>NW_026555065.1:20000000-24800000 GCF_021234165.1 Pteronotus mesoamericanus
CAACTTTCCTAATATACTTCTCTAGATCAATCAATGCTGGGATCACAGGAATAAGTGACATTGAGGGACCACCTAATTAATTATTTTAAAGAATACCATTGACAAAAAAGTGAGAGACAGGATTTGCTTGCAAAACTATGCTGTTAAACAGAGATCAATAGTGAGAAAAAGAAATAACAATGAGACCGAAGGGCAGCTACAGCATCTCCACCATCCAGCACTGAGTTTGGCAGACTCCAGAGGTCACAGGTTTGTCCCTTCAGCTCTGACTAGAGACCACAGGAGGTGAAACAGAACAGATGAGAGGAAAACCCAGCAAATCAATGACCTGAGATAAGCAGGAAAGCAAATAGAGGCGGTTACAATAACTAATATAGAAAAATCAACAAAACCAAAAGTTGGTTCTTCAAAAGATCAATAAAATTGATAAACCTCTAGCCAAACTAACAAAGAGAGGGAAGTTGCAAATTGCTAACATAATTTATGGAAGAGAAGTTGTCACTATTGATCCCATGTACATTAAAAGGATAATAAAGGAGTACTTTCAACAACTCCATATCCGTAAATTTAGTAACTTGGATAAAAACGGCTACTTCCTTGAAAGACACAAACTACCAAAACTCACACAAGGAGAAATATAATCTAAGTAGGCCTGTATCTTAACAGCAAATGGTACCAGGTGTTAGATGTTGGTCCTTGAGATTGCACAAGAAATAATTCAGAGACGAGAACTCAAATACAAGTGAAAGTTTATTTAGCAAGTCACAGAGTAGAAGTCGTAGAAAAAGGAAGCCAGCAGGGCTGTTTCATTTTGTGTGTTTTTATCTGTTTCCTAAAGGCAGGAATTTTAGGGGAGAATGTCAATAGACTATTCATCAGCTTTCCAGGTGTGTCCTTTCACGGTCACGGTCTCCACTGATTGGTCGGTGCTAGGATAGAGGGTCATTCGTCAATGCAGCTGGTCATGATGTCAGCCCTGGTATAGCTGCAGCTGGTTTTGCTGCTTTTCTGGGCCTGAGGCTGAAACACAATAGTGGCCTAGATGTTATCTCTAGTTTGACCAAAACTCGGTCTCTGTGGTCAACAGACCCAAAGCTTTGTTTCTGATGCGGGTCAGAACCTCATTGTCCTGAGGGCTTAATGTTCGAGGAAGTGGTCTTGTGAGGGCTTGTACAGGAATCATATGAGGCTCTTCACCAGCCCCTTTGTTCCTCCTCAAAGGGAGGACTTGCCAGATTGAGAAAATCTCTGGGGACAGTCTAAACTGCGTAACTAGCAATACACTAGGGGAAGAAAGGTCACTGTGGGGCGAGGTCCCACCCTACAATACTTGTTTTTCCAGTTTTGCTAGGCACCTGGGCTTTCACTCCAGGTGACCTTCTGTACCTGGGTATCACCCTTACAGTGCTCATGTCTGGCTAACAACCTACTGTATCCTATTTATTATAAAAATTGAATTAATACGCAATAACCTCCCAGAAATGAAAGCACAAAGACCAAACAGAAGTAGAGGGAGCATTTCCCATGAGGCCAACATTACCCAGAAACCAAAACCAGATAAAGACATTACAAGAAAGGAAAATCTATAGACTAATGTATTTCATGAACATAGATGCAGAAATCCTCAATAAGATATTGGCAATCAAATCCAAAAATGTATAAAAAAATTATACACCACAATCAAATGGGATTTATTCCAGGTATGCAAAGCTGGTTCAATATTTGAAGAAAGCTAAAGAAGAAAAGTCATATGGTCCTGTCAGTTGATGCAGAAAAAGTACTTGACCAAGTCCAATGCCATTCATGACTAAAAACACTCTCAACAGACTAGGAAGAGAGAGGAACTTCCTCAACTTGTTAAAGAACATTTTTTTAACTATAGTTAACATCACACTTGTAGCAAGAAATCAGATGTCTTCCCCCTAAGATCAGCAGCAAGGAAAAGATGTTCATTCTCACTGCTCCTATTCAATATCATACTGGAAGTCCTAGCTAATGTAATAAGAAAAGGAAAGGAAATAAAAGATATATGATTAAAATAAAACTATTTTTGCTCACAGATGAAATACATGAATGCTTATGTGGAAAATCCCAAAGAATCAACAAAACCCTCCTGGAACTACTATGTCAGTATAGCAAGGTTTCAGGATGCAACATAAATATACAAAAGTCAGTTGCTTTCCTATATACCAGCAGTAAACAAAAACCCCTCAGAGGAAATACTCTGGTATAAATCTAGCAAAATATGTACAGGATCTTTATGTAAAGCTCTCAAGAGTTTTTTAAATTTTAAAACGATGTACATAATGGAGAGAGAGTCCAAGAACATGTAGTAAAAGCTTAATATTATGGTATCAATTCCTCCCAACTTGATCTATAGATTCAATGTAATCCCAATTTAAATCCAAGCAAATTATTTTGTAGATACAATAAACTGGTTCTAAAATGAACATGGAAATTTAAAAAGACCTAGAAGAGTCAATGCATACTGAAGAACAAAGTTGGAAGACATATGCAATTTCAAGACTTAGAAAACTACAGAAATCACCACAGCATGGTATCAATGAGAGCACACGCTGATCAACGGAACAGTATACAAAGCTCTTAGAACCACACAAATATAATCAACTGCTCTTTGGCAAAAGAGCTAAGATAATACCGTGGAGAAATAAGAGTCTATTCAACAAATGGTAAGACAAGAATTGGACATGCATGTGCAAATATGTTAACCTAGACACACGCCTTACACCTTTCATAACAATTAACTGAAAATGGATGATAGATCTAAATGTAAAATGTAAAACTCTAAAACTTGTAGAAAAGACAGGAGAAAATCTAGGTGACCTTGATATGGTGATGAATTTTTACACGGAATACCAAAAGCATAATCCATTAAGGACTTTTAAAATTATATTCTTCTACTCTGCAAAAGTCACTGTTAAGAGAATGAAAAGATAAGCTACACACCTGGAGAAAATATTCTTTAAACACATAAAGACTTGTATCAAAAGTATACAAAGTAGTCTTAAAACACAACAATAAGTACATAACCCAATTTAAAAATAGGCAAAATACATTTAGAAAGAATGAAATCACTATTTGCAACAATGGATGGACCTAGAGGGTATTATGCTAAGTGAAATAAGTCAAACAGAGAAAGACAAATACAGTATGATTTTACTTACATGTGGAATCTAAAGAACAAAATAAATAAACAAACAGAAACAGACTCACAGATATAGAGAGCAGACTGATGGTGGCCAGATGGGAGGGGGATTGGGAAGCTGGGTAAAATAGGTGAAGGAATTTACAAATTAGTGGTTACAAAACAGTCACAGAGATGTAAAGTACAGCATAGGGAATACAGTCAATAATGTTGCTATTACTATGTATGGTGCAAGGTGGGCATTAGACTTACAGGAGGGAACACTTCATCAATTATATAAATGTTTAATCACTATGCTGTACACTTGAAACTAATATAAAATAATATTGAATGTCAACTGTAATTGAAAAATTAAAAAAAGAGAGTAAAAATAGTCACAGAGATATAAATTACAGCACAGGGAATATTAGCAATAATATTATAGTAACCATGTATGGTGTCAGATGGGTACTACACTTATCAGGGTGATCAGTTTCTAAGTTATATATGTCTAATCACTGTGTTGTACATTTAAAGCTAATATAATATGGTATCAGCTGTAATTTCAAAATAGATTTAAAAAAGAGAAAAATGAACACATGTCCTGTAAACAAAAGTATAATAAAAATATTTTTAAAAGTTTTTAAAATATGAGCTAAGTGAACATCTGTTGCATAATCATGAATTTGTCTGATCTTTGTCCCAGGTTCCTGGCATATCTACTCTAAAACCCTTGGAATTTCCAAAATAAGAGTATCTTTGTTATTCATGAGACCCTTGAATCATACCTGATTATGCTAATGAGGTGACCCATGGTGGGCCCAGAGAGCTTCAATACTAGGGCTGGTCATGCCGGAAACATCAATCATGTGGTCAGAGGGTTGAGGTTTTGAGCCATGTAGTATCAGCCCATTCCCCAAAGAAGAGGGGGGTCTGGAAAATGAGTTCGATTGCATGGCCAATGGTTCAATCAACTATGCCTACTTAATGAAACCCTGTTAAAAACTCTGGACCGCAAAGCTCAGTAGAGCTTCCTGGTTGGTGAACATATCTGGGAGGGTGATATGCCCTAATTTCATTCACTAGGAGAGGGCACAGAAGCTCTTTGTTGGGAATGCCCTCTGACCCTGTTCTCTGTGTCTATTCATTAGGCTGGTCCTGATCTGTATCCTTTATAACAAAACTGTAATTGTAACTTTCATGATCCAGAAGTCTAGAAATTCTAGAAGAAAGTTCCAGAGAATATTTAGCTACAACATAGTGGGGCAAAATGACTGATTTACCTTTCCCTTGAAGTTTTGTATAATCTGTGGTAAACATGATGAACGTGATTGTGAAACCCTGATGCAATATCTAATGATCTCTGAGGAAAATAAAGTATTTCCTTGGAAGGTTTCCTTTTAATCAAAAAAAAAAAAAAAAAGCCTGTTTTTTTCTTTTTGTTGTTGTGTTTTGTTTTTGTTTTAATGTAAAGCAGAGCTCTACTGAGACTATTCGCAACTGCACCTCCTCCAGCTACTTTTAAGAACCGGGATCCCAGACCCTCTTTTTTCTCTTTCCAATGTTCTTAAAATGACATATATAAAAGGCTATTCATAACCTTTCTTAAATATAAAGCTAAATTTTGTTCTTGGTCTTCCTTATCCATTGTTAGCTACAAAAAAGCTTAATTTTTATCTCCCACTGCCTTCTCCTTCTTACCTGCTTCTATAATGGTGAAGAGGCTTCATGAAGATTAGTTTAATGACGGAGTGAGGACTAGGACTCGGGAGCTCTTAGTCTACTGCTGTTTCCCATGCATCTTTATGATTAGTGAAATTTGAAAGAGACACCTTCTAGAAAACATTTCTTTTTCCCTTCTTTGAAATTTGCTTATCTTGCCTTACCACTCAAGATGTATAATAACTGCTTATGCATCATATTCAATTATTAATTCCAACACTATCTGTGTAATCTTTTTCAAGTTACTTAACCTCTCTGAACCTCAGTTTCTTCAACTGTAAGCAGAGGTAATATTAGATACTTCATAAAGTAGGTGTCAGACTAATTAAGATATGGTATGTAAAGTGGCAAACGTAGTAAGTATAGTAATAAACAGTAACTAATTTTACCAACACCAGCAGCAGTATCATCACCATCATCATCATCATCATCATATGGATGCCTAGGAAGTGGGGATACTCAAAACACTAAATTTTAGCCAATGTCCACCAATTAAACTCTGCAGTTAAACCCTGACTCTGAGCTTCCTGTTAGGAGGGTGTTATCCAAATGTTTTGCTTTCAGAGTTTCTTACCTTATGTCAGTCTATCAAACCTCACCTAAACCACACAACAAAAACTTGATTACTCTTTTGCCACACAAGGATTAACTGGTGTTAAAATACAAGACATAAGACATACTAGGGATAATAAAATGTCACTTGAAACTAGCAGAAAACCAGAATGTTGCCAACTCCCTACCTACAGTAGCATACCACATGTAGAAGAACATGGTACTGCTTCTATACTCATTTATCACCTTCAAATCTAAGAACTACAACATTACTTAACTAACATTTATGAAATGATCATCGTTGATTATTTCTCTCCTTTTGTCCTAATAAAGTCTTTTTAGATAAGTTTTCAGAGAGTAGGTCTTAGAAAAGCAGCAGCTCAGAGCCTTAAACATGACTATCACAGAAAAAAACATTAGGCCCACCTGGGCAATCCAGACAGGTCCTGACTCTGGAGGAAGTAGAAACTCAGTCTGTGGTGCCCAGGTGGGAACCGATAAAGTAAAGTGTGTATGGGAACCCACTTTATGGGTTCCATTCTTCCTTACCCTGTTCTGCTCTTAATGTTCCCTCCAATCCTTTGTTTAGCTAGTAGAGGATGAAATGAGCCACTCAATAAAAGATACTTAAGGATTTCGGGCAACTCTTGAACCAGTGACTGAATACAAATTGTGACTCTCATGGAAGCAATTTTGCAACTCTATTCAGAAATAGGTGTATACCCATCATGCGACATTCCCAATAGGCAGGACTTTTATAAAATACTGGTAAACACCCAAAATTAATGAAAAAGTCTAGGTAGGATTTAGGGGTATTTTTAGAATACAAACAGTCTACAAGTATTCATTTCATTTTTCATATTTACATTACTCTGAATTCCTCCACTCCCATTTGCTACCACTGAAGATAAAGAAACACTCAATTGCATGAAATGTTACAAAATAATATGACTTAATACAGTATATACTGATACGGTAAAGGATGACTCTGCCAGAGGGGAAACGAGTGCATCTCTGCTTTTTGTGAGCTCACGTGAGTTCCTGGAGGGCTTGTTTTGATCTCTGCAAATCGGGCAGGTAGTGAGAAAGCAATCCTTCTGCCAGTTGCTCCACAGCTTTGTCTTCTACAGTCAAGTCCTCTGTTAACCCTTCATCTGGAGAAGTGTCACCTGTCCCCAAGCAAAAATCAAATTTAAGAAGCTTTTAAATTGACACAGGGATGAGAAAGGAGTAGGGAGACAGGGAAGAAGGCTGGCAATGGGGTTCAGCGCACATGCACAAGGTAGTACAGGAATCCTCTTTTTTTTTTTTTTTAACTTTTACCTTCTGAGCGTCCTCTAAAAAAAAACGGGTTATGAGCACTGAAAACATGTTTTAAAGCTACTACTATAACATAAAGTATAGATTAAAAAAATATCAACATATGCAAAATTCTGTATGTTCGTGTATTTTTCATGACAGAGGAGTTATAGTTTTCAATGGATTATTAAAGAAATCTGAGGCCTGAAAGTGGAGAACAGTCACTGAGTGAAAACTCATGAACCAGTGACTGAATACAAATTGTGATTCTCATGCAAGCAATTTCAAAATTCTTTTCAAAAGCATGTAGAAACTATATATACTTTTTAAAAATGCAATACCTAAAAATATTTTTTTCATTTCTATGGGAGTAAAAATATCTATTTTGCATATAACTTGACATATTATTTACATGTAAAGGGGGGCTGTTTTGTCATTTGTTAGGAGAGAAATTTTCTAAGAATTTCTCCTTTCTAGAGATCAATACCTTCATATACTATAGAAAATAATGTATTATGTCTTGTGTATATATCTAACTGTGATGGGAGGAACTAAGCCTCATACTTTTCCTTTGAATAAAAGCACTGTAAGTAATGTGCCAGGCAATCAAAAGTGTCTAAAATGAATATCCATCAATCACTACTACTGCCAAGAAAAGTATAAAACAATTTCTGAACAGGGTTCGGTGATTGGTTTAAGATTTTAGAATCACTGACTTAGAATGAGAAAAAAATGAAATGGTCATATTATTAGAATGGTACTCTAAAAACATTTTTAAACTAATATTAAACTCTGAAACATCTCTCTTTAAGCACAACCTGGTAACATTCAGTAACATCAAAATAGAACATTATATAGGATACATGTATCTAACACATTGCTTATAGCCCATTTCCATGTATAGTTTTTACCACATATTTAAATTTTGGCAAGATTAAGGAAAACAACATGCTGTCATATTCAAAATAAACTTTTAAAGATCAAAATAAAATAGTATGGTTTTTATTCTGATCCTGAAAAACATGAGCAAACTTTGGAATGTCATGGTTGCAAGGCAATATTCAAATAGGTAAGAGCTAAGTAAAAAACTGAGCATTCCACAAGTGAAATAAAAATATAAGGAGAAAAGTGGAGCATTTATGGCTATTGCTACTGATGCACCCTCAGATGGTAAGTGAATAAGTATAGCTGAGAATTTATGCCACTGCTTAAGGACTGATTATAATTATAGTGCAAAGAAACTCTCTTAAGTAAATATAAAAAACATTATGTATTATACAAAATACCCAAATAAGAACATTTCAACTTTAATACACCTCCCTAACAATATACAGGGTGGGTCAAAAGTAGGTTTACAATTGTGAGTACATAAAACAGTTTATTCTTATATTATTAATTGTATTATTTTCCATATGAACAACTATAAACCTACTTTTGCTCCTCCCGTATAGACATTATAATGCATAGGTCCCTTCCCTTCCCTACTCTTCTAGTTAATTAGTGGAAGTATCTAAGTTTTCATGTTTTTACATACACACTAAGTGTTACTAAGTTCAAGGTGCTTTATGTGGGAGATTAAACAAAAATAAAGGGTCCTTACCCTTTTCATACAAAAAACATTTGCTTCATGTCTACACACACACACACACACACACACAATGTACTAGTTTCTGAGTACAACAATAAATTAAGCAAGTCTCCTTCTGTGAAAGGGTTCAATATAGGAGAATCACAGCACGTGAGAAGTGCCATTAGAGAAACAAAAACTTAGAAGGGAATTCAGAGGGGAGCAAGATTATTTTGACCAGAAAAGTCTGGGAACAATTCCTAAAGGGGGTGTGAACATTTGCACTGAAACTTGAACAATGGATGAAATTTTCATTTCTTTTTCTTTTTTAAAATGTTAATCTTGTGAAAACTTAGAACACAAAGGTGGGGGAGGGACAAGCTGAAAAGTAAAAATACTCTTTCTCATGCCCTTAGAGAGTCACTCTGAGGTTTCTTACACAGGCTTCAAGAAATTGTCCTTGCATACCCATGTGTAAACCCTGCTTTTATCACAAATGAAATATTACTTGTATTTTTATACAACACATTTCTTAAATATATATCTTATTTATCTTTCCAAATTAACATATGTGGACCTACTACATTCTTTTTAAGTGAACAGAATTCTGACATATTTTGTTTAACCAGTTTTGCATTGAATGCTTGTGTCCCTGCCATAAGTCATGTTGAAGCCCTCACCTCCAAGGCAATGGGCTTTTGGGAATTAGGTTTAAAGGAGGTCAGGAGGGTGGGACCCCCATGAGGTTCTTGTCCTTAAAGAGAAACCAGAATTCTCTCCCTCCACGATGTGAGGACACAGTGAGAATGGCAGCTGTCTGCAAGATCAGGAATCTAATCTGCCAGCACCCAGATCTTGGACTTTCCAGCTTCCAGATCTGCGAAGAATAAACGTCTGTTGTTTAAGCCATCTGGCCTCTGGTACTTTGTTAGAGCAACCAGAATAGACTAAGACACATAAGGATGAGTACTTCGGTTATTTTCATTTTTCCTATTTCAAACAATGTTGCAGTGAGCTTTTTTGCTTGTCTTTGCATATTTGTGTCACTGTTTTTGTAGGGCAAATCCTTAGAAACAGACCAATGGGACAAAGAGTTTATGTTATTTTTTTTAACAACTACTGCAAAACTGCCTTCCTAAGAGAGATGGTAACAATTTACATTACCCCCAACAAAAGGAAAGCTACTATTTCCAATTGGGTAAGAAAGTGTGACGACAGGAGTGGAAGGGATACTGTATGGGAAAAGAAAGCAATCATAAGAAAAGATACGTATGGAATTGCTCTGGAGAGAGAAGGTAGTGAGAGCATAGGACATATGCAGTAGTGAGCTCTAAGAACCATGTAGCCAGACTAGAAGGACTGATGAGTGCCAAGCTAATGGGTTTGGCTCTTTATTAAGCAGTTAGAAGCCACTGAAGGCTTCCAAGCAAGGAAATGTCATGACTGGAGCTTTGTCTTGGAGCACTTATGTGACAGTAGTAGGGTAGATGGGGTGTAAGAGAAAGACTGGAGGCGGACTAGCATTACAACTATTGTTTTATGGGTGAAAATAGAAAGAGGAGTTGGATATTGACTAGTGGAATGCTCTAGATTACACAGAGGTAGGAGGTGAGAGGAAAGAGTCCAGAGTAGTATCAAAGTTTCAAGTGAGAGTAACTTGGCACCAATAATAGGATCATGCGTCTACTTTTATTGACTACATGCTGTAAGTGAGGTTAGTTCAAAAAAGCCATGTCAAAGCATCCAGCGAACAGACAGAGGAGCAAGCTGAGAGGCACCCAAGCTGCACATAGATACAAGGAAGTCATATTTATAGAAGCAACTTAGGAAGGTGGGAAGAGAGGGAGACCATTGAGGAAAAGCATGGCCAAGAAAAGATTGAGCACTATTTGGGGGTAACGCCTATATTTCTAGAAAGGGAGGAAAAAGAAAAGGTACATCCAACGCCCTGCAGCCTTTCTCATCTATGGCTCTTCATCTGAATCACAGAACACGAAACTACTCTGAGTACTTTTCTCAATTGTCCCAAACATGAAATGGTACAGAAATTGTACCATCTGGAATCAAAGCAAGACAACCCACTGGATTCAACGGATGCCTTAGGGCATTGGGGCTTAAATCTCTCTTGGAACTGGAGTAAAAAAAAAGACTGTTGGAAGAATAAAGATGCAGTAATATCAACAAGCAAAACACAGCATTTCACGGGTGGATCAAGTCTCTAAATTACAAAGCCATCATCCTTCTGACAAATTCATCCTCAACCACCAACGTGTAACAAATAGCCAACAAGAGCTGGAGTCACATAAACAAAATGATTTCACCATCAACTGCTTCCAACCGCACCCAAAAAACACCACTTGCCCCGCCAAACCTCGTTTCCCACCCACTTCACACAGCAGTAGGGCCGGCACGGTTCCCCGCAGCTGCCCACAGCAGCCGACTCCCGCGGGGCGGACCCGAAGACCCACCCACTCCGTCCCTCCTGCCCGCCCCTCCCTGCGCCGACCTCCCGTACCCGGCGTCTGCTCCCCAGGCCCCAGACCGTCGGAAGGCTGTGCCAAGACCCCGTCCGAAGGCGGCGGCCCAGCGACACTCATGTCCCTCCCGCTGGGACCAAGGAAGGGGCAGTTGTGTAGATGATCCGATACAGTAGAGAGGGACCAAGCAAGTCCAGGGCCAGCCTGACACTTGCAGCGATCGCACCCGGAAGTAACGGAAGCGGAAGACGGCGTGCGCGGAGCACGTGACCACGGGTCCGCCACATTCCCTAACCTTTTCTGCTTCCTTTTCTTCCACCCCGTTGGTCCGAGGACTCCGTGCTGACGTCGTCGTTGGTGCAGGGCGCGGTGTCTTTTCAGTCCGCTGTGCCGGGGCTTGCATCACTGCGACCAAGGGGTAGATGGAGTACGGGGCGGGAGGGAGAAAGTGGGCGGTGACGGGAAGGGGCTGCTCTTCGCGGGGCTCTCGAAGACCGGAAGAACTTCTTGGAGCTGGAGGAGCAGTTAGGCTTAAATCGCTGAAACCGTACACAGCTCTTCGACTTTGCATCCGTGTTAAGGCAGCACCTTAAGAACGAGGACTGCGTGCTGTCTCAGCGATTTGGACCATTAAGAAGTTAAGTGTTTGGCTCTCTGTAAGCTTCAGCCTTGCTAACCGGGGGACTGACGGGGTTTCCGGTCTCCCTGTGGATTGTAGGTGAATGATTTAAGACCTGGGTTGCAGCATTTACTGAACAAATTCATCCATATTACTGCAAGATCTCAGCAAACTGCACTAGCTGAGATCTTGGGGACTGTCATGAGTTTTGATGAAAAACACTTAGAAATGGGTAGAAGCAGCCCCAGACCAACCATCAACTATGCTCTCCCTAACGTAGACCATCTCATCTGGACTACAATAGTGGACTCCTAACATCGGGAAGCATGGCTTCCCAAACTTGCTTGTCCAAACATTTGGCTGTGCTACAGCCAACACTGTCATCAGAGAGTTTATGTCAAACCTCCGAAGCTTGCACCTGTAACCCCACTGCCCTTATCAGTGCATTCATACCCTTTCTTTTGCCTTCCCTCTGGAAAGTAGTTCTTCCTTACTACGTGGTAAGCAAAATAATGACCCCCACCACAAGATGTCCACAGTTTTAATCCCCAGAACCTGTTAATATGTTAAGTTTCACCGATAAGGGTAATTAAAGTTGCTAATCTCCTGACCTAACATAAAATAGATTATCCTCGATTACTGAGTAGGCACAATATAATCACAAGGGCCTTCAAAATGAAAGAGGAGGCAGAAGAGGAAAGCCGCGAGGGAGGTAACACATATGAAGGATGATTAGAAAGTTGCAACATTGCTGGTTTTGAAAAGAGGAAGGGAACCACTGGCCAGGATTGTGGTGATCTCTAGAAGCTGGAAAAGACAAGGAAATGGATTCACCCCTAGAACTTTTAGAATGGAACTCAGTCCTACCAACACCTTGATTTTATCCCAACGTAGCCTGTATTGGATGTCTGACCTACAGAACTATAATAAATTTATATTTCTTTAAGTTCGTGATAATTTGTTGCTATGTTAATAGGAAAGTAACACACTACATTTCAAGCATCCTTTGTTACATCCAGGCATGAAATACCTGCAGTGCTCTTGCCCGTGCATCAGCCTGGAATATTCTAGTCAATGCCTTACTCCTCTTTGAAGGCTTGATCTAATACCTTTAATTTAAAATCATTCACAATTCTACAAAGCCTTTCAACTTTCAGAAGTTACAGTAATAACCTTTTCTCACTACAAAGCATCTTCCTGCTATTTAGCACTTAATCCATTCTCACATTAGTCAGTTACTTCTCTTGATTTTTCTCTATTAGATTGCAAACTCCAAAGAAAAACTGTCATTCACAGAGAACCATAACAGATTCTCAAGAAATATTCGCTGGATGAAGTATTGATTCTCTATCCCCAAATTCCAAATATTGATAATCTCCAAAGTCTGAATCACACAAGATGACACTTGATAAACTGCTCAGTAACCTTAGCTCACTGCTGTATCTCCCAACTAGATACTAAGGCCCTTTAGGATACACCCATGTCCTATGGGTTATCTGTGACCACTTTAGCTCTTAAACATAGTATTAAGCATACTACCTGAATTTTAAAATACTGGTTATTTGAATTTAATTGATAAAATTAAACTGTCACACCCTGCCTATTTTTACCATCTTTCCCTTTTCTATTTTGCTTTAAGAAAAATTCATATTGGAAAGTTTGATAACATAATCAGGTTAATAGATAAGGAGGACTTTCTACCTGACCCATCTTGGTTTTCTCTTTCTCCTTTTCCTTCTTTACTTCCAGAGATTTCCACTCATTGCATCAAGTGCCTGTTAAAGACCCTGTGTTCCTGCCTCCATTTAGCAAGTGTGCATCTGACACTGCTTGGGACGCAGACCTCAGAAACAAAAGATTGGAATTTGATGCCAAGGAATTAAACACAGTTCATTGAGTTATATTTGTCTTTCAAAATGCGCTGGTGGTAGCCATTATCTTTTATGTGCCAGAGATAGAATCCATTCCAAAAAGCTGACTACCTAAGAATGGGCACTTAGGGTATAAAAAATGAGGTTAAAAATTCTGGCTCCAGCCCACCAGGAATTTATATTATAACATTTATACATAGTAGAATTAGCATGGCAGTAAAGTGCTAAATTATGTGGAACTAACCTAAAAAACTGTAGAGCACATTAATGACATCATATTAGTTTCCTATTGCTGCTGTAACAAATAGCAGATAATCACAAATTTGGTGGCTTAAAACAACACAAATTTATCATCCTAAATTTCTGGAGTTCAGAAGTCCAAAATCAGTCTCACTGGGTTAAAATCAAGGTGTCAACAGGTATGGTTACTTCTGGAGACTCTGAGGAAGAATCTGTTTCTTCGCCTCATCTGGCTTTTAGAGGCTGCCCACATTACTTGGGTCATGGCCTATCTCATTGTCTTTTCTCCCTCTACTACCATTGCCCATTGTCTTCTCTCCTGTTCGGATCTTCCAGCCTCCCTCTTATAAGGACCCCTGTGATTACATTGAGCCCATCTGCATAACCCAGGATAATCTCTCCATCTCAACCAAATAAAAAGTTTCCTTTTGCCATGTGAGGTCACATTCACAGATTCTGGGGAATTGAAAGTGGACATTTTCATGGGTGGGCGGAGGGGGAGCCATTATTCCAGCCCACCACAGATGTACAACTATGTAGTGCACAACTGAGAGTAACTAAAGAAATTTTAAAAACTTATAGAGGAAATGAACTTAAACAGTACTTTGAAGAACAGGTCAAATGTAATATGCAGAGAAAAATTAGTAAAACCTTCAACAGGAAAAATCACCATAAGTAGCAAAAGTATACTTCAGACTCAAGGACCTCGAGGTGCCAACTATCTTTTGGGTCAGACAAGAGTAACACAGATTAAGTGGCTAGTAAAAGAACTTAATAGACAAGTTGTATAGTTTTTAGACCAAAAGAACTTAAGACAAAAGATAACACAAAATGTAATCATACAGCTCTGAGGAAGTTAATCCAAAGAAATGATACCCAGAAAAAATTAAACACTGTATATTCATAGCAAAAGGAAAATAAGTCCACTGGATTCCAAGGACCTTGAAATCCAAAAAAGGGAGAGCAAATATAATGCAACAAATACATCAAAACCATTTATCCACTTTTCAGTTTTGCTGTTTTCCTTAAATTGTCTTGTATCCTTTATTTTTGCTAACCAAAATGGAGTAGGCAGGAGCGAGATTCAAGCAGAGAAAAAATGTTAATACATGAATATCTTCTCTTCCTTTTATTAATCAGGATGTCCTATATTTAGAATGTGCTAAGATTTGATAAAATCTACTCCAAGTTTGGCCTACTTCTCGTACAGGATTTGCTTTCCCCCCTCCGCTTTATCTCTCTCCATCTTTTCCCAAAAATAAGGATAGAGGTAGGGGCACAAGAAGATTTGAGTGAGAAGGATGTAGGGACCAGGAGCTGCAGGGAAAGGGGATGGGAAAAGGAAAGCTATACAGAAGAAAGATGTTACAAACCATTACCTTATATTTCTAACGTAGTAAAGTGTTGGAAATTTGCACACATTCATAAAGGGTGCTGTGCGTGCAAAATAATAAAAGAAGAAGAAGAAGAAGAAGAAGAAGAAGAAGAAGAAGAAGAAGAAGAAGAAGAAGAAGAAGAAGAAGAAAGGGAACTGAAGGTAGAAAATCAGAGAACTTAGGACACTAAAACAAAAACGGTATCATTTTGCCTATGATTAACCAATCTGAAAATGACCATCAAGGAATTTTAACCACTTTTCTTATATTTACATGAGAAATATTCTTACACATTAGCAAAGTGCTAAAATACTTCCACCCAAAGCAACTCCACCACACTTTCCATCATTCCTTCCTTGCATTAGGTAAAAAACATTGTTACGTGGAGTATTTCACCAACACATTCTCCTAAACCTGACCGCCAAAAGGCTTGTAAAAATACATGCTGAGGTCAAAAGCTATGGCTTTTGAAATTTTTCAGTAGACTGTTTTTTAGAGTTTTTAGTTCACAGCAAAACTGAGGGGAAGGTACAGAGACTTCTTATATACTTTCTACCCCTATGCACACACAGCCTCCCCCATTATCAACATCCTTCACCAGAGTGATACATTTGTTACAATTCATGAACCTACATGGACATGTCATGATCACTTATATTAGGGTTCACTATTCATGTTGTATAATGTATAGGACTGGACAAAGGTATGATGACATGTATCCACCACTATACCATAACACAGAGAATTTTTAGCGCCCTAAAAAAATTCTCTGTGCACTACCTACTCATCCCTCTGTCACACTAAACCCTGGCAATCACTGATGTTTTTTGTCCATAGTTTTGCCTTTTCTAGAATGTCATATTTGGAATCATACACTGTATAGCCTTTCCAGATTTGCTTCTTTCACTTGGTAATATGCATTGAATGTTCCTTCATGTCTTTTCATGGCTTGGTGTTCGGTTTCTTTTTGGCATGGAGCATTACTCCACTTTTTTTGAAGGTGCCACAATTTCTTTATCCAGTCGCTACTGAAGGCCATCTAAGCTGCTTCCAAGTTTTGGCAATTATGAATAAAGTTGCTATAAACATCCACATGCAAATTTGTGTGTAGAATAATTTTTCAAATCCATAGGGTAAATGCCAAGTAGCAGGATTATTGGATCATATGGTAAAAGAAGGTTTAGTTTTATAAAAAAGCAGCCTACTGTCTTCCAAAGTGGCTGTACCATTTTGCATTTCCACCAGCAATGAATGAAAGTTCCTATTGTTCCACATCTTCACACGCTTTTGGTGTTGTTGGTATTCTGGATTTTGGCCATTCTATCAGTAACAGAAGTGTAGTGGTATCTCAAAGTTTCTTTAATTTGTATTTCCTAATGACATATGATGTGGAACATCTTTTCAAATGCTTATCTGTGATCAGTATATTTTCTTTGGTGAGATGTCTGTATATTGTCCCCTTTTTAATCAAGTTGTTTGTTTTCCTCTGGAGTTTTAAGAGTTATTTGTATATATTTTTTAATTTATTTATTTTTAGAGAGGGGGAAGGAAGGAGAAAGAGAGGGAGAGAAACTTCAGTGTGTGGTTGCCTCTGGTGCACCCCCTACTGTGGACCTGGCCCACAACCCAGACATGTGCACTGAGCCACATCAGCCAGGGTTCTTTGTATATTTTTGATAATAGCCCTTTATGGGATATGTCTTTTGCAAATATATTCTCCAAGTCTGTGGCCTATCTTATTCTCTTGACATAATTTTTACAATGAAAACTTGAAGGGAACCTAAAACAGTGTGTCTCCATGAAAAGAGAAGGGGTTCCCAAACCTTCCATGAAGATGCCTGATCAGTTTTGACATTTATATGTAGGGACACCTTTCTGAAGATTGCAGCACTGAAAATAGCCAAGTATTTGATGTCAAAAGACATCATTCAATAATAGCTAAGACACTCTTCAGGATTCTTCAGTTGCAAGTGAAGAAGTCCAGATCTACCTAAACAAAGAATTTACTGACTCACTAAACTTAAAAATCTGAGTTTTTCTGGCTTCAGGCATAGTAATACCCATTTCCTCAGAAGAAATAAGAATGTCTGTCTGTCTGTCCATCTCTGTCTCCCTCCCTCCCTTCCTCCTCTCCTTCCTCTCTCTCTCATTTACTAGGCTTCCCTCTGTATTGGCTTCACTTTAGCAGCTCTCTCTGGAAAATAGATTCGAGTATTCATGGTCCTTACAGCTCTCAAGTGAAGCCAACTCACTCCAGAACTAATTTATTTATATCTCTTTAAAAATAAAATCTCGAATTACTTGGATGACATGCCAAGCTGTACACCAGTCTCTGCATCCAGAGAATATAGAGGGCTCTGGTGAGCCAGTGTGGATCACATGTTAACACAGAGAGCCCAGGTCTCTCCACTGTCAGTCCCGCTAAGAGCTGTACAAAGGCACAGGATAGTTTCATAAAGGAAAATCAGAGCCCTGTTACCAAGAGGAGGAAGGAAGGAAATTGTTCCACCCAAAGCAACAGATGTCGACTGTGTCAGTTATAGGATTTCAGTTAAGTCACTTAATCTCTCAGAGCTGCTTTTTTTCTCTATCAGTAAAATAGACATAAAACCAGACCCATTGCTTGACATAGTTCTTGAGAGAATCAAACACTTGATAGAACAGAGAAAATGATCTGTAAGCTGTGAGGCACTATTGCAAACAATAGCATCCGCTAACTAAGTGCTCACTATGTGCCAGAAGAAATATTATTTCTGTTATTTGTGCCTTGGTTATATATGTACACCAACCTCATTTGGGTTTGAAGGGGTTCAGAATAGGCACTTTGGCATGTAAATTATTTTTAGCAGAAGGTAATAGAGACGAGGGTTTATGAGAAATGTGTACCTCTCCCTTAAAGAATTTAAATTGGAGCCTTGCCCATAATAAAAGTTATCAACCAGAAATAACTTTTTATAACCTATCTACAGAGCAGGCCAAACTTCTCATTACCAAACATCTTCTGCAAATGAATCTTCCTCCCTCCCTGAAACCCCAAGGTGCTTCACCTCATCATTAGCTTGAAATGTCACATATGCCTCATTTTCCCTTTCTGTCCCTGAACCTTCCATGTATGTGCTGCTCCCGTATGTATATGTGTATTTAAATTTGGTTATTTTCTCTTGTTAATCTGTCTCGTGTCAATGTTACTATTACAAGAGCCAGCAGAACCTAAAAAGGTAGAGTAAAATTTATTCCTACAGTTTTTTAACTAGGCCTTAGGTTTCTTAAGTAACCTTAAAGAAATAATCATAATTCATTTCTTAAGTAGAGTTCCATGGTGAGATAAGAGAGACTAAATGATTTAAATAAATATCAGAGTTCAGCAATTACAGAGTTGGCAAAAAACAGAGTTTTATTACAAACTCACTTCTTGTGTACAAATCAATGTCCTATGATACGGTTGTGTTTTAGTGGTAAATCTCCAGTGACTAAGCTGGCAACTGAAGCTCCAGACTTGCAGAGTTAGGAGCTAAATCCAGAAGTACAGAGACCACCGCCAAGACCAAGGCTTTCTTTACCATCGCACCACTTTCAATATTTTGCTTTTATTCGGGGTGGGGAGTGAGATGGAGGATGAAGGGGTTACCTTCTTTTTTAGCATTATAATGTCTGACTCATGATGTTATTCATGATAAACAAATATTCATAATATTGAGTGGCAATCATTGGAAATATCACCAGTGCTTCTAGACTATTAGTAAAACTAATGACAAAAATGTTATCGATTCAAAGAATTTTACATATTTATATATTTTTTAATAAATTTATTGGGGTTAATTGGTTATTAAATAGGTTTCGAATGCATAATTCTATAATATATCATCTGTACACTGTTATTGTATGTTCACCATGCATAGTCTAGTTTCCTTTCATCACCATTTATCCCCCTTTACCCTCTCCTACCTCCCTCCACCCCGCTTCCCTCTGGTATTCACCATACTGACATCTGTGCCTGTGAGGGTTTTTGGGGGTTTTTTTCGCTTGATTCCTTCACTTATTTCACTCAGCCCCGCAAACCCACCACCTGACAGCTGTCAGTGTATCCTCTGTATCTATGAGTTTGTTTCTATTTTGTTTGATAGTTTATTTTTGATCAGTAGATTCCACATATAAGTGAAATCATATGCTATTTGGTTTTCTTTTATTGGCTTATTTTACTTAGCATAATACCCTCTAGGTCTATCCATGCTGTTGTAAAAGATAAGATTTCCTTCTTTTTTCACAGCCTTCTTTTTAGTGTTCCATTGTATGAATGTACCATAGCATTTTTATCCACCATCTACTGATGGGCCCTTGGGCTGCTTCCAAATCTTGGCTATTGTAAATAGTGCTGCATCTATTCTTTCAAATCAGTGTTTCAGGTTTCTTTGGATAATTTCCCAGAAGTGGAATCCCTGGATCATAAGGAAGTTCCATTTTTAATTTTTTGAGGTATCTCCATACTGCTTTCCACAGTGGCTGTACCATTCTGCTTTCCCACCAATAGTATGAAAGAGTTCTCCTTTCTCCACATCCTTGCCAGCATTTGTTGTTTGTTCATTTATTGATGACAGCCATTCTGACAAGTGTGAGATAACATCTCATTGTGGTTTTAATTTGCATTTATCTGATGTTTAGTGACATTGAGCATCTTTTCCTATGTCTATGGTCCATCTGTATGTCCTCTTTGGAGAAGTGTCTATTCAGGTCTTTTGACCATTTTTAAATCGGATTGTTTGTTTCCTTGGTGTTGAGTTGTTTCAAGAACTTTGTATCTTAGAAATTTTTTTTTTCATATGCTTATGGTGGTTCAAAAGACAATGAATCTTCCACTTTATGGTTTCCACAAAATTCATTTCAAAATATCAAAAAGGGACCAACCATTATTGTTTTATTCTCTTTCTATGTGACACAGAAAGTGGGATTTTATTGCCTGTGTGCAGCATAAATTATTCCAGTCCTCAGCTTTCGTTTTAGGATGAATTTATTTAAATTAGCTGGTTATGTTAATCATGCTTCATTCAAAATTACTAAAAGTAGTACATGCATTAGCTTTCCAAAATAGTCCTTATTTCTTAAAATATTCTTTTCATAGTGTTTCCATTACTAAATATGAATAATTTCCAAAGATTCTCCAAACCAGATGGTGAGAGAGAGATATAAAAATTCAATTTCTTTGTAATGTGATGAGGTCAATAGTACAGAGTTCAGAGTCTCCAATTCCTTTTTCAATTTAAAAATTCGATTAAATCAAGTTATTTTTAAATTACTGCCCTAGTCTTTGGCCTTTCTGTAAATTTCTTGTCAACATCTTTTCAATTATTTTATGGAAGTGCTCTGTCTTTAAATTAACTTACCTTCATCTTAAAGTATTTTTTTCTAAACTGATCATTTAATTGACTAGGTGAAATAGCACATTTAAAAGCATTAGTTTTTATTAACAGCTGTTAAAAATAAGACAACAAGCCCAGGAATATGACTCAGTCATAAAAAAATAAAATAAAATCTTGCCATCTGCAACAACATGGATGTGCTGAATGAAGTAAGTTAGGGAAAAACAAATGCCATATGATTTCACCTACATGCGGAATCTAAAAAAAATAAACAAAATAAAAACCAAGTCATAGATATAAAAAACATTTTGACAGTTGCCAGATGGAAGGGATTAAGAAGATAGGTGAAAGAGGGGAAGGGATTAAGAAGTACAAATTGGTAGTTACAAAACAGTCACAGGAATGTAAAGTACAACGTAGGGACTATAGTCAGCAATATTGTAATAACTATGTATGGGGCCAGATGGGTACTAGATTTATTGGGGTGATCCCTTTGTAAGTTATATAAATGCCTAATCACTATGTTTTATACCTGAAACTTATATAACATTGTATGTCAATCATAATTATAAAATAAAAAATTATTCAAAATTAAATTTTTAAAAGGCCCCTAATGAAGTAACGTTTGCTACATTCCATGTCACCAAACAGAGACTGAATTACAGTTTTGGTTCTACCAGAAATGGAACTTTAAACCATTCTATCAGGAATGACTTTATCAGCACTAGTAAGGTCCTCTGCCGTGCTCTCAAGGAAAGTACCTTTGCAAAAACCAACTCACCTCTTTGTCAGTGTGACTTCCTTGTCCCTGCTTTCATCTGCCTATAAAAGTCTTTCATTTTGTACAGCTCCTCAGAGCTGCTTTCTCTCTGTTGGATGGGATGCTGCCCGATTCCAACTGACTTTTGCTCAAATAAAATCTTAAAAATCTTATTGTGTCTCTGGGGGAAAGTAGAGTTTGCCACCCCATGATATGGCTTTTTTTTATGTTATTTTAAGTTGGTTATTTTTAAGGAATGAAAAACTCAGGAAAAAACCTTTGATCTTCCCCCTAACTGCCTAAAAGAACTGACAGAAGACCTGCTCCAGGAAAAGAGCTGTCATCATAGATAACTATAGTTTAATATGAACTAAACGTAATAGGGAAGAACCTAGCAAGGCCCATTTGATCAAAGTCCTCCCTTTGTCCATTGTGAAAGATGATCCAGCAAACACATTTATTTATCAAACATTTGCTTTTCCATCTCCATGTGAATTGCCTTCCTGCCCTCTGAAGTCCCAAAGCGCACCACCCGACTTTCCCCTGAGCTCAAGGTGGCACAGAAGCCTCAACTGCTGCATTTGTCCTGGGGTCTCCTGTTCTTATGAACCCTCATAGGTACATACTTAACCAATTTGTTTATTTTGCCCTGTTAATGTGTCTCCTGCCAATTTGATTGTTAGATTAGCTAGAAGAATTGAGGAGGGTGGAATGAAAATTATTTTTCCTCTCCTATACATCAGTTTATCTTTTAACACAGCTAAAGATTTCATAATGGCATTTTTCCTTGTAAGGTTTTGAAAAAGTCTCTATTAAATATTCCCGGGGTGGGGGTGGGGGATAGACTCTAATTTAATTTCACTTAAAGAGATAAATATAATCTGTCTATATTTCATCATAAACCTAATGGAACTACTTCCTTACTGTCAGTGACTACTGCAGGATTTTGCCGGTCCCAGTTGCCCGCAGACCCGTTCCTCACCTTTCCCTTACACCCAATCACAGGGGCCGCGTTCCCTAGTCCCTGCGTCAGCAGGCTTCCAGCTAGGTGTGAGCAGTGATGAGACCGGAGGCTAGGAGATTGGAAGGGGGAGAGTAAAGGAGAAGGATGCCTTCCTTCCATATGACACAGTCAGTGGGTCGAAATATTAAATATGCTGCCTCCACAACCCAAAGAAATCTATGAGGTGTTGCGCTTCCTTCTTAGAGGTGGGTGGTACAATTGCAATAATCTGTCCCAAGAGAAACGTCCTGCTATGCCCAGACCACTGGATCTCTAAAAATGTCATTGATGTCACAGGCCACTGAATCTTCACAGGGTTTATCTCCCATCCACTGGAGCCCAAATATCTTTCCAAAGTCACCAACATACTTGTTACTTCTTGTCCATCCAGTCTAGTGAAGCCATACATAATAAACCATTGTTATATTCTGCATCACCAGGTGATCCAGATCACTTTGGCCTATATTATTTCAGAGGATGGAAAGTTAAGATAGCCTTAGAACAACATCATTAAGGTATACTGCTGTGTCCATGCCACAGGAACACAGATTGCTTCTTACTCTCTGTTCTTACCAGAATGAAAAAGAGATGCCTTCATCATATCAACAGTCTGTTCCAAAGACCATGGTGATCTCTGGCAAGGATATACCCGACACAGCAGACTACACCTATTGGGCTCTGAATCCAAAAGCTGACTCAGATACAGAAACTGGGCAAGGCATCATGGCTTTTTATTTAGACAGCAGCCCTTAGCCTCCCAATCACCCATTCTTGATTTCTTTTTATTTTATAGTTAAAATAGAGATTAAGCAATACTCAAAACTCTTATTGGTTGTCCATTCATATTAGCCCATGGACATAGAATCTCTTAGCCATTTTTATAGCTCTCTATTTGTCAGACACCTCTGAGGGCCATTCTTCCTTCCTTCTCATTATAATTGCATCCACTTTGCTTCTGATGGTTTTAGTCCTACCGCTTAGCCTCTGTTCCTTTAAGATCCTATCATCTGCCCTGGTTGGTGTGGCTCAGTGGACTGAGCACTGGCCTGTGAACCAAAGGGTTCTTTGTGCAGGGCACATGCCTGGGTTGCAGGCCAGGTCCCTCGTAGGGAGGCGTGAGATACCACCACACGTTAATGTTTCTCTCTCTCTCTATTTCTCCCTTCCTTCCCCTCTCTAAAAAAATAAATAAAATCTTTAAAAGAAAAGAAAAGAAAAGAAATAACTCACTAAAAATAAAAAAAGATCCTATCATCTCCATGGCTATGGGAAGAGAGCTCAGCCTTGTAACAGCAAAGCTTACAGAGGTAGCCCTGTCCTACAGAAGACAGTCACCACTAACAGACACAATTATTGAAGATAGGCACTCAGTGATTCTGGTGCCCCTTTTCCCAGCACATTCCTTATCATGTCAGAAATTGAGGCATTATCTGGATTCTTCTCCAGAGCAGAGTCAGAAGATAGATTTTTCAGACATACAATATATCCATTCTAGAGTATGCATCTCTCTGAGCTTTTTGATCCTTCACTGTCTTCCAAAGCAGTCTGAATGTTCTATTTCACCTTTCAAAGCTTCCTGCAGCAAGTTAACACTATTTCCCTGGGGGTTAAGTCCTGTTTTACAGAGAATGCTTTCATATCCAGAACTTCTTTACCGAACATTGCATCTTACCACCATTATTCAGGATCCTTAGGCTCCAGTCCCGTATATACTCTCTCAGTTCCTGCCATTTACATGTTGGCTAGATCCTGCCTTTAGTATATAGCCCATTTATTCCTTTGGCAGCTAAAGAAAATGCTAGGTTATATTGTTACTCAACCCTAGTAATTAGTCTGGTGGCCAGCAGGGGAAATGGGGATTGATTACAAGGAGTGGATGCATATTGTCTTAAGGTAAAGGTCCCTACATTATTTTTAAGTCAAGGAGGATCAAGGCCTTTAACAGGAAGGAGAGGACTAAAAATAAAATCTCAAATCTCTCAATCAGAATTAATGCTCCTTCCTTTTATCTGGGCTTATTTCATTACATCCCTTGCACTTAAAGCCAAGGTCCTTTGGCCTATGAATTGAATCTGTTCCTTTCATATATACTACTTGCCAAAGACCTAGATAAACTTGATGGATGAATAAGGAAGTAGGCCTTCAAATTATAGGAGTCTTTTGTAAAGCTCCTATAGCTTTAGGGGACACATTAAACATGGGAGAAAAGTGTGGTCCATAAATATGTGACCAGTGCTGTGGAGGTGAAGGAAGCCCAAATGTACACGTCAGGTATAGAACTCAAGGTTTGTTCATGGAAAAAACACCTGGAGGCCTGGTGGGGAGGTGTTGGAGGAATACATGGAGATAAAAATAAAAGATTAGGAATGATTAATATACCAGGAAATTGAGGGAGGGATGTGGGAAAATGGGGAGAGACCACACCTGTCCCCCTGTGGGTAGTCCCAACCTTTTAAATAGGTGGTAGTTTTCATTCCTATGCCTACCCTACCCCCATTCATACATTTCTTAGCTATTTTTATTTTATCATTACTTCATTCCATTATTTCTTGAAGATTTCTTTTTTATATATATTTTATTTATTTATTTATTTATTTATTTATTCATTTATTTATTTTTAGAGAGAGGGAAGGAGAAGGAGAAAGAGAAGGAGAAAAATCTTGAAGATTTCTTCATAAAATGAAAATGCCCCTGGGAAGCAGTTAGCTTCTGATTAGTTAACATTTTAGTTACCAATTAAGCTGGTATGTAAATGCCAAATCCTAAAGGAAATGGAATTTGGTGGTTTGTTTTACATGTCAACTTGGCTAGACTATTGTCCCCAGTTATTCAATCAAGTATTCATTTAGGTGTTACAGTAAAGGTATTTTGCAGATGTGAATTAAATCCATAATCAATTGACTTGAAGAGACATTATCCTAAATAATCCAGGTGGGACTGGTTCAATTATTAAAAGGTTTTAAGAGCACAATTGAGGCTTCTGTGGAGAAATTGCTCTGTGAACAACAGCTTCAGCTGGTGCTGGAGAGTCTCCATCTGCCTCTTCTGAAGGCCCACTCCACCAGTGTGCCTCGCCAACTAGCACAATCATGTAAGCCCATTCTGAGCAATGAATCACTTACCACATATATCTTACTGGTTCTGTTTCTCTGGTTTTATCCTAAGAGCTGGAGGCTAGGCAAGTAGATGCTTGCATGAAGAAATAAAGGAAGAGGAGCAGGCAGCAAACAGAATACTGATTGGGGAGTTAATGTGACACTTCTGCATAAGGCAAGTTCTATTTGGGAAAATAATGGAAAGGTCAGAAAAGACAGGAACCAGAGGACACAGAGTGCAGAGTAAACAAAGGTAGAAATGGTGGGGAGGCTGCATCACAAACTCACTCTTCATCAGCAGCTTTAGTTATTGGCAGTAGGGGGAGCACAGAGGGAGTATTGACTTTCTAATGGAACCTAGTATCTGGAGACTGCCTGGAAGTAATTCCTCAGAACAGCACATGCTCACTTTGGCTTCTTTGTGCATTTCTATTCTTTCATGCAACCAGAGAGGTAAATGTATACCTTTGCAACTAATGCTTCCAGACTCACCCACACAGTCAAAGGCACCTGAAAAAAGAAAAAGAAAAGAAAAAGAGCAGAGAGGGAATCAAGTTCCTTGTATATCTAGAGTGGTTTTCCAAATTCCATGCATGAATAATTCTCCCAAATTTTCCTGAAACTAGTACAAATTCTAAACTGTGTATTTGAATAACTCAACAGCAATAACATGCTGTAAGGTAAGAAAATAGGATGCTTGGAAAAATACACACTTAAATAAGCAAGTTAGTAAAAAGATGACAAGGTGTATGAGCTTTGAAAGAAAGAAGAAAATGACCTTTCATGACTCTAGGAAGGCAACTACATGGCATGATAAAGCCAGGAATAAGCAAAAAGTTAGAGATCCAAAACTGCAGAGACTTAAAACTGCACCTAAAATTAAAGGAATTAGCAATTGGATGAGAAATGTAAAAAATAAATAAAGCTAATAAGCTAGAATTTTTCTCATGGAAATTACATGAAAAATAAGTTGAAATATATTAGAAAATCTTTGCAGTAAAAATTTCTCTTAAAAGGAAAAAACTACTGACACAATAACATGCATAAATCTCAAAAACAGTATGCTGAATAAAAGACACCCAATACTAAAGAATGTATACTGGGTGATTCCTTTTACATAAAATTCTAGAACAGAAAAGACTGATCTATTGTGAAAACTAATAAAAAACAGTAGTTAGTGTAATGGGTAGGAAAAGGGATTGCCTAGAATGGACAAGAAGGAACTCTCTAGGGCAATTATTAGTCATCAGAGAAATATAAATTAAATAAATGCAAGTTAGAACTGCAATGAATTGCTCCGATGAAAACTATGCACAAGGAGCATGCTTTGATGATGTTGAGGAATCCATGTGGCAAGGAGCTGTGGGTGGCCTCTCACTGCTGAGGGCAACTTCTGCTTAGTGTCAGCAAAATATGGAATTCCTTCGTGCTAAAGCCACAAGAATCTGAATTCTGCATGAGCCCAGAAGCAGAACTGTCCCCAGCAGAACCTGGGATGAGACCATATCCCTAAGCAATGCCTTGAGTACAGCCTCATGAAACCCTAAGTCAAAGACCCATTTAGGTCTGGATTCCTGGGCCTTGGAAACTGTGACATAATAAACATGTTATTTTGAGCCACAAAGTTCATAGTAATATTGTTTTCAGCAATAGCTACTAATGTAGAGACTTTCATATTTTGTCACAAATAGATTAAAAGTGAGTTTTTTTTAATACAGATTATTAAAAAAAAAAAAAAAGCTATGTATTGTGTTGGCCAAAGAGTCTGCATGGTTTTTTTTTTCCATAAAATAAAAGATACATTTTCACCAATAACTTTATTGATTTGGATATTTTGAATATGTTAGCTATTTTCTGCATAGTATATCATCGATTGTTCTCAATTAATGCCTCCATTTGATCCCTGTTAACTTCATCTAGTCTACCCAATCAGGGAGCACCATCCAGCGAGAAATCTCTAGCACAAAACTTCACAAACCGCTTTTGACATGTTCGATCAGTCACAGCACCTTATCCATATGCTACACAAATCTTTTTTTGCATTTCAGTTGCGTTTTTACCTTTCCTAAAATAAGAAAGCACAATATGTCAAACATGTTGTATATTTTCTGCCATCTTCAGTATTAAAATGGCTACACAAAAATTCACCAATTTTGATAAGTTTTTTTTAAATGCCTGCTGATATGACAGCTGTGACAATACAGTGTTAGAAAATTGCTTCAAATAAAATTAGAGATGACTAAGCTCTATTAGAGCCATCTTACAGATAAAACTAAACTAAATCTTTGGCCAACCCAATACAAGGATATGCTATGTATAGATCAAAGGAATAGACTTAAGAGTCCAGAAATAAACCCACACATTTGTGGTCAAATACTTTTTAATTAACATCTAGAAAGAGACCAAGACAATTCAATAGGAAAATAGCCTTTTCAACAAATGATGCTGGGGCATCTGGATATCCATCCTCATGCAAAAGAATCAGTTTGGACCCTTACGTCACACCATACACAAAAGTTAACTCAAAGTGTATTATAGGCCTGCATGTAATAGCTGTAGCTATATAACTCTTAGTATGAAGCCTAGGTTAAAATATTCATGACTTTGGATTAGGCACTGATTTATTTGGACAGAAAACACAAGTAAAAAAATAGATAAGTTGGAATTCATCAAAATTAAGTGAAAAACCCAATAATACGAAATGCTGGTGAGGATGATGAGTGATCTTTCATACTTTTCTAATGGAGACATAAAATGATATAAGCACTTTGGGAAATGGTAGTTTCTATCATAGATCTATCCCTTAACCCAGCAAATCCATTTCTAGGTATTTACCTAAGAGAAATGATGAATACCTATGAATATTCTTATAAAATTCTTTTTGTGGAGAATGTTGTTGACTCAGTAGCCTTAAGGCAAGGAAGCTCCTCAGCACGATGACAGCAAGGAAGTCCTGGTGCTGCCTATTTTGGGGAAGAGCTAAAGCTAAGGATCCCTCTTTGGAAATCTTTATCATTGCCCAGCTATCAAGAATGCTAAAAAGTCAGAATGATGTTTTTAAAAAAGAAAAATTGATATTTATTGATCACTTAGTACATGACAGGCACCATGTTATATGGCTAATCTTATTTAAGCCCCACCAGAACCATAGAAGTGAATATAACAGTAATACTGTCTTCATTTTACAAATGGAGTAAATTCAGAGAGGTTAGTAGCTTGCCCATGGTCACCCAGGTAAATACGTGATTATACATGCCATGGTTAAAAGAAGGGTATCTCTCTCCTTTATCTTTGGGTTTCCAATGTCTAACACATATTCACTATATAAAGAATGAATGAACAACACTTCATTGTGTGACCTCAGACAACATACTAGTATCTCTGTCCTACACTAACTCTAAGTAATTTTTAAGACACAAATTTATAATTCAAGGTTTTACAAGCCAGTGAAATTTTTCTTTCAAAATTCTAAATGCAGGCAGAACCCCTAAAATTAACTGACTAAAAATGTAATAATTATTTGGAGTCAGTAGTAATTACTGTCCTACTCTATCAGCTGAGTAAATGCACTTGATAGTAACAGAGGCATTTAAAATACTACTTGCTATAACAGATACACCCTCGAAACTCCAAGTCTTAACTAATTAAATGTTTATTACTCCTTCAACATACAGTCCTGTGGGTGCTATCAGGTTGTAGGGGCTCTGCTTTACATGGTCAATCAGGGCCCCAAGCTCCTTCTATTATATGTCTGTGCTTTACTCAAGGTTCTCAGAGTTCTTTCCATCAACCTGGTAGATTAGAAAAGAAATGAAGATTATTTGCACTTTTTATGGGGCAGACCTGGAAATGGTACACATCACTTTTTAATGTTTTCTTGGCCAGAACTCAGCCAGAAGGACTTACCTAACTTCAAGCACTATATGCCCCAAGGAAGGAGAGGGGTACTCTCGGAACCCAGTAAAAGAGGGGTGTTATGACATCTGGAATATGATGTAGCTCTTTAAAACAGACCAGATATTTATTGATAGAATGAAAATACCAAATAAAATTAAATTATAAAGGAGAAAAAATAATAGGCATAAATTGATTACAACTAAGTAAATATATATTTATTGTTAATCAAAAGGATCATAATATTTTGATATCTAAATTTCAATGCAGAGAGAGAAAAGAGTATAAACTTAGTCCCTAATTGGGCTTAATCTGAAATGGAAATAACAGGAGTCAATGGTTCCTGTTCTGGTTCCTGAAGGCTGTATAACAAACTACCTCCAAACCATTTTATGGGTCATGAATTTAAGCAAGACCCACCTGGAGAAATCTGTTCCATTGACGGAGGACATATGGCATTCATCTGGCAGATGGAGTGTTCTGGAAGGTCCAAGATGGTTCCATTCATATGTCTAGTATCTAGGCCAGAAGACCAAGCCTAGTGTGATTTGCTGACTGGAGCATCTATACATGGTGTCTCTAGTATGGTGGCCTCTGGGTAGATGGACTTCTTATACAATATCAGGATTTCTGGAAATCAGGAGCAGCTATATTTATGAGTACCTCAGACAAAACAGTCTTTAAATGAAAAACTGTAACAAGAAAAAAAGAAGGACATTATATAATAAGGAAATGTCAATCTCCAGGAAGACATATTAGCGATAAACATATATGCACCCAACATCAGAGCACTTAAATATGTCAAGAAAACTAACAAAACTGAAGGGAGAAATAGACAGTAATACAG
Source organism: Pteronotus mesoamericanus (assembly GCF_021234165.1). Classification (NCBI taxonomy): domain Eukaryota; kingdom Metazoa; phylum Chordata; class Mammalia; order Chiroptera; family Mormoopidae; genus Pteronotus; species Pteronotus mesoamericanus. The sequence goes on from NW_026555065.1 coordinate 20,029,822, forward strand.
TAATAGTAGAAGACTTCAGTTTCCCCACCTTCAATAAGAGAACATCCAGATCAAAGATCAAAAAGAAAACAGAAAACTTGAATAACACCATAGATCAAATTGGCCTAACAGACATATTCAGAACATTCCACCCAACAGCAACCAAATACACATTCTTCTCAAGGACACACTGCCCTTTCTCCAGAAAAAGGCCACATGTTAGATCACAAAACAAGTCTTAACAAATTTAAAAAGATTGAAATCATACCAAGAACTTTTCTAAACACAATGGAATAAAACTAGAAATCAACAATAAAGGAAAACTAGAAAAATCACAAGTATGTGGAAATTAAATGACACACTTTTGACAACCATTGGGTCAGAGAATAAATCAAAAAGGAAATTAGAAAGAACCTCAAGACAAACGAAAATGAAAACACAACATTCCAATGCTTATTTAGCAGTCAATATTTAGTACCAAAGAAGTACTAAAAGAGCAATAAATGCCTACATTAAAAAAGAAGAAAGATCTCAAATAAACAACCCAATTTATACTTCAAAGCTAGAAAAAAGCTCATCCAAAGTTAGTAAAAGGATGGACATAACACAAATTAAAGCAGAGATAAATGAAACAGAAAAATAAAAGCAGTAGAAAAAAAATCAACAATAAGAGTAAATATTTTAAAAAGGTAAATAAGATTTTTAAAAAACCCTTAGAGTAAGTAAGGTAAAAATCAGAAATAGAAGAAGAGATTTTACAATTGATATCACAGAAATTGTTTTAAAAATCATAAAAGGTTTTCATGAACACATACACATCAGCAAACTGCATAAACTAGAAGAAATAGTTTATAACCTCCTAAGACTAAATCATAAAGAAATAGAAAGTCTGAAAAGGTAACTACTATGGATATTCAATTAGTCATCAAAACTTTACAAAGAATCCCCCAGATCAGATGACTATACTGGTGAATTCTACCAAAATGTAAAGAATTAATGTCAATCCTTTTCAAATTCTTCCAAACAAAATTAAAGAAGAGGGGACACTTCCAAACTCATTTTTATGAGGCCAACATTACCCTGAAAACAAAGTCACCAAAAGAAATTAAAATTAAAGGCCAATATCCCTGATAAATACAGGTGCAAAGATCCTCAACAAAATACTAGGAAACTGAATCGAACAAAAAGATCACAGGCTATGATCAAATGGGATTTATCCCTGTGATGCAAGGACAGTTCAACATATGAAAATCAAGTAATGTGATACACCCCATTAAAATAATATAAAATAAAAATCACATGATCATCTCAATAGATACAGAAAAATTCTTAGACAAAATTCAACGTCCTTTTATGATGTAAAAACAAAACAAAAAACTCTCAACAAAGTAGGGATTAAAGGAAAGTGCCTCAACATAATAAAGGCCAAGTGTTTGGCAAGATTGTGGAGAAACTAGAACTCTTGCACAGTGTTGGAGGGAATGCAAAATGGTACAACTGCTAAGGAAAACAATATGGAGATTCCTCCAAAAATTAAAAATAGAACTACCATATGATCCAGCAATCCCACTTAAAAAATAGCGACACCTATATTGGAATCTTATGAAGAATGAATTATCTCCAAAACAGAAGGTTAGAATCTGTAACAGATAATGTTGCAATGAAGCCAGGATTCCTCTTTATGCTGCTCATTGTCACCCAGGATACTATGTGAATGTCACAGCAAAAAACTATTGGTAAAAGTTTTCAAGCCATGATGAAAAGATGGGGATTTGAAGGCTAGCCTGCTACTTGTGGTCAAACAAAAACCCACAGGAGACCTGGGGGTATTTCAGCCTGTGATGTTAGCAGAGTCTAACCTAAAACTAAAAGGCCTGGAAAAAAATGAGAAGCATAAATAGAACAGGCACACAGACTGAAAGTATGGACACAAAGGACAATATAAACTATGTAAATGGCTCCGTACTTGGACATAAAAATTATTCAGTAAAGGTCAGAGATTCTAAACTGCATTCAGATAAGGGTTTCCGTGAGAATTTTCTGTTCTCTTAAAATTTTTCCTGATGAAGATGAAGAAGGTCAACCAGAAGACTTTTGTGATGAAAATATGTGTCAACCCAGCACTCCTATTACATCTGCCTAACCTGACTGGATAGGGCAGACCCTTGATAAGCTAGAACACTAAAATATCAAGAAATATATTCTACTTTCTCAGTCACAATAATACCACTCTTGTCATCTTTGTCAAGGGCATAACTATCACTCATAAAACTGAATTCTGTTAGAAAAATTACCATATAAACAAATCAATTAAGTAAATTGAATATGCCAAATTTAAATGGACTGGGAGTTTGTATATTAGCAAATCTCTGTAATTTTTGGAATTCATTCTTTTTACTACAAATTTCACAACTTACCTTAAGGTATGTATAACTTTAACTTCTTTCATTAAAAAAAAAAAAAAAAAGATAGTTAAGTTCTAGAGACCTGCCATACAATATTGTACCCATAGTCAACAACACTGCATTGTACACTTAAAAACGTGGGTAAATTTCATGTTGTGTTCTTTCCACAATAAAGTAAAATACAAAAATAACTGAATTGCTAAAAGGATTCTAACAAGTATGACTGTTAGTAAGGACTCCAAAGAATGGGATGGATACCTTGTTACAATCATCAGATCTTGGATTTGGGGATTTGAATCCCTCATACTCTTCGTGAGATGTGCTCAAAACCAAGCAGGGGAAGGAAATCTAGCAACATAAAAAGAAACATGAATCAGACTTTCAGTCAGCTCTGCGGTGACACTGAGTCACCAGAGTGGAACAATTCAATTCACACACTTCCCTTTTGTGACAATACTAAGAGGCCAAGAACCAGCGCATTTCTTCACTATAAGTCATTGTTAGACTCTGACTCCCGTACATACCACAATACTATCACATTTGGCTCTTCCATGGCAAAGAAAGAAAAGGGAAACACTCAGAATCACTTCAGTTTTGAACCTGCATAATATTCCATACACATTCGTATTCAAAGCATGCTCCTTGAAAAAAATCAAACAGTATAGAGAGGTATAAAAATATGTAATAAATAATAAAAGTCTATCTCCTCTCCACTTTTATGTCACTTTGATACTTATCCTCCCAGTTTGGTGTACACATTTACTGATCTACCTAGACACACACACACACACACACACACACACACACACACACACACATTTGAAGTAAATGGTATTATCCTAACCATATAATATCATTCTGCAATTTTTTTCTTACTCAAAATCTATATAGATGTACTTCATTTTTCTCTATTGTCTGCATAGTATTACATAGGACCATTTAAGCAATCATTCAATGATGAATACTTTGTATTTTTCTTATATTTTAAAACTTTTAAAATTTATATGAATAATACTTGCACATATTTTTAAAATTCATACTGTACAGAAGTGTCTAAAATGAGAAACAGCCCTGGCTGGTGTGGCTCAGTGGATTGAGTCCTGGCCTATGAACCGGGGGTCACTAGTTCAGTTCCCAGTCAGGGCACACGCCTGGGTTGTGGGCCAGGTCCCCAGCTGGGGACACGCGAGAGGCACACACTGATGTTTCTCTCTCTCTCTTTCTCCCTCCCTCCCCTTCTTTCTAAAAGTAAATAAGTAAATATTTAAAAAAATAAAATGAGAAGCAAACCTTCTACCACCCATGCCCACCAGCCCCACCACTCCCACACCCATTGCTCAGGGGCTTTATGAACAGTCCGTTTTAAGTTCTCCAGTCGACTGCCACTGAAATTGTATGTAATATATTTATGCCTTACCTTTTTTCCTTGATTTATCAACTATAGATGTTATCTCTTCACTGCGCAGGGTAAAAATTTTGGAATGTCTGGTCTAAATCAATCAATTCAATATGTGGATGAAAATGAAATACGGCATTTGGCTATTGAACAGTCTCAGTCTTCTGCTAATCATTAGTCATCTTTTGTGGCTGCCACAAATAAGATTTTAGTTATAGAAATATAGTTTAGTAATAGCTGGGATTTAGATACAGATAAACTCCTCCAGGAGATGTAATACCTCAATTCATATCATGGTCCAGCTGCTGATTAACTTTGTGACTATAAACACATTTACCTAACCTCCTGGTACCCTAGTCTCTTATCTCTTCACATAGGAATAATAACTATCTCACAGATCCTAAAGAGAATCAAATAAATCAAATCATGCCTCTGAAAACAACTAGTAAACCACTGGGGTATCATTAGTGCCCTGTCCTTTAGCCATCTCTGTCATTCCTGGAGTTGGTGCTGGCCAGACAGCCAGGCAGACAGGTCAAACCTCAACGTCAGGAACCCTCATGGTACCCGGCTGCTTCTCAGGTTTCAACCTGTAAGAGACCTAATGGAATGAGGGTGCCAGCAGGAGTGCGAGCTGAAGCAACAGTTCAGAGGCTCTAAAGCAAAACCAGAAGCTGGAAGCAGGAGAAACAGATGCCTGTTGCCATTGGTGGCAGTGATAGAGACACCATCACCCCCCTCCCCGCCCCCACCTGGAGAAGGATTGTAAGTGCCTGACTTGGGAACAGGGCGTGCAGTGGGAGAAAACCACGGGTGCAGGCATCAAATATCAAAGTTTTTGAGATGGTCCTTGGAACAAGAGCCTGGGGCAGAGAGCAGAAGGGGAGAGAGGCACTCCTGGCTACACAAGGGATTCTATCATTACCCTGGGAGACTACTACAGTCCCAGAGTACAAAAGTCACATGGGAGAGCTCATACCCAGTGGCCTCCGGAGCCCTCACCCTGCTCTCTTAAAGTGAGCTTTCATTCTCTAACAATGAGCTCTCTTGCACTAACTCAACAGTAGACACACGAGGAACATTTGTTCTGTAATTAATCTAAATGTGTCCATAAGAATACAGCTGCTAGCAGTCTCCTGTAAAGGATGGCACTTCACAGTTCTGGAGTACACCCCCTCGCTGTGGGTCAGTAAGTAGTCCGATTTTGTCAGACTACAGGCTTGTTCTGGAGGTCTTGGGCCAATTAGGCTTTAACTGTGCTATGTGCTGGATAACAGACAGTTCCACCTGAGATGTGGCCGGATGGGAAGGAGAGAGTGTAAGGTCCCCTCAAGATTTAAAATGAGAAAATAAGCTGTCCTCTGAGAGTGATTCAGGCGAAAGTTAAATGCGAAGGAAGGAATCAGTTCTCTGTTGGAGTAAAGTAGGAAGCTCGTGAGTAAACAAAGTTTGAGGGAGCTCAAAGATATTCTGGGAGCATTCCTGGGGAGGTGGGGCTTTATTGGAGTTGTAATTTAGTTAAGTGGAAATCAAATCAATTGTTCTCAGAGAAAGATGTAGAAACAGAAATGAATGGTTCGGTCATTTTATATTGTTAATAGAACAGTAACCTTCTGCATAACACAATGGTATATTGAAAAAATAATAGTAGCCATAGCAATATAATAGTGAGGTGGTGTTCTGGACTTAGACACAGATAAAGTCCTGTAAGAGCACTGGACTAGGAGCCAGAATATTGAGCTTCTATCCAGCCTAAGGCAGTTTAGATAAAACTAAAGTCTTTCCAAACAAGTCTGAGGAGTGGGAGCCCTGTCAAGTCCCACAAGAAGTGGATCTTGGTGGAAATGACCCCAGAGCATAGAGCCTTTAAGCCTGGAACCTATTGTTAATTCCCCTTGCTAGGATCCAGGGTACCCAGCAGTTTGAAATCAAAATAGCTTCCATGTTGGATTCCTGTTTAAGGTAACTTGAATACCTGGGCTACCTATTTTATTTCTCTCTATAAATCATTGTCATTTTCTTTATATTTTTAAATTTTATATTACAAAAAATGCAAATACACAGGAGTAAAGGAAATAGTATAATGAATATATATAACATAGGTAATGTATAATGAATAGTATAAAATACCCATTTACCAGATTGCCCCACAAAAGATTTTGCCTCACTAAAATATTTTAAAGCAAATGCTAGGCCCAAGTCATTTCCCCACTTACTTCATTATGGATCTCTAAAACATATCTACACTTCTCTACAAACCCACAGTATTCTTCTCTGTATTTATTAGTTTCTGTGAGCCAGGTTAATGGGAGATGAATGCATTCTCAGGGTGCCTACAAAATCAAGTTTCTGACTCTTGATGCACAGCGAACTTATTGAGGTAAAAGCCACTGTGAGGACTCCTCTGGTCACCAGAATCCTTTTGTCTAAACATGGCTTTAATAACTGAACTACAGCAATCCAGGCCTCCTCACTTCTCAGATGTGTAAGTCTACACATACACTCACTGTGCATACATGAACACACACTAAAAAGACTGAAGGAAGTAACCCCTTCTACACAGTAAAACAATCCATCACTGTAGCAATTCTGGTAGACTATAAGGTAAGCGGGGATGCCACCTACACAAAGAAACAAAATGCAAAAATAACATCTATGCTGACTTGGAAAAGAGTGAAATGAGATCAGAAAGCTAGAAAAGTACCAACTTGTGGGGAAGGAAACTGAAAACCATATGGCAAAATTCAACTGGTCCCAAATCATCACTTCTATTTTGGTATATAAGAATCCCATTAATCTACCCTTGGCTTCCACATCATTCCCAATGTCTTCCTCCTGACCTTGGGCTCAGGATAATGACTTCATAGGAAGTCCTCCTCTTTTCCTCCCTTTCTCTCCATCTTCCCCACCTACACACTCCCTCCTAAATGCCTCTTCCACTAACTCCCCAATGTCTTAATTTTAAAAACTAGGGACACATTAATTTTCTTTGATCTAACATGAGTAGAGTATATAGCAGAGTGTCTGGTATATAACCTCTGGTATGGTCTAAATGTTTCTGTCCCCCTCAAATTCACATATTAGAATCCTAATGCCCAATGTGATGGTGTTCGAAGATAGAGCCATTGGGAGGTGATTAGGTCCTGGGGTGGAGCCATCATAAATGGGATTAGTACCTTATAAAAAAAAAAGCCCCAACTAGATACCTAGTCCCTTCCACCATGAGGGGACACAGTAAGAAGGTGCTGGTGATGAATAAGGAAGAGGGTTCCCACCAGAACATGACAATACTGGTGACTTGATTGATCTTGGAATTTCTAAGCCTCCAGAGGTATAAGAAATAAATTTCTGTTGTTTATGTGCCACTCCGTATGCGGTATAGCAACCTGAACACAGCCTGTTCAGAAATATTGGTTGGTTGGACGGGTGGGTGGATGAATAGATGGATACACAAGTAGCTTAAGTGAAAAAGGAATACATCAAGGCCCACCGGAGTTCTGATGGAACTCTCCCATGGCATGGAGGGATCATTTGCCAAACTGGGTAGCCAGTAATAACAACTGGATGTTCACTCAGATTAGAAAAGTGAGAGGTGACACACATACCTTCCCCAACACGATCACAAACCACCAAGCCTAAGAACAAGGAAATGTCAGAGTAGAAAGATAATACACCCTTGGCTGGGACAAACCTGAATGCAAATATTTATTCCACCAATTTCTAGTTATGTAAATTAGAACACATTGTTTTCAAAATTTCATTTATCCCATGTACAAAATGGGGATAAGTGTCTACTATGCAGGGTTGTTATAAGGATTAAATTAACATATATGAAGAGTCCATTTGTTATATGCTCAAAATATTACACAATAATATTTACTATCATTAAGAAATCTCCAGCCCTGGCTGGTGTGGCTCAGTGGATTGAGTTCTTGCCTCCAAACTAAAAGGGCCCCCGTTCAACTCCCTGTCAGGGCACATGCCTGGCTTGCAGGCCAGGTCCCCATTTGGGGGCGTGCAAGAGGCAATCAGTAGATGTATTTCTCACACATCGATGTTTCCTTCCCTCATTCCTCCCTCTCTTCCCTTCCCTCTAAAAATAAATAAATAAAATCTATAAAAAGTGTTTTTAAAAAAAGAAATTTCTGGAGAGAACATGGGAAGTTATGTTTACTTGCGAGATGGGCAGGCTAAACACTTAAACAAAATTAACTTAAGAAAAGGATGGCAGAATGACATCTTTAAAAAGAAAAACTTGACAAATTAATTTAAATTTTGAGGAGGAATACCATGCATATAAAAAGACACTGCTTAATATTATCCACCTTGAGATCTTAAGAAAACCTTTGCCAGGTTTCCAGAGAAAGGTTGAAATAAAAGTTGCTTGAGATTGGAATGTCTTGTAAGGCAATCAGGAACTGGCTCAGAAGGAAACTATTGATTCCAGTTGAAGGGAGAGGGTAGAGGACCCAAGAGACAGCTTCCAGGAAGGCAGCAAATGTATGAAGGGCATGGCAGTCGCATTGCTAACTCTGGATTTCCCCAAGGAAACAGTGCAGTTCTTAGGAAGATGGAGTCCTGTGCACTTGAGGTATCTAGGCAAATGGTAGTTAGACCTCAGGCCATGGAGTTGACACCAATGAAAGGAAGGGGAAAGAGGAATTAGCATTAAGCTAACATTGACTGGGGCAAGCCATATGCCAGGCACATTATCTCATTTAAGTCACCACAACCCAATTATAGTAGAGGTAATAACTACTACATGTAATTAGTAATTCATCTGATCATGAGTAATGAGTAATTCATCTGATCATGCAATTCATCTGAGTTCCCTCCTGAAGGGGAGGGGGCTGTCACAGTAATGCCCCAGCCAGCAGGCTGAGGCCTAGGGACTCCAGTTCCTCTACTGAGCATCTACTATGCACCAGGTCCAAGGCCAGGTGTAGGAGATAAAGAGTTCAACAAAGATACAGTCTCCTACTCTCATAGAACATAGAGTCTAGTAGGGAGTTAGAGGCAGCCATTAGTCAAATAATGCCACTAATAAAGATAAAATTACAAAGCAAGATATAAGTGCATGTAACAAATGGACTCCTCTACACTTGGGGCACAATGGGTGCCATGAGAGAGTGGCTCTAGAATTTACCTAGAATTAACTAGGTAAAGGAGGGGTAAAGAAAAGCATTTTAAAAGAGGCAACTGCACATACAATGGATGGGATCAGAGCCCCAAACAATGCAAGTTTGGAGTGGCCGCAGCTCTGGTGAGGGAGAGTGTGAAGACACAGTCAGATTTCCATTCTGAAAAGCCAAAGGTAGTTTAACAGGAGCCACTGGGACATGTGGGCAGCCACAAAGCAGAGCCCTCTGGTGGGTTATAGGTCCCCAGCAACACCCCACCTCTATGAGGACAGTTAGGCTATCTAACTGCAGCTGCTTTCGAGTATGTTGGGAAGCAGGGATTCATGGAACCAAGTAAAGAGCTTCAAGCACCTATGCTAGGATAGGGCTCACTAAGATGTGTGTACATTATCTGAAGGAGGGAGTATGCAGTAAAATCTGAACAACACATCCAACCACAGATGGTTCTAGATCAGGGTGAGCAAAGCATAACCCTTGAGCCAAATCCAGCCTGTGCCAGTTTTTGTACAGCCACAAGCTAAGAGTGATTTTTACATTTTTTTAATGGTTAGGGGAAAAATCTAAAGGAGGCTAATATTTATGACACATGAAAACTATATGAAATTCACATTTTGGGGTCCATAAATAAAGTTTTATGGAAACATAGCCATACTCATTACTTACCATCATCTATGGCTGCTTTCACAACGCAACAGCAGAGTTGAGTAACTGTGACTGACACCAGGGTATTGGTGTAAAACTGATGCTACTGTCTGGCCCTTTATAGAAAAAGTTTGCTGGGCTAGTCAGAAGAGCCTATAAATCTGACCATGTGGTCAGACAACTGACAAATGAGCTTTAGCAGGAACAAGTGCAAAGAATAGCACTTGGTGATAAAAATATCCAAACTATTTATAAAATAAAGACAAGGCTCTGAGCAGTGAGGTCACAACTCAGAACAAAGCACAACCAGGAAGACTAAAAGCAGCTAGAGAAATATTAAGTGAATTTCCTGCAGTAGACTCTAAAAATCAGTACACAATGGTGAAGTTGGTTATCTGCAGATTTCAACTGATAAGGCCTAGGGAATGATTTCAGGAAGACTAGACTAAAACACAACTGAGAATACTGTTTTGCACTTTCACTTAAAAACAATATATAGATATAGATATCAACAGTCTTCGTGCAATCCAGGGAAAAATTAGTAATAAAGATTAAGACTTTGGGATGTGTATACAGGACTACTGAGGGATGAGACATCATCTAGACTTTGTCTTATTCAGCATTATAGATCCAGTGCCTAGTTTCATGGCTGAATAAAATAAGCATTCAAATAATATTTGTTAAAGAAAGAAGGAAGGGAGGGAAGGAAGGAAGAGGGGAGAAGAGGGAAGAAAAAGGTAAGGAGCAAGAAAGAGGAGGAAGCAGGAGAAAAGGAGAGGGTAGGGCAGAATCTACAGGGTGTGAATGCTGAACAGGAGTTAGCCAGATCCTGAGGCTGAAGAAGAGCACCTCAGCAGATAAACAGAAGCACAAAAGGCCAGAAGAGGCCATGAGGCCAGAACAATGCCATTTAAAACTCCCAGTCCCCTTTGCTCTAGTTCTAAGGTAACTTGGTTTCTCATATCACTGGTCCTGTGAAGGGGGCATCCAGGGCAACGGGAAAGGCGTATCCTCCAAGATAATTAACATATCAACCACACAGGAATTTATTCAGTCTCTCAGAGCAGTTTCGCACACACTAATTTCTCCAGCCTGACCCTCAGGTGTAGTTTCTGTACCTGCAAATCTAAAGAACTCACCCGGGACCTTGGTGACTCTAAAAGGGTTGTGGCCTTCGGAGCCCTACCTGGGTGTGGCTGGCCTCCCTCCTGAACACCTCTGACCTCTTCCATTTCAATGTAATAGGAGTCACGTCCATAGAATTCTCTGAGAACACCCAGTCCAGTTTGCTGCAGGACCCAATAGGAACAAGGTGTCTTTCCCAAGAAAGGTTCTCTCCCTTGCCCAGCAAAGGCTCAGCCAACATCAGGGTTCTACAATCTATTCTTGCTGAGAGGTAAACTCATCCTAGTGAACTGAAGTCCCATGTCCTGGAAACCCCTCTGTCCCAAGCAAACCAGGACAGTTGGTCACCCGCCAGTCAGGTTCCTCATTTACAATGGGCCTCTTATCCTAGTGTTCCCCAGACCTCACCTAGGTCTGCTCCAGAGGATCTGCTGCCTCATGCCCACCACTCAGAATATTCAGAGTGGCTCCATCTGGGTCAGGGAAGGGGCCAGCATGGGCTGGGTGAGTCACTGGGGATGGGGTTAGAATCAGAAGAAATCAGGAGACTGAGGAGAAGGAGTTCCTAAGGAAACAGCTATTGGAGACTTAGATCAAAATCTCCTGTCTTTATCTAGTGTCTGAGAGTATTTCTGTGCATATACAATGAGGATTAAACCAGTAGCTCTTATCAGGTAAAACTTTTAACATTTACAAATCTGAAAAACTACTGAAGGGAAAGCTGCCTTAAACCCTATTTGCACATGAGCAGAATATGAGTTATTAGAATATAAATAACAAAGAGATGAGTAAAACTATGTTAGTCAATTAAAAAAACAGCTGTAATAATTACAGAAATTTATATTTAACTACCATGGGGCATAGTGATTATGAGGCATTGTTGCGTCATGTAAATCATACACCAAGATCTTTGTGATTAGGGTACTAAATATTAGGCAGTCATGTGTGCTATGGTAGTAGGTTTAAAACCATTAAAGGTAATTTAGGTTGGCCTAGTCTTGGGATTTTTTTCCTCCAGGGAAAATAGAGAGTAAAAGAGTGGGTGAACTTGTTACAGGGAAGACCAATATAAAGATACTTATAAAAAATTATTGCCATCTTTATTTCTTAAAGAATTCTGAGAAAAATTCAAAATACTGCAGATTTTAATTAATCCTCACAATAACCCTGGGAGGAAATTCTTATACAATGTCCTTCATTGTTTAAAGCCACCAGTTGTTAGAGGCCACAGAAGAGTCACTTTGTCAGCAGTTGCTTCTCTGTCCTGGCTTAATTCATAAATGTTACAATGTTTATTAAAATAAGTCTGGTATAAATATAAACTATTAGTGTATTAATAATCTCCAATCATCATGAGACAAAATGATCTCACCACTAAAAATTTCTTAGAAATGACCTTATGCACCAGCTTAACAAAACAGAAATATTTGTTAGAGGGAAATTTATAATTATAAATTAACTTTCTATGAATAAAATTTTCATATAGTAATCCATGCATATTTGGAGGGTTGCTGCTATGAGTACAGCGTTAGGTGCTTCGGACACAAAAACAGCTTAGGATAGAAATGAAATAATAACTACAGTAATGTGCATGGTGATGATCTAGAGATCTAAATAAGCCAGAACATGTTGTTAATAAACCAAGGAGTAGAGTTTAGCAGTCCTAAGAAAGGACGGATACAAGGAGAGGATTCTTGAAGACCAGCATTTGTTTATGCCCTTGCTTTGCAGTTTGGGTCACATGGCATGGTCTCTAATAGCTCTCTCTGGTAAAGTAGGTAAGGGAATGCTCTCGCACATACAAAATCTTATTTGTATAGTGTCCCTATGAAGTAGGTAGGGCAAATATTATTATCCATTTTTTACAGACAAGAAAATGAGCTCAGCTATAGCACACTGCTAGGAATCACAGTGACTGAATGGCAAAGTTAGCAGCTAAACCAAATTCTCCAAGTTCTCATGTGGTGCTCCTGTCTATGAAGAGGCATTCCCAAAGCATTTCCAGGGTCAGCCTTCCACCTTCATCTTCAAGTTCCCCCAGCCCTGCTACCATCTCCAGACGCCAGGGCTTCCGAGCTCAGTCCTTAAATCCATCCCACTGGGGACCACCGCCGCCCCCCCGCCATTCATTTCTCTTTTCAGCCAGATATGGTTAGAGAAATCCATAGAAATGTTTACTTTTGGGGGGAGTTCCTTTATTCTTATTTTTTTCAATTATAGTCTTCACTATTATTTTTTATTAGTTGCAGGTGGACAACACAGTGGTTCCCCTTGATATTTCAAGTACCCACCTGGTACCATACACAGTTATCATAATACCATTGACTATATTCCCTATGCTATGCTTTACACTCCTGTGACTACTTTGTAACTACCAGTCTGTACTTCTTAACCCCTTCACATTTTGTACCCAGTCACCCGATCCCTATTCTCCCTGACTACCATCAGCCTGTTCTCTATATCTGAGCCTGTTTCAATTTTGTTTGTTTGTTTATTTTGTTTTTTAGATTCCACATATAAGTGAAATCATACAGTATTTGTCTTTTTCCAAATGATTTATTTCACTTAGCATAACACCCTTGGGGTCCACCCAAGCTGTCACAAATGATAAGATTTCATTCTTTTTATGACCAAGTAATAGTCCATTGTACATATGTACCACAGCTTTTTTTATCCACTCCTCTTTGATGGGCACATTGGGTTGCTTCCATAGCTTTGCTGTTGTAAATAACACTGCAATGAACATAAGAATGCATATATTCTTTCAAATTAGTGTTTTGGGTTTCTCTCATATAAACCAGAAGTAAAATCACTGAAGGAGGCAAGAACATACAGTGGGGTAAAGATAGTCTATCAATAAATTGCCTTGGAAAAATTAGACAGATATATACAAAAAATGTATCTAGATCACTTTATTATACATATACAAGAATAAACTCAAAATGGATTAAAGACTTAATTGTAAAACCTGGACTTCTGGCCAAGATGGAGGCATAGGTGGATATACTTTACCTCATCAGACAACCAAAAGAAAGACAACAACAAATTTAAAAACAAAAAATAACCAGAACTGCCAGAAATTCAAACTGTATGGAAGTCCAACCACCAAGGAGTTAAAGAAGAAACATTCATCCAGACTGGTAGGAGGGGCAGAGATGGGCAGCCAGGGTGGAGAGGATGCGAGGCAAGGCAGAAGCTGGAGGACCCCACATTTGCCTGTGGATAAACCAGGAGGAAGAGCTGGGGAGCAAGACAGACTGCGCAATCCAGGCTTACAGTGCAGGAGAAGAAAACCTCTAAGCCTCTGACTGGAAAAACCTGTGGTGGATGCGGCAGCAGGAGAAACTCCCAGCCTCATAGGAGTGTTCATTGGAGAGACCCACAGGGTCCTAGAATGTACACAAACCCACCCACCTGGGCAATCAGCACCAGAAGGGCCCAATTTTCTTGTGAGTAGCAGGGCAAGTCACTGAAAGAAGGCCAAGAGCTGACCAAGCAGCATTGTTCATTCTCAGATCCCTCCCCCACATAAGCTCACAACATAGTGACCTAGGTTGCCCTGCCCTGGCGAATACCTAAGGCTCCACCTCTTCCAACGGAACAGGCATGCTGAGACAAAGAAATATGGCACAAACAAAAGGACAGATCAAAACTATAAAAATAGAACTAAGTGATGAAGAGATAGCCAACCTATCAAATGTACAGTTCAAAACACTGGTAATCAGGACACTCACAGAAATGATTGAGTATGGTCACAAAATACAGGAAAAAGTGAAGGCTATGCAAAGTGAAATAAAGAAAAATACACAGGGAACCAACAGTAAAGGGAAGGAAACTGGGACTCAAATCAACGATTGGGAGCAGAGGGAAGACATAAACATTCAACCAGAACAGAATGAAGAACAAGAATTCAAAAAAGTGAGGAGAGGCTTAGGAACCTCTGGGACAATTTTAAATGTTCCAACATCCGAGTCCCAGGGGTGCCAAGAGGAGGAGGGGGGAGGAGGAGGAGGAGGAGGAGAGCAAGAAACTGAAAACTTATTTGAACAAATAATGAAGGAGAACTTCCCCAATCTGGCAAAGGTAATGGACTTCTAGGAGATCCAAGAAGCTCAGGGAGTCCCAAAGAAGTTGGACCCAAGGAAGCACACACCAAGGCACATCATAATTACATTACCAAAGATTAAAGATAAGGAGAGAATCTTAAAAGCAGCAAGAGAAAAGGAGACAGTTACCTGCAAAGGAGTTCCCCTAAGACTGTCAGCTGATTTCTCAAAAGAAACCTTACAGGCAAGGAAGGGCTGGAAAGAAGTATTCAAAGGCATGAAAGGCAAGGATCTACATCCAAGATTACTCTATCCAGCAAAGCTCTCATTTAGAATGGAAGGGCAGATAAAGTGCTTCCCAGATAAAGTTAAGGAGTTCATCATCACCAAGCCCTTATTATATTAAATGTTAATGGGACTTAATCTAAGAAAAAGGAGATAAAAAATTATGAACAGCAAAGTGACAACTCACAACCACCAACAACTGAACCTAAAAAAACAAGCAAAAACGAACTAAGCAAACAACTAGAACAGGAACAGAATCACAGAAATGGAGATGAGAGGAGAGGGTGAGATGGGAGAATGGGGGAAAAGGTACAGGGAATAAGATGCGTAAACAGTGGGTACAAAATAGCCAGGGGGAGGTTAAGAATAGTATAGGAAATGGAGAAGCCAAAGAACTTATATGGACGACCCATGGACATGAACTAAGAGGGGGCAATGCTGGTGAGATGGGGCTGGCAGAAGGGAATAAAGGGGAAGGAAAAAATGGGACAACTGTAATAGCATAATCAATAAAATATATATTAAAAAAAGACTTAATTGTAAGACTTGAAACCATAAAAATTCCAGAAGATAACATAAACAGTAAAATCTATGACATCTCTCTTAGTAATATTTTTTTCTGATACATCTCCTCAGGCAAGGGAAACAAACAAAAAAAATAAACAAATGGGACCACAACAAAATAACAAGCTTTTGCACAGCAAAGGAAACCATCAACAAAATGAAAAGACAGCCTACTGAATGGAAGAAGATATGAGCCAGTGAGATATCCGATAAGAGGTTAAGATCCAAAATTTACAAAGAACTCGTACAACTCAACATCAAAACCCCCCACAACAATCCAATTTAAAAATGGGCTGAGGACCTAAATAGACACATCTCCAAAGAGGACATACAGGTGGCCAATGGACAAAAGAAAAGCTTCTCAACATCACCCATCATCAGAGAAATGCAAATTAAAACGAGATATTGTCTCGCATCTATCAGAATGGCTATCAGCAATAAATGAACAAACAAGTGCTGATGAGGATGTGGAGAAAAGGGAATCCTTGTGCACTGTTGTTCAGAATGCAGATTGGTGCAGCTACTATGGAAAATACTATGGAGTTGGCTCAAAAAATTAAAAAAGCAATGTTTACTTTTAAAACTAAGGAAAGACAAAAACAAAAGTATGAAAACAATAAACTTGATTGAGTAGGCAACAGCCCACAGTTTGGTTTGCCTGACAGGTTATATGGACTCCCAGGTCATATCTCCTTTAATTCCTTCCTGTCCAAGAATGTAATTTGCCTGTTCTTGGGCAATTCTCTTTTCTACTTCAGATTCTTCTTCCCCTCTCCTGGAGAAGGGGTTACACTGAATCTCTAGCTACTCTGTTACCAGAGTAATCCATAGAAGGAAGAAATTATTACATTCACCATAGCTGTGTATCACATTACTAACCCTTGTTCATACACATTCAACAGCTTTCACCCCTGCATGAAAAAAATGAGTACACATTCCAACAACATCCTATAGGACCTTCATACTCCAATGGAGAAAGGAATTCTCAACATGGGAATTATGCAGCATTTGAACCTGTCAATTAAATGGCACTTTTTTCCATCTTCAATTTAAAAAAACATTTCCACCTTTTTTTCCCTTCATTTCCAAGAGGGATTTCACAAGATGATGCTAAGGTCTCAAGGTGTTGGCAAATCTATGATGCATGAAGTATCTCTCGTAGCATACCTCCAAGGAGTCTATATGCTTTCTGTAGATCATTCCATGTGCGTGCAGAAAGAAACCAAGGGGAACAGTAGAGAGTAATGTTTAAGAGCTTGAGCTCTGAAACCAAACTGCTCTGGAATTGAGTTCCTATTGTTTGCTAGCTGCACAACACTGGCCAAGTTATTTAACATCCCTGAGACTTTATGTCTTCATCTACTTAGAAAAATAGTTGGCCCTGGCCAGGTAGCTCAGTTGGTTAGAGTGTTGGCCTGATACATCAAGGTTGCAGGTTCAATCCCTAGTCAGGTCACACAGAAGAATCAGCCAATGAATGCATAAATAAGTGGAACAACAAATCAATGTTTCTCTCTCTCTCAAATCAATAAATAAAAAAAATTTTAAATAGTAATATCTGGCATTGATTGAACCCATACTATATGCTAAGAACTATGTATGCTAAGTTTTACATGCTTCACATACATTTTCTCTTTTAATCTGAACCATGGCCCTGTGAAACAGATGCTATTATCACCATTTAGTAGGTAAGAAAACTGAAGTAAAAAGAGGTTAAATAGTTTGCCAGAGATCACCAGTATATGACCATAAATGATGAAGCCAGGATTCAAACACAGGCAGTCTGATCCCAAGACCCATGCTTTGCATCATTTCCTTCTTCACATTGAGTTTATAAGGATTAAATGAGCAAATATACATTAAGGCCCCTACATAGCATCTGACACATAAACAAGCCTTAAGTAAATGTCAACTGTAACATAATTTGTAGCACTGCCACTTGTTCCAAGAAATTTCTGGGCCAGGATATTTGGCATGTATTGCAGTTAATGGCCCTGGGGTATGTGTCTTGCAATTGAACTGACAGGGCTCTAGTATTAATTAAACCATCTGCTTATTATGGGTTACCTGATTAAGAAATGGGCTAAATGGTTGAGAATTTTTTCATTTGCTCATGAGAAAAAACTCCCCATACTAGAAAGAGATATGAAGTCTCTTATAAAAGAATGGTATACTGAGCAATAGCTAGCAGAACTGCAGGCAGTACCCAGATTATAAATAGTTATATTTCAAAAGTTCGTTTGTCTCTTGCTATAACTCTGAATACATAGAAATAAGGTTGCAAATAGTGGTTACATTCCAAGCCTATTCACAAAAGTCTATTTATTTAGCCCATTTTAAAGCTCAATGATAAAAATCATGCCACTAACCCAAGGGCAGGCCTAGGAACAAGAGTCCATGTGATTAAAAAATAAGAAAAGTATCTTTCCTGGAAGGAAGGGAAGTTGATATAGAGTATATTATCTACTGCTCTGTAACAAATTACCCCTAAACTTACCATATTAAAACAATACACATTTATTATCTCACAGCCTCTGGGGTGGCTTACCGGGGTAGTTCTGCTCAGGATCTCTCATGAGGTTTCGGTCAACATCACCCAGACTGCAGTCATCTGAAGGTTTTTCTAGGGAGATCCACTTCGAATATGACTCACTCATATGGCTGTTGGCAGGAGGCCTCAGTTCTTCATCATGTGGGCCTTTCTAAGGGGCTGCCCAAGTTCCTCATGACAGGGTAGCTCTGGCTTCCTCTAGTACAAGTGATCCTAGAGAACAAGAAGGCAGCTGCAATGCCTTTTATGACATAGTCTTACAAGTGACACACTGTCACTGGTGCCAGATTCTACTCATTATGGCCTGTAAGCTATTCATAAGAGCAGACCATACTCAGTTGGGAGGGGGACGTGAGCTCTACCTCTTCATGTGAAGTGTATCCCAGAACTTTTTACTGTATCTTAAAATCACCATGGAGTTTTTTGTTGTCCTCCCATCATTCTCTTTAGGTACCCAGTTACACAAAATAGTTAAATTGTAATGCATAATTTCCCAAAAAGATATAAAAAAAATAAAAATGCCTAGTTTGTGCATAAAAGGGTTTCCCAGCAAAGTTTACTGTAAATACAAAAAAAAAAATCCATTCTCTTGTCTCAACTTTTCTTAAAAACAGCTATCCCTTTCCTTTAAATGGAATTTCATTTGAAGAATTTATACTAAAGAGAGAGCTATCACACTCCTGGAATATATCTGCTTTATCCATTTATATCTCTCAGTAAAATATCAGGCAGTAAAATAAACAAATTAAAAACAACAAATAACCTACTCCCAATCTATGGATGAAGATATTTGGAGTTAGGAGAGCAACCTTCAGTAAGTTCTTTACCTTCTGCTGATAATAACCTAAGTGGCCTGATTATTGAATATTCTGGGTCTTGGGAACCATGAAATCTCTGATCCAGGTTTCCTAACCTGACTCCCATAAGAATCTATTCTTAAGCAGCTCTATTAAGAATATTGTGGGCCTTCAAAAGTGAGGGACTGTCCTGGAATCCAAAAGCAGTTGGTGTTCTTGCATCTGAGACATGCAAAATTCTAAAGCGACATCTGAATCATCGGAGGAAAATGATGTGTCATATGACTTTTTATTATATTTTTTGTAACATGAAATTTGGTGATCCATGTAGACTGTTGTCAAAACATAACGTTATTATAAACACTGGATAAATAGGCGTTTGCACTGTAATTCAACTCCATATAGAAGCTAGCGTTTGATCTATACAATGATTTCTCCTGACAGTGTTTTGCTGTTGCTGTTTTTAATCTTATTTGAGATTTAACCCCATCTGAGAATATAATGAAGTGTAAGGGACTTACTCAAGATAATATACATACCCACAAAATTGTGCACCTAAATTTAAGACCTTCCAAATTCCTAAAATCCATCCAGGGAATCACGATGGAGGTGGATGGGGGAGGAGGGGGTTGACGGCGAGGGAGAGATTACCCTTCCATTAACATTTAGATCTAAATTAGAAGCCTTTTCTCCGAGCTTAATGAATTTTAACTTGTTGTTAAACAGAACCGAAGGCCATAACAGATACTTCTACTAGATTTTCTGTGCTTGGGTTTGGTCCATATTGTGAATACTTGGAGGCAAAAGGAATGTGGAGTGCGCACACAGATCAAACATTTTTGCTGAAAAACAGAAATTGCTGTAAATATACATTAGGACACAGAACTGCTGACGACCATAGCCTTGCCCTCTCCAAGGCGACCTGCCTGTGCTGCAAATTTTGCCAACTTGTCAGAGAGGCGACTAAGGAAAGAAAAGCTGCTCGATTTCCCACTTAGCAAGAAAGGGCTAAACTGGTTTTCTGCAGGGCATCCTAAACCAAGAGCAGTCGCAAGGTTTTTCTACGGAAAATCTTCGGTAGAGCGAACGCCCAGCCCCGGGAGCGACGGTTCGATTCTACCCACTGAGCCCGCGGACCCCGGTTGTCTGCACAGCTGTCCTTCAACGAGGGCAAAGGGAAGGGCCGTGCCGGACAAGGGCTCGCCGGCGGCTGTCCCTCAGGCAGAGGCGAGCGCAAGGGCCGGCAGCTAGGACCCCGGCGAGGGGCCGAGGGCGCGGCGCGCGCCCCTGTCGGCTCCTCGCGGGAACCTCAGCCCTGCGCCGCGGCCTGCGTGTCCCCGCGTCTACCCCTCCCTCACGCGCCTCGCCTGCGGCCGCTCCGGCGCACGCGCGCGGACTCGCGCAGGGCGGGGAGAGGCGACGGCCCCGGGCGCCCGGCCCGAACCTGTCAGACCCGCGGAGCCGGCCTGGAGCTGCGGGCGCTGCAGGCGAGAGATCGGGCCGTCCCCCGCGGCTCCGGGCCGAGCTGAGCAAGCCAGACCCACCGACCCGGCCGGGGGCGGGGAGATGAGCGGCAGCCCTTCGGTGGCTCCCCAGAGAGACGCGCCGCCCCCTCGCGGAGCCGCGGCGCCTCCGAGCTGGCCCTGCGCCCCGCGCCGCCCGGGGCTTCGGAACTTGTGGGCTCCGATGGAGCGCCTTTAATCTAGAACGCGTTTCGTTTTCCACAGGATGGGGAGGGACGCGCGGCCGTGCCACCGGGAGCTGGCGCTCCAGTGAAGCGGGAGCCCCGGCCGTCCGCCCGCCTGCGCGGAGCCGTTCGGCGCCGCGGCAGCGCAGCCTCTGCCATGGCCGGATCCGGCGCGTGGAAGCGCCTCAAATCTCTGCTGCGGAAGGACGATGCGCCGCTGTTTTTAAATGACACGAGCGCCTTTGACTTCTCAGACGAAGCGGGGGATGAGGGGCTTTCTCGGTTTAACAAACTTCGAGTTGTGGTGGCCGATGACGGTTCCGAAACCCCGGAAAGGCCTATTAACGGGGCGCACCTGGCCCTCCAGGCCGACGATGATTCCTTACTGGACCAGGACTTACCCTTGACCAACAGTCAGCTGAGTTTGAAGGTGGACCCCTGTGACAACTGCAGCAAACGGAGGGAGTTGCTGAAGCAGAGAAAAGTGAAAACCAGGTTGACCATTGCTGCCGTTCTGTACTTGCTTTTCATGATTGGAGAACTTGTAGGTGAGTTGTGTTGCCAACTCACTTGCCATTTCCATTTGTCAAGCGTTAGTTACACGTGATTTGAGGTCTAACATTTCTTTTCATGAAGCTTTTTATTTATCAAGGTACTGATCTCTTGTCATGTGAAAAGGCCACACAGTTTCAAAGTGCAGATCAATTTAAGTACAACATAAATTTATTGTATACCTTCATTGTATATTATGTAACTTCCTCTTTTAAAAATATGGTGATAAAACGCTAGATTAAAATAGTAAATGATTCTGGAGTTGCTTGGAATCATAGAATTTAACAGTATGAAGGGATCTTACTGAACACCTGCTCCACCTTCTTTTTCACATAAGGAGTCTCAGGGCCCAAAGAGGTTAAATTAGCTGTAAGGAAATTAGGTAGTTATGGAAGTGCCACCTCTCCAGTCCCAGTCTCTTGATTTTTTCCTATGCATTTGACTTATGTGGTCTCTTTATACTATTTTCTACTGGATTTACATCCCAGAGATTTGCAAAATTAAATACTACCCACTAACCTGGAAGTTTTTCATTATAAGGAGGATCTGAAAGGAACCAGAAAATGGCTCCCCCAGAGTTTATGAACTTGGTTTTATTTTTTCATTGTTCAGAGAGAAATTTCACAGTCACGTTGGTATAACTGCTAACTTGTCTTAGCGGCCATTTACGAAGGGACGTTAAAGCAGGGAGTTCATTTTCCCATGTTGTCTCTTAATAACGAACCATGGGGAGAACAGAGGTGGCCGTCCAGGTCTAAGGGGGGAAGTTCAGTGTAGGAAAACTGTGTGCATCTCCTACCTCATTTCATACCACTTCTCCCCACCGCTCACTTCAGCCAGGCTGGCCACAGCTCAAGTCTCCCCTGCCCTGAGGGCCTTCACCCTGCCCAGGCCCTCTGTCTCAGTGGCTTTCTAATGTATTTGACATCACTAAAGAACCACAATTAACATTGTGACTTGTGTAGGTGTGCATCATACATAGGTATCCATAGGACCGCGTCTATATAAACACACGTATAACTGAAACAGAAGTTTTATTTCGTGTGATGTGATCTAATATTTTTCCAGTTGTGGTCCCACCCCACTTCGTTGATTTCATGGGCCACAAATAGAGCGGAGTCTGAAGTTTGGAAAGCACTGCTTTATGTGGATTGCCTTTTCTCTTCTGTGGATCTTTTCTTGGCAGGTTTCTTGTTATTCGTGTCTCATCTCAAAAGGTATCTCTGAGACCTTACCTGATTAACCAAAGTAAACCTTTCTTCTCCCGTGTTCCCTCCCCAACATTAAAAGCCCTCAACATCTGAGATTTTTTTTTTTTTTGTATATTTACTTGTTTAATATCTGTCTTTCTCTACCGAAATACAAATTGAGTTCCCCACACTCGGAACAGTGATTGACACAGAGTAGATACTCGTTAATTTTTTGTTGAATTAATTGTCATTGTGTTAGAGAATTATAAATGCTTAAGCTGTGAAGAAATTAAAAAGTGGGAGTGATTCTGTGGCAAGATAAGGTATGGTGTTAGCAAGCTAAGATTCAATGACTTGCACAAATTCACATAACTATAATATTGAGTTATTCAGACAGTGATTTTTAAAGTTAATATTTAGTTTTTGAAGTTAAAATCACATTAATCACAATTTTCCCCTGTAAAATTAATTTAGAATTTATTTTGCCAGAGTAAAAACTATTAAGATATAATTGTCCTGACTTAACTATTTTTGAAATCTTTCATTTGGCAAATGTTTTGTGAAAACTACAATAAGTATTTCTTTTCAAGTACTGACTTTTCAAATACAAAAATCTTTTATTAAACAATACAGAGATGCTAGTACTTAGGATAGGCATTAACAATATTGTTTAGAATGTTATATAGAATTAAATTGTATGTAGTACAGCATTTATTAAAGTATGTCAAAAGAACTTAGAATTAAAGCATTTTTTGTAAGCATGGAGTAATTTTTCAAATGAAGTAATTTGAAGATTGAAAGAGATAATTTTGAACCTGCCACTACCTTGCTCTTGAGACCTTACAGGAGGTCCATTCTTCAATTCAGCAAGTATTTTTTGAGTATTTACTATATGTCAGGCACTGTGCTATGTGTTCTGGATATACAGTGGAGTGCAGAAGTATTATTATCCCTACTATATCTGAAGCATTTCATCTAATGGAGGACACAAATGTTTAAAAAAATAAACACACAAGTAAATTTAAAATCAAATGGTCTTAAGTGCTAAGAAGAAAAAGAACAAGGTACTATAAGACATAGTAACCAATGAGACATACTTTATGTATGAGCCAGGTACAGTTAAACTGAAGAAATAAAAAGAAAAGTAGGAATTACTCAAGCAAATGGAGTAGAGGAGTTTTCCAAGTGAAAAGAACAGCATTTACAAAAGTTCCTAAAATGGACCTTTTAAAAGGACTTAAAAGGAAGGCCAGTTTGACTGGAATGTAGTAAACGAGAGGGAAACAGGCAGGGGTACCACATCAGGCAGTTCCTGATAGACCGTATTAAATGATTGCAGTTTTAAATTCTAAATACAATGGGAAGCCAGGGAAGGCTTTTAAGGGGAGAGTGACATGATAGGATTTACTTTTTAAAAAGATTACTCTGGCTTTTATTTGGAGACTGGATTGGAGAGTACAAGAATGGAAGCAAGTAAACCATTGCAGAGGTCCAGACAAGAGATGATTATGGCTTGGACTAAAATGGATAGAGAAAAGTGTACTGATTGAGAAACATTCTAGAGGTAACATTGACAAACTTGGCTAGTGGTGCGGATGTGGGGGTTGATGGGAGAGCAGTGTCAGGAATGATTCTGAAGTTTCTCACCCAAGCAATTGAGTGTATTGGAATGTATGTCATTTTTGAAGCAGGGAGGAAATACAGAGGAGCATTTAGACATGGTTGTTTTATCCATGTTATAATATGCATATGAAATAGCCAGGTAACGATGTCTATTGAACATGAGTCTATATAGTTCAGAAGAGAGGTCAAGGTAGAGATATCACAAGTAATGCCACAAGAATGGAAAACATCACCTAGAAAGCCTGAGTCTGGAGGAACTCCAGCTTTAGAAGTCAGGCAGACTTCTGAAGACTAATAGGTATCCCAGAATCCAAGAAAAGAGAGTATTTCAAAGTGTCAATAAGTAAGTTGAAGCTGCAAGAGGTCCAGTAAGATGAGGACTAAAATATTCTTGGTGTTTAGTAACAGAATTTTTTTCTGCATTTTTTTTTTTGAAAGAGAAAAAACTTAAAAAGTGAATGCACAGACCTCCAGGTAAAGATGGCAAGTGGACTCATGCATCTAGTTGTACTTTCTCCTAAAGCCTCTCTTAAATTTACAATAAAGGGATATTTAAATATATATCTATATAATCTCCACAAAGATGTAGAAAACTGGGGAGGGGACAATAGCAACACAAATTTGGGAAACTAGAAAGGAAATTGATAAATTAGGTAAGTGACTAAGTAGACCCAAGAAAGCCAACTCCCAAGCAAGCAGTGGGGAAAGCCAGAACCAACCTAATGCATGAGAAACACCTAGAAAACTTACTCAAACACAAATTACTGGGGCAGAGTTTCTAATTAAGTAGTTCTGGGATAGGGCCTGTGAATTTGAATTTCTAACAAGTTCACAGGAAATGCTGATACTGCTGATCTGGAGAGCACTGTTAAGAACCACTGTAGTAGACGATCCTAATTAGACCCAGAAATGGTTGCAGTAGATACCCCTAGAAGTGTGGATAAAGAGGAAGGCTAACATAAGGAACTCTAGTTAAAACGTGTTTAAGACAGATGTAATAGTGTACTAATATAATTAGTCTCCACAGAGATAAGATCATGTATCCATGAAACAAGAACAGACTGCTTTAAAAAAAGAAACTCAGTTTTAAAAAGAAAGCTTTTAAACAATAAAAACATTTTAAAAATTTTTTTAACTTCACAGAAAAGTAAAAAAATGAACTAAGGTAATTGTGTATTTCTTTTATCCCTCTATTAGGAGATATTGCTGTATATATCCAAATGAATCAGTTATTTTTATCCTGTGTTTAGAAGTAATATACATTGTATGAGTTTCTTCAGTTTAATTTTATGTTTGAACCCTTCCAAACAAGTGAATACCTACTTTTTCTTCAGCTTTATTGTGAAATTTATATATTGTGGTTATTAATTTCACTGTCTAATAGTAGAATTAGTTGGTTCAGTTAAAGCTGCAGTGCTAAAACACAAAACTTACATGTTTTACCCTACAGTTTAGTGGTTCTTAACTTTTTAAGGTCATTGACTCCTCAGAGAATCTGTTCATAGAAATGGAAATTCTCACTAGAAAAATATGTGCATACTTAATGTTTCGCATAAAATTTCAGGTACCTTGATTTCATTGTAATAGGATAAAGATTTAGCTAGAAGTTCATGTTTTGTAGGATGTCACATATTTTTGGCTTGATTGCTTACATTTATTATTATGGTTAATTTATTCCTTCTTCCCTCTCATCCTTACTCTAAGGTGGATACATTGCAAATAGCCTAGCAATCATGACAGATGCTCTTCATATGTTAACTGACCTAAGTGCTATTATACTGACCCTGCTTGCTTTGTGGCTGTCTTCAAAATCACCAACCAAAAGATTCACCTTTGGATTTCATCGCTTAGGTAGGTAATTGAGAGGGTGTTTTAGTTTATAAAACTTTATGGTAAGACAACAATGAACTATATATAACATTTGAGTAACTGAAATCTTTCTGGTGATAAGTTCTGTTAAAAGAGATGAACAAAGCAAATAAAAATAGGTGAACAGGATTTATTCAGATACATATCTTCCTCTGTACGTTCAGCCCAGTCAGCTAAACACTTTACATATATAAAATTATATGATAGAGTGACTTCTAGTCAAGATAGCAGCATAGGTAAACATGGCTCACCTCCTCACACAACCACATCAAATTTACAACTAAAATATAGAACAACCATTACTCATAACCAGCTGAAACAATTGAATGGAAGTCTGACAACTACAGAAGTAAAGAAACCACATCCATCCAGACAGGCAGGCGGGGCAGAGACATGGATTGGGCTGGCCCCACATCCATGTATGGTGGATAAAAATTCAAGAAGGATATTTCAGGAGTGATGAGTCCCAGCCCCACACCAGACCCCCAGCGCAGGATTCCAGTACCAGGAAGACAAGTCCCCATGACTTCTGACTGCAAAAACCAGCGGGGATTGAGTCAGTGGAAGAAACTTCTGCAGTCCCAAGCAGTTCCTCTTAAAGAACCCACACACAGTTACTCCACTTCACTGTGTCTGAGCTCCAGCACCAGAGTAGTAGCTGGAAAGGCACAATGGCATATGGGGGAAACTCAAGTGTCTGGCATCAAGGTGAGAGCTGGGCGACAGCTTTCTCCCAGACAGAAAGAGGAGCAGAGCCACAGAGCCAGCAGGCAGGTGCCATATCTGAGACTTCATCAACCTGGATAGCACTGTTTGCCCTGCCCTGGACATCCCCTGAGGTTCCATTCCACCCAGCTTGGAGCAGATAACAGTAGCTTTTCCAAATGAATGGCTGGTCTTGGCTCATGCTTCACAACCTCCTAAATCTTCTCAAACAAGCAAGAGCAGGCCTCAGTGATGCCCAGTCCCCCTACCTCCTGCTAAGTGCCCCAGGCACAACTCTAGCAGCAGCCAGCCTAGATTCACAGCTTGGCTTCACCCAGGAATCTCCAAGCCCAGCACAAGTAGCAGCCATCTCAGACTGCTTTATTGCACTGGCAGGGTGGCCTCAGGCAAAACACAGGTGGGAGCTGACCTTGGCCTGCTTCACCCAGGGCTGCACAGCCAGTGGACAGCTACAGATCACATCAGTGCACCACAACCCTGTCCCTGTATAACTGATCCTCCACGGAGGGTGGAGATTGGTGGTCAGTGGTCACAGCCATTCTTTGCAACTGCCTGGCCTGGGTAAGTCTTTCCCATTGACCTGCCTACAGCAACCAAGGTTCAACTTCAAGATGAAGGTGTACTCAGCCCGCATAAAGGGCACACCTTGAGTACCCACCTTGGGTGATAGGGGAGGCTGTGCCACTGGACCCTACAGGACACCTACTGTATTAGACCATGCTACCAAGACAGAGTCATAGTAGCTCAACCTAATATGTAGAAACAAACACAGGGAGGCTGCCAAAATGAAGAGACAAAAAAAAACATGGCTCAAATGAAAGAACTGATCAAAACCTCCAGAAAAAGATCTAAATGAAATGAAGATAAGGAGTGTATCAGATGCAGAGTTCAAAACACTGGTTATAAGGATGCTCAAGGAACTTAATGAGGACCTCAACAGCATAAAAAATATCCAGTCAGAAACAAAGGATACACTAATTGAAATAAAGATGTACAGGGAAACAATAATAGAGTGGATGAAACCAAGAATCAAGACAATGATTTGGAACATAAGGAAGCAAAAAACAATCAGAACAAGAATAAAAAAGAATCCCCCCCCCCAAAAAAAAATGAGGATAGCATAAGCAACCTCTGGGATGTCAAATGTTCCAACATTCACACCATAGGGGTGCCAGAAGAAGAAGAGAAAGAGCAAGAAATTGTAAATCTATCTGAAAAAATAATGAAAGAGAACTTCTTCAATTTGGTGACTAAAATAGACATGCAAGTCCAGGAAGCACAGAGAGTGCCAAACCAGATGGATGCAAAGAGACCCTTCCAAAACATAATTAAAATGCCAAAATTTAAAGATAAATAAAGAATCTTAAAAGCAACAAGAGAAAAGCAGTTAGTTACCCACAGGGGAGTTCCCATAAGACTGTCAGCTGATTTCTCAAAAGAAACTTTACAGGCTAGAAGGGATTGGCAAGAAATATTCAAGGTCAAGGAAAGCAAGGTCATGGAAAGCAAGGTCATGGAAAGTACGACAATTGCTCTACCCAGCAAAGCTATCATTTAGAATTGAAGAGCAGTTAAAGAGCTTCTCAGGCATGAAAAAACTAAAGGAGTTCATCATCACCAAACCATTATTATATGAAATGTTAAAGAGAGTTATTTAAGAAAAAGGAGATCAAAACTATGAACAATAAATGGCAATAAATACATATCTATCAACAATTGAATCTAAAAAACAAACTAAGCAAACAAGAACAGAGGCAGAATCATGAATATAGAGAGTGTTTTGATGGTTGCCAGATGGGAGGGAGGTGTCGGGGAATGGGTGAAGAGATGAGGGGATTAAGAAGTACAAATAGGTAGTTACAGAATAGCCATGGGGATGTAAAGTACAGTATAGGAAATGGAGCAGCCAAAGAACTTACATACATGACCCATGGATATGAACAATGGTGTGGGGATTGCTTGAGGGAATTGGGGGAGCTGCATAGAGGGTGGCAAATGGGGAAAATTTGGGACAACTGTAATAGCATAATCAATAAAATGTAATTTAAAAAATTATTTGGTAAGCATTAATTTTTAAATGTGTTCCCTACTTCCTGAAGATGTTATCAGAAAAAAGTTTACCTTCAGTCTATTGAACCAAGCAAAACCATGTGGGTTTAATTCATTAATGTGCAATAGCTTCTTTCTTTCACTTAGATTATTCCAACCAAGGCTACTGTAGCCCAGATTTTAAGCATTACTATAATATATATAACATATGAGTATGCTCTGTGGCTGACCTTCATTGAGGCCATTGTATCAACATAATTCTGTGAATGCTGACAAAAATCTTTGCTTGTCAGATTTTAGTCAGTATCCTGAACCTTCTCCCAAGCCCATCTGTGCACTTCTTCTAAAATTTCTTGTTAGCAAGAAGGTTACTTAAACCAATTTAACAGAACCTCCCACTCTCAATATCTGACAGGTTACCCTCAAGTGATGACCTATTTTCAGCAGAAATTCTGTTAGGTCAGTTTAACCAGAATCCCACTTAGTTCTGTTTTCTCTTAGTAATTTTCCATCCACAGACTCCCACCCTGCTTCATGGCTATGAATTCCTACTTGCCCACTCAATATTCAGAGTTAAGCCACACTCTCTCCCCAACTGCAAAATCCCATTGCGGTGGTCCCTTTGCCTATCTCAATAACTTCTTCCCCCACTGAATGAAGTCTTCTTTGTCATGTTTTAGTTCACATATTTTATTTTTCTATTTTTAACAAATACTAATATTTAAGAGGTTAAAATCATGTAATCATACACAACTGTGCTTCTTGCTGTGTTACTGTTTTTAAATTTTTGCTTATTTAAAAAATACATATAAAATAATTGCTTGAACTCTTATATAAAGTACTATATGTCCACATGTCATTTGCTTAAAACCCAAAAGTTGACATTTAGATCACTTCAGCAAAACCTATCTTAGAGAACTGGAATTAACATTGTCGTTTTATTTTGTGGAGACACTGACACTCTTGGCTAATATATCTATCAGTTTTGCCCCTTTGTTATGTTTTAGCCTAATATTAACTCAATATTTAGGTCTTCTAAAATTTAATCACTGGGTCTTCTAGTATATAACTTGACACTGTAGCTGAATAGCTATATTTCAAGTAGCTATCCAACTCATCTGGTTGGGAAATTATCTAGTACTCACCCTCAGCACTCTCAACTGCTGTAAGAGAGCTAAAGCCCTGAGTGAGGTTTTCTGTTATTTTTTTAAGCCACTGCATAATGCATTTGGATATGTTCCTAAAAGAAACCCCACTACTTTCCAACATATTATGCATTCATTTGTTACTTGATTGACTTGGAGTTTTTTTTAACAACTTTAAAATTATTTTCAAACTTTAATTTTTTGTGGTTTAAACACCTTCAATTTAAGATCTAAAACATGGCATCATGGAATGGGGACTTTTACCCTCTAGCACTATTTGAGAAAAGTACATTTCATTTAATAGTTCTGTGGTTCTTAACCTCTTTTAGGATATAGACCTTTTGGAACTCTAATGAAGACAGTGGTGCTATATCCCAGAATCATGCAGTAGCAGAACATAGAAAGTCCTAAATATAAGTTAAAAACCAATAATCATGAAAATTCTATTAAATATCAAAGAAGTACAGTGGAACCTTGGTTCTCAAACATTTCTTTCCAGAAAACTGTTGAAGAAGTGATTTGTTCAAAAACTAAATTTCCTTTGTTTCCTGAGAGATCTGTGACTCCCACTTAGCAAGAGGTAGGGAGACTGGGCATCACTGAGGCCTGCTCTTGCTTGTTTGAGAGGATTTACGAAGTTGTGAAGCATACAGGTATCAGCATGAAAGGGTCGTCAGGTAGAAAATTAAGACCCAAAGTTTGGTTAGACAACAGACATTTTTTCAATGAACAACTTGATCGAGAACCAAATTGTTCAAAAACCAAGACATTAGAGAATCAAGGTTTGACTGTACTTAGTATTTATCTAGATAGTCACTTTGTTTACTCATAGATGATAAGCCCTAGGGAAACAAATGAGAGAGAAAATAGACCCAACTGGGCCTATCATGTCTCTGAAAATTTCTAGAGAAAGTTAAATCTTTCCCTTCCCTTAAAAGTACTAAGTTCAAGACAGTGGAGCAGATATCAGCATTTGAATCCTGTCTCTCCTGAGAGTCCATTGAAATAAAAATTACCAAAACAATAAAGAGAAGCAAATGGTCACTGGTAAACAAGAAATTTCCAAAAATCTGGAAGTTAGGAAGTAGATGGGAGTGAGCTAAAGGAAAAAACAAGCCAAGAAGCTGTAGCCTAGAGTATACTGAGCTAGGAACTAGATCAGCCCAACAGATCTCCAGAGAAGACTCAGACTGAGATAATCAGAAATGAAAATTGGGACTGAAAACAAGGAAAGTTAATTAAGTGACTATAAATAAGGAACTGCTTGGTTCCTTATTTCACTATGCTCCTACCCTGCTTCCTGCCCCCACTTAACTATGCTCCTACCCTGCTTCCTCTCCCTACTTCCATTCAAGCAGCCTGCATTTTCCCCACTGTAAAATAGTTCTAGAAAGAAATTGGAACTAGGTGTTTGGGGAAAGCTGAGGCTTCTAGTTGTGAATGTTGATTCTCCAAAAAGTCTTTTCCATTCTAGAATCAGGATTCTACAGCCTTATAGCTTAGTTCCCCACCTACTCACCCTAAAGTGCAGTATAAGAATACACTCATCCTAGTCTGCCCTGCCCTACACCCCGAATTAATAACCATTTTAATTAATTGATGGCAAATCCTGCTGGCATTTACTTTTTACAAGGATAGTTCCCCTGTTCTTCTGCACTGAATGTGAATGGACAACCACGGATTCTTTGACAAGTGAGAAAAAACAGCAGCATGAAAGAAAATGAACAAATCTAGTAGAAAACTTAGTCCTAGAGAGAAGAGAGGTAATTTAAGAAACAGAAGAAAATTTTTTTTTTTTAAGATTTTATTTCTATTTATTTCTAGAGAGGGGAAGGGAGGGAGAAAAAGAGGGAGAGAAACATCAGTGTGTGGTTGCCTCTTCCGCACTCCCTACTGGGAATCTGGCCTGCAACCCAAGCATGTGCACTAGACTGGGAATCGAATCAACAACCCTTTGGTTTGCAGATTGGCACTCAATCCACTGAGCCACACCAGCCAGGGCAGAAGAAAGTGTTTTAAATTATCTTATTAATATACTCAGAACAATAAAACTGTAAACTATTTTAAAAAGAAAAGAAAAACCTTTTTGAAACTGAAATATTGCTGAATTAATTTTTTTCCAAAAGAACTAGAAAATATCAAGAAAGTCTCTCAGAACATAGAACAAAAAGATAAAAACAGAAGGAAAAAGTTAAAAACTACAAGAGAACAATCTAGGGGGTTCAAAATTGTACTATTAAGAACCTCAGAAGAGAACTTAAAAAATAAAAGGGGTGACTGCTTAAAGGGTATAGAATTTCTTTCTGAGGTCATGAGCACGTTCTGGAGTTAGTGGTGATTGCTGCATA
This sequence comes from Pteronotus mesoamericanus, assembly GCF_021234165.1. Taxonomy (NCBI): domain Eukaryota; kingdom Metazoa; phylum Chordata; class Mammalia; order Chiroptera; family Mormoopidae; genus Pteronotus; species Pteronotus mesoamericanus. The sequence continues at coordinate 20,061,942 of NW_026555065.1, forward strand.
ACCTTGTGCTTATACTAAAAGCTACTGAATTGTACATGTTAAAATTGTTAAAATGGTAAGTTTTATATTATGTGAATTGTATCTAAATTTTTAAGATATCTAAAAATGAAAGGAAGAGAATTGTTAAGATATAAATAGATGACTATTTTCCAGAGCTAAGGAGGGACTCACCTTTAAGAGTCGAAGGGCTCTCTGGGATCTTCTTTGTATTTCAAAATCTTATGAGGCTGTATCTAGATATAGAATTCATTTCACTTATTCTGTTCTTTGAAGTAATGATGGAAGTCATAGGAGAAAATCTTTATGATGAATTGTGGAGGAGGAAAAAGGCAAAAAAGATATTTAGAATTGAATAAAGCTATGAACCAAAGCTTTAGCTGTCCCTGTGTTCTACAAAAGGCTACTGCTTCGTGAGTAATCTCGAAGTTCTGTGGGGGATGGTGTGTTTACATTGGACATATTTAAATAATGTGCCTCTGTGACCTCCAATACCAAGAGTTGGGGAAGAAATCCCCCTAGGAAGCTTCTGGTTTGTTACTGGTGTTTTTTGTTTGTTTGTTTTGATGGCACAGGAGGTAGTACAGGTCGGGTTTTTTTCTTTGTTGATTTATTTTCTAAATATGTAAAACCTGTTGCAAAACTTAAAAATTATTTTTAAAAGAAAAAATTTATAGAGAAGTCTTACTTTCATTCTGTCCCCACCAACCCAGCCTCCCACCCCACTGCTTATTAGTAACAATTTAAATTAGTTTCTGACCTATCCTCACAGCATTTCTTTTTGAAAGTATAAGCAAATACATACTACACATGTTCATATCCTGCTCGCTGCCACCCTTTCTTATGCAAAAATGCAGCGTACGGTATACCCAGCCTTAGATCTGGAGGTGTATCTGTGAATGATATTCAGATGTTAGTAGTATCATTTTCTTAATTTATTTCCTTTTTGTTTCTCATAACACTTTATACATGCATAATCACATTTATCACATTTTTATAGTTATTTTTATACAACTGTGTACTTCTGGGCCATGAATTAAGGAGGGACAGGAACAGATAATATTAAACTGTGTATCTGACGCTATAAGTGCTATATATGAGACTATTAATGGAATTGTTGCATATTCAGGCTGAGTAAATAAGGATATTAAAACTGTGAAACAGATAATTTAGTAGAGCTCATGATCCTCAAATCATTCCTTTGGGGTAAATCAAATCAATTTCCAAACTAGGAGTAGGGGTATTTTTAAAATTTTGGTATTAAAATATTTAGGACTTGAATATACATCTATAATTCTGAAACTGTGGTCATATTCTCAAAGTAGACTATACAAATTTGTTTGAGCCATAACATAGCTGGGTGGTACAGGCTGACCTACAGATCCTTTTGACTAAATAAGAAATTAGAAGATTCTTCTTCCTTATCTCACTCAGGGACCAGTCTTGTTTCTTTGTTTGGGTACTTACCATTTTTAGAGTTTTGTGGTTGTCTTTGGTACAAATCTGAGATCTCTGCAGTTTTACAAGTTATAAGACCTTTTGGAGAATGATTTAATTTCTGTAAGTATGAGTTTCTTCTGTAAAATAAGGATGATAATACTTGTATTGCAGGATTGTAAAAAATACATAAGGTAAGGTGGTGAGGCCTAAGTGCCTAATGTAGTACCTGGCATATAGTAAATTTCCAATAAATGTTAGTTTCAGTCATCTTTTCCTTCCCTCTTCTACCTGCCAGGATATCACCTTACACAGACTTTTGATATCTTTCAAAATGACCCATGCTTCTAAAGTGCCTGCCTTCCTTTCTTCCCGTGGTGAGAATTCTTACTCTCTCAGCATAACTGTCTCAGCTAGGTAGTAGAAGAAAAATAAGATGATTCAACCTGATGATTAAATAACAATTTTAAGAGATGTATTTTTTTTACTCAAGTCTTTAGTAACATTTTTGGTAATAAAACAAAATTTATTTTAGCAAAAATCATTCAGTCAAGGTGCGAGAAAGATAGTTTTAGATTTGGAGGGTAAACCCAGGTGGTTGTCCCAGGAACCAGTTCTACTCTGTTGGTACTTTCCTTTCATGTGAACTCACAGATTGTGTAATAGCATTCGGGTTTTTCTTTTTCTTTTCATTTCTTTCCTTTCAGTGAGCTACAATGACAGCTCTTTTGTGGGACAAGGGAGAAAAGGGTAGAAACCATATGTGAGTTATTTTTAAATGCTTGCATTTATTTGATGGTGGGCGTACCATCTTATTCTGGAAGTCAATAAAACTTAGAACTTAATGAAACCGCACTGTGGGAGAAATCCCACTACTCCGTAGGAGGAATGGCACTATCTCCCAGACCAAGGGGACATGCTATTCTAAAGGGAACAGCCTCATCCCTTGCTTGCTTTCATTTATTCTTCTCTGTGGATTATGAGTGTAATTGACTTTATTTATATGGTTTTTCTTTCGGTTCTTGGGTGGAAGAGGCTGCATGGATTAGATAAAGATAGTGATCCTGTGAAAGGACTGTATCAAGTGGAGCTGTCTGTATTTTAAATAAAAAGCAAGATATACACTTTGGTAGTGCAAATCTTCAGTTTAGATTAATGGCAAAATGACAGTGTAGGAGTCTTATGTAACAGTGCAGATCTGGCTAGATGATGATTGTCCTGGGGTAGGTATATGATTATAATGCTAATTCTATATAGTTTGTTATTTTATTCCCTGATGTTAAAGGAGCAGAAAGTATTCAGCTAAAAAATCTCTTCCCCCATACATGCAGCCAAAAAAAATTTTGTTCTCTCTAGTTACTGATTCATTTTTAACAACTTCCTCCCATCCCTGACAAGAGTTATGCCTACTCATTATTCACATCTTAATGAGAATTAATTCATACCACATGAACATCTATAGAAAAAATAGGTACTTCATAGAATTCGGAGTTTTTATTGATACAGAAGAAGACGTGAGTAAGGTAGTCCATTGTAGCATAGCCAAAAGTCAACTTGGAGGACTGGGGGCACCTTAGGTGTGGAGAGAGGGAGTGGTAAGAAGGCAGGAAATAGGAGATTATTTATAATAAGAGATGAAAGGATCCAAAGACAAACTTTTCAGTTTAGCTTGACATTCTGGTGGCAGGAATGGGCCCCTGAAAATTCTATATGATGTCTTTAGCCTGAGTGCCATAGAGTTGTATGTGGCTGAGTTGAAATACAGATATTAGTTTGGAAGCCCTAGGCAAATCCAATACAGCTCACTGATTTTTCTTCTGTTTCCTTCCTATCTTTTATAGGAAGAAGGTAGAAAAGAGAAATGGCATAAAAGGCAGTGAAGGAGAGAATATATCTCCACTTTCCTTCCCAATTGATTTTTATAGACCTCTGAAATCTGTCTTTAGATGTGTTCTATATATAGTTCTTTGAGGTAATAGAAAGACAAGTGTTACATAATTTAAGGGAAATGTATTCATTATTGGCGTCATAGCATTAGCAAAGTTGACAGTTATGGTAGGCCAGTACATCTAAGCAATACTCACGAAAAAGCAAATATACTTGGAGTGAGCATGGTTTTACATAGTTGAAGCAAATTATCACTCATTCACTGAACAGGCATGCAGTAGTTACCCATTCAGTGAATGAACAACAGGATAGTGTGGGGAGACAGAGAGTAAATATGTATACGAACACAACATAATTATAAATTGCATTAAATGTTATAAAGAGAAAGAATAAGGTGCTATGATGGAGAATAACAAAGGAAGACAGAAAAGAATTCAATATTTTTCTTACCTTGAAAACCTCTAGTGTTGGCAATTTGTAGCTGTGTTACACTGTTTGGTAAACATTTTTTTATATTTTATATTACTAGCAAAACTTGATAACCATCTGTTTTCTCCCATTTAGTATTTTCTCTTACCATTTATTGGCCATTCAAACCAAAACTGTTTATTCACATTGTGTGTGAAATTCATGGTTGACTGTAAACATGTTTATATTTCAGCTGAATAAAAAGACCCAAGTGATATTATAACAAAAAACACATTCACTTATTCTTATTCCCTCCTCCAATACTATATCCAGCCAAGTGGAGTGATTTAATTATTTGTGTGTAAAGTACAAAATATGTTAGAACTACTATAATAATAGGTTTTCTAGAATTTCAGTAAAAACCTCTTTTAAGAGTTTTTCATATTTGCTAAATTTCCATCTAGTCAAGTTTACCTAAAGCTAATGGGGCAGTAACTTTCACAGTAATCTAGGGTTTCAATTGTGAAAGTTCCTGTGTCTGCTTTAGAAAGTGAAAAATATAAATATGATATGTACTCTTTTGTCTTGAAAAACTTTATTGTAATGTGAACAGAGAGCAACCCAAAGCACGGATGAGAAGATTGGAGCAAGTCATAATTTCATTGTTGATTGAAAACTTCCATCTCTGTTAAATGTTGTGGGGAAAAAATATATCTTGCCTATGTTTATCTGCATTCCATCATGTTAAAAATACTAGGAAAAATATTTAAACACTAATTAGTCCTATTCATATTTCACCAAAATTTAATTTATTAACAATGAAAGAACTTTTTGTTCTTTTTGTCAGAATAAATAACCATATTACTATTTACTGTTAGTATTTTTAGCTATGTAGTATTATATGTGCCTTATACTTCTTAATTATAAATCTCCACCCTAACAATCAACTTAAAATTTTGGGTGTTTTCTCCTTTTTACATTTATCAATTTTCTGGCTCAAAGACATTTTATGGGTAATTAGAATAAAAACTAACAGATGAATGTCTTTGCTTTTCACCAAGGGAACTAGCTGTGAGGTACATTCCTTATTAATTGGCGGAAAAGGGATAGCATTGATAGCAGCCTCTTAACATGTCATTTGGGAATTTCTAGGAATCAGCTGAATTCCATTACTATTAACTGTAGGTAGGCATTCGGATCCTTTTTATGCTACTCTCTTGGGTGAAAACTGTGTTATGGAAAACAGCATTTTCAGCTCCAAGTGGGCCTTTTAAGTGTAGGAACCCTCTTTGCCAAAGAACTGTGTTTATGTTTTAGTTTAACTTTTATTTTACTTTATCTGAAAGTTCACAAAAAGGTAATTTTAAATGTCTAGGTAAATTATCACTGGGATGTGGGCCCCCCAAATTTATTGTGTGCATGACACACATGCCAAATTTGTCTGAAATATATCGTGCCCAATATGTCTGAAACATTGCATAGGACATAGTTATACTAAAATTTTATTTGTTTTTTTATATGAAAAGCAAGTTTAACTGGGCATCCAGAATTTTATCTGGCAGACCTACTCGGGTAACTATATAACATCATCCAAACCAGGACACTTTTCAGAGTGAAATGGGGCACTTATTTTTTTTAATCCTTACCACATATTTATTAATTTTAGAGAGCGAGAACGTAAGAGGGAGAGGGAGGGAAACATTTATGTGAGATAGAGGAAGGGAGAGGGGGAGGGAGGTGGGGGGGGAGAGAGAGAGAGAGAGAAAGGAAAAGAAAGAAACATCAATCAGTTGTCTCCTGTACTCACCTGGACTGGGGATCAAACTTGCCAGCTAGGTATGTGCCCTGGCCAGGGATTGAACCCGCACCTTTTGGTATATGAGATGACACCCTAGTCCACTGAGCCACCCATTTAGGGCTGAAATGGGGCACTTTTAATAATTACGTGAGGACAAAAGCAGACATTGGGGCTATTGCGGGAAAACTGGAAAGTATGTTCAACAATAATAGGGGATTTGAAAGTATTTTTAATTATCCATTACAGATTTTCACAAGCAACCAAATCTCTGTGTCATTAACTTGTGTAGCTATGAATATAAATGTAATGTATATTGCTTTATAATTTTATATTTAAAATTTGATTAAGGCACCTTAAAAACTGGTGGTCTAATTGCTAGTTTAATCTTGACATTTCTGTTTTTGGAAGCATTTGAGAAGAATTGGTATTTTTTTAAATACCAATTTTAAAGAGAATTAAAGTTCTTTTGTGAGTAAAATGAAGCTCCCACTAGTACGTGAGACTTTACAGTTTAAATTTTTAAATTATTTCTTTTCTTTACATTACTTATATTTTACCATCAGCAGTTATAACTTAAGAAATTCATGTTTTCTGCCTTGTATTTGACTGAATTCTTCTCTTTCATCCTACTTACTCTTTGGGGGGGGTATTTAATAAATACAGTAGTCCCCCCTTATCTGCAGGGGATATATTCCAAGACCCTCAGTGGATACCTAAAACTGTGGATAGTATCAAACCCTGTATATGCATACCTATGATAAAGTTTAATTTATAAATTAGCCACACCAAGAGATTAACAACAATAAAAAATAATAAAGCAGAACGAACAGTTGTAACAGTATACTATAATAAAAGTTATATGAATGTGATATTTCTCCCTCTCCCTCCCCTCCCCACCTCTCTCTCTCTTTCTCTCTCTCTCTAACTGATCTGATAACTAAGAGGACTACTGATTGACTAATGGCCAGGAAGCTTATATAGCATGGTTATGCTGGACAAAGGGATGATTCATGTCTTACGTGGGACAGAGTGGGGCAATGTGAGATTTCATCATACTACTCAGAACGGTGCACAATTTAAAACTTATGAATTGTTTATACCTGGAATTCTCCATTTAATATTCTCGGACAGAGGTTGTTTGTGGATAACTGAAACCACAGAAAGCAAAACTGCAGATAATGGGTGACTGTGTTAACCTATTGTTCATATTTAGCTTAACCATCTAAATTGTATAGCCTTTTATCTTACCTTGCTGAACATAACTTCGTTCTAAAAATTTATTATAAGTATTTTAATACCTGCTGCATGCCAGCCACTCTGCTGAGTGCTATAGTAAATACGACTTGGAATGTAACTTGGCCATATCCTCTAGGAGCTTAAAGTCTGGACATACTTTGGATGTCTCTACACAACTTTGTATATTTCAGCTGGTCTTTTCTCTGTCTTCTTTAGCCCCGCGTCTCTTTTGAAGTATGATCATTATTAGTATGTCAGGAATAGGCATACCATGGTTTTGAATAGTAATTGTTTTTTGTTTTACTCCAACATTTGTTCTGTTAATGCCCAAGATTTTATTGGAGTTTCTTCTAAATTGATGAGGTGTCTTCAGGAAACAGCTTATAACTGCTAGATAATTTTCCTGTGTTGCAATTTATAGGTTGGATAAAAGTGTACTAAAGTCCAGGATACCTGAACTGCCTAGAACCTTTGAGCAATGAGTCGACCCAGATAACAGTTTTCCAGATTCTTTCACCTGTTAACACTTAACAGGATTAATGTCTGTTGTCTCTAAAGGAAAAATTTTCTTTAAAAGTCTTTTCTTGTTTTGAGTGTCAACAATTGTTTTATATAATAATATTGGTTAATTATTTTAGTATATATTTCACATTGCTTATTTTTTGTTATTTTGAAAAGACAAAATTATTTCTACTTTATATTCACATAAAATTATTTCTACTTTATATTCACATGGTAGAAAATTCATATGGTATAAAAGCATATATAGTTCAAAGTCCTTTCTCTTCACCCATTTTCCTCGTAACCAGTTTTTTATCAGTATGTTGTATATCCTTCCAGAGAGTACATGTACAGATTATTATTTACATATATTCTACCTTTTCACACAAATGATAACACTATACACAGTTATGTACTTTGCTTTTTTTCACATAACTCTATATTTTGGAGATTATTCATTATCAGAACATAATGAGCCTTATTAATTTTTTACAGCTGCATAGTATTCCAAGTTATAACCTCTACTAATTGCTTTTTTATTGGTTTAAATTATTTGATATTATATACAATGCTTGATGAATGCTTACTGTGACTCAATTGTCAAGAGTGTGTATGTCATTCCTAGAAGAGGAATTCCTGGGTCAGAGCACCCTCATGAACACTTGCATGCATAACAATGTGTTTGTTCTTATTTAATCTCAAGGTAATACATGTTTGTGGTTAAAAACGTAAAACATTTCAAATGTTACCAAAAAGAATAAAGTGAAAAATAAATTCTCCAAGCTCCTACTCCCACTTCCCAGATGTAATACTTTATCTTTCTACTAGTTATCATTTTCCTATTTTTTCTTTTTTTATATATATAAATGGTTGTATGATATTCCATTATATGTGTGTGCATACCATAATTTATCCATTAAGTTCCTTATTGGTGAACATTTAAGATGTCTCTAGACCTTTTTGATACTACCAACAAAGCTGCAGCGAAAAACCCTGTAGGTATCTTTGCATATTGTGAATGTGTTTCTATCAGATTAATTCCTAGAATCAAGGAATACATACATTTTAAATTGTGATTAGTTTTGCTAACTGCTCCCCAAAAAGATAATGCCATTTGATTCTTCCACCAGTATATCCTTGCTGATTCTGGTTATTATCCAACTCCTTAATCTTTGCCAATTTAGTAAGGGTCCAAAAGAAAATTTATTCTTATTGAATTTCTTGTATTTTGATAAACTGGCCATTTCTGTTTATTTTCTGTATATTACTATTTATGACCTTCATTCATTTTTCTAATGGGTTATTCACTTTGTTATGATTTGTAAGTGTACTTGTCTGTTAGGAAACTAGTCTGTGGTCATGTGTGTTACAAATATTTTTTTCTCGGTTTTTCCCATGTGTATGGTCTATAAATATACATAATTTGACCCTAAAGAGATGAGGGAAGGGTGGGGAGTGGTAGAAGCGAATTAGTGGGGGATTCAGATCAAACTACTAAACCCTTTTTAAAGAAATATATATAAAAAATACATATATAGTATACCTAAAACTAATATAATATGTCAATTATACTTCAGTTTTTTTAAATGTTCTATATTAAACTATTTTTAAAGAAAAACATGACAAAAATATCGTGCTTTTATCTTCTTAGAGGAAAGGAGATCTAAATAAATTAAAGATTGTACAGTATTTAGTTTGTGTGAGGTATAATAACCACGCTGCAAATACATTTGTTTTTTTTTATATCTTTCCCTTCAGAGGTTTTATCAGCTATGATTAGTGTGCTGTTGGTGTATATACTTATGGGATTCCTCCTATATGAAGCTGTCCAAAGAACCATCCATATGAAGTATGAAATAAATGGAGATATCATGCTTATTACTGCAGCTGTTGGAGTTGCCGTTAACATAATGTAAGTTCTTTAAAAAAAAAAATTTAATAGGCTTTTTTACTTTTTAAAGCAGTTTTAGGTTCACAGCAAAATTAAGAGGAAAGTTCAGAGATCTCCCACATACCCCTTGCCCTTACGTTTGCACAGCCTCTCCCATTGTCAGAATCCCTTACTAGAGCGCTGTGTTTGTTACAATTGATGAACTTACACTGACACACCATAATCACCCAAAGTCCATAGTTTATATTAAGGTTCACTCTTGGTGTTGTACATTAATGGGTTTGGGTAATGTATAATGGCGTGTATCCACCATTGTAATAGCATACACTCTATATTGTTTTCACATAAACATTCTCAAATAATGTGAACTTAGAGACTGTTACACATGCATTCAGTAATAGACAGTGATATTTTCATATATTTATAAATTATATAGTCCATCAGTTTTTCTTATAAATGTTTATAAAACACTGTTGAAATTATAAATTCCTCATTAGCTTGCTCAGGTATACTGAAGTTTAACTGACAATTAGGAATTTAAGTAGGACAAAGATTTTTTATTTAATTTTTAAAATACTTTTACATTGAGATTTTTTTAAACTACCAACTTTTTTCCTAAAAACTATGGATCAAGAGTCAGTAAACTTTTTCTGTAAAGGGCCAGATAGTAAATATTTAGGATTTTAGTGCCACACAGTCTCTTTTGCAGCTACCCTGCTGTTATAGAACAAAAGCAGCCCAAGGTCAGTAGGTAAACAAATGAGCATGGCTGTATTCCAATAAAACTTTAGTCACAGTCCTGGTCAAGTGACTTGGTTGGTTGAAATGTCATCCTGTACACCAAAAGATTTCAGGTTCCATCCTCAGTCAGGGCACATAGCTAGAGTGCAGATTCAATCCCTTGTCCGGTCGTGTATGAGAGGCAACAAATTGATCTCTCTCTCTCTCCCCCTGTCTCTCTCTCTCTCTCTCTCTCTCTCCCTCCCCCCCCCACCTCTTTCTTTCTCTGCCTCTCTCCACCCCTCTCCCTCCCTCCCTCCTGCCCTCCTTCTTGCTCTCTAAAATCAATCAGCATATGCTCAGGTGAGGATTTTTTTTAAGTTTATTTACAAAAACAGGCTGTGGGCCAAATATGGTCTATAGACCATGGTTTGCTAGTACCTGTCTAGTGGCTTCCATTCATACTTAGAATAGAATCAGAGTCCTTACCATGGCCTTTTTTTCTTTTTAAAGATTTTATTTATTTATTTTTAGAGGGGAAGGGAGGGAGAAAGAGAGGGAGAGAAAAACCAATGTGTGGTTGCTTCTCACACTCCCCCGCTACTGAGGACCTGTCCCACAACCCAGGCATGTGCCCTGACTGGGAATCAAACCCACAACCCTTAGCTTCTCAGGCAGGCACTCAGTCCACTGAGTCACATCAGCCAGGGCACTGTGGCCTTTTCAAAAAGAACCTGTGTACTGCTCCAACTCACTTGCTGTCATTATTGCTCACTTTATGCTAGCTACAATGTGAGCAATGGCTGCCTTGCTTTTTTTAAGCATAGAACACATTTTCATCTCAGGGCCTTTGCCATGATACTGCTTCTGCCTAGAACACTCTTCCACCACAAGTTGCTTCTGGACTTCATTCAAGTCTCTGCTCAGATGTTATCTAAGAGAAGGCTTCTCTGACTGCCCTCCCCCTCACTCTCCATCCTCTTGCAGTGCTTTATTTTTTTCTTCAAAGCATTTTCACAGCCTAGCAGTACATTAGGAATTTATTTACTTCTCTGCCTCCTCTTCTAGAACAAAAGTTCTATGGGGATAGGGATCTGTCTTTCTCATTCGGTCTTTTGACCCTGGCACCTAACATAGTACCTGATGCATAATAAGTTCTCAAATATTTAGTACATGAAGGAGTTCCATGTCCCCTCATTCATATCTGATTAGTCACAAATATTTTTATGAATAGTGTCAGAAAGAATAATAATGTTTTCTTTTATTTTTAACAGAATGGGGTTTCTGCTGAACCAGTCTGGTCACCATCATGCCCATTCCCACTCCCTGCCTTCAAATTCTCCTACAACAGGTTCTGGGTGTAGACACAGCCATGGGCAGGATAGCCTGGCAGTGAGGGCTGCGTTCGTTCATGCTCTGGGGGACTTGGTACAAAGTGTTGGTGTGCTAATAGCTGCATACATCATACGATTCAAGGTAATACGATTGCTAACTTTTCTATTTTAAAATATATTTAATTTCAACATTAAAACTAAAGATAATTTTCTTTTATCAGTATACTGATCCCTAGTGCTAGTCCTATTCATTTTGCCTTTATGCAAACCTAGCTGAGCCACCAATCTATGTAGCTCTCTTGTTAGTGCTGAACACAATAGTCACCATATCATGAGGCAGCTTACCTGTGGTTGGCTTTGGTAGTGCCTTCTCTGGAGAACTCAAGTTTAAGCCTTGTCACATAACTGACAGGTACTTGAATGTACATGTAGTGAAATCCAGAGATCTAAGTTCTAGTGTTGGCTCTGCCATTAATGCTTTGACCTTTAGAGCAAGTCCCACAACTCTAAACTCGAGCTTCCTCCTCTTTAAAATGGGGGGCTTAAATCCAATGGATGACTTCTAAAACTCCTTCTAGCTCTGATATTCTGTGGTTCTGGGTGGAAGATTTGGAGAAGGCACAGAGGAAAATAATAGTACAAACCATTTCACTTCTGACACTAGATCCGATGAGGAAAGGTATATAAATAATCTAGGAAAGAGTTTCTCAATTGCAATGTCCGAGTTTTAACGGTATTCTGCAGTCCTGCTAAGAGCAGAGCACAGAGTTTGCCTTACTTTGCTTTACAGTCTATTCTACGTCTGTCAGTCTTTAATCACACAGTGTTGATCTATCACCTTACAGCCAGAATACAAGATCGCTGATCCCATCTGTACATATGTATTTTCATTACTTGTGGCTTTTACAACATTTCGCATCATATGGGACACAATAGTTATAATACTAGAAGGTAAGATCTCACTAATGTCACCACTGCGGATTTATTACTTCCTTAAGTCAGACTTGGGGTGGGAGGAGACACTTTAGTATAGGAGCCATGTCTTTCCCTTTCTTTTCTCTTTTTTCTTTCCTTCCCTTTTCTTTTTTACTGATACTTATTAGGCTACAGTAGCACAGCCTTACATATATATATAATGTATAAGAATCCATGCTCTTTCCCATATGTTACCCATTTGATCCTAATAATAGCTAAGAAAAGAAGGTAAGGCAGACATTATTATCTCCATTTACCAACAAGAAAATTGAGGTTCAGAGGAGTAGCATAACTTGATTAAGGCCATGCTGCTAATAAACTATGGAACTAGGACCAGAATGAAACTCTTTGATTCTTAATGCGAGCATGTTTAATAATTTATCTATTAATTTATTAATTTCAATTTATCTTGCTATTTTGTTATACTTTCAGCATCCCTGCCTTACTAATACTATGTATAAGCATGTAAATATGAGTTGTCAACAGCAGGCTAACCATCATTGGATGCTCCTTTTTCTATTTTTGTCTATCCTAGCTTCTTTGTTAAATGGCATATTCTGGATTGATTAATTTTCCTTTTTAGTGAGAATGAACAGTTCTAAAATATAATAAAATAATAAATAAAATATTTATTAACCTTTTGTGTATAACCTTTTGTGTATATCCTATGTGTGTGCATGGTTTATCTTAAAGTATTAATATATTTTAAAGTGAAACAAATTTGGCAAAGCCAGTTGGTTTAATTTGGGGGAAAAAAATCCTACCAGTAATGTATAACTTTTTTCCCAAAAATAAACTTTACTTATAAATGATATATTCTGAATTAATAGGTGTACCAAGGCATTTGAATGTAGACTATATCAAAGAAGCCTTGATGAAGATAGAAGATGTTCATTCAGTGGAAGATTTAAATGTTTGGTCTCTCACTTCAGGAAAACCCATGGCCATAGTACACATACAGCTAAGTATGTGGCTGACGGTAAATATTGGGGTTGGTGGGCTTCTGTCTTTGGATTAAACATCTGTGCTTATAGTTGAATAAGAAGACTTTTCTGCTGGAAAGACTTTTTGTAAGGAAGGTGCAGACTCTTCAAAAAGTGAGTTGCAGGTCAATATTTATAGTAGAGCAATAATTTTTTATCTCTTTGAGATGAAACACTACGAATAGATTTTTGCCTACAGATTAAAGACATTAAGTACATGCCCTGGCCAAGTGCTTCAGTTGGTTGCAACATCACCCCACATACACCAAAAGGTTGCAGGTTTGATCCCCAGTCAGGGCACATGCCTAGGTTGGGAGGTCAATCCTCTGTCAGGGCGCACACAGGAGGCAACCGACTGATGTCTCTTTCATGTTGATGTTTCTCTCTCACATCTCTCCCCCTCCCCCCAAAAAAATCAATAAAACATATCCTTGAGTGAGGATTTTAAAAAATAAGGGCATTAAGTATGTTTTCCATGCTTTTTCTACATAAGAAAAGCTAGAGCCTGTTTTTATTTCTTTAAATCATTTCGCAGATGCCTTTTTATTTTTTATCAAAATAATACATGTATGAGGTTTTCTTTTAAAGTACAAAAGTTGAAAGACCTGTAATTGATGTCTAGATTTCTTTCTCTGCCTGAGAGTGGACTAGAGAGATTGAGATAATGAGAAGCCTATCTGGCTTTGTAAACTGACACACTTCTTTAACAGAATAACTTAAAAGGGTAGAAATCAAACTCATAAAATATGTTCACAGTATACTAAGATTGTTTTTCCCCTGTGTCTTATTCAGTAATGTGCAATGTACAATGAACAGTAACAGTATTTTCTTGACATTGCAGATCCTGGAAGTTCATCTAAATGGGAGGAAGTACAGTCCAAAGCCAAGCATTTATTACTGAGCACGTTTGGTATGTATAAATGTACTGTTCAGCTTCAGAGTTACAGGCAAGAAGTGGACAGAACTTGTGCAAACTGTCAGAATTCCAGTTCCTAATTTTAGACATGTCGGGGACGACTGCCTTCCTCACCCTGCAGTCAGAGACTTGAGAGCAATAAACGCACACCAAAACGGGAAAGTGGGGTCCTGACAGCCGTGTCCATGTCAGGCACCGGGCTCGCAGACAGTCGGCCTGAGAGTGCTCGTTTCTGTCGAAAGGTAAAATGAGACCTCACCATGATTTTTAGATGAAGATGTTTCCAAAACACTGTTTACAGAACGAGATGTGACTCTACAGATACCTCAGAGAAGACAATCCAAGATGATACTTCATTAAATACAACAGAGTGTATGTCATAAAGGAAGCATCAAGAATTCTGTATTTGCATTTAAAAATCCTTTTTAAAGCCCATTTTATATCAAACTCATGCTGGAAAACTGAATTTTTAAAAACATAACCTTGACACTCAGCTTCTGGAATTTGACACCCAACTCTCTTTTTACAGAAATTATTTCTCAACAGATTTCAGAAAGTACTAGTAATTATCCAGAGTGGAATAAGCATGTATTCCTAAGTGTTTCAGAAATGTTTTTCTTCACAAATAAGTCTTAATGCTATTGTTGTACCTTACAAACAAGTTTTTCCAAATGTTATAGGGTTTTGAATCCCAAAGTTAATGCTTTTGGTTATTTGTAATCTTATCAGAACCGAATCTTTGTCACTGTCATTAAATTGCTTAGGAAATATTTTCAGTATTATTCTGAATGGCAGAAGTTAATCTTAAATTGAAATTACTATATGATAATTTAAACAAAATACAGACACAAGGATGGGGTATGAAGAGTCAGATTTAAGTCTTCTTGAAACCACTTTTATTGTTCATAGAATTTATCTTAAGAACAGCAAGAGACTGCAAAATGTAAACAATGATGCTCTGTCCTTGTAAGAACTGCCTTATGTTTTATACAGAAAGCTTGCCTGGTACCTTGCTTCCTGCCTTCATACCAGTTAATCTGTGTGCGCCCTTTCAGGGTGGAACTCTGGAGGGCTGAGGATCAGATTGTGATACCCACCTCTTGCATGTAGATTAACTACATTCCTCCAGAGAGAATTTCTGTTTGATGATATGGGTTAGGGATTCTCCATGGACTGCGGAAACCATAAGATATAATTTTGAGGTTTTCTAGTAATACCATAGCAGAAAAGCTGAAAGGGATTGGGGGAAGATATTACTCTGAGAAGACAAAAATTTTAAGGATTTTTGACTCTGTGCGCGCGCGCGCGAGAGAGAGAGAGAGAGAGAGAGAGAGAGAGAGAGAGAGAGAATGTGTGTGTGTGTGTGTGTGTGTATGTTTCAAAGCACTGGAGTAGGATGAACATTAAATCTGTGTAGTAGGGAGGCTAAGCATAAGTCTCTAAACAGAAGGCAATGTAATCGGTAACAGTTGCATTAAAGAGGCAACTGTGAATATTCATGTTTCATTTTGCAACTGTTGGTTTTGCTCTTATCTTTGTGCAAGTTAGTAGTCCATTTTCAGCAGAGGATCAGAGTAAAGTAACAATGTACCAGACCGGTTGTGAGATGAAATCTTAGATCAGAAAACAGATGACTTAAAATTTAAGTAAAGATTATGAAACAGATTTCATCTTTATACCAAGTACCTCACTGTAAGTAAACCTAAGATAAAACCTGGGTTTACCTAAAAGATTGTTAAGAGTTGATGATATCCAACAAAAGGATCAATGGAGGTTAATGGTACCTAATAAAGCCCAGGGTTGGTTGAATTGAATTGCAAATTTTATAGAATTCTTACCGTGAATCCATTTAATGACAATTAGAATTTTTCAAAAATTTCAGGAGCATATAAACTGTTTAAATAAAAAAACACTCTTAAATATTGAAGGCAGGTAAGAATAAATGAGAGGCATGTCAGTGCACATCTGGGCATTTATGGCTTTGTGCATCTAGCAAGAGAAAGGAAGAGAATGTACATTATGTGGCAGTGAATATTCCCAGGTCTGCAGTTGCTTCCCGTATCTACTGAGCTCGTTTCTCGTAGACTTTCCTTTATCTTAAGTAGATATGCCTAACTTTTCATATCAACTAGTTCCTTGAAAAATTATTGGGTAAAAGTCTAAAATCCATTTGAGGATTGGAAAGGATACCTTTGGAAAATGCGTAAACACTGAAAACTTTTGTAAATCTTAATTACTGTGTTCTATTTAAATTGGGTACACAAAGTTTTCTGTGCTTTTTTTTGTAGCAAGAACTACAGATTTTGTACTTTACTGGGTCTGTGAGATTTGATAATTGATAGGTTTAACTTTTTGTAACTAGACAAAAACTGCCCAGAAGGGTGTGCATTTAGCAGATGCAAGCAGGGACCGCCCAGCCTCTGACACACAGCCATTGTTCTGCCCTCCCGCACCACACCCGCGGCACCAGTTCCACCCCTCCGCCAGCTCGGAGAGCAAGGGCGTTCGTGTATCACGGTTCGTTTTGCTCTGGCAGAACAGATCATAACATAAACACTGGGCAGCTCTTCAGCGAGACATGTTTTAATTAATATTCGCAAATGATCGAAGTTGCGTACATAAACCTGTGTTTCACAACTCTGGCCAGATGTAGCCTTTTGATTTATTTTAGGAAAAGGCCTATTGTTTGTTGATGACCATGCTGCCTTAGAAATACAATGTGGGGAATGTAGTTGAACAAGGCATATTTCAGAGAGCTTTGAAATGCAGAACCAGAAGTGGCTGT
Organism: Pteronotus mesoamericanus; assembly: GCF_021234165.1. Lineage (NCBI taxonomy): Eukaryota > Metazoa > Chordata > Mammalia > Chiroptera > Mormoopidae > Pteronotus > Pteronotus mesoamericanus. The sequence goes on from NW_026555065.1 coordinate 20,078,810, forward strand.
AATTCCCACATACATTTTCCATTAGCTATGCCTGTGTAACGTGAGCCCAGATTCTCACAACCTGCAGCTTCCATCAGTGTTGTTTGCCAACTTACTGGATTTCTTAGTTTTCTTATTCTTTTTCAACACTGGATGCTTTATTTCCATTTTCTAAAACAGTGTTTCCTGATTTTAGGAGTCTCGGTGTTCTGGTTCTGTCTCCCGAACCCAGATGTCTCCACTGACAGTGTTTATCTTTCGTAGAATTTTCCCAGAATAGACATAGATGTGAACTCCCCTTTTATTTTAATGTGAGGAAAAACCATCTTTCAGAGACAATGCACCATTTATAAAAGTGTTTCTAGGTGGGGAAAACCTTTTTTTAAAAGCTGGTTGTTCCTGATCCAGGTCCTTTGCTCACTGAGTAAGGGCAATGGAAATAGACCACGCACAGGGGAAATCATTGTTAGTTAGACTCCGGCTTGTGCTTCTCCAACAGCCACTCTTACTATTTAGAAGAGATAATCATTCGCTTCCTAAGCAAGCACAATTAGCTAAATTTATTTTCTTTTTATGCATTTATATTAATTGGTTCATCATAAAGAATAAGATATTCTTACAGAATTTGAGCCCCTTTAAAATAAGCTTTTAGGCAATTTTTTTATTGACTGTACCTTACATACAGTAAATTTAGAGTTACAGAATATGTTCATAGGTATACGATTAGTTCACTTGATTCAGTTTGTCTTTGAACCACACTTAACTCATGAGCCATTGAGTATTAGTCACAAATGAATAGTGACACCTTGCTGTATGCTGTGTTGAGAGGAGGCAGTTCTGATCTCCACGTCACTGATTAAGCTTCATAGCTTTCTAATCAAAATACCATTTGCAAACTCGAACTGCAGATCTGTTATGTGAGTCCCCCAAGGCAGGGCTTCAGATTTGTTTTACAGATCAGCAATCAGGGATGTTATTCGTGGTGTTGGTAGGAGCACAGACGTTGGAGAGAAGAAATTGTGGGACTTCCGCAGTATTGAATCGTGCATGTGCATTCAGGCCAGCCTGTCACTGAATTCTGGCTGACAGAGGGTTTAGCCTGTTCTTTTCATCATACTGTGAGGACCTACGAACGGTTTCTGATTTTCTGCAAGATTGGAAAACATTTATGGAGACTTTCTCTGACAGTGTCAATTTAAATACTGCAATTAAAACTTTCTGAAATAACTGCAGCCGAAAATTGGAATGTGCCAGTGTGTCTGCTTTGCACCTGGAAGATACTGTGTATCTGGAAAGCTGTGTTTCTCTAAGTAAATACATTTTATTAAGTAAGCCATATCACAGTTTTAATAAATTGTATATACTTTTACATATACCCCTTCAGAAACCAGTATTTTGCATATGATTGATTTTAGAAAGTTTTTGAAGCTGGTGTTTGTCCATGTAATTTAAAAATCAAAGTATAGTATATGTATATGTACTGTATTTGCAACTTTTAAATTGTAATTTCCTGTACAATTATGAAATAAAGTATTGTTTTGTCATGTGGTTTATTAAAAAATAGAAATGTACAGTCCCTTAAATTAAATGTCCAAGTTTTTTAATTGATTAAGTAATAGTAGTAGGCCTTAAAAAGAAAAGCATTGGAAAATAGATAACCTGTCTAGTTTTATAATCTCAGGTTGCAATGCCTCCTTAGATGTTTAAGAAATGAACCTGCAAAAAAAAAAAAAAAAAAATCAGCTAGGATAAAAAGAGATATTAAAAGCACCTTCATCTTTTTAATGTCTATCAGTCACTTTTAATGTCCCTCGAGCCCCAGAAAGGAAAGAAAGGAGCCCCGAGAAAGCAAGATGGGCGAGGACCATCCTGAGGCCAGAGAGCAATGAGCGGATCACTCCGACCGAGAGTGTGGCTCGGGGTCCGCAGACTACGCCTCACGGGCCGAGTCTGGCCTGCAACCTATTTTGTGTGGCCCAGAGAACTGAGAATGGTTTTTAAAATCAAAATAATAATAATATTTTATGATGGGAAAATTCTATGAACTGTAAATTTCAAAGTCTGTAAAAAGAGGGCTACTTAAACACAGCCGCACTCATTCGATCATGTTGTGCTGCGGTGGCAGAGCGGTTACAGCAAATGTGAAATGTGCATCATCTGTCCCTTCATAGGAGAAGTGTCCCCCCCCCCCGCACCATGGGGTCACCATTGAAGGCCATCGCCACATACGCGGGTGTAGCAAGCCCTTCTCGAGCCCACTTAGAGGTTGCTGGGACTGGTCCACCTGAGGCTACCTGAGTCACCAGACGTTCTTTTCTTCCCTTCATCTTTTTCCTTTTCTTTATCCCCCTTGGAGTTTGGGGAAGAAATATAGAAGAGTAACAAGATTTCAAATATTAGCTATGTACCATATGCTTTATCTAATAGGCACTAACAAAGCAACTTTCTACCCAGAACACCATGATCACCAGAATCATCTAACAATACTTTTCATCATAAAGCTTTATTCAGTTGGTTTTGGAATTTTTCACTAAAGTTATGACAAAAATAAGAAATAAAAATGTATGTTAAGTACCTTACGTAGTTTCTACCAACTGAAAGCTTGCAAATGAAAAATAACATTTTATCTGCTAAATAAGATGAAAATTAGTTGTGAGGCTTTTAAAATAATGTTTTTTAAGGTTTTCCAGTTCCTAGGAAAAGAAAACTATTTTTGAAAATAGTAATAGTTTTAGTTAAGTTATAGGAGTAAATAAAGAGATGTTGCATGTTGTTTATCTACCTAGCTCTCTCTCTATTTTGATGTGTCATTTTTTTTGGTTCATATCAGATGCTAAAATAAAGTGTAACAGCCTCACAAGCTCTTGTTTATGCTAAACTTTCAGCTTTATTTAACATATTAGTAGAATTATGTTTTTGGCTATAAGTCAGTTTCAACTATTATCTAATTGCTATAATTCAACTAAGTCTATACTAAAATAGACTAAGTATAAATAGGAAGTATGAAGCCTTATGACTAGATATCATCTCTATGGTAATCATGTGTTTAAGATTAGGAGGCTTAAAAATTCAGTCTCAGTGAAATATCACCAAACATCCTATCATTTTCTAGCAGCACTCTGGTTTAAGGCTGTCATGTGACTTTTAAAGAATAAACTGTAAAGTTTGCCCTATGGCTATTACCCAATAAAAACAAAGACTATACACTGTAAGTTACCAAATAGCTTTCATGTTTGCTGTCCTCGACTTTTCAAAAAATTGTTCTGGTTAGACTTTCAAATTTCTATTGTCTGCGTTTTGCTTGCCATTTTCTGCATATTGTTTTGTGGGGGTTTTTTCTTAACACATTTGTTCACTTTAACAAAATGCTGACACTATGGGGAAAAAATGGTTGGGGGTTGGCTTTTCTCCAAACTATCTGAACTAATTTCTTGGTAGGAGAGTAGGACTTTTTTTAAGTAGGAAATTTTTAGACCTCGTGAAAGTAAGGCCAGCCCTAGAAAAGAGAGACACCTCTGTTCCCCTGACTTTCCTAGGACTGACTGTCTGGCCCCACCCTCCTCTCTCATCTTTGCCCCACCCTCTTTCAAGAGGAAACCTGCTGACAGGTAAATGGTTACAGGGATATTTGCCTCTGAACAGTAATGACAGGCAATATTTGACCTCAGTCAAGGCATGAAGAAGTGCAGTGAAGACAAGAGTTTCCTGACCCTCCATTCATTAATCCATCATATTCACCTGTGGAAGCTACAGGGCAAAGCCTGGTTCTAACAGGCTCTTAACCAGTTACAGCTTGACTGGAGTTTCAGAATAATCAGAACACAAGCCTATTCCATCCTGTCTTTGCTTTTTTGTGTAAGAATATTTTCCAAAGTCCAGGATTTTTATTAAACCCCTAAGAAAAAGTATTATGGGATTTACAATGTTTAGCCATGTGTGCGTATGCGCACGTGTTTGATTTCAGAATCATTCTTATCTTTAAGATACCATGATACTGAAATTGGGACATCTCAGAAAGTTGGTTCAATGACTAGACATGGTTTCTCTGGAGTGGACTGAGACTACTTCCAAATGCCATCCATTTCATTCAACCAAGAATTGACCTTTGAAGGCACCTCCCTCCCAGGGAACATGTTATAGAATAAAATACAAAATTCCTATGTGTTTTTAAAATTAAACAGGAAATGAAATGATACAATGTTTGGGGGAAATATCTTTGGCCATAACCTGACCCCTACCGATAGAAGTCCACACTTGCATGAGGGATGGCTTGAGAAGTTGTGGCCTATAGGATGAAGTCCATCTTCTTGGTCATGACACAAAACCCTTCTGATCTGGTAACTGCTTACTTCTCCACCCATAGTTCCACCCTCTCCACCACCGCTATCCGGCCTGCCATGCATCAGCCATTCCAAACTACAGTCAAATTTTGGTTTATGGAGAAAATAATAACCGTTAACATTTATTGAGCCCTTACTGCATTTCAGATGCTGTACTGTGCACTTTATATGTATTATTTAATCTCCTGATGGTATATTGAATAAAATTATAATCTTCATTTGCAAATGAAGAAATAAACCAAGGAGAAGTTAAGTGATTTGCCCAAAGTCAGAGAGGTAAAGTTGTGTCACAGGAATAAAAGGTCACAGGCAACTCTTAAGTATACTTAGTAAAACTAGTAAACATGTTAATACAAAAAGGATCCAAGGTAGACTAATGTAGTTAAAATCACAACCAAGCTTTAGATAACAGGTGTGTAAAAGTAATGGAAGTATAATAGTTGCGGAGCACTCAACTTTATGTGATTACATGTGTGCTTGGTGAAAGACTAGCCCAAAGTTTACTGTTTCTTAACTGAGGGACCAGAATAATACTCTGGATTTCACTACCTCCATTGGACCAAGGTATCTCTCCTAAAGTCACTGGCACTCTCCTAAAAGCCCTGAACATGTTTCAGCCCTTTAAGTTATTATTCCCTATGAAGATCATTGAAGGGGGAAAAAAGTCAAAACAAAATATTTGCATAGGGCAAGAATTCTGAGGGTGAAGAAAGACAAGCAGACACCTAGGGGAAGAATCTGAAATATGTAGAGAGATGTTGCAGCCCCCATCTGCTTTTCTCCTTTCCTGAGTTTCTGTCTACTTGCCACACTCTTGCCTATATTCTTCTGGTCAGGAATCCCACTTTATTGTTCCACTTTTAACTTTTTTATTGTTTATTCTACAACTGAAGTGTTAGGTGTATTTTTAAATGCTCAAATCAAAGTTATCATAAAGTAAACATAACCTTCCAGGTCAAGAAATATAACATTACCATGTCCTGGTTGGTGTGGCTCAGTGGATTGAGTACCAGCCTGCAAACCAAAGTGTCACCAGTTCAATTCCCAGTCAGGGCACATGCCTGGATTGCAGGCCAGGTCCCCAGGAGGGGGTGCACGAGAGGCAACCACACACTGATATTTCCTTCTGTGTCTCCTTCCCTTCCCCTCTATCTAAAAATAAATAAATAAAATCTTTAAAAAAGAAAAAAAGAGAAAGAAAAGAAAAGAAAGAAAATTACCAGCCTTAGAAGGCTTTCTCATGTCAGGTCCTGTCTCCAGATAATGCCGAACAATTTTTCAATGTTGTATCAATTTGTATTCCCACCAGCAGTATATGAGAGTACCCATTGCCCCACATTTTTGCCACCTTGGCATTGTCAGTCTTTTAATTTTAACTATTCAGGAAAGACCAGACCTCTGCATATAAACCAGATTGTAGTTTATGTCTGCATTTCCCTGATACAGATTAAAAACAAATGAAAGAACTCCCCCTAGTGGGTAAAATCTAAATTACCTGAGAGATTTTTTTCAGAGCATGTAGTCCTCCACCACTTTTACTCCCCTAAGTCTCTAAGAATAAAAAGTTAACCACCTTTCATAAATTCATTGTCCATTGTATTAGGTTGGCCAAAAAGTTTGTTTAGTTTCTTTTCATAAGATGGTTCTAGTAGTGCTTAGTTGTCTTTAACTTCATTCAAAACAATTTTGTTAGACTGTATTGTGACAGCTGTCATATCAGTGTGCATCTTTAAAAACTTACCAAACTGATAAGTGAATTTTTGTGCAGCCCCTTTAATACTGAAGATGGAAGAAAATAAGCAACATTTTTGGTGTATTATGCTTTATTATTTCAAAAAAGGTAAAAAACACAACTGAAATGCAAAAGGAAGATTTGTACAGAATATGGAGAAGGAGTTGTGACTGATCAAACATGTCAAAAGTGGTCTGTGAAGTTTCTCGGTACTATTGGCATTTTGGCCAAATAATTCTTTGCTGTGGGCTGTCTCATGGTTTGGAAGATGTTTAGCAGCACCCCTGGCTTCTACCCACTAGAAGTCAATCGGGGGAGATAGTCAACATACTCGAAATATAAGTGTCAATAAAGTTATTGGTAAAAATGAAAAATGTGTCTTCTATTTTATGGAAAAAACTAAACATACTTTTGGCTAACCCAGTATATCCTCCATTACATAGTGCCCTTTAAGTCTCCTTGCTCATTTTTCTTATTGAGTTTTTATATTAACTTATCTAAGTTCTTTAGATTTTTGACACAAATCCTTTGTTATTACCTATGTTGTTGCACACACCACCTTTTCCATCTTTAACTTTAAATATCGATTCATCTTTCACCTGCACAATGGAAATTTAATTTTGTTATACTCAAAATGACCAGCGGAAGGCGCCCCACCCTCACTCCTGAGCCATAACAAGGGCGGTGCCTGAATTTCCCCTAAATCTCCTAGAATATTTTGCAAACAATCAATATTTAAAGAGTGAGAAATCAAACTTTAAACTATTATGTAGCTAGATGGAATACAGATAGAATTGGGCCTCTTGGTGGGAACAACACACTAATCTTTTTTTGCTCAGAATGAAGGAATGGAAAGGTCCTTACCTCAAGACAGGAAAGCCAGGAGAGGCTGAAGGAAAGTAGACAGGGCACCAAGCAGAATCCATGGAAATTCCCTCCGAGAGTAACTAGCATACATTTGGACAAAAGGTATGTGCCCACTCACACAGGATCTGCAAAGAGAGCCGAACAGGGCTTAGGTCAGGGTGGGTGTATTTTTCTGCCTTCTTTCCCTGATTCCTCTCTTTGGTTTTGTTTGGTTTTAATTGATTACATTTTGTCATTGCTTAAAACCAACTTTGGTGAGCCTCAGAAACCTAGTGGGGAACCAGCCCCTCTTGTTGGGATGGAAAAATGGTGTTTGTACGTTGACATATTTGAGTCCTGAGGGCTGGTAGGTGGCCAGCAAGCAGCCTGTGTCTCTCTGAGTCTCCTCCTGCCTCCACTTGAGACGGAGAGTCCTTGACATAAGTCCAGCTCCTGAACCCTAAGGTGCACTGATCCCTTGGCTACTTAGCCATGAAATTAGATGGAGGGACAACAGAACAGACTCCCGAGCTTCCCATTCTCCTGGGTGGTGCCATTCATAGTAAAATAGCCAATATTTCTCCCCCGCATTCTCAGTGTCCAGTGGTTGGCTCTGCCAGCACCAGGTGGATGATCTCTTTCTGTTATGTAACAGATTCAGGGTGGGTGCTCCCCTGAGCTGACCCCCAACTAAGACAGTCCATCCTCCCCCCTCTTTCACTGACCCCCTCCCCACTGAATGAGTGAATGCATGAGGGACAAGGCCCTAACCTTCCTGAGCTTAGAAATCAGAGCACATAAATCCCACACTCAAAAGAAGACCCCAAGGGAGAATTCAGATGTATTAGGTTGGCCAAAAAGTTCATTCGTTTTTTCCATACAATGGCTCTAGTGGTGTTTAGTTGTCGTTAACATCACTCAAAACAATGTCGTTAGACTGTATTGTGACAGCTGTCATAGAGTGCATTTTTTAAAAATTATTGAAATTGGTGAGTTTTTGTGCAGCCATTTTAATATTGAAGGTGAAAGATAAACATTTTTGTTGTATTATGCTTTATTATTTCAAGAAAGGTAAAAATGCAACTGATATGCCAAAAAAAAAAGATTGGTGCAGTGTATGGAGGAGGTGCTATGACTGATCAAATGTGTCAAAAGTGGTTTGCAAAGTCTCTCAGTACTATTGCCATTTTGGCCAAATAATTCTTTGCTGCGGGGCTGTTCCGTGCATTGGAAGATGTTTAGCAGCACCCCTGGCTTCTACCCACTAGAAGCCAATAGGAGGAGAGAGCCAACATACTCGAAATATCCAAATCAATAAAGTTATTGGTGAAAATGAAAATCACATCTTTTATTTTACAGAAAAAACTAATGGAGTCTTCGGCCAAGCCCATACTATAAGCAGAGGTAACAACTCCAAGAAGGAACTAGGAGGGGCCTGGTGTGATGGGTTAGCTTGTGACCAGCTGTGACTACGGGCAAGGTGAAGGAAACTCCATATAAGGAAAGACATAAACCAGGACCCAAGGCGTTTTTTGGGATGTGGGTAGAAGGTGACTTTTACCACGGTCATCAGCAAGAATATCAAGCTGGAGCTTTGCTGCTGTGAGTCACCACTTCCATGACCCCCAGACCTAGCCCTCAAAGACTGGCTCATTTAAAATGTGTCAAATGAACTTACTGATGCTTTGCATTCTCACTGTTCAGACATGACCCAGGCTGAGCTGCACCCCTGAAGCTCTCTTCTGTCCCACTTGCGTTCACACCCGGCACTAACCCCCACCCCTTGCAGTTCATGGAAACAAAGTCTCAGAAAGAGGCTTTGTTTGCTTTTGTTTTCTTCAGTGGCCACGATTGGGTAAACCCGCTTTCTGAGCTATGTGAAAGTTCCTCGCCAGATTTCACACCCTCAAAAGGCGCAAGACATTGCCCCACTAAAGCTTCCTGGCTCTGGGGGTTGCCAGGGTAGACGCCCACAGGCTGGTGCACGGGCAGGCACAGGAAAGTGCCTGTCTGCCGGGCAGGAGGGGATGCCCGAGGCCAGGCTCTGCTTTTCCCGGGTCGGACTGCAGGTGGGGATGCTGAGGTTTGCTGCCCATGCCCTGCGGAGGCAGGAGATAGGAAGAAGGAAACTCCAGAGGTGTCCCAGGGCTAAGATAAAGAACATGAATAAAGGGCGGAGACCCTGTTCTAAGACTGGTAGTTCCTGCTTTCTGGAAAAGCATTGAATCCTAGTCCGGCTTGAATCAGAAATGCACCTGTGCAGAAGATGCTATCTGACCCCTGCTTCATTATAATATCATTATAATAAATTAGCATTGTGGGACCCCCTTCCCAGTAGCCAGTCAAGGAAATCATGGGAGACCCGCCTTGAGGTCGGGGCTGTTAGGCTGTTAGGTTCTGCTCTGCTCTGCTTTTCTCTGCTCCCATGTTCTGTGGGACTTAATAAATCTGCTTTCTCTTGCTTTCTGCTCTAAACTGTGTGTTCGGTTCAACTTTTTGTCCACAGTCACCAAGAACCTGGTTACCTGTGCCCACCTGTGACACTGCCACGGGCTGACAGTGCCCAAAGCTGGGCAGAAAAGGGACGGCAGGTGAGAGTGCTCAGCAGCGCAAACGCTGCCCCCTAAACTTGGGGTTTGGAGTCGCCCCTTTCCTCCCGCCCAGGTGGCACCCCGTGGTTTGCTGGGGCCAGCTCACACTGCTTGCAAGGGCTGATTGTTAAATTTTCAGGAATTTTGCAAATCAGTTGTTCAGCAGCCATTGTTTTACCATGTAAATTGTGAAACCTTACAAGAAAATAAGTTATATTTTTAAAAAGCAACAAATACTCAAAACTCATCGCTTCCTAATTTTTTTTTTACTACATTTTGTAATTATATACGTCTTGAGGCTCTCTACACCTGTTGTTTCTCCATGGAGGAAATACTGCCTTGACCAAAAAGTTCATGTCATTTTTTTTCCCTCAGTGGCTCTGGTAGCGCTTAGTTGTCTTTAACTTCATTCGAAACAATTTTGTTAGACTGTATTGGGACAGCTGTCATATCAGAGAGCGTTTTTTAAAAACTTATCAAAATGGGTGAATTTTTGTGCTGCCATTTTAATAGTAAAGATGGAAGAAGAGACACAACATTTTTGGCATATTATGTTTTATTATTTCAAAAAAAGGTAAAAAATGCAACTGAAATGCAAAAAAAAGATTTGTGCAGTGTATGGAGAAGGTGCTGTGACAGATCAAATGTGTCAAAAGTGGTCTGTGAAGTTTCTTGGTACTGTTGGCATTTTGGCCAAATAATTCTTTGCTGGGGGGCTGTCTTATGCACTGGGAGATATTTAGCAGTGCCCCTGGCCTCTACCCACTAAAAATCAGTAAAGGGAGATGGCCAACATACTTGAAATATCCAGATCAATAAAGTTATTGGTGAAAATTAAAAACATGTCTTTTATTTTACGGAGAAAACTAAATGGACTTTTTGGCCCCAATACTATACGATAGCGTGCTATCACACATCTCTCCCCAGTTCTGAGTTCAGTGACCTATTGTTGGCCATCTGGAAGTGGTCACAATGAGGATATTTACAGCCCAGAAATCAATAAATGCTACCAATCAGGGCTTCTGCCCCAAGTTCCTCTTACACTTAGTGCGCACTGTATGCTGCCCAGCGATGGAACCCAGCTGTGCAATGACTGGGAGGACAGTCGGCCCTGGGTGTCCTCCACCCCCACCCTTGCCAGCGCTGGACCTTTTTCTCAGCCAGACCGGAGGGTGAGAGGCAAGTCTAAGCAGGGAGGACGCTGCCACCGTCCCCATCGGGCCCCCTGCCCACGGCACAGCAGGAAGAGAGAGCCTGGCTCACTGGGTGGTGGGCAGAACTACCTGGAAGAATTCAGGGGAGAAGAACCAGGGCAGAGAGGGTAACAGGGTAATAAGCGGAAATAAAATAAGTGACCGAGCTGAAGAGAGTACAGCGGTCTAGGAGGCCAGCCTGTGAAGACACAGAGGGAACCGCAGGATGTTGCCTTCTTGTGACCACAAAGGGAAGTGAGCCACACACCCATACGTGAACCCTCGAAGCTGGGGCTTCAACACAGGCTCCCAGCTGGCGCCTCTCTCTGACGACAACGATGGGATGATGAGGAGAGTGGAGGCAACCAAGAGGTGGTCACAGGCCTCACTGGAGGTATCCTCAGTCCTCCCTGACTCACCCTGCTGCCCCCTCCTTAAAAGTTCTTTCTTCTGGGGCATCCCAGCCCTCCTCCCCAAGTCCTGACACACGCTCACCCTGATCTATTCACTCGCACCTCAGGTTTCTGGAATCTTCTGTCGCGGGTGACACACCAATTTCTGTCTCGAGCAGGTGTCCCGCAGCGCCCACACTGATCACCTAGTCCTCCAAACCTGCTGCTCCCACAGGCTCCCATCTCAGGGAGAGGCAGCACCCAGCCTGGCCAACCAGCAGGCCTCGCAGCTCAGGGGGCCCCCTCCCTCCCCTCCCACATCCCTCCTGCTTCCGCCCCCACTCCCCAAGCCTCTGACCATAAATGATTTTTTCTTTCGTGTGACCTCTGTTTTGAAAGATGCCTGTGACATTTCACTTGCCCACACTTAGAGGTTTATATGCAGCTTCCAATCAGCATTTCAGCTGTTAAATACATACTGAGCAGTTGCCATGTGCCAGGCACTGTGCTGGGCAGGAGGGATGCAAAGGTGACCTGGGCCCGGCCCTGGCCTGCAGGGCTCACGCCTGTGAGGGGACAGTCACATAAAAAGAGGGTGAATCCCAGCAATGCCCCAAGGTGGGGACCATGACAGAATGTGTACACAGCCCTACAGGACCTTGGTGCTAGGCCTGCCACCCTCCCTGTGCCTCAGTCTCCCTCACTCTGTACAGCCACTCCCTCCCTCCCTCCCTCCCTGGACTCCTGGAGCACATTTCCCTAAACTCTCAAGTCTGTGAGAGTTTCACCCTCATCTCCACTGCCATGGCTGGAGTTTAAGTCACCACCCTCTGCTACCTGGATTCTCTGTCCCCAGCCGTGCTCCACACCAAAGCCAAAACGGGATTCTCAGAGCCCAAAACTGACCAAGTCACTCCCTTACTTGAAACCGTCTGTGGTCCTGTTGTCCTTAGGATAGTGCCCAAACTCATGAGCATGGTATCAGCGCTTTCTGAGTGAACTCGCATGAACAAAGAATTAGTTCTCATTTGTTTGTATGCTTAACACCAATTGGACTGAACACTTACTATGTGCTAGGCATCGTGCAGGTGCCGGGATCCTGCGAGAACGTAGTGCACAGGGTTCCCTCCCCTGGAGCTGGCAGTCGGGCAGGGAGACGTGTATTAAATGACACTGAGGCGAACAGTATTTGATGAGCGCGGAAGGAACACTTCCTTGTGGACTCCCTGCTTTGACCACAATCAACTGCTCGCAGCACCTGCCTTCTGGCCTGGGCCTGGCCTGGCCTGTTCCCACCCCCGAGCCGCAGCCCAGCTCTCCCTCGGGCTCTCTCCTCCGGGGGTCGCCCCTGAAACTCCTGGTGACCCCAGGGATCCTGCTCTCACTGCTGTGAGAGCGCAGACAGGCCCTGGGCCCTCTAGGCCTAGCACAGGACGCAGCGCTGTAAACCTTCAGTAACTGTTGGCTGTCTGAGTGACCGCTAGGTCCTCTTAATCCATGTGTGCGCATTTGCATTTTTAAAAAATTATGAAAGTATTTACATCGGTTTCACATACTCAGAAAAGGCTGGAGCTGAGTGCTAATAAAGGCACAGAGAAATGTGTCTTAAAACAAAGGTGGTTGTGAGCCCGAGAGCTTCCAGGTGCCTGTGACTGGAGCGTGTGGAGAGGGCTGGTCTCCAGGTCACTGGGGTATATAGTGTGGCTGCCAAAGTGAGCCGGGCCCAGCAGCCCCCACCCCTTTGCTGGGGCTGCAATCTTTCCTCTGGGCTCCCGGCCCAGAAGCCCCGCTGACCTCCCACTATCACCAGCCACCGCCCCCTGAGCCCAGTATCTGCTCCTGCCATGGCTGCTGCGGGCCACGTGGTGCTGGTGGAGAGAGAGGCAGCACTCCTGACTGGGGGAGCGGGTTAGCAGCCGGACACTAGCTGCATCCTAGGGTAGCCTCACCGAGGAATCCGGAACTCTCCCCGCTGGGTCTGGGGAACTCCACTCCCCCACCTCCCATGGTCCACAAGTCTCTCCTGGGCCAGGGATGGCTGGCGGCCAGGGAGGCCCCGTCCTCAGCAGCTTATCCACACAGTCCCACACTGCTGCCCTGAGCTTCCCCCACTTCTTGGAATCATAAGAGGTGGAGATCACCTGGTCCACCCCCTTCATTTTACAGCTCATGAAACTGGGGTCCTGAGCGAACCAAGTGTTTCAGAACAAACAAACAGGATCACAGGTCACCTGACTCAGTCCGCCTGGGGCCCTTCCGCTCAGCCCTCCTTCCCGCCTGCTTTTTTCCTGGGCTGCCCCAACTTTTCCAGCTGGTTTAAACCGGAAGGCTTTGCCTCCAACAAACACCTGCCTGCACACCCACTCTCACTCACCTGCCCTTCGACCCAGAAGTGGGGACAGAGCCTGACCTAGCTCCACAGGCCTCTCCCAGGCAGGGACCAGGAGGAGGAGGACGGCAGAGAGATGGGCGTCAGGACTCACCGGGGGGAGGAGTGTCTGCCAGGCCAGCCTTAGAGGAAACCAAGCACAGGTGTGCTCTGTTTACCTTCCTGGCTCACACACATGACTGGACTCTCCCAGCTGACAAGACAAAGCCTGGAGCTCTCAGCCCAGCCCTCAAGCCTCTCCCATTCCGGCCACAACCTGCCTGCCCAGCCTCACCTCCCAGCACTCTGGACCCCATGCTGTTTTCTGCCACATCGCCCCGTCCTCGGATGGCACCATACCCTCTGGGCCTCTTTGGCTTTGCAGGGTCCCTTCCCTCAGCCTCAGACGCCCTCCTCTGCTTCTCCACGCAGCAGCCTCTCCCTCCGCGGTGAGCCTGACATGCTTCAGTGCCAACTTCACAGCATTATTAAAGAAAATACAGAATCATGGATCTGTGCCCCCACTAGACCCTCAATTCCTCAATGACAGCAATTGTGTCTTTATCTTCAAATTCTTAGAGTGCAGAATATCATAGACAGTCAAAAACAAAAAAGGAATAAATTGCCAAGCAAAGTCAATATATGGACTCTGGGCTTATTCCAGAGCTAAATTAGGAGCAAGTCTTAACATCACACAAGGATCCCCATTCCAACTCATTTATTCCACAAATATTCACCAAGTGCTGCTGTGGGCAAGCACTGCACAGCGTAAGTCCTGGGGCTCGGCGCTGAGCAGACACAGGAGTCCGTGATCTGGAGGCACAGGCAGGGCTGCGAAGAAGACGAGCTATAAAGGAACGGCCAGCACTGCCTGACCACGGCTGCTATAAGCAGATCATCGCATTTAATCCTACAGGGCCCTACCGGTCAGCGCTTCCGTTATTATTCTCACTTCACAGATAAGGGGACTGATGCTTTTAGAAGTGGAAAGACTTGTGATGGCTCAACTAGTACGTAACAGACAAGTCCCACATGCCCAACCAGAAAGATCAGCTACAGGCATGTCTCATATGTGTTTCACAACTTTTTACAAATTGAAGGCAAGACCCCTCACCAGCAGGAAGATTACAGCTCGCTTTATTGTGATGCTCACTTTATCGTAGTGGTCTAGAACCAAACCCACAATGCAAGGTATGCCTGTGTAAGGTTTTATTTTCTTACTTCGTGGCCCTCAGCATTGTCTGCAAACACCTGGAGAGCTTTAAATCACTGATGCCCACCGCGGTCCCACCCCACGGGTTCTGCTGCGACTGCTCTGGGGTGCAGCCTGAGCACCAGGGGCTCCAGTGCGCAGCCAAGGCTCAGAATGCCTGCTCGAAATGGGGAAGTCTGGTGTCAAGTGTATAAGGTGAGACCCACCTGCAGCCGACACGCTCCCTGTCTGTGGAGGCTCGGAGCTTTCCTGTCCCCTTGGGAGGGGCTCCAGAGAGTGTGGGCAGGGCTTCGCTTCCTTCCTCTACTTTCCCCTGGCATCTCAGCAGCTGTGACCTTCCTGTGGCCTTGTAGTTGCTACAGACACCTTCCTGGGGAAATTCCATGGTTTCCACACAAGGGGCTGTGGGTTTTCCAGGATGCTACCCAGCTTTCTGTGCAGGGGAGCCAAGCTGTCTGTGTCACAGTGAACACAGCTGATGGGAGGATCCTGGGTGGGCAGCGTGTGGGCTGTGGACCTGGCACAAGCCAGTAGAGACTGGAACCCATCCCCTACCCCGTAGATCCCAGTGGGCAGGCTCTGTGCAGCAGAGCCAGCAGAGCAGGGAGGAAACTCCCAGCCTCACCTTCTGACTGCTGCCTGGGACCCTGCACCCTTGCAGGCCCCGAGGGACAGGGAGGAGCCCCAGAGCTAGTGGAACCAGACTAAGTGGCAGCCAGTGACTCAGGGACAGTACTGAAAGCAGACAGTGACCTCAGCTCCCTGGCCCAGAGGCGAACATTGACCTCTCAGGAGCACAGAGAGCCGGGCAGGGTGTTGGGGGGCCCTGTGGGACACAGGTTGATGGTGTGGTGTACGTGCATGGGGTACACAGGACCTGTCCCTCCTTAGCTGGATGCTCCACGCTTCCTGTTCCTCACGGAGATGTTGTATCATTTTGCTGAATCCTCTCCAGCTTTTTGGATGCAGAGAGCGTGGGGCTCCCCCCTCAGCCAACAGCGCTGAGTTCGTGGTTAGGTGTCCAGGTGAACGGACTTGTATCGCCAGCTCTGAGATCTGCCCCCGTGCCGAAACTTCCTTCCTCCCAAGTCCTAAGATTAGACAGTTCACAACCGTCTCACCGTGGGAGCCATTGCTTAGGGTGGTCACATCTGCTGCTCTAATCTCAGGGCCAGGATGTGTCCTGTGGTTTTGACACTCCAAGACCACATGAGAAACACCCCCCTTTACAGGAAGAACAATGGGGTGAGACACCAGAGCTGGCACAGCCTGTATTCTTTTGAAGGGCAGAGACCCTGTTTTCTTTACCTTCGTATAAAAGCCCCTTCCCCATGTAACAGTAGGAAAAATTGTAACCCGCCCCACCACTCTTTTGACATCGTTTCTGTAAGTGCTGACTCAGACTGGTCCGTGTCTTCTAGATGAACAGCATGGTTGTAAGAGAGTCCTAGGAAGTAACTGTGAAAGATACAGACTCCAATTTTCAGGCATCGCAGCTCCAGGAGATTTGCTGACCTTCAACCGTGGGCCAGGAAGACGTGAAGCCAGGATGACTAACCCAGGATGATGCACACGGGACTGTCACTTGCCTTATCGAAATGGACTGTGCTCATCGGCACGTAGAGAACTTTTCAATCCCCACCCTTGATCTCTTTGTTCTGTTCCCCTCTCTCTGCTTACAAAAACTTCTTCCTCCACTGAGAGGTGGAGATGGGCTCTGAGACGAGAGTCCCCACCTTCCCAGGAGGCGGGCTTTGAGACATGAGTCCCCCATCTGAATAAACCACTCTCCTTTACATCAGCACCTGCCTCTCAAGTACTGACTTTAATAGCAGCAGGCAGCTGGACCTGCATTCGCTAACACCCCTATTTACCTACCGGGCCCATGGCAGACACTTCCTAAATGTTTTCTGAATGATTAAACCCAGTGACAAGTCCTTTTGCAAAGACTCATGCCACAATTGACCTCTGGTACACTTAATCTCAAGGTTTTTAAGTTTTCATTTGTTCAACACCTATATGAGTGCCTACTATAGACCAGGCATGTGCCAGCTGCTAAGCGATTCAATGATGAGAGAAAAGAGCTCCTGGTGGAGCTCCAGCTGTGTGGGAGAAGAAATTAATTTCCCAAATGTACACACAGTTGACAGCGTGATGAGGTCA
The DNA here is from genome assembly GCF_021234165.1 of Pteronotus mesoamericanus. Lineage (NCBI taxonomy): Eukaryota > Metazoa > Chordata > Mammalia > Chiroptera > Mormoopidae > Pteronotus > Pteronotus mesoamericanus. The sequence continues at coordinate 20,095,627 of NW_026555065.1, forward strand.
GTGGAGGAGAGGGCCACTGGACTGTGGAAGTACAGGCCAGAGGGGGCAGGGAAAGCTTCTGTGAGGAGGAGGTTTGCATATCGATCCACCTGTCCATTATAGACCATGTTCCAGAGTTTGCTAAGCAAGGGGCCCAGCGCACCTTTGGCTGCCTGAGTTATTTAAGGCCCCGCAGGGCGAGAGGAAACCCCACGTCTCTTGCTGGCCCAGTCCTGAACACCAAGCTCAACAAACTTCTTGGTGTATATTTTCCGGTCAATAGGAAAAAGAATTCTTGTTTTTTTAGGGAAGGTGGCTTAAACTGAAACTGACCTCACCCTGGGCAGCTGAAGTGGTTTTTGGTGAGGGAGGGAGGGAATGAGCCAACCCTCCAGGAGCCGCAGGGACGGACACACCCAGATTGTGCAAGGCCAGGGGGCCCTGCATCTGGCACCGCCCAGGCCCCTTCCTTCCCAGACCTTGGGGCCCTGAGGTGAAGCCCTCCTTGGGCCAGCTCCTCCATCGTCAGATGTCCACTGGGGGCAACCCTGGGCCGAACCTTCCCTCCCTCGGGTCAGTGCAGGGTGAGGTCAAGGGCAGACTCAGAGGAGGGGCCCTCAGAGCAGCCAGAAGAGGCATGAAAACAAAACTGCCAACAACGAGGAAATGGGTGATGGATGACTGGTCCCTCTGATGCGTTGCCTCTCAACTGCCCTCTCCCCTTTTCAGAGCTCTTAGCTCATAATAATCCTCTGGCCCTGGACCTGTTGTGCTTCCCTCACCTGGGCTGCTTTCTGGCTTTTTGCTCTATTCTTTCTCGCTCCTGACTGGCTTCTTTCCATCTCTACTCCTTCAGTAACTTGGGGTGCCGGTGGCCCCGTGGCTGCCCCTCAGCCCTGGCTTTTCTCCTCAGGCGTGTGCCTCTGACTGTACCTCTTGTCTATCACTTCAAGCTCGGGAGAGAATGACCGACCTAGTAAAACGTCTTCAAGCAGAAGCCATGCAGGGTCTTTGAGAGGAGACTAAAAACACTGCAGGTCCCCAAAGGTCTAATCTCGGCCCCTTCTCATCCTCTCTCCTTCCTACTGATCAAACTGTTCTTTCTTTTGGGTGTAAAGATGGTTACCTACTATATCATCCCAAATTCTTCCCAACTCCATGGCTTAGAATGTAAACTCCTGTGCTCAGTTTCCCAAGCGTTGCACCCCAAAGAACAACCTTTTCTCTCCCTACACACTGCGTACTTGTGCATAATGTCTTTCAGGCTGTGACCTCAGCTACGGATATGAAGCCTCTATGTTGAAACATCTTTGTTCTAGACATTCTCAAACTTTAGCCATACATAATAGCCTGAAGAGGTTCTATGTAAAACAAAACAAGACAAAACAAAACAAAACACAGAATCCTGGGCCGCCCCCTACCTGATTCTGATTCAGTAGATCCGGGTGCAGTCCCAGAATTCGCATCCCTCCCGGCTGGTGCTGAGGCTGCCACCCCACCCAGCTGCACCTGGAGTAGGACTGTTCCTGCCTCTCAGCCTTTGCCCTGAGGCAAGCTATGCTCCCAGCTTAAAGCTGGAGGGAAGAAGAGCAATGAGGAAGGAGTGCAGAAATGAAATACCTCAAATGCGCCTGAAAATATTTCTAAATATTAACCTACCTCATAGGTTTGCCCCTGAGAGGAACCCCCTTTGCAAACAAGATTCTGAGAAGGTAGGGAACTGGTCCAGGTGCCCCAGCGCATGACTGACGGAGCCTGGAGTCGGGTGCTGCCCTGTCCACGTGCTCCTGGCCCATGTGTCAACTGAGGAGCTAAATTAATGTCAGATTTGTTTGTTACGGGCAGAACCCGCCACCATCTGTCCCGGTGGAGCTAGGGTCATCTCTGAGGAGGAATGATGTTCACAAGTGTGTATGATCCACCCACACACCCGATAAATCCACGGCTCCTCGAGTCAGGTAGCCAGGGCCAGTGTGACTGAACGGGCAGCCAGGACAGGCATTTCTCCCCTGCCCTGGAGAGGATTTATTGCAGGAATAGGCTTGTTGCTATAGTCGCCCTATACTCTGCCTTCCTTTGTGGGTGTTAATACTTAGACACTAGGTAAACCCTGTATCTGGGAACCACTCCTTGCTCTCTTCACAACAAACCTGCTTGTTGCCACCACATGAACAGACGGAACTACCGGCCCTAACCCAGCCGGTCTTATTAGTGCTTTTCTTACTGTTTTCAGCAACTTCCAATTTCATGTTTTAGGAAATAATTAAATCAAATGTAATATATAGGATAGGGGTTACCTCAGATAGTGGGAATAAATTACTCCAGCTAGTTACTTCTCGAGGTGAAATAGCAAATAAATGTGGAGCAGATTCTTTTTTCTTTTTCTTTTCTTTTTTGAAGTATAAGTCACATACCTTAAAACTCACCTGCTTTAAGTACACAATTCAGTGGTTTTTAATTTAAAAGTTAAATGGTGCCACAAGAGAGCCTCCTGGGGTGACTGAAATGCTCAGTAGCTTCTTCTGCATAATGGTTTAATGGGTGCATGCAATAATTATCAAAACTTCTAACTGAAAAATTAAGACTTGTTCATTTTATTACATATAAATTATACCTTGATTAAAAAACAATTTAAAAGTAAATGGTGCCACTTCAATAAAATCTGAGGCAATTAAAATTTGAGAAATGTTCAGGGGTTGACTCAGTGAACGTGTTTCCAAAATAACAAACAAATAATAGGTCACACTTGCTTTATGATACAAATCCATTTCTCATTTATGTTGATAGGGAGAATTCAGGTAAGCAAAGGCATGATAAAATAATATGTCAGGTTAACGCCTTCACAAACACTGAGAAGTAGTATGAACTTCATAATGATACACAACTAAGGAAAAATCCACATGTATTACTTGATGTAAATACAAAAAAGTGTTTAATTTTTTTAAACAGTATGCCCACTCTCCAAATAATTAGTATTTTATTATATATGTATTTTATAAGTCATACCAGGTCAACGAGCAATAGTTATAAATTTGGGGGTTTTCTTTCATTTTATTCTAATTTTCACTTTAAAGCGATATGCACACAGGCAAATAGTATAGTAAACAACCACCAAGACAAAACCCAAAACCAAAGCCTTAGTTTCTAGAAATTCTGTAGTTACCTGCGGCAGCCCTCTAAGCATGGATGAAAGCCATAATAAGGGACAATCACCAGAAAAACTAATCCCACTCATTACATTCTTAGGTGCAATATTTATCCTTTTTCCTTATTTAAACCACATGCCAGCACTTTTGAACGTGAAACTATATGTAATATGCTTGTGTTAATATAATGATTTCTAAAACACTGACATTTGTTTCTAAGGATATATTTTTATATTGTATACCAAATATATAATTATTATTTCATCTTTTCTGGAGGGAGATCGCCTATGTGGGCACATGTGTGGGGTCCTTACATTTAGCTAGAGAGATCTCGTCGGGTGATCTCTCCCACACCCTTGGTTTCACCTCCCCTTGAACTGTCTGCAGCTCACTGCTCTTTATAGTTCTCCAGAAGTAATTTACCTAGATAGCTCTCCAACACAACGATTCCAAAGTCTGACTCATTCTCTTCCTTTTCTGCCCCTCCTTTGAACTTGTCCTATTTTTCTCTCTCCTGTTTTCTTTCTTTGGCACCACCACCTGCCCAGCTAATCAGGGGGGATAGTTCAGAAGAGAAATCTCGGAGTCATTTGGACTTCCCACAGCTACATCCAATAAGCCCTGAGATCTTCTCATCAATTGCTCTCAAATGCATCTTTTTTTTTTCTACTCCCTCTGCCAGTGCCTTGGTTAGTTATGGCATTTACACTTGTACCCTGAACCATAGGTAGCAAGTGGTCTCTGGCCTCCAAAGTCACTTGCAGTGTGCCCCACACTGATGGAGGCTCTGTCCCACAGAGTCTTCCCGGTCCCCGTAGAAGAAGAAATAATTTGTACCAGATATGATTTGCCTGTCAGGAGAAGGGGGTGGCGATTCTCTCTCGTTCAGAGAATGCTCCAAGCCCTTCTCTGAAGTGGCTTTTACTGAGAACAAGACGTGCACAAGGGTAAACAGCATGCATGCAAAGCTTATCAATCTCTATCAAAAAGGCTATCGATAACAAACGGAAGAAATACAGAGGTTTGTCTTCAATCAAGGTCTGCCAGACAAGTTGGCACCAGATGTTCATTAAGACACAGTTTCTGGGCTCAGGAACCATCTCCTTACTGTGAAGTAAAACACCTGGTTTTCCCTGACCAGGGCAGTGCGAAGCAGAGCAAGCTTCAGTAATTATACTGCATTCTTTAGGGCAGATCTCCCAGGGGACCCTGGGTCTCACTATCAGTCCATGTGCCCCCCAACATTCCTGGCTTTCCAGTCGAGGCTTACAGGCAGGGCCTAGCTCGCGCAGGGCTACAGTTCCCAGTACCACACAAAGTGGTCCCCAACACCTCCCCTTTTTTGTTTGCTAAGGCAGACACGGTAGTAAGTCCAGTGAAGCTTGCTACCTGCTTTTCATGTACATGATCCCTGGAGAACAATTTGCAAATGCACCTCAAAGCACAAAAGATGACAATCATCGGGAAGCATCCCACAGCCCCCATGACCCAAACATAAATTCAGTCCCTCAAACCAGGTTTTCAGATTGAGCCATTGGAGGTTGTCATGCAGGGTCTGAAAGACCTTCTGCTCAGGGAGCCGTTCAATGTCCTGGAGCTGTTGGCGCTGTTCAAACTGGAGTTGATCAATTTGTGTGATCAATTTCCAGGGCTAGTGTGATTCAGGGAAACAACTCTGATGACAAGGGCTATAGTTCCCCAACTGTGCCATCCCGTTTTCCCTTATATGGCACCAGGCATTTTCCACTTGACACCTCAGTTCTTAACCATAAATGGGGTATAAGGAATATTAATGAGTGAGGCGTGTTGATCTCTGCACATTGACTAAGAGATCGGTTTGGTGGTTCTGACTTTGATTTTACAAAGCGGTACATCGGAGGGTGGTTTTCTCCCCTGTCTCTCTCCCCTTGAAGCCTACGGCTCCTATTAGGAAGAGACGAATCTGAGGTTTTTCATTGTCAATGGCATACACATACCACTTGAAAACTATGGGAAGGCACAGTTTCAGATAAAGTAGAGAAGCAAGCCGGCAGATGTTCTGACACATAGACGGTATTTTCAGGGATGGATAACCAATGCCATGTTTCCTCTAAAGGCCCATCCAGAGGGAGCCAGTTTCCCCCTGTCCATTTGGTGTCATTACTAGAGAAGGGGGTTCTGGATTCCACCAAATGTGAAGCGTAAACATGGGTGGATCAAGGATGTGACCCTAGTAAACATGTTGAACATCAGCGGCAAGGCCAAATCCCCCAAAACAAGCCAACAGGACAAGCATTACTATAATTTTGGTGGAGTTAGAAGACACTACTGATAAGTAGGCTAAAACTCAATTCTCAGGGGTGTCTTGGACCTGACATCCTCCATAAGTTTTTCAGCCCTGTGACAGACTCTTTAGCTCTCCCCATGTTACTCCTTTTGGATCAGGTGATGGAAGAGTCTCGGTCGTCGGCTTCTCTCGGTTCTGGCAACGAGTCTGTCTGTCATAGGTGCTCAGGCAGGTTTCAGTCTTCTGTCGGGTAGTCCCAAAGGACCTGTTGGTACTGAAACACAAGCCTACCCCCTCCTCTACATTAACAATTCCTCCGGCCCCTCCCATTTCCCTTCTCCTAAAGGGTCTCTATACAACACTAAAGGATGAGTCCCTTATTATCTGCCTGTTGGCAACTGAAATGTTTTTCAATCAGTGTGTTAAGAGAATGATCACAGTTAAGAAAATTATAAGTATACATAGCCAACATTATCAAATTTTGGGGAGAGGTTTCACAGCTCCCCCTTTTTCTTTGTTAAGTTTTAAAAGTATGATGAGCATGTTCAACAATTGATTGGTCTGTGGGATTATAAGGGATACCTGTTTTATGTTGAATTCCCCATCTTTGCAGGAAATCTTGAGTGGGCCATGCTGTATATCCAGGTCTGTTATCAGTTTTAATTTGCTGTGGATGTCCGAACTGGCTAGAAGTCTTAAGCCAGTGGGCCTGTATGTTCTTGGCCAATTCGCCTGTAAGGGTGGAGGCACGTTATGCCCTAGAGAAGTTATTAATAGAGACATGGATAAATTAAACTTCCTAAAAAGGGGGGTATTGTTTTTTATTATTATTTTATATTTTTATATTATTATTTTATTATTCATTATATTAATTTATTAATTTATTATTTATTTATATTGTTATTTATATATTCATTAGTTATTATTTTTATATTTATATATTTATTTATATATTCTACATATGTATTGTATATGTATACATAAACTTACACATACATATAAATATATTCATATTATATGTTTATATATTTATAAATTTATATGTTCATTACTTATTATTTATTATATTATATATTATATTATTTTTTATTGCAACCTTTACTGGGTGGGTTTTTAGGGTTATTCTGTTATATTGGCACTCCTCATGGGTGTGTCCCTGTCTGCCACAGTTAAAGCATTTAACTTCCCCTTTTATTGCAGCCGCTAGCAACGTGGCTTGATGTTGTTCCTTGCCTATATTTTGGCAAGCCTTGATAAATTGACTAATATCGGTTGTAGTTAGTTTAAGAGGGTTAAGAACAGCCTTGCAATCATTATTTGAGTTTTCATATGCTCATTGCAGCAACAGAGTTTCAGCTGCTTCCTGACTCTCAACCTGCTTCTGTAGTGCTTCCTGCAGTCTATCAACAAAGTCTAAATAGGCTTCCATAGCTCCTTGTCGAATGTTAATAAAGGAGCCGGGCCCCTGAAGGTCCGTTTTTCGCCTGCTCTTTAGGAGATCCATACTGACCGGGTCCAAGCAGCATATTAAGCCACACCGGGTTGCCTCTTCTGTTGTTTTCAACGGCTTGCCGCGGCAGTGGTCAGTGTATTCCAAATGCCATACAGTAAATGGGGCAGGCAGAACAGTTCTAGCCAGGGCAATCCAGTCGCAGGGGACCATGAGAAAGCCATCAGGGATGGCGGAAATAAGCCCCAAAGTATAAGATGACTGTAACCCTTTGTCTTTAATACTCTTTTTTAAATCTTTATATACCTCAAAGGGCAGTGGCTCATCAATCGGCTGTCCACAATGTTCAGCAACAATGGGGAAGGCCAGTAAAGTCCTCCAGTCCCCAGCTTTTGCAGGCTCTCAGAGACACTGTTGCATGGCCATGATTGGTTGAGTAAACGCCAGAGGAGAATCAGAGGAGGAGGCAGAGAGTGTAAATCTTTGGGCATATTGTCCCAAAACAAGATGGAGGGAAGGTTAAACGAGGAGCCGCCTTTCTCCGTTAAGGGAGGCGGTGGGGGTCTTTATTTCTGTTCAGTGATCCCGCCCGTGGCCATCCTATCCGCCCCTTCTTTTGTGTCTAAGTTTCCCGGTTACAGGGATTTTTAATATGAATAGTGGGGAGAGCCATTCTAACTAGGCGCCAAGGTAATAGATTCTGATGTCATAAAGAGGTCCCGTTTTCCTGAAGCCATTTCAGTTTCTGCCCGACTTTCTCCCATATCTCTAGGTCTAGAGAGTCTTTATCTGGAAACCAAGGACAGTAGCTCTTTACTGTCTGCAATAAGTTAATTAAATTTTGTTCTTTAACTTGTATCCCGCAGCCTTAAGAAGCTGCTGAAGTAGTCGAAAATATATCTTCTGCTCCTTAGAGAGTCCTGAGCACATTTTTATGGCTAGAGCACTTTTGTTTTCATGTTTAGTTTTGCCTTCTCTCATCTCTGTTCCACTTTATCTAATCTTGTAAACCTTTTCTGACTAATTGCTGGGGAATGAGATAAATATAGTGGGTCAAAGTGTACTGCTTGTGAGAAGGGCTCCCAAGAGCGTCACCCCTTGGTCAATTCCTAACTCTCTTACATGTCTCTGTTTCCCCCCTGTCTAAAACAGCCAGGGGGCTCGGAGAGCTGGGTGAGGAACCCTTATATCGCACCTCCCAAGACGAGCCGAAAGCTACATTACTGTGGTTGGAATTCCTTATGAGGCCTCTGCACGTCTTAGGGATTAACCCTAGACCCTCCTGTAGGGACCCCCGAGAACTCAGGCCAGGGGGAGAAAGTGCCTATTATCTTCGGAGTCTGCCAGGACCAGAGCACCCATTCAAGACCTAACTGTTTAACGATTTAATTGTTGGAGACGTCTTAATTACATTTGAAAATGGAGGGAGAAGAGAGAAAAAGTCTGGAAAAACCAGCACTGTTTACTCCAAACTAGATTCTTGCTTTCTCCTCTCGAGAACCAAACCGAGGTGGGAGACGGGCCGCGGGGATGGGACTGCGAGCGTCTTTACCGTGCGCCTCTCATTGCATGGACTTTGGCTCGCGGCTGGCGGGGAACCTAGCGTTCCGTCCTGGTCCATGTCCCAGCTTATTCTTTCAGGGGAGACTTTATTGCAGTGAGCACTCTTGTGGCTTTTAAATGCTCGACGCATGCCCACGAGGCACGGCAACTTCTCAAGGGAGAGAAAGCAAGATCCTGCAAACAGTGTTTGGATTCAGATTGAATTGCTGGGTGTTACCTGAGGCAGAGAAAAGGCAGGGCAGAAAAACTGAAAACTATCAGACGCAAGAGGTGGCCCTGGAAGGAATCTCCCTTTTCCTTTATCTCACGCACACCTGCAGCATAACCAACAAGCGATGGGGCTGCTGGGTCCCTTATCAGGGATGAAAGGCCCCAAAACTCCCATCCAGTAGGTGTGCGGTCCACAACAATGGTTTGTAACCTCTTAGGCTGATCCAGGTCTCGAGGCTAAACAGGGGTTCAGGAGCCTCATGAGGTAGGCTCTCTCCCACAGAATCTTCCCGGTCCCCACGGATGAAGAAATATATTGTACCAGACACAATTTGCCTGTCAGGAGAAGGGGGTGGCGATTCTCTCTCATTCAGAGAATGCTCCAAGCCCTTCTCTGAAGTGGCTTTTACTGAGAACAAGACGTGCACAAGGGTAAACAGCATGCATGCAAAGCTTATCAATCTCTATCAAAAAGGCTATCGATAACAAATGGAAGAAATACAGAAGTTTGTCTTCAATCAAGGTCTGTCAGACAAGTTGGCACGAGATGTTCATTAAGACACAGTTTCTGGGCTCAGGAACCATCTCCTTACTGTGAAGTAAAACACCTGGTTTTCCCTGACCAGGGCAGTGCGAAGCAGAGCAAGCTTCAGTAATTATACTGCATTCTTTAGGGCAGATCTCCCAGGGGACCCTGGGTCTCACTATCAGTCCATGTGCCCCCCAACATTCCTGGCTTTCCAGTCGAGGCTTACAGGCAGGGCCTAGCTCGGGCAGGGCTACAGTCCCCAGCACCCCACCTCTAGTTGCTGTAGCTAACACTCCACTAAGTAAACTGCTTTATCTCCTTCCTCGACTTAAAACGCTTTTCTGGTTCCTTGGTGCCTACAGGGTAACAGTGTAAAAGGCCCTACACATTCCACCAATCCCACTTTACACTGCAATATTAAATGCCATTGTGAAACTACTTCAGGTTTCCAGAGTATGTGCTATTTTAGTTCTCTCTGCCTTGGTTATATCGTGCCTCTGCTTCAATTGCTTACTGACTTTTACTTATTGATCTTTCAAGAAACTTGACTGATTAGTCCTTAAGGGATTCATCATTGAGGAGGTTCTTCTGCACCATGTGCTCCTTTCTATCCTGATTTTTGTCACTGCATAGCTCTGATCTGTCTGTTGCTGTGTCTCCCCTTTCCTATGCCAGATCCTTGAGGCCAGCACAACGCCTACCACATAGTGAATGCTCAGTAATTGTACAACTGCTGAAATATTTACATTTCATGAAAATGTTAGTATATTTCAAAATTTTTAAGTTCCAAGTTCACATCCAAGAGAATCTTAAGCAAATGAAACTCTGAAGAGATAACAGTTCAACACAAGTTTCTTTGGAGTCATTTTCATGACAATGTATTTGTCAAGTACTCAGTACAACAACCTAACAGCCAAACACAGCAAGTGAGCCTTGGATTATGGACTTAAAAGAAGTCACAAAGGACATTACAATTAGAGAAAATGGGACTGAGTTATATGTTAGGTGATATTACTGAAATAATGTTTAGCTTCCTAGGGATGATAACGGCATTACAGTCAGCTAGAATGCCCTTTCTCTTAGGCATAAAAAGCTTTATGATGTCTGCCACTTATTTTCAAAGAATTCGTTTTAAAGAACCTAATACAGAGAAATACAGCAAATATGGCAAAATGTTAATTGATAAAGAATGTGAGTATTCTTTGTGCTAATTTTTCAACTCTATATTTGAAAACATTTCAACTAAATATTTGAAAACAATTCAACTAAAATAAAACATTTGGGAAAAATGTTAAGAACACAACCAAAAATAAAATAAATCTTCTAAAACTTAAGTGTCCTGGCCGTTCTCCCTCCCCAGCCTCCCGGACAGCACCTTCCATTGCCACGTTCACCCCATAAGGCCACTGAAATTCTGACGGGTTTGTGTTTTCAAGGTGAAAGGCACAGTTACCCTCACAAATTAGCTCTCCTAGTTGGCCGATCATCACAACCACCATCACAACGACCATCACATCATTCTTATTTGCCTAAATGGTATTGTATTGCACTTGATACGATTAAGCAAATAAAAGTGTGCTTCCTGATTGGTACATGTAATTCCTTGAAATCAACCATTGGAGATTTTCATCTGGGACACCTGAGGTGATAAGGAAGCAACGAATGTGAAAACTTGAGGCCTTGCTTTAATCCTTTCAGAACTGCCAAGTCTCTAGCAAGAGCTAGTTAAATTTTTATTGTTGTGAAGGTGATGAGAATTTAGCCCTTCTCTTAAATTTCTATTAAATTCAGAGGGAAATTAAGAAAAAAGCATTTTAACATCTTTATTTAAAAGGGTTAATAAACCTAGATATGTACCCAAGAGAAATAAAAATATATGATTACACAAAAACTTGTACATGGCTGTTCACAAGAGCCAAAAAGTAGGAACAATACAAATGTTCATCAACCGAAAGATAAACAAAATATGGTATATCTATACAATGGAATATTAATCATAAAAAGAAATTAAACTGATACATGATACAAGATGGATAAATCCTGAAAACATGCTAAGTTAAAGGAGCTAGACACAAAAGCCATATAACGTATAATTTCATTTATATAAAATGTCCAGAACAGGCAAATCCATAGAGACAAAGTTTATTAGTGTTTGCCTGGAGCTGGGGTCAGGAATTGGGAATGACTAGTAACAGGTATAGGGTTCTTTTTGGGGTGATGAAAACATTCTGAAATTAGGTGGTAGAGGTGGTAAATCTTTGTGAGTATACTAAAAACCACTGAATTGTGCACTTCAAGTGGATGAATACTATGGTATGTGAATTATATCTCAATTGTTAAAAAAAAATGTTAACAAAAAGCAATTTTATCAAACAGTCGAGGGGAACCCAGGGGCATGCTGGGTTTGATTGCGCCTTTGGTCTCCAAGCGCAAATTTCTGGTGGATGAATAAACTTGGAAGAAAAGTTTACACAAAAATTTGCACTGAATATTAATTAAAATATGAAGTGCTATGTTTTAAATTGTGTTTTTCTCCATAAGACTTCCTCCCCCATTTAAATATCTCTTTAATCTTTAGGAAATCTTGCACTCTTGCACAAATGGGTTTTTTTTAAAGATTTTATTTATTTATTTATTTATTTTTAGAGAGGGGGAAGGGAGTGAGAAAAGGAAAGAAACATTGATTGGCTGCCTCTCACATGCTCCCAACTGGGGACCTGGCCTGCAACCCAGCCATGTGCCCTGACTGAGAATCGAACCAGCGACCTTTCATTTCATAGGCTGTCACTCAATCCACTGAACCACACCAGCCAGGGCATACAAATGGTATTTTATTATAGATAATCTAATTTACAAGTCTTTATACACTTTAAGGAAAATATTCAGGCATCATACACATAAACATTTCAATATGCAAAATTCAAATTTACAACAATAAATTTATTTTCAGACTATGTGGTTATTGCTGCACTACCTTTATAATTCCTTATCCAGAATCCAAAGATGTAGGCAAGCCTTAAAAATGTAGCAGAAGCATTTCCACATACTGGTATCCCTTATCTAGTTTGTGCAGGAAGTACTAGATTCATACAACCCTCCTTGGAAGAAAGAGGTGAGGACTGGTCATTTGGTTGCCCTTCGGACCTTCTGCAACTCTTCAATGGACTTCCATTGTTGGTTGACTGTTATAAGCTTAAATAAAAAAGCAAAATAAAATGTTTCATTAGGACCTGTCCTTCAGCCTTACATCCCCTTTGGGGGTTTGTCCACACTCCCCTTTAGAAAAAACATCACCATAGCATTTGTAATCAAAGAATCACCTCTTCCCACCTCTAAACCATGGACAAGACAGTAATGTGGGCTGGTTTCTATCACTCTATCCCTCCAAAAACCCCTTGCATTTCTGGGTGTTATAGGACTAGAGAGAAAGGTCATATATATCTGCCCACTTTCCCTTAATGGGATCTAGATTTTTTAATTTCCCATGGTTTTACATGAACTGTAAGTTTAAAAAGTAAGTCTGCTCCATGCGAGTGGATGCATAATGCTCCTAGGATATGGTGGATAGTAGGCTCTAAACAAAATTTCCTCATTCTAATTACTCACTAAAAGTACGAAGGATCTAAGTTATACAGTAAAGGAAAAGGGACAGAGCTATGGACAGTCCTTAACTTCCAAAGGACTCACATTCAGAAATTCTCATTTATCCTCACAAGTTTTCTATTGCTCCAGGACCTAGGAGATGCAGGTAGTTTTAAAAGATCATAAATGTCCTCACTAGGTCAGACTGTGTTATTTGAAAGTTTTGCTAAAAAAAACAATAGCTTTCCTGACAGACCTTAGCATTGTTCAGTCTAATAGACTAAATGTTTATTACTCCCAAAATACTTAAAATGTAAGAAGTCTTTGCAATAGTCTCAAAAGAGTAAGTGAATATTAGCTATTTTTGCTTAAAGTGAATGCTACTTCTGTTTTCAGGAACTCCTGTCAGTGTTACAAAAGGCCTTATATTAAATTTAGATAAGTAATGGATAAAATCAGATAATGTATTGCAATTATGATAAAAAGTTAATATTTGAGTGCCTGCTATGGGCCAGGCATGGTGCTATAGGACTCTATGTATTTTATCTTCTTTAATCTTCTTAACCCTACTATTGTGCCCATTTTATAGATTCTGAGAGTCTCAGAGGTTGAGTTGTCTAAAATCTCCTGTGACTAATGGAGCAGGGATTTGAAATAGATCTCTACAACTCCATAGCACTCTCATTGACATTATGCTAAATGATCCCTAAAAGTGAAAAGTATTAAGTCTGTTTTGCTGACAATGATGCTAAGGCTTGGGCAAAATGTAAATCATTTTTTAAATTCAGAAATACCTTTTGAGGTACATTAGGGTCCACACTTTCCCAAGGTTCTGGATTATTTTTTCGATCAATGCTACAAATAAAGGAAAGCTGATTAAACGTTAAAGTAGGTCAATTTAAACCAACTCTGATATTGGGTCTATAAGCATGCTAGGGACAGACCCAGACTGCATGCTAAGGCGATCACCTGTTAGTTAACTGAAAATAATGGAAGATTCCTTAAAGTAGCTTCTCGGGTCAAACATTAGGGATTAATTCCTCTGAGGGTAGGAGACCTGAATTCCCTTTACTGGGCTAGACTGGAGAATATTCTCATAAACTAAATGGCAACAGGGGTGGAAACCCAGGCTAACAGAAAGCAAAAATGTCCTTCCCCTGGTTTCTGGGACTAACAGGATGGCTAGGGTTGAACTCTGCATGTGGTGAACTGCAGAGCCCTCGGCCCCTCTACCAAAGCTGACTTTTCTAGCCCTGCACTGGGCAAGCTCAGTTTCAAGTTTCTCTCTTCCTCATATTCCATAATATATGGTATTTTACCTTATATCCACAGCTGAGATAAGATTCATTGCAAATGACTGAATCTGTAAACTCTACCATATTTGGAAAGGTCTTTATACTAAACTGAAAGTTTAAAATCTCAGCCCTGACTAGTGTGGCTCAGTGGATTAAGTGCTAGCCTGGGAACCAAAAGGCTGCTTGTTCAGTTCCCAGTCAGGGCATGTCCCTGGGTTGTGGGCCAGGTCCCCAGTAGGGGGCACACAAGAGACAACCACACATTGATGTTTCTCTCCCTCTCTTTCTTCCTCCCTTCCTCTCTCTCTCTAAAAATAAATAAGTAAATCTTTTAAAAAAATAAAATAAAATTTTAGCCCTGGCTGGTGTGGCTCAGTGGGTTGAGTGCTGATCTACCCACCAAAATGTCACCTGTCAGGGCACATGCCTGGGTTGTGGAACAGGTCTCCAGTTGGGGGCATGTGAGAGGCATGTTTCTGTCCCTCTTTCTCTTTCCTTTTCCCCCTCTCTAAAAAATAAAGTCTTTTCTTAAAAATTTAAAATTTCATTAAAATGATGATCTAAGTTTGATGATGGATGTCCCAAAAGACCATTGAAGCATGTTAAATGTCAAAACTTGAGTAAAAACAAACAAACAAACTTTGCTGCAGAAGAAGGGAGGGGGGCAATGGATGAAAAAATATTTAGAATTAAGGAACAAATTAATTTTACAAATATAATTTAATAGTTTTCTGATACCGTTATGCTTTCTAGCCCTGACTCCAACTTCACAATATGATGTTCTTGTCCCGGGGGGAAACTAGGAAATTGTTATTATACACTTTATAAACCAAAGACCATCCTGACATTGCTTAAAACGTTTTTATAAATGATGTCTACTTACATCACATCGTTTTTCTTAAGGGAATATACAGCAAAAGACGAAGCTCCGCTCGCTGCCGCCGTCATGATCACCACCAAAGGAATAAGCTAACGGAGAAAAGGTTAAGAGTAAATAGTCCGATATTTCAACGTGGAATATTTGATATATCACAGAATAGCTATGCACCATCTGCTCATCTTTAAAAGTTAAAAACATTTAGTCAAGATTTTCAGTAGCTTTAAATACTTACTTCCTTCTTTTTCATCAGGAGTTGAAAAAATTTCATGATGACCTCAGTGTAGAATGCCAAATCTTGAGTAAAAAAAAAAAAAAAATCCAAGATAATGCTCGAAACTTCAGCCACTAGATCCCAAAAAGGCCAACGAACTCCCAAAGGCAGCCTGGGGCCGGCTCCGCAGCGCCTTCGCCCTGGGAGGCTCACCTGGGGGGCGGGGCGGGGGGGCGGGGCGACGCGCGCGGACGATGCTAACGACCACAACCAAACGGGGCCCCGGCCTCCGCTCTTAATATATCAACCACAACCCCTCCGGAAGGGCCTGGCCAAGGCGTTCTGGTCACGGGTCGGGTGGGGGACGTGCGGGGCCCCACTCGCTTTTCTCGCTGGGTTCACAGCTCAAGGGCGCCCCCTGCAGGACTCCGTGCCCGCAGGCGCTGTGCAGCCGAATGCGGGCGCCGGCGCCCCCTGCCGTTTGCCGCGGTTCTTACCCCGCGTCCGGCTTGAGCCCAGGATGGCCGTTGACGCTCTGGCTGGTTGCCAGCCTTCGGAGGCGTCTACAAGGGAGGGGAACTGAGAACAAAAGGAGCGCTGATGGCCATGGCCTGAGTGAAAACCAACGCATCCAAAAGGGGGTCCGGAAAAGGAGCTGCAGAGCGGTGGTCCCCCGAGGGTGGCTCCCAGGTGCTGGCATCTAAATTAGAATTAATCCAAGCACATTAAATGCTCCAAAATGTGATCTAGCGCACCTATGGAGATAATGAAAATTACGTCGTAAAGTTCCTCCCAGGGAAAAAAAAAAATTTTTTTTTCCTCCAGTAAAATAGTCAAGGGTGAAGGAGAACAATAAAAAAGAATCAGCCAGAACAATTTCTAGAATAAGGTCCATGTCTGAGATGACCCGGTCTGCTGGCTTCATCTTGAGGTCCCTTTTTAACTCACCCCTAAGCTAACGGCCTCGCCTGCTGCAGAGCACGCCGGCGGCTGCAAAACCAGGGAAACGACGTTACCAACAATTCCACTAAAACAGGCGCCGTGCGCCAGGCACTGCGCCAGAATCTTCCCGGCATTTATGCAGGCAAAGTATGTTATTAAGGCTCAGGGATGCTCAAGCCACCTAACCAGTAAGTGGCAGAGTTGTCCCCAGGTCTCTGTGGCACTCAACACTGTTCTTTGCACCCCGCTCCTAGCTACTGCAGTTATAGAGCAACCTCAGTTATTTAAAAAGTTATTTAAAACAACTGTTTTGAAACTATTTGACCTTCAAGCTGTAAGTCAAGGTTAAAACGGAAACGTCTTAATGTTCTCTGGAAAGAGCCAGACGCCGCTCTCTTTGAACCCGATTTTAGTTCTATCTAAAGTCAGAGTCCCGTCCCTGCTCCCCCTGCCCCCGCCCACTTTATTAGCCGACTGACTTGGAGAAACTACCTGGCTTTTATGAGTCTCAGGTTGTATACCTATAAACTGGGACAAACCTAGCTCAGGAGGAAGCTGGAGGGGGGAAGTTAGACTGTATGTAAAGCATGTGACATTCCGCCTTGCCTATAATAGGCATTCAATTAAACAGTAACTATTCGCAAATATTTGTTTTATATGAAACAGATTATAAATGTAGCTTCTCACCCACTTTGACAAGGATTCTTACTGTGCAAACCCAGAGCTGTAACTGGAGACATTTGCCTATTGGTCAGATTTACATCAGATACTTAAAGAAACTCAGCATTATTTCTCCCTAGTGTGTACTGAATAGAATTAAAGAAGCCTTTTAGTGCTCCTTTCGGCAGGATTTCTAAAGCTACTTTTCTCATAAGGTTCTTTAAAAAGGTTTCATTTTGTTCATTAAATGCAAGTTTTTCTAGGGAGGAAGGGTAGATGGAAGACAGGAAGAACTCTAAGAATGTATAATGAGCGTAAACTGCAAGTGCTGCTTTGCTGATGTCATTTCTTTTCCAAATGCAGTATAGTTTTATAGTAGTCAGGCATTGTTCTGAGAATGGGGGCACAGTAAATTCAAAGGATTAATAAGACTCAAGTCTCTTACTTCAAGGTTATTACAATGTAGTGCCCATAAATTCTAACTCTAGACATTATCTGGGGCCCAGACAGATAATTCTGGCTAAGGGGGTCTGACAAAACTTACCAAAGGTGAGGGTATTTATTTGAACAAATAGATAAACCAACTGCA
Source organism: Pteronotus mesoamericanus (assembly GCF_021234165.1). Taxonomy (NCBI): domain Eukaryota; kingdom Metazoa; phylum Chordata; class Mammalia; order Chiroptera; family Mormoopidae; genus Pteronotus; species Pteronotus mesoamericanus. Next base: position 20,112,929 of record NW_026555065.1, read on the forward strand.
AAAAATATTTTGGAGGCAACTATAAATACAGGCTAGATATGAAATATTAAAGGAGTGTTGTTAATTTTGTTAGGTGTGATAATGGTATTATGGTTATGTTAAACCATATTATGTTAACATATTATTATGTTAAACCATAATACCATTATCACACCTAACAAAATATGTTAAAAAAAAAAACCTTTTTAAAGAGTGTATATATGTATATGGAAACAGGTAAGGGAGAAATATCATGATGTCTGAGATTTACTTTAAAATGCTTAAGTAAAAAACAAATAAAGCAAATTTAGCAAAATAGTATTCAATCTAGATGTCAGGTATGTGGGGGTGTGTTAGTCCATTCCACTTCTACATACATTTGAAAATGTTCAGAAAATGTTTTAAAATTCACATATTGGACATATATATAGTTACAGATGTAGCATGTCCATATAAACTTTACAGTCTGCTTCTTTCTATTGCAGCAATGAGAATTCACCCAGAAAGCCACATTTCTCCTCCTTTCAGTTAATACTCAGATTATTGAATTTGTGGGAGATACAAGGTCAGTATATCATCTGGTCTTTCCCAGGATGACTAGCAGGCACAGCTCCCACCGTCCAAACCCCAAAGGAACAGGCCCTGACCAGTGTGGCTCAGTTGGTTGGGTGTGATTCCCCAAAGTTAACAGTCACCAGTTAAATTCCCAGTCAGGACACACACCTGGGTTGGGGTTCCATCCCAGGACTGGGCATGTTTGAGAAGCAAACCCATCAATGTTTCTGCCTCACATGGATGTTTCTGTTCCTCTTTTTCTCCCTCCCTTCCCCTCTTTCTAAAAATAAAAAAAAATGTTTTAAAAAATCCAAAGGAACCCACTCAGGACACTTCACCCTATGTGGCTGCCCAAAAGCCCATAATCTTGGGAGCTTCCCCTCCCTACCTCAATTGCCAGAAACTTCTAGAACCTTCTCTAACTACTGCAACCCAGGCTTTCAGAAACATAGAGCCATGACTGCTTGGTTCCCACACCAGAAATTTAAACTTAGATTTCAATCAGCTTACAGTTTTTGAGAAAAATATTCTTTTATTAAATTTTGTTGAAATTCTTTCTGCCCATCCTTCAGTGGCTACGCAGTTAGCAGGTGTAGCAAATATTGGGTTTGCTAAATTTTGGCACATCTGAGGTATACTACTTTATTGTTTAAGGCTGTTAACAAGGCTCAGGAAGGAGTTTGTGCTCCATGTGCAGGGAAAGCTATTTGTACTTTCCAGGTACTTAGAAACTGAAGTGTTTTAATTTTCTCACCAATTAAGAACAACTTTTGGAAGTTGCCCAGAGCCAGTCTAAAATCACATTAAAATTGAGTCGAAGCCAACAGATTGGTGGTTACCAAAGGTGAAGTGAGGGAGGGGGAGGATGAAGAAGGTAAAGGAGATCAAATATATGGTGACGAAAGGAGACTAAGCTTTGGGTGATGAGCACACAATATACAGATGTCAAATTATAAGGTTGTACACCTGAAAATTATTATTAACCAATATTACCCCAATAAAGTTAATTTAAAAACTGAATGGGGGAAAAAAACCTGAGTCAAAGAAATCCTTGATCTCAGCACTTCCTCATTTATTGAGAATTCCAATGAGAGAAAAACATGGTTTTTGCCCTCAGGGGGCCTTCTAAAGTTCTGATAAGAAGTTATAGTTACAATTTGAACAGGAATTTTCAAATCAAAATTCAGCTTCTAACCAAAGTGTGGATACTAAATTTCCAGGCTGATACTAGAAACTTTTTCAAGGAAAAAACAAGAGGCCTACAGTTAGAGTCTGAGTTCAGGGGCTCAGGGCAGCATATCTCGGGCCTCGGGTTGGCAAAGGCTTAATCGTTGTCTTGTCCTATAAAATCAATTGATAGGGAACATGAATGAAAGCTTTCAGAATTCTAAGAGTTTCCCTAGATGTTTTCCCCACTACTCAAAAGCAAGGGATCAGTTTGTTAGAATAATTTACATGAAATACTGTATGTTCTACCTATAAATAATTATTCTCCAAATAGTGAGGTTTTGCTAAATGAGTCCAGGCTCCAGTCAGAAACAGACAATTTTCCAACAACTTAACATTTATGACTTTATATATTTCATGCACTATGCTCTGATCATACCCTTAACACCTTTTGGTTGTATGTAATTCACTGCATGACTTGTCTGAGACCTCTGCTCCCGGCTTGCCTATTAGTATGTCTTTCTCACTCACTCACACTCCAACAACTACTACAGCACCTCGTGAGTGAAGAAAGGCTCGGTGAGATGCTCACCGGATATTGTTAGGTGAGAAAAACAATTTACATAGTACCATGCCTTATCTATACATGTATAAGGGACTAGAAGGTTAAATACCCAAGTGTTTTCTTTGTGATTATCTGTATTTTCTAGCATTCTAATTACTTTCGTAATAAAGGGAAATAAAAATGTACATGTAATCTATCTCCTTAAAAATACTTATAATTACAAAAGGAAAAAATAGTAGCTATACAGTGAGAAACTGGGTAATACCATAAACAAGTAATCAAAATTAACATGACCAACAATATACAGACATTACATGCCTCAAGCTGCAATCTTGGACACGATAGCACTTACATACCGCTCGGCTGGTAATGCATAACTGGAATCTATCACCAAGTGATAACAGACTAACACAAATCAGGAACCATTGTCCTGTAACATAATTAGTCTGTGCTCTTCAAAAATGTCAAGGTCAAAAAAGACTGAGGAACTGTTTCAGATTTTAAGAGGCTAACGAGGAAAAAGAACAACTAAATAGATATATGATCCTAGACTGGATTCTTTAATAGAAAAAAATGACAAGTGGCATGATGGTTGGAAAACCATGGGAAGATAGATTACTATATTGTATCGAAGTTTAATTTTTTGAATTTGACAAATGCACTGTGGTCATGTAAGAAAATAACCTTATTTTTAAGAAATATACACTGGCCCTGGCCAGTATGGCTCAGTTGGATGGAGCATTGTCCCGTAACAGAAAGATTGTGGGTTTGACTCCGTCAGGGAACATACCTAGTCTAAGTAATTTTCTTCCTAATCTACCCCTCCCTTTAACATTCCATTTCTTCTTCCTCCCTATTCTTCATTATGGCACCACCACCTGCCCAGCTAATCAGGTGAGAGATCTCAGGGTCATTTTGGACCCCCCCTCCACCTACATCTTATTACCTCTGAGATCTATCAATCGCTCACACATGCATCCTTTTCTATGCTAGATCCTTGAGGCCAGCACAATGCCTGCCACATGGTGAATGCTCAATAATTGTACAGCTGCTGAAATATTTACATTTCATGAAAATATTATATTTCAAATGTTTAAAGTTTCAAGTCCACATCCAAGAGAATCTTATCAAAATGAAACTCTGAAAACAGTTCAATACAAGCTTCTTTGGAGTAATTTTCATGACCATGTATTTGTCAAGTACTCAGTACAACAACCTAACAGCCAAACACAGCAAGTGAGCCTTGGATTATGGACTTAAAAGTCGTCACAAAAGACATCAAAATTAGAGAAAATGTGAGGTGGACTCTTCAGGTCCCTATCCAGGCACCAGCTGAGGGAGCGGGCCTCTGAATCCCGCAAAGCCTGTCCCAGGGTTGTCACGGATGGGGTGAAATAAAATGAGTCATTCCAGACACTTCTCTGTCTGCCAGGAGAGGGGGCTCTTCCTTCTAGTGGAGAAGGTCAGAGTCCCTTTTTCCAAAGGCTTTTATTGAAAGGGTTATCAATGTACAGATGATCTCATTACATCAGCATGTTAATATTTACAGAAAATAGGTGATATTTTGAAGAAAACAAATGGCAGGAACACATCGATTTACATGGGTCCAAGAGGAGACGAGTAAACATAACAGCGCCAGATGGTTCAGGGTCAGGGTCTGTGAATAATGTACATTTCCTTCCCCGCATGAGCTGGTTATCATAACCTTTGAGGGAAAAACAAAGCATGCTTTAAAGAATTTGCTTCTAGGCCTGATTTCCCCTGGGAACCGCCCAATCCAGTTTAGGGCCGTCTCCAGTATTGTTTCAAACCTGAGCCGGCGGGGAGGGCAGAGCAGCCAGGAGATAAGGAGACTTCTCTCAGATAGATTGAGGACCCCAGCCATATCAAAGCCAAGGGGTGGGGGCCTCTTTGCCCTTTCTCCGTGTCCCCCAAGGTTTTCCCTGATGCCCATTGCAGCTATGCCTGTCTTAGGTTGCCCCTTCCATCGAGGGGTATTACTCGTCATTGACTAACCAGCCATCTTCCAGGGCCAGGCAGGGTGATGTGAGGGAGGCAGGGGCTGTGTCCCTGCCAGGGAGACAGGTTTTGTCTCCTCAGTAGCCTGTCTTCCCAAGAGCTCCTTGATTAGCTCCAACCTTGGGGCTCTCTTGTTTGTCGGCGGGGCTACAGTTCCTGAAACCAGACAGGGCATTTCCCAATAAAAACAGAAATGAGTTATATGTTAGGTGATATTATTGAAATAATGTTCAGCTTCTTAGGGATGATAATGGCATTACACTCAGCTAGAATGTCCTTTCTCTTAGGCATAAAAAGCTTTATGATGTCTGCCACTTACTTTCAAAGAATTCGTTTTAAAAGAGCATAATGTACAGAGAGATACAGCAAATATGGCAAAATGTTAATTGATAAGGAATGTGAGTATTCTTTGTGCTAATTTTTCAACTCTACATATTTGAAGGGGCATTAGGTATAATACCTATGCTTAATCACAGGCGTACCTCAGATCTGCAGGTTCACTTCCAAACCACGGCAATAAAGTATCACAATAAAATGAATTGTAATCTTTTTTTGGGTAGAGGGTATTACCTTCTATTTGTGAAAAATGCAACATCTGTGAAGTACAATAAAGTGAGGGGAATAAAATAAGGTATGTCTGTAGTTCAGCATATGGCAAAATGTAAAAAATTGGTGAATATGGGTTAAGACTATATCAGAGTTCTTTATACTATTCTTGCAGCTTTTCTGTAAGTATGAAATTATTTCAAACTAAAGTTAAAAAAGCAATCAACCAAAACCAAACAAAAACCACCATTCCCACTACAAAATCAACACACATATATATACTTTCTTCCTAAATTATGGTATTTTAACATACCTTTTAGAAATAAGAGAAATCTTAGCTTCTCAGGCACGTTTGTTTGTTTTATTTACAGGAAATAACATATACACAAACTCTAAAACTATGAAGTTGCAAACTATAGTTCGAGTTCACATTTCAATTAATCCTTGAGCAGGTATATTTTTAAATACCGTCTAAATTAGAAAATCCTTCTTTCTGAAATAAGTTTTTATATAAAGTCAAATCCTCGTGACTTAAGGACGGCTTTACAGTCAGAAGTGATTTTAGAAAGTGCTCTTGTTTCACAGCGGTTGCTTCTAGTCCATTTTCTTGCAAAGCCAGCAAGGCAGCCTAAGAGAGACAATAAAATAGTTTGCTTCATTTTTGTTTTATAACACAGTCTGAATGCAAACATCTCAGTCTCATTTCACAGAATTCCAGTATTCATGACAACAAAAACATTACGCTAAAAAGTTAGCGATTAAAAGTTTTCTTAGTAAAACTTTCCTTCTACATTAAATTCTACCCTTATAAAGGAAAAAAAGAAAAACCAAGATGCAGAGTAATACAGACATTATGAGCCCATATACATATTTGAGGATGAGAGACTATCTTCCTGACCTCACACTAAGAGTTTCTAAACTGGACAAAGCACTGATGATAAAGGACAGATCAAACACGTACTTTATGACCCAGCAATTCTCTTTGTAGATACACAAAATACACATGAAACAGACATGCATACACATGTATACAAAGAGACATGTACAAGATTGTTCACAGCAGCATAGTTCATAACAGCAAAATTGTAGGTAACCTGAATGTTCACGAGTGGTTTCCTTTAGGATAGAGTAGGAAAGCCCAAGGGAGGCTTCTGGGGTGTTGATAATACTCTTTTTTAAGCCGAGTGGTGGATACACAAATGTGTTCACTTTATATTAACTCAATGACCTGTACCTTATGATCTCTGCATTTTTCTGAAAGTTATACTTCATAGAAGTGTATGGGAAGCATCTATGCACCCCATGTCCACTGAAGCATTACTTACAATAGCCAAAATATGAAAGCAGCCCAAGTGCCCATTAATAGACAAGTGGATTAAAAAAAGCTGTGGTGCATATATACAATGGAATATTACTTGACCATAAAAAAAGAATGAAATCTTACCATTTGTGACAGCATGGATGGACCTAGAGGGTATTATGCTAAATCAAGTAAGTCAGACAGAGAAAGACAAATACCATATGATTTCACATATATATGGAATCTAAAGAACAAAATAAATAAACATAAAAACTTGAAACAGACTCAGATACAGAGAACAGACTGATGGTTGCCAGAGGGACAGTGGGGGTGAAGGATTGGGTGAAAAATTGAAGGGATTAAGATGTATAAATTGGTAGTAACAAAACAGTCACAAGGATGGAAAGTACAAACAAGGAATGTAGCCAATAATATTCTAATAACTATGTGTGGTGCCCGAGGTGTCCTAAAAATATCAGGGGACCACTTTCCAAAGTATGATCGTCTAACCACTATGCCGTACATCTGAAATGAATACAAAATAATATTGAATGTAAACTGTGATTGAAAAATAAAATTAAAGAAATAATAAAATTTACTTTAAAAAAACTAAATAACTTAAAAAAAAGTTTATGCAAAGGGAAAGAAATGGAAAATGGCTTCTTTTGCCCCCAAAATAAAGTCTAAATGCCTTAAAGTGTCTAATAAGGACCTGAGTGATCCAGCCACTGCCCACCTCTTCAATAATGTCATGTCATTTCTTACCTCCAATTGTCTGCATATTTTATTCCCTCTGCCTCGAACACTCCCCTTCCTTCCCTCAGCCTGGTAACCCCCTCATCTTCCTCCCACTTTCAGTTTACACACCCTCTCTCACAAAGCCTTCTCTGACGCCCAAGTCTGGTGTTCTTCCTAGGTGCTTCCGCAGCACCCAAAACTTCCCCAACTCACTACACATTTTCGGTTGCTAATTCGGTGCTATGATTGACCCCTCTGCACACTCTGCCATCAGCTGGTAAGCTCTGTAGGGGAAGGGGCCGCACCTGTCTGTTTCACCTTGCCCCGTGCCTCCCACACAGACGTCTTTCAGTAATACTGCCGAGTGAGTGACGATCTGAATAAAGGAGAAATGATTTGAACCATCCATTTCTTCACTCATTAACTTACTTCTTTGCAGAGGTTTCCAAGATCAGCTCCAGAGAAAAAACGGGTTTCTGCAGCTAAGATTTCTAAAGATACATCAGGCCCCACTGGCATGTTTTCTGCACAGACTTTCAAAATAGAAAGCCTGCCCTGGAACAAAATAAAATATGTTTATAACCTTGTAACATTTATGTTTGACGCATGCTATATTAAAATATTTTAAGTTACAGTTTCCTATTATATTACACAGAAAGTATATATAGTTAAGAATCAAACAGTAAGAAAGAATCGCTTCTGAAGAGGTAAAGAAGTTTAACTCATCAATGGCTTACATGACAATGGTAAAAATAATGATGTCATGTTAAAATTTTAATATTTTTACAGTTGATTTTTAATATAACCAACCGCAGATATAGCTCTTTAAGAGAAATGATGAATCTCTTTTTTGGGTGCAAACAAGGCCATCAGACATGTTTAAAAGCAAATACATGAACTATCTGACACAGTTTAGAAATATAACAGACATTTTAAACAATTTTTTCATCCCTTTGAAACCTGATAAAAGCCCAATGACGGAAAAAATTCATTCTCTGTGTCTTTCACCACTCCCTGCCAGCAGCTCTGGGTGTTAAGGGCAAAGAATTCACTGATTCTTTAGCTGCGGATACATTACATAATCTCTAAAATCTGAGAGTTCTCCACTGTAAAATAAGGATGCTGGCCCACATAAACTCCAAAACCCTTTAGGATTCCTCCATTCTGGTTGCAAAATAATGGTGAGTAGACTCAACAAACTTAGTAAACTCACTGAAATTACTACCTTACTTTTTGGCTTATGTTTCTCTGAAATTAGGGCCAGAGTACCCAGAAAAAGCAGATCGAAATAGTGATTTATGAAGGGCCACCAGGCAAGAAGAATGCAGAATCCAGTTTGGGATTCAATGCTGCCAGGCTCCTCAGAGTTCAGACACTCACACAGAGTAAAGGTGTATAACAATTACCTTTTCATCTGGAGGTGGAATATAAATAATCTTATCTAATCTTCCAGGCCGTAACAAGGCATCATCTAACACATCAGGTCTATTTGTTGCCGCAACAATCATGACATTTTGATTAAAAACTTCTTGAAACTCTAACTGAGGGAAAACACACAACACAAAATTAGGTCAATAAATTGTTAATTATTAAATGTGTTTTTTTTAATTATAAATCAGAAGGTCCATTTGTTTTTAAATAGGGATTTTTTTCTTGGGACTAGAATGCTTATACCTCCTATCTGGGGTACTTTCTCAATGTCAAGGTACCCCATTAGCAAATTACTGATCAAAGAGCTACTTGCACACATGATGAAGGGAGTAGCAATCGTGAGGGAACCTCTCCCCAGGAAAGGTCTTACTTCAGGTCAGAAAGCATCTACGTGGTTATCTGAGGGCACCTAAGCCTCAGTGAGTGTTTACAACTTAAATGGGTGACTTGAAGAGACAGAAGCATACAATAAACACGTGATGATGTATGGCTATGATAAGTCTTGGTTCGCCTCCTCAAAGAGAGAGATTTACTTGACTTTTTATTTTTCTTACCAGAGGCAGAAATATAATTAACCTAAGTTGTAGGTATATAAATCCTGCATACAGATAAGCAGCCAGGGCAAGGCCTTACATATGAAGCATGCACAATTGTTTGGTGAACTGAATAATCGAGGCATCAACAGTTCTCTAGTAATGTGATCTCTCAAAGCAGCGAGTCCCCTGTATCTGCAAGTATTTTAGCTGAGGTAGGATAAACACCTGCAAGGTGCTACAGAATAATTCTTGAATTTTGAGATTTGATTAGAAAACTTCATGGGTCCCCTCAAATTCTAGTGGCATATGTCCCTAAGGAGCTGTAAGACTTTCCTTCTGTGAACAATTTTAAAAGTGGGAAATAAGTAGTAACAAGAAAAGAATAAAAGAAAAGAAAAATTATCTGTCAGGGATTATTTAAGGATATCAAACTCTATCCAGAGAACACTGAAGGGAAGAAGGGGACTTCCAAAGGTTATTTTAATTTCATTATAACCAAGGATACCCCTTCCTCAAGGAAACTGGAATTTTCAATTCTAAGATTATTGAAATAATAATGTTTTGTTCCACCAAAAAAAAAAAAAAAAAAATTAGAAAGGGATGAATACTGGTTTTTCAGGATGTAGAAATAAAAAGAAACTCCCTTCTCCATTAGCAATATGTAAAGTTATATTTCTACATCTCAGAATAAATAAAATTCACATTCATATATAGCTAAGTTATAAAATTTACCTCACTTTTTCCAACTAAATCACAATTTTACTAGCTTTGTATATATCATAAACAGAGGCAGACTGAAATTATATAATTCTTTCTATAAGATGAATCCAGCTCAAGGAAATCGAGTGTAGATGCATTCTGTTTAATGTTGTCCTGGATTTTTGGTGTAATCTGGCAAATAAATACCTCTTCATTTTTTTCCAGCTCCTTGTATTTACCCTGATGATCTGATTTACTTCCTCTTCTCTCTATAGGTTTCAGTCCAACACCATCTAATTCATTCAGGAGAACAGAAAGAACACGTTCTTGAACATTACATCCTGTTTTGCTGATTGATCGAGAGCCCAGGATTGAATCAATTTCATCCAAAAACACAATTGCTGGAGTATTTGCTCTTGCTTGTCGAAATACCTTTTGTTGGGAAAATAGAAATATTAAAAAGCTACATAATATGCCTTATTCATGTGAATGGATGTTTTCTACATTCTCTTTTTACAATGTAAAAAGGAGAGAAAAATTTTAAATGTCTAAGGATTGGAGAACAAATAAATAAAACTAGGAACAATGAAGTATTATTCAAGGGTTAAAAATCATATTTTCAATGAATTTTTAATATTATAGAATTTTAAAAAGGATAATGGTAAGTTAAAAAAATCACAATAAAGATACATATATATCTCCTGCCCAAGGAAAACGACAAAAGAAATTCACCAAGATGGTAATGTAGGTAGAAAGATTATGAATGATTTCTTATTTATATTTTCTATATTTTTCTAATGAACAAATATGTATAAATTTTCTAACAGGAGAAAAAGCCAGTTACACTTTAAAAAACAAGGTTTATTCTTAAGGTATGAAATGAAAATTCAAACATAAACTTAACTGCATGGGGGAAAATAAACCAACCTGAGACAAGAGTTTTTCTGAATCTCCAACAAAAGGTGAAAAGAGATCAGCTCCGCTCACAGAAACCAAAGAGCAATGGCAGCTGGTGGCCAGGGCCCTCACCAGGGTGGTTTTAGCGCACCCAGGAGGCCCACACAGGAGAACGCCCCTGGGCGGTGTCAGGCCCATCCTAACAAATTCACGAGGGAATTTCAGAGGCCATTCAACGCTCTGCAGTACACAAAAATAGACAGGCATTTTAGTAGAACAATAAAACATCAAATCATCCAGTAAATTCATTTGCCTGTTCAACAAGTCTCAGGTACCCGTTATGAGCTGGAAAAGAGGTCCATTCTCCAGAGCAGCCAGCGATCTTACAACCTAAGTCAGGTCACAATATTTCCTTCCTAAAGTCCTTCAATGACTTGCCATCAGAATTAGAATTAATTGCAAATCCAGACTCCTCACTCGCCACTGCTTACAAGGCCTCGCATAACCTATTGCCCAAATATCCCGGATCGTTCCCATCTCTGGTCCTTTACCTGCTGTTCTCTCTCTGCCTGTACGCTCCCTCAGGATCTTTGTGTGGCTGTCCCTCATCATTCAGGTCTCAGTTCAAACGTCACTTCCTTGAAGAGGTCTTCCCTAACCTCTCGAATTAAAGCAGACTCTCCTTCTCCTAGTCACTCTATGCGACTGCCCATCTTTTACTTTTGGAGCACTTATTCGTGCACTATCTGAAATTATTATTTTTCTATGCTGGGTTTGTCATTCTGCTTCTGCTAGAATGTAAGCCAATATCACCCCTAAATCCCCAGCACCTAGAATGACACTTTCACAAAGCAGGCACTCAATAAATGGTAACTGGATAGTTAAATAAATCTTCACTACTGCTTAGGTAGATATTTTTATCATTATCATTTTACAGATGTTGAATCCCAGCCTTAGGAAAGTTAAATCACTTGCCCTGGACTAAAGCTAGTGAGGCGGCAGAACTAAGACTGACTGCAGACAGTGCAGATCAGGAGCGTAGGTGTTTTAACTTCCAATATATTGCTTCTCTACAAAAGAGGGGCAAGACAAGACCTCTGTGCCGAGGCAACTCATACTTTAGTTGGGGAGATAGGCTTGTAACCTACCAACCAGGCAAGAGAAGGGGCATTCAATAGAGAAGAAACAATAGATATGGAGATACAAGAAACTGTCTAATTTATCCCACCAACAGCAAGTAAGAACAAGGGAAGGATGGGGGAACCAAAAAGCAATAGAATTGAAACAGGAGGAGGAGTCAGATCACAATGCGCCTTAAAAGTTTTAAGCAACATTGAGGAAGCAGTACAGACAGTGGACTAGAAGGAAATGAACCTAGAGGCAGGGAGACCAGTTAAAATTCTGCAACGACTCAGACTATGAAAATAATAAGGCTGGATGTGTCATGGGCAGTGGAGAAGGGGTGGAAGGGATGGACTTGAAACATAAAATGTAATTGTATTTTACACAGGGACTAAGTTCTATATCCAGAGGGGAAGTTATATGCATGCATGATAGGACCCTATGCATTTAGAAGACAGGTTTCTGACTGGGAGGCGGGGCGGGGGCGGGGCTGGCTGTATGCACTGAGGTAGGGCATCCCGGTGTGGAGGTGGAATTGAAAGGCTGAACTTTGAACAAACTGAGTTTGAGATCCCTGGAAGTTATCCAGTAGGCAGGCGGCTATGTAGTTCTGATAACCCAAAGAGCTGTCTGTGTAGAATATAAAGATTTTTTGAGTTAGTTTTCAGGGGACAGCTGAAGCCTTGGACATCAAAATGACAGACTCATTCACAGAATGCAAAGAGGCCTCCCAGGAACTTGGAGCACTAACATTTAAGATACAGTAGAAGAGTGTTCAGAAAGGTAGAAAAGCTTAACATCTCAATGCTAAAGAGTTTTCAACAGGAAGGTGTGGCTAATCTCTCACATATTTTGTGAAGACTAAATGAGACAATGAATGTAGAAAATCAGGGCATGTTATTAATATGCTTATCCATGGACACAGGGATGCCAGGGTTCACTGCAGATATAACTCCTAGTTAAGATGAATAAATTACAATTGATACTTATAGATCAGTCTTTTGTGTGTGTGGTTAGAGCAACCTAGTTCCTTATGGCAGGATCACTGGAAGGTAAGTTGACAAAATCAATTTCTGAAACTGCAATGCAGGCAAGTGCATCTGAGAGTTGTGTCCCTCAACATCCACTCTGAGAACCTGCTCCCAGTAGCCATCCACACTGTTTGTTATAATGTTGTGCTTTTACCAGTCCCAGGCTAAAGTAAGGCCCACCACCTACGTATTAGTACAGCCCATGAACTAAGAATCATTTTTACCTTTTTAAATGCTCGGGAAAAAAATATTTTATGATGTGAAAATTAGATGGTTTCAGGGTCCATAAATAAAGTTTCAACAGAACACAAGTACTCATCATGTACTGCCTGTGGCTGCTTTTGTGCTATGACAGCAGACGAGTGGTTGCAACAGACCGCATGGCCCATAAGGCCTACAATATTGACCATCTGCCCCTCTACAGAGAAAGTCTGCTGACCCCTGTTCTAGACTACGAACTCTTTAAAGCATAAAAGGAACAGAAAGAGAATGAGGTAGGAAAGTATGAAAAATAGTATTTGTTGCCTCGGAAATCCAATGAAATAAAGACTGAAAAGTGATCACTGGATTTAAATGTTGGGGTCAAATTAGCGATGGCAAGAGCAGTAGCAGCATAGCTTGTTTTCATCATAAATACATTAATTACACCCAAACTGTAATACTTTAATGGCTTAAGGAGCCTCTCCATTTCACCTGTTTTAACTTCAGTTTTACATCTTCAAGGCCACCAATCTGCTCCCAGCCAATAGGCTTGATGTCCATCAGTCCAATGACACTTCGAAATGACGATGGCTGAATCTTTTTAAAAGCTTCAAGGAAGTCGGTTTCATCAATCATCGGACTGTCCTCGTTCTGAATATACCCCCACCCCAAAAAAAATCAAATCAAAAATGAGATCAGACTTATTTGCATAATTACTTTTTTATCCTCTTTAAACCTATAAATCTATTTTGTTATTATAAAATTCATACATCTGGTACAAAAAATTAACGCCCCCACATTCATCCCCAAAGGATGTCAACAGTTGCCTGTGTATTCTCCCAGTACGTTTTATAATAATAAGCACATGCACATCCCTTCAAACAGAAAACACAAATGGGACCACGCCATACATATTAACTTGTACTTTTTTTCCCACTTATCTTAGGAATCTCTTCACATCAACTAATACAGTTCTACCTCAGTCTTTTTTTTCTTCCTCATTTTTACATGTCAAGTATTTTTTAATATATATTTCATTGATTATGCTATTATAATTGTCCCATTTTTTTCCCTCCCCTTTATTCCCCTCTGCCCTGCAACCTCCTCCCACCAGCATTCTCCCCTCCTTAGTTCATGTCCATGGGTCATACATACAAGTTCTTTGGCTTTTCCATTTCCTATACTATTCTTAACCTCCCCCTGCCTATTTTGTACCTACTATTTATGCTTCTTATTCCCTGTACCTTTTCTCCCATTCTCCTCCCTCACCCTCCCCTCTGATCTCCATTTCTGTAATTCTGTTCCTGTTCTAGTTTTAAGCTTAGTTAGTTGTTTTTTTTTTTAAGTTCAGTTGTTGCTAATTGTGTGTGTTATAAGTTTGTTTTCTTTTTAAGATTTTGTTTATGTATTTTTAGAGAGCAGAGAAGGGAGGGAGAAAGGGAGGCAGAGAAACATCAGATGTGTGAGAGAAACATTGATCTGGTAGCTCTTACAGGCCCCCAACCAGGGACCTGGCCCGCAACCCTGGCGTGTGCCTTGACAGGGAATTGAACTAGTGACCTTTATGTTTGTGGGACAACGCCCAACCCACTGAGCCACACCAGTCAGGGCTACATGTCAAGTATTCTATGTAATTTCCTCAAAGCAGAACTACAGAGTTTAAGAACATGAACATTTACAGATGTGACAGCTATTACCAAACTGTCCTCAAAGCTGCACCAATAAATAAAAAGCTGCTGTCTCTCCCCACACTTCTCTGACAGTGGACATTACCAAACTTTTCACTTCTCCCACTGTGACAGAGGAAATAGGACTCACTGTTGTGTTAATTAAATTTGTTCAATCAAGAGTGAGATCAAGGGAGTAAAGGAATTAGAAAATCACCTTTTTTGGAACCATCATAGTAAAGGCTTTTCTGAGCAAGAATCATTAACGAATTCTAACTTAGGAGAGGGACAGTTTGACGAGGGGCAGGGTTATCTCCATGACCTCAAAGGGTGTCCTCATAGGTTTATTAGTTGCAGAAGGAAAGACAGCAGCTATACAGTGGAGAAACTGGACAAAACCTTGACTGGCTGATCACATCAGTCACCACTTAGGGGCATCGCTAAAGAGGGACAGTGGACATCTTGTGCCTCCCCATGTAACACCCTAAATACACACTATTACTTATGTAGTATTCTCAACAGGTATGCATAACCTGATTCTATGAAGAAACATTACACAAACCAAACTGAGAGGCATTCTGTAAGATCACTGACCTGCATCCTTAGAAAATGCCAATGTCAATGTCAAATCTCTCTCTCTCTCTCTCTCTCTCTCACACACACACACACACACACACACACAGAGTTATGAAAGTGTTCAAGATTAAAAGTAAAAATTAAGTGTAATATATGATCCTGGACTAGATTCTGTACTTAAAGAAAATGCTAAAAAGATCAAAACTATTACCAAAATCAGAATACAGACTGTAGATCTGATAACATTTTGTATCAATATTAAATTTCCTGAATATGATTATACATAACCATACTGTGGTCATGTATGAGAATATCCTTGTTGTTAGGAAATAGAGATTAAGACACTAAAGGATAATGGGTTATGATATATGCAACCCATCTTCAAATGATTCAGAAAAAAATGTGTATACACACATACATACATAGAGAAAAAATATTGGGTTGACCAGAGAGTTCACTTGGTTTTCCGTAAGATGGCTCTAGTAGCGCTTAGTTGTATTTAACTTCATTTGAAACAATTTTGTAACACTGTATTGTCACAGCTGTCATATCAGCATGCATCTAAATAAAACTTATCAAAATTGGTGAATTTTTGTGTAGTCATTTTTATATTGAAAACCAAAAAATACAGGCAACATTTTTGACATATTATGATTTATTATTTTAAGAAAAGTAAAAATGCAGCTGAAATGCATAAAAAGATTTATGCAATGTACAGAGAAGGTGCTGTGGCTGATCAAACATGTCAAAAGTGGTTTACAAAGTTTCATGCCAAAGATTTCTCTCTGGATGATGCTCCACAGTTGGGTAGACCAGTTGAAGTTGATAGTGATCAAATAGAAACATTAATTGAGCACAATCAATGTTATACCACTTAGGAGCATGTATAGCCAACATGCTCAAAATATCCATATCAATAAAGTTATTGGTGAAAATAGAAAATGTGTCTCTTATTTCATGGAAAAAAACTAAACCGACTT
Source organism: Pteronotus mesoamericanus (assembly GCF_021234165.1). NCBI lineage: Eukaryota > Metazoa > Chordata > Mammalia > Chiroptera > Mormoopidae > Pteronotus > Pteronotus mesoamericanus. Next base: position 20,128,938 of record NW_026555065.1, read on the forward strand.
TTTGGTCAACCCAATATAAAGCTAATTAGGCAAAATGTTAAAAACTGTTGAATTTGGATAAAGGATTTAGCAGGAGTTCCCTGTCTTGCAACTTTCCCCAAAGTTTTAATTATCTCAAAATAGAAAGTTAAAAAAACCTGAAAGAATGTAATCTTTAAAGAGAATTTTTCATGTTTATTGACCATTTGTAATCCTTTTACTGTCAACTACCTGTTCATACCTTATTACCCAATTTTTCTTGGATTGTTTGTCTTTTCTTACTGATATGTGAGAGTTGTTCCTACATCAAGGTAATTGGTCCTTCTGTCATGGGCTAAAAGCATTTTCCTCAGTCTGTCTTGTGTCTTATCTTTGCTTATAGTATTGTTTTGCCATTCCAAAATGTTCAAATAGGAAATTATTCCCTTTTTTTGGCTACAAGGTTTTATGTTTTGCTAAGAAAGACTATCTTCACCCTAAGATTATATTCTGGAGAATCTTCTAGCAATTTCCTTAATCATTCTAGGGAAGCAGATTTTTTGTTCAAGTTAAAAACTCAGATTTGTATTTATAATATCCATATTACATTTAAGTATTTGCCCTCTTATATCAAATTCTAAACATTTACTTGTCCAAAAATGTTCATTTTTAATAACAAACTATTTTATTACATTTATATTAGATTATATAAGTGAATATGTATGTATAGAGCAATTCTAAACAGCATTCCTAAAAAATTTTAATGATTATAATCTCTCTGGGAGATTTCAGGCAATTTTTACTTTCTTGATAATTTCTTATCTTGTTGATAATTCCTTACAAAGGACACTGTTAAATAATTTTTTAAATACCTTTCTTTTTCTAAACTTGCTGGCAGTATTAGGTACTGGATACTTGAATACTAATTAATTTTTACGTAACACCTACTAACATTTGAAAACCCCATCTATATATCAAGATCACTTGTATGCCCATTATTTCACTTGACTCTCATAATCCTCTCAGGCACATTAAATTCCCTTCCCTCTGTGTGTACATGTGTATATGTTATTTCTCATCCTTTAATAGGAATACTTCACAAAAAGCTGAACAAACTTTAATGTGTCCCTTTTCTGCCCTGGCACAGACAGAGGCAGTAGCAGGCCCTCAGCTGCTTGGAGGAGGAAAGAAGAAAAAGATGGAGCCAGTACCTCTCCAGATGCCTCTGTCCCTTCTTCCTTTATGTCTTTCTTTCTTCCACTTCCCCTGGTTGTTTATGAACTCAGCCATCGCCTGTGGTAACTATGCCTGGGCAGGCCCCTCCTCAAGTAGCACTGGGCTCCACCCTAGGATGACAGCAGCTGGCTGGTCCACCTAAGCCAAGGTGCTTAAGGTCAAACCTGGAACTTCAAAGCAGAGGGAATCCTAAATGTAAATTTCATTTCCCATCCCTTGGTACTCTCTTCATCCCCTCGAAAGGCGTATATTCTTACAACTGTACACATGGGACTTGTCATTAATCTTCAAGAAGCTTTGGTTCTAAACCCAGAAGATGAGGACTTAAGTTTATGTAATTCCTTCCCCAACGTCAGTGTAAGAGCAAAAATAAATGAAATGAGGAAGGATACAAATTATCTAGGTAAAGAGGTTTTAAAATTTCAGGATAAATCATCCTTTCATAGTTTAAAACTATGAATTCAAACTCAAAGTTGAGTTTTAAATATTATAAGCTCAAAGGACAATTTTAACATTACAACAGAGATTAAAAACTTCATCCCAAAATCCTTGGCATGCTGAAATTAATTTTTTTCTAAAGGGGTTTAGGAGTTCAGGATTACTTATTATATACAAAGTGAACAGATTTCCAATCCATAGTGTTGAAAACTACTATATTTAAGCTAATATTCTAAATATTTTTAAGAAAGGTGGTCATGAATGAAAGATTCGAATGTCAAAGTCAAATTTAAATAAAATTCCAGGTGCCCAATCTTTCCCTGAGTTAGAAAAGTTTATTTTCCCTACAAGATACTTATTAATAACAAAGGGAGATAGTATCGTGACAATGGAAAAATCTTGGAGATACCACCTTATCCAAGAAATCAAAGTTCATAGGACAAAGAGATATCATTTGCTACCTAACAGATGCAATGAGAAGAACACAATATAATTCTGTGACAGTCCTGCCAAAAATGCAAAACCTGAATCAAATTATGAGAAAACATTAGTCAAACCAAACTGACGAATATTTTACAGAATAACTGACCTGCACTCTTAAAAAATGATACATGAAAGAAAGGCTGAAAAATGGTTCTAGATCGAAGAAGATTAAGAAATTTTAACAACTAAATGCAGTGTGTAGTCCTGGATTAAAAGTAATATTTTCAATTTTCTTTTTTAAATTTTTCTCTAAAGGAAATTGGTGGAACAAATGGTGAGATTTGGGTAAGGTCTAAAATATCATGTCAGTGTTAATTTCCTCACTTTGATAATTGTACTGCAGTTAAAGTCCTTGTTTTTAGGAACAATTCACTTAAATTTTCAAGACGAAAAGGGCATCATGGCTGCAGGATATTCTCAAATGTAAGAAACAGCTGTGGAAGTTATCAAAAGTTCCAAGAAAATGTACTTACCACTTTTTTTAGGCCACCAAATTAATTTGTTATCTTAATAAAAAACTTAGCACACATGTTTTGAGCACCAGTGTTTCCTACCTTCCCACTATGAAGCAGAGCATGCATGGCGGCCTCCCTGCAGAGCGCTGTCAGGTCTGCGCCAACGTAGCCAACTGTCATTTCTGCAAGGCGGCTCAAGCTGACTTGAGGACAGATGGGCATCTTTGAGGTAATCACCTGTAGAATCTCCTTTCTTTGTTTAAGTGTGGGAGTCCCAATGACAACCTATATGCAAAGCAAAAAAAAAAAAAAAATTAACGTTTACAGTTTAAAATACAATTTTTTATCATCACAAATGTAGAATTTAATGTGTAAATTAGAAATTATTACTATGTACTCTTAAGTATTCCTTATATTTTGAACATATGAAAATCCTCGTTTTTCAGAAGAGTAACAGTGCCTGTAAAGTTGCACAATGAAAATTACACATGTCATTTAAGAAGTTTTTATTTGTTATTTTTGAGGCTATACCAAATTCTAGGATCCAAGTCCCAGTCCTTATGGAGGTGATGCAAGAGAGTGGTACTAGATGGTGCCAGAAATAAATCTATTCAAGATCAGAGCAGAGTAAGCTAAATGCATGCAATTACCATGTTTCTTTAGGATCCTGCCACAAAGTTCAAACATAACTTCAACTAAGCACTATTCAAACTATTTAATAGAAATCAAGAGTCAATTTAAGACTGAAGCTTATAAAACAGGACAGCTTTGAATACTCAACCTTCCTGGCAACTCAGGGAGCAGTTGTAGGAGAGGATGCTGACAACCTGACAAGCAATGTCAGATTATCAGATAAGTTGATGTCTGCTCTTGATTTAGTTCTTCCCTACCTTCATCCTTTTATTTTAACACATTTATATCTCGAAGCTATCTTTTTATTTTAAATTCTCAATTCCAAACTCATTAGGTTTTAATGCGCTTGCAGCAGACCTACTTGCCCTAAAAAATTAACTTTACTGATTATCGTACTCTTGTTCAGGACCTGCACAACAAAACGAACCCCTAATGGCCATCTTGCTTCTCAGAACCATTTGTAGAGAAACACAAATCCTGGCTCGCAGCTCGTATACTGACATTGAACGAATGTGTGTTCTTCGCGTTACAAACAGCCTCACTCCAGCCTCACCGACTTCCAAGCCTAAGTGGCAAACAACGCGGGGAAGCCAGCCAGGGCCATAAAAGGTCGAGGTTCCAGGGGTAATGGGCTAACCGGCCTGGCCTATTTACCTCTCGGTCAAATCGCCCAGGTCTGCGCAGCGCTGGGTCTAGAGCGTCAGGCCGGTTGGTGGATCCCACCACCACCACCTCGCGGTCCCCGCTGATGCCATCTAGCAGCGTCAATACCTGGGCCACCACGCGGCTCTCCGGGGCTTGGTGTGGGCCACCCCGCCGGGGACATAGGGCGTCTACCTCGTCCAGGAAGAGGAGGGTGGGCTTGCGGCTGGAAAGCTCCTGGGCGCGTTGGAAGACCCGCCGCACGTTCTCCTCGGTCTCCCCGGGCCGGGAGCCCTGCAGCGCGGGGGCGCTCACTGCCAGTAACTCCGCGCCCACCTCCCGCACTACAGCGCGCACTAGCTGGGTCTTGCCTACTCCCGGGGGGCCCGCCAAGAGCACCCCGCGGGGCACCGCTAGCCCCAGCGCGGCCAAGGCGCGGGGGTAGCGGAGCGGCAGGCTGAGGAGCTCTCGCAGCGAGTCGGCCGCCTCGGAAAGGCCCCCCAGGGGAACCTCGGGCTGCGATTGCGCTTCCGACGGAGGTACCCCGCTGAGGCCGATGACGGTGTGAGGAGTGACCAGGCCAGCGGGATCCGGACTGGGCACCCCGCTGACGATGTGCAGGGCGGCCACCGGGCCGGGGACGCCATTGGGGACGGCCACCACGTGGCCCTGGGAGACTGGCCGGTTCCGCAAAAGCTCCTGTGCTGCCTCCAGCACCGCGGCTGGATTTGGAGCACCCGGCGCGCCCGCCCGCTCCCGCAACTTCGGCCACACAGTGAGGTGCCTAAGGGGCGGGCAGGGCACCAGGCGGAGGCAGCTCAGGCTGAGACTCCCCTGGAACCTCGGCTTCTCGCCTGCCCACCCGGGATTCGCGCACTGCGGATCCAATTGCACAAACCCGTCCGCTCCGTCCCGCCGCGGCCAGGCGGTGCAAAGGCAGGAGCCGCCGTCAAGCAGCGTGATCTTCACCGCCGAGCCTAAGTGCGCACCCAAGGCATGGAGGGCTGCCGGGCCCAGGCGACAGCGCTGGGTACCCCGGTCCCGGGTATCCAAAGGTAGGAGCTTTAAGAGAGGTCCTTCACGAAGGGGACCCGAGTCCGGGGCCATTGCACACGGAGAAACCTAGGCCGAGCAAAGCAGGGTATGAATGCCACTCGGGCAAGAAAAACCGGTACACCAAGCGCCCCGGCCGGAAGCAGGTGACGCGCATGCGCCAGGGAAAACGTCACTAGCCTCTGAGTGGAGGCCAAAAAGGCCAATCGGAAAGGCTTGGGTCTTGGGGAACAGCTAGTTGTGCTGTCGGAATTTAAGAAATACACTGGACGATTCCAGAGCTTTACGGACGAAGCGTTCGTTAGGGGCGTCTGGGAGACAGCGTAAGCTAATCTCACTAGGTCCAATGACTCGGTGGTTTGGAGGGTCACCGGCAGAGCCTACTCTCCCTGGTTCTCGGACTCGAGCATCACCACCTGCTCATTTGGGATGTCAGCCTAGAGACTGCTGTTTTGTGGGGAAAACCTCCACAGTCCTCATGGGCTGAGTGAGTGCGCTAGTGTTACAGTCTCGGGTGACTTGGGAGTAGCTGAGCAGCACAGCCGTGGGTTCCAGCCTTTGCATAGGAAAGCGCCAGCACAGCAATAGAGCAGCACAGTGGAGCATTTTAAATCCCTTGAAGAGAAGAAAGAAGGAAAACCGGGCCGTCTGACGTATTTGTGGCACACCAACTTAATCATAATCCTTTCTGTTCTTGTGATGAATTATCATTGTCTTTTTAGGGGACAGAAGCATTGAGTCCTGTGTTAGAGGCGATGCCTGTCTACATTAAAACTTCCCCCTATTCTCTTTCCATCTCTTCTCTAGCCACCGGGAATTACTCTTTTCCTCTTATCAGCTGAAATACATTTCCTCTCTTTTTAAATTCTACTCATCAAAAAGAGCTACAGATATTCAAAATTTTTAAAAGTGCCTTGTTTTTTATCATACTCAAGCCTTCTACCTCTATTTTTCTCACCTTCACAGCAACCCCAATTTATGAAATTTCAAAATGGAGTTTTTGGATAGAGTGCTTAAGTCACTGGAGGGTTGTTTTTTTTTTCCTGCTTAAGCAAATAGTCGACCCTTAAACAATGCTAGAGTTAAAGGTGCCCCCCCCATCAAAAATCTGTATAACTTTTGACTCCCCAAAAACTTTATTAATAGCCTACTGTTGGTTGGAAGTCTTACCGATAACATAAACACTCGATTAACACATTTTTTATGTTGTATGTATTATATACTATTTTATTACAAGAAAGTAAGCTGGAGAAAATGTTATTAAAATAAGGAAGAGAAAATACATTTACAGTACTGTACGTAGCTATTGAAATGTAGCCATATTAATGGGCCCAGGCAGTTTAAACAGGTGTTCAAGGGTCAACTGTAATCAACTACAGACTCTATAGCAAGGTCTTCTCAATGGAAAGTACTGTCAGATCTGAGATCTTAAAACCAATGCAAGTTCCTGGCCTTACTCTACCCAAACCTCAGGGCAAACACTGTGACTGACTTCGGGATTCCACAATTATCTGGTCTCTGCTGTATGTCTCTAGCTGGGACAACTTAAAAGGAGTCAGGAAATAGCATACTAAGATGAGGCCCTGAAATGGCTAAGTCACCCACTACATCCCATTTTCTTTTTTCTCTTAATATTATTGTCTCCTGTCCTCCAAACTCAGACTTTTCAAGAACAGTTGTATTTTCTGAAATAAAAAGCCAATATTTTTACAGACCCCTTGAAGGTGTGAATAAAATGCCCACCAAGTTATTCTGTAATGATGCCTGTACCTCACAAAAGTTCTTTTACTCTGGTTCCAAGAAGTTTTGAGGATCCAAAAAAAAGGGAAAGAAGACAATGCAGACATAACTGTCTTAAATATGTATAGGACTGTCTTATAAAAGAGTTGGTATATGTATATATATACCTGCAGTGCAGAACTGGCCAGGAAGTGAAAGTGTAATAGAGGGAACATAAAAGTCCTCCTTATATTCTTTGTATGGTCATATGGAAGAGGTAGGAGACTTCTTTTTTTTAAGGTTTTATTTATTTTTAGAGACAGAGAGGAAAGGAATAAGAAAGAGAGGGAGAGAAATGTCAATGTGTGGTTGTCTCTCACATGTCCCCTACTGGGGAACTGGTCCACAACCCAGGCATGTGCCGAGAGTGGGAATTGATCCAGCAACCCTTTGGTTCCCAGGCCGGCTCAGTCCACTGAGCCACACCAGCCAGGGTGGTAGGAGACATTTTATAAGATATAGCCAAAAGCATAACCAAAACTAAACCAAGGAGGCAAATAAAGTTATATAAATCCATCATAGAGTTTTCTGCATTTGGTTTAAACAAATGTAAATGCTGTGATACGAGGAATATGATGTGGAAGAAATTACATGTTGCTTTGGGCTGGTCTGAAAGATTGACTTTATACAAAGTCAAACTAGAATTAGCTGGCCTTGTTGGACACATATACCCATGAAATAGTCACTTTACCCATTCCCTAAAAGGCCCAGTTCTTACCTTAGAGCAACTAAGAATCCTGTTCTGGGGCCTTCAGCTCTTATTCACACACTCGCAGCAGAACTATAACTGTCTTTTCTAATTAGTGAAATCTACTGTGTCCCTTTATGTCGGATCTTATGCAATGCTCTCTTAATATCCACATTTATTATACCATTCACTAATATAATCTTCCTCTGGGAAACCATTGTAATAGGAGTTGTGTGGTTCTTTTTTAAAATTTTTAAAATATATAACCCAAAAGTTGGTATTTCTATGACCTGAAGAGTACCAATTAAAGCACCAAAAGGCCAAACCACTAGAGGGAGTCCGGAACCATATAAGCCTGAAGGCTACAGGATTTTTCAGTTCCAAGGGTTTTCAACTGTGGCTTCTACTAGACTTTTTCCCCAAGATTTACACCCAATGTATGAAATATTTAGTTGTTTATACAGTTACTTATTTTCACATTAATTTCTACATGTCTCAGACCATACAGAACTCATTTTCAAAGTTTAATTTAATTGCTGTATTAAATATCATAATGAGATTCTCCCCCAATTCAAAATTTGGTAGTAGATTGCTATCCAAACAAACTGAATTTATCTTGCTATAGTCTAGAAATAACTATAACTTTTAATTGTGTCAAACAGCCTCACAAATCTGTTGTGAGATTTTCCTAAAGAGATGCATTTAACAGTTTCCCTTTATTTCAGTTGCTACATTCAAGGTTACAATCTATCTAATATTAGATTAACTATAAACATTCTTAAATAGCAATAAATCTAAGATTCAAAAGAAATAGTTGGAACTTGTTTTTTTAAGAATAATAATTGTACATTATTTGTGTCTCTTCAGCATCAATATTACATATTAAATATATTTCAGGATGTGAAATATACCATAATTGTGAAAAATCTAAAGAAAATTACTAAGCCAGTAGCATGAGACATCTATAGATCCATGAATGCTAATTTTTCTTATGCTTCCATTTTCATGTTACATTCAGCCCTAGTATATTTGAACAATAGCAACAATGATTGAGTTGTAATAGATGAATATAGAGATTCATTTAACCACACTTGGAAAGAAATGATTTATAAATGCTTTATCTCAATATATTCATGCAGGTATATCAAGTGACTTATTGCCACAGATACCTAATATAACAAAAAAATCTTTCTTATTTGAAAGTAAATGAGAAAATCTCCTAAAATAGGACCTTGTTAAAAGTGTTCTTTATATGTTTCCAGTTTTAGTTTTTCTCAGATATCCTGGCTAGAATTATTCTTTACAAGATACAGAGTAATGGGAGGGGGGCAATTAGAGCTATCAGAAATCTTTGCTGAATTATAAATGACCAGCAGACTATATTTCATAGAACACTATTCAGTCAATCTATTCTTGCAGATTTTTGGGAAACTTCTTGTTCCATCACATTTTAGAAGGTAAGTCTTTAAGATAATTAACCTGCATGATATTGGTTCATACTGTTCAACTAGTAAAAAGACTAATAGTCATGTGTATTAAACAAATATTTATTGAATATCTACTTTATGCCACTTAATGTACCAGAGACTGAGTATATGGTGGTTTTTTAAAAAATGTTATTATTTGCTCATTGTATTTCATTGATCTACTTGATTATTTCTATGCTGGTGTCATGTTGGTTTAATTGCTGAGACTTTATAATGGTTTTAAATTTTTTTAATATTTTATAATTTTACATTAAGAAAATAAAATCAATCTGCATTTAAGAAAGAAAGAGAGAGAGATGGAACTCCTACCTTTTGCGACAACATGGATGGAACTGGAGAATATTAAGTTAAGTGAAATAAGTGAGTTGATTAAAGACAAATACCATATGATCTCACCTATAAGTGGACTCTATTCAACAAAATAAACAAACAAAATAAACCACAGGCACGGAAACACGGAACAGACTGAAAGTGCCAGAGGGGATGGGGAAAGAGGGCAATGGTGGAAAGAAGGGGAAGGGACTAGACAAAGAACATGTATGAATGACCCATGGACATGGACAACAGAGTGGGAACTGACTGTGGGAGCGGGGGTGGGGTGGGATAGGTGGAGGGGGGGTAGCGGGGTAAAAACAGACAACTGATAGAATAAACATGATTTAAAAATTAAAAATAAAATAAAATAGAGTAAAATCTGAAAAAGAAAAAAATATCTGTTGTGAAAGCAAAAAAAAAATGTTACTCTTGAATTCATGAAGTTTATGGTCTAGTGAGGAAGTCAGACATTAAAGGACTCAATAAGTGAATAAACCAGATAATTAAAGATGATAAAAATTTCTATGAAGAAAAATAAACAGAAAAGGGCTACTTTACACAGGGAAGCAGGGAAGTGACATTTAAGCTCAAACCTGAAATTTCAGAAGGAACCAGGCAGAAGAATTGGGGGTGGGGGGATTACCAGCCAGAGGGAAAGGGTGGGACATGTTTAAGAAATTTTTAAAAGGCCAGTTTTGTCTTTACCATACCTTTGGCACTTATATTTTAATTTTTCTAATTTTACATATGTAAAATAAGATGGATATTTTGTTATCTCCATAGATAGTTGTTTAAGGATAAAAACTAACTTTGAAAATATGTATTAAAATATACAAATATGTATATTTTACTGGTATCTAGTAGTGTGCTGGATTATAGTTGTGCTCAATAAATATTTGTTGGATTGAAATTAAGAGAGAGAGAGTTTGGTGACCTCTGTTATGTGGGTTAGATCTGAACACATCAGATGCTATTCAGGGTAGACCCAAGTAGACCTCAAAGGTAATCTTCAAGGAGGATGTCCCAGCTCCTGACTGAGGCCACCCTTCCTGCAACTTCTGTTATTCATCTCTCCCCCTTTTGACATTTTAAAATTTCAATTAAATCAATCCCTATAAAAGTGTTAGAATTCAGGATTGTCACCATAATCATTGCTGATGTTCAAATACTGTATCTTAAGGCTGAATATAACATGCAACTGGGAACCCATGAGTTATTGACTGACTTATTTAAGCATTCATCTTCCCTTTTCTCTTCCTATTATCAACAGGAATCCTTACCACTTTTATTAAAGTACTGCAGCAGCCTCCTAACCAAACTCCGTCCCTCCAGTCTCTCCTCACATTGCTACTATATCAATCCATCCAGGAAACTGCTGTACTTTTGACTGGTTGTACCTCTCTTAATAAATCCTAGATCTTTCAAACACTCAAACTTGTCTAAGAGTGGACACAATATTATGTAAGATCTTATCTAGGAAACTGAGTCAGAAAGAAGTCCAGCATATAGTACTATCAATACATATATATGTCTAATTGCATTCTGTTTCTGTTGTTAGGCAATTACTTAATGTGATTTTGTACTCTCTCTCTCCTGAGATCTTGAAGTGATTTGGGAATTTGTACCACTCTTTCCTAATATGTTATAATTTTTACTCTCCACCCCCAACATTGAACAAAATACTAAGTGCTTAATAATGAAATATGTCTGTTCTCTCCATTACTAGGGATTTGGTTTGAATTTAGGAGAATAAACTTGAATCTCAAAAAATCTGGTTTGAGTAATATATTTAAGATACACTAAATCTGAGAATTCTTGTTTATCATAAAAAATCCTAGAACTTTCACACTCTCAAACTTGTCTAAGAGTTACTTTATATGAGAACTGGTCTTGGCAACTGAGCCAGATACAAGGTCAGTCTACAGAAATGGGAAGACAGCATTAGAACATGGTTTATAGATAGTAATTCACTGGTATTTACTTCATCAAAGTCTCCTCTAGTCCTTTGTTATACCCTTGTCAAGAATGGAATGAAATCTTTTTTCCAAGGCACCAAGATCAGACAGAGAAGATGGAGACATCTTTGCTGTACCATTATTTTTAACTGATTGGCAAGATCTTGCTGGAAGAGTACAGGCCCTGAGAGCGCGTGCGCGCGCACACACACACACACACACACACACACCCACACACACACACACACACCGACGCACACACACACACACCACACACACACACACACACACACACACACACACACACACACACACACACACACCCCGAGAGCGCGTATACACACACACACACAAAAACCCCCTGAGAGCGCGCGTACACACACACACACACACACACACACACACACACCCTCAGAGAGCGCGTGTACACACACACACACACACACACACCCCACCCCCCCACCCCCTCAAAATCCCTTGACCCCTAAATCGGAAGACTGACTTCAGAAGAAATCGATCAACTGGGTTCCAAAGTAGAAAACTGAAGATAAAGGGAGGAAGATACACATTCTGAATCCTCCCAAGTAGACTGGAAACTTTCTTTAAAATAATCACGTTGTTCACATTACCCTTGGTACTGAATACCTCATTTGTCTGTTGAAATGAAGGTCACTGTTTCCCTCCCACATCCAAAAATGTGAAGGAGTGAGCATGAATGCCTAGGCGTTTTTCAGTTTTTTCTTTTTTGGCAACTTTCTGCTACTCCCAGACCTTCAAATGTTTCTGGCTTAAACTCAATGTTTCATTACCATGAAACAGTGTCTGACCTGATTGGTGCCACTGGGATGGACTCAAGGCAAACATACTATGTCCAGACATAATTCATCGACCCTTCCTCTGGCTCTTCTCAGCATGTAACAATCTTTTTAGCGTAAGGCTTCATTCTGCCTTGAATGAGTTAGTCGCTTTCTTGTCTTCCCTCTACTTTCTCCTGATTTTAAAAGTTGACACTGTGTATTAGTCATCTTTAATCTTTCATTCTAATTTCTCCCAACAGGGGCTAGTTACTGACTTGCTGTGTGATCTTTAAGCAATCATTGAACCTTTCTAAGCCTGGTTCTTGTAATCTATAAAATGGATTGTTGTGAGGATTAAGTGACATACGATTATATTAATTGTAATTATTATTGCCTGCCTTATAAGGATATCATGAGATAATTTATGGACATTTCTTTTGAAAAGTAAGATGCTTTACTTATATGTTAAACAAAGCTCTACTAAACAGTAATAGCTATCCTGTGTTAGGCATAGTTCCAAGTGCTTTAACTGTATGTCCTCATTTAATCTGCCAAAACTTGAGAGGTTTAAATTATTATGTCTAATTTACAGATGAAGGGATTGAGGCACAGGAAAGTTACCTAACTTCCCCAAGATCACACAGCTAGTAAGAGGCAGAGCTAGGATTCAAAACTAGGTGGTCTGGCTGGCTCCAAAGTCCCCACTCTGAACCACTACACTATATGCTGTGCTATAATCGAATTTGACTTTACAAACTATGCTTACTAGTCACTTAATAATTATGTGAACTGCAGCAAAACTTAAGATTGTAAATCTAATTTTCATCTTTTGTAAAAAAGATTTTAAAAAACCCTACTTCATAGATTCATTTACACAACATATTTATTGAGCTCCTACTGTTTGCTGTATGCCAATATCATGACGATTACATTCACATAAAACACTTGGCATATTTCCAGGCACATAGTAAGTGATCGATATCAATTATTATTTTAATAATGAAAAGACAATAACTTCTGATACATATTTCCTATTATTTAGTTAGAGATTATGTTCTATCATCACCATGCAGCCATTTTCCACTGGCCTCCTAATTTTGTTTGAAACATTTTTGTGTAGTATTCTACAGGATATTGCCTTGCAGTACAACTACCATATTTTGTCATGCACAATGTGCACTTTTTTGCCCAAGTTTTCGAGGGAAAAATAAGGATGTGCATTATACATTGGTGTAATGATTACCTACCAGTGGTGTAATAATGGGTATAATAATCCCATGTGTAATGCACACAAAAACATGGGTGTGCATTATACATGGCAAAATATGGTATCTCTCAGGGCTAAATAGACAAAATACTTTAAATGGCTACTTTCCAATACATAGCGAAGGCACGTAAAGTAGACTTACTACCAGAGAACTTGCAGTACATCTGGTGAATAGGAAGATATGAAGAAGATCAAACACAATGCTTTGAGGAAATGTATGATGAGGTCATCTTGAGGAATGACATAGCCCCACATTCCATTTCTAATGACACATAAAAAGCCCAGCAATCCTTTCCAAATCAAGATCGAAATGATGGCCTGCTGTGCCCTGCTGTGCTGTGCTTCGTGCTCTCAGGATCCAGCCTGTGCTTGCCTTACCCACATTCTGTGAGAGTCAGCAGTATTTGCCAGGTTGCATAAGAGATTTTTTTTACCACCCTAGATTGCTGATAATCAAATGAGATGCTGTATCTGAAGTCACTGTGAAATACTAAAGACATACACCCACACAGAGTGAAGATTTTTCATATAAGAGTGCGGTAGACATGTACTGCAGAGAATATCCAATGTAGGAAGCAGATGTGAAAAGTACTATCTTCCCCATTTCTGAACTTGCTCTCAGCATCCTTTTTTCCTTAATGTGACCAAGCTTGCCTTCCCGTCCTCACTAGTTCCCCTATTCCCCATTTCAGTTCCTAATTGTAAAAACTGTGGCTAATGTGTAGTGAGTGTTGTTTTAAGAGCTTTACACATGTTCATTTAATCAACATAACTCTGAGTTGTGTACAGAGGGGTTAGAGGGGTTAAATAACTTCCCAGGGACATACAGCTAGTAAGTGACGGAATCGGGCTTCAGCCCTGGGAGTGCAGCCCCACAGCCCGCGCTCCTCCCGGCCATGCGGCGGCGCTGTATCTCGCTGCCCGCGTGCCTGCCACTGCCCTGCATACACGCTTACCAAGTTGAAATCTTTCAAGCAGCAGCTAGTATATATTTTTTACCTTTTAAAGTCAACTCTGATATAATATTTGTTACCCACTTATGATAAATTTAGAATCTTACCGACTATTAATAATTTGTGGTACAAACCTTGATTTTTAGTCGTTGTCTGGAGAAAAGGAGAATTTAGCAATAACTGTGTGATATTAACTAAACTACTAGTTGCTTACAAAGCAAATCTATGCAAGAAATGAGGTCAAAATCTCAACTATTTTTCCTGGTGAATACTTGATATGAGGTAACATTCAAGCTGCTACTTGCTCATGGGTTTGGCACAAGGTTGGCAGAATCAGCTTTCTTACTGGCATTATAAAATAAGCAGTGTTTTGAAATGTATACAAAATATCTTTCTGAGATATGAGAGTGGGGTGGTGAAAAACTAGGACTTGAAGAAGCCTTGAGATTAAGTAGTTTGTATAGTTAGGCCTGGGGAGGTTAAGTGACTTGTTCAGCAATTAATGCTATCCAAGCGGTTACTGGTCAAGCAGGGACTAGAATTCAGGTCTCCAGACCAGCAGGCACAGCGTTCTCTCCTCGGCCCCGCATTTCTGACTAGCACTATCTCAGACTGGCTGTGTCATGCCCACAGTGATGTGAAGGGCTTCTCACAGTCAAGAAACTCTTTATTAATTACCCTAATAAAGACACTACATTTCATTCAGGAATCATAATTTCATTGTATATTTAAATAAGTAGATTCCACATATCATATGAGCTTAATCAGAATGCAGCTAAGAGTTTGGTTTCTGTGCCTTTGATCTTGAAGGACAGGCAAGCCCACCTTCTGTTTGTGAGAAAATAGTAGTAGAAGCAATCACATAAAATATATGTTGGTGCTATCCTAAAATCCTTAAGTATAATTTTAGGGTGGATAAGAAGCCTCAAGTTTTAGAAACAGATCTTTTGTCTACAAAACCAATTTTTACATAAAACTGGCTTATTGTCTTTTTGCTGTGGTCTGAGTACTTCTTTTCAACATCAAAGGAACCATAGAATAAAAGGTTTGCCTCAAAAAGCAGTTCTCTTAAGAAAGAGAATTCCCTTTCCTTCCTTTGGCTCATATTAGAAGAATGAGGAATTTATTTCTGTCACCTAGCCCTTGTTTTCCTAAGCTTTGGCTGTACTTCGTGAATGATCCATATCTATTCCAAGGCTCTTTGCAGCATGAGAGAACACCTCTGCCCTGTCCCAGGAACTCCCTGGTCTCAGAAAGCCCTGCAAACAACCAGACTATAAAGTTTGATATGTGGGGTCCCCTGGGTCCTTGCTTCTCAAAGAGTGTGATCTATGGACCAGCAGCATTGGCATCACCTGGGAGGTTGTTAGAAATGCAGGACCTCAGGAATGAATCAGAATCTGTCTTGCAACAGCCTCCCTAAGTGACTTGTATGTTCTGTCCTGGGTGCTTTTGTGTGAACACCTTATTGCTTCTCTCCAGCATAGAGTAAGGCTGAGATCACAGTACCCCCACCTCAAGGTAAAAACCATAGGTGGGAAACAAGAAGACTTTGGTTCCCTGGGGACACAGTTCCATTGATTTTGTCTGATGGTATTACACTTGGGTCAGAAGAAACTTTAGAGGTCATTAAGCTCAACCAACATCATTGCTGTGAATTTCAGTATAATGATCAATTTTTGTAGAAAGGTTGAGTTGTGTTTCGCATATTCTGCTCAAGAAGGTAAAAGCCCATAACACATCTTAAAAAGGCAGCCATTAGAATGGGATACATTTATATATTAAAAAAACTTTTAGTGATTAAAGTAATAAACTTCAGTTATCTGGAAAATTTATTGACATGAAATGTCTCAACCATGGTGGTCTCCTCAGAGAGGTGTTCCAACACCATATGCTTATTTATATCTGCCAGAACTTACATCCTTATACAATTAAAATTTTAGTTTAACTTCCTATAAATTCAAGAAATTGTTATTATCTATCAAACTAAAATTGTTAAAAATAAAGGGAACAAAAGAGATAAATCCCCCTTAAAAAAGAATTCCAAATAATATATGAAGATAAACCTCTCTTTCCTTCCAGACTGGTCTTAATGAATCACTTAAAAAAAAAAAACAAAACCAAAAAACCAAAAAACAAAACTAGAGAATGAAAAGGGAAATACTAACTTTAGAGTAGAGAAGCCTGACAAATACCACTTTAAACAAATGACCAGGGCTAAATTAACGTTACCGGTGATACAATGGGGACATCATTTAACTCCTAATACAGGGTGAGGAGAAGAGCATTCATATGTGTGGTATTAATTCCCATAACACCCATAACCCCAACGTAATCATAAGGAACACATAAGAGAAACCCACTTTGAAGGACAATCTGCAAAATACACAACTAGTACTCCTCAAAACTGCTATAGTTGTGAAAAACAAAGACTAAGAAACTATCACAGACGAGAGAAGACATGACAACTAATGTAATGTAGGATCCTGGAATGGGAGGACATTTTTGGAAAAACTGGTGAAATCTGAATAAAGTCTGAAGTTTAGTTAATAGTAATAATTTACTTTTGACAAATGTACCATGGGAATTTAAGATAATAACATGGCAGCAAACTGAAATTGGGTGACAGATATACAGAACTCTGTGCTATCTTTGTAACTTTTCTGTAAATCTAAAATCTGTTATGGAAAATAAAATAAAACTCCCTACAAATCTGTGAAAATAGTTTTAACATATTTAAGTAAGATTTCCCTTGACACTCAGATTCCGCCATTTAGAGGACAGACTGGTGTGAAATGCCTACCTATAATAGAGGGTTGGCGAAAAAGTCCATATGGTTTTTTCCATAAAATAAGACATATTTTTTATTTTCACCAATAACTTTATTGATTTGAATATTTTGAGTATGTCAGCTACCTCCTGCATGGTATACTGTTGATTGTTCTCATTTCATATCTCTATTTGATCACTATCAACTTCAACTCATCTACCAAACTGTGGAGCATCATCCAGCAAGAAATCTCTAGCACAAAACTTCGCAAACCACTTTTGACATGTTTGATCAGTTACAGCACCTTCTCCATACACTATGCAAGTTTGGGGTTTTGTTTTGTTGTTTTGTTTTGTTTTTTGCATTTCAGTTGCATTTTTACCTTTCTTGAAATAATAAAGCATAATATGCCAAAAATGGTGTGTATTTTCTTCCATCTTCAATATTAAAATGGAGACACAAAAATTCATCAATTCTGATAAGTTTTTAAAAAAATGCACATTGACATGAAAGCTGTGACAATATAATCTAACAAAATTGTTTTGAATGAAGTTAAGGACAACTAAGCATTACTAGAGCCAATTACAGAAAAAAAACAAACAAACTTTTTGGCCAACCCAACATCTGCACTTAACTCTCCGCTTGAGACTTATAGCACCATTTTGCTAAATCTGGAAGTTAAAGGTGTACACATTTGAATTCCTGGAGTGTAAAATCCAAGTCCATTTTCCTAAAGCTCTTTTAACTCTTGAAAACAGGATTGCACTGAGAAGTGATCTCAGCAATGTGTGATGAATTTGGATGGATGAGTCATTTGGCCTTTCTGAGCCATAGTTATCCCATCTACAAAATGAGTTCCCTCCCAGTTCAAAAATTCTATAAATATTCCCTTCTCAAATATTTTAAACATTATTTTAAAGTGTGGTATCAATTCGGAAGAGAAAACATTAACATTTTGATTAGGTAACTAATTCCACAAACATTTATTGAACAGCAATCAATATGCCACGTGCAAGTGCTTGCCCTCCAGAGGTCTCAGTCTGGTGAATCTGTAAACAAGCCATTACAACCAGGCAATAAGTGCCATAAAAGAGGTATTAACAAGGTGTGCTGGTGCAGAGCGAGGAACTGCTTCCCTCTGCCTGTAGAAGCTGGGAAGACCATAAAATATTACTGTTTGATCTAAATGGAGTCAGTGAGGAATCAACTCTACAGTACCAAACATTTATTGTAATTGGCTATATGTGAAATTTGAGATTACTGGATTTTCCCATCTATGAATTAGCTGCTGAGTCAGAAATGTGGTTGCAACAGAGCTGGGCCAGAAAAGCACAAGTATTTCATTTTGCAGATTCAGTCTCTTGGGAATATTGATATGCATGAAATCCTGAGGTGACTTACTTACTGTCACATGAACAACACTTCTAGAAAAGGTCATGTGTTGTTTGTCATGTTCTGGCATTTTCAAATCAATCCTTCATTAAAAAAATCCATGCCTCTCTGATCATTCCATTTCCATCTTATAACCGAATATGTGTGGCTGAGGCCTTGCAATCTTCAGTCTTAGTATATAGTTTTGCTTTTAAATTCTGAACAGCATACTAGAAACAGAAATTTAGGAAATTCCTAAGCAACAGTTCAAAATTGGCTCCACCTTTAACCCTAAGCTTGCAGAGTCAATAAATCTACTGGGGCAGATCTTTCTTCAGTGAGGAGAACGTGGCTGCTGGTGGCGGCGGGGTACCACTTAGATGATCTTGGAGTGGGATGAGGATGAGCGCTTTCTCCTGGGATGTTGCCCAAGCCAAAAAGAAATAATTGGAGACAGGTAGAGAAAACAGGCAGATGTTACTTCTCTGTTCCCCAGGGACCAATGAGACAGGCGCCTTTTGCTGGGAGTGATAATTCTGGAAAATTCCTCACTAGCAACAAGTGGGACAGGCAGAAGTCAAATAGCAAGCACAGACCTGAGAGCGCTGCGCAAAGTGCAGGACAGACAGAAGTCAGAAGTGCATTCCCACACTAATCTCCCCATCCTGCCAGATCATCATGTGTGTGGGCATGAGAGGAGCCAGGTGGCTGTGGGAAGTTTTCTCCCAGAACAGTGTCTACAGTTTTCTTGGGGCAGGGCTGCGAGGGAAAACATCTGTGACAATAAGAGGGTTCTTTGTAGATATGCACATAACCAACCACTTGCTTCCTAAGGAAAAAAAAGAAAATGGCATTTATGTTTCTTTTTCTGACTGTAAATGTAATAATGGCTCATAGAGAAAACTATACGAGTTGCAGGAAAGCAGAAAAAAGAATGTAACAAATACCCATTATAGCTTTATCCAAATGGGTCACTATTAAAATTTTAGTGAATTTCTTTCCAAGATTTCATATACATAGATTTTTAAATATAAAGGCTTTTGTTTAAACTCAGAGTCCTATGCAATCTACCTAAAGAAGTATTCTCCCTTTGTATTTTTAAACAACTATTAATTTTGCTTTATATGAAAGAAGGATGTTAGTTCCTATAAATGGGCATCAGTTCCTCCCTAAATAAATGTATTTCAATTTTTACCTCTCCTAAGACTGAGGTGACCCAAAGAAGATGTACAAATGGCCAAAAGCACATGAATAGATTATCAACATCATTAGTCATTAGAGAAATGCAAATTAAAACCACAATGATATAGCATGTCACACCCACTGGGATAGATATAATAAAAAAGATGGACATAAAAAAGATGGACATACAAGTGTTGGTGAGGATGCAGAAAAACG
Source organism: Pteronotus mesoamericanus (assembly GCF_021234165.1). Taxonomy (NCBI): domain Eukaryota; kingdom Metazoa; phylum Chordata; class Mammalia; order Chiroptera; family Mormoopidae; genus Pteronotus; species Pteronotus mesoamericanus. The sequence goes on from NW_026555065.1 coordinate 20,148,616, forward strand.
GAAACCATCACATATTGGTTGTGGGAATGTAAAACTGGTGCAGCTCTTTGGGAAAATACTTTGCCAGTTCCTCAGAATGTTAAACATGGAGTTACCATATGATGCAGCAATTCCAATCCTGGGTATAGATGAACGAAAAATGAAACATGTGTCTACACAAAGCTAACCTATTGCCAACTAGGGAGAAGAAGCCAAGAGTTCACAGTCTATTCCATTTCAACGTGGTATGTGGGTGGAGGGGGTGTTGCGGGGGAAGCAGCAATTAAAGGCCAGGGAGTTGCCAGGGGACACCATCGATACTTTGTAGAGTTGGCCCAGTATTAGACAAACAAACCAGTATGGAATACTTGTGCTTCCAATTGATGAGGTGAGTCTAAAAATTGTTACAGAATTTTTTCAAGAGTGAAAAATTAATAAGAAGGAGAAAGAAAGGAGGAGGGAAGGAAGGAAGAAAGGGAAAGTTCTTTGATTTGTTTTTATAGCAGCAGAACTCTTCGGTAGTTCTATTCACATGCTCTCCCCTGGATTCTAGGAGGTAAGTGCATGTTCTATGGCTATAATAAGAGTTTTTCTTGGATTTTCAGTCAAGGTGGTGGTGTAGGCAGACATGGCTCACCTCTTTGCACAACCACATCAAAATTACAACTAAAATATAGAACAACAATCACTCAGAATTGTCAGAAATTGGGTTAATTGGAAGTCTGACAACTATGGAATTAAAGAAACCACATCTATCCAGACTGGTAAAAAGATTGCAGAATGGGCTGGTCCCACACCCTTGTGTGGTGGATAAAAATTCAGGATGGTCATCTCTAGAGCGAGGAGTCCCAGCCATACATCAGGCGCCCCAGCCCAGGGTTCCAGTGCCAGGAAGGTAAGTCCTCATAACTTCTGGCTGCAAAGACCAGCAGGGATTGAGTCAGTGGAAGAAACTGCTGGAGCGCCAAGCAGTTCCTCTTAAAGAACCAACACATGGAATCACCTACTCGGACTCACTCCCTCTGAGCTTTCAACACTGCGGTAGCAGCTTGAAAGGCACCAGTGGCACACTGGGAGAAACTGGGGTGTCTGACATTGGGGCAAACAAAGGCCATCGTCTCTTTTCTGAGCTCTACCCCGACAGAGCCACTGAGCCGGGAAACTGGGGTCATATATGACACTCCATCAACCTGGCTGTTACAGTTAGACCCACCTTAGAGTTCCCCAGAGATTCCGCCCCACCCAACCTGCTTTTCCATATGAATGGCTGGTCTTGGCTCATGTTTCACAACTTCCTAAGTCCTCTCAAACAACCAACAGCTGACCTCACTGAGCCCCAGGCTAGCACTACCTGCAGCCAGCCTAGATTCACAGCTTGGCTTCACTCGGGAATCTCCAAGCCCAGCACAAGTAGCGGCCATCTCACATTGCTTTATAGCTCAGGAAGGGTGACCTCGGGCTGTGGTCTGACCTTGGCCTACACCACCTGGGGAACCCCAGGGCCAGTCCACCCAACAGACAGCAACAGACCATGTTGGAGCACCACCCTGCCCCTGCACAGCTGATCCTCCAAGGAGGGCAGAAGTTGGTGGCAAGTGGTCACAGACAATCCTTGCAGGTGATTGGCCTGGGTAAATCCCTCCCACTGATCTGCCAACAGCAAATAAGGCTCAACTATCAGAGGAGGGTGTACTCAGCTCATATGAAGGGTGCAACTCTAGTACCCAGCTTGGGTGATAGGGGAGGCTGTGCCACTGGACGCTACAGGACGCCTACTACCTTAGGCCACACTACCAAGACACAGAGTCAAAGCAGCTCTACCTAATACATAGAAACAAACACAGGGAGGCTGCCAAAATGAGGAGACAAAGAAACATGGCCCAAGTGAAAGAACAGATCAAAACTCCAGAAAAAGAACTAAACGAAATATAGAAAAGCAATCTATCAGAGGCAAAGTTCAAAACACTGATTATAAGGATGCCCAAGGAATTTAGTGAGGATCTCAGCAGCATAAAAAAGGTCCAGTCAGAAAGAGAGGATACACTAACTGAAATAAAGAATAAGTTACAGGGAAACAACAGTAGAGTGGATGAAGCTGAGAATCAAATCAATGATTTGGAACATAAGGAAGCAAAAAACAACTAATCAGAACAACAAGAAGAAAAAAGAATCCAAAATAATGAGGACAGTATAAGCAGCCTCTGGGACAACTTCAAGCATTCCAACGCTCACATCATAGTGGTGCCAGAAGAAGAGAAAGAGCAAGAAATTGGAAATCTATTTGAAAAAAAATGAAAGAAAACTTTTCTAATTTGGTGAAAGAAATAGATATGCAAGTCTGGGAAGCACAGAAAATCCCAAACCAGATGGATGCAAAGAGGCCCACCCCAAGACACATCATAATTAAAAAGCCAAAGGTTAAAGATAAAGAAAGAATCTTAAAAACTGTAAGGGAAACGCAGTTACTTACAGGGGAGTTTCTGTAAGATTGTCATCTGATTTCTCAGAAGAAATTTTGCAGGCTAGAAAGGATTGACAAGAAATATTCAAAGTCATGAAAAGCAGGGACCTACAAGCTAAGATAGCTCTACCCAGCAAAGTTATCATTTAGAATTGAAGGGCAGATAAAGAGCTTCCCAGGCAAGAAAAAAACTAAAGGGGTTTATCATCACCAAACAATTTTATATGCAATGATAAAGGTACTTATTTAAGAAAAAGAATATGATCAAACTATGAACAATAAATGGCAAAAATACATATCTAGCAACAATGAATCTACATAACAAACAAAGCAAACAAGAAGAACAGAGACAAAATCATGAATACAGAGAGTGTTTTGATGGATTCTAGATGGGATGGGGGTATGGGGGAATGGGTGAAGAGATGAGGGGATTAAGAAGTACAAATAGGTGGTTACAGAATAGCCATGGGAATGTAAAGTACAGTAAAAGAAATGGAGCAGCCAAGGAATTTATATGCATGACCCATGGACAGGAACAGTGGCAGGAAACTGCCTGAGGGAGTCGGGGGTGCTGGGCAGAGGCGGGCAAAGGGGGAAAAAATGGGACAGCTATAATAGCACGATCAATAAAATATAATTAAAAAAAGAAAAAAGTGTTTTTCTTTATGCAACACTTAATGACTTCTGGACTCATGATTTCCAGGCACTCCCAATTCTTAAATCTGTAAAATTAAAATTGTATCTTTAAAGAGTGACATGAGGAGTCCTCAGATCTCAGACAGAAATGGCATAAAGTAATGTCAGTATCGCCTGTTATGTGTACTTACTGTACTCTGAAATCCCTTTATTGAGGAGCACATCTCTGGCCACCCAAAGTGCACTGAAAGAATTTTGGGAGAAGGTACTTTGTAAATTTTTAGAAATGTTATGAACTTCTCAAAGCCTTCACTAGAAGATGAAGAAAACTGGTTCCAGGTCAGACAGCAAGTTAGTAATAAGGCTAAGACATGAACCTATACTTACTGACTCCTTTCACCTTATTATCACATTTGGAGGCCTCTTTATTGTTAGAGCCGGTAAAATATCACATCATATTCATATAACTTCAGTGTCACACCAAGTTGTGCATGTACAGTTTCTCCTTTTGGCCCCTCAATGACCCTGTGTGCTAGGGACAATAAGTGCAATTGCTCTCTCTTCCAAGATAAGAAGATTGCAACTCAAGAAGACACACGGTCGTCTGTAACAGAGTCAAGGCTATAACCCAGATCTCCTAATGGCCCCTGCACAGATCCTGGTTGGTGCCTTCCATCTCTGAACTTTGGAAAACTAGTTGGAGACACTAGAATTGAAAGAAAGCTCATTAAAAATAAATAATTCCATATTTTGTAGGTAGAAAAATGAAATACTCAAGTCTCTCTACCCCATCTCCTGCTAGGAACTTAAAAGTCAAATTGAGTTCCCTAGTTTTGCACAAATCCACAGCAATTAAGACTTTCCACTGTTAGGAAACTACTTTTGCAACAAATGTATCCAAATCAAGTTCAAACAAAGTTTTAAATACGTGAAATGGAAGGGAAGAAACTGTAGTCCTTCCCTTCTCTGGCCCACATTTTTCTATGTTTCCATGACTGAGTTTCTCAAACCAGGGGCACATGGCCAAAGACTATTTGAATCAGCAAGTATTCCAAAAAATACCTAACAGGCTAGGGGTGGAAAGCGCAGCACCCGGGGTAGCAGATGACCTGAATTCCAGCCTGAGTTCGCTCCAATCTCACTCCCGTTGTTGCCCTAAGCAGCCACCTAAACTGAAGGTAGTTTCCGTTCACAGTAATATGAGGGCACTGGGTCAGTGCACACAGATAAATTTAAACGTGTGATTTTACTCACGTGTGCATACATAAATCCATAAAGGTAAACTTAAAACAATAGATGTATATACTGTTAAGTTCCCTTCATCAGAAGTCGCGCCCTCCCCCGACCTCCACCCCCGGCCCTTCCCCGAGACGCTCGTGGGCCTCTTCAGCGGACCCAGGGTTGGCTTCTCCGAGCGCTGCAGAAGTCAGTTGGCAGATTGACTAGCTAAAAAAGGGGCAGGCGCCGGGCACTTGACCCAGCGCCCTGGGCAGTCCCTTACCGTTCCTAATTCGGGGCCACCTGTTTTCGCAGCCAATGGGCGCAAGGGGGGGCGGCCGCGGGGCGAGGCTACAAAAGGCAGCCCGCGGGCCGCGCGCCCAGACAGCCTGCCGTGGGCGCGCTCTCGCGACGCGGACGGACGGGCCCCAGCGCCCGGACCATAAGGATCATCGGCCAGGCGGGCGTGGCGAGATGCTGCGGGTGCGGTGTCTGCGCGGCGGGAGCCGCGGCGCAGAGGCGGTGCACTACATCGGGTCTCGGGTGCGTGCGCCGCCCGCCTCCCTCGTTCGCTCGCTTTTCCCCAGCTAGCATTGCATGATCTGGTCCGCCCGGTCCCCTTTGGAAACTCAGCTTCAAGAGCCATTTATGGTTGCCGGGAGCTTGGCGGTGTCCCCGGGGAAGGGGGCAGTCGTTGGGGCCACCTCCGTGGGTACGGTTGGTCTCTGCGCCTCTGCGGCCGCGCTGGCCGTCAGCGCAGGGGACCCCACCCTCTCCAGCTGGACCTCTTTCGCTCCTTGGAGCTTGCGGCCCGGAGTGAGGGGATGGGGGTAACAAGTAACACCTCTTAGTAAATTGGTGGTGGTATCCGAGTTCGTTGCCTTCGGTGGTCATAGCATTGGGCATGCGTGTGGGGTGGACGGGAGGAGAGGCAAAGCGGGGTTTGAGGACGGAGAAGGAGCTAGCAGGCCCAATACAAGTGTAACATGGAGTCCTGCGTCAGTCTCGAGAGGCGGTGGAGTGAGTTCGGTTTGCACAGAGTTCCTGCCCGGACCCCGCCCTCAGCTTCCCTAGTAAATGAGCACGCGCCTGCAGACCCTCCCTAGCTCCTAAAATTGGAATATCAAGGCACTTTTGTCCCTCGCCCTCCCTTCCCAGCAACAGGTTCCAGAACAGCTGTCACTCTCCTTGCTTTGGTCCCCACCCCTGGTATACCCTCCGGCCTCCTTCCTAAGGCTTTAACAGAGATTTGGGACTTAAGATCTGCATTGGGGATGAGGGACTCTCTCTGCTTTCTGATTTTTATAGGCTCTGAATTTTCAAAAGGCCTTTTTTTTTTTTTTTGGAGATCTTAGATCTCCTAGCTGTGTAAATTTGTGCCCAGGTAAATCCATATCTTGGCTAGGGGACCGTGAACCATGTGTGAGACGGAGTAAATGGCACTTGGTCATTCTCAGAATTGACCTGCCAAAGAATGTGAAATGTCAGCAATGAAAAAAATTTTTGGTTCGAAACATTATTTTGAAAGGTAAAGTCCTTTACATATTTTCACTTAGGGAAAATATTGGTAGTCTAATATTGGTAATCTTTGATACTGCTGAGGAAAGGAAACTTCCTCCCCTCAGACGGTCTTGACACCGAAAGTTTTCTGTGGCTTTCTGGGAAGAGGGTCATCTGCAGACGAGTTGCTTAGTTTGATTAAAGCTTGATTGCAGAAAACCATTTTAAGATATAAATGGGTGTATGGTCATTGGGGACAAAATCTTATGAAGGGTTTTAAAGAGTTATGTCAGTTAACATAACAGATGCGAAGATAATGTATACCTAAATATGAAACTAAAGTACCTGGAACCACTAACCACCTATAAACTAACATCTTGGTTTACACTCTCCAAAAGGATTTTAAATGTCTCACTATGTTACCCTAGGTTTTCATTTTACCTTCACTTCCCCTCCCCCCATGTACTTACAAGACTATACAATAATCTTTTCTTTGTTCTTGGAAGCTTGGAAGAACCTTAACAGGATGGGTGCAGCGAACTTGCCAGAGCACCCAGGCAGCTACGGCTTCCTCCCAGAATTCCTGTGCCGCTGACCACAAGGCCACTGATCCTCTGCCCAAGGACTGCCCAGTCTCCTCTTACAATGAATGGGACCCCTTAGAGGAAGTGATAGTGGGCAGAGCAGAAAATGCCTGTGTTCCACCGTTCACTGTGGAGGTGAAGGTAAAGCAAGGGTATTCACATGTCTGAAGTGGGGTCACTCCTCGCCTTTGTCAGTCTGGCTCCTGCTCCCACTCCCCTCTGTAACTGCCTTTACTTTAGCTTATGCCAGAATCCCAAAGCCAGGGTTGATTTTAAGTTCTCTTAATTGGCATACCTGCAGTATTTGACACTGGACAAATGATAACTCCCTCCTTCAGCTTCTGAGAGACTCCTTTCTGGGGATATTCTTTTACTATCCCTCACATCTTCCTTCACTGTCTATAGTGTTGGAGTTGAATAGAGTTTTATTTTTGACCCTCTTCCTATAGCTGTTCTCACAGCTTCAGATCCTATCTGCACTCTGGTCCAAACTTCCCTCCTGAACTCTGTTCAGATCAACATGTTAAACTCCTTACTGGATGTTATCACAGGGCCCTAAACTTGGCACATCTTGGATTCAACTGCCAATCCCTCTGCTAAACTGGACCCTTCTTTATTTTTTCCTTTAAGTTTTTGGCATTCCTATTTGCTCAAGCTAAAACACCAAAGAATCACCTTTGATTTCTATAGCAGTCACATCCTCCATGTCCATTCTTCAAGATCTAACAAGCCTTTTGTCAGAATGAACCTTGCCTCCATCCCTCTGCCGCTGCATTAGGTCAGGTTGCCATCTACTGCCTGGACTACTGCAGTTAACTCCTAACTGGTCTCCCCGGTTCACTCTTCAAACTACTTTTCAGCTTCCAGCAGAGTGATTTAAAAAAAAAACAAAAAACAAAATTCAATCATGTTACTCATCCTGCTCTTACTCATTACTCCTGTATTTTCTACCTTTTTCCTTACGATAAAGTCTTCATGGTATTCAAGATCCTTCATAATTTGGTTCTTGCCTGCCTTTCAAGGACTCCCCATTTCACTCCCTGACTTGTCTTAGAGATGTGTTAGTATGGCAGGTTAGCAGATGTGCATTCTTTTCAGGTATCTCTCATCTGTAACATTCCACCCTAGTTTTCACTAGACTTTTATAGATCACTGTTGCACTGCGCTGCAGTATAGGGGAGCACTGCCGCTGGGGAGTGCCGCAGAGAGTGCAGCGCTCCCTGAAACCTGAGGGAAACCGGCTGGGGCCAGTTGAGGTGGGAGCAGGCCTCTGAAACCCGCAGAGCCCATCCTGGGGTTGTCACGGATGAGGGGGAATAAACACAAAACGTTGTAAACATTTCGTTTGTCAGGAGGGCAGACGGGGCACTTCCCTCCTACCAGGGAAGGCCGTGGCACATCCCCCCAGCGGGAAAGGCCCTGTTGCCCTTTGTTCCAAGGCTTTAATTGAAAAACTTATTAGTGGGCTAGGTAACAGGAATGCATATATATATTTATATATATTTATATATTTATATATGTAAATATATATATTTATATATGTAAATATATATTTATATATATGCATATATATAAAAATATATATATTATATTAGCATGTTAAGTTTCGCAGAGAATAGATACCTTTAAGAAAACAAGTGACAGGAATTTACTGATTTATATGGGTCTGAGAGGAGCCTAGTCTAAACAAAAGAGAATGAAGACAAGGGAAAGCGCCTTAATGATAAAGTGTAAGGGGCGTAAATAATGTGAAGGTCCTTGGCAGTGTGAGCTGACCAGAGATGTGAGGGAGGAATGGAGCATACTCTTAAGAATTTACTTTTAGGCCTGATTACCCTGGCAACTGCCAGATTTGATCTAGGGCTGTTTTTCCTGCATTGTTATCCAGGCAGGGGGAGGGAACCACCAAGGGATAAGGAGACTGCTTTTCGGCTGTAATGAGGACTTTGGCCGTGTCCAAGCTAAGCTGACAGGTGCAGGGGCCTCTTTGCCCCTTCTCCATGTCCCCCAATTTCTTATCTGTTGCCCTTATCGGCCAAGGCCTGTCTTAGGTTGCCTCTCCCCTGAGGGGTCTTACCCGTCCCTGGCCAGGACCATCCCAAGGCAAAGCAGAGGGGCAGGGGCGCAGCCCCTGCCCAGGGGAACAGGTCAAGTCACCTTAGGAGCCTGTTTCTCCAAGGCCTTCTGATTATTTCTAGCCTTGGGGCCCTCCAGCCTGTTGGCAGGGTTATAGCTCCTGAAACCAGGCCGGGCGTTTCCCAACAGACTACTGTATAAACAGCCAAACCAGACTACTCACTAATCCCCAAACAAGCCTCATACATTTGCTCCCACCTAGGTCTCTTCCACCTTTCTCTTCCTGCACCCCTTGTCTGCAGTTTAAACCTACCCCTTTTACTAACACTTAGCTCCAATGGCACCCTCCACAAAGCCTTACAGGATTTTTCTGTAACAAGTAATATCTCCCTTTAAAAAAAAAAATCCTACTGTTCTTCTTCTGTAATATTATATAGCCAGGACCACCATGGTTTGGTGTTCAAGTTGTATACAGCATAGGGGTCCTGTATCTGAGGGAATGCCATCAACATTGTCGACACAGCCTGTTTCCGTTAATACTGGGCTACAAATATATCTTCCTGAATTCTTCTTGAATATTACATTTGTATTTGTAATGCAGATTGATGAAGTAAGTTCTTTTATATCATTGTCTTCATCATCATAAATGTTGCCCACATTGTACCAGGGCTCCAGAGGTATTAGCAAAATGTAACTTAGTATTTGGAGAGATACTATGTTCACACAGAAACAAAGACTAATACTCAGTATCTTATGCCAACCAACTGGCAAGGCCGTTGAACTGAAGTGTCAGGAGATATAAGGAAAAAGCAATGACCAGGTGCTGAATAGCTGGGAAATCTTCTTTAAAAAAAAATGATTCTTGAGGTAGATCTTGAAGACAAAGTAGTAGAAAAAGTAATAACTTCTAATTGTTCTGAAACTACCTTTGGTTCTGATATTCGAAATTTGATGAACAGGTTGATTTATATGTCATCCACATGTTTTAAAAGGCATGATCTTCTAAGTCTTTTCTTGGAAAGATGCCCCATCCCCTAAGCATTTTAGTTAGGTGAAATTAAATTTCAACTTCAGGGAATAGATTATCCTTCTACTTGTCTTTAAAACTATTGACTTTTATACCACGTGCTCTTATGTAATCAGAACTCTCTAACATTGTTTTGAGTTTTTTGTCACTTGATTTATAACTTTAGACTTTGTCATTTCATGGGATTGTGGGAAGTGAACCAGGTTGAAGTCAGGAGACAGGGATTGATTGATTGAATGAGGTATTTGATAAAGCTAGATAACTAGTCTCAATTAATAAGCTGTTTGACCTTGTGCAAGATTCCACACATTTCTGGGCCTCAGTAAAATGAAGATATTAAGAAGTTTGCCATCTACCTAACAAGATTAAATATGAAGGTAAAAGGCTACATGTTAATTATTTTAAAGGACAAAACTATAACTCATTATAGGTGTACTGATTCAGTTTGCTAATTACATTATGAAAGTACATTGGGAGTATAATGGTTGTAGATATTAGTAGCATTAACAGTATTGATTTAATTCATTTGTCTGGATATTTCTGCTTTATGTCACACACTAAAACTAGGTATTGCCCTGCTTGGGTGGCACAGTTGGTTGAAGCATCATCTGTACACCAAAAGGCTGCAGGTTTGATCCCCAGTCAGGGTGCCTGCAGGAGGCAAATGATCAATGTTTCTCTCTCATCTCTTTGTTTCCCCTTCCCTCCTTTCTTGTCTTCCTCTCTCTAAACATATCCTTGGGTGAGGTATTGAGGAAAGTAAATCTAAGAAATACACAGGCAAGGCCTTAGCTTCTAGTTAGAGGAAAATGATACAGATATATTTATCAGTTCTGGGAACAATTAAATGTAAAACAATATAATACACTATTTGTATGCGATTAGAGCTTACAATATGTGGGAAGATGTAAGTGCTAGAGAAGCTTTATGGGAGTAACACAGTTGTCAGGAATGACAATTTTTCAAAGCTATATGGCTTTTTAATTATATAAAACATAATGAATACTTTCCATCAAATAGGTGCTTTTGTCTTTTTTTTTACAAAGCCCTTGATAAATGACCTTTTATAAAGTACAAAATTGATCAAAGTTAATGTAATACATTTGCAGCTGGATAAATAAAAAATTTCTATTGAGATTTCCTAGTCTTCCAAAGATCTTATTTAAAGTCCATTTGGCAACCGCTGCTGAAAGACTTTAGGTTCTGAAAGACTACAAAGTCTCTAGGAATGCAGCCACATCTCTACAACATTATTAAAAACATAATATGCTAAGCATTTTTAAAAAATCTTGCAGACACTTGGTAAATTATTGTGAATTCATTTAGCAGGGTTATAAAGAAAGTGTAAATAGTTTCCAGCTATCTCTTGGAAAATGTAGTGTACCCCGATCATTTGGACTTTGTCCAATCTTAGCCAGAGTATGAGCTATACAAGTCACACTTGTTCAAATAACTTTTTTTTTCCCAAGGAGAAAAAGTAAATATAAAGTTGACTTTATATTTATCTAGGCAAGCTTCCCTCTGCACAAATAGTCCCATGGGATACTTTGGAATATGCTTGGTAACACAACATGGCTGTGCATGTGCTATAACCCAGTGTTAAATTTTCAAAGGCTTCTTGTCTCTCAGTGGATTATAAGAGATGTGCCTGGCATGAGAAGGAGGAAGTGGTGAATGGATGTAGTACCAGGATGTGTCTGAGAGGAATATAAAGAGTCATTATTATCCTTTCCTTCTGGTTGCTGCTACCGGACTTTCTAGGTATACAATACAGTGAAGTGCCTTTGTTTTGTTTTTTAAAAGAGTGGATTGATCATAAAAAGTACATTTTTAATACTGATAACATTTTTCATGGGCCAGCTATTGAGCCTGTTATTTGCCTATAGATCTTCAAAAGTAAAGCAACTCACTAACAATTTAGACAGGGGTCAGCAAACTTTTTCTGTATATGACCAGATAATAAATATTTCAGACTTTGCAGACCATAGGTCTCTGTTGCAACCACTCACTTCTCAACTCTGCCATTGTAGTGCAAGAACACTATAGACACTGTGCCCATAAAACTTTATTTACAAAAATGGAGGGCAGATTTAGCCCATGGACTTTAGTTTGCCAACCCATTTTAGAGCTTCAGTGGCATTCTTCATTTGCTAAAGACCTGTTTTCCATATTCTTAATCTTTCTCCAACAGGCTCAGCTCCAGTCTAACTGATGTGAACCTAGATACTGAACTAACAAGAGGCATGTCTGCTTCCATATGCTTGGTATTTATTAGGCTGAGGTTAAAATGGAAGTGAAGACAAAATCTGGGAAAGACATTGTCTTTGACATTAAAGAGCCAGACATTTAGACAAACTATGTTTCATTACTCAGTTTTCCTTTCTTGTCTGAAACTATCTGATCTATGATGGAAACCTTCTTATCTGATGTGACCAGAACTGGTAGTTGGTCAGTTAATCAATGATATATGTAAATTTTTTTTTATGTTTTGAACATTTTTTTAAAACGTAAAATATATAAAGGTACATTGTTTTGCCAATGTTTTGATGAAGGCCCAGGGCTCTTTCTTAGCATTTGGATCATCTGATCAGAATTCTACTTCATCTGTCTTGATAAAATACATCCATCTGTATCAGCTGCATTTCCCAATGTAGTTCTTTTTTTAAAAAACTTTTAAAAAGATTTTATTTATTTATTTTTAGAGAGAGGGGAAGGGAGGGAGAAAGAGAGGTAGAGAAACATCAATCTGTGGTTGCCTCTCATCCACCCTCTACTGGGGACCTGGCCTGCAACCCGGACATTTGCTCTGGCTGGGAATCGAACCAGCAACCCTTTGGTGTACAGGCTGGTACTCAGTCCACTGAGCCACACCAGCCAGGGCCCGCGGTAGTTCTTTAAATTGACTGAGAACTTAGTGACATGCAAAACAATCTCATGCAAAACAACCTCAATGAAGAATCGTCTCGATTTTTATACTTTTGAAAATTGATTTATTAGTTATACCTACCCTAATTCAACAGAAATTTTTAGCAAATTGGTTGAGCCTTTAAAAAAAAGTCCTCACCCAAGGATATGTTTATTGCTTTTAGAGAGAGAGGAGAGAAACATCGATCTGGTTGCTTCTTATATGTGCCCCGACCAGGGATCGAACCTGCAACCTAGGTATGTGCCCCAACCGGGAATTGAACCTGTAACCTTTTGGTATACAGGACTGTGCTCCAACCAACTGAGCCACCTGGCCAGGGCTGGTTGAGCTTTTTGGAAAGCATTCAACTGTTTTCCATTCAGTTGTCTTTTAAAATGCATATAATCCTTGGTCACTTTCTAAATTTTTTTTTTTTTTAGCTACTAAAATTTTGTGAATTCATTTATTACGTCACCTTCTTCTATGGCAAAAAGACTTGAAGCAATGAGAGCTTGGATGGTTTGGGTAGAGGAGAGGTGTGGTGGGGTGAGACATGTTGGCAGGGAAGGGTAGGAAGCACCAGAGGCAGGCTCATACTACTGCACAATTTTGCCAAGGGGCCATTCTGTTGGATGGGAAAAACACTAATAAATTTTTAAGAGAAACAAGCATATATGAGAGTATGTCCCTAACCTTTAAGGGAGCAGCTCCCTATTTTCTTACAAAATATCTTTAAGTGCTCTTTTCTAGACAGAATTCTGGGATGCATGGATAGCCCATGGTTTTGTCTTAATATAGGTGTCCTTTTATTCTTTTATACTATTTCCTTTGTGCTATTATTTGATTTCATTGAGACTGTCTAACGGGACCACTCATGTCCTATTTTGTCCATGAAGCATGTACAAAGTGGCCCAAGAGGATTCCAAGCCTGTGTGAGGGCAGACACACTGAGTGGTATCAGACAGAAGAAGTAAAAGGTCTCAACACATCCAGGGGATTTAGACTTCTTCATTCAACAAATATTGAGTGTCTTCCCATAGAACACTGTACTCCGTGCTGGGGATCAACACTGGACAAGATGTGGTCTTAGTCTCAATTCTGTTAAGTTATATAAATCATGGTTCACCTATAAACCTATCATGAGTCGTATTTTTCTTCTATAAGTATTTCACTTATTTTCTTCTGCTTCTAGGCCAACACATATGAAAAGTATTGGCCATTTTACCAGAAGCATGGAGGCCATTATTTTCCCAAAGAACATTTGAAAAAAGCTGTTGCTGAAATTGAAGAAATGTGCAATATTTTAAAAATGGAAGGAGTAACAGTGAGGAGGCCTGACCCCATTGACTGGTCGATAAAATACAAAACTCCTGATTTTGAGTCTACGGGTAAGTGATGTCAGATCCCTAAGTTGCTAGTATCTTAATTTTTAATTTATTTCTTAATGTGTAAGGAGAAATCTCTGATAATTTCTGAGAGATTCCTTTGTCTTAATAACTCTTCAAAACTTTAAAGATTATTTAGAAAGTTTATGATTAAGATGTACACATTCAAAACATCATTGTAAATCTGAAATCTTGGAAGAATCAGTTTTTCTAAACTTTATGGTAAGTTTCTTACATAAGAACAGTGGGTTATATTTAATTTTCCTCAAGAGCAGAAGTTAAGAGAGGAACAGAAACATTCCCATTTTATTTTTAACTGACACTGCTAAGGCTGTTTGTGTGTTTGAGTTCAGTGGGGTTTTTTTTGTTCAGTCTTCTAATTTATAGTTGCAGATGCAATCCTTGGCCCAATATTTATCTTGTGGTACAGACATTCCCTGAAGAACTCTGTTTCTGTGTAGCAAGGAAGGAGCTTACAAAAGATGAAAACTTGGTGGTTCAAGACCTCTTTGAACAAGGACCTTATTGTTTCATTTTTTTCTTTTCTTTCTTTTTTGTTTGGCTTCACCATACTCACACAGAATTCATGTTAACAATCTAGTATTTTTTCCATTTTTCCATTCCATATTTTTTCCATTTGCATATAATTATATGCATTCATACATACAGATTTTCTGTAATTTTTTTCTTTTACCAAAAAATGGGATCACATGGACTTTTCTGTCTTGGAAATTAGCATTACTGAGGTCATGGTGCAACTTTTCGGTCTGACAGGTTTATACGGTGCGATGCCTCGAGACATTCTGATGGTTGTGGGAAATGAGGTTATTGAGGCTCCCATGGCATGGCGCGCTCGCTTCTTTGAGTACCGTGCATACCGATCAATTATCAAAGACTACTTCCGCCGTGGTGCCAAGTGGACAACGGCACCTAAGCCCACAATGGCTAATGAGCTTTATGACCAGGTAAGTCCCTAATTATAGAAGTGCTTATTAGTAACTTTTCTAAATGATCCACAGAGAGTGAGATGGAGACTCTCTGATCCCTCGTATTTGTTATGTGTTTTATTGAAAATAAGAGTAAATGATACTGTGATAATAATAGTAATAATGGCTAATACTTATTTGGTGCTTACTTGTGCCAGGTCTTGGGCTAAGCACTTTATTTACAGCCTCAGTCCTGTTTACACTTCACAACAACACCCTGAGGGATTAGTATCATTCTGTCACAGGGAGAAAAATTTGCCTAAGGTCCACAGGTAATCCTTGGTGGACAGAGAAAAGTCACTAGACTCCATTCGCTTTTAGAAAAAGAATTTGGCTACAGGCCAAATTCACAGTAAGAGGAAGTATATGTATGTCCCTTATTAGATCACTTGGTAGTATTTGATCATTCACAGAAATAATTTAAAAAATCAAAATTTCTTCCAGGGGTTTAAACACAAATAAATAATAAATTCATTCCACCACACCCAATCAAATTTGGCAGGGGAAACATAGCAACTCATTTTATGGTAAGAGGTAGGCTCAGGACCAAATTCCTTTTCTAAAAGAACAGAATGACTTCATCCTGTTGCCTTTCAATATTGTAGGTAGCTACATAAATCAATGTCATGGAATATTTTCAGAATCATTACTGCCTCTGTACCATTTGCTTCTAAATATCAGGAAATTGCTGTCATGCCATTTTTTGTTGTTAATCGTTTTTGTTGTTGTTTGTTTGATTAGGATGGGTCTACATCTTGCATATTTTAGTCTAATACTGGGTAGTAGTATTAGACTGGGTAAATGATGATAAACTAATTTTCTTGGTAGTGAATGTCCTATAAATAGTTTCCTCATGAACCAATGCACTGTGTGTTCATTCTTGTTCCAATTAGGATTACCCCATTCATTCTGTAGAAGACAGACACAAATTGGCTGCTCAGGGAAAATTTGTGACAACTGAATTTGAGCCATGCTTTGATGCTGCTGACTTCATTAGAGCTGGAAGAGATATTTTTGCACAGAGAAGCCAGGTTGATAAAGATTGCCTATGAAATTTCATACATTATTATTGTATTTTTTATTTCCAAATTCAAATATTTTCATCCTAACTATTTTTAGTTTTCTAATCATAGAATCAAATCTTTATTGGTTTTGTGTTCCTTTTGTTTTCAGGTTACAAACTACCTGGGCATTGAATGGATGCGTAGGCATCTTGCTCCAGATTACAGAGTACATATCATCTCCTTTAAAGATCCCAATCCAATGCACATTGATGCCACCTTCAATATCATTGGACCTGGTCTTGTGCTTTCCAACCCAGACCGACCATGTCACCAGGTAAGGAAGTTGTTAGGACTCTGGAAGAGTAATAGAGTCTGGCAATTAAAGTAATTGCTATTTATATTTTAAGAACTTCCGTGACTCCTAATGGTTCTAAATGATAAATTCAACAAAGTTCAACAATTATAATCAATAATTGGACTACTTATGTTACATTTACTACAAGATGTCCAACACTCAGACGTATACAGTGTAGAGCCATTAGACTTTGGCTGCACTGCTGCAAGAGCTTGAAGGGCGTGCTGGTACGTATGTTTTTATTGAACAGTGGTATTACAGTAGTTCCCCTTGATCCTTGGGGGATACATTCTGAGAACCCCTGTGGATGCCTAAAACCATGAATAGTACTGAACCCTATATATGCTATGTTTTTTCCTATACATACATACATACCTACCTACCTACCTACCTATAATAGTTTAATTTCTAAGTTAGGCACAGTAAGAGATTAACAATATCAACATAATAAAATAGAACAATTATAACAATATACTGTAATAAAAGTTATGTGAATGTGGTCTCTCTCTCTTTTTCAAAATACCTGGAATTTTCCATTTAATATTTTCAGACCATGGTTGACTGTGAGTAAAAACCAGGGAAAGCAAAACCAAGGATAAGAGCAGGAGGGGGAGTGGTTACTATGTATCATAACTTGCAACCCAGGTTCCAATTGCAGCTGCATTGGAAACAAGATGATTCTTGCATACTTGGGGCAATACCACTGCCCATAGGCAGTCGGTGTCTTCTTCCCTTTCTAGTGGGTCAGGCCTCCTTCGGCAGCCACACCAGGGAGGGAGGAGCAGAGCCATCGCATTGCAGCTGGTCTGTCCCCATCACCTGCACCTCCTACTTCCGTCTGCTGCCCCCTATTTCCAGTTGGGTGATGAATGATTTTGTTATTTGCTGGGCTGCAATACTGTGTTTTTAAAATCACTGTTTTACCATGTCACTCTTCATTTTTATCCCATAAATTAAGACTCAATGACCAAGATTAGTTATTCATTTCATTTTATATATAATTCATTGCTATACTAAGAGGGAAAATGAACGTAGGGATGGCTGAGTTATAATAAATAGGTCATAAGGACAATTAAGGTCCTTTGGGAGTACAACCTTAACATCTGTCTTTATATGACAGTCATAGATAACAAAGTGACTATGAAGTGGATGGACTATGGATTTGACACAGTCACATTTTTGTTTTCTTATAACTAAATAGTTAGGTAATATTTTCATTTTCTTTAGAGAGAATTTCGCAAGGAAAGTATCTTTGGTATTTTAAAATCTCTGAAACCTGAGAAAAGCACAGAATATTTTTTTGAAGCATTAACATTTCTGCTACTATTTAATATTAATCTGGTAATCTGGGAATTTTATGTATATTTTAAATCAGGATTCAAACAAAATCATCCAAATGTCTTAAAAATTTAATTTCTTTATATCGACAGTTGAGAAGACAGCTTCTCAAAAAATAATTATTAATCATAAGGGCTATCAGAGACCAAGAGTGATAAGAACAGTATATATAGATTTAAGCCTCTTTGGGTTTTTTTGGTCTTGCAGATCGATCTTTTCAAGAAAGCAGGATGGACCATAGTTACTCCTCCGATACCGGTCATCCCAGATGGTATGTTTACTTTTATATACTCACACACTAAAATGATTCCTTCAGTGGCCAAGAATCTTGCACTTATAGACAGCAGCCCAAATTTTTAGCAATTTAGAGAAAACATTTCACCAGCAAGGAGTGAACTGGTGCTTGGGACTATGGATACTAGAACAAGGCTGGACTTGTGTTCACAACCTCTCCTTCCATAGAAAATGAGAAAGAGAAATGGGAAAAATCAATATAAAAAAAGCATCTCATAAAGCAAGAAATGACTTTGTAAATAAACCAAAGTGAAATGTGTAATGATTATAGATTGATTCATAACATTTATAAATTGTCTTAAGATAAAAAATTTGCAGGGAAAGTAAACTCTGAAAATTGAACTGACACTTTAATGTTCTTCACTTTCAAATCCTTGCTTTAAGCAAAAATGATAGTAGACATGATTTAAAAGTTGTCATTATTTTTAGATCACCCACTCTGGATGTCATCCAAATGGCTTTCCATGAATGTCTTGATGCTAGATGAAAAGCGAGTTATGGTGGATGCCAATGAAGTCCCAATTCAAAAGATGTTTGAAAAGCTGGGTATGTACAATATATGAAACGTTGTCATGTATGAAGGACTGAAGAAATGACAGCTAATTTTGTTGTATGCTTTATCTAACTCCTTTTCTGTTCATTTTAGAGGTACCAAGTTATTATTTTGTAGATGGACAATATTTTCGTTTTCAACAATCATAACCTCAAAAGGTTGGAGATGCATTGCAGGCTCCTTAGTCATTCCCTTAGCAATAAATTTATCCATCTTCTATGACTTATCTAACTTCCTGGTGTCCTTACCTTACCAAGCTCACTCCTTACCTTTGTCCTACCTATTCTTACTCTCCAGCGCCCCCGCTCAGTGTCACTTTCTCAGGAAATTCTTCCCAGATGACTCATGCTGCTTTCCCTGCCCTGACTATACCAATAGAACCTTTAGTGACTCTGTAGCTTACCTGTCCTCTCAAAATAATGGGTTCTTGAGAGAGAACAGATTTTCTTTTCAACACCCCAGTAGGCCAAACACAACAGATTCTTCCTAAATACCATTGGTTTTTTGGGCACATTATAGCCATGTCAATACAAATGGTACCAGATTAAATTAATTGTCTGAGAAGCTTTGGTACCTGCATGACCTTACAACCCAAATATTAAAATATGAGCTCTGTTCCATTGTTTTCTTAAGGTGGCCCAGTAAAGCTAACCATATTAGATAAATTTTGCTTATATGTGAGTAAGAAAAGTCAACTTTTCAGGTTGGACAAATGATACTTTTCCTACTAAATTGATATGGTAAAAATAGAAAAGACTGACAAAATAGTTAAAGCATAATTTTAAAAGCCCTTGAGATTTTAGTGCTTGATTGTTTTGAACATTCGGCAGGTATGTCTGCTCATCCTACCTATTGACTTATGAATAGTCAATATCACAAACTAGACTTCAGAATCTCTGCTGCCTTTTTGGTGAATGTTTGATGTTAGCAGTGGAATAGATCAGGTGAACTATAATTGGTGAAAATAAAATTCAAAGACGCTCCTAGGGTGGGGTACACTTAAGGATTACAAACAAATGATTCCTATCTGTCTTTAGGCTTACTTTCTATAGGAAAAGCTTCATGTGAGTCCATCTAACTAGCCATGTCTCTCTCATTCAACACAGGTATCAGCACCATTAAGGTTAACATTCGTCACGCCAATTCCCTGGGAGGAGGCTTCCACTGCTGGACCTGCGACATCCGGCGCCGAGGCACCCTGCAGTCCTACTTCGACTGACCATGCCTGATGGGGCTTGTGGCTTGGCCTCAGATAAACCTAGGAAGTGTAGGGGCAAGGTTCATTCTTCTGCTTTAAAGAGTGCATGAACTGTAGTGCTTTAAACAATCATATCCTTAACAGGGGTCTTAAGCCTGGTTTATTTTTATTCCTTTTCTTTGCTATAAGGAAAATAACTTGTGTTAGGTCTTACTCTCTACTCTTAATTTATTTGCTGTTTGGCTTCAAGCATAAAAATTTGGTGAATGTATACCAAGACAGAAATTAGTCCTTTGAGTAACTTGGCCGCTAATATTTAACAATCTACCTCTGTTTTTAATTTTTTTTTTCCAAAGGCAGCTTGAACTGTTGGTCCTAATCTTTTTTTAAAATTTTTTTTGCTACAGTTGTGAATATATCAATTTTTTCCTGAATGAAAGATTTAGAATGTTCACAGATCTTAAGCAGAACCAGATAACAGTCTCTTTTTCTAATAAGGAATTTTGGTAATTTTTAATATTTTGTTTTTTTAAGTAACCTAGACTTTGCACACATTAAAATGAATTTTCCATGAATATTTTTAATATTCTCATCTCAACATAGGTGATAGTTGCTACTAAAAACCTATTCACACAACTTACCTCATTTCAAGTGATTTAATCTCTTTTTCTTCTAAAATTTTACAGAAATATTTAGTGCAATAGTATGTAATTATCAGTTCCCATCTCTAAGTTTTGATATTCAGTATCTAATGGGTACATTGCATCTTTGGTAATCTAAGATTTGTTTACAGATGTGCAAATTATTTAAAGTGCAGGCTTTAATAGCATTAAAGTGCAGTTTTTAGTAGCATTAAAAAACTAATGAAACTAATGGAGGTAAAAACCTACATGTGATGTGAAATAATTTTAATGTTGAATACTGTATGTGTATTTTTATTCTAATAAACTTTTGTGTTATAGAATGCATTTTATTAGAGTTTTTCATCAGTCTAATTATTTTCAGCAAAAGTAAATTACAGGATGTAGCTCTTGGGACAGAACTCAAATCCTATTAAATAATCTACATATTTATTCCTAGTAAATAAAAATTTAAGCCTAGTTCTTGTATTTGGAAATGTTTAGCAGAGTTCAATTTTGTTTATTAATTAATTTACTCATTCAAAAATATCTGAATGTGTTCTGAATACAAGGGAGTCATCCTAGGCCCTGGAAAAGAAAAAAAGAGTCTCTGTTCTCAAGATTCTAAATGTTTTGACTCATGAAAAATCTGGGGTTGGGGGAGACGTATTTTGAAGTGAGTCCTGGTTTTCGACCATTCCCTTGCCAATACCTTTAATCCCTATGTATCCTGGTGTCCTTTTTCATCCCCCACAGAGATGCCTACCAGTCCTATACTTGGACTGAATCCTGCTTAATAAATCTATACAATTGTATGGATTGGTGCACAGTTGGGATATATGTTCCCAGGCCTAAATACTACTTGATGATTCTATTACACACCCCTCCACATGCTCCTTAGTGTCTATTCCAAACCTTCACTATATTCCCTTACCTGCCTATACGAGTATTATTTCATTTTTCATAGGGAAAATGGAGGCCATGATGTGTCAGTTCCCTCAGCTTTTCTGTTCTAATCCCGTACTGATTTATTTGCATTTGCATTCTCTTAAAATTCTTTCTCTCCTTGCCTTTACTAGCTAAGCTTCTAAACAGAACAATCAGGCCTTCTTCTCGTTATTTGCCTTTATTTCTCAACCTTCTACTAAGAGACACTTCTCTCATTTGTGGCAAAAAAAAGACAAACCTTCTAACCAGGTCTAATCCATACAACTGTCCTTTGATTCTAATCTCTCTCCTCTTTCAGCTGCATCAGTTACCATATTTTCTACAACTCCAACCTGTGTGCGTGTGTGTGTGTGTGTGTGTGTTTTCCCTCAGCAAATAACCATGCTCAAAATAGTGTTCAAAAAGAACTATTGCTCTGTCAACTTCATCTTCCTTCACAACTAAGATTCCTGAAAAAAAAAAATACACCTGCCAGTTCACTATTACATCTCTTGTTCATTCCTCAGTCTCCTGTTGATTTCTACCTTAACACTACAAAGTACTGTAGGTATCTTTGACCTGACCTCTCAACTACCATTTCCCATGGATACTATGCAGGCCTACTGATCATTCCTTTGAATGCCTTGCCTCTTTTGGATTTCTGTGATACATTCTCTCCCATCTTTTCTTATTGATTTTCAAGTTCTTTCACTATCTTCTTTCTACCCTTAAGAGGTGGATGTCCACAGGGCCCTGTCTTTGAGCCTTTTCTCTTCTCTTACATCCTCCTGGGAAGTCTCATCTGTGTGTAGGTCTTCTTCTCCCATATATCCATTAATAGCTCCCAGGGGCCATGTGGGGGGTGGGGAGGTAGGGAGGCCCTATGCCTAGACTTCTACTCTTGACCTATCCTAAGCTCCAGGTCCTGTTCCCAACCATCTGTGGACGTTATCTGGATATGGAAAGGCATTACAGGCTCAACACAATATTGCATTTGACTCTTCACCAAGCCATCCTGGACTCTTTCCTCTTCCTCATCTCATCTTGTTCCTTCCATTGGCATTTTGCATTGTTATTAAACATGACAAATTATTTCAACAAAGATAGCTCAATTGAATGATTTAATAAAGTCTCTATTTTTGGATCTTATGTCACTGGTCTTGGGTATGCTCTTTTGTCAGGGTTGTGGAGGAAAACAGAAGCAGCTGGGGCTCTGCCACACAGCTGCTATCAGCTTGCTATCTGTCATCTACCACTCCTGCAACCCAGTGGCTTCTCTGTGATGTAGAGCAGGCAGAACACCTGCCATCTTCTGTCAGGTGTCCAGATAACACACCAACAACTTCAGACTATCACTCTTCCTAGGGAACACCAAGCCTCTTTGCAAATCCCTGTCTAGAGGAAACAGCTATGTACATTAAGATGAATCATTGTCATTAAAAATAAACTTAATTTTAAATAAAAATATCTAATTTTGACATCATAAGTCATGTCTAGTTCCTAGTAAAAACAAAGTATTTCTTTTATGAATAGTCTTTAGAAATAAAGGTCATTGATCTGACCACTGTCGTGTGTTAACTTGTAACTACATAGGAATACCACCCAATAGTTCGGGAGAATGCAAAACGACACTACATCAGCTTTTGGGGGGCCAACTTCTTGGATGCATGGGTTCTTTTGAGACATTAGGATAATGCAAAAGTACTCAGATTCTCATCACTTAGTTCACTAACAGTAACAGTTAAGTGAGGTTTGGTTGTTAAAGACTCCATAGTACCCAAAATGACAATGCTTAAAAACCTACAGTTGATTGCAGGAAAAGGATGCAATACAGCAACAGTGCTAAAGTAAGGATATGAATCACAGACAAAGGTCATCTCACAGCAAAGGGTCCCAGGTGGTCAACCCCAAGCTCCATTTTATTACCCTTTCAGCTCGTGCAATTGCCCCACATTTTATAGCCTGTGCAAGGCCCTGGATTTTTGGGGGAGAGGGGAGTTAATCAACCATTCCTAACCAGTTATACAATTTATTGTCATATTAAGGTCACTTTTAGCTTGATCCTCAGTTTCTGAGATAACCAATATACTCTATTAGAATACTGTCCAGTTGTACAAGATCTAGGTCCCACCTGACCAGACTGTGACATGGCAGAGTTCAAATAATCTTTGAGGTGATACAGTAAACGTGTATTATAGACCATAACATGTGAATGCAAACTCTTGTTGACACTCCCTGATGACTGATAATGAGAACAACACATTTCCTGTGGGATTCTGTAGGGTGAACTGGCTCACTTCTCATTTCTGTCCCTGCAAGTAACAGGTCTCTGCTCCCTGTTCCTTGTCTGAGATGTCGCTCTTCCTTCAGCTGCCTGTCTTCCAAAAAATTTTGGACAGCTCTCATTTACTGTTTTCTCTTCTCCTTGCACTTAGCTCTGATAGGTTTTTACTTTGTTATTCTGCTGCTATCATTTTAGCGCAGTTTCAGGGGAAAATGAAAATAAATGTTTATGTTTAATCCACTTCAGTCTCTAGTTGGGTAAAAGCCTTTAGACAGTTAATTCATAATAGCATGGTAAAGGAGAAGATTAAGAGAGTGTTCCCCAAATCACTATGGGATTTTACAGGAAGTTGGGGAACCCACAGCTTTGTCTCTTCAAACTCTCAGGATATAAAAATCCCAAAGCATATGTAAAAATACCAAGGCTAGAAGCAGAGCTAAGTAAGTGAATTACTCATATTGGGCACAAAATTTAGGGAGGACAAAAAAAACCCCTCACTAATCTAGATAAATAATACTTTAATGCAGTATTACCGATTAAAATTAATAAATAAGTAAAAAATCCATGATGAATAAAATATCAAATTTTAAAATAAATACAGGATCAGTGGTACTGACACTTCTTTGGCCTCAGGCTCAAATGTGGCTGTGCACAACACCAGCTGCGCAATAGGAATTAAGGTGAAGTGAAAGTAAACCAGCTCTCACACTGTCTGCAGCCCAGATTCAAATCATCTGGGTAGTCCAGTAAAATCTCTTGCCTGAATTTGGATTAATATGATACCTGATTGCTGGCACTACTAGATGCCTGCAAAAAAGCAATCAAAATTCTTCTTTAAAGAAAGATAACATCCATCTAGGCTTCAAATTATTTCTAAAAATAAAATTTTATATACATAGTACCCCACACAGCCAAAGGCTGACAGATGCAGGAGGAGAAAAGACTCCTTCAGCAAAACAATATTCAAAAGAAAGATATCCACAGGAACTCCAGTTATCAGATTATCAGACACAGACTTTAACCTGTTATCCCACAAAGGAGCCCGATACCCCATTCGCAGTCACTCTCGATTTCTCTCTCAGGCCCTAGGCCTCCACTAATCTATATTCTGTCGCTATAGATTTGTCTATTCTGGACATTTCACAGAAATGGAATCATACAATACGTGGTTTCTTGCTATGGATGTCTTTCACTCAGCAAAATGTTTTTGAGTTTCATTTATTTTGTAGCTCTTATCAGGACTTCATTCTTTTTTATGGTTGAACAAAATTCCATTGTATGAATATTCTACATTTTATTAGTGGGTTATTTTGTTATTTCCAAATGATGAATGGACATGTGGATTATTTTCACTTTTTGGCAATTATGAAAAATGTTGCTATGAACATTTGGGTAGTTTCTATGTAGACATATGTTTTCATTTCTCCTGGATACAGGAGTGGAATTGTTTGCTGGGTCATATAGTAACTCCATGTATGACTTATAGATAAAAAGTTATATTTAAAAAAATGAATAAAAATAAACCCACTAATATACCAAATTAGTGTAATATTGATATGATTCATTTGTACAATCATTTGTATGATTGTGTTATAGTTTAAAAAGACAATGAAAAAATTAAAGGAAGTAGCTCACATGTGAAGATAGACTAAAGAGATTAGAACTCAGTCAAAAAGGAGAAAGCTGGAGACTCCCAGACAAGATGGAGGCTTAGGTAGACACACTTTGCCTCCTTGCACAACCATAAAAAGGATCACAACTAACCTCAAAACAAAAAATAACCAGAACTGCCAGAAAATTGAACTGCGTGGAAGTCTGACAACCAAGGATTTAAAGAAGAAATATTCATCCAGATGGGCTGGAGTGGTGGAGACAGCCAGCCAGGGTGGAGAGAATATGGTGTAGCAGCGGTGAGGCAGGGGTGATGAAGCAGCAGTGACAGCAGCCAGCAGAAAGGGTGGTCCCACATTCAGTGTGGCAGATAAAAACCAGAGGGACACATGGGGAATGAGGAATCCCAGCCCCAGGCCAGACTATGCAGCTCAGGTTTCCAGTGCTGGGAAATAAAGTCTCATAACTTCTGACAGTAAAAAACCAGTAGGGGTTGGAGAGGAGAAAGAAACTGCTTGTCTCACAGGAGAGTCCATCCAAAAGGCCCCCACAGTCCTAGAACATATGCAAACCCACCCACTCTGGGAACCACCACCAGGGCAACACCTAGAGGAGTGCCAGTCAAATATGGGAAGTGGGTGATGTGACTGGGAATGGGTGGGTGCCAAGCAAGGGGCATTGTTCTCTCTCTGACAACTCCACCACATACAGTGCCACAAAGTGGTGAAGCAGGTTGCCCTGCCTTGGCAGATACCTAAGGCTTCTCCCCTTACAACATAACAGTGGGCCAAAACAGGGAATCAAAGTAGCTCTACCTAATACAGAGAAACAAACACAGGAAGGCTGCCAAATTGAGGAGACAGAAAAATATGGCCCAAGTGAAAGAACAGATCAAAACTCCAGAAAAAGAACTAAGCGAAACGTAGATAGCCAACCTATCAGATGCAGGGCTCAAAGCACTGGAGATTAGGGTGCTCAGAGAACTCACTAAGTATGGCAAATGCATAAGGGAAGAAATGAAGGCTACACTAAGTGAAATAAAGAAAAACCCACAGAGAACCAACAGAGAAGGGAAGGAAGCCAGGGTTCAAATCAACAATTTGGAACATGAGGAAGAAATAAATGCTCAACCAGTACAGAATGAAGAAACAAGAATTCAAAAAGGTGAAAAGAAAATAAGAAGACTCTGGAACATCACCAAAAGTGACAACATCCCAATCATAGGGAAGCCAGAAGGAGAAGAAGAAGAAGAGCAAGAAATTGAAATCTTATTTGAAAAAAATAAAGAAATAAAACTTCCCTAATATGGTGAAGGAAATAGACATACAAGTCCAGGAAGCACAGAGAGTCCCAAAAGAGTTGGACCCAAAAAGGACCACACCAAGACACATTATAATTAAAATGCCAAAGGTTAAAGATAAAGAGGGAATCTTAAAAGCAGCAAGAGAAAAGAAGAGAGTTACCTACAAAGGAGTTCCCATACGCCTCTCTGCTGATTCTCAAAAGAGACTTTGTAGGCAAGAAGAGACCAACAAGGAGTATTCAAAACAATGAAAGGCAAGGACCTACAACCAACTTTACTCTATCCAGCAAACCTATCATTTAGAACTGAAGGGTATATAAAGTGCTTCCCAGAAAAGGTAAAGCTAAAGGAGTTCATCATGACCAAGCCCTTATTATATGAAATGTTCAAGGGACTTATTTAAGAAAAAGAGGAATATCAAAACTATGAACAGTAAAATTACAATGAACTCACAACTATCAACAACTGACTCTAAAAAACAAAAACACAAACAAACTAAGCAAACATCTAGAACAGGAACGGAATCATAGATAGGGAGATCATATAGGGGGTTATCAGCAGGGAGGAGGAAGAGGAAGAATGGGGGAAAGTTCAAAATAGACAGGGAGACGTTAAGAATAGTATAGGAAATAGAGAAGCGAAAGAACTTATACACAGGACCCACGGACATGAACTAAGGCAGGGGGGCAATTGCTGGATGGAAGGAGGGTACTGGGAGGAGGGGGGAAAGGGGGAAAAATGGGACAATTATAATAGCATAATCAATAAAATATAGTTAAAAATAAAATAAACGGAGAAATCTGAGGAAATTACAAACTCAAAATGATGGAAGTTACCAAATCTTGATGAATTGGTTAACTTTCAGTTTATTTAATCATTTTTAAAACACCTCAATTAGAGTACAATCCTGATTTTTAAATAAGATAGCTTAAAAACCTAACAACAAAGTAACAGGGGAAGCATAAACTTTTGTTTTTACCAAAAAAAAAAGTGAATATATATTAATACCTATTATTGAGAACCTACCAAATGCTAGGCATCAACCTAGGCGCAAAATATACTTTATCTCATTTGACCTTTTTAACAAACTTCAAGATATGTATTATTTTCCTTATTAAAAAAGAGACAAAGATTAAGTGCTCATGTTCAAATCCCTCTTATTTTACCAAAAAATTCTCTTAAATCACATAATTCCTCAGCTACCTCTCATTTCTCACTCCCTCAATCCCCATTTTTCAGAGTGAAAGTTCATGAAAGGTTGCTTTGTTTTTTCCCATATTTACTTTCTTACCATTCACTTCAATCCACTTATGTCTGAAGTTGGCCCCCACAACATTGTCAGAAACTGCTTCCTCTGGGTTCAACAAAGAACTCAGAGTCCCAGTGGCCACTTTCTGCACTTTCTCTTAAAACACTTTTCCTTTGGTTCATCTATAGAGTAGGGTTCAGCAAACTGTGGCCAAATCTGGACTGCCACTTGTTTCTAACATCCTGTGAGCTAGCAATGTTTTTCTTGTTGGTTGGTGTTTTTTTTTTTTTTTTTTGGCATTCTTTAATAGTTGGAAAAAATCAAAAGAAAATAATATTTCATGACACGTGAAGAGTACAGGGGAGTTACATTTCAGTGTCCATAAATAAGGTTTTACTGAGACACAGACACATTTATTCACTTACATATTGTCTGTGGTTGCTTTTGTGCTACAATGGCAGAGCTGAGTGGTTGCGACAGAGACCTTATGTGGCGTTATGTATCATTGCTGCCCACTGCTGCTCGCAACTATGAATCACAGTGGCAGTTATAACTCGACTGTGTTTCAAGCGCCTTATGTATCACTACATCTGTGACATTTTGTTATTGCCCATGTATACCCATCATGTCAAAACAAGAAAAGAGGACTTCAGATGTCCTGCTTCTAAGGCACAGCAGAATGTGGATTCTTTTGATCAAATGAGATGGCAAAGCATTGTGTTTATTATATAATGACATAACTGTGCCGAAAAGAATACAATATATGTTAATATTACCAAACTAAGCACTGATCACAATATTCCCAACACATAGGTGAGAAACAGTCAGAAAAATTAGAAAATTTAAAATGGGGTATCTCATCACAGAAAAATTTCTCCCCCAAAATAAAAAAATGAAAATAAGGTTGCAATTAAAGTAAGTTTAGTTTTTTGCTGGTTCATTTGTTAGTCAAGCAAGAAAAGCCGTTTACTGATAGTGAGTTAATCAAACCATGCTCAATTGCAGCAGCTGAAGAAATGTGTCCAGAAAAAACAAACCTGTTTAAAACTATTAACCATTTAGTGAGAAAAGTTGCTCTAAAAGTTGGGGACATTGTGAGCAATATCAATAATCAATTAAAGAAGAAGGCAAGTGATTTTGAGTGGTTTTCCTTAGCTCTTGATGGGTCAACAGATGTTAGAGATACTGTATAGTTGTTGAGCATTTGCGGAGTCAATACTGAGTTTAAAATGACTAAAGAATTGTATGAATATTCCAACTTGCCCTCCCACAAAGCAGCTGAATGGCTTAGCAATGGTAAAAATTTTATGGCAATTTTTTGAGTTCAGGCTGAGACTGAAATTTTTCTGAAGTAGAAGAGCTGCCCTCAACTACTATTATCAAACACTAAATAAATAGCTTTGGAAATGAGCTCTTGCTGTAGACTTGATAATGTTTAAAAAATTCAACCTAAAATTACAAGGCAAAAAAGTGCTTATGTGCAAAACTTATATAGTATGGTAAATTTTGATGACAATTAACGCTGTTTCAGTCATAAGTCACATCAAGTAGCTTTATACACAGATACATTTTCTGAACTTGAACTGCAATTCCAGCAGTTTTTTGAAACAATGCAACTGCATAGGAATTTCCATATTTCAAAATTCACTTAACTGTGCAATTTATGAGTTTCTACCTAATCTTCAATTTAAAATGATTAATCTGCAATGTGATGACATGCTACAAGTAAGCTATGCAGAGGTGTCTAACATTACTTCTCTCTTTCTGGTCACTTAATCATTACTGGTGATTACTGGTGAAATAAAACTTTCCTGACCTTCTTCTCTATTATTTTTTTTCTGATTCCTTTATGCTAGAATTCTTTTGGTATCTAGCATAAAGGAATTCCTTATTTTCCTCTGGGGAAAATGTTTAAACATATAAAACACTTTAATGTGCATGAGAAAGTTTGCTAAACATAGAAAGTTTGCTAAAATGCAGATTCTTGATTCCTACAACCAGAAATTCTGGTTTAGTAGGTGGTCTCAGAAGTACTGGCATAGAACATACCACATTCCAATTTCTATTATAATTTTTATGTACAGGTTTTATCTCCTTTCTAAACTTCTTGAGGTTGGGGGATATCAATCTCTGAGTTCTCCTTCCCACCTAACACTTAGTAGGTACTCCAGAGATACATAATAGTTACTGAAAGAGAGAGAGATGCTATGGATTGTGATAATTTTACCCTGATAAATAACATTGCCAGCCATAGAGTTTCCTGAGGTGGGCTTGCTATACTTACTTTTTTGGTAATAATTGCTGATAATTATGCTTTGATCAGCACCTAAAAAGTGAATAAAATTGTCAACAGTTATTCAAGAGCTGGAGCAGAGAGACTCTAAGAAAATAACTCCTGGAATGGCTCTTTTTTTTTTTTTTTTCCCAAACCTTTATTTTCCCCTTTCTCCAATTCACAAAGTTGGAGGGAAAGATAGAAAAAGAGTGATGAATCTAGTAGCTGAGTTAAAGAATGAAAAACAAAATGGAGAAAGAAGGGAGGTGGGGAGAGAACCAAAGTCATTATCTATTGCACTCTCTCCAAGCCAAGAAATTAATGCCTTAATGCCTGCTGACATGGAGAGAGATCTACTTGAGGTCTTACATGTATCATAACCATAGAGCACTTTTCACCTTCCTTATCTTGCTAATCTACAGAGATTCAGAGTTGTTCTGTTGTCAAGTAGGGGTATACTTAATCTTGCTGGGGTTATATATACTATAATTAGATGTGTTGTCACTGTAGCATTATAACTGGGGTCCTTAAAGCTCTAGAGTAATTATGGCACATTTTCAGAGTTGTCAGTTTCATTCAGGGATTTGGAGAAAAATTGTTTAAAATTTTTGCCCCTTAAAAGGGTTTTCTGACACATGTGCAAATAAAACCAGCAAAATGCAGTTTTTCCATGTCAAACTTGTGTTTTTCTGGAATGCATACTAAAGAGTAGACATTTTTTATGTGTAGAGAGTAACCGAAAATTCTGACCTTTTTTTGGTGTAATCGGGAAACACATTGATAGTAACTCTGGAATCTCTTTAAGTGAATGCAAGATATTATATGAAGTAAGAACATGTCTTGTGGATATCTGTGGCCCACATGGTTTGTGCTTTGACCTGAGTAGGTAAACTAAAACATGTGACTTATCAGGGAGTCCAAGACGGCTGAAGTAACTACTATACAATAGATATTTACATCTATCACAGAATAGATTGTCACCTTATAAATCATTGTTATTACTTGGGTTGCACACAAAGGCAATGGTTCCTAAAAATCAATTTAATTTCCTGACATAACCACCCTTAGTCAGATGTTTTGGTATATTGAAATTAACTATGGATAAAATAAAATTGTATTTAGGATCAGGTTCAAAATAATATGAGGTGGGGCAGGAAAAGAGGTGTGACAACAAAAGACAGAGACCTGGGTGGTCTGACAAAACGTTTCATCTGGATGATAAAGTCTCACTTGGTTGTCTTATTTAAGAGGTTTTGGTTTGTTTAAGTCTGAGCAATTTCAGAAAACAATTGCAATGCAAAACTGTTTTTGTCCGGTACACCAGTAAAACTACTATAACAGAAAAAAGATTGAGAGTTAGATGAAAAGCATGAGGACTATAACATTAGAAATTCTTGATTCATGTAAGTGTAGTGAACGTTACAGCTTTAGTAAAATAGAAAACACCATCAATAATTTTTCTTCAATGCAAAAGAAACGTGACTAGAATCCTGCAGATGCAGTTAAAGAGGCTGACCAGATTATGGCCAGATTGTACAACACTGATTATGTGGCCTGTAAACAGGTGATGCAACCATCAGAATTTCCTCTCACAGGAATCTGAAAATATTGCACCATTAACCTTCTCTCTTGCAGCAGTCTAAGAATATTTCCTCAGAATTTATCCTTTTATAAATTTTATTTATAAATTTATAAAACACAGAGCCATTTTATTAGCACACATTTTTGTGAGTGTGGGTTCTAGAGACACTGAGACTAAAGTAGAGAAGAGAAACTGCCTCAATAATGAGCCCGATATAGGTGCCTTCATATCGGCCCAGTTTTCTGACATGGACAGAATCTATGAAAAGTGGTTTCTTAATACATATTAGATGAGGAAGAAATTCATAAACTTTAAAAGATATTATTCCAATATATTTTCCTAAAGTATTTCCTACAATCACATCTGAGTTTTGTCATATCATTCATAGTGTTGGCATATAAAGCAAGAATTAAATTTGAGCCCTGGCTGGTGTGGCTCAGTGGATTCAGTGCGAACCAAAGGGTCACCAGTTTGATTCCCAGTCAGGGCACATGCCTGGGTGGTAGACCCTGTCCCTAATTTGGGGCACGCAAGACACAACTTTCTTTTCCTCCCTTTCTCCTTCCCTTTCCCTCTCTCTAAAAATAAATAAATAAAATCTTTAAAAAAAAGAGTTAAATCTCATTTAGACAGTAAAAATATTGGTTTCATTAATGGTAGGTACATAGTGATGTTTGTTTATTCTCTTCTTTCTGGTAGAGTAAAATTTAACTGGTAGATTTAAAGAAATATTACTTGTATCAAACAAGCACTGTTACAATAGGTCTGAATTATTCAAGTTCATAGGTCCTTGAATAACCCACATTTGCACATTAGGAAAGCTTCAAAAGATTCAGGCTGACAGAGGTGTGGATGGGGTGAAAGTATTCTAACCCACAATTAGTCCAAGAAAGCTCTGCTTTTATTTCAATTAAGCTCCAAATATTCTGAGCCAAAGTGGAATGCCCTAGAATTCTTTGAGGTGAAAGGAAAAAGAAATGCTTAAAGGACCTAGAACAAAACTGTCCCAATGGAATTCTCCTAGTAGCTAACACAAGACTAAAGGGAACCTTTTGCCCAAAGGCTTATCCTCTGGGTCTACCCTGAAGTTATAAGAGATCCCTTAGACACCCTAAAGTGTGGACTAGCACTCCCCAACCTTCTCCCAAAATTAGGACTGAATTGCAGGACATGTACACTGGAGGAATTTCTTTACATCCTTACCATGGTGTCTTCTGGAACAAACTGGTAAGTTAGGCTACCTTAAAAATAGTTATTGGTATTCAGGTAATGTTTCCATGGATAAATCAGACTGGACCAAACAACACTGTATTTATGTCTGGTCAGATGGCGGCATAGGTAAACACAGGTTGCCTGCTCACACAACCACATTAAAATTACACCTAAAATATAGAACAACCATCACTCAGAAACATCAGAAACTGAGTTGAATGGAAGTCTGATAACTACGGAACTAAAGAAACCACATCCATCCAGGCTTGTAGGAGGGGCACAGATGTGGAAGGGGCCGCTCCCACACCCACATGTGGTGGGTAAAAATTCAGGAGAGCTATCTCAGGAGCAAGGGGTCGCAGCCTCACACCAGGGCCCCCACCCCAGGGCCAGTGCCAGGAAGATAAGTCCCCACAATTTCTTGCTCCAAAAACCAGTGGGGATTGAGTCAGTGGAAGAAACTTCTGGAGTCCCAAGCAGTTCCTCTTATAGAACCCACACACAAACTTACTCCGACTCACTCCGTCTAAGCTCCAGCACCTGGATAGCAGCCTGAAAGGCACCAGTGGCACACAGGGAGGGACTGATGTGTCAGGCATGAAGATGAGAGCTGGGGGACAGCTTTCTCCCAGACAGAAAGGTGGGAAGAAACCACTGTCCCTTTTCTGAACCTTCCCTGAACAGAGCCACAGAGCCAGCAGTCTGGGACCATATCTGAGAATCCATCAACTTTACTAACACTGTTTGCCCCCACCCTGCAGATCACCAAAGACTCAATCCCATTCAATTTACTGGACCACCCAAGCTGTTTTTTCATATGAATGGCTGGTCTTGGCTCATGCTTCACAACTTCCTAACTCCTCTCAAACAACCAACAGCCAGCCTAAGTGAGTCCCCAACCCCTATACTTCTTGTTGAGTGGCCCCAGGCGAGCACTAGCAGCACCCAGCCTTGAGTCACAGCTTTACTTCAGCCGGGAATCTCCAAGCCTAGCATAAGTAGCAGCCATCTCAGATTGCCTTATAGCTCAAGCAGGGTGCTCTGGGAAATACACAGGTGGTGGCTGACCTTGGCCTGCACCACCTGGGAAGTCCCAGAGCCAACACACCCAGTGGACAGTTACTGATCATGTCAGAGCACCACCACCTTATTCCTGCATAGCTGATTCCTCACAGAGGACAGAGGTTTGTGGTCAGTGGTCACAGCCAGTCCTCATAGGTGACCAGCCTGGATAAATCCCTCCCATTGACTTGCCAACAGCAATCAAGGCTCAACTACCAGAGGAGGGTGCTCTCAGCCCACATGAAGGGCACACCCTGAGTACCCAGCTTGGGGATAGGGGAAGTTGTGCCACTGGACCCTACTGGACACCTACTACATTAGGCTACACTACCAAGACACGGAGTCAAAGCAGCTCTACCTAATACATAGAAACAAACACAGGGAGGCTGCCAAAATGAGGAGACAAAGAAACATGGCCCAAGTGAAAGAACAGATCAAAACTCCAGAAAAAGAGCTAAACGAAATTGAGATATGCAATCTATCAGTTGCATAGTTCAAAACACTGGTTACAAGGATGCTCAAGGAACTTAGTGAGGACCTCAGCAGCATAAAACAGATCCAGTTGAAACAAAGGACACACTAATTGAAATAACAAAAAAAAATGTACAGGGAAACAACAGCAGAGTGGATGAAGCTAAGAATCAAATTGATGATTTGGAACCTAAGGAAACAAGAAACAACTAATCAGACTAACAAGAAGAAAAAAGAACCCAAAATAATGAGGACAGTGTAAGCAGCCTCTGGGACAACTTCAAGCACCCCAGTGTTTACATCATAGTGGTGCCAGGAGGAGAAGAGAAAGAGCAAGAAATTGAAAATCTATTTGAAAACATAGTAAAAGAAAAATTCCTTAATTTGGTGAAGGAAGTAGACATGCAAGTCCAGGAAGCACAGAGAATCCCAAACCAGATGGATTCAGAGAGGCCCACTCCAAAACACAAGATAAGTAAAATGCCAAAGGTTAAAGATAAAGAGAGAATCTTAAAAGCTGTAAGGGAAAAGCAGTTAGTTACTTACAGGGGAGTTCCCATAAGACTGTCAGCTGATTTCTCAAAAGAGACTTTGCAGGCTAAAAAGGATTGGCAAGAAATATTCAAAGTCATGAAAAGCAGGGACCTACAAGCTAAGATAGCTCTACCCAGCAAAGTTATCATTTAGAATCGAAGGGCATATAAAGAACTCCCAGACAAGAAAACTAAAGGAGTTCATCAGCTCCAAACTATTATTACATGAAATGTTAAAGGGACTTATTTATGAAAAAGAAGATCAAAGCTATGAACAATAAATGCATATCTATCAACAACTGAATCTAAAAAGCAAGGTAAGCAAACAATAAGAAAAGAGAAAATCATGGATATGGAGAGTGTTTAGATGGTTGCCAGACAGAGGATGTATGGGGGAATGGGTGAAGAGGTAAGGGAATTAAGAAGTGCAAATAGGTAGTTACAGAATAGCCATGAGGATGTAAATTACAGTATAGGAAATGGAGTAGCTAAAGAACTTATACGCATGACCCATGAATGTTAGCAATGGTGTAGCAACTGCCTGACGAAGTGGAAGCTGCTGGGTGGAGTGGGACAAAGGGGGAAAAATGAGGACAACACTAATAGCATAGTCAAAAAAATATAATTAAAAATAAAAAAATAAAACACCATTTAACGTACAAAAACAAATAAAAGAACACCATATTTAGGATACTTGCGTTCTAGGGATTCAATGGGAAATTTCCCTTAAGTTCTCATTCTTCTACCTTAGTCTCCCCTAAAGAACCAAAGTGTTTATTAAAACTAATAAGGAAATGCCTACCTATAGTAGTCCAGACCCAGTACTCTGGAAGGGGCAGGTATATAACCATATTACATGCCTAATGTGCAATATTAGAAGCTTACATTTTCTCATTGGGTCAGGGTCTGGTGCTCTGGCTTTTGCCAAAAGCTTAGCAAAAGACATGTATAGACACATACCACACTTCTTGCAGTGTCCTCAGTCATGAAGGCATGAATATTAGCAACACTCTGCAATGTATGGATGAATTAATAGAAGTGTCTCCATCTTCAAACAAGAAAGATAAACAGGATCTGGATAGGGTCAACACAAATTAAAAAACACTTGCTACACTGCTCATGAAATAACCCCAGAAGTAGAAGTAGCAAGCTATTTCAGTGTGGTAACCTGAATTTGGAGAATTAGGTAGTTAACCATCAGGAAGGACTCAAGTGAAATGAACGGCAGGGATGACTTTCTATATATCACTGTGCAAAGTTCTTACAAGAAAAGAATTGCTTTTATACCCAGCAAAGGATGGGGGACTCAGAGATGTTTTATGGAAATACCTGAGGTTACTTAGTGAAAAAGACATATACTGCTTACCATACCCCCAGTAAATGTTTCCTGCTACACTCTGAGTTTCTGTGGCTACTGTGCCCAAAGTAATCGGCAAGCAAGATGGCAAAATAAACACAATAAAAATGTATTCTCCTTTCTACTTAAATGAATCCCCAGAACTGTACACTAGTACAATATGGGTCACTTTACTGGTCTGGGCAGTGGTTTTGCTTTGGCTTCAGTCAATCCCCCTAGAATTTACTTTGTATGGGGTTCCATCCCAGATCCTCCCTAATATTCCCCAGTGTGGAGGTGGATGCTTGGATGAGCTCAGGAAAATTGCTTCATTGCTATTAACATACAGAGTCAACTCAATTTTCTACTTGCAAATTATCACCCTGAGGTCATTTATAAACTTAGCTGTCTCATCATAGAGACTATTTTATCTAATCACAGAAGCTGAATTAATTTTTTCTAAATTAAGATATTTACTCCCCTGTTGTAATGAAAGCCAAACCTCTTTATTTGCTCAATACCTATGAGAGTAAATTATAGTCTGCAGCAAGCATTCTAGAAAGTGAAGGAAAGACATGGTGTTAACTATTCCTCTGAGATACCTGAATCAGAAAAACCTGTTTCCTTCTTTTATTTTTTTACTAATTAAAAATTGGCTTTTAATTACAATCAGTTTATAGGCCTTTCCAATACCAGATAAGGAAATCTCATCACTGGTCCCCAGTGACAGATAGGGAAATGGAGACAATGGTCAAGTCTCTAGGATGATCAACAGAGTCTGAATTCACCACAATTTCCCCCTAGGAATCTTTCTTCAGACTTTCTTCCCTGCCTCTTAAAAACCACTTTAAAAATATTCTTTGAACCCAGGCCTTTCTAAGACAGAGAAAGTCTCCAGGTGTCTTCTTTATCACCTAATTCTTGTTAATGGTCTTACCAGTAAAGATAGTTGAAGGTGACTGAGGTACCTGTTGATTATGGGCACAGTACAGAACCACTCAAAGCGAATGGTTTGTAGAATTCCTACATGACTCAACCTCTAGGTTACAAATGAAAACACTGGAAACCACTGGTCTGTTCTCTTTAACTCTCAAATGGCAACCTCAGGGAAAAAACCTGCAAATTTAAGCTGATTTTGCTACTGCTCTGTATGGGACTGAATTAACAGCAATTTTTAACTTAATGCCAAATGTGACTCTATTTAAACCAAAGATGTCACACCAAGCCAAGTGCAAACCCCATTCGAGCCTGGATCAGAGCAAACCTCATCCTAACCTGCATCAGTGACATCCACCAGAACTCAAATGTGTGGGGAGAACAACTTAACTAATGTTCCTCGCTGAACTCTTGATTTGCCCCCATCCCCTTCTCCAAATCCTTTCTCTCCACACTTCTTACACTTGAGAAAATGGCAACCCATCCACCCAGCTATCTGCTCAATGCAGAAAGATTACTACTTTGACTGCCCAGATCCAGACAATGACCAAGTCCTGTTAATTCTACCTCCCATGCAGAGTGGGGCAATAGTAGGTTTACAATTGTTTGTATGGATAATAATACAGTAATTAATTCAAGAAACTTTCATGTACTCACAACTGTAAACCTACTGTTGCCCTACTCTGTGTATCTTTTCAATTTTTTAATTATGATTTTAGAGAAAGAGACAAAGCGGGGAGGGAGAGAGAGGCATCGCTCGGTTGTTCCAGTTATTTATGCACTCATTGGTCCTTATGTGTGCCCTGACGGGGGATGCACCTTGGTGCATTTGTTACATCAAGATGACACTCTAACCAACTGAGCTATGCGGCCAGAGCTCCTACCTTTTTCCCCTACCATCACCCTAATCCAACTCCTCTCTATTTCCCACCTGGACATCTGCAATAGCTTCCTAACCGTTCTGCTTTCTTCTACCTTGAATTTTATCAAATTCCTCAGGTATATATGTAATTTAACATGTTTATTTGATATCTCTGCCCTCAGAATGTAAGCTTCATAAAGACAATGTCTTGATTTTTTTTTAACTGGAGTGTTCCTGGTGTCTCACACATTATCTGGCATATAATAGGCATCAATAAAACTGGTTATGAGAATGAATGGTTTGTAGAATTCCTGCATTTGAGACAATTATGGCTCAAAGTCTATTTACTCTCTTAAAAGTCTTTTCTCTCTCAAAGCCATAGAAGCCAATTCCTCAGTAAGAATTCTTTTTTCTTCCTTCAGGCTGATTATTGTATGGTGACGTTTTAGCAGGGTCTCTTAGGAAGAAATCAGAGTGAGTGCTGAGAGAGACACACCCCCCCCCTTTGAGACATGACTGCCATCTGGTGGCAATAATCCTAATCCGCAATCAAAACTCCCCCTGTATTGTCTCAATTTTTCTGAAATTTTACTATATTAACTTGGATATGTCCCCTTTGATCCATCATATATTTCTTCTGGCAACGTATGTCCATCAGTTCTGGGAAATTTTCTCCTTTACTTTTGTAATTCCTATAATTTGTATGATAGAACTAAATTGATCTTTTAGTATTCTTATCCTTTTTCTCCCTTCTTGGTTTTATTTTGCACTACTTTTTGAGAAGTGATTCTTTTGGCTTTACCACAATGTCACCAAAACAACCTACTGATAAACAAAGCTGAGTTTATTCTTACCGAAGTAAGGGAGAGCACTAACTTTGGACAGTCTCAGCTTAGTGGCCTCTTAGACGGTGAAGGGCAAAGTTGAGATATGTATGTCTTGAAGTCTGATCCAATGCTAGCGCTCAATTAGAAACGGACAAGGATAACCTCTGATGCTTACTAAGGTCTCAATACATCAATACATGTCACTTTCACCTTTCTGAATTTTTATTAACCTAAAAATGAGGGGTCCCTATTAGGTTATCTCAAAAGCCCCAAAGCCTCTTTTCCTGTCTCTAAGTCAACGGCACATGGGCAGGTGGAGGTGGGATGGAAGGATGCATTACTACAGAAAATAGTCTAACATGAAACTCAGTGAAAAAAGAAATCATCAGAAAGGTGGCAGTAAATCAGTAGAAGCTCTCTTCAGGGAGTTTATGTCAGAGAATGTGTCCGAGGAGCCAGAGTATCCTATAAAGACAGTAATTTAAGAGGTTTAATATGCTGATGTGGCTGTCTAGGTCCAGCGCTTTGAGAAGACCGACACTCTCACTCACAGGGACCAAGGGAAACTCTCATTAGCAGCCTCGTCTTGAAGGGCCATACACCACCACCTCTACACTCAGCGGGTTAATTTTGCCTGCCAAAGGATGCAGAAAGGTGGCTAAGTTGGTGATCAGAGGGGCCCTTGCAACAGCTCTGACTCCCGAATCTGCCAGGATTTGCTTTACTGCCCCACTTGGGACGAATGCCTAGGGCATCCTAAACTCCAGTAGCTTACCCTACTCTTCAGTGCCCCACATGCACTCTCCTTGCCTTACTCCCTTGGTTTCGGGACCACGCCGCTCCTCCCACACCTCTCCCTCCTCCCCTCTTCTCGTATCTCTAGGCCCTGCTTGGCTCGCAGCCTAACTTTCTTCCCCACTGCTTCCTATTTCTCGGCTCCAACAGTCGCATCTCCCCTCATCCCCGTTTCTACCCCTTTCCCTGGCCCCTTTCATACTCCTTTCCGGCGCTCACCCTGCTTTAAAGGAAGAGAGGTTCGTCAACCCCAACCGGGTTCAAGT
This sequence comes from Pteronotus mesoamericanus, assembly GCF_021234165.1. Taxonomy (NCBI): domain Eukaryota; kingdom Metazoa; phylum Chordata; class Mammalia; order Chiroptera; family Mormoopidae; genus Pteronotus; species Pteronotus mesoamericanus. The sequence goes on from NW_026555065.1 coordinate 20,188,266, forward strand.
CTGAGGTACTAGCAGAGCAGAGGCCCCGCCCACCTAAAGGACGCCCCATCTCTCTCGCCCTCTGAAGGCAGAATAGGAAGGCGATTGTGCGCCCCCCGGGACTGACAGCTCTTTCCACCCAATCCGAACGTGTCTAGCCGACTCCCACCCCTATCCTGGAAGGACCCCAGGTAAGTGGCTGTCTTGTGCCTGACGCGATCTTGTCCTGGTTCTGTCCCCGCCCGTATTGCCTCTCCCAGTTTTTCAGTCTGTTCAGCAAGCGCTGGTTTTAGGTAGGGTTCCATTGTTCCTTGCGAGGAGAGTTGCACCCAAATTTGCTTTAAATAGGAGACTGAGTCAGAATTAGAGAGCCGGCCCTTCCTTCGCAAATTTCCTGCTTGGCTGTATGTGTTGGCCAAACTTTTAAAGAAGTCCAACAAACTGATGCTTAGCCATAGACTGAACTCCAAGATAATAACAGTGGCTAACATTATATACTCCTCATAAGAATTAGCTTATTTCTCTGTAGAGTAGATGCATTTCATCCCCATTTTACAGGTGAGGAAACTAAGTTATAGAGAGGTTAAGTATCTTGCTAACGATCAGCTATTAAAACAGCTATTAGATGGCAGTTAGGATTAGAATCCAGGTGTTGGGTCTTCCCTGAAGCATATTCCAAACCCACTGTAACCACTGCTTCTAGGAACCTAGGATAAATTCACAATTCAAGGAGCAGATTAAACTCTTCCTCTGAGTCAGGTTTACTAAACATGGAGGAAGAAGGGTAAGGATGGGGAAGAAGACCAAGAGATTCTTTGTTTTGGCGCTGTGTTCTCTGAGCTTGGTGAATTCAAAGATGAGGTGAGTTCATTAAGTGTATACACAGTATGTGGATATCCTTTTAAACTCATTCTTTAAAGCTAACTTTTTAAAATATTAAGAGAGAAACTGTTAAATGATCCCTTATTAAAATGGGAGAAACATGGCTCTTTAATACTAAAACATAGTAAAGACCTTTAAGGCACAAGATATCCCTTAGAAGTTTGTAAAGTTAAGTGTATTTTGTTTCTGTATTAATATTTAAAGAGATGTGTAGCAGCTAGGCAAATGCACCTTTCAAATGACTGATAATCACATAAATCTCAGATCAAAATTTCCAGAAACAGAGCTTTTCTCCACAAATACCATATGCCATCTTACATCATGTAATTTATAGAATGACTACCAGAAACAAAAATATTAAGAATTTATTTGATATGGTAATATTTATTATTTCAAATCTGAGTTCAGATAAGGTCCATGGGCAATTTCCAGGATTGTTCAGTGGGGTTTTATTATTTGGATACAGTGAACTAGACCAAACATTTTCTATTTAAGATTTTGATGAGTTGATTGTAGAGCAGGAACTCAACTAGCTTTGCCAACAAAGAGGTAGTCTGAATAATGAATGGTAAGGAAGTGAACCCATCTTTCTTACATGCAGTGGTCTGCTAGAGCACTGAACTTCCCTATTTAGGCACTGGAAAATGATGGTGCCCCTTAGAGAAGTGCTGAAATGAAAAGGCAAAGGAATCACATAGTGATTCAGACTAACACAGAGCAACAAGGCTATCAATGTTTTGCTAAGTAGATGGAGGTGAAGCCTTCAGCAATGACTAAGTGAATAAAAAGTGTATTTTTCCTTTCATACCTCGAATTATACCAGTAAGGAACTCCATAAAAATTGTTGGGAGAACTAGTTTCTTTCTTCTCCCATCCTTCATAACTTAACTCTGCATCTGCTGGGAAACTCACTCTCCAGCCTTTGTTCTTTGTTGCAGTTTAGTTCATGCTTTGCCAAGTAATTATTTTTTGGTGGCTCTCCATCCTAAAAGTTGAGTTTAGGTATCCAAAGTTCTCTTTACTTTTGAGGGAGAGAGCATAGAGACCCAGGCTTAATGTTTGGTATTAATTGATTGGGTAAAAATAGTCTTTCCTTCAGATTCTGGATGTTAATGGCCTTCATTATGGTGCCTTAGGCAAACAGTTAATTCTGACTCTGAAAGAAGTGAGTATGAAACACTCTTGTGTTTTGTTCATTTGGGCATAATATACATTGACGATATGGTTACAGCTTATTGTATATAAAAATAGTTATTTTTATATTATTCTTTTACTACCTTTGGCCCTAATCATGACACAGTCCCACAATAGAAACAAAGGTGTTTTTTCATTTGTTTATTTATTTATTTATTTTTTTAAAAAGGCCAGGTCAAGATTATGCAGCTCAGAATTCTAACAGTGGACCACAAAGACAAATTTGGAGAACTGGTTTGCCTTCTCTGATGTTACCTGCAAATTCAACAGGATAGTATCCTTTAATTCCCCCTGTATGGAATCAGGATTGTGAACATAATACCTCTATTGTGACTGTCATTTATTTGCTGTTGACTCTCAAATCTAGATGTCCAGTTCTGACTTCCTGTTCCAAGCTCTAAATTCCAACTGCCTTCTTCATCTCTACCTGGATATTCTGGGTATCCTACAGGTATCTCCAGCCCAGCGTGTCCAAAACTGAATTAACTTATTTCCTCCCTTATGCCAACCCCAGAAATGTTCCTCCATATTTCACCAAATGAATAGTCGGTACCCTCTTAGACTAAAGTGAGAATTAGAGAATACTTCAGATCCCTTTCTCCCTTTATTCTCCCTTCTCACTCAGTTGTATTGATTCTACTTGGGTCAGTGTATTGGGCATCTCCATCCTCATAGGCAGTTATTACTGATTGTCTTAGGTCACGTTCCCTGGAAGCAGAGTCTAAAGAGGATTTGGGATGATCTATTGAGGGAGGGAGTTTCAAGAGAAACCTTTAAGAGAGGGAGAGAAGTACACTAGGGAAAGGGAAAGGCCTACCTAACAAGGATGTGGTCTCAGGTAAAGTCTAGTCTGGTCTGATCCACAGGTAAGGAATCTGAAGCATTAACCACAACAGTAGAATTATCTCCCTTTAAAGCAAGGGGGCCAATCTTGTAGTAACCGCACCCCTCCCCACCCCACAACAGGTATTGACTGAGGGCGGTCATATCTTCCTGGCCTAGGTGGCTGCAGTCAATGGTGGGTAATTCTCTGAGGAAGAGGACAGATGTGAGCCATGAGAAGCAGCCACAGTCACTCCTGGGGATAGGGGCTCCAGCCTGGTGATTGCTCTGGGCAGGGCACCACAGTGTCTGCCACAGTAGCCCTCATCATCTCTCACTTGAAGTACTGCAGCAGGCTTCCTGTTGGAATCTGTACCTCTAGACTCCACCACCTCTAATTCTCCAGCCACACTGCAACCAAGATGACCCTTCCACAAAGAAAATCTGATAATGCATCTCTCAAAATTACAGAGAAAAAAGCTAAACTCCTTAACATGACACATCAACTCTTCATGATAAGACCTTATACCACCTTCCAAGCCTTATTTCCTATAACTCTCTTCACCCATCTACACTTCATGACTATCTCAGTCACACACATATATGTGCATGACTTACAACACATGCACAGACTCACCTTAGCTCTAGTAATATCAAACTCACACTTCACACTCTCTTATGTTGCCATGCTTTTACGCTGCTGCTCTACCTGCCCAGAATATCTTTTTCACTCCCTTCTCCCACTTATGTAAGAAATTCCTGTTCCTTCTTCAATAGAAATAGCAGCACCACCTATAAAGCTTTCCCTGATTTCTTGAGCTGGACTCACCCAGTGCTTTCATAGTACCAAATTACAGCACCTGTCACATTGTATTGTCACTGTGTACGTAAGCACACATTTCTCCAATTAAACAGTAAGCTGCTGGGACTGTCTTGGAGTCAGTGCTCAATAAATGTTGGTGGGTGATCCTCCAGCTTTATAACCCCTTGAATACCAAGTTCCATTAGTTTATTGCTCACTGTTTTATGTGATCTTCCCTTGTGTGCCCTAAAACTGATCTTGACGCTCCATGACATATCCCTTCTTTTAATATTGTAGAATGTGGTAAGCAAATCCATGTTCACTAATGTTTTTATTAACTCCAATGTTATCCCTCCTGAGTGTTCTGCAGCTCTAACTCATATAATAACTTATACTTGAGCTGAGTATGCTTTAAAAGCTGAGTAAGATTTCTACAGCTGAGGAATGAGAATGTGTCCTTCCAGACTTAGGAAATAGCATAGAAAAGGGTGGAAGAATGAAAGCACTAGTGCGTTGGAGCACTAACTAGCAGCCTCAAGAGGACAGAGGGATATGGTAGGAGAAGAGACCAGAAACCAGTGTGTGGTGCCCTGAGTGCCTCACTGATTGAGATGGAGGGCACTTACCTGTAGAGTCAGAGAGTGTATAAGCCCTGGCTCTACCACGTTCTAGCTGTGTGATCTTAGATAAGTGTCTTAACCTCACTGAGCATCACTTTCCTCATTTATAAAATGAGAATGCTATGAAAACTTAAAAAAAATACTTAGTTAAAATGTGCCGACTCAATGCTAGTGGGGAGATGGCTGGCAGAACAGAAAGGGAAGAAGACCAGGTCAAAGGAAGGGGAAGCTCACATCCCAGCTCTTGGTGGTCTGGCATGGCAGATGGAAGACAGAAGATGGAACTGACTCACTGGTCAGACTGTAATATCCAAAAATGACTCAGGAGCTGCAGTAGACTAAGGCTCAGCTATTGCCCAAGTAGATTAACTTCCCAGAAGAATTCTCCCATGTGGGCTGAAAAATAAAAAAGAAGTTGGCCTTCCAGGGTGGGAATTGGGTGGGGGAAGATGACCCAGTGGTTTAGACTCTGTACTTGGTTGCTTGCCTGAGAGCTGACAGCATGTGGAGGGAGCAGAGAAGCAGCAACAACTGCAAGAGCATTCACAGCCATGGTGAGAACAACACATTTAGTCTTAGCGGGTGGAAAGACTGGAGAGAAATTCCCAGGCAACTTCATGGCTCGAAAGTCCCCCAAGAACTGAGGAGGAGCCTCTGGAGCAACCCACCAACACCTGAGAAGCAAGAGGCCCCTCAAAACCAGGCTATTGATGGACAACACTTATGTTTGATCTTTGTGTTTCCAGGTAGAGAGTCTTCAGCTATAAGAAGTTCCCTCCCTCCCTCCTTCTTGGGTGTTGTATTTGGGATATGCTGGGAGGACACTCCTGTGAGTGGTGAGTTTGGGAGAAAGACACGGTATCTAGGGCTCAGACTCTAACTTCCTTCTCTTTGGAACTAGGTATGATCTCAGGATGCATCATTTTGGTGTGTATAATAAAGAGACTGTTTCTGTAGGGCGAGGCCTGAAGTTGTTCTCCGCTATTTGTCCTGGGTCAGAAAGGGCTGCAGTTTTTTCAACTTAAGCTTTCATCATAAAAAAAAAAGAAGAAGAAGAGAAAGAAAGAAAAAAGTTGATACTCTTTTAAAATTAATTTTTAAAATATTTCTTTGCAATTCATAAATTACTAACTTTATTTTATTCATTAAAAATAAATTTAAATTTATTTTCAAAACTTCAGAAAAGTTGCAGATGTAGTACAAAGAACATCTACGTTCCCCTCACCCAGGTTCCTAATTAAGATTTTATCACATTTTAAGAATATCTAACCACCCTCTTTGTCTTTCAGTTGATCCTTAACTTGGGCAGAGAAGACAGGTGTTTTTTATTGAGACTCTCCCTCCACTGCTTGCAAAATTTTGACCATGGAATTTAATTTCCCTGGAATGTTAAGATTTATTTATTTTATATTTGGCTATTCTTTAGAGAGACCCGTTGCATTTTCACAAACTGAAATTCAAACAGTCTAAAATTCTTCAATCTGCTGATAGCTTCTGTTCACTCTCTCACCTCAAAAAGCACTATCTGTCCTCATCAAACTAGAATACTAGCCAAATTATGTCCTAATGACCTGGGATGTCCCTCAAGGAAATATCTTGAAATAAGCAAATTATTGGAATTATTTTCATGTGGTACCACATTCCCCTGAGGCATTTTTGTTTGAACCCAGGTTATGTCAAAGAGTTTGGTGGACACCTACCTCCCAAGGAAAGTATAAAGGAAATGGGAATTTAAAAAGCAGCCCATAGTCCTGCCTCTTTAGATATAAAAAATTTTAAGTGTTTATTTGAGCGGAAACAGCATTCCTGACAGACAGGATTGGGTTGATCAAAAGACCAAATTGGAGATGGAAAACCAGGGATGGCAGGGGAGAGCAGCCTGGGTGAGCAGCCAGGGTGGGTATGGGCAAATAGCAGCCCGTCTGGACTAAATCTGGAGGTGAGGCTGGCTGCAGCTGGAGGTGATGAGTACCGAGGTCACCAGCTAGGGCTGTGAGTGAGGAGAAACCTAAGCTGCAGCAGGGAACTTTGTGCATGGCTGAGATGCCCTGGGAAAGGACCCCCAGACTTCTACAAGCACAACATTCGCCTCTCCGCTTGACGCTTGCCAGACTGTAGCGAACTTCAGTCTTTGCAAGCTAGCAGTGGGGTACAGTGTCGGAGGTCCTCAAAGGCCAGAAGGTATCTCTCAGCAGGCCCCTCAGCCCATTTCTGCCAAAACAGCACTGTCCTTGCCTCCCCCCTGCCCCCGCCTTCTCCAAGTTAAGAGTGGTGGCGGAGTCAGCCAAGGAGTTTTACCACCTGCTTTCTAAGTATGTTGTTCCCCCTCAACTCAGCCCTCACTGGCTCTTTTCAATTCAAGCCCATCATTATGGCTAGTAGAAATTTCTCCAGGTTTTCAGAATAGATATTCCCACCTCAGTTTTCAGTAATGATAAATTATTTCCCCTATATCCATATTCTATTGGTTATTTCAATGGGCTTTTGGGAGGGAGTCACTAGGTTTCCATACTCCTCCATCATCTTGCTCCAAAGAGACATATAAAAGAGGTGGGCATAAGAGACTTAGAAGGAGCAGAAAGAGAAATAGGAAGACTATTGAGTTATAGGACCAGAGAGAGAAGTTAGGACCAAATGGGTTTGAAGAATACAGGGTGCACAATTACATTTGAATTTCAGATAAACACAATAATTTATCAGTATGAGTCCATACTGCATATGACATACAAAAAAATGCTTATCTAAAATTCAAAATGAACTGGGCACCCTATGATTTTATCTCCCAAATCTGGCAACCTTACTGTGACCAGACTGTGGAAGGCCTTATTCCATACTAAGGAATTTAGATTTATTCCATAGCAAATAAGGATGTGTTGGCACAAAGGAGCAACATTGATTAAGTGGTATTTGAGACCAGCCAGAAGATGATGACAATTGTCCAGGTATGAAATTGTGAAATATAAGTCCAGGATGATGGATGATGGAGAGAAAAAGGGCCGGATCTAGTAGCTGGTTAAATATGGGCAGGTGAAGAATGACGAGAACTCTAGCATGACAGTTTTGCAGCCTGGATGGCGGAAAGGACAGCAGAACTACTGATGGAAAGAGACATGTCTGGAGGAGGAATTGCTTTGGAAGGAGAGAAAAATTGACTTTGAGATGATGCTTGTATGTCTAAGTGAATTTTTGCAAGAAGAAAAATAACTGTCACCCTTACTTCAGAACCTGCTCCCAGGTACTGCAGAAATGGGATGTTACTCCTCATCCTCACAGCAAGGTGGCACAGGATTTAAAGTCCCAGGCAACCTGACTTAAGGAGACTTATTTCCACTATTTCACACTGCCTTTGATTAGAAAATAGAAACAGAACTCTGGGGAAGTTGTGGCTCCAGCTGTGGCTGCTGGGAATTGAGAAAAGGGAGTTGAAATGGAGGGAAAATTTGCTCAGAGGACGTGGAGGAGGAGGGCCAGAGAGACCTTTGGAACACACGGCAGGGAGAACAGCTTGGGAAAGGAAGCTTGAATGAGCCTAGCGTTGTGAAAACAACAGCATAGTGTGAAGTTTCTAGAAAACGGGATGGTGAAAGGAAATACTGGAAATATATACAGACCATGTCAAGAAGCCTTGTATGCCGTGTCCAGAAGACTGACATTATCCTATAGGCAGGAGAGCCATGGGGAGTTTTAAGCAAAGATCAACATGGCCAGGTTTGTGTTCTAGAAAGATCATGGGCCGGGGGGGGCAGTGGTGTGAGAGGAGGCGTGGAGGCCAGCCAGTTAGGAAGCCGCTGTGAGGATCCAGGAGAGAAGGAGAGGAAACAGATGTTTGAGAGAATCGACAGGATACAGAGAAGAGATGTGGGGTGACAAAGAGGACTTTTCCAGGGTGACTGGGAATGGTGATGTTTACAAAATAGGACATGCAGGAGGGGGAGCACATTTAGGAAGGAAGTGTGAAGTTGCTCATCTTTTATGAATACCTGAGGCATAACTTAGAGCTGACACTCGACTAGACAAGTTCTAAATGCATGTTGACTTGAGTTTGATTTTGGACATAATTAGATGGGATTGTTTAGTAAACTGTTAGCAACGTAGATCTAGTAGCTCAGAAGAACAATTTAAGCCTGCAAATTAGCTTTGTTAATTAAGACATAAGTAGGAGAGTGAGAAAAAGTCATGGACAAAATCCTTGAAAATACTCAGTATACAAAGAGCAAGTAGAGAGACAAAAGCTACTGATGCAAGCAGAGAACAGGCAGCCAGAGAGATGGGAGAAGAAAGTTTGCTGTAATGGAAACACAGATACGAATTTCAAGACAGAAGGGGCTTGCACATCCATGTTCATTGCAGCATTATTCACAATTGCCAGGTGGAAGCAAACTATATGTCTATAGATGGATGAATGAATTAAGAGAATGTAGTAAGTACATCAGTGGAATATTATTTAATAGCCTTAAAAAAGAAGGAAATCTGTTTTATGCTATATCATGGAGGTACCCTGAGGACATTATGCTAAGTGAAGTATGCAGTCACAGAAGAGCAAATACTGTATGTTTCTACTTATATGAGGTATTTAAAATAGTCAAACTCATAGAAACAGAAAGTAGAAGTGTCTTTGCCAAGAGCTGGGGGGAGGGAGGAAGAAGAGTTGCTATTCCATGGTACTAGAGGTTTGGTTTTGCAAAATGAAAATATTCTAGAGAACTTTTTAACAATGAGCAAAAAGTTAACACTACTGTACTATACACTTGAAGAGGTTGTTGAAAGGGTCTTTCTGCCAGATGAAATAAAGACTGGTAAGTGTGTGTATATTGTATCTAACAATTGGGCTTTTATTGATCATTTCAGTGAAAGCATTTTATTAAATTATTAAAAACACTTTATTAGTGGTTGTGGTGACAATTAAAATGCACTTGGTTAATGGGTGAATGGAAGGTGAGGAACTAGAAACAGCAAAGTGAGCCCTGCCTCTGCAAGAGACTTGACCACAAAGGATATGACTCTTCTGGGTAGCACAATATTAAGGGAAGATTGATTTAGGGCCCATTTTCTTGTTTCCATTATCTCAGGGGTCACAGTCCTTCACTGACTATTATGTAATGTCTGAAAGCAGTTATTTCATATATTTTGTCCAGTTTTCTAATTGTTTACCGTGGGAGGACATTTCTCATATCAGTTAAAATAGGCAGAATGGAGTCTCTTTTATGTGTTTAATTTTTGAAAATCATTTTGAAAATAAAAAATAAATAAAATAGAGAAGGAAGTCAGCGAAAAAATTATTCACTTTCCAGATTCTCCTTTTTTTCAATATTTCTCTGAGGATTCCCAAAAGATCAATTTTTATCATCTCTAATACGTGACATTCACATTCTGCATCCTCATGAACAGGGTTCTGATAGCACCTGCCTGTACTGGCTAATAATTTGTCATCCTCCAAATCAGTATTTTAAGAATATTTTTCAACAGTATGTAACAAATGTAGAAGCAGCATATTCCCTATTATAAAATTGAATGCTTTTCCTTAATCTTATAAGCCATATCAGCTGACTCCTCAGCCTTTCTTTTGAGCTTTCCTCAGTGAAACTCCATTCATAAAAGAGCATTAGTAAGAAAGGTAGAATTATCAACTTCCTGAAGTATATCCTTTATTCATTCTTTCAGGAGTATATGAATGGAAAATTCTGTCTTTGTCTGAAAGTATCTTCAGTTCTCCTTCAGCGTAGCTCGGGATAGAATTCTAGATTGACCATTATTTCCCTTCGTACTTTGAAGAACTTATTCCATTATATTTTGGTCTCTAATTATACTGATAAGTTTATTGTCAGTCTATTTGTTGTGTCTTTGCAGTTAATTTTTCATTTCTCTCTTCCATTGAAAATTTGTTCTTTGTATTTGGAGATCATAAGTTTCATTACAATGTGTCCAGCTACATATTTATTTTGCGTTGTCCTGCTCAGAACCTAAACATTCATGCTTTTCATCACATTGACATTGATCCCAAATTATGAGACCTTGTATCCACTACATTAATGGTCTTGTATATTATTTTCTTTTGCTGTCATCATAAAATACAACAAATTTAGTAGCTTAAGACAACACAACTGATTATCTTAAAATCTGTAGTTCAGAAGTACAACGCAAGTCTAATTGGACTCATATCCAGGTGTCTGCGGGACTGTGTTCCTTTCTTGTCTCTCTAAAAGAGAATTCCTTTTCTTACCTTTTCCAGCTTCTAGCCACTCAAATTTCTTGCATTACTTGCTTCATGTCCTCTTCCTCCATCTACAACACTAGCAGAGTAGAATCCCTTTTTCTGTTGTTTTATCTCTTTGTTTCTGACAACAGCCAAGAAAGGTCCACTTTTAAGGACTCATTTGATTATGTTGGGCCCACTGGGATAATCCAGGATGATCTCCCCCTCCCAGGGTTCTTACCTTGCATCACATTTGCAAATTCCCTTTTGCCACCTGAGGTAACATTCACAAATTCCAGAGATTAGAACACAGGTATCTTTGGAGGACCATTATTTGGTTTATCTGACACAAAAGTCTCATCTAATTTTTGGTGAGTGTTCCCAAGGGTCTTGAGTTCTCTGGTTCCAGCTACCTTGTTGAGAGGTTTGGCCATCACTTCTACTACCAGTTCCCTCCGTGGGATTGTGATTCCTCGTCTAGAGCAGTCACTTAGAGTTATGATGGTGGTCATCTGGAACCTTTGGGGTCCCAAGGCCACAGAAGCAGAGGAGAAAGGGAGAGAAAAAAATGGCCTATTCCCTAGCTCTGTGGCTACATTTTTTTCCTTGAGTTCTGGAATATGGTGAATAATTCTAGAGTCTCAAAGTATTTTTGTAAATATAGAGCTTTTTATCTTCCTAAAACAAAACCGTCGTCCCAAAGAAACTCATTAACAACACCATTGGTTCTAGTCCCATTCTGTCTCCCATTTTTGCTATCTCCTTTTTCTCTCACTCTCCATCACTGTGCACCTGCCCCAGACTCCTACCAAAACAATGAAAGCCTTTGTATCACTTCATAGTCAAAACAATGATAGTCTTCATGCATAGCAATATGTGCCTGTGGCTTACCAAAGTGATCCTTTCCCACTGGCTCTCTAAAATTCCAATTTGTGAATACATTGGGAGGTCAGTTAAGACACCCTTCCATGGAATTATTGAATTAATGAAATATTACAGGTTTAAATAGTATATTCACTTCTGGGTTATTTTCCTACAACCTACAACTTCAAGAGAATGTAATATCAGAGATTATTTTTTATCTTTATTTGGATCAAAGTCTCTTCATATTTGACTCTCTGCTTGACTGTTCGCAGGCTCCTCCTTACATTATTCTGATCCCGACATATTCGCAGATTCTACAGTTCTTTTGTAGCCTAACTCCTTTTGGAGCATGACCTATACTTCCCTGGTCAGGCTGTGCAGAGATCTATCATTGGTTATCAGACTGTAGACAAAAAAGTGTGATGGAGGTATGTCTCAAGGAAAACAAGAGTTACCCTTCCATGAATCTATTTCAGGTGAGTTCATATGTGGTCTCCAGGCAAGGGAAGGCTGTTCCTCTGCCAAGAGGAAATGAACAGCTGCTTCTGGCCAAGAAGATTTAGGGACAGTTGTGCACTCAAGGTTCTCAGGCTCATGTACCCTAATATTTCTTGCCCGGGCCTTAAGGTCTCACATTTTTTCTATATGGAAAAGACTTTGACATGGAAGACCTGCTGAAGCTATGCATTCAGTCTCTTTTGCACTCTGCCACTCTGGATCCAGAACCTGATTTTTAACAGTGTCTGATTTACTGCTACAAGAGATGGGAGTCTTCTTTATGGCTGCCATAGAAGTCCAGTGGCGGTCAAAAGCAACTACTCTATTCCCCAATTCTTATTATTACCATTTCTCCCATACCAGTCAAGTACAGCATCCAGGCAGTATCCAAATGCCTTATCTTCCACCTGCACCTCATCCCAATTAACCGTAGGTGAAAGCTTTAGTAACTGATGCATGCCACTGCAGAGCAGGGGTTATGTATTATCCTACTTACCATGAAGAAAACCTTTCCTTTGCCTTCAGATAGGTGGGCTGTCCAACTCCAAAACCCTATTTTGAGGGTCTAACCTTTTTTTATTATTGATTTTTTTCAGAGAGAGAGAGAGAACATTGATTTGTTGTTCCACTTATTTATGCATTCATTGGTTGATACTTGTATCAGTCTGACTGGGTTGATACAACCTGCCCTGACTGGGGATTGAACTCACAACCTTGGCATATCAGGATGACACTCTAACCAACTGAGCTGCCGGCCAGGATGAGGGGCTAGTCTTAAAGACCACCCCTGGCACCAGCATTTTTAAACTGAGGGTCCTAAGAAAACAAAACTTGAAGTGAAAGATTATATACTAATGCTTGATTGATGGGTGGAATTTCAGGGAGGAAAGTGTGAGAGAGAAAGGAAGTGAAAACAAATGAGAGATGTGTTGCCAAGATGGCTCCAGCTTCACTGCAAACAGAGATGGTTGCTTGATCTTCCAGGACATCTCCAGCGAGTACGTAAGAAACTACTGCCTCTCAGAACCAACTATCACACAGGAGGAGGAGTGACTTCTTTTTGTCTCCATCTCTCATTGCTTAAGGTTTACTCCCGTCCCAGACATTAATCCCCCTATACTTGTAGATTATATTACCTAGCCCCTCCAGGTAGCTTCTTGAGAAGCCAGAGACTCTGTATTCTATTCTGGCTGTTTTTCAGGTGCTTCAGTCCTTCCTCCAAGTCAGTACTACATGTGGGGACCCCTCAGTTTGTGGGGGCCAAATGGCAGCAGGGCCTGTGGTTTTATGACTAAAGGATACCTCACAGTGCCTGGCATTACGAAGTACTCAGCAAATGTTAGCTACTATTAGGAATAGTAATTAAGTGAAACTTTTGTGTGATTATTATGTGACATGGCTCTTCGAAGCATTTCCTCCACCCCTTCTGAGGCTTTGTTAAGCACCGCTAGACTCAGTCAGCACTCTGATACAGAGCAAGACACGTCTCAGTGATTCAGCAATGCCATGGACTGTGGTCCATCCACAGCAGAGGGGGCCCAGCCAGGCAGCCAGATGGTTTTGCAACAAATTCACAATAGTTGTGGCCACCAGCAGGCAGCATACAGCTATGCAATGAAGCTGAGTATTTTGCCTTTATAAAATTATGACTAGTGATGATAATGCCTTCCATAGCCTAGCCACCTTAAAATATTCTTTTAAACCTATAAGTTGCCTCTGAAATCCATTAAGGAAGTAAATTAATACTTTTTTTTTATAAATTGTAGCTATGTAGTTGGATAATTTTTGTATCCACAGAGTCATAGATTTGCTTTTGAAACCATAAATACATGAGCTCTCAAACGTCAAATATCAGAAAGATAATATTTTCCTTGGGAAATATGCTACATCATCCTCTGAGTTAGGTTAATCATAAATAAATATCCTTCATTGAATGAATAATTCAAATCTTAGTCTTGTCACCATGGAAAAGAGGGCTCCCTCCTCCATTTTTTCTTTGTGAGGCACTCAGTGCTACAAACAATGTTTACTCCCCTCAAGGGAACAACAGCTCTTGACAAGTGGAAATATGATTTCAGCCAAGAGACTGCTGTTCTATGTGACAAAAACAGCTCCAATATTTTGTTTTGATTCCTGCTTAAAATACATGGAAAGAATTTTTATAGTCAAGGTAAATCTATGTACTGATAAATGTAATAGGCAGGAGCCCTGAGACCATGAAAAAAAGTGAATTTGGGGCTTTCAAAATATGCCTTTTGCTTTTCTGGGAGCAAGAGTTAAGTTTTTAAAAATAAAATTGGTAGAAGTTATTCAGTCTAATGAAAAATGTAAGCTGTAACATGGGTAGAAATTATATAAATTCTAATAAATTTCCTAAGTCATGCTTTTCTTGTTGATGATAAATGTTTATCATAAGAGTTGTTCTTTGCATTAGAACCATTAGATGACCTAGTTGCCCTTGTTCCCAGATCTGCATCACCATTACCTGAATAAAGATTTGGCTGCTTCAGTTTTGATCTTCGGACTTGTACTTTCAACATGCCATGGGGCACCTGTCTAGGTGCCTCAGGCCACCCCCAGCAACTACCAGCCAGACCTATTCCAGCTCCAGGCCCCACCCTTCTGAGACTACCTGAGGTGCCAGGAGAGGAGCGGGACATGGAGCAGGCACGATTGAAGTTGCAAAGAAATACGTGGTAAAGGTATGCAGAAAGTACTGGGTGTTAAGTTGGGATATATGAGAAAGAAAGATAGCCAGGGAACCAAGGAGAGAGGAGAACATTCCTTAAGCATCTCTATGTTCCAAGTGCTTTAACATTAAGACACTTAATCTCCACAAACCTTTGATGAAGCCATTATTATCTTAATTTGTGTAACTGTGAGAATAGAGGCTCCAAGAAGTTAGAAGCCTTTTTCAGTTACTTAGGTATAGATTTCTTAGGGAAAGTCAGTAGTTCTGTGTGGTAATTACATACATGGATGGGTAGCATGAGACAGTGGTAAGAAACAGATTGAAAAGCTAGAATTCCCCCAGATAATGGAAAGCCTTATTAAATCATGTCCTTTTCACTGCAGTAGGCTGGCTTACTTCCTTGTTAGCTCTGTAACCAAAGGCAAGTACACTTAAGCTCTTTACCCGAATTTCCTTGTTTTTAAAATGGAGAGGGTGAGGAGTGATGTCATCCCACCTACCACAAAAAGTTCTGTTAGGAGCAAATGAGACAGATTCTCCTGGATGTGAGATGTGGGACAGCCAAAATAGCCAGGAGCTTGCGGCCACAGGCAAGAGCCAGGTGGGAAGGGCCAGAAGAAAGAGGTGGCTAGAAAGAGGCCCAGACAGTGGCCACAGGAATCTAAGGCCTCATTTTAGTGTCAGGGCTTCATTCTCTATGGCAGGGTTTCCTGTAAAGAACAAGACAGTAAACGTTTGCAGCTTCGCATAGTCTTTATCACAGCGACTTCACCATGCCCAAAACTAGCCATAGATAGTAGGTAAATGAATGGACACGGCTGGGTGCCAATAATACTAACTGTGGACATTGGAAAAAACTAAAACCCAAAATTTTGTTAGTTCCAATGAATTAATGTAAAGAAGACATTCATACAATCTTTTGAAACTCTTCCTTAAGCCTTAAGTTTCTAATATATCCAAAGGAAGTCTATATATCTAATATAGGAAGTTTCTTCCTATAATATTTATAATATTCTTATAAATAATATTAGACATAAGAAATATATTAAACATTTTAAATCAGAATGTTTCAATCTTCGCACTGTTGACATTTGAGGCCAGAGAATTCTTTGTTGTGAGGGCTGACCTGTGCGTTGTACAATGTTCAGCAGTGACCCTGGCCTCTACCCAGCAGATGTCAGTAGCATCCTCCCCTGCTTTTGTAACAATTAACTAATGTCTCAAGACATTCCCCAATGTCCCCTGGGAGGCGAAATAGACCTACTTCCCACTGAAAACCACTGTTTTAAAGGATTCCCTGTAAACATGAAGCAAAAAATGGTCCTGAAGCAGAAAACTAAAACCAAGTAAGGGCCTTTAAAGAATGGACATGCCTTTCAAGTTTGCATACAGGAGATACTTTTTGTTTACTATGTAATGTTAAAGACTTTGCATGTGTGACAACCAGAAAAAATTTTATTATTAAATATTCATATAACTTTCATTTGTACTTTTAGTACCATAAGTCTAGCTCATCCACCAAACTCCCCAAGAAATGCAGCCTTTCGCCACAGTACACGTTACATACAAAATCACATTTATAGCAGACTGCATCACATAACTTTTAAGATGGCAACTAGAAGCAAGATTTGCAAGATTTCTTTTGGTATGGTAATATTTATTATTTCACATATAAACTCAGACAGAGCCCATAAGAGCCTATTTAGTTTAGCCAAATAATGGAAAGACAAATGCTGATTTTCATTATTGGCATAGAGTGAACCAAAATGAAATTTTTACATTTGCTGTTAAAGGTCATGGTGAGTTAGTTGTAGAGCAGGAATTCTTGAGTACCTTAATACCTTTGCCATCGGAAAATCTGTCAAGATCAAGACTTACAAAAACGGGCCAGCCTTAGGCACACACAGCATTGGTGTAGAATTCACAGCAGTTAGCAAGGGCTATGGCACTGAACTCTTTATTTTCCCATGGACCAGAAAAAGAAGCATTGGTGCCGTTCAGAGAAGTACTGAAATGAAAAGCCAGAGAGATACACAGTGGGTCAGATTTTTAAAAAATGCAATAAGGCATAGCAATAAGTTCTACCAAGCAACTGAAAAACAAAAATAAAGACCTGTTAATGGATCCAATCACAATGACCAATTGAATAGAACAGAATTAAGTGCATGTTTTCTCATTCGTGCCCCAAACTAGTACCTTTATATCTAGTTCCACACCCCCCACCCAGTACCAGGCAACCACCATTTGGCTCTGTTTCTATGAGTTTGACTTTAAAAACAATTTTTTTGATTCTCCATAAAAGTGATGCAGTATTTGTCTTTATCACTCTTATTTCACTTTGCTTAGTCTTGTTGCAAATACCAAGATATTCTTCTTTTATAAGGATAAATAACATGTATATACGTATAGTTTGTCTGGAAAAAGTCCAGCCATTGTTAATATAACAAGAACAGTTTGCCCAACATCCATGTAACGTGGCAGCCAAGGAGAGTGGACCAGAATGTGCATGTGTGAACAGTGAGACTTCACTGTACTGGTCAGTGTGGGCAGTAGACACCAGTTGACTGACTATGTGTACTGTGTGGCCATACATTCAAAATGACTAAGAGAGTGAAGCAATGAATGTACATCAAATTTTGCATTAAGCTTGAACATTCCTTTAATGGGAAACTATTCAGATCATTCAGGAGGCTGCAGCTGTGGGCAACTGATGATTGGCAGCTTCGTCATGAGACAGCACACTCGCTCATGCATCACCTCTCATGCAGAGTTGTTTTGCAAAATATCAGATCACGCAGGGGACTCAGCCCCACTACAGCCCAGATTTGGCACCCTGTGACTTCTGGCTTTCCCCAAAACTAAAATCACCTTTGGAAGGGAAGAGGCTTCAGACCATCAGTGACATTCAGAAAAATACTACAGGGCAGCTGATGGTGATTGGGAGAACTGTGTAAGATCCCAAGGTGCCTACTTTGAAGGGAACTGAGGTGTCATTGTCCTATATACATTGTTTCTTGCATGTTGAATCTCCTTCAGTAAATGTCTCTATTTTTCATATTGCATGGCTGGATACCTTCTGGACAGACCTCGTATATATACTTCATTTTTTTATTCATTCATCTCTCAGTGATCATACAGGTTGTTTTCATACCATGGCTACTTGAATAATGCTGCAATGAACATGGGAGTACAGATAGTGATTTCCTTTCCTTTGGATATATACCCAGCAGTAGGATTGCTGGGTCATGTGACAGTTCTATTTTTAATTTCTTCAGGAACCTCCATACCCTTTTCCATAGTGTCAGTACCATTTTACATTCCCACCAACTGTGGATAAGGTTTTCTTTTCTCCACATCCTTCCCAGTATTTATCGCTTGTGTTTTTGATAATAGCCATTCTAACAGGAGTAAGGTAATATATCACTGTGATTTTGATTTCCATTTGCATGCTAATTAGTGATGTTAAGCACATTTTCATGTACCTGTTGGCCATTTGAATTTCTTTGGAAAAATGTCTATTCAGTTCCTCTGCTCATTTTTTAAATAGGATTTTTTTAAAAAACATTTTTGCTATTTAGTTGTATAAGTTCCTTATATAGTTTGGGTATTAATCCATTATTGGATATGTGGTTTGCAAATAGTTTTTTCCAATATATAGGTTTATATTTTAAAATTTGTTAATAGTTTGTTTGTCTTTGCTGTGCAGAAGCTTTTTAGTTTGATGAAGTTCCACTTGTTTGTTTTTTGCTTTTATTGACTTTGCTTTTGATGTCAAATAAAAAAAAATCATTCGCAAGACAAAAGTCAGGAAGCTTACTATGTTTTCTTGTGTGTGTTTTAAGGTTTCAAATCTTACATTCAAGTCTTTAATCCATTTTGAGTTGATTTTTGTGTGTTGTGTAAAATAGGGATCCATCTGGTTTTATTCTTTTGCATGTGGATATACAGTTTTCCCAACACCATTTATTGAAGAAACTATTTTTTCCCCATTGTGTCTTGGCCCCTATATTGAAAACTAATTGAACATTTGTCCATAGGTTTATTTACGGGCTGTCTTCTGTTCCATTGATCTGTGTGTCTGTTTTTATGCCAATACCATTCTGTTTTAATTACTATAGATTTGTAGTATAGCTTGAAATCAGGAAGTGTGATGCCTCCAGCTTTGTTTCTTCTTTCTCAAGATTGCTTTGGCTATTTGGGGTCTTTTGTGATTCCATATGAATTTTAGGATTGTTTTTTCTATTTCAGTGAAAAATGCCATTGAGATTTTGGTATAGGTTGCATTGACTAGATTTCTTTGGGTAGATGGGCCTTTTAATAATATTAATTCTTCTAATCCATGAACATGAGACATCCTTCCATTTATTTGTGTCTTCAATTTCTTTCACCAGCATTTTACACTTTTCAGTATACAGATCTTTCATTGTCTTGGTTAAATTTTTTCCTAAGCATTTTATTTTTTGATGATATTGTAAATAGAATTATTTACTTCATTTCTCTTTCCAATAGTTCATTGCTAATGTATAGAAACACAACTGATTTTTGTATATTGATTTTGTATCCTGCAACTTACTGAATTTGTTTATTAGTTCTAACAGTTTTTTGGTGGAGTCTTCAGGGGTTTTATATGTAAGATAATGTCATCTGCAGAGACAATTTTATATTTTTTTTGATTTGTGTGCTTTTTATTTCTTTATATTGCATAATTGCTCTATGTTGAATATAAGTAGTGAGAGTGGGCATCCTTGTCTTATACCTGATCTTACAGGAAAATCATTCAGCTTTCTAACATTGAGTATGATGTTATTTGTGGGCATGTCATACAGGGTGGGGCAAAAGTAGGTTTACAGTTGTGAGTATGCAAAACACAGTTTATTCTTCTATTATTTATTAATTATTATATTATTTTTCATAAAAACAACTGCAAACCTATTTTTGCTCCACCTTCTATATGGCCATTCATTATTATGTTAAAGTGCATTCTATACTCAATTTGTTGAGAGTATTATTTTAATCATGAAATGATGCTGAAGTTTGTCAAATGATTTTTTTTTGCATCTATTGAGATGATCATATGATTTTTTCCTTTATTTTGTTAAAGTAGTTTATCACATGTATTGATTTGTGTGTGTTGAAACATCCTTGCATTCCAAGAAACAGATTACACTTGATCATGATGTATGATCCTTTTAATGTATTGTTGAATTTGGTTTGCTAATAGTTTGTTGAGGGTTTTTACATATATATTTATCAGAAATATTAGCCTGTAATTTTCTTTTCTTGTAATTTCACTATCTGACTTTGGTATCAGGTAATTCTGGCCTCATAAAATGAATTTGGGAATCTTCACTCCTCTTATGTTTTTTGGAGTAATTTGAGAAGATTGATGTTAATTTTTCTTGAATGTTTGGTAGAATTCACCAATAAAACCATCTGGTCCTGGGTTTTTCTTTTTTTGAGAGGTTTTGATTACTGATTTCATCTCCTTAGCAGTTATCAGTGTGTTCAGATTTTCTACTTCATGATTCAGTCTTGGTAGGTTGTACGTTTCTAGGAATGTATCCATTTGTTCTCAGTTATCTAATTTTGGGGGGTATAATTGTTAATACTACAACTCACCCTTGAACAATATGGAAGTTAAAAGTGCCAATCTCCTATACAGTAAAAAATCCATATATAACTATAGTCAACCCTCTGCATATGTGGGTTCTCATTCATGGAATTGACCCTTGAACAACTTGGGTTTGAACTGCGTGGATCAATTGAACTTCAGTCAGTTGAAAAAAATTCACATAAGTGGACACACACAGTTCAGATCTTGTTGTTCAAGAGTCAACTGTAGTTTCTTATGATCCTTATCAGTATTTCTGTGTTCAGTTGTAATATCTTCTATTCCATTTCTGATTTTGTTTATTTGAGTCTCCTCTCCTTTTGTTACCTTAGCTAAATGTTTTCACAAAAAAGTAAAAAAGAACATCTGCTAGTTTCAAAGATTTTTTTTCTGTTGTTTTTTTGTCTCTTTTATTTATTTATGCTCTGATTATTGTTATTTACTTCATCCTACTATCTTGAGGCTTAGTTTTTTCCTAGTTCTTTGAAGTGTTAAATTGGTTGTTTATTTGAGATCTTTATATTTTTTCTTAATGTAGGTGTTGATCACTATAACTTACCTATTAGAACAACTTTTGCTGAATCTCATAAGTTTTGGTATGTTGTGTTTCCATTTCTTCATTTGTCTCAAGTTTTTTTCCTAGTTTTATTGAGATATAATTGACATATAAAATTGTATAAAGTGTGCAACACAATGATTTGATATATGTCTCTATTATGAAGTGATTACCAAAATAAGTTAACATCCATCACCTCACATAGATACAATGTTTTCCTTGTCAAGATATTTTTACATTTCTCTTTTGATTTCTTTTTTGACCCATTGTTTAGGAGCATGTTGTTTAAGCTCTACATATTGTGAACTCACCAGTTTTTTTCTTGTAATTGATTTCTAGTTCCTATCATTGTGGTTGGAAAAGATGTTTGATATGATTTCAATCTTTCTAAATTTATTAAGACTTGTTTTGTTGCCTAACATGTGATCTCTCAGATAATTTTCATGTGTACTTGAGAAGAATGTATATTCTGGTGTTGGGTGAATTGTTCTGTAAATGTCGGTAGGTCTATCTGGTATAACATGTAATTTAAATCCAATGTTTCCTTATTGATTTTCTGTCTATATCCTCTATCCATTATTAAAGAGGAGTATTAAAGACCCCTACTATTATTGTATTGCTATCTGTTTCTTATAAGGCTGGTCTAGTTGTGATGAATTCCTTCAACTTTTGATTGTGTGGAAAACACTCTTAACTCCACTTCTGAAAGACAAGTCTGCCTGATAATGTATTCTTGGTTGGCAGTTTTTTAAAAATATATCATCCCACACCCTTCTGAACTTCAAGGTTTCTGCTGAAAAACCTGCTGATATTCTTATGGGGGTTCCCTTGTATATAACAAGTTACTTTTCTTATGCTGCTTTTAAGATTCTCTCCTTGTTTTTAACTCTTGACAATTTACCATATTTTGCCATGTATACTGCACACCCACATTTTGGGCCCAAACTTTCAGGGAAAAAAACTTTTGTTTTAATTTTTTAATTCAATTATTTATTTATTTATATTTAGATACTTGTTTTTTTGTATTATAAAGGAATTTTAGCATTTATTTTTGAACATATTATGGTACAAGAAATTTTATGTAACAAATAATTACAAAACACAAGAACAAATACAAAGTACAAGAAATTTTATGTACTGGTAACAAATTTACAACATTTATGCATCATAGAAGGCCACAAACTCTTTGTCACTGTCAATATCAGAAGTGTCATCTTCTTCAATTTCTACATTACCACTGTCTTCTAAAGAGTCACTTTCCTCATCGTGGTAAATTTCATCATCCTCAGTTCCATCTATAGCATTTCTGATGCCGCATTTTTTAAACAATTTCACAACTACTTCCTTCTTGACACCATTCTTTGATCTTAGGATCCAATCACAAACCTGGGTGATGGATACTTTCTTGATTCTGCCTGTAGGTGTTAAATTATTACCAGCTGACTGCATCCTGGATGTCCACTCTTGCTTCATTAGCGCCTTAAAGGGTTTGTTTGCTAACACATCAAGAGATTGCAGTTGGCTGGTTAGCCCACCAGGTATCCCAGCAAGTTGGGTTTTCAAGACTGCTACAATTGCTTTTGCTCTTTATGAAACATGGGCTTTGAGGTGATCAAAAACAAGCAAAGGTGGTTTTTTTAAGTAATCCTCCAGGCCTTCATGACCAGACTTTGTTAAAACAGATTTTCATTTCTTCTTCATTCATTCATCCTTTTTCATGCATGTGGACAATAACTCCATTTGGAATCTGTCCTTTCAGAAACGTTTTTCTCTTAAAGATGATCATAGGTAGTAGCTTTGTCCCATCTGCACAACAGGCTAGAATAACAGTGAAATGTGTTTTCTCATGACCGCTAGTTTTAACAGCCATGGTCTTTGCTCCTTTGATGTCCACAGTTCTGTTGGAGGGCCCATCAAATGTGAGTGGGACCTCATCCATATTGGCAATTTGGGACAGCTCAAAGCTGTAAGTCTTTCAAAGATTGATAACATAAGAATGAAGTTCCACAATTTGATTTTAATAGGCTGCTGGAAGTTTTTGGACAAGTTTCATTCATGTCCTCATTCTCAAACCTTCTCTCTTCATAAAGTTAAAGCACCATTTAGGTGTCCCTGAGAAATCATCAATATTTTTTTCTCATGCAATCTTTTTACCTTCTTCTTGTATCATCTTGGTCGAAACCAAGATCCCAGTTTGACGCTGCTCCAGAATCCAGGTCTTCGCCTCCTGCTCCACCTCCAGCCACTTTGGAGGTTTCCCTTGCTTTGCCTTCTTCTGTCACGGCATCTGAAGAAGTTTTTCTTCCTGTTGCCTCCACAATCTGATGACACTCTCTGTCATCACGGCAGCTTTGTTGCTATGCTTTTTAGCATATTTAATAACTTTTAGCTTAAAGTTTGCAGTGTATGAAAACTGTTTCAACATTTTCCAAGGGATTTTCCAATAATTTCTCCCACCTAAAGTGTACAAAGAGAAATTTCATGCTGTTCACCCTATGGTAATAAAGTCGGCATCACCTATCTTATCAAGTGAACAACAATCGGCATCATGTATCTTACTCTGTGGATAACAGTATGTCTCTCTCCATTTCATTTCATTGAATCATTGGCAGAAAACTGCATTTGTTGCAAGTTCATCGTAAGTTCAAAAAGACCAATTTTCACACTCCAGGGTATTATTTTGTGTAGATATCATTATTGCTTTCTAGAGTTATACTTTTAACATATAGCATAAATAAAATAATTAAAAATGTTTATATAGATATGAAATTAGTACAATGCATATCCTTATTTTTACCTCAAAAATTTGGGCAAAACTGTGTGCATTATACATGGCAAAATACAGTAATTATGTGTCTCCATGTAGGTCTTGTTAGTGTCCCAAAGGGGAGATTTGCAGTGAGCACCTAAATGTAGCTGATTAGAAGCTGGATTGTCAGGTAGCAGTTGGGAAAGTATGCAGCCAAATCCCTTTTACAGGGAAACTGGGAAATGGGCATTTTTGCCTATTCCTTCTGCACTGAACCTGGGTGTATAGCTACAGGGGGGTGCTTCTGTGCTCATTTAAAAACTGCATCTTTGTTTGCTATTATATGAATGCAAGCTGAGATTACTAACAGAGTTAGGTGATTTGGGGACCTCTCTCTTTGGCAGCAGCCATAAAAATTGTGGCAACTTGGTTTTATTGTTGGAATGAGATGGAAGGAGAAAGTGGGCTCCAAGGAGGGTCACAATCATCCCCTAGAGGCATGCTACTTAGAAGCTGGACCCTCAGGCAGTGGCTTATAAAGTGTGCAATCAGTCCCCTTCTAGGAAAGACAGGGAGAGGTATGTTTTTGCCTCTTCCCTATGCACTGAGCCCTGGGAGTATAGCCCGGGAGAATGCTTTCACACAAACACACCCATTAACAACAGCTTTTTATCTGCCACAGTCCTATGGGACTCATGAATGCAAGTCACATTGGCTATCAGAGCCAGGTGATCTGGGGGTTTGTCACTTGGGCAGCACTCTGAATATTGTGGCAACAGGCATGTGTACAAGCCATTTCCAAAGAAATGCTGATGACCTGATTTTATCATTGAAGTGTGCCTAGGGGAGACGGTGGGGGAAGTGCTCTGGAGAGGATTACAGTCAATACTTAGAAGAAACCAGAAGCCCAGGCAGCAATTTGGAAAGTATGCTGCCAAACCCTTTCTTGAGAAAGACTGGGAGATGAGCAATGTTGCCTGTTCCCTCTGCACTGAGCCTTGTGGGATAGCTACAGTGAGTGTTCACTGCCTGTTAAGAACTGCTCTTTGTTTGCTATAGTTCTGTGAGACTCAGGAATCCAAGCCCCATATGCTTTTAGAGCTAGGTGTTTGGGGATCCTGTCCCTCAGGTGGGAGCCTTATGATTTGGTGCCCATTCCAGATGGTGATATAGTTGAGCTGGGAGGCAATTTTTTCCCAGAAAGAAGTGTGGGCAGAGGCCATTGTTCCTTTACTGACCCCTCCTAAACACAGCCACAGAGCCAGAAAATGGGCACCCTATATGAGATTCCATCAACCTGGCTATCAATGTTTGCCTCACCTGGGATTCCCTGAGGGCCCACCCCAACCAACTTTCAGGTCCACCCAAGCTGTTTCCAGTGGCTTTTCCATACAAATGGCTTGTCTTGGCCTATGCTTCAGATTTTCCTAAATCATTTCAAACAAGTAGCATCTGGTTTCAGCAAACCCTATACCCACTTGCTAAGTTGCTCCAGGGCCAGTGCTAGCAGCAGCCAGCCTTGGTTCACAAGATGACCTCACCTGGGCATTTCCAAGCCCAGCACAGGTAGCAACTATCTGCAGATCACTTTGTAGCTTTTACTGTGTGACCCTGGAAAGAACACAGGGGGTGGCTGACGAATGTGCCAACAGCAATCAAGGCTCAATTACCTTAGAAGGGTGTACACAGCCCACACAGTTGGGGTACCCAAAGTATCCAGCTTGGGTAATAGAGGAGGCTATATAAATAGACCCTACAGGACATGTACTATATTAGGCCACTCTACCAAGCCTGGAAGATGTTGCAGCTCTACCAAATACATAGAAACAAACACAGAGAGGCTGCCAAAATAAGGAAACAAATAAACATGGCCCAAATGAAAGAAGAGATAAAAACTCCAGAAAAAGAACTAAACAAGATGGAAACAAGCAATCTACTAGATGCAGAGTTCAAAACACAGTTTATAAGGATGTTCAATGAACTTAGTGAGGACCTCAACAGCATAAAAAAGATCCAGTCAGAAACAAAGTGTACATTAAATGAAATAAAGAATAATTTACAGGGAATCAATTGTAGACTTGATAAAGCCAAGAATCAAATCAGCAATTTGGAATATACGGAAGAAAAAAAAATTGGAACAGCAAGAAGAAAAAAGAATGCCCAAAAATGAGGATAGTGGCCCTGGCTGGTGTGGCTCAATGGATTGAGTGCCAAATTGTGAACCAAAGGATTGCCAGTTCAATTCCCAGCTGAGGCACGTGCCTGGGTTGCAGGCCAGGGCCTCGGTGGGAGGCACACAAGAGGCAACCACATATTGATGTTTCTCTCCCTCTCTTTCTCCCTCCCCTTATCCTCTCTCTAAAAATAAATAAAATATTTTTTTAAAAATGAGGATAGTGTAAGGAGCCTCTGGGACGACTTCAAGCATACCAACAGTCACATCATGGGGGTGCTGGATGAAGCAGAGAGAGAGCAAGGAATTGAACACCTATGTGAAAAAATAATGACAGAAAACTTCCCTAAAGGCGAAAGAACTAGACATACAAGTCTAGAAAGCACAGAGTCCCAAATAAGATGAACCCAAAGAGGCCCACACCAAGACATATCATAATTAAAATGCCAAAGTTTAAAGAAAGAATCTTAAAAGCAGCAAGAAAAAAGCAGTTAGTTACCTACAAAGGAGCTTCCATAAAACTGTCAGATGATTTATCAAAAGAAACTTTACAGACTAGCAGCAACTGGCAAGAAATATTTAACGTGATGAAAAGCAAGGGCCTACAACCAAGACTACTTTACCCAGCAAAACGATCATTTAGAATCAAAGGACAGATAAAGGGCTTCCCAGAGAATAAAAAGCTAAAGGAATCCATCATCACCAAGCCAATATTACATGAAATGTTAAAAGGTCTCCTTTAAGAAGAAAATATTAAAAATATGAATAATAAAATGGCAATAAATACATATCTATCAACAATTGAATCTAAAGAACAAAATAAATGAACAAGCAGAACAGAAACAGAATCAAAGACTCAGAGAACATTTTGATGATTGCCAGATGGGAGGAGGGTCAGGGGAATGTACAAAAATGGTGAAGGGATTAAGAAGTATAAATTGATAGTTACAGAACAGTCATGGGGATGTAAAGGGCAGCATAGGGAACAGAGTGGCCAGAAAATATATATGTATGACCCATGGACATGGACAGCATTGTGGGGATTGCCTAAGGAAGGGGGGTCAGGGTGGAGGGTATTTAAGGGATGAAAATTTGGATAACTGTAATAGCATAAACAATAAAATATAATTTTTTAAAAAAGTCTGTGCCCTAGATGGGCAGCCCAAACCCTTCACTCCTTTGGGAGTGCCTTCCATTATATGGTGCTATTCCAGGATTGAGGTTTATGGTAAGATTTTGTCTTAGCCTTTCCTAACCATTTCAGTGTGGGTATTTTCTCAGTTGCACAATGTGTAGGAGTCACTCAGCTAGTTTCTGGTTCTCTCAGAGAGAATTACTATGTAGCTGTGCATTCGGTGCAGCTGGGAGAAGGGAAATTCTGGAGCCTCCTATATTGCCATCTCAGTTGGGAGTCACTCAAGAGTATAAATAAATTGGAAAAAATATGATCTCTATCAGATTCTAAATGCTGACACTCAGTAAGTAACTATAGACAGAATCAGTTGCAGTTTTGGAAGCAGAAATGAGCAGGAAAGAATATTCTATTTTTTAGTAAAGTTCAGTGAAGGAAAGACAACTCATCTTTAAACAAAAATGAGCAATTTTCACTTTATTCGTTTACTTTAGATTATGCTTACATAATGAAATCCATTGAACTGCCAGAAGAACATAGGAATCAAAACTATGCCAGTCTATCCAGTTTCTTATTCACCTTTAATAGTATATTAAAAGGATTATTTTTTCAAAAGATGTTGGTTGCCTACTCTGATGGAACATCAAAAAAAAAAAAAGAGGGTAATATCTGTTAACTTGGCATAGTAACCTGTTGCGCAGCTAGCACCCAAACATTTGTCTATATAGTGAACAGATAGATCACTAACTTAATGATAACTTTCAAATATAACTCCAGGTTTGATTTCTCTCCTGAACCGCAGACTCCAATTGTCCTGTGAGTAGCTTCACATGGAGGATCTATAGGTACCTCCAAGTCAATGTATCCAGCTGAATTAAACTAAGCCACAATCTTTCCCCTTGATTCCCATTCCTGGAACTAGTCCTTTTCTCAGTGAAATAATGGTGCCCCTTAGACCCACCTGCCCAAGCCAGAAAGGAGACAGTATTTAGGGCTCCTTCCTCTTTTTCACTCCATTCTTCCCTCTTATCTAGCAATGACAAATGCTATTAATTCTCCCGACCTATTGCATCTCCATCTTCATAACCACTTAGTATCAGCTGTCACCATTTCTCACTTAGACTATTAAACCAATGTGTTTATTGGTCTCCCTGACACCTAAAGGCTATAAAAATGATCTTTTTAAAAATGTTATTATGCCAATGTTCATAATTCTGTAAGTCAAATCTATATTCCTTAGCATTTCGTATAAGGCCTTTTAAGATTTAGCCTCATCTCCAAGAACTCTCTTCATTGTCTTCAGAACTCTCTTCATTCACCCACATATTCCTACTACATACATCTTTTGCTTTGGAAGAACCAAACATTCTAGTTCCTCGATTCTTTATGTGTATCTTATAACTAGCTCTTTTAGTTTAATGATGTATGCTCTTTATTTCCTACTGGCTTCTTTCAGTATTTTTCTTAACCTCTGATTTTCTGTAATTTGAGAATATGCTTACGTGTCGTTTTCTTGGCATTTATCCTTCTTGGTTCCTGGATCTGTGGCTTGGTGTCTGACATTAACTTGAAGAAATTCTCAATCATTATTGTTTAATTTTTTTTTTATATTCCTTTCTTTTCCTTCCAGTATTTGTAGTTGTAAGAGAGTCCTTGGATCTTATGTTCTGGTTTTTTTTTTTTTGTTTGTCTTTTGCTTCAGTCTTTGTTCTCTTTGCTTTTCAGAATTGATGGCTTCTATTGATATATCTTCAAGCTCAGAGATTCTTTCCTCAGCTGTGTCCAGTCTACTAATAAGCCCATCAAAGGCATTCTTCATTCCTGTTACAGTGCTTTTTGATCTGTAAAATTTCTTTTTGGTTTTTTCTTAGGATTCCTATATCTCTGCTTACATTGTCCATCTCTTCTAACATGCTGTCTACTTTATCCATTAGAGCCCCTAGCATATTAATCATAGTTGTTTAAAATTCCCAGTCTAATTAATTCCAACATCCCTGCCATGTGTGGTTCTGATGCTTGCACTGTCTTTTCAGATTGTATATTTTGCCTTTTAGTGTGCCTTGGCATTTCTTTTTGATAGCCAGACATGTTGTACACATAAAGGAAACTGCTGTAAATAGGCTTTTAGTGATGTGATGTGGTAATAAGATGTTGGGGGAGGGGAAGTATGCTATAGTGCTATCACTAGGTCTCAATCTTTTAGTGAGCCTGTACCTCTTTAGGTCTCAATCTTTTAGTGAGGACTGTGAACTTCACAAGCTTTTCTCAGGTTCTTCCTCCCCCTCCTAGGTGGGACAAGATGGCTAGAGTGTGCTGAAGTTGGGTATTCCCTTCTCCCTGGTCAGTTAGGCTCTGATAATACCCTAGCTGGTTATGCTATGGTTTACTAGTTGTCCCTGAATGCAGTCCTTGTTAAAAGAAAAACAAGAAAAACAACACAGTCTTCCAATCAAGATTGCAGCATAGGTATAAATGTAGTACTCGCATCTTCCTATAACCCCATCAAAATTACAACTAAACAAAACAACATCTTTCAGATCCACCTGAAATCTAGCTGAACCAAAGTCCTAGAACTAAGGATATAAAAAAGAAGCCACGTTGAGACTGGTAAGAGGGGCAGAGACATGGAAAGGGCTGGTCCCACACCTGTGTGTGGTGGATAAAACTTGAGATGACAATCTCAGCTGCAGGGATCTCCCTTGAGGAGTAAGGGGTCCCAGGCCCACACCAGGCCCTCCAGCCCAGAGTTCCAGGACCAGAAAGATTAGGCCCTATAACATCTGGCAGTGGGAATTGTAGCTGAGTGAGACTAAGGGCTGCTGGAGTCCCAGGTGTTCCTCCTAAAGGGCCAGTGCATGGACATACTCAGACTTACTGGCTCTGAGCTGCAGCTCTGGGGCGGCAGTTCAAAAGGCACCAGGCACATAGGGTGAAGAACTGAAATGTCTGGCATCAGAACAAGAACTGGAGGAGCAGCTTTCTCTCAGAACAGCTGGTAGAGTTGGCAGAGTCCTTTTTCCTTTTCTGAACCACCCCTCCACACTCAGAACTGGCAGGCAGGTATATTTGAGACTCTATCAACCTGGCTCACACTGTTATCCCCACCCTGGTGATTCCCTGAGACCCTGCCCCACCCAACTTTCAGGCCCAACCAAGCTCTTCCGCTGGCTTTTTTACAAATGGCCTATCTTGGTTCATGCTTCCAACTTTCCTAAACTCTCTCAGACAAGCAGCATGTGGCTGGCTTGAGCATGCCCTGTACCACTAACTAAGTGACCCCAGACACAGCACTAGTGGCAGCCAGACTTGGTTTGCAGCTTGGTCCCTCCGGTGCATCTCCAAGCCCAGCAAAAATAGCAGCCATTTTTAGATTGCTTTGTAGCTCATGGTAGGTGGCCCCAGGCAGAACATAGGCAGCAGTTGACCTTGGCCTGCACCTCCCAGAGTCTCCTGAGCCAGCACAACCATGAACAGCTTCAGAGCACATCATAGCACCACCCAACCATCTCTATAAGTGAGACAGTCAAGGGATGAACTCAGCAGACACCAAAGCCCTGCTGAAGTAAGTACTGGTCCATGGAGTGGGTCCCTGCACAAAAGGCTCTCCGCAATGGTTGTAGCCAGTTCTTGCAGCCAATTGGCCTCGTGGTATATGCCTCCCTTTGATGTGCCAACATCGATCAAGGCTCAAATAGAACAGAAGGGTGTACACAGCCCACACAAGGAATGTGGGGAGTTATACCTGAAGTGCCCAGCACATGTAAACAAGGAGGCTGTACCCCTGTACCCTACAGGACACCTACTACATAAGGCTCCTCTACCAAGTCCAGGAGACTTGCAACTCTGCCTAATACATAGAAACAAACACAGTAGGTCTGCCAAAATGAGGAGACAAAGAAACATGTCCCAATTGAAAAAAATAACAAAACTCTAGAAAAAGAACTAAACAAAATGGAGACAAGCAATCTATTAAATGTAGAGCTCAAAACACTGGTTATAAAAATGTTCAATGAATTTAAAGAAAGAGTAGATGAACTTAGTGAGAACTTAAAGAGGAAACATAAAAGTAGAACTATAAAACATAAAAATACCAGAAATGAAGAATACACTAAAATAAAGGATTCATTACAAGGAATCAACATGGAGTAGATGAAGCAGAGGATCAAATCAGAGATTTGGAAGACAATGAAGCAGACAACATCCAATTAGAACAGCAAAAAGAAAAAAAGAATCCAAAAAAATGACAATAGCATAAAAAAAACCTCTGGGACAACTTCAAGTATACCAACATTTGCATTGTGATGGTGCCAGAAGGAGAAGTGAGAAAGCCAGGAATTGAACACCTATGTGAAAAAATAATGACAGGAAACTTCCTTAACCTGGTGAAGGAACTAGACATACAACTACAAGAAGTGCAGAGTCCCAAACAAGATGAACCCAAAAAGGACTCACACCAAGACACATCATAATTAATGCAAAATCAATAAAATGCAAAAATTTAAAGACAAAAAGAGCATCTTGAAATCAGTTAGTTACTTATAAGGGAGCTCCCATAAGACAGTCAGCTGATTTCTCAACAGAAATTTTGCAGGCCAAAGGGATTGGCAAGAAATATTCAAAGTAATGAAAAGCAACGGCCTACAACCAAGACTACTTTGTCCAGCAAAGCTCTCATTTAGAATTGAAGGCCAGAAAAAGAGCTTCCCAGACAAGAGAAAACTAAAGGAGTTCATCACCACCAAACAAGTATTATATGAGATATTAAAGGGTCATCTTTAAGAAGAAAAAAAGATAAAAATATGAATAATGAAATGGCAATAAATACATATCTATCTACGATTGAATCTAAAAACAAACAAGCAGAACAAAAACAGACTCTTAGATACAGAAAACATTTTGACAGTTGCCAGATGGAAGGGGGTTTGGGGTTATAAGGGAAAAAGTTGAAGGGATTAAGAAGTACAAATTGGTAGTTATATAATAGTTGTGGGATATAAAATACAGCATAGGGAATATAGGCAATAATATTACAACTGTATGGCGTCAGATGGGTGTGAGATTTATCAGGATGATCTCTTAGTAAGTTATATAATGTCTAATCACTGGATTAGAAAGTAATATAATTTTGCATTCAAATAGAGAGAAGAATTCATATAATACTAAGACTCAAGTGGAGCACCTGATAAAGTAATTCTATTTGACCACACAATTCTACTGCTCTACAGACCAACTTCCCAATGGCATATGTTTCATCATGCATTTATCTGCTTCAGGGCCCTACATTTCTACTCCTGGTATTCACTTAAAATAAATAAAAACATAGGTCCACCAAAAAAACAGTGTGTTCTGGTGTATTTTTAAATGGTTCCCTTTTTCCTGTCACGCAGTTGGAAGCACAAGGGGAAAAGGAACCATTTTGAACCTAATTTATCTCCTGGAGGTAAAACTCATGAAAGCGTGGGTCGCCCCCGATGACGGCCCCCCTCCTGAGTTTTTAACATTTAGACTTGTCCTCACTATGCCTCCACCAATTACAGTTTCAGGTTTTCCTACTCCTGCATAGGTTTCTGCAGCAGTTTCCACTCATGAGTTTCTGTTCCAGTCAAACATTACTTCCTGTATTCACCTGTCTGTCCAATACTGGGGACAGTGGCTTGCCCTGTGTCCTCACCTCTCATATGAATCTAAGAATTATTGCTTTTTCAGATTGTTTAGTTTTTAATTTGTTACAACGGAGTGGTGACTTTCATGCTTCTTACATGAGGAACCAGAAAACTACTTATATAATGTCCCAGAAACTGGTAAACAGGTTCATTTTTACACTATCTGAATGCATTATGATTTTATCAAAAACTTTATCCTTTTTCAGTAATCATTTCTGTCTGAAGAAGCCCATAATTTTGTAGCCACTTAGGAGGAATGCCAAGTCTTCACCTACAATATTCCAGTCACAATAAGTACAGTAACTTCTTGTCAGGGAAACCCCACATCCTTTCTTCTTCCCCTGCCCTTCCACTTCTCAGTGTCCCACCAAAACAGGTAACATCTGTCACTTGTCCAGACTAGAGATAATAAATACTGAAGGTGAGAGAAAAGAACATAAATCTAGACCACCTTCCTTCTTAAATACTCTATTCAGCGTTCACATGATTACTCGCAGCCCTTATTTCTCCCTGCTCCCAGAAGATTCCTGAGTGGAGGGCAGCATATAAGAGGAGGGAGCTGGGATCCTCATGCACACTCACCTCTGAAAGAGTTGTCTGCAGCACACATAGGCCTCGTAGGTTCGATTGGTGAAACTTGTGTTTAGGAAGGAGACACAGTCAGTTTCAGCTCCCCTGGGAACATAGAGGATTCCTGGATAAAGGAGACAGAGATACTAAGGGGAAGATTTATACATGTTCCTGAGGGCTCTTAATAATTTGAGTGTAAACTGGAGAACATTGTAGATTGGGTGCCTTTTCTATGCATCTGTGAGGTGGATGATTAAATCAATATTCTGCGAGAGATCTTGTCAGGATGTAGGTATGTGACTTCAGCCAAAGGACTAAGCTGAGGGACCTACCTGCCACACAGGCACTGATAAGGGATACACAGGCTCCTGTGAAGAGGGCACTGACCACAACCTTGGACAAGTCACTCTTCCGGTGGGGTACCATTGATGCTGCAGACAAGAAAACAAAATAACTTGATCTTTTTCTCACCAGCCAGTCCAGGATTTCCCATGAGCCCCAACTGAAGAATGAATAAGAACAAATGCAGATGAATAGCTTCTTTATTTTTTAACCACTAACAACCAGAGGCTGACCAGAGGTACCCTAAGAAGTATGTCTGTCTATACATTAGTCCTGAGGGTTCGCTAACTCAGACGTTCCATAGGTCAAGGAATGTTTGACCCTAACTTCAGTGGTTCCAAGAACACTCTCCCAAGGCATATCTGGGTCCAGTTTGCTCCAGACAGGCACACATGCCTGGGTGTTCACTAGTTGAGATCTGCACTCTTAAGCAGGGATCAGAAATAGATGGACTGTTTTGAGCCAGAGGGATAAGGATGGCAACATTCAGCTCTGCCTTAGTCACATGATGCACATCCCACTGCCAGACGGCAACCTCACAATCAGACAGTAATAGGGCATCAGAATTAGAACAGTACAGACAGATGTTTAACAAAGGGAAGAATTAAACCAAAAGGAAATTGTTTCACCTTTAAATTGTTCAATCAGCTATCAAATAAATCAACTGAATTATTCTACCGCAGAATATGAGTGACATAATAAATGGACACACTGAGCTGTATTTCTTTTTATACTGTATTTCTAACTTGTATCTTCCAAACTCTTGGAATCTGCTAGTCATATTCCCTGCCTCTGCCCTCAAAGACAACTCCACCTTCCTCATATTTTTTCATCCAATCATCACCCACACTCAGCAATATTTTCAACAATCTAAATATATCTGTGTCTGCTTCAAATACTCACTTCTCCCACGCCTGGTGATTTGTAGCTTTTAGTCCAACACTTGCCACCACTCGCTCTTACTATGTATCTGCCTTATGTGTCTGATAATTTTATTTGTCTTTTGGTTCCTTGTGCAATTTCTCTGAAGACAACTGGTGAGCAGCCTAATTTCAGAAAGTACCTTTGCTACTGAATATAAAGCAAAATATCTTTACTTATATATGCACTATGCCCATTTAATGGCAAAGTAAAAGCTCTATCATTATAATCTTCCTCAAAGGGAAAATAAAAATAAAATAGGTCTTTTGGGCCTCAAGTTGAAAGGAAAAAGAGTAACAAATTGAGACTGTAAGCCCAGCCTGGACTCCATGCGTACCCAGGTAGCATGGTTGCCTTAACTCCAAATTAACTGCACCTGAGAGGACTCATTTTGCATCAGCTTCTCTGTCTGGTCTCAACTTGTACTGAAGCACCAGGACTGCCTACTACAGAAGGTGGGATCTGGCTGGCTTATAGGGTAGCTGGGAAAATGAATGAACTCACTCAGGCCTCCCAGTGTGATTCCTATGGAACTAAGATTGGCAAATCCACAGAGTGAAAATGTTGTAATGATTTCAGCTCTCACCTAGGAAAAACAAAAATAAGTAAGTAAATAAACTCAGTTCCATATGTGCAGTCATATATTTATGATAGAAGTTCCAACGGTAAAACAAAAGTTCCAAAGAACATAGAACCCCCATTCCTGTCCACAGTACCCTAAGGCACGTGGAAAAGATGCTCAGAAAATAATCATTTTCTGAGTTTTCGCAGGAATAATGATATGGAAACCACTATGGGCCTCTTTGCCTAACACCCTTGTTGAAGTCCATGAATGAGGAGAAGGCCTAGGAATGATGATTGAGAGGGAAGAGATAAACAGAGGGAGAGAGAAAAGGAGATCAATTTATAGCAATTTAAACTTATAAATGAAGAAGGGGACCTTAGACCATCAAAAATACTGTCCACCCTAGACTGCCCCAACTGTAAAGACCCAAGAAGTACATTAGAGAAAGAAGTTGGGTCAGAGTGTAGGGGAGGGATAGCAAGAAGACCTCAAGGGAGCTGGGGTGCTGGAGCTACGCATATTGTTATGCTTGCTTTGTGGTTAGGCTGGGACACTGGAGAGGGATCCATGGGTGTGAAACAAATTTTTGTGTAACTCTGCTTGCCCACAGACAATTTATGCTTTTCTGGATTGTCACCTACAGAAATCCACTGTTTCTTGCCCTCGATCCACTCTTCCATTCCAGAGAGACGTTTGTTCTTGTACTGAGAGAGTTGCTGGTAGGCCACAAACTCATTTGTGAAGAACTTGATCCCCACCATCTCAGCCACCATTGGACAATCTGCCCAGTCTACACCCATCATGAAAACCAAAGGCCTTAGGATGTACGAGCAAATCACCTAGGTGAAAAGAAAGAGATATCCCAGGAAAAGAGAGAATAAGTAACACAGGTCAGGACACGAGGACTTTCTCTGGAGCCTTACCTGAGTCTCTTCCACCCTTCTATACCCACGCTTTCTTTTAGCTCACTGTGGGTCAGGAGGGCATGCACATCTCAAGGACTACTTAAATACGTCCTGCAGGGACGGCCCAACAAATATAATTCTTTACCTGAAAAGTAAGCCCTTGAATGTCTACCAATTCCCCTAGCCAGGAGAGGGCAGCATTGATGAAGGCCAACACAGCCAAAAAGGCAATCAGGTTGGCTGCTACATTAGTAGCAAGGCTTATGGCATCTGTGGCTCCGTTGCTGGCAGCTTCCAGGATATTCTTCTCTTTCCTGTGGTTGTTAGGCATGGGAGAAGGATATGGTGTCTGGATTAGTGTCAGCTACTCACAGAAGAGAAATCCCACTTTCCCTGTGCGCGGGAGTGCAGGACAAGGGTGCTAGACCAGCTTGAGAGGTGATGGGGTTCCTTAGTGACCCTTTTGGTAGAAATTACACTGAAGCACTATCAGATTTAATTGCCATGGAATTGCACCGACACCAAGGACAGAGGATACTTGTATGCAGAAGATAGAGGCAGGTAGAGGGTGAAACAAGCAAATAAGCTCAGCACAATTAGCTAGAGGCAGAGGTGAACAACAGGGGACATGGAACCAGATTATTCCTTCTCCAGGAGACTTTAAGCCTCTGCCACCACAGCAGCGCTCCAGAGTCTGCACCTGACCTCACCATCTCCCCAATTATATGCCTCATTGGACTCACCCACGGGATAATTTTACACCCTCCTTATTCTTGAACTTGGATTCCTCCACTTCTGGATATACCAGCTTTGACAAGGCGAGAGCAGAAGGGGCAGCCATCACAGACGCAGAAATCAAGGATGATGCTTCAATCTGTAAGGCCAGACTTAAGAATCGGCATCTGCAGAACCTAGATGTGGGCTCACCCAGGAGTGATCAGACTATTCCTACCCCAAAGGATATAAAGGCTCCCAACACAGTGCCTGAGATGGTGGCAAACCCTCCAGTCATCACTGCGTGGATTTCGGAGAGTGTCATGTCTCCAATATATGGACGGATGAGCAGAGGTGCCTCTGTCTATGAACAAGGAGAAGTGAGTCAGTTTCAAGAGGGTGTAAACCCCCACCCCAGAGTGCACACTGCAGACCCAGGGACACATCCCTGTAATGTGAGTGCCCTTCCAGCACAGAGCTCTGCTTTTAGGCCCTCCCAGCATTGGCCTCACTCTCTCTGGCACCTAATCATACATGGGCTGGCATTGGTCTCATCTAGTTTCATACATGTTTGTCTCATTTATTTAGATTTTAAAATGCTATGGAAGAGAAATGGTATATATTTTTTGATATGTTCTCCATGTCTAAAATCATACACAGTAATTCTTTTTTTAAAAGATTTTATTTATTTATTTTCAGAGAGAAGGGAAGGGAGGCAGAAAGAGAGGGAGAGGAACATCGGTTTGTGAGAAATACATTCATTGGTTGCTTCTGGTATGCCCCAACCGGGGGACCTGGCCTACAACACAGGCATGTACCCTGACCAGGAATTGAACCAATGACCTATCGGTTTGCACGCCAGTGCTCAATCCACTGAACCACACCAACCAGGGGAAAATCATACACAGTAATTCTTCACTTAACTTTGATAGGTTCTGGAACTTCAAGTAAAACAATGTATAATGAGACCAGTTTTACCATAAACTAATTGATATAAACAAGAGTTAAGTTCCTCTGACATCTTATCAACTTTATAAGAAAACAAAGTTGAATGAAATACTTTTTGTCCAGACATTCTTCAAGGTCCTGATGTACTTAATGAATGACCATATTAAGTATAGTGCACTTCCTGAGTACAAATTAGTTGCTTAAAAAGTACTCATTAAATGAAATGCAAAATAGAGTATTAGGCCCAATGTTGATGAAAGAATCAAAAGAAATAACACTTGTGAAAATTTTATGAAATTATGAAGATCCAACTCTGTAAACTATATTTAGCATCAACCTAAGATAATGTCATTTAATGAGTGACAATAATGTGCCTAGTCTTGTACTAGGGATGTTAATATAAATAAGGCAAAGTTTCTGTTCTTAGGAACTTATAGTCTAGCATTAAAAACTAAGCTGATTATGGATAATTTCAGTAAAATGTGGAGTGCTATGGTGGAAGTGTGCAGAAGTGCTTTGAAAACATTTCAGAAACAGTTGATTGGACTAGAGCCTTGAGAAAGACCTCAATTTGACAAGCCACTGTCCCTAACATTGAATTAATCAGTCAATAACATATAATGAGCACCTATTCCATATAAATGTTTCAAA
Organism: Pteronotus mesoamericanus; assembly: GCF_021234165.1. Classification (NCBI taxonomy): domain Eukaryota; kingdom Metazoa; phylum Chordata; class Mammalia; order Chiroptera; family Mormoopidae; genus Pteronotus; species Pteronotus mesoamericanus. Next base: position 20,226,312 of record NW_026555065.1, read on the forward strand.
CAGTATATTATGGGGAAGAGCCTTGTTGCTAGCACTGAGCAAGGCAAGCTATTAGCTCCTTAGAGGACCTGGAAAACAAGGATCACAGGAGAAACAAAAACCATAGAGCAAACATCCTTCATAGACACTGAAGGCAGATAAGATTTAGACCAGGATGTTTCCCTAAATTTCTGTGATAAGTAATTGTATTGGCCCTAGCTGAGTAGTTCAGCTGGTTAGAATGTCATCCTGATAAGCCAAGGATGTGGGTTCAATCCCCAGTCAGGACATATACAAATATCAACCAATGAATGCATAAATAAGTGGAACAACAAAGCTCAATCTCTCTTTCTCTCTTGCTCTTTCTCAAATCAATTTTAAAAATTAAAAAAAAGAAGAGAAGTTGGATCCATGGTTAAGGATGTCCAAACTAAGGCCCAGGTACGTATTCTTACACATGAAGGGCACATGAAGGGTAAAAGCAATGAACTGAGTTTCCTTTAAACTTCTGAGTTTTCTTTCATTACTGACCATACAGTACATTTATTTCACTTTTCAGAAGGACAACATACTTTTCTTAACCTGTTTTCCTCCACACTACTTGTTCCTCAGGAAAAAAAGAGCAGAAGGCCTCGGGGTACTTACCATACCCACAAAGATGTTTCCTGCCACAGCCAGGGTCTCTGTGGCAGTGGTGCCCATGGTGATTTGCAAAAACCAGGCAACCTAAAGGGATACAAAGCATAAACCATTAACATTAGCAAGAATCTTGGAGCGTACACAGCAAACCCCCATACCCTTCTCCATTATACTGGTAAGGAAACTGAGGCCTAGAGAATTGGAGTGACAAGCCCAAGGCCACAGAGCAAGTTATAAACAGCACCTGGACCAGAACTCAGGACTCCTGGCTTCCAGAACCTGTAGATTAAATGTCAGTATGAAATGGCTGTCCAGCCCATTTCCTTTTCCTGCCCTGCCCTGCCCTGCCCTTCAGCCAGCCTAGAGCCTGGGCCTGATCATCTGATATCAGGCATGCTTGAAAGTTTACCTTTTTACATTATTTCTAACATCTAGATCCTACATAGGAGCAGTTCTCCAAATTAAGTGTCATTTTCATGCTTCTTGGCAGATCACAAGATGAAGGTCCACCTCCTGAGTGGTGAGGGAGAATGACTCACCTTCTGAACTACCCACTGCACAAGGCCCAGGTAGTAGAGAATAGACATCACACATCCAAAGAAAATGATGATTGGTAAGGCCTGGAATGACAATGACAGGCAACTAAGGATATATTACAGAGGTCCCCCCTTATCCATGGTTTCACCTTCTGTGGTTGCAGTTATGGTCAACAACGGCTAGACAATATGTAATGGAAAATTCCAGAAGTAAACAATTCATAGGTTTTAAATGGTGCGCCAGTATGAATAGCATAATGGAATCACATGCTGTCCTGCTCTGTCCTGCTTGGGACATGAACAATCCCTTTGCTAATCTATACACCACCTACCAGCCCGTTAGTCACTTAGTAGCCACCTAGGTTATCAGGAAGACCATCACAGTATCTCAGCACCTGTGTTCAAGTCGCCCTTATTTACTTAGTGGCCCCAAAGCACAAGAGTAGTGATTAAAGTATGCCAAAGAGAGCCTGTAAAGTGCTTTCTTTAAGAGAAAAAGTGAATGCTCTCAACTTAATAAGAAAAAAAATGGTATGCTAAGGTTGCTAAGATCTATGATAAGAACGAATCTTCTATTTGTGAAACTGCCTAAGTTATAAATTAAACTTTATCAAAGGTATGTATGTATATGGAAAAAAACATAGTATATATAGAGTCTGGTACTACCTGTGGTTTCAGGCATCCACTGGGGGTCTTGGAATGTATCCCTCACAGACAGAGGAGGACTGCTGTATGGATGTGTATGCCATAAATAGACTGCATTTCAGGTTGTAAATTAAGCTCTCAGCCTTCCAAGAGCAGCTCATACAGTATAGATAGATACTCAATGGATATTTCTACACAAGCTCCTTCAGGAATAAATTTTAAATGTATCACATATCTATTATCCCATTAGTACTAAGCCACAAGGAGATGTTTTTCTGAGCCTTTCTTCCCAACTCCTATTTTATTCCACTTTCAGTATGGTAATAATCAAAAGGCAAGAGATTGATGCTGTTCCTTCTACTGATGGGATCAAATACTCTTCTTGGGCTCAAATTGGTAAATAGACTGGCTGATCTCTTGGACATACATTTGCAGCCTCTGCTTTACATCTCTCCCCACACTGACCCTCATTCATGCCTACAAAACAGATATGACCTGAAATGCAAAGACATCCTTGACCAGTATATCCCCAAAGACAAAACTGGAGCCAGCCACAGTGTAGTTCAGGAAAATCTGTAAAAAAAGAGAGAGAGAGAGAACAATAATGAAGCCCAGGAGGATATAGAGGAATATGAGGTCAGCCTCATGCATGATTACGTCCTACTCCTATTACTGAAGTTGGCCTCCGTTTGACAACCTGGGGACAGGCCATATCCCCAAGGACTGCTCACTGAATGACAGAGGACTCAGCAGTTCAGTTCTTTTTGTTCATATGATTAGTGGTACCCCAGGATACTCTTTCTTTCCCACCAGATCTGCCACCACCATCATCAACCAGACAGCCCAGTCTCTGCATGCTTCCCCCAAATCTCCTTTCTCTAGGGTTCTAAAAGGGCAGAGCCCTCTCATTTGACTCCTCATACCTGAATCTGGTTTCCCAGCCATTGAAATGCATTAAATCCAGGATCAGTTCTGATGACCAAGATCCCAAAGACAAACTGAAGACCCAGGCCCCAAAGCACTGCTCTCCAGGACACCTGGGACCAATAAGAACATTCTTTCAATGTGAGTTCTAAATCCTACTTGTCCATTACCTGGATGGAGTTTTAAACATGGGTACATATACTCAGTGTGAAACTAACCTAGGACATTAACAGGAAATATGGGGTAAGATGGAGTACGAACAGGAGGAAACAAGGCAGTAACATGTAAAGAGCCATGTATATCCATGTGATTTTTAAATCTGTGTTTACAGATTAGATGACACACATGCATACATACATACATACAAATAAAAGTATCATAATCCAACACTTTAATATTACTATGCACAATGCAGTCTGATTTTCTATTGTATTCTCTTTCTATACTTTTTTTTCTTTTGTTCTTTCTTTTACACTGGCCTAGATCCACAAATTTAATACCAAGGCTCACTAATAGATTATAACTTAACTGTATGAAAATAAGTGGTCTAGGGCCTTTGAGAACTTTAAAACTTCTCTTAGGAGTAAAAGCATCAAAAAAGCAAATTCCAGAGATTGCAAAGAACTTAATTTTATGCCTTTGTAATCAACATTTGACACATCCACTTTGTAATCAGTAATATATAGCCCTTGGCCCACCCTGCATACCCCAAACTCACTGCACTGTGGTGTTTGGAGCAAGCAAAGAGGATGAGGATGATCATGAAGATTCCTGCAAGGGACATCAGCTGCTCTGGCCTCTTGGCTGTGTCTAGAGCCAGCCACAGGATAAGGCCAACCAAGCAGACTCCAGCGAACACCCTGAAGAGAGAATGTCAATACCATGTCATCAACTCAGTAAATGAATAACAAATAATTAATCTTACCTCTAAAAAATAAAGTTAACCCCAAAGGTAAGTGAAAAAACTCAACAGATTAGACATAAAGACCTATCTTGAGAAATATTCATTTAGTGGTTTCCTATCTAGCAGCTCTCTCTTCAATTCTTTTACTCACAGAATGAAATTGAAAGAGTCCACCATGAGGATGTGAATCACATGACCTCCCTTCCTCAAGCTTCAATATCAGTAAGATGTGATATAAAGACTCATTCTTTAAGTTTGCACTTAAACACCAAATAACCAAAATATTTTTAAAAGGAGGAAATGTATGCATGGTCCCCATTTATCCTCACCCAATTTCCAACCACTCCAAGGGCAAGAGTAAGGGCTAAACCGCAAATCAACCACTATGGTCTATGGTCCCTTGATGTACCAAACATCCTTGATAAATACAGAGACTGGATTCCTAACATCTGAGTGTGGAGTCATTTAAAAAGAATTATAAAGGAGAGCACACATGAAAAGAAAGCAAAACAGAAAGAGCACATTGTCCATTGAGATACCTCAGGCACAACAATGACAAAAATGCATTATAAATCAGGGTTGAATTTTGGAGCTGTTCTTACTTGGACTCTTCTCACTTAAAGTGAATAAAACCTGGCTTCCAGAATCTATCCTGCTAATAAATAGTGTCATTTTAGCATTGTCTCCTCCATGTCATATAAATCAATGATCCAAAATGTAGGTTGTGGGCCCATGCATTTCTCCAAATAATTGCTGTTGCAAACATTCTTAACACCCATTATCTTTGCATCTGTTGGAGAACAGGCAGAAAAGAGGAACTCTATAGAGAGTTTGAAAGTTATTCTGTCACTCCAGGCCTGTGGTCAAAGGACATGCTCATGCTATATAGCTGGTTAGATAAGCTGTGGCTGCTGTAGAACCCAGTTCAGTAGTCCCTCAACAGTAAGTCTGCTGGTCACACTCTAAGGAATTGTAAAAGACACCAATGGGTGCAGAAGTCTGGGGGATTAGAAGTAAAACAGCATAAAAACTATCAGGGAACTAAGGGAGACAGCTATGACCACCAAATCAATTTGATAGCTTAATGCAGCTGCAAGCCTCTTTATTTTTATTACTTCATCGCAGAAGAGTACAGTTTTCCTTACTTCTGTTGCAAAGCCTGACAATAAACAGAAACTCTTCTCTGAAACATAACCCATCTTGTCCCCCAGCAATGTTGATACACAAAGCTACAAGAAAATAAAGTCCAGTGCTCAGAGGCTCATTTCTATTTGTTCTCTGAGCATTGATTTTGAAAAACATAGGTGAGTGTCTGAGAGACAGCTCAAGAACTGCCTCAGGAGAAAAAGAGAAGCAGACTGGGGCTTCAGACGAGTAGGGTCAGGGGTATCAAGAGTCTTCTCTTAACTCACCATTTCGTCCAACGCTTCAGACAGGAGTTTTCAAAGGGCTTCACACATCTCATTAATTTTTTAATGAAGAACGATTTCAGAAAGCGGTGAACCAGGACCAAGAGCACCAAACAGGTGAGGACGAACAAGGCCAGTGCCCGCTGGAAATCCAAGATGCAGGCTGCCAGGAAGTAGGCAGCATAAGCTAAAAGGAGAAGGTTCGGAGTAAGGATCAGCAAGACAGGGCTCTCCAGAGGCAAATAAAGTTCTAGTCATGAATGTCTCAGACTTAAAGCAAGAGAAGCCCTCCAGCTCCATTGCCACCCAGCCCCCAACTGAGCTGCATTCTCAAGGCCAGGACAGACGGCTGTTTCCTTCCTGAGGATGCCCAAGTAGTGTCCGACTTAGTTTGAATGCTACATGTTTCCGCTTATCTTTAATGAACCCCCTTGAATTGACTCTAATAAAAATTGTTTTCTCTTGGAATAGATTTGATCAGTATCCACCATTAGACACTCCAAAAGTCATCTTTTCTAAAACTCCATAATTCCAGTCATTTCAGTCTTTCCTCTTGAGCAAAACCACATAAGCAAGGCTACTAATAGGAGCATAGCAAGTCCTCTAACAATGACTTTTGTTATAATGAGAAGCTTAGTTCTTGTTTATATCAATCAGCCTCTGGTAAAATTGGTTCATTATACCGCATTCCACTTAAAGTGACAGAATGTACTGACAACGTTAAGACTTACTGGACAGCCGTGCAGGCCTCACCCCATGGCTCCTTGACTGGCCCCCAAATAAAATTTTTGTTCTCATCATCCCGGCTGCCTCTAATATTGACATCAAAGTCCCATATATCACTGATTTTTTCAATATTTTTAAATATTTAAAATAGAGTATAAGAAAAGTATATTTTAAATATTTAAATATTTAAAGTAGAGGGGAAAAGTATATTTTAAATAGAGGTCTGCTGTATTTAAAAAAATATTTTATATCATTGATCTTACTAGCAAACCAGCAAATAACTACAGGATTCTCTTGTAAAGACTGTGAAAACCATGCCTTGCATTGAAACAAGGCACTAAAATAGAGACAAGCCCAGATTCTCTGAAATATTTAAGTCCATCCAACAATTTTGAAAGATAGTTTGTGCTCAGATTTTACTTATCCTGGAACTACAACTCAATAAATATAGTTCAACGATAAAGCCAGTATTAAGATCTATACATCAAATAGCCCTCTGGATCAATTTGTGAATAAAGGTGCATCACATCTAGAAATGTCTTGACACAAGGTCACTCTCCTAATTCTTTAAGTTTGATTGATTATGTCTCTCACTTCCAGGAATTCTCAACACCTCACCCAAACACAACAGGTACAGCAGGATCTTCTTGAACAAGCTGGCATGTGTTTTGCAGAAGCTTCTCGCCCTTGTGAAAGGTCGTAGGCTCCTCCTGATGAGAACCCAAAAATTAAGATACAAAATTTAATTCATCCCATTTGTATCACTTCCAGAACTTAGACTACCTGGCCTGAGGAAGAATTTTCTCTTAATCAATAAGGAAAACTATTCAGCCAGGGGGACATTAGGTAGTGTTCCGGCAATCCCAAAATGGCCAGGAGGAACCATGCCAATGGACAGCAGGTCAGAACAACCATACCCAACCTAGCCTGGCAATATCCTCAGTAATATCCTACCACAGAGGTAGACAGGTAATCACATCAAGGAGAGACTTCTAGAACCTACTCCCTTCCTGTTCCCCAGGGATGCCGGCATTGCTCAGTGTCCAGGTTCAGAAAAGGGCTTTTTCTTCTGAGAGGCAGCTTTGAACATACTTTCCTAAACACCACACAAACCCCTAACTGAACAGTCAATCAGATATGCATTGACCAACCAGAAGCAAAACATCAAGAATCCCTGAGTGGGCAGGGCCTGAGAGCAGATGCCCAACAGGTGAGACTATTCAAGTTTGATTTAACAAGCATTTATTTAGTCCTCTCTATGTGCTGAGCACTTTCTAAGAACTTTACCAAGAGTAATTCATTGACTCCTCCCAAGAATTCTTGAGGAGTCAATGAATTACTGTTACCATTCCCATTTTATAGATGTGGAAACTGGAAAACAGAAGTTAAGTAACTTCCCCAAGTTCATGGAAACTGTAAGGAGTAAAGACAATAAACTCAGCAGTCCGGCTTCAGAATCTGAGCTCTTCACCATCATCCTATGCTGCACTTTACCTAGATCCCAGGCTCGCCTGTCTCTGCCATTCTTAGTATCCTGTAGTGATAGGAGCAAAAAGCTCTGATTTCTAAACTGCTAAAGCTCCAAAGAAGGTGAGCCCAGCAAGAAAGACCCAGTTGGCCATCACGCTAAGGCAGGACAGCTTTAGCCAGGACTGCAACCAGCCACTAACTCCAAATGTGTTGGGGTCTTGGCTCACAAATTTCCATGGCTCTTTTCTCCATTGCTGCCTTTCCCATTTAACATGCTCCCTCTTCCTTCTGCATAATCTTCCTTTAAACTACTCCATCTCCTCGTTTTCCTCCTCCTTATTTCCCTTTCTGCAGGGAGTCCAGCCCTGTGTTAGCTGAGTAAAATATATATTAGTAGATATAGGTAATCTGAGAAAGAAGAAAACAATCTTTATCATCACCTAACTGAATCAATTCAAGAAGGTACCTTAGGCTCTAGAACTCTGCTGCCTTTCCATACTTACTAGAGAATGTAGTGAGTAAAAAGAATTGCTTAGCAGTGTCAGCGTACCAAAAGAACGTCATTATCTTTGGAACATCATTCTCAAAGCACATCAAGGAACTAATTTAGTTTTAACCCTATACTTCTTGTGAGTGCCAGATTGATTTGCTCCTCCATATCCACTCTCCACCTTGCTCTGTGCCCAGGGAGTCTTACCTGTGGACTATACCAGCGCATGCCCATGCCTTCTGGCTTATGTAGTTGGGTTCCACCCGGGGAACCCAGTACTGGATCAGAGTGTAAGAAAAGACTGAGGTCAGTGTATTGAGGTGGTCTTCATTACCTGACCCTCCTACTATCTCCTACATCTTGTCCCTTCTGGCCCAGGAGTAGTAACGGCTCACTGATGCTGGCCGTGGGTTCTTGCACTGTCTTTCCTTGTGGTTCCACTATATCTTGCACACATCTTTGTAATGGTCTCTTTGTAAATAAACTCTTTTCTAACTATCCTAATTTAAGTATGCCATCTGTTTCCTGTTGGAACCCAAACTGATATGCTAAATGAAGCTGATGTAAAATTATACCCAGTCAAATGCCAGCTCAGCAAGGCCACTGCAAAATGAGTGGCATGCACTAGTCCAAGAGTAAATATAAATCACATGCCTAGAAAAGGTTTCTGCCATCACCTTGTAATCAGGTTTGACCACTTTCTGGGAACTAAAGTTCAGTGGGTACTGCCAGAAATCAGTTAGGAACACACATTTCTGCAAAACCCATTAACAATCTGATCTTAGAATATCAATTTGGAACTGAACCTCTGGTCTAAAAAAATTAAAATTAAAAAAAAAAAGAAAAAAGAAAGACTTGAGGGGCATTCCAAGTGAAAAGACAAAAAAGGTTTCTCACCCTTTTAAGGCGGTTGAGAAGCAGTGCACAGAGGCATGTGAGCAGGTATTCAGACTAAGGTACACTGCTTAGCCCAGGAGCTTGCTAATACTACCAAGCTCTTTACATAATGGTACAGTTTGAGTGTTAGTATCATGTTATAATAGGGAGCTTAACTGAGAAGAAATCTATCTGGTAGATGATAAAATTCATACCTTGCCCATAACCTGTTGTAAAGTATGTGCCCATTGGTAAGTTCTCCCAGTGTGTGCATGAAAGGCTTTCCAGCTATGGACTAACGATAACCCTCTCATCTGCATGCTTACTGCCTGCAGCTTCAAGTGACAGAGAGAGAAGGAGAAGGCTAAGGATGGTAGGTCATGCTTGCTGACTGTTACATTAGAGGGCACTATAGGTTAGGCCTAGTGGCAAGAGTGTGCATGCATTTTCTCAGGGACTATCCACAAGATGTGGAAACTCTCCTGATTAAGGGAGACAGTTGTGCAAACTCCTAGGGTCTGGGGTACTATCATTTCTCAATTAGAGAGGAAACCTTAGGACAGCTTCCTAAAAACTCCATCTCCAGTGACTGTCGACATTGTTGTCCTGGGTGAATCCGTTAGCTTGAAATAAGAACTAAAAGAAAAGAAATGAGTTAACCCAGAACAAAATGATGGCCTGAGTAAAGGGTGAGGGCCTCAAGGCAGAAATGACCAGAATCTTTTCAAGGGGTCAAGGGTTTTACTTTAACAATGACATAAAGAGAGCTGGTCAAGGGGTACTGTACTTGTACCAGTTTGCCAGATTCAAAGTTATATATACAACTGGTTTAAAACTGGATGGGCAGGGAGAGCTGAAGAGCTATCAAAAGTGTCCAATGGAGAATGGTGACAGAGTCTGAGAAACAACAAGCTTATCAATAAGCCAAAGTGGAAGCCAAATAGGAGTTGGAAAACGAGGTAAGGCAAGAAAAAATTCTGTCCAATAGAAGCCAGAAAACTTACATTGGAAGCAGAGGGACTGTGGATCTGGGGACGACCAGTTCTGAGAGCCATCAGCCCAGGTGCTTAATTGCTGAGTTGTGATGGATGTATTGTCTTGGAAAAAACTCTTCCTCCACACTGTATCCAAGTCTCTGCTTGATGTGTCCATTTCAGATATCAGAAAACATCAGGTCTTCTTCACACTAACAGTGGAGACCCAATGCCAAAGGTCCACAAAGACAAGAAGGATCTGTGTGATGGAATTTCTAACTAGCCCTTCAGCCCACCCTCAACTTCGTCCTGCCAGAACTCTATTCTCTCCCAGTCAGAGGTAGCAGGGTTCTGACAGGCCGTGTCTCTGATCTCTTCCTAGATAAGTGCTCTCTCTCATTAGCAGGAGCCATAAAGCCTTCAATAGCCTTTTGAGTCAGGCCCTTTAGTTCTGTCGTTAGGAAAAGTTTCTCCTGCTTTCTAGTATACGGTTAATGCCCATCCTGGACTTCCTGTGAAAACACAATTTGCCCCTATTTACAGCTTTAAAAATGATTCCAATAGGAATTTGAGTAGAAGGAGCTCTAGCTCCTTCAGCTATCAAATTAGGCAGGCCCTAATAAGTCAGAAAATAAAGGGGGGCTTTGTAAGAAGGAGCTCCCAGCAAGGAAGGGCTGCCTGAAATTCTTCACTTGGGAATTGCATTGACATACAACACAGGCCAGAGGGGTCCTTCTACACCTCCCTCCTGGAACAGCTCACACCCACCTGCCCATCTTGCCATCCCCACCCATCCCTACCAGGCTTACTGCCATCCTCCCAGGAAGTCAGAACAGCTGCTCTGATGGGGCAGCCAGAAGACACAACAGACTAAGTAGGAGCCATTGGAAAGCTCGGAGGAAAAGTGAAAAAGAGAAATGATCTTTAAGAAGGAGGAGAGGTCAATGATATTCAATGAGGAGAAAATCAAGTAGTGTGGTGAATGAGAAGAAGATGCTAGATTTGGCAGTGAAGAGGTGACTGATTCTATTTGAGAGCTGTTTACAGGAGAGTGACTGGGTAAAGCAGAATTGCAGGAGTCTGAGTGCGTGTGAGCGTGTATGGGCCCCCTTATTTTTAAAGTTTGCCTGTGAAGAAAAGAAAAACCAGATACTATTTATTAAGCACCCTTTTTTACCAGGCATTGCAAGACCTCACCAATCATTCTCCCCAAAACCACAAGGTTAGTTTATAAGCAAGGGAACTGAGCCTGCCAGCAAGTAGCAGAGTTAGGTTTCAAAACCCAGATCTTTCTGTTACTGCATGTGGCTTCTAATTAGAGATGTAGGACTAGAATTTCAGAAGGTTCATTCCCGAATTCCAAGTTTATGATTGCTAAGAGAGCAGAAAAAAGAAGCAGGTAATTCTGCCTGTGAATGTCAAAGAAGCTTTCACAAAGGGGAGGACAGGTGAACTGATAGGGTAAGAAAAGGGAAGAAGTCAGCTAAGAGGAAAAGCGCGCTTGAGTGAGCCTAGCATGTTGAAAAAACAGTATGATTTGTCATCGCTGGGAAGCAGGGAGCATGTAGATGGATGGTGGGACGAAAGCTCGTAAAAAAGGACAGAAGCCAGGTCATGCAGATTGTACGCCTTGGTTAGGGATTTAGATACTATCTTGTAGGAAGCAGATAGTCACTGTAGAACTTAAGCAAGGTAATAATGTGAACGGATGTGTGTTTCGGAAGGGTCACTCTGGTGGCAGTGGGGTTGGAGATGGTCCGGTGTCCATTTCAGAAGTGACTGAAGGTGCAGGGGAGGACTGGTAAGAGGAGTGAATGGCGTAGAAGTTTAGGAGAGAGAATTAGCATCAAGCTGAGGGCAACTGAGATGACAATGAGGTCCCTGCTATGTGTGACTCAGTCAGGAAGAAAACGTTCACCTAAATAGAGAATCCAGGAGAAGGAACAGACCTGAGGAAAAACAGACAGGAGGCGGAGATGTGAGTTTATTCAGCTTTGTCTGCCTAGAACCCAGCCCAGGGCTTGACAGAGTATGGAAGCCTCAAGCCTATGCTGACAGGAGTTTGGTTTCAGTGTTTAATTTGAAGTATATATGTGACGTCTAAGTGTTTATATTTTTGGCAAATGGTTAGGTATACAGGGATGAAGCTTAGAATAAAGGTGCAGGCTTCAGATACGGCTTTGTGAGTCAAGACATTAAGTGTAGGAGTGAGAAGAAAAGACACATGACAGACCCTGGAAAATGACAAGGAACATCCAGACAGGTAAGAGAGTGAGGGAGGTGTAATGTCATTAAAATGAAAACATTAGTTTCAAGGGAGAAAGAGTCAGAAGCGTCATACTACAGAGATTCCCCATGAAAGCATGTGTACATGGGACTCGATAAGTCGGTTTTCATTGTTCACCTAAGTAAGAGAATTTCAGCTGACCAGGGGTGGTAAAAACTGGATTGCACAGGGCTAAGACGTAAATGGAGAAGTGAGAAAAGGCTGTTGCAAGTAAATCTTACTTTTCCAAGAAACTTGACAATGAAGCAAAAGATATCAGAAGGTTGAGGTAAGGTTGAATTGTTTGTTTTTTCGCTATTTATTATAAGTAAAAAACTTGAGTACACTTACAGATTGGGGAAGGGTCTAATGAGGAAGGAGTAAGGAACATGTAGGGAAAGAGGACTCTGTAGAAGGGGATAAGAGGATGGGAATAAGAAGGTGGGTAATGAGGCTGGCTTCAGACTCAGGGAGAGTAGGCCTTCTGATAAAGGAGGGGGAAACAAGGATTCGTGCAGGGACAGGTACATTTAAGTTGGGACATATGAGAAAATAATTTAGTGTTTAAACAAAAATAATAACAGTGTAGTATGGAGTTTTTATCATGTGAAGTAAAATGATAAACATAAATAATAGACATAAATAATAAAAAATAAAGGCTGGAAGGGGAGATACAGAAATGTATTATTATAAGGTTCTTATAAGATATATGAAAGGGTACAATATCACTTGAAGGTAGACTTGCTAAGTTGAAGGTGTGTATTATGAACACCAAAGCAAGCACTGATACATCAAAAGAAATTATTATAGCTAAAAATGAACAAAGGAGATAAAATAGAATCATTTAAAAAATATTCAATCAATCTGAAGGATGGCATAAAAAGAAGAAAGGCATTTAAAAAATAAAGTGGACACTCATGTTCATGAGTCAGAAGAATTAATATTGTTAAAATGTGCATACTACCCAAAGCCATCTATAGATTCAATGCAATCCCCATCAAATTACAATGGCATTGTTCACAGAAATAGAAAAAAAACCCCTAAAATATGTATAAAACCACAAAAGATCCCAAATAGCCAAAACAGTTCTGAAGAAACAGAACAAAGCCAGAGGTATCATACGTCTTTATTTCAAACTATACTACAAAGTTATAGTAATAAAAACAGTATGGCACAGCATAAAAAGACACATAGGCCAACAGAACAGAATAGAGAGTTAGAATTAAACTCCCACATACACATTCAACTAATATTAGATAAGGGTGCCAAGAACGCACAACAAGGAAAAGATAGGTTTTTCAACACATAGTGTTGGGAACACTGGTTAAAAACAAGCACGACAATGAAATTGGTCTCCTGTCTTACACCACTCACAAAAATTAACTTGAAATGGATCAAAGGCTTAAACATAAGACCTGATACTATAAAACTCCTAGAAGAAAATGTATATGAAGAAGTTCCTTGTCTTTCTAGACAATGCAGTTGAGGAGAAGGGAGTGATTGGAAGTGGGGTTGGCCTGGCGTGCACTCTACACCTTGGGAATGTTATTGCACGTGGAATGGCCACTTTTGGAAGACTACTGTTCAGAAGAAAAGATGTTTGGTTTTCACAAGCCAGAGATGTACCAAAGTACAGAAGGCTGCTGTGTTTGCAGAGCTATATCCTCAAGTTCTCAATTCATTGACAATACATGCTATTAAAAGGACTTCTGGAGTTGTTTTGGGTCGCATGAGACTCGTTCAGGAGGTATCCGTAATGCCTGTGTCCTGATGTGAAAAGATGGAAGAAATCACCAGCAGCATTAAAAAACAAAAAACAAACAAACAAAAACCGGGATCATGTGGTAGATGCAAGCGCAGGGCCCAGTCTAAAGACAACACTGAAACCAAAGAAATTGAAAATTCTATCTGGAAACAGGATAAAAAGCAGTCAGATCTGAAAACTGCAGAAGGAATTCTGACGCTCACAGCACCGCCTCAGGGGCCTCCCCAGCTCAGCCTCCTTTGTTTTAGTTAACAGTCAGGTGATGACTTTGGGCTCTAACAGAATGCCAGGTTTTTTTTTCCTTTTTAGATCTCACATACTGGAAAAGACAGAAAATATGTTGTGGGGTTATCTGTAAAAGCCGTTCTGGGGAAGTCCTCATTGACACACATCTATTCAAGCCTCCCTGCAGCAATGAAACGGCAGCTGCTGAGAAGCTGGAGGAACGGGGCAGGGCCTCTGCCCATCTCCCCTCAGGAGTGGTGACTGAGGTTTATGTGGAAGGGGAACAAAAAACGATTTACATTTCAGAAAAAAAATTTTAAAAAAAACACACACACACACACAACAACAAAATGGCCATCCTAATTTTAATCTCGGACACCTGCTATTCTGCCAAAAGACAATTTCTAGAATAGTTCTGAATGGGTTATTTTTCCTCAACTTTTACAAGTTCCACAAACTATAAAGTCAGTGTCTAGCTTACTAAAAGAAAATTAGACATGTACATAACACTTAAGATGCTGAGTATTTCATAAATAAAAGGCTGAATGCTGCTGTAAAATACTCTTTAAGTCTTTTCTGTTAAATTCCCTTCTAATGAATGAAGCTAGGGGAATTTCAGGGGACTGAGATGGGGTTTGTTTTATGATAAATGTATGTAGTTTTAGCCTTTCTGTATTGAAAAGCAGTGGTTGGGGCATTTTAAAAGATGACTGACTATACTTAGTTTCCTTCATGTTAATAAATTGTCATAACTCAGTAACCCAGACTTGCCCCTAGAGGTGGTTATTAATAATTTTGAAATATTAGGGTCTTGCCAAGGTTCTCATGATTCAAACCTATACTACTGAATATTAAGCAGGACAGTCTAGGCTTTCTGGTGCAAATACCTTGAAGGAGTAATTTCTAAGTATACAAAGAGGTAACTGGACTGTGTGTGTTGTGTCCTGTGTTACCTCTCTCATATTGATATCTGATGAAGATTTTAATTTATATGAAACTTCTAAAGCAGAATAAAAGCTCCTCTTGGAGAAATGTCAAGTCTTTAGGATAAGTAGTCTTATGTGAATAGTAACAAGGCTTTACCACATGGTAGAGAACACACTTTATTAAAAATGTTAAATCATCTGAAAATTAAAATGTGCAAGCCTTTAAGATGGCATAAAAATAGCAAAGGTTAATGCTTCTTGGGGCACATTTCTTAGAGGGCTTGCCTAGTGTGTAAATTGTTGACTTTTTTTTGTGTGTTACATGACCAGTGACTTCATTGAAAATCTACACAATTCAATTCAGTTTTAGCTCTGGATTACTTCAGCTAATCATAGTCAACGTTTTATCTGTTTAGAGTGGCTGTTTGACTTGTTATAATCTATTAGGGTTTGGGTTTTTTTTCACTATATTAAAGTAAAATTCTAATAAAAGAAAAGAAGTGTGTTAATGTTCAGTGGGTTGGTTTTGGTTTGGCTTCTTTTAGTCAAGCTTTCTGAACATTGAGATGTTAGATGATAAATCCTTAACTCAAGGCCCTTCAATTCTAAAATCTTTATTAAAAGCCTGTTACTTGGACCCAAACCCAAGTACTCTCATTGCCTCTTTTCCAAAGTTCATGAAAAATATTACCAGTTCATACTTTTCATAACAAGAGACGATCATTTGCCTTCCTTGTAGTAAAATGACTCACTGCTTATTCTGGAAGCTGGATTTTAAAAATTAGGTAGTAAAAATAGCAATAAAGGAGTGAGCCACTTTTTATGGGCACCCCATAGCTTTATGGTTCTTAATCTAAACTTAAAACTTTATATTCCTTTGAAAGAAATTACAAGCTACAGTTTGTACATTTGGCTGCAGTATTGGTGGTAAAATATACTATAACATGGGCAATCTCTATTTCTGTATGCATTTATTTATTATTGGACTTCAACCACAGTCTTCTTTTCCCCCTCCCATCTCTCTTTGCTTCTAAAATGTACTGAATGTAGTCATGCACTTTGTATTTATATTATTAGAAATCTAAAAATCTATGTTGTACTTTTTATGCTGCTGGTTACTTATAATCAAAACTTTTACTAGGCTATTGAATAAATTTAGTCTTATTAGAAAATAAAAAAGAAAAAAGAAACTCCCCAACATTGGTCTTGGCAATAATTTTCTGGATGTGACACCAAAAGCACAAACAACAAAAGCAAAAAATCAACAAGTGGGACTACATCAAACTTAAAAGCTCCTGCAAGGCAAGAGAAACAATTAGCAAAATGAAAAGGCAACCTAAAGAATGAGAGAAAATTTTTGCAAACCATATATATTGGATGAGGAGTTAATACCCAAAAATATATAAATAAATTATACAACTCAATAACAAAAACACAAACCATCCTATAAAAAAATGAGCAGAGGAACCAAAAAGATATTTTTCCAAAGAAGATATCCAAATGGCCAACAGGTGCATGAAAAGATGCTCACTATCAGTAATCATCCGAGAAATGCAAAGCAAAACCACAATGAGCTATCATCTCACACCTGAGATGTATATAGAATAGCTAATAGAATAGCTATTGTCAAGAAGAGAAGAGGTATGACTAGTGTTGGCAATGATGTGGAGCAAAGGAAACCCTCATATTCTCTTGGTGAGAATGTAAATAGGTCCAAGCACTATGGAAAACAATATTGAAGTTTTTCAAAAAATTAAAAATAGATCTACCATATATGATTCAACAATTTCACATCTGGGTATATACCCACAGGACCCACAGGAAGTGAAAACAAAATACTGGAGAGATGTATGCACTCCCATGTTTATTTCAGCATTATTCACAAGAGCCAAGATATGGAAACAATCAAGCTCCCATCAGTGGATGAATGGGTGAAGATATGATGTGAATATATATGTAAACATAGCTAAATTCAGAAAGAATAGTAAAAAGAAAAGCCAAAATCAGTTTGCATTGCAGGATCAGATTAAGGATTTCCTGAGGAACCAAGAACAGGAGTTAGACAGGATAAAAACGGGTCTGAGTGTGTGTCCTGAAAATGGTTCTCCTTCAGTTAATGACTAAATTTTGCCAATTCTACTCTAACAGTGTTTCTGGGATTTAACTTCTCTAATTTATTCCCACATGCCCATGTTGATATATATCAATTTGTATACAGAAGTGAATTTCTGGAGAAGAAAATAGAATTTAAATTTTTAAGCTTATTTTCTCTGTGAAGTCACTAAGTTAATTCTTAAAATAAATTTAAAAAACAAACAAAACTAAACTTTTGTTTGGAAGCTGCTCTGGATCATATTAGCTTTAGAAACTACTCAGTAGCGTCATCTAAGCTTCTCAATGTATGATTTCCACACATTTTTATAAATATCTAGACTGTTTCCACACCATACAACATGGCTTTCATCTGACCCATTTTACCCAAAAAATGTCTTAGGCATCACTTCTGGGACCAAATCCATGTTCAAATTCAAAGATTTTTCTCACTCCTCCCTCCTTGACCCCTGTTTCAGACAACATTGTGACCTGAGCCTTCATTCTTGACACTTCCTTCTCTTTTGACTTTCAGGACTGTACTTTTTTACTTTCACTATTATCCCTTAGGAAGGTCCCTCTCTGCCTTTTTTTTAATCTGATTTTTTTCTCCCCATCCCCAAATCTGAGTATTCCTGAAGAGCTTTTTCTTTTTCTTTCAGTGATATGGCTAAGTTGATTTCTAAGCCTCAGCTTTCTAATTGAAAACAAAGGGAATAAAATTAGTATCTACCTGTTGCTCTGAATATTAAATTAATTACACAAAGCATTGTGCACAATAGTGAGTACTCAATAAATGTTAGCTGTTGTTATTCTCTTTTTTAAAAAATATTTTATTTATTTATTTATTTTTAGAGGGGAAGGGAGGGAGAAAGAAAAGAAGAGAAACATGAGTGTGTGGTTGCCTTTCACACATCCCCAGGCATGTGCCCTGACTGGGAATCAAGCTAGCAATGTTTTGTTTCTCAGGCCGGTGGTCAATCCACTGAGTCATACCAGCCGGGGCATAGCTGTTATTATTCTCATTGTTGTTATCTTTGTTGTCAACCTGACCACCTCCCATTACTTAGAGCACAAAGATTATATAACAATTACATATAAATATAGACGTGCATATGGTAACAACAGGTGGCTGTTGTTATTATCACCACAAAAAGACCCTAAAGTCTCTGACAATGGGGCAATTTTGACCTCTTCCGCGTCCACTGGCCACATTTAACCCACCCTAGCTCCTTAGGTCCTAACTGAACCCATTCAAGAACACTTCTGTACCTCTGGTGCGTAGAAACCCCAAGCACATCCCCAAGGTTTTGTCTTTGCTCTTCAGTCCTGCTGGTTTCCTCAGGACTTAATCCTTCTTCCTGTAAGCACAGGTAGAGTTGGGGTCAGTCATAGGGCCTTGCCAGGGTTGATGGGGATTGTGAGCAGTCAAAGACCCTTAGAAGGCCATGCAGCCGACCACAAAGCTCTGCAGAAATTAAACTGGTGGATTACCGTGAGCTCCAGCCCTGGGTTCTCTGTGCCAGTCCCCACTGTGGACAGAGCAGTGGCCTCTCTTCCATTTGTTTTCTCCATTTCCTGTTCTCCTCAACTGAAAAACAAATTCAGGGCCAAGGCTGAAAGGCTGGTCATTCTATAATGTGAGGCTAGAGAGAATGTTTAGGACTAGTTACCCACGGGAAAAACGAAACTAAAAATCTTTAGGGGTTTAGTTAATTTCTTTAAGGACTGAAAATTGGGAATATTGGAAGCAAAACATAATCTAATAAATAATAAAATATAGACTTCTGTGTCCTATTGTGGATAGGTAAGGAAGGGGTAATAAGAGGAAAAGAGAAGTAAAGGGCAGGAGGAAATTAAATGAATCAGTGGTTCAACCAGGACCCCAGGACCTAGACTAAAAAGGACCCTATTAGGTCCCGTAAAGGAAGACTTAAGGGGCAACTACTCCTGTTAGCCTGGGAGAGGCCCTGTGGGCTGTGCTGGGTAAGAAGAAAGCAGAAAGCGGGGCAGAGTGCTGGGGAGGCCCCAGACCCCGACATATTGCTGGGAAAACAAAGATTAACAGGCTTTCAAGTTCCCAACTATATTGTGGCACAAAATTGTTTTTGGAGCATCTTAAGAGAGCTCCTCATCAGTTAAACAAAAGAAACCTTCACTTAGGATTGTCAGCATGAATGTTAATTATTCCAAATAAAAAATGTAAAACAAAATGAGAGAATCAAGAAACTAAAGCAACATTTGAGCCTAACTCTAAGCAACCCTAATAGACATTCAAATTTATGAACTCATTTTGAGATGTTTCTTTGCAGAAAATTTCCTTCCCCATGGAACTGTTATTTTTAAATATGATCTCTTCAAGCATTTAAAATATAATTTCATTAAACACATATAAAGAAATTTTTGTTGTGTAAAATAGGGCCTCCTATATAGGCAGGGAACAATGTGAATTTGGTCTAAATATGATCAATTAAGAAATTTGGTAAGTCAGGTTCCTGCCCTCCCCAAACACCCTTTCTTACACCAGCTTGTAGAATTCCTTCTGTCTCCTCAGTGAAGAACGGAAAGAAAAATTCAGCCCCAAAAGGTCCTGGTTCCCTCAGGATTTTACCCTTCTTCCTGTGAGCACAGGTACAGTTGGGGTCAGTCACAGGGACTGACTCTGAGGGGACAGTGTGGGACTGGCTTTCCTGTGATTGGCTCTTCTGTTTTGGACCCTCCTCTGTGCGCAGCTCTCAAGTTAAACATTTATGTATCTTTACCAATCTGCAGAGCCAGGTCTAAGAACTCTGTAGGAACTCCTAATGGGCGTATGAGCAGAAGCATTGCCCAGCACTGGTCTAGGCACTGGGGAGCATGTAAAAGAAAATAAGAGAAAGGTCTCTGCACTCAGAAAACTTAGCTTTTTGTGTGGTAAAGATAATTACGGGGGGCGGGGGGGACAACAGAAAGCAAGGCTATACAGGATTCAATGCCAAATGATTGCTAGAAAGTCTTTTATTAATCCATTCAACAAATATTTATTGAGTGCTCACTACCGCCTAGGCACTGTTGTGGGTGCTGAAGACACAAAGACGAATGAGACATTGCCTCTGCCATGACGGAACCTACAGATCATTAAGGGAACACAGATGTGTCAGAAAGGTTCATGGAGTTGGTAACATTTGCCCTGAGTCTGGAAAGTCTTGAAAGGTAAGTAGAGGATCAGTGATGGAGAAGGGAAAGAAATACCAGCAGAGAGAGAAACTTGAACAAAGGCACAGAGGTGTGGCCTTCACTAAGGAGCCCCTTAAGGAGGCTGCAGCAATTAGCTAAAGAATGGAGAGAAATTTTTGAGGAATTAAGGAAGGACAAAAATAAAGCCAGAAAGAAGTTATGGAATGAAAGGGGAAAACATAAGTGGAATGGGGGTGATCTATCCAGAAATAAGTCTGGAGATGCAGCCAAAGGCAGAGGGCTCTCTGTAAGCCAGGCTAAAAGTTTGGACTTATTCTGAACCAAATGGGGAGGCAGAAGGAGGGTGGATTGAAAGGATGCACATTAAGGACAGGGACACCGGCCAGGAGACAAAAACAATAGTCCCGGTCAGACATGGTGGGGCTCTAACCAGAGCAGTAGCGAAGTTGGATAGAAGGAAACAAGCCTATGGGACTTGTGATTGATGGAGCACAGGGAGAATGTATGGAAAAGGAAAGAGAATTATTCAGAAGTGCTCAAAATGATCTAGTTTCTGCCTACTCCTACCCTCCAGTAATACTTAGCGGCATGATGTACCCTAAAGACACAACGTTCCCTTGTGCCTGTTGCAGTTTGTGGATGTTGTTCTTTCTGACTTGAACACACTGCCCCTATTTATCTATCCAGCAAATTCCTGCACCTCTTTTAGGTGTCTGTTACAAGGCCACCCTCTTCACTGAAGCTTTCGCCTTTATCTCTGCAGACAAGACTAAGGACGTTTTCCCCGTCCTCCTGCTGCAACGTGCTGTTGCAGAACCGTACAGGAGGCATATTTCTCTAAATATTTACATGTCTCCTATTAGGCTGTGATCTCCTCAAGCACAGGCTTTCTATCTTGTTACCGCAGTATTCCCAGGCTCAAGGCCTGCCATAATATTAGGCAATCAATAAATATTGGTTAAATAAGTGAAACACACACACACACACACACACACACACACACACCCCAATAAAAGCCCTAGCAGAGTAAATGTGTTATATTCTGCGACAAAGAGCAAATCACTTCACTTCCCTGGGCTCGATTCTCTTATCTCTTCCCTACCTAACTGCTTAATGCTATCTCACAAGACCACTGTGAAACTTACGTAATTTATTTGGAAAACAGCATATGGCCTTATAGCTGTGGGCTACTATTGTAATAATTCAAGAAATTTACAGATATTTTTCAGTCTGACGTCTGACTATCATTTCGGTATGGCTGTGAAGTCTATTTTACTCATCCTAACTCACACTTAATCTCTGGTTTTTATTTTTACCTGAGATGATTGACGGTTCTGGGAGCCGGCATACGCATAGTGATAGGCACAGGTCCTGGCCTTCCGTCCAGGGGCAATGACGCTAGTGATCACATCTCTCTCTTCTCTCACCCTCCTTCTTCCCTTTTTCTTTTCCTGTAGAAGGCATACAAATCCATGTTCATCTTCTAAGTGCAGTCTGCGGCACTCATCTCACTTTCCCAAGGGATCCACGTTTCCTTTAAATGCAGGTATTATTGACATAACCCAACTGCCAAGAGGAAGAGAATTGATCTGGCAGGTACCTTCCTTCAATTAACTGTTGGTTTACAAACAGACTTGGGCTTCATTGTTTAAGTGTTTTCTTCTTGTCTTATTACCTACAGTTTGATAAGCTCTCTCAAATTACAGATCAGGAAGAATGAAGTGATTTGCCCAGAGTCAACAGCTCTTTAGTGACTAAGCCAAATTCAAATCCTGGGATACTCATTCCCAGTTTTGTGCTACTTCTGGGCTATGGGGTGAAAATTAAGTAAGAGATGCCTCTGTTTCTGCGGCCTTTTACAGTCTTTCAAAAGATTTTTCTATACTTTCACTGTTGATCCTCCTAACATTCTTATAAGCAAGTCAACTACTAATCCTGTGTTAAGTACAAAGAAAACCAGACTCAAAAAGATGAACAATTTGTCTGAAGTCATACAGCTAGTTAGGGTACAGCCAGGATTAGAGGCTAGCTCTGCTCAATTCCATGGAATCTAGGCCTTCTAACTGTGCTAATGCCTGGGGGTTACTCCTGAGAAAGTAAGTAGGCTATTACAAACTCACCTGGGAAATAGGCAGGGCATAAATTATATAAGATTTTTATCCCCCCTCTCCCTTTATCTTTACTTCTCCCTTGATTACTAATAGAAGCAGGCAAAACTAAACAGAATAAAGGGACTTCCAATGTGGATCTTAATGAAGTAGCCTGTCTTTAACTCTCCTGTTGAAAGCAACAAAAAAGTCAACACAAAATTGTAAGCCAACAGTTTGAAGGCATTTCACAGTGACTGGTGGACACAGTAACCGAGGGTCTATGATCTTTGAGAGAAGGAAAACACAGGAGTTGAGTTCTACCTTTATATTAGTTCTTTTTCTGAGGACATTTTATTTTTCAAATCACAATGCAGAGAAATAATACCCAAGAAGTCTTATGAGTTGAAGAGAGTGAGGATGGACTTTGGGCCAGCCAAATGGCTGCAATTTAAGAGAAAAGTTGTAAAAAAGAAGAGAACCACAAAAAAGGAAAAAACCTGCAGCCATGTTTTGAAATTATTGGCCAACTTAGAAGTTGTATATGTTCAAAACAAGACACCAAGAAACTCAGGGGGAAAAAAAAGCAGTAGCTGTATGGTGCTGTACCATAATATTAAGTGTTAATTTCAAGCCCCACTGGATGTGGACCTTCAGAAATTCATCCAGCTTTCTACTGAGACCCTAAAAGGGCCATAACCCAGTAATAAGAGACATACCTTATCAATAAAATCTATGCCCTAGAGGAAAGACAAAGCTGAAATAACAGGCATAAAGCAAAATCTCAACAAGATCAAGCCAATCCATTTCTACCAGACACACCTAATAAAAGAAATGCTAACACTCTTCAAATGTATATAACATCTCCAGAACCTCCACAAATCTTTCATTATAATGGCCAGCATCTAATTTAAAATTGGAAGGCATCTTTTAAAAATAGGACCAAATGACCAAAACCAAGAGAAAAAAGAAGACAATAGAAACAAATTCATAAATGACTCAGGTACTAGAAATATCAGACAGGGAATTTAAAATAAATACAGCTAATTTTTTTCAAAAAATAGGAGGAAAGGTGAACAAAATAGAAAAAAGATAAAGATTTTTGAAAAGACAATTAGAATCTATAAAAAAAATACACATTCTAGAAATTAAAATCAAACACTAAAAGGGGTTCCAGTTCAAGATGGTGACATAGGAAGAACCTGAATTCACCTCCTTCCATAGACACAGTGAATCTACAGCTATATATGGAACAACTATCTGGGGAAAAAAACCCTAAAAATTGGTGGAGCAATCCCTTCACATCAAACAAGAGGGAAACCACACAGGATATTTTTTTCAGGAAAAAACTCAAAACCTGAAGATTCTCCCCCAGGAGTGAAGGGTTTATACTCCACATTGGGCACTTAACTTTTAAGACCAGTACCTGAGAGGCAAGGCCCCAAACATCTGGCCTTGAGGAACAATTGGACTCACACACATGAGACCACCAGGGCTGTGGTGAACTAAGGAATATTTCCTTAATAGTCCATGCCTTCCAAATTCATTTATGAAGTCAACATTATCCTGATATCAAAACCAGGCAAGGACAACACAAAAAAGAAAAATATAGGCCAATATCTCTGATGAACATAGATGCAAAAATTCTCAACAGACTATTAGCAAACCAAATTCAACAATACATTAAAAGGATAATCTACTATGATCAAGTGTGATTTATTTCAGAGATACAAAGATGGTTTAATATTGGGAAATTGATTAAAAAATTGAAGGAACAAATGGGGAGTATACTGTTGTAAAGTCTTCCTATTACGTATGAAGCTCTATGGCATTATTTAGACATAGAATCTGATCTTTAATGATGTAAGTTGCAAACCCTATGGCAACCACTAAAAAACTTTAGAGGTTAAATAATCAGCCAGTTGTGGAATTTAAAGAAAATTAATCAATAAATCCAAACAAAGGCAGAAAAATAAACAAATGAAACAGAAAACCCCTACTAAGATGGTAGATTTTAATCAAACCATGCCAATAATTACACTAAATATAAATAGCCTAAACACACCAAAAAATATAGAGATTGCTAGGTTGGATTTAAAAAATAAAACGAAAACCCAACTGTATGCTGTCTGTAAGGAACTCATCTTAAAATAAAAACATAAAGTGAAAGTAAAAGGATGAAAAACAAGATTTTATGGAAACACCAAAAAAACACAAAAACCCTGGAGTATCTATTTTAATATCAGAAAAACCAGGCTTTGGAAAAAATAATATTGCTAGGTATAAAGAAAAGTGCTACATTAATGGAAATGAGTAAATTCACCAAGAATGTTTAATAATCCTAATTGTATCTGGACTAAGCAATGTAGCTTCAAAAGATGTAAAGGCAAAAACCAACAAAATTGAAAAGAGAAATAGGCATATACACAAGTATGTTTAGAGAGTTCAATACTCTTCTCTCAGTAATTGATAGAACAAGTAGACAGAAAATACATGAGGAAATACAAGATCTAAACAACCCTATTAATTTACTTGATCTAACTGGCATTTTTGAAACATTTCACCCAAAAAGAGCAGAATATGCATTGACTTTAGATATATATAGAACATTTACCAAGATAGACCATATTCTGGGCAAAAAACAAACAAAAAAAAACAACAACAAAAAACCTGTAGAACATTTAAAATAGTTGAAATTGTACAAAATATACTCTAAGACAATAAAAATATTAAGCTAGGAATCATTAACAACAACAAAAAAAAATCTTGAAAGTCCCCAAATATTTGGATATTTAACAAGATACTTGTAAGTAGCCTGTGAGTCAAAAAGGTTATAAGGGAAATTAGAAAGTATTTTAACAATGAAAATGAAAACATTAAAATCTATGAAATATATATGAAGCATATACTCATATATACACACATATGGTCTAAAATCTGTTATCTAATACAGAAGACATGCTCTAAGGGAAGGACCTTAAAAGCTTAGGATCTTTCTGACACCCCTGACACATTTCCACACATGACCCCTTCTTGAACTTTAGGAAGATCTTAATACTGGTTGGGTTCACCAGTGTTAATGCAGCTAATGTTGTTTAGCTAACGCTGGAGGAAATGCTGAAAAAATTTTCAAATGAAGCTAAGCATGTGCTAGGTATAGCCCTTATGCTAGAGTTAAGTCCTTTGTTCCCTCTAACCAGGGAAAAGTGCCTAGAAGAAACTGAATTAAGAGGAAAGGCAGAGAACCAACAAAGTGAAAATCCAACTTTTCATCCTTGGTTAAGCTAATGTTGAATGGATTATCTCATTATCTGCTAAACAAGAGCACAGATTAGGAAATTATCTTCCAAGGAAATGACTAAACAAATCAATGTACCGAAGGGAAGTACTTGGAGGCCCTCTTGTTCCTCCCTTGCTCAATTTCAGCTTGCCTTGGCGCCAGCCAGGTCATAAAATAGCTGTTATCTAGGGGTGTGGAGCAGGCTATCTTGTAGAGTCATAGAGATTTTGAGAGCAAAATGGACCTTTAACACGTTCTGGTTCACCACAAGTGCACTGACTGTAGGTATTGTAAGTCATCAAGCCACAGGCAGCGGCCTGGTGGACATGGCATGAGTACTCTGTGCTCTGCTGGCCCTGTACTGAGGCCCTCAGTAAACCCGGCAGCCTATCACACACCTCCCACTTTATGCAAGTGATATCCAATCCCATTCTCTGACCCTGGCCCTCAGAAGTCTCCTCCCATACTCCTGTCTTCCCAGGAACCTGAAGGTCATTTCTGCTTAGATAACCCACTGATGTCTCAGCACCAGTATGTTCTAAATAAGAATTTTCTGTTATCTTCTCAGATGCCACCTCGTGCCCTAGGTAAAGCATTCCTTAGACTAACTTGTCTCTTTCTTTCACCCCCTCCCATTGGCACTCTCTCTCACTCAGCCGTGTGTTGGAGTTAAGCCTGTATTAAAGCCAGGGAGAGCTAAAACCTTCATTCCTGCTCACCAGAGGGGAAGTTCCTGGAGAGAAGAGCTTGTGAAGGAGGAAAAAAAGACATGGATGGAGTAGAACACAAAGGGAAGAATTTAAAGATCCATTTCTTCAAATGTCACGTTTGAATAGAGTTGGATAGAGTTGACCCTGAATTCCAAGCCATTTGAACTACTGGGAGCAGTTTAAATGGTTTAAAATGGTGGTGATAATTAAGTGTTTTCCAAGAACCCCATTATTTTTATAATGTCTTAGGTAAGAAGGTAAACCAATTATAGTTTAAGAAATGTTTGCCACTTCTCACAGAATCCTGATGCTTTTTGAATTTTGCCTTCAGGGACCTTAAGGTCTTTTTCTGTCTAGCTTTGTCCCGCACTCAGATTCCGTTTAGAGTAATGAGACACTGAACGTGTGAAGGGTGTGGAAACAGAGAAGGGAGATGATAAATGCCCCTCCACCCTGAAGCACTGAGCCTGGCCAATTCAGCAACCATGTGCTGGACTGCCTGCTTTTTCAGCAAAGAGTTTCTAAAAATCCCTAACTGAAAGATCAGATAAACGTTATCTGACCACAGAAAGCAGAGTGAGAACATGGTGAGTCCTAAGGATTTGTAACCTGTCTGCCCTGCCATTAGGGACTTCTCTCTTTTTTCCTGCCCTCTGCTTTTACATCCTGCTTTTAATTTCTCTGTCTCTCTGACTCCACCTCCCTCCCTCTCTTCTCTCTGTCTCGCCTTCAAACACCTTCCTCTCTATTTCCCACATCTTCCTCTACTTAACTCTGCAGGAGAGACGGGCTTCACCTGAGAAAGTTGTGAAAGAGCTCTGGGAAAATAGGCTCTAGAACGCCTTTTGGGGGCTGCTCAGTCCTTGCGGAGCAGAGCTGGTGATGGAGGCTGACAGCACTAAGGGCCTACATGGCAGGGAGCAGGTGGGCGAGCTGCGGGTGAGTTAATGATGGGAATGGATGAGGCTGTGGAGAACCCAGTGGGGCCCTGCCAGCATGCTTGTGTTCTAGAGACTTTGCATCAAGAGGCACCTCCCATAAGCAGTCCTACCATGGATCAGAATCTTTATTCTCTTTTTGCTGAATTTCTTGGGAGACTTTTGACTTGGATTCCAGTTAGAAAAGCCTGACCTCTAGTATTGCTTATTGAGTTATAGTTGGCTAATGATTTTCCACGGCTAAATTGCCAGGTGGACAAAGTCTAGGAAAGTTGGTGTTGGTGTCCCAGTCCTGACCCTCCCCCAAGATGGTCTAACATTAGCCCAGTAGTGAAAGTCTACCCTTGTTTGGGAAACAAGTGATAGGAAGTAGTTCCATTTGTTATTAAGCACTTCAGGGTTGATCTCTCCTGCGGTTTTTTACTTTCAAGACAGGATTGGAAAGATCCGGAGTCAGAAACTCCATGGGCACAGAGACCTCATTCCCAAATGATTACATTGCAACAGAAGTGAAAGGAAAAATCATTTGTATAAACAGTAAGGTGCTCCAAAAAATTTAAAAGCTAAAGTGTGAGGTTCCTAATACAGATCCTTTGTTTTTTTAAAGCTATATTCCTTACTTACCATATTTCAGTCACTGTATGCATTTCACACAATGTTGAGGAAGATACTGTCGCTATCGCAGTTTTCTAGATGAGGAAACTCAGACTTATAGAGATGAAGCAATTTGCCAAATACCAAAGTGAGCAAATGACAGAACTATATCTGAGCCCCGAGTCCTTGCTCTCAGCCCAAACTGTCTACTGTTCATCCTGGCCCAGCCTCCTATGCTTCCCTCCCTTCTTCCTGTTCTCATAATACCCATTCTTTAAGATTCAACTCAGATAACTTCCTTTTTTTCTGAAAGTCTTTGGACTCCAGTTCAGCCTCCAATGAACTCCCTGTCTTCTTTTCTTGCCTGAGCTACCTGTGTGTCAATCATTTGGCATCTTTTATATTTTTCTCTGATATTGCTGTTTGTCACAATATTGTCATATTGTAGTCTAGAGCGGGAAAAAAGTTTTGTATAAAAGTGGCAGCATAATTCCTCTTTGAGAATTGTGAGGGTTTTTTAAAAAAGATTTTATTTATTTTTAGACGGAGGGGAAGGGAGGGAGAGGAACATTAGTGTGTGTGAGAGCTACGTCGACCTGATCCCTCTCCTAGGCCCTCAAACTGGGGAGCTGGCCCACAACCCAGGCATGTGCCCTGACTGGGAAAAGAACCAGAGACCTTTCAGTTCACAGGCCAGTGCTCAATCCATGAGCCACGCCAGCCTGGGTGGGCTTGTTGTTGTTGTTGCTGTTGTTTTTGGTTTCTTTCTTTTTCTTTTTTTTTTTAGCAAATGATCTTGATTGGCTTTTTTGCTATGAAGCTCCATTAGAGCAGAGATCCTAGCCCCTAGGCACACAAAAATTGTGAAAAAATTATTTGTTGATAAAGAAATTAAAACTCCTAGGTATGTGACCAGATACCTGGAGCAATGGGAAGTGAGAATGTCAGTTACTTGAGAAGTGTGCAGCACTTAGCATGGTGCCTGGTACCAAGCAAGCATTCAGTAGGTGGTGGCTATCTTGTCCTATACATGTAATAGAGCAGGAATTATTGGAGCATCTTAGAAAGAGCAAGTAGAAAAGGGAAGGAGAAGAGAAAGAAATGGAGCAATATAGTGGTCACTGGGGCTCCATGTAAAGACCAGATCAGTGAGGTCTTTTCAGAGGTGATAATGGCCAAGAGGCAATTAAGGAAAAGGACATTTAACACTTTCTGTACTGGTCTACAACTTTGCTCTCCTTCCCTCAAATCTTTAGTAAAATCTGCTACACATACAGCTTAGTGTTGGTAATATATGGGGAATTCAGGAAGCTGGGTGGTGTTCAGGGCTGCCAGGGAGCAGGGTCAGTAAAATGATATAGATATAGATAGATATAGATATAGATAATAAATATACATATACATATACATACCCCATTCAGCCAAGTTAGAGAAGTCAAAATGTGCAAACAATGCCATAGACAACAAGGAGAGAGGCCTCAAAAATTTTCAGAAATATTGGGAATGATGATGATTATTTTCATTCTAGATGATGAGTGGGTTCAAGACAATTTTATTTGAATATTAAAGTATGGGGCAGGGGCAGATCCCAGCAGGCCAGAGGACTTGGGATCATCCAAGTGATTAACACTCTGGTCACATATAGATTATTATCATATGGTTTATGTTATGTCCCCTTAGCTGGATTAAAACCTCCTTGGAATAGCAATTCAACACCTATGACAAGGTGTTGAATTGAATCTCTATTGCTTTTTTCCCCTGGATGAATTTCATTCCTGGAGATCAACATACCGTATCCTGCCAATAAACATCTGAAATAGTATGGCAAGTAGCAGTGTATTTTCCCATTTTCAATATAAGACATTGTAGCCTCAGAGTGGCGACATTCTGCTCCCTGGGGTACAGAGTCAACAATGAGCCAACCCAGCCTGGGGCAGTAGGAAGAGCCTAGATGCATGAGAGTGAACCTGGATGTCAGGGTGAAGTCTAGCTTTCCATCCTATTTTCTCTCTTAACATCTAGAGCCACTCACACCACAATCATGTCCTCTCTAGCCTCACAGGAGTATTTTCTATTCCTCCCAAATCTCACATTTACCACCTAAGGCAAAACCTTTAGACAAGCTTATTTAATAGGTGAAAGGGTGATAACAGTGGCATCTTCACAGAACCGTGTAATTAAATGAAACAAATAATTTATTTAATTAAATAAAAGTCTTTGGCTCAGTGCCTGGCACGTAGAGATGTTCAATGAATGTTCTCTCTCTTCTCTCTTCCCTCTGTGGCTCTCCCTTCTTTCTCTGTCTTTAAATTTAGGTTTGATGTTTTGTCTATCATGCCATGTTCCTTATGTTTTATGGTACTTCGATGGTTCCTGACACATGACTGATCATTTGGCCCTCCACCTGGGGGTAACCCCGAGGAATGGGACCAGGAGCTGGGCTGGGCTTGGGTTTGGGATGAGAGAGCCAGATAGAAAGCCCCAGGCCATGTTTAAGGTACAAGGACAGAGATCCAAACTGGTAGAGCCAAACCTGTTCTCAGGTTCAAGAGGTGACCTCAAAGCCAGAACAAAGGTCAGCCAGGTTATTGGATGGTTTCAACGCAAATGCTAGTCCATGTGAAAACTTCTGTCAATGAAAGAGAACATGGTCTGGAAAGGCTGTTGATGTATGAGTCAGTTCAGGCTGTCAAAACAAAATGCCAGAGAGTGAGTGGCTTAAACAGCAGGAGTTTAAATGTATTGCTCACGGTTCTGTAGGCTGGAAGTCCAAGATCAGGGTGCAGCATGGCTGGGTTGTGGTAAGAGTTCTCTTTCTGGCTTGCAGATGGCCTCCTTCTTGCTGTGTCCACACATGGCAGAGAAAGAAAGTAAGCTCTGTGGTTTTTCTTCTTATAAGTGCATTAATCCCACGAGGAGGGCCCCACTTTTGTGACCTCATCTAACCTATCTCTCAAGGGCCTCATCTCCAAATACCAGCACAGTAGGGGTTAGGGCTTCAACATTTGGGTGTGGGGGAGGGGAGGGTGGAGGTAGGCTAGGGGGAGATGCACACATGCAGCCCATAGCAATAGGCAACTACCACAGCATAGCTTTTATTTTACTTTAGTCTGTACAGCTTTGACCATTAAAGAGAAATCTTTCAGAAACTTGACTTTGTTTCTAACCAAGTGAAATGCATATTTTTGAAAGCACAATGTTCATTTTTTGTTTACTGACACAAGGCTCAAGGATACTTTACTCATTGGTTTACAGATTTCCTTATAAATATTGCTATAAATATCGTCCCATATGTTTGATACAGGAGTTGAATTCTGCTATTAAGCCTTTTTTTTTTTTAAGCAAATTTGGAGCAGCAAGTTCTTTGCCAAAACCACATTTCTTCTTTTCAAGAGCCATTGTTCTCTTAAGGGAAGTAAACATTATATCTGCAACATTGACCTTCTTATAAGAAGAAATTAAAGGGAGCTCCTTTTCCCCTGGTACATACCCTAGGTTTAAATTCTTGGTCAAAAGATCTCTTTGTGATTAACAAAATGCACAGGATGATAAGGTATATTTCCTTAGGAATATAGCTTTTCAGATCTATTGCATATAATAAATTATATAGATTTCATTCAATAAGTTATTTATTACATAATAAATTATTGGGGGATTAGAGGCAAATTTATTGACCATAAACAGGCAAATAATCCTTTTGTCACATGACTATAACATTCAGACCAAAACCTATATTATGCCTTAATAATTCTATAGCTAAATTAAATGCTACATTTTCCCATTTAAGGTAACGAGGCTTATAAAAAAATTAATCTTCCAAATATTCCTGACCTTTAAAAAGTGTTGCAACACAGAGTAGTCCTTAAAAAAATGTTAGATATTTTTTATGGAACACTGCAGAGTATGAACAAGAAAGGCTAGACAAAGAAACGCCCTCTGAGGAGTCATATGTTGGTAAAAGAAAAACACTCCATGCCGCAGCAAGTGAATGCCACCTGCCTGAGAGGCCCCGCTTGAGCTTGGTGCCCAGGTCACCGTGGGCCCAGCCTAGGCACTGATGAGGTTTTTTCACACTCTCTCTATGGCACAACGCTGAATGGCCTCATTAAAATTTGACAAAGGCCCACAGGGAGAAGGAGAAAATGCTCATAGAAACCATCATGTCCTAGCATGATCATCAAGAAACTCAATTAATAATAAAAATATTAGTTAACCTTTATGGAGAGCTTACGTGGTGCAAAACTCTGAGCCAAAGAAGTTAAGCAACTTGCCCGACTGCTGTTAATTGGAAATCTTAGATATGAATCCAGACAGTCGGGTATTTTGTCAAGTAGTCACAAACCCCCAGTGGTAGGTATCAAACTTGTCTCCTGGCTCCCCTAAGCCCCAGAGGGCGCTGATGGGACATTGCACAGTTGATGGGATACTAATTTGGCCTCTCAGTTCATATCTTCTCAGGAGGAGGCTTTCAGTTCCTGAAAAAAGCTTTCTGCAAGCAGTATTGCAATGAAGATAAGCATAATTCTACGTTGTACTAAAATGAATTAAGATAACGCTAATAATAGGGAAGGTTGCTAGGCTGGTGCCAGCTTTGAAGCCTACAAACTCTGCCTATGAGTCAGTCCACAGGCTACTTCTCAAGAACTTCTCCAGCTGGAGGGGCCGCTGACTCTGTAGCTTGTGAGAAAGATAGAAGGCAGCGGCTGCTGCCATCTTCTGGCGTCACTGCTCTCCCATCTACCTCTGCGAGCAGCCCCAATCCGATCCTTTCCAAGGAAATCACTGTCTATGCCATATTTTTGAGAGCAGGAGAGGGAAATGGCGCCCAAACTGGGTCAGACGGGGACATGGAGAGAAGTGGTTATGCTTGAGACATGTACTGAAGCAGTACAGCACAGGTAAATGGGAAGCCAGCGAAGAGTCTTTGGAGCTAAAGCCCCCCTTTTTCCTTTCCCTTTTCTCCATCTTCTGTTTTCTTTCCTCTAGCCTGATCAAAATACAGCCTCTGGCCCTGGCTGGTGTACCTCACTGGATTGAGTGCTGGCCTGCAATCCAAAGGGTTGCTGGTTTGAATCCCAGGCAGGGCACATGCCTGGTTGTGGGCCAGGTACCCAGTAGGGGGCACTCAAGAGGCAATCACACATTGATGTTGATCGGCTGCCTTGGAACAAAGTCAGGAACTTCATGTGGTTTCCGTGCCCTGTTAAGGGCTTTTAAGAATCAGTGATCAAGTCAAGCCCACTCTTGGATGAATGTGAATGGCTAGAGTGGGTTACCTCAGATAGTGTATTTTGGTGGTGTTTATTTCCCTGGTTGACTGTTTTTACTCATAATACTGTTAGAGGGAGACTAACAGACTCTGGGAACAGCTCGTTGCCCAGTATTGCAGCAGCTGCAGGAAAGGAGTGGGAGGACAGTGGCAGGACCATCAAAGCCTTTCCTTGTTTCCCACCCTGACACCTTATTCCAGCCTGCGGATTTAAAAACCTTCAGTGGAGTTATTCAGTAAGTGGTTAGAGGAATGAAAGTTGCCACATTTCTGTTGGCCAGTTTTATTTTTGCATGTGATGTTGATTTCATATTCATACATATACACATGAGTGTGTATACTTTAAATCTGGCAGTTTCTCAGGCTCACCTTCCCCCATTCTGTTCTCTCATGGTCTAAGCTGTTCTGTTGCATGGCTTTAAGCTCATCAAATTTAGGAAACTGGTAGTGGGGAGACCTGGGAATTACAGCCATCAATAGTGCCTTGCTCTTAACACGCCATTCCGTAAGTGTCTGCTGACAGATGGTAGGTAAAGGGGACAGAATCGCACTGCAATGTTTACCTCTCCCAGGAACTCTTCCTGACTTACTTTGCCACCCTCCAAGTCACCTGGGAGCAGTTGGAGAGGTTCATTCCTCGCTAAGTTCTACCTGATTCTGTCCTTGACAGTGATACAGCAGCTGGCAGCCACTTAAGAGCCAAATCCAAAACTTACTTCTTTCATCTTTTGCCGTCGTAGACTTTCGGCTTTGGCCTAAAGCCAGGTAGCAGATTGGAAGCAATGGCAGGGAAGAATATGCCTTACCAAATCTAAAAAGAGCGCCCTTGCCGTGCCATTGTTCCCACAATGCCGTGACTCGGATTCGAACCGAGGTTGCTGCGGCCACAACGCAGAGTACTAACCACTATACGATCACGGCAAGCTACCGGGACGCCACAGTCCTCTTGTCGCCAAGTACTATCCTTTTGTATAGGGCCACCATTCTCTCTCAGTTGACCACTGTCTATGGGTCCTCTCTGGCCCTCCTACCGCTGAAGCAGAGTACCGGCGCCATGGACTCCCTGGCCAGCCTACATCTCCGCTGGTCGCTCCGAAGGACCACAAAAGAAAGGAATGAAAGAGCTTTGCAAACTGAAGGACTCCAGTGAAGCCAGGCCTACATAGCCTATAGGGATGTGAGACCCTGGAGTAAACAAAACGGTGGCTGTAGGTCCCTTCTATATCCACAGTTCCCCGGCGCTTCTGCTATCTGATCAGATGCTGGTTTGGAATGGGGCTGTCTCTTAAAGTTCTACAAGAAGGAAAATCAGTTACGATCCACCCACACAACTTTCTTTGTGACGCGGGGAAGGGGAAGACAGAGCCCAGCCTCCCTGGAGGTGAAATGCTGGAATCCGGGCTGCAAACGAGTCAGGACCGAAATCAGGATAGCATGGAGACTAATGCTCCAACGTTCAGTTAGTTCACTCTGAAAACGGGGAGGCTGGGACTGGGCGGGAACAAGCAACGACAAATTAATGACATGTCGAGGGGCGGAGCTCTTAACACAGAAGATCTCTGGAGAAGAACCCAACTTTCGGATCCCCAGTAGCTCGCCGTGATCGTATAGTGGTTAGTACTCTGCGTTGTGGCCGCAGCAACCTCGGTTCGAATCCGAGTCACGGCATTGCGTAAAGCAATGGCACGGCAAGGGGTCATCTCTTTTAGAGCTCTCCTCCATTTTTATCTCGAGTTTTTTACGACTTTCGAAAAATGGATTCTAATCCCCTTGTGACAGTGGAAAATGACTTTAGCCAGCTCTGGCTAAATTGGACTTCAACATACAAAAGGCTTCCAGTTTCTCCGGGTCTACGCGTGTTATCGAGTTGTTGGGGACAAAACACAAAGCACTCAAAAGTCTGCATTGTCACAGGTCTGTAAGAATTTGCATGACAGCGCTGAAAACGGATTCCCAGTGACTTCGGCAGCGCGAGCGACTTGAAGCAGCTCTTAAAGGCACAAAAGAAATTTGTCATCAGCCAGGATAATCTCTTGTGCAAAGGCTTAAAGAACCATGTATCGTAATTCCTCTTTGTAAATTTTCTCTCTTCCCCCATTCTCAAGACGCCCAAAGGCCCTGGCCTGACAGGCGTTTCTCAAGGACCTGTTGAGTGAATGAATGCAAGTAATTAGGGAACTGGGAAGAGACTCTGATGGAGATCCAAGAGATGAACTGGAAAAGGTAGATGAATTTCTTGCAGTCGAGGGTCGGAGTGAGAGGTGGAGCGATCAAATGTTTCAATTCTGTTCAGCAACATCTCTCCAGCGATTCTGTAGGGTGTGGGGAGGTGATTACAACAAATGACACTGAAGAAAGGGGTGGGTAGTCACCGTGGGTTCACTTTTCAGAACCAGTGGCGCGTTCTCAGTTCAGCAAAAAGCCACCGCCTACAGTGGATTCGGCCTGGTTCTAGGCGCCGTGTGAGCGGGGCTTCTGAGAGGCAAGAAAAACCCAGCCTAGGCTCTGCTGCCGCCCCGGGGCACAACAGAGGTGGGCACCAGGTGCAGTGGGAGCACCGCGGAGGGAGCAGTCAGGGCCTTCGGGGAAGTAGAAGCTGCAAGGAAGTGGATGCTGGGTGGGGCGGGCAGACGTACGGATGAGGTGCTTTGAGTCCGTTCTACGTGGCCAACCCCGTTGTGGGGGCATCTACATTCTCAGCAGATGCCGCGTTGGGTCACTTCTGGGGGAATCAACAAGAAAAAGAACCCCCGAGGAGTGCCCCTGCAGGCCCGTGGGGGCTTAAAGGGTCTCCCGGACACAGACGATGGGTGTCCTCCAAGGAATGGGAGTTAACAAAGCTTGTGAACACTCCGATTTCCAGCCAGTAGTGTACCTGATATCCAAATGATCCCCTCTAAACTTCCACTTTACTCACATGAAATCCACCCTTTCCCACTGCATTATCACCGTATCCAGTGGCTAAAGGACCAAAACAGGGAAGAATCCGAGCAACGGGGAGAGCACAATGCGTCTGCGCAGTCTCAGTCTGGGCCTTAGAACTCCGCCCCATAGGTGGGCCGTATAATGACGTACAAACTGGGAAGGCCTATGACTGTTGAAAAGGACATTAAAAGGCAACCGGTCCCAAGGCTCCGGTAGCTCGCCGTGATCGTATAGTGGTTAGTACTCTGCGTTGTGGCCGCAGCAACCTCGGTTCGAATCCGAGTCACGGCATTGTGGGAACAATGGCACGGCAAGGAGCCTGTGTTTTGTTTTTCCTATTCTTTTCCCCAGTCGATAATGTTTTCTAAATATAACCCACTTTTCTTGAACTAAGTTACTGTTTCTCTCTACCTTGAATGCTGAGCCACTTCTAAGATCGCGACTTCCAGTAATTCTTATTTAACACTTCAGCTTCATATCAGGCAGTTCGAAAATCGGCGACTATATCATTCTCCTATACTGACAAAACAGTGTCGCTTTCACCCCGTGATCTTGCTACTCTTTTCCTTTTTCTTCATTTTTAAAAAACTGAGTTGTTTATTTTTAAATAGTGCATGTGCACAAGTCCAATGAAAAGTCTCCTCATTCTTCACCCCATCCACCAATTATTGCCAATTTCCAGTATATCTTTCCATGACAGTCCTTGTATAAACACTTACACATGTATATATGTATGCGAATATATTCCCCCTTGTTTCTTGCAAAATACTAATGGTCCTCTCTTCCTGAATCAGAACTTGTGTCAGATTTGCACTGGTAGGCAATCTCCCTTTACTGGGGAAAATAATACACATACCTAGAAAGAATCTCCGCCCACCATGATCTTGTCCTTTTTCTCCTCAGGCCCTGGCTCCTGGGTGAGGAGGGTGGGAGATGTCTGGGTTGGTAAGAGAGGGGAAAGTGATTCTTTACCGTGCCCATAAAGACCTTTGGATGGGAGCCTGGGCTCTGTTGGGAAGCAGCCCTATTTTGATTTCAGGTTGGAAGTGCAGAAAAGCATCCTGGGTTTAGAGCTGGGAAGAGGGACTTGACTTGTTGATAATCCATTTAGAGACCCTCTACTTCCATTTCTCCCCAGTCTTACTGTCAGGATCCAACTTAAGTCATAAACCACTGAAGTTAGAAAATTCAAGTTCATTGAAGGCAGAACCCAATATTACTATGTTTGTGTTCCAAGAATACACCTTCTCCATAAATATTTGAACAGAGGTTTCTTATGGAGTCCACAAATGAGTGAAGTGGCCCAGTTTGCTTTTTGGTTGCATCTTAAGTTGTATTCTTTCAACATAGAACCATGTTAATTTCATATCAGACAAATATAAAACTTGGCCCAAAGAAAGCTCCATGTACATCAAGAATCTCAAAGAACAGACCACATGTGAGTGTACAAGGATATATTAATCCCCTCAAGGTTGTGGACAGAAATGAGTTCAAGGCAAGGCAAAGACTAGACTTAAAGGAAGGCAAAACCCAGAAGGGATCAGAGCTCAGGTCAGTACTGAGCATCCAAAGTTAGGCACAGACAAAAGTGAGAACACCCCATTCAGTCAGTACCCAGTAAAAAACGTGAGAGCTAAGGACTAGGCCTTGGGACATGCACAAATTTAGGAAGTTAATGGAGGAAGACAGGATGTGGCCTGAAAGAAAGGAGAATCAGAACACTGTCATTTTAAGGAAAGTTTGGGAGGAGATTTCAAGCACAGAGGAGAAGATC
The DNA here is from genome assembly GCF_021234165.1 of Pteronotus mesoamericanus. Classification (NCBI taxonomy): domain Eukaryota; kingdom Metazoa; phylum Chordata; class Mammalia; order Chiroptera; family Mormoopidae; genus Pteronotus; species Pteronotus mesoamericanus. The sequence goes on from NW_026555065.1 coordinate 20,263,911, forward strand.
AGCAAACTCAGGAGCTGCAAAGGAGAAAGAGAAATGAATCAAAATCATTAGCTTTGATATTGTTTTTGATACTGTTTTAAAGTCATTGTTGACTTTAAAAACTTTACATGGGAACAACTGGACAATGTGTATCAAGAATCAGAAAAAATATGTATACTCTTTGCTCCAATAATTCTACTTTTGGGAGTCTTGCCAAAGAAAATAATCCTAAACTTGGAAGAGTTATCTGCATAAAGATGTTTATTATAGAATTATTTAGAAGAGAGTGGAAATAGCCTAAATGCTCAACAAATAAAAGTGCTGATGGACTAAGTTATGTTCACTTGGTGATATGTTAGTCATTTTAAAAGTATAAAGTCAACTTTTAAATATCATTTCCAACTAAAAAAAGTAAGATTTCCTGGAAGAAATGATTGGTTACAGGTCTGCATCAGGGGAAGTACAAGTTGAGTCTGAAATATCTTGTAAGAAAGCTAGTAAGTGCTTAAAGATTGATGAGACCAAGGCAGAAGGACACAGAAGCCTTTTGAAAGGGCTCTTTTTGGACAAATTTTGGGTAATTTGAGCATCAAAAACAATATTGATAGTAATGGGTTATATTATATTGAATTTTTTAAAAAGGAATTTTTGAGACTGCGGAGGGTGAGAGAGAAAGAAAGAAGGAGGAGGAGGAAGAGGAGGAGGAGGAACTCTTGATTGAAGAATTCCAGATAATAAATGCAAAAGAAATGACAGAATTAGAGAGTCACCATTTTGCAATCTCCAGTATAATAACAAATGCAAGCCTAGATCATCATGGAAGTTAAAACCACTGGGTAAAACATTGTTGGAAGCAAATAGCGAAAAGGTCTTAGGAAATCACACTAGAGCTTATTTTAAGTTGCAAAGTAGAGAGATTTGATGAACTCCATCTTAACCAAGCTATCAAGCCTAGCCTCACTAATAAAGAGACAAATGTGTACTATTGGCCTCCCACTGTTGACACACTGGGAGATCCACAACATACCTTATGTAGTGGTCTTTTCAACATTGGAAAGTCTTTTTATTTTTTTAATTTTTAAATTTTTTAATTTAACCTTTATTGTAATTTTTCCCCATTATCATTTAGTCCCCTTATACCCTCCACCCCCAGTAGGAAAGTCTTTTTCAAAATGTTTAATCTAAATCTAATCAGGAGGAAACTATGGGAAAATCCAGAATGTGGGACATTCTACATGACAGCTATGTTGGATGCTTCAAAATAATCAATGCCATGAAAAACAAACTAACAACAATAAAATGGGGAACTCTTTAAGATTAAAAGATACTAAAGAAATTTAAACAAATGCAATGGGGGAATCTTAATTAAATCCTGAATTAAGAATATATACAACATATTGGAGAGAAAATAGGAAAATTTCAGCATAGACTGTATAATAAATACTATTATGATAATGGTTTTATGGCCCCATAGAAGAATGTCTTATTGTTAGGAAATGGCTGCTGAAGTATTTAGAACTAAAGTGTCATGATATTTGCAACTTGCAATCAAATGGTTAAGAAAAAAAGAAAAAAGGATAGAGCCAGTATGGCAAAAATGTTAAAAATGAGTGAATCTAAGTGAAGGGTATACAGAGTTCCACTGCACTTCCTTTGAGCTTTTCTGTAGGTTTGAAATTCTTTGAAAAAGGAGTTGGAAGAAATTTTTTTAAAAAAGCACCCCAAAATGGAGAAATTGTGCAATACTAAATTAAAAAATAAAAACAAAATTGTGTATACCACAATTATAGCTCTATAAAATAAGAACAAGATAAAAGAATCTTCATTTCAACGTTTGTTAAGCTCTTGCCACATGACAGGCTCTGCGCTAAGTGATGGGAACACCTTGTTCCCCTTCAGAAGCTCCTTTTCTTGCCCTCCCTAGCTTTTCCTCCTAGGATGTTATTTCCCAGTAATGCTAAACATGCCTAGCATGCAAGGCTTCAGTCTGGCCATTTCTACCCCAACCTCAGAGGGGCCTTGCTGTGACAGCCTCACCTCTGTGCCCTTGGCTCTGAGTAAGCGGCCTGGCCCCATGAGGCTCTCAACAATGTCTGCTTTAGGAGTCCACACTCTGGTGGGGGCGGACACTGCACTAACAGATCATTTAAAATAAGATTAAGTACATGGTGCACACAAGGTATTACAGCATTTTAATTATTTAAACTCTACCTTTATGACATCCTCCTCTTTCCTCGCCTATCTTTATTTCATACTCTTCTCTACTATGGGTCCTCCCCTTCTTTCTGGCATTCTGGTTCCCATCTCAATGCCTTTTCTCAGCTCAAGCTAGGTTGATCCTAGCTTGGAATGACCTTTCATTCCTTTGCTTCACTTGTCCAAATCCTACCCAGCTTAGGTCTCTTTTTACAATGTGCACATGTTATTTTTCCTCCTGAAGCCAGGCGGAATGTCAGATATTTCAGAATGCCCTACAGCCCTGCTAATCAAAGTGTGATGGGGGAACCAGCAGCAACTGTATCAGCTGGGAGCCTATTAGAACCACAGTCTGGGACCCTACCCAGCTAGACCTTCAGGATCAGAAACCTCGATCAAACAAGTTCCCTGGGGGATTCATAATCACATTCAAGTTTGAGAAGCGCTGTCTTATAACATCAACTAGAATATGCATAAAGCAGAAACTCTAACATTTTGAGACCTGGGACCCTGGGAATCCTAGAGGATTCTCAGTTTCCCTCCTCCCCGCCCCCCCGCCCCCCCCCCCCCCCCCCATCATTCTCTACTCTCCCAGCTGTGAGTTCCTTCCCTTTGAGGCCTCACGTGGTTCTTGGCTCCCTCAGAAGGTAGATATGAGCCTAAGAGTGAGGGAGTGCCTAGGGGGATGATGATGAGGTGAAGCTGCTACCTTCCTAGCAGAGCCAACAGCAAATGTTGGCGCCTGCTTCAGGGCTACATTTCTGGAGAGAAATTGGCTTTACTTCTAAGACAAAAATGCTTAGTATCCTTTCAGCATCCGAGCCTCAGGGAAAAGAGATTCGTGATAGACAACACTGAAACTGGTTCTAGACTTGATTTATTGACTTGTCTGTTTCTATTTTGTCACTAACCTGATTGACAATGAAACCCGGAATGTGACTTAAAGTGATTTCTGCGTGTGCGTGCGCTGCGGTCAGGGCCCGGTGGGCCTGCTAGAAGCGGGTACTCCCGTGAATGAAAGACGTTTATGCGAGGGGGCTGTTTGCGCGTGGGGAGGACGTGCCTCTAGGAAGTTGATTGTGATCGGATGTGTGTCTGTGTGGCTTGGGAAGCAATGTGGGTTCGAGTTTGTGAGGTGCGAACAGTTGAATGGGAAGAGGTAGGTGGGCCTCCCAGGAGGGAGGGGTAGTTACAGGCACATCTTAGGAACAGCTCCTTCTCTCGCCCTCCCTAGCTTTTCTCCTAGGATATTATTTCCCAGTTAGGGGGCCTTGGGAGAGAGTATGGGAGAGGTGGAAGGTGTCCGAGGGCTCCCCTGTTGGCGTTGCGCACGAACTGGAAGCTGGAGAGAGAGAATTGATGGGGACAGGTGCGCCCCCACTGGGGCATGCGTGGCGACACGTGGAGGATTCATCGATTCATCCTCAGTCGGGGAATCGCATCCCCTGTCCTAGGGTCACCCGCTTCACTTCTCACGAGTCCACACCGCGGGAAGCCTGCGCCCCTCTTCTCCGCGGGGGCCCCGTGAGGTTGATCCTGTTAGGGAGCGGAACCCCGCCCCTCCCTTGTTACTGACGAGCCCCGCCCCCTCCCGCCGCCCAGCGGAGCTCCGCCCTCGCCCCCGCCCCCGCCCCCCGCGCGACCACAGCGCTCCCGCAGCTCAGTCTGGCCGGCCCCATGCTACTGAGCGGAGCCCCTCCGGCGGGCTCCGGCCCGGGGCCGCGGGCACAGGGAAGCGCGGGGAGCGGCCCAGGGGGGTCGCGCCGGGGCGCTGGGGGTACCGGAGCCGGCCCAGGAGGGAGCGGCAGTGGCGGAGTAGCCAAGTGGCTCCGGGAGCACCTGGGCTTCCGTGGGGGGGGCGGGGGCGGAGGTGGGGGCAAGCCGGCGCCCCCGGAGCCGGACTATCGTCCCCCCGTACCCTCCCCGGCCGCACCCCCCGCGCCACCCCCGGACATCCTGGCTGCCTACCGTCTGCAGAAGGAGCGTGACTTCGAAGACCCCTACTCCGGGGGTCCGTCCGGCTCCGTTGCCCTAGCCACCCCCGTGGTCCCCGGCCCCACGCCGCCTCCGCGCCACGGCTCGCCCCCCCACCGCCTTATCCGGGTCGAGACCCCTGGTCCCCCAGCGCCCCCGCCCGAGGAACGGATCTCTGGACCCCCAGGCAGCAGCGACAGGGTGAGTGCCGCGACGGGCGGGGGTGACCAGGCGAAGAGGTGGTTGGTGGTCTAGGGCTTTCGAGAGGGACAAAGGTGGCCTGGCAGGGGCTGGGCCCCTCGGTGTCACGGTTTCTGGCGGACACGATCTTAGTCCCTGACCCCGGGACTCGGAGTCTTCATCCACCTTTGTTCAGATTCTCGACCTACTAATCTGGGACGTGTGCCCCAAACTCTGCTTGTGTCCCTATTATAGTCCCAGGACTTGGTGACCCTCCCCCTCCGGGGCTCTGCTGTCCTCATCGCAGCCCCCTGGAGCCTAAATCTGCCAGGCTTTTTCTAACGGGATTTGAGTCCCCCACCACACCCTGCCCTTTATGGCCTTTCTGCCCCCTGGGAGCAGCAGCTCACTGCCCTTTGATCTCTGACCCCTCCCCCCAGGGCAGAGCCGGCGCTGAGCTCCACTCCTCCTACTCCTCTGGGAGCCCAAGCATCCTTGCAGGTGCTGAAGCCACAGGCAGGAGGCGAAGGCTGGGGTTTCTCCCTGTGGACACAGCAAGAGCTGGCCTTTACCTCAAGCAGTCGGACTGGAGCCGGGCAGACTGTTGTTCTCAGGAAGCCAGGACAGGGAATATGCAGCTCTGTGCTAAGGATGCTGACCACTGAGGTTCAGGCAGACCCACTATGGCACTCCTTCCCTTGGCCTCCCAGGTGTGGGGACAGTCAGTGCTCAGAACCTGTTGTCCGGAAGGGGCTAAGCAGCTGAAACCAATCCTCTTCTCCTCTTGGACTCCCCCTCTCTTAGTTTATTCTGAAGGTGGCTAGAGCCTTTCATGGATCTGCAGGCTTGGGATAGAAAGGAGAGCCTGGCATTCACTGTTCCTGAGAACATCCACTGTGCCTCAGAGGGCTCTGGTGGAGAAGCCACCCCTTGCTCAACCTCATTTCGGCCTCTCCCTCCTTGGCAGCTGAAAGCCATCCCAGGTCCCTCTAGCCTTAAGTTCTATGATACTCCAGGCTGCTCTGGCCCCGTTGTCCTTCTTCACTCACCCCTGGGAGGCCAACTCCCCCTGAGGAAAGGCTTATTCCCCTTTTCCTCAGTTTTATTGGATTGGACAGCAACGTTGCTGTCCGAATCCGCTGGCTCCAGGGTTGAAGCTTCCAGCCAAGAGAGTAACGTTCTGCCTGATTTCCTGGATAAGAGAGTTATGTCAGGGTCAGAGCAGGAGCCTTAGGAATGTGAATTATTTTTTCTCCTGGTTCTTGCCATGGGGCATGGCTGCCCATCCTGGGTTAGGACCCTTAGCCGGCAGAAGGAGGCTGTGCCTTCACCACATGTCCTTAGTCTTCTCTTTTTCCTAATTGTCCCCCGCTCTTGGTTAACGTGATGGCGGTGGTGGCAGTAAGGCAGAGGGAGCATTAGACCTTGTTCTTACTATTGGCCAGTTAATCTCCTCCTCCCTGCTCACAACCCATTGGCATGTGGGCCTGAGCTGTTCCTGGCCCTCTTCCTCTTAGACTAGCAAGCCGTGGGCTCCTCTAGGACAGCGACCATGTTTTCCTCATGTCTGTGTCTTCCAAGTGATTGACACAATGCTTGGCATAAAAAAAGGTGCATAAATATATCCCGAATGGTGACTGTCCTTTGCCAGGGTGACCCGAGGGTCAGAGAGTCCCCTTATACATTTCCCCACAAAGACCGCAGAATGAAGTGGCTGTGCCCACGCAACTGCACAGAGACCTACAGCCTCTTCTCCCTGACAGTGTCCATACCTCACCCTGGGTCAGCTCCATGATCTCTTGGCTGTTCAGACTTTGGGGGCCAAGAGGTGTCTGATTCCTTTGTCAGCTGCAGGGACAGGAACAAAATCCAGCAGGATCTCCTGGGAGCCACACAATCTGTGGTGTCTTCACTGGGTGTGATGAGAAGGACCCAGGGTGCCATCCAAGATGGCTCAGGGGCCGGGACGCTGTTTCCATGGGCCCTGACATGGGGCCTCCCACCATTCAGAGAGAGCAGCTCCACCCCCTTCACAGCAAAGTTTGGGGGACTCCAGGGTCTTCCCTTTGGAGGAGCCTAGACAAGATACCTGAGCCATTTGCCCTAAATCCAACTGCCAGCACACGCCTGCAGAGCTCACACGCAGTTGCTGCCCCGGACAGTGAGCTGGCCTGGCTCTGGCTCTTGAGGTGGTGTGGAGCCGGTTTTTCTGTTCTGTGTGGCTACTTTCTCCCTATTCTCTGTTCTCCCTCTCTCAGCCCTGCAGGTCCTCTTGGCTTTTGGGTCACTTCCTGAGATGAGGTATGGACTGAGGACCAGGCTGTGCCTTGGAATGGTCAATTTCTCTCCTTCTCCTGCAACCCAGGGACTGGTGCTAGAGGAGCCAGAACTCTTCTGAGAGGGGCTGGGTTGTGCAGTTTGATGAAATAGGTGGAAATGCTTCTGTGATGAGCCAGAGAGATTGAGGGGAATTGAGCTCAGTGACTATCAGGTAGGAGAGAATGGGGACCTAGACAGGACCCTGAGAGGCCCAGGGGGCTCACAACCTTCTCATATGCAGGGCTCTGGCTGCTGGCCTACCCTGAGACCCATTGCTGCAGTTGGCAGGGGTACAAGGGTGGCCATCTGGGCAGGCCTGGCAGGACAGGTGTGGGAGCAGCAGGAGCCCCGCCCTGCATGGGATGGGAAGGCCGGGAGTTGCCATCTGGTCACAGGAAGAGCTCCCTCATGGTGTTGGGCCCTTTCTGGCCTCCAGGTTGTGCTCTGACAGAGGGGTTAGAGAGCTAGGCCTTCCCTTGCTTTGCTCCCTTTTATCAGACCTTCAATAGGGAAAACCTGGTCTAGGAAAGGGGGATGGGGATGGGAAAGGGGCCCTGATTAGATGAAGCTTAGAACTGTCTGTGGCCATCTGCACAATGTCCTTTGCCTCCATCATGCCAAGATGTGTGTGTGTGTGTGTGTGTGTGTGTGTGTGTGTGTGTGTGAGAGAGAGAGAGAGAGAGAGAGAGAGAGAGAGGTGATGGGAACAATAAGACAGGCACCCTGTATGAAGTGAAACTAGGGCTCTTGTTCTTAGCTCATGGAGGCATCTCTGGGGCTCATGAACCTCCAGAAATTATGCAGATATTTGGGTACATGAGCATTTTTTCTGGGAAAAGGCTCACAGCTCTCAGATTCTCACAGGGGTTCACAGGGCCCAAAATATTAAGAACTTAAAAAAATAGATGTACCTCATAGATGGTATCCACATGGACTTAGATCCTGCAGGCCCAAATTCAGAAGGAGTGAACAGACAGGTAGGAAGAGTATAGTAAAGTGAAGGAGATGTTCAGGTGTCTGAAATCTAACAAGACATGCCTGCCCTGTGGTTAGAAGGAGGGGTAGAGGCCCTTCCTTACCCAGTGTTCATTGAGTGTTTATGTATCATTAAGTGACACCTCGGTGCTGAAAGTGTCTCTCCACTTAGAAGACTTGGTCCTTGCCTTTTTTGAGTTTGCGTGTTTGCTTTAATTTTCCTTGTTATGACTTCCACAGAGTCTGCAGGTCTGATCTGTTTATCTCACATGTGGCCTCCAGTAGAAGTAGAAAGAGGAGAAGAGAAGGGTCCAGATCAGGGACCCTTGGGGGGCTGGTTAGACCTCTTAACCCTTTGTGGCCTGAGCTGTCCATCTGTGCTGCTGTTGGTGCTTCAGGGAGGGCTGAGGCCTACAGTCTGTGGGGTTGTATGGCAGGTCTGTCCACTCTACCCAGTGCCACCTCAGCCCTGGCGTTGTACCCATTGGGAGATGGGAACAACTGGGACCCTGTGGACTGTGAATGAGAATGGGAGCAGCCGGTTGTAGCCTGGGCTTGGAGGGGGTGCCTGCTGCCCGCTCCAGTGGCCCTCATCACAGAACCAGTGTGATACCATGTGACAACAGAGGCGAGGCCCGGTCCCTACATGCAGTGAGCCTGTGGTGCCTCCAGAGCCCGGGTCCCAGATATGGGGCTTCACGACCCCTCAAGAGGCTTCAGTCTTTTGGAGCCTGTTCTGTCATCACTGTGAGCTCCTGCAGGACCCAGGAATTTGGTCTTTTCCTTTTTAATATAATGGCAGGCATTTACTGAGCGCTTACCATGTGTCTGGTACCATTTTGAAGTGGCTGACATGTATGAGGCCGGTTGATCCTTACAACAACCCTATGAGGAAAATTCAGTTACTATCCCCAGGTTATACACGGGGAGGCTGAAGCATAGGAATGTTGGGCCACACTTGCATGATTTCACAGCTAGCAAGTAGGAGAGCCGAGGCTGACAACCAGGCAGCCTGCCTCCAGACTGGCTGCCAGTGCTGTGCCAGGACCCTCACGCTCTCGGAGAGGAGCCCTGCAGAGCAGAGGTGTTCACTAAGCATGTGCTAACGAACAAGGGGAAGGAGGCTCGGAGGAGGAAAGAGGAGTGCATTCTGGGCTGCGTTTGCCAATTTCTGAATGATGAAGGCCCCCACTTGCCACCCAGTCTTTAGGTAGCCACAGACACACCTGGTAACGGTCTTAAAAGGGCTGGTGGCATCAATTGCATGTCTGTGGTGTTTGATTGTTTTATAAGGATGGCATTGCTTTGTAATTAGAAAGGATAGTAACAAATTTGTTTCATATGAAGAAATTTCCCTGGCAGATACAATTGGGACAGGCATTCCAATAAGTGGGAACTGAGGGTACAAAAAGTTTTGATTTCAGGGGAGTTAAATAGTATACCATTCCCCTAACTGACAAACTTTCAGTTAAAAAGGATTTCATAGTATTAAATACTTTGGACAAATGTGCAATTAAACAAAATTAGACTGCTCCCTTTGCTACAGGATTTCTCAGAGACTTTAGCATGCTAATGTCTATTTGTTGCTGCATTTCCCAATTTTTTGTAAAATCTGTGGCAAGACACTGAGAGTCAGGAGACCTGGATCCCGGTCTTATCTCTGCAGCTACAAGCTGTGCGCCCTAGACAAGTACCTATATTCTGGGGCCTTAATCCCTGAATATAAAAAATTATCACCAGGGCTAACATTTATTGAGCACTGACTATGGGCCAGCCTTTGGGCCAGGGACTTTTACACTCATCATCCTCTTCCCAACCTCTGAGGTAGGTATTAATACTATCCCCATTTTACAGATAAAAAACCAGAGGCTTCCAGACATTAAATGTAAACTAAAGAAATGGGGGAAAGGGGCAGTAGTAGATTTGGGGGACCTTGCAGAGCCAAACCCTATGATGTCTGTCCCCTTGCTCCCCCTGGGCTCACAAGCCCCATGGGGGGGCGGAGGTCAGGGACTCGTAGCAGGGCCCAGCTGCGGAGGGGAGGGTGGAACCAGATGGCGGGCCTGCCGCCACCTCAGGAGAGGATTGCGCAGGAAGGAGCGTCAAAGCCTGACAGCTGCTCCAGGAGGGGCACTGCCCACTCGGAACAGGCACAGGGGCCGACTCCTGGAGGGACCCTGCTGGACAATAGGGAGGAGGGGGATCTGGTGGGCAGGGAGTATGGGGATAAGGGGGTCCTCTGGGCAGAGCTACTTACATGTTAGTTTGGAAATAGTTCAGCATTTTAACAGCATTGTGACTCTACCAGAGGGTTACCTAAATATCAGCCCTGGTCTTAGTGCTTCTCTGTTAGTTTCTCCTCCTGCCTTTGAGCCAGAGGCTTTGATCCCCATTCCTTTGTCCATTCTGCTCCTCCAGCTGCTACTGGTCGGTGAGAGTTCGGATGAATGGGGATCTGAGAGTCTGTGAGTCTGGGAAGAGAAGGAGGCCCGTTGAGCCTCCAGGAAATGTGCACTGAGCACCCACTGTGTGCCAGGCTCTGTGATGGGCATGGTGCACAACAGTGAGCACATTCGAGTCCGGTAACGGGCCCATGCACAAAATGCATTGTGGTAGGGCACAGGTGTCAGAAGCAGCTTCCCCCGCTGAGCAGTTTTACCTCTCTGATTGACCTAGAAGCCCCTGGGAAAGCAGGCCTGGCCTATGACAGGGATCCTCTATGTCCAGAGCAGGTGCCCGTCCTGCCTGGCTTCCCAGCAGGTGTCTCTGCTGCTGCTCCCGACCCCTAGCCCTGTGGGTGGCTCCTCTAGGCCCACCAGTCCAGGGGGGACAAGCTGGGCTTCCCGGAGCAGGGTGTGGAGCCAGGAGTGGAACAGAGGAGCCATTGAGCTGCCCACAGAGCTGCCACCTGGGCGCCCACAGGGACCAAGGGCTGGCGCTAGGGAGGCCCACGCTGGACTGGGAGGAGTCGTAGCTCTAGGCACTGGCCCAGGACTCCAGTGGGAAGGGCGCTGCATGCGGCTCTGACCAGGCTTGGTGAGGGAAGGACTGGGGGACTCTGTGGAGTGTGCGAGGGCGGGAGGTGCTTGGGCCACATGCTTCGGTTCACTGAGCAGCTTCCAGGGTCTCAATCCCCTTGTCTGTTCCCCCACCCCACTCAGATTTATGCTTCCACCGTCTTCTGAATGAACCAGAAAATGTGCTCCTTTGTCCATTCTTTCTGTTTTATGGGAACTGATTTACTGAGCACTTTTAGGCCCTGGGAATTTAGCAGTGAACATGGTTCCTGCCCTCAGGAAGCTCACAGTCTGCAGGAAGACAGCTAATAAAACAAGTATTTACTACACATGTGATGATAACTCAGCTCAGAGGCACCTAACCAGACCCGGGGAGAGAATGGACAGGCTTTTTTCTGAAGAGAGAAAAGAATCTGATTCAGGCAGAGGGAAAGCTTTTGAAATGAGAAAGAGAACATAGAGTTTTCAGGTAACAAAGTGATTTGAGATGGGTGAAGAGAAGCCAGAGAGGAAAATAGAATCTTTAAATCTCTTTAACTATGGACTTTTTTTGTAGCCACTGGAGAGCCATTGCAAGGTTTAAGGATAGCATGTCTGTTGATTCAGTTACTGTTAAGGAGCTGCCATGTGTGAGCGTGAGGCTGGGTGCCAGCTGGGCTGGGTACCCAACAGACTGGCTCCAGAGCCCCCTTGGTCAAGTGGGTGGGGCCGATTGGGGGCCTTGCCAGCTGGCCTGGGAGGAAGCAGCCTGGGGAAGGAGGGGGTGAGCGGATTTCTTTTCTTTACTTGGAGGAAGGAGGATGAGGTGCGGTGGGCTCCAAGGGAGATAGGCAGCAGTCTAGTGGAAACATTTTTCTAGTGCCTACTGTGAGCCGGGTGCTTATTGGAGCTGGAGAGACAAAAATGGTAAAGAGCTCCAGGCTAGTGGATGATATGGTGGTGGCAGTCTTCTTGGAAGCAGGCAGAGATTTGAGGGAGGGAAGGAGCTGGGTGGCTTGGCAAGCACAAAGTGGAATAAGTTGGGAGCTGACAAACTGAAGGATGAGGTGGTAGGAGCCTTTGGGATGTGCTTTAGACACCCCGGAGGGGCTTGCAGCAGTCTAAGCAACATGAAGAACGTGCCTCTGAGGTGGGAGGTTTCCGTTTTCCATCTCTATCTTGCTAGGGGTCCCAAATCTCCTAACCCAGGGCAGGGGGGTGACCCCTACAGCCTCCTTGCCCAACTGGCTCCCACAGTCCTGAGCTGTGGGATCTTGGGCCAGAGCCAAAGCCTAGACCGGGAATCCAGAAGAGGCAGGAGTGGCCCTTCCCCATGCTGCTGGCCCCAGAGCCACCTCTCGTCAATGCCTGTCAACTCCCTTGCAGCGCTCCCCTGAGGGGCTGGGGCTGGCAGCCCTGGGTGGGCTGGGCTCTGTCTGCCTCAGCCAGTCCTCCCCTCCCGGCCCTCCAGGAGCCTGTGCCCAGCTCGGAGAAAGGCTCTATTGTCCTCAGCTGCACCCCGCCCTAAGCACCTTGAACTCCTCTGCAGGGTTTGTGGCTTGCGGTTCCCTCTCTTTTGACTGGGAGCAGGGACAGAGGGGTGACGGTGAGCCACTAGTGTGGGAGAAAGTGGGACGTGGAGGACCAAGGCCAGGCCTTTCCTGTCACTGTCCCCTAGGAGCCTAGGGGATTTCAGCAGAGCCCAAATCCTGGCTTTCCTCATGGCTGTCCCAGTGTTGTCCTTCTCTTGGGACAGCCAAGATGCCCACTGGTGCCAGGCTGGCAGCATGATTTTCTACAAAGGGCACAGGTTCTGATCCTGGTTCCTCCATTTATGCGGGATGGCCTTGGGCATGTTGTTCCCTACCTGCTCTGAGTTTCCATTTCCTTAACATGGGGATAATACCCACATGATGATATGATGGGTGTTGTGTAGATAAACCTACAAAACTGTGGCATAAAGTGGGTACTCAGTCATTATGTTCTTGATGGTCAGCACATATATTTTTTGTTCAGCACCTGGTAACAGTGGTAGACATGGACCAAGCTAATCTCCACATTGCCCACTGTGCCCTGATCAGTCTTTGAACTCTTCCAACACCACTGTAACCAGTTCTCTGAATTGACCCCCTCTGTGGACCACCTGGTGTGAGATTTGCCCTGCTGGGACCCTGACTGAGGCCAACCTTAGGACCCATAGCCTCATTCTGGCCTTTTAGCCTAGGAGATGGCCCAGAGGCACAAAATTAACAGAAAAGACAGTACCAGTCTTCAGCAACCTAGTGGGAGAGGCCTGCAAAGGAAGAGCCAGAGCTTGTCCCCACCTAAGCTCAGATTCTTCCCTTGGGTACTTGGGGCTTTGGTTCTAAGGTCAGCTGTCCAGGACTCTTGCTCCTGTGGATAGAGTACCTGGGGAGACGCAGAGCTATCTCTCAGATGTCTGAAGCCTGCTCTCTTCCCATAGTTGGCAATCCTAGAAGACTACGCAGACCCATTTGATGTCCAGGAGACTGGTGATGGCCCAGTAGGAGCTTCAGGAGCCCCAGAGAAGGTCCCAGAAAATGATGGCTATATGGAGCCCTATGAGGCCCAAAAGATGATGGCCGGTAAGTAATAGAGTCACAAAGCGGGTTAGGGGGATTGTTCCCTGAGGCTTGAGTACTGCAAAACGAGCCCTGGCACCCGTACATCTAACAACTGATTCCTTGGTCTTCAGAAAATATGGAGAATGCCTTTGCTGGGGTCCTCGGGAAAGGTGACCACTGCTTTCAAGATAGTCCCTTTGGAGAAGGAGCTGTGATTTGTGGTGCCTGAGACCTGAGTTGGTAGAGAAGACCACACAACCAAAGCTCAGACAGATGGAAGCATTTGGGATAGTCAGAAGGGCAAGATAGTGGTGTGGGCTGGGGTGGGGGGGCGGGGGCGGGTCATTGGTCCAAAAGAGAATCACTAGCTTTAGGGAAGGTGGTAAATTTGAAATGATGTGATGTCAAAGTGAAACCTCTTCAAGACAATTGGAAACGCATGACTATAAATGCAGACGCAAAGGGTTCCATGATACTTGGCAAGTAGTTCAAGGAGTGAGGGCAGGAAGAAATGAGTAAGACCTGGCCCTGGGGACAGAGATTGAGAAAAGATCCATGGAAAGACCACAAGGGGGTGATCAGAGAGGAGGACACAGGTGAGTCAGTCTAAGCCAAGGCCCTGGGCAGGATGAAAGGAAGATTTGTTCAGAGGTAAATAATCTTCGTGCTGGACATACAGGAGAGGCAAGACAAGAAAGGCCAAGAGGGGCAGTGAAAGGCATTGAAGGCTGCAATGAGGTGCTTGGACTTGCTCCAAAAGGGGGAGGGGAACCATTATGGATTCTTGAGCAAGAAAAGAATAGGACAAATATGGCATTTTAAGAGGATTAAAGAGGCTTTGGTGTACAGACTAGAAAAACTGGGCATTAGAAAGATGAGTTAGCAGGCTATTGTGGAAATTACCGAGGCTTTAAGGAACCAATAATCAACACCCCTTTCTTCCCCTCTGGAGCTTGGAAATAATTGAGAAATGAGATCAAGGAAACAGAAAGATGGAGATTACAATGTCAGCTTTATTACCGATAAAGGTGGTTGGAGAACACTACTTAGCTAGGTCACCACAATGGGCTTCTTAACACTTCACCACAGAATTAAACAAGCCCACTCAGGCTTGGGCAGCGTAGGACAGCTGTAGGCCCCTGCACAGGGGCAGGAGGAGAAAGAACCAGAATGTTCTCTCTCTACAAGAAAGTCAATCAAATAAGCTTCTCTCCCTCCCTGGGAGAGGTGGGTGAGAGGGCAGAGGGCAGTCAGGAGAGTTATTCCACGGAGCCTGTGAAATAGGAGCCTGAGGAGTGGGGGTTCACCCTAGCAGTAATCCAGATGTGGAGAGATGAGGGTGAGACTCATCAGGCGTTGGCAGTGAACAGGCGGGACTCCGAGAATGGAGGAGGGCCAGGACCGAGGAGGGCAGTGTCGTGGACAGAAATGGAGAAAGTGAGAGATGGCCTCCTAGGAGGTCCAGGGTGCCCTGGAATTGATGAGAATATTTGCACATTTTCCTGGGAGCTCCATAGCTTTCATCATAGTTTCCCTGGGGTCAGAAGTCCTAAAGAGAATCGCAGAACAGGCTAGGAGAACTTTTCGGGAAAGTGGTGAGTTTGAAACATGAAAGTGAAACATCTTTATGGCAATTGGAAATATATAGGCGCGAAGGGTTCCACGAGACTGGGCAAGTAGCTCAAGGAGCGAGGGCCTGAAGAAATGAGTAAGACTTGGCCTTGGTAAACAGACCAAGAGAGGATCCAGGGAAAGAAACCAAACGGGATGGTCAGAGAGGAGGACAGTCCATGAAAATGACTTATCAAAGGGGACAATTTCAAGGACAGGGTGGTCAGCAGTATCTGAGTAACAAAGAAGGATTTTCAGATTGCAAAATGGTGTCCCTTGTATCCCTTGGGACCCAAGGAAAGAAGGGGAGTTGGGTTGTTGGGTAGCAAGAAGGAGATGGACTAGGAGAGGACCCCGCCTTGGTTTCCTGAATGGTTAAGCCTCGGCTCTCCAGCCCTTGCTGGCCATTGCAGGATCTTTCTCCTGTCTTTCACTCTGGTGCCTCTGTTGGGTCCCTGCTTCTGGAACCCCAGGGGTGTTTTGAGGGACCCGGGATGTGTGCCCCAGAGCCAGCAGCATCTCCTCTGAAGGAGGCCTGACTCGATGTAGAGGCGCACACCCAGAGGAGCTGAGCCAGGCAGCCAGGGCTGCTCTCACACCTCCCTTCCTGCCTTGCCCTGGTAGAGATCCGGGGCTCCAAGGAGACCGCAGCTCATCCCCTGCCTCTGTATGACACACCCTATGAGCCAGAGGAGGAGGGCGCCACCCCGGAGGGTGAGGGGGCCCCCTGGCCCCGGGAGTCTCGCCTGCCCGAGGATGACGAGAGGCCCCCCGAGGAGTATGACCAACCCTGGGAGTGGAAGAAGGAGCGGATTTCCAAAGCCTTTGCTGGTGAGTCCTGGGTGGAGATGGCAGGTCTGCTGGGGCCTCTGAGCAGCTTTCTGGGCTCAGGGGAATGGAAGGGGCGGAGCCCTGGGACCCGCAGAGGCCCAGGAGGGAAGTGTAGTTGAGTCTGAATCATGGAGAGCTGTGAGTTGGCAGTGGACGCTGTGCCGTGTGCAGGGTCAGGGACTGGGCACAAGAGAAGGATGAAGGTGTCTCCCTGCATCACCACCTCACGGAGGCCAACAGGCTTGGGCCACTTCCATCTTTTCGGGGACCGGATATATTTAAAAATAAAGAAATTCCAAACAAAATTATAAAACTTGTGGCATATGTTAAATACTTGCACTTAACGAAAGAAGGCATTTAACACTAGACAATGAAAACAGCTGCCCATGTAACCTTTAGAGATACCAGCCCTGAGTTAGAGGGCTGTGTCTTCCAGTGGGAGGCATGCCAGACCAGGGGGGCCTACTGCCAGAGGGATTTCTGAGGAGCGAGGACCAGTGGGCAGGGGAGACATCGCCTTTACTGCGTGAGGGTAGGTTTCTTCTGTCGCGAGCACCTCAGTGGCCGTGTCAGGCCAGGAGTCCGGCGTGGAGAGGGGGTGTGTGGGTGGTTTGAGTGAGGGGGCACGAGAGCCTGGAATACAAACACAGCTTTAGCTCCTGGATCCTTGATTCAGTGAGAACATAGAGGATTTAAATGCCATTAGACTTCATTCGCTTTCCCATGTCCCCCTCACTCCTCCTTGGGCAAGAGACTCCTCTTGGAGCTGGACCCTGCTGTTTGCTGTCCTCCCCACCCTGGCAACCAGACTGGGAAACTACAGGTTTCTAATTTGTTCCTGTAAAGCATGCATCACTGAGGATGGGCTGTTTATCTCCAGAAGTCTCCTTGGAGAATCAATACTGTTTGGATTGCCTAATGGGAAAATCTATGCTCGTCATTAGGAAACCTCGTTAGCAGCCCTGGGGCCGCCAGTGGCACCGCTCTCCTGATTGCTGGGGCTCGGGAGTTAGGGTGTGGGAAGTGGAGGACACCACACAAGGCTGGGGGTGCTGGGAGGCTGAGGATATCTGGGTGTGGTGCTGGGAGGCGTGGGCAGCTCCTTGTCCCTCTTTTCCTCCTTTCCTGGTCCCTCTGGTCCCTGGAGGCTTGTGAGAGGTCAAATGAAGGGGACCCAGGGGACTGTCAGAGCCAGGCCCCGCGTCGTGCAGGTTGCCGCCTGAGCCTCCCACCCCCTGCCACCAGCCCGTTGTGGTCAGCGGCCCTGCCCAGCCTCCGAAGGTCCTGTTCCCCATTCAGAAGCTGCCCCTGCCTCTACTCTGACCCTCCTTTCTAGGCTGTCCTGTGTCCTGGCTCTGGGTTTTAGTGTCTCAACTTCTGCCTCTGTCTCTGTCTCTGTCTCTGTTCCTGTCTGTCTCTCTTCTCCCTGCTGCTACTGGCTCCAGTTGACATTAAGGTCATCAAAGACCTACCTTGGCCTCCACCGGTGGGACAGCTAGACAGCAGCCCCTCCCTGCCTGACGGGGACAGGGACATCTCCGGTCCAGCCTCACCCCTTCCCGAGCCCAGCCTGGAGGACGGCAGCGGTGGGTTCTTTGGGGGCTTCTGGCCAGAGTGACGCATGCTTTCACCCCTCAGGCCCTGTGGGCTTGGGTTGGAGGAGCTGAGGTGGGATAGGGTCTGGAGAACCAGGAAGAATCCCTGTTCCTAGAGGAAGAAAGAACGGACAAAGTACACATCCTTCCCCTCACCCCCAAAGGTATGGGTAAGGTGTCTCCTTAGGGAGATCCCTTCCAGTCTTTTCCCCACCATGCCAAAACGCCCAGTATTCTAAATTCACTGGCCAGAGTCTTCAGCAATGCAAATAACTCCTGAGTTTGAGGTGATACTGGCTAGCACAGGAAATGTCTAACCCCAGAGTAAAGGATCTGATCCTCGCATCTGGTGTCTGAAAGACAATAAGGGCTTGAAAGTGCTGCAAGGAGGGGAAGAAAAGTCCAGATGGGGAGAAAGAAGGCACTAAACACGTCACCTATGTTCAGTTTTATCAAGAATGCACAGCCAAGGGTATGTGTGTGCGTCTACACATGTGCACACAGGACTTGAGGACCCATTTGTACATTTGTGTCTGAGTGTGAGTGGGTATTTTATAAATACAGAGTGAAGGTGGGTCTCTGTCACCTGCATATGTGTGCCTGTGCCTGTGTGGCCTGCTGGCTTCAGCAGTCCCTTGTGCAGGCTTAGCACTGGGAGGTCTGGAAAGGCAGAGCTACCTCCACTGGGCTTGGGGGGTGGGGGTGGCGGGGGGGGGCGGGGAGCCCGCGGGCAGCGACCTTGGGGGCGGGGGAGGGGCAGACCAGCTGGCGGCTTTGGGCAGGATTAGCCTGTCAGGATGGCACCAAGGGGAATCGGATAATTGTTCTCAGATCGATAAGTCATTTCTGCAGAATGGCTTGGCAGGGTGATTTGGAGAACGGTAATGAACTCTGAGGAGGAGAAAGAAACAATATTATCAGCGCCGAAGCCACCCTGCGGAGGATGGAATAGGGGAAGGCAGTCAGCTGCTCCAGAGGGAGAAACTTAAGTGGTTTCTCTTGTTGCTTCTCTTCCCTCCCCTCCCAGGGTGGGGACTGGGAGGCTCTGCCTGGGACAGGAGGGCTGAGCCCCACACCTACCCCGACTCCTGCCCCCTCCTGGGGAATGGACCCAGAATTTGGTCCCCAGGGCCAGTCAGGCCCATGAGCATGTCCAGCCCTTCCAGAACATGCCTTTGACCCCTTTTGGCAGGAAATGGGGTGGGGCACTGGTTATTCTGTAGGGATCTACCTATGAGGTCCTCAGAGTCTGTGACTGGTATGTTCCCCACAGCCCAGTTTGAAGGATCTGAGAAGAGCTGCCTGTCACCGGGCCGGGAGGAGAAGGGGCGTCTACCTCCCCGACTCTCTGCAGGGAACCCCAAGT
The DNA here is from genome assembly GCF_021234165.1 of Pteronotus mesoamericanus. Lineage (NCBI taxonomy): Eukaryota > Metazoa > Chordata > Mammalia > Chiroptera > Mormoopidae > Pteronotus > Pteronotus mesoamericanus. The sequence continues at coordinate 20,282,518 of NW_026555065.1, forward strand.
CACCCAAGCCCCTAAGCATGGAGCCCAGCAGCCCCCTGGGGGAGTGGACAGACCCAGCACTGCCTCTGGAAAACCAGGTGTGAGTGTCTGTGTCCAGCTGGGGACTCTGTCTCCTCCCTTCCTCTCCTAGCACTGGCTTGCCTGTAGGGAACACCCAGAATGGGTGGGCCTGGTCAGCCAGGGACCCAGCAGAAATGCCCCCTTCCTCTCTCTCGTCCTCAGCTGGTACCATGGGGCCATCAGTCGAACAGATGCCGAGAACCTGCTCCGGCTGTGCAAAGAGGCCAGCTACCTGGTGCGCAACAGTGAGACCAGCAAGAATGACTTCTCCTTGTCCCTCAAGTGAGTGGGGCAGGTTGGCAGCTTTAGGTAGGGTTAGCCTGTCAAGATGGCACCAAGGATAATCACTGGGAGGACAACCGCCAGGACAAGGGGAGACTCCCGTATTCCTGCCATACCCACTCAAGCAGGGGAGAACCCCATCCCTCAAGAACATTTGCTGACTTGGGGCCAGGCCCTGAGGACCTGGAGTGCTCTGAGCTCAGCCCCTGCTCTCAGTTGAGCTACTGTCCAGCTCAGAAGGGGTCTGTCACTTATTAGCTGTGTGGCCTGGGGCGCCCTTACTTACAAAGTAGGGAAATGACAATAATACTTTCTAGGGACGGATTAAATGAAATAATGTATGGGAAGCAGTTAGTGTGACGCTGAATGCTCATTAAGTTATCGTCATCATCATTATTCAGGGAAGTCCGAGATGTTCTAGAAGCACAGGCAAGGAGATAGAGGAACTTTGCCTGAAAGGATCTGTAGGGGGAGATGGAGGCTGGGTCCTGGGAGGAGGGCAGGCCAGTGAGCAAAAAGTTGTTCTTCACTCTGAAGAAGTTGGCAGGAGGTCTGGCTGCTGGTGGCTGACGGCTGAGCTTTAAAGGGTCCTGGAGGAGGTAGGGAGGCAGGGCCCTCCCGAGCCGTCAGCCTTCCTCCCCGGGAGCAGGTACCCGCAGGCCAGCATCGGCCTCCCAGGCTCTCCTGGCAGGATGACAAGTCCTCTCCTTGGCGCCCAGGAGTCCCCCCTGGGAAAGCCTGCACAGCACATGGCATCCTGTCAGAGTGGTGTGTCCATTCACGTCTGCGCACCCCTTCTGGGGCATCTGTACCACGTCCTACCACATTTCCTGGAGGCAGTATAGACGTACCCCCACTTCAAACAAAACCAAAATATGGAAATTTGGGATACTGAACAGATGCATTCGAAGATCATTATTCAGCTTCACTAAAAGATGATAGAAAAAAAATACAACTATGGCCACAACCTGGGTTTTATTCTTGGGTTTAATCAAACTAGCTATGTGACCCTAGGCAAATCCCTTAATGTCTCTGGGCCTTGTTTCTCTTTTTGCAGAATGTGTTAATGGTTACCTCTAAGGTTTCTTCCAGCTCCCATACTCAGGGAGTCTGTGAATTATCATTAAATCAGAGGAGCATTAGGGGAAAATTCATTTGTCAAAAATGTGATTCACATAACTTCAGGAATATGTATTGTTTTAAAAATTATAGTTAAGGTTCACAAAGCATCTACTGTGTGCCAAGTAGCATATATACCCTCTCTAAACAACTGCCATCCTGCAAAATCAGTCTCTTTTTATAAACAAAAAATAGATTCAAAGAGGCATGTGATTTGTTCAAGGCTACCAGTGAATAAATTTCCAAAAGCAGGATTTGAACTCAGCTCAATCTGATTCTAAAAACCTCGCTGTCCCATCTGTTCCGTGGGACAGCTCCACCCGTCAACAAGTCCGGGACAGTCCCTGGCAAGGGGAGTCTGCAGGGGCCTGGCTCCTGGAGCAGAGCACAGCCGGGAACACAGCCCTGCCTGAGCCTGGGGAGTAAGGGGGCGGGGGCTGGCCTGGACGCCAGGCTCCAGCCCACGCCGATCTGGCCCCGCCAGCATCGGTCTGCCAGGGCCTCGTTTACATATAAATGGCTTCTGGGAAATACAATTATGGTTTCTCTTCTCTCTGTAATGGAAGGGCTTTCACTGGTAATTAAACAGCTTCCTCCAAAAGTCAAGCCAGCCCTTGCCCTGCGGCCCAGCTAGTCCCACCCAGGCTCCCTGAGGGTCTGGCAAGGGTTCTGCTGCCTCCTAATGGACCCTTGGGACTTTGTCCCAGGAGGTCAGTTATCCAGACGGAGGCTGAGCTCTCAGCTTCCAACTCTGGTCTCTGGCTACTTGTTGCCCTTTTATGGCCAGATCTGTCCCCCAAAGATGGACAGTTTTTAGGAGAGGTGATTTTCCCAAGTGGGCTACGGGAAACTGGCCGCCCCAAACTGCGAGGGCGAGGGAAGGCAGGGCCCATGCTGCTGCCCAGTCTCGGGCCTGGGTCTTGGCATAGGGCAGACCGGAGGGGACCACTAACTGCCTTCCTTCTCTACAGTCCCCTGGGGCTGTACATTTTCCTGAGGCCCTTGGCTCCTTTCTCCAGGGCCTATGTGGTCACTGTCAGCCTCAGTGGTTATCTCAGACCTGCAGATGAAGGATGGCCCCACACCCTGACACACACGCCCAGGGCTGGGGCCCCCAGCAGGCTTTACCGGGCACTGTGCTCTGGGGAGAGGAGGTGAGGGGAGGGTGGAGTTAAGGGCCTGTGTTTTCCTCCCATCCCTTTCCTCTCTTCAGTCACCCCACTCTCCCTGCTTTCTCACGGGTGGGCCTAGTGAAATGGGTTCAGTCAGAGCCCTCTCTGTACCCAGGCAGGGGAGGCAAGTGAGGAGGTTTGCCAGCTTCACTTCTCAAGTAGAGGCCTCCCCATGAATCGGCCTCCTCACCAGTCCTACCTCCCATACCTGCTTCTGAGCCATGTCCTTGTCCCCAGGTAGGCTCTGACCAGCAGGGCTCCCCCAAGCAGTGCCAACCATTTGCGTGTGGGTGAGTTTCAGACCTGGGACCTGGCCACCCATGCCGGTGGTAGTTTGGACAAACATTCTTGCTTGGGTACCACCTCCACATCCTCTCTCTAAGGCTGAGGGTACCCAGACGTCTGGGAGATAGCCAGAGCTCGGGGTGGGCGGGTCCTTGTCTTGTGGCCAGGGCCAGGCACTAATGCTGATTTCCTGGACTGTGGCCGGGAGACAGGAGAGGCAGCGGAGCATGTCCTCGCTGAGAAAGAGAATGGGGCTGGGGCTGCCTCCTCATCGATGATGTCAGCCCAGGCCAAAAGGCAGGATGGATGAGCCGGGGGCTTGGCCCAAGGCCCAGTTAGCAGCAGGGTGAAGGGATGTCCCCAGGACAAGGTGGCTGACTTATTTACAGATTTGGGGAGTAGCCTGCCCCCTCCCCTAGCATCTGCAAGAGAGGTCCCCAAACAAGAGTCTTTTGGTTGTCACATCTGTCCACCGCTGTCCTGCCAAGGGTGTTGTGTCTCCACAGCAGTGACCAGGAGCCCCTCACTGGTGTCCTCCCCTACCGCTCAGAGGAGGGGAGGGTGAACTGGTCCTGGCCACACAGGCCGGAAGGCAGGAGTGCCTGGATACCAGGGTTTGAGGAGGCGGGAGGTATTGGTCCCTCCAGTTGCCACCTGCACACACCCTGTACACTCACTAGACACACATTCTTGGCACACCCAGTGCTCTTACCACAAAGCCAATACCTACTGTTACCTGCTCACAAAACCCCCTCCGCCCCCTCCCTGCTTTCTGGACTGACCTCCACCTTCCCTAGTCACTTCCACTCTCTGTTGGTTTGGAAGGAGATATTTGCTGCCAGGATCGGGGAGGGGAGGGAGAATGGAGAGAGCTCCCCCTCACCAGGGTCTCCTTTTCTCTTCCCAGGAGCAGTCAAGGCTTCATGCATATGAAGCTGTCTCGGACCAAGGAAGACAAGTATGTGCTGGGCCAAAACAGCCCGCCATTCAGCAGCGTCCCTGAAATCGTGCACCACTACGCCAGCCGCAAGCTGCCCATTAAGGGGGCTGAGCACATGTCCCTGCTCTACCCTGTGGCCATCCGGACTCTGTAGATGTGAGGCCTGGGCTCTGTGACAGGTCTGGATCCAGTCCTGTGCCTGTCCCCTGGCTACAGGCTGTGGTCCTTCCTGGGGACATGATCTCCCAAGCCTTTCTTCCCCTCTCCCTGGGATCTAGTGGAAGCTGGAGATTCCTTAATTTATTCTAAAGGGGAAAGGGCTACTGAGGCCTTGGAGTAAGAGGTGGCCCAGAGCTGAGAGAGGAATCCCTGGAGAGAAAGGATAGCCCCTGGAGGAAGAGGGCTTCAGAACCGCGGGTCTCCTGTAGAGTTTAAGATCGGCAGCTCCAGAGCCTTTCCGCCTCTGAGGCAGAGGTGGTGACCCCCTTGCCCACCACCCTCTACTCCCCGGGTCAGTGCGGCGTTGAACAGGACGCGGGCCTGAGGGGCTCCCTGGCCGTATTCTTCGCCTCCATCCCCAATCCACCAGCGGGGCTCAGTCCAGAGTCTGGTGTAGAGCTTGGGGATGGCAGACGCCTGGGATGGAGATGGCGTTGGGGCAGGGAGAGGTGGGGAAGGGCTCGGGCCTGAGGGAACTTGTGCGGTCCCCGGGCTGCCCCGGCACCCGGCCAGAGGCAATAAATAAATCCAGTGCTGCCAGGCAGAACCGCGTCCGCGCCTCCTGCTGCGCACTCCCCACCCCCCGGCCCCCACCCCTGGCTGACCGAGTGAGGAGCGGCAAAGCGAGCACAGATCTGTTTATAAATCAGCTCTGGAGCAGACATAGGCCGGCTGTGAAAAGCGCTTTCGAAGCATCAAGTTCCTTCCTTTGACAAGATGTCAAAACATCCACCCAACGCCCCCGTCCTAGCTTGCGGGGCGGGGTGCCGGGGGGGGGGGGCGGGTAGACCCCGGAGCTGGCGGGCCTCGCGGCGCCCCCTCCCCGCCGCGCTAAGGAGCGCGGCTACCCAGGAGCACATCCAATTTCCTGCCTACAGCCATTTGTCTGGGAGGAGGGGAGCCGTGGAGAGACAAAGAGGCACCGCGCCAGGCGGGGGGAGTGGGGTGGCCTTGCCACGCGGAAGCCGCGCGCCCGCGGAGCTGGGAAAGCTGGCACAGCCTACTGTGTTCCCTTTCCAAAGGAAGCCAGGGCCTGTCGCGCCTCCCTCATTCCGTGAAATATGGTTTGGCCCCCGGGGACCTGCAGCCAGTGAGCCTGGGCCCAAATCCGCCTCCTGGCTGTGGCTGCGGTTTGCGGGGCCGTCCACGCGCGCCCTCTGCTGGCCATGCCCCTAACCTCGGGTCCTGGGCGCGGGGCCACACCCGCCTGCGCCCCGGTGGCGCCCCTGCACTCGCCTCTGGCTGCAACCCTCCTAGGCCTGTGGGCCCAGCCCCCGGGGAATACTTACTAGGCCGCCAGGCGGAGCTGCTGTCAAGCCACTCCAGGCCCGCCCTCCTGCTCCCAGTGGCAGCCTGAACAAAAACTTCCCGAAGGGCTGAGCACACATACGCACACCCCTCAGGGACAGCTGCCTTGGGAGGGCACCTGAGGGCCTCCTCCATAACCTAAATCTGCAATTCACAAGTGTGATGTGGAATCATAGGATTTTGGATTTTCTAATTTAGTGGTTAATTTATTGAAATCGAGGATATGCGATCTGACAAATGTAAGGATTCTGTGGGGATGGTTGAAAGAATCACTTGAAATTGGACACTGCTTCAGCAATTCCCTCATAGAGGCTTGGCCTATCTTTAAGTGTACTTGGAGGGCACTCACTCATTTTGGCAGATGCCAAAACAGAGTTCTAAAAAGGTTAGGTGATGTGCTCATCTGTCTTCTTGCTATCATCACACTACCTGGTACTCAGAGAAGGGCTGGGAGTAACAGGACCTGGAGCAGGCCAGGCCATCTCTGCCTCCCTCTAGCCTCCTGCTGTCTCTCAGCATTCCCCCTCTCCCCGCTCACACACACACCCTTGCGCCCAGCCCACTTTCTCTAGCACCCCTCACACCTCTCTCTCCATCTCCGGATCAGGCTTCAGAAGCCTCACGCTAGCCACTCAGGCCCTCTGTCAGGAAGAGCCAGGAAAGGAAGGAGTCACTAGCTGGGCGGGTTCCTTTATTCAGTGGATACTTCTCAAGCAGAGAATGTCTGCATCAGCCTATGTTAACAGGCTGGTCAACTGGCTGCTTTTGTCAGTACCTACCCCTCCCTGGGGCAGAATGAAGAAACCCAGAGTGCAGGAAAGTGGTTTATTTGTAAAGGAAGAGAGAAGTGCTGAAGAGCACTACATAGATATTGGGCCAGATTCTGACTACAGTACCTGTTTAAGAACTTGGGTAGAGAAGATAAATTGTGCTGTTAAATGGGGATGCTGTGGGGTTCCTATAAATTGCTCTCTATGGGTTCAGCCTCTACCCATTTCAAGTCATTTGCCAGCCCTTTTGACAGTGGGAAGCCCAGAGGAGGGGGAGGATTTAGGGGAGGGATTCTAAGATGCCAGCATCTGTGCTCCCACTTCATCCTTAGGCTCACAGCTTCCTACACAGACACACACAAACACACACACACCCCACCCAGTCAGATCCAGTCTTTTGAATTTTTTTAGTTTGGAAGAAGAGGTGTCACTTTGCCCCAAAACGGTAATAGCTCCCAACCTCTAGTCAGTCCCCAGACAGTGCCTCCCAATTCTCCTGGCTGAGACGTTATGAACCTGGGGGTCCCTGAACCCCCATAGGGTGATGGACCATGGCCACCTGGACCAAGGTCAGGAGGTAGGAATGGGGAGAAGGCAGAGGGAGCCAGAAACAGGAAGTACAGAGGCGAGGTGAGGTGTGGCCCAAACCCCTGCCCAGCTGAGCGGTGGGTGAAGCCCCTGGACAGGAGGCCTAGAAGTTCTTGTAATGGTGGGAGAAATGAGTTCGGTCCTGCCTGTTGATGAGCTGACAGGCCTTTTCTACATTCTTGGTCATGCCAGGAGGGCCGCAGCTGAACACTCCAATCTTCCGGACCTGTTGGGAGAAGAAGTGAAGGCTAGCTCAGCGTCCATGTTAAAGCCATGAAGAATCCTTGATGAGGGCTCATTCCATGTTCCTAATGAAGGTTTGCTTCACCGTGCATGATGAGGGCCAGTTCTGCGTTTTTAAATCTAACTCGGTTTTGGTAGACCTGCTCTCTGTGGGTCCAGCCTCTACTTTCCAGGGCATTTGCCAGCTTCAAGCGCAAGCAAGATCAGTTTTTCTGATAGGGGCTGGGTTAATCAATGCTCAAGTTGAGGTATAGCTTTGTGTCTCATTGAGGATTAACCCAGTGTTTATGAAAGCAGTGGCTTGCCCACTGTTCACAATGAAGATTAGCTCAGTGTCCAGCGTGAGGCCTGGCTCAATATTAGTGATAAGGGTAGCTCTGCATTTATGGTGAGGACTAGCTCAATCATGGAGCTTTCCTTTCGAACAAGGCATCACAGCTTCAGAAGCCGCAAGTTCTCATCGCCTGCCTCCCCCCTTAGGCCCTCAGGGTGATCCCCACTTCTTTCCAAATTCACTACCCCGCCAACTTCCCAGGGGATGATGTGTTCTCTTCGGCAATTTCTTCCCTGATGAAGCAGGTTTGGGAGCTTTGCTCAAACCCCAGATGATAAACTGAAGAGAACCTGGATATGGGGTGGGGACTGACCTGTGGATGAACCTCCTGCAGGGAGTTGAAGAAGGGCTCGAAGGGGGGGCGACCAAAGTGGGTGACAGAGCGCAGGCCCGTGAACAGACTCCGGTTCAGTACCTTCTGGAAGTGCCGCTCACAGATGTACTGGGGGCACAGGGGCAGGTAAGGCCACGAACAATCAGAGACAGTGCCGAGCCCAAACCAGCCCAACGCCTGGTGTGGGGAGGGAGCTGGAGGCTGAGTATTGGAGTCACCAGCTCTGTGCCTCCTGGCAACGGAGCCTGCTGTCCACCCGCCGGCCCTGGCCATCCTGCCTCACCCTGCTAACCCACACACACCCACCGAGCTGCCCTGCCCGGCTGGCGCTGACGTACCAGCATGGTGGTCCTGAGGTCGAACTTCTCAGCCAGCTGGGTTATATAAATGTGCACGGACACCAGGTCCTGGCAGTCATTCTCCTCCACCTCCCGGATGATGTCAGCCAGCCACTCGAACTGCCGCTGGGTCCGCGTCACCCAGATGAAATAGATCTGGGGACAGGGTTGGAGCTTACGACCCAGCTCAGCTCAGGCTCCCTATATCGCAGGAACCAACACCCCAATAGAACTCTTCTGGCCAGTTTGTGCCCAGGATGTCTGGGGAGATGGAGTGTATGGGGCTACAGGGCCAGGCTCTGGGACAGGAGAGGAGTTGCCCCAGGGCATGGAGAGGTGCAAGTGAGTGACAGCCTGAGACCCCTCAAGGCCTGATGGGGTGGAAGCAGCTTTTTCATACTGAGCCTGTCCTGCCACTCTCTCCAATGGGCCCTCCTTAGGCCGCTAGGCTCCGACCCAACCCTAGCCCAGAGGGAGAGGATCCCACTAAGGGGATTGTCATAGAACATCCCCAGGGGAGACCCAGTGGGCTGCCTGGAGGAGATGGGAATGGACTCAAAGAGAGACCGCAGGGGGCGGCAGGGGGCGGGGATGAAGCTTCCCTTGGAGGACCCATCTCTAGCTTCTGATGCAGAGAAGTGGGACTGTGTGGGTTAAGGAGCATAGGCAGAGCTGGCTTGGGAGCAGGAACTGTCTGTCACCCTCTGAATGCTGACAACATAGGGGCAGGGCCTCTGCCTGTTCCATTCTTGTGCTCCTGAGTCACCCGCCAGGCCTAGAGAGACAAGCAGGTACCTGCCACCAGGTTCAGGCCAGGGTAAAAGAGCGCGGTGCGGATGGGGCCTGAGGGCCTGGGCTGCCTTTGCAGCCAGCCATGCCCTTCAGCCCTGCCTACCACCACCTCTGCTCTCTTTCTCTCGGGAGCAAAGCCAGTTTCACTTGTGTCCCACCTCAAGCCCCACCCCCGGTGTGCCCTTCCTTCTCCCAGTCTGACAGTGCCTCCCTCAGACGCTAGCCTCCTCTGTAAGAGGGAATGGGTTTCTTTACCCCTCTGCAACCCTGCCTGGAGGGATTCCCAGAAGCAAACCTTGTGTGGGGTGCCTCATAACTGAGGGCAGGAACCTGGGGACACTAGCAAACTAACTCTGTCCTTGTGGATTGGGGGATTTCTTGACCACCACCTACCTGCCCCACCACCCCGGGTCAGGCCAGCTTGGCCTTGTCCAAACCAGGGAGACCATAAACAGAGGCAGGAAAGGCAGACACAGATGGACACAGTGATAGGGAGCAGGGGACATGGGCTGGCTGGAGGAGGGGGCACTTGCCTTCTTACAGAACACTTGGTAGCTGACCGATGACTTGAAGACCAGGTCTTTGAGAATGGAGGCAAAGGGGGTGACCCCAATGCCCCCTCCCACCAGCACTGACACCTCGAACTTATGCCACTCCTGGTGGCCCTCTCCGAATGGTCCGTCAAGGTACAACTGCAGGGAGGGAAGTGGGTTTGAGTTAAGCTCTCAGCTACCACCATATTTCTGAAGCCAGAAATGAGAGGCAAGATAGGGCAGGTAGGTTTGTGGAATGAGGGGGAAGAGGGAGGCTGTGGTTTTATCTGGAACAGCCAGCCTCTGGACAGGGGACGGGAGGAACACAGTGGGGCGTCTGTTGCTGCAGGGCCCAGGCCTGCTTAGGGGATAATGGGAACATGTGGCACATCTGGCCTGGGTCTGGGCACCTTTGGGTATTTGGCAGAGCCGTCCGGCGAGGGCGAGTAGATTTCCCTGAGGCGAGTGGTCCAGGGCCCCGCCGCCCGGATGTGCAGGCTGAGCGTGTCCTCGTGGGGAGCTGAAGTCAGCGTGAAGGGGTGGTACTCGGTGGTTCCCAGAGCCAAGCAGGCGATCCGCACCCACTGTCCTGACTTGTACTCAAAGCCCTCGGGCCGCTGAAACTGCAGGTGGGTCACTCCTAAGGAGGGGAGGTGGGCGGGAGGCTGCTGTCCTGAGCCCAGCAACAGTGTGGTCTCCAGAGAGTTCCCCGAGCTGCACTCTCAGCTCCGTTTTTGGAATACATCAGGGGGATCTCCGCCCATCAGAAGTCATTACTGCCCTCAGGCCATGTCTGCCCTAAGGAGGTGCTGGTGGTCAGTAGGGCCAGGGACAGCCTGACCTGGGCTCCTCCTCCCTGTTGTGAGAGAAGCTCAGGACCCCAGGCAAAGAGCCTCTCTTACCAGCTCCCTCATCCCTTCCTCCCCAAGGCCCCTGCCAACCCCACTGGGCCAGGCTAGGAGATTGCAAGGTCCAGGCTCTGCTCTGCTTCCTCAGGACCACCAAGCTGGTCCTCTGGCAGCCTCTAGGCTTGTACCTGAAGGCAGCAGCTCCGCCTTCACCACGCTGATCTCTACCTTCTTCCGGCTGAGGCTCACCAGCTTGTCCCCCACATAGATTAGTGCCGGGACCAAGAAGAAGATGTGGAAACGAGGCATCTGGATCAGAGCGAAGCTGCCATGGACGATGAGCTGAATCGAGTGAAGAATGCAGATCAGACCCAGCCACACCGACACCAGCATCTGAGGCCAGCTCGGGGCTTCGACCCCTGTGTCCCTCCCCCAGTCACATCCAATCCCCCCACCTCACCATGTGCCATGCTCCTTCTAGGTTCCAAAACCTAACCATTCCCAACACCCTCTTCCAAAGTGTCCATGATGAACAAGACTATGTTCATCTCTGACACCATCCTAGATCAAGCCATGTGGACTCTCCCCTGCACTCATGCAGGAGCCTCCTAACTGGTTTTCCACTGGTTGCCTTCCTGTGATCGATTCTCTTCAAGGCAGCCAGGGTGACTTTTTTAAAAAAGTCTGTTTTATCACGTCATCCCTGTTTAAAAAGACTTCGTGGCCTTCCCATCGCACCACAAGGCCTTGAGATGCTCGGATCCCTGCCTGCCAGCATTTCCTTCACCCTGTTCTTCAAATGTGGCAAGTCCTTTCTGCCTCGCGACCTTTGTACCTGCTGTTCCCTCTTCTGGGAATGCCCTTCCCCTGGTCCTTCCCAGGATTATCTCCATTTCATTGTTCAGGTCTCAGCAGAAACACCACCTCCCCAGGCCTTCCCCTAGTCTTCTCCGTCACAGCTCCCTGTTAACTCCCTTCGAAGCAGTTGTCATCCACGATAATTTTGTTTCTTCATTCACTGCCATGTTTACTGTTGTTTTCCCCAGGGGACTATTGGAGTAGGTACTGTATCCATTTTGTTTGCCACTGTACTCTCAGCTCCTAGCAGCTTCTGCTTAGGACATGGTAGGCACTCAAAACTGTTGAGTCGACATGAATTTCCCCAATTTATTCTCTCCCTTTGGGGTCTAAGAACACCTTTCTCCATGAAATAACTGCCAGGTATTGTCCAGCTCTAGTCCTTTCCCCAACAAGCTCAGACACTACTTGCCTCATTCTTCCTACTTGCTTGCTCCTGAGTCTGGTCAGTCTGGCTCCCTCCTCCCTCTCTTTCAGGATCTGCTCACTGAGGGCTCGCGAATGGCCAGACCCTGAGGTCTCCTTTCAGACCACCTGCGCTCCCATCCTTGCCAATCTGTGGCACAGCAACCACCCCTCCTTGACACTGCTGCAGCAATGAACGCTCTCCTGGGTCTCCCTCCTCTCAGGCCGCTCACTCCCATCGCCCGCACTGACTCTGTTCCTTCCCCACCCCCAACCCTGTGTATTGCCCAAGCCTGATTTCCTCACCTTCTGCTCTTGCCTTTCTATGCTCTCCCATGTGGTGCGGCCTCGCAGCTGAGCCACAGCCCCTCAGCTTCAGTGCAACTCACATAGCTCCGCCATGTCCTGCCACCACCTAACGTTCTGTGGTCATCCACAGTCAGGCCTGTCTCTTCTGTGCCCTGAATATTCTATCACCACCTCCACACCCGTCCTCATGCCTTGCCTTCTACCTGAAATGCTCTTCAGCTTCCACCCTACACTGCCAAACCTTAGCTTATCTCTCCTTAAGGCTTGGCCCAAGTCCCATCTTCTCCGCAAAGTCTTCCCTAACCAGTTTGGCCCAGATGAAACTCCCTTCGAGAGCTCCTGTAACTTACTTTTTGGAACACTCAGCTCAGCTATTAATTCTGTATTGTCTGCTCATTTCCATCATTTCACATGCTCAGCATTTATCTTGTGGCAAATCCCAAATTCCTGAGGGCAGAGCTTAGAGCTTCCCCTTCCTGTGAAGGGCTTAGCATAGGGCTAGGACATAGGCTCTCAATAGAGAGTTATTAAAGTGAACTCCAGTTCCTCATTCATCTCTCCCTTCCCCCAGGCAAGCATTTCCGAATTCTTGAGCCTTTCCCCACAGGACTTATGCAAACCTCTCTGGGCTCTGCTCTGAACTGGCTCAGGTTCTCCAAGTTCCTCTTTCATTGTGGAGCCCACACCCACTCCCAAGGCTTTCTGAGCATCCAACCTGGCTGAGAACAATGTCGGGGTGACTTCATGTTTATACACCCTGTTTAGTGTTGGCTCTACTTTTAAGCCACAAAACTGCTGCAGACTCATGGTTGGCTGAGGGGCTGTGGGAGCAGCCTGCCAGCTCAGGTTTGCTGTGCTAGCCCTGCCCTCTCCAGCCTGGAGAAGGAGCCTAGACAGCCTTCCCAGGGTCGGCTCCACAGTGGGACCTTTACTCTCATAACTTTTCTTTCTGCCTGAGGTCAAGTGACCGCATCTGTGATATACTAGAAGGAAGCAGGTGTTTTGGCCCCCGCTCTACCCCCAGGAGAGACACTCACAATGTCTGAGCTAGGGCCACCCAGCAGAGGGACCTGCACCTTTCTGAGCTGCTGACTTCCCTGCTGGCAGGAAGGGTGGCTCTGAACTCCAGTGACCCCCACAAACCAGAGATAAATCAGAAAGGGGTCTTGGTCTCAGGGAGCCTATCCGACTACTCTCATCTGGGTCTCCCATTAGTTCAAAGAAGCTGTTTTTTCACCAGGAACAAGAACATGACCTCCACCCCTAACACAAACAGTAACCTAGGATGCTGGCGCTCCACCCATTCCTGAGAAAGTGGAGAGGAAGGAATAAATCAGCTAGCGAGAGATTTCTTTGGAAATACATGTCATCAATTCTAGGAAACAACCTAAGCTGAGGCTGGGTAGTCATCTTCACAACTGTGAAGTGCTGAGTCTCAGGCAAAATGGAGACAGACCCCACTGCCTAGCGGTGAGGACAGAACTGCACCTGGGAGGAGGCGGGGCCCGCCACAGGTGCCTGTGTGGCGCAGGCAGTGGGAGATCCCTGTGTGTCTGCAGTTCTTCCCGGAGCCAGGTGAAAGGGAGGGCAGCCATATGGGTTCTGGACTTCTTGAATGCCGGCAGCTATCATCAGTGGGGAAACAAGGGCCCTTGGGATGCCCTTGGGGGAACTGCCTGTGTCCAGGAGGAAGGCAGGCCAGGCAGAACCATGACTCAGGAGCACAGATCACAGTCAGTTCTGAAACCAACAAGCTGGCGCAGCAGATGACAAACCCGGGGAAGGGTGTAAGGAACAGGACAGGAGAAAGGAGGGAATGTGAAGGAAGGCAGGCAGGGGCCCAGAATAAGGAGGAAAAGGGACAGGTGGAGTCTTAAAAATCCATTTTATCAACAGTTCAAGTGAAGACATTTTGATCAAAGTTATTAACTTTGTAGGTGGCACTTAGCTGGTTCAGGTGGCTAATATGCCAGAAAACAGGATCAGAACAAAAGTGACAAAACTCAATTAAGTTTCTCTTAAAAAGGGTGATGCTCCCTTGAATGCAGGCAGTCCACCCAGGGGAACCAACCCAGCCACACAAAGTGGAGGAAAGGTGGCTGGGCAGAAATGACATGGGGGTGTCTGCAAGGGATGCAGATCAGCCTGGGAGCCCTGCTACTGCAAACCCCCCACCCGCGAGCCCACCTTCCAAGTGCTGCATATGGGTCAGTCTACTCGAGAGTCCCATACTATCATTCCCATCTTTTTAAGTGACAAATGAAGAGGATACTTGAATTAACTAAGAGGATAGAGAACTGATGTCTCAGCCCTCTCTGCCTCCCTGGGAACCTCTTGCCCAGACCCCACTAGCCTGGCTCACCAGGATGTAGAGCAGGATGTAGAGGTGGTGGGTCAGCCAGAAGCCCCGGAAGCTGTGGCGCCGGAAGTGGTGGGAGGCGAAGACGTACATGATGGCCAGGACCAGGAGCATTATGACCCCTGTGAGGCCTGCACAATGAACAAGGGGAGAAGGGCAAAGGAATAGGGCTGTTCTGAGCCCGCCAAAGGCCCAGATCCCTTTTCCGCCCCACTGTCCTAGGAGTGGGTAGGGAAAACCCTAGCATCTCCTTCTGTTCCTCTCCCCTCACACCATTGATCACACGTACCTCTCACTTCATCAGACCCTACTCATCCTTCACAGACCTTGTCATGATATTTTTCAGTCACCTGTGTCATTATTTGTTTTACATGTCCATCATCTTCCTGGCTCTCAGGTTCACAAGAACAGGGACCAGGCTAGACTGGATTGCCACTGAATTCTAGTGCCTCGTGGGCCATACAAATGTACACTGAAAGAATGAATGCAAGGTATGTCTACTCTGGGTCAGACTCGGGACGTTGCAGGCCCTTTCCTCATGGAGTCAAGGCTCAGTCCACATCCCTGCAGCACTCCCCCTAGCTGCCACAGGGCAGAACTTGGGTTCAGCCCTGAGTTGGTGGGAGGCCCCTTTTCACAGGGAATCCCACGCCTGGGCTACACAGGAGGGCAATACGGAGCCAGGGTGGGAATGCAGGGGCCAGAGAATGGCCCCTCAAATGATCAAGGAGGAGAGAGTCAGAATTTAGGAAGATTAGAGCCCTGAAGTGTGGAAAAGCAGAGGTTAAGAAGGGATCTAACCAAAGCTGTGAAGTACAGAATGGAGAAAGGAGTATAAACACAGCCTTATCCTCTAAATCCCAGTGTGCAGGAATTAGCAAGCAGTCTCTGAAGTTCAAAGCAGATCATTTTAGGATTAAAAAATAAAAAATTTTAAAAACTGTGCTGTTACACAGAGGAGTGAGTACAGACAATGTGTTACCCCAAGGAGGGAACAAGCTGAAAATATAAATACGTTCAAGAAGTGTTTGAATAGATTCACAGCTAATAGCCCTAAAATGGGTGATTATGGGGAGTTAGGGATATACCTCTAAATAGTCCTTGTCAAGATAAACTAAAAGGGGTGGGATTGGGCGGAGTCTACCTGGCTTGACAAAGCCTGGTTCCTTTCCTGTGCAGGTGGGGCACAGCATTTCTCAGAGCCACCAGCATGGTAGGTGCGTGTTGGGAGAGTGGAGGGGGCCCACTCCCATTCCACAGAGGGTGAGCTGGTTCAGAGTTGGGGTGGGCGCCCAGTCGAGCTCCTGAACGGGGCACTGGAAAGCAGTCTCCTCTCGCCCAGGAGAGTCCTCAGGGCCAGAGGGCACAGCCTGACTCACCATGAGAGCCCAGAACCTGGAGCTGAGAGCCAGGCCCAGAAACTCACAGAGCAAGAAGGGCTCTCACCTGGCACAGTCTGGAAGAACCACCAGTAATACTTCTGAGGGAACTCAGACCTGTGGGCAAGGGAACACAAGGAAGGATCCTGAGAGGAGAGGTCTGGGTCTTCCAGAAAGGACCCCCCAGACAAGGCACCCCAACCTAACTACCAGCCTCCCTTTCTGCAGACTTGGGGCTGGGGGCTCAGGCTGGTCATTGTCTGTCCTATAACCTATAATCTTGGCTCCTCTGAGCCAAGATAATTTGATTCTTTACACCCATACATAATACCCCCCTCCCCTCTCCCCTCACTCAGTACTCACCCATCGTTGTGGAAGAGGCCAGGGAAGAGGCAGGAGAGGATGCTGAGTGGGCTGATGGAGAACAGGTACACGTTCACCACATGGCCTGCACTGTGTAAAACTAAAGAAGACCAGACAGGGTGCGGTGAGCCTGGGGGCAACTGGGTGGGGGTGCTCAACCCATTCAGCCCAAGGTGTAGAACTCCAGCCAGAGCTGGGGGCCTGAAGGACCCTAGGGGTTTGGACTTCTGATCTCTGATCAACTTCCTGTGTCTCCCCATGTCCCACACACACACCATCCCTGAACACAACCACATGAGTCCAAATTATATTAGAAATTCACTTTTTTGGTTTCTCTTACAGAATTATGTTTTAAAACATAAAAATTGTAAGACCACAGAGTATGTACACTCATTCTGGGGTGTTAGTAACTTGTCAGCTGGAGGGCGGTAAGGTGGCCTTGCAAGTGTGGCAAGAGGCACTGGGGGGGGGGGGCAATGAGGAGATCCTGGGCCTCACACCGCCGCTGGGGCCACCTCCATCCTTATGAGAAGGCATCCAAGACTCACACTCCAGTTAGGTGCAGATAGAGAGGAGGAGGCTCTCAGAGGAGCAGAAGCCAGTGGGGGGCGGGAGGACATGGAGGATCCCAGGGACTCCCAGGGCCTGCCTGTGAGCACGATGGCAGTGGAGGCAATGAGGCGATGGAAGTCCACTGCAGCGTCGAAGGGCACGTAGCGGTTGAGGAAGGTCTCTCGCAGGAAGGTGATGAGGTTGTGGCACATGGTGAGCAGGATGTAGGAGAACATGAAGGAGATGCTGGCGGCTGTGCCCCGCGACAGGATGATGCCCACAAAGGTGGTCTCTGCGATGCCGGAGGGTGGCGCGACGAAGGCGTAGTCTGCAGAGGGGTGCAGGCACTTAAGTGGGGTGCAGTGCACAGGACAGGGTGCCACTGAGGGAGGTCAACTGCAGGCCCTGGCCAGCCACCACTCTCAACCTCCTCCCGAAGTCTTCATTCAAACAAGCCCAAGCACCCCCAGCAGGTCCTGCCCCCACGGCTGGCACCAAGTGCAGGCCTAGCCCTGCTACTCTCTGTCGCTCACAGTCTGCCCCCGCACTGTCCTTCCTGCAGCTGTCACTCAAGTAGGCCCGCCCTCAAAGTTATCGGTTTTTCCAAGTCCTGTCCCCACCCCGTGGCCGACACTCACAGTAGGCTCTCTCCAGGAAAAGGCCTGCAGCGATGGCATAGAACACGACCACACAACCGATGTGGCACCGGTAGTTTTCGACGAAGCGCTTGAAGTGCTGCACCGCCTGGTGAAGACGGCTTCGTTGAAACTTCTCTCGGTGAGCCTCGGTGAATAGCAGGGGCTGAAACAACGTCACCCTGGGAGACAGGAAGTCTTGGCTCTCAGGTGAGGACCTAACTCTAGTGCAGACCTGCTCCCCAGAGGGGAGAACGGGGCAGGGGCGGGGGAGGGGTCAGTTACTCAAGCCAAGGATAGTTCAGAGCCCAAAGGCTATAGAGCATACTCCTCAAGCAGGCTGTCCATGTAGGGATACGACATCACAAGTGGTCACTGTATCCGTCCATCCCAAGGGATGCACTTCATCTACCCCAGTTCTCACTCACACTCAGACGAACCTCTCCCCTCCCAGTCTGTAGCTCCCAACTTCCAAGGCTTTGTTCTCACCCTTTACTGGAGGCTCAAAGGACAACTCCTCCAGGAAGCCTTCCCTCACTACCCAGGCAGAGATGAGCATTTCCTTGAGCTCTAAAGCCCCTTGTTCTTATCACTATTATGCCATTCATTAGTGGGACACTGTAATTATCAGTGTACCAGACTATCTATTCATCAGATTGTGATGTTCTGAGGCAGCGCTTAGCCCAGTGCCTGGCACCAAGTAATCAATACATGCATGCTGAAAGGATGGATGAACTTCCTGGGCTTAGTGGGAGGAGCAGGCGTACTTCTTGCCAAACCTCCGTCGAATCTCCTGGGGGGGCTCTGTATCCATGGGGCACTGCAGTCTGTGTGGTGTCAGCTCCGCCTCGACATCACTGTGGGAAGAGCGAGCACTCACTCTGGGAGAGGGACTAGGACAGGAAGAGATAGGACCTTGGTTACCTAAGTCACTTGGTGCTCTGTTGCCCTTGGTCTGCCTCCAGACCCACTCTACTGAGGAAGGGTCAAAGCTCTCAGCCAGGGGACAGCAGGACTCCCAACAGAGACCTAAACGGAGAATGAGTCTGATCCCGGGGGTCCCAGCCAAGGCTGTCACATGCCGCTGGGCCCTTTATAAGGGCATCTGACCCAGACCGCAGGTGAGTGCAGGGCTGTGTCCTCAGAGAGTAAGAAGTGCCCTTTTCTAATTTATGCGAAGGCTTCATGTGGGCTAGCGTGGGCTGTGATCCCAGTCATTCCAGGGAGAGAAAAGGCAACTGCCTGACCCCAGCCCTCCCTCCAACATTCCCAGATGAGGGCTCACCAGAGCTTCTCCTGGCTGATGTAGGAGGCTCGCCGGCAGAGGTCCTTGATAACTGCAGGTACCTCCACCCCTGCAAAATGCAGAGCCAGGCTAGGAGGCAGCTCAGGGCTCAGAGCCTCAGGGGGACCTGGCTCAAATATCTGGACACTAGAGAGGGTCCCTGGCCAGTACCCTGCCTCTTGGTGCCCCTGGCTCAGCCTGTGCCCCCAGTGGGAGCTAGACCCAGCCACTGGTGGGCAGGGAAACAACGGTGGCCAGGCAGGCTCCCCTGAGTGTGTGTCCACCGTCAGTCTCACTCCTGGGACTAGAATCAGGCTTATGGGGGAGAGTTCAGGAACTGCATGCAACCTGCCTGCTAAGATCATTCTGCCACAAAACCTTGCTAACGATCCTCCAGCTTAAAATCTCCCAGGAGTGAAATGTGGAATCTAGGTGGTGCATATACGGGAGATCACTATAAAATTTTTTCCACTTTTCTATGTTTGAAAATATTCATAAGAAAATGTTGGGTCGGGGGGACCCCCTCCAGGAGCTGCCCGTTGTTCCCTGTCTGGGCCGAGCACTTAGGGGCAGAGCAGGACTGAACAGCAATTCCAGGCTCTCACAGGAGCTGGGAATCTGCAGGTCACTTCCTGAAGACTACCCTGGTCCACAGGCCAGAGGCCAAAAGTGATTAAGCTGAATTAGGTCGGGGGAAAGGGATACTCCTTGTACTATTCTTGCGCCTTTTCTGTAGGTTTAAAATGTTTCAAAGTAAAATTTGGAGGAAACAACAAAGCACAACAATTAAAAGCCAAACAAAATAGTACTCATTGCTAACCCTCTGTGTAATCCTTTCTTTCCATGCCGGCGCCTTCCTCCTCCCCAGGGGTTGGATATCCCTGGGACTGTGGCCTGGGCTCCCTTCAGTCCCCTGCCCCTGCTCTGCCCTCTGGCCTGGGTGCGTGCTGCACTGGCTGCCTGGGAAGGGCGAAAAGCTGCAGCATCAGGAGTGGGGGGTCTGTACTCTACCCACTTTCCTCCCACCCTGGGCAGGGGAAGCCCTAACCAAACGGCCCGCTGTGCCTTGTCTAACTCGCCCCTCTTCCCCACCTGGACTGCTCAGCTCCCCCAGCTTCTCATAATCCTGGGATGGGCTGGGTTTGGTTTCAACATGCCCCGGTGAGAATCCCAGGCAGCTCAGAGCAGGCCACAGGCCGTCCCTCTGCCTGCTCTCTGCCCACTCCTCACCTGGTTTCTAGCCCCCACCCGCCTGAGTCAGACACAGGCGGGGCAGGAAGTGGAGAGGCGGGACAAGAGAAGTGGGTCTTCATGCACTCAGCAAACATTTACTGAGCATTCCTCCACAGGATAAAGTGGCAAACGAAACCAAAACATCCACCACCCCCTGACACCCCAGCGGAGGTAGGTATGGCTGGGGTAGGGCTGTAATGAGGAGACACTGTTCCCCCATCCCCCTCCCCAGCACTGGGCTCCAGGAACAGGGGTCTCTGCCAAGAAAGAGGGATCCCAGCTGCCATCCCCCACTCCATCCTGACCCTGCCCACCCTACCAGCAGCGCGGCATCATGACTTTTGTGGGTCCTAGGCACTGTTGCCTTCCTGGGACCCTTCTTCCATTAAAAACAACAACAAAAAAAACCCTAAAAATTATATATTATAATTATGTTGGTGTAAAGAACATAATCCAGGCTGGATACATTATTACATATTTATTATTATTCTTCTCACTCTTTCCTTCTGGTTTTCAAAGAAATGAAAACATTCCCACAGACTCCCAAAGCACGTGGGCCCTACGTACTGGGCCGGCTGTGCTCAATGGACGTCAGCCCTGCCTCCGGGCTCCCTCACCTTTGACGCAGAGCTGTGTGAAGCGGAGCTCACTGTCGTGGTCCCGCAGCATGAAGTGGAAGTCCTCCCACGTCAGCTCTTCCTTGTCCTGAAAGCCCGACTCCCGGAACATGGACTCCACCACCTCAGCCAGCTGGGCCTTGGACAGGCAGTTGTTGGAGATCTCGATGAAGGACCTGGGGGTTGGGGGAGGGGAGCCATCAGGCCCTGACAAGGGGCCTGGGGCCTAGACACAGGGCCACTGGCCATCCCACCAGGCCTTCAAAGCCCACATAGAAAGACCCTGACTGACCAGATCCTAAGTTCCTTCTTAACTATAACAGTCTCTGGCTACATGGGTGAGAAGGAGGAAGCCCCTGCTCTTTACCCTCCTGCTTCCTCCTTCATGTCCCACCTCTTTCCCCTGCCAGTCCCTGCTCTGGCCCACTCTCCTGGTTGTCCCATTGGACCAACCTCAGCATCCGGATGAACTCGTCCTTGGAAATGAGACCATTCCCATCAAAGTCGTACATGCGGAACATAAGGCGAGACTTCTCTTCAGGGGAGCCTGGGAGAAGGAGGATGCTATGAGAGGCCCAGACCACCTGCCTAAATTCTGGGCTGGCCAGAAGGGGCTTTACACTGGGGTGACCCACCGGTGGACTCAGCGAGGTGCTCTTCTGCTCCCTGACCCTACCTGGGTGCTCCCAGGTGTCCACCATGGCTAGAAACCTGGCCCAAGTGCTTCCCCATCTCCAGCAGGTCAGCTACACTCCAGCCTCAGTCTCCAGCCCCAGTCTGCAGCCCCTTCCATCTTCTCCTTCCGGACAATCACGCTCTCCTCCACTACCTTTCATGAAGACCACCAGGATGTCCAGGAACTCCCGAAAGGACAGGTAGCCATTGCCATCTTTATCAGCCAGAGAGAACATGGACTCCACAAACATGTCCTGGGGCTTGAGGCCCAGGGACTCGGCAAACTCAGCCCTGCTGAGCTCGCACGTCAGGGCCTCCTGCACCTTCTCTGACGAGTCCAGGGGCAGGGTCCCTGCGTCTGCCTGGTCAATGTCCAGCACCTGCACTTGGGCAGCAGCAGAGGGAGGGAGGGAGGAGATGGGGATTCCATGACTTAAAGGCCAGCCGAGGCTTGTAGAAGCCACCTTTTAAGGTGTCTGCCCAGCACCCCCACCCCTAAGCACTCCTCTGTGAGCCCTGTGGGTGGTCCTTGTGGCCATTTATTCTACAGACCCTGGCCCTGTGCATTAGTGCACTGGACCAGGGATGCACAATTGAGCCAGGCAGGGGATCTGGAATTGGGACTGAGAGGTCCTAGGTCTGTCTTGACCTGAGCACAAGAAAACTCAGAAGCTGTGGACCACACTCTTCCTCGAAGTGCTCAGAGACACGGAGAGAGGGCGAAGCAGAGGCCCGGAGAAAAAGGAGGCAGCCTGAGAGAGGTGTGGCCTTGCTTGCTTATAGCTTTCCCTTCCCTGGTCCTTTCCAGGCCAGGTCACGGTCCTCCCTTTGGAATTCCTGAGTCATCGCCATGGCTTCAGTCAGCGGCTTCAGTCAGCGGACCATCCGTCAATGCTAGCTTGAATGGGTTTTTCTTACGCGCAGGGTTTTGACTGGGAAAAGCCTCAGTTGGGTTGAGAAAAAGTTGGGCTCAGGCAGGTGACATTCCCATCATGGGCCATCTTTAGCCCACCCAAGGGGCTGTCCCCGTGTAAGGAGATGGTGAGGGGAGCAAGCAGGCTGCAAACCATGGCTCCTGTCTTTCCGGTCTGTCAACTGGACGCCCCTACTCCAAGTCTGGCTGTGGTTTCATGAGGTAAACCTTGTTGTTTGAAACAAGGTGTTTTAGTGGAAAGGGCGTGGGGCTGGAGACAAGAGATCTGGGTTCATGTCCTAACTGTGCCACCGGTTCACTGTGTGGCCTCAGGCAAGGCTCCAGTGGTCTGGCATTCGTTTCCTCACCTGCCCTACTTACTTCACAGGGTTATGGTGAGAGTCAACAAGAGACACTGTATGAAAAATATTTGAAAGCTGAAAGCACTGTGCCGATAGAAAGGGTTGGCAGCTATCCCCAGGAAATGGCAGCACACCCCCAGCATAGAGAGTTCTCTTTCACAGCCCTGGCAGATCCTGAACCGAGTAGAGGTGCCCAGGTCCCCGGCAATGAGCCACCCCAGTTGGAGGACCCTCCATTCTAGTACACACTCAAGTTCACCTTGTTTGAGGAGTAAATGAAGTAGTCATGTGCAAGCAGTAAATGACCATGAAGTGGTCGCTGCCCTCATGAATCCTCTCCCCAGCTGGCCCAACCCCCTGCTCCTTCTCCTCAAACACTGGTTTTCTGCCCTTCTACCAGGCACCTCTGCTCAGTCCTTTCTGCTCCCCTCTTCGGAGCCAAAACGTTTCAAACTTTGAGTCCTTGCCAAATCTCACGCCCCGCCATGACTTTACACCCACCTGAAGCTTCCCTAGCCTGGCTTAGCTCCCAGACCACTTATTTCTTTGGTCACATTTATAGCTGTCATTCTTTGCCAGTTATTTTCCTTTCTGTGTGCATCCCTTCTTCCCAGAAGGATGATGAACTCCTTCTGTGGGTGCCCTTGCTGTATTACAGTATATTTCCCGAGCGACTCCTTTCCAGTGTCCTGTCCCAGACTCAAACCCTTGCAGTTCCCTTCAATCTTATTTCCCTCTCTCAGTAGCTTTCAGGAGTCCGGGAGGTGGGCACTAACACCCCCTGGAGAGGCCTCTGGCAGCTGTGCTCCCCTAAGGAGGGGTGATCAAAGGCTCTCACTGCCCAACACTGCCTGTCTCGCCCTAGGTTTCTGCAGCCTCTGAGGAGGGCAGAGAGCCTGGGCAGCCCTGAGGAGAGAGGTTGACTCGTGCACAGAGGCCCCTTCCTAGGGAACACCTCTCTGGAGTCTCACAGGTGGGGGTGAGATTGGAAAGGGGTCAGAAACATCTCCTTATATTAAGGTCGGGTGACTTGGCCAAAATCACAGTAGAGTTGTTCTTAGCTGTGATCTCAAAGTTTCCGTCTTTCCTGGGCATCACCGCTTGGCCATGCCCAGGTAAGGACAGCACTACACACAAGGACGGCTCTGTTCCCATGTACGTACCTGGGAGAAAAGGTGCCTGAAAAAGGTCTCCAGGAGGTGGCTCCGCTGCTCCCGCGTCACGGCTGCTCTCATCAGCTCCTGCTCCCGCAGCTCCCACTCCTGGAAGCTCAGCCCGCTCTCCTTCAGAGCCACCCGAATGTTCTCCACCAGTGCCTGCCGCTCTTCCTCCAGATTAAACAGCAGCACCTGTGGAGGCAGCAGAAGGGAGAGCAACCATCTGTCATGGTTTCTTGGGTCCAGGAGCTTTACATGAATTTTGTTGGGGGCCACTGGAAAGAGAGCCCTTGCCAAAAAGATACTGTTATTTCCTGGGCTCCGTGGGGTTAAATGGTTTTCTTACAGAGGTAGCATTCAGTCATATATATATATATATATATATATATATATATATATAAAGGTATTCTTCCCTCTCTATTCCATACTGGAGAAGGGGAAGGCAGGGAGGCCAGAGGACTGAAGGGACCATGAGCCAGACAGTCAGAGCTGAAGATTAGCCTCTGATTGAGCTCCCCTCCCAACATCTTTAACAAATCTCTACAGGCTGAAATCAGGGGACAGGGAAGAGCACCCAGCTTCTTCCAAGGAATCCTAACTAGGACCTGCCACAGCGTTCTTAGGAAGGGAGGAGGCAGACTGTGTCTGCAAGGGGAATAGGGGACTGTGGAAATCATGGGGCAGGAAAAAATGTGCTCCAGTTTCTCTCCCTATGAGATACTACAGCCAGTAACCAGAAGCCCTGTCTGGCCCAGTGCTCCCTTCCCTCTGCTTGGCTGGCTGTGGCTGTGGACAAGGAGCCAGGGGGTCAGCTGGGACACACCAGGTCATATTCCTTGGGGATCTTGAGCAGCAGGGTGCGGCGCCCGCGGTTGCTGGATAGGATGAGTTTGATCTGCTGCAGAGGCCTCAGGTGGATGGTACGGAGTAGAGAGAGCCTGCCGTCCATGATGCGGATCTGCCCAGGCTGCAGGTGCACCAGCACAGGCCGGCAGGGCTCCTTGCGGCCCTGCCATTCCAACGCTGGGGAGAGACGGAGCTGGGTCAGCTGGGGCCCTGTGGGCCTGACCTGCCCAAAGCACATCCAACAGAAGGAGGCCAGCTCAGAACTGGAGTTAGGGCAAGGCCTCCTCACCTCCTTGCCTCTTCTTGGCTGTTGAGGGTCATCCCATCCCTGACAATCCTGCTGTGCCTCTAGCCCATGAGAAGAATAACTACCATTTCCTGAGTGGTTATGATGGGCCCGACACTGCGCCAAGTACTTTGCAGGAACAAGTTCATTTAATCTTCATAAATCTATGATGTAAGTGCTATTATTCTTCTTATTTTACAGATAAGGAAAAATAAGCTTAGAGAAATTTAAAAATCTGCCTGAGGCCAAACTGGTGGAACTAAGATTCCAACCCTCAGTCAGTCTGACTCTAGGCCTTCATTAATTACTTCTCTGTTGCCTGAAATTCCAGTGTGAAATGCACAGAGCCGCAGTTTTGCGGGATCTGTGAGTCACAGTAACCGTGAAATGCAGTCCCAGTCATTCTCGGGATCTGCAGCCATTGGGAGGAGCTATGGAGGTGGGAGGACTGCGGGTCCCGCTTCCACCCAGTGCCCCTGTGGCTCTTCCCACCTGCCCCGGCTGCCTGGAGGCCTCCAAAAGGAGGCTTTTCCCGCTTAGGCTGCTGACATAGAGCCAGGGATTGCCACCCTGAGCCCTGGTCTCTCTACAACCGCCCTGACCAGCCCCAGGCTTACCTTCCATGCCCTCCACACACTTTTCAGCCTTGATGCTCTGGCGGTCCTGGCCCTGGAGCCTCTTGAAGTCTCTCCTCCGGAGCCGGGCAACAACCCAGGCGACAAGCAGGCTCCCTGGGAGGGCAGCGGCAGTAGGACGCTCAGAGGAAGGCAGGGGTCTCGAGAGATCAGCGGCTCCTCTGCCAGGCTCCCTTCCTTGGCAAGACCCTGCTTTCCCCAAGTCCTAGCTCTGTCCCTCTTCATATTGTGAAGCTCCCTTCAGGGAGGGGGGTGCTTTGCATCCTTTGCACAGCACCTACGAGGCCTGTGTCGCCTCATCCCCTGCTCTGAGCACTCAGGTCCCTTTCCAGACAAAGACGGGACCCACTCCACCAGGCTGCTGGTTGACACCCACACACGCGGCTGTGCCAAAGACTAAGTTTGAATGAAGCTTTCGGCCCAGCAACATCATCCCAGCCCTGGTTCTCCAATAGGGATTTGCCTGCTATGACAGTTTGCCAGGCCCAGGCTCCTGCAGGTAGCTGTAGATTGTGAATTCCCTGTAGTGCCTGACCAGTCTGAGCCCTGAGGGGATCCCAGGAGAACAGGGGGGCAAATTCTCCCTGGTGCCAACTTATGTGCAGGTCAGACACTTCGCATGCTCCCTCCTGCTCTGATGTTTTCACCGCCTGCCCAAAGGCACAGTATTCTGCACGGCTGGCTGCCACAGATGGAACCAACCCCACCCCTCAGCTTGCATCGCTCACCCGACCCCACCCTGCCCATCACTTTTACCCAGGGGGAAGCAGCAGAGGGTCCCGATGGTGACCCCAAAGCCAAATCCACTGCCCTTGAAATAGTCCCTCATGACGGGGGGAACACAGGCCGGCAGGCCCTCGGTGCTGAGTTGTCCTGGCTGTGCGCAGGGGTCCCCTGGGGAAACAGAGAAAGCCGGAGTCCTGAGCGGCTGGGATGCTGGGCTACAGGCTCAGGCACAGGATCACTGAAGAAGTTAGGGAAGCAGAAAGCAGAGGCTTGGGGGATGGTTCTGGGTACCAGAGGGGAGGGGGCTGCTTACCCTGCCATTGTCCCTGCCATTGTACCAAGAATGTGGCATTTGCCTACTTGGATAACAAGTGGGGTCTAAAATGAACCTCAACTACACACACACACACACACGCGCGCGCGCACACACACACACACACACACCCCTTCCCTTGTCACAGCTGAGGCGTTGGCATTTCCTCACCACACTGAGCCCTCCTAGTGTCCCCCTCACCCCCAGCCCCATCCCAGCTGAATGTGAGTCTCCATACCAGGTCTCTCTGAGCCTCAGCCTTGCTCTCACTTGGGCACCTCCTGGAGTTGGGCGGAGGGAAACCTACACAGCTGTGTGTGGCAACCTTGGTGCCCAGATCCAAAGTCCCCAAGGGCAGAACCATAGTTCACTCCCCTCTCTGGAGTCTGCTGTCCAGATTCACTGAACCAAACCCTCGGCTGAGGAGGAAGGAGATGCCAGACCCCTAACCCCTGCAAGTACCCGCTGGCCACTCACCCGCACGCCAGAAAAAGACATTGGGCTGCAGGGCACTGGGGTCCACCTTGGTGACAGCCACCAGCACGTCCCATAAGGATGTGTTTCTGATTTCTGCGATCTCTTCCTCAGAAAACAGCCTGGGGATGGGAGAAGGGGGTAGCTCTCAGAGTGGGGGAAAGGTGCAGGCCCCAGGCCCGGAGACCCAGATGAGGAAGGAGACCCAGAGGGGCTGGGGAGGGGGGAGGGCCAGCTGGGCATCAAGGGCCCAGGGGAGCTGTTTACAGGCAGAGGGTCTGAGCCCCGGCCGAGGTGGAGTCTGACGTGGGGGCCCAGGCAGGCCTTACCCGTTCCTGGTGTTCTCAAACCAGTAACGGTCACCGTCCCGCAGCCGCACAAACTGGTCAAGGACAATGGTGCTAAAGAGGGGCCCAGGGTTCCCATGGCTCTCCAGGAGCCCCCCAGGGAGCAGCTCCAGCAGGGACAGGTCCTGGTTGTACAGGGCAGCCGTGGCTTCTAGCACCTGGGGCCAAGAAAGGATAGGAGTGAGTATAAGGACCTGGCACCCACCCTCAGTCAAAGAGGTGGCTCCCAGGGATCAGCCTCAGAGATGACAATAATAATAAATGACAGTAACAATAGTTCACTTATTGTGCCCCAGGCACTGCTGAGTGCTTTACATAAGTTAACTCATTATGGGAATTCTCTCACAGATTCAGCTGCTTATTTTATAAAGTTGCAATAAAATAGGCAGCCAGTCTCCTACGGAACTTATTCTTGAAAAGGTATAAAAGTTGAAGGACCAAAATCAGTGCAGATGTTGAATGGTACAATGATGTGTTACAAGAGGTTTCTATTCTTTAGATCTAAAAAGTATGTTTTAAAAAAATCAAATATCCATATATGCATCGCCTTTTAAAAACAGTCTTCAACAATATATGAGAAGCATATTCTACTTGACCTTTACTTTAGTTCTTTTCTTTACGATGTAAATAAGCACTTGACCGGCTTAATCCCAAGGCACAATTGAAATAAAAGATTTGCCACTGTGAGTATACCTGGTGATTCCTAACTTTATACTGATTTTATAAAGTTTATGAGCCCCATGTACATATCCCTTCTTTATCCGCCTTTCAATCCTCCACCTTGCACCAATATTATGAAATAGTAACGGCAAAGGCAATAAAGTTGTCATACAATTGTAGAAACACCACTGTGCCAAGATGGTAAGGCAGCTAAAACTGGTCTGTTGGCTGTCAGGCAATGCCACTCACCCAGGGTGGAGGGCTGACTCCCCAAAGGCAGCTTGAATATCAGTGCACGAAAGTACAGCTTGTTCCTGAGTCAAGGACTTTCTATACCAACTCAGGGAATCGTTGGGAAGAATGAGATAGTGCCTATTAAGTGCTTGGCACGCAACAGATGCTCAACAAACATTTGCTGGATCTGCACAGTCACAGAGTCCAAAGCCAAATCCTGCTGGTCTGGGACCCTCCATGCTGGGGTGTGATACTGGGGGAAGCCACCTGGGTGCGCCCTGCCCCTTTCACCAGCTGCTTGTCTCTGGTGCTTGGGTCTCATGGCCCATCTTCTGTGTCTTAAGCCAGTGTGCCCTGATCCTCCCACCCTGGCCTCTGGCTCCCGACCCCTCCTCACAGTGCCATCACTCTGGGAGAGTGCAGGGTTGATGTCCTGCCATCTGGTAATGGGAGGCAGGCCCAGCGCTGCTCTGGCCTTGGTGTAAGAGGGCAGGCCCAGGTCCCGGCCCCGCTGCAGGCAGCTGGCCAAGTGGTCCGTGCGAGAAAACTTCAGTGGCCCGGGCCAGAAATCTGTGAATGTGATAGCAGAAAGTCTGAGGAAGCCTAGCCATACCATAATTCCTCTAGTCCACGCCCCAGGCTCTAGCCAGCCCAGGGGGACTTGAGCCATTCAGAGGGAGCTGTGGCCATCAGGCCAGAAGCTCTCTCTGCAGTGAGACAGAGCAGGCTCCCAGCCCTGGTAGCCCTCCCTCCCTGGCTCCGGAGCTCCAGCTGAACCTTCTCCCAGGGGCCAGGGGTATGCAGCCTATAGGGGCCAGTCTTGGCCTTACCTCGCACATCCTCAACCACCACATGGTCCTCTCGCTCAGCAATCTGGGAGGCCATACCCAGTAACAGCGAATCTACATCTTCAGCTCTTTGTAGGTTTGGGTGCTATGGGGGTGAGGAGAGGAGAGGGGTGTGGCTAATGGGACCAGAGGTTGGGTAGCCAGGCTCCCTCCACCCTGTAGTGCTCTACCCAGTCCTGTGGTTCACTCCCAGACTGGTGGGTCATTCCTTTTCCTCAAGTTGATTCCCTGCTCAGAGTGAGTGATATCCCCATTCAAAGCCCATGCTGCTGGGATATTGGTCTCTTTAAGCACAAGGAACCAAAAACTGTATTTCTTCTATCTTAGGAGACTTGAGAATGTGAATGTGGTTGACAAAAACACTATAAGATCTAGGTCTCAGTCCTTGTTCTGTTTACTGACCAGCTGTGTGATTGTGGGAAAGTCATAGGACCTCTCTGAACCCAGTGTCCTCTTCTTACTAAAAAGGGCATTAGAGACTAATAAAATAATACAATAAACTTAATGAAATAATAAAAAAAGAATTAGGAGGACGTTGAAGTCTCCTTCAACTCAGCTCCATGACGGATCCTGTGCCTTCCTCTTCTCTTTTCCTACCTCCTCCCTTCCTCCCTTATGAACACCCTACACAAAAAAATCTGAGTTTGCTTTAAAATAACAATCAATGCTCTTGACCCACAATGACCTGGTTTGGATGGACAGACTATCCCTGGTAATCTCCCAGAATCCCTCCTTCCTCCTTGCCCCCATCCCACAAAAATATATTCATATGCAGCCCTGGGTGTGTCTAATTAGGAAGTTTCCTTGGGGGCTGGGATGGCTGGGGTACTCCAAGGCCTACAGGGCTGCTAAGGGAGAAGAAAAACCTAGGAGGAAGCAGTGAATGTAGAACCACACTTACACAGATCCCACTGTCTCTCACACAGCCCGGAGGTGAGTGTAGAGAGTTGGCTTTTGACCCTATACAGCTACCTGGTCATCTCAGACACTGGTAGGGGAGATGGCTTTGGTCCCCAGGCTGCCTCCTCCACCCGAGCCCATCCCAGCTGGCTGCCTCAGCCCTACTGCCCACCTTCACCACACACACATGCACACATGCACATAAGCACGCACAACACACGTATACCCGCCCACATATATGTCCCAGCCCTGACCTTTCGGCTCCAGTAGCTGTTGCAGACTCGGAGGGCTCTGGAGACACTTGAGTTCTGATTGATGACCTTCTGAAAGTGGCAGCTAGAATTTCTGAAATGCAAGGAGGAGGGGAGTGTTGATTGAGACCCCGGGGTCCTAACGTCAGCCAGTAGCTGTGGTCTTCAAGGCTGCGTAGCTAGGGGCCAGGTCTGGCTTCCTGGAGGTGGCTCGTGCTCAAGGTAGGACCCAAAAAATCTGATTTCAGGGTCCCTCATCCCACATCAGACCAAACATTGAAAAATGTGCGCATAGAGCTTGCACATGCTCTCTTGTGTGTTCTCTCTCCCTCTCCACATATACACATGCATTTTGGAAGAATTTTTCATTGTTATTTTAAAATTACTTGTCTATGGATAACTCAATTGCTATGATTTCTTGGCCATCATCAGGAACATCCAGAAATTGTTCTAGAGTAAACAAATCCAATCTATGAATTGTTTTAAGTCATAATGCAATTGTGAAAGGTATACTGATATGCTTTGCTTTGTATACATTTAATTAAATGTATATTTTTAAAG
The DNA here is from genome assembly GCF_021234165.1 of Pteronotus mesoamericanus. Taxonomy (NCBI): domain Eukaryota; kingdom Metazoa; phylum Chordata; class Mammalia; order Chiroptera; family Mormoopidae; genus Pteronotus; species Pteronotus mesoamericanus. Next base: position 20,312,866 of record NW_026555065.1, read on the forward strand.
TTCCTTTTTTATTATTTTGGAGCCAGCATTATCTTCAGCTCTCATATATTTTTATTATAATTTCCCTAAAAGGTTTATAAGCCCCAGGTCCTGTGTTTACAGCTAAAAATGTCCCCAGGGTTGTGTCAAGAACTGCAGTTCAGGCTAACAGGCTTTGTGACTCACCCTCTGAGCCTCAATTAGCCTGTCTTAAACTAGGGGATTAATATCTACACCAGTTGAAGGAAAAGAGACGTAAAAGTGCTTAAAAACCACAATGATATATCTTTTTAAACAATTGTTTTTATTCTTCCCCTTCATATTCACTGTTCCCTGGGGGAATGGGCTAGACTTCAGATTGATAATCCTGTCTTGAAGATTCCTGAGGGCAATTTTTCTCAATTGACAACCGCCCCCACCCCGCGCGCCCGCCCCCCTCCCTGCATTTCCCAGAACACATCTGAACCCTCCCTCACCTCATGTAGACGCCAGGGGGCACCATGGTGGAGAGGAACTGTTCAGAGGCCACCAGGAACTCTGGAGAGATGCTGGGGTCCAGGAAAGGCCGGTACCCTGCTCCACCGGAGTAATGGGAGAAATAAGAGCCTTACCAACCTGCTCTCTTTCCTAACCACGACGTCCACTCAGCCCAGGGGCTCCCCGCAGTGACCTCACCTGCATACTGTGGCGGTGTTTGCTGCAGGAAGCTGGGCAGCCACTCATACAGGGCAATGTTCTGAGGGCCAAGAAAGAGGAAAGGGAAGACAAGCGTTGCAGCTGCCAGGCCAGGAGGGATCTGAGCCCAAGGAAGGCTTAGGTGGGAGGCGGTGGCCAGGCACGGGCAGTCATGGCAAAGGAGACTCAAACAGGAGAGATGCTGAGGTCGTCCCCTCAAGGAGCCGGGCATTTCAGCGGGTGGGTGCAGCTCCATTTCTTGCCTAAGTGACACTTTGCCTCCCTGTCATTTCACGGTCTGTGCCTGGACATCAGCTCTCTGGGGAGGGTGGGCTCCCGGAAAAGGACGCTTCTGGGTGGGGGATGTCCACGGATGGGGGCCTCTGCAGGGGAGCAGAGTGTCCTGTGGACCAGGGTGTGGGCCCGGGGGACGGGAGGGCAGTGCCACTGACCTGGTAAGTGGCGATGACCCTCTTGCGCGCGTGCTGGAACAGCTCCTCGTCCCCCCAGTGCGGGTGCTCCTCAGCCAGCTTCTGGGCCATCAGATTGTGGTAGCGGAACCAGAGCAGGCCCAGCGCCTGCAGGAAGGGCTCGCGGTTCCCTCGCTCCGCCCCGAAGGCTGCATCCGACGACGTGGGCACGCAGGGGAGAAGATGAGCGGCTGTGTGACCCAGGGGAGCGCCACCTCGCAGACCCCAGCGCGCCCTCCCACCTGCCCGCCCCGCCCCGCCCGCGGCCCGTGCCGGGCCCCGCGGCCTCACCGTACAGCCCCTGGGGCCCGCGCTGTCCCGTGGCGGGGTCGGGCGCGATCCACATGAGCAGGGGCGCCTGCGCCTCGCGGGGGAAGGCGGGGTCGGGGCCGGACGCCAGCCGCCCCCCGGAGAAGCTCCGCAGCGCGTCGCTCCAGGAGTTGGAGGAGCCGTAGATGGCGCTGCCGTCCAGCCAGCCCGTCACCTGGTTGACCTGCGAGGGCGCCGGGCAGGTGAGCCGGGCTCGGGGAGTCGAGGCGGGTAAGGGGGGACCTGGGCCAGGACGGTGCCGTGGGTGGGGCTGGGGGTGTGGGTGGGAGCCTGTCCCCCTCCGACGCCGCCAGACCCGGAGCCCAGAGCCGCAGCTGCCTCCGAAGCAGCTCCTGCCCGGCTTGCTGCCTAGCCTTACCAGGTCGCGGGGGTTGCTGGGGCTCTGTCCGGTCTTGGGGTCCCAGCGGCTCCTCTGGAAGGGCAGCACCACGTCCCCGCGCTGGTCCGGGTCGAACACGGGGTCTCCGGGCGGGATGTGGATGTTGAGGAACTCGGCGGGGCAGCCGGGCCTCTCTACACTCACCAGGTCCGAGAGCACGTGGTAGCCTGCCGGCAATGGGGGAGGGCGTGCTAGGGCCAGCTAAGGCCACTCTCCTTTCTTCCGCAGGTATTCAGTCTCCCCACCCCCAGCCCCAAGCTTCAAAAGACTCAACAGACATTATGGGCAAGTCCCAACCTTGACCTTGCCCATCGCTTCCCAATACTTTGTTACACCCTGGTCCAAACTGCTTTCCTTGCCAGTTTGGCCTTCTCCTTGGTAACTGGGCGGTGCCCAGCGAGTGTGCCTTGGCACTCAGGCTGGCAGCCTGCCCAGAGGAGCTGCCAGCCTCAGTGGCATGGTGGACACTGGGTAGCAAGTGTGGGCACCTGAATTTCTAGCAGGAGCCTGACATTCCTGCTGGGAGCCAACAGACTAGACACTGGAGTCAGAAGGTCCTAGCACCCCTATTTCAACACCCTTCAGGCCTCCATCCAAGGTAAGAACCCTGCCCTGAGCCTGTCCTAGGAGCCACAGAGGCAGAGTGAGAACAGCACCCCACTGAGTCCTACCATGTTGTATTCATGCTCCTGCTTGTATCCACAGCCCCATCCACAGCCCAGCCTAGGGCACATTTATACCTCCCCCAACCAGACTTTCTCCCTCTGCTCCCACCTTTACCCCACCCCATCGCCTGCCCCTCCATCTCTCTGCCCTGTCTCTCTGACCCTCCAGCACTTCTCTCCCTCACTCCCTGAGTCCCCCCTCAAGCACAGAGGTGTCTAGCTGACCCCACTAGCCTCCCTCCGCTACAGGTTGAAGTCCTTACCGAAGAAGACCCCCAGCACTGTGCGGTTTTGCAGGGAGGCCTGCCCTGCAGGGCCCCTCATGGCAGCGTTGCTGAGGTCTCGGGGGCTGGGCAGGTGGGGTTCTCCCAAGGGCTGGTACACACCATCTGCATAGGTGGCTGGGACCAGGCGCTGCAGCCGATAGCCTGGGATGGGAGGGGTAGCAACAAGGAGCAGCCCTCAGAGGGACTCCTTGACCTCCCCTTCCCAGGCTTCCTCCATACCACAAATCATAAAACCTTAGGAATGGACAGCCCTTGCTGGTGCCTGCCAGCCCTTGCCCCTTAGTGGTGGGTACCATCCTGACCCTGGAGCTCTGTATCCACTTGGTTCTCACCTACCTATGCTGCCCCATCTGTGCTCCATGAGGTTGTTGTACCATCCATCAAAGCGCTGTACCTCCCACAAAATGGGGTTCTGAGCTCCTGTGTGAGAAGGGAGGAAGGGGCAGCTGGGCAAGTCAGTACAAGAAAGGATGGGTAGGCCTGCAGGATATGCATCCTGTGAGCCTGGTACTTGGGTCAGCAGAGAGTGGATACCCAGCACAGATGTGGGAAGTAGGGTACAGAGGGAGAGAATCAGAGCAAAGTGATATCCAAGTTCAAGACCAATCTTTAAACTGTTGGTGGGGGTGGGAGTGGGGGGTGGAGCTATGGCAGGGAGCACTAAAGGATTATAGCCAGGGAGCCAGGTGCAGTGTCCTGACAAACGGCCTCAGAGAGGAAGAGGAAGCAGAAGGAGGATGGTGGCAATGGGGAAGGGGATGCAGGAGACTTCCACTGCCCTCACATCTCAGCTCCCTGGGGGACACAGCAGGACAGAAGCCATTCCAAGCCTTAAGACATCATACAGAGCAAGAGCCAGCTGCTCCCCAAAAGCCAGCCACTCTTTCACCCAGGGAAGGACATGTGATTCTGTGATCCATCTCCAGGCAGCAGCAGCATGGAGAGGGGCTTGGCCCTCTCCTGCTGAGCAGAGCCCAGGGAAAGGATGGGAGCCACAGAGTTGTGGTTTTGGTCTTTTTCCCAGTTTCTTGGGTGGGATCAGGGACTAACAGTCATGTGGATAACCCCTGCTCTCCCCCTTTTTGGGGGCATCGTGTCCCCTGTTTAATTCTTCCTCTTGACCTTATCATGCTCCAAAAAAACTAGGACTTGGGAGGGTGCACTCAGCTGTTGAGGGAAAAACTCAGGCAATGGGGTCAGAGGGAAGGATCCAGAATCAGAAATATAGCAGGGGTCCTTCTGGTCAGTAGATCAGATGACCAACCAGATTCCTTTCCCCAAACTAGGAGGCTTACAGGGCTGAGTTTCCCTCTCTCCTCACCTCAGAGAACAGAGCAAAGAAAAGGCTGTTCACCAGTCAGAGAGACACCCATTCCTCTGACTGTCTCCCCACTTAGACAAAGGACAGGATCTCAGGACCACTCTCCTGCCCCACACCCGACACACGCACGCACGCACGCAAGCACACACCCCAGGAGGTCAGAGAGGGAAGATGACTCAGGCCCTGATATTTGAAGAAAGAATTGAGGGCAGCAGAATAAGTAACCCCAAAATATGTCACTTTGGCATGTGGATTATTTTGAGTTGAAGGCAATCAAGACACAGTAAACTCAGGAAAAAAAACTACCTTTCCCTTAACCACTATAAAAAATTAGATAAGGTGCCTAGCTCAGAAAGAGGGCTAATGCTAGAGATAACTTTTTATCTGTATGGCAGGGCAAACGTCTAACCAAACATCTGCTCTTTTCATTGTCCTGTGAATTTCCCTCCTCCCCTTTGAAGCCCCAGGCCCCTACCCTGTTGCTCAGCCTAGGGTCACAGAGAAGCCCCAACTACCTAATTTGCCCTTGGATCTCTTATTTTTATGGTGCTCTCATATGCATGAAGTTCAATTTGTTTTTCTCCTGTTAATCTGTCTTATGTCATTTCAAGTATTAAATCGGTCAAATAACCTAGAAGGGAAGAAGGGAAAATTTTTTCACCCCTACAGAACCCAACTAAGGATCTAGACTTGGGGCAGAAATAGAGCAGCCGCATACATGTGATCGCTGAAATAAGATGAACTGGCCCTGACCGGCATGGCGCAGTTGGTTGGGCATAGCCCCACAAAGTGAAAGGTTGCCAGTTCGATTCCCTGTCAGGGCATATGCCTGGGTTTGTGGGACCATTCCGGTTGAGGTATGCACCTCGAGACGCAACAAATTGCGTTTCTCTCTCACACAGGTGTTTTTCTCCCTCTCTTTCTCCCTCCCTTCTCCTCTCTCTAAAAATAGATAAATGAAGTTTTAAAAAATAAAATAAAACTACATGAACTAGTAGCAGAAAAAAGGGTGGGGACTGTTGGGGAGGGGTGGGGGAGAATGCCTCTTGAGAGTAAGAGGGAAGAGAATAGGAATATCTAAGGCCAAAGCATAGAGAAGGCGGGAAGGAATGAGAACAAGAGCAGCTTTGGCAAGGGAGAAGCTGCAGGGGCCATCTCATTATCCTATGCCTCCAGCCAGGACAGATTATTCCACAGATTTTCTTTGCTTCCTGTTCTTGCATCCCCTGATAATCAGGGACTTGCTTTTTTTAAGGGAACTTGTAGTACCTTAAGTCTACTCCCCTCTTCAGAGACCCGGACTACAGGGAATGGCTTCAGATTCTAGTAAGAAACTTCCAAAGCCAAAAGTAACAAGATGAAACTCTTGTGGGTTGTATTTTTTTTCTTAATCATATTGTTTTAAAACATTGGTGACTTCCCTTTGGGGAAGTCAGCTTTCAGTCCAATCTGACCCCAAGATCCTTTATTTTCTTGTGTGTGTAACCAATCTTTTCTTATTTGGGTTCAGGGGTCCTTTATGATGAGAGAAGATAGGGGAGAGACAAAGGGACCCCAAAATAAAAGTAATGGAATAGGAAGTGCCAATTTGGGGGAACATTTTATTCCATTACCCATCCATCTAGTCAGCAAGCTAGAAATGAGCACCTACTTTGTGCAGACTCCTGTGTTAGCTACAGAGCAGGGGTAGAGATAAATGTGATACAGCTTCTGTCCTTAGGAAAGCCCAGAAGATGCTGGGTTCCTGTGCTCCTGGCCATGGTTCTCCCCCAATATGTACTTACCCGTAACCATCGGTGGCCCAACCAGGAGAGTCCATGCCAAAGCCAGGTAGAAGCCCATGATGAAAATAGAGAATACCTTAAAATGGAGACCCTAGAAAAAGACAGGGCACAGAGAGAATGAGCACCAGCAATTGAGGAAAGTCAAGCCAGGACCTCTGAATCAAGGTCCCTGTGAATCAAGGCGTGGACCGAGGCCACAGTGGTGAGCAAAGAGGAGACTCCCGCCCAGGAATCTTCCATTTGTTCAACAAATACTTGATGGACACTCACTATGTAGTGGGCATTGACCTAGGCACCGGAGATTAAGTGATGACAAAGCAAACAGAAATCCCCACCTTCCAGGACTTTACTGCCTCAGATTAATTGGAAAATCTTGTTTTGACCCAGCCTACTGCAGTGTGTGTTCCCTGGACAGAGCCTTGCTTGGAGGCCAGGACCTTGGGCTGAGGCCAGGATATGGTGTTGCTTCCAGTCCACTGTGTAGATCTTAGGTCACTTGTTGGGTCTGGACCTTGGTTTCCTATTCCAGCTATGCGAGTGAACATCCCTGAACTGTCTACCTCATAGCATGGTTGCCAGAATCAAATATGAGATTGAAAAGTGGCAGGTGTTATGTAGAAGTGATATAGAGAAGGTAGGCTGGAGCCTGACTCCTCTGCGTCGACTCAGAGGGGTTCCTGTGTTTAATGCCAACTTCCTGCTCTCTCTCCCTAGGCCAATAAATCACTCAGGGGCAACAGGGAAACAGGCAGCAGAAGACTCAGGCTGGGACTTCTCAGTGGCACAGGGAGTACTCACGGCCAGTGGAGACCTCCTAAAGGCAAAGTGGAGTTTGGGGATGGATTGGGGCTGGGGAACTATCTACAGGAGGAAGGGGGGGCTCATGCAAAGCCTCATCTCTAGCCAAACCCTCCAGGCTTCTGGACAGGTTGTCTAGTTTCACGGGAAGGAACCCAGAGAGTGACCTCATCCCCACTCACCATCTCCTGTTAAACAAATGAAAAAACGTAGGCCCTGTCATAACTCAAAGGCGGGACACACTGAGGTGGCCACAGCGGTCCTTGCCTGATCTAGGATGTCTTACCGCTTCCCCCCATCACTCTGACTTCTGCATTTTTGGTGCCAGACACCAATGTTCTGGCAGCCAATGTCAACCCATAATAGCATACAGTGAGCCTTCAGGCCAGGCTCTGGGGACAACCTGAAGGAGAAGATGGACATACTAAGTAACCGCTTCTTGTGGGTGGGCAGCCACATGGTTTACACAGCAACATTGGTTCGGTAACTTCTCAATAACCTTGAAAGGAAGGCAGTAAACCTCTGGAAAGGGCAGTAAAGCCCCAGGCAGTGGCAGAACCAAGGAGAAAATACAGGCCCGCCTCTTTCTAGACCCACACAGCAACTTTTCCAGCCATGAAGTCCTAGAGCGGTGGGGAAAGGATGAGTCAAGGCCTTAGGAGTTCCTCCTTAGTCCCAAGGGAGGACTGAAGAAGAAAGCCTGATCTCTAAAAGCCCCAGATTCCCTCCCTGGCATCATGTGCTGGTGCCAGGAGGAGCTCCAGAGAGATACCCGTAAGCCCAAGCAAACCAGACCACTCAACACCCAGAAACCAAAGCATCCAGTCTCCCAAAACCTTGGTAGAGTGGAGGATAGGCCCTAAAGGGGCCCACTGTAGCCTCAGGCTAAGAATGGAGGCCAAGGAGGGTCAGGCTGAATTCCCCTTGCCTCAAAAATGCGGAGCTGCGCCGCGTTCTGACGCAGCCTTGCGGCTGGAGCTCCCCCGACCCCACCCCGACCCGAGAGCCCAGATCTGCGGGCCCAGGGAAGCTCTCCGTGATCTGACCTGCGGCCGCGGTGTTCCCTGAGTAGGGACTGCAGCTTCACTCCCGCCTGGTTCGATGGGCCCACGACACCCGACCGGTACCCTCTGCAGCTCTGCGCGGAGTTGGGCGGGGCTGGTGGGTGAAGAGCTGGCGCGCCCCAGTTCTACGGCGGGGCGGGGCGGAGTGGGGCGGGATAGAAACCCGAGCTCGGGGGACTGGATGAGGTGCTCCAAGGGGACCTGGGCGTGCAAGGTGAGACGCCACGTGCTCTCAGGGCTCATATGGAGGGAATGTCCTCTCCGTGGCTAGGGCTCGCCTAGTTCTGCCAGGTTGACGGCGAACCAGGCAAGTCCGTTTCTATGGGTCTGCTGGGGCTGGGAGAGGGAGAAAGACGGAGAGGGGGCAGGGGGGAGGAGAGGCGCTCCCCGAATTCTCTCCACACCGTTGGTTCTGGGCTCTAAGACCAATAGGATCCATCAACACCCGAAGACCTGGCCAGGCGTCCAAGCAAGGCACCCATCTTCAGACTCTGTTGGAGTCTGTCCTAACCACACCCGTCCCGGAGGATTCACCGTGAGATCTCAAAGGTCTCACCGCGCCCCGCCTGCACCCCGGAATGCATTGCTAGGTTTGTGCTGGAGCGGCCTGGGGTGCGGGCATGGGGGACGAGAAGGGGGGGACGAGAAGGAGGGGTCAAAGGAATGCCAGCGGAAAGCAACGGCACCCGTCCCCTTTCTGTGCCAGGCTGGTGTGGGGCAGCTCCGGGGAGCCTGGAGTGCGGTCTGAGAGTGGGAGGCGGGGCAGCATCCCGGGCCCTGTTTGTCAGGTCATAGTTTGGTCCTTAAGTGAATGGGAAAAGTGGGGGACGGAAGGGAGCCCCGCTGATTGAAAGGGTACGCTTTGGTGACAACGTCCGGACCGTGTCCCTCTCTGATTCAACCCGAGAGCGTCGCGTGTGAGGTTCCGCAAGGAGGAGGCCAGCGGCGCGAGTTGCCACTCACATACTGTTGGAAAGAGGCGAAGGTAGGGAACCCTGGTCCCGTGTGTGTGGCTGCGATGTGGCTTGTTGGGGGTCGGTGCTGTCGGGGTTGGTATTTGAGGGAGCCTTGAAGTGCCGCCCTCGCCCCGGCCCCTAGGGGCGCACTTTTGCCCACCCTGATCAAAATTAGATTTTCAAAGAGAAAGTTTGGTAAGAAACTAAGAGGAGGCAAGAAAAAAACCTGGTAAGGCCATAAACGCCACACGGCTTACAGACATTGAATCCTTATCTGGAGTCTGAATAGTCTGGTTTGTATGTTTCAACACTCCTGGGATCCTTACCTACCTCAGCCTTTACTGGGGATTCTTGCCTCATCCTACCTTTCAGATTTTGTTCTGATTCTCCACTTACATTTTCCTTTAGTGCAACAATACATATACACATGTCCACACACGTTTTTGAAAAGGAGAGGCTGGGACAGGAGTTTCTGACAGAGTCTCCTTAGCTGGCCAGGGCTATAAACTTTTAATGGGGTCAACCCCAACCAGAGAAATAAACCACCCATCACATTCTAGCAACTGTGTGTCACCAGTCAGAGTTCTTGGTAACTCCAGGCATGTAACCCACCCCCATTTGTAGAGAATTAATTGTCCTTACTCTGTAGGTCCCAGAGATGGGAGAAGCGGGTGGGGGACTTCAGGAATTTCTTCCCGTCAAGCTATAAGAGAAGCCACAGAGCAGTAAGAAGGTGCATAAGAACTTCAGATGCTAAAGACTGGCTTGTACTAGAACAAACTTTCTTAAAGATTGGAACTATTTCTTGCTCACCCCTCATACATGCATAGGAACTCACTTCATCCTGTGGTAGGTGGTATTGGATAACTGTCTGGAATACAACTGAGTATGAGAAATGCTTCAGTATTTTAAGGGACTTGAGAAAGGGAAAAGGTGTCCTCACCTTTCCAGGTCAGGTGATAAAGGAGGACCCCAAAGTGTGAGGACTGGCCTACCGCAGTGAGAAACTGCCCCAGTCTTGCCACAGCGGCCTCTGATGAAGGGTTTTTGTGTCTAGATGTCTGTTACTGAGAAGCCCTTTCTGGAGCCTGTGTTTCAGTTTATATGAACTTATAGGTGTATATTTGATTGTATCTTGTGCTCATTAATATAACTATACATTGTGTATATATACCAGTCATGGTGATAAGCTCAGGGAGAAGTGGATCAAGTGAAGACTGACAAGAGATTTTCATCAGATAAGAAGAAATTCTATGGTTAGACCCTCCTTGGCAAACTAGGAGGAAGATATCTATGGGAAACTCTAAGCTTCATAGGAAAAGGAGAATTGCTAGATGTGGGATCTTTTCATTTTAGTCACATCTCTTCATACAGGAGGACTGTTCACTTAATAATTAAAATCAAATTAAGATCAGGGTCATGAAAAATTAACTTTAAACTAGACAATGTGGATTAAGGAAGACCTAATTCATTAAATTGAACAAGAAGAAATTAATTAAGGCAAATTTCATTCACCAACTGCCTTTTTGCTTTAGTAGATAAATAAATATTTTGGAGAACTGGAAATAAGTTAATACTGTTCTTCTGAACTTAAAATACATAAAGCCTTTTGTTAGTGCTTCTTTGAAGCACTGTGCTAATAGAAATGAGCCATTCTTGTAAAATATTTTATATGCTCCCTTTCAAATAAACGCAGGAATCATGTTAATATGTGACCCTGATCAAAATACATTATGTTGTTATTATTTGCTTATATTGCAAATATTTGTTTTTAAAGTTCCAGAATGTAACATGTATTCTTACTATTTAGCAAACTTGCTTTATTTTTCTATCTTATCAAGATACTCTATACTTTATATCCTTGAAAAAAATATAGCATTCCATCAAAATTGTAACGGCTTCAGTCTATCTGCTTTAAAATAAATACCACTATCACATATTTTACAAAATAATTGAATCCACAGATTTTTACTCATCTTCAGGTAGAGTTAAAATATATGTTTCAAATTCAATTAAACATGAACACGAATGCTTTGGAGAATCCCCCTGTTTGAAGAGACTTTATGAAAATTTTGTAAAAGCATTAAAAATTGACAGAGTTGGTCAAATCTCTTTCTTCCCTGTCCTTAGCCCAACTCAGGTTAACGTTGAATGAGAATATGGTATAGGGCAATGAGGGAGCATAGCTCCCTCTTGTGTTCCAAATAGAAGATGCTACATGCAGGGAGAGGAACCCATTCATGTAGTCATTTGATCCACAGCCTGATTTGTGTACCTACAAGGAGATGCAAAGATGGAAAGACAAAGTCCCTGCCCTTAATGGGATTAGAAGCTAACAAGGAGAGAGATGTTCAAACGATTAGACTATAATGTGATTATTGGGATCATGGAAGTGTGTTCAAAATGCAATCAGAACATTAGAGGTGGGAACATCCACATAGGCCCAATGGCATCAGAGGAAACTTCATAGAGGAGCTAACACAAACTGAGATGTAAAGGGCTAAAAGGAGTTTGCCAAGAAGGTAAAAGCATTCCAGGCAGAGGAAATAGCGTATACAAAGGCATGAAGGCTTGAAAGAGCACGTCCAATTCAGGGAGAGGCCAGTAGTTCAGTGTGGCTAGAGATTAGGCTGGCCGAAAGGTGGAGGTGGAAGGGCAGAGGGATCAGATCACAAAAGACTTCCTATGTGATGGTGAGAAGATTAGATTTTACCTGCCCACCCCCACCCCAAATTATATTTGCTTGTTAGAAAAATTGTTCTAACACCAGGCAAGCCAGGATAAGGCTGAACTAAGGCAAAGGCAGGAGGGAAGGAAATGCATGGATGGTGTCAAGAAATATTTAAGCATATGTTCCAGGTCCCCAGCTTATTTGATTGATGGGATGGTAATGCCACCAAAGAAATAAGGAGAAGAAGAAGAAGAAAAATCAAAAGCAGAATGGAGACAGTGAATTCAGTTTGGGACCTGGTAAATTTGAGGCATCCATGGAACATCCAAGTGAAAAGCCTGTGGGGTAATTGACCCTTTTGTGTTTGGAGCCCAGATAGGAAGTCTACCTGGTGACAGATTGGAGAAGCATAAGCTATGGGAATAGATGAGCTTCCTCAGAGAACCAGGGAGAGTGCTAAAATAAGAGAGTGAAGACAGGATCCTGGAGAGCATAACATTTAAGAGGGAGAAGGATCCACAGAAGAGAAGGCCAAAGGCAGGACTCTGATCCAGGAGAATGTGGTGTCATGAAGGTCCAAGGAGAAAATGATTGAAGAAAGACGGAATGGTCCACAGTGTCAAATACTACAGAGAGGTCAACAAGGATGAAAGGGGAAACTTCCCTTTGGATTTAGCACTCGGTGACCTAATGGAGAAGTCTGGGCTGGGGAGAAGCCAGATCACAATGAGTTCAAGAGATAAGGCAGTGGAAATACCAACGTAGACTATACTCCCCAAATGCCTGGCTGTAAAAGGGAGAGAATGGGATAAGATGGTAGCTGGAGGGGACCCAAAAGGTCAGGGGAGAGAGTCTTTTTTCTTTGTGTTCTTGAGATGGGAGACATCTAAGCATATCCTTGAAAGAAGAAGCCAGCAGAGAAAGAGAAGCTGCACAGTCGCAGAGAAAGAGATAACTGATGAGAAAGGTGGCAGCGAAGGCAGGCAGGATTCGTGTCAGAGCCCACAAGAAAAGGAGATACTCATTTCTCTGGGATGGGAGAGCTGACAAGTTAAGGAAAAAAGCAAAGTTTCATGTTAAAACTGAGATATAGAGGTTATGTAACTTGCCCAAAAGACAGGATTAAAAGTAAAATCCTTTTGGCTCTCTCTCTGTCTGCCTGATACTGTGATACCCCGGGGTAAGCACAAGGAGGTGGTCAGCCCAGAAGGAGAGGGAATAGCTGAGAGCTACAATGTATTGTTAGGAGAATCACAGTGTTTAGAACCAGAAGGGACCCAAAGATCATCATATCCAATTGCAGATAAGGAAACCAAGGACCAGGTTTTATATCATTTGCCTTCCCATTGTTAAATTAGTCGCTGAAGAACTGGAACAAGAGACAACTGATTCCAGCCCAGTTCTCTCCAAGGATTGGAGATAAATAGAATAATATAAGGCTCCCTCCTTCCCAATCTGGTAGCTTCCATTTATTGATATTATTCTGTTCCAGGTGCTATTCTTAGCACTTTATATATACAGTTGCATTCTATACTCACAATGACCTTATGAGGTAAACATTACTATCATCCCCATTTTTTAATAAAACTCTCTCCAGCCTTAACTGGTGTGGCTCAGTGGATTGAGCAATGGCCTGTGAACCAAAGGGTCACTGATTCCGTTGCCAGTGCAGGGCACATGCCTGGGATGCAGGCCAGGTCCCCAGCAGAGGGCATGCAAAATGCAACCACACATTGATATTTCTATCCCTCTCTTTCTCCCTCACTTCCCCTCTCTAAAAATAAATAAATAAAATCTTTAAAACAACAACAACAACAAAAACCTCTCTACAAGAGGCAGAGGAAGAAATCAAACACAGAGTTACTTAACTCAGAAGCTTATTCTTTCACTATATCACTTAACAAGACACCACCTGGTCAGACTATAAATTATGGAGCCTCCGGGGCAAACCCAGGTCCCAGTGCAGATCACACTCAGGGAAATGAGCAGAGTTGGGATCTTTGATTGTAAGGTGCATTTTTTCCCCACATGTTGATGTCTCTGAAATTGAAGTGTATCTTACTAAGAATGGCTGTCATGATTTAATTTGTAGTTTTGTTTTTTCTTCGTTTCCTTTCCTTTCTTTCTCTCTATTTCTTTCTCTCTTCTTTCTTTCTTTCCTCCCTCCCTCCCTCCCTCCCTCCCTCCTTCCCTCCCTCCCTCCCTTCCTTCCTTCCTTCCTTCTTTCTGACAATAGTGGGTCTTGTAATCCATTCTGTCTGGATTTAACAAAACACAAGTTCTGGTACCATTTCCTAGTATCCTGTCTGCAAAGGAACAAACTAGAGTCAACCTAGCCCTGAGATCTGGGGACAGGCAGAGAATCGCTGAGCCAGTGTTTGAGCTGAAATGAGTCCTGGGAATTTAAGTCAAGGAGGAAGGCTGCGGGTGATGATGCGTGCGATAGAAGGGCATTTGGCCCCAGCGCTGTGCCTGGTGGAGGGCAGGTGCTCCTTCAGTGCTTATTGAGGTGAACTCAATTTAGCTCAGTTGTTCTGGAGTTGCCAGAGCAGGAGCCAGGTGCTTGAGAAAGCTGGACAGACCAGAATGGGCAGTGTGAGGTCTGTAAATTGGCTATATACTTAGCAGAGCTGTCTGGCCTGTGTTCCTTTGGGAACTGAGGAGGAAAGCCAATGTTTTTGTAATCTGTACCATCTTTCACCCTTATGCTTTCATCTGATATTAAATATAGCTCTTTTTATGTTCTGTCTAATCATGCTGGAGGCCTGAGGAAGATAAAAAAAAAAAAGAAGAAGAATTGTATTTCTTAAGACAGTCCCAAAGGAAGCAGAGAAATCTCAAGTGTAATGGTGGTACTGATTTAGGAGACCTGGAGGTTAGGAAGTGGGCGTGGGGCAGCAGAGACTGATTGCCAAGACCCCCGTTCTCTGACAGCCGAAACACGGGGCGATGGGTGGCTGAGGTGCAGTGGATTGGCAGTCACAGTGGAATCTGGTGAGCTCCAGAAAAGAGGGCCCTGATCTGGTTTATTCTCAGATGTATCTCCGGCACCAAGCACAGTGCCTGGCAGAGGGCACTCAGTGAACATCTATTGTTGTTGTACAGCATCCCCCTCCCCTACACAACTCCACCAGAATGGCTGCTTTTGGACACACATTCCCATTCTATCCTGGCCCCAAGCCAATCTTCCCAATGGACACCACCTTGGCCATCATCATCATCATCTTTCTGACTGCACTTGTCACTTTCATCATCATCCTGCCTGGCATTCGGGGCAAAATGGTAAGAAACAAACCCAGCTCTGGAGACCCCCAATCCCGGAGAGATCTTGGCCTTGAGGTGAGGGGGCCAGATTCTCTCACTACAACCAGACGCAGGAAAGAGGCTCCAGTCCTGAGAAAGCAGCACTCCACCTCCACAGAGAGCTCTTGAGCACCTACTGTGTGCCAGGCACTCTGATCTCAATTGACTGAATCACCCAAGTCTGGAAAGAGGAAGGGTGGACTTGGAAGGAGGGTGCTTCTTCCTAAACTCACCCACCCTGTTATGGCTCAGAGGCTGTTCTGGCTGCTGCGGGTGGTGACCAGCTTACTCATCGGGGCTGTGATCCTGGGTGAGTGTAAAGCTCAACTGTCTTGGGCAGTGCCTCCACCCCATCTGGTTCCCTCAGCAGTGCATCTGGCCTTTCCTTGTTTCCCCACAGCAGCCTCTGCTTCTGGGCGGGCTTCCAGGCCCTGCCCAAAGGACTCTCTCATGGTAGCCTTATCCCTTCACTTTTATCCTTGCCCAGAGGGGTGCGGGTCCTGGGGAACCATCCTGGATGCATCTTCGCAGCTTTCCTAACATTTTTATTCAGAGGAAAGTAGGTTAAAAATGGATGTCTGTGGGGAGAGGACCTTTGGAGACTGGAGGGAGGAAATAGAGGAGGTCTGCTTGCTTTGCTTTGAGAATTAGGCAAAAAGGAGAAATGGAAAGTCTCTAAGTTGGAGCTGTGTTTGCCTAGCATGTTATAACTTTAATGTTTTCCTCCCCCAGCTGCTTGAGTGGCTCTCCCTAAATAGGAAAAGGAAGGAAGGGAAGGGGTAAGAGGAGTATGACCAAGGGAAATCGTTTATTCATCACACGTATTTTTGGCAAACCAACCATATACCAGACCCTAGGCTAGTTAATGGATATACAGTTATGAGCAAAGCAGACATGGTCCCCATTTGGCTTTCCCTCTGACTCTAACCCAGCAATGACCAGAACTCCCTAAGTTCCTGTATGTCCAATTCCCCAACCCAGCTGTGAATTTCAGTACTGAGTGGTCTGTGGGCCAAGCCAGAACCAACACATCATACAAGGCCTTCAGTTCCCAGTGGATCCGTGCTGACGTTGGGCTCCAGGTTGGGCTGGGAGGAGTCAACATCACGCTCACAGGTGAGGTAGGGCTCTTACCAGTGACAGAGAGGAAAGCTCTGCTCTGTATCCTTGGGATCTAGTTTGGTGTGGTCTAAAGAGCAATGGTTGAGAGGGATGGTAGGAGGGGGAATTCCCAGGCCTTGGGAGCTGCGTTCTCTCCATTGAGACCAGCTCCTGTCCCTCTGTCCATTGTGCTGAGCCCCTTACCCAGTCAAATACCCTTGGGTCCCTGCTGAGCACAGCTGCCCCATTTCTCAGGGATACCAGTGCAGCAGCTGAATGAGACCATCAGTTACAACGAGGAGTTTACCTGGCACCTAGGCAAGAACTATGCTGAGGAGTATGCAAGAGCGCTGGAGAAGGGGCTGCCAGACCCTGTGCTCTACCTGGCTGAGAAGTTCACCCCAACCAGCCCATGTCGCCTGCATGGCCAGTACCGCCTGGCGGGACACTACACCTCGGCCATTCTGTGGTGAGGGCGGGGTGGAGGCCCTGTTAGTCCAGACCCTGGAACAGGGGTTCTAGCCATCTCGCCTCCACTCATGTGGAGATCCCAGTGGGACAAGCTGGCACCAGTCACCACAGTGCTCGGTTGGGAAGCCCAAGGCAGAAATCCCTACCTCACATCTCTGGGATGTTCTGGGTCCCTGAGCCTCCACCTGGGGCCCTCCAGGTAGAGGTGCCTGGGCCAGCCTTCACCGGGTCCTGGCTTTCCAGGGTGGCATTCCTCTGCTGGCTGCTGGCTAACGTGATGCTGTCCATGCCTGTGCTGGTCTACGGGGGCCACATGCTGCTGGCCACAGGCATCTTCCAGCTGCTGGGACTACTCTTCTTCTCCATGGCCACGTCACTCACCCCACCCTGTCCTCTGCGCCCGGGCACTGCTACACTGCGCGTTCACCATGGGCCTGCCTTCTGGATTACACTCGCGACAGGTGAGACCCAGCCCTGAAAGCAGCACTAGGGATCTCAGGGCTGGGGTTGAAGGCCTGGCGGCCAGGATGCCTTTCCCCTCTTTAAAGCCCCCCTCTCTTATATCTGCCATCTCTGTGTTTCCTCTCCTCAGTTCCACTTCCCCTGTCTCCTTATATATGCCTACTCCCCTGTGTCTTCTCTCTTTCTCTGTCATGCCCCTCATCTGCTCTCTCTTTACCTCTTTCCCAAATCTTCCAATCTCATGTTCCCCTCGCACTTCTCCTAAACACTCTTCTCTGTGTCCTTCATTGCTAGAACCCTTCTCTGTCCCTGCCTCTCATAGCATTAAAAGGTCCTGCAGTTTTAATGTCTTTTCCTGTCCCGCTCTGTCTTGTCCCTCATACCCTTTCCCATGCCTCCTCCTTTGTGTTCTGCCCTTCCCCAAGGGTTTTTCTGTTTACAGATTCTCTCTCTCTCTCTCTCTCTCTCTCTCTCTTTCCTGGGATATAATTGAAACAGCATTGGACTTAGAGTCCAAAACTCACAACCACTTCTCTGAGTGTTGCCTTGAAGCAGGGATGCCAGGGCTCCCTTAGAGTTGTTCTGATGCTCTTAGGAGAAATTGTCCTTAGGAGGGTGTCACCATCACTAAGCAAGACACCTATTGTCTCATTCCCAGGAGTGCTTTGTGTGCTGCTGGGCCTGGTCGTGGCGGTGGCCCACAGGATGCAGCCCCACAGACTGAAGGCCTTCTTCAATCAGAGTGTTGGGGAGAGCCCTGGGCAGGAGTGGAATCCTGAGGAAGGGAGACTCCTGAGCCCTCGCTATCGGTCCACAGCTGAGAGTCCTGTGTCCCAGGACATTCCTCTATCAGAGGCTTCCTCCAAGGCATGCGATAAAGAGGAGCACCCCAGAGCGCCTGATAGTGCCCTATAGGGTTCTTCTGCCAGGTGGCCCCCAGATTTCTAATCTGGCTCCAGATCTCCTTTGCATCCCATAAAACCACCACAGCTGCCTATAGGATGGATTGTTTTAGCCCTCCAGCCCCGGTCTGTAGGTGGTCTGTAGGTCTGTAGGCGGAGAAAAAGGAGACTCTACCTATCAATGGTAAACAAAACAGAACACCTGAGGTGCTGAACAGATGTTGGGGCTGTCCATAAACCTTGTCACATGGTAAGACCAAATGTTTCTGCAAGCAACTCTGCCTTTCTTTGAGGCTTTGCCTCTTTGCCATTTATTGAAACCCAGCTTTACCCACATAATGGGGAGGGGTGTGGTGTGTGTGTGTGTGTGTGTGTGCGCGCGCGCGCGCGCGAGAGAGAGAGAGAGAGAGAGAGAGAGAGAGAGAGAGAGAGAGAGAGAGAGAGCTCGCGCGAGAGCGAGCCAGAGAGAGAGCCAGGCCTGCAGAGAAGTGTCCCACTGGGTGAGTCAGTGGGAGCTATCTGGTCACTGCGCCTTACCATCCAATCCACCTGCGCGGTCCGTGAGAGGACGCTGCTGGCTCCGGTTGGTTGCCCTCTGGGCTCACTAGAGGGCGCCCCTCTCCCAGAGTTTTTTCCCGGGTTACTCTGGATTCTCCAGTAGGAGAGATCCGGGTTCGTGGCAAAGCAAAGAAAAAGAAAGTTTTATGGCTACCACCTGCCCAGCGAAGTTTCCCGAGGGCGCGTATCCCCCAAGACCTGGAGAAGCCACGGAAATTAACGGAGAAAAAGTTTTTAAAAAACAAAAGGAAAAAGTTTTATTTACAACAGCTCACCGGGAGACTCCAGGGTGCACGGCGCCTTGCTTGAGGCCGCCCACCTTTCCCTGGGTTTCCACAGCGCCGCGCCTCTCCCTGAGCTCTGCCGGCCCAAGTCTGGCGGGCGCTGCTCCCAGACCGCGGGGGACCGAGGCGGCGGAGGAGTTCAAGGCTGAGATCCGCTTCACAGGCTAGTACTGATCGTTAAGTCCGAGGCCTCGAGCTGCTTGTGTACTGGGTTGCTAAAGTTGACAGGCGAGTCCTCTCTCGTCTGGTTACCGCGGTTCTTGACGCTTTGGTCCAAGAAGATTCGAAGAGCGCGGGGGCGAGCGTAGTGAAGACTCACCACGGCCCCTCCGAGGAAGAGGCACAGGATGCCTGCGGCGGCGCGGACGCAAGAAAAGGGGGCAGTCAGGGCTCTGGAACAGAAGTCGGACTGCCCCCTGCAGATATTGGAGAACACCTCTCGCGTCTCCCCTCTCCCCCCCCCCCCCCCCCCCCCGGGAGAAAGACCTTTAATGTGGATTACAAGATACTAGGGTTCGCGTGCTAACTGGTCAACATACCAAACTCTTCTGTAAGGACATAATAGTGCCTGCCTCTACAAACTATCGAGAGGGGCAAATTAGTAATATAGGTGAACTCACTTTGTAAGCTGGAAAGCGCTCACCGGTATAGGTCCCGTCCCTATCCCCAGCCCCCCTGGGCCCATCGCTCGGTCCTCACCGGTAGCCAGAGTCACCCAAAAGGCGGCACCATAGTGACTGGTGAGCGCGGAGGAGCCGAAGCGGAGCGGGCAGAGCGGCAAACTGGAGATGGAGACGAAGGACAGGACAGAGAAGAGCGAGAAGGCACCGGTGGCCAGGAGCGCCAGGCCTCCGTAAAGCGGGACCGGCATGGAGAGCAGCGCGTTGGAGAGGAGCCAGAGGCAGAACGCCACCCTGTGGGGAGACCAGCTGCGCTGTGAGCCGGCTTCTCCCGCCCCACCCGGGCTCCCACAGCCTCGCTTCCTCGAAGTCTCTGCCCGAGAATGAGTGCCCGGGTGGGGTGGCGGAAGTGCAGGGGCAACCACCAAAGGGTGTAGCCGGTTCCCGGCCGTTGCCGAGCCTCTCGGGATTCCGAGGGTCTGTGCGAATCACCTGACATTCTGCCCCGAAGGGTGGTCATACTCTCCTGAGTATATTAGGCTGTAACCGCGCGCGCTCGCGCGCCCCACCCCCACCCCTCACCCCCGCTTCCCTGCAGCACGCACTCACCACAGCGTGGCTGAAGCATAGTGTCCCGCCAGGCGGTACTGGCGGTGGAGCCCGCAAGGGCTGCTCGGAGTGAACTTCTCGGCCAAGTAGAGAACTGGATCCGGCAGCCCCTTCTCTAGCGCCTCCGTGTACTCCTTGGCGTAGTTCTCGCCCAGACGCCACCTGAATTGCTCGTTGTAGTAGATGGTCTCATTCAGCTGCAGCACTGGGATTCCTACGGGGGGCGGCAGGGTCAAGCAACTGAGCGGACTGGAATAATAAAGGGATGGCCCGAAAGAAACAGGTTTGGCAGTGGTTGGGGAAAGCATAAATTCATGAGTACCAAAAGATTTTTGAACCTGCGGGATCTGAGAGTTCCTTGCAGCTGCCCCTGCCGCACTCCCCCTACCCTGGGGTCTGCCCATCCCAGAAGTTTACTTTGCCCCATTCCCCTCACCTGTGAGTGTAATATTAACTCCCTCTAGGCCCACGTGCAGACCAATGTCGGCTTGGACGCGGGCTGCACTGAAGGCCTTGTAGGATGTGTTGGTGCTCACTCTACCCACTGACCATTCTGCACTGAAGTGCACGGCTGTGAGGAAAAAGCACACAGTGTGGGTTGGTTGGGGAAACGACTGGAGAGAAAGAATTGGGAGGGTGGTGGTGGAAGGTGGGACACGGTGAGGAGAAATGGAGGCGGAGGTCTAGGGGCCCAATATGGTATATATATAGTAAGGACAGAAGACGGGGTGCTAGAAAGAGCTGGAGAATGGAGAGAGGGAGGCGACAACCCACACCAGTTCTCCACTTTCCCAGGTGCCCTCTGCCAGCCTCCTTCCTCGCCCCAGGTCTTCTCCCCATCCGATACACCACACACTCACCCACGATTTCTGCGCCTATGAACAGACTGAGGAGAACTCTCACCAACCAGAACCAGCGCTGCAGGAACAGACACGGGCACTCAGCCAGAGACCCCAGACCTCTCTTGACCCCATACCACCTGGATATTTAGTGCTCCTGCAACTGCCCGCTCTTGCTCCATGCCTTTTTTTTCCAGTTACATTCCTGGCATTTTGAGGCTGAAGTCAGGCTTGTTTTTTGGGCAAGTCCCTTGAGCCACTAGCATTTCTGATGTTTTCTGGCCATGAGCTTGCACCTCCCCAAACCCATTTTCCAATCCACCCTGCAACTGGGCTATCTCGCTCTGCCTGGTGCTCTCCCACAACCTTCACTACCCCCAGCTATGTTCCACCTCCTGCTCAGCTCACTGCTGTGGTAAGGCTCAGTGAGTCCAGAAGTGCTAAGCAGGCAGAGGTCACCTCCCCCAAGAGATGGAGGACCTGGTTTGGTGGCCAAGTACAGGAGGTGGAAACACAGCCTCTCAGATATTCCTAGGTGCATCGGTTTCCCAGGAAACCAAGGTTGTGAGAGGAGAGGTCCTTCTAGGCTTGAAAACAGGCAACTTATGTTCTGGGAGAGAGGGGAATCTAAGGGAAAGTATTCAGTCTGCTACAAGTGTGAATGCTGTGTCGAAGCATCTGAGTCTTTAGGATGGGGACACCCATATACATGCATCTCAACCCAGCACAGATGAAACATAGCAGTCTGAGCTGCTAGTTTCTGTCCTTTTGGCCCGAAGATCATTACCTGGGGGACTGGATGGGAGTGGCGATGCAGTTTGGGGAGAGGTAGGAGTCCCAGCAGGATGTGAAAACTAGAATCAGCCCCAGGATTACTGGACCAAGTACCTACTCTCTGCAGCAGCCTCTTGAATGATTCCAGCTGGGTCCTCTAGGATGTCTTGAACGGGACCCCTCTCTGTCCTGGGGAAGGGGTGCTTCCTGCACTAGGCTTCTGGGTCTGCTCCACCTATGCTCCTCTGACTATCCTGGATCCTTCAGGGACAACCTGTCCACAACACCCTCCATCCCCAGACTGGGGCTGCTAGCCCCACTTACCGAGTGGCCTCGAATCCCGGGCAAGATGAGCAAGAAGCTGACGGCCAAGGCCAAGAACACCACAATGACAATGAGCAGCGGGGCGCTGAAGCTGGCGGCATGCAGGGTCTGGGGATAGAAAGGCAGCTCTCCATCCCAGAGAGTCATGCTGTAACAGTGCGGAGGGCTGCACTTGGACGGGCAGGCGGGCAGGCCGGCAAGTGGGAGCAGACCCTGTTTGAGAGGGGACAGCGCATCCGTGGCCTCAGAGCTCGGTCCGCTTTTCTTTACTCCCCAACCCCTGTGTGCTGGGGCGTGACCCAATCAATGGGCTGGCCAAGCCTGAGTCCCTTGGCTCACCCTAGTGCAGCCGATCTCAAGCTCTCTCAGGTGCTCCGGGAGGAGTCAGGAAGGCGGAGGAGTGGAATTATTTCTCACTGTCTGTGAGCAGTTACCTTTGCGTCTCCGCGGGTTCGCTCTGCTTTCGGAAGCCGTGCGGGACCAGACCCCTTTTATAGCAGCACGGGCAGCATGCCCAGAGGAAGTCTGGACTTTGCAGGCCAGTCATTGTGGGAAGAGATCATGCAAATGAGGCGGCCGTCACTATGCAAATGAGGAGAGCACTGCCTTCTCAGCTGGAGGGTGAGCCCAGAGTCCAGAGGCTCACACCTGGCATTGGCCTTGCCAGAGTGGACACTGCGAAACGGGCTTCACAGGATCCAGAGAATAGGGTCAGACTACAGCGGGGAAGGTGCTCTCTTAGGAGCTGGTGAGTAGGGGTGGGAGTAAGGTGGTGGAGGCAGAAGGCAGAGCCAAAAAGCAAAGGTTCCAAGAGGAAAGAAGACTTCTGTTCCCAACTGGGGCCCTACACCAGGGGTCGGACTGGGGGTTGGGGCCTGGTCTTCCCATTCCTCGTGTCCATGCACAGACATTCATTGCAGACTATGAGGGGCTGCATGTCTCCGCCCTGAGCATACTAGTTGCTTTTCTGTTTCTGTTTTTTCTAGAAGCAGTTCCTGGGGGGCTGGAGTGGGGATTCCAGGCTTTAGGTGGGCCCCAGGAGGTTGGAGGTAAAGTCCGGCCACTGACTGACAGGCTCCAGAAGGCTTTTGCCCCGTGGGTTTCTGTGTTCGGGTTAGTTCTTCGACAGGATGGAGAGTGGGGACGGTTGTCAGTATCTCCAGGGCTGCCACATGCCGGGGAAAAGAGTGGTATGTGGGTGCGGATGTTTGGTAATGCTTCTAAAATCGTTGCTCCAGAAGTGAAAACAGCTGGTGCATCCTCCCACTGTGCCAGCTGTAGGCGTTAGAGACACCGGCTTTTTGTCCCTCACATACCATCTCTTATCCCCCAGGCTGCAGGCTCAGTATGCTCCACGCAAGACCAGAGGCACTGGTGCTCCTGGGAGCTCTACTGACTGGTTCCCTGGATCCAGCAGGTAAGTATCTGGCGTCCCTAGCTTCAAGAAGTCCTGGCCCAGGCTCCCCTGGGAATGAGGGGAGGGAGAATTGCAGTCAAGCGGCTCCCTAAGGCTGGAAGATCATGTCAGGTACCTGTGCGGCTCAGCGGAATGGGAAACTCCCAGTGCAGCCTCCACGCCGCGCAGGTATAGCCACTTGGGTCAGTTTGGGGATGTTCGATGAGCCAGAGAAACAAACTACCGCCATCGGGTACCCTGGGCGTCGCAGGGACGCTAGCACTGAGGGGGCCACTCTCTGACTCACAGGCGGCCAAGACGCACTCTCACTGTCCTGGGAAGTGCAGCGCTATGACGGCTGGTTCAACAACCTGAGGCACCACGAGCGCGGCGCTGTAGGTGCGTCCAGGGACGGAGAATAGGAGAGAGCGCACCGCCAGCCTCCTGGCTGTCTATGCAGCGAACTCCTATGTATACCTGGGGCCAAGAGACTCTGGAGAGGAGGTCTCGTCACTGGGGGTGGAGGAGTGAGGGAGAAGTAGAGAAAGTTTAGTGGGCTCTTTGGGGACCGAGTGCTTCAACACAGCCCGTCTCCCTCCTGCTTCCTGCAGGCTGTAGACTGCAACGCCTCGTACCGGCCAATTACGCGGACGGCGTGTATCAAGCTCTGGGAGAGCCTCTGCTACCCAACCCGCGCCGACTCAGCAACACCGCCACGCGGGGCAGAGCCGGGCTGCCATCCAGCCGCAACCGCACCGTGCTGGGGGTCTTCTTTGGTGAGGGAAAATTGGGAAAACACTAGCAAGTGCAACAGGAGACCCATCTGAGGCTCCTAACCACCTCCTCTATCAACCAAACAGCATGCCGAGCATTGCTTCATCTCGGAGTGACCTGGAGTGATATTTCTGCCATTAATTTTTTTTTCTTACCCCCCCTTACTCCAAACCCAGGAGTGCCACTGGGCTCCTATTATTGCTGTTAGGAGCTGAGTCCCCGGCCACCGCTCTCCTCCCGATGATATACTCTCTTTTCCCCGGAAAGGGAGGGTAGGTGCAAGGACCTGTTAGGAGATGGGGACGGACGTGGAGGAGCCCTTACATTAATTACGTTGATTCTCATAATAACTTTGCAGATTAGGAAAACAAAACAAAACAAAACAAAAAAACCTGCCGAGCTGGCCTCGGAGCCGGCGCTCGAACGTCTGTCTTTCCGTTCTTGAGAAACTTGGCCAGGGAAAGTGGCGATTCTCACCAGTTTGCACCCTACGCCCGCAGGCTACCACGTGCTCTCGGACCTGGTGAGTGTAGAGAGGCCCGGCTGCCCCGCCGAGTTCCTCAACATCCACATCCCGCCCGGAGACCCCGTGTTCGACCCGGACCGGCGCGGGGACGTGGTGCTGCCCTTCCAGAGGAGCCGCTGGGACCCCAAGACCGGACAGAGCCCCAGCAACCCCCGCGACCTGGTAAGGCTAGGCAGCAAGCCGGGCAGGAGCTGCTTCGGAGGCAGCTGCGGCTCTGGGCTCCGGGTCTGGCGGCGTCGGAGGGGGACAGGCTCCCACCCACACCCCCAGCCCCACCGCCGCCACCCACGGCACCGTCCTGGCCCAGGTCCCCCCTTACCCGCCTCGACTCCCCGAGCCCGGCTCACCTGCCCGGCGCCCTCGCAGGTCAACCAGGTGACGGGCTGGCTGGACGGCAGCGCCATCTACGGCTCCTCCAACTCCTGGAGCGACGCGCTGCGGAGCTTCTCCGGGGGGCGGCTGGCGTCCGGCCCCGACCCCGCCTTCCCCCGCGAGGCGCAGGCGCCCCTGCTCATGTGGATCGCGCCCGACCCCGCCACGGGACAGCGCGGGCCCCAGGGGCTGTACGGTGAGGCCGCGGGGCCCGGCACGGGCCGCGGGCGGGGCGGGGCGGGCAGGTGGGAGGGCGCGCTGGGGTCTGCGAGGTGGCGCTCCCCTGGGTCACACAGCCGCTCATCTTCTCCCCTGCGTGCCCACGTCGTCGGATGCAGCCTTCGGGGCGGAGCGAGGGAACCGCGAGCCCTTCCTGCAGGCGCTGGGCCTGCTCTGGTTCCGCTACCACAATCTGATGGCCCAGAAGCTGGCTGAGGAGCACCCGCACTGGGGGGACGAGGAGCTGTTCCAGCACGCGCGCAAGAGGGTCATCGCCACTTACCAGGTCAGTGGCACTGCCCTCCCGTCCCCCGGGCCCACACCCTGGTCCACAGGACACTCTGCTCCCCCTGCAGAGGCCCCCATCCGTGGACATCCCCCACCCAGAAGCGTCCTTTTCCGGGAGCCCACCCTCCCCAGAGAGCTGATGTCCAGGCACAGACCGTGAAATGACAGGGAGGCAAAGTGTCACTTAGGCAAGAAATGGAGCTGCACCCACCCGCTGAAATGCCCGGCTCCTTGAGGGGACGACCTCAGCATCTCTCCTGTTTGAGTCTCCTTTGCCATGACTGCCCGTGCCTGGCCACCGCCTCCCACCTAAGCCTTCCTTGGGCTCAGATCCCTCCTGGCCTGGCAGCTGCAACGCTTGTCTTCCCTTTCCTCTTTCTTGGCCCTCAGAACATTGCTCTGTATGAGTGGCTGCCCAGCTTCCTGCAGCAAACACCGCCACAGTATGCAGGTGAGGTCACTGGGGGGAGCCCCTGGGCTGAGTGGACGTCGTGGTTAGGAAAGAGAGCAGGTTGGTAAGGCTCTTATTTCTCCCATTACTCCGGTGGAGCAGGGTACCGGCCTTTCCTGGACCCCAGCATCTCTCCAGAGTTCCTGGTGGCCTCTGAACAGTTCCTCTCCACCATGGTGCCCCCTGGCGTCTACATGAGGTGAGGGGGTGGGGCGCGGCTGGTGGTGGGAAACAAAGGGCAGCACTGGCAGATGTGGGGAATCAGAGTCCTTGGGGTCCTGTAGCCTTTTATATGCCTCCACAGTGTAATGGGGGAAGCAGAATTTGGGGTCCTGAAACAACACCCTGAGACAGGAGGTTCAGTCTTAATAGCGAAATCTCCTCAGGTCCTCCTAATGGCTGAACTTCGGCTGCTGAGAGCTAGGTTTGTCCAGCAGATGGGTCACCCTCTTCCCTCCTTCCCTTTCCTTCTGGTGAGGGTAAAGAGCAACCTTTATCTTTAATGCACACACATTGCCATGTCCCCGCTCTGTTCAAGGATCATCCCTCAGGGGCCATCCCTCAGTCCTGGCCAACCCCCTCTGAGTCCCTCTCTTTACTCAACCTCGTCTCAGCTTCTTCCTTGAATTCTCTTACCACATTCTTGATCCCCCACTTCAGAAATACCAGCTGTCATTTCCAGAAGATCATGAACGAAGGTTTTGGCAGCTCTCCAGCTGTCAGAGTCTGCAACAGCTACTGGATTCGTCAGGTCAGCTTGGGTTCAGGGTCAGGGGAAGGTGTGTCAAAGTCAGTCTCATCACACAGACTGGGAAAAGCAACAATCCAGTTCGTGATTGTTGCTGCTCCAGGGTGGTAGGAGATGAAGGGTAGGGTGATCCGAAAATTATCTGGGGACAACAGCTCAAGAGAGCCTGAGACTGGCTAAGGGACCTTTGTCCGGAGGTACTGCAGTGGTCCTAGGTGAGAGGGACTGGGCTTTGGGAAGAGACCTGAAAGCCTGCCTTGACTGAGTGTGTCATTTACTTCCAGGACCCCAACCTGAACAGTGCCCAGGCAGTGAATCAGTTGCTGCTGGGAATGGCCTCCCAGATTGCAGAGCTGGAGGACAGGATAGTGGTTGAAGACCTGAGGGGTGAGCTCTGGAGCCAGAGGGGATAGGGGCCCAGAGGCTGGGCAGCCTGGAATTCTTCTGAGTTAATCAACAGGCAGACCTAGGGTACCTACAATGCAGGAACATAGATACATACATTGCAAATAGCCATTAGAAGAAAATAAGCTTTGAAAAATTTCCTTCAACTCACATCTAGTGATGTTTTCATACTAAATTACCTACATCTGAGAATGTAGGGGAGGGGTGGCACCATAAACTTTTTGGTGTTTAGGTCTCTAAAGGTTTTCATCCAGCCCTGTCTTGAGGTTAAGGAGGTAAAGGCCAGGGAATTTCCTGCTTGGTAAGTAAAACAGTCTTGAGTATTAGGGGAAGAGTCTTGCCAGAAAAATTGCCCGCCATCATACATGGTGGCATGGACCCCACACCAAGGTGCGGTTGATATGGATACAGGTCACACGTAGACAAGTGCTCGGGTTGAGGGGAGGAGCAGTAGTTAGTGCCAACAGCCCAGTTCAAGGCTATTGGGCAAAGCAGTGTTGAAGTGACTGATCCTATAGTCCAGTCTTCTCCCCTCCTTAGACTACTGGCCTGGCTCTGGCAAGTTCTCCCGCACAGACTACGTGGCCAGCAGCATTCAACGTGGCCGGGATATGGGGCTGCCCAGCTACAGCCAAGCTCTGTTGGTCTTGGGGTTAAACACCCCGAATAACTGGAGTTACCTCAATCCCAACCTGGATCCCCAGGTCAGGAATAGTAATGATAATAATAGCAGTTAAAGCTTTCCTGTGGCTCTACTCTTCCAAGTCCTTTACACATGTAGCTCATTAATCTATGTCGGGAGTGTTGTAGGGTGGATACTACCATTACCCCCATTTTACCAATGGGGATAGTTGTTAAGTTAGCCATAGAGGCAGGATTTAAATTCAATCACCTGATTCCAGAGTATGTTCCTCACGATTGCATTGTACCATTCCTGCAGGGTGGCCTCTGGTGTGGGTGACATTGCCCTATTCCTTCAAAGTTCCTACCCATGAGTTGGGTGACTCTGAAGCTGCTAATCATTGGCACCAAGCAGTCTCAGTGGCGATGGTCACAAGATGTGGTCCCTGGGGATCTGACAGTGGTCTCACCATGAGCAGGGACACACTGGTCTTCCCACAATATTTGCCACCAACTGAAGCGGCTATCTAGGAAGAGGAGACTTCCTCAGGCCTGAGCAGCTAGCCAAGTAGCTGATGGGGTCCTGTGTTTGAGGGGGTGGGCAACACACACACACACACACATACACACACACACTCACTCACTCACGCCATGTGTACACATTCTCCTCACCTCCTGTGTGCCCCAGGTGCTGGAGGCCACGGCTGCCCTGTACAATCAGGACCTGTCCCTGCTGGAGCTGCTCCCTGGGGGGCTCCTGGAGAGCCATGGGGATCCCGGACCCCTGTTCAGAACCATTGTCCTTGACCAGTTTGTGCGGCTGCGGGACAGTGACCGTTACTGGTTTGAGAACACCAGGAATGGGTAAGGCCTGCCTGGGCCCCCACCTCAGACTCCACCTTGCCCGGGGCTCAGACCCTCTGCCTGTAAACAGCCCCTGTGGGCCCTTGATGCCCAGCTGGCCCTCCCCGCTCCCCAGCCCCTCTGGGTCTCTTTCCTCACCTGGGTCCCTGGGGGACTGAATCCCTTTCCCATACCAACAATTCTTGGCTTCCTCCAACTTAGGCTGTTCTCCGAGGCGGAAATTGCAGAAATCAGAAACACCACTCTGAGAGATGTGCTCGTGGCTGTCACCGGCGTAGACCCCAGTGCCCTGCAGTCCAATGTCTTTTTCTGGCATGAAGGTGGGTGGCCTGGGAGAACACAAGAAATGTTGCCAGAGAAAGGAAAAAGGTTTGGGGTCGCGTGGCACTATCTAGGGAGGCAGGCACCAGGCAGCCCTTTCTGCGTCAGTCCAGGAGGTCTACATTAGGCCATCTCCCTCAGTAGGAACCGGACTGGTTTGCAGGCTGCACCCTGTGGTAAAGCTGTGGTGGGTGCTGAGAAATGGGATATGGAAGGGGACTTTTTGAGGGGAGTGTGTTCCAGGGAGAAAGGAGGGTACCTGGTTCTTTACCAGAGAGAGGGAAGGGCGCCAGTGCTGGGAGTGGGATCTTCAGGCTTTGAGATTTTTTGTGCCTTCTATCTCAGGTGCACCTTGCCCTCAGCCCCAGCAGCTCACGGCTGACAGCTTGCCACCCTGTGTGCCTATGACCGTGTCTGACTACTTCAAGGGCAGTGGTCCTGGTTTTGGTATCACCATTGTGGCTCTCTGCTGTCTTCCACTAGGTGGGTCCTTTTCCCCCACCCCCATCTCTCTTCTCCTGTCTCCCCCCTTTCCACAGACTGTCCCTGCCCCTCATTACCTGCTGGCTTGCAGGGCTGGTTCCTTGGTACAGCTGAAGCCAGGCACAGGGGGCCTTGGGAAGGGAGGGGCAACAGCCGAGCCTCAGTGAAGCTGCAGGCGAAGGGCTCCCCTACCCACGGGCCCCTTCTGACCCCCTTCAGTGAGTCTGCTTATCTCTGGGCTGGTGGCCTATTTCCGGAGCCGAGAATTCAAGAAGTTACAAAAGAAAGACAAAGAGAGTGTGAAGAAGGAGGCCACCAAAGACGGAGTACCAGGTGAGATGGAGCTGAGGAGGTAAGGCAGTAGGGACAGATCGGGTGGGGAGGGCTGGAAGAAAGAATCAGGTTACAGATGTGGGGAGAAAGTCAGGTTTTGATATGCCTGCTCAGACTGGTAGAGTGGAATTGGCCTGTGGGCAGGGGCCTGGGGACCTATGCTGAACTGCTCTGCCCAATGTCTCCTTCACAGCAATGGAGTGGCCAGGCCCTAAGGAGAAGAGCTGCCCCGTCACCATTCAGCTGCTCCCCGACAGGGGTCTGCAGGTTCTGGATAGGCGTCTCACTGTGCTGCGCACTGTCCAGCTGCGACCCCCGCAGCAGGTCAACCTCATTCTGTCCAGCAACTGTGGACGCCGCACCCTGCTGCTCAGGATCCCCAAGGAGTATGACCTGGTACAGCCCATCCTGCCTTTATTCTCACAGCGAGTCCTCCCAGGTCACCCTCTCCTTAGCTACAGAGCTCACCTGTGAAGGCTGATGCTGGGAGAGGCACACCTTTCAGAGGTCCCCAGACTCAACCCAACCCTCCTTCTGACCCTCTTGGGCCATTCACCTGTTCCCAACCTGGATGGATGGGGGCAGCCTTTTTCCTCCTCCTCCAACCTAAGCGTCTTTGAGGGGGGGCTGAACCAGAAGCTGGAGCTCTGAGCATTGGCTCAACCTCCCTCCCATCCAGGTGCTCCAGTTTAACTCTGAGGAGGAACGAGGCACGTTTGTGCAGCATCTGCGAGACTTCTGTGTGCGTTGGACTCTGGGCCTCAACATGACTGAGATGGGTGAGAATGAGCTATTCAGGAAGGCTGTGACCAAGCAGCAGAGAGGCCGTATCCTGGAGGTCTTCTTCAGACACCTTTTTGCCCAGGTGCCATGGCCGTGCCTTTTGGAGATGGGACCACCCTGGGGTTGGAGAGATCCTTGGCCTGATAGTCTTGATTGAATCCTAGTTTTGCCACTCACTATCTGTGTGGCCTTAGACGAGTCATATCATCTCTGCGCTGTATGTCAGTTTCCTCATCTACAGAACAGTGTACTGAAATAAGATCCATTTCCTTGGGTTGTTGTGAGGATTCAGTGAGACAGTCTACATCAGTGGTTCTTAAAGTATGGCCCCTTGTCCAACAGCAGTAGCCTCACCTAGGACTGTTAAAAATGCAAATCCCCTAAAAAAAAATCTGAGTCCTCAGCAGCCCTCCCCGACCCGTGCCCTTGCTCTAGACCTAGTGATCCAGGAACTCTGGGGTT
The DNA here is from genome assembly GCF_021234165.1 of Pteronotus mesoamericanus. Classification (NCBI taxonomy): domain Eukaryota; kingdom Metazoa; phylum Chordata; class Mammalia; order Chiroptera; family Mormoopidae; genus Pteronotus; species Pteronotus mesoamericanus. The sequence goes on from NW_026555065.1 coordinate 20,343,538, forward strand.
GGGGCCCACAAGCCCACCAGGGGATACACTCCAAAGCTTGAAAAACACTGTTTTATGTAGTGTTTAGCCCAAATGCTTGATACAGGAGATCCTCTAATAATATCATTTTGTTATCGCATTGATGAGATGAAATAGGAACTTAACTCGTTTGTATCAATGAGCCTATAATAAAATTGGTTTTGTTATATGTCGTTTTGCTTAAAGTCGCAGAATCTATTGATGTTGTTAAGTCACAACTCAATTGTAAATTGTAGACATTTAACAACTGGTTGTTACATTTATATGACTTTTAAAATCTTTGCACAATTTGCAGAGACCAAATCAGTCACATGGCAGCCTGTCTGACTTGGCAAGAGAATGTGTTCCTAGCCTTTTCCTGCCTGTGCACCCATGTCTACTACATCTTCTGTCCCCAGTATGGGCTCTCTCACTTTGCATTCCCAAACTTTGCCTCTCCCTGCTCCCAGTCTCTGTTCCCTGCAGACCCAGCACCATTTCTACTGTATAAGGTTCCTGGGTCTTGGGTCCAGGGAGAAAAATAAGCCAAATGCTGGAGATTTGAGTCATCCCTTCTACTGGAGAGCAGAAGCCCAAGTCAGAAGTAAATCTGAGGACTAGTAGTAGACGCCAGGGTTTACCCTTTCTGAATTGGACTTTGGAGAGGTGTGAGGGTCACTGAGCTGTATACAGCCAGGCCTCACTTCCTTCTCTCCCTCCCTCTGCTGCTTCCTGGATACAGGTGTTGGACATTGACCAAGCGGATGCAGGGGCCCTGCCCCAGGACTCATCACAGATGGTGCGAGAAGCTCTGACATGTGAACTGAGCAGGGCTGAGTTTGCCGAGTCCCTGGGCCTCAAGCCCCAGGACATGTTTGTGGAGTCCATGTTCTCTCTGGCTGATAAAGATGGCAATGGCTACCTGTCCTTTCGGGAGTTCCTGGACATCCTGGTGGTCTTCATGAAAGGTAGGAAGTATTAGGTCATCCCAGGAGCCAGGGTTCTTTCAGCATAGAGATGACCTTCATCTCCCTTGCTCTTCCCAGGCTCCCCAGAAGACAAGTCTCGACTGATGTTCACCATGTATGACCTTGATGGAAATGGCTTTCTCTCCAAGGAAGAGTTCTTCACCATGATGCGGTATGGGCTGGACCCTTCCAGTCCTGAGACTTCCTGATGTTTTAAACAGGAAAACAAGTCAGGTCAGAGGAGGGTAGATGAGGAGGCAATCTGCACTGAGAGCTGGCTCTCAGTGTGTCGTAGACTCTCAGAGCAGCCAGCTTCAAACTTTTACCTGGCTACACCCCTGCCTCCAGAAGGGTCTATATCTGCACTCTCAACACCAGCCAGAAAATTCCTCCTCTCTAGTTGAAACAACAATAAAACCATAACTAACACCAGTATGACCACTAAAAGAAGTCCACTCGCCCCTTTGGATGCCTTTGGATCTTTGTGACATCCACCGCATGCCTAACACTGCTTGATGCAGTGAAATAATGGATGGATGGAGGACAGATGACCTTGGTCATTCTTCCAATATTAATCACCATGACAGGCAAGAGGAGAAACACAGAAAGTTCCTCTATTTTCCAATGCTTCTCTCTTACTGCTTCTTAAACTATTTCAGATTGTAGTGTCCTGAAAAAAATCAGTTTTGAGACTTCTTTTTCCTGAAGATAATGCTCCAGTAACACAGTCCCCTTTGGCACCGTAAGGACAGGGTTCACATCTCTCATTGTTCCCTGCTGAATGGACCTCCTCTGCACTGCAATTGGCACATAACAGGCATTCAGTACATAGTTAACCGAGTAAGATGAATTAAACGAACCAATCAATGAACAGAATGCATACAACAACCCAGATCTTTTTAACTTTTCTGCTCCTTTAATCCTTTCCTCTGACTTCCGCATGCCCCTTAACTGCCACACCATTCTTACAGTCCAGATGCACAACTGGACATGGGCTTCTAGAAGGGCTAGGGTGAAGCCAGCCGATTGCAGACTGTGCCTCACTGGGTGTGCCATCGCAGGCCCGGGCCAGGGCTGGGCCTAGGGGATGTACAGTAAGTCACTGTCCTCAAGGGGTGAGCTCCTGCCTTCTCCTATACTCAGTGTGTGGAGCTTGCTCAGTCTTAGTGGGATGATGTGTATGTTATTGTTGTTGTTTTAATGTGATGGCGATGCTTACTCTGTCGTGGGGGAGAAGGTCTTTTTCTTCTGGACTCACACAAACTTGCATGGTTAGTTTGTTTCATCCCAAAACACAGCAGAAGAAAAGAGCATAGCCCCTGCTGCTGCCACCATGGACTCTGTCAGATCGGGTGTGGAAACTCTCCTGTCCGTGCCCTGGGGGTTGTGGCACAAGGAAGCAGCAGCCAGTGCAGCTGCATTCCCTCCCCTGCTGTCTGTGCCCCTGCTGGACCTTGAAAAAGGGAGCTCAGTGATGGTGTGGGAGGCTTCGGCACAGCAGAGTGGGCAGAGAGCCTGCCATGCAAGAAGGCCATGGCATACCTAGGCACGTCCCTACACTAAGTGGACATTCATCCCCAGTGTAGATGACCTCCCCTCCATTTGAAGGCTGCTATCTTTCATTGGTAAAGGTCACTTTCAGTTTTGTTCTGCCTTTTGAGCCTCTGGCCAGCCCACCCAGCTTAGTGTCAGGTACAGGCTGAATAAACACCTTCTAAGAGCTATTTTCCATGTCACTGGTAAGAGCTTCAAATCATCCAGGGCCCACCTCACCTTGCACCTGTCTAAGCCTGACCTCGCCAGGTGACAAGCTGCTCTGTCTCGGGTTGTCCCCCAGGTCCTTCATCGAGATCTCCAACAACTGCCTGTCCAAGGCCCAGCTGGCTGAGGTGGTGGAGTCCATGTTCCGGGAGTCGGGCTTCCAGGACAAGGAGGAGCTGACGTGGGAGGACTTCCACTTCATGCTGCGGGACCACGACAGTGAGCTCCGCCGCACACAGCTCCACGTCAAAGGTGGAGGTGGAGGTATGTGAGTATGTAGGGAATAGTCAGAGTCAAGAAGGAGAGTTCCTGGTGCATACCACCCAGATCTCATTTTTCTCTTAGCTCTTGTGCATAGCACAGAGCCTGGCATGTGTAATCAAGGGTGTCACATACAGCTGTAAAATTTGGCACTGCGCAGAGAAGCCCACAGAGGGTTCAAGAGTGAGATGAAATCCAGCCTACGTACTGCTCACCAAGTCATGTGCATTGGCCTGGGGTGTATCTAGCCAGAGGAAAAGGCATAACTTTCTTTACACAAAGAATCTGCAGGGCCCAGGCACGTACCTGGAGGGGATTCCTATTTCTAATTGTGCAGAATCGCCACCTTGTCTAGCAGTGGCTGCCCTGTGTGCAGTGCGTACTCAGCGTAGGGAGTGAGGGGAACAGAGCTGGAGCAGGAAATGAGGACATGACCAAGTCCTCATGCCCTGGCAGCCTTCCCAGAGGGTGGTGGTTGTGGAGGGATAATCTCCCATCTCACCCTCCCCCCACCGCCGCTCTCACGAGGAAGCCTGCCTAGCCTCTTGTTCTCCTCTCCAGATGTTGCAGACATCTTTAAACCAAACATCAGCTCTCGAGTCTCATTCATCTCTCGGACTTCTGGGAAATGGTGAGAAGGAATGGGACATTGGGGAGTCCCTTTGGCCCAGTCCCCTGCAGAGAAATGAAAGAAGTAGGGCTGGCTGAATTTGACCCTGGGGTCAGACATTGACTTCTCAAAGTAGCTTCCAGTGCATGGCCAGTCCTAGCACAAATCCCAGCTGCCTCCCAAGCCCCATACTTCTCAAGAGCCTGGCTGTCTCCCTGCCACTGCAGGACAGAGCCATCCTCTAAAACAGAGGACTAGATCATATTTACTCATTTCACCTTGCCTCCTGCCTGCTCCTCTCTGACCAGTTTTATGGATTGGTTGTGTGGGCAGGGATGGGTCCTAGGATTCACCCCTATCCTACCCCACCCCAGCCATAGCTCTGACCTCAGCAGTTCTTCTCCTGGCTGCAAAGACAAGGGGAGAATGAGATCTGTTTACTTTTTCTCAGGTCCTGCCCTCAGAAAGTGGGGTCTCCTGCCCCAGAAGCCCCAGAGCTGGGAGGTCCTGGGCTGAAAAAGAGGTTTGGCAAAAAGTGAGTGTTTCCTAGACCCCTGGAGCCAGGAGTCAGGGGAGAGATCTCATGGTCTCTGCGCCCTGGCCACACCGCCTTGACACACAAGTGACGATCCTGAGTCTCATACCCTTTGTACCTAACCTGATTGGTGGGCTATACAGTCAAATGATCAACATCCTAATCTTCAGGCTAGAGTCTGGCACTCAGATACAACACCAAGATGGCAAGAAGGAGTCTCCTGGCTCCTGCCTACTTTGGGCACAGCAGTGAGGCCTGTGCAGGTGAAGAAAGAGGAAAGAGCAGAACAGGCAGGAAGAAGAGGAAGGAGAGCAGTAGGGATACAGAAGACGGGGTGGATGGAACAAATAAAGATGAGAAGCGAAGGCTTGGGGGATTGGGAGTCTGCCCCCCAAATGCTTTTCCCTTTCTCTGTTGTGGTCCATCCTGACCCCCACGGGGTCACCAGGTCTCCTTCACAGGGTGGTGTTTAGGGGAAGCCAGGGTGCCTAGGCTTTACAGCCACCCTGCCTCCCACTGCTGCAGGGTAGTGGTGCCCCCTCCGAGGTTGTACACGGAGGCGTTGCCGGAGAAGATGCAGCGGGGCTTCCTGGCCCAGAAGCTGCAGCAGTACAAGCGCTTCGTCGAGAATTACCGGCGACATATCATGTGCATTGCAGTCTTCTCAGCCATCTGTGCCGGCCTGTTTGCAGAGCGTGCTTACTGTATGAGTTCAAGGTTTCGGGCAGTGGGAAGGGTGAGGGAAGCCCTCTGGTTGCTGTTCCCGCTCCTCAGTGTCTCACTCTGTCCTCAGACTACGCCTTCATCTCGCCACCCTCCGGCATCGCAGAGACCACCTTTGTGGGCATCATCCTGTCGCGGGGCACAGCCGCCAGCATCTCCTTCATGTTCTCCTACATCCTGCTCACCATGTGCCGCAACCTCATCACCTTCCTGCGAGAGACCTTCCTCAACCGCTACGTGCCCTTTGACGCTGCAGTGGACTTCCATCGCTGGATCGCCATGGCTGCTGTTGTCCTGGCCAGTACGTGGATCCTGGGCAATCTCCTCATTGCTGCAGCCCCCCTGGGACTAACTGTAGGGAACATAGTGAGGCAACTGGAGCTGTTTTTTACTTCCATCTTTTCCCCATTCCTTCTCTCTCCCTCCCTTGGGGTTGAATGTAGAGTTGGCCCCAGATGGGATCTCTAATGGTCTGTCTCTTTCAGTTCTGCACAGTGCTGGCCATGCAGTCAATGTCTACATCTTCTCAGTCAGCCCCCTCAGCCTGCTGTCCTGTATCTTCCCCAACGTCTTTGTGGATGATGGGTCAGTTCTGAAGAGGGTCCCCTAGGGACACCAGGGCCGGCCTAAGGGTATAATAGAGAAGAAATTGATGGTCCTAGACACTTCACTCTCTCCCTGAGTGAGGGTGAGATGCCAGCCCCCTTGGGGCCACTGAGAGGTGAATTCCTTGCCCTCAGGGAGGAAGCTGGCTGTGATTGGCCAGGAAGGGAGTTTGACAGATGAAGTTGGGGACTCTGTCCCACATGTACCTGACACACATCTCAGTCTACCATTGATTCACTGGGCAAACATTTATTGTGTCCACCCAGGAGCCAGGGAGGAAGGATGCCAAGATACATGCAACCACTCAGCAAATATGGGACTTTTACTCTGTGTCTTTCATTGTTTGAGCACAGACATAGGGCACTGAGCAAAACATGTACTCCTGCCCTCATAGTTTATAGGACATGAATCAAGGACTGAAGGAGGCAAAGATCAGCCACATTTGGAGAGTTCAGAACAGCACAGGAGGAGGAATTGCTGAGAAAGCAGAGGATGGAACTGTGGGAGACTAGGTCCATGTTCCTTGGAAGGATGCTGGCCCTCTGGGTGGAGGCCCAGTAACCTGAGCCATCAGGGATGACAGGAACAGGATCACATTGTGACAGTGATGGAGGACCTTCTGCCCCAGCCAGAGGCTACACGTGTCTTTTCCCCACAGGTCCCACTTTCCCCAGAAGTTCTACTGGTGGTTCTTCCAGACAGTCCCAGGTAGGGAGCGAGGCTGTGTGAGGGGTCAGGGGATTCTGTATGAAAACTGCTTTTGCTTTCATCTTCCCATGAATGCACACTTGTGTATAATGGTCATAAGTTCCCTTTCTAGCCTCTAGGACAAGCCCCAGCTGCGGCCCCTTTAGGCAAGCTCTCCTGGGGACCTGGGGGGATGAGGGAGGTCAGGGAAGGCGGGCAGAATAGGGGTACTGTTCTGTTGTATTCTCAGCCCAGGATGAGGCCCTGAGACTCTTCTCTGTCCTTGTGTTCCATACCCCCAGGTATGACAGGGGTGCTTCTGCTCCTGGTCTTGGCCATCATGTACGTCTTTGCTTCCCACTACTTCCGGCGTCGCAGCTTCCGGGGCTTCTGGCTGACCCACCACCTCTACGTCCTGCTCTACATTCTGGTGAGAGACTTCTCTGTGCAGGGCCCAGCCATGGGGCAAGATGAGCACTCATGATGACAAGGAGAGCAGGCTGAATAGGACCCAAAGTCTCCAACTGAGACCCTGAGCTCTGGGATACCAGTCTCTGAGGCTGATGCCATCCTCATCTACCTAGCCCAGGCCCAGAGCTGAAGCAGACAGTGTCTGGGCAAGGGGCGGGCAGGGAGGGGGCCTGGCTGGGCCTGAGCTGTATTAACTGGCCATGTCTCCAGATCATCATCCATGGCAGCTTCGGCCTGATCCAGCTTCCCCGTTTCCACATCTTCTTCCTGGTCCCGGCACTAATCTATGGGGGGGACAAGCTGGTGAGCCTGAGCCGGAAGAAGGTGGAGATCAGCGTGGTGAAGGCGGAGCTGCTGCCTTCAGGTACCAGGCCTGGCCTGACCCTGGGTGGAGAGCACTGGAAGTCGACTTAGGGGATGTGGAGAGACAGCTTCCCAGGCCTCCTGACCCCCAACTTGGCTACTGATAACCTCTCTGAGTCCCCTCCAGTTTTTCTGATGTCAATGCAACCCCAGGGGGACTTGCAGGCAGTGAGAAGTGACTATGAGAAGGGGCAGCTGAAAGTGCAGAATAAGGAGTCTAAGGACAAGAAAGACTCCCACACATGTGGCCTGGTGTCAGGACAGGGAACCGTATACCCTCTCCCACCTCTTTCTGCAGAACAACTCCCTTCCAGAGACAGGCAAATGGCCCGATTGTGAGAGTCTGTTGTTGAGTCAGTGTTGGCTAACGTGGGGATTCACGTCACTGTCGAGGGTGGTGGAGATGATTTTAGGTGTGCAGGGACCATCCAACCTTTAGGACTCACATAGTAAGAAAATTAATCTCATTTCTATTTTATTTCAATCAAGATTATTTGAGAACGAAGTGTTAGTATGGTGTTGTTAATGCATTTTGCACTTTCAAATACTTGAGAGTGCAACAAAGAGAGAACAGGCCTGAGGCTCAGCTGTGGTCCGGCCACAAAGAGTATCCAGCAAAAATTTGATAAAACACAGTGCCTGCTATTTAGAGTACATGATACTGGTTTCCCACTTACCTTAGTAACCTAAACTTCCTTGTCAAAGTAAATCAAATTGAAAAAGGAAGTCAATTTAAAGAAAAACATAAATGATAGTGCAGGAAGTATGCCGATATGGCTGCAACAGTGGAGGTTTGGTAGACACCGAAATGGTCCATGGGGAACCTCTGTGCATCCTCTGACCCAGTAGGCTTGTATCAGACCTGGGATTTTTGTGGGAAGCGAGAGAGGAGAGGAGAAGAGGGGCTGGAACAGAGGAGCCCAGAAACCCAGCTCTCAGGTTACCCAGGAAATAGCGGCGGGTGTTCTCCAACTCCCAGCCCCAGGAGCCCCACTTGTTCAGACCACAGGACTGTTCCCTGTGACTCAGGCATGTGGAGGGGACAGGATACCCTCAGGTACCAGAAGCAAGCCTTCTGATCCCTGCCCTTCTCTGCCCATGATGGACCCCCCCAGGGGTGACCTACCTGCAGTTCCAGCGGCCCCACGGCTTTGAGTACAAGTCAGGACAGTGGGTGCGGATCGCCTGCTTGGCCTTGGGGACCAACGAGTACCACCCCTTCACGCTGACTTCGGCTCCCCACGAGGACACGCTCAGCCTGCACATCCGGGCGGCGGGGCCCTGGACCACTCGCCTGAGGGAGATTTACTCGCCCTCACTGGACGGCTCTGCCAGATACCCGAAGGTGCCTACCATTGGGAAACACTTTTGGGCTCTGGCATTGGCAGATGTTTCCCCACCCTCCCCTACCCTGGGATCAGAAGCACCAGACACACCAAGGCCAGGCAGGGAGAGAGCTGGGTGCCTCAGAAGAGGCAAGGATATATTTGCATCTTTCTTCTCCTTGCCCCCTTACACCATTTCTAGCCTCAGAGCTGGGGCAGAGCCAGGCTCATCTCATCCCCCCTTCTGTTGGCAGCTGTACCTTGACGGACCATTCGGAGAGGGCCACCAGGAGTGGCATAAGTTTGAGGTGTCAGTGCTGGTGGGAGGAGGCATTGGGGTCACCCCCTTTGCATCTATTCTCAAAGACCTGGTCTTCAAGTCATCCTTTGGCAGCCAAATGCTCTGTAAAAAGGTGAGTGTCTCTTTCCCATTCTTCAAAGGAATGGGAATATATGGACTAATTGTGTTTCCATATCACAACAGAGTAGCCTTAGAAAAAGCTCCTGGCTTTGAGTATAAGTCAGCACAGTGGGTGCGGATGGCCTGCTTGGCCCTGGAGGCCACAGAGTACTAGGTCTGCCAGGACCATTTATACTCGGTTTTCCAGATGCCAAATGTTTTGAGGGAGGGTAAGAAGTATAGCCAGAAAGGCCTCTGCCTGGATCTGTTGGTTAGAAGACTTGGATCCAGCTTGTGGATCCTGACAGGCGTTCCGTGTCTGTGGGCACTTTGGGGCTTCACAGCCTCTCAAGTGAAGTCATCTGGGGTGGAGGAACTGTGAGCTGAATCCTAAGCTCCAGCCATGTGTCCCAGATATACTTCATCTGGGTGACACGGACCCAGCGGCAGTTCGAGTGGCTGGCTGACATCATCCGGGAGGTGGAGGAGAATGACTGCCAGGACCTGGTGTCCGTGCACATTTATATAACCCAGCTGGCTGAGAAGTTCGACCTCAGGACCACCATGCTGGTACGTCAGCGCCAGCCGGGCAGGATGGGTGGGTCTCCTGCTAGGAGCTGACCCTGGCTCTGCCTGGCTCTGACTTCCTCCTCCCTTCTTTCCTCCACCAGTACATCTGTGAGCGGCACTTCCAGAAGGTGCTGAACCAGAGTCTGTTCACTGGCCTGCGCTCCATCACCCACTTTGGTCGCCCCCCCTTTGAGTTCTTCTTCAAATCCCTGCAGGAGGTTCATCCACAGGTTAGTTCCACCCATACCCATCCTGGGACTCTTGCCTTCAAGTTACGCTGTAGCTCTATATTGAGTAGAGAACTCCCAACAGGCTCCAGGATAAGGTCAAGTGTCAGGGGAAGGCTTCTGCCCCCACCCACCTTTCCACCTTTAGCTCAGATCTCCTCCTCGGGGCTTGGTGTTGATGATCTGGTCGTTCCAGCTAGGCTTGAGAAGCAAGTTCCTCCTGGGAACTGAACCTTTCAAGCTGGCAGGCCTGTCCTCTCTGCAACCACTCTCCCCGCACCCCAAACTTGACAGGTACGAAAGATTGGGGTATTCAGCTGTGGCCCTCCAGGAATGACCAAGAATGTAGAGAAGGCCTGTCAGCTCATCAACAGACAGGACCAGGCCCTCTTCGTGCACCACTACGAGAACTTCTGAGCCCTCCCTCCCCGGTGCCTGCTTCCCCTCTGCAGACGAGCCCTGCTGGCAGTTTCTTTGTCAAAATCCATTTCCGGACTCAGCTGGAGAGCTGGGACAGTCTTTCCCTTGTTACTCCATATGTCCCATGCTCTGAGAAGGCAGAGGAGACCCCTCCAGCTCAAGCCTCCTCGGGTTGTGGCAGACCAGATGGGAAGGAGACGGTCCCTGCTGTATGACAGCTGTGTGGGTGAAGAGATACAACAGCAGTTTCCTCAGATAGGTCCCCATGTCTGGTTTTCTTCCACGAAATCAATGTATTGCTTTGGTATTTTCTTGGCCTAGGCATCTGAGGGAGGACGGGGTGGGGATGTGAAAACAGGGCTGAGTGAGGACATCCTGAGAGCCCAGTTCAGTTGTGATGCCTAGAACCTGGCCAGCCCAAGTGCCTCAATTCAGCCTCTGAGGTCTTTTCCCTCCTTCTCCATCTCCAACCTCTTCTGCTCCTAGAGGGTCAGGAATCCAGAGAAACAAAGATATCTCTCCAGCCATGCTGATCCTGGTGTCAGCCAGTAATGCCCACTGTCTGAGCCACTGGAGCAGCCCTGGGACTCTGGGAGCAAGGGAGTCCAGCCCTGGGCCAGACATCCAGAACTCCTTCTCAGTTCCCCACTTCCATAGGAGCAGGGCAACCAGCTGTCTTGATTTACCCAGGACTCTCCCAGTTTTAGCACCAAAAGTTTTTTACCCTTGGAAACCCCTCACTCCCAGGCAAATTGGGGAATCACCTTACAAAATCAATTGGTCACCTTACACAGGATGTCACCTCCAATTTTAGCTTTTAAGGCCCTTCCTGCCCTAGCTGGTGTGGCTCAGTGGATTGAGCACCGTCCTGTGAACCAAAGGGTCTCCAGTTCGATTCCCAGCATAGGGCATATGCCTGGGTTGCCGGCCATGTCCCCAGCAGGAGGTGCGCGAAATGCAATGACACATTGAAGTTTCTCTCCCTTCCCCTCTCTAAAAATAAATAAATAAAATCTTAAAAAAAAAAAAAGACCCTTCATTTTCCTTCTTCAACTGGATCTTTCCTAAAAACTTGAGCTTTAAATTTTTAAAAATTTTAGTATAATTTGCATACAGCAAAGTGTATAAATCTTAAAGTTACCGTGTATGTGTTACCACTACATTTACATTGTCCCAGAAACCTCCCTTGCATTCCTTCCAGTCAGTCTCCCCAACCCCTAGAAGCAACAACTGCTGTGATTTCTCCAGATTAGTTTTGCTTACACTAAATGTACTCCTTTGACCCTGACTTTTTTCACACAACACAATGTCTTTGTGATTCATCCATATTGTTGTATGTATCAGTAGTTTGCTCATTTTTATTGCTGAGTTGTATTCCATTCTAGGGCTGTATCATAGTTCGTTTATCCATTCTTCTGGTGGTGGACATTTGGATTGTTTTTAGTTTTTTTTAAATTAGGAATAAAGCTGCTATCTACATTCTTCTACCTGTTTTTTTGGTGGAAATGATGCACTCATTCCTCTTGGGTCTATGAGGTCTGCCCAGAAAAAGTCCGAACATTGTTAGTATAATGAAAATGGTTTGCATGACATCTGTGTAAGCTGGCAGGCAAGGAAAGTGGACTGGAATGTGTATGTGTAAACAATGATGACTTCGCTGTGTAGTCAGTGGGGGTGGTAGACACCAGTTGAGTGAGCATGTGCACTCTGTGGCTGTTGCATTCAAAATGACTGAGTGAGTAGATCGATGAATCTGCATCAAATTTTGCATTAAGCCCTGGCTGGTGTGGCTCAGTGGATTGAGTGCCAGCCTGTGGACCAAAGGGTTACCAGTTCGATTCCCAGTCAGGGCACATGCCTGGGTTTTGGGCCAGGTCTACAGTGGGGGACACATGAGAGGCAACCACACATTGTTTCTCTCCCTCTCTTTTTCCCTCCCTTCTCTTCTGTCTAAAAAATAAATAGATAAAATCTTTAGAAAATTTCTTTTGCATTAAGCTTGAACATTCCTCCAAGGAAGCTATTTGGATCATTCAGAAAGCTGCAGCTATGGGCAACTGATGCCTGGCAGCTTCATTGCCACAATGTGCCCCCTCATGCATCATGTCTTGTGCAGAGTTTTTTAGTGAAACATCAAATCACCCAGGTGACTCAGCCCCCTTAGAGCCCAGTTTTGGTGACCTGCGACTTCTGGCTTTTCCCAATACTAAAATCATCTTTGAAAGGGGAGAGACTTCAGACCATTTATGAGATTCAGGAAAATCCGACAGGGCAGCTGATGGTGACTGGGAGAACTGTGTGAGGTCCCAAGATGCCTACTTTGAAGGGGACAGAGGCATCATTATCCTATGTGAAATGTTTCTTGTATCTTCTTCAGTAAGTGTCTCTATTTTTCATAGTACATGGCTGGATACCTTCTGGACAGACTATATCTAGGAATGAAATTGCTGAGTTATGGAGTTCTCCAGTCAATGGGACCTTGTCGCAGGGAGTTTCAGGCCATCTCCACATCCTTGCCCCAGGCCCCTTGCCCCTGTCCTCATTGGTCCTACCCTACCTCTTCTGATTGGCCTCATGCCTTTGGCTCCCAGCCCTCTATATTAAAGAAATCTTTCCTGGCTGGTGTGGCTCAGTGGATTGAGCGCTGACCTGCAAACCAAAAGGTTGCTGGTTTGATTTCCAGTCAGGGCACATGACTGGATTGTGGACCAGGGTCCTAGTTGGGGGCACACGAGAGGCAATTGATCAATGTAGCTCTAGCACATTGATGTTTCTCTCCCTCTCTTTATCCCTCCCTTCCCCTCTCTCTAAAAATAAATAAATAATATCTTTTTTTTTTTTTTTTAAATAAAGGCATTTCTGACAGAACTAGAAGGGTGCTAGATCAGGAACTAAGAGGCCTGGATTCTAATGTCAATTTTACCCTCATGTAGTTACAAAGAAAAATCCCTTACCTTCTCTGAGTCTGGTTCCTTATCTATTAAATTGTCTGTGTGGATCTTAGGAAGCCAGATAATGATACTGGCCCAGGAAATTATACAGATGGGGAAATGTAGGAGTCGTATGCTGATAGCAGCCTATTGACAACCAGTGTAGTGGTTGAACCAGTCCTTGGGATTCTTATTGTGATTGTAAGATGCCCTCAACAATAACCATCAGGGAACTTTGAAAGAGAGAGTGTTCAGTACTTAACAGGCCCTGGAAGTTACATGGCACACCTGGGGCCACACGGTGAGGCCATGGGTAGGGAGAGGGGAGCCTAGGGTTGTTTTTATTAGGGTCAAGTGGTAGCCCAGGGTTTCACAGGCTTATGTTTGGTGAACTTAAAACATAAGAGTGGGAATTTAAAGTGCCAGAAGAGAAAAAAAAGTGGCCCAAATCTAACCCATCAGTGCCTTCTTTATTCCTTCTAAAGACCACTTAAAATATTTATCTGTCCCATCCTAATTCATCTCTCCTTGCTAGGCTACAGTATGTTGTTAACATGGCTGTCATGATTACCTGTAACATTCTCTACTCACTCCTACCCTCTGCCCTGCTAGGGTCTGAGTGAGGGTCTCTTGAATACTCCATGATCACTCTTGCCCAAATGCCAGACAATGCCAAGTGCATGTCCCATTAGACAGAGGAAGTTGCCATCATGATCTTGAGTAGCCTCAGGTGGCACTTGGCCTGACTGGCTTCTGTCCTGACTCCGCACCCTAGCCAGGTTCTAGATAGAGACATTCATTTATGCTATCAGGCTGCTCTGTCTAACCTTGCCCAGATTCCCACTCATTGCTGTTATAAAAGTTAAGGACTTACAGGGAGAGTAAAAGTGTCTTCAGGCTGGGCAATCATGAGGACCCTCAACTGGCCCCACTCTTCTCGGGCCTTTGTGAGTAACTCTTCTGGGAAGTGGATTGGAAGGCAGGATCAGGCAGCCATCAGCTAACATGCTTTTGGATTGGGAAAATGCTGTCACTAGCAGCACAAATGGGTGTAGAGGAGAGGTCAGTTAGATTCTGGAAAATATGTAAACAAGGAAGGCCACAAAATATTTCAGTGAAGGAGGACCATGGACGGGTGACTCAGAGGAATTTCCTGGGAATTTTTTAATATTACTGTGAAAGAAAACAAACTTCCTCTATCTCAGATCACAGATGTTGGTCTCAGGCACAGGGAGAATGCCCAACCGAAGCCTGCGCCACAGAGATAGAGAATAGGATGAGAATAGAACAGGGATGGAGAAGGAATCAGATGGGATTGGGTGGTGATGGGATTGAGGGTGGAGAAAAGGAGGATGAGGCTGGATAGAAGGACTTCTTCGGTGGGTGGGTGGGAAGGATGTGGATGAGGATAGGGAGGTGCTGAGGCTGAGCTCTGTAAGAGGGGAACGAAGACTAGATTTTTGCCTATTTTTCCAACTTTTCAGACCCAGCTTCTGCCCCAAATGAGAAGGGAGAAAGTTGACAAGATGTGCCACTTTTCCCACCCAATTGCTAAGGATTTTTGAGTAGAAGAAGCCAATCTAGCATAGTAATTAAAAGTAAGGGCTATTGCCTCAAATTGCGTTTGAGTCCCAGCTGAGTGACATTGACAGACAAAGGAAACTCTCGGTGCCTGTTTGTTCTTCCATAAAATGGGGCTGACAGGAATATCTGCTTCAAAGAATTTGGGAAAATCCAATACTATAATTCAGTTGAATGCAGGAAATATGTGCTGACTGTCTAGTATGTCCTAGCCACTGGCCCATTTCCTATAAACTTACGTGTTAGTTGGAGCAAACAGACAAGAAATAAATAAATAATAAGGTAATTCCAGGTCATGATAAAGAGCCTTGTAGATAATAAAATAGAATATGTAACACGCTAGTGAGTGATGAAGGGGGACCCTTTAGATAAGGTTATTAATGGAAGGCCCTAAGAAGGTGACTATAAGATTTTAACAACTAATGCACACAGGGCTTGCTGTGTGTCCAGTACTATTGTAAGTGCTTTAGATATATTCACTCAGTTTTTAGAACAATCTATGAGGTAAGTGCTACCCTTTCTCCACATTTTACAGATAAGGAGGGTGAAAAGGGTTTCCAGAACCAATCCATGTATGTGGAAGCTTCCCCACACCAACAAGTGCCAACTCAATTTTGACATTATCTACCCAGAGGTAGGAATCAGATTTCACAGGCTAAGGGCTCAGGCCCACAAGACTGCCCTCTACTTCAGATGCCAGTCTCAAGTCCAGGGTGTTACCTGTGTTTCTGACTGACTGGCTATAAACCAGAAGTTCCCAATACTTGCTCCCTGAGTTCCTTTAATTTGCTGGAGTGGCTCATAGAACTCAGGAAAACCCATTTACTCACTAGATTGCTGATTTATTACAAAGGGTATTAAAAGATATACATGAACAGTCAGATAAAGAGATACATAGAGCAAGATCCCAAATAAAAGAAATCCTGTCTTTGTGAAGCCTGGGCTGGCAAGGTGGCGCGTGGAAGAACTCTGATTGGCCGCTGTGGCAGCTCTCCAATAAAAACAGCCAATGAGTTGTCCGTTGGGTTTTTAGAGAGGCTCCATTACATAGTCACGATTGATTAAGTCACTGGCCATTGGCCGTTGAACTCAATCTTCAGTCCCTTTCATGCCCCTGGCTGTCAGAGGTTGGAAGCAGGGGGTGAAACTGCAAGTTGCAAGGCTTTTGGGATCTCTGTTCCAGAGCCCAGAATTGGGGATAAAGACTATATATATATATTTCTTATTGCATATCGCAATATCACAGAAGTTGTAGCACAAAGAGACTTAAACAACTTGCCCAGAGTTACCAGAATGTGAGAGGACTTGATTTGATGCCAGTTTTTTTTTTCTTAATTTTAAAAAATTTACTAATTTTAGAGAGGGGAAAGGAGAGAAAGAAACATTGATTCGTTGTTCCACCTGTCAATGCATTCATTGGTTGCTTTCTGAATGTGCCTTGACCTGGGATTGAACCCCCAGCCTGGAGGTATGAGGATGACCTGCTAACCAATGAAGATAGCTGGCCATGGCTGACACCAGGAAGTTTTAACTAGAGACCATGCCCTTAATTACCACTTTATCTTACCTCTCAAAAGCAAATTGCAATTCTTCAGGCAAAGATAATGTATGGAGAGCCCTCAACTGTATCTGGCATCTAGTAATGTTGTTATTGTTATTATTATTACTATTACTAAGAGCAGCTGAGGCTCTGGATGGCAGAGCTCCATATTCTAAGGAGTTTGGAATATTTCGAGCTTGATGTTAAGTGACTCGATCCTAGTGCAGACCTGCTCTCTGCTGATCACCAACCTCCCCATCATGACCTATCTCCCAAAAAGAAGGAGAAGGAAGCCTGCACTCCTCTCTAAGGGAATGCCAACTCCCTTCGAAACTCATTCCATCTTGGCCTTTGTGAACTGAACATTGGCTAGTGAGCTCTAGGATCCCACCCAGATTCCAGGAAGCTGTAAATAAATGTCCTGGAATCTTTCCAGCCGACTTCACAGGAATCCTTGTCCTCCCTGGAGAGCAGCCTCAGATGAACTGTAAGACTAAAATACTCCCTTTCCTGAGAGTGAGAGGCTGGTAGTGAGATTCTAGGAGCAGCTGCCCAAAATGCACTGGATGTTCGAATGGAAACCAGCCCTACTACTAAACTTACTGTACGGCCTTAGGGGAGTTACCTGAGTTCTCTGGTCCTCAATGTCCTCACCAAGAAAATAAAAGGATAAATAAGACCCCTTCCAGACCTAAAATTCAACCATTCCCTTCTCCACTCGTCCCAAATGAAGGGAAGGCTTATTTTAGGGAAACAGCTGCCCCTGCCCCTTATCTGGGGTTCAGTTGGCTAGAGTAAGGGAAATAACATGTTAGGGTTTTTATGTGTAAGACCCTATATCACATTTACACAAATGGCCTCATTTAATCTTCACAACTCTTGGGAGAGGTATATTTGCTTGCCTCTATTTTACAGAGGAAGCACCCGAGGCTCAGAGAACAAATTGGCCACAAACATCCAGCTAGTAACAGGGGGAATCAGGATTTGAACCCAAGTCCCATGAGATCTTGGAATCTCTGCTCACTCTTTCCATTCTAGTACTTCTAAAGGTATAGAAAAAAAAGATGAGCAGGAAGCAATCAAACCTTTTCATTATCCGTTTCCCATTGTTAATCGTTCAAATGACATTTCTTGAGTAACTGCTGTGAATACAGACCATATTAGATCCACAGGACCCAAAAGGAATGCAAGACACACCCCCGGCCTTCCAGGAGTGGAAAATCAGGCTCACTCAGGGGGGAAAGTGCAATACCTCGTCACACTTGCAAGCACAGTGCTGGCTCAGTGTCCTCTCCTGTTCCTCTGTGAGCCCCTGGAGGGCAGGACTTAGGCCTTCGCTGTTCACTCTCATCAATCCACTGCCTAGGACAGTGCTGGGCACAGACCAGGTTCTCATGGGGTATTTGGTGAATAAATTACATTACATAATAAGAGAAAATTAATCATAGCTGTGTTTTGATGGTGACTATGAAAATATTTATTTTAAATTGTTAACAGTGCTTACCCTTGGGGGTGGAATAGAACTAAGAGTGATTTTTATTTTCTGTTTTCACATTTGGCTGATTTCTAAATAACAAGTATATATTACTTTCATAATCTAAAAACAGAGATTTTTAAAGTTACAATTACTTACAGTGGTTGCCAAAAGTAGTTGTGAGTATGTGAAACAGAGTTTATTCTTGTACCATTATTTATTAATTATTGTATTATTTACTTGTATTACAACTGTAAGTCTACTCTTGCCCACCACATATATGCAAGGACTGGCAGCCAGAACAGAAAAATTCAAAGTTTTTTGTTACAGTGAGTGTTGTCAAGTCAAAATTATTATTATCACTGACTGTTCAAAAGAAAATTTTTGAAAATTCAGTGTTTCTGTTTTAAACCACTAAATGTAGGTTGGTTTTTTGTGCAGCAATAGAAAACAGGAGCATCTTCTAACATGTTATCCTATTTATTTTACCTTATATAACATCGGAACCTGCAAGGGTCATATTTGTCATCTCTTCCCTCCTGGTCACTACCCTCAATTAAATGTGAACTCCATGATCTGTATTATCCATTTCTATGAGTGCTTTGTGGAATAGAATGGATGCTTATTTTTTTAAAAAATCAATGTTTCATCACGAAAAGGGAAAAGGTGACTAAAAGGAACCTGAAGAAGGAAGAAACAATAGGAGAAATGCTGAAGAGTTATAAATATCCAATTGATTAGACAGTATTTATTCTGAAAGCTAGAAAAGAGGAAAACATGTTTGCCTCCCTGAGGGAGACTTAAATGGGTGATGCTTAAAAATTGTAATAATAAATAGACAAAAAAATATTGTGGTAATATCCTTCAGCATGGAAACCCTACTTTTAAGAATCTTACAGAAATATTTTATGTGTTTATATGAAAAGACATATGTACAAGGAATTTAATTGTGTTTAGAATAGCAACATTTGGAAGAGACCTAAACACCCACTATCAGAAGAATGATAAAGGACATAGAGTGATATGTAGTACATCCACATGTGGAATCATATTAGCACTAAAAAGAATGAATATCATCTACATGTACTGACATGAAATATATATAACCAGGCTGTGATTCCACTTTTATAAAATTAAATCTATGTGTGTATAATATATATAGTATGTATGTATCTGCAAGGATATAGTACAAATTATCAACACAGGAGGTTTCTAGGAAAATGGGGTTGGGTAAGGTAGGGACATTTGTTTCTCAGCTGAGTTAAATCTCCAGTATAGAGGAGAGCAAATAATCAGGAGTTTGCTAAAAATACTAGCATAGAAAGCCTAAATACAGCCAAATTAAACAACAAGTTAATCAGCTTAGCAACTAAACAAGGAAAATAAGTTACAAGGGCCACACAATGACCCAAGAATATCAGAAAGAAAATGCAGCATCACTGTGGTTAGGGAAAAATAGTTTTTGGAGATCAAAGTCCCATGTGTCAGTTATTTGCTTTCAGGTTCCATCATTGCCCTGAGTCTCAATTTCCTGCCAAATGTGAAGGTGAAATGAGACAATGTTATAAAGCTTAGAGCAATATGGCCTTCCATGACACTTTTCTACATACCTACTTGCCAATTCTGCAAATTAAAAGAGGAGATCAAGAAAAACCACATAAATGGCTGCAGTACTTAGTGACTGGTTAGGGTGATAGGGAACTCAAGTGTTTGAAACTTTTTAAGTTATAGTTAATAAGCTTAGCATGTAATGCATGTAAAAATCTCTTGTTCCAGTAGCTGGGATGTATAACTGGGCCCACCCTGATTTCAGGAAACTCATAAACAGTTTAACCTTTGTGTCCCACAAGGGCTGCAAGCAATCAAGATAGTATCTGAATCATTGTGCTCCAGAGAGAGACCTCTGCTGCCCAGGGTACAGATAAATAATCACCAGTCACCCAGACCGGTGTGGCTCAGTTGGTTGGGCATCCTCCCATGAAGCAAAATGTTGCCAGTTCAATTCCCAATCAGGGCATATGCCTAGGTTGCAGGTTCCGTCCCCAGTCAGGACGTGCATGAGAGCAGCCAATTGGTGTTTCTCTCTCACGTCGATGTTTCTCTCCCTATCCTTCTCCCTCCCTTCCCCTCTCTCTAAAAATAAATTTAAAAAGTCTTTTTAAGAAAAAGTCTGTATATAAAAAAAGAATCACAGGTCAACAGATGAAAGGATGCTAGGAAAATTGCTAGACAGCAGCTTTTATCTGGTTAAATTTTTCCCTGAATTTCAAACCCCTTACCTACTTTTTCCCTGAATTCCAAACCCCTTACCTACACTTTTCTTCTTATAAAAAATGTCAGCTTGAAATGAGTTGTAACATGGTCTTTTAAGTGTACGTAACCTGCCGTCTTCTCAGATCACCGGCATCTGAATAAAGCACCTATAAAGATTCAGTCCTTGTCTTTATTTATTGGTTCTGGTTGTGATAGGCAGCATGAATGCTGACTTTTCCATTTTCAAGGGGGCTCTGGGAAAAACTTTTTTAAAGAAGCTAGAATGAAATATTTTTGAACCTCACTTCTCACTACTGGGAAAGAAGAAGAACATGAAGGAAAGACAACCTGAAGGAAAGGGAATTAGCAACTCAAGATAAGGGTCCCAGGTGATTTTCCCCTTTGGGAGAAAATTTCAAGAAATGGAAGCCTGGAAAGAATTCATCAACAGAGATTGTCAGCTATAGAAGTAATGATTAGAAATAGTGCGGACATGAATAAAGAGAAGTGATCTGAAAAAGTCACATGTAATAGTCGGAAGTCTAATTAAACAGTGTATCAGACACAATAGTGTGAAAACTACTAGCAGAGTAAATATTTGACAGAGTTTTTTAGACAGCAATATAATACAGAAGACTGAATAAGGCTGGGAGGTAGAAGGGGAACAGGATGGGGAGAGAACACTTAAATCCACACTTCTCTAAAGCAAAATTAAAATATGACATAATTGTTCATAGAAATTAGCAGGAATGATAAAAATATTGTTACAGGTTTTTATGGGAAAACCAGTTTAAAAGGATTTTTTTTCCTTATTTTATTACTGGTTAGGGAGAGAAAGGAAAAGAGAGAGAGAAATATAAATTTTTATTGTTTCCTGTACGTACCCTGACTGGCAGAGCAAATCCACAACCTTGGTGCATTGGGAAGAACCTCTAACCAACTGAGAACCCAGCCAGGATGTAAAAACAGTTTAAAAAACTAGAAGGATGGGCCTACCCTTCCTCTCAGGAGCACTTCTGTACCTTTCCAGTCCCCCTCCTCATCCCCCAGGTGCCTTACTTTTGCCTGCCCCTCTCCTAGTGCCAAGAGCCCTTCTTCTGCTTCGTGACTTGTTTCCTGAGCCTACGCGGGCCAGCTGGCTCACTCCCACTATCCCTGTAACTGTCTAAATAACTTTTTCTTATAATTTGAAAAACAAAACAAAACCAAAAAACAATAAATACAATTTTTTTAAAATTTTAGAATGATGAGTTAATGTTCTCCTCTGACCTAATTTAAAAGAACCCAGCCCTGGCTGGTGTGGCTCAGTGGACTGAGTGCTGGCCTGCAGACCAAATGGTCACCACTTCAATTCCCAATCAGGGCACATGCCTGGGTTGCCGGCTAGGCCCCTGGTTGGGGGTGTGCAACAGGCAGTCAGATATAGCGATGTATCTCTCACACATTGATGTGTCTCTCCCTCTCTTTCTCCCTTCTTTCCCCTTTCTCTAAAAATAATAAAATGTAAAAAACAACAACAACAACAACAAAGACCAGAAAACACAAAATTCTCCACAGAAATCACAAGGTGGGAGGCGGGGATGGAGTAAGCAAATAAAGGGAAGTAATCAGGACAAGCCTGAGAGATAAAGATAACACAGAAAGCATTGGCAGCCATAAATGAGTACCACCTTAATTCCTCTGAAAATGAAAGGTCCCTGACTCTATCCAGCAATAAAAATCAGTGTCATGGAGTCCAGAAACGTGACTAAGACCACACATGCAGGCATGCAAGAACTAAAGAGAGGTGCCAAAAGAGTCCCCCTCGCTGTAGACAGTCACTCAGCTTGCCATCAGGTAAGAGATGGTTAATTAAAAAGGCCAAAAGATAGTGTATGAACGCAGCCTCACGGCTGAAGCATGCAAACAGCTTGCTTCTCAGAACCAGCAGTTTCACCCCACAGTCCTTTAGGCCTAACGAGTAATTCTTGAGCTCAAGATGTAACCCTAGCCAGGCTGCTCAGGGGCCAGGGCTGTAATTATTTTACAGCGGCTCTTCCTGTCCCCGCCTTGCTCCTAGGAACTGGCTGCAGGTGGTACTGGGGGAAGCCAAGTCTAGAGGAGGCCAGGGAGAGCCCTAGGGACGACTATCTGTCCCTATGCTGAAATCCCGGTTGCTCCCTAGAACCCGTAGCCCCAGTCTCCAAAGGCCTCAGTGAGTCACATTTTTCACCTTGCTCTGAATATACTTCTCCTCTTAGCTTTTCCCTCTTTCACTGTGATGCAGGTAAAATGCTGTCCTTTAATCTGCTTACTGGTAACAGTTTTTCAGGAAGTTCTTTAGAATCAATCCTTGATATTGTCACCACTGGCAGTCTCACCCCATCCCACATAACGGGTGACAAGAGAGATGATTTAATTTAGTGTTCCCAAAAGCACACTGCACAAATATGCAAGCACATTTGAGAAGCTGTACTGTTAGGTGAGGTAAGCACAACGTTAATATATATGTGACAAAAAATTAAAATAGCAATTTGAGGCCAATTGAAGACGGTGGAGGAGTGAGTGGAAGATACACTAACTTCCTCACAGGATCATTCTGGAATTACAGCTAAATTGTGGAGAAACCATCCAGGACAAACAACTGAGCAATAGTAGAAAAGCTTTATAACCATGGACAGACAGAAGAAACAGCTTCAACACCACGTGACTGGTAGGGAGAGCAGAGGCGCTGCAAAAGGAATGGCTGGGTTCCCATGGGTGGCAGCTGAAGTGTCAGAGGGATATTTCAATGGCTGGGGGGATCTCCCTGAGAAGTGTGGGGTCTAAACCCCAAGCTTGTCTTCCCAGCCTATGGCACCAGAGCCTGAAAAGTGCACAGAAAACATCCACCTGTAAAAAGCGGCAGGGTTTCTCTCTGCTGGAGATGGATGGCTAGAGACATAAAGAGGCATTTAAAGGAACAATGCATAAATTTTTCATATGCAGCTTCTTATCCTGGGCTCCAGCAAAGTGGGGAGCAGAATGGACTAGAGATGTTTGAGGAGAGACTGGAGACGGTGGCTTTCAGGAAAGAACTGAGAGAATAGCCACCAGGATCCCAGTGCTGAGTCATTCTCCATACTGCAGAAGCCACCTTGCTCAGGCAGACCACTCCTCTCCAGAGTGGCATCAGCTTGAGGGGAAGAAATAGTCCTGCCCCCCAGGAGTTACTCTGCCCCACCCTGTGGTGCTTAAGCCTAACTGCTGAGTGCAAAGTGATTAGATTAACAACTGAAGGAGTCAGCCACGGACAGTAGAACTCTGGTACTCTTGAATAGGCTGTCTAAGTCCAGGCTGGTTCATCTAACATCACCAGAGGCAGATGCAGAAAGAAAAAACAGTGGTAAAAACTAGATACTAATGAGACAAAATCCACCATGGTCTTTCCCATGATTTGTGATATTTTATTTCCTGAATAGTTTTTAAACATTCATTTCTTGTCCTTCAAATTTGTGCATATGAAGTCATTATATTTTATTACAGTTTATGTCAATTCTCATATTTGCTCCTCCCTTCTCTTACCCCATTTTTCCTTCCTTTTTCCTCTTATTATTTTTGTTTTAAATTTTGTTTTCTCTCTTGCTACAGCGTGTTTCCATTCCACACTTATTATTTCTTCCCTGTCCAGCCTCTCAAAACCAATTTTCTTGTCAATGGTCCTCTCACATTCTTTTTCATGCTCTTAAAATACCCACATTCTCTCTCCACCTTTAGCAATCTTTGCTCATTGGTTGTTGATAGGGTAGTTGTTGCTGCATTTTTTTTTCAATTTTATCTCTAGATCTTCATTATTCTTGTATTTCAAATCTCAGATTGTACTGTTCCTCTCTCCTACTCCATTTGGTCTTCATCCTGTCTGTTCTTTTTTCCCCCCCTCAAATTCTTAACTTTGCCTGTCTTAGCCTGGTTTTCATTCCTCACTCTTAGTATTTCCTCTCCCTCTATCATCTAAGAATTACTTCCCTTTCTTCTAAACATCTCTTAAGCCTGTCTTTCCTTCCTTCCTTCTTCTTTCTTTTTCTCTTTCTTTCTTTCTTTCTTCTTTTTTTTCCTTCTTCTTCCCATCCCACTTATATTAATTTTAGCTCATTTGCTGTTAACAGTGCTGCAGTGGATCTTTTTCTCCAGTTTGGTTCCTATATTTTTATTTTTATTTTTTCCCCTTTTCCTTTCTCTCTCTCACTTTATTTTTTAAAATTTTTGTTTAGGCCTAATACTATATGCTTCTCTTCTCTTACTCCATTCTGCCTTCTTCATTCCCTTTTGTATTTATAACATAAATTTTACTCTCTCTTTGCATTCCTCCAATTCCCTACTCTTATTAGTGCTCCTCCCCCTACCCTCTCAAAATCATTTTTCTTTCAGTTAGTCATCTCATATTCACATCTCCTTTCTTGTAATGGTCTTCATCTCTTTACACCCTTATTAACACTTGTTTTTTAAAATAACAATGCTTTGAACTCAATTAATTTTTTAAAGATTTTATTTATTTTCAGAGAGGGGAAGGGAGGGAGAAAGAGATGGAGAGAAACATCCATGGGTGGTTGCCTCTCGTGCACTCTCTACTGGGGACCTGGCCTGCAACCCAGGCATGTGCCCTGGATGAGAATCAAACTGGTGACCCTTTGGTTCACAGGCCAGTGCTCAATCCACTGAGCCACACCTTCCAGGGTTTAATACTTGTTCATTTGCTGTTGATAGCGGGTTTGTGGAGTGCGAGTTATTCTTGTGGGTATGGGTTTGTTTCCTGGGCTTTGCGATTTTGTTCTGGCAGCACTTGTACAACAGCATACAAGATGTGGTGGGTGGAGTGACCCTTAGTCAGCCAGCTGGAGGTAAGGACCCACCAAAGAATGACTGAACAACAATCAAATCCCAATTACATCCAGAGAGCCAACATGAATGGCAAAAAGGGCATCCTAGAAGCATCAAGTTCAGGAGATCAAGGAGACTGCACCAACTGAGCACCACAGGTCTCTTACCATAGAAGTTCATACCATGAAGACAGAGAGTCAAAACAGATCAACTTAAGAAGCAGAAACAAACAAGAAGAGTCTCCCCTAAAATGGGGAGACAAAGAAACAACCCCCAATCAAAAATTTTGGTACAAAAATTTTGCCTCAAAAGGAAAGAAGGAAACCCAAGAGTGCTAAATGAAATAGAGGCAAGTAAATGATCAGACATTCAGTTCAAATCAATGGTTATAAGGAAGTTCAACATCAGTGAGAATTACAAAGAACTACAGAGAAGCTACAAGGAAATGACTTCAAACTATATCAGCCTGAAAAAGGACATAGAAACAATCAATATGAGCCAGGATGAAATGAAGAATACAATTTCTTTATTGAAGAACACAGTAGAAGGAATAAAAAGCAGGCTAGATGAAGCAGAGGATCAAATCAGTGAGCTGGAGGACAAGTTAGAAAAAAATTCCCAGAAACAGTGAGAAAAGGAAAAAAGACTCAAAAAGAATGAAGGGCCTTAAGGAAGCTGCAGGACAACATGAAACATAATAATATCCATATAATAGGGATAGCAGGAGGAGAAGAAGAGGAGCAAGATAGAAAATCTGTTTGAAAAAGTAATGACAGAAAACTTTCCTAATTTGAGGAGAGAAAAAGTCACACAAATCCAGAAAGCACAGAGAGTCCCAATCAAGATGAACCAAAGAGGCCCACTCCAACACACATCATAATAAAAATGGCAAAATTCAAAAACAAAGAAAGAATCTTAAAGGCAGCAAAGAAAAACAGGAAGTAACATACAAAGAAACTCTGATAAGGCTAGCAACTGATTTCTCAGCAGAAACACTACAGGCCAGAAGAGAATGACAAGATATATTCCAAGTAATGAAAAGCAAAGACCTGCAACCAAGACTATTCTAGCCAGCAAGGTTCTCATTTAAAATGGAAGGCAAAATAAGGAGTGTCCCAGACAAAAGAAGGCTAAAAGAATACACCTCTGCCAAACCAGCATTGCAAGGCATGTTAAAGGGACTGCTTTAAGAAAATGAAGAAAAAGAGTGAGAGAAAGAGAGAAAGAGGAACACAGGTGCAAAGGGGAAAAATGTCAATGAATATGTACCTATCAATAATAACCCTAAATGTAAATGGATTAAATGCTCCAATCAAAAGACATAGGGTAGTTGAATGAATAAGAAAACATGACCCACACATATGCTACCTGCAAGAGATCCACCTCAGAACAAAAGATCTAGACAGACTGAAAATGAAAGGTTGGAAAAAAATATTCCAAGCAAATGGACAGGAAAAAGAAGTCAGGATAGCAACACTTATATCATCAAAGGCCATAAAAAGAGACACAGAAGGATACTTCATAATACTCAAGGGAAGAATCCATCAAGTTGACATAAACATTGTAAACATATATGAACCCAACATAGGAACACCCAAATATATAGGGAAAATCTTGGAAGAATTCAAGAAAAATATAGACAGTAACATACTTATAGTAGGGGATTTTAACACCCCACTGTCTACAATTGCTAGATCTTGTGAACAAAGAATCAACAAGGATATTGTGGCACTGAACGATGCACTAGATGAAATGGACTTGAGACATACAGAACCTTTCATTCCAAACAAGCAAAATACACATTCTTTTCAAATGCACATGGAACATTTTCAGAGATAAATCACATGATAGGACACAAAACAAGCCTCAACAAATTCAAGAAAATTGAAATCATAACAAGCATTTTCTCAGACCACAATGGCTTGAAACTAGAAACCAACCTTAAGGAGAAAATTCAAGAACAGTCAAATTTGTGGATAATGAATAGCATGTTATTAAACAATGAGTGGTTTAACAATGAGATCAAGGGAGAAATCAAAAAGTTTCTGGAAACAAATGAATATGAACACACAACAGCTCAAAACCTATGAGACACAGTGAAGGCAGTCCTGGAGAGGGAAGTTCATTGCAATACAAGCCTACCTAAAAAAGAGAAACATTTCAAATAAACAACCTAACTTTACATCTACAAGAACTGAAGGAACAACAACAAACAAAACCCAGAGTGAGTAGAAGGAAGGAAATAATCAAGTGCAGAATTAAATGACATAGAGACTGAAAGAACAATTCAAAGGATCATTAATCCAGGAGCTGGTTCTTTGGAAAGATAAACAATATTGACAAGCCTTTAACCAGACTCATTGTTGGGGAGGGGGAGAGAGAAGGAAGACCCAAATAAATAAAATTAGAAATAGGAGAAATTACAACCGATACCACAGAAATACAAGGATTGTAAGAAATTACTATGAACAACTATATGCCAAGGACTTCAAAAGCCTGGGTGAAATGGACAAATTTCTAGAAACATACAATCTTCCAAAACTGAATAAAGAAGAAGCAGAAAGCCTGAATAGATCAGTAACAGCTAGTGAAATCGAAGCAGTAATCAAAAAAACTCCTGGCACACAAAAGCCCTGGACCAGATGGTTTCACAGGAGAATTTTACAAAACATTTAAGGAAGAGCTAACACCTATCCTTCTTAAACTAGTTCAAAAAATCCAAGAAGAGGGAAGGCTCCCAAACTTTTTTTATGAGGCCAGCATCATCCTAATCTCAAAACCAGATAAAAACACAACAACAGCAGAAAAGAAAACTATAGACCAATATCTCTGATGAACACAGATGCTAAAATCCTCAACAAAATATTGGCAGATTGCATCCAGCAATACATTAAAAGGATCATACACTGTGATCAAGCGAGTTTCATCCCAGGGATGCAAGGATGGTACAATATTTGCAAATCAATAAACGTAACACATCATGTAAAGAAAAGGAAAGACAAAAATCACAATTATATCAATAGATGCAGAAAAAGCATTTGATAAAGTACAGCACCCATTTATGCTAAAAACACTCAGCAAAGTGAAAATAGAAGGAGCATACCTCAACATAATACAGGCTGTATATGAAAAACCTACAGCCAACATCATACTGAACAGGCAAAAACTGAAAGCTTTCCCCCTAAGATCAGGAACAGGACAAAGGTTTCCACTTTCACCATTTCTATTCAACATAGTATTGGAATTTCTGGTCACAGCAATCAGACAAGAAAAAGAAATAAAAGGCATCCAAATTGGAAAGGAGAAAGTAATACTGTCATTGTTTGCAGATGACACGATAGTGTATATACAAGACCCTATAGACTCCACCAAAAAACAACTCGACCTAATAAGTGAATTTGGCAAAACAGTGGAATACAAAGTCAACATTCAGAAATCTAAGGCATTTTTGTACACCAACAATGAAATATCAGAAACAGAAACTAGGAAAAAAATCCCCTTTACTGTAGCAACAAGAAAAATAAAGTACCTAGGAATAAACCTAACCAAGAAGGTAAAAGACCTGTACTCAGAAAACTACAGAACACTGAAGAAAGAAATTAAGGAAGACACAAATAAATGGAGGCATATACCGTGTTCATGGATTGGAAGAATTAACATTATTAAAATGTCCATAATACTCAAAGCAATTTATAGATTCAATGCAATCCCAGTAAAATACCAATGACATATCTTGCAGATATAGAACAAACATTTAACAAATTTATATGGAACCATAAATGACCCCAAATAGCCTCAGCAACTTTGAGAAAGAAGAACAAAGTAGGAGGGATCACAATAGCTGACATCAAACTATATTTCAAGTCCACTGTTGACGAGTTTCCGTAGTGTAGTGGTTATCACGTTCGCCTCACAAGTCCATTGTCATCAAAACAGTCTGGTACTAGCATAAGAACAGACACATAGATCAATGGAACAAAACAGAGAGCCCAGAAATAAACTCAAGTTTCCTTGGTCAATTAATATTTGACAAAAGGGACAGGAGAATAAAATGAAGTAAAAATAGCATCTTCAACAAATGGCATTGGGAGGTCTGGAGAGCTACATGCAAAAAAAAAAAAAAAAAAAAAAGAGAGAGAGAGAGAGAAAGAAAGAAAGAAACTAGACCACCAACTTACACCATACACAAAAATAAACTCAAGATGGATAAAAGACTTTAAGTTGTGTGACATAAACATCCTAGAGGAGAACACAGGTAGGAAAATTTCAGATATTCCATACAGCAATATTTTCACCAATACATCCCCTAGAGCAAGGGACATAAAGGAATGAATAAGCAAATGGGACTTCATCAAAAGAAGCTTCTCCACAGCTAAAGAAAACATCAGCAAACAGAAAAGGGAACCAACTGTATGGGAAAATATACTTGCCAATGGTACCTTGGACATGGGGTTGATTTCCAAAATATATAAAGAGCTCACATGACTCCACACCAGGAAGACAAACAATCCAATTAAAAAATGGGCAAAGGACCTAAACAGACACTTCTCCAAGGAGTGCATACAGAGGGCCCATAGATATATGAAAGGATTCTCAACATCACTAGCCAGCCATCAGGGAGATGCAAATTAAAACCACAATGAGATACTGCTTTGCACTGGTCGTAATGGCCATCATAAACAAATCAACAAACAAGTGCTGGCAAGGACATGGAGAAAAGGGAACCTCAGTGCACTGTTGGTGGAAATGCAGACTGGTGCAGCCACTGTGGAAAAGAGTATGGAATTTCCTCAAAAACTAAAAATAGAACTGCTTTTTGCCCTGGCAGTTCCACTGCTGGGATTATACCCTAAGAACCCTGAAACACCAATTCAAAAGAACCTATTTCATTGCAGCATTATTTACAATAGCCAAGTGCTGGAAACAGCCTAAGTGTCCATCAGGAAATGAGTGGATCAAAAAACTGCAGTACATTTACAGAATGGAATGCTACACAGCAGAAGGAAAAAAGGAATTCCTACCTTTCGCAACAGCATAGATGAAAATTGAGACTATTATGCTAAGTGAAAAAAGCCAGGTGGTGAAAGACAAATACCATATGATCTCACCTATAAGTGGAACCTAAGCAATAAAACAAAGAAGCAAGCAAAACAGAATCCGAGACATGGACAAGGACAATGGGGTCAGGGGAAGGGGTTCAGAGAGGATTGAAGGTGGAAGAGGGTGGTGGGCAGGGCAGGAGGGAGCAATCGGAGAAAAATGCAAACAACTGTAATTGAACAACAATACAAAGTTTTAAAAAATAGCAATCTGACAATTGTATTCAAATCACTTACTCAGAACTCAAGTTACTAAAGAGTCCTACAAATTGCTAATCTCTTGAGGCCAGGAGAATCCAAAATTTGCATCTTAATAATTACTCCAATTCATTCTATGTCACATGGATTTATGTCTGTTTGAGAGGCCAGAGCCAAAAAAGAACATTCTGCACATACCACTCTCACTTCCTCTTAATGACTTGTAAAAGTTTGGTGAGTGGTACCCAGAGTCTCCTGGCATTGATGTTTGGCAGACTGGAGAGAGTCTTCCAGTACAAGTTCACCGATGCTGTTCACTGTTCCACTATAACCCAGCCAGAGTTCCCTATGAATCCTATGACACCCCTTAGTAGGAGCTGTTTGTTTTCATGTCCTGACAGTAGTCCCAGAGCTGGAAGGGACCACTGAGTTTACTAATAAGGAAACTGAGGCCTGAAGAAGTGGTGACCTGTCCAAGTTTACAGATGCTGAGATGTAAGCCCCCAGCTTTTCCAAGGTTGGTCTGAAGCCAGAGAGCCAGCAGTTTCATGGCACCCCTGAAAGGTGTCCCAGACTCCAGAGTCCTCTCACATTGTACAGGGCCCAGGAGCACCCCCAGTCTCAGATTTTTCTTAGATAGTCCCAGGATCAATGTTTTGTTTTCTTGTGTAACCAAGTCACCTTTAAAATGTATGTGCCCTTCTGTCCTAGATGATATGGCTCAGTTAATTGGGCATTGCCCTGTAAAGCAAAAGGTTGCCGGTTCTATTCCTGGTTGGGGCACATGGTTGGGTTGCGGGTTCAGTCCCTGGTCGGGGGGTGTTTGATATCTCTCTCTCACATCGATGTTTTTCTCCCTATCTTTCTCCTTCCTTTCCCCTCTCTCTAAAAATAAACTCTTAAAAAAATAAAAAAAAAGTGTATATGCTTCAACCCAACTATTTTCATTCTAAAACATAACTTAAGGAAATAATAAGTGACAGGTGTAAAAATGTAGGCACAAGGATAGTCATAACATCTTTATCATAAGACCATGGCCACTATCCAAATAACAGAATATTGTGATTTGCTTTATAAATGATAGTACATCCACACAATGGGATATACAGTAATGGTTAAAAATGATAGTTTATGTACATGGGGCAAGAGTAGGTTTACAGTTGTAAGTATGCAAAACAGACTTTATCCTTATATTATTTATTAATTATTGTATTATTTCCCATATAAATGACTGTAAGCCTGCTTTTGCCCCACTCTGTAATTATTGGCATTGAAAGAAAATCAAGACTTTATTAAGTGAAAACAAATGCAAAACAGTATGTGTAGGACAGTTTCTTCAACATAATAATGTTATTAAAATAAAAATGGAGGAGGAACTATAATAGATTAAAAACAGCTTAAGAGACATAACCACATGCAATGTGTTTGAATCCTGATTCAAGCAAACCAAGTATTAAAAAGTCACATTTTTTCAGATAATTAAGGAAAACAGGACTTGAGATGCTGTGGTATGAGATGATATGAAGGAAGTATTAATTTCCTTAATGGGAAGTATGATTGTTCAATAAAAGCCCTTATCTGTTAGGAGTGAAAATGGAAAGTGAGTAAAGTAATTCCCATTCCTGATTGTAATTGTACCATATATATATATATATATATATATATATATATATATATATATATATATATATAAATGCACAGGGAAAAACTAGAAGGAAGTACTCTAAGTTATTACCATCCTTGGAAAATAGGATATGGCTGATCTTATATTCTCTTTACTTACTTTCCTTTATTTTCTGAACAATGTACAAACTTGTATGATATGGGGAAGAACTGTTACTATTATCTCCTGGTAACCTGAAGAGCCTCTTGGAATTCCTGCCAGGGAGGAGGAGTTCAGACAGGCTTGTGGGAGAAGCTGGTAGCTGGTGGTTCAGTGCTGGTGGTAGCTGGTGGCCTGTGAGTTCACAGCAGGACCCACGGGGCTTCAGTGTCACCCCTCTGAAGACTAGAGCTGGTCTCGAGGGAGCTGCACCTACACCATGCCTCAGTGGTGCTGAACCCAGAAGGGGCCCTTCTTCCCACTGCTCCCTCCTGACTGTGGATGAACTGCTACCCTACCCCAACCAGCCAGGCTCTGCCTCTGCCTCTGGTCCTAGGTGGGGCACAGAGAGGCCAGGCAGTGGCCAACAGCAGGGAAGTTAGTGATAAGGCCAGGCCTCCCAGGCCCAGCTCTGGGATGTGCAGAACCCCTCAGGACCACACCTGGAGACTGAAGCTAAGGAGCAGAGCAAGGTGATGCCCAGGACACAGGAGTTTCCATAGGCTGCCCTTGCCCCCTCAGGCTACCCCTTCATACACACATTGGTTGGGAACCAAAACCCAAGAAGGCCCCTCACACCTCAGTCCTGAGGGACACCACACAACAAAGTCCTCAGTCCCTAGTCCCCAAGACCTTAAGATCATCTAGCCCAGCGATTTTCAAACATTTTCATCTTGTGGCACACACAAACTAATTACTAAAATTCTGCAGCACACCAGAAAACTAACAGTGGAAAATTGTAATGGTGGGAAATTTTAACCCACCCCACCACGTTCCTAGGAAGACGTGAAGCCAGGATAGCTAAACCAGGATGATGCACATGGGACTGTCACTTGCTTTATTGGAATGGGCTGTGCTACTCTGAACATAGAGAGCTTTTCAACCTCCTCCCTTGATCTCTTTTGACGTTTCTGTAAGTGCTAACTCTGACTTATGTAATTTGTAGATAAATAGCATGTTTGTATGAGATTCTTAGGAATTATGAATTCCTAGGAACTGTAAGAGATACATACTCCACCCTTCAGGCATCCCAAGTCCATGAAATTTGCTGACCTTCAACCATAAAATCAAGATATGTGGAGTCAGGAAGACACGAAGCCAGGATGACGTGAAGCCAGATGACGCACACAGGACTGTCACTTGACTTATTGGAGTGGACTGTGCTGGTCAACCTCCCCTTGATCTCTGTTCTATTCACCCCCCGCCCCCGCCTTATAAAAAACTCTGCCTCTACTGAGATGCGGAGATGGGTTTTGAGGCATGAGTGCCCCATCCTCCAGATGGCCGGCATCTGAAAATAAACCACTTTCCTTTACAACAGCACCTGCCTCTCAAGTATTGGCCTTTGTCATGGCAGGAAGCTGGACCTGCGTTCAGTTACAAAATTACATGTTTTGCTGATCTGACAAAAAAAAATTAGGTATAATTTCGATTCACTCATGCCAAATGGCTACTATTGTATTGACTGTTGTCATTTTTTTTTTTTTTTTTTTACAATCTAAGAAGAGAGGTCAGTGCCCCTGACTAAATAGTCATGTATTG
Source organism: Pteronotus mesoamericanus (assembly GCF_021234165.1). Taxonomy (NCBI): domain Eukaryota; kingdom Metazoa; phylum Chordata; class Mammalia; order Chiroptera; family Mormoopidae; genus Pteronotus; species Pteronotus mesoamericanus. The sequence goes on from NW_026555065.1 coordinate 20,376,737, forward strand.
CATGTTTTAAAAATTCTTGTGGCTTACCTATTGAAAATCACTGATTTAGCCAAACCCTTCTGTTAAGGGATAAAAAACAAAGGTTCAGATTGAAGTGACCTGGCAAATCACAGTCAGTTGGTGGTGGACCCAGGATTAGTTAGAACTCAGGAATCCTAATGTCAAATCTTTTCCATCTACCCCTCATGGGCCTCATGGGTCCAAGACCAGAGGACACAGGCTTCTCCCCACCCCAGCAATCCCCAGCAAGCTCCCAGGGCGGATAAAATCCAGTGAGCGATCTCACCTGCACATCCTATGTCTCTGCAGGTGCCCAGGGAAGGACCTCAATGTCTGAACTCAGCCAGGGCTTTAAGGGGAGAGGGGAGGTAGGGGGTGAGGGGCAGAGGCCATGAGAGTATCACCATGCAGCTCCTATAAAGCAGTGGCTGTGCCAGAGAGCATCTGCTGCTGTCTCGAAGGCACTTCCCTCCGGCAATGAACTCCTACCCAAGCTGCTTCCTTGCTGCTTCCTTATCCATCCTGTTCTTCCCTGAGCCCTGGAGGACCTCAGTGTGTGGAGGAGGACAGGGACAGCAGAGACCTGCCTGCCACCAAGAGGTGTAGCCCCTGTTTGGTTTCTCTACTCCAAGCCTAGGCTGAGATTGTGTACACAGGCACTTCCGGGGAAAGGTAAATACCCAATAATCCAACCTGCCTCCCCACTCCTAACCTCTGGGCCAACCAACTTCCCACTGACCTCCTTTGCTCTCCTACAGGGAGCAAATCAGGAACCAGGAAGGGGCAGGACTGTGCTACAGAGGAGGTCTGGCGTGGCCTGAGAACTTGGGGTAGGAGACCAGAGGTGACTTCTTGTTAGCACCTGCTGTAGCAGATAAACTTCGGTACTCCAAGCCTAGGGTGAGATCATCAGCAGGGGACAGTTCTAGGGAAAGATAAATACCCAGTAATCCTATCTGCCTCCCCAGTCCTAACCTCTGGGCCAACCGACTTCCTACTGACCTCTTTTGCTCTCCTACAGGGAGCAAATCAGGAACCAGGAAGGAAGAAGCAGGACTGTGCTACACAGGTCTGGCATGGCCTGAGAACCGGGGGTGGGAGACCAGAGGTGATTTCATGTCAGCATCTGCTGTAGCAAAGGTGGATGGCAAGTAGGAGTTGCTGGGGCTGAGCCCCCTTGAGCCCTCTTTCTCCTTTGGTGACCGTGGGGCAGCCTCCCCCTTCCATCCTCTAATTTGCCTGCAGGGACCTTCCTCCCAGGTCTCCACCCTTACACCCTACCCGGAGCTGGGAGTGCCAGCTGGGTGGGGTCCCTAGTGTTGACAGAAAGTGAACTAGGTACTGGGCACCTGACAGAGCACACAGAGGCTGGCTGGGCCACCCAAGGTCGGGGAAATCATAGGGAATTTATATTCTTGGTTCCGGGAGAGATTCACTGAGTTAATCACTATTTAGTGAGCACTTAGTGGAGGTGGGAGGAATGGATTCTTGGGCTTCCTGCAGCCCCTTTCAGGGGATGCAGAGGCAAGGGAGCCCGGCAACAGCTCAGGAATACCGGCTTGGGCCTTCTCACCACCCCAAGGACTGACTCGGCGGCCCACCCACACCACCGCCTTCCCTGTCACCCTCTCTGCCCCTGCTTGGGAAGCGACAAAACACCACAGTAGCTTGAGAGCTTCTCGGGGGATTTGGAAAGGGGAACTGTTTCCTGAACTACTGTTTCAGAGTCAGCCCATTCACTCTTCCAAACTGCCCACATGGCAGGCCTCACGAAGCCCAATTAACAGACTGGGAAATCGAGGCTCCAAGACATTGATCCAGCCCAATCACTGTTGTGTAATAAGTGACACATGTATTTATCCTTGGTAGCTCTACCTTTCCAGGGGCGCCTCTGCAGCTCCTAAGTCTCTTTCAGGTTCAGTGGCCTCCTCTCTCCACCAAATCACAATCAGAGGAAAAGTGGCTACTTGTGAATTTAACACAGTAAGTACACCTCCTTTAGGGGCATTTCTATTGGAAGCCTTCCATCTAGAAGCCTTTCTCTTTCCACATGAGAAGCTCAGTGGTGGTAGAACTTTGGGCATCACTGAGCTGGAAGGAGAGTTTTGAGAGAAGACAGCTGGCAAGTCTGGCCCTGGAGCTAAACAGGACTCACGAGAGGCAAGCACAGTGGGCCATGTGGCTGCTGAGCGCTTGTGTTGTGTATAGACAGAAGTCTTAAGATCCAACCCTCCTCCAGAGATGATGAAAGAATAGTGTGTGACCTTGAGCAAATCTCCTGATTTCTCTGTTTCCTTAGCTGTAAAATAATCATATGTATTTGGCTGGCTGTGAGGATTGGAGAATCATTAATATAAATTTCCAACAGTCAATGAAATGACATTCGATGCACAAAATGTGCCACTGTCAAAATCCTGGATCTTTGTTTCCCTTTGTGAAATGATACACCCAAGTCCGTTCCTCCCTAAACAGAGGCACAAATCACGCCGGCAGCCAGGCACTACAAGCAGAATTTATTACCCAAGGCAGTTTGAGGAATTCCAGGCACTGGTCACAGCCTCCCCTGGTCACAAGAACTTCTTCTAAGCCACCCTCCACGCCAGGCTGAGGTGAAGGAATGAAAGCCTGCAGCCTTGCTTATGTTGCAGCTACTACATCCTCATTCTTGACTAATAATCTTAAAGTCACAGATCAACATAATGTGATTGGACCCAACCCTTACACAGTAAAATTAAAATAACATCACAATTTAGAGATACCATTCAGACAGAATGATACCAAGAGTCTTAACTGGCTATGAGAAGGGGAACGGTTTTCTGTTTAGGGTTACCGGAGTTACATGGCGTTGTATAATAATCAAGCATAAGTCTGGGCCTAGAAGCAGATGCTATTCTGTGGTGCATGGACCAAACCCGCTGGGGCTGATCAATGGCAAGGTTTAACTTAAGGTCTCCCGCGAGGACTCCTCCTGACTATCCTTAGGTAGGTGTGTCTCCTGGTTGCCTAGTGACAAAGAAGCACGCAGTGGCTGCCTCTGAACAGTGGAAGGAAGGGTGGAGTAGAGGGTATTAAGAGGGTGCAAATAAATTACACAGAATTCTCAGGGGTTGAAAAAGAGGCATTCTTCAAGCAGTGTTGAGAAGTTCCCTATTTCTACAGCTGGGGAATGCAAGCTCTTTGACCTCATAAGGGATTTTGATGTTACTTGTTTGTTTGTTTTTGATTTTATAATTACCCTAGACACAGGAAGCTCAGTGTCTTATTCTCCTTTAGCCATCAAATCAAGGAACACCCATATCTAGAAACACTGTGTTTTAAACTAAAACGGCTGACAGCCCCTCATCTCAGACCCCGAGCTACAGATTTTCATGAAAATCTGTTTCTGGGCAGGTTAAGTCTTCTTGATAAAGTTGTCTCTTCATAACTCAGGCCCCATCCCCCACCTGGCCTGGCCATAGTCATAGTGGAACCAGGAACTCAACAGATTTTCATCCCTTATTCAACTCAGGCACTCCAGGAAGAAGGGGAGTTTCCCTCACCTGCCTGTCGAGAAGCTCTGCTCCACTTGCTGAACTTTGCTCAGCATGAACAGGTCAATCTCGCTACAAGTTCCCCCAAAACTGTCCCTAGTTGTGTTTCCAAGGTGCACCAACTTGGCTGTGAAGGCTCTCTGCTTGTAATGAATCATTTTAATTGTTCTTGCTAATTAAAAGAAACTTCTGTTTAAAGCCTGCCCTTGCCCAGCTATTTAGCCCCGAGATGCTGAGAGGGTCGGAATGAGGGCAGAGCCCAACTAACATCAAGGATCCTGGTTGTTGGGGTCGCACTTGATCATGACTTTCAATCCCAATCCCTTTTTGGATGCTTCAAAGGCCTCCAAAGCTTTCTCCAGAGGAAATCTATGGGTCACTAAGGATTTTACATTCACAGACTTGGATGCAAGCATTGAAATCGCCACCGGCCATCTGGAAAAGATCACAAGGGTTACATTCAAACTTCAGGAGGGAAGAGCCAGGTCCCCCAAAGTATCAAGCACAATGCCAGCTTGGCCATATTTATTTACAGCACTGTGGCTCTGCCAGGTCAATTCTACAGACCAAAAAGCGTAGAAATGATCTAACGACTCGTAATTTAAGAGCACGGAGCCTGTTCCCAAATGCCCCCAGACTCTTCTACAATGTCTGCCACTGAAGCCTTTTCTGGTATGAAGGCCGGAGGCCTCTGGAGGCCACTGTGAAAAGGCAGACAAGCCTCTGGGAGGCCAGGATAACCCAATTTCACCCCTTAGCAGCTCTTCTTGAGAGAGCTGACTGGAAAACTGGCTGAGGGGAGCGGGTGGAGCCTCAGAATGTGCACTGGGGTGAATTAAGACCTTCTCACTTCCTAGGGTGGGCCTGGGGCTCTGGGCTGGAAGCCAAGGGACTTGAGTTCTTACTGTTGTCCTTTCTCTCCTTCTTTCCTTTGAAGGAGGAAAATGGCTATGGGGCCACTTAAGTAAGTGGAAAAAAGAGGGCCTGCGATAGGAGTGGCAGACACCCACGAAGGGTATGCTTCAAAATCCTGCCCCTTGTTTCTGCCTTCCCTACATCCTCTCTTTGGACCCCTGTCATGTCGCATGGTTATCCATGTGGCCAGGGACAGCTCCTCATGAATAAGCAGGCAGAGACTCTTGGTCCCAGAGGCCGGCCCTGGTCTTGCTGGGCACTCGCCACCCCACTCCCCCACAACACACTCACGTGTTGCAGTATCGAAACACGCCCTTGATATCCAGTTCCCGGGTGGCTGCATGCAGTAGGGGCACCGTGGTCATGTCAGAACTCAGTCCTACCAGCACCAGGGTCCCACCAGGACAAGTTGCCTGAGGAGGAAGAACAAGAAAACCTGGAGGATAGGAAAATGCAGACTTCCCACTCACAGCAACACTGCTGTCACACAAGTATCTCCTGATCACAACAGGTGAGTATCCAAAAATGTCAGGAAGTGATACTTTCTATGCTGCTGAACTCTTCATCAGAGCAACCAACACCCCATAGAGCAGCAGAGTAAATACTGTCTTCTCTAAAGACCCTGAAATAATGTATTTCACCACTGGAGGACCAGGCACAGTGGGAGCACCTTCCGCTGTCCACAACGTCCCACTGAATAGCCAAGGTTCTCCAGGCCTCAGTGAGAATCTACCCTACAAACAAGACTGATTTTCAGCAGCCCCCGAGCACTTTTCAAAGGTTTACCGATTCATACTAGATGTTGGCATCAGCTACTTCCTCATCTCAGCACCTGTTCCTCCTCCAGAGTGCCCACTCCACAAGACAGGACTTTTGTAAAACCTCTAAGGAACCACCCTCTTGGTGAGAAAACTACTAAACACCATACAAATGGGGAGGGCTACTAGAATTCTGTGGTTTAAAAAAATTCCTTCTATATGCAAGCTGGCATTTAGAAATATCTTTGTTCCAGAGACATGCATCCCGATAGTATGGTTCATAATGAATTTTGTCTTCCTTGAACATCTATCTGCCTTATCAGTTCCCTCCGGGAGCAGGCCAGAGAGTGAAGTTTCTCTTGACAACCTTCACATAACTCTTGGGTGTTATGTCTGCACCAGAGATTGTGGGGGATCACTGCGCTCTATGTTGTGGGAGGCAGAAAAATGGACAATTTGTTCCAGCCCCTCTCTCTGAGGGGAAGAATACACCATGGAGAGAGCCCTGCAGCAAAGGGGTGACTCTGGCATCCACACTTTTGAACTGGGGGGCCCTGGACGGGGCCCTCACAGCCAGCTTCCTCCTGTGTAAGAACAGGATGCTTCCCCAGCAGGGCTGCTGGGGGCACCAATCACAGTGCTCCGTCTGCAAGAGCGTGGCTCATTGCTTGGCATGGGAACCTCTGTGGTATATGAACCCTGTCGGTAAGGGGAAGGGCTGGAAAATGTTGCTGTCTCCACCGGAAATGTAGGGGAGAGTGGTCAAAGTTGTGAGTGTGCCACGGAAAACTCAACTGAAAAATTTTCTAGGAAAACTGTTTCCCTATCAGCATTTCCTCTCTACCTGCTGAGGAGCAACACGGTCAGACTGGCCATCCCAAGCTGCCAGGAGGCCAGCAGTTTGCTGAACACAGACAAAGGAAGGCTTGGACTACTTGCCCAATGTTTGGTGGGTGTAACCCCGGCACCAAGGAGATGACATCGATTCTACCCTAAGCAGTTACCACTTCTCCTCACAAACATTATTCAGTCATGATCTGGCAGAAAAATGACTCTCGGGTATATCCATATAAGGTGCCCCTGCCTAACCTTCCTGCTGACGGGATGGCCTGTCGCATTCTACAGCGCCTGTCATGCATGATGGCTCCACACTACACTCAAGAGAGGTGCAGGGCTCAGGCCTGGTGAGGCCCGTGGGTCACGTTTACCTCCTCGCCCATTTTGGGTAGCCTGGGAATTGGGCCCCCACCATTAAAGCTGGAGATGCCAGCTGTCCCAGATGCTTTCCAGGCAGGAAAAAAGAAGAAGGGAAGCCTCGCCTTGAGAAGCCATGTCTTCAACTGCTCTGTGAATGTAGTCACTGACCTTTCAATAACTTGAAGACAACAGACATACCTTACTCATTATCATAGCCCTCGAGGTTCCCTGCACAAAGCCGGGCACACAGGTACCCGAGACATGATGTGGACTGACCACACCCATTTCCCTCTGAGCTTTGGTTTCTCTTTGGCCTGGAGCAAGGAGACCATCTGCTCCTTGCTCCTCCAACCACTCACTCTGCCCCTGATGCCATGGGTATCTTGGCAGCTCTGCCAGGGTGCCAGCCCCGAGGGCCATGCCACAGAGCTCAAGCGCTCGGCTTTCCACAGAACGTCTTGCATGGTGCCAAGTGCCCTTGTACATGACCAAGCTGTGACTCAGAAGGAAGGAGGAAGCCTGAACTGCCACAGGGAAGCAGTCTGGGAGGCCGGGCAGGGGTGCCCAGCGGTGGCAACTGTCACCACTGCACTCCCCAGTCCCGCCCCTCCCACCCTAGCACGGTGGCCCACTGGCTCCCTGTTCCTTCCCTCCTTTCTCTCCTAAGCAGTGGACAGAGTAAGAAAAGTGCAGGCATCGGAGTAGTGTGCTCAAGGCCGGCACTGGGCCTCTCATTGTAAAATGTGGAAGATGATGACTAATCTCATGGCTACTGTGCAGATTGGGCATCACATTTATAAAGCACTGGGCTTGGAACCTGGAACATATTCTTTCTCCCCTCTTTTCTTCATACTTTGATCTGGGGATGCCACTTCCCCTCTCCACCTCCCTGCCATCTTTTCATAAATTACTAGTGAGTCCATGAGGGATGAATCGGGTATTGACAGTTTATCTGTTCCTAATTCTGCATGAGATTAGCAGTAGCTAACTGACTAAACATTACTTCAACTTTGTGACTAACTGAATTAGTGGCTGCCACTTTGTATAAATGACTCAAAGATGAGTTTTCCTCAATAAAACACAGCAGGGAATTCCCATACTTAACTAAGACACGGTTCCTTGTTCCTCTTGTTGATCCTTTTATCAAAAGCATACTTTTATGATCACAGCTGTGACTGCTATCAGAGCAACCGTATCCTAAAGGCACGGGTCACTTATCTTCAAGGACTGTATGTATCTGTTACTTTGTTGAAACCTCATAATGACCCAGTGAGAATGTTAGGCAAATGTGCCAACCTCCACTGGAGGGATAGGAAAACAAAGATCCAAAGAGATCACTTAATTTAGCCAGAGCCAGGCCACAGAACGAGTTAGTGGACAAGCTTGATCCTAAGACCAGTGACTTCTACTCAGTTCACTATCCTGCGTGGATTCCCCAGAGCCACCCACCAGCTTCAGCTGCCCTCATCCCACTCACGTAGATGCCCGTCTGAATGGCAGTGTCTGCCCCAGTGCACTCGATGGTGACTTCTGGCTTGCACCCCAGGAGACCTTCCACTTTACTGGCAATTTCCTGAGGGCTCTCCTTGGAGATCTGCAGGACGAAGTCAGCCCCAACTTCCTTGGCTTTAGACAACCGAGAGGCAGACAGATCTAAAGTTGAAAAAAGGTTTGAGAAACTGGATGAAGCATTCGGGAGAAAATAAAAATGGAGGTGCAGGTTCTGATGGCAATGCAACTCTGGTGCAGTGGGTGGCATTGCAGAGCCCAGTGCACATACTTTCTATACATTCACACAGCCCCATACACACATCTACACACACATCCTCAAAGATATCTTCTTTTCTACACACACACATTTTCACAGGTACATTCTATACACATACTCTCTCTCTGATAGCGTCTCCTCACACAAACACCCTTCTGCATTCCCACTCCCCCGTTCATTCACACACACCTGTATACCACACAACTCTACACATTCACCCCCACGCACTCACAGGTAACGTCGTCTCACACATATTCACACTCTCAGATACCTCACACACACAGACATTCTCACACAGATGCCTCCTGTACATACACACGCTCTTTGATCACAACGTGCTGCCATATATACTATACCACTCCACAAACACACCCACACACGCTGTTGGATAACCTCACCTCACATGTGAACATTCATCTCTCGCTCATCTCGTACACAAACATCTTCTCATAAATATACTTTACACTAATACCATGTGTGCATGCGCGCGCGCGCACACACACACACATACACACACACACCCTCTTTCTCCTGGATTTAGACAAATGAAGCAAGGGCTGAGCCTCCCGTTAGGACCAAGTAGGCAGTATGCGCATCTCAGGTCCACACTGAGAGAGCCAGGTCCTCTTCTCTGCAGCAGCCAACCCTCTCCCAGCAGCTTTACAAAGTCTCTTCCTGAACCCTGACTTGGTCATCCCCTGGGTGAGCTTTTCAACCCTGGAACCAGGAGAAAGGAGGAGGAACCTCTTTAGTACTAAAGTACCTCTGAAGGAAATAGGTCTTATGCCTCTGCCTTAAACTATGGGCACAGCTGTTTAAAAAGAAAAAAAACTTTACCAGTCACCACCACTTGAGCCGCACCCATTGCCTTGGCCACAAGCAAATTGACCAGTCCAATTGGCCCTGAATAAAGAAGGAAATGGGAGACATTTGTGAAATATGAAACATCAGTTCTTCCGCCCGTCTAGACTATAAACAAGAACCATCTCTATTGTATACCTCTAGGATCTATCCCAGAGCCTGACACAAAATGAGAACTTAACCACTGTTTGTTGAATGCATGAGGAATTGTTTTCTATATAAAATTTGTTCATAGGGCTGGGTCCTGTTTGATTCTCTCCTAAGACAGAGCTATAAATTTTCCACTTACTCTTGGGCCCTGCTGGAGGATAATGTTAAAGAACCAGAGGACTCAAGAAAACATTTTATCAGAGGAGAAGTCATCTCAGAAGGTCTCTCTTTGCCCCTTGTTTCTTGTTTGACCCATCGCACCTCCCCAAGGAAAGACATATTATTTATAGGTGTCCGCCGAGAACAACCCTGGACTGTCCTTAAGTCAGCTGGCTCTCTGGTTGGGGCAGCTGCTCAGGCATCCCCAGGATGTTCAGGTGACTAAGAATCAACCTGGAGACCACCTGCTTCCCTGCTGTATATACCTGCTAGTGATATGTGGTCTTAACACAAAGATCAGACCCACAAAATAAGGCTATTCAGAAAATCTTTGGGGATTTTCTTTTTGAACACTCCCCTTGAAAATAGTTTTGTGAGTTACCCTAGAAAGTAAAACAATGGAAAATACCTGAAATGACCAACCAAAGGGATTAGTTAAATAAACTACTGTGGGATACCACACAGTTATTAGAAATTATGTCATAACTCTTTTCTCTACTGACATGAAAAAAATGTTCACAATATATTTTTTTAAAAGTAAAAAAGAAGCGTATTCAACATGATCTCATTAAAGAGAGAGAGAGAAAGAAAGAAAGAAAGAAACAAACAAACAAACAAAGAAGGAAAGAAAGAAAAGTAAGGTTCTACACCAAAATGTTAACAGTGATTCTCTCAGGCTGATGGGGCTGTGGGTGAATTTCCGTGTGCACATATGTGGTGTGTATGACTTATCTTTTCTTCTATGGCAAAAAGGTATTGCTTATATATATATATTTTTAAAAAATCTGTCATCTGAATTCAACAGTGCTGGCTCATTGAAGCAAGTCTGTTCTATACCCATCAACCTACTTAGGAAGCCCCATGGTCCCTTATTTGGCTCTGCCAAAAGAAAAGTCAGTCACAAAAATATAGGATTACCCCGGCTGCGTATCTCAGTTGATTAGAGCATTGTCTTGATACACCAGGATTGTGGGTTCGATCTCTGGTCAGGGCACATACAAGAAGCAAGCAATAGTAAGTAAGTAAATCGATGTTTCTCTCTCTCTCTCTCAAATCAATTTTAAAAGAGTGTATGAAGATTAACTCAAAATGGATTAAAGTTATTTATTTATTTATTTATTTATTGACAGAGGCGTAGGGAGGGAGAGAGGGAGAGAAACCTCAATGTGTGGTTGCCTCTCACACGCCCTCTAGTGGGGATCTGGCCCACAACCCACGCATGTGCCCTGACTGGGAATCAAACCAGAAACCCTTTGTTTCACAGGCTGGTGCTCAATCCACTGAGCCATACCAGCCAGGGCTAACTAAAGTCTTGAGCATAAGACCTGAAACTATCAAACTCTTAGAAGAAAACATAGGTAGTAAGCTTCTTGACATCAGTCTTGGCAAAGAATTTTAGGATTCGACACCAAAAGCAAAGGCAATAAAAGCAAAAATAAACAGATAGGATGATATCAAACTAAAAAGTTTCTGCACAGCAAAGGAAATCATCAACAAAATGAAAAGGGCACCTACCAAATAGAAGAAAATATTTGCAAATCATATATTAATTAAGGGGTTAATATCTAAAATATATAAAGAACTTGTACAGTTCAATAGCAGCAGCATCATCATCATCATCAACTCGATTATAAAAGGAGGCAGAGGATCTGAATAAACATTTTTCCAAAGAAGACAAACAGATAGCCAACAGGTACATAGACAAGGTGTTTAACATCACTAATTATCAGGGAAATGCCAATCAAAACTACAATGGGATATCATCTCACACCTTTTAGAATGGCTGTTATCAAAGAGCAAGTGTTGGGAAGATGTGGAGAAAAGGGAATAGCAAGTGTTGGGAAGATACGGAGAAAGGGAAACCTTCTTACGCTGTTGGTGGGAATATAAATTGGTGCAGCCCCAGTGGAAAACAGTATGAAGATGTTCGGCAGAATAGATAGCAAACCAAGGCAGAAAGGGAGAGGGAGCCATGTCTGACCCATTAATTCAGCAGTCTGAGCCCAGTCACATAAGACTGCCACGTGTTCATACGAAAGATCATAATAAGTGCAGGAGGAGGGGAGCCTTTAAAATTGTATGTATTCTTTCCACTGTCTGGGAAAGAAAGCCTTTGAAACTGTATGTTAATCCCAAGGTCTGGAGAAGGGAGGAGGAGGGGGAGGCTGGAGACTGGCTACAAGCATAAAACCCCTAAAGCCCCAGTAGGCAGGTCACTCAGACTAGCAAGGTACCCACTTGCAGCTTCATGCTCAAGTGTACTTCATAAATAAACTTACTATTTCATTTCCACTATACACACTGTCTCTCACCTGAATTCATCTTTTGTGATTGAGACAAGAACTAAAGGGGGGGCTCCCTCACTCAGGTCTCTCCAGTAACAAAGGTTCCTCAAAAACTTTAAAACACAACTATTAAATGATTAAACAATTCTACTTCTGAGTATTTATCTGAAGAAAATGAAAACACTAACTGAAAAAGATATATGTACCCCCATGTTCACTGCAGCATTATTTACAATAGTCAAGATAACTGAAACAACTTAAATGTCTATTGATGGATGAATGTATAAAGATGGGGTGCATATATAGAATGAAATATTATTCAGCCATAAAAGGAAGAAAATCTTGTTTTTTGTGACAACATGGATGGATTTTTAAGGGCATTATACTAGGTAAAATAAGCCAGACAGAGAAAGACAAACACCATATGATTTCACTTATACTTGGCATCTAAAACAAACAAATAAAAAAACCTCATAGAAACAGAGAACAGGTGTGTTGCCAGACGAAGAGGGTAGAGAGTGAGTGAAATGGGTAAAGGGAGTCGAAAGGTACAGACTTTCAGTAATAAAGTAAATAAGTCATGCAGACATAATGTTCAGCATAGTGACTATAGTAATAATACTGTATTGCATATTTGAAAGTTGTTAAGAGAGTAAATCTTTAAAGTTCTCATCCCAAGAATAAGAAACTTTGTAACTCTGTATAGTGATAGATGTTAACTAGATTTAGTGTGGTAGTCATTTTGCAATACTTGACCTTTGAACAACAAGGATTTGAACCACACAGGTCCCCTTATATGTGGATTTTTTTCCCCAATAAACACATACAGTACTACAAATGTATTTTTTCTTCTTTACAATTTCCTTAATAAAATTTTTTCTAGCTTAATTTATTGTAAGAATACAGTATGTAATCCATAACATACAAAATATGTGTTAAGCAATTGTTTGTTATTGATGAGTCTTCTAGTCAACAATAGGCTTTTAGTAAAGTTTCTGGGGAGTCAAAAGTAGATTTTCGACTGTGCAGGAGGTGGGTGCCCCTAACCCCAGCATTGTTCATGAGTCACCTGTATATACAAATATCAAATAATTAGATTGTATGCGGAAAACTAATGTTATATGTCAATGATACAAAAACAAAACAAAAACCCACAAGCAGATGAGGAGCACCAGATCACACTCACAAAGAGCGTGAGCACATTGTCTGAGTCCCCAACAGTTAGAAGTCTAGAATGATTCAGTCTGAGGCTGCTAGGGTTCGTTCAGGTGGAGGAGCGAAGGCAGCTTCCCAGCGCAGGCAGAGGGCTGGCTCAAGGTGGGCCAGACTCAATCCCTCTAACTGGCAGTGAGCAGGACCAACCACATTCCTGGGTGGGACGGGAAGGCCACTTCTCTGATATGATTTGGAAGTTCCAAAAGCTGCTCTTCCCCTTACTATTAAAAATATTCCTCTCGTTTCCTGTCAAGAGTTGGAAAATAATCCCAGGTTGCATTCTTTAAACGAATAAAAGGGTTATGTTGCCTACGAAATAATATGATTTCTGCGGATACTAATTTAGCAAAGTGCCGGTCACTGAGAGAATGGGACACTGGAATCCTCTCCTACCTGGAAAGATCCTAGGACCAATTTCAGCCTTTGGAGGGGAAATGAGATGGGCAGAGGGGACTCCACATTCCCCTTTAATAAATTCATATACCAGGATATTGTCTGTTTCTTACCAGCTCCACACACAAGGACCTTGTTTCCCAGGGTGACTCCACCTCGTCGGCAGGCATGGATCCCCACAGACAGTGGCTCAATCAGGGCCCCTTCCTCAAAGGTGACATTGTCAGGAAGCCTGGGGAGGCAGCCATTCAACACACTCAGTTATTCCTCTGGGTTCACAATAACAATAGTTAATATTTTTTGAGCATTTATTTATGTGCTGGGCAATATGCTAAGCACTTTACATAAATTCACTCATATTAATCCTCAGAACAGTTCTGTGGTAGGTACTATTATTCTTATTTTACAGATGAGAAAACTGAAGCTTGGAGGATTAAATAACTTGCTCTAAAGTTTCAAAACTAGTGAGGGGCTCAAAGGATTTGAATTTGAAGCCAGATATATAGAAGTCACATTCCAACCATCTCATCTGTTTTCTCAAACTGAGAGCCTTTCTGGTGTCCCTTTAGCAAATGATCCCGACTATCAGCAACTTAGCAAAACAGTGACTTAGAAGCTGGCGTCATTCTGTTCATTGTTTCCCCTACAGCCTGTTCCAGAGGAGCCGCCCCTAACGGCAGCCACCGCCAGGCTCTCCCGGCACTGGTTCAGAGGGGAAGAGAGCCGGTTTTACACACAGCTGATGAAATGCTGTGTCACCTTCACCCCTGGGTCCTTGGTTTTCAATCCCTAGTCCACTGGTATCTTGATACTTTCAACAATCCTACTGATGATGACAGCAAACATTTGCATAAGGCTTTGCAGATTAGAGAGCTTTCTCACCCATTATCTCATTTAATCCTCACCATGACCTTGTCAGGTGGGAAGAGCAGGCTTTATTTTTACCTTTATTCTGCAGAAGAGGAAACTGCAGCTCAAGGACACTCTGAGACTCGCCCAAGGTTACAATGCTAGTGAGTGGAAAAGCAAGATGTGAACCCAGGTCTCCTGATTCCCTGCCTGTACCACATCAGCTGCCTCTTGGTACCAGCAGCTCTATAGTTAACATCTAATTTCTGCTAGTTCTTAACTGGCTGGTATTTATTTATCCCATGCCCCAAAACCTCCACATGAAAAAGTTCCAAAAAGAAATCAGGGGGACAGCCAAACCATGTGCTCATCCCCGTGATCCTTCTGTCACTATTCACACTCCCCAAAGAATAAATAACAAGGCCTGCAAGTGGCCTGGCTGCCACCAAGCACCCTTCCCTTCGCCCCTCCTCTCTGCTTCTCTCACAGTATTTCCTGGCTCCAGTCTGTCCTCTGGCTCTGATTGCTTTCATCACTCCTTCTACCCACCCCACCAACTCCATATGAAAAAAAAGTTTGAAATTAAATAATGAAGACTCCCAAACTCTCAGGCACCTCCCAACCACCCCTCTCGGACACATCTGCCCCTTCCCATTTGAGCCTCCCCTAAGCTTGTGCTGGCTCTAGGCTGAGCGTGGCTTTTGGTCAGGAACTGTGTGCTCCTCTCCCCTTCTCTCTGATTTCCCCTTGGAATGAGAACACCGAAAAGAAAAGCGATTGTGCTAAGAGAGGATTATTACCTGGGAGTTTATTCTACTGATTAGGCAGATCACACAGGCCTTATCAAGGAAGAAGCCAGAGCCAGCAGCCCGGAGGCAGAAGCACCAGGCAGGGGTGGGAGGAATCCTGGGGCCCAGCCCCTCTGCCCCTGACCTTGGGAGAGTTACTGGGTCCTCCTTCCCCAACCTTGTTCACTGAGGGTTGAGGGTAGAGGCGATGAGAGGACTCTGTTTTCCCAGCCCTAATCTTCCATGACTTTATAAACACCAGAGAATGACAAGGCAACTTGGTGGTTTTCACAATAGCCTTCAGGGAACAGGCAAAAGGGTTAAAGAATGACTGAGAAGCCAAGGAGGAAGATAAAACAAAAATAAGGTGGGGAGAAAAATAAAGAGATTGGTCATTTCCCCTCCCCTTGTTCCTCTACAATGTTAAGAAAAATAAAAAATAAAATAAATAAATAAATGGGAGACCGGAAGTGAAGAAATCCTCACAAACACAAACCAGAGAGGAGAGCTTGGCTCAGGGTTGGCCTCGGGACACGGACAGAAAGTACCCTAGGAGGAGAGGAGGGGTAGGGGTGGCATGTCCCCTGGAGGTCCTTCTCAGTCCTTCCATCACCTCTTCCAGCCAGAACAGCCCACCCCCCACTATTCCCTACCAACCACCCCTCTCCCTCCCCAGCCCAAGACTTTCAGGGCTAATGCTGTACCATCCCCCCCACAGACACAAGGCCAGGGCTTCAGCAAGATGGCACCATTTATTGAGCACCTCCTATGTGCCAGGACTCCAGCTGAGTGCTTGATATGGCTTTCCTCATTGAATCTTGTCAATAATTCTATGCATTTCATTACATCAGTGCTCTTATCATCTCCATTTTATAGGCAAGGATGTCGAGGTAGCAAAGTTTAAGTAACTTGCTCAGGGTTGTGCAGTTGGCAAATGGCAGAAACCAGTGTTTAAGTGTCAAGCTCTCACACTTTGCTTTTCTGCCATCCATAAAAACCTTGTTGGCACCTTGAGGTGGAAAAGGCCTGGGAAAGGTGGGGTGGTTCAGGAACCACTTGCTGAAAGGTGAACCCTGCCCACGCAACCTATCTTTTTCTAGGGCAGCTTTGGGTGTGGACTTAAACTCATCATGAGGTCCCCAGCCTGTGACTTCCCTCAAGGCTTCCAGGGGGCACTAGAAAACTCAGATCTGCCAGACTAGCCCTGTGATTAGCATCTTCTGGCCTCCATCGGACAGGCCCCTTCCTGGCCGACAGAGCCACTGCTGGAGGCCAGGCTGGGGTGGGAGGAATCAGAAGGAAAGTGACATATCAACACTGCAGAGCTCCATGGACTGGGGGCCTTGTAGAAGGTGCAGCAGTTTGCTTCTGCCAGACACAGCTTCTCACCCCAGAACCATTTGGAATGTTGGGGTCCTGAAGTAAGCACAGGGCAGGAGCTCAGGAATCACAGCTTGACTCCTGGCTCTGCTCTGTGCTCGAGTCTATGAGCTTCCTCCTGCCTCTGCTAACGCTTTCACTAAACTGAACTACTGGTGCCCACCTTATCATTATTCTTATGGAGGTAAAATAAGATAAAGCATGTAAAGCACTTACTAGCATGCGGGCCAGGCACACAGTAATAATAATTGTGACTTTACATGTATTGCCTTATTTAATCGCCTGGTGATTAAATAAGACTGCAGTAGAGGAATGTTAAGTCATTTCCCCAAAGTTACTCGCTAGGAAGGAGTGGATCCAGGGTCCCACAGTATACACTGGCTCCTCGCTTCCTCAGAAAACCCCAATTGTTGCTGCTATTGTTTGTTGTTATCATCAAGGTCATTGTTGTTAAAAGTTCTCTTTCTTGTAGCTGCGGTGGAAACCAGTAAGGGAAAGTGAACCACAAGTTTTCACCAGGATGGCCGGAAAGGAGTGAGCGAGTTTAGGAACAATATTCCTATTGCTGTTCTTGGTGAGGGAAAGTTAGACTGAAAGACTAAAACCAAGCACTGTGAGTTAGTCTCAGCCCTGCTCAGGCTACCCTCCCTCCACCCACTAAGAATGGCACACCCACCGTGGGGATGCCTCCTGTCTGGAACTATGAGCTAAAAGGAACTAAGAAGTCACTGCAGGAAACTAAAGGAAAGAACACCAAACAAAAAGCAGGCAGAGGTCCCAGGTGGCAAGGCTGGGCTGGGCACTAACTTGTAGCAGAAGTTGGCGTTGTGCTTGTAGAACCTGCAGAGGTTCCCATTATCCGGGGGCGTGGCACAGAAGAAGATGGATGGTGACAGGTTGTATCTGCCAATCTTGCAGAATTCATCGGTTTCTCTGGGAGCACCAGGCTCGATGGCAACACGATCACCTGAGACGAAAACACAGGAAGACACAGAGATGCTGTGAAGGGACACAGGCTCATAGGCAGGTAGGTACCAGCAAGGGAATCTGGCCAAATGAGTCGACCTCCTCCCTGGGAACCCAGGGTATCCTAAACAAGCCCAGCCCATTAGTGCTTCCAGAGGAAACACAGACAAAGCACAGGCACACTTTTCGAGAGAACGAGCAGCCCACTTCTTCACAAACTGGTTTGGCCTGCCCTTTTACCAACTCATGGACCAAACCAACTGGCCCCTCCAGCTCCACAGCCACCTCCCAGCTTGGAAAACACAGAGTCAGTCCCGTCTCTAAGGCCAGCCAGCTCCAGTTCTCATCTCAAACTGCTGCAAAAGAGGTAACTAGTATGTGGAGTTTGCAGACATTTTTTTCTTTACCTGTTTTGAAAACATTGGGCAAGGCCTTTATGAAAGCCATATAGCCTGGCTGTGTTTAGGCAATACCATTGATTCCTGGTTAGCCCAACCATTAAGGCAAATGACCCTCGACTCTGGCACAGAGGAGAGTAACATTCAGGCCTGTGAACAGCCAGCTCTATGTACTCACTCTGTCTCACTGGGTCTGCTTAGAAACTCTGCCTTAGAATTCCTCTTTTTTTCCCTTATTAGGAAAATTTTCAAACACACAGCACAGCTGAAAAAACTGTGCAGTTGACACCCAGATATCCCTCACCTAGATTCTTCAATTACCATTTAGCACCATTCACTTTACCACATATTCATCTATCCATCCCATCTATCCATCTCTCTTCTATCCATCAATCCATCTTCTTTTCTGATGCATTTCAAAGATTGCAGGCATTAGTAGAGTTCACCCTTAAATACTTCAGCCAGTATAGCATTAACTAGAGTTTAATACTTGTTTATGGTTCTTTTTTAAGGTAAAGTTTTTTTGTCTTTTTAATGAAATGCTCAGATATTACGTGGATCACTAGATGAATTTTGATAGATGCATTCACCTGTGTGGTGTAAACCCCTGTCAAAATACAGAACACTACCACTATCTTGGAAATTTCATTCCTTCCTGTTTCTTCCCAGTCAGTCTCCACCCCAGCCCCCAGAGGGGTGTGCCAAAGGCACTAGGGCCCTCCTGAGCCTGAGAAATGTGTTGTTAGTGGCCACAGAAGAACCCTGGGAGGTCTGCTGTTTACTAAGCAGAGAACCATTAGGCTATTTTTTATGCCTTTTGTGTTAAAAGTGCCTATAGAAGAGTGCAAAGTCCTCATATGTGGCTAGTGCTCATTAAGACAGCGGTGGGGAGGTGGCTCTCCCTCGTGGGAGTCCGCCAGTGCCTTTCCCCACCCCCTCTTCTATCCCCCAACCACCCAGGCTTGTGACCTTTACCTTTCTTTCTCCTAAGCCTGAAGGGCCCTTATTTTGCCTCTGTAACTTGTTTCTTCAACCCATTTCTTCTACTGCTCACTTCTACTGTACCTCTGTGACTTTCTAAACAAACTTTCTGACTTGAAAAAAAAATGAAGTGGCGGTGATGGCGATAGTAGTAGTAGCAATATATAGTAGCATCAACTATTTTTATTATATTTGTCTTTATTATAATTATCTAGCTGATATTATTGTAGAAGACATTTAAACAATAAAATAGATGGCCAGATCGCATGTAAATTAGGAATTCTTCCATGTCTTAGATGTATTGATTCTTTAATATTTGTTTAAATTTTATAAACAAGTATATCAAGAACTACTCAATGACTGGTTTTCCTCTTTCTAGATTAGTTGATTAGAGCTTTAAGTCAAAGTTAGCAAATGAAACACTGGAGTAAAATTTTGTATTTTAAAAATAAAGAACCCACAGAAATCCCTGCAACTACTATCCGACCAGCTTTCTCTGCAGCTTCTAGAACTGGCAATGAATTCTTCAAATGAGCATTCAAGATCCTCCATAATTATGTGGAGTTTATATTATTCATCTTTGTCTTCTAATTATTATTATATCATAATAATATTATAATAACTCAGATATAGGTGCTTTTTTATTGATTGGTTTTTAGAGATAGAGAATAAGGGAGACTGAGAGACATTGATTTGTTTTTCCACCTATTTATGCACTCATTGGTTAATTTTATGTGCCTTGACCCAGGATCGAACCTTGGACATACTGGGACATATTGGAATCATCCCAATATGCAAACTTGGTGTATTGGGACAACGATCAACCAACTGAGCTACCCTCCCAGGGTCAGTGTATGGTGCTTTTTAAAGAAAGATTTTTTCATACAGATTATGCAATTTTATCATTTTCACTATCTCCCTAAGACAGACCTCTCTTCTGAGTAGGATAGACTTAGTAACAACCCAGATATGTAACTCTTACATCTGTAATTTTATTATTCTATTCCTTTTAATTGGAATATTAGCTTCTGATCTCTTCACTAACTCAAATACAAAATCTTTCAAGTCTCTACATGCTGGGCAGTTCAATGGTTCTGAGCACTTGCTCCAGAGTCAGAAGGACCAAGGCAGGCGCTCTAGCTCTAACACTAACTAGTGTGTGACCCTGGGCAATTGCCATGCTTCATTTTCTTCACACATTAATGAGAATAATGAATGCATAGCTGCAAGAACGAAGTAAGTAATTTTACGTGAATTTAACATGGAGATTAACAATAGTAGAGCAATAAATGTTATCTGCCCACTTCTTCTTATAAGTATTATTGTTAAATGTCTACCTCAAACACCTAATTTCCTTCACAAACCTTCCTCACACACCTCCACCCATGACAAATGTCCTTTCTTTGAACTTCTAGAGCCTATTCTTTACTGATTTCACCCTATGGTCTTGTTCTCTAAGTGTTAGTATTTGCCTATACATCCTGACATATGGTCTCCCCAACTAGATTGAAGCATCCATGGATCTTATCATCTCCACTTTCTACATCCCTCAAAGCACCTGGCTCAGGCCGGACCATTTGTCGATGCTGACTAAGCACCTGTTATAACTTAAATTTAGAGAACCCCACTCCTTGTTATGACATATATTTAGAGACCTCCTCTCACAACTAATAACCAATCAGTGGCTGTTGGAAGCTATGAACCTTCCACTTCAGAAGAAACCTGCAAAGCCTCAGGGGCTTTCTCAACTTGACTGCTGATGTAGAGACTCACTTAACATTCCTAAATGAGACACACGTCTAGCTCCTTCCGAGCTGGTTGATCCCTCCCCATACAACTGGGCTTGGAAAGCCTTCTAACACAGGCTGGCACCCTCTACCAACCTCCTCCCTCCTCCCAATAATCTGACATCATCTCCAGGCTGTACAGTGGCCTCATAAGCAAAGTAAGGTTAAAGCCAAAGGCTAACTATGCCGGAACAGCTTGGATTTAATTCCCTGTGTTGGGGAACATATCACAGTCTGCCACAGCTGAGCATTCCTCCCTCTGAGGGAATGAATTAAGCAAATCTAGGAACATGCTGGTGATTTCCTGGTCATCCAATAAAACCAAAGACTGTATCGAAGGCCCTGGTTGTTAGTATGTGGAAGCAGTTTGTGGTTCCTGGGCCTGGAACGTTTTCCCTACTCCTTCTCCTGGCTTATTGGGTACTATCCTGCAGGTGTTGGCTTACTTATCCCTTCCTCAGACAAGCCAGCAGTCTGAGTAGAACACACCGATTGCACCCTGTATTCTTCTCTGCTGCCCTCAACACAATTTTACATAAGTAACTGCCTGTGTGTCCCAGCTCTGTCTCCCACTGTGAAAAGTAACATCCATGTCTTTCGGACCTGAGACTGTCTTGTCTCTTGCATCCCCAGGGTTCAGCAGAGAGCTCAGCCCTGAAAAAGCATGCACAAATATTGATGTTGAATGAATAAGTTGATCCATTAGCTGAAGGGCTTTGCTGACCTGGTTGTAGGTGTGTTACCAATGATCCCACTTTTACGACTGTTCCTGAAGCTTCATGGCCCAGCACCATTGGCTTTTTCACAATAAAATCTCCAATTCGACCATGCTGCCAGTAGTGGACATCTGAGCCACAGATCCCAACGGAATGCATCCTCAGCAGCACCTCTGATAAGAAAAAGGAGAAACAAATGAAGGAGGGAATGACCCCTGTATCACCCTGAGGCACCCTGGCCATGCTCCTCTGGACGAAGGAGAGGCCTTGGTTTCAAAGGCCAGATACAAAGTTTAGACCACAGAGGAAAACAAGATAAATTGAATCTTGCAAGGCAAGAAAGCTTCCACAGAGCAAAATAACTGCATGCGAGGGTTAATGCTATGTGCCAACTTGGCTGTGTGCCCAGTTGTTTGGTTAATCACTAGATGGTGCTGTGAAGGTATTTTCCAGGCATGATTAATGTTTAAGATATGAAAACAACCTAAATGTCCATCAATGGATAAAGGAAATGTAGTATATATACACAACAAAATATTATTCAGCCATAAAAAAAGAGAAATCTTCCAACATGGATGGACCTTGAGAGTATTATGCTTAGTGAAATAAGTCAGACAGAGAAAGACAAATACTGTATGATCTTACTTATATGTGGAATCTAAATAAACAGAAACAACAAAAAGAAAAAAGCAAGCTCACAGATACAGAGAACAGATTGGTGGTTGCCAGGGGCAGGGGGCAGGGGATAGATGAAATGGGTGCAGAGGGCCAAAAGGCACAAACTTCCAGTTTTAAAGTAAGTCATGAGGATTTAATGTACATTATGGTGGCTACAATTAATAATCCTGTGTATATTTGAGAATTGCTAAGAGAATAAATCTTAAGTGCTTCTCAAGACTGTGTCATCCATTTTACCTGAATTCCCAAACTGCTGGTCAGCCCTACAAATTTCAGACTTGCCAGCTCCCACAATCCTGTGAGCCAATTCTTAAAAATAAATCTCCCACTGCCATCTATATATATGTATGATAAATCTCTCTCGGTTCTGTTTCTCTGGAGAACGCTGACTAATACACGGCATAAACAAGAAATTATTAGTAGGAAGAAATATATCAACCATATAAGAGAAAAAAACTGGTTTCTAGGATATAACTGTTAATATGCTATGCCTGATTCTTATCTACTCATGAAAGGGAAGCTGGCAGAAGTTAGGCTTGGCAGTACTTTGTGAGCTATCAGGCTATGTTTTCATGCTTGTTGTTTTGTTTAAAAGCGTAGTGTCAATTTAAACTGCTCACATATTTCAACTGGCATTTCAACTTTCACAGGTTTGAATATTTTGACATTTGGTGGTGTTGTTTTTGTGAGTTTTCCAAGTTTAAGATAATGATGCCACTGAGCCCCTTTGCTGAAATAAATCCTAAAGGATTACTGGCCTAGTCTGACTGAGATGACCATGTTACAAGTATCTTCCTGAGAAAAACAAAGACACCTCAAACTGTTCTATGCATTCAGGTGTCTTACACTTTCCTTGACACAAACCATGGGCAGTCCACCAGGTGTGGTTCTGTAGAATTTTCTCCATCTTTAGTTTTGGTGAACATTGTAAGAAATGACATAGTGAATTCTGAGATCCAAGATAGGGAAAAGTCATTTGAGTTAAGAAAATTATCTCAAAGTTTCCTCTGTTGAAGTTGCCAATTTGTAATAAGTTAAATTCGACTTGCTAAAACTCTAGCTGAAATGTACCATTGTTTCCCCCTCTAATTCAAGGACAGCAAGGCACAAGCCACATCTAGCAATTGGCCAAACAACTGGGCACCACACCTAGCCAAGCTGACACACAGGCAAGCAGTACCAAGACCCTTTGAGTCCAAGATAGCCCTTGTTTGGCCACCTCTAGAATCAACACCAACTTTTCAGGACACAGTGAGCTGTCTCTTTCACTATTCTAAAAATGGTATCTCAATAAAAACACTAAAGCCCTAACTATACATGAGTCACTAAATACTGATAGAAACGGCTCTTGTCTGTATTCTTATCACTGTAAATCAATAACTCAACTGACCTTTCAGTAGCAAAGGCCTGGAGGCTCCAGGAAAGCTACCTTCAGTCTGATGTTCACATGGAAGCTATAGTTGAGTTAAGGTGGGCAGCACATCCCAAATTATCACGGACAGAAAGGGGACCTGGCTGGCTGAGTGTGAGATGAGCTACCTGTAGACACTCTGACCCTTGCTCCCAGCCTCACCTCAGGGTCCTGCAGGTCATGTCGTGGGACTCCAGGGGTGGAAGGGATTAGAAAACTGTCAGCAGGGATCTGCCTTAACCAATAGGATGGCATGACCTCCCCAGGTACAGACACCACCCAGGAAACGTGTGTGCCAGCTCAGCTGCAGGCTCGCACAGTAAGAGGCCAGAAAGAGTGGAGCAAAGGTGACGGGAACCCTGCCCCAGTATGCACACCCGCTTTCTGCACCTGGTTGATTAGGGCAGTGGGACAGGACTGCTATCTCCTCCCATACCCCCTGCATGGAAGGTCTTGGTCTTCCTGGCAAGATGCTCCTCTTTCTAACTAAAACATTACATTCTTTAGACTCATTCCTTTTCAAAATTTGGAGTCAGCCACCCAAATAGTGGCTTACAGTGGATAGAGTAACCTAAGATCAAAAGAAGAACAATTCTGTAAATTGAAGACACGTTATGCCAAAAATTCTTTAGGACAAGGAAGCAGTGAGATATTGGAACCATTCTCGTTCTACGGCTACTTCTTATAGTGCATGTCGCAGCCAAGTGGAGTCTGTAGACAATGGGCAAAGTGGAAAGCCTAACAAAAGCATAGTTCTTAATTGAGGCAAAAGCGCAAATTGTAGCAGGAGAGGGGTGAGGGGGCAATGCACATGAGTCTCCAGGGGAAACAAGAAAATATAAGTTGAGTATACCAAGGACCTACCATTTGGGCCTGGTTCAGGGATAGGATGGTTCTCCTAAAGGAAACAAAGTAGAGAAATCATTTAGCATGCATAATAAATTTACCTTATGGACATTTTCAATTTGTAAAAATTAAAGTGGAGTTTCATTAAAATAGGTCTTAAAATTAACACAGGCTGGGCCTATACCATTGCTGGGTGGGTGCCTGAGGGGCTACACTGAGCAATGCTGTCCTCACCCCACTCAACCCTGCACTTTGCCCAGGACTCAGAAAAAAAAGTATACGATGTGCATCCCCAGGAAGGAAAGATGTTTGGGCTGCTCCCCTAAATCTGTCTTCCTTGTCAGATCCTTCTCTCCTGAAAACACGCATTGTTAGATACAGATTTGTCTGGTCTGGCAAACTTGGACCGGGAAAGGACAAGGATGTTTCTAGCAGCTGCAGAGGTTGGAAGTGTGAGGCTGTGCTTTTCCCTTTCCATCAGGGCACAGACCAACACTTGGTCCTCTCTTTCAAAACATCTCCTGTGGAGTTTTAGAGGCCCCCCCCGGAATACATGGGATCTGTATTTGAACTCTCACAGGCTGAAAGAGCAATCTGAGTTATTCCGGTTCATAGCTATTATTATTTTCCCTCAATGCCAACTGGCTAGGAAATCTCTGGCGATGAGGAAAGATAGTGAGTGGTCAAATCCAAATGTTTATTTTATTAATTCTTTGAAGGCAGCCTAGAAGAGGAAAGGATATGAAATATTCATAGGACCTACGATGGGCCAGTGTTCTGGGCTTTATACGCATCATGGCACATGGCCTTCACCATGGCCCACAGTTTGCAGAGGGGATACCTGAGGCTGGAAAGTGCAACAACTTGGTCAAGATCACGGTGCCAGAGAGTGGATAAATCAGGACTAAACCCAGTTGTGTCTGATTCGCAAACCTACCTCAATGCATCCCACTGTGCCCCCAAGGTGGACTATGCCTCTTCTCCTTCAGGGATGATACAAGGAGCTGTCAATTGGATGATGAGAAGGTCGGAGCTGGGCTGCACACAGAGCACTCTGGGAAGGAGGCACTACTCAAAGCTTGCCTCCCCAAAATGCTTTTACGGGTAGCAATAAACAACACTGGGGCTATTTAGCTAACAAGATAACGAGCTACATCCAGAGCAGCCTGATAAGGGCAGAGGAACTCAAGGCAGTTTTTCATCTCTTAATAATTTAAACTGGCTAAATCTAGAAGGAAGGAAGGCTGATGGGAGGAAGGCAGGGAGAGAAGAGGGTAGGGAATACATTTAGAAATGGTCAACACAGGATAGCTATGACTAAAATCTTTTCCAAAGAAGTTGTTAGGGGAAAAAAAGAAGTTGGTGGTCTCACATCTGACATTATACAGCATCAGGGACTGATGTGTAGTTATGTTTCTGTTATACTGTACGTGAAATTTAGAATTTTTAAGCTGTAGGTTAAAACAGGCAGAACAGCATCCTACCCTGCCCCCTAAAGGCACTAGAACGTAACTTCCCAGGCACTGAGAAGTCTTCAGAATACTATTCATAGTCTGCCTCCAACCAGGCCAGGCCTGAACACCCCATTCGAGGGTGGAGAGGGAGTAAGATTCCAGCTCACAGCCACTGATGGGCACAGCAAGTAGGTACTGGATGTCACTAGGAATTACTGCTGTAAATATTTGCTGGAGTTAACGGACGGAAGCCTACTACAGTAGCAAGGCTGCAGTGACTTTCCAGGACACTAGAGGGTACTGTGCCCACAGCCTGGTTTTTCCTTAGTAGCGGAACACACTTGGTGGAGAATTTAAATACCTCTCATTTCCTTTTCTGACCTCTTTCTTGCTAATTCTAATCACCCTTACTACTCAGCTTGGCTCCGGACTCCGCTCTCTGCAGGAGGCATGCCACTTAAGCACAAGACCATGTTAAAATAATCCCTTAAATTTGTTAATATATTCCTAAGCACAGCTGTGGAGCTCACAGTGTTTTAGAAAGTGATCACAGCATGGCTACTAAAACAACAACAACAAAAAACAAAACCTTGCTTATTGTTGGTTACAAAACCTTGGAGAAGGCTGGAATATAGAAGTGAAGTAGGATTCCAGCAATGTTATTGGCTTCATTCTGTCAATTGCAGATGAGTAGAAAGCCACTTCCCCTGCCTTACAGTCGGGGACAGCAGGCAGGGCTCAGAGAAGGTGGTGGTCCATGTCCCAGGTCTTCAAAGCCCACCTTCTCCCACGTCCATCTGCCCATCTGAGCTCACACCCTCAGTCCTGTTTACTTAATCATCTTTTCTGTCTCAAATTTCAGTGGTGATATTCTTTCATTTATCCTATTTCTCATTTATCAAAATTTCTTAGCTCCTCCGAGTTCTGGAACATTCACTTTTATCCCCACAGCCCAAGCAGGCACATTCAAGGTTTCCTCAATGGGATTCCTTATCTGTGAGTGATAGTAATAAGAATCTAAGAGTTGAGTAACTGTTCTTGATTGTAGTTATTTCAGTTTTCTAGTATTTTTTTTCACATTTTCATAAATAGTTCACACATACATTCTCCCTCTATCTCCCTCTATCTCCCTCTAGCTCCGAATAAATCATGTAAACACTTCAGGAAAAACTGTGGGAACATGGAATTCATCTTAGGTGCCTGTAGCATCCTAAATGTTATCTTGCCTTTCCTAAATATATTTTATAAAATTAGCCTAAAAGTATTTCTAAATATATCTTAATGGTCCCCTTTTCTCTACTTCTACCTGCACATCTAAGTTCACGCCCTCAGTACATCTGGCATGGGCTGTAGCACTGGCCTTAACATGAGGAGAAATCGGGCAGATGCCTTTTCCCTCTTCCAGCCAACCTGAGTGGTGCAGTGGTGAAGAACTCAGATCCTAGCAGCACCTGTCCACGTACAACTCCAGGATACTCTCCAGCTTTGTGGTCTTGGGGTAATTATATAACCTCTAGTGCCCTCAATTCCCTCCCCTGTTTAATGAAGTTACTCCTACAGAGAGTACCTGGATCAGAGTGAGTTAGCTCTTATTACAAAAGAATATCAAAGTTCTTTTCCTATAATTAGCTCACAGTATGGTAGAACCAGTTTTGGACAACTTGTCCTTTTCCTTTTGAAAGGGTAAAGTTTTTATTGTTTTGGAGGAAAGTTGTATTTCCCTTGTTTTCATGCCAATATTAAGAAAATTGCTCCTTTAAAGGTTGGAATATAGAAGTGAAGTAGGATTCCAGCAATGTTATAGGCTTCATTCTGTCAACTGTAGATGAGTAGAAAGCCATGTCCCCCTGCCTTACAGTCAGGGACAGCAGGCAGGGCTTGGGGAAGGTGGTCATCCATGCCCCAGGTCTTCAAAGCCCACCTTCTCCCATTTCCACCTGCACATCTGAGCTCACGCCCTCAGTACAATCCTGTTTACTTAATCGCCAGGTCTCCTGTCAGCCAGTTGGCTGGCTGCCCTGCACACTTCAGGAGAGCAGAGCAGGAGACCTTATTTTTGCTTCTCTCCCTTGAGTGCCTGAAGGGTGTCTGAGGGTGGGAGGAAAGTCCAAAGTTTTCCCAGTTGGCCAATCTGTCACAAGGCTTTGTTTTTGACATTGGCTCTGGAAAACAGTCAAAGAAGAAAGGTCAGACACTCTCTCAAAGTCCACTCAGCCGTCTCCAGCACAGGCTGTCCAGGCTCCACGCCTCCTGAGTTCTCAAACCCACCCTGCACTCACTTGCTTACTCCCAGGGGAGCCGTTTCACTGCTGCCTGATCCGTTTCCTTCAGGATCCTGCATGAGGCAAGAAGCGAGGGGAAAGAGGCATCTGGGATGACTTCCTAATTGCTGTGGGCATCGCGGGAGATTTAGGGTTGAATGTGTTGGGATTGTGGTATCTGGGGACATCCAGGTGGGACTGTCCAAAAGTTGGGTCAGGAGTAGACTTATAAAAATGAATCATGAACATGGAATGAAATAAAACCCGCAAGATGCCTTCTCTATCCTCACCAGGCTGAGAAGGTGACACCTCCTTCTCCTTTGAGCTTCCCCAGAACCTACAGCTGAATCCATGCAGAAGAGGTAAAGGATTATTTAATTCTCAGTTATGATAAATAAACTTAAAAGGAATAATTTCTTCCTAATTCAAAATGTATGAACAGAATCATACATGAATTTACTAGACAACTCTTTTTAGGTACAAAAATAAACATTTATTTAAAATAAGAAATAAAATCACAATGAATCACAAATTGTTCAAAAAGCTGACTACTATGACAAAATTCAAAAGACAGTAAAACAACTATTATTATTATTGACTTGTTGACACAACTAGGTGATTCTTTAGGTAAAAATACAAAGTCTGAGCTTTTTTTAGATGTTCTAGTCCAGCAATTTTCAACCTTGTTCACCTCATGGCACACATAAACTAATTACTAAGTTCTGCAAAACACTGAAAAATATATTTTTTGATGACCTGACCAAAAAAAAATAGGTATAGTTTTGATTCATTCACACAGGACAACTATTGTTGTGTTGGCTGCTGTCATTTTTTTATTTGACAATCTAAAGGAAAAGAGGTCAGTGCCCCTGACTAAATAGTCAGGTATTGCATGTTTTAAAAATTCTTATGGTGCTCTGGCTGGTGTGGCTCAGTTGTCTGAGTGCCAGCCTGCAGACCAAAGGGTTGCTGGTTCGATTCCGAGTGAGGGCACATGCCTGGGTTGTGGGCCAGGTCCCCAGTTGGGGGTGCGCAAGAGGCAACCACACACTGATGTTTCATTCCCTCTCTTTCTCCCTCCCTTCCTCTCTCTCTAAAATAAATAAATAAAATCTTTGAAAAAAATTCTTAAGGCATATCGGTTGAAAATCACTGCTCTAGTCCATTAGTTAACATTGAATAAGTGCTCACTGTGTTCAGGCCTATCTAAATGAATGTTGGGAACCATCCTGCCTGGTTTCAGGGACTGAAGCCTCACCGACAGGTGAGAGGGCCCCAAGGCTGGAGCTAAGGCCTTGGGAAAATAGGCCACTGAGGAGACAAAACTTGTCCCCCTGGCAGGGGCACAGCCCCTGCCTCCCTCACATCACCCTGTTTGTCCTCAGAGGATGGCTGGTTAGTCAATGATGGGTAAGACCCCTCGATGGCAGGGGCAACCTAAGACAGGCACAGGTGTATAGGGGCCATCAGGGAAGGACTTGGCGGACATGGAGAAGGGGCAAAAGACCCTCAACCCTTGGCTTAGTCATGGCTGGAGTCCTCATTCTATCTGAAAGAAGTCTCCTTATCTCTTGGCTGCTCTGCCTGGCTGCCTGCCTGGGCCAAGGAAACAATACTAAAGGCAGGTACAGCCCTAACCTGGATCAGGCTGTTCCTGGGAGCAATTAGGCCTAGAAAAGGAATGCAGTAAATCCTATGAAACTTAATTTGTTAAGAATGCCCTCGAGTTAATGACTACTGATGTTTGGAGTCTGAGCATAGACTGTGATCAGTTTCCCAGGTTTCAGGGCCAACTGGGCACCAGCCTGTCTACCAGACCCTGTCCTGAGACAAATCTCTGTGTTCCTTCAAACATAGCCTTTTGACATTGATTGATGAGCTTTGCGTGCATGCTGTATACCCCTGTGCATATCGTCCTCAATAAAAGCCACTTCAAGAGAAGGGCTCAGGGCATTCTCCACTAGAGGGAATCGCCACCCCCTTTTTCTGGCAGACTGAGAGTGTCTGGAACAACTTATTTTATTCCCTTCATTCACGGTGACCCACGGGGACTCTGTGGGGAATGGGTACCCCCCTCAAATGAACATTTACAGTGGAAAAAAGAAAAACTGTTGAACTGGATGTCATTTCACAAAATATGAACATATTTTCTCCAGTTATATGGGTACACATTTCTCCCTCTTAATTTCTTTTTAAAAAATGTTTTAATTTGAGAGAGAGAGAGAGAGAGAAATCACTTTGTTGTTCCACTTCTTTATGCATTCATTGGTTGTTTCTTGTATGTGCCCTTACCAGGGTTTGAACCCTCAACCTTGGTGTGTTGGGACAATGTTCTAACCAACTGAGCTGGCTGGACAGGCTTTCTCCACATTAACTTCTGTCATGCAATTTTAAAAGAGAGCCTTTCCCCACACCCGTTAATTCTAGCTTCCCCTTTCAGAATAGGGTTAACTTTTACCTCGTCTCTTAGTAGTACTAAAATTTACTATATCAAATGTTAAAATCCTATTCATGATGTTGTGTACTGCTCCTCCTGATTTTCCTCTAAAAAGAGGAAAATGTTAGCTTTTGCAGACAAAGGCACTGCCCTTCCATAGCAATATTTGCTGGATTTAATTTCCTGTTATCTACCTGTTTTGGGTAGATATGAATTTGATCATATCAAAGCTGCTCATTCTGTCAGCTGGTGGCAAAACTAACCAGGGAGACCAGGGAGAGACATGATGCTCAGGACCACTTGGGCTATGAGTGTTCAAGGACCCCTCTTTCTACAGTCTCTTCCTTCTCACCCAGAAATCTTAACAGTAAAGTGTATATGCCAGGAAGGGCACAATTTAAATGTGTTATATTACAGATACAGAATTAGCTTAGTTTTTAAAATATTGTTACAGGTTCAAAGTAATTCTTTTGACCTAGGGTATAATACAGTTCCTGAAAGAGCAAAAACTCAAGTCTTTATGACATTTAAACTTGATCCTGGCACATAGCTTTCTCTGCTTTTTATAATTAAACATCAACCAAGCATCTTAAAATTATTATTTTCCCTTTAACTTGTTCTCTCCACATACACCTAATGATGAAACATTCAGATGTGCATCAATGACTGGAGATATATATAAATCCTACAGATAACCCTCATGGTATTCAGCTCCCTGGACATAGGGACTGTGTTGTTCCTGTTCTCCTTATCCAGATGCTTGTACCTAAAATCTGGTAGAGCTGGCTATCAGGAATAAGGGAGATAAAGTGTCCTTGGTATGGCCAAACTATTACTGATATGTAATGCATTATGTACAAGAATCGACACGGGCATTTAGAAATGTTTACAGGATTTTGACATTACTATAACATCCACAAAGTTTGTGAAGCACTTGTAAAAATTGGATATTGTAAAATTCTCATATATAGAGAAACTAACTCATGCTTTTCAAGTTCAGATGATCTAAGATTAATCCTTAGTAAATAAAGGCTATCTTAACCTTGTTGGTTTAAATAAAACAGACATGTCTGTATTTCATCTGGGTTTTACAAAAATAAATCCATGTTATTAACTGACTTTGATGTCTATGAAGTGTTTCTAGAGGTTACGTGATTTTAAAAAATGAATAGTCAGGGCTATGGGAAACCCAAGAGGGCCACTTGGTTCTTCCCTGCTCCCTGGCTTCCCATTTTTCAGTGTTTTCATTCCTTCATGCATCAAAGTGCATTTAAGCCAGACTTTGATGAAGGAACTTATGAGTTGACACTATTGAAAGACATCTTATACTACTGTTAATGTTTGATAAAGTCACTTCAAGAAAATGCAGTCTATAACTGCTTCCTTTCACAGAAAGCTCCCAGGAGACAAAGACTTCAGATATTGTTCTTTAGAAAAGACATCAAATAGAAGAAACTCTTCAACCTGCTTGGAAGGGATCTTATCAGGGCCTAACCATAAATGGACATCTACCTCTGTCTCTGACACTTGACTTTGCCTACAAAGGACATCAAAGACTCCTCTAGAATGAGAAGCTGATGACATCAGAGGTAGGCAGCTATCCCAAGACATGGACAGAGCTTGCATAACTATGGATTGGTATTGAACTCAGACTTAATTGTTTGTCTTTACCTATTTGCTAATGATATTAGTCATACGAATAGTTATTATTTGGATTTTTCTATATAGTCCAACTGTTTACAATTACTGAACATGTGTAAGATAACTGTTAATACTCTTCTCATGGCTTATATAAATGTTATACTAGATGCCAGACACAGCAAAATGAGACAGAAGGCAAAACTCAGATCATAAAGGTTCAGAGGACAGCAATAATCCAGAGTGTTTTTTGCAATGAATGCCATAAGACCTGACTGACTTCCATGTACCTGCCTTTCCCTTTTTGGGAAAAATCCATCCCAACTCATATCCCATGGTTAAGGTATTGCTCCATCCCCAATGATCAATAAGATGACGTAGATACTGAGATTTCCTAGGAACAAATCTTCCCAGCTCTGTGAGACCACATTATCAGATCAAAAGGTTGGTCATGAATATATCCTTCATATTGCTTTATGACCAAAAGGGGAAATTGTAAGTGAAAAAGGGCTTCTTTGGAAAGTAACTTCACAGGGTGATATGATCCTAAATTCCTAACTGGACAGGTCATGGTGAATAGTCACATCCCAGGTATACAACTTCTTTAGTAAGAGGCTTATCTTTGCCTTAAGAGAGCCCTGTCCATTGTTTCTATGCATTTAGGTTAACACACCTTTGCAATACCCCCTTTTAGACCCCTCCTTATAATATATAACCACCCTTTCAGACCCCTCCTTTCTAAAGAAGGCCACCCTCAAGAGAGCACAAAACCTCATTAACTATCCTGTAATCCGATCCCCACCTTGCTTCCTCCCATTTTCCTGTAATCTTCCTTTGTTAACCCCTTAATTTAAAATGCATTTTAAAAACTGCAAAACTGTTATTCTCAGAAAGATTTTAGATCTTGTGCCCTGGCATATGCCATTTGGACATTTCTTAATATTGACACCTTCAAGACTCAGCTCAAGCAGTATTCATCTCTAGGGCCTCCTCCCGGGCCAAGGTCCCCTCCTTGGAGGCCTTCATGCTGTGACACTATTCCAAAGCCCTCACACTATTTTATTGTTTATTTCATCTGTCTGTCTCCCTGGAGCAGCTTGGGGTTAGAGGCTGTGTCCTCCTCTCCTCCTCCTGTCTGGGTCCCCAGCCCATGCTTGGCACATGGAAGGCAGCCTCTCATCTAGTGTATGTTTGTGGAATAAAGGACTGAGTTTGAAATCACTCTGTAAGTTGTGTAGTGCTGTATCACTTTTCCTT
Source organism: Pteronotus mesoamericanus (assembly GCF_021234165.1). Taxonomy (NCBI): domain Eukaryota; kingdom Metazoa; phylum Chordata; class Mammalia; order Chiroptera; family Mormoopidae; genus Pteronotus; species Pteronotus mesoamericanus. Next base: position 20,409,815 of record NW_026555065.1, read on the forward strand.
CCTCATAATACCATATGGTGCTGGTAGCAATGAACACTAACAGTATCACTTTAATTCAGGACCATGAGTAGAGGCTCTAGGGGAAGTGAAGAGAACACTGGAAAGAGAGTCTGAACCTTTGAATTCTTGTCTGGGTTCTAACAAGCCTGTCACTTTGGGGATGCAATTTACTTTAACTAAGGAAATACAGAGTTGGCTCAAGGCAGGAGTTCTTAGTCTGGGGTCCACAGACCTCTAGAGAATCTATGGCGGGGGGCGGGGGAGTGCTTATAGGAAGTCTGAAATTGTTGCATTCTGTAGGAAGAAAGAACACAGATTCTCAACTAATCAAAAACTGCTAATCTGGATAATCTCCTGGGTCTCTCCAATCTACATCCTGGTGATGCATGTTCTCTTTGCAGGGAAAGGAAGTGCTAGGAAGCAGCAGAGATAGAAGGCACTCATCCCACATATCTATCACCATCCCAGGCCTATCTGAGATGGACTTTGTCAAGGGATCCCTGGCACTATCCCAAGGCTGACTCTGCAGCTCCCAAAACTTTGGCTTCAAGAGCCAGAGGGCAGAGGTAGGGTTTGAGTAGAGAAGACATATACATAATGCTCTTAAAGGGGCAGGGGTGCAGGATGAGAAAGGAAAAAGGCTAGAAAGTAAACCAGATGTTGACTAAGGGAAGTAAGGAGGAAAAGAGCTTTATAGGCAGAGAGACTCTCAAGATCCAGAAGTGCGGCACAGGCACAACGAACACCAGGAGTCCTGGTGACAGAGGCCTGTGCTGGAAGAAAAGGAGGAAGGAAGTGAATACTTGGTAAATGCTGAGTACTGTCCTTATCATAATAATCCTGCAAAGGAGGTTCTATCAGCCCCAAGCAAGAGAGATTAAATACCAGTTCTATAGCTTTTTAATGTCCCTCTGGCCCTCCTCTCTGCCCTGCACAGTCTGCCCAGAGGAGAAGTTTAGGGCATATCCTAAGTCAAACAGCCTCCCTGGTACGTCTTCTGAAAAGTGCAATGACAGAGGTGGACTAGCTGGCAACGGAGGGAGGAGGCAGGCGTAAATCATTTGGCAACCTACCAGCGCTCCAGCCACGTGCCAGCCTTGGGCTAGGTCCGCAAGGCATGCGACTTGAATCCTGCTCTTAGCACCTTAGAACCAAATGTCTACCGCTAACCACTAACTGCCCCCCTCCTGAAACATGGTAACCATCTGGGATCTAAGTGTCCAGGACTCGCAAGGTGCAGGGCCGGTGCCGGGCTGGAATTGGAGAGCTGGCCTGTGGCTGGGCTCTGAAGCCAGAGGGGTAGAGTAGAACTAGGTTCCCCACTCCCCTTCCCTTTTTACCAGGCGCAGGTCCCCGGGTCCGTGTACCACCAGGGAGAGGTTCTCGGTCTTGGCCGCCGCCATGTCGCTTTTGCCTCCCGGATTGAAAAGGCTGCAGCCCGCAGGACGCGCGGAGGTTCTAGTGGCTGCCCGGCCAAAGGTCCAGGGTAAAAAGCTGAAGGCCGGGTTTGGGCTGGTAGCGCGAGCCCGGTCAGGGGCGGGGCTCCCTAGTCCCTAACGGCCTGGGCGGGGCTTGCGGAGAGGGGAGGGGAGGGGCGGAGCTCGCGGGGAGGGGCGGGGCTGCTCGGCTCTCCAGGGAGAGAGAGCTCCAGGCGCTCCCGAGGCTGGAGGGAGAGAGGAAGGTGGTCCCCAGCCCGGATCCGGCTCACAGCCAATCAAACATGCTGTCTAGAAAGTTGCCACCGCCTGCACTTAAGGAACAGGCGCCACGGGGATGTAAAGTCCATGTTGGCCCCGTGGCCCCAGCATCCAACAAAGTGCCTGGCACAAGTAGGAGTGAATGAACGAATTGGTGCATTAGTGCAAAGAAGCTGTGATATGGAATCTTTCAGCCTCTTTTTAAAAATTGATTGATTGATGAGAGAGAGACAGACAGAGAGAGAGAGAGAAAGGGAGAGAGAAGCGTCAATGTGTTGTTCCGTTTATTTATGCCTTCCTTGGTTGCTTTCTTGTGTGTGACTTGAGGTGGAACGGAACCCGCATCAGGACAATGCTCTAACCAGCTAAGCTACCCAGCCAGGGTTGGGAACCTCCTTCTCTTAACCGACTCTGCTTCTTATGATAGACGCAGGATTTCTGTCTAAATTCTTCCTTCGAGCCTCTCTCCCTTCGGAAACAGTGAAGTTTTACTCTAACGGAAGAGAGCTATTCACTGGACACGGCTAAGTTCACAAAGGACTGTACCTCCTTTGAGAACAGTGGTCACCATTTCATTGCCTGTAGCCTCTTTTTCACTCTGCCAGATCCTTTTACCTCCTCCAGGAGAATTCCCCAGCCCTTGAAGATGACTCCTTGTGGCACTTACTGCATGCCCCACATATGGGACACGGCCTGGACTCTCAACCCTTTCTCCAATGCATTGGGAGCCCACTGAAGGCAAGGTTCCATTTCTTAAATAGAACCTGGTAAAATGTTCTGTATGGTGTAGGAGGTCAAAAAATATTTGATGATGAATGTGGAACAAGTTCTAGAACAAATGACAAAAAAAAATGTGTGGAGGGGTAGTGTTGCAAGGTGTGACAAGTCAATGGGATGGATTTTTGCAGGGGACTTACAGAGTCAGTTCTGTTCTTTGCTTTGAGAAACCTCACACAAAACTTGGCTGTACTTGGCTGATTCCTCCAGCAGCTCCTGCACTCAGCTCCTGAGCAGGCCTTGCTTGGAGAGATGACTAAATGGGAGTTGCCTGCCTTCACTCATGTACCTGAATTTAAAACTCACCTTTCAGGAGTATTTGAGAATCTTGCTCCTGGCATATATTGTCAGTTTGGCTCAAACAAACTCATAAAAATTCTCAATAAAACACAAAAACCTCCCCTTTCCCTCCTTGCCTTGTGGAGTTTCCATATAGATTCCCAAGCATGTCTTTTCAGTGGGTAAAGCTGAGGATGGAGGAAATCCCAGGAATTCATATCCCTCAGAGACCTGTTCTTTCACCAGGATGCTAAGCAACCCTAAAGCATCAGAAGACCTGACTAATGATCACAAGTCTGCGACCTCTGGCAGGCTACGGAGAACATCCTGACCTGAGTTATGTTTTAGCTCCTGAGCCCTAAGGTAGAACTATCCCCTGGCTACTTTCCCATGACACCAGACAGAGGGGCACCGAAACAGACCTCAGAGCTATCTGCAAGACCTAAAGAAATGCTTTATTATCCTTATCTCACTTTCACCAATTAGTTCCCAGCATGAATCCCTAACTCATGTTATCTTGTAATTTTGCCCTATTTAGTCTGTAACCTACACATCATCAGGGAGTTTGGGCTTTTGAGCATTAGTTTCCCATTCTCCTGGGTAATGCCATTTGTAATAAAATAGCCTATCTTTCTCCAGTGCAGTTTTCAGTGTTAGGGGTTTGGCTCTGCTAGCACCATGTGGGTGAACTTTTTCTGTTCAGTAACAGAATTGCTTAAGAGCTGAGGGCTACTTGCAGTAGACACTTCTTGCTTTTAAATTAAGACAGTAGAGTACCAGAGCCAAAGCAAAAGTCATCAAAATAACGACACAACAGCCACATTTGGAGAAGTGTTTATTTTCTCCTGAGCAATAATACTTTGAAACTGTTTTGAAGGAGCAAAGAGATTTGAAAAAGCAGGAGACAAATTTAGAAATATATCCTGTGATTAGGATCCTTTATAGAAAAGCTGAAAGGGCAAGTTGATAGCATTCCCAAGAAACTGACATTTTTAAGATAAAAAAAAGTAAGTTGTTATTATAGTATTTAAACAACTTGTTGTGACATTTCTACATAATTTCCTAACAGAGACCAGCATTCACAGTGGTGAGGAACAGGCTTTTCTAGGCATTTTACTGAATAAGGGATAAAATGCTGGCTTTGCCTTTGCTGGTGGCCTGCTTGGCACGGCTTCTCTGCCTCCCTGCCTGACTTTCCCAACCAGCACAGCTATTTGAGGCACTCTCTCACTGAAAACAACTTCAAGTTGTCAATAAATTTCTGCTGTGAAAACTTATTTGGAATTTAGAAACTAATTTACGAGGTGCATATCATCCAGGGTCACATATCTAGAAGAAGGGAGACGCTAGCCTAGAGAACATCTTATCACAGATGCTGGGTTACTTCAAGTCTGGATTGCACAGTGTACTAACAAGAAAAATTAGAGTGCCAGAAGACCTTAGTGTTCCGGAGTTCAGAACAATCGTAAAAATCTTGATTTCCAGCTTTCTCTGTTTGGTCATCAGCTATTCAATTACCCACACCTGGTTATTTACAGCAATAACAAAAACAGAAATAAAAACAAACCCAAAAAATGAGATTTCTTGCAAGCCTTGGAAGTAAAGTAACCAATGAGAGTTAAACTAGTAAAATCCTTATGTAATGAATGAGATTAATGCACTTCCTTAAGGAGCTAATAATATATTTACCATTAATGAATCTCAAGAAGGGGTTAAGAAGGGTTAGGAAAAGGGACTCAGAAAGTGGAAATTTTAGTTTAGAGCTATCCAGGCAAGGGAGGCCCATGGTGGTGGTAGTAGCTGTGCTGCTAGCACAGGGGATGGAAGCAATGGGACCAGTTAAAGACTATGCTCTGTCAGCTGAGGATGGCGACTTGGACCATCGTCAGCTGACATAGCGTAGATAAATGGTGGAAGTGAAAACACAGTGAAGTGGAAAGATCCAAGATTTATTTTGAAGGGAGTTTCCATGGGACTTAGTAAGGAGATTGGCTTATAGGAGTTGAGGAGAAGATAGTGGAAATGTTGATTCCCAGATTTCTGACATGATGACCTATATGGATGAGATGCTATTATCTGATATAGGCAGCACTGAGGGAAGAGAAGTAATATCGGGGGAAAGATCAGGCAAGTAATTTTTGAAAGGCCAAATTTGAGATGCCTGTAAGACAGGTGAAACAATCAAAGGGAATGTTTGATATAAGGGTCTGGAAAAGTCTAGGCTTGAAGAGTCTCGATTTAGAAATCATTGGTATGTAGAATGTATTTAAATAAACAATAAGAGAGAATAAGATGATCTAGGGAGAGAGTGTAGAATGAAACAAACAAACAAACAAACAAACAAAACAATACACAGCCCAGGTCTAAGCTCTGAGCATCTAATATTGATGGGCCAGGAAAAGGAAAGGGTCCAGCAAAGGATGCTAGGAGTCAAGTGAAGCCATAATAGGAAAAGTCAGCATTTTAAGAAGGAAGCAGCCAACTATTGATTATGATGTGAGATAGGTTAGTAAGTCAGGACAAATGAAATAAGGGAACTAAGACAGATAGTTAAAGGGTCAAGCAGTTTACAACCATCTAGTAAATCACAAAATGCTATCTTCCCTAACCAAGGACACTTCAGAGTAAATGGTTTACACTTGTCCCCAACCAGAGGGTAAATGGTTTAAATCACTCTACTTGGGGAGATAGAGAACAGATATGAAATTAGCATTTTTTGTGCCAGCCACACCCAAGGACTGATGAAGTCAGTGGAATAAATCTCATTTTGGTACTTTAGCATAAAGCTGATGAATATTCTATTGAGATTCTCCCTTAAGACCTCCCCTAAAATTCCTGCCTTTAGATGATAGATAGGAACCCTCATGACAAAAACCTAGCAAGGGTCTCTGGAGCATGCCTTTCTTCCCTCTCAGGTGTGCATCTTCACTTTTCTCTCCTGAACTTTTCTCTCCGTGAGACTTGCGACCAGGGGAGCAAGGGACAGTGGCAGCTTGTTCTGGGCTTACCCCCAAACCTGTGTCCAAGGCCTCCTTTTCTCTGACTTTTCAATGAGCTAACAGCAGCCCTGCCACAGCTCGCCTCTTCCCTGTAGTGTTTGTAGGGAGCCAAAGCAGAGCACTGCCTGCGCTCTCTCCTGTTACTTCTCCTACCCTAAGCCCTTCCTTTGTTTCACTGTCTCCAGCTTTATTTTTTAAAATTTATTTTTATTGTATTTTTTCCATTTCCATTTTCCATGACCATATCCTTATCCCCTCTTTCACCTCCACCCACCCTCTCCCCTCTGCTGCAATCACCACACGGTTGTCCATGTCCATGAGTCCCTTTTTTTTTTACTCAGTCCCACCACCCTCTACACTACTCCTACCCAGAGCCATAAGTCTGCTCTCTATGCGTCTGTCTCTACTGTGCTAGTAAAGAACTTATAACACTCAATACCAAAAAAACGAACAATGCAATTTTAAAATGGGCAAAAGACCTGAATAAACACTTCTCCAAAAAAGACATACAGAAGGCCATTAGACGTATGAAAAGATGCTCAACTTCACTAATTATCAGAGAAATGCAAATTAAAACCACAATGAGATATCACTTCACACTTGTCAGAATGGCTCTCATAAATAAATCAACAACAAATGCTGGCAACGATGTGGAGAAAGGGGAACATTTTTGCACTGTTGGTGGGAATGCAGATTGGTGCAGCCACTTTGGAAAGCAGTATTCAGTTACCTCAAAAATTTAAAAATATAACTGCCTTATGACCCAATGAATCCACTTCTGGAAATTTATCCAAATGAATGTGAAATACTAATTCGAAAGAATATAAGCACCCCTATGTTCATTGCATGTTATTTACAACAGCCAAGGTTTGGAAGCAGCCCAAGCGTTCACCAGTAGATGAGTGGATAAAACAACTATGGTATATTTACCCAATGGAACAATACTGGGCCATAAAAAAGGAGAAAATTTTACCCTTTTCAAGAGCATGGATGGATCTGGAAAAGATTATGCTAAGTGAAATAAGCCAGTCAGAAAAAGATATGATTTCACTCATATGTGGAGTCTAATGAACAAACTGTCCCCAGCTTTAATAAATGTACTCTCAAAATCACCTGCATTCATGTTGTGACATTTAAAAAGTGTCTAGTGGGTGGAGCAAGAAGGAGGTCACTGGTGATCATGGAAAAGAGTTTGGGTATGAAGATATGAGAAGTAGACATATTGGGTTGAGATCATTCACCCTTTCATTTAGCAAATATGTAATAAGTGTCTATGACATGTCAGGTACAAGCTATTAGTGATACAATAAATAAGACAGATACAATCCTCACTTCAGGGAGGGAAATCCATTAAATAGATAATCCTAAAAGTAATAACTCAACCATAATTATGATAAGGGCTATGAAGAAAAAGGTAAGAATACCATGAAACAGGCAAACCCAGTCCAGCCTGAAAGCAAGAGAAGGTTGCTCCCGAAAAGTGATGTATAAACTGTACTCGAAAGTTTTGGGTAGTCACAACAGTGAGGCAAGAGAAACAGAGGGTGTGTGTTCCAGGCCGAAGGAGTCCTAGAGGGAGTGGATGGGGACCATCATTAAAAGTCAGTGGTGTGGCAGAGCCACAGTAAACAAAGGGTCCCAACCCCAGGGTATGCATAACTCTTCCAGCATTTTGCATTTTTGGAAATAAAGGAGTGCAAGAAGAAATGTAGCGAGGATGTCTGCGGCTAACGGCCTTAGGGGGAAAGCCGGAAAATTACATTTCTCCAAAGGGAGGGGTTCCCTCTGACATACAAAGTTTATTTTGCAGCAAGAACAGGGAGATAGCTTTGTGGTAGAAGCTCCCAGAACTAGTTTGGTTCCAAGAATCAGGGTAGAATAAGAAATCCCATCGACAAGCCTTACTTGCTGGAAGCAGTGGGAAGGAGCAGGAACGCTGTGTGTTGAACAGCCCAACAGCTGCCTATCTTTGTGGCTAGAAGAAGTAGGAGCTAAAAGAGCTGTTACAGACAACTGGGTTATAGGGCAAAGTCTTGTTAGCCTACAATTCATTATTGTCCTCTTCCCTTCATGTCATGTCTACTGGTCCAGAAATAATTTACCTCATTCAGAAATGAGTTATCAGTAAAGGACCAGAATCGGAACTGTACGAACAGGATAGAGGAAAAAAAGGAAGAACGAAAGAGGAAAAGAAATGCTGACAAAGAATATTCACCAGATTTATGATGCTGACGAACAAACCTAACTTGTGATAGAACAGTTTGCCATAAAACTGAAGAGGGCATCCAATGTGGAGGTCCTTTACACTGAGGGCAGGGGAGGGGAGGGGGGTCAATGTGTGTGGGGGGAACACAGATGTGGGAATCTAGTGGGATGAAAAGAGCATCCTCACAGGTCAGCGGTAGTAACACAGGATGTCAAAGCCCTAGAAGGGTGAGGAGGAGTCCACGAAGAGGTAGACAGCTCAGTGCGAGGTGAGGAAGACTCAGTATAATGAAGGGATAACCACAGGGAGGGGCCAGCATAGGGTGTAGGAGCCTGGGTTGGCCAGCGACAGCATTTGCACAGAAGAGGAGGCAGCCATAGAGAAGGGAGATTGGTACATAGAGGGCATTGATAAAATAAGTAAATATATCAAGATTGATGACAGTGATGCTTCTCATGGTTGGAAAAGGGAGGCAGGAATATGGAAAGAAGAAGAAAAAAGAATGAAGCCTGGGTGGTGTTGCATACAATTGAACAGATCAGTGTAAACTTGTGGTTTTCAATGTAGATAGACATAGAAATAAATATAAATATCTGTATGTTTGTTCACATACACACCAAAGTTCTGTCTACTGAAAGAGCTCGGGAAGAGTGATATGTGATAGCAAAGAGCATAACTAACACCCAAATCTTGGTTTCTTTTTAAAAATATTTTATTTATTTATTTATTTATTTATTTATTTTTAGAGAGCAGGGAAGAGAGGGAGAGAAGTGTTGATGTGTGAGAGAAACATCAATCAGTTGCCTCTCACATGTGCCCCAACTAGGCACTGGGCTGCAACACAGGCATGTACCTGGACCAGGCACCAAACTGGTGACCTTTTGCTTTGCAGGACGATTCTCGACCAACTGAGCCATGCTGGTCAGGGCCAAATCTTGGTTCCTAAATACTATTCTCCACTAAAAGGAACTATGGCTCCTTAAAGAAATGGCTTAATGTAGTGTCTGGGACATGAAAAGTACAAGACAAACCTGGTAAATCTTGTACCAGAAAGGCAGGCATTATTCCAAGAATGATGGGAAACATGAAATGTTGGGAAACCCCCTGCCTGGTTTCAGGCTGGAGGGCCCCAAGGCTGGAAATAATCAGGAGGCCTTGGAGAAAACAGGCTCTTGAGGATACTTGGCCTGTCCCCCCAGGGGCTACGCCCCTTCCTCTCTGCTTTGCCATGGAGGACTGGTCATCAATGATGGGTAAGTTACCTCAAGCTGAGGTAAACAACCCAAGACAGATTCCGGTCAGGTATTGGCAGCAGACAAGAAATTGGGGGACACGGAGAAGGGGCAAAGAGGACCCTGCACCTCTCGGCTTGGCTTGGACATGGCCGGAGTCCTCATTATAGATGAGAAGCAGTCTCCTTATCTCTTGGTGGCTCCCTCCCCCTGCCTGGCTCAGGCTTGAAACCGTGCGGGAAGCAGCCCTAAATCAGATCTGGCAGGTCCTGGGGAAATCAGGCCTAAAAGTAAATTCTTTAGAGTGTGTTTTGTTCTTCCCTCAGATCTCTGGCCAGCTCATGCTGCAAAGGACATTTACATTATTTACACCCCTCACCCTATATCTTTAAGGCGCCTTTATGTCTACTTTCCCCTTATCTATAGTCTCTGTTGTTGATTCTAGTGTCCTCTCGGACCCATGTAAATCAGTGTATTCCTGTCACTTGTCTTCTTAAAGGCATCATATGTTCTCTGTGAAACTTAACATACTAAGGTAATGAGATAACATATGCATTTCCTGTTACCTAGCCCCACTGATAAGATTTTCAATAAAAGCCTTGGAACAAAGGGTGACGGGGCCTTCTCCACTAGGCTGATGTGCCATGGCCTTCTCCAGTAAGAGGGAGGTGCCCCCATCTGCTCTCCCAGCAAACAGAAAAGTGTTTGCCACGATTTTTGTTTATTCCCCTCATCTGTGACAACCCCGGGACAGGCTCTGCAGGATTCAGAGCCCTGCTCCCATCTCCTCGGGCCCCAGCTGGTTTCCCTCAGGTTCAGGGAGTGTTGTGCTTTCTGCGCTGTGCTCCTTCCCACCCCCCGACCTCGCCCTGCCCAGCCCCCTGCGCTGCAGTTGCTGCCTGGGCCCCGGCCAGCTTGCACCCCAGCGGCCCTCCGCTCCCCAGCGGGGTCATGCCCCATTTAGCTGGTGCACAGTGCGACAATGAAAAGGCACAGAAGGCAGTCTGAAGAGACCTACTGGCTAAATCAGAGGCATTTTGAACATAAAAATAAATAATAATGGTAAATTATAGCCCATTGAATAAAATAGGAAACCATGAGACCATACTCATAAAAATTAACCAATTAATTAAAGGATGACAAAGAATGAGTAGTTACATAATCCAGGGCGCTGCCCCAGAAAGTATCTATTGGTTACACAGGGAAAAAGGGTAACTTTATAGTGAAAAATCCTGGCATACACTACCTTAATAAAATGACAAAGTTAATATCATCAGCCATGGAACAAATGAAAATCATGTACCGTTTGATAGGATGCAATGAAAAGAAATCAACATTACTACTGATATATACATGAAAAAAATGCATAAGCTGGTTCTAATCATGAGAACACATTAGACAACACAAACTGAGAGACATCCTGCAATACTTGGTCTATAGCCTTTAGGCATGTCAACGTCATTATGTCAAAGAAAACCTGAGGAAGTGTTTCAGCTAAAGGAAACTAAACAAATGATAACGAAAGGTGGCACATGATCCTGAATCGAATCCATTCGCTATAAAGGACATTATTAAAGCAATTGGTAAAACTTGAATGGGGCCCAAGGATTAAATGATGATAATATATATTACATATTCATGTTAATTTCTTGATTTCTATGATCATGCTGACAAGGGTTAGGAAATTAAGTTTTGTGTATTATAGTTGCAACTTTTCTATAAATAAATTTGGAGAAAAATTCAATAACATATTTACCTTTATAAGAAAACAGCATAAAACAGAGGTAAAGAAAATGTCAGGGAAGCAATTGTAAAATATTAGAAAGAAATGAAATACTGGCTAGGAAGACCTTAGGAAGGAAAGTGGAATAAAACAAAATTTTCAAGAAATGAAAGCAAAATCAGAAGTGTCACAAAGGAATAAAGACACTGACAAAAACACAATGAAAGACAAAGGACAGGACTGAGAAAACTAAGCAAAAGGAAATGGCAATGAACAAATTTAAAAGGATTAGAGAGAAAATGATAGATACGGAAGACAGGCAAAAAAAGATCCAATATTGCATAATGGATTCCCTTATGAAGTAGCCCAAAATTATAGAAGAAAAAGAAATTTTAATGCATTGCTCAAGATGATTTTCCAAAAATAAAAACATTTTAGAAACGATTTTATTTATTTATTTTTAGAGAGAAGAGAAGGGAGAGAGAAAGGGAGAGAAACATCGATGTGTGAGAGAAACTTTGATAGATTGCTTTTCGCAAGCCCCCCACTGAGGATGTGGCCCACAACCTAGGCATGTGCCCTGACCAGGAATCAAACCAATGACACTTTGGTTCACAGGGTGGCGCTCAACCCACTGAGACACCCCAGCCAGGGCCCCAAAATAAAAATATTTGAATTTGCAAAATAAAAGGTCATACCATATCCAAGGAAAAGTAAATATGAAATCAACACTGAGAAGATTTTACTTGATTTTAAAGATAAATAGTTCTTTGGGAAGTGAGGCACATAATCAAGTTGCTTATAAGGGAGGGAAAAAATTAGGCATATCTTAGACTTCCCTATAACAACATTTACTGATAGAAGCAATATTTAAGAAAAGTTCTAAAAGAAAATAAGTGTCACCCACACATCTTATACCCAGCCAAACCATGGTTTATATAAAAAGGCACAGTGAGACATTTTTGAACATGCAAGAATTCAAGTATTGTTTGTATGAGCCTTCCTTGAAGTAACTACTAGAAAAGGAACTTAGCCAAACAACTGATGAATAAGAAAACTATAGCAAAAGAGAGGGGCTTTAGAGTGCAAGAGAAGGCAAAGAAAAAAAAAGATACTAATTTCATTATTTGTTCATATTAGTCTGTTGATAAAATAATGCCTACGAAATGAAGATTAGGTGTATAAGTTATAAAGACACCCACTAAAACATAAATATAAGCCAATTTTTCAGAAAAAAATTAAAAATGCATATTACTATAACGGTGCAGAGCATGGGTCCCCTGAAAATAGGGGAACAACCCCCACAATCCTGTCTGCAAAGGGGAGAGCAGATGGTACAGCATTTAAGATATATTGTGTAACAATGGCAAGTTAATAGCTGTGCGTTCCTAAAGGGAAGAGAGCTGCTGCTCAGGGCAAATTGTACACATGATTCTAAGAACATGCAGTGACTTGTGACATGTGAGGGGGAGGACTGGGAGCGGTGTACGGGGTAGGAGATGGTTGCAGCTCCTATGGCATCTGCACTAGAGACAGAAGCAGGTACCCAAGAGGAACTTTTGCACTGACTAAAGACAGCAGCCAAAACAAGGTAAAAGACACTGTAGAACTGGCAAAAATGGTGGACACTAACACACCATAGGAAGGGCCAGTTATGAGGCCACACAGGAAGTTCCCAGCTGAACATTTCATTGAGGGCAGACTGAATCTTAGGGAGAGAGAGCTAGGAGGTCTGCAGTGAGAGAGGAGGTCCACCAGGAGATCTGAAAGTCAGCGAGTATGGTTGGAGGTCAGCCTGGAGAAGACAGTGACAGAGCTGATGGAGCAGTGGGGGACCTGCCCAGCCACCTGAATTTGGGAGAGATACTTGGAGCTGAACGGTGACTGGGAATGCTGAGCTGCAGATTTATGCTGTTTTGAAAGATGGTACCTCTGAGTGCCGTATTCTGAAACTGGCCTGATTTGGCAGAGGCAGGACTGTGTGCTTTTGGGTATTTTTAAAGGGAGCAGGATTTAACAACAGAAATCTGCCATCATTCTAAATCTGTATAACCTTTATATAAACAACCCCTTCCCTTTTTCACCAAACTCTTGCATTGGGAGTCATGCTTCTTGGTGACAGGAAATCAAACCCCACAGCTGTTCCAGAACAGCAATGACATGGTTCTGTAACAGTACCACATTTTCAAAGTTTTAAAAGAATCTGTAAAGAAATAAAAGTTAACTAAATTAGGTTCTGAGGGGTCCCTGTATGGGAGCCAGATGAGGTGGGTAACCCGTCCTGCAAAGTCCCCCTGAGTCAACACAGATGGTGAAAATAAGTAGTTCCAGACACTCTCAGTCTGCCCAGAAAAGGGGGTGGTGATTCCCTCTAGTGGAGAATGCCCTGAGCCCTTCTCTTGGAGTGGCTTTTATTGAGGATAGTTTGCACAGGGGTATACAGCATGCACGCAAAGCTCATCAAACAATGTCAAAAGGCTATGTTTGAAGGAACACAGAGATTTGTCTCAGGACAGGGTCTGGTAGACAGGCTGGTGCCCAGTTGGCCCTGAAACCTGGGAAACTGATCACAGTCTATGCTCAGACTCCAAACATCAGTAGTCATTAACTCAAGGACATTCTTAACAAATTAAGTTTCATAGGATTTACTGCATTCCTTTTCTAGGCCTAATTGCCCCTGGGAACTGCCTGATCCAATTTAGGGCTGTACCTGCCTTAAGCATTGTTTCAAGCCTGAGACAAGCAGGTGGAGCAGAGCAGCCAAGAGATAAGGAGACTTCCTTCAGATAGAATGAGGACTCCGGTCATGAGAACTCTGAGGGTTGAGGGTCTTTTGCCCCTTCTCTGTGTCCCCCAAGTCCTTCCCTGATGGTTCCTATGAGACTGTGCCTGTCTTAGGTTGCCCCTGCCATTGAGGGGTCTTACCCATCATTGACTAACCAGCCATCCTCTGGGGCCAAGCAGGGTGATGTGAGGGGGCTGTGCCTCTGCCAGGGGGACAATTTTTGTCTCCTAGGTGGCCTATTTTTCCAAGGCCTCCTCGCTCAGCTCCAGCCTTGGGGCCCTCTTGCCTGTCGGCAAGGCTACAGTCCCTGAAACCAGGCGGGATGGTTTCCAACAAGATTCCCAACCCAATTCTAACCAGGAGGTAAAGCAGGGCTCCCCACAGACTAACAAACAATTCTAAAACACCAGTAGGGTGTTCAAATCAGTTCTGACACTATCTACCTAGAGACAGCTACAGAGTCCACAGATTAAGAATTCACTCCTACAAGACTGCACCTCTTCCCTCCCCCGCCACACACACTTTCAGATGCCAGCCACAAGTCCAGGCTGTTATCTGTGCTCTGATCAACTGACTATAGGTCAGAAGTTCCAATGACTCCTCCAACTCAGAATGCCAATCGCAAGCCAAGATTGTTACCTGTACTTTTGACCTTTAGGCTGTAACTTGTTTGGGGTTCGATTAATTTGCTAGAACAGCTCACAGAACTCAGAGAAACATGTTATTTACTAGATCACTAGTTTATTTGTAAAAGGACAACACTGAGGAATACCCAAATGGAAAAGATGCAATAGGGTGAGGTATGTGGGAAGGCATGTGGAGCTTCCATGCCCTCTCTGGGCACCCCACTTATCCAGCACCTCCATGTGTTCACCAGTCCAAAAGCTCTCTGAACCATTATTCTGGGTTTTTATGAAGGCTTCATTACATAGGCATGGTTGATTAAATCACTGGCTATTGGCAATTGATTCACCCGCCAGGCACTCTCCCCTGTCCAGAGGTCAGAAGTGAGTAGGTAGAGGAGTGCAAGTAAACATTCCAACCCTGTAATCACATGATTAGTCCTGGCACCCAGTCCTCATCCTAAGGTGCTTTCTAAATGTCACCTCATTAACATAACAAAAGACACCTTTTTCACTCTTGACATGATATTTAGGCACTTTGAAGGGTTTTGTTGACGGAAGACCAAATATATATATATTTTTATAAATTACAGTACTGCAGCATCATATAAAATAATCTCAGAGACTTAAGACCAAATATATGTCAATTTGATAAATACAAGTGTACAAAACTAATCTATTAAAAGAATTCAGATTGAATCATATAGTAAAATTCAACTGGATGCTGTATGCAAGGGACCCAAAACAAAATAATTCAGAAATTTTCACAATTGCAAAACAGGAAGAAATAAAGCAGTGTAATTTTAATGTCAGGCAAGGTTAACTCCAGAACAAACAAGTGTTAAAGGTGACAAAAAATAGTCATTTGTAGTGGCAAAGAATGCAGTTTACAATGAATTTACCAAGTCATGAATATCTATGCACCAGACAACATAGCATCTAGTTTTAAGGTCTCTTCCTTTCCTCTCTTCTATCATGTTTCGTTATTTTCAGTAAGGCAGTACCAACATTGCACATTTTCTTTTTTTAAAGATTTTATTTATTCGAATGAGAAAGAGAGGGAGAGAAACATCAATGTGCAGTTCTCTTGCGTGGCCCCTATTGGGGACCTGGCCCACAACCCAGGCATGTGCTCTGGCTGGGAATCAAACTGGAAACCCTTTGGTTTGCAGGCTGGCACTCAGTTCACTGAGCCACACTAGCCAGTGCTTCAATATTGCACTTTCATCGCTTTTATTTTTCTTTACTCAATTCATCCCTCTCACTATGTCAGCTTCTAAGGATTGGCAAAATAAGGGTGTAGACTTTGTTCTGTTTGATCAATGTTGTTTGCATTTAATTATCTTTATTGTCTCTAGCTTTGGCAGTTAAATCAACAACACTGATTTGTTTTCAGGATGTACAGAGTACCAAACTCTAAGGGAAAAGCCATGACATACATCCTGTCCTGAAAGAGATGACATTCTGTGGAGAAGGACCTCCCTCCCCCAAGAAAACATGCATCAACTCAAATGACTCAAACAAAAAAGTTAAATGGAACTCCACTGCTACTGCAAGAAGAATAATAGGTGCACTCCCCCAAACCAGCTTGCGACAGAGACTAAGAGCATGAGCTCTGGAGTTAGTGTATTGAGATGGACTTCTTTTTACCACCTGATTTTAGACAACTACTTAAGCTCTCAAACCTCTTCTCTGTAAGATAGGGATAAATACAGTTTCTACCTCATTCAATTGTAGTGATGATTAAATGAGATAACACACGTGAAGTGCTTAGCACAATAATAATAATAGTTAATGTTTCTTAAGCATTTACTTTAGTCAACATGGAAGGCTGAATAATGACCCCAAAGGTATCCAGGTGCTAAAACTTGCAACCTATGAATTTTACCAGAGAGACTTTACAGGTGTAATTAAATTAAGGATCTTGAGATGGGGAAATCCTGGATTAATTTGGTAGATCCTAAATGTAATCATTAAGTGTCCTTATAAGCAGAAGGCCAAGAGAAATTTTACTACAGAACAAGGTAATGTGATGACTGAAGCAAGATGCTACATGCTGGCTTTCAAGATGGAAAAGGGTACCACCAAAGAAAGCAGGCCTAGATGCTGAAAAAAAACTAGGAAACATATTCTTCCCTAGATGGTTGGGTGGGAGCATAGCTTTGCAGACATCTTAATTTTAGCCCACTGAAACAGATTTCAGATATATGACCTCCAGAACCATAAAAGAATAAATGTGCATTGTTTATTCTAGCTTTATTGAGATGTAATTGACATGTAACATTGTGTATGTTTAAGGTGTACAATGTGATTAGTTGATACATGTATATATTGTAAGATGTTTAGCACAATAAGGTTAGTTAACACATCCTTCAGCTCACATAATCACCATTTTGTTGTTGTTATGTGAGAACATTAAAGCTCTACTCTTGTAGCAACTTTCAAATATACAATACAGTATTATTAACTATAGATAATGCTGTGCATTAGATCCTCAGAACTTACTTGTTTAATAACTGAAAGTTTGTACCCTTTGACTATCATCTTCCCATTTCTCCCATCCCTCAGCCCCTGGTTGTTTCTAGGACTTCAATGTTTTTAGATTTCACATATAAGTGAGATCATACAGTATTTGTCTTTCTCTGTCTGACTTATTTCACTTAGCATAATGCCCTCAAGGTCCAAATTGTTGCAAATGGCAGGATTTTCTTTTTTCTCATGGCTGAATAGCATACATGTCTTCTATACCCAATTTATTGAGTATTTTTTTTATCATGAAAGAATGTTGAATTTTGTCAAATGCTTTATCTTGTCTATTAATGGGGTGTATCACATTTATTGATTTGCATATGTTGAACCATCCTTGCATCTAGTGATAAAGCCCACTTGATTGTGTTTTCATTAAAAGAAAAAGAATCCACATGGTAGTTTTGTTTCCTTTGTAAATGGATCATGAAAGAGTGGAGCATAAGAGATGCAGAATAATGTTCCTGGCAAAGGGAATATCAGGAGTCAAGTCTTGGAGGTGAATGTTAAAGGTTTTGATGAATGGACAGATTTTGAGAGCATTAGACAGAGTGTTGTGAGAGACGATAGCCAAAGGGAAAGGGCAGTAGGGTAGAGTAGGGTGGTTAGGAAACTAAGCACTCAAAACAGACAGCTATACTGAGTTATCAGGGGCTGAAGCTTTGTTATTCTCACACCCACCAGGTTTCATTTTACTAATACATATCATCTTTAACAGTTTTAAAGATTAATCAACAATCGAATATAATAAGTCCTTGTCTCATCCCAAGCAATATACTGATTAACGATCAAAAGCCTACTTGTTATTATGAAAGACTCAGTCAACCCTTGTCTTCACCATTCAGAAGATGTTTGTGTCTTCAAAGAAGCTGCTTGAATGCAACACAGAAAACAAACCATCTCCCTGTCACATTTGCTCCTGTGTCCAGAGTCACAGAGAAATGCATAAAGGAAAGAACCAAGATTCTTTTCTGTGGCTTGACTTTGCCCCAGCCCAGACCCAAGTGATGACTGAAGTCCCTGGGAGTTTAGATACAGTTCAAGGCTGGTGAACACCACTTGGCCAGGGTTCTGGTTCCGTATAAAGTCTTTCAGTTTCCCTTAAGTATTTTCCAAATTTTCTAGGCACCCTCAATCTGGGGAACAGCCTTTAAAAAAGAGCTGTCTAGGACTTCGGGCCAAGATGGAGGCATAGGTAGATATATTTTGGCTCCTCACACAACCAAAAGAAGGACAACCACAAATTTAAAAACAAAAACTAACCCGAACTGCCAGAAAAACAAACTGTATAGAAGTCCAACAACCAAAGAGTTAAAGAAGAAACATCCATCCAGATCAGTAGGAGGGGTGGGGATGGGCAGCCTGGCAGAGAGACCACACGGCAAAGTAGCACCTGGCAGACTGGCAGGTCCCACATTTGTGTGTGGATAAACCAGGAGGAGCATCTGGGGAGTGAGACTGGACCCAGGATTCCAGTGCAGGAAAAGAAAGCCTCAAAACCTCTGGAAATAAAAACCTGTGGGGGTTGCAGTGGCAGGAGAAACTCTCAGTCTCACAGGAGAGTCTGCTGGAGAGACCCACAGGGCCCTATAATGTACAAAAACCCACCACCTGGGAATCAGTGCTAGAAGGGTCCAGTTTGCTCTTGGGTAGTGGGGGAAGTGACTGAAAGCAGGCGGATAGCCAAGCAAGTGGCATTGTTCCCTCTCAGATCCCTCCCCAACACACTGAGTCATAAGGCAGCGACCTGGGTTGCCCTGCCCTGGTGAGTACCTAAGGTTCCACCCCTTCCAATGGAACAGGCATGCTGAGACAAAGAAATATGGCCCAAATGAAAGAACAAATCAAAGCTCCAAAAATAGACTAAGCAATGAGCAGATAGCCAACCTATTAGATGCAGAGTTCAAAACACTGGTAATCAGGATACTCACAAAATTGGTTGAGTATGGTCGCAAAATGGAGGAAAAAGTGAAGGCTATGCAAAGTGAAATAAAGAAAAATATACAGAGAACCAATAGTAAAAGGAAGGAAACTGAGACTCAAATCAACACTTGGTAGCAGAAGAAAAAGATAAACATTCAACCAGAACAGAATGAAGAAATAAGAATTCTAAAAAATTAGGAGAGGCTTAGGAACCTCCGGGATAACTTTAAACTATCCAACATCCAAATCACAGGGGTGCCAGAAGGAGAAGAGGAAGAGCAAGAAATTGAAAACTTATTTGAAAAAAAATAAAGGAGAACTTTATTTTCAGTACAAGCGTCTGTACTGAATTATAGTGCCTATTTCTTTTTGTCATACAGTTAGTTGTTTGTGTTTCAAACTTCCAAACTAGATTACTAATGCCTTAATGGTTTTTGTCCCACTCCCTGTCATCTTTTTTTGCAGTAGGTTTAGCACTTAATCATTAATAAATGTTTGTTGAATGATTAAATGAATAAATGGAGACAACTCTTAGAGGATCGATGAACATATACTATGGAAACCTTTGTTTCATCTGGCACCTCCAGGACCAAACAACCCATTTTTTGATAAACAGTGAGGCCAATCAGGACACTGTTGGTCCCAGCCTAGAAACTGAGGGAAATATTTGCCTTTATCCTCTCACGCTTGTGAATTCAACAAATAGTTCTGAACAACTCCCATGTTCCAAGTACTGTGCTGGGTGCTGTGGGAGGTGCAAAGATGAGTAAGAAATATCCTTGTCCTCAAGTCCCTACATATCTAACAGGGAGCCTTTGATAGGTATACACTAGTAATTATATTTTTAAAAAATTTTAATTCTCATCTGAGGATATGTTTGTTATTGATTTTAGAGAGGGCGGGAGTTGGGGGGGAGAGAGGGGGAAAGGGAGAGAGAGGCATGAATGTGAGAGAGAAACATCAATCAATTGCCTCCCATGCAAACCTGACAGGGGATCAAACCCACAACCTTTTGGTGTACAGGATGATGCTCCAACCAGCTGAGTCACCTGGCCAGGAAGTGACTACAATTTTGAGTAAATTCAGTGCTATAAATGGAATAAAGAATCCTGTGGGAAGAAGGGCAAGAACTTGGCCCTGGGGCCAAGGAACTTTCCCAGCTCACATCTCCGTGTGCTGCTCTCAGGGCAATAGATTGGAAATAGTCCAGGACCCGTGTGGAGTGTTGCACAGTGTCCCAAAGGCTGTTGCCCATTGAGGCACATCCCAGCACAGGACAAGGAACATCCCAGTGCAACACTCTGCCTCCAGAAGCTGGCTCCTGACAGTGCGAGACCTAAGCCCCAAGCACTCTCGAACCAGGGACCCAAGGCAAGAAAGAGAGGCTTCTGCTCGCATTGTTTTAAAACCCCCTCCTAAGATCCCATGCACTGCAGAAGTGTCCAGTTTTTGGACCAATGTACACTAATGTTGGCCATGTTTGTCTTTGCCCCTGTTCCAACTGTGATGCTGTGCAGGGGGCAGAGTTCCTAGCCATGCACAAGGCGCACAGACGTCTCTGCCTGGGTGGGGCATCTGGCCCCTGCTGCAGCTTGCTGACCTCCACCATACACATGTGTTTTGACCGTTTCAGCCCCACACAGCCTTAGTGCAAGCTCTCTCCTGGCTGGGTCACAAGCAACTTTAATTGTTTACTTTCCCTGGGGATTTGGAAGCATGCCCCAGTTCAGCTTTGATCCTGAGCTGCTTTCCACGCTTTCCAACCCCTCTCAGGAGTCCCTCTGAGTAGTGCAGCTCTGCCTCTCTGCCCCCCTTCTACTAGCTGTGCTGCTGAATTGCTGCTCAGTTGCAGGAGTAATGCATGCTGGCTTATTTACAGTTGCCTCTGCTTACAGTTGTCTTGGGCAATCTCCCTTCTCCGGCAGACCCTCCCTTCGGAGAAGGCAGGCTCTCACTGGCTGCTTTCCAGTCTGCGGCTCCAGTGTTTCTCCCTGCTCTTCTGCGGGGAGGCGCTGGTTCTGGTGTCGCTTCTGGGGTTACTCCTCTGCTCCCCAGTGATTTGGCGTGACCACCCTGTTACACCTTCACCCTTTAGAGCATGCACACAAGAACGCCTGCAGAACACGTTTTTGCATTCAATGACACACACCCAAATCTGAAAAGGAGATTCATTGGCCAGTCATTGAGCATGTGACAACTGTAAGGCCCTGTGTAAAGTGCTTTTACAGGCATTAACTTATTTATTTCTCATAATGTTACTTATGACAGTACATTTCATACTATATTTTTTAAGATGGAGGTTACAAGATCATAAAGCTATAGAAAGTTTTTTTATATCATAAATTTGTTATTTTTATTATAAACTACTCAGACTTCTTATTTTTTTGTGTCAGTTTCAGTAAAATAGATTTCCTAGGAATTTAGATAGTTCATTTAGATTTTCAAACTTATTGGTATGAATTTGGTGAAATTTTCTTATAATTTTATTAATTAATGTCTATAAGATCTGAGATGTATTCCTCTTTCCATTTCTGATACTGGTTATATATGCTTCTTTCTTTTTTTCTTGACAGTTTTGCCAAAAATGTATCAACTTTATTAGTCTTTTCAAAGAAACAATTTCTTGATTTGCTTTTCCTATCTGAGTTTGTTTCCTATTTCATTAATTTCTCCACTTATCTATATTATTTCCTCCATTCTGTTCTCTTTGGGGTTTGGGGGTGATTTTTTGCTAATTTCTTGAGATGGATGCTTAGCTCATTGATATTGATAGCCTTTATTGCTGTCTAAAGCATCTATTTAAGACTACACAGCTTTCCTAAAGCATGGCATTGGCTGCATCCCATAATGTTTGTATTTTATTACCATTTAGTTTAAAATATTTTCTAGCATCCATTGTGATTTATTTTTATACATGGGTTATTTGTAAGTATACATCTTCAATATTCAAATATGAGGATTTTTCTAGTTATTGTTTTTTCCTGATTTCTTGCTTAATTACACTTTGGTCAGAGAACATGCTTTAAATATTTCAATTCTTTAAAATTGTTGAGACTTGCTTTATGGCTCAGTATATGGTTTATAGCAGATTATATTTTCTAAAGTTTTTAGTAGGTTATATTTTCCAAAGTCGCCACAATGTTATCTCCAGTGCCACACGGTCTTTTGCTAAATGATTTTGCCATTTCCTCATCAAGGCAGAGGGATCAGAGGAGTCTACGTTTCCATTCCCTTGAATCTAGGTGGCCCTATAACTAACCAAGAGAAAATAGCTGGCCTGATAGCTTTTGTTTCCAGCTTCTTGGAAGATGGTCACCACATAAAAAATGTGACTGCTCTGAGACCACATGCTGTGGAAGACTTAAGCCATGTGGAAAGACCCTAGTGGGTGAACTGTCTTGAGAAAAAGAGTACAAGGAGCATCAAGGTGCCAGGACATGTGAGTAAAGGTGCTATCTTGGACATCTAGTCTAGTGGAGACTTCAGTCGCACAGGGGAGCTCAAGTGAAAACCGCGCATCTGAGCTATCAACCACAGACTCTTGAGAGATAATAAATTGCTATTTTAAGTTCTATATCTAAGGTTAATTTGTAATGTAGCAATAATTATCCAGAACATTGTTTTTGTTTAAATGTTCTATTAACAACTGTAATTGTTGGGTGGGATGTCCTACATATGTCGATTAAGTCAAGTTCATTGGTTTGCATCAATATACCCAAATCCATATCCTTAATGATTTGTTTTCTATAAATTACTGAGATAGGTATATTGAAAATTTCTCACTATGATTTTATATTTGCCTTTTTCTCCTTTTAGTTCTGTAAACTTTCAATTTACATATTTGAGGCTAAGTTATTGAGTGAGAGCATATTTAGAGTCATATTGTGTATCTTCCTGGGGAATACAACCTTTTATCATTGTCAAGTATTCCTCTTTATCTCTAGTAATGCTTTTGCTTTAAAGTTTACTTTGACCAGCTTTCTTTTGGTTAGTGTAGGCATGCTATAGATTTTCCCATTCTTTTACTTTCAACATTTCAAGATCCTTATATTCCATATTCCATACACATGTATATATGTATAAAATGTATATATATTTCAACATTCTTATATTTAAATGTCTTTTATAAAAAACACATAATTATTTTTAAAATCTAAACTGCCAATAGTGGTATTTTAAGTGAAGTATTTAGTCCACTTACTTTTAAGGAAACTATTGCTATACAGGGTCTGGCACAAATAGCACCCCTTTTTTATTACACAATTTTTTTTTAAATTTAATTTTAATTTATTTTTTCAAATACACTTGTCTCTGCCTACCCCCCACCACTTTCCCTTGCCCCCTCCCTCCTTCCCTCCCTCAGCTCTTCCCCTTTGGTTTTGTCCATGAGTCCTTGCTATATGTTCCTTGATTTTCCCCTTCCCTTCCTTTTCCCCGCCCCCCCTCCCTCCTTCTCTCTTGTCTCTGTTGATTTCTTTTCCTTTCAGTGTTGCTGGTCTTATTTTCCTTGCATCTTTGTATTGTTGGTTAGGTTCCGCTTATAGGTGAGATCATATGGTATTTGTCTTTCGCCCCCTGGCTTATTTCGCTTAGCATAATGCTCTCCAGTTCCATCCATGCTGTCGCGAAGTTTAGTAGTTCTTTTTTTCTTTCTGCTGCGTATTACACAATCTTTTATTACAAAATCATAAGCATGTAATTCTATAACATAACAATATCACACTCAAGCACACTATATGACATTTTATGTGAAATGTTCAAATTGCTGTCCATCTCATGCGAGATATTCATATACCTTACCAACCACACTCAAGCAAGGGTTATTTCTGCCAGACCCTGTATTTAAGGTAAATAATTAACATTCCTACTATATGTCTTTCTCTAAAAAAGGAGATTCTTTTTTCTCAGAAAAAAAAATGAGGGTTATTACATTGATGCTGTTCACTTAAAAAACTACTCCAGCCCTGGCCGATGCGGCTCAGTTGGTTGGGCATTATTTCACAAGGCGAAAGGTCACCAGTTTGATTCCCAGTCAAGGCACATGCCTGGGTTGTGGGTTTGATCCCTGGTCAGGATGCACATGAGAGACAACTGATTGATGTTTCTTTCTCACATAGATGTTTCTCTCCTCTTTTTCCCTCCCTTCCCTTCTAAAAATAAATAAATAAAATCTTTTTTTTAAACTACTCCAAATTCATTGTTTCTGTCAATCAAGCTTTTTTCTTCTTTTTTTACAGCTTTTGTTGAAAGTCTCAACTATGTAAATGTCTTGGATAAATACATTTTTTTTTTACCTTCAGTTATTCTTGTCTCTTCCAATCCTTTCAGGAAAAAAAAGAAATGGACCTACCATGAACTTTGTGTCTTACACGAGATCTAATGCCTCTATACACAATAATCAAAATTTGAGTTTAGAAAGTATTAATTTGATGATCATGTATCATCTATTTTGTGACAGAAATCAGAATATGCTAGTAGTAATAATAATGAAACTATACAGCTTTACCATTAAGCACTTACTAAGTGCTAGGTATTGTCCTAAGTGCCTTACATGTATTACTTCTTTAATCTGTACAATTTACTTATAATTTTGGCATTATGATTCCCATTTACCACAGGTAGGTTAAGTGACTGGTCTGTGATCACACCACTATAGTTGGAATTTAAAACAAGACAGCCTTAGCTATTCCTTTATACCACTACTGAGATGTGCTGCCCTCTCTGGTACAGAGGGTATGAATCCAAGTAGCATTTATGAGAATGTTTGCTTTGGTATAATGCAGAATGCGAAGTAAACAAACAGGTACTCCAGGAAAGGTTGATATATTTCATAAAATCATACGGTATGGTATTCATAAAATATAAATAGCTTCAAGTGGGTTCTCCAGGTATGCAGTAGTAACAGGATGATAGATATATCACTGGACAACTAGACTTTTCATTTGAGTACTTCAGGGAATTGCTCATGTTAAACAGAGATTTATGCTAAATAGTATTTCGGGGAATAATTTGTACTTAGTAAAAATGTACATACTCATAGGTCTGGAAGGTCCCGTAGAGAATAATTATTTCAGACGACTCATTTATAGTATTAACAGTTATTATCTCTCTGAGGTGGCATTCTAAGGGCCTTTTACTTTTTGTTATTCATTTATATGCTGTTTAACTTTTTATAAAAACACATCACACATAATCACAAAAATAAAGTGGTTGTTCCTGCTGAGACAATTTAGTGGAGGAAAGAATTGTCCTTTCAACAAATGGTGCTGTAACAACTGGATATCCACACACAAAAGAATGAATTTGTACTCCTGCATCACACCACATACAAAAATTAACGCAAAATAAATCACACACTTAAATGTAAAAATTAAAACTACAAAGGTCTTAGAAGAAAACAGAATTAAACATTTATGCTCTTGGTTTAAGCAAAGACTTAGATACAAAACCAAAAGCACAGCCAATAAATGAAAAAGAAAAACTGGACTTCTTCAAAGTTAAAAACTTTTGTGCTATAAACAGTGTCATCAAGAAAATGAAAGACAACTCAGAGAATGGGAGAAAATACCAAATTTATAAATCACGTAGATGACTTGTATATGTATCCAGAATATATAAGAACTCTTAAAACTTGATAATAAGATGACAACCCAAATTTAAAATGGGCAAATGACTTGAAGAGATGTTGGTTCGCAAACTCAGGAACTTCCCGGGTGAGATCTGTAACTGGCCCCTATATGTGAAGGGCAAGGAGAGACTGAAGAAAGAGTGAGACCATTCCAGATTGGTAGGTGGCAATCTTAGTAAGCATGGGAACCTACTGTAGAGGAGTCTTGTCTTGGGCAGCCACAGGATGAGCAGATGTTTGCAGCTGCCCACCAGAACCTTAAGTTTATATAGAGGCCTTAACTTGGTTCAGTCCTATATACCATCCAGATGGTCTCAAAAACACATTGCTCTCAAGGCTGTGTCCTTGAAAATGGCTCCCACCATGGGGACCATGGGCAGAATGTACATTCCAAGGATGGGATGGGGTAACAAACCTCAGATTGCCCAGGTTCAGCTCATGGGTCGACCTGTGTCACATCTTCTTAATTACCTCCTCCAACAATAGACATTCCTCCAAAGTAGATATAAAAAATGGCCAATAAGCATGTGAAAAATTTTCAATATAATTATCCATATGGGAAATACAAATTAAAACCTCAATGAGATACCACTTTACATCCCCTAGGATGGCTATATTCAAAAAGGCAGGCAATAACAATGGTTGCTGAGGATGTAGAGAAATTGAAACTCATCCATGACTGATAGATAGCAAAATGATGCAGCTACTTTTTAAAACAGTTTGGCAGTTCCTCAAAATATTAAAACATAGTTACCATGTGATTCAGCAATTCCACTCTTAGATATATATCCAAGACAAATGAAAACATACATCTACACAAAATCTGTACACATAATGTTCACAGCAGCATCAATATTCATAATAGCCAAAAAGTGAAAACAACCCTTGTCCATCAATTGATGAAGAAATAAAATGTGTATATAGATGATATAATATAAAATTGTGCACTCAAAACTTATATAATCTTATTAAAGAATATTACTCCCGTAAATTTTAAAAATTTTTTGAGTGTATACTATTAATACTATTGCACTTGGCAATAAAAAGGAATGAAGTATTAATACATACTATAGCATGGATGAACTCTGAATACATTATGCTAAGCAAAATAAGCCTGTCACAAAGAACATGTTTTGTATGATTCCATTCATATAAAATGTCCAGAATGGGAAAATCTATAGACACAGAAAGAAGATTACTGGTTGCCTAGGGCTGGGGGAGTGGATGTAGGAGAGGAGCATGGGCAATGACTGCTAATATGCAAGGGGTATATATATTTTTTATTTTCTTATTTTTAAATCATGTTTTTAAATTATTTTAAAATTATTTTTATTATTCTATTTTTATTTTAATATTCTATTATTCTATTTTATTTTATTCTATTCTTATTTTTCAATTATTCTATTACAGTTGTCTCGATTTTCCCCCCTTTTCCCTCCTCCACCCACCCCACCCCATCCCCCTCTCCCATAATCAATTGCCACTCAGTTGTCCATGTCCATGGGTCATTCATACATGTTCTTTGTTTAGTCCCTTCTCTTTCTTTCCACCATTGTGCTCCTTCCCCATCCCCTCTGGTCACTTTCAGTCTGCTCCATGTTTCCATGCCTGTGTTTTATTTTGTTTGTTAGTTTATTTTGTTGAATAGATTCCACTTATAGGTGAGATCATATGGTATTTGCCTTTCACCGACTGCCATATTTCACTTAGCATAATATTCTCCAGTTCCATCCATGTTGTCGCAAAAGGTAGGAGTTCTTTCTTTTTTTAAATGCAGATTGATTTTATTTATTTATTTTTTAAATGGCAAAACCCATTATAAAATATTAAAAAATTAAACTCATTATAAAATCTCAGCAATTAAAATATGACACCAGCACAGAAATAAACAAGTAGATCAATAAAATAAAATGAGCATTCTAGAAATAAACATATGTATCTAACAATGTAATATATGATTAAGTTGATATTTCAAATCAATAGGGAAAATAAAGCTTATTCAACAAATAAGGTGCATGGATCACTGTTACTTGAAATAAAACAAAGATAGAGCCCTATTTCACACATAAAACAACAAATATTCAGGTGAGTTAAAAACTAATATGTAAAATCTAAGAAATTTTCAGAAGAAATACAAAATAATATTTTTCTTACCCTGAAGTAACATATTCAAACCCAGAAGCTATAAAGGAAAACACTGACAATGTGACTATATTAAACATTTTAGACTATATAGTAATATACATGAAAAAAAGTTAAATGACAAGTAACAGCATAGGGAAGTATTTGCAACACATCTAAAATAGGGTTAATTTTTTTTTAGGGCAAAAAGTCTACAAACATTTAATCAAAAAATGGATAAAGAATACTAAAAAGTCATTTAAAGCTTTTTAAAAATAATAGAAATAGGCAAGAAATATACAAAAACAGGTTTGGTTTCAACAAATAATAAAGTATTAAAATAACATCATTGTCACAATCAGATTAATAAGTATTAAAAATATTGCTACCATCAAGTATTGGTGACTGTGAAAGGAACTGGGTATTCATAGACTCTTTTTCTTCATCTTCTAAGGCAATCCCTTTAGCACATCTTGCATGCTGGTTTGGTGGAGGTGTATTCTTTTAGCCTTCTTTTGTCTGGGAAACCCCTTATTTTGTCTTCCATTTTAATTGAGAGCCTCTCTGGATAGAGCAGTCTTGGTTGCAGGCCTTTGTTTTTCATTACTTGGAATGTTTCTTGCCATTCCCTTCCGGCTTGCAGTGTTTCTATTGAGAAGTCAGCTGCTAGCTGTATCAGGGCTCCCTGATATGTTACTACCTCTTTCTTCCTTGCTTCCTTTAGGTTCTCTGTCTTTGATATTTGCCATTTTAATGATGATGTGTCTTGGAGTGGGCCTCACTGGGTTCCTCTTGAATGGGACCCTCTCTGCTTCCTGGACTTGTGTGACTTTTTCTCTCCTCCAATTAGGGAAGTTTTCCATCGTGACTTTTTCAAACAGGTTCTCTATCCCTTCCTCCTCTTCTCCTCCTTCTGGTATCCCTATTATACAGATATTATTACATTTCAGGTTGTCCCGCATTTCCCTCAATGCCTCTTTGTTCTTTTTGAGTTTTTTCATTTTCTTGCTCCTTCTGGGAGCTTTTTTCTACCTTGTCCTCCAGCTCACTGATTCAGTCCTCAGCTTCATCTAGCCTACTTTTGATTCTTTCTACTGTGTTCTTCAATTCAGAAATTGTATTCTTCATTTACTCTTGTCTCTTATTGATAGTTTCTATGTCCTTTTTCATTCTGATATAGTTTTCAGTAAGTTCCTTGTGGGTTCCCTGTAGTTTTTGGTAATTCTCTGAGCTCATTGAGCTTCCTTAGAACCTTTGTTTGGAACTCAATATCTGACAGTTTACTTGCCTCTATTTCATTTAGTTCTCTTTCTGGGGATTCCTCCTCTCCTTTTGACTGGGGGGTGTTTCTTTGTCTTCCCATTATTTGTGAGACTCTTCTTTTTTGCTTCTGCTTCTTAAATTGATGTGTCTTGATTTCCTGACTTTATGGTGTGAACTTCTATGGTAGGAGACCACTGTTTGTTCTTTCTGGATCTGCCTCTGATGATGTCAGGTGTTGACCCTGTCTGACCTTAGGCAGTCTTTTCGAGACTTCCAGGAATCTACTGTCTGTGGATGTCTCCTTCAGCTGTTAATCCAGTCACTCTGCACTCAGCAGGCTGGCTTGGACAGCACAGGGCTGGGCAGAGTCCCTCCTGGGGGCAGGGTTATTGGGTCCTCTCATGCTCTTGCTGCTCAGGGGAGTGGTCTACATGAACAAGATGGCTGCTGCTATATGGGGGATGAGTCAGCACCAGGATCCTGCTGGCTATTCCCTCAGTTCTCTCCCCAAAGCCTCCTTCCCCAGTTTCTCCTCAGGCGTCTCTAGTCCACTCTGCCACAAGGGGTATGTTTTTAGGGTAATGAAAATATTCTAAATCAGACAGTAATGATGGTTGCACAGCCCTGTCACTATACCAGAAATCACTGAACAATACCCATTAAATGGGTAAATTGTATGGTATGTGGTTATATCCTAATAGAGCTATTAAGAAGAGAAACTGGCTATTTCATGAAACTGATGCAATATGAATTAAGACACCATTCATTATTACTAAAGGGCAATGGGGGAGCATTTTTAAAAGGTGGAAACCAGGGGCAAGATCCATCAGATGTGCTATGGCAAATAAACAATTTAAGTGAGCAATTGGTAAAATCATACTGCTTTTTACTTCCTGTTAAGACAATAAATTTTTAAAAAAACAAACAGTTTATCTTTGCCTATTTTATTCATATGCTTTCAATTCCTAAAAGGCTTACCAACTGATTTGTATTGCTCCTGGTAGTATTTCAGTGGTATATATTGCTTCTGACCTTTTCTATATACACCTAATGATACAACCACTTTGGGAATCACTTTTGTTTTCCTGTAGATTTTGATTTACTATATTAACACATACATACTACAGTGATCAAAAATACTTAAACACTCCAAATATACACAACCCCAATGTACACAGCTTGGTGTAACTCAACGTAATCCTTTTAACAATTAAAGATTCACAGACAGGCTTGGTTTCTAATAAGAAACATAATCAGTGTGTTTATGTGACTAAGATAAAGTGTTCAAGAAAGACAATATGTATTATGTTTCAGGAAAAGAACATTAATGTTTAGGGTTTTTTAAAGTTTTTAAATTCAGAAGAGTTAAACCAAAAATATGAATATAAATAAGGAAAAGTTACTATATGGGAATAATAGAATTTTCAAATGCTGATGTTGAGATTAGTGTTAAAATTTTGTATTATGAAATTTGCATAAGAAAAAAGCCAGAGCCCACATAATTCATATAATCCAAATACTAAAAAAAGGACAATTCCTTTAGAAAATTCTATGGCTGGTATAGTTTTAACAAGATGATAGCTTCACAAATAATACATCATTCATAAATCTCCAAAATGTAATAAACCCACCAGATTCTATACATCATGACTATCTGAATAAAGAAGTTGCCTTCCTGGAATTACTATATCTCAAGACATACTATCTCTGACACAGGCTAGAGCATATACCATGTGGGAGAGTAGGGAAGCACTGGCCTGGAAAATCAAGAGGATTGTGTTTCAGTCCTGGTTCAGCCCCTAATTAGTCACATAGGCAAGGCACCCATTCAAGGCCTTCATTTCCTCATTAAAAATAATCAATGGGCCCTGGCTGGGTGGCTCAGTTGGTTGGAGCATTGTTCCATACAGCAAAAGTTGCAGGTTCAGTTCTCAGTTGGGGCACACACACGAGGCTATCAATCCATATTTCTCTGTCTGTGTCTGTCGGTCTGTCTCCCCCCTGCCCTCATCAGTGAAAACATTTCCTTGGGTGATTATTAAAATAAATAAATAAATGGGTTGGACTTCATGTGTTCTACTCGATGTTCTCTTAGATTCTTTCTAGTACTATGATTCTAAAACACATTGAGGGTTTATTTCAGATGACATAACACATGTTTGTATTAAATCACTTGTGATACACTATCAGAAACTGTCCACACATGAAGTCTGAGTTATTAAAGTGTTTTACTTCATATTTTCAAGTCAGAAACAGTAATTCATAATTCAATTATAGCATTCTAATTTTTAATCAAAATAAGATGACCAGAATCATGTTTTGCATTCACATCACTGAACCTAGACAAATATATATATATACACATATATATATATATATACACATATATATATATATATATATAATAGAATGTTAAAGCCAAAAGAGCATATGAGAGAGAGAGAGAGAGAGACTGAGACTTCTTATAGTATGTTTCTATGACAATTATTCCATAACAACTATAAGCTCAGAATTTGTGGACATGTGTTACAAGCTGAGGAAAAAGTCTAGCCCAAATGTCAAAATACAGAGCCAAAATGATACTGAATTTCCTAAAGATACATTTTTGAGGAAGAATAAGAAGAAATCATCCCAATTTCCCCCCACAACTGTCCCAAATGGGAGATTTTTAAATTATGCATATCTTTGATAATATTTTATAGAAAATAAATGCCTAAGTATAAGGACAGTTTAACTTAGCATTTCCTCTTC
The DNA here is from genome assembly GCF_021234165.1 of Pteronotus mesoamericanus. NCBI lineage: Eukaryota > Metazoa > Chordata > Mammalia > Chiroptera > Mormoopidae > Pteronotus > Pteronotus mesoamericanus. Next base: position 20,441,348 of record NW_026555065.1, read on the forward strand.
AACTTGTTTTTTATAGAAGACAAATTAATTTCATTTTGAACATGGTATGCCAAATATCCAGAACTTCCAGGAATAAAGTCATGTAGCTCCCCAAGGAATTTCTTCATGGCATCAATTGATATATAGCCTACAAAACAAAATGTATATATTTGAAATCATATCATACTATCTTATTTTCAGTGTCTTTAGTTTATTAGAGCTAAGATTTCTAAAGTTTCTTAGAAAAGAAGAAATAATATCAGTGAGAAGATTCTCCATGACACTTGATAATTATCAGGGAATACCCTTCTCACCCCTTATATGTTCCCCCCCAACCTTCTGCCCCCTTTTAAAACACAGGTACTTAATTAACAATTTTAACTACCGAGAGTGTGATGTCAAGGTTGGGATGGAACATTACAGTACCTAGACCAAAAAAAGGGAAGTGTGTGTCTGGCTTAGAGTATAATCACCTAGAACTACACAACTAGCTACCAATGGCAAAAACACTTCATCTTTCCTAGTAGAGCAGGCAATATTTTCCCACACTGCTAGCATTGAGATAATATTCTTTTTTTTTTAAATTTTGAGAGTATGTTTATTAAAGCTGGGGACACTGACACAAGGAAAGGCTTAGGAAAGAAGAAGCAACAGGAGAGCCTGGGCTGCGCTGCTTTGGCTCTCTAGAAAGTCAGTGAAAACGGGACCTTGGGGAGATGTTTCAGGGGTTATGCCAGGATGAGCTGCCACTGCCCATTGCTCCCCTGGCTACAAGTTTTGGGGCACACTTAGAGTTTATGAGATGAATGCCTGTGGAGGAAGAAGAGAAGGCAGGGAAAAGTGTGGGTGTCCTCCCAGGAGGGAGAATGCCTGAAATAATATTCTTTTAATTAAAAAAATTAATGGGAAATTTGATATTATTGTTTAGTCAACAAAGGTTATTGGTATGAGTAATTTTGTTGTCATGAATAATATGAAATAGATATGAGTATCAAAAAGAACATCTAGAATGGGGAGAATTTACTTAAGGACTCAATCACTTTAAGCAATATAACTTCATAGCAATTTTTTTATCTGAATGATTATATTGTGTAACATAAGTATGTGTGGTTTATACTAAAAATGAAACTTAATTTAAAAGTAAATTCTGTATGAAAATAACTATTGAATTTAGTATTATTTATTTATTTTTAGAGAGGGTAGGAAGGGAGAAAGAGGGAGAGAGAGAAACATTGATGTGTGAGAGAAACATTGTGCACATTGATGGGTTGCTTCTCGCATCCCTGAACTGGGGACCTGGCCCACAATCCAGGTATGTGCCCTGACTGGGAATCAAACTGGCAACCTTTTGGTCTGCAGGTCAGCGCTCAATCCACTAAGCCACACCAGCCAGGGTGAACTATTGAATTTAGGACACCACCACCACCAATAGGTTATTTATGTATATAGTTTAATTGTTTCCAATAATAATAAATTCACAGTTAATAAATTAACTATGAATTCATTCATATAAAACTGGATAGTATCTTTACAGATATTTTAATCATAGTCATTTACCTCAGAAAATCTCTTGATGCACAATTACTATATTAGTGATATTACCTAGATAATCACCTAGAACTATACAACTAGCTACTAATGGCACAAACACTTCATCTTTCCTAGTAAGCAGGAACCATGAAATACCCTATGGTTCATGTTTGTCTAGTGGTTATTTCCTGTGTAAAATAAACTAGTGCAGAATATATTAATGTCTAGTTAATTGCATATATATATATACTATGTGAAGTTTCTAAAGATATGTGTGAGGATGAAAATTTTAAAAATAATTGCTATAGTAATAACAATTACAGTAATACAAATATTCCTGTAAGTATAAGAAGGCTAGAACATTTATGCATCAGAAATGGATTATTGTAGCAGTTTTGAAGATTATTGTGGAGATAGTTTTGACACTGTTAAATGAGAAAAAAATAAATGTTTTAAGTACAATTTCAAAAACCTATACTTTTAATATTGTCAATGGCCCATTGAATACTAATCAGATCAATCATCCAAATATCCACCTCATTTAACACTATCCAAATCCCAGTGGCCACTATTCAACTGGTTCTCTGGTTCCATCCTCTTGATGTCAGCTTCAGTTAGCTGTCTTTTCTGTCTGGCACTAGAAAACCCACATATGGACACCTGGGTGATCTATGAGCGATCTTCTAGGCACATGTGAGCCTCTTTAAATTATATGTAAAGTTCATAAGTTATGTTTGCATGAGTGTACACTAGGGAGAGGGACCTATGTTATCAGATTCTCGGAGGAAACTGTGATGAGGGTTGTCTATATAGTTAATCTTCCAAATTAGGACAACTGAGAATAACAACTAATACCAGGACAACAGGCATAAATGGGAATTCTCTTGTGTAAACTGGGACATGTCCTTACCCTACCTACAGACTAGCATTTTAACACAGAAAATATGGGGCTATCTTTGGATCAGTTCTGCAAATTAATTTATATAATGTGTGAATCTCATCTATTAGCATGTATAACAGAGGATGTTCTACTGCTAGGCTAGTAAAATAACAGCTTTATTGTATAAAATATTCCCTTGTTTTTTTCCTACTTGGGCTTACTCTAAATTTTATTTTAAATTACCTGTTACCATGTTGTTCACTGGATAGTTCTGAAGAGGGAAGTACATCTGCTTTTCTACAATTGGAGTCCTTATAAAATGCTTTTTTGTGCTGTAAATTGAAACATACAGAAAATCACATTTATATTTATTTTTGGACTTGTTTTACAAATGAGAAATTATTCCAGGCAATATACATAGTAATCAAATTGCTTTTTGATAAGATTTCAGCCTTAATATGGTAAAAATGTTATGTGGTAACAACCTCTTTTGTGCTTCTAATAATACAAGGGCCCATATAGACATTTTTTCTTCTCTTGCCCACTTCACAAAACAAGTATTTATTGAATTATATAGAGGCCTGATTCTTTTACCCGGTATTCTTGTGAGGGGGGCCCCACGTTGGGTACCAGATGAGGGGGGTACCACATCCCCTCCAGAGTCCTCCCAGGTCGCCACAGATGGAGGAAAATGTTGTTCCAGATACTTCTCGGTCTGCCAGGAAAAGGGGGTGGTGATTCCCTCGAGTGGAGAATGCCCTGAGCCCTTCTCTTGAAGTGGCTTTTTTTGAGAATGATATGCGCAGGGGTATACAGCAAGCATGCAAAGCTCATGAAACAATGTCAAAGGCTATGTTTACAGAAAACACGTAGATATCATAGATGACAAGGGAAAGAACACAAGAGATTTGCCTCAGGTCAGGGTCTGGTTGACAGGGTGGTGCCCATTCAGCCCTTATTTCTGGGAAACTGATCACAGTCTATGCTCAGACTCCAAACATCAGTACTCATTAACTTGAGGGCATTCTTAGCAAAGTAAGTTTCACAGGATTTAATGCATTTGTTTTCCAGGCCTAATTGCCCCTGGGAACTGCCTGATACAATTTAGGGCTGTACCTGCCTTAAGCATTGTTTCAAGCCAGAGCCAGGCAGGTGGAGCAGAGCAGCCAAGAGATAAGGAGACTTCTTTTGGATAGAATGAGGACTCCGGCCATGACAACTCTGAGGGGTGAGGGTCTTTTGCCCCTTCTCTGTGTCCCCCAAGTCCTTCCCTGATGGCTCCTATGAGACTGTGCCTGTCTTAGGTTGCCCCTGCCATCGAGGGGTCTTACCCGTCATTGACAAACCAGACATCCTCTGGGGCCAAGCAGGGTGATACGAGGGAGGCAGGGGCTGTGCCCCTGCCGGGAAAATATGCCACTGAGGCTTCCTTGCTCAGCTTCAGCCTTGGGGCCCTTTTGCTTGATGGTGAGGCTACAGTCCCTGAAACCAGGTAGGACAGTTTCCAACATTCTTGAAGGCACAATTCAATAATATTTAAAATTAGATAAAATATGTAATGTTAAATATGCCAAAAGAAGAGCACAGAAGGCTGTATTTTAAATAATCAGAGCATCTAAAAATTTTGATTTCAGAAAGAAAGAAGAGGGGAGAGAGAGAGAGAAATATCAGTGTGAGAGAGAAACATCCTCTGGTACACGCTCTGACCAGGGATCCAAACTGCAGCCTAGGTATGTGTCCTGACCAGGGATTGAACCCACAACTTTTGGGTGTAAGGGATGACAATCCATCCTACTTAGCCACTTGGCCAGGGAAATCACACATGTTTCTGTTTTTCAGTGTTCAAATAATGGAATTCTACTACCTAGTACTTCCATATTTTAAAATTTAAAAAAATGATGTCTGGGAAAGTCAAGAGTTACACTAAAATTCTGAAGTGACTTCTGAGTTAAAAAGAAAAGAAGTTAAATTATTTTGAGTGTGGTTGCATAATATAATTAATTATATTATACTCTTTAAAGAGCTAAGCATTTTTCAACTAAAATATCTTATTTTCTAACTGCACCAAATAAAATGCTTACTATATTTAGACTACATATAACAAATAAACAATTGTATGAAAATAAAACAGTGTCATAATAAAAATTGGGATCAACCTTAAATTTATTATTTTCCTAAAGATCTAAAATTAAACTGAGTGATAATACAGGCTTTATTTTCAATTTGTTTAAAAATTAGAATTCACTCAAACTCCTCTAAAAGAAACTAACTATAGTTCAGTTAGAATGAGATTCTACAAATAAAGCAAAATAGTGGTCCCCAAAACATCAGGGACTAAAGAAGTATAACATTATGATTTTTATTATTTGCCATGGCTCTAAAATTTCTGGCCAAGCAATAAGAGATGGGGAAGGGTGGAAAAAGAAACAGAAGAGGTATCTAGTGAGAAGGAAGAAACAATACTTTCATTATTAACAAATCACATGATTGGTCACCCTGAAAAGCCAAGAAATTCTAAGAGCTTAAGTGTTCTTAGAATCTTAGATTCCAAGTGGATAATATAACACAAATACATCCAGTCCATCTTTCCTGTATAAGAGCAATAACTAATACAAAATAAAATGGAAGAAATCCACAATAGCAATGAAATGCATTAAAATTTAGGAATAACCATAATAAAAAATTTATTATCTCATATGTAGAAAAATTTAAAACTTTACTGAGATATAGAAGACAAAAATAAAGAAAAGCCAAAAGCATTCTCCTGGATAGAACTATTAGATTATAAAGACAACAATTCTTCTCAAGATGAAGTTTTACACAATTCTCAATAAAGTCTCAAAGGGATTTTAGAGCTTAAGATAAAAAATAATTCTAAATTTCACCTGAACAACATATTAGAAGTTCTAATCAGAGGGGAGGCTCAATTTGTAATAGAAGGAAAAACATACCTAGGAATAATCTTAAAATAAGTACAAGATTTATATAAAGAAAATATGAAAATGTTCCTTAAGGGCCACAGAAGAAAACATGAACAAATGGAAGGGAAAACACCAATTTCTCAGATAGGAAGATTTGGCCTCATAGATATTGCCCCTTAGTTAATCTATAAATTTTTGTTAATGTCACTAAAAATAACAACAGAAATATTTTTAAAAATATGAACAAGATAGTTGTAAAAATCAGATGGACAAATTCAGAAAAAAGTAGTTAAAGAAACTTGAAAAAGTGTAAGGAGGAGGAACTAGTTTTAGATATTAAATCATATTATAAGTATTAAAATACAGTTGCACTGCTGCATCACAAATGAATGGAATACAGTGTATTACTATTTGTGCAAAAAAGGAGAAATTAAAGAACATTTATATAAATCTGCTAGTATATGCATATAAGAAACTGATAATATGGATTGCCTCTGGAAGGAGAGTGGCTTGCTAGAGGCCAGTATATTTTCATAGTACCCTCTTTCATATATCTTAAATTTTGAACCTATCCATAAGTTACCTATTAAAAGTAATTAAAATTTGAAAATAGAAAAATATCTAGTAGGCATGAAGAGTTAAGGAAAAAGGACTTTGGGACTTTCAGATATTAAAATACTGAAATAAAATTATCTAACTTAAAAGAATATTGTATTAATATAAAAATAGAGTCACAGGTTAGTGGAATGAAACAGTCTAAAAATAGATCTCCATATACATAAAAAACAACATATGACAAAGGGAAATCACATATCAGTTGAAATAGATTTATTTTTCAAAAAACTGGTGTAAATTTCTTATTTGCAAAACAAAAATAAATTTAGATTTATTTTAAAATAATTTTAACCTATTCTTTTACGTCAAAATAAATATCTGCAGAATTGAAAACCTATTTGATCTCTGAATGGGAAAGGACTTTTCTTAAGGTAAAGGCAATAGAAGAAATTATAAAGGAGAAGTGATTAATTTAATGATGTAAAAATTTAAAACCTGTTTCTCTAAAGAAGTATAAACCAGACAACAAACTAAGTATGAAATGTGACTAACTGGCAAAATGATAATATAGTTATTATACAAAGATGTCACACAAGTTGATAAGAAAAACATTAAGATTCCCCCAATAGAAAATGGAGAAAGAATAGAAACCGGAGAAAGAATAGAAACCAAAAATGCTACCAAAAAAAAAATTTATAAAATTGTAATAAATTTTTTTAAAATTTCAAACCTCTTAGTAATCAAAGAATAATGCAGATTAAAACAAGATGTATTTTCATCTATTAAATTAGCACAAGGCTTCTTATTAAGATAATATAATGATGAGGATGTAGTGAGACGAACACTGGTGGTAATTAAATTTGTACTTTTGTGGGAAGCAACTAACAGTAGGTGTCATGGGCTTTAAAAATATTTGTATCTGGTTATACTGTAAATTCCAACAGTAAGAAAATTATCTAAAAGAGATGTTCATGAAGGTGCCATAAGAGAAACAACTTGTAAATAATTTAAAACATTTTTTAAATTATTGACACTATTACAGATGTCTTCCATATCCCCTGACCCTTTTGCCCACCTCCACCTGGCCCGACCATGTTCTTTGGCTAATCTCTTCCCCTTCTTTTATCCAGCCTGATGCCCCACCCCACTCCGTTCTGGTTACTTTCAGTCTGTTCTATGATTCTACGCCTCCGGTTCTATTTTGTTCATCAGTTGATTTCGTTCATTAGATTCCACATATAAATGAGATCATATAGTATTTCTCTTTCTCTGACTGCCTTATTTCTCTTGGCATAATAATCTCCAAAATGCCATACACAGCTATTACAAATCATAATACCAAATAAGGCTTTTCAAAATGGGGAACTGCCCATAAAACACTAAATGGGAAATCAAGAGACAGACTATATATGCAGTCGACATCAACTCTTTTCTTTAAAAAAAAAAAAAAATTTATTTATTTATTTTTAGAGAGAGGGGAAGGAAGGGAGAGAGAGAGAAAGAGAGGTAGACAAACATCAATGTGTGAGAGAAACATGGACTGTTTGCTCCCCAAATGCCCCCAGCTGGGGACATGGCCTGCAACCCAGGCATGTGCCCTGAATGGGAAAAAAACTGGCAGCCTTTCAGTTCGCAGGCTGATGCTCAAATCCACTGAGCCACACCAGCCAGGGCCACAGTCAACATCAACTCTATTTAATGAATATATTTGTATAAAACTAGCAAGAAATGTACTAATGTTGATGGTAATTATCTCTGAGTGGTAGGGTTGTTTACAGTAATTTAAATTTTCTTTATTCTTTTTTGTATTTTCTATTTTGACAAATTACATGAATTATATTCATAATAATAAAATTACTGTAATTAAGAACAAGGAAAATAAACAAAAATCTGTGCAACTTTCTGAAGATTCTGGGGACATCTTGGGAAGCAAAACAGCATAGTGATTAAAAGTGGACTCTAAATCAATTAGCTAGCCTTGGTTTTAAATTCAGCTTTAGTACTTAAATAACATTGGGTGAATTATTTAGCTAACTGATTTTCTCAATGGTAAAATGGGGCTAATAGTATTTGTCTATCTTATAAGGTTGTGAGAATTAAATGAATTATTGTGAACTGCTAACTCACAAGTCTTGTATTTAGCAAGTACTCAATAACTCGTTCACCACCTAGTGTTCCATATTAGTAGTAGGCCAACAAATTTAAACGCTTCAAGATCTAAGTTCAAAGTATATTTTATCTGTTTGCACTGCACCCTCTGCTGGTTCCACACTGAAAAAGCTCTAGGCAGACACCTACTGCAGGCATCTATTCATATCCTTTGTCCATTTTTGTTTAGTATTGGATTGGACATATTTCCCCAGATATGTAGATCTTCTTTGTACATTAAGGAAATCAGCCTTTTTCAAATGTTTTTCCCAGTGTATATTTTTCTTTTGACTTGGTTTATAGTATTTTTATTTCCATGTACAAGTTTAAAACATTTTTCATAGTCATATTTATCAATCTTCTCTTTTATGGCTTCTGTGTTTTCCAGAACAACCATTTCTTAAAGAACTTACATATCTTATATCTTTCCTGGTCAAGTGAATCACTAGGAGTCACTTTTTATTTGTATTTCCCAGCTTTCTCTTACAAGGTCACTTAGGATAACTATTCTCTATACATCTCTTAAGATGTATAGAGAATAATCTCACCACTTCTATTCTTATTTTCCTTCCTCTCCTTACCAGTTTCTTATCTCAAAATGTATAACAAGTAAATTCAAAGGATGTTATCCATAGAGACTCAAAAGACCTAAAATATGAAATCTCAAACTGAAGTGGTACAATATCTAGAAGTCACAAGACCATGAAGCAGTGATTTACTAAACTTAATATAATTTAATACACAACTTTGTATTAAATCCAGTAAGAACTTACATCAAATAATAATAAACCAAAATAGCAGGTATTAGAGTATAAGAAGAAAAAAATTATGGGAGAAAAACTTAAAATTGAAAAAACTATATAAATTAAACCCATTACCTTTATATTGAAGAAAGACAACTATTATTGATCATTTTTATTTCAGTAGCCAAATACCAGACTTTCATATAACCAATGTTCCCTATGAATATTTTAAGACCACTGAACTGGAAAATATGAAATTAGGACTAAGTAATAAATAAGCGTGCAATAAGGGGACTCTCATAGACTGGTCCTAACACAATTTCTTAAACCAAATATATCACATTACAAACAATCTGGAAAAGAGGAGGAAGTCACTCAGAACTTTTGATCCTAATAAAATTACTGCAAATATTTAGTATATTTTTTCTTATTAAAAATATATATTTAAAGTAATGTAACAGTAATCATAATATAGATATAATTCTACTTTCTTTTCTGCCAGGTTAGCCTAGCAGAGTAGTTAAATGCATGGGCTCTAGAATTAGACTGACCCAGTTGAAATCCTGCTTCTCCCCACTTGATAGAAGACTTTGGGCAAATTACAATCTATCTAATCCTAGATTTCTTTTTCTGTAAAATAGTGATGTGATAATGATAATACAATCTCATAAGAAGACTAAAAATCAAATGAGATAAACACATAGTCAATGCTCAAAGATGTCTACATTGAATTGAATATTAATGAAGTATACGAATTCAATACCTCTTGGATAATTCCTTTTTGTGATCTGTGGCTAGTTCACTGCTTTCCTTAAGGGTGTTTATTTCATTTGGTGTTACTTCATCATGCTGTGGATAGCAAAAGAAATCACATTTTAAAAAATCAGTACCCTGCCCTGGTTGGTGTGGTTTGAACACTGGCCTGTGATTGGAAGGGTTGTGTGTTCAATTCCCAGTAAGGCACATGCCTGGATTGCTGGCCAGTCTCTGGTTAGAGGCATGTGGTCTGGGTCCCCAGTTGGGGGGGTGTGAGAGGGAACAGATTGATGTTTCTCTCCCTCTCTTTCTCCCTCCCTTCTCCTCTCTCTGAAAATAAAATCTTTTTTTCTTTAAGATTTTATTTATTTTTAGAGAGGGCTGTGGGAGGGAGAAAGAGAGGGAAAGAATCATCAATGTGTGGTTGCCTCTTGCGTGACCCCCACCGGGGACCTGGCCTGCTACCCAGCCATGTGCCCAGATTGGGAATGGAACCGGTGACCCTTCGCTTCGCAGGCGGGCATTCAATCTACTGAGCCACACCAGCCACGGCCAAAATCTTTTTTTCTTTTAAATCAGCATACCAATGATTCAATCAATAATTTTAATAAAAGAGTACATTGGCAATATATATTAACAGTCATAAACATATTTATATACTTAGAGTCACTCTAGCTTGGTGGAATAAACTTCAAATTTTGTACACACACAATTAAACTCTATATTTTTAGAGATATATGAAGAAAACAGAATTTTAAAAATATCAGCTGTGGTTGTAATAGATAGTAAAACTTCTGACTGATTTCATACTTTTTCAATTTCTGAAAATTTCCATAATGTAGTCATATAACATTTTAGTTTTTTAAAAATAAGGAAACAAAAAAGTGTTATTAGACTGTTTTAAAATTTTTGAATTGAAGATTCCTAGGCTGCCTATGAACTACAAATCAAAAATATGAAGTAAGCTGAACAAATTATGTTTCTCCTTCAAATTAAAGTGAAGTATTTGGTTATGAAGTTACAAAAGGACTAACTGTATACTAAGCTTTTCCAAAAGATTATGTGAAAGTAACTCAGAGACTGGTACCTATCACATACTATATTTACTTAATATGCCATTAGGAAATTTCTATATTTAGGTCACAAATCCACTCTAAATAACAATAATGCTCCCCCAAATTACTTTCCAGATTTACCCCTGTTGCCATTCAATGAAGTATCTTCTACTTACATATACTATAATTAAATAGGCTAATATTCTATATCAATCAATATTTTGAAAGAACTAACAAAATCCTTTATTATATAATCATACAATTCCTAGTGCCAACAGTCTCTAGTCAATAGCACAGCAGGCATGTTCTACTAAATTTTAATAGAAAAAACACTGGACTGAGGTGGAGCTGAGGAAACTTTGTTTCACTATGCTAATCGTATCTGTCTATGTGAACCTAGACAAATCTTTACTTCTCTTTACCTCAGTTTTCTCATTTCTAAAACTAAATGATTAAATTAACATTCTTTAAGAACTTTTTAGGTCTAGAGTTCAGGTATACTCAATAATTACTGCCAAATAATAACTATTCTATCATTATTTGTGTGTCTGGAAGAACTGTGATTAAATCAAGGATTAAATATTTTGGTCCTTTGTACAGTATAGACAAAGAAAATACAAGAACTAGTGTTTTCAGATGATGACACTTTGGAAAGAAAATACAGATTAATAAAAGGAGTACAAAATGTGTAAGTTAATTGTTTAGCTTTAGATATATTATATTATATTATAAAGATTTTTCTCCCTTTTTATTTTGAAAAATTTAAAACTTACCAAAAGTTAAAAATAATACAATAAGTACTATATATCTTTGACCTAGATTCACAAAGTGTTAACATTTTTACCATCCTTCATTCCTTCCCTCTATCAATTTTTATTTTTGCTGGACCATTTGAAAGTATTTGCAGATATTATGACATTTTACTCCTTAATTTTTAGCATGCATGTTCTTAAGAATTTTGTTATCTTTATAATACCATGATCACAATTTAAAAAAATTAACATTAATTCAATATCACCTAGTATACAGTCCATATTTAAAATTTCCCAATTGAGGATTTTTTAAATCCTCACCCAAGACACTTTTTCATTGCTTCTAGAGAGGAAGGGAAAGAGAGAAACATCAATGTGAGGGAGAAGCATGAATTGGTTGCCTCCCAAAGATGATACACTCTTGGGCCGGAGATCCAACCAGCAACCTAGACGTGTGCCCTGACCAGGGAATCAAACCCTCAACCTTTTGGTTACAGAATGACACTCCAACCAACTGAGCTACACCGGCCAGTCCTTTTTAAACCTTTAAAAAAAAAATCCAGAATCCAATGAAGGTTTACACATCATATTTGATTATTTCTCTTAATCTAAAACAGTCCCCTGCCTTTTTTTTTAAATGACATTGTTTTGTTTTAATTTTATTTATTATTTTTAGAGGGGAAGGGAGGGAAAAAGAGAAAGAAACATCAGTGTGTGGGTGCTTCTCATGTGTCCTGTACTGAGAACCTGGCTTTCAAGCCAGCCATTGTGCCTCACTGGGACTTGAACCAGTGACCCTTTGGTTTGCAGGCTGGCACTCAATCCACTGAGCCACACCAGCCAGGGCTAATGATGTTGTTTAAAGAGTCTAAGCCAGCTAGTTATTTTGTGATATTTCTAATGTTCTAGAAGCTCCTGAGTGTTTACTCATAATTAGATTCAGGTTAAGCATTCTGAATAAGAACATTACATAGAAAATACTGTGTACTTTTCATTATATTGCATCAAGTTGAACATAATGAGAGGTTGTTTCAGTTTTGGTGATGTTAAATTTGATTAGGTGGTTAAGGTGGTGTCTGACAGATCTCTCCAGTCTAAAGGTACATTGCTTAACTTTATAATAAGTAATCTGTGGGGTGATCACTTGAGATCACAGTTTTAAGATCCATTAATGACACTTGCCTAAATCCATTATTTTATTAGGAGTGGTAAAATGGAGATTTTTCTATTCCATTATTCTTTGTATATTTATTAGCTGCTATTCTGTAAGGAACATTTCTCTTACTCCACCTTTTCCTTCCTTCCTTCCATTACTCCTTTTTGCCTTCCTTCGTCTCTTTCTTCCCTTTGTTCTCCCAATTTTTTTTTCTTTCTTTAGGCTTTGAAGTATCACTATAGACTCACGAATGTTTTATAATCCATTGCTGTCATTATTATTTTCGATGTTCAAGTTATCCCAAATTTGGCTACTGCATAAAGACTCTGAAGTCAAAAGCACACGCAAATTTGAGGCAGGATGGCAAATCCACGAAAGTCCATTTTTAGCATTATACACATTTATATAGGGGTGTTATTCCAAACATTTAACAAATGGCTCAACACAGTAATTAATCAGAATCTATACTGCCAGTAAAGAACTGGTATATACTGTGCAACTCTTACTCCCTTAATATTACTGACAGAAGCAAATTTTCAAGTTATGTGAATAATTTTATTCATATAAAATATCTCAATATTACTAATGTACTAGTATGAAAACAACATCAAATCCGGTAGTGTTCAATAAAAGAATGGCCTTTAAATTCCTTAATTGGGATCATTGGTGCTAACATTTCACAGGTAAACATTTTAAAAATGACATTGCTTTCAAAATTTTTTTGAAACTGTAGATTATTAAATACCTTATTTTACCCTTACCTCTTCTTCCAAAAAATGTTGGTCTTGTTCCCAAATAAAGCTACCAATTTGTCTTCTTATTTCTGTGGTAGGAAAAACAAATCCAATACTACTTTTAAAAAAGTAAGTGTAAAATTTTTTAAATTTTACTTGAAATTTGAAATTTCTAGGCCAGCATTATTATACTTGTATCAAAATCACCTAAGATACTTGTTTAACATGCAGATTCCTATTGAATGAGCTTAAGAATTTGCATTCCTAACAAATTTTCCAGATGATTCCAATGCATTGTGAGAGTCATTATACATTTTTCCTGCTGGAATATACATCTTCATTAGATATGAGTGTCTTTAGGCCAAGCATTAATAAAGAAAACAATTGTCCAATCAAAATAAAAGCTATAAAATTCCTGAACTTGTAGAATGGAGGTCGTAAAGAATTCAATAATTTTCTTTGCTGAAAGAAGAGTAGAAGAGAAACTTGTCTAGTGGGCATGGTTGTGCAGAAATTCTACAATGCTCAATATGTCAAAGGACTATGTAATCACTCTAACTCAAAGATCTCAGAAGTTTCCACAAAAGCCCTTTCAAGGACAAAAAGGTAACATCCCTTCAGAGGTGTCCAACCCGTGGCATGCGGACTGCATGTGGCCCAGTATGGCTATGAATGCAGCCCAATATAAAATAGTAAATTCACTTAAAATCTTTCTTTTGCTCATCAGTTTTTGTTAGTGTTTGTATATGTAATGTGTGGCCCAAGACAATTCTTCTGATTCCAGTGTGGCCCAGAGACACCAAAAGTTTAAACACCTCAGTTAGTAGTAGCCACTAGACTAGCTACATGTGGGTACCATATTGAAATCTGTCACTAGTTCAAACCCAGATGTGCTGTAAGCATAAAATAAATAGTGAATTTCAAAGATTTAGTATAAAACAAAACAATGTAAACTATCAATAATTTTTATATTGGTTACATATCAAAATTACATTTTAGATATATTGGGTTAAATAAAATATATTAATTAATTTTACCTATTTTTTATTCTCTTTACTGTAGCTACCAGAAAATTTAAACTTAATATGTAGCTCACCTTTGCATCTTCATACTTCTACTAGACAATACTGTCTAGGTGAATAATAATGTAGTTCTCATTTTTGAAAAGGAGCATGTTTTCATTTCTGACAGTTTTTAAAAATTTAAATACATTTTAATGTATGATGCTAAACTCAAAGACAGAATAGGAGTCATTTATTTATTTATTTAATTTGTACTAGCTTCCATCTGTCTTGGTATGGATGGACACATACACGTCAAGAATTGGGTAATAATGCAAGACCTACAAAAAAGGGATATTTAGAATTAGCCCACATAAGATAGGTAGGATTTGAACAGAACAGGATAAGAAAGTGTGTTCCAATCAGGGACAACTAAAAGAACCAATTTCGAAAGCCGTTTATTTCCTTGCCCTTTACTTGACAGGGTTGCTGAAATAATTAATGTGAAAGTACTTTCAAAAGGATAAAGAACAATAGTAATATATGGATTTACTATAATCATAGATCTTTAAATATCAGAAAACAAAAAAATTAGAAGTATAATAAAAGATTCAAAACTAACAAAGAACATTTTATTAAATGTTTACATGTTAGATTACTTAGATTATCTCGTTTTATCCTCAAAACAACTAGAAAGAAGTTGCTAAGGCCACAGAACTAGGAAGTGTTGGCTCCCAACCAGGGAACATTGTGAGCACAAGATCTATGATTGTATTATTCACCATGTAATCCCCAGCACCTGGGGTGAAACCTGGCACACAATAGGATTTCAGTGAGTGAATGTGTGAATGAAGGATTAACAAATAAAACTGGAATATACACCCAACGCAATTGGATACAAAGGTCGTGCTTTTCCACTTAGATCAGTACAGTTGGGTGACTTAGCTGGATTTGGCTGTTGAACAGGGATTGGATGAACGATCTTTGCTAACCTTCTTGCAGGCATGCTGGAGGAAGAACGAAATGACCTAAAACCACCGAATTTTTAACTTCAGCTTTAGCTACTGCAGAGAGATAGTAAGCATGAAAAACTGTAGCGTTATCATCTATGTAATCGATGCTCTGATATACTCTAGGAAAAAGAAAGGAAGTATTTTAGGTTACGAAATAAACAATAATATGTTCAACCTTTCAAAAACAAATGACTGGAGAAGGGAGAATTATCTGTAGGTAACCAGAAGTTGGGGGCAGGGGGTGAGGAAGGGGGACAGCCAGGACAGCGATTAGGCTTCTGCTTCACAAACCTAATCAGACAGCAATATGAAGGAGGATCACAGGTAGACAGATTGAAGGCTGGAGCAACCTCTTAGAAAAATACTGTGATAGTCCAGGCAAGAGGTGTTTAGGGTGTGTACTAAGGTAATGACAGCGAGTACTAAGAGAATTCACAGGGGTACAATCCAAGGTGTTTCATCACTGACTGATTAATGGAGGTAGGGGTTGTTACTCAAAATAAACCACGAAGGTTTTAAGCTTGAGAACACAGGACCTGGTGCAGGTCTGAGGGGCAATCAGGAGATTTGGTTTAAAGTATTTAATAGGAGGGACCTTCGAAAGGGGGAGAGACAGCTGGAAACACTGGAACTTGAGAATTGACTCGGGGACCAGGTAGGAAGCCATGCCAGTGTGGCAGAAAGGAGAGAAGAAAGGTTATCTATTTTAATCCCCACACGTAGAACTGAAAACGTGCTCATTTCCAGTCTATTCTGATCATCCCTATTTATGAGTGGACTTCAACTTCCACCTCCAACTCCTGGCTCATCATGATCCGAGAGGCACTGCCGTGGCTTTCAGGTACCTCAGCGTGTCTGGGTGGGAAGCATCACAGCTGAACAAGAAGTCAGCGGCCCTCACGTCACTGATCATCCCCCCTTCGGCCACTGTGGAGGCAAGAGCAAAGGGTAAGCTAGCAAGAACCTTGGGGCCGAGGCACAAGAGTGGGGAGGGGTGCTACCCTCACCACCTTACCCACTCCTTCCACCCAGATTCCTACCCCAGAACTGCCTCAGGTCCTCGCTGACGCTGCGGCAGAACCAACCCCGCTGCCCTTGAAACATGGCGCCGCCTGGCAGAGGCAGACGTATGCAAAGGGACTGGAGTAGAGATCGCTGATTGGTCTCAGGTCCAAAGCCCCACTCGATGATTGGTTCTCAGGATAATGGGAAAAGCCTAAGGCAAGAGAAAGAAGGGTCCGGGTACTACCAGGCTGAGCCGACCAAACTCATAGGCCTGTGGCGAGGATACTGGGCTTCTTGTCCAACGGTGAGGCGGGGTCAGTCGTTATGCTTGTGAGTTTTAAACCCTAAGTATTACCAAAATTATTATGCTGTGTTGTACAAGCTTGGGCACAGGTTCTGTAACATCAAATATTTTTAATTGAAGTATACCTGACTTACAATATTATATTAGTTTCCTATAGTGATTTGACATTTATGTACATCACAGTGTGATTACCCCTCAGGTCTAGTTATGTTTCGTCTCCATACGAAGTTATTACAGAACTATTGGCTATTTTCTATGCTGTTCGTTATAATCCCTGTGTTTTATTTATTTATTTTTTAAACTGGAAATTGGTACCTCTTAATCCCCTTCGCCTGTTCATCCCCCCCAAACTCCCTATCTCCCCACCTCCACCTCCCTCTGGCAACAACCACTTGTATATATGAGTCTGTTTTATTCTGTTTGTTCATTTGCTATGTCTTGTTATATTTTTTATTCCATATATAATTAAAATCATATGATATTTGTCTTATCTGTTTGGTTTACTTAGCATTATTCCCTCCAGGACCACGCATTTCATTTCAAATGGCAAGATTTCAGTCTTTTTTATGACTGAGTAATAAAATTCCATCATGTATATATCCCCTACATCTTTATCCATTCATAATTTCTGCAAACACCTTGGCTATTGGAAATAATACTGCAACAAGCATAGAGATGCATATGTCTTTTTGAGTTGGTTAAATACACAGAAGTGGAATTGTAGCATCAGTTATTATTTTGAAGCAAAACTCATTTTATCATTTCACCAATAAATGTTTTAATCAAACTTTTTCAAATTGATTTTTGAGAGAAAGAGAGGAAAGGAGAGAGACATCAATTTGTTGTTCCTCTTACTTATACGTTCATTGGTTGATTCTTGTGCTCTGACCAGGGATCAAACCCACAACCTTGACCTATGGGGACTAAGTTTTAACCAACTGAGCTACCAGGCCAGGGCTTAACTGGACTTTTTTAAAAAAAAAAACCAAAATACCATTTTAGTACTTAAAAATAATAATTTTGTAATACAAATATCACCAATGTTCAAATTTCCAGTTTTCTCAAAACTATGTTTTTCTTTTACAGTATCCACCCTTCACCTTAGATCAGTTTTGATAAGCTTTATTTCCTGGAGTTGGGCCCATTTAATCTAAAATTTCAAAAATACTGATATAAAAACGGTTCTTAAAAATTTTTTTAATGTTTTCAAGGCTCTGTAGTAATGGCTCCTTTTTCATTTTTGATATTAGTTATTTGTTCCTTATTTTTATTTCTTAGTCCTACCAAAGATCTGCCAATTTTGTTAGCTTTTCAAAGGAGAAACTTCTGGCTTCATAGATACTCTCCTATATTTCTTTTCTATATAACTAATTTCTGCTCTTAAAATTTCCTTGGTTTTAAATTGCTGTTATGTTTCTAATGTCTTGAAAGAGATGACTAATTTTCATCCTTTATTTTTCTAAAATGTACATATAAGTCTATAAGTTTCTTCTAAACTGTGTGCCAAAGTTTTTGAGGTGTCATTTTTTGTTTAATCTTCACCCAAGGACATGCTTATTGATTTTAGAGAGAGAGGAAGGGAGATAGAGAACTATCGATGTGAGACGGAAACATTGATCAGTTGCGTCCCTTTTGCACCCTGACTGGTGACCAAACCCACAACCTAGGTATGTGCCCTGACCAGGAATTGAACCCTCATCCTTTAGATGTATGGGATAACACTGCAAACAACTGAGCCATCCAGCATGGGTGAGATGTCATTTTTTATTATTCAATTTAAAATAGTTTTGGATTTCCAATGTAAATTATTTGATCCATAGGTTAAAATATTTTAAAATTTCCAAATACATGGTATTATTTAGTTACCTTGGTATTACTGATTTCTGGATTCTTAAATGGATTAAGGTTAAGGAATACGGCCTGTGTGATAATAATCTTTTAAAATTGGTTGAAATTCTCTTTGACTGAAGTATATGGTAAGTATTGTGTGTTTAAAGAATGTTCTGCTGTTGGATGTTCTAAGGTGTTGGGTGTAGTGTTCTTCTGCTGTTGGATGTTCTGAGGTGTTGGGTGTAGTGTTCTACGTATGTTCATTTGGTCATATTTGTTCATCATATTGTCTGATTCTTCTATCAATTACTGAGAGAGGCATGCTAAAATTACTTGTGGTTTTATCAATGTCTTTGTTAATTTTTGCTTTATATATATTGAAATTGTGATTTTAGGTGCATGCAGATGTATACTTTCTACTTTCTAATTGAACTAATAAGCATTTAAATATGTACGGCAAAGCTTTAAAGTATATGAATAAAACACAGGAGACTATCTCTTTTGCCTCTGAGTAAAGAAGGATCTTTTAAATGAGATGCAAGTATTAATCAGTAGGAAAAGATATGTGCAGAGCAAATAACCAATAAAGGATCAGTATCCAGAACCTGTAAATGACCATATTGATCAATGCAAGAGAAACAACCCAGTAGAAAAATGGGCAAACACCTGAAGAGGCATTTCATAAAAGAGGGAACTTAAATGGCCAATAAACTTTTATGAAAAGATGCTCAACCACAGTGACAATTAGGGAAGTGGAAAAAAAAGTATTATGTACCCTCCTTACTAGTAAAAATTTAATTGGCAAAGACAGATTAATGGGAACTCCCACTGCATATGAGGATGTAAATTGGCATAATTACTTTGACCAACAATTCAGCATTACTTACTTGCAGGATTGCATACTGTATGTCCCAGCATTTATTAGATATATAACCAAGAGAAACTCTTGCTCCTATTTACCAATTCACATATATAATAATGTTTATGGCAACATTGTTGTTAAAGCAATAGCAACAACCAAAAAACAAAAGTAAAAAAAACAGTAGTTTGGATATTTAAATTGTTTTATTTTCATACAATGGAACACAACATAATTTTAAATTTTTAAAAAACTGAGGAAGACATACAACATGATTCCATTCACATAAAGTTCAAAAAACAGGTAGTGAAATTATACTTACATATGTAGTATAGAAAAAAACTAAATAGTGCATATGTTGGAAAAGCAGACCTACGAATTATTTACAAAAAGAAAAAAGCCAGATACAAAATGTAGATTAGTGAATACCTCAGGGCTGAGAGAGGTACACAGAGTCCTTCAACAGTTTTGATACTGTTCTAAAAAGCTAGATGGTCTATTAATGAGTGCTTGTTTGTGTAGTATAATCTGAACTGTACACATACATCCTTACAATTTAATTTTTTAAAAAGAATCAAGAAAGTAGCCCTGGCTGCTATGGCTTAGTGGATTCAGTGACAGCCTGCAAACCAAAAGGTCACCGATTGATTCCCAGTCCAGGGAACATGCTTGTGATGTGGGCCAGATCCCCAGTAGGGGGCGCACAAGAGGCAACCACACATTCCTGTTTCTATCCCTCTCTTCCCTTCTCTAAAAATAAATAAATAAAATCTTTTTTATAAAATAAAAATGTAAAAATAATCAAGAAAGTATGTCAACTTAGGAGGATTTTATCTAAAGTGGTTAATCAAACATTTAGCCTTAAATAAGCCATGTTTATTCATCTGAAAAATTAATTTACCCAGAGCATTTCCTTCCCTGAAAATACCTAGTAATTCAGTTTTACTACTTTTTTCCTCCTGTATTGCAGCTATGTTATACAACTGTTATTCTAAAAGTCCGGTTAGTTGGGAAAAAGTGCAAGGCATTCTCCTTATAGGGTGATCACCTCAGTGAATTCTAACACACTGGGGCTTCTTTTATTTTCTGCTTCATACAAGGATGTTTGTGTTACTATCAGCCTTATCTATAGCCTGAGATAAAAACAATGTATGATAGCCCCACTCATGCTTCTTAGTGAATACCATTCAGAGTCTATATATAGCAGGGAGGTCCCATATTGGTATTTTATGATTCATGAGAAGGGTTCCTGCCTTTGATTATAAACTAAGTTCTAAGTAGAGGGATGTTTAAATTCTTTAGTATAGAAAAACCAAGTACTGGATAGCAGAGGTAGCATGTCAGAGAAAGTATTAAGGTGGACACCTATACATAGTGGAAAATGTGTGTACACCTGTGGTCTGTCCTTTTTCTCCTGGTGATCTGAAAAAGAAACTTAGATTTTTCTTTTCCTTTTTTAAAAAACAGCTTTACTGTGTTATAATTAACAACCTGTAAAATCTACCTAGTATAAGTGTGCAGTTCACTATTTTTTAGTATATTTATATGCTGTACAAACATCACCACAAAAATTCATTTTTAAGAGGTATGTTCTCTAAATTCAGATTAGAATTTTTATTCATTTTTACTCATTTTGTACTATCCAACTTAATCACAACTTTTCTTTATCATTTTCTCCTTCTATCCTGGTGAATATTGACCTCTCCTCTGATCTCTGTAACACTTGTCTGTCCCCAAGGACAGATTTTAGATATCAAATACCTAGAACTATGCACTTTAGAAGTAGCAACTGAGCCCTTTTCTATCCCCCAAACACTTTGTCATACTACTTGAAATTCTTTACCACAGTTCCTAAAACTCCACCATTAGAAATATTTACTTATTGAATGTGGACTGGATATTAGCTAGGAAGTAGTATCGTATCAATGTTAAATTTTCTGAATTTAAAGAGTGATTATGTAGAGAATATCTTGGTTCTTAAGAGTTACTTGCTGAAGTATTTAGGGATAAGAAGTATAATGATTGCAACTTAATCTAAGGTGGTTCAGCAAAATAACATTAATAATAGTTATATACCTATGCAAAATCATGTGGGGTAGGTGTGAGGGAAAGTAAGAAAATATGGGAAAACACTAATAATTGGTAAATATAGTTGGAGGGTACATGGGAGTTCATTATACATATGAGCAATTTTTCTGTATGTTTGAATTTTTTTAAAAAATTAAGAAAATTGGTTCCTTTAGTTCAGTGGTTCTCTGACCTGGTAGCACATTAGAATCACATGAGAGCTCTTAGAAACTACAAATTCCTGGTCCCAACTGTTGGACATTTTGCCTTGATTGGACTTGGGTGAGGTCCACGCATATGAATTTCTTTTAAATCTTTTTGGAGGAATCTTTTTTCTTTTTGTGCTTCTTTGGCATCCTTTAAAACATGTTGCAACATTCCAGGCATAAAATAAGTCCTCATTATGTTTTTATTGAAGTGAATTCAGTTTTTAAAAAAAGTAATTTCTTACATGTAGCTCTAATCATGTCATGGCTGTCTACCCAAGTCAGCATCTATAAATGTATGTATATTATGTATGCTAATTTTTGATACATGATTATTACCAGTAATGTGTATGTATACTCCCCATTATGACAGATGGGGGCTCTTTGCCAAAGAGCTGTGATAATTGTAATTTTAGATGGCCAGTGCTGCAGGTCCTAAATACCTATATATCCCCTAACTCCATACTCCCCAGCAAAAAACTCAAATATAGAGCATGAAGCCCAGTTATATGGGACTTCCAAGGAAAGGAAATAGGGATGGTTCATCAAGGGTATAGCTGAGATCAATGATGCTAAGTACTTTAAAGTTAGAAAGAAGGAACAAGCTAGAGGATGAGTATATTTGAGAGGACAAGATGAAAAATACTGAAAATGACTTCTGGTTAAGACAGCGGCAGACATGGCTCACCTCTTGGCACAACCACATCAAAATTACAACTAAAATATAGAACAACCATTATTCAGAACCATCACAAATTGACTTAAATGGAAGTCCAACAAACACTGAATTAAAGAACCCATATCCATCCAGACACGTAGTGGGGCACAGATGCGGAACAGGCTGGTCCGTCATCCACTTGTGGTGGATAAAAATTTAGGAGGAACATCTCAAGAGCGAGGAGTCCCAGCCCCAAACCAGGCCCTGCAGCCCTGGGTTCCAGGAAGATAAGTCCCCACAACTTCTGACTGCAAAAACCAACAGGGATTGAGTCAGTGGAAGAAATTGCGGGAGGCCCAAGCAGTTCCTCTTAGAGAACCCACACATGGACTCGCCTACTCAGACTCACTACCTCTAATCTCCAGCACCAGGGTAGCAGCTTAAAAGGTACCAATGGTAGATGAGAAACTGGAGTGTCTGGCTTCAAGGCAAGCAGAGGCCATTGTCCCTATTCTAAACCCTACCCCCACAGAGCCACAGAGCCAGCAAGCTGGTGCATATATAAGATTCCATTAACCTGGCTAACACTGTTTAGCCCACCTTGGAGATCCCCAGAGACTCTGTTCCACCCAACTTACAGGTTTTCCATATGAATGGCACAACTTTCTAAATCCTCTCAAACAAGCAAGAGCAGGCCTCAGTGAGCCCCAGGCCTAGCACCAGGAGCAGCCAGCATAGATTCACAGCTTGGCTTCACCTGGGAATCTCCAAGCCCAGCACAAGTAGCAACCATCTCACATTGATTTATAGCTCTGGCATGGTGGCCCTGGGAAAAACACAGGCGGAGGCTAACCTTGATCTGTACCACCTGGGAAACTCCAGGGCCAGTGCACCCAGTGGACAGCTACAGACCACTTCGGAGCACCACCACCCAGCCCCTGCATAGCTTATCCTCCACGGAGGGTGGAGGTTGGTGGTAACTGGTCAGAGCCAATCCTTGAAGCTGACTGGCTTTAGTAAATCACTCCCACTGATCTTCTGATAGCAACCAAGGCTCAACTACATTGGAGCATACACTCAGCCCACACAAAGGGCGCACCGCAAGAACCTAGCTTGGGTGATAAGGAAGTCTGTGTCACTGGACCCTACAGGACACCTACTACATTAGGCCACACTAACAAGACATGGAAGCAGCTCTACCTAACCCATAGAAACAAACACAGAGAGGCTGCCAATATGAGGAGACAAAGAAACATGATCCAAATTAAAGAACAGATCAAAACTTCAGAAAAAGAACTAAACAAAATGGACATAAGCAATCTGTCAGATGCAGAGTTCAAAACAGTGGTTATCAGGATGCTCGAGGAACTTAGTGAGGACCTCAGCACCATAAAAAAGATCCAGCCAGAAATGAAGGATACGCTAATTGAAGTAAGGAACAATTTACAAGGAAACAACAGTAGAGTAGATGAAGCCAAGCATGAAATCAATGATTTGGAACATAAGGAAGCAAAAAACAACCAATCAGAACAACAAGGACAAAAAAGAATCCGCCCCCCGCCCAGAAAAATGAGAGTAGTGAGTATAAATAGCCTCTGGGACAACTTCATGGGGAAAAAGATACAGGGATTAAGAAGCATAATTGGTAGGTACAAAGTAGACATTGGGATATTAGGAATAACAAAGGAAATGAAGAAGTCAAAGAACTTATATGCACAACACATGGACATGAACTAAGGGGGGATTGCTGGAGGAAAGGGGTGTACCAGGCAGAGGGGGACAAAGGGGAAAAATTGGGACAATTGTAATAGCGTAATCATGAAAATATACTTAAAAATATATAAAATAAATAAAACCTAATTTTTCTTATATAAATAAAAAAGAAAAGAAAAAGAAATAAAGCCTCCATTAAAATCCGCTTCGGACACTGAGAATGGAATTCAATTTGTGAACCCTCTTTTCATTATTCCAGAGTTTCCTCATAAACTGGGAAGAGAAACCAGTGAGATTGGAAAACTATTTCAGTACCTCTTTAATAATGCTCTGAATTTACACAATCATATGACTAATTACTGTGGATGTAAGATATGTAATGGTTGTTTATTCTGCCCACCATCATTAAGGCAAGGGCAAAAGTAGGGATAAAGTTTCTCCATGAAAGTGCTACAGAAGGTGTAAATGTGGGTCATGGTTTTAGCATTGTAGAAGGACACCTGCCCTCCTTCATAATCTAGATATATGCCCACCTTGTCGAGGTTGTTAGTCAGTTTCAGACTGCAAGAAGGCAAATCCAGAGCCTTTAGATCATTTTGGTTTCTTAGTCTTAAAAGCCAGAATCCTTGCTCGGGAATTAGAGGACAGCTACCTTTCCGAATGATGGATTCTCTAACAACTCCAACTGTCCACTTTGTCTTCTTTGCCACTTCTACTTCCCAGTACCATTTTCCAGATGTGAAGCCTTTTGAGCCCAGCACAGCCACACTTGAATCAAACCTCTCTGGGTCATCAGGCATTACTTGCTTAATGTCACCATGCCACACACTGGTTTGGTCTTCAGAGAGCAACAAATTTGGGTGTGCTGTTTTAGGGTCCAGAGTCAATGGAGATAAGCCTGGTAAGAAAATAAGAGAAAGCAGGGCATGAGAGAAAGGGGTGAAAGCAAATTTCTATAGTAAAAGGCAGCATTTACATAAACACTTTATCTCCCCATGCATATATATTCTTAGGCAGGTAATTACTTATATATACTCTTTATTGCTTTGGTACCCATGTGGCTATATTCTAGACATTCTTATATTTGTGGTAAAAATCAAACTGTACTCTGAAGCAATTTATTCTCTAATATAGGAAAACAATACAAATAATATACAAATGCCGAAGAGGTAATGATTAAATAAGTCTCTCCTAGGAAAGCTTTTTAAGACAGTAACTTATTTCAGTTGTGATATAACATTTATGAGATGTATTCAGGGTGCTTTAGGTAAACAGAGGCAAAAAACGAATGGGTTAAAAACAATAACTTATATAGGAGAGACTGAAGGGCTTGCCTGTTAGAGGCAGTTAATATTGAGCCAATTGATACAAAGTTCAGAGGACAATGATGAGAAGTTTATATTTGGTTTCATAGATAATGAGACTTTTGAGGCCTAGAATGGTTAATGCCACTGCTAATTAAAATGTGGTCCCCTAACTGCGTGGTTACCAGTTTGGGATGAGATAGTATGGAAATCAAGAGTTAGCTCTTAGAAACATTCTTAGCAATCTGACAGTAATTTTATGTTAATAGAATCTAATAATTTAAATAACTGGGCTTGCACTTTTTAATCTTTGTTTTTTAATTCCACTTTTTCAAGTAATTAATTTACATTGTATTCTACAAACATATCAGTCCATACCACTTTGAGATTTTAAAAACTGGTCTTTCATTCCACTAGTTTTATTGATTGATAATTGACAATATTGTTGTGTATGTTTATCACAGGTAATTTAATAAGCATTGGTTTAGATAAATAAATTGGCAGCGGTATAAATAAGAATTTCTGAATAAAGAGAGGTTAGAAGCATACCAGCAAAAAGATGACACAAAGTCTATGCGTGAGATAATTGAACATTGGCATAAAATTTGATAAAGGAAACAAAAACTGTGTATATTCACATCATGGACAGAAATGCACATATATATAAATTTGTTGTTAATAGATTTATTTATCCTTGTGAGATCAGTCCAGTCAAACTCTCTCTTCCCAGAAGAGCCTGAGTCTTTTCCATTATCCCAAGGATTTCTTTTTCCAGCAAGAGACTTTGAAGAATCCTGAATTTTTCCATACAAGCTGAATCTTCTCTCCTTCACATATCCCCTTCCACCTTGGATTGTTAACTCTTTCCAATGTGAGGACTAGGGCTTCTCTGGAGGTATAAAGACTTTTTACCAATCTATATATAGCTCCAGTCTGCTTTCATCATTGCCAGGCTTCTGACACCACCAGCTAGGTCAGTCTGCACTGGCTCTGAAGATTTCCTAGGAGTCAGCATTGTGTCCTCTCTTCTCATGCAATATTCAGTCCAGCAGTAAGTCCTATCAGCTCCATCTTTAAAATATATTCTGAGCCTACTCAGAATATATAGAAAGATAACTTCAAAAATACCACTGGCCTGGAACTAATGCAGTAACTTTTTAACTGTTCTATTTCCACTCTTGCTCATCTGCAACCTATTCTGTCTGTAACATGAATGAGCTTATCCAGTTCTCCTACTCAACACATTCTTAGGCTTTTCATCACCCAAGATAAAATCCAGACTCCTTACAGAGCATACAAGACCTACATCATTTACCTACCCTTCTGACCTCATCTGCTACCACATTGCCCTCATTAACTTTGACCCAACCACTTTGCCTTTTTAAATTATATTTTATTGATTCTGCTATTACAGTTTTCCCAAATTTTCCCACTTTGTCCCCCTCCATCCAGCACCCCCCCCCACTTACCTTAGGCAATCCCCCCCGCCATTGTTCATGTGCATGGGCCATGCATATAAATTCTTTGGCTACTCCATTTCCTTTACTCTACTTCACATCCCTGTGGCTATTCTGTAACTACCTATTTGTATTTCTTAATACCCTCACCTCTTCACCAATACTTCCCCAGTTCCCGCCCACCTAGCAATCATCAAAATGTCCTTCATATCCATGATTCTGTCTCTGTTCTTCTTGTTTGCTTTGTTTTTTAGATTCAATTTAATAGGTATGTATTTTTTGCCATTTTATTGTTCACAGTTTTGATGTTCTTAAATAAGTCTCTTTAACATTTCATATAATAATATCTTGGTGGTGATGAACCCCTTTAGTTTTTTCTTGTCTGGGAAGCTCTTTATCTGTCCTTTGATTCTAAATAATAGCTTTTCTCGGTAGGGCTAAATGTAGGTCCCTGCTTTTCATGAATTTGAATAGTTCTTGCCAATCCCTTCTAGTCCACAAAGTTTCTTTTGAGAAATCAAATGACAGTCTCATGGGAACTCCCCTATAGGTAACTAATGGCTTTTCTCTTGCTGCTTTTAAGATTCTCTCTTTATGATTAACCTTTGGCATTTTAATTATGAGATATAGATATAGATATAGATAGATATAGATATATCCTAAAAACATTTTATTTCAAAGTTGTGCTATCGATTTTTCCCAATCCAACATCTGTTGAATGACAGTCTTAGGTTCACACAAAGCATCTCCAAGCATACATATGATATTCCAGGTATTAACACTATTTAAAGAATGTACCATTGTACACAACTGTGACATACAAGTCAGACACGACAACATTGCAATTCCCTGGAAGCTCTAACTTCTCTTCTGAACATGAAGTACATCCATACCAGCCCTTCCAGTGGTCTGTTCATCCTGGTGCTGGCGTCATCTCTCGTCTTCTCCTTGGGGAGAAACCAGGGTGCCCTGAGGAGGTTGGCTTTCGAAAGTTCAAAAAACTATTTTCTAAGTTCAGATGCCAGAGATCCAATAGCCACCACTGCCACTTCCAGACCCCTACTCTACTCCTTATTCTTGTGTGAAACATCACTTTTCATTTGAGGCATTTGCCATTCAGTTTCATATTACCCTCTGTCTCTGTTTGATGCTATAATATACAAACTTCCTGTTACACTCTTTGCATTTGAGTTAACTTCATTCTTTACCCTGAACCCAAGTCATCATCCCAAACTATTTCACTATCTTTGGATATATAGCCACTCTTCTCTTCTTGCAGGTCCTTGACTTCACTTCACTGTTAATGACTTTTGACTTCTTTTCAGGTGTCCATGTCAATGACCATATTCCAGACCTCATAGCCATCAGAAACTATTCATTCTCTAAAATATTAAACTCAGATATCCCACTGTCTTATTTTTTGTGCTTTCTCACTCTCATTTCCCCCTACAACCATTGCTTGATTTCATTAATCCAGTCCCTGATTTCTCCTTATTATCTTAATAATCTATTAGGATAATATCCTATCTATTTCATGGCTTAAAATCCTTTCCCAAATAGCCTAGCATTGGCAGTTTTGTTGTCAGTAACCTCTACACTTTTATTTTATTTTCTGTATCACTTGTCATGCAACTTCCAACTCTGAATCTCTCCAGTTATTCAAATTTACATCCCAATTCCTGACCACCGCAGGAGGGAAATCACAAAATTATACAGATAGGTACAACAACAGACTCATTATTTCCACTTTATATTTGACCATTAGCACTGCCCAGAATTCCTATATTTACCAAATCAAATCATCTCCAGTTCCTCACAACAGCAAATTCAAACCTTCAACTCCCTCTGCAAACCTCTATTCTACCACTTCCCCCTTGATCTCACTCTCTCTTTTTTTTATTTTTAGAATCCTGCTGTCATTATTAGGTTGCACAATAAAAAGATTAGCAAAATTATAAACCAATGCCACTTGTTAATTTTTTTGTTTTGAAAAATATAGGTCTCTTTTCATAGTTATACATTATTTATGTTCGCATACAATAGGGTCACTGTTATTTTTAAATGAATAAATATTTGAAAATTTTCCTAGTTTTAGTCCTGGCTAGTGTGGCTCAGTGGATTGAACGCTAGCCTGCGAGCCAAAGGATCACCGGTTCAGTTCCTCGTCAGGGCACATGCCTGGGTTGTGGGCCAGGTCCCCAGTTGGGTGCATGTGAGAGGCAACTGGTTAATGTATCTCACACACATCAATGTTTCCCGCCCTCCCTTTCTCCTTCCCTTTCCACCACTCTAAAAATAAATAAATAAAATCTTTAAAAATTTTTTCCTAGTTTTAACTTCTAATACAATAAATATTGGCAGCTATAATTCACATAATCAAAAGCCCTTTGGAGTCCTAAATAAGTTTTAGAGTGTTACAGGGTCCTGAGAACAACATTTGAGAGGCACTGTTCTAGATTGTACACTCTGTGAGGGCACAGGTTACATCTGTTTTGATCACTGCTCTGTCCTACATGGGATATATTTGGGAGATATTTGGGAGATATTTGAAAAGTGGCTGGCAATACTTGTTGAAAAAGTGATTGAATGACTGTATGACTAAATGAATGTCATTCAAAATGGACCTTGTCAGGCATTCCAGACAGAGGGAACAGTTTGATAAAAAGGCTCAGAAACAAGAAAGTAAGAGTTTAGAAAGAGAGTGCTCACCCTCTCTTTAGATCTCACTCATTTTTCCCTATTTCCACCAATTATCCCCTTTCTTATAGTGTTGATTTCTTCTTTTCTATGGGCTGCTTCCCTTCAGTATGTCTTTGAAAGTCCTCTTTTTACTCTGCTTCCACATTCAATCTCCCCTACTTAGTGAAACTTCTCAAATGAGTGACCTGTCCACTTCACTACTACCTCATTCCAAATCACTCCTGAACCCATCACAATATAATTTGTGCCCATTCCACTCTTTTGAAATTGCCTTTACTGAAGTCGCCAATTGCTAAACATATCTTTTCCAAACATTTTCTAAATTGATCTTCACATTTGATATGAATGACCACTCCCTTCTCCTTGACAGTCTCTTTCCTTAAATTCCATGCCAGTTTCAGTTCTTGCAATTCTCTTGCCAGAATTCCTCCATCTTTTTGGGTGCTTCATTTCCCTTTATTTGTTGGTATTCTCTATTAGGTTCTCCCTCCTTGACTGTATGTTGTCACTTTCCTTTGGAAATCTCATTTACATCAATAGCTTCAACTACCTGACTCTATACATATTCCAGCCTGGCCTCTCTCTTAAACTTAAGCTGGAATAGTACCTATTGGAATATATTCATTTAGTTATCCTGTAGGTTCTTCCACACAACATGGCCACAATTGAACTCAACAACCCCCTCCAAAATCTGCATCTCCTATATGTTCATCCTTGGCATCACCTTTCTCATCCCTTACCACTAATTACTGTCCAGTACATTTCAGCTCCTCAAATACATCTCTGGAATCTATTCTTTATTTTCTAGTCTCTCCCATGCCTTTGGCTTAGATCTTAACAATTTTTCATGTAGATGGTTACAGAAGACTCTAAGTTTGTCTTCTATTCTTTTGGGAGCACAAACTGTGTCTTTTATTTTTCTGTGCTTGGAACCCAACTCAGTGCTTAGCATGTAGTAGGTCCTCTATAATAGAGTGTGTTGAATGAATGAGTAAACATTGATGATATTTTACTCTTACATGCAAAACTAAAGGAAATATGTTAAATATTTTAAACTAGAATTGGTAAAACTGCAACCATCAGGTCAGGCTGCTAGTTTTGTAAGTAAAGTTTTATTGGAACACATCAATGGCCATTCATTTACATATTGTCTGTTATTGGTTTTTCACTACAATGGAAGAGTGAAGTCATTTTAACAAAGACCATACAGCCCATTCAGCCCAAAATATTTACTTTCTGATCATTTATAAAAAAAAAAAAAAAAAAAAAAAAAAAGCCACCTCCTTTCCTAAAGCAGTCTCTTTTATAAGGCAGGGAAGGAGAAAATATGAACATACAGAATAAGTAAAGGTCTATAAATAAGAATTATGAAGTATATTTTACCAAGGTTTAATCACAGTTATATTATTAGTAAAATAGCCATGTATTAAATCCCATTTGATTTTCTCAGATGTAAAATTATACCAAAAATAAAGAAAAATCAGTTTGTGGTTTAAATGATTGCTAGAAGTAAAGTTTGATTTTATTGGGCAAAGAGTACAGGAAGAAAAACACAATGTTATCCCAAGACAGCTAGAGTAGAGTAATACCGAGGAGGGAGCTGCACATAGATAGACTTTTGAACATCAACAAAGGGATTCCCTCAAGACTGTAGCTGAGCATTGATCTTCAGTGAAATTCATTAGGACCAGAGGAAGAATCTCTAGAGAGCAGTAGGCTGAACAATTTCTAGAGCTCACACAACGCTGGGAATAATTTTCAATCTTGCCAACCAGAATGTCATAATATATGGAACATCAGGCAGAGTACTCAGAAAGGTGTTACCTTAGGAAGTGGGCTAAATTAGCCCTAGTTTAAATACTGTTGTTGAACTACTTTAACAAAGCTTAAAAACCTCAACAAAATTTAAAGAAAGTATCAAAAGGAACAAAGTTATTTTAAATAACTTAATTACATGCCAAAGTTAAATCCAGTAGAGCTTAAAATTACAACAAAATCCAGCAAACAGAAATGTAAAATTGATCATGTTTGACATCCAGTAAAAAATTACCAACAAGAAGAGACAACTCTCTCATGCAGAAGAATTTCAAATAATTTATGTAGATACTCCACTTCAAGGAGAAGGCGCATAACTCTTCACTTTTTAACTGTGGGCTGTGTATAGTAACTTCCTCCCAAAGAG
Source organism: Pteronotus mesoamericanus (assembly GCF_021234165.1). Lineage (NCBI taxonomy): Eukaryota > Metazoa > Chordata > Mammalia > Chiroptera > Mormoopidae > Pteronotus > Pteronotus mesoamericanus. The sequence continues at coordinate 20,472,856 of NW_026555065.1, forward strand.
AGCAGTATGGAAAGTGGAGGGAAAGAGTGACATTACAGTGGAGACACCTTACGAACACTGCCTCAGCCAGGTGATTAAAGCCAACATCAGTGGTCATAAATCATGTTGACATGCTTGATATGATGTGATGAAAATGGCACTTTTAACTATGTGGTCTTCCTCTTAATAACTTATAACCTTGATCTTATGAGAAAATATCAGAAAAATTGTAATAATGTGGCATTCTACAAGGTACATGACCAGTGCTCCTTAAAAATGTCAAAGTCATCAAAAACAAGGAAAGTCTAAAAGTTGTCCCAACCAAGAAGAGCTTAAAGAAATATGACAACTAAATGTGATGTGGTATCTTAGATGGAATCCTGGAACAAAAAAAATGACAGGCAAAAACTAAGGAAATTTAAAGAAACTATGGATGTTATTTAACAATAATATATTAATATTAGTTCATTAATTGTAAAAATAAATCACACTAAATGTAAAATGACATTAATAATAGGAGAAACTGGGGGTGAGGTACATGAGAACTTTATGTACTATCATCTCAATTTTCCTGTAAATCTAAAAATGTTCCAAGAAATAAAATTTGTTAAAAAGAAAAAAATTACTAGCCATGCAAAGCAGCAGAAAAATATGACCCACAGTCAGGAGAAAAATTAAGCAATAAAAACATATGCAGAAATAACAACAATTGTGGAATTAGCAGAGACATTAAAACACCTATCATAAATACCTTCCATTTGCTTGAGAATGTAAAAGAAAACATGTATATGGTGAGAAGAGAAGTCAGAGATACACAAAGACCCAAATGAAACTTTTAGAAGTGAAATGTATCTGAAATGAAAAACATCTTGAAAAGGATTAACAAATGATTAAGCAGTGCAGAAGATGAGAGAACTTGAATAGCAATAGAAACTATTCAGAATGAAGCGAGGGAGGGGGGAGCCAAAAATTACTGAGCATCAGTGACAAGTGAACCAATATATGGCAGTCAAATGTGTAAAATTAGAGTTCTAGAAGGAAATAGGAAAGGAGTATAGGTAAAAAATACTTGAATAACTAATAGCTAACATTATTCCAAATGTGATGACAACTATAAACCCATATATTCAAGAAGCTCAATGAATCACGAACAGAATGAACATAAAGAAAATCACACCAAGGCCCAGCATAATCAAATTGGTAGAAACAAGTGACAAAAAATAAATCCTAGAAGTAGTCTAAGAAAAAAGAAATAATACATACAGAAAAAATAAAGATAAACATGGTAATAGACTTACCATTGGAAACTCCGCAAATCACAAAACAATGAAGTAATATTTTAAAGTGCTGAAGAAGAAATCCATCAATCCAGAATTCTATATCAGAGAAAACACCTTTCAAAAGACAAGGTGAAATAAATATTTTTTCAGACAAAGGCTGAGATAATTCCTCACAAGCATACTTGAACTATAAAAAATTTAAAGGAAGCTCTTCAAGTAGACAGAAAAATGATATCAGATGGAAATTTGTATCTACATAAAAAATAGAGTGCCAGAAATTATAAATATATGAATGTAAAAGATATTTCTTCATTTAAAAAATAATTGACTGTTTATATATGAAGTTTATAATTTTTATAAATAAAGTGTATGACAAAGGACGAAGAATGTAAAATTATAGTGTAAGTTTTTTACACTATATGCAAAGGGCTCTGTTGTTTGAAGGTACGTAGTATGGGACAGTTGAAAATACATATTGTAAAATCCTAAAGCAACCAAAAATGTAAAAAAAAAATTTTAATAAATAAAGAAGTATAGATAATAAGCCACTAATGAAGTAGAGGGAAAACTAGAAGGCACTCGATCCAAAAGATAGGTATAAAGAAAAAAAGGAACAAAGAACAGATGGTATGAATAAAAACAAATACCAAGATGCTAAATGTAAACCCTGTCATATGGACTATCTTTAATGTCAATGGTCAGAACACCTCACCTAAAGCCAACCTACAGACAGCAAGTGGCATTGTTCCCTCTCTGACCCCTCCCCCACATACAGTGCCACAACACAGTAAGGTGAGTTGCCCGGCCCTAGTGAATACCTAAGGCTCTGCCCCTTACAATGTAACAGGCTCACTGAGACAAAGAAATATAGCCCAAATGAAAGAACAGATGAAAATTCCAAAAAAAGAACTAAGAGACAAAGAGCCAACCTATCAGATGCAGAGTTCAAAACATTGGTAATCAGGATGCTCATAGAAACGGTTGAGGATGGTCACAAAATAGAGGAAAAAATGAAGGCTATGCAAAGTGAAATAAAGAAAATTATAAAGGGAACCAACAGTACAGGGAAGGAAACTGGGACTCAAATCAACAATTGGGAGCAGAAGGAAGAGATAAACATTCAACCAGAAAAGAATGAAGAAACAAGAATTCAAAAAAATTAGGAGAGGCTTAGGAACCTCTGGGACAACTTTACGCATTCCAACATCCAAATCATAGGGGTGCCAGGAGGAGAAGAAGAAGAGCAAGAAATTGAAAACTTACTTAAAAAAAATAATGAAGGAGAACTTCCTTAGTCTGGCGAAGGAATGGACTTCCAGGAGATCCAGGGAGCTCAGAGAGTTGGACCCAAGGAAGCACACACCAAATCACATCATAATTGTAATATCCAAGATTAAAGATAAGGAGAGAATCTTAAAAACAACCAGTGAAAAGGAGAAAATTACCTGCAAAGGAGTTCCCCTAAGACTATCAGCTGATTTCTCAAAAGAAACCTTACAGGCAAAAAGGAGCTGGCAAGAAGTATTCAAAGTCATGAAAGGCAAGGACCTGCATTCAAGATTACTCTATACAGCAAAGCTATCATTTAGAATGGAAGGGCAGATAAAGTGCTACCCAGATAACGTAAAGTTAAAGGAGTTCATTCCTCATCACCAAACCCATATTATATGAAATATGAAAGGGACTTATCTAAGAAAAAGATGAAGATCAGAAACTATGAACAATAAAATGATAACAAACTCACAACTGTCAACCACTGAACCTAAAAACAAAAACAAACTAAGCAAACAACTAGAACAGGAATAGAATCACAGAAGTGGAGATCACATGGAGGGTTATCAGCAGGGAGGGGGAAAGGGGAAAATGGGGGGAAAGTTACAGGGAATAAGAAGCATAAATGGTAGGTACAAAACAAAAAGGCGGAGGTTAAGAATAGTATAGGAAATGGAGAAACCAAAGAACTTATATGTACGACCCATGAACATGAACTAAGGGGGAATGCTGTGGGGCGGGGGGGGTACAAGGCAGAGGGGAACAAAGGGGAAGAAAAAAATGTACAACTGTAATAGCATAATCAATAAAATATACTTTAAAAAAATAAAGTAAAATAAATTAACAAAACACCTCAACTAAAAGACAGAGCTTGTCAGACTGGATTTTTTTAAAAAGAAAAAAACAGGACTTAACTACATGTTAGCTACATACTTAAAATTTCAAAACACAAATAAGTTAAAACTAAGATGATAGGAAAAGATACACATATTTGACAAAATAGAATTCAGGAAGAAGAATATTAGCATAATACAAAGGAACATGTCATAAGTATAATAAGGTTGATTCATCAAGAATTCATAACAATCCTAAATGAATATTTACCTATTAACAGAGCTTCAAAATACATGAAGCAAAATAAATGAACTGAAAGGAGAAACACATTACCTAATTTCAAGATTTACTGTAAAGCTGCAGTAATAAAGACTTGTGTTTTTGGTATAAGAATAGACGGTATAGATTGATGAAGCAGAACTGAGAGATTGTAGTAGACTTATGGTTCACAAAGGTGGCAAAGTATTTCAGTGATATAAGAGTAGTCTTTTAAACAAATGATATGGGAAAAATTGGATATTCATGTAGGAAAAAAAACCTTGAACCTTATCTTATATACAAGAATTGACTAAATGGATAATGAACTTAAACATAAGAGCTAAAATGATAAAAAAAACTTCTGGAACAAAGTAGAGGGGAAAAAATCTGTGGCCTTGGGTTAGGGAAAGATTTCTAAGGACAGGAAGAGAATAAAACATTTAAAAAATTGCTAAGTTGGATTTCATCAAAATTAAAACTTTTGCTCTTTGACAGACCCTGTTAAGAAAATGAAAGTGGCAAGCCACAGAGAGAAAATATTTGAAAAACATATGTCTGATAAATAATATGTGTGCTTTAAATCTCTAATAAAAATACAATAAAAAATGTGACAAAATATTGAAGATACTTAAAAATATGTGAATGGCAAAGAAGCACATAAAAAGACACTCAGGATTAGTTATTAGGAAATGCAAATTAAAAACCACTGTGGAAAGCAGTATGGCAATAACTCAAAAAATTAAAAATCGATCTGCTTTTTGACCCAGCAGTCCCACTTCTGGGAATATATACAAAGAAACTCAAAACACTAATTTGAAAGAACATAAGCACCCTATGTTCATTGCAGCATTGTTTATAATTGCCAAGATATAGAAGCAGCCCAGGTGTCCATCAGTAGATAGAGTGGATAAAACAACTAGGGGACATTTATGCAATACAATATTATTCGATCATAAAAAAGGAGAAACTTTTACCCTCTGCAACAGCATGGATGGACCCAGAGAACATGATGCTAAGTGAAATAAGCCAATCAGAGAAAGACAAATACCATGTGAATTTACTTATATGTGGAATCTAATGAACAAACTGAACTAACAAACAAAATAGGGACAGACTCAGAATGAGAGCAGGATGACAGCTATTGGGGTGGAGGGTAGGGGGTGGAGGGATAGAGCAAAAAGGAAAAAGGATTCGTGGACATGGACAACAATGTGGTGATTACAGAGTGGAGGGGGTTATAAGGGGGTTAAATTGTAATGAAAAAATACAATAAAAAAATTTTTTAGAACCACATGCTATTATTACATGTATACATGTATAATATTACATGCATACTATTATACATGTAATAAGTGGTGAAAATTTAAAAGATTGACAATGTCATGTTTTGGCAAGGATGTGAAGAATCTGTTGGATACATCCATTGCAGTGGGAATGTAAAATGGTATCACCACTATAGAAAACAAATATGGTAGTTTCTTATAAAATTAAGCATACACTTAACACACTGCAGCAATCCCATTGCTGGGTATTCGCCTCAAAGAAATTAAAACACAAAGATTTGTAAACAAATGTTTAGGCAAGTTTATCCATAATAGCCATAAACTAGAAGCTACCAAAAAGTTCATCAGTTTGGTGAATGAATAAGCAAATTATGATGTATCCATAAAATATGATTATTGTTACATGTAACAACATAGGTGAATCTCAAAAAGCATTATGTCAAGTGGAAAAAAGCCAGACACAGACAACTACAGAATGTATGATTCCATTTATATGAAATTTTAGGAAAGATAAAACTAAAGTTGTATCATTGAATCTAGAGTAGATTTAAGGAGTGTCAGGGGCTGGGGATAGAAGGAAGGGATTGACTGCAAAGGGATATGCAGGAATTTTTTAGGATGATATAAATTTTTTATATCTTGATTTTGGAGATGTTTGCATAACTATATACGTTTGTCAAAACTCATCAAATCATACTTTTTTATATTTTATTTATTTATTTTTAGAGAGAGAGGAAGGGAGGGAAAAAGAGATGGAAAAAAATGTTGATTAGTTGCCTCGCACACACCTTCAACTGTGCCCTGACTAGGAATCAAACTGACAACCTTTTGGTTCACAGGATGGCACTCAGTCCACTAAGCCACACCAGCCATGGTAAATCACACACTTTAAAATGGTGAGTTTATGTCTATGAGGTTTTCGTGGGTTTTTTTTTAAAGATTTTTATTTATTTAATTTTAGAAGGGAAAGGAGGGAGAGAGAGAGAAAAACATCATCAGTTGGTTGCCTCTCGCTCACCCCTAACTGGGGACCTGACCCAACAACCCAGGCATGTGCCCTGACTGGGAATCAAACCAGCAACCTTTTGGTTTGTAGTTCAGCACACCATGAGGGGCTTTCTTTTCCACTTAATCCCTTCATCTTTTTCACCCAGTTCCCCAACATCCCTCCCCTCTGATAGATGTCAGTCCGTTCTCTGTTTCTATGAATCTGTTCCTATTTTGTTTATTTTGTTCATTAGACTCTAGATAGAAGTGAAATCACATGGTATTTGTTTTTCTCTGACTATTTCACTTAGCATAGTACCCTCCAGGTCAATCGACATTGTTGCAAAAGGTAAGATTTCCTTTTTTATGGCCAAGTAGTTTTTCATTGTGTAAATGTACCACAGCTTTTTAATCCACTCATGTACTGATGAGCACAGGCAACAATATGGTGATTACACGGGGGAAAGGAGGGTGGGGGGAGATAGAAGAGAATAAAGGTAGGATAAATGGTGATGGAAGGAGACTTGACTTTGGGTGATGAACACACAATACAGCATACAGATGATGTATTAACCAATGTCACTGCAGTAAGTTCAATAAAAATTTGTTTAAAAAATAGTGAGTTTCTTTTATATTAATTACACCAGAGTAAAGCTGATTTTTTAAATGTCACCTACCTGGAAAAATTATTAACAGGGATAGATTGTGATTTTCATTAAGTCAGAAACAACTCATAATAATGTGTCTATATGAATTCTATAAAAAAAACTGTATTTAGAACTTTTTATTTTTATAAAGATTTGTATTTAGAACTTTATGTTCTTGAAATGCCATTTGTATTCTTTTGTCCTGGTCAGTTCTTTGATATCTGAAGGTGAACAATAACTTAGTGTTCATATTAGGCACACATATTGAAATTACTGGTTTTCTTTTGAAGCACTGAAAATCTCTAAACAATCTTCTAAGATATTATACTCTATATTATGAACATCAAACACAAGAGGATTTATAAAGACCCTATTACATTCAAAGAGTATGTACAATAAACTCCTCTGCCATGGCAGAAAAGCTCCAGGGATGTAACTGATTTAGCAAAGTAGGGTAAAATATTGATTGATACAATGTATAGAACAATTACAACAAAATCTTTGGCTGAGAGGTAATTCTGGCATCAGACTCTGTTTACCAGTAAAAAGCCATAAATTCTTAGATCATAGTACCAGAAGAAATTCAGTCATACCAAGTAGGCTTATTTTGGTAAACTCTATCCTTCCCCTTGTTCCAGCCTCTGAAGTACTAATTAAGGCCACAGAAGTGGTCCCACAGATGAAACATACATGAGGAGCCTCAGGAACCAATAGCTACTATCCACTAATACCTGGAGAGAGAGTGGACTGCATTTCCCTCCACATCATGTATTGGATGGGACCTTTGTATAGGCCTGGGTTCAGCTTTTTGGAGATAAGTTCTCTGGGTGCCAGCACCCTTATTCCTTGCTGCAAGCTGCAAGGGACATAAATAATTTATTTTAGACACCTTCCAGCGAATGAAGGTACAGTACTAATATCATATGGAAACACCACATACCTATCCAAGAAAGGTGTGATGTCCTAGAAGAGGAAAGGAGAAAAAGAAAAGTTAGATGTCTGTTCATCACCTGCAGAAATACATTGGATGCTACTGGCCCACACTAGAATCTGATTGTCAGTACTGGAATCCTGTGCGGATGGCCCTAATTCCATTGCCAGATCTCATCCTTCAGGTGTCTTTTCTGATCTGTATCTTTCATCTAATCCAAGATAAACTGGCCTTATCTTGCTCTGATTTTCTAGTACCCTTTTACATGGAAAAAGAAATAATTTAAGATTAAGCTATATTTACCTATATTGCCACACAGTCTCAGGAAAAAATCATAATAGGTATTCCTACCGGAAGGCCACTTTTTCTTAGGCTAATTAAGCTGCTGAGTGTTGAGGTGGCAACCAATGCCACTTTAGAAGCGAACCTTCAGTTAACAAAGATTGGCAGACAGCTTTTTAAACAGGTCAATTTATGATTGCTGCAAGCAAAAGATACAGCTTAGGTTGCAACATTCTTTTTGAGAAATAAAGTTTCAAAGTTCTTCAGGGAGAAATACTAAAATGTTAATAATGTCATTAATGTCATTTTGTTATCTTTTCTAGGAGGATGAAAGTAAAGCTCTATATTGAGTGTAAGGAAAAAGTAGCTTCCTGCTTTTCTCCCAGAGACTCTTCAAAGCACTACAGCAGGTCCTTCCCCCGACCCCCTTGTGGGGAAAAGCTGCTTCTACTTCCTTTCTAACCCTCTTTCCCCTAGTAATGTACCCATAGTCATGCTGATATGGAGTCTTACTTGGAGAAAGTCGAAGGCGTTCTGCTGTTCCATCCGTGCCTGGATGCTCAACAACATCTCCTGGACTAGGAGATGCTGTTCCTGAAGCTGGTTCAGATTCAGCTGCATTTCCTCATTCAAGGCTTTCCCTTCTTCCCGGAGCTCACTTAAAATGTCCTTTTCTTTGCAGTGCAGAAACTGATGCAGCTTTAGAAACTCCAAGGAGATGTGTTGCTGCAGATGTAGCTTGTTTTCCTGGAAACCTCCATGATCATCACCATGGTAATTACTGCAGCTAGTACTTGGGGATGGGGGCCCACACCACCAGATACTCACACAACTTGGGAAATACCATTAACAAGAAAATGCATTAAAATGGCTGCTGAGTATCCACATTCAACCATACTAAAAGGAGCCCTTTTGTGGCAGAGGAGGAGACTTACTCCATCTTTCTCAACTAGTTCAAAAGTTCAGGATGAAATAGTCAAAAGTGATCTCCAGGTTCCTATTGCAGTACTGAGGTGGTAATCAATGCCATATTCAATAGGACTGTAGGGTTCATTAAATGTTCTAGAATGAATGATAATATCCTCCTATCCAGAAGCAGAAGTCAATATCTACCAAGTGATGCTAATAGACTAGGGCCATAAGGAGGTGGAAAGAAATGTCCTTATCAAGAAATCAAACATCAGAACTGTGGGATGCCACACCTGCTGCCAGAACAATATAAAAGAAGAGACGGGAGATGTTTGAAGCACTGAAACTGATAACATATACTTGCAGCTTTTAGGTGATCTGAACATCCTCATGGGTGAGCCATCTGATATCCTGGCCTCTTGGATCCTTATTCTCATTTTTAGTGATTTCCACCTTTATGCATGCTCTTAGTTACACTGAGGATTTTATCATCTCCAGCAATTCCACCATCTCCAAAATTAACTTTTTATACTCAGTTACTCAGGTACTGCTATTGCAGTTATTGGGTCTGATTGAAATCTGTATATTGACCCCTTCTATTCCTTCAGCTTCTCTCTTTACGTGCCCTCTTATCCAGCTCGGATTCTATGGTTCCTCATTGTCATTGCTTTTTAAATAGGCTTAATTCTCTCCTTCCTCTAATTCATACTTTTCCAGTTTTCCTTTTACCTGTTTCACCACTATTTCTCATTCTTGTTTGTTGGTTCTAGAGCTACTTATATTCTGTCTTGGCCTCTTTTTCCTTCTCATTCTACACTCTCTTTCTAAGTAATATCCTCTTTTCCCACAGCTTAAATACCCATCTATACACTGATTTCTTATTTCTAGACTAGTCCAACTTCTAAGCTCCAGGTTCCTATATCCAACTGTCTATTTGACTTCTACAATTGCCCTTAACATCTAATGAATCATCCCATCTAGGTCATTTTTATCTCCAAAGCATATACTGAAGCTGTTTATTTCTTTCCATCTTCACTGCCTCTCTAGACCAAGCCGCCATCATCATTCCCTGAGATCACTACAATAGTCTTCTAACCATTATCCTTGTCATTGTCTCTCTCAATTCATTCTCTGCACAGCTACCAGACTGAAATTTTCAAAATGAGATAAAACCATGTCTAATTTAAACCTTTTAATGGCTTCTCATTATTCTTAGCATGAAGTTCAAAATTTCTAACATTATCTACAAAGGTCTATGGCTTTGAGCTCATATCTGCTTCTTCGGTCTTATCTTGCCTACCAGGATCCAGTTCTATTGGCTTTCTCTGTGCTTAACATAGCAACTGACTTCCTCTCTCAGGGCTTTTCTATATGTTCCTTGTTCTTCAGAGAACGCTCTTCAGAACACTTCCTTCATATTCTCCTCAGTTCACTTAGCTAAGTTACTTATCCTTCAGTTCTCAATTATTAATAGGTGACTTCTTCAGGAAACAGCATTATCAGTCTAGATTAGGTTCTCCATTTATATGTTCTCATAGCACCCTATAGTTTAATTAATAATAATTATCACAGTTGTTATTTTATTGTTATTGGTGGGATTACTCATTAATATTCATCTCCCATGTCTAGCACAATGCCTGACCCAGTCAATAAATATTTTTTGAATGAGTGAATGTTCACTGTAATAGCTGAACTAGGAACTCTTACAACAGGAACAAGATTCTTTAGAGGCATCATTATTTCCATCAAATCTTCTTTCCTGTACTGTATGTGTTACTTATTTCAGATGCCAAACACTAGAGAATACTCTCCTCCATAGGATAATTATTGAATAAATAGAACTCCCAATTTAGCCCCCCAACCTAGGTCCTGCTTTGCCAAGTCTCTAACCACTAATGTCCTAGAGGTCCTGTGAAAATATAGGCAATGGTATTATTTTGTTTGGGGGAAACTAGGCAAGATCAAATCAGATGATAGAAGCCAGCAATCTGAAAGACCTTGTTTCAGAGGTAGACTGCTTGTAAACTCAAAGAAAAGAAAGATATTTCTTTGGACATAGCTATCTTTAGTTGATCTGCCATAGGTAAATTTCTTATTTTGCCAATAAGTAAGAGAAAAGACCAGACAAATAACCCCACAACAATCACCCAGCAACTTAACTATCAAAAGGCTCAGCATATTAAGGGGAAAGCCAGTCCACTTGTTCTGCTGCTCAGCTATTGGGAATATACTCTACTGCTATACTTCTCTCTATACTATCATGTCCATTTTTTAATTCTATAGCCCAGGTGTCTATAGCCCAGTGTATTGATAATATATATAGGCACCTTTCTACCCAAATAACTAAAGTTATAAGGAGGGTATATTCTAGTTCTATCTCATGGTCCCCTACCCTGCTCCTCACCTTGTAAGCAGCAATAGCATCTTTCTGCATGTTCCTCAGGGACTGAAGTTCCCCCAGGGTTTCTTCCAGTTGATTCTTATAGATGATAATCTCTTCCTGAGAATACCACATAGAATTAACCCACATTGACTTGAGAGATGAAGGGCCATAGAGGGCATTTCCCCCAAAACCCCAATAAGTGAGAAAAAAAATCAAGCTCTTGCTGCAAAAGTCTTTCCTTTCCCGTGTCATAGTTTCTGTCTCTTTCAAGAATTGTGAAGGAAATTACAAGGAGCAGAAAAACTTAGGGTTTTTTTTTTAACCTTCTTAGTAACTACAGGGGTTTGAAGAAGTTAGCAGAACTCTATCTATTTTCTACTCTAGTTACACTGTTCTCACTATACCTTTGCTTACATTGTTCTCGCTTAGAATACTCATTTCTTCTGTTTAAAAGAAGAAATGCAAATCAAAATGATTTCCCAGTTCAAACTTTCTTTACCACATGTCCCCTGAATATTTCAATTTTCTCTAATCTTTTCTGAAATTTCTAAACATTTATGAATTACTAATATGACAAAATTTAGCTGTCAGTAGTACACTATATTATACTATGTCTTGTTTTATTCATTTTGACTATATTTCAAGACTTTTATAACAAGAGTAGTATCTTTAATGTTCATATTTTACACAGTGTCTAGTAGAGCACTGTCACATCAGGGTTAAAGTAAATATTTGATTGATGGAAAGAGTAGGTCACAACTCCTCCTCTACTTTCCTGTATCAACACCTCTACAGAAAGAACATTGCAAGATATATTGTATTTTCTGAGCACTCTGAGCTTTCTAATAATCATCTGAATAAAGATGAATCATCTAGAAGAGAAAAGAGGCCCTACAAAAGATTTTTCCCACAGCTTTCATAAAGGATTGTTCAAGGCCCAGGGCTCACCCACCATGAAGAAACGGACAGCATCAGAGATCTGCAGGCACTCTATAGACTGGCCTACAGACAACTGCGCATCTTTGCATTGAAAGCAGATCAGCTTCCCTTCTGGCTTATTGAACAGTTTCAGGTTCTCTCCATGCTCTGGGCACTGTGGATGGCCCTTGAGTAGGGGTAGTTCCTTAATCTTCTCTATTAGCTTATCTAGTACGAGGTTGAATGTACAGTTGTTATATTGACATATTGTCTTACACTCAGGACAGAGTGTTTCCTTTGCTTGCTGCTTCCAAAAGTTCTGAATGCAGGCTTGGCAGAAGTTGTGGCCACAGGTTAGCATCAATGGGTCCCTGAACCAATCATTACACAGTGGGCAGTGTAGCTCCTTAGTAATATCTTGTATCTGCACTTTAGAAGGTATCTGGGTGATCAATTCATTCACTTCAATGTAGTTGTCTGGTTCAGTGTTGGAGGAGGGTTTGGAAGATACCTTTAGGGGAAAAAAAAACCAGCTAAAATGAGTTCTTTTTCTAACTGCCCACTCCAGGGTAGTGGACTCCATTCCTAGAGAAGCTGAGAATTGGTGCAGCCAAAGTAAAAGCACCATAATCTTTTTTTTTGAAAGTGACCTAATAACTTTACTGCTTTCAACCATATTTAAACTTTAATAGAGAGCTTAGACAAAAGAAGGAAGAGTGTTCAACCAAAGAAATACATTTTATTGTACATCTCTCACTCCACCCCCCTTTCTTCATTATCAGTTAAAAGTTTTACCTTCAACATCTGTTATCCTAGGTATTACCTTTTCGTTTTTTGTTCCAGCAGTCATGTACAAAGAATTGGGAAATCAACCAGATTCTTCAGTCGGTGGCATAATATCACCCAGGTCCTCCACCCTCCTTTTTAATTATTTTTTAAGATTTTACTTATTTTTAGGGAGAGGGGAAGGGAGGGAGAAAGAGAGGATAGAGAAACATCGATCTGTTGCCTCTCTAATGTACACTGACCAGGCATCAAACCTGCAGCCCAGGCATGTGCCCTGACCAGAAATTGCATGAGCTCCCTTTTGCTTTGCAGGGTGATGCTCAACCATCTGAGCCACGCTGGTCAGGGTCACCCTCCTTTTTAAAAAAAACACATTACACAAATAACATATATACAGAAAAATGCAGAATCTCGATTATACAATTCATTAGTCTTGCCTGTTTTTGAGTTTTATGTGAATGCAACCATGCAATATGTACTCTTGCTGTTGGCTTCTTTTGTCAACATTACATTTGTGAGATTAATCTATATTCTATATATACACATTTCTTTTGGGTATATACCTGGGAGTGGGTCATAGGATTGGCACATATTCAGCTTAGTTCATATTGCCAATATTTTTCTAAGTGGTTCTATCAATTTACACTGCCACCAGTGTTGTCCCATATCTTTGTCAGCAATATAGTTATACCTGTTTTAGCCCTTCTGTTGGATATGCAGTAGTATTGCATTGTGGTTTTAATCTGCATTTGCCTGATGACTATGGATTTGGGACCATTTTCAGATGTTAATTATTCATTTGCATTTTCCCCCATTTGTGAAATGCCCATACAAGGCACGTATTTTATTATTGAGATGTCTTTTTATTCACAAGAGTTCTTCACATATTCTAGGTATAAGTTCTTTATCAGATACACATATTCCAAATATCTATTTTCACTATGTAGATTGCCTTTAAGCTTACTTTGTGATGTCTTTTAATGAACAACAGTTTTTAAACTATTTTAAACTTTTTTATTTTTAAGCATAACAGAAATACAGAAAGCAGCATGAAAAAGTATAGCATGTTGAATTATTAATAGATGAATAGCCATTAAAGGAGATTGAGCCTTTCCAGCTACCCCGTAAGTTTTCCATATACTCCCTGCCACCTAAATGCTCCTCCTCATATTTCTGAGATGACCACTATCCTGAATGTTGTGTTTATCACTTTTTTATCAGTTTTGATGTTTATATAAACAAAATCATATTTTACGTATTTGTGCCTAGGTTTCTTTGCTCAGCATGACTTTTTTTTTTACTATTGAACACAACTGTCATATTTATGTCATCATGATAAATAGGATAGTGCAGAGCTAGGAATTTGTAACCTGCTCCCAGGGTAATGTTTATATTAACCTTCCTCTACCCATCCACCTTTGCTTTCTCAGGTGAAAAGTAGAGCTCATTACATCTCAGTGATATGAATTATCATTTTTGTATGTGGGGGTGATGCGCTATGACTATGCCTTCTGTAGATTTATTAGCATGACTTTTGTGATTCATCTGTGTTGATGCACATAGCTGAAGTTCACTCATTTTCATCATTATATAACATTTGCATTATTATATAGTATTTGAAAATTTATAAAATTTATTTCTCCATTTTACTATTAATAGCCAATTGGATTGTTTTGGTGTTTTGCCATAGAAGCAATGCTACTATGAACATTCTTCCACATTTTCTGAGACATATGTGCAAAGGTGTTTCTAGTTTATTTAATGTTAAACCATCTTTACTTTCCAGGAATTAATCCATCTTGATCATGATATCTTATTTATGTATTGCAGGATTTGGTTTAGCATTTTTTTATATAGGATTCAGCCCCTATGTTCTTGAGTAAGATGGCTTTTTATTTTCTTTTTTTAAATTATCCTTGTCTAGTTTTCTTATCTAAGTTATACTAGTTACATAAAATTACTTGGGGAGTGGGCCTTCTTTTTCTCTCCTCTAAGTTTGTTTAAAAAGAATAATTATCGGTTCCTTGAGTAGTTGAAAGAACTCATCAGTAAAACTTCTAGGATTGATGTTTTGTTTTTAATTTTGTTTTATTTGAAAGTACTGATTTACTTCTTGAATAGTTACAGATTTGTTTATATTTCTATATTTTCATGAAGCAGTTATGGTCATTTATATTTTTCTAGGAATATATTTTGCCTAAGTTTATAAATGTATGGGTGTAAAGCTGTACTCTCATATTATCTTTTTGGTTGTGAGATATAGTATACATATGTAAGAGTGTATAAAACATTTGTATACATTTTAAATAATAATAACAAAGCAACACTTTGTAATTAACACCAGGTTAAGATATAAAACACTAACTACCAATACCCTAGGTGACCTCTGTATGTTCTTCCCAATTACGTGTGTTTCTCTTCTCTTCATAGATAGCCAATATCCTGCCTTTTGAGTTAAACATTCTATACTTTTCTTTATTATTTTACTATCTGTCATTGCATCCCTAAAAAATATAGTGTTTAGAGTATTTTCTGTTTTGAACTTCATATAAGTGGAATAATACTCTATGTACTTTTCTGTGGCTTCTTTCTTTCTCTTAACATTATGGTTATAAGATTGATACATGGAGAACTTATGTAACTGTTCCTTTTCAATTATATGTGGTATTTCATTGTGTGAATATACCACAATGTATACGAGTATATCCAGTCTATTGTTCATGGACGTTGGTTTCCATTTTTATGACCATTACACACAATTCTTTTAACAACATTCTTGTATGTATCTCCTTGTGAAGATGTGTAAGAGTTTGTCTTGGATCAATACTTAGAAATAGAATTGTCAGATCATGGGATATGCTCCTCTTCACCTTTAATAGACAATACCAGACTGCCAAAATGACATGTAACTATTTACACTCTACTAGCAGAAGTTGAGAATTTTGGCTGCTTCACGTCCAGCACTTACTACTATCAAATTTTCTAATTTTTGTTTAAGGAAGAACATGTGTAATGGTATCTCAATACAGCTTTAATTTGCATTTCTCTGATTATTAATGCAGTTGAAGTTTTTTTCACATATTTATAAATCCTCTTTGTTAAGAGAAGGAGTATCTATTAAAGCATTTTGCTCATTTTTCTAATGAGTTGTCTTTTTCATACCGATTCAGAGTAATTTTCTATGTATTACACTTACCAGTCCTATTTTGGTTATCTGTGTTATAAATATCTTCTCCCATCTTTCAATATGTCTTGTCTTTTCATTCTCATTATAGTGTCTTCCCATAAACAGAAGTTTTAATATAATTCAATTCATAAATCTCTTCTATTTTATATTTTGCCCAGATTAAAGATGAATCCCTCCAGGGAATATTTATGTTTACTTCTTGGAGATACAAGTTACTACCAACCTGCTACTATTTAATGTCAATTTTATTGGTTTCAAGTCTCTAGATCATAGAGGAATTATAAATTTTAAGCCTAACCTTATATGAAGGTAAACTTACTGTTAAAAATTCTCCAGGGATACTCTTACACTTATTTTTCACTCAGACCCCCAGATCAAAATAATTAAGATTTTTTTATCTCACTTTATTACTCCTTCACTAAGGATGCAGCTCTTCAAATGTCCCAGCTTTATTTGGGGGTCTCGGACCTGACTCCATACTTCATGTGGGTCTAAGGATTGTTAAATCTGGGTTTTCCTGAGATACACAAGAGTTCTCAGGGCAGCCACTGTCTTGGCAACTTCAGCCAACCTTGCTTTTCATTTTTTAATATTCTTTTTTTTTCTACTTTGAAATTTCTCTTTACTTTCTTGAACATTCAGTCAGGCATTACAAAGCGTTTGTAACTGGCATTTCTAGGTATCTTATAGTGGTAGGTTTTCCTGGATAACTGGTTCATGGTATTGCCTGAAATGGAACTCAGGCTACCCCTGAGGCTAAGGGTCACAAATCAATATCAAGTTGTTTAAAAAAAAAAAAAAAAAAAAAACAAACAGAAAAAGTAAGAGGAAAAGAAAGCAGAGAATAGAAAAGATTATTTTCCAATAGGCCAGTTAGGACACAGATCCCAAGTAATTTCCGTAATCCAGTTTTTCAATATCAAGCTGATCTCTGGAACAGACAAATATCTCATTTACTCCAGTTAGACTCAATAGTCCAAGTCCAAACTCAGTGAACCAAGCAGGTGACATAATTACCTAGCATTTTCTTTTCCGTCACTCATTTTGAAAATAGAACTGAGAAGAAAAATTCTTTCTTTGTAGTTCTGAACACTTTTGCAATTTCAATTTTTGGAGTCAGAAGAGGCTTGATAAGAACTTTAAGAGTATCAGTCGATGAAACAGGAGTGGCTTTGACAAGTCAGGCATAAGATTAAACTGAAAAAGGAGCCCAGCTTTTCCTGTTGATTGAAATGGTAATTACTGTGCGCTTTTCTACAGAGGAACATTAAACTCGGCCTTTAGCAGCTACCTGACTCATTTTATTTCCTCACCTAAACCAAATGTGTTTAAACCATAAATATTAATTTTTAGCACTAAATACAGTAGATTAAAATTTTGAATTCAGGACTAACATCACTAAAAATGGCAGAGTAGGGAACCTCAGAGAGAACGCCACAAGAACTGAAATACTTGCAAAAAACTGTCAGAATCAACTTTTGCAGAAACCTGGGATCTAGTCAAACACTTGAAACAATCAGAGGAAAACTTAAGGAAAAAAGAAACTACTGCAATGTACTAAGGGTGTGCTGTGGCATTTTAAATCATTTACCTACCAATCCTCACTCCCCAGATTGGTGGCCGCCACGAAGCTGGCAGCTGCACTCCTGGTCAGGTTGCTAGTGCCAAAGTGAATATGGGCTTTATTCTCAAAGAATTGTGGTTATGTGTTTCACTCGTTCTGTTCTTGAAAGGCTTGCCTTTATTTTGACTTAGAGAGTTCCAAGGCTGAGGCAACTTCTTGAGAGGCTTTTGCTAAAGGTATTTAAACGCAAAAGGATTGGGCACAGCAGCCTGTGGGAAAGGATACTAGTCAGAATAAGCAATAAACAGACCAAAAAAACCTAGAGAGGAAGAAGTTGAAAAATAAGATACATGGGGCATAAGGGTTTTAAAAGCTCAAATGTATGCTGAGGAACTGAAAAGCCCAGGTGCATGCCGAGGTCTGGATACATGCTCAAAAACCCCGAGAAAACCCCAAGCTTTCACCTCTGGCTGATCTTCAGTCTCCACATGAGTAGGAAGTTGTTGTAGGCAGAGTTGCTGGGGGCCTGACTAAGTGTTGAAGAAGTGTCCCAACACAGAGCCAGCTGGCAAAAACTGGAAGATTACTTTTTTGTTTTTCTTTTTCTTTTTTCCCTTCTTGGCTCCAAGCATTTGAAGAAACTCTGAAAACACTAGCTGACAACTAATCTAATGGAACACAGCTTTCAGTGGCTATACATGACAAAGATAACAGACTTTACAAAAATAATTTAGAATAGTCACTTAAAAAAAAAACAACCCACAACAAGCAGCAGCAACAAATACCCCCCTGGGGTGAGGGGGAATATGATTTCCAGAGTTGCCACATTATAGTATTCTAAGTATCCAGTTTTAAACAAAGTAGGCATGCAACAAAACAAGAAAGTATGGTCTATATACAGAAAAAAATAGAAATTTTTACCTACGGAAATCCAGGCATTAGACTTACTAGATAAATACTTTAAATCCCCTGTCTTAAATATGCTTAAACAGATAAAGCAACCATGGATAAGGAAGAACTAAAGGAAACCAGGAGAACAATGTCTTGCCAAATAGAGAATATCAACAAAGAGACAGAAATTATGAAAAAGAACCATATAGAAAATTTGGAAATGGAAAATACAATAACCAAAATAAAAATTCACTGAGGAGAAGAAAGAGAACAAGCTAAAATGAACAGCTCCTAAGAGGCCTGTGGAACACTATAGAGAATATCAATATATGCATAATGAAAAGTCCCAGCGAAATGGGAGAAGTAGAAAGGTGCAGAAAGAATATTTGAAGAAATAATGGCTGAAAACGTCCCAAATATGATGAAATGCATGACTCTATATATTCAAGAAACTCAACAAACTCCAAGCAGGATAAATTCAAAGAGATCCACATTAAGACACATTATAGTCAAATTGTCAAATGACAAAGACAAAGAGAATTTTGAAAGCAGCAAGAAAGAAGCAACTGTTTGTGTACAAGCAATCCTCAACAAAATTTACAGCTGATTTCTCCTACAGGCCAGGAGATGGTGTGATGATGTACTTAAAGTACATAAGGAAAACTGTCTACCAAGAATTTTATATCCATCAAAATTATCCTTTAAAAGAAAATTATCCTTTAAAAGAGGTATTAAAACCTTCCCAAGTATATGATTGTCTAACCACTGTGCTGTACACCTGAAACGAATAAAAAATAACATTGAATGTAAACTGTAATTGAAAAATTTTTAACAAATTTTAAAAAGACATTCCCAGATAAACAAAAACTGATAAAGGTCATCACTGGTAAACCTCATATACAAGAAATGATAAAGGAAATCCTTCAGGCTGAAATGAATGGACACGAAAAAGTAACTCAAAGCCATATGGAAAAATATAGAACAATAGTAAAGGTAGCTATATAGGTAAAAATAAAAGTCAGTATTGTTTTGGATTTTGATTTTAACTCCCCTTTTTTCCTGTGTGTTTTAAAAGACACGTAAAACAGTAATTATAAACATATGGGCACAAAACATATAAAGATGTAATTTGTGATGACAACAACAACATAAAGGGGAAAATGGAGCCAAAAAGGAACAAACTAGACTTGAAAACAAAAACTGTTACAAGAGACAAAGAAGGGCATTATATATTGATAAAAGGGTCAATCTATCAAGAAGATATCACAATTATAAACATATGCACACCTCACAACAGAGCCCCAAAATAGGTGAAGCAAAAACAGACAGAATTGAAGTTAGATATAGTTCTACATTAAGAGTTATAGACTCCAATACTCAACTTTTAATAATGGATAGAACAACTAAACAGAAGGTCAGTTGCACAATAATGAGAATGTACTAAATGTCAATGAATTCTGCATTTTAAAACAGTTCATTTTAGCCCTGGCCAGTGTGGCTCAGTTGGTTGGAGCATCATCCCATACACCAAAAGCCTAGGGGTTCAATTTCTGGTCAGGGAGCATGTGGGAGGCAACCAATCGATGTTTCTCTCTCACAGTGATGTCTCTCTCTCTCTCCCCCTGTCTCCCTCCCTCCCCCTTCCTCTCTTTCTAAAATCAATAAACATTTTAAAAATCTTTAAAAAACAGTTGATTTTATGTTATGTAAATTTTACTAAAATATTCAAGGCATATCTGACTTCAGAGCCAGAATTTTTATACTAAACAGCATCCTTCTTTGAAGAGAATTCTGTATTATAGCTACTATTTGTTGTGTAATCACTGGAAGTGGCTTGGAGCTTATTGACTAAGAGTCTGATAAAGTAAATATTCAATAATGCCTGCTCTGTTCTAATGCCCATACTTTCGGGCATAGAAATTAATAAGAGCTGCTCACACCTACGTCTCCATTAATATTTTTGGGTCAGGGGAAAGTACAGCTAGAAGCCTCTTTTCCTCTTCCAAACCCCTCACACTGTCCCATACTTCATAAGCATGTGTGTGGAAAACCCAGCCCAAACAACCAAGCTCCATACACACACCTGCACACAGCTGCTCTTTGGGCACACAGCTGCATACAGGAGCAATGGAAGCCCTGCAGTTAGCTCTGGATCTTTTGGGAAGAGAGTTTTAGAGTCCTGGATATGTGGTGTGTAATTTCAGGTCAGAGAGAGTAAGCTCCTTGATCTCCTGAACTCCTTGTCTTGTAAAGAGAAACATAGCTGAAGAAGGGTCAGAGTAGGAACCTCAAAGCATAGGCACAGGGAAGGACCTCCGATTGCCCAGGTCTATGGGTGGTCCTGCTCTCCTGTACCATTTCACTTACCCTTATCCTATCTCTTCTGAGCACCAGCCTTGGGTTAGACCTGTCTCTGCTCTGGAATCAGCAATGAGGGGCTGGCCTGAAAGCAAGTCTGGAGTTTTATCTCACAGGCCACACCTTTACCAGAACTAAATTCCTGGAGTCTCAGGGGCCCTGTGGGACTTGATTTAACTGTGTGGAGGAACTTGTTATCACCATTGATTGCTCAGATTCTGGAATTCTGGGCTCTGCTTTCTACAGTTTCCTGCCAGAATTCCTGAAATCTTGCCCACCCCAGATTTTGAAATGCTAGCATCCATTGCTCCCAGCATATACCATGGCCAGCCCTATGTATTCCTACCCTCTCCTAAATGCTAAAGCTAAAAGACAGTGCTTCGGAAGTATAAAAATTGGGACTGAAATGAGGCCACCTCAAAGTAGGAGGACAATTGATAGCATGGAGATAAGCATGTTTTAGGAAAGCATAATAGATGGGTCCCTGACACTTGACTAGGGAGTGTCATCAAGGGAAACCTCTAGTATGTCTAAGATGGGACTTGAAAGATCAGATCTTAGGCAGAGAAAAATGAGAAAGATTATTATGGGAGAAAAAATGATAAATGTACATATACTATTTTTCAATTTGTATATCATGCTCTCTGAAGGGTGAAACTCTTACGTATAGACAGGAAACATTCTGAGGCAGAATCCCTGAAGATTGATCCATGGGTTATTCTCATGCTCTTGAAGGGGCAACTAGAATTCAAAACTGCTCTGATAGTGAAGTCAATTGTGGAGTCAAGAGAATGGAGAGAACTTTGAAGGTGTTTGGGGTTTAAACATGTAAGAATAAATATATAATTTTTTTTATAAATAAACTCCTGAATGTTTTGGGTCCTCCCTCATATTCTAGCTAAAAAAACATTGCTAAAAATTATTTGCCTCATCATCAAATTCCATTCTCATTGGTAACAGTTTTGGTTGCTCTCTTCTCTTACCTAGATTTTTACTTCTTTCTGTCTGAATTCTGTGGGCCTTTGCTCTCTAGCTTTAAACAGTGCCTGCATTCCTTCTCCCTGACCTTATCTCCCTAAACCTGGATCTTGCCAGCCTAGACATAATATAACCACTTTCTTTTTGAATATTACCTCTCCATCATTCTTTCCAGTCTCTTTTTCTGAAACTTAGATAAACATCAAAGCTTCTCACTCTAGACTCCATTTCTCTTGATTTCCTTTTCTTATTTTCTATCTCCACAGCTCTCTATGCTTTGTTCTGGACATTTTCTCCCCTTCTTGTTTCACACATGCTGTTTACTTTTTATTTCTTTAAACATCTTTGAATGAGGTGAGGTTCTACTGAATCAGAAATTTTCAAGAGACTTGCAAGAAAGTGGAGGCAGGACCATATTTGAGGCTCTTTTCTTTATAAAACAGTGTAAGTGTTTTTCTAGTCCTTACTTTTCCCCATGATCAACACTACAGTGTTGCTTACAATATAGAGTCTGTTCTCCTCCACTCTTCTTCACCAACAGACTTCTTCCCTCAAATATGGCTTATTTGCCCTTGTTGAATTTCACTTTCCCTAATTTCCCAAATCTCTGTGACAAATGGGTGTAGGAAAGCTCCTGTTTCAAGCCTTGCCTTTTCTCATTGTTCTGTGCAAGGGCTTGTGCCTCATGGAGCTCTGTCTTTGGAGAGCTATGTCACTCTCACTTTGCATAATATCTGCTTCCCAGGCATGTGTTATCACATTCCTATTTGACTTGCATGATATTGGGCAGTCCCTCCTAATGGGTTGTAGTCCAGGCTTACAGATGTCTCTAGTTACATTGCAAATAGAGCTTGTCTGTTTTCATTCTTCTTGTAGTTTGAGTTAAAGGTGAGTTTCTGAGAGAAAAAATAAAAAATATCACTTTTTATTCTATTTTAAAACCAAAGTTTAAATTGTTTTTGACACTCTATGCAATATGTTCTGAGTATTTAGAGAAGGTGGGAGGTGATAAAAATATTGCCACATGTCCTCCACACACCATCTTGACCAGGTTGGGTAATACAGTTTCAGCAGTAATTGGTGTGGATGCCTCTCCTCAAAAATAATAAACTGAATTTCTCTCTCACCTACAGGAATGGGGAGTCAAAGTCGATATTAAACAGTGTTATAGAAAAGGCTATGCACTATTCATTGCAAACATGGGTTTTCAAGCTAAGATTCATCCCCAGTACCTACAAGATGTATTAATCACAGTTGCTGTCATTTCCATAGTCCGTACTAAAGATCAAGCAACACACCATGTGGCCTCCACTCCCTCTCCCATGCCACAGGTGATTAAAATGCAGGTAAGCAGAGAGAGGTGAGTGGAGGCAGAAGAGGGTATGGGGGGATAAATAGTGATAGAAAAAATTTAAATTTTAAAAATAAGATATAGGTGGGCTTCTGACCTATTTCATCAGCTATTCAAAAATCCAAGATGTGACCTAAGGCAAAAAGATATTCTGGCAAACTGGAACCTCTTGTGAATTTAACTGGGAAAACAGAAAATCAGGAAATTAACAGTAGAAGCAAAAGTTTAAAGATTGACATGATGTAGAGTTTGGGACATGAAAGGCCGTGGCATGGAGAATCACAAGGAAATAATCTAGGAGCTGAATTTTAAACATAAGGCAGACTAGATGCAGAGATAGAGGACGGAGAGAGTTACTTAATTGGTAGAGATAAGAATTGCAGAGAAACAAATGCGGAGAGTAGCAGTATTTTCTGTTAACCACAGCAGTGTCCTTTGGCCCTTTCTGGATTCCTACGCACAGTGCCTTTCCATAACAGGGGCTCAACAAGTAAGTTGGAAGAATGGATGTTTACCCTCACAGCAAGTGAGGTTACCTCTTTGCTTAAAGTAACTTGTCTGAATCTCTGCTCTTCTAACAGATCCTCTACACCACCACTCAATAGAAACTGCTTAAACCTTGCCAAGGAGTTTACAAACACTCATGTAATGACTTACTCTTAATCTCCATTCTCTTTGACTTACTGAGTCAGTCCTTTGGCTCTTGTGGTGCAATACTGTCCTAGTTCTCCTGCCTCTGACCACTCTGCCTTGGCTGGTTTCTCTTCCTCTTCTTTCTTTCTTAAGTGTAAACAATCAGTATGATCTGTCTTCACCTCTCTTCTAGCTCTATTCTCACTTCTTACCAAGTGAGCTATTCATTCCCATTACTTCATGTACAACCTCTATAGAGGTAACTCTCAAATCTGTATCTCTGAGCCCACATCTCTTGAGCCCACAATTGGGTCCTTGAAGCTCAAACAACACTCAATAGACTTCGTATTTCCCCCTAAACCAGTTCCTTCTCCTGACTTCCTTCTTATTGCACCACCAATATCCTAGTTGTAAAATCTGAGTTATTTTGGGTGGCTCTCTTCTTCTTTTTCCATCATCTAATCAGTGGTAATCTCCAGTTAATAATTGCTAACCCTCCTCTACCTCCAAAATCTTCTGTTGCTTTCCATAGCTTACCAAAATGTTTTGTGGGTTTATTTTAAAGGGCCCCAGAATTCAGAATTCTCTACAACATGTTGCCAACTCATATTTATAGTCTTATTTCCCATGATTCTTTTGTACAGTGAAAATTTTTGATTTACCATCATTTTACATATTAACAATTCATTTAAGTTCCATTTAACCAAAAGATAACAAAAGATTTTTTTAAAGGTTTTATTACATTTTTTGTGCTAAGTTGAGCCGACAAATCTGTGGAAGTGAAGAGAGAAAAACCTGTTTATTTTCCACCCTCTCAGTATGTGCTTAGAAGATCAAACTCAGAAAAATATTCCCGTGAGGAAATATCCAAGTACAAAATATATTGCATTTTAAGCCTATCAGGCTGTCTTGAGAACTTTAAAATTAGATGAATTCTGTGTAAGATAAAACTTGTGGGAGAACCTGGCCAGTTGAGGGTGTTTTAAGAGAATGGTTGCCTAGCAGAGCCAGCTAAATCCTAATGAATGCAGTATCTTTTGGAAATAGAAGCAACTTAGGAACTTCATTGAATGTCTTTTTAAAATATATTTAAAGTAGATTAGTGGTTGCCAGGACTGGGGCAATTGGGAAATGAGGAGTGATTACTGATGGGTATAGAATTTTGGGAGGGTGTGGCAGTGAGGAAAGAAACTTTATTCAGTACAGACAGCACAGTTGTGGAAGAGCTCAATAGTGTTACAGCTCAGTTATGAAGCAGCACTGCTGTGAAATAGCATGGCTGTGAGGAGGCCGGGGGCCATGCTCCTCTTTGGCTAGACAGCTGTGCTCTGCTCTGGTCTGCTCCACCTGCTCAGGTCTTGGTCTGGTCTCATCTGCTCTATACCACTCTGCCCTGCTGGAATTTCTTTTTGAGGTGATGGAAATGCTCTAGAATTCGATTGTGGTGATGGTTGTGCAATATTGTGACTATGCTAAAAATCAGTGAATTGTATACTTTAAAAGCGTGAATTTTATGATATGAAAATAAATACTTAATGTTATTGATTATCAATTTGTCTTGCTGCTTGAGGTTTTGCCAATTCCCTGACTTTCAAGAGTGTGTTTTCTGCTATAAAACAAGAGATTAGGCCTGGCTGGTGTGGCTTAGTGGACTGAGCACCAGCCCATGAACCGAAAAGTTGCTGGTTCAATTCCCAGTCAGGACACATACCTGGGTTGCGGGCCAGGTCCCTGGTTGGGGACATGAGACAGGCAACCACACATTGGTGTTTCTCTCTCACATTGATGTTCCTCGCCCTCCCTTTCTCCCTCCCTTCACCTCTCTCTAAAAATAAATAAAATCTTTTTTAAAAACCAAGAGATTATTTTAATCATATTGGCTAAGATTTACTCAGTATTCACTGTGTAAAAATGGTTTATGTGCATTATTTTATTTAATCATCGTAACAGTCCAGCCCGCAGACTCCAGACTCAGCAGCCAGCTCTGATGGCTCGTCCTAGCAAGCAGTCACCACTTGGAGAAGAGAGCACAAGGAATTCATCTGATGACCAATGACATTTAAATATTTGTGAAATTTAAAAATTGTAAATGCAGCTGATTCATGATCCTCAAAGAAAGCGGAAAACATAGGATTTATAAAAGGTGCAGGCTTGGGCAGATCTGAAGACTGATACTTTGTAAACTTTAAAATAGGAGCTGGAAATATAATGGTGAACAAAACAGTTGGTTCCTGCTCTCACAAAATTTCAAGTTTACTAGAGAAGATAAAATCAACCTAACAAGTAACAAAGACTCATTTGAGATGTAGTGGTTTCAGCAAGACCTCAGTTTCTTTCCTTCAGCCCTTGTAATTTAGGTGGCTGTTCCTTTCATATTTTCATATATTACTGTCATAACTCTCCACAATGTTGACTCTGCTTTGCCTTGTATCAGTGGTACCTCCAGAAAAATCCTTATTTGGGGCAATGTTAAATTTTGCTGCAGTTTTATGCATTGCTACCATTTAAAGCAAGTTCATCCTCTAAATCCTGAAGAGACTTGTATCATCAGATTAAACAAAGCTAGCCTTGTACTTGTTTTTCTGAGTTGTTTAGGACTTTCTATGTGACAGACTTCCAGAAAACAACTTTTATGACTGTATGCAGTAGGGCAAAAGTAGTTTTACAATTGTTCATCTGGAAATAATATAATAATTAATAATACAAGAATAAACTCTGTGTTTTGTGTAGTCACAACTATAAACCTATTTGTGCCCCACCCTATACACATATGTGGAGCTGTGCTTACCTTTGGTGTGGAATTATTATATATGTTTGTTCAGGACATCTTTTCCTACTGAATGAAGCCCAAAATTCATGGCAAACAAGGCTTCCAGATCAGACTACTGTTGCTTATCTAGTGTGGAGTAAGGACATTTAGCACGCTGACTTGCTCATCACTTTTGTACTTTGCCAGTTTCGGCACAGATGTAGCACAGAAACTCCACTGGAACTACAAGGACAAAGATTATGTGTTTCACATGATCATTACTGCAGCAGAATGGCCTGTGTTCTGTTCTTTTCTTTTTTTAATGAACTAAACTCTTTACTTTATTCAGATTTCCTTAGTTTTTCCACAGTATCATTTTACTGTTTCAGAATCCCATCTGAGCTCTCACATTACATTTTGTATTTGTCTTGTCTGCTTAAGCTCCTCTGAGCTAACAGTTTCTCAGACAGTCTCTGTTTCTGATGACCTTGACAGTTTTGAGGAGTATTGGTCAGATATTTGTAGAATGTCCCTCAATTTGGGGTCATCTGATGTTTTCCTTAAGGTTATACTGGTGGTATGGGTTTTTGCAAAAGAGACCACAGAAATCAAGTACCATTCTTAGCTAGTTCTATTTCAGTAATGAGTAATAATATTTCTTATGAGTAGTAGCATTAACTTCAGCAAATTGGCTAATGACTTCATGAAAATTATCTTTGCTTCCTCATAGTCAAAGGATATTTGACTCATAATTGGTCAAAGAACACTTTTTTTCATCTGTAATTAAAATGTACTTTAAAAACTACAAATTTGCATTGTGGTAGTCAGTAGTTTAACTTAGTATTTGTGTTTATCCTTCCTCACCCCTATTCTTTGAGGCTAAGAATTTATCTAAAATGCTGCACAATCTCTTAATTTTTTCCATTTAAAATTATTTTATTGATTATGCCATGACAGTTGTCCCAATGTTTCCCCCTTTGTCCCCCTCCACTCAGCTTCTCCCTCCCACTCCCTCAGGCAATCCTCACACCATGGTCCATGTCCATGAGTCATGCATATGTGTTCTTTGCTCTATGTCCTATGCTGTACTCTACATACCCATGACTCTTCTGTAACTACCAATTTGCACTTTTTAATTCCTTCATGTTTTTCACACATCACCACATCCCCCCTCCCATCTCACAACCATCAAAATATTCTCTGTATGTATGATTATTTTCTTGTTCTGCTTGTTTATTTTGTTTCTTAGATTCAGTTGTTGATATGTGTGTATTTCTTGCCATATTATTATTTGTATTTTTCATCATCTTCTTAAAGAAGACCTTTTAACTTTTTGTTTAATGCTGGTTTGGTGGTTTTCTATTCCTTTAGCTTTTTCTTGTCTGGGAAGCTCTTTATCTGTCCTTTGATTCTAAATGATAGCTTTGCTGGATAGAGTACTTTTGGTTGTATTTCCTTGCTTTTCATGACTTTGAATATTTCTTGCCAATCTCTTTAGCCTGCAAAGTTCCTTTTGAGAAATCAGCTGACAGTCTAATGGGGGCTCCTTTGTAGGTTTTCTTGCTGCTTTTAAGATCCTCTCTTTGTCAGCTTCTCAGACAAAAGAAGGCTAAAAGAATACATCTCCACCAAGCGAGCATTGCAAGAAATGCTAAAGGGTCTGCTTTAACAAGAAGAAATAGAGAAGGGGGAGGGAAACCCAGATACAAAGGGGGAAAATGGCAATGAATAAGTACCAATCACTAATAACCTTGAATGTAAATGGAGTAAATGCTCCAATCAAAAGACATATGGTAGCTAAATGGATAAGAAAACATGACCCACATATATGCTGTCGACAAGAAACCCACCTCAGAACAAAAGATATACACAGGCTGAAAGTGAAGGGATGGAAAAAATATTCTATTCAAATGGACATGAAAAACGCTGGGGTAGCAATACTTATATCAGACAAAGTAGACTTCAAAACAAAGGCCATGACAAGAGACAAAGAAGGTCACTACATAATACTTAAGGTAGTAGTTCAGCAAGAGGATATATATAACTCTTGTAAACATATACGCATCCAAATAGGTGCACCTAAATACATAAAAAAATATTGGAGGACTTTAAGAAAGAAAGAGACATCAATACAGTCTTTGTAGTGGATTTTAACACCCCACTGTCAACAATAGATAGATCTTCTTAAGAAATAAAACAACAACAACAAATATATTGCAGCATTGAATGACACTCTAGATCAAACAGACTTAATTGATATATATAGAACATTTCACCCCAAGAAGCAAAATATACATTCTCTTCAAACACACGTGGATCATTCCCAAAGACAGACTATAGTAGGACACAAAACAAGCTTTAACAAATTCAAGAAAATTGAAACCATATCAAGCATCCTCTCAGATCACAATGGCTTGAAACTAGAAACCAACCTCAAGAAAAAAATCAAACAAATTCAAATGTGGAGGCTGAATAACATGTTATTAAATAATGAATTGGTTAACAATAAGATCAAGGAGAAATTTAAAAGTAGCTGGAAACAAATGAAAATGAACACACAACAACCCAAAACCTATGGGACAAGCAAAGGTAGTCCTGGAAGGAAAGTTCATAGCAATATAGGACTGCCTAAAGGAGATAGAAAAATCTCAAATCAACAACTTAACCCTAACCTGTCTTAAAGAACTAGAGGAACAACAACAAACAAAGCTCAGAGCAAGCAGAAGGAAGGAAATAAGATCAGAGCAGAATTAAATGACATAGAGACTAAAACAAAGGGTCAATGAATCCGGGAGCTGTTTCTTTGAAAAAAGAAACAAAATTGACAAACCATTAACCAGAGTCATCAAGAAAAAAAGAGAGAGGACCCAAATAAATAAAATCAGAAATGAAAGAGGAGAAGTATAGCTGAAATACAAAGAAATACCACAGAAATACAAAGGATTGTAAGAAATTACTGTGAACAACTGTATGACAAGAAATTGGACAACCTGGGTGAAACAGATAAATTTCTAGAAATACATAATCTTCCAAAACTGAATCAGGAAGAAGCAGAAAACCTGAATATACCAATAACAACTAGCAAAATTGAAAGAGTAATCAAAAAACTACTGACACACAAAAGCCCTGGACCAGATAGCTTCACAGGCTAATTTTATCAAACATTCATAGAAGAACTATTCTTCCCAAACTATTCCAAAAACATTCAAGAAGAGGGAAGACTCCTAAACTCTTTTTATGAGGCCAATATTATCCTAATCCCAAAACCAGGTAAAGACATAACAAAGAAAGAAAATTATAAGCTAATGTGTCTGATGAACATGGATGCTAAAATCCTCAACAAAATATTGGCAATCCTGATCCAGCAGTACATTAAAAAAATCATACACCAGAATCAAGTGGGATTTATCCCGGAGATGCAAGAATGGTACAATATATGCAAATCAATAAATGTGATAAATCACATAAACAAAATGAAAGAAAAATCACATGATCATATCAATAGATGCAGAAAAAGAATTTGATAAAATGCAGCACTGATTTATGATAAAAAAAAGACACTCAGCAAAGTGGGAGTAGAGGACCTATACCTCAATATAATAAAAGCCATATATGAAAAACCTACTGCGAATATCATAACTCAATGGTCAAAAAATAAAAGTGTTTCCCTTACATTCAAGAACAAGACAAGGGTGCCCTCATTCACCACTTTTACTGACATAGTACTAGAGGTCCTAGCCACAGTGATCAGACAAGAAGAGGAAATAAAAGCCATCCAAACTAGAATGGAGGAAGTAAACTGTCATTATTTGCAGACTACATGATAATGTACCTAGAAAACCCTATAGGCTCCACCAAACAACTACTCAACCTAATGAGTGAATTCAGCAAAGTAGTGGGATACAAAGTCAATATTCAGAAATCAATGGCACTTTTCTACACCAATAATGAAATACCAGAAACAGAACCTAGGGAAAAAATCCCAATAAAGTACCTAGGAAAGAATTTAACCAAGTAGGTAAAAGACATGTATTTGGAAAACTACAGAACACTGAAGAGAGAAATTGAGGAAGATACAAATAAATGGAAGCATATACCCTGTTCATGGATTGGAAGAATTAACATCATTAAAATGTCCATACTACCCAAAGTGATCTATAGATTCAACGCAATTCCTATTAAAATACCAGTGATGTATTTCATAGATCTAGAACAAATACTTTTGTTATATGGAACAAAAAAAGACCCCAAATAGCCACAGCAATCTTGAGGAAGAACAAGGTTGGAGGGATCACAATACTTGATATCAAATTTTACTACAAGGACACTGTAATCAAGATGGTCTGGTACTGGCATGAGATCAGGCACATATATCAATGGACAGAATAGAGAGCCCAGAAGTAAACGCATGTCTCTATGGTCAATTAACATGTGACAAAGGGTACACTAGCATACAATGGAATGAAAATAACCTCTTCCATAATGGTGTTGGGAAACCTGGACTAGTGCGTGCAAAACAATGAAACTAGACCACTCACCCATGCCGTGGAATAAACCCAAAGTGGATGAAAGACTTAAATACAAGTCATGATACCATAAAAGTCCTAGCAGAAAACACAGGGAGTGAAATTTCAGATATCCCATGTAGCAATATTTTTGCCAATATATCTCCTAGGACTAGGGAAATAAAGGAGAAAATAAACAAATGCAACTATATCAAACTAAAAAGCTTCTACATGGCTAAAGAAACCATCATCAAAATGAAAAGGGAACAAACTATATGGGAGAACATATTTGCCAATGATACATCAGACAAGGGTTCAACTACAAAATATATAAAGAACTCATATGACTCAACACCAGGAAGACAGACAATCCAATTAAAAAATGGGTAAAGGACCTGAATAGAAAATTCTCCAAGGAGGGCATACAGTTGGCCCATAGACATATGAAAAAATGCTCAACATCACTAACCATAAGAGAAATTAAAATTCATTTGCAAATTAAAATCACAATAAGATATCACCTCACACCTGTTAGAATGGCTATCATTAATAAATCAACCAACAACGAATGCTGGCAAGGATGTGGAGAAAAGGGAGCCCTAGTGCACTGTTGGTGGGAATGCAGACTGGTGCAGCTCCTGTGGAAAACAGTATGGAATTTCCTTAAAAAATTAAAAATGGGACTGCCTTTTGACCCAGTGATCCCATTGCTGGGGATATACCCCAAGAATCTTGAAACACCAATTTAAAAGAACTTATGCACCCCTATGTTCATAGCAGTGCTATTTACAATAGCCAAGTCTTGGAAACAGCCTAAGTGCCCATCAGTAGATGAGTGGATTAAGAAACTGCAGTATACTTACACAATGGAATACTATGCAGCAGGTAGAAAGAAGGAATTCATACCTTTTGCAGCGGCATGGATTTAACTGGATACTATTATGCAAAGTGAAATAAGCCAGTCAGTGAGACAAATACCATATGATCTCGCTTATAAGAGGAATCTAATGAACAAAATAAACTAATGAGCAAATAGAACCGGAGACATGGAAATGAGGAACAGCCTGACAGCTGCCATAAGAAAAGAGAGAGTGGGAGAATGGTGGAAATAAGGGGAAGGGATTAGTGAAAGAACATGTATGAATGACACATGAACACGGACACAGTGTGGGGTTTGACATGGGAGTTGGGTGGTCTGGGTGGAAGAGGGGAAAGGGGGAAAACTGAGACAACTGTAATGGAATAAACAAGAATTAAAAAAAAGATTTTCTCTTTCTCTTTAACCTTTGGCATTTTAATTATGATGTGTCTTAGTGTAGGCCTCTTTGGGTCCATTTTATTTGAGACTCTTTGTGCTTCCTGGACTTGCATGTTTATTTACTCACCAAGTTAGATAAGTTTTCTGTCATTATTTTTTAAAATAAATTTTATTGAATATGCTATTACAGTTATCCAAGTTTTTCCCCATTTGCCCCCCTCTGCTTGGTACCCCCATTCCCTCCAGCAATCTGCCCCCTGCTTAATTCTAGTCCATGAGTCATGCGTGTAAATTCTTTGGCTTCTCCATTTCCTGTACTATTCTTAACATCCCCTGTCTATTTTGTTTGTTTTTTTAAGATTTTATTTATTTATTTTTAGAGAGGGGGAGGGAGGGAGGGAGGAAGAGAGGCAGAGAAACATCCATGTGTGAGAGATACATTGATCAGTTGCTTTTTGCACACTGCCAACTGAAGACCTGGCCCGCAACCCAGGCATGTGCCCTGACTGGGAATCAAACCAGCAATCTTTCAGTTTGCAGACTGGCACTTAGTCCACTGAGCCACAGTCCCCTGTCTAATTTGTACCTACCAATTTATGCTTTTTAATCCCTGTAGCTTCACCTGCATTCTTCCCCTTCCCTCTCTCAGCTGATAACCCTCCCAATGATCTCCATATCTATGATTCTCTTTCTGTTTTGGTTGTTTGCTTACATTGTTTTTTAGATTCAGTTGCTTATAGTTGTGAACTTGTTGCCATTTTAATGTTCATAGTTCTGACCTTGTTTTTCTTAAGTATGTCCCTTTAACATTTCATGTAATAATGGTGTGGTGATGATGAACTCCTTTAGCTTTACCTTGTCTGGGAAGCACTTTATCTGCCCTTCCATTCTAAATGATAGCTTTGCTGGATAGAGTAATCTAGGTTGTAGGTCCTTGCTTGTAATCACTTTGAATACTTCTTGCCAATCCCTTTTAGCCTGCAAAGTTTCTTCTGAGAAATCAGCTGACAGTCTTATGGGAACTCTTTTGCAGGTAACTCTCTGCTTTTCTCTTGCTGTTTTTAAGATTTTTTTTTCTTTAACATTAGGCATTTTAATTATGATGTACCTTGGTGTAATCCTCTTTGGGTCCAACTTGTATGGGACTCCCTATGCTTCCTGGACTTGTTTGTCAATTTCCTTCACCAAATTAGGGAATTATTCTTTCATTATTTTTTCAAATAAGTTTTCAATTTCTTGCTCTTTCTCTTCTCCTTCTGGCATCTCTATGATTTGGATGTTGGTACATTAGGAGATGTCCCAGAGGCTCCTTAGACTATCCTTTTCTTTTTTTTAATTCTTTTTTCTTCTTGCTGTTCTGATTGAATGCATTTTTTTCCCCTTATGTTCCAAATCATTGATTTGATTTTCATTTTCATCCCTTGCACTATTGGTTCCCTGTAGATTTTTCTTTTCTTCACTTAATGTAACCCGCATTTCTGCCTGGGTCTTTATTATGTTGTTGCCATACTCAGTGGGTTCTTTGAGCATCTTGATAATCTGTGTTTTGAACTCTGCATCTGATAGGTTGGTAATTTCCTTTTCATTTAGTTTTTTCTCTGGAGTTTTGTTCTGTTCTTTCATTTGAGCCATATTTCTTTGTCTTTTCAATTTGACAGCCTCCCTGTGTTTGTTTCTGTGTGTTGGGTAGAGCTGCTTTGACTTCCTGTATTAGTAGCATGGCCTGTTATAGAAAAAGCACCTGTAAATTGTGTGGGGTGGAGCCGTAGGTGATAGCCAAGGGGGGACAGTGCTGCTGCCTGGCTTCTGGAGGTTTTCCCTGGGGAACATTGTCTCCCAGCATTTGCCCTGTTTCCGGTCACTTCACTTTCTCCCCGTATGCCACCAGTGCCCTTCCAGCTTTTGCTCTGGTGCTGAATCCCAGAGGGGGTGGGTCTGCATAAGTCCTAAGTCTGTGCGGGCCCATTAAGAGCAGTTTCCTGAAAATCTGACAAGTGTCTTCCTCCACTGCAACCCCCATTGATTTTTATAGCCAGAAGTTATAGGGATTTGTCTTTCTGGTGCTGGAAACCTGGGCTGTATGATCTGGCCTGGGGCTGGGATGGCTCACTCCCAAGGTATCCCTCTCAATTTTTATCCACCACATACGAACGTGGGACTGCCCATTACACTGCCTCTCTATGCCACACTGCATCTCTTCGACTCTCTGCCTGTCTCCATGTCTCCACCCCTCCTATCCATCCTGATGAATGTGGCTTCTTTAAATCCTTGGTTGTTGGACTCCCCTACAGCTTGATTTTATGACAGTTCTGGGTGATACTTGATTGTGGTCCAGTTGTAACTTTTTCTATAGTTGTTTGTGCAAGAAGGCAAAGCATGCTTACTTATGCCTCCATCTTGAACAGAAGTCCATATGTGTCATTATTTTTTCAAATAAGTTTCCAATTTCTTGCTTTCTCTCTTCTCCTTTGGCACCCCCATAATGTGAATGTTGTTGGTATGTTTGAAGTTGTACCAGAGGCTCCTTAAACTATACTTATTTTTTATATTCTTTTTTCTTCTTGCTGTTCTGACTGGATGTTTTTTGCTTCCTTGTATTCCAAATCATTGATTTGATTCTCAGCTTCACTCCCTTTTCTGACGGTTTCCTGTAAATTGTTATTTATTTCAATTAGTGTATCCTTTATTCTTTATATTCTGAATCACTGATTCGATTCTTGGCTTCATCTTCTCTAGTGTTGATTTCACATAAATTATTTTTTATTTCAGTATATCCCTGATTTATGACTGGTTCTTTTTTATGGTTTCCATGTCATTTTTTTTTATGCCGTTAATGTTCCACTAAGTTCATTGAGCATCCTTATAACCAGTGTTTTGAACTCTGCTAGATTGCTAATCTCCGTTTTATTTAGTTCTTTTTCTGGAATTTGTTCTACTCTTTCATATGGGACATATTTCTTTGTCTCTTCACTTTGGCAGCCTCCCATTGTTTGTTACTATGTATTAGGCAGAGTTTCTAAATCTCCTGAGCTTGGTCAAGTGGCCTAATGTAATAGGTGTCCTGTAGGGTCCAGTGGCATAGCTTCCCTGTTCACCTGAGCTCAGCACTCCAGGTACATTCCCTACCCTACTCTGTGTGGGCTGTGTACAACCTCCTGTTGTAGTTGAGCCTTGATTGCTGTTGGAAGATCAGTGGGAATAATTAACCCCCAGGCCACTCAGTTGCAAAGATTGCCTGTGACCATCATTGAGGACCAGCTATGCAAGGGCCCACCCCATGGAGCAGGACTTACTTCAGTGGGGCTCTGATGCCTGCTGAGTCTGCCCCTTGAGTGTGTCATTTATGGAGGTGATTGGGTGGTGCTTTTACAGGGCTCAAAGCTGTCAACCAGGTGTTCAGGCTCTGGGGCCTCCCAGGAGGTTCAGGCCAAGGTGAGCAGCACCTTTGTTCTGCCTGGAGCCTCCTGGCCCAAGCTACAAAGTGATCTGCAGATGGCTTCTACTTTTTCTGGCCAATGCTGCTTATTTGAGAGCTTTTAGGAAAGTCTGAAGCATGATCCAAGATAGGCTCTTTCTGTGGAAAAGCCACTGGAAACAGTTTGGGTGGGCCTGAAGGTTGAGTGGGGCTGTGTCTCAGGGAATCACCAGGGTGAGGCTAGCAATGTGAGCTAGGTTAATGGAGTCTCATATATGGCACCTGCCATCCAGCTTTGTGAAGAAAGGGCTCAGAAAAGGAACAATAGCTTCTGCCAGCACTTCTGTTTGGGAGGAAGCCACCCCTCCAGCCCTCGCCCTGATGCCAAATAATTCAATTCCTCCCCATATGTCTCTGGTGCCCTTTGAGCTGATGCCCTAGCATTGGAGCTCAAAGGGAATGACTTCCTTAAGTCTATATGGGGGCTCTTTAAGAGGAACGCCTGGGACTCCAGAAGCTCTTTGTCTCACTTAGTCAAAATCCTTACTGCTTTTCACAGCCAGAAGTTGTGGGGACTTCTCTTTCTGGCCCCAGAGCCCTGGGCTGGACTGCCTGGTGTGGGGCTAGTACTCCTTGCTCCTCAGGGTGGGAGGGACCTCTGCAACCAAGATATCCCTCCTAATTTTTATATACCACATGTGGATGTGGGACCAGCCTATTCAGCATCTATGCCCCACCTACCAGTATCACTGTGGCTTGTTCTTTATATTCTTAATTGTAAGACTATAGTTTAGCTAGATTTCAGGCAGTTCTAAATGATGGTTGTTCTACAGTTGAGTTGCAATTTCGATGTGGTTGTGGGGAGATGCAAGTACCACATTTATCTACACTGCCATTTTGACCAGAAACCTGTCATTTTCTTTCTTGTTTTATTCCTAACTTATATCTGTGATTTTCAGAAAATTTCTTTAGGGATGGAAGCCAATTTACATAGATAGCCCTCTATGACACTGTTCCTTGCCATATTAACAATAAAGGAAAATATCTACTTTCCAGAGATTTATAATGAAGGGATAAAATATTTCTGTGAAGATTATGATTCTCAGAGATTGAGGAAATATTCACAAGTTACTTTTTCTGCTCTGAAATTTTCAACCAATTAAGACTGACAGTGACATTGATGGGTACTGATAATCAAGAGACATGAATTAAGCCATTTCATAAGTTATTTTAAAGGATATTTTCAAGAGGACCATATAAAAACATTTATGCTTATACTTTTTCCTCACAGAAAATAAGTCCAAAGGACTACCAAAAAATCCCCATAACATCCTTATGAAATGGGTAATATTATGCCGTTTTAAAGGAAATTAAAGCTTGAAGAGGTTAAGTAACTTGCTAGGGTCACTCAGTAATTAAGTGGTGGAGCCTGGATTTGAACTATTTATCTGACCCTAAAGCCCATTATCCTAATCACTGAGTCATCAAAGAGCCAATCAGTGTTTTGTGCAATTGAATTTATTAAGTAAATTAAGTTTGTTTGGCAAAATAGCTGGAACAACTTGCACTGCTCTAGAAGGTAGAATAGAATTGGAAACCAAAGGAAATTCTGAAATTTCTCTACCTAGAAATCTTAGGAAGTCACCTACTGCCAGCCTCTTGGTGAAAGCTTTTTCTTAAGGCACAGGGAAGGAATATCAAGTCAAGGGTTGATATCCATCCTTATAAAGCCTCTGGCTGGCAGGAATCACCTTCTAAAAAAGCATATCCACTAACCTGGTGCATTCTCACAGGGCAGAGAAAATGCAAGGAGGAAAGCAATTAAGTCCATGGAAACTTGCAAAAGAAACACTTAATTTTTCTCAGAGTTTTTCTTTTTCTGAGAAGTTTTGGATTGTGAACTTTTGAAATCACGGATACTAAAATATTTAAGGGGATCTGTTGCTTTTTAAGGGCATTTGTTGCATACTTAAGGGCATTTTTTTGCTTTTCAGTTTTTATTCCTTCAAAGTAATATTTTGAAAACTCTGATAGCCAGATTTTCTAAAAATTAACCTTAAGAGCAAAGAAATGCAATTCATCTATAGAGGACAAACCACGTGGCACAACCAGCTCAAATGCAAGAGCCATGCTCCATGTGCCCTGCTACTTTCACATTAGAAGGAAATATTATGGTCTGTTGACTTACCGGAGCTTCTCAGAGTTGAAAAAGATCTTAAATCATGTAATTTACTCTTTTCCAAACCCTGCCTGAAGATGGGATGTAATTGGAAACTCACTATTACACAAACTATCTTTTTATTATTATGGAAATCTGTGTATTTTTACTGACTTTGATTTAATAAGACTGTAGTAGGAACAGGCAGAAGTTTGCTTTTTTCTCTAGAAATTATTTTTAAAATACTTATAACTCTATTTCAATGGTTAAGGACAGAGAAAAGAGAAAATCTAAAGGTCCTATAACCAAGGAAATCATAATTTGATCTTAATGATTAATATACATTTAAATCCAACTTTATAATAAGTGGCAACTGATGGAAATAACTCATTACATAAGGACGTGTCAAAATTTCTTGTTGAGGAATTTTAGTGAGTTTTTCTGGCTTTCTTATAGTAAATAAACATTTTCTTTTGTCTATCAAGAGAACTGTTAGTTAAGAATATTACTTTATTTTAGCTCTGAAAGAATCTTAAAGAAACTCAATTAAAAATGTTTAACCTCTGAGAATCCACTTTGCTTTAAATATGAAATATCAAATATGATAGTATAACAAACAAATCAAGTTATACATAATTTTTTTCAATCTAAAATAAAATGATACATTAATAAGGGAAGTAAATTTTTATAACATTTAATTTAATTTTTAAAAAAGTTTATGGTGGGTCTCATTACTTTTCTACAACCTCCTTATCTAAATTCTTGTTTATTCCAAGGCCTGGATAGAGCATAGAAGCTATAAGCAGTCACAATTAAATAGTTCCCTGAATTTCCTTTCATGCTCTAAAATGCATACCCCACTTCTGGTTGTTTTCCAAATTATACCTAGAAAATGAACTGAGTTAAAAAAAAAAAAAAGGAGTAACTTGTCCAACCAAGATGGAAGCATAGGTAGATACACTTTGCCTCTTCACACATCCAAAAGAAGGGCAACAACAAATTTAAAAACAAAAAATAACCAGACTGCCAGAAAATCAAACTGTGTGGAAGTCTGACAACCAAGGAGCTAAAGAAGAAACATTCACCCAGAGAGGTAGGAGGGGCAGAGATGGGGAGCCAGGGCGGAGAGGACACATGGCAAGGCAGCAACTGGAGGACCAGGCAGGTAAGACGGCAGCTGGTGGCTGGAGCGGTCCCACATTTGTGTGCAGATAAACTGGGAGGAACAGCTGGGGATCAAAACAGAACACACAATCCAGGGTCCCAGTGTGGGGGAAGAAACCTCAAAACCTCTGTGAAATCCTGTGGAGGTTGCAGCAGGAGGTGAAACACCCAGCCTCACGGAGAGTTCATTGGAGAGAACCACAGGGTCCTAGAATATACAAACCCACCCACCTGGGAATCAGCACCAGAAGGGCCCAATTTACTTGTGGGTAGTGGGGGCAGTGACTGAAAGCCGGCAGAGAGCTGAGCAACTGGCATTGTTCCCTCTCAGATCCCTCCCCAACACACTGAGTCATAAGGCAGCGACCTGGGTTGCCCTGCCCTGGTGAGTACCTAAGGCTCCACCCCTTCCAATGGAACAGGCATGCTGAGACAAAGAAATATGGCCCAAATGAAAGAACAGATCAAAGCTCCAAAAATAGAACTAAGCAATGAGCAGAAGGCAACCTATTAGATGCACAGTCCAAAACACTGGTAATCAGGATGATCACAAAATTGGTTGAGTATGGTCGCAAAATGGAGGAAAAAGTGAAATATGAAATAAATAAATAATGAAAAAAATGAAATAAAGAAAAATATAAAGGGAACTAACAGTAAAGGGAAGGACTCAAATCAATGACTGGGAGCAGAAGGAAGAGATAATCATTCAACCAGAACAGAATGAAGAAACAAGAATTCAAAAAAAATTAGGAGAGGCTTAGGAACCTCTGGGACACCTTTAAACTATCCAACATCCAAATCATAGGGGTGCCAGAAGCAAAAGAAGAAGAGCAAGAAATTGAAAACTTATTTGAGAAAATAATGAAGGAGAACTTTCCCAATGTGGCAAAGGAAATAGACTTCCAGGAGATCCAGGAAGCTCAGAGAGTTCCAAAGAAGCTGGACCCAAGGAGGAACACACCAAGACACATCATAATTATATTACCCAAGATTAAAGATAAGGAGAGAATCTTAAAAGCAGCAAGAGAAAAGGAGACAGTTACCTACAAAAGAGTTCCCCTAAGACTATGAGCTGATTTCTCAAAAGAAACCTTACAGGCAAGAAGGGGCTGGGAAGAAGTATTCAAAGTCATGAAGGGCAAGGACCTACATCCAAGATGACTCCATCCAGCAAAGCTGTCATTTAGAATGGAAGGGCAGATAAAGTGCTTCCCAGATAAGGTGAAGTTAAAGGAGTTCACCATCACCAAGCCCATATTACATGAAATGTTAAAGAGACTTATCTAAGAAAAATGATGAATATCAGAAACTATGAAGTAAAATTATAACAAACTCACAACTATCAACAACTGAACCTAAAAACAAAAAGAAACTAAGCTAACTACTAGAACAGGAACAGAATCACAGAAATGGAGATCAGAGGGGAGGGGAAGGGAGGAGAATGCAGGAAAAGGTACAGGGAATAACATAAATAATAGGTACAAAATAGACAGGGGGAGGTTAAGAATAGTATAGGAAGTGGAGAAACCAGGGAACTTATATGTATGACCCATGGACATGAGCTAAGAGGGGAGGGGTGGAGTAGAGCAGAGGGGAATAAAGGGGAGAAAAAAATGGGACAACTGTAATAGCATAATCAATAAAATAATATTTTTTAAAAAAGAGGAACTCACCTCCATTAAACTCTGTCATTAGGCCACCAGGGACCAAAGCAGGCACTTGAACCAGAGCTCAACAGGTTCAGGATGGCTGCAGACCAGAAGTTCAGGACGTGGTGGCTGGCTAAGAATGGGCTCAGAGCATGACTGAAGGAGGAAAACTTCAGGAGCTGGGTAGAGTGGTCAAGGCCAGAGTGAGGTCTGGCAGATTCCGTGACAGTTTGTCAGTTGCTTTGGTCATCATTAGCTTGAGACAAAGAGGGAACCCCAACTGGCATGGCCTACCTGCCCACCCTCTTTTGGTGGGAGCAGGGGGAAGCAGCTCATTTAGATTTGAGGTGGCCATCTAATCTTTTTTTTTTGACAGTCTCATCTTAGGGTTCACATATCCCCATGTCTGAACTAGAAGACTCCACAAAAGATGAAATTATCATCTGTCCATAAGCCTATCACATGAGAAATAACCACCTCATCCCTCATGATCCCATCACAGCATTGAGACCCCAGTTAAGTGGCTTTAATAGACAGAGATTCCACCTCTCAAAGCTCACATTCCACTGAAACAGCCCCTACTCTTAATGTCTGAGAAAGTAACAAATGCCTAGAAAATCCCAGGCCCTAAGGAAGTACTTAACAGTACCTGGCACATAGTGAGAACCCAATAAATGGTAAGAGCTATTGGGCTGGCCAAAAAGTTCATTTGGCTTTTTCCATAAACTGGCTCTAATAACACTTAGTTGTCTTTAACTTCACTCAAAACAATTTTGTTAGATTGTATTGTGACAGCTGTCATATCACAAGTATTTTTTAAAAACTTATCAAAATTGGTGAATTTTTGTGTAGCCATTTTAATATTGAAGATGAAAGAAAATACACAATATTTTTGGCATATTAGGCTTTATTATTTCAAGAAAAGTAAAAACGCAACTGAAACACAGAAAAATATTTGTGCAATGTATGGAGAAGGTGCTGTGACTAATCAAATGTGTCAAACGTGGTTTGTGAAGTTTTGTGCTGGAGATTTCTTGCTGAACGATGGTGCTTCATGGTCGGGTCGACCAGTTGAAGTTGACAACAATCAACTGAGACTTTGAGGACAATCAGTGTTACACATGGAGATGATATCCGACATACTCAAAATATCCAAGCCAATAAAGTTATTGGTGAAAATTAAAAATGTGTCTTTTATTTTATGGAAAAAACTAAACAGACTTTTTGGTCAATCCAATATTATTATTATTGCACTAACATTGGTATAGCAAATAGTTTACAAAACTTCTCCCTCAAATGAACTTTCTGACTTAAAATATAATGAGATATAAGTAGCTGTTGACCTTCATGGACTCCAAGAGAGCTGAATATAAATTAAAAGTTCAATTTTCCATCTTTTAGACTCCAAGGAAGTTACAGAGAAGTCAGTTATTTTCTCTTTTATGCTTCTTTTATGCAGCACCTAGAAGATATTTTTATCATAGCGCTTATTACACTGCATTATGTCTTTCATTGTATTATAACTATTTGTTTTCATATCTCTTGCCTACTACCTGGTAGGTTCTTAAAGAAAAGGATTGTCTTATTCATCTTTTTAACTATATAGGCCTACCACACTATCAAAATTTAATAAATACCAGGTAAATGAGCAGATGAGTGATAAATGGCCTATGTCCAGCAAAGGTGCTATTTCTGAGGCTTAGGCTTGTTGAGAAAGGAAGAGAGAAGTTCTAACTTTAAAGGCTTTCTTTTCAGCAGGGAAGCAAAGTGGTGTGGATATCTGACTGCCTCTCTCCTGTCACATCACGCTGACAAGCCCCTCTGCCCTCCTTTAAATGAAGATTAAATATTGTAATTTGAGCTTTTAGGGACTGGTGCTGATTCCAAAAGTTAATTTGATAAAATACACCAACAAATTGTTTGTCAGGCTTCTGAACCAATGACTGAATGTCAAGATGTTGAGTAATTTCTAGATGTTCATTTCAATTCCAGCAGTTTTAGATCTGTTTAGTAGGGTTTTTCCTAAGATTGAATTCCTATCTTTACTTGGTAAGACCTACTAATCTGTTAAAGGGGGGTATTTTTTTCTTGCCTTATAGTTGAGCTGTTTGGTTTGACTAAGATAAGCAGAAACTTAATGTGAAGTTTAAGATCTCCCACAGTCAATAATGCCCCCTGTAATATTTGCATACACTAGAAAATGCCTTCCATTTGTGTTATACCAGAATTCTGGTACTGGTCCGAAGTTTTGCACTGCCAACAAAGAAGACTGTACTTCTCAGATATAGACGATGAGTGATGCTGGCAGAGCCATACCTGGGGCCATATCACATGCCTTCTTCATGTCACTCCACAAGAGAAGGGAATATGCCCTGTAGGGTCTCTTTGTTGCTGAAAGCTAAGAAAACAGGAAAGGTCCCGTATTAAATGCTGCCCTGATTTAGCTTTGCTCTCTGCTATAACTTCTCAGGAAATGGCAATGAAAATTGCCAGATTATCCCATTGTAGGACTAACTGGACCTAAAACTAGATCAGGCATCAAGTGGATAAATTTGATTGTCCACATCACTTAATCTCATTTCCACTCTCACAGAAAAAGCTTCCACTTTTCTAAAATGGTATCTGAAAGCTAAATCCAAACTGCCACAGCTGTCCCCCTGGCCTCTTATCATTGCCACCCCAGACAAGTGACCATCTCTCAAGAGCTACCACAGCTCAAAGGCTTGCCCAGTTCTGCTGGCTGTACTAAAATGTAACTGTTAGACAGTCCAGGGAAGGAGAACAACAGCATACTACCAAATTCTGTAGCCCAGGATAACTTCACCCTTTTTTCTTATACACTTCATAAAATACACTTACATTTTTAGAAGAAAATCAACACCAGGATCTGTCCTCCCTAATTCCATCTCCATATTCTCCCCCCAACTTCCTTCTTAAAATTTTAATTACTTAGACAGAGAGGAAGAGAGGGAGAGAAACATCAATGTGTGGTTTTCTCTTACATACCCCCAGCTGGGCTGCAACCCGGGCATGTGCCCTGCCTGGGAATCAAACCAACAACCCTTTGGTTCACAGACCAGCACCCAATCCACTGAACCACACCAGTCAGGGCTCTTTCCCCAGTTGTCAAACAGTATCTTCAGCCTTCACTTATCTTTCCCTGGGGGCTATCCTCCCAAGACTTTAATGACTTTTGAGCACCTATAGGATAAAATCTAAATTCTGTAACACAACACATGCGACCTTAATCTTCTCTTCTAGTTTTAGTTCTCACTTCTTCCCACAACCACATACACTAGTTGTCAAATTATTCACATTAAGTGCCCTTTGAGCTCCCTTCAACCTCTGTACTTACATTTTGTTGGGTTCCTTCTCTTAACTATGTATATACCTTGACTGCTCATGATGTGTGAAGTGCCTAGTACTGTGCCTGAAACATAGCTATTGCTTTAAAATATACCAGGTATCATTATTAATACCTCCTTGCTTCAGTACTTAAAAAAGAGTATGTCATGCCCCCACTAAAACAAACCCTTGATCCTCTGCTTATACTCCAAATCCCTATCAAATTTTCATACCTGATAAGCTGGGCTAAACCATGAAATAATAAAAGTCAATGTCCCCCAACATACCTATGGTGATTGTAATCAGTACAGTGGTTGCCTCTGGGGGATGGGAATTAAGAAGCGGGCATCAGAGAATTTCTGGAGTGATGGAATTGTTCTCTATTTTGATTGGGGTTTTGGTCATAGGAATGTACATATTTGTTCAAATTCATCTAATTATACACTTAAGATCAGTGCATTTTGCTGTCTGTAAAATGTAGCTTAATTTTTTTAAAGTCATAATCCTATTTTATTCCCCTAAATCAGATACAAAAATCTCAAATGTCTACATGAGCTTGGCAGG
Source organism: Pteronotus mesoamericanus (assembly GCF_021234165.1). NCBI lineage: Eukaryota > Metazoa > Chordata > Mammalia > Chiroptera > Mormoopidae > Pteronotus > Pteronotus mesoamericanus. The sequence continues at coordinate 20,517,374 of NW_026555065.1, forward strand.
TAAGGAAAGTATGTAGTGGGCTGGGCAGAATACAATAACGAGAGTTGAAGGATGCTAGCAAACTGGAGAGAGTATGGTCTATCCAGATCACATGGACAATACATGCACAAGCAAAACCTGTATTTAGTAGGCACCTCAGATGTTTTGATTATTAGCCAAGTTTGTGATACCCTGTGCTGTCACAGAGCAATTAATACTCTCCAAAGTGGGATACACAAGATGATCTATTGAAATGTAGGAAGATAATAGAACTTTCTTCTATTGTTTTTCATGTTCATGTTTTTTTATTCATCATTTCATTTTAGAACAAACAAAAGAACCCACAGAGGGAGTATACCACATTTATCCTGCATATTCTGTGCCAAGTCAAGCAACTGAGGTCTGAGGTATAGGACATTCCAGTGTATAGAATGTCTGTCTACTTAAGACTCCAGTGAGTAGACAGACACGATGCAGGGATGAGCACTACTCCACTGTCAAGACTCAGCCTCCATGGAAGAAAGCAACACTGCTACAACCATTGTAAGTAAGGAACAAACTTCACTGCACATTTCATTCTGAAGGAAAAGGAGAGAGCACCATGGAAATCACACCCTCTCCAATTCTAAAGTGCAAGCTGAATTCAGTGCTAAGTGATTCTCTGCAAAAGAAAAAAGAGCTAGTGTGTGTGTTTGGGGTGAGGAGAGGGGGAGGTCTTCCCAAGGCCCATGACCCAGTCAGGCTGCTGAAGCCTCTGGGATAGTGATGCAGTGATGAGTTTGTTCAGAGAAGCATGCCAACTTACTGATTAGCTGCCCAGTGTGGTAAAAGGCAGGCACGCCTGTAAAGCCAGGGTGAAGGCAACCCCTCTCTGGCTTGGCAGGTCAGAGAGCACAGAACCACAACTCTAGATTCCAATGTGTCTAGGCAACTGCCCACACTGGCCTTGAAAGCCGTTAGTCCCAGCAGGACATGGTGCCTTCCCATGGTAATGCCCCACTCCATCCTGTTGGATGGACAGGCGGTCAGAAGGGACTGACTTCCTTCCACTCCAATGGAATCAGAAAATTTAGAGAAAACCAGAGACAGCACCCTGCCTAGTCCATTAATTAAAATAAAGGCTTCACTACTCTAAACAGACCCAGTATAATGGTTGCTTAAACAAGAATGAAGTTTATTTATCTCTCACATAAAAGTCCAAACTTGTATTGTGGCTCTGGTTTGCACAATTGTCGGTCTCCCGGCTTCCTTCTGTCTACTTGCTCCACCATCTCTAGGATGTTGCTCTCATTTACATGATCCAAAATGCCCACATGTTGCCAGTTAAAAATTGATTACTATGAGAAAAAAAGGAAAAATTGCTTTGAGGGCAACCACCAGTCTTTGACTCACTGCAACAACAAAAGTCCAGACCTGCAGCATGAAACCAAAGGAACCAAAAAGCAGTCTCAGTTCGTGAGAAATGAAAGAGTTTTTCATACATGCCAGAAAGCAATTTTTAAAATCAGGCTTTTTGAGCTCAGAACATTGATGCCAAATCTCCATAGTTTCTGCACAAGGACATGGAAAAATCTAATCAGGGGTTTGTCTGTCCTGAGCAGCACAACACATCATATATAAATGCGATGGTACTGATGGCAGCCAATTTTTTTCAAACAAACCGGGCAATATTTAGCAGATTGAAGAAAATTGCAGAGACACCGACTACAGAAGATGTGGCCACATTCTGTAGAATAGATGTGTCGTCTACTCATTTCGATCTCCAAGTACCCATCCATACAAATTCGACACTGAATATAACCAGGTAGAGTGCAACTTAAAGTTTCTTTTTCCAGGGCATTATGGTAAGCACTGTTGGTCACATATATATCTCTGTCCTTCATCAACCCCTTCTTTTCACTGCTTACCACACAGATGCCAGTTTGGCCCTGGTGTGACCTTTTGTTTCTCCTTGGCCGCCTCCTTTCCTCAGTAACCACGACAGAGTCATGGTGAGTTAAGTCAATCACTGCAGGTTCTAGAGATTCAGATGTGAGGTCAACTACTTCATCACTTTCTCCAAGTTCTATCAGTTCTGCTTCCAAGATTATCTCAGGAGTTGGGCCTTCTTCCCCAGCTGTACAAAATTCTCGAGCTTCTCTGGAATTCACCATGCTACCATAGCATGTACTTGCATTCATTTTGCTTTTCGGATCCAGTCTTCAGAGAAATACGCAATCTGTGCCAAAGTTTACAGTAACTGTTAAAATCCTCGGTGTCTCACCTCTGTTGGTCAGTCACTCTCTGACTTAGATAAGAATTCAGAGTCCAGATTTTCTGGTATATGTGAACAATGATTTTGGTTCCAGTCCTATTTCCACCTACACAACTGTGAATCTTCTAGGAGCCACTTATAAGACAGCTCAATCTGAATTTTTAACTGAAAAATAAAGTAAAAATTAAGCTTTTGTAATATTTAAAATAAGATTGATCATAGTATAAAATGTATAGATATATAAAGAAAAATGCATAGTCAAGTTTTTTTGATAGTTATGCATTTAAGCAAAGCTTAAGCTTTGTGTACCTCCTCATTCTGTGTCCTGAACAAGGAGAGCCCAAGGGACACTTACATGAAGAGAAGCACACAGTTATAAACACCAAGAAAGGTTCCTGACTTCATTCAAGATCCATTATGAGGAATTCCAGTAAGGTAAACATGGAGAGGCCAAAGTAAAAATGGAGAGGCCAAAACATTCAATGCATATTTGAGTTTCTAATAGCAAATAAGAAATGAACTATTTAGTTCATGTAAAGGTTCATCTTGCCCAGGATTCTCTTTCTAACAGAGATAGCAAGTGGAGTTTTGAAGTTTTAGCACAGATTCTGTCCTAGGAAAGAGGGGATAGCATTCAAGCATTCATCACAGAGAGACTTGGTTTGAATCAACTCTCTGTGACTTTTGGGTACATGACCTAGATTAGATGGTTAAAGTTCTCAAAACTTTATAAAAGTTCTATAAATTATTTTGTAATTTTAAAATAATGTATCATTGGACATTAAGGAAATGCAAATCAAGCCCATAATGAGATAGCATTTCATACCTACTAGGATGGCAATAATAAAAAAGATAATAGCCCTGGCTGGTGTGGCTCAGTGGACTGAGTGCTGGCCTGCGAACCAAAGGGTTGCCCATTTGATTTCCAGTCAGGGCACATGCCTGGGTTTGGATCAGGTCCCCAGTTGGAGGCATGCAAGAGGCAACCAACCACATATTGATGTTTCTCTCCCTTTCTTTCTCCCTCCCTTCCCCTCTCTCTAAAAATAAAGAAATAAAATCTTTTTTAAAAAAATGGTAAGTGTTGGGGAGGATATAGAAAAATTGGGACTCTCATACATTGCTGCCGGGAATGTAAAATGATGTGGCAGCTTTGGAAAATAGTCTGGCAGTTCCTCAAAAGGTTAAACATAGAGTTACCAGATGACCCAGCAATTCCACTCCTAGCTTTATACCCAGGAGAACTGAAAACATAGGTTTACATGGAAAACTTGTACATGAATATTGATAACAGCATTCAAATTACTCATAATAATGAAAAGCAGAAACAACCCAAATGCCCATTAGCTAATGAATGGATAAACAAAATGTGGCATATCCATACAATGGAGAATTGCTCAGCAATAAAAAGGAACAAAGTGCTGATATTTGCTGTAGTATGGATGACTTTTGAAAACTTCACATTGTGACAAACCAGTACAAAGGTCACATAGTGCATGACATTTATATGAAATGTCAATAATAGGCAAATCCATAGGGGGAAGTGGGAGTGGCCGCTAAAGGGTACTGGATTTCTCTGGGGGGAAATGTAAATGTTCTGAAATCGAGGTGATGATTACACAACACTGTGAATATACTAAAACCCACTGAATTGTATACTGAAAATAGGTGAGTTGTATGGTTTGTGAACTATATCTCCATAAGGCGTTTGCCAAAACAAACAAAACACATAAACTGCTATAGAAATGTTACACAAAACAGCTGACACGATCTGGATGTAGACACAAGCCTTAGAACCTGGTTTGCCTCGAGAGGAAAATGGGGTGAGCCCAGAAAAGGGCTCAGTGCTCAGCACTCCACCCGAAGAGCGCGCTTACTGAGGCAATACTTTTCTTGGATTCCACAGACACTTGCCTCACATCGGACCACCACCCTTAACTACGTTTTGCCTTTTGGGACCCACCTGCCCCTCTCCTTCCGCGATGCGCCCACGAAAAGTGAACCATCTGGGATAAGGCTGGGCAGCCAGGAAAGCAGCACCCACACCCGCAACCCCACTCACGCATCTAGTCGCTCATCAACGTCCTGTGCCGCTTCGCCCCACCCAAATAGCTATTCAGAGATAATGGAGCAGGAAGCGTGCGCTCCAGCGGTGCACCTCTTTCGGGCATCTCCGAGGCTTCCCGGCAAGGCCCGGACAGCCTGACCGAGCTGAACCTGGGTGCCTGGCTTCACTAGACAGGAAAGGCTGACGGGAGTCACAGAGCCAGGGAGAACCGGTAGACAGAGGGGAGCAGAGGGAGGACAGCCTGGCAGGAGGTACTCACTTCAAATGCACCCAGGCTGGCGGGGGCGCCCAGCGAAAAACAGAGTCCAAGTGCCCAAGTGAGGAGTCGCAGGACGTGTTCCCACCAACCGAGTGGCGAAAGGCACTGGGGGTTTTACCTCTTTTCGTTTGTCAACTGCCCAATCAAAACCCGAGCCCGGTGTGTTTCGTCACCGGTCTCTATGCAAAAAGTGCTGTTTCAGGCTAGAAAAGGGGACTTTCCCGTCCTTAGTTTCCTGTTTGTCCAAGGTGTCAAGCTTTCTGAGAAAGGGCTGGGTTGTTGTGTTTGGTGTTTTTCTTTTTTCCCCTCTACCCTAGTCATTAAGCTCATTATTATTATTTTAATCCTCACCCAAGGATATACTTATTGATTTTTAGAATTCCAACCTACACACACACCAAAAAAAAAAAAAAGGTATGAAACACCTACTCATAATCTGGGCTTTAGAATCACATGTAAAAACATGTTTTATTTTTAAATTATTTAAATTTATTTCTTGAATATTTATTAACCATCTACTATGCCAGACACTGAATTTTCCAAGGATGCAACTACAAGGCAACTCAAAGGAACATGTATTTTTGAGTTTTTTTGTTTGTTTTTCAAATTCTACCTAGAGATTTTCACCATTTCAGAGAGTCACACCACAATCAGCCTTCAACATCATGGTTTAGGCTGTAATAAAAAACAAAAAACGTTTATTTGAGCAAAGGATTGTAATCCAAGAGACACAGGTTCAAGTAGCAACTCAAACTACACTCTGCAGAGAGCAAAGAAAGGTAGAATCCACAAAGGCAAAAACCACAAAATACAAATGGAGGCTTGCAGGCTAGCTTAACAGAGATTGATTGGTTCCAGTATGCAAAAGACAGAGGCAGAAACTACAAGGAAGGAAGTTGAAGTCTATGTGTGTCTGTGTAGCAGTTGTCCCAGTATATTTATGGCTTCCTAACCTAAAAAATAAAAGGCTTTTCATAGTAAGAGACAACAAGCACTTATTTCAGATAAAGTAAATAAATAAAAGAACAATTGGGAGTCACTGATTCAAGCAGAAATCCAAACAGTGTTCCGAGTAAGAAACAACAGCAATGGCTATTGAGAAAGGGAAGGGGAAAGATTACATCAACAGAAAGGAGGCATTTATACTAGTGCAGATAACAGAGTGATTATCTAATTTTAAATGTTTTTTTCCCCCATTACCGGTTCACAGAAATCCTGAGCCAGTGTAAGCATCTGGGCACTTCTTTATACCAGCCAATGCAGCCAGACTAGAACACTGATGTACTAAAATGCTTGGCTTTCATAATCAAACTAGTGAAGGGGGCACCATGAAACAGTTTTTATAGAAAGGAGGTGTTGGGAAAAAGAGTAGGGGTAGGTGTTGGATCTCACTGGAGTCCTGAGAACTGCACAACTCAGTCTACCAAGCCCCACCTTGAGAACTGACTCCCTATCCATAGACATACAGCAGATAAGCCTCTAATACACCAGGTGACTTGCTTACTGTGCAGTTAGTGATCAAGAACCCTTCATTTTATGGATAAAGAAACTGAGGCCAGGAAAAGTCAAAAGATCTGAAAAAGGATGAACTGTGACAGAGGCAACACAAGAAGCTCCTGAAAATGCAATAGATTTTGTGAATTCTTTGAGCAAAACTATTTACAGAAATACTGGGACTGCTCGAGGAGAGCTCTGCTTCCAGATTCAACTTTGGAAGAACTGTCCAGATTGAGGACCATCTTTAAACTAAAGCCCTTTAAGGGAAGGTATTCCACCGCAGTTTTCTTTTGTTTGGTTGGTTGGTTTTGTTTGTTTTTTCATCAGCTAAATGCCAAAAAGTTTCTCCTTATACCTTCTTGCTGTGGTTTTAGGTACTTTTATGTTCTAGTGAGCTGTGAAAATGAAAACCCACCGGAAGTAAAAATAGTTACTTAGAGCTTTACATTCTACAGGGCTCTTCTTGTCATCTTCGCCTTGTCAAAACATCCCTGGAACTGTGCCTGGCAGAGAATAGACATTCCATATTTATTGCACAGGTGATTAAGTGAATAAATAAATAAACCTTATGATGTAGGAATAATTATACCATTTTATGGATATAGTGATGAAGAATCAAGCCAGGAATAGATAGATGACTTTTCCTATTCCTTTTTGGAAATTAGAATTCAAACTCGGGCCTGAGTTCAATGGCATTTACACTTTAATGCTAGCTCCTTAGAAACTTTGAACTTTTAATGGCTGTTTGGAATAGCAATGTGTTCTGGGCTCAGCAGAGGATGTTAACAGGAAACTCACTGTAGAAGACCAATGCTCCACCCTGATTCTATGAGACCCTTCCCAGCTTTTTCATATTTTGCTGCCAACAACTAGTACCTGCACTTTATCCCTAGACCTGCAGATTATTTTCTGACACTGGAAGTACCTGGGCTGGTAGTGGAAGAAACTGGAAGTTTTATGTTTCAAGCCACTTCACACTCCTGGGCGGCCTGTTGCCTGAGATAGGAAAACCCAGCTCCTTCTCTTCTGGGCAGAACAAACTCTGAGGTGTGCTCTTTGTTCTAGAGTTCCCCGTGGGAACAGGCTGAGTGTGGAACTACTTCTGAAATCAGGTGCCGTGACCCTCAGACTCCTGTGAAAATAGCACTCCGAGCGACCTGGACCCTGAGCGCCGTGGCCTGCCGTCTGCCCGCTGAGTTGTCGACCGCCTAGCCCTGCGCTCCGCGGCCATGGGGCCTAAGCACGGGCGCCTTCAGAACCCTGCACACCGGCCCCAATCTGCTCTCAGTGAGTAAATTCACAGAGAAGCATGAATGGGTAACAACAGAAAACAGTATTGGGACAGCGGGAATCAGCAATGTTGCACAGGAAGCTTTGGGAGATATTGCTTACTGTAGTCTGACTGAAGTTGGGACCAAATTGAGCAAACGAGATGAATCTGGTGCTTGAAAAGTGTGAAAGCTGCTAGTGAACTCTATTCCCTTCTAACAGGAGAAGTAACTGAAATTAATGAAGCTCTTGCAGAAAATCCAGAAATTGTCAATAAATCTTGTTATGAAGATGGTTGGCTGGTCAAGATGACATTGAGTAACCCTTCAGAAGTAGATGAACTAATGAATGAAGAAGCATATGATAAATACATAAAATCTATTGAGGAGTGCAAATGGAACTCCTCCCTTAAATAAAGTAGTATTAAACAGTTTAATCTAGCATAGTTTTCTTAAATTAGTGTTGGATAGAATTTTTAAAATAACAACTTTTAGTCATACCCATGGAAAAACAAACTGCAACAATGCTATTGGAAGAAAATGCCCCCTAACTTTGTCATGATCACAGATAAACACAATCTGCATCTTTTTTACAACACCCTATGATTTTAAGCTAGGCTACAGTTAATAATAGTCAGGTTCCTGAGATCATCTGTGGTGAAATCTAGTTATCAAAGTTATGTATTTCAAGGATAACATTGTTATCTTAAGCTTTATATAATATTGTAACTTTCTTGCATCAGTCTCTGGATTTGGGTCAAAATACTTAGTGAACATTCCATTGGAAATAATTGGCAGTGGAGAAAAGTTTTTGTTATGATGTCAGATGATGAACAAAACTATCTTAATTTAGCAATATACTAAGTTTGCTGGTGCTATTTTTATACAGCGAAGCAGCAGCCTTGCAGGAAAACAAGGAAGTTTAATAATAAAACATTCAACTTCATGTAAAAAAAAAAAAGAAGAAGAAGAAATCACACCTTCATTGGGCTTCTATCCATTTCCTACCCTTTACCCCTTGACTCCCTTATTGTTTTCTCCTGAAAGCCGTTTCCCAGTAAGAGACTTGAATCTAAATCCTTGGCTCAGGGCCTGCTTTTGTGAGAATTAGACCTAAGACATTCACTGACTCTTCTGGTGATGAAAATGCCATGCATATTTGAAGTCAGCTACAGCTACAAATACATAGAAAACCACTTCAGATAGCACTATGGCTTTGTGTGCCAGCAAAAGTCCTCTGTTTTTTTCTAATTGTAAACAGTAAAGAGGAAGTGGCCCATGAAGGAGGGGAAACTTGCTACCTCACTGTGGCCTGCAGTTGAACCTGTGTGCAATAGAGGTATAAATATCTCTTCAGTTTCATAAACTTTGTAATTCTATGTTGTGGAAGACCAAAGAAGACAAATAACTGCATCCAACTGAGAGAAGATATATAGAATTTAATACATAGTAAGTGCCTGATACTAGGGTTTTGTTGTGTTTTTTTTTTTAATCAGCACTTCTTGTAGCTCTCCAAAGTATCAGAATAGTTTTTAATGCATAAAGTTTCCGGTCAAGATAGTCACAGATACTTTATTTATTTTAAGATACCTAGGATCCAAAAGTTAGTCTTCATTTTTTTGTCCTAAAAGCCTAGAGTCCAAGGAGAGATAAGCCTAATTTTTGCCCCTAAAATCTTAAAGACTACATCACAAACAAAATATTTTATTAAAGAAAGACCTTGTATAAAAGACAAGTAAAAAGCAACAGCCCACAAGATTGGGAGAGTGGTTCTTGACAAAAACCAGAAAAAACGTTTGGCAGTTCTTTATATTGTTTCCACTTATGCCATGTTTTCATTAGAAATGGTGAAAAAAGATATAAAAATTAATTTAAAGTGTTTTAAATAAACATGATAACAATGGCCACTTTTAAACATAAAATAAGTGAAAATCTGAAGAGCTAAACACACCCAAATTAATACGATAAGTGATCATCTCTGGGTGGTGGGATTACCAGCTTTTTTCCTTTCTGCCTAAACTTCCGATTTTAAAAACTAATGAACATATACTCAAAAAATAAAAGTTATAACACTTCAAATCATATAGAAGTATGAAGAATAATATTTTAGATGTCTGCTTTTATCTTTCTCCTGCCTTCTTAGCCCCTGTGCTGAGGTAAACATTATTAAGAGGTTGTGGTATATATTTCGGAAAGTTTTCCTGTGGGTTTACCTGCTAAGAGAGATTTGAGGGGGAGGGTAAAAAGGCTAATACGGTTTGTTAAAAAATAAATAGAAATTGTATCAGAAGTAGCGCCTTAGCTTGGAGTGCCACATAGGCAAACTCTCATGCTCTGAAGAGGGGATGACCATGATGTCTGCCACCACTGTCAAGATCTGAGCACCATTCATGAGGAACATTATACGCAGACCACTAAGTTATAATCACAGTCTCATCTCTTAATGTTTTCCTTGTAGGTCTTTGGGTCAACAGAGCAGTTTTGAGTTAAAACTGCTGAATTCTCACTCATATTTTAGGTGTTTGGGGTTTTTTTTAAACTCATTCAGATGCATTTTTTTCCCCTTTACCTTGGAGAATTGGCTTACGCCATGACTCCCACCTTACAGCTTTTTCTCACTGCCACTTCCTTTGGCCATTTAAAATATGGTGTCCTCTCAGGCTATCCTTACAGGTCTAGAACCTGCATCAAACCATACGCTGTCTTTCTCTGGTTTCTTAGACCTTTCTAAACTATCCTACAAAGGGAATTATAAAGAAATGCAAGGAGGACTATTTAATAAAGATTAAATTTTTAAAATAACCATAACATAAAATGGAGAGTGATGGGTACACACTGAGGAAATGCAGTGGGGTTCAAAAGTTGCTAATCTGTGTCATAGGAGATTGCAAAGGTTTATAATATTTTTCTTTATTTTCATTACTTGATGATGAGGACAATTTTAAAACACTTCTACAATACATTTCCTTTTAAAAAGTTTTATATATTAAGTAGTCAAATCATTCTTCAAATAATCAATTTGCTTCAAGGTGAGAGACAGCTTCCTTTAGCCCTTTCACCAACGTAGTCCAGGCTGAAACTGGCCCACTGCCTTGGAGAATGGGGGAGTCTTGTGGTTCTCAGCCTCCATCCATTTGGCCAGGCCATGGTAGGTGATGGTTGGCTCAACTGTCACCTTTTCCAGTGTTTAGAAGGGCATAACATGGGCCATACTGTTGGCCAGGGTGAGCAGCAGGAGGGAAACACCTCTGCTTAAGGTCTGAGCCTGTCCTGTGTCACCATCTACCCCTCTATTCCCATCCTACCCCCAAATCCCTCCCCACCACACATACTCATATGAGGTTTCAGGAAAATGCCAACTGATACTCAGCAAAATCACTTTTAGCAAATTAATTTCCAACAGATTAGTCAGCTTCCTCTTCTTTATTTACCTTTCTCTAAAACCTGGAGTAACTACTAACAGCAATTTAGGGCATGACTTTCCAGACCTGCTTTTGTGCATGATACAAATATAAAATGCATGTGCTTTATATACTTTGAGCTTTAAGGACATATTTTTTTTCTAGAAATTACTTTTTGGTTTCAGCTATATAGCATGGGTATTCTTCTATGTCAGGATGTAAAGTATAATTCTTTATTATTGCCATTGAGACTTCTGTGTAATTTACATTGCACAATTATATTTAATGAGCATAGTTAAGTTCCAATATTCCTCCTCTTTGATCAGTCCTTAGTTCTGAAATGGGGAAGTAAGGATGCTCCAAAGAAGCACTACATTAGACCATCAGCCAGCATACAAGCTTTTTACAAAAGAGTTCCAATGAATGACATGGAACAGGAAGTCCTCTATGATTTAATTTAATGGCTCTCAATGTTGGCTACACATTACAACTATCTAGAGATTTTTAAAAAAAAAATACTGTGAGAGTCCCAGACACAATGGAGGCATAGGTAGATATGCTTTGCTTCTTCCTGCAACCAAAAGGACAACAAAAGATTTAAAAACAAGAAACAACCAGAGCTTCCAGAAAATCAAACTGTATGGAAGTCTGATAACCAAGGAGTTAAAGAAGAAACATTCATTCAGATGGGTTGGAGGGGCGGAGACACAGCAGGGGCGGAGAGGACATGCAGCAAGGTAGCAGACTGCGAGGGCAAGGCGTCAACTGGCAGACTGGGCAGTCTGACATGCGTGTGCGCATAAGCGGGGGAGAACAACGGGGGAACGAGTAGACCACACAACCCAGGGTTCCAGAGTAGGAAACTAAAGCCTCTAAACCTCTGGCTGTAAAAAGCTGTGGGGGTGTGGTGGAAGGAGAAACTGCCAGTATCACAGGAGTTCACTGGAGAGACCCACAGGGTCCTAAAATGTACACAAACCCACCTGCCTGGGAATCAGCATCAAGAAGGCACAATTTGCTTGTGGGTAGAAGGGGAAGTTACTGAAAGCACAGCAAGGGCTGAGCAAGCAGCCTTGTTCCTCTCTGATTCTTCCCCCACATACAAAACCACAACACAGTGAGGTGTGTTACCCTGCCCTGGCAAATACCTAAGTTGCTTTCAATGTAACAGGCACACCAAGACAAAGAAATATGGCCCAAATGAAAGAACAGATCAAAACTCCAGAAAAAGAACTAAGCAATGAGGAGATAGCCTGCCTATCAGATGCAGAGTTTCAAACACTGGTAATCAGGATGCTCACAGAAATGATTGAGTTCAGATGCAAAATAGAGGAAGAAGTGAAGGCTATGCAAAGTGAAATAAAGAAAAATATACAGGCAACCAAAGTGAAGGGAAGGAAACTGGGACTCAAATCAAAGATTTGGAACAGAAGGAAGAGATAAACATTCAACCAGAACAGAATGAAGAAACAAGAATTCAAAAAACTGAGGAGAGGCTTAGGAACCTCTGGGACAACTTTAAACGTTCCAGCATCCGAATCACAGGGGTGCCAAAAAGGAGAAGAGGAAGAGCAAGAAATTGAAGACTTATTTGAGAAAATAATGAAGGAGAACTGCCCCAATCTGGTGAAGGAAATGGACTTCCAGGAAGTCCAGGAAGCTCAGAGTCCCAAAGAAGTTGGACCCAAGGAGGAACACACTCAGACACATCATAATTTCATTACCTAAGATTAAAGATAAGGAGAGAATCTTAAAAGTAGCAAGAGAAAAGGAGACAGTTACTTACAAAAGTGTTTCCCAGATAAGGTAAAGAAGTTCATCATCAGCAAGAGCTTATTATATGAAATGTTAACGGGACCTATCTAAGAAAAAGAGGAAGATAAAAACTATGAAGAGTAAAATGACAACAAACTCACAACTATCAACAAGTGAACCTAAAAAAAACCAAAAAGAAACTAAGCCAACAAGTAGAACAGAAACAGAAACACAGAAATGGAGATCACATGGAGGGTTATCAGCAGGGAGGGGGAAAGGGGAAAATGGGGGGAAAGGTACAGAGAATAAGAAGCATAAATGGTAGGTACAAAATAGGCAGGGGGAGGTTAAGAATAGTACAGGAGATGGAGAAGCCAAAGAACTTATATGTATGACCCATGGACATGAACTAAGTACGGGGAATGCTGGTGGTTGGGGGCAGGGTTATAAAGAGAAGAAAAAAATGAGGCAACTGTAATGGCATAAACAATTAAATATACTTTAAAAAATGCTATGAAAACTTATGTCCACAAAAAAACCTGCACATGGTATTTGTATCAGCTTTATTCATAATTGCCAAAAAATTTTGAACCAATATGTTCTTCATTAGGTGAATGGATAAATAGACTATGGTACATCCAGACAATGGGATGTTATTTAATGCTAAAAATAAATGTGCTATTAAGTCATGAAAAAACCTGAATGAACTATGAATGCATATTACTAAGTTCAAGAAGCTAATCTGAAAAGGCTATATACTGTAAGAGTCCCAATATGACATTCTGTATAAGACAAAACTATGAAGATGGTAACAAGATCAGTGGTTGCCACAAGTTGTTGGGGGTGGGGAGCAGATAGGAGCAATGAATATTGGGAGCACAAAGGATATTTAGGGCAGTGAAATATTCTGTATAAATACCATAATGATGGATACATGTGATTATACATTTGTCCAAACCCATAAAACATACAACACACAAAGAGTGAAACAAAATGTAAACTATGACTTTGGTGATAATGATGTGTCATCATTTGTAACAAATGTACCACTCTGGTCAGAGATATTGATAATGGGGGAGGCTGTGACAGGTAGGGGTAGGAAATACATTGAAAATCTCTGCATCTTCCTCTCAATTTTGCTGTGAACCTAAAACTGCTCTAAAAAATAAGGTCTTAATTTAAAAAAAAAATAATAATACTGTTGTCTGGCTGGGCTCCATACTTACAGACTGTGATTTAGCTGCCTGGATTGGAGTTGAGAGCTGGAGTTTTAAAATAGACTATATTTTTTTTAGAGCTAATATTTGTTAGTAAGTTCCACAGGCAATTCTAATGTGAATCTAGGGTGAAGAGTTACTGATACAAAGAGATCTGGTTAAGATAACTCAGATCTCTGGGGAGAAGTAGGGAGGGGCTGTATTAGGAGTTTGTCAAGTTGATTGTGGGCAGTCTAGGACTGGATTGGTTGAGAAGCTGAATGCCTCTAGAGCCAATGCAAATAAAAAGAGGGCTGGCTGGCTGGCTCAGGAGAGCTCTCTGGCTCCTGAGCTGGCGTTTTCTTTGTCTGCTCGCTCAGGCTCTTCTTCCTCAAGGTTGCCTGGATGATTGTGCTGCAGCTGCCTGTGTTTCCCAACTGATGGCATTTTGGATGGGAAGGAACTCCGGGCACAGCCTAGGATCAGGCTGGCCTGGCAGAGGGTGGCAGGTTTATTCTTTGGATGTTCTAGAGGGAACAAGTTCTGAGGCAGAAGCCTGACGTTCTTCCAAAATTGTGTTTTTTAAATTATGTTGTTTTTAGCTTGTAAACTAACCCTATACAAACAAGGTAACTAAAAACAGGAAAAAATAGGAGAACTCAGGTGTTACAGTTTAGCCTTAATTGCTAGGCTTAAACGATTAATGCTGCTACTTGATAGCCTAAGTAACTGCTTTTTGAATAAAGACTCTTTTCCTTTCTTATCAAATCTTTGCCTCTGGAATTTTTGCTTATAGGGCAGTGGTGGGCAGCAGAGCCCCAAGTACTGTTCGTAACAATACAGGTCTAAGTCACACCTTCATCTTCTCAGCTAAGTTCCTACAAATCTTCCCCCAGGTACCTTTGTTCTGCTGTTTGGAATTACCCACACCCGTCATACCTCTATACATGTCATAATTTGCCCCTGCCTGAAAACTCCAGGCCCTACTCACCAATAGGGAAAACCACTATCAACCAAGTCTGAGCTCAAGCAAATGGCTTCCCTAACACCCACCTAAGGCGTTTTGTTGTTCCCCGAACACATTTTCCTATCCCCTTGTTCTTTGGGCTTACCTATGCTATATCCCTTTTTTTTTCCTTTTCTTCCTTTTTTTTTTTTTTTTTTTTTTTTTTACACAGGTGAAGGACAGCATTCCCTATGCTCTACTCTTTATCAGGATCATTTTAATCATCTGAGTGTATGCCTGCCCCTCTACTAAACTGAGCAATTTGAGAGCAGTGTTGTTTCTTTCATCTTGTCAGTACCTAACACTAAGTAACTGAATTTCTTGATCAAATAAACAAATGCACAAAGTGGGTCATCATGTACAAACTATGTCTTGAAATTTAAAGATCTAGTATTTTTCATTCACAGTTTATCTACCACTTGCCAAAATATAAAACTCTCCAGATATTCCCGCTCCCTCTTTAAATCTGCACATTCCTCATGCCTTGGCCCAGGGAACAGAACTCTGGCTAAAAGATGGAAGCCTGGTCAGACAGCTCTGTCACCCTAACTCTTTTAATTTCTCTGGGATCCTGTTCTTTATTTGCAAAATGCAGTTCATTGAGGCCCCTTCCACTGTGAACCACACCCTATATACCAGGGGTTTACATTCTTCTTCAAGTGACACTTGAAGACTGTTTCCCTGTTTGAAAACAAAAGGGTAGGAGAGGGAAAGATATAAAAGAAACTGAACACATCAAGTTTTACCACTGTTTTAATTGGCAAAGGAAAATATATCAAAATATGTGTAACACAGGTTGAGGGAAATATGAGTTTTACATAAAAAATTTTTCATTGAATTAATGTTGAATTCTCCCCTCTCTTCTCCATTTCTAAGTTGCCAGCAACCCCCTGAGGTGCTAGATCAACTAGGGAGACACAGGCCCTAAAGGAAAATTGTACAGTGATAATATTTGTATTAATATTGCTTCTTAACTTGTGTGCATAAAGCATAAAAGCATAAAAGCATTAAGAAGATAGAAAACACAATTTAGAATTAGTTCAGTCAAATGAGGCCCCTTCAAAGCTGAAAAAAAAAAGAAAAAAGTCTTGTTAGTAAATATACTTACATTATTTGAACTATAGATCGCACCACCCAACTTGTCTAACTTCGGCTGTATACATCACCATTTATAAAAGAAGTAGCTGCAGATAATTTTCCAGACCCATTACAAAGAACATTTCCCATTAGTTTATCCCATTGATTCTACCACAACCTAAGAGAAAACAATGCTGGTATTAGAGTTCAGATTATGACTCTACCATTTAGTTACTGTGTGACTCTGAGTAGGTCACCCAGCTTCTCTGATTCTCTCTTGAATTAATTTCCCTGTCCTAAAATATAACAGGAGAGTGGATTAGGTTTTCAGTTCCTAAGGCACCCTGTGGAGAATTTCATTAAAAAGTTGGATTTTCTACCGCTGGACTCCATCCAAAGATGCAGAGAAGTCCAGTTCCTCCCTCTTTCATGCTGTTAGAGCTCCTTATAGATACATCTATTTCAGTATTTTTATATTGCATTACAACAATCTGTTTCTATTTCATCTATTGGACAGGGAGCCTCTAGAAGGCAAACACAGTGCCCACACACTAAGGCTCAATGAGAGGTTGAAGGAATGGGGCATCTTCAGAACTATGTTACTCTTCTATTCTGCCTGAATAATATAGCAACTGCTGTGCAACAGAAGAGAATGGTTTCTTTTTGAAGGCCCAGAGATGCCCCATGTGGAAATGGCAGAAGAAAGAGCAAACCCTTGCAAGTGGAGCGGGTAACCAGCTGTTTCTGTCCTGTCCCAACACACTAGCAGCTCCTCTGACTTTCTTTAGAGGGTCAGGGGTGCTGGCAGAGTTGCAGCGGGGCCACGCACCTTCCTCATGCTGCCCCATAGGAAAATGGAACGTGACCTCGTAGGAATTTTCTCTGCCTGCTGAGAGGCTTCCCTGACAAATGTCCTCTACATACTGAGGGTTGTCATATTAGAGCTGCCTAGAAATAGTGCCCAGGATAATGAAGCAACAACAGAAAAGCATTTTCTTAAAATTAGAAACTTACCTCCATGCTGCTGGTTAGTTATACCAGTCTATGAAAAAGAAAATGGGGAAAGAAAAAGGAAAACAGTAAGTTTTAATTTTAAAACACTATGTATTAACAAATGTCTGGCAGAATAGCCTGCTGTCCCAAACCATGAATACCATGTTTAGAACTACTGGTAGGGCGCAAACCTGCTTACTAGCCTCAGATCTCAACCCAGTCAGACAGTGCTGAAGGAGTCCAGGATTGCCAGGTGCTAGGAAAGCAAGACTTGCAAAGGCCTGTGCCTCCCTGAGATGCTTGTTGATCCTAAGTATAGGTGAGGCTGTCAGGAAAGCCTAAGGAAGCCAGGGGGGAGGAAATGTTGGGAATAAGTGCGCATTTGTGCAAGCACTATTGCTGCTCCTTGCTCTTGTGATAGAAAAAGTACCATTTCCAGGGCCATGCTGTGCAGAGGTCTCTCAGAAGGTGCCACCTATCAGAGCTTTAATATCATTTCCTGACAATCTCAGTATGCATTTTTTAAAAAAAATAAATATCAAAGCAGCTTTGTGTTGTGGTTAATGTCAGATACTGCTGTCAGCTGCTGAGGAAAGAACTTGAAAACTTACCCCACTTAACTCTCGTGGGCTCGGTGAGAGTAATATGCTCCACAACGCAGGTGTATTCATCTTCTGCACTGGGAGTGAAATTTGCATGCACCAGAAGATAGAACGACCAGTCCTTGCTGAAAGACAGGTCTGACTTCTCTGTTTTCATCTCTTTCCCATTCTTCAACAACTGAACATCAATCTGGGGTGGATGGAACCCAGATACATAGCAATTCAGAAAATTTGGCTTCCCGTTCTCTGCTGGATGCCTTGAATAAACTTGAACCTTTGGAGAACCTGGGGAACATCGGGAAAAGACAAAAGAAAATTGCAGAGTATTTCACTATGGGCTACTTTGGTCTAAAGCTAGATCAGGCACCAACTATTTAAATTTGATCATCCATTTCTCCCAATTCCACTTCCGCTTTTCCAAATAAGCTTCCACTTTTCCAAAAGGCTACCTCATAATTCCCCTACACATACATTTTTGGCTTTTTCTACCAGATTTCTAGTAGCGTCTTCTGTCTGTCACTGGAGATTGTGCCAAATCTTCAAGAACCTTTCTGTGGAGGCTTTCAAGACCTTTTGATGGCTTATCAGCACCCATTGAGCTGCACACTTGAAACCTGTATGGTTTTGTGAACCAGCATCAACCCAATATATTCAATTTTTAAAAAGTCTACATCATTTGGTGCTAACCTACTTTTCAAATTTCATTTTTCACTTCACACACCCTCCATTGTAGCCACATCAAAAAACTCATGTTATCATACCCTGTTTCAGCCCCATCGATTTTTTTTCTTAGGTTTACATCTTTCTTTTTCGGTTTCTGCTCATGCCTAGATCAACACCCATCTGACTTCTCAGTATGTATCAAGTGTCTGGTAAAGTGCCTAGTACACAGCAGGTGCTCTGTAAGTGGCAGATGTTATTATTATCTACTTGCTCGGGTTCCTAAGAGAGTCAACCCAAAGTATGTTCCTACAAAACACAAACTCTTCATCCTGCTCAGAGTTTACACACCAAACCCCTATCTGATTTTGTGTCTGATTTCATGAGCTACAAGATTTAAATGCCTACAAAAGCTGGCAAATAGCTTAAATGAGTGAGTTGAGCTGGGTCAGAGCAAAAGGAAAGGGTGAGGACTCAGACAAATGGGTTCATCTGTCCTGGAATTCTTACTTTTAGGGAACCAGGTAGGGTTTTGTAAAAACATCATGAAAATCTCTTTTAAGAAGAGGACCAATATCAGCCAGGCCTGGATTTAAATCTGGACTCATCCACTTATTGGCTCTGTGACTTTGGGAGAGTGATTTTAGCTTCCAAAGTTTAGCTTCCAAAGAAAAATTAATTTATGCCCACAGTGAATCAAACAAACCCATACATGGGATAGAGCAGAAAACTGACCCCCAGAGGCAATCGCCATTACCTATTTCTTGTGGTTCTTCCAGAAATGATCTATGGAGGGCATGTATTACTCTGGAAATTTTCAAATTAAGATTTTTTTTAAATGTCAGCTTATTATTTTTCAAAAGGCTTCTATAGTCAGCAGCAAATAATGGCGATGACAGCCATTATGCTTTATTTTGTAAATAAAGTATAAATTAAATACCTTTTTGTCATGATCAAAAAGACACTTCACAGTGGCTTTTATGAGGGGGAAAAAATTAAAGAGTCTGATATATTACAGGGTGTTTGGAACGTGCACAATGTCCCTGATGTCCCCAACAGACAACCTTGGAAACCCCTACAACTACCCTTACCATGGTATTACAACCTCTTAACGTTGGCTTTCTCCAAACTGAAAGTAGAGGCTCAACTCATTTTGGAAAGTACCAGGCAAGAAGCCAAGAGGAAGCTCTCTGTAAAGAAAAGGCAAGGGCCACGGCCCAATTTGTTCCAATCTCACACCCAAAGGAGGCAGCTCTGAAAAATGTGCAGATTACGTACAGCCCATAGGCTAATACCCCAGCAGAAAGATCAGAGCAGGAGCCATTGTCTGCCAAGTATTCCCTTGTGATTACTTAAGGTCTTGGTGCTTCGGTTTCCTCATATGTGAGAAATGCTGATAATGACCTCCATATTTACATCGTAGGTGCATTCAGGGGTGTCTAACCCACTGCCCAGGATGGCTGTGAATGTGGCCCAACAGGAAATCGCAAATTTACTTACAGCATTATGAGATTTTTTGTTTGTTTGTTTTCATTAGTGTTTGTGTATTTAATCTGTGGCCCAAGACAACTCTTCTTCCAGTGCAGCCCAGAGACGCCAAAAGGTTGGACATAAAAAGGTTGTGTGTTTTGTTTTTTTTGTTTTTTTTTAAGCATGCAGGGTCCCTAGCACACTGTTAGTTGTCAAAAACAGGCCGCTTTATTAACTATTAAAAGCGATGTAATGGGAACAAGTGAATTAATGATGTGAAAGCGATCTGTAACACCTCAAAGCATTCTACAAACGTTGAGTGCTGATCCCCCGCCAAAGTTTGATCCCCTATTTATGGGAAAACAAGAAGGAGTCGGTGAACCTGGAGGGGGCTAGGAGGAAGCCCAAAGCCCTACAGTTCCCAGCGAAGACTGACTTCCTTGGCGGAGCCTTCCCCAAAGCCCAAGTGTCTGTCTCCACCCAGTCACAGTCCCCAGCTACGCGCTCGCCTACCCGCTTTCCCCTCCAGCTCCCTCCGGGAAGCGAAGGTCCCGCTCGCAGCTCGAAAGAGCGGAAGACAAACCCTCCCTCACCTGGGTCGCTCTGGAACTTATCAACACCCCGAAACTTTGTCCAGACCCACTCAGACTGGGCGCGCCAGCAGTCTTCCCCAGGCCCAACTCTCCGGGAAAGAAAAAGAAAGCTTGCGTCCTGGGCTCGTCCCCACAACGCTTCTCTGTCCTCCGACCCAGCCCGGGGCTAGTACCCTGGCCGGGAAAGAGTACTTTCCCGTAAGGGGAACCCGGGTCTTATATAGAATTGAGAGGGCCAAAGAGGGTGAGGGACTGGAAGAGGAAGGGCGAGCGGAGGAGAAACGGGGGCAAGGGGGGACTTACGCTGGATGGCGTCCAGGCCCGACAGACAGAGCAGCCCAAGCACGACGAAGGCCACGGGGAGAGCCATCACCTCTAGAGCAGCGCCGGGCGACCGACGGAGGAACTCTGCTCCTGTCTTCAGTTCCGATTGCGCTCTCCAGCGTGCGCCTCGCCTTATATTACACGCGTGCACCGCCAATCAGAACCCTGCCCGTCACCAGTCTCCTAGCTGACTGTGCTGAACTAGGTTAGAAGAGGAAATTTTCATTTCAGTTTCATTTTCCTATAAGGCCTCGTGATGCTTAAGGCATGGATTGGACAGGGTGAGTTCGCTATTTGTAAATGGGCGCCCTCTGACCTTGGGTGAGTCCCCAGGCTTGGGGCGTTGACCAGCCATCCTAGGATCAGCGTGGACGCACCTTTGTCCAGCGCCCTCGATATCCGAACCAGAATGGACGAATGGGTGGATGAATGAACTAACTAGCAAAGAAGGGGTGGATACCTTAATAAACTCTAGGGGTAGGAGTTACTTGATTAATTTTTATGGACAGGGAAAACAGAGGATAAGAAACTAGGATTCAAACTCTAGCCTGATTCCATTGTTTTTTATGCCTCTGACATTTAGAAGATAAAGGGCATGGCAATTTTAGTGAGAATTTAAATTGCACCCAGCCACATAAGAAAAGATATCCTCACGCGGCTGCCAAGTCTTCTCTGAGTGGAGCAGTGAGAGAGGAAGTGAACCATGCCGCGGAGAGGAACAGAGAACTTGGAAATCACCGTGGTTTTCAACAGAAGGGAGTTGAATTGTGCTTCCCTAAGGAGCACAATAAATATCTGGATTTCTTTCACAGATTTTTAGACCTTTTAATAATCCCTATAGTGGGAGCCCTGGCTAACCCAGAAAAAGGGGACTATTCTCCACAGACCTAATGAAATGAGATAGTGCACAGAGAGCCTCACACAGTTCCTAACATACAGAGAGTATCTATAATATTTAGCAAATACCTTGTAATTACTATTCATGAACTGGTGAATATTCAGAGAGCTAAATCTGAAGCCTATACATAAAGCTTATACCTATAACATATGCCATACCGTACAGACTTCTGGTTTTGTCAGTCCTGAACATCTGCCTGTCTAAATTTTTATGAATTTCTATTTCACAAAGATGATTATTTTATATACACTGGTGACAACATACAAGTAAAATACTTAGTATTAAAAGAGAAAAAAGAAAAAGGTTACCAGATCAAAATAAAGTTCTTTTAACTTTATTTATTTATTTGCTATTTAGAAGCCTTATATTTTTATGTAGGTAAATTTGTCAGTCACCCTTCATGGCTTATGGATTTGGGGTCATGATTGGAAAGGCCTCATCTACTTCACATGTAAAAAAAAAAAAAAACAACCACAAAAGAAAACCCTCACACATTTTCTTTGAATATTTTTTAAGTTTGATTTTTTTAATATTTAAATATTTGCTCCCTAGGAATTTACTTTGGCATAAATGTCTTCAGTATAGAAGTTTTACTTTTTTAGTCAAATCCACATATCTTTTATGACTTCTGACTTAGGTATCATAAGATTTGCTTTCTTAGAATAACATATATTGGGCCAATGTAGAGAGTTCACTGAAGTAGGACACAGCCAAGTGGCAGGCAAGAAACCCCATGTGAAGTCTCTGTGGGGAAAGATCATTATTTTTCACTTCAGTTCAGCTCAATTAATGATCGCTGAGACTACTCTGATGCAGATACGGTGTTAACTACTGGAGGCACTAAGGTGAGTAAGAAAGTCTCTGTTCTCAGGTAGGGGTGACAAATACAGAAACAGAATTGCAACTCAGTGTGGTAAGTATATAATGAGAAAAAGATGTAAGGATTAATGAATGCACATTAGAAGGGCACCTCATGGAGCCTGAAAGGGAGAAGTGTGTCTGAGAAGGCTTCCTGGAGAAGGTAAAGCCTGAGGTGAGTTTTCCCCCCGCTTTGAATGTTTAAACTATTAGAATAAGACAATTTAATACAGCATCTGAAACCACCTTCCAATTAAAATAACACCTCCTTCGCAAACTCATTTTGCTTGAGTGACACAATGAATAGCATATTTTTCTGCTAAGATACAGATGTTTAGTGTCATTGAAAAGAAAGACAGAAAGAACTGGGACAGGAAGCAGCTTTAGTCAACAATTGAATAAAGCTCCCAGTCCAAAGGTGAGAGGTACCCAGGGCAGAGAGAGGGCGCCATTGGAATCCCACTCTACCCACACAGCTCAAAGCAGTTCCCTAGTTCTGAAACCCAGACTAGAAGGCAGGGAAACTTTAAGACCGGAGTCTGGAGAGGCAGTCAGGGTTGGATCATAAAAGGCCTTGTGCCTTATGTAAAGAACAGGAATGAAAACCACTGAGCTGCTTTCAGATGGGAAGGGTCCATTCTGACAAAAGGAAGCCATCAACAAGCATAAGTGGATGAGGTTGCCCAGGAACAACAAGTTGCAGATTTCACCTTTTGAGGAATTCTTGATCTCTTTGAGAATGTGATGAAAGTTCTGTCTCTTCAGAAAAAATGTGCATGTTAAAAACTCACACAAACATATGAGTCAATTTTAGGGGACCCTTAGATTAAGAATATTTGATGTGGAGAGGCAAGAGAAGAGGCATGAGAAATAGGATATTTGAAGCATGGAAAGTGGAAGAGGAACGCAGAAAAGGGGCCAAAGAAAGACGACCCAAGAGGTACAGAAAGAAGCAGGAGACTGAACTGTCAGGGAGCTGTGGGAGAATAGAGACATAGAGGGCGTGGTCAGCAGTGCCAAAGGCTGTAGAGACTTTAAGGCAAAGACTGAAACATATCTTTTGCACTTACAGTGACAAAATTACTGGTAATTGAGAACAGTTTCTGAGGAATGATGGGTAATTGTAGTGTTTCTGTTTTTTTGTTTTTAGTCCAAGAAGTATTCAGTGGGAGCATCTGGGCAGAAGTGAGTAGGGGATTTGCCAGGCTGGTGTGTTTGCAGAGCACTAACATAAAGCTGAAAAATTCTCAGTTGTCCATAGAAAGAATTGAGTGCGATGATGTCAGTCTGTCCCCTGGTGCCCCTGTTAAGATGGATTCAAAAGCCAGAGAGCAGCAGTTAAAGGAATGATTTGAACTGAGGAAATGGAGAAGTTTGGTTTCTTGGGTAAGAAAGAACTAGGGGGCAGTTACAATAGGAAACAAACAAAAAAAAAAAAGACAGCGATTTTGCTTGTAACAATGAACACATCCTGATATTTCTATGTTATGCTGTAAGGAAAAAAGAAGGAAATATAGAGAGGCTGAAGACAGAGGAGAGAAGCATGACTGAAGTGACCAGAGAGCGTAGGATCCAGAGAAAGAGGTAGACCTGAAAAATGAGGGAGGAGGCCTGAGCCTGCATGTCAGTTTCCTCCAACTATAAATTGCAATAAATCAGCCCAAATGGCCTCTCTTTTCTCTATGACGTAAGAGGTGAGGTGACTGCTAAGAATAAAGAGATGGGAGTCATGCAGGGGACTTGAGGTCAACGATTATATTTTAGAGACACTAATGATTAAGGGTTGGGACAGGAAGCTGAACAAGGACAAGGAAAAGAATGGCTCAGGAGGCAGGTGATGAGATAGTATCAGTCAGGGTATTGACAGGAAACAAATAGCACATTCGAGGCGGGTAACTGAGAAGAGTTTTGTGGCAGGCATGTTTACCAAAGTGTGAGCAGGGTTAAGGGAAATTCATAAGGGAAAGTGAGGCACCCCTGGAGCTAGAAAGAGTGGCAAGCCTTTGTCACGTCTAGGGCTCAAGAGGCAAGAAGGGAGCACATACAGATCTCGGAGAGAATGGATGTAATTCAGGAGAGGGCTGCCACACTGAAGCCCATATGACAAAGATGTTGACATTATCCACCTACCAGGCAGCCTTCTTTATCTCCCAGGTTTTGGTAATGGCTCCATCCTCCAGCCCTTCCCCTAAAGTAGGAACCGTCAACCATTACCAGGGAACTGTGCTATTTCTCATAATGGCACTATATTCTTTCTATACCTTTATAAATATCCCTTTATTAATTCCTCCTTAAACTATTCAATCTGAGTGACCTATCTACTTTCTGCAGAATGCCTGGCTTAGGCATGTTGCTTTTTTAAAAGACCAATAAAATAGACAAACTAGAAAGGAGAAAAAAAGAGGGGATAATGCATAAATAATGTTAGAAATAAAAAGGGAGATAAAGTACAGATTTAAGCATGAATTTTAAAATACTCTTGTACTATGAACAACTTTATGCCAATAAATTTGAACTTATAAGAAATGGACAATTTCATAGGAGACTGTATAACTTAACAATACAACCTCAAGAAGAAACTGAAACTGAAATAGAAACTGAAACTATGGATTAAAAATCTCCCATACAAACAAAACAAAACAAAAGAGTCCTTAGGTGTTTTATTTAGCAAATGTAAACATCTTTTTTTTAAATTTAATCTTTATTGTATTTTTTCTATTAACCATTTAGTCTCCTTATGCCTCCTCCCCCGCAATGTAAACATTTCTAATGTACCTTTCATCTGACAATTCTGTTTCCTTTTCTGTAATTCTCTGGAAGGTGTAAGAGGCCTTGAGTGGCATCTGCCTTATTCAATTGCTGTACCCCAAACCTAGCACAGGTTTAGCTTAAACTTAACACAGTTAAACTATGGCAGAAGGTTAGACAATCTAAGGGACTAGAAAACACATAAAAGACTTCAGGCAAAGTTAGAGGACTTTCACAAAAGCCACTAGGTCCCAAGTAAAATTTCAAATAGCCAAGGCAGGACTATAATCTTGAAAACTAAGCCTTGTTTTCACCTGCTTGGTACCAGTTGGTATAAGAAGTTCCTTCAGAATGAAAATCTGCACATAGCCGGTGGCTCTCCCTCAGACATGGTCTCTATAACAATCTAATAACTCACTTCTGGAACACTGAAATTCACCATTTGGCCTTTTTGTTAATAATACCACAGTGAACTATTAGGAAGTTCATTAGAGAAACAGCTGAAAAACATCACCAAAAAGGGCTGAACCCAATTGAGATATTTGAAAAGTTTCTCAGTGATATGCAAGCCACTTAAAATTTCCCCCATCCTTATACTTTTGACCTACATCAAAACTTTTGAAACAAATATTTTTGCTTAGAGGCATCAAGAATCATAGTCCTATAACCAGGATGACAGGGCCTTAACTTGCCTTTTTGATGTAGAGAAATTGGCTTTGCTTTTATTTTTATTCAGAAGTTCTACAAAGCCATTCAGGGTTCAGCAGAACACAGGCTATGGGCGCAGAACCCAGCCAGGATCACTCGCGGCTTAGATGAAGCTCAGGTGGGGTCTTAGATTTTGCCTACAAGTAGTAGTTATATGCTTCTTTTTGTTGTTATTATTTCTTTTCTTTTTACTCCTCAGCCTCTGAACCAGTTTTCCATTAAAGCAGCCAAGAATATGCAAGATTGTACAATCAAACAAAAGTGTTTTTACCTTGAAGATCTGCTTCTAAGTTCACAGGATTCCCTTATCAGTTAGAACTGGGTAGCAGGCTCAAGTTCACGGGACATGACGAAGGGCAAGCATCACCAGGTGGACCTCAGGGATCCACAAATGCACTGCCCTGAGGCTCTGAGACTTTGATTGCTAGGTAATTTCCCCAAGATCCACCAATTTTCCTGTCCAATTTTGATGGAACAAAAGTAGGGATTGAAGGGAACATGACCTTACAAAGTTCCTATGGTTTATGCAGAACACAGGGATATCCTTTTAAAATATCTGCTCCCAAAAATCGATCCCGATAAACTGTACTCAAAACTTGAATGGTTAAAAATGCAGTTTATTTCTCTTGCCCTTTCAAGGATTTTCTTTATCATAAGATGATGTTCTCATGTCTATCAGGATGCCGTGGTTGGGGGATGCTGGCCCTTTAACATGGGAGTAGGGGAGGGGCTGGGACTCTTAAAGCAGGGGCAGCAAGCCAGCACTGGCCCAGGCTGCCATGGCAAAAGTAAGCAGAAAGGGCAGCAACAAGGCAGCTGTGAGCCCCCTCACTGTGCACAGATGGAGGACGACGTCTGTGTGGGAGTGTTTCTCCAACTCCTAGCCCTGTCCTTCCCTTCTGTCCCTTTGCAGGACAGCTGTTTAGAGCTGGGCTGGTGAGGTTGTAGGGTGGAGGTTTAGGGCAGTCTGAGAGCCGAGGGCCATGCTCTCCTGACAACCTTGCTGGGGGATGACCATGGTTAGGGTGCCATGCCATCCTTACTGAGGAGGAGGGTGCCTCTGGGTCTCTCCCCTGTCCCAGGTTGATCTTCCAGAGGCTGACAGTGCTCTCTCATCAGAGGAAACATCCGTGGAGAAAGCCCACCAGCCTGCAAAGATGAAATGTCTCGAAGGTATCACTAAGCGGGCCACAGTATCTGAATAAAAAGCCTGGGGATGCAGAGACGTGCTGTTCTGGTTTGATTATGGACATGGACTTGTGTGTCCTGAATCACTGGGAATAATTCCAAACTCTTCCACTTGCTAGCTATATTATGCTGGGTGACTGAAATCACTTTTCTGGGTCCCCTTTTTTCACCTTTATAGTGAAATAATCTTAGGCTTGTCTGATTTTTGTGGAGGGTTAAATTGCAGTGAGTCAGGGCAGCTGGAATTTGGTTGATTAAAGAGGCACATACGGGGCTGTTAGGTGGAGGAGAGCAGATGGCGAAGCCTGTGGTGGTATCTAATGAGGTAACTGAAGAGGGGATGTAGAAAGTAAAGGTTCCTGGCATCTTCCAGGGTCTGCTTGCTCTAGTGGAGGACAGGTTTGGGGCTCTCTGGGATAGGGAGGTCGAGTTAAACCCTCAGAATAGGAGGCTTGGTTTGAAGGTGGTGCTGGAGATGGCTCATGAACAAAAGGCTACTGAGAAGCCTTCACCTCTCTAGACAAGACTCCTCACACCTGAGCCCTCATGTACTTCTTTTTCAGGCCTCCACTCAAACCAAGGCCCAGGTAAGTCCTGTGGCCCCTTGGCTCCTAAAGAGGAACTGGTGCCTGCCTCCCAGTTGGAGGAGGAGGAAGAAAATGAGCAGGAAGAGGACCTGGATCCAGATCTAACCCCAAACCTGGAGGAGGAAGTAAATGAAGAGGAAGAAGATCTTGGGGATCCAGCTGTCCTCAACGTGGTCCATAACACCCAGGTACCATGGCAAGAGGGGCTGGAGGGACAGTTGTCCTGAACTGCCTGTGGCTCACAGACTGTGGCCAAACAGCCCTCTCTCCTTCTCCACCCCTTTCTAAGACAAGTTCTGGGTCAACACTTTCTATTTCAGCCTTGAACATGAGTAGGGACTCTCCCTTACCTCTTTCCTGCTGTCACCCACTTAGTTTTTGATGCTGTCTTCAGCTTAAAAACCCAGTCCTATCAGGGCTGCGCATCATCCATAGGGGCTGGCCCTGATCCTGGCGCTTTGACCCTAGGCCCCTCTGTCTCAGCAGTCCATTCAGGGTATGTATTCCCCTGGATTTCCACAACCAGTGCAGAGAGGCAAGATTCCCATGTGGAATGACGAGCCTCAGTCCTTCAACACGCTCCTGAGATACCAGTCTTGCCTCCCCTCAGGGGATGAGACAGGACTGGTCCAGTCGACTTTGATTACAAGGGAGGACCAGGCTGCCACTGTCCTGGATATTAGAAATGGTTGGCCTTGCAGCCTCCTACCCCCATGGACACAGGTGAATTTAGAAGACACTACAGAGGCTCATGTGAGCCTGGGTTTTCTTCCCTCCCATTCCAGAGAGGTCTTCTCAGCTTTCCCGGCATCAAGGCCTCAGGTGTGCTGGGGATGTCACCTGCCTCCTTGCACTTCCTATGGCAGGTGAGTCACTCCAGGCTCCATAGTGGGAGAATGTGACTGGTTGCTGAGAAGAAGCATGCCAACTGTCCCTTATCTCCACTATGTTCGGTCTGCTCTTAACTTGGCTGCTCTTGGAGATGAAACCCCCAAAATGAGGTGTGGGTATGAAAAGTGGAAGATGCCCTTTCATGTAGGGAAGCTTGGTAAATGACAGAGGTGGAACTAGGACAACTGGCCATTCACGTGAAAAAGAACAAACTAGATCCCTACTTCTACTTCCCTGCCTTTCAGCAGACAAGCAACACTGAGCTTAGTGTTAGAAAGCACATGTGCCCTTCAATTAGCTGCATGAGAACATGGTCTGGGGTAAAGGAACTGCAGGAAATATTGCAGGGAGAAGAGTAGGAAACTGCAGTTCTCAGGAGGGCTTCAGGTGAGTCAGAAAAGAGACAGCTAAGCATTGCCTCAGTGGCTGGAGGCAGAAGAGCCGGAGAGAACACTGTCACAGAGAGGAGAGTAAGAGATGTTGGCTCACCAAACAGTAGGGACCACACATGTCTCCACATTGTCATGGACTGAAGAGCTGCTCCCTAGGAGGTGACAAACCCTGCTGGAAACAAGGACAGGATCCACAGTCCGGTGACCTCACAGTTGGCTTGAAATTCCCCCAAGAGAGCAAACCATCTGGTGAGGTTCTTGAGGGTAATGACAGGTGAGAATATAGAGACAGAAAATGCAATTAGCAGCAAGGGCAGCGTCGTATTGGTGGACATGTCCTCCTTGCAGACCTCTTATTCCTCTTAGACCCTGGACTACTTGTCTCCAGTTCCTTTCCGGACTACCCTTCCCAGCACCAGCTCTCCAGCACGGCACTTTGGGCCTCGACAGCTCTCACCAGACCCATGTCTCTTCTGCAGCTCACCGACCTCATGGCCCCCTAGGTTCAGGTACTGGTTCGGGATGCCAGGAACCCCAGCATCCACAACAGCCTGAGCTCTTCTCCTGAGGTCTCAGGAGGTAGTGACTGCGGAGGGGTGGGGGCCACTCTACCAGCTGCCATAGAAAAATACAAAAACCTAATAAGGAAAGTCTGAGGTAGAGTCTAACCCCATTTCCCTCACACATGAGGAGATGGAGGCCCAAGGAGACAAAGAACTTACTTGAAGGTTAGCTGACACGGTAGAACTGAGATCAGGACTCAGAACTCCTGACAACCAGGTTAAATGATTTTCTACTGTGTCAAGATTTCCTACAGCCAAATTGCAGCAAAGTATGTCTTGGAGGGGCTCGTGAGCCCTGTTTAGCTAGGATTGTGATGTTTCATGTGACTGACTTTGGGGAGGCACATAAGCAGAGTTTTCTGAGATGTAGAGCTGAGGTTACCAGAAGCTAAATGAGCGGAGGGGGCAGGGAGCTGAGATCTTGCTTTCAGCTAAGTTTCTTTCTAAGTCTACGCAGTCATCTGACCCAGCTCCACCCCCAGCATCAACGGATCCTGCAGCTGCAGCAGCATAGTCGAACACCAAGGTAAAAACTAGACCTAGAGCAGGGTTGAGGGCAACTCATCTGCATGCTGGGTATTTCCTGAAAGTTCCTGCACAATTTGGAGTCCTGTAGTGCTGCCCCCCTGTGCACTCTCTCCCATCCTTCCCAGATAGCTCCAGTCCCTGCTCACCACTCCTTGGGAAGTTCACCGTGGCAGGCGTGGGTGGGTGGGTCTAAAGGGATGCTCCTCCTGGCTTAAAGTCCCCCAGCCAAGAAGCCTTGGTCTCAGCAGCCAGACCCCTATGCTAAACTCATGACCCGAAAAGAGAAGGACTGGGTGATAAAAGTGCAAATGGTTCAGCTGCAGAGTGAGAACCCCTACCTGGAAGACTATTACTACCAGGTGAGCCCCATGTACTCTTCCCAGCCTCTGACCTTGGGGTCAAAAAGGCCTGGACTCCACAGGCCCCCTCAAGTCCTCTCTTTAGCTCATAGGAGCCTTATTTCTAAAGCTGACATTCCAATCTCACTCACCTCTTTGTTCTCCTACACTTTAGCCCGATAGGCTAAACACACTCCCCAAACACACTCTGAGGTTTTGTCTCCATTCTTTGCCAAGAATTTCCCCCATTCGGCCAGAGAATATGGACTTTTCCACCTTTGTACAAATGTGTGAGTTTTTAGAAATGTCTTGTTATAAATATTCATCTGCTTACCTTTACTTTTTTAGATCAAAACCACAGGGATCTTAGAAATACTGGGATTTGATTTGTTCAATTGAACAAATGATGGCAAATATTTTGACTCATTTCCTCCTCCTTCTTTATTGTTGGGGCAAATCTTTGTTCATGTGTTTTTAGGCCTAAGCTTTGTTTCACTTTCTCGTCAACTTCCATGAGCTCCCTACCAAGATTCCTACCTTTATCTTCTTCCTATTTCATTCCTTCCTTTCTTTCCACCTCACTTCAGAACTCTCTTCCTGTCAGGATCACTAGAAGCGAAATAGTTTTATACTCTTGCTGTTTTGGTACTATTCCTAAATGAAGGAGTTTTATTCAAATCCCTGTTTGGCTCACAGTCAATGGTTATATTTTAGCTCAGGATTTTACAGATTTCTTTAATAAAATATTAGAGCCGCTGAGCAAATCCTCAGATGTACACAACTGGCCCAGAGACCAATGGACAATAGTGCTATCTCTGTACACCATGCTACCAGATAACTCTGATTTTGGAAAGCACGGGCAGAATCACAAAATCAAAATGGGGAGGTGGAGGATATGGGGCGTGCAATGTATAACTTTGGAACAAGGAATACAGGAAGGTTGCAGATGCTGGGACATGTTTGCTTCCTGACTCTCCACTTTTCTCTCTGCCTTTTTATCAGACCTGGTAGTGGAACCTAGCTCTCCAAATCCTTAGTATGGGAATCTCAGGACAGGTAGCATGAGGTCCAAGGTGTTTAAAATACTTTAGAATGATTGCCAATAGGGCCTAAGGTGCCAGGAACATTTCCGGAATGGATGCTATAGGACAGGGTGTGTTAAGAAGTTTCACTGGGGAATTCTAAATGCAGAAGATGTGTATATGTTTTTACATTCCATGGACTCTCAGAAATATTATCAGAAACTAGAGAAGAAAGAGGCAGATGAAGAGCTTCTTGGGCGAAGGAGCAAGGTTGAGTCCCTCAAGCTGGTAACACCTTACATTCAGAAGGCAGAAGCTTACGAGTCAGGTAGGACCCAGGCTGGCTGATCTGCTGGGTTGGGCTAACCATCTGGGTGGACAGAGGGTGCAAAAGGAAGGGAAATATGATCACTCTGACTTCTTTTGTGCAGTGGTTCGAATCGAGGGTTCCCTAGGCCAGGTAGCCATGTCGACGTGTTTTAGCCCTCGCAGAGCTATTGATGCTGTACCCCATGGAACTCCAGAGCCGGTAGGAGTATTATCTTCCCAGAACCTTCTTTCTCCTTCCTGTTTTGGAGCAAGGTCTTGAGCACCCTCATGCTTGAGTTCAGTTTGTGATCTAAATGGGAGGACTAAGGGCAATGAGACTCTGTGTTAGCATTGCCAGCTCAATTTCCAGCTCGCCAAAGACCTGGGCTGCTGCTGTGGAAGTGCAGTTGATGGCTGGGGACTCTTTCTTCTAGGAGACAGGAGCTGCCAACAGCCAAAGGCTTCGGGTGTTGTCATGGATTGAGAAGGTGAGATCAGCTCCTTAGGGATGATGCCCTAACTTATCCTTGAAAATGGGATATTGCTCAAATTGACCTCTTCTTCCTCTTTTCCCACCCTCAAATTCCCAGATGTTTCTTCAGTTACTAGAGATAGAGGAGGGCCAGAAGAACGGGCCTCCACAGGCCTGCTATTCCGAGCAGCAGACAAACCATGTTGAGAAACTCTTCCAGGCCTTAAAGATCCAGGAGCTGAACAACCTGGAGTGAGCACGGGAGGGTCATACTCCGCCCTCAAGGGGAGGATCAGCAAAGACACTGGCTTTGCTTCAGCCCCTCCTTTCTGGCATGCGGCCCTCTCCTCTCCACACAGCCTGAAAAGACTCTCCTTATCTCACTCCTAGGGAGGCAGCAGACGGCTTCCTGCAGGTGCTGTCTGTGAGGAAGGGGAAAGCCCTAGTGGCCCGGCTGCTCCCCTTCCTGCCCCAGGATCAGGCTGTTGGCCTTCTTCTCATCATCACCCACCACCTGCCTCTCCTAATCAAGAGGGATGCAGCTGACCAGGTACTGCGGCATTAAGTGCAGAGGAGGGTGGGTTCATGGATGGGTTAGGGATGTTTTCTCCTCCTGTCCCCAGCTGCAGAGATGCCAGAGAACGTGTGCTAGGCAGTGAGGGGTGTTGAACCTGCCACCCTCAGGTGAGGGAATTACAGAATAAACTGTAGAAACAGCTGATCAGCTGTGGGTGTAATGAACAAAAGAAAACACACAGGCCTTAGTTGCTCAGGTGTGAGTGCGCTGTGGAAGGTGTGAAAATAAGAACACCCTGACAAGAGTTGAGCCCAACATCTACTTTTCTTAGGGAAGGCACCTTTAGAACTAGTAGCAATTGAAGGACCAGAATTGGGGATGAAGAGATACTAGTGTTAACAGGTGTGATAAATAACCTGACCAGGTAGGTAACAAAGGCAGGTCAACAAAAAAAGGGATTGGGTTGGGGGAGTGGGGGAGGGATGAGGAGGTGAAGTCGTAGTGGAGTCTGAGAGGGGCACTCACTGACCTTCTTGCAGGTTCTACAAATGTTATTCAAACCTCTGGGCAAATATATCAGTCACTTGACTTTCCATGAACTCCTCCAAGGACTTCAGGGACTAATGCTGTTTTCACCTGGCTCCTCAGAGCGGCCAGTCACTGTGGTGCTTCAGAATCAGGTAACGTATCTGGGAGGTTTTTCTTTTGCCATAGGTGGTCTCCAGGTGGTATCACTGACACAGAAAAAATGAGGGAACGTTCTCATCTCCTCATCTTTCCAGCTTGTCCTCTGCAGTGCTTATCAATTTCTAGTGAGCATTACAATCACCTGGAGAGCTTATTGAACACCAGTTCCTTGGGCGCAGTGCCAGAGTCTCGTTTAGTAGACCCAGGGTGAGGCCCAAGCATCTGCTTTTCTAACAAGCTCTCTGATGATGGTGCTCATGTGCCCTCTGAAGCAGAGGTCACCAAAGTTTTTTTATTTTGGTTAAAAAAACAAACAAACAAAAAAAAACACCTGACTGACATATCACCCTTGTGTGTTCATAAGTCATTTATATGGACCACTATCCTAATATTGGGTACATAATAAATACAAAATAGAGCATTTTAAAAGATGAAACTCTAGATGTGTAGTTCTGATATCTTCTAACACGCAAGTGGATTGTCTTATGAATCCCTCTCCAAAGATCCTTGCCTAAAGCAGTGCTTCTTAAAGTGCAATCCACAGACTACCTGCATCAGATTCCTGGGTCCATTTCTGACCTACAGACGCTGATTCCTGGGGGCAGGCCCCACGAGTGTGCATTTAGTCAGTTCCCTAGAACAGTGGTTTTTGGCACCAGCGATAAGTTTTGTGGAAGAATTTTTTTTCATGGACCGCTGTCGGGGGATGGCTTTATAGCCTGCTACGAGGAGCAGCTTAATTATAACTTGCCACTCCCTAAGAGTGTGTTGATATATCAGTCTGCAAGCAATTGATTTATTATAGCCTCTGTACAGTCACACCTCTCTGCTAAGGATAATCTGTATTTGCAGCCACTCCCCAGCGCTAGCATCACCACCTCAGCTCCACCTCAGACCATCAGGCATTAGATTCTCTTAAGGAGAATGCAACGCGTAGTTCACAGTAGAGGTTGTGCTCCTAGGAGAATCTAATGCTGCTGCTGACGTGACAGGAGGCGGAGCTCAGGCGGTGAAGGCAGCGATTGGGAGCGGCTCTAAATACAGATGAAGACTTGCTTGACTGCTGCTTACCTCCTGCTGTGCGGCCTGGTTCCTAACAGGCCACGGCCTAGTTTGTGGCCCAGGGGTTGCAGACCCCTTTCCTAGAAGAATCTTTTGGAAAGTCCAGAGCAGTGATTCTCTTGGAAAGGTCTAAGAGTTCTTTGGCCAGCCAGTGTAAAATCTGACAATTTCATGGGTGGTGGACTCAATTTGTACATGTAAACTTGCTGTTGTAGTTAGGAAGACAGAACTAGGGAAGCACCAGATGCCTAGGGTGAACTCATTTTCCCCTGGATGCCTTATCACTTGCAGTTTGGAATATCTTTGCTCTATGCCCTGCTGAGTCATGGAGAGCAGCTCGTGTCCCTGGATCCATCCCTAGTGGAATCCAACAGTAACCATATAACTTGGTAAGATCACAACAGCCTGTGAATATTATTTCAGTACCTCGGGATGTGTAGGCTGGGCCAGGTGAATTTTTTCTTGAGTGGTGTATTCAAGCATCAGGAAGAAAGTTGGTCAAAGGGAATACTAGCGGAATTGTAGCTGCTCTGCCTTTTAGTTCCCCCTGTTGCCCCCTAGAGTGCTGTTTTCCACAGAAGACAGTGTAACATAGCAGTTAAGGAGACGAACTTTATTTTTATATTATTGTATTTTTTCCATTACCATTAGAAGGGGATGAGTTTTAGGGTCAGACAGATCTAGGTTTGAATATTGCCTCTGTCACTTACTAGTAGTGTAACTTTTGGGTATGTTACTTACCCTCTCTTTAACCTGTTTCCTCAGTTATAAAAGAGGGATCTAGGATGACAGTACTAACCACTTAGAGTTCTTAACATTAAGAGAGAAGATGCATAAAGCATTAAATAGTGCCCTGGCATACATCAAAAGTGCAAATGTTCTCTTAATTGCTACATGCATAGAAGGTGATAGTGGTGATAAAGCATAATAAGGATCTTAGCCTTGAGCCTGTTTCCTGTATAGATACCAATACCTGGATATATTTCCTCCTCTCTGCCCTCCAGGACAGACATAGTGATTCTAATCGCCTGGGAGATAGCTCAGATGCCTACAGCCTCTCTGGCAGAACCCCTATCCTTCCCCAGCAACCTTCTCCCCCTATTCTGTCGCCATGTGGACAAACAATTGGTACAGCAGCTAGAGGCTACAATGCAGTAAGTTATGGCAGCAACAAGGTCATAATCCCTTGTTCAAGCCCCATATAGGTTCTGTCACTTCTCTATTTCTTTTCAGCCAAGAGCATGGAGGATAACTTTCTTTTTAGAAGTAGCTGCAGACACTCTGGCATTTACTGAGTAATGAGTCTACCTCAAATTGGGTCCATATGGTCTGCTTCTTTAGCTAAACTGTTTAATTGATTCCCAGGTATTTCGGCCACTTATCATACTAAGCTATATGAGGGCAATATTTAATTTGAGAAACTGAATTGTTCATTCAAGAAGTATTTGATGGAATCAACAAATGCAGCACAAATGTATGAATTAATGTAGAGCAGCCTGAACAGTAATCTCTGAACAGGTCCCCTTGACTAGCAGGCCCACAGCACATAGGCACACTGACAAGTCCAGTGTCTAGTAGGCCTCCAGCACTGCTACTGGAACAAGTACAGGAATCAATGAACCAAGCGTCATCCCTAATTGTCCCAAGAGCAGAAGAAACAATGGAAGAAACTTTCACAGAGGAATTGACCCTGTGAGCAGCAAAGACAGTGTGGTAAACAGCTGAAACACAGCAGCCCGAGTATAAGAGAGGTGAAACATTACTGCATCCCTCTTTCCAGCAAATAAAGCCACAGTAGCAGTAGGCAATGCAACAAATACCAAATTCAATGCTGAGATGAATCACAAGTCCTGCCTGGATGAAACACAGCCCCCCCATCCAGGACCACCACATGTGCCTCCTGAAATCTAGCCTACAATAGAGTAGCCCAGAAGCAATCAACAACAACAAAATATATATAGAAAGGGCCAACTATTCCAAAATATAAACAACATGGAGGTCATCTCTGTTCTCAGAATTGACCATCTGCTGGAAAGAGTCAGATATTAATTTAAGACATTTTATTCATTGTTAAAGAGAGGAAAGGAGGGAGAAAAAGAGGGAGAAAAACGTTAATTGGTTGCCTCTCACATACCCCCAACCAGGGCCCTTGGCCCATAACTCAGTTATGTGCCTTGACTGGGAATCAAACAGATGAACTTCTGGTTTGTGTGATGTCACACAACTCACTGAACGACACCACTCAAGGCCAGATATTAATTAAAGCACACTAATACTTTAGAAAAAGGAATTGTTTGCACTTAACACCTGTTCTCTTTGTAGGCTTGCCTGGATCTGCTGATCTCATTGTATCGGAATGTATACATGAGGGAGAAGTTTAATTATCAGACACTAGCTGTATGGGTCGTGTCTACAGGGATCCAAGATTCTGAAGATATTTCTTATACCTTGATATATTGGAGGACCCTGCCCCAAACATTTTCTTATCCTTTCTTCAAAAATCTGATGCCTAAAAAAGCATGGCATAGTAAGGTATAATTAGAGATATTATAGTGATGTGTTGAAACTTGTTTGTAAGTTAGGATGTATAATGAAAGCCATTTGCTTATATGTGAATGCTCTAAGAATATCGTTAATACAAGGGACAAGGCCTTATTATGTCTAACAAAAGTATGACCTTGGAAATTGCTTCAATGTTACCATTTTTTTTTTAAATAAAGAGAAAGTAGCCCTAGCTGAGTAAAGAGAATTGAATTTAAGTATCTCTTTTGGGAAATGAAATGTTTGGTTTACCTTCACAAACAAGATCATGCATTTGTCAGCAAACACTGGAGTGCCTTTTATGAACCAGGAACCATTTTTGGTGACAGGGTAACAGTGTTGAGCAAGGAAAAGTCCCTGCTCTTCTGAAACTTACATTCTGTTTGGACAGGGACTGACCCAAAATATCAAGTGGTGATAAATACCATGGTGAAAACAAAGCTGGGTGATGAGTGGCCAGAGTGGAATGGTCCAGGAAGGGCTGTCAACAGAGGTTACATTTAAGCTGAAATGAAAAGTATTTCATGTAGAGACTCTGTTGAACACAAAGCCCCCAAAATGAGAATGAACTTGGTGTATTTCAGGAAAAGAAAATGTAGCTGAAGTACATAGATGAGTGGGGAGGCTGTAGATCTGTAAGCTGCGATTTTTAAAAATTTAAATTTTTAACTACAACGGAGTCAGAATTATAAACAGGAAAGTAATATGACATAATTTAATTTTTAGAAGATTATTCTGACTGCTAAATTGTTAGGGAATAAGAGAAAGCAGGAAAATGTTCAGAGGCTTTTTCAGCAGCTCAGGCAAGAATTGAGCAGTGGAGACAAAGCAGAACAGAGATTTGGAATAATTCTTGGAAGTAAGTAAGAGTTGATAGCCATTGCTGATGGGTTGGATAAGGGTGGTGGTTAAGAACCATAGATAACTCCCAGGTAGAATGAATGGTGGGTGCTCCATACTGAAGTGGGGAAAAATGAGAAAAACGGGTTTGTGAGGGGTTAAAAATAAAATTTAGACACTTTAAATTTGAGTCCTGTTAGAATTCCAAGGAAACATAACAAGTAGGTAGTTAAACAGAAGTCTGGAGTTGAAGGAAATGGTCAGGGATAAAGACACAAAAGTGGGAGTTATCAGCACATAGATGTTATTTAAAGAGAGAGAGAGGGATAGATTATGTAAGAAGAAAAGCCCACTGAGGAGGAGGTATCAGCTAAATAGGTAGAAAACTAGGGAAGTGGTGGTACCAAAGTTGAAAAGAACAAGGTAAAGCTAAAGGAGTTCATCATCACCAAGCCCTTACTATACGAAATGTTAAAGAGGCTTATTTAAGAAAAAGATCAAAACTATGAACATTAAAATGACAACAAACTCACATTTTAAAGGAGTATTTTAAAGGAGTGAAGAATGATAGGTGATGGCTGGTTTTAACAATATAGAAATCACTAATCTTGAACAGGTTTGGTGGAGACAGCAGCCTGATTAGAGGGGTTGCAGTGAGGAGAGGAGTTTTTTCTGACTACAAAAAGAATCAACTTGGAATCTTCAATGACAGTAGTCATTGGTGTAGGTTAAAGGAAGTCATTTGTTAAAAGAGTGACATATGTTTTAGAACAGTAAGTGTTTGTCTACCTGGTGCTAGCAGAGTGCTAACTTGAAACACCAAGAATTGCAGTGGAGAAATACTGGCTATTTTATTGATGAATGGCATTATCCAGGAGAATGGGAAGCTAATGTTTGAAAGCTGGAATTCCTTCATGGCCTGTAGGTTAGATTACATAGGGCAACTGATTAGTCAGAGGTGAGGTAAGGGTAATGAATAATTTCTTTAGGTCTTTAGGACAGCTCTGAAGTCTTTTTCAGACTCCCTCTGGTCTCATGGAAAGTAGCCAGAAGGTTGTTCCACCTTGGGGCTCAAAAATTGGAATACTGCTTGGTGCAAGATGTTACCTTTAGTCTGTCAGAGGTCTGGTCAGTGTGACTCTTAGGTCTGGGGCTATTATCTTCTGCGTCAGGCTTTACTGATGATTTAGAGAGAAAGGCTAGGTCTGAGGGTAATATATATAGAGAAAGATATTATTTCTAAAGCCAAGATTTAAAACTAAATTTAATCAAAGTCATAAGGACCATTGGTTTCACATATTATAACATGTTTGCATGATAATGAAAGCACCCTATTATAGGGAGAAAAAGCAATGCAGGAGAAAAATACTCTCACAGACACAAGCCCTAGTACAAGAGGAGGACTGGAGTCAAAGCACAAACGGAACTGATTTTGGTAGCCCTGTGATCCCATCCGATTGTGGAAAAGAATGGGTTGTTAAGAAAGACACTGTTGTCTATTAGGGCCCTTTCCAAAAATGCCTGCTCCACACCTCTTCTTACTCCTCTGCTCCTCTTGTTCTCTCTCCCTCCCTCCAGATAATCTTGCATCCATAGCTCCCCGGAGAAGAGTAGTAATGACAAGAGAATTCCACCACTTGCACCCCTCACCCCGTTTTCCCTGCTAATTACAAGTATTATTTGATTTCAACATTCATGTCAGATCCCTCCTTATTGATCAGTCCACACAACTAAGGACATTGCACCACCCCAGGGCCTGTAAACAAATAAAAATAATAGCACAATAAAAAAAAAAGTCAAGAAAAGAGGTAGGAACCGGGACCCAATAGCTAGGGGGCAAAGGGCAATGCTACAGAGTGAGCAAGCTGTTACAGCCTGCCTTAGGCTGCTAAATTAGGCCCTCAACAATTTCAGGGTAGTTTAATGAAGAGTGGGCTTGAGGCAAACGGACAGGTGGCTTTGATGGAGTGGTTGATGCTGGCCTCGACAGGCAAGGAATGTAATCTGGCAGAGACAGCTGAACTGTAGATGCGGGAGGCAGGAGGCAGCAAGCGGACCGCTACACTGCGCATGCCCAAGGCGCAGCTGGACTCAGGTGACTCGAAAAAATTGCCGGACTAAAGATGGCGGCGGCGAAGTGGCCCGGAAGTGCTGCCGCCGGTGGCAGCTGTAATGCTGAAGACATGGAGCGGGTTCTCCATATGTTGTTGCTGCCGGTCCCCGCCGAGGCAACGGGGCGGCTGGGAACCCGGGCGCAGTTGCACAGAGAGCAGGAGGTTCTGGGGAGCCTGACCGCTGCAGGCAGCCTTCAAGTGCTTTCTTTGGCGCCAGCCGGCCGGGGCGGGGGTGGCTGCTCCCTCGACGGCCCCTTTCGGCAGTAAGTGCTGCGGGCGGGCTGGGCAGTGTGGGGGGAGTCCGGAGCCCTAGCTCGCCTGGCCCTAATGCCCCCATGTCAGGCCTGGATGTGGAGGGAGAGGGATGACAACCGCAGAAAATGCTTCAGCGGTTAGCCCGGTTCCCTCTCGGAACCTTTCCTGCTTAGCGCACTTCTGCATCCTCGCTTCCCTATCCTGAGCGGGCGGAGCCGGAGCGGCAGCTCGCTTTACTGTCAGCCGCGGCGAACCTGGATGGGTCTCAGATTGGACGCTGATTCTTTTATTCAGTAACAACGTTCGCTTAGTCTTCATTGTACCCTGAACCTTGCTCATTTTCTTCTTTCAGTTAAATACGTTAACGATTCCAGTTGGGGCTCATGTGTAATTGGGATGATCCTGATACTTTTTTCTTGCCCGTGAAGCATAGCGAGTTCCTTCACAAATGGGCTTCCCTCCCGTTCTTCAAGGACAGAAAACCTAGTTGGTACACTCATTTATTCACTCCACAAATATTATTAGGTGCTTACTGTTATCCAGGAGGAATGCCTAAAAGTTGAATAAGACAATTCTTACATGTGAGGCTTGAGTGATTTAGGAATGCGGGGGGGGGGGGGGGGGACCCCTAATTACAATCATTTATTTTCCACTTTGTAACTCTCGGTCCAGGACTTCGTGTTTACATCATTCAATTTGGTAGTGTCCTCTGAATCTGACTGGGCTTTTTTTTATAATAGAAAACATTTTGGAAACGATCAGCTCGTTAAGATCGAGTAGCCAAGAGGTGTCTTACCTTGGAATCTCCAGGCTCTATAACAATGTCTGACAGTGAAGATGCGTTTGTTAAATCAGTGAATGCTTTAATCTCTTCTGTGTTTTTCGTCTTTATTCCTGATCTCTAGTTGCTAGAAAGCGGAAACTCTCTCTAGGGGAAGTAGGTTTACTCAACAGTATTAAGTACCCTACGAAGAGAGGGTTGTAAAGACAGGGATGAGGCAGAGTGAAAAGTAGAATGCATTAGGTATTTGAGAACTTAAAATAATATAAAGCGTACATACATGAATTAATGGAGCATTCATAAGCTACTGCATGCAATTAATAGCAGGGAGTGGACCAACAAAAGCTTTTTATTTTTTCTAATTTGAATTGAATTTTAATTCAATTAAAATACTTGGTAGGGTAAAAATAAGGACAAATTTATGGTGTTCAGGGTTTGCATCCAACTTTAAATATATGTAGTCCTTTTTATATTGTTGATGTCACTCTACATTGTATATTTTGTTATTTTCATTGAAAATCTTGTTTTTCCATGCAATAATACAGTCCATGTGCTAATGATGTTAATGGTGTCACAGTATTCTGCCTTTTAAATGTGTTTTAATTTGTAGAACGTTTTCCATACTCAACATTTATCTTGCTAATGAGGCAGTATGAGAGAGGTGACATCTTTTTAACTGGCTGCCTTCCAGTGGCATGGAGGTCTTGTGCACTGTGCATGTTCCCCAAAATTTGTATATTGAAACTTTAACCACCCAAGTGACTGTGTGTGGAGATAGAGCCCTTAAGGAGCTAATTAAGGTTAAATGAGGTCAGAAGGTGGGATTCTGATTCTTTTGCACTGGTTTTCTAAGAAGAGGGAGATACACTAGAGATCTCTCTCTCCAAACACACAGAATGAAAGCCACATTAGGACAGGACAAGGAAGTGGCTGCTAGCTGGAAAAAGCTGCCTCACCAGAAACCATTCTGTGGGCACCTTGATCTTAGACTTGTAGCCTCCAGAACTGTGAGGAATAAATATGTGTTGTTTAAGAAAAAAAAAATGTTGTTTTCCAAATTTTCAGTGTAAACAATCAGAAATTGGGTGTTAATGCAAAAATCATTACTCTAGGCATAAGGATAGAAATATAATGTGTTAACCTTCTCTAGTAAGGACATAATAGCATCAGGTCCAATTTTTCTAGATATAAAAGTTACTACTTCTGTAGAAAAAAGCTTTATTAAAAAGATGAAACTTTATCACTGTGGTAGCCTTATTCATTCCACTGCATTGTTTTTAGAATGAGGGCACTTTTATTTTTTTAAATGTAATTTAACTTGATTATTTAACTTGAAGCTACAGCGTCATTAGTCTCTTTCCATCCTTTTTAGCCAATGTTATGTCGACATTACACTGCTTTCAAAATTCTATAATTGTGCTGTCCAGCATGGTAGCCATTAGCACACGTGACTTAAAATTTTAAATTCATTTCTTCAGTTGCATTACATTTCAAGTGCTCAGTAGCTACTTGTGGCCATTGGCTACTGTACTGAACAGTGCTGATACATAGATCACTTCCATCATCACAGAGTTCTGCACAGAGTTATACTGTAACATACCATTTTGGAATCTTAAGGTCTGTTAATACAAATAATCACTTTCTTTTTAAAAGTTTTTTGAAAGCATTTAAGTTACCAAAGCTTATTTTGTTTATTGTGAGCACCACCTCAAAAAAATTATATACATATTTGGTTGTTGAAACTTACCCTTAATCATGACAGTTCTTTTAAATATATCATCAGTCAGGATTCAGGATGAAGAAATAAAAGCAGTCATCATTTCCTGCCCCATTCCCCCTTTTTACCACCCACTTTTACATTCTTGTGTTGGCGTGAAAGGGCTGAGGGAGAAGAAGTAGGAAGAGAAAGGGGAAGTCCTAGAGCAGTTTACATTCTCTTAAATTTTTTTAAGTTACTTTTTATTTGTTAAAAGATTTTATTTATTTATTATTAGAGAAAGAGAGGGAAGCATCAATGTGTGGTTGCCTCTCATGCACCCCCAACTGTGAACCTGGCCCACAACCCACGCATGTGCCCTGACTGGGAATCGAACTGGCAACCCTTCGGTTCACAGGCTAGTGCTCAGTCCACTGAGACACACCAGCCAGGGCCATTCTCTTAAATTTGATATAGAATTAATGCTACCAGGTGGACTAAAGAACTGTTCTCAACTCATTCTGCCCTTCCAATCTCACCATTGTAGGTAAATATTAGTGTAGATATAGACTATAAAAAATAATCTAAACTCTTTTCTTAGGTTTGTGTGGGAGGATTCTCATAACAGCAGCACACCAACAGAGAGGCCCAGGCTGCTCGCTCTTAGTGAAAGTTATGAACTGCTCATCTATGAATTTAACTTGAAAGATGGAAGATGTGATGGAACCATTGTGTATAAATATAGTGAGGAAATGTTGCAAAAGCTCATCAAAGATCAAAATATCAGTAAGTATTTACAGGTGGTCTTTTAGCATGTTTAAATCTGTGACATTACTATGTAATTTTCTATATTCCAGGAAATGTTCTTATGTCTGTAAAATCTTAGGTGACCTGCCTTGTCCAATACTAGCCACTTGGATTCTTGAGCCCTTGAAATGTAGTTAATATGAATTAAGATGTCCTTTAAGTGTCAAATATATATCAGATTTTGAAGACAATACAAAAAAGTA
Organism: Pteronotus mesoamericanus; assembly: GCF_021234165.1. Taxonomy (NCBI): domain Eukaryota; kingdom Metazoa; phylum Chordata; class Mammalia; order Chiroptera; family Mormoopidae; genus Pteronotus; species Pteronotus mesoamericanus. Next base: position 20,560,781 of record NW_026555065.1, read on the forward strand.
AAATCTCTCATTAATAGGTTTTTGTATTATATGTTGAAATAATTTGGATGTGATGAGGTAAATAATGTATATTAAAATTAGTTTTACCTTTTTCAATGTAGCTACTACTAAAAAATTTTAAATTACATGTGGTTTGTATTTGTGGCCAGAATTGTATTTCTATTGGATAGCGCTGATCTAGACTGGTTACAGAGCTATTCACTGTGTCCCGTTCTGAGGGCTTCAGGGAGCAGAAATCGAGGCACTTGGGCTTCTATTTTTAAGGCAGTAGCATGTTTGCCACCCTTGATTTTAAGGTTACTTCTTTTTCATTTTTTTAAAATAAAACATTTTTTTTAGATTTTATTTATTTTTAGAGAGAGGCGAAGGGAAGAAAAAACATCAATATGTGGTTGCCTCTTGCATGCCCCCAACTGGGGACCTGGCCCGCAACCCAGGCATATGCCCCGACTGGAAATCTAACCAATGATGCTTTGGTTTGCAGGCCAGCACTCAATCCACTGAGCCACACCGGTGGCTCATTTTTCATTTTTTTTAAAAAGTCCATGATTGTTCTTGTGCGGTCCCCTGAGTAAATAGGCTTTCTGAATGTTCTTCTGGTGTAGTGTCAGACTGGCCATAACAGGGAGAACAGAGACACTGTAGACCATCTTTATTCATCCCTGTAACCTCTCTTTCAATGACTACTTGCTAAGTTGGGTATGAATAATAATTGTCTAGAGTTCACTTAGTTAAGTGATATTTCTTTTTTATTTAACCTGTTTTTGTTATATTTACAAAATCAAACTTATCCATTGTAACATTGTGACCAATGAGTTTCAAATAATATTCTTTTGTTTCATAGGTATTTCCCTATTATCTTTGAGAATTCTGTCATTTCACAATAACACATCATTATTGTTCATCAACAAATGTATCATCCTACACATCATGTTTCCTGAAAAAGATGCTGAGACTACAGTACTCAAATATTTCACATTACCCTTGCCTGCCCAGGCAGTGGACAATATTGTCGACACGCAGCTCTGCAAAGGAATTCTTTTTGTTTTGAGTAGTTTAGGCTGGATCTGTATCCTTGGTGGTAAATATGTTGCTATGCAGGGAAGGAAAATACCTAGAAAGATGAATCTTTTTAGGCTTTTCATTTTAAGGAACTGGGGTGTAGGTATATGATTAATTTTTCAGTAAAACTTTTCAGGGAAAAAGATCTTTATGAACTTAAAATAACTATATCGATTTATATTCCTTTCAGATATTTTCCAGTGTATACAAGGTTTTTCATGGTCAGAATCATGTTGTCCAACTTATGTGTGTTATTTTTAAATTGTATATGCTCTGCATTACCCATTTATTCAGATATGCTTATTAAATATCTGTTATGTGCCTGTTCCTGGAAAGATTTAGATGACTGCTTAAGACATGATACATCTACCTCATCGAATGTTGACTTCAATCATATTAGTGAATCATATAGTTAGCTTAACTACTTTTATTTATTTTTTTGAAATTATTATGGTTTTTGTGTTATTTTTTTAATTTCTAGCAGAACCATTGGTCATCAGCAAAATTATTTTGAAGTCTTGAAAAATGACCCATTATATGATTTTGGAACTTTCATTTCTGAATTAAGGGTGTGTGTGTGTGTGTGTGTGTGTGTGTATGTATTTTTTTTAATTTTAGATATATCAGCCTATATTAAAACTTTTTTTTGGTAAGAATTATTGTATTACGTCAAATTATTGTATTAACTTCATTTTTGTTACTAGGTTATAGAACTGTGCTGTCCAACACAGCACTAAAGTATGTATGGCTTTTGAACGCTTGAAATTGCCTAGCATGACTGAGGAACTAAATTCTTTATTTTATTTAATTACTTTAGATTTAAAAGCTGATACTCAGTTCAGCTATCAGAAAACTTTTATGTCTGTTTCAAATGTAAATTTTATAAAGTCTAAGTACAGATCACATATTTTCAGTGAAAATTCAGTGTCCAAATTGAAATATGCTAGAAGTATAAAATATCAAGTGTTGAACATTTATATTAAAAAAAGATGTAAAATATCTCATTTTTTTCTGATTACATCTTAAAATGATATTTTGGATATGTTGAGTTAAGTAAAATATATTATTAAAATTAGGTTCACAGATTTCTTTTTACTTTTTAAATAAGGCTACTAGAAAATTTAAAATGACAAATGTCGTTCACATTATATATCTCTTGTACAGTACTGTTGTAGAACACTAGTGGAAAATATTAACAGTGTCTCGGGGCCTGTCACAGAGTGGATATCCAGCAAGTATTGTTTAATGAACACTCTATTGGGTTGGGTATTGGGTCACCAACTTCATAATCATCTGGTACTATTATGGGGGCAGCCTCAGTGTCCTTCTGTTATCGTACCTACACGGTAGGAGCAGTGAAGTCTATAGCTCTATCCATCCTGTGGTTTAAATGGTTAAATGGTTAGGCATACTTAACACTGGCATTTTCTTTAACTCTAACTCAAAGACATTTTTGATACTGTCGATGGTACACATGTAGCTCATGTGGATTTAGCACTTCACCAAGAAGATATGTGTAATGAGCAGCAACAGGAACCAGCCAAGATTTCTTCCTTTACTTCACTGAAAGTGTCTCAAGACCTAGATGTTGCAGTGATTACCAGCTCTTTCAACTCTGCGATTGCTCTTAACTTAAATTTGTATTTCAGGTATGTAGATTGCTGCAGTCTCTAGTCTAAGAAATTTGAGATATAAAACGTTAAAAAATGTATTTGTTAGCTTTTTCTTAATACTAGTTTTCTTCTTCTATTCATTTAGGTCATGTTTTAGCTACTACATAGTGAGGTTGTTCCTATGTAATAATGTGTGCAAGTGACCACCGGCTACCTTTTTATTTCTGGGTGTATATTGAAATGTTGATTTTGATTTATATATGTTATTATATATGGCTTATGTCATCATATAAGTGAAAAAGTAATCAAGCAAAATTTAAAGCCACTGGCTTTTTATTTTTTTATTTTATTTTTTTTTATTTTTAGAGAGAGGGGAAGGCAGGGAGAAAGAGAAGGAGAGAAACATCAGTCAATTACCTCTCTCATACCCCCAACTGTGAGCCCAGCCTGCAACCAGGCACATGCCCTGAATGGAAAACCAGTGACCTTTCAGTTCCCAGGCTGGCACTCAATCCACTGAGCCACACCAGCCAGGGCAAGCCATTGGCTATTATACATTGTTTATTCACTTCTTGCCTCACATTAGAGTAGAAGAGAAATGGTATTTACCTTGTGATAGGATTCTTGTGTGGCTCAGTGTCCTGGCTTCCTTGGGGATTACTTATCTCTTAAAGGAGTTTGACAAGATATAGTAAGCTAACTTTATTTAGCTGAGGATTTCCTCAGGTGTTTTCCTTGGAGAGTTCATACTTTTGGCTGTCTAAATATATTAGTAAAAATTAAGTGCTTATTTATGTTGCTTTTCAATTTAGATAGTATTTTAGTTGCTTATGATTTCATAATATTTGAGAGGGGTGTATGTGTACAAGTGCTCACATACACACACACACCCAGTAGCCTATACATTGCAACTTGGTTATCTAAGAGTTGGCCAGTCCACATTTAGGACTTTTAGTATTTAGGGCCAAAACCATTAGGATTTTTGGTCCTAACATAATATGGATGAGATAAACAAATCCTTATAATTGGAATGCATTTTGATGGGTTTTATTGCACATTGGATCACAAAAAAATGATAAATTTTTCATCTTTACATACCTACCAGAACTTCTCATCACTGTGATTTTTCAAGTTTCATTTAGTTTTTCTTTTTCTTCCTTTCTTTCTTTCTTTCTTTCTTTTTTTGTTTTAATATTTGAGCAGGAATGATTAACAATATTCTCAGATTGTGTGCTTGTTCATCAGTAGGCCATGTTTACTGACTAAAACATACCTGTATGTGTAGTTACCCCTAATTATCAGTAAAAACAATTTGACAGGAGAGGAGGGAGAAAAGCACACTCAGCCACTCTGATCCTTGAGCGCAGGGTTGTGTTCCTTTGGAACACTCTGAGAGAACTCTGAGGAGGGCCTCAGGCACATTCCTTTGAACAAATTTCATTGAATTCAGCCATGTAACATCAGCCAAAGAAGAGCTACTGTTCTGTTCACTGTAGTAAATTTAGGGATCTGCCCTGTCCAGCTAAATGAGTGATCTCTATTCATTAATTATTTACATAAATGTTCTTTAATTAGTACAACTTCTCTGGAGTTGACTACATATTTTGTTTTGTAAGTGTGCTCTGAAATCTATGTGTTTCTGTCTTTCCTGCTCCCTGGTTCTAGCTCTTCTTTCCCGATACGGAATGTCAGTCCCTCCTTTTCATTTTATCAAGTCCTCTGTCATCCTTTGACGTCCACCTCTTTCATGAAACCTTTTCTTACTCAAAATCCCTCCCTTTTGTAATTTCATATTCATTTTATAATTTTTCTCCTCTTTGAACTTTTGTAGCACTTCTGCTTTGAACTACCATTTAGCACTTAATTGTACAGTCTTGTATTTTTTCCCTAATTTTTTCATATTTCTGATAGAGCTCGGAAGCTCCTCAGGAATCCAAACTCATGGTTTGTTCTCTAAGTTCATTTTTAGTGACTTTTCTTCCAGTTTATCATTTAGACCATTTAAAACTGCTCCTCCTTCAAATCACTGTTGTACACATCTTACTCGTTCACCACAACTTCCCAAATTTTCCGGCTTGCATATGCAGGTACCCTCACTTCTGTCATCTGACCTCATTGGAATTTCCATTCGTTGACCTTTCACTCTCCAGCCCCCTCCTGTCTTGACTTGCCTCTTTTTCCAGCACAGGTTTTATGACCCAGTGTTTCAGTTACTTTCTTGGATGCACTCTGAACTCTTGCTCTTGCCCTATGGTAGCACATCACATGCTCCGACAATTTTTTTTTTTTTTTTTTTTTTTTTTACTCTGCTTCTTAGTCCCTGCAGCCAAGCAACAAAGCACTTGTGTGAAAATCACAAAGGAAAACTGATACCATTCTAAGTTCACATTCACGACCCTTAACTGGTCTCTCAATGTTACTTGGAGATTTTACAATGATTTCTTTTCATGAGCCCATTTTTTAAAACAATGTTTCTAAGCCTCCATTTTCCTCAAACTTCTGTTCACCTCTTTACCTCCAGCTCTTCTTGAGTGACTTTGCGTCCTGCTTTATAAAGGAATAGAAGCCATATAATGGGAGATACTTTGGTTTCTCATGTTATTTTACAGACCCAGTTTCCTTCACCCATCTTCTCTATCTTTCGTCCTATTACAATAGAGGGATTTCCCACCTTCTAGGAAAGCCCATCTTTCTGTGTGTGCTTGGATCTCACTTCTTCCGTCCTCAGGGATCATTTTCCATTTCCTTTCTCTTCTGTATTTCCAGCCTCTTAAACATTGGATACACATCCAGTTAATCGCCAGATCCTAGCCATTCTGTCTTCATAAATGTTCCTTGAATGCGTCCACCTCTCTTAACTCCTCTGTCATCACTCTTGATCCATGGCACTATTGTCACTTACCTGAACTAGTTTAACAGCCTTGTAATTGGCCTCCCCATGTCTGTTCTCACCCCCTCAAATCCATCTTCTGTGGAGTAACCAGAATGATGTTAAAATCCATACCTTCTGAGAGGTATAGCCAGGTATTAACATCTGGGGACAGGGTAGAGACCTTCTCCATGTGTCATCTTGTTGCACTGTTACCCTGCCTCCGTTAACTTCTTTTCATCATCTCCTTGACAAATCTATGTCAACATATTACCTTCAAATTGTTGAAAAGGTTAATAGTTAATACTTTAACTAAGTGCTCTGGGTTTAAATGCCTCCCTTTCACCCCCCAGCTACTCTTCTGCATCTGACCATGTCACTTCTCTGCTAAAAACCCTTAATATAGCTTCCTCTTTCCCTCCCCAAGATAAAAACTAAAAATCCTTAATAACCCATAAAGCCCTGAGCCATCTGTCCTGCCAAATTCTCCAGCTTCATTTCACACCACCATGCTTCTCTTTCACTATGCTTTTAGCCACCCTAGCCTCCTTTCTGTTTCTCAAACATGACAGCCCTCTTTCTGCATGTACTCTCCCACACGCATACCTTGTCTTCTTAGTTTTTATGCATTTCTCCTGTCTTAGCTTAAATCTTTGTGGTGTCGATAGAGTGAGTGCTTAAAAACCTTTACGGACACACTGCTGTGGTTCAAATTCAACTCCACTGCTTCTCTGAGCCTTGGTTTCCATATCTACAAAGTGGGAGTATATTTATTCCTTAGGGTTGTTGAAAGGCTTAAATAAGAGAATTTATGTAAAGTTTTTAATAACGACATCTGCAATATAGTATACAGTAAATCCTCTTGTATCATTGTAAAGCTAACTGCCCTTAAGGGTCAATTTTTAAAAAAAAAAATATATTTGACATATAACATCATATTAGTTTCAGGTGTACAACATAATGACTCCATATATGCATATATGGTGAAATGATCAATGCAGTAAACTACTTCACATCTATCACCATACATAGTTACAAATGGGTTAAACTCTTAAAGCTGACTTTATCATTCTGCTCTAAGTAATTGAGATAAAAAAAGAGTCCTGTTCAGGGAACCTCATTGTCTGTACTGTTCCTTCTCTGTGACACACCCCCCTCTTACCTCCCAGTTTTTAACTGGAGCAGTAGTGACACAGATTTGGACTTGATCTCCATTTTTGACTGTGCTTATGATTTTTAAATGTAGGCAACACCCAGGACACCTACTTTGTGAAAAAATTCTGGAAGACATGCCTATTGAAGGCCCTAAGGGGATAGATGAAGACGATCCTGTTAATTCTGACTACAACATGAAACTGACCAAGTTTTCCTTCCAAGTTGATAGGTACAGAAACGTTTTTGGATTTGCTTCCTTATTTCATTTCTCTTTGTCATGCTCACTCCATACCTTTTTCATGAAAGGTCTTTACAGAGCTCGACATTTTTTTTTTTAAAGTGCAGATTGTTCCTTGTTGAATGTTTTACTTAGTGCCTTTCCCTTGTAACAGCTGTGAGTTCTACCCTGTCTTCCAGGTCTTGGAAAGCCCAGCTATTATCACTGAATGAAACCATAAAGAGCTCCAAACGGGAGGTTTCCCATTATGCACCATGGTTCCAGAATATTTTGCATCTGGAGTCCCCTAAATCTAATAACCTCTGTACCAGTGTGCCAGTTTGGGCCTTCATTCCACAGGACATAATGCACAGTCAGTATAATTTTTCACAGAAAGATAATGCCAAGACCAGTGATCCAGGAAGAGCATGGAAAAGAATGTACATCAGTGAACATGAGGAACCTATTGAGCTTAGATGTGTGTCTGTGACAGGATTCACTGCACTGTTTACTTGGGCAGTGGAAAGGACGGGCTGCACCATTGTCCTCTGGGATTTGGAGACTGAGGGCATGCAGTGCTTTTGCCTTGGCAAAAAATGTATTCCTATAGACAGTAGTGGAGACCAGCAGCTGTGCCTTGCTTTGACAGGTGAGAATGTCTTGTATCAGGTTGTCCATTGCTAAAAGGACATGTGCTTTCTCTTGATGTATTTTACTTTTGCTGCCCTGAGATGTTAGTACCTACTTTATTTTCTTTTTTCTTAAATATTTAAAAACAATAGAGGAGAAGGGAGAGAGAAAGAGGAGAGAAACATCAATATGTGAGATGAACATTGATCGGTTGCTTCTCCCACACCCCCAAGTGGGGGCCTGCCCCACAACGGATGCTCTCACATGCCCCCAAGTGGGGACCTGGCCTGCAACGCAGGCATGTGCCCTGACTGGGAATCAAACCAGTGACCTTTTGGTTCACAGTCCGGTGCTCAATGCACTGAGCCACACCAGCCCAGGCAGTGTCTCCTCTTTTCTAAGTGACAGTCTTTCACAGAAGAAATTTGATGTTACTCTTGGGAAGGTTTTCTCATGTGATCTCTGCTCAGCTAAATGCTAAGATACTAAGTCAGAGAAAGTTTAAGAGTGATAAAGGTTGGTTTTTGTCCAAGGAGTCTTCTTAGGTCGATGTAAGCACAGGTTGCACGCTGGCTGCTTATGGGCCATCTGTGAACTGCAGGTTTATTTTGTTGATCTTATAGTATCTACACTTTTTAAAAAGATTTTCTTATAAATGTGTAAAATTAGAGGACTTCACACAAAATCTGAATTTCCAACTGTTCCTGAAAAATTATAAGATCTGGCAAACACTGGACCTGCATTCCTGCAAAGTAATTTATGGGTTGGAGCTGAATTTCAGCTCTCTTGTATGAGCCATTTTCTTTCCAGTTAGCTTTCTCTTGCATGTCTTTCACCACCTGCTTGGCCCCTGTAGGTATTTGGTTTGATATTTTAGATATACATTCATTCAGCATTTACACCATAACCTCCTACAAAGCTATTGGATATTATGATTGAAGCAATCATGTGTGTCTTCAGTACCCAACTTTTGGTAAACATGTATTTCTGTGCATCAAGAGCATGCTGTTAGTTGTTTTACTTTAGCAAACCAGAAATTTAACATCTCTTTAAATAGTTAAAAATTCCAGGTACTGATTATGCAAGAGAATACAAAATAGAAAAGTGAAATTTAGTGCTATTTAATAGTTTGCATTGTTCTTATTAGAATTTGCCTTATGGTCAGCATTTTAAAATAAAACACTTTAAAAACATTTTTAAAATCATGAATTAATTAAGGTTATAATAGTACTTGGTGTCCAATAAATTTATTTGCAATTATAGTGCTGAAGTATTGGATAATTAGACATTAACTCCTGGCCCTGGCTAGGTAGCTCAGTTGGTTAGAGTGTCATCCAGATACACCAAGATTGTGGGTTCAGTCTCCAGTCAGGGCACAGACAAGACAGCAACCAATGAATGCATAAATAAGTGGAATAACAAATTGATGTTTGTCTGTCTGTCTGTCTCTTTCTCTCTTTCCCCCTTCCCCCTCTTCCCTCCTGTAACCTCTCTCTAAAATCAATAAATAAAAAAAGTTTTTAAAAAGAAATTAATTTCTATCATAATCCTAAAGCCCAAGTCTTGCTAATTTATTAAAGCTAACTTTTATTTTTCCTGTAGAAAATGGACTCTCTCTGATTTTGTTTGGTTTGACTCAAGAGGAGTTTTTAAATAGACTAATGATCCATGGAAGTGCCAGCACTGTGGACTCTCTTTGCCATCTCAATGGTTGGGGGAGATGCTCAATCCCCATACATGCACTAGAGGTAACAGAATTAAATGTCCATAGAACTTTGTTTGATTATTTTTTGTCATACATTCTTATTTGTCTGAAGATTTGGGAGAATTCATTTAACCTATCAGCAAAAAGAATTATAGTCTTTATCCATCCGTTTGCTTATTTCTGGCTATTTTATTACACTGACTCTGCTTAGCAGTTTACACTTTTTGGCTTTAAAAGAAACAAGATTATAATAAACACTATTTCAGGAAGAAAAGTTACAAGAAAGGGAGGCAACAATAAGCTGATGAGACTCAATGAAATGGAAGCAAGCTCTGGAAAGCCTGAACAAGAATGATCTTTTATTCCTACCTTGTAGTCCCTACTCCTCTAATTCAGCTATAGAAACAACATCACCTGAATTTATATAGCATTTTCTAGTTCACAAACACTCTATCTGTATTATATAATTTTGTCCTAAAATAACCACATATGATGGGTTGGGTAGTTTTTCATTTCATTTTTCAGATGAAAATCCTTAGGCTCAGAATGGTTGAATGAGTGGCCCAAAGCCGTGCTAATAAAGACAGAAGCTAGAATCAAAGTCAGGGCACTTGCTCCTATACCACACAACCCCTGAAAGGTCAAAAAGTGGAAGTTAATAAAAAAAAATGACAGCTTTATTGAGAGATAAGTTACATACCATAAAATTCACTCATCTAAAATGTACCAGTCAGTGGTGTAGTATATTCAGAGTTGCACAACCGCCGCCACTGTCTAATTCCAGAACACTTTCATCACCACCCCCCACAGAAAAACTCTGTACATATCAGCAGTCACTTCCTATTCCTTGAGGACCCCTAAATCCCAAGCACAAATCTACTTTCTGTCTCTAGGTTTGCTTTTTCTGGACATTTTATATAAATCGTAATTTTAAAATAGGTGGATTTTTGTGCCTGTCTTTTTTAATTTAGCATGTTTTCAAGGTTCATCCATGTGGTAGTATGTTCAGTACTTCATTCTTTTTTTATGGCTGAACAATCTTTCATTATATGAATCAGTTGTTAGATACTTCAGTTTTTTCCACTTTTTGGCTATTATGAATAATCTTGCTATGAACAGTGACTTAAGTTTTTGTGTCACCATATGTTTTCATTTCTCTTGAGTATGCAGCTAGTAGAGGAACGACTGGGTCATTTAACTTTTTGAAGAACCAGCAAACTATTTTCCACAGCAGTTGCACTTTTTTACATTCCCACCTGCAATATATGAGGGTTTCAATAGCTCCACATCCTTGTCAACACTTACTGTTCACCTTTTTGTATTATAGCCGTCCTAGTGGTTGTCAAATCAAAGTAAAGTGGTATCTCATTGTGATATTGATTTGTATTTGCTAATGACTAATGATGTTGAACATGTTTTCATGTGATTATTGGCCTTTGGAGAAATGTCTGTTTAAATCCTTTGTCCATTTTTAAATGAGTTCTTTGAGTTTATTGTTGAGTTCTCAGAGTTCTTTATGTGTCCTGGATACTAGATCTTTAAGAGATACAAAGTTTGTAAATATTTTCTCCTGTTCTGTGTACTGTCTTTTCATCTTCTCAATGGCGTTCTTTAAAACATAAGTTTTTCATTTTGATGAAGTCAGTTTTTTTCCGATCACTTATGCTTTTGGTGTCATATCCATGAAACCATTGCCTAATCTGAAATATGGTCTTGTAAGAGTTTTATAGTTTTAGTTCTTACGCTTTAGGTCTGTGATGCATTTTGATTAATTTTTTGCATATAGTATGAGGAAGGGATCCAACTTCATCCTTTTGCATGTGGATATTCAGTTGTTCCAGCACCATATGTTAAAAAACTTATTTTTATATACTGTAAAATATCTTTGTAGAAGACTTGATTAATAGTGGGAAAAAGGAAATTTGGCACCTATAAATCTATTATCCAGAAGTAATCATGTTTACTATTAAGATTATTTCCTTTTACTTGTTTTTCCTAAATAGTAATGTTAATATCAGGTGTTATCTCATAATCTTATCATCAACCCTATCGGTAAGTATGATTATCTGCATTTTATAGATACGGGAACACAGAAATGTTAGGAGATCTAATTCAGATATACATGGACAGTAGGTGATAGTGGCAGGATTTGAACCCAGACAGTGTGACTGCAGAGCCTCTGCCCTTACCCAATACAGGTACATGTGTGTGAGTTTAATTAGAATTGCATGGAATATACAGCATTGTTTTGGCCTTAGTCTCCCCTCATATACAGATGAGTGAATATGTGTAAGTGATAACACAATAATAAAACAAATACCCTTGTACCCACCATGCAGACAAGAACTAGATTATCAGTGATATTTTTGAATGTGTGCTCCTCCCCATCCTATTTCCTTACCTCAGCCAGCTTCAGAGTTAAGTGCCATTCTGAAAATTTTAACCATTCCCTTTCTTTTCTTTATTTTACTGCATATAAATCTATCCTCAAATAATGATACTTAGTCTTGGCTATTGTTGAATTTTGTGTAAAGTGGAATCACTGTGTATATTCTTTTGGGACCTACTTTTTTATTTTTCACTCAACACGATTTTTTTGTGATTTATCATGTTCATTTGTATAACTGTAATTCATTCCATTTCACCCCTGTGTAGTATCTTATTGTATAAACATGTATTTACTCAATTTCAGCTTGTTCCCTGTTGTTTACTGTTATAAACAATTTCTTATGCATCTTCTGTAGCACTGTGCAAGAGTTTCTCTATTGTGGTAGAATTGCTGGGTCATAGGGCATGGGCATCCTTAACTTCACTAGATAGTACTATAGTTTTCCAAAGTTGTTTTATCAGCTTGTGCTCTCACCAGCAACACATGTGAGTTCTCATTGTTATATGTCTTTGCCAACACTTGGCATATCCAGATTTTAAAAGTTTTTGTGACACATGGGTGGAAATCATATGGTTCTTGACTTTTTCCATCTGACTTATTTCCTTAGCAGGAATATCCTTAGCAGGATGTTCTTGCGATCCATTCATGTTGTTACAAATGGTAGTATTTCATCTTATGGCTGAATAGTATTCCTTTGTATACATGTACCACATATTCTTTATCGAATATCTGTCAAACACACTGGAACCTATATAATTTTATTAACCAATGTCACCCCAATAAATTTAATATAATTTTTAAAAATATTGCCTGTCTTATGGTATGATGGGTTTTAATTTGCATTTTCCTGATTATGGTTGTGCATCTGCATATATTTATATTGTATTTATATAAACATAAATATATTATGTTGGAATTTGGATTTCTTTGGTAAAATGACTGCTTAAATCTTTTGCATTTTACTCTCAGGGCATTTGTCTTTTTCTTAGTGGATTGGAGTTTTTTATATATTCTAGATACCAATGCTTTGTTGTAAGTGTGATGAATATATTCTGATTTGTCTCTTTACTTTCTTCACCACATTTCTATTTTTTGACTATCTTAAAACCATTTTATTATTTTTGATTTTTTAATATATTCTATTGATTATGCTATTACATTTGTCCCAGTTTTTCCCAGTTGCCCCCTTCCCTCCAGCAATCCCCCCTCTTTATTTCATGTCCATGGGTTGTGCACATAAGTTTTTTGGCTTCTCCATCTCCTGTACTATTCTTAACATCCCCCTGTCTATTTTGTATCTACCAATTATGCTTTTTTAATCCCTGCACCTTTTCTCCCATTCTCCACCTTCTCCTTCTCAGCTGATAACTCTCCAAATGATCTCCATACCTATGACGCTATTCCTGTTCTGGTTGTTTGTTTACTTTGTTTTTTTTAGATTCAGTTGTTGATAGTTGTGAATTTGTTGCCATTTTAATGTTCATATTTTTGGTCTATTTCTTTTTCTTAAATAAGTCCCTTTAACATTTTATGTAATAATGGCTTGGTGATGATGAACTCCTTTAGCTTTACCTTGTCTCGGAAGCACTTTATCTGCCCTTCCATTCTAAATGATAGCTTTGCTGGATAGAGTAATCTATATCCTTGCATTTTATCATTTTGAATACTTCTTGCTAGTCCCTTGTTACCTGTAAAGTTTCTTTTGAGAAATCAGCTGAGAGTCTTATGGAAACTCCCCTGTAGGCAACTAACTGCTTTTCTCTTGCTGCTTTTAAGATTCTCTATCTTTAACCTTTGGCATTTTATTTATGATATGTCTTGGTGTGGTCCTCTTTGGGTCCAACTTGTTTGGGACTCTCTGAGTTTCCTGGACTTGTATGTCTATTTCCTTCACCAAATTAGGGAAATTTTGTTCATTATTTTTTCAAATAAGTTTTCAATTTCTTGTTCTTGTACATTTTCTTGTACATTTGGAGATGTCCCAGAGACTCCTTAGACTACCCTTGTTTTTTTGTTTTTTTTGTTTTTTTAAAATTCTTTTTTCTTCTTGCTGTTCTGGTTGAATGTTTATTTCTCCCTTATGTTCCAAATCATTAATTTGAATCCTGGCTTCATCTCCTCCACTGTTGGTTATCTATAGATTTTTCTTTGTTTCACTTAGTAACCTTCATTTTCTCCTTTATGTCGTTACCATACTTAATGAGTTTTTTGAGCACCTTATCACCAGTGTTTTGAACTCTGCATCTGATAAGTTGGTTATCTCCATTTAATTTAGTTCTTTTTGGGGGGTTCTGTTCTTTCCTTTGGGCCATATTTCTTTGTCTCCTCATTTGGCAGCCTCCCTGTGTTTATTTCTGTGTATTAGGTAGCACTGCTTTGACTCCCTGTCTTAGTAGAGTGACCTATTATAGAAAAGGCACCAATAAATTGTGTGGGGTGGAGCCCTAGGTAATCACCAGGGCAGAGCAACTCATTTCACGGCTTTGTGGTTCTGTGTTGCCAGAAGGCTCAGAGAGGGTTCAGTGTGGCTGCCTGGCTTCTGCAGGTTTACCCAGCACTCACCACATTTCCTGTCACTTTGTCCACTTCCCAAATGCTACTGGCTCCCTTCCAGCTGTTGCATGGTGGTTAATCCCAGAGTGGGTAAGTCTGATGACCTTCTAAGTCTATGCTGCCCCTTTAAGCCTAGTCTCCTAAAAATCCAGCAATTTCCTCTGCTGGTTTAACCCCCACTGGTTTTTCCAGCCAGATGTTATGGCAATTTATCTTCCCGTCGCTAGAACCCTGGGCTGTGCAGTCTGGCCTGGGGATAGGATCACTCACTCCCAAGATATCCCTCCTGATTTTTATCCACCACACATGAATGTGAATCATCCCTTCCACTGCCACCATTGCCTCTCCATGCCTCATATCATCTCTGCACCTCTCTGCTGTCTCCGTGACTCCACCTCTCCTACCACTCTGGATGAATGTGGCTTCTTTAAATCCTTGGTTGTTGGGCTTCCATACAGCTCAATTTTCTGATGGTGCTGGGTATTACTTGTTTTGAGATGTAGTTGTAATTCTTTCTAGGGTTATGCAAGGAGGTGAAGTGTATCTGTGTAGGCCTCCATCATGACTGGAAGTCCACATTTCTAATTTTTATGCAGTTTCATTAATCAGCTTTTTCATGAATAGTTTGTGACTTCTATTTTGAAGTCATAAAGATGTTTTCATTTTTTTCCCTAAGTTTTAAAATTATGACTTTTACATTTAAGTCCTTTTCCATTTGTAACTTAATGTTTATGCATGGTATGGGGTAAAGACCTATCCCCTTCCCCCTGATACTGATTACCATTTATCTCAGTACCATTTTTTTTTCAAAAGTCCTTTTACCACTTTTTATTTGAAATATAAAGGATTATTTGAAATATAGAGGATTTTTAAAATATATACCACAATCTGAAATGTCTTGCCAAGTTTCCACATATGCATGAGTTTGTTTGTATGTTTTATTGGTCTTAGTCTTTCAGCCATTTCCATTCTCTCTTAATTTAAATCTCTCATTTTATTATTCTTCAGGATATTTTTGTTATTCTCCCCCTCTCTTAACCTTCTATATTTTAGTATCAGTGTTTCAAGTTTCATGAAAAGCTGTTGGGATTTTTATTAGAATTACATTAAGTCTATATATCAAGTTGGGAAGAATTGACATCTTTAAGATATATAATGTTCCTAGCCACAAACATAATCTCTCTCCCAATTTTTTAGGTCTTCATTACTGTCTTTCACTAAGAATTATAATTTTTATAGTAGGAGCCTGATTTTATTTTTGTTAGCTTTATCTTTGGTATGTGTTTATATTTAAATATTACATATATATGTATATTTCTATTTAAATACTATATATTAAAATATATAGAATATATTTATATTTAAGTAGTATGTATTGATATTATAAGTAGTATAGTTTTAATTTACATTTTTACATTTTGTCAGCAGTATATAGAAATACATTTAATTTTTATGTGTTGAATTTTATATCTAGAAAATTTTCCAATTTCTCTTATTAATTTACTTGTTAGATTTTATTGAAGTTTCTATATCGTTAATTTACATTTAACATCAAAGTAATAGAATTTTGTTTCTTCTCCTCAGACCCTTATTCTTTTTACTCTTTACCTTATCCTTGTCCTATTTTTTCCTGGGACCTCTAGTATAATAGACCCAGAAGTAACACTGGGCATCCTTATCTTATTTCTGATTTTTAAAAATGATACCTGTAATATCTCGCGAAAAGTTGTGTGTGTCTGTTAAGAAAACCTTCATAAGATTAAATTCCCTTTTTATTCCAGCTTTGAGTTTTCCATGAGTGGGTATTGAATTTTATTGAATGCTTATTTTGAATCTACTGAGATAATCTTATGAGTCATCTCCTTTAATCTGTTACTGTAATAAACCACATTAATCCATTTTATTTTTATTTTGAAATATAACATATTAAAGAGTATATAGAATAGCCTTGGCTAGTCCGGCTCAGTGGATTGAGCGCTGGCCTGAGAACCAAAGGGTCGCTGGTTTGATTCCCAGTCAGGGCACATGCCTGGGTTGTGGGCCAGGTCCCCAGTGGTGGGCGCATGAGAAGTAACCACACATTGATGTTTCTCTCCCTTTCTTTCTCTCTCCCTACCCCTCTGTCTAAAATAAATACAAATTTTTAAAAAGTATACAGGATATAAGACAGTGTTACAAATGATTACAAAGCAGCAATTCTTGTAACCACTATGTTGGTCAAGAAAGAAAATATTATTGGCCTGGCTGGTGTGGCTCAGTGGATTGAGTGCAGGCTTGGGAATCAAAAGGTTGCTAGTTTTATTCCCAGGCTGGGCACATGCTGGGGCCAGGTCCCTAGTTGGGGGCTATTGGGGCTGTGCAAGAGACAATATCACACAATGATATTTTTCTCCCTCTTTGTCTCCCTCCTTGCCCCTCTAAAACTAAATAAATAAAATCTTAAAAAAAAAAAAAAAAGAAAAGAAAACATTACTAGTACTTCAGAAGCTCCTGTGCCCTCTACTAGTTTGGATATTAAATGTGCAGTTTATGTTCTTCTAGGTAACATGCCCTAGGATATATGATGTGCATATTTAAATTAACAAACCCAAATTTAGTAACTTTACCTGTCTGTATAATACAAGTCCATTGAATGCTTTAACTTCATTTACTCTTTTCCTACTTGCATTATTGTGGGATTTTTTTTAAACCTCATTTTCTGTCATTTTTGAATGATATTTTTGTTGAGTATGGAATTCTAGGTAGGCAGTTGATTTCTTTCAGCACATTTGTGATCATTTCCTACCAACTTCTGGATGCTATTGTCATTGAGAAGTCAGCTCTTGTTCCTATGAGGGTAGTCTTTTGTTTTTGCCTTCAGGCATGTTTTATAATCATTTTGTTTTGAGTGTTCTATAATTTCACTGTGTTTTTATGTCTCACTAATGAGTCAGGATTCTCAGTTGGGAAAATATTAGTCTATATGGTCTTAATTTTCATTTATTTTCTTTTTTAAAATATTTTATTTATTTATTTTTAGAGAGAGGATAAAGAAGGGAGAAACGGAGGGAGAGAAACATCTGATTGGTTGCCTCTCACATGCCGCCACCTGGGGACCTGGCCCACAACCCAGGCTTGTGCCCTGCCTGGGAATTCAAACAGTGACCTTTTGGTCTGCAGGATAACACCTAACTTACTGAGCCACACCAGTCAGGGCAATATTAATTTAAAAAAATTTGTTCCGACTCAGTTTATAGCCTAGTAAGTAGTCACATTTTCATAAATGTTCTCTGTACCTGCAAATTAAATGGGTATTTTCCACTTTGTCACAATGGCACTTCAATCAGAAGTAGTTAGAATTTTCCTACTTTCCTCAGTTTCTCTTCTATGAGTTTGTATTATGAATATTTCTTCAGTTCTTTTCACTTCTGTCTAATCTGATATTAAACACATCCACTGAGTAGGTAATTTCAATTTTTATATTAGTTCTAGAATTTTGGGGGGGTCATTTTCAGATGTGATATTTTGAAAAGTTTCAAATTTACAGAGAAACTGCAAAACATAGTAAAGTGAACTCTAAGTACTTTAGCATATCCCTCTTAACATGAATATTTTTTAACTTAATCATGTATAACACAGGTCATTCTCCCAGCACTCAGAGCAAGGGCATGGTTTGTTTATGGTCTTCCTATGGGGGCAGTAATTTTTCTAGTTCAGCTTTTGTCAGAGTGTCACTTCAAATGGACCCTGGTTTATCCTCTCTTTTTTTTCCCTCCATATATAACTTACACAAGTATTTCTCACCCCAGCCTGCTTGGTCTGTTAACACCCAGCACTTTGGCCCATTGGTTCTCTAAGTGTTGTCCTCAGACCAGCAGCATCACTATCACCTAAGGACTTATTAGAAATACAAGTGGTCAGGCCCCATCCCAGCCCTACAAAATCAGAAACTCTGGGGGCAGGGCTCAGCACTCCACATTTAGTAAATTCTTTAGGTGGTTCTTCATGGTACTTTAGATGAGGAGTGGCAAACTTTTTCTGTAAAGGCCAAATAGTAAATATTTTAGGCTTTGCAGGCCTTTCGGTTTCTGTTTGGACTAATCAGTTGTGCTATTGTAGCCATGGGTGTGGCCATGTTCCCATAAAACTGCGTTTACCAAATCTGGCAGGGACTGGATTTGATGGGTGGGCTTTTGGGTTCCCAATCCCTGCTTTAGTCCATCAGAGATCCACAGGTGACTTCAGGTAGCAGTTGGTTTTAAAGGTCAGTTAGTTACTTTGCTGAATTTGTCTTTCTCCTCCTTGTTTTTATCCCCTAAGAATTTTTCTCATGTTCTTTCCTGTTCAACTGAGCATTTAAAGATACACAAAGGTTTTTTTTTAATCTGTAGGTTTTAAATACTCTCTATAGAGAGGTTTCTCAAGATACCTCATCAGAAATGGGAATCTGTTTTTAGCCTGCTTTTCAGTTAACTATATCATACTACTTTAACATTTAAGTTCAAATAAACAATAACTTAATTGTAAGGGTGATCCACAAGTACCTGGCATTGAATTGTTGTAGAATTACAGAGCAGGAGAGCTGGAAGGGTGTTCTAGTCTAACCTTCTGTTTCTGCTGAAGCAGAAACTGGTGTTTAGAAAGCTTGCAGAGATGTGCCCTGGGTTGCATAATTAGTCATTGTCAGAATCCTCACTAGATCCAGGTACTTCCGCAATGTAAAGATAGCCTTGTGCCTTCAGTCTCAGCACATTAAGTTCTGACATTGAAAGGGAAAAAAAAATTGTATCTTGATTTTTTTCCTATTGTAATTTTTTTCTGAAATGCTTCCATTTCAGGCCGGGATAGAAAATCGTCAGCTGGATACAGTAAATTTCTTTTTGAAGAGCAAGGAAAATCTTTTGAATCCATCCCCAAAATCTTCTGTACCTGATCAATTTGATCAGTTTCCATCCCATTTATATTTAAGAAGTAAGTAAAATAAAGATGTCTGCATTTGTGGTTATTATTTTGTCTCTTTATCGCTTTCAAATTATTGTGTTTTGTGATGATTTATTTACTTACTAAAACTCAATCATGAGATTTTACTTACTTTGCGAATACTTGAATTGTGAGAATCTATAAATGTTCTCATTCTAAGTGGCGTGTTTATTGTTCATATCCAGTACTGTGCTTTGTGTTTTTAGTATGCAAGAAAGAGATAAAAGAAAGAGAGAAAACCTTTCAAATTGAAGAGGTTTTTATTAAAAAAGAGAATAAAATTTACTTGCAAAATTGCCTATTCTTGTAACTGTCTGAGATATACAGTGACAGTACAGCTGGCTGAGTTATGGATTGGGGCTTGTTATAAGAATTTTCAACCTGACTCATCTGTTGCATTACTAACATTTTTTCAAGAATTTGGCTTTCATTTTTAACAAACAGGAAAGATAGCTTTTATTCTTGGATCAGGCAGTCCTATAGATCTTCTCCTTAGAAGCATAGAGTACTAATAAAGTGTGTTTTCCCCTGTACATAGGTTTATAATCTTAAAATTTTTTTTACTTGATGATACATTATAGACATCTTTCTTGTTAATAATAGAAATGTTTATTATTTATGGGATTAACGAACATTTAGTGCTGTGTAAAACATTCATGAAGACATTTAGTCAATGCAAAAGGCCCTCAGAATTTAGTCATGTCCAAAATATCCAGAGACATTTTGTCCACATTCAAAGGTCCTCGAAATTTGGTCCTCTCAAAAACCTCAATGAGCATATCGGTCCATACTAAGTGGTCCTTAACATTTGATCCTGTTAAAAATGCCCATGCTTAGGAAATGTCTCTGGGTTTAAACAGCCTGTAACATTTGTTCATAGTTTTGGTTTACAGGATTATTACATAAAAATACTATCATGTTTTATTGGTCCAATAATAGTGCTGTGGCTATATTGCCAATTACAACCCTTCTTGCCTCAGTAGCCTAGCTGGTCATGGCACGTGGAATTAAGGTAGATGAGTTGGCATGGACCAAATGTCTTTGTGGACACTTAGGACAGAATGTTTATGATAACAGAATTTCATTGTATGGGTATTACCATAATTCACCCAACCAAACTATTAGACATTGGGTCGATTTTAATTTTTATTACTATTTTCAAAGTGTTATCAATGCTGTGTATATAATATTTCACATATGTACAGTTAACTACTTAGGATAAATTTTTAGATATGGAATTTCCATGTCAAAGAGGTGCACATTTTATATTCTTAAATGTTTTCATAAATTGTCCTTCAGAAAAATTTTACCAATTTGTACTCGAGTTACATGAAGAAAATGATAATCTTCTTTTTCCATTAATGTAGTGTTATTTTTCATTGAGATTGTGGATTAGAAATTTTCTTTTTTAAAAACATTCTGCTTTCATGAACTCGAACAAGTGTGGTGATTGCATGGAGAGGGGGTGAGAGGGGGTGGAAGAGGGTATGGGGGGATAAATGGTAATGGAAAAATGAAAAATTCTTTTTCATTTTGAGAGCAGAGTTTCATCTCCTCACTCTTGAATTGCTAACATTATATGTTCCAATTTTTTTTAATCTGCTCAATTTTATAGAAGATGGCCTAGTTTGTAGTGGTGAGTGGGGTTGCGCCAGTGATTGTATGGTCATTATTTACTACTGTTTTTTGGTGGTCCGTGATTTCTCATCAGTTCATTCTCACCTGCATTGCTCTGCCCTAAAGGGAGGGGGAATGAGTCTGGAAATAAGAAACATGGGAACAGCTTTACCTGCTCTCCCAGAGGAAAACCCATGTTTCCCATGCTTGTCACTCACACAGATATAGTTCTAGAGCAGATGCTGAGATAAACAGGAATCATTTCATTAGAGCCAACTGGCAAATGGAGGATTCAGGGGACCCACACTCCTTGCTTTTTTTTTTTTTAAGTATATTTTATTGATTATGCTATTACAGTTGTCCCATGTTTTTTCTCCCCTTTTATTCCCCTCAACCTTGTACTCCTCCCACCAGCATTTCCCCACACCCCTTAGTTCATGTCCATTGGTTGTACATATAAGTTCTTTGGCTTCTCCATTTCCTACACTTTTCTTAGCTTCCCCCTGTTTATTTTGTACCTCCCATTTATGCTTCTTATTCCCTGTACCTTTTCCTCCGTTCTCCCTCCTCCTCCATCCTGCAGATAACCCTCCATGTGATCTCCATTTCTGTGATTCTATTTCTGTTCTAGTTGTTTACTTAGTTTGTTTTTGCAGTTTTTTTTAATAGTTGTGAGCTTGTTTTCATTTTACTGTTCATAGTTTTAATCTTCTTTTTCTTAGATAAGTCTCCTTAATATTTATAATAAGGACTTGGTGATGATGAACTTCTTTAACTTCACCTTATCTGGGAAGCACTTTATCTGCCCTTCCATTCTAAATGATAGCTTTGCTAGATAGAGTAATCTTCATGTAGGTCCCTGTCTCTCGTGACTTTAAATACTTCTTTCCATCCCTTTCTTGCCTGTAAAGTTTCTTTTAAGAGATCAGCTGATGTCAGCTGATAGTCCTATGGGAACACCTTTGTAGGTAACTGTCTCCTTTTCTCTTGCTGCTTTTAAGATCCTCTCCTTATCTTTAATCTTCAGTAATGTAATTATGATGTGCCTTGGTGTGTGCTTCCTTGGGTCCAACTTCTTTGGGACTCTTTGAGCTTCCTAGACTTCCTGGAAGTCTATTTCTTTTGCCAGATTGGGGAAGTTCTCCTTCATTCTTTTCTCAAGTTTTTCAGTTTCTTGCTCTTCCTCTTCTCCTTCTGGCAGCCCTATGATTTGAATGTTGGATCATTTAAAATTGTTCCAGAAGTTCCTAAGCCTCTCCTCATTTTTTTTTTTGAATTCTTGTTTCTTCATTCCATTCCAGTTGAATGTTTATTTCTTCTTTCTGCTTAAAATTGTTGATTTGAGGCCCAGTTTCCTTCCCTTCACTGTTAGTTCCCTGTATATTTTCCTTTATTTCACTTTGCATAGCCTTCATTTTTTCCTCTATTTTGCATCCATATTCATCATTTCTGTGAGCATCCTGATTACCAGTGTTTTGGACTCTGCATCTAATAGGTTGGCTATGTCTTCATCGCTTAGTTGTTTTTTTTTCTGGAGTTCTGATCTGTTCTTTAATTTGGGCCATATTTCTTTGTTTCAGTGCACCTGTTACATTGTAAGGGTCAGAGCTTTAGGTATTTACCAGGGTGGGGCACCTCATGTCACTGAGTTGTGACACTTTGTAGGGGAGGGGTCAGAGAGGGAACAATGCTGTTTGCTCAGTCTTGGCTGGCTTTCAATCACTTCCCCTGCTACTCACAAGCAAATTGGGCCCTTCTGGTGCTGATTCCTGGTTTGGTGGGTTTGTTTATGTTCTAGGATCCCGTGGGCCTCTCCAACAAACTCTTCCGTGAGGCTAGAAGTTTTTCCCAGTGCTGCAACCCCCATAGGTTTTTACAGCTAGATGTTTCTATGCTTTCTTTTCATAAGCTAGACCCCTGGGTTGCATGACCTGTCTCGCTTCCCAGCTATCCCTTCCAGCTTATCTGCACACAAATGTGGGACCGCCTGGTCTGCCAGCCAACGCCTCACCCTATGATCCAGCTACTGCCTTGCTGCATGTCCTTTCTGCCCCAGCTGCCCATCTCTGCCCCTTATACCAGTCTGGATAAATGTTTCTTCTTTAACTCTTTGGTTGTTGGACTTCCATACAGTTTGATTTTCAGGTAGTTCTGCTTTTTTTTTTGCTTTTAAATCTGTTGTCCTTCTTTTGGTTGTGCGAGGAGGAAAAGTATATCTACCTCCACACTCCTTGCTTTTACATCCATGTTTAAGAGAATGGTTTTGGAATCAGACAGGCTTAAGTTCAAATTTTGGATCTGCCACTTCCTTTCCAAATCAACTTAGGTAAGTTATTTATTCTCTTTGCACCTCAGTTTCCTCATCTGTGGAAAGAGTGGAGCCATAACACCTCCCTCTCAGGTTGTTGAAAGGAATATATGAGATAGTATTTATAAAACACCCCATACAATACTTATGGTACAGCAAAATGAGAGTTAATAGTAATACCAGTAAATAATGACTAGTTAAGTAGAATTGCTAAAGTGTATGGTACTAAGACTTTAAAAGATTTGTGAGCTTTTTGAAAATAAGAAATTGGTCCTTGTTTTATGTTTTAAAATATTGCCACATAGTATTTTTTTTAAAGATTTATTTATATTTAGAGGGGAAGGGGGTGGAGAGGGAGAGAAACATTTATGTGCAGGAGAAACATCGATCGGTTGCCTCTCATACACCCCCCACCTGGGAACTGGCCCACCACCCAGGCATGTGCCCTGCCTGGGAATCAAACTGGGGACCTTTCAGTGCCCTTCCCACTGAGCCACACCAGTCAGGGTGCAACATGGTATTTTTGGATATGTTCATTTTGGGGGAATATCTTGATGTTCTTCATGTTAATTTCTTTGATTCTTTCTCAGATGTGGAAGAGTTGACACCAGCATTGGATTTGCTTTGCTCAGCAATTAGAGAAAGTGATTCTGAAACCCAAAGCAAAAACTTCTCAGAACAATTACTTAATCTTACACTGTCCTTCCTTAACAAACAAATAAGGGAGCTTTTTATTCACAATGAAGGTAAGAATAGCAGCAAGGAAAGATACAATTGTTCCATTCCTATGTCACAACAGAGATATAAGTGGGCCTATTGCATGAGAGCATGCAAGTCAGTAGAGTGCCATTTGCTAACATTGGATAAAATCAGTGTGTAACTGAGTGAGTGAAATGAAAGTTGGCAAGAAAGGACTAATCATTGTGAGGTTGTATTAAATCACAGAGCTACCTGTAAATGGGAAATAGCTCAGATTTTTTCATTTACAATTTTGAAAACACTGAATTTGAATTTTGACATTTTCTAGAATTATTTATAATTATAACAGCTTGTGATATATTCTCTCTTTCTATACACACACATATTTTTATGTGTATATGAAATTGGTATATTGGTGTTTTCCATAGAGTTAGATGAACATCTACAGAAAGGAGTGAACATTTTGACCAGCTACATTAATGAGCTTCGAACGTTCATGATAAAGTTTCCTTGGAAGCTAACAGATACTGTAGATGAATATGATGTAAATGAAAATGTCCCCAAAGTAAAGGAGAGCAATATGTGGGAGAAACTCAGCATTGAGGTAAATATGAGTAATTATCTCTTATTTGCCAGATTCAGAGGACCTGAGAAAACAATGGAAGAAACAGAATTTAGATTCTGTAAACTGTGATTAAGAAACTTTTGCAAGGGTGTTAAGTTTTGTATACTTGGAGGTCTCTGGGCACAACTTCAAACTTGTTTTCAAGCTTTGTTTATTTAATTCAAAACAGAGGTGGGCTACCTCATAGTGCCACATCTGCCCACTTGGATCCAGAGACAAATACGCAACTCAAGACTAATGAGCAGCACTGCCTTAGCAACACTTCCTGAATGGCTAGACCTGGGCCCTTTAGACTCAGGCATTCTGCCTGACCTTTTGAATTGGTGCTGGTGATTCAGTCTTAGGAAACTTGTATTTTATGACATTATCACCTGGAATTTGAGTCCCATCTCTGATTCTAGTTAAGGTATTTTGCCAGTTAAATTTTCTGTGCTCATCTGCTGGACTAGGGACTGGAAAAATCCCTCCATCCACATGGAGAATATTGACATTAGAAAGATAAAGGCCAAAATAGGTTAACCCAACTGATCAGTATCAATAGGGAGTAAAAATGATAAGGTTGTGAGATTGCCAGTTTCAAAGGACTGCTGTTCTTGGGGTGGAGACATAGGGAAGTACCTGATATAATTGCATTTTCTGTATCTCTTACTCATTCTCTAGCCAAAAATTGCTTGATTTTTTTCCTACTTTATTGGACTTCTCTTTTCCAGTTTCCTTTGCAGATTTTTCCTCCTCTTCCTAACTCTGATTTCTCCCTTTAATGTCTTCCAAGTTCCATCCATGGTCCTCTGCTCTTTTTACTCAATATCACTAATTTTTTTAATTGGGAGGTGGTTATAGTTTACTTTGATGAAAGCCGTGGACTCTGTCTCCAAAAACATACATGTGAATATATGCATGTGCACATACACCCAATTTTGTACATGGCTTAATGGAGTTTATGGACCTCTCTGAAGCCCCTGGTTAAGAATGCCTCCTCTCTGTTCTCTCTTGTGTTTAGGTTTTCAGTTTATGGTTGGTTTCTTCTTACTTCGATTATTGCAGTAACTTAATGCCTCACTATCTTAAGCTTGAATCCCTTTCAGTCCATTCTCCACATTGCTGCCTGAATATTCCTCCTAACATATATATATATATATATATATATATATATATATATATGTGTGTGTGTGTGTGTGTGTGTGTGTGTGTGTGTATACATGTGTATATGTGTATGTGTGTGTACACACATAGACATACATATACATACATGTATATCACCTCACATTTTTAAGATCCTTCAATGCTCCGCATAAGTTTCAAGATAAAGTCCATCTCTCACACATAATGCCTTTCATGATGGAACCTCTGCTTTTCTTTCAAGTCTTACCTGCTATTCTCCCCAGCTTTTTTTCTCCTATTAAATCAAATAATTTGGAGTTCCCTGAAGACTTGATGTTGTTTCTTGCCTCTATGCCTCTGCACATAATTTTCCCTCTTCTTGGAACTCTTGTCTTCTTTTCTCAATATGTGTAACATTTAACTTGTCTTTAAAACTTTTACCTCATCAGTTATCTCCACCAGGAAGCCTTTGCTTTGTTGTCACTCCTCTTATTTAGGTGTTCCTCTTCTGGACCCTCCTCTTTAGCACCCTGGGATACCTGTATTTCTCTCCCATATCATACAGTACTATAATCAGTACTTCATTTTTGTGTCTTCCACTAGTCTAGAAGCTCCTGGACAGTAGGGTCTGTGTTTCAGTCAACTTTATATCCCCTGTGCAAAGCCCCAAATCTGGTAGGAGATTTTCAATAAAAGTCCTGTAGTAGGTGCTCGATAAGTGTGTACATCCATGTTGATAATCATAATAAGGAAATGAAAAGGAACTTAAAAGGCAGATGTTTTTCTTCCTTTTCCTAGGAAGTTATTGCCAATGCCATTTTAAACAACAAAATACCAGAGGCACAAACTTTCTTCAGGATTAATAGTCATTCTGCTCAAAGACTTGAAGAGCTCATTAGAATAGGCCTAGATTTGGTCTTTGACAATTTGAAAAAGAACAATGTAAAGGAAGCCTCCGAACTTTTAAAGAATATGGTGAGTGACATAATCTATTTGTCTGATCATAAAGTTCCTAAAGTAAGAGAACATCTCTACATACTTAATATAATTTCTGGTTGATATAAGAATTGATTTGTGACAGCCCTGGTCATTGGGAAATCAGATTTGATTCCAGCCATTGTGAATTGTTTACCTCATAGTTGCCATGGAACTACAGATGTAATAAGAACACACAGCTTTTTTTATGTAGATGTGGTAGAAAGAATGTTTTTATGACATGGAAGGCCTTATACAGGATCACACCTAGTCCTTTAAATATGCCACGGTAAGGCTTAAGTTTTTTAGTACAAATGCTCAAATTGGAGCTAAGTGGCATGTCTTTTACAACCTTTTGGGTGTCTGGTCAGGAGGAGACAAGATTTTCTCTGTTTATTATGATGCAAATAAACTCAGCACTTGTTGGCTGCCTTTGGACTGCTGTGACTGATTTGTAACTTGAAAAGGCCACTGTTGACTATGGCCCAGTCTTCCCTACCCTACAAGATGTAGATAGGCACTTGAACTGACCTGCTGAATATAAAATAATAAAGCCAAAATTTTATCAAAAAAATGATTTTTATTTAGAGTTATATCACAGACTAAGAAATTTGTGTAGCTTTTACTAGGAAATAATGACAATAATACTAAAATGTTTTTTGGTACTAAGAACTTTCTTGAAGATATTTTTGATTCGAGTTTCTATTTATTAACTCTCTGTTAGAGTTGTTAGTTTGGTTAGAAGTAGACCATATTTCTCGTTTAAGGCTGCATGTCAAAGCCTGCACAGGACCTCATTATTTGTTGGGGAACATCCTGTATTGTTCATGTGACCACTTACACCTAAATTTTAACTTTCTAATGATACCTTTGCTTTGTGGTCCATGGTTTTACTTTTGAGGAGGGGAAGTGCTAGAGCTAGGACTCCTAAACTAAGATGTGGCCCTAATCTTCATCATTACGGTCTGATCCACGCTAACTTTCTGCAAGTGCAGAGGAGTAAAACTATGTAAGGGTTGTTATTTGCATTGACTTTTGTTTTTAAGTGAATCATCATAGCAGATACCAGTAGTTTTGGTTCAGTGATAGCCTGGCATACCTTACATTGTTTGATGTGTTGCCTTTGTTCTGGCAAAATGCTTAAGGACTTTCGGGACAGGCAGTAAAAATGTGTGATAAATTTAGAAAATGAAAAAAAAAGTCACAAGAGCAGGGAAGCTGTGGAATTCTATGTATGTGTGTAATAGGGTACTTCTGTATCCAACACATGTATTTATACTCAAAATAGCTCTATTACAACATTATATTTTCTCTATGTTTATTATAGGGCTTTGATGTAAAAGACCAGTTGCTCAAGATATGCTTCTATACAACTGATAAAAATATACGGGACTTTTTGGTAGGTAAAGGTGAGACTATGTAGTTTATATTTTCTAGAAAACCTTGGTGAATCTTCAAAATAAGTAATTTTAACATTCAACTAATATCCAGTAAGTAAAAGTAAGCCAACTCCTTTGTATTTCTAAATGATCATTTTGCATTTGTGGTAAAGGAAAACCTGTGTGAATACATATATATATAACCTCAGAAATTCAAAATATATTTCTTAAATGGCATTTAATTGCATGACATTTGTTTTACAAATGTGCTTGATTTTTGTGAGGTCACTTCTTTAATTTTTATTCAAGGTTGAAATTTTAAAAGAAAAAAATTATTTTTCTGAAAAAGAGAAAAGAACTATAGACTTCGTGCATCAAGTTGAGAAGTTTTATTCAGAACATTTGCAAGGAAATATGCAGATCCAGTCCTTTCCCAGGTAGTCTCATTAGTCCCTTTTTGGTAATATGGGAAGAATATTTTAGATAGTATGTAGTTTTTAATTGTTAGTGAGCATGGGTTTCTTCTGTAGAACTGAGCTTACATCCCTTATGAAGGTAAAACTTGTATCACCCAGAAGGGACTCAGGAATTTCCCAATATGTGTGTGTATGTGCACACATGGGAATAAATACAAAATTAAGAGTATTATAGTATGTGTTCCCCAAAAGAATAGAAGTTTTTGAACAGATAATAAGAAACGATGCTTTTTCCTCCAAAGTTAAAAGAAATTATATCACTGTTTTAGGTACTGGATAAAGGAACAAGATTTTTTCAAGCACAAATCTGCTTTGGACTCATTCCTGAAATGTGATTATAAAGATAAATTTGACAAACAGAACCATAGAATTGCATTAAATTGGGCTCAGTGGTGGAATCAACTAACACAAGAATCTATCCTTCTTCCCAGGATAAATCCAGAAGGCAAGTGTGAGAGAGCCTGAAATTTGAACATATTGAATGAGTATTCAATTAGGCATTAGTATAGTTTCGTGTGTGTTTCCATTCTAGAATTCCTTTAGGGGAAAAATATTCAGTTGCTTTAAAATGCAAGTCATGCCCTGGCTGGTATGGCTCACTTGGTTGGAGTGTCGTCTCATAGCGGAAGGGTTGTGGGTTCAATCCCTGGTCCAGGCACATGCAGGAGGCAACCCATTGATGTTTATCTCTCTCTCTCTTACTCTCTCAAAAAGCAATGAAAAAAATTCTTGTGTGGGGATTAAAAAAAATGCAAGTCATTAAGACTTCTTATCTGAAGGTTATTGTAAGGAACTTATAATAATGTAATAGTGAAAGAGAAAAGTTGTATGGTTCAGTAAATTGAGATTTCAAGGCTGAGTTCTTTTTCCTGCCTCAAAGTGACATTGTTTATTTTCCAAATTATCTTTGAATTTCTTCTTGTGTAAATTGAAGATCTGTATGACATTAGGGCTCTGGGGAATAACTAATGGTGGTAATTCATAAGGTGTCAAATTCATGTTTATTATTGTAGCCAAAGTTTTT
Source organism: Pteronotus mesoamericanus (assembly GCF_021234165.1). Lineage (NCBI taxonomy): Eukaryota > Metazoa > Chordata > Mammalia > Chiroptera > Mormoopidae > Pteronotus > Pteronotus mesoamericanus. The sequence goes on from NW_026555065.1 coordinate 20,590,137, forward strand.
ATTTAAGAAAAAGAAAAGGGAAAAAGGGGGCTGAAAAGATAAGTGAAATGCACAATTAATTCCTGAGTTTCATTTAACCACTATACTAATAAGAAGCAATGTTTAACCCTTCTTCCAGCTAAATATTGATTACAAAGTGAAGAGCAACATAAAGGAAGAAAATAGTAAAAGAAGCAGAGGGCCTGGATAATTTATATATATAAATATTTATCCAGATAGTCGTTTTACTCAGTTGATTAGTGTTGAGTTTTGTGGCAGTAATCATAATTCATTGCTATTTTAAAATGTATTTTGTTCTTAATGTAGAATATAAATTGTATTCTCCCGAAGCCCTCTGGACATACCTCACAGCTCGCCATGATTGGCTAAGCATTATCTCATGGATTAGAGAATTTCAAACCCAGAATAGTTATTCTTCACTTCAGCAGAACAAATGGCCTCCTCTGACTGTTGATGTTATCGATCAGAATACCTGCTGCAACAACAACATGCGGAACAAAATTATAGATGAGCTGGCCAGGTACTATAACTATGGGGCAAAGCAATAAAAAGAATTCTGTAACGTTCCCTCTGAACTGCCAAGAATACATTAAAATTGAGGTTTTAAAATCTTACACATTTAGCATTATGCAGTAGTGAATAGACTCTCAATCTCGATGAAGGTATGTGCTTTGGTGTAGAAATGGTAAGCTGTCGGTGGGGCCACAAGGACTAAGTGGCATGGCAAGAGCTGAAATAAGGAGAGCTTAGTATCCTGTAATGTCCCCTACTCTTCTCACTGTACCCATATGCTGTGTATGGTCTTGAACTAAAGAGAACTCCTCAGTTAAGAAATTAGTGAGGGGGAGGAGATCCTGAAGTGTTAAGGGAAGACTTTAAACTTTAATTTCTGAAAGTAATTCTATTAGAGCAAACTGTATGAACTTGCCATTTGTGTGGGTCAGAAATGGATGAACATCAGCAATTTCATATCATTCAACCTAATCTACCTTTCTAAATTATCAAAATAATAATGAGACTGAACATGTATGTTAATTTTTAACTTTCTTAAACTAATTTCCTATGTGTACTTTTTGGGAAAGAATAGCTGTACTGTTTACTCAACTTAAGGATATGGAGAGTGATACACAGAGAAGTTAAGAGCTTTGCCCAATCCAGTACTTACAGGCCTTAATTTTTTTAACCCCTGACTTTCTATTCACTTTTCTTTCCATTGCATTAAATCCTCTTCTTGTTTACTAAAAGTAAAATTTCATATAACTTGTATGCTTATTAAATATTTTGCTTAAATATTTCACCATTTAAAAAGCTAACATATATATGATTTATCATGAATTATGATGATAATGAACTAATGAGATCTACTACATTAACAGATTAAAGGGAAAAATGCCATCCTGATAGCTACACAAAGCATTTGATAAAATTCAACATCTATTTATAGTAAAAACTGTTAGCAAACTAAGAATAGATGCAAATCCCTTAACTTTAAACGAGTATCTTAAAAAAAAAAAATCTAGCTACCGTTATACTTAACGTGAAGTATCACAAGCGTTCTCTTAGATTTGGAGTAAGACAAGCCTGCTATCAATTCTTCACAAGTTGATCTTTAGATATTGTACAATCTCAGTAAAAATCCCAGCAAGTTTTCTCCTGGATTTTGATAAGCTGATTGTTAACATTAATGTGGAAATGCAGAGGGTCAGGAATAGCCCTAAAAAAGAGGAATTTGTCCTACCAGATATCAAGACTTTTCCTAAAGCTATAGCAGTTAAGTCCGTGGGAGTGTTGGTGCAGGAACAGACAAGAAGACCAGTAGAACAGAATAATGAGCATAGAAATAGACTTATCGACACATGCTCACTTTATATGTGACAAAGGTGACACCACAGAACAGTGGGCAATGAGTAATCTTTTTGCCACATGGGACTGAGAGGACTGGATGATAGCTATATGGGAGAAAAAGTTAAATTGAACCCTTTGTCTTACATCATGCATAAAATCAATTCCAGGTAGATTTTTAAACCTTAATGTCAAATGTGAAACTATAAAGCTTTCAGAAATACAGAAGAGTATCTTCATGACCGTGAGAGTAGTGTATGTCACCCAACCTGCAAGAGAACCAGGGCATCCCAATCCTACCCTTTTTCTGACTCTTATCTTCTGGGAAGGGGAGGGGTCTGCCACAGGGCAAACCAAAACAGAAGCCTGAGGGCACCGTCGTCTTCTGGAGCAACCAATGCTGGTGAGCCCCAGGGACACAGCACAGGAGAAGAGTAAAGCTCGGCTCTGAAGGGGCAGATACCAGTGCAATTAGGCATTTCACAAAGAAGAAGAAAAACTGGTTTCATTATAGTTGTTTCACTTAAAGTCACAGAACTGATAAGCATATGAAAAGGTGCTCTTCCTCATTTGTAGTCATGGAAATATAAATTTATTTTACAAAAAAATTGAACAACTGCAATGACCATCAAAGGTAGAGTAGATAAATAAAATGTAGTGTAATCATACAATGTAATACACTATGTAACAAAAACTGACAAGCTGTAGCCACAGGTATCAACATAGACAAATTGCACAACGTTGAGTAGAATTTTCCAGAAGATACCATTTATATATTTATTTATATAGGAAGTTTAAAATAGGCAAAGCTGAACCATATATTATTTGGGGTTACATATATGGGTGCTAAAATTATGAATAAAACTAAGAGAATGGTTATCACAAAAGTCAGGGTAGCAAAGGACATGCAGTGGGGAAGGAGTACACTGAGGGCTTCCAGGTATAATGTGCTATAATCTTGGTGGTGATTACGTGGTGTTCCTTTAAACTCCACATCATATATTTTCTGTATGCCTTTGTATGATGTATATGATGTGTTTAACAGTAAGTTTGTAAAAAGTAATATTTCAATGCAAATTTCTTTTGTTTAGTAGTTGCTTTATTTAAATTATTCTGCTTTAGTTTCTTAATGATTTTGTTTGTATATTTTGGTGAATTTCTCAGTGCTAAAAACATCTAGCTTCAAGAGCTAACCATTGCTGTACACTGGACTGTACAGTTCCAGTCATAAATAAAAAAAAATGGAGATAGTTTAGGTTTTTGAAATATTTAAGGTAACTCAATACTGTTATTACTACTAAATATTTAAGATAACTCAATACTGTTATTAAATACTAAAATGATTCAGAAACCCTCATTGGAAACCAGTAAAATGTGTCTCAGAATGTATGTATAGAGTAAGAATTGGCAGTCTTAATTTGTAAATACTTTTTTTAAAAAATGCAGTAAGTCCTCCCTTAACATTGTCAATAGGTTCTGTGATTTTAAGTGATACAACATCTAAGGAAACCAGTTTTACCAATGGCTAACTGATATGAACAAGAGGGAAGTTACTATGGCATCTCATCAATATTATAAGTTAAAAAAAAGGTGTTGAGTGAAAAGAAAGGACATTATTTGAGTACCTGTTGTAGTTGAGACTTAAACTAATGGAGGTGGTTTTGGCGTGCCCTGAAACTAGCAGTTTTTTAACTTTTCATCTCTTACACCTGTTCTATAGGAATGGGATTTTTCTTATATCTGAACTAGAAGACTTTGAACTCTTCCTCCTAAGACTGAACCGTATTGGGGGTGTGATGCAAGATACCCTTCCTGTTCAAAACTACAGATCCAAAGAAGGTTGGGATTTCCATTCTCACTTCATTCTCTATTGTTTGGAGCACAGCCTGCAGTATCTTCTTTATGTCTATCTCGACTATTATAAGTAAGTACTGAGAACTGATTGTCCTTGAGCAGGTCTTCATGTTTTCTTTTTCAATTCTATTTAAATGTGACACGCATGAGGAATACTGATATTTTAAAATTTTTTCTTTGAAAAAAAAATTGATTCGTAGGGAAGGGAAGGAAGGGAGAAAGGGAGGAAAACATCAATGTGAGGGAGAAACATTGATTGGTTGCCTTCTGCACGAGCCCTGACTGGGGACTGAACCTGCAACCCAAGCATGTGCCTGGATCAGGAATCAAACCTGTGACCTTTCAGTTTGCAGGTTGATGCCCAACCAACCGAGCCACACCGGTTGGGGGCAACTGATTTTTGAAGTTCTTCCCACTGCAGCACTTGGTACATCTTTTAGCTCTATGCTAAATTCAACTAAATGTTTATCCTGTGTTTTTTGGTGATGTTAAATTTGTAATATCTCTGTTAACCTTTTAAATAGCTAGAGATTAGAATAAAATGAAAGTTTGAAAAAGAGGAGGGAGGCTGGCTGGTGTGGCTCTGTGGATTGAGTGTTGGCCTGGGAACCAAAGGGTTGGCAGTTTGATTTCCAGTCAGAGCACATGCCTGGATTTAAGGCCAGGTCTCAGGTTGAAAGCATGTGAGAGGCAACTAATCAATGTGTTTCTCCCTTTCTTTCTTTCTCCCTCCCTTCCCCTCTCTCTAAAAATAAATTTAAAAAATTCTTTAAAAGAGAGGATGATTCTTAAGGTTAACCTGGAGCTCTTGGATACTTTCATTACCAGGCAAATGGTAAACAACTTTGAATTCATAGCCACTGCTGGTTAGATATGCTCTAAAATTTACATTTGTTTGGATGAATAGATGGATGGATGGAGCGATAGATACCAGTATATACCTACTTAAGATCAACCTGTAGATTCATGTATGTGGGCAGTGGTTATTGCTATTGGGTCAGTAATAACAACAATAATAGTAATGGTCTCTAATATGTGAGTGTTTACAATGTTCTTGGTACTTAGATTATGTCATCTAATTTTCACAGAAACCCTATGAAATGGTTATTTCTACCTCCTTTTCACAGATGAGCGAACTGAAGCTTTGAGAGAGACTAAGTGCCTTATGGCTCATAGCTGGTAAATGGCAAAGTCAGTTTGATTCTAGAGTCCACTTTCAGTATGCTAATGAGAACACATTTATTTTGTGTATTAAAGACTAGAAATTCAAGCAGAGGGTATATTTCTGGTTCATATCATTGAGGCTTACTTACACACAGAAATGTTTTCCCCAAAGCTACTGACAAGATAATTTAAAAGCCATATTTTCAAAGGACCTATTCTGAGCCTTAACTCCTTAGTCCTAGCTTCTCTCTAATTGTATAAAGGTTTTTAATAACCTCTTAAGTCTGAAAATGCTATAGAGTTCTGTTGTAAAAATAGTGAAATACAAAGTTTCTTAAAGTACTTGAAGTATGAATTATCTATTAATCTTATACTGGACTGATAAAATTTATTTTGGTAGTAAACACATTTTAAATATTATTTTCTCTATCTCTAAAATTTTCCTCTATTTCTAGATCATAAGGAATATGCAAAACAACACAAGTGGACATATATTGTGTTATATTTACTTTTAAAATCCAAGGTTCTTTTTTTATGCTAGTTATCACCTGAGCAAACATGATTGCAACTGTCTGTCTTATCCTGTATGTTAATCAGAGTGTGTTTTTTATTGTATATTTTTATACAGGCTTAGTCCTCCAAACTGTCCCTTTTTGGACAAAAAAGAATTACATGAAGCTCACCCTTGGTTTGAATTTTTAGTTCAGTGTCGACAAGTTTCCAGTAACTTCACAGGTATGGGTGTATTGTACTAAATACAGAAATTGCTATGTATAAATAACTTGTCTGTTGAACAGCATTTAGCTTGTAAACTCTTTTAAATAAATCATTTGGCTGAAGACAAATATCTGACCATAATCTAGGTTCAAGCTTTGTTTAAAAAGCAGAAGACCAAAAATGTTAGTTTCTTCTGAGCTAAGAAAAGCCAGACTTGGATTAGACAGTGTGTAGTTGTTTCCTTTCCGTCTCAGCCTCCTGCTCTATTATCTTTGGATATCTCTCATCTTACCAGTTTATCATAGCTGAATTTCTGCTCTCTGACAGACTGACACTCTTTTCCATGAAGAAGTGGCTTGTCCTCTTTTAGTAAGGAACTCCAGATGGAGTGAAAAATGCACAGTATGTGTGGTCCTGTTGTGTCTTCTGTAGCAGAGCTGCTGACAGAGAGTGTTGCTGTGGTTACAATCAGATAAAATAGCCCAGTGAGCCCTGAAGGCTTAGCTGGTGTTATTCCAGAGATTCCTGAAAAGGCAAGGAATGTCAACAGTCAATCTTTCACTTTTATATAATGTCCGGTTTCTTAGCAAATGAACAATATTTTCATAACATGGTTTTGTTTTGTTCTTTTGGTGCTGGTTATAAAATAATATATGTTCATTGTAAAAAAGACAAAAACAAAAACAAAAAAAACCCCTGACAATTATTGAGAAGATAGCTGTCCATAGGTAGAAGCCTAAGTAGATAGGAAGATTCATGGGTAATTCTTTTTTAAAAATGTATTTTATTTTATTTTATCTTTTTCCATCACCATTTATCCCCCTTATACCCTCTACTACCTCCACCCATTCCCTTCCCGCCCACAATCACCAACCACACAGTTGTCCATGCCCACGAGTCCTTTCTCTCTTTTTTTTCTGTTTTTGCTCAATCTCTTCCCCACCCCTGCTCCCCACAAAGCTCTCATCCTGCTCTCTATCTAGGAGTCTGTCTCTTTTTTGGTTGTTAGTTCAATTTGTTCATTAGATTCCACCTATGAGTGAAACCATATGATACTTGTCTTTCTCTGACTGACTTATTCCACTTAGCATGATGTTTTCCAGATCCATCCATACTGTTGTGAAGGGTAAAATTTCTTCTTTTCTACAGTTGAGTAGTATTTCATTGTATAAATGTCCCATAGTTCTTTTATCCACTCATCTACTTATGGACACTTGGGTTGTTTCCACATCTTGGCAATTGTAAACAATGCTATATTGAGCATAGGGGTGTCTTTCAAATTAGTGTTTTGGGTATCTTTGGATAAATTCCAAGAAGTGGAATTTCAGGATCAAAAGGCAGTTCCATTTTTAACTTTTTGAGGTAACTCCATACTACTTTACACAGTGGCTGCACCAATCTGCATTCCAAACAATAGTGCATGAGGGTTCCCCTTTCTCCACATTCCGGCCAGCACTTGTTCATTGATTTATTACTGATAGCCATTCTGACAGGTGTGAGGTAGCATCTTTTTGTGCTTTAAATTTGCATCTCTCTGATGGCTAGTGATGTTGAGCATCTTTTCTATGTCTAAGGGCCATCAGTATGGCCTCCTTGGTGAAGTGTCTGTTCAGGTCCTTTGCTCATTTTTTAATTGGATTGTTTGTTGTCCTGGTGTAGAGTTGGATCATATCTTTATATCTTTATATAAAAAGATACATAAAGATATAAAAGTTCTTTATATCTTTAGGATATTAAACCATTATCCAATATATCATTGGCAAATAAGTTCTCCCATACGATCAGTTCCCTTTTCATTTTTTCTTTTTTTCTTTAATTATATTTTATTGGTTATGCTATTACAGTTGTCCTAATTATCCCCCTTTTCCTCCCTCTACCCAGCACCCCCACTCTCAGGCAGTCCCCACATCATTGTTCATGTCTGTGGGTCATGCGTGTAAGTTCTTTGGCTGCCCTATATCCCATATTGTGCTATACCTCCCCATGGCTATTCTCTAACTACATATTTGTACTTCTTAATCCCCTCATCTCTTTACCCATTCTCTCACACATCCCTCCCATCTGGCAACCATCTAAATGCTCTCCATATCCATGAGTCTGTCTCTGGTTTTCTTGTTTGCTTAGTTTGTTTTTTAGATTCAATTGTTGGCAGGTAGGTATATATTGCCATTTTATTGTTTATAGTTTTGATCTTCTTTTGCTTAAGCAGGTCCCTTTAACATTTCATGTATAATGGTTTGGTGATGATGAACTCCTTTAGTTTTTTCTTCTTGGGAAGCTCTTTATCTGCCCTTCTTTTCTAAATGATAGCTTTGCTGGGTAGAGCGGTCTTGGTTGTAGGTCCCTGCTTTTCATGACTTTGAATATTTCTTGCCAATCCCTTCCTGTGTGTAGAGTTTCTTTTGAGAAATCAGCTGACAGTCTTATGGGAACTCCCCTATAGGTAACTTACTGCTTTTCTCTTGCTGCTTTTAGGAACTCCCACTTTGTCTTTAACCTTTGGCATTTTAATTATGATTTGTCTTGGAGTGGGCCTGTTTGCATCCATCTTGTTTAGGACTCTGTGCTTCCTGGACTTGCATGTCTGTTTCCTTCACCAAATTAGGGAAGTTTTCTTTCATTATTTTTTCAAATAGATTTCTGGTTTCTTATTCTTTCTTTTTTCCTTTGGGCATTCCTTTGATTTGAATGTTGGAAGGATTGAAGTTATCCCATAGGCTGCTTATGCTACCTTCATTTTTTTTTTGTTTCTTTATTATTATTCTTGTTCTGATTGCTTGTCTTTTGCTTCTTTATGTTCCAAATCGTTGATTTGATTTTTGGCTTCATTCACTCTGCTCTTGTTTCCCTGGAAATTGTTCTTTATTTTAATTAGTATATCCTTCATTTCTGACTTTTTTTAAAAAATAAGGATAGTGAATTTTAAAAAAGATTTTATTTATTTTTAAAGAGGGGAAGGGAGGGAGAAAGAGAGGGAGAGAAATATCAGTGTATGGTTTCCTCTTGAGTGCTCCCTGCTAGGGACCTGGCCCGTAACCCACCAGGTATGTGCCCTGACTGGGATTGAACTAACGACCCTCTGTTTGCAGGCCAGCACTCAATCCACTGAGCCACACCAGCCAGGGCTCTGATTGGTTTTTTTTTATGCTGTCGAGGTCCTCACTATGTTCCTTGAGCCTCCTTATAACCAGTGTTTTGAACTCTGCATCTGATAGATTGCTTATCTCCATTTTGTTTTGCTCTTTTTCTGGAGTTCTGATCTGCTCTTCCATTTGAATCTTGGTTCTTTGTCTCCTCATTTTGGTAGCCACCCTGTGTTTGTTTCTATGTATTAGGTAGAGCTGCTAGGACTCTCTGTCTTTGTAGTGTGACCTAATGTAGTAGGTGTTCTTTAGTGTCCAGTAGCACAGACTCCCCTCTCACCCAAGCTAGGTACTTGAGGTGTGCCCTTTGTGTGGGCTGAGTATACCCTCATCTTTCACTTGAGACTTGATTGCTTTTGGCTGGTCAGTGGGAGGGATTTACCCATGCTAATCAACTTGCAAGAAATGGCTGTGACCACTGACCACCAACCTCCACCCTCCGTGGAGGATCAGTTGTGTGGGGTAAGGTGGTGGTGCTCCACTGTGGCCTGTACCTGTCCACTGGGTGTGCAGGCATTGGGGTTTCCCAGGTGGTGCAGACCAAGATCAGCTCACACCTGTGTGTTGCCTGGGTCACTGAGCTATAAAGCAATCTGAGATGGCTGCTACTTGTGCTGGTCTTGGAGTTTCCCAGATGAAGCCCAAGTGTGAATGTAGGCTGGTTGCTGTTAGTGCTAGGCCTAGGACCACTTAGCATGAGGTATGAGGGCTGGGAGCTCACTGAGACTGACTGTTTCTTGTTTAAGAGAATTAAGGAGGTTGTGAAGCAGGAGCCAAGACCAGCCATTCATATGGAAAAGCAGTTTGGGTGGGCCCATAAGCTGTGTGGGGCAGAATAGCTGGGCATCTCCAGGGTGGGACAAACAGTGTTAGTCAGGTTGTTGGAGAATCAGATATGGCACCAGCCTCCCAACTCTGTGGCTCTGTGGGGAGAGGAATCAGAAAAAGGGACAATGGCCTCTGCCCACCTTTCTGTTTGGGACAAAGCTGTCCCCAGCTCTCACCTGGATGCAAGACACTTCAGATTCTCCCTGTGTGCCACTGGTGCCTTTTAAGTTGCTACCATGGTGCCGGAGCTCAGAAAAAGTGAGTCTGAGTAAATGCATGTATGGGTTCTTTAAGAGGAATTGCTTGGGACTCTGGGGGTTTCTTCTACTGACTAAATCCTTGCTGTTTTTAGCAGCCAGAAGTTATGGGGACCTGTCTCCCTGACACTGGAACCCAGGGCTGGGGTGCCTGGTGTGGGGATGGGACTCCTCGCTCCTGAGATATCCCTCCCGAATTTTTATCTTCCACACATGAATGTGGGATCAGCCTGTTTTGTGTGTGTGGCCCTCCTACCTGTCTGGATATATGTGGTTTCTTTCATTCTGTAGTTGTCAGACTTCCTTTCAATTTGATTTATGATGCTTCTGAGTGATAGCTGTTCTGTATTTCAGTTGTGACTTTGATGTGATTGTGCGAGGAGGAGAGCTGTGTTTATCTATGTCACCATCTTGACTGGAAGTCCCCCCCTTTTCAGTTTTATGATGGTTTCTTTAGCTGTGCAGAAGCTTTTTAATTTGATATGGCCCCATTTGTTGATTTTTTTTCCTTTATTTCCCTTGCCTTAGGAGATATATTGGCAAAAATATTGCTATGAGGGATTTCTGAAATTTTACTGTGTTTTCTGCTAGGATATTTATGGCATCATGACTTGTATATAAGCCTTTCACCCATTTTGAGTTTATTCTAGTGTATGGTATAAGTTCATGGTCTAGTTTCATTTTTTGCATGTACCAGTCCAGTTTTCCCAAGACCATTATGGAAGAGGCTATTTTTATTCCGTTATATGCTAGTGCCCCCTTTGTCAAGTGTTAATTGACCATAGACACATGTTTATTTCTGGGCTCTCTAGTCTGTTCCATTGATCTATGTGTCTGTTCTTAAGAACCAGGGTGTTTGTAGTACCTTGTAGTATAGTTTGCTATCAGGTATTGTGAATCCTCCAACTTTATTCTTATTTCTCAGTTTGCTGAGGCTATTTGGGGTCTTCATTGGTTTCATATTAATCTTTGGAGTATTCATTGTAGATCAATGAAATATACCACTAGTATTTTAATAGGGATTGCATTGAATCTATGGATTGCTTTGGGTAGTATGCATATTTTAATGATGTTAATTCTTCCAGTCCACAAAGAGGATATGTGCTTCCATTTATTTGTATCTTTCTCAATTTTTTTTCAGTGTTCTACAGTTTTTCGAGTATAGGTCTTTTACCTCCTGGGTTAAGTTTATTACTAGGTACTTTACTTACCTTGTTGCTATGGTAAATGGGATTTTTTTTCCTAGTTTATGTTTCTGATATTTCATTGTTGGTGTACAAAAATGCCATCGATTTCTGAATATTGACTTTGTATTCCACTACTTTGCCAAATTCACTTATTAGGTCAAGTAGTTTTTTGGTGGAGACTATAGCATGTTCTATGTACACTACCATGTTGTCTGCAAATTATCAGTTTTACTTCCTCTTTCCCAACTTGGATGCCTTTATTTCTGATCACTGTGGCTAGGACTTCCAATACTATGTTGAGTAAAAGTGGTGAAAGTGGACACCTTTGTCTTATTTCTGATCTTAAGGGAAAAGCTTTTAGTTTTTGCCCATTGATGTGATGTTGGCAGTAGGTTCTCATATATGGCCTTTCTATGTTGAGGTATGTGCCCTCTATGCCTACCTTGCTCAGAGTTTTTCTCATAAATGGGTGCTGGGTTTTATCAAATGCTTTTTCTGCATCTATTGGTATGATAATCAGGTTTTTGTCTTTCATTTTGTTTATGTGGTGTATTATGTTTATTAATTTACTAATATTGTACTATCCTTGGATCCCTGGGACAAATACCACTTGATCATGGTCTATGATCTTTTTAATGTATTACTGGATCAGGGTTGCCAATTTTTGTTGAGGATTTTAACATCTGTATTTATCAGAGATATTGGCCTGTAATTTTCCTTTTGTTGTGTCTCTACCCTATTTTTGAATTAGGATTATACTGGCCTCGTAAAAACATTTTGGGAGCCTTCCCTCTTCTTGAATTGTTTTGGAATAGTGTGAGAAGAATAGGAGTTAGCTATTCTTTGAATGTTTGTTAAAACTAGCCTGTGATGCTATCCAGTCAGGGCTTTTGTATACTGGGAGTTTTTTTAATTATTGGTTTGATTTTGCTACCTGTTACCAGTCTATTAAGACTTTCTGCTTCTTTTTGACTCAGTTTTAGAAGATTGTATATTTCTAGAAATTTATCCATTTAGCCCACATTGCCCAATTTCTTGGCATATAGTTGTTCATATAATTTCTTACAATTTTTTGTATATCTGTGGTGTTGGTTGTTACTTCTCCTTTTTCTTTTCTGATTTTATTTATTTGGGTGGTCTTTTTTTCTTGATGAGCCTCATTCAGGTTTGTCAATTTTGTTTATCTTTTCAAAGAACCAGTTCCTAAATTCATTGATCCTCTGGATTGTTGTTTTTTTGTTTGTTTGTTTGTTTTCTCTTACTCTCTTTGTCATTTAATTCTGCTCTGATCTTGATTATTTCCTTCTTTCTACTGATTCTGGGCTTTGTTTCTTATAGTTCCTCTAGTTATGTTAGATGTAGGGTTAGGTTGTTTATCTGAGGTTTTTCTATCTTCTTTAGAAGGCCTGTATTGCTGTGAATTTCTCTCTCAGGACTGCCTTTTCTGTGTCCCATAGCTTTTAGATTGTCATGTGTTCATTTTCATTTGTTTCCAGCTCCTTTTTTATTTCTTCTTTGATCTCATTGTTAAGGCATTCATTATTTCATACCATGTTATTCAGTCTCCATATATTTTATTGTTTTTGAGTATTTTTCTTTGAGGTTGCTTTCCAGTTTCAAGCTGTAGTAATCCGAAAAGAAGTTTGATATGATTTCAATTTTCTTGATTTTGTTGAGGCTTGCTTTGTGTTCTACCATGTAGTCTATGAAAAAGATCCATGTGAATTTAAAAAGAATGTATATTCTGCTTTTTTGGTATGAAATGCTCTATAATAACAATTAAGTCTGTTTAATCTAGGGTGTCCTTCAGTGCTGCAATATCCATGCTGATTTTTGTTTAGACAATCTATCCATTGTTGACAGTGGGGTGTTAAAATCCCCTATGATGACTATATTGCTGCCAATCTCCTTCTTAATGTCCTAGAAGGTTTTTTCTTATGTATTTAGATGCTTCTATGTGGGTGCATCTATGTTTACAAGTGTTATATCCTCTTGTTGGACAACTCCCTATGTAGGACCTTCTTTGTCTCTTGTTATGACCTTTGTTTTGCAGTCTATTTTGTCTGATGTAAGTATTGCTACCCCAGCTTCTTTTTCATGTTTATTTGCTTGGAATATTGTTTTCCATCCCTTCACTCTTGGCCTGTGTATATCTTTTGTTCCGAAGTGGGTCTCTTGTAGACAGCATGTATGCGCATCATATGTTTTCTTATCCACTCAGCTACCCTTTACCTTTTGATTGGAGCATTTAATCCATTTACATTTAGTGTTACTATTTTTATATTTTTATTCATTGTCATTTTTTCCCTTTGTTCCTGTGTTCTTCTCTTTTACTTCAGCTTATTTTTTTAATGATTATATTTATTTTTAGATAGAGGGGAGCGAGAAAGAGGGGGAGAGACACAGATGTGAGAGAAACACTGATCACTTGCCCCTCACACATACCCCACCCACAGATCAAACCCACAACCCAGGCATGTGCCCCAACCAGAAATTGAACCAGTGACCTTTTGCTTTGTGGGATGATGCCCAACCAATTGAGCCACACCAATCAGGGCTTTTTCTTTATCTTCTTAAAGCAGTCCCTTTAGCATCTCTTGCAATGTTGATTTGGTGGAGATGTATTCTTTTAGCCACTTTTTTTGTCTTGGAAGCTCCTTATTTCACCTTTCCTTTTACATGAGAGCCTTGCTGAGTTGAGAGATCTTTAGTTTTCATTACTTGGAATATTTTGTGCCATTCCTTTCTGGCTTGTAGTGTTTATGTTGAGAAATCAGCTGATTAGCCTTATGGGAGCTCCATTGTATGTTACTAGTTATTTCTGCCTTGCTGCCTTGAAGATTCTCTCTCTGTCCCTAAACTTTGTCCCTAAAGATGTGTCTTGGAGTGGGCCTCTTTGGGTTCATCTTGATTGGGCGCTCAGTGCTTCCTGAATTTCTGTTACTTTTTCCCTCACCAAGTTAAGGAAGTTTTCTGTCATTATTTTTTCCAACAGGTTTTCTATCCCTTGCTCCTTTTCTTCTCCTTTTGGAATCCCTTTGATGTGAATGTTGTTACATTTTATGTTGCCCTGCAGCTCCCTTAAACTATCTCTGTTCTTTTTGAGGCTTTTTTGTTTTGTTGCTCTGACTGGGTGTTTTTTTTCTATCTTGTCTTCCAACTCACTGATTCAATCCTCTGCTTCATCTGACCTGTTTTCAGTTCCTCCTAGTGTAGTCTTCATTTCAGGTATTGTATTGTTCATTTCCTTCTGGTTCTTACTCATAGTCTCTATATATTTTTCATGCTCATATAGTTCCCACTAAGTTCCTTGTAGTTCTCACTGAATTCCTTTAATATCCATAAAACCATTACTTTGAACTCTGTGTTTGATAAATTGCTTGCCTTGATTTCATTTAGCACTCTGGGGATTCCTCCTTTACTTTCAGTTGTGTGTTGTTTCTTTGTCTCCTCATTTAGGTAGCCCTTCTGGTTTGTTTCTGCATATTAGGTTGATCTGCTTTGACTCCCTGTGTCATGGGATAGCCTTCTCTGATGGTAGTCCTGTGGGTCTCAGTGGTGCAGTTTCCTTGAACTCCTAAGCTGGATACTCTAGGGATGACCTTTATGCAGTTTATATGCATTCTCTTGTTGTATTTGGATTTTGGTTGTTGGCTGCTTCATTGGTGGGTTTCCCCCTCCAGCTGGCTGACTGAGAGTCACACCCCCGCCACATCTCTATGCTGTTGTACAGGAGCTGCCAGAACAGAACAAAACAACCCAGAACACAAAACCCACATTAGAAAAAATACTCCAACCATTACCATGATATCAACAGCAAATGAACTAAGATTAATAAAGGTGGAAAGAGATTCAGAATATTATACAAAATGCAAAAAGAATATGAGGTGACTAACACAAAGAAAAATGAGAGGGTAGAGGGAGAAATTATAGGAGTTAGCAATAGAAACAAGGAGAAGAAAAGGAGAAAGTAAAATTTACAATGTAAATAAAATAGGGAATAGGGCAAACTGGAGTAAGAGAAGGGAAGTGTACAATATGAGGTTTGGAGAAAAAAACATAGTGAAAAAATAGGAACCAAATTGAAGAAAAACAAACACTGTAGCGATATCCATGACAAAGGAGCAAAGATTAATAAAGGTGGAAAGAGAATAATAATATAAGAAAGAAATATAAAGAAAAGATTGTGATATGTCTAAAGAAAAGGAAACTGACCTTGAGGGTATATAGGAGAAACAATAAGCTTAAAAGTTAGAAACCAGAGTAATAAAGGGAGAAAATAAACTTTAAAACAAACATAAGACAGGGCAGGAGGTAGGCAAAATGGAGTAGGACAGAGAATAGTAAAATATGAGATTTAAAATAAAAAAAAATAGTGAACAACTATGGGTAAAATTAAATGCAAAACAACCCCCAATATCAATGATAACCAAGCAAATACTAATAAAGGTAGAACACCAATAAGGATATCATAAGAAAGAGAAAAAGAATGTGAGATGATTAATGGAAAGAAAGATGATTTTGAGACTATGGAGGGAAGAGAAATAGTAAGAGTGAGGAATAGAAACAAGGCACAGAAAGGGAAAAAATAAAATTTAAACCAAAAATAAGAAAGAGAAGGATGAAGGCAAAATGGAGTAGGAGAAAGGAAGAGTAAAATATGAGATTGGAATTAAAAATAAAATAATAAAAATAAAAAATATATTAAAAATAGTGAAATAATGGGAACAAAATTGAAGACAAACAATGTTAAAAAGCTATGCAGGAAAAACAAAAAAGAGCAAGGTGGAATTCATCTCAGTATGGTCTAGAGTTTGTTGGCCTACTATCTTCTCCTTCAGGATCTATCCATGATGTCAGCTGGTGTCCCAGTTTAGCTTTCAGCAGCCTGTTCGAGGCCACAAATGATCCACAGTCTATGGCTGTCTCCTCCTGGCCCAGTGGTTGGTCCTCACTGTTCTGCCCTGCTGGCTTTTTATCAGCACAAGGCCCAGGGGTGGTTAATCCAGCATCTGACAGCACTGCATGTACCACCTCCACCTGCCTCCAGAGGGAGCATCAGGTGCGATCAAGAAGGTGGGATTCCAGGATCATCCCCCTGGGGGTGCTGTTCAGCCTTCAGGGAAGATAGTGGGTATGTTCCTCCCCTCTATACCACACATCTTGGTCTGTCACAGATTATTTCCTATAATGTATAGTTTCTGATGAATTAGCTGTCTGTTTCACATGAGGAGCCAATCTGTGTGAGAGGGTCAGTTCTCTCCTGCTTGGCACAGGAGTCTCAGATGCAAACCCTCTGTTCTGAACACAGCCCTCCACTCACCAGTCATGCTGAGGGAGGCCCCACAATCCCTTCACCATGCAGCCTTCTACTCATCCTGGCCAGCAGGTTTAGTGAGCATGAACCACGCTTTGAATCTGGCCTCTTTTTTGGCAGAGCGTCTGCGCACACACGCGGGTTCCCTGCTCAGCCATGCTCCTCTCTTTAAAAAGCCTCTGTGTGGCACCTACACTGCAGCTCTGAGCCACTCTCCAGCTATCTACACACTCCACTTCCCCGAAAGGTGAAGAGTCTTTCTAGGTCACGGCTGACCATAGCCTCCCTGTGCCTCCAACAGTTCTAGAAGCTAGAAATTCTCCCTTGGACTCTACCAGTTGGCGCTGAAGCTATGGACATGATGCTGTCTGTGCGTGTGCAGCCTGAGTCTTCCAGACTCCATATATCCTCCCAAGTCTCTCCCAACTCAGGTTGGGGCACAGTCCCTGTGCAGAACTGGGGCCCCACCCCTCCAGGAGGGGTGGAAGCTACTAAACTGCATTTTCTTGCCTCTGTTCTCTCCCTTGCTGCTGGCACCTTGCACAGAGGTATTTTCCCTTCAACTTATAAAATCTCTTACCCAACAGTGCAAAGCTTCCTCTATCCTTGGCTTCAAAAATTCTTATCAGCTAAGATTCCATTGATTGTTCAGGTCACTTGTCAGGAGGTCAGCTGAAAATCCATGCTGGAGGCACAAGCAGGTGAGCTCAGCTTCCACCTACTCGGCTGCCATCTTCACTACCCATTTTTACTCTCCACTTCAATTTTAAATGATAGCCTTGCTGGGTAAAGTAGCCTTGGTTGTAGCTCCTTGCTTTCAATTACTTTGAATATTTCATGCCCGTCCTTCCTGGCCTGCAAAGTTTGAGTTGAGAAATCAGCTGAGAGTCTTACGGGAGCTCCCTTGTAGGTAACTGTCTTCCTCTTGAGGCTTTTAAGATTCTCTCTTTGTTTTTTACCTTTGCCATTTTAATTATGATGTGCCTTCATATGGGCCTCTGTGGATCCATCTTGCTTGGGACTCTCTACACTTCCTGGGTTTGTGTATCTTTTTCCTTCATCAGATTGGGGATGTTTTAGGCCATTTCTTCAAATAGTTCCTTGATCCATTGCTCGCTCTCTTCTTCTTCTAGTATCCCTATGATGTGGATGTTGTTATGTTTCATGTGGTCCCAAAGGTCGCTTAAACTATCCTCATATTTTAAAAAAGATTTCATTTATTTATTTTTAGAGAGAGGGGAAGGGAAGGAGAAAGAGAGAGAGAAACATCAATGTGTGGTTGCCTCTCGTGTGCCTGCTAACTGTGCACCTGGCCTGTAACGCAGGCATGTGCCCTAACTGAAAAACAAATCTGTGACCTTTGGTCTTCAGGCCGGCACTCAATCCACTGAGCTATACCATCCAGAGCTCTCCTCGCTTTTTTAATGCTTTTTTCTTTTTGCTGCTCTGATTGGGTGTTTTTTTCCTACCTCGTCTTCCAAATTGCTGATTTGATCCTCTGCTTTATCTAAGCTACTGTTTATTCCTTCCAGTGTATTCTTTACTTCAGATACTGCATTCATCATTTCTGATTGGTCCTTTTTTATGGTTTCTGTGTCCTTTTTCATGCTATTGAAACTGCATGTACCACCTCCACCTGCCTCCAGAGGGAGCATCATAAGATCATTACTTTGAACTGTGTCTTATAAATTGCTTGCTTTCATTTCCTATAACTCGTTTTCTGGAAAATTCTCTTTATTTGGAACCTGTTTCATTGTCTCCCCATTTTGGCTGCCTCTTTGTATTTGTTTCTGTGTATTAGGTAGATCTGCTATGACTGCTGGTCTTGGTAAAGTGACCTTACATAGTAGGCGTCCTGTGGGACCTTGTGGCACAGTCTCCCTCATTACCTGAACACAATCCTCTAGGAATATCCCTTGTGCACATTATGTGGGCTCTCCTGTTATAATTGATTCTTGATTTCTATTGGCCTATTCATGTCAGGAATCAACGCTCAGGCTGGCTAACTGTAAGGCTCAAACCCCAACACAGTGTGCAAGGTGCTGTGCAGGTGCTGATCACATGAAGCAGAGTTCACCTCAGCAGAGTTTGGTGCCTGCCGAGATCTCCCTGTGGATATACTGCCTGTGAAGGTTATTGGATTCTGTTCTGTTGTTGTCTGAGGCTGGCTATTGGGTGTGTTGGTTCTGGGCCTCTTTGGAGCGATTCTGGTGCAGGACACTGCCTGTGACTGGCCCTGGGCAACCTGTCTGGATATGTCAGTAATCAACAGCTTGTGGCTCCCTATGCTGGGCCTTGATGTGTGAGAAAAATACGAAGCTGCACACCAAGTCTGGCTTTTACCAGCACCCCCAGCCTGGGGGGCAAGTCAGCAAAAATCTCAAAGTACCAGAGATCTGCTTCTGCCTGCAGGCTGACTGTTAGGCTCAGTCACTGAAAGAGCCTCTGGCAAAAAATAAAATTGTTTTAAACGATGAAAAACATATTTTTTTATTTTCCAGATCCTAAACTGATCTTCCAGGCTAGCCTTGCAAACGCACAAATACTGATTCCCAGCAACCAGGCCAGTGTAAGCAGTATGCTGTTGGAAGGACATACTCTCCTGGCTCTTGCCACCACAATGTTTGCTCCTGGAGGTGTCAGCCTGGTATGGACAGCACCTTTACCTGTTATGGCAAAGTAGGGCTGATGTCAAATTTAGCGGAAATATCTATGGATTTTCTAGAAACCATTGATATTAAAATATAACCACTTATAAGTATTCCATTAGATTAAAGAACTTAAACCAAGGGTGAATTTTAAAATTTTATATCCTCTTAAGTTGAAAGGGAACTAATATGTTGTATATGGATTATTTTTCCCTTTTATTTGTTTTCTAATGCTCCAGGTTTATTTTCAGAATAGAAGCAGGATCTTATTCTTTCTGGGAGTAAGTATACCTTAGATCTTTGGCTTAGGAATTATTTTGTACTATTTGCCCTGTTGGAGAGGTAAAAAATAAGTCATAATTTTTAGCTACTCATGTAAACTCTTTTGAAGGACTCAGTTGAAATTTGCCCATCTCTGCTTTCTTGAAAGTTACAATGTGCCTGGTAGGAGGGAACTTAAGAATTTTTTAAAACATTTAATCTTAAAAAGTTTCTTACTAATGATAGCTTAATTTAATACCACCTCTTTTAGAGCTGCAATATACCTTAACTTATATAGTTATTTATTCCTCTATTCTTAATCACGTGTCAAAAATTAGTCATAAAGTAACAACTGAGCAAGAGTCATCCAGTCTAGTATTTATTTTTCTTTTAAAATATTTACTATTTAATAAATAATTCACTATTTAATAATTATTTTAAATCTTACAATAGTAGTCTTGTTTCAAACAGCTTTCCCACACACAGTTTGAAAACCACTGATTTGGGTGAAATTCCTAATTTTGTAGATGAGGAAACTGAGGCCTGATGTTAAATATCTAACTCAAGGTCACACAGGTAGTTTGTCTTAGAACCAGAACTGTCAGCTTCTGACTCCTTGTCCAATGCTATTTTCACTACCACGTACTCTCTCAAGCTAATCTTGTTTCACAAGGTTTCTGTGAAAAAAGGACTTAACTTTGGAGAAAACCAAAACATTACTGTACACCATCTTATCTGTTTCTTAGGTTGTCCAGAATGAAGAAAATGAGAACTGTTTGAAGAAAGTGGATCCCCAGCTACTGAAGATGGCCTTAACTCCTTATCCCAAGCTAAAAAGTGCTCTCTTCCCACAGTGCACTGCCCCTAGTGTCCTGCCACCTGACATTACACTCTACCACCTTATTCAGGTAAAGTATTTATTTAGGTGGCTGGTACTTAGGAGGAGCAGTCAAGGTTCAGCCAGGAAAACAGAAGCTGCTCTGGGCCTTTCAAATGGAGAACAATTTAACATAGAGAATTACTTACACAAAGTGATGACAGAATCGAGAAACCAAACATTCATTTGTGACACAACCCCAAAATTGCCAAGGAACAAAGCCATCAACACCTGTAGGGCTATGAGAATGTTTAAAGAAAGTGATGCTATGAGAACCAAGAAGCAGTAGCCATCTCTGGGAGCTAAATTCAAAACCAGGCTGTCTGACAGGAGCTGGAAACACAGAAGGTGGGGCTGGAAACTTGGAGGAGACGCCCCAGAAAACAAAGTGGAAAAATATGTTGGTTTCTCTCCACTTCCCACCTTTGATCTCCTGTGTTGCCTGTGGTGGCTAACCCGATCTGCTAGCCAAAGGGCAAATGGGTTTGGGAAATAACAGTACTCTGTAATAGAGGGAGAGCAGGGGAAATGTGGAAATGGATCTGAGTGCATCTAATTAACCATATTTATATGCTGCTTTCATCAAAAGCTCCATTCTGCCACTGATAACTTCTGCCTCTTCTCAATGAATAGCACTGTTTATTTATATCAATGCTTCTTAGACTTTCTCTGGACAAAGACCTGAATGTGAGGGAGCTATGAACTCCTCTACCCAGAAAAATTGCACAGATGCATATAATTTTGCTTATATTTAAAAGGAATTCACAGATTCCCTGAAACCTATTCAGGGATCCTCATTTAAAAATACCTCCTTTTGCTCATTCCTCATTTCAAAGGGCTTTTGCTTTTCTTTGGGTACACATATTCCCATGGTTTCTTCAATTCAAAGTAAGCTCTTCAATCCTATAAAGATCCAAAATCTTTCTTACTCTAATGTGAAGAATTCTTGGGGTATAGACTGTTGCTACTCAAAAATTGGTCCCCAGGTAGATGCCAGGCCATGGATTGCTCGTTGCGGAGATGAGATTAGGATCTTGCCCCATAATGTAAATCATTGTTACTAAGCACGCTTTAGTTCAGCAGTTGTTCGTTTTAAGTAACAAGAATTCCTTAAAGAAGGAAGCAGTAAGTGGATTTATATTTATCACAGGCTTCTTATCTCCTTACGGACCAGCACTTTGAGTAACACTAGTATAAACTATATATAAGTGGATTATGTAAAAACAGTTTCTCCACCTAAAATGGATTCAATCAGCCTAAAACAAAAGTGGCTTAAGGTTGTTGTTTGTTCTGTTTTCTATTTGGCTAAGGCAATTTTTTAGTTCTGTTATTGTTACAGAACAGCCATTGGGGTCCCGTGGCATATTGCCACACTTTAAGCAAAATTCCAGAAGCAAAGGTTTGGTGATAATGGAAAGGAGTCTTTATTCAAAAGCTTCACAGTTTTGGAATAACAGCTTTCTACATGCCTTAGTCACTTAAGCCTATCAATTAAGACCAAACTCTTTAACACCTGAGTTCTACCAGTCCCCCTGTTAGTTTTTAATTATCTTATTTCTATAGGGTTAGTTTACAAACTAAAACAATATAAGATACAAAAGTTACGCAATGGAAGAATGGCAGGCTACTGCCTCAGAACTCGTACCCTCTAGAACACCCAAAGACAAATAACCTTGCCACCTTCTGCCAGGCCAGCCTGATCCTAGGCTGTGCCTGGAGTTCCTTCTCATCTAAAATAGTTTCCGCTGGGAAACCAGGCAGCTGCAGCACAATCATCCAGGCACCCTGGAGGAAGGAGAGCCAGCCCTCCTTTTATTCCATGCACTCTGGGGGCGGCTAGCTCCTCAGCCAATCCTGTCCTACGCTGCTTACCATTGCAATCGCAAACTCCTCTTACGTTCCCTCCCTACTTCTCCCCATTGATCTGATGGGATCTCCCTGTATCATTATTCCAGGAATAGTATTCCTTAATAGACCACAAATCCTACCTTGATTTAAAATCAAAGCTGCTCTTTCCTTAGTCATCCAAACTTTGACTTAATAGTTATTTTCTCCTGTATCCCTCCAACCATGTGTTTATTTATAGTCTTTGTTAAACCTTTGGCCTAGACAAATTTCAAACAGCCACTGCTCCCTGCTGTTAAAACTTTTCTGACTTGACCTTAGTCTGCTTTTTTCTTTGTTGTTAATAATTTGTTCATCATATTTCTGTAACTGTTGATCACATTGTCTTACTCTTTTTCTTTCCTGACATGCCTTAGCTCACCTTGTCCTGTTAACAGCTTAAAATTTTCTAGCCTCCTAGTCCTCTTGCCTTTTGGTTCTAAAAGCCTTTCTAAAGCCCATTTTACATTATAATTGATGCTGCGTCTATCAAAAGAGGGTGCACTTTGCAGGCATAATTTGAAGTAAAGAGAGTCTATAAAAGGAACATAGCCAATTCTATTTTTATTAACATAGAAAAATGTCCTGTACATTCTTTTTTTGTTGTTTTTAGCCAAGTTCAAAGAATTTATGTCCAGAAAGATAAGATTTTTAATTGCCCCGAGAAGGGAAACAGACTACCTATGAAGTCCTTTCATATAATTTTGTTTACTTATTTTAGAATCAATTAACTTTTTTGTTTCCTTTAAGAAGCCTCAGTGGGAGAGGACCTCCACCCCCTAGGAGGAAAGGAAGGGTCTCTATTAAGCCATCCCAAGGCTCTCATGGAAGTTAATAAAGAAGAAAAGATGGTTAGCAAATGTTCAGTTAGTTTCAACATTAGTTTCCTCTTGTGGGGTTCCTTTAAAATAATTATTTTCTCAATTGGTTCAGTATGTGATTCATTTAGTTCTAAATACATTTCACCCTTCTGGAAAAAGGTTATATGGGTGTCATTGATTTCAAGAAAGTCTCATCCTAGCAGGTGAATTGGGGCAGATCTGATTAGCAAAAATATATATTGTCCTGTAACATTCCCTAGTTGGAAAGGAACAGGTTCTCATTTAAAAACAGGCATTGGTTGATTAGATATTCCTACCATTTGTACAGAAGTTTTACTCTGAGGGAGAAGGCAACTTCGCTGGGTGTGATTATGAACAGATAAAGTAGCCCCAGTATCTACAAGGGCCTTAGTAATTTTCTGTCTTTAAATTTCTCCTAAACTATTAGGAAGGAGAAGGCAAAACACCCTCTTAGAGTCCTGGGAGCAATCCTTTGCTTGTTTCTGTTTCTTTTCCCTTTCTAAATCCCTTTTCAGTTTTCTACAACTCTTCTTAAGGTGATCTGGCTTTCTACAATAAAAATAAACTCCTCTACAGAAGTTTCCCATCAGGTCCAGTTTAGAAGTTCTGTTGCTTTGCTCCCAGAAACCAATAGGTACACTAAGTAGAATAGATCAGAATAGTCAGGATCACATGTTCTAACAGTTAAATTAAATTTCTTTGTGCCCTAGCCGGTGTGGCTTATTTGGTTGGAGTGTTGTCCCATAAACCAAAAGGTTGCAGGTTTGATTCTTGGTCAGGGCACATGCCTAGGTTGTGGATTTGGTCCTTGGACTGGGTGCATATAAGAGGCAACCGATGGGTGTCTCTCTCTCCCTTTCTGATTTTCTATTGTGAGTGTTTGCTAGGTCAGTAGGGAACTGTAGAGGAGGAGGTGAGAAGACAAAGAATAGGGAAAAGGAAACGAAAATTAAGTCAAGACAATGACATAAAGGGTATAGGAGGGTAGTTGGAGAAGAGGAGAAAATGGGGTGTTAGCACTGAGAGCCTCAGAAGCCTTCCTGAGTTCAGAGACAGGCTCTAAATGTTATTATTAACTTCTCATAGAAGAGAGAATTTATCTGTGCCTCTCCTAGAAGCTTCTAATTTCCAATAAAGATAAGATCCCCATTCATTCAGTTTAATTTTAGAGCCAGCTTTTTCTAATTTTGCATATAAAAAATTTAATTTAGATATCAAAAGAGTTCCATTTTTGCCATCTTAAGTTGGTATCACTTCTAGTTAAATCTTCCCATTTCTATAATTACTTGCAAGTAAAGTTTTCCCATTTATTGTGTATCTACAGGAGTATTAATGGGGGCCAGGCTGGGAGTTGCAGGTCTTGGAAGCACAATTTTCCATGTTAATTTTAATTTTATTTTGGGATCTATAGAGTGAACAAATTTCTAAGGATATTGCTGTAGCTGTTGAAGTGTGCTGCTTATGGGCTGAGTTCCAAGGGGCACTTAGAATCAATTAATTTTTAACTCAAATTTGACTTTTCTCCTTTTACAGTCACTATTGCCCTTTGATCCAAGCAGATTGTTTGGCTGGCAGTCTGCCAACACACTAGCTATAGGAGGTAAGTCATTATGGGTACTTCTTGTTTGGGAAGCATTTCAGCAGTGTTGATCTGTAGGAGTTGATTTATGTTAAGCCAATCCAGTTTTTTTCACTGCTTTCTATATTAAAAGTAAAGGTGTATTCCAATAAATTGAAAACATATTGTGAGTTAAAAGCCACTGTATTAAGTCACTAGTGCTGTACTTGCTGGGAAATGTGTACTTGTCTGTTTAAATTTTTCTTTTCCAAAAATCTTTTTGTTAGCAGTATAGTATTACAAAGGTTAAGAGCATGAATGTTGGCATAGATAAATTCTGGCTCTACCATGTTTAGCTGGAGGACGCTGGCTGGGCAAGTGATTTAACGTCTCTTCAATTCCTTATAAAATAAGCTTAGTAACAGTGCCCACCTCACTTGTTACACTGAGAATGAAAGGTGACAAGACACTCAATAAGCTCTCACAGGTCCTGGCACGTGGTCAGCTCCAGATATGCACACATTGCCTTCCTTTCTAGACCATAAGAATTTCTCTGTTTTTTTGTGTCTGTGCCTCATTTTAAGTATAGTTAATATTCATATGTCATTCTTAAACTCTACATTTTCTTTTTTGTTTTTTTTTTTGCATTTAGTCAGTCTTTCATTTCATGTTATCTAAACTACTCTAAACTACTCTACCTAAACTACTCTAAACTACTCTAAAGTTGGCTTCAAATTAGTACATAGCACATAATATACAACCCACCTAAACTACTCTAAAGTTGGCTTCAAATTAGTACATAGCACATAATATACAACCCATATGTATTGACATACATAGAAATGAATTTTCTAATATGTCAGTTTTATAAATTCAAATTTCAACATACTGAATTTACCTAGTGTCCAGAGCCCATTGCAGGCCCATCATAGATGTTTAATAACTATTTGTTGAGTGCTGAATAAAGTAGTGTTTATTGCATTGTCAAATGAAAGTACATGCTCTAATCTCAGTGAAGTTACTAGAGAGTAAACAGAACCCTCTGTCCTGTTCTTATGCCTCCAACTCCATCACTTAATCAGGGGCTTGACCTCCCTCTTAGAAACAGAGCACACTGGTAGGTAGGTAGGTACATACCAGAGAAACAGGAAATTGAAGGCGTGCGTGTTCCCTGCCTGGTTTTCAGACATTTAAAACATATTTGAATAAATAAAACACAAAGTAAATGGAACAATAATACAGATTTATAAAATTGAAAAATTGTATTTAATTAGGATGTTTACTAACTTTTTCATATGATTTACCATTGAAAGAGGATATAAAGTGACTGCACAATGACTTTGCTTCCATGGCAGGCCAGAGAAAAAGAAAATTTTCCCTTTGGGTAGAATTTTCCCTTATACTCAATCTCCATACTAACCCCTAACTGCTAAAAATGAGGGTCTTACTTGAATAAAAAACTTAAGTTTGCTCATTTGACAACTGGAAGTACTATACACTTGACATGTACTCAGCAAATATTTAATGAATGAGTGGTTTTATATGGAATTATAAGTTATCAAAATTACTGTGATCATAAAACATAGATAAGGCATGTAATGTGACAGCTTTTAATCTCAAAGGGGGTGTACTTTTAAGTAACAGCTTGTAAGATGAAAAGACACCACTGAGGTCTTTGTCTTTTTTTGTAGGAGCCAAGTCACAATATAAAAAGTCTTTGGAATTCCATGGGAGGATAAAACTTTACTTAAAACATAAGATTTGAACTTTGAAAATAAGAACACATGCACCATTTTCCAGAATTGGTTTCTTTAACAGTTCAGAATGTTATCTCTATTTTTTGAACAGGTAGTAAGTGGTTAAGAGACAAATATTAGGGCTTGACAGGAGTGGTAATTTCATACTAACTTCTGACATCCAGATATCTTCTACTTCAGATTTCTCTAAGAATAGAAAAAAAAAATATTTGGCTATTTTCATGGGCACAGGGGAACTTAAAACTAAGTCACTCTGCTGGTCTTGGAAAGATGGTACCAACATGTAGATAATAAGGTGCTCTCTGCATATAACATTAGAAAACACAGCTAGTGATAACAAGAGGAGAGTATAGGAGGGTATTAATATGGAGAAAAAAATGTTCTCAGGGTATTTATTGGAGAACGCTACAGTGAGTTGGCCTTGATAACAGAGGATACACAAATAAGTAGGAATTTTTGCATAATGAGCTGCATGAATGAATTAAAAAGGTTTTGCAGATCTTTGGAAGAGATTTTGCAGCTAAAGGGTTACTGCCATTGTGAAGTTAATAGAATTAAAGCATCTAAAATTACAAGTAAGTTCAGTGGGGGGAAAGCACAATTTATAAGTTTTCATGCAGCTTCTCAGGTACACATTTCTTGCATAAAATGAGGACTATCTCTCCATATTAAAATAAAACTTATATTTTGATGGTTACTCAAAATGATACAGTGGTACAAAATGATTATAGCAACCAGTTTTCTTTTACCATTGCAGACTTAAGATTTCCATGTGCAATATACAATTAATCATGGTGAGATATGCAGAGCATTAATATTGCTTCACTTTTCCTCCAGATGCATCTAGTCATCTCCCACATTTCTCTAGCCCTGACCTGGTAAATAAATATGCTATAGTTGAACGTCTGAATTTTGCTTATTATTTATATCATGGACGGCCATCATTTGCATTTGGTACTTTTCTGGTCCAAGAGTTAATTAAGAGCAAGACACCCAAGCAACTGTGAGTATTTAAAACATAATTTGTACTGTTAATAAAAGGCAAATCAGTGTATTTTACATGTGCATTTAAAAAAATGTACTGGAAACATGCATACTAGTGTTAACAGTAATTATATTTGGATGGTGATTTTTTTTCATTTGTGCATTTCTGTCTACCCCATGTTTTTGACATTTAGTGTGTGTTACTTTTGTTAATAGGAAAAAAGATAGTATATCTTAAAATATAATAAATACATTTTAAAATCATATTTTTAAAAAATGATCCAGGAGCTTGCCAAATGTTACCATTAAGCCTAAGAGAATTCTATAAAGAGATGTGAATTTTGTATTTAAGATCTTTGTTAGGTTTACTTTACTGGGTTGTTTTCCTTTTTTTTTTATTGTATTTTTTCCATTACCATTTAACCCTCTTATAACCCCCTCCCCCATGAAATTATTGGTTTGTTTTATAATTAACAAAGTAATGTATTTTTACGGTAAAATATTCAAGTAGCTCAGAAGGGTGAAAAATGAAATGTAAAAGTCCCTCAGTCTTATATCCTCATTCTACATAGTAAATGAACATGGTTAATTTCTTGTGTGTCTTTCCTCGAAAATTTCCTATGCGTATAAAAGTACATATGAGTCCTTTAAAAGATTTGTGCTTGATGATGTCAAACTTTAAGTGGCATTAATTTTCTTGGTAGTTTGTGTACATATAATTGACAAAATCACAAGTAGGCAGTCTTTTGGAAAGTCTACTCCCAGTTCCTGGATGAAATTGGAGACAGAATAATTTAGACTATGAGTAGGTGTTTTAGGAGAAGGTAAAATATAAGGAAATGGGAGCTATGGAGCCAAAAGACAGATAAAAGCTACCAAGAACCTGAATGAATGTGTGCAAGGGGCAGAGAAAGGGAAGGAGAAGGAAGCCAAAAATCAGGTGTCTGACACTCCATGTATCACATATGTGATTCCATCTGCTTCTCCGGATGAGATGCAGTTTTCATGTGCTGATGTGATTTTGCTTCCTTTCTTTTTCAGGATCCAGCAAGTAGGCAATGAAGCCTATGTTTTAGGCCTCTCTTCCTTCCACATACCTTCAATAGGAGCTGCCTGTGTTTGCTTCTTAGAATTGCTTGGCCTCGACAGCCTCAAGCTCAGAGTTGATATGAAAGTGGCCAATATAATTCTGAGCTACAGATGTACAAATGAAGATGCTCAGTACAGCTTCATCAGGGAGTCTCTGGGTACAGCACTTTTTCTTTCTGTGGCTTGGTTTGTTCAGAGGACCTAGGATGAATAGGTCTAAGGCAGAGGTGTCTAACATTTTGGCCTCTGGACCACACTGGAAGAGTTGTCTTGGGCCACACATTAAATACATTGTGACACATAATGACAAAAAAATCTCATAGTATTTTAAGTAAATTTATGATTTTGTGTTGGGCCACGTTCATAGCTATCCTGGGCTGCATGCAGCCCACAGGCTGCGGGTTAAGACATTGACTTGTGAGTGGTTGGGAAGGAAAAAGTGATCTTCCTGTTACGTCCTTTTCCTGCAGTGTGTGTTCTTTAACTCACTTTCTTGGGTATTTTAATTGGATACTGAAATGATTCTGGACCACGTTTTTCAAACATAAATGCCTAGTTCCTACTTTTTCTCTTGACCAATTTATTGTTTATATTTCTTATAGCTGAAAAACTATCTAAACTGGCAGAAGGTGAAAAGGCAGCTACAGAAGAATTGCTCGTTCTCTTAGAAGAAGGTACATGGAACAGCATTCAGCAACAGGAAGTAAAGAGGTTTGTGAGTTGTAATTCCAGCCGCTCTTCCAGCAAGTTTTATTGTCCCAGTATACTAGCCTAGTCTTTCCTCCCACACCTCAGATTTTTTCACCTATTCCTCTAGGCCTTTTCTTACTCATCCAGCACGTAGCAGATCCTTAGTAAATGGATAATGGGGATTTCTTTTTTTTATTTTTTATTTTTTTGGATAATGGGTTTTAACTGCATCTTACCATCAGTAAAAGAAGGTGAAAGTAATGATTCCCTCTTAAGCCATAGAGTTTCCAAGAGATGGAGAGGAACTTTATGTCCTCTACTGCCCTACTGGTCAGGGAAGTCTGTTAAGTGTTACATGTTGAAATCATTTCGGAAGATGTGGGATGGATATCAGAAAGTTTAAATCTGATATCCTTAATTTTTTCTTGCTAATACGTCAGTTGATAATGGAAGTTGAGGTGAGTGTCTATCCACAAAAGCCCCTCTCCTGATACAAGGTGCAGCAAAAGGAGGCTCACAGTTGTGAATATGTGAAACAGAGTTTATTATTGTATTATTTATTATTTATTGTATTGTTTTCTACACAAATGACAGTAAACCTCCTTTTGACCTACACTATACATTCTTGCTATCTTTCCTCCGTGTTATCCCTCTGGGGCTGACCCAGCCACATCAGACCCTGGGAACACAACATTCTTCTGTAACTTCTATTGCTCACTTTGTTCTCAACAGCTTCCTGCTTTTAGCAGGGACAGGTACCCTTCCCTTGGTGAGGAAGTCCAGGCACCTGTCAGGGCTCTCATTCTCCAAAGTGAATCATGAAAGATAATTAAGCGCTCAGAGATTTCTTGCATGGCTATTTTCTCACTTCTCCTAAAGACTGTACTTATCTAGGTTGACAGTAACTTGGTTGACAAGAGGAATGAGTTCTACCAGCATGCTGAGAAAGCTATTGTATGTTATAGTTAAGAGTCCTTTTTTGTTTTTTCAAAGCAGTGTAGTAAATACTTGGTATTTGTTGAAAAGCTTTTTAGAGAATATACTGTGGTCAAATTTATTTAATTTTTACTGATTTTCATTTTAAAACTACAGCAACATTTTAACAAGTTTTTTTTTTCTCTACCTCTCCACCCATAATTACAGGTTGTCCAATGAATCTAGCAACCATTGGGCATTAGTGGTACAGTTCTGCAGGCTCCACAATGTGAAACTGAGCACATCTTACCTTAAAGAATGTGCCAAAGCCAATGATTGGTTACAGTTCATTGTTCACAGCCAGCTCCATAATTACCACCCAGAGGAGGTAAGCCACTGATTGTTGCAAGTTATTCAAGAAGAGGATATAGGAACACTTCTTAGAATAAAAATAGTGTTCTCTCGATTGTGAACACATACACTTTTGTTTGATATGATACTATTGCTTTTACTAAAATTTCAGTGGTTTGGCATCAGGCAAAGGACAAGTACTAAAGAGGTGAAGAGTTTCATGACTCCAGATTGCAAATGGAAATGCAGTCAAAAGCAACAAACAATTTTGTAAAATTATATGGTCACCTCTGACAGTTGAGGTTGAACAAGAACAATTTTGCCTATTCTTTTTTCTAACATTTTCAGCTCCAGCTGAAATTGAAACTTGGTTATCTGCCTCATGCACTGTTAGTGGGATTGCAGACTGGTGCAGCCACTATGGAAAACAGTATGGAGGTTACTCAAATAATTACAAATAGAACTACCTTATGAACCAACAATTCCACTTCTGGATATTTATCTGAAGAAATCCCAAACACCAATTCAAAAAGATATGTGCACCCCTTTGTTCATTGTGGCATTATTTACAATAGTCAAGCTATGGAAGCAATCTAAGTGCCCATCAGTAGACAATTGGGTAAAGAAGTTGTGGCACATATATACAATGGATATTACTCAGCCATGAAAGAGAACAAAATCTTACCATTTTAGACAACATGGATGGACAGAGGGTATTATGCTAAGTGAAATAAGTCAGACAGAGAAAGACAAATACCATATGATTTCACTTATATGTGAATCTAAAGAACAAAAGAAACAAACAAAAACAGAAACAGACCCATAGGACAAACTAAGAATTGCCAGAAAGGAGGTGAAAGGATGGAGAAGTACAAATTGGTAGTTAGAAAATAGTCATGGGGATGAAAAGTACAGCATAGAGAATGTAGTCAATAATATTGTAATATGTATGTGTGGTGCCAGGTGGGTACTAAATTTACTGGGGGATCACTTTGTAAATTATATAAATGTCTAACCATTATTCCATACACCTGAAATTAATATAAAATAATATTGAATGTCAACTATAATTGAAAGATAAAAAAGAAACAAAAATAAGAATAAACTTGCCCTAACCAGTATGGTTCAGTTGGTTGGGCATCATTCTACAAAGTGAAAGGTCGCCGGTTTGATTCCTGGTCAGTGCACATGCCTGCCTTATGGGTTCAGTCCCTGGGTGGGGCATGTGTGAGAGACAACTGATTGATGTTTCTCTCTCACATCAATGTTTCTCTCCCTCTCTTCCTCTTCTCCCCTCTCTCTAAAAATAAATAAAATCTTTAAAAATAAAATAAAAATAAACTTGGTTGTTTGTTTTAATCATCTAATATGTTTTCTAGGTGAAACCTCTTCTCCAGTATTTTAGCCCTGTCCTTCAAGACCACTTAAGGCTAGCTTTTGAGAACTTGCCCTCAGAGTCCAACTCCAGAATGGACAGTGATCAAGTACGCAACAAGTTCCCCCGGGAACTCCAGGGACACAAAGAAGAGATAATCGATTTCTTTGAAATTCTGCTCCGGTGCTCAGAGCAGCTAAACTCCAGGTGCTGGCTTCTGGCTGAAGCAGTGAAACAACAGGCCCCTGTTCTTAGTGTCCTAGCCTCATGTCTCCAGGTGAGGATCAGGAGAAGCCTAAGTTAAGGACCTAGAGAGCAATAGAAAAGGTGGGGAGGGACAGGGAGGCTGATAATCAGAGAGGATGTAGGGGGATGATAACATTGAGGCTCTAGCATGTGCTTCCAAGGTCACTGCAATGTTTTATGCTTCTCCAGCTTAGGACCTAGGCCATCTAGTGCATTTTCTTGTGGCCAGAGCCTTCGTTCCAGGTTGGCAGTCACCGAGAAGGATGCTTTGGTGGACTGACCACCACTGCCTTTGAGCCCGGAAGAAGGATAGTCTAGACAGTACCTTGGTCAGCAGTTCTGTGGGGGACAGTTGTGTTTTCTTATACGTAGCACTTCCATGTCTTTCACACATATCCTCTCAGTCTCTGGCTTTTTGACCTGCCATACTACATCCTGAGTCTACAGGATGGTTTACAAAAGTCTCTTGGTTGTTCATTCGAGTTTGTTTCACTTTGAAGGCTTTTCAAGCCTTATTAACCAATTTAGTGAGGTAAGTTGTTCTGAACAGGAAATAGCCATCCGTAGTTGGAGCATTGCTGGAATCTTCCCCTATCAGGTTACCCAAGCCTGGTTATTATTTTATTTTGAAAAGTTCTTATCCAATGTTAGGATGCCAGTGCTATTCCTTGTCTCTGTGTTTGGATCATCACTTCTGTGGAAGACAGTGTTGCAGCTGAAGCAATGGGACACATTCAGGGCTCTATGGAGGGCCACACCTGGGACCTCGAGGACCTCTCAGTCATCTGGAGAACATTATTAACAAGGCAGAAGAGCAAAACTCTCATCAGAGGTTTCCAACTTTTCTTTAAGGTAATGATAGTCACTTCACTTCTTTCCTGAGTTTAAAACGTTTACTTTAGCCCTGGCTGGGTAGTTCAGCTGGTTAGAGAGTTGTCTTGATACACTAAGGTTGTGGGCTTGATCCCTGGTTAGGGCACATATGAGAATCAACCAATGAACGAGTGCATAAATAAGTGGAAGAATAAAAATTGATCTCTCTTTTTCCCTCTAGCCCCTTTCCTCTTTCTCTAAAGTCAATAAATAAAAAAAATTTTTAAGGAAAGGGTTCCTTTAGAATATCCCACACTGACTTTTTCAATTATTCCTATTCCTGGATTTATTTTTTAGCCAACAAAAGATAATGAAAATAACTACCTTTTATTTAGCAATGTGCTTTGTATTCATTATTTTAGCTAATTCTCACAATAATCCTATACAAAGATAATACTGTATGAGGATATTATGAAGAGGCCTTATCCTCACTTTACAAAGTAATAAACCAAGGCTTACAGAACTTAAGCAGCATGCCCAGGGTCTCAAAGCCTTTTAATCCGCTGAGCCACGCGAGCCTGGGCTTCAAAGCATTTCAGTAAGTGGTACACTTACAGTATAGATCCATGCTTTCAAATTCCCAAACTCCTGTCCTATGACAAAATCTCCCACTGACATGATGGAACTGCATGGACTGATGCCACAGGGAACAATAGGTTGGCAGGTCAGTGGAGCCCATTATCCAGGAGTGTATGTAGAGGTTTCCTTGCACCATCTAGTGGAACCTGTCCTGCTCGTGTGTACTGGACCAAGTATAGAATAGACAGAAAATGGACTGTTGAGTAGATATACCTAGACAGAGTATCTTTTTCCAAAAGGATACTTTTCCCAAAAGGAAATAGAAATGTAAACTTAACCTCCTTTCTTTTTAACATGAATGCTTTTAACTTTAACCTTCTCTTATATTGGCATTATTCATGAGAAAATAGCGTTAAGTTCAGAATTTTAAAATTTCACTCAAACTCTTCTTCAAAGGATTCCCCATTACTATTGATGTTGGAAATGTATGAACTCTGTATGTTCTTCAAGAATTATAAGGAAGCCGAAGCTAAACTACTGGAGTTCCAGAAGAGCCTCGAAACTGTAAGTTAGAATTATATGCTCTTTCTCACTGATTTGAAATTCCTTAGAGTGGCCTGTTATTTGCTAGTAGTCAGGATGTGGCAGCAGGTGAATAGCTGTTATATGGCATAATTTAAACTAAGTCATGTGTACTGTTCGGGGATGGGGAGGCAGAGCAGGAGTTGCAGGGGCCTTGCTTACAGCACCTCAGTTGCCGGGGATGACAGAGGTTTCATCTAATGCACTGACTCTGATCAGTATCCTGATGCTGCAGCCAAGCTCAGTGGGAAGGAGTTAATGTTACCTGCTATGGAACGGATGCTAGAGAGGAGTACGGTGATACGTGAGCCACATTCTACCAATTCAGGAAAGCTCTGGCAACATTGAGTATGAATAGTGTTTTGTTTTTTTTTTTTAATCAGCACTTCTAGTGGTCCCTGTCCAAACGATGCTGAGCCTTGTGGTCAATTTTAGGCTTTACTTATCAGCTTGTTTCAGGCCTATTTATCATATAGAGCTACAATAATTAACCCTATGGGGGGAAAAAAGAGGAATTTATAAGAAAGGACGAGAAATATGCCTTAGTCCTGCTTGGGGTTTTGGTGCTTTTGCTTTGTCTACCCCAAAATAACTCTATGATAAATGAGACAAAACTATTTATTCATTCTACCCAACAAATATGTCACAGTGGAATCTTAGTATGGCTTTTGCTGTCAATCACATTGGTCTTAACTGTAATGAAGATTATTATTTATTATTTGAAAATACAGAATCTAGTTATTCAAATATTCCTGAGGTTTCTAAATCACAGAAAATAGGGCATTAATTTCCTTGGTCTATCGCTCTTTATGGCTGGGGCCCTAGTAGGTATCTTCTTTTTTTATTATTATTACTTTTTTATTGTGGTCAAATACACATAACATTTACCATCTTAGCCATTTTAAGTGTACAGTTCAATGATATTAAATACATTCACAATATTGTGCAACCACCACTACCATCCATTTCCATAATAACTCTTTTCGTCTTGTAAAATTGAAATGATACTCATTAAACAGTAACTCTTATTCTCCCCTATCTCTAGCCCCTGGCAACCATTATTCTGCTTTCTGTCTTTATGATTTTTACTACTCTAAGTACCTCATATAAGTAGAATTGTACAGTAGTTGTCTTTTTGTGACTGGCTTATTTCACTTAGCATAATGTCTTCAAAGTTCATGCATATTATAGCATATGCCAGGTTCTCCTTCCTTTTTAAAATGCTGAATAATGTTGCATTGCATGTATATACCACATTTTGCTAGTCCCTCCATCCATCAATGGAAATTTGGGTTGCTTCCACATTTTTGCTATTGTGAATAATGCTGTTATGACATGGTGTACAGTTAGTTCTTTGAGATCCTGCTTTCAGTTATTTTGAGTGTCTATTCAGAAGTGAAATTGATGGATGATATGACAATTATATTTTTAATATTTTGAGGAACCACCATATTATTTTCCACAGTGACTATTTATATTCCCACCAGTAAGTGCACAAAGGTTCTGATTTTCCTACATCCTCATTTGACCATATGTGCAAAGATTTATTTCTGGGCTTTCTATTGTATTCCATTGTTCTGTATGTCTGTCTGTATTTCAGAGCCACACAATTTTGATTCCTGTAGCTTTATAGTAAGTTTTAGTAAGTAAGTGTGAGTTTTGTTCTTTTCCAAGATTATTTTGGTTCTTTGGGGTCCCTTGAGATTCCATATGATTTTTAGATGAATTTTTCTATTTCTGTGAAAACATCATTGGGATTTTAATAGGGATTGCTTTGAATCTGTATTGTTTTGGATAATATTGACATTTAGACATTATTACCCAATCTAGGAATGTGGGATGTGTTTTCATTATGTCTTTAATCCATGAACATTAAAATGATAACAAACTCACAACTATCAACAATTGAATCTAAAAAACAAAAACAAAAACAAACCAAGCAAACAGCCAGAACAGGAACAGAATCATAGGTTTGGGGATCATTTGGAGGGTTTCATTTAGGGATCAGCTGGAAGAGGGAAGGGGGAGAAAGGGGGAAATGGTGCAGAGATCAAGAGGCATAATTGGTAGAAATAAAATAGACAGGAGATGTTAAGAGTGGTATAGGAAAGGGAGAAGCCAAAGAACTTACATGCATGACCCATGGACATGAACTAAGAGGAGGGATTGCTGGTGGGAAGGGGGTTAGTGGGCAGAAGGGGGGCAAAAGGAAAAAATTGGGACAACTGTAACAACATAATAAAATGTAGTTAAGAAAGATTGTATTTATTTATTTTTAGAGAGGGGGAAGGGGACAGAAAAAGAGGGAGAGAAACATTGATGGGTGAGAGAAACATCAA
The DNA here is from genome assembly GCF_021234165.1 of Pteronotus mesoamericanus. Taxonomy (NCBI): domain Eukaryota; kingdom Metazoa; phylum Chordata; class Mammalia; order Chiroptera; family Mormoopidae; genus Pteronotus; species Pteronotus mesoamericanus. Next base: position 20,626,236 of record NW_026555065.1, read on the forward strand.
TGGGCTGCCTCTTGCATACCCCATGACCTGGAATCGAACTGATGACCTTTGCTTTGTGGAACAATGGCCTAAACCCCTGAGCCACACCAGTCAGGGCCTCCCTCACTTTTGAAAAACATTTTGGCTAGATATAGGGTTCTTGGTTGGCAGGGTTTTTCTTTTCTTTGAACAGTTTAAATGTTTTGGCTCATTGTCTTCTGGCCTCCAAATTTTGCGGAAAAATCTGCTGATAATCTATCTTATTGAGGATCCATTGTATGTGATTAGTCATTTCTCATTGCCTTGTAGGTTCTCTCTTTGTCTTTTGAAAGTTTGAGTATAATGTGTCTCTCTGGGTGTCTTTGAGTTCATCTTAAACAGGGTTTAATTGAGCTTCTTGAATGTTTATATTCATGTCTTTCATCAAATTTGGGAAGTTTTCAGCCATTATTTCTTCAAATATTTTCTCCGCCCTTTTCTCTCCTCTTCTGTGACTCCCATGATATATATTTGGTCCTCTTGATGATGGCCCATGTGTCCCTTGGCCCTGGGCTCTGTTTATTTTTTTCCCTTCCTTTGACTGAGTAATTTCCATTGTCTTATCTTAAAGTTTGCCAATTTTTTCTTCTGCCTGCTGAAATCTGCCTTTGAATCCCTCGAATAAATTTTTCATTTTAGTTATTGTACCTTTTTAGCTCCAGAATTTCTTGTTTCTTTTTAGATTTTCTATCTCTTTATTGATATTTCCATTTTGTTCACACATCATTTTATTGACTTTTTCCAAATCTTCCTTAGTTCTTTGAGCATCTTTAAAACATTTGTTTTGAAGTTTTGTCTAGTATATTTGACATAAGTTCCTTTTTGGAGACAGTTTCTGTTGATTGATTTTTCCCCCCCTTTGAATGGGCTATACTTTCCTCTTTCCTTTTCATTTCTTTTCTTTTCTTCTTTTCCTTTCCTTTCCTTTCCTTTCTTTTTCCTTCCCCTCTCCTTTCTTCTCTTCTCTTTTCTTTTTTTTTCTTATCCTCACCCGAGGATATGTTTATTGATTTTAGACAGAGAGGAAGGGGCGGGCAGAGAGAGAGAAACATTAATGTGAGAGGAAAACATCGATCAGTTGCCTCCTGTACACACCCTTACCGGGGACCCAGCTTATTCCTAGGTATGTGCCCTGACCAGGGATCAAACCCACTACCTTTTGGTGTATAGGACAACATTCCAACCCACTGAGTAACCTGGCCAGGCTGTTTCTTTTTTTAAAATTGAATTTGTTAGAGTGACATTGGTTAATGAAATTATATAGATTTCAGGTGTACAATTCTATAATATAACACGTCATCTGTATATGGTAGTGTGTGTTCAGCACCCCAAGGGAATTCTCCTTCCATTATTATTTTTCCCCCTTTACTCTCTTTTACCCCCCACTTTCCTGTTTCTTTGTATGCCTTGGGATTTTCTGTTGAAAGCTGGACATTTAAATCTAATAATGTGCTTACTCTGAAAATCAGATTACACTCCTTCCCAGTGTTTGCTATTTTTTGTTACTATTTTTGTTTATGTATTTATTTTATCTTCATAGGCTATCTCTCTGCCAAGGATCAACTTGAGGTGTAAACTTAAGTTCTCAGGACTTTTCTGAGTCTTTCTTTGGGCATACACAGTCGCTTTCTAATTTTCCTTGTGTATGTAGTTGTTTTTGAATGTCCTAGTCTTTATTTTTTATTTTTTAAAGCTTTTATTTATGTATTTATTTTTAGAGAGAGGAGAAGGGAGGGATAAAGAGATGGAGAAATACATCGATGTGCTAGAGATACTTCAATCAGTTGTCTCCTGCATGCCTCCAACTGGGGACCTGGCCCCCAACTCAGGAATGTGCCCTGACCGGGAATCGAACTGGCGACCTTTCAGTTTACAGTCTAGCAGTCAACCCACTGAGCCATACCAGCCAGGGCTGTCCTATTCTTTAATGTCTGGGTCCTGAAAGGGGAAAAAGCAAAAAGCGAAGGGTAGAGAAAAAGGGTGCCAGTCCTTTAAATTCCCTGGAAGTCATTTAAACTGCAGGGGATGGGGCTTGCAACAATGAGGGAGGTGAAACAAAAATGGCTGCTCACCTCTTTGGACCTCTGTGGTTCGAAGCAGCAGTCAGTGATCAGAGTACAGATCTATGATATTTGGTAGACTGAGCCTCCCCCTACATTCCCCCTTACTCCACCACACACAAACACATGCCTGCAAGCTGTGTGCAACTGTGCCAAGAACAGGTGCACAGCTGCCAACCACATGACTAGGGTAGGGGGATGGGTAGATGCTACTGTGCTAAGGACTGAAATTCACTGTAAGTATTGCAATTTATCTCGCAAGTCTTCCTCTGTAAGTTGCAAGTCTTAACAGACTCCAGAGTTCCAAAATAGTTGCATTGCCAGTGTAATTGTTATCTAGATGTGGAGAGAGTCCCTGTGCTTTCTACTCTGCCATCCTGCCATCTTTAAGGAATTACTTTTTAGAGCAGTTTTAGTTCACAACAAAATTGATAGGCAAACACAGAGATTTCTTATGCCCATTATCAATATCATCGACCAGAATGGTCCATTTGTTTCCAAGATGAACCTTCATTTGACACATCATAATCACCCTAAGTCCATAGTGATTCACTCTTGGTGTTGTACATTCTTTGGGTATACATTTGGACAAGTGTATAATGACATATCTCCATCATTATGCTATCATACAGAGTATTTTTAATGCCCTAGAAATCCTCTGTTCCACCTATTCATCCATCCTTGTCCCCAATCCCCAACAACCACTGATATTTTTACTGTCTCCATAGTTTTGCCTTTTCCAGAATGTGCTATAATGGGAACCATATAAAATGTAGACTTTTCAAATTGGCTTCTTTCTCTTAGCAATATGCACTTAAGTTTTCTCCATGTCTTTTCTTTTTAATGTCAAATGTACCACAGCCTATTCATTCACCTACTGAAAGACATCTCAGTTGCTTCCAAGTTTTTACAATTATGAATAAAGCTGCTGTAAACATCCATGTGCAGGATTTTGTGTGGATTTAAGTTTTCAGCTCCTTTGGGTAAATACAAAGGAGCACGATTGCTGGATCATATAGTATAAGAGTAGGTTTTGTTTCATAAGAAGCCACCAAACTGTCTTTCAAAGAGGCTGTACCATTTTGCATTTCCACCCACAATTAATGAGAGTTCCTGTGTCTCCTTGTTCTTGCCAGCTTTGGTATCATTGGTGTTCCAGATTTTGGCCATTCTAATAGGTATGCTGTGATATGTCATTGCTGTTTTCTTTTTGTTTTGTTTTGTTTTTTGTTTTTGTTGTTGTTGTTAATCCTCACCTGAGGACATTTCTTCATTGCTTCTAGACAGAGAGAAAGGGAGAGAGAAAAACTTCGATTGGTTGCCTCCCATACGTGCCCAGACTGGGGATAGTATGTGCCCAGATCTTTGATCAAACCTGCAACCGAGGCATATGCCCTGACTGGGAATCACACCTGCAACCTTTCATTTCCAGAGCAATGCTCCAGCCACCTGAGCTACACCAACTAGGGGTCATTGCTGTTTTAATATGCATTTCCCTGAGGACATATGATGTTGAGCATCTTTTCATATGCTTATTTGCCTTCTGGATATCTTCTTTTGGTGAGGTGCCTGTTAAGGTCTTTGGCCCATTTTTTAATAGGGTTGTTTGTTTTCGTATTATTTAAAGAGTTCTTCTTATATTTTGGAAAGAAGTCCTTTTATTCAGATGTGTCTTTTGCAATATATTCTCTCAGTCTTTGGCTTGCCTTCCAATTCTCTTGACTTGTCTTTTTTAGAGCAGAGGTTTTTAATTTTAATGAAGTTCAGCTTATCAGTTTGAATTTCACGTTTAGGTCCTCCCAGGTATCTTCTTATTCCTGCCTGACTGCTCCTACTCAAGCCCCTGCAGAGGGACAATGCAGCTTCTCCATTCTCATCTCAGCTCTTCATTCCATATATTTTTATCTTGAACCAGTTCCATCACCTTCCTGCTGTAGTCCCTCTTTTTAGAGCAACAGAGGTAGGTAAACGAGTAAATAAAGACTAAGAAATCATGGTCTGATTCAGACTAATGAGGCCTGCTACTTGGGGCCATTTTCCTGCTAGTATTTTCAGCATTTCATTTAAATGACATAAACCCAACCTTCTTCATTGAGATCCTTGTCTAGCGATACTATAACCTACAAGATAACTAGTAAAATCAGCTCAGCAGTGTTAAGCGAGTCTTTCTAAGAGGTCTTCCTTCATATATAAATTTCAAATGTCCTGGACACAAGGACAGGCCTACATCGTCTGAAGCAACTCTTAAGTGAAATATGTCTGGTTAATTTTACAGCAACTCACAGGGCTGTTTGGTTGTCAGTAACTGAGGTATGTACATCAGTTCACTTGAAAGTAGTCTTAGATCTCTTTCCCATCTTTGACTTTGACACACAGTTCTCTACACCAAGCTGGCCCACAAAGAGACAAACTACATAGCTGCCAAGGAGGGCTATTTTTGCCACTCTTCTGAGCCATACTACCAATTCCTGCCATAGAAAGGACTTGAAGAAACGTCCTCTTTTGTGATAGGAGGTGACTTTTGATAGCACCTTGGTTTTCTTACATGTTCCCACATTTGGAGGTTTGGATTTGCTGTTCCTGTGAAACAACTTTCCCTGACCTGCTCTTCTTTTTTATAGCTTGAAACAGCAGCCATAAAGCTGCATGCTGTCATCCCTGTTCCATGGCTGAAGGAGCAGGTGTGTTTTCTTTTGAAGCTTATGCTGCAAAAGTGTGGGACCCAGTATGAGCTGGGGAAGCTTTTACAGCTGTTTGTTGGCATAGAGCATCTCTTCTCTGATGGTAAGACAATCGTTACATTTAGGTTGCTGTTAAGAAGTTACCTTACTTAATCTTGAAAATATTTTAGAAGGGCATTCAGGAAATTAAAATGCATATGACATATAACATTACATTTACAGTCCGTAACAGGGTTTAAAGAAGAGGTGGTGAAACTTCAATCATGGTTAAAGCATTCAAAACATAGCACAGCAGGATATCACATGAACAGTAGAGCTATCTACTCATCCTGAACAGCTGTCAAATAGCCACATTTACCCCCTGGCTAACCTCTACGTGACCCTATCATTCTTTTCTCTACCTCAACATGTCATCATTGCTCAGGGTCACAGACTTGTTTCAAGAATGGTTAATTTATTTTGAAGGTTTCAGAGACGAATTCTGCTTTTTTTTTTTTTTTTTGCAACTGTTTCCAGATATTAGCAGTCTCTAATCTTGTTGCCTATTGAATGAAACCAATATTGCCTTACCCTCTTTTCTACTTGTTTGATCATTTCAAGTTTTCGTTGAATGATAATATTATTCTTTGACACTAGATTCTGACATTTTCACTATTAGGGTTATTTTATTACATTTAAACTCACACATGTTCAGCTGGAGAGCTCGGATTTGCACAGAACACGGAGAATGCTGGGCTCAGTGCCATTGTTGTAGGCTCTGAAGCCAATGACTGGAAGAAAAGAGGGCTATTTTCTAAATGTAGGGTCTAGAAGATAACTATGTATACCAAAGAGTAGATCCTATTAACATATCGGTGTTTTCATTGATCTTTAGTAATTTTAATGTCTTTCAGAAATGAATTTCCTGTTTTCTTGTCAGAGTTACTCTACCTCTGAAAAATCACAAGGATTGTCTAGATTGTTAACATTACTATAATGCTTTTGCTCATAAAACTTAATTAAATTATATTTCATAGAATATTTGTGTGTATGTATACCATGTATGTGCGTGGAGAGAAAAAATACATTTTTTTAAACCTGTGCTTTATATGATGCCAGCAAAGGAACTAAGCCTGCTCACCCTGGTTATTGTACAGGATGTCTCACTGTCACTGGAACTACCTAAATCAGACCACAGCCCAGCAGGTGACATTGGAAGTAGGCTCTTATGGAATATTTTTTAGGCTCTTCCTTTATGGTAGGGCATGCATAGTTTTCTCACAGACTGTTTGGGAAGGGGAGAAAACCCAGCCACATAAGCTGTTGGCAGAGAGTTCTTAATGTTACTCATGATAAGAATTTCTCAGGAACATCAAGAAGAGCTCAACTGGGTCTCACTGGGTTAAGTAGGTAGACACCCGGAGGAGCAAGTGATGCTCCATTCTGAATACAATGTGCTATATTACAGCTTTGGCTATTGGCCAGCTTCAGTTCCAACTGCCCTCCAAATTCCGTGTCTTAATCCCCGTGACACCCCCATTGAATGAATGAGTGAACAGACATAAAATCAAATTAGTTCATGGTAGGAGAAAAATCCGGAAAGAGATGGGACTAACTTGAATGAATGGCCATATCTTTTCCAGATTGAATGAGTTGCTCCTACACAGTAGACCACCAACCTCTGACCTGTGTTTAAAGCCAGATGTGCGCATTGAGTCCATGTGCCAACCTCTAGTAGTTCTTACTATAAAGGAGCTGCCTATGGCTTCCTCTGCTCTTCAACCTGAGTAAAAAAAAAAAAAAAAGAGGTTTTTGTTTTTCTTTAATCACATCATTATGTTAAATATACATATTTCCCTCCTGATACTTAGTTACTCTTAAAATGCCATAGTGGCATTTTATTGATGAAACATTTATATCCTTTTCTCTTTGGCACAGGTCCAGATGTGAAGAAGCTGTGTGTCCTCAGCCAAGTTTTGAAGGATACATCCATAGCTATTAATCATGTAATTATTACCAGCTATAGCCTTGAGAATTTTCAGCGTGAATGTAGATCTATTTTGGAAAAACTGGAGACAACTGGACAGTTTGCTTCGGCTAGAAAGGTAGCAGAAATAGCTGAGTTACCTGTGGACAACTTGGTTATTGAGGAGGTAACATTAATTCTTTTACGTTATTTAAAATCTTAGCTTTTTGAACCTGAATTAAATGAAGATTCAAATGAGCTATGTCATTTATAGGAGATGAGGGTTTTTTTAAATTTTTAAATTTTAATTTTTTTACTTTCGACACACAGTGTCAGAAATGGATGAGTGCAGGATTCCCATTATAGAAAATGCATGCTGCAAGTGCAAAGTTGGCTGAGAGGGCAGTCTACAACTGCATTCCTTTGAACAGAATTAAATATAAGGTGGCTTCTCCTTGAACCCTATTCAATTAGATAAATTTAGAATTGTTTTCCATACCTTAACTTTCCAGATAAAATACCCAGGATCATCTGTAGCCGTGTCCCATGTTTTCTGATTTGGCTTTAAAAAGTGTGGTATAATTAGGGGGCAGTCGCATTTATGATACTTCCTTATCTAGGAATGGCTAAGATTCACTTCTTTAACTTTACAGATAACACAAGAAATGCAGACCTTAAAACACATTGACCAGTGGTCCCTGAAACAAGCAAGAATTGACTTCTGGAAAAAATGCCATGAGAATTTTAAGAAAAATTCCATTTCAAGCAAAGCAGCCTCTTCCTTTTTCTCAGCACAGGCCCTTGTGGCATGTGAGTACCCAAATGAGGAGGAACAGAGCAACACTGAAGAAAGGCATCTGCTGCTCACACTGGCGGGACACTGGCTTGCTCAGGAGGACGTGGTGCCTGTGGAGAAGCTGGAGGAGCTGGAGAAGCAGATCTGGCTCTGCCGTATCACCCAGCACACCCTCAGAGGAAACCAGGAGCAAATAGAGCCCAGATCTTCTCAACAGATCTCAACTAGTAGTGAACTTCCCTTTGATAACTTAGCCAGTGAGTTTTCATTCTCAAAGTTGGCTGCTCTGAACACATCAAAATACTTAGAACTTAATGGTTTTCCATCCAAAGAGACTTGTGAGAACAGACTAGATTGGAAGAAGCAGGAGTCACTGAACTTTTTGATTGGGCGCCTATTGGATGATGGCTGTGTGCATGAAGCAAGTAGAGTGTGCCGGTATTTTCATTTCTATAGCCAAGATGTTGCCTTGGTACTGCACTGCAGAGCACTGGCTTCCGGGGAAGCGAGTGTGGATGACCTACATCCAGAGATCCATGCTCTCCTACAAAGTGCTGAGCTGCTGGAGGAAGAAAAAGAACCTCGCATTCCTCTAAGGAAAGTCCCAAGCAGTAAGTAAAGGAGATCAAACTGCCCTGAGTCCTAAACAGTGTGTTGGCACTCTTTCCAGGAAGAAAAGGATCCCTTTTGACATAATATTTACACTAAGTTAAGAGATAGCAACTCTTTTCTAGGTACTTCATCAACTAGGCAATTAACTAGTCAATGAAGTAGAAGTTGATACACTAGCTGTGTATCAAAATTGGAGGGAATTCATCTGACTTGTAACTGGTTCATTAAAACGTTTTCTATATAATAGTAATCATGGTTTCAATTGTACGTTGATAGTATGTAGAAATATGGTTGACTTTTATGTTAACCTTGTATCCTTGCTAAACTCACTTATCCTAGGGGTTTACTTGTAGATTCCTTGGGATTTTCTACAGAGACAATCATGTCATGAAAAGAGACAGTGTTATTTCTTTCTTTCCAATCTGTATATCTTTTCTTTCTTTTTCTTGCTTTATTGCCCAGCCTAGAACTTTCAGTATGATGTTGGATAGAAGTGGTCAGAGTGGACATCCTTGCTTTGTTATTGATATTAGGGAAAAATCATTCAGTCTTTCATTTTTAAGTATGATATTAGCTGTAGGTGTTTGGAAGATATGCTTTGGTATTTTGAAGATTGTCCCTTCTATTCCTGGTTTGCTGAGAGTTTTGAATCACTGTTGAATTTGTCATGTTTTTTCCTGCATCCATTGATATGATCAGTGTTTCTTCTTCTTTAAACTATTAATGTAATATGGTGCATTACATTCATTGATTTTTTAATATTCAGCCAGCTTCGAATACCTAGGAAGAACCCCCCTTGGTTATGGTGCACTATTCTTTTTGCTGTATTACTGGAATTGGTGTGCAATTTGAGAATTTTTGCACTAATGTTGAGGAGAAATATTAGTCTGTACTTTGTACTGTGTCTCATTATATCAGGGTAATGCTGGTTTCATGAGTTGGAAACAAACTCATCTATTTTCTGGAAAACATTGTATGGGATTGACATTATTTCTTTAAATGTTCATTAGAATTTACAAGGAAAACAATCTGGACATGAAAATCTTGTTTTGGAAGATTTTAAATTATGAATTTAATTTCTTTCATAGTTGTATGACTAATCAGGTTTATCTTTTTCATCTTGGGGGAGTTTTGCCATACAGGGTAATGCTCCAACCAACTGAGCCATCTTGCCTGGTCTGAAGGCTTCTCTTAGTAATTCTTTTAGAGTTGTCTGTGAGCAACAGATTCTCTTCATTTTTTTTCATTAGTTTTTCTTCACCTAAGTATGTCTTGCCCTGTCCAGTGTGGCCCAGATGGTTGTAGCAATATCCTCTAAACCGAATGGTTACAGGTTTGATTCCTGGTCAGGGCACGTGCCTAGGTTGTGGGTTCAGTCTCTGGTTGGGGTGCATACAAGAAGCAACCAATCAATGTTTTTCTCTCATAATCAGTTTTTCTCTCCTTTTCTCTCCCCCTCTCTTCCTCTCTCTCTAAAAATCAATAAGCATATCCTCAGGTGAGGATTTTAAAAAAAAAGAATGTGTCTCTTTCACCTTTATTTTTGAGGAATGGTTTTTGCTGGATATAAAAAATTCATTATTTTCTTTTCATCACTTAAAAATGTTGTACCACTTCCTTTTGACCTCCATGGTATCTGATAAATAATCTGCAATCATTTGAATTATTTTTTCCCCCTATAGGTAATGCATTTTTCTCTGTTTTCAACATGTTTTTCTGTCTTTAGTCTTCAACAGTTAGTGTATAATCTGACTGGGCATGTATTTCTTAGTATTTATCCTACTTGGAGTTCACTGAGCTTCTCGAAGGTTTGTAAGTTTGTGTGTTCTACCAAATTTAGGTTGTTTTCAGACATTTTTTCAAATATATTTTAAGCACCATACTCTTCTGTCCTTTCGGGACATGAATCTTGGAACTTTTGTTAGTGTCTCAAGTCCCTGATACTTTGTTCATTTTTTTTTCCAATTTTTTTTCTGTCTGTTGTTTAGATTGGATAATTTCTGTTCATCTATCTTCAATTTCACTGACTCTCTTTTTGTGGCATTTTCATTCTGTTACTGAGTTTTTTATTTCTCTAATTTTTAAATTTCAGTTATTGTTCAGTTTTTAAATTTCCATTTTATTCATTACACCTTCTGCTTTTTTGCTGAGGCTTCTGTTTTTCTGTTTGTTTCAAGAGCATTCATAATTGTTTGTAGGAACATTTGTATAATACCTGCCTTAAAGTCTTTATCAGACAATTTCAACATTTGTGGCATTTTAGTACTGAGTATCATCTGTTGATTGTCTTTTCTCATATGAGTTGAGATTTTCCTCTATTTTTGTATTTTGAGTAAGTTTGTGTTGCATCTAGGCATTTTGAAGAGTATATTATGAGACACTGAGTCTTATTTAAATCCTATGAAGAATGTTGATATTTTATAGCAGGCAATTGACCTGGTTAGGTTTAGGCTACAAGTTCTGACCTGCTTTCTGTGGTCTATGACTCAGTTCAGTTTTCAAATCCTTTGCGTTACTATTCAGATCCATCTTTGTGTGTGTCACCTTGAGGTCAGTCGGCAACCTGGGTAGTGGTTTATCTGTTAATTCAGTTCCCAGAATCTTTTATATGCTGGTTAGGATCAGATTCATACATGCAAAGCTCCAGAGTGAGCCCTAGTGTTTGTAAATACCTTTGTGTTGCTTTCCTGAATCTCTCTCCCAAGTACTTTTTTGGTTTCCTGAGGCTTCCCTTTTCATTCCTCTGGCCAAAAGCTGGAAGTTTAGTTACCCCATTCTGTCATGTACTTCCCTCACTTGCCTGCATTCAGGACCAACTTACAGGAGGCTAATGCAAAAAGCAACAGGGGGTTCACCCCACCCTCTTGGGACCAGATCTCCTCTGATCTGCAAAGAAGGTTCCTCTCTGTGTTTTGGCTCTTGGCAGCTGCTGCTTCAGCCTCTACCACTAATGCCAAGGGGTTGCTTAGGAGCTGAGATGAGAGGGAATGAGCTTTAGGGGTCCCAGTTTCCACTCCTTGAGCCCATACCAGTGGACTTTTCCTGGGGAGCACACATTCTCTGTGATCCTTAGCGCTTGGTTCTGAGTTTTAGGTGGTACTGCATCCAGGCTGAAGGTTACTAGAGGGGAAGAAAATGGTAGTTCTGGTCATCTTTGACCCACCTGCCACTGTGTCCATTTCAGAGTCCTCACACAGTGCTGTGTGCAGTGTGAAGTGCGCCGGCTTTGTGTGGAGTTCCGTGGGAGAGACAGGGTGGGGTGACTTGACTCCACGTTACCTAGAACTGGAACCCCCACTGAAGGATTTTAAGCAGGGGAATAACATGGTCTAGGCTGCTTTTCACTTTTGTCTTTAAAGTGTATTTTTTAATGGATAATATCTTAAATGCAAAAGTATTGTGTTACACACTTAGTGTACCACATAACACAATATAGAAATCTAGAATGTAAAAAGCGAAGTCATTGCCCATTCAACACCACCCTCACCAAATTCCCTAAAATGACACCTTTGACTTGCCTTGCATGCATTGTTTTCTACATGTGGGTTCATGCACGCACGCGCGCACACACACACACACACACACATTTTTTACAAAAATGAAGTTATATTGTTCTACATTTTTTCCTGTCAGTGCACAGATTGACCTCATTCTGTGTGTGTGTGTGTGTGTGTGTGATCCTTGCACAGGGGCTGTGCTAATCTCTGTGTCATTCCAGCTTTAGTATATGTGCTGCCAAAGTGGGTATGACCTCATTACTTTTTAGTTGCTGCAGACTATTCTATATGGATGTACTACACTTAACAATGCTTTATTGATACAGATTTAGATTTTTTAATTTTGTTTTTGCTATTAGAAACAGTCTTATGTAAATATTCTACTGTGTTTGCTAATAGAAACACTTGATCAAATTAAGAAAGTTTTCTTCTATTTCAGACTGAGAGCTTTTTTAAAAAAAAATCAGGAGGAGATTTTAATTTTACTATTCCCTTGATCCAGATTATTCTTTTTCGTGTGATTTGAATTTTAGAAAGATCCTGCTGAGTATGTGGAAGATTAACCTGCGGGTGAGGGGAGTTCAACATCAGGAAATAGTAACAACCTCTTAGATGCAGGTAGATGAAGGCTGGAAGTAAGGTAGTGATTGGAGAAATGTTTTGGAGATATAGTCAGCTGGATCTGGTGACTTATTTGATGTAAGGGACAACTGGGAAGGGGAGGTGTGGAGGAGAGTCTAGCAGTCAACTTTGATGATGAGCTCTAGAAAGTGTTCATTAGGTGGCTTTGAGTCTTTTGTAGCCAGTGAGACCTTTGAAAAATTTCAGCCTGGTATTTTCTGGAAAAAAGGCAATGAAGAAGTTTAAATGGGGTATGGGCTCTGTCAGAAGTGGTCCCGGACCCAGGGGGGCCCATGAGGGTACAGTGCAAGAAGCTGTGGACAGAGACATGGAATCATAGTGGACTGGGGAGAGGCTTAAACTTACCACCCCCTTCAATCTGTATTTACTTCCAGCTTCAAGTTTGGATAGTCAATCATTTGTGATGCTGCCCCCTAATGATGAAATGGTAACTAATCTTGAAATTCTGACAAGCAGATGCCTCCATGGGAAAAACTACTGCCGGCGAGTCCTCTGTCTGTATGAACTTTCCAAGGTAGGTGCCAAAGGGTGAGGCCTCCATAGGAAGCTCCCCTCTGAGAGGGAGAGAAGTGCGAAGCTGGAGGTAGATTTTAGACATTGCCACGTCTGCCCGCTAGATGATAATCATGACCTGGGCATAGAGCTCTTGTCAGGATGTTGGCCCCTGTAAACCCATCCCTTGGGAATAGTGCGGAGAATGCCAGGCCAAGCACAGCAGTGACTTGAGTCCTGGATGCAGCTTAGTCAACCAGAAGTTTAGGGCAAGACCTTTCACTTCTCTAGGCCCCTCGTTCTTGGACTATAAGTGATTTTACCATGATGGTCCCTTCTAACCCTAATATCTTAGGTTTTGCTTCAGGATTGTTTTGAGCTTTCCATACGGGGGAGAGCCCAAAATAAGTTTTAAAATGGAATATGATGACCCCAAAGACAGGAGCCAGAGCAGCCAGGAATCGATTGTGCCTTTGTGCTGACTGAAGGAGAAAAACAGTAGCTTGTACGTGAAGTGGAAGAACACGAGAGAAATAAAGTGGAGCGCTAAAGCCCTTTGCTTTGGATAAGGTTCAGAGACTTCTTTGGCAAGTGAGTTTTGCTGCTACCGTGGGAACACAGAAGAGGCTCTTGCCTTTTATTCACCTTTCTCATGTTTCATAACATTTGGAAAGCTCAATGTTCAATACTAGATAAGTCACCTGATGCTTTCTGAAGTCAAACTTTTCTCTTCTTTAGATTTGGATCACTGGTGAAGTGATAGAAAAAGCTAGAATACAGTGCTTGCTTCTTCTAAGATTCTTGCTCAGGGTGAGCGATGGAGCCTGTCCGCAGCAGAATTCAGAAAGGGCTAGCCTTTTCCTCGCTCCTAGCAATAGCTTTAACTGACTTTGCCTTCCTCTCAGGAGCTGGGCTGTTCCTACACAGATGTTGCCACCCAAGATGGTGAGACCATGCTCCGAGCAATCTTGGCCTCTCAGCGGCCCGATCGATGCAAGCGAGCCCAAGCCTTCATCAGCACCCAGGGCCTTGAGCCAGAGAGGGTGGCTGAACTCGTGGCTGAAGAGGTGACCCGGGAGCTGCTGTCCCCATCAGAGGGAACAGGTACCCTGCCCTCCAGGCCTTCCCAGCCTTTCAGACAACTTTCGCAAGTACCTAATGTTAAGGATTTGGATGTTATATTCATATACATCCTTCATGCTGCCCTCCCAAGTTGCCAGGTTGCCCTCTTAAGAGGAGAAAACTGCATTTATTTTGTTGTTGTTGCCTTTTGTTTATTGTTTTATGATTATTCTTAGAGTAGCTGTGCCTTTCTCTGAGCTAATGAATTTCTGTTCTGTAAGATGGCCACTAGGCCAAGAGGAGAGCTGCACTGGAAACTCCTTCAGCATTGTTTACTGGTGCCCAGGCCTGGGCAGCACGGGGCTCTTCATCTCTCTCTCACCTTTCTCAAGGGGAAACCTGTGCCTTTCTCCACATCTTTCTGTGCAGGACGTAAGCAGATGGTTGCCCCAGCAGAGGAAAGCCAGACATTTCTTCAGCTGACCACTTTGTGTCAAGACCACACCTTGGTAGGCATGAAGTTGTTGGAAAAGATTTCCTCCGTTCCCCATGGGGAACTGTCTTGCAGTAAGTTCTTGACCATTTTCTTACATGTTTGGGGCCCAAGCAGGTCTTCAAGAAATCTTCCAGTTAGCCCTTCCAAAATTCAGTTTGGTCCTTCTTTCTGCTCTGGATCCCTACCCCTCCAGCACAGTTTATAATTTCTTGGTACAAAGCTGTAAGTTTATTGAAGAAAGTTTAGAATTAAGTATGGAAAAGCAACCCAAAATTTAAAATCACACAAAAAGGTAACCTTTTAACATTTGGCATATTTATTTTATTTTACTCTTAAATTGCCTTGCAAAGTGGATATTATTGACCCCATTTTAGAAGAACACTGAAACTTAGTAAAGTTGATGGACTTAACAATTAAATGGCTGAACTGTTATTTGAACCCGGTATGTATGATTTAAAAACCTGCTCACTGACTCTGGCTGGTGTGGCTCAGTGGATTGAGCACTGGCCTGTGAACCAAAGGATCCAAGGTTTGATTCCCAGTCAGAGCACATGCCAGGGTTGTGAGCCAAGTTCCAGTAGGTTCCAGTAGGTGGCGCTTAAGAGGCATCCACACATTGATGTTTTTCTCCCTTTCTCCCTCCCTTCCCCTGTCTCTGAAAATAAATAAAAATAAATTTTAAAAAATAAATAAAAACCCGCTCACTTTCCACAATGTCTATTTCATTATAGGCATTCAGTAATATGTGTCCCTCTGATCTTTTTCTACACAAATCTAAGGGTTTTTATTTTTCAAAAATGGCATTATACTGTGCATATTGTTTATAATTACTTAATGAATATGCTGGCATTAACATCTTTCCCTAACATCGAATATTCTCCCATATCACCATTAATGGTTACACAATATTTCTCTTATATGTAATTGAAAATTGTTTACACTACTGCGGGGTCTTTAGATTGCTTCCCATTTCTGCTGTTTTAGAACATCCTTATAGGCAAATCTACACTGTCTGGCAAATAACTTTATATTAAAAAAATAACGCTTTTTATTACAAAATCATAAGCATGTAATTCTGTAACATAACAATATCACACTCAAACACACCATATGACATTTTAGGTGAAATGTTCAAATTAAAACTATAAATTATTACACCCATATTGTTACCCTACCAACCACATTCAATCAGGTGTTACTTCTGTCAGGCCCTGGATGTGCACATCCAAGATTATTTCCCTAAGATAAGCTCCTGGTTTAAGAGTATGCTCATCTTTAAAGCTTTGTATATATAGTGAAATTTTACTCCAGAAAAAGAAAAATCAATTCTTACTCCCACTTAAGCGGAGTGTGAGAGTAGCATTTCCTGGAATCCATTCCACTTTGCAAGTTTTATAGACTCAAGAGAGGCATTTTGCAGATGTTTTGTGAACAAATAAATTGAACTTTTAAAAGGTTGAAGAGTTTTATTTTAAAAATAGCTTTCTGTATCTCTTCTCAGTCCTGTTCAACAGTATTTACAGAGTACCAACTATGTGCCAGGTACTCTAAAAATCAGGGGTATGGTGAACAAGCAAATCAGCAGTCTCTGGAGCCTATAGACTAGGGACATGACACACAGCAAGAGCCAGACTGCTGGGTCAGGAGAGGTTTTTGGAGGAAATGTCCAAACCAAGACCAGATGGATTAGTAGGCAAGGTTGCTCAGTAGTCAGTAGGTTTGGGGCTCCACAGTACCAAGGCCCAGAAGGCACAGCATGAGAACCATTTTTCTGTCTTCAACATTGTAAATATTTTTCCCAGTTTGCCTTTTAATTGTGCTTACAGTGATTGGTGTAATAGTTTTACATTTGTATGTAGTCAGATCTTTCATTAACCTAGAAAGCCATTAGAAGTGCAGAACACATGGTACTTGATTAGGCCCTAAGAATCTTCACTGAGATACAGAGAATGCCTTCAGATTCAGGTTGGCATGGACTCCATTGATTTGGCTCCAGAGTTTCTCCATCATTAGAAATCAAGGATTCCTTGTTCTCATGGGTAGGGCCTCAAAAGGTCGCTATGCAGTCACTACGTGATTGTCTTTGAGGAGAGGTTGTGAGGTTGTGCTATCACTGAGAGAATTTAGATATCGTCGGAGGACTGAACCAGAGCTGGAACTGGTGAGGTCAGGGATCTCAGAGGACTGGTAAGAGAGCCTTCTCCAAACAGGCCCACCTGTAGCAGGCCCCTTCACCCTCCTGCCAGGTACAGAACTAGATAGTGGGTGGCCAGGTTCACAATCCTGTCTTACCAGCATCCCACCTAACCAGCCACAGAGCTGCTGATTCTGGCCCACCACTGCTTCACGCTGACATGCCACATGGAGGGCATCATCCGAGTTCTGCAGGCTGCCCGGCTGCTCACGGACAACCACCTGGCCCCCAAGGAGGAGTATGGGCTGGTGGTAAGTAAACCCCTCATGCCCACCTTCCACCCTGAGAAAACTGAGAGCAGATAGGCTAGGACCAGCTCAGAGCTGATAAGGTCTTAGGGAATCTGCCATCTGGATATCACTGCCTCCTTGGTAGCTGGCTGGGTAGCTCCAGGCAGAGGTCCGTGAGAATCCAGTTGCTCCAAAGGAAAAATCATGAGGACCCCTGCACTCTACTTCAGGGCTGTTGTCCCCCTTGCCAGGGCAGTTTGCTTTTCTGGAGGGCTAAGGCAGCTGTATTTTCCCAAAAAACAAGGTTCAGACCTACCTCTTATCTCTAATCTGAAATGAGCTGACAACTCAAGCCTCCTGTACCTCTCTAAATACTCTAGGCTTGAAAGTGGCCCAAGTGGCTGAGCGAGCTATTGGGCACTGCAGTAAGGAGTGGTGAGAAGGGGGCGGATGCCTGCCAGGCGTGTGGCGCTCAGCGCTTGATAGTCACTTTTAGAGAAAACAGAAGTGGGAGCATCAAGTGGTGTCTCAATGACTAGCATTTCTGAATGCCCCAGAAGTGGCCTCTTGTTGGGTGCGTAGGACAGGGAGCTTAGTGTGGCAGCCTAGTCATTAGCATTAGCCCTTCTACCCCAGGAGCTTGGTATCTGCAAGCAACCTTGATGAGGGCAGTGGCCTGGCTCCAAGAACTCTAAGTGAAGCTGACGGACGCTGCTTCTCCCTTTCAGGTGCGTCTCCTCACTGGCATTGGAAGGTACAATGAGATGACATACATATTTGAATTGCTGCACAAAAAGCACTACTTTGAAGTGCTGATGCGGAAGAAGTTGGATCCGGTAGGTATATGGTGTTATGAGCGCCAGAACGACATGTATTACTGACTTTCAGGAGTCTCAGACTTTCTCAAGAATAATCCCAGTCAAAGTAGACCCCTGGTATATGGAGGGAGGGAATTAAGGACCTCCGTAGGACATGCTGTAACCGGTAGCTTAAGGTTAGAGTTCATACCAGGTAATGATCATGCTAGCAGATACTGAACAGTGAAGAAATAAGTCTGTACATGTCCACCTCAGCTGTCACCTGCCTCTACTATCCTAATGACTGCTCTGACAGGCGCAAAAACCTTGCCTGAGAGCCACACAGAAATGGGCTGACCAGCTCAGAGGGCCGTGTCTAAGGACTAATTTCCCAGTGCAGAATTTTCAGGGGACCATGAAAAAGAGTGTTGCTGAGCTGCTAGGCAGTGAATGCCAAAGCCTGGGCTTGGAAATCTGTGGAGCTATTTATGACGACAACCACAAAGGGGGCTTGGAATCAAAGCTTTGGGCTCTGGGCTTATCTGTCCTCAGCATGCTCATGTGACACCAAGCATGCCACTCATTTTCAAGTCATTCATTTGACTGATTCATTGCTTCAGCCCATTTCACCTCTGAAGATTTAAAAACCACAGTAAACTTTTGGCTTTTGGGAACTTGGGCCTGACCAAGCAGAAAAACTCTCCTCTCGGTGCTGGGGCTAGATTCAGGACAGATCAGCCTAGCCATCAGGAGAGGGGCAAGTCCTGGACACATTAGGAGCCCCCAGAGGGTATTGAGGGTTTTTTTTGAGGCATTTTTGTTTCTGTATTTAAATATTATTTTAATAACTTTCTTATTACAAAAGTAATGCATATTCAATGTCAAGACACTTAGAAAACAGAACACAGAAAAAAAGCCCTCTGTGTATCTACCATCTGGAGACAGGCACTGCTGACATTTTGGTATAGGCCCTTTCTGTGCACACATACCCACAAACATATATACATACATATTTAATGTTTTTAACAAAACTTTTTTCATGCTGTCCGAGTATGGAATAGTCTGCCTTTCTCACTTAATAACCATGTCATGCATATTCCCTAAATCGGTATGTTTTAATGGCTACATGGTATTTTCTTAGCTTTTATTTTTGACATCTGGATTATTTCTAATTGTATGCCATTAAATGTCCCTGTTACATCTATCTTAGCTCTTCTCTCTGCTTATTTCTTTAGGGATAAATTTCTAGAAGTGGAATTGTTAGAATTAACACCCGTGCATTTTTAAGGCTTCTCCCTTTTGACAGGTTTTACCACTAACACTGCCACCAGCAAAGAGGATGTTACCTATTTCCTTATGCTGAGGATAGCATAAAACTTTTATATTCATTTTTGTCTTCTCCTTTTTGGAGGAGTGTTTAAGGAACTTTCAGAACCAAGGGACTCAGCCAATGCCACCTGCCTTGCAGTCCCTGGTTGAGACCTTGGTGTTCCTTCTTTTCTGGGCAGAGCGGTACCCTGAAGACGGCCCTACTCGACTACATCAAACGCTGCCGCCCTGGGGACAGCGAGAAGCACAACATGATTGCCCTGTGCTTCAGCATGTGCAGGGAGATCGGGGAGAACCATGAGGCAGCTGCCTGCATCCAACTGAAACTGATTGAGTCTCAGCCCTGGGGTGAGCAGAGGTTCACAGAAAACACCCTCAGGGAAGGTTTTTAGAACTAAAACGGGCAAGAGCCCATGAGATTGACTAATACCCACCTCAGCTTCTAGCAGCCACTTGATGGGGCCCCAGCTGGGCAGATAGGAAATGGAAGGGGACTTGGAAGGCATGTCTTACAGCTTGTGTGTCTAGGAATCATCTGTCAGGAGCCAGTGTGTATGCTGATGCCATATAAACCTGCCTTGATGTTCCAGAAAGGAACTGGGGGCGGGGGGCACTGAATTCTACTTGATTGCCTGTCCTCCTGGCCCAATACCCTTTACCTGAATGAGACATCTGTACCTCCCTGTGAACACATGCTAGGATATTTCTTGTCCAGCCTGTGATCACTCTGAGTGGGGCAGAGTAGCCAGCCTTGGGAGTCAGACATACCCGTTTCCTTGACCCCTCTGTAGAGGACAGCCTCAAGGATGGGCACCAACTGAAGCAGCTGCTGCTGAAGGCCCTGACTCTGATGCTGGATGCAGCAGAGAGTTATGCCAAGGTAACCAAGGGGTCTCACTCCAGACTGGTTTTGGGGCTTGGTCTCTTCAGGAATTATTTTGTCCCTGGGCTCTTCCAAGCAAAGAGGGAGGGAGTCATGGGCCAACTGGGGGCAGGGGGTGAGTTCAGCTGCTGGAGAGTTCGCAGGGAGATGATGTTCAGGGTCTTTACCTGCGTCTCCCTCCGTTTCTCAGGACTCCTGTGTGCGACAGGCCCTGCACTGTCGCCGGCTCACCAAGTTGCTGACACTGCAGATTCACTTTTTGAACACAGGCCAGAACACCATGCTTATCAACCTAGGCCGCCATAGGCTGATGGACTGCATCATGTCCCTACCTCGGTTCTACCAGGTGAGCAAGGAAGAAAAATATGCCAGCATACTCTCCTGTTATTTAATGGGACCCAGTGACTGAGTGACTCACCTGAGGTCTCAGAGCTAGTGACAAAACCAGGACAGTTCAGTTCTCCTGACAGGTGTCTGATCTACACATTGCCTTTCTATGGCAGTATTTCTTGCTAAGTGTGTTTGGACAAAGGGCTGGGAACGGTAAGACACATCGTTAGGCCAGCTGAGAGGCAGACACCTACGCCCCTCAGACAGCTGAGGTTCAGAGGAACATCACCGTTAGTGATCTTGCAAGTGTCTCTCAGTCCCAGCATTTTACAAAGTGGTGCACCCAGGTTAACACAGGGAGCCAAGGGCTTCTGGGAGCCTGGTTCTAGTCCCTTGACAAAGGTTTCAGGGAATCAGCCCTTTCACTGGTACTTACACATTTTAGTATGAAAAGTATTCTTTAACAGCAGTTTTATTAATCCACTGAAAGTCAGTGTTTAGGGGTTTAGGGGAAGGGAAATGTCAAACTAACACCAAACTTTCCACCAATTCTACTATAGACAGCCTTTTAACATGATTGGTAATGATCACATTCACTGTATGAGTGTACAGTATTGGGTTTCCTAGAACAATCTGTCTTCAATTTTACATCAAATAGGCTCTAATTATGTCCTTCCTTCCATCCTTTTAAGGCTTCTATTGTGGCTGAGGCCTATGACTTTGTTCCTGATTGGGCTGAAATTCTATACCAACAAGTGATTCTTAAAGGAGACTTTAATTACTTGGAAGACTTTAAGCAGCAAAGATTATTAAGAACCAGTATATTTGAAGAGATTTCCGAAAAGTAAGTATTAAAATGCCTCTGCTTCGGATAAGGCATGGGTAAGAATTTTATGGCTAAGTATAACATGCCTGTAGCCATCCCAGTGCTTGAGATGACAAAGAGATGTCACAAATCCCCAGAAAGATCTTTTAACAAATTTATGCAAACAGATGAATGAAAACACTTTACAGTACTCTGTACTTAAAACAGGAGGACAGTTACTCAGCTAGCCTAAGGTGCCAAAAAATTTGTCCCCTTTGGTATACTAAACTTATTCTTCTAATTAAAGCAAGCATTAAGATATACATCTTTAATGAAATAATTTCATTTCTTTTGGTGTTCACCAAACGCCCCCAAATGCCAGCTAGTTTTAGGTAATTTCCCAGACTGTCTAGCACACCTTCTCCTCTGTAGGTAAAGTGTCAGAGCTAACAGTCCTCGCTCAAGATATAGTACCTTAATGTGTATGTTCTTATGTTTGTCTAGAGTTAGACAACGTCAGCCTACCGAGATGGCTATGAAAAATCTGAAGAAGTTACTCACATGTTGTGAAGATGTCTACTTGTATTACAAGCTGGCATATGAACACGAATTTTATGACGTTGTAAAGATGCTTTTGAAGGACCCTCAGACAGGTTGCTATCTAAAGGACATGCTAGCAAGTTAGATGGATTCAGATGACACGAGCATGGTTCCACAGGTGCCTGTTTTCTTGTACTGAAACGAGGTACTGACAGATGTCTGTGATCACAGTAGAATAACACTGGGGATCTTTGTTGTCCAAGTTATAAAACCCCAGAACTGATACCAGTCAGTCCTTTTTGAACAGTGGCTAAAGAATGAGTTTCCACAAGGAAATTTCTATTTTAAAAGTGACTGTTCCTCTGTACCATTTTATATAGATATTGGTGTTAAGATCAAAAGTTCCATGTTCCTCAGGACAGATTTTACTTTAGGACATGATACAATATTGATTAAAGAATACCTGTGCCTGCAGATTCCAGTTTCAAAGGAATTTAATATTATTTACACAGTTAAGGAACAGATATACATTTCCATTAGTTAGAAACTGATCTCTGTAATAAAATAGATTTTTAAATTCAGTGCATGTCATTATTAACTGCTAAGAAAATCTTAGCCCTTGTCTGCCTTAAAATAATCTATATTTGCTCTTAATTATTGCTGTGTAGTCACTACTTTCTGTTAATTCCTCAAATCATTTGGATGGTCCTATCTTCCACTTAGTAGTCTACAGAGCTTTGACTGAGCCTCCTCTTAAGAGAACTAAAAATATTTTTGTTCTGTCTCTACTTTTGAGTCTGTGACAGTTTCAAAAAAAGATACTAACCACAAATTTGGCTAAAATGCTTAAAAGAAAATGTAGAATAAAGATCACTCAATCTATGCTTACAGCCATAACCTGAGTTATAAGCTCAAATAAATAGCTCTTCTAGGTATACTTAATTAGGCCTTAGTATCTAAACAACCAAATAATTTCCCCAAATAAATAAAAAGAGGAAGGCAGCTCTATACCTTTGTTGCTCTAGGGTGACACTATCAAGGGCCTGACAAATCATTTTTGTTTTTAAAGCTATTAACTAGTCATCAAGCATTTATTAAGCTTTGTAGTATATAGAGAACTCTAGTCCCAAGAGCTGTGCTCTATATTCTCCAAAAATATCTCTTGGGAGGTAACACAAAATTTAAGTCCTCACAATAGTGATTTTATTAAATTAGTTGCTTTATAAAACATTGCAGATGTCATAATTGTTAACATAACAATTTACCAAACTGTAGTTAACTGGTGCAGCTTGCTGAGCATGTTTTATAAAGGAAAGGAAATGCCAAAACCCTGTTTAAAGTTGTTCCATTGCAGCCTAGGAGAACAAAAATTGTTTCTCAGACACTTAAATCAGGCAAACAAAACAGGTAGGGTTTCCCTCCCCCATCTGAAGCACTTCATCACTAGAATAGTCTGATAAACTGGACAGTCTGCATTCAAGAGATTCCACAACTTGTAATGCAATAATGGAGAGGTTTACCTTCTTCAGCTTCAAAGTTGGAGGGTTTTGGTCATTTAACTTTTAAGTATCAAACTAGGGCTTCTCAGCTGCCATATCTTCACTCTGAGATAAGCCGTCTTCTTCACAATGTATAATATCCTCACGCTCAATTTTAAGACAAAGCAATTTTAATACTAGGTGCACACCACATGCCCTCGCTGCAAACTGCTTTTCTTGATAAGTTATGAAGTAGTTCAAGGAGGTATGGTTAAGGCTGTATTACTGGATGGTGCTGGTCAATACTACACAATTTTTTGTCATGTTGCAACCCTTGTTTCCAATTTAGTGACTGCTGCTATAGGATCAGATAGCAACAATGACAACATTATTAGCTTTGCTTTTTTTTTTTAACTATGATTTAGTAGCAACTGAGGTTCCCAATTTTAACCCCTTGGCAGCAAGATCCAAGTTCCCTCATTTGCACATTAGCACCTAAGCGTCAAGGGGTTAAATAACCAGCACAAAAGATACTGCACTTCTGATTGTAGCATTTGGCAGAACTGAAAGGATAGGAAGTTGTGCTACATGTTGAAGGGATTGTGGGCAACAGAAAGAAGACACCAGAGAAGATAAAATGTCACATGAAATCTTCATAGTCTTGTACATATCCTCCATCATAACCACCATAATCTTCCAGGTCATCTTTCATGGTGGCCTTTAATCCCCCTCCAGGAACCACACCTTTCTTCTTCTTTTTGGCTTTGCTTTGCTAAAGAAAAAAAAAAAAGGGTAAATTCATGAGACCTTACCTACTGTATCTAATCTGGTATAACAACCCTTAAAGAGACACCAAAGCCTCTGGTCCCAGAAAAACTTTAGTTCTTTTTCTAAGGGAGATCCCATACCTGATGCAGGGCAATTTCTATTAATTCAGAAACTGAGACTGTGAACATGTCTGTTTTAAAAAAAGACAGTAAATGTCACACTATTTCAAGTATTCCAATTCCAATTTAAAGCGTACTGGTGAATTGCTTGACCTTTAAGTTTCCTAGGTTTGTTGAGACTACTACACTTGCACTGCCATCCTAATGTAACACACAATGCCCCACAGAGCTTGCTCTTACCTTTTCTTGCTTCTGTTTCTCACTACAAAGCACAGTCAATGAATTGGTAATCTTTTTCAAGTCATCAATTTCCACTAAAAAAAAAAAAAGTATACCACTAATATTTAATCACTTAGGGGAATAAGTAAAGGCAAAATATACATTTTTCCCTGTGTATTATGAGAAATCTATCATTAACTTCAATGACTTTGAAAAGGCTATGATTCTCCTGTATGACACAGAAAAGAATCATTCAGTCTACGATCAGGCTTACAAATCAGAAATCTTTAAAGTAAATGGCAAACTTAGCAACAATCATTTCTTATAATGATCCATTATCACCAAGACACTAATGTTCAACCAAAGAGAAAGTAAAAGTGTCTTTATAGCTCAGTGTTGCCCACCATTCTTCCTTACCCACCAAATAGAGATTACCATGCCCTCCACCATACATCCCTGATGCTCAGTGAGGAGCAGCTGAATAAACATGGAACGGCAATTCTTAAACCTACAGAAGACAACTACCCACCCCCTGATGTCTCCATTTTCTAACACTGGAACTAGAATAAAAATAGATATCTCAGCAATTTGTGTCCTACCAGGAGACAAGCCTGCTTAAGAGTGGATAACATATCCTTCCATCTCTACAAAAATATAGAGCTGAAAACAGACATCGGTTTTTAGCTACCAAAAAACTGTTCAGGCCCTGGCTGCTGTGGCTCCGTGGTTTGAGTGCCAGCCTACAAACCAAAGGGTCACTGGTTTGATTCCCAGTCAGGGCACATGCCTGAGTTGTTGGCCAGGGCCTCAGTTGGGGGCACATGAGAAGCAACGACACACTGATATTTCTCTCCCTCTCTTTCTCTACCTCTCTCCCTCCCTCCCTTCCCCTCTCTCTAAATAAATAAATAAAATCTTAAAAAAAAAAACAAACAAAAAACCCCTAACTATACAGTTTTGGTTAGAGAGCATCCTCAAAAACAGGAAAAATAGTATCTGCATAAAATACCACCTATTGGTGTATCACTTATGAGATAACCCCAGCTTAGTAATAACTCCTCTAAGAAAACCCAATTTAAAATCCATTATATAGAATTCTTTTTTCTCAATCTTAAAAACAGTAAATACCGTACTAGCAAAACCAGTCCCTTAAACATTAGTGCTGCCCCAGCCGAGCTGGCACTCCTACACATCCTGCCCCTGAAACGTGTGACTCCTCTCAGGGCCTGGAACCACCCCCAGGGACCCAGAGAATAGGTGCCAGCTCTGCTGAGCAACCTCAACCTGGTCAGAGGCCTCATCATCCGTTAAATGAACAAACATTTGCTGTGGTCTCAGCTCTGAAACCTTGTATACCCAAAGAGCATTTTCTCCAAAAGACACTTCCTAGCCCCTTTCAATATATAATTAAATAAAAGAATAAACTTTTTTATTAGCTGCTGTGGCAACAAATCTCATGTCTCTTTGGGAAGTCACTGTAAAAACATTAAAAAGGCGGCTTCAAAAAATGAACAAAACCACTCAAACTAATGGTATATTTACAGAACGTTCTCATGGTAACTGCTAAAAAGCAAATCCTAAATCTGCATTATAGCATCCCCACCAGCCCCCAAAAAGTCAACCTCCATCTTCTTGAGTGTGCCCTTACTGAAAGCCACCCACAGGAGCTACAGATTATAATTACTTACATGAAATACATACATCTCGAACTAAGGCTTCCAAAAAACTGGCATAATATAGTGACTTTTCATATTGTGTAATTTTATCTTTTAGTAACTTTCCAAACTCTGTGAAGTCATCTCTTGAAGATGGGTTCATAGCATCTATTCCATAAATTGTATTAGTAACACCTGTAACACAAAGAGAGCACTGAAAATTTCAGAAAGATTTTAAGTTTATAAACTAATTAGATATCTGAATAATCCTGTTATTCCATTCTAAAGCACAGGTTCTTAATTTGGGCCCTCTAATTTAGTGTTTCCTTGCATTTTGATTACCTGCAACAAATCACAGTGGTACTAGCAACACCTGACTGCTACCAATAGCGATCAGATACTTTTGTATCACATTATAGTTGTCACATATCTTGAAACATTGTTCAGTCATTGCTTTCAAATCACATTATCTATTAGACCTGCCCTTGATCTTATTTAATGCATTAATAAAGAAGCATGTAATTACTGTATTGAAAGTAATTTTAATATTTCAATACCCACTTCAATATAAAATATTTCTTTTGTTAAGTAAATTCCTGTGTTTTACTTTGTGCATTTAAAAACATCATATTTAAAAGGGCCCACAGTAAAGTGGAGAGAGAAGCAAAAAGCGGAAAAAAAAAAAAAAAAAAAGATAGTTCCATGAAAATACACAGCTAACTAACTCTAGAGGCTAAACAGGAGCAAACCATATGTTAAATCCCCACAGAAATATTCATATGTTCTAAAAGGATTCTATGCGAAGAGATAGCATGCTTCTGTATCCTCCTCCATAGGCAAATAAATTAGTTAATGATATCTCTGACTCAGTATTTTAATGAGAAACACAACACTGAAATCCTATTAACCAAACAATGACAATAAATGCATGTTTCTGCCTTTTAATCTATAATTGGTCTTCCATACTAGAATTTATGGGTACCGTGCAAACTCTTCTCTTTAATAAACACATGGGTGGCTTTTCTCATCCTATGAAGACACAGGATAATGGCAGAGTGCCCTCTATAATAAGATGAGTGCAGCTAAGACATTGCAAGCACACACCAGTGGACAGGAGCATCAACAGCAACTCTTGTGATTGCCAGTGAAAGACAAGGTCATATTTCCCATGGAAAGGAAATGTCCACTACAGCCAGCCTGCTTGATACATTTTAATAGGGCTGGGGGAAAAACTAAATCCTTCTTGGTGCTAGGTTTCCATTTCAAGTTATTTAACTGTTTCAACATGACCTACTCCTCAAAGTACTCAATAGGTGATGACAACAACAAACTTGGTTAAACAAAGTGAGAGAGCTTCTAATTCCTCTGGCCGCATTCCTTCCTTTTGCCCTCTGCGCCATTTAACTCTCCCCCTGCAACACTGACCTTATCTGTTGGGCTGGCCAAAAAGTCTGTTACACTTTTTTCCCATAAAAGACACATTTATCATTTTCACCAATAATTTTATTGATTTGGATATTTTAAGTATGTCAGCTATCTCTCACTATTAGCTTCTAGTGGCCAGGGGTGCTGCTAAACATTTTCCAGTGCATAAGAGAGCCCCATAGCAAAGAATTATTTGGCCAAAATGTCAATAGTACCAAGAAACTTCACAAACCACTTCTGACATGTTTGACCAGTCACAGCACCTTACACTGCACTAATCTTTTTTTTTTTTGTATTTTAGTTGTGCTTTCACCTTTCTTGAAATAATAAAGCATAATATGCCAAAAGTCTTGTGTATTTTCTTCCATCTTCAATATTAAAATGGCTGCACAAAAATTCACCAATTTTGGTAAGTTTTTTTTTTTTTAATGCACACTGATATGACAGCTGTCACAATACAATCTAACAAAATTATTTGGAATGAAGTTAAAGACAACTAAGCACTACTAGAGCCATCATATGGTAAAAATGTAATGGACTTTTAGGCGAACCCAATATTTACAGGATCCTGAAAATATCTTTTATCTCATACATTAAGCACAGCTGCAGGTATGGCATACAGAAATGGAAGCCCTCTAGAGATAGGGCATGGTGAGGGCCAAGAAGGATTGCAGGAAGAAATTACCCTGAGCCTAAGAAGGTACAACCTAGGCCAAGCTGAATGCCACCCCCTTACCACCACCCCCCTCTCCCGGGACCAGCATGCAATACTGTTTAAGCCTTATCCAGACTTAAGACAACAGGACAGCCCTACAGGCAGTTCAGTATTTAAATCTCAGAACTATAGATCTCACATTTCATCCAGCTTTCATCCAGCTAAGGAACACTTTTTAAAAAGTGGTAGACTTTATTTGGGTCCAGTGGCCTTTTATCTTAATAATCTTTTATTTGATATTCAAAGCATAATTATTCAAAAATCTGACCATATATCTCACTCTACCATAATGAAATCTCAAATATGAAGAGCATAGAAACTGCTTTCTAATATCTAAATTAGCCAGTATATTTCTTCAAAAATGATATTTTCTGAACTTTCATAACTAGTAAGACTTTCCCAGTGTTACTTGGAATCTCAATATTGCCTTGCAATCATACCCCCACTTACCAAAAGTTTCTTTTGCTAATTCGAGGTCTGCTTCTTCCTGTAATTTTTTTAGCCTCAGTTTATCTGCTAATTGTTCTTCTGGTGTTAGCACTTTAGTTTCTTCAGGTTCTTCTAACTAAAATGAGACAGAATTGAAGTTTTAAAAGGGCTAGAATCATGACAGGTGGATGCAGTTCATCTATATTGTATGAGCTTTTCTATTTTATTTTTTAAAAGATTTTATTCATTTTTAGACAGATGGGAAGGGAGAGAAACAGAGAGAGACAGAGAAACATCAATGTGTGGCCGCTTCTCGCACGCCCCTTACTGGGGACCTGGTCCGCAACCCAGGCATGTGCCCTGACTGGGAATCGAACCAGTGCCCCCTTGGTTCGCAGGTTGGTGCTCAATCCACTGAGCCACACCAGCCAGGGCTATATGAGTCTTTTTTATAAGCACATGTAATTATAAATAATAGCAAACACTTATAACGTGTTTACATACTGTCTTTCAGCATTCTTCTAAATACTTTATATATCCTCATCCTAATATTACAGGAAAAAACCCCAAAGCACAGAGAGGTTAAGCAACCTCCCCACGGTAACAGAGGTAACAGAGCTGGTAATGGGACAGAGCTGAGGTTCAAACCCAGGACGTCTGCATTTATTTCTACAGCCTTTTTTAAAAATAAAGAATTGAGACTGCAGACAAGGTGAAAATGGCACTTTGACATACTGCTGCTAACACTGTATACTGAAACAACCTTCCTAGGGAGCAACCTGGTAATGTATCAAGCCTTAAAATGTTTTTATATGTTTTAATCTAATAATTTCACTTCTAGGTGTTTATCTTAAGAAACCACAGATACACACAAATTTTAACCACAATGATGTTCACTGGTGTACTATTTATAATTTCAAATAAACTTAGAGACAACCTGAATGTTCAACAGCGGAATGGTTAAAGTATGGCATACCCATGACAATATTATACATTTAAAAAAATGTTTTCCCCCCAAAAAATCAAGAGATATTTCCCCCTATTTATCTTTTCATCATGTTACTTTGTACTATTAAAAACATAATAGGTAACAAATTTAAAAACACACAATAGAAGTTGTCACTTATTTCCCAGTCACATTCCTCTGGGATGACCACTAACAGTTTAATGTATATCATTTCTATGTAATGCGATAAAATTTACAAATACATATTGCTTTTACTATGAGGGGAAATCTTTGAAAATATCAAACTGGGGAAAAGTAAAGGGAATTTATGCCATTCATAATTATCCATGCTTATGCAGTTTGAAGATTTTGATTCAGAAGTCCACTTCTGAAATACACCATAATATGTCTCATGGATAAGATAAAATCACAAAGGTCTTAAGCCAAGTTAGATAATCTTAGAACACTTTCTAGAAAGAAAAAAGAAAATTTCTTGACTTAACTATCCAACAGATAAGTCTGGACATCAAGTATTTCCTGGATCAAAAATAAATATATCTGCCCTGGCTGGTGTGGTTCAGTGGATTGAGTGCTGGCCTGCAAACCAAAGGGTCGCTGGTTTGATTCCCAGTTTAGGGCACATGTCTGGGTTGCAGGCCAGGTCCACAACAGGAGGCGCGCGAGAGGCAACCATGCGTTGTTGTTTCTCTTCATCTCTTTCCCCCTCCCTTCCCCTCACTAAAATAAAATCTTTTATAAAATTAAATAAATATATCTTAACTCACTATTTGGCCTAAGATAAATTGAGTATACTCAAACTAAGTTTTATGTTAGACACTAATGTCAAGATATAAAATACAAAGTAAGTATAATTCTAGCTTCAATGACCAAGGAAGATCCAATCAATAGAACTTTTTTTAAAATCCTTACCTGAGGACATGCTTATTGAAGGGAAGGAGAGAGAAAGAGAGAGGAATACTGATGTGAGAGACAAACATTGATCAGTTGCCTCTCACACATACCCCAACTGGGGACTGAACCTGCAACCTAGGCATGTGCCCTGACCAGGAATCAAACGCCGCAACCCTTTGGTTTACAGGACAACACTCCAACCAACATGCCCACACTGGCCAGGACCAATCAATACAACTTTTGACTTTGAACATATTTCATTTTTTAGTAAGTTAAATAAAAACCTTACAATTGAAAACAAAGAAAAATGTATATCAAACTAGACATAATGACACAGGGAAGAGAATTCAAGTGACTTTAGAACCTAGGATGTATTTATACATCCTTAGCAGGATATATTTTAAGCCCAAAGTGAACTGCAAGGAAACCCTAAACTTCATTAGTAGCTTTACACTGTTAGTAATGTTGGCATTGTAAAAATACAGTGGTGTTAACTGTAAGAATAAGAGAAAATATTAATATGAATTAATGATTACAAGCATACACACTTTCCTAACTTGCTCCATGAAAAATGGTATATATAGACGGCAAGGCTACCACAAGAATATAGTACTACATACTAGGAGCACCTAGCTTTGGCCTCGAAGTATTAGTTCCCACTGAAAGAAATCTCAGAGGAGTAGCTGATTCCATACTTAAGAAGGACAGTTTATCAGGTGCGCCTGGAACTTCTTATTGTGCTAGAAAACAAGAAAGCTCTCAAAGACTAATGGGGTTCTGTCAAAAGGATGAAGACATGAACTACTTGAAGGGAATCCTACTGGCCAAAGTTGGGACAATCTGAGCATCAAAAAAACTACTGTATCTTCGTAAAACACAAAGAATTTATAAAAACCTGTAAGTCCATAAATGTACTCAAAAATAAAAAAATAAAACCCACAAAATCCCTCACTTTTCATCACTTGAGGTCATTACACCCACTCCTTATTCTGAAAATTGCTAATTAAAAAAAAAGAATTAAGTTTTTACTCTGCCTCTCTATTACAAACAATATCCAAAGTAACCAAATAGAGAAAAAAAGAAAAAAAGCCAGCCAATAAAAAAAGCAAGAGAAGTTACAGAATGAGGAAAAGCACCTTTCTGCAATACCTAATAAAATAATTAGGCAATGATCAATGATAAAAAACTATTAGGTGAGAAGCTGACATGAAACTGGATTACTTGCCAGAAGAAATATGTAATTTTATGAGAAGGATAAGGCTATCTCCACCTCAAACCAGTGATCAATTTTAGCATCACTAAAAATAGGACAGACATTACATGACTACTGACGTGATGCAATATGAAGCATAGAGCATCACCTCTAAAGTATTCCATTTGGGGACAACTGAAAAAATACATAAGGTTTCTTATTTATTTGACCTTATTTTAGCAAAAGTAAAAAAAAGAAAAAAAGATGAAGCAAATATGGCAAAATATTAACAACCATGATGTGTATAATTATTCATCATTCTATTTTCTTTTCTGTGTAAAATTTTTCTAAATGAAAAGTCAAAGGAAAAAAACTGTCTATAACCTGATATGGAAAGATCTCCATGATATAGTAAATAAAACAAGGTGAAAACTATAAAAAAAAAGGGAACAAGAATATACAGTTTTATCCAAATACATAAAGATACCTTGGAGACATAAAAAACCAGTATTTACTTATGGGAGGAATAGAGGAAGAGAAAAAGGATAAATGAGCAAAGGATTAGGAGTGCTTCTTAATACTGTTTCGATTTCTGAATCATGTAAATGTGTTTTCTATTCAAAAAAACAAATGAACACAAGATTCTTGATCTTGCTCCAAATATTCAAACAAAAACACATAGTACATGGTAGAGGAATGGACGCTTTTTGTATTTCACTCAATATGTACACTGCAAATAAAGACAAATCACAATCAGACTGAACTACAGGTACAGGCAAAAAATCACTGACCGTGGTCATTACACAATCAGACTGTTCCCAAATGTTTGTGGAAACTTACAAAGCATTCTAATACATAAAATTCCTGGGTTTGTTTTTTGCAAAAACCACACATTCAGTTTTGGGATTCACTTATCTGATGATGTCCATTTAAAGTCTTTACAAAGCCACTCAAATTGCCATGTAATACCTGCTACCTGTTAAGACACTGTACCCCTCCTGAAGTGAGAGTTCTGTATTTTAGAAAATCAACAGTACTTACCCTCTTTTTAATTTCTTCTTGCCTTTTCTTCTGTTGCCGTTCTTTCTCTTTTATCTTCTCTGTTACTTTTTTCTTTTCTGAAATTTTTACTTCTGAAAGTAAAGAAATTTTTTAATTAATTATTTTGAATATTTTCCAGTTTATGGATGAGAGAGATAGGATATTTGTGAATTTCTAGAGACCAAACCCCTCACAGCTCCAATTTCATATGGTGATTTCCTGGCAAACAAAGTATGACAATGTTCTGGGGACTCTTTCGTTTTCCTAACTTGACCCCTATGATCCAAACATCTCCCTTCACATTTTCCCACAGTCCCTTAGGCAGGACTGAGATCATACAACCACGATGCCATACCCATTACTCTCACCTAACAATACTCAAAAACAAAAATGGCAGGTACCTAATCTGATTATGTTGTGAGAGGAGAGAAGAGATGCAGGGAGAAGAAAATATGCTGGGAATGGAATGATGTTTGGTTTCTAAATACCAAAATTTTCAAATTTTATGAGCATTTTGTCATTTGTCTTAAGATAAGCACCAGATGCTGACCATGACATAAAATCAAAAATGGAGGAACCCCAGCGGCTCACCTGGTTTTACTTCTGCTTCCTCTTTTTTTTCATCATCATCATCATCCCAGTTATCCTAAAGAAAAGAAACTCCATTAATAATTCTTGCACGTTTACTTTTCCATGTGAACTTTATTATCAACTTGTCTAACTCCACAGAAAAATTCTTGTTGGTATTTTTTGGCACTGCATTAAATTTATAAATTAATGTTGGAGAGCTGGTATGTATGTATGTATGTATGTATGTATGTAGCTAGCTATTTATTGACTTTAGAGAGAGAAGGAAGGGAGAAAAGGAGGGAGAGAAACATAGATGTGGAAGAGAAACACTGACTGGTTGCCTCCCCTATGTGCCCAGACAGGAATATAATCTGCAACCTATACATGTGCCCTAACTGGGGATCAAACCTATGACCTTTCACTTTGTGGGACAATGCCCAACTGACCGAGCCATGCAGGCCAGGGCGGAGAACTGACATCTTCATCATTTTGAGCTGCCCTCACCAAGAAAAAGGGGCTCTTTCCATTTGTTCAAGGTAACTTCTATATCTTTCAAGAAGTGTTTTAAAGTTTCTCTCTTAGAGGTTTTGCACATTTTTCTTTAGGTTTATTCCCAAGTATTTTATCTTCTGCGTTACTATTATAAATACCTCCCCTCCCCCTGCCTTTATGCCCTCTAACTGGTTATTTGTATATAGGAAAGCTATTAGTTTTTTTTTTACTTAATTCCGGTCAGGGTGGGGTGGAGTGAGGGAAGACACTACTTTGTTGTTCCACTTATTTATGCATTCATTGGTTGCTTCCTTGTATATGATCTGACCAGAGATGAACCTACAACCATGGTGTATCAGTACAACACTCTAACCAACTGAGCTACGTGGGCAGGGTTTTTGGTTTTAACTTTTTAATTGAATGTATTGGGGTAACATTGGTTAATTGTATGTTAACTTTATATCCTGCTACCTTACTGATTTCATTAAGTAGTTTCACCATTGATTTTCTAGCGTTTTCAAGGTATACTAGCACATCATCTGCAAACAAGAGACAGCTTTACTTCTTCTTCACCAATTCTCATATCTCCACAATTGATTTCTTTCATGAATTGTACTGGCTAAACTTCTAGAGCACAATGTGAATAATGGTAGAGATAATGGACATCACTGCCTTGTTCTCCTCAGGGAAATTCCTCTCCTATTTCCCCATGAAGTGCCATGCACCCCATCACATTTATGCAGTAAAATTTATCAATCTTTCACTGCCTCTTGATTTTCTTACAGCAAAGAATTTTTTTCTAAAATATGTATGATTTCATTGTTTTTTCATTTAGATACCTGATCCATCTGGAGTATCTATTGTATAGTATAAAGCACAGATCTAATTTTATCTTTTTCCAAATGATTACCTAGTTGTCACAGCATCATTTATTAAAACATCCTCCTCTGTCCTGTCATCTAACATATACTATTATTTTCATAAGTATCTGGTCTATTTCTGCTTCCTATACTATCCCACTGATCTACTGTCTCTTAAACACCAATACCATATTACTTTCATTACATAGGCTTTATAGTATGTTTTTCTGTAGACTAGGGCTTAATCACCTCTTTTACGTTTTCAGGTTTTTTACTGTTTTCCTGGCCATTCTTGCATGTTTGTTTTTCCATGTGAACTTTCATAGCAACTTGTCTAATTTCAGTAAAAAGCTTCTCCATTAACAATTAAAACCCAGGCCCTGGCCGGTTGGCTCAGTTGGTTAGAGCATTGTCCTGATATGCCACGGTTGCGGTTTCGATCCTGGGTCAGGGCACATACAAGGAGCAACCAATGAATATAAAAATATATTCAAATTGATGTTTCTCTCCCACTTCCACCCTGAAATCAATAATTAAAAGTTTTTTAAAAAATTAAAACACAAGACAACAAACCAATACTAACAGTCTCTCTCAAATTCAGTTGTTTTAAAATAAAAAAATTAAGAACTTTATACTTCTTACTTTCCCAAATGTAAAAACACCCAACACTCTAACCATTGGCTCAATTATTTCAAGAAATATTTCATATAACACAACCCTGGTTACTGAATTAAATCTATATAATACAGTGCAGGGTAGGGCAAAAGTGGGTTTACAGTTAGTCATATGGAAAATAATACAATAATTAATAAATAGTACAAGAATGAACTTTTCCCATACTCATTATTTAAGACAATTCAAGAACTGATAAACAGGTTCATGGAACACAGTCCCTCACCAGGGCAGGGCACTTTAAGGTGGATCTATATTCTGTCTTTTCTATGCCTAACATAGTCACTGAGCTAAAAATAAATCAATTATCAAACAATTTTCTAAAGGCTCCACAGAATTCTGGAAGGGTTAAGTTTAATAAGGACAAGCACAACCCTGTGTTTAAATAGAGCTTTAATATATAGGTAGCCTGGTCATTGTCTGAGCACACTATGACACACCATTTGAAGCTGAGCCACAGGATGGCAGAAGCAGAGCAGGCAGCCCTAATGCTACTGGAAGATGCAGAGGCTGACTAATGTGCCTTAACTGCGACACCAAGCTTCTAGTTTTATAACAAGACAGATCATAAATCTGAATCAGTATAGGTATATAAAATAACCAAGCCTTGATTCCTAATAAAAATCTGTAAGTTCACCAAAGAAACAAAAAATCCTAATTAAGGTCGGTAAGCAGAGCAGAAAGAACTTGTATAAAGTAAAAATATTTTTATAATCACTTTACCTTGGCAATTTAACCCTCAGTCCAAAGTTCACAGAATGAAAGCAAACCAAGAATAGACTGGTAGTTGCCAAAGGGGAGGGGGGTTGGGGAAGTTGGCAAAAGAGGTGAACGTAATTAAAAAGCACAAATTGGTAATTACAAAATAGTCACAAGGATGTAGAGCACAACATAGGGAATATAGTCAATAATACTGCAATAACTATAGCTCAGTTGGTTATAATGTCGTCCTGATACACAAAGGTTCTAGGTTTGATCTCAGGTCCAGGCACAAACAAGAATCAACCAGTGAATGCATAAACAAGTGGACAACAAAAATCAATGTCTGTTTCTCCCTCTCTCTCTAAAATAAAAAAAAGAAAAAAATTTAACTACCAGGTATTTTGTTGTTGTTTTAATATTTACAGAACATAAGACAGCTGGGTCTGTGAGTGGTCTGAGACTTACTCAGTGCTTCAGATAGGAGGACCATCTGCATATTTCCCAGAAGTGCATATTTACAACTCTCTTCTGATAATGATGAGGATAGATAGATAGCATTGACTGAGAGCTTACTTCGCACCAGGCACTGTGCAAAGGGCTTTGCACGTAAGTAACAGAGTAACCCTCACAAAAGTCCTTTAAGTCCTTTAAGGTGGTGTTATCCCTATTTTACAGACAAAGACACTAAGACCCAGAGATAGGTACCCCACAATGTCAGTGAAAAATAATGGAGTAACCTGTTCCAAATGGGCCAACTTTCCTTTAAAGTGTCAAGGTTACTTAAGTCCTGAAGTATAAAATTACTTATCTGGGAGCTTGGTCCATCCCCTCCTAAACTGTTCTTTCGATTAGTTCTGAATGAGCTCCCCTGGAATTGCAGGGGAGCTCATCAAGGAGAAGGGTTATATACATACTAAGAAGAGATGCCCAGCTACAGCTACATCAGTTACCCATCTCAAATTGCCTGTGATAGTTTTATACTAATTTTAAGGAACTAGTCTAGTACCTCAGGTACTGGAAGGCTAAGAAGGGAGAAGTATGGCTGAAAATGAGCAGCTCCATTCCAAAAATTATAAAATTGATAAACAGATACAACAAAGCATTTTTTGTTCAATACTGTTGTTCCTCAATTCCCTTCCCCAGTAAAACATCACCCCCCCGCTCCCTGTCATATCACTGCTCCCTCAGTATCTCAATCACACTATGTCCCACACCTCTATCCCTGTCTCAGGTTTCCCCATCAAAGCAAAAACCTTACCCCAGACAGTCAAGTTAAGCTGTCCCATCAGCTGGACACAGCAAGACTACCTACAACTCCAGAAAATAGGATTTTAGGAGCAAAAGCAATGTCACCTACAAGTCCTGGAAACAACCACGACATGTACTTCTCAGTTCATAAAAGGACCACTGAAAGGGATGCCTTTCCTGTCACCCTTTCCTAAGAGTGCTCAGATACAAGTCTGTTCTGAAGTTTACTACCATACTGGTAACAAATCCCTAAAGGAGAGAGCATAGTGATGATAACAGTGAAAAGAGAACGCTCACATTTCCAAACAGATATAATCCCAAAAGCAAAAGGTCAGGTAGCTTTCACCAGGAACTTAACTGAGTTTTTGTTTCCTTAGTTATAAAATTTGCAGGTCCCCTAAAGTAAATGTAAGAAAGAATTGTGTAAATCTGTCCAATTTTCGGTAAACACTAGAACTTTGTAAATGCGGACAACAAATCCAGATAAAAATGCAAAAAAGGATTCCTAGAGAAACACTTAAAATTAACATTTAAAATAAGGTGTATGCCTTAAATGGTTATTTGCTTCAAGAGACAACCTATTACATTCAATTCTTACCTAATTCTTTTAGGTCCCAATAAATCTTCCAATTATTATATCCAATTTATTTCCAAAAGATCAGCCAAGCTGCTCTCCTAAAATGACTAGCTTCCTTAGAACTGAGGCTGTTTATAAACTACTACTTGCTTATCTATATACTCTTCTTCTACAGATACACACCCAATATCATTTGAGCCATTGCTCTGAAAGATATGGCTGCTTTTCAAGTTTAAAAACTGCTTCCCAATTTAACTAACAATTGAAAACAGAACAAAAATTTTAAACCCTGCTTTCTTTTTATTTCTAACAATGTGGCCAGTAGTTGGTTAGTCTGTCATTTTTATAATGTACAACTACAGAATGTCACATGCAATGACAGAACACTTTTAGTGTTGAAAATGCTTTCCAACTTAAGCAAGATATATTTATAGATTGTCAAATGGAAGTAGCTTCAAAAGAGCAGTAAAATTCTTCTGCCCCATATCCATAGCCCACTAACATACACTCCTTCCCTTTTTTCTTTAAGTAGTTTGGTTGAGATATGGAGCCTTTTACTGGCTGGTGTTCTGTAAACTGTACTAACTCTCAGGCTACAGAACTCTGTAATGGCCCCTGGCAAAGCTGCATCTCCCAGCAAAGCTCAGTTTTTAAAAGAAGTTCACCCCTGACCAGGGTGACTCAGTGGGTTGAGTGCAGTCCTGGAGAGTGAAAAGTCGCTGCTTCCCCATCAGAGCACATTCCTGGGTTGCAGTTTTCGGTCCCCAGTCAGGACATGTACCAGAGGCAGCCCATCAATGTTTCTCTCACATCAGTGTTTCTCTCCCTCTCTCTCTTCCTTCCCTCCCCTCTCTCTCAAAAATAAATAAATACAAATTTTAATAAAAGTAAAAATGTACTTCCACCATCTCAGAATTTTGCTAGTCTTTGGAAGCCTAGTCATTCATTTAATTCAATTGCATTAAGTTTTTAACATCCTATTATATATGGCTTAGCACTTAGTTGAAGTCCATCTCAATGCCTACCTGTCTAATATATCTGTTACCAATCAATTTTACTTTAAATTCCAGGATAAGCAAGATCACAATCAAGACACTGAACTAGAAACAAGTGACTTATTTATTTTCAGTGTTCCAACATTACAGTAACATTATACAAGTATTTTTCAATAACAGATATGCTTCCTGACTAAAAACTTACATTAATAAAAAAATGTCAGGGTACTATAATGACGTAATTGGAATTTTCTTCAAAATAATCTGGTTGGGTGGATAGAAGTAAGTATGGATATAGAAGAAAGAAGATTGGCCATGAGTTTATTAAAGTTTTCTTTCTACTTCTATTTATGTTTGGAATTTTCCCTGAGAAGTTACATACACACTTCAAGATACCCATTTTCTGGCAAAATGCCCACCTTCTGAGTATTTCCCAACAATCTCTCATTTCTCTGAAATATAGATCCCCTTCTTCAGAAGTGCTGTTTCCAATGCTTGAAAAATGTCCTTTACTGTGGTAGATTTAATATCTACACACAAAGGATCCTAAAAGATGGTTCAATAGGTAAGATGAGGTAGGCTGTTTCCAACTAAGTCAGTTCTCCAGGATCTTTTTAAGAAATTCTGTAATAACATTATACAAGCAAATGTCTGTGATGCTTGAATACAACCAGGAGCAGTTTTCTCAAAACAAACTCTACCCCCTTTGAATAAATCTAGCTTCTAATCTGTTTTATTGAAAAATTGGGAAACTAGTAAAATGCAGTACAAGTTGTATTGCCCCTGCTTGCTGTGGGTAGGTACTCACTACCTGCTTGTCAACACAGCCTACACATCACTTCAGCAAAGGGGAAGGAGTCCAGTGATGTATACCAAATGAACAATTCCTCCCACTGCCTCTGCCTAACATCACTATAGTTAAGAAAAATAAAGCCATGAGTATTAAGAATTCTACAATTTCACCTAAATCCACTTCTGCCACTGCCACACAGCTATCTGAAAAGTCAAGAGGAGCAAAATGCTATAATGTCTACTGAAATATTGTAAACTACTGGAGTAAATTACTGCAACAAAGACATCCCTTCTCCTTTCATTTCTCAGGACATTACAAATGACATTAAATCTACATTCTTAAAGGTTAAACACTAGATACTGATGTAAACTGAGGAACTTACTGTTTCTCCTTGTTGTCTAAAGACTTTTTAAAAATTCACATCTTGTATTAAGGACTAAGACTTACTTGATCTCAAGGGAACTAAGCTTTTTGCACCTCTTTAGGAAAAGATTAGATACTAAAACATTAGAATTCAGAAACTTGGTATTAATACCATCCAAGGAGACAAAATTCAACTCTAGACTGATAACCTTTGAGCAAGCAAAAACTTGCTTGATAAACATGGTCATTCCAATCAAAATACAAAATTCACAGTAAATAGCCACTATGGAGAGAATTTACTCCTAAGCTTAGGAAATAAAAAATGTGGCATAAAACACTAGATATAACAGCATGAGCATTCTTTCCATTACCCAGAAAAAGCAAGACTGTATCTTGAAGAGAGAATTAACTTTTATTGAGTGCCAATTCCACTTAATGCCTCCTGTACTATCTCATTTAAAATGTAAAGAAACACTCCTTCCCACCAGCTCCTATAATGACAATTTACAGACTGGGAAACTAAAACAGCAAAATTAACTTGTTTATGATCACAAATATAGAAAATGTCAAGGCAACAGTATCAACCCTGGTCTGTCTGATTCCAGAGTCCAGAAGTCAAACTACTCCATGGATATCATATCATGAGAATCTTGAAAAACTCAACAGAATTAAACCAACATTTAAATTCAGAAATAAAACAGACAAGCTCAGCTTTCTTCTCCAAGATAAACTTCAAAGTTTATGTTAACAGAAATAAGCTGTGTATAAAAGAAAAGAAATTCTGCACTGAAAAAGGGGCTGGACAAGATGACTCTTATGGTCCCTTATAACTTGAATATCTCCAAAATTAATTCCAAGTGGTCAGAATTATATTTCTCAGAATTGACACCATTTAGAATCAATAATCTCAGGCAGTCTACCTAATGGTATCAGCCCAGACTACTCCATTCAAACCTCATTTTCTGGTACTTTTGTCCAGATTTCCCTAATCTTTTCTTCTTATTTGATAACTTATTTCCAATTTTCATTAACAGATGTCTTAACTGTTGCATCCAGGTATACACAGAAAAACTGAAAGGACAAATCTGAACTAAAGGCTCAGAATAGAAAATCCTCTACAATGTAGGGAACTTGCATCTTGCAATGAAGGGGTTAACACAATTCATTCCCAAGTCTATACAACACATAAAAGCAGCATGTAAGTATCTTCACAACAATACCACTCATTTATTAATCCCAATGTGTGCAAAAAGCTCCCATCATTTCTGAACCTCAGGCTGTTTGATAAATTGAACATTCACCTCATCAAACTCAGGAGAAAAGGATAAAATCCAAACAAAAGCAGTATTTATAATAAGTTAATAGCGATTTCGTAGCTTAAAATTTTCAACCCAAGCAAAAGGACTTGTCGAATTGAGTATATGCTAAAGAGTAGACGTTAGTAGTAAAACATTCACTAAATGAATCAAAACCACGAAGTACCATTTTCCAATTCATAAAAAAACTATCTGCACAAATATTTAAAATTTTTGAGAACTTTGTTAAGAGTCTTAACATGATGGGCTTCAGGCTTTTGAAGCTACTACAAAAACAACAAAAAAACGAACGACGAAGGTAAATCTGGTTCAGATCTACAAGGCATAGGAAAAAATAAGCACTGGCCCCCTCTCTACTCCAAACACCAAATCTTTGACATCTTGTGTTATGATTAATGTCACTCTGTCGACTCTACATTTTTCAGGTGGCTGTGTGGACTTCTCAGGTTTCTGACCAATAACTGCTGGCTGTCAGTACTCAGTTCATCCTTTTACCATAGCGTGTGGGTAGGCTAAAAGTCAGTTCACGTTACTGTTTCTATTTCTCTGTGTGGGAAGAAATAGGTTAAAATTAAGCCACAATATTTCACCTATCTAAGTGTACAAACTCTACAACTGGGCCTCGGGTACATTAATGAATGACTGGCTCTGGGGAGGCTTGAGCTCAAAAAGGCTGGTGCGTTGCAAGATTTTCCATATGGGACAAGTCGTGGGGCTCTATCCCCAACTTGCCAGTCTCATCTCGAAGAGAGGCTTCTGACTACTAAGTTTGCACGTGGGTTGGCCCCGCCGCTGCTGTCACCTCCAGTCGCCAGTTAACGAATGGGATCCAGGCCGGGGCGCGGACCGACAAAAAAGGGCTGCGGCTGGGGCTGGGGTTGGGGCGGCCGCCGCCCTCGTCAAGGAAAGCCGAAAGGCCATGCTGCCCGTCTCCGGCCCATTGGATCGTAGAGCGGAGAGGAAGAGGGCACCGCCGGGCCCTAAGCTCGTGCCTGAGCCAAGGGCTTGCAGGCCCAGGAGGCACCCGTGGGCCCAGAGTCCACCTACCCGCCCGTCGGTGGGCAACCCCGCCCGCGACGGCGCCAACTCGTACCCACCTTGACGTCCTCGTCCTCGTCCTCGCCTTCCCAGCGGTCCCCGCCCGCGGTGCCGACACCCCCCATCTTCCGCACCGGGTCTTCCACGGAGAACGTGTCCGCGTCTACGGAAGAGAGCGAGCCACGTTAGTGCCTGCCTCGCCGAGGGGCCAGCGTCGGCCCGGGCCCTGCCCCCGGAACTTCTCCTCACCCCAGGAGTCAGAGTCCCCCGCCGCTGCCGTCGCCGCCGCCATGTCGAGCCGGGTGTGAGCGTGTGTGAGGGGAGAGCCAGCGACGATTTAGCGCGGCAGAGGTGAGTCACTGGGTTTGCTCTCGTTGGCCCGCGCAGGGCAGGCTGGGACCGTGGCTGACTGTAGGCCCGGGCCCAGGCCCCGCCCCCTCTGGGGGGCGGTGACGCGCGCGCGCGGGCGAGAAGGGGGCGTGGGACGTGGCCGGAGACGGTGCGGGCAGCGCAGGAGAGCGTGTCGGAACCTTCTGTATCCCTAGATGCGGAGCGCAAGGGAGGAGGCAGGGAGGCCGCCACGCTAGCCTGGGCCTTGGGAGGAAACGTAACTGTGGGGAAGTTAGCAGGGATGTCTCTTGTCTGGCCCTTGCTCGCCATCGCCCCCCCTTCCCACCGTATCCCACTCTCCGAGCCCCAGAGGGTGCAGCCGTGCGTAAGGGGAGGGAACATCCGTCTGGAAGCCGGCGTGCGCTGGGCGCCCGGATAGGAGCGAGTGCAGAGGGCGGCGTTCCTGGCCGTGTTCCCAGCTAGGGTGCTCGAGCTCAGCTCCTGGCACCTTTGCCTCGCGGTAGTCACGAAGGGATCGAAGAGAGCCTCAGTGCTCGAGGATTTTCCCTTCCTGTGAGCCGCTTGAGGCCAGTGCACGATTCATTCTTTCAAAGAATAACTTCGGAACTCGGTCTACGCTAGGCATAAACACTAGCCCTGTCCTCAAGGTACGCTCAATTAAGTAGCTAAGATTGACAGGTGGGAAATAGATTTCGACAAAATGCGATGACCGAAACAAAAAGCAGCATTGTGAGGTTAATATAAAAAGGTGACATTAACGGTGGGGGAGCGGGAGGATGCTTGAAAGCCTCTAAGGCTACTAAGGCTTTTCCTATTTTTGGACTTCCTACTTGGAATGCTCTTCCCACACCTCTTTGCATGATTGACTTTTTTCCCCCCTTCAAATTAAAGTGCGAACGTTACCCTTGCAAAAATGTCTCCCTCTTGCAAGGAGCCTCCCACAGTTACTTTATTTCATCACTATTTTTTTGTCATAGCATTTATCACAATCTCTAGTAACTTTATTTGATGTCTGTTTGACGCACAGGCATCTTGTCTACGTTGTTTACTACTGTATTCCCAGTGTCTGGTATGCTCAATAAATGTTTTTGGAAATGTATGGTGCCTCTCATCACAAGAAGGAATAAACTAAGTTTCGGCCACACAGATCTCGACATTTCTGTGGGACATCCAAATAGAAATGGCTACTACACATTTGGAACTACAGAAGCCTGGGCTACAGATAGAATATGAGGAGTCATTTGATTATGGCAGTGGATAGAATCATGTGAAAAAGGCCATCTGAATATAGGATAGAATGAGAAGAAACCTTGAAGGATGTCATCATTTAAGGAGCAGTCAGAGGAAAAAAAGTATAAAAAGGATAGAGAAAGATTTTTTAAAAATGTGTACCACTGTGGAATATGGTGTATTAATATTTGAAAATTCACTGTTGGAAGTCAGAAGACCTGGGTCCTAGACATTCAAATGATCAGATTATATTGAACTGAACAACTGGACACTTCTGGTGAAGAGTGGGGAAAGCTCACAATAATTCCTTGTCTGGAAATTGTCCTGGTACACAATATAAGTGGGAAACCACAAAACCACATTCACTTTTTTGCCATAGCTGATTTGGGTAGGGGGTCAGAAGTGGATTAACTGTGAAGTTAATGAAGCTCTATCTTCAGGGCCTCTCATTGCATGCACCCTCCATTTTTTCAAGAAAGCTCTCCAGATTGTATATGCTTCAAATGATATAAAATCGGGATCTGCCTCTAGGTGGGATATAAGTAACTCAGTGGAATCCTCAAATTCCCTAGTAGCTAGTCTACAAAGATGGCCCTTTAGTGAACAGTATTCAAGCAAATCCTTATGTGGTCCCTCCTCTTGAGTCTGGGCTAGTCCTATGATTAATTTTTGACCAGCAGAATAGGAC
Source organism: Pteronotus mesoamericanus (assembly GCF_021234165.1). Lineage (NCBI taxonomy): Eukaryota > Metazoa > Chordata > Mammalia > Chiroptera > Mormoopidae > Pteronotus > Pteronotus mesoamericanus. The sequence goes on from NW_026555065.1 coordinate 20,670,439, forward strand.
AGAAGTGGTACCCAATGCTAGGCCATAGGAAGCCTTGCAGCTTACACCTGTGCCTTTTGGAATGCTCACTCTGGTGGAAGCCAGCTGCCATTTAAGAAGTCTTATTACCAGATAACCATAGAGGAAGACTGTTTAGGAAAAATACTCAGCCAGTTCCTGGTTGTTTTAGATATCCCAACAGAGACGCCAGGCATAGGAGTGAAGAAGCCATCTTGGACATCCATCCTGGTTGAGCCTTTGATGATTCCATCCCCAAGTACCATGTCAGTGCAGCCACAGAAGACCCCAAGCAAGAGTTGTCCACCTGAGCCCAGTCAACCCACAAATTTGTGAGAGAGAAGTGATCTTAAGTCTCTTAAGTTTTGAGGCAAATTTTTATGGGAAGATTCTCTTTCCCAGAGCTCTAGAATTTGGAATGAGACTTTCACTGCCCGGGAATTGGTGGGTGATGACAGCTCCTGATGGGAAGACCACAAACTTCTGATGAAATGATGGTTTTCTAGGCCACCTACTGCCTCTTGCCTTCCCTTGAGATCCAGTTGTCCAGCTCTTAAATGCCACAAGGTATCCCAGTTATCTTTTCATCTTTCCAGTGTTCCATTCTTGGCCATAGCTAAAAATTGTAAATGCATCCTAGTAGTCTAATTTCAGATAAGAAATCTTGAAAGACTAAGTTCTGCTGTACGCAATTAAGCCTGGGTGTGGCATAGAGTAAGCATGTAACTGTTGAGTGACCACATGAATACATTTCTATGCAGAACTGCTCCTCCCCCCCCCACCCCCCAGGAAAACCTGCCTGTCAGGCCATTGTTTCTCTTCATAAAAGGTAGTCCCAAAAGAAAATTAATACAGCCAGGTCCCAAAGAAAGACGCCTTTTTATTACATTATTAGTAAGCCCACAGCATCGTTGCAGTATCATGAACTAGGAAATAGTAAATAAATGACTAAGAGGATGCAAGGTCCAATCAACTATCCCAAGGTGGAATCTCAGGAAAGCAAAAATGGATATTTCTGAAGTGGTAATATAGTCATCTGTATTAACTTGCCTGAAGATATTCTAAGACAATGTATCTAAAAATGTTAACAGAAAGAAGATGAAATATAGAGAAAGCAAGGCCAAAGAACCAAGATTTTGGCAGTCTCCAGAGAAAAGGGTAAGCTGACTTACAGACTTTTAGCAGATGCCTACTAGAGATGAGGGCATCCTGTTGACTTGGTATTAGCCATCATGATTCCCTCTCAGTAGACTTTCTCTCTGGTTCTACCCTTACCAAGGAAGCATATGATTGTGATTTAGTTTCATAAGGAGGAAAATTCCCAACAGGAAATGAATGAAATTGAAATATAATTTTAAAATGTAGTGTCTTGTGAGTTTAGTGTGAACCAGTTCTGCTGAGTCTCATCAATTGCAGGCTGCACTTGAATGAATCAGTTTTCTGGACTTATAAATAGAGGTCCAAACTTTGAAATGTGAGCATATTCACTTATTTATTCAATAGATAAATACTGAGTGCCTACCCTGTACCAAGTACAACTCTAGTAGGTTCTTGGGATATTAACTACAAGGTATTAAACCACATGTAATTGAAAATGATGAGTAGCCTTTGGGTGTGCTATGGAAAAATACACGGGCTATGTGCCCTGGCTGGGTGGCCCAACTGGTCGGAGTGTTGTCATGTGCACTAAAAGGTTGCAGGTCCAATTCCCAGTCAAGGCACGTGCCCAGGTGGTGGGTTCGACCCAGTGTGGGCCCCCTCAGGAGGCAACCGATCAATGTTTCCCTCTCTCCTTCTCTCTAAGAAGAAAAACATGGGCTGTGTGTGTGTGCAGCACTGATAAATTTTGAAGTAGAAATTGAGAATTTATTCTCACAATTGTGCATGTAGCTTTTTCTTTTTTAATCCTCACCTGAAGATATATTCGCTGATTTTAGAGAGAAAGGCAGAGAGAAATATCGATTGGTTGCTTCTTATTCCATGCCCCCACCTGGAATCGAACTTGTAAACTAGGCATGTATCCTGACCAGAATTGAACCTGCATCTTTTGGTGTAGAGGATGATGCTCCAACCAACTGAGCCAGTTGGCCAGGGCATGCATGCTGCATTTTGAAATGAGGAAGCAGGAAAACAGTGGTCTAGAACTACATTCTGGGGACTTCATTTAGTCCTTAAAACTAACCTGTGTTTCACGTTAGTCTCTAGGGGAGCCCTGTAATTACACAACAGTATTCCATTTTAGAGATGAGCAAAGTCATTGATCAGTGTTTGTTGACAAGTTAAAACCTCTGTCTTCAAGATCTTTATTAAAGCTATAGGATAGTAAATGGCAACAAAAATGAAGTAGAGTTGCTCATGGACCCTTTTTAAGTGGAAGTGCCTTAAGCACCAGACTCAAAATCTCCTAAAGATGAAATAAGGCTGAAGAGGTTTTAATCACAAATAGAACCATGTTAAAACTAATGTATAAAATACCAGAATCACTGAATCATTCATTACATATGTAGATTTGATTTGATATAAACAACTATGTAATTGAATGAGTTTTTAAATTTTAAACTACCCCCACCCCCCACAAACCTACCCAAGAATCTTACAAGACATGAAATGTCTGCATCTGTCTCCATTTAACCCCATACCATGAAATCCTAAAGCACCTTCCTATTCCTGTCAGTAAACCAGACAAGCCAATGCTTTCTTTAGGACTTCACCCTTCTCCTGACCTCAGACTGTCCATTATGATGTTAGCACCCAGTGCATTAACCATTTGTTGTCTTGCAGAAAGGAATACATTGTGTAGAGAATTAGGTCAACTTCTACATCTTTTAACTGGTCTCCCATCCACCCACCGTATTGCCTATGCAGCAGCCAAAGTGTTCTTTCAAGACAAATCTGATCATTCACTCCCTTGTTTGATTTTACTCCTTGCCCCCACCAACTGAACCTGGCTTTACTTTTTTTTTTTTTTTAATATTCTACAGTTCTCATCTTAAACAATACTTCAGCCAACTTAAGCCTGGCTTCCAGACTAGATTGTTAGTTCCCTCAAATCTCTTTTTCTCTTGCATGACCCTTTTCCCAACAATATTGTCTCCACTGCTAGACTGAAAGGCTTTGAGGGCAGTTTTGCTTTCTTCTGCCAGTCATGGTGTCTCGCTCATACTAAGGCAGTGTTTTAAAATGATTTTTACATTCATTAGGAAGGCTACTTATAACTACCTTCAACAAATATTGTCATACATCAACACTAAAGCTCTGGTTAATTTGCCTCATCCAAGACTTCTAACTTGGCAAATCATAGGAGTCTACTACTCCAACTATTACACTTACCAGACTCAAGCCAGACAATATTCTTTAGTTTCCTTATTAGCCATTTCTTCCTGAACACTCAGTATATTTTCATCAAAACACATTAACAGTCATAGGTGGCCTCTCCATTATCACTTCTCCAGTCTTCCTTTGAATGCGCACTACTGCTCCTTTCTTTCTTTAAGTCTCCCTGACATCTGTACTAATACCAAGTGTACTGCCCATTTCTGCCCCCTCTAACTTCAGTCATTTTCCCAAACTATGTATATCTTCCACATAAACTCAAGAGAACTAGCTGCTTTAACATTTCCACTGTTAGTTATTCCTATATTGTTTTCAGGGGTGTCCAACCTGCAACTCATGTGGCCCAGAGTGGTTATGAATGTGGCCCAACACAAAATCGTACATTTACTTAAAACATTTTTTTGCTCATCAGTTTTCATTAATTTGTGTATTTAATGAGTGGCCCAAGGCAACTCTTCTTCCAGTGTGGCCCAGAGATGCCAAAAGGTTGGACACCCCAGCTAGTTTATAACATTCTGATGTTTCATCTTTGAAATTCTTAAAGGTAATTTTGGTGCACCCATTTTACAGATGAACAAACTGAGGCTCAGCTACTTTGTCTGGTAACTGGAATTCACATCTTTTGACTCTGAACTTTATGATCTTATTAACAATACTTTCAAGTCAATTCTTCACCTGAAACCCAGGCATTTATTTCAAAGGCCTACTGCAGTGACTCTCAAACCTGTCTGTACATTAAATTCCTTTGGAGCTTAGGGAAAATTGTTTCTAAAGTCTCATCACAGCAGGAAGCTGGGAGTGGGGGAAATGATGAGATGCTGGTCAAATGTTAGAGGATCTAGTTGGTGTTGCGTGGGCCTAATGTACAGCATGGTGACTATAGTTAACAATTGCGTATTGTATACTTGAAAGTTGCTACTAGAGATTTTAAATGTTCTCACCATGACGACAAAAAAAAAATGGTAATCACATGAGGTGGATGTGTTTACTGTGAACACTTCAAAATGTATCTTTACATCAAATCGGTCACACTATATACCTTAAACTTACATCATGTTATATGTAAATGTTACTCAATAAAGTTGGAGAAAAAATATGACATAGTGGGTGGGACCACAGTGCTATTTTGTAGCTACATTGGCTCGTTATTTAACCCATTACATCAAGTATAAACTTTTCATTTTAGCTCACCTTAATCTGGTTTTCTTGTCATCTCGTTTTAAAACTAACACCTTCTCACCCTGACCAGAGTGGCTCAGTTGGTTGGAGCATCATCCTGTATATTGGAAGGTTGTCAGTTTGATTCCCAATCAGGGTATACAAGGTCCGTCTGGAAAAGGTCCAGCCATTGTGAACATAACGAGAATGATTTGCAAATCCACCTAACTGGGCAGTGAAGGAGAGTGGACTGGAATGCACACACGTGAACAATGACTTCACCGTACTAGTCAGTGGGGATGGTAGACACCAGTTGAGGGAACGTATGTATTGTGTGACCATAGCACTCAAAATGACTGAGTAAAGCAAAAAATCTGCATCTAATTTTGTGTTAAGCTTGAACATTCCTCTGCAGAAACTATTCAGATGAACCAAAACGCCACAGCTATGGGCAACTGGTGATTGGCAGCTTCACCACAACACTCCCGCTCATGCATTCATGTCTTGTGCAGTTTTTTTGTGAAACATCAAGTCACCAGATGACTCAGCCCCCTACTACCCAGATATGGCACTCTTCAACTTAAGGCTTTTCCCTAAACTAAAATCACCTTTGAAAGGGAAGAGAGAGATTTCAGACCAGCAATGATTCAGGGAAGTAAAACAGGGCAGCTGACAGCAACAGGGAAAACTATTTGAGATCCCAAGGTGCCTACTTTGAAGGAGAGTGAGGCATCATTGTCCTGTATACAATGTTTTATGTATTTTCCTCAACAAATGTCTTTTTCATAGTACATGGCTGGATACCTTCTGGACAGACCTTGTATACCTAGGTTGCAGGTTTGATCCCTGGTCAGGGTAAGTGCAAGAAAGCAACCCATCAACTTTTCTCTAAAATCAATAAACATATCCACAGGTAAGGATTTAAAAAACTGCTTTAAAAGTAACTCCTTCTTTATTCAGAGTTTATTCAAATGTTTGAATGTTTATTCAAGTATTTCATCTTTGCACACAGTATTTCTACAAATTAAGAATGTCATTCCTCCTAAAGTTGTCCCATTGAGTAACAGTGATTGAAACCTAGATTCTAATCCCACATCTGATCCAGGGAAGACACTTCTCTTCTTTGAAAAATAAAGAGGAATGCTTGGAAGTTGCAATTTCCTTCTAGTTTAAAAGATTGGATTGCTGAACTCTAGGGCCTAGTTTGTACCACAAGCGTTTTACATTGTTGTTATATTCTCTTACAGGAACATTTTGTTGGCTAAATTGACTTACAAACTTGAGAAAGCATTGTATTTATGTATAATCATGCTTATACAGAATGCCAAGGCCTTGGAAAAGAGCACGATGCAGTTATACTTGAATTCAAGTCCCCCAGAACAATTACAAGGTCTTGGGTCAGCCCTCTCTGAACCTCAGTTTCCTCATCTGTAACCTACTCTATGTTCCTTACAGGACTGTCCTGAAGATCAAAAGGGAGAGAAATGTGGGGAAAAAAATGTGTACTTGTAAACACAAAGAGCACTATACAAGCTCTAAGACATTACAATGTTTCTAATGGCTGATAAAATATCATCAAAGAAAAGTGCTTCCATAAAAGTTTTATTTATCCCCACAACAACCCTGTGAGGTAGGGTGATCAGGGCATTTGAAGATGAGAAAACTAAATCTACATTGCTTGTTCATGGCTATACTGCATAGTAAATATGTAGAAATTAAACTGAGGTTTTTAAATGTCCATGACTTCATATTGATTCACATGGAAAAAGGTAGAGAGAATATTAACTCCCCCCTACCTTAATGCCAAAAGGACAATGCCTTGAAAAATCCCATTTCAAAAGATGAAAGTAGTATTTCATTGCTTATTTCTACAAAGATTTATAAAATAAAAAAATAGTGAAATATTTTACAGTTTATATATAAGGGTCTCATTCAGGGATCTGTCCTTCAGTTGTGTATATGATCAACTATTCCAAGTGCTAGGAATGCAAATTCTTAAAAGTACGAAAGAATGATAATGAGCAGTAGCTTCAATCTTCTTTATTATTCCTCCATGCATGTTAAGTTCTGTGAAATATGGTCCCAGTTTAAAAAACCAAAACAAAAAAACCTCTACCACAGAGATGTCTGGTAAACTTTTATTTTGTTGCCTACCGTCAAACTACTATCACATTTTTAAAACAGCGATTTCCCAAACCTGGTTATTAGAATCACTCAGAGGACTCAAAAAACAAAACAAAACAAAACAAAACAAAACACCAACAATCAGGCCCCACTGTAGACCCAATGAGACAATTTTGCAGGGATTACACCTCAGTCATCTATTTCCAAAACTCAGAGTAACTCTAATTAACGTCAGGTTTGGGAACTACTGATGTACTTTAAAATACTAACTAATATCAAAACCATAAGTAACTAAGTATAAACTTGTTGCTTTCTTATCCCCCTTTTAAAAATTTCTCAAAATACATTATATCCCAAGAAGTCTTGCCTCTGGGAAAGTAATTTCAATTCAAGATACAGAGAAACATTTTATAAAAATGTATCCCAGTGAGTGAGACTTGGATTCCAATAATTTAAGTAGCATTTAAATATAAGATACTAAGTTTTGTGGTTCTTACTCTGAATATTTAAAATGTATTTGATACAAGTTCCTAACAGGCTTTCAACTCAGGGGAAGACATGAAAAATAATGACATAATCAAGCACATCAACACTGAAAAAAATACTATACTCGAACATAGGTCATGAGAGGAATAAGAAAGTGAATGAATGACAACCTAAGGCCTTTTGGCCCATACATTTTTTGTTCCCAGTCCACTCTTCCCCTATAAGGGGAAATAAAATAAACATTCTTTCCTAGTTGCTTGGCATAGTTATTCGGTGGGTAACTAAGTTAATTTTAGATACACAAGATTAAGAGATAACAAATAAATATCTAGGAAGACAAAAAGAAATTAGGTCAGAAAACCTTAACTAGCTAATAATGATGTAGTATGTAACACCATCATGTTAGTACAATTAAATGAAGGCTTCAGTGTCCTTTACATTTCATATTTATGTGACTGACACAAGATGTGGAAAAGATCTGGTCCTTATGAAGAATTCTGTGCTCGCTGTAAAGATTTGTAGGAATAATGAAATACTTTCTTCATTGTTGAGATGAAGTCTCTGTTTTTCAGGTAAGTTGACTGAACAAAACAATGAAAAATGAACTTCTTTAGAAGGCTGAATGAAAGTAATATCTAGTTGAAAAAGTCATTGGCCAAAGAGAACTTTTAAAAAAAAACATTCTATGTTTAACTCTAAAACAAAACAAACAAACATAAAAACAAAACCAAAAAACCAGAGAAATATAAAAAAACAATGTACACATACATTTTCACTGACAGTTACAAGAAAATAGCCATTTATAGAAGTCACAATGCTTTTAACAAATTCCCCCCAAATTTTGGGAAACAAGATAAAGCCATTGGGTAAATAAATATACATACTAGCTAATATAAAACAACTTATGGTTTCAAATTGTTAATAATTCTTTTAAGACCCAAGGAGAAATTTGGTGATATAAATCTGATTAGGGCTACATATATTACATGGAATTAAAAAACACAACTGATTAAAACACTCTAACAATAATACAAATATTTAAAAGAATGTCTTAAAAGTCAGACATTTATCACTGGAAATATCACAATTATAATATGAACTTCAGAGTTGTAACGTGTATATAGGTCACTTTCGCTGTGTCTTAATTGGGTATCTATCTCTCCTGCATTTACTATAGTCAGTTTTTAAGAGTTCATGTTTCCTGCGTGAACTGCAGGGGCTGGGCACATCTCAGTTCATAAAATATACTCGTACACCTCCGCTTAACTGAATGGAAGTGTTTTAAGATAACATCTATAAACAGATTTTTAAAAAGGGGTAATGAGAAGATAAAACATCAATGTGGAAGGAAGCTGGATAGTTGTCTCTATAAGTTATTTAAAATTTTGTTATTAAATTTAAAATGACTCAAGTAATGAAAAAAATATGTATTAAATTGGTCTCAAGAAATTTTCTCAGGCCATACAAAATTTCCCTCACTTTATTTCTTTAAAGAATCTTGTTATGCTTGATTCATTTGTCAGTCGACTTTAGGGAACTCTCCCTAACATGGGACTGAAAAAGTGTTTATTTAAAGTGCCCACTGGCACAATGGTATAGGTGCTTACATTTCCCTTCTAGTTACGGGAAAGCCCTTTGGGACTGTATCTACTTAATCAGAAAAGCTTTCAGCAGTTATAATTCAGGCTGAAAGTTTAGATCTCATATAGTTTTTGGATTTTGCTGTTTAAGCATAAAAAGGGAGCAAAGGAAAAATGTAACTAGGTTCACAATTTTGAGCAAGAGCGTATGTAAAGGTAACGTATGTACATTTTATTTCAAGAAAGACAGAAGACAAACAGCATAAAGATGCCCAGATGCCCTAAAGATAAATACATTTCAAAGATTCTCATTAAAATGAATCCGTATTTTTTCCTGCAAGCAAAATACCTTTCTTTAAATTAAAACAAAACAAAACAAAACAAAACAAAAAAACCAGTATTCTGAATTGCAAATGCTTCTGCTTTTTTTTTTTTTTTGCAGAAAACCTGCCATGATTATTTAATGAATAAGGATTTTCCACAAAACAGGCTTGCTCTACATGCTAGATTTTTAAACAGTTCAGTGACACAATATGCTAACTACATACACAACAGATAATATAGTAAGAAAACACTCAACCTGATGAAAAGTTAAAATTTTCATTAATACACTGAAAACTGACATAACTCATGCCTTTAAAATCAAAAATACAAAAATTAAATGTTTTCCTAAAAAGATTTCCTTATTTTAAGGATTCATTTGAAAATGAAGCTGCATGTAATTTGTACAGTAAGTTGTACAAGTAAACAGGTAATATACATAAAAAATTAAGTGACATACTCCTCAATTATCAGTTGTCCACCTTTAATTTCCAATACTGTACTTTCTTAACAAGCATACAAAATATCAAACTTCTCTTTAGAAAAAGTGCCGTTCTTTGACATCCTTTACACAAAAACAGTCTGAGCCTGTGGCATGTTAATGCAGTCGAGAGGCAAAGCATACTAACTTTTACAAATTCTACCTTCCATAAAAAGCCTCCCGAAAAGGAGATTACACGCCACTATAAAAATATCAACCTCTTGTGGTAGCTGCATTAGAGAACCAAGGCTTGAAGACTATTTTCATATAGCATAGAAAAACCACTATGAGAGCATATTAACTGCATCGGTGGCTTGGGAGTTTACTGTGCCACAGGATTATGCATAGCTACTGTAAGGTACCAAGACTGTTACACAGAGTTTTAAATTGATTGTAACCGAGAGCATAACAGAGGTACTACCAGCCCATGCAAAGTAACTAAAAACACCAAGTCACTGTGCTGAATACTTCATTCCTAGAGGAAACCAAAGGCAGCAGTAACCAAATCAAGCCCAAAAGGTGACCATACACATTCTCCTCAAAGATTGGTGAGCACAGTGAAGTCTGAGGTATACCTTTATCCATTAAATCTGTGTGCCATCGCAAGATATTACCATTTGGAAACACATGCCATCACAATGGTTTAAATCATTTGAATATTAGTCATTTATATATTCTTATCTACCCAGTCTCTTGATTTTTGAAAAGATTTCACCTACAGTAGAATATTACAGAAACAAAATATAAATGCATGTCTTTCTAAATGAAACTTACATGGACTAAAAGTAGAGAATATTTTTAAACAAATATACAATATGCAGGCAGACAAAGCAGGAAAACGGCCATTCAAATGTATAATAAAAAACTAAAAATTGACTATTTCCAGAAAACTATGAAGCGCCTCAACTAAAAGGAATGCATAATGAAATTCTAATCTAATACAGGTCAAAAATGTAAAAAGGTTATAAACCTTAACAGGAAAAATAAAACAACTTTTACTGGCCATTCCTGTTGAAATGAGAATCTTAAAGTAACAGAAAAGTGGCTACAAACCCACTTAGAGCACCAAACAGAGAGAAAATAAAAGTCCATTTTCATCTCTGTTATTATCATAAAATCCTGTGTGACTACAGGTCAAACTGCTGGTGGCAGAAACAGAATTCTTTATAAACTGCAGATGTCCTGTACATAAAAAAATTTCACTGGAGTTGCACTAGTTCTAAAGACTCTTCTGTTTTAGCCTACCTACTGTATGTATTCAATCTGAGATAAAGTCTCTTTCTGTAACCCTTGATTATTATTGGGCACCAAAGATAAGAAAAGCAAGACGGGGTACAAAAATGCAAAATTTCAACAGTAATGGCAATGTTTTGTCTTAGTCCAAAAGGGTCCTGCATTCTCTCCCCCTTCAGTGATTTGACAAGTCTTTGTACTTAATCAGGGGGCAGCAAATCATGCAAGCGAAATCGGTCTCTGATGTGAGGTCGAACATCTTCATTCTGTGTGGAGAAAAAGACATTTTAAAGGCCACATAATTTCAGAGATAAGATCCGCAGAGCATTATCAACATTCTTACTTTGCATGAAAGTGCATCACTATTTTCCAACTTATTTTACTTGCCAAATATAAATGTACTATACAGAAGCAATTCACTTAGAATTAAATTTAGATTTTTAAAAACTGCCATTAAAGTTTTAATTTTGTAAGAACAATTATGCAGTAACAGACCAAACCAAAAGCTAGTAGGTAAAAAGTGTTAAACCACTGAATTCTATTTCATATATTAGTTTTAAAATGAATCCATGGATATAGGGAAAAAAATTCCCAGCCTAGTTTTAGTAGCATGAGCAATAATTCTACACCTGAACTATGAAGGCAAAATGAAATTGATTTAACAAAACTAGTGTACTGACTTGCAAGAGGAAGCCTAGTGAAATAAAAATATTCAATTTATAAATTTTAAAATATTAATAAGTATAATTTTAACAAACTTATAAGGTTTGATAAATGCATGTAATCCTTTTCAATCTTTGCCTTAACCCCCCACCACACTGACTTTTTAAAGCAATTTAAAAGATTTATTTCAATCAAGTAGAGCTTGATTGAATGTAACAGAAAACGTTAACAGAAAAAGATAAGATATACTTACCAGTTCTACAAGCTTCTCCAGAAATGGAATCAATTTTAGGAGTTCATTGTCATTTTTATCCATAAACCAGCTTTCTATAGGGATTCCATTAGATAGCTAAAATGATAAATAAGTAATTAAATCCTCTTTTTTGCCTACATTTTGCCTACTTTGGAAAAGCTTAAAAAAGAAATAAATCAAAGCCTAATTGAGTTTTCAGCATAACTTCTTAAGTGTACATAAAACTGAACAAGAAATGTTCATTAAAACAAGTTTTGCATTAATGTAACTAAAAACATTCTTTTACTCATTCAAGAAACAGTTACTATTAGTAAATGCTAGGGATTGTGAATGAAGGGGTGCTGCCAACCTAAAAAGAGAATACTATTAGAAAGCACATACTTATTATACACAGGGACCATGTCCCATTCATTGTTTTATTCCTAAAAAATAGCAGGATAATCTGAAACATAGGAACATAACAAATTGACTCAATGCTATTTCACTGCAGAGTCTAAAAACAAGAATGCAAACCTTGTTTTATAGTAAATAATCTCTATAATAAAATATCTCATGGAGCAATGTGTTTGAGATGGAGGATAACTGAAATGATTTTATCTAGGAACCAGAAGAAATTCTTAAAAACATATTTAAGTACCATAAGCAGTTAACCCATTTTATTCTTTTTATTTTGGACATTTTAAAACACCAAAGTTAAGGACAAATCTTGTTTTATCTATACCCATCCCACCCACTTTCCAACATCCCCATTCTACACCAAGTTATTATGAAAGAAATCTCAAACAGATCATATAAACATATTCAAAATGTAAAGTGTATCTTGCAAGGATGGTTCATCTGTAGTAAAAGTTATATTTCAAAGAATCATTAACAAAGGGTACAAATATCTTGATGAAACAGTTAATATATAACATTTAAGAATGTCAAATCAATGTTTCAACATTTAAGAAAGTCAAATCAAAAAGACCAGAAGAACAAGGTTAAGCTATTTGTAATTCTCAAACATGTTTACAATTAAATTACTGCTAGAATGTTATTAATGATATATACCTTATACTCCCTTCTTACTCGTATTTACTACTAAGATTTTTATTTATTTATGTTGTACTCAATTTTAAAGAAACTTTCCCACAAGGAATATCCAATTTGGCATTTCTAATTTTACATGTGACACTAAACAGGGGAATTCCACCAGTGAAAATCCTGTTCTCCCATCATATGGTTTGGCAGCATTTGTCCTCATTGTGATTTTTTTCCCCCCAATTTGAGTTTGTTTAGCAACACTCTTCTTACCTGATATGCAAAGGCTTGTGGTGAGTTGTCAATTATTATAGTTTTTGAAAGATCTCTTCCAAGGATATTTAAGTCCTTTATATAGTTTCCTTGTACACAAACACAATGTTCACGAAACAGTCGGTGCCTAAACATAAAAATAAAAACAAATTAACTAAAAAAAAAAAAAGCAGCCTCTAAAAAATACAACATATACTGAAACATATATACATGCACATACCATAGGCTTTATAGGTTATGCCCTATTATTTTGTCTCACAAAAGAAACTCACATAGAAATGTGGGTCTAAGCTTTGGGCTACAGTTTTACTGTAAAAATTCTTAGCAACTATTAAAACCTTACAACCAAATATTACCATGCCTTCAAGAACTCTGGTTTATGCCAAAGTGTTAGGTTAAATTATAAAAAAGAACTAAAAATTCTGTAATTTGTTTTTGTAATTTATCTACCCAGAAAAGCTCAGTTCAGATGCGGCATCTGGTTGTCGGTGAGGTCCTGCTTTTTAACCAGTTTTCCAGATGGTTGACTGAGGCACAAGGGGGTCACGTGACTTGTCCAAGGTCACACAATAAATCAGTGGTTAGCCCTGCATTGGAACCCAGGATCCTCCGGGTTTCCAGTTCTTTGCTCTAACCAGAAGACCACATAGCCTCCCTATCCCTGTACCTGCCAGAATAGAAAACAAGAAGGAATGTTTCTGTGTTGGCATTTAAAAAAATGTTTCTAGTTTCTCTTATAGTTTTTGAGAAAAAGTGTGAAGGCCAAAACATTCCATCATTTCACCTTTTCCCAAACACCCATCTCTTAATTGCGTGTGCGCGCGCGCGCGCGCGCGCGCGTGTGTGTGTGTGTGTGTGAGAGAGAGAGAGAGAGAGAGAGAGAGAGAGAGAGAGAGAGAGAATGGTCACTTGAAAAAACAAGGAATGAATGAAATGATGAATTCAGATTTAACATGTAAACTGATGTTTCACCAATGACAGACGCTAACTTGAAAAATTCTGTATCATTTAAAAAAGCTATTAAAGATTTTATAATAAACACTGTAACAATTATATAATCTTCATTTAGCACTCAAAAATATTAGTCTCTGTATATTATTAATAACTGATACAGATCACCTTCCAATACTCCACTTATATACATTAGTTATTTGGCAGTTTGGCTTCCTGTGTCTTAATCTCACACTAAACATTTTTTCACAAGCTAGGGCCTACTTATCCCTGTATTTTTAATCATGCAATTTCATGAATGGGGTATATTCCACCAACAAAATCTGTCATAGTTCTAGCAGCAACAACAACAGCAACACCCCAACAAAACTCAACCTTAAATAAATCAGTGCCAATGATGACAGCAAAGAGTACAAATTTTACAACCAGACAAATGTAGTATAAATAGCTCTTTCCCCCCTTATTATAAAGAATACTTTTAAATGATCATTTATCTCTAAAAGGTTTGAAGATGGTCCTACTTTGAAAAAATAAGGCTAAACAAAAGGATTTAAGTAAACATTTAGACATGAGGGAAGTGGCGAGGCAGATACAGCATGCATGTACAAGTCACTACTGATGCTTTTTCCCCTTTAGCAGCAAACTCACCCAAGATAGGAGACAACTGAGTATGTATGAATCCTAACAGTTACTTTAAATTATACTAAAGTCTCTCCAGTTATTTAAAAATCCGAGGGTCAACAGCATGTACCTGCAGTTTTAGAAAGAGACTACTTTTTTTTTCCAGTCATCAAATTTGCATTTGGACTCACGGGATTCAGAGATCATAGGAATTTCTGAGTCTACCTTATCACTAACAAAGATAATTCCCTATAGCACTCCAATGAATTAAATATATTCAGAAAGTTTTTCCTGTTTTAAGTTTTTCAAAATGCAACAAGATAAAATAAACTCCTAAATGTGTAATTTTAGAAAACTAATTTAAAAGAGGGGCATTAATTTGTAACATTATAATTGCATGAGTATAGTTTGTCCTCCAGTAAAATGAAAGCTCCAAGAGGGGAAGGCTTGTGTTGCTCACCAATGTTTCCTGGACCATTGGAGGTACTGAGTAGAAATCTTCAGAATGAATGATCAAAGCAAAATCATTTGTATACTTTTGTTGAAGTTGGGTAACATGAGCATAAATTATAAAGTACTTTGAAAGATAAAATGAAAACTAACTACAAGGGCAAATTTTAATCCTTTAGATTAAAAAAAAAAAAAATTCACAGTTCTATTTACAAGAAAGAGAACCTCCTAAACATGGACATTGGAAAACCCTTTCGCTATAGTTGCATTCACTCAATAATAAAGGTATGAGTAACAGCCCTGGCGGGGTGGCTCAGTTGGTTGGAGCATCATCCTGTACACAAAAAGGGTTGTGGGTTCAATTCCCGGTCAGGGCACATACCTAGGTTCCAGGTTTGATCCCTGGTTGGGGCTTATATGGGAGGCAACCGATCGATGTTTCTCTCTCTCCTCATTCCTCTCTCTCTAAAATTGATTATAGAAACAAAAAAAAAAAACAAAACCCCAAAACAACAACAAAAAGTCCCCGCGTGAGGATTCTTAAAAAATTAAATAAATAAATAAAAATTAAAGGTACTGTTAATAGCAGAAATTATGTTTAGGATTTTCCAATAAGACAATATGGGAGAAAGTATTCAAGAAAATGAATACCCACCTATTAAAGGTGTTAGGAGCTTTTTGTGGCATCTCTCTCAGCTCTTGATCAAAAACTCAAAGATTAACTCCTACATCTTATAGGATACAACAAGACTACTGCAGTCTCAGTATCTCAGTTGAACTGATTTTCAAACTGTGCTAAAATTACCCAAGGCACTTCCACCTAACCAGGACCACACTGCATCTGCTGGCTCAGGACACACACACAAGAAACTGAGTCCAGATCAGGATAAACTGAGTAACTAAGAAAATTAAATTTCCAATTTGCTTCATGTAACATTTTCTTTCAATGGAAGACAATTTGCTCTTGAAAAAAGCAAAAGAGTTTAATTTTTTCCTTTCTGTTAAAATTAACTTATTTCTCAATGCCATTAAAAAGATGACATAACATGCATTATCTTGGAGACATAAGGAAATGAAAACATCATGCACACAGTGAAAAATTCCACATACCCCACTCTCCCCCCCAATCCCAAAAGAAGTGAGGATACAGATGTAATAATAAATACATTTGATCTTTGTATCCTTTTAAAAAACGTCTGTCTAGAGTTATTAGGAACTCTTAAAGAGTTTTGGGGTTTAAAAAATCCATTTATTTTCACCATTCAACAAAACAAATCTCAATATATGTAGCCAACTGAAAATGGCCATAAAAGTTAAATATAATCATAGTAATTTCATAGATCAGTGTGACAGACATTTCCACTATTTCTTAATTAAATTTACCTGACCAGTTGCTTTTTAGGGTCTAGTATGTTCAGTAACTTGTCTGCATACACCTTCTTAGAAGCAGTAAAAAGAATGATCTACAAATTCAGGGGAAAAGAAGTAATCATTATACATGATCTAAATATGGGTACTACGTTGAATAAAATAAAAATATTTATGTAATTAGTTCATGCATGTTTACCTCGTACATCTGAGACATTCGTTCCAGGAATTCCCTGAAGAATGGCCTTAATCTCACATAAACCTGAAGAAATACAAAGATAGGCTTCAGCAAATAAACACATAAAATAGAAACAACTTATTTATAAGATGTTGTAGTCTAACTCTGAATATATCAAGTTCATATTTTAAAGAAATAGAAAAGTTTACTAAGTACCACTCAACACAATATATTTCACATACCAAAAATCACTTAAAACAACCTTTGGCATGGTAGTAATAATCATTGGTGATCTTTTCACTTTTCAGCACACAATAGTACTTAATGGAATATAATTCTAATAAACATTTAAACTAATAATGAAAGGTTTCCCTCTGAGATTTTGATCCACAAAACAGCTCCATCTTCCAGCCAGGTAGCATCCATCCAATTATTAGGCAGGCTGTGTGTCCATCTCTAGCTGACCTGTCTCAATGACCTTCCTCAATAACTACTCAGAATTTCTTCTCAACAATCACCTGCTAAGAATAGATTTATCTCAAATTTTTATGATGGTAAATAATGTTCAAGAAAGAGATGTTTGGATTGGTGGGTTTAAATAACTGGAATTTTTCAGAAATCAATTTAGATGTTCTACAATTACTGATTCAGATGTGGCATCTAAATTAGTACTACTTGGCTACTTGAGATAAAACTAGAATAGTCAAACACCTACAGCTGTCAAAGGTTACTGCCATTATCAGGAAAGACTAGAGCACCCAAAGAACTGCCTTATTTTTATGTCTGTCTTCTTGCCTACATTTAATGTAGCTCTTGTAATATATTCCAATATTCAAAAAGCACAGAAATATAAGCCATAAGCAACCACTAAAACTGATTTACAAAAGATTTTGACTCCTTTAAATTGTATTTGTGACAGAACTTTATAAAAAGAAAATTTTGTACCCCACTCAAAGGTTTTTATTAACCTCAAATACCATGAACAAACATCTGCACAATACCTATTTACCAGATTCACTGGGTTCAGATTAAAAAATAAAAAAATTGGTGGTAACAAATTCAAAATCTAGGCTTCATACAGTCCATCATTCATACATGTTCACATAAAAATGCCATCATGATAAAAATCTAGTTCTAGGAATGTTGTAGGGGCACAAGAGAGAAATCATGCAAAGGATTCTAGGAGTTAGGGACTATATACTACCAACCTTTGTCATTTCCAAAGCTTTGCCAAAGGGCATCAAACAATGTCAAATATATAGTAAGTACTTGATAAAAATCTGTTGAGTAAATGAAACAGAACTGTCTAAAACTGAGGCAAGCCTACATGACTACATAAGGACTACTATTAAATTTCTTCAACAAGCTGATCACTTGCGGAAGACATTTTTAACAAATATACTAAAAATATCATTAACCCTCCAGGCTAGAATGATAAAGGTTTACTTGTTTTTAATCCTATAATCAGGCATTTTTATCTCAATTTCTTGACTAGCCAAAAACAAAGTAAGCCACATACCCCATTCCTAGCAAATAAAAATAACTAAATCCTCAGTATCCCATCATGATCATTTAGAATAAGTTACAAAAAAATTAACTAGTGTTGCTCATTAATTTTAACATTTTCATCCTGAACCATTTGGTACAGTTTGTGGCCTTGGTTGTTAATCCAAGTTAACTGACAGATTTTAAATATATTACTACATTAACTGGCAAAATCATTTTTTTAACTATGGGTATTTTCAAAATAGGTTTGTTATGATTAAGGAAAAAAATCAATTCTGCCAATACTTTTTAAAAAATCACCTCATCTCAAAGATGATAAACCATGAAACATCTGTTTGTTACTAAGGTTTTTATCATTTACATGCACTTAATAATCAAAGCAATTCATTTTTACACATGAATAAAAGTTTTCAATTATCCCTGTTTATCACTTGCTCCATATTGTGAACTAAGATAAACAGGGAGTCTGTAATTTGAGATGTTTCCTCTGAATACTAACAATTCCATTTTAGAGGAATACTGCTGTTTAAACAATATTATCTAAGCATAATAAGTAGAACATTGTACAAAGATGGTATTTTCCAACTTCTTATATGGTGAAGTCCAGATTAGGTCAGAACTGTAACTCCATTATTTATTCATCTACTTTGTACTTAAATATAAAATATATCTTAAATGGTATTACTTTCAAATGTGCTTGTTTGCTGGGGATGAAAGGTGTCACTAAAGATGGGGGGAATATATTGCTAGGGTGTTTCCTTAACATGAGAATAAAATACAATAATTATTGATAAAAGTTCCTATCAGGAGAAAAACGTCACCATTTGCACGAAAAGTATTTCAGGATTGAAAGACAAGCAGAAACCAAGGCTGTTAGTGAAAAAACAAAAATGTGAGAAAAGTACAAAGTAACAGTGAGTCCAGGGGTAGGGTTGGGACCACATGGAGTTCTGCCATCTGCTGCAAAGGCAAAATCTCAGAAAGAAAAGTAGAAATAGAAGCATCAAGCAAGCAGGGTCCAAATCATTTGGAGATGGATATATTAAAGCAGAAATATACAAAAGGCAAGAAACACCAAGTTTTGTCCAATAGGAAACAAACAAAAAACAATTGTACAGTATGTATAATGAGACACAATCACTTATTGTGTACGGAACATAGATACATTAACATTCAGATGCACACATAGTAACGCCTCCAAATGCTTCAAAATCTATTCCACAGGTGCTCGTAACTTCATTTCTTAACTTTTCTTCTACATTCTTTCTCTACTTAATATTTCACCGAACATGCTTCAAACTCGCAACTCTTCAAAACCATGTCATCTCCCAAATGTGATTAGGCCAAAAGTTTCATTTCAGATATATATATGTATATACGTGTGCATATATCCCTCCCAATATACAGCAATTATTCTATCTACATTACAAATAGTTTTAATCTTCTGCCAGTAAACCAAATATATTTTGAAATAAATTAAGTTTATAAATAACGTGTTATATGAAATAATTATATAAAAATATAATACCAATATATGACTTCCGTTAGATTTAGTACCCCCAAATAGGTATTTATGAATATGTTCCTTATGCGAAAGTCTTAAAATAAAGTCTATAATAATAGTATCAGCAAAACAGTGATACTGGAACTGATCTTACCAAAAAATTAATTTTATATAGGAAAATGATAAATATATAACAAAAATAACATTGCATTAACAAAACTTGATATGAACAATACCTGACAGTCAGCCTGTACTTTCTTTGGTATTAAGGCAATGAGAATGTTCTATGATTGTATATGTAGATAGTCATAATAGGCCATAAATGGTGAATAGAACTAAATTTAATAAGAGTAATCATTGAAATAGCAATCTAGTTATAAATTGATTATAAATATTTTGTGTTAAAGTCTGTCTAAATTCAAATTCATGTCTAAGTATCAGAGTCAAATTATATATATTAATTTCTAACTGCTAGTTTATCAAACTTTTTATCTATAATCATAGATAACTTTAATAGCATGACCAAAAAACCCCAAAAAACAAACAACCCCCCCCAAAAGATAAGCAGTTTCAATTTGTTGGCAAGTGATTACCAAAAAAGGTTCTTACATGTAAATCATTTTTGGAAAAATATTTCTAAATGGTTCTAAGGATACAAATAATATGACCTTAACATATTCAAAATGAAATATCTTTAATTGTTTTTCCATGATATCCTTAGAACTTACTGCTACAATGTTGTAGGTTGGAGAAAAAGGTAAATTCAGTGGAACTCACCCACTTAAGAGTATGGCACCTTTATATAAAAAAATGATTTGTAAATGCTATTTCATCAGCAGTAAGAATTTAAAGCAGTAGAAAACTAGTAACGCTGGGGAATGTGAAGGATGAGATGCTACAAATAAATAAAATATCTTAGGCCCTGGCTGAGTGGCTTAGGTGGTTGGGGCACTGTCCTGTACACCAAAAGACTGTGGGTTTGATCCCTGATCAGGGCACTACAGGAGGCAACAGTTTTTCTCTCTCTCAAAATCAGTAAATATATCCTCAGGCGAGGATTTAAAAAAGAAAGAAAAGAAAGAAACGAACTTAGTAGATACCACGGGTTTAACCCTTCTGTACACCTCAGTTTTCTAATCTATAAAATGGGCATAACAGTACCTCCCTCATAGGGTTGTGAGGATTAAATAAATTAATGCATGTAAAGTACCTAGAACTGTGCCTGGCATTGAAACTACCAATAGCTATTACTACTATCCATCTTACTATTTAAAAGTAATCGGTTGTAAGGAGAATACCTGGAATGAGTACAATTCTATGGGGCAGAACTGAGCAACCTTAACTCAAAGAGAAAGCTACATGGCTACAAGCTATATTTTTAGAAGAGGGATGGTAATAATGAACTGCCATCAGTTGATAGCTTAACTATTCAACTCGCTTAACATTTTCTTGACCTTAACACCAGTGCATAGAGATAAAACCCCAATCTTCTCCATAGAAAGAAGGTTGCTCAGGTTGGCACTGTGGAGCCTTCACTTTATAACCCATTGGTTGACTTCACAGTCATCTTTTTCATACAGTTTCAAAAAGAGTGGACTCTAACTGTTAGAAATAAGCATTATGATGGGGTTCTAAGCAAGAAATGAAAGTTGAATTAATGACAACTTGTGGATTAAATTAAGTAATTTGGATTCTCAAAGAAATTGTACTCTAAAAAAAATTAGAAGAGAGAATTACAATTTAGAATAGCTCCTGTATTTGGAGAATAAGAGTTAGATGGCTCCTGGGGGATAGTATTTGTAGGTGGGTCAATCTGGGGATGAATAGGTAAATACTAAAACATCAGCACCATAATAATAAAAGCATAATAAAAAAGACCCCCCCAAATCCCTAAACTAAAAGCTTCTGTAAAACCTAATACTGGACATGGCTGATGTAGCTTACTGGATTGAGCAACAGCATACGAACAGAAAGATGGCCAGTTTGATTCCCAACCAGGGCGTGTGCCTGAGTTGCAGGCAACGCCCACAGATGGGGCACGTGAGAGGCAACCAATGGATGTTTCTCTCACACATTCATGTTTCACTCCATATCTTCCTTCCTCCCCTCCTCCTTCTCTAAAAACATAAATAAAATTTTTTAAAAAATAAAACCTACTACTGAATTAAGTAGAACTAAGTTAAAAAAGGAATTTTCTTACAGAGTCTAAATGAGTTAGAGTAAAGCATAGTATATTCATATACATGGTATATTAAAAGGTAGCAAAGAAAAATAATTTTCAAGTAAAATAATCTCTAATGTGTATATTTTAATTTAAATGTGTACATTGGGTATATATAAAAAATATTAATGTGCTTATTTTAAAATAAGGCTTAGTCATTTTAGAGCAAAAAGGTCTTTGTTGTAAAATAAAAATGTTGCCTTTAAAAACAAAGTCTGAATTTTGAATCCTCCAATTTAAAATGCTTAGTAATCAATTGTCACCTCTCCTGAATTTGCAGAACATTTTCAGCTGTTGAACAAGAATTTTCCAAATATTTTTTAAACAACTGCTTCTAATTTTAAGATACATTTACAGCCCTGGCCCAGTGGCTCAGTTGGTTGGAGCACTGTCCCGTACACCAAAAGATCACGGGTTTGATTCCTGGTCAGAGAACATACCTAGGTTGCAAGTTCAATCCCTGGTCGGGGTGCATATGGGAGGCTACCGATCCATTTTTCTCTCTGCCTCTCTCTCTCTACCTTCCTCTGTCTCTAAAATCAATAAACATATCCTTGGGTGACAATTAAAAACATTTTTTTAAAGATACATTTACAAAGAATACAAAGAATTCCCTGTGAAATACATTTTGTCTTTGAGAAGTAGGTAACTATAGCTTTCAGCTATAGTTCCTTCTTTTAACCTAAAAATTAATAATGAATAATTATGATTAAAAAAATGAGTGACAATAAGCCCTGCCTGGTGTGGCTCAGTGAACTGAGTGCTGGCCTGAGAAGCAAGGGGTCACTGGTTCGAATCCCAGTCAGGGCACATGCCTGGGTTGTGGGCCAGGTCCCCATTAGGGGACATGCAAGAGGCAACCACGCATTGATGTTTCTCTCCCTCTCTTTCTCCCTTCCTTTACCTCTAAAAATGAATAAATAAAATCTTTAAAAAAAAATGAGTGCCAATGACTAACTATACTTACTAATAAGGATAGGAAAGTTACTTTAAAATTATTAGTATTTACCTACAATTAATTATCAAAATGTTCTTCTGGGCCAGCTACCACATTATTCTTCACTACTAAGTGTCCAATGTTTTAAGACACAAATATACATACTACTTTTATACAACAAAATTATGCTTTATGAAGGTCCAAACAAAATGCCTCTTGGTTACTGTCAATTTAAGTCAGAGCTTGAGAGAAGGAAAAACTTGATTAGGTATTTAATACAAAATTCTCCATTTAAATGATTGCTTTTTTTCTTCATGAAGCAAAAAATAATGTTGACTTTTCTAGGAAAGACTACAGAGGTTCTGTGGTATAAAATACTCAGGATCCTTATGAAAATTATCCTAGGCTATAAGGTCCCCAAGAAAACAAACAAACTATAATAATGGAGAAGAGGCTGAGCTTTGCTAAACATGGGGTTTCCCACCCACTTTCCCTCCCACAACTTTTCCCATAAAAACAACCTCTACTAATAAAGTATCCTTTAGCAAGTAGCTCCCTAGAGGATCCTATCTCTCCTTGAGTGCTTACCACAATCTGATTTCTGGACAGCTGACCCAAAGTTTGTTTGTTGATTTTACTGATCTTCAGAAAGCCACTGACTGGCTAAAGTCTTATAGGTGAACAGAGTCAAAAATTAAGATGCCCCTGTCATACTTTACAGAATGAGAAGTTGGACAACACAGTTACGTTTGGCTGCACTGTGGTGAAACATATGAGGCATCTTCTTTTTGTCTTCAATTAGCCACGTTTGGGCTGAGTAGCTCTATTACATCTTCAAAAAACTGAGCTCCAGTTCTTGATGGAGATAGAGGAAGGTCATTGAGGAGGTGGTTCAGCTCAAGAGCTAAGTGAAAAATCTGTCTTTTGATTCAGTCCTGCTTGTGGATAGAAGTCATCTTCTGGATGGAAGAGGGAGTGAGATGACCTAGAGTCTTGAATTGGTGGATCTGCAGGAACAGAAACTAAATACAGTGGAGACCTCTTAACTGAGTAACACCACGAGATGGATTTCCTGACAATGTGTCAATATAAGCTATATATAAAGATTAAACATGTGCATTGGAATTGATCATGCACTTGTTTTTCCAGATATCAAATGCACTTCTATCATTCTACAAATAAATATTTTCCCATTAACTGTAAAACAATTTATGGAAAAAGTAACAATTTACGAGGGAAGGGAAGACCCAAACGAAAATCTATATACTTTGCCTTTGTGAGTGCCATACCCTCACTTAAAAAATTCTGTTCTTTCAAATTACTTTTTCTTCATATACACAAACTATAATCTGTCTATCCATATAGTGTCAGTGGTAACATACATCAAATTTTAATTTGAGTTGAATTTTTAAGGTTTTTTTTTTATCCCCTAGAAATGGAATTCAAGTATACTCAAGGTGCAAAATCGAAGTTTGAATAATCTCCCTGCTGGTATATTCTAAGGCTTGCAATAACTAAGTTGAGTCCTACTTATCAATCAAAAGAAAAATATAAATCATGAAGTCAGGCAATCTTTAAATGTGAGTAGTGGCCATCTTAAATTTCCCCTCCAACTTTTATCTAAAAAAAACCCTAAGAAAGCCCACAACCAGGTTAGAAAGGATCTAATTTTAAATTTCTCTCAACATTAACAAGAATTTTGACAAACATTTGATTACCTACTTCCACTTACAAAGAATCTGAATATGTAAATTTACTGTATATACTCTCATAACTATTAGACCAAGGGTCAGCAAACTACAACCTGTGGGCCAAATCCAAACTGTTACTTATTTTTGTAAATGAAGTTTTATTTGTACACAGCCACATGTATTCAATTATATACTGTCTATGACTACTTTCATACTACAATGGCAGAATTTTTTTAGTTGCAACAGAGACTGCAAAACCTAAAATATTAACAAATGGCCCTTTATAGGAAAAAGTTTGCCAACCCCTGATACGGACAATTATTAAATACATGTAAAAAATTTTCACTTTACATTGTTTTGAAAGAAAGAGAAATAACAAGTAGAATTAAAATTAGACACAGCCCAAGCATAATAAACTTAAACCACAAAAAGAAAGCAAAAATAAAATAAGTCCCAAGAGGACATTATCTGGCTTTGATTCAGATGAAGAATCTGATCCTATCTTAACTTTACCTTTTTGTTTTTAAGAGTATATATACATAAATGCTATGGAACTAACATATTAAGAGTATATAGATAAATACCACAGAGCTGTTCACTTAAAAAGTTATTGTTGTGAATTTTACCTCAAAAAATTACTTTTAAAAGAGTATATACAGTATTTTACAGGTTCCTGTCTTTAAGTGGGCCACATTATACTGTAGTGGTTAAATATGTAAGTTACATCTTACCTAATAATGTGGTTTCTCCAAAATCTCTTAGATCATCTCAGACCCTTGTGTATATTTCTTCTTTGCCAGTAGATGGAGACAACACCACTGAAAGTTTAAAAGACATCATTCCCTGTTTAAAGGGAGCTTGCTGGTCTGAAAACTGGGGGAACTCTAACCCAAGATTTCTTCAAGTTATTTTTTAAAAAGTAGACAGAATAGCTATGCCAAAAACCAGGAATCCAAGGAAACGCACCCAATTTAACTATAGACATTCTCAAAAATTTACTGAAGGGGAACTTCTGCATATGCTGTAGTAACTAAATCATATTAAATTGCAATCATCTCTATAACTTGTAAGATTCAAACTTCCATCTCATTGCTCCTAATTTAGGCAATATCATTTATTTTTCAGTTTCAAAAAGTGTAGCTCAGAATATATAAGAAAAAGAGTTCTCCGAATTCAATAAAAGTAGATACAGTACATACAGGATTTTATAAGTATAGTCATATGCACTGCTAGAAGCCTTTTATTCAAAATAAGACAACTATCCAGATCCACATGAAAATAATAAGAACTTTATAAAGAAGAGAACTGAAGCACTAATGGTCAAAGTAATAAGAAAAAATTCAAGTTTATGGTCACACTGAGAAGAAATGCTCATGAAGGGGAAGAATCAAACTCTCCTACTTTCCAAGTTTCTTATTTCACTATTAAAAATTATATAAACAGACCAAAACCATCTTCAAGAAATAAACTTCAAATATGAAAACTTAAGAATGTCATCTCAACATATTATTTTTAAGTAATAGCTTTACTATCCAAATTCAAAGCCTGAAACCCAATGTTCTTAAGTACAATTCTGAACAAAAAAGTTATCAAGCCAAAGAGAGAACTAAAATATTGCTATACTATGTTTATTTGCCAAAAGACTCCTGATAGTGAAGTGTACTAAACAAGAACAATCCACTGGCAGAAAATGTCTCACTAATAAGATTTACCTTAAATCAAATAATATTGTTTAAAAATACCAAAACCTTTAAATTTCTTATTTTTATGTATATTTTGCTCATATATCAGAACTGAAATCAGTTTCCATAAAAGGGAAATGAATATAGTACTCAGATATTACCATACCTATAATACCTATCTACGTTAAAGTAGAACTGACAAAAACTGCAAAACCAAATCCTCTTATAACTCATTACAAGATAAAGTAGGTAAACTAGACTCTGAATCAAAAACTTCTATTTAATTTTGAAACTGAAAACTATACCCAAGTTCTAACTGCTTGTTAAGAGCAAATAAACAACCATAAACACCTTTTCATTATTCTCATGGTAAATATTCTGTGGTTTTATTTAGTTAATCCTAGGGGCTGACTTCCTCTTAACAAACAACAAACTTTGGACCCTTTCCCAATCCTTCAACAACTGGTATGTATAAAGGTAATACTAATTAAATAACAACCGCCATTAGAGAAAGGAACTTTCCTTGCATTTTTCAAAGTATAGTCGTGTATAATAATTCCAATTTTATATTAGGAAAATCTCAAACAATGTAAAAACTATGGCCAACATACATAAAATGTAATTCACAATGAAATGTAAGTAACTGTATTTTGCACTGTAACCTGTTCAACAATACAGATGAGAAATACCCAAATTTTTTAAGGAAAGCAGTAACTAGAAGAGTATCCTGTAATTCTGTGATGAATATAAAAAATATCAACCAAACTGCAATCTACAGACTATATTACCACAAAAGGAAATATAAATGACCAACAAGGAATGAGTTTTCTTTGTATCATTCAGATTTTGGAGAAAAAAAAACACACCAGGTATTAACCTGGCAAGTTCTTCTTAGGGATCTATGATGTCAGTGCTCCTGCCTCCACCTGCTGGCAAACAGATGATAAAACTAGCAGAGATCACTCAGTAAAAAAAAGTTCACATCTTTTTGGTAACAAATTAATGTTTTATGTAATTATTTAGTATGATGCTACTGTGTTAATCCAATAAAAAAGCACATTAAACTTCACCAAAAAAGTTACAAAAAATTTCTTACATCAGAATGTTATCTAACAGGCCAAAAATCAAGTTAAAAAATTTTTAAATTACCTGATAAATGACATCTTGAAAAAGGACTGGAAAAGTAAGTGCTGCATCTTCTAGCTCATTTAGACTACAGTGTACTAGTGTTTCATCCTTAAAATAAAAAAACACATATTGAATGAACCAAGATAGTAAAAGAACTTTCAAATGATAATTTTATGTATCAATGATCGCCAAAAACATCTATTCAAGCATGCATTCATATATAGAATTTTATATTCACCATACATTACTGTGTGAAACAGCAATTTAGACAGAATGTTCCTTTAAAAAAATATTTTTAAGAGTTTATTTACTTATTTTTAGAGAGAGGGAAAAAGACAGAAACATCTGTATGTGGTTGACTCTCGTACACCCCCCACTGGGGACCTGGCCCACAACCCAGGCATGTGGCCTAACTAGGAACTGAACTGTTTCCTTTGGTTCACAGGTGAGAACTCAATCCACTGAACCACACCAGCCAGGGCTCTTGTAAAAATTTTTTTAAAAAATTTATTGATTTTGGGGCGGGGGGAGAGAGAGAGGGAGAAACATCAATTTATTGTTCCATTTATTTATACATTCATTGGTTGCTTCCTGTATGTGCCCTGACCGGGAAATGAACCCACAACCTTAGCGTATCAGGATGATGCTCTTAAGCAATGAAGCAACCAGACAGAACTGGACAGCATTTTTTCCTGACGTAACCCCAGGACCAGAAAGCAGCATCATCACCTGCCAACCAGTTAGAAATGAAAATTCTCCAGTTCCCATTTCTTGTACTTCAGAAACTCAGCAGGAGGTAAAGAGGAGCTTAGCAATCGGGGTGGGGGTGAGTTCCCCTATGCAAGCCATTTATTTGAAATGCCAACTACATGTAGGATGAAGTCAGTGTTACATGCTTATCAGCAATCTGTTTTAATAAGCTCTTCAGGTGATTCTGATGCATGTTCCAGTTCAAGTTTCCAGTTTTTTGTTAAGCAAACCAGAGACACAGTGCCTTTTCTTTTTTCACATTTAACAAATGGAAGTTTAGAATCAATTATTACATATATTCCAAAAAATACGTATATTCTAGTCCTATATCCTTAAACCTTTTATAATGAATGTTTCAGTATCTGTTGAATATGTTTCTAGACAAACATTTTTTAACTAAATTAGCAGTCAATGAGGACTTGCCATCTTTGATTACCAGTTTTCTCATTAAAGGAATAAAGCAAAGATCATTCAATCTAAAGTATGTGCAAATATTTATATTTCTCAAATCCTGAATGATTAAAAAAAACAGGGCTTCCATTTATAGTAAATGACAGCACTTTAAAAAATACATAAAGCTGTTAATAACTATACTCCCAATTTTTCAATGCATTTAAGATTAATTAAAATGAAACACAAATATCCATACCTTGTAAATCCAGATCTTATTAGCTGGAATGTTTCTTTTAACCTAAAGTTAAACTCTGGGGAGGCAAACAGCAAAATATACTCTAGATATACCTCACTTTCTTTTAATAGCACACTAGACTACACATTTCAAGGTATTTTCTTAACATCTTAAAAAAGGTAGTCTTTCCTACAATTGAGTCATAATTAATTCTACTACTTCATCTACAGCCTAAATTTTTATCATTCTGCTTTATCCTCTTCTATAAAATAACTCAGCCAATTCTTATTTTTCCTTCTCCTCCTTGGATTAAAAATTATATGGCTAAACTTGTCACATCAACTCCTAACATAAAAGTGTAGCAAGATCACCCTGGCCCAGTGGCTCAGTTGTTGGAGCATCATCCTGTACACCAAAAGGTTTCTGGTTCAATTACCAATCAGAGTCCATACGGGTGGCACTGATCAATGTTTCTCTCTCACATCAATGTTTCTCTCTCTTTCTATCCACCCCCTCTAAAATCAATAAACATATCCTTGTGTGAGTATTAAAAATAATAAACAAAATAAAATGCTTTTCCTGAAGAAAAATTCTTTGTAAGAACTAAGCTACATCTATAGGGTACCAGTAACAAAGGCTAAATAATGTTTTCTAACATTATACGAGACATTCAGTTTTCAAAGTTCTTCTGGTACCCTAAAATATAAATTTCCAAATCATTTCAAGAGCATATTAAAGGTTTTATTACTCAGCATTAAGATGTCATGCTTTTAGAGTCTTCTAATCGTCACTGGTATTAGGTAATACACAAAATCAAGAATTGAGAAAAAGTATGTCTCGTATACAGTTAACTCATTGAGACCTAGATAACATTTGGTCCTTAAAGGAAACATAATCCTGTCCAAAAAGAAGGTGAAAACTAAGCAAGAAATGGAATTAGAATTTATTGGGAGATTTAAAAAGGTACCTGATACCACCCAATCTATGAATTCTAACATTAGACTGTGCTTAAAATAAAAACATTTCAGAACACCTTAGTCACAATGTAGTAAGTACGTAAGGCTATTTAATCACTTATACTCTTTTAGGTATTTTGGGTTAATATTTTAAAAGTGTAATTTAACTCCTTTATTTTTCTTACATCTACAAGCAATATACTTACCAGATCTAAAACTAGAGAGAATTCTGGTGTGCTTCTTGTTTTCAATGGAAGAGCAGGTTTCCTATTTAGTTGTTCTTCTGTCAGTGGCGGAACATGTTTGATGAAATAATAGCTACAAATCAAATTTTAAGAAAATTTCAACATTTCTACTTTTTATAAGACATATTACTAAATTCAGCCCATCTTTAAATATCTAATTAAATAATGTACATTTAAACTAGTAAACGAAACGTATAAAACATGTAAATAAAACTGAAAAATACAAATTAGTATTTCAGTAATTCAGTAAAAGTATTAATACCTATAGGTCACATGCTCTTTGCAATATACCATCCAGGTACCCCTCTCCCTACATAAACTTTCATTCTGCTCCAAATAGGAAAGAAAAGAACTCACGGGTCAAATACTTCCCAGTCTTCTTCATAGGTGGCTTCTGCATGGGCTGATGAATAACCACTGTCTGGAGTTACTGGTGCTATTTAATAAAATGAAAAATGTTGCTTTTACTCAGTGCTACCATGAAGTATACATTTTACTGCTTTTATATAGGTTCTTCCTGAAGCCCTGCGTATTTTAGGTTAAAGACAGAAATAATATCTAAACAGTATTCAAAAGCAAATTTATTAGCACATAGTTTTAACTCCAGGTCCAAAGGAAAAAACTATTGTTACAGTCAAAATAGCAAGCTATTTCACCACTAGCAGAACTAAAAATCCTAGGATAAAATTTACTAATTACTAAAAAAAAAAATACACTCCACAAGAATTCAATTTCTAAATGGATGGTGTTTATATATCTAACTATAAAAATTTCAGGGTGCTCTTATAGCAGTAACACTTCACAAAAATGCCTTGCACTTATAGGCAGTCAATATATGTGTGCTCATAACAGACCCAAAGCTACAATTTAACCTACAATCTATGAACAATCTTTAGGAGGTGTGCAAGCCCTTTGAAGACTTATGAAAAAAATAATATATGTATATTTTCCCAGGAATCTTAAAGCTGTCTATGATCTTAAATAGCTATGAAATGCTGCTTTATAAAGAAGTCATTGATTTAGAAGACCCATTATATTACTTTTAATGTACTAACAACTTAAAATAATCAAGAAGCAATTCTATATTCCATGAAACATAATCCATTCTATGTTTGAGTTAATACTGTTTCAATTGATTGAACTTTAGAAATTATGTTGGTAATTTTCTAAGATAATAATTACAACCTAAATTCAAGAAGAGGGAAAAGATAAGGCACAAACTAAACAACTAATATCTAACAAATAAAAGTTTAAGGTGGATGCTAGAGATAGAATGTTTGTGCCCACCCCCCACAGATTTCATACACTGAAACCTAATCTTTGATGTGAATGCTGTTTGGTTGGATATGGAGCCTTTGGGAAGTCATGAGGATAGAGCCCTTGTGATTGGGATTACAGCCCTTCAGAGAGCTCACATAGCTTCTGCCACGTGAAGACACAGTGAGAAAACAGCTGTCTATGAACCAGAAAGCAGGCCCTCACCAGACACTGATGTTGTTGCCACTATGATTTGGATTTCCCAGTCTCTTGAATTGTGAGAATTAAATTTCATTATAGCAGCCCAAAAGGACCAAGACAGTGGAACTCAATAAAAATTGCTGTAATTTTTCTAACAACATTATGCCAATTTAACAGTTCATTAGCACAAAGGGATAATGGAAAACTCATATCTTCCAACCACTTCTGTTTCAAATTCCTAGTAACATCAGAGAAATGGGGAAAGGATCTCATGATTCTCCTAATCAGAGTAACTGCAATGTGCCACCTCTTTATTTTGTTCATTTATTATTAATTTTTAAAATTTATTTTTCAATTACAGCTGACACACAATATTAGTTTTAGGTGTACAACATAGTGATTAGACATTCATATAACTGTATGAAGTAATCAATTGCCTAGATAAGTCTAATACCCATCTGACACTATACACGGTCATTAAATGTAACTGATTATATTCCCTATGCTGTACTTTATTATTTTTAGAGAAAGGGGAAGGGAAGGGAAGGAGAGAGAGGGGGGAGAAAAACACAGAGGGAGGGAGAAACATTGATTTCATATATGCACTTTCATATATGCACGCCAACTGGGGACCAAACCCACAACCCAGGCATATGCCCTGACCCTTGGGTTCATGGGACGACACTCCAACCAAGTGAGCCACACTGGCCAAGGCACTGTGACTATTTTAATAACTGACAATTTGTACTTTTTAATCCCTTTCATCTTTTTCACCCATCCCCTCAAACCCCCTACCATCCGGGAACCACCAATTTGTCCTCTGTATTCCAAGTTTGTTTCTGTTTTGTTGTTTATTTGTTTTTTAGAGTCCACATATAAATGAATCATGGTGTTTTTCTCTGTCTGACTTTTTGCACTTTCCTCTAGGGCATAATACCCACTAGGTTCATCCATGTTGTTACAAATGGCAAGATTTCATTCTTTATTATGGCTGAGTAATATTCTATTGCTTATTTATTTTTACTAGCACTCACCACACTGTACAATAATTTTTGTATACAGTTGGCTCATCAATTAGATCATGTACTTTTCAGGGTCAAGAAGCATATCTTATCTTTATGAAGAGTGCCCATCACAAAAAAAAAAGGTGTTCAATAAACATCAGGGGAATAAATAAATGAAGGAGACAACTGGAGTAAATCTTACTTTTCCCCCTCTAGAAACCACTAAGGTTATAGAAGTGCCTTCTCCATCTTCAGTTATTGGATAAAATAAATAAAAGTTTTATACAGTAACACGAAAATACTGAATGAACATCAACTGGAAGCCAAAAGCCCTGGACTTTACTATTGAAGAGCCTGTAACACTGGGCAAAGTAATCAGCATAAAATGATAGGTCAACAGTACATTCATTTGAAGTTCTAACTACCCAAGAACAAACTATGTGCATAATCCATGTTGATTTGCTGTTAGATTCAGTATTATTCTTAAATTATAACAATTTAATGTTAAATATGTTAACACCATAATGTTTAACATAGGCATTAATTTTTCAACAAATTTAAAATAAATCTGTCCTCTGTTATGCTGCTTTTCTCTTCATATTGTTATTACTGGATTGCACTATTTAGAAGCTTCACAATTATATGCATTTTTTTGATTATTAAAAAAAAGTTTGCCTTTTATATTCAAGAGAAGAACATCATTCTACTTCCTTATACAAAATTATATTTCTTAACCAATACATATGTAATAGGCTCCCTCAAATACCTAGCACCACAAGGAACTTTTTTTTAAATCTTAAAAAGTCAAAGATCTTCTCCCTCTGGGAAAAGATCACCATCCTCAATTTTATTTCTGCTTTTAAGCATGATGAAACACAATTTCATCTTTTCGCCTTGTATGTCTGTCACAGCCCCTCAGAGGTAATAAATTATGATCTAATGTTTTTCTACATATCTATGACAACTGGCTCAGAAACCCACCAATTACGTTAAGCCTTTATAAGGACCCAGAATTAGGCTGCAAAGTTTGGGTATAGGGAGGGAGAGATCCAGGAACAGAGGCTTCTTTTTGGGGAACGTCATCTATGTAAGAAACAATTCTGAAGGTATGAGGTAAGACTACCTCTGGATAGTAACTATAGACCTATGGGTCTAAAAGTGTTAGTTATAATAATGATATTCATAAAATGAGCACATATTTTACTAGTTGTGTTAAATTTCTCCAAGTAGTAAGACTGGTACAAATAATTACGCTGTAAAATATTAATACTCAGTCAAAACAGCCTTTTTTAAAAATTCAATTTCAAAATGACTAAATTTCGGGGAGAAAGTTTTATTTCCAATTTTAATTTTCTTAACTTCAAGGAAGAAAAACTTATACATTTAATCTGTGTATTTAAGAAAAAAAGATAAAGTACTGTTATTTTTATAAACTATTCTTGAAGGTGCATAAGACAAGACATTTTCTTCACCTGTAAGGGGTGGGATATCACGATTAACTGTTTCTTCTGCTTCTTCTAAACCATTATTTATTGATGGCCTCACTTGAACTGCTTGATTTGAGTAAGCTGCTCCATTAGTTGATGTAGTAGTACTGGTAGTGATCTCATCCACCTGTTCCATATCAAGTTGTTTTACTATCTCTTCAGCTTCCACAGCCTGTCCTGGGGAATCGGATCCTGATGTTCCTGAAATCATGATTTGGTGTACTCACAATCATCATTTAAAAACTCATATGGGGTGGGAGAATAAAACGTTGTTTAAGGGTACAAATTTACAATGATTAGTAAATAAGCCCCAAAGATCTAATGCACAGTATAGTGAATACAG
The DNA here is from genome assembly GCF_021234165.1 of Pteronotus mesoamericanus. Lineage (NCBI taxonomy): Eukaryota > Metazoa > Chordata > Mammalia > Chiroptera > Mormoopidae > Pteronotus > Pteronotus mesoamericanus. The sequence goes on from NW_026555065.1 coordinate 20,704,469, forward strand.
ACAATTTTGTATTATAGTCATCAAACTTGCTATGAGACTAGGACTTAATTGTTCTAACCACTAAAAAGAAAGGATAATTATGGACCATGATAGGATTGCTAATTATTGCTACAATAACTATCCTAAGATATAAATGTACCAACTTGACATGCTGTATACCTTAAATTTACATGTTATATGCCAAATATAATTCAATAAAAATAAGATAAGTAAAACCCATAAATATTTAGAGAAACTATATACTACATAATCAAAGCTGAGGATATCTTTGTTTAGTGAGTCTCTTCTAGACATTTCAAACATGAGGAACAGACTTATAAGCTACAGTAGCATTTCTGAACAAAGTTTTTAAGAGTGTTCAAGTAGTTTAGAAGCGCCCATTTATAGTCAGTCATACTTTAGAATTTTTTATTGAGATATAATTGATATATAACACTATAAGTTTCAGATGTACATACTGATTTATATAGTACAATATGATAAACAACCTGTCATTGGTTAACACCTCTATCCCATAATATAATTATCATTTCTCTTTTGTGGTTAGAACATGTAAGATCTATTCTCTTATCAACTTTGAAGTATATAATACAGTATTGTTGACTACAGTATTTTTTTACATTAAACCAAATATCACTTATTAAGTACCTGCTATGTCTAGACATTATATATATACTGTACATGTATTTCTCAAAAAGCTCCTCATCATTTCAGTACTAAGCATCCTAGACATTGTCCACAGTTGTGATTTTTAAACCAGAGGTAGTTTTCCAAGAATGAGCTACTTGTTCCCCTAACCATGGGGACCTTTTTATTCAGAGACAAAAGGACAAATTCTCAACAAGATTGCATCTTAATAATGACTGAAGTTAGTTTCCTCATTATACTTAGCCATCGCCTACATGACCATGATGCCCAATTCTCCTTCCATTATGGGATGACCCCAAACTCTTCCCATTTTTTAATGAAATCCTCCAAACGTCATTTTCAACATTAAAATCATCCTCCAATACTCTCAAATTCCTCAAAGAATATCCCTTCTACCTAATTACTTTAAATTTAACCTTTTTACAAAAAAAATCTCTTTTCCTGATATACTTCCGTCAAAGCTCTTTATTCTCCCATACTCAGTGTACTAATTGAATCAGAAATCATTTATCTTCATTGCTCCTACCAGATCATTGGTTTTCCACTAATGTGCAAAAATGCCTGCTCCTTTCAAACTGATGTCGCCTGGCTATGTAATTTCTTCACTTAACCTCACTGCTGTCTTCTGCTATCTATTGCAAGTATCCTCTCTTAATCATGGAGGAATTTAACATCTAATTAAATTTAACCAGTTTACTGCTATATTAAATGCCTGTCTCATTGTTGTTACAGGTGATGTCAATGACTAATCCTCAAAGTTCTTGTCTTCTTCACTCTCTCATTCATTCTGCTCGTTAGTGGTGATTACCATGGCCATAACCTGGACATTAAACACTAAGAAACTGTTCACCTCTGAAACCTAAAATTTAAACATATTAATTCCTTACCACAACCTCCTAATCTTCTAATTGTCTATCTATTTCATACTCCTATTATATGTGATCTTCATGTTTGATACAAGCCAGTCTCTTTTATTCCAAACACATCCTTCTACAGCTTCTTCCCTACCCTCTTCATCGAGTTAGACTTTGTGGTGCATCACTTATAAGCCACTCTCAAGCCAGCAGCCTCACTGTCCTTTGCTCCCTTCCCTTCCCACTGTCAGCCATCACAGAAATCCCTACTGAATCAATCTAATTTACAGGTTTCTCGGGCACAGAAACAATACAATTATAGAGCAGTCATGCTCCAAGTGAAACCCTCTAATCTTAGCTAGGCCTATAGCGTGCTGCTCAGTACTTTTGTGTGTGTGTCATTCAGCCTTTTACTTATACCCTTCCAACAGCATACATTCTAAACCTTCACCATTCTCTTTAATCCGTCACCAGAATTACCTCAGCAAATGATACAATCTCCTCCTTTAAAGAGAAAATTACATCAACCCAAGCATTTATTTCTGTACATACTTTCACAGTTTGTTCCTCCAGCATTGGAGGAAAATGCTTTTTCTCCCTGTTTCAATTCCAGTCTTTCTACCTGTTCTCTTGATCCCATCTGTTAGGAGACTCCAGAAACTTTCTTCATTAGTTATTTTCCTATTTTCAACTTCTTCCCATTAGACCCTTCCCTGACACTTAAAAATATGCTTGTGTCTCACAAATATGAACCATCCCTTGAGATTTTATGATTTTTCTAGTTTTTGGGGTTTTTTTCTTTCTATATTCATGTTCTTATAACAGTAATCAACATTTGCTGCTTCCCTTCTACTCTCCATTAGGCTTGTAACTCCAACCACTCCTTTGAAAATGTTCTGGCAAAAGAGCCCAATGACCTTTTAAGTGCCAGGTTCAGTGATGTCTTCTCAACGCTCATTTCCTTTTCTTCTATCTTCACAACTATTTGACCCTAGGTTTTGATATTCTCTCTCTCTCTTTGGCTTCTATGATACAAAGTCTCTCTTGACTTCTTCCATGTGTCCTTTGTTTGCTTCTTTTACTTTGTCCAGTCCTTAAATGCCCCTCCCCCACCCCCTGCTCAAGATTCTGGTCTTTAGTTTGCTAAACCAGATGAGACCATTTACTTCACTAGTTTCAACTAATATCTATAAGAAGTAGGTAATACCAATGTCTACTGTTTAAACCTAGATTTCTAAGCTCCACATCAGAATGACACATTACTACTAGACATTTTTATTTGGTTGTTTCATGGCATCTCAAACTCAGCATGGCCTAAATTAAATTCTTTATCTCCCAGGAATTTATTATTCTTTAAAGATTTTATTTACTTTTAGAGAATGGAAGGGAGGGAGAAAGAGACAAAGAGAAACCTCAACACGTGGTTGCCTCTTGAGAGCGACCTACTGGGGACCTGGCCTGCAACCCAGGCATGTGCCATGACTGGGAATCGAACCGGCAACCCTTTGGTTTCAGCCAGCACTCAATCCATTGAGCCACACCAACCAGGGCTATTCTCTCTTGAAAAGTCTAACCTTGTGTCATCTTAATCTTGCTTCTCTTTCACCTACAATCTGTGCCCAAAATTTGTCCATTCTATAATGCTGATTTTTTTTCTCTAATACCACAATTAGGTTGCATGAAGTCACATGGACTGAAAGTCTAATTTTTCTCCCTGCATCCGGCCTCTTGAGAATCTAACCTACACACTACTATCAAAGAGATCTTAAGAAAACACATATCAGTTCTCAAAACTCACCCATTTAAAACCTTTTAATCATCCCCCACTGACTAAGGAGAAAGTTCAAGCATCTTACATTAACTCTATAATCTGACTTAATTTATAACTCCTATTTTATCCCTTCCTGTGTATTCCTCAAATCTAATGCTTCATCTCTAACAAACTACTTTCAGTTTCTCAAATACACTATATGCCTCTGCTCATGTTGCTCCTTCTCCCTTTACCACCTTTCAAAATTCAGCTTTTCTATGAAGCCTTTTGTGAACCACTACCCATACAGAATCACTCCATTCTCTGAATACCCCACTGCCCCACACCTCTGTGGGTGCACTTAAAAAATTTATTATATTCATTTACGTATATTTCTCCCGCCTGTAAAAAGTGAGCCTTTAGAGCAGGAACCCTATGCTAATCATCTTTGAATCTCCAGTGACTAACACAATGGCTGTAATACACTAGATGCTCAATATTTGTGGAGTTAAATCTTCAAATCACCCCTCACATTTTAGTATTGTTACACTCTCTCTCAGATTAAGAGACTCAAGAGAACTGGTCCAAGGTAACAGGAATAGAGTGGCAGAGCTGGAAATTTTAAAACAAGTTTAACTTCAAAGTCCATTCCTTTCCATTACCCTAAGCATTTATTTCCAAAGATGTTCTATGAAGCACTAGTTCTACAAGATGTTAATAGATGTTCCACAGAATAGGGTTCTTGGTCAAATATGTTTAGGAAATATTGGGTTAAAAAGTTAAAGGTAGTTTTATTTCTACTATAGAACCCTAGAGCCTAATAATGTGCCAATATGCATTATTTTGCCCTCATGGCATCTTGATTTTACAGTACACCATCCTGTCTTTTAAAAATCACACCAATATCCAGAAATGTAATTCAAATTAGCATTTTAATAACCAGGCAACAAGCATTTAGTGACTATCTTCTATGTGCCTAATACTATATTAAACAACATGGTAGGTACAAAAATAAAGACACGATCTCTTTCCCTCAAATAATGTAGAGACCAAATTATCATGTATTAATTGGGTATTAATCATCAGAAATTATAAGACACTAAGTTTTTTTGAAAATAACCTAGTTTCAACTCACTTAAAATTTTTAAAAAATTCTACTTTATTGATCTAGGATACCAAAAATGTTTCCAGATTCTTTCTGGTATATACTCTAAGGATTATAGAAGTCATCCCAAGAAAGAAAAAATAAAACTTTCCTTCCAGCCCAAAGTTTAACATCTAGCTTTTCAGATAGTGAAAGCAGAGTTCATTCACATCAACAGAATTAAACATATCCTATATTTATTTCAGTCACTTAAAAAAAAATTTTAAGAGCTGTGTATTTTTAACGAGGCCAAAAAACAAACATAAGATGCTGACAAATAGGTCACTAAAATCAAACAGAATTTACAAAAAACTAAGAAAACCATTAATTTTTTTAACCCAAATTATTGTTAATGGTTTGTACTTACCATTTTTATTTGCTGGTGAAAAAAAATTGAAGACAGGAGAAAATATGGTCCCCAACAATGTAGTCCTTGGGGGGCTGCCAGAGGAAGGGTTATCTTCTAATTTTCCATTTTGTTTTACATGTTGATTTGTCATTTCATAACTACCAGCTTCTAAAAAAGAAACAAAAAAAAATGACTTTCAGAAGTGAGTTCTAAACCATTCATTGTAAAAATAGTACTTCATGAAGAATAATTGACATTAATGTTAGGAAAGTTTATTGTTTAAATAAATCTTGAGGCAAATAACTTGCAAGTCAAATGATCTTTATACAAATTTACTTATGCTTTGTAAATGCTAAATTTCACTGTGTTTTTCAAAGTACAGTTGACTCCTGAACAACACGAATTTGAACTATGGTGGTCTACTTCAACTTGGATTTTTTTCAATAAACAGTTGGGCCTCCATATCCCCAGGTTTCGCATCCACAGATTCAACAGTATTTATTATACTATTATATTGAAAACAGTATGTTCCATCTATGGCTCGAAATCCACAGACACAGAAGGCTGACTGTATGCATTGTACCCCATTTTATTTTTAATTTTTTTTCAAATTTTATTTATTTTTAGAGGGAGAGGAAGGGAGGGAGAAAAAGAGGGAGAGAAACATCTAGTGTGAGAGAAACACCAATGGGGTTGCCTCTCACATGCCCCTAACTGGGGACCCAGCTTGCAACCCAAGCATGTGCTGTGACTGGAATCCAACCAGCAACCTTTTGGTTCACAGGCTGGTACTCAATCCACTGAACCATACCAACCAGGGTTCTATGCCACTTTATATAAGGGACCTGACCATCTGCAGATTTTGGTATCCATTGGGGTCCTGGAACCAATCCCCTGTGGATACTGAGAGGAGATGGAAGTTTTGGGGGAGTCAAAAGTTGTATGTAAAATTTTGACTATGCAGGAGGATGATGCCCCTTAACCCCTGTGCTATTCAAGGGTCAACTGTAGATTTACATCTAGAATTATATGGACTGAAAATCTTCAAATCAACACAGGGCAACAGAGAATGAAATAAACTCTTTGTAACTAAAGCAAGTTACAATACAAAAACACAAATGCCAACTTTTGTCTTTGTTTATATACATTTTGGGATTCTGCCTATTTCACAAAACCTAACCTCCAATTTATTTCTAATGAACAACAGCAACATAGCTCTACTGAAGCAGAAGACTATATAGCAGTGTTAAAAAGTACTTATGGGTATTGAGGCATCATTTCAAAATATTTAGGAAGAATAACCAGTTTTCTTTAAGTTTCTAGTGAATAAAAGATTTTTCCATGGGTTTTTTAAAAAATAAAACAAATGTTTTGATTAATCATCCTTTACATTCTACAACCTTACTATCTATCTCAGTTCTTCCCTTCTTGGCAATAGCTCTTTTAATTAACTTGTTACTGTATCCCCTTTCTCCCTATTGGTCAATTCTAATAATAGAGATACATCACTGCACTGAGAGGGAAAAGCTAATAAATTATTATTGCTGTTGTGTTTAAAACAGCACCCCATGCTCTTAAGTATTGTTCTTTAGAGATTTCTCTGCTTGTCCTTCTTGGTTTTTTCTTCTGGGGTGCTTGAATAGGGTTTATACAACAACACTGTTGACCTTTGTGCTGTATAATTCTGTGTTATAGAAAGATGGTCTGTAGGATGTTTAGCAGCATCCCTTCAACAGGCTATGACAACCAAAAAGTTCTCTAGATATTGACAAATGTTCCCTGGGGGACAAAACCACCCCTAGTTGAAAACAGCTGGCCGAAGTGATCCAACCCCCTCTGAGCTATGAAATTCCATGACCGAAAAACAAATTCTTTGTACATATTAAGTACATATTTCAAATTTGTAATGTAGAAGACAAAACTATTATTGCTTTAAGAAGTGAATTTATTAGAAATCAAAAATGTTGCTCCATATACATTTTCATGCTAAACAGTATAAAGCTTGTTGCTTTGCTTTTGTCATTTTAATTCATCAAAGTAGATTTATATTAAGAAGGTAAATTTTCATTTCACTTCACACTACTAATATTTAATAAAAAGGAAATTACAAAAACAAGGCAGAAATTGCTTAAAGCAGATTTTTAAAAACAGAAATGAAACATGTTTGGTGAGATCTCTGCCTATACCTAATAAAGCAATTATCTAAATATTGACAAACCTCCATTTACTTGACTTTTCCGTCTTACTCGAGATATCTGTTTGTTAGGTTTTCCTCCTGCTCTTGGTGTTGATGTGATCAGATTATTATCTATATCGCGTTCAATTCTACTCCGTTTTGAAGGATTTTCTCTCTCTTCCTTAAGATATAAAAGGGAAAACATTCATTGAGTAGACATTCTGCCTTAGAGTTTACACTTTTAAAATGATACATTATGATACACACCCCAATCATGTTCACTGCAGCATTATTTACAACAGCCAACAAATGGAAACAACTTAAGGGGTTCACTGATGAATAAAGAAAATGTGTTACATATATGCAACGCAATACTATTAAGCCATAAAAAAAAAAAAATCTTGCCACTTGCAAATATATGAATGGACTTTGAGGGCATGACACTAAGTGAAATAAGTCAGACAGAGGAAGACAAATACTGTATGACCTCACTTATATATGGAATCTAAAATTTAAAGAGCAAACAAACACCACCTAGCTTATAGATACAGAGAACAGACTGGTGGTTGCCAGAGGCAGAAAGCGGGTGGAGGGGAGAAATAAGTGAAGTCAAGAGGTACAAAATTCCAGTAATAAAATAAGTAAGCCATAAGGATATAATGTACAGCATGGTGGATATTAATTAATAACACTGTATTGCATATTTGAAAGTTGCTAAAAGAATAAACCTTTAAAGTTCTTATTAAGAAAAAACCTCTGGAACTAGATATTGTAACAGATGTTAACTAGATTTATTGTGGTGGTCATTTCACAATATCTGCAAATGTCAAATAATTACATTGTATACCTGAAACTAATGTAATATTGCATTTCAATTATATGTCAATAAAAAAAGGGCAAAATATGGTTTGATTTACTTTCCCCTGTTTTTCAAATCTAGGAGAAACAAAATAGAGTATCTAATGTTGGTAGGAAACCCAGAAAAAAATTTGAGTGTCATAAGAGTATTTTATTAATGCAATCACAATACACAAATATATTTACAGTATCCTCACAATTCAGATCCAATCCCCAAGATCCACTCAATGTCCATGCTACTGAAATACTGAATTGCACAATGTGCTCTGAATTTTTAGCCGCTTTCCTTTATGCCTCGAACTGCCTAAAAGAACAGAAGTCATTCCATAAGCACTTAGGGTAAGAGAAAAACCTTACTGGAATTTGCTGGCATATCATGTATTACCAAAAAAGACAACAACAAAAACAGTAAGGCCTACAAATGCCACACCCTACAATGCCAATATCAATTCTTTATTTTTTAAAAGATGTTACTGATTTACTTTTAGAAAGAGGGGAAGGGAAGGTAAAAGAAAGGGAGAGAAACATCAATGTGCAAGAGATACTTTGATTGGTTGCCTCTCACACACCCCCAACCTGGGACCTGGCCCACAACCCAGGCGTGTGCCCTGACTGGGAATCAAACCAGCAACTTTTTGGTTCTCAGGCCAGCACTCAATCCACTGAGCCACACCAGCCTGGGCCCACCTCAGTTCTTTAAATGTCGCAATTAACACTTAAGGACTCTACACCTTAACGAAGTTCTCTATTCATTTCCTTATATGGGACAAATCCACACATGAGTAGCTTATACTATTTTTACAGTATTAGTGACTAAAGTATATCCCAAGCAATAACCTGATTTACTTTTCTCCATCTATTTTTTCTCATTTGTAAAAATTTTTTAAGTCACTTATCACCAGTAACCTTCTTACATTACTACAATAGTGGTCTGTAAGTCCTTGCTGTTTTAATGAGACTACCTGAAATCTTTTGATAAGGACTAGATTTTAAAATTCATATTATATATAATCAACATTCTTCAACAGTCATAGCTTCTCCACTTTTTTTGTATTTGATGCTTTTACACCACAGCAAATAATATATAATATACTAACTACTATGCATTTTCTAAAGGTTGAATATTATTCTATCATTTCTGAAACAAACCTTGGTGTTTTAAGTGGCCAAAATTATAATTCTCTATTTGGATTAAAATAGAAAAAAGAGAAAACTGTAAATATCATTCAGTACAGAATTTTACTTTTACTGACCAGTTTCTCTAATTTTACGTAGTTCCATCCAAACAATGTAATTACAGTACCTGTCAGGTACCCCTCTACCCCACGCCCCATGGTTTTGCTTTCTGTGGTTTTACTTATCTGCAGTCAGAAAATGTTTAATGAAAAACTCAAGAAATAAATAATTCTTATGTTTAAAATGCATTCTGAGTAGCATGATAAAATCTCATGTCACCCAGCTCCATCCCCAGCTGGGACTTGATCATCTCTTTGTCTAGTATATTCATGCTATCCACTCAAGTGTTAGTCACTTAGTAGCTGTCTTAGTTATCACACTGACTGTCCTAGTATCTCAGAGCTCTTATTCACGTACCCCTTACAGTAGACTAATGCTACATCACAATGCCCATGTCATTCAACTCACTTCATCTTATCACATAGGCACTGTACCATCTCACATCATCACTAGGGTGTGCGCAGTAAAATAAAAAGTTTGAGACAGAAACCACATTCATATAACTTTTATTACATTATATTGTTGTAATTGTTCTATTTTATTGTTAGTTACTATTGTTAATCTCTTACTATGCCTAAGTTGTAAATTAAAACTTTATCATCAGTATGTATGTTTTAGAAAAATCATAGTATCCATGTGGTTTAGTACTATCAGCAGTTTCAGACATCCATTGGGGTCTTGGAACCTACCTCCTGTAGTGGTGCAGTGGAGGGGAACTGCTCTATAGCACAAAATAATGCCTCTGTGATCAACAACAAAACTCCTCAAATTTTTACTGTTTATCATTCCTCTGTAGTTTAAAATTAACATGACACATCATATCCCAAACACAGGATCTCTATTACCAGAAAATACAGGGGTCTTTCTATAAAGTCCTTCAAGAACACAAATAAAGCCACAGGGCCCCAACTACAGTAAGCTCTAGCATCCTCTTAATGAAGTCTCTTAGTACATCTGCTGTTAACATAAATATATCTATTTCTGAAAATCGTGCATTCTATAAAACTAAAAATATTAAGGATTATGGGGGAAAATGGGTCTATGAGGGTAGAGAGGTATACACTGGGGCAAATCAGTTAATGCCTCTAAAACTCCATAAAACCATAGCACTAACAAAAACAATGACTGAGACCAAAGGACACCTCAGTCAGGCAGCTAAGAGCAGCGGAAGCACTACCTTAAGGCTTAAAATAAAAGGTATTAAAAACAGAGAAGTAGAAATAGAAGCTTATACAAGCTAAAAAGAGACACTTTAGGCCAGCAGGGCTGCTAAGATGGACACAAAAGGAAATGCAAACTGCCACATGAGAAGAATCCCTGCTACACCAGGCTGTACCTCTCTGAAAGGGCACCCCCCACCTTATTGCAGATTATCACCTTTAATTAAAAATTCGGGGAGAAAAAGATGGAGGAGGAGTGAATGGGAGTCATGCAGACCTCCTCCCAAGACCAAACTGGAACTGTGACTAAATAGTGGAGAAATTACCTGGAAAACAATGGAACGATAGAGGGAGAGGAGCCTTGGAGCTGCGGACAGAGAGTGGAACCAACTCTCACACATCCTAACGGGTGAGAAGGGCGGTGGAGGCTCGAGAGGGTGGGCTGGGCACCCACAGGCACCAGCACCAGAGAGACATTGAAATGGCCAGTTGGATCCCCCTGAGACGAACAGGGTCTGAATCATAAACAGGGACCCCTAGACTACAGCAGCTGAAACCAGGAAAACACACAGACAAAATGCAACCCTGAAAAGCACAGAGACAGGCGGCTGGAGATGGAAAGAGACATTTAAAGGGCCAATGCAAAAATGTGCAGTGGCAGCTGCCTTCCTTGATCTCTGGGTAGAGGCAGCAGGAGAGTGGGCTGGTGCCTAAGTAAAGACTGGTGAGGAAAACTTTGTGGAGAGAACTGAGACAGTGGCCAGCAGAGCCCCGGTGATAACTCACCTCCCACCCTGAAGCTACCATCTCGCTCAGGCATAAGTGAATCAATAAACCTGCCTTTTGCATGCTCTGCACGCAGCCTGTGTGCGTGTGGGCTGGGGGCTAAGTGCAGACTGGCTGGAAGAAATAGAGGATCCCTGGCCAAAGGGGACACACAGCTGCATAGAGTCCCTTGAGGAGAGACTGGAGATGGGAGGGGTTGGGGAAAGAAGTGGATGATTATCCGAGATTCCCGGAGTAGACTCTCTCCCCATTCCGTAGCCCCCATTTTGTGCAGGCAGGTCATGTCCCCAAAGAGGCAGAAGCGGGTGCGCCGGAAGGTGCGCGATTACACCGCGGTCTGCAGAAATAGTGGATCCCTGGACAAAGGAGTCAGAGAGCTGCCCAGGGACCCTCAAGGAGAGACTGGAGACAGAGGCGTTGGGGAGTCCCGGTGCTGACTCTTCCCCAGTCCACGATCTACATCCTGCTCAGGTGGACTACTCCCCTGAGTGACAGCAGCCTATAAGGGCACAATAGTCCCGCCATCAGGAGGCACTGCTCCGCCCTGTGGTGCCTAAGCCTGACAGATGAGGACAGAGTGACCAGATTGACAATCACAGGAGACAGAAGCAGACAGTAGATTCCTGGAAGGCTCAAACAAATGGTCCAAAGTCAAATAGGGCCAACAACTGACACCATCAGAGGCAGACCCAGAAAGAAAAAGAAAAAATAAAAAGACTCGCCAACTACTATATAAGTTTAATCCACAAAGTCAGGAAATCTAGACGGATCAATTAAAGCAGAAGCAAAAAAACAAAAACAAAAAAAAACAGGACTGTCACAAAACTGTGAAGAAACAGAAGTTCCCCCCAAATGAGGGGAAAGGAGGAATCCCCACAGAGAGAGCTAAATGAAATAGAAGCAAGTGAACTATCAGATATTGAATTCAAAACAATGGCTCTAAGGAAGCTCAATGAGCTCAGCCAGCTCAAAGATAACTATGAGAAACTGCAGAGAAACTATCAGGAACTTAGAGCAAACTATATCAATCTGGAAAAGGACACAGAAACTATCAAGAAGACTCAAGAGGATATGAAGAATACCATTTCTGAATTGAAGAACACAGTAGAAGGAATCAAAAGCAGGCTAGATGAAGCAGAGGACTGAATCACGTGAAATGGAGGACAAGGTAGAAAAAAGCTCCCAGAAAGAACAAGAAATGGAAAAAAGACTCAAAAAGAATGAAGAGGCATTTAGGGAAATGCATGACAACCTGAAATGCAATAATATCCACATAACAGGGATACCAGAAGGAGAAGAGGAGCAAGGGATAGAGAACCTCTTTGAACAAGTAATGATGGAAAACTTCCCTAATTGCAGGAGAGAAAAGATCTCACAAGACCAGGAAGCACAGAGGGCCCCATTCAAGAGGAACCCAATGAGGCCCACTCCAAGACACATCATCATTAAAATGGCAAATATCAAAGACAAAGAAAGAATCCTCACGGCAGCAAGGGAGAAACAGGGAGTAACGTACAAGAGAGCCCCGATATGGCTAGGAGCTGACTTCTCAACAGAAATACTACAAGCCAGAAGGGAATGGCAACAAATATTCCAATCATGAAAAGCAAAGGCCTACAACCATGGCTGCTCTACCCAGCAAGGCTCTCAATTAAAATAGAAGGGGAAATAAGGAGTTTCCCAGACAAAAGAAGGCTAAAAGAATACATCTCCACCAAACCAGCACTACAAGATATGCTAAAGGAACTGGTTTAAGAAGATGAAGGAAAAGAGTGAGAAAGAGAAGAACACAGGTACAAAGAGAAAAAAATGAATACGTTTCTATCAGTAATAACTCTCAATGTAAATGGACTAAATGCCCCAATCAAGAGACACAGGGTAGCTGAATGGATAAGAAAACATGACCCACACATATGCTGCCTACAAGAGACCCACCCCAGAGCCAAAGACCTACACAGATTGAAAGTAAAGGGATAGAAAAAAATATTCCAAGCAAATGGGCAAGAGAAGGTGGCAGGGGTAGCAGCAATACTTATAGCCGACAAAATAGATTTCAAAACAAAGGCCATACAAAGAGATGCAGAGGGACACTTTATAATACTTAAAGGAAGAATCTATCAAGAAGACATAAAAATTGTAAACTTATATGCATCCAACATAGGAACTCCCAAATATATAAGGAAAATCTTGGATGACTTCAAAAAAGATATAGACAGCAATACACTGATAGTAGGGGATTTTAACACCCCATTGTCAAAAATGGACAGATCTTCCAAACAAAACATCAACAAGGATATTGTGAAGCTGAATGACGCACTGCATCAAATGGACTTAACTGATACATATAGAACCTTACATCTCAAAGAAGCAAAATATACATTCTTTTCAAATGCGCATGGAATTTTTCAAAGATAGACCACATGATAGGACACAAAGCAAGCCTCAGCAAATTCAGGAAAATTGAAATACCAAACTTCTTCTTGGACTACAAGGGCTTGAAACTGGAAATCAACCTCAAAGAGAAACCTTAAAAACTTGCAAACTTATAGAGACTGAACAGTACACCATTAAATAATGAATGGGTCAATAATAAGATAAGAGAAGAAATCAAAAAGTTTCTGGAAACAAATGAAAATGAACATACAACAGTCCAAAACCTATGGGACACAGCAAAGGCGGTCCTGAGAGGGAAGTTCATAGCAATACAGGCTTACCTAAAAACGATAGAACCATTTCAAATAAAAGACCTAACACTACAACTTCAAGAATTGGAGAAACAACAACAAAAAAATCCCAGAGCAAGTAGAAGGAAGGAAACAGTCAAGATTAGAGCAGAATTGAATGACATAGAGACAAAAAGAACAATTCAAAGGATCAACCAATCCAGGAGCTGATTCTTTGAAAAGATAAATAAAATCGACAAGCCTTTAAGCAGATTCATAAAGAAAAAAAGGGAGAGGACTCAAATTAATAATACCAGAAATGAAAGAGGAGAAATAACAACTGATACCACAGAAATACAAAGGATTGTAAGAAACTACTATGAACAATTACATGCCCAGAAATTTGAAAACCTTGATGAAATGGACAAATTTCTAGAAAAGTATAATCTTCCAACACTGAAGGAGAAAGAAACAGAAAGCCTGAACAGACCGATAACAGCTGGGGAAATTGAAGCAGTAATCAAGAAACTCACAAAAGCCCTGGGCCGGACGGTTTCACAGGAGAATTTTACAGAACATTTAAGGAAGAGCTAATCCCTGTCCTTCTCAGACTATTCCAAAAAATCCAAGAGAAGAGAAGATTCCCAGACTCTCTTTATGAGGCCGGCATCACCCTAATCCCAAAACCAGATAAAGACCCTACAAAGAAGGAAAACTACAGGCCAATTTTGCTGATGAACATAGATGATAAAATCCTCAACAAAATATTCGCAAATTGCATCCAGCAATACATTTAAAAGATTATCCACCATGATCAAGTGGGATTCATCCCAGGGATGCAGGGATAGTTCAATATACGGAAATCAATAAACGTAATACATCACATAAATAAAAGAAAAGACAAAAACCACATGATCATCTCGATAGATGCAGAAAAAGCATTCGATAAGGTACAGCACCCATTTATGATCAAAACACTCAGCAAAATGGGAATTATGGGGCATTTCTCAACATAATAAAGGCCATATATGAAAAACCTACAGACAACATCGTACTCAATGGGCAAAAACTGAAAGCTTTCCCACTAAGATTGGGAACACGACAAGGATGTCCGCTTTCACCACTTCTATTTGACGTAGTATTGTCCTAGCCACAGCGGTCAGACAAGAAAAAGAAATAAAAGGCATCCAAATAGGAAAGGAGGAAGTAAAACTATCACTGCAGATGACATGATAGTGTACATAGAAAACCCTGTAGACTCCACCAAAAAACTACTCAACCTAATAAGTGAATTTGGCAGAACAGCAGCATACAAAGTCAATATTCAGAAATCAAAGGCATTTTTGTATACCAGCAATGAAACAGAAGAAGAAATAATGAGGAAAAAAAAATCACATTCGATATAGCAACAAGAAAAATAAAGTACCTAGGAATAAATTTAACCAAGGAGGTTAAAGACCTGTATGCAGAAAACTATACAACATTGAAGAAAGAAATTAAGGAAGACACAAATAAATGGAAGCATATACCGTGCTCATGGACTGGAAGAATTAGTATCATCAAAATGTCCATACTATCCAAAGCAATTTATACATTCAACACAATCCCTATTAAAATACCAATGATGTAGTTCACAGAAATAGAACAGACATTTCAAAAATTTATATGGAACCATAAACGACCCCGAATAGCCGCAGCAATTTTGAGAAAGAAAAACAAAGTAGGAGGGATCACAATACTGGGCATCAAACTATATTACAAAGCCACTATCCTCAAAACTATCTGGTACTGGCACAACAGACCCATAGACCAGTGGAAGAGTATATAAAGCCCAGAAATAAGCCCAGGTCTACAGGGGCAACTAATATTTGACAAAGGGGGCAGAAGCGTAAAGTGGAGTAATAATAGCCTCTTCAACAAATGCTGTTGGGAGAGCTGGACGGCTACATGCAAAAAATTGAAATTGGATCATCAGCTGACACAATACACAAAAATAAACTCAAGATGGATAAAAGACTTAAATATAAGTTGCAACACCATAAAAGTCCTAGAGGAGAACACTGGCAGGGAACTCTCAGATATCCCATGCAGCAATTTTTTTACTGATATATCTCCTAAAGCAAGGGACATAAAGGAAAGAATAAACAAGTAGGAACTCATCAAAATACGAAGCTTCTGCACGGCTAAAGAAAACATCAGCAAAATGAAAAGGGAGCCAACTGTATGGGAAAATATATTTGCTAATGATACATCGGACAGAGGTTTGATCACCAAAATATATAAAGAACTCCCACAACTCCACTCCAAGAAGACAAACGATCCAATCAAAATATGGGCAAAGGACCTGGGCAGATGCTTTTCGAAGGAAGAGATACAGAGGGCTCAGAGACATTTGAAAGGATGCTCGGCATCACTAGCCATCAGAGAAATGCAGATCAGAACTACAATGAGATACCACCTCACACCGGTCGGAATGGCCATCATAAACAGTTCAACAAACAACAGGTGCTGGCGAGGCTGTGGAAAAAAGGGAACCCTAGTACACTGTTGGTGGGAATGCAGACTGGTGCAGCCATTGTGGAAAGCAGTGTGGAATTTCCTCAAAAAGCTGAAAATGGGAACTGCTTTTTGATCCAGTGATTCCCCTGCTGGGACTATACTCTAAGAACACCAAAACGCCAATTCAAAAGAACCTATGCACCCCAGTGTTCACAGCAGCACAATTTACAATAGCCAAGTGTTGGAAGCAGCCTAAATGCCCATCAGCAGATGACAGGATCAAAAAATTATGGTACATTTATACAATGGAATACTACACAGCAAAAAGAAAAAAAGAACTACTACACTTCACGACAGCATGGACAGAACTAGAGAGCATCATGCTAAGCGAAATAAACCAGGGGACGAAAGACAGATACCATATGATCTCACCTATTAAGCGGAACCTAACCAACAAAACAAAGATGCAAGGAAAATATGACCATCAACACTGAAAGAAAAAGAAACCAACAAAGACAAAAGGGAAGGAGGGAGGAGTGTGGGGGGCGGGGGGGGGGGCCGGGGGCGGGGGTAGGGGAGGAAGGGAAGGGGCAAGTCAAGGAACATATAGCAAGGACTCATGGACAAAGCCAAAGTGGAGAAGGATTGAGGGAGGGAGAGGGGGAAGGGGGGCAGGGGAAAGTGGTGGGGGAAAGGCGGAGACAAATGTATTTGGAAAAATAATTTAAAAAATAAAAATAAATAAAAAGTCTGGGTGTGACATTGGAGAGAGCTATTGTCTCTGTAACACCTTAAACATTTTTACTTTCCTGAGAACGTATAAAATTCCACTTCCATTATTCAGGATCCCCTTGGCTAGTTTAGGGAAAAAAATCACGTATATACCAACACTCCCCCCCACCCCATGTTATACTAACTCTATTTCCCTATTTACCAATACTGTATATGTTAACTGATATTGTGGAGGTACCACATATTGTAGCAGACTGAACTTTACTGTGATCAATTGAGAATACATTCAAATACTTTAGCCTGCATCTCTCAAGGAATAGGAAGTTAGTAAGATCATGGGTAAGTTTCTGCAATGGTTGATAATAAATCCTATTATTCAATAATGTATTCAAGTGTCTGATGATGGTCCAATTTTGAAAAACAATTAGCCAGCCAACCAATGCTAGTCTTCCTTAGATATTCAACTGTATACTTTGGGGACTTTTTTTGGACATGGTATGATTTTCAGAAGGGAAACTATGAAAAACAAGAGTTCCACATTACTGTATAAGATGTTTTAATAAATTTAATAACCCTAGAGTGTCTTCTCTGGAAGTTATATTTTCCACAGTTGTCTCTAAGATAGATTTCTAAAGGGAAAATCTTTGGGAAGGTGGTGTTCTTAAATCTTTGAATCCCAAAGGAAATAAGAGAACTAAAGAGGCAACCAACGCCGAAAGGCAAATTTAAAACAAAACCCAGAGACAAGGTATCTCCCCTAAACTCCATGTGGATGAGAACAAACTAACAGTCACAAACCTGAGTGCCCATATGCACCAGTGCAGAAGAAAAGCAAAAGGATGCAACCAGGCGGTAGGACACATCTGAGAATATAAGTCTAAAACAGCTAAGAGGCAGGTATTCAATGGAAAGCACAGCAGACCACTTTGATGAGAATATATAAAAAAAGAGAGAGGAAGTTGCTAAGGGGTCCATGGTGAGAGTGAAACAAGAGCAGATTAGCTTTTATAAGCTCTTGAAAATGGCCACCAATGGTTCCTTCTAGAATAGGGCTCCACACAGAGGGGAAACTGCTAAGGATGTAATCAAAACTGGGTAAGAAATGCACGAGAGAGAAGACGGAAAGAGAAGTTTCAGATAAATATGGGGTAGGGATACAGTGACAGGATAGCTCAAAAAGCAATCATATTTTTTAAGACTATACACAAATAACAAAACCAATTTAAAAAGATACCCTGAACCACATAACCCTCTAAAAGTTCCAAAAGTCTAATATATAAAAATGAGCAAAAAGAAACTATAGATTTCAAATCCCAAGCAAAAATGTAATAAAACACACAAGGAGAAAAACAACATCTCTAGAGATGAACAAAACATGCATGTCAGAAAAACATGCACAGAGAATAGATCAAAATTATAACCTTATGCCCAGACTGGTGTGGCTCAGTACGTTGGGTGTCATCCTGCAAACCAAAACGTTGCTGTTTCAGTTCCTGGTCAGGGCACATGCCTAGGTTGTAGACCAGGTCCCGGGTTGGGGAAGTATAAGGGGCAATCAATGATGATTCTCTCACACATCGATGTTTCTCTCCCTTTCTCCCTCCTTTCTCCTCTCTCTAAAAATAAGTATATATTTTTAAAAATTATAACCTTCTATTTCAAAACAGAACATTAAAAAAAAAGGATGAGACATACATCAGAGTTAGAAAAATTCAGAAATGAAGTGACAGAACTAACAATAATTAGAAATAAAAAAATCACTTCAGAAATAAAGACTGAACTAGAAGGAACATGAAAGTGAATAAACAGACTAGATTATGCCTGTAAGAGAAATAGAAGATAAAATAAGTAAAAAAAATTTAAGACATCAAAATGTGACAAATATTGCAAGACAAAAAAAGACCCAAAAGACAGAAAACAGTAGTCCTTGAAGAAGAAAACCTAAGCAAACCATGGCAAAAGAATAAAATTTTCCTCAAATAAAAGATTTCAAATTACATATTGAAAAAGTACTGTTTCACTAAAACTATCAACCTAGAAAAACAAATACCAATATATACCCCAAACTTAAGAGAATTTAAAGAAAAAAATCCTTTGGAGAACAAGGTAAAGACTACTTATAAAGGGAAAATTAGATTATCCAACTTTTAACAGCAATTTTTTTTATGCCAGGAAAAAAATAGAATAACATTTAAAATAATCAACAAGAGAAAATGGAAACCAAAAATTTTATATTCAGCAAAACTGGTTTTTCTTTTTAAAGATTTTATTTTTAGGGAGAGGGAAAGGGAGAGAGTAATACTGATTCACAAGAAAAATGTCAATGGGTTACCTCTTGCACACCCCCGCTGGGGACCTGGTCAGCAACCCAGGCATGTATCCTCACCAGGAATTTAACTAGCAACATTTTGGTTTGCAGGACAACACCCAACCCACTGAGCTACATAGTCAGCACAGTCAGTGCTGATTTTCAAGCATGAAGGGCAACTTTAGCAACATGCAAGAAATCAGATTATTACCTGAACACTTTTTGTGACACTACTACAGAATGTGCTTCAGAGAGCCAAAATGACTTCAGACAACAAAAACAGCTACAGACAATGACATGAGGACTGAGGGTAAGCATTAAACATACCAAATATGCATACTAAGTGGGGTAAAAATAGGTTTACTGTTATGAGTATGCAGAAGTTTATTTTTGCATTTTTATTTACTAATTACTGTATTATTTTCCATATAAACAATTGTAAACCTACTTTTGCTCCAACCTGGATAACTTACATAACAAAGACAAATGAAAACTATAATATTGCCTATAATGACTACAGGCTCAGAAGGTATAGCTATAAAACTATAACTATGTATGGTGCCAGTGGGTACCAGATTATCCAGGGGATCACTTCATAAATTACATAAATGTCTAACCATTATGCTCTATACATGAAACTAATATAATACTGAATGTCAACTGTAACTGACAAAATTAAAAAAATAAACTTTAAAAAAATTCGTGAGATACATGGGAAGTTATTTTTTTTAATTGTTCACTTTAAAAACATCCTGAGAAAATTGACAGAATTCAAAATACAAAATAAAGTTCTTTAGGCATAAAATAAATAATACCAAATGCGATTCTCAATCTGCAGTAAGGAATGAATACCACTAATGTGAATATGTGAGTAAATATAAAAGGTCTTTGTGTTCATTACTTCTACTGTGCTCTTACTAGCTGTCTTCAATAGTTACACCTGCTATAATCTCTATAGCCTTATTATGATCTGGTAAATTGTTATCTTTAAGTCTCAGTATCCCTATAGCTGTGTACTTTCTTCTATATATGTAGAAACACAGTAAGAGTACTCATGTTTTGCTTTGCAATATTAAATTTAGTTTAAACTTTTTAAGTCAACAAGTTATTTCAGAATTTAGTAATATTTTAAAATAAAAATAAAATAAAATGTATAACTATAATAAAAAATAGGTCATTGAATTAAAAAAGGGAGATTAAATGATTTGTGATTTCAATCCACTACTGCACTGATGGAAAGGTTTTTCTTTATATCACTATTCTCTTACAAAAGGGGGAAAATCTACTCCGAAGAAATTGGATGAAATTATATATTACAAATGAAAATATGGTAAACCCGTTTTCCTTTTAGTCATAAAGTTGTCTAATTGTGTCCTATGTAAAATAATATATTTAAACTGAATTATGGTGTTAACTCTACTGTCATTTGAAATCATTCAGTATTTTAAAAAAAGGAGTATTTTAAATATACACATGTTGAGTTCTTTAAAAGCCAAAAACTGTTACAGCCTTTCAAACTAAAAATAAAAATACCAGTGAAGTTTTTAAAAAGTTACAGTGCATCAGTTGAAAAAGTGTACATAGTATCTGAGAGACTTACAAACCCTTGCATGGTAGATAGTGCTGAAAGCCAACTGAATAAAAAGTCAGTAAAAGAAACAAGCACTTCCACCTGCACTTTCCAAAAATTCCTTTTTGTTTTTAGATAAGTTAAAATTTTATTTGTTTTAAAATAGTTTCAAAATTTTGTTTTATTAATAGTTTAAAATTTAACATGCAGCAGGTATATAATTTTAATTATGAATGAATATTTTCAAAGTTCTTCAGTTTCAATTATCTAATGAGATATACTGATAGATATAAGCCACATAAACAAATGTTCTTTAGGGTTTCCAATACCTGTGAGAAAGTAAAGGATCCCAAGATCAAAAACTTTAAGCACTACTTGTTCAAGAAGCACTTACTAATGAAATCGTAAGTTAAAAAGTCACCTCCCCCAAAGGGGAAAAAAATTGGACAGTTCACAAAGGAAAATCCACAAATGACCCTGGGCTGGTGTGGCTCAGTGGACTGAGTGCTGGCCACTGAAGCAAAGTATTGCTGGTTCGATTCCCAGTCAGGGCACATGTCTGGGTTGAGGGCCAGGTCCCCAGTAGGCGGCACTGAAAAGGCAACCACACATTGATGTTTCTTTCTCTTTCTCTCTTCCTTCTCCTCTCTCTAAAAATAAATAAATAAAATCTTAAAAAAAAACCCACAAATGGCCAAGGAGCACTTGAAAAAAATATTCAAAATCATTAATCATTAGAGAAATGCAAAATAAAAACAATGACATACCACCCCTCCCCTGTAGAAAGGCTCAAGTTAAAAAGACTGACAATACCAAATACTGGTGAAGATGTGGGAAAGTGGAACTGTCTGACATTGCTACATACAATGTAAAAATGGCACAAATACTCTCTAAAGTAGTCTGGCAGTTTCTTCAGTTAAAAAGTCTTTTTTTAAAAAAATATAGATATTACTTATTTTTAGAGAGAGGGAAAGGGAGGGAGAAAGAGAGGGAGAGAAACACTGATGTGAGAAACATCGATCAGTTGCCCCTCGTACACACCCCAACCGGGGACTGAACCTGCAATCCAAGCATGTGCTCTGACTTGGGGGACAATGCCCAACCAACTGAGCCACACCAGTTAGGAATAAGTCTTTCAACAAAATGGCACTTGGATCAATGGATATCACTATGCAAAAGAATAAAGTCGGACCCTTACCTGACAGAACCTACAAAAATTAATTCAAAATGGACAAAAGAGCTAAATATAAGACCTAAAACTATAAAATGCTTATTAAAAAAACTTAGGTCTACATCTTTATTACCCTGAATTTGACAACGGTTACTTGGATATGACATCAAAAGCAAGCAACAAATTTAAAATAAATTGGACTTCATCAAAATTTAAAACTTTTGTGCTTCAAAGGGGTCCACAGAATAGAAGAAAATATTTGCAAATCATGTATCTAATAAGGGACTTGTATCTAAAAATATATAAGGAACTCATACAATTCAATATAAAAACAAAAATAACCAATTAAAAAATGGGCAAAAGGCTTAAATAGACATTTATCCAAAGAAGGTATACAACTGGTCAAGTTCATGAAGATGCTTGATGTCATTAGTCATTGGGAAATGTATATTAAAACCACAATAAGCTGCCATTTCACACATACCAAGATAGTTAAAATGAAAAAGACAGACAATAACAAGTGTTGGAGAGAATGAAGAGAAATTGGAACCCCCATATTTTCTGGTGGGACTGTAAAATGGTGCAGGCACTTCGGAAAACAGTCTGTAGTTCCTTAAAAAGCTCAACACAGAATTATCATATGACCCAGCAATTCCACTTCTAGGTATATACTCAAGAGAAATGAAACTAGATATCCATATAAAAACTTGTATGTGAATGTTCATAGCAGTTATTTTTAATAACAGCCAAAATATGGAAACAACCCAAATATCTACTAGCTGAAGAACTGATAATCAAAATGTGGTATAATCACACAGTGATTTATTACTTAGCAGTAAAAAAAAAAAAAAATGATGTACTGAAACATGGTACAATGTGGATGCACTTTGAAAATATTACACTAAGTGAAAGAAGCCAGACATAAAAGACTATATACTATGATTCCATTTATATGAAATGTCTAGGATAGGCCATCTACTCAGAGACAGAAATGTAGATTAGTGGTTGCTCAGGCCTAGGGAAGAAAGGGGAGTTGACAGGTGATAGCCAAAGGGTACAGTTTTTTGGGGGATGATGTAAATGACATAAAATTGATTGTGGTATTGAATGCAACTCTGTGCCTATACTAGTAAAGCTACTGAATTTATACCTTAAGTGGGTGAGTTAGAAGATATGTGAATTATATTTCAATAAAGCTACCACACAGAAAAAACATACTGATCATATATAATCCAGCAATATCAATTTCATTTACCAAAGTTTAGCTTAAATATATGCCCATACATGGATTCAAATATAAATATTCATAACAACTTTATTCATGATAACCAAAAAACAGAAACAATCCAAATGGATAAAGAAATTAGGCTATGTGTTATACAATAGAAAACTACTTGGGGGGGGGTGTTAAATTATACCCAGTAACAGAAGTGAACCCAAAAACTATGCTGAGTGAAGGAAGCAAGACATTGTATCATCAATCATATGAAATTCTAGAAAAGATCAGTATGATAGAAAAGATCAATATGATCTATAATGATAGAAAGTAGATCAGTGGTAGTTTGGGTGATACTATGAAACTATCTGCAAAGACTGAAAGGGTACTATTTGGTCTTGGCTGTATTAATCTGTTAAAAGTCACGAAAACACAATACTTTAAATGAGTATTTTATTATACTGAATTATACCTGAATAAAGTTAATTTTTAAAAAGTAAATATAGGAGATAAAATGGAATTCTAAAGATAACTAGTTCACCAAAAGAGGGATAAGAACAGAGAAACAAATAACAAATGGGATAAAAACAGAATACATAACAAAATGGGAGACTTGAAACACACCTTATTAGTAATTACATTAAATGTAACAATTTAAATATAAACACAGAGTATATTTATACACAGGGTAGAAAAAGGCGTATCATACAAATGCTAAGCAGGAAAGCTGTGTGGCTATAACAATATTAAGAAAAGCAAACCTCAAGGCAAATATTATTACTAGAGATGAGTGACATTTCACAGTGGTAACAATTTACACCGACCAATCCATAAAGTGTATGGACCTAACAAAAGAGCTTCAAACTAAATGAAGCAAAAACTGACAGACCTCAAAGGCAAATCAGACAAATTCAGAACTGTTGGAGATTTTAATATCCCTCCCTTAGAAAATGATAAAATGAGTTTAAAAATGAGATACTGGAATATTATCAACCAACCTGATTTAATTGATACTTCAGAGAACACTGCACTTAATAATTCCAAAATACACATATTTTTTCAAATACACAAGAAACTTACTGAGACAGGCTGTATGTTAAAAAGTATCCAAAACACCCCAAAGAAATCAAATCATACAGAGTATATTCCTTGATCACAATGATATTAAATTAGAAATTAACAATTAGAGATATCTAAGAAATGGCCAAATATCTGGAAAATTAAACAACACACTTCCAAATAATCCATGAGCCAAAGAATAAATTGCAAAAATAGTAGGATATAAAAATATAATTAAAATGTGGCATAGCAGTGCTTTGAAATTCATAACAAAATGCTTATGTTAGAAAAAAATAAAAATGTACTATTAATGATCTAAGCAAGGGGCTGGCAAACTACAATCCAAAAGTGAAGTCCAGCATGCCAATGATTTATACATGGCCAGCAAGCTAAGAATGGTTTTTATATTTCTAAATGCTTGGTTGTGGAGGGTGGAGGGGACACAAAGAACAGTTATTTCATGACACAAGAAAATTATATGAAACTCATATATCAGTGGCCCAAATCATGCTCATTTATTTATGTACTGTCTACAATGGAAGAATTGCACTGTAGCTGCAACAGAGACAATACAGTCTGCAAAGCCTAAAATACAGGGTGGGCAAAAGTGGGTCTACAACTTTGAGTACGCAAAACATGCAAGTTTATTTTTGTATTATTATTTATTATATTATTTTCCATACAAACAACTGTGAACCTACTTTTGCCCATCCCTGTATTTCTTATCTGAAATATTTACAGAAAAAGGTAACAGAGCTCTGATCTAAGCTAGAAAAGTAAAAGTAAATCAAACAGAGAAGGAAATATTAAAAATAACATGTAGAAATCATTAAATAGAAAACAAAATGAGCAAAGACAGATGTTGGTTCTTTGAAAGAGTAATGAAATTGATAAAGCACTAGCAAGACAGATAAAATCAAAGATAAACCATAAATTATCCACACCAGGAATGAAAGAATCATTACAGATCCTAAGGACATTAATAGGTTAATACAGAAATACTATAAAATCTTTACGTAAAATAATTTGCATAAAATTGGATGAATGGACAAATTCCTTAAAAAACATGTAATATGACCAAAACTGAAACAAGAAATAGAATAAACAATCCCATATGTATTAAAGAAATCAAGTTGATAATAAAACTATCCTGCAAAGAAACTTCTGGTCACATTGCTGTAATCCCACTCCAGAATTCACGAGTGAATTCTACAAATTATTTAAAGATGAAATAATACTAAACCAATACAAGTTCTTCTAGAAAAAAACAGAGGGGACAACATAATTCTGATCCCAAAATCTGACAAACCAAAACAACTACAGACCAAAATCTGCATGAATACAGACATAAAAACCCTTAAAACAAACAAACAAACAAACAAACAAACAGCAATCAAATCCAGGAATACTTGAAAATTTGGTTTTCCATTAGAAAAAAATGTATGTACTACTCCACATTTAAAGAATAAAAAAGGAAAATATGAAGGACATCTCAATGGATGCAGAAAATCTTTGTCAAAATTCAACATGACAGAAACTTTTAGCAAACTAAAAATAGAAGAGAACTTCCTCAAACTAATCAAAGATTAACTACGAACACCATTTAGCTAACATCATACCTAATGGTAAACAAACTCTTTCCCCCTAAGATCAGCAACAAGACATGGTGTTTTGCTCTCACCACTTCTATTTAACATTGTACTAGAGGTCCTAACTAATACAAGTAAAGAAAAATAAAAGGCCTAGAGATCAGAAAAGAATAAAACTATCCTTATCCGATATGTAATATGATTATGTATGTATAAAAACCTATGAAATATTTTAAAAGACTAGAACTATTAAGTGAATTTAGCGATTTCACATAGTCCCAGGTCAATTTGGAAAAATTATATTTATGCGTATTAGCAACAAACTACTAGAAAGCAAAAAAATGTACCGTATTTTGCTATGTATAATACTCTCCCGTGTATGATGCATACCCATGTCTTTCAGGGAAAACTTCCAGGGAAAGAAATCTTTCATTTTCATTTTTTAATTCAATTTTTTATTTATTTGTATTTAGATACTCATTTTTTTGTATTATAAGTGAATTTTAGCATTCATTTTTGAACCTAGTATGGTACAAGAAATTTTATTTAACAAATAATTACAAAACACAAGAACAGATATAAGGTATTTCAGGTATTACCCATGTATAACACACATCCTTATTTTTCCCTCAAAAATTTGGCCAAAAGAGTGCTCATTATACACGGCAAAATACAGTAAATGTATACCATTTAAAATACCATCATAAAAACATAAAATATCTAGGAATAAAACTAATGAAAATTGTACAAGACCTCTACATTACTGGTAGAAATTAAGAACACCTATGTTAATGAAGAGATATATCATAATCATGAACTGGCAGTCTTAATATTGTTAAGATGTCCATTCTAACTAAATGATCTACATATTCAATACAATTGCTTTATAATTCCAGTAGGTTTTGAGAAAACAGGCTAATTCTAAAATTTACATGCAAGTATAAAAAATTTAAAATAATAAACTTGGAAAAGGAACAAAGTTGGAGAACTTACACTATCTCATTTTAAGACTCACTATAAAAGCCAAACAAATAAAGACAGTGGACTATGGTATAACAATAGGTATATACATCAGTGGAACAGAATACATTTCAAGAATAGACCCAAACATGTATTGCTTTTGACTTTAAACATGTTATCAATTAATCTAATGGGGAAAGGAAAGTGTTTTAACAAATGTTGACTAACTGGATATTCACAGCAAGGTGGGGTAGAAGAGGGAGAATTTTTCCTTCCCATTCATTCATTCATTGACTCATTTATGTATTTACTATGGTCTCATGGATTATTTCATTCTAGAGGTAATAACCTGTTACTGCTCAAACCCTAGAATGAGACATTTCTTCAAGGAGCCCTATCTCCTTTCACTGAAAGACAGTATTTAGAAACTAAGATCTGGGCGCCAAGTGCACATAGTTCAGAAGCCAGAACAAGGAAGTATATAAATAAATGCATATATGTAGGGTATTGTGGTGTGTGTGCGCCTACATATGTATGTATGCATGTATGTATGTATGTCAGCAGAGAGAGGAAAGGAAAAAGAGAGACTATGAATGAATTAAAACAAATTACCTTTTCCTTCATTAAGTTCAATCAGCCAGTCTGAGCTTCTAATTTCATTCCATAATAAATGATAATTTACTTTTTAATCTAGGTGTTAAAAAACACTAGGTGTTAAAAAGTCTAGATGTATGTTCCTAAGAAGAAAGTGGGATTTAACTTTAACAGGAAGAAAATTCCCAAATAAACTATGAAACTTGGTAATTCAAAGGTTAACTAGTTTTCATTTAATCATGTTTTTCATATGAGAGAGTGCAACCCATCAGTGGATTATAAAATCAATTTCAAGTATTAGAATCACTTTTCAAAGGAGAATAAGAGACAACAGAATAGAAAAGAAAAATCAAAGCACATCAAATGTATTAAGGGTGAGTTTTGTTTCATATGTATGGCTATATTACAAGATGTATTTTCTATGGATCATAATTAAAAGATCTAAAAATACTGATTTAGTATAGCAGGTAAGGATTTCACTATTTCATTAGAATTATAACTATATGGAAACTGATTGTCTAAATACTCTCATGATTAATTTATGCAAAGTTAGGCCTAGAACACAGATTAAAATTTTCTAGGAATATAAAGATATGTCAGTTATAGTAAACTGTCAAGAACACCAGTAGCCATTGGTCCCAGAAATCATAATAGCAAGAGAGTAAAGAAGTAGGCTGATATAAGGAGAGCAAGTTTCAAAAAGCCACACTCATGAAACAGGCATGAAAGCAATGTCACAGATCTTAGAAGGGGCACAGCTCATACGAGAATACTTGTCTAAAAGTTCAATTCTAGTCATATAACTTTAAAAGCCCGAAAGAAAAAAAAAAGGAAAGGTACCAAAGAAATAAGAGTGGCAGCATAGGGAGTTGTTTAACTAACCTGGTTTTGAAAATGACAATTGTGGAAATTGTCATTTCCACAATTAGCCTATCATCCTGTCAGACTAAAGACAGCGGATAATGATATATGCAAAATATACTTCCTATAAAAAGAATAAACCTCAAGCTTTGAGCTGATGACAGAATATAAGTAAATGACAAGGTGAGTGGCACAGGAAGACTCAACTTTTATTTATTTTCAAGAAGAATAATTTTCAATTCCTACACAAGATAGGTAATGCTATAAAGACAATATCTAGTTACTCTGGGACAAAATGGTACAGGAGAAAGAGCACAGATATCAGAGTCCAGTGTATCTGGGTTTAAATCTCAGCACTGTCACTTATACTGTATAGGGTTAAAAGTGTAGGCTGGGATGCTAGTACCTGGGTTTCAATTCCAGTGTTGCCACTTAAAACTAAGTAACCCTGCACAAGTTATTTAACCTCCCTGTGCCTCTGCTTCCTCATCTATAATACAGAAATGATAGCAACTACTTCATATGGTCTGTAAGGCTTAAAGAAGTCATTACACTTAAAGCACTGAAAATAGTGCACAGCATAAAGTAACTGCTCAATTTTTACTTATTTGTTCTTTATTGTTATTTTCATCATGGGCAAGCTATTTATTATAGTTGTTGTTATTGCTGACATTGTACAAGTTACCTAAATTCACTAAGCCTCAGTTTTTCTTATCTATAAAATAGCAAAAGATGGTTTAAAGATTAAGGAAATACTGGATATAAAGCACCTAGTAGATACCATATAAACATTAGTTGCCAACCCCCACCTAAATTTTGAAAAGGACAACAATGCTGTGTTTAAGATACTAAACATGAGCAAGCATTGTATACTCAGTAGAACTAGATACTCAGTAAAATTTTAGAATACATTATCAAGGAGATAGTCTAATGACAATGTAGATAAAGAAATTAGAAGCCACTATAAACTTATTAGGAATAACACAAGTTAACCTTTTAATTTATTTCTGACATAGGGTTACTAGAATGGGAGAATAAAAAAAGTATACCCTGATTTCAGTAAGGTATTCAAATACTAATTTTCATAATAATCTTATAGACTATAACAAAGAAATATGGGATGAATCACACTAAAATTAAATAAATTTGTGGGGAAAACTTTGCCCAAAAGCATTAATGAATGAATAAGACACTAGTTTGCAAACAGGATTTCCGTGGCCCTATACTAGTTAACATATTTGAGTAAATAGGCATTAATTTTAAAATCTTAGATATTGATTAAGAAAAGAAAAAAGAAACGACAGCAAATTCTATAGAAAAATCTTGATTCTTTTAGTTGACATGGGAAAAAATCTAACCAAGAAAGGAGAAAAAAATGAGATGCAATATATGACACAATGCCATATTAATACAGTAGAACTATGCCCAGCTAAAAGGAAGTAAAAAAGAACAGAAGACAGAAGACACAGGAAACTCCCCTCTCTTCACTTCTGATTGTTACCTTTCATGTGCAACAAAAAAGGGTGGCCAAGATGGTGATATTTATCATATTCTGTAATATAATGAAAACTAGAAATATTTAGCCTAGATAGTGACTGAGGGTTTGCACTTGCACATGCAGTAAAAGAACATATAAGAAAGTAAAGGGTAGATGTATGTTCCTAAGATGAAGAACTTTACAAGATTTAGAGTTGCTCAGAGAATAAACTGACAAAAAACATTACCATCCACAAAGGTTGATGACAACCCATTAGGAATTTATAGATTCAGGAATTCATGTTTTTGAAAGAAATTTGATGTTTCTTATACAATTATACTAGATTACTTCTAGGTTTATAGAAATTAACTCAAAGAAACTTTTTTTTAAGAGAGAGGAGGAGGGAGAAAGAGAGGGAGAGAAACATCCACCAGTTGTCTCCCGCACAGTCCTCAACAAAACCAACCCAAGCACCCACCTAGACTGAGCCCAGACCGGGGATCAAACTGGCAACCTCTCCCCTTTGTGGGATGACGCTCAACCAACTGAGCCACACTGGCCAGGGCAACCCGAAGAAACTCTTAAAAAATTCTATTTAAATTAATAAAAAAATTGTACTTACATTAGAAAACCAAAGTAAGATTAAACCATCAAAACAAAGAAAAACTCTACAAATACGAAATTCTTCTATATCTTGGCTAATGGTTTACTGTTACTAGGCTTTATTAGTTACATAACAAAATATACCACTGTGAATAAGAAGCAATAGTGATTTCTTTTTCTACTTATAAAGTGATAAATTTACATTATAAAGAAAATTTATAATATATAATAATCGAAAGAAAAGAACACAATATTAAACAGTTATACAATCTACAATGAGTGTTAATAACACCATTCATTTATAGAGTGCATTAAAATTCCTCAAACGCTTTCCACCAGTTTGCCATCTACTCTGAAAACAACCCTGAGGTGGACAACAGTTGGTATTAGTCCCACTTTACTGTCTTCCTGAGGCTCAGAGGAATATATAACTTTCATCAAGTCATTCAAGTTGGTCCAGAGTATGAATGTGGTGCATCTGGCCCTTGGTCAGTATCCATACTTTCTTTAATAACTTTCTTTTTTTTTTAAATGAAATACTACATTTTCATTGCACAAATGTTAGAATGCAGATAGATAAATCATCTCCCTATGTAGACAATGTATTAATATATTGGGCTGGCCAAAAAGTTCATTGAATTTTTTCCGTAAGATGGCTATGGCAGCGTTCAGCTCTCTAACTTCATTCAAAACAACTTTGTTAGACTGTATTGTGACAGCTGTCATATCAGTGTGTATTAAGGAAAAAACTTATCAAAATTGGCGTATTTTTGTGTCCTCATTTTAATATTGAATGTGGAAAGAAAATATGCACCCTGGATGATGTGACTCAGTGGACTGAGAGCCAGCCTAGAAACCAAAATGTCACAGTTTGGCGCATGTTTCTCTCCCTGTTTCTCCCTCCCTTCCCCATCTCTAAAAATAAATAAATAAAATCTTTTTAAAAGAAAAGAAAATATGCAACATTTTTGGCATGTGATTTTTTTTTATTTCAAGAGAGGTAAAAACACAACTCAAAAAAAAAGATTTGTGCAGTATATGAAGAAGGTGCTATGACTGATTGAATGTGTCAACAGTGTTTTGCCAAGTTTTGTGCTGGAGATTTCTTGCCGGATGATGCTCCACAGTCTGTCAGCCAACATACTCAGACTACGCAAATCAATAAAGTTATTGGTGAAAACGAAAGATGTGTATTTCACTTATGGAAAAACCAAGGGGATATTTTGGCCACCCCAATATTAATAAGAAATTTTACCTTTTCTTAAAAAAAAAAAAGTGAATAAAAGAAAAACTCAAATAAAACAACTCAAGTAAAAGAAATTTCTTTTAGACCTGGCTGGTGTGTCTCAGTGGATTCAGCGCCAACCTGCAAACCAAAGGGTCGCTGAATTGATTCCCAGCCAGGGCGCATGCCTGGGTTGAGGGCTTGGTCCCCAGCTGGGGACATGTGAGAGGCAACAGATCGATGTATCTCCCACACATCAATGTTTCTGTCCCTCTCTCCCTCCCTTCCACTCTCTGTAAAAATAAATAAATAAAATCTTTAAAAAAAAAAAGAAAGAAAAGAAATTTCTTTTACTTCTCATAATACTATACTAAAGAAAAAACCCCAGAAGACTAAGTGGATCAGTTAAATAGACTAAATGTTTTCTTGAACAGCCATTGATTGAGTGACATTACAATTAAATGAATTTGTAGGAAAAACTTTGCCCCAAACCATTAATTAATAAGATACCAAATGATAGTACTCTTAA
Source organism: Pteronotus mesoamericanus (assembly GCF_021234165.1). Classification (NCBI taxonomy): domain Eukaryota; kingdom Metazoa; phylum Chordata; class Mammalia; order Chiroptera; family Mormoopidae; genus Pteronotus; species Pteronotus mesoamericanus. Next base: position 20,736,486 of record NW_026555065.1, read on the forward strand.
AATAACACTACCTTCCCTTAAAGTAGGTTCTAGCAATATTAGAGTTCTCATTGAAAGTTTAATTTTAATAATTTAAGGACAAGGTAAAATCATTACCTTGGGTGTGCTTCCTTTAATGAATTTTTTAATTGAAGACAACAAGCCAGTTTCATTCTTCGGTGGTTTTTCTCCTCCTGAAGGTAGGCTATCATCAACCTCTGAATATTTCCTTTTCACTCTGGCAGTGCGTTGTGTTTGGATTTGATTTGATTGCTGAGAAGCTTTCCGTGTTCTCAGCCTCATCTTTTATGGGTGCCACATGTAAAACTGTAAGAGAAAAATAACAAGAGTTATTAAAATTAATCTAGCATACCCATGGTTTCCCAGCTTATGTAATATTATAAAAACCTCTTGGTTTAAAAAAATTCAGGTCTCTAAGGAACTGAAATAAGAAACTAACATTTTAAGTAAAAGGTATTGTGCTTTGAACTTTACAGTATATATTATCCCAAGTAACCTTTTCAACTTCCAAAATATTATATCCTATGATTGAACACCAAAGTGTGCATGCTCTTTCTACAGCACCATGCTGTTCCCACCCATGCCAACACTACCATTCATTTAACCATTCATTCATCAAATATTTATTGAGCACTTACTACATTCAAGACACTGGGCTAGGATATTATCTAGTAAATAGTAAACAAGATATGGAAAGTTTTTGCCCTCTAAAATTCAAATTGTAGTGGAGGGAAAAAACAAAAACAAAACCCCTCACTCAAGCCCTCGGCCGAGTGACTCAGTGGTTGTGTCCTCCCACAAAGCCAAAGGTGGCTGATTCAATTCCCGGTTCGGGCACATGGAAGAGGCAACTGATTACTGTTTCTCTCCTTTTCTCCCTACCTTCCCCCATCTCTAAAATAAATAAAATGATTTTTTTTAAAAAACCTCAGTCAATAAAGGTATTCCAGGGGCACAATTCTAATAATCAACAGTCCTACAAGCGTAACAAGACGTTGAATCATTTTGTAGGATTTAATCTTACCATACTTAATGATACTTTAAAAACTGAATTCCCGTCAGAAAGAACATATGAAGCAATCTATCTGAACTCTCTCATTTTATAGGTTAGAAAATAGCTGGCAAAATTGTCCCAAGACTTAGAAGTAATTAAAAATATACCTTAAATTAGAATCTGTGAAACAGAATATAAAACTACTGAAGTAGGAATAAAGAGATGTGAATTCTAATCCTACCTGAATCATAGCTAAGCGATAGTCACAACTGTGTTTTTTCAACTGTATAAAGAATATGTTCATTTTAACACCATGAGGCTCAAAATGAAAAAGGAATTAGAAAAGACTATATAAAGTGTGGAGAACAATAAAACTACTCACAACAGTGAATGCATTCACAGAAATTCTAAGTACTCTAAACTCCTAAAGGTGTAGAAATTCCTGACAAAGGTTAGTGTCTTCGCCGATCAATTATAAGGTGTAACAAGTTGTGTCTTCACTATTTCAAGATAACAGCTACAGAATAAAAGTTAGAAACCTTCAAAATATATGTAAAAACTTTATACAATTATACATCGGTACTCATTGGCTTCAGAACTTGTCAAACCCCATACTCATCGCATTTTGACATGAGAAAAAATGTTTCAGCACCGGGTGCTTGCTCAGGACTCATAACACTTGCTAGAACTTGTTATGAATAACCACACCGCCCCACGCGAGAAAATACTTCAACATTTGGTACTCATCAGTTTCAGCACTTGTCATGAGTTCTAGAATGAATTAACAAGTACCAAGGTTCACTGAACTTCTATACTATATGGTATCCACTTTAACAACAACAACAAAGAAAAAAACCCAAACTCAAGGAATTCACCAGATATCCCAAAATATCTTTCCAAATAATTATTTTTTTTCCCATCACCAGTGCTCAGTTTTAAGTTGTTCTCCCCAAATGACATAAATATTGCCTTTTCTCCTAAGGAGTCAATGTTAACTTGTAAAAGGAGTTCTCATTCAAGGCATATTTTATTTACTTAATAACCCTATTTTCAGTGCATAAATTTGTCTTAATTTCTTTGATCTTAACCTCAGCACTCCTTAAGAAAGGAAAATTCCCATGTAGCAAATGCATAGGGGAATTATTCAAAAAGTTACTTTTAATCAATTTCTCTAAATATTTTTTAAAGTCTTTTCAAAAATACCTAAGGGTAAACCTATCTTAAACCCAAAATCACTGAGTGATTCTGGAAGTTATAAAATTTTATGAAAAGACATTGATGTAAAGTAAGTGTAAAAAACTGAAGACATATAGGTAGTCCAGCTTTATGAGGTTCAGTTCATGAAAATTTAAATGCTTACTGGTCAACTGCTACCAGAGTGCTAATGAAAGGCTGAAAATGATAATCTCTGCCCATGAGAATAAAAAAGTCTAGTAGATAAGTATATAGACATAGCATGGAGAGAGTAAAGAAGGTTCTGGGAAAAATTAGGAGAAATCCTCTCAACTCAAAAATAACCAGTGGGTATTCACTGGAGAGCAAGACATGGACATTTAAAGAAGGAAGATGGAACATAGAGGGTTTTTGTCCAGTCCAGTGGTGAGTTCTAAGAGGTGTACTTGTAGGTCTGAAAGGGCTAGAGCAGTCAAGCCCTCATGAGCTTTCAAAACTGACCACCCATGCACAAATAAATAAAACACTGCTTTTCAATCTCTCATGGCATGCTCATCAAGACAGACCATATGGTGAGCTGCAAAACAAGTCTTGTTAAATTTTAAGACTAAAATCTTACCAAGGACATTCTCTGACCACATATTAAATCAAAAACAACAACAAAAATATTTAAAAGTACCAAATACCTCCTTAGAAATTTAAAAATATATTTTTAAGTAAATCATGAATCAAAAAAAAAAAATCACAACAGATACAAAATATTTTCAACCAAAAAATAACAAAAACAGACCACATCAAAATTTTGGGGATGTGATAAGCAGCACTTAGAGGAAAATTATAGACATATATGCACCCAACAACAGAGTCCCAAAATATATGAAGTGAAAACTGTCAAATTAAAGTGAAAAATAAGCAATTCGACAATTATAATTGGAAACTTCAATACCCCACTTTCAATAATGGGTAGAACAACTAAACAAAAGATCAACAAGGAAACAGAAGACCTGAACAATCCACCAAACAACAGCAGAATAGATATTCTCAACTCATACATGAAACATTCTCCAGGAAAGACTACATGTTAGGACAAAACTGAGTCTCAATAAATTTAAAAGGACTGAAACCATGTAAGTACATTGTCTCCATGGTTTCATACAAATATAGTATCTCCAACTACACTGGAATGAAATTAGAAATCACAAACAAGAAAATCTGAGAAACTACCAAATATGCAGAAATTAAACAACAAACTCCTAAATACTGTGTCAAAGAAGAAATCACAGTGGGAATTAGAAAATACTTCAAGATGAAGAAAAACAAAACACAACATACCAAAGCTTTTGCAAATGCCCTGAAAGCAGTCCTCAGAGCACTTTATTACTCTAAATCCTTATGTTAAAAAAACCTTCAAACCAGTAACAAAACCTTCTACTTTAAGGAACTAAAAAGAGAAAAGCAAACTGTAGCTAAAGCAGAGGGGAAAAAAGCAGAAATAAACCAAACAGATAATTTAAAAGAAAAATAACAAAAATTAATAAAGCCAAAACATCTGTTTTTTGGAAAGATAACAAAACTGATAAAATTTTAGCCAAGGAAAAAAAAGGACTCAAATTGAAAGAAGAGACATTAATATCAATTCACAGAAAAAGGATTTTAAAGGAATGTCATGAACTGTACACCAACAAATTAGATAACCTAAAATAAAATGGACAAATTGTTAGAAAGCACAACTAAACTGGACTCAAGAAAAAACAGAAAATCTGAAAGGCTCATAGCCAAGTAAAGACCAAATTAGTAATTAAAAAACAACAATAGCAACAACAATAACAACAACAACAAATCTGCCCTGGCCTGTGTTGCTCAGTTTGTTGTGCATCATACTGCAAAATGAAAGGTCCCCAGTTCAATTCTGGGTCAGGGCACGTGCCTGGGTTGGAGACCTGGTCACTGGTTGGGGGAGTGCAAGAGCCAACCAATTTATGTTGGACTGATGTTTCTCTCCCTCCCACTTCCTCTAAATAAATAAGTAAAATCTTTAAACAAACCAAAAAACAAAACTTTTCCACAGTGAAAAGCCCAGGACCAGATGACTTCACTAGTGAGTTTTACCAAATGTTTAAAGAATTAATACCAATCCTTCCCCAAAACCTTACAAATAATTAAAAAACTCAATCTATGAGGCCAGCATTACCCTGATACCAAAGTTGAACATAAACACTACCAGACCAAAAAAACCCCAAAAAACAAAACAAAGAAAAAAACCCCTACATGTTAATTATGCCTTAGGAACATAGATGCAGTATCCTCAATAAAATACTGGCATACCAAATACAGCTCAATAAAAGGATTATAGACCATGACCAAGTGAGAGTTATCACCGGAAAGTAAGGGTGATTTCACATACAAAAATCAATCAATATAATCAAGGGAGAAAAGTCCACATGAACATTTCAATTGATGCATAAAAGACACCCGACCAAACCCAACACCCTTTAACATAAAAACATCCAAGAAACCAGAAATAGAAGGGAACTTCTTCAACCTGAAAAATGGCATCTATGAAAAATCCACAGCTAGCATCATATTTTATAGTGAAACACTAAATGTTTTATTCCTGAGATAAAAAATAAGACAGTATGTCCACTCTCACTTCTATTCAACATTTTACTGTAAGTTCTAGCCATGCAATCAGGCAAAAAATAAACAAGTAAATAAATAAATAGGTAAAATAAAAGGAATCCATGTTAGAAAGGAAAAAGTGAAACTCTCTCTTTGCAAACGACATGATCCTGTATAAAGGATAACTATAAAAGCAAAACTTGGATAAACTCCACAAAAAAATTTTCTTGTTCAGCAAAAGACACCAATAAGAAATCAAGTCAAGCAAAGTAACAAACTGGGATAATATTCACAAAATATATATCTCACAAAGCACATGTATTCAGAATATATAAAGAAAACTTAAACACAAAATGAAAAAACAGCCAATGGAAAAAATAAGGCAAAAGATTTGAGAGGACACGTCATAAAAGCTAGATGACTGGATATGAAATGATACTCAATATTATCATTGAGAATTACAAGTTAAAAATCACAACAGCATACTAATCTACACCTACTTGAATGACAAAAATTACAAAGACTGACAACAAATGGTAGCAAGGATGTGGAACTATGAGAACTCTCATCATCTGCTGATGGATATGTAAGGTTTTTGTTAAAAGCTGAGCAATTTCTAATAAAAACACCTAGGCTTTTGATCCACTAAGTTCACTTCTAAGTTTTTATCCAAGAAAAATGTGAACATGTCCACAACATACTTTTGTAAAACTATTCCTGTCATTTATTTACAATAGCCCCAAACTGGAAAAAAATGAAAATGCCCAGCAACAGAAAGATGAATATATTGTTTTCATAGAGAAGAATAATAATCAGAAACAGAAAGCAGCAATTACTAATATCAACAATGTGAACCCTGCCTGGTGTGGCTCAGTGGATTAAGTGCCAGCCCGAGAACCAAAGGGTTGCCAGTTCAATTCCCAGTTTAGAGCACATGCCTGAGTTGCTGTCCAGGTCTCCAGAAGGGGGTGTGCAAGAGGCAACCACATATTGATGTTTCTCTCCCTCCCTTCCCCTCTCTAAAAATAAATAAATAAAATCTTAAGAAAATTTAAAAAGAACAATGTGAGACTTCCGGCCAAGATGGTGGCATAGGTAGGTAGATATGCTTTGCTTCACTGCACAATCAAAAAGACAACAAATTTAAAAACAAAAAACAACCAGAACTGCCAGAAAATCAAACTGTGTGAAGTCCGACAACCAAGTAGTTAAAGAAGAAACATTCATCCAGACTGGTAAGAGTGACAGAGAGGGACAGTTGGGGCAGAGAGGACTCATGGCAAGCTAGCAGAGTGGGTGGTCCCACATTTGCATGCCCATAAACAGGGAGGAACAACTGGAGAGCAAGATGGACCGTGCAACCCAGGGTTCCAGCGTGGAAAAAAATAAAGCCTCAAAACCTCTGGCTGTATAAACCTGTGGGGATTGCAGCAGTGGGAGAAACTCCCAACCTCACAGAAGAGTCCCTTGGAGGGACTCATGGGGGCCTAAAATGCACACAAAACCACCCACCTGACATCAGCACCTGAAGGGCCCAATTTGCTTGTGGGTAGCAGGGGAAGTGATTGAAAGCCAGGGAGGGCTGAGCAAGTAGCACTGTTCCCTCTCAGAACCCTCCCTCACAGAGAGCACCACAATGCAATGAAGTGGGTTGCCCTGCCCTGGCAATACCCAAGGCTCCACCCCTTACAACCTAACAGGTGCGCTGAGACAAAGAAATATGGCCCTAATGAAAGGACAGATCAAAACACCAGAAAAGGAATTAAGCCACTAGGAGACAGCCAACCTATCAGATGCACAGTTCAAAACACTGGTAATCAGGATGCTCACAGAAATGATTGGGTACTGATACAGATAAAGGAAGAAGTGAAGCCTACAGAAAGTGAAATAAAGAAAAATATACAGGGAACAATGACGGGAAGGAAACTGGGACTCAAATCAAAGATATGGAACAGAAGGAAGAAATATACATTCAACTAGAACAGAATGAAGAAACAAGAATTCAGAAAAATGAGGAGAGGCTTAGGAACCTCTGGACAACTTTAAACATTCCAACATCCGAATCACAGGGGTTCCAGAAGAAGAGGAAGAACAAGAAACTGAAAACTTACTTGAAAAATTAATAAAGGAAAACTTCCCCAATCTGGTGAAATAGACATGTAAGTCCAGGAGCACAGAACCCCAAATAAGTTGGACCCAATGAGGAACACATCAAGACACATCATAATTAAATTACCCAAAATTAAAGATAAGGAGAGAATCTTAAAAGCAGCAAGAGAAAAGGAGACAGTAACCTACAAAGGAGTTCCCATAAGACTATCGGCTGATTTCTCAAAAGAAACCTTGTGGGCAAGAAGAGGCTGTCAAGAAGTATTTAAAGCCATGAAAAGCAAGGATCTCCATCCAAAATTACTGTGTCGAGCAAAGCTATCATTTAGAATGGAAGGGCAGATAAAGAGTTCCCCAAATAAGGTAAAGTTAAAGGAGTTGGCTATCACCAAGCCCTTATTATATGAAGTGTTAAAGGGACTTATCTAAGAAAAAGATAAATTATGAACAGTAAATTGACAACAAACTCACAACTATCAACAACTGAACCTAAAAAACAAAAACAAACTAAGCGAACAACCAGAACACGTTTAGAATCACAGAAATGGAGATGGCAGGGGCAGGGCGGGGGGTAGAATGGAGGAAAAGATACCAGGAAGTAGCATAATTGGTAGGTACAAAATAGAGCAGGGGAGGTTAAGAATAGTATAGGAAATGGAGAAGCCAAAGAACTTATATGTATGATCCATGTACATGAACTAAGGTGGGATGGGATGCTGGAGGGAGAGGGGTGCAAGGAGGAGAGGGATAAAGAGAACAAAATGGGACATCTGTAATAGCATAATCAATAAAATATACTTTAAAAAATAAGTGAAACAAGAACAACAACAAAAAAACATGAAAGAATCTCAGACATTATGCTGGGCAATGGCAAACACAAATGTACCTATTTAATGACACCATTTAATTAAATCATATAGGGCAAAAATAATCTAAGGAAAAAAATATCAAAATAGAAGTTGCCTTTGGAAAGGAAATGTCCTGTACTGTGATGGAGGTATGGATCAATTTGTTAAAACTTAGAAAGTTCTTAGCAATAATAACTACCAACTAGGCATGAGGAAGTTGGGAGTGAGTGGGGTAGAGATCCAGCAAGAAAAAAATGTTAATAATTACTGAAACTGAGTTATGGTTATATGGCGATCAGTAATACCATTCTGTTAACTTTGTACATATAATTGGTACTTTCCATTAAAAAATAACAAAAACCAACCCTAACTACCAAAGCTACTGACAATGTTCAACACTTGACAAGAAACTGATGGATATCAAGTAAAAGTAAAGCAGGATAGATTCAAATGAGAAAAACAAAGAATTTCTAGGAAAAGTTGGGAAGAAAACAAAGTAAGCAATCTCAGAGAGCAATTCTCCATGTTTTCAAACATGGTAGGAAAACCATGAACGTTCTATTTAAGTAAGAAACTATCTTGAGCCAAACCTCCTTCTAAAAAACGAGGAAAGCAAGTTTCATGTAAAAAGTAGTAACAGCCCCAATCAATGAGGCTCAGCTGGTTGGGCACTGTCCCTTAAAGCAAAGAGGTCGTGGGTTCCACTCCCTGTCAGGGCACATGCCTGGGTTACGGGCTAGGTCCCCAGGGCTAGGTCCCCAGGGCTAGGTCCCCAGTAGGAAGCCAGCCAACTGATGTTTTTCTCACACATTGATTTTTCTCTCTCTCGCTCTAAAAATAAATACGTAAGTAAAATCTTTTTTTTTGTTTAACTGACAGAAGGAGAACAGCATGGCAATAAAAAGTATATATAAGGCTTCAGTAATCAAATGTATAAAGTGCTGGAATTGCTATTTTGAGACTGTTGTGAGATAAATCTACTTAATATTTAGATCCAATCCAAGTCTGTCATCCACTGAATCCTTGGGAAACAAGACACGCAATGGATCAAGATGGAGATGTAAGACAGAGAGGTTAAAATCCCTGAAATTCTGAGTATGGTCAACTTAAAAGGGCAACAAACCCTCTTCCCAAAAAGCAACCATACAGCTGGAAAAAATGACAGAAGCTATTTCAGTACAGTGGAAATCAACCAGAGGCATATAACAATCTGAGAATGCTTATAAAACTGTTCAACATGGGGTAAGAACATTGGAAGTCTGTGCCATTCTCATCTGGGGCTGCTTCCATCTCCTATCCTCCCACCTTAAAGTGCAGATGATTTGGCAAGCTGAGAGGACTGGCAGCATTGAAGTCACCATAGAGAGATATTCACTTGACTTAGAGCAGCTGAACAATGACTCCACTCAGTGGTATCATCAGTATGTTATAATTTTGGTGTAAGTGATCGTTTCTGTGGCAGGTGAACCATAAGGGCCAACAGCCCTACTAGCATGAGGCTGCAGGGTTTGTTGGGACAAGCAACCATATTCCTGGCTCAGGCAGCACAGAAGCACAGCAGAGACTAAGAAGGCCCACATTATCTATATACTCCTGGCCAACCGTGTGGCTGGCACGTAAGAACACAGCAGATATTAAATGGACCAGTGGAAAATAAAAGCTGAGAAAGACATGGGAAAGGCCTGAACTTTGAATGTGCCCCCTACAAAGACCCATAAGCAGAGGGAGAAGTCTTACTGTACAAGATGTTTGGGCACAATGTGTGTCCAATCATTAGCTGAACCACAGTACTACAACAGACACAATGGTGTGCCCTAGTATGCCAAGCTTAAAACAACTTATTTTTTAAAGTGGCTGCATACTGCAGGGAGACAGATTTCAGAGATTTTGTCTGTGGAAATTAGTAAACAAATAACCTTTAAGGGAAAAAATTCTGAATCCAGAGTGGCTAAAATATGTTATCTAAAATGGCCAATTTTCAACAAAAAAATTATGAGACATGTGAAGAAACAAGAAAATATGACCCAAACTCAGGGGGAAAAGCTGCAGTGAATATGCATTATGTGCCAGGCTTACAACAACTCAAAAAGAACCACAGGTTAAGTATTCAATCTACATCAGACAAAATTCACTCTTGATCTCTTGTAAGTCTGAGACTTCTCTATTTTCAGTGGCTGTATCTAGCCTTTTCTGATATAAATTTTAAAAGCACAGAAATATAGGGAAAAAGATCACAAAATCCCTCAATCCAGAAATGACTGAAATGAGGGCATATACTCTGCCTGTTTGAATACATATAAACATTTTAATAGAATTATACTACATGCAGAATGACAGACATGTTTTTTTCCTCCTTTTATACGATGAACTCCTTACTAATATTCTTTTAAAAATCTGAAAATGTAAATATTCTAATATACAGATAAGTGTTCTATAATTTATACAGCTACTGACTGACCTGTTGAAAATTAAATTGTTCATAATTACTAACATCACGTCAAGTGCAATTACTTTGTACATAAATTTCTGTCTATATTTCTGATTATTAAGATAGTTTCCTAGATGTGAATTTATTAGGTCAAAGATTATTAACATTTGGTAGCACTTCTTGAAATACTAACAAACTGCTTTTTAGAAAGATGATTTCACCAGCAGACTACAAAGAGTGCCTATATAGCAGAATCATGCACATCAGAATTTATTTATAATTTTTAAACTGAAAGTAAAAATTATTTTAAATTGTAGTCATAATTAGAACTAAATGCTTTAATTATATTTATAGGTTACCTATATTTCCCATTTTAAGTGCCTGTGCATGCCCTTTTTCTAATTTTTTTTCTAACAATCTAAAACACTGAAGTTGAAAAAGATTTTACTTTAACCTTCCCAACCAAAGCAGAAATTTCTCAGGAAGGGCCCTCAAGGGTGTGGCTCAAACAAAAGGTAGTGGGTTCCATTCCTGATCAGGGCACATACCTCGGTTGCAGTTAGGAGGTTGTCTCCACTTAGGAGAGGCAACCAATTGATGTTTCTCTAGCCCTCTAAAAATATAAAACAATAAAATCTCTTAAAAAAAAAAAAAAGAAAAAGAAATCTCCCAGGTAGCATTCTCGTCTAACAGTAACCTAGAATCTGTTCGAATGATTAAAGAAACATTAGGCTCACTACTTCATAATGCAAATATTTTCAAATGTAAAATAAGTTCTAATCAAAAAAATGTTTTAAACAGAACCAAGTAAAACCTGCAACTATGTACTGCCAATTCCCTTACTTAATATCAAAGAATCTCTAAAAGACTTGAACTCCAGCAACTTGGTTAAGCATAATTTTCCTTGTTTTAAACCTAAAGTTTAAAATTTTTTCATTTTAACACTTTAGTTTGCTACTCTGGCTTGATTTACAGACGTTTACATATTTGCATTATTTCTGCTTCAACTCCCCCTCAAAAACGAGACTTTTTTTTTAAAAAAATAATCTATATTTCCAAAGATCTCAATAAATATTCACTAAATTTAATCTTGTGGCATTTCCTGCAAATTACCAAAATCCTAAAATAAAGGCCTACATATCCTTGCTTATCTGAATACTGAAATACAATCTAACAAAGTATACTACCAAAGCACCGTGTAAAAAGTATCGTCAACTTCAGAAAACCGGCTCTCAACCTATTCTTTTCAAAAATAAAGTACCTATTCTAACCACATTTTTCTGAACACAGGTTAAATGATATATAACTAAACAGCTGTTCTTTGTTAATAGCTATGTACAAGGCACTGTCCTAAGTGCTTTCACAGAAAGTACCCAGCTTGTGATGGTTCAACTTAAAATTTTTGACGTTATGATGGTGCACAAGTGATGTGCATTCAGTAGAAAACTGTACTGCAAATTTTGGATTTCCACTGTTTGCCAGGCTAGCAACATGCAGCAGCAAAGAGCCATAGCTCCCAATCAACCACTCGATCACAAGATACACTTACAGTCATTCTATACCCATACAACCATTGTTTTTCACTTTCAAATACAGTATTCAGTAAGTTACAAGATATTCAACACTTTATTATAAAGTACACTTTGTGGTAGATAATTTTTCCTAAGTGTAGGCTACAGTTCTGAGCATATTTAAGGTAGGTTAATTGTAGTAAATGCTTTTTCACTTACCAGCATTTTCAACTATGATGGGTTTATTGGGACATAATCCCACTCTAAGTCAAGGAAGATCTGTAACAAATTATTTCACTTTAATATTTTCAACAATATAAAGTAATGTCCATTATTTCCATTTTAAACTGAGAAAAATGACGTGGAGAAGATGGCAGAGGTGTTTTAAGTAATAATTTCCTAATGTCATCAATAAAAATAATCAGCGATATAAAAACAGTGTATTTATAACCAACAAAAAAACTTAACTAATTAAAAAGTTACCAAAAATTTAATTTCCCATTTCCCTCTAAAGTTTTTTTCTTGTACTCTTTTTCTAAACAGTCATTCACAATGAGCGATTTTTCTAAGGAAAAACAAGGTCAACATTCAAACAGCTGTGTTTACAAACTGGCAGTTGGGAGCTCAAAAATCAAACTTCTCAGAAAAAAAAATCTTACAAATGGGGGTTAGAGTTCCAGGGCAGCTCCTATGGCATATTTTTACCCATAATACAACTAAAAAAAAAATCTAGAATCTAAACCATTATACAAACAATGTAAAACACGATATTCCATATCTCCAGGCCTATCTGTACCCACATTAAAATTGTAGAACTTTAGTGCTGGGGAAAACTGGATATCCATTGCAAAAAATGAACCCCAAACAACAATAATGACAACAACAATGACAACAACAACAAAAACAAACCCACCACATATACACACAAAAACCAAACAGGAAGTTGGATCCTTATAACATATTAAAAAATGGACTCATAAATGGACCAAAAACCAAAAATGCTAAAACAATAGAATTCTTAGAAGAAAGCATAAGGGGGAAGCTCTTGATATTGGATTTGGCAGTAATTTTTTTGGCTATGACTCCAAAAGCACAGGTAACAAAAGAAAAAAATAATAATTCCACTACATCAAAATTAAAACTTTTGCACATCAAAAGACACTATCAACAAAGTAAAAAGGCAACCCCTGAAATGGGAGAAAAATATGTGCAAATCATGTATCTCATAAGGGGTTAATATCCTGAATATATTTTTTAAAACTCCTACAACTCAAAAATTTGAATCAAAAATGGCAAAAGACTGGAACAGAATCAAAAACTTGAATAAAAATGGGCAAGACTTGAACAGACATTTCTCCAAAGAAGAAGACATACAAATGGTCAATCAGCACATGAAAAAATGTTCAACATCACTAACCATTAGGGAAAATGCAAATCAAAACCACAATGAGATTTTCTTTACACTTACCAGGCTGGTTATTATCAAAAAACAGAAAAAAACTGTTTGTGAGGATGTGCAGAAATTGGAATTTTTGTGCATTGCTAATGGGAAGGTGAAATGATGCAGCCACTGTGAAAAACACTATGGCAGTTCCTCAAAAAAAATTAATCATATCCTTGACTGGTGTGGCTCAGTTGGTTGGGCATGGTCCCAACAAAACAAAGGGTCTCTGGTTCAAGCATACGGTCTAGCATTTCTACAATGTATATGCTCCAAAGAACTGAAAGCAGGGACTCGAACAGATATTTGATAACCATATTCACAGCAGCATTATTCATAGTTGTCAAAAGGAAGAACCAAAAGTGTCTATCAACAAATAAAATGGAGAAACAAAACAGAGTATAAACATAGGATGAAATACTATTCAGCCTTAAAAAGGAAATTCTGGGCCCTGGCTGGGTAGAGTGCTGTCCAGATGAGCCAAGGTTACAAATTTGATCTCTGGTCAGGGCACATACAAGAAGCAACTGATGAATGCATAAATAAGTGAAACAACAAATCAATCTTTCTCCTTCTATTTCTTACCCTAAAATTAAAAAAAAAATTCTTTTTAAGGAAATTCTGCAAAATGCTACAACATGAATGACTCTTGAGGACAGTATGCTAGTAAATAAGTCAGTCACAAAAGAAAAAATACTGTATTTCACTTATATGAGGTAACCACAGTAGTCAAATTCACTGAGATGAAACAAAGTAGAATGGTGGTCGCCAGGGTCTAGGGAAGAAAGGGAAGGAGAGTTATTGTTTAATAGATATGGAGTTTCAAGTTTGGGAAGATGAAAAAGTTGTGGTGATGGACAGTGGTAGTGTTGCACAAGATGAGTATACTTTATATCATTGAACTATATATTTTTAAATGGTTAATTTTATGTTATGTATATTTTATCACAATTTTTAAAAACTATAGATCTCCATCACTTTTTCTAAGCCACTAAGGTAAAGCTTTCCATTAGAACTCTGGATTGGGAAAACAAAATCTTTTTTTTTCTTTTTAATAAAATACACTGAAAAGGGGAAGGATAGATAAAATGGGGACAGAAATAAGGTATACCAAAAGGGACCAAGTAAAATTTTCCCTCCTATTCTGCCTTTTAAATATTTACTTCTTGTAAAACATAATAAAATAACCTATAGACAAAACAACAATGGACTGTCAGGTATACCAAGTACAGAAATATCTCATCTATATTATGGATTAAAAAAATTCAGTATATACCTGGTTTTTCTGAACATTTCATAACAGGAAATGAAATGGAAGAATAAGCAGGTTGGGAGAAAGACAGGTTCTGGGAAGAGACAACAAAAATTGTAGGAGGAACTAATCACAGGATAGTTTGGGGGGAACCACAGTGTTTAGGAAAGAGAAAAAAGCAATCTATGCCCAGTTAGGGAATTATTCTCTTTCTTCACAATCAATCTAGCTAACCTGAATGCTTTCCGTTAGTATAAACCAGAGATTTTCAATCTTTTTCACCTCAGCACAGACAGTTACCAAAATTCTGCAGCACACCAAAAAAACATATATTTTTTGCTGATCTGACAAAAAAGTATGATTTTTATTAATTCACACCAGATATTTATTTTTGTATTGACTGTTGTCATATTTCTACTTAACAATTTAAAGATAAAGAGGTCAGTGTCTTTGACTAAATTGTAAGGTACTGCACAGTTTAAAAATTCTTGTAGCGCACAGATTGAAAAATCCCTGGTCTAAACCAAGGGAAAGGAAAGAGTTTTCTCTAAGAAACCTGAGACCAAAGAAGTCACAAAATTATAAACTACAGTTCTACAAAACAGAGGAGAGTACCTCTGATTAACTGGAGTTTTGTATAAAAATCTATTTATATACATTAATTAGGTATTCTCTATGCAACAAAAAGCTAGAAAAAATGCCTAGCAACAACACAACTCAATAAATAACAAAAACTAAACTTTTCTTGACTCCATCAGGAGATAAGGACTTAAGGCAACCAAATATAGAACCAACAAAAGATAAGCCTTCCTCAAAGAGAAAAAATACAAGCACTGGCTCACAGGTAAAGGAGCAAGGGAAGAGATGGTGGTACCATAAAAGTAGGTAAAATGAATTCATCTAAAAGGTAAAGAGGGGGCTAGCATAAGCACGTAGTTCCTGAGAGCCACAGATACAAGAACCCAAATCTAGTTGTAGGATCTTCGCCACAGACCTCAACCAGGTACTCACCACATGGGAACATGAGACTGGATCATCTTCCTCCGTGGTGCAGGACTGGAAGAGGGGAACAGCCTCTGCTAGAAAAAAAATTCAAAGCCCCAACCAAATCCTTCTCCCACTTAAGGAACAAAACCTTTAAGATTGGCACGGGAGCACCAGTCACCCGTAGTGCACAAATGAAGACATAATTAAGAAACATGGTATAGGGAAAGACTCTAACCACGAGTAGAGGGGAAGGAAATAATCTTGGAATCAGATCTTATACCAATGTCATTAGGGATCTCCCACCAGTGAGGAAGACAGGAAACTCTTTTCCACACATACAGGGTCTATCTAAGACTGCAACTGGACCAGGACAGCAGAGACAGTCCTGACTTCACCACCAGGCTAACAAGCACTGATTAACATAACAGTAGTCTACCACTGGGAGATAACAGAAGCAGCTAGATTCCACAGTCACAGTCACACAGGAAAAGACAAAACCTGAGACTCAACAGGAAAACCAAGACACATTTCCCCATACCTTAACTTCTAGCCTAAGCACAAAGTAACATTAGAGAAATTTGAAGCTACCTAAGGTATCCTTTGCAACAACAAAAGCAAAACTCAGGTTAACCCCATCACCTACATTAGAAGTTCAGGAGTGCAATTTTCCAGGTATAAATACTACATACTCAGTTTTTACTGTGCTATTCATGATATTCAAGATTCATAAAATATTGCAAGACTCACAAAAAAAGGAAGAAAATACAACCCACTGTTAAGAGACAAAGCATTCAACAAAACCAAAAATCAATGAGGTTACAAACAGAAAACTAATAAATCAAAAGTTGATTTTTTTAAAAAAATCAGTAAATTGATAAACCTCTAGCAAGACAGAAAAAAAGGAACAAGATACAAATTATCAATATTGAGAATGGAAACATGATCATTACACATCCTTCAGATGTTAAAAGAAAAATAATGGATTACAAACAACTTTACACCCATACGTTCAACAATTTAGAATAATCAAATTCCTCAAAAAAATAAAACCCAATAAAGCACCAAAGCTCACACAAGAATAAATAATGTTAACACCTCTATATTTTTAAAAGATGAAAACTGTAGAAAAATTCCAACATAAAGAACTCCAGACCCAAATGGCTTCACTGGAAAATCATACCAAATGTCTTAAAAAAAAAAAACCAAAACCCAACAATCTACACAAACTCTTCTAAAAACATAAAGAGAAGTAACCACTTACCAACTCACTTTTATGAAATCAGCAGTCAGGAACAAGACAAGGACGCCCACTCTCACCACTCTTATTCAATATAGTTCTGGAAGTTTTAGGCAAGAGAAAAAAAAGGCAGTTGACAGAAAACCCTAAAGACTCCACCAAAAAACTATTAGAAACAATATAAAAATACACTGAAGTTGCAGAATACAGCTTTCCTATATACTACCAATGAAGTTTCAGGGGGAAAAAAAATCCTTTTGCAATTGCAACAATAAGAGTAAAATACCTAGGAAAAAACAAATGATGCAGAAGACCCATATACTGAAAACTATTGGATTGGCCAAAAAGTCCGTATGGTTTTTTTTGTAAAATAAAAAGAATTTTCATTTCACCAGTAACTTTATTGATTTGGATATTCTGAGTATGTTGGCTATCTCCCATGTGATAGAACACTGATTGTTCTCAATTAACATCTCGACTGTGGAGCATTATCCAGCAAGAAATCTGCAGCACAAAACTCCACAAATCACTTTTGACACAATCAATCACAGCACCTTCTCCATATTATGAACAAATCATTTGGGTTTTTTGTTTGTTTGTTTTTTGTTTTTTTTTGCATTTCAATTGTGTTTCTACCTCTTGAAATAATAAGGCACAATATGCCAAAAATATTGCGTATTTTCTTCCATGTTCAATATTAAAATGGGCACACAAAAATTCACAAATTTGATAAAAATTTTTTTAAATGCACCCTGATATTAACAGCTTTCATAATACAATATAACAGAATTGTTTCAAATGAAGCTATCTACAAGGAAGTACTACTACAGCCATCTTATGGAAAAAACAAACTTTTTGGCCAACCCAATACAAAGCATTGTTAAAAGAGATTGAGAGACAGTGAAATGGAAAGATATTCTGTGTTCATGGATTGGAAAATCAACGTTGTTAAAATGTCCCTACTACCTAAAGCAACATATAGATTTAATGCAATCCCCATCAGAATCCCAATGTCATTTTTAAAAGAAATAGTAAAAAAAAAAAAAAAAAAAAAATCATCAGATTTGTATGAAACCACAAGAGGCCCCAAATAGCCAAATCAATCCTTAGAAAAAAAAACAAAGCTGCAGGTATCCTACTACCTGGCTTCAAAGTATACTACAGAGCTATGATAATCAAAATGGCATGGTATTGGAAGGAAAACTTACACACAGACCAATGGAACAGAACTGAGAGCCCAGAAATAAAACCACCAGTTGTGGGCAATCAATTTTTGAGAAAGGAACAAAAAACACAAAATGGAGAAAAGAAAGTTTCTTCAATGAATGATGCTGGGAAAATTGGGAAGCCACATGCAAAAGAACTACATTACAACCTGTCCCCATGTACAAAAATTAATTCAAAATGGACTGAAGACCTAAATATAAGACCTGATACAATAAATTACATAGAAGAAAACATACACAGTAAATTTATGGACTTTGGTCATAAAGAACATTTTATGGATTTGACCCCAAAGGCAAAAATAAATGAATGGGACTTAAAGTAAAAAGCTTCTGCACAGGAAAAGAAACCAACAAAACCAACCACAACGGCCATCAACAACAAAAGGTGACCAACCAAATGAGAGATATTTGCAAACAATGCTTCCCACAAGAGGTTAATATCCAAAATACATGAAGAACTCATGCAACTGAACACCAAACACACAATCCAATTAAAAAATAGGCAGAGACCTGAACAGACACCTTTCCCAAAACACACTCATGGTCAACGGATAATGAAAAGGTTCTCAACTTTACTAGCTGTTAGGGAAATGCAAATCAAAACTACAAGAGATACCACCTCACATCTGTTAGAATGGCTATTATCAATAAGACAGGTAATAATAAGTGTTGGAGAGGTTGTGGAGAAAAAGAAACCCTCACTTGCTTCTGGTGCAAATGTAAAATGGTACAACCACAATGGAAAACAGTATGGCAGTATGTCAAAAAGTTAAGAACAGTTACCATATAACCTAGCAATGCCTCTTCTGGGGTATCTGCCCAAAAAACTCAAAAACATTTATTTGCAAAGATTTATGCACCCATACATTCACTGCAGCATTATTCACAGTGACCGAGACATGGAGACAACCAAAATATCCTTCTACAGAGGACTGGATAAAAAAGATGTGGTACACATACTATGGAATACTACTCAGCCATAAGAAAAGGTGAAATACTGCCATTTGTGCCAATGTGGATGGACCTTAAGAACGCTAGGCCAAGCAAATTAAGTCAGAAAAAGCTAAGAACCATATGATTTCACTCATAAGGGCGATATAAAACTGAAACTCACAGACAGAGACAACAGTATGGAAGTTACAAGAGGGAAGGGAGTAGGGGTTAGTAAAGGTTGTAAAGGAGGCCAAATATATGGGTGATGGAAGATTTGACTGTGGGTTATGGACATATATACAGATCATGTATCATAGAAATGTATACTTGAAACCTATGTGATCTATATTAACCAATGTCACCGCAATAAATTTAATAAAAATAAAAAAATAAATATATATATGCAAAAAAACCAAAACAACCATTAATTGTTAGTTTTTGGACCACCTCTAAATTTCAGACTCATCCAATAGTCTTGGCAACATTTTCACTTGGCACCTCAAATTGAACTTATCCAAAACTGAAATCATTTTTCCTATCCACATACTGGTTCTTCCTACTGTATTTTCCCTACTACTATATTCTTGATCACAAGTACCATCCCCTACCTAATCAGTCAAGCTAGAAACCATCCCAAACATCGTAGACATTCTTCTTCTCCTCCCTTATGTCCTAATGGGCAATCACCAAATCCTGATTTTACCTCTAAAATATTTTTCAGTCTTTCCCCCATTCCCCATATTCCACAAATCCGCCTGTTCCTTCCCATCAACGCCCTTCGAAATAAAGACTAAACTCTGGCATTATATTATTATATATGTAATTCTAAAGATCTGCCTCTCAAAGTCTTCGTTTCATTCCTATTTGCTGCCTCACTCTTTGTACTCCAGTAATAATAGTTTCCTGCCTACACTGTGCTCTATCATGCTTCTGCTCTCCTCTTTGCCTCAAATATTCAGTGAATTCTTATCCTCATCATTTAAAGCTCAGCAGAAGTATCACGCACACCAGTAAGTAGCCACTTCCACATCCCAAGCCTGTGTAAACCTGTGATTATCTCTCTACCTTAGCTCTTAGAAAATTATACTGAAATAATCATTTTTTAAAAGATTTTTATTTATTTAGTTTTAGACAGAGGGGAAGGGAGGGAGAAAAGAGTGGGAGAGAAGCATCGATGTGTGTGAGAGATACATCTATCATCGGTTGCCTCTCAGGCTCTCACATGCCCCCAACTGGGGACCTGGCCTGTAAACCAGGCAGGTGCCCTGACTGGGAATCGCCAGCGACCTTTCAGTTTGCAGGCTGGCACTCAATCCATTGAGCCACACCAGTCAGGGCTGAAATAATCTTTTTTTTTCTTTTTTAACTGCACTAGACTGCAAGAGACTTGAAGGCAGAGATTGTATCTGTAACTCCAGTAACCTGACACATACAAAGTAACTCAATCTGTGTTGAACTGAACCATAATTTTTCTCACTTCCCTCAAAAAAAAAAGGGGGGGGGCGGATAACTAGGTGGGGGAGAGTAGGTGGGGAAGAGGGGACTATATCACTGAAACACAATCTTCTCAGCAGTAATCAATTCTTGCTCACAAAAGGGGCCTATAAACTAAAAATGTTCCTTCCTCACAAAATTTCCTTCCTCTTCAAAAATCCCTGATCCCAAAGAGTATTTGAGGCAAACAATTATGATGGCAAATTATCTCCTGTTAAGATTATAATAATGACACAAGCAAAACTCAGTTGATAATTTGCTATTCAGGTCTTGAGTGTATAAATTTCAATGAAAAAACAGCACATTGTATATGAAGGATTCTTAAAAAACTATCTAGGACTAACCCAATGTGTATTCTTACAAACAAATGTTTGCTGAATGAAGGGGATAAAAGGGAAGACAAAATTTGGTAAAAATGAAAATTATGAAAAGATCTTTAAAGGTAATAAAAAGAACCTTAAAGGTAATAAAGTCTAGTTTTTCCCATAAAAAGTGGTATGTATAAATTATAAGTTGGCTACATAAAGAATATATGCATCCAACGTTCTCAAGTAGGCTCCTCAGGGAGTAACTAGAGAAATAAACCCTCTGGAGTAAGAAGTACCAGTCCTGAATCTATCATTAATTAGTTGTGACACTGATTAAGTCATACAATCATTCTAGTACTTTATTTCCTCAACAGCAAAGAAGTTACTGGACATCAGATACGTCCATTTCACTACATGTAAATTTTACCTTAAAAAAAAAAAAAAAGCTGTCAAAATGAGAGGAGAGTTATTAAACTGAATTGTTTTCATCCTTCTATCACACACAATCATCCTGAAGCACACTAATTAAGACAAACGTTTACTACATGCAGTTAAAAAGTCTTCAGACCTTGGCTGGTGTAGCTCAGTGGACTGAGCGCTGGTCTGCGAACTGAAAGATTGCTGATTCGATTCCCTGTCAGGGCACCATGCCTGAGTTGCAGGCCAGGCCCTCAGCTGGGGGTGTGTGATGTTTCTCTCCCTCCCTGCCCCCCTCTGAAAATAAATGAGTAAAATCTTTTTAAAAAAAAAAGTCTTCAGAATGGTTCATCATTAATAAAAGACAGACATTAATGGACAAGGTGACTAATTTGGTGTCTCTAGCTCTAAATTTCTATGGGTTTGTTAAATTTATACTCTATTACAAATGGTATCACTACTAAACTTATATTAAAATGTATATTCATGAAAATAATCTAAAAATCATTGCCTTCACTGACACCAAATGACATTTTCAAAAGCATGCACATCCATTTTCACTGTCTATATTTCTAACTTGACTAATCTGAAATCAAAAGCTTCAGGTATTGCAACTGTCCACTTCTACTCTCTACTACTTCCTTAGGCCTTCATTAAATAACTTCAGAGAAGGAGGTTTCTCTGTCCCTCCCACTTACCACCTACTAAAAGCCAAAAGTCAACTAGGGCAGAAGGAATAGAGCAGTATTATATATTATTCAAAGCATCAACTCCAACACTCTTCATTGAACCCTTCCCAATAAAGTGTGTGGTAAAGACAGGTGGTCTTTCTGGGCCATTATTATTTCTGATGCATGATTTCTCTCTCTCTCTCTTTTTTATTAGCAAGTGTCACAGAATTCCTCAGACACTGTTAAATATAAGAAATTATAAGCAAAAACATTTGCCAAAATATGGGAAATATACAAAAAAATAAAGAGCGGCTGCTGAGTTAGGTTGATACAATTATGGATTTTTTCCCTCTTAAGGTTTTCTTCAATGTGTGTGTGTGTGTGTGTGTGGGGGGGAGAGAGAGAGAGAGAGAGAGAGAGAGAGAGAGAGAGAGAGAGAGAGAGAGAGAGAATATGAATCTTCTAAAACCATGATCAATGAGTTTTCTCTAGAAAAACAAAACATGTGTACTGCTAGATTACTGATGACTAAAACACTCCATGAAAATGTCATTATTCTGTTTGTTCATCACTGAAAATACTTAAGGCATAGTCATCCAGATATGTCTTTTTAACCTTTTAAAAATGTATTTATTGATTTGAGAAAGAGAAGCATTGATTGGTTGCCTCTAGTACACGTCCCAATGGGGGACTGAACCAGCAACGTAGGTATGTGCCCTGACCAGGGATCGAACCTGCAACCTTGGTATAGTGGATGATGTTCCAACTAAATGAGCCACCTGGCCAGGGTCAGATACATGTTTTAAAATACTACTATTAGCACCCCAACTCAAAACCTTCTATGTTCTTAGCAGAGATACCATTAGGGCAAAAATCATTATTTGTTACAGACAGAATGAGACACTGCTCTTCTGCTGAGAACATACTTGTATTTCTTTAACTTAAGCTTTAAAAGAACTGTAATTTGGAGGTTAACTACCTCCAGTAAATATAATTTAAACAACTTGTAAAGAGTATTCTATTACATGGTAT
The DNA here is from genome assembly GCF_021234165.1 of Pteronotus mesoamericanus. Taxonomy (NCBI): domain Eukaryota; kingdom Metazoa; phylum Chordata; class Mammalia; order Chiroptera; family Mormoopidae; genus Pteronotus; species Pteronotus mesoamericanus. Next base: position 20,759,166 of record NW_026555065.1, read on the forward strand.
AAAAAAAACTTATACCAATAAAACTTTATAACACAAGTGTTATTTTAGTAAAAATACAGGTTATGAATTCAAAAGAACGAGTATCAAGATACTCATGAGAAATTTTCCCCTCAATAAGCACACAGGAAAACTTGTCACTCTACCATTTTTTATCTAATTACTATCATTTCTATAAAATATACGTATTCTAACATATATATTTTCATTTACTGGGGTCACCTGTATACATACAGTTACAATGTACTTGATGGATACATTAACAAAGACAAATGGAAGATTCAAAAAAGTGAACTTAATTTCAGCAGAGTTTTCCTAAGAGTGCTTTTTTATCTAATTCTCACCAAAACAGGACAGGGGGAGAGAAATAACTACTTATTTATACTCTTTTGACAAAAACTATTTTTAAAAGAATTTCACTTTATACTAAACTTACTCTCAGGCCAGTAGAAATCTGAAACCCTCAGATACTAAGAAAAGAATCAATGAGATGTTGACAAAGAAAAATAGTTATTAACTAAAAAAATCTTAAAATTATGAAGTAAAACATCAAGGTCTTTGCCCAAAATAAATTTGCACTGAGTATCTGAAATAATTTCTCTGTCTTTACCACTACCAAGGAAAAACGAATCATTATGATTGAGATAAATTGCCTTACAGGAGAAAGGCAACCTGGCAATCATAGTTTGAAGCTTGGGCCTCTTGGGGATCCTTTGGGAATCTTGTGAGTCTGACAGGAATGATGGGTGAGACTAAGTGTGATCCTAGGAAGAATTATGGGACCTTAAGGACAAATATGATTTACAGGTTTAGCTAGCCCTTTTGTTTGCTTATCTCATCTGTAGGTCTCCCTAGTTAGTATGGTATTTTTAGAAAAGAGTGAAGAGAAACACTAAAACGTCACTTAAAAAAAGTGTTGTAAGGATTTACATACATAGTCTTTATTATAAGGTCACAGTAGGCCAGTTAATTATATTACTGACTCCATATTTTATGGTATTCATAGGACCTCCTGTATTAATTTAGAGAGACTGTAGAAAAGGAAATATGTCTAAATTAAACATGAATCATCAGCAGTGCTTTGAGCTGAGGTTCTAGCAATCAGGTTTTCAGAGTAGCTATAACACTTTAGGACAAGGAAATGTGTTTACTACTTTGATTAAAGCAGCACAGAACTTTACTTGGAAGGTGCTTGAATACTTTATAAATAATGGGATTAACATTTAGTAATAGTGGTTTATATAGTTTAGAAAGGATTTTTTCTTTCTTTAGACTAAATACCGTACTTCTAATATTAAGAAATTGTATAGGACCTTAAAAAGCAGGGACACTGCTAAAAATAAATAAGAAGGGGAAGATTAAGACCCTTTCAGCAGCATAACCTGATATTTTAAGTTTCTCATGTTGACCAGTTAAAGTAATTTTTAAGTAGGAATTTACAAGTACATTTCATTTTTAAAAGTATGTTACTTGTTAAAGAAAAATATCCAGAACATGTAAGCATCTTTTTAGTTGAGAAAAAACGTGATTGTTTAGTAATAATTGTTTTCTTCCTGGTATTTCCCAAATATGTATGATCATCCTACTGAGTTGAAAATGATTAACCTCGCTGACCTTACAAGCATGTGTTTTAGTGTATTTTGTTAAATAAGATAATTATACAGTCCTTGAAATTTCTGATGTACTGATAAAAATTATTTGAAAAGTATTCACAATCACATTTGAAACAATCGTTCATTTTTCCCTCGTTGGCAATATACCTTTTTATATTGTTATTCAGTAGTAGCAAACAAGACGGTACTTCTGTTAGAGAATTATCATTATACCTTATTTTTTACTTTCTCCCCCGGACAATTTTCCTGCATGTCACACCTGCCCTAATCACAGACACTGCATAAAAGCTTACTTCTATATTCCACTGCCTCTGAACCCTCACCTGTTTGTAAACTACAGCAAGTTTACTTGACAAACTAATCTGTGCCAATACTGTTTGATAAAAGACAGTACTTTAAAGTCTCCCTTCCAGAAAATTTGTGATTTTAAACAGAGTATTTTAGTAAAAAATCTGTAACACACAGGAGAGACACAAATAAAGTTTGGCATTGGCAATTCACAAATTATACCTCACGGTCAACCACCTACTATACTTATTTGTAATGCAGATCCGATTACAATGTAATATAGTTTGAATTAAAAATTAATGTAGCCATATAATCACTAGTGAATATATGCCTGACTCAGATATATGTCTCATGGCAAATGTCAAGCAAGTGTAGACTGAAACTGCAATTGCATGATTTTATAATAAATTCCCTATCTTCAAAGTAGAGCAAATGACCCCCTGTAGCCAATCCAGTGAAAATGGTCAGGTAACTTTTTAACTAACCTCAAATTACTTAGAGCACACCATATTTGTACGAAGTCCTCTTAGAACATTTGACATTTAGTATTTAAAGTGTCTTTTCTACTTTACACTTCCAATAACAACTTGGTAAATTACAAATATAATTAGATAGAATTACTTTTGAATTCTGACAGACCACTTTATTCTTTACCACATTAATCCAAAGCATTGTCTATGACTAAGACCATTTAATACCATTTTATTCAATCTGCAATTAATTCTACAGTTACAAGTCTAGAGTTCTAGCTAGAATCTTTCTGAACAACAGGTCCAAGTTTTTTAAACTAGAATTGATCTCAAATGGGGGGATCAGTTAGATGTATTTAGAAAAGATACAACTTTGAATAACATTACTAAGATTGTAATATTATAAAACATACCAATCCCACTTGGTTTTTCTCTGCAATCCTATTTGGAATTTTTATACAGTTACAAGTCCAACGAGGTTAAGGACTATACCACTTAGAGCTTTTATATCCTTTCAGAGTATTAGAAGAGTGCAGGTACTAAATGAATTTAGAATTAAAACAATTTGGGACAATTCTTGAAGACAAAATCTACATACAATGCTCACTCAGCTACATGTAAACCAAAATTTATTGAAAACATTAATGCTTTATAAACTACCTACAAAAATATTAAATTACAGATAAAACCTACACTATACCAATAATTTATTTTACATCCTTTTCAGTCCTACATTTGGTCCTATTTGTTAAACAAATTGGCTGGCTCATCAAGTGTCCAACATGCCCTCACCTCCACTTCTCACTTCCTATATTTTGGTCCTAGAAGGTTAAGTATGAAGTTCGTCTCAACCCTAAAAGACTGCTTCCAGTAAGAGCTACATTTTGCCTTGACTTTCTTTATGACCTTGGGTGGGGAGTCTACCAAATTACAACTACAATGATGTTTGTGTGTTCCTGTTTATTATTGAAATTTAATCCTAATATACTAACAATAGTGAAGTCTTCTAAACTGGACCTAAAGAGCTGAAAGCCTTTCAGTTATAAACATCAAACGATATGTAATAAGAACCACATTTTAAAAATTTAATTTGACTAGTTAAAAAAATAAAATATAAAGGCCCCAAATTTACAAGATCAAATAAGAAATTCTGGAAAACACCAACAGCTCCTTTATTACTTCTCTTATGGAAAACTAGCCTGCAATGTAAAAAAAGAAATAATAATAATAAAGGAAGATTAAAACTAGCTGTAATTAGCCATTTCCTTGCTTTAACAGCTGGACAACAAATGAAAATTTAAAAGTTGTAAAAGAATAGAAACAGTATATTTAAAAATCTACAGTCTGAAAATTATTAAGATAAACCTATCATTTAAGTCATTAATATGTATACCCATATTGGTATTGTTTTATTAGGATTAGAAAGGTAAATCCCTGCCTTGGAGGAACATCTACTATAAGTGCATTTCATTTCATGATCTTAGGACAGTTTACGAGCAGTATCGCTTTCGGCTTCCCTAAGGTAATCTTAAGTGTTTAACATCATTCACACATCCAGCCACGACTAGGATAAGAAGTAAATAAACACAGTTTACTTCTACAGTATTTACCACGGAACTCTAATCAAGAACGCAAAAGTAAACATTCATACAGGCATTTAATAACCTAAAGAAGACACAGAATACTACGGACGGAAAGGTTCACCCTTAAATGACCACTAAAGAAACCAGAGGCCCTCCACATGGGCTGTTCTTTCTACCCTTCTTGATTTGAAAAAGTAACAATGTCAACTCAACATTTTAACAGTACAGAAGATTAAACGGAACTTAAGTGAAATCTCTTCTCCCAGATCCTCAATAGATGTTCATAAAAACTGAGAGAGCAACGCCCCCCTAAAAGCACACTACTAGAAAGAATTGAAATAGAGAAACATCAGGTGGGCCAAGGTTAGAAAAGCTGATCTAACCCAATTACCTGGAAGGACCACAGGATTTGGGACGAGGAACGTGAGATCAGGGTGGGGGTGGGTAGCAAAGTGAAATCTAACCCCAGAAATCACAACACAGGCCGCGCAGCCTGGGAGCTGAAGCTGGCGGGAAGCGAGCTCCCTTTCTGTTCCCAGGGGAAAGTCCAGAGAAGAGCGGCTCCACACAGCGGACGTACGAGGCGCCGACAGTGCATGCCTACCTAGGCGCGGGAGCCGCTGGAGAACCCGGTTGAGCAGGGGAGGAGATCCCTGCAGACGGCCCTGGAAGAGGAGGAGGACTAAGGTTGGGAGCAGCGGCAGTGTCTGAGCGAGGGGGATTACCTAACTGTGACGACAGAGAAGTGTCCTCAGGCTCCGGCGATGGTCCCGACTGCGCAACGTGTGGTGTCTTTCCCGCTTAGCCCGCAGCAGCAACAGAACCAGCTCCTTCAGCCAGTCGCCATTTCCCGCCTACCGACCTGCTGCACTGCTCGGACAGGGACCCGGATGGAAAGCGGCCTGTCCGCGCAGGCGCTCTGACTTCCTCCTCCCCCTCCCGCCACAATTCCGCGAGGTGGGAGGGAAGGAATGCGGACGGCCACAGCGGCCAAAAAAAAAAAAAGAAAGAAAGAAAGAAAAGAAAGAAAGAAAGAAAAAGAAAAAACTTTTATTTCCGTGGAGAGTGTTGGAGTTCCTGCCGCCGGAAGAAACTCGCGAGCTCGAATTACTGACAAAAATTGAACTCAGGACCTTACGACCAGATGAAATAACAAGAACAAAACCTATCAGAATACGCCAAGGGCCTGAGGGATATTTGTACTTTAGGGGCCGCCGTAGCTGGCTGTGCAGTGGTCGCAGGGAGAGTAGAGAGTAAAGCTTTGAGAGTAGAGAGGCGGGGATCCGAAGGACGGTTTTTCCTCCCGCTACTAACGGAACTGCTTAGGCAGAGCTGGGAGGGGGAGCGCGCCCTCGCCCCGGAGGCGGGGCTTAGGGAAGCATCACGCACTCCGGCGGCTAAGGTTAAGTAACCCGGCCCGCCGGGTGGGTGGAGCCAAACGGGACGGGTGGGACTAACGGTTTGGCGCGCTGGAGGAGGTAGTGTGTGGATAGCTATGCTTTAGTTTCCGAGGTTGGGATGAGACGAATCCTTCGTCTTTTCTGAGATCCCGGTGACCCCTAAAGATCCTCTCTCACTGGCTACAGGATATAACAGTTGCTCATGGATCTGTTACACAAACCCACGCCTTTCGACTCCACGAGAAGTCGGCGGTGATTCTGATGATAAGTCAGGTTATACAGACAAATGGGTTTCTACCCGCGGCATGGGTCAAAGGAGGGTCAGCCTCACAGGTGAAAATATATCAACGCGGAGCGCCTATTCCTAATGGAATATCAAAAAACCAAGCTAAGTGATTGGAAGTGCACTATCTGTTTACTAAAACTCCGGCCACTTTCCTAAGTCAGTCAGGAAATATTTATTGAAGAAACACAATATTAGGATCATGCCAGGTGCAAGAGATACAGCAGTGAATGGACCCTGCCTTCCCAGAGTTCACAGTGTATTGAAGAAGATAGACAAAAAGAATTTAAATACAGTGTGATACGATGACAGGAGTGGTGAAACACGTGAGAGGTGCCGGTGAGGGGGTGTGGGAAGGCTTTCGTGAGATGACATCTTAAATGTGACATTGAGGAAGAACTGATGCTACATCGGAAGAGCGTCAAGGGGAAAAAAAAAAAACCACCACCACAGATGGGAAGGTCCAAACGCGAGACTGAGCAGTTGGGGAAGTAGTTCCGTGTACCGGGAATGGAGTTGGGGGTGGGGGTGGGGCGCGGAGGTAGTGGACAGAGATGAGGCGGAGAGGTAAGCAGAGAATCCTTGTAAATCTGTTTCTGTGTCAAAGTGTGAAGCAGCTGGGCGCTTCTCAAAGCTTTATATACTGCAGGTCCTGTCAGAGCTCTTGAGTTTTTGCTCCTTACATCTTCCTAGAGCAAGAGTACTCTAAATGAGACATTTATTGAGAACCCGTGGTAAATGGCTTCAGAACTGGTAATAGTCCACAAAATAATAGATTCCTGCCCTGGCTGGGTGGCTCAGTTGGTTGGAGCGTCCTCCCTTACATCAAATCCTGGGTCAGAGCACATACCTATGTAGCAGTACAGAAAGCAAACCAATCTGGCGGCAACCAATCCATCCATCCTTGTTTCTCTTTCTTCCCCTTCCCCTCTCTCTCTTCTCCCCTTCCCCCTCCTTCCTCTCTCTAAAAATCAATAAACATATCCTCAGGTGAGAGTTAAATAAAAATAATGACGACAACAATAATAATAGATTCCTGAAAAACTAATTGGAAAGCAACAAATAATTACCGATTACCCAGTGTGGGTCATAGAAAGCAGTAGATTATAAACTAAACAATTGCCCCAACTGATGACTAAAATAAAATTTAAATCAGATAAAAATATATTTCTAAAAATATTTCCAAGTAATAGTTGTTGCAAACCTTTATTCTTAAAACTTAAGTAAAATATGCCACTTACAAAGGACTTTGTATGCATTTATGTGCATTTTGATTCTACCAACAACCCTGGGAGATAGATACCACCTATATTAGTCTTCCCACTCTTGAGTTGAAGACACTGAAAGGAGGGGAGTGAAGAGAGGAAAAAAGATGCTTATCCAAAGACAGTAACTATCAGCTGGTAAGAAATGTAATCAAGACGCTCAAGTCCGTTACACCACATTATACTGTCTCCAATGGTAATGTTATTACTGTTAAATATTAAATTTAGAAAAGTTGCTTGTAGTAAGCCTAAATGCTTTTGCAATTTAACATTTTAACACCATTTGTTTAAAGATTTTATATATTTTAGACAGGAAGGGAAGGAGAATAAAGAAGGGAAACATTGATGTGAGAGATACATGGATTGGTTGCCTCTCACACACCCCCAACCAGGGACCTGGCCCTCAACCGAGGCCTCTACCCTGACAGGGGACTAATCTGGTGACCTTATAGGCACTCAATCCACCAAGCCACACCAGCCAGGGCTTAACACCATTTTTCACAGAAGATGTGTGAGAGAATAAAGAAGGGAAACATCGATGTGTGAGAGAATCAATGATCAGTTGCCTGTTGCACACCCCAGCTGGGGACCTGGCCCACAGACCAGAGTCGAACCAGTGACCTTTTGGTTTGCAGGCCAGTGCATAATCCACTAAGCCACACCAGCCAGGGCTAATTATTTTAAACCTCTTTATAAATTTTTCATCACCCTTAAAATCTAGTCTTTTACTATGCAAGGCCCTTTATTAGCTGACTCTTGGCTACTTCACTGACTATATTCCCTACCTTTTGCTCTTTCTACTCCAGTCATACTGGCCAATGAACTGCTACTTGAAAAATTGTATTCCCACATCAAGACCTTTGTATTTGTTGTTCGCTCTGCCTCTAATTCTCTTCCCCTAGACCCGTGCTATTCAAAATGCCATTAGCCATGTATGGCTACTAAGCATTAGAATATTGCTAGTGTGACTGAAAAACAATATTAATTTTAATTAACAGATATTAAAATTAATACTTGAGTGACTAACAAGATTCCCATTTAGAGTGATGAAAAAGTTCTGGAACTAGATAACTGGTGATGGTTGCATAACATTGTGGGTGTACTTAATGCCACTGAATTGTACACTTTAAATGTAAATGTTCAATGGTAAATTTTATGTGTACTTTACTACAATAAAACAATTGCTCCTTGGTATTTATCCAAAGGAGTTAAAAACTAACATCCACACAAAAACCAGCATATGAATGTTTACAGCAGCTTTATTCATAATTGCCAAAACTTGGAACAACCAAGATGCCCTTCAGTAGGTGAATGGATAAACAAACTATGATACATCCATACAATGGAATATTATTCAGCTAAAAAGAAGTGATCTTATCAAGTCATGAAGGATGGGAAACCTTAAATGTAAATTACTAAATGAAAGAAGCCAATTTAAAAAGGCTACATACTGTAGGAGTCCAATTGTGTGACATCCTGGCAAAGACAAAAACTATGGAGAGAGTTTGTCAGAGGTTTAGGCTAAGAAAGGAAGAATAAGTGAAACAAGGTATTTTTAGGGAAGTAAAACTATTCTGCATACTATAACGATGAATATATGTAATTTGGCCAAACCATAGGATGCACAATATAAAGTGTGAATCCTAACATAAACTAAATACTTTGGTTGATAATGATGTGTCAGTGTTGACTTAGCAATTCTACACTTGTACAGGATATTGATGGTGGGGAGTTCTAGAGGTGGGGAGTCTGTATTTTTTATCCAGTTTTGCTGTGAACCTAAAACTTCCATAAAAAGTAAAGTATATTGAAAAAAGTTAATACTTGATTTGGTTATAAGAAAATTTTTTAAGAATGCTTGGAACATGAGTATGTGAATATTCTTATTCAACTATAAATTAAATGAACTCTAAGTACTAATAAGATGTTTCCAATGACAATTCAGTGTCCAAATTGAGATGTGCTATAAATGGAATATATATACTAGATTTCAGATTTAGTACAAAAGAATATAATAGTATATTTATTATATATTAAAATGGTAACATTTTGGATATATTGTTTAAACATCAAAATTTTACCTGTTTTTAAAACGTGGCTACTAGAATATTACATAGGTGGACCTTCCTGATAATTCTATCTAAAATAGCACTCCTCCAGCACTATTCCTTTATTTTGATTTATTTTTCTCATGGCATTTATCACTATGAGTATAGAAAATACCTCTCTCCACCTGGCATGTTTAAGTTCTATGAAGGCATGGACTTTTTTGCTGTTGTATCCCAGTACTCTGAACAATTCCCTACACATATTCAGGGGTGTCCAACCCCTAGCCCGTGGGCCACATGCAGCCCAGGATGGATGTGAATATGGCCCAACACAAAATCATAGATTTACTTAAAACATCATGAGATTTTTTTGTGTGTGTGATTATGTGTTGCAAGGTATTTAATGTGTGGTCCAAGACAACTCTTCCTCTTCCAGTGTGGCGCAGATGCCAAAATGTTGGACACCTCAAGGAATGATCATTGTCCTTTCATGATGGAATATTTAGGCTTATGTGTTAGGGGGTGGGATGGACAGCATCTTGAGGACTCAATAAATATTTGAAGAATGAATCTCAAATCCACATTTCTGAGTCTCTCAACATTTCAACACTCTGTTTCCAAACTCTTAATAGAACCACCACATTTGTATGCCTTCAAGTTCATTCCATTGCCATCTCTAATCTGCTATTAAACCCATCCAATGAATTTTTCATTTTAGTTATTATACTATGCAGTTCTAGAATTTCCATTAGGTTTTTTGGAAGTTTTAATTTCTGTGCTGAGATCTATTCACTCATTATACGTTTTTGTTTAATCTTTGAACATATTTTAATACCTGCCTTAACAAGTAACAAACAATATATAAAGTAAGAACAAAGGCCAGGCCAATTTTTTAAAAACTATGGATCACATTTTCGTGTGTGCCTTTCTATACCTAGTAATTTTTTTACTGAATACTAAACATTGTGTATATTTTGTAGAGATTCTAGATTCTTGTTATCGTCTTTAAAGTAATGATTCTTGTTTTAGCAAGTACTTTAGTTACAGAGCAGTCTTCTTAAACTAGCATAGGCTTGGTTTTATGTTTTGTTAGTTCACGTCTATGGAAAGCCTGAAGAGTTTCACAAGTTCCAACCTGCCAGAACTCAACTTTCATACTCTGTCTCCTTTTTAAAGATTTACCATATTTTGCTGTGTATAACGCACACCCACATTTTGTGCACATTATACATGGGATTATCTTATCAATTTTCAAACCCATGGTATGTAATCATTACACTCATGTATAAGGAAGGCACAGCCTTATTTTTTCCCTCAAAAATTTGGGCAAAATAGTGTGCATTATACATGGCATGTATAAAAACATGGTATTTATTTTCAGAGAGAGGGAAACAGTGCCAGAGAAACAGATTTGTTGCCTTTCACACACCCCCAACTGGGGACCTGGCCCGCAATCCACACATGTGCCCTGACCAGAAGTTGAACTGGTGACCTTTTGGTTCACAGGCCAGTACTCAATCCAGTGAGCCACACCAGCGAGGGGTCCCCTGACAATCTCGTCAGAGAATGGTAGGGCAGGTTTAGAGTACGTCTAACTCTAGGACATGTTTTTTACTCTTATGGTACAACCTTTCTATTATTTCAACTGGATGTCTCAATTGTAAAGGAGAGCTCCACCTTGGCAGGCCCAGAAACCTAACGTCCTTTAGCATTGCTTTTATGCCAACACCTGTTTGCCTCTGGTATCTCCGTTCCATTCTCAACTGTGTAGCAACTGTTATCTGGTAAGCATCAGGTGGTCTTGCTCTGAATATACATAGCCCTGGATCTGCAGTGACCCCATATGGATTTCTGGGGTCACCTCTCTGAATAGCTCTCTTCTCTGATGCCCATCCCGATAGATTTCAACTGCTTCAGCTGCTCTCCACTATTCTCTCTCATTCTCAGCTCAGCATTCCAGTCTCTTTATGCCATAGGTAACGGTGGGGCTCAACTGCTTAAGTTTCCCTTCTCTCAGGAACTTCAGTTTTGTGCTGCTAAAAAAACAGTTGCTCGATATATCTTGTCCAGTTTCATAGGTGCCACTAATCTAGAAGGGCTAGTCAAATTATTCAATCACAGCCAGAAGCAGAAGTCCGCCTTACCTCAAACTCTCTTGGGTGGAACTAAGGAAAGAGGAGCAGCCCCTCTCAGGTGGCAAAACAAAGAAAATATAACCTGCCAGAAGTCTTGGTTAGAGCTTTCAATGAGGGAGCTGGTGTGAAAGAATGAAGCAGAGAGAAACAGAAATAGGAGTTGGTGTGACCAAGTTGGCAGCATTCAAGCCTCATTTCAACTGTTCTCAAGTCCAGGAGACTTCTGCCCTTTCTGCAGTTTGCTTACATGGACCATTAAATTTCCTCCATTTTCTGGTATAGTTGGTTGAATTTTTGTTGGAACCCTTAATGAAGCAGAGTCTTTTAAAAGGAACTAGATGTAGCACAATTGGAACTGAATATTGATGGCCCACCCACATGTGATGTTCAGACTTTGGAAATGTACTGATGTTACAGAAGTTCCCAAGGTCAGCCATTATGGGAAGTGACAATCTCCCTTATAAGTTTTGTTTTTTTTATAAACAGATTCTCTGTCCTCATATTTTAGCAAATTTTGTTGTTACAGCACTATACAAATGAGAAGTCAAAAGGCACACTATCTTCAGATTTTTTTTAAATAAAAGGACATATTTTTGGAATCATTTTGAAGTCTGAATATTTTCCCTGGAATCATCCTTCCATGTATATTTTATATTCTGCATTTTTTCTTTATGGGTCAGTAGCAAGTGACCTGAATTCACAGGGTTCTCCCTAAGTTACGCCTTCCATACCTCTTCAGACTCTTCTCTTTCTTGTTCATTATATTCTAGGCTCAAAACTGTAATGTTTCAGTTAAGTAAAAATCTGAAACATTTGTAATCTTAAAGACCTTGGCACCTTGGAACTTTTATTTTTAATAGCTCTTATTACTACTTAAAATGATCTGGCTTATGTGTTTACCTTGTATATTGTCTGACTGCTCCCAATTGAATGTAGAAGCTCTATGAGAAATCTAGTTTATCTTATCCATTGTAGAGTCTTACACCCTAGAACAATGCTGGGCACATAGGAAGTGTTCAATATCTGTTGAATAAAAACTAACACTACAGTAAAGAGACCAGTGTAAAAATTCCTGCCTTTCTAGTTTAGTCTAGCTAAAAATAAATTCAAAATTCACTCAAATTTTAACATTAAGATGTGACTGTTTGCATCACATAAGTGTGATGTGTGTATGTTATCAGAATCAGCAAAATAGTAAAGCAAGTTTAATTTTTAATTTATTAGAACCCAGTAAGTGATGATTTCAAAAGCAGAGTTTTCATCAAATTAACACTTAATTCAGGGCAAAAATACATTTAAAAAAACCTAAATCTTAAGGCAGAATAAAACATTACAAAACCAGCATGTCTAATACAGACTGTAGAATGTCAGAATTTTAAGAGATTCACATAATATTTTATAGCATTAAAATGTTAATACAGTTGGAAATGTTATCAATTGGTCCAAGATTTCTCAGTTTATAAAATGTCTAGACTGCTAACTGAAGAAATTTTGCTGTGTAAGTAATAGCTACCGTATATCCAAGTGATTGTTTTTTATGACAAAAGAACTAAGGCAGGAAATTTCATGGTTTTCATTTGTAAAGATTTTACAGTATTAAACCTAAACTATTACTATGAGTGTATTTTAGATTTACCTTCCCACCCTAATACCCATAAGGTATACGTTAATTCCCTTTAACTCCATTTTAAAAAATTCTGTGAATTATCACACCTACTCATGTATAAGCCTGACTCTACTCATAGCAAAAGCATGAATTCCTTATTTTGATATGGTAGAAAAAGCAATTTTAGTAAATCAGTATATCTTTTCCTGGTTGCTTAATAATTTCTAAACTAAAGCCTAAGAATTTTTGTACCTCCAATAAGTGAAAAAGCTTTTTTAAAAAAAATCTCTAAAATTTGAATTCTGACTAGAACCTGAGTGTGGCAGGGTGTGTGTGTGAGAGTATTTCGTGTTTATGCGCAATTACCAGTAGCCCTTCTAAAACACAGTTAGCAACCTTAATTATTCCTCATGATCAAAACCTTTATTTTGGGGGTGGGGGATTAAAGTACTTTAACTCAGAAAACAAGGATTAGCTAGCTTACATATTCTACTGAAAAGTGTCAAAAAAGACAAAGCATTTAAAATAATTTTGTAAGACTAGCAAATATGAGGTTTATGGGTTCTTAACTAACATTTAGGTAATTACAAAGATTCTTCATCTTTATTACAAACTTTTAAGCTATTTTAATAAAATGGCTGTAGATCTCACTGTACTTCTATTTATCTGTGCATTAATAAAAATCTGTTAAAACTCCTTATATAGTAATTCTGAAAAAGTCTTGTCAAATTATATCACTAAAACTACCAGAGAAGCTTTGAAATCTGATTGCAGATTCACTTCAAAGTTGATTTAGACTCTTTCAGAATCTGGCATTTCGATCATGAATATATTCACCAACTTGGACTCTGAAAATATAAAAATTTTAGCCAGTGCTGGTTATAGTTAAACAGTACTGGTATTATGTGACAAAAATAAAAATTGAAAATATATTGTCAATCATGCATTTCATAATTTCATGAACTAAGTAAGGTATAACTCATAAATATTATGTCATTGCAGGTTATTTCAACCTTCATCAGGCCTCGGCTGCCAGCTTACCTGCAGAAACACATCCACACTCATGTAAAATAAAAGGAGTAGGGAAGTGATTTTGCACACATGCTACCCAGTGTTTGGCTTCCAGGTTCCCCTCTTTTATTTAACTATTATTCTAGGTATAATTCCTGGAAGAGCATGAGATAAGGGGTAAGATAGAAGAGAACACCTGTTGGGCTAACAAGAATATATTAGTATATAAAAAGTTTTTCAGCTGAATAACTTCTCACTGTGGTTATCTTATGTGTAACTTATAAACAGTACAACCATTTTTTCCTGTTTCTCCATTTATGTAAAGAATTAGGCTCAATAAAATGTAAAACATACATAAGTTTGCTTTAAATGCAAAGACTCTAGTTTTGCGTGGTTTTTTTTTTTTTTTTGGCTCATCCAAAAAGGTCTCTGCTTTAATAATACAATATGAAAAAGTTCACATATGTACATGGGTACATTCCGTCATTAAAATTTTTCCTTAAATCTATCTCAATGTATCTTTACAACTGATACAACTGATCTTTACAACAAGTCAAAAAAGACAAAGTAAAAATCATTCCATTTTACAGCACTTTAGGTTTTCTGAAGTTCTCCTTTAGGACTTAAAGGACATCATTTAAACGTTGCTTTCCATAGTCTCCAGGATCCATTTGAAGTTCTCGTTCCTCATCATCTGAAAGGGAAATAATTATGTATCAAGAATATTATTTTTAAATCATTGCAGAAATCCAATTAAAAAATGTTTCTTTTTTTTTCCTCAGGTAGTTTTCTCTTTTTTTAAGGTAGTTTTTCCTTTTTATTTTACACCTTTGGCAAATAGTGTTCTATTTCTCAGTTGCTTGGCTAAAGAGCGAAAAGTCTGTAACTATTTTGGAAGATTATTTAATTTTAACAAGTCTTTTAATGATGGATGGATGGAAGGAAGGGGGTATAGAAGAGAGGGAGGAAGGAAGGAAGCTAGACGGATATAGCCAGGAAAACTTTAGGAATCCACGACATTGAGGAGTTGATTTGTTTACATATTATTTCTATATAGATGAAGTTCAGTCCTTTTAACTAAAACTTTGGTAGAAACCATTCTGTATATATTTTCATGCCTCTAAAAACTAAAAATGTTTTCTAATTATAAAATTAATCCATAGTCATCAGGTAAAATTTGGAAGATAAAAGTTACTCATAATCCCAACATTTAACATTTTAGTGAATTTCTTTGTTTCTCTGCAAAGAGTTTACCAGTTAACTTCTTAAGTGGGGTATACAAACAAAAACTTAACCTTTTTTTTTTACCAAAAAGAAAAAATCATTACATTATATTGTTAGACAGTAAGATCCTCAAAGTCACCTTGAGTAGCTACATTACGCAACTCTATATAGTGCTTTGGAGTTTGACTTATTTGACTACTCACAAGCTTTTCTGGATCTTTCATGGGTATCACCCATCACTTTACCATCAGTTTATCTGCCAATAGCAACCTTTCTCTTCTAATTTTACTTCAAACTACAGGTTTTGAAATAAGACTGCTCAGAGTATTAAAATATTAGAATAAGAATGAAAAGTATTTCAATCAGAGCTCAAGAGGCTCACTTTTTTAGTACATGGCCTTTAAAAATGACATCTTTTGATCCTCAAGTCTTGAAAAATGACTTCTCACCCTGACTGATGTGGCTCAGTTGGTTGGGCATCATCCCGCAAAGTGAAAGGTTGATGGTTTGATTCCTGGGCAGGACACATGCCTAGGTTGTGGGTTCAGTCCCCAGGTTGGGATGCGTACAAGAGGTGAGTGATCAATGTTTCTCTCGCACATCAATGTTTCTCTCCCTATCCTTCTTCCTCCTTTCCCCCCTCTCCATACATACATACATACCTACATACATACTTACATACATACATAAATACGTACATACATAAATACATACATACATAAATGGCTTCTCTTACTTTCTGGTTCATGTTACAGTTACCCAATAGCTGAGTATGATAGATCGAGGTGTTACTATCATTTGCCTAGAAATACAATTTTATATAACTCAGAGTTATATATTGAATCCAAATTCGTATATACAGTATTGCTTTCTGAAATCCTCTTTGGTTTAGTAAGTTTCCCACTCTCAGTTTCTCTGGTATATCCTATTGTAAAATTTTGGTTAAGAAAGATGCTATGTGATGGATGTTTTATGCATTAACTTTTCATAATGATGTGTTTATTTCTTCTCTACACTTATTCGTAAAAAATGACAAACTAACTTTCAAGACTTCTGTAATTAAATGAAAACTTAATCACCATGAAGCACTGGGAAAAGCTATTATATAAAGAATTTGAAGAAATTTAACAGGCAAGTTATTGAAAAAATACTGTTACTTTTTGGATTTCTTAAATGAGTAATTATAAAGAGAAAATTAGAGCAAAGATCTAAGAATAGAAAAGAATTCATTTTTTTGAAAAAAATGAATTTCAGTCCTGATCCAGACACTCAACAAACATGATGTAGTTCCTAAACCTCTTTAGAACTCTAATTACCTTCTCCGTAGAATAGGAATAACAGCTGTTTTTTGTCTCAAAATAAAATAGTGCATATGAAGGCAGTCTTCCAAGGTCCTCTATAAATATAAGGGGAAGTTTGGTTTTTTTTTAGTAATTTATGCTCTTTAGAAAATTTTAATATGGTGCCTTCACATCGTTTTTCTGAATTTCATAGGATTTTTGGAGTATTATATTTCTTACATTGAGCTATCATTTACATTAAGAAGAGTCCCTTTTCAGTGTAGCTATTTTAACCAGAATTCAACTTTCTAATAACAACCTGTACATTTATCTGTTAAAGTGTGATGAAATTCCCTAATCAAATTTGATATTGAATAATAACCACTAAATATAATTATACGAACTAATATTTTATTTCACTTTACAAAGGAGCAAAATCTGTAAACAGTTCACAACATAAAGTGGCTATTAAAGGAATATAACATAAAGATATTTATAATGTATTAAATAATTCCTAAGTTACTTCTGAGGTCAAGAAAGAACCACTGCCATAATGCAAGTTCTACCAAGCAGTGAGCTCCATTAAAACATACAAATTAATCCATAGTCCAAAGTGCCATTATCCTCTAAAGCAGGCAACCCAGAGAAAAAAATTCTAGATTTGCTTTTACTTTTTAAATTATTATTTTATTCGACAAACACTTATATAGTGTTACCATGTGAAAGACGCTGTCCTAAATGCTAAACAAATATTTAAATCATATAATCCACATAACTGTTGAGTTAGGTAACTATATTTATCCCTATTTTACAGATGAAGAAATTAAGGCATAGAGGTTATGTAACTCACAGGTGACAGAACTAGTTAAGAGGTACAGCTGGAATTCAAATCCAGGCAATCCTGGCTTAGAATCAGGCACTTAAGCACTATGCTAAGCTTCTTTCCACTGATATACTCAGTAATATGCATTTCATATCCTATTAAACAAACTTGGAAGTTCTGTGAGATTAAAGATAAGAGTACAGGGAATTTGTAAACATCCATCTCCTATTACAATGGAGAATGAATTAGAAGGTACATCTATCAGATGTGCAATCTTTCCATAGTTGATCTTTAAGAAGCTGGGAAAAAAATTTTTTTACACCAATGTAAATATATTTATTTTAGGATATTTGAGGAAACCAGGCACTTCAAACCAAAATAAAGCAGGATGGTAAACACAGGAAAATTAGGCTTCCCTTATTCTACAAGAAAACACTGCGTAGACAGTGCTGAACCAAATGATCAGTATGTATGAACAGGCATCAGAGACAAAGCTGGAATTCTTCAGCTTCCTACAGCAGAGATGCTACCCAAACCTCCATTTCATAATCCAGAATTTTGGAGACCAAAGCCAGAATGTCCGTAGCTGAAGCCAGAGCCTCAGTCCTACAGCTGGAATCTCTAATCCCAGCTACACAACAACTTGAGGAAAATCTCCTCCTAATACCAGAGAGAGCAGATAACTCTGGCTGCAGAGTCTCAATGACTGGGGTAGTTTGCATTTTCTTTCTTGGGTTTGCGGGAAGATGTTTTTCAGGCATTCTGAAATCTGAAATACAATTTCCTATAATACTTGTGTTATACAGAGTGATGCCACTGTGAATGTAGCCATAGCATTTTAGCACTGAGAACACTACTTCAATACTCTCACATTACAAATGAAGAAATTTTGGCCCAGAGAGTTTAAGTCACTTGACAAGCAGTACACAGCTGATCTCCTATTGTCAGGCTAATGTATTTTTCCACTCTACTGCCTGCTTTGGCTACAAGTGCAAAATGGCTTGAAAACTGAATCATTATTTCTACACTGAAGCTATAAGAAATGCATTTAAAGTCCAAATATTCAAACTTAACTAGGAAATAACCATAATTTCTCCTCCCCACTTTTTGAACAGTTAATACTATACCTAAAAATTTTTAACATGAAACATTTTTAAACATGAAAACATGTTTAATATTATTTGGGTCTCCAGTATTTCTTTTTAGTCACTTCACCCAAACTTATCCCTCTTTACTTGCTGGAGTTGATAATCTTGCACCTTTCTGTTCCCTATGATAAGGGAGCCCCCTTGGTAGCTGCCCCCTCCTCTGCTGCTATCATTTAATGAACTCCAAAATGGGATAAAAATGTTAAATGGCAATCCCCAGCTCAAGTAAGATTCACTTGCAAATGAAGAAAACAAGGATTTACCAATCTCCCTACTTCACTGAGGATATCATCCTAGGTCATTTCCTTATATTCCTTAGAATCAATGAATTAATTTTCTTGTGAAAGTAAAAGCAGGGCTGCAAGAAGGTACTGAGGGCCTAACAGTGGAAAGTGGCAATGAGAACTGAGGGTAGGCGAGGGTGGAGGGTACCGAAAAGAGGGAGAGTAGGCACTGAAGATAAATGTACCTGTTATGGATAAAAACCATAAAAATATTGAACTAAAATTTTGTAATAAAAGTCAGCACCTTTAAGAGAGCCAAAATATAAGAAATGATTTTTCAATTATGGTTGAAATTAGTTGCTCTAAAGAAAACCTCAAAATTATCTGAGATGATAGAAGCCCTTCTGAAAGAAAACTAGAAATGTTTAAAGTGCAAAGCAAGCAAGCTTATAAAACCAGAAGTTAAAGAATTATTACTGCAGTCACAGTTATAAGAATAAAAATTAAATGAGAAAAGGGAAAAATATCAGTTAACAACATTTACTGAGGGCCCTATGTATGCTACATACTATGGGTGGTAGGAAGGACTATGAAGGCAGAAAAGAATACAAACCAAACAGTAGGCAAAATAAATAAAAATTCCTGCATTCTGAGAGCTTAAATTCTAACTGGTGATATTATATAGATGTAGGAAAAGGCCTTAAAACAACATTACAAATAACTGCAAGTAAATGTAATCCAAACAAATCACAAAAGCAGTTGAGGAAAAAAATGGTATAATTTATGAAGATGGATGGGAGTATAAAAAAGAAGAGTATAATTTATTCAAAAGTACCAAAAAGTGTTGCGAGATTTTCATTTAATGTATCCTTAAATAACTTCTAACATTTATTATTTTCTTTCTATTCCCAATAACCATTCTTCCAAAACTAGAATGGACATCAAAGCAATGCGTAGGTGGAAGTCAGAGTCTCTGGTTTCCCTTTTTCTATTAAATACATAGTATTCTAGGACAATTATATTTTCTTCTGAGTTTTATAAAAACAATTCTTATCATGAACCTAAATAAAATTTAATTACCTTAAAAAGAGCTAAAGAGTAAATCAAGACAGGTTACATTGAAAAAAATATTTCATGCATAATATAAAATCTGAAACACACATGTTAACTTTAAAATCAAGTTTTATAGAAAAAAGAAAAGCTCCACAAGTACTACTAAATGATGTAAGCAGGCATAAAACAGGCCTAAAAACTTGCAATAAAGCAACATACTCTGATATGCATGCATGGGTAGGGCTGCATGCACACAGGTAGATTCTGAACTTTCACTGTTAAAAGCTCAGAAGTAACACAGTTAACAAGGAAAATATGTTGAATCTGTGTATTAAACATAAAACAGACAAATCTCCACAAACTGATCATTAAATATAAATTTTAAGCCTCAGAAAAAAATTCAAAATCAGCCCTTTCTGTGCAGAATCAGTAGTGAAATAATCTTATCTTCTGATTATTCCTTTTGTGGCTTCCCTGATAACAAAAAGGCTGTCTGGTCAATATTTTACCTAGAATAATTGAAATGCTTTCAGATGAGAAATTAAAAAGAATTATTTTCCAGGAATATATTTGCCTTAGGTAAAGTCTAGAGCCATTTAAAACAATTTAATTCTAAAACTTCTCAAGACTCTGAGTTTCAAATCTAATCTATATCAATAACACATATAACTAAAAACAAAAATAATTAAAATGATTTATCTACAAATCTACTAATGCCAAACCACTACTGTAAAATGGTTTTCAAAACAAAATTGAAAAACTGCACAAAACCTCTTTGTATTAATACTATACTGGTACTAATAAGTGGGAAAATTCTACACAAATTCAACCAAATTGGGTTGGTAGGTTTCACGGTTACAGCATGGAGACCAGGCCCACGCTCACCTTGGACGTCTTCCTCTCCACCATCACCATCTTCTTCCTCATTGTATGCCAGCTCAGCCTGCTTGTCTGCCTCATACTCACCTACGTTACCATCATCCCCATTATAATCCGCCAGTTTAGAGCCATGCTGCGGATCAACAGGGGATTCATTCTCATCAAAGAATCGGCCTGTGAAGTAGGTAGAGGATTAATTCCAGAGTAAAGAGAGAGAAGAAAAAGAAGGAACCTGTACTGAAGGCAGATCAGAAAGTAAACAAGTGAAACCTGGCAACTTTCAGGACAATGTTTATAAAAAAGAAACATTTTGTGAAGGTTATTCAAGAAAAAAGGAAATAAGATTGAAGACAGAAAATAACTTTTATTTAAGAATTTCTCTTTTGTGTTAATTTTAGTACTTGCTACTTAAGGTTTTAATGTTTTCTTAAAGAAAAGGACACCGTATTCAGTACTGTTTTCCTATTAACCAACGACTTCTCTGATAGAAGTATTTGTCTAATTTAACACTTTATGGGGAAGAATACTTTTATTACTGGATACAAAATATATTTGAAATTTGTAGTCATTTATTGCTTTATGATATACCACTTTCCATGAATAATTTGATATCTTTTTTTAATATAAAAATGAACAAATACTATGCAGGCTAGTTTCTTTCATGATACTAAGAAAAATTGACACACCTGAGAATTATCTTAAGTTCCTTCAGTACCAGTGATTCACTGTAACCATGAATTAGTTTTCAAGGAGCAATGGCAGAGAGTAAACTATCAGGATCCCTACTGGTATGTTTTTTGAAAACACAATCCAAGTAACTCTGATTTATTCTTTCCCATTTTGTAAACCAGATATTTAAAAGTCAATGGAAGAGGGTACTTAAGAAAGTTGACCTACATGAATCTGTTAATTATATACATTAATAACAACTAGAAATCAGGAAGAACAACAGACATAACACCTACTCCAGAAAGCTATTTAACAACCAGGCATTCAAAATAAAAGTTAGGCAAATTAAGATATGCCTCAAAATGACACGTTAAACTCTACTTTGACATTAAATTTAAGTAACATAAAGCAAACTTTTTATCCCAGTCCCTTAAATATGACATTAAACTCCTCATGATGTAAATTTTTAAAATTTTTTTAAAATTATAAAAAATGTTCTTTAATGGGTCTAAAATTTTTGGAATTATATTGTAAAAATTTTTGCAATGAGACAGTCAGGAAAAAAATAACAACTTCCTTTGCTTAGAAAGAAAAGTTACATGCAAATAAAAAAAAAAATCATGGAGGTATTAGTTAATTCTATAGATGGTTCACCACATCATCAGGACAGTATATTCCTCGTTGCTGGGTGATGAGTCAATCAGGAAAACAGTTGAAGAACAAATCACATTTACATAGACTTTGAAAGCTGGGGGGTGTGACAACAGAGAGTGAAGTAATTGTGGCCAGAAAAAACAACAACAACACACACACACACACACACACACACACACACACACACACACAAAAGAAACAAATGAAAAACAAAAACAGAAGGTCCTCTCAAATCTATTATAGAATAAGATCGAGTATGTGCAATAAATAAATAAGTGCAAAATTTGATAAAAGAGTTAGAAAAATATAAATGAATATACAAGAGTTACAAAGGAAAAACAATAACAAGAATAGGTAAGCTATTTGTGAGAAAGACAACCTACCTAATGACAGTAACACAAAACAAAACATTTTGGTGACTTTTATTATTATCTCTTTCCCTAATGATAAAATAAATCATGCCAATGTAAGAGAGATTTATATAACTCTATATTTTCTTTTTCTTAATATGTAAATTTACTATGGACAAAACACCTGAAACAGTTAAACTATCTTCATGCAATGTGAAACTGCTGTTTTAAACATACAAACATTTTATTGTAGTTAACAAGTAAATTGCTCGAAGTATACTACTTCCTCCAAGAAAATATTTTCAATTTTTATCAGTTATGAATAAAGTTATTGCAAAATATAGTTAATATTATCAAACATGGTATATTAACCAGAGATGGTCCATCTGTGCCTATTATAATATTCCAACAAAACAATACATAAAGTTTCTTTAAGCATTTTTATGATCTGACTACCCTGAATTCAGTCATAAAATTTTAATACAATTAGTGATACTCAGCTAACAGTGAGAAAATCAGTAACAAGAATGGACAACAACACAACTGTCCTTTGTTAAATAGTAATTTGTGCTCTCATATGTACAGAATTTTCATCTTTGTAGAAAGAGCTAACCGTTATAAACAATGAGAGAGAAAAAAGAGTCAACCACACAACATTGCCAGTCAAGTTGGGGATATCAGACAAACTTCACATTAAACAGTGAATGAATTTGATAATATATATAAAAATGCATAATGCTGATCAATATAACAGACTGGAAATTATGTAACTGTCAGGCAACATTTATCAAAAAAAGTCACACAATGGAGAAATTAGTGTGGGTTAGAGCTAGAAGAGATTTCAAAAAGAGGCATATATATGGGACCATGACAGAGAGAAGGAAAGATGCATTCAAAGAGTAAGAATGAAGATGGAGTATTTAGGAAACAGTAAAGAGATTAATTTGACTGTATTTATATTATAAAGTGGAAAGGAGAATATAAAGAATTGCAGGTTCAATCTCCAGTCAGGGCACATACAAGAAGCAACCAATGAATGCATAAATAAGTGAAAGAACAAGTTGATGTTTCTCTCTCTACCCCTCCCATTCTCCTTTTTTTCTCTCTAAAACCAATATTTAATAAGTAAATAAATAAGCAAATAAATAAAAAGGTCTGCTATATCTACTAAATAAGGTTACAGTTTGAATGAATAAGTATATAAAAGTATTGAGTTGACCAAAAATTTCATTTGACTTTTTTCTGTAAGACGGCTCTAATAGTGCTTAGTTGTCTTTAACTTCATGTGAACCAATTTTGTTAGATTGTATTGACAGCCGTCATATCAGCATACATTAAAAAAAACATCAAAATTGGTGAGTTTTTGTGTACCCATTTTAATGTTGAACATGCAAGAAAATCCACAACATTTTTGGCACATTTTTACTTTAATATTTCAAGAAAGGTAAATATGCAACTGAAACACAAAAAAGGGATTTGTGCAGTGTATGGAGAAGGTGTTGTGACTGACTGAATATGTCAAAAGTTGTTTGCTAAGTTTCATGCTGGAGATTTCTCTGTGGACAATGCTCCATAGTCAGATAGACCAGTCTAAGTTGATAGCAATCAAATCAAGACATTAATTGAGAACAATCAATGTTACACCATGCAGGAGATAGCCAACATACTCAAAATATCTAAATCAATTAAATTATTGGTAATAATAAAAAATGTGTTTTTTATGGGGGGAAAAACGGACTTTTTGGCCAACCCAATATCTACTATGTTTTTCATCCATCCATCTAACAAAGGTTCACTGATTTTTGTGACAGAAAATGTGCTAGGCACCATGATACAAAAATATACTTACAATCTCCATCTCCAGTAATTCATAGTAGTAAGAGAGACGAACATGTAAACAAGTAAGTAGAAAGTGATGTTATGTGTGCTATAACACAGTAACCTAGAAAAAGATATCTGAATGTGGAGACTTGCTACCATTGGTTTCTATCTGATAGAGGAAATTCAAACTTCATATGGGAGGCAATAGGCAGTTGTCATGATTACTTTTAAACTGAGATCAGGAATCTAATCTGCCTTATGTTCCACAGCATCTCCAGGGTCTAGTCAGGTAAGAAGGTATAGGACTTAAATTAGGAAGATATCAGAAAAAACGTTACGTACAGGTCAATCAAATATATTTAAAAATGACAAACCAAATGAATAGATGGCACAATGAAGTAGAAAAAGTCAAAGAATGATTCTATAATTCTAGCCTGGAAACTAAAAATTATGGTGCCTGACTCGAAATGGTATAATTGGGAATGTAAGGGAAGGCAAATGTTGCTTTAGGTATACTGAGCTTAGAATTACAGTAAGATAACCATGAAAATATAGATACATGTATGGAACTAGACTCTAGGGGCAAAGTGAGAGACGTGTAGATTTAAGACTTATAAATGTAAAGCGAAGAGGTTAAACAATGAGAACATAATTTCTCCTTGGAAATAAATATTTAGAGAAAACAGCTATAAGTCAAAGGAATGATCTTGGGAAATAACTCTATTTCAAAAGGAAAAAGGAAGTAAAGTTACCACATGATGGTATAAATCTGTGATGTGTTTCAATAGGAATTTATTATCAGACTTCATCTCTGCAGCATTTTACCTATTTAAAGATTTTAAATTTAGTTCTGTCTTTCAATAACCACAGTGTTAAAGCTGTGCCCAACTAGGGAAGTAATACAGTAATTATATTTAGTTTGGATAGCCAGATTTCCTTATATTGTAGCAAAATTCAATTATGTACTTGAATATTATTTTCACCCTGATGGCTGGTTGAAAATAATTAACTTAGAGACTATCAGTAACAAGATAGCTTCATCTTAACAGCTGAAACATGAAAACACAAAGAAGCAACATATACACTAGCTATTCAAAGTCTTCAGGCAACATCAAGTGGGAAAAACAATAAACTTCATATAGAATGACACATATTCTTTAAAACACATTAAATATCAGACTGTAAACTTCAAAGACCAGTAGAAAGGTAAAGGACAATGGCAAATACCTAGAATATTCTCAGTCACGAAAGGGCATTTCAGTCAAGAGAACTAAACAGTATATTGTAATTCTGTACTATAAGCCAAAGCAAGATAATTTGGGTTTTTTTGCTTCATTAGCTAAAGGTTCATTAATGGGTTTCAATTTCTCAACTATTTTATTCAAAAGAGAGTTATATTTTTCATGTCATTCTTTTAATATATCGCCACTATTATAAACAAAAAGAATCAATCTGACTTGATTATAATAACTCTAGAGAAGAAAATAAAAGGAAATTTTACTCTAAAAGAGGCAACCTCTTTTTCTAGCCTTTATCTATTGGTAGTATCTACTTTGTACCATTCATCTGGCAATGAACACATTCAACTGACTCCTGCATTATTCAAATTAACACCGACAGTTTTGACTATTTCAAGTATCCCTGAGGGTCCATTACATGTGAAAACTTAATCTGTTGAGACATGAGAGAGACTCATGAGTGCTGCGAGGGGAAGAGGGTGTACAAATTGTGACAGAAATGTTACTGTAGGTTTTCCTCACAAAACAATATATAGGGGAAGCTACTGACTGGTGTTTGAACTGTTTACTTTGATTTAATTATCATCAATATTTCGGGGCAAAAAAACCATACTTAATTTTGCATTTCAGGGTATGGGACCTCCATGTAAAAGGCACAGGAATGAATCTGTTAATTTAGTGGATTTAGGGGAATTAAAGAGAAACAAGAAATGAAAGAAACATAGTAGGTAGAAATTATGGCTAAACCATGTGAACAATTTGACCATCCCCCATTCCCAATGCAAAGAGGTTCAACTTCTCTTTCTGCTTCTTGATATAATCCACAAATTGCCTTTTTGTTACTTTTTTCCTTAAGACTAATTCTATGAGGGGGAAAAAGAAGCAGGAAAGCACACAATTTGATTGTTTCAAGGTCAAATACTTTTCTCCGTTGTCTCTCCCTTTTATTTTACACCAAACTTATTGGACTAGCCACAGCACTAGCATAGGATAAAGGACTTGAGGTAGGAAGTATGTGTTAATTTTTGGAGACTACCAGGCATGCATCACATATTTATGACAACTACATTAATCTTAAGTACATTAAATATTCTGACATTATACTTCAACTTCAGTATTATTCTTTAACATTCCAAATAAATAAGACCATACTATAATTAACAAATTCTTGTATAAGCTTGATTGATTGCCTATTTGAATCCATATCAGGAAAAATGTCTTAAGACAATATTGTAACACACTGAAGAATGGAACAAACCATTTGTTCAAATATTTCACAAAAATTTTTCTTTTTAACGTAGCACCAGGACTTATATTTTATAAAAGTTTAACAGATTTTTCTATTTTATTATTAAATATTTTCAGATATATAAAGTATGCAGAATATAGCATCCGTGTTCCCATCATCCAAAGCTTTATCAAATTTTAACTTTTTTGCCACATTGTTTCAGAATTTTTTTTGCCATACTGTTTATTTATTCAAATAAATAAAACATTACAGATACAATTAAAGTTCCCTGGGTACGTTTCCTTAGCATTCTCCTCCTATCTCAAAGATAACCTCTATCTTAAGTTGGTTGTTAAGTATCCCCATGAAGGTTTATGTATTCATTAATAAATAGTATTGATTGACAGGCTTTCAAACTTTAAATATACAGCATCTGTGCAGGAAAGAGTTAACTCAGCAAGCATTCCAAAGAAATGCTTGTCTTCAAAATTGGCCCTGGACTGGATCCTCGCACATAATTTACAAGACTGAAGGCTTGGGCCATAGTATACCAATTTGACTGGATAAATTTATCCTAACAAAGTGATTTATGGTGAATATTTGTTTTTGCTAAGTGGACAAGGGGAAGGCTAGAGTCTGGTGAGCTGAGCTCAGTCATTTGAGCACTGCATGACTACATGTGGGTGACTGACCCCCAATAAAAACTGTGGACACGAAGGATCAAATGAGCTTCTCTAGTTGGCAACACTTCACATGTGTTGTCATACATCTCTACTGGGAATATTAACCACACCTCCATGCAACTCCACTTGAGGGAACTCCTGAAAGCTTGTGCCTGCTTTCTCCTGGAACCTGCCTCACAAGTCTTTTCCATTTCCTGATTTTAATCTGTGTTTTTTTTTTTTTTGCTATACTAAACTGTAACTGTGAGTATAACAACTCTTTTCGGTCCTATGAGCCCTTCTATTGAATCATCAAGCCTGAAGGTGGCCTTGGGACTCCCAACACAGCATCATCTTGTATCTATTCTATTACTTGCTTTATTCCTTCCACATTATGCTTCTGAGGTTTATCCATGTTGATAATGGGATTTTATCCATTCATTTTAACTCCTACATATGATTCCATTGTATACATGGTATATACGATGATTTATCCATTCTCATACCATTAGAGTGTTTGTAGGTACACATTAGGTTCTAATTAATCTTTTCATTAACAAAAGTTCTTCATAAAGTCCAATTTATCATTTTTTTCATTTATTGTTAGCTTTTTTGGGCAGGGAGGGTATCTGATATCTGGTTTAAGAAATCTTTGCTTAATCTACATCATGAAGATATTGTTTTCTTGTACAAGTTCTATTTGTTTTCAATATTAAATCTGCAAGCTATCTTGAATTTCATTCTGTGTATTGTGGGAGGTACAGGAGTAAGGTTAGTATTTTTCCATTTGGCCATTCAATTGATCCCATACTATTTATTGAAAAGACTATCATTTCCCACATTGAACTGCAGTATCAACTTGTTTATAAACCATGTGTACAAAAATGTGTCATCAGTTTCTGGAGTCTATATTCAGTCCCATTGGTCCATCTGTCTATTTCTTTTGCCAGTATCACATTGTCTTAGTTACTTTAACAATAAGAGTTTTAAAAGCCTTGATATCTGGTAGTGGAAGTTGCTAAGTTTTGTTCTTCTTATAGATTGTCTTGGCTATTCTTAGTCCTTTGCATTTCCATACAAATTTTAGAGTCAGTTACTCAAAATTCCACCCCTCAAAAATGCTCCTGGAATTATAATGGGATAAGCACTGAAATTCTGTATCAAGTTTTCCAGGATGGCATAGGTAAACACGGCTCGCCTCCTCGCACAACCACATCAAAATTACAACTAAAATACAGAACAACCATCACTCAGAACTGTCAGAAATCAAGTTGAACGGAAGTCTAACAACTACAGTATTAAAGAAACCACATTCATCCAAACTGGGAGTGAGAAGCGCCAGTCCCACATCAGGCCCCCCAGCCCAGGGTTCTAGTGCCAGGGGAAGATAAGCCCCCACAATTTCTGGCTGCAAAAACCAGTGGGAATTGAGTCAGTGGAAGAAACTTCTGGAGTCCCAAGCAGTTCCTCTTAAAGAACCCACATATGGACTTGATCAGACTCACTCCTCTGAGCTCCAGCGTGGAAACCACCACTGGCATATAAGGAGAAAATGAAGTATCTGGCATCAAGGCGAGAGTGGGGAATAAGCTTTTCCCCCAAGCAGAAAGGCAGGCTATTATTGTTCCTCTTCTGAACCCTCCCCCAACAGAGCCACAGAGCTGGCAGGCTGGTGCCACATCTGAGACTCTATCAACCTAGCTAACATTCTTGGCCCCACCCTGGGATCCCCAGAGACTCCATCCCACCCAACTTACAGGCCCACCCAAGCTGCTTTTCCATTTGAATGACTGGTCTTGCCTCATGCTTCACAATTTCCTAAATCCTCTCAAACAATCAATAGCCATCCTCCGTGAGCCCTAAGCCCCTGCACCTCTTGCTAAGGGGCAACAGGCCTGGCTCTAGCAGCAGCCAACTTAGTTCCACAGCTTGGTTCTCCTGGGAATCTCTAAGCCCAGCATGAGCAGCAGCCATTTCAAATTACTTTATGGCTCAGGGAGGGTGGCCCCAGGAAAAACACAGGTGGGGGCTGACCTTGGCCAGCACCACACAAGAAACCCCAGAGCCTGCGTACCCAGTGGACAGCTACACACCACACTGGAGCATCAGCACCTTGCCCCTGAACAGCTGATCCTCTGTGGAGGGCAGAGGTTGGTGGTCAGTGGCCATAGCCAGTCCTTGCAACTGACTGGCCTGTGTGAATCTTTCCCATTGACCCTCTAAGACTAATCAAGGCTCAACTACGAGAGGAGGGCGTACTCAGCCCACACAAAAGGAAGACCTTGAGTACCCAGCTTGGGTGATAGGGGAGGCTTTGCCACTGGACCCTACAGGACACCTACTGCATTAGACCATAGTACCAAGACACAGAGTCAAAGCAGCTCTACCTAATATATAGAAACAAACACAAGAAGGCTGCCAAAATTGGGAGACAAAGACACATGGCCCAAATGAAAGAAAAGATCAAAACTTCAAAAAAGAGCTAAACGAAATGGAAATAAGCAATCCATCATATGCAGAGTTTAAAATATTGGTTTTAAGGAAGCTCATGGAACTTAGTGAGGACCTCAACAGCATAAAAAAGATCCAGCCAGAAATGAAGGATACACAAATTAAAATAAAGAACAATTCACAGGGAAACAACAGTCGAGTGGATGAAGCCAAGAATCAAATCAATGATTTATTTGAAACAAAAGGAAGCAAAAACAACCAATCAGAACAAGAAGAAAACAAAATCCAAAAATAATGAGCATAGTGAGTGTGAGCAGCTTCTGGGACAACTTCAAGCGATCCAACATTCCAGAAGAAGAAAGGAAAGAGCAAGAAATTGGAAATCTATTTGAAAAAATCATGAAAGAAAACTTCCCTAATTTGGTAAGGGAAATAGACATGCAAGTCCAGGAAGCAGAGAGTCCCAAACCAGATGGATGCAAAGATGCCCACTCCAAGACACATCAAAATTAAACTGCCAAAGGTTAAGGATAAAGAGAGGATCTTAAAAGCAGCAAGGGAAAAGCAGAGAGTTACCTACAAAGGGGTTCTCATAGACTGTCAGCTGATTTCTCAAGAGAAAATTTGCAGGCAGGAAGAGACTGGCAAGAAGTATTCAGTCATGAAAAGCAGGGACCTACAACGAAGATTGCTCTACCCAGCAAAGCTATCATTTAGAATGGAAGGGCAGATAAAGAGTTTCCCAGACAAGAAAAACCTAAAGGACTTCATCATCACCAAATCATTATTATATGAAATGTTAAGGGGACTTATTTAAGAAAAAGAAGATCAAAACCATTAACAATTAAATGGCAACAAATACATATCTATCAACAATTGAATCTAAAAACTAAGTGAAGAAGAACAGAGACAGAATCATGGATACAGACAGCATTTTGATGTTTGTCAGATGGGAGGGGGGTGAAGAGGTCAGGGGATTAAGAAGTACAAATAGGTAGTTACAGAATAGGCATGGGGATGTAAAATGCAGTACAGGAAATGGAGTAGCCAAAGAATCTATGCATTAACCATGGATACGAACAATGGCGTGGGGATTGCCTGAGGAAGTAGAAGGTGCTGGGTGGAGGGGGCAAAGGAGGAAAAATTGGGGCAACTGTAATAGCATAATCAATAAAATATAATTAAAAAAAGAAATTCTAGATCTGAGAAGAATTAACATCTTTAAAATACCAAGCCTTCTAATCTATGAACATGAATTTATTTATCTAATTTCTGTTAATATTTTATAGTTTACAGAGGTTCTTGTGACTATTTTGTAAGATTTTTTTCAAGGATCTGATGTGTTTTATATTAAATATACTTTCTATTTTAAAATTTCACTTCATATTTTCTTGGTGACATATAAAATACAATTAATTTTTATATTAACTTCGTATCTAATAACTTTGTTAAATACATTTGTTTGTAGATTATTTTGAATTTTCTACATACAAAATCATGTCTGCAAATAATATCAATTTATCAGTTTTATTTCTTCCTTTCCAGTATCTATACTGTTTATTTCCTTTTCTTGCACTTTATTTCACTGACTAGGACTTAACAGCAAAAAGACAAATAGAAGTGATGATAGTGGTTATCCCAGCCTTCTGGATTTCAGGGGTAAAACTTCTGATAGTTCACCATTAAGTATGATTTTGTTTTAAGATTCTTGCAGATACTCTTTATCAGATTAAAGAATTTACTTTATAATCCCAGTTTGTTTAGGTTGCTGATTATCATGAATACACACTGAATTTCCTCAAATGCTTGCATCTACAAAGATTACCATTTGGTTTTCTTCATATATTTTGTTAAGGTGGTGAATTACATAGACTGCTTTTCAAATATTAAATACCCTTGCATTTGGGAATAAATCCTACATGGTCATCATGCACATCATATTTATCTATCTGTGGATTTGACTTGCTAATATTTTATTCTATGTTAAGAGGGACTGTAATGTAATTTTCCTTTCTCATATTCTTAGTTTTGCTATCCAACTTACTCTGGTTTCATAAAATGAGTTAGGAAGTGTTTTTTCCTTTTCAAGTCTATAGACGAGTTTATATTAAATTGGTTTTATTTCTTCCTTAAATGTTCGGAAGAATTCAGCAGCAAAATCATTTGTACATGAAAATTTCATTAAGGGATGGTATTAAATTACAGACTCAATATCTTAAATAGACATGGAACTATTCAGATTTTCCATATCTTCTTGTATGAAGGTGTTTCCCTAGGATATTGTCCATTTCTTCTTAATTTTCAAATGTTTTGGCACTAATTCATAATACCTCATTTAATATCCTCTAATATTGTTATTTGTATGACCTACATTGATGCTTTCTTTTTTCATTCTTTTTTAAAAATATTATATTTATTTACTTTTAGAGAGGGGGAAAGGGAGGGAGAAAGAGAGGGAGAGAAACATCAATGTGTGGATGCCTCTCACAAATCCCCAGCTGGCGACCTGGCCCACAACCCAGGCATGTGCCCTGACCGGGAATTGGACCAGCGACCCTTTGGTTCACAGGCCGGCACTCAATCCACCGAGCCACACCAGCCAGGGCTCTTTTTTCATTCTTGATATTGGTAATTTGTGCCATCTCCGTCTTGATCTGTGCTAGAGGTCTTATTTTCACTAATCTTCAAATAATCAACTTTTGGTTTTGTCAATTTCGTTATCAATTTCATGTAGTAATCTAGCTAACTTCTCTCATTACTTCTAGCAGTGTGCCTTTCAGGGTATGGTGAGACTTTTAATTATCTATACCACTTTATGGTTATCAGTTTACTCACATTTTCAAATTTTCTTGAGCCAGTTTTGATAATTAATAACTTTATAGAAAACTACACATTTGACCTAAGTTTTCAAATTTATTGTCAATGTTTTATAAAATATTTTCTTGTGATTTAAGTTATACTTTCTTTGTTGTTCTGAATACTATTTGTCTTCTTTATTTTTCTTCATTACTATTCCCAGAGGATAGTTTATCTGGGTTTTTTTCCCCCTCTTATCTAATTATTCTTTATCTTCCATTTCATTTATTGATGTCCTTGTCTTTAATTTTTTCTCCCCTCTACATTCTTTAGGTGATTCTTTTTCTCTTTCTCTGAAGCCAGATTATCTGAGGCCTAATCTTGACCCAGCTATTTACTAGCTAAGTAATCCTGGAAGCATTTTGAAATTTTTTTTTGTGTTTCCAATCAATGAAATGGGAATAATGATACTACTTACACATGGGTTTATTATGAGTTTATATATACAAACACTTTAGAACAGCAATTGGTATATATTAACTACTCCAATGTTAGCTATTATTAGTATTGCCATCATTAGCTGCAGTAGTACAACTACCACCACTACTATTATTACTACTACTATTTTTGAGTTGAAGTCAACTCATTTGATTTCTATATTTTTTTTCTTAATGCTTTTGAGGTCATAAATTTAGCTATAAAGTCTACTTCACAGGTATCCCTCATATTTTGATATGTGTGGTATTTATATTATTGTTCAGTCTGTAAATTTTGAAATGCCCATTATTAGTGCCTCTCAATGTTATTGAGGATTGAATTTTTAAAGTTTATAATATAGAAATTTTAAAACTCTGTTCATGATATAAACTGTTTGAAATTTATTAAGGTTCTCTGTGACCTAGTATCAAGCCAATTTATGTAATTGTTCCATGTGTACCTGAAAAATGTTTTTGTCTTTATTAATGATTTGTATACATTTATATACTTGAATAAAATTAATAATTTTTTGCTTCTAAGTTTCTATAGTCTTGGGTTTTTATAAATTTTAATAGAAGTATATTAAAATTTTTCACGTTAATTATGTAGTTGTCAATTACTTCTTGAAATTGTGTCAGTTTTTTGTCTATTTACTGGCTGTTTTTGATGATTATTTCCTTTTATTTCCTCTTTATAGTAGATAGTTCCTCTTATTAGGGAGTATCCTTTCATTTTTTTTCTTTTTTTTAAAAAAAACCTATTTTGTCATTTGTTAATACTTTACATCAGCTTTATTTTGATTAATTTTCACCAAGGAACATCTTTTAAAAATTACGGTAAACTATACATTGAATAAAATGTCCATCTTAACCATTTTTAAGTGTATAGGTCAGTGGCATTAAATACATTAGCGTAACTGTGCAACCATTACCACCATCCATGTCCAGAACTTTTTTCATCTTCCCAAATTGAAACTCTGTATTTATTAAATAACCCTCCCTTCCCCACACAGCCCCTGGCAAACACCGCTTACTTTTAGTCTCAATGAATTTGACTACTCTAGGTACCTCATGTAAGTGGAATCCTAACAGTCTTTGCCCTTTTATGACTGGTTTATTTCACTTGGCACAGTAACTTCAAGGTTCATCTATGTTGTAGCACATGTCCTAATTCCCTTCCTTTTATTTATTTTTATTTAATCTTTACTGTATTTTTTTTTCGATTACCATTTAGTCCCCTTACACCCCCAACCCACCAGCAATCACCACACTATTGTCCATGTCCATGAGTACTTTTCCCCTTTTGCTCAAAAATATGTAATGCTTCATGAATTTGCATGTCATCCTTGTTCAGGGGCCATGCTAATCTTCTCTGTATCATTCCAACTTTTTGAGATGACACCCAGTTCACTCAGGCACACCAGTCAGGGCTCATTCCCATTTTAGTATAAGTGCTGCCAAAGTGAGCACTTTCCTTACTTTTTAAGGATGAATAGCCCTGGCTGGTGTAGCTCAGTGGACTGAGCGCCAGCCTGCAAACGGAAGGGTCAGGGGTTTGATTCCCAGTCAGGTCACATGCCTAGGTTGTGGGCCAGGTCCCTGGTAAAGGGTGCACGAGAGTAACCACACATTCATGTTTTCCTCCCACTTTCTCCCTCCCTTCCCCTCTGTCTAAAAATAAGTAAAATCTTTAAAAAATGTAAAAAAAGGCTGAATAGTATCCCACTACACACACACACACACACACACACACACACACACACACACACCCCCACCCCATCCCCCCACCACCACATTTTGTTTATACATTCATTCATTGATAAACACTTGGGTTGCTTCCACCTTTGGCTACTGTGAATAATAATGTTATGAATATGAGTGTACAAATATCTATTAAAGTCCCTGTTTTCATTTCTTTTGGGTATATATCCAGAAGTGAGAAATATCTTCTTTAGTCCTTTTATTTTCACATTTTCTAATGTGTATGTATTTAAGATTAAGTTGTAAACACTATATACGATAGCTAAGTTTTTGTGTCCTTTTCTTGTCTGTTTTTAAAGAGATTAACTTTATTTATATTTATCTTTTTTTATAGTATGACATCTTATTTCTTTGATTTTACTGTTTAGACTCCCTTCTTTGTTTTTTCTTCTTCTTTCCTTTCAATATTACCTTCTTGTCTTCCTCTGTCCACTGTTGTATGAAAGCAGTAGACTTTATTGCAATTATTTTAGTGATTATCTTTAAATTTGAGATATACCTACTTCATAAATTTTTCTAACAAAATTTCAAAGTATGCAGTATTTCTGTCCTCTTTCTACACAAGACATGGACCTTCTCATTTTACCTTTGAACATCCTATCTTTTATTATTATTTGCTCTTGTTTTCGCTGTCTTAACACAAAAATAGTTTTTTAACTAATTAAATTTACCAACAGCTTTGATCAACTTGAGTTCCCATTATTTTGTGGCTGTTACTATCCGTCTTCAATTTTCTTTTTACTAAAGAATAACCTTTACTCATCTTTCATTGAGGGTCTATGAGAGGTAAACTCAGTCTTGTGTAACTGAATATGTCTTCATTTTGCCCTTGTCTTCATTATCTGGCATAAGATTCTATTTTGGTTCATTATTTTCCAATTATTACATGAAGATATTAATCATTTATCTTTTGACATTCAATTTGCTGATAAAAAGTCTGCTTTGAATATAATTGTCATTCCTTGGAAATAATCTATATTTTATGACATCATTTACATTTTTTCCTTAATTTTTGGATACTCTGATGTTTTCCTACAATGCCTAAAAGCAAAGATTTTCTTAATTTATCCTACTTGACACTCAGCAGGCACATTTTACCTGAGAAATAATATCTTTCTTCATTTGCAGAATATTCTGAGCTCTTCAAATACTCCAAAATTCTTCTCAAGAATTATTCCCTCCATTCTCTACCCAAAACTCCTATGAGACATACCTACATCTTCTGTTCCTTTTAACACCTGTCATATATATGATATATATGTATGTTTCTAAATCTCTCATCTGTTTCTCTGTCACTCTGTGCTACATTCTGATGAATATCTCAATACAAGCTTCCAAATCACGTTAGTCAACTATGTTCATGGTCTACCATCTCAGCCACTGCTTTTTTATGTCAATGATTGTATTTTTCATTTCAAAAATGTATAAATGATTTTTATATCTACCTGCTTTTGTTTCTTAATTTCTTCTTTTTTTTGAAAAGGTTATGTCTTCATCTGTCTCTTCGAGTACCCTTAAACATATCTAGTTTAGAGCGTTATATAAAATAATTTCATGCTTCAACTATTGATATGTTGGTTATCTGTTAGCATTAATATTTCTCTATAGTTTTAGAGTTTTGGCTTGATGACTAATTTTCAGTGTGTAGGGGTATTATGTTTTTTCTCTTTTTCCCCCATATTATGTAGTTATTCTACTTTATTTTCTTACTTATTGACTTTAGAGAAAAGGGAGAAGGGGGAAAAAGAGAAAGAGAAACATCAATTTGTTACAGTTTTTCTGCATTCATTGGTTGCTTCTTGTTTGTGCCCTGACCAGAGATCAAACACACAACCTTGGCATATCAGATGACACTCTAACCAAATGAACTACCTAGTTAGGGTTTATCTTATAGTCATTTTAAAGATGCTTTCACCCGGTGACCCAGTTTAGGGTGAGTTTCTACAATCACATCTCAGAGTTTCTATTCCATGATACTACCAGGGATGGCATAAGTTCAGTATAGAATCAATGGTGGTGTAGTTTAGTGCAAGGTCACAAGGCTGCGGTTTTGAGTTCCTACCTCCATAAACGTTCATGTTGCTAAACACTGTAGTCCTGGATGGCAGTCAGCAATAGCTTTATTTTCTGCATGTTCTGCTATGGGAGAAGGGGCAATGATTAGGTCCTGGTTTTAAGTAATAAGCCTGTTAGTATTATAAGTCGTTCCAATTTTTGCTTATTTATTTGTCTCTTAGAAAAGAGCCAAATTCCTGGAAATCTGAATTTCCAGACCTGGAGCCTAATAGGTCCAATCATTCAATTCCTTTCATTATTCTGTATTTTTGTGCCATTTCTTGACCACAGAAATGTTTAACATGTTTTTGAGGTTATCAATATCCTTTCAGTTCTCTCTCTGTCACATTTTGTCTATCACTATATGTGTGAGCAGAGTAGATATATAAAAGTTGAACTCACTAAGCCATTTGAACCAGAAGCTGAAAATACATTTAAAAGATCCACACATAAAAAAAACATTAGACTCTGGACAGGTAGCTCAGTTAGTTAGAGCATCGTCTTGATACACCAATGTTGAGGGTTGGATCCCCAATCAGGAAATATGCAAGAAACAACCAATAAAGGCATCATTAAGTGGAACAAATTGATGCTTTCTCTTCCTCCTCTCTCTGTCTCCCCCCCTCCAATCTCTCTCTAAAATCAATCAATAAATTATTTTTAAAAAACCCTGACCAGTGTGGTTCAGTTGGTTGGTGGTTGTCCTGCAAAGCAAAAGGTCATCACTCGTTCAATTCCTGGTCAGGGCACATGCTTGAGTTGAAGGTCCAGCCCCCCGTCATGGTGCATGCAAGAGGAAGCTTATCAATGTTTCTCTCCTTCTCTTTCTTCCTCCCTTCCCCTCTCTTTAAAAATAAATAAAAATATTTTAAAAACATTTTTTTATAAAGAAAGTCGTGTACTCTTTGATCATTAGCTTGTCTATCCAATGTTGTTCAGGAGATTCATTAACCACAATTAAATATATAAATCTCTGCTGCTACTCACCCTGAAGCATGTTACACAAAAAAAGTCCATATGAGATTAGCTCAATCAATAATAATCACCTACAATTTGGAGTAACTGTCCTTGTGACTTTCAGTATTAGGCTGACATTTGAAATGAACCATTTTCTCTATTCAAAGCAACTAGATACATAAGCTATGTCCCTCTTACCTGAAAACAGGTGGGGAGTCCATGGATTCTCAATTTCAACTACTTTGGATGGTGTCTGACTATTTCTTCAAAATATGCCTCCAGGATACTTTAAGTGTCCCTCAAACCATATTTTGTGTCATCAGGTATCCTACATTCTATATTTTATTTTATTTTTTTAAATTCTCACCCAAGGATATGTTTTTATTAATTTTAGAGAGAGAGGAAAGGAGAGAGAGGGGGAAGTATTGGTATGAGAGAGAAACAATGATCAGGCGACTCTCGTACACACCCCAACAGGGGATGGAACCCACCACCTAGGTATGGGCCCTGACTGGGGATCAAACGCACAACTTTTTAGTGTCTGGGATGACAATCCAAACAACTGAGGCACCCAGCCAGGGCCTACATTCTACATTTTAAATTAAACCAAACCATATGTGTCTTCCAAATACAGCAAAACATGCTAATAAATTACCTAGCCATTTATGCATGATGTGGCAATACAAAGTTAAATTTACAAAAAGTACATATCTTTATAAATATATCAACATGACATATTAATCTATAAAACAAAAATACTGAATTTAAAACTGCCAAAAAATTTGTGATGATCACTGTAAAAAGTCTGAGTTTTTTGCTCCCATATGTCATAATCAGTGCTTTCAATAAAATTTTCAGCCCTGACCAGGTCACTCAGTTACTTTGTACATTGTCCCCATGAGCCACGGTTGCAAGTTCAATCCCTAGTCAGGGCACATACAAGAATCAACCAAAGAATGCATAAATAAGTAGAACAACAAATCAATGTTTCTCCCCTTTCCCCTCCCTCTAAAATCAATACATAAAATTTTTAAAAAATTTTTAAATCAACTTGTTCCAAAAGTATAACATTTGTACCTATAGAATCAAGTGCTTTTATATTCATCACCTATTTATACTTCTACTATCATTTGCACTTGTTGATCTCTCCATATGTCTGGTCTCTAGATGAAATGAAATCAGATGAAAATATAGACTAAGATCATATCTGTCCTGTCCCCATAATGCAAAAGTAGTCAAGTAGGACAGAAAAAGAGATCTCTTCACATACTCAGACTCCACTATTTCACTTTATATTTTCCATCCATCAATAAAGCCTCATTATGATAACAGTGTTTGACCTTTGGCATTTTTAGTATAGTACCTTTTGTCCTAAGATCACAATTTCCTGCCCTGGCTGGTGTGGCTCAGTGGATTGAGTGCCAGCCTGCAAACCAAAGGGTGCTGGTTTGATTCTCAGTTAGGGCACATGCCTGGGTTGCGGGCCAGGTCCCCAGTAAGGGGTGCGTGAGAGGCAACCACACATGGATATTTCTCTCTCTCCGTTCCCCACTCTAAAATAAATAAATAAATAAATAAATAAATAATGAAAGAAAAACTACAATTTCCTCATTACCATTTTTCAATATCACTTCTCAGTCTGATGCTGTTTAGTACTAAATTTTAGTTAATACTTCCCTCTCAGGCACAATATAGACTCATGCACTGTTCTGTACTGCCATGGATTCCAAATAGCTAAGCCCCTGCCCTGGATCAAGAACAAGGTTTTTCTTGTATAGTCTCATGCTGTAGAAAGGAGCCACAAATTCAAATGTCTACAAGCATCAGACAAGTAAGATAAATGGATGTATTATGTCAGAGTGGGGTTATAAGACATGGGACAACAGGGCAAGTCTCATTCAAAGGGTACAGTCATAATTAGCTCCAGTGCTTATATCAAACATTCTAGTTTAAGAAAATCCAGATATTAGGAATTTTATGTGAACTCTTTTGATTTTTACATATGGGCAACTATTTCATATTTTTAAAAATCACTATGTGGACCAACAAACCTCACATGTGGATTTTCAATTTCTGCAAAAGATTATTTGCTATTTGTTTTGGAAACAAAACACATACATGTAGCCTAACACAAGATCCCATTCTTCAAATTCAGCTAAAGCCTGGCCATTTCTATAAGCCTCTATTGCCCTAATAAAGAAGTAGGCCTACCCCTCATCTGCTACTCCAAAGGTTCTCTTTTACTTATTTTGAATACAGAAGGATAAATAAAGTGAACAATTAAAACCATAGAGAAAAAAGCCCTTGATATGCTTCTTCATGAAGAATAAAATCGGAATAAAATGGCAAAATGTTCTTAAAAGACAGTAGAAATGGAGTATAATGTATTAAAACTAAGGTATACCACAAAACAACAGAGAAAAAAATGTGGTTATAAATGCATATTTTGCCTAACAGACATTCAATAAGTTTAGGTAAATAAATTAGTAATAAAGAGAAATGCAAAGAATTACATATCTACCTAGAAATTTAAAAAGGAAATAAAATGACAAGTTACAAGTAGCTAAGAATAAAATATAAGACAGATTAGAAATTTAAAAGTGGCAAAATTAGTAGTTGGGCTTTTGAAAAAAATGACAACTGATAAACTACAATTCTAAAATGAGAAAAACTGTAAAAGTGTCAGAACTAAGAATTTTAGAAGACATCAAAAGCAGGGAAATTCTCATAATTATTTATTAATAAGATTTATGACCAAGTAATCATTTTGATTGTATGACTACAATTACACAAAATTCCAAAACTGACACAGCTTTACAGAACTAAGGTTGACTTTAAGGAGCCAATGCTTATAAAGCTCCCTTTGCAAAAACCAGCCTATACCTGGTGAACAGAGTTCCCAGCTTTACAGATGAGTAAAGGTCACTTCCTGAGATTCAGGAACCTCAGACTATCTAAGGAACCTTGAGAAAAGAGAATTCACCTAAGTTATTGCAGGCAAAGCCTGATGGTACGCCCTTGGCTTGGTTTCCTAGCCTCCAGAGGCTTTTAAAAATCCAATCAGAGATTTCTTATGAAAAGTTCCAGCAAAGGATACTCAAAAGACCTATATAGTCAATTGTTATTCTTGCTGCACTTACATATAAATAATCAGGCCAAGTTTGTGAGACTACACTTTGCAAAGAAATTAGTCTTACTTAGATTATATCTGATAGAAATGGGAATGACTACAGAGGAAAAAAGATTGCTTTTGTAGAGAATTATAGCACACCTTTGTGAGTATTACATTCTAGCCCTATTTACTGTCTTTAAGACTTTGTTACCCACATGTGAACTGGACTGAATCCTGAATCCTGAATCCTTGTAGGTCCCTCCAATATCTGGCTACAATCCTCCAAATTAAAGTTTCCAATTTTTCTCCCCCCTTTTGTCTTTGAATCACTGAAAATTAAAACTTCCCTTTACCCAAATCCCTGCAAGCTGAAACTGGACAATTTGATATAAACTTCAGAGAAATCACCCCCAATAGATCATGAATGGACAACCTTTGTGCCTCCTGTTGTGTGGGCCAGTTAGAAAGTTCACCAGATCACCTGATGACATCACCAGATATATTCAAAGTGTAAACTGGGAAAATCTGTCATACTGTCAGTGCCTGTCTTCATCCCATTTGAAGATGCTTTGAGTCCAACATTGAGAAAATCTTCCCAACTGCAGGCCTTCTGGACTAAAATTTTACAGGGTGGCGTAAAAGTAGGTTTATACTTGTGAGTTTGTGAAACAAAGCTTATTCTGTATTATTATTTATTATTGTATTATTTTCCATACAAACAACTGTAAGGTTACTTTTGCCCAACCCTGTAGTTGTTCCAATAATTTACTTTTGCTTCCACAGAAATGCCTAGGACTGAGGGACTGGCTCAATGGGCTCTGAGACAAACTATCAACTCAGTTTCTGGACTATGAAATTTCTTGGGGAAGTTTCAGACAGGAGAATGGTGCGATTCAGGACATAATACCCCAAAATATGGCACCTTGGCATATTAAATACAGTAGTCCCCCTTTACCCATAGTTTTGCTTTTAGTGTTTCAGTTACCTACAGTCAACCTTGATCCAGAAATATGAAATGGAAAATTCCAAAAATAAATAATGTGTAAGTTTTAAACTGCATGCCATTCTGAGTGATGAAATGTCATACTGCCCTGTTCTGTCCCACTGGGGTCATGAATTATTTTTTGTCCACTGCACCCACACTGTATATGCTACCCATCCATTAGTCATGAGTAATCATTTCAGTTATCTGATCAACTGTTATTTTATCGCAGCACTTGTGTTGAAGGAATTCTTGTTTTACTTAAAAATGGCCCAAAGTTCAAGAGTCGTGATGCTGGCAATATGCCAAAGAGAAGCTATAAAGTGTTTCCTTGAAGTGAAAAGGTGAGCATAATACAATAAGATATTTTGAGAAGAAGAGACCACATTCACATACCTTTTATTACAGCATATTGCTATAACTGTTATTAGTTATTGTTGTTAATCTCTTACTGTGCCTAATTTATAAATTAAACTTTATCATAGGTATGTATGCATAGGAAAAAACGTTTTATATCCTGGTTTCAAGTAACCTCTGGGGTCTTGGAACGTATACACCATGGACAAGGAGAAACTACTCTATTTCAAGATGAAGGAATTTGATAAATGGAATGTTCAGGAAGGACTTTCTGATCTTGCCCTGAAGCAGCTCATAAAACCCTCATGTGAAAGGTGCTTTTCCTATACCTGAAGGAAAAGAACATCCTTATATGCAAAACAGAGGAACACTGAGAATTTGAAAAAATAAATATTGCTAAGTTTCCCTTAGTTTACGACACTTACCTCACCCTCTTTGTCCTATCATATCTTTCCACAACTTTCCACTCTTTATCAGATCTTGCATAAAAATACTCAGGTTTAACTATTTCTTTGGGTCTTTCTTCACTGCCTTATAAGAGGTCCCCTGCCATCTAAAATTTATATTAAATAAATTTTTATGTTTTTTCCCATTAATCTGTCTTTGTCAGTTTAATGTTCAGACCCAGCCAAGCACCCTAAGAAGGTCAAGGAAAAGTTTTTCCTCCCCGATAGTGGTAATGAAAGTGCATTCAATGGATTGAAGTAGTATGAGAAGAGAATGAATGACTTGGTGGAGCTGGTATGGAAAAGAAGGGGTTTATCAAATAGGTGACAGCAGAGCACAACTTTTAAATATGATTAGGAATTTGCTGGAAATAGAATAAGAAAATAAAAATATTAAGTTATTTCCCCTAAACTTCAAAAGCATAGAGGAGGTGCTGTGATACAGAGAAAAAGCAGGGACTCTGAAGATAAGGGACCTAGATAATGGTCCTGGTTGTCCCACTATTTACCTCAGGCAAATTAAACTCTCTCGATATAATTCTTCTTGTCTGTAAAATGAAGGAATCATATCAGAGTAGAGTGTCAAACTTTAATATAAATGTAAATAACTGTAAATGTAACATGGAGGATGGCGCCAGAAATCATTTTAGTAACTACAGGTGATAGGGTGCTACTGGTCCAATGACCTATACATTCAGTATCTGAACATTCAATTATCTCTACAGGTTCCTGGTACTTTAAAAGTTTATTTCAAAAAATTCTATTACTATAATGAATTGTTTTAGGCAGATAGGACTTTGAGAAGAAATAAAACCAAAGAAAAAAATAAGGCTAAAAAAAAGAAAAAAACTATAAGACGAAACTACACTTAAAAAAATCTCTTTCTTTTATGACTAAATACAGTTTAACCCTCTGGAAAAGAAACATTTAAATATAATCACTATCACAGTTACCATGATAGTATATCTTTTTAAATATTTATAAAAAGAATTTATTGGACATATGAACAAGCCATTTAAAGTTTCAAGAAATGAGAAATACCAAAAGATAAATTATAGTATTATAACCTATATAATAGTGATATACAACTTGAAAGTACAATGAAAAAAAATGTTCCCTTTCTAAGTGATAAAAAAAATTAAATCTTTTGACAATAATTTAACTTGGGAAATCAGGTATTTATTCAAAGAAAAGTGTAAGACTACAATGAAGCATGAATAAATGGAGTTTTAGACATAAGGACAAAAGATAGTAATATAATTTTGCCCAATTTAATTTACAGATTTAACTCAATACACATTAAAGTTTCTAAGGACTAGTTATAGAACTTGATAAATAGTGGAATTCTTCTGAAGAACAGAGAAAAATTAGTTTTTTTAAGGTAGGCTCTACTTATTAAAAATAGTAGTTTACAAACCTATATGTGATATTGTGATTTGTAATAAAAAATATTATTTGGCCTTCATCCTCTTTTCTCACAGAGAGCTCCAAAACCTTTGGAATATCCTAAGTGAGGTGTCCTTTGTTATGTTATTAATGAAAATGCCACGATAGTTGACCAAGTAATTAGATGTTGGAACCTTCAGTCCCCTCCCCCTGACCTATAGGGAGTGGCGAGGGACTAGGGGTTGAGAAATATAAATACCATATGATCTTACATGTGGACTCTAGAAAACAACAAACCCAACTTATAGATACAGAGAACACATTGGTAGTTTCTGGAGGCAAAGGGTGGAAGAAATGGGTAAAGAGTGTCAAAAGTTAAAAAGAAAAATGATGAAATTGATGTAAAACAGATATAGAAAATTTGCATATTAAAAATACTAACTTCATATATATACACACGTTATATATATGCTAATATACATGACAAATATATAAAATATATTACACACTGATGCATGTCTATTATTTCTAAAATATGAAAATAAAATACGATATTCTAAATCTTTAAAATGAAATTAAATATTAGCATATTCTTAGAAAAGTACATTAAAAGAATTTAAAACCAAAAGCAAAGAAAATCTAAAAAGGAAATTAAGAAAATTAAATTTACAATAACATCAAAATGAATAAAATGCTTAGGAATAAATTT
The DNA here is from genome assembly GCF_021234165.1 of Pteronotus mesoamericanus. Lineage (NCBI taxonomy): Eukaryota > Metazoa > Chordata > Mammalia > Chiroptera > Mormoopidae > Pteronotus > Pteronotus mesoamericanus. Next base: position 20,803,606 of record NW_026555065.1, read on the forward strand.
AACCAAGAAAGTACAAGACATATACTGAAAACTATAGAAACATTGCTAAAAGAAACTGAAGATACTCTACATAAATGGAAAGACATCCATTTCCATGGACTGGAATACTTAATATTGTTTAGATGAGAATACACCCCAAAGCAATTTATAGATTCAATACCATTCCTATTAAAATCCCAGCTGCATTCTTAGTAGAAATAAATAAGCGATCCTAAATTCACATGGAATTGTAAGAGATCCGAAGCAGTCAAAATGTTATAAAGAAGGACTCACACTTCCCAATTTCAAAAATTACTACAAAGTTACAGTAATCTAAACAGTGTGGCACTATCATCTGGTCAGAATAGAACAGAATTGAGAGTCCAGAATTAACCCAAATATCTGTGGTCAACTGATTTTTAACAAGGATGCCAAGACTCTTGAATGGGGGAAAAGAAGAGTCTCTTCAACAAATAGCGCTGGAAAAGAACTCATGGACATTGGTGATTGCTGCGGGGAGGGGAGTATAAGGAGACTAACTGGTAATGGAAAAAGAATACAATAAAGATTAAATTTAAAAAAATAGTGCTGGGACAAATACCCACATACAGAAGAATAAAGCTTCATCCTTACATCATATACAAAAGTTAATTTAAAATAATTAAAAAATTTAAATAAAATAGGTAAAAAACCTACACATAAAAGCTGAAACTATAAAGCTCTTAGAAGAAAATATAGCAGGAGATCTTCATAACCTTTGATTTAGCAAAGTTTTCTTAGATATGAGAGCAAAAGTATGAATAACAAAAGAAAAATAAAGATAAACTGGACTTTCTGTATCTAAGAACACTATCTGAGTGAAAACATAACCCACAAAATGGGCAAAAATATTTTCAAATCATGTATCTAATGAGGGTTTTATATCCAGAATGCATAAAGAATACTTCAAATTGAACAAAGACAAACAACTCAATTTAAAAATGGGCATGAGAGCTGAAGACACATTTTTCACAAATGGCAAACTAATACATAAAAAATGCTCAATGTCATTAGTCATTAGGAAAATGCAAATGAAAATCACAATGAGATACCACCTACTAGGACAGCAATAGTTTTTTAAAAAGAGAAATATTAAGTATTGACAAGAATGTGGAAAATTGAAACACGCATGCACTGCTGGTGGGACTGTAAAATGGTGCAGCTGCTTTGGTCAACAGGTGAATGGATAAACAAAGTGTATTCATACAATTGACTATTATCCAGCCATAAAAAGAAACAACATGGCCGAAACTTAAATATGGTATGCTAAGTGAAAGAAGCCAGACAAAAATGCTACTTAGTGTGTGGTTCTCTATACATGAAATATCCAGAATAGGTAAATCCACAGAGTTGGAAAGCAGTTTAGTCATTGCCAGGGACTACACTGGTAGGAGAGAATGGGGAGTGACCATTTAATAGGTGGAGTTTTCTCTGAGGGTGATGAAAAAGTTCTGGAATTAGATAGTTGTGATAACTGTACAACAACAGGAATGAACTAAGTGCCACTGAATTGAACACTTGGCTGAATTTTATCTGTATTTTATCAAAATTTAAAAACTATTTTAATAAAAAACTTTTGCATGATAAAATAAAGTTCAAATCAAGAATGGCAACTGAAGCAGAAAATTGATAAAGGTAATAATTTATAAAAGGTCAGTGTCTGAATATCTGAATTATTTATAAAGATTTGATACAAAGACATAGGATCAATTTCCAAAGTTACCAGGCTTAGTTGTCAAAACTGATGCACAGTTTATATACCAAGAAATAATGACAGTAAAATTTCTTACAAAAATGAACAGGTCTCTAGAAAGTAAATGCCTATTAAAACATCTTTAAGGAACATATTCTAAGTGCTTTTTTAAGGAACATATTCTTAAGTGCTTTTAAGGAACATATTCTAATTCCTTATAAAGGAATTAAAAAGCAATGTGGTCAAGCCATAGTGCTATAAATTCAAACATCTCCACTGACACTGTGAAACTGTTCTAGAGAATAATCTGACAAAACGTAACAGGACCTAGAAAGCTAGTCAAGTACTTTGACCTAGTAATTTTCAGTTTGGAATACACTTTTAAAAGAACACCCAAAGTGGAAGAAGCATTAAGTACTTTGAGAAAAGACATTCAGTTATTACAACTAATATGAGAGAATATGAAATAATTTAAATAATAAAAGAATAGAATTAAATGAATATTATTACTGCCTAATAGGATATATGTATGTGTGTAAGTATACACATATATACACAGATACATTTAAAATGACAACTATGTAACTATTTGATAGGTTAAAATGTACGAATTAATGTAGAAGTAAATCACAAAATAGTGCTCACATTGATTTCAACTCTATATATAAATTGAAAAGAATCTGGAGTGTTTAAAACTCAATAGGCTCTTTTAAAAATAGGTTGTAGAGAGTGATAACTTCCTGGCAATTACTTTCCAATCACATTCTTTGCCCAAAGGTTGGTAAAAAAACAAATAAACAAATATGTAAGGCAAATATAAAATGTATAAGATTAGAAGAAAATCTTAAGTGATCAAATTAAGATATTTTATTTAGTTATACCCTTACTATAAACCTCTTTTTATGCAGATAAAAGTTTTCATGCCACTATTCCAACAAGATTTTGAGGAAGTATTGTTTTTTCACTGTATTTAAAATGTTAGCCACATTCTTATAAATGTTTTTCATATAATACTTCAGTCAAAATACATAGATATCCTTTTAAATGACAAGGAAGAAAAGTCAATTAAATGAATCCAAACTATATGTTCATGTAGATCTGAATGACTGTCATAAAACCAATAAAAATATCTTGGATAGATTTTTTAAATATAACACTGTGCAGTTCTCATCATATAAGCAACCTGTGTACAAATAGCTGCCTAAACACTTCTCTGATCACAGAACCCATCAGAAAAGCAAACAACGGCAAACTGGAACTTTTAGGCATTCTGTATGTTCAGAAGTTGAAGGGAAGAAGCCAGGAAAAGGAGAAGCAATAAAAACGTATAGTTTAAGGGAGCTGTCTCATATGGTTTAAGAGAATTGTCCCGCACCAAATGCTCTCTACTACCAGAATTTTTTCTTTTAAGTTCCTGAGAATCTACCAGAGTTATAATTAACACGTATTGTCCATTTATCAAACTCAGTACATCTGAAACAATTAAGCACTCATACTTTCTTACATAGTGCTATGGATATGTTCAATTTCTTTCACTTCTCTCCGAAGACCTAAATGAAGTAAACTGCAATCAAAGGGAATGAAAAAGGAAGCAGCACTATTTATGGCACTACTGAGACGTCTAGGATGGCACTCTCGCCAGGTCTGTATTTCTCCCAGAACCCATTTTTCAAAACTATTTATCTTCTCCTCCTTATAATCATTCACTTAGCCTAGTAAAACATATTTTTCTCACTTCTCAAAAAAATTTTAATCATAAGAACTAATATCATTTTTTAAAAATGAACTCACCTGTAATTTATTATTTAACACTGGCAAACATGAGAAGCTTTAAAAAAATCTTCTTTAAAATCTCTATCCACTTAAAACTTGCTTTTCTTTTAAATTTTACCACCATTATACTTTCTGTTAGTATGCAATAGCTTTAATATACATTCATTAGAGATTATAATAATAAAGATCTTAATTGGGCCTTGTAAACAAATATTATACTTAAAGAAATTTTTTCAGCATAATATTCATCAACTGATTCTTACTTTGTTTCAACTTATGGAAATCACCAACTCTATCCTTGGTAGCTTGCTTTAGTATAACTGTTTGAATTCTGGGCTCACTTTCCAAGTTTGGGCCTGGAATTAAACGCTGAAGAAGACTGGGAGGGTTCTGTTTTGAAGTTCCAGGGTTTCCATTGTGATTTATATGAGAATCTATGACAGAAAAACATCAAGTTTAGGTCACATTTTGCAGAAGAATTTCACAAGATCTGCTTTAGAAAAGCTAAGATACACTGTTATCTGACACTGGGTAGTCAGGCAGCTTTTTTTTTTTTAATATTTATTATAATTTCTTTAATGAAATTTTACAACCAATGTGATTCTAGCTATGTAAAGTTTATTAATCAGTCCCCATGAGCATCTACAGTACTGATTATAAACCTATTTACCAAAGGGATAGGTAATAGAAACTAAAAAGTTAAAATGGCAATGATACAGGCTGGATGACTCTTTCCTCTCTCCAAATTACATAATGCTGTCAGAAATCTCCAAAATCCAGTAAGGCTTTCAGTTTCCAAACTCTAAGTCACTTTCATCTATATAGTTACAACTATTAATTCTTGATTTTTTAAAAATTTCATGTATTGATTTTAGAGAGAAAGGAAGGCAGGGGATAGAGGGGGAGAGAAAGAGAAAAGGGTTGGTGGGAGAGAGAGAGAAAGGGATTGGGGGAGAGAAAGAGAGAGAGAGAGAGAGAAACATCAATTTGTTCTTCTACTTATTTATGCATTCATTGGTGGATTCTTTTATGCGTCCTGACAGGCAATTGAATCTGCAACCATGGCCTATCAGGACAATGCTCTAATCAAATCAACTGAGCTACCTGACCACAGATAATTTTTTTCTTATTAGAACCTCCTTGATATAACCTTTCTTTCTCCCACCTCCCCACTTTTCCTCATCAAAGCCATGATTTAGATCCTTATTTTAATTAATTGTAATTATATCCATTCTTATTTTAGGGGAACATTTATGTAAAATCAAATAGGTATTCAGAAAACATTCATAAGTATAGAAAAGGGAGTTTAAGATAGGTGGATCCAGCAATTTATAGAAGTCCTCTGTGAGACAAATTTGAATGCATTTTGAAAAAGATAAATACACACAGACTGACAGAGATCAAAGGAATGTACTCCAGAATGACAGAAAAAATAATTCTTCTGCTTTTAGTAATGTATTAGACAACATGCATTCTTTAAAATTTTTTTTACTGATTGATTTTAGAGACAGGAAGAAAGAGAGGGAGGACCTGGCTATGATACAATGTACATTTTTAAATGATTACTTCTTCCTGGCTTTTACCAGACATTTGAAAATAAATATAACGTTAACTAGAAAAATTCTACTTCACTATGCTGTTAAATGACATATTTTATTCACTTCATAACAATACATGACCAGGAAATTGGTTTTCAAATAAAAATTTAAGAATAAGACTTCATACCTGGAACGATATTTGGGGAGAGGGGTTGTCCAGTTGCATGATGGGAGATTGCTTGATGATTTCCATATTGAGAAACAGAAACTGGGGGCTTCTTCAAAACTAAAAGAAAAAAATAGATCCTTATTATTCCCATTGATTTTATGATTTCTAAAAACCAACCACCATAAATCTACTTACATTGCACTAATCCTAAAATGCTTATCCTAATTTTATAATCCTTATATAATTAATTTGTGATTACTAATTGATATATTATACCATCCATCACAAATTTTGGTGATCAATAAATTTGACCAGAATATAAGACAGTAAGAACTCTATCTTGTCCATCACTATATTCCCAACACTTACAATAGTGCCTGGCATATAAGAAGAGCTCAGCTAAGATTTGATGAATGAGTAAGTAAAAAATCTCTTCAGATACAGTGAGACCTTTTTATATATATTGCATAAATATATATCGATTGGTTCACCTAATCTATATAGACATTTAAGGATTAGGTGAACCAATAAAAATATGCTACTCTAAATGGCTCAGATTTAAATAAAAACTAAATATGAGTGATACAGCAAGTTGAGATTTTATATTCAAAGAGGGAAAATTTAAGTTGCACCCAGGACTTTACTAACAAAAATGTACATACTTAAGAGTTGGGACTTTCTTCTCCCTTAAGAAATGAAGGCAGCAGGGAAAGAGGTAACTTTTCACTCACTACCACTAATTCCACCCTTGGGCAGCTTAACACAATAGAAAGAAAGAGAGCAAAGAAGGAAACTACAGAGAAGAAAGATAAAGAGAGAAAAAACAGAAAAACCTATCTCTAAGATATGGTTAGTGGCACATTTTATAATTCTAAAACTTTGGTGGCAGAGATAATGCTATGTAATCCTATTTCATTAAATTTTTCCTAGGCACAGTGGAAGATCAGCCTTCCTTATAGTTAAGGGCCATAAAACTGGGTTATGACCATGAGAATGTAGGTAAAACTGAATGTGACATTTCCAAGTATGGTGATAAGATCTGTTCAAATCACCTATAATCTGTCTTCACTTTCTGCCACAACTTAAGAGGCTACATATGAAGATGGTGGCTTCACATAATGAAACGGGACACTGCTTGAAAAAGAACTGCAAAGACAGTCATCCAACCTGCATCAGACTATCATATCAGCAGTAAATAAACCTTCATTGTTTTAAGTCACTGCAATTTAGGGGTTGTAAATTAATACACCAGAACCTAGTCAATCCTAACTAGTACACTTGGGTAATTTTTATAATCCTCAAGTTTATTTTAATCACTCAATTTTGTTTATTATTACATAGATCTCTAAAGTTAAGGACCCAAGAAACGTAAAATTCACTTGTAAGAAAACAATCTACTCAAATGTATAGAAAGTTGAGGTTTTCTGTATCTTACTGTGTTCCCATTACCTTGTTCTTACTGTCAGCTATAATGCCCTAAACCCACTTCTGCAAATAAGACAGCTAAATAACAACAATCAGCTAACATGTTAAGAGAGCAGTACTATGTCAGGTTTAACAATACAATTTTGATTTGCTAACAGACTCTGAGGACACTAAGTATCCAGTAGATATATTTGGAAAGAGAAGTCGGTCATGATCTACTAATTTTTGATCACTGGTTGATCATAGCTGGCTCCGGCACTATACAAATCAGAAGATGAGAGAGAGCACCAAGAAGTTATCATACATGTCCTTAATTTATATGATAATGTCTCTTGTTCAAGAGCAAGGTGACTATTGGGAGGCAAAACTATGGTTTAGATAGGAAAAAGCTAGATTAAACGAGACTTTATAAAGCACCCAGAGGAACTTAAATCTGGCATAGTAGAAACAGAGTAGTAGTATGGAGCTCTTTTAAGTTTGACATTATACATATTCCTACACAAAGTTTGGAAAAATTAGAAAGCACAAAAAAATTTAAAAATAACTGTCATTTAAACCACTTAAAGAAAACCAGTTACCATTTTGAGACTATCTCTTCGATGTTTTGGGGTTTTGTTTTTTTTTTGTTTTGTTTTTTTGTACAATACACTATACGAGGTCTATCCAGAAAAAGTCCAACCATTGTTAATATAACGAGAAGAGTAGGTGCAACATCGATGTAACCTGGCAGCCAAGGAGAGTGGACAGGAATGTGCATGTGTAAACAATGATGATTTCACTGTACCAGTCAGTGGGGGTGGTAGATGCCATTGAGTGAGCATGTGTACTGTGTGACTGTGGCATTCAAAATGACTGAGTGAGTAGAGCAATGGATCTGCATTAAATTTTGCATTAAGCTTGAACATTCCTCCAAGGAAACTATTCAGATGATTGAGAAGGCCACAGCTACGGGCAACTGGCGATTGGCAGCTTCATCACAACAATGCATCCGCTCATGCATCACGCCTTGTACACAGTTTTTTTGGCAAAACATCAAATCACCCAGGTGACTCAGACCTCTACAGCCCAGATTTGGGTCCTGCGACTTCTGGCTTTTCCCGAAACTAAAATCATCTTTGAAAAGGAGAGATTTCAGGCTGTTGATGAGATTCAGGAGAATAAGATGGTGGTTGGGAGAACTGTGTGAGGTCCCAAGGTGCCTACTTTGAAGGGGACTGAGGCAACATTTTCTTATGTACAATGTTTCATGTATTTGTATCTTCTCCTATAAACGTCTCTATTTTTCAATAGCACATGGCTGGATACTTTCTGGACACACCTGGTATACCTTAAACAAAATTAGGATCCTATTATATATGTTATCAGACTTATTTTCTGTTTCCCTCTGTATTATTTTAAATTTATTTGTATAGCTCTGGTTAATAATATTTATAAACTTTAGGTGTACAACTTTATAATACATCTATACACTCTATTGTGTGCTCACCACCAAAATCTAGCATCCTTTTGTCACCATGTATGTGATTCCCTTTACCCTCTTCATCCTACCCCCACCTCCCTTCCCTCTGGTAACCATGATTCTGTTGTTTGTGTCTATGAGTTTGTTTGTATATTTATTTTGTTTGTTCATTTGCTGCTTTTTACTTTATATCCCAGTGAGTGAAATCATATGGTTCTTTTCTTTTTCCATTTTATTTAGCCTAATACTCTCAAGACCCACCCATGTTGTCACAAATGGCAATATTTCATCTTTGTTAAGGCAGAATAATATACCATTGTATATATGATGGGGGACCCAAAAAAACCCCAAAATTATCATCTGGAGGGCAGGCCCCTTGTACAGGCTTCTCCTGCCAGGTAAGTATTCTAGAAACCCATCTGTATCAGTGTACCAGCTGGCATTGTTGTAAGAGGCTGTGTTCAGCTTCAGTTAATTTTTTTTGAAGACACTTACAATGCATCTGCCCACACCGCAAGGAGTGTTCAGCAGTTCTGGACCAAAAAATTGGCATGACCCCTGTGCCCCACCCTCCCTATTCACCCAATCTCGCCCTGAACGACTTCTTTTTGTTTCCCCGAATGAAAAAAGTTCTCAAAGGAAAACATTTTGCCAATGTGGAAGACATGAAAGAAAAAATGACAAAAGCACTAAAAGGCATCAAAATCAATGAGTTCGAAAACTGTTTTGAGCAGTGGAAAAAAATATCTTGATAGGTTGTATTGCATCAAATAAAGAGTATTTTGAATGTGACTTAATTTTAAACATGGAAGAATACACAATTTTTTTCTTTCAAAAAATTTTATTGTGAAGATTTTCAAACTTATACAAAGGTAGACAGAATAGTATCATAAATTCCCATGTACTCATTTTCTAGCCCCCAGCAATTATTTATTTATAGCTATTTTTTTCATTTATATTTTCACCCACTTACCCCACTGTTATTTTGAATAGAATCCCAAATATCAAACTACTTTTAAAATTGTTTTATTTTTTTCCCATTTTTTTCTCCCCTTTATTTCCCTCCACCCTGCATAGCTCCTTCCCCCAGCATTCCCCCTCACCCTTCAGTTCATGTCCATCGGTTGTACATAAAAGTTCTTTGGCTTTTCTATTTCCCATACTATTCTTAACCTCCTCCTCTCCATTTTGTGCCTACCAATTATGCTTCTTATTCCTTGTACCTTTTCCCCTATTCTACCCGTCCCCTCCCCTTTGATCTCAGTTTCTGTGATTCTGTTCCTGTTCTGGTTGTTTGCTTAGTTTATTTTTGTTTTTGTTTTAGGTTCAGTTGTTGATAGTTGTTTCTTGTCATTTTACTGTTCATAGTTTTGATCTTCTTCTTTTTCTTAGAAAAGTCCCTTTAACATTTCATATAAGGCTTGGTGATCACCAACTCCTTTAACTTCACTTTATCTGGGAAGCACTTTATCTGCCCTTCCATTCTAAATAACTTTGCCGGATACAGTAATCTTGGATGGAGATCCTTGTCTTTCATAACTTGGAATACTTCTTGCCAGCTTCTTCTTGCCTGCAAGGTTTCCTTTGAGAAATCAGCTGGTACTCTCACAGGAACTCCTTTGCAGGTAACTGTCTCCTCTTGCTGCTTTTAAGATTCTCTCCTTATCTTTAATCTTGGGTAATGTAATTATGATGAGCCTTGGTGTGTGCTTCCTTGGGTCCAACTTCTTTGGGACTCTCTTAACCTCCTGGATCTCCTGGAAGTCTATTTCCTTCACCAGATTGGGGAAGTTCTCCTTCATTATTTCTTCAAATTCAATTTGTTTTCAATTTTCTTTTCAATTTCTTGCTCCTCTTCTCCTTCTGGCACTCCTAGGATTTGGATGTTGGAATGTTTAAAGTTGTCCCAGAGGTTCCTAAGCCTCTCCTAATTTTTTTGAATTCTTGTTTCTTCATTCTGTTCTGGTTGAATGTTTACCTCTTCCTTCTGCTCCCAATCATTGATTTGAGTTCCAGTTTCCTTCCCTTTACTGTTAGCTCCCTGTATATATTTTTTTATTTCACTTTGCATAGCCTTCACTTTTTCCTCCATTTTGTGACCATCTTCAACCATTTATGTGAGCATCCCGATGACCAGTATTTTGAACTGTGCATCTGACAGGTTGTCTATCTGTTCATTGTGTAGTTCTATTTTTGGAGCTTTGATGTGTTCCTTCATTTGCACCATATTTCTTTGTCTCAGCATGCCTGTTACGTTGGAAGGGGAAGAACCTTAGGTATTCATGAGGGCAGGGCAACCCAGGCCACTGTGTTGTGATGGTGCATGTGGTCAGAGAGGGAACAATGCCTCTAGCTTGGCTCTTCCCTTCTCCCCGCTTCAGTTACTTCCCCCACTACCCATAAGCAAATTGGGCCCTTCGAATGCTGAGTCCTTGGTGGGTGGGTTTGTGTACATTCTAAGACCTCATGGACCCCTCCAACGAACTTTCCTGTGAGGCTGGGAGTTTCTCCCACTACCGCAACCCACACAGATTCTTACCTCCAGATGTTTTGAGGCTTTCCCTCCCCTACACTGGAACCCTGGATTGTGAAGCTGTCTAGCTCCACTGCAGTTCCTCCAGTTTATCCACACGCAAATGTGGGACCGCCTGATCTGCCAGCTGCCACCTCACCCATCTGATTCTTCAGCTGTCACCTTGCCATGAGTCCTCTCCACCCCTGGTGGTGGCCAGTCTGGATGAATGTTTTCTTTTTAACTCCCTGGTTGCTGGGCTGCCATACACTTCGACTTTCTGGCAGTTCAGGTTATTTTTTGTTTTTAAAGTTGTTGTCCTTCTTTTGCTTGTGCGAGGAGGCAAAGTGTAACTACCTACGCCTCCATCCTGACTGCAAGTCTGAAAGGGCTAAGGCTGATAGTTCTTTACAGACTTTCTGTTTGGATAATCTGATAATAATCTAAAAGAATTTCCTTTTTAGGTTAAAATCTCCCCCACTCCATCCAGTAGCCTTGAAAATTATTTCTTTGTCATTGATTTTTGACAGTTTTAATGTAATGTGTCTTTGAGAAGGTCTTCTTGCATTGAGATAATTAGGTATTCTGCTAGCTTCCTAGATTCAAAGGTCCAGCTCTCATCAATTCTTTATTTGAATAGGCTCTGTGTTCCATTGTCCCTCTCTTCTCCTTCTGGTATACCCATTATTCTTATGTTACTTTTTATAATGGAATCAGATAGTTCTAGTAGAATCTTTCTTCTTTTTTTAACTTTCAGTTTTCTCTCTTCTTCTATCTGAGTCATTTCAAGGTTTCTATCTTCAAGCTCATTAATTCTCTCTTCCATTTGATATGCTGTCTCCAATGTTCTCTAATGCATTCTTCATCTCATTTATTGAGTTCTTTGGCTCCAAGATTTCCATTTGGTTCTATTTATAGTTTCAATCTCTTTAGTAAAATACTCTTTTCTTCATTAATTTTATTTCTGAGCTCAGTGAACAACCTTTCTGACTTTTCACGGTTTTTTCATAATTGCAATTTTGAATTCTGTCATTTAAATTACAGTATTCCTTGTCTTTGAGTTTTGTTTCTGAAGACTTTTCATTTTCTTTTTGATCTACCTTGTTACCTTTGTTATTCATGGTACTTGATGGAAAGTTTCTCTGCCTGGGCATTTGAGGTAGTTAAATCTTTTCTTTTTGCTCTTAATTCAGCAGATTAAGTAGAGGTCTTTCTTTTGTTTTCCAGGAAATGGTGCTATAGCTCAGCTTTGTTCTTTCTTCCCTGAACTACTAGCACCTTGAGGATCTTGGTGGGGTGGAGTTGGTGGGTTTCAGTCATGGAAAATGCCCCATATTCTCTGAGGTGGGGCCATCCCCTCTGTGTCTGGGTCACCCTGATTTCCAGGCACCACACCTGAGGTTGACAATGGGGTCCTGGGCCTGTAAGTCCCAGGCCCTGCCCTCTGTAACTAGAGGCTGCCAGCCATGCTATACTATCCAAACCATCTCCACTGCCTCTTCTGGATTCCATGGCAAGGGGTAGCCAAGGGGTAGGTAAGGGGTAAGTGAGGGAAGGCAGGTTCCCGAGTCTGTGGCTTTGCTTTCTCACTAGTAACAGCGGCTGCTAGTCCATGGCTGCCACTCCACTGTGCTGCATCTCTGTCCCTGTCATCAGGTTTAGCTGTAATGGATTCCAGCAACTCAAGCCAGATTGTTGCTTCTGACCCTCCCTGCCCCCCACCTTCTAGGCTTCCATGTGGGGACTGCAGCCAGACTCCTCCACCACTACCATATCAGCTGGGGTTGAAGTGGGCAGCAAACTTCAGTTGTGGCCCATATCTATAACTTTCTCCCTGGCCCAGCCTCCCTTGCTCATTCAGATAAACCCACCTTCAGATGTCTCCATGCAAGAATCTTTCAGGTGTGTTTATGTGTTGAGAATGCGATCCTTTGTTGGATTACAGTTGTCCAAGTTATAACTTTAAAGGGAGAAACAAAGGGGTCTTTTCACTCCATAACGATGCAGATGTCACTCTCATAACCTGATTTCTTCTTTAAAATTTTATACATATTTTTCCATGTCATTACAGTTTCTTTCTTTTTTTAACTTTATTTTTATTATTGTCACTATTGTAGATGTCTCCATTCCCCTCCTCTGCCACCTCCACCCAGCCTCCACCCCTACGTCCCTCCAGTCATCACACTACTGTCTGTGTCTTTGGGTTACGCATACAGGCTGTTTGGCTAATCCCTTCACCTTCTTTCATCCTTTCCCCACTGCTGCCCTCCCCCTACCTTCTGACAGCTGTCAGTCTGTTCCGTGTGCCGAATGCCTCTGTTTCCATTTTGTTCATCAGTTCACTTTGTTCACTAGATTTTACGGTATTTGTCTTTCTCTGACTAGCTTATTCTACAACATTTCCAAATGATAGTGCTGAATCAAAATTTGTAATTTAATAGGTTTGGCTAGAAAGACCTGGGTAAAGAATTGCCACAGGACTTAGAAGTCTCATAAACTGTATCAGCTAAGCTAGTTGGTATACAGACTTTTACTACTTAGGAAAAAGCAATGTGTGTTCTGTAACTACTTTGATTGCTATCCTTTGACTGTTTCTTTACTTTCCTTCAAAAGTCTCCTTTTAAAAAATTCCAGCCTTATTTTTGTTGGACTAAGGGGAAAGGTGGGTTTATTTATACCTACAACAAAAGAGTTAGAGGTTTTCCCAGGGGCCAAATTAATAGTTATAGTAAGTGGTACTGACACAAATAAAAAAATCTAGAAAACTACCAGTGAACTTGGAGAAAATTAAGAGTGCTAATCTCACTCTCCAATTTTGTGTAGGGTTCTTCAGACTTTTTTTTCTGTACACATATAAGAAACTAATTTTTCTTCCACAGAAATGAGGTTATATTATACTTGCTTTATTGAAAGTTGCTTCTCTCTCTCTTAAAAATCATAGGTACATTTGTATGTTAATAAACACAGCTCAATATTATTACTATTTTTAATAACTACTACCCTTTATAAATATAGCCCTCCCTATACCATTTATAAGGTATTTAATTTGTCATTATAAACAATTTTATGATGAACATTCTTGTACCTACATGATAGAGTAAATTCTCAGGAAAGTCCTAAACATCAGGTCAATGGTTGTGTGTACTCCCTAATCAAATTAAGAGAATAATAAATGTGAGCTCAAAGACAACAGAAGTATGGGAGAGAAAATTAAACACTAAAAAGACTACACACAATAATTTATAATATTAAAGGAGTTCTAACCCTTTACCCTGGTCCTCTCCTTTGAGGATTATTGAAAGCCAGGAAAAATATACACGTCAACAGATAATAGTATGCTGCTATCAGATAATATCATTAATAACTAGGCCACTAAAGGTATATCATTGATAAAGCCATTATTAAGGCAAAATACCAAGATAAAATGATAAATTCTATTTACCATGAAGACAAAATACTGGACACAAATCCAGTAGAGCACATGGTTTTTATACTGCTATGGTCCTGGATTTTTTATTTTTTATACAGGAGAACTCTCAGTATGGAAATTCAATCATTCAACAATATTTAAGTATTTCCTCTAAGCACTGCTCTAAAAAGTGGAGATTCAGTAGTAAACAAAACAGACCAAGTTATTGCTCTATAAAGCTACATTCTTGTTGGGTAGATAACAATAATAAAAAAGTATGTGTTGAATATACTATAAATGTTACAGTAAAAAGTGTTAAGTATAAAATAAAACAGAGATGTGATAGAGAGTGGTGGAAGGTTCTATTATATATTGTTTGCTGAGAGAAGGCATTTTTGAGAAGAGACATTCGAGACATTGAAGACATTTGGATGAAGTGGGGAGGAAGAACATCAGGCAGAAACCAGCAAATACAAACAAAGACCTCGAGACAGGGGCATGCACAGCGTAGTTGAGGAACTACAAAGAAAGAAGTGAGGGGAAAGTGTTAAAGAAGAGACCATATACAGACACAACAGTAAAAACATTAGGAATAGGTGGTTAGGGGACTAAGGACTGGGACTACATCTGGTAATTACAAAGAAGGCAATAATAGTATTAATTGTAGTAGTAGGTTCCATTTTCTGAGAGTATTTAGTATGAACTATGCACTAGTCTTGTCACCCTCAATTCTATCTGAGATAGATTTTCCTTTTTATAGATGTGGAAACTGAAATTCATGATAATAGAGATGAGACATACCTCTCATTTGACTTAAAAATTGAAAGTGTGATTTCTGGAAAAACTAGCTCAAATACTTTCAAAAGCTGGTAGGTTTACGTTAATCCTTCTTCACATTTCTATTAGCTTTCAGTTGTAGCCTCTACTCTGAGAGCCAAAAAAGAACCATCCTTGCCTTATACTCTCATTTCCTTTCCAATGACAGGGTTACAACATTAAAAACATTCATACTTCCGGTTTCCTGCCTTACAGCTAGCTCTTCACTATCTAGTGCCTATGACTATGGAGAAGGAATATGGCACTAATAAGCAATAATACTCAACCCTGGCAGCACTTCAATATTACAGATACCATCCCAGACATACACTGAATATGGCAATGATGTCTTGGTACATGTATTTATTAAAAGCTCCAAAGCTGGCTCTGTTGCACAGACAAGTGAATAAAAAATAAAAAAAGCATGGTCTTTGGATTTAGACAGACCAGGCCTCAAATCATAGCTCTATAATTTATTAACTGTATGACTTTGGGTCAGTGCCTAATTTCTTGAAGCTGCAGTCTTCACTTGAAAATAGGAATAATGTCATTTAACTTACATGATTGATTTGGGAAGTTTGTGAGAATATCTGCTAATAGTCTAGCAAATATCAATATGTTGTGATATTGTGATGTAAAATAAGAAATACATATATTTGGGTTTTCCTGTCCTATTTCTGGCACAGAGCTCCTAAACCCTTGTAATTTCCTAAGTGAAAAGAGTGATTAAGGTATCTTTTGTAACGTTAATGAGGTAACTTTTCAAAAGCAACTAAGGATGGAAGCTGGCTCTCAGTAGGAGCCAACCAGGTGGTTATAGGATTGTAACTTTCAGTCCCAACCTGATTTCAGGCAGGGGAGAGGGGCTTGAGGTTGAATCAATCACCAATGGCCAACAGCTTAATCAATCATGACTATGTAATGAAGCCTCCATAAAAATCCAAAAGGATAGCTTGATGGTCTTTTTTCAGACGGCTTCTATATTAGGGAATTAGAATGCTTTCATGTGCCACTGGGTCAGGCCCCAAACTCCATGAGGATCAAAGCTCCTTTGTTCAGGACCTCACCCTATATATCTTTTCATCTGGCTATTAATTTGAATTCTTTGATATCCTTTGTAATAAACTGGTAATCTAGTGAGTAAATGAGTTTTCTTGTCTTCTGTGTGCTGTTCTTGCAAGTTAATCTATTGGAGGAGGGATGGTAGGAACCTCTGATTTATATAGCTAGTCAGTCAAATACAGGTAACAACCTGGGCTTGTGACTAGCATCTGAAGTGGAGGGGAGTCCTGTGAGACAGAGTCCTCTATTGGTGGAATCTGATTCTATCTCGGTGTAGACAGTGCCAGAATTGAGGTAAATTCTTGGACAACCTGCTGGCTTCCGAAAATTGCTTGTTCGTGTCTGGAAGCCACACACTTGAGAATCGGGGCTGAGAATCCCCTTTCAAATATATACTGAAGTATTTAGAGTTGTCAAAGTTATATATTTATCCTTAGAATGAAGGGTCCAAGACGCAGGCTGAAGGAATAAAAACATTTAAATGTAAAACCGATGGAGGAACTCAACAGTTAGAAATTTTCAGCTTTAAACGTCCGGTCAAGACGGAGGCATAGGTAGACATGCTTCACCTCATCATGCAACCATAGAAAGAATTACAACCAGATCTCAAAACAATAACACCCAGAACTGTTACAAAACAGCTGTATGGAAGTCCAGCAACCAAGGATTTAAAGAAGCCACATTCATCCAGATGGACAGGAGAGGCAGAGTCATGGAAATAGAACAGAGAGGCAGTGTGGCACGGAAAAGCGGCAGCAGTGGAATGGACAGCCCCACATTCATGTTTGTTAGAGAAAAATCAGGAAGGATACCTTAGGAGCCAGCAATCCCAGTGCTAGGCCAGAACACTCAGCCCAGGATTCCAGCACCAGGAAAATAAACCCCAATTACCACTGGCTGTAAAAACCAATGGGAGTTGGGCCAACAGGAGAAACTGCCGGATCTTCCCTGCTTAAAGGGTCTGAACAGGCTTAGAACATATGCCAACACTATAGCAGCAACAGGATAGGGCACCAATAGCATACCGGAGGTGGGTGAGGTGACTGGAAGCAGCCAAGGGACTGGCAGGCCTCCAGAAGCCAGGCAGCAGTACTGTCCCCTCTCTGAACAGCCCCCACAACACATAGAGCCCAAAGCAGTGAAGCAGGTTACCCCACCCTAGCATTACCTAGGGCTCTGACCATAAAACTTACAGGTGCCTTTTCTACATAGGCCACACAACTAAGACAGGGAGTAGAAGCAGCTCTACCTAATACACAGAAACAAACACAGGGAGGCCACCAAATTGAGGAGGCAAACAAATATGGTCCAAATAAAAGAATAGAACAAAACCTCAGAAAAAGAACTAAATGAAAAGGAGACAGCCAAGCTACCAGATGCGGAGTTCAAAACACTGGTGAATAGGATGCTCACATAACCCATTGAGCATGGCCACAAAAAAAAGGAAGAAGTGAAGGATACACTAAGTGAAAAAAAGAAAAATATACAGGGAACCAACAATGAAGGGAAGGAAGCTGGGATTCTAGATAAACAGCTGAAGGAGACAGCCACAGACAATAGATTCCTGGAAGTCTTGAACTGACTGCCTATGGTCAGACAGGGTCAACAACTGACATCATCGAAGGCAGATCCAGAAAGAAAAAAAACAGCAGTCTCTTACCACAGAAGTTCACACCACAAAGTCAGGAAGTCAAGAAAGACCAACTCAAGAAACAAAAGCAAAAAGGAAGTCTCACAAAAAAGGAGAAGACAAAGAAACACCCCCCCCCCCCCCCGCCCAATCTATGAGAAAAGAGGAATCCCCACAAAGACAACGAAATGAAATAGAGGGAAGTAAACTATCAGATACTGAGTTTCAAACAACAGTTCTAAGGAAGCTCAATGAGCTCAGTGAGCTCAGAGAGAATTACAAAAACCTACAGGGAAAATATGAGGAACTTACTGCAAACTATATCAGCATGAAAAAGAACATAGAAACTATCAATAAGAGACAAGAGGAAATGAAGAATACAATTTCTGAATTGAAGAACACAACAGAAGGAATCAAAAGCAGGCTAGATGAAGCAGAGGATCGAATCAGTAAGCTGCAGGATAATGTAGGAAAAAGCTCCCAGAAAGAGCAAGAAAATGAAAGAAGACTCAAAGAGAATGAAGAGGAGCTTAGGGAAATGTAGGACAACCTGAAATGTAATAATATCCATATAACAGGGATACCAGAAGGAGAGGAGCAAAGGATAGAGAACCTGTTTGAAAAAGTCATGATGGAAAACTTCCCTAATTGGAGGAGAGAAAAAGTCACACAAGGCCAGGAAGCACAGAGAGTCCCATTCAAGAGGAACCCAATGAGGCCCACTCCAAGATACATCATGTTTAAAATGGCAAATATCAAAGACAAACAGAGAATCCTAAAGGCAGCAACAGAGAAGCAGATAGTAACATACAAGGGAGTCCAAGTACAGCTAGCAGCTGACTTCTCAACAGAACTACTACAAGCCAGAAGGGAATGGCAAGAAATATTCCAAGTCATGAAAAGTAAAAGCAAGGGCCTGCAACCAAGACTGCTCTACCCAGCAAGGCTCACGATTAAAATGGAGGGCGAAACGAGGAGTTTCCCAGGCAAAAGAAGGCTAAAGAATACACCTCCACCAAACCAGCACTGCAAGATGTGCTAAAGGGACTGCTTTAAGCAGGTAAAGAAAAAGATTCTATGAATACCCAGTTCCTCTCACCGGTCACCAATACTTGATATTACTAATATTTTTAGTACTTAATCTGATTGTGACTGTGATGTGTTATTTTAATTGTTCCTTTATTATTTGTTGAAATTAAACCTGTTTTTGTACCTTTCTTGCTTATTTCTATTAATTTTAAAAAGCTTTAAATGGCTTTTTGGTATTCTTTATCCACTTTTTGATTAAATGTTTGTAGAATTATTGCCCTAAAAAACCCCCGAAGACTATTAACCCTTTTTTAGATGTGTTACAAATACTTTTCTATTCTATTACTTGTCCTTTAACCTTTTTTATATGTATATTACTATATAGCCTTAAATGTTTAATATGGTCATATTGTCAATATTTTACTTTATAGCTTCTGGATTTGAATATGTTATTTCAGGGTAAGAAAAATATTAGTTTGTATTTTCTCCCAAAACTCCTTAGATTTTTACATATTGATTTTTAACTCACCTGAATATTTTTTGTATAATGTGTGAAATAGGGTTCTATATTTGTTTTATTTCAAGTAATAGTGGCCCATGCATCTTATCTGCTAAATAAACCATGTTTTCCTCATTGATTTGAAATATCAATTTAATCTTATATTACATTGTTAGACAAATATATACATTTGTTTCTACAATGCTCACTTTATTTCATTGATCTACTTGATTATCTCTGTGCTGGTGTCATGTTGTTTTAATTGCTGAGACTTTATAATGGTTTTCAATTTTTTAATATTTTATAATGGATTTTGACATTTAAAAAATAAATAAGTAAAATTTGCATTTAAAAAATAAAAAGAAAGGAAGAATGAACTCCTACCTTTTGCAACAACATGGATGGAATTAGAGAATGTTATGCTAAGTGAAATAAGCCAGTTGGTGAAAGACTAATACCATATGATCTCACCTATAAGTGGAATCTATTCAACAAAATAAACTAACGAACTAAATAAACCACAGGCACAGAAACACCGAGCAGACTGAAAGTGACCAGAGGGGATGGGGAAGGAGGACAATGGTGGAAAGCATGAGAAGGGACTAAATAAAGAGCATGTATGAATGACCCATGGACATGGACAACAGAGTGAGAATTGACTGTGAGAGAGGGGGGCAGGTGGGATGAGTGGAGGAGGGCAAAGAGGGAAAAAAATGAGACAAGTATAACAATAAACATGATTTTAAAATTTAAAAAAAATTAAGAGAAAGAAGAAAAAATAAAAAATATGAATAATAAAATTGCAATAAATACGTATCTATCAACATTCACTTTAAATGCAAATGGATTAAATGTTTTCATCAAATGACATGGTGGCTAAATGGGTAACAAGTGCTGTTAACGAGAATCTCACTTCAGATCAAAAGACACACACAGACTGAAAGTAAAGGGATGGATAAAGATATTTCATGAAAATGGTAATGAAAAAAAAAAGCTGGGGTAGCAGTAATTATACCAGATAAAATAATCTTTAAAACAAAGTCTATAACACGAGATAAGGAAGGACTCAGCAATTCCACTTCTGGGTATTTATCCAAATTAACTCAAAAGAATAAATTGAAAATACATATACATCCATATGTTCAATGCAACATTATAATATAGCCAAGATATGGAAGTAACCTAAGTGTCTGTCCATCAGTAGATGAAGGATAAAGAAGTGATGCATATATACAACGGAATATGACTCAGTCATAATAATAACACAATCTTGTCACCTGCAACAACATGGATGGACTGAGAAAATATTGTTCTGAGTCAAAAGTCAGACAGAAAAAGAAAAATGCCAGATGATTTTATTTATATGTGAAATCTAAAAAACAAAATAAATGAATGAGCAGAACAGAAATAGACTCATAGATACAGAGAACATTTTCATGGGTGCCAAATGTGAGGGGTTTTGAGGGGACAGATGAAAAAGGTGAAGGGAAAGTACAAATTGGTAGTTAACAGAACAGTCAGTGGGATGTAAAGCACATCATAGGAAATATAGTCAACAATATGGTAATAACTATTTATGGTGTCAGATAGGTACTAGATTTATCAGGGTAATCACTTCATAAGTTATATAAATGCCTAAACACTGGGTGTTATACCTGAAACTAATATAATATTGTATGTCAACTGTAATTAAAAAAATAAAAAATTATTTAAAAAAATAAAAAATTACAAGTCATACTAAAGGAAAAGAAGCACAACTTGAAGAGACAGAGCAAGCATCAGTACCAAAAGAAATGTTTTATCAGACCAGGAATTTAAAATAATGATGATTAAAATGCTAAGGACTCTAATGGATAAAGTAGACAGCATACAAGAACAGAACAATGTTAAGTAGAGAGATGGAAATCCTAGAAAGAACCAAAAAGTAATGCTAGAGGTCAAAAACACTGTAACAGAAATGAAGATGCCTTTGATGGGCTTATTAGTAGACTGGGCATGGTTGAAGAAAGAAGCTCTAGGCTAGAGTAGAAAAGATATCAATAGAATTATCAGAGACCAAAAAAAGCAGAGAACAAAGACTTGGGAAAAAACAGAAGGGAGTATCTAGAATGACTACAAAAGGTATTGTTAACCTTTGACAATATATCTGAATAGAGTGTTTCTATATACTAGAAACCTGCAGTTTATCCTTGGCAAAAATTTGGGTGTACCTTTAAAAATAAATAAAGACAATGTAAAAGAGATTAATCAACCTAAAACAGTTAAGTCTAGGAATTAGAGTTAAATCTGCAGTAATTGAGAAGAATACCAAGGTCTCCACTCTCAACATTCCCTTAATTAACATCTAGATAGTGATTCTAAAACTTTAGCATAGAGAGAGATCTCTTGTAGAGCTTGTTTAAACACACATTGCTCTATCCACAGAATCTGCATTTCTATCAAGTTCCTGGGTAATGCTGATACTGCTGGTCCAAGGACCACACTTTAAGAGTCACTGGATAGCTTCATTGTCTTACAAACAAATCATGCTCATTATAACTCTGTATTTTTAAACTCATGTTATTGCTCTTGTCCTTACCTTTATTTTGGGGGACTATACTATCCCCTAAAATGGAACCCAAAAGAAGATAGACATGAGAGAATTTGAGGAGGTAACAAAATAATACAAATGAAAAAACTAATACTTCATTTGGACCTCAGTCAGCAACTTCAGTCACATACAATAAGCTGTAACCACAGAAGTAATCACTGGGATTGTTTTCACAGCCAAGAATAACTACAGATATGCTGTTAGTTTTGATTTTCTAGCATGATAAATTGGAGTCAGCAGGGAGGGATACCTACGATAGCCAAAAAACAGAAATGGCAAGAAAAAGAGAGACATGGAAAAAAACCTGAATGGGATTAGGAAAGCAGCAGTGACACAGACTTCAAATGGAAAGGTATGAGTAACGAAGGCAGTAATGAAAAAGGAAATATACAGGGAGGAGAGGTGACCATAAAAGCAAGAAAAAAATAGTGAATAAACTATTTAAGTATGGCGTAATTAACTGAAAGTATAAGCCAAGTCCTAAAAACCTATGTTAAGAGTATTATTATGTCATATTAAAGCACACCAACAACATAGCAATCTGGGAACATTTAGTCTGAAAGAAATGAACCATACAAACCTTTCAGTAAACATAAATGGCTCTAACATAGCATAAGTGTAATGAACAATAACTGAGTCAAAAAAGAAAAGGTTCAAATATGGTTGACGCTTATGAAGGCAAAAACAAATACTATATAATGCTTAGGCAAAATTTTTCATAAAAATTATATACACTAAGTCCTGGCAATTGACGGGCAGTTAATTAACTAGAAACATCAATCATACAGATATCCGTGACTTTTCTCAAGCGTTACTCAAAAAACGAAAAGGATCATGTGAAAAATAATATCGCATTAAATATTCTACTAACTTTCACTTACCAGTTGGAAGGTCTTCAACTTTTGCAAGGTCATTTTCTTCTATTCCAGGCATTCCTGCATCACCACCTGGTTTGATTTGTTCTGCCCAAGTAACAAAAGACATAATTCTTTATTTTTCCTTACATAAATTGAAATTGTTTTGAAGGAAGGTAACAATCAGTTTCTAATACAATAAGCCACATTGACTGAATATCTTTATATCTTGCTTTGGACATAGAGTTGTAACTCTAAAATAACTTACTCTTTTTTCTCTATCAAAGGATACAAATTTGAAACAACACAGACACCTAATTATAACTGAACTAAAATCAAACAATATTTGTTATGATTGAAGATATTCACCTCAAAATAAGAAAAGTCATTATGCTGTTAACACAAAACAATTATAATACCTTTCCCCTGTTGAATATGATTGCTTGAGGGGTCTTCATTCTTATCTGCAGCATTCTCAGGTACTTTTGGAACATTTTTAGATACTTCATGATTGTTTGCACCCAATTCATTTCCACCTTTTAATTCAAACTTGTGGGCCTCTTGCTGTTAAATAAAGATTTGGTTAACAGTAAGTATTTTTCAGTTCAAAACATTAAATCATTGATATAACAATTAACTAAATGTTCTGAAACAATTCATTTTCAAAAACATATACCATGGGTCCAAATTTCAAACACTTGGAGATGTGGGATATATTATTTTCTGTTCAGTTTTTATACCTGATATGAAGTCAAAGAATAACCAACATCTTTTAAAACTCTAATTACTGTAAATGGCCTAAAATGTTAGAGGTAATTCTCTTTGACTATTCTAAGGGCATGGTTCTGTAAGAAGAGAGTTTTACCGAGCACTGTAGGTTACTGAGGAGGCCTAAAGCTGGACATAATCCTGGGTGCTGTGGGCTTATGGTTAGGCCTGACTCAATTCTATTGGCGGGTCAGTTTTCTCTTTTGTATTGGCTAAGCTGCCTCAGTGGAAAATTGGGACAGACAAAGAGTCACGTAGACATGCTTCGGTTGCAGTATGGGTCTTTATACTTAATATTTAATGCATTTATGTATGATTTGTTTCTGGTAAAGCACTATGCAATGTAATCATTAAGTAATATTATTAAAAAATACTAAAAAATCTACAGGAAATCTAGAATTACATGAGTCAAATTTAAAAATTTGTCACAATAAAAAGAAAAAAGGGTGCTCTGATTGGTGTGGCTCGGGGGTGGGGGGAATCGTCCTGCAGGCCAAAAGATCCAAAAGGTTGTCAGTTTGATTCCAGACCAGGGGCACATGCCTGGGTTGTGAGCCAGGTCCTAAGTTGGGGATGTGTGAGAGGCAACCAACTGATGTTTCTCTCTCATGTGGATGTTTCTCTCCCTCTCTTTCTCCTTCCCTTCTCCTCTCTCTAAAACTAAATAAAATCTTTAAAAAATAGAAAGAAAAAAGGTGTTTTGACAATTCCAGTGTGCCTGGCAGATAAAATCAACAACAAACATTTGTGCTGTGCTTCACAGTTTACAAATTCCTTTCAAATTTATCCTCTAGCAGAGATAAACAGTGTGAGGAAAAACAAAACTGAGGCTTAAAGAAGTTACGTCGTTTGTCTAAGTATACAAAGCTAGAGAATTGTGGAGAAGGAATTCAAAGCACAGTCTTTCTCATTCCCACATTTTCTGGGAATTTGGTAAGCAAGAGCCAAATCTCAGAGCTTAATTGCTGATGAGTGAAAAGATAAACTGAAATTTTTGTACGTGTCAGTACAAAGGACAGGGTGAGAAATTCAATGAGGCACAACCTGAGCAGCTATTCTGCATCTCTGTATATTTTTGCTATAATGCTATACGCTACATCACAAGCTATTTTTATAGTATTCAACTGCTTTGTAGATGTGGAAAAAACAAACAATAATAAACAAAACTTAAAAGTCAATGAACTGATGTTCAAAAACTGTCTTCCATTTAACATAGTTAACTAGTTAACAAAGATGCCCCTTTGATGTGTTATTAGTGACTATACCTTTATGTGAATGGACAATGTTAAATATTCTTTAAAAAATAAGAGGGTTTTCTAAGTGTAATGTTGGTGATTTGGTAAAAGGGCACCTAATTGTTTTTTTAATAAACTTTTTTCTGAAATAATTTTAACTTCACAGAAAAGTAGTTAACTCTCACTCAATTTCCTTCAATGCTAACATCTTATATTAGCAGTACACACCTGCAAAACTAAAAAGCTAACATTAGTATACTATTAATCAAACTCCAGCCTTTACTGACTTCACCACTTTTTCTACTATGTCCTTTTTCTGTTCCCGGGTCCAATCTAGGATGCTGCATTGCATTTAAATCCTCCGGTCTCCTTAGTCTCCACCAGTCTACAACAATTTCTCTTCCTTTATAGCATGAAAGCAGTAAACAAATGAGTGTGACTACAATCCAAAAGATTATTTATAGGCACAAAAATGAAAGTTGTTTACAATTTTCCCATCACAAAATATTTTGATTTTTCAACCATTTTTAATATGTAATAACCACTCTTTGTCCATGGATTGTAGGAAAACAGGAAGCAGGATGGATTTAGTTGACTCCTTCTCCAGAGCTATATGCTTTCATATAGCTTACATTGTATTTGTTCCTATGAAAAAACTCAAGTTTCACAGAATCAACTTGTTACAGCAGGTGAAGAACAGGGAATAAAAGCATGGGAAGTAGAATTAGGCAGCTGGTCTAAAGTTTAAGGGCTGGTGTGTTACCCTAGAAAGGAGTTTTCTAAGCATCTCCTTCCTCTTCCTCCCTACATGGTCCAATTAGGGCAGGATAAAAGCAAAGAATTACTGAAGAGTATGTTAATTAAAATATAAAAATAGCCCATTATAGAAAAGCAGAAAGAGAGAACTACACTGGAAAAGGGGAAAAACTCTCAACTATGCTTCTTAAAGGAACAGAGAGCAAACTCACCCCTTTATTTATATGGGCTTGTAATAGCACAAATGCAATAGCAACGTCTCTTCCCCTTCTTTTTGTGTTCTACTGTGCTCCTCTAGCTATCCAGTGTGTCAACAATACCTTCTGCTTGTTCTCAATGCCTCTATACCACTAGCTTATTCAGACCTGCCATCTTCCAGCAACCTACTCCCACATCTCTTCAAGGTAGATTGCAGACAGGCAGCAGTTATTCCACTTTGTAGATTGAAAAAAAGAAATACAGAAAAAAACAATGCTCTCAATATTGTGCTATAAAACAGTAAAACAGTCAAGAATGAAAATCTGATTTTTGTAACTTCTAGTCCTTTAGAGGACATGCTACCAGAGAGCAAGATAATTATTTTTCACTGTTTAACCTCTCTTTAAATCACAAGACTTTTTACAAATAACAGCTAGTTAGATGAGATTATAAAGTGTAGAAAAATGAATGTCTCCAATGACTAATAATCTTTAGAAAAATTCCCTCCATTTCTAGCATGGCCTTTGGTAATATACAGGGTCCAGCACATATAACACCCCTTTTTTATTATAAAATATTTTATGACAAAATCATAAGCATGTAATTCTGTATCATAAGCATGTAATTCTGTAACATCACACTCAAGCACACCACATGACATTTTAGGTGAAATGTTCAAATTAAAACTATAAATTATTACACCCATATCACAACTCTACCAACCCACACTTAGGCAGGTGTTACTTCTGCCAGACCCTGTATATCAACTGAAAATGGATATATTAATTAAAAACTTGCCACTCCCAAAAATATACATCAAAATAGTGTCTACTGTTTCATTTCTATGTTTTAAAAAAGGAATTCAGAATAACAGAGATTTATAATTAAGGAGAAAGTTTCTCAATTATTTTTCTGATTCTCAAAAGCATAGAAGAAGAATTGATTTTTCAGTAAAATCTTTTCCATTTTTACAATCTGAGAACTATATTAAGAGCAAAAGTTATTTTTGAAAGTCAGATAAAAGATATTTAGCTAAAATCAGTTTTAAGAGTTAAGGTTATATTTTTGCAAATATCTAATTTACTCAGCAATAAAGTACTGCAAATCATTTTTAGAAGTAGGCAGGCTAGGATACCTAAAATACAATGTTTTATGACAAGAGCGTATTTTAATTTCTAAATTACAGGATTTATAACAAGAACATACTTTGATTTAGTATTCTTTTTTCATTTACCTTTTGTTCCTGCAAAAACTGGTCTGCTAATTTTTTTATTTTTTCTTCATGCTGTGCTCTTAATTCCTTGATTTGTTGTCCACACTGAAAACTAAATTAAAAAGTCATTTTTTAGACTATATTATCTTGGATTGGATTCTGAAAGTTGTCTAGAAGTTTAAAACCTACATTTACAAAAATGAAGCATTCAATTAGAAGAGTGGGCAAGGAAGGACAAAGAGCAGACATAAATATAGCTCATAGTCAAAATTCTTAAAATATTTGAATATGTAATAGAGGATAAAGAATACTGATAAAGCTATGTTTTTAAAAAAACAGAAATTAAAAAGATAAAAGTTTATTTTAAAAAATTTCATTTATAAAAAAGCAATCGCCAAAGCCAATTTCAATCACAGAAGAGAAAAACACTATAGAAAACTGTGAGACCAAAATATAGTAACAGATGAGAAAAAATAGAATCATGAGAGTTAGTAGGAGTGGCAGCAGATGATTCACCCAAGAGTTAGTATTTTAACACAATAATAAAAGTCTAAACCATAAGAACAGCAAGAATGGGTGTTGGCCAAGTACTTCAGTTGGTTAGAGCATCATCCTGATACACTAAGGTTGAGGATTAGATCTCTGGTCAGGGCACACACAAAGCAAGCAAGGAAATAAATTGATGTTTCTTCCTCCCTCTAAAAATGGGTAGGTTAAAATCAGTAATAAAAATAAAACATTTTAAAAAGGAAGAGCAAGAATGGAAGAAACTAATACAATAGATTAACTATCAAGAAAAATGGAAACAAAAAATTGTAAAGACTGTAAATTTCCACTGCTCAGTAGTTAAAGGATAAAAATAGATGGTTCATGCAAAAAGAAACAAATAGTTAACATATAAAAAAATTTTAGCCCTGGTTGGTGTGGCTCAGTGGACTGAGAGCCAGTCTGAGAACCAAAAGGTTGCCAGTTTGAGCCCTGATCAGGGCACATGCCTGGGTTGCAGGTCCCCAGTTGAGGGTATGCGAGAGGCACATTTTTCACAGGTGGCTGTTTTTCTTCCTCTCTTTCTCCCTCCCTCCCCTCTCTCTAAAAATAAAATAAATAAAATCTTTAAAAAAATTTTTAGCTTTCACCATTAAAATGCAAATTAAATTTCCTATATATACTTATGGTATTACCTTATTCCCATACTCACAAAAATAAGTTAAAGTTATAAAAGCCCATGTTGGTGGGGCTACAGGAAAACATTTACATTAGAAATTAATGCCATCATGTTAGAAAGCAATCTTTCATATATGTGTAATAAGCAACAAAAGCACTAAAACATTCTACCTCAGCAACTCTGTTTTTGAGAATATATACCAGCGAAATAATATAAGAGGGGAAAAATCCTTTTTGCATAAAGATTTTGGAGCTGATAGTTATAACAGTGAGAAAAGGATAACTACTCTAATGGTTCAGCAATTGGGAGAGATTAAACAAGCTTTGGTACATTAACAGGCTGAAATAATATATTACCTCTAAATATCCTAAACCCTTAATCCTACAGGAGTATGGAAAATTACTGAATACTGTTAGGTCTAAATACATATATGTAAGCAGATGCATATTGATAACCTACAAGAGTAAGAAGTCAGAAATGGGTAAATTATACTTTAAAATACAGTGAATGTTTCCAATTTATGGTGTGCAAACCTAAAAATACTTTTTACTGTAAAATCTATCAGATATAATAAAGGTTTCTAAAGAGTGATTGCTAAAGTGAAATAAGCCAGTCAGAGAAAGACGAATACCATATGATCTCCCTTACATGTGGAATCTAATAAAAGATATAAATTGATAAACAAAATAAAAACAGAGGCATGGATACATGGGACAGACTGACAACTGTTACAGGTGAGGGGGGTGGGAAGGACTGGATGAAAGAAGGTGAAGAGATTAGCAAAAAAGCATATATGCATAACTCACAGACAACAGTGCGGTGATGGCCAGAGGGAAGGGAGAACAGGGGCTGAGGAGGTAGGGCAAAGCGGGGAGGCCAAATGGGGACATCTGCAATAGTGTCAACAATAAAAATAAAGAAAGAAAAAACATTTCAAAAAGAGTGATTGCTAGAAAAGCAACTATGAGGTTCCCCAACCTCATCACCAACTAAGTGCAGCACTGTAAACAAGGGACCTAAAGTAAAGAGCAGGAGAAGCAGCTGGCACTCAGTTCTTAGCTATTCTGAGGACACCTCCCAGTGCTGTCTTCATCTTCTGGATGCCCCTCAAAAAGAATCACAGACACTTAATCTCCTTTCAGTCTTTGCCACATCTAATTCAGTAAAATCAGGCAAGATTTTCTTTCTTATAGAAGCAGACACAGCATGCCTTGTAAGAGGTATTATCATGGTGTTAAACATACCAAAATAAAAGAGTGCAGACTTCAAAGAGAAAATAGAAAGACAACAGGAAACCAATTTAAAAGATCTAAGAAAACAAAAAAAAAAAAAAGAAAAAAAGAAAAAGAAAGAAAGAAAGAAAGAGAGAGAGAGAGGGAAAACTGAAGCCAGAAAGGAAAAAACGAATTGTCTAAAAATTGGCCAGCTATTTCAGATTCATAAATATTTGTTGAATGTAGCACCTTACCTCTCATATTCTAACCTCTTTACAAGGTAAGTATTGTTCTTCCTATAGTCCTGAAGCTGGTCTTCTTGTCGAAGAAACTCCTGACGAAGCTCAGCAAGTTGCTCTAGGCACACAATGTAAGAATCAAAAGAATAGAGTTTACTCAAAGTGAGAAGTTATGGGATTTTTAAAAATTATATATATTTCTCAACTTCTTTATTCAGTTAAATTATATAATTAGTACCCAATTTAATTGCCTTTTATAACACATGCATGAGGAAATAAAATTTATTTTAAAAAAACGATAGTCTCAATAGCTTTCACATCAATCAGGAATATTAAAATATTACATATTTTCACATTATCTAGACATATAAGCTATGAAAACAGTACCCAAAACAAAACAAAACAATACCTTACCTACCTCTTTAAGCCTATCTGCTTTATAAAAGTAGGCAGGAAAATCATTTTTAAAATATGTTTGCTATGGGTACATAATTCAAGGTTTCTTTTTTATTTTAAATCACATTTGATTCCCAACTTAGGTGATAGTCACTTTAGATCTCATTTCTAGTTCTGCTACTGATGTTTGGTCCCCATATAAAAAAATTCCATTTTCAAAGCTCACAATTTCTGGACTAAGGCTGAAAGTTTTAGTTATAATGAATGATATAAAATTCTGAACTAGAAAGTAAGTTAAAAGCTGGGCCAGATGCTCTTTTGTGACCATTTATCCATTATCTGTGGCCCTACATTTTCTAGAGCTGCTCTCTCTTCATCTGACCTTACAAGTAAAAAGAAATTTAGCCAGAGAAGAGGTGTCATTTTCTTAGATGATTAAGAAATTAACTTAACAGCCTTAGCAGAACACAAAAGTAGTAGTTAAGACAATCTTAATTTTTACAAATGAGAAGAGAGGTATATTCTATATAAGCAATATCTATTAAGGCTAAAATATGTCTACCCAGAAGTACCAATATTATAGGTATAATAAAACATCTACCTTGCATGTAGGCTTATAGATGTAGTCTTATTACTTTAAAGATACTCCAAATATGCTTGCAATATAAGTTTTTAAAAAGCAGATGTAAACATATATTTACATATAATTACAAAGAAATATATAATATTAAAGATATATAAACATACATTTAATATAAAATTAAATATATGACCAGAGGGGATGGGGAAGGAGGACAACGGTGGAAAGAAGGAGAAGGGACTAACAAAGAACATGTATGAATGACCCATGGACATGGACAACAGAGTGGGAATTGACTGTGGGAGAGAAGGGTGGGCTGGAATGTGTGGAGGAGGACAAAGTGGGAAAAACTGAGACAGCTGTGACAGAATAAACATGATTTAAAAATAAAAAAAAAAGATTTATTAATTATATATTTAATATTAGTTATGTATTTAATAATATATTAAATATATTCACTTTATTTATTGATTTTATATTTAATATACTTACTAATCATATATTTAATAATATATTATTTTTTCAAGATGGCAAAGGAGTAAGTGGATGTCACACTGACCTCTTCCCAGGACCAACGTGGAATTACAACTAAATTGTGGAGAAATCACCTGGAACAAACAACTGAACAAGAGCGAGAGAGGAGCCTTGTAACCTTGGAGACAGAAGAATCAGCTTTAGAGCAATCTAACTGGTAAGGAGTGTAGTATAGAGCTGAGAAGGCAGGCAGGGCGCCCACGGGCAGCAGCACCTGAAGGATATTGAAACAGCCAGTTGGATCCCCCACCGAGAAGAGCGGGGTCTAAACCAAAAGCAGGGATCTCTAGCCCACAACACCAGAGCCCCAAAAGTACACAGAAAATAGCCAGCTGCAAAAAGCTGGGTTCTGGCAGGGTTGCTCTCTGCCAGAGACAGGCGGCTGGAGACGCAAAGAACTGTTTAAAGGACAAACGCATACATTTTATTTGCAGCCACTTACCATGGTCTCTGGTAAAGGTGGGGGCAGAGTAGGCTAGAGACCCTGAGGGGAGACTGGGGAAGAAGGCTTTGGAGAGAAAACTGAGAAAGTAGGCAGCGGGATGCCGGCACTGACTCATCCCCCATGTGGCAGCAGCCATCTTGCTCAGGCACAGACCACTCCCCCTGAAGGGCACCAGCATCAAAGAACCCAATAGCCCCGCCTCCAGGCGGGATTCCACCCCACCCTGTGCTGTCTAAGCCACCTGCTGAGTGCGGACTGGCAGCCCACAGACAGTAGATTGCTGGCTAAAGGGGGCACAGAGAGATCTGGAGACACTTGAGGAGAGACTGAGGATGGAAGCTTTGGGGAGAGAGTGGAGAGAGTAGCCAGCGGGATCCCAGTGCAGACTCCTCCCCCATAGGGCAACAGGAGAGGACCCAATAACCGCGCCCCCAGTAGGGATTCTGTCCCACCCCGAGCTGTCTAAGGCAACCTGCTGGGGGCAGAGTGACTAGATTAACAGTTGACGGAGACAGCCACAGACAGTAGATTTCTGGAAGTCTCAAGCAGACTGCCTAACGTCAGACAGGGACAACTTCTGATATCATGAGAGGCAGATCCAGAAAGTAAAAACAGCGGTCTCCTACCATAGAATTTCACACCACAGTCAGGAAATCAAGACAGATCAATATAAGAATCAGAGGCAAAAAAGAAGAGTCTTACAAATAATGGGAAGACAAAGAAATATCCCCCATTCGAAGGGAAAGGAGGAATCCCCACAAAGACAGCGAAATGAAATAGAAGGAAGTAAACTACCAGATACTGAGTTCCAAAGAACGATTCTAAGGAAGCTCAATGAGCTCAGTGAGCTCAGAGAGAATTACAAAAATCTACAGGGAAACTACGAGGAACTTACTGCAAACTATATCAGCATGAAAAAGAACATAGAAACTATCAATAAGAGACAAGAGGAAATGAAGAATACGATTTCTGAATTGAAGAACACAGTAGAAGGAATCAAAAGCAGGCTAGATGAAGCAGAGGATCAAATCAGCGAGCTGGAGGACAAGGTAGAAAAAAAGCTCCCAGAAAGAGCAAGAAAATGAAAAAAGACTCAAAAAGAATGAAGAGGCATTTAAGGAAATGCAACGTATTTAGGGAAATGAAACGTAATTAATATCCGTATAATAGGGATACCAGAAGGAGAGGAGGATGAGGAAGGGATAGAGAACCTGTTTGAAAAAGTCATGATGGAAAACTTCCCTAATTGGAGGAGAGAAAAAGTCACACAAGGCCAGGAAGCACAGAGGGTCCCATTCAAGAGGAACCCAATGAGACCCACTCCAAGACACATCATCATTAAAATGGCAAATATCAAAGACAAACAGAGAATCCTAAAGCAAGCAAGGGAAAAAGAAGTAGTAACATATAATGGAGCCCCAGTACAGCAAGCAGCTGACTTCTCAACAGAAACACTGCAAGCCAGAAGACACTGGCAAGAAATATTCCAAGGAATGAAAAGCAAAGGCCTGCAACCAAGACTGCTCTACTCAGCAAGGCTCTCAATTGAAATGGAAGGCAAAATAAGGAGTTTCCCAGACAAAAGAAGGCTAAAGAATACACCTCCACCAAACCAGCACTGCAAAATACTCTAAAGGGACTGCTTTAAGATGAAGAAAAAGTTTCTATGAATACCTAGTTCCTTTCAGAGTTGCCAATACTTGATATTACCAATATTTTTAATACTCATTAATCAGATTGTGACAATAATGTTATTTTAATTGTTCCTTTACTATTTGTTGAAACTAAACCTGTTTTTGTATATTTCTTGCCTATTTCTATTATTTTTAAAAAAGCTTTAAATGACTTTTTGGTATTCTATATCCATTTATCGATTAAAGGTTTGTAGAACTTTTTTCCCTAAAAAACAAACAAACAAAAAACCCTACTAACCCTTTTTAGATATGTTGCAAATACTTTCCTATTCTATTCCTTGTCCTTTAACTTTTTTATACGTGTATTACTACATAGTCTTAAATGTTGAATATAGCCATATTGTCAATATTTACTTTATAGCTTCTGGGGTTGAATATTTTACTTCAGGTCATGAAAAATATTAGTTCTATTTTCTCCTAAAACTCCTTAGATTCTACATATTGATTTTTAACTCACCTGAGAATTTCTTGTATAATGTATGAAATAGGGCTCTATATTTGTTTTATTTCAAGTAATAGTGGTCCATGTACCTTATTAGTTCAATAAGCCTTATTTTACCCATTGATTTGAAATGTCAACTTAATCATATATTATATTGTTGGACAGAGATATACATTTGTTTCTACAATGCTTATTATATTTCATTGATCTAACTGATTATTTCTTTGCTGGTATCATGTTGATTTAATTGCTGAGACTTTATAATGGCTTTAAATTTATTTTTAGTATTTTATAATTAACTTTCACATTTAAAAAAATAAAATCAATCTGCATTTAAGAAAGAAAGAAAGAACGAAAGAAAGACAGAGATGGAACTCCTACCTTTTGCAACAACATGGATGGAACTGAAGAATATTAAGCTAAGTGAAATAAACCAGTTGATGAAAGACAAATACCATAGTGGAATCTATTCAACAAAATAAACTGACAAGCAACATAAACCACAGGCACAGAAATACAGAGCAGACTGAAAGTGACCAGAGGGGATGGGGAAAGAGGACAATGGTGGAAAGAAGGGGAAGGGACTAGACAAAAAACATGTATGAATGACACATGGACAGGGACAACAGAGTGGGAATTGACTGTGGGAGTGGGGGGTGGGGTGGGATGGGTGGAGGGGGGCAAAGGGGAAAAATTGAGACAACTGTAATAGAATAAACATGACTTATAAATTTAAAAAAATAAAAATGTAAAAAAATGTAAAAATTAAATACATTATCTACTGCATAAATATATAATACATGAAGTATATTATATAAATATATTATATATTAAATATACACTACATTAAATATATTATATAAATATAGTATATATTAAATATGTGTATAAGTATATATTAAATATATTTTATATAAATATGCAAATGTATTATATAAGTACATGTTTATATTTTATTACATAATAAAATGATACTTTTTAATATAAAGTATAAATATTTTATATTATATAACATATAATATACTATATATACTATAGCATATTATATATTTAATATATTATTACATAAATATATATTAAATATACACATATTACATATTACAATATACATATTAAATATATAGGTATATAATATATTAAATATATTATGTAGTAAATATATAAACATATGATTTTAATTGTTCCGTTATTATTTGTTGAAACTAAACCTGTTTTTGTATATCTCTTGGCTATTTCTATTATTTTTTTTTTAAAAGCTTTAAATGACTTTCTGGTATTCTTAATCCATTTATTGATTAAAGGTTTGTAGAATTTTTTCCCCTAAAAAGAGAAACAAAAAAAACCAACTATTAACCCTTTTTTCAATGTGTGGCGAATACTTTCCTATTCTATTCCTTGTCCTTTAACTTTTTTTATAAGTGTATTATTACATAGTCTTAAATGTTTAATATAGTGATATTGTCAATATTTTACTTATTAGCTTCTGGGTTTGACTATTTTACTTCAAGGTAATAAAAATATTAGTTTGTATTTTCTCCTAAAACTCAGATTCTACATATTGATTTGTAACTCACCTGAATATTTCTTGTATAATGAGTGACATAGGTCTCTATATTTGTTTTATTTCAAGTAATAGTGGTCCATGCACCTTATTAGGTCAATAGGCCTTATCTTCCCCATTGATTTGAAATATCAATTTAATTATATATTATATTGTTAGATATACACATTTTTTCCTAGAATGCTCGTTATATTTCATTGATCTACTTGATTATTTCTGTGCTGGTGTCGTGTTGGTTTAATTGCTGAGACTTTATAATGGTTTTCAATTTTTTAATATTTCATAATTGACTTTGACATTTGAAAAAATAAATAAAATCAATCTGCATTTAAGAAAGAATGAAAGAAAGAAAGAGAGAGATGGAACTCCCATCTTTTGCTACAACATGGATGGAACTGGAGAATATTATGTTAAGTGAAATAAACCAGTTGGTGAAAGACAAATACCATATGATCTCACCTATAAGTGGAATCTATTCAACAGAATAAACTAACGAACAAAATAAACCACAGGCACGGAAACATGGAGCAGACTGAAGGTGACCAGAGGGGATGGGGACAGAGGACAATCGTGGAAAGAAGGGGAAGGGACTAGACAAAGAGCATGTATGAATGACTCTTGGACATGGACAACAGAGTGGGAATTGACTGTGGGAGTAGAGGTTGGGGTGGGATGGGGGAGTAAAGGGGAGTAAAGGGGGAAAAACTGAGACAACTGTAATAGAATAAGCATGACTTAAATTTTTTTTAAAAATTCCAAATAAATAAATACATAACTTAAAAAATGAAACCATGAATAAAATGTTATTCTATGAAAAAAAATAATAATACATAAAATATAATGTAAAAAATATATCAAAGTAATACTAGCGATTATGTTTAGTGTTGGAAATCTGAGCAATTTCTTTTCCTCTTTCTAGATTTTATTGTGAAATCCCAACTGTGGCAATGACAACAAATAAAACTTTTGAAGTCACATGAGTATTAGCTGAGGTATATAAGAAAATTTAACAATATGCATAATAATAGCTATTGTATAATATAACATCAGGTAATATAGTAATGCAAGCACATAAAATGCTTGTATTTAATCAATATGTTAACATATTCAAGACACATTTTTTGTTTATTTAAAAATATTTTTTCATTGAGATATAACACTATATAAGTTTAAGGTATAAACATGTTGATTTTCTTCACTTGCTGTGAAATGATTACTACTGTAGCATTAGCTAACACCTCCATCATCTCATAAAATGACCATTTCTTTTTTGTGGTGAAAACATTTAAGATCTACTCTCTTAGCAACTTTCATCTATATAAAAATGTACTGTTAACTATAATCACCATACTGTATGTTAGATTACCAAAACTTACCTCATAACTAAGAGCTTGTACACTTTAACCAATATCCCCTCATTCCTCCTACTGACCCCACTCCCCAACCCCTGGAAACCACTATTCTAGTCCCTGTTTTTATGAGTTCAGTCAAGCCACATTTTAAATTTCTCTTCTTACTCTTATTAATTCTCCAATATGTAAACATGGTTAAACTCCCCAGTTTTTCACCCGTTACCCCCATTTCAGATAAAAGTAACAAATCCTGAGGCCAAGTATCCCTGAACACATTCCGCTTGCTATCTTATCCCTGGCCCTATCTCTTAAAATATAGAGGGCTAGAGGTAGCAGAAATTCTGGCATCCCCTATGGATGCTGCATCTACAGAGACACTGAGACCCAGCAGGAAGCAGTAACAAAAAGCCTTGTAGCTTACAGAGTTAGACAGTTCAGAGAACCTGTGCTCAGGCAGGAAAGGTTCTAGAAGTAAAAAGTTAATGCAATTTAAATATATAGATATATTTTATATAGATATCTATATTGATCTCTCTCTCTCTCTCTCTATAGCATGATTTCAAGATATAGTATGATTTCAAGATTTAAGATGGTTTCTCTGCCTCTCCACAAAGCTTCTAACAATATCTAAAATTCCTTTATCAGAAAATAAAGTTTTCATTTCTAAATGGAGATAAAAGGCTTAAAATACAACTGACAAAGAAAAATAAAACATCACTGAGTTCCAGTCCCTGTACAATAACAAATTCTTTCCTGTTTGAACACAGGTGAAAGATTATAAAGCAGAGAACTCATTTAGTGTTTGAGTGGTCAAAACAAAGGCTTGAAAAGGGAAAATAAACAGAACAGAAAGCAAACCTAAAGACAAAATTTTCCTATATAACAATTTTACTTTCAACTGATTGTCACATCACGTTTTCCCCCAAAGACACTGTGTACAATGTGGCTGCTCCAGGTCACCACAGCAGGGTTCCCACAGTGTGTAACGTAACAGGGGATTAGGTCCGTGGTTGATTGTGCAGGATGTTCTA
The DNA here is from genome assembly GCF_021234165.1 of Pteronotus mesoamericanus. NCBI lineage: Eukaryota > Metazoa > Chordata > Mammalia > Chiroptera > Mormoopidae > Pteronotus > Pteronotus mesoamericanus. The sequence goes on from NW_026555065.1 coordinate 20,840,905, forward strand.
TCTCAGACAGTAACACCAGGGGATGTTATAGAAAAACATGGCCATACTCCCTCAATTTAACTTCAAAAGATTTGGGATATAGTTAAGAAAGGGGTGACCTAGGACCCTTTTTTCAAGCAAAGAAGTATTTACTTCTAGAAATTTTTATTTCAAATTTTCCTTTAGTAATAAGCATAAAAATAAGGTGAGCTATTCAAAACAAATCAGTATGTACCACAATATTAATTTACTGTATCAGGAATTAAAAATCAACTCTTATGCCTTTTATTTCCATGAAAATATTAACTATTATACAGATTTCTAAGGGTTTTAGTATGTTTTATCTCCATTATATCTAGTATTAATTTCAATGAAAATAGTCAAGTCTAGGTTTTATAGTCAACTTATCAAGAACTTTGTTTCAGTAGAAATAGTTGACAGTGTGCAAAAGTCACATTAATAAAATTCAGTCTTAAAACTGCACTAATCCAAAACCAAAAGTTGTACAGTTATGAGTTCAAACCAAACCTTTTTCTCTGCTGAGTATCATATAAAATTTCAAAACATCTCAAGATCTACTTCAACACATATGGTACAATAAAGATATTTACTCAGTAACATAGACTGTCATTTTTTTTTTTTTTACATACACTAGCAGAAGCCACAAGATTTCTTATTCAACTGACCTACTAAAATGCAACAAGAATATACTATGATGACAAGCAGAATCATTTGTAAAAACTGCAATCTGGAAGCAGCATTGACAGTGTGGCATTTTCTGTGTCACCTTAATGCACTCCTGTGAGTCAAAAAGAGCAGAACATGGACAGAAATGCAACAAAAATTAATGTGGACACTCAGGAAGCAAATTTCTAATTGAAAATCAAAGCTGTTTTAAATCACAGATAGTAAAAAAATAGTAATTCCTATTTTTGGATACAACACACAAATAACACTTTCCAATGATTTTGCTAGATAAAAGCAAAACTTTAATAAATTACAAAACCAGCTAGGGCTGGCTTCTCCAAGAGGATGATAAAAATGTATTATCTAACTCTATCTAAAGAGGTTCAAAATGGTTATAGAATAAAGATGTATTTATGAAATTAGAGAGCATGTATTACCCATACATATAAATTTAAAGTCACTGCATGCAAACTTTTAAAATACACAGTGTTGTAACCAAAGGGTGTAAAGGGGAAGAAGGGTGGTCCTCAGATCCCAAATTCCATAGGTCAGTGATGGTGTGCAGTAATGCAAACAAAGCATAGAGCTTGTTTTCCTTATGTATTATTTCCAGTAAAAGCTTTAGTCATCTCCTATCACTTCATCTAAATGAAAAAATATGTGCCTTCCCAGGTTCCCTTCTGTTCCCTAGGGTATCTAAAACATTATAAGCTTGGAGGACCTGTGCAAAGCATCTCTAAACCAGAATGGATTATTTTAGCAGACTGGACACAGTACAGAGGGATCGCCCCCTTTCTTTTCCCTGGAAATTAAGTGATCTCTGAAACTACAGTTCAATTTTCTATGAGGATTCTTTATTATTATTATTATTATTATTTTATTCTTTGTGGATTCTTTTAAAACATTTCATTGCATGAACTCTGTCTACAGCACAAGACTAAAATGTTGGCCTCAAATTTTAACTTGTATTTATTATATTTAAAACAATATTTAAATTTATTATATATCTTAAAGCAAAAAGGTAAATGTTTTGCCATCAGAAGAGCTTTGTTAAAAAACATTATTTCAGTTAGCTGTTTCACTACTCTTAATTCTTAAGGATTTTAAACAGTTAGTGACTTTATCTTTAATCTTAATTCAATTTCTTACCCTTTAAATGATGAATGTCTGCCATCTGATATGATATGTTGGTCTGTAGTTTAACCTGAAAAAAATTAAGTTATTATTTTAGTATAGAATATATAATTCTGCTCATACTTACGTTTTTCCTCACATTCACTTTGACCTTGATCATAAATGCAAAAAATCCTCATAGTATCAATATACGCAACACCTCTTTCCAAAAAGAATTAGAGATAAATTCTGACTTTGTGATATTCATTTTAAATTTGCACAAGAATATTCATTTTACTTAATATATAATATAACAACTTTCAAAAGTTTTAGTTTCTGTTGAATATTGCTTAACGGTTATGTTTTTTTCCCCAAAATGTAATCAGAAGAGACCTCTTACAAACTCTACATTTAAATAGAATTGTTTGAATTAGTTAATGTCGAATCAAAAGTAATTAATGCTTATCAAGCTTCCATAGAATAACAGTTATTACATAGGACTCATTGCTCTGATCACTGTATTCTAGGAGAGTAAGAGACTACTGTTGTATTTCAGATGAGAAAAAATGTTGGTCTAAGCCAGGGGTGGGCGAACTATGGCCTATAAGCCAAATCTGGCTTCCTGCCTGTTTTTGTAAGGTTGGCTAGCTAAGGATGGTTTTACATTAAAAAAATTTTTTTAAATTTTCCAATTGCAGACGACATTCAATATTACATTAGTTTCAGGTGTGAAATAGAGTGATTAGACATTTATATAACTTATGAAGTGATCCTCCATAAGGGTTTTTACATTTTTAAATAGTTATAAGGTAAAAATAATCAAAAGAAAAATAATATTTCATGAATTATATGAAATTCAAATTTCAGTGTCTATAAAGTCTGATGGGACACACCCATACACTTACATATTGTCTATGGCTGCTTTGTACCTACAGTGATTGTGACAAACACCATATGTACTACAAAGCCTGAAGTATTTACTATGTGGATCCTTATAGAAAGTTTGCCAACCCCTGGTCTAAATTAACAGAATTACAACAGAGAGAGAAATATATGTGCGGTCTGTCCAGAAAGTGTTCAGCCATGTAATATGCAAAATAGACATTTATTGAACAGGATACAAAAAACATTGTACATAGGACAATGTTTCATGTCAAGATCCTGTGTCTCAGACACAGTAGTTTTTGGAATCCCCAGATCAGCTTCTAGTTCTCACACTGTCAGTCACGAATATTGGTTGATTGCAGACTGTACATGTTCAACATTCTCAGATGTTCTGCTTGTTGCAGGCCTTCATGAACATGGATCACTTTCAACAGATTCTTGACCATCTTTGGTTTATGTCACACTTTTATTTGCTCAGCACTCATTGCAGCATCCCAGAAAGCCTTCTGAATCATCCGAATAGTTTCTGTGGAGGAATGTTCAAACTTAACGCAAAATTTGATGTAGATTCGTTGCTCTATTCGCTCAGTCATTTTGAATGTGACAGCTACACAACACATTTGCTCGCTCAATGGCGTCTACTGCCCTCACTGACTAGCACAGTGAAGTCGTCATTGTTCACACATGTGCATTCCAGTCCAGTCTCCTTGGCTGCCAGGTTACATTGATGTCATGCAAAATGTTCTCATTACATTAACAATGGCTGGACCTTTTCCGGACAGACCTCATATGTGAGAGCTATCAAAGGGGAAGAATGAATAGCCGTGCTGATTGATCAGATATAGGAATAAAAGAAGAGACATCAAGGAGTATATTTACACTTCTAAAACAGGGGAACTAGATGAGTAAGATTACAATAGTCCATAAAAGAGAAACACAGGAGAAACAGATTTCGAGTGGGGAGAAGTATGGAGATGATTTTTCCAAATTTGGACCTGTTGAATTTGAGGCACTTGTGACATACCCCAAAAAAGATCTTTAGTAGGCAGGTAGATAAGTGGGTCTGGAGCTCAGGCATTAATTTAAGAATCATTAGCATAAAAATGGCAATTAAAACCAAGGCAATGAGATCACTGATGCAAAGCTGCAGAGGCAGAAGGAAAAACTAACACCAACAGCTATAAGATCAGTTGATCACTAAGCATGCTCTCGAATAACTTCTAATTGGCCTATCTTCCCATTTCCTTTATTTTCATGATCCAATTTTTTTTCATTTTTGTCCCTCCTATGAACACAACCATACTTTATACTTGTTCTCAACAAATTTGTATTACTTTGTTTTTTTTATCCATTTTTGTGATGCTATTACAGCTTCCTTGTACTTTTTTTTTCTTTCTGTACTCTTTATTTTAAACTTGCTTTTGAAATTGCTAGAGAAATACTATTCTTGAACACAAAGCTATGAGTGGCCTCAGCTTTCCTGGTCTGTCTCTTTTATATCCTCACACACTTAAAAATTCTTTTAATGGAGGAAGGAAAATTCAATCTACGGACTACAAAAATAAAAAAAGGTCATATGGGCAGAACTGTTTTATTCTTATCACTTTAATTTTCTCTTCAATCTTCTTTATTGAGAATGGAGACACTGATCCCCATGGCTCATAGATGAAGTACTCACATTTCAAAAGGTGGTCTGAAACAATATATTTTACAGGGTATTAAAAAAAATAGCATGTTTCAGTAAAAGCCTTTTCTTAATCCAAGCATAGTGAATTTATTCCCTTTCCTTTGCCATAGAAAGATTTTTCAGTTAGCTTCTCAGAACCCTTTATAGCATATTGTTCTCTTGGCACCTCATGTTCTCTTTTATTCCTGTCAATCTTTCCAACAGGATTCTCAGAAAAAACTTTATATTCAGTATTTAGTGTTATCAGTAGGTACCAGTTCCCAATTTCTCTCTCATCCTATTAACACTAGTTTCATTGTACTAGTTACCTGACCTTCCATGTGTGCCTTTGAACAGAGGTGCCAAAGATTTGCTTGAAGATGTCACAGAGCCCAACTGGCAGATCATTAAACCCAGAAGTTCTCTTTCAGCTACAGTAATTTTATTACATTGCTCACTTTTAGAATCTAGATGTCTGCCACTAAATTATCTGAACATCTTTTTGACACTGCAATATTATAGGCATCTGATCCCTTTTCCCTCCACATGTATACCTCACCTCCAAAATCTTATCTAGCTCCTAAAATGGTTTGATAAAGAATTCTTCTAACATTTGATGTTGTCCTTTTATGGAAATCTGAATGTGTTTTTACTTAGCTTGACACTTCCTTGTATGTAAAACAATAACTTAATTTTGGCTTTACTCTTATGTGTTCTACCATCTTGAATCTGTTTATAAAGACTTCTTCCACTTGGTTTCTTATTTTTAACATTTGCTCCAATTTCTTCAAGTTTATGTTTTATTTCTTTGCATTAATCATTTCTAAATATAGATAAGTCTCTTTAGTTCTTGAAGATCTTTGGCTTTAACCTTTTTCTCTTAGGGCCTTCAATTCTTTTAATACTTTTACTATCTTGTCACCTTCAAAAGGAAGCTTGGCTTCCCTTCTGATTATTTCTTCTCATAGTTATAATTTCCTTGTGTTCTAAAAGAAATGTGCTTATTTTCTAAATGACTCTGCCAAAACTTCCTAGTTACTAACAAATCAGAGTTCTTACCACTCCATGTTTGGAAAAAAAGATATTTCACTTTGCCACATATACTCTCTGCTGAACTGACAATGCTATAGGAACATTTTCTTTCCTTTTTTTTCCTAAGTATATTCCAGACAGGTAACAGTACATAAATTCTAGGAAGTATTATTTAATCCTTATTTTATAAAAGGATTATCATGGTTTGGTTTCACAGGTCCCCTTTTGGTTACTTTCACACTTTTCCCAAAATATCCTTATTTACAACATGCAAGAAAGATGTCATGTAATTTTTAATTTTCTCTTTCAAATTTCCTTTAGGATGAGGGATAGATGTGGATGGATAGACAGATGAGCAGACAGACAACAGATGAGCATACAGACAGACAGACAGACACATTCCCAAACAGCCCCATCTTGCCTAATTTACATCTGTGGTTAGAATCTTCAGCTTAGTTTCTAATACTGGATTGGCCAAAAAGTCTGTTACATTTTTTCCATTCAATGGCTCTAGTAAGTGCTTAGTTGTCTTTAACTTTATTGGAAACAATTCTGTGAGACTGTATTTGACAGCTGTCATATCAGTGTGCATTAAAAAAATTTTACCAAAACTGGTGATTTTTGTGCAGCCATTTTAGTATTGAATATGGAAGAAGATAATGCAACATATTCAGCATATTATGCTTTTTTTATATATGTATCTTATTGATTATGCTATTACAGTTGTCTCCTTTTTTTCCTCCCCTTTATTCCCCTCCACCCTGCACCACCCCTCCCACCAGCATTCTCCCTACCCACCTTTAGTTCATGTCCATGGGTCATACATGTAAGTTCTTTGGCTTCTTCATTTCCTATACTATTCTTAACCTGCCCCTGCCTATTTTGTACCTACTATTTATGTTGCTTATTCCCTGTACCTTTCCCCTCATTCTCCCCCATCACCCTTCCCTCTGATCTCCATTTTTATAATTCTGTTCCTGTTCTAGTTGTTTGCTTAGTTTGCTTTTGTTTTTTGTTTTTTTTTTAGGTTCAGTTGTTGATAGTTGCCAGTTTGCTGTCATTTTACTGTTCATAGGGGCTTGGTGATGATGAACTCCTTTAACTTGACCTTATCTGAGAAGCACTTGATCTGTCCTTCCATTCTAAATGATAGCTTTGCTGGGTAGAGTAATCTTGGATGTAGGTCCTTGTCTTTCATGACTTTGAATACTTTTTACAGCCCCTTCTTGCCTGCAAGGTTTCTTTTGAGAAATCAGCTGATAGCATAGTATGGTTTATTATTTCAAGAAAGGTAAAAGTGCAACTGAAACACAAAAAAAAGATTTGTGCAGTATATGGAGAAGGTGCTGTGACTGATCAAACATGTCAAAAGTAGTTTGACATTTTGGCCAAATAATTCTTTGCTGTGGGGATGTCTTATGCATTGGAAGATGTTTAGCAGCACCCCTAGCCTCTACCCATTAAAAGCCAATAGCAGGAGACAGCCAACATACTCAAAATATCCAAATCAATAAAATTATTGGTGAAAATGAAAAGCATATCTTTTATTTTATGGAAAAAGCCAAATGGACATTTTGGCCAACCCAATATATCCTCTAAAAACCCACAGTACTCAAAATGCTTTGCCTGGTCCCAGAGTCTACTGGGAGAAGCCTCATATTCAGTCTTTTCAAAAATAAAACATTCTTTTCTCACATGCAGTCTTATTTTCTTTTTAATCCTCAACTGAGGATATATTTCCTGATTTTAGAGAAAGAGAAAGGGGGAGAGAGGGAGGGAAGGATGGAGGGAGGGAGAGAGGGAGAAACATCTATGTGAGATAGAAACATTGATTGGTTGCCTCCTATACATGCTCAACTGGGGGTCAAACCCACAACCTAGGTACGTGCCATGACTGGAATCAAATGAGTAACCTTTTGGTGCATAGGCCAACATGCCAACCAACTGAGCCACCTGGTCAGGGCACATGCAGTCTTATTTTCAATAAGACTTATTTTCAGTAAGACTGTCCCCTTTCTTTTTCCATTCGTAATGTTTATCAGAAATGAGAATTCCATGAGAATAGCAATTGTGTCTCTCATTCATCCCTGTGTGTCCATCCTTTGGCATACTGCCTGACACCAACAAACACTCAATAGATGTTTGCTGAATGACTCCCTAGATTTTATGTTCCATATTCTTTGTACTACACACTGTCCTACCTTAGGTTGTACTTTATCTATATTTGTATAATTCTAATTACCCTTAAAGACTTCTGAACTCTCATTTACTTTCCCTTAGTGATCAATTTCATTGCCTTAGGCTTTACATCTCTCCTTCTGTAACACTTATTTTTCTAGGATTTGGAATCTATCTATTATAGCTGATTATCTAAGCTCTCTTTGGCATTTTCCATGTTAATCTCCTAAAACGTGTTTACTCTCCTTCTTGAGACCTCTTCTTTTTTCTCTCCTCTGGGCACATGTTCATCTCTCTCTCTCTCAGTAAAAATTACCTTCTCATGATATTTTCCTATAGCACTTCTTGCTCATCCACAGCCACTTCATTTATTTTCCTCTAATCTTTCTTTCTCCATTACCTAGAACCTATTCTTTATATTTCTACCACCTCTTTCTGAACCTCTTTTAATGTTTTCCCCATCCCACATGGCTGCTCTGCATTAATTTTGGCAGCTGTTACCAGCTCAGTTGCTCTCCTCTTTTCATTCTGGGACCTTGAAAATAGCTCGACTGTGCATGCTTCACTTTCATTATGACCTGCTCTTGGGCAATCAGCACAATGATGATCATGGATCCCAAAGGTTATATATAATTGGCTTTTTACAGATGTCATTTCTGGCTCTTTTACCTCCATATGAGATAGATGCATTTTTCCTGATTATATCTCATGCTCAGATGATTTCTAGGGACAATTTTATCTTCTGTAACATGACTGTCAAACCTGACTGATGCTCAGAATTACCTGGGGAGTTTTAAGAAATATAATTCTTGCCTCTCCTTCCCCACTCCAGTGTGATTCAGTAGTCTGGGAATGGGCTCAGGAATCTTTTTTTTTTTTTTAATTCAAGTAATTCTAATAAGCAGCCAGGCTTAGAGATTACTCATCTAAAGTATGTCTTTGGCTGGCACTATACCAGCAGGATAAAATGGAATATCATGAAAATAACTAATGGGTATTAAATGCTTATTTTTGTGCCAGGTCTTCTGCTAAGTATTTTACAAGTATTATTGTATTTAACTCTCACAACCACCCTGTGAGGTAGGCTGTCCATTTTGCCGATGAGGAAACTGTGTCTTCTATCACATGCCTACAGTAGATTCTGTATATTCTGTCAAACAGTCCCAGACCAGAGTATGTGTTCATGACCACTGTGCATACAGTAGATCAGGTAGGTGATTAACCTTATTTTCTTAACTACTCTTTCATTGCACACATATTATTCAGTCAACATTCCAAAGACACAAGTTTCATCGATCTGTTAAAGTACCAGTCTCTCCTGAAGCAAGCTTTAGTTGAAGCTATACTATTACATTTCTAAAGAATTTTGGTCTTTGGTGGCTATAATGAATCACCATGAAGCTTTTTATTCACTCATTCATTTTTCTTCAGTCAGTCATTTATAAAGCATTTATTGAATATTCACTATATGCTAGGTATAAGGATACAAACTATTTAGTCTTGGTCTGAATAATCACTACAAGTTGGTTCATTCATTCATTTTGTCACAAGAAAACATTTAGTGAACACATATTAAGTGAAAGATACTATGTAGGAGGCCTAGAAATACAGCACAGTACAAGAAACAGGAGAGAGGTCTGGGTAAAGGGTACACATTTTGAAGTCATCAGCATAGCTGAAGGTTTCTGAGTGAATATTACTTAGGGAGAGAACAGAAGGAGGGAAGACGAGGATCTCAGACAGAAAACTATGAATTATAACACTTAACAAATAGAGGTGGAGCCAGCAAAGGAGACTAAGTACATAGAATTGAGAGATAGAAGAAAAACAGGAGAGTCTTGGTGTCATGGGAGCCAAGAGCACACAGTACTGGATGAAAATATGCTGAGAAGTAGGAAGAGAAAATGTAGATGTGAACAAAGACAATTTTCTTTTCAAGAAATTTGACGGGGAAGGGGAAGATTAAGTATTTTTTGTGTGCTGAGGAGAAAGTATAAGGTGGCCTGAAATAAGAGGAAAAGTGCAATAATAACAGTACAAGGTCTTTGAGAAGGTGGAGAAGATTGGATACCAAGAACAGATGGAGAAACTGGTCCTGGAGAACAAGGAAAGGTACATGACTAGAGATGTGGGTGTGCCTATAGATTTGGTAGTGAAAGTTTTATCAGCTCCTGTGCAATTCTTGGACAAGCATAAGAAAGATCACTTGCTGGGCTGGAGGAAGAAGAAAAGGAGTTTAAATGGGGGTGAAGAGGTTAGGGGAAGTATGAGGAGGGTAAAAAGTTTGAAAGCTGTTGGAGTGGGTGTGTGGAATAGAGCAATGTAATTTGTAAGGTGCTGTTGAAAAGCCAGTTCAAGTAGCTGATTATAAATTTCTACAAGTACTAATCTGGTTATACAATTTTCTGCAGCTGTGCTTGACATAGACAAGTAAAGAGAGAATGATGGTAAGAAACTAAATTGAAACAAAAGAACATGGAATCTTAGCTCAAATGAGGAAAGCAAAGAATGAACAGGGCTGCTAGAAAGTAGGAAATGATCAGCAGTTCTCATGAAGATGAAAAAGTAGAGTTTGTTCAGTAGTTCTAATCTCTTTTTTGATCTATTCTCCCACAAATATTTAAGTTTGAAGTTCATAAACTTTAAATTTCAAGGACTTGAAATCCGATATTCAGGTTTATGTTACAATAAATTAATACTCAAGGACTTTGGCAGTCATTAGTGTCGGCAAATATTCCTATAATAATTCTCATCCCAGGCACTTCGTAGGATTGCTCCTGCCCATTCCTTTGAATTTGGGTTGAGGGAGGAGCAATGAAACGAACCCTTTCCAAGCATAAGCAATTAGGAGGAGCACAGTTTGTCACTCATATTCTACAACAGCAACCAATGTTTCAGACAGTGGCTTCTCAGTAGGCCTGAGTCCCAGAATGAGGAAGACACAGAGGAGTTCCTCCTGTTGACCCACAAAGAGTATGTTGAGTGAGTGATAAATTTTAAAGCCAAGTAAGAGGGTGCAGATGATGGGCTATGAAAGGGAAGGAGACAATGCAAAGTGGGTATGAAAAGCAAGACAGACCTGGAAAGTACAGGAGCAAGAGTTTCCTCCCTATCTGCAATATCCAGTCCTTAAAGCATTTTCCACTTGCACCTATCACAAATCCCTGAAACTTGAAATAATAAAAAAAAAAAATCAAAATAGGTTCTCCACAAATTAGCAGCCCTTCTCAACTTCCTCATTACTTTCAGTGCCACCACCTACCTACCTTTTGATTCTGCCTCTTCTCCTCATCCTATTCACCAGCCCATCAGTGCCTATGACTACATGCATTTACACTCCATACTAGCCATCACCAAGTCCTGCCAACTCTTCCTTTTCAATTTCTTTCATATCTGACTCTTACCTCTTTCTAGGTTCATGGCTACCACCTTGCTCTACATGGACTATTCTGGCCTAGCTGCACTAGCATATCAAAGCTCCACACGAGCAGAGATCTTATTTGTTTGCTCACCCCTGTAATGTTCTGGCACACTGCAGGCACTCAACATGAGGAAATTTCCAAACAGTAGTGAGAAACATCTTTGCAAAAACTTTCCTCTAGTCAAGATCTTGTGATTGAATACTATTTATCATAGTGTAGAACCTAAAACGCTTCTACCCAGCACTTAACGTCTTCCGTAAGGTAGGCACCATTTTCTCTACCCAGTTATCAGAAATGGTCTCCTTGACATAGTTAAGGTAGTTTTAACCATCTCTAATAATTAAGCTACTCTTCACTATGTTCTTGCATTGTCAGCAAACAGTGTGTCCTTCCCTTTCCTTTTTACTACTAAAAATTACACTGAATCCTTAAAATAAGAACCAAAACTTAAATTGTTTCTATAGGAGTTACGTTCATTTTTATAGATAAAAATTTCATTGTGTTCACTGTCTACATCCTTTCAACATGCTCCCAGTTTTTTATGCTATTAGGCTCCAGTTACATCCTCCACTTCCAGGTCTCCTCTAATTTGTCATGTCCTAGTGACCTCATGCCAAGACTACCCACCACTGTTGCCAAATCTTGTTTTAAATCTTGAAGGTGCCTTTAATTTCCTCCTATGTTAATTTATTTGGCATATATTTATTAAGTACCTATTTTGTGCAAGTCATTGCTCTAAGCACTGGGGATATTGCAAATCACAAAAACAAAAAATCCTGCTCTACCATGGGCATACAATAAAAAGTCATACAACATATTAAAAACTGACAAGTGCTGTGAAGAAAATACATTAGAGATGGAGAAGAGGGAGAAAGCCTTTAAAAAAAAAGTTGTCATTTGAACAAAGAGTTGTAGGAGTAAGAACTGCCATGCAGCTAACTGGGGGAAGAGTGTCCAGCCAGTGCAAAAACCCTGTCACAGGAGAATGACTTAACGTTTCAAAGACCATCAAAGAGATTAGTGTGGTGTGAATCAAGAAGCAACAATAAGGGCAGTAAGAAATGAGATCAGATAACTGTGAGGGAAGAAAATGGTATAGCACCTGTAATTGAGATGGAAGCCACTAGAGTATCTTGGATAGATAAGGAACATGATCTAATTGACATTTTAACACAATGTTGTGTTGAAAATGGATTGAAGTGGGAGTAAGGACAGAAGAAAGGAAGCCAATTAAATCATCACCAACAATCTAGGTGAGACATGGTAGTAATTTAGACAAGGATGGTAGTAATGGGGGAGGGGGCATAGGGAGAAGTGTTGGGATTCTGGATATATTTTAAAGCTGAGTCAGGTTTTGCTGATAAATTGGATATGGCGATGAGAATGAAAGAGACAAAAATGACTACAAAGTTTCTAGCTTGAGGAATTGAAAGGAGGGAGTTGCCATTCACTGAGTTGGGGAAGACTGTGAGTAGAAGTTTTGGGGTAGGGATTTGGCTTTGGACAGGTTAAATCCAAAACCATATTTGCCATCCAAGAGGAAATGATGAGTAGGGAATTAGATGGCAAGCCTAGAATTCAAAAGAATAGCCTGAGCAAAAGACAGAAATTTGGAAATCATCAGTGTGTAGATACTTAAAGAGGTGGCAGGGCTTGAGTGTAAAGAAGAGGTCCAAGGACTAAGCCTTGAAGCCTCATTTGAGGATGAACCAGAAAAAGAATAAGAAGGAATAGCCAAGGGAGGTAGGAGGAAAGAAAGCTACATTTCCCAAAAGCCAAAATGAAGAATTTGTTTCAGGGAAGAGGAAGTCAAATGCTGCTCATAGGTGAGATAAGATGATGACTGAGTATTGACAACTGGACTTAGCAACATTAAAGTCACTGGTACCTTAAAAAGGACACTTGGTGGTGTGGCGGGGGCAAAAGACTGATTACTGTGTATTTAAGGGAATGTGTTTAAGCTATTCTCAATATAGACTACCAGAGGAATTTACTTTCCAACAAAAATCATTCTACTCAAGGCCAAAATAAGGTTAGAGCTTACTTCCTGTGAAAGCTAACTCCACTGGTCATAGTCATTACTATCAAATAAAAAACTTGATGGTAAAGTCACCCCTCAGTCTTCTGATACTAATTTTCCCTCTACTAGAAAGCTTGCTTCAGTTATCAGCATATAGAATGAGTATATGTTCTAGATTTTCTAAGGGTTCCAATTTAATATACTTTTGTTCTGGTAATAAAGGGGAATACTTATATGTGCAATTATTTTATGCTACTATAAGGGTTTCTATATTAAAATCCTTTCTCAAAAAATAATTGTTTTCACACAGGGGCTGGGGAGAGGGGAAAAGGAGACTTTTTGTCCAATGGGTATAGAGTCTCAGTTTTGCAAGCTGAAAAAGTTCTGGAGAGCTTTACATAATAACATGCCTACAGCTAACATACTGTACAATTAAAAATGGTTAGGATAATAAATTTTATGCTGTGTTTTTACCACCATTTAAAGAAAATTCTTTCAGACTATTTTCATTTTGGAAAATATGTACAGTATGCAGTTAGCTCAAATAAATCTCTAACTGGAAGTATTCCAGGAGTAAATTTGAGAAGTAAATGTTTCTTGGTTGGATAAGGGGCACCATTTAATGACGTACAACCTGTAAAAAAAAAACTTTCCCACTAAGATGTAAAACAGTTGCCTCCTTTCCTCCAGCAAAGGCAAGGGATACTATATAGCATTGGGGCAGCTTATAAACTATAAGAATGGGTCATGTATAAGTAGAATGCATATAAGCACAAAACTACTTTGTATGGAAAGTTTTTTATCCGTATTCTTTAGTCACATCCTCTTTCAAGTTTTTTTCTAGGTCTTTTTAGTTGTTTCTCTAGTAACTGCTCTTTCCTCCCATGATTTTAGGTGTTTTTCTCTGAATCTTTCTTAAACTTACATCACGTAATGAAAACTGAACAAAATGTTGCTGGTAAGAAAAGACTAATTATGTAAAGGTCTAACAGCATAATGTTTAAAAGAACAGTCTCTAAGGTTAAATTGCCTGGGTCTGAATTCAGAATCCATGACTTATTAGCTCTAAAACCTTGGCATACTGCTTAACTTCTCTTAAGCTTCAATTTCCTCATCTGTAAAATAAGAATATTAACTGCCTCACAGTGTTGTTAAAAGGGTTATATCTGAGATAAACAAATCCAACAGTGCCTGGCACATAGTTAAGTGCTTATAAATGTAAGTTGTTATTATTATTATTTAAAAAGGTTGTTTTAAATTTAGGCTCGTAGTTCATACCTAAACTTCTGTAGTAACATATTTCCTAACTGATCTTGACTTCAATTTCTTTTCTCCACAATTATCCTTCATACTACGCCCATGATTATCTTTTCAAAATAAAAATTTGTCTATATTGGTAATGGTTTCTTAAATATGACACCAAAAATATGGGCAACAAATGAAAAAAAATATATAAAATTGGATTTCATCAAAATTAAAAACTTTTGTCATCAAAGGACACTATCAACAGAATGAAAAGACAACCCATAGCTGGGAGAAAATATTTGCAAATCATATATCTGATAAGCGTTTTTATCTAGAATAAGTAAAGAACTCCTACAACTCAACAAAAACAAGCAACCCAATTCAAAGATGGGCAAAGATCCTGAAGAAACATTTCTCCAAAGGAGATTAAAAAAATGACCAGTGGGCAGATGAAAAGATATTCAACATCATTAGTCGTCAGAGAAATGCAAATCAAAACCACAGAGGGATACAACTTCACACCCACTTAGAAGCTTGTTATTTAAAAAAATAAAAAATAAATAAAGTATGTTTGACAAGGATATGGAGTAACTGGAACCCTCATGCATTGCTGGTGGGAATGTAAAATGGTGCAGCCAATGTGAAACACAGTTCTATAGTTTCAAACATAGAATTACTATGTGACCTAACAATTCCACTCCTAGGTGCATACCCAAAAGAAATAAATAGAGATTTAAATAGCTCCTTGTATCTCAATATTCAAAGGAGTATTACTCACAATTGCCAAAAGTTGGAAACAACTCAAGTGTCCATCAACAGATGAATGAACAAACAGAATGTGATATATTCCATACAATGGAATATTAGTTAGCCATAAAGAGCAAGTACTGATACATGTTAAAACATGGAGAAATCTTGAAAACATTATGCTAAATGAAATAAGCCAGACACAAAAGGACAAACAGATATGATCCCACTTATATAAAGTATCTAGAATAGACAAGTTTGAGTTCATAGAAACAAAAAGTAGAAATAGAGGTTTAGCAGGGGCCAAGGAAGGGAGTGAGTTATTGCTTAATAGGTATGGAATTTTTGTTTGGTATAATAAAAAAGTTCTGAATATGGATAGTAGTGATAGTTATATAGCATTGTGAATGTACTTAACATCACTGAACTGTAAACTTAAAAGTGATTAAAATAGTCAATTTTGTTGTTTATATTTTACAATTAAAAAACAGTAAGAGTCTAGCCCTACATATCTTTATCAGTAGCCACAAAATCCCTTCCCTCTCACCACCAGTGAAGGTATAAACATACTTCCAAGCTTTCCTAAGTTCATTTATGATCCTCCTGTCCTAACCCCTTTCCAAGTTTGATAAACTAGTCTTTATCCACTGGGATTCATCTTCAGTAAACCCTTTCTATTCTGACTTCCTGAAGCAGTTAATCAACTTTTCCTTTGT
Organism: Pteronotus mesoamericanus; assembly: GCF_021234165.1. NCBI lineage: Eukaryota > Metazoa > Chordata > Mammalia > Chiroptera > Mormoopidae > Pteronotus > Pteronotus mesoamericanus. The sequence goes on from NW_026555065.1 coordinate 20,856,595, forward strand.
ACTTACAAGTCCTTTTGTAAATAGTTCTACTATAGCATTTAATCACACATTATATTGGGTTGGCCAAAAAGTCCATTTAGATTTTTCCCTAAAATAAAAGACACATTTTTCATTTTTGCCAACAGCTTTATTGATTTGGATATTTTGAATATGTTGGCTATATCCCCCACTATTCTAGTAGGGTGCTGTTAAACATCTTCCAATGCACAAGACAGCCCCACAGCAAAGAATTATTCTGCCAAAATGTCAACAGTACCAAGAAACTTCACAAACCACTTTTGACACGTTTGATCAGTCATAGCACCATCTTCATACACTGTGCAAATATTTTTTTAGTGTTTCAGTGGCATTTTTACCTTTCTTGAAATAATAAAGCAAATACACTGAAAATGTTGCATCTTTTTCTTAAATGCATTCTGGTATGGCAGCTGTCATAATACAATCCAACAAAATCGTTTCAAATGAAGTTAAAGACAACTGAGCACTACAGGAGCCATTGTACGGAAAAAATGTAATGTACTTTTTGGCCAACCCAATAGATTATTTCTCTATGTGTTTCCCCATTAGATCCACTCCCTTGAGGACAAGTATTAAATCTTGTCATCTTTCTTCCTCTAGCACCTAGAACATAGTAGATACTCAACTTTCCCAAATAAATGATTTATGCATAATGTGCTCTGAAAATTCATAAAGCATTATTATCAGTAAAAGGATTTATTTCATTTTACCCTTTGTGAATTAACTTCAAGTTAGTTTCCAGCTTATAAAATAAGTCACTGGTGCTACACAACATATAAGATAACTCATTTTTTTTTTCATTATAACCCATTAAACTAATCCCAGGGTTTTCTTCATTTAATTTCAAAATTGAATCAAAAAATATTTTTGAGTTTCTAAATGAAGACAATACTAACTAGATGGACTTTCATGCATTTCAAAGAAAGGATACATTCTATGTATGCTAGAAAGATGAGTTGATAATGCATGGTCTTGCATCAGAATATTTTTATTATGTCTTCCAGAAAAGTAGGATAACCAGGTATGTGGATAATATCTGTGGTAACCCTAGCACATATTTATGCATGCTCTGGTTAAGACCCAGTGCAAACTGCTGAATCATTCATCAAATATTTACTGAGTGCATACATAGCACATAGTGCCAAATATGTGTTTACAAAGTTTAGATTAGATTTTTGTAGTCAAAAAATTCACAATATAAAGGTGAGAGACAGGAAAAAAGTAGATCCAATATATATGTGGAGATATGGTCATTCATTTAACCATTTTTAACTTGGTGTGAATCAGATACTCAAAACATATGCCAGGAACAGTGGGAATACAAAGATTAATAGAACATATAGCCCTGCTTGGCTCACAATTTAGTTATGGAGAGACAATTATAAATAAATAATTACAGTAATTAACATTGACAACTCTTCCTCAAAACTCTTTTCCCTTGGCCTACATGACACCACAGTACCAGCTTTTTCTTACTCTTTCTAGCTACTCTTTCTCGGTTATTTAAACCTGCTCCTCCTCTACTACCCTTATATGCTGCAAGTCTCTCTTTTATATATTCATCATCTCACTCTACACCAAAGCCACTCCTATAACTTCGACAACTATTATAGACAAATCTGTTCTTAATCCTTCTACTGAGTTCCAGAAGTTTATTTCCAACTGCCTACTTGTTATTTCATAGACTCCTCAAACTCAACTTACCTAAAATTGTACTCTTCTCAAACTAACTTCTAATCTAAGGTTCCTACCTGAGGTCACAGCACCACCATCAGCTGGGGTGGACACACCAGTACCAAGGGCTTCCTCTTTGACTCTCCATTACCCATCAAATGTATTACAAACTCTTGTTAATTATATTTCTCCCCATTTCTGTGCTCAAATGACCCAGCATTTCTCCATCAAGGTGTTACTGGCATTTGGAGCAGGAGAGTTCTTCAAAGTTGAGACTCTCTCCTGAAAAACAGAACATCTAGCCTTTCAGGATCCAGGCCTAAATGTCAATAACACTACCCAGTCATTAGAACTAACCAAAAGGCCCCCTCTGAGGCTGGTAATGGCCAGGTTAAGAATTATACTGTGTTTAAGTTGAAAACTCCATAATCTTTCATCAGCACTATTAAAATGTTTTTAATAAAAACCTTATAAATAATTATTTTCCTACATCAACTTTTTCTTTGTTCCAATCATCTTTCTATTCTACAGCCAGAGTAATGTTTTAAGCTCAGTTTGATCAAGTAACTCCTTTGCTTAAAACCCTCTGATGTTTCTGATATTAGGAGAAACGACTTAGTCTTTCACCATTAAAAATAATGTTAGTGGACAAGATGGCAGTGTAGGTAAACAGGGCTCACCACCTCGCACAACCACATTAAAAATACAACTAAACTATAGAACAACCAGCATTCGGAACCATGAGAAATGGAACAAATGGAAGTCCTACAACCACAGAATTAAAGAAGAAACCACATTGAGACTGATAGGAGGGGCAGTGACATGGAATGGTATAGTCCCACACCTACATGTGGCAGATAAAAACTGGGAGGGATATCTCAGCAGCCAGCAGTCCCAGTCCCACAGCAGGCCCCCCATCCTGAGTTCTGGTGCCCGGATGATGAGTCTCCATAACTTCTGGCTGTTAAAACCAGCAGGGATTGAGACTGTGGAAGACAGAAACTGCTGGAATCCCAGGCAGTTCCTCTTAAAGGACCCACTCAGAGACTTACTCAGACTCATTCCCTCTGCGCTCCAACACTGGGGCAACAGATTGAAAGGGTTCAGAGACATATGGAGAGGAACTAAAGTGTCTGGCATCAGAGCAAGAGCTGGGAAGCAGCTTTCTCCCAGACAAAACTGCTGGCAGAGGCCATTGTTCCTTTTCTGGGCCCTCTCCCTTTAGAGACACAGAGCCAACAGGCGGGCACCATATCTGAGACTCCACCAAGCTGGTTCACACTGTTTGCCCCACACTGTGATTTCCAGAGGACCTATGCCACTCAGCTTTCAGGCCTACGCAAACTGTTTCTAGTGCCTTTTCCATATGAATAGCTTGTCTTGGCCGATGCTTCAGATTTTCTTAATTTCTCTCAAACATACAGCATTTGGCTTCAGCAAGCCCTATATCTCTTGCTAAGTGGCCCCGGGCCTGGCACTAGCAATAGCTGGCCTTGGTTCACAGCATGGCCTCTCCTGGGCACCTCCAAGCCCAGCACAAGTAACAACCATCTATAGATCACTTTTTAGGTAATCCTGTGTGACCCCAGACAGAACACAGGCAGTGGCTGACCTTAGACGTGCCAACAGCAATCAAAGCTCAAGTATAAGAGAAGGGTATTCACAGCCCACATAGTGGATGCACCTTGAGTACCCAGCTTGGGTAACAGGGGAGGCTATGCCAATGGCCTATAGGACAATTATTACATTAAGTCATTCTATCAAGCCTGGGAAATGGTAGTCTACCTAATACATAGAAATAAACACAGGGAAGCTACTAAAATGAGGAGACAAAGAAACATGGCCCAAATGAAAGAAGAGATCAATATCCTAGAAAGGAGCTAAACAAAATGGAGAAAAGCTATCTATCAGATGCAGAATTCAAAACACTGTTTAGAAGGATGCTCATGGAATTTAGTGAGGACCTCAACAGCATAAAAAAGATAGTCAGAAATGAAGGACACACTAATTGAAATAAAGAACAATCAACAGGGAATCAATAGTAGAGTGAACGAAGCTGAGAATCAAATCAGCAACTTGGAAAATAAGAAAGCAAAAAACAACCAATCAGGAAAGCAAGAGGAAAAAATAATCCAAAAAACAAGGATAGTGTAAGGAACCTCTGGGACAACTTCAAGCATACCGATATTCGCATCAAAGAAGTACTGGACGGAGAAGAGAAACAGCAAGAAATCGGAAACCTATTTGAAAAAATAATGAAAGAAAACTTCCCTAACTTGGTGAAGGAAATAGACATACAAGTCCAGGAAGCACACAGAGTCCCAAAACAAGATGGACCCAAAGAGATCCGCACCAAGACACATCATAATTAAAATGACAAAGGTTAAATATAGAGAATCTTAAAAGCACCAAAAGGAAAGCAATTAGTTATCTACAAAGGGGTCCCAATAGGACAGTCAGCTGATTTCTCAAAAGAAATTTTGCAGTCTAGGAGGGATTGGCAAGAAATATTCAGAGATGAAAAGCAAGATTTCTCTGAGCAGCAAAGCTATCATTTAGAATCAAAGGACAGATAAAGTGCTTCCTAGACAAGAAAAAGCTAAAGGTGTTTTTCACCACCAAATCAGAATACATGAAATGTTAAACGGTCTTCTTGAAGATCAAAAATATGAACAATAAAATGGCAATAAATACATACCTATCAACAATTGAATCTTAAAAAACAAACTAAGCAAATAAGTAGAACAGAAACAGAATCATAGATACAGAGAACGTTTTGATGGTTGCCTGATGGGAGGGGGCATGTGGGATGGTTGAAAAAGGTGAATGGATTAAGAAGTACAAATTGTTAGTTACAGAATAGTCACGGGGATGTAAAGTACAGCATAGGGAACAGAGTAGCCAAGGAACATATATGCAGGACCATGGACATGGATCATGGTGTGAAGATTTCCTGAAGTAATGTGAGAGGGGCTAGGTGGAGGGGGGACAAAAGGGGAAAATTTGGGACAACTGTAATAGCATAAACAATAAAATATAAAAAAAGAATGTTAGCTGAGGAGTTTTGGTAGCTACCCCTTATGAATTTGATGAAGTTTCCTTCTAGTCTTATTTTGCTGAGGGTTTTTAAAAAAATCATAAACAGGTATTAAATATGACAAATGCTTTTCTGCAAGATATCCAACTTCACCTGGCCAGTACAATAAGACAAGGAAAAATAAAATAAAAAGCATCCAATTGGAAAGGGAGGAAAAAACTGTCTTTATTTTGCAGTTGACATAATTGTGTGAAGAAAATATATATGTATATATTTTAAAAGTATGCATATACACATATACATATTTATGTATATACATACACATATATTTTAAAAAGCTATTAGTAAAGTGTTTTAGTGGCTTTTTTTGTAGATTCCTTAGAATTTCTTAGATTCTATTAGTCTTAGAATTAATTAGTTCTACTTCAGGGAAATGATCAATACACAAAAATTAGTAGCATTTCTAAACAGCTGCAAAGAACAAGATGAAAATGGAAGTAAAAATAAAACTCCATTTCTTGTAACATCAGATACATGAAGTATACTCAGGACTAAATATAATGAAATATATGCAAGTCCTAAACCCTGAAAATTATAAAATGTTGTTGCAAGAATTTAAAGAAGACCTAAAAACAGATATACCATATTCATGGATTAGAACAGTCCATATTAAGATTCTAATCACTCCATGTTCATTTATAGAATTATTACAGGTTGAATTGTGTCCCCATAAAGATATATTGAAATCCTAACCCCCCAGTGCCTATGAATGTGTCCTTACTTGAAATAGAATCATTGATGATGTAATCAAGTTAATATAAAGTTATACTGAATTAGGGTAGGTCGTATTCCAATATGACTGGTATCCTTATAAGAAAATAGAATGCTACATAAAGGGTAGGTAGGGAAGATAACACCATGCACAGACAAAGACACAAGGACATATTGGGAAGACAGCCATGGAAGATGAAGACAGAGACTGGAGTTACGCTGCCATAAACCAAGGAACACTAGAGATTGTCAGAAGCTAAAAACCCCAGTAGGAGTTTGACCCTGAAAACATCTTAATTTTGGACTTCTAATCTCTAAAACTGTGAGATAATAAATTTGTTGTTTTAAGCCACCCAGTTTGTTACAAAAACCTTAGGAAACTAATAGCATAGTGAATATTAAAGTTATTTGATTTGTTGATGAAATAACCACTTTTATATAAAAATATATAATTATTTTGTTTTTTAAAATACAGGTATATATGTTAAATACTGTGTGGTAAATAAAATTTACTGGAAAGAGCAAGGGCTTTTAGAATCAAACAGATCTGAGTTTAGAATTCTGTCATTCTCTTACCTCTCTTAAGCCTGTTTCTTCATCCATAATATAAGGATTCATGAAATAAAATTCATTTTTCACTTTCATAAAATAAAATCTTGTCCAGTACAGAGTTTGGCATTAATAATGTTGGTTTCTTTCTTTCCTGGATGCATTGATACAATTGATCTTGAAGAAATTTGGTCCCATATTATTTTTTTAAATCCACTTTTATTTATTTACTTTTCATTAAGTAAATCTGTGAAGGGCACAGCATTATACAGGTTCTGTATCCAATGGCCTTAGCAGAAAGGTTGCTTTGGAATTTAACACAAACAATTCCATTGTTCCCATGGGTATGGGTTACCTTTATTACTTTGGTTTTGTTTAGTTTGCCATCAGGAGTCACTGTGTCAATCTTTGCTTTGTACACATAAGCACATCTCTTGCCTAGACAGAATTCAGTTTCATTTCAAGCATAAGAGCTGTGCATTCCCTGGTTTGGGAGACCCTGCTCATAGCCAGCAAAAATGTCCTTGGACCACAGTCTTCCAGACATATTTGTTGTTATACAAGTCCTGTTCCTAGCAGGCCTCCACAGGCTCCAAGACGGTGGACAGAGTTGTATTGTGATCTTAAAACCCAAATATATTAATTAAATTGTCAAAAACAGATTGAGCACTTTCTGTACTCTGTACTAAAAAGATCTTAGAAACATGACCCCACTTTTCCTTTATGTCTTCCTTTCTTGCTTTTTTATATTTCTCTACTTTCTTTTGCTCCCATAAGGAACAGAGTAATCTCAGGAGGTTCCATGGAGCTCATAAAATGAACTGATTCTTGAAAAATGATGGCTTTAGTTATGCAGAGAAAGGGTAAAAGTACATCCAGGGAGCTTCCTTAAACCCACTTGATGAAGGAAAAAAAACAACTGGAGTATGGCATGGTCTATCTGTCCTCTAAAGTGACAGGGAGTACTTTTTGAACTGTGACTTCATTAAGCAAGCAGAACTACTTTTTTGTGGATGAAGACCTAAGTTTTTCTTCATTTTAAGTTCTTCCTTGGGAGAGAATTAACATTTCCTTTGACTTAAAGTCTGAGCTTCACTCTAGGCACAGGATAGGCATGCAGGCACTGTGCAATGATTTTTCTCATAGTGCTTCGAGGTTCTCTTTCTGATTCCTAATTAACTTTATCTAACTTTGTCTTACTTTTCTCTGGCCAAATAACTCCTTCTTGGAACAAGTTGCTTCACAACTTTTGATCAGTTGCCTCATGTGTGGGATTGTTTCTCCTGTGCCTGATTCTTTAAATTTTTCTCCCTTAGCTTCAATAACACATATTTTCTCTAATCTGTCTCTCTCTCACTCAATGTTTATATAACCAGTGCTGCCATCCTTAACATCAGTTTCATTTCCTCATTAATCAGATACATTTGAGTTCCTACTTTGGGTCAGTTCCTGTGCTACATATTGTGGATACAGCAGCAAATGAGAGACAGATAACAGTATACGTGATATGGAGCTTACAACTGGGCAGGCAATACAGAGGAGGACCTAACCTAGTTTAAGGTTTTGTAGGAGACATTCTTGAGAAGGAAAGTTTTAGTTGAGTCCTTTAAAAAGATTAGGCTTTAGTGAGGTAAAGAATGAGTGAGAGGTTTGGAGCAATAAGAAGCTTGGGAGATATAAAAGGGTTCCAAATGCAGGGCATGCTATGTTTCAGAAGCACTGAATAGGGGAAAGCAGGAGAGTTTGAGGATCTAAAAGTTCATATGTGGACTGGAGGGAGCGAAAGGGAGAATAATATTGGATGTTGGACTGCAAGGCTAAAGTCATACTGAGAGAAAAGATTTGTGAGCTATGGTAAGGGCAATAGGAAGTATTGATTGGCTCTGCCTCCCCCCACTTTCATTGCCATGTGTTAATTTTTTTTTTAATCAACTTTCATTGAAGTATAATTTACATTCAGTAGACTGTTTTATTTAAACAATTTGTTGATTTTGATAGCTTCAAATCTCTGTGTAACCACCACTACAATCACAATATAACACATTTTATTTAAACTTTCTGCCCCCTGTCACCACCCTCTCCTTATTTCCTCTTGTCCCTTTTTCATCCCTCCCTTACCTCTGGCCTCAGGCACAACTCTTCTGTTTTCTATCATTATAGATTAGTTTAATTTTTCTAGAATATTAAATAAATGAAATCATAAATATGTATTCTTTATGTCGGGCTTCTTCCATTCAGAATAATGATTTTGAGATTCACTTATGTTGTTGAGCATATCAGTAATTCAATCCTTTTGATTGTTGAGAAATACTCTGTTGTATCCAGTAATATTCTGGATTTATCACATTTTATTTATCCATTCACATGCTGATGGAAATTAGAGTTTTTCCAAGGACCTCATTTGTTTGTGGGGGGGAGGGGTGGCGGCGGGGGTGGTGTGTGTGTGTGTGTGTGTGTGTGTGTGTGTGTGTGTACGCATGTGTCTCTATAGCTACTATGGATATTTGTGTATAAGTCTCATGTGGTCATGTTCTTACTTCTCTAGGGTAATACTACCAACATGTGAAATGGCTGGGTCATACGGTGGGTATATAATTAACTTTATACAAAAATACTAAGCAGTTTTCTAAAGTGAGTGATGTATCATTTTATACTCCCACAGCAGTATCTGAGAGCTGTAGTTGCTCCACACCCATACTAATACTTAATACTGTCAATCTTTTTAATGTTAGTCATTTTAGTAGTTGTGTTGTGGTGTCTCATGGTGGCTTTAATTTGCATTTTCATAATGACTAATGATATTGAGCATCTTTTCATGAGCTTATTTGCAATTCATAAATCTTTGGTAAAATGTCTGTTCAAATCTTTCACTCATTTAAAAAACTGGGCTGTCTTATTATTGAGTTGTAAGAGGTTTATATACAGGATGGGGCAAAAGTAGGTTGTTCATATGGAAAAATAACATAATAATTAATAATAATACAAGAATAAACTTTTGCATACCTACAACTGTAAACCTACTTTTGCCCCACCCTGTATATTCTGGTAAAAATTCTTCTCAGATATATGTATTATAAATATTTCTTCCAATCTATGTCTTGCTTTAAAAAATAAATAATGACTTTTGAGGAGCAAAGTTTTTAATTTTGATAGTCTGATTCATCATTTTTTTATCATTCATGCTTTTTGTACCCTCAAAAAAATTCCATGCCTATCCTAAAGGCACAAATTTTCTCCTGTGTTTTCTTCTAGAATATTTATAGTGTCATCTTTTACATTTAGGTTCATGATTCATTTCAAGTTAATTTTGTATATTCTGCAAGGTAGCAGTTATTGTTCCTTTTTTCCCCCATAAGGATATCCAGTCAGCACTGGCTGGGTGGTTAAGTTGGTTGGAGTGTCATCCCACACACCAAAAGGTTGCAGATTTGATTCCCAGTCAGAGCACATACCTAGGATGTGGGTTCAATCCCCAATCAAGGTATGTACCAGAGGCAATGGATCAACATCTCTCTCTCTCTCTCTCTCTCTCTCTTTCTCTCTCTCTCTCTCTCATCAAATCAATAAACATATCCTGGCCAGTGTGGCTCAGTTGGTTAGAGCACAGTCACATAGACAGAAGGGTCATAGGTTCAATTTCCAGTCAGGGTACACACCCAGGTTGTAGGTTTGATCCCGGTCGGGGCACACACATATGAGAAGGCAACCAATTGATGTTTCTTTCTCATATCAATGTTTCTCTCTCTCATTCCCTTCCTCTCTCTCCAAAAAAGCAATAAAAATGTCCTCATGTGAGGAATAAAAAAAAAAATAGATACCCAGTTCTTTCAAAAAAATTTTTTTGTAAGTTTTATAATGTTATTTGACAATCAGCATTAGTTCTCATCCACATTAACTGCTTGTAGATATTTGAAAGTGGTGGCAGGTATATTGATGACCAACGTATAGAGTTTGGTGAATCTTCATCCTTATTACATTTTCTGGACAACTGCACCCGGATACAGTATGTGACATTCCTTATTCCTTTGGCCCAGATGGCTTTGTTGAGCCTGGTGTCAATGCACACATCTTGAGTTCCCATCTCCTTCATGGAAAATTTCCAGATCTCTTTGAGTGCCTGAGGAGTACATTTCTTAAAACCCACTCCATGGACGTGCTTGTGGATGTTGATGGTGTACTCTCTCGTCACTACTTTGGTAACAGCAGAATGGCCCTTCTTCTCCTCGTCACTCTTCTTTGTGGGAGCCATTATGCTGGGCCCAGGTTGGAAAGAAAGGGCAACAGGGATTGTGGGAGAGGGAAAGCAAGGTTCTGTTTAAACATTTTTTTGTTGAAAAGACTTTCCTTTCCCTGTTAAACTGGTTTGGCATCTTTGTCAAAAATGAAGTGACCATATGTATGTGGGACTATTTCTGCACTCTATTCTGCAATAATTTATATGCTTACTTTTTCATCAATGCCAACTGTCCTGATTCCTACATCTTTATATTAAGTCGAAATCAGAGAATATAAATCGTCCAACTTTCTTCTCTTTTTGTAAATTTGGCTATCCTAAGTTACTGACATTTCCATATATATTTTAGAATCAGCTTGTCAGTTTCCACCAAAAATAAGAAGTCTGCTGGAGTTTCTATTGAATCTTCTATTAGTTTCCTCGGGCCACTGAAACAAAGTATCACAAACCTGGTATCTTAAAACAACTGAACTTTATTCTCTCACAATTCCGGGGGCTATTAGTCCAAAATTATGTTGTCTTTAGGGCCATGTTCTCTCTCTTGAAGTCCTCAGGGGAGGGCCCTTCTTTGCCTCTTTCTTAGCTTCTAGGGGTTGCTGGCAATCCATCAGCTTGCAGATATATCACTCCAATCAAGGCCTCCACCTTTACATGGCCTTCTTCCCTGTGCGTCTTTGTGTATCAGTGTCCAAATTTTCTTATTAAGGATTCAAAACACTGGATTAGTGCCCACCCTAATCCAGTAACCCATAATGCTGCATCAGCACTGAAGACTATGAAGAACTCAGAGCAAATATTTTTAAGTATGGTCTTCCCTCAAGGAACTTAAAATTGAGTCAAGAAGACAATAGGTTAGTATATAAGTTGCTGTTAGTAAAAAATGAAGAACAAAATTACTTAGTGTCACTCAAACAATAAGTATAAATTGTGCACAAAGAAGGAAAGGCATGTTCCAGGTCAGAAGTCCCAGGGAGCTTTATGGTGGGCATAGATCAGATGCTAAAGATTAGTACAATCTCTTGGTAGCAAAATTGGTAGAAAAGACACACAGGAAAGAGATAAGGGGCTATGAGTCAAATGGCAGGAACAAAAGTACAGAATCAGGAATTAACATGACATGAAAAGCAGTGGGTTGATAAAATTAAGCAAAACAAACTGTCTGGAACACAGTTTGGGTCAGGAGATAGTAGGAGACAAAGGTAGCTAGAATTCTGGCTTGATGCAGTGAATGATGCAGCCACTTTGAAAGTAAGGTTTGATGAATTTCAGATTTGCTTAAGGGGAGAACAGACTGAAAGAAATACTGACCAGGACCAGGCGACCAGTTGGGAAGCTCCTGCTCTCCTTCCAATCAATGCTCTCTATTCTGCCACCAGTGATTTTTCCCCAATTCAATCAATTTCTCAACTGCATGTTGGATTACTAAATATGAGATCATCAGGAAACCAAAGATGAAACCAAAATGTCTAACCTCAGTCTTAATAATGGTTGCATGAGCATTATTTATAGGGACCAAGAAGGTAGGAAAGGGATATAGTTTGGAGAGGAGATATGAGTTTTGTACGATTTATGAATAATTTGAGGTAGCAGTTAAAGCTAGAGTTTGGCCAGGTTATATGACAGGTGTGGGAGAGACAAGGGCAGGAATCATAATGCACAGTATATTAGAAGAATTGTAGAAGGATGATCCTCAAATTACAGAGTAACAGCCAGGCTTGAGGGAGTCAGCTAAGACAAGTATGGGAGGAGTTAACTAAGGCTAACCTAAAATGGATCAGGAAATGGGGAAAAAAAAAAAAAGTTGGACAAACAGGAGCAAAGGGTGAAGCAGGGAGGCTGTAGCTGGGACTGGATCTTGGGCCAAAACACAGATAGAGTCTCATTCTGAAGAGAAGACAGAAATAAGGAATTAGCTGTAGAATAATAATGGCTAACAACACTTACTGAACATTTTTTTTTTTTTACTATGTGGTAGGCATTGTTCTGGGCATTTTAATGAATTTATTCATTTAAACTTCAGGAAAGTAAGAAAGAACTATTATTGTCTTCATTTTGCAGATGAGCAAACTGCAGCATGGAGAAGTTAATTCGCCCAAGGTTATACATAAACTAAATGGTGGAGCCAAGACTGAGCCCATAGTAATTAATATCTACAATGTGCCAGGGTCTTTAAATATATGTATTTGGTACATGTATGAGTGTTGTATACATACACTAAAACATGCGCACACACATACATATACAAACACACACACACAGGATCTTTTTTTAAAAAGCACTATGCTTCTCATCCTCTTTTCCAGCACATGACCTTTTTCCTATGCATCTAAAAGTATATACTGCCTCAGGGGAGATTATGAATGTTAAAGCGAAAAGAGGTCACTTACTGTTTAGCTTCAAACCTCAAAACTGATTTTTGTATTTGTAATAAAGCAAAAATTTTGGGAAGGACTTTTCCTACATTCTAACAGCTCCTTTTATTTATCAAGAGCTTGATCTGGCCCACCTAGACCACATAGCTTTAGTATAATATACAGGTAGCTAAAATTCAAGTTAGAATAAGAAAAATGTCCTACATCTAGGAAACAGAAGAAAAGGCCTTTCTGACAGAAAAAGGAATGAAAAAACAGTGTGTATGTCATGAATTTCCCTTGTTATGGGCAGAATTATGTTCCTCCGGAATCCATATATTGAAGCCTCAAACCCTAGAACTTCACAATGTAACCTATTTAGAAATAAAGTCTTTAAGAAATAAAGTCTAATTACATTGAAATGAGGCCATTAGAGTGTGCCCTATTCCAATACAACCGGTGTCCTTAAAAAAAGAGGAAAGGGCCCTGGCCAAGTAGCTCTGTTGGTAAGAGTGTCATCCTGATACTCCAATGTTGTGGGTTTGATCCCAGGTCAGGGCACGCACAAGAATCAACCAATAAATGCATAAATAAGTGGAACAACAAATTGATCTTTCTTCCTTTCTGTATTCCTTCTTTCTTCCTTCCTATCTTTCTTTCTCTAAAAATCAATAAATAATTAAAATAAAAAATAAATTAAAAAAGGAAGACACACTAGGGATTTGTATGCACAGATGGATAACCATGTGCTGACCAAGCTGCAAGGGTATGGCCATCTGCAAGCCAAGGAGACAGGCCTCAGAAGATACCAACCTGCTGACACTTCAACCTTGGACTTCTAGACTCCAGAATTGTAAGAATATAAATTTCTGTTGTTTTTAGCCACCCAGTCTTTTGTATGGTATTTTGTGTGGTACCCCTAACCAACAAATACATCCCTTTAGGCTATAAACCTTTAGGGGAAAGGCAAAAAATCAGGTGATCGCAGATCTGTACAGTACCTAGGTAGGTACTATGATCCCTATTTTACAGATGAGAAAATGGGCCCAAAGTGGTTAAATAACTTGCCCCAAGTCACATAGCCATAAACTGAGCTGGAATTCTAACCTAACTTGCAGCCTTCAAAGCTTGAAATGTTTTTTATCAACCAAACAAGGTAGAACCACTCCCCACTACTAAGTTACCTTCTGGAGGGTCCCTTGTAGTACAGGCTTCCCCCACTAGGTGAGTGTTTTAGGAACCCATCTGTAACAGTGTATTAGCTGGCCTTGTTGTGAGAGGTTGCATTTGGCTTCAGTGAATTTTTTTTTAAGACTCTTTCAACACATTTGCCCATTTCATGATGGGATATACAAAGGCACCTGTCCACACTGTGCTGACTGAGTGTTCAGGAGTTTTTGACCAAAAATGGCATGATCCCCATGCTCCACCCTCCCTATTTACTCAGTCTCACCAGGAGCAACTTTTTCCTGTTTCCCCAGATGAAAAAAGTGTTCAAAGGGAACTGTTTTGCCAATGTGGAAATGGTGAAACAAAAAACACCAGAAGCACTAAGAGGCATCAAAATCAATTAGTTAAAAAACTTTATTGAGTAGTGGAGAAAACGTCCCAATAGGTGTATTGCATCAAATGGATGGTACTTTGAAAGTGACTGATGTTTAAGCATGTAAGAATAAATACACAATTTTTTTATAAATAAATTTCAATTTGTGGGGGGTCTTACCTCATACAGACCTTCCATTCATTTGGGACAGTAAGTGCAGAAGGGAATGGTGAAATTTTAGGTCTGGAAGGGGTCTTATTTACCCCTTTATTTTCTTAGTGAGGACATTGAGGCCCAGAGAACTCAGGTAATTTCCCTAAGGTCACACAGTAATTTTAGTAGTAGAGTTAGAAACATAACCCAGGTTCCCTTTCTAGCTTCCAGTGCATTTTGGGCAGCTGCTCCTAAAATCTTACTACCAGACTCTCACTATCAGAAAAGGGAGTAATTTAGTCTTATATTTCATCTGAGGCTGCTCTCCAGGGAAGATAAGGATTCCTGTGAAGTCAGCTGGAAAAATTTTTGTGACTCTTATAGTTTCCTGGAATCTGGGTGGAGGTCCTATAGCTTGCTAGCCAAGGTCCAATCCAGGCAAGGCCAAGATGGAGTGACTTTCAGATGATCTAGGTTTGGTGTTCTCTTAGAGGGTAGGGCAGGCCTCCTCCTCCTTCTTTTTGAAAGATGAGAAAAGGGGGGTGATGATCAGCAGAGGTCAGGTCTGACCTAAGAACAAGTCACTTAACATCAAGCCCCAAATACTCCAAACTCTTTAGAATATGTTTAAAAACGGTTTTGAACAGTGAAAAAAAATGACTTGATGGGTTTATTGCATTAAATGGAGAATACTCTGAAGGTGACTGAAGTTTAAATATGTAAGAATAAATACACTGTTTTTTATAAATAAATTCTGGGTTTTAGGGGGGTCCCCCTCACATCAAGGGAGTAGCAGCAATAAAGGAAACACCTCTGAAGGACAAATTTCATCTATAACTCATCTAGACCAAGACTACCCTTCCCATTAGCTGTTCAGAGTCTCCTCATTAACCCCAGGAACAAACATTCACAAGTACTACAACAAAAATACTATAACTAGCTCAAAATATGTAACTGATTGATAAATAAGAGATAATAGATTTGTAAGCTAGCCGCATACAATATTAGCTAAACAAAAGTAGTTAAGATACCTAGGAAAACATTTCCCAGCTATGTGCTTTGCTATATCCTTCTCTACCATGATAACAAATAGGCTGTCAAAATAGAAATCTGTGATCAAATTAACTGAGACCAGTTTAAACAAAATTAAATAGGCTTCTTTACTAATAGGTTTCTTTTCTTTTTAATTTACCATTTTAACCATTTTTTAAAAGAATTTTTAAAAGATTTTATTGATTTATATTTAGACAGAAGGGAAGGGAGGGAGGAAGAGAGGGAGAGGAACATTAATGTGTGGTTGCCTTTTGCACACCCCTTACTGGGGACCTGGCCTGCAACCCAGGCATGAGCCCTGACCAGGAATCAAACCAGCAACCCTTTGGTTCACAGGCCAGTGCTCAATCCAGTGAGCCATACCAGCCAGGGAGATTTCTTAGAGACTTTATAACAATTTATGATGGAAGTGAAAGCAGAAAGTGCCAAAGCAGGCCTGTATTTGAACATCAAGAAGATAAAAATCATGACTAAGGCAGAAATACACAAATTTAACACAGATAATGAAGACACTGAAATTGTTAAAAATTTTGCTTACCCTGGTTCATTCACTGATTCAAAAGGAGACTGAAGCCAAGAAATCAAGAGAAGGCTGAGACTTACAGGGGTAGCAATGGAAGAATCAGGAAAGATCATCAAGAGCAAAAGTGTTATTAGAGACCAAGGTTAAGATCATCCACACTCTCGTATTCCCAATTACTATGTATGGATACAAAAGTTGGACACTGAAGAAGGCTGATAGGAAAAAAATTGATTGATTTGAAATACGGTGTTAAAGGAGAGCTTTACAGAAACCCTAGACTGCTAGAAAGACAAACAAGTAGAGCAAATTAAGCCTGAAACATCACTGGTGGCAAAAACAACAAAACTTTAAAGCAGTCCTACTTGGGCACATCATGAGAAGGCAGGGTGCCTTGGAAAAGACCATAATGCTGAGAAAAATAGGCGATGGAAAAAAAGGAAGACCAAATATGAAATGGATTGCCTACAAAAAGAACATAAGACATGAGTCTACAGGAGCTGAGTGCCTAGGGCTGCTGAGGAAGGACAATGTGGACATCACGCACTCACAGGCTGGCCAAGAACAGCATGTAGCAATTATGAACTCCAGGTAGAGGATATACTACTTACACTGTTTTCATTTTTTCCTCCTGAGCACCTATTAACAGTTGCTAGGATAGTATTCTGATTAACACCACTTTTAGAAGTGCTGCTCTAAAGAGAAAGCAAAGGCCCAAGAATAGAGTTCATTATTAGGTGGTTGGAGAAAAAAAAATCCAGCAAAGAATATAGTAAGGAAGGTAAGAAGCAAATCTGGGGAGTTCAATATTATAGAAGTAAGAAGGGAGATAGTTTCAAAAAAGCTAGAGATAATCAACAGAACCAGATTACTGAGTAATTAAATAGATTGAGAATAAAAATGTTTTATGGATTTCACTAGGAAGACTGTCATATGTGACCTTCAAGTGAATGGCTTCAGAAAAGGGGAAGAAAGAAGACTGGCTGACTGAATAAATTAAGATTAGGAAGGGGATGAAAAAGAAGTTGATGAAACATTTATAGACTACTCATAATTGGAGTTTAGCTGAGAAAGGAAAAACATCAGTTCATTGAGAGAAGGGAGTATATGGGGCATAGAAATTTTCTTACAACAGGGTACACCTATACCTGTTTGAAGGTAAAAGTGAAAACCTACTAAAACTGATAATCACAGTCCAGCAGATGGAAGAAATGGAACCAAGAGTAGAAATTACTAGAAAAGACATATCTTTCCTTTCAGATTGGAAGAACTTGAGTAGTAATACCTAACTATTCAGAGTCTGAAGACCTCATTTAAATATTCCAAAATTTCACAGGTTTCTGCCTACTCCATTCAAGAGAATTTTTATCTTCAGAGTTCAGTGTGTAGTGTATATAAATCTGGTAATCTCTTATTCCTTTCAGAGGATGTCTATGTTGTGGTGAAGAGGTGGGGGTTACGGAGAAGCACTTACCTGAGGGCCTCAATCTTCATGAAGCAGAACAAAGGTAGAGGCTGGTGACAATAAAGAAGTTAGGAGCTCATGGAGATTTTAATTTATAATGACTTACTATAAGTGATTTTGATACACAAAATAAAAACTTATAAATTATAATAGAAACACACAAAAAACAATGCAAAAAATACTAAAGAAGCATACAGAAGGGCATCTACTTATCCCACTCAGAAATTTTCACAACTCTGCTATACCAACAGACGTTTCATAAATCATAAATTAATATAGTCCCAATATGCTAGTAAGAACAAAGACTATTTAGTAGCAGGTCTTCGGTTACAGTCCAGCTTTAAACTTTTTAAATTTAAACTTTACATGTCTTTCCATCTGCATAAAACACCAACGATAATAGCTACTTAAGCATACAAAATTTCATTTTTATTTCCTTTCAAAAACAATGAGAACATTGCCATGAGAGTCTGTGGCACTTAACATATTTTTAGAGTTTACTTTTTTTGGCTAATTTCATTAACAATTCATATTGAGTACGTAATTTTGGATTAACTATGCCCATGTCGCAAATGTGGTGCATGTACGGTTCCAGAGTCTATCATAACATTTTGATCACAAAACGGCAGTAATATTTGATTCTATAACTACTTAATATACTGACCTAGAGAAATTTATGAAAAGTCATACTGCTTAAAAAATACACGACTACCATAAGTAGAGGAGTTAGAGGAGGCTCCATTCTTGAAACAAAGAAATTAATATTGATCAGTGTGCATGGAATAAGGTTAAGGCAACAATACCCACACCCAATCTGGCACTCTCCAGATCTGTGTATCTGTGAACGTAAGGCGGCCACATAGGCCAGATGATTACCACTGCCAGCTCAGCAGCTGAGCTTGGAGAAAAGGCGGCATCCACACATAGGCCACCCTTGAGAACCAGAACTTAGAGCCAGTTAAGTCTGGCAGGAACTGAGGAATGTGGCAGTGATAAACCAAGAAAAGTCCCACAGAAGCAGCTGTTGACGGTAAAGGGGAGCCTCCGGGGCTGCAATCCTGGAAGGCACCAAGGAGCTAAAATTAATGGGTGTTGAGGGGGAAGGGCTCGTCCTTACCTTGTCATCTTCGCATCTCTTCCCTAGGCCCTCCCTGGCCTGCAGTCGGCTGCTGAGACGGCCGTAATCGGCCTCCTTCTGGTCAATCTGCTTCTTGTGCGAGTCCACCAAGAGCAAGAGGTCCGAATTGCGCTTCTCCAGGCGCCCGCGGGCTACTTCGGTACGCTGGACCTGGCCCTGCAGCTCGGCCACCTCCTCCTGAAGCAGGACGTGGCGGGAGGAGATGCTCCAGTAGTTGAAGGCGAGGATCGCGATCACTATCAGCAGCACCACCAACACGAAGGAGGGCAGGCGGCCACCCCGCCGGTTGGCCCCGAAACCCACCATGGGGACGAACCGGGCTGTGTCTGGGGACCTCGGTGCCGACACCTGCCGGCAGAAGCTCAGGCCTCCGCTGAGTTGCCTGGGGGACGCGGCCCCAGGGCCAGCGGAGGGAGTAGGCGGGCCAGTGCGCTAGCAGGCTAGCCGGAGAAGGGGGCGGGGCTGCAAGCCCCTCCCCGCCCCCTCTCCTCAAAACGGGCCGAGACGCTTCTGGAGGCTTTGAACGCGACCCTGCACCGGCGGAGAACGAAGGAAACCTAACTGCCCACACCTCGGGCCCAACACCTCAGGGTTAGAGGGCGGGGAAAAGAGCCGGAAGGGGGCGGATTAAATTCTAGCCCCGCCCACCGACTGTGTCTGGGTAGCCTAGGGGGCCATTTCCTAGTTTCCGCCAACGTCCCCTCTTCTCGCGAGAAAGTGGGCTTCTCTCGCCCTTTGCAGTCTTATCTCGCGAGAGTTTTATCTGTAGGAAGGGTGTTGTGTCAATTTTGGCAGATTGTGTTAGCTGTTGCACCCGAATAGGAGTCCCTTCCATTTTTTACCTGCTCCATTCCCTTAACCCAGGGTGTAGGGAGTGCCTGCTCTGCCCCTCCCGAGAGTTTTTGTCTTTGAAGACTTCTGGGGCTGCAACCGCTCTGCCGGAAAAACTGTAGGTGAGCTGCGGACAGAAAGTGCTACTAGAAAGGTTTTGTACTTCAATAGAAGGAAATTTTCTCGTGTTAACGATGTAGAGAGAGCGCAAAACAAAAAAGACAATAAAATAGTGGTGCCTCAAACATTACGGAGAAAAGCAAGAAAAACTAAGCTTTACGACTGAAAGGGGTGGTGCCAGCTGGTTTCCAAGGTTACTGCTTTCACGAACGGAAAGAATTTAAGAATGTGTGAGCTTCTGTTCTTAAACTGCTGCTTTTGCTTCAAGCTGGGCTTCCAAAGTCCAGAAACTGCCCTGAATGGTGATAACTAATCCTGTTACTGACAGCCAGCACATTCTAAATTACATAGCTGTCTTACAAAATGTTTTTGCATGCGTATTCTCATATTGTCCTGTCAACCACACTTTTACAGATCAGGAATCCAAGACACAAAATGGTCCAGGAACTTTTTCAAAGTCCCATCCATGTCTTGTTTGACACAAAATTAGACTTGAATTCAGATCACTGTTCTCTAACGTAACTGATGCTTGCATTATATCTGGCTGTTACTACATGTTCAGCGTTAATTATGGTGCTGCAGAGAAAGACCCCACATCTTTGGTCTGCATATTTCCTTTGCCCTTGCATAAAAATTTTAGAAGTTATTGGTTCTATTCCTGTCTAAGGAGAAGATGGAGTTGCTTCATTTTTCAAACCTCAGGTTAAAGAACTTCCATGAACATAAAACCTCAAGAACACAAAAAAAACTTTGGTATTTTCATTCAAATCAGAGTGGTATGATTTTCCGGCAGAAAGATGTCATCTTTGAATAATTATTCTATGATTTCTATCCATTTCAAAATCAGTTACCTGCCTAATGGTCATAGAATAGCCCAGAAGAATTATTGCATCTTCAAAGTGTGATAACTTCCATTTCACAGATGGAGAAAAACAACTAACCCCACAATTACTAATATTTAATTCACGTCAAAATTGATCCCTTTGCTCTGATTTCCTAAGATCTAAGAAATCCTATCCAATCTCCAATGACAAGCCAATTTTCATAAAAAGAAGAAAGGTAAAAATGGGAAATCATTGAATACAAATAATGAGCCTTCCCATCTATCCTTTCCTCAACTTCATATTGACCTGGCTTTGCTTAGCCAGCTGTAAAAAAATTAATCTATCAAGACATGTTAACTGCTGAAGATGTAACTCTTTCCAAAAGTGTTCACATTTTTGGCATCCTACCCGTGTATGGAACAGCCTGTGCCTTTTACCTCCCCCATAGGAACATTACCTCTGCCTTTCTAAGCTCCAAGGGCCCTTTTACTACCTTTGTAACTTTCTAAAAATTTTCTCTTATAATTTGAAAAGGAAAAAAAGTGTTTACATTTTTATATAGGATTCCAACACATGAAACTACAATATAGAAAACACATTTACATACATTATTTTCATCAGATGCTTCAAAGAACTATTTGGTACCATTATTCCATTTTAGAGATGCAGAAGTAATTTACACAAAGTCATATGTCTCCTAAGTGTCAGAGCTGAATCTTGAAAACCAATTCTTTTTTCACGCCTCCCCTCAAGGGACAATTTTTTTTCTGTTTTAACGGTTCCCTCTTCGAGCTAATCCCCCTACTAATGAACCCAATCCAGATATCATCAAGACAGTATATAAGTGCTCTCCTATAATTGGTTCTGGATTAGGCATTAAACCAATTGGAGTAAAAATCAGTTCCTTAAACCAGATGATCAAGGTTAACAATATTAAGTCATGTCATTAGTGTGTGCTTTTTGTATGATGTCATGAGAATAGTGTTCTCTGATCTTCCTTCCCAAAACTCATAATCCTAGTCCAATCATGAGCGAAACAGACAATTCTTGATTAAAAAACATTATACAAAGTACTTTAATTACTGTAATCCTACAAACTGTCAAGGTCATTATAAACAAGGAAAATCTGAAAAACTTTCACAGCCAAAAGGATAAAGAGACATAATTACTATTGGGTTGGCCAAATAGTTCATTTAGTTTTTTCCATATGATGGCTCTAGTAGTGCTTAGTTGTCTTTAACTTTATTTGAAACAATTTTATTAGATTGTATTGTGACAGCCTGCATTTGAAAAATTTTATCAAAATTGCTGAATTTTTGTGCAACTATTTTAATATTGAAGATGGAAGAAAATATGTAACATTTTCAGCATATTATGCTTTATTATTTCTTTTTTTAAATGTGTATTTCCTGGGTTTACAGCATGCACCTCTCTACTTGACATCCATAGTCATTTTTTAAAAGATTTTATTTATTTATAGAAAGAGAGGAAGGGAGGGAGAAAGAGAGGGAGAGAAACACTGATGTGATGTGTGAGAGAAACATTAACTGGTTGCCTCCCCCAAACACCCAACCGGGGACCCATCCCACAACCCAGGCATGTGCAAACCAGCAACCCCTTGGTCCTCAGGCCAGTGCTCAATCCACTAACCCACTCCAGACATGTCTATGCTTTATTATTTCAAGAAAGGTAAAAATGCAATTGAAATGCAAACAAAAGATTTGTGCAGTATATGGAGAAGATGCTGTGGCTGATTGAACACGTCAAAAGTGGTTTGCCAAGTTTCTTTGTGCTACTGACCAATAATTGACAAAATGTCAATTATTTGACATTTTGGCCAAATAATTCTTTGCTATAGGGTTGTCTTACGTACTGGGAGATGTTTAGCAGCGCCTCTGGCCTCTACCAACTAGAAGCCAATAGTGGGAGATAACCAACATACTCAAAATATCCAAATCAATAAAGTTATTGGTGACAATTAAAAATGTGTCTTTTATTTTATGGAAAAAACATTGGATTTTTTGGCCAATCCTGTAAAGGTACTGTGGTATCCTAGATAGAATTCTAGAACAGAAAAGAGTCATTAGGTTAAAACTAAGGAAATCTGATAAAATATAAATATAAATCTTATAAAATATGAACTTTAGTTAATAATAAACTAAGTTATTAGTTAATTGATTGTCATAAATGTACGATGCTAATAAAGATGTTAATAATGGAGGAGATTGAATGTAGGGTATATGAGAATTCTCTACTATTTTCACAATTTTTCTGTATTTCTAAAACTATTCTAAAGTAAAATTACTTTTAAAGAGTCAGTTCCTATCTTTTGGGATATCTTTTAGGTTATCAAGTATAGACATAAATATATTCTTACAACTAGAAAGGCAGTATAATCATACAGAAATAATGTTTTAAGATTTAATTGAGAAGTAAGCATCTATTATAGAGTGGCAAGTGTGGTTGAATCATGGGAATTTTCCTGTTTAGATGGAGTGTTCTTTAAAGGCAGGACTCAAATCATTTATTTCTCTTGTAAAAACCTAACTTGTTTTTAAGTCCAAAACACTATTTGGAATATACTGACTTCAATATATGTTGACTCAAAAAAATTTGATGTGCTGCAGTTGAGCAGAGGAGGGATTATTTTATAACTTATTCCTCAATATTTAGGACATTGGGTAAGACTAGGTTAGAGAAGGTCCCAGCTCATAGAAATACCAAATACACAGATGTAGGCAAGTTCTTTCCATTGTAAATGAAAAGAAAAACCCAACCTAAACTGGTTTAAGTAAAAAATAAAATATTAAATTTAAAAATATGTATATATTGGAAAGATACTAGGAAAGTTCATGATACTATTGGAAGAACAGCTGGAGCTGGGGTATGTATAGGGCACTCGAGGCTTTTATGACCGATTCTTTCTGTTTCTGCTTTCTGCCTGGCTTTATTCTGTCCTGCTTCAGGTAGTCCTTTTCATTGTAGACAGAAAATATGGCCCCAGCATCCCCAGGATCATATCCTGCCAGTTCCATGATCTGAGAATTAAGGGAAGCCTGTCTTCTAACTGTTATCAGTACAAAAATTACCAGGGAAGGATTCTAGTTGTTCAAGCCTAATCATGTGCATACCACTTGCAACCATCTCTGTGGCCAGGGAGGTGAGGTATTATGATGATGGAACATTGGACACTCCTTTGTGACCAATGGGCAGTCTGACACCAAGAAACAGCATTGGGTAGACCAAAACAAATGTTAGCTGCAACTGAGTTTTCTTTATGTTGAGATGTATTACCTCCCTCCAATTAAAAACAATTAGTAAGTGAATAAAGACATGGTGTTGCCGATTAGCCTCCCCAGGAAACAGACTCTGAGATGGATATTAGTGATAGAAGTTTTTTTAGGGAGTGTTCTTGGGGTCACCACTCACAGATGGTAAAAGAAGGGAGGAAAACAGGAGGGACAGAGGGAGAAGTTGGGCTGCTACACAGTCTCAGTGAAAGCCTCACCCGATTCCATGTAGAGCCCTGAAGCTGGAATGGCCCTTCAAAGTTATCCTGAGTCAGAGGGGTCCAGGCCTTTATACCCTTACAGCAACCAGGTTTTAGATAGCTAGAGGGAAAGGGCAAGTAGGCTGTGTGCTAATTCTAATCAATTAGTAACAATGCCTGGATTTCTGTATTTAAAAAGATTGAGAAAGTGTATCTGGGCGAAGTGAGAAAGAAAGCTATGATTAATTAGCAATTTGGCCACAGGCACAGGAGGACCTATGATGTCCTGTATGCGAGGTGGATGCTATGATGTGCCACCTTTCAGGAGGGAAAGACTTCTTCCCCTAGCTGCTGAGAATGCTGCCAGCAGATAGCCCTCAACCATCAGCCCCCTCCACAATCGCTTCTTCAGAGGGCTACCTTGTTAAGAGAATGCCTCCTTTCCATGGCAGCCTACAACCAATATTAGTAAAGAGAACACATATTTGGTAAGTTATAATACATCCCTATGTCAAACCCATTTCCTGCACTTGTATAGCAAGAGGCAATATACTATAGGGGTAATGTGAGCTCTGGAGCAAGAATGGGTGAGTTGAAAGTCTCTCTCTGCCTTTTACTAATTTTATAACATCAGACAAAGTGCTTAACCTCGGTACCCTAATTTTCTCCTTTCCAAAATGTCATGTCCATTAGGGTTAAGTTTGGCTTCATATAACAGGGGAAAGAATGACTCAAAGATAGGATTTACTTCTCTCGCATAACAAAATCCAATAGCAGACCATCCAGGACTGAGATGGCAGGTTCCTTCCAGCTCACTGCCCTGCCATCCCTACCGAATGGACCTCATCTTCACTTCCAGATATGACATTCTTTTTTTTTAATTTTACTTTTCCTTTACAATTTACTTTTAATATTATTTTGTATTAGTTTCAGGTATACAGCATAGTGGTTAGATAATCATATACTTTACAGAGTCTTTGATATTTCTAGTAACCACTTGGCATCATACATAGTTATTACAATATTATTGACTACATTCTCTATGCTGTACTTCACATTCCATGACTATTTTGTAATTATAAATTTGTACTTCTTAATTCCTATTTTGTAAATGCCAATTTGTACTTCTTAATCCCTTCATCTTTTCACCCAGTCCTCCAACCCCCTTCCTCTCTGGCAACCACCAGTCTATTCTCTGTATCTGTGAACCAGATGTGAATTTCTTGATCCAGGAAGCAGGAAGGAAGAAGGACAATCCCCTCTCCAGTATTTAAGAAGAATTTCAAAACTACATGTCTACTTCTCGTTGATCTGAACTTAGTCACATGATCGCTCCCAAAGTCGAAGGAGGCAAGGAGATATAGCCTTACAGCAGCAATGTGTTGAGTTGAAAATTAGGGTCTCTTAGTAAAGGAAAAGGTAAGGAGTATAAGGAAGTAAAAACAAACTGCCACAAGTGGGGATAATAATAATGCCTATCTCTTATGGTTGTTGTGTGAATTAAATGAGTTAATATATGTACAGTGCTTAGAATGGGCACTGTACATATATTAACAAGTATTCAATAAATATTGCTACTCTTGCTACTATTACTATACCAGTGGCTTACAGTTTGTGGAGAGGGCATGAATGAATCTATATCTTTACTAACCTTTGTCTATATATTGAATACAAAATCTCACTACTTTTTAAAAATGTCTAAGGTGCTATTGTGATGGATAAAATTAAAGTTTATTTAAAAATTACTAGTGATTTTACCATAACCTTTTTTATTATATTTTCTTAGTCAATGGACACTTAAAGTATATTTACTATCACATTGGTATCCTGCACTATTTTTGACATTAAAAAAGAAGTCATTAGAGTCAAAAGATTAGCAATCTTTCACCTATAGGCCTCTCTCAGCCTCTTCAGATTTGTTTTTTCCATATGTCCTGCTTCCCAAGCTATATTATTTCTCTGATCCTTTGTTTGGCTATTCCATATTGGAATCCCTTTCTCACTTCCTTCTTTCACTGCCACATTCATCATTAATAAAAATAATACAAATTTCTCAGGTACCCATGCAATCACAGTTATATTATTAACAAAATATTTGACTGACAAAATAATTAAAAGGTTATTACAAAGTGGATAATGCTTTTAAATGAAAAATTTTAAAAAATTATTATGACATTGTGTTATTGGAAGCCTACTTTGTTCAAGCTTTTATATCAGGGCATGTGTGTTAATTAATTTACTAATTAATTATTCAAATATTTATAGATTGCCTGTTGTGTGCCAGATAGTGTTGTAGGTAGGAGACGCTGCAGTGCATATAGCAGAGACAGAAACATTCTCCTGAACCTTTCAAATGCCTAACCAGAGAACTATTCAGTCTACCTCCTTAAAACACTCCTGACATTTCCCATCCCCTCCTGCTCCCAAGTAGAACTGATCATTTTCTTATTGTGCCTCCTTGATATTCTCTAGATTTATATCATAGCAATTTATTTGCTGTGACATATCTGCCTCCTACTAAACTTTTAGTAGATGTTTTTCTCCTGGACCACGTTAACAGATAGTATGCAGTAAACTGTAATTTTGTTTTGACCCCGCATCACTAGGCTCTCTTCCCCTTCTCTAATGACTGCTCACTTTTTTCTTCCCAGTTTCTTTGGATTTGTCTGAAACACTTTTTGAATATTCTCTTAACCATTTCACCCTTATGTTTTTTTCTTATATTCTCAAATTATGGAATTTTAGAACAGTAAGGCAATTTAGAGATTACCTAATCTAAAACTTGCATTTTGAAGTACGAAGGTAAAGATTAAAATCCAGAAAAATAATGTCACTTGCTCAAAATTATTCTATTTTACTGGTTAAAGTCAGACCTAGGATCAGAGTCCAAGCTTTCTGCAAGGTCCAGCATAAGTCCTCCATCTCTGAGACCTTCCTTAAAGTTCCAGCTCTGCTCATCTCTTTCTCTTCTGAAGTAAGCACTTATTGCTTACAAATTGCATTGTTTTGGCAATAATCATAGAATATAATACTGCCTTATATTGTTATTCGGCTCTTTCATATTGGTGTGTCTCAACTGGCTACTTAGCTGTAAACTCCAGAAAGCACAGATTTCATCACTTTTATTTTCTCTTTTCTTAGCAGGTAGCAAGCACAGTAGCTAACAGATATTAAGAAAATACATATTAAGTGAATTAATTGACACATAGTAGGAATTCAATAAATATTTTTGCCTTATTAATCATCACTTCTTACATATCTCTCCAAAAAATAGTGGTTCTTGTTCCTTAGTATTTTGCTTCTATTTCCCTTGTAATTTTTAAAAAACAGACTTAGACTCTTGGCAATCAGTGAAAAGATGGTCATGCCTCTGCATAGTCTACTGCAATGTATTTTTTCTGGACTTGGCAGAAAACCCGAGGTTTCTGCCCTATTTTTTGTTTTCTGCACTGCAGTTCATCTAATCTTCTAGCTCGTGGTGGCTTCCTCTGCTAGACATTGTTCTATAGAGTGGCCCCATTTAATGTTGAGGTATTTTATGTGGGGCTGGTATCAAATGATCATCATGTAATTTTCCAAAACTTTATTTTATTTATTTTGGTTCCCTGGTGCAGTGTATCTGCTTCTGCTTCTGCATCGCCTGGTATTACAATAAATCCACCTGTGCTAAGGTAGAAGACACAGCAATGAACAGAGCTAGTCTTGTGTTATGTGGTACCCTTTAGGCAGATCTTCATTTATCCATTGCTTTAAGTATTTTTTAACCTATGTAGCTTTTCCCTAAATCTGTTAGTTTCAGCATGTTGTTTTTATTGTTTTCAGCAGTGCAATCCCCTGATCTATGTCAGGTAAACATGATGATGGATTGAATTCACTTCCCTGCTCCTGTTCAGATGCTGTCTTGATTTGTCAGTATCTTGGAGAAGAAGCACATGGCATCCCAAGACAGAACAGAAGCCAACGTTTGCAAAACACCACATTTTTCACCAGGGTAGTATAGTAACTTTGAAATACTAATATGTTTTGAAATATGTTCTTGAGCACTTCCTATTAACATTATGTTAGTATACATAATGTTCTTTCTTTTGGCATTTGGGCATTGTTAGAATTATTTAAAATCCATATTAAAAATTATTGGTATTTTATAGAAAATCTGCTAATTTCCGTAGCCAAGTAACTTCTTTCAAATAATATGTTGACTAGATCATACTGTATCACACTGCGCTAGATCATGCCTTCATGCTTTGGTAAATTCTGTCGCCCTTCCCTTGCATGCACTCCCTTTCTCATTCTTTAAGTCCCTTATGATCCTATTTGAAAGTTTCTGCCTGAATAGTTTCTTCTTTGTGTCCCTATTATACCTAACTTACATGTCTAATATTATACTTATTATACCTGTCCTATTTACATATTTATTATCCTGTTAGATTTTGAGATCCTTAAAGGTGAGGACTTTGTCTCATTTATCCATCATCTAGTGATATAGTTGCATATATTATGTTTAATGAATAACTTAAAATGATATATTTCTTCTGGATATAGTTAATTCATCCTTAGTCACTCTACCATATATAAGGAAAATCCTAAAAGTCTTATTTTTTCCATTTTGTTTAGAAATTGAAATAATTTAATACTTTACCTTCATTATTATAAAAGTAATGCCTGCCCAGAACAACAACAACACAACAAAAATTAGAGAATCAGAAAGGAAAACAAAATGAGAAAATTGCCTATAATTCCACTTATATAGGTATGATCATTAATACCATGTTAATATAGATCTTTCCAGGCTTTTTCTATCTACATACAAACACATATATAATATAAACAAAAATGGGATATCATAACATAGCATTGTATGATATGCTTTTTCATTTAATATCTTGTAGGCAACTCCCCATGTCAATAAATTGCAGCACTATGTATTCACTTTTGGTAAATGCATAGAAAAATGTACTTTATTTAACCAATCTCTATAGATGGACACTAAGTATTTTATGTAGAGTCTTACTGTTACATGGAACAAAGTCACCCTCTATCACAAGGCACTTTAAAAATGTAAGTAAGACCAATTCAATTGTCTCAAGAAAAAGAAGATTGTCTTATAAAGATGTGCATAGGTTGGAACTGGAACCAGAAGTCCATCTGTCAGGAATTAAGCTCTAGGAACGAGCTATCATTTCTGATGCCTCTGTCCCTCCTCTTTCTCCAGGCCTCCCTAATAACTCCCTTCTTTCTCAGAGTGTGTTTGCTTCCTCTTAACTTCTACCTTAACATAGTTTTGGGGTGGCTTATTCCTGACTCTCAATGTATGACAGTCTTTCAGTTTCTCTTACTGCTTCTCAGTTTGTAGAAGTTCAGGTATGTTCATCCAGTGCTCAGAGAATGATCTTGTACACTCCACTTTGGATCCCATGGTATAGAGACTAGAGGAGAAGTGGCAAGAGATGAGGATAAAGAGGTAAGTGAGGACCAGATTGTGGAGAGGCTCATACGAAAAGGCGGGGATTTTTACCCAAAAGTAGTAGGAAGCCACCAAAAGGTTTTAAGAAAGAGTGACACAATCAGATTCATGATTTAGGAAGAGTTTTCTAGTTAAGTGTGACTGTGCCTGCAAATTTATAGATGGCAGAAAGGCTAGTTAGGAGACTTGTAATAATTCAGGTGAGCAATGAGAAAACCAGGGAAACAGTTTTTAATTCAGGCAACTGGATCCATTCTTTCACTGAAATAGGGAACCCTCGAAAACTAATCAGAAGTTTGTTTCTAAATGAACTTAACAGCCTTTTCTGTACCTACAGAAGATTTTCCAGTTGTAGAGAAAAATTGCGCACTAAGTCCTTGAAAATCTTTATCTGACAACCTCAGATCTTTCTACTCTCTTAAATCTCTGTACGAGCTGTGTGGGGATGTAATTGTCTTGAGTTTTAAGCCAGGCAGTTAATGTTATACCTCTGGCTTTATCCTCTATCATAATGAAATCAATTTTCTTGACTGAATACCATGTCACACCTTATGCCTCCTTCTGCTAATATGTGAGTGATACACATTTGCCCCATTCTGGGAAGTTGTTTTGGAAGAAACATCTGTCTAGGCTGTTTTTCACTTCTAAAAAATATTAGGATGGCTGACCCATGCTTTGGAAAATGAATTCCACAGAAAAGGAAACAAGATTTCTAGTTTAGTCAGCTAGCTTTATAACAATACACAAATGGTCCTTTTGGTCTAGGAGTGTAATGGTAGATAGGACCTGGAAAGTTTATCGTGCCTAGTGCCCCTTGTACTCAGATCTGCCTTTTATTCCTCAAGAAGGACCTATTCAAGCAAGACCAATGGCCAACTCTCCTGGGCATGGATAGAACAGGAAACCTGTCCATTTCTTTTCCTCTTTTTCCTCTCCCAATGGGTGATGATTTTTAGGTGGGAACATATTAAGTCTAAGAATTTACTAACTTGAAAAACTGCTTGTTAGAATATATGTCTTACCTATAGTATTATCTGACCCATCTTACCTAACTCCAATGAACTATACCCCCCCCCAAACACTGTCCAAGAATTAATGAAGACTTACCTCTTGCTTAGAACTTCTTTAAAGATTGTCTATAAATACTAGATTAGAGTTTTTCTTTTTTAAAAATTATCAAATATTTAGGATGGCCAGTTTATTGTAAACATTTCCGATGTAATTAAATATTACATGGTGACATGGTTTTATTTTACTTTATTTTTAATTTTTAAAAACATTTATTGATTTGAGAGAGAGGAAGGGAGGGAGAAACATCAGTGTTAGATAGAAACATCAGTTGGTTGCCTCCCATACGCGC
The DNA here is from genome assembly GCF_021234165.1 of Pteronotus mesoamericanus. Lineage (NCBI taxonomy): Eukaryota > Metazoa > Chordata > Mammalia > Chiroptera > Mormoopidae > Pteronotus > Pteronotus mesoamericanus. The sequence continues at coordinate 20,887,190 of NW_026555065.1, forward strand.
CCTGACTGGGCATCAAACTCACAACCTAGGTATGTGTCCTGAACAGGAATCAAACTCACAACTTTTTGGTATATGAGATGACACTCCAACCAACTGAGCCACACTGGCCAGGGCCACAGTGACATTTTTTTTAATGACTACTATTTGCAAACCAACTTATATATATGCCATAATTTCCAAAAATATCCTATTGCTGAAAATTTATATGGTTTTCTTAATTCTAAATAAGTATAATTCTGGGTGAATATTCATAAATGATATTTTGTTCTGATATTTCTTCATCCTATGATAATGTCCTTCTCACTTTCTTAGGTTCTAATATAGTTTGTTAAATATAAGAGAAAAGGGAGGGCATTGTGTAGAAGTGTGTTTCTTTTTTTTTTTTTTCTGTGCTGAAGCTCCTTATTTTGGTGAAGTCCCATTTGTTTATCCTTTCCTTTATGTCCCTTGCTCTAGGGGACATATTGGTAAAAATATTGCTGCATGGAATATCTGAGAGTTTCCTGCCTATGTTCTCCTCTAGGGCTTTTATGGTGTCATGACTTATATTTAAGTCTTTTATCCATCTTGAGTTTATTTTTGTGTGTGGTATAAGCTGGTGGTCAAATTTCAATTTTGTGCATGTAGCTGTCTGGCTCTCCCAACACCATTTTTTGAAGAGACTATTTTTATTCCATTTTATGTTTCTGCCCCCTTTGTCAAATATTAATTGACCATAGAGACATACGTTTATTTCTGGGCTCTCTGTTCTGTTCCATTGATGTATGCGTCTGTACTTATGCCAGTACCAGACTGTTTTGATTACAGTGGCCTTGTAATATAGTTTGATATCAGGTATTGTGATCCCTCCTACTTTGTTCTTCTTTTGCAAAATTGCTGCAGCTATTCAGGGTCATTTATGGTTCCATATAAATTTTTGAATGTTTGTTCTATATATGTGAAATTTGTCATTGGTATTTTAATAGGGATTGCATTGAATCTATAAATTGCTTTGGGTAGTATGAACATTATGATGATAATTCTTCCCATCCTTGAACATGGTATATGTTTCCATTTATTTGTGTCTTCCTTGATTTCTTCCTTCAGCGTGCATAGTTTTCAAAGTATAGGTCTTTTACCTCCTTGGTTAAGTTTATGGCTAGGTAATTTCTTTTTCTTGTTGCTATAGCAAATGGGTTTTTTTTTCCTGATTTCAGATTCCATTATTTCATTGTTGGGGTACAAAAATGCCTTCAGTTTCTGAATATTGACTTTGTATCCTCCCGTTTTGCCAAATTCACTTACTAAGTTGAGTAGTTTTTTGGTGGAGTGCATAGGGTTTTCTATGTACACTATCATGTCAACTGCAAACAATGACAGTTTTACTTCCTTCTTTCCAATTTGGATGCCTTTTATTTCTTTTTCTTGTCTGATCTCTGTGGCTAAGACTTCCAATACTATGTTGAATAGAAGTGGTGAAAGCGGACATCCTTGTCTTGTTCCTGATCTTAGTGGGAAAGTTTTAGTTTTTGCCCTTTGAGTATGATGTTGGCTGTAGGTTTTTCATACATGGCCTTTATTATGTTGAGGTATGCCCCCTTTATTCCCACTTTGCTGAGTGTTTTTATCATGAATGGATGCTGTACCTTATCAAATGTTTTTTCCACATCTGTTGATATGATCATGTGATTTTTGCTTTTCCTTTTGTTAATGTGATGCATTATATTTATTGATTTGCAAATATTGAACCATCCTTGCATCCCTGGGATGAATCTCACTCGATCATGGTGGATGATCTTTTTAATGTATTGTTGGATGCGGTTTGCCAATATTTGTTGAGGATTTTAGTGTTTATGTTCATCAGTGATACTGGCCTGTAGTTTTCTTTCTTTGTAGGGTCTTTATCTGGTTTTGGGATTATGATGATGCTGGCCTCATAGAGTTTGGGCATCTTCCCTCTTCTTGGTTTCTTGGAATAGTCTGAGAAGGACCAGGGTTAGCTCTCCTTAAATGTTTTGTAAAATTCTCCTGTGAAAGTGTCTGGTCCAGGACTTTTGTGTGCTGGGAGTTTTTTGATTACTGCTTCAATTTCCCCAGCTATTATTGGTCTGTTCAGGCTTTCTGCTTCTTCATTCAGTGTTGGAAGGTTATATTTTTCTAGAAGTTTGTCCATTTCACACAGGTTTTCAAATTCCTTGGCATATAATTGTTCATAGTAATTTCCTTTTTAAAAAATCATGTTTATTATATTATAGTTGTCTCAATTATTCCCCCTTTGCCCTCCTCCACTCATCCCACCCCACGCCCTCTCCCACAGTCAATTCCAACTCTGTTGTCCATGCGCATAGGTCATTCACACATGTTCTTTGTCTAATCCCTTCCCCTTCTTTCCACCATTGTTCTCCTTCCCCATTCCCCCTGGTTGCTTTCAGTCTTCTCCATGTTTCCATGCCTGTGGTTTATTTTGTTAATTAGTTTATTTTGTTGAATACATCCCACTTACAATTGAGATTATATGGTATTTATCTTTCACCAGCTGGCTTATTTCACTTAGCATAATATTCTCCAGTTCTACCCATGTTGTTGCAAAAGATAGGAGTTCTTTCTTTCTTTTTCTTTTTTAATGATTTCATTTATTTATTTATTTATTTATTTATTTATTTTAAATGTCAAAATCCATTATAAAATATTAAAAAATTTAAATCCATTATAAATTCTCAGCATTTAAAACAATATGACACCAGCACAGAGATAATCAAATAGATCGATGAAATAAAATGAGCACTCTAAAAACAAATGTATATATCTAACAATGTAATATATAATTAAATTGATATTTCAAATCAATGGGGAAAATAAGGCTTATTCAACAAATAAGGTGCATGAACCACTATTAATTGAAAGAAAACAAATATAGAGCCCTGTTTCGCACATTATACAACAAATATTCAGATGAGTTAAAAATCAGTATGTAAAACCTAAGGAGTTTTAGGAGAAAATACAAAATAATATTTTTCTTACCCTGAAGTAAACATATTCAAATCCAGAAGCTATAAAGTAAAATATTGACAATATGACCATATTAAACATTTAAGGCTATATAGTAATATACATATAAAAAAGGTTAAAGGACAAGTAATAGAATAGAAAAGTATTTGTAACACATCTAAAAAAGGGTTAATAGTCTTCGGGGATTCTTTTAGGGCAATAATTCTACAAACATTTAATCAAAAAGTGGATAAAGAATACCAAAAAGCCATTTAAAGCTTTTTAAAATTAATAGAAATAAGCAAGAAAGGTACAAAAACAGGTTTAATTTCAACAAATAATAAAGGAACAATTAAAATAACACATCACAGTCACAATCAGATTAAGTATTAAAAGTATTAGTAATATCAACTATTGGTGACTGGTGAGAGGAACTGGGTATTCATAGAATCTTTTTCTTCACCTGCTTAAAGCAGTCCCTTTAGCACATCTTGCAGTGCTGGTTTGGTGGAGGTGTATCTTTTGCCTGGGAAACTCCTCATTTCGCTTTCCATTCTAATCGAGAGCCTTGCTGGGTAGAGCAGTCCTGGTTGCAGGCCCTTGCTTTTACTTTTCATGACTTGGAATATTTCTTGCCATTCCTTTCTGGCTTGTAGTGTTTCTGTTGAGAAGTCAGCTGCTAGCCGTACCAGAGCTCCCTTGTATGTTACTACTACCTACTTCTCTGTTGCTGCCTTTAGGATTCTCTGTTTGTCTTTGATATTTGCCATTTTAATGATGATGTGTCTTGGAGTGGCCTTATTGGGTTCCTCTTGAATGGGGCCCTCTGTGCTTCCTGGAATTGTGTGATTTTCTCTCTCCTCCAATTAGGGAAGTTATCCATAATGACTTTTTCAAACAGGTTCTCTATCCCTTGCTCCTCTTCTCCTTCTGGTAGCCCTGTTATACAGATGTTACTACTTTTCAAGTTGTCCTGCATTTCCCAAATGCCTCTTCATTCTCTTTGAGTCTTCTTTCATATTCTTGCTCTTTCTGGGAGCTTTTTTTCTACCTTGTCCTCTAGCTTGCTGATTCAATCCTCTGCTTTATCAAGCCTGCTTTTGATTCCTTCTACTGTGTTCTTCAATTCAGAAATTGTATTCTTCATTTCCTCTTGTCTCTTATTGATAGTTTCTATGTTCTTTTTCTAGCTGATATAGTTTGCAGTAAGTTCTTCATATTTTCCCTGTAGGTTTTTTGTAATTCTCTCTGAGCTCACTGAGCTCATTGAGCTTCCTTAGAACTGTTGTTTGAAACTCAGTATCTGATAGTTTACTTGCCTCTATTTCATTTAGTTCTGTTTCTGGGGATTCCTCCTTTTCCTTTGATTGGGGGGTGTTTCTTTGTCTTCCCGTTATTTGTGAGACTCTTCTTTTTGCTTCTGCTTCTTAAATTGGTCTGTCTTGACTTCCTGACTTTGTGGTGTTAGAAGTGTGTCTTGATTGAATGTCATCCAACATGTGTTGGCAGGAGAATTTTTATTTTTCTTTTTTTCCTAGCATATCAGCCTGTTAATACGTAGAGTATGTAGATTTTAATCTTTTTAAGTATGTGTTTATGTTACATTTGGAAAGACTAATTTTTAAAAATTATCACTGGAAACTGCTTGATTTTTTTTATTATGGTACAATATGCATAAGTTACCATGTCAACCATTTTAAGTATACAGTTTCATAGCATTAATTACATTCACATTGTTGTGCAACCATCATCACCATCCATCACCAGAACTTTTTATCTTCCCCAAATGAAAATATACCCATTATGGAGCAAATCATTTTGTCAAGTATTTTATTCTCTGCTTTCTGCTTAAAGGTTTACAAATAATATTAAGATATTAAAGGCTCTGAAAAGTGGCTCTGAAAAGTTATATAATAAAGAAACCTATTAACTTTTTAAATAGTTTTATTGAGATATAATTTACATACCAGAGTTCACCCATTTAAACTGTGTAATTAATGATTTTTAGTATATTTACAGAATTGCAATTATCATTACTATAATTCCAGATTATTATAGAGATCTCAAGGAGAAACCTATAAGCAGTTACTTCCCATTCTCCCTGCTTTCTAGACCTGCTTTCTTTTTCTATAGATTTTCTTATTCTGGACATTTCATATAAATGGATTCATATAGTATGTAGTCTTCTGTGGCTGTCTTCTTTCACACAGCATAATGAGTTTGAGGTTCATCCATGTCTTTAGCATATATCAGTATTTTATTACTTTTTACTGCTAAATAATATTTCAATGTATGGATATATCACAGATTGTTTATATTATCAGTGGATGGGCATTTAGTTTGTTTCCATTTTTTGGCTGTTTCAAATGATACTTCTATTAACATTCATGTACAAGGAAACCTATTAACTTTGCATGCGTTGGATATAGCAGGCTGAGTCTGTGGTCATATGCCTATGAATATGTGGACATCACAAATTGTCATTTGGAAAGCTAAGTTGTCACTAGGACAATATTGTATTAGCTTAGGCTTAGGTTGTTCTTTTTCTACAAAATAATGTGTATATATTATATCAGAGGGAAGGAAAGAATATATCAGATGTGCTATCATGTTACAAAAATTTTGTACACCTACCATGTTATAATATCTCTAGTAGAGAAGGGAGGAAGCCTACATTTTAGTGCTCCAAATGAGAAGTAAAACATTATCATTGAAAGTCTTCACTGTCAATCTTGATTAAAGGAGAGGAAGGCAGATCACCTGGGTGGCAGCAAGTAGTGACTAGGTCATGTCTTAAGGAAGGGTTGGGGTCAATCTCCAGTCTGCCTGAAACTTTGTCAAAATTCTAGGAGCAAGATCACCAGGAACAGATGGCTAACAAACCAGTACCGATAATATCCAATAGTTATTTAATGCTATCTTGAATAAAAAATAAGGGGACCATTTTGAAAACCATCTTAACTGATACCTGACTCTTAGAAAACTGACTTTTAAAAAATGACTTGAGGGAGAGGAAAAGAGAAGCATCGACTTTTATTGTTCTACTTATCTATACATTCATTGGTTGATTCTTTCATGCCCCTTGACCAGGGATTGAACCTGCAGCTTTGGCATATCAGGACACAACACTCACGAACTGAGCTACCCAGCCAGGGCTGAGAGCTAATATTTTTCACTTACTGAAACTATTAATTAACTTGAGTCTTGGTTTTAAATACCCTTTATCCCCCTTTTTTTGCCATAATACTTGCTGAATTCCTTGGAATTAATGTCCTATGGAGTGTACATTGAAGAAATGCTGCTCTAGTTACCTCTGTTCTTAACCTCATTCCATGAGCAAATAATTTCTTGTTGGGTCAAATGTTGTAATTTTTTCTTGACAGCAATCATTTGAGACTTATAAAACATCAAGTACAGAACCTGACACCTGGACATTTTCTCATATTTTGTGTCGTAGGACAGTTTAACTAATTTTTAATATAGACCTAGAGTCAAAGTGATTTATGCTCTTTAAATGAGTAGTCGAAGTTCTGAAATTTAAAAACTAATCCAATAGATCTTACAAGGAAATGCAAACAAAATGAACTGACTGTACATAATGACCAAAGTAAAGCTCCAAACTCCACACATTAGATTACTTTAAATCGTATCTTTTCTCATAGAGGAGAACAGTGATAAGAATTCTAAAAACAGGTCATATAAAACTACTGAACGTTGATTATAATGCATATTCTTTACAGTGGCAGACTTATCTTTCTAATTATGTTTCATTTAAGATATTGTTAAAATTTTCTAATAAATAATTCTCAGCCTTTTATATTCTATGACACACAAGATGATGATCACAAGTGTGATACTTTTCTAGAATTATCTGTAATTCCTAGCACGAGTTGCAATTCTACCCCTTTATTTCTAATTCATGAAAACAAATTAGAATGCAAATAAGTGACAGTGAGGTCATAAAATTAATTATGGCTTACTTTTTCTGGTAGGGAGTTCAGCTGGGCCTAACTAAGCTAATAGTCTTATTGAAAAATGATCTTACACAAGTTAACAATCAAAACCAGACCTTATGTTAGTAAAATGGGGGTGAGATGGGACTAATGGAGATGCAACAGAAGCCAGATTTCAAGGAGAGATCGCCTCTTAGGAAGAATTCATCCCAAAAGAAAAAGTAATTAAATGCTACTTTTCTCATTTTAGGCCCCTTGCATTTTGAGTCAGCCATTTTAATATACTTATACCATTGATAAACCTTATACTATAGAAAGGGTATAAAATGACCACTACCATAGAGTTAGAGAGCAGGGCAGTGAGGGGATCAACAGGAAGAAAGGGAATGTTCAGAGGTCATTTTCACTGGCTTCTACTCTTTATCTGCCTCAGCCTCGCTATATTTCATTAGGTTTCAGAATTTTCCCAATCTTGCTACTGCCATGCCTTTCCACTGCTGAAAGTGAGAAGCATTGAGCCCCATATTAATTCTGAAAGAGCAAGGATTCTTTTTTGTTTAAAAGATTTTATTTACTTATTTTTGGAGAGAGAAGAAAGAAGGGAGAAAGAGAGGGAGAGAAACATTGATTGGTTGCCTTTCCCACGCCCACATGTGTCCTGACTGGGAATTGAACTGGCGAGTCACATGCAGGTTGGCACTTAATCCACTGAGCCACACCAGCCAGGGCCGAAAGAGCAAGGATTCTTAAAAGCAACACTAGTGGCACTTTAAGCAGGTCAATTCTTTGTAGGGGGACTGTTCTGTGCTTTGTAGGATGTTTAGCAGTATTCCTAGCATGTTAATAACATTCCATCCCCTCAGTTGTGTCAATCAAAAATGCCTCCTTGCATTGCTAAATGCCCCCTGAAGGGAAAAATGACCCTCAAATGGAGAACTACTATACTGGAGGTATGAAGAGCCTTTTTTAAAAAAATTCAGCTAAGAGAAAGGGAGAATGTACAGTGTTTAATATCTTCTAGGGAAACAGGGTTAGAGGGGAAGCAAAATACAAAAGCATAGCATTAATAAATAACCATGATGGTTATACATTTTGAATACATGACACTCTGAATTGTTCACTTAAAAATGGTTAAAAAGGTAACTTCATATTATGTATATTTTACTACAATTTTTTAAAAAAAGATAGCATTGGTCAAGTATACAGATTTCTGAATCTAATTTAATTGAACTTTAATGGCAGATTAACATTGTTAATATAGTTTATCATGGATATAGATTGAGGTTCTTCTCATTACCTGAGCATTGTCTGGGGAGCTCTACCTAAGAGCCCCTTTCTTAGGAAGTAAATATTTTAATTTTTTTTTGTGCCAAGAATCTGAGGTAAATCTTCTAAAAGACCGGACATTAGGCTGCTAATTAGCTCACAGTAAACCATCTAAAAAGACCATAATAAAAGGGATCTTGGAGATCATCTTGCTTTACTGGTTAAAAAAAAAAGTTGCGGTCAAAAGTGGTTGAGTTCAGCCCTGGCTGATGTGGCTCAGTGTACTGAGTGATGGCTTGTGAACTAAAAGGTTGCTAGTTCAATTCCTAGTCAGGGCACATGCCTGGGTTGTGAACCAGGTCCAGCTGATCAATATATCTCTCCCACATTGATGTTTCTCTCCCTCTCTTTCCCTCTCCCCTCCAATCCCCTCTCTCTAAAAATAAATAAATAAAAACGTAAACAAAAAAGATTTTATTTATTTACTTTTAGAGAGAGGGGAAGGGAGGGAGAAAAACATCAATGTGTAGTTGCCTCTCATATGCCCCCTCCTGGGGACCTAGCCTGCAACCCAGGCATGTGCCCTAGACTGGGAATTAAACTGGCGATACTTTGGTTCTCAGGCCTGCATTCAATCCACTGAGCCACACCAGCCAAGGGAAAGTAAAATCTTTTAAAAAAGCAGGTTGAGTTCAATGCTTGGAGAACTCTTTGAAGGATGAGCCAGGACCAGGACTCAGATACACTGATTAGACTTCAGTGTTCATGCTGCCAAGCCAGACTGAATCCCATCCTTGGATACACATTTTTATCAGAGGCTGCCAATGCCTTGCTCTTTGTGAATTTGTCTAATGGGAAGAAAATGAATGCAGATTAACAGGAGTGAAATCATCTAAATAAACTTCATTGAGAAGTGACTGAATAGTTATCTATTCTCAGGAAATAAGATGCTAGTTCTACACAATGAGATGGATGTATATTTACATTATTTTAAGAGATTTTGAAACTGGCTTTCAAAAAAAACTCCCTTTCAACCATGATAATTTAATTTCTGGTCTCTGAATTTTCATGGCAATGTTTCCTGCCCTTGTTCACACTGTGTCCTGACCTGGAGGTGCCTCCCACTCTTGTAAATCAACAGACACTCTTCTCTTTACTCAAAACTCAGATCAAATGTGAAAACCTCCCTGAATTTCAGTTTTCCTCCAAGAAGGAATTAATCATTTCCTTCTCTATGTTTCTGTAGCAATTTACATATGCAGGCATTTCACCTAGAGTGGGTTTCCATACTGCAAACTAGATATGATTAAATACATAGGGAACATGAATTACAGTGCCTAGAATGGCTACAGTTTCTATTAACACAACTGTGATTCAGAACTGCGACTGTTTGTTGCAGAAGAAACATAAGGCTGAATGAATGGCTGGCCGCAAAGCTGGCCTCTTGTTTGTGAACTGGGCTGGAATTTGTTTTGCACTGCATTTCACTTTTGTGGGTAATAAAAGTGACAATAGTGTGTGTAAGAAGTACTGGATTAATGATAATATTGTGTAGAATTAGGACAATAAAGGCCATGACTTCTGCAAAAGTCAAGGATAATATATTTTAATAAGGTTTTAAAAGTTATCTTTCTAGAACACCAGTGCTTGGAAAACTTCAGGGCCAAAGATGGTAACAAATGGAAAACTCCAGAGTGTGAATTTAAATGGTCATGTTTTTGTCATGTCATGTTTTGGGTGACCAAGCAACCTATTATTTTTAGGCTACAATAACAAAAACATCTTTATTATTGAAGAAAATAACTATATAAAAATAACTAATATCTCAGTTCTTTCTACTGAGACAATCACTTTGTAACGCAATTTTTAAGTAATGTAACATTTTGTAGGAACCCAACAGTGCAAATAGAAGAACAATATCTTCATTTATTGCTTATTTATTCCCACCTTGTCACACTTTATGTATCTCTCATCCCCATAAGATTGTGAGTATCCTAAGGACAGGAATCACGGCATTCATCTTTGTATCCCATTCTTCCCCATGGCTTCAAAAAAGGAGCACCAAGCCTAACACATCTGCACTCAATACTTTTTCCCTCCTGTGGAACTGAACAGGGGAAATTCTGCTCTTTTCTCATTTTGAAAAAACCTTTTTTTTTTTTGTGAAATATAACTCTCTATCAGCCAAGTACACAATACAAAAATATATAGCTCAGTGCTCAGTTCAAGAAAAAGAACTTTACCAGCAATCCTCTCTTAATCGCTATTTCCTTTTTTTCTCCCAAAGATAACCATTTTCTTGACTTTCCTAAGCATGCACTTTTACACACTATAAGTTAGTCTTGTGTACTTTTTAAAAAAAGATTTTATTTATTTTTAGAGAGAGGGGAAGGGAGGGAGAAAGAAAGAGAGAGAACCTTCAACGTGAGAGAGAAACATCCATCGGTTGCCTATCATATGTGCTTCAACTGGGGACCAGACACACTCTGCCCAAGACCAAAACTGCAACCTAGACATGTACCCTGACTGGGAATGGAACCAACGAATTTTTGTCCTGTGGGATGATGCCAAACTGTCTGAACCACACTGGTCATGACTAGTTTTGCCTGTTGTTTATTTTTTCAAACTTTCTGCAAATGAAATAACACATTATGTTCTTTCATATCTAGCTTACTTTACTCAATATTGTTTGTGAGATCCATCCATAATGTTGTATGTGCATGTGGTGTGTTTATTTTCGTAGCTGTGTATCATTTCATTGTATGAATATATCACATAACATATTTATTTACTCCATTATCAATGCCATCTTTGGGTTGTTTCCAGTTTGGAGATATTATGAATGGTACTTCTGCCCTGATGGGTGGCTTGCTGGGCTTGCACATCAATGTTTCTCTCTCTCTCTTTCTCCCTTCCTTCTTCTCTCTCTAAAAATAAATAAACAAAAATCTTTAAAAAAGAAAAGAATTAGTGTGTCAAGCAGCACTTTCATTTTCTCTCCTAAGGCTGACTTTCAGCTAAGTTTCTCTGGGATGATGTTTAGTTAGAACTTTAATGGCAATAGCACTTGGAAAGAACATGGTATGGTGGAAAAAATATGGGCTGTAGAGTCAGACTTGAGTTGGAGTTTATTTCTACAGCTCTTTATAGGACCATCAAAAGGGTTCAGGCTTGTTTTTGACTATCTTGATCAGCAATCTATTATTTTTAGTTCACTATAACAAAAATACCTTTATTACTAAAATTACTGTTAAAATTCAGCACTGCACAGGTATGTTAGCATCATGATAAATATTTCTTAGTTCAGCTCAGGAATATGTCAAAGCTATCACAGCAATGCTACAGACATGGCATATCACTCAGCTTTGAGCATCATTACCCATGTATCATAACTATAGTTCATGCATTGATTTTTTAACTTTAAACATTTGTGGTTGCCTATAAACCAATTTAAAACTTTTTCTTATTATCTTCTTAACATACTCCCAGAGCATATATTTTAACTCACAAAACACATATATCGCATATGGAAATTATGAAAATTATAATGAATACCAGTGAATCTAACATCTGACATCTAAACCATGTGCTTCTCCTCTATTCATGGTAATCGGTTTCTTGTGTAAACATCTTTGCGAACTTGGCCCCTCTGTATAGTAATAATTTATATTATTAGTTTTATATTCTTTTAAAATATTCTCAAACTTAGTATAGACAGCTGCATCCAGCTTCAATATGCAGTTATTTTGAAATTCATTAATGCTATGAAATCTGTGAACATACTTATTTAGAAAACTTGGCAGGCAAGTAGTTTTGTCTCCAATTCTATCCACACCTCTTAGTGCCTGTGTGTAACTGTCTGCATATGGCCTCTTATACACAATAAGGAATGAATTCAGTCTCCCCTTTTTCTCTGTGTCTCTCTCTCTCTCTCTCTCTCTCTCACACACACACACACACATGCATGCACACGCACACATATTCAGACACACAAAAAGAAAATGATCTAGAAAAAGAAAAGATAAAAACAGCTCCCATCTGATTCATTTACCATCTGTCCTTTTCTATCGCTCTGTAAAACTGGGCAAAATGCTCACCCTTGTATTCATTTCCCTCTTTTAATCCCTATTCTCTTATTCATGCTGGGTTGGAGACAAAGTGGGAGTGCAAAAAGGCAGTCCATTATTTCCCACTGCATGATTTCCCTTTTCAGTGGCTCCATGGCTGCTGCCTGCTCACAGGAGTCATCAAGAGATGCTCTTTTCTGGTTACATGGGGAAACTCTGAATACTTTGTGGAAGGCGTCGCATAGGAGAAAAGTGGAGAGTCTGCCAGCCACTGCTATTACTGCCATCCTGTCACCAGGTGGCAAAGGCTGAAGTGTTTTGTCAAATAGCCCAAAAGCTTACCAAAGAGTAAAAGATGGACAAATTTATATAAAATGCTCACTTAATTAATGGTATGCTGTATTTTTGTATTTTGCCCTTTACTTTTCGGAGCACGTCTTTGTGGTTGTAACCTTTTGTTTCCCCTTCATCTCTCTCAACATATGCGCAAACGTACGCGTGAGAGAGAGAGAGAGAGAGAGTGTGTGTGTGTGTGTGTGTGTGTGTGTGTGAGAGAGAGAGAGAGAGAGAGAGAGAGAGAATATATTGTACAGGATGGGCCAAAAGTAGTTCATATGGTAAGTAATATACTAATTAATAAATAATAATGCAATAATAAACTCTATAAACCTACTTTTGCCCCACCCTGTATACATCAATATAGCATAGTTCAGTTCAAAAGGCATTTAGTATGTACTTATTCTGCACCAGACATGAAGGACACAAAGATGAATAAGATGTGGTCTTCGCCAACGTGCTTATGGTCCAATGGTATTTGTCTTTCTGAAAAGAAGATTTTATACATAAGGACTGCATTTATTTAATACTATATATGTTATAACACATATAGTATTAAAATCTAACAGGATTTTCCTAAAGGCACAGTTTAGCCACAGGAAACAGAAGAGAACTAATTTGTCCACTAATTACATATAATTTTATTTTTTATTAATTTTTTTAAATTTTGAAATAATTTTAACTTTATAGAAGAGTTGCAAAGATAGTACAAATCTGTACTCCTATATACCCTCTCTATATATCTACAAAGGAGTTCTTTATAGTTTTTACCTAGGTTCTGATAATGTTAATATGTATCCATGAATTAATCAAAACTAGGAAATTAATACTGGTATAATATTATTAACTAAAACATACTTTGTTCAGGTATCACCGGTGTTCCGCTAATGTCCATTTTCTGTTCCAGGATCTGATCTGGGCTCTACATTGCATTTAGTTGTCACGTCTCTTTAGTCTCCCCCAATCTCTTCCAGTTCCTTAGTCTTTCCTTGTCTTTTATGACCTTGACACTTTTGAATAGTATTGATCAAGAAATTAAAAAAAAAAAGAATTTTGTAGAAGGTCATTCTACAAAATTAAATTGAGGGACATCAATTTATATTTGCCCAATATCTTGTCATTATTAGATTGAAGTCATATATTTTTGAGAAAATTCTCACAGAGACAGTGTGCCCTTCTCAGAACATCCTATCAGGGATATGTGATATTGACATATCTAGTTACTGGTGATATTAAGCTTGATCATTCCATTATAGTGGTAGCTGCCAGGTTTCTCCACTGCAAGGTAACTTTGTAATTAACAAATATTTTATGGATGAGATCTTAGGGTTACGTAAATATTCTGTTTCTCCTTAAACCTTAACCCCAAAATTTTTATTTATTTTTCTATCTTTCTATCTATCTATCTATCTATCTATCTATCTATTTTCATCCAAGGATATGTTTATAGATTTTATTTTATTTATTTTTTTAAATTTATTTATTTTATTTTTATTTTTAAATCATATTTATTCTATTACAGTTGTCTCAATTTTCCCTGCTTTGCCCTCCTCCACCCATCCTACACTGCCCCCCTCTCCCACAGCCAGTTCCCACTCTGTTGTCCATGTTCATGGGTCACTCATACATGTTCTTCGTCCCTTCCCCTTTCCACCACTGTTCTCTTTCCCATCCCCTCTGGTCACTTTCAGTCTGCTCCATGTTTCCATGCCTGTGGTTTATTTTGTTTTATAGTTTATTTTGTTGAATAGATTCCACTTACAAGTGAGATCATATGGTATTTGTCTTTCACTGACTGGCTTATTTCACTTAGCTTAATATTCTCCAGTTCCATCCATGTTGTTGCAAAAGGTAGGAGTTTCTTTCTTTCTTTCTTTCTTTCTTTCTTTCTTTCTTTCTTTCTTTCTTTCTTTCACTGCAGATTGATTTTATTTATTTTTTAAATGTCAAAATCCATTATAAAATACTAAAAAATTTAAATCCATTATAAATTCTCAGCAATTAAAACAATATGACACCAGCACAGAGATAATCAAGTAGATTGATGAAATAAAATGAGCACTCTAAAAACAAATGTATATATCTAACAATGTATTATATGATTAAATTGATATTTCAAATCAATGGGGAAAATAAGGCTTATTCAACAAATAAGGTGCATGAACCGCTATTAATTGAAAGAAAACAAATATAGAGCCCTGTTTCGCACATTATACAACAAATATTCAGATGAGTTAAAAATCAGTATGTAAAACCTAAGGAGTTTTAGGAGAAAATACAAAATAATATTTTTCTTACCCTGAAGTAAACATATTCAAATCCAGAAGCTATAAAGTAAAATATTGACAATATGACTATGTTAAACATTTAAGACTATACAGTAATATACATATAAAAAAGTTAAAGGACAAGTAATAGAATAGAAAAGTATTTGTAACACATCTAAAAAAGGGTTAATAGTCTTCGGGGATTCTTTTAGGGCAAAAATTCTACAAAATTTAGTCAAAAAAATGGATAAAGAATACCAAAAAGCCATTTAAAGCTTTTTAAAATTAATAGAAATAAGCAAGAAAGGTACAAAAACAGGTTTAATTTCAACAAATAATAAAGGAACAATTAAAATAACACATCACAGTCACAATCAGATTAAATACTAAAAATATTAGTAATATCAAGTATTGGTGACCAGTGAGAGGAACTGGGTATTCATAGAATCTTTTTCTTCACCTGCTTAAAGCAGCCCCTTTAGCACATCTTGCAGTGCTGGTTTGGTGGAGGTGTATTCTTTAGCCTTCTTTTGCCTGGGAAACTCCTCATTTCGCCTTCCATTCTAATCGAGAGCCTTGCTGGGTAGAGCAGTCTTGGTTACAGGCCCTTGCTTTTGCTTTTCATGACTTGGAATATTTCTTGCCATTCCTTTCTGGCTTGTAGTGTTTCTGTTGAGAAGTCAGCTGCTAGCCGGACCGGGGTTCCCTTGTATGTTACTACTACCTACTTCTCTGTTGCTGCCTTTAGGATTCGCTGTTTGTCACTCATTGAGCTTCCTTAGAACTGTTCTTTGGAACTCACTATCTGATCGTTTACTTCCCTCTATTTCATTTAGTTCTTTTTCTGGGGATTCCTCCTTTCCCTTTGATTGCAGGGTGTTACTTTGTCTTCCCATTATTTGTGAGACTCTTCTTTTTCGCTTCTGCTTCTTGAATTGATCTGTATTGACTTTGAGGTGTGAACTTCTATGATAGGAGACTGCCGTTTTTTCTTTTGTGGATCTGCCTGTGAAAATGTCAGATGTTGACCCTGTCTGACCTTAGGCAGTCTGTTTGAGACTTCCAGGAATCTACTGTCTGTGACTGTTTTCTTTGGCTGTTAATCTAGTCACTCTACACTCAGCAGTCAGGCTTAGACACCACAGGGCGGGGCAGGGTCCCTCCTGGCGGTGGGGTTATTGGGCCCTCTCATATTGAGGCCACTCAAGGGAGTGGTCTACCTGAGCCAGATGCCTGCTGCTATATGGTGGAGGAGTCAGCACTGGGATCCTGCCAGTTACTCTCTCCATTCTCTCCCCAAAGCCTCCATCTCCAGTCTCTCCCCAAGTGTCTCCAGCCCACCCTGCTGCCGCCTTTGCTGGAGCCCAGGGTATGTGGCTGCAAATAAAAATTTATGCTTTGGCTCTTTAAAAGGTTCTTTGTGTCTCCAGCCACCTGTGTCTGTCAGAGAGCAACCCTGCTGCTTTTTGCAGCTGGTGTTATCTGTATACATTTTGGGCTCTGGTTCTGTAGGCTGGAGATCCCCACTTTTGGTTTAGACCCAGTTCTTCCCAAGGGGATCCAACTGGCTGTTTCAATATTCCTCTGGCACTGATGCTCGTGGGTGCCCTGCCCACCTTCTTGATTCTCTACCATGCTCCTTACCAATTAGGTTGTGCTAAAGCTGATTCTTCTGTCTGAGGTTATAAGGCTCCTCTTTTGCTATTGTTCAGTTGTTTTTTTCTAGGTGATTTCTCCACAATTTAGTTATAATTCCAGATTGGTCCTGGGAGGAGGTCAGTGTGACTTCCATTCACTCCTCCACCATCTTGATTTCTCTGTTTATTGGTTTTAGAGAGAGAGGAAGGGAGAGAGAGAAAGAGAGAGGGAGAGAGAGATAGACATCTATGTGAGAAAGAAACATCAATCAGTTGTTCCCCACATGGGCTCCAACTGGGGATCAAACCTACAACCTATATATGTGTCCTGACGAGGAATCAAATCCTTAAAGTTTTGGTGCACAGGATGATGTTCTAACCAAATGAACCACCTGGCCAGGGCTAATTTTTTATTTTACAGATAAACTTTATTTTGGAATAATGTTAGATATACAGAAAGGTATCAAAGACAGTACATAGTATTCCCATATACACCTACCCATTTTCCTCTGTTGTTACCATCTTACATGAACATTTATCACAACTACTGAACCAACACTGATGCATTACTGTTAACTAAACCCCATGCTTTATTTGGATTTCATTATTTCATCAAAAGATTTTAACATTCAATTGATAATATCTGTAACAATTATTATTACTATCGTGTTCTAATAGTGATTTTCTATTTTTCTTCATTTTTTCTACATCATTAATTGGAATTCTTCTGTAGGGAATGATTGTCTCATTTCCCCTATTTATTGAGTTATTCAAACATTTATTTATATCAGTATGAACTCAGGGATATTTATTATATTCTTTGGGTTAAAATATAATGCTGTAATTATTTATTTTGTTGATCAGATTATTTCAGCTTTGGCCATTGGAGCCTCTTTCAGATTAGCTTCTCTGTCCATCTGACAGGCTCCCATCTCTTTTCCTTTTTTGGGGGGGGTGTGGCACTTCCTTACTTTCCAGCACTGTGCATGTAATTCTTATGTAAACTGAATAGACCTTGTTTCTAGGAGGGTATCTTTTAGTTAAATGATTATTATTTCCTTCCTCAGTTGGTATTTTAGCTCTTTTTCTTTTCTTATTCTTATCATCCAATCATTATGTAATTTGGGATGAAAGGTCAAGTCATGGAAAATACACTAAGAAGGGAAAGAGAGTGAGACCTTGGTGTATAGGGCTTGTTTCTCTACTCCTCCCTTCAATTATGGTCTTGGGCAAGTTAACCAACCACTCTAAGTCTCAGTTTAATCATCTATACATAGTAATAATATTTATTTTGTGGAGTCATAAAGATTAGGTAAGTTAAATGTCATAAGATTTGAAAAAGTACCTTTTGTTTGTCAAGTTATACATAAAGGTTATTGAGTTATCTTTGTAGCATAGCACAAGAGCACTGTATCTTATTCTTTTAAATTATTTGATAATGGCTGTTAAGAAAATGTTTTTCTGATTACAGAGAAAGGCTTATTCAAGGGGGAACAATGGACAATTGAAATTGTCCTAGCCAAAAATACTGAGCCTGGAAACAGATTAATGTATTTACTCAGATGCAATCTCATTTCTGTAACTCTATTCATTGGGAAAACCCAAGGATTATACTGGTAATAAGCATGACCCCTCTGTCTTTCAGGCATAAAAATGAAGCCTTTGTCCCTATCAAAATATGTCAGGATCAAATCACTTTTACTACAAAGCCATGGTATATTTTTCCCAAACCAACCTAACCATCATGTGGAAGCTATTCAAGCTGTAAAGTCTGGTTGTTTGTTCTGTAGTCAGTGAGATTAATGGAGCACCCATTACATATGAGAATATCTGCTGCAGGCACTGTCCAGGGAATAGCTGGCATAACACCTGCTCCTGAACAGAATAACACCTACCCTAACATTTCTGGAACCTGAAGCTAAAGAAGGAAATCATTTTGGCATGACTTTCTCAACTTGAACTGGAACCTAAAGCTTAATCGAATATATACAATGTGACTACAGAGAAACTTATGTAGGAGCCAGGAAAGGACAGTGACCCAAAAACCAGTTCAGTGGGAAACTGCTTTGTTTTCTCTCTTTTTATAATGGTTGGTTTCTTTATTTCCCTCTCTCTCTCTCTCTTTTTTTTTTTTTTGTCCAATGTTTCATTGTCTACCTCAAACTTCAGTATTTGACTTGACCTAATAGTCTTTAAAAAAAAAATACATGTTTAGAGAGAGAGAAACATCAGTGTAAGAGAGAACCATTGATTGGTTCCCTCCCATACAAGGTCCAACCCAGGATTGAACCTGGAACCTAGGCATGTATCCTGTCCAGTAATTGAACTCCCAACCCCTTGGTGCAACAGACGATGCTCCAACCAACTGAGCCACATTGCTAGGGCTAACTTGACCCAATTATTGATGGACACTGAGAATGACACTAGAGACCAAATGTGTTTTATGGTGCAATACTCAAAAGAACTTTGATATAGTGCACCATTAATCTTTTAGCAAATGCTTACTAGAAGCACACAGAATGCCTTCTACAGTTTAGTAAATCTGAAATAATCAGCTTCTGATTCTAGTCTTTTTTTTTTAATTTTAGAGAGGAAGGAAGGGAGAGAGAGAAACATTGATTTGTTGTTCTATCCATTATATGTACTCTTTGGCTGATTCTTGTATGTGCACTGACCAGAGATGGAAGCTACAACCCATGTGTATCAACACCATACTCTAACAAAATGAGCTAGCTGGAGCTGATTCTAGTCTTACTATGAGCATTTTTCCTTCCTTAATGAAATCTTAACAATGGCATTATGACAGTTGATTTTATTTATTTATATATTTTTTATTTATTGATTTTTAAATTGTTTTATTGTTGACAATATGTTCCCATTTCCACCTTCTCTGCCCCCCTCTACCCGGTCCCGGCCCCCCAGACTTCACTCATATTTTTTTTTTGAAAGAGAGGAAGGGGTAGAGAGAGAGAGAGAGAGAAAGAAACATCAATTTGTTGTTCTACTTATTTATGCATTCATTTATTGTTTCTTGTATGTACTCTGATCAGAGATCAAACCCCCCCAGCCTTGGCATATGGGGACAACACTCTCACCAACTGAGCTACTTGGCTAGTACCAACATTGATTTTTAAATGATCTGTAACATTATCTAAAAAGCAAAGAATACAGACCAGGAACCCAACTGATTCACCACATAGCTAGAGCTTTTCTTCTTTCTCCTGACTCCAACTCCGTCCTCATATCTATTGCCCCCAGTTTTTACTATTTTCAGCACAAACACTGAAAGATTTGAACTTTAATTTCCCAAACTGATTATGATTGCCACATATGTATCTTAAACAGAAAAGAGGCCCATAATTTACCTTTTCCTTGATTTTCACTCATATGGCTTGGCATCAGAACCAGGCTGCATTATGACATTTGAGCACTAAGTGGAGCCATACACTCAACTGCCTTAAAACTTAGCAACTCAGGAAAAAGCACAGCCCACTTACCTGAAAACCTGACTTTGCTGTTGGGTTCTCAAATGGACAGAGCTGAAGTTTCATGGTGAATCACCAGATGAACAAATCTTATAGCTCATCACACGTGGGTTAAAGAAAATAAGTCAAATTAACACAAACTAACCAAATTGTACATCGTGACTGATAATCCCTTCACAAGACAGGCTTCTACAAGACAGAAACCTAGCCTTTGGTGTTCAAATCCTGGTCTGTAGGATGAGAATGGGCCCAATAGGGAAGAATTCTCGTTAACAGGAAGATTTGTGATAGTGTTTTAGTGACAATTTTACAAATAACTGCAAATTTGGTTATACAATAACAAGTTTGCCAAGGGCAGAGAATTGGGTTGTGGGAGTGGGAGCCAGTTATGGAGTATGTGAGTTTCTGTAGGAGATCAACGGAGGGCAATAGAAAGAGCCACAGACCAGTCTTATCTGGAAACTCAGCTCAGACTGAGCAAACTATCGAATTCATGAGAGATCCTGAGATCCTAAGTATAAGAGATGAGCTTCTTATAATTATTCCACTATTTTGTGCCTTCATTTCCTTATCTGTGAAAATAAATAAGAATGCTTATTTCCACTTACACTTCTGTTTCAGAGACACAATGAAAGGGGGTTTAAACAAAGTTTAAAAATCCCTATTTTCAGTTTCTGCAGACTAAGAAGACTGTACCTTATGGGTGATGAACTTGGTGTGATGTGCCATTTTAAAGTCAAGTGACTTTTGGAAGCCCAGTACTGAGCTTGTCCTTAGAGGATGACTGAAGGACTGAATGGACAAATAGAGTACCACTTGATGCCTTCTAATCCTACTTTGCTTTATTTACTCCTTTGTTTAATAAACATTTCTGGGTGCATACTCTATGTCAGGCACTATGTTTGGCATTGGGAAGCTAGCAGCGAAAACCTACCTCTTTTCCTAGAAGAGCTGCTTGTCTCTGTGAGGAGACCAATAAAAAAATGCTGACAGTTATAGTAGAGTGCAGCAGGTGCTATGATAGCCCTGGAACTGGGTTCTGTGGGGATGTGGAGCAGAGGATCTCACTCAGACTAGGGTCAGAAAAGGCCTCAAAAAGGGAGGGGCATTTGAGTTGAACCTTGGAGAACATAAAGAGATAATCAAGTGGATAATGCAGAAGTGTGAAACTATCTACTTGCAGCAATATCTAAAACGCTACAACTTAAAACAGTGTATAAAGACAGACTAGACTGAATAGTACAGAACACACTTGCCCTTAAAAAGATCACAGGAACTCAGAGTGATCTTAATGCATACTTTCCACTAGAATTAGTATTAAAGGAAGGACTTTGGGCCTACTCTTCCAAGTTAAGGTTGGAAGGAGTGGAGTATCTTTCTATGGTCAAGTCGCTAAGGCAGGAGAGAAAGCTAACTTTGCTGACACTGTTAACTCATGTCCTTCCTCTCTCTCTTTTCACTGTCAATCTCCTAAAATGTGTAGACCATACTCAGTGCCCCTGCTTCCTCCTCTTTCATTCTCTTAGTAACTGACTTTTTACTTTATTCCTGAGATGGCTTTCTATATGATAACCAGTAATCTTTTTTCAGCCAGATTTATTTAGCTCATATACTCTTCTCAGCAACATTTATTATGCTGACTGCATTATCCAGTGGGTGAATCTTTCTTTAGAGTATCTTGATGGTCCACTATTCTATTTCCTTTCTCAGCATTTCTTCTGCTTTTTGTCTTCAATTGTGTATGCCCCCAAAATCATGTCCTTGGCTTGACTTTATACTCATTCTTTAGCTAATTTGTATGCCCTCCTATTTCTCTATACCTACTCCTCCCAAATTCTAAGACTTAACCTGTGCTTAATTCAAAATGCATGATAGTATGTAGGTTAAAAGCATGGATTCTGGTGTCAGAGTGTTCAATAGTAAGAGGTGACTCTTACTAGCAGTGTCACCTGATTTCCCTACTTGTAAAATACTATACTTTACTTCATTGGATTATTGAATGATTAAATAGGTTCATGTACAATGACATGCTTAGAATAATGCCCATTGTATAGTAACTACTATGTAAGTATTAACAATCATTATTCATATCCTCTAGATCAATTTTTTTATCTACCCTAAGTACATCTCCGCTTGCATAGTCCTTGAATCCATTGCTTACTTCCAATTCTTACAATTCTTTTCTCCTCCTTATAGAGAAGAGATTAAGAGTGTGGTCTTTTTAGTCAAACACAGATTAATATTTCAGTCTACTTCTTACCAACCATATGACCTTGTGTAAAATACTCTCTCTCTCTGAACCTCCATTTCCTCATCTGTATCTACATCAGAGAAGTGTAGTTAGGATTAAATGAGGTAATATATGTAAATGAGATGCATAATCATAAGATAAACAGTTAACAAATAATAGTTATTTCATTGTTGTTGCTAATTGATCTTCTATATTTTTGGATAAATACTACATCTTCCATATAGCCTCTTCAGGGTGCTCCATTCACATGCTACTTCCCTCTTCCTAAATTCTGTAGCATTTGTTATCTGCACCACTTATTTAAACAGTTAGCAAATATCACTGTGTATTATCATTTATCATTTTGATAATATTTCTTCTCTCCCTGATTTAAGTATAAATTTTTTGAAGATAAGGACCTAGTCTTACACCTCTTTGTAGCTTTAGCATCTACCCCAGTGTTTGGCAAGTAAATGGTAACAGACAGTACTAGTCTCCTAAAATTTCAAATATGCAGATTAGAGATGATTATCTTTCTCCACAAAATCTGCTCCTCTTCTCAATTCCCATGACTCTTTTTGTTAAGACGCCATCTTTATTTCTTATCTACTAGTTCAGAAATCTTTTATACAACCCATGTATTTCTCATGTACACAATCTCACTGTCTTCTAACAATTCTGCATGTGACTGGCTCAGTGCCTAGCACATAGCACTTGCTCAATAAATGATAAATACATCAAAATATAAATTACTAGATTTTTATTTTAAAAAGTTTCAGATTTGTCTCTTTTCTTTATGCACAATCATACCATTCTTGCCTAGACCCTCAGTGACTCATGCCTAGAATAGTGAAATAGTTTTCTACCTGGATCCCTGAGTATGTTCTTTCATTTTAATTTATCTTGCCTATTATTGCTAGACAGATATTCTTAAAATACCACTTATAATCACAACTATTACCTCATTTAATCCTCACAACAATCCTATGATATGGTTCCTCTACTGCTTGTAGAATCAGCAAATCCTCTGAAGATAATGTTCAAGATCTCCCACAGTTTGGTCTCATTCTATTTTTCCTAGTATTTTCTTCCATCAATAGTACTCACAAACTTCATCCTCCACCCAAGCTGGTACCACTAGTCTTACACAATTTCCTTCATACACGCTCCTGACATCGTGCCAAACCCTGCTTTAATCATGGTCTCAATCATGGAACACTTCTATCTTTCTTTTCTTTTTCACTTCAAAATATACCCATCTTCTAAAAAGAAAACAGAATTTGGGGACTTCTGGTCAAGATGACAGCACAGGTAAATGCAATACTCACATCCTATCACAACCACGTCAAAATTACAGTGAAACTTCAGGACAACCATCTTTCAAAACAGACTGAAATCTAGCTGAATAGAAGTCCTTTGACTAGGGATTTAAAGAAGAAAGCACAACAGGACTGGTAGAGGGGCAAAGACAGAATGGGCTGGTCCCAAACATGTGTAATGGATAAAAACCAGGAGGGATATCTCAGCTATGGACATTCTCCCCAAAGGAACAAGTAATCCTAGACCCATAAGAGGCCCCAAGCCCAGGGTCCCAGTGCTGGGAAGAGAAATTCCCATAACTTCTTGTAAAAACCATCAGGAATTGAGGCTGAGATGGTGAGCTCGGCAGTTCCTCTTGAAGGGCCCACACATGGACTTACTCTGACTCACTCATTCTGAACTCTAGCACTGGGATAACAGTTCCAAAGGCACGAGAGAGCCACAGGGAAAAATTGAAGTTTCTGGTATGTCTGGTATCAGGGCAAGAATGGAGAGCAGCATTCTCCCAGACAAAAGTTCTGGCAGAGCCCATTGTTCCTTTTATGAGCTCTCCCCCCAACAGAAACAGCAGGTGCACACCATATCTGAGTCTCCATCAACAGGGCTGTCACTCTTTGCCCTGCCCAGGTGATTGTCTGAGACCCTGCCTCACTAAACTGCAGGACCACCCAAGCTGTTTCCAGTGACTTTTCCAAATGAATGGCCTGTCTTGGTTCATGCTTCAGATTTTCCTAAAATCTCTCAAACAAGCAGCATCTGGCCTCAGCATGCCCTGTACCTCTTA
The DNA here is from genome assembly GCF_021234165.1 of Pteronotus mesoamericanus. Taxonomy (NCBI): domain Eukaryota; kingdom Metazoa; phylum Chordata; class Mammalia; order Chiroptera; family Mormoopidae; genus Pteronotus; species Pteronotus mesoamericanus. The sequence continues at coordinate 20,911,502 of NW_026555065.1, forward strand.
TTAAGTGGCCTCAGGCATGGCACTACTGATAGACAGCCTTGGTTCATAGGTTAGCCTCTCCTGGGCATCTCCAAGCCCAGCACACATAACAGCCAGCTGCAGGTTGCTCTGTAACTCAAGCCAGAGGTCCCTGGGCAGAACACAGGCAGCAGCTGACCTTGACATATACCTCTCAAAAGGTCCCAGAGTCAGTGCACCCTGTGGACAGCTTCAGAACATGTTGAAACACTGTCCAAAAACCTCCACAGACACATACTCAAGGGGCAGGCTCAGTATGCACAAGAGTCCCACTGAAGAAAGTCCTTGTCTCATTCCCTGCACAGCTGATCCTCCTTGGTAATCCACAGTTGCAGCCAGTCCTTGCTGTTAATCAGCCTGGGGGTAAATCCCTCCCATTGATGTGTCAACAGCGATCATGGCACAATTATAAGAGGAGGGTGTACACAGCCCAAATTGGAGGTGGGGAACTCTACTGGAGTACCCAGCTTGGGTGACTGGGGAGGCTGTATCAAAGGACCCTACAGGACACCTGCACATTAGGTCACTGTACCAAGTCCAGGAGACATAGCAGCTCCACCTAATAAATAGAAACAAACTTGAGGAGGGTACCAAATTAGGAGACAAAGAAACATGTCTGAAATGAAAGACCAGAGCAGAACTCCAGAAAAAGAACTAAACAAAACAGAGACAAGCAATGCACTAGATGCAAAGTTCAAAACACTGGTTATAAGAATGCTCAGTGAAATTAGGAGAAGAGTAGTTGAACTTATAAAGAACTTAAAAGAACAGCATAAAAAAGGGCATGGAGGCTCTAAAAGAAGACTAGTCAGAAATAAAGCATACACTAACTGAAATGAAGAACAATTTACAGGGAATCAGCAGTAGATGAAGCTGAGAATAAAATCAGCTATTTGAAATACAAGGAAGCAAAAATGACCCAATCAGAACAACAAAAAGAAAAAATGAATTTGAAAAATGACAATATGAGGGAAGGAAGGAGGGAGGGGGTAACAGGGAAAGGAAAGGGAGGGTTCAAATCAAGGAGCATGTATGTAGGACCCACGGACAAAGCCAAAGTGGGGAAGGATTGAGGGAGGGAGGTTGGGGCAGGTGGGGCAGGGGAAAGTGGTGGTAGAAAAATGGAGACAAATGTATTTGAACAATAAAAAAATAAAAAAATAAAAAGCACTGAAATTTAAAAAAAGAGAGAGAATGGTATAAGGAGTCTCTAAAACAACTTCAAGTGTACCAACATTCGTATCATGGGGGTGCTGGAAGGAGAAAAGAAAGAGCAACAAGTGGAAAACCTTTTTGAAAAAATAACTGAAAACTTCCCTAACTAGTGAAGGACATAGACATATAAGTCCAGGAAGCAAAGAGAGTCCCAAACAAGATGAGCCCAAAGAGACCCACACCAACATACATCATAATTAAAATGTAAAAGATTAAAGACAGAGAGAATCTTTTTAAAAATTATTTTATTGGTTATGCTATGATAATTGTTCCAATTTTTCTCCCTTTGCTCCCCTCCACCCAGCACCCCCTACTACTTCAGTCAATCCTCACACCATTGTTCATGTCCATGGATCATGCATACATTCTTTGGCTACTCCATTGTCCATCCCAATGTCGATTCTGTAATTATATATTTGTACTTCTTAACCCCTCACCTCTTCACTCAACCATAACCCCTCCTATCTGACAAACATCAAAACACTCTTTATATCCATGATTCTGTCTCTGTTCTTCTTGTTCACTCAGTTTGTTTTTTAGATTCAATTGTTGATAGATACGTATTGTTGCCATTTAATGGTTAATGATTTTGATCTTCTTTTTCTTAAATAAGTCCCTTTAACATTTCATACATAATGGTTTGGTAATGATGAACTCCTTTAGTTTTTTCCTTGTCTGGGAAGCTCCTTATCTTCCTTTCTATTTTAAATGGTAGCTTTGCTGGGTAGAGTGATCTTGGCTTTGTTCCCTGCTTTTCATGACTGTGAATACTTCTTGCCAGTCTCTTCCTACCTGCAAAGTTTCTTTTGAGAAATCAAGTGACAGTCTTATGGGAACTCCCCTGTAGGTAACTAACTGCTCTTTCTCTTGCTATTTTTAAGATTCTCTCTTTATCGTTAACCCTTGGCATTTTAATTATGATGTATCTTGGAGTGGGCCTCCTTGCATCCATCTTGTTTTGGTCTCTCTGTTTCCTGGACTTGCATGTCTATATCCTTCACATAATTAAGGAAGTTTTCCTTCATTATTTTTTCAAATGGACTTCCAATTTCTTGCTCTTTCTCTTCTCCTTCTGGCATGCCTATGAAGTAAATGTTGGACCTCTTGAAGTTGTCCCAGAGGCTACTCACACTAACCTCATTTTTTTGGATTCTTTTTCCTTCTTGTTGTTCTGCATGATTGTTTTTATTCTTCCTTATGTTCCAAATCACTGATTTGATTCTTGGCTTCATCCACTCTACTGTTGTTTCCCTGTGAATTGTTCTTTATTTTAATTAGTGTGTCCTTCATTTCAGACTGGGTCTTTTGAGCATCCTCATAATCAGTGTTTTGAACTCTTCCCCTGATAGATTGCTTATCTCCATTTCGCTTAGCTCTCTTTCTGGAATTTTGATCTGTTCTTTAATTTGGGTTATGTTTCTTTGTCTCCTCATTTTGTCAGCCTCACTGTGTTTGTTCCTACATATTAGGTAGAGCTGCTATGACTCTGTGTCTTCATAGTGTGGCCTAATGTAGTGGGTATCTTGTAAGGTCCAATGGCACAGCCACCCCATCACCCAAGCTGAGTATGTGAGGTGTGCCCTTCATGTGGTACACCCTCCTGTTGTAGTTGAGCCTTGATTACTGTTTGGAGGTCAATGGGAGAGATTTACACAGGCCAGTCAGCTATAAGGAATGGCTGTGACCACTGACCGCCAACCTCTGCCCTCTATGGAGGATCAGCTGTGTGGGGCAGGGTGGTGGTGCTACAATGTTGTCTGTAGTTGTCCATTGGGTGAGCAGGCTCTACAGTTTCCTGGATGGTCCTGGCCAAGGTTAGCCCCCACCTATATTTTCTCCAGGCTACCTTGTCTGAGCTATAAAGCAATTTGAGATGGCTGCTTCTTTTGCTGAGCTTGGAAATTCCAAGGTGAAGCCCTGCTATGAATCTAGCCTGGTTGCTGTTAGTACCAGGCCTGGGGTCACTTAGCAAGAAGTAAGGGAGCTAGGGGCTCACTGAGGCCAGCAGTTGCTTATTTGAGAAAATTTAGGAAGTTATGAAGCAGAGCCAAGACCAGCCATTCATAAGGAAAAGCATGTTGGGTGGGCCCCTAAGTTGGGTAGAATGGAGTCTCTGGGGATCTCTAGGATAGGGCAAACAGTGTTAGCCAGGTTGATGGGATCTCAAATATAGCACCAGCCTACCAGCTCTGTGGCTCTGTGGGGGGAGGGTTCAAAAAGGACAATGGCCTCTGCTTACCTTTCTGTCTAAAAGAAAGTTGTCCTCAGTTCTCACCTCAATGCCAGACAGTTCAGTTTCTCCCTCTATGCCACTGGTGCCTTTCAAGCTGCTACCCCAGTGCTGGAACTCAGAGAGAATGAGTCTGAATAAGTCCATGTTTGAGCTCTTTAAGAAGAACTGTTTGGGACTCCAGAAGATTCTGCTACCAATTCAATTCCCACTGGTTTTTGCAGCCAGAATTTTTGGGGCTTTTTCTTCCTGGCACTGGGACCCTGGACATGGTGTGGGGCTGGGACTCCTTGCTCTAAGATATCCCTCCCTAATTTTTATCCACCACACATGGATATGGGACCAACCTGTTTTGTGTCTCCACCCATCCTACCAGTCGAGATGGATGTGGTTTCTTTAATTCTGTAGTTGTCAGACTTCCATTTAACTCGATTTTTGACAGTTCTAAATGATCGTTGTTCCATATTTTAGTCGTAATATTTATGTGGCTGTGCAAGGAGGTGAGTTGTGTTTACCTATGCTGCATTTTGACTGGAAGTCAATGGAGAGAATCTTTAAAACTTCAAGAGAAAAGCAATTAGTTACGTACAAGGGAGCTCCCATAAGACTGTCAGCTGATTTCTAGGCAGAATCTTTGCAAGCCAGAAGAGATTGGCAAGAAATATTCAAAGTGATGAAAAACAAGAACCTACAACCAAGATTACTCTATCCAGCAAAGCTATCATTTAGAGCCATAGGATATATAAAGAGCTTCCCAGACCAGGAAAAGCTAATGGAGTTGATCACCATCAAACCAGTATTACATGAAATGTCTTCTTTAAGAAGAAGAAAAGATAAAAATAAAACAATAAAATGACAATAATAAATACCTATCAATAAATTAATCTAGAAATAAACAAAGAAGCAGAACAGAAACAGGTTCATAAATACAATGAACATTTTGATGATTGCCAGATGGAAGAGGCATTCGGGGGTGGGTGAAAAAGCGAAGGGATTGAGCACAGATTGTAGTAACAGAATAATCATGGGATGTAAAGTACAGCATAGGGATTATAGTCAATAATATTCTAATAACTATGTATGGTGTTAGATGGGTACTAAATTTATTGAGATGATCACTTAGTAAGTTATATGATATCTAATCACTGGTTTGTACACTTGAAAGTATTATAATACCATATGTTAACTGTAATTTAAAAATTAAAAAAATGATTTAAATTTTAAAAAAGAAAAAAATAAAACAGAATCCCACTGTGAAACTTTCTTGGACTAGTGTAACTTTCAGTTATTTCTTTCGTCTTCATAACTCCCTTATATACTTATATAACTCCCATATAAAATCTTTATTACTTTACTTACCATGAAGTGTTTAATCCAAATTTATTACTGTCTTATTATTTTCTGTGAGTTAGTACAGTCTCTCTAGTTGTATCATAAATCTTTTAAGAGCCCATGAGTTACAATTCTTTGTTTTTCAGTGTCTAACTGAGGTGAACACATAGTAGAAGCTTAAAAATACTTGTCTGGCAAATATCATGGAAGCTAATCTGATTAATCTGGTGTTTTGGAAAACATAGCTCTCTCAAATTTTGATCCAAGATAAGATCTATAATGTTTCCAAATAATTTTTATTAAATGCCAGATTATGTTTTGTCTTATACTGACTAGAAAGTAATGTGTTACCTTATCAATTATTAATAAAAACAAAATTTTCCATTGATAAAGATCTCCCTCAGATTTTTTTCTATTAAATCTGTATGTGATGCCTAAAAAATATTTTATATATTATGGAATACAAAATTACAGAAATCAAACACCATTTGAAATTTCTGTTTCTCAATGCCAGCTCAACAAGTAAATTCAAGGATGTTCATTTCAATCCTTTTGACACTAATATCAAGGAGAGTTCCTGGCTGCTGTCCTGCATAGTAAGTTTAGGTTCTGAATATGCCAAAATCGTAGAATTTAGAGGAATGTGTTAGGTCCAATAACTACAGGACTAGTTGGTGTTTGTTGCTGGATGCTAAGAAGGGCATTGTGACATAAGAAAAGGACAAAGACTCTGAAGTGTTTTCCTTTTAAGATCCTGTTAGGAATCCGAGCTTCTGTGCTTTGACAGAGTTTCATTCATTTCTGCCAGGTGCCTGCATGTCCGTAGGGCCAGAGGGAGCTTTAGATGCCACCCTTCCCCAGGGTATCTCTATATTTTCTTGAGTACATGGAAACTTACTTAGGCAACTGTTCCTATTCTTTAGCAATCTCCGTCTCATCTTCATGGTTTTTGACAAGTATTTTTCCTTTAAATGGATTATTTTTATTTACATACATTTACCTAAAAATAAAAATGTCATTATATCACTCCTGAAAATTTAAAAAAAATCCATTATCATAAGTAGAAAGTAACCATGGAACTAAACACCACACAAAATGAAAACTTTTTATTAAATTCCAGCTAGATACTTTTGAACTCTGAGTTCAAGGCTTGACTGACTCTTCATTATAAAGGAAGATTAGTAGATGTTACAGAGGTGTTAAAACATATTAGCATTAAAATGAGATTTTCTTCTTGTCAAAATCAGTGTTATTAAAAGATATTTGGAAAAAAAACATTTTTTATTGCTCGTTAGTTAATGTCATACCTGCATACTACCTAAAATTATTTCCTGCATGCCGTACCTTGGGATATACTACAGTAGGAGAAAATTTAGGTTGAATCACTTTTTTAAAAAAAAGCTGATGGGGAATACCACAAAACAGGTATTCTCATGCCATCAAAAACTGTCCTACCTTTGTATTTTCAAATTTGTAAAGCATATTTTGTTAGTTTTCATTTTCATTCTAGGATTCATCAATCCAAAGGCTCAAGGCTAATAAAAGAAGGTCTTTTAGTGCATCTATATCATCTTCTCTGAAAAGTCAAATAAAATTAACGGTCATTTACCTATTTAAAGATTAACAAATGTAATAGATATTAAGCTATAACCCCAAACCTTGGTTTGTAAGTCTATAACAAGTTGAAGTGAAATAAGTCAGCAGAGGTACAAGGGAGAAACATTTTAGAATTTTGACAGAGCAATTGGGGAAAGGTAGGAAGTAAAAAAGTGCATTAGGAAATCTGGGTAGGTCCAAATAAGTTTTTTATTATTTCTTAAATGGAATTTTAAAGGTAGGCTGATTAACTGTCTTGGTTTTTCTGAAACTGGGGGATTTCCTGGGCTATAGGACTTTTAAAATTGAGGAAGTCCTAGAAAACAGAAAGAAGTAAGTCACCCTATTTCAAAACTTCCTTCAAGCATACATACAATAAGTAGCACAGAAATAGATGTGGATGTAAGAGGATGTATGAGATTATACCTACAGAGCATCTGATAGATTTTGCCATTCTCACAGTCCAGAAATCACTTTGGGTATGTGATTAGGTATCAAGGCTTTTTCCTAAATTCGCAATTCAATTTTATTGAATAAATTACCTAAACTTGAATGAAAGGGACAAGTGTCCTCTTCCAACACCTTTTCCCTCTATTTACTTATCCAAGTGCTAAGTGCCACTCACCTGGTGATCCTGGGGTTTCTGGGGCACTAACTGTACATGGTTGAAGATATTAAGTAACCAAAAGCATTTACATAGGAAAGCCTTCCAGTTCAATATGCCAGTTTTTTTTTTTTTTTATAAAACATCTACTTGTCTCTTGAACTCTTACCACTTGATTTACAAAACAATGTAATTAAATCCAATAACTAGTCACTGAAATGCCTTCTCTGTTAGCATTTTGTTAATTTAATTCCAAGATCCTCTTCTAAACCATATGTAATACTGAATTATACATTATTAATTTATCAAAAATTAATATCTGAGGTTTTTCTAAATCTGCACCTTGAAGGTATAATTTTTTTAAAGGTTTTATTTATTTATTTTTAGAGAGAGGACAAGTAAGGGAGAAAGAGAGGGAGAGAAACATCGATGTGCAGTTGGTTGCCTCTTGCATTCCCCCAACTGGGGACCTGGCCTGCAACCCAGGCATGTGCCCTGACTGGGAATAGAACCAGAGACCCTTTGGTTCGCAGGACAGTGCTCAATCCACTGAGCCACACCAGCCAGAGCTGAAGATATAATTTTTTATTGGGAAACCATTATTATGAAATATTTACTAGTACGTTTTCCAAGCTTTTCTCCTTTAAAGCTCTAATAGAATTTTCTAGGTGGAAAATACAATACAATATTAACATTCTACAATTCACTATAAGAAAACATCATTTTTACCTAATGGAGATCTTCTCATTTATTTATTGCATTATTTTTTTAAATAATCGAACACAATCTTTGGGCCAGACACTTCACTAGGAACTGGTGATACAGAAAAAGAGACAAAAGTGTCTGCCTACGTGGAGCTCATGTTCTGGTGCCTTTGAGACATTCGCGATGGAAGGAATAGGAAAAAAGTATCTAAGGCATAAAGCTCTGAGTACTTAGGAGAAAAGGAGTGGCTAGACAAACAGATCTTGTCTATATTCAGTCTTCATATTTAGGAGAGCAAATGAAAGGAAAGCAGAATGGTTTGGGACAACAAATGATTCATATTGTTATAGAATCAAAATAAAAAACAAAAAGACAGAATCTACTCTTTCTAACTTCCTTGGAGCAAAGTTCCACAAAAAAGGAATCTTTTGTTGTAGTCATAGGGTTACTTCCTCTTTTCCCTGAATCTTTTTGAAAATTTTTAATAAACAGCTTTGATTAATATATTCATCTAGTTTCTTTTTAAAAAAGTTTCACTATTTGTCTGTTATGCATCTTCAATGTTACTTTCATGGATAAGCTGCTGTGTCCATGAAATTGTTGAGAATATTAAGAATTTAGCCCAAGAATGTTACTGAGCTAGATTTTTCAAATCAATTTTTTATTTTCTTTCATTGGTACAGGGACTGATCTCTGAATTTTTTTTTAAAGGACACTATAGGTAATTTCAAGATTCTTTTGTCAAGGAACACAACCACTATCACAAACAATAATGACTATGGATGAAATGACAGCAAATATTTATGAAGCATCAGTTATGTGCAAGAAATTAAAGGGAATAGAAAGGATAAGTTAGGCATAGTCCCTGGCCTTAAGGAAATTACTACTAGTGTGTTACGTGCTAGGGTCTAGTAGAGATGCAAAAGTATTCAAGGGGGCTCTGGAGTGGACAGAAATTATTACTACATTTTTTCATACTAACAGAATTCTGATTTTGACCAAGAGTTCATCCTTCTATATGCCTCAGGAGAAATAGATCCAATTCCACAGTTTTTGAGACTTTATTAATCTAAACCAACAGGATAACCCCTTAGCTTTGTTATGTAACTGGTTTAAGAAGAGGCATGTCAACAAACTCACATGTACTAATAAGTCACAGAGGAAGTTTGTTGGAAGCTTCTGGAAAAGTAAGTTCACTGATCTGGTTGGATGTTATGAGGTAGAATGTAGCCTCAATAGCTATTGACAATCATCCTAAAATGACTGAGGAGGAGAGAAAGGTAGTCTCAGAATGAAACATATTAAGAAAGCCAGGGCAGACAGGTGTAAAAAACTGAGTTCTTGATCACATAATTTTCCCACTGGATTTACCAACCCTGACAGCTTCTCCCACGTTACTCTGGCTTTCCTGTTTTGTGAGCCAATGTACTTTCTTATTAGGTCAGTTTGAATCATGGTGCATCCTGCTTCCCCAACTAGATCATAGGTCTTTGACAGGAGAAACTTGCATCCAAATAGAATATTCTCTATAAAAAACATCAACCTATTTCACTGACTCTATGGTGCACATCATTTCCCCATGTTTTAACATTTCTGAAATCAGTGTAGTGTGTTGTAAAATTGTTCTCAGCCAAGCCATAGCCTGATCGTAGTTACCAATGCCTATGTGTGTGTAACCTTGATTATACCATTCACATTACTGATGCTTTAATTATAGGTATTATTTGAAATACACACACTTAATTTAATTGTTATTTAAAACTAATCATGATTTAGAATTAAAATAAAGCTTTTTCTGTTTGCAGAAAAGCACAGAAACAATGGTGAAACATATGTTTGATATAAATGGAACAAATAGTCATCCTTGGAGAAATTACCACAGTTCCATAGTTTCTTGCAAATACTTTATATAAGACATAGGAAAGAAAGACAACCATGAGCATTTCAAAGAAATTTCGAAGTCATGAGAGGCTTGTGTTAAGGGTTCAAGCATAAAGTATTGTATCATAGAAAATAGAAATATCAATTGTCTTGTGTGAAGGAAACTAATTGCCAAATTGGTTTTTTAGGTAGGTTGTGGTTATACCACCTGTGTATGAGTATTCATTTTCCTGAAACTGGGGAAGAGGTTTAAATAATTTCATCCTCTACTATTACTTTTGTTCTCAAAAGTCAGATCAGCTTCTTTATATAATTGAGGCATTTTGCTCCTTAAATGAAATAACCAGTACCAGTTATTGGAGATAGTCTTATTCATCCCTGACAAAAATTTGTTTCAAATACTGCATGGTATCGCTTATATGTGAATCTTTTTAGAAAGTTGAACTCATAAAAACAGACAACAGAAAAGCGGCTGGCAAAAGGGTATGAACTTTTTATAAGATGAATAAGATCTGAGGATCTGATGTATAACATGGTGAGTATAGATGGTAACACTGTATTGTGTAATTGAAATTTGCTAAGAGAATAGAACTTATATGCTTTTACCAAAAAAATCGGCAGGGGCAGATAAGTATGTGATGTAATGGGTGTGTTAATTAACTAAGTGGGGGGGAATTCTTTCACAATGTATGTGTATATCAAATCATCATGATGCACCCTTCAAATGCCTTATAATTTTGTCAATTATATCTCAATAAAACTGTAGAAAAAGAATAAAAACCTGTTTCTGAAAGAAAACCACTAAAACTGGAACTTGCATCAGTCAGCATAAATTTAGCTGAATGGAGCTTTCCTTCTGGAACCAGCACCTGCAATATCCATAGGATAACTTGCATTCTTCTTAAATGCTTACATGCAGTAAGGCAGAGTTTTCTTTATTACTTGCATGGTTTAAATGTTTACAGACATATTTAGAGTGTGGAGTGACTGGTATCTGTAAATAGACTGCCTCCTCTACACAGTCCCTAAATGATCTTTCTTCCTCTTCTTTCCTTCTCTTTTATTTAATTCCATACAGTGCAGAATTATCTTTTTAAAGCCAGATCTGATCATACTGCCTGCAGAATAACATACAAATTCCTCGGTCTAATATTCAGTTTAATAATGCCAGCCTACCTTTCCAGCTTTGTGGTGCACCACACCCTTCTAAACCAGTCTATACCTCAATCATATGGGAGTACTTGCCTTTGCCCAAATCCACCTGTAGTCTCTTCTCTCAATTCCTTTGCTTATGCTACTCCTTGCTGTGAAATCCTTTCCCATCATTCTTCCCATTGGAGTTCTTCCCATTGGAGTTCTTCCCATTGGAGTTCTCATCCTTCATGGCCCAGCTCCAGTAGAGCATTTTACATCTTACTGAAAGTTAACGTCTCCCTCCCTTATCTTCCTATTACTTTCATTGCACGTTGTGTCACTGCTACACTTGGTTTATCTTGTATTAAAGTGAAGAGTGATGTGTGTTTACCCTAGACTGTGAGCTTCTGGTAAGTGATTTTCCACTAATTTTATTCACTCAGTAATGAATGGAGCTAGCTACTGTCCTAAATGCCCTCATGAAGTTTCTAGTCTATCAGGAAAGCCAGACATTAATAAATAATTACAAGTGTGTTGAATATAATGATGGAGAAATACAGGTTTTAACAAGAACATATAACAGAGAGACAAGATTTAGTCAAAATTAGAGAATGCTGTCTGGAAGAAGTTACGTTTAAACTGAATTCTAACTGATAATAAAATGTTAGGTGAGAGTGTGAAGAGAATTGAAAAATAGTATTTAAGAAATCTAAGACTAGAAATAATTATGTTCTAAGTTCTGAAAAAGTCACGGTTGTGGGGATTTAATGCATGAAGTGAGGCTATTGAAGCAGGCAGGGACTGAATCTTGCAGTACTAAGAATTTATCATTTTACCCTGGGGGCAGGAGGAAGTCATTGGAGGTTTTACGAAGAGAAACGAAGAGGTCAGAATTATGATTTTTAAAAGCACTTTGACTGCCATATGAAGAATAGATTGGCAACACAAGAGCAGATGTGGGAAGACTAGTTTTTGCACGTGTGGCAGGGGAGGGATTGGTTTCATTTGGTTGGTTTTTGTAATAATACAAGCAAGAGACAGTGATGACTTAGATCCTTAGATCTCTTCATCCCCTACAAGGTTGAATACACTGCTTGTTTCCAGCACAGTTAATAAATGTTCCTTGAATTGAAGTAAATGAATTAATTCATCATGTATAAGCTCCAAGATACTACAAGAAAGTGTCAAGAAGGCATTTCAAACAACTGGGCATTCTTCTCCAGGTGACCTCCTCAGGCCTCTGAGTCCAGGTTCCAATTAGTCCAGAGCAAACATTCCTTCCTGAAGATTCTGTATCAGGAAGAAAACACTGTAGCTGAAACTACTGCTTGCCTCATTTTATGTGAAACTTCCCTGTAAATATCACTTTTAAGTGTTGGTGGAAATGACATTCCTTTCAGCTTCAAGGAAGGAAGCTCATACTTTCTCATTAGCTGGCTCCTGCTTTTGTTGCAAATGCTTCCACATATGCAAATAAAATCTTTCCCTTAGCTGACTGCATAAAAACAACAGCTATACTTGTAATCCTTTGTGAGGTTAGAAAATCAGTCCAGGTGTGATATTTGGTAATCTTGTATCAGAACCCCCTTTAAAAAAATAATTTAGATATTTTACTTTTTGGACACAGACTTTTAAAAATAGCCATTATTAATATATTCAAGAAAATATGGATTCAAATACAGAATAGAGAAAATATATCAGTAAAAATTTTCCAGATTAAAGCGCACCAAAAGAAAAAAGAGTGGAAAAGAATATTCATTAATTGCCAGACATATCAATTATATCGTTTATCAATTGGGTTATTTATATATTTACTGATTTTTCTCTACTTGTATTATCAGTTGTTGGGATACTTATGTTAAAATCTCCCAGGATGAGTATAGGTTTTTCAACTTTCCCCCTCATTTGTCAGTTTTTGCTTTATATATTTTAAAGGTATGTTATTTAAATGTACATATAAATTTAGATTTATTCTCTCCCTCTGTTAAAATGACCCTTTTACAGTTAAAAAGTATCTCTTTAAAATATTTCTTCTCTACTTTGTCTATATTGTCTGATATTAGAGCAACATCAGGTTTGATCTGAATAAAATATTCATAGAATAATTCATGTTTTCATTGGTTGATTGTTGTATGTGCCCTAACCAGGGATCAAACCTATAACCTTGACTTTAACCAACTGAGCTACTTGGCCATCTTTATTATGTCTTCATATGGAAAGTATATCTCTTGTAAGCAGAATATAGTTGGGCTTTATTTTTAAAACAGTTTATAATCTTTGTTATTAAATTTTAATACCTGGACCATTTATATATAATGCAGAGATCAATAAATTTTCATTCACTTCTACCATCTAATAATTTGTTTTGTCTCATTTGTTTTGTTTTTTTTCTAATTTCTTGCCTTCCATTGGATTAATTAAAAAGGTTATTATTAGTCAAACATTCTTCTTTTTTTCCTTGTGATTTTTTTGAGTTTATCACATACATGCTCGAATTATAATGTCTAATACACATTACTACCTCTGTAACTTCAGACAATGCTATAATCCTAAAAAATATAAATTCCATCTATTCTTCTCCTGTCTTTTTAATTAGTATCATAAATTTTCATTCTACATATATCTCAAGCTCCACATGGCAATGCGTTTTACACAGCCAATAGACATTTAATATTATCCAAATGTTTGCTATTGGTGCTCCTCATTCCTGCATGTGTTTCCAGGGTTTCATCAGGGATCATTTTTCTCCCACCTGGAAAGCTCTCTGTAGCATTTACTTTAGTGTAGGACTGCTAATTACAAATTCTCTCAGTTTTTATTTATCTGGATTTCTCTTTATTTCACCTTTACTTTTAAGGGATTTTTTTTTTTCTGGATACAGAATTCTATCTCATCAGTTTTTTTCTTTCAGCATCTTAATGATACCATCCTGCTGTCTTCTGGCTCCATTAGCTATTGTCTTTCTCTTGTTCCTTTGAAAATAGTCTTTTGTATTTTTAGCTCCCACTACTTGTGAAAAATTTCTCTTTGATTTTTAATATTTTTATTATATTGCATCTAAATGAGGTTTGTATTTTTCCTGCTTGAAATTTATAGTGCTTCTTGAATAGGAAACTTGATATTTTTCAATAGTTTGGGGAATTCTCAGTGATTTTCTTTTCAAATGGTTTCTCTCACACCATTCACTCTCTTTACAGACTCCATTTACAGGTGTACCTTTTATTCTCTGCATTTTCCCACCTCTTTTCTTTCAATGATTTGGCTTCAATATTTTATTTTTAATTTATTGGTTTTAGAGAGAGAGAGAGGAAGGGAGAGAGAGAGAAACATCGATTTTTTGTTGTTTCACTTATTGTTACATTCACTGGTTGACTCTTGTATGTGTCTTGACCAGGGGATTGAACCTGCAACTTTGGTGTATCAGGGCAATGCACTAATTAACTGAGCTACCTGGCCAGAGCTAGCCTCAATATTTTCTACTGTACTTAGAATTAATTCAAACCTAACTTCCCTAAATTTTAAATCTCTTAACATATGCAAAAACACCATATGTTTTAAGAATTTCATTTATCTTCCTGGATTCCTCTCTTCCAGAGCACTGTGACCATCAAAAATCTGGATTGGTTGCTCTCTAGACCTGTGACGCAGCTAACATCCTGGGATCACTACCATAAAATCATTACCTTTGCCTCTCTTCTGTGTTGGTTCTCTCCAATAATAATTGGGTTCATGGAGGTGAAAAAAATTTTTTGAGACCTAGCATGTTTGAAAATATCTTTTATCTACTCTCATATTTAAGGAATAATTTGAATGGACATAGAATTTTAAATTGGAAAATATTTTCCTTCAGAAAATTTTGAAGATGTTGCTCAATTTTCTTGTGGCTTCTAGTGATAGTTTGGCAAAAGCAGATGCCATTCTGATTGTTGGTCCATCTCAATACAAACTGATTGTTTTCTCTGACTTTTCAGAGCCTCTTTCATCTGTAGTAGTCATAAATTTCCCAGCATGTCTTGTGTCTCTATTTTCATTCATTATAGTGGGCACTTAAATGACCCTTTAAGTCTAAAAACTCACATCCTTTTTATAATTTCCTTTAATTTTCTATTTAATGATTTCTCCTTCCTTTTCTCTCTTTTTCTATAACCAATGTTATTCAAATATTTTATATTCTCATTATCTATTTTTATATAACAACCCAAAACTTAACATCTGAAAGCACTTACCATGTTGCCCTGGTTGGGTAGCTTAGTAGTTAGAACATCCTCCCAATATGTCAAGGTGGTGGGTTCAATTTCTGATCCGGGCAATACAAGAATCAACCAGTGATTGCATAAATAAATGGAAGAACAAATCAATGTTTCTCTTTCTCCCCCTTTCTCTCTCAAAAAATCAATACATTTATAAAAATTAATGAAACACAAGCCATGTTATTTACTTATTTTTTAACTTTATGAAAATGTATTACTTTTTTTTAAAATTTCCATTCCACAGTGCTGGTTACTGTGAATCTTCTTTTCCTTAAAAAAAATCTATTTATTTATTTTTAGAGAAGGAGGAAGGGGGAGTGAGAGAGAGGAAGATAAACCTCAATGTGTGAGAGAAACATCGATCAGTTGCCTCTCATACATGCCCAACCAGGGACCGAATCTGCAACCCAGACATGTGCTCTGACCAGGAATTGAACCAGTAAACTTTTGCTTTGCAAGATGATGCCCAACCAACTAAACTATACCAATCAAGGCATTGTGAAATTTTTAAAATTATTTTTATTTTTAAATTACTGTGAACATACAATATTATATTAGTTTCAGGGATATATCTCAATGATTAGATATTATATAACTTGCTAAATAATCATCCCAATAAATCTAGTACCCATCTGACACCATTTTACTTATTAAAATATTAGTGACTATATTCCATATGCTATATTGACTATATTCCATATCCCATGACTATTCTGTTACTACCAATTTGTACTTCTTAATTCCCTTAACTTTTTCACCCAAACCCCAACCATCAAAGTGTTCTCTGTATCTAGGAGTATGTTTCTGTTCTGTTGTTCATTTATTTTTTTTTAGATTCAATTTTTGAGAGATATGTCTTTATTGACATTTTATCATTCATTTTTTAAAATTGTATTGATTTTTATTGAAAATATTTTATTGATTTTTGGGGGGAGAGAGAAAGAGAGAGAGAGAGAGAGAGAGAGATTTGTTTTTCCACTTATTTATGCATTCATTGATTGATTCTTGTATGTGCCCTGACCTGGAATCAAACCCACAAACTTGGTATATTGGGGTGATGCCTTAACCAACTGAATTACCCACCAAGCTATTGTTCACATTTTTAAAGCTTTTTATTCCTCTTTTTCTTCATCTTAAAGAGATCCTTTAACAGTTCATGTAATACTGTTTTGGTGGTGATGAACTCTTTAGCTTTTTCTTGTGTAGAAAGTTCTTTATATGTCCTTCTATCTAAATGATAGCTTTGCTGGACAGAGTAATCTTGATTGTAGGTTCTTACATTTCCTCACTGAATATTTCATTCCATACCCTTCTGGCTTGCAATGGTTCTGCTGAGAAATCAGCTGACAGTCTTCTGGGAGTTCTCTTAGGTAACTAATTGCTTTTTCTTGCTTCTTCTAAGATTCTACCTTTGTCTTTAACCTTTTGCATTTTAATGACAATATATCTTGGTGTGGGCCCCTTTGGGTTCATCTTGTTTGGGACTTTATGTGCTTCCAGGACTTTTATGTCTATTATCTACACCCGGTTAGGGAAGTTTTCCATCATTTTTAAAAATTTATTTTAGAGAGAGAGAGAGGACGGGAGGCAGAGAGAGAGCACAAGAGAGAGATTTGTTGTTCCACTTACTTATGCATTCTTTGATTGTTTCTTGTATGTGCCCTGACTGGATATTGAGTCCACAACCTTGGTGTATCATTGATGCTCTAGCCAACTGAGCAACCCAGCCAGGTCTGTTCATTTTTTTTTAAGAATTTATTTTTCATTTTTAGAGAGAGGGGAGGGGAGGGATGAAGAGAGGGAGAGAAACATTCATCAGTTACCTCTCATAGGCTCCCTGACCAGACTGAACCCAGGCATGTGCCCCGGCTGGGATTCAAACTGGTGACCTTTTGCTTTGTGGGACGATGCCCAAACAACTGAGTCACACCAATCAGTGCCCCTTCATTATTTTTTTAAATATAGGTTTTCAATTTCTTGCTCGCTCTATTCTCCTTTGGCATCCCATGATGCAAATATTGGAAGGCTTGAAGTTGTCCCACAGTCTTCTTACACTATCTTCATTTTTTTAATTGTTTTTATTTTGCTATTTTAATTGGGAGTTTTCTGCTTACTTATTCTCTAAATCCCTCATTTGCTTCTCTGCTTCATTTACAGTACTGTTGATTCCATGTAAATTATTCTTCACTTCAGTTAGTATAGCGTTCATTTCTGTCTGGTCCTTTTTTTATGCCATTGAAGTTCTCATCAAGTTCTTTGAGTATCCTTATAACCAGTGTTTTGAACTCTGCACCTAGTAAATTGCTTGTCTCCATTTTGTTTGGCTCTTTTTTTCTGGAGTTTTGTTCTGTTCTTTCATTTGAGACGTGTTTTGTTGCCTCCTAATTTTGGCAGCTTCTTTGTTTGTTCCCATGTATTGGGTAGATCTACTACATCTCCTGGGCCTGGTAGAGTGGCCTAATGTAGTAGGTGTACAGTGGCACCATCTTTCCATTCACCAGAGCTGAGCACTCCAGATGGACCTCTCTTGTTGTAGTTGAGCTTTGATTACTATTGACACCTCAATGGGAAGGATTTACCCCAGGCATACTAACTGCAAGGAATGGCTGCAACCACTATGCGTATCAGCTGTGCAGTGGCCAGCCCCACAGAGAAGGTCTTAGTGGGACTCTGGTGCTCACTGAGTTTGCCCCTTGAGTATGTCACTTGTGGAAGTCATTGGGTTGTACTTTGATGTGGTTTAAAATTTTGTACTGGGTGCAATGGCTCTGGGACCTCCCAGGATGTGCAGGCCAAGGTCAGCTGCTGCCTGTTTTCTGCCTAGGGACACCCAGCATGAGCTACGAAGCAATCTACAGATGGTTGCTACTTGTGCTGGGCTTGGAGGTGACCAGCAGAGGCCAAGCTGTGAACTAAGGCCAGCTTCTGCTAGTGCCAGCCCTGGGGCCACTTAGTGAGAGGTACAGGGCTCGCTTAGGTTACATACTACTTGTTTGAGAGATTATAGGAAAGTCTGAAGCATGAGTTAAGACAAGTCGTTTGTTTGGAAAAGCCACTGGAAACAGGTTGGGGTGAGCCCACAAGTTGGTGGGGTGGGGTCTCAGGGAATTCCAGGGTGGGGAAAACGTAATAGCCAGGTTGATGGAGACTCAGATATGGTGCCTGCTGGCTCTGTGGGGGAAGGGTTCAGAAAAGAAACAATGGCCTCTTCCAGCACTTCTATCTGGGAGAAAGCTGCCCCTCCAGGCCTTACCTTGATGTCAGACACTTCAGTTCCTCCCTGTATGTCCTGGTGCCCTTCGAGCTGCTGCCCCAGTGCTGGAGCTCAGAGGGAGTGAGTCTGAGTAAGTCTGTGCTTAGCCCTTTAAGAGGAACTTCCTGGAACTCTATAAACCTTTCATCTCACTCAGCCTCCATTCTCACTGGTTTTTACAGCCAGAAGTTATGGCGATTTCTCTCCCCTGCACTAGAAACTTGGGCTGGGGGACCTGCTGTGGGGTGGGAACTTGTTGTTCCTTGGGGGGTAAACCTCCACAGCTGAGACATCCCTTCTGATTTTTATGTGCCACAGGTGGGTGTGGGACCAGCTTGTGTCATGTCTCCACCCCTCCTACCAGTTTCATTTTGACTTCTGCTTTAAATCCCCAGTTGTAGGACTTCCATTCAGCTCAATTTCAATCAGTTCTGAATGAGGGTTGTTCTGTGATTTCGTTGCATTTTTGATGTGGTAGCGGGTGGACGTTACACCTACCTACATCACCATCTTCTATCAGACCCTTCTTATTTTATAGGTTTCAGGTGTACAAATTTATAATATATCGTCTGTATATCATATTATGTGTTCACCACCCCAAGTCAAGTCTCCTATCACCATTTAACCCCCATTTACCCCCTTCTAGCCACCCCTACCCCTCTTCCTTTCTGGTAATCACCATACTGGGCTGTATCAGACCCTTTTGAAAACAGTAATTTTTAAAAAAAACTTCAAGATAGACACCTCCAGTGAAGATGGGAATGTAGATAAACTTGGAACGCACCCTCTTTCACAAACACATGAAAATGACAACTAAACTACAGAACAATCATCATTCAAAATTGCATGAAATATGGCTGAATGGATGTCCTGTATTTGGTAATCTGTGACCCCATTCCAATCCACACCATCAAATGTTACTTTTTTTAAATTATTTCCGTCACAGTGTATAACCGTTGTCTTCCACAAGGCAGCAGTATTGCTTACTCTTCAACAATCTTCCCAAGGCTGGTCACTTCCCAGATTGTCCAAGGTGAACTATGAAGAGTCAAGTTTTCCCAGAGGTAGAATCAGTCCCTGGCACTGAAATGTCAGGTTAAAGCCAGATTCCCAATTCATGAGGAAAAATGGAAGTGAGCAGAGAGCTGCACTAGACAGATCTATGTCTGTGTGGAGAAACAGGAAGCAATCAGGGCCTGAGACATCCAATGGACGCACAGGACTAGGTACTGCCTGGAGACCTTCTATTATTTGACTATCTCTGCAGAGGTATTGTTCAGTTTTGTGAAAAATGTGCATCCAATTCTGTCATGCACAAAATTTTCCCTTTACAATAAACTAGTCTGAGAACATAGGACCCAGTCAAGGGCTTCCATGGCATCCCTTACGACTCCAGGAGCCTTTCGGCTACTAGAAAAAGGACTGATCTTTTGATACTGCCCTTCTGCAAAAAGAGTTGGGGAGACCTTGTTTAGGTTTCCCAAACCTGATAGATTTCCAGCCAGGAACTGGTGATAAAGAACACAGATGCTTCAGTTTTCATCATTAAATTCTAGAGACATATGAGTGAGGAAAAATAATTTTGGGGCTTTCTCTGTGATCATGTATCTACTAGAATAAAAATTTTGTTGCTGGTGACATCTTTGGGTTTGTGAGAGAAGGATCTTTCTCTGTACGATAGAGGAAAAGGTTTCTCCATGATTTAGGAGGGGGCAGAGCTGAAGAGAGTCATAAAATGATGTCAGTTTAGAAAGAAAAACTCCTTTAATTTTCTCAAAGCCTTGACATTGTTCCAGCAGGAGTAGGGGCAGGGACAAGGAATGGACTGTGAGAGGAAGGGGTTATGGGAATGCCACATCACTAAGAGGGAAGCTCTGTCCCCAAGGCGAATCCAGGCAAACCAAAGAGAAAGAGGTGTGTCAGAAGCAAGTTGCAGGATTTGTAAGACAAAGTTCTAATAACTACAGGCCTATAGTAATCTGTTTGGGATCCTTTGGAACAAGGGGTTTATTCTCCAACATAGAACATAGAGCAAGAACAAAGTACATAGTTTTTATTTTTTCTTAATCAAAGGCTTTCTGAAACCTTACACTAGAAGTCCTTTGGTAATTAACCAATGGGAGTTGCAGTGCCTAATTGAAAAAAGAAACGAGAAGCATCCTATTAATACTTTGGGTCTATTGTCAGAGTTAAATCCTTACTTTCTCTAAATATTGTTTCTTTTAAGGCCCCCTAGTCATTTCTAAACGATATGCTCGATTACAACTATGAAGTTATACTTGTGTGTGTGGTTTTTGTACACTGTATCCAAATGTTACACTAGATTAGAGCACTTGGCAATGTGCCCAATCTGCAGTTTGTCATGGGAAACCCCAGCCATTTCCTTCATGGGACTTGAAAATATTATACTGTCATGGCAGGGCTGTTATTGATAAACAATGAGACAGGATGCTGACCTGCATTTTCTGGGTTTGAAGCTAAAATGCGTTTTGCACAGTGTATAATGTAGTTAACAAGTACTCCCAAACTTCAAACTGGAAATGAGAAACCTGATCAAAAGCCAATGAGGGGCCCTATCCAGGTAGCTGAGTTGGTTAGAGCGTCATCCTGATAGGCCAAGGTTGAGGGTTCCATTTCTAGTCAGCGCACGTACAAGAATCAACCAATGAAAACATAAATAAGTAGAACGACAAATCTCTCTCTCCCTCTCCCTATGTCTGTCTGTCTCTCTCTCTCTAAAATAATATTTTTTAAAAGCCAAAGAGGTAAACCTGATGTGGTCTAAGAGACTATTAGGAGAGTCCATTAAAAGGATTCTTGTTAATATTGTAAGTGAGATGCCATGCTCATTACTACAGGGTTTGTAAAACCATGAAAAAATATTTAAAAGTGCCCACTGAGTTCTCTTAATTTCACCTTAATTCAAGTGAAAGATAGGTGTAAAAACCAAAAGAGGATGGCACTGCCAGTGCCATGTCATGCCCTCCCTTGTGCCCTGAAGCCAGGTACACAATAACCGAGAAAGAGACTCTTAACGTTCAACAGGAATGTGTATGTCTCTCTTTCAATGTCTGAGAAGACTACCTGCTTGGTAGATTGCTCATCAATATCGGCTTCCTCCTCTTGTAGGAGGATCACATTTTCCTGTCCTGTTGAACTTAAGTGTCACCACGTGACTTGCTCTGGCCACTGAAATGTGAGTGGAAACTTTCGGGGGCTCCCCCGGCATACGTTTTAAGGGCCAGACGCACTTTTTCATGTTTCCTTTTTCCTCCGCCATGGTTACGAGTAATATTCCAGATAGAAGTTGTTCTGGCAGTATGAGTGCTGGAGTCAAGATCATGATGCCGCGCGGAGCCCCTTTGCTGACCCCTAATGCACATATTGTGCAAGCGAGATGTTAAACTTTTGTTGTTATAAGCCACTAAGATTTTAGGTTGGTTGTCACTGCAGCGCAACCTAACCCATCTAAGTTGACTGATTTGTTAAGTCTACAACATACATTCTCAATGGAAATGCATAATGTCGCACCCAAGGGGGCAAAAATGGTTCTTGGAGGGCAAAAGAGCCTTACTTTTTTATGTATAAAGCACAGATACACATCCAGAACAAAGCAGATATATCCTATATCTGTAGTACTAAATTTTCACGGGGAGGGGAAACTAGGAAAAAAATGTCTAAAACCATTCATTCGGAGGTGATAATGAAATAAAGATTGAAAAACTCAGGCTATAAGGCAAAAAGTAATGGTCAGACTCTCTTCATAAAGTCTAATTCAGGCATTCTCAACTCTGGTGTCCCCTTTAAATCTCCCAAAAAGTTTTTTTTAAAAACATTAATATCCAAATCTGCTTCTCCTAAATCCATACATTGGGATTTTTTTGTTGTTGTTGTTGTTTGTATGTTTTTAAAAAGGCTCCCAGGAAATTCTAATTTGCAGACAGGGTTAAGAACTGCTGGAACAGACATTCTCAAAGACAAAGCTGCACTGCTCTCCCCAGGGAGAGGTGCTACGCAAACAGAGCCCTGGAAAAATGGCTGGCATGAAGTACAACTCATTGCTATTTCAAATGGGCTATTCTGGCCTCATACCAGGTAACAAAATGCTGGATTCATTAAGAGACAGCAATGTCCAATTTCTGTATCTTATCTTTCCCATTTTGTGACACACTATTTGAATGCAGAGGGTCCTTTATGACTCATTTGGAAAACGTAAGAAGGGAAAAAAAAATGACTGTAGTTATTTCTGGACTAGTACCCACAGTCAGCATTTTCTACACATATGCAATATGGAAATCATCTCTATCTTCAGCTCCTGAAATTCTAAGTTCTTACCGAGGGAGTTTAAAAAGCTACTCAACATAGGATCTTCTTTATCCTCCATATCTAGGGAAGCTCTAGGTGCCAGAGGGAGACTTTCACACAGATTGTGAAAATTAAAAATTAAATAAAAAAAATTAAAACTAAGAACATTAAGCACTTTCTCATTAGGATGGAAAGGGGCCTTGGTCTGGTCTAAATGCACGGTGGCATAGGATTGCTGTGGCTAAATTCAGTTATGAGATGGAGCATCACTTATTCTTTTCTGCAGTCACTTGGAATTGACAATGATATGGCTATAGTTTAATGAAGTGACTGGAAAGTCAAAATTGCAATGTGATAATTAACAAGGCTATCACTATATTTTCCTTTTATACATTTTCAGGGTAGATGACACTTACATTGGTCTAATTTATTTGGAGTTTCTAACTAAAAGGTGTAGATTGGCTTTCCTGATGTTATGGTGGGTAGCAGAGCACTTAGCTTAGGGGCATGGTGGTGATATTTGTAGGCATTACTTGTGAAATTCCTTGAAGCATGAAAATGAAATTTCTAGGAAATCCTCCACAAGAAGGAGAGAGTCAGCGTCAAATGTACAAGTCGACAAATGCTAACAACTAGCTTGTCAACACTTCACTGATGATTTTGGCAGATGCAGAAATGAGAAAAGTGTTTAAGGTTATCAGTAGAAACAAGGCTTATTTGAGATGCAGAGAGAGATAATATGTGCATCTAAGAAGGTTTAAGTGCTAACACATCTGTAGCTCATCATCATCTCATTTCAAAGAATGGCAACAATGTGTTATAGTGAGTCCTTTCAGAATGCCTCCTGGCCATACTTACTAAAAGGGGACAGCAGCTCACTGTCCTTATGATATTGCTCCCTTCGCCACAGCTGACTGGCTAAGAGGAAGATACCTGACCTAAGCTGGGTTAATCACATTCTCTCTCCTAGCTATTTGGAATAGAGATGCAGAGTCTCTGGTTAGTTTGTCTTGGGCACTGGAGCTAGTAGTTGATGCAGAGCTGGGGCTAGACAGTCATTTTCTACCAAGTGGTTACTGATGCAGAGAAAGCCAATCTTCAGAGAAAAAGAATATATTATTGAGCCTAGAATAATTGAAGAGAATACCTCTAGTTCCCAACTTTCAAGTTCCATGTCAGGTCCCTTGGTATGTAAATCCCATGGTAATACCTGGCTGTCCTGCCAGCTTTGGTTCCAAAAGACACTCCTGTATCTTTTTGATAAGCATCATTTCCTTGTACTTGAAGATAGTTTGGGTGGGTTTCTGTTCCTTGCAAACAATTATCTCTGATTAAGACAATGTCTTTCTCCACACAGAATAGCTAACACCTAATGAAAGACATAGGCCACATTTACTGCAGATGTTTGCCTTCTTAAAATTTTGCTTGAATTATCCACATTAGCCTTCTGGTGGAGGAACTGGCTATTTAGTACAACAGATGCAGCAGGCTTTGTGAGCAAATGGGTCACAAAGAAATGCTGAATGGCATGAAATCTTTGCAGCAATGGGCACATATTTTACCATACATGTTCTAAACAAAAAGGCAAAGGGCCAAACCTGCAAAACCCTATGGTTGCATTTTCTTTTTTAACTTAAGCACTAATAATATAGCTAACCTTAAAGGAGATATGCACAGTAATTTAATGTCTCTGTTATAAAAGGGCTTGAAAAGATGCTAAGGTGGATACAATAATAGCTCTATCAGTCCTGTCTCATCAATTTCTAGCCCCCTTTCGCTTCTGTGTTAGACCCCTGACACCAATTATGTAAATTTGTTCACACAGCGCCTGGCTGCTTTTGCATTGTAATTTAAATGTAGGTGTCTTATGGAGACAAAATGAAATGCATGGTCCTTTTCAAAATTTAGAATTTGAACTGATTTACTGATTTTGTTCCTGTCAAATTACCAAGCAGCTGGAGAAACAGCTGGACGAGTTTCTGAATACCAACAAAAAAATTTCAAGTCTGAATTACAATAGGGGTTTTCATTAGAATTTTATAGTATTGTTTAATAAATACAAAATACACTTTGCTGGTACTTGGCTGCTTTCCTGTTTACATTAGCAAATGTATAATGAAGATGGAATCAAATGTACTAGGAGTTGCTTGATTCACCAAGAGTAATCAGTCTGAACTTTAAGGACCGTAAAGTCATTTTGCAGGAGGATCTAAAGAGCGTCTACCTAACCTTAGTTTTTCTAGAGGCACTATAATTTAGTGACCCTATAAGATTGCTGGGGTTCAACACCCAGTTTTACTAGCTGTGTGACTTTTGGTAAATTACTCAAACTCTCTGTACTTTGATTTTCTCACTTGCAAAGTGGGGATAATAACAGCACCTACTTCATTAGGTAGTTGTGTAGATTAAATGCGTTAGATTATATAAAGCACTTAATATGGTGCCTAGCATATGGTATTAAGTGTCATTAGTAATTATTATACCCCAGAATACAAATCTTACATTTTCCTAAAATTTCAGCCAATGGAACTAATTATTCTAATTAGTGCAATATTTTTTAAAACTCAGTAACTCAAAAGTAGGGAAATAGACATATGGTTGCCTTTTTACAGGTAAGAAGGGGTAATGTTGGTATTCAGAGCTAGTCACCCCAAGATGTACTTCTGTGGTTTGCATATTGTTTTGAGCTAAAAGCAATTTTAGCTTCAGGCTTAAGAGGAACATCTGCTCCTCCTTTTAACTCCCTAAAAGAACTTAAATTAGGGGGCTTGCCCATAATAAGAGATTCTCACTGATAGCCTTTTTGATTAATCTATATGGCAGGGCAAACTTTTATTTATAAAACATCTGCTCTTTTTATCATCCTGCAATGGCTCTTTAAATTTCCTGAGTTACCTTATTCCTAGCTGAAAATGTCTTATATACCTCAACCTCCCTTTCTACCTCTGTACCTCCTGTGTATGTAGGGTCTCTAATTGATGTATATGGGGTTCCCATACACATTAAATTTGGTCATTTTCTGTTGTTAATATGTTTCATGTCTATCTGATTATTAGACCAGCCAGAAGAACCTTGAGGGTAGAGGAAAGTGTGTTTCTCTCTCACAATATGGTCATGCATGTACAAGTTGCCTTGGTCTCGAAGTTCAGACTTCTATTTCCTTATGAGAATCGCATTCTTCCTAGTAAGTTGGTTGGATGACTGTGTTATCTTAAGAGAGGGCCAGCATGTTCTGATTAACTATAAGTTGACAAGGTGCACTAGGTCAAGACAGGTAAAAGTTGGACCTGGCTGCATGTCCTGGGAGGAAATTCTGCCTCACTGGTGCCCATTAGATGCTCATGGAAATGGGGAAAGGAAGGGAGTCAGGGGAAGTGGTTGACACGAAAGAGAAATAACCAGGAATTAGAGAATTTTTCTGAAGTAAACAGCACGGTACTGGGTAATTTAGGAGAAAGAATATTCAGGTATCTAGACAGGCCATTATTTAAATTGGGCTACTTGCAGATAGCATCCTAGAATGGAGTAAGAACATATTAGATTCTTTCTCAGTGGGACTGATTTTTCAGTGTGTCAAGACAAGGGAGCCAATTAAAAAAATCAGAAAGGAACTCGGACTCTAGAAGTGGGGCCAGATCTCAGGAGGTAGACAGAACTCTGTCAGAATTGCAGCATGAGATCAGAACCATACCACTTATGGCAAATAACAGTAGATGCTGGGATAAAGACTGTCCGGATGGTTGTAGGGTTGGGTGGGAACTTTTGTTCCAAAGGGCCCACCCATGTGTATAAGAAGGCGGAAGAAAAAGCTGGAAGGCAGAGGGAGAAAAGAAAACCAGAATATCCATGGGGGAGTGAGACAGTCCTTTAGGCAGTTTCTTTTATCTTCTATACTCTGAGTCACAGAAAGCATCATTAAACTCCTGGGCATTCTCTCAGTGACGGAATGGTGGTCATTAAGAGTGCTTTATATTAACCCTGAAAACATCTCTGAATAGTGGGTAGAAGAAAAAAAAAAGAGATCCATATTCCATACAGAAACTCTATGTTTCTCCTGGAAATAAACTCTAAGAGATTGGAAGTTCTCCTTTTCTCTCTTATGTTCTTAGAAAACCTGCTTCCTAGTGTGCAAGAAAGAACTAGGCTTATTTAGCATGACATAAAAATCTAATTTGAAAAATTACATTTTATGATTATCAGATTAGGGAGGTAGAATGGCTTTTGGAATCAAAATTGCACGAGTTACAGAGGAAAATGATGTGTGAAAGTTGGATGCAGGTCAAATATCTCTGTGGCTGCTCTTAGATTACTAATCCTCCTTACCTATCGTCAATCATGACAACATCTTGTAGAAAAAACTCCTTTCATATCTACAATCTTAACCAGTTGTCTAAATTATGAGGTAGATAAGCTGATCACATGGGAATCAGAGACTAAAAGAAGTACATTTGGCATTCAATTCACATTTCTGAACGGATGAGATGCTCTGTGTACGTTAAAAGACGGTGACAATGACAATGGTTAGAAATGAAGGAGGAAAAAGAAAGGGAAAGGGAAAGGGACAGAGAAAGGCAAGAAACAGCTGTAGTTCTGAAGCAGTTGGCTTACCAATTACCGCTGCTGAAGCGACCACAATGCACAGTTTTCCAATGATTCAGAGGCTGGTTCTCCAGTTTATGTATCACTCAGATTTTTGCTTCAAATTTTCCCTTCTACTGATTGCCTTTTAGCCATCCATGTAATGTTGATTAATCCATAGAGAAGATGAAGACATGGAAGATATTCATACTAGTTAAAACTTTTTTAGTGTCTTCTTTCTGCAAGGGTTTATTTCATTTTATTTTCACAGCAACTCGATGAGAGAGGAACCATTATTATCTCTGTTTTACAAATGTTAAATGGAAGTTTAGCAATATTCCCAAGCTCACAGAGCTAGCACATCACAGAGCAAGAATTTGAACCATGGGCTGCATGAACCTAGAGCCTGTGCTCTTCCATTTCCACGCTACTCAGTCTTCTAACTTGTTTCCAGCCACTGCAAATGTTGCCAGCACATTACACTTTACAAATGCTTTCAAATTCCCTCTTCTTTTTAATTTTTCTTCCTTCATCTTGTTCTTGTTCTTCTTTTTGGTGTGTAAATGTGTGCTGCATTTTTACTATATTCATTTTCTTTTTGTATCTTTTGAGTTCTTAAGCCTCAAGCTGCCCCTGTGCTGCAATGTTTTAGTGTTTATTCTTTATAAAAGTGAAACACGCCCATAGTTTAAGAGTCAAATAGTTCTCTCTGAGGCCTATTACAGAAAACAGTGATTCCCTAGGCCCCTATTTTCTCCCCTCCCTCCCACAGAGGCCACAAATATTTTAGCTGTTTCTTTTAATATTTGTCTCAATATCTCTATATACTTATATTGCTTCTTCTTGATTTAAAAAAATAGGAGTTACCTAGGAAGATGTATTCTTTCAACTACCTCAACCACCAGGCTACCCCAATCACACACTTCTTTCTATCCATTCTTTCAGTATAGCTATATCATAATGTAATTAAATTAAATCAATACTTACATTAGTTAAATTTATATATTTGTTATATTTTTATTTACACCATATAATATAAATATATTTATATACTTATATTATTATGACTATGTAAATGCTAACATACTATGATTACCTTTCTATTTCATTTTTTCTAAAAGTTAACATGCTTTATTTTTATTTTTCAATCACTTTGTTCTAATATAATTATTGCTAACTCATAACCGAATTTTTCCCTGACGTGTATTTCTTCACACTATCGTCACGCACATTAGGTAATCTACCAATTTTATCTTCTTTAAAACACCTGAGTGCCTTCTGATTTTCTCAATTTTGACTTTGATTCTTCGCTAGATGTGCTTCACAGCTGTCATTCATCTGGGATCAAATTTCACCATTATTCTCCTTCTTGTGTTAAGCCCCATTTCCAGGACTTCTACATATATTAGTCAGATTTTGATGCTTTTTCTCTCTCTCTCTTGCAGTGATGACTCCAAAATTTCAGTGGCTTACAACAAAAAAGATTTTTTTTTTTTAGTTTTTAAAAGCCAGCTTTAATTAAGGGTACATCATTTTAAAACTTTTTTAAAATTATATTTTATTGATTATGCTATTATACTTGTCCCAATTTTACTCCCTTTCCCCTTCTCCATGCAGCTGCCCTGACTCCCTCAGGCCATCCCCTCACCATTGTTCATGTCCATGGATTGTGTATATAAGTTCTTTGGCTACTCCATTTCCTATTCTGTACTTTACATCCACATGGCTATTCTGTAACTACCTATTTGCACTTGTTAATCCCCTCACTTCTTCACCCATTCCCTCATACCACCCTCCCATTTGGCACCCATCAAAATGCTCTCTGTATCCATGATTCCATCTCTGCTCTTCTCATTTGTTTAGTTTGTTTTTAGATTCAATTGTTGAAAGATATTTATTTATTGCCATTTTATTGCTCATAGTTTTGTTCTTCTACTTTTTCTTTAGAAAGTCCCTTTAGTATTTCATATAATAATAGTTTGGTGATGATGAACCCCTTTAGTTTTTTCTTGTCGAGGAAGTTCTATATCTGCCCTTCGATTTTAAATGATAGCTTTGCTGGGTAGGGCAATCTTGGCTTGTAGGTCCTTGCTTTTCATGACTGTGAATATATCATGCCAAATCCTTCTATCTGCAGTTTCTTTTGAGAAATCAGGTGACAGTCTTATGGGAATTCCCCTGTAGGTAACTAACTGTTTTTCTCTTGCTGCTTTTAATATTCTCTCTTTATCTTTAACCCTTGGCATTTTAATTATGATTAAATTAAAATCATAATTGGATTGGGCCTCTTTGCATCCATTTTGTTTGGGAATCTCTGTGCTTCCTGGATTTCAATATCTATTTCTTTCACCAAATTAGGGAAGTTTTCTTTCCCTAATTTGAAAAAATAACTTATTTTTTCAAATGGACTTCCAATTTCTTGCTCTTTCTCTTCTCCTTCTGGCACCACTATGATGCCGATGTTGGACTTCTTGGAGTTGTCCCAGAGTCTCCTTACACTATCCTTATTTTTTTTTTATTCTTTTTTCTTCTTGTTCTGATTGGTTGTTTTTTTCTTCCTTATGTTCCAAATCACTGATTTGATTCTTGGCTTCATCCACTCTACTGATATTTATCTGTAAATTGTTCTTTATTTCAATTAGTGTATCCTTTGTTTCTGACCTGATGTTTTTTATGCTCTTGAAGTCCTCATTAAATCCCTTGAGCATCCTTATAACCAGTGTTTTGAACTCTGCACTTGATTGATTGCTTGTCTCCATTTCATTTAGCTCTTTTTCTGGAGCTTTGATGTGTTCTTTCATTGGGCCATGTTTCTTTGTCTCCTCCTTTTGGCAGCCTCTACAAACATTTTGTTTGTTTCATGTATTGGGTAGAGCTGCTTTGACTCCATGTCTTGGTAGTGTGGCCTAATGTAGTAGGTGTCCTATAGGGTCCAGTGGCACAGCCTCCCCTATCACCCAAGCTGGGTACTTGAGGTATGCCTTTCATGTGAGCTGAGTACATCCTCCTCTTGTATTTAAGCCTTGGTTGCTGTTGGCAGATCAATGGGAGGGATTTACTGAGGCCAGTTAGCTGCAAGGATTAGCTGTGACCACTGACTGCCAACCTCTGCCCTCCATGGAGGATCAACTGTGCAGGGCAGGGTGGTAGTGCTCTGATGTGGTCTGTAGCTGTCCACTGGGTGCACTGGCCCTAGGGTTTCCCACATGGTGCAGACCAAGGTCAGTTCCCACCTTGTTTTGCCCTGGGCCACACTACCAAGTATGCTATAAAGCAATCTAAGATGCTGCTACTTATGCTGGGCTTAGAGATTCCCAGGCAAAACCAAGCTATGAATCTAAGCTGGCTGCTGCTAGTGCTGGGCCTGGGGCTCACTGAGGCTACCTGTTGTTTGGTTGAGAGGATTTAGTTGTGAAGCAGGAGTCAAGACCAGCCACTTATATGGAAAAGCGTCTTGGGTGGGCCCATAAGTTGGGTGGGACAGAGTCTCTGGGGATCTCTACAGCAGGTCAAATAGTGTTAGCCAGGTTGATAGAGTTTCATATATGACACCAGCTTGCTGGCTCTATGGGGGGAGTGTTTAGAAAAGGGACAATGGTCTCTGCTTGCCTTGATGCCAGATACTTCAGTTTTTCCTTCTATACAACTGGTGCCTTTCCAACTGCTACCCCAGTGCTGGAGCTCAGAGGGAGTGAATCTGAGTAGGTGAGTCTGTGTGTGGGTTCTTTAAGAGGTACTTCTTGGGAATCCAGCAGTTTCTTACAGTGACACAATCCCTGCTTGTTTTTGCAGCCAGAAATTGTGGGGACTTTTCTTCTTGGCACGGGAACCCTGGGCTGGAGCACCTGGTTTGGGGCTGGAACTTTTCACTCTGGGGATATCCCTCCAAAATTTTTATCTATTACACTTGGGTGAGGGACCATCCCATTCCACATCTGCTCCTCTCCTACCGGTCTGGGTGGATGAGGTTTCTTTAACTCCGTAGTTGTCAGACTTCCATTCAACTCAATTTCTGATGTTTCTGAGTGTTGGTTGTCCTAAATTTTAGTTGTAAGTTCGATGTGGTTATGCGAAGAGGTGAGCCACGTTTACCTCTGCCACTATCTTGACCGGAAGTATCTTAAAAAGACAATTTATTTTTCACTATCATTGGCTGCAGCTCCATTTTAAGGACCCATGACCCAGAAGCAATCTTTATCTGGGCCATATTAATCTTTTGGGAAGGGAATGAGCAATATCCACCATTTCCGCTTACATTTTATTGTACAGAGCAAATCAATGGCTAAGCTTATGTCAAGTGGATAGGAAGGAAAACTCTAGTTTTGATAGAGATGGCAGACAATATTTTGAACACATTACACAATCTACTATGTGTTCCTATTTCTTGATTTACTCTCATATTTTTGGAGAACTCATCCATAATAGCATCCTGAGGAGGAGTGCATAAAAGTTAAATTATTGCTCTCAATAATCTTGCATGTTTAAAATGTCTTTTCTCTTACTGATAGTTTATTTGGATATAGAATTCTAGATTGGAAATTGTTTCCCTTATAATGCGTTGGCATTGCTATACTTATCCCTTTGAGTCCAGTGTTGCTGTTGAGAAGTCCAATGTAATCCTAATGTTTGTAACTTTTTACCTTTCTGGAAGCTTATTTTTGTTTCTCATGTTCTGAAATTTAAATTAACAGTAGTGTGTCATGGTATAAATTTGTTTCTTTTAAAATTTTTAAAAATTTATTGATTTGAGAGAGAGAAACATCAATTTGTTGTTCCACTTATTTATGCATTCATTGGTTGATTGTTATATGTGCTCTGACTGTGGATCAAACCTGCAACCTTGGTGTATCAGCATACTGCTCTAACCAACTGAGATACCTGACCAGGGCTTTCAGCTACCATTTTTAAGCAAAAGTCTTATGACTCTCAGATCTACCAGGGAAGACATTATTATTCCTATTTTACAAATAAGAAATGGAGTTCATATGACTTACCAAGATTACACAGCATATAATGTTGGGTTTTGGGCTTGTAGTCAAGTCTTCTGACTTCAAGTTCAATGCTCTTTCCACTAACTTCTTTTTTAAAAAGTCTTTATAATACAGTTCTTTAAAGCACAGCCTTTGGTGTCAGAGACCTAGATGTGAGCCCTGGTTTTGCCTCTGGATAGCTGTATCCTTGCAAAACTACAGTAAAGTTACTCATTTATAAAATGGGGATGATAGCAATAACACAACCTCACCATAGTGTTGTAGGGATTCAGTTAGATAATATATGTAAAGTACCCAGGAGAGTCTCTGGCATACAGTGAGTACTCCCTTATTACTGTAATGGAAAAATTGAAATGATATGATATGATATAATAATGATTTGCAGTTTTAATTAACTCATCTATGTCCAGGGAAACTTTTAAATTAATTCTGCAGACATTTACTGAATAATTAGCATGTATACCGTGGAATATTTATTCTTCCCTTCTCTTCTATTTGAAACTCTACGAAGTATCTTTGGTTGATAACTACTTCAAACCTTGTTGAGCTTAGATGACAAACTTTAAGGATAGACAAATTAGGCAGGGTCACAATACCTAATGTAATGAGCAACAATTAAAAAATACATTAACAAAGCCCAAAATTCACCAGGGAAAGGATAAAATCTTGCACCTAAATTAAATGTTTTTTTCTTCTTCTTTAAAGTGGTACATAAAAGAAACAATATACAGGTGTAGTAAGGTGTGGCTCCTCACTCTGTCCCTCCTCCTCAGGAGCAGATTGACAGGGAAGGGGGCGGGGGAGTTGACAACATTCTGAGGATTCACTCTCATTCTTTGACTAACACGTGAAGAAGAATTCTGAGGGTATAGATAAGCAACTTTAAGGAGGGTGGAGAATGGGGGAATCCAAGAAAATTGTTTTAGAATAAAAGCTTCCATATAAAATCACTTGACTGCAGCAGACACAGTAAGGGCCTCCAGAACTTTCCATTTCCCAGGTAACCAGGCTGAACAGGGGAATTGATACAAATTACACAAGAGTATAATATATTCCTGGCTGGTTAGATTGGGTTAAGATATTCATTTAACTGAATTTCACAAGAGAGCAGCACTCTTAAGAGCAACACTCAGCCCCAACTTCTCTCCTTTCGTCCTCTTATCTTACATTCTCATGTTAGAGAAAATTGGTTAGAAAACAACTCCAAACTCTTAACCTGGGGAAAGGAACACTGGTACATATTAGTGGAAATTGAAAGTCTGAAAGGTCTGCTCATGAGAAGTATGAACTGGATGAAATATAATGATGCGACTACCATTCAGCCATGGCAGAAACAAACAAGATTTTTGAAAGGTGAAGAATCTAGTTCAGACAAAAACAACTGTTAAAGAAAACCAGAGGTGGACAAAGTTCAAGTAGTTAAAAACAGATTTTATTCGGAAAAACTATTGTACTAGGGGAAAAGAGACCTTCTTAGAGAACTGGGCTCGATTCTGAATACAGCAAAGAAAAGTGGGAATTTAGAGCCGAGAAACATGGTGGGGTGGAGGAATTACGTGCCACTAGATGAAAAATTACTAAGAAAATCACCTATAGGGGAAAATTTTTTACTCATCTCAGATTTCTCCATAGTAAATATCAGGAAAAAAGACAAGGGAGCCACGGCTACAAAATTCTGAGGGAAAGGAAGAGTGTGAGCCGCACATAGTATTTCTATTCAAAAATTTGTTCAAGTATAAAGGCAACAGGCCAATGTTAAAGAACTCAGATAATGTGGTCGTTAGCCATTCTTGAACAAACTCCTTAGCAAAGAAATCCCACCTACCAGAATGTGAATAAACATATAAAAACCCGGGGATGATGATGCTAGGATAAAAGGACTGGCGGTAAGCATTGAACCAATTTGAATACAGAAAGTGAGACTAAACAACTGAAGGAAATATATTTGCCTGAAGCTGTAAATACTACAATCCCTGACAAAATAGGAACAATATGAGCCACAGAAATCGAGAATTGGAATACAGAGTATAGGAGAAAGTGTGATGATGTTAATAATCTCATTTTGTAGAGCAAGTACTCAACTGCACTCTTAATCAAGAAATATGGGCTGTTCCAATTTCTTCTTGTTTATATATTTCTCTGCCTATATTCTTTGGGCTATTTCTCATATCTTTGCTGCCTTTCCCTTTATATCTTTTTTTAAACCAATGTGCATTGAATATTAATCTATATAAACTGAATACTTAATAAATATTATTGAAGATATTTTGCAGATTGCACATGACTATAAATTCTATGAGGATTGGGAATATGATTTATTTATCTTTGAGTTCTCTCAGCACCTAGCATAGGGACCTGCACGGAGTAGACCCTCAATAATTTTTTTGAATAGATGAATTAATTTGATTTGTTTCATATTCATTTTGTTCTCAGAATAATTGCCGAATATTAGCTGGAAAGACAGGGAAATAAACTATAACTGGAGAATATGATAGAGCTTGTCAATGACATCTGAGAGACCTATTATAAATGCTTCTGATGCCTCATTGAAGACATTCTATTTTTTTTCTTTCTTTCTTTTTAAATAGGCCTGATTATTTCCAGAACTTCTCTAAGAGAGAGAGAACAGATACTTGAGGTATTCCAGAGGCCTCTTGAAATAACCGGAAGTCATCTATCAGTAAAAAAGCCTCTTAAAATTTGAGCTTTGGGAAGGCTGTCAGACAAACTTAACCAAAAGATTATAACATAAACTTTTTGTAAGATGACCCATTTTTCATGGTAATAACTTTAAAAGACATTGATTAAACTTAAAATTTGTTTTCATATCAAATAATTTATCCAGACCACAGGAGCCTGTTTGATTTATATAAGTATGTACTTTCTTCAGGCCAATAAAATATCATACCCTGATCATGCTGTCCAGAGGCAGAAAACACACCACTTGTGATATGCAGATGAATACATATCATATAAAGACCATATGCGTGAAGATTTAACATGTAAAGTCTATACACGTAACCTGACTCACTGATGTTCTCATTTGCTTGTCTTTTTGCTTCTTCCCTCTACATGATCCTTCTGTGACCTTCCTGGTCCCTTTTAGTTTGCCTTTTTAACTCATCCAGAAATTGGAACAATCTACTTTTAACATATTGCCATAATTCACACCTTTTATTACCAAAGCCATACATTATTCCCTAACTTAAATGTAAGTGGTAGTATTCTTTTTTATTTTTTAATTACATTTTCTTGATTATGCTATTACATTTGTCCCAATTTTACCTCTTTGTCCCCCTCCATCCAGCACCCCTCACTCCATTGGGTGATCACTGCACCTTTGTTCATGTCCATTGGTCATGTGTACAGGTTCTTTGGCTACTCCATTTCCTATATTGTACTTTACATCCCCTTGTTATTCTGTAACTGCTGATTTGTACTTCTTAATCTTCTTACCTCTTCACCCATTCCTCTGAACGCCCCTTCCTTCTGGCAACTGTTGAAACATTCTCCAAATCTGTGATTCTGTCTCCATTCTTCTTGTTTTCTTAGTTGGTTTTTCAGATACAATGTTGAAAGATATGTATTTTTTGTCATTTTATTGTTCATAGTTTCAACCTTCTTCTTAAATAAGTCCCTTTAACATTTCATGTGATTATGGTTTGATGATGATGAACTTCCTTAGTTTTTTCTTGTCTGGGAAGCTCTTTTATCTGCCCTTTAATTCTAAATGATAGCTTTGCTGGGTAGAGCAATCTTGGTTGTAGGTACCCACTCTTCATGACTTTGAATATTTCTTGCTGATTTCTTCCAGCCTGCAGAGTTTCTTTTGAGAAATCAGGTGACAGTCTTATGGGAACTCCCCTGTAGGTGACTAACTTCTTTTCTCTTGCTGCTTTTAAGATTCTCTCTTTATCTGTAACCTTTGGCATTTTAATTATGATATGTCTGAGTGGCCTCTGCGTCCATCTTGTTTGGGACTCTCCTGGAAAACTATAAAGTAACCATTAATCTGAACGTAGATGCTTTAGACTGAGAAGGCGAGTGCTCCATTTGGATAGGCAAATCTTTGCGTGTACAGCATGAGCACTACTTCTTAACAGAACTGCTTCTGCTCTCTGTAGATTTAGATTTTGGGTGTGCATATGTGTATGTGTCAATATATTGTTTCTGTGGAGATGTGAATGTCCTTGTTTGAGTCCTTGCTTTTAGGAGAACAGAAGCTGAGATTTAAAGTATGCAGGAAAACAAAGACAGTTATGACCCTCACTGCCTACTGGAGAAATAATTTGGCAAAGGGACCGGACAGACTTTGGTGATGTTCTACTTGGACCTCCATGTAAAGACTGAATAACAGTCTTTGTGAGAAATGTGCTGATGTTGGATGTTATGTTCTAAGGTGATAGTCCAGTTTGGTCAGAGGTCAAGGTCACACCCCTGGGGATGTAGGGTGGGGTTTCCTCTAAAAGAGTAGATATTCCCATGGTAAATGGACCTTAAACCAGGCGAGGGGAATTGGTTCCATTTCAGTTTGCAGGTGGTTGGGCCTGATGCCCAAGACATGGTCAGCGGAACTCTCGATGGAGAGGGCAGCTACCTTCAGCCACATGGATGTTGACACTGAGGCAGGCCTGTGTCTAGTTCATAAGGGCTTTGAGAGTAGCCATACCATACCTCTAGAGTACTCTGGACCATTTCCCCCTTTCTAATATTGTTAGAAAAAAACAATGATCTCTGCTGTGTTGTGAGGAGATTTTGAGGGGAAGGGCCTTTGTGATGTCCTGGTGAAGAGAGGGCAGTACCCTCTCCTGCTGACTCTCAAGGCAATGCTGAAGGTTACACTAGCTGGAGAGAGCTCAGTGTTCCTGAACATCAGGGTATGGGACATCTGGAGCAGATGGGGAAGTACTGTGAAGGGAACTCTAAAGGAAGCTGACACCCTGATAATTTGGAAGGTAGGAGCTCTGAGTCATTGTACAATATTTGGGACTTTTATTTTAAATATGGCCTCCTTTAAAATAAAAAACTCATGAAAGCTATGATACTCTGATTCTCAAAAGACCTTTTTAAAATTTTTAAAATTTTTATGCTTTACAGTGATTCCAATTATTTTCTCCTTCACCCCGCTCCACCGGACCCACCCTCAAGAGGTCTTTTATTGAACAAACCTTTTCTATCTTGGGCATCCTGCTCCATAAACGAGAAAAACAAAGGTAAACGAAGTATTCCTCAGTTTGATATTTATATGAGCCCTTTCTTTTTAGTCACCTTTAGGCTTCTGCTCTTGAGCCTTGTAGAGAAATGTATCTAACCAGAAACTGGTTGATTCTTGCTTTTCTTCCATATTTGTACACCCCCTGTTTTCTTTTTAAAAAATATTTTATTTATTTATTTTTAGAGAAAGAGGAAGGGAAGCAGAAAGAGAGGGAAAGAAACATCAATGCGTGGTTGCCTCTCGTGCACCCCCAACTGGGGACCTGGCTCACAACCCATGCATGTGCCCTAGCTGGGAATTGAACTGGTGACCTTTCGGTTCACAGACCAGCATTCAATCCACTGAGCCACACCAGTCAGGGCATACTCTGTTTTCTTCACAGAATGTTCTGTATCAGAGAGTAAGGGAGAGTTTGAAACTTTTTATAGGTATTATGCATAAGCATGGCTAAATATCTACCATGTTTTTTTAATGAGGTGAACATCTAAGCTAACATGATTTTGTTAGGCTCAGCAGGAATGTTACTTAACACATTGGCATAGCAGCCACAATCTCATATCTGTTGATTGCATCTATGGTCATACTTTGAAAAAAAAAAGATTGCATTCAGTTCCTTAGAGTTTTTCTGGATTCATGGTGCTTTGCATTTTTCTTTTAACAGCTGCTTATTTGCATAAGCTGTTAAAGACACTTCCCTACCATCACACTTCTGGTCTTCCTCTAGCTCCTGGGATATTTTTTTCTTGCTCATATAGATTCTATAGCAAATAGCAGTTTTCTTTCAACAAAAGTTCTGCCCATCTGAAATCTCACGATCTTCTCTCAACAAGAAAACTGAGCTTTGTACAATATCACTTTGGCATATTAATAATTTCACTCATCTCCAGGACCTTCCTGAAATTCTCCTAGTTTCTTTACAGATCTTTGCCTGGAATTTAGACGCTGTGAAATAATTATCAATTCCATTTGTTTCATTGAACATTTATTAGATACCTATTATGTTGCAGGCATCAGGCTGCCTGCTAGGGCTACAGAGTAGAAGAGCTCACTCTCAGTTTTGTGGTAAGAATATTTGACTCACTGGTTCTAGGTTCCAGGATTGTATTGAAAAGAGGGACCCCCTCTTATAGCTATTGAATGCTGTAGGGAGAAAGCAATTAATTTAAAAAGCAATCCAGTTTACTGAGGTGATAACAGAAAGGGTGAGAGGAGTGCTCTAAGCAAATAAATTGGGAGAAATACTGAATCCAAAGATACTAGGGAAGAAGCATGCTTTAGAGGTTGGATATTTTCCTAGTGTGAGGTAGGGTTTAATTTTTGTTATGTGTGTAAATAAACAAAAGTAATATAAATACAAACAGGAGACTATGCATATTTCATTATTTTTAAGTTAACATATTTATCACAGCATTAATGTTCAGTGTTGATATGATTCTTTCATAGCATTTTCTTCCAACAAAAAATTTTGAGAGAGAATATTGTCTTTTAGTGAAGTTTTCATAAATAACCTCATTTCGTAAATGAAGTGTTTAGATGCGGGATCAGAGAGCAGGAGATGATTTTTTTCTTTGTGTTTTATTGAAGAAGTCTGAAGACATAATTCTAGTTCTAAAGGTGCAGGGAATTGATCTATTGCTTCCTCTGCTCCGTGACGGCTGAAGGAGCACGCCTCAGTCTCCTTTTGTCTTCTGAAGATAAAAGGAAGGAGGCAAAGGGTGTTAAGAGTGAAAGGTTTTCTAGGGATTAAACCTAGGTGCTTGAAAACCTCCGCAAACCTTCCAGCTTTGGCTTAAGTAGTTCCTGTAAACAGTTCTCCAAAATAAGAGGGCTAGGGCAGAGACGCTCATCGGCTTGACTTGGGATGGAGTGCAGGTGGGGGCAGCCTCCTGGTCCAGGGCGGAAGGTGCCTGCATTCTGCAGGTGCTGGGATTGTGATCTACCACCTCTCCAGCTCGCGAGAGGGCGGGAACCGTGGCGTTGCAGAGTACAGGACCTCGCCTCTGAAGCAGAGCCCAAATGTATTTCAAACAGCAGACAACGATCCAGACGAGTACCCACACTTGCTCGGGGGGGCGGCGGAAATAGCATTTGTAGAAACAGTGGAGTATCAGAGCCCCTAGTTCAGGACGCCAGAGGGCTGGTCGAGTTTGGCTCTTTCCGACTGCTCTCCCACGATTGCTTCCCCAACTTGTCCGTCATACCAACACACTATTTCTACTGGCTGTACTGTGTGCCACTCGGTTCCGCCGCGCTGACTCCCATTGGGCCCCCTCAGGCCGAGGCCCCGCCCCACGAGCTGGGCACCAGCATTGGGGTGCCTAGGAGAGAGAGTGCGGCGCTTGTTCTGGGCTGGGGGAGGCGGTGGCGGAGAAGGAGGAGTGGGGCCAGCAGGAGGCAGCGGCGGCGACCGGGCCGGGGTGATGGTGCAGGTGCCCGGTTTCGGCGCGGAGCTGCCCGGCTGAGGGGCGCCTCGTCCGGGGTCCGCAGCACCGCGGCGTCTCTCCCGGGGGCGGGCGGGCGGGAAGATGCTGAGCAGGTTGATGAGCGGCAGCAGCAGGAGCCTGGAGCGCGAGTACAGCTGCACGGTGCGGCTGCTGGACGACAGCGAGTACACCTGCACCATCCAGGTCAGTGCCGCGCCGCCCTGCCGGCGGGACCCCCTCGTCCCCCGAGTCTGGCCAACTTGGCCCTTGACTGCTACCTCGGAGGGGCCCCCAATCCCAACGCTTTGTCCGTCTCTGGTTGCGGAGGACGGCCCGGTTGCAGGGCGCCTCCGCCGGAGCTCCTGTCCGGGCCCAGGCACTGGGCGCTTGGCGCCGCCGCGGGGCAAGTCCCCGCGTCCCGAACCCCCAGCTCGTTCCCTGCTCTCTCCCGGGGTAAGGGTGCTCCATCCTGGCTTCCAGAGACCGCCCGGGCTAGGAGCATCTTCCGCGGGAGCCCGGAGGGAGGCGGGCAGGGCTGGAGGCTCGTTTCCAGGTTGCCCCGTCGGGGGACGTAGGCTTTGGTTTTCCGGCCCGTCAAGGACGGCCAGGAGGCTTTTCTTATCTTTCTTTGGTTGGAAGGATAATGGTCTATGTCAAAATCCACCCCGCACCCCCCGCCCAGCATTTCTGAGTCAGAGCTTTCCGAAGGTAGGACTGAACGCGCAGCCCATACAGAGTGGCCTATTGAAGGGAACTCACCCAGCCCTCTTGGTGTTAAAAGATCTAGGCCCCCCTCCCGCCGTTCGCTCCCCAAATCTTATTCTGTTGGGCAGTTCTGGGGGTCGTGAGGTAAAGATTTAGCAACAAGTCCCAGCGATTTGAGGGTTGACGGTGGCGAGAAAGAATCAGTGACTTACAAAGAACGCCAACAACACGATAATGCTGCACAGCATTTCTACAGAACCTGGTATTTTTGAAGGGATTTTTTACAACCTCTGGCATATGTTCCTTCACTACTGCACGTCAGGAGTAGTAGTCTTTCCCAGGAACGCAGTCACAGCCCTCTCTCCTTTATAAAGTCAGATAAAACAAACAAACAAACAAACAAACGAACAAAACATTGGCAATGCTCCGGTGTTTAGTTCAGCAACCGAGTGGATCATTCTTTCAGTGCCGGAAACTGCTCTTTCTGGAGAAGCAAATTGAGTTGGGCCCAGAGGGGTCTCACCTGATCTCTATTTGCAGCAAGAAATCAGAGAGGGCTCCTTAGATGTGGCAGACAAAAACCGTCGGCCCTGGGTCCTACCCTCTTTGTCTCCCAGCCCCTTTATTTGTTTGTTTGTTTGTTTGTTTGTTTGTTTATTGCTGACAATGCTCAATAGCGGAAAATAGCGGTGTGGGAGAAAGACATCGGGTAGTGTCTGAGAGCAGCTGCCTCTGCTGGCTGCCTGCTCAGTTCAGCTTTCTTTCCACTATCCTCCCCCTACTCCCCACTAAAACCAGCTCTGGGCATAAGTGATGACTGCTGCCAAAGAGCCATGAGGGTAGAGAAAGAGAACAAAATCTCTTTTTAAGGCCATTTTAATACAGATTAAACAGTCATAAAGATGCTAGCCATCAAGTGAAAGGATTATTGTAGTTGAATATGATAGAGATGTTATGTATTTTTTTTCACTGAATAAGTGGCATGCTATTTTTTTGTTTCTATTGTATCTTTTTGTGTCACCTACAGTTTTTTTTGCTTTTTAGTGGGGGAGGAGAAAACATGGAGTTGACATTTTCACCATTTGAATACATTGTATAGAGCTTTAAAAGTATCTTTTTATTTTAAAATTTAAAACATTTACACAATAGGATATCAAGGGCAGGGCAAAATTTAGACTTCATGAGTCAAAATACTTTTGACCATATACACACATGCGTATACATACGATGAAATAAAATTTCCAGGACAGGTCATTAACTTTTGCCAAGATGCAGAGTAAGAGCGAAACAATTCACATCTTCACTCCACTACTGATTTGTGGTTTTAAGGTATCACAATAAGGCAACTGGTTATTTTTCCCAGTTAGTGGAAACTTTAAAGTTGGTTCGTTGGTGTTATAGTTGTGGGCAGTTTTTATTACCATTCGAAAAAATACTATTTTTAAGTTAAGCAGGATTTCCTGGATTTATGTTTTCTATATGGTTGTGCTTATTTTCCTGATGGTCTTACTTTACATTATTATAATTTAATGTTATAAAAATTTAGAAAAATTGGAAATAAAAAAATTAAGCTTAGTGTAATATGACCGTACTGTGGTGAGTGTCCACTGTCTAGACATGCTAATGATTGTGCATTGAGATTCTTGCATGAAATCTAAAAAACACAGGAATTCTAAAGTATATGTAATATTGTTATTTTGGGGCACCATTGTTGTGAATTGTTTTTGCTTTTACCTATATGAGGAAATGTAAGAAAAGACAGTATCTTATGTGAAATTAACATTTTATTTATATAGATTGTCAGGGCATTCAGACACAGCTTTTCTTAGGAACTTTTCCTCTTGTGCATGTCTGGTGGGGAGGTATGTGCATGTGCATGTGCGCGCTTATTTGTAAAATACTGGGCATGGGGTCTTTTAAATCAGTATT
This sequence comes from Pteronotus mesoamericanus, assembly GCF_021234165.1. NCBI lineage: Eukaryota > Metazoa > Chordata > Mammalia > Chiroptera > Mormoopidae > Pteronotus > Pteronotus mesoamericanus. The sequence goes on from NW_026555065.1 coordinate 20,953,866, forward strand.
GAAAGAAACTGTGAGCTGCTTATTAGGTGAAAGCAATATCCCCAACATTTTAGGAATTGCAGTACTATATATTTAAAAGAAAATCTGGTGACAATTTGAACTCCTTTTTCTTAAAGTATTATGCCATATTTTTGTTTAAATAAGATATGTATTTTAGAAAAATTTCAGTGCTTCTTGACATAATTAGAAACCACTTAGGATATTACAGAATCAGAAATGTATATAGGGTTAGAGTTGTAATAGCCACATTTGTAGGAAATTCTGTCAAAAGTATTGGTCTAGCCTTTCATATTGCAGCATTTATACTGATCTGGCATTTAGGATGTCATTATTAAGATGATAAAATGCCTTATGTCCTCTCAGTGAAGGTTGCCAAAGTTACCAGACTATTCTTTTATTCTTTGTGATATGCAAATGTAATTTGTAGACTATGAGAAACAAAGGTACATATACATAGGAGGGTTATAGTACACATATAATTGCTTCCTTGTGAAGAACGTTGTTAACAGCTCCCTGCCAGTTTTGAAGGTCATTGTCTCATAAATGCAGATCTGGTCCATATTTTTCACACATCTGTTTCATTTTATGCATATCTGTATTTATTTACCATATTTACTACCTTACTTTGTTATTTTATTTGGGAGAAGAATGGGAAAAATAAAAAAGCTACCTAATATCTTTGAATTCAGTATAACAAATTGAGTCATTTTAAATGCTTAGGCATGTGAAATCCTAAGGAATAAATTTTTAACTATATTTTGGGTTATAATAGTTTATAAAATATTAAGAATACATGTTTCATAAATGCCAGTAGAAATATGTTTAAAAATACCTACTTTTAAGTCAGAAATATTAATCAATTTTGTGATTACTGAAAAGTAGAGCTACCCTAGAAATGAATTTGATTTTACTGGAACATATTGAAATAACTACTGGTTAAACACCTAGATTAAGTTAGTTTTTGAAGTTAAATAAGGTACTGCCATTAATAAAATGTGTGTGTGTGTGCAAAGGAAATTCTATAGTGGAACTAAGGTTTGGATTTGATTGTGGCTCAGCCACTTATTAACTGTGGGATTTAGGTAAGAGTAAGTGAGGGATTATTAAGGGAGAGAACAAACGTATTAAGTCCTGAACTTGTCAGGTACTCTACCTGTGTTATATTATCTCCTGTACCTCAAAACAAGATTGTATCCATTGTACCAGCTGAAGAAAATGGGATTGTGGATTCGTGGCAGACCTGATGTTTGCTGAATGGCTAACTCTGTACAAGATTATCTGCTAGGTGCTTTGCTTATTATACCTTATATCAACCATTTGAGAGGTGGATGGTATTATCCTCATACAAATGAAAGACGGGCCCAGATGAAGGGACTTGCACAAAGCCAGCAAGTGGCTGTATTATGTTTAACCCCTGATTCTTTTGTTTCTAAATCCCATCTTTGTTCCCTCTATCCATTCTGACTGCCTCAGTCACTTCATTTGTCTGTATCTTAATTTTCCTCATCTATAAAATGGGAATATTAATACTTATTACAGTAAACAGAAAAGAATTTGGAAATATTACAAATAATAAGGAACATTTAAAACAGAGTAATATACTTACATTGTGCCCAATTCTATGCAAATCAAAAATAGGATTGAGAAATGTTTTCCTTAAGCTGCAAGTTCCCTTAAAAAATACATCTCAATGAAATTGTAAAATCCAAAGCTGGAATGGTTGGAATCTTTGTTAGAATTATTCTTTAAATTTTAAGAGTTCAGGTTTGCTTTCCTTCTGTCCTACCAAGTCTTTGGCTTTAGAGGGGCACTTATTGCCTAGACTGTGATGTGTCTTTTTTAAGAACTCCTGCTTCATATTTGCTAAGTGGAGCCCTTGGTTTCATAATGCAAAAGGGATGTTGTTAGAGAATTTGGATAATTTTATTCATGAAAGAGAACAGAAAGCTGTATTTTCATAAATATTTTTTAGAAATTTTATTTTAAAAAGTAATTATGCTGTCTTAGGGTCCCTGTTACAATACTAGTCAGACTAATTCTTGAAACTAAGATAGTTCCAAAATTAACCTTCAAGACTCCTAACAGCACTTGTATTGTTTCTTTATTTGTATGTTAAAGAATTTATTATATAAAATGAATGCAAATCAGCCCTCTTTTGTCAGAAGGTAAATTCTAGATATGTATTTTTGCTCTATTCTTTTTCTATTTGTACAAGTACTGTTTAAGGAAGTGTCAGTGGCATCCAAGAGAAACCTAGAAGCATTCAACACAGCAGATTTTACCCAACGCTATTTGTATGAATTTGCATTCTATTAAATGCTTGGAATGAATATGCTAGATGAGGCAATTCAATATAGTGTAAAATAAAAGAGCATGTGGTTTTTGAGTCTTCTGTTTGTTACATTGTTTAGAGACTCATTTATCATGTCTGTGTTATCATTAATATGACATATTAAAGAAAAGATGTTTGCTAAAATAAAATCACACAACCTAAAGACAAAAAGTAGTCATTTTTATTATACGTTTGTAGTGGTTTATATATAGGTGATAAAATGTGTAACTCAAAATAAGAGGAAGCAAGGCATTACTCTTTAGAAGTGATTTACCAGTGATGTAATAATTACTATATTAAAATATTTTGGATTATTTTAAGAACTTTATTTCTAGGTAGATTATACTTTAGAACTTATAAAGGAGAGAGTAAGAGAAAACTATAATTCTTAAGACCTAAGAACTGTACTGCCTAGTTTAGGGCTTTACATAGTTATGGTTGAATAAATATTTGTTCTGATTAGTTTGTGCTACATGATTGTGGCTTTAACTTCAACACTAAAATTTCTTATACCCCCAAATTAAACATTTTCTAAAAACTATATAAACCTTGTTATAGTTTCAACCCATTCATTTCCAAACCATTTTGCTCAGCACCCCTCTCCCTGGTGAGAGGTACAGTATGTAAATGTGGTACTTTATGGAGCCTTTGAGATCTCTGATAATTTTCTGCGATTATCTTTTGTGGAATTAGTAGAGCTCCTATGATTTTTTTTTCATTTTATCTCATAGGATTTCAAGCTTTTCAGGTCCTTCTACTCCTCCCACCTCTGCAGGTTTAGAAGGCTTAGGCCAGGTGAATACTGTGTAGTACAGTGCTTTGTGGGGTGGTAGACAGAGGTCTGGCAGAATTAAGATACTGAATATAGGGATTACCCCAGCCACAGAAACCTCCTTCACTCCTTTCTCCTAAGTAAGTATCACATAAAACAACGTCCTCACGGCCTCATTTTCTAACCCTTTGTCCAACAGAAGTGAGCTATTTTTCCCAACCTGTTTCTAATTATGTCTATTTTAAGCTGACTAGATCCTCTCTCTGATAGCCTCATCTGTTACATTCTGTCTGACTCTACAGACCCTGTTTCATGGAGCAGCCTCTTGAGGGTCACTCTTCTTCAGTTGTGCCTCACCAGAACTTGTATAACAGATGTGAATATCACGGAGGATTGGCAGCAATCTTTCAGCTTCAGTATCTCACCTGCATGGTGCTTAGCAGGAGGGAGCTGCTCATTTGGAGGTCAGGTGGCAGTTCTTGCCCCTCTGTCCTCTGGCCTTTGACCTTTGGGGCTCAGGCCAGCCACTTTAATGGTTTTCTCATGCAGCTGAGAAATATGGAGGGTACTAAAGCATCTCCAGTCCTGTGTTGCAGAAGGAATGGCATTTTCCCTAAGCAAGCAAAACACCTTGTTATATGTCTATCGTAGCATTGTCATAAAGGTCTTCCATTCCTTTAAGATCCTAGACCTTGGTGGCCAGTAAAACTTTTTGAACTTTTACAAACATTTGAAATATAGATAGAGCCAAAGATAGACTAGGGAGAACAGATTCTCTGGGAAGACAACCTCTAGATTTAACTTATGGACGTCTTGCCTCCGAAGGCTACCTGTGATCTTTATAACTGTTGTCAATATTTTGAACAAATTGGGCCCTTACTTTGGTCTTTCACCAATTGTAATTGCTGTACTATTTCTAAGAATGGTGTTTTACCATTGTGGTCTTTCCACCTTAATTGTATCACATGCTAGATTTGGAAGGCAGGAACTTGTAAAGACTCTTAGGTTCAAATTCTTCAGACTTTTGCTTACTAACATCAAACTAAACACAACTTGTGTGAATAAAGTCCTCTAAGGCGATCCTTCCGTGCCATGCTCATACAGGCAAAGATAATTAGGCCACATGCTTGGCAACTACTGAGTTTGTGTACAATAGCTTTATTCACTTGTCTACAGAAACACCCCTTTGACAGTGGTTATAGCTTTCATTTCCCCTCCTCTACTTCTGACTCCCTGCATAACCATGGCCTCATCTGCTGGTCCATATTTAGAGATAATTTACCACTCCAGAAATGGTTTAGGATTCATTCCTATACATTAAGAATTATTTCGAAGCCTCAGACAACCACTGCCCACCAAGGGAAACCATTCAAGATCAGGACCAAACCTAGCTATTATGCCTTATTAGAGCCATCTTATTGTGTCACAACTCTTGTAGAAATTGTGAACCTTGCGAAAAGCAAGAGGGATAAAGTGGGTTAAAGCAGTGGCTTCTCAAAGTGTGGTTTGTGGATGAGCAGCATCCGGTTCACTTGGGTACTTGTTAGAAGTGCAAATTCGTATCCCACTGCAGACGTAGTGAAGCAGAAACTTCGGGGATAGAGCTCAGCAATATTTTAACAAATCTTTCAGGTCAATCTTAGGCTTGCTGAGGTTTGAGAATCACTGCTACTGCTGGGTTATAGAGATATTTAGTAGATAAAGTTGATGAGTCTTGTTTGACTAGATATAAAAAGTGAGAGAGAAGGAGAAGCCAAGAGTCAGTCTCACACTTCTCACTTCTGATTTTCTTCACAATGACCTTAACTGATTCTCTACCCTTATAAAGTAAAACTTAGATTATTGACAGATCTACATACGTCTCTTCAAGTAGGCAGGGTTCTAAAGATTCTACAGTGGGTCATAATTCCAATTTGAGGCTCTTGTATTTGTTGGTCAGTTTTATTTTTGTGTTCCCTAACCTAAAAACAATATGGTTATTTTATATTTGTATGCTGATTTTCAAGAAAATCTTCATGACAAAGCACTGGGGGATGAGGAAGGAGTAAAGAAAAAGCCCCTAAGAGCCAAGGAATTAAAAACATGTTCATAGCAAACTCTAAAACATCCTGCAATTCAGGGCTAAGACAAGGTGATGTGCTGTGGCTGTGCTAATGTGGGGGACTCAGAATTAATAAACATTTCTCAAAGGAGGTGAAATTTGAACTAGGTCATGAAAGAGTTCCAAAAGCAGAAAATGGGCTATGGGGGAAGGGAAAGGGCATTCCAGGCGGAGGTAACAGCAGGCTACTTCTAGGTAGAAAAGCTAAAAATATGAAGCCAAATATACTGAGTCTTTCCTTTACTATGTTTATTTGACTTACTCTGGTACAGTTGAGTCAAACAACAGAAATCTACTTGTCAAGGAAAAATCAGTCCGCAAATTTCAGTCATTCTTGACGTGTTCAGTGGAGTCAGTCTAAACTAAAAATAAACGCATAAAGCTGACATTGAATTCAATCTAATTCCAAAACTGTATAACACAAATTAAGATTCTTCACAAAGCAATGTCACCATATAAAGAAAAGTTAGATCAGATATCAATCTTAATTCTGTGGCTGCAGCAACTGCATGTGAAATTCATTTCCAAGAGACCTCATCTCTGGCATCAGTTTAGTTATCTAGCCAAAAAAGAGTGTATCCAGTTCCAACATTTAGCTGATGTTTGATAATCCTTTGACTGATACAGTGCCACCTAAACTGTGCATTAACAGTTAGGAAATGTGACCCGCAGACCCCTGATAGGCACATTTAATATCTCTCTTCCTAAACCTAAGTGGCCACCAAAAATAGCTCTGCTGGAGGATGAAGGAGTGCTGCTTTGGATTCTCCAGTGAGGCTAGGCCTGCCAGTTCCAAAGTTCCCAGCCCTACATAGGGTGCAGTTATAGCCCTCAAAACAATGCCAGGCTAGAGCTTTGGGAATGGGAGCCTCCAAGAGAGTGCTCTTTGGCATTTGGGCAATCGGTGTTAGGCAGAATGCCAGTGCTAATAGGTTATTTTGCTCAGAAAAGGAGAAAAAGAAGGGATAGTCTAAAGACTGATGAATAGGGGAATGACTGACAATACAGGCACTCCACTTTGTTGGAGAGATTAAGGAGGCTTGCTGTGAAATAGTATTGTGGGAGCCAGATAAATTAGCAAAAGCCCATAGGCCCAAAACCTAAAAGAAAGAGTGGTACATCAAAACAGCATGCCCCAGGGCACACTCAAATGTCTGGCCACTTTCACTGAACTTGTAGGAAAAAGCCGGTCATATGAACTCTCATAGTCTGGTATTTCATCCAGGCACTCCATAGTCAGGCAAATTATCCTTTGCCTCCAGGCAGGTGCAGAGCTTTCTTTTTCTATAACCTGATTTAACTCAAGAGGCTCTAGTCTGGGCCCCGGACTAATTTCGAGGACACTTAAGTGGAAGAGTGGCTTTAGGAGTCCTGATGGATTCCAAAACCTCTAGGCAGGAGGTACCACTAAGAATCTGCTGGACACAAGCCAAGCAGATAAGAACATTGATCACAACACAAGGAAGCAGAATTAATCACTTCACCTCAGCATCTCAAGTACTTGTAAGGGTAATTTAGGCTGGAGAAGGCATCTAGCCTGCCCTCTTTCAGATTTTTACCTCAGGAAAATCCAAACGATCCCCTTTAATTATTATGAAAGTGGAGATTTTATGGGTCAGAAAGACTCCATTGACTGGCAATAATATCTGGAATATTATGAGACATATAGGCCTGAAGTTTCACAGGACACACTCATCTGTACAACAGAATATCCCATCAGCCATTTGGGAAGCAAGCCACTCAGAAGAAATTTGGCTGTTGAGAGACAGAAGTCTGATCAAAACATGAGGTAGTTCTAGCAATACAATGCAACTTCTCCAATCAATGCCAAGCTTTAGATTTTAATGCATGCAAAATATGTTTGGGAAAAAAAAGTGAATGGGAATTTGCTTGGTGTAGATGCAGGACATAAGATGCTGAACCAACTAATGCAGTATCAGATTTCATAAGCAGCATAGCTGATATGAAAAAATTGACACTTCTTTGCTTATTTTTAAATACACCTTGGATAATTTAGATAAGCTTATTTAAATGAATAGCCACAGTAGAGAAAGCACCTCTAAGAATTGTTTTCTATTAATTTTTATGGTAAAGGAGAACACATTACTCATATTCCAATTTTAACATTGGGTACACTTCACAATCTGATTATTTTTAAGAGATAGATATTATATTGTCTTGCTGCAAATTAGTTTTTAGTGTGTGATTATAAAATATTATAAACTATTCCTACTAATAATCTCATAAAATATATCTCATAATACACTTTTAGTTTCTGGTTGAAAGAAAATGATACAAGTGGAAAAACTACTTCCTAGATTCCACAATTTTATTTCTTTCTCTCTTTTCTTTTTTTTAAAGTATATTTCATTGATTATGCTATCACAGTTGTCCCAATGTTTCCCCTTTTGTCCCCCTCTGACCAGTACTCCCTTCCCTCCCCCTTAGTTCATGTCCATGGGTCATGCATATAAGTTTTGACTTCTCCTATTACCTATACTTTTCTTTACATCCCCCTGCCTATTTTGTACCTACCAATTACGCTTCTTATTTCCTGAACCTTTTCCCCATTCTCACTTTCCCCATCCCAACTGATAACCCTCCAGATGATCTCCATATCTATTATTCTCTTCCTGTTCTTGTTGTTTGTTTAATTTGTTTGTTCAGATTCAGTTGTTGATAGTTGTGAGTTGTCATTTTAATGTTCATAGTTTTGATCTTGTTTTTCTTAAATGAGTCCCTTTAACATTTCATGTAATAATGGCTTGGTGATGATGACTCCTTTAGCTTTATCTTGCCTGGGAAGCACTTTATCTGCCCTTCCCTTCTAAATAATAATTTTGCTGGATAGAGTAATCTAATTTGTAGGTCCTCGCTTTTCATCACTTTGAATACTTCTTGCCAGTACCTTCTTGCCTGCAAAGTTTCTTTTGAGAAATCAGGTGACAGTCTTATGGGAACTCCTTTGTAGGTAACTAACTTCCTTTCCCTTGCTGTTTTTGGGATTCTCTCTTTATCTTTAAACTTTGGCATTTTCATCATGATGTGTCTTGGTGTGGTCCTCTTTGGGTCCAATTTGTTTGGAATTCTCTGCTTCCTAGACTTGTATGTCTATTTCCTTTGCCAAATTAGGGAAGCTTTCTTTCATTATTTTTTCAAAGAAGTTTTCAATTTCTTTCTCTTCCTCTTCTCTTTCTGCCATTTATATGGTTTGGATGTTGGTGCTTTTGGAGATGTCTCAGAGTCATCCGAAACTCTCCTCGTTTTTTTGAATTCTTGTTTCTTCATTCTTTTCTGGTTGAGTGTTTGTTCCTCCTTATGTTCCAAGTCATTTATTTGAATCCTTGCTTCCTCACCTTCACTGTTGGTTCCCTGTAGATTATTCTTTATTTCACTTAGTGTAACTTTCATTTCTTCCTTTATGTTGTTGCCATACTCAATGAGTTCTTTGAGCATCCTTATCACCAGTGTTTTGAACTCTGCATCTCATAAGTTGGTTATCTCTATTTCATTTAGTTCCTTATCTCTATTCCATTAGTGTTTTGTTCTGTTCTTTCATTTGGGCCATATTTCTTTGTCTCCCCAACGTGGCAGTCTCCCTGTGTTTGTTTTTGTGTATTAGGTAGAGCTGCTTTGACTCCCTGTTAGAGCATCTGTTAAATTGTAAGGGGTGGGACCTTAGATATTTACCAGGGCAGGGCAACCCGCTTCACCGCTTTGTGGTGCTGTGGGGAAGGGAGGAGCTGGCAAGGGGACAATGCTGCTGCCTGGCCTCTGGAGGCTTGCCTGGCAATCGCCCCATTTCTAATCACTTCGTCCACTTCCCATATGTAACTGGAGCCCTTCTAGCTGCTGTCCTGGTGATGATTCCAGAGCGGGTGGGTTTGCGTATGTTCTAGGACCATGCAGGCCCTTTAAACAGACTATCCTGAGGAAACGGCCATTTCTTCTGCTGCCTCAACCCCTACTGGTTTTTACAGCCAGAAGTTGTGAGTCTTTATCTTCCCAGTGTTGTAACTCTAGGCTGTGTGGTCTAGCCTGGGGCTGGGCTTGCTTGCTCCCAAGGTATCCCTCCAAATTTTTATCCACCATACATGAATGTGGGATTGCCCATTCTGCTGCCATCGACTCTCTGCACTTTGTCCTTTCCTTCCTGGCTCCCTGTCTCTGCCCCACCTGCATGTCTGGATAAATGTGGCTTCTTTTAATCCTTAGTTGTTGGATTTCCATACAGTTTGTTTTCCTGGCAGTTCTGAGTACTTCTTGTTTTGAGTTTAGTTGTGATTCTTCTTGTGGTTGCACCAGAAGGTGAAGCGTGACTACCTATACCTCCATCTTGACCGGAAGTCCTTAACCACCTTTTCTGACACAATAGCTCTTCTGTTCATTTTTATTCTCTCCTTTGTTTTATGCTGATTTATACCTTGGGCCACACATTTAATACATTCTCTGATGACCATTTCTTATTTCTCTTTTGTTCTTTTTTAAAAAAAAGTCTTATCACCATTTCTAATTGCCATCACAGCTAAGCTATGTATTTGCTTATGGTCAAATTCTTTGTGTGATGACCATCCTTTTATGTTGGTGGTGGTGGGAGGTGTTAAAAAAATGTTCAATCATAACATATTTTAAATATACACTAAAACACTGTCATACATGTCCTCAATTTTAACACAAGTGTGTTGTGTATTTTCATTGGAGCTTAAGGTAATACAAACAAACATCTGTATAAAGTGACATCTTGGGTCTGGACTGAGTATTATATGTTCAGAATTTTCTGTTAACTTTTTTGCAATTATTTCTTAATGGATGAGTAAACCCAATGAGACTCCATGTCTACTGTGACTTCTGGTCTGACACTTAGGAACTGAGTGGACATGGTGACTGTTCATGGCCAGGAAATTGTTTACTGTAGACAGCTAAAGTTAGTGAAATTGGAGGGAGACTGAAAATAATTGACTGAAGGGAGAAACAAGAGATCAAAATCAGAGAAACAGCCAGGATGCAGCAAGATGAGGCTTAAGTCGAACTACCTATCAGCATCTGGAGGGACAATCTGGACAAGCAGATAGGGGATAATGAAAGGATGTTGAAGATCTGTTTTTCTGTTGCTGCAGGTGTGTGTGATAATAGAGACTTAATGGTTTAAGGAAGCCCTCAGTACTTGCCCCCCATGTGGGAATGACATTTAAAATATTCGACCATCAGTGAGTCACAGTGAATACCTCACTGACCAAGTCTCTGCTAGAGTGCACTGGAGCTGGGTCTACGGCCCTCCGCTGGGTCAGACATATTTCATGATGAATCATGGGAGTGGGGTTGAGAGTGATCCCACAGAAGACAGGAGAAGCCTCTTAAGGCTATTTTCTGACTGGTAGAGATATATGTCAATATTTTAATGACTGGCAGGGTTTTATTGGAGCATGACAAAGCTGTACCCGCCACTCACTCTGTCAGACTTCTGTCAGGTGGGATGAGATGGGAACTTGCGAGAAGCTTTAAAAGCTCAGGTGTTTTTGAGGTATGATAAGGCTCTCAGTGAATTCTGTTTTCCTCTTCCTACTGTAGCCTCAGGGGTGGCAGGCATCAGAGCCTCCTACATTGCCTCTCCTGACTCTCATTTGTGCTTGCCAGATATGGGGTCCAAATGGTCTAGGTTTTACCCTCCTGTGGAACAGTGGGCCTATTCCTGCCGTTCACATACTTCCAAAATGCAACTCTGATCCTTTCTTTTTACAACCTTTGAGATTTTCCTGTTGCCTACTGAACAAGAGTCTTTTAGCTTTGTTTCCTATTGTCCTGCATATACATTTTCTCCTGCTGCAGGAATCACCAGCCTCTCATCAAATCACCTCCTTATTCCACCATGGACTTCCTCCCCAGTGTTGCTGGGCAGGGCCTTGGGGGAGCTTATTATAGCACTTACCACATTGAAGTATAAATATTTACTTACAAGTCTGCCTCTCTCTAGACAGTGGACTGTTTGAAAGGTAGAGATTAAATCTTCATACCATTACTATCTAAGGTCTTACCTGGGGGCTCAATAAAGGTTGATTGTAAATGTGCATGAATGAAAGTGTTACCTCTGATAAAAAGAATTATTAATAAAGCAAATGGAAAGCTACCTCTGACTTGAGCTAATTAGATTTTTAAAACTGAACACATCAGATTTTCTGGTCTTTAGAATTATGTTATAGTGATTTTAAAAGGTGGTTATTTAGTGGTGATGGTGGTGCAACTAGGAATATACTAAAACTACTAAACTGTACACTTTAAAGTGGTAATCTTGTGATGTGAACTATATCTCAATTTATACATTAATTTCTTGGTTTTGAGATGTACTGTAGTTATACACGAGATGTTACCATTGGAGGAAGTTGGGTGGAGGATACATGAGACATCTTTATACTAGTTTTACAATTTCCTGTGAGTCTATAATTATAATGTGATAAACAGTTTTAAAAAGGTGATTAAATTAGTTTTTCTGAGCAAATATGTTTATTATATTTAGTTAGAATTTATGATTCAGGATGACTACAGAAAGTTTTCTCACTTGATTATGATCCAGTTATTTTCAAAACTATGTAGGATTATTTATAAATAGATAAGTTTTGACATATGATGCTTGAAAATAAAATAAAGTCAATTAAGTCTAATAAAAAGATACATTAAGGGTTTAGAAATCTCAGTAGTCTGTTTTTGCCTCATTTTAAAAATTATTCTCCATTCTTCTCCTTATATTTCTCTGACATAGTTACAATGAAGATGAATATACTGATATATTATGTGTATCATAACATGGTGCCATTATTGTGTTTTAGAGTTGTTTGATATAATGTCAATATTATATATTTTAATTATAATATGTGTAAATTGATCCATTTAAAAATTTATTGAGTATTTACTGTGTTTTGGGCTCTGTGATAAACACTTTATGTGTACTCTTTTATTTAACCCTACCTACTTAATAGAAAATATTATTGTCCCTAAATGCAGATGAATACAATAAAGCTTAGAGATGTTAAATAACTTGCCTAATGTCGCACAGCTAGTCATTGAGGGAGCTGGGATTCTGCATGACCTTCTTACTGCTCTGTGATGAAGCAGGCAGTGTAGAGCAATGGAAAAAAAACTGACTTGGGGAAGCTGGGAGTCCTGTGTAAAAAACCTGACTCTCTGACAGATTAACTTTGAGGCCTTGTATTAATTTTGAGGCCTTGAGCAGGTAGCAACTTCTCAGATGCAACTTAACCTCTCATCTGTAAAATGAGGAGACTCAAATAGAAGATCCCCCTCCACTTTCCTTTAGCACATACTACAATTCACAAGAAATTTGTCCATGGCTCAATAGTGTTTTTCTTTGTGTTCCCATTGTAAAGAATATGCTTTTAAAATGAAAACATTCCTTTAAAAGAAAGAGATGTCAATTGAAGAGCTTGGTGACTGTTTCAGTCTATGATTTGGCCGTCAGTTTTGCAGAACACAAAATATAGTTTTTATCTGCTTATTCAGCACAGATCAGATTCTGGGGGATTGACTCATGCTAATCAAAATCATAACAGTTTTTATTTTGTAATCCAGAATATCAGTTTGTTTATTACATTGGGGTAGTGAATACTAGTTTGTTCTATTGTAGGCACTTCTTTTAGGATCAGTGACTTTGGAAAGCCAAATTAGAAAGTTGTTTTGGAAAGCAAAGGGAATCAAATGGTGTTGAGGGATATTCTTCCAGGTTGTGTAAAGGCCTATAAGCTATCTCTGCCCTATAGTAGAGTTCTAGTCATCATGTATCTACTAGAATCAGTTTTTCTGTTTCCCTGACTAGTAATTACTAAATGCTGATAAGGTTTTCTCATTAGCCCTCCCCTACTTTATGCAGATTACTTGAATATATGTTAATAATACAGATTTAATTTTTTCTTAAGGTTTATCACAGTCCCACAGGAGTGTCTAGCCTTTTGGCGTCTCTGGGCCACACTGGAAGAAGAGAAGTTGTCTTGGGCTACACACTAAATACACAAACACTAACAAAAACAAAAAAATGTCAGTGTTTTAAGTAAACTTATGATTTTGTGTTGGGCCACATTTATAGCCATCCTGGGCTATGTGCAGCCTGCAGGCCACAGGTTGGACACCCCTGGTAGAGCATCTACTCTGCCTGCTTTGATCAGACTTGGGTGTTTCTCAAGACCCTATTTTAAATGCCATTTTCTCCTCTAAGTGAGTGGACTTGGCCAGATAACATTTTAAAATTTTATGTTAACTCTTACTAGTTTGTGTTTTTGAAGGGGGACTTTTTAGAAAAAACTTTGATCTCGAATTATAAAGGGGGTTCTGCCATGGTCCTCATGTATTGGGTTGGCCAAAAAGTCCATATGGTTTTTTTTTCTGTAAAATAAAAGACACATTTTTCATTCTCGCTAATAACTTGAGTGATATGGATATGTTGCGTAGTTGGCTATCTCCCACGTGGTGGAATGTTGTTCCCTATCAACGTCTTGATTTGATCGTTATCAACTTCAGCTGGCCTACCCAGCTGTGGAGCCATCACCCAGCAAGAAATCTCCAGGTCGAAACTTTCATACCACTTTTGACACATTCGATCAGTAATAGCACCTTCTCCAAACACTGCACGTATCTTTTTCTGTGTTTCAGTTGAGTTTTTACCTCCTTTTTTAAAAAATAGATTTTATTGATTATGCTATTACAGTTATCCCAAATTTTCCCTCTTTGCACCCCTTCCCCCAGCCGCCCCCCCACCCTGTTCCCTCCAGCAATACAGCCCCCTTTCCCCACCCCCGCTTAGTTCATGTTGAGGGCTCATGCATATAAGTTCTTTGGCTACTCCATTTCCTATACTGTTCTTAACATCTGCCTGTCTATTCTGTACCTACCAATTTGTACTTCTTAAGCCCTGCACTTTTTCCCCTTTCTCCCCCTGCCCTCTCCAGCTGATAGACCTCCAAATGATCTCCATATCTATAATTCTGTTTCTGTCCTGCTTATTTGCTTAGTTTGTTTTTTATTCAATTGTTGGTAGTTGTGAATTAATTGCCCTTTTAATGTTCATAGTTTTTATCTTTTTCTTTTTTTCTCATTGAGTTTTTTAAATTTCTTTTTTTAATTTTTAAGTCATGTTTATTCTATTACAGTTGTCTCAATTTTTCCCTTTTTACTCCCCTCCCCCATCCCACTCCGCCCCCCTCTCCCACAGTCAATTCCCACTCTGTTGTCCATGTCCATGGGTCATTCATACATTTTCTTTGTCTAGTCCCTCCCCCTTCTTTCCACCATTGTCCTCTTTCCCCATCCCCTCTGGCACTTTCAGTCTGCTCCATGTTTCCATGACTGTGGTTTATTTTGTTTGTTTTTTTATTTTGTTAAATAGAGTCCCCTTACAGGTGAGATTATATGGTATTTGTCTTTCATCAACTGGCTGATTTCACTTAGCTTAATATTCTCCAGTTTCAACCATGTTGTCGCAGAAGGTAGGAGGAGTTCCATCTCTCTCTCTCTCTCTCTCTCTTAAATGCAGATTGATTTTATTTTTTTTAAAGTCAAATTTTAAAATATTAAAAAACTTAAAACCATTATAAATACTCAGCAATTAAACCAACATGGCGCCAGCACAGAAATAACCAAGTAGATCAGTGAAATATAATGAGCATTCTAGAGACAAACATATATATATATATATCTGTCTAACAATGTATTGTATGATTTAAGTTGATATTTCAAATCAATGGGTAAAATAAGGCTTATTCAAAAAATAAGGTGCATGGAGCACTATTACTAGAAATAAAACAAATATAGAGCCCTATTTCACACATTATACAAGAAATATTCAGGTGAGTTAAAAATCAATATGTAGAATCTAAGGAGTTTTAGGAGAAAATACAAACTAATATTTTTCTTACTTTGAAGTAAAATATTCCAACCCAGAAGCTATGAAGTAAAATATTGACAATATGACTAAATTAAACATTTAAGTCTGTACAGTAATACACATATAAAAAAAGTTAAAGGACAAGTAATAGAATAGGAAAGCATTTGCAACACATCTAAAAAAAGGTTAATGGTTTGTTTTGTTTTAATTTTTAGGAAAAGAATTCTACAAATATTTAATCAAAAATGGGTAAAGAATACCAGTCAGTTAAAGCTTTTTAAAAATAACAGAAATAGGCATGAAATATACAAAAACATGTTTAGTTTCAACAAATAATAAAGGAACAATTAAAATAACACATCATTGTCACACTCAGATTAATAACTATTAAAAAATATTGGTAATATCAAGTATTGGTGACTGTGAAAGGAGCTGGGTATTTGTGGACTCTTTTTCTTCATCTTAAAGCAGTCCCTTTAGCATATTTTGCAGTGCTGGTTTGGTGGAGGTGTATTCTTTTATCTGTCTTTTGTCTTGGAAATTCCTTATTTTGCCTGCCATTTTAATTGAGAGCCTTGCTGGGTAGAGCAGTCTAGCCTGGGTTGCAGGGCTTTGCTTTTCATTCCTTGGAATATTCCTTGCCATTCCCTTCTGGCTTGCAGTGTTTCTGTTGAGAAGTCAGCTGCTAGCCGTATTGGGGCTCTGTTATATGTTACTACCTCTTTCTCTCTTACTGCCTTCAGGATTCTCTGTTTGTCTTTGATATTTGCCATTTTAATGATGATGTGTCTTGGAGTGGGCCTCATTGGGTTCCTCTTGAATGGGACACTCTGTGCTTTCTGGACTTGTGTGACTTTTTCTCTCCTCCAATTAGGGAGGTTTTCCATCATGACTTTTTCAAACAGGTTCTCTATCCCTTCCTCATCCTCCTCTCCTTCTGGTATCCCTATTATACAGATATTAATTACATTTCAGGTTGTCCTGCATTTCCCTAAATGCCTCTTCATTCTTTTTTAGTCTTTTTTCATTTTCTTGCTCTTTCTGGGAGCTTTTTTCTAGCTTGTCCTCCAGATTGCTGATTTGATCCTCTGCTTCATTGAGCCTACTTTTGATTCTTTCTGCTGTGTTCTTCACTTCAGAAATTGTATTCTTCATTTCCTCTTGTGTCTTATTAATAGTTTTTATGTCCTTTTTCATGCTGATATAGTTTGCAGTAAGTTCCTTGTAGTTTCCCTGTAGTTTTTTGTAATTCTCTCTGAGCTCACTGAGCTCATGGAGCTTCCTTAGAACCGTTGTTTGGAACTCACTATCTCATAGTTTACTTGCCTCTATTTCTTTAAGTTCTCTTTCTGGGGTTGCTCCTTTCCCTTCGAGTGGGGCGTATTTCTTTGTCTTCCCATCATTTGTGAGACTCTTTTTTGCTTTTGCTTCTTAAGTTGATCTGTCTTGATTTCCTGGTTTGTGGTGTGAACTTCTATGGTAGGAGATCGCTGTTTTTACTTTTTGGATCTGCCTCTGGTGATGTCAGATGTCATCCCTATCTGACCTTAGGCAATCTGTTCGATACTTCTGGAAATCTACTGTCTGTGGCTGTCTCCTTCAGCGGTTAATCTAGTCACTCTGCACTCAGCAGGCCGCCTTAGATAGCTCAGGGCAGGGCAGGGTCCCTTCTGGGGGCGAAGTTATTGGGTCCTCTCCCACTACTGCCATATGGGGGGAGTCTGCACTGCGATCCCGCTCTCTACTCTCTCCCTTCTCTCCCCAAAGCCTCCATCACCAGTCTCTCCTCAAGTGTCTCCAGACCTCTCTGTGCCCCCTTTAGCCAGGGATCTACTGTCTGTGGCTGCCACTCTGCACTCAGCAGGTGGCATTGACAGCACAGGCCAGGGTGGAATCCCACCTATGGGTGGGGCTGTTGAGTTCTCTGACGTTGCTGCCGCTCAGGGGGACATGGTCTCTGCCTGAGCAAGATGCCTGCTGCTGCGTGGGAGATGAGTCAGCACTGAGATCTTGCCTGCTACTCTCTCAGTTCTCTCCCCAAAACCTCCTTCCCCAGTCTCTCCTCAGGGTCTCTAGCACTCTGCCCCTACCTTTGCTGGAGAACAGGGTAAGTGGCTGCAAGTAAAAATTTATGCATTGGCCCTTTAAATGGTTCTTTGCGTCTCCAACCTTCTATCTCTGGCAGAGAGCAACCCTGCTGCTTTTCACAACTGGCTCTTTTCTGTGTATTTTTTGGGCTCTGGAGCTGTAGGCTGGAGATCCCCGCTTATGGTTTAGACCCCACTCTTCTCAGGGGGATCCAACTAGCCGTTTCAATATCCTTCTGGTGCTGCCGCCCGTGGGCCCCACACCCGCCTTCTCAAGTCTCTACCATACTCCTTACCAGTTAGATTTTGCTAAAGCTGATTCTTCTGTCTCCAAGATTACAAGACTCTTCTCTCACTATTGTTCAGTTGTTTGTTCCAGGTGATTTCTCTTCAATTTAGTTGTAATTCCAGGTTGGTCCTGGGAGGAGGTCAGCATGACTTCCACTCACTCCTCTACCATCTTGATTCTCTGATCTTCTTTTTCTTAAATAAGTCCCTTAAACATTTCATGTAATAATGGCTTGGTGATGATGTGATGATGACTCCGTTAGCTTTACCTTGTCTGGGAAGCACTTTATCTGCCCTTCAATTCTCAATAATAATTTTGCTGGATAGAGTCATCTAAGTTGTAGGTCCTTGCTCTTCATCACTTTGAATACTTCTTGCCAATCCCTTCTTGCCTGCAAAGTTTCTTTTTAGAAATCTGCTGGCAGTCTTATGGGAACTCCTTTGTAGGATAGTATCTGCTTTTCTCTTGCTGCTTTTAACACATTGGGTACTGCATAGAAATCTCTAAGATATACGCCAGGGTCGAATGACCAAAATACAATGTAACTGCAATGCTATGTGTTCGTGCAATTATATAGTTTTTTGTAGATTGACCTGCACGGTTTCTACCAATGAGATTGCTTCATTCAATGTGGACAAGACAGTGTGTTGACATCTAAAGTCCATAACAGATGGCGTGTGAAGCACGAGAAAACCCGTGAGCAGTACGCAACGTGTTAAGAACTCTCACTTTATCTTTAACCTTTGGCATTTTCATTATGATGTGTCTTAGTGTGGTACTCTTTGAGTCCATCTTGTTTGGGACTCCCTGTGCTTCTTGGACTTGTATGTCTATTTCCTTCACCAAATTAGGGAAGTGTTCTTTCATTATTTTTTCAAATGGTTTCCAATTTCTTGCTCTTCCTCTTCTCCTTCTGGCACCACTGTGATTCAAAAGTTGGTATGTTTGAAATTATCCTACAGGCTCCTCAGCCCATCCTTTTTTTGGATTCTTTTTTTCTTCTTGCTGTTCTTATTGAATTTTTTTTTCCTTCCTTATGTTACAAATCATTGATTTGATTCTCAGCTTCATCCGCTCCACTGTTGTTCCGTGTAAATTGTTCTTTCATTTCGCTTAGTGTAAACTTAGTTTCTTCCTGGGTCTTTTTTATGCTCTTGAAGTACCCTATGAGTTCTTTGAGCATCCTAATAACCAGTGTTTTGAACTCCACATCTGGTAGATTGCTTATTTCCTTTTTGTTTAGTTCGTTTTCTGGAATTTTGTTCTGTTCTTTCATTTGGGCCATATTTATTTGTCTCATTTTGGCAGCCTCCCTGTGTTTGTTTCTATGTATTGGGTAGAGCTGCTTTGACTCCCTGTCTTAGTAGTATGGCCTATGGTAGAAGTGTGCACTGGTAAGTTAGATAGGACAGAGCTTACGTAATCATCAGGGCTGGGCAACCTGTGTGAACCAGGTTGATGGAGTGTCTGATATGGTGTTGCCACTCTGTGGCTCTGTGTGGGGGAGGGCTCAGAAAGGGGACAATGCCACCACCTGGCCTCTAGAGTTTGTCTGGGAGGAAGCTCTCTGCCAGCTCTCACCCTGATGCCAGACTGTTCAGTTTCTCCCTGTATGCCACTGGTATCCTTCCAGCTGCTGCCCTAGTGCTAGAACCCAGAGGGATTGAGTCTGTGTAAGTCCTAAGGCTGTTTTGGGGCCTTTAAGGTGAGCAGTCTGAGAATCCTGCAATTTCTTCTGCTTCCCCAATAGCCACTGGTTTTTACAGCCAGAAGTTATGGGACTTATCTTCCTGGTACTGGAACCCTGGGTTTGATGGTCTGGTGGGGCTGGGATTCTTGACTCCTGAGGTTTCCCTCTTGCTTTTTATCCACCACACATGGGTAGGGGATCACCTCTTCTGTGTCTCTGGTTTCCATATGTCTCTGTGTCTCCTCATCTCCACTCCTCCTACCCATCTGGATGAATGTGACTTCTTTAATTTCTTGGTTGTTAAACTTCCATACAGCTTGATTTTCTGACAGTTGTTTTGTAGTTTAGTTGAAATTTTTGCTCTCGCTGTGTAAGGAGGCAAGTTGTGTTTACCTAGGCCTACATTTTGACTGGAAATCCCTTTCTTGAAATAATAAGAGCATAATATGCTGAATATATTGCTTATTTTCTTCCATTTCCAATATTAAAGTGGCTACTCAAAATTCACCAATTTTGAAAAATTTTTTTAAATGCACACTGATATAACAGTTGTTACAATACAACCTAACAAAATTGTTTTGAATGACATTAAAGACAACTAATTGCTACTAGAGCCATCTTACAGAAAAAATAAATAAATAAATAAACTTTTTGGCCAACCCAATATATGACTACATTTTCACTCTATCATAGGTAACATTGATATTCATAGGAGGCATATTACACATATGCTAGGGAACATAAGAGTTAATTCTGATGTATTTTGATAGTTTCCACTATTCTTTTGCTTTCATTTTTAATACTCTTTTCTTTTTCTCATACAATGTAAACTTGACTTCTTTAACAGTCAGATTTATTGTGGGACAATTTACATAGAGTAAAATTCACTCCTATAAGTGTACAGCTTTTTGAATTTTGACAAATATATGAAAGCTGTGTAATCACCATGTATAGACTGTTTTCACCATACTATAAAGTTCCCTTGTGCCCCTTTATGGTTAGTCTCCTGCCCTTTCTGGCAGCTACTAACCTGATTTTTGTCCTTACAGCTTTGTCTTTTCTACAATTTCATATAATAGAATTATAAAATATGTAATTTTTTGATTCTGGCTTCTTTCCCTTAGCTAATTTAAAAAAAAATATATATATATATATTTATTTATTTTTAGAGAGAGGAAGGGAGAAAGAGAAGGAGAGAAACATCGATGTGTGAGTGAAACATAGATCAGTTGCCTTGCACATGTTCCAAGCAGGGACCTGGCCTGCAATGCAGAAATGTGCCCTGACCAGGAATCTAACTGGCAATCTTTCCCTTTGTGCAACAGTGCTCAAGCAACTGAGCCTCAACCAACTGAGCCATGCCAGTCAGGGCAGCATAATGCTTTTTTGAGATACAAATTACATATAATAAAGTTTTTCCACTTAAGGTGGACAATTCAACAGTTTTTAGTGTATTTACAGAGTTGTTCAATCATCCACATAATCTAATTTTAGAACATTTATATCACCCTAGAAAGAAACCTTGTACCCATGATCAATTACTCCCATTTCCTGTCTCTTTCCCCCCACCTTTCTGCCCACACAAATAGTAATGTACTTTTTGTTTTCTTAGATTTGCTTTTCTGGACATTTCACATAAATAGTAGCATACAATATATAGTGACTTCTTTCACTTAGCATAATGACCTTGAGGCTCATCCAAATAGTAACTTGTATTAGTACTTCATTCTTTTTTACTCTCAAAGAATTTCCCATTGTATAAATATATTTGTTTTATTATTCATCGGTTGATGGACATTTGCATTGTTCAGCTTATGAGCTATTATAGATAATACAATGATCATTTATTTATAAATTTTTGTGTACATGTATGTTTTCATTTCTCTTGGATAGGCACTTAGGAGTAGAATTGCTGGGTCATATGGTAACTTGATGTTTAATGTTTGAGGAATTGCCAAACATTTTCTCAAAGTAGTTGCATGAGGGCTCTGATTTCTTCACATCAGTCATCAGTCCTAACTGTTATTTGTCTTTTTGATTATAGCCATTCTGTGGGTGTGATGAGGAATCTTATTGTGGTTTTGATTTGCATTTCCCTAATGACTAAAGATGTTCTTTTCATGTGCATATTAGCCATTTGTATATCTTTTTTTTTTTGAGAAATGTCTATTCAAATCTTTTGTCCATTTTAAAAATGAGATTTGTCTTTTGTTTCTGAGCTGTAAGCACTTACTACATATTCTGGATACAAGTTCTTTTTCAGATATAGTCACCCACCTTATCTGCAGGGAATATGTTACATGATCCCCCCAGTGGATGCCTGAAACCACAGATAGTACCAAACACTATATGCACTGTGTTTATTCTTATACATACATACCTATGATAAAGTTTACTTTATAAATTAGGCACAGCAAGAGATTAGCAACAGTGACTAATAAAATAGAACAATTCTAATAATATACTGTAATTATACTGTATGTATAACATAGATATGCTGGACAAAGGGATGATTTATATCCCAGGAAGTTCAGAGTGGGATGGAGTGAGATTTCATCACGCTATTCAGAATGGCATATCATTTAAGACTTCTGAATTTTTATTTTTGGAATTTTCCATTTATATATTTGAGTCACTGGCAACTGTGGGTAGTTGAAACCATGAGGAGAGAATCTGGAGAAGGGAGACTACTATAGATAATTTACAGATATTTCTTTTTATTCTTGGGTTGTCTTTTCATTTCCTTGATAGTATCTTTTGAAGCACAATAGGTTTTAATTTTAGTAAAGTTCAACTTATCAATCTTTTTTATTGCTTGTGCTTTTGATATTATATCTAAGAAATCACTTATTTACGCAAGATCAAGAAGATTTACTCCTGCATTTTCTTTTTTTTAAACTAATCCTTCATTCAGCTTAATTTTTATTTATTGATTTTTAGAGAGAGAAAGAGAGAAACATTGACTTGCTGTTCCATCAATCCATGCATTCATTGGTTGCTTCTTGTATGTGTCCTGACCAGGGATTGAACTGAGCAACCTTGGCATATTGGGACCATATAACCAGTTGGTTAGATACTCTAACCAACTGAGCTACCTGGCCAGGGCATTCCTGTATTTTCTAATAGAAGTTTTGTAGTGTTATCTGTTACATTTACATCTGTGGTCCATTTTGAGTTAATTTTTGTGCATGCTGTGAGGTAGGGTTCCAAATTTATACTATATGTTGACATCTAGTTGTCCAGCATCATTGGTTGGAAAGACTATCCTTTACCCATCAAATTATCTTCATCCCTTTTGTTGAAGATTGATTGACCATAAATGTATGGGTTTATTTTTGGACTCCAAATTCTGTTCCATTGATGTATTCTGTTTCATTTATCTGTCTATCTTTATGCCAGTACCACACTGTCTAGATAGTTTATCTTTGTGGTAACTTTTGAAATCATGTAGTATGAGTTGACCAACCTTGTTTTTCAAGATAATTTTGGCTGTTCCTAAAAAAGCCAGTGGAGTTTTGATAAGAATGTTATTGAATCTGTAACATCAATATCAATATCAATTTTGAGATTGAATGTTATTGAGATCAGTTTGGGGGAGTATGCCATTCATGAACATAGATGTCTTTCCACTTGCTTAGATCTTTAATTTTTTAACAATGTTTTGTGGTTTTCAGTGTAAGTGTAATACTTTTGAGATTCATTCACATTATCACTTCTCTGTCTTTTGGCAAGATCTAGTGAAATTCATTCACATTAGCACATGTATCAACAGTTTGTTCCTTTTCATTGTGGAGTAGTATTCCATTTTATGGATGTATCATGGTTTATCCAGTTGATGGACATTTGATTTATTTACATTTTTTGGCAATTATAAATAAAGCTGCAAAAGATATTTGTATACAAATTTTTATTTAAACATAGGTTTTAATTTCACTTGGGTAAATACATAAAAATGGAGTTGCTGGCTGTATATATGTTTACCTTTAAAAGACAATACCAAACTGTTTTCCAAAGTGGCTGTATTATTACTATTTTGCATTCCCATCAGCAATGTGTGCAATTTCCAGTTGCTCCACATCCTCATCAAAAACTTGGTATTATTAGTTGTTTTTTGTAAAACCCATTCTGATAGGTCATATTACATTGAAATTTTAATTTTCATTTCTCTAATGACTAATTATATGAATCATAAAATTCATGAAATCCTAGACTTTTGGAGTTAGAAGAAACATGGAAGAATTCATTATTGGCTTTTACTTGCGTTCTTCAGACATATTTCGTGGGCTCTCTCAGGCTGGGGGAGTTGTAGGACTGAGGAGCAGGTTGAGTGGGTAGGGAGCTGAACTCCCTACACAAAAGGTTCTACTTTTCCAGTTTTTTAAAATATTGAATTTCCCTGTGATATATTATTAGAAAAAAGATACCTCTGTTGTTGTTGTTGTTTTTTAAAAGACAAAGCAGATCCAGAGAAGTAAATTGACTTAAGTTTATCTATTTAGTCTGGAGTAGGCTCATATTCCAGTGTTCTTTATTTTACATTCTACTACCTTGCCATAATTCTAAAATTTGATAGTATGTATTGGCTCAAGGAAGAATTATGATGAAAAGTCTGATCAAGATTTATTAAAATCCTAAATATTTTGAAAAGATGTTTCTTTTATACTGAAAAACAGTACATGGAAACTAAGTCATCTTTCATGAGTTAGCTGTGCTAAGAAAGTGAAGGTTATCTTTTCTTTAGGAAACCAGTTTCTAGTGCAAACCTTCTAAAATTACTGTGCTTGGTTTCTAAGTCATGTAGAAGATGTGGCACAACTGTCAGAAGTTATAAATCTACATTATGGAAATAGGTGAGGGAACAAGCAGGGATTTGCCATGGGGAAACAGACATTATATTTTGTTATCAGTTTTGACAAACACCAGCAATGTCTCATCAATGTTGAAGGGGTAAAATTGAATCCATTAGGCACAATCAGAATGGTTAGAATAAGTTATATTTTATAAGAAGGAGTTAGTTCTGAAATCCTTCCTTTATTGAAGTTTTTCTAAAAATTATTAGAGTGTGAAAGCAGTTCCATATTGAAAAATCTGAGATTGGCTGCAGGACTAATGAGTAAGCAGTGCATGATTAGACTGAGCAGAATTTTATTACAATGTTTTTTGTGGATTTGAGTAAAAGTTTAACTTAATAAAGGTGTAGTGAAAGGAAGATTATATTTGGACTCAAAAAACTTGAAGTTGAGACTTGGATCTGCTTCATACTACTTATATGACCTTGAATGAGTCACTTAACTTATGTGACTTTTTCATGCTTTTTAAAAATATTTCAGAAAAGGTGATAGTAATATCTGCCCAACCTACATCCCAGAGTTATAAGAGGAGATCAAAAATAATGAGAAAATGTATGTGAAAGCACTTTGTAAATTTTAAAGTATTATTCAACTATAGTTTTTATTAATAAACTTTCAAATTATGAAATACAGGTTTTAAAAAATTTTTTTTCATATTTTGCCACAATTTTCTTACATTCTTTTTGCCTTTGTTCCATGTCTCTAGTTTTAGAGGGAAGTTTTGCTCTGTCTTCAGTCTTCCTCCTCTTTCAAAAAGATGACCGTTCCTCATTTCTGTCCATTAGAAGAGATGACTGTGTTCATTTTCTCCTAAGGGAAAGATGAGTTGGTGTTTATTTTATACAGATATTTATCTTAACAAGTCTGGCTGAAGAGTTAAACTTACAAGCTGCGTGTAGGTTTTCTTACTTGGCATTGAATTTCCCTTCCTGGTGGTTGTTCAGTTTCTTACACTGCTGCCTTCTCTCTGGCCTTACTGCTTCCTGTGTCTGTGTTTGACACAAAATATGCCTTTACCTTGGTCAAGCCCTTTTTTTTTTTTTTGTCTGCAATAGAGTTCATGATATCTTATCAAGATACGCTTTGTGGACATCAATGGTGGAGTCATATATTTCAACTCCTCTGATCCTGACAAGAGATTTCACTTGCCAATTTGGCTCCTCTGTCTTAGATGGAGTTAAGAGTTTTTGTCAGTCTTCAGAAACTATAGATATTGGAAACAACTCTTTCTTGTTTGTTGGTAAAATGGAAGTATCTTCTCCTTTTGATATCTAAAGCTGATGAAGTTGTCCATTTTAGTGTTTTTCCTTTTCTTTCTGTTTCAGAGAGGGACTTTTTTTTTAACCTGAGGGTTTCCAAGGTCATTTTGAGTGGACATGGTCTTACCAACTTCTTTTTATTCAAGTTAATGAAAAAAAACTTGTATATTTTATGTATGTATACATGTATGTTTAATTTTTATAAGAGTTTATTGAGCCAGACTGATGACATATTACAGGGGCAAGGTTTCAATGCTTTCCAAACATCCTACCCCAAACTGAAAGGCTGCTGGACTGATTCCTGGTGGGGGCATTTGCTTGGGTGTGGGCCCATCCCTGGTTGGTGGCCCATCCCTGGTGAGGGGCAACTGATCAATGTTTTTCTCCCTCTCTTTCCTCCTTCCTTTCCCTCTCAAAAAATAATATCTTTTTTTAAAGCCAGCAGGTAGACATTTAAAGAGTACTCTCTTCAATAATGATGTTCTAGGGTTGGATTGCTCACTGGGAATTCAAAGGTTGACATATACTTTAATCATTCATATCTAGAGGAAAATCATATTTTGGCCCAGAGAAATCTGAATTCTAAAAATACTACAGGGGCTGCATTCTCAGTATGAATTGTTGTATGCATATGGTATATTAAAAACAAAAACAAAAATGCTGGGTCCCTAAACACAGTTTTGCAGTTATAACCAAATGCTTGTAGTGTTCAATACTAAGTAGACCAAAGAAATTCATAACCAATAAAATTGGACAATTTGGATAGCTTAATCAATGATTTGGTTGGAAATACAATGACATCTCTAAAATGTCACTTATTAGACTTATTTAATGGTGGGAATTTTAGGTCTTCATATTTTTCAGTAATATGTACATTAAGTCACATAAAATTGCCACCATTTTGTGATAACTTGGTGTATTTTGTATTTAGATATGTTATACAAGAAGTATGTACGACATACCTTAAGAGGGCCCGGTCCTTCTGCTTATTAATGTAGGGCATCTTTGTGGGCTCTTAAAATGTTTTGTTGTAGCAATATATCTTGTCACCAAGCTATGAATACTGTAGATTTTAATGGTTTGTGTGTTTCTTAAACATAACAACATAGGATATATCAATGAAAGCATTATCATTTAGGGTCATACAGGTATATGTTGAGTTGCAGAATAGATGACTTTTTCTAAAAAATTGATTTTATATGGAAGTATTTTTTAAATTATATTTTATTGATTATGCTATTACATTGTTCCAATTCCCACAATTGGTGTTGCCAGAGGTGTTGTGTGGGTGTGGTGTAAGTGAAATGGGTGAAGGGAATCCAAAAGGACAAACTTCAAGTTATAAAATAAATGAGTCCCTAGGATCTAATGTACACAGAGTATGACAACTTTGGTTAATAACACTGCATCGCATATTTGAAAGTTACTAAAGGAGCCTTAAAAATTCTTAGTAAAAGAAAAAATTGCAACTATATATGGTGAAGGATGTTAACTAGACTTATTGTGGTGGTCATTTTGCAATATATACAAATGTTGAATTATGTTGTACATCTGTAACTAATAAAATGTTGTATGTCAATTATACCTTTAAAAAGAAAAGAAAATTTCCTGCCTCAAATAATAAACATGATATGACCATGTTTATCATTTCATTTCTGAAGTTTATTGTATGCTGTGTGGTATCTAGATCCCCCCCATTTTATACATATTGGATAATATCTCCTTAATTTATCCAGAATAGTATTATTTCACCAATGCTAGGTATTTATAAGTGAACTGAAAGGACTTTCCTTAATATGGGTATAACTATGTACCCTAATTGCCTGGGGATTTAAGTTTTATTATTTTTAACTTTTAATTACAGTTAGTTATGATCAATGCCTTTGACTGGAATCTACGTACTTGGAAAATATGCTTGCAAAGTGACCACGAAATAATAGAGTTAAGCAAGTCTATAATTTTAAAATCTCAAAAAGCTTTCAAGAGATATTTGAATCTAAGAGTTGGCAATCTAAGACAAGTGACTAGAGGGAAGTGGTGGTACAGTCTTCATGCCCAAACTGTATCAGTGGAGTTGAAGTTAGAATTGTTTTTCATATAAGTGTTACAAATTTTTTCTTAACCAATATTTCTTCTACATATTGAAACTTGTGTATTAATTATGCCTCTTTTAGTACTCAGAGGCTGAATGGCCTGTAACAGCCTTTGGCCATAAGGTTTATAAAGCCTGAGTCATAAATATAGGTTTAGAGAATGATTTTTCTCCTGTAGCATAAATTACCACAGGATGAAAACTGGCCAGTGTCAGAATTCCTGTTGAGTTAGGAATGCAGTTGATTTAAAGAGAAGGTACCACTGAGGAAGCGTTCTTCAGCACCACAATGCAGTGACCTGGGTTGCCTCACCCTGGAGAATACCTAAGGCTCCTTCCCTTACAATGTAACAGGTGTGCAGAGACAAAAAAATATGGCCCAAATGAAAGAACAGATCAAAACTCCAGAAAAAGAGCTAAGCGATGAGGAGATAGGCAACCTATCAGGTGCAGAGTTCAAAGCACTGGTAATCTGAATGCTCACAGAAATGATTGAATTCGGTCACAAATTGAAAGAAGAAGTGAAGGCTATACAAAGCGAAATAAAGGAAAATATACAGGGACCAACAGTGACAGGAATGAAACTGGGGCTCAAATCAACAATTTAAAACAAAAGGAAGAAATAAACATCCATCTGGAACAGAATGAAGAAACAAGAATTCAAAAACAATTAAGAGAGGCTTAGGAATCTCCAGGACAACTTTAAATGTTCCAACATCCGAATCATAGGGGTGCCAGAAGGAAAAGAGAAATAGCAAGAAATCGAAAACGTATTTGAAAAAATAATAAAGGAAAAGTTCCCCAATCTGGTGAAGAAAATAGACTTCCAGGAAGTCCAGGAAGCTCAAAGTCCCAAAGAAATTGGATCCAAGAAGAAACACACCAAGGCACATCATAATTAAGTTACCCAAGATCAAAGATAAGGAGATAATCTTAAAAGCAGCAAGAGAAAAGGAGACAGTTACCTGCAAAGAAGTGCTCATAAGAATATCAATTCATTTCTCAAAAGAAACGTTATAGGCAAGAAGGGGATGGAAAGAAATATTTGAAGTCATGAAAGGTAAGGACCTACATCCAAGAATACTGTATCCAGCAAAGCTATAATTTAGAATGGAAGGGCAGATAAAGTGCTTCCCAGATAAGGTCAAGTTGAAGGAGTTCATCATCACCAAATCCTTATTATATGAAATGTTAAAGGGACTTACCTAAGAAAGAGAAGATAAAAATCTATAAGTAGTAAAATGACAACAAACTCACAACTATCAACAAGTGAACCTAAAAAAACAAAAAGAAAAACTAAACAAACAACTAGAACAAGAACAGAATATGGAGATCATATGGAAGGTTATCAGTGGAGAGGGGAAGAGGGAGAATGGGGAGAAAAGGTACAGGGAATAAGAAGCATAATTGGTAAGCACAAAATAGGCAGGGGAGGGTTAAGAATAGTATAGGAAATGAAGAAGTCAAAGAACTTATATGTACAACCCACGGACATGAACTAAGGGAGCAGGAATACAGGAGGGTGGGGGATACAGGGCAGAGAGGGATAAATGGGAGAAATAAGTAAGGATGACTGTAATAATAATCAATAAAATATACTTAAAAAATAAAAAAGGAAGTATACATATTATTTCTTGCTTTTATTTTCCTTGGGGAATTTTTCTTACAATTTTCTTGTGACACTTGGAGTAATCAATAATGCTGTTTCTATATTTACAAATGTACCAAAAGGGGATACCCAAATAAAAATTAAATATATATCTGAGCATATACACATTTTTAAAACAAAATACAATGTTTTATACTGGGGAGAATACTCTATTTCCTCTATATTGTTCTAGGATTCCTACCATTCAAGCTCCTAGAAGGTAGAGTATAACTATTGTGATAAGTATCTATGTGTCAAAAGGTTGCTGTATAGGAGGCAATTCAACTATCTATCAACTGATGAATAGGTAAAAAATGTGGTACATCCATAAAATGGAATAGTACTCAGCAACAGAAAAATATTGATATATGCAATAGTATGGATGAATCTCATGCATTACGCTAAGTGAAAGAAGCCAGACACAAAAGGGTTACATACTGTATAATTTTATTACATGACATTCTAGAAAAAGCAAAAATATAGGGATGGAAATCACTTCATTGGTTACGAGGGAGTGCAGATAGGGGAAAGGAAATGACTATATTAAAACACAAGGCAGCTTGCTTAGATGGAAATATTTTATATCATGATTGTGGTAGTGGTTACATGACTATAATATTTTAAAACACAGTTAAATAGGGTGAATTTTACTTTTTGCAAGTTGTACTCCTTTAAATGAGACCCTGCCCACCCCCCCCCACCCCAAAAAGCATTATGGTATACCAAGTAGGTCTCCCAACAAATACTGAGTTGCTGGAATTCGATTAATATCTGCTTTCTGCTAGCCACTAGCTTATTCTATGAGAGTTCTTAGTTACACACAACAGAAATTGATTCTGGCTGATTTTACCACAGAAATTTATTGAAAAGACATTGGGTGGCTCAGAAAACTTTTAGGAAGGGTGCAGAAGCAGAATTTCAAGGGAAGCTAGGGAGCACCCAGCACCCAGAATAGCACTATGGAGCCTTTCCAGAGGGGAATCCCACCTCTGCCTCTGAACTCTGAATGCCACCGCTTGCCCCACTGTCACCAAGGGTACTGGAAAGTAGGCCCCAATGTCATATTGCTGCTTCCTCTGCCCCTGTACACTTGATATGGTACTGCAACGGTTTCAGCTGCCTGCATGGCCACCGCAATGTATCCTCCTTGGTCCCTGCTTCTTCACTGTCACAGCATCAGAGTCGCGATCCAGTAGGAGTATCTGGTTGGCCAAGCCCAAGTTACACGCTCTCTGATGGCTAAAAGGAAGGCTAGGAAAGGGAGTGTCTGATAGTTTTGGTTTCTATATATTTCCCATCAAAACTCATAAAGTATAGAAAGCAGTTTGCTTGATGGACAAAAAAAGTCCATTATATCTATGTACCCATCAAAATATGAACAAAGTTTAAAATTTTATTTTCT
The DNA here is from genome assembly GCF_021234165.1 of Pteronotus mesoamericanus. Taxonomy (NCBI): domain Eukaryota; kingdom Metazoa; phylum Chordata; class Mammalia; order Chiroptera; family Mormoopidae; genus Pteronotus; species Pteronotus mesoamericanus. Next base: position 20,984,274 of record NW_026555065.1, read on the forward strand.
TTAGCACTTATCCTCCTAGTAAATAAGCTAGCATTCTGTTAATGTTTATTATTGTATGATGCTATTTATGAGTATGTCCAGCTTCATATATGATATTTGATCTTTAGGGGGATTTTTTAAAGATTTTATTTTTTGGAACAATTTTAATTTTACAGTAAAATAAAGAGGAAGGGAGAGTGGTTTCTTATAAAGTATCTGCGTGGCCCTCTCCATTATTTAGGCTGATTTTAATGTGAAGAATAGTTCTGAATCTGCAAAGAATGACCAATATGTGCTCTGAACATGGTAAGTAGTCAGTAGATGTTGTTAAATTCATAAAAGTTAGAAAAAGTATGTTATTCTTATAACACAAAAATGTGCTAAAATACAAAAATAAGCAGTACACTGAAAGAGTGTACCATGATCGAGTAAGGGAATCTCAGGCTATGTTATTATTGGGAAGTACGTTAATAGACTATCATTATCAAAAGGTCAAGTGAGACAAATCTTGGGCTTGCTTTCTCAGAATCTGCTGAGATGACCACATGCTTACATACTAGGTAAGTAAGGACACTCGAGGAAACCAAAGAAAACACGATGGGAGGGCAGACATTGTCTGGATGGAAGTGACTGCAGAAATGAAAGGTGGGGAGGATAGTGAGAAGCAGAAAAGAGAGAAGCCCTTGTCTTTAGTTTATCTTTGTTCCCTTTGTCTTGCTTTCTTAAGAGGTGGTGCGAAGGTTAAGGGGCAGCATACAAAGGAGGCCAGATTTGAGAGGCTTCCTTTTCTAGAAGGCAGAGATAGAGAATGTGGGGTGAAAAATGGATAATGTCTATCAACATTTAATTTGGCTCCTGTGGAATGAGGTGGAGGCACTTGACAATAGGCAATGTTCAGGACCTCTCATCAGCTGCACACTGTCCCCATGCAGCAAGTGAAGTGGCCTTGTTAAAAATCTTAGCACAGCAGAGAGAGGAAAGGGAGACAGGTAGCAGCTTTTCACCCTTGCCTGAGACTACAGGATTTATTACTCTCTACACATTCACTTTCTTCTCTTTCAGATCTGGTAAAGAATGAACACTTGGGCGTTTCGCTTCATGTAGGTTTAGTTAGCAATCACATTATTAAATAGTAGAATAACCTGTATGCACTGAAGCCAGGCTCTCAGCAGCTCAGTTCTGAATAGTCATAAGAGGATGATGAACACCAGGGTAAGCAATAGGACTTCAGAACAGTCACCAAGTGGATATAAGAGGTAGGGAGTGATTGAGAAACAATGTAATGAGTCCGTTAAAACAAAGTGGACAAGTGCATCATGACCACAATCATTATTTATTTACTAATCATTCAAAAAATATTTGAGTGCCCACCCACTCCTTGGTGACAGAGGGTACAGCAGAGAAGGCAGATAGGCCTGTTCTCTGCCCTTAAGGAGTTCACAGTCTACCAGGAAGCAGACACACTGAGTTTAATCAAAGAATGCTATGCTCATGTTTAGCACTTTCCCAACATTCTGAGAGAGTTCTACATAATATAAGCTAGGAAGACAGGGATTTGTGAGGAATGTATAAGTTTTAAGACAAAGAGAACATCAGAATTTTAGCCTGGAGACAGGAAAAAAACAAAAACACAGCTTTAGAGAAAGTAAAAGAAATCCAAAATTGGTAAACTGTGATAAAAGAATGCTAGCAGAAAGGAGAAGTTCAGTGTTAGGAAATGAAATTTAAATATAAAGAAAAAGAATCAAATGTAAAAAAAAGAAGTTAAAAATTAGAAAATACAGAATTAAAATACAAAAATACTTATTTGATATTTGTGAAAAATTTCTAATTAATATCTGAGGGAAAAAATGTTGAAAGCAAAAGTATAGAGTAAGTTACATGAGTGAGGGGGGAAAAAAAACCCCAACGACCTGCATGTTGGATGAAAATATTAAGTTTCAATAAGATTAGGTCACTTTCTCAGAGTCACAGAGCCCGTGATGGAGCCTCTGAGAATTAGATCCTAGGTTATCTACTTTCAGAACTTGCGCTCTTAACCGTTACACATTACTGCCTCTTTTAATCAAAGTGAGGTATAGTTTTGCATAGTCATTTACAAAATTCTTGGCAATCTTTTTTCTTTTTTATGTTAGGTATTTGTTGTTAGTTTGACGATGGTGGTGAATTTTTGCTTTGTACCTTATTGATATTTTTCTGTATATGAATAGATCAATTATGCAGTTTCTGAGGCTTAACCATAATCCCTATTTTCTAAATGTTTCTTAAATACCCCAGGTATATCAGTAGCACATCAGTTATCAGCATTTGCCTTTTAAAAGAAGAACAGCTTAATTGAGATATAATTTACTTACCACACAGGTCACCCTTTTAAAGAGTATATACCCTTTTAAAGAATACACACCCTTTTAAAGAGTATAAAGCTTACTGGTTTTTAGAATATTCACAAAATTGTGCCACTATTACCAATGCGTATTTTTATTTTCACTATCCTTAAAAAGAAGCTCTTTACCTATTAACACTCCCCATTCTTTCCTACCACCAGCCTTCGGGAACTACTAATATACTTTTCGTTCCTATGAGTGCGTGTGTTTTGGATGTTTCATATAAGTGGAATCATTTACTCCGTGACTTTTTGTGAATGACTTATTTCACTAGCATAATGTTTCTAAAGTTTACCCATGTTGTAGCATGTATCAGTACTTTATTCCTTTCAAAAGATTGTAGAAATATGCAAATATAAGTTTTACAATGCCAACAAATTTTAAGTGTACAATTAAGTGAAAGTATTAATATTTCCACATTCTTGTGCTTCTTTCTTATTGCTGAGTACTATTCCATTATATGGATATACCACATTTTGTTTATCCCCTCATCATTTTATGAACACTGCATTGTTTCTGCTTTTTGGTTATTATGAATAATTCTGCTGTGAACATTCACATACCAGCATTTACTTTAAATCTGAAATACTGTAGCTCAATCATGATGAAGAAGAAACAACTTCGAACTTGTATTTTAAGTGCATCTCTTAGACTAATGAGATAATGATAATGTGTTCCTGGGTAATCACCTATTTCACTTGGTTGAAGAGCAGGTGGTCTTATCCATTTTCAAGATGAAAAGACTGTAAATGGCTCAAAGTATTGTGAAAGGTAAATGAATATGTAACAGTAAAGACCAATGAACATGAAGTGGTCTCTTCATCTGGGAGGTGTTGGGGAAAGATGCTAACTTTCGGAGGGAGAAGGAAAGAAGAGATGCTTGGGCAGTTGTAGACTGAAATTAGAAGTTAATCTTTGGGCTTCACCCTGTTTCCTTCCTCCTCTTCTTGGCATCCCTTGTTTTCTCATCTCCAGGCTTTCTTGCCACATGATTTCAGCAGCTTCACTTGCTACTCTTCTTCCTCTCTTTCCCTCAAAACTATCCGCTTCGTTAATTACCAGCTAACTTTATATCATGTATGTGCTCAATAAACCCCTGTTAGTTTGTGTGCTTTTTTGACAGTAGAAGTAGTGTGTATGTGTTTATTTGTTAACCTGAATGAACTGTAAATGATGGAATGCCTAGTAATCGGAGGGAGAGATTTTGTGGCTGGACAGGCATTTCTTGATTCATACCACTCAACTTATTGTGTCTATTTTTTTTAAAAAGACTTTTGGAGTAGGAAAGGAAAAGAGAGGGAGTCTGAGGTTCTTATAACCCTTTAAGGAGTTGTCTCTACCTAAAAATCACAGGAAGGAATGGTAGAACATAAGGCTTATAAAGGTGACAGACAGTTCAGTACAAAAGCAGAGAAAGGTCTCTCTTGGCTGAATGCCACTTCTGGAGGAAATAATCATTTTGGCGGAGAGTGTGTAGAAGGAGGGGAAGGTATGGTGCAGTAGGGGGAGAGTTTTGAGGCTTAGGACATTTAGGTAGAAGCACTGAGAACTAGATGAGGTCTGATTTTAGAAGGAGGGAGTAGTCAGTCATTGTGTGCCATTCCACTTCATTCCTGTAAGTTGCCAGCGGTAGTAATTTATACAATCATTTATTTTTTGTTAAATTACCATGTATTACAATAATTATTATGCATTGTCAAATTACTGTTGTGATTTATTTCATTAGAAAACTGTACATAACCTTTGTAGTTAGGCACATTACTCAGTTGCCCTCAATAGAAAACATTGCTGTTGGGTAAGAATATTGATAGGCATGTGAGACTTTGTGACACTAAATCACAGCATTCTTTTCAGCTTCATTTAATGAAGCAGTGTGTTAGGCCCTGCTGTTATTACAGTGAAAGCCAATATCCCAACCTAAAGAGGTGTATGATTTTGTGGGTGATTATCAAATCACTGTAATAAAATGTGCAAACTACTAAGAGATGTGAACTGGACTCTGCGAACATCTGGCTCAGATAAGAGCCATCAGGAGACGCTTTTGGAGAAAGTAACAGTTGAACTCCCTTGAATGATAAGTAGGAACGGGTTGGGCACAGAAGTCAGGATTGCTGAGGGACATTACAGGTCCTTACATGTAGAAGGAACAGCATGAGCAAAGGTGGAGGCCTCCTTGTCTGCATTTATTGCTAATTCAGGGAGGGAGAGACCAATAAGCATTCATGGGATGGGAAAGAAGATATAAAATAAGAAATTGATTCTGCTGACAAAGAGCACATTGTTCACTTACGGGAGATGCATTTGTTCTTTTGTGCCACAAGGGTGTCATTTAACAAGTTACCTGCCTCTTCCATTGTGCAATATGGTGTGCTAGTGGCTTGATAAAATTAATGTACCCTGACCAAATGAGCAGTTTACTTTCTTCTTATAAAATCAGGGCTGGTAAGTGGCTATGCATTCATTTAGCTGGCTTTATAGGTTTAAAAATTTTTTAGACAAATTTAAGGGAGTTTTATGGACAAGGAATCTTCAAATAAAATGGTTAGGTATTCTTAGTTGTCATAAAAATGTGATTGATTGGTGATGATGGACTTAATGCATAAAAGTAACTTGACAAGCTCCTTTCAAACCCAAATGTCCAACAATAGGGATTGGTTGAATATATCATGTTATATAATCAGAACCTATTCAGCTTTAAACATGGTGTTATAGAAGAATGTTATGACATAGATGCTCGCCATGTTTTTAAAGATCCAAGAGCAGTCTATAAGACAGTGAATAACATGATTTCACTTTTGCTAAAATGTATATTAACCGGTAAGCTGCAGGCTTCTGTAGCCTAGGAAAATAAAATAGGTCCTATTTATATTCTCCAAATGGTAATAACTCAGCCTGCCCCTCCATTCCCAACTTTTCTGATTCCTGTTCCCAGTTATTTCAGAGACACCTAAATGTCAGCAGTGGCCACCATGAAGTGCCAGCCATCTTATTCCTCTTTGACTTACCCTTGTTGATAGATGGTGCCCTCAGTGAGCCTCCCTGAAGGTACTGCGGAGAACCTCAAGGCCTTGCCAGAGAGGCCACTATCAGCATGAGTCTATGAAAGCCCTTAATTTTGGGATGACAGAGAGGGGCTGGGTTCCATTCAGAGGTGGGGAAAAATAACTTCCTTCTCAGATCCGGGCCCTTCTTTTGTTGCCAGGGCCTTGAAGTAAGCACAGAGTCCACTGATCCACTCAAGGAATCAAGCACTGCTTCTAACTGCTGGTCTTCATTCCTTATCCACAGGGTTCAAACTTGGCAGGTTAAAGCAGAGGTTGCCATGCTCCCCAATCCAAACGGCTGCTTCGCTTGTTTTCACACTCTGGGTGGAGGGCACCATCATCTGCCTCGCTGCTCAAGCCAGAACCCTGAGAGACATTCCAGATGTTTGCCATTTTACATTTAGCCTCCAAGACCTTTTCATTCTTCTGCCCTGCTATCTTGGGAATCTATTCATTATTTTTGTCTCCCTTGCCTCCTAGAATTCAGACTTTCATTTCTCAGCAGGATTATATTAATAGCCTCCCGAGCATTTCTGAAGCGTTCGGTCCTCCTTCCTCCCTGGCGTAGCCTCCACACTGCTTTAGCATGAAGTGCAGGGACCTGCGGTCTAGCCTGAATCATCTCCATCCAGTCGTCCCCCCCGACGTCTCTCTCACATCTGTGTCTTTTTTTCCCTTGTGGCAAAATACACATAGTATAAAATTTGCCATTTAAAAAATTGAGAAATAATTGACATAATATTAGTTTCAAGTGTACCACGTAGTGATTTGATATTTGAATATATTGTGAAATGAACACCTCTGTAAGTCTAGTTAACATCTGTTACCACACATAGTTACAGTTTTTCTTGTGATGAAAACTTTAAAGATCTACTCTTAGCAATTTTCAAATACACAATATGGTATTTTTAACTATAGTTACAATACTGCCTATTATATCCTCTATAACTTACTCATTTTATAAAATATTTATGCCTTTGAAGTGTACAATTTAGTAGGGTTAAGTACTTCATAATGTTGTGTAACCAGTCACCGCTCTCTATTTCCAGAACTCTTCCATCATTCCAGACAGGACATCTGGTGTTTTTATATGCCCATCCCCCCACTGCCACACCTATCCTCCTACAGCTGTCTCCACACTTGACTCTAATGCCATCTTATCTGAGAAACTTTCCTCAATTCCTTTTAGACTTGGGTTAGATCCTTTTTTTTTTTTTCCTTCCATGACACTCTGGACAAACTCCTATCATGGCACATTAGCAATATTATGATTGCAGGTTTGTGTGGCTCTTCCACTAAACTTTGAGGTCTTTGAATGAAGAGCCCGACGGAGTCTTTCACCTTTGCATCCTTAGCTTCTAGCGCTGTGTCTGTTGGGAATAAATGATTGGACTCACCTTCCTGTCAGCTATGCAAATTAGCCCTTGCTTACACGCTAGCATTGAAAGAAAATCAGGTCGCAGGTCTAAAAGAAATTTCATAACCCTAGGCTCTTTCCACTTTCCATTAGATATTCATGGAAATTTGTTTGTGGGGATTGCTTTGAGTATGCAATTTCTCAGGCAGTTGCACATAGTCTCATATTTATAATTTTAGTGAGTGATGGGTGAGTGGGACAAGGATTAGTGAGAGTAAAAATTTATGAAATGCTGACAATATGTGTGGTCTGAAATATCAAGAATAGTGGATTTCTAAGACTGCTATATTTGTCAGGTTATTAGGTACAAAAGAAAGAATGTAAGTTTTATTATTTTTGTGATAGTGCATGGAAAATCAGTGAAAAGACATTGGAATGAGTCAAGCTAGTAGGTAGGACTTAAGGGCACAATGAATTCTTTTTTCCTTCTGTTCATTCCCTACCCCCTGAGAACAGGAAAATAGATGGGAACAATTCTTTTTTAATTAAAAAAAATTCCTCACCTGAGGATATGTTTATTGATTATTTAGAGATAGAGGGAGGAAGGGAGGAAGGGAAGAGGGGGGAAAGGGAGGGGAGGGATGGAGAGAGGGGGGAGAGAGAGAGAGATCGATCTGCTGCAGTTGGTTGCCTCCCAGCCCGGAACCAAACCTGCACCCTGGGCCCTGATGGGCCCTGATGGGAATTGAATCCTAGTGTTTTGGTGTCCCGGATGATGCTCCAACCAAATGAACCACCCAACTAGGGTGGGAATAATTCTTTAAAGAGCTGTCACTGAGTCTAGTTTGGAACCCCTAACTTCTCACAGCAGTAGTTAAGTGTTTCACCTCTGGTTATACTTCACCCTGATGTGAGATACTGAATTTATGAAATGGGGTGGGACAGAAACTCCAAAATTCCTAGAATTAAAACTAGATATATGGATCTATCATCCATGAACTTTTATTTCACTTCATTTTGCCTTAAATTGAGTCAAGTAAAATCCTAAGCATATGATTTAAAATCCTTTTCAGTCAACTGCTCAACTAGAAAGGTCAATCTTCATCACTCCATTTACACTGAATAAACATATTTGTGGCAGCAAGAGAAGAGATCTGAATCAGGAAGAAAGCACAGTCCAGTAAAGTGATTCAGTTGTCTAATCAGGCATATGACTTGAACGTAATTTGAAGAGTCCTTGAAGTTTCTTTTTTTAAAGGCTTGAAATCAGAAATTTGCAATTGACACACCATGAGTCATACAGATCTGATTGAAGTTCCTGCATTTTCTTTTTTCTTTCAACTCCTGAACTATACTCCTTCATTTTATTTGCTGTTTGGAGTCTAGTGAAGAAAGGAAGTGAGAATAATTTAAAATGAAATTAGATTGTACATTTGCATATTGTAGAACTAGTGGTATTTTGGATTTACAATTTGTGATATAAATGACCTTGCAGTAGTGGTTTTCACAAAACACATTTCAAATTTCTGTTTGAAGACATTTAAAAAGTAGTAGCATGGTAGTATCATTTACCTGCTTAGGACTTGTAAAATCATCACTGTAACTCAGATGTTTTTCTTTTTAATCTCTAAATACAATAAAAACATCTGATTGTTACTTTAAGAGGCCCGACTGTAACATTTTATCCTATTCATTCACTGGTAACTTAAAGTCACATGATGCATTGATGGAACTGAATGTCTCACTTAAAGTAGAAAGTAGCAACTCAAGAGAAGGATGTTCAGGATGGATCTTTTTTTCTAATGTGCCTAGCCAAGGCATTTGGTTTCAGGATGTTCTGTATTTTCTGAACAAAGCAGGTGTGATTTTGTTGACTTATTTGCCTAAAGTTATGTATAATTTAGAGGAAAACGCTTTTCAAGAATGAAAGCATGTGGCACTGCTGCCGGCATGGTACTATGGTGATATTAATAATTTAAACATCTATTAGGTCTTTCATATAATCAAATGATCCACAGTTATATAAAGAGGAGTAATTCTGAAGCTTTAGCCCTTAATGTGAGGAAACCTCATAGGTCATAAACGTAAAATGTCTCCTGCATTGATGCTGATGGATTATTATTATTTTTTGATAGAGAACTCATTTTATTTTATTTTTTATTGATTGATTTTAGAGAGGAAGGGAGAGAAAGGGGAAAAAAACATCAATATATTGACCACCAATTTATGAATTCATTGGCTGATTCTTATATGTGCCTGACCAGAGGTTGAACTGGCAACCTTGGCATATCAGGACAATGCTCTAGCCAACTGAGCTACCCTGCCAGGTGCCGATGGATATTTCTGGATGTTTGACTAATGGAGAAAACTTTTGAGGTGTACTTTGTATGCTTTAGGTGTTTGTTGACATGAATTATACCTTTGAAGGGGTTGAGGATGGGGCTTCTGAAGAAGAAAGGCTTTGTCCAGAGACCTAGGAATGAAACATATCTGACTTTCAGCTCTACATAACAATAATTAATGCATGCAAAATTTTGTATATGTGTTTAACATGATGCAGAAGATGTCATCATAATGACATTTTTTATTTGAGAAGGTCGACTTATTATTTTTAACAGCAGAACAAAAGGATATAGAATGGAAAGTTGATCTCTGTGCCCTCCCCAATGTCCAGTCTCCCAGCTTTCCCTCTCAGATGTAGTTACTGCTACTATTTCTTTGTGTATCCAGAAGAGTCGGTTAAAAAGATGTACTCCCAATGTTTATTACAATACCACACATACTGGATGTAAGTCAAGCGGTATATAAGATCCCATTTTTATACTTCCAAATGGCAGGGTGGATACAAGGTTTAGCTTCAGAAGCAGCAGCCTACCTGCATTATTTAAGTACTCCTCAACTTTCATATATTATGTGCTCCTGGAAACATAGTAAAAACTCAACATTAGATTCAATGTTTTAGGGGAAGCTTAGACTGCTAAAAGCTACAAAATCCTTAACTTTACCTAATTTTTAAAAGCACAATTTTTGATGACTTTTATATACAGTTTTAAACAATTACTTATACATGTATTTGTTTTAAACAATTGGGAATATAGTTGACTGGTTTATATCCATTGAGACTAAACAGTAGTCTCTTTGAGGGCTCTTAAGACTTTGATTCTTGCCTCAGTGGGTCTACTATGCTGTTTTTCATTACTATCGACTCTTTTCCCCCCTCCTTTCCACTGGAGAACTTCTTGCATATTTCACTGTACTCCTTATTGCATCTAGCCAATGGCCATTAAAAAAGAGGGTGGTGGTGGAGGGTTTAAATTAGTGAATAAAAAAATTTAAGACCATAGAAGGTGGTGATTAGGAACACAAGTTTAGGGATATTTTGAAATTGAAAAGATAATCCTAAGTCAGAGTTTCCCAAACTTATTGATTTTTGCAACATTTAAAAATGTAAAAATGAAATGTATAATTAGTGTTTAGATTATAATGTATCAAACCTGTTTTTCAGAGGAGTTAGTTACTGCAAGAAGTGTAAAGGATTAGAATCTTTTGCTTTTTTCTCATAATAGGGTCTCAATCCACAAGAAAAAAAAATTAAGAACAAAAAGAATAAAAATTACAGGATAAAAATGTCTTTATTTTAGATTTTTTTTGGTTTTAAAATACAACACAAAAACAAAAATGACAACAATGTTTGGATTTTATACATATCCTCTGTTTATAGTTAGAAACCATCTTTTTCAGTAAGATCCTCATAGCAAATGTAGCATCAAAATCTATTTATTTTGCTGGGAGTGTTTTGTTGCAGCCTAAGCCCATTTCAGAAAGGCTTTTTGTAACAGAGGGAAGAACATGAACTGCAGGTTTGCAATAATCTACTGCTCTTGATTGAAGTGGACAGCTCTGAAAATTATAATTTGTTTCATGTTGGACAGGTCACCTTCCAGTGTTTTAGATACCAAGTGTTGTGATTATTATGGTTACATTGAAAGGTTCTGGCTTTTTGCGTTCTTGGGTTTTATATAGATTATGAACTAGTCATAGGCCTATGGGGAACAACTACGTGGTACAGATATTTAATATAAATAAAGCATCACAAATATATATTGAAATAAAATGACAGGATGCATAACATAGACCAGCATTTACTGAATTGGCAATACATATTCTGTGTAACTTTCTGTATGTACTCTGGGTAAATGACAGATCAAACTTGACATTGTCAGGTATTGTGCACCATTTCTTTTTTCTTTTTTTTTTCCTTTAAAAAAATAAACTTTTGCCTTGACAGGATAGCTCAGTTGGTTAGAACATTGCCCCAATACACCAATGTTGCAGGTTCAATCCCTGGTCAGGGTGTGTACAAGAATCAACCAATGAGTACATGAATAGGTGTAACAACAAATCAATGTTTCTCTCTCTGTCCCTCTGCCTCCCCTCCCCCACTTTCTCTTTTCCACTCTCCTTCTTTCTCTCCCCCTTCCTCTCTTTCAAATCAATAAATAAAAAATATTTTTTTGAGGAATCAAGATGGCCGAGGAGTGAGTGGAAGTCACACAGACCTCCTCCCAGGACCAATCTGGAATTACAACTAAATTGTGGAGAAATCACCAGGAACAAACAACTGAACAATAGTGAGAGAGGAGCCTTATAACCTCAGACAGACAGAGGAATCAGCTTTAGCACAACCTAACTGGTAAGGATTGTGGTAGAGACTTGAGAAGGTGCGTGGGGCGCCCGCAGGCAACAGCGCTAGAAGGGTATTGAAACAGCTGGCTGGATCCCCCTGAGAAGAATGGGATCTAAACCATGAGAGGGGATCTCCAGCCTGCAGCACCAGAGACCAGAAGGTACACAGATAACAGCCACCTGCAAAAAGCAGAAAGGTTGCTCTCTGCCAGAGAGACAGAAGGCTGGAGACACAAAAGCCGTTTAAAGGGCCAATACATAAATTTTTATTTGCAGCCATTTACCCTGGGCTTCGGCAAAGGCGGGGCAGGGTGGACTGGAGACGCCTAAGGAGAGACTGGGGAAGGAGGCTTTGGGGAGAGAACTGAGAGAGTAACTTGCGGGATCCTGGTGCTGACTCATCCCGCATAATGGCAGCAGCCATCTTGCTCAGGCAGACCACTCCCCTGAGCAGCAACAGTGTGAGAGGACACAATGGCCCCACGCCCAGGAGAGACTTGGCCCTGGCCCAATAGTGCTAAAGCCTGAATGCTGAGTATAGAGTGGCAGCCACAGATAGTAGATCCCTGGCCTAGGGGAGCACAGAATGGTCTGGAGATGCTTGAGGAGAGAATGGAGATGGAGCCTTGGGGAGAGAAAGGAGAGAGTGGCTGGCAGGATCCCTGTACTGACTCATCCCCCATAATGGCAGCAGCCATCTGGCTCAGGCAGACCACTTCCCTAAGCAGCAACAGCATCAGAGGACACAACAGCCCTATCCACAGGAGGGCCGAGGCCCTGCCATGTGGTGTCTCTAAGCCAGCCTGATGAGTGTAGAGTGACTAGATTAACAGCTGAATGAGATACCCACAGACAGTAGATTCCTGGACGTCTCGAACAGACTGCCTAAGGTCAGACAAAGTAATAAGAGGGAGATTCAGAAAGATAAAAGACAGTGGTCACCTACCATAGAAGTTCACACCACAAAGTGAGGAAATCAAGGCAGATCAACTTAAGAAGCAAAAGCAAAAAAGAGTCTCACAAATGATGGGAAGACAAAGAAATACACCCCACTCAAAGGGAAAGGAGCAATCCCCAGAAAGAGAACTGAAAGAAATAGAGGCAAGTAAACTATGAGATAGTAAGTTCCAAACAACGGTTCTAAGGGAGCTCCATGAGCTCAGTGAGCTCAGAGAGAATTACAAAAAGCTACAGGGAAACTACGAGGAACTTACTGCAAACTATATCAGCATGAAAAAGGACATAGAAACTATCAATAAGAGACAAGAGGAAATGAAGAATACAATCTCTGAAGAACACAGTAGAAGGAATCAAAAGCAGGCTTGATGAAGCAGAAGATCAAATCAGTGAGCTGGAGGACAAGCTAGAAAAAAGCTCCCAGAAGGAGCAAGACAATGAAAAAAAGACTCAAAAGGAATGAAGAGGCATTTAGGGAAATGCAAGACAACCTGAAATGTAATAATGTCTGTATAATAGGGCTACCAGAAGAAGAAGAGGAGCAAAGGATAGAGAACCTGTTTGAAAAAATAATGATAGAAAACTTCCCTAATTGGAGGAGAGAAAAAGTCACACAAGTCCAGGAAGCACAGAGGGTCCCATTCAAGAGGAACCCAATGAAGCGCATTCCAAGACACATCATCATTAAAATGGCAAATATCAAAGACAAATGGAGAATCCTAAAGGCATCGAGGGAGAAAGAGGTAGTAACCTGTAAGGGAGCTCCAATACGGCTAGCAGTTGACTTCTCAACAGAAACACTACAAGCCAGAGGGGAATGGCAAGAAATATTCCAAGGAATGAAAAGCAAAGGCCTGCAACCAAGACTGCTGTACCCAGCAAGGCTCTCAGTTAAAATGAAAGGCAAAATAAGGAGTTTCCTAGACAAAAGAAGGCTAAAAAATACACCTCCACCAAACCAGCATTGCAAAATTTGCTAAAAGGACTGCTTTAAGAAGAAGAAAAAGAGTCTATGAATACCCAGTTCCCTTCACAGTCACCTTACTTGATATTACCAATATTTTTAATACTTATTAATCAGATTATGACAATGATGTGTTATTTTAATTGTTCCTTTATTATTCGTTGAAACTGTACATGTTTTGTATATTTCTTGCCTATTTCTATTATTTTTAGGAAGCTTTAGATGACTTTTTGGTATTCTTTATCCATTTTTTGATTAAATGTTTGTAGAATTTTTGCCTTAAACAAAAAAAAGCTATTAACCCTTTTTTAGATGTGTTGAAAATACTTTCCTCTTCTATTACTTGTCCTTTAACTTTTTTATATGTATATTACTGTATAATCTTAAATGTTTAATATAGTCATATTGTCAATATTTTACTTTATAGCTTCTGGATTTGAATATATTACTTCTGGGTAAGAAAATTACTTTGTATTTTCTTCAAAAACTCCTTAGATTTTACATATTGATTTTTAACTCACCTGAATATTTTTTGTATAAGGTGTGAAATAGGTCTCTATATTTGTTTTATTTCTAGTAATAGTGGTCCATGCACCTTATGTTTTGAATAAGCCTTATTTTCCCCATTGATTTGAAATATCAATTTAATCAAATATTACATTGTTAGATATATATGTTTGTTTCTAAAATGTTCATTTTATTTTATTGATCTACTTGATTATCTGTGCTGGTATCATATTAATTGCTGAGATTTTATAATGGATTTAAATTTTCTAATATTTTATAATGGATTTTGATATCTAAAAAAATAAATCAATCTGAATTTAAAAGAAAGAAAGAAGGAACTCCTACCTTTTGGTGCAACATGGATGGAACTGGAGAATATTATGCTAAGTGAAATAAGCATGTCAGTGAAAGACAAATACCGTTTGGTCTCACCTATAAGTGAAATCTATTCAACAAAATAAACTAGCAAACAAAATAAACCACAGGCATGGAAACATGGAGCAGACTGAAAGTGACCAGAGGGGATAGGGAAGGAGGACAATGGTGGAAAGAAGGAGAAGGGACTAAACGAAGAACATGTATAAATGACCCATGGACATGGACAACAGAGTGGGAATTGGCTGTGGGAGTGGGGGGCAAGGTGGGATGGGTGGAGGAGGGCAAAGAGGGAAAAATTGAGACAACTGTAATAGAATAAACATGATATAAAAATAAAAAAATAAACCTAGTAAAAAATAAAGCATAAAAAATCTTTTAAATTAAAGTATATCCTTATCTACAGAAAAATACAAATACTAAATGCATTCATGAGTTGATGGACACTTTGGTGGTTTCCACATTTTGGCTACTATAAATAATGTTGCTATGAACATTTTGTATCCACGTTCATGTATGCCAACCATATGTTTATATTTCTCCTAGGGTTGTGCATTATTACTTAAATATTTGCATAGAGCAATAACTCTGTTAAGGTGCTTAGTGTTTTTCTTAGATATGTATTTAAAATAAATATTACTAACATTTTTTATGTTTTATGTTGAACACACATTTTTGTGGAATACTATTGTTCAAGGAACAGAGTTTGAGAAAGATTTCTAAGTAGTCATCATGCTCTTCACTATGATGTGATATGACGAGAGGAAAAGTGTGAGCCAGGGATCAATGAGTGATAGGTATTAAGTATTGCATACTCATTTCACAGGAGAGTTTTCAATATGGATTTTATTGTTGAAGGAATTGTTGTCAGTACTGTGTGTTAGTATCTCTTCTTGAAAGGGGACAGAGAGCAAGTGAGGATTTTATAAGACCCTAGAATTTCTAAGAAACAGTCTTAAACCAGGAAAGAGCTCTAATTTCTAGAATCTTTCTGTGAGGTTTCAGGACTCTTCATCTTTTAAAATTGTCATAACTATTTAGAATTTGTTTTATAGATGCACTTTCTGTATGTGTGAGTATGAGTTAGCAGGCCAGATATAGAAGACATTATATAGTGGTTGCAATAAAGGCTTTATCCATAAAGTGTTGCCTGTTTTGCAATGAAAATATTTCACTAAAACCTAATTAGCCTTATATACCAAGCAGTTTTCACTCAGAAGCATCATATAAACGTGCTCTGACTGTAAATCATAAATACTGGTTTATACTATTGAGCAGGATTAAAATCCAAATTAATCCCAAAGAAAAAGCTTTTGTTCCCTAAGTAACCAAGCATATAAGCAGATAAAGAGTAACATGGTAATTAGGGGAAACTAAAAACTCCTGTACTGTATTGGTTGTTCTGTTCTTAGCACCTGTTTTCTAAGTTATGTTAAAAGATAAAATTCTTTCAAGGTAAGTTTATATCTCCAAAGTGAGAGTTCATCTCCATTCTCATTATGTAAAACTATAATGTATTAATTATCTACGTGGTAATAGAACATTACATTTTAAGTTGCTGTTTCCATGTGGCAAACTCCTTTAGTATGATGTATTTTTCTTCTAATAAAGATGATTAAAATGAAAGACGAGGGGTCAATTATATTTTATTAGTGACCAAATGTGCATGTGCTCACCAAATTACATGTGTTAAATCCTGAACTTTCTCATTCAGTTTGGCAGAATTATCTTTGGTAACCATATGTCCCTCCTGCTTATTAAATATAATTGGACTGCTAGTGTGCACTCAGAATTGTAACCATGAATAATAATGCTAACAAATTCTGGACTCTCAGAAGTGACTTCTAGGATTGGGTTTCTAAGAGTTGGAGTTCTGTTCAGATAAGTTTTATTTTACTTATTTATTTTTAATATATTTTATTGATTATGCTGTTATAGTTGTCCCAATTTTCTCTTTTTGTCTCTCCCACCCAGTACCACCACTCCCTTCAGCAGTACACTTTAGTTCATGTCCACGGGTCATGCATATAAATTGTTTGGCTTCTCCATTTCCTATACTATTCTTAACATCCTTCTGTCTATTTTGTACCTACTGATTAAGCTTCTAATTCCCTGTACCTTTTCCACCATTAGTCCCCTCCCCCTCCCAGCTGATAACCCTCCAAATGATCACCATAGCTATGATTCTGTTCCCGTTCTGGTTGTTTGCTTAGTTTGTTTTTTAGATTCAGGTGTTGATAGTTGTGACTTTGTTGCCATTTTATTGTTCGTAGTTTTAACCTTCTTCTTTTTCTTAAATAAGTCCCTTTAACATTTCATGTAATAATGACTTGGTGATGATGAACTCCTTCAGATTTACCTTGCCTGGGAAGCACTTTATCTGCCCTTCCCTTCTAAATGATAGCTGTGTTGGATAGAGTAATCTAATTTGTAGGTCCTTGCTTTTCATCACTTTGAATGCTTCTTGCCTGCAAAGTTTCTTTTGAGAAATCAGCTGACAGTCTTATGGGAACTCCTTTGCGGGTAACTCCTTGCTTTTCTTGTTGCTTTTAAGACTTTCTATCTTTAACCTTTGGCATTTTCATTATGATGTGTCTTGGTGTGGTCCTCTTTGTGTCCACACAAAAGGACCACACCAAAACTTGTTTTTTGGGACTCTCTGTGCTTCCTGGACTTGTATGTCTATTTCCTTCACCAAATTAGGAAAGTTTTCTTTCGTTATTTTTTCAAATAAGTTTTCAGTTTCTTTCTCTTCCTCCTTTCTTCTGTTGGTACATTTGATAAAGTCCCAAAAGTTCCTTATATTATCCTAGGGTTTTTTTTAATTCTTTTTTTCTTCTTGCTGTTCTGATTGAATGCTTATTTCTTCCTTATGTTCCAAATTGTTGATTTCAATCCTAACTTCATCCCCTTTTCAGGTGGTTCCCTGTTGATTTTCTTTATTTCACTTAGTGTAACCTTCATTTCTTCCTGGGTATTTTTAATGTTGTTGCCATATTCAATGAGTTCTTTGAGCGTCCTGATCACCAGTGTTTTGAACACTGCATCTGTTAGGTTGGTTATCTCTATTTTATTTAATTCTTTTTGGGGGGTTTTGTTCTTTGGGCCTTATTTCTTTGTCTCCTCAATTTGGCAGCCTCTCTTTGTTTGTTTCTGTGTATTAGGTAGAGCTGCTTTGATTCCCTGTCTTAGTAGTGTGGCCTATTTTAGAAAAGGTACCTGTAAATTGTGTGGTGCAGAGCCTTAGGTAATCACCAGTACAGGGCTACCTGCTTCACCTCTTTGTGGCTGTGTTGGGGGAGGGAGCTAAGAACGGGGACAATGCTGCTACCTGGCTTCTGGAGGTTTTGCCAGGCACTTGTCCTGTTTTCAGTCACTTCACTTATTCCCTGTATGAAACTGATGCCCTTCCAGTTGTTGCCCTGGTCCTGAGTCCCAGAGGGGTGGGTCTGCATACATTCTAAGACTGTGTGGGCCCTTTAAGAGGAGTCTCCTGAAAATCCAGCAGTTTGTTCTGCCACCCCAACCCCCACTGGTTTTTACAGCCAGAAATTATGGGGATTTATCTTCCTGGCACTGGATACCTGGGCTGCATTGTCTGGCCTGGTGCTGGGGTCACCTGCTCCCAAAGTATTTCTCCCTATTTTTATCCACCACACGTGAATGTGGGACTGGCTCTCTGTGCCAGACCATGTCACCTCTCTCTGCATCTCCACCCCTCCTACCTGTGTGGATGAATGTGGCTGCTTTAAATCCTTGGTTATTGGACTTCCATATGGCTCAATATTCTGGTGGTTCTAGGTGTTGTTTCTTTTGAGGTCTAGTTGTAATTCTTTCTGTAGTTTACTGAGGAGGAAAAGCATGTTTATCTGTGTCTCCATATTGAATGGAAGTCCTAGTACTTCTCAGATAAATTTTATACTGAAATCGATTTTACTCCCAAATCTTCTATTTTGTAATTTTCTGTCATCTTAGTTTCCATTTACCTTTTCCTGTCAAATCTTATTCTAACCTTTCTTACTGACACCAACAAAAAAAAATTAAGCCCTGGTAGTTTTACTGATATAAGAACACCACATTTATGAAACACTTTTTCAAGTAAATACAATAATGAAAAGTAATACAATTAATTGAAACGGTGGTTTTTAAAAAGATGCTGGATTTTTGAGAGTTGAGTGTTAATGAGCACACTAACCTGGCGGTGCCAGAACAGCTGATCGTTTTCCATTCCCACATTGGCCTACAGGGAGTAGCTGAAGCATTCGGCTCTGTAGAGCTTTGCTGTCTGCCAGGCCCCTGATGGCCTTGAACATTAGGACTGTAGGACAGATGTATGCAGGAGCCTGCATAGGTAGGTCTGTCAAACAGAATTAGTAGTGAAGCAGCAAAAATGGAGTAGACTGCTGCAGTGCATATACATGGTTGGCAAAAGTAGGTTTTCATTGTGAGTACACAAGACACAGTTTATTCTTGTATTATTATTTATTTATTATTGTATTTCCGTAAGTACCCCTCTCCCCATTTTGCCCACCTCTGTGTCCTCCTGGGATTGTGCTCCAGAAATTTTTATTTTATATTTTAGTAAACTGAAAAGAGTAAGAGCTTTCTCGCTCCAGAACAACTTACTGGGGCAAATTCAATAATAAGTCTGTGATGGTGTGACTCTGGCCAGGTCTGAATCAGAACTGTTTCTTGCCCTGCCTTCCATACCAATCTTGCACCAAAGAGCAGCTTTCTTTGCAGCAGGCCACAGTAAAGGAACAAATAAGGTCTTCCACGGTCCCTCACAGTTTGGATGTCAGATGGACTTAACTCACTCTTCTGCAAGTTCTACCTTTTAGAAGGATTTTGCTTGGAGAAAATGAATGAAATGTCTTAAATATAACAATGCACATTTATGAATTATGCAAGTGTTCAAAATTCAGTTGCTTATGGGATGATGTGCTTGAAGTAGATAAGCACTGAATGGAGATTAGGTATTCAAGCTAGTCACAGAAACAATGTAGCTCAGGATGTGCCTGCAAAGAGAAATTGTTATAGTCTGGGATCCTTTAGGGAGCAATCACTTTACAGGCTGATAAGTTCAGAGGCTGAGTGGGCCTTATTTATCTACAAGTTCCTTTTCCAGAGGGGTTTTACTTAAGAAAAAAAATGAAGAAATATTTATAAAAATAATACCTGCTCTCTAGATATCTCCAACTTACAAAGTCTTGTTCTTAAAAAGAAGCTGCTTTGGTTTTTGTTTTTAAGGCAGAAGGAAACAGTAGAAAAGCCCTATAATAAAGTGTGAAGGAAACTGGCCTGGCAATCGGGACAGCCACTTCTTAATTCTGACTTTGGGCTCCGCATTGGGATCTTGTGCTACATCCTTAACCTCAGTGTGCTTACATGTAAAAGGGAGAGTTATGGAGGGACAGTCTCTAACGACTGTTCCAGTTCCTAAATATTGGGTTGGTCAAAAAGTCTGTTTAGTTATTTCCTGTAAAATAAAAGACACATTTTTCACTTTCTCCAATAACTTTATTGATTTGTATATTTTGAGTATGTCAGCTCTCTCCCATGTGGTATAATGTTTATTGTTCTCAATTAATGTCTCAGTTTGATTGCTATAAGCTTCAGCTGGCCCACCTGACTGTGGAGCGTTGTCCAGCAAGAAATCTCCAGAATGAAACTTCGCAAACCACTTTTGACACATTCGATCAGTCACAGCACCTTGTCCATACACTACACAAATCTTTTTTTGCGTTTCAGTTGCATTTTTACCTTTCTTGAAATAATAAAGCACAATATGCCAAAAGTGTTGCATGTTTTCTTCCACCTTCAATATTAAAATGGCTACACAAAAATTCACTAATTTTGATAAGTTTTTTTAAAAGTACACTGGTATGACAACTGTCACAATACAATCTAACAAAACTATTTTGAATGAAGTTAAAGATAACTAAGCATCACTGGAGCTATCATACAGAAAAACACCAAACAATCTTTTTGACCAACTCAATACTATGATTATAGGAGCCCAGTGTATTCTGCACCTTCATAGAGTTGTTAGGTTTTTGTGAAATGTCATTGTGGGGTCTGATGCTGACCAAGGTGATTGAGAGGATGAAAAATAATGAGTCCTTGGTAGGCAGTGAGACCCTGGCAAATGATGATTATACTTGTGACTGTGGAGCTTCGTGACCTGGATTCTACTTCCAGCTTTGCTACTAAATAGTCAGAAACTTTGGGTTCTTGAATTCTTTTGGTCTGATTTTCTTCTGTGAAGTTTAGGTGGCCGCAGTAGGTGGCTTCTAGAATATCCTTCAGCTCACAAATTCTACTGATATCTCTAAGAAAATAGATTTTGAATAGTAATCATAGTATCTAAATAATTTTCTGCTTTGCTTTGCTCCTGGTGTAAAGGAAGTGGCTGCAGAGAAACAGACACAATAAAAAAATACTAAATGCCTACTGTGTTAGACATTAATAGGCTCTGGGGGACTTTCATAGTCATGCACAGTAGCTGGCTATAGCTTTTAGCTTTTAGGAGTTCTGTATCTCTATCATTTACAATCAAGAAAAAGGGCTTCTGGCAAAGATAATATTGTTTACTATCCAGTGTTGAAGCCTGATCCCTCTAGTGTAGTTTGCTGGTAAACACCATGTTTCTTTGTCTCTAGAATTGGTTTTGCAGTCAATAATTCTGTAGTGATATCACTAATATCTTGCGTATTCTCTAGTAATTCTGTAATAATATTTTGCTTATTAATGGAACTCTTGGAAAAGTGCTTTAAGTAGCAAAATATTTATTCTTGTTCATGGTTCTTTATGGTTAGTGAAAATTTTTGACTCTGTGTCCATCTCTGTATACACAACATCATTACAGACAGCTGATTTCTCAGTCCTGGAATGAACCGTCTGTATTTGTAGGACATTAAGAAAGCTATATGGAAGTAAATATCTTAAGTAGTCATGTGTGAATTCATCAGATCACATGAAAAACCATTTCAAAGCTGGCTGTGTGAGATGGCAGAATATGTTCTGATCTTCAGCTTCAGTGTTTGGGTGCACTGTGTGTGGTACATTCCTTGTGGCCAGGCGGGCACCCCTATTATCTTGGAGCTGAGTGTCCTAACTCTATCTGGATTTGGAACACATTGTTTACCCTGCTTTGAGGAGGAAGTGCAGAATTTGTCCAGAGTAACTTCTCTTAACTTAGCCAAAGTAATTCTTATTCTTAGTAACTCAGTTATTCTTTTACATTTTTTTTACCTTCCCCAAACTTTTCCCCTACCCCAGAGAGCTCCATTTGTTAGAATTCCAGCTCTGTTCTCTGAATGATAGATTTTAAAGAAACTTTATGGCCTACACATAGTGCACACACACACACACACACGCACACGCATGCACACACACACATGCGCACACACACACATGGTAGGGAAAAAGTAGGTTTGCAGTTGTTTGTGTGGAAAATAATATAATACAATTGATAAATAATAGTACAGGAATAAACTGTTTTGTGTACACACAACTGTGAGCCTACTTTTGCCCCATACTGTACTTAATAATTATATCTCTTATAGAGATTATAGTAATTATGCTATAAATGTGTGGCATCCCCATACTTTGGTCTCTTTTATAATGTATGTTAATTTTTAATGAATATACTTACAAAATTATTAATAAATGCTTGTGGACATCTAAGATAGAAGCACAAGTTATTTGATGAAGCCCTGGGTTCACTAAAACCATGTTATATCTTCTTCTTTTGAAAGGTTTAATAGATTGACAGATCATGGAAATGCAATAAACAAAGCTTAGCCAAAATTCATAGGACATTTGATCACATCATAATACTTTTGAAGTCCAGATGGAGAAATATGGACTAATTGCTAATACAGTTATGTGGATTAATATTGAAGAATCAGTGGAGGAAATTTTCTGCTCTGAAACCTCTAGGGTTCTCTGTTTAAAATTTCTGGATTAACAGTTTCATCTGTTCTTTGGATGAAGCCTTTCACAGAAGGCATGCTTACTGATTTTGTGAAAGACATAGTGTGGGAAGGGATAGTGAATACATTTGATGATATAGGGAGATATGGGAAAGGTCACCGCAGACAAAGACAACTGGCCTTATTTAATGATAGCATTAACAATACATAAGAACAGCCCTGGCTGGTGTGACTCTGTGGATTGAGCACCAGCCTTCGAATGAAAGGGTCACTAGTTCGATTCCCAGTCAGAGCACATGCCTGGGCTGTGAGCTAAGTCCCCAGTAGGGGGTGCACAAGAGGCATCCACATATTAGTGTTTCTTTCCCTCTCTGCCTCCCTTCCCCTCTGTCTAAAAATAAATAAATAAAAGTTTTAAAAAATAGATGTAAGAATAATGCCTTATATATGGAGGAAGCAAAGAACCCTTTACAAATGAGCCCAGAATGTGAGAGACTTGGCTCAAGTGTAGTAGTTGTGAAAGTGACTTAGGGATTTAATAGATGGAGGGTTCAATGTTCATCAGTCCTATTTTGTAGTGAACAAATGATGCTAATGTGGTCTTAGGTAGGTTGTGTTACCAGACTTCTGAGAAAGTGATGCTCCCACTCTACTCTGTAATTTCCCAATTACAGTAATTCAGTTCCAAGTACAGGGTGCCCTTGAGGACAACTAGGATTGTCTAGAGACTAGAAACTGTATCAAGTAAGAAAGTTAAAGGAACCACAATGTTATCATTCATTTGGAAAGTTTTACAGTTTTGCTTTTCACATCATAATGACATGATGTGAAAATCACATTTAGAGTTCCCCCCCCCCCATTAATTTTATTTGGCTGTATGGTGGGGCTCTGACTTCCCATGTGCACAGCCAGTTATCCCAGCACCTCTTATTGAATTGTCTGCTCCCCACCCTTGACTTGGAGTGCCACCACTGTCCTATATCAAGTTTCTTGATTGCCTTGAGTTCTCTATTCTGTTCCATTAGTTTGTCTATTCCTGAGCTTATATTACATTATTTTATTTTTTTGACAAATGTGACAGAAAATTTTAATATCCATAATATCGAAGAGCTATTACAAATAATTTTATATAAAAAGACAAAAATCCAATAGGAAACTTGGATAAAGGTCACAAATATACAAATTACAGGAAAAAATGTAAATATCTGTATTACACATATAAAAATATACTTAACTTTCTCAACAGTAAAAATTCAACTTAACCCAACAATGAACTGTCAATATTATCATACACACTGGAAAAAAAATAAGTACAATAACAATGGTTTCTAGATAAGGTTCTTTTTTTAAAATTTTATTTTTTTTCCAAATACATTTGTCTCTGCCTTCCCCCCACCACTTTCCCTTGCCCCCTCCCACCCCAACTCTTCCCCTTTGGTTTTGTCCATGAGTCCTTGCTGTATGTTCCTTGACTTTCCCCTTCCCTTCCTTTTCCCCTGCCCCCCCTCCCTCCTTCCCTCTTGCCTCTGTTGGTTTCTTTTCCTTTCAGTGTTGCTGGTCTTATTTTCCTTGCATCTTTGTATTGTTGGTTAGATTCCACTTATAGGTGAGATCATATGGTGTTTGTCTTTTGCCCCCTGGCTTATTTCGCTTAGCATAATGTTCTCTAGTTCCATCCATGCTGTCGCGAAGTTTAGTAGTTCTTTTTTTCTTTCTGCTGTGTAGTATTCCAGTGTGTAAATGTACCATAATTTTTTGATCCCATCATCTACTGATGGGCATTTAGGTTGCTTCCAACACTTGGCTATTGTAAATTGTGCTGCTATGAACATTGGGGTGTATAGGTTCTTTTGAATTGGCGTTTTGGGATTCTTAGGGTATAGTCCCAGCAGGGGAATCACTGGATCAAAAGGCAGTTCCGTTTTCAGCTTTTTGAGGAAATTCCACACTGCTTTCCACAATGGCTGCACCAGTCTGCATTCCCACCAACAGTGCGCTAGTGTTCTCTTTTCTCCACAGCCTCGCCAGCACCTGTTGTTCGTGGATCTATTTATGATGGCCATTCTGACCAGTTTTGATCTGCATTTCTCTGATAGCTAGTGATGCCGAGCATCCTTTCAAATGTCTCTGGGCTCTCTGTATATTACACTATTTTAATTATTTTTACCATTTTTCTTCAAAAACTATCTTGGCTCTTTATTTTTCTATGTGAATTTTAGAATGAGCTTAAGCTCCATAAAAGTTCCTGATAGGATTTTTTTCTGGAATTGTGTAGATATTTTTATGGATTAATTTGAGAATAATTGATATGATTAGTCAATCAAGTATTTCTACTCATGAACATAATATATTTTTCTATTTATTTGGTTTTTCTTTGTGTTTTTAATACAGTTTTATACTTTTCTCTGGCAGAGTCTTACACATATTTTTGTTGGATTTATTTCCAGTTAAACTGTAATGTTTATTGCTAATGTAATTGGTTTCTTTGTGTAAATTACATTTTCAAATTGGTTATTATGGGTATATAAGAACTGTAAATTTCTGTAAGTTGATATTTTGTCCAGCAACCTTGCTGAATTCTCTTTATTAATTCTAAACATAGATTCTCTTGGATTTTTTTTAATGAGAGTAATGACATGCAAATAACAGTTTGATATTTCCTTTTGAATTATCTTTTTTTTTCTTATTTCATTGTACTGTCTGGGACCTCCAAAATAATGTTGACTAGAAGTGGTGATAGGGGACATCATTATTCCATTCTTGACTATCCTTCTTTGTTCTTTTTGTTACATTTTTACAAGGTTGGACATTTGGTACTTTCATTATTGTTCAGTACTAGTATTTCATGATTTCTGTTTTTCATCCATATGAGGTATATTTGGATACATTTAAAATTTTCTAAACATATTATTTTTATTTATTTTCTGTATTTGATTTCTAATTACCTGTGTTATGCTTAAAGAAATGGGATTGGTATTCTTAAAAATTAGTTGATGATGCTACCTTTGAGTCCTAATATATAGTACATTTTAGTAAATGTCTTCTGTGTGCTTAAAACCAATGTATGGTCTTTTCTGTTTAGTACAGTGTTTTCTATCATCTATCTGTCTGTCTATCTATCTGATGTATCTATGTCTCTCATCAAACTTACTCTTGTTTTCAAATTCTCTATATCCTTAGGGAATTTTTTTAAATCTTTGCTTTTCTTCCATTACCATGTAGTCCCCTTATACTCCTCTTTCCCCAGCAACCACCACCCTGTTGTCCATGAGTCCTTTTTGCTCGATTCCTCTACCCCCTCACCTCTCCCCCCACTAGCTGTCAGCCTGCTCTCCATCTATGAGTCTGTTCCCATTTTCCTTGTTAGTTCTGTTTGTTCATTAGAGTCCACATATGAGTGGAGGCATTTTCATCTGATTGATCTGTCGGTGTCTGGTAACAAGAGCGCTAAAATCTCCAGATTTTAGTTTTGTCCATGTCTCCTTGTTAATTGTATCAGTTTTTGCTTCCTATACATTTGTGAGCATATATAATTAGTTGCAAAAGTTCATTATATCTTCTTTATAGAGTGTTCTTTTTATATTATGTAATGTCTTTATTATTCCTATTTTTGTTTTTTATCAAGTTTTATTTTGTTGATATTACCTTACCAGCTTTCCTTTGTTGATATTTGCCTGATAGGTTTTTTCACCATCTATTTAAAAATTTTCTGGATCACTTTGCTTTAGATATGTCTCTAGTTTAATCTGTTAATCTAGTCTTATAGACTTTTAATAGCGTATGTTTAGAGAGGTATTTGAACTAATTTTTGCCATTTAATTGCATATTTTCTCTTTATTCTCTCTTTTTTTTTCATTTCCTTTATCATTTAGATTGATAAAATTGTATTATCTTTTTTGTCCCTCTACTGATTTTGGGAGCTATAGATGGCATTTCTGTTCTTGTAATGGTTATTCCTAAGTTTTTAACATTTACACATAACTGCAAAATTTTCTATCATAGTTTAAAAGGATCTTGGCACACTTGAATATCCCCCTTTTCCTTTCTAGTTCCACTTTAAGAAACTACAACCTTGAGATATAATTCACATACTTTATAATTCACCCATTGAAAGTGTACAATTCATTGTTTCTTAGTTTATTCACTACATTGTAAAACCTTTGCCACAATCTAATTTCAGAACACTCTTGTCCCCCTTAAAGAAAACCTGTAACTATAAACAGTGTCTCTCCAACTCCCTGTTCCCTGCCATCTCCCCAGTCCTATGCAACAACTAATTTGCTCTCTTTCTCTTTAGATTTGCCTATTCTGAACATTCCTATAAATGGGATTATACAATATGTGGTTTTTGACTGGCTTCTTTCACTTAGGAAAATGTTTTCAAGGTTCATTGATATTGTCACTTTTAAGTATGAAAAGTAGATTTTTTTTAATAATAAATATATATGTACATTTGATAATATGTTCTGTCAGTTTGTAGGACCACCAGCATACCCTGCTTCCTCCTTTGTACTCTTCTTTCTGAAGCACATCCTAAAAATATATCAATTCTTTAGTGAGAATCTGTTAGTGGAAAACTCAAGAATTATTGTAGGTCTTAAAATGTCTTAATTTTGCCTCATTTTTTTAATGATAGTTTAGCTGGGCATTGAATTCTAGCTTGATAGTTCTTTTAACATTTTATACATGTAACTCTGTTATCTTCAAGGCATCTATTATTGCTGATGAAGTGTCTGCTGACAATTTTTTTTTGGTAGGTAGTATTTCTTTCTGGCACCTTGATGTTCTGCAGTTTTACTCTGGTATGTCTAGGTGTGGATTTACTTATATTTATGCTGATTGGCATTGAGACTGCACTTTGAATGTCTGTTTTATGGCTATTTTTCCTTTTTTAAAATCTCTTTGAGGATCCTAGACATATTTAAGGTCATTTTTAGATTGTTGTATTATTTTCATTTTGTCTGAGTGAATTAATCTCTCAATGGTTGGTGGTGTTGGTAATCGTGGTATTATTAATTTTCTTCATGTATTTTGGAATTTTGGTTTGAGAGCTTAACTTGAGTGAGCCTTGTTGGCCATCTCACTGTACCCTGCCCTGCCTAGCAGGTTGGTGGCTGCTTCCATCTGGGTTCAGTCGGTAACTCAGAATTTATGATCTTCATGTTAATGGTGACAGCGTGCATCCAGCCCCTGAGCTAGCAAGTGGCTGGCTTGAGTCTTTGCCCCTTCTGCCTCTTTTGGTGTAGAGCTCCTTTTTTCAATCTCATTTTTGGAGTTCTGCCCGCTCTCTGGTTTTAAGCAATGAGCCTGGCTCCAGTTCCCTGCCTAAAGTGAGGCATTTTTAGTTCTCATTAACCCACAGAAGCTGAATACCTGGCCCTGTTAGCTTACTTCCAGATCTGGAGCTCAGTAAACCTCACTCACTGCTTTGTGTTTCTGTTCCATTTATAGTCCTTGGAAATATTTATCATAACCAATATATTACAATAGAATTCATATAATTTATTGTCATCTTTCTGAATATGGCCATGGCATATATGGTAGATGGATTAACTCAGCGTCTGTTTCAACCTCCTTCTAGCCAGCCTTTACTGCATGGACTGGAAAGTGAAAATTACAACATAGGCTTCCTTACATCAGGGGTTCCTGGTGTGATTCAGGTTGCACTAATATTCACTTCTATGAGACTTGAATTCAGAACCGAGTTCAGTGGGGATAGGGTGTAGTACATCATTTTGCTGGAACAGATCCAGTGGCTTAGAATTTGTGGCTGTTTCTGATTCCCAAGTTGCAGCCCTGGGATGTGTTTCCCCAAGGCCAACAATTCTAGCAGCAACTTTCTGATCTCTAACTGAAGTTAATGCATTCTTATAGCCAACAATCACAATGGTGGTTGCCTAATTCCTGGACTGTGGCTAAGGAGGTATAATCCTGTCCAGCACTCAGTCCCCCAGTGCCCTGCTTTCTTAACTTTTTGGTGGTTGCAGAGGTGGCAGTTCCCTGGCAGGCCAGTTCTGTGCAGATTCCAAGACTCATTCCTTGAGGTCTCGTGTAGAGCCTGTTCTTCCAATCCTTCCAATTATTTTGTTAGCATCTAAGAGTTAACACCTAAGTATCGGATTGGCCTAAATATTCATATGGCATTTTCTGTAAAATAAAAGACATTTTTCATTTTCACCAATAACTTTATTGATTTGGATATTTTGAATATGTCAGCTGTCTTCCACTTTTGGCTTCTAGTGGGTAGAGGCCAGGAGCATAAGACAGCCTCACAGTGTAAGACATATCTTCCACTGCGTAAGACAGACTCACAGCAAAGAATTATTTGGCCAAAATGTCAATAGTACCAAGAAACTTCGCAAACCACTTTTGACACATTCGACTAGTCACAGCACATTCTCCATACACTGCACATATCTTTTTTTGCATTTCAGTTACATTTTTACCTTTCTTTAAATAATAAAGCATAATATGCCAAAAATGTTGCATTATCTTCTCCCATCTTCAATATTAAAATGGCTGCACAAAAATCTACCAATTTGGTAAGTTTTTTTTTAAATGCATACTGATATGATGGCTGTGACAATACAATCCAACAAAATTATTTTGAATGAAGTTAAAGACAAGTCACCACTACTAGAACCATTGTACGGAAAAAACTAAATGAATTTTTTTGCCAACCCAATATTAAATCTGATCCTGCTTAAAATACCAGAGGTTTTTCATATTGCGATTGAAGCCTGACTAATGTAACAGCTCAAATTTTATATTTTTTACATTTTATTTTTTGTCTTGCACTCTTAAGTGCAAGAGTAGGGGTGGGGTAACCTCAAAGTATGAACTTAACACAGCCATCTTAACCATAACTCTCTGTTGCTTATATTGTTTTTCATTTTCAAATCATTTCTTTTAGGTCCTTGACATGTTAAAAGTGCTGTTGATTTACTTAGTTGTCTGAACCAAAACAGAAAACAGAAATAAAATTGTATCTGTTACCCCTAAGGAGAGAGAGGACAGTATATATTTAAGTTTCCGATGCAAAACCAATTGGCCTAAGGAAATTCAGAAGATGTAACACGTTTTTCTTTCACTGGAAGGTGACGAAGGGCTGTACTCTTTAAAGAGTATGATGAATTAGTATATCTAAAAAGTAGAAAATCCCACTAGCTACAAATCTTACTCTCCTTTTTTTATTTCTGCTTTTATATTTTATCATAGCCATTTTATAGTTATGTACATAGAGAAATGAAGTTCTTATCTAGAATAAAAATAAATATTCACTCTACCTAACCATCTTTGTGAAAAGGTTCTTAGCTTTCTGACATTCTGTTTTTATTAAAGTGTTTGCATTTCATATAAAATGTTCTATTTCATTATTTTCCTGGCATGACTTTGTCATCACCCAACACATATCTGTATCAGGTTTGTATTTTAAGTAATATTGTGATTTCAATTCAATATTTTATACCTCATCTACACACTTGTCTCATTGTTGCCTTTCATGTGAAATAATTTAAAAAATTATGCCAGTCATGACATAGAGCAATGCTTACAATACAGTGAAATCTAAAACAATTAAGCAATAAATATGTGTCTACATTATAATTACAACTTTGAAAAATTATGTATGCATAGGAATAGGGACTGGAAAGGAATATGAAAAAATTGGGAAGAATTGAAGCTTTTTCCGAGGGAATAAAACCAGTTGGGCTTGTTTTGTTCATGGTAGGCTTGTTTTGACTCCTACTTTCTGGAATCTGCCTTTCCTCTTTTCCATTTGTGAAAATTGGGAAAACATTTATCTCTAGACTTCTGCTACCACTCTTTTCTTTTGTAAGTTGTAAAAAAATCATTAATAGTGCTTGTGCGAACAACTCATATGTATAGTTTTTTCAGTACTCTGAGATGCAGTTTATGTAGACTTGGGTACTCACACTCTTTCAGCCACCATCTCTCCTGTCCTGGCATTGCAATAGTTAGGCTCCTAGCTGGTCTGCCTGCTTTCCATGCCTATCCCGCAGTAGTCTCTTTTCCACAGTAGCCCAAGTGATACCTTCCAAGTGTGAATCACATCATGTGTGTACTCTGCTCTAACACTCCAACGATTTTCCATCTCACTCAGTGTAAAAGCCTGCAGGTCCTCCATGGTCAGGTCATCTTTCCAACTTCATTTCCTGTTGCTCTTTCCCTTGCTCCCTCCACTGAAGCCACGGTAACCTGTGGCTGTGCCGCTTCTCAGTTATGCACCCTTCCAACTCAGGGCCCCTGCATTTGTTGTTGCTTCAGCTTTCAGGGCCTTTCCCTCGGTGCTTGCACCCTCATCTCATTTAAGTCACTGTTCAAATGCTTTCTTCTCAGAAAGGTCTTTACTGATTATTTAAAATATACTTCTTTATCTTACCCTGTTTTTACCCTGTTTTATTTTTTTAAAGTATTATCACTACTGAATATTATACTCTTTATTTACTTGTTTATTGTTTGTCTTCTCCACTAGAATGTAAGTTCCACGAAAACAAAGATTTTGTCTTCTTTGTTCGCCATTATATGCTCAGTGCTCAGAACAGAACCTGGAACATAGTAGGTGCTCAATGAATTAATTAAAGTGGTCCCTTAACCAGTCAAAGAACATGTATGAATGACCCATGGGCATAGACAACAGGGTGGGAGTAGGGGGTGGGCTGGGCAGAGGAGGGCAAAGGGAGAAAAATTGAGACAACCATAATATCATCACAATAAAAATTTTAAAAAAAATTTAAAAAGTGGTCCCTTAATGTATATATGCAGTTTATTTCTTTTATTTCTTTTTCATCAAAGTTTTTCTGTCCTTGCCACGTTGAATTTCAATCTGGATAAAGAAAGAGATTAAAACAGGAACTGAGTGCTTCTTCTTCCTCTGCCTTATCCAATGGTCCCTGACTTCCCATATTCTCCCCACTTTCTATGCATCTGAGAGGAGGTCTCATTATTGCCCTCCTTATTTTTCACAAGTTTTAGCTTATTTGGGGCTTTCACCTTCTAGACACTCATTTTATAAATATTTGCCAGTCTCTTGTATATTTTGCTTTGGCCATGTGGGGTTTTCTTTCTATCTTTTGAACAAAAAAAACAGTAAATCCACCTTTTTGGGGGGCTTATTTTTTTTAAAGTTTGGGTGCTTCACAGTGGTTTCTTGACTATACACATTGGCTTCGCTAGAGATCTCTTCATTTTCTTTTTTTTTTTTTTTCCAATCATCACTACTTTATTCACTATGAGTCCCTTTCTTTTAGAGCTTTAGTTTCTACTTCTGTATAATTGGAGTCATCGTATGATTCAGTTTATAATTTAAAATCATTCTCTAAGGTCCAATCACCTCTGTACATTTCAAAGAACATGTTTAAAAAGATATATTACGAGTCACCATCCCTGCATCTTCAGGTTGTTATTTTTTATCTTTAATATTTATTTATTTAACCCTTATTGTTTTTTTTTTAAAGTACATTTTAGTCCCCTTACCTCCCCTCCCCAGCAATCGCCACAGTGCTGTCAATGTGCAGGAGTCCTTTTTCCTTTTTGCTCAATCCCTCCACCCTCAACCGCTTGCTCCCCTTAGCTGTCATCCTGCTCTCCATCTATGAGTCTGTCCCTGTTTCCCTTCTTAGTTTAGTTTCTTCACTAGAATCCACATATGAATAAAATCATATTGTATTTGTCTTTCTCTGATGGGCTTATTTCACTTAGCATAATGTCCTCCAAGTCCATCCATACTGTTGCAAAGGGGAAAGTTTTCTTCTTTTTTACGCCTGAGTAGTATTCCATTGTGTAAATGTCCTATACTTGTTTAATCCACTCATCTACTGATGGACACCTGGGCTGCTTCCATATCTTGGCAATTGTAAATAATGCTGCAATGAACATAATGGTGCCTCTGTTCTTTTGAATTAGTGTTTTGGGTTCCTTCAGATATGTTCCCAGAAGTGGGATCACTGGGTCAAAAGACAGATCCATTTTTAAAATTTTTTTTCAGAATGTAGCATATCATCAAGAAAATTAACTTAAAGGTGGATTTACTTTTTTTCCCAATTTTTAATTTTTTGACATATCTCCATATTGCTTTCCACAGTGGCTGCACCAGTCTGCATTCCCACCAATAGTGCGAAAGGGTTCCCCTTTCTCCATATCCTCGCCAGCACTTGTTTGTTGATTTATTGATGATGGCCAATATGACAGGTATGAGATGACATCTCATTGTGGTTTTAATTTGCATTTCTCTGATAATTAGTGACATTGAGCATCTTTATATATGTCTATTGGCCATCTATATGCTCTCTTTGGAAAAGTGTCTATTCAGGCCCTTTGCCCATATACAATTTAGTTGTGATTCCAGATTAGTCCTGGGAGGAGGTTAGTGTAGCTTGCACTTACTCTTCTGCTATCTTGGGTTCTTTCTCTCTTTTCTTTTTCTTTTAGTGATAGTGTAGTTAAAACTTTGATTTTTTTCTATCTTCTAGAACTTCAAAAGTTTTTTCATAATCTCTGAACATTTTTCTTTGAACTTTTTATAATCTGTTTTCTAAAACTTTAGTATGTATGTCTAATATGACCAGAGTTAATTTTTGTTGTCATTAGATTTTAGGCTGCTTCTTTGAAGATATTTGTCATTTTCATATAACCAACCTATTCTTTCTTGATTTTCAGAATTAAGTCCTGTTTAGCAATTCTCTTCTTCCTTTATATAGCACTGTCTTGGCAACACAATAAGGTTTAGAGGCTTTAAGAATGGAAATCGAGGAGTTAAAAGCATTAGACTCGTTAACTTTTTGGTTAGACCTCTGAGATAAAGTTTGGATAACTATAAGGCTCCACCATGAATTGGATTCATCCTTTGGTCAGTAGAGGTCATCTGTGTCAAAGAAACAAAGCCTCTATCTATCTATCTATCTATCTATCTATCTATCTATCTATCTATCTATCTATCATCCATCTTCCAATAATGACATTACTGTGAAATTTATAGCACAGAAATAAGAATTTCTTTTCAATGTTAACATTAATTAGTTTATGCCAAGATGGTTTCTACTTGCCTGAGTCAGGATTGTAAGTAAATCTATAAATCTGTATACCCTGTACTTTAAAGTTCCAATAATGAGAAGTTACACAAGATGCTATCTTTTCTCCCTTTGAGTTTATTCCAAATTGATCCATATACCTATAAACCAGGTAGTATCCTATAATGTGTATAGCTTCTCAATATTTGGAATAATTATGTACCTTCTGAAGTGCTAAGCTTACAAATTCCCAAATAGGCTTCAAAGTTCTAATAACCCATATTAAGGAATGATTTTTCCTAAAGTCATTTTCTAGGACTTTGAACAAAGTTCATTTTGCTTGGACTGCACTAGACTAGACTTGTCCTTTTCCTCTTGAATAACCCAAGAACAGCCTTCCCCTTGTGGTATATAAGCCTCACTTTGGAACTGCCTTGCAGTAGTGGGATGGAAGTATAATCTTGGAAAAAGAGATGGCAAGGAACATAGTCAGGGTCCTGGAAGAAGGATCCAGTCTGCATTGCCAGTGTGGGAAGGAGGCTGTGAAGGTGAAGCAGAGCTATTCCAGTCCTGTGGGCAAGTCCTGTTACCTCCAGGGGATGGCGGGGATGCCAGTCTCTCTTTGGGGCATAGATGTGATGGTGACAAGTGGTAGCAACCTGCTGAGGCATGATGGATTTAGAGGGCAGAGGATGGTTCTGGTGGTAGTGCTGCCTACCTGGAGGGAGTGCCGCAATTGGCTGCAGGAAGGGGGACCTTACTAACCCCAAGCAAGGCTCAAACCATCCCAGCATCTTTCAAGGAGAAGGGAGGGATTGGTGTGGGTGAGGACACTGAGTAAAGGGTATCTTAGCTGACATTGTGGATATTAACACTGAGGATCCTTGGTTGACTCTCCAAAGTGGAACACCTATTAAATTTTGCTAAGTCATTTACTTTGCCTATTTACTAAGTCATTTGTTTCTTGTCAGAAGTCAACCATAGGAAGGATCCTAGTCACCAACCTGGGGAAATGCTGCAAGTTAGTGCTGCTAGACCGACCTTTCTGCTGAGGAAGCATAGAGGCTGTGAAAATTGGAGAGAAAAAAGGCTTGCTCTTCTTTTCTGAGTTCTAGTTAGGTCTATTTTTGTGGTGTGGACTGTTAGGAGGAGCTTCTTTCTAAAACCTTATCCTTCAGTATCTCTTGATGTCCTTGGAAATGACTCTAAGTGTCCTTCCTTGTTTGCAGTTAGTGGGATATTGAAGCAGAAATTGTTATATCATCATCTGGGGAGTTTCTTGAATTGACTTTTTAAAAATGGCACATAAGCAAGGAATCTCTTATTCATTTTAGGTTGGGGGAAAAATAAGAGCATTTTGTGCATTTTTTCCCAATATAATTAACATTGATCCTTAAGGGTTATTTGGATTAAGGTTAGCCTTTAGTCTGTTTTCATGTAATTATCTTTCAAAGTAGGACTTGCTTGAGATTTTATAATGTAGAAATGATTTATGTCCACCACTGTTGACTTTTATCTGTGTAAGAGCATTAGGCCCTCCACTAACTCTCTGCTCCTAGCTGCTGTTTGTTTACTACTGCCTCCCTTCTCCAAAAGTAACATATGTACCTTCTAACTCCATTGATGCTCTAAGACATCTTAACCATATTATTCTCTCTGTGTTGCTTTTTTCATTTTTTTAGCTTCCCCAGTCTCCCTCTCACTACTCTTTTTAAAAATTTTCTTTAAAAAAATCTCACCTGGAATATTGATTTATTTACTTAGAGAGGAAGCAGGTAGGGATAGAAAGAGAGAAACATCGATTGGCTGTCCCCCATACCTGCCCCAACCTGGGGTCAAGCCCACAGCGTAGGTATGTGCCCTGACTGAGAATTGAACCCACAATCTTTTGGTATATGGAATGACAGTCCAACCAACTGAGCCACATTGGCCAGCGCATCTCTCACTACTCTTGGTAATGAGTTGGTTCCTGGTCAATAGGACCATGTAATATTCCTGCAAAGGCTTATGAAAGGATTGTGTCAGTGCAGAGTCAAAAGGAGCTAATTTTTTTTTAGACTTAGAAATTTTATTTAGTACTCTTAGACACTCCCTTAAACATGCCACATTCTATAAACTGGCATTTAGTCTCAGATAGCATGCTCTAATACAGATCACATACAAACTTAGATTATTCTAAAGAGTTATTGTATTAACTTATGCATTATAGTTTCTTCATCATGAACTTGGATCTAAAGTAATTACTGTGTGGTAAAGAATAAGGTTAAATCAAAATTTATGGAAAGTAGCAGCCATCATAGGGAAATGCCATTATTTCAAGTGCTCAGCCTAGATTTCAAAACTGTCAGTTGGAACCATATTTCTTGAGGTGTTTTTTTTTTTTTTTTTTTTAAAGCACAAAGCTGGGTTGTGTCATTTTAATGTGGTAACATATATCTCAGAGAAAAGGATAAAATGATCCTGGTACTGATTATCACTTGGGAGAAGGCTCAGAGAGGTGAACTTCTAATGAGACTTTGGTGTACTTATGATACATTTGTCCAGAAAAATCATTGATGTAGCTGACCTGAATTATATTGGTTTTTGATACCATCTGATTACAACTCTGTGGGAATTTCTTCAAGTGAAAAGTAATTTATGGAACTTACTGATAAGACCACTTACATTTTAAAAAGCTTCCTATTGCTTTTAGATAGACTCAGGAAAGGCCAAGATGTCCTGGGCTTCCCTGCTCGTGTGCTTGCTTTGAAGTCAGTGGCGGCAGTGCAGCAGCGGGCCAGTTCTAAGCGAGGAGGGCTGCCGTGGCAAGACTGGTGAGGGCACAAAAAATGCACGGAAGAGGGCATGAAAATGGTGGTGGATTTTTGAAGACTGATGAGAAAGAATGAGATTTTATCATTTTCACATTTTCTTCTTTAGAAGAAAAGAACTTTAATTTCATCTGAAAGTCAAATCAAAGTAGTTACTATTCCTCAGACAACCCTTCTCCCTTCTAATGTCTAAAAATTTTAAGATCTTAGAAGTTATAGCCGAAGCTTCGTTCTCAATTCCAACTTCCTGAGGTAAAGGAATTTAAAAATCAGCTTAACCTCAGAGTTTACAAAGAAACTGGAACAAATCATCTTACATCTAGCTTGGTATTACTTATAAGAACACAAGGTACTAGGGCAATAATCAAAATGATTGTGAAAATTGGTCATGTCAGATCCATTTTCTGTTCTATGATAGAACAAAAGACCCATCGACAGGATGAAATAGTAAGTTATTCTTTCTTAATTTCAGTAAGCTTTTGAATCTGACTCATGCGATGCTCTTACTGAGTTTGTGACTGCTTAGTTTATGAAGATTTTCTGCTTGGGACTTGAGTTGGAACTGGAACTTTTAATGAGAAGTAAATACTGTAATAAATTGATGTAAGAATTCAGTACAGTAGAAGATAGGATAGGAAATGAAAAGATATGTCCATGGAAAAGTAAGTATGGTGAGGGAGGCTAGAAAGTGACTAAATATAGAGACAGATTATTGCAGTATTGGTAAATGATGTACCTGTGATAAAATAATACCAGAGTATTAAGCAAAGTTGACCTTGTAGTGGTCAGAGGAGACACCAACATGTTCTGGATTTTGAGGAGCCACCAGTAAGACACTTACCTTTGCCTTAAAGTATATTTTTTATTTATTAGTGAAGGCTGAACATTCCTTTAAAGAGTTCTTTGACCTTGTACAATGCAAATATGTGTAGATAGGAAAATACCCAACACTCCCTATAAACTATCTTGATCTGCTTTTATATTTGGTTTAGAGTAGGCCCTGCCCTGGTGTTACGTACTAATATGGAGTTACCTGGGACCTATTAAAGATGTTTAAGTATTGATGTTTTCATAATTGTTTCTTTAATTTCTTCCACATAGTTTTCTTTTAAATCACAAGCAGAAAATTACTAGAATATGAACCGCCTCTGTCTAGCAAGCATCATTAACCTTTGAGATATTTTTCTCTGTAAAGAACAGTGATCAAAAAAAAAAAAAAAAAGGAAATGGATTGGAATCCAGATTAATTCTCTAATTTTTAGTCCTTTTTCTAATTCCTCAAAGCAAATCTTTAATGCTAGATGTGTGTTTTAGAGAGGGGGCAGATTTATTAGTGACTGAAAGCTGCTGTTGTATTTAGAAATTCCTTAACTTTAATATTTGGGGCATAAGTATCTTGGACAAGTGGAGAAGTACACATAGCTGCTGGAACCCCTGGTTATACCCACACCACTTCCCCTTCCACCTGTTTTGGCCACACCAGGTTCCTAACCGAACAAAGGGCTCAGGGATAATCTCTATAGAGTTGCATGCAGAGACGTACAGCCTAGCATCTTAGTCTTGACTTCTTTCTCTCAAAGAACATTAAATAAAACTAAGTTATAACCCATATCAATGCTGCTTGGAATCCTTTTTTACTCTTCTCCAATTTTTTCCCCTTAGGCCTGCTCAGAAATTCCTTCCTCGCTACAAGAGTTTTTAAATAATACCCCAGCCCGATTTCTGTTCTTTTCTCATCTACTCTCCCCAACTCTTCATCAGATGGACAGACTTAGACTTTCTAGCTTCTTACTTTTCCTGTTCCTTGCCTATTACGTAGATTCTCTACAATAAAGATGAATCTGGAAACTGACAGAACAAGCAGAAATTTTTCCCTTTATTCTCTCAGCTCTCCAGTCGTGACTTTCTCTACTCATTCTCTTGATTCTGAATCATAATAAGACCTGGGAAACTGGACCGTGCAAAAGAGATCTTTACTTATTAGTGGGCTGTGAAAAAGTGCGGGCAAGTTGAGAGGAAGACAAATTATATTCACCTTCTTTAAGGATTCACACTTTACTAAATCTTGTTGTAGTTACCTAAGTTCCTTGTGGAGCTAACAATTCTCTTTTCTGGGGACGGATGCAGTCAGAAAAGAAGAGAAGAGAGTAGTAACCAGCAGCTGGACAGGGGGAAATGGAAAGGAGGTAGTACTGATCTGTTCTCCCTCTCTCCAACCCTAATCAGTTGCAAGCAGTTGACATACTGGAATAAATAGAATATATGAAAGCCACGGATTCCTTATTTAACCCTTTAGCCTGTTAATGAAAGTATATTATGCTGGCAGATTCATGTCTAACTGGCATATTCAGATCCTTTGGCTGTTACAGCTCCATAGTCAGGGTGCAGTTTCTTCCAACTGTTAGGCTAAAGAAATGTATCCTGAAACATTCCTCCATATCCCTTAGATAATTTTTCCTCTGTTCTTTCTCCCCATCATGTCTCCTGGTTAGCATATATCCTGAGCCACTGTCAAATTGAATAAGGCTAGCAGTCAGACAGGAGTGATCATACAGGGCCTGAATTATCAACAAGCAATAGCTTGGACTCCAATTCTCATATTAGCTGTCTTGATCAATCAACTATTCATTAGCATGGTCCAGAAAAGGAAAGAACCTATCTTGCTATATGTGGTGTACCTTTTCATCTTGATGATTGCCTCAGAAACTCCAGCTGCTCTTAAGTTTGAAGCTCCCTGAAACTGCGCCTACCTTACAGGAGTTTCTTTTTTTGTAAGTGTTTAGAATTCAGCTTTCCCCCAGTCTTGTTTCTCTGATCTGATCCTCCTGCTTTCTATCCTTTGAGAAATCCTCAAAATTTGTGAAATGCTTGGCACTCTTTTTCGCTTTCGTTGAAATTTTGAATTTATTCTTTAGAGTATTTTCATTTCATTGGTTTTAGGATGGGGAGTTTAGACATGTATAATCTGTCATCTCAATCCAGTCTTAATTTTTTATTATTTTACATATGTGTATCTGTAGTTTTATTTAATATCATACTGCTATATGTGATTAACTCAAACATTATTAAAGATCTCAACATTACTTGTTTTCTTTGCTAGGAAGAAATGTATTTCTAGCTCAAGTATATTGAAAAGTGTAGAATATGTTAAGTTGATTTTACAAGTCAATCCTAGATTTAAAAGAATAAAATGCAATGTTATATAAATATCTGAGTAGTGTAGATGACTACACTACTTTATTATTGGCTTATAGTATATGTGACACATGTGGATAGTTTTGATATATCTCCATTTATCACAAGAGTACATTGCATTTGTATAATTTGACTTATGTTCCAATATTTTGTTTTTTAACATTATAGTACACTCATTTTTCAAAGTTACAGAGCTGAGTTCAAACTGGCGGACTTCAGGCCAAATCCAGGCCATACTCATATTTTGTTTCACTC
This sequence comes from Pteronotus mesoamericanus, assembly GCF_021234165.1. Lineage (NCBI taxonomy): Eukaryota > Metazoa > Chordata > Mammalia > Chiroptera > Mormoopidae > Pteronotus > Pteronotus mesoamericanus. The sequence goes on from NW_026555065.1 coordinate 21,023,751, forward strand.
TCATAATGTTAGCTCACTCACTATTTTCTTTTTTTAAAGATTGAATTAATTGCCAATGTGTGAAAGTCAAGATATTTTACAAAGAGATCCTGACTCCAGATTCTTATCAAAAATCAGAAGATTTGACAACATTAGGTCCATATTTTTCTATGACATTAAATGACTGGAGCTGAGTAGTGGCTGTTCTCATCAGCTAAGGCTAGTTCACCATAGTCTTCGTCTTTTAAACCAGTCTGCTTCTGTGTTTATTTCTTTTTTTCCTGATCCTGTGGGCATTTGAGTTTGTGACCCCAACTGTATTGCAGTCTTTATAACCATTATTTTAAATTATTATAAAACATCCATAGAGTAGGAGTACTATAATTATCAGATTCTTTCTCTTTTCTAAAAGTGTATATAATTCTGTTACTTTCAACTTTTTAAACAATTTCCCACATTGGCCTTATAGCCTACAAGTGGAAATATAGAGTCAAAAAAAGAATGAGAACAGTTATGTGGATCTTGCTGAGTTTGTAAAGTACCTTCTCAATAAAAATAACCAATGAGAAGTTGAAAGAAAGATGGCTTCCCACACACAGGGTTTCACAGTGTCCTTGTGAGGGATGGCATCAGTTTAGGTCTGATTTTTACGTTTGTTGATCCAACTAGCAATCAAAAGATGGCTTGGTGAATATGGAATCAGAATAAAGGAGGCCAAGTAGTCTTGAAGGGAGATTTCAGTACACCTCAGTGAGGACTGGCATTTTAAGCTTGCTTTATGATACAGAACATCTATCTCTCAAAACCGTAATGCTTGCTGAGTCAGTATCCATTTCCCTTGGACACTGCTGCGTAAATATTACCAATTTTTTCTTCTTTGCAACACCCCCCTCTCAAATCCATATGTACTGCCATTTTCTTTTAACATATTCTTTTTTCATACAAATTTTGGTAACATTAGGTTACAGCTTTATTTTAAATAAATCATTTTTGCTGTGGTACCTAATCACCTAATTGGTGTTGAGGTAGAGAAACTCAAATGGCCTTTATATGATGGATGGTTTTCACAGAGAACTGGTATCATCTTATCATATATTTACCCTTTCTGGATTCATGTTTTTTCTTCCAAGTTCTGGGTATATGTTGTCCTTATGGGCTGTTGAACTGGTATTTGTTTAATACTTTATAGTTCCCAGAACAAAGTTCACATATATTGTATTATTTTATCCAGTCCAGTTCCTATGTCAGTCATCTGAGAGAGGATATCATGATCCACATTTATAAAAATGAAGAAGCTGATGATCAGAGCATGTAATTGACTTGCTCAAGGTCAAAAAACTAGTAAGTAATGGAAATGGGAGTTAAAACAGAGATTTTTCTGACTTCAAAGTCCCTGTGTGCAAAATAAGCAGTAGTCTGGAGTCCAGGAGATCAAGGAGAACTAGACAGTGACCTCAGTGCTCAAAAACTAGAAGGAAGCATGACCCTAAGACACTGGTTGTTCCTCTGAAGGACTTTTGTGCCCCTGCCATGGCAGTAAGGTGTAAGTTGTCTGATTGGGCAGAAATGGCAGAGAACCTGTTAGGAGGGGGTTTCAGGGATGTAATTGCAGATCGAGTACCCTCTGGTCCTGTCTGGGGCAGCTCTAGGTGAGAGGGCAAAAGTTGAAGGGAGGTTTTTTGTAGAACCATTCCTGTAAGACCCTCTTCTAATCTGCCTAGAGACAAAGATGCTCACTAATGAAGCTTAACCTGTCCCTGTGGCATTTTCATTTTAATATAGGACTTGTAACTAGAGATATGTCACAGGGAAAAACCAGTGAGGTTTGTGTTGTAGATAGGGGATTCTTTGCTCATTAGTATTTTTAAACACTAATAAAGGTTGAAATATGAATTTTAAAATAATGAACAAAATGCTTAATATACAGAGTTCTTATATATTCCTTTCAGGCTTTTATTCTCTTAAAATGACTTCTAAAACCACTTAATAGGAAGATTTTTGTATAAAACTTATTTTATTGTAAGTTCATTATACTTCCTGTACACTTAAGATAAGCATTACAGCAGAAGTTTTAAATATAAAAATAAGATATATTTCTGTCTCCGAAGACCTCTGGCATTTTCATATGAAAAGGGGGAAGTATTCAGCAACTCATTTTTCTGGCATATGGGTTTGTTGTTGTCAGCTTTTGAAATAACAGTTGGTGAATATATTCCCTAGCTCCTTATTGCACCCCAAATGACTGACAATGAGGAAAACACTTAAGTAGCATCCATTTTTTTGGTAGAAATTAAAAACAAGATGCTGATTGTCATATTTTAAAGGGTCAGAATAGGTGATTAAGAGCAACTGTAAATGTTTTGGAGTTGAAAGAAAGTTGGAACCTAGCTCCTCAAGGCCTAGTGACCTTGAGATTTACAAACGAAAAGAAACCATATGCCTCTGTTGAAATCTTTCAAATGTATTTCTACATTTTAAATGAATTAGTATATATTCAGAGTATATATAAATCAAAATTGGAACTCCACTAATCTCTATTGCAACAAAATCATTCTATTCTTAGTGGTTGAATCGTGCAGGGATGAAGTTTGAAATGTTTACTAGATTTGTGTTTGCTTTGGCTAGTGTTAATACACATATCACTACAACTCTTCTTTGCTTTAAGGAAAAATTTGAGACTGCTTTCTAACCCATGGAACTTTTTCACATGCAAGCTATTTTAAGGGAAAAAAGTATCTACGTAATCTGCAAAAGCTATCAAATGTATTTTCAAATACTCCTAAGATAAACAGACATGCCTTTATAAATATGTCCTATAAACATTAAACATTATTTTTAGGTCTACAAATCCTATTTTTCTAAGTCTTTTTTTTTGCCAGAGAATTGCTTTTATGAAAGAGATGCCTGCCCAGTATCTCAAAGATACTGCTAGAAGCTGTACCAAAATATTCTTAGGAACTTTGTTTATAGACGGGATGAAACTTGAAGATCAAGAGGAATAAATGGATCAAGTTCTTGCTGGAGCAAGTGATCACCCTGTGATACCTTTGGCTGTCGCTGAAAATGCATGTTGGCAGGAAGTTTTTAAATTACCAAAATCATCAGATTATTTGCTTGGTTCCTTTTGAGTCAGTGAAATATACGAGTGGGTAATGGAGTCTGTCCAAGAGAAAATGAGCTAAGCACTGTGCCTGGCACTGTCCTGTTGCACATGGAAGGCCAGATGTGCAGGAGCAGCCGCCAGTCAGCAGGCTCACATATATAGAAACACACGCACGCGTATGCTACATATATATGTATACATGAGAGTTAAAATAAAGAAAAGATAATTTGTAGTGCATGGGAAGACCTCATATTTACAATGGGTTGCATTCCTGGAAAAGGGATTTTAAGTGGTAAATAATTTTCAAGTTTAATTTGGTTTTCCTTTAAAAGTGACATGATAAGGGTTATATACTTGACTGGAGGAAAGATGCCTGAGTTCTTTATACAATTGGCTATAAGTCTAATAATTAATCATTTATTAATGACAGAAAAGTACAATAATAATAGCCAAGCACTTTTCAAAGATAATATATTTTCTCATTTATTTTCTTACACTATTATCTTCATTTTACGAGTGAGGAAACTGAAGTTTAGAGAGGTTCACTAATCTGAGGAAGATCATAGGGCCAGGAACTACTGGAGCCTGGATTCATGAAAGGGATTAGAAAATGCTAACCCCTTGAGCATTTAAGAGGTAGAGATGTGTGGAGCAGTGAAAAAATATTGAGGCTAGAGATGGATAGTAATGGAAAAGAAGAGAGGTCTGTGCTTTTACTGTGTTAAAAGCAATAGTGGAATGCCTTTGCCAGAGGATTGTATGAGTGATTTACTTTGTTGAATGACAGTAAATTGAGGACTATTGGTACTGCAGTTGTAAAATATAGGAAGTCTTACAAAAGGTAGGTAAAATTAAAGTACTCTATGATGCAAACTTATTATTGGTGCATGATAACATTGGGCATGATATCTCTAAAATAGATTATATTAGAAGAGCAAAGGAAATTATTAAGTATATAATAGCTATTCAGAGCCAGAGTATTCAAGAATAGTCAGGGTGAGATAGACTAATGCCTAATATGTAGAAACCTAGAAAGAATGTTGCTTTCACAGCAACAGCAAGAAAAAGTCAGATAATATACAAAACCGTAATATTTCTTGTACCTATCATAGAGCTGATGTTACAAGGACTAAAATCTAGAGATGTATAAGCACCTTCAAGGAGAGACAGGATGCAAACACTGGCTACCTGCAGCAGAGTGTAGGAAAATGGCCACCATAACTGTGAATAAGAATTCAGATATAAATGTTAACAAATTATTAAAGGTGGAGTGTGGGGTAGGATGAGAGTATAGACACTTACAAGTTGCAGGATGACTTCCCATCAAGATGGAAGCGTAGATAAACATGCCTCATCTCCTCACACAACCATAACAAAAATTACAACTGGACTACAAAACAACTATCACCCAGAATCATCAGAAAATCGAGCTGTATGGAAGTCCAACCACCAAAAATTATAGAAGTCACATTCATCCAGACAGGTAGCAGTGGCACAGAGGTGGCGATGTGAGAGGAGGCACAGCGATGTAGAACGGTGGTCCCACACACCTCCCCACCGCCACCCTGTGTGGTGGATAAAAATCTGGAGGGAGACCTCACTAGCAAGGTATCTCAGCCCCACTCAGCCCAGGATTCCAGGACCAGGAAGATCAGTCCCCATAATTTCTGGCTATAAAAACCAGTGGGGATTGGAGGGGCAAAAGAAACTGCAGGATTCTAAGGCATCTCATTTTAAAGGGCCCACAACAGACTTAAGACTTATGTAGACTCACTTCTTCTGGGCTCCAGCACTGAGGCAGCAATTGGAAGGACACCAGTGGCATATGGGGAAAAAACTGAAGTGTCTAGCATCAGGGTAAGTCCTGGGGGACAGCCTCCTCCAGGACAAAACCCCAGAGGCCAGGCAGTGGCATTGTTTCCTCTCTGAGCCCTCGCCTACACAGAGCCTCAGAGCAGTGACACCATACTGGAGACTCCATCAACCTGATACACACAGGTTGCCCCACCCAGGCCTTAACCCAAGGCTTCACCCCATCTATCTTACTGGTGTGCTTGCTACCATAGACCATATTACTGACAAGAGTCAAAATAGCTCTACCTAATACATAGAAACAAACACAGGGAGGCTGTCAAAATGAAGAGACAAAGACACATGGCCCAAATGAAAGAATAGAACAGAACTCAAGAAAAAGAACTAAACAAAATGGATATAAGCAATCTTTCAGATGCAGAGTTCCAAATACTCATTATTAGGATGTTCAAGGAACTCATTGGGTACTTCAACAACATAAAAAAGAACAAGGCAGAAATGAAAGTTACACCAAGTGAAATAAGGAAAAATTTACAGGGAACCAACAGAAGAAGGAATGAAGCCTAGAATCAAATCAATGATTTGGAACATAAGGAAGGAAAAAACATTCAATCAAAAAGGGGAATCAAGATGGCAGAGGAGTGAGTGGAAGTCACACTGACCTCCGCCCAGGACCAACCTGGAATTACAACTAAATTGTGGAGAAATCACCTGGAACAAACAACTGAACAATAGCGAGAGAGGAGCCTTGTAAACTCCAAGACAGAAAAATTGGCTTTAGCGCAATCTAACTGGTAAGGAGTGCGGTACAGACCTGAGAAGGTGGGCGGGGTGCCCACGGGCAGCAGCACCAGAAGGATATTGAAACGGCTAGTTGGATCCCCCTGAGAAGAGCGGAGTCTAAACCAAAAGCAGGGATCTCTAGCCCACAGGACCAGAGCCCAAAAAGTACACAGAAAATAGCCAGCTGCAAAAAGCAGCAGGGTTGCTCTCTGCCAGAGACAGGCAGCTGGAAACCCAGAGAACCATTTAAAGGGCCAATGCATAAATTTTTATTTGCAGCCACTTACCCTGTTCTCCAGCAAAGGTGGGGGCAGAGTGGGCTAGAGACCCTGAGGAGAGACTGGGGAAGGCTTTGGGGAGAGAACTGAGAGAGTAATCAGCAGGATCTTGGTGCTGACTTATCCCCCATGTGACAGCAGCCATCGTGCTCAGGCAGAGACCACGTCCCCCTGAGTGGCACCTGTGTCAAAGGACCCAATAGCCCCGCCTCCAGGTGGGATTCCACCCTGCCCTGTGCTGTCTAAGCTGCCTCCTGTGTGCAGAGTGGCAGCCACAGACAGTAAATCCCTGGCAAAAGGGAGCACAGAGAGGTCTGGCGACACTTGAGGAGAGACTGGGGATGGAAGCTTGGGGGAGAGAAGGGAGAGAGTAACCGGTGGGATCCCAGTGCGGACTCCTCCCCCATATGGCAGCAGCGTGAAAGTACCCAATAACCCCGCCCCCAAGAGGGACTCCGCCCTGCCCTGAGCTGTCTAAGGCGGCCTGCTGAGTGCAAAGAAAATAGATTAACAGTTGAAGGAGAAAGCCACAAACAGTAGATTACTGGAAGTCTCGCACAGACTGCCTAAAGTTGGACAGGGTCAACATCTGACATCATCAGAGGCAGATCCAGAAAGTAAAAACAGCGGTCTCCAACCATAGAAGTTAACACCACAAAGTCAGGAAATCAAAACAGATCAATTTAGGAAGCAGAAGTGAAAAAGAAGAGCCTCACAAATAAGGGGAAGACAAAGAAGTATTCCCCAATAAAAGGGAAAGGAGGAATCCCCAGAAAGAGAAGTAAATGAAGTAGAGGCAAGTAAACTATCAGATATTGAGTTGCAAACAGTGGTTCTAAGGAAGCTCAATGAGCTCAGTGAACTCAGAGGGAATTACAAAAAACTACAGGGGAACTACAAGGAACTTACTGCAAACTATATCAGCATGAAAAAGCACACAGAAACTATCAATAAGAGACAAGAGGAAATGAAGAATACAATCTCTGAATTGAAGAACACAGTAGAAGAAATCAAGAGCAGGCCTGATGAAGCAGAAGATCAAATCAGCAATCTGGAGGACAAGCTAGAAAAAAGCTCCCAGAAAGAACAAGAAAATGAAAAACGACTCAAAAAGAATGAAGGCATTTAGGGAAATGCAGGACAACCTGAAACATAACAATATCCATATAATAGGGATACCAGAATGAGAGGAGGATGAGGAAGGGATAGAGCACCTGTTTGAAAAAGTCATGATGGAAAACTTCCCTAATTGGAGGAGAGAAAAAGTCACACAAGTCCAGGAAGCACAGAGGGTCCCATTCAAGAGGAACCCAACGAAGCCCACTCCAAGACACATCATTAAAATGGCAGATATCAAAGACAAATGGAGAATCCTAAAGGCAGCAAGGGAGAAACAGGTAGTAACATACAAGGGAGCCCCAATACAGCTAGCAGCTGACTTCTCAACAGGAACACTGCAAGCCAGAAGGGAATGGCAAGAAATATTCCAAGGAATGAAAAGCAAAGGCCTGCAACCAAGACTGCTGTACCCAGCAAGGCTCTCAGTTAAAATGAAAGGCAAAATAAGGAATTTCCCAGACAAAAGAAGCCTAAAAGAATACACCTCCACCAAACTAGCACTGCAAAATATGCTAAAGGGGCTGCTTTAAGAAGAAGAAAAAGTTTCTATGAATACCCAGTTCCTTTCAGAGTTGCCAATACTCGATATTACCAATATTTTTAATACTCATTACTCAGATTGTGATAATGATGTTATTTTAATTGTTCATTTATTATTTGTTGAAACTAAACATGTTTTAATATATTTCTTGCCTATTTCTATTATTTTTTAAAAAAAGCTTTAATGACTTTTTGGCATTCTATATCCATTTATTGATTAAAGGTTTGTTGAATTTTTTCCCTAAAAGAAAATCTATTAACCCTCTTTTAGATGTGTTCTAAATACTTTCCTATTCTATTACTTGTCCTTTAACTTTTTTTATATGTATATTACTATATAGTTAAATGTTTAATATAGTCATAATGTCAATATTTACTTTATAGCTTCTGGGTTTGAATATTTACTTCAGATCATGAAAAATATTAGTTCTATTTTCTTCTAAAATTCCTTAGAGTCTACATATTGATTTTTAACTCACCTGAGTATTTCTTGTATAATGTGTGAAATAGGGCTCTATATTTATTTTATTTCTAGTAATAGTGGTCCATGCACCTTATTTGTTGAATAAGCCTTATTTTACCCATTGACTTGAAATATCAACTTAATCATATATTGTTAGACCAATATATACATTTGTCTGTAGAATGTTCATTATATTTCATTGATCTACTTGATTATTTCTGTGCTGGTGTCATGTTGGTTTAATTGCTGAGACTTTATAAGGATTTTAAATTTTTTTAATATAATAAACTTTGACATTTAAAAAAATAAAATCAATCTGCATTTAAGAAAGAAAGAGAGAGAGAGAGATGGAACTGCTACCTTTTGTGACAACATGGATGAAACTTGAGAATATTAAGCTAAGTGAAATAAGCCAGTTGATGAAAGACAAATACCATATGATCTCACCTATAAGTGGACTCTATTCAACAAAATAAACTAATGAACAAAATAAACCACAGGCACAGAAACATGGAGCAAACTGAAAGTGACCAGAGGGGAAGGGGAAAGAGGACAATGGTGGAAAGAAGGGGAAGGGAATAGACAAAGAACATGTGTGAATGACCCATGGACATGGACAACAGAGTGGGAGTTGACTGTGGGAGTGGGAGGTAAGGGTGGGATGGGTGGAGGGGGGTAAAGGGGGAAAAATTGAGACAACTGTAATAGAATAAACATGATTTATAAATTAAAAAATAAATAAACTAATAAAGTTTAAAGAAAGCTGGAAAAAAAGAAAAATAAATATGTACCTCTAGCAAATGCCCAATACTAAAAAAAAAAAAAAAAAAAATTCAATCAGAACATCAAGGAGAAAAAAGAAATCAAAAGACAAAGATAGGCTAAGGAGCATCTGGGACTTCTTTAAACATACTAACATTTGAATTATAGGGGTGCTGGAAGAGGAAGAGAAAGAGCAAGAAAGAAATTGAAAACTTCTTTGAAAAAATAATGAAAGAAAAATTCCCTAATTTGGTGAAGGAAGTAGACATGCAAATCCAGGAAGCACAGAGTCCTAAACAAGATGGACACAAAGAGGACAACACCAAGACATATCATAATTAAAATGCCGAAGGTTAAAGATAATGAGAGAATCTTAAAAGCAGCAAGAGAAAAGCAGATAGTGTCCTACAAAGAAATTTCCATAAGACTGTCAGCTGGATTCTCAAAAGAAACATTGCAGGCTAGAAAGGACTGGCAAGAAGTATTCAAAGTGATGAAAAGCAAGGACCTACAACCTAGATTATTCTATCCAGCAAAGCTATCATTTAGAATAGAAGGGCAGATAAAGTGCTTCCCAGACAGGGTAAAGCTAAAGGAGTTCATCATCACCAAGACATTACTACATGAAATGTTAAAGGGACTTATTTATAACAAAAAGAAGATGATCAAAACTATGAACATTAAAATGGAAATAAATTCGCAACTGTCAACAGCTGAATCTAAAGAACAAACTAAGCAAACAAGCAGAACTGAAACACAACCATAGATATGGAGATCATTTGGTGAATTATAAGTTGGGAGGAGCAAGGGGGAGACTAGGGGGAAAGATGCAGGGATTAAGAAGTACAAATTGATAAGTAAAGAATAGACAGGGGGATGTTAAGTACAGTATGTGTAATGGAGTAGCTAGAGAACTTATATGCATGACCCATGGACATAACTAAGGGGAAGATTGCCAGAGGGAATGGGGGGAATCAAATGGAGGGGGCAAAGGGGGAAATGACAACAACTATAATAACACAATCAATAACATATATTTTGAAAAGAACACTTAGGAGGTACAGATACAAATGATGTTTCTATATATAGTTCGTATTCAAGGTTCTCTGTTGGGAATTATCTGAAAAGTTTGGGGACAGAGTAGGAGACCAAATTTTCCCTCAGTTCTGCAAAAGTAGAGAGGGAATCAGCTGCTGCTGTGAGAAAGACACAAAGCTCTACCGGTAACTTTCTCTAAGGAAAAAAGCCTTTATCCCTTTGGAGAGGACAGCAATTTGTGTTGCACCCTAAGGTACAGATGGAAACCCAGGTGGCTGGGGTGAAAGGAAATAAAATACTATCTACCTATGGGAGTAAAGGGTAAACCATCTAAGGCCCAGACCATTAGAGGTCTCTTACATGACATATACAGTAAAAATATTATAAGACACACAAAAAGCAAGAAAAAAACACAACCCTCTATCAGGAGACAAAGCAGTCAATAGAACAAGACTTACCGCTGACCCAGATATTCGAAACATCAGACAAGGAGCAGTTCTAAGAACCTATCAAATACATTAAGTGAGAACTTACTGTACATTAAAAAGATCATACAGCCCTGGCCAGTGTGGCTCAGTTGGTTGGAGTGTTGCCCTGAACATGGAAAGGTCACTGGTTGGACTCCTGGTTATCTAATCTAGGTTGCAGGTTCTATCCCCTGTTGGGGTGTGCATGGCAGGCAACTGATTGATGTTTCTCTCTCACATCAATATTGCTCTTCCCCCATCCTCTCTCTCTCTCCCTTCTCCTCCCTCTAAAATCAGAACATGTCCTCAAATGAGAATTAAAAAAAATAAAATGATCATATAGCATGACTGAGGGGGGTTTAACCCTGAGATACAAGGATGGTTCAATTAACATGATACCACATTAGCAGAATACAGGATAAAAATCACGTGGTTGCCTCAATAGATGCAGAAAAAGAGTTTGACAAAATTCAATACCCTTAACTTAAACCATACACAAACAACTCAAAATGGATTAAAGACTTGCCGTATTTTGCCATGTATAATGTGCACCCATGTTTTTGACCTAACCTTTCAGGAAAAAAATCTTTAATTTTAATTTTTTAATTCAGTTATTTATTTATATTTAGAAACAAAGTTGTTTATCGTATTCCAGTGTGTAATTTTGCATACCGGTATTGTTATTGTTTTCTAGAGTTACACTTTTAACAAATAAGCATAAATAAATAATTAAAATATTTATATAGATATGGAATTAGTACTACTCATGTATAATGTGCATATTTATTTTTCCCTCAAAAGTTTGGGCAAAAAAGTTCACATTATATATGACAAAATACAGTAAATTTAAGACCTGAAACTGTAAAACTGGTACAAGAAAACACTGGAGGAAAGTTTCATGGTATTGGTCTTGGCAGTGACTTTATGACTGATACCAAAAGCAAGGCAACAAAAGCAAAAATTAACAAACAGGACCATATCAAACTAAAAAGCTTCTATACAGCAACTGTTGGTAGGAATGCACATAGGTGCAACCACTATGGAAAACAGTGTGGAGTTTCTTCAAACAATTCAAAGTGGAGTTTTCATGTATTACGGACCACACAGTGTGATGAATGCAGTATATCTGGCATTAGCAGACTTTGTTTTGTCAAGGCCAGATTGTAAATATTTTTGCCTTTACAGGCCACATACAGCTTTTATTTTTCTGGCACATTATTATTTGTTTTTTGTTTGCTTGATGGTTTTGTTTTTACATACTTTTAAAAATGTAAAAGCTATTCTTAGCCTGAGGGCTATACAAAGACAGTCTGCACACTTTATTAGGCCTGGGCCTCTAATTGGCCTATGTCGGGCCTATACCTTGAGTTTTTACCTCAGCACATGTGACTATGTAACAGAATTCAAACCAACTGTGTATCTCTGAAAATTCGGTAGAATAGATCAAAGACAGATGTAAGTTGAGAATTAATTGTCATATTTTCATGGCTTTTTTTGCTGTAGAAAGGATGATTCAACAACATTAAAGAAATAATTTATGTCATCTACCACCTTGGCACTATAACCAAGTCCATATTACTCCAATCCTGACCTTCATGCAGCATATTTTAAGGATACTAATTTTCAATGTATTTTCAGCATGTAAAAATAACTTCAGCATTCCTATTTTTAAAATCTCATTATCATTTTTTATAATCTAATAGAATGTTAAAAAATTTATCAGGTGGATTTCAATTATGCAGCTTTATCAGAGCTGGTCACTTTTTTTTTTCTCTAATCACATAACATTTGAACAGGTTTTTTCAACAAGTGACTACAAAACGAGAAAATAGAGTTCCAAGGCAGGAGGGAGGAGAGGTGCATAAAAAAGTGCACAGGAGGATTGAGAATGACAAAAAGATGTGAGTTGGATGAGATAGGATTGTTAAAATGGTGCATTTTATACCTAAAAGATCAATTTCTATTTAAGATTTTGATAAAAGTTTTGGCCTTCAGTGTCATTCTCGTTTTTGCTTTTCTTTGTGTAGAATTGCTTTCAGCTTTTTATTATTTCTGCTAAGACTGGTGCTGTTGGTACTTTATTACCACTCTTCCTTTTTTTTTTTTTCCTTGCCTCCCTGTCCCCAGCAATTTTCTCTAGCTTTGGCTAAGGTTACATCTCCATTCCCTTCTTGTATCTTTTCTTTTGCCCATCACCCTTCCCAAATACTTTAATTTTCATATGAAGGAAAATACATTTTATAATTTCAAAAACAAACACCATCCCCTCCTCCCCGACAATACAGGTCTACTGTCGTCTGGGGCCCTTGGGGGTCCCTGGCACCCTTTCAGGAAGTTCTTGGAGTCACAGCTATTTTCATAATAACACTAGGTGTTATTTCCCTTTCTTTCTTGAATTGAAATACCTCATAAAGTTCTCAGTTGTAATATCTAATAAGGTAGATATAGATATAGTCCACATAAACAAAAGCTCTTTAAATCCTTAGTTATTTGTAACAGTGTAAAGGGATTTTGAGAATGGCTGGTAGGTCCTCTCCTATCAGTAAACATTGATTAAGCACTTTTATGTTTTCAGGCAGAGTTCTAGTCCCTGGGAATAAGTGACAGAACCTTCCCTCTTTTGAAGTGACAGAACCTTTTTTGAAGGAAGGTTCTGTTTAAGGAGATGTTGGTAATAGACTACAAACTCACAGTTTAAGGAGATGTTGGTAACAGGCTATAAACTTTCAGCTGTCAGATGAATAAGGTCTGAGGATCTAATGTAAAATATAGTGATCATAGTTCATAACACTGTATTGTATAATTGAAATTTGCTAAGAGAGTAGAACTTAAATGTTTTCACCAAAAAAAAAAAAAAAAGATAAATCTGTGAAGTGATGGATGTGTTAATTAACTAGATGGGGGAAATCCTTTCATACTGTATATCAAACCACCATGGCGTTCACTTTAAATATCTCAAAATTTTATGTCAATTATACCTCAGTAAAGCAAAGCTTTACAAAAGTCTCACAGTTCAGGGGAGAAGACAGACTCCTTAAAGAATAAATAGAGTTGGAGGGAGTAAGTGTAGAGATTCTACATATTGCGGGGATCCAGAGGGAGGAACACCTAACTCATTGTGATTATAGTGCTGGTGGTAGGAGGGAGCAGGGAGAGGTGGAGCCATATCCGTTAAGCATTCCTATAGAAGATGGCCACTGAACCACGGATTTTAAAGATCACAAGGTGTTGGCTAGGTGAAGGGCTGGTAGGAGACATCCTTGAGGGAGGAGTAGGAGCAAAGGCATGTAAGCAAAGAAGAGTGTAACATGTGCACGTGAATACAAGCAGGTCTGTGTTACTGTGTGTAGGGTGGGCCTTGGGGACCAGTGGAGATGAGACTAGACAGATGCCCTGGAACAGAGCTTAGCCATTTTGGCCGGTTAGGAGTTTGGACTCCATCCTTAGAAGGGAAGGAAGCTTCATCTTTTTTTATTCTTTTTTAGCACATATTTGGCTTTATTGCTTCTTTCTATACATGACGAATTTGGTTTATTAAAATAATATTAATTATCGAGTATCAGATTTACTTCTAAACATTTCACATATATCAATACTTTACATACATCCTTATTTTATATATAAGAAAATGAAAAGCCAAAGAGATTAAGGAAACATAGCTGTCTAGACGATGAAATGGTATTCAGGTCCAAGGCAGCCTTGCTCCGGACTCAGCACTCTTTCCCAGCATGCTATAGCACCTCTCAGCATAAAGGAAAAGGAGAAAGGATAAAGGTCTGAGAGGTGAACAGCTAGTTTTAATACTGTCCTCAAAAATGAAAACTATCTCTGTGAATGTGCTAGAAACTGCGTTTTGCATTATGAAAGGGTGAGATTTCTAGTTGTGTGAGTTATATCTCAACAAAGTAAGATCCTGTGTTGAGATGCGTAGAACTTTTATACAAACAACTGAGATAATAAAATTGAGTCCCTGACTCATAATCTAAAAATAAAGCCCTTCTACTAACATTTGTTGATAGACAGCAAATGGACTTCTAATAGGTTCTGTGAAAACAAACCCTTAGGAGCTTCAAAGGCAGGTTATGAGGCATATGTGTAAATTGGGTCACAGCCCTCTACATGGTTTTATGTGGAAATTCAAAGACTTCCACAGTGAATGTGTATAAAATAAGCTTGTTCCATATGATAATTTAACTTTGTTTTTCTGTCTACTTTTCTACCACTGACCTTCCACTGTGTTCTCTGCTTTGTATTGTTCATATATTGATTTATGTTTTTATGGCTTTAAAATCAAGTACTTAATATCTTTTAATGTCTACTTATAAATATTGGGTTTTTTCTAGGCTTGTAATACCATGAAAAAAAAAGATGGAAAAATAATATTTATTAAACTTAACTTATTAAAAATGTCATATTACTCCTAATTGAGAAATATGTTTGCAAGGTCATGGTCTTTCATAGGAAAACACTTAACTTTATTTTTTTTTTGTAAAACAGAATTTAATCATCACTTTTAAAACAGTAATAAGCTTAATAGGAAGGAAGTGTGTGGTAAATATTCACCATCCATTTAGTTATAATGGGCAGTAATAATGATGTGTTTCCTTGTTAAAGCTAATAAATGTAAAAAGTATTTCCATTTTTTGAAAGGCTAAATTGAAAACTGCTAGAGCTAAGCAGGATTGACAGGAAAGAAACAG
Source organism: Pteronotus mesoamericanus (assembly GCF_021234165.1). Classification (NCBI taxonomy): domain Eukaryota; kingdom Metazoa; phylum Chordata; class Mammalia; order Chiroptera; family Mormoopidae; genus Pteronotus; species Pteronotus mesoamericanus. The sequence goes on from NW_026555065.1 coordinate 21,038,795, forward strand.
TGGTAGGCAGCAAAATAAATAATTGAAAGATGAATCCTCACTCAATAACAGATGACAAAACACATTACCAAAACTGCATTATTATTTTTTTGCAGTCATTTAAATCTAACTCTGACAGTTTCTTACACCTGGCATATTTGTTCTGAAGAAATTTTGCTTTTTAGAACTTTGAAATAATTTGAGTTATAGGCTCTGGACTACTATATATGGTACCAATATCTAAGTTTCAGCAGTATGATTCATAATAGCCAAAAAGTGGAAATAACTCAAATAACCATCAACTGAGAAGTGGGCAAATAAAATGTGGCATATCTATACAATGGAATATTCTTTAGCAATTAAAAAAAATACATGTTGCAACGTGGATGAGCCTTGAATACATTCTAAATGAGAGAGACTAACTAGTCCCAACACACTACATATTGTGCGATTCCATGTGTATAAAATGTTCAGTATAGGCAAATTTATGGAGTTAGAAAGTAGTGTCTAGAGCTGAGGAAGATGGGAGATGGGAAGTGGGGAGTGACTGCCAATAGGTGTGGAGCTGCTTTTTGGGATGATGAAACATTCTAACATTTTTTTTTTGTGGCAAAGGTTGGAAAACCCTTTGTATATACTAAAACTCACTGAATTGTATACTTTAAATGAGTGTATTATATAGTTTGTTAGTTATACCTAAATAAAGCTGTTTGAGCTATCTGTCCATCTGTCTACATTTGCAGCAGTGATAAAAAGTTTGAAAAATGCATGTTGCGAGGGGAGCTAAAAGACCAGACTATTGTACAGAATGTCTAATCAAAACTATTTTGTAAAACTGCTTCACAATTTGAATAAAAGGATATTGTTTCTTTGTAAAAGTCCCCTATATCTTGTGATCACTTAATTAATATTTAATTCCTATTTTCTCTCTTTCTGGAGAAACTTTGGACTCTGACAGAACTCGTTCTGTATTGACCTGGCAAGATCTCCTGATAAGGCCTTGGAGACTAACACTGTTAGAACTGATGAGTCAAGGGCACACCCAAGCTGGCTATGTTCCCAAGGCTATACTTATGTTATGGTAAATGATATGCAGACAATGCATCTAGTATATCAGTCACAAAGAGGTTTTTCTTCCTAATTGCCCATTATGTCTTCCTGTCCGAGTATGTCTTTCTTTGAATAACAGAAGGAAAATCTCCCAACTATAATTGCTGGAGTTCCCTTCTTCCCCTCTTCCACATTCCTGGAATATGAGTGTAGGCAAAGCTTTTGTTTCAAAATTGTCATCTTCTTTTATCCATTTCCATTCTTCATTCCAACCCTTTGACCAAAAGGTTTGCATAGTGAGCTTTTCCGATTTGTTTACTTTCTGGACAGTTGAGAGCACAGTCAATTTCTTTGTTCTATTATTTGTCTAAGTAATTCCCAAGTGAGTGAGTGAAACCATAAGTGCAGCTCTAACCACCCCTTTGGGTAGTGGGGTGGGTAGGCTGGAAAACCTTTTGAACATTTACAGAATACAGTTGAACTCTTACTTTTCGTTCTGCAGAATAGAAAGAAAGTCTGCTTGGGGAGTTCCTGAAAAGGCTCTCATCCTCAAGCAAACAAAAAGCACATTTCATCTGGGCTAGGTCAATTTCTTCCTTTCCTTTTCCTATCAAAGAGTAGTCTGTTTATGAGATCTTCATTTCTTTACCCTGATTTCTCCATGGTCTTTTTAATTTAACTTTCATTTCCATTGATATGCCAGATCTGTTTACCAGCAAAAACTCTCATGATGAGGACCTACTTCATGCCTAAACCTCCAGTCCTCTTTCTACTTGACCTTAGTGATAACACCCCTGACCACTCCTTTCTCAGAACCTGCTCTCCCTTTGGAACTCAACTGATGCTTATTGAATTCAACTACTTTTCTCACACTGAGGCATCCAGGCTTACTGCTTACCTTTCATCTAATCCATCTTTGTCTCTTGCAATGGACTACATGCACTATTTCTCTCATCCCTTAATTAGAGTAGTCTCTCAAGGCTCTACATGACCAACTGTACCTGGTTTATAATTAGACGTAGGGTAGTGGATATGTCCAGGAGGTTAAAAAGTAATTGCAAAGAATGGTTAATGGATCCAAGTGGACTACTTCTGACATTAAGTGTGATGTGGCAGTCACCATAAAAATCAATTAACAAGACTTTTCAACAAAATCAGTAGTGCAAAGCCTTTTTGTTCTACAATACCTTAAGCTAGTGTTCTCCAGCTTTAGAGAGCTCAGAGTCACTATGGATAATGGTTAAAATAGATGTCTGGACCTGTGGCCAAACCTGTGATTTAGAATCTCTTTAAGAGGTCCCCAGGAATCTGCATTTTAAAAAAGCATCCAAGTGATTCTGATAGTCAATCTCGTCATCATTCTTAGAGGGAACAATGCCACAGTCCCCTTTCCTTTATTCATAGGCTACATCCCTAGAAAATAAGGAAGAACTAATAGTAATTTGTAAAAGTGCTGTATAAGTTGCCTAGGACCTGGAATATATCTATTTCTGAAATAATAACTGTACTCACCACCTTATATTTATATGTTTATCCTCACCCTGGGAATAAATAGTTTTATTGCCATTCTTTTTAATGAAGACCACCCGTTCTGTCAGTCTGTTTCCACCTTCACAGGAGTTTCAGAATCATCTGTAACAGGCCTGGGATCCCAGAGGCACCCACAAGAATTAGCAACAAGAAATATATAGTAAGTAGGTTAGTTAATGAGGTTATAGTGTTAGTGTTGTTTCACATTGTTTAAAATACTGTATCATGCCTACATTTGGGGGGAAACATGTATATCCTCTAATATTTTGACTTGTTTGTTTTGATTTCATCCACTGCCTGCTCCCCATAAGCCTTCTCCCTACCCTCCTTCCTGGGGAGAGAGCTGCACAGAATTACATGACTAGCTGCCAGTCACAAAGCTGGCTTCCCCAGCTTGGCATCACAGGGCCTGGAGGACTAAGTTATAGCTGTAGGACCTAGTTCTCTTGTCTAGGCCCTTTAGCCTAACAAGTAGAAATAATCCAAAAAAACTGGGATTCTTTTCGTATAGCAACTTTTCCAGGAGGTGGAATCTTAGGCTCAGAAAACAGGTTTCCTGCAGTTCACATCTGCCTTGGGGAATATCACCTCCTCACACAGTGTCTCATTGACATAGTTGTCACTTTCTTTTGTTGTAAAAGAGACCCTAGGTTCACTTGGAGGTCACTAAGACTAATAAAGTGGAAGCGGTTTTTAATTCAGAGGAGCAACTTGTCAACAGTTTGTATTTTACAATGTCCTGGGAGGAAGTATATTGTATTCATAGAGCATGTGCTTCATAATTGGTGACTTTAATGCATCTAAGATGTACTGTAATTATTTTTAGTATTTTGGATTCCCTTTGCTGCTGGCTGGTGATATGGATGTTTGAGATGCAAAATTGTGATTAAGAAGGCATCAGATATGTTCAAAGTGACTGGATTTCAGCTTTAGTGCATTGATTTAAACTCTTTCCCCTCTGCCCTCCATCTTTTAAAATGAGACTCTTGGACATGCCCCCATGGTGTGTTCCCACTGTGGCTGGACTGAGTTTAGTGGAGTTTTCAGAGTGTTAAATACTCTGTAAGTTAAATCACCAAGAGTCAAAACCAGCAAAAATTGCTTCATCAGAATAGTTTGGTTACAATCACATAAGGTTATCTTTTTAGGTGCCGTGGGACTCTTAGAGATTCTTCATTGAGAATTTAGGGTTGTTTAGATGTGTTTCTAATGCCAGAGATAATCCTGATGGCTGCCTCCACAAGTCTGAAACCACCCCAGGGCTGGCCTCTCTCTGGTAATTGCAAGTAGGCAACAAAAGATGATGCTTCTGTATCTTGGATACTGGTTGGCCAGCAACAGGCAATCTCCATTTCCCTTAAGGGAGTCAGGATATCAAGTCAACTTGGAGAATAGAATGATGGTATGAGTCAAAATAGGTGCTAAGAATCATAAATTTGCTTCTTTTTCCCATTCTCTAGAAACAGGAACTGCAGTTTCCCCATATTTTTTCTATGCTTTCTTTTGCCAGTGTTTGGGTTTTTTTTTTTTTTTCATAATCATGTGATGGGAATTCATATGTGTCAAAGAAATAACTTTGCCCTCCCAAAAGAAGTCATGGTAGACAACCTTGGTTTGGTCAAGATGTGGTCCATGGGTCAGCAGCACCAGGCTCACCTGGGGGTGTGTTATCTTCCATAATCTCAGGCCCTACCCCAGGCCTAATATATCAGAATCTATATTTGAACAAGATCGTCAGGTCATTTGTATGCATGTTAAAGTTTGAATTCCCTAGCGTAGGGAATTATGGCTATTTATTTTACTGCTTGTGAACACACTATTTTCCAACTTCTTTTGATCACTCTAATACTTGATGGTAAAAGGAATTAAATTAATATAAAAAAATGTAGTAATGTGTAGAGTAGACTCCTTTAAGTCACAGTTGTTACAGCTTTTCTTTAGGAGACGTCAGAAGTGTCAAATGATTATTGGTGAGGAAATGGTACATTTGCAATTGGGGGTCATAGTTGTCCAACTCGGTGTATGAAGGGAGACTCTGGCAGAAACTACCTTCTAGATTGCTTTTCTGCTAGTCTTCTTTTGTGAGAATATGCTTTCTGTTCAGTGAAGAGTCAAGCAGCCAGAATGAGCCATATGGGCATTGAAGCTTGAACTTTTTGTTTCTTGTTTTGTTACTCTGAACTTTTGGGAGTGTGGCATTTCTTTTCTTGTTGCTTTAGGCCTCTGGCTCCTGCTGACACACATATTGCAGGGTCAGGCCAGGTCTGTGCTGCTGCAGGTCTTTCTCCTGAACTTAAAGCAGATGACATTTCACATCAGGATGCAGTACCCATGTCCTTCAAATGCTGTTCTGCAACTCCTGGAGCAAAAGGACTCGCTGAGTTTTGGCATGATTGCAGATATTTGAAAAGTCAAATGCATATATGAAACAGTCTGTTAGACTGTTGTTGGAGGAAAACAAGAGCAAGTTAAAATCAGTTGTTTGGGAGGAATATTTTGGCATGGTTTCTCTGAAGTTGGGTAAACATCATTTGTCCATGTACCCGTCTGGGCACACAATAGCAGTCCTTCTGCCCACAGAAGGAATTTGCACAAATTAGAAAAGTTATTAGTCTAAATCTCCAGGACATAGATAAGTGGTTCCTGCATGTGTGTATTTGTTTGTATACACTCATATATTATCTCTATCTGTAACTTTGAAGGCAGAGGCTTTGCCCTGGGTGACCTTGTTTTCCTTGTGGAGAGCCTCCTGTAGTCTGCTCAGCACCATCTACTACTTCCAAGGTTAGTACAGGCGTCAGGCTAATGGGTGTTCTGGTTCTTGTCTGCCTGAGCTGGGCTTATTCAAAGCCATGTCATTCTAGGCGTTCAGATCTGACCCCGAGTAAGTGTTACGACCCAGACTGCTTGCCCAGTCTCCTCCCGAGAGCATGGTGGCAGAAACTTTTTCACTAAGCCTGCAGTTCCTGTCAGGTGAGGATTCCTTTTCTCCTCTTAGGTTTAATGTATGCTCACCAATCAACCCTGGCAAAGTAGATTTTACCACCAGAAATATTAGTTTATTTATTTCAGAGACCAAAGTGGTTTTATTTAACTTCTTGTTTTCTTGCTAGCTTTTGTGGAAAGAAAAAATCCTGGGTCCCATTAACTAAAATGATAGCATTATAATTTTGCGTCATTACATGATTTAACTATTATCAGTAAATTTATGAATAAACCCTCCTTGACATCCATCCTCTCTACCTTTTGGCTGTTGATTTACTACCATGCCTTTTTTACTTTCTAAAGCAGACCCCACACTTTGTTGTCGGAAGCATTATTAGCATCAGATTGGTTAGGGTCATTAATTGTCATCCCCTCTTCTTAGTGCCCCTTTTCTTGCTTTCTGGCAATTCCAGTGAGTAGTGGACCAGTGTGGCAGCTGGAAAACACAGTGGGGACTGTCTGCTCATTGACCTTAAGAACACATTTGTGGTTTCTTAAATGGTTTGGTCAAGGACTACCCTCGTGAAAATTTCCTTCTACAAAATTTATTTTGAAGAAACTACTAGATTGATCCTTCAGTCTATACTGCAGAATTTGCCTCACTATTTTTAAAGTGTACATGTAGAAAAAGTGCTGTACATGTGCTCAGATAGATCAATTTGATTGGAATGATGAACATAATTTACTCTCACATTTATGTGTGGCATGTAGTCAGCCTTCCTAGAGTCTATTTGGGATTGAGATGGCCTGTCAAGGGCTAGCCACGCCAGTCAGGGTGGCCTTTGAGTGCAGCACACAGTTGGAGGGGCTAAGGAAGAAGAGTGAGAAAATATAGGGACAGTATCTTTTAATGGGATTTCCAGTCAACCATGCCAGGAGTAACAGGGTAGCTGAACTCGGGGGAAGTTCCAGAGCCTTGCTGCAGAGGGCCATTTGGAGAGAAGCCAGAGAATTTAATGAAGTTTAGAAAATCTGAGCCAGGAAGAAGATGAGGCATAGTAAATCAAAGCCTGGTTCAGCAACATCTGGCAGGGGCTTTCTCTTGGGTGTGAAGCTTAGGGGTCATGCTAAACAGTTGGGGGAACTCTGAGTCCTCTAGGGATGCTTGTTATACATACAGAGTCCTAGGCCTGTCTCTTAGAGATTCTGATTCAGTAGATCTGAGGTAGGCTCCTGGAATCTGTGTGTTTATTAGTGTTCCAGGTGAGTCTTATGAGTGGGTAATTTTGGGACACACTCTGCTGCTAGACTATATATTTCGTTGGGTGGAATTGTGTTGGCTGGCTCCCTAGGGGTCCAGTGAGTGACATGGAGTGTATCACTGAATCATGGAATGTTAAATCTATGGATATAATAATTCTATTGATGCTTTCTAAAGAGGCCACTTTGATGTGCTCCTCAGTGAATTTTTCTAGAATTGTTTATCAGCCCAGCTGAACTTTGTTAGATGAACTTTGTCTGGTTAAAGAGAGGAAAAATGGTTTCTCTGAACTCCTTGCCCCTTTATCTGCCAAAATGTCTTTCAGAATATTGATGTACCTACATAAGTAACTCAGAGTGAATAGTAGCTATAAAATGAAACAAAAACTGTAGGTTCTGAGTTTACATTATAGACATAAAACCTTTAAATATGTGTAGCCTAAAATAATTTTTGTGATAGTCAAAAGAAAATGTTAAAAAAGTGGAAAATACAGCTCTTAGGTTTTTGAAAACTGATGGTAGAAAACCTGTGCATGATAGGAGCCTGATAAACACTGGAAGATTTCAAGCACCTTGGTAAGTGGAATTTTATGCCTTGTGCAATATTTATGTCTTAGGACAGCCAGATAGAGGTGTCTCAAAGGAACCTGAGCTAGCCTAGCAGAAAGAGGGGTTTATTATAAGGATGTAGGAGCTGGCAGACAAGAGAACCAGAGAACAGCTGGGCCTCAGAGAGAGACGGGAACTAGGGAACAAATGGGAGGCCAGCACAACCTCGAGGGGTGCTCATGCTCCCCTTCCCTCGGCTTTTGTTTATCATCTGCTTCCTTCTTATCTATGTACAGACCAGTTTTCTCTGTTCCACTGTCCACTTGGTAGAAAAACAACTACCCCGTAGTGCCCAAGTTTACATGTCACAGGTCCAGCATCATGAAGACACTGCTTTAGCTGTTCTTATGGTTCCAGTTCCAGCCTCTTAGGAGAGGAAATCTGATTGTCTGGACTTGAGCCAGCACATATCCCCGGGCTCATGATAAACACAGTGCTGCCAGAGTCCCTGTGTCGCTCGAGATACGGAATGGAATGTGGACATGTGGTTTTTGAGAAAGGAGGACCCTTGTGAAATGATCCACTCACCTCAAAATACAACTGCTATGATGTACATTGTTGAAGATTTTGTGATTTTTTTTTCCAGGGAAGCTAGATTGTATTGCTTCCCCATTAAGACTTTAGCATGGTTGCAGCATTTGATCAGCAAGGTATTGCTTCTCTTCTCTGCTTTTGCATGCGCTAGTAGATTTAGTCATTCCTACCCTTCTTCACCTGACTAACCCCTATTCATGTTCAAGTTTCATATTAAATGACTCTTTTTCAGGGCAAAAACTCATCAGTCAGTTTTCCTGGCTTCTATCTTCCCATATCCCTGATGAAATCAAGGCTTTTTTGGCCTGAAAGAAAGGGAGTTTAGAAAATGTGTGTATTCTTAAAAATTAATCCTGGTTTCTGTACCTCCTGTCTACTTTATACAAGTTTCTGTGCTAATTATTGTCAGTAATAAAAGGGAGCAAGACATGGCCTAGAACAAACACACAATGACTTTAATACAAAGCAAAATAAAAATTCCAGAAGAACAGTGTAGGAAGAGATAACATTAGGATATGCGGTCAACAAAAGGCTTTATGAAGGGGATGTCACTGAGACAGGTATTGAAAGACAGGTTGAATTTCTCAAGATCAAGATGGGGAGGAGGGGATTCTAGGTACAGAATTCAGAATAAATAGGAGCATGATACAGAAAAATTCAAGGTGCATAAGGCCCATTTCACTAGGATATGGTGCAGAGGTACATCAGGGATTAATCTAAAAAGGGTCACTTAGATCATATTCTCCAGTGGACAGAGTGATAAAGTTACCCTGAAGTCCATTGTCAAAGGGGAGCCCTTGACAGATTTTGGACAGAGGAATTACATCATTAGAATATAAGCTCCATGAAGTCAAAAGCCTGTATGTCTTTTTTTTTCTGAATCGTTAAAGTCTAACATAGCATCTGGCATAGAGAGTGTGTGCTTAACAAATGTTTGTGTCTCTGTGAATGATCAGAACTACAATTAGCAACATTAACCTAGCAGTACCATGTAGAATAAATTACAGGGGAAGACTGTGAGCTGCAAGACCAATTTGTAGGTGAATATAGTAATTGGATGAGAATTAGTGAAGACCTCTGGATGGAGGATGACTTGTAAGACACTGTGAAAGTAGAATCTCAAGGATCAGGCAGCTGCAGAAGAGGGAAAAAACCCTTTCAATTAAGGGACTGGATTCCCAAAAGAGATTGAGGACCAAAAACAACCTATAAATTACTGTTTTATGGAAGAAAAATATGAAATATTTATTTCCCATTGCTTTGTAAGTTAAAAGTTGGGATCATTAAACCTAAATCAATCAGTAGTAATTTTTAAAAATATATACAGTGTTCCCTCTTGTCCGTGGGAGATATGTTTCAAGACCCCCAAGAGATGCCTGAAACCATGGATAATATGGAACCCTATATAGATACTGTGTTTTTTCCTATACATACATACATATGATAAAGTTTAATTTACAGGCAAAGTAAGAGATAAACAACCATAACTAATCATAAAATAGAACAATTGTAACAATATGCTCTAGTAAAAGTTATATGAATATGGTCTTTCTCAAAATATCTTACTGTGCTGTATTGTACCAAACAAACGGATGATTCATGTCCTGGGCGGGAGGGCACAAAATTTTACCATGCGCCTCATGTGATTAAAAACCTATGAATTGTTTATTTCTGGAATTTTCCAGTTAATATTTTTGGACTGTGGTTGACTGTGGGTAACTGAAACAGCGGGTCAGGGAGGATTGCAGTACTTCAAGGTCTGCTTCTCTTCTATCCTGTGTCGTCATACAGTGAAGATCTCTGGTGATGGCCCATGAAGGGTGTCAGAACTGAGCTTTATCATGAAATTCTTTCCTGTGGGCACTCTTCGTTTTTACCCCTTCCTCTCCTGACTGAGGGGAAGTAGGGAGAGAGAAAAGTAGAGGCTCAGATAGTACCCAGATCTAAAGAAAAACACAATGAAAACAATCAGTTAAAAAAAACAAAACAAACAAAAACTACTTCCTGTGGGCAGGGAAATTAAGATAAGAGTTAGAACTGGCCTAGGGGAACTGGCTTAAGGTTACTCCTCCCACGCCCTCCTCCAAAAAAAAGTCTGTGAGAGAAAAAATGAGTATTTAATTAAACAACCACCGTGCTTATAAGGGTATAGGTTGTATAACTTCTAAGGATAACCTCCTGCAACTTAGTAGGCTTCTCAGTTGCTAATTCCCATTTTCCCTATCATAAAATCTTGTTCATGTTAATGTGCTGTGATTTATCTTCTTCCAAAGCCTCTTGTGTTTAGAAAAGAAAATGGACTGAATTGTGGGCTCTGCTAGGTAGTGGTGATGAGGTGTCTTATGTTTCCTGTGTTTGGGGAATTTATAATCCTGGTTGAGTGTGTGTGTGTGTGTGTGTGTGTGTGTGTGTGTGTGTGTGTGTGTATGAAGTAAATAATATTTAAAAGCATGTGCCAAGTGCCAAATAGGCCTGATTTCATAGTGTTTGTTTCATAAATGGATCAAAACCAACAGTCAGGTACATCACACCGATTAAATGGATTTAATTTATCATTTTCTTTTCCTTAAGGAAAACACTTAGGGATTTCCTAAAAATCTCATTGAGAGAGAAAATCATGTTTGACAAATTAATAGAATACAATTATTAGTAGCTTACAGTTGCTATAAATTTATCTCAAATGCTTGGTACTTGAATAATGAAATGAGTTCTTTGATTTATATTGTAACTTCACTGCCAAGTGTTTCCATAGTTACAGTGCTCTTTGTGCAAGGTCCCCAAGCTGGTTGTGTTAGTCTCAAATTGTCCATTTTCTCAGATTGCATATTTGTAATCTTTAGCAATGGAAAGAATTTCATAGTTGTGGTAAGGATTCATAGTGATTTTTAAAAAAATTCAAAGCAGGGAAGGCAGGGTGATTAAAATATAGCATTATTGGGGGGAAATGAGTACAATGATGCTTAATTTAAGCATGCACATCTTCAGGAGAAAATTGCAGTTATTCATCTTTCTGGTAATTCAGAGAAGGCTTCCGCACATTTTGTCTTTGATATAAAAGTATTTTGAGCTAGCTGTTGTGGCTAAATATTGTGTATGCTAAAATATAGTTACACACGAAAATAGAAAATCTGACTATTATACACATAATTAAAGTTGGTAATATATGGGAATCTAAAGAGAGCAGTACTCAATAGGTATTTTATGTGTATCACCTTGATTATTTTACAGGTCAGCATTCTGAAGCTCTGAGATCAGCTAGCTTGCTCATGGCCTTGCAGCTCATCCGTGGGATTTAAAATTGTACCCTGAGCCCTGACCAATGTGGCTCAGTTGGTTGGACATTGTCCTGCAAAGTAGAAGGTCGATAGTTTGGTTTGATTCCTGGTCAGGGCACATGCCTGGGTTGTGGGTTCAGTCCCTGATTGGGACACATACAAGAGGCAACTGATCAATATTTCTCTCACATCGATGTTTCTCTTTCTCTCTTTCTCCCTCCATTTACCTGTCTCTAAAAATAAATAAAAAATAAAATCTAAAAAAAAATTTGTTTTAATTGTACTATGATGTGACTGACATTCACCAATACCACAGATTTTCAGATTCCTGTCCTCACCATCTGCAGTCTGCCCGTGGCCTAACCTTTAGAATAGCTAAGTTTAAAATAGGGACTAGAGTAGAAGTTCCCTAAATTACAGTTTAGTTCAAGTGAACTGTATGATGGATGCAAGCATGTGTGTGAGTGTGTGCATGCACATATATACACATGTGCTCACACTGCTGAGGGACAGTGCTCGAGGACTTTGCAGAGTAGTGGTTGGTCAATCATACACTTTTTTATAAAGTGATCTCTCTGATATTTCCAGTACCCACCTGGCACCATACATATTTATTACAATATCGTTGACTATATTCCCTATGCTGTGCTTTATATCCCTGTGACTATTTTGTAACTACCAATTTGTGCTTCTTAATCCCTTCACCTTTTTTACCCAGACCTCCAACTTCTCTGGCAACTCTGTTCTCTGTGTCTATGAGTCTGTTTCTATTTTGTTCATTTATTTTGCTCTTTATATTCCACATATAAGTGAAATCATATGCTATTTGTCTTTCTTATTTGGTTTATTTCACTTAGCATGCTACCCTCTAGGTCCATCCATGCTTTTGCAAATGATGAGATTTTATTCTTTTTATGGCGAAGTAATATTCCATTGCATATATGTACCACAGCTTTTTTATCCACTTGTCTGTTGATAGGCCCTTGGGTTGCTTCCAGGCCTTGGCTATGTCAATAATACTGCAATTAATACTGCAATATAGAAGTGCATATATTCCTTCGAATTAGTGTTTTGGGTTTCTTCAGATATATACCCAGAAGTGAAATCATTGGGTCATAGACAGTTCTGTTTTTAATTTTTTGAGAAACTTCCACACTGTCTGCTATAGTGGCTGCACCAGTCTGCATTCCTACCAGTAATGCATGAGGGTTCCATTTTCTTCATGTCCTTGCCAACACTTACTGTTTGGCCTCTGAGTTTTATAACTCAGGGAAATATTCTTAGAGTTGCTGTTAATCATTCACTAGAGACATCACAACAATTAAAATTATGTCAATAATGGGGAAAAATGGGGACAACTTTAACTGAACAACAATAACAAAATTTTTAACAATAGTGTCATTCATTTTTATAGTTCTTTTAAAACACAATTTTATTGAGATACAACATAGACTGTACAATTCACCTATTCAAAGTATACAGTTCAACAGCTTTTGGTATATTCAGAGTTGTGCTGCCATCGCCACAATCAATTTTAGAACGTTTTTATTACCCTCCCCACCAAAAAAACCCTTGTACTTATTTTCAGTGTCTTTCTCGATCTCACCTTTCTCAGCCTAGCAAACACTTGTCTATTTTCTGTCTCTATGGATTTGCCCATTCTGGACTTTCCATGTAAACGGAGTCATGCACTATGCGGCCTTTTGTGTCTGGCTTCTTTACTTAGCATAATGTTTGTAATACCCATTTAATATTTGTAAGATTCACTTGTAAGATCGTTTGTAATATATATCAGTGCTTTATTCACTTTCCTAGAATAATATTCTATTGTATGGATATTTTATGTTTTGTTTACCCACTCATTAGCTGATGGCCATTTAAGTTGTTTTACTTTTTGGCTTTTATGAATAATGTTAGAATGAACATTCTGTACAAGTTTTGTGTGGGTGTATGTTTTCATTTCTCTTGAGTATATACCTAGGAGTGGAATTGCTGGATCATATGGTACCTTTATGTTTAACCTTTTGAGGAACTGCTAGCCTGTTTTAGTATAGTTTTTTTTTAACTTAAGAAAATAATATTTATATCTACTCATTTATCTTTATAATATTTTAGAGAGATATTTGAAGAATTGTTCTCCATTTTAGAAATGAGAAAACTGAGCCACAGGATATTGGAACTGTTTGCCCAAAGTCACTCAGCTAAAAAGAGGCATGTGCCCTAATACCTGTAGTGGCTATTGTTGTCTTTGAGTTTCCCAGCTGCTGTCTGTATCCAGTTACAGTAATGGGCTGGGGAATTATGGCTGAATAACAATGCATTAAAATTATTAAAAAGTATAAATCTCCCAAGTGAATGTGATCTTAGTTGTGTTAATAGGAATATTCATATAGCTCTTTGGAACAGGGAAGATGAAATCCTTCTATTCTTTTATTTTTTATAAAGTTTTTTAAAAATTTATAAATCATTTTTATTCTATTACAGATGTCTCAATTTTCCCCCTTTACCCCCCTCCACTTATCCACCCCACCTCCGCTCCCACAGCCAATTCCCACCCTGTTGTCCATGTCCATTGGTCATTCATACATGTTCTTTGTCTAGTCCCTTCCCCTTCTTTGCACCATTGTCCTCCTTCCCCATCCCCTCTGGTCACTTTCAGTCTGCTCCATGTTTCCATGCCTGTGGTTTATTTTGTTCATTAGTTTATTTTGTTGAATAAAGTCCACCTATAGGTGAGATCATATGATATTTGTCTTTCATCAACTGGCTTATTTCACTTAGCTTAATATTCTCCAGTTTCATCCCTACCTCCCTCCCTCCCTTCCTCACTTCCTTCCATCCTTCCTTTCAAAATCCTTCTATTCTTAGCACTTAACTATCCCATGGCTAAAATGTTAGTTGCCATCTGGTATGATGTACTTAAGACAGGTCCTGTCAAGCTGGAGTTTGTTCAGAGAGGAACAGCCAATGAAAGGATTAAACACTATGATATAGAAATAAAGGCAAAAGGATGATTAGCCTGGAGAGGAGACCTAAAGGAATGTGATAGCTTCTTCCATTATTAGATCTATCACGTGGATGATATAGAAAAAAAAGGTTTAAGATCCATGCTGTCTTGTTCCAGAGAGAAGAAGCAGGAAGTTGGAAGGAGATAGATTCATTTCAACATTTGTATCTGAATTCATATCAGAATAATTTCTGACAGTAGGAGTTAGCTGAGAATGAATTGAGCTGCCTTGGGAGTTCACAAAATTCTCTATCAATAATAGTATCCAAACAGTAGCAATATCCATGCTAGTAAGGAATTCAAAAATGGTGATTCAGGCATCTTGTGGATTCTCTATTAGATGATTTTTGAGGTCCCCTTCAACTATTAGAAACTGATTCTTTGAAGTCTAGAAAAAACAAAGGTGGAGGGGGAGTTAACTACAGCCTGCAAAGCAGTAGATATGAATAATGTAAAATAATGTAAATATGTGGTATCATCCTCTTGAAATTTGGTAATGAGGAACCTCCTTGACCCCTTTGTTTTTCCTCCTCATTATATAGATGGGAAAACTCACACAGAGGTTATTCGCCTTGCCCAAGGTCAAATACTCAGTTACTGGTAGAGTCTGGACTACAATCCTTATTGTCTTAAATCAAATAAAAGAAGTATTCATTTTAATAATTAAGAGAAAATATAAATAACTTCGTGGATAAAAATACTCACAGATCCAACACGTATTATTAATGAAAGCTAGGTATGTTCAGGATGTCTTTCTCAGAGGACAAGATTAAAGAGTGTGAATGACAAGCTTTACCATAAAACTTACCCTGATGCCACTGTCAGAGAGAAAATATTAAACTGAATGAACCATTGATTTGACACAGTATGACTTTGTAAACTGTGTTCTATGTCTTTGCTTTTTTCTCTTTGCCTTTATCATTGCTTTTGAATGTCCTATTATTTTGATAGCTTGATCCCACCAATCTTGTTTTATTTCAGGTTCACCTTTATGTCAGTGTCTTGAATGTTTAACACACAAAAAAGTATTAAACAGCAAAGTTTTCAAGACTTCTAACATCATCCCTGGCTGGTGTGGCTCAGTGGATTGAGTGCTGGCCTGCAAACCAAAAGGTCACCAGTTGGATTCCTGGTCAGGGCACATGCCTGGGTGGCAGGCCAGGTCCCCCTGTTGGGGATGTGCGAGAGGCACCAGTCAATGTTTCTCTTGCACATTGATGTTTTTCTTCCTCTCTTTCTCTCTCCCATCCCCTCTGTCTATAAATAAATAAAATTTCTTTTTAAAAAGACTTCTAACATCAACAATAGTAAAAACAGCAAAGCACTCAAGAACAATGAAATACAAGCAGTGGGAAAAAAAATCCTGGGCTTGGTCAAAGCTCTTCTAGGAGCATGTCAATCAATAGTGAGGTGGGACCATTGAAGTGATCAGGTTGGACATAGATGGGCCAGACTGTGTATGGACTGCAATTCGGTCTCCCAAATTTAGGCCTATAGCATGAAAGTATTGTAACAATTAGCAACCATGTAAGAATGGCATGAGAAATGAAATCTAATCTTGGTCATTGAATATTTTAAGAGGATTTATCAAATAAATTTTCTTTCTTAAAATGGATGCTTTTTCAGGTACTCTGGCCTTCTCGATACTCTTCTGCTCTTCTCTGGGATTGCACATCTTATTCTTCCCCATAGTACCCTAAAGAGAGTATGAGGATACTTTGCATATTAGAATAATTCTCTTTCTCACTGTTTTGTTATCACATGAAATATCTTGTGATCTTCATGTACATCCACTGAGGCCCAAAGGTAAAAGAAGAACATTTTAATCTTTTAAAGTATATAATCAGAAGGGTTTGAGAAGCCTGTCATGAATTTTGAGCACTTTCAGTGAGTCATTTACAAAGCATTTTCAGGCACAAAATCCTGTGAAATTTAGTTTAATAATTGCATCACACTCCTTTGGTATCATTGTTGGAGTCAGAATTCACTGGGGAAAACACTAACTTAATTGCCGAACTTTATCTCTGTTCCTTCAGTGTACCTGCAAAGTGCTTATCATAATGGGAATTATGCTTGTTCCAAGGAGAGGCTATCCTTGTGAATTAGCCAATTAGCCAGTGTTCCGTATCTTATCTTTCATTCCCAAGCCTATGAATTTTTTTCCTCCAAGTACCAACACTTATTTGTGAGCTTGTAAATTGAAATGTATGCATTCCTTTACTAGACATCTCATCACTGCATATTATGACCTTTGTCTGTGCTTTCATGAAATGATTATATATGTCTGGGTAAAAAAAAAAATCTGCAAACTATACATGGAAACTGATTTTTTAAAACAACTTCTAAGGAAACTTTCCATCTCATAGTGTTTCTTGGCATATGACACAAGGCAGTTTTCTACAAAAAATAAAAGAGTACTGGAATTAGATTTGTACAAAGCTAGTTTCTGAAAAGTCAGCACATTTGGCTGTCAATTATGGACAAAACCACCAGCACTAAGACACTGGTCCCTCCAGGGAGGAGGACTGATTGGCCCATAAGCAAGAATCGTGGCTGACCTAGCACAGTTTGATGCATGGGGTGCAGGGGATCTCACCACCAGAAAAGTCATCTGAGAGTACTTTTAAAAAATACACCTGTTTGGTTTTGCCATTGCAGACTTTTTTTCTGTTAGTAGATAGAGTATATTTGAAGGAGATTTACTGCAGTCTTGTACTCACTTTTCCTCTTTGTATTCTGCTGGGGGCTAGTACAGGAAAGGGGGCTTTGTTTTACAGAGCTGATGTGAGAAGAATCTTATGTGAAACTTTGAACAGTTTTAGAATGACCATCTATAAAAATAAATTGTTTTATTGTCCCCAAAATACCAAGAAAATTAAAGAATTCATGAGAAAAGCAGGTTCCAGAGTGATTTCAAAGCCTATTGCCATTTCTTGGATCATGAAAGGACTCAGGATATTGGTATTGATGTTTTGGGTTCACTTTCCTTCCTTGTTGCCCTCTGAGGCTGTGTATGTGCAGCAGATGGACCAGATTGTGGTGCAGCTGACCCATTAATTTTGACCATATTCATTATCAGAAATTAGCTTATACTAATAATTTTTTAATTAATCCTCAGAGTTCCTAAGCACAGAAGAATAATCTCAAAGGATCTCAGTAAATGTGAAATGTGTTGTAAGGAATGGACCATAGTTCATTTTTGTACGAGAAAGGATATAACTAGTGATTTCTTTGTGTTTATTACTACAGGCTTATTGCTGGATTCCACCTAATAGTCTCTTTGTTTTCTGGAACAGATGATCTCTCAAAGAATCACAATGTGGATTTGCTCTTTGTTGTACAGAACAGTGAACTTTGTGGTAGCACATACTTTCCCATGGTCATAGCTGAGGATTTTGAGTGTCAGTAAAGGCAGAAAATTAAAACAGAAAATCCAAATGCAAGCTGTTCAAAACTAATCAGTAGGAAATTATGTAAACTTAATTAACTAGGACATCAAGGGAAGGGCTGTGGAGTATAATGAAATATTTTTGAAATGAGGCAAAGCAGCCAAAGCCAAACTAAAACAGGGTTAGCTGAAGTGTTTCCAAAAGGAAGGGAGCGCATGTCTTCCCTGCATGGGGAGCACTGCTTGACTTGGTGTCTTATTTTTGGCTGTGCAACTCTGTGCCAGGATTCTTTGGGGGGGGAATGGGGGAGGGAGGTGGGGGAAGTGTACAGGGAGAATCTGGATCTGAGTGAACAAAAAAAAAAAAGAGAGAGAGAAAGTTCTGGCTTGCACTGTTTATTGGATGATGTTCATATAGTAAAAAGATTCTGAAATATAGACATGATCCAGCTGCCAACCTCTGACCTTCCATTTACAAATGAGCTAAAATGACTAGCAAGTATTTAGAAGAAATCTGCAAATTTCAGGTCTAGGTAGAGCAGATGTAGAAAGACTGAGGGTTTCTTGTCTAGTGCTCAGATTCAGTTCAATTTTTTAAAATGTTTAGAGATGATATGCTAATGCTTCCTGGGACAAATATGTGAGTAAGGCATTCATTCCATTGCCATTTAAGAGGTGACAATCTCTTATGGGGAAGGAGGCAAGTACGCAAATAATAAACATACCAAGCAGTGGAACAAAATAATGCTTCTATACCAGAAGACTCCTACATGTGTATCTGTAGTCCTGTCTTCTCCCTGGAGACCAGGTCTGAATAGTCCACTGCCTGTTGAACCTCTCCTATCAACTTTTTTTTTTTTTAATTTTTAAAATTGTGGTAAAATACACATAATATAAAATTTGCCACCTTAACCATTTTTAAGCCTACAGTTCCCTGGTATTAAATCCATTCACAAAGCAGTACAACATCATCACCGTCTATTTCTGTAACTTTATTCATCTTGTAAAACTGAAACTATACCCATTAAATAATAACTCCCTGTTCTTCTCTCCAGCCCTGGCAACCACCATTCTGCTTTCTGTCTCTATGATTTTGGCTACTCTAAGTACTTCTTTTTTGTGACTGGCTTATTTCACTTAGTATAGTGTCCTCAAGTTTCATCCATATTGTAGCATGTCAGAATTGCCTTCCTTTTTAAGGCAGAATAATAGTCCATTGTATGTATATACCACATTTTGCATATCAGTTCCTCTGTTGTTGATGGACATTTGGGTTGTTTCCACATTTTTGGCTGTTGCAAATGATGCTGCTATGAACGTGGGTACAGAAATACCTCTTTGAGCCCCTGGTTTTAATATTTTTGAGCGTATACCTGGAAGTGGAATTGTTGGATCATATGGCCATTCTATGGGTAATGTTTTTTGAGGAGCTGCTATATCATTTTCCATAGTATCTGCCCCATTTTACATCATCGTTATCAATTGTGCACGGAATCCAATTTCTTCATATTCTCACCACTACCTTTTATTTTCTTATTTTTGAATAACAGCCATCTTAATGGGTGTGAAGTGGTATCTCATCATGGTTTTGATTTGCATCTCCCTAATGATTAGTGTTGCCAAGCATCTTTTCATGTGCTTCTTGACTGTTTATTTTTTTGGAGATATGTCTATTCAAGCCCTTTCTCCATTTTCTTTTTTTTTCTTTTTTTTTTCCAGTTCTCTTTTATTTTATTTTATTTTATTTTATTTTAAATACATTTGTCTCTGCCTCCCCCCACCACTTTCCCTTGCCCCCTCCCTCCTTCCCTCCCTCAGCTCTTCCCCTTTGGTTTTGTCCATGAGTCCTTGCTATATGTTCCTTGACTTTCCCCTTCCCTTCCCTTTCCCTGCCCCCCCCCCCTTCCCTCTTGTCTCTGTTGATTTCTTTTCCTTTCAGTGTTGCTGGTCATATTTTCCTTGCATCTTTGTATTGTTGGTTAGGTTCCGCTTATAGGTGAGATCATATGGTATTTGTCTTTTGCCCTCTGGCTTATTTCGCTTAGCATAATGCTCTCCAGTTCCATCCATCCATTTTCTAATAGGGTTATTTTTTGTTGAGTTGTAGGAGTTCTTTATATATTCTGATAGTAATCCCTTATAAGATACATGATTTACAAATTTTTTTTCCCATTCTTTGGGTTATCTTTTCAATCTGTTCAGTGTTGTTTGATGCACAAAAGTTAAATTTTGATGAAGTCAAATTTATCTATTTCTACTTATGTTGCTTGTACTTTTGCAATCACTATCAAGAAATTATTTCCAAATACAATGCCATTAAGCTTTTTGTTTTTGTTTTCTTCTAAGAGTTTTATAGTTTTAGCTCTTATGCTTAGGTATTTGGTCCATTTTTAATTATTTTTGTATATGGCGTAAAGTAATGATGGTCCAGTTTCATCCTCTTGTATGTGAATATCCTAATATCATTTCATGAAAAGACAGTCCTAGTCTCGTTGAATGGTCTTGGCACCCTTACTGTAAATCATTTTACTACATATGTGAGGGTTTATTTCTGAGCTCTCTATTCTATTCCCATTGGTCTGTATGTCTATCCTTAGGCCAGTACCAAACTGTTTTTGATTACTTTGTAGTAAGTTTTGAAATGTGAAAATGAGAAACTTTCAACTTTGTTCTTCTTTTTCAAAATTGTTTTGCCTATTCAGTGTCCCTTGAGATTCCATATGAATTTTAGGACAATGACATGTTTTTACTTGTTATCTTTGGATTATTGTATAGGAAGTGCTCTTTGACTTTTTTATACAAAATCTCCTTTTGAGATAATCCTCTCCAGTTCATCCAGGGTTAGGGTAAATGGCAGGGTTTGATCATTTAAGCCAATATAAGGCTACATTGTATTCTTTAAGCCCTTGGGCAAAAAGAAGTTATAAAATATAGGATTTGGAAAAGATACTCCTTTCTAGAGAAAAAGGGAGAAAAAACACACTAAACACACACACACAACAGTTACCATAACATGCCTTTTGACTTAAAAAACTATGCAGTTGGAAAATATTCATCATTTGCCCTTATAGAAGAACTTAGACCTGTTCTCCCCCCTTTCTCAATAATCTTATTTTTTTGCTTTATAAATGGATAAGCTTGGGGGATTTTCTACCATAGTGTGTAACATATGCATATAATATGCAGGCTATGAAAAATTATTTGTTTTCAGGGCCAACTTTTTTGTTTAAGGATATATAAATTATAACATTTAGATAAGTCCTTCTCATCTTCATAACCTTCAAAAAGTCTGGTATAGTTACTTTCTATAGCAGATGTTTGATAATTGCTTTTTAATGAAATTTTAAAAATAATCCCACATCTATTTTTTTCTTATTCAATAACAGTATTTTAAGGAACTTTTCTGACTTAATATGTTGTCACTTAGTTTTCTCCTTTCTCTATTCAAAGGAAAGGTACTTACTAAATTTGTTAGTGATGGTCAGATTCTTAAATTTTCTAGACTCTATTTAATAATTTTGGTAAAAAGGTGAGAAGTTGATATTTTATCGTCAATGTTTACATTTATTGAATTATGAAATTTATTTTGGCATTGAACTTCGGCATGTTACAAAGTCTTTTTAAAAAATCTTGTAGCTACTTATCTGATCATTTACTTTGTGATGTATGTAAGAAGTTCTTTGCATCCCTTCCATCAGGTAGAGTAAAATCAGATCTATTTGGATTCTTAACATCAGGTAGAGTAAAATCACATCTATTTGGAGTATTAACATTTACCATGAGTACTTCTGCCCTTTCCCCTGCACCTGAGTATCTCTTCTTTCATTCAGATCCTGGTGTCCTCCTGACCAACCACATATCTCACATTCACAGTTAGACAAGTTAAATCTTTGTAAAGTTTCATATGGAAATTTAGATCCTGCTGGCTTTCTCTCAAAGTTGCTCACCAGTATACTGCAGAATGTCATTTGCTCATAAAAGGTAGCAACCACATTCATTTTACCTGATTAGTTTCCAATAAGTTCCAAATTGTGTGGATAGTTGATAAATACTATCTAATTAATATATTTTAGACAGGCTGTTATCTATAAAGCCCAATTTGGCCATTTGAATTTTTCAGTTACAGTAATGAGATAGGGAAAATAGTTGATGGGCTCACTGCATGGTTGATTCAGTTTGGCTACAATAGCAGTGGAAAAAGATGAAAATTAATGGGAAACAATTAATTTTATCATGCTTTGATCTCAGTACAAGACACAGAATGCTTTATTTTTTGAAATGAAAGGACTTATTTCACATGAATATTTTAAGTTTTTTAATACATTCATTGAAAGATCAATGGTAGATTTTTTGAAGACATGAATGGCTCCTTTAAAAAAAAAAATATATATATATATAGTCCCTAATATATTTAAATAATGGCTCATCCATGTGCAAACATCTTTTTTCCTAAAAGCAGAGGCCTGAGGGCCCTGCTGAGAGGACGGTGCCGGAACTCTCACTGCCTGGGGCTTGGTCAAATCCTCCGTATCATGGACATTTTCCAGTGTTGGCAAAACTGAAGTGTAGTTAGTGTCAATGAAATTTGCTTTATCATCATTGCCACCAGTTAGCATTTATTTAGCATCAGTAACACATGACATGACAAGAACACTAAATGCATAGAGACTCTATACTCTGAGATTCTTGGACCACTGAGTTGCTTGATGAATTTAGACAGCAAGTGTCACAGTCATGTCATGGGCTTATAGAAATAACAGGCTACCAACATTCAGGCTATTAAGTAGAGTCATAAAATATTCCTTGCCTTTTTTAGCTCAGAGCAATTCCAAACTCTTTGCTTGCTACTTTTTTCATTCCAGTTCAGCTTGGATGTGATATTGCTTCTTGGAAAACTTGGTTCCTGGAAAATTAACTCAGAGAAATGTGATGCCTCTTAGTGGTTACTTGGGGTCAAGGGCATAAGCTTTGGAGTTAGACCTGTGTCCAATCCCCACTCTACCACCTCTGTAGTTTCACAATGGATATAATCATAGTGTCCAGCCTCATAAGACTAATGTGAGGATTAAATGAGATAATTACTGAAAAGTGTTTATTTCTTCGATCTGGCACAAAGTGTGTGCTTCTTAAATGTGGCAGTTGTTAGTATATAACTTATTGTTTCTTCTTTGTATAAAGGCAATATGTATTCTTTTGGAAATTTTGGAAAACTTTTGCAGTGTGCTGAATAAGACTTTTAAAGATTTTATTTATTTATTTTTAGAGGAAAGGAGGGAGAAAGAAAGGGAGAGAAACATCAATGTGTTGTTGCCTCTCACATGCCCCCAACTCGGGACCTGGCCCACAATGCAGACATGTGTCCCATCTGGGAATTGAACCAGTGACCCTTTGGTTTACAGGCCAGCGCTCAATCCACTGAGCCACACCAGCCAGGGCTAAATAAGACTTTTAATTACTTGTATCACACTATATCAGCGATAATTTTATTGATAACATTGTTGGTGTATTACTTGTATCCATGTATGTATTTGGGTTTGTGCACATGTGTTTGTGTATACACTAACGGAAATCTGGCAAATAGTAATTGTTTAATAAAGATTTCTTGCATGATATTGGATATGGTAGAATATGTCCTTCAAAAAAAAATAGTTGCATAGTATTTTCTGATGGATGTACCACCATTTATTTAACCAAATCCCTATTGTTGGGTTATAAGGTTTTACTTTCTATAAAAAAAAGACTTTTCTACGATAAGAACACTGGAGATGAACATGTGTATTTATAAATCTTTGTTTGTAGCGGCTTATTTTTAAAAAAATAAATGCCCCTAGCTGAATTACTGAATCAGGAGTTAGAGAGTATTGTAAATTTTTTGGCCAAAACGCCCAATATAAAATTTGCCCCCAAACCGGTATTGCCTTTCTAAACTATACTTATTCAATATGTCAAAAATTGGGGTTTGTCACTTTTTTTTGCAATCTGTTATAATTTGGTTTAAAATTCTGACTGTTAAGGCAATTTAATATTTCCTCCTGTATTTAAGGATATTTTAAAGAATTGTTCATTTCTTCGTAATGATTTTTTCTCAAATGAAAGCTCAGCTACCCTAGTAATATTCCCTGTTCCAAATTAGAACACTATAGTTCCTGACAAGAAAAGGAAAAATAATTGGGTGTGTGTTTTAAGTGGACAGTAGTTTCTTTGATTTACGTTGAACATTAAGCCATGATAAGTAATGACTGTTTTCTCTTAAACTGTTCAGTTACACAGTCACATAGATATGCTATCATCACCTGTCATCCTTGGCTCATAGATCTCCCCAGGAAGAATGTTCCAGTACAGGGAGCAAAAGAAATGTTTTCTAGGGAAAGAATCAAGGTAAGAGTGTTGTGAGTTTAGACATCATAGCTTTTACCTATGGCAGTGATGTCCAAGAGCAAATCTGAGCTAACCACAAAGACAAAGTGGGCATTTCTGAGAGTATATTCTGGTGGCCACAACTGAGATTTCTGGTGCCAACTGAGGGCCACTCTCAGAGAGCCATTTCTGGATATCCCACACTGAGAGATGTCTAGAACAGGGATTGTTTTTTGCCCAGAGACAGGAAACCTCTGTACTTGTCCATAGAGCTTTTCTAACCCTCTGCCTGTCAGGGCTTGTGTTCTTACAAACTCCTGCTGTCACATCAGGGGAGTGAATAATTGAATTTAGATAGCTGGTCTTTGAATTGGACCACTCCTTTCCATAGGGGATGTCTATAGAAGAAATGGATCAAATAGAGACCATGCAGGCCGAGGAGGCAATTTGGAATGCTTACATGGATCCTTACATGTGTATTTTCTTTGATGTATTGGAACCCGTGTAACAAGGAGAGCACTGTCTAGATAAAATAAGATGACAGTGTTTTATATTTATACCGTCATCTGAGTGTTTGCCATCGACTGTTTCTTGTTATACATATCAGAAAGAAAGTTGGATCAGAGCTTACCTAAATTAAGAGGGGAAACACTTGTTCTTTATGATGCTTAAACTCTGTGTTTGGCTATAGAGGCTTAAGAAACTTAGCTCATTTAATATCTGTAATAAACTATGACTGTTCAAGGGTTGAGCATCATCTTCGTGGAAGCAATTTATTTATTTTCCATTAAAATTGATGCTACTTTATAATTTGCAGTTTGAGATCTGCTTGACAAAGACCTCATTTCTCATGTGATACTTAAAAATTGTTGCTTTGTAAGCCAGGAGGTGACGTTTTCTGGGTCTACTTATGATGGCTCTGTATCAAACCAGTAATGTCTGGTAACCTTCCAAAAGCTGAGTGGTATTTTAGAAATTTATCATGTAGTGAAAGGAAGTAAACATGTTCTGCTGTATACTATTAGGAACATAAAATTATTTTTTCCCTTAGGATTCACTTGTACTAAGGCCTGGCCAAAGGAAAGCTGGCTGTTCATCATCCTGAGCAGCCTTGGCCTTTGCTGCAGCCTATAGTCTCAGGAGGGTCCCCAGTCATTCATTTCCTTAGAGCTTAAAGTGTAAGTTCTAGACCCCTGAAGTGTAGATCTAGGAAGTGCCTGGTGATGGCACAAACGTTGACATCATCATGAAAAGCAGGAAGTATGTATTATGCCCTTTGCGAGGAAATTTTAAATGTTTCTGACATCCTAACTACAGTTAAGGGGGAAATCATAAATTAAAACAGCACCCCCAATAACAACCAGCTTTCCCTTTAACAAACAGACCTTCCATATTGCAGCTGGAAAGACACCTAAGAGGTCCATCCCCTTTATGGAACTATGACCACAGACTTCTCAATGTTATCCTTATAATTCTTTGATCTAGAGGAAAACTTGGCATGGGTAAATATTAGCTGAAAGGATAATTTAATGAGATAGCTTTGTGATTTCCATTTTTCTTTACCAAAGATCTTTTAAGTTAACTTTGTTTCCCCTGGCTTCCAAATTTTGAAAGATTTACTATTCTACATAGATTGCTTAGATGATGTAACAAGTAAGCTTTTGAAATGAAAGTCACTTCTAGTCCCAATATTACTTGTGGAGGGTACTCCTAAGAGTCTGACCATGCAGCCTGAAAATCAATGATTTATTCTAACCCATTTATTTTACAGATAAACTTTGTAATGCCTGAGGAGTGAGGGAGAAGTGACATATCTGCAAAGGCAGACTAATTGGTTCCCATTTTCCAATTTAAAGAATCTATAGATTAGGGTTTGTTTTATTTTTATTACTGCAAAATTCTACGAGATTGAAAAAATTTCAAGTGAGGTGTCATAGAGGACCCATTTTAGCTGGGAAGGACATGTCAGCATGATGAAAGGTAGTCAGTAACAATAAATTGTCAAAAAGTGTTAATCACAAGTCCCTATCTGCTTAGTGATTCTAGGGGGAATCATGCAGTATGTAGAGAAATACTAAGATTTACATAAAAGATTAACTTTTTACTCTTTCAATTTTAAAATTTTTATGAGGTATAACTTATAGATAATTAAAAGCACAGGGTTCTTTTTGTAAAAGACATTATCTGACATCTAGAATTATAGTCCAATTAGTGGGATGAGTTTTTTCCAACCTGAGCACAGTCATATACAATTAGTACAACATAAAGAAACATAATATTGCAAACTCTGGAGTCCTACAGAAGCAAAAATACTGAGCTTTCCACTGGAATTTTTTATAATGGAAATAAGCAGGAACCAATTCTAAAGCTTTTTAAGGCTGGTTAAATTATCTGTGACAGTAAATTTCCATAATAATCTTTGCCTTTATCACCTCAAGAGGACAAGGGAGTCTAGCTGCGTTTCAAAAATCCCTTACTTAATGAGCAAACCAGAGTCATTCAGTCACTGTTATGACAAGTATGGGGAAGGTGCAAACATTTGCTGGGTAGTGTGGGTTGGGTTCCTCTTCCCTGCGGCAGTCCTAACACCCTGAGAGGCACACCCTGCTCTTCGTTTTGAGTGCTTGATGTCGCACTTAGAACTTCTAGGTTTAGAATCATTAGAAGAGAGTTGATGAGGTTGATAGATCCAGAACATGTTTTCTCTCTGTTTGTATAATCAGAACTCTTTTTAAAATACCCTAAAGTTAAAAAAACGCAGCCTTAATAGTAAGGAAGGAGTTTTGCATGTAATCGCTTGTGTATGTAGTAATATTAAAAGATTTTAAAAGTGTTTTTCTGATAAGAATGTCATCAATGTACCTTCATTAATACAATAAATGACATAATTAAGATTCAAATAGAGCCTTATGAGCTAAAATAATGGAACAGAGCTTAAAAAGATGACATTAAGAGGAAATAAATACAAAAATCTTGATCTTTAAAAATCAACTCTGGGTGTATAACAGGGACTCAGAGATTTTAGTTAGTTATGAGCTCGTCATACAGCCCTAAATACTTCTGTTGTGTTGCATTAAATGGGGAGGCAAGAGTTTTACAGCATACTTGACTACTGTTGCCAGAATGTTAGTTTTGTGTTACATTCTGGGAATTACATTTTAAGAAGGATGTTAACCAAATGAGGCAGCAGGTGATGAAGGGACTGAAAACTGCTAGAAAGAACACATCAGAATAACTGGACAAAGACATAAATAAAATTATAGTTCTTGCCTTTGGTGGGAAATCTTAGAGACTATTTAATCTGAAACTCTAACTTTTGAGATGAGGAAACAGGCTCAGATAGATGTGTTGTATGTCAAAGGACAAGAGAGGAGCAGACTAGTTTCCAAAGATGCCACGTGAATGAGATTGCAGACACCAAGTACCAGTTATACCTCAGTACTTGTTGTCTTCAGAACTTGTCAATCCCTGTACTCATCGCATTTTGACGAGAAAGAAAAAATGTTTCAGCCCTCACTGCTTTGCTTGGGACTTGTTGCACTTGCTAGAACTCATGTGAGTCACAATGCCGCCCTGCAAGAGAAAATGATTCATTGTTCATCGCTTGTCTGTCTTGGCACTTGTCAGGAGTTCCAGAACAAATTAATGACAAGTACCGAGGTACCACTGTATATGACATGCTGAATGGAAGAGGTCCCAGAAATTTTTCATAAATTTCTTTTTATGAAATTTATTCCAAGGATGGAATAAACTTGTCCATTCTTGACAAGGCAGAATCAAGACCAATGTTTGGAAGTTAAAGGAAAGGTGTGGAATAAAAATAGAAGGAATAACTTTGTAGCATGGCAGCTGCCTAAATTGGAATAGATTGCCTTGAAAAGCAACAAGCTACCCATTGTTAGATATGTTCAAGTAAAGGTTGGATAGGATGTTGGGAATGTTGTTGAGGTGATTCCTTCTGTGCAGCAAAGGTTGAACTATACCAGTTAATTATTATAGCCCCTTTTAATTGCTAATAAGAGCTAACATTTATTGAGTACTTACAGAAATGCCATCCTAAAGTATTATCTTTTTAATTCTATAATACATGAGGAAACTGAGGCCCAGAGAACCACTTGTTTTGCCAATGGTTACATGGTTAGTAATTTAATGAGGTAGGATTCAAATCCAGCCAGTCTGGCTCCAGAGCCAGCTACAGCTGACCCTTAACTGTAGTTCTGACTCATAGAACATTAGGTCCATTCTTTCATGACTTACAGCATTCTTGAGTGCAAGGAATCTTTCAGTGAGAGGGCTCAGCTTGCATTAGGGGGTTGCTTAGGGGTTTTAGGTGTCATTCATGTGCCCTTCAAGGCCTTTATGCATGCACAGTCCTTGATAATAAAGCTTCTGGTAATGTCCAGCCATTTGCAGTTCCTAAGCCAATAAGCTAGAGATTATATCAAACTGCCATTTATCATTAAGAGAACTTGTGTTCTAGAATCTACTCACTTTACATAAATTTTAAAAATTCTCCTTAGTAGGTATTATAATCCTTATATTATAGATGTGAAAACTGCATGTCAGGTGTTGATTTGGCTTGCCTCCAGCCCAACCTAAACTATTTTTTAATTAAACTTTTTCTTTTGAGATCATTGTAGATTCGCATGCAGTTGTAAGAAGTAATACAGAGAGATCCAGTGTTCCCTTTACCCAGTTTACCCTAATAATATCATCTTGCAAAACTACAGTCCACTATCACAAATAGAATGTTGACACTGATACAATCAAGATACAGAACATTTCCATCACCACAAGGATCCTCTTATTGCCCTTTTATAACCATTTTCCTGTGTCCCACCCTCCACTCCCTCGCTCCTGGCAATGACAAGTGTGTTCTCCACTTCTGTAATTTTTGTCATTTAAAAAATCTCATATAAATGGAATCATACCATATGTAACCTTTTGGGATTTTTTTTTTAACTCAGTATAATTCCTTGGAGATTCATCCAGGTTATTATATATAACAATAGTTTTCTTTTTACTGCTCAGTAGTATTCCACGGTATGTTACCACTTGTTTAACTGTTAAAGGGCATCTGGGTTGTTTCCAGTCTGAGGTCACTATGAATAAAGGTTGTTATGAATATTTGGGTAAAGGTTTTTGTGCAAACATAGGTTTTCCTTTCTCTGGGATAAATACAATTGCTAGGTCATATGACAGATTCATGTTTAGTTTTATAAGAAACTGCCAAACTGCTTTTCATTTGACATTCCCACCAACAATGTATAAAATAATCCAGAATCTTTGCATCTTCACCACCATTTGTTGGTGTCATTATTTTTTATATTAGTCATCCTGAGAGGTGTAGTGATAGCTCATTGTGGTTTTAATTTACGTTTTCCTAATGGCTAATGATGTTGGGCATCTTTTCATGTGCCTATTTGCCGCTTGTGTACAGTTTTCTGTGAAATGTCCATTCACTTTTTTTGCCCATTTTCTGGTTGGATTTTTTTTTTACTATAAGTTTTAAAAGAGCCTAGATTTTTATAAATATCCATTTCAACAATGTGCTATTCATTCCTTTGACTCTCAGTGATCCTGCCTTGCCGGTATTCTGCTCAGGATAACTCCCACAGTCTGATTTGTGTGACTTCTTACAGCCTGAGATAGTCATGATTCCATTCTAAAACACAATACAGATCATCTGAACTCGCTGCTCCCTAGCAATCCTTTTTTTTTAAAGAGATAGTTCACATATAAAATTCACCTATTTAAAGTGTACAAGTCAGTGATTTTTTTAGTATATTCACAAAGTTGTAAAACCATCCACTATGTAATTCCAGAATATTTTTTATCACCCCCAAAAAAGAAACCCTGTTCCTGTTAGCACTCACTTGAAATTCCCCCATTCTTCTATTCCTTCAGTCCCTGGAAACCACTATTCTACTTTCTGTCTCTATGGATTTGCCTTTTATGAATATTTCATATAAATGGGATCATACAATATGTAGTTTTTTTGTGTCTGGCTTTTTCCACTTAGATGATTCTTAATAATATCACACTATGTTGTAGTATGTATTAGTACTTCATTCCTTTTCATGGCTGAATAATATTCCATTTCTTAAAGTATATCCCACACTTGTGTATTCACTCATTAGTTAATGGATATTTAAGTTGTTTCTACTTTTTGGCTATTATGAATAATACTTCTATTGTATATACCCAGGAATGAAATTGCTGGGTCATATGATAACTCTATATTTAACTATTTGAGTAAGTGCCAAACTATTTCCCAAAATGGCTTCACCATTTTACATCCCCAGCAGCAATATATGGGAATTCCAGTTTCTCCACACCCTCACCAACACTTGTTATTGTTTAATTATGGCCACTTATGTTTTTGATTATGACCATTCTAGTGGGTGTAGAGTGGTACCATATTGTAGTTTTGATTCTCATTTCCCTAATGACTAATGATGTTGAACATTTTTACATGTACTTATTGGCTATTTATATTTCTTTGGAGAAATGTTTATTCAGATCCTTTGCTCCTTTTTTTAAAGATTTTATTTACTTATTTCTAGAGAGAAGGGAAGAGGGACAGAAAGAGAGGAGGAGAAACATCAATGTGTGGTTGCCTCTCATGCTCCCCCAACGTGGGGACCTGGCCTTCTCCCCAGGCATGCGCCCTGACTGGGAATTGAACCAGGGACGCCTTGGTTATCAGGCCAGCACTCAATCCACTGAGCCACACTAGCCAGGGCTCATTTTTTAATTGTAAGTGTTCTTTATATATTCAGAATGCTGAACCTTTATCAGATATGTGATTTGCACATACTTTCTACTGCTCTGTGAATCATATTTTCACTTTCTTAATGGTGTCCTTTGAAGCACAACGGTTTTTAATTTTGAATAAGACCATTTTAACTATTTTTCCTTTGGTTGCTTTTGCTTTAAGTATCTTAGTAATTTTTTAATTAATACTTTTTTATTCTTCATTATATCCCCTTTCATCTTTTCCAAGTGCCCCCTCCCATTCAGAGCAAGTACCCAGGCTCTTTCTGATTCCTTTATACAAATGAACTTGCCTTCTGCTTTCTGAGAAGGATGAGATTATTTTGCCATAAATCTTTCAGGTTCTCTTGTCTCAACTTCATCAGTTTCTATGTATTTTTATTCTTCCTGCTCTTGTCACTCTTCCTTTGAAATACAAAAATTTTGCTTTTCCTTTTAAGATGACTACCGCCACCTGGCCATTCATCCTCTCTGTAGGACTTTGATTCAGTGACTGGTCTCCCTCCCAGCTCAGTACCCTCCCCTTCTCTACTATTCTTTCTTTTCTGTCTTCATACAATCTCCAGTCTCTGTTCCCCCTTTAAAGAAAAATGATGGGGGTATTTTCCCAAATTTTATTTATTTTATTTTATTTTTTCCTTTTTATTGAATTAATTGGGGTGATGCCAGTTAACAAAATTATATAGGTTCTTACCAACTTCTTTGACCTTTTCTCATTTTTAATCTTGAAAGAGGTGTTTCATCTCATCTAAAATTTTGCAATAACCTTCTTAGTGATCTCCAAGTTCTTTTACACTTTCCATCAGATAAATCTCCCCAAAGTGAAGTTCTTATCATCTAACTCTCCTGCCCCAAAATTTTTGATGACTCACATAATACTTAGTTATCTATATGACTCCTCAGACTAATATTCAAAGTCCTTTGTAACGTGTTTTCTCATATATGACATATTTCAGACAACTACTTCTCCCTGAACATACCCCCTAGTTTCCTGACTAATGTTGCTCCCCAGAATGCCTGTCTTCCTTAGTCTTTTCCTATGGAAATTGTCTTAAATCCCTTGGTCTCTTTTCACCATCCCCTCACCCTTTCACCAGAGGGCACTCTCCAATCCTTAAATCTCTATCACATTGAAAACTTCTATGAGATTTCTATTATTCTGCCTTGTATTACACTTTTTAAAATAGATCATAAGCTCTCTGAAGGCAGGGACAAGGAGCTTGTCCGTCTCTGGACTCTCTCTAGCAACCACATAGGGCTTTAGATCTAGTATATACTAAGTAGCTCTTGATTTGATTTGAATGGAAAACAAAAGCCTGGGTACCCACATCCCTGGACTAGAAAAGATAAGACAGAAAACATGAATTAGACATGGATTTGTGAAGCTAAGTAGGTAATTTATGCTTTAGCTTTGTAGTGAATCAGAACATGAGTTCAAACCTCATTGTTCTGAATGTCAGTTTTGCCTTTTAACTATTCAGTGCATAGCAGGTATACTCTATATTTTCACAGCACTAAGAGTTAAAGAAAGTAGGACAGGTTGAGTAAAATGATGTAGAATCCCCATATGTGACAAATTGTATTATTTGTTCTGAATGAAGGCCCTAGAATTGTTATGAAGGGTGTCATGTTCATCTCCCAGTTATGGAGAAAAGAAGTAGTGAGTTGCAGAAACTTTATAAAACACTGCATATAGGTTGACTTTTAAAGTTTAAAAATATGCCTACAAAATGTGGGTCAATTTATATGTTACTAGTTGGTAGGCAGAGGTGGTCTCTCCTCAGGTGACTCTAGTCTACTCTGCTCTCCCTCCCCTGGAGCCCAGGGTGATTGGTTGTGAACGCGATTTTGTGCATTGACCTTTAAGGGGGCACCTATTTCTCTAGCAGACTCCTCTCTCTCCCTAGTGGACAGAATCCCTGCTGCTTTGCACAGCGAGATATTACTCTTCCCGTTCTGGTGCTCTGGGCTGGGCAGCCTGGCTTGGGGGTGAGACCCCACACTTCTTATGGGGAACCCCCGCAGCGGAGGTTCCCTTCCAGAATCTCAGCAGCTGCCCGCGGGATCAGGGCCAGCCCTTCTCACATCTCCGCCCTTCCTAGCAGTCTCCGTGTGACTTCCGTACATCCTTGGTTATAAGACTTCTCTTCAGCTAGTTCAGTTGGCTATTCAGGTTCTTGCTCTGTACTTTAGTTGTAATTCCAGTTTGGCTCTGGGAAGGGGTGAGGGTAACATCCACCTGCTCCTTTGACATCTTGGATCCTGCAATAGGTTTGTTTATACTAACATCACCACAAACATGTGACTAATATGTTGCTCTACAGTCTTATAAAGGCTGTGATGTCACTAGGCCATAGGAATTTTTCAGCTCCATTAGAGGCATATGGGATCAGCGTTATATATGTGATCCCTCATTGACTGAAATGTCATTATGCAGCTCATGACTATATAGTTCTGCGCGGTGAACAGCCCCTTCTCCCCAGGAGCCCTCCAGCTGCAGATTGGCAGGCTTCTGGGTAGATGCCTGTGTCCCCAGGCCCTCTTCCCCATTTCTTTTCTCCCCTGCCTTCAAGGGCTGTTTATGAGCCGATAACTCTTTGTTGGCTTAGACTGTGAAATGAGTTGCTTTTTTCCCCTCCCTATTTTGTAATTGTCTTTCTCTTGCTCCAGTGTCTGCCACTGGCAACCTTGCCACCTGCCCTGTCATCGTTTCCAATCTCTGCATCTGCTTCCTCTCTGTTGCTGTCTGACAGCTCTCCCCCTTTCCCTTACCTTGTTCTTCTTTTTTCTTCTTCTCCTTTGGGATCATAGACATTGTCAGCTAATCAGAGGAAGGCTTTTCCTACAAACAGTCATCTGATCAGCCTGCAGCTCTTTAGCACTTTTGTCTGTTCTTATAGCCAAGCATTCAGGGACTACCTCTGAACCTTAAATACCTTTAAAAAAAGTATACTTCTGAATTTGAAACCAAGGACATGTCAGAGGGTTTGTCTCTATGTAAATAAAGTTTTATTCTACTTCTCCTGAAGTATAGTGACCCATACTAAGAGTATCTATTTTAAATAAGGTAGAATAATTTAGTGTTTGTATTTATTATCCTCTTTGAATGGTTCCAAATATTTGTTTGGTTTCCTAGGACATGGCAGCATATTGAATTATATTCTCAAATGTTTGAGGTCCAGAGAAAATGACAGCTCTTCTGTGAAGCCTTCCAAAACCCTTCTGGTACCTATTCAGACTCTGTCATAGCATTTATTCACCTGGCCTTGCAGTGTGCATGTTCTTCTCTTAAGATTACCTCCTCTTTGAAGGAGAGAAGGGAGTGAGAATCTGTTCTTGTCATTTTTGGAGTCCTCTTTTTACTACTGCTGTTCAAACAGTACCTTGGAAATAATGTTCTGTTGAATTGAATAACCACTCTCTCTCCCAGGTCCCTTGTATAGTCTGTGACTGATGCTTGTTGAGGGTCCCTTGCGCTTGTGTCATCTTGCACTTGCTCACATTGAAACTCCTCTGCCAGTTTCAGAAATTCCCAACTGCCTTCTGTAGTCTGGCTCCAAAGACTCCGGCTCTTTGCTACTTTGGAGAATATAGTGTCAAACAGAAACCAGGTGAAGTTACTGCATTCACCTCTTCCAGAGCCTTTTTGAAAGATGTAAGCTCTTTTACAATCCTTGTCCATAAAGAGAAATGTTTATTTGTTTCTCACACTTTTTTTTGTCTTTGAGCCAGTTCACTCCCTACAATAAAGCAGCCCCGCTACTTTTTAAACAGCATTATTGAAACATCATTTACATATCATTTATTTAAAGTATATTATTTACATACTGTACTTTTAAAGTATATAATTCAGTGGTTTTTAGTATATTCACAGAGTTGTACAATCATTACCGTAGTCTCATTTTAGAATATTTTCATTATCCCCTAATGAAACCCCACGCCCATGAGCAGTCACTCTCCATTTCCCCCATTCCCAGTCCTAGGCAACCACTAATCTACTTTCTGTCTCTATGGATTTGCCTGTGCTGGACATTTCATATAAATCGAATCATACCATACGTAGTCTTTTGTAACTGGCTTCTTTCGCTCAATAGTACTGATTTTAAAAAATACTCTTGTATTCATAACTTCTCCACAGAACAGATGTGGTCTTCTAACTCTCATTAGTCCTTCTGTGGCCTAGTTTTATTGAATTCGTGATATTTGGTTAAGTTGCAAAATATCCTGTCACATATCAGATAACATTGGCTGCTAATAGTAATGAAAATGGCCCAGTTTCAGAGCTAAGAGAATTTTGCCCAAGATTCAGTTATAGCTGTGTTACATAAGGCTGATCCAAACTATTGCTATAGGCAAATGAATTGGGATATAATAGGACTCCATGATTTTCCCATTCACCCATCTTCTAATGGGTTATTTGAGCCTTTAGGTTGTATAAAATTCCTGAGGATCATACAGTATTGGAACTGGAGGCAACCCAGCAGTCATTTAGACTGGTCTCTCTCCCTCTAACTCCTATCCCATTTTACAGGTTTCGGAGTGTGACTTGCTTGAGGTCAAATAGCTAATTAATCGAGCTAGTTGTAGCAAGATTAGAGTCAATATGTCTCAATTTCTGATCCAAGGTTCTTTCCTTTACTTCTTTTCGGCCTTGCTGTTTTTCACCTGAGTAGTCTAGAAACCAGAGCTGGAGGCAGGAATTAAGTGAAGATTTATTTGGAGGATCAATCCCAGACCAGTGAGAGCAAGGGAAAAGAGAGGAGAGGCAAGAACCTATGAGAAGCAAAGTAAGGTGACTGGATTACCAAGCTGGCAACTGTGCCATGATGAGCCTCAGAGATTCAGCCGTTGTTCAGCAAGTACGTATGCTTGACCAGGCGTGCTATCTCCAGGTCGGATAGATGAGTAGTTCATGGGAGAAGAGAGGAGAGGGTATTTAATGCCTGGCCCCTTTCTCCCTGCTGTTTCCCATTATCAAGTCACCCTGTGGTGCTGAATCACAGTTCTGAGCTTTGTCACCCTATTAGCCACTTCACCAGTAGCCACTTGGAAAGCTAGATTCCATGCTCTGGTGTAGGATTTCATCCAAGTTTGGAAGTAGTGAAAAATCTAGAAGCTTAGGGTATATGGCTAATTAGCAGTCATTGGGGAGGACCTCCCCTTAACCCACGGTTTCTCTGATTGGCCTCAGGGACAACGAGACAGTGGAATGAAGGGGGACTGAGGAGGTGCATAAGCTATGTTTGATATCTCGGCAAGCTAGCACCCTTCCTAGCCTATGTTTCTGAAGTCATTTATGAGGATGATGGCACCTTCAGTTAGAGTATTTGAAGAATTTATTTAGATTGACAGGAACATTCTTCTTACAAGATATTTTTTCACATTGCTATAGTTGAAACGGTTCACAGTATTGACTATTTAGAAACCTGTAACTAAAATCTTTGGCTGGGAAACTTGTTCTCTTGACCATCTCTCATCTCTACAATAAAGAAAACACCTAGAAAGGTTTTTCAGAATTATACTTGCTGGGTACCTAGGTTCCTCTGTACTTTTCCTCACATGGAGAGATTTTTTTTCTGACAATTCAATTGTTATTCTTCTCTCAAGATGAACTAACTCCAGCCTACATTGAGATTTCTCCAGCTCTGACCTCTTAGAGTTTATTTTTACTATATATTTCCCTACTCCTTTTCATTTATGTATTCAGAATTATTCTCTCCTTGTCTGACTATATGCTAATTTTGCTCCTAGGTGCCTTTAACTGTTTGTAAATCTCCCCCATTGCCTAGAATTACAATTGCTTACTGACTGTCTAAACATGGGCTGGACAGAAAGAAAAAAAGAACTACTAAACTTCGCGACAGCATGGATGGAACTGGAGAGCATCATGCTAAGCGAAATAAGCCAGGGGGCGAAAGACAAATACCATATGATCTCATCTATAAGCGGAACCTAACCAACAATACAAAGATGCAAGGAAAATATGACCAGCAACACTGAAAGGAAAAGAAATCAACAGAGACAAGAGGGAAGGAGGGGGCAGGGAGGGGGAAGGGAGGGGGAAAGTCAAGGAACATATAGCAAGGACTCATGGACAAAACCAAAGGGGAGGAGCTGAGGGAGGGAAGGAGGGAGGGGGCAAGGGAAAGAGGTGGGGGGAGGCAGAGACAAATGTATTTAAAAAGTAAATAAATTAAAAAATATATATATATAAAATAAAAAAATAAATAAAAATAAATAAACATGGGCTGGAGTATTTAACCTCGTCCGAGCTGTCTGGCAGAATTTGGACAGTGGACAAAGAGATAATTAAGCCTGTAAGCTTTTCAGTGAATACAGTTGACCCTTGAGCAATGCGAGGATTTGGAGTGCTGCCCCCCCCACAGTCCAACATCCATATATAACTTTTGACTCCCCCAAAATTTAACTATTAATTACCTACTGATAATATAATAAGTAGATTAACATATTTTGTGCATTATATGTATTACATACTGTATTCTTATAATAAAGTAAGTTTGAGAAAAGAAAGTGTTATTAAGAAAATCATAAGGAAGAAAAATACATTATAAGTTCATGGACAAGTGGATCCATGCAGTTCAAGCCCATGGTGTTCAGGGGTCAACTGTAATTGTTAATGAACATTTTTTAAGGGAGTTTAAACAGATTTGAAGATGAGAGAGGATGATGTGTTAATTAATGAATATGGGAGGTCATTACTGTAGAGTGGAGACAAATGGTAAGAAATACCAGGATAAGGAGGATAAAAATTGTGGTTAAATAGTAACTGGTATAGAAAATGAAGATCTCACAAAGAAAAGGAGATTTGTATAGATGACATTTGTAGAATTTTAGAATGTCAGAGCTGGAGGAGGTTTTAGAAATAATTTAGTTCAGTCCACTTCATACAAGAGAAGAAACTGAAGTTGAAAGAGGTTAAGTGACTTTACACCAAAAAACAGATGAGATCAGATCCAAGGTTTGAACAGAGGTCTTTGGGTTGTTGCGCACCTACTTTGTACCCCAAAGTCCCTCATGTATTGGGTTCGCCAAAAAGTTTATTTGTTTTTTTCTGTCAAACAGCTCTGGTAGCTCTTCGTTGTCTGTAACTTCATTCAAAACAATTTTGTTAGGTTGTAGTGTGACAGCTGTTATATCAGCATACATTAAAAAAAACTTAGTCAATATTCATGAATGTGCAGCCATTTTAATGTTGAAGATGGAAGAAAATAAGCAATATTTTTGACATATCATGCTTTATTATTTCAAGGAAGGTAAAAACACAACTGAAATGCAAAAAAGATTGTGCAGTGTATGGAGAAGGTGCTGTGACAGACTGAATGCGTCAAAGGTGGTTTATGAAGTTTCATGCAGGAGGTTTCTTGCTGGATGATGATGCTCCATCCAGTTGAAGTTGATAATGATCGAATCAAGACATTAATTGAGAACAATCAGTGTTATATCACATGGGAGATAGCTGACATACTCAAAAATCCAACTCAATAAAGTTATTGGGGAAAATGAAAAATATGTCTTATTTTACAGAAAAAAACCATACAGACTTTTTGGCCAACCCAATACTATAAGAATGTTTTCTGCTTCTTTTCCTAAAAAGCTTGTACAGAGTTATTTTTATTATTTGTTTTTTTCCACTATTTGGTAAAATTAATATTTGATAAAATTAGTAAATATTTTTTGGTAAAATTAAAGTATTTGGTATTTGAGTTTTTACTTTTAATGTTTCAAAATGCATTGGATATTGGTGTGTCTTGACTTTATATTGCCAGGGTAGTGTCAGTTAAAAGACTTCAACAAGAAAATCAAACTGTCTTAGTAGCTGAGGATAGTGGTGCTAGTGTAATAAAAGCATTTTAATAATTGCTTTTGTCATAAATTTCCTTTAAAGACCACTGTCTAAGTCCAGGTCAGCCGTAGCTGGTGTGGCTCAGTGGACTGAGCCCCAGCCTGCAAACCAAAGAGTCACTGGTTCAATTCCCAGTCAGGGCACACCCCTGGGTTGTGGGCCAGGTTCCCCCATGCGGGTGCATGAGAGGCAACCACACATTGATGTTTCTCTCCCTCTCTTTCTCCCTCCCTTCCCCTCTGTCTAAAAATAATTAAACAAGGTTAAAAAAAAACTGTCAAAAAAATTTTTTTAAGTAAATAAATAAACCCAGATCAGGTCCTAAAAGACTCCAGTGTTTGTCTTGGAGCCCAAACAGTTGCTCTTACATGTGATCCTTTCGCAGTGCCACTATAACTTATGGGGTGCGAAAAGCGCTAAGTCTGGGCCAAACAAAACAAAATACTCCCCTCCCCCAGCCTTTATATTCAAGCGATCCTAGTCCTGCTCCTTCTGGTCACAAGGCTTTGTGAGAGGAGTACAGGCTGAATTTCATAGCCCACGTCCAGGTGCCTTTTGGCAGTTCTCAAGCTATAATCTTAGGAAATAACATTTTTGGAATCAGATTCTTGTATATCTGCCATCTTTGTGATTCTGAGATGACCTTTATGAAAACTGACATCACAATTATATCCTAAAGAGCTTGCATCTGATTAAAGTATAGATAGAATCTGGTTTTTTTAAAAACATATCTAGTTCTATAGAAAGAAGCTAATTCTATTTTCTAGAGGACAGCCCCTGTGAAAATAGCACTGAGTTGACGGCCACAGTGCAGTAAACAAATAATCTTTGTATTAGATGTTTTTCTCATTCAAGAGTTAGTTTGTATGATGAAGATGTCACTTTGTCTTAGTTATTTAATGTATATTTCAAGAGAGTCTTGGTAAAATCAGGCAAGCTTTTCCAAAAGTTATACTCTTCTGGCGTTTTACAGTTGTGATGAGTTATTCCCAGCGGTGTTGGAGAGCAGACAGTTGCCGGAAAGGGAATAGGGTGGAGGCCAGGATATGTGGGCTGTTCGTACACCCTCGTTCTTTCTTCCCCAATGCCTCACCTTCCACATGTAGGCTAATAATTAGGAAAATGAGATAACATTAAAGCAATATTGTCTTTCACATCATCACCAGCTGTTAGTGCCTTATTATAACTATCAGAGATTTAGTGTTTTTCAAGTAGTGAATAATGGTGTACCTGCTATATCCTAAGTGGCTGAGCCTGAGAAGGTAAAGAATTGTACATATCCTATAGGATTCTTTTCTATTAAATGCCCAATTTTGATATAATAACCAACAGCTCGTGCTTCCAGTTTACCGTTTGCTTTCCCATATGTGATGACATTTAGTCCTGACAACAATTCTATAAAATAGGAATTGTTATTAATCTTATTTTGTGGGTGACTTGACTTGCCCAGTGCCCCTTTCCATTCTGTACACTTCCCTAGACTATTTTATCTGTGCTCATGGCTTCAGTTATCGCCTATAAAACTACTAACCGATCACATTTTTTTTTCTTTTTCATTTTTGTTATTGTTGTTAAAGTACAGTTGTCTCCACTTTCCCATCATCACTTTTCCTGCCCCACCCACCCCCATCTCCCACCCTCAGTCGTTCATTTCTGTCACTAACCCTGAGGTCCAGATTTTTAAATCCAATGATCTTTTTGGCTTTTTCCATTTGGATGTCTCACAAATGCCTCAGATTTTACAAAACTGAACTCATGTCCTTCCCTGTCAAACCTGGTCTCCTTTCAGTGTTTTCTTAGTGAATGACAGTGCCATTGATCATCCATATGAATTGTGCTAAACCAGAGACCTAGGTCTTGCCCCAACCTGTCCTTTCCTTTGCCCCATGCACAAAATGTCAGAGTCCTTTGAATTTTGCTTCCTACATAGCCCTCAGCTTTGCCCCCTTCTCTCCATCTCCAGAACCTCCACTCCAGTCCAAGCTCTCCAGCATCCTCTCTGTGTTTTGCTCCAGTGTTCTCCTAACTGCTCACCACCTACTGTGTCTTCTTGCCCATCTGTAATACATTACCCACACAACAAACAACGACCATGGCACAATATGAATCTCAAGACATTGCTACTCACCCCTACCCTTCTCAAACCTCTAATGAGTTTTACCTCAGAAACTTTTCATTCCTTTTAAAATATAGACCAAATATTTACCACTGCTGGCAAGAACTTGTGGTCTAGTTCCTGCTTTCCTTCCATTCTCGTCTTTTGCCAGGTTCCCCCAGCTCTCTGAGCACATTCCCTCCTGCCACAGACCCTTACTCATGCTTCCCCTTCGTTTGGAATTGCCTTCCCGCTGCCTCTAACCCAGATACCTCCTGTTCCACCTGATCTTAGCTTCTGTAGGGAAAGTTTCCCTGACTCCTAATCCACCACAGATCTTGTCTCCCTGTAGTGTTCTTGTATCATTTGCTTCCTTATACATTTAGCAGAGTTGCATGGTTGTAATTATTTATGTGATATGTTAAAATTTATATTCATCATTGTCACCAATCCATAAGCTCCATGATGTCAGGAACTGTGGCTGGTTTTGTGGACTTTTATATCCGTATCTTCCAGGATCTCACATGCCCAGCACATAGAAAGTCACGATATGTATTGGTGAATGAGTGAACAAACAAATTCGATACTGTCTGAGGCCCTTTCTGGTTCTAACATTCTGTGATCCTGTAAGTGCAGAGAAGTGTGCCATTAGATGCATACTGAATGAGATGTATATGTTCACCATGTGTAAGAAATGGTGACAATGTCTTTTGTTGAGACTGAATCTGATCCATGAGAGTTAGCTTCCCAAAGATTATTTGGAAGGCTTGGTGGACTCTAATATCCTTCCTAGGCTCTATCTCAGGGTTGCTTGCAACCTTTTGATTCAGGAATTGGAGAAAAATGTGTAAAAAGAAGTGGCTGTAGAAGCAGTGGCACTTGGGTGGCAACAAGTATATTTACCACACAGCTTTTGGATCCTAATACCTTTGTCCAATAAAAAGAACTAAAGATCTTTGGATAAATGGCTGATTCTGGAGCCAGGGCAAGAAATACACAATATGATCTTGAAGTATCTTGTATGCCAGATAGTAAAGAAGTGCTCAAAAGAAACACAATGGTGGGATATGTTAAAGGGGCACAGAAGGCAACTGAATGAGTTCCCAGTGGTCGAAGCTGGAAAAATTTGAGTAACAAAATAAAGTACTGTGGTATTGTAACCCAAACATAAATACATGTGAGTCT
Source organism: Pteronotus mesoamericanus (assembly GCF_021234165.1). Classification (NCBI taxonomy): domain Eukaryota; kingdom Metazoa; phylum Chordata; class Mammalia; order Chiroptera; family Mormoopidae; genus Pteronotus; species Pteronotus mesoamericanus. The sequence continues at coordinate 21,080,630 of NW_026555065.1, forward strand.
ATGCTGATACAAATAAATTATTGAATAAATTAATAAATAGGAAAAGATAGAAAAATCTTTAACAAATAGATGGGAATGAACAGATAAATCTTTCATGCAGAATTCCAAAATAATTTATGTAGCTACTTTGCCCTCAAGAAGGTGGAACATAATCCCCTCCTTCTTACATGTGTACTGTGCATAGTGATTCCTTCCCAAGAGTACAGCATGGAAAGGCAGTGGGGGAGTAACTTTAGAGTGGAGAAACCTGACAAGCACTGTCTTTGCCAGGTGATGAAGATTAATGTCCATAGTGACAAGTATTGTTCATAACATGCACCCTTGCTGTCATGTAGTGAGAATAACACTACATTTCTGTGGTCTTCCTCTCAAAACCCATGAAACTCATATAATCATGAGGAAGACCTCAGACAAATTGCAACTGAGAGGCATTCTATAAAATACCTGACCAATATTCCTCAAGAATGTCAAAATCATTTTTTTTTTAAAGGAAAATCTGAAAACCAGTCACAGTGAAGAAGAGCCTAAGAAGACATGACTATAAAATGTAAGGTGGTATCCTGGATGGGCTCCTGCAACAGAAAACAGACATTATGTTAAAGCTAAGGAAATATGAATAAAGTATGGGTTTTAGTTAAAGTAATCTATGAATGTTGGTTCATTAATTGTGACAAATGTGTCATACTAATGTAAGGTGTTAATAGAAGAAAGAGATTTCTATATCTCTAAAACTATTCTAAAATTTTTTAAATTTATTTAAATGTTTGTTTTAAAAGGTTGCTAAATGTATAAACTAATTACAAGATGAAGGATGGGGAAGCATTAAAGATGACTCTGGAATTTCATGGTGAATGAGAAATAGTCAATTTAGTATCTAATTGTTTGTTTTATAGGTCTTTTGCCCATTTGGGGCAGATCTGAGGAAAGTTTTTCTAAATTCAAGGAAAAAAGAAAAATAGTCTTTATCATCAGATATCCCTCAAATATAACTTCCCCCTATTTTTTTTGTTTGTTTCTAGTGTTTTGAGTTTTTTCCCCTTAAGCTGAAATATTCTAAAAATGTAACCACCCATTTTTTGGCATATTGCTGAAGATGAGAAGAAACCATTTATATAGAAACTAGAATAGCTGGTATTCCAGACTAAGGTAATAAGCTTCTGCATTAACAATTTATGTGTGTAATTTTTGTGAAAGATGTGATGTATATTAATCTTCTACTGGTGTTTCTAAATTTGATTTTTTTTAAAACTCATTGACTCAACTAAATTTTATTGTATGTTCAGGCACAGGGTAATACGGTGGTCAGGAAGGTGACTTGTACACAGATCCTGCCCACAGGAGTTTATAGTTTAGTGCTGGACAAGACGCGTCTATAAGCAACTATGCCAGAAAGTAGAGGGTTATAACTTTCCAATAGAGGTGATGATAAAGTCCTAGCTAAAGTAAGAAGTGGAAGAGATTACTTCAAATTGGAGGACCCCGAGAAGGCTCTGTGAAGGAAGTAGTAGGTTGACTTGATCTTCAATAACTGCGGACTCTAACTCAGGGGTTATGTATTATTATTTTACATGCCTATAGTACATACTAGATATACGTGACATTTGTTGAATAACTGAAGGATTTGTAAATGCAGAGATGGGAGGAAGGAAAGACATTTGAGTCCTATATCTATTGTTTCTTATGATGTGGTACAAAACGAATGCCTATGTCTATCTTTTTTTCCCTAGTTGATTCTTTAGTTAATAAATCAGTTAATTTGAGTTTGTCATTTTCCACTTCTGCATCTCTACAAATACATTATTTTTAAATATATTATTTACAAAGGTTTTCACGGTGGCTTTCCAATGGCTAGAATATGGAATGGAAGAGCAAAACCAGTCACTGATTCATTAGGAATTATGTATTATTTTAGGAGCTCACTGTCTAGCTTGAGATTTATTCAGGGTACTTGTACTGTTGTTTGCCTTTTTACTTTGGGCAACCTTAAGGCACGTGAAAATATCTACCAGATCATGGTACAGACTCAGGGAGAAGAAATAAAACTCAGTCAAACAAGTCATCTACTTCTTAGCAATTCTGATCAGGGGTCTGGTGGGGGTGGTTAAAACTATATCTACAAAAAATATTGCATATCATCTGTGGATTTCAGTTCCACAGGTTCTCTCCCTTATTTCTATGGATTATTAAAAAGTAGCTGATAGCACATCTCGGGGATTTGGGGGGTTTTTTAAGGGTTTTTCTGTCAATTGCACTATTGTAATTTTTTTTTTAATGACCCAACTTTTTAATCTATAGGCAATAGCAATAATTCATGCTGTCTTTTCACTAAGAACTACAAAGTGCCTTAGCAGTGGATTTCTATACTAATAAAAACTAGCATAGTTATGATACTGAAGCCATAAGTGACAAAATAAAAGTAGATGCTTTAGATTTCATTCAAGTAGAAAAATTTTGGTGCTGCAAATGATACCATTCAGAAAGTGAAAAGCAACCCACATAATGGGAGAAAATATTTGCGAACATTTGCGTATAGCTGATAGGGATTTGTATCCACAATATATAAAGAACTCTTACAGCTTGATAATTTAAAAAAATTAAAACTGGGCAAATAATTTAATAGACACTTCTCCAAATAAGATATACAAATGGCCAAAGCACATGATAATATGGCCAACTGTTAGTTGTTGGGAAAATTAAAATCAAATCAAAACCACAATGAGATATCACTTCTCACCTACCAGAGTGGCTATAATTTTTAAAAAAAACAAATAATGCAAGCTTTGTGAAGATGTAGAAAAACTCAAACCCCCATATACTGCTGGTAAGAATATGAAATGGTGCAGTCACTTTAGAAAATAGTCTGACAGTTCCTCAAAATGTTAAATATACCTCTGGATATAGCTATCATATCACCCAGCAATTCCACTCCTAGGTATGTACTCGAGAGAAATGAAACATACATCCACACAAAAACTTGTACATAAATGTTCATGGCAACCTTACTTATAGTAGTCTAAAGGTGGAAACAACCCAAATGTCTACAACTGAGAAATAGATAAAATATGCTATATTTATATAATGGAATATTATATAGCAATAAAAATTAATTATTAATACCTATTACAACATGGATGAAACTTGAAAACATACTACGTGAAAGAAGCCAGACCCAGAAGGCCACATATTGTATGACTCTATTTGTATGAAATGTCCACAATAGGCAAATCCATAGAAGATAGAAAGTAGACTAGTGGTTGCCAGAGGTTGGTAGGGGAGAAGGTAGCAGTTGGGTGGGGTGGGAATTAACTGTTAATGGAGATGGGGTTTCTTTTCAAGGAGACTAAAATTAGATCGTGGTGATGGTTACACAACCCTGTGAACATACCAAAAATGTCTAAATTGTACACTTAAATTCTTATAGTATGTAAAGTACATCTCAAAAATGTTGTTGTCCTCACTCTAGTACTTGCATGATAGAGACAGCAAAATCTGAATAAATGCCTTCTTAAGAGTGGTACTGACTGATACTAGTATGGAAAAGTTACAAGGTAATCTTTTTTTAGACTGCGTGGATGCTCTAGTTCTTGGTATTTTAAAACAAAGGGAAATTGAATTTGGCTAACCTTAACACAAGTTCCAAATGTATTAAATTTATACATTGTGTTATTTCCAAGAACTTGCAAACACTAAAAATGTGTAAAATTAGGAACTGCTTAGAAAAATTGTAGTGACCATTGCTATTCTTAGAAAAATAATTATGCCAACATTGTATTTCAATGCCAAAGCCAACAAAATCTATGTTAGCATAAGCTAGCAAATACCAGGAAAGCTGCTAGAAAGGAAAATTGGAAAATTGAATTAATATTAGCCTCTTGAGCCAGTACTTTTGTGTGTGGCTCATTGTACTTTTCTGTTTGCCTTGAAATGGCTTTGGTAATTAGATGTTGAATTAACCTTAGAAAAATAGATGGAAATGTATACTCTATGAAAATGTCCTTGGAGCAATAAAGCTTATAATACAGTTTCCATCATTTGTCTTCAAAAATTATTTTTGCTGGATGTGTGATTTATATACATTCATTCTTACTGTAATGTACTAGTACATTTATAGCTATTTATCATTTCTTTCCCTTTTTATTTTCTTTGACTTCTTTTCTACTTGGTCTCAGAGTTAAATTAAAGATACCAGAATCTTTTCCTTTTGGGGAACATTTAAGAGGGGAATAATAAAATAGCTCTCTCTTTTCTTCAGTGAAAGGAGAACCCGGTTCATTTATTCAGGAAGTATTTGTTGAGTGCCTACTGTGTGCAAAGCATTATGCTAGATGTTGGGTGTTTCCAAAATCATCAAGGAGATTACTGCAAAGCTGAGCTCTGAAATATAGTTTAGTGTAACATCGCAGTGCTATGAATAGTGATAGCAACAAAGAGACTATACTCTTATAGGTAAGAGGAAATAGAATAATTCCATTGAACTCTCTGTGACAGAGTGACAGATGACAACAGACCCTGTTCAAGCCCTGATCGTGAGCTGAAGAATGACTTTATTTCCCAGTCATGAGACAGCAGTGTTTTGACCTGATGTGAAAGCCAGCTGTTTTCATATTCAGGATGTAACAGTATTGTATTCACATATCAAAGAGAGTGGATGACAAATACTACATTTCTCCTTTCTACGCTTGTCCTTCTTCTCTTTTCTTGCACTCTGAATGTTCTTTCTAACCATGCCTATCTCCATTTTATTTCTCCTTTCATATTACTGTCCACTGAAGAACAGTCTATTACTAGTGTTATTGTCATTGATATTTCTTAACAAGTCATCCAGTCTTTCATGTTGTTTAAAGGACATATATACATTTATATATAAATACGTACATAAGCATAGTCAACTTTTTATTCCACTTCCCCATTCTTTTTTGCCTATTTAAGTCGTTTTAACTATGGCTGATGTAGTTTGAACAGCCTTTTGGTATGAATCATTTGAGTGTAGTCAAAATACAAGATACACCAGAGGGGGAAGTGAATCTGTCATAACTTATTAGCCATTTCTTTGATATGAAAAAAGACAACATGACAGAGGAAAATGAGTCCTTGCCATAAATGCCATGTCTAAAAATCTAAGGCTCAATTGAAAAGTATCTAGGAAAAATGATGGAATTTGCTAATTATTCAGCAATGCCACTTGTAATCATTTTGGAGAATGAATGACTTCTCGGACACATCTGACTCAGTAATCCAGGGGAGACTGAATTCTTCTTAACAGAGCTTTGTAAAATTATTGGATAAGACTACATTTTAAACTGGACTGGATATTGGGCTATGTTTTCCCACTAACCAGTGAGTGTAGAATTAGGAGAAAAGTCAGATTAGTTTTAACCAAAATAAAGGAAGTTCAGTTTTCTCTCTAAATCTGAGTTGTAGTGTGAGTTAAAGTATGTGTCCCAGTTGTATTTAGGAGGCAGTCAGAGCAAGTATGGTCATCAAAGCAGTTTGAGACAGAGCATTTAGAGAGGTGGACGATGAGCATAGGACATGTGCTATTGGGGAGCAAAGGGAGCAAGAGTTTAAAATAAAACCAAAAGTGTAGTCATTAATGTTGAATGATACCTAACAGGAAAAATGATTGGCATGAGCCTGTTAGATTTAACAACAGGGAAGTCATTAATGGCCTTTGACAGAACCTATTATTGACATAGTGGGGGAGAGGTCCATTAGAATAGAAGTATATGTGAATGAAAGAGCCAGGAAGAAGATAAGGCTGCTGACCAGCACTGCTTCTACTAACATTGTACTAAGAGCCATGCATAAAACAAACAAAAAAGTATAAGGCTTAGAAAGAAACAAAAGCAATGTCATTACTTACAGATGATCTGACTTCTATTTTCTACTAGAAAAAAAACCAGAATCTACAAACTTCTGGGTACAAGGAAAATCACAGTTTGATTTTTGTTTTTAAATGTAAAGATAGCAAAATGTTGAGCAGGTGTATTAGTGATAGAGTGCGTCTGATTAATAGAACTTTGCTCTGGAGGAGACAGAACAATGAGTTTAGCCTCTTCCTCTCACATTAGTTCAAGGTTGTTATGCCTGAGACAAACCACAGAGTTTGGAATAAGGCATTTCAGATGGTGTTCTTATCCTGTTGACAAGTGCTCTCTGACTACTTGTTATAGGCAATGCTGTCTGAGGAGCTATTCCTTTAATTTTTGTGACATGTGACGCAATTTCTCTGGCCAAAGGCTTCTCTTAGGTCAGCATACATTTCTCACTTAGTTCATCCAAGCGATGCCTATAGAGAGGGCTTACTGTGGGCAAGGTCTGTCAGGAACATGCATATGACACTTTTGAGTCATTCCATTTAGTTGGCTTTAGGACAGGATAAAAGCCTGTCCACTGATGAATAAAAAGCACCTGACATCACCTTCTTGAGATGCCTCAGAGTAGCACAGGGCTGCACAGGTTTTATGATATATAAACAGAAAATAGAGATTTTTAAAAATAGGATCAACATTGTTCAATTGACAGTTGATTCAAAGAAGAATATAGTCAGGCATGAACCTCTAACAAGGGAAGCATCCATACAATTGCACATCACTGACAGTGTTGATTCCAAATTCTGTTTCTACTGTAGTATACTAACAACACTAGTAGACAGATAATAATCAACAGACATTCTTTGGACAAGAAAATAAAATATTCTTTAGGAGGTAAAACACATTTTGACACCTTCAAACGAGTGCCAGAAGAATTTGGCAAAAGACATTATGGCAAACGCCAAAGGCTCAATCAGCCAGGATACTGTGTGCTTGGCTCACAGCCAGTCAAGCACATGCAAAGTCTGAAAGGGGTTGCCCCAAATGTGAAGTGGTATATGCCCTGTTCCAAGGTTTCATTGCTTAGTGATTGTAGATTCCTTAAGAATCTGTGTAGCCTTTGTCAACCTGACATGGCAAGACAACAAAAATTTTAAACCACATATTTATGTAGAGTGTCCTTTAGGCATGAGCACCATATCTCATTACCTTGGCCCGCCCTTGAGTCAACTGTTAACACGGCATTTGCAGGCTCTTAGGGAGTTGGAGTAAAGTCTGAACCTGTTGTGTGTGCTGGGAGGAATTGGGCAAATCTATATCTAGGACGAGGTCTTCAGCAAATATGGAAATGAACAAGAGGATTCTAACAAGATTTAATAGTATTTTGATAAGCCATTAGAGAGCCTCAGAAACAGAGGGAATAGTACAGAAGGGAATTGAGTAGAAATTCAGTTGTCTCACCTGGGTGCAGGGAAAATGGACTCCGAGTAACAAGCAACCAGTTGCTAAGTTAGAGCTAAACAGCCTAATACAGAACTCATCCATATTGGCCTAGGGCTTCTTAAAGACCCTTTTCCATTTGCCTCCAAATACTGTCCTAAAGACTGGAGAAAGAGCTAAATCTGAAAGTAACTAAAGTTACTGATGAGTTGGAATAGAGGTTGGGGTAGGGAGTGGAAGACAGCAAACCAGGCAAGCCATACCCCTCCTTGCCCCAAACAATGCTCAGTAAAGGGAAAATATTTTCCTGAGATAGATAGGCACCGTAAGCCCATCACCTCCCGTAGGAGTGTGAAAGGGAACTTTGTTTTCTCTCTATAATCCCTTATTGCAAAATTAACTGCTGCGGAAACATGTGCTAATGCAGGTGGCAAATGAGAAGAATTTAATTCGGTTTACCAATCTTTAGAAGTCTGTGAACTTGAGTATAAGCCAAGTGGGCCTTCAGGGAAAATACACAAACATTATTTGGTCAGGGTTACAAAGCATATAAGTAACTAGTCAAATAATTCTAACTAGATGGCCTGGAAAAATAAATTACCTTGCTGAAAAAGCAGGGTTGAATGAACAGTAGTCATACCTGTGTGATCCATGATCTTTTAAGATTCTCTTGAGGTAAATTATATCACTGTACTTTTCCAGTATACCAGATTCAATTAGACATCTGCCTGAAGAGTATATTTTTCATTGACTTGATTATCAAAATCGGGACCTTTTTCATGCCCAGACTATTGCCAAGGAAACAAGAATAACCATTTCAAGTCTGCAGCCTGGCTAAATTCCAGAACCCCATGTGACCAGGCAAACTCCTGATATCTTTCTGACCACCAATATTAGATATGCTCTATCTGTGGCCTACTTTTTCTCCTGTAAAAGTGCTGCATAGGGAAATTGATACCCTAGATCAAATATGTAAGAATGAATCATAGTCATCATTTACTGAACACTGAGCAGATGTCAGACACTGTGCTAAGCCCTAAATATGAATGATCTTTTTTATTTCTTACAAATCCTCACAAATCCTTAGGGAAAAGTTATTGGCCCCCGTATTATAAAGGAAGCGAGGCTTAGAGAGGTTAAATAATTTGCTCAGAGTCACCCAGCTAATATCAGAGCCAGAATTTGAACTCAGAAGTTTGACTGCAATGTCTGTGATTTTCATCATTATATTCTATTGCCTTTTGTCTTTTGCACTTTTGAAATTAACTCAGAACTAAAACCATCTTTTAAATATTAGAATTGTTGACTTGTGTAGTTTTCTGAGAGAAAAGTCTTATAAGCAGATGGAAATATGGGACTACGAAAGCCCCAGTTGAATATACACAGTGCAAATTTTAATACCACATGAAAATATTAAAGATAGAGCTCACTCATACTAAAAAAGAGGCTTGCATGGTAAGTGTCATTTGTGATATTTATTGAGGCTCCTCTTAAATGAAAATCTGTTTTATATTACTAGTTTAAAAAGCTTTAATGATCTATTTTCTGGCTGGCTGCAATGTTAAAAAGCTTCCAAGAGATCTGATCAGTATGGCCTGCTTCTGACCAAATAATGTGTAGAATAAGGGCAGAGTAGCCATTTGAGAAAAACAAAAGGAGATATCTTTAGTTTCTCTAATGTCTTGGTAACATTCATGTGATCTTAAAGTTAAGGCAGATGAAGGTATCAGGTGACAGGTGAGTACCTTAGAAATAGCCACCAAATACTGTAGTACATGAAATGGAACAAAAGAATATTAACATTATTGATTTTGTTTTTGTATTTATGAGAATCTATGAAGAGAAATGATGGATTGGTGGTAATAGCCACAGTTTTCTTCTTTCCCCTGTGGAAGGGGACTCTGGACAGAACTTTATACTTTTGCTCATTTCAAGGAATTCAAAGACAACCTTCATCAACACAGCCTGGCATCACTGCTTTTTTCAGCCAAGGCAGGTAGCTGAGTGTGCGGCCCCTGTCCGGCAGGCAGGCAGGAGCCCAGGGCACTCCTCACGAGTGTTGTTGAGCATGTGGGTGTTTAATCACTCTGCCAGGACTTCTGATTAGGCTGCTCAGTCAAACTAACAGCCTCCTGCACACCTCCTGAGGGCTTCTCCTTTCTTCACTTTTTATACTGGCCTCTTTTGGAAAACTTGCCACAAGAATGCTTTGTAAGAAACTTGAAAGTAACCTGTGAAAGTAAGAACCTTTTGCCATTTCAACAGAAAACAGATTTCTCCCTGTTTCGTTCCAGGCCATTCTTCTTTCTCCCGCCTGTCTCAGACTTTACATCCTTCGTTAGGGATCCTCGTCTAGCGCTTCCCTCCATCTCCCTTCCCTGTAACCTCAGGTGTCAGTGTGACAAAAGACTGCAGAATCTCCCTTGGACTCCCCATGAGTCAAACCACGACAACCTTTTGTCACACGCTTCCTTCGCCTTCCCTTTTTGTGGGGGACTGGAGTGAGATTTGTGGTGTCACTGAGATTTGCTAACTGGAAGAGTTGCCTGTGATTATAGCATTTAACCAAGAGATTTGGAAAGTGAAACATGCTTGCTTTTTCTCAGCATCGGGTTTTGTTATCACAAAGCCTGAGAATGAAGCTTGCAAGGAGCTAGAAATTTTCCTGAGCCAATCTGTGTTTGCTTCATTCATCCAGGTTTTTGGAGTCATTAACACATTAAGCATTCCCACCAAGTAGTGCCAAATTATACAATAAACGTAGCAGTATGGCTGGGTGTTTTCAGTTGTACCTTCTACTGCTGCCCAAGAAATAAATATAAAAGTAAACAAATAGTAGAGACAGAATGAAGTGGCTTTGTGATTCTGCTCTCTTCATACCCTGTCTCTGGGTATAGTATTTTCTTAGGCAAATTATCTTATAGTACCAGTTTCCCCTGTGCCCCTCGCCTGGCCTCACAGTTCAACAAAAACTAATTTCACTTAATTTTTAAAAAATCAGTGTTATAATGATCACAGGTGTTCATTCCCATTTGGTTTGTCTAAAATTATGCTGTCTGTCTGTTTGGGAAGTACATACTTAAACCTCAGTTTTCAACATTGTTGTTTGTTTCCCATGTTCAAGTCTCCCTGAGAGATCAGGCCAGCAAGGCAGAGCATTTCATGACTCATTCATCCATTTAGTCATTTATGTCAAGAAACAATGGAACCTATAGAATGAAAAAAAATGAATAAGACATAGTCTTAAAGAATTTATATAATCCCAAGGAGCCTTTTGATTACCAGGGGAGACAAATTACCTAAATATCTAATCTGATTTAAAGCTTAAACTGACATCATAATTCAGTCCCTTGAGATAGTGTCATAAATGATGGGCTTGTCTCTGGGTCTCACGGGAAATGTCCTTCATCCACCTAAGTGCCGATTACTCTGCTGGAATTTATGGCTGAAATTTGTGGCTCTAGGCTGCTTGATCAGAACCCAGTAGCACTCTGGCCGGGCCTCACTTTGGATTCTACTGGTCGTCCATCCTAGAGTCTCTGTTGTATCCACCAACCACTTCACCCCTTTGAAATCTCTCGCTGTCCATGCCTTATGGAAACTGTGGGAGCTCACAAAACCTAAACCTCAGCCTCTTCACCAGCCCCGCCGCAACACTGAGCCACTGGATCTGTGCTACCGTCTCCCAGAGCCTGACTAGGCTCTCTCTTACACTATGTTCTCTTCCTTCCATAGACATACTGTGGCCGAGCAGGTAAATGGAATATCTTCTCTATATCCCTTTTGTATAGGCTTCTTGGTGGATAGAGCAAAGGGGGAAAGTAAAGGATTTGGGGAAATCCTCTCCTAAGACTTTTTGGCATACAAGGCTATGGTCATAGATGATATTGTTGTATGCAGTTGTTCCTTTTGCCTACTATGGGAGGAGTACACATTCTTGCCCCATTGATGTGGAGATTAGACATGTGGCTTTCTTTGGCCAATGGCATGTAAATGGATGTGATATAGACCACATCTGAGCAGAATCTTTGAGAGTCAGTTCAGGTTTCCACCAGTCCCCTTGCTCTATTCCTTCTGCCATGAGAGTGGCATGACCAAAATAGGGGCCTCTTCTTCAGCCTGGGTGTGAAAATTAGATGTGGAGCAGCAGCTAAACTGTAACGTGAGTAGGAAGTAAAATTTCGTTGCTAAAAACCACTGAGATTTGGGGTTATTTATTACTGCTGCTAAGCTGACTAATATACTCCATAATGTTTTGCATATCAAAAGCCAAATGTCACTTTGTTCTTTCTATTTATATTCCTTCTCTAATCTAATCTCTCCCCAAGCAGATGGATGCCTTGAGCTAGATAGGGCGAAGGTTATGCATTCAGAAAGGCAAAAGAATAATGAAATTCTTTTCAAAATATTGTCATATTACACAGGGGAACTTCATTTGGAAAATAATTTAAACTATGGATTTTGGTTTTGTGTGTGGTGTTTTGCTTTTGGTTTTGGTTTTGGTTTTGCTCTGAAAGGAGAAAGTAATCATTTTGTAAATAAATAGAGGTTTATGCTATACATACAGGGCATCCAGGTGAAAATTAGTGGTTATTAAAGGATAGAGCCTTAACCATTTTGAGGTTAAGCTATTATCATAGAGACACAATATAGAGAAGAAGGCACTCGTGTCATTCAGTGACAGAAAAGTTCTAGGCTGTGATCCAGATTCGTGGTCTGCAGTTTGTGACCAACCAGAGGGTACCTTTTGCCTTATTTGTGTGGATACATGTGATTGAGCTCAGATTCTAACAAACACCAGGATTCTCCTTGCTACTTTTCATTCTATTGTATTTTAGGAATTTGCAAGCATGTAAGACTTATTTAGTGGTAAATACACCTGTTGTTTATTTACTTATGCCAGAGGCAAAAAAAAAAAAAAAAAAAAAAAAGAACTCCTGGTCCCATATGATCATTTAACTACATCTGTGCTCACATGGTAATCAACAGAAACAGATAAATTTTAGAAAAAGTAGGAAAATGTAGTAGCTTTTTCTTACAGAAATGCTTAGAATTCTGCTGGAGTTGAGTGACTGGAATTTCCCTGCTCCTATGCTTCATTTCTGGTTTTGTATACAGAACTGCCCACCATTTTCTGCTTGAGAAAAAGCTTTTCACTATGCTCAGACCTGGGATTTTCTTTTTTTTTAAAAAAAAGGAAGAGTAACAGTCCTAACCTCAGATACTTGGTTGTAATAGACAAAGTTTACAGCTAGATCTGATGATAGATTTCTAAGTCAGCTGTCTCATGAACAAATAAATTGTAAACTGTTAAGAAAACAATTTATATCTAAGGCCTAATTGTTTATAAAAGAATTGATCATGTGATATAAATTTGGAAAAAAAGATAAAACATGAAAGACATAGCAATAGGTATTCTAGTTTATGCTAATATAGTCAAATGCTATTTTAAATTATATGATAAAAAGTAGATAATGAGTGGAGTACATTTTGTTCAAGACCAAACATATTGAATAAAATTTGTTTCATTAAAAAGAAATTAGGCTGGAAATGGTTGCCTGGGCCCATGTAAAGCAAAGGCAATGAGAAAAAGCAGTACTTTTTCTGGGTCAGATTTCAAAACAGCTCCTGTTTAAGAAAGAAAATCATACCTTGCTGATCCCCAGAAAAGCAGTAAGTGAGCAGCGACCAACCCTGGCTCTCCAGAGTAGCAGGCCCTTGCCTGTCACTCACTTAGCGTCTGTATATTTGCTTTCTCTACACCGGGCACGTGTGCTGTCTCCTGTTTTCCTATACATACATGTGTGTGCATGTACTCCACGCCTCTGTTGTGTTGACCAGAATGTCCTTCTCCATTTCTGTCTTCCTCCAAAGCCCATTCAAGTACCGTTTCCTCTGCGAAGCCTCCGTCTCTTGCCCCTGGCTCTCCACGGGTGGTTATCACTCTCATGTCTGCATTCCGATAGCACTGAATTATTATTTTTCTCCTAGAGAGTTTTTGTGATATTTTGCTCCATATTGTAGTTATTTGTATCTATAATATACCTCTCCTAATACCAATGATGGTGATAACAGCTACCATATGTTGAGACCTTTGTGTTTGCCAGCTGCTGGGCCAAACACTTTACACCTCACAGTAACTCTATGAGTGAAATATTAACTTCTACAAATGAGGAAATTGAGGCTAAAAGAGCTTAAACAAGGTAAGCTGAAGTCATAGAGCTAAATGTCATAAAGTTGGGATTTAAAACCAAATTTGTCGAACTCCAGAACCAATGTTTTTAATTACCCCTCTATTACTCAGTTATGAACTTCTTCAGGTTGTGAGTTGAGGGGCAATGGAGGAAACTCACATTTACTGACTATCTAATCTGCGCTTGCTTGACTAGGAGCTTTCAGGTATAGGCGCTTTCAGGTATAGGCGCTTTCAGGTATAGGCGCTTTCAGGTATATTATTTATCATGTGAGATAATATCATTTCTATTTTACAGATGATTGTAGTTCACTATAGACAAAGTTAAAAAGACGAGAAATAGACTTTGAGAAGATATTTGTAGTACATGTAACTGTCAATGGATTGAGAGCCAGAATATAATCAATAAGGAAAAGACCAATTTCCTAACTTAAGAAAAATGAGCAAAAGACATGATCAGGGCACTGTCACTGAAGGGGACAACCTGTAATAGGCAAAAATACATGTAATGATATTCAACCTCTTTAATAATTAGGGAAATAATAATTTAAAACAATGAGATACGATTTCATATCCACAGTGGTGGCAAAAATTAAAATGCCTGACATCTAGTGTTGATAAATGAGAATGTTCCCACAGTGTTGGGTACAGAATAAAATGGAAGTGCAGTTTGGGATGCAAAGATTATCATACCTGTGTCCGGCAATTTCACTTCTAAATATGTGCCCCAGAGTAATTCTCCCAGCAGGCATGTTCAGTGCCAATATTATATAGGAAATGGATAAACTGGTATTTTCATACAGTTGAAGTTCATAGGAAGTTAAAACAAATGATCTGCCAAACATCTGTTATTTTTTCTGTAATCTTCTATGATTGAAATATTTAATAAAACAAAATAAAAGATGAAATAAAACCTAGATTCCAGACCATGTCTTGTATATTGTAACACTTAATAAATGTTTATTAAATTAAGCATTTATGTGCACAATGTTAACAGCAGTCACCATTCATATAATGTTCTGAATGCTTCCTTACTGCTAGCTGTTGTATTGGGTAGGCCAAAAGGTTCATTTAGTTTTTTCTGCACAGTGGCTCTAGTAGGGCTTACTTGCCTTTAACTTAATTTGAAACAATTTTGTTAGACTGTATTGTGACAGCTGTCATATCAATGCGCATTTTAAAAAATTTATCAAAATTGGTGAATTTTTGTGCAGGCATTTTAATATTGAAGATGGAAAAAATATGCAACATTTTTGGTGTATAATGCTTTGTTATTTCAAGAAAGGTAAAAATGCAATTGAAACCCATACAAAGATTTGTGCAGTGTATGGAGAAGGTGCTGTGACTGATCAAACGTGTCAAAAGTAGTTTGTGAAGTTTCTTGGTACTATTGACATTTTGGCCAAGTAATTCTTTGCTGCGGGGCTCTCTTATGCATTGGAAAATGTTTAGCAGCACCCCTGGCCTCTACCCACTAGAAGGCAATAGCGGGAGAGAGCCAACATAAAATATCAAAATCAATAAAGTTATTGGTGGAATGAAAAATGTGTCTTTTATGGAAAAATCATACAGACTTTTTGGCCAACCCAATATATACTTCATATTCTTTTCTTCTTTTCCCCACAACAACCCTGCCACGTAGGCATACCTTGGAGATATTGTGGGCTTGGTTCCAGACCACTGTGATGAGCAGGCTTCACAACAAAGCAAGTGGTATGATCTTTTTGCTGATGGAGGGTTTTGCCTCCATTTGTAAGAAAAGAAACATAACACCCATGAAGTGGAATAAAGTAAAGTGCAGGAAGATGAGGAATAAGAGTCTTAGGGAGGTAAAGTATGACTTCTTTCTTGACATTATGCTGATCCTCAGAAATCTAATAAGTATCACCTTTCTGTCTTGAAAGTATTAATCCTACATAACTTACAATCAGGAAATAACTTGAGCTCTCAGAAGAATCTAGTTTAATGGTAGTAAAAAATGAAATTTAAATACTGCAAATTCTCAAAGACTGTCATATTTGCTGATTTCCCTTATGTTTCCATCTTCAGACTATTGAGGGATCACTGCTTTGTTGGGAATGTGTGCAGACCATAAATAAATCCAACTTCCTTTAAAAGAGGCATTAAAAAATCACTACAGTTTTTAAGTCCAGATGTTAAAAAGAAAAGTTGAGGGAGGGCCTTATTTCCAAAACAGAAATAAATGAAAGGTGTTATGCTAAGACAGCATCTTTCTCGCCAAAACATGAGCTGCTCTGCAGTGGTCTGCCCGCTGCCACCCACCCTGTCCTGGCAAAGCTGTTTTCTGCCCAGAGGCCTTGGCTTCCTTATTCTTGCCTCTGAGCCTTTGTACATGCCACTTTCTCTGAGTAAAACGTTTTGCTCAACATCATAGCTTAGCCCTCCTGTGTCAGGCTGTCGCTGTTAATGCCTATTTTGCAGCAGTTTCTTTGACAGCCTCCCAATGGGAGGTACTAGGGGACCTGGGGAAATCAGCGGAGATAAAGGTATCCTTGTGTATCTGTTACTTGGGTGATAGCTACATTTAAAAGGTAGAGGCACCTCTCTGAGACCCCTGATCTCAACCCAGCAGTGGATATAATTGGTTAGGCCCAAAGAAGGGAGGGTTTTGTCTCTACCTCCCATGACATTCCTGCTTGTGTACAGATCTAGCAGATAAGCTACTGGACCTCTGACTGCTTCCTACTCTATTCTCCCATCTTGCTTCTCTCCAAAACTTGTCCCATCCCTTTATTCCAAATTCATCATCTTACAAAGTTTAACCTCCAGGGTCACTTTTCTGACTTGCAGCCATTATAAAACAGACACAAACACATCAGAACTTTGTGACACTACTTTGATAGTTAACTTGCTTATATAGAAAAGTACATGCTGCTCTGGAAATAGCGCTAGACCACTCAGGAGATCTTGAGTCAGGGCTGGCTCTTCCATTTCACATAAGACTCTGAGCACATCACTCTTACTCCTTCCTGTTAGAAGGAAAGTAAGCTCACTTGTATGGAGCCAGCCTGTTCTCACTCTCAAAATCTGACTGTTAAATTTCAGTTAATATTGTGAGGTTTTTTTAATTATTCAAGCATCAGAATATTTCATTATTTCATTTCCTTCCCTCTTATTATGTTAAAAAGCATGACATAAAGTTTATGATTTCAATCATTTTAAAGTCTACACTTCAGTGTCATCAAATACATTCACATTGTTGTGGGACCGTCACCACGATGCATCTCCAGAACCCTCTCATCACCTTGAACTGGAACTTCGTATCCATTAAACTATAACTCCCCTTACCCTCTCCCCTGAGCCCCTGGTAACCACTATTCCACTCTCTGTCCCGATGAATCTGACTACTCCACGTACCTCACGTAGTTGTCCCTTTGTGTCTGACATAGTTCATTTAACATAATGCTTTCAAGGTTCATCTGTGAAACAATTTCATACTCACTGGGATGGCTATTATTAAACAAAAAAGAAAAACCCCAGAAAATAACAGTTGTTCATAAGGATGTGGAGAAACTGGGACTTTCATGTTATGATTATCTATTCCTTGAGGTTATTTACATCTATTGTATCTGAATGGTGGGAATACCATATAATGGAGTATTACTGTGCCTTTTTTTCCCAACTCTGAATTCAGTAGCTTCACAATGATGGCATGAAATTGGTCATGGTGGGAGTATTTACAGCATAGAAAACAGCAAATACTACAAATTGGAGTTTGATTTTGTTGTTGTTGTTGATTGGCTAACTTAAGAAAATGCCCTCGCTGGGTAGCTCAGTTGGTTAGAGTGCCATCCTGATATACTCAGGGTTGTGGGTTTGATTCCCGGTTAGAGCACATACAAGAAACAACCAATAAATGCATAAATAAGTGGAACAATAAAAGTCAATGTCCCTGTCTCTTCCTCTCTCTCTCCCTCTCTTTTCCTCTCTCTCGCTCTCCCCTCCCTCCCTCCCTTCCTTTCTCCCTTCCTTTCTCTAAAATCGATAAATAAAAAATTAAAAAGTAAAAGTGACAGGAAATGTTAATTCATTGCCTATGGCTATTACACTGGAATAGCGCAAAAATTGAGAGAATACTCTTCTAATATTTGAAAACTATTAATTTAGCAAGGAAGTCACTGATATTATTGAGAAATGAAGTTCCAGGATATAGTTTTGTTCTTTCACTTTTGTCTTATTAAAGGAAAATATTAATTCAAATATTTCTGGTAAACTTATACTCATAGGTCCAGTTGTTAAATCTTTACAAACACACCACTGAGTAAGCTTCATAACAGTAAGAACTTTGCCTTGTTCATCACTATAAACATGGCACTCAGAAAAGTTCCTGGCTTGTTCAAAAAATGAAGACACAACTGAGCATCTCAGTTTCTCATCTCTAAATGGAGAACGGTGTACCTAAGCTGCCCCCACACTGAGTGAGGGGAGAGTAAAGTGATACTAAAGATGAAAGCACTTCGTAAACTCACAGCACCTAACAAATGTAATGTCCTATTAAGATATGTTATGATATGATAGTATATTGAATATATTATATTTTCTTCATATGTTATTGGTTAAAAAACTCTTTAATGAAATATAGATCATTAGCTTCACCCAAGGAAAACATATTTATTTTATTTCTTTAAATACTTGGCAGTCATTTCTTTCTCTGGTTCAAGTCTAGATACTCTAGAAAATACCACAGAAATATATTCCTTGTGCCGAAAGGGTTTGTAACCTGCTGATAATGATACATAAAACATTTAGAGACAGAAAAAATTAGGTGGTAAATATTTAGTATTAGACACTCTGCCAAAGATTTTAATGTTTCTTTTTTTTTTTCTTAACAAGATGCCAGAGATATTTTAACTAGCTTTTCCGATTACAAAAACCCTTTTTATAATGCATTTAAGGTTGCATAGATTTATCTTGTCCAGGGCACCTTGAACAGTGGTTTAGATCATCGTCAGTAAACATTTAATAGATGATTGCTTTGTGCATTCTTTGTGCTAATAAAAATGTCAAGTCTACAGTTTACAAAGTTGGGTAAAATATGGCCTATTGAAGAAAAAAATAGACAAGCATTAGAAATATATATATCCACATCAATCATTAGCCATCTCTCTGCCTCTTAACAGTCTGTCTTTACTAAAAATTTTCCCCTGGAATAAATTATCTATGTCAGTAGGACCAAAACATTGGGGGATGAAGGAGCTGTGCTGGCTTGGATTTTTTAAGGCAAAAGATTCTATTGAACCATGAGAAATAAGAAAAGGAAAGGATTTGGGTTGTGGAGGCCAGGAGTTTCTTCTCCCACCCTATATAATTTGTCTCACCCCTTAACGTCAGACTAGACTTCTTAGGTGTACAGCCACCGACCCATGCATGTGGACCTAGTCATTATGAGGTACATAGTTTGATAAGTCTGTGACAGGAAATTTGTAATGGTTATGCCCCAAAATGGTATTCTTTCTTTTCAGGGTTCCATATGCATAGATCCTTATCAGATTTTCTTGCTGAGAGTTAATTATCTGCATACCTAACCTTAATCAAATTTTTCCTCATCACTTTATACAGACAGCCATTAAGGATAGCTCCACACTTTATTGAAGGAGTTGACCCTCCCTGAAAGCCCACTGAGACATGGAACAAACAGATATGTGTTTACTGCTTAACTGTTGCTTAGAGACAAAAATGATATTTTATGTTTACATATTCCATTTATATAAAATTCTGTGAAATGTGTCTTTTGAAGTTCGTTTCCATTAAACTGCAAAGTCTAATCCCTCAATCTAGACCATATTAAATGTTTTGATGGCAGCCTGTGCTTTGAACAAATATTTCAAGTAAATAACATTAACTTAAATAATCCAGTCACTTAATTTCTCAGATAAAATGTTGATTTAAATGCTAATATAGATGTGCAGGGTTCCATTTTCTTACTGCTCTTTCCTTACGTACAAGAATGGATAAATATTTAGCCTTTTCTAGACCAAGAGGCTGTTCTGGAGACTGCAGCCAGGCTGGAAAGCCGTTTAACTCCCCAGGTCTTCATGCTATTACATCAATGAGTTGCCCAAATCAGCACTCAATACCTGTGCTGATTGATTCATACTATACCCTGTTTATGAGCCATACTGATTAATATACAAAATAAGCAGTCAAATGTAATCATGATAATAAAGAGTAGCATCTGAAAGATCTTAACAGTTTACAAAATACTTCCAGATAGATACATGGCCTCATTTGATTCTCTCAAAAATCCTGTGAATTAAATAGAGCAGGTATTCTTACCATCGCTTGTTATCCAAGGCCACCCAGTTTATAAATAATGGTGCTACACTTGAACCCAAGTCTTCACACTCCAGGGCCCATGCACTGTCCATGGTACTTTGCTGCGTCTCTATCACCTATTTCAGGGCATATTATTTGCATGTAAAATATATTAATTACATTATAAGGACTAATGGGTTTCTTTTGTTAAAAAACTTCATTGGC
Organism: Pteronotus mesoamericanus; assembly: GCF_021234165.1. NCBI lineage: Eukaryota > Metazoa > Chordata > Mammalia > Chiroptera > Mormoopidae > Pteronotus > Pteronotus mesoamericanus. Next base: position 21,100,577 of record NW_026555065.1, read on the forward strand.
ATAACAAATTTCTGCTACATTGCTTGATTCTGTTGGTTTAAACATACTAAGTAGTTTTAGTGATTTTTTTTTTTTTACTGTGTTCTCCTTCTCTGACCAGATCTGCCCCATTTTGTCACCACTCGGGGTTTGCAGATGTTGCTATTTAATGAAATTGCTCTGGAGAGGATGAGAGAACTAGAGGACTGTTAGTGTAACTGATAAGCAGCTTGATTTTGAGGCAAAAGATCAATACTTCCTTGGGGCACATGAACTGGAGGGAAACCAAGGTGTTAGTCTTTTCCATTAGATTCTGTAAATGGGGATTTTTTCCACATCTAGGCACTCCATCCTGAATATTGAATTCTTAACCTCATTCTATACTATAGCAAGATAATAAGGATAATGCACCTATAAATCAGCCTTTCATTTACTTAAAAGGTTCCTGCAGTAAAGGAGGAAATGACAGCTACTCTGAGCCTTGAATACCGGCAACAGCAAATCATTCCTCCGTACATAGTCCTTCACTATGACGTAACCTTTTTCATTTAACAAACATTTTCCCCTAGTAATTCTTCATGCTGGCACATCATGAAAGGAAGCATGAAGGCTTGGCAGCCCAACCCTGAAGTTTGTGTTTAAAAAATTATTGCAATTTATTCACCAAGGGTCCAAGTGACATTTGTCATTTGGCTGGCCAATGATACTTCTGAAATTAAAAGGATGACCTTATTTCACTTAGTGAAATGAGATGTATCCTTAATGGAACCCATTTTGAATAGTTGTCCTTAAGGCAGTGTTGTCCAAAAAAAGATATATTTTATATTCTTCCTTATCATCAGCAGAAAACACACTCTTAAAATAGTCTCAGTAAGACTTGCTTAGTTTTCACTGAGAGCCACATAGTACCATTTTAAAACTCCTATTCCTAGCTGGTAATTGGCACAAATTTTTCTTTTGAGGTGAAAAACAGTGCTCACAGCACAATTGAAGATACTGCTATGCTTTTTATTGATATTTAGTGAACAATACCCACCTTCTTTTCCTCTTGCTCCTTAATCCTTAGGAAGGCCATAGTTTTCAAGGTGGAACATGTTTTTAATCATTACATGTATAACATGTAACCAGCTACTTACAGGTGCTTCAGATGTTTGTTTAGTTAACAATTATGTGGGTAGCCCTTGCAATATCCGAGGTGCTGTTAACTTATTTAATCCTCCTCCCAACCTTTGTGCTAGGGATTCTCATCCCCACTTCACTGGGGCACAGAGAGGTTAAGTACCTCATCTGACATCGCATGGCTAATGGAGTTGATGACTTGGGCCTTGAAACCAGAAAGTCTGGCTCCAGGCTCCTTGCACTTGACCACTATGCTGTTGTGCTTCATATTTGGGTGAATACTAGCCTTAGATAGGAAGATTCCTTTCCTCAAGATTGGTCCTGTGTGGGATCTTTTCCCCCATTGCAACTGCAGACACTTTGCCACCTAGGCCTCTTCCCACTCCAGTCTCGGTCCCACCTGCTCCAGCCAGGCCCACGTTGACTATGCGGCTATAGGGTTGGCGGGACCCGTCCTAATGGTAGTCTCTGTAGAATGTGTCCCCAGACTCTTGCCTCACTTCTCCTCAGCATCACCTTCCTTTCCCCCCTCCAATCTTCTTTATAGGACTTACCCAATGGAAGTAAGAAAATGTCGAGGACAGCTGATTCTTTATTTGAGTTTTCTTTCATAATTGAGGGGCAAGTTTCCATTCTGCCACCAAAGTTAGAGGATGAGCCATAGGAGAGGTTGTTTTGTCAACTAAGCTGGAACTCAGACCACATTTTCCAAAAGAAACATTCGTATGTAGTAGTTTTGTTAGTTATTTCAGAACAGCATAGGTCATATATTTCATTTATTTGTTTATTCATTTAATCATTTGTTAAGCAAAATTTTAAAATGCACCACATGCCAGGTATTAAGCACTAGGGACACAAATTGCCTCCACTGGGTTAAGTCCACGACTGGTCTGCAGAACCGAACCATTATTTATAGCATTGAATCTAAGAGAATCTAAGTTATTGATTAGCTAATTTTGTCAGGAATATACCTTTTTCATAATTTAGGTATGGCCAATAGTGATTGTCTTGACTTCAGGTATTTGAGAAAAGTTTAAAAGTTGGAAATGCAAACTGCTAGATAATGACTTTTAAAAATTAATGTGTGCTTTTCTTTTGAGAGTAAACTTATAAAAAATACAATAACTTGCCAGCAACCAGCCATGTTTTAGGTAAACCCAAAAGATTATGTTAAACCTGGATTAATTTATATGCTCTGCCAGTGTACATCCTATCAATGGAGATCAGTGAATGGCATTAGTAAGGCATATCCTATAATTTTTTCCACCAGCACTTATCAACATTATATCTCTTCAGTACAGATGTTTGGAAAGTTTGTCCCTGAATTTGGAAGTCACGTATCAAGTATGTTATATTTTCTTTCATCTGTGAGCAGAATGGTTAGTCTTATTTAATTTGGTAGAGAAACTTTATCACTTAATGTCATTTTCTGCTATGTATTTGAAATGGCTAAATACACTTAAATTCTATGATGGTCTCTCACTAAATGTAGTTGGAGTGTGTAGCTTTGCAGAACCTAGAGGTGTCAAAAGCACGACGCTCTCTGCAGTCTCTAGGAAGATTTAAAGTCTCTGCAATACCCAGGAAGTGTGCGTGCACATGGTCATTTATTCACCGGTGCACCTATACACACTTCTTGGGTCACTGACGTCTGCCTGCCCTACTTCCGCTTTAGCTCCCCTGATGCTCTCTGTCATCTGAAGTCTCCATGTCCAGACCTGTTAGTTAACTAGGAGCAAGTCCAGTTTAGAATGAGTCTTCTGCTTCTAATCCTGGCTGGTATTCAATAACGCATTTAGTCCTCCAGCTCCTGCATAAGATTCAGACTCCATTCTTCCTCTGATTTCGCTATGTGAAGCCATTCTGCCCACATAGATTTTTGCCCACCTCCATATAACCTTGCATGAACTTCCAACAAACAGCCCATGTTCCACCAAACACCAAGAATGACTGCCGTACTAAAGTGACAGGCTCCATCCTGCATAACCAGTCCCTGTCCAGTTACTCCCGTCACTTATCCTCCACATTCAAGAAGCTGGTTTCATAAGTGACCCCAACACCTGCATAGGTGTTTCAGCATTTACACCCTCACCCTTCCTCTGGACTACTTTCTTTCTCTCTTTCTCTCTGGTACTTCTGGTACCAAGAATTAACCAATCAGACCACAGCCTTATTATGCAAGTTGACCAATAAGATGAAACTCCATTATACTACCTATATATTTATTGTTTGAGACAGGGAACTCACACAGGATGGCTATTGTTGTGTTGGCTGATGTCACTTTGTTATTTGACAGTCTAAGGGAAAAGAGGTCAGTGCTCCTGATTAAATTGTCAGGTATTGCATGCTTTAATAATTCTTGCAGTACATCAGTTGAAAATCACTGACTTATAGACAGACATTCCCACACCACCTAGCACTAGTCAGGTGTTTTTCTTTTATTTTCTCATCTATGTCAGCCTTGGCTCCTCTAATGAGATTGTAAACTCCTGTGAGGCCAGAAACTATTTCAAACGCTTCTTTTGTGTTCCTCATTATCTCTATCAATAATAAACACTTATTTCAATAAGTAACCCTTGAGAATAACATCCCAGCAGCGTAGTAAAGAGAGGTACAAGTTATTCAGCCCCATCTGTATACTAGGCACCATATACATTATCCCATTTTGTCCTCACATCAACTCTATGAAATAAGAACTATTACTATATCCTTTTTGCAGTTGAAGCTTCTGAAAATAACACAGCTAGTAAGTGGTAGGAGGGCAAGGATTTAAACCCAGTTCTGTCTTCACAGCCCATGAAAATAAGCTACTACATTTCACTTGTCTTCAGTGTATCTGTGCCTGGGATACAAGTGCTGGATAAGCAATAATCCTTTTAGGACCCTGGGGATTCCTAGAGGGTCTTATTGATTAGTTTTGTCTGTTTTTGACAGTATCTCTTGAATCTTCTTAAAAATGAAGAAGCTTTAGAAATTTGCACATAGCAGTGAAAGTGGACAGATGGTGAGTTCAGGAAGCAAAAAGAAGAGGCAAGCAGTCAAGACAGATGCCCACAAATACCAATTGAACAACCCATTTGTTCCCTCTTTAACCCTTGAGCTTGAGACCCAAAATGTGATCTCACCAGAAGGCTAGCAAAACTGCTCTTGGAGGCCCCGCGGGCATTTCCCCAATTCCCATCCTCTTTGACCCCTGTGTAGCACTTCCCATTGTGACCTCCCACTCCTGGAGCCTCTTTCCTCCTTTATTTTCTGTGACAGTCTGCTGAATTTCAGATTATTGCTCTGACGATTCCTTTGGTTTCATTGTCTGGCTCTTTTTCTCCTCCTGTATGAGAGCATTCCCTAAGGTCCTGCCCTTGACCCTCTTCTCTCCTTCTAAACTCGCTCCCTGGGCCTCATCCATTTTCATGGTGTCAGCTCTCATTTGCATGCAGAATACTCTCGCGTCTGTAGCGTCAGCAATCCAGACATCTCTCCAGTGCTTTAGTCCCACATTTCTGGCAGCTTGTTAGGTAGCTTCACTAGCACTTCAGGGGATCCAAAATCATGCATCATCTATTTCTCTCCTGGGGACCCTGTTCTGAATGACATCAGCATTCTCCAAGTCACATTTGATTTATCCCTCTTGCTGATCGCCACAACAGTCAGTCAGTTGCCTAGACCTGTTGATTTTATGTCTTAGATTTTTGTTGGCTCAGTCTCTCAGTTCCCATTGCCACAAACTTTATTACCACCTGATGAATCTCTCCAGAGAACAATTCCAAACATCTTTAATCCTCTTTTCAAAATTTGCAAGGATGCGAAGTGTTAAGAAGAAAGAAATGAAGGAGGGGAGGAGTGAAAAGGGAAGCAGAAGGGAGGAAGAAAAGCAAAAAGAAGCCTCCCATAGCTAGGCACCCAAGACCCCAATGTTCTTTCCTTCCTTTCTTGATCCACTAATCACAACAGACCCCACTGCCACTCTCTCCACCTCCTTTAAACTCGGTACCTGTATCCCTCTTTCTCACCTGCTTTACTAATAATTTACTAAAACGTAAATTATTAGTATTTACTTTTTATCTCTGCTATTAGAGATTATATTCCTTACTTAGTACCCCAACACTGTGTTTTAACACCTGGTGGGTGTTCATGGAATTTTTTTTTAACACTGAGTAATGAAGTATGACTTTGACAAAAGCTGCCCCCAGTTACTGCTCCTTTGCCCAGCTCACAAAGTAAATGGAAGATTTCCCCATTGTATGCCTGTTTGGTTTACCTCCCTTTCTGTGTCTCAGATCTCTCATTTGTTTGGCAAGAACATAGTTTGTGGGGTCTGATTTAGGGGAAAGGTTCTTGCAAGGATTCGTCTCTGAGGTTATCCATCACAGTGGCTGTACAGAGCTTCTGGTCACTGGTTATTTCTGGCAAACCCACTGTGTTCTGTAACCACTTGGATCTTCTGCTGAGTGTAAAGTGGAGACAGAAGGTGACTTGCTGCCCCTATGGGTATTTCTGGTAATTCATAGTCAAGCCATCCCTAGCAGAAAGTTCCCTCAGCAGAACAGGTGCAGCCAACTCCAGAGATTGAATCTGTCCTCAACTATAGCCTGATGAATCTTAACAGATAGTTTTCTTATAAATTGAAATGAATCCTTATGGCCAAGGTGGTACAGAGATAGTATAATAAAAAATTTTAAATCCACTGGAAGTTCAGGGTATTAGAAGAGTAGGCTCTGTGCCCTAATCTATTCCGTTCCAGAAAGATATATCATAGACCTGCAGTGTTTATGCCCAGATAGTGTTCTTATTTGAATTTCTCTCTCCTTTGTTGATGAACTGAATTGAACAACTTAGAAAGGAACGTAAGGATATCATTACCTCTTCCCCTTAAACCCAGGACCTGGAGCAGGCTGTTAGCAGCCTGTACCCTGGGCCTCTCCTGTTAGTACCCAGAAGTACACAAAAGCCCCAAAGCTTCCAGGAACCCCATGCCTCAGAAAACTCCCCAAAGGTGGATTTTAACCTAAAAAAAGGCTATAGAAAGTCTAAAGTCTTTCCCATCTTTAAGATTTCCACTCCTGAAGATTTCTTTTCCACTCCTGTGAAGATTCTGCCACCCAAATTTAGTGATAACTTCTGCCACCCAGTTTACTCTTTGAATCATTTTCAGTCATATGCCCTTGATGTGCTACTGAGGCCCAGCTCCTTAATAAGCTGGAGAAGAGGCAGAGAGTGTGCGCTGAGGCAGTAGCAATCGTTCATTCTTTACTTGTTCACTTATATTTTTTTTGTTCAACAAACATTCCTTTACTGCTTGCTGGGCCCTAGGCTTTGATGATGAGAAAGACATGGTTCCTGTCCTCAGGAAGCTTATTGTTAGTGGAGGAGCTTCACTAAATAGTTAGATACAGTGTCTTTGAATCCTTTTTAGGTCTGAGACTCTTTGAAAATCTCATGAAAGAGTTACCTTCCCCTTCCACCACTGAAAATACACAAACACAAAATTTTACACACAAAAACCATTGATGTACCCTATGCTAAAATATCTGCCCTTGTAGGTGCTAGAGACATGCCATGTGTTAGGATGTCAATGTTCACTCCGATTAGAAGACAGAGAACTAAAAGTTTTTAAATAGTATTCTCAAAATGGGCAAGTTTGTCAAGTATTTACATTAACTCCAAATGAAATGCCAGACCCTTACACTGTCATAGAAACTAAAAGCCATAGTCTCACATATACATGTACATATATACACATATATATATACAAGTCATGTAAAAACTATACAATTTTATTTGGAACTTTTATTTGACATTTATTTGAAACACCTTGGCTTACTTGTGTGGAAATGTTACTAAATTTCTGGTAAGGACACCTTCATCCTTGGGAGAATGTTGATCTGAAGTATAAACATGAGAGCCATTGGCCCAAAGTGATATTATAGGTCAAAAATCAAAATTTTTACAGAAAATATTTAATCACATTATACTGCCAAAATAGGAGGTTAAGTTATTCTTGAAGCCACAATAATTTTCATTCAACATTAACAAATATTTGTTGAGTGTCTACTGCATGTCAGGCAGTGTTCTGGGCACTTGGGATATATTAGCGTACAAAACAGACAAAAACATGTGCCCTTTCAGAGTTTAAACTCTAGCAGAGAGCCAAGGATGGAGGATTAGCAGTAAATAATACACATAATAGATGAGTAATTATGTGGTATGATAGAAGCTGATAAGTGTTACAGAGTAAGAACACGTAGAGCAGAGTAAGAACACTTAGAGGAGGAGAGAGACTGTTGTAGGATCAAATACAGGAGTCGGTGTGGCCCTCGTTGAGAAGGCAGCATTGTGCCCTTGAAGGAAGTGAAGGGATTGTATCTGGCAGAGGAATTAGAGCAAAGGGACTAAATGGGAGTGTCTGAAGTGATTGACAAACAGCAAGGAGTCTAGACTGGCTGGGGTAGAGTAGAGTCATGGAGAGGAAAGTCAGAGATGAAGTCAGAAAGGTATGGGGAGTTGGATCATGTCAGCCATTTTAAACCATTGACTTTGGCTTTTACGCTGAGTAATATAGGAAGCCATTGCAGGGTTTTGGCAGAAGAGTGACTTAGTTTTGAAAGCACTACTCTGGCTCCTGTGTTGGCAGTGGCCTTGAGTAAGAGGCAAGGACGGAGGCAGGGAGACCCATTGGGGGAAACCCAAGCCCAAGCCAATGGTGGTGGCTTGGACCAACAGCATTGGTAACAGTGGAGGTAATAAAAGGGGTCAGATTCTGGATGTATTTTGAAGGCAAAAATGGCAGGATTTCCTGACAGATTAGATAAGGGGTTTGAAAGATAGAAAAAAAGATCGAGACAGTAGAGCGAGATTGAAAAGACTGCAGAACGATTTCAAGGTTTTGGCCTGAGCAACTAGAAGGATGAAGTTGCCATTAACTGTGATGGAAAGGGCTGCAGGTAGAGCCCATTTGGAATGAAAGATCAGAGTTCAGTCCTGTGGTGTCTGACTTGGGAATTCTGGAACTACTTTTGGTGCATTCTAGGACTAAGCAAATAGTAAAAGTGAGAATAATAGGAGCCAGGTGTCTCTGTCAGAAAAGGGAGTTACAAGTATGCAAAGGGGGATGGCTGGAATGAACTCTGTGGAGCTGGATTAGGATTAGAATTAGAGAAATCAGTGTGAACTCATGATTTTTAATATATCTATAGGTATAGAAACGGTTATAAATATACACTCCCAAACATGCTTTTTTAATTCTGTCACTGAAAAGACCTGAAGGAATGACAGTCCATTAACAATGAGCACACAGCACCCTAGATGCAGATTTTTTAATACCATCCTCTACTAAAGAAATCAGGCATCTTGGAGAAATAGCTGATTTCAGGCTGAGGCAAAGAAAAGATAAGAAGAGCCTGGCACATCTGATTGTGCTAGAAAATAAAGAAGTGCTCAAATAATGATAAGGACATGTCAGAAAGACACAGGAACCAACTTAAAAGGGCTTCCATTTGCCAAATGTAGGACTATTTTAGCATCAAAATAAATAATGACAGTGACATTGTAATCTGTAAAATGAGACAAGAATCCATGAGTCCATACTGATATTAATAAATAAGTGAATGAACACATTAATTAGAGAGAAAGCTCTTCCCTATAGTAGAATGCCAAATGATAAATGAGTAAGGAATGATAAAATTAGAAAAATCACCATTTCACAAATATGAAGATAATACCAAGGTAATTGATTAATGCAAGAATTATCAATGGGTCCTAAATGAATGGGTAAAAATTTGGTGAGGAATAGGATATATAGTCTCAAAGGACTTATTGCAAAGGAGAGAAACCTGGCAGCTATCATCTAAGGATCAAAGTTACAGTCACCATTAATGGGACAAACTGAAGTTATGACTTCCTTATATGGTGTAATGAGAAAAACACATTACTTTTGTAAAATTCCTGCCCAAAATGCACAGTGTCAATCTAGTCATGAAGAAACCTTAAACTCAAATTGAGTGGTTATAATGGATATAGAGTTTCAGTTTTGCAAGATGAAAGAACTCTAGAAACTATTTGCACAATAATGTGAATATACATAACGCTACTGAAGTTTACCTTAAAATTGGTTAAGCAGGTAGATTTTATGTTATGTGTATTTTACCACAATTTTTAACAATCAAAAAACATGCCAGCCCTTGCCAGTATGTCTCAGTTGGTTGAATGTCATCCAGTACACCAAAAGGTTGGAGGTTTGATTCCAGGTCAGGGCACATACCTAAGTTGCAGGTTTGATCACTGGTCAGGGCACCTATGGGAGGCAACCAATCGATGTCTCTCTCTCTCTCTCATGACATATTAATGAACATATTTTTAAAAATTCACAAAATATCTTCAATAAGTTATAAAAGACAAAGACTATGGAACTCTTTCAGACTAAAGAAGACTAACGAGCGTTGACAACTAAATACAACTTGTGTGATTCTGGATTGAACCCTGGATCAGCAAGTAAATACACACACACACACACACACACACACACACACACGTATTGCTATAAAGTAAAATATTGGGAAAATTGGTTTAAAGATGAACAAGACATGTAGATTATAGTATTGTATCAGTGTCACCTTCCTGGTTTGGATAATGTACTGTGATTATATTAAAGAATGTTCTTGTTATTCGGAAACATACGCAGGTATTTGGGGAACAAAGGGCCATTGTGTCTATAACTTATTCTCAAATGGCTGAGAAAATAATAATGTATATACATGTACAGGTATGAAGAGAGAAAGAATGATAAAGAAAGTAAGTATGCAAAAATGTTAACAATTAGGGAATATGGGTGAAGGCAATTCAGGAGTTCTTATTACTATTCTTGCAACTTTTCTATAAATCTGAATTTATTTCAAAACAAAAAAATTATAAAACGGAGTTCAATATTGGATACGTGGAATTTGAGACACAGAGATGTCAAGCAGGTAATTGTACTCTATCCTGGAGTTTAAGATAAGGTTTATTAGGCTGAAGATTAAAAATTGGGGTCTGTTTGTTATGCTTACAGACTTGACAAGATTACCAAAGGAGTAAGTTTTAGGAGAATAGAACCAAGAATTGAGTCTTGGAACAATTCAACATTATTTAATTCATCTCTCTCAATAATGTCCTCTACTTCACTTTAGTTAGTTGTCTTAAATGAAGAACTTGGGATTTGTTTAAAAGCAGGGTGTGAAGAGAAAAGAAACACAGCAGCTGAGGAATGGAATTATTGTCTGCTTCCTGTCCCCAGCATTTGATGACTCCAGCTCATTTTTTGCCCCAGACATTTTGGTGCCTGGTTGCAAGCAGGTTGTCTTCAGAGATTATCTGTGTTCTAGAAAGTGAAGTCATCTTGCCTGGTGGAGATCAGCTGTATAGAAATAGGCCTGCCTGTCTACACTGCAGGGTAGAACTTCAGAGTGCAAACAGTCTTTCATTCAAATCACAGGCAAACTTCCTGATGCTGAAATCAGCCCTCATCACACAAGCTGATTCCATCAGTATTCTCGTAGAAAGCAGCTGTGTTGCCAGGGATAGAAACCCCTGGCTAGCCATAATCAGCTCTAAAAGATCACCCCTTGTTTTCCCTTTAGTGGGCAAGCCTTAATGTCTGCCACCGTGAATGGCAGTGGGGCTTGGAGGATTGAGCTTATAGTTGGGGTGAGCTCCAGAAAATAAGGGTCACATTTGCATTGCCTCTGATCCGTCTGTTTGAAACCGATGTCAAAGGTAATATGTAATGTTGGCTCTAACCTTTAACATGAAACTAGAAATAGAACCCTATTCACCTGTATGGAGATTTGCCATCTTAAAATGTCATCTTTCCATCATACCTTCACTGTGTCCTGGAAGTTATTTCCTCTTCTTCTAGGAAGCATCATTTGCTCTGACCAACTAATAAGTATATCTACATCTTGTAGAGCACTTTGTAATGTGTAGGCATTTGTATATCCATTATCTCATTTAATCCTGAAAACAGAACTAAAAAGGAGATAGTCTTACCCCTATTTTGAAGAGAAAGAAACATAGCTTAAGATCATATTTCACCAGGAAGCAGCTGTGACTCTCTTTTCCCTGATGAGTTGGTGTGAACGTACCTGAGTTTTCACATTGAACCAGCTGAGGAGATGTAACTATATTAATCCCATCATCCAATAAATTCTTTACAAGACCTATGGAGGCAGATGGGAGGCCTCAATCTCCTGAGTCTTAAGAAATTTATCTTTTTTTGTTGTTGTAATCTGGAAACACCAGAAGTCAGATTGACTGGAATTATTGTTTCTTGTGTGGTTTGTAACCATTCTGGTTTTTCTACAAAGAGTGGAGATAAAGGGAATATATTTTCTTGTCATTATCGGCAAGCATCTTCTAGATAATAAGGGAGAAAACTGTCACTGTTCGACTTTAACAATATAACGACTTACCTCTAGAAATCAAGCCCAGGAGGGAAAAAGTCTCTCACTGTGGCAGCAAAGCTATGTCAAGAAAACTCAGGGGAAAAGAAGTAGTTTCTCATTTGGAGAAAGACTAGATTCTACCAGCAGTTCTGGCGTCCTAGGTCATTGCCAGCAGGCACCCTTGAGGGAATGTAATGAACCACAAGAGAATGTATTGGTGGAAATTTCTACTGGGCTTGATCCATTCTACTTTTCTAGAACCCGAAATATGTTTTCTTGAGAAATCTCAAGAGTGGAGTCTTTGGGTATTGGTTGGGGAGGAATGAGCAGAGAATAAGAAGGCTGGTTTTAGAAACTTAGAGTAAAGATTCTATAAAACACAGCAGTTAGAGTATTCCACTTTGGGTGAAAACCAGATAAAATGTGAGATTTACTCTCCAGACTTTTACTATCATAAGAGTCATTTTCCTGGTGGTGCCAACAGTGTTCTCCTGGTAAGGTAGGTCTGCTGCGTCTCTCCCCTTGAAAGTGGGGGCTCAACTCCCCTTTCTTTTCTTTCTACCCATCATGACTCAAGTATATTTGAATCATCCGCATTTGGATTTGTACTTTTTAATTCAGTGGTTCTCACATTGGCTCCATATTGGAATCACTGGGAACTTTAAAGAAATACTAATGCATGTATCATTTTTTAAAAAGTTCCTCACATGATTCTGATGTATATACCAGGGTTGACAATACTTTTCAAGAGCAGTGATTTGGTAACTTTGATGTGCAAATGAATAATCTGTGGACCTTATGTAAAATTTGGTTTCTGAGTTCAGTAGGTCCAGGGCGGAGCTTGAGAGCCTGCATTTTTAACAAGTTATCTGATGATTTAGAACACCATGAATAAATTTATAACAATAGCTCTCAGACTCTGGCCATGCAATTAAAGAAAAATCTTCTGGGGAGACTTCCAGAGTCCCATTCCATGTGTAAGGAGCTTAGAATTTGCCACTTTTTCCTTATAAGTAAAAAGCTGAACAGGCTGTAAAGGGGGATAAATGGTGACAGAAGGAGACTTGACTTTGGATGGTGAGCATACAATATTGATACAATATACAGATTATATATTATAAAGTTGTACACTTGAAATATGTAAATTTTATTAACCAATGTCACTCCAATAAATTTAACAAAAAAATTTTTAAAGGAAAGAAAAAGCTGAACAGACTGAAAAATCAACAATTCTCCTTAGATCCAAAAGAGAAGAGAGGACAAAGAGCATACCACTGTCCCCAAGATGGGAGAGACAGGTGAATACAGCGAGGTGAGGCCTTTTGGAGCAGAGACTCACAAGTAAGCAAGAGGAAACTGCCAAGGGAACCAGAGCCAGGGCAGGAAAACCTGAACTGTTATTGTCAAATTGCTGGAGGCTCAGTGTGGACAAATCTGAGAGTTAAAAACTCCAGGATGTGAACCCTGAAAGGGGAAGAAAAAAAAATACATACTAAGAAGAGCTCCTGGTGGCTAAGTGGGCTCAAACCAAAAGCAGAAAACAGCCTAGCAGCCATTTCTGCACAGGAGCTTCTCACACAAACCACACTCCATGGAGAAGCCTGCGCAGGGCTGCCTGCCTCTGTACTGTGTTTCTGCCATCTGAGCCCGCCCTTATAAAGGAGATCCTGGAATCCTATTTCAATCAATAGGACTGAGGCTTTCTCCTTCCATTTGGAGCCGTGCAGCTCAGGCCAATCAAAATGTCTCTTATTCTAACCAAACAGGACAGTGCCTTCTGGACCAATCAAACTATGAGGATTTGGAGTCTTCATTTGCATGAGTACAGACCAATCAGAAACCAGAGGTGAGGACTTCTGTCTACATACGCCAGTTCCCCACTGGCTTGGAGAGCACCCTTCCCCTTTCTGGTGTTTCCTTGCTGAGCTGAAACACCAAAGATGTCTTGCCACAGTGAAGCCAACTGGCCAACCATTGCAGAGCAAAGCAGGCCATTGAGGAGCAGAGTTCTACAGCTATGCTGTATCACAATTGAGCTGTTTTGCACTAAATGAAATTTCCTTCTTCACCACACCCCAAATTGCGGATTTATGTCGGCCTTGAATTGGCACTAACAACCATCGGTTGACAAGGGGACTTAGTCATAGGATGCCCCTCACAATATTGTAAAACTTGGCACCAACTGCTCCTCCAGGATCTCACAAATACCAGGGAAAAACCCCTTTGTGGTTCAGGCAGGGGGAAGGGAAAAGGTACCATTTTGAAATACACTGGAGCACTCTGTTCTTAAGACGGTCAGCCCTCAGGAGAAACTAGGTAACCAGAGCCTTATCTGAGAGGATGTGGAGCAAGAGGAACTCTCTCGTTGCTGGTGGGAATGCAAAATAATACAGCCACTTTGGAAGACTGTTCAGCAGTTGCTTCAAAAACAGAATATACTCTCACCATATAATCCAGTAATCATGATCCTTGATATTCACTCAAAGGAGTAATAAATGTGTCACTTTGGTGGGGTATTGATAATGGGGGAGGTTGTGCATGTGTGGGCCAGAAAGTATATGGGAAATCTCTGTACTTTTCTCTTAATTTTGCTGTGAACCTGAAACTCTTTTAAAAGAATAAAGGTGTTTTTTTTTTAAGTTTTTATAAAATCACCTGAGGAACTTTGTAAATATACCAATGGTGATCCCTACTCAGGCCTATTAATTCAGAATCAATAAAAGATAAGATCCAGGGTATTTTTTAGGCTCCTCTAGTGATTTTATTGTGTAGTTAGATTTGGGAACCTTGGTTCTAGATCTGCACTGTACTAACTACTAACCACATGTGGGTATTTAAGGTAAAATTAGACTAAAAATTTAGAGCAGGGGTGTGCAACCTGTGGCCCAGGATGGCTATGAGCGCAGCCCAACACAAAATTTACTTAAAACATTATGAGATTTTTTTTTCTGTGATTACATGTTGCAATATATTTAATACATAGTGGCCCAAGACAACTCTTCTTCCAGTGTGGCACAGAGACACCAAAAGGTTGGACACCCCTGATTTAGAGCCTCAGTTGCATTAGCCTCATTTCAGGTTGCATCAAGCCATACCTGGTTAGTGGCTTCCATATAGTAGTGCAAATGTAGAACATTTCTATTAAAACAGGTTTTATTGGCCAACCTGTAAAATTTAGAGCAGCTTTCTGCAACAAATACTTCCAGAGGTGTTCTCTTATTTCTAAAATTGTTACTTCTGTTCTCTTAGTTAAAAGCAATCTAATTTGATCTAAAAGGAGGCCAAATGATAGTTACTGTTTTCTTTAAGTTTACATTAGTTATTCTCACAATTCTATTCTTCCATCCTCCTACTAGAATCTTCTGTGAGCAATGAAAGAGCTAATTGATTAATCAATGTCTCTTTATAACTAGATGTGTCTGTATCAGAAGTTGAAGCAAGGTTGTACATATGTGATAGGGAGTGCATAGGCTGAGACAGGGTCTTTGTTATATTCTAACAGTATTTGGTGATGTGTATTTATTAATGTCAACATTAAATTTAAATGAAAAATCAAGTAATCTTGTTATTATAAGTTTTTTTTTCTTTTAAGAATTCACAAATATCCCCTCAAATAAATAATCAGTCACACTCAGGATGCCCAACCAAAATTGGGTATTTCTGCTATAGGGGACAATTCTGAATCTGAAACTACAAGTCATACTAAAACAAAACAAAAACATAAAACTCAGAACAATCTCCAGTTAGAAGTCTGCTGAAACAACAAATTTCAGTTCTAATGTGAGACTCATTAGTAGAGAAGCAAATTTTCTACTCCCATTAGGTGGTGGTGGTGGTGGTGGTGGTGGCTATTGTTGTTGTTGTTGTTTTAATGAAAGATACCTTACCCTCAAGTAACTTCTACTTTAAGGAGTTTCTGTGTCTTTTATACTTCATCTCATTGGAAGTCGATATTTGGTTTTGTCCCTCACATTTGCCCCCTGGAAATCTAGTCATTGGGGGAAGAATGCAGGGTTAGAACATTGCACTGTATTAGAGATTTCATTATTGAGCCATTTCCTTAAGAATAATAGAGTGAGTCTCAGGTTTGGCAAAGTTAACACATAAATGCAGTCCAGAAGATGGGAGAATGGAGAACAGCTCAGAGTCCTGTTTAAAAAATATCAAGTATTCCTTTGTTTGATATGCCCAATAATTCTTAGTGGAGAAGAGATTTTTTATTTCTGGTGGCAGCAATTGCCTGGATTATAATTCAAGAATTGTCAGTACTGAAGAGAGCTCAAAAGGTCCATATTTGTCCTCACTGTAAATGCCTTATTTTGGGAGGGTGTTTATGAACCTGGTTTGGTGATGAGCTTTTGTAATGGATATCTGGAGCACGGCTGGTCTGAGTGCAGAAAATGCAGCGGCCTCAACAGCAACAAGGAACAGTCCCAGGCATTTGGGGCTCATTTGTATGGGTGCACTGAAGCGGTGGGTGCCTCATAAACCAAAGCCACTGCAGCAGCCCCCGCCATAGAGCCTTGGAAAACAGAATTTTTCTGCAGCTTTGCTTTCCCATCAGAGTTCCACTCCATAATCTAATGCTCTTTAACTGGGACAAATGGAGCTGAGCATACAAAGCAAAGAACAATCTAAGTACAGTGCTCAGAAATAATTGGCAGCTGAGTGTAAGATAGTCTCACAATGGTAAAAAAAGAAAAATTATAGCACCTTTGCTCAGGCAGAGACCTTGAAAGGTCACGCAGTCCATCTTTCGTTGCCTGTCTTCAAATCTTAAAAACCATTCCAAATGGACAATAACTGATTCTACATTTAAGACTTCCAGAAAGAAAATTACTCAGCTGTCTTTGAAACATGTTCTGATATACAGTACCTTTTTCACTGTTTGTAAGTTCATTCTTCAGTTACCGCAGCTCCCTCCTATTGCAGTTAAAAGTGATTTTTATTTGTTCAGTCTTTAGTAGAAATGGATGACTAGTCCGTATCCCTTATTTAAAAGTCAGTGAAGATCAGCCTTAGTTAAATCACCACTTCAGCCTTCTTTTGAGTGACAGAAATCCCTGTCTCCTTCCACATTTTCCTATGCCTCGGTTATTTAGCCTCTTCTTTAGTATTGCTTTCATCTTCTGCTTCAGATTCTCTGTGTCAGCCTTTGGTTGTAATGTCTAAACTGGATCTGCTGCTGTGGAAATATCTGACAAGTACTAAGTATAATGAGAAACTCACCTCAAGATTTCTAAATACCAGCAATTTCTGCTGTGCACGGTAGTGTGAGACTGTAAAATGACCATGGGAGACTGTAAAAAAAACCATGTGAGCTAAGACTGTATAACGTGATCTTAATGATCAATGATTATGATACATAAATGTGTCAAAACATTTAAAACTCGATTCCTATTATAAATGTATAGAGAAATGAAAAGCATAGTCAAACTAATACTGGCATACTATAAGTTAAAACATTACAAATATTGACAAAGTGTTATTGTTCTTTAAAAAAAAGGAAAAAAAACCTCATCCAGGGTAGTTTAAACAGTGCTTGCCTTCTTGTCATCTAACGTACGATACTGAGCAAACACCCTTTCTATGCCTTGGTGAATTGCCGTACTCCTTTCTAAGCTTGGATCAGCTTCTACGGTTTTATCCTTTCAATGTCATGAGATATCTCCAAGATTTCCTTTCATATGAATTTTTTTGCCAGCATCACTTCCTCTGGGACATCGTCACAGCTTTCATCACAACCACTTTCCTCATTCATGTTGATGAGTTTGCCTTCACTCAGTTCCTCTGGTGCTTATCCAGTCTCTCGAATGGCAGCGTTGTCAGCAATCGCACAGTTCACTGTTTCTTCCACATCTCCGCTTACGTTCCAGCGTTAGCACTTTTTGTTTCTTTGCTGCACTTTCATCTTTGTTGGCCAGTCTGCCTCTTTCCATTACCCACTCCATTTCGGGGTTTATCACCAGAATACAAGGAGGCAATCTCACTACTACAGTTTGTCGTGTGAACCGAACAGCTGCAAAGTGACCAATCAGCGACATACTTTGCAAGAAGTAACCTGATTTGTCACTGATCATAATGAATATCTGTTATTTATGTTGTGATTTGTGAACTGAAGAGCTAGCAGTGAAATTTGTATTGTATGCAAATCACTCACAGTCATTATACCATGGCAGCTGAAATTTGAACCCTGTTCTTGGGGGACAACTGTTATTTAAAGTGCTGTAACGGAAATTCTTGCATTTTAGAACGATGAAACACCAGCCTTATTCAATTCCTACATCTACTCCCAGGTCCAGTGAAAATGTCTGGCTCCTGGTCAGTTTGTTACCCACTCTGACACTTAGCTTTATTTCTGACACACAGCCTTGCCACTTCATCTTAGTGAGGTTTCCTTTCATCTCCAGAGATACTTCATTGGATCTTTCCTCCTCGATCTTTATAGCATTGGGTTCTGACCACCCCTCAGTCTCTTAAGTTTTTTTGAAATGCCAATTCCTCTCCCAGGTTTACTGTCATTTGCAGAGTAAAGACATTTCCCCATTCGTTAATGTGAACACTAGTTATCCCCACAGAATGTCAGCTCCTGATCACCTGCCCAGGTTGACCCAGCAAGTTCACTGTCGTCCTTTTGGCTGTACAGTCAAGTCAATTTTGTTGCCTAAGGTCAGTGGTTCCCAGTTTCTGGTTCATCATCAGGATCACTGAGGTGCTTTAGATACCACTTTCCAAACCTTTGGGCAGGGCCTAAGAATCTATACATTTGAATTCTCATTTTAATCAGCTAGGTATTTTCTATAATATAAACTGTGCTTTCCTAGTTCTTAGTAACCTTATCATAGACCACTAGAACTTTAGAACTGACAAATACATTAGAGATAGTATTATCAAACCTCCACATTTTATAAATGAGAAAATTAAGACCCAGAGGTGCCAGAAAACTTGGCCATGGTCTCCTAGTTACAGGCAGAGTGGAAACTAGAACCCATGTTTTCAAACTCTGGCTCTAGTACTCCTTCTTCCTAATTTCCATCATATGGGACATAATCAAAATGATTTATTATCACCATCTTCAAGCTCTCCTGCAGTGATTTTTTTTCCCTGGGTATGAGTGTGTCTCTGGAATACCTTCGAGGAAAGATGTTCAAATGAGGTTCTCTGTAGCAAATGGGAAGGTGGTTGTGGCAAGGATTTTCGAGGTAATAGGTGCTCTGGGAACTTCAGCTCCATCCTGCTCTGGGAACTTCAGCTCCATCCTGCTCTGTACCTGCACACGGTGCCCAAGCCATTGCCTCTCTGTGCATAGATATTTGAGTTGTACACAGCGCTTGTGTCCAAAGACTGTTTATATGCTACACACACTGCCTGAAGGAGCGGAAGTAGGCAGGGAGGGTGCAGAATGTCCAATTTTTAAAGCTTTTTATATTTCCATGAGTTGCGAATACTCACAACTCAACAAAGACTCTGGCCTTCAGATTTCCTGACAGAGGAAAATGAGTCTGTCTATAATCTGAGAGGAGCACTAAGGAGTGGAGCAGCTGTCCCTTTGATATGTTTGTATGGGTTCATGAAAAATGAATGGGGAGTGGTGGATAATGTGTAGGAACAGTTAATGTTTACATACTGAGCCTGGCTTGGGGAAAAAAATCGACTTTGTCTGCCTCCTAATCTCTGTGAGTTCACCTGTCACAGGCAGCGGCGTTTGAACTGCTGATGGGGCTCAGAGGGGCTGCAGGATCCTGGGAGGCTGGGCTCTGGGGGCCCCTCTAAATTACCCCGCCAGGCTCAGGCCGCCCCACCCCCGGCCTCCCGCTAGGCCCCAGAAGATGAAAGATAGTCGTCCGTGAATGATTTCAAATATTCTTTAATGAAGTTGTTTCAGATGACATTTTATTGTTAGTATATATCTTTTATTTCTGAGCAGCATGCTTTGGTCAAATCCTTGAGTCAGTCGGTTAATCTTACAGAACCATGGAATTTTAGAGCTGATTGAAGCCCATGTATTCTCTATTTTAATTCCAAATTCTTAGTTTTCTCCCACGAGATCCAAAATGGTCAATAGACTCAGCTACAGTCACACAGCTTGTTTGCAGCCACACTCAGATAAGAGCTCAGGTCTCCTGACTCCCAGGCCAGTGTGGTTCTGATCACATCATCCTGTATGTGGAAACACTTTCAGACTTCTTTACATGAAATATGAAATCCTAATGATTTGGCAATTATGTGTTTTGGTGGCTATGACAGACTTTTAGGGGAGATAGGACTGCATTCTCACAGCTGAGGAAACCAGATCAACACTTGTCTGCTGGGAAACAGATGGAATTTAGACTATGTCCTGGGCAGCTGGAATTGAGAATGTAGGTCCCTATGAGCGGCTAGACTATAGACCTGGCTCCTCTCCTAAAGCCTTGGACCAGAAAGGGACTGTCCAGTCTGCAGTAAGGGTCTACAGGGGGTGTGGCACAGAATTGGGGGGCCCACCTGGGCTGTGGGTGACAACAGTCATCCCTGAAAAACTGGGAGTCCCATCTCGAGCCACACCTGGAGTTGAGGCTCAAAGTTATACTACTTACAAAGAGTATAGGAAGAAACTGATATAAAAATTGATCCAAGGACTGAAAAAATTAAGAAATTTAAAAAAAACCCATCCTCATGTCCTCCCCACGGGGATCACCAGGAAGAGCCTCGCAAAAGGCAGCTGTCACTGGAGATGAGCTCACAGTAAAAAACAAAACCCATTTGCAGATACTCAGACAAAGAATGTACAGATAATAGAGCAATCTGAGAGGAACTTTAAAATAAGTGTGCTAAAAATGTTCAAGAGCTACAGGAAGAAAGAAGTCTCATATGAACAGGACATTAGGAAGGATGTTCTTCATTATCCACTTGATTCTGTACAGGGATTTGCCTCAAATGTAATGCTCTGGGACTGGTTTCACAGGCAAGTCACAGATTTGAATCCATTGAGTGTTCCTTGGTGGTGTGATATTCCCCTTTTTAAATAGTTTTGCCTTTTCCTACCTTCACCAGAACTGATGAATAAACACAATTCAGCTTCTAAAAGCACACCCAGCTCCCTGAGAGCAGGTTCCCAGGATAAACTGCCTTTGACAGTGTTGGGTTCTTAGAAGAATTGGTACAGTGTCACGTCCTCCACGTCTCTTGTGTGTTCCAGCTCTGATTTATCTCGTCTTACCAACCTGGTCATTACTTTAGGCTAATGCCTTGAAGCTATTCAAGTGCCAGGCCCTACCTTCCACATCCTTTTACATGATTCAGGTGTTCAGCAGAGATCGAGGCAGTCCTATCTGGGCTACAGACTGGAAGCATAAAGAACTATCTTTCCATGGGTACCTCTCATAACAGCACATTCTTTTAAAACATTCACAGACTCTGTCAAGAAGATACGGAACAGATTCCATTTTCGATATAAGTTAAAGATTACTCTGAAGACTGGAACAAAAATGTACCTGTAACACTTGTTTTGATTATGTGTAGTTGTGTCAGGTCCCAGGATAATGAGAAAGAAAAGATCATGTTAAAAAGCTAGAAGATTTGATAAAGAAACCTGGGAAAATTTAGCTTGCAAGTGAATGCTGTTTTCTCTTTCCAAAGGAAGGTTAGCCTCAATTAATAAATAGTTTAAACATTAAGTCTTACACCCTGATAAACAAAGAAACATTACCTTCTGTCCTTTGGAAAGCATACCAGAAGTCTGTTTTAAGAAAATTCCTTTCTGATTCAAGGCCTTTATAAATCTGTTCTTTATGCCTAGAGGACTCTTCCCTCTACTCCCCTTTTACTTGGGTATCTTCTGTGCTTCCCTCACATTAAAATGCTTCCTTAAAAGCCTTCCCTAAACCCCAGACTAGGTCAGATCTCCCTCTTTACTGCTCTCCCATCATTCCTGCAGTTTTCCTTTGTAACATTTACATAGTAGGTTTAAAGATTTGTCAACTTGTGGCTTATTATTGAATATTCAAACACAGCAGAGATTATACCATTTTGCTTATTATTCTGTCTGCAGCCATAAGCACAGTAACTGGCAGGGTAGATGCTTAATAAATGTTTTTTAATGAATAAGTAAATGAATGCCTCGTACATGTAATATACAATGAATATGTGAAAATGAATACCATCCACAACCCACTGTGTCTGGTCAAGATTAGTTCCAACCTTAACTTTACTGAAACCCTCTCCTGCAAAAGAGACCAGAGGGGTGTCAAAGTGGAGCCGCACAGCCAATGAGTATTGAAAGTGAGCCACAGCTACTAATTAAAATCAGAGGCAAGAAAGCATTTACGGGACCCAATGACTTCAATGGTAGCAGAAAAGACATTAGGAGGTGAGTAGGGAAATGTTAAAGTCTTAATGGAGGATACTGTGTTAGAGATAATGAGTTATTTTCACTAATAGAACTCTTCCTAAAAGGGGCACATTTGTTTTCCTAATATCAGCGATCTAAAGGCTATCTCTTACAACCAGCGTGTCCATTTTCTGAAGGACTTCCGCAAGAATGGAAGGAAGGGAAAGTTCTCTATTACAAGAGCTGAGACAGTTGAGACCCTGTTTATATTTAAGCAGAGGCGGATTTTATTGCCTTAAAGAAGCACTTAAGTGTTAAGTGTAGTGAATTAGCTTTGATTTTTTTTTAAACATACTTGGAGGGGCAGGCTGAATACCTTATTAAAAGCAATATGATGCTACATTACAGAAGTAAACAAGTGTCTTGGGAAATCATACCTATAACCAATTAAATTTATAGGCTAGTATTTCTAAGTGGCAACTGGAGGAATTCAAATGGAACATCTGGGACTCTGAAGAATGCATTGGACTTGGAATTAAACCATAATCTGATACCTCCGGGTTTCCTTACCTTAAATACTCTGTTCTCCAACTGGAGATTGGTTCTGTTCTTCAAGTTTTGACTTCCACATCATTGCCAACCGCCTGTGTTGTTGTTAACTAATAAACAGTGTGCCTTATCTCACCATTGACCATTCTGGGACATTTTCCATGCTTATCTAACATTTGTGAAGAATAGTGGGTTAAAAGTGAGCAGAGAGCATTCCAGAAATTCTTAATGAAACAGAAAATATACAGAAATATTCAGAGTATCTCCACTAAGGCCTTTTAACAATCCTTTTAAACTTTTTGGACTGGAGAGAAAAAAATTACCCAGCAGTTTTTATATTGCTACCTAGGTTTCTTCGGGTCATTAGTAGTGGTGATGATTCCAGATTCCCCATATCTTCCCCCTACCCCTGTAGTTTACATGGGAGTAAACTATCTTGAATCTGGAAGAAAATTGCACCTTTTAAGCCATGGAAGGCTGAGTACAAATCCCAGTCCTTTGCCTCAACAATTGATTCTAATGATCTATCCCTGCTCCTGGAAATAGAACACAAATCATTATGGGACAACCTCTACCTATAAAAGCCCAAGGCTATAGGAGCTGCATGAACATGCCATGCAAAGCAGATTGAACTCTTTATGGAAGCAATTACTGCAGTGCCAAAAATAGGGTGTTACTGTCAAAAGCACAGGCTTATCCACTGGCAATTTGGGGAAGAGTATTTTGCCCATATAGTTCCATCTTCCTGTAGTCAAATATAACATGCAAAACATCCTGTTTATTCAGTAGAGTGAGCGCTAAAGACCTATTTGTTTTAGAGGCAAGAAAAATTGACACATTTCATCTAAAAACCAAACTTCCCAATGCAGTTTTTAAAAAACTTTTTATTATAAAACACAGATACAGAAAAACTTGTAAACCAATTATAAGGTGAACACCACTGCTATGGACTGAATGTTTGTATCTCCCCCCATTTTGAAGCCCTAATCCCCAACATGATAATATTTGGAAGTGGGCCGTTAGGGGGTGATGAGTTCATGAGGGTGGAACTCTCATGAGTGAAATTAGTGCCCTTAGACAAAGACACAAAGGAATGATTCTCTCCATGCGCCCCCGCCCCCCGCACTCTCTCCCTCTCTCTCTCTGCCATGTGAGAACACAGTAAGAAGACAGCTTCTATAAACCAGTAAAAGGTCTCTCACCAGAACCCAGCCATGCTGGCACCCTGATCTTGGATTTCTCAGCCTCAAGAACTGCGAGAAAGAAACATTTGTTGCATAAACCACACAGTCTTCAGTAATTTGCTTTGGAAGCCTGAACTAAGACAGCCACCTAGGGAATGAAATAGAACTTTGCCAACCTTTCCAGAAGCCGAAGACATGTGCCCTAACTCAGTTGTAGCCCTTGCCTCTGATTAGTAACTACTCTCCTGACTTTTATAGAAATCACTTCCTTGCATTTTACTTTTTATAATTTTATCACCAAAATGTGCATCCCTACATAGTACGGTTTAGTTCTGTCCATTGTCCTAGTGAATTTTAAATTAATCAATTTGTAATTAACTTATAATTTTTAGGGGAAATCTGTTGTATATAAGAAGGTAAACCTGAAGCCCACTTATCTTCTTCATTGTAGTAAAGGCATTTGTGGGCTAGGGTCCATGTTACCCTTATTCTTGAAATCCATGGTGAATTTCTAAGCAATTTGCTTGTCTTGCTTGTATGGGCATATAAAGGCTATCTCCAATAGGTATAACTAGCTCCAAAGAGAAAAGGGAAAGAAAGACAAACAGACCTGAAGAAGAAAATCTGAAAGTGTGAGAGGGACGCCAGACTCTGAACCTGAGAGTCCCTGTCCAGGGGGCCAGCTGAGGGAGGGAGCGGGGCTCTGATCCCGCAGAGCCCGTCCCGGGGTTGTCATGGATAGGGGACAATAATAAATCATTCCGGACACTTCTCTGTCTGCCAGAAGAGGGGTATGGGTCTTCCCTCCAGTGGAGCAAGCAGCCCGAGCCCCTTTTTTCAGAAGCTTTTATTGAAGAAAATATCAATGGGGCTAGGTAATAGAAATGTACAAGTGATCTCATTACATCATTATGTTAATGTTCACAGAGAATAGATGATGTTGAGGAAAACAAATGGCAGGAACACACCGATTTACATGGGTTCATTTACATGGGTCAGAGACGGGATGAGTAAACATGAGGGCGTAAACATAAAGGCGCCAAAGGGTTTAGGGTTTAGGGTCAGGGTCTGAGAACAAAAATGTACATTTCCTTCCCAGCATGAGCTGGTTATCATAACTTTTGAAGGAAAAACAAAGCATGCTTTAAAGAATTTACTTCTAGGCCTGATTTCCCCTGGGAACTGCCAGATCCAGTTTAGGGCTGTCTCCAGTATTGTTTCAAGCCTGAGCCAGGTGGAGAGAAGGGCAAGGCAACCAGGAAATAAGGAAACTTTTCAGATAGAATGAGGACCCCAGCCATATCAAAGCCGAGCCAAGGGGTGTGGGTCTTTTTGCCCTTTCTCCATGTCTCCGAAGTTTTTCCCCGATGCCCATGTGGCTGTGCCTGTCTTAGGTTGCCCCTTCCATCAAGGGGTCTTACCCATCATTGACTAACCAGCCATCCTTCAGGACCAAGCAGGGTGATGTGAGGGAGGCAGGGGCTGTGCCCCTGCCAGGGGGACAGGTTTCGTCTCCTCAGTGGCCTGTTTTCCCAAGGCTTCCTTGATTAGTTCTAGCCTTGGGGCCCTCTCACCTGTCGGTGTGGTGGAGCTACAGTTCCTAAAACCAGATGGGGTATTTCCCAACATGAAAGGACAAGGGAACACATCTTCAGGTATCCACTGCTTTAGGAAATATGGCAGTGTGGGGGCAGAAGGGGGAAGGGAGATAGTGTCACATCCCAAAGCTCTGAATTGGCTTAGACTCTCAGCCTTGGAAAGCATAAACCTTATAGAAAGAATAAATGGTAGATGAGAGATAAAAGATTAGGAATCAGGATGTGGTTATTGCAAACATTTCCTCCCCAAGGGAGTTCATCTATAGATAGATAGATAGATAGATAGATAGATAGATAGATAGATAGATAGATAGATAGATAACATAGGAGATATAAAAATCAAATGGATAGTTCAGACAGGGCTAATGACATAAAGGATTGTCGCTAAAGGTTCAGTGGGATAAAAGTTTTAAAGTGAAATTAGATATAATAATAAACACCATTATTTTCTACAGTCCTTAAAAAAGTACAGGACCTCCCCCAGTTTATACACAAGGTGTATTCTAAAAGTTTAAATTGGTTCATAGAAACCTAAAGTATACTATTTCTCCAGAGGAATAATACTGTAAATGGTGAAAAGATATTTAGCTCACAAAATATCATTTAACTTATGGTATAACTGATGAACTGAACTTCTGTAATGAAAAACAGCAAAAATACAAGTAGTTTTAGAACAGGTTGTAAAAATAAAAACCAACATTGATTAATATAGGTTTTTAAAAATTTTGAATGTAATGCTTAATGAAAATCACAAATATCAGAGGCTTAAGTAAAAGTTGATGGAAGGTTTTATAGTGATTTTAAAGTAGGTTTTGGACCTTTTCTGGGGCTTTATACATGACTCACCAATTTTTTATTTAGCCTTGCTTCGAGGCATATTGCTTTCACATTCACTGAAAACATATAACTAGACCTGATCCTATGAACATTAGCTATAATTTGGATAATTTTTGTGTTTACAAGTTGAATGAAGAGTGAGAGAAGAAGAAAGAAAAAGATGATGAAAATGTTTTGAGTTGAAAGAAATTTATATGAGGTTAGAAGATAAATATCTGTGGGAATTGTAAATTAACATTTTCTTCTCTATTAACTTTTAATAGTAAATGTGCTTTACTTTTACAATGAAAAAAAAACTGAATTTTTTTCTTAAAGAATATGTAGAATGAAGAAAATGTTGCCTAAGATGGTAGTAACTAAATTTGAGTTCAGGAGAGAGATGGGTTATCACTTTGTAGGGGCAATCGAAGCTATGAAAGTGGCTGGAAAATCTCAGAGAGACTTCACAGAATAAGGAAAGGGATTGGAAGAAGAAATCCTGGGGAACACCAACATTTTCAGGGATAGAAAAGAGAAAGAGTCTGAAATGGTAAACAGGAGACCTACCGGCGAGCATGGTATCTTGGAAGCCAACTTGGAACAATGTTTAAGAAGGAGGTTGTTGTCCACTGTGTCAGAGGAGCGGCAACATGAGGAGAGGCAGAGGATGCTCATTGGCAGGGACAAAAAAAGACCAATTCGAGAACTCTCGAACTTGATTCCTGGTGAGGGAAAGGCTCCCCCTGCTGACCAACAAGAATGTTAGTACCTATTAGGTTACATCCCTTCTCTCACAGAGGACAACTTTATCGTCACAGGCCCACAGCACTATGCACTTCAATTGTAAATTCCATGTAATAAAAATAATCACATATCCAATGCCATGAGGACCATTTTCTCACACACATAGGGCCAAAGTCACAATTAGCTTTCTCCCTCCCAAGATGGTTTATCAAGTTTGTGATGAACCAATACTATATAGACCAGGAAGATGCCAGCCTAGAGCAACCTAGGAAAAACATATGGGTCCATTTCTGGGCTCTTTATGCCTGTTCTAGGTCCTTTGTATTGCCATGGGAATTTCCAAACTGGTTTGTTAAATTCTTTTTAAAAAGCCTACTGAGATTTTGACTGCAATTGCACTGAATGTATAGGTGCATTTGGGCAGAATTGGCATCTTAACAATATTGAGCCTTGAAACACATGAACATAATATACCTCTCCTTTTGTTTAGGTCTACTTTAATTTCTGCCAACAACATTTTGTGGTTTTCAGTGTAATTGTTAGAGTTTTTAATATTGCTAATCACTTGCATGTAAAGTGGTATCTCCTTGCAGTTTTAGTGCAAGTCCTGGATCACTGAGATCAAGCATCTTTTGAGTATTTATTGGGCCTTCTGGTTTCCTTTTCTCTAGACTGCTTTTATATTGGCCCTGCATTTTATTTACTAAGAATATTTATGTTCAAGTGATCTTATGGTTTGTTTTTCATCTATTTTTTGTTTTTGTTTTTTAAAGATTTTAATTTTTATAGGGAGGGGAAGAAAGGGAGAGAAACGTCAATCAGTTGCCTCTACCCAGGCACATGGCCTGACCAGGAATTGAACTGGTGACCTTCCACTTTGCAGTCAACCAACTGAGCCACCCCATCAGGGTTATTTTTTGTTCTTATTTGTAATCGAAATTTTTCCTTTTTCTTTTTTTCTTTCTTTTTTTTTTTCTCTCTTGAATTCTGAAATAGTAATTTAGACTCTGAGGCAAATACCTCTTTACATTTTTTTTCATTTCTTGTTAACTTTATTATCTCCTAATTTCTGCTAATAGGAAGTTCTGATCTTTGTCATGTGCCCTGGCATGTTCCAATTTCGATAACTTTTGAAAACTCTGATCTGAAAGCAGAGCATGAGGTTACTTCACTTGTCAGTGTCCCTTGGGCAATGCCTAATTTATCTCTTGCTCAGCTGATCTGCAATCATTCCTCATGGTTCACTGCTCTGGACATTCTGTGGTTCTATTCCAACCGAGCACATTAAAAGAGAGAGACAGTTTCACGTCACTGGGCAGAACTTGGGTAGCCTGGGGGTTTCACCTTTGAGGCAGCAGGCACCTTGACAGATTGCTCAGAAGCTCTTGGAGGTGGTTGTCAGAAGGCACAAGAGCCTCCGTTCTGTTCGGTAAACTTGCTTTGATCAATGAAAGAGATCTGCATATAACAATTTCTCAAGAAAAAATAGTCAAGATTGCTTTTGACAAAAAGTAGCCCTTTGAGTTAGCTACAAAGTTGGCTTCCTATGGTTTCTACGTCAGAGGGCTACATGGATCTGATTGTGTCTTACAGAATATACTTTATGCATATTAGAATGTGTAAATAGTTAGGCTTTACTTTTCAATATTTCAAATGTGTTGAATTCCTATTGCATGCCAGGCACTTGTCAGGGACCTAAACTATCAAGATGAAGGTATGGCACTTCCCCTAAAAAGAAGAAACCAGAATGTAGTAGGAGTTTACTAACACCAGTGCCTTTCAATGAAAGAAAAGGGAAAGTAAAGGCGGGAGTGGGGCCATTCTAAGGCATAATAGGCAAGTCTTTACTTAGAGAAACTTGACTAGAAAAGAGAGAGCTAGAAATTTCCCCTAAAAAGAAGAAACCAGAATGTAGTAGGAGTTTACTAACACCAGTGCCTTTCAATGAAAGAAAAGGGAAAGTAAAGGCGGGAGTGGGGCCATTCTAAGGCATAATAGGCAAGTCTTTACTTAGAGAAACTTGACTAGAAAAGAGAGAGCTAGAAATTTAAATAAATGCCCACATCATGTGATTTCTGGACAACTGGACAGGAGACCAGAATGAGAAAGATACTAAGAGAAGTTGGCCATCAGAGATTTTTTTGTGTTCCCAAACCCTTGCTCATACTGTCCTCTGTCTAGAATTCTTTCCATGACCCTTGTCATTTGGCCAACTCCCACTTATTCTTAAGGAGTCATCTTAGATTTCATTTCCTATGGGAAGGTTTTCCTTCTTACTCCCTCTCTGGCGAAGGGGACCCTCTTACATGCTTTGATAGCACTGTACCATGTACCCTGACTGCTCCGCTTCCAGCACTGCACTGGGGGTGCCTCTGTCTCTCCCCTCCCAGCAGATCGCAGAGTTATCTTGTTCACCATTGTATCCAGTGTACAATGTATAAAGGTGCATTGTGGGTGCTCAATAAATATCTGATAAATGAATAATGAACTATCTGATAAGTAATGAACAGACAAATGAACAAATGCAAGGGGAAGGGGGAGGATTTAGCCCAGAGAAAAAGGCCCAAGTTTAAGACGAAGGCTCAGAAAAGGGCTGTGAAGCTGGAGGGATAAGCACCCATTAGAGAGAGCAACAGTAATTTGGAGGAGTGTCTCATTTTCATTGCACTAATGATTGTCATTGCCCCCAATTTCCTCCGCAGTTCAGGGTAGAGACTTAGCAAAAATTATCAAAAGTAGATTATGTGCCTAGTTGTGTTCTAGATATATAGGGATGCATGCCCACAGAGCTCCTATAGATCGGACTGGTGAGTTCTATTGTTATCTAGGTGAAAGGA
Organism: Pteronotus mesoamericanus; assembly: GCF_021234165.1. Classification (NCBI taxonomy): domain Eukaryota; kingdom Metazoa; phylum Chordata; class Mammalia; order Chiroptera; family Mormoopidae; genus Pteronotus; species Pteronotus mesoamericanus. Next base: position 21,130,127 of record NW_026555065.1, read on the forward strand.
CTACTGAGAAAAATAGGGTCAGGACATAGATCTGCCCTATGGATTGAACTGATGTATTAAGCAACACCCTTCAGAAATAGTTTTTCAAGTGGCTATAAATCAAAAACACTCAAGTGGTGATTCTCTGTCTTGGTGAACTGCCTTGTTCTAAGCCAAATTCACCACAGCTATGACTTTTCTCTAGCTTAGCTGTGGATGACCTCCAAAAAAATAAAGTTAATTTGCTATGTTTAACAGGATTCTAGCACATGACACAGTGGACTAAAACCAACAAAAGAAGTGTACTCGGAATAGTAAGTCTCACATTTAGTTCCAGCAATTAATTGGACAAGTAGAAGATTGGGGAAGTCTGGCTTTAGTAAAGGAATGCCTTGAAATGGGGTTCTAGATAGCCATAAATTGAATAAGGCCAACAATGTAAGTTTTTCTAAAACCAAGTATAGGTTTAGGTTGTTGCATTAAAGGATTATAATATTCAGATCAAGATTTAATATCTTTACTATATTATAAAGCTGTAGTATATTTAGAGAATCCTATGTAGTATATTTAGAGAATCTATGAATTTAGAGAATTCAGTATGATCTGAGTTAGAGAACACTAGCAAACCAGAGAATAACATAGGATGTTGAACAAGATCTAGAAGTGTCATGTGAAAGTTTGGTTATAAGAATTAGGTATTCAGGCTATCATCAGTAAATCCACAAACAACAGGTGTTGGTGAGGATGTGAAGACAAGGGAACCCTCGTGAATTATTGGGAGAATGCAGACAGGTGCAGTCACTATGGAAAACAGCATGCGAGGTCCTCAAAATATTAAAAATGGAAATGCCTTGTGACCCTGTAATTCTCCTTCTGGGTATATATCCAAAGAAACCCAAAGCATTAATTTGAAAGAATATATGTACCCCTATGTCCATTGCAGCATTATTTACAATAGCCAAGATATGGAAGCAGCCCAAGTGTCCATCAATAGACACGTGGGTAAAGATGTGGCATATATATGCAATGGAATCTTATTTGGCCGTAAAAAGGAGTGAAATCTTACCATTTGCAACAGCATGGATGGACCTAGAGGGTGTTATCCTCAGTGAAATAAGTCAAAGGAAGACAAACCATATGATTTCATTTGTATGTGGAACCTAATGAACAAAATTGAAACAGACTCATAGATACAGAGAACTGCCTGATGGTTGCCAGAGAGGAGGGAAGTTAGGGGAGTGGGTAAAAAAAGGTGAAATGGATTAAGAAGTACAAATTGGTAGTTACAAAATAGTAATGGTGATGTAAAGTACAGCATAGGGAGTATAGTCAATAATACTGTAATAACTACATAAGGTCCCAGGTGAGTACCAAAAATATCAGGGGGCCACTTTTTAAAGTATAGGATTGTCTAGCACTGTGCTATACACCTGAAACTAATATAAAATAATAGTCAATATAAACTGTAGTTGAAAATATAAATTTTTTTTAAATAAGAAGAAAAAAAGAATTACATATTCAGCCTGTAGAAGGGGAGACTTGGAAGACATGCTGCAGTATAGCATCAAGTATCTAAAGGGCAATCCTGTGGAAGCCTAGACAGAGGTTATCTCAGTTCCTTCAGAAGCAGAACTAGGATAAGTGGGTAGAAAGTACAGAAAAGCATTTCTTCTCATTGTTAAGAAGAACATGCCACTATCAAAGCCGTCTAAAGGTAGAGTGGACTATTTGTATGAGGTGGTGAGCTCTCTGTCACTCAAGTGGAGACTGGAAATCCAAACCCTGAGATAAGGACTGTGCAGTTGGTTAATGCACAAGGGCACCAGGCTAAGGGAACAATTAAGGCTGAAACCCAGACAGCAATACAGTAGCTACGTCATGCATCCCGGCATCAGCCACCTAGAAAAAGAGACACCTTTTTAATAGGTCACCTAAAGGAACCCCGGGTCTAGAAGATACAGAAACATTTATTCATCAGGTGAGAGTTCAGATCACTAAGTGCTGACTTCCTGCCAACTCTTACCATTTGTTAGTCTATGGTCACAGTTATACAGGGGTGGGCAAAAGTAGGTTTACAGTTGTGAGTACCCAGAAACAGTTTATCCTTGTATTATTTATTAATTACTGAATTATTTTCCATAGAACAATGTAAATCTACTTTTGCCCACCCCTGTATTTAATCAAAACTGAAGAAAATAAAGCAAAGAAAAAATGCCAAACAGATCTCGTATAACCCAAAGAAGCATAATTTAATTACGCTTTTCAAAGCATTGATGGACTTGAAGTCCTCCCTAACTCCATCTCACCTGATATTCTCTGATGTGCGGCTCCTGGAAAGAATGAAAGAGATAGGGCTGAGTTGTCTTCCATGCCTGGAGAATTATCTTAATAAGGTGTGGGCTCTGCTCCATCTGCGGCATATTCAGTGACTGTCATTTCTTTCTTTGGAGATGAAGTACCATTAAAATGCTTTCCACTAAAATGGCTTATATTTAAATGTGAAATTCTAAAAGCAGGATATAAAGTTGTACATAAATCATTTCAATTCTGTTGCATAGACATTTTTTTGAACAAAAGAAAAATAGTAGCAGAGATCTACTCTCTGAGGGTTGGGAAAATGGGTGATGGTTTTAGGGGTGATATTTATGTATTACTTTTATAAATAGCAAACAAATACTTTAAAACAATCTTCCCTTCACTTTGAAAAATATACATTTAAAATGTTTTATTTCACCTTATGTCTCTGCATATGCTATGGAAAGAAAAATGTTCTCTTCTTTTTTAACTTTCCATGACCCAAACTTGTCTATAATACTGAGCTAATGGGTTGGGTCAGTTCAGTAAATTATCCCGGCTATGACTAGGTTGATTGTTGAAGTATACTAGCACCCTAGTAACACAAAAGAACTTGAATTTCTGAAGGGCCAAAATTTTATCTTCCCACCTGTCAGCAGCTTACTCACCAATGGGATTTACACCTTCTACATTCTCATTTTTCTACCACATTACTACAGTATGCTACCAAAGCAAACCCTGTGCAGTTAAAATCTTTGGGTGGGGAGAAAGACACCTCATTTACTGAAGAAATGCTCCTGGAAATGAGCTTCAGAAACAGACGGGGCAATGCTGCATCCAAGAAGAGTGAGTTTCTCTAGATACCACACATGTTGAAGCAGGAGAAGGCGTAAGCTGAAAACAAACATCTGATGCAGCACTTTCTCGGCTCCAAAGCTGTGTTCAGTCTCCAGCCCAATGCGGGAGGAGGGACACTGCCAAGGCAAAGGATGGGCACATGAAGCAGTTAGCAAGAGCTCATTGTTGGGGGTGCTGGCAGCAGGTAGGCCCCAGCATCCGGCCAGCAACCTGCGTGGTCTCTGGGAATAGAGATTTATTTGTAAAGAGATCTCCACCTAGTTCCAGTTTTAATTTTAGAACTCTATCTAGTTCATCAATCACATTACAACATAGTGATTGCAGGAAATTAAGCACAGAGTCAATTTCCCCTTTTTCTCATACCCTCCCATTTGTGATCTCTATCTTGTCAAGTGTAGTTTGTGCCTCAGCCAGGAGGCTCTTGTGCCTTTCTCTGTATATGCAGCGATCTGCTTTGACTTCATTGTTGTGTGATCCAGGTATCTCACTAAAGGACATGTTCGTGAAACGGCATGTTCCAATTGCTACAACACTGGCAGGACAGAAATTTGCCTCAAGTTCCTGCAGGTCCCTACTGAAAAAACACCTTCACTATGGGGGAAGGACAGAAAACCTGACAATAATTAAAATGAGTTGGCAGATCTTATAATGAAAGGCAGGCTGAGGGAGGAGGCTGCTTCTATTAGAAAGCAGAAGAAATAAAACTATGTAGCTCCTATGAAAGCATATTTACAACCATTATAGTTCTTACCTCCAGGAAATCTTAGGACAGAGGGATCGTATCCTTCATCTTTTCTTAACCAGCAAAAGATCCAGTTAACGAGCATTGGCTCTTCCTATTCCCACAGTCACAGGCTTATTAATGGCCTATGTTCTGCCTAGGAAGTCTTACAGATTTGATTGCAGGCTACATACAATCCTCTCAGGGTCCAATTACAGTCATTTATTGGCAAAGACATTTAAAATGAGTCTTTTTTAGGAAGTCTTTTTAGTGGCTTTGAGCATATGTGATAATTTTCAGGAATCAAAAGCTTGCATCATTTATATGTAGAAATTCTACTAATTTATATGAAGAAGTTCCATGGGCAGGGGGTGGAGATGACCATATCTGTCTTGTTCATCATTTACATCCTCAGAAACTCCTACAGAACCTGGATGTAGTAGGTGTTGAATAAATGTTCAATGAACAATCAAATGATAAATGAAACTCCATGGCTATAAAATTCTGAATAATTAAAGAATCAAGCAATTTAAACCTCTCTTTGGGGTGACTTGAACAAACTATATCCTTCCCCCTAAATCTGAGTTAAGGCCTCTAGATATAATCATACTTAATTTACCCACAGTCTTGTCTTACCCTGTGAAACATAAAGCGACGTTACTTTAGGCACAAATTCAGAATAAAAAGACAGTGTATAGGATTTTGGTGAAAGCAAAGATTTTTCAGTGTCTTTCAGTTATCAACTTTAAAATTCTTGATAGAATTTTTTTCTTAAGCAATGTAAGAATAAATGATTGTGAAATGATAGTCTCCTTGGCAAAAGAAGTCTTTTTGCAATTTAGGAAAAGCTTGTTAAGCACAAGAGTGCATTTTTTCCTCAGAGTACAGAGAGAGAACCAATTTTCTTTAGCCAGTAAAATCACCCTGAATATTCCATACACATTCATACACAGTAGAATAACATAGATAGATACAAGGCATTGTATTAAAACCACATGCAGGAAAGCTCCAAGCACCTCATGTACAGTAAGTGGGCTGTCCTCACTCCAGCTTGGAAAAAGGAAGCATACAGAATAGGAGTCAGGAGAACAAAAGAAACATATTTCATATTTCATATACCTGAGATAGCTTTATAAAATGAAATTCCCAGGAAATTCTTCTGAGAGGGGGTCCGTTGTTTTTGCTCTTCACTCTCTCACACCTTGGTAAGAGAAGAAGTGCTCTGCAAGGCAGCACACAACCTTCTCTGTTTCTCAGTTAAAGGTTAAGACAGAAAATACTCCATTTGTAAGAAATACAACTAATCGTGAGTTCTTTTTTAAAAAGATCATCTTGACTTTAAAAAGAATCATGAAATGATTTAGAGGATTTGCTTCAAATAATTGGGGGCACGCGGAGTTCAGATAAGACAAGATTGGTTGTGAGTTTATCATTGATGAAGCTGGGTAACAGGCATATAGGAGTTCATTATACTATTCTATTTATCTTTGTGTATTTTTGAAATTTTCCATTAAAAAATTTAAAGCAGTAGGCTTTCAAAATGGAAAATAAAAACATTTTTGAGGGGAGTATAGCAAATAGCAGATGCATGAAATATGGAATCAGAACTGCATTATATGCAGGTCTCATCCCCAAAAATGTACTAACAGCGTAGCCTTATGTTAGTTACTGCAGGTCTTCAAAACTCAGTTTCAAAATCTGAAAAACGGAAACAATGCCAAACTTATCTAGCTCATAAAGTGTCATGAGGGTAAATGAATATTTTTGAAAATACTATATAACCTGCAAAATTATATAAAACTATAAATTAAATAAGTATTAATTGAACTGTAAACCTATTCAAAGTTTGTGCTTTATTTACCCCAAATAGGTACTTAACTAAACTGTTTCCAACCAGAACCAAGTCCAGAAATCTGTTGTATCTGAACAAAACTAAAACATCTCCCTCTTCTTTCCCTCTGCTTCCATTGGATACGAGTGCTGCTCCTATAGTCAACCCGTAGCTGATCTTCCTGCCTCCTCTGCACCTCTGAGATCTCCCTGCAGCTAACTGCCAGAGAAATCTTCCTAGGATACCCTTACTCCTTTGAGTAAAGGGATTACAGGACCCCCTTACTCAAAGCCTCTTGTGGAGCTCCACTGCCCCTGGGATTAAATCCAGTTTGCTTAACCCACACTTCAAAGTCTCCAGCATTTGGTGTCTAACCTACCTTTTCAGCTACTTTTTCAACCACTCATGTTCTCACACCTTCAGTTCCAAGCAGCTCTGGTGTTTTTGTTCCCCATTTCTCTTCTTGAAATGCAGCACCCTTTTTTGCCCTGTCTGCCCACATTTTATCAATCCCTAAGAATCAGCGTTAACCCTTCCTCCTCCAGGAAGTCTTTCTAAATCTTTCTAGACCAGATGTCTTCCTTTTCTCAGTATTATGTTTGATTTAGCAATTAACCATATATTTCTTTATGATATAACCTTTATTGTTAAATAGTTATCCCTGTTGTTACTTAACTTTCTTCCTAGCTTGTCCAATTAGATTATAAACTCTTAGAAGGCAAGAATTGTCACTTTTATATCTTGCTTCCTCAAGGCCCAGTGCTTTGGACATAGGTGGCACTTTCATTATATTTGTGGGAAAATATTACCTAAACTCACATGGAATTTTATAGTCCCTGGTGGCCACACTTGGCATATTAACAGTGCCCTCATTTGTCTTTCGTTGGATCTTAAAAATGACATTAATTTTTTTAAATTTTACATTCTACTTTACATACAGAGTGGCATAATGGGAAAAAATCAGTCTTAAGTGTTACACAGTTCTAATTTAAAGTCCAAACTAAACACATTAGCTATGTGAAATCCTGGAAATTTACTTGACCTCTTTATCCTTTAGTTTCCTCAGTCATAGAATGAAAATGCAGCAATAATGTTTGCTTTGCACAGTTGGGCACAATAGATGTATTAATGCCTAGCACATCATCAGTAAAAGACAGGCATTATCATATGATTTTGACAGGTCAAACTGAAGGATCAAGGTTCATCCTAACTTGGGGATTAGGATGCAGTGAATATAGACCTGAATCAGGAAGGGCCTCCGCCCACCTCTGCGAGCCCTGCCTCCATGCTCTGGTTTTGCTCTTTGCATCCTTAGCTATTAGGGTCACGGGCTAAGTATAGCTGGAATCCCTAATTGTCAACTTAAAAAGTACTAGGTCCCCAAGCCATTCTTTATCCTTTTCTGTACTAGGTGAGTTCCCTGAGTACTAGGCTCCCTCTCAACCCAAACCTTAGCTCATACCCTCTTTCTTTGCTTGTTCTTTATTTCCTAGCTACCCTAACTGTACTTAGTCCTTCTGCAGCCTTCTACTTACAGTTACCATGAGCCATAAACCATCATGTTTTCATTTATTTAGTGGTCCAAGGTTGCCTCTTCTAGAGAAGACCCAAAGCAATGACATAGATGGACTCCAGTCATAAAGCACAATGTTGTCAACACTTAGAGACCTAGAAAAGAGAATTTTCATCACCTACACTTGACCTTTAGGTAACAGCTTCTCTCCCCTGAGGACAGGTTTCTGGACATGTCCTTGGTTACACATAAGAACAAAGCAACATCATGTGAAAGAGGACAAAATCTAATATGCCAAAATTGAAAAGCTTTATGTTAGGATTCTGTCACTATAAGCATTTTTTCAATATTTAATGCTATATTGTTTTCATGCTTGAAAAAGAAAAAACATTTCAAAAACAACCACAAAAGTATTAGTTATCAAATAAATAAACAGGGAAAATGGACTCACAAAAGTGTCATTTATATGTAAGAACTTTTGGTTGTGAGTCTGACACACTGTGAAATGACATTTCTGAGATGGATCCTTGTGACTCATCTTCTTAAAGTTGATCTGTAACCAATGAGTAGTCATCTTACTTAATCTCTGGTTATAATAGAAGTTGCACTCAAATGCTTTTAAAACAACAGTTTTATATAGGTTACTTTTTTTTCAAAACACACTATTAGATTTTAATTTGTCTACTTTTGCTACTCAGTCTTGACTCATAAAAAGGGACTCGAATTCTGAATTATATTTTTTCCCATACTAATTTATTGCTGAGCTCTTTTTAATTTATCTTTTATTGATTGCAGAACAGACCAGAGGAGAACTATTCTATTATGTGGATCTCATTTTTTTTTTAATTCTCATCTTACTGAATAAGTTTAGTGAGTGTGAGTGTGAGTAACTTGCTCTTTCCAATAGTACTAAGTAATGGGTCTTGCCAACGAACCCATTAACAGGAAAAAGTCCACTCACTTTATCTGCAAGCCTTTTCACAAGCAAGAATGTCCAGAAAAAACCTCAGAGATGCCAGTAATCTCAACACAGAAAATGTTATCATCAGTGAAGTCCTCTTGAAATCCTAAAAACAGCCATAGGTCTATGGATCTAAATCACATACTTATAGAATGATGGAGTATTAGTCCCGGAAGGGATTTTGGTAATCATCTGGTCTAGATAGATAAAACAGTTGATGTCCCAGCCAAAGTCAGAACTCTTCCATCTAATCTCCCAGTTCATTGTGCTCACCTCACTACTATGTTTGCAAAGTTTTCCATTTCAGCTATTACAATCAATCAGGATTATTTTCACACACATAATGTCAGCTGTGCTAACAATAACCCCAATCCCAATCAATTTCTTTGAAACTACCAGGAGTGTAGTTAGTTTATTTTTAAAGCCAAGAAGTTTTTTAAACCTTAAAATATTTTGTTTTCGAAACCTAAAAGGCTCTTTATTTAGTCCATGATGAATATTTGAGTAGTGTTAAATTTATCATTCTGGCAGCATTCACATTGTACTTGTCAGTAATTGTGACTCATCAAAGAATGTTTTGATGTTGAGTCCTTGGCTAACAGATGGCTCTATTTAGAGGAATTGAGGCAGTGAGCTATGAGGTCCAAGGAGAGAGACTTCTTACATAATTCGTCACTAGATGTTGTTTGAATTGGTAAGAAAGCGCAGAAGTCTGTGAGGGGCAGTTGGGGGAGGGGAGAGTTAGCATTGAGATAGGGGCAGGCCTTTTCTTTTCTGCTTTGTTCTGGGAATGGATAGAAGAGTTGACGTCAGTGTTGCTGGTGTGCCAGTTGTGAGTTGGAATGACATAAATGGCCAGCAGAGAAGCACAAAGTCCAATACTAGACGTTTCTGTTCCTGTGGAGTCTGTCATCTTAGTGGTAACTGTTAGTCACAGAGAGCACCATGCAATAAAGAACAGGCATCCAAACATCCAGGCAATAGCAGTACCAGTTAGACCTCGTTAATAGACTGTAAAGGAACAAACCCTCCTTTTAAAAAATCATTTACCTCAAAGGCAACAGAAACATGCAAAAACATGGCCACCTTTTTCTCCTTGTTCCTTTTTATTTCCTCCCTTGGATATTTTTCTGTACCTTTTTACTCAGGTCCATCAATGATACTGAAAGGTTTGAGAGGTTCTAGGTACCACCTGTGTGCCAGCTACTGTGCTGGCCGTGAGTCTGGCTACGTGAGCAGTGAGCCTGATAAGCTGGGCCCTCGCGTGTGCACGCATGAGTGCTTCTTTGGAATGACACTTAGTGCTTCTTTACTTTACCAAAAGGAAACACACATTGTATCATAAATGGGACGAAGAGAAACCTGAGACAAAATTCAAATTCTCTTAGACATATTCTAGAAATAATCCCAAATAGCTAACTATGCAACATATTCTTCCTCTGTGAAAAAGGATAATAATGCATACCTTGTGGAATTACATATAAGAATTAAGTGCAATGAAGTAAACATAGCATCTCACCCACAGTAAAGACTCAATAAATGATGGGTGTGTTAAGGAGGGAAAGTAAAGTAAGCAATGGTGCATATGTGCTTGCTAGCACAAGAAAACACAGGAAAATGATTGGATTAATAATCAATAAGAAGAGGCTATTTGGCAAGAGCGCAACATTCAAAATCAAATGGTGGTGCTTTCACTGTACTTCCCTGGAGTGTAACTTCGGTTTGGGGCCGCAAGACTGAAAAGCACTGAGAGAAAAATTCAATCAGGTAACACGTGACACTTCTGTAGGTCAGTAAGGACAAGTGGAGAGAATTGAGGATATGGAGTAGAGAACTGGATGTGAGCCCCTCCTCAGCATAATGATTACAAATACTTTAATAGGTGACACCTAACCTCGCTCAGTTTTCACATCTGTAAAAAAGATTAATAATTTTTAAATTTCTGAGGATCTTTGTGAATCTACACTTGGCAAACTGCAAAACATACGAATCAGTTCGTTAAGGCAATGATTGAAAAGGAGATTTATCCTCCTCAGAAAAAGGCTGACAAATGGTGGTAATTTTTTATTTTTGTAGATGGTACAGTTAGAAGAAATGAGATAATATTACAAAGTTGCAGAGAAAAAGCCTACATATAAAATTTTCTAAATGATGACCAGCTACTAAAGGACATTAGTAATTCCCTACTTGCTTGTACCTCTTCTGAAATTCATAGATTCATAATTTCCAGCCTTTCTGGAAGGAGACACACATGTACCACAGCACACACACACTCACAAAAGGGCTACAAAGCATTTTTAACAAATGAAAAGGGTTTGAAATTCATTTTGCTTGATGCTTTGGAGTATTGCAAAGTTAAAGTTCAGAAACACTAATTTAGATAATTACATTTGGAGAATATTTTAGTTCTCATAAGACCCAAGAGCAGGATCATAGACTGAATGACTTTTGAGATTCCTTCATTCAATCTATTTTTTTTTTCAAGTTAAGCAGATGTTTCAAAGTTACTGAGACGCCGAAAATTTTGGAGCAGAAAATATGGCATCTCACATCATGTGTATTTTAATTGGTCTGATTTTATTTATTTATTTTTACATCATTCCACAAAACAGCTGAATTAAAGAGCTAAATGAGGAAGGAAATTCTGATTTCCTTTCTGATGAGCTGTTTGTATAAGAGCTCATTTAAGTACCTTCAATATTTGAAGGGATTTAAGGGGGAAAAATGTGTCAGGATTAAAACATTAAAAATAGAAACATAAATTCCAAGATTAAGTCCCTTGAATTACTTGACATTTGAAGTAATTGCCCCTAAAATAATCTCCTTTATAAGATTTTATAAATTTATAAGAGAAAATACCTTAACTTGCCTAGAGATTATTGTGTCAATTAAGAATAAATAGGATTAGAGAAAATGGAAGCATTGCTTTGGAAATGGATCTACTCTAAGTGTGATGGAGTCATATTTAAATTATCAGGTGAAATAGTAAACATTCTCCATTCTTTCTTCTTACTCAGGGCTTGAATAAGTGCAGCTGTGATTTTCCAGAGTCCTTGTTTGCATGTTACTTCATCCTTATGTCTTCGCCTTTTCTGTGGGAAACTTCTACCCAAATACCTGAGCCCCAAGTGGATCCCAAATTATTCATCTGAAATTCTGAAAACACGTTGGTTCTCTCATACAGCCAAGACCTTAAGAAAATGATCATTGAAGCTGCTACCTTATTCTTGGTTGTAGAGTCGATATAGCCCATTGGAAACCATTGCAACATGTATAAGAATAGCTTGCTCCTTTATTGGAAACTAATATATTTACCCCACAGATCAATTGCTCATTAAATGTATTAAGAAGTTTTGCACTTAACAAAAACAAACATCCCTCAAGTTTTAAGGTTTGCTGACCTACACGGCCCTTTTTTGCAAAGCAGGTGCCTTTCAGCAATTTCTCCATAATCCCACACGTACCTGTTTATCTACAGACATACAATACATACATACTTAAATACAAATCAGACTTTCAGGTATTCACTATAGAAAAGTCCTACGATCAACAAGAAATCCCTCATGATAACTGGACCTCCATTGACTTCCTTTTCCTGGTTAAATGCTTAGTATTTTTGGTTTGAGATGATCACTTTATTTTAGGCCTGAGAGAGCAGCTGACTTGCCCGTGGTCTGATGATACTGAGCAGCTGCCAAAGCCTGTTTCACATCCGCAGGAGAAGACTGTCCCTGGAGAGGGGACACATAACCATGCATGTCTCTTTCAAGATGTCTCTTTGGGTACCATGTCAAAAAATGACTTTCTGAGAAGAGGGAAGGATCTGTGTTTGGTTTTTTGATTATGCCACTGTGCACAAAGGAGAGACTGTATTAAAGAGTTGAGATTTTCAGAAAATTCTTGTTACTTAATTTGTATTTACAATGCACCTAAAACTCAGGGCAAATTTTTTGGTTTGTTTTATTTTTTTAAGCAAAATATACCAAGGGCAAATAAGTGAACTCACAAATACAGTAAAATGCCATTTTTTCTTCTAAGTTCCAGAGTCAAAAGGGACATAATTTGCAGTGGGGGACACAGAAAGGGGAGGTATAGACCCTGTGGCTAACAACAATTACAGCTTCCATTTTCTGATTATTTACCATGTAAAATGCTTAGCATACTATCCAGCATATACAAGATACTCAGTAAATATCTGTTAAAAGAATGAGGACTAGGCACTGCCATGCTAAACATTTTATATCATTTATCTCATTCAATCTCACATGAAGATGCATGTATAGCTTCATGATAAACATAAAGAAACCAAAACTTAGAGAGGTTAAATAATTATCCACTGTCACATAGCTAGTAAGCACGGCAGCCAGGATTCTATACGAAACGGATTCCTAAGTCTATACTTAATATAACACACCCACATACACATACACACAGACGTCTTTGAGTTCATTGTCTTTTCAGATTGTCACTTGATTCAGGCTACCTCAGTGCCTTTACTGTACTCTCCTTGTCAGATTTTCTGTATATTCATTTGTTCTCATTTTAAGACATTTCCTGTACTAGGCCCTTTGTACTAGAACACCCACTTTATCTGGGAAATGTTCTTCCCACTATTCATAGAGCATCTTAAATTCTATCATCCTAGAAAGGCTTCTCTGAATGTTCAGTATTTTCCCTGGCCCAACTCCCTTTTCACTTATTCATTAATTCAGTATTTATTACTCCCCCTTCAAATTAGCTAATCTCCTTTTCATTTAGTTCGTATTTGAGAACTCCAAATCAGTTTGTCCAACTTTGTTTATGCCACACCTGTGAGAGATGAAGGCTCTGCCTCTGCTTAGGGACCTCCACAGAGCTGGGCACTCGCTGTGGTCAGGACCACCGGGAGAGCACCAGGAAGGTGCTGTGAGAGGTCGCAGCATAGACATAGGGAGGAAATGATCCATGCCTGTTTAACAGTGTTCACAGAGCACTCGCCGTGGTCAGGGCATTAAGGCCGGACCTTCGTTTACCCAGTGAGTGGGACACAGTTCCCACCTCCAATGAACATAATAATCTAATGTCTAATGGTTATTTCTTGTTGGGGAATAAACCTACTGTACAAATATCTGTTTAAAAAAAAGACATGAGTTTAGAGATGAACGTTTGAGTCCTTAAAGGAAGGAAATATCATAGATAATTGAAAGAAATTAGAAAAGACTTCATGAAGAAAGGTAAATTTCACCTTTGGCCTTGCGGGGTGGTGGGAACAGTCTGGTTGAAGGGCATGGACCCTCACCCCCGAGTCCTCCCAGGCTATTTCATCAAGACAAGGTAAGGTGGACGTGCTAAGGGCCAGGCTCTGCAGAAAGATGCTGCAAGACTGCTGAGTAAAATCTCATAGTTGTTGTTCTGATGGGGCAAACCAGGATGAGTCAACTACCCTTCCCCACATGCATTATCACTGCCCCACACATTGCCGGGTGGTGTATGGGTGAGTAAAAAGCAATCCCGTTTATCTTTGTTGAGTCATTCTTATACTCTTTTCTATTACTTATCTTACTTTGGCCCCCAAATTCTCACTTTGTGCTCAGGCCCTGAATTTGGGGTCAGGAAGCAATACAGCCAGCTGAATAACATGGGGTCTATAAATGGAACCTCTGAGTGGTCTCACACAGCACCTCGGTGAGTCAGGGACCGCGCCGAGGGCAAGGGTGAGTTTGCCCATCTGCTCTGGGCTTCAGCCTCCAGCAGGCCCCCCGCTCCCGGGTAATCATTCAGACGGAGACATCTCTGGCCCAGAAGAATGCCCTGGGTCACAGCCTGTGCAGTGTTGTGCCAGTCCCCAGTCACAGCCTGAGAGCAGGAAGGGATGAGAAGTGCACAAACTGAATAGGCCTTTTCCTGATGATAATTAATTGAATCTGGGCACTGACAAGGCTTGGCTGAGTAGCTTTCTTCCCATCACATGCAGCTCAGCTCTGCCAAATTTCTTCTGTAATGATCATTCCACCCAGGTAGCACTGAACTTTTTCACAGAATGAGTTTTTGAGTAAAGATCAAGAAACCCGGGAACTGGATTCACCTGTGCCATAAACTTTTGGCAAGTCACAACATCTGTGGTTACCTTTGTTTCATTTATAAATTTGGAAGAGTGCCCATCCTGCCAGTCTCTGTGAATTCTGTATGACACTGTAAAATCCCATAACAGCTGAGAATACCCTTGGAAGGGTTAAAAACGTACAAAGTAATAGTGTTACTAGTGTCTTACCCTTAAAACACCTAAGTGCAAATAATACCATCCATGAAGATAATAAATGAAAGGTACAACTTGGAAACTTGCTAAGCAGTCTCTCCGTTTACACGAGGAGTGTAAATTGTAGTAAGGTGTGAGGTTACTGTTGTTATAGAGGAGAGGCTGGAGATGAGGTGTGAGGAGCTGGGTGTGAGGGGCAGGTATGTGAAGGGCAAAGAAGGATCCACACGGCTTAGTGAGCCACGTGGCCTGTGGCATTGAGCAATGGAGTGGACTGCATAGAACAGAGTAATCTACAATGCAGGCGTAAGAGTAGGGATTCTCCATTGATGTTTCCTTTTGCTGTGTGGCCACGCCTGCCATTGCCACTTGAGGAGTAGGAGCAACACTTGCTTCCTAATTCTGCCTCCTCACCTCCACCACCAGGGATTGGGCCTGGCTTGAAAGGAAGCCCAGAATGCAGGAGCAAGGGCTTTGTAATGCAAGGGTCCTGTCCCTCCTCCACACCTACATTGGCAGATTCTGTGGAGTTTTGCTTTCCTAGGAACTCTGAGAGCTCATTAGCAGACATCAAGACTGTGTCTCTACGTCCTCTTGATTGAATTCCTTCATGAAACATGGCTGGTGGACAAGTCGCTGGGCTATGGTCTTGGATTTCATGCTGGCCCTGGGGTCAGCTCTGGGCTGCCATCTCTCCTAGTCTGAGGCAGAACAGGCAGCAAGTAGAGAAGAAGGTCATCCTTAGGCCCACAGGACAAAGCCTCAGTGGAACTTTTCAAGCCTGGCCCCTGGCTACTGGGGTTCCTTAGCAAGTAGGGACCTGAGGCCTATTTCCTAATTTAGGTTACTTCCCAAGACATAATTCGCCACTTTCTTAGCAGCACTCTCTTTTTACTTGACTTTCTGCTGACCTACAGTTTTCCTCAAGGAAGTGAACCAACTATTTTTTGACTCCATCCCCCTCTTCTCCCACTCACTGCCCTTCCCTGATGGATGGTTCCAGGGTTTTAGCAGAGCCACCTTCTGCGGGTAAAGCTGCACACAGGTCACACGGACCCCCTTCACCAGCCTGAAGCAGCTTAGAAGCTGCAGGCTCCCTTTCTTTTCACAGGGTTTTTTCTTGAGAAATTTTGGGCCAGTGCAGTCCTCGTCCCTGAAAGCTGTTCTGCGGTGGGGAGGCCTTGGTCACCCAAGCGTCCCTTCTGCATGATGGCCGTGCTCCCAGGCCATCCAGAATGCACCAGTGCACGGAGAGAGACAGTCTGCTGAGGTGTTATTGGATTTATAGCGAGTAATTACGTAAAAACTGCCGTTTCACTGGGCGAATCTCATTACAAACTGTATAAAGAGCAAATGAGTTGTGGTGGAGAATATTTGTTTTATTCCCATGGACTCTAATCCATATAACAGGGCATTCATCTGAGCACAAATGCTGGTGTTGCTCTGGCTTCCTGATAAAATGTATTTGGAATATATATTTAGTGCAGCATTTGCTCATGTGGGGCATGATAAAAAATCAGTATGGGACAGCTCCAGATTTTCCTACCTCGTGAGGAAGTTGCATGCTGTGCTGAGCAGATTGTTGTTTGATCTTGCTCCTCCTGGGAGAGACACTTGGCCAGAATGGATGGAACACACTATGGCAGTTTGACCGCATGGCAACTCTGGAATCCGCGCGCGCGCGTGCGTACACACACACACACACACACACACACACTCACTCAGTCTAGACGAATGTCCCCCTGCAGCCTTCACCCAAGATGGGTGAAAGTAGACCTTGTCATGGGTTATTGTTTCCTTCATTTTCAAAGAGTTGGTGGGAAAGCCCTTTTTTAGTATCAGATATTTTTTATGCTAAATCAAAGAGTTGATTGGTGGCATGTGAATTAACCCTTCAGCGCTACTAAATCTCTCTTACCACAATAAACAAGAGCCATTCTAAATAGATTGTAGCCTAATTCTTA
Source organism: Pteronotus mesoamericanus (assembly GCF_021234165.1). NCBI lineage: Eukaryota > Metazoa > Chordata > Mammalia > Chiroptera > Mormoopidae > Pteronotus > Pteronotus mesoamericanus. The sequence continues at coordinate 21,146,484 of NW_026555065.1, forward strand.
AAAGGATTGAGGGCAATAATATCAAATATATTTATACTACCTTACTGTGTATCTCAGCTGCTTTCACACACATTATCACATCTGATTGTGGAAGATTCAATAATCCATGTTTAATTATCCAGAGCACAAACTATTTAATAGGTGAAATCTGAGACCACCAAGAATTATTTTATTTATAAATATTTTTTATTTTTTTTAAGATTTTATTTATTTTTAGAGAAAAGGAGGGAGAAAGAGAAGGAGAAAAAATGTGTGGTTCCCTCTCACATACCCCCTACTGGGGACCTGGTCCACAACCGAGACATGTGCCCTGACTGGGAATCAAACTGGCCACTCTTTGGTTTGCAGGGTGGTGCTCAACCCACTGAGCCACACCAGCCAGGACTATTATTTATAAATATTTTATTATAGCCCTGGCCAGTGTGACTCAGTTGGTTGGAATATTGTCTCATAAACTGTAAGGTCATCGGTTCGATTCCCGGTCAGGGCACATGCCTAGTGTATGGGTTCAATCCCTGGTTGTGGTACATTCAGGAGACAACCAATTGATGTTTCTTTCTCACATCGATGTTTCTCTCTTTCTCTCTCATCTCCCTCTCTCTCTAGAATCAATGGATATATACTCCATTGAGGATTAAAAACATATAGACTTTTTATTATAAAAAATCGTATCACAGAACATTTAGAAAATATGAGAAAACTCTCTTAACCTCAGCACCTTAATACACTAATATTTGTGGTCTTATTTTCTTCTAATCTTTTCTTTTGTGTTCTTATATATGTAATTTTTAAAGTGCTTTTCCACTGTAGATTTCCAGACTGTACCACATAAATTTTATCTGGTCTCATACCATGTTTATAGCAAGAAACCAAGATTAATCAACCTCTGTTCACATGAAGGGCATTATATGGAAGACTATATATCCCATTGTTCAAAGTCAGCGTCACTTGGCCCATAATCAAAGTGCCAAAAAGATGGTGGGGAGAGCATCCGTTCTGTTAAAACCCAGCTTCTGTCTCTGGTTATTAAAATAGCTGAGCAAGGCAGCTGGAAAAAGCCATTTGAGAATCTTAAGAATGCTGTCACTGGTAAGGATGTCCCAGCTGTGCCTTGTTGTTCAGGATCTCTTCATCGTCTCAGGATGCCAGGTCCCAAGCTGAGCTCACTCCTGGGACTCAGATTCAGTGCATGGGAGTGCTTGGCCTCTGCCTGTGTCATTTAGGAGCTGTCAGTGAAACTGAGGTTAAGAGTCTCAGTTTGATGCCTTTCTTAATGTGACCTTGCCCAGGGTGTGTGTGTGTGTGTCCTCCAGGGACCTGTCATCAGCTTTTTTTAAAAAAAAAATCCTAACCCAAGGGTATGTATACTGATTTTAGGGGGAGAGGAAGTGAGGGTGAGGGTGAGAGAGAGAGAGAGACATTGATAGGTTGTTGACTTTTGCACACTCACGGACTGGAAATCAAACCTGCAATCTAGGTATGTGCCCTGACTGGGGACTGAACACATAGCATTTTGGTGTACAGGACGACACTCCAACCAGCTGAGCCATCTGGCCAGGGCCCTGTCTTCAGCTTTGACTCTAGTGTAGGTCAAACATGGGTGTGCATCTTTGTGAATGCATGTTTTGAAGAGTGATGCCAATTTCCTCCCCAGACTAGGAACTGCTCCCTTTTTCCTCAAGGAGAAAAGGAGTGGGTTTAGGGTCTCATTTAAGGAGGCACATGTCCCTCACTGGTCACATTTTCCTTCCCCCTTGTCCCTCCAACCTCCTCGTTCTGCAGAAGCATGTTAAGCATATGGGCCTCTAGATCAGAGATCTGTGTAGGCTTCTTCAGAGGTTGTACCAACTGCTGGTCCCTCAGCTGGGAAAGCTGAGACCCCTGAGCAATGGGCCCATATTTATAATCAGAACCTGCAGTTTAAGAACCTCCTAGCCTTCCTGCATACCAAGAGGAAAAAGGAAGCAGTTAGAGAAACTGTGGTATACTTGTGTTGAGCAGCTCATCCATGATGATGAACAATACAAGTTCCAAAACACCTGGCTGCCTGACAAGTGCCTCCCATTCCCCAAGCCAGAGAGTCTCCATGAAGCATGCAGATGTATTCTTTTCTTCTTTCATCCTTTTTTTTCCCCAAGTAGGCAGAGTCCCCTGAAGGACAATTACTCTCCAAATATGTACACAGCAGGACATGAGAGATCACTTCTGTCTGTAAAGGGTGCCTTGTGTCCAAAGTACTTCCCTGTGTATTGTGCTTTTCAATTTAGGACTCCTAATGCATGATTGATGTGTGTTTAAACAGTCCTTGCCTAATCGGACTGCTTCACCTTTGGGGCACTCTTGAGTACACGAAGCAAACTTGCAGAAAACACCATTGGCATGCGTGGAATAGTCCGAACACTCCAGTGTTGTACAGGAGCGATCATTATGAGCCTCGTATGGTGCCCATCCAACCCTGTGGTATCCAATGAGCTGCCCCTGACTTCTCAGGTTTCAGAGACTGGTCCCTGTCTCAGTATGCGGCATGTACTCAGTACGCGTTGAGCATCTGCCAGCAAGGCTCCATGAGATTCAGAAAGGGAAACTGGATGTTGTCCCTGCCAGAAGGGAGCTCCCATGGACAGTAAGTAAATGGCACTAGGTGGACTGAGGGGAAGGCAGGGAGTAAGGAGCTTGCAGTCATTGCTGGGGGTGTCAGGAGCCTTGTGAGGGGCTTTGCAAGGCCTTCTTTTCTGCATCATCCACACAGGCACTGAAGTCAGCTCCGTGTCTGCGGTAGCCCCGTGTGTGAGCCTGCTGAGCCCTTCCCCTGTCGCTTTGCCTATTGACTGATGGAGCCCTAACCCCGCTTGCTGCGGGTCTGGGCTGGTATGGCTGCGAAAAAGAAGTCTCCCGAGAGGAGGTCCCCAAGTTCTATTATTTTATTCATAAAAATGTAATTTGAACCTAATGACCTGTGGACAGATGGCAAATAGGAAAGAGAGACTAAGGTAGCTGACCCTAAACCTTTGGTTATTTTCATTTCATCCCATTCGCAACCCTTGCAGGTCCTTAGAAAGTATGCAAGTGACTCATTACAGATTCTGATGCTTGAAGTGGGTCATTCCTGAAAAAATGTATGAGGACTCTTGCTCTGATGCACGTTCATGGGGGGACAGTGTCAGGCCTGTCCTTTTCTGAGGGACTGGGTGCATATAAATAGAGCCTGAAAAAAATGGGAACATGACTTAAAGATATTTTCTATGTATATAGAGAGTATTGGGGGGGAGGATGTTATACATACTTTGAAAAAAAACTACACAGTCTTTGTGCAAACTGCTTTAGAAATTAGGCTCAAAATTGCTCTATGATGCTATCACCGGGAAATTTCTGAAATGTTGTCCTCAAGGAGTATTTGACATTTGGTAAAAATCTTAATATGTTGAAGTAAGTATGTCAAAAACTCAAACATTTTTAGCTCTTTAACTTATTTATTTTTGAATTTAGAAGAAAGGATAGCTTCAGATGGGTTTTCCCCCTTGCTTAAAAATAATGGTGCCGTCAGAGATTAACACAAAGAGGGCCCAGGACTATCTGCCGCGGTGCCAGTCCCTTTTATCCTGTCAACTTGGTTATTTTTGATTAGTTTGGAAAATACCACATGGTACAGTGATTACGTATTCAGTTTGTAGTTAAACTGCCTGGATCCAATTCCCAGGTCTGTTATTACTGTGTGATAATAAACAAGTTACCTACCTTTGCTGTGCTCCGTTTTCCCATCTGTTCCTCATATGAACTTTTCATACTCATGTAACAGATGGGAAAACTACTATCATAGTACCTATTTCATAATTGCTGTGAAGATTAAAAAATATATGTGAAATGCTTGGCACACAGTTGTTAGCACCCAGTTAGCATTAGCTTACTGTCCCCTCCCCGCCCACCCGGCCCCCATTAGGCACCTCCCCCTGGGGGATAATCAAGCCTGAGGAGAGCTTTTTAAAAATCCTCAGCTTGGCCACTTGTTAGCTTTTGCTAACAGCTTGGGTAAAAGTCTTCTAGTACTAGAGGTGTTTGAAATGTGGTAGAGTTTGAGCTATCTCTTAATTTTCTTTTTTTTTTTTTTTTAACTTACTGGTTTTTTAGAGAGAGGAAAGGGAAGAAATGAAAAGGGAGAGAAACATCGGTTTGTTGTCCCACTTGTGTATGTATCCATTGGTTGATTCTTGTGTGTGCCCTGACTGGGGATCGAAGCTGCAAACTTGGCATATTGGGGAAGATGCTCTAACCAATTGGACTACCCAGCCAGGGCCACTCTCTTAATTTACATGTATCTCAGTTGCCTCTGCCTTAGTAGCAAGAAAATTGAACTTATCAAGACTTAAACTTTTCCAGGACTCTGTGCACTCTGTCAGAGACGTGGTGCGGCTGTGCTTTCTCCCTGGCGGTGATGTTTCTCCTCCCTTTGCCTTTCTGAATCCCTGTCAGCGATACAACCCACCCATTCCCTTGCCTCCTTCCGCATCTTCTGTCATCGTTTTTTCATTCTTCTTTTTGTCTTTCATGCCTTCCTAGTCCTTGGAACCACCTTAAAACCAGGGAGCATAAAACCATCATGTTATAATCTAAATTTTAAATTTCACATGGATTTTTTTTTGTAAAACAACACCTAAACTCTATAGAAAGATAGTTTTAACTTTAAATTCTTGCCTAACTCAAAGTTATCAGCATGATATTGAGATGACAGTGTCTAAATATATGGAGTTTGGAACACAGTATAAATGGAAATTTTTGTCGGCATGCATACATAGCTTTTCATAATCTACCAATAGTATATTTCTTAGCTGATATTCTTCACATATACTCTCCGATCCAAGGTAAATATCCAGCAGCCATCCCTGTATAATGCTTGCTAGAAATGAATCATTCAAGACTTTATGCCAGGAAATTGATATTTTAAAGGATATCATACAATGAAACAGAAGTCACTTAAGTACCAGCAGTCTTTAAATTCAACTCAAGTGATAACTTTAAAAATAGTCAATTATATAGGTATGGGAAAACTTTATTTTTCCCTTTCCCGGCCAATTTACCCCAAACTGATGAAGTAGGAATTGGAAAGTTTGCACTTTTTTTAGCTTGTAAGTGAAGGAAGAGAAGTAGTTTACTGTTTGAATACTGGTGTCACCCATTGTTTCAAAACGTCCAAAGTATTGGGTTGGCCAAAAAGTTTCTTTAGTTTTTTCCATATGATGGCTCTAGTATTGCTTATTTGTCTTTAACTTCATTCAAAACAATTTTGTTATATTGTATTGTGACAGCTGTCATATTAGCCTGCATGTTTAAAAAACGTATCAGAATTGGTGAATTTTTGTGGAGCCATTTTAATATTAAAGATGGAAGAAAATACGCAATATTCTCAGCATAGTTTGCTTTATTATTTCAAGAAAGGTAAAGATGCAACTGAAACACACACAAAAAGATTTGTGCAGTGTATGAAGAAGGTACTGTGACTGATCGAATGTGACAAAAGTGGTTTGCAAAGTTTCTTAGTACTATTGACATTTTGGCCAAATAATTCTTTTCTGCTGGGCTGTCTTATGCATTGAAAGATGTTTAGCAGCACCCCTGGCTTCTACCCACTAGAAGCCAATACTGGGAGATAGCCGACATACTCAAAGTATCCAAATCAATAAAGTTATTGGTGAAATTGAAAAATATATCTTTTATTTTATGGAAAAAACTACACAGACTTTTTGGCCAACCCAATATCTCCTCTAATTGTCTTTAGTAAATAAATTAACAAAGTTATCATTCAGTGTCTCTGTCTTTCGAGATGAGCTGGGAGTGTCTGAGGAACAGGTGTTGGTGTGACCACCATGTGGAGAGCAAGGGGAAAGGAGAGAACACGATGAGCCCGAGACCCACTTCTGTCCCGCAGACCCCCCCGTCCCATCTAGAAGGACTCTTGCTTTTAAACTTTTTCCTTCAATCCTTCCCCCTTGAGCACAACACAGTTCAGCCTCTACTCCCCTCCTCCCCAAAGAGTCCCAGACATACCTTTCATGTTTTCTATTGCATTGTACATTAATATGTTAGAGATATCCCAGCGCCTGTGTGCTGGGATGGAAAGAAAATTAACAGTGGATCTGAGCCTGAAGTTCCTCATCTGAGAAGTAGAGAGGATTAGAAATAATGTGTGTAAATAAAGCCCTGGCCCATAGTTAGTTCAGACTCTGCCATCCTGAAATACATCCCTTTCCTTCCTGTTATTTCCACATGTATATGAGTGTATAACTATGACAAGAGAAACTTTGGAATTACAAATATTTAAAATCATGCTACATATTCAAAACACATACACAAGCCACCCCACTATGGGGAAAAGAATCCCACGGTTGAATAGTCAACTATTGTGTCTTTGTTGTGATGAGCAGAGAACTGGAGAGAGCTGCACATTTGCAACAGTCAAGAGCTTTGAGAGAGAGGAGGGGACTAGAGCAAGGGGGCTGCATGGGACTGGAAGAGGGAGACCTGAGACGGGGAGCTATTTGGGTAGCTGCCTGAGGAAGTGAGACTTTGGGGAAGAGGCTTCTAAAGTAATTTGAGAGAAGTTTTTCTGTCTGTCGTGCTGTGTACTGCTCCTCCGTGTCCTGGAGAAATTTCACAAAGGTTGCATCACACTTCAGTATGTTTGGAGCTGGACGTGTGGGCCGGTGTGTGCGTGCAGGTTCATGTGGCTTTGTTGTGTCAGTGTCCACACGATGGCCCAGTGGGAGTGTGGCAGGCACGAAAAGCCTCCGGTTCCTGCACCCTCTTCGTTCATACTGATGTTCTAAGTAACAGGTGAACATAAGTTCATTTTTTTTAAACTAAATTGAGACTTCCTGAGTAGTAATTTAAATGAGTTCCTCCCTGCTTACATCTGACTATGGACTTTGGCTTTTGTTTAGTACTCTTAGCTTGTTCTTTGGGTTCAGGAAAATTTTTATTTTAAAAAAATGGCATCAGAATTATTAATGAAGGAGGTTTCTACTTTCTGTAATGGCCTAGTACTTCCAGGTGAACTAGTTCTTCACAGATAACTGTACTGCTCAACAAAATGTAAAAACAACACCCACCTCACACCACTGGAGCATGATCCAGAAGCGGGCAGACACTGAAGGACAGTCTGCTCTTGGAGAAGGAGATAGCAGTGGGCGAGCTTCCCATTCTTGTATGGCTTTTAGCTTGAGGGCACATCTCATTCGGCGTCTTGTAAGGCAGTTAAAACTCTTTGAAATCTAAGTTAATATCGAACCCACAGAGGTCCGAGTTTGGGACACCACAGCAGCTAGAAAGTGAGAGGGGAAACCACAGAATGGAGAGAGGCAGACAAGGGAGCCCCAAATTCTATGCATAAATTCTGTCCAGATCTCTGGCTGACCTGTAACTCTGCCTGGGACAGACTCCAAGGAACCCGGGTAAGCCTGAAAGAATTGAGGCTTTTGAAAAATGTTTATATTCTAAATAATGTCACCTTCTTAAAATGATGAGAATAAATTCTCGGTTCAAGGCCTATCCCGGTAGCTCAGGGTGCAAGGCAGGAACCAACCCTGGACAGGGCATTCTTCCATTGCGGGGCACCCTCACTCAGACTGGCACAATGTAGGCATGCCCGTCAGCCTCACGTGCACAGCTTGGGATGTGGAAGGAAGCTGGAGTACCCAGGGAAGCCCACGCAGATGTGGTGGGGAGAACATGCATGCTCCACCCAGACAGGTGTTGGCCAGGAATCAATTTTTTTCCTCAAGTACATTATAATGAAATGACATCATTTGATGACATGCTGTGCCTGAAAATATTAAGTAACACAAGCCTATATTCACTGTCAAAAGGATTGCCATATACATAGCGGGACTTTTGCCCTGAAGGAGAGTTGTATTAGTTTCTTAGGGCTGCTATAATAAATAATCACAAACTGAGTGGCTTGAAACAACAGAAATGTATTTTTGCACAAATCTGGAGACTGGAAGTTTGAAATCAAGATGTCAACAGAGCTATGCTCCTTCTGAAGGCTCTGAAGAAGAACCCTTCCTTTCTTCTTTAGGGTTCTTTGGCATTCCTTGACCTGTGACTGCATCATTCCAATCTCTGCCCCCACCTTCACATGACTTTTTTGTCTCTGTGTGTCTTCCTCCTTTTGGCCTTCTTAAAAGGACATTATCCATTGGCATTAGGGCCCACCTACTCCAGGATGACCTCATCTTAACTAGTTACCTCTGTAAACACCTTATTTTCAAATAAGGTCACATTCTGATCTTCCAGGTGGACATGAATTTTAGGAGGATACTTTTCCAGTACAGAGGTGAATAAAAAGTATTATGAAATATCCAGAACTTCAAGTTCTAGGTCTTATTAATCCTTAAGTATTAAAGTACTCATATTCTCTCTTATGGAACACTGTTATTCATGAAAATGTATTGTGTGTTGTGATTATGGACACCTAATTACTCATGACTCATTTATATTTTAACTTTTATATATGTGGCCATTGAAAGCAACAAAAGTTTCATTTCATTGTAAAAATTTAAAGTTAATACACCACTAAGTAATCCTGGACCTTTTGTCTCCCTTTTCACCTTCCATTGTTCCAAATGAGTAAGGTTAAATAAATTTCGGGGAGAATAAGGTTATTAAAGTCTTTGACAAATCTGTTTTTTTTTTAAAGCAAAGCCAGTCCATTAAGCAGACCTAAATTTAGATTGTCAAAGCCCCATAGACTTTGAAAAGCAAGTTGTTAAAACTCATACTGAGTTTCAGTGTTGCTGCATTTGGAAATGCCTACATCTCAGAAATAGCCCTTTTACTACATCACGCTGGAAGAGGGAGGGCAGATTGAATGAGGGACTCTTGTCTTGGGGGTGTCATTTCAGGTATTAGTTGGAATTCCATATTCTTGACCTTCATGAATCCTTAAATTATAAATTCCTAGCAACTATGCTTTGTAAAAAGCATATGGACAAATCTCCTATAGCAGAGATGATTAATTTAAAATATTTAATTCAACCCAGAAGAACCAAAGATGAAATATCCTCTCCCTCAACACTTATATTAGCAAACCTGGCTTTTTCTAACAATATCCTTGAGTTAGAGGAAATGCAAATGAAGCTTTTGAGAGTCAACTTAAAGTGAAAACATTTTGCAGCTGTGATGGCTAATTTAACAATAAATATAAGCACCAGTAATTCTCTAGACATATTTTTTTGAGTCAGAATCTTAAAGTTGAAAAAATATTGCCTCCATGGCTCCTGCTGATGGGTTAAATCTTCAGCTACATTGTATTTCCTGTGCCTGGAACGACTCTCCTTGGTGTGAAAGTGACCACCAATATATAACTGGGAGTTTAGTGCTGAGACCCAGCTGCTGGGTCAATAGGAGCATCCCCACAGTTTTTTGTGCAGAATTAGTTTCCAGTTCTGCTCACCAGTCTGGGAAAAGAGCTCCTGAAATAGGATTTGTTAGCGATACCTTGCTGCTTTTATTCAGTCAAGATTCTCTTCTTGAGTGCCCACTATGGATCAAGGATTAGGCATACAAAAGCAGTAAGACAAGGTCCCTGTCCAGCCTGCCCTGTCTCCATGAGAATTACAACATATTAACAGGGAGGATAGGCCCAGAATACTATGAAAGCTCAGAGGAGAACACCTGGAATTTGCTTTAAAGAACCATATATAGCTCAGTGGGCTGAGCACTGGCCTGTGAACCAAAGAGTCGCCAGTTCAATTCCCAGTCAGGGCACATCAGGGCACATGGGGCGCATGAGAGGTAACCATGCATTGATGCTTCTCTCCATCCTCCCTCTCTACAAATAAATAAAATCTTTAAAAATAAAATAAAGAACAATATATATCTCCATTTATACAAACATGATTTCTGTGCTTTAATAACTGAATTCAACTGTGGTACGGACAAGAAAGAAATGTATCGAACATTTTTTTTAAAAGACAAAATTTGCCAAAACAGTGTACTCTAAAACTAAATCAATGTAATGACTAATCTAAGCAATCTTAATCATTTCCTTAATTAATTTGAAAGAGCCTTAAAAGAATTAATGACCCATTCACCAAAGTCACTGTGATAATGCTCAATTTAAAGATAGCTTTTCAACCCATTCTTCCAGCCTCCTTGCTGAATTGAAATTGTGGGAATTGTCCTCCATTCCTACTTCTCATTCATATCCCTCTTCAAATGAGTCGCTTAAACACCATTTACTCTGGCACTTAAATATTTCTCTAGTCCATCACATTTTATCCTCATTGCCATTGTGTTAGTTTGGGCTCCCATCAGAGGTCACTTGGATTGTTACAGTGATTTTCCAACTGGCCTCCCTTAACCATCTTCCAATCCCCCTCCACCAACATGAAATCTATCCAAGTCTTATTCCCATTTAAAGCCATTGCGCCCCTGGCCATCACCTACAGAATAAAGTCCTTAGCGTGGCATCCATGCCCATTCACCACCTGGCCCTTGTCTACCTCACCGTGGGGATCTCCTGCAGCAGACCGCCCTACCTTACACCAGGGTCGCGAGTTGAAATTCCTGGAACGTGCCCTGCTCTGCACATGCTGTTGCCTCTGCTGTTCGCCCACTCCTAGGCTGGCAGGCTTCTGCATATCCTTCAAAACTCGATTTGTAAATCAGCTCTTTTGTGAGGCCTTTCTGGTAGTCGCATGCCACCAGCCTGTCCCTGTACCTTGTACATCCCTCCCTCATGACATATATCATCCCATTGTAATTTGAGAGAGATTCTTCCCTACCCCAAAATAATGTTCGCCTCTAGTTAATAGAAAATTTAGGGAATCAGTTTGTCATTCATCTCTCGAGTCTTCCTGGGCAAGGAGAGTAGGTATAAATAATATGGTCTCAAAAGAATTCTTACTTGAAGTGCAGGGAGGACTTGAATGCAATGAGGAGGCTGCTCCAGAGCCTGTTCCACTAACTGGGCCATTTTACATGGTCGGATGTCACATGCATTTCTAAGTAAGCATCTTTGACAACTTGAAAAAGACACCCCAGATAACAACATATGAGACTCTACCTGGGGAGGAAGACCCACTGAGGCAAATAAAGTTGCCAATGATGTATCGTTTTGCTGAGGCAGCAGCTTTTCTTGAATGGAGCCAATGACTTCCTCTGGTCTACACATACCCTGTTGAAAATTAGGACTGTCTGTACACCAAGGAAGAACAAGACTGATAACAGCCTTCGTGGCTATAGAAAGGATGCCTGTCTTACACCCAGCTCCTGCCTCAACGCAGCAGGTTTGGGATTGGTTACCAGCTGATCTCTAATCTCTGGGATATAGAAATTTGGAATTGTTCTGATCCCCAAAAAATCTAAAAGAAAAAAATAAGAAATCTAGCTTTAAATGCTGCTCAGTTCTTATTCATCATCTTCAAATATTGTTGACTAAGTCACTGGTTTCCAGTTAGGGTTTGAGGATTCCCCTTGGGGTGCCCTCTGGGGAAGCTCAGCATCTGGACTTTCCCCAGCAGGAGCAGTTTTCTGTTTGAGGCCAGTAGTTGCCGGGTCTCAGAGATCCAAAGAATTCAGGAAAGAGTTCAAGCAATGGGCCCAGGTAAGATTAGCTTTTGCTAATCTTCAGCTATACAATTAGACTTACAGTCAGGGGATTATAAATCCAACCCCAAACTGTGTGGAAGAATGGAGCTCTAGGTTGTTTGTGCAGGGGCCATATGAAAATATCAAAGGATGGGTGTTTAGCATAATGAAAAGAGTGTGAACTTTGGAGAAAGACAAGCCTGAGTTTGAGTTCCACATACTGGTTGTATAGTCTTAGGTATGTTGTTTAACTCTACTAAGCCTCAGTTTCCTCTTTTGTAAAGTGGGATAAATAGAAACCTTTTTATGGAATTATTGTTACATTAGAGATCATGCTCGTAGAATGCTTTGCACATGGTAGGCTCTTAAAAATAGTAGTAATGATTTGAAGTTTGTGTCAAGAGTGATGTGATAGACTCATACGATCCCCCTGGGCATGCCATTGGCCAGTCCTTATCCAGTGACTGCTTCAGGCAGGGATATAAAAGCCTTGGCTATATCAACTATATCAAATAGTCAACTTGAAACTACTCTAAAGGATCATTCTAGCTCTGGAGCTTCCCATGGTTTGGCCAACTTGGTACTAGGCCTGCATTATAGCTCGCTTCTCTCTCTGTGCCTTCCAGCTTTCCCCCACTCCTTTCCGTTGGTGTTAATCCTAAGAGCACACCTTAAAGATACCCTGCATGCTAAACTCCATCCCAGAGATCACTTCCTGAGGACCCTGATCTGTGACAAGTGGTAAGGCAGGTACCCAATCCTGTGTTTATTACCCATTTTCCAAGGTGCTGAAGCCCAAAAAATATCCTGTGACACCTTGACCAGGTGTCAGGAAATATTTTAGAAAGACAAGCAAAGCATCAGAAAAAACTGTATAGAGAAAAATCCCTAGAGACCTGTGGAATTTGCCCATAGGAAGGCATTTGATAATTTCCAGAAGTTAAAAACATCCTAAATCCTATTCCACATGAGCTCAGAAACATGAAAGTATTTTCCAACATCAACTGCCTAAGAAGAACTTGGCTATGAGATTTACATTGACATAATTAAGCAGATGTAATGAGTAGTCTTTTCCAGTATTGAATTTTTAATTCCCCATCCCATGCCAAGGACCCAGCTAGAGACCTTCCTAGAAGCGGAGCCATGGTTTTGTTCCCCATGACTGTGTGGATGGCCTAACCAGTTATTCTGTAGCTGGGCTCCCCTGTAGGCATCTTTCTGGCACGCAATACTGTTGAGGCTGGGAGCCCCTGTCCCACTCAAGCACAGCAAACTAGACAAAAGGCAATACCTGGGATACCAATCCTGAAATGAATTTCTAGCATTAAGTTAGACTGCTAGGGACAAGGAACTCCGTCTCCAGGAACAACAGTCTTACCCCAGCATGATTCTTCTCTGTTCTTTCCTACTCTGATCTCACTGGATATTAGGAACTGAAGACCTAGGAGGGAGGACTCATAAGGTTAGCTAGTGCTAATCTTCAGCTATCAGCCTGGTCATGTCACTTAGTAGTTAATGAACAGCTGCTGCTCAGGAAGTACAAGGCTCATGTGCACCATGAGTGCAGACACTGGATACACTTCCACCTCTCCATGATGGAGAGGGAAATGGACATGAACATGGCAGGGGCAGCAGTAGGACAGTTAAGTGCCATGAGATGAGAGGAAAGAAGCAGGATTTTCCTAGGACACTTTTAAGATGTCTCTAAATCCCATATCCCCGCATCCCTGAGAACACATAGGTAGTGCCTTGCCCAAGGGAGGCCCTCGATAGATACATAGTTGACCCTTGAACAACACAGGATTGCACTGCATGGGTCCACTTATATGTGGATTTTTTTCAGTAAATACAGTTGGCTCTTCATAGTCACATGTTTCCTGTCTGCGGATTCACCAACCAAGGATCAAAAACAGTATTTTTGCATTCCCAGCTGCAGATCAAAAATACTGTTCCCACAGGTGGTTGAATCTGAAGATGTGAAGGGACAACCACAGCCTTCAGGGGACTCGATCTCAGTGTTGGTGGCCTTGCCATACAAAGGCACAGAGGTGACAGGGATGTGCCAGAGGCCTCAGAGGCAACCGCTGAGCTCAAGGCTCTTGCCTCTCGTGCACTCACTCCTATTCTCAGGCCAAGTCTTGCCCCTCTGTTTTTCATCTCACTGCAAGGCCTAGACCATGGTCTTACTGGTGCCTTGAGGATCTAGTCATCCCTGCTCCAATCCCAATGCACATTAGATAATACAGTTCCAAACGCAAGAATTATTTAGAGGCCAATAGGCACCTTTTGCTCCCCAGGCACTGAAGTATTACATCTAGGAAAACCCTCAGGAAACTAACAAGTTCAGGGATCCTAGGGCACTCACCATTAACTTTAACAGATTCAGGAACTCTGCCTTGACCTGGCTGGTGTGGCTCAGTGGATTGAGCACCAGCCTGCAAGTCAGAGGGCCATGAGTTCGATTCCCAGTCAGGGCACATGCCCAAATTGCGGGCCATGTCCCCAGTAGGGAGCGCTCAAGAGGCAACCACACATTGATGTTTCTTTCCCCCTTGCTTCCCCTCTCTAAAAATAAATAAATAAAATCTATTAAAAAAAAGAAAAAGAAACTCTGCTCTGAAATAAATTTAGGATAGTGCAGGATGAGGTGAAGGGACACCTTATCATCCCCTTCTCATCTGTGTCGTCCCCTGGCCCTCTATTGGACAGTTGAAGAGTTCTCAATTTCATATACAGGCCATGCAATTAAAACTTCATTCTACCCCCTACCTCTAAGGCCCTTCCAGATAGAAATTTAGGACCCCCATGGCCACCTGGGTTGTAGTCTAGGAAACGAAGGGCCTGGGGAGGACAGGAGAGGTAGAGAGAGCCTCAGGAGGCATCCTGGGAAATCCTGAACAGGCCTCACTGTACAAGGCTGGAGGCAGGCACTGGGTGATCTAACCAGATTTTCCCATTGCTCACAGTGGAATGTAAAAATGACCAGACTCCTAGCAGAATAACAGCTTCACATAATAGTCTTCACTGTCTCAGGCCTGCTGGAGGCAGTTTCTAGAACTGAATGAATTGTTTAATTGCTCTCTCTATTTCCTTTGAGCAGTGACTGAGTTTTTTAATTAATTAAACCCTCAGTAAATGTCTTAATAAATATCTAGCTTGTAAAGCTCCCTAACTATTCTTTTAAAAAACTTTTTTGTCATCATTTATGAGAAGATGGAGAAAAACAAAAAATAAATAAAAAAAGAAGATGGACCTGGAGTTCGATTACTCTGGTCAACTAATAACAGAATCAGAGTTTGTGCACATAACAGGATGTGAGATCATTTACACAGAGGGAAGCTGAGGCTCAGCGAGGGAAATGACTTACCCAAGAGATCAAAATCAGAATTTGCCCTTCCTTCCTCCCATCATTTCCCTCCTGCCCCAAACTGCCTGCTCAAAGCTGGTCACGTACTTTTTTCCTTGGGAGGACATCCTTGGGGCACCTATCCTGTACCCATCCACTTCCCACCCAGGAGGGACGGAGGAAGGAGAAGACTGGTCATGACAGCTGGGAGGAAAGTCCCACCGAGAAGCTGAAGGAGCACAGATACAGGGAAGAGGCAGGAAGGAGCAGGCAGTGGCCTGGGACAGTTCCCAACACCCCCCTAGAGGCCATGAGAGGAAATGTTCTGCAACAGACCCCTGCCACTCAGGACAGAACTGAGGTGAGAAGGAAGCTCTTTCTCTGAATTAGGTTTGATGATAACTGTTAGCTTTACTTTCTGATGATCTAGTTCATGGCAAAAGCACAGTTTTGAGCTACTTCGTCACTGAAAGTGAATGGTAATTAGAGACGAACTTTACAGCCAGAATTGTGCACCTGCCCACTGTCAGGAAAGGCAGGGCTTGGAAACCTGGCAGAAAGGAACAGAGTTTCTGTGGTATTTAACTGACAACCGTAATGCTCCAAGTTGGTACCCCTGGTATGTGAAAACGTGAGAGCTGAATAATGGCGGGAGTTGTGCTGACAGAGCTGCATTGTGGTGGAGTTCAGATGTCCACTTTCATCCCCTGTCCTGGCGGTCTCTTTGCTCCAAGAGCTGACAGAGACCAACAGGGCCGGAGAAGGGTTGGTCTAGTCCTTTGACCCACACACCATCAGCCCCAGCATCGGCTTGGAACTTACTAGAAATACAGATTATCAGGCCCATCCCAGGTCCACAGAACCAGAGGGAGCTGGCAATCCGTGTGTGAACAGCCCTCCAGGTGATTCTGATGCAGGTTCAAGTATGAGAACCACTGGTCCAGAGCACAACACGGTTCTGAATTTGTTGTTTATTAAGGAAATTCTCCTTCCAAGGGAGCTAGCCATCTGCCTGCTGCCTTGCCTACCCACTCCGTCCCCCTCCACCCCGGGGCAGAACGCCACTGTTGGGAAATTTGGGATTTGTTCTACTGCTTTCCCAGACCTCAGTATCGGTACGGTAATCCATCCCCCCACCATCTGTTTGGCTCCTGGCCCCAACTGTCTCACTCCTCCCCAGGGACCCCCAGTTTTGTTGTTTCTAATAAGGTTGTTTCTGCTTGTGCTGGGGAGAGAAGCATTTGTAAAATGTGGCTTTGTACCATTAAGTGGGACCATAGACCAAGAGTCAGGCCCGTGGCCCCGACCTCAGAGTGCCATCCGCCATGATGAGGGACTTGTCAAGGGAGGCCCTGGCTGTGCTTCTCAGGAGCAGCAGTGAGAGGGACCTGTCTGGTCCTAGCCAGGGCTGCCAACGGCTGCGAGTCCGCGGGTGAGCTCCGGGAACCTGGACTCCCATCAGAGAGCCGTGGGCTCTACTTGTCCATCCCTCCCCCTTTCCCTTAGGCAGTAGCCTGAGGATTCCAGAGAGAAGAATTTGAGACTAGTTGGCTCCCATTAACTTCAACACCAGAAAGAACCAATTATGTTTTTTGAGAGAGATCGAAGCTCTGGGTTAATTTAATGAAATGCATTTTGCCAAATGCTTTTTTTCTTTTTCTCAGTGCCACAGCATTAAAAGGTATAGTGTCTGTTGCAACTGTGCTGTATCTCATCCTCCACCTCTCTCAGCTCTTCCTCCTGGAGCATTAGGAGAGTGTCAAGGGAATCTCATAAGAATCTGTCTTTGCCTGTGGTGCTGAGTAGAAGCTGCCAGGTCTCTGAGGTGATTGATTTCAGAACATATATTTAATATTTTCTACTCTTTTTCCAACCTAGCATGGGGAAAATAGGCTTGGGGTATGGAGAAGATGCCAATCTGTTCTGTGAGAGCCCTATAGAGCAGATTCCTAAATGGTGGCTTACCCCATAAGCTTGGAGACACAGAGCAGGTGAACATGTACCCGGACCTGCCCAACTGTTCTTGTCTAGAGAGGACTAGCTCCTGTTCCACGTGTGCACAGTCTCGCTGCTAAGGCCTTGTTGTGTTCAAGTCCATGCAGCCTAAGGGAAGGTGTCACAGGAGGCAAAGGAAGTTGGCAGAAAAAATACATAGGTTTTTATGTATTTTATGTATTTTGTTTTGAGCCTCACAGTAGTCCTTTGAGAGATGTAGTATCAGTCTTGTTTTATAGATAAGGAAACAAAAGCTCAGACAGATTAGGGTCATTACCTCAATGTGTGTCTGCTCAGGTCTGTGATCACAAGCTCACAGCCTTGACCCCAGCCCTAGGGCTCATCCTTAATGCCTTCGCCTTCGCGGAGCCTGCCCTCTCTCTGTTCCCTTTGCTTCCACCTCAACTTCTAGGAGACATGAGTGACCTAGTGGCGTAGTTGAAAAGGAGATTGCACCAGGATTCAAAAGCCCTGGCCTCATTCATTTATGGGATGTCTCCAGCCCAGAATCCATCACATTCATTGGTACTGACCAGTAAACAGCTTTCTGCTGAGGAGGAGGAATACTGGGGGAATAGCTACAGGGTTACGAGAAGCAGTGAGGATGCTGAGCTTGCCAAATTCCCTTGACCAAGGCCATTCCTTACAACTCCAGAATTTCCCAGATTTGCCAAATAACATGTGCATTTGCCCTCTGGGGGAGAAAAGAAGGCAATAAAATGAATTGGGAGCAAGAAGTCCATTTACCACAAAATTCTGGACTCCCTTCTCAAGTTATCTGAAGCAACATTGTATGAGAGGGTTGTGTGTGTATGAGAGAGACGGGTGGGGGTGGGGGGGTGTGGAGAGAGAGAGACTAGGCACTTCTCACAAATACAAAGCAATAAGTTTTTTCCTAACAAGCCTGGCTTAGTTTTCAGTAATTCTGCAGCTGTGACATGACTAGTCCTCTGAGATATTTAGCACTGGCTGGAAAAATACAACCAAAATATATTCAATCCACAGTAAGAAACAGTGAAGCTTCCGAGAGTCACCTTACTACTGTAAAAGTGCCCTCTCTGTGGGAAAGAGAGACCAGCTTGCTTTTGTTCAGGCCCAGCTCAGGATTTTTTCTTTCCAGACACTTTACCAGATACTAGGAATCCACATAGGAATGAGAACGCCTTGGCTCTTGAAGCATCATCATTGATATCTCACTAAGGCCAGCCCTTTCATTAGCCCTGCTCTTACAAGCTGCAACAGCAGGTCTGAAGAGGGTCTTAATTGCCCTTGTTGAGCCTGGTCGGGGCCATCTGTGCTGACAGAACGCCTAGTCCTCCCTCCCATGACATTTACTTGCACGCACCCAGGCTGGATGTGTTTTCCCCGCCCCATGAGTGCACCCTCTGCATGCACTGTGGCGATGAGCTAAGCTAGTTCTCTGACCCCAGCAAGGACTGCCAACAGGGCTCCCTGAGGCCCGTGCCTGGCATCGGAACCTACAGACATCTATTTGCATCATGAAAATCACCCGACTCCCTCAATTTGCATGTAGAATGGGGATTATTGGCGCAAGAGGTTGCTGTCTTTATTAAGGACTGGGTGAGGCCAGCGGCTGCAGGAGTCTGGGTAAGCACTGTTCCCCCCTCCCTCTCACTCCCCCCACCACTGGGGCCGGGCCTCTCCGCCAGGGTCCCTCTGGCCCCACAGCAGCCTCCTGGTCCTATAGCCTGGATACCAGGTGCCTGCACGGGCCCCATCCTTCCAGCCTTGGTTTTGGAGTCCATCTCCTCGGAGAGTAGGGAGCAGAGGGGACTTGGGACAGCCTGCTGCGGAAGACAGCCTGGCCGCATTTCTCCCTGGAATGAACTTCCATCTTCCCCCAGAGTGAGCTTTTCAGCTGCAGCTTCAGCAGTTCCTAGACAGATTGTCTTGCTTTAGGACCAGGCAAGAAAAGTGGGCTCCAGGGCCAGCAGCTCAGCAAGGGTTCCCTCCCATCAAAGAAAATGTAGATGAGGATGGCAGGTGCTGAGGTTAAGAAATCTGGGGCCCTGCCGTTAGCATCGGTGCCCCTTATCCTCCCTCTGCCTCGGGAAGCTGGGCTCGGAGTGGGGCACCAACTCAGAGGTCTGCAGAGGACTGCACCCCAATAACGGATTTCACCTTTCGGCTCAGCTTTCTCATGCCATGGCCCTGAGATGATGAGCTCATGTGGCTGTTCCTCTGTGACATTAAAGTGCTTTTGTACAGCATCTGCTTCTGAACCCGGCAGACATCGGCATACACATGCCCTTGGAGGACACTGATAAGGAAAGCAAAGAAGTCTTGGCCTACCAGAAATTTAAATAGAAAGTGAGCGAGAATAGAGGCCGAGTGCCATCCCACCCCGGGTCCCTGGTCTTCCCTGTCAGGCCTCTGAGGACAACTTGTTCAGCGCCTGCCCCCTCATCCAGGCACCCCCATCCTGACGAGGTCTTTCTCCACCTCTGGACTCTTGTGCTTTCGGGCAGCCGGTGTTCACTGTCTCCTGCCCTCCATCTCACCTGTGCCTTCTCGACGGGCCCAAGACGCCAAGGCCAGCTCCCCTTTTAACAGCAGGGGCTGAGAAAGTTGGGCTTGCTCTCGCCCTCTCAAGACTCACGTAGCTTGCTCTTAAAATCGGCCTGCCTCACAGGTAAGCAGGATTGAATAAGGTGAGGCCCAGCGAGTAGGGGGTTTTCGACATGTTAGCCCCGCTGACCAGGGTGCACACTGCTGGTGTCCCTGGGATTGACCCCACGATGAGTTCAAGTAAAACCGCCCAAGGGTATGGATTAGAAGGCAGAAAATGCAATTAACCTTGACTAACAAGTTTAGGTCACTGGCCCAAGCTGCTTACTGCTTGCTGCCTCAGTCCCTTCCCTGAAGAACAGACAAACCACGGAGAACCAGAACCAGGTGCCCCAGGGAGGAGCAAGAATATGAATTCTCCCAACCTCAGTTACAGAATGATTCTCAGGGGCTCATGAGTCATCTGTGCACCATATAGAGAGAGGCAGTGGGTTGACTTATGTGCACTATTATTTTCACAGTTGATAAATTTGTATTTTATGAACCACAATAGTACCCACATGTTGTTTATTTTTTAATGGGTGCTTAATAAGTTATTTTGACCCAACAGTGACTTTGGGAAGAGAATAACGTCAGAGGTTTATCTGGATTAGGATGCCCTGCCTCAGCTCGCTCATTCTTAAGACAAACATCCTCAGACCTGGAGCCCTGATGTTGTGACTAAACAATTATCACCTGTCAACACAAGTGCCTTTTTCTCCAGAATAATCAATGGCACAGCATTCAGCACACAACACATGGCTTAGCCATAATGCAAGGGCAACTGCAGGCAAAGGGAAAAGAAGATAGAACTCACTGGACTTTGCCATCCAACCAAAAGAGCTTGGCTGCCACAGAATATTCCAGAAAGACCCAAACTTAGGACAGGAAAACCACAGACAGGAAGTTCTAGGATACTGCTGGCATCTGGAAGTGCAAGGAGACCCACAAGCCTAGGAAGTTTAGAATTCCTAAACTCTTGCCCCTTCCAGCACTTTGTCATAGGGAGCCCACCATGGCAGTTGAGGTGAATGTGACTTCCCCCTGAGGGCTGCCTTGGGCCACAGCACCAGCCACAGATGTGCACTTCAATAGAGGGGCAGGTCGTGACCTCTGTGTAAGGCACCGTAGCAGTGCTGTGAGTTGATGCTGCCTTTGTGTTTCTGCTGGGGATTTAAACTTCATGGAATTTCGCCATAAGGAGGAGCTCTGCTCCTGCTTCTCTCACCACTCCCCTCACCCCGCACCCTCCAGTCTTGGAGACCGAACAAAGGAAGGTGCTTCTCCTCATTAGTCTACACAAGAGCCTTTTAGCTCAGAATGATGCGTCTACCACTGGTAAATGGGAACCCGAGGAAACTGTAACTTCATGGTGGGAAACAGCATTTTCACCAGATGCTGAGAAATAACAAGAAAAAAAAATCCTTTTTTAATGATATAGGGAATATGTAATGGGATATGTCTTTTTTTTTTTTTTAATAACTACCTAAAGAGGAAAGCCATGCTTCCTTTTCTTCCTGCGAGGTGAGAGAGGTCAGGCTGGACCTGCTGAATTTAAGGTTCTTACCAGCTAGGAACCCTACAAGTGTATTTGAGCTGCCAGCCCATGAGAATGAGTTGTTTTAATGGAAGACGTGAGTCTTACAAAAAGCCCAGGTGATTTCTATCACAGAAGCATGTTTTTCCCGTGCCTACCCCACACTTCTGCTACTATGGTTGTATGTATGAAAGCAAACTTAACTCACCCCAGCTCGTCACAGTGTAGCAGCCAGCTTGGCGCAAAGTAAAATCTATAGAGAAAAATACTCACAACATGCAGTTGTCTCTTAATATTGCATTTCAGTTCTGAGAAGGATAATCACACAGGACATGCCTCTTGGGGGAGAGTTAAACATAGTTCTCTTGCTCCCAGAAGAACCTTAAAAATGAGTTAAAGCTCTTCCTACATTCGAGGGCATCAGTAAGGAAATAGTTGGCAGCCCCTTCCCAAAACAACCGTTGTTGATGGAATCCTTTGAAAGACCACCATTGCGGTCCACCACCCAGAAGTCCCATTGTGACTCCTAGCAAGTCTCTGTCCTGAAAGTACCTCTTTCTGGTGGGAGACCAGAGGGGTGAGGGTGGAGTGGTGGGGAGACTCACAGCCTCAGGGTTATTTTGTGAGAGGGAGGGTGGGGCCACCGGAAAGGAGGGTGCCTGCATGTCACCACCTTCCTTAGTTGAGCTGTCCACCCACTCATTCTCCTAATCCTTCATCTATAAGCTTCTTAAGATATTTGTTGAGCCCTGGCTGGTGTGGCTCAGTGGATTGAGTGCCAGCCTGAGCACAAAAGGGTTGCAGGTTTGATTCCCAGGCTAGGGTACATGCCTGAGTTGCGGGCCAGGTCCCCAGTAGGGGATGAACAAGAGGCAACCACATATTGATGTTTCCTCTCTTTCTCCCTCCTTTCCCCTCTCTCTAAAAATAAATAAATAGAATCTTTTTTAAAAAGAGAGATTGCTGAGAGATTCCATATCCTGCCCTAGTTCTCCTTGGATAAGGTGGGGTGAGCCAGCAGAAAGGGCAGAGGTGCGGTGTAAACCTTCCGTGGAGCAGGGCCAGGCCCTTCTGTAATTACCCATGGTCTTGGTCTTGGCACAGGTGAGATTCCTTGGCTAAGACAACCTCAATTTGAATGCAGAATTAGACACAGAGCCACCACAGATGAATACCTCAGCCGCAGAGACCACTAGGGGCAGGCCCACAGAGCGAAGCCTTGCAGAGCTCTGGATGTTCTAACAGTTTCCTGCAAGTCATTCTCTTCCCAGCTTATCCCAGATATCCAGGCAGGTCCCTGAAGAAGAAGGTTATGGGTTTAGAAATGGCATAATTTCCCCACATTTTGTGAAACTTTTTAGCTAACCCTCTACCTTCTGTTCATTCATTCATTCATTTATTGAACAGGTAATTATTGAGGACCTGTCTGCCAGGCCCTGAGCTAAGTTCTGGGGGAGGGCTCCTGCCTTCAGGAAAATGAAAGCCTAGGAAGGGAGGGGGCAACACATAAATAAGTAAACAAATCAACAAGATAGTTACCTATTACTGTCAGTGCTGTGAAGGAAATAAACAGGACAATGAGATAGAAAGTAACTGGACAGGGCATTTCTGTAGGGGGAGGACCCCTCTGCAGAGAGGACATTCGAGCTGAGACCGCAAGGACAGGAGTGGCCTTCAGAAGAGCTGGAAGAAGAGGGGCCAGGCAGAGGGAAGACAGACATGCAGAGGCAGAAAAGCCATGGCGCGTTCCCAAACAGAGAGGCCATGGCCAGGGAGTAGTGAGGAGACAGATTCAGGAGGACCGCGGAGAAGAGGCAGCGGCAAGGTCATGTAGGGCCTTGGAGGCCCCTGATCAGAGTTTGGATTTTATTCTGAGAGCAACAGAAAGTCACAGATCGTGTTAAGCAGGAGTGGCGATGTAATTCAAAAGGACTGTGTGCTCGCCGCCGCATTGTTTGTAATGGAAGATTAAAAATAAATTCCGTCGATATGGAGCTGGGTAAATAAATTTAGGTTCATTGCAGTAGTATGCAGCAGTTAAAAACTGAGGCTTATCCATATATACTGCTACAGAAGGATTTGCAAGAAACCCTTAGTGGGGAAAAAAAAAACCAAAAATGCAGTACAAAAGATGCTGCCAGTGTATTTTCGAAAGAGGAGATGTACATGTATATAGGCTTGCCTATAATGTAAGACCACATTAAGGATACATACGAACCCAGTAAGGGGTTGCTTCTGGGGAAAGGAACTGAGGCACAAAGTGACTAGGGTGGAAGGGAGACTTTTCATAGTATATCCTTTCATATGTTTGAATATCTTATTAGTTGCCTATGTTACTTATTCAGCAAAAAAGAGTATATTGTGGTCACAGTGAGGAGAAAGGGTGAGAGCAGAAGCAGAGAACCGGTTGGAAGGCTCTGGCCGAGGTCCAGTTGAGGGATGGTGGCGGCCGACCTACGGCGTGGTAATGGGGACAGAGAGAAGTGAATGGATTTACGATGTGCTTCAGAGGCAGAGCCAGCTGCATTGATGTATTCCACGCTGACATTTCCTAGGAAAGCCTTGTGCATCAGAGATCAGAGCTGGGCTCCCCTAACTCTGACTTGCCTGACATTTTTGTGGAAGGAAGCGTTCTTGGGCTCCTTTTAGGTGCTAAAGCCTCAGGATTCCAGAGAATATCTAATTATCACAACACAGAGGACATAGTTATGGACAGGTGCCCCTTTCCTATCCTCGTGCAGCTGTTAAAATGATTTTTAATAACTATAAACACAAAGTTCCACTGAAGAAGCCCTCTCATTTCTCAATGGAGTTTGCTTTCTTTGCAGAGAGATGCCAAAGGCCAGTACCTGTTTGACCTTCTTTGCCACCACCTGAACCTACTTGAGAAAGACTATTTTGGGATCCGCTTTGTGGACCCGGATAAGCAGCGGGTAAGTCAATATTCAATACACAAATAAATGGAGGAGAGTGTTAATCAGTAAGCATGGAGCTTTGAACTGCCACTTATGTTCAGAGTGTAGCCTCAAGAGTCCAGGACCAGCCAGATCCTGCAGTTGGGTGTCACCTCTTCAAATCATATTATGAGACCTGGAAGACACGTTAGCAGAGCTCACCCTGTGTGCTCATTCCTTTTGCAGATGCTGAAGGGGCAGCCTGGAGAGCTCAAATAATTTGACCAAAGTTTCCCAGTCAGAGGGAGGACAGCTGGGCTAGTGTTGCGGCCTCAGAGCCCAGGTCAC
Organism: Pteronotus mesoamericanus; assembly: GCF_021234165.1. Lineage (NCBI taxonomy): Eukaryota > Metazoa > Chordata > Mammalia > Chiroptera > Mormoopidae > Pteronotus > Pteronotus mesoamericanus. The sequence goes on from NW_026555065.1 coordinate 21,170,755, forward strand.
AGGCGGAACCTCTCCCACCCCCTTTTTAGTAAACGGGCTGAACCACATTGTTCCTGTGAGGAAGCGCCTCCCCTGAGGGGCCACACCCACTCAGTCTCTGAGGAGAAAGGGAGCCAAACTGACGCAGGCCTTTCAGGTTCCTGTACGTCCTGCAATTCTTGTTCTGCTCTACGCAGTATGGGCAGCTCTACAGACACAGGGCATTGACAGGACTGTGATGTCCCTGACAGAGAGAGAGACAAGTCCATTATCACCAGGCCTCTGCTCACCTCTCCTGCTTCACCTCCCCTGGCCGGTCTCCTCCCTGCTGTGGCCCAGCCAGACTTTTCTGTGGCTTCCAGACATATCATCCTTCTCTCTTTTCAGAGCCTTCATCTCTATAGTTCCCCCTGCCTAGAATATTCCTTCCCCCCTTCCTCACTTCTCTACACTTTTCTTCTGGCTAACTCCCTTCTCACACAATAAGGTCTTAGCTTAGACTTTTATTTTTCCCAGAAGTCTTCCCTAACCTCCACTCTGAGTGACGGGCCAGCCTTTGTACCTCATGAGCCCTGCATTACGCCTGTTGTAGCACTTATGACACCATCTGTGGTTGTCTGTGTCCCCTGCAAAAATATAAGTCTCATGAAGGCATAAACATTATCTTATTCATTCTTATACCCCATGGAACTAGCACGGGGCCTAGAATGTAGTGGATATTTAGTAAACATTTGCCGAAGGAGTGATGAGTGGGCAATTTGATGGTTAGTAATGCCATATTTCCGCCCTCTACTTGCCCAGGTGGCCCACTCACAGACCCCTGCATTTTCTACCACTCTGTCTGTCAGCCTTTGCTCTCTGTGGGGTTATGCTCTCTGGCATCTCCCTTGAAGCTGGCCAGTGTGCAGAAGCATTCAGCCCTCGACATCTCCTTGCCCCACACCCCTGCCCAGCACCCGGTCATGTCTACCATCCTCCCAAAACACAGTTAACCGTGAATCCCAGAGGGCCCCCTTTCATGGGCCCACTAATTTTCTTCATAGCTCCAAACATGGCAGACCTTGGAGGGAGCCTCGGAGGGTGCAGCCTCCCTGCAGTGGCCAGGGCCGCAGATGATGAATGAACGGGTACCCCCACCATGTTCTTTGATGCTCTGAGCCAGCGATTTTTGACATTTTTCATCTCATGGCACACAAACTAATTACTAAAATTCTGCTGCACACCAAAAAATACATTACATTTTTTTTGCTGATCTGACAAAAAAAGAAAAGGTATGATTTTGATTCATTCACACCAGATGGCTGTTGTTGTGCTGGCTGTTGTCATTTTTTTATTTGACAATCTAAGGGAAAAGAGGTCAGTACCCCGACTAAATAGTCAGGTGTTGCATATTTTAAAAATTCTGGCAGCAGGCCAGTTGAAAATCCCTGCTCAGAGCCATTGTGTCTTCAGGTTTCATTTATGGTTTTATGCTAAATGCATGAGTTTTAGGAAGGAATCGAACTGTATCCCTTTACTCTGACAAGCCCTGTCCCACGTTGCTGACATTTCATTGCTCCTCAGCAGGACCTTGAACATCATTGGTATTTAGAAACTAGTGTCAAGGTCAGCCCCTCACCCTGTAAAGTCTCCACCGTCTTGACGTAATTACTGTCCTTAGCTCTGGACCGTAGTGTAAGACTCCACACAGTGCAATGCGCCAGTCAGCTACATGTCCTCTTGTGCTGTAGGTATCCACTCACTACATGATGATGGACTGTTTTTATAAAGGGGTTTTTTGGCGTTTATTTGTTTATTATTTTGGTCTGAGGAAACTCTCCTTAATAAGGAGAGTTCACTTTATCTACCAAAGAGCATGGTGTCTGAAGAAAAAAGGGCAAATGTGTCCTATTCATTATTTTTAAGTTAGGTCAGAATGGGCTTGAAGAGAAAAAGAGAGTATTTGGAGGTGATAAGGATTAGGAAGTGCCTCCCCTGAGGGGCCACACCTACACAGTCTCAGAGGAGAAAGGGAGCCCAACTGACTCAGGCCTTTCAGGTTCCTGTATGTCCTGCAATTCTTGTTCTGCTCTACGCAGTACGGGCAGCTCTATGCAGAAGGACACAGAGAAAGATAAGGAAATGGGAAAAAGGAGAAATAAGTTTTCCCAGGCAGCTACTGCACGCCGGGCTCTGCCCCAAGCACAAACCCAAATCTTTCAGCTAATGGACATTGAGCGCTGAGTTGTATCAGGCACTAAGCTGTGAGCTTCGCATATGTTATGTAGTCCTTACCACAAATGAGAGGACTATCCACAATTATATTACCGATTATCTGGATTGTATATAAAGTTTCAGGTTAAGTAACTTGCTAAGACAGGTGCCAAAGCCTGTCTCCACCGCAGACCTGTCTGACCCAGAGCCTGTGTGATTTCTGTATAATATTTTTTAATTTTATTTATTTATTTTTAGAGACAGAGGAAGGGAGGGAGAGAAACACTGATGCATGAGAGAAACATCGATCAGTTGCCTCTCACATGGTCCTCACCAGGGACCTGGCCCACAACCCAGGCATGTGCCCTGATCAGGAATCAAACCAATGACCTTTTGGTTCACAGGACAATGCCCAACCCACTGAGCCATACTAGTCAGGGCCTATGTGTTTTCTAAGATTCCATGTTGAATTCATACCTGAAAGCCTCTACATTTGTGTGATTCTTGCCTTTGTGGAGAAGTTAAGGAGCACGGTAGGCTTGAGAGAGTTGAGAGTTGTGGGGAAATGGGTCCGTAAAAATTGTCATCCTAGATCTCCTGATTCATGGTAGAGATGGAGGAGGTAAGATACCAGCTCCCCTAGAGTGTGAGGCTTTAAAGTAAACCTCCTCCCTGGGGCACCAGGCATGCTGAGCCAGCACTCACATCCACCTCATCACTGCTTGCTCTGCTGGGGTCTCCATGGGCTCTGAGCATTCTCCTGATCCCGCCTGGAGAAGCTGGCTCCCTGTCACCCACTCCCCTGTTCCTGGCTCAGGCCCAGGGCCTCAGCCTCCTCTCAGCCTCTCCTTTCCAGCCTTTGGAGTCTGAATATTCTGCCACACTCAAAGCCCATTCACTCAAAGACAGAAGCCAGCTCCCTTCTCTGAGTCTTTTCCTCTTCTCCTGATCCCTCCTCCTCAAACCCATGTTATCAGTTTGCTAAGTGATTCTGGGGCCCAGATTTAGGCAGTCAGGTGCCAACAGTTAGCTCTGACCATCACCATATTCTTGGGATCCTTTCAAGATTCTCTCCCAGACCCTTAAGATCTCTTAGACAAGCTGTGACCGCTTTCTACTTCCTGCCCACCCCGCTCCCTCCTCCTCCAGCCTCACTCCTTTCCTCAGCTCTCTCTCTAGCTCTTGCTAAGGGGAAGAACCTTTTTGTCCTTCAGCTGCATCTGCCTTCTGCTGATAATGGACCTCCCAAGTCATTCCTCTTAGTGTCTAACTTTCTTTGTTTATTTTCTTTAACCTATCAGTGGAATGTCTAGGGGTGACTGTTTACTGAGTCCCAGACACTTGCTGTGTCCTCCCGGTGTAAAGTTCCAGTGTGCTCGGAACAGATGGGCCTCCTCCACCTCCGCAGGCAATAGCCTGGAAACCCAGTTGTTTCCATGCGATTTCCTCTTCTGCCTTTGCTTCCCTGTGAAGCTGAGCCACGGTAGGCCGGTAGGCCGTGTAATGTGAGAAGGACCTCTTAGCTGCATTGAGTGGCTCTAATGAGTTGCCAGCATCGTGGGAACTCAGATCAGAGAAAACGAGGGAGCAGAATGTGCACCCAGATTATCCACCTGGAGCTGACAGGAAGACTGGCTCTTAGTGGGTCTATTAACTTCATGCCCCACAGCCCATCCTGAAGGTGAGAGCTGGGAATCAAGGGAGGCCAGGATGCCGTCGCATGGCCCTGCCTGCTTTCCTGCAAAGGGAGAACTCTGCCAAGATGTTATACTACCAGGAAGTAGCCAGAAAAGAGGGAGGCGTGGCCCTGGCTCCTTTGTCCCTTCAACAGCTGCATATTGAACACTGTGCTGGGCCTGGGCAATACAGTATACAAGACCATTTTCTGCCCTTGCAGAATTTATGACTAATGGTTTTAAGCTACTTCCAGAAAACCAAACTCAAATAACAGTAGTTCTAGCTCTCTGCAAATTGTTGAGGTTCCTTATTAGCATAAAAGCTGCAAATATCAATGCTTTTTATAAAGTACCCATGTAGAACTGGGAAATATAGAATGACCTCATTGCTTCCTTCCCTAAACATATGTAGCATGGGAAAAAAATGTATTACTGCTGTGTCCTGCCTCCATGAAATTTCACGGGGCACAGGATACTATCCTACACATCGTTTGTGGTTAGTTATCTTATGAGACATGCTTTAACCATCAGGATGCCAAGGAATCCTGAGCACGTATCTTTAACACAGAGTTTGGCAATCCATGTTACTCAAACAAAAATGGAATCTACACCAGCCATCCCTACTTTCTCACCACTTATGAAATTCTGTCATTTCTTTCTAGAGCTGCTACCAGTAGCCTTGGTCCCCCTGCCAAAAAAAAATGTTGGCATGTAGCCCGCGCGCACACACGCACACACACACACACACACACACACCCCCCCCCACCCCCATTAAAGTCAGTACTTCCCTGCTCACGCCAGGTGGGGTCTTGACCCATTACCCATACGTGGATTCACTTGTGCCTGCTGGTATGCCAGAAACATGGCTCAGAACTTTGGCACCCTCCTGTGGTCTTTGGCACTGTACTGTGGAAGGTGGCATTGCCGAGGAAGCCCAGAAAAGGCCTTGGAAGCTGGAACTCTTCTCCCCTTCACAGCTGGTTTCCCGGGAAACTTTTCAGAAAACCCTATCACTCTTTACTTTCAAGCCTACGTATCACAAGCATTTGGGCTGCTTTCACCCTGGGCTAAACAATCTGTCTGGTTATTTGTATTAGATTAAACAAGCTATATGTGACCCTATTTCTCATTAGGGTTTTCTTGTTCTGTCTTCCCTGTTTCAGCACTGGTTGGAGTTTACAAAGTCTGTGGTGAAACAACTGAGATGTAAGTTTTCTCCAAGAAAAGACCCAAGCCCTACCCCTGGGGAGGGCGGGATGAAACGTGCCTCTTGTAGTAAGTCCTGGCGATTTTCCATGGTGCTGAGTATAAGTTGCCCTAAACATCTGAGGACTTTTTTCTGAGGGTTCAGAGGCCCATGCATCCCCACCATCCTGAGGGTGGGGAAGGGAACCCAGTCATCCCTGGGAAAGAGGGTCTTCCCTGATGGGCACCTCTTTTTCTCTGCAGCCCAGCCTCCATTCACCATGTGTTTCCGTGTGAAGTTCTACCCTGCAGACCCTGCTGCCCTGAAAGAAGAAATAACCAGGTGAGGCTAAGCACACTCCCTCAGCCACTAAGGCCTGTTGGACAGGACAGGAGAGAAGGACTATAACCTCCCACGTCCCCTATTTTGGAAGCTCCTAACTCCTATAGGCGAGGAATTCTTCCTAAGTATAAACTTACTTCTTTTGTTTTTCATTTCCACACGTTTTCTTTGCTCACACCCTGAGTAGAATTAGAACAGAATGAGCATCTTTCTTCAAGAAGTGCGAATACTTTGCCTTGAACTGGTCATCCTCAAAGGGATCTGTAGTAATTAAACAAATGCGTTTTTTTTCTTTTACCTGTGACATGGCCACTGTGGACGTTTTTGGAAGGGGCTGTGTTGCTGCTTTGGGGGGGACTGAAATAGGCTCCATGGCCTAATGTACTTGGGCAATGCCAGAGCACAACACTGAAAAACCAGCTGGGAAATACTGATTTTAAATCCAAGTGGGTACACTCCAGTGTGCTGATGGCTCAGGTCCGTGGTAAACCTTCAATGTGGGCATGTGTTCTGTGGCGAGCAGACGGTTGCAGTGAATGGTTCCCATCCCACCCAACGCCACTTGAGGGTGAGAAAGAACCTCTGTGCCCACAACCATGTCAATGAATAGGAGCTTCAGAGATTCCCCAGGGTTTTGTATCTCTGAGCCAAATTCACTCTAAAAGTATTGCCTCATTAGGAACTCTATGTAACAGGGATCCTTAATTTTTATATTTGAAAGATCTACACTTGACCTTAGCCAAAAGGCCAAGAAGCGATATATATTAGAAAGACCGAATGCTGACATAAGCGAAATCCTGATTTCACCCTGGAGGGAGTGGGGACACCAGTGAAGAGGTCACGCCAAGAAACCCTAGAGCTGAGCAGGAAACAACTCTGCCAGCTCCGTCCACTCCCTGAAACCTCAGAGACAACACAGATCGGGATGAGGCTGTTACCAGGGCCAGAGACAGCCCTGTGAGGCTTTGAGACATCTAGATTCTGAACTGCTTGGGAAAATCCAAAAAAGGAAAAAAGAAGGAGGAAGGAAGGAAGACTATGAAATTATTTTCACTTCATGTTCTGAAGAGCATGCCACTTACCTTTAAATCCAGTGAAAAGAGCAAAAGTTTCTCTGAGAAAAAAGTTGAGAAAATGGGGAGAGAAGAAGGCAAGAAATAGGAACAAGCCTTGCAAAGAAAGCAAAGAAGTGGGACAGACAGGGAGGGCAAGTGGCTTCCTCCCATGGGCCCTAGGGCAGGGCGGGGGCAATCTTGGCATCTGGTCAGAGGATCCCGTGCCTGGAGCAGTGCGCGCTGAGGGCAGCGAGGCGTGTGGCTGGGATCAAACCTGGTCTTTACTGGACACAGAAACTACAGGCTCTGCTCATCCACATGGAAGCAGATATGGCTCCTTCTTTGCTTCTAAAAACCAAGCTCATCCATATTAATAAGCAATCTTGTAGTTTTAGGCAGAACAGTGAGGGTAAATTAATATGTTTCACCACAGAGAGGAGTTTCAGCAAAGCTCTAGCCTGCCTTGCTCGTGATCTCCAGAGCATTTGCCTTAGTTCGGAGCTCATCCCTCCCGTCCGCTTCCTCCTCCCTCCTCCCTCCTCCCTCTTTCTGTTGAAAGAGGTGATAATGCCAGGGCAGACCCAGAAGTCCATGCTCCTGTCCATGTCAGACCAAATTGAACACATCTTTGCTGAGAGCCTAGCACTTCGCCTTCTAACACCACACACCAGGGTTGCCAGGTCTGCACCTCACTAACCCACAGTGGGCTGAGGAGGGTTGGTCTGATCCAGTCAGTGAGAGCACCACAGACACATGGCTTTCTGATTTCATTCAAGGACAAAATTGTATGGTTATCTTGGCCCTTAGGAGGAATTCTTAACAACACACTTTTCTAAATCAAATGTCACTGCATAATACTAACATACAGACCCCCCTACCCAAGAAACAGAATAGACTTGAGAGCTCAGATCCTGTTTGTCACTTCTTGATTATGTGGCCTTGGATATAAGACATTTAAGCACTCTGGTCTTCAGGTTCTTCATTTATAAAATGAGGATAGTAATAGCTACTTCATAGAATTGTTGGGAGGATTAATCACTATACAAGGTCTTGTACTTCTTAATACCCCCCTTCTCCCATAAGACTTGCACTGAGCAAAAGCTCGGTATCTGTTTACTGCCAGGTTGATTACATGGTCCATGGATCCCCAAGGGCTCTGCTTATGGGACACAAATACAGTTAGCTCTGGCTTTTCTCCTTTGTTTATATGAAAGATACTTCTTTTCTGATAATTCCCACCCCTCTTTTGTTCCTATTCCCTGCCAGCAAAGAGTCCCTAACACTTAAGCAGCTAACTTTTGAGAACTCAGAGAGAAAGCCATCTTAGGTCACTGCCCAAGTCCTGGTCAGTATGGCAGGAGGAACATGGTTGGGCCTCTGAGCAAGTCAGCAAACCTCAAGGACACCGGCAAGTATGTGAGCTCCTCTCCAGCCAGCAAGCTTTCATGCTGACCATCCTTGACCACTTTCCCGCTGCTGTGCGTCTCACCAGCGTTCTTCCCTAGCATGCAGTTCCCAGCCATTGTCGGGAGTGTGAGCCACAGGGCGCCTGAGCCTGATTTGGAGTCTTCCTGCCTCCCCCTCCCCAGGTTTAGAATTAGCTGCATCCTGATCCTCATTCACATCCCTGCTGGTCTTAAGAGAGCAGGTACCTGCCCCGGCCCTAGTCAATACCCATAATTCATTCCTGGCTTAGAGCCCTCTACGACACTTTACTGCCAAACTAATTTAGCTGTCAGTGGGCTTTTTCCTAGCAATATTGGCCCTAAATTTCACCACTGGCTCATCCTTCCCCATAAAGCCAGGCTGAAAGGAGGGGATGAAGTAGGGAGTGAAGAACTGTGCTTCAATTTATTATCTCTTGGACTCTTCCCAGATGATAAATTTAGTTGCCAAATCCTGATTAATCTCTTTTGTCATTTTTTAAAGTAATAAATAGATTTTCTTGTCTGAGCTGGAGACAAGGCAGAGAAAGTGGGGATTAGGCACCAGAGTTAGCTTTTAACAGGAACTGCAGGTGCACAAACTCTCTGGAAAGATCGAGTAATAGAAACTGAGTACAAAGGGGACCCCACCTTCCAAAGAAGCTCACTTCCTGACGCATGTTTGAGCACGTGCTCAAAAAAAAAATGTTAATAGAATGAACTAATATATGCATGAGTGAATGGAGTTTTCAGATTATTTATCCCTTCAGTGAATATCACTTGAGCCCAGCTTGGGCTAAGATGGGATGGCAAACTTTCTCAGTGAAAGGCCAGATAGACACACTGTAGGCCATGTGGTCTCTGTCACAAATATTCTTTTCTGCAATTGCAGAGCAAAGGCAGCTATAGTAGCCGATGCATAAAGGAATGAGCACGTCTGCATTCCAATAAAATTGTATTTTATTTCATTGGAAACTACGGTGGCATGCTGTCTTTGCAGACCCTGGGCTAAGGAATTAAAAGGGTTCAAAAATCCTGGGTTCGAATTCCAGGTTTTTCTTTAACTATCTATGTGACAACGCAAGCAACCATATCTCTGATCATTCAGTGTCCTCATCTATGAGACAGGGATAAAAAACAGTCATCACCTCATTGTTGTGAGAATTAAATGAGAGCGTACATGTTAAACACTACAGTGTGTAGCACACAGCAAGTACTCAGTAAATCATTATTGCTATTTTGTTTTGTTGTTATTGTCATCTGATTCTCCCATTGGAATGTGAGCTCCATAAGAGTCGGGACTCTGTCTTATTCCCTGCTGTCCTCCCAGCACCTGTCTGGCACAGGTACGTGCTCAGAACTAGGTGGCTGGGTGGCTGGTGGGAAGCAGGGTGAGCAGGTGAGCCAGGCACAGGGTATGTGTGCTCTCTAGAAGAATATTAAAAGTAAATAAAATATAGCCTCTGACTCCAAGGAGCTTACAGTCTAGTATGGGGGAGGACATACTAAGCCTGATTATCCTTAGGGAAAAGGATGGTTGAAAATAGAGGACACCAGAGGCAAAGAATCTAATGAAGGGAGGGTAGAGCCAAAGGATCTTCTGGAAGAACCTCTAAAGGAGCCGCCAATGCTTTCCAAGGTTCAGGACCTTTATTTCTGGAAATATCTGTGGATCCATCCCCACCTTCTGATATCGGAAGCATAATGCCGAAGCCAGTACCTTGAAGAGGTGTATCTGTTACAGAAAAACTCAGGTTTTCCTTGGTTGTCTTTTAAGCTCTCATTTATTCACACCCCACCGATATAGCACAGGCATAAAAATGGACGTGAGGTAAAGCCTCCTGTGGTCAGAGCAGACAGGCAAAGTTTACCCAAAACAGTGTCCTAAAAGAGCACACTGGTCATCTTAAATCTTGTCTAAAACTAATTTCTAGTTTGGTTCCATTAAGGAACCAAAAGAATTAAATTTCTTTCTGATGGCAGAGTTCTCCTGACTTCATTTAGGACCGCGCCTTGCACCCAACCCGATAATAACTGAATTACCACAGGGGTGGAGGAAGCGCTAGGCCCTGGCCCAGGAGGCTGTCCTGATTCTGATCACTGTGTCACCTCAGCCGAGTCACCCTACGTGTCTGGACTTCTACTTCCTCAGCTACAAAATGAGAGGACTGGGCTCTCTAACTCCCATCCTGGGGTCCTGGGATTGGGCAACCCAGCCAACCTGCTCATCAGAAGCCAGCACGGCTGGGTGGCCCCAGTAAGCCTATCTCTTGCCTGGCAACACAGTGGCCCTGGGTGGCAATGCCTCAGGCAACAAGATGGTCTCCCTCAGGCCATGTGTGGCAGGAGAGAACATGCCAGGGTCTCAAGAATAGGTCTAAGAATGCAAAGAATCATGTGGGATATATTTTCATGACCAACAACACCAAGTCATTGGTTATCTCCTTAAATGAACAAAACATGCATCATGATGGAAGGCGCTGCAGCAGAACAGGAAGCAGGCACCCCTAGTGCAAGGGGGGACCCTCTTTACCTTGAAGCTGCCAGTTGATTCTTTCATGAGCTCATCTCTCCTTGTCCTCTATATTTTGTTTTGTTTCTTTAGGAGGTTGACTTGCCCTTCCTTCCCCTCCCTCTCCAATTGCTGTACCATTGCCTAGCAATGTTCCTGTGGCCTTACCCCTGGCCTCCCTGTAGCTGCCCTACCTCCAGAAGTCTGAAGAAACCCCTCCCTGCAGTGGAAAGTCCTGTTTCCTTTCCAGCTCACCTGAGGCACCTGACATGCACCCATCCATAAAGCTGCCTCATAAAAACTAGTGGTTCTCAGTGTGAGGAGGAGTGTGTCCCCCTTGGGCAAAGGGGGCCCTAGAGGTGCTTTTTCAAACCCAGGAGCACCCATACACACACAGATTCTGACTTGCTCCTCCGGGGAATGTTCTCCTAACTGCCACATTGAGAGTCACTGCCCAGAGCCTTATTGTCCCTTTGAAATATCTCCTTCAGTCCAGTATGTGTGGTCCCTGAATTCTGGACACAGGAAAGCAGAGAGGTGTGGGAGGACTGACCAGTGAGTAAGGGGCAGAAGGTTTGCTTCCACATCCTGCAAAAGCCTCTGGAAGGTGGGAGCTGGGGACTGAGAGGCAGAGAAACCTTCTCCCCATCTCCTCCTCCTTTTCCCTTCTTTCCCTCCCCTCCCCCTCCCCACACACTGTGGCATTTCACCCTGGAAAGCAGAGTGAAGACAAGCTTGATTTGCTAGATCCATCTTAACATTCCCCTCTGCATGGTTTCTTTTTCCCTCAGTTGTTCTCGGCCAACATTGGAGCAGAGCGTGGTGGTGGTGGTGGTTGAGGTGATGAACGGAGCCTGTATTAACTTCCAGACTGCAATGCACCCCCCCCCCCACTTATTTTGAGGAGGGAAGTCCATCCTGATGTGGTTAGAAAAATGCTTAAGCTTTATTCTATATGCAGATCACTTGGGGATCTTAAAATGATTCAGCAGGCTTAGCACAGGACAAATAGTCTCCGTTTCCGACCAGCTCCCAGGTGAGGCAGATCTGTGGGCCACACTTTGAGCAGCAAGGCCTTGGAAGAGAAGAGGTTTGCTTGCTCTTCAATTTCTCTTTGTTATTATTTGAATCACCAAGCCTGAGGCTCTCAGAGTTGCCTGCTGGTCCCCCTCCTCACCCCAGAAGTTGCACTGTCAGTGGACCTGTTTTTTTTGAGCATTGTCACATGATCAAGTGAACTTGGAATCCTCTGTTTCATCCTTCAGCCTGAAAACAGAAACAGTGGAAACCTCTAGTTGTCCAGGGAGGGTCCACTTTCTTTTTGGTTCAGACTGACAGCATTTAAAGGAATTTTACTATGTCCATTACTCCCCTGGGGATGCTGTAGTTATCCACGGCTGTCTAGTAAAGTGCCACAAAACCTAACTTAAACGAACAAGCATTTGTCATCTCTCAGTTCCTGTGGGTCAGGAGTTCTGGAGCAGTGTAGCCGGTCGTTCTGGCTCAGGGCCTCTTGGGATCACGGTCATCCAAAGGCCTGACTGGAGGATTCATTTTCACGATGATGTACTCACATGGCTCTCGGCAGAAAGTGGCAGCTTCTTGCGAGCTGTTAGCAAACGGCATCAGTTCCTCACCACGTGGACCTTTTTAAAGGGCTGCTAATGTGTCCTCAACCCAGAACGCGTGACCCAAGAGAGAGAACAAGAAGGAAGATGTGATGACTTTATGACCTAGTCTCAGATGTCAGACACTACCACTTCTACTTTATTCTATTTGTTAGAAGCAAGTCACTAACTCCTATGTACAGTCAAAGGGAAGGAATTAGGTTCTGCCTCTGGAGATGAGGAGTAGCAAATAATTGACAGGCATATTTTCAAACCACCACAGCCGCCCTCCTGGCCAAGGAGCCACTGTGGTAGGTGACTCACTGAAGGGCGTGATACCACTGGCTTTTGCTCTTCCTCGGGTACCAGTGAGGTTATGAACAGACCCCTCTCCTTCTAAAGGCATTTTCAAAATGGAAAGTCAACAATTCCATGCTACTGAGATAGGGTCCACCAACTACTTGTGATACTGTGAAGCAGTTACAGTGCCAGGCGGGCAGGTGTGACCTAGTGATTAGGAGCCGGCCTCAGGAGCCTGACAGTCCTGAATTTGAATCCCGGCCCTGCCCCTTACCAGTTGTGTGCCCCTGTGGAAGTATCTTGAGCTTCAGTTTCTTTATCTTAATGCCGGGGCGGAGTGGGGGGGAGGGGATAATAATAGCAACTATCTCAAAGCGTTTGTGAGACTTAGATGAGATATTGCATGTAAAGTGCATAACTCCTGGACTCGCAGACAGCAAGTGTTCACTATCTGTCAGTGGCTATAAGCTGTTGCTCTTGATATCCTGCTTCCACCTGAGGTGAGAGCTTCCTGTACTTGCCGAATCACTAGCCACCATTTCTGCGCTTCCTTCACCCGTGCCTCTTCTCACACCTTATCCAACTCTGAGTGGTCTGCCTGACCTCTGCCAATAACTGAAGGCTGTTCCGCAGATGGACAGGTTCTCTTGACAAGCCAAGGCAGAGCTCTTCCCTGGGCTATTTCCTTCATCTGCTGTTTAGCTTTTTAAGAAGGAACATCAGCCAGAGTCCAAGGTGGAGAGAGTCCCAGCTGGACCCTCTCTTCACACACGGGTTTATTTTCTTACAAAAAAAAAATTGTATTGTTGACATTATTACAGAAGACCCTCATTTCCCCCCACTCTTTTCCCTCTGCCCCCTGGGCCTTCACCACATTGTTGTCTGTGTTCATAGGCTATGTTTATATGCGTATATGTTCTTTTGGCTAATCTCTTGCAGTCCTCAACACCCTCCTTTCTGAGATCTGTCTGTTCCATGTATCCATGCCTCTGGTCCTGTTTTGTTCATCAGTTTATTTTGTTCATTAGATTCCATATGTGAGTGACATATGGTATTTGTCTTTCACCACCTGGCTAATTTCACTTAGCATAGTGTTCTCCAGGTCCATCCACGCTGTTGCAAAGGGTAAGAGTTCCTTCTTTTTTAACAACTGCACAGTAGTCCACTGCATAAATGTACCAAATCTTTTTTATCCACTCATCTACTGATGAGCATTTGGGCTGTATTACAGATTTTGGCTATTGTAAATAATGCTGGTATGAACATAAGGGTGCACATATCCTTCCTGAATGGTGTTTTGGGATTCTTAGGCTATATTCCCAGAAGTGAGATCACTGGGTCCAACGGCAGTTCCATTTTTAGTATTTTGAGGAAACTTCATTCCGTTTTCCACAGTGGCTACAGCAGTCTGCATTCCCACCAGCAGGGCACCAGGGTTCCCTTTTCTCCACATCCTTCCCAAAACTTGTTTAGGTTTTTTGTTTTCCGGATTTTGTTTTTGTTTTTGCATTGAATTCATCTGGGCTGGCTCCTCCCAAAGCCCAGCACTGAGGGGACAATGTTTTTACCAGGTCATGCCATTTCTGTTTTGAGCTACAGGAAGAAACTGACAGGTTGTTTTGAATTGAACCTCAAATCAGTTCAGGGCAAAGTACTTCAAAGAGTCTTCAGGGAAATGCAAAATGTATTTGTTCTGTGGTATGTTTTGAGGGGTTTTTTTAATGTAGTAAAAGTGTCATGACAGAGAGTTGGTCTTTAAAGCAAAGACATTCTTTACAATTCACTCTCTGTTTTCTCTCCAGGTATTTAGTCTTCCTACAGATCAAAAGGGATCTCTACCACGGTCGCCTCCTCTGCAAAACATCAGATGCTGCCTTGTTAGCGGCTTATATCCTTCAAGGTAATGACTTTTGACAGGATAAATTTGCTTTTCATGCTAACTACTGATTACATTATTTCAGTTACCACAGATGACTACTTCTTGCATATTCACAGATATATCTAACTTGAAGCAGAGTTCGAATTAGAGGGCTTTGCCTTGACTTCCTAGACCCAGAAAGCTCTGACCCCTCAACGCCATCCTGTACCCGAGGGCTTTGTGCCAGCCCTTCCAGTCATTCTCATTGACTTTGGGGTGTTTTATCATCCTTGGTTGATAACATTACTGAGACTCTAGAGAGCAATACATTTTTTCCTTTCATGCAAATCTCAAAGATGTGAAGCGCCTTGGAATTGTGGTGTCTATTTCAGAGCCCTTTCTGTTCAAAGTTGAAAATGTTTCTAAGTAACAAACGCATTTTCTAACATGTTAATAAGGTAGAGTTGAGTCTGTTACCTAGCTGGTGCCCAGATTGGAATTTTTTGCACAAACAGTGGGAAAGGGAAGCACTCATCATATATAATCTCTTCTCCTTTCATGAAATGCAGGAGACTTCTAAATGCCACTTCCTAAATAACTTTTAGTACTTAGGCCTGAAACTGTCACTGGATTGTTTTGGACCATAGCACTAAAATCATGATATTCCCATCAAAGCATGTGAACTCTTAATTGGAAATCAGTGAACTCCAGGAAGATACTTTATGAAGAGAACCTGGAAAGTCCTTGCCAACCGAAACTAAAATTCTTCTGGCAAGAGTAATATCACAGGTACATTATGAATGTAAAAGTCAGCCCATTAAAACTTTGATTTCTAAGACTCTTATTTTGAAAAATCACCTAAACAGGAAGGTGTTTGCCAACTCCAAGGCACCCAAAAAGAGGCTCCTTTCATTTTTAAAGGAGAGCCTGGTTTGGAAATTTTAAACTCTAGTCTTTCCTTCAGTTTACCCTGACAAACATATTGAAATTTTCATTTTATTTTTTTCTTTAAGAAAAGTGAAGTCCAATATCAATGCTTTCCATTTGGAGTTTTCTAAATAAAATCATAATAAATACTCCATGGCTCAAGGTCACTCCAGACATTAGACCTAGGGAAGCCTTTAGTCTCTTGCTTAATAATAGAAATTCCCAAGTGTTTGGAAGCATAATATTAAACTGTGAGAGGAGAACACAGACTTCTCTCTGTACTGGTTGTGGTTTTCACTAGCGAAGGAGAAAGTACAAGCTCAAAGCAGCTACAGCTTCTTAACATCCTTCCTCTTCATGTACCCGTGATGTTCCCGGTAGAGTACTTCACGTAGGCAAAACTAGGTTCTCACCTAGGAACACACTGTGGAGACCACAATGGGCCCATTGCCACCCCTGCCTGCAAAGAGCTCTAAGATATGAGAGTTTAGCAGAGTTAGGGATGGATGCCCATAAAAAGCCCCACCTGCTGCAGGGAGCTGAGAAGTCAGCTTTAAGACCCGGAGCCACTGGTCTCAATGACAGTTGCTGGTTACAGCCAGTCTTCCCCACTCCACAGTCCTCTCCACGGTGTCCAGTATCTGCTCAGCCCTCAGTGGATATTTACTCACTTGATTTTATATGGTTTGGACTGAGAGTTGAGTTCTGAATTTGCATCATGGCTCATTCATCAATTTGCTTTGTCCCTGCTAAAATCCTCAAAACGAGATTTCTTCTGATCTGGCTCAGGCCCAAGGGATTCTGTCTTTCTGATCAAGCTCAATGTCCTGTGTTGCCAAAAAAACATTACTCCCAGGCCCTCTTCTCATAACTGAGTGGATGAGGATGACAGTGTAGATCTCTCTTTTATTGCAAATTTACTTGTGGTGCCCTCAGAACACAGGGTCAGCTCTACTCTCCCTCTGCTTAGACTCATCATCAACCCAGTGTGCTCGCCTGGGAACACAGGCGTGGGCATGCTCCTGAGAGGCATGTCCTCTGCCTGCCCCACAGCCATGCTCAAGATCCACTGTTTTTGTGAAGCTGGTACCTGCTTTGACATTTGCTCTGTGTGTTCATCTTTTGTTGCTTCGCCAGTCTCTACAATTGTTTTCCTCTACTTTTCCTTTTACAAGCGGAGATTGGAGATTATGACCCGGGGAAACACCCTGAAGGCTACAGCTCCAAGTTCCAGTTTTTCCCTAAACATTCAGAGAAGCTGGAAAGGAAAATTGCCGAGATTCACAAGACAGAACTCAGGTGAGTAACACTCAGTTCAAGGCCAGGACACTGTCTCCCACACAGTCTGACTCTGGGTGTACCATTTTCAGGGACCCCAACCAAGCCTTGTGGGCTCCCCCTTAAAGGCAAGAAAGATGTTGTACGGCAAGGAAAACAGACAGGGGTTGGCCTCAAAGGTATTTGCTTCACCAAGAAAAGTGAAGAGACAAGAGGTCTAAAGCATGAACTAGCAAAAAGAGAAAGAAAAACATAAACAGCAGAAAAGAAAAAAGATTAGAGAGGAAGGGTTGAGTGGAGGTTGAAAAATGAGCAAGCCTCTGCCCTCAATCTGAGACTGTGTTCAGGGCTTACCCAGGTCAGTGGGTGGGACTGCACCAGGCTGGCCTGTTTCATAAATACTTTGGTTGCCCTGAGAGCACTTGGTTCAGAGACAATCTGCAGCACTGCCTCAACCCCACACCCTTGCACAAAGAGAAGGAGGAGAGAAACACCTGGAAGCAGGAGGCTTGCCCTCCTCAGATTCTTAGTTCACTCATATTGTTAGTTCACCCAATTCCTAATTTCATCAAATAGCATCATGGCATCCATCCTTTCACACACATGAAATAAGATTTTCTATAAAGATTGACTTAAAAAAAAACAAATATAAAAAACTGGGATGCTTGGACTCTACTTTGTGTGGCATGTTGGGGCGCCGATTCCCCAAACTGATAAACTATGAAGAGGAATGATACATAAAATGCATTGTTGTAAAATAAAACATGCCATTATACCAATGTATTATAATTTTTTAAAATATTTTAACATGTTTGTGTAACTGCCATTCTGGGGAAGAAAAATTCCCAGGAGGGGGTAAAAGATATTTCAAATTATAATAGTAAACCTAAACTAGTCCCTACCGTGATCCTTTGGCCCCCTCAAAACAAAAAATCTTCACCTTCCTTCAAAGATTTAACCAACAAATACAGCCCCACAGATTCCGTAGCCTTTGTAAGCAGAGGTCCTGCCCACTGTCTGCGGCAGGACTGGTTCCTTACCCTCCGAGAGACACCTATTCAAAGGTGGAATCCTAGCCGCTCCCCACGCTTCTGGCCTTCCTGGGTGAAGGGCTCCTCCCTTGACTGTTAGGGAAATAGCGGCCCCTTGTGGTCAAGGTCAGAATACACAGGCCTGTGTGAGGGCTCAGGATTCATTAAAAGGAGATAGGAGGGATGTGCTGAGACTCCCCTGAGTCGCTTCCAGGAGGGTTTTAGATGGGGGACAGCCCTTTAGGAACCTGGTAGAAGGTTGGAGATCCCCCAGGAAGATGATGCCCGCTTGAAAGCCCCCAGAGGCTTGGGCCAACTCCAACTGCACGGGAGCATTTTCCAAACACCTCTGCTGTGTCTCAACCCATTGATGGATGTAGAAGTCTGCTGTCAGCATAATGCCTACATACAGGGACTACTTACACACGTTCAGTTTCATCTTCCTAATGTAAAAATGTGTCTGTGTTTCTGCAACTCTTCACATGAGTTCCTCAAGGGCCCAGACTGCACACTGAATGTCTTGGTATATTTTACCCCAGGTAGCACAGAGGCTGGCATATACAGTACCAATTGGTTGCTGTCTCTCCAGAGGGACACTAGAGGGAAGCTGGCCTGCTCCTCCTGTGGGTGGCAGGTCTTCCTGCCCTCCACAACACATTGCCCACCCCTCCTCCCCCTGAAGCCAACCCCACATCTGTAGAAGTACATCTGCTGTGCCAGGGCTCGGGGGCCCGAGAGCCTGACCGTGGTGATATTGCCATGGTCTGTGGTGAGCTCCTCTGCGCACCTGCTGAAGAGGCAGCCGGGAGCGGAGTGATGCTGCCAAAGGCCCCTTCTTCACATGGCATGGTGCCAGGGCTGGTTCCTTCCTTTTGCTGCCCGTTTCCTTTTCATAGTCAACACCCTGTGGACAGACAGACAGCTATCGTGGCATCTGGGAAGCTCAGCACTGCCTCCTGCTGCATCTTGTTACCTTCCATTCCCATGTTCCTTCTTTGTAAAGGAAGAGGCTTAGGCAGAAGCAGCAAGATATACAGGCCCCTTCTCTGTATTTCAATCTAGATCAGATCACAAATGAGAAACCCATGGCCTGCAGCCAGGCTGTCGATGTGTTTTGTTTGCCCCTATAGTATTTTAAATCATGAAATACCACACTTAAAAAAAAACAGTACCTCTGACTTCTCTTTATTTATTTGTGTGCTTGCTTGCTTGTTTGTTTATTTATTTATTTTACCCCTGGGGATGAAAGAGACACAGGCACCCTTGATCTATGGGGTGTGTCCTTGTGTGTGTGTGCGTGCTCATACATGTGTGTGCTTGTGTGTCTCTGGCCTGGGTGGGGCAGGGGCCAAAGGAGAGTGAGGCAAAAGCCTACAGAACTTGGTATTCCTGGGTGGTCTGACTCCTCATTAAAAATTACATCTAACAGTGCTGGGCGCTGCATTCCCACAACTAGTCTTGGAGCAGAGGAGTAGCTGCCCACATTAGATGGGAGAGCACTCCCCAGTTCGCCACAGTTCCCTCCAGTCCCTACTGTCTCACCCTCAGCCCATGTCATTCATTATTTACCCTGCCTCACCCTGAAGACATCTGAGTTTCTGATCCTAGGCAGGAATCTCTGAAGTTGTTCCTAGAACGGAGCAGAGAGTGCACTCTGGAAAAATTGTGGTGTGAGCCTTATCCTGAGCACTTAATAATTTGCCTCACGTGAAATCATCTCGTTTTCTTTATTCCAGTGGTCAAACACCAGCAACATCAGAGCTGAACTTTTTAAGAAAAGCACAGACATTGGAGACATATGGAGTAGACCCTCACCCGTGCAAGGTAAGACCCCCGTGCTGGGAGGCTGCATGGACCTTGCCTCCTATGGAGGGCAACAGGCAAGAAGGGACCACATGCCTGCACCCTCCACCCCTCCAACAGCTGGGTGATTTGCTTTTAGCGACAGATGCCAGAGAAAATGTCTTGTTTTGAAAACTGCTCTAGAGTCCACGCTGCATAATTTTGTGCTGCCACATCAGTGTCAGAGGGTCTGAGACAAAGTCAGTCTAAATAACAAATCTGAAACAGGGGCTCCAGTTTGGCAGCGGTGGGTAATTTGGTAGCAATGAAGAAAGGAGCAGTGTGGAAGTGCCCCCGCCCCTTGGGGAATGACCAGAGGTGACTCAGCAGACTGCCCACCCTTCCCTGACCCGTAATCTAGTTTCTTTCCAAGAGTGGGTTTTATTGACTGCAGCAGCGTAAGTCACTGCGTGGAACTGCAGTGGAGTCACATTTAATTCCATTATGTGCATGTGAGGGCGAGACGGGAACCAGGCAGGCAGGCTCTGCCCAGAAAAAACCTCTGTAATTACTTACATGCGTCTGGCATTTTGGAGATGAGCTCAGGCAGCCAGTCACAGCAGAGAGCAGTGGAGACCCGTGGTGTCTTCCTCTAGTCTGTGGCCACATCCCTCCACTTCATCTCCATGTGCTACTTGCTCGGACACTCCTGTCTCTGCCTCAGTGTCCCCCAGTGTTTGCCTCTGTCTTCCTACCCCAGTGCCACCAGTAAAACTGATTTTCACACTGATCTGAGGGACAGTATCAAAGGGGAACAGGAGGGAATTGAGGGGACATCCTAAGTTTCCAACAAAAATCAAAAGAATAGAAACCAAGGAACCCAGCGATGTGAGGACAGAGCTGTGTTTCCCTTGGCCTTTTGGTGGGGTGATGGGGATTTGTTCCTGCCCAGGACTTAATGCTGAAACTTCACATGTGAACTCTGACAACATTCTGCATCCCGGCACTCCGAAACCCTGGCTGCCTTCCCCCGCCCCTCAGGTCCCTACCTCCCCGGCACAGCCTCCTGCCAGATAACCCCTGTGTTCTTAGGGGCCAGCACTGTCAGGAAACACATTGATGCCTATTTACACCAAAAACTTCGTATGTGGATATTTACAAATGAATTAGCAAAGCTTCATAAATAATGCCCTCTACATAACTGCTGTAGTTCAACCTGCATTAATTGCTCAGAGACTGTCAGCTGGGGAGCCCACACAGGACTGAGGAGAGCCTTGCAGTCCGCGGGCCTTGGTTCCAGTACTGGTCTCCTACCTACTGGAGCCCCTTGAGGCCCCTCTTGAGCCTCACCTGCCTCGTCTGTACACTGTGGGTACTCAGTAACTGTGCTCTGCCCTGAACTGCTGAATCACTTCATGACCTTGAAATACATGGCTGCCTAAAAATAGATATAGCATCAGGAAGTACCAGTGCCTCTCATTTTGACTCCAAACCTGCTCTGTCCCCATGAGGCCACACAGAGTGCCTGCCTCTTCAGAGATGGGTCCCTGGGCAGGGCTTTCACCTAACAGCACACAGTGGACAGTAAACCTGGGCACAGCTGAGTGACTGTGGGGCTCCTGGCTCAGCCCCGTCCTTGATGAGTCTGTCCTTCTCGGACACAGGCTAAAGAGACCGCAGCGAGGAGGGAAGA
This sequence comes from Pteronotus mesoamericanus, assembly GCF_021234165.1. Taxonomy (NCBI): domain Eukaryota; kingdom Metazoa; phylum Chordata; class Mammalia; order Chiroptera; family Mormoopidae; genus Pteronotus; species Pteronotus mesoamericanus. Next base: position 21,191,598 of record NW_026555065.1, read on the forward strand.
GGCATTCGTGGCACATCTTCCTTGGCAAGCGCACTGGAATCCTTTCCCATTATTTTCTCATTTAATCTTCATGCCAGCCCTGGGAGATGAGTATTGGGTTCTTCATGGTTTATCAATGTGAAGATAAAAGTTCCAGGAAGCCACAATTTACAGGGCCCTGAGCAGCAGAGCAAGAATTTGAACTCAAGTCACTCCCCATTGTGTGTCTATAAGGAGCCCTCAGGAGACTGCCTCAGGGAGAAGGTGAGAGCAGCCAGAGCACTGGGTTTCCAGTCTCTTCTTCCTGGGCCCTGTCCTGTTTGCTCACCCCAGGCCACCTCAGGGCCCTGCTGCAGACCCCACACGTGGCCCCTCAGCTCACCTTATCGGGCTCTGGCTCAGGATTTCCTCAGCCTTCTTCAGCAAGAACAGTTTGGGAGCCTTTACTCTTGTCATCGAGTAGTCACTCTGGTGACATGCTACCAAGCACTTGCCTTAATGTTGCTACAGGAGGGCTGAAATAAGCTGCAGCACTCAGTGTAATAAATACTGATGATTTCTATTAACAGAGAGGCAATTACTGGGCCCAGGGAATCTGGGGCACGCAGCCCTAGGGAGGTCAGGAGAAAAGGAATCGTTTTGATAATTAAATGAGAGCAGAACAACACTTTGGCTGGGCTCTGTTCTCCTGGACCAATTAAGAAGCTGCTGTTCTTCCTGTCCATGCTGACGGTTTCTTTCTGCCCACAACGTCCTTGTCTCTGGACCTCGTACCAGGAAGAGGAGATACTACCAACTCTGGGTGGGACAGACTAGGGGCTCCAACAGCCAGCTGGCTTATGATAATGCCCAGACTCTGAACTTCCACAGGCTGTCATGAGCTCTCTGCACCTCCTCCCACCCCCAACTCCTGGCAGGCGCTCTGGCAGACCAAGCCTGTGGCTCCTGGGCGAGGAGAGCAGAGCAAACCACCGGCAGCCAGGGGTTGCACCTATTCCCCGGCCCTGGCACCTCTCCAACCCCAGGAGCCAGCATCCTGTTCCTGCCGGGGGGCCCTGGGGCTGGTGGTTTCCCCCAGGTCTCCTGCAGCCTGGGCTGTGCCTCCGGCCCCATCGCAGTTTTTGGAGTGATCACGCCTGTCACAGGTACCCAGCCTGTGCCTTATTATGAGTCATAAAGATGCCATTTATTGAATGAAGCTGCCAAGCACTTATGTGCACTATCTCATTTACTCTTTTCAATAACACTATCAAGATATTCTTGTCCTCTTATTAGGATAAGAGCACCGAGCCTCTGGGACTAACTGACATGCCCAGAGCTCCTGGTACAGACAGTTACTGGGACTCAAACCCAGAGTTGTCTGCCTCAGTGCTGTGCCCTTTCAGTTATCAGTCATGGTCTTCCTTCTGGAGAGATGGCATTTATTTAGGAACAAAGCAGGACCCACTGCCAGTTGTGATAGAGAGAAGGCAAAGACCTACGAAACTACTGAAATCATACAAAAATTTAATGTTAGTTCACCAGGTGGCATTATATTAGTTCTGAATAGACCAGAAGAAAACTGATTTCAGCAGGATCTAGCTTGGAGCAACCACACAAACGAAACTACAGTGTCATTCCTTTTTGCCCTTTAAATAGGATCATTACTTTCATAATCTAGCCACCTAGGTTTCTCTCTAAATAAACCCTCCTCCCTGGCTTGACAGGTTGCCCTGTCCTCAAAGAAACGGAACAAGAAGGGTCAGTAATGACTCGCCCTCACCCTCAGGTGAGCCCTTCCTGGCTACCTGCAGTAGGTTCACTGCTGAAATGAAGAACTTGACTTTCTGAGCTGCCATGGGGTGATGCGAAGCCTCTTACAGGGTTCCTCCCCTTCCTGTTTTCCACCACAGCTTCTAATATGTTGAAACTCGATGATTTTCGTGATTGACTTAAAGGTTCCCAGCTACGAGCTCTTTCAGGAATGGGCATAAGTGTCTGGAAGAGCATGTGGATTCCTCTTCCCTAAGGTTTTTAAAAAATAATAGAGGTTTCATGCACCCAGATTGTGTTAGATTAAGATGTGATCTAGAGAGTGGACTGGATGACCCAGAGAGGCATAACAGCCAAGAGTGCTGGGTCCTCACTCCGTCATACCCAGAGCATCTTCTCAGGAGGCAGCAGGCAGAAACCTACTTCACTGTATCTGGAGGTGAAGCCTGTGGGGACTGGGCTACTTCCAAGAATCAGTTGGTGCTGTGATTTCCCAAAATCCTCTTCTAGGCAGAGTGATCACCTTAGGGCATAACTTTGATGATGCAGGTCAAGGGTGATGGTGGGTTCAAACTGAACGTGTGAATGATGCAGTGCACGTCCATCCTCACTCCATGAAAAACACCTTTGGCCATGTCCTGTCAGTAACTCACTTAGGCCATCAGATAGAAGTAGTGTTTTTGAAGTATGTATTACTTATTGTCCTTATTTTACACATGAGGAAACTGAAGTTCAGAGAAGATAAGTAAGTCACAGAGCAAATGAGAAACAGAGCTGGGCCCTGGCCTGGTGGCCCAGTTGGGTGGAGCGTTGTTCTGTACACCAAAAGGTTTCAGGTTCGATCCCCAGTCTCAGGGCACATACCTAGGTTGAGGCTCAATCCCCAGTCGGAGCACATACAACCGATTGATCTTTCTCACATCTGTGTCTCTCCCTGCCTGCTTCCTGTCTCTCTAAAAATCAATAAACATATCCTTGGGTGAGGATTGGGAAAAAACAAGAAACAAAAACCCAGAGCTGGGGTCCTAAACCAAGACAAAAACTCTTTCCACAAGGATGAAAAATTGAAAACAAACTTCTACCTTAAACTGTAAAAGTGAACTAAATTCTTTTGACTGTTAGCTGACGTAGAGTGGAGGTGGCGCCAGCCACCTGCGGCTGTCAAGACCTGAGTTTTCATTGCACCTCCCAGGTCCATTAATAGCTCAGTCCTGTGGGTACTGATTTCATCAGGATGGGAAGGGGACAGGTTACTATTGTCTATGTCACTTCTCTCCTCGTCCTCATTTCCTTCTTTTTTTGTCACATAACTCGTGCTTGTGCACACAAATCCCAAAGGCAGGCTTACAATGAGAATGACATGTTAGATAGAAGAAACTGGGCAAGTTCTAGAAAAGGTGTCAGCATGGATGCCTGGTTACATTTGCATGCTGGTACAGATATGAGATTTCTCACTGTAATTCCAAGTCTTGCTCCTCACGTGCCAGACACCAGCAAACATTCCGACTGCCTTCCACCCGTCGATGCCCAGGTGCCGGGGCCTTGCAGTGGCCTTCACCTGGCACTGGTGCACTGGATGCAGTTTGAAGAATTGCTCCATATGAGAGACTGGATTGGGATTGGTCAACATGCTGTTAATTGCTTATTGGAATGATGTGGCATCTATCAGGGTCTATTCCCAGTTGTTCCCTGTTCCAAATCAGCCAGTCTGGTCAGGGGAGGCTGTTCCCCTCTAACCCCAACAGCTGCCTTCACTGGGAGGCCGGCCCCAGGTGTCTGCGGTGTCAATGCAGCAACATGGCCAGCAGCACCCAGCTCATGGGAGGATTTTCTGCTTCCTTTGCTCTGGCCGGGGTCCCTGGGGTGAGTCCCACAGATCTATGTAACAGCCTCTGCCTCCTCCCCCTTCTGCCCACTTAACTTTCTCCTCAATCCCCTTTTTCCATGGTCCCCTAACAAGAGTGACATCTCCCTTTCTACCCCAACTCCCCACACCCTTATTTCCTAACAACATTTAAATCCATCATCGTCAGGAAAAATAGTAACATGTTAGGTTTTTTCAAAATAAAATTTTTGATTAGGTTCAGCAAAGTGAGCTAATCCGTAGCAGCTATATTGTTAGCAACACAACCACACACATGTATTGGATGCCTACTAAGCACACCATAAGGGGCAGATAATATTATCCACCCTCATTTTACAACGAGGCATGTGAAACACAGAGAAAGGAAGAGACCTGGCTGAGGTCACACAGGCAGTGAGGTGAGTGGCAGAGAACCAGGGCCTGAGAGGTCTGACCCCAAGCCCACAGATAGAGGCCCTTCCCTGCCCACCCTGCTGCTGCCCAGTCTACTCTTTCCCGTTATTTCAAGCCATCATCAACCCTGTGTAAGCTTGACCCTGTTTCCATCCTTCCTTCTAGGCCTCTCCTGTGCCAGGGAGTCCTGGAAAACACCTTCCCCAGCTCGCCCCACTGTGCCTTCCATCTTGTTTTTGCCCTGGCCCACCTCATTGCAGGCCTGTTCTGTGAGTAAAAATAAGGTCTCGCACTCAAGTCTCGGCCTTTGGAAACCTACAGTTTTAGACTTCCTTGGCTCCTGCACAGGGAGTGGAAAGCTTCCTGGTGCCACCCTCCATCTGAGGCAGGCCGTCTCCCTGCGAGCAGAGCCTCCCTGCCCACCCCTCCAGGCACCCTGCCCCCTAAGGGCCAGCCTGCCCTGACCCGTATCTCTGCCAACCTGCCAGCCTGGCGCTGGTGACCCCAGCGGGGACCGTGCTGGTGTGGCACTCAGGTGTTAACAACCACCACCAAGCACTGATGACAGGAAAGAGGAACTCTAGCCCCGTGGCTTCACCATATCTCCATTCAGGTTATTTTTAAACAGCTCTTTGCTGTGCCCATGGGTTGGATGACATTGTATTGTCCTACAGATGCTGACAATAATAAAAATATATTAATTGAAAATGTTTTCAAAACATGTACTTAGTTTATTCCCTGGGCCCAGATGCTCACACCCTGACTCTAGGAGACAGTTTTAGGGCAAAGCTGCTTTTTTTTTTTTTTTTTTTTTTTTTTGAGGCAAGGCTCATGAAGCCCTGGCAGAGGTCCCACTGTTCTCAGGACTAAATGGGCTGAAGATCCGTTCCGGGGAGGTAAATCCTGAAGGCAGCCGGGCCCCCAATTGTACGCCTCACACTAGCTGCCTCATGCGGACCCGTGGCACCGTCTAAGCTACGGCCCAGGCTACTGTCCTGCACACACATTTGACTGGCATCCTGCCGTAAGTTTCTGGCCACCTGAACACACACCCTGACAGAGCAGATTCACACCGGAGGCCCCCATCATGAAGGAAGCTCTGAGAGAGCGCAGTCCACCAACAAGCTTTCTGTGCCCCATCCCGAACTCGAAGACCTGGTCCCCCTGGAGCTCATTTTCCCACGTAAGGGAACTGTGACTAACAGCTTCTGCTGTGCGTTCTCCCCTCTTTGCTCAGCAGAACCTCAAGCCTGGTGTTTACAGACTGACAGGTGACCGGGAGGCCTCTTTGCTGTTAAGGCACTGTAGGTAGGGCTGGTGAGGGCTGCTCCACATGGCCAGTTGCTCCTTATCTTTTCTTCAGCTAAGCTTTCTGGAGAGAGCCCAGCGTGTAGGGCCCATCATGATAACTGCCATATTCTCCCCCTCCCTCTGATAACAGCTTTTTTGAGATGTAATTCACATATCATAAAATCCATCCTTTTAAAGTATGCAGTTCAGTGGTTTTTAGTATATTCACAGAGTTATACAACCGTCACCACTAATTTTAGAACATTTTATCACCCCTAAAAAAGAAACCCTGCACCCACTAGCTGCCACTCCCCATCTCCCCTTCCCCACAGCTCCCGCAGCCGGGAGCTTTTTGTCTCAATGGATTTGCCTATTCTGGACATTTCATGTAAATGGAATCATACAACATGTAACCTTTTGTAACTAGCTTCTTTTAGCATAATGTTTTCAAAGGTTGTAGCATATGTCAGTACTTCACCCCTTTTTACTGTTGATATTATGCCACTGTATGGATGTACTGCATTTTGTTTATTCATTTATCAGTTGATGGACATTTGGATTGGTTCCACTTTTTCCCTGTTATGAATAATTAATCCTCTATAAACGCTCATGTACAAGTTTTGATATGAACATACATTTTGACCATACCCAGGAGTGGAATTGCTGGGTCATAAGGTAAACTCTACGTTTAACAATTTGAAGAACTTCCAAACTGCTTTCCAAAGTGACTGAGCCTCTTTATAATCCAACCAGCAATGTGTGAGCGTTTGCCATTCACAACAGCCTTCTAAGATTGGTATCATTATGATCTACAACTTACAGTTAAGAGCATTGAGGCTCAGGGAAGGTAAGTAACTTGCCTTTTACTTCCAAATGCCATGCTCTTCCTCCTGTGACCTCCTGCCAGTGTTAAGTATTAACTGATGCACAGCCGTCACGCTTTCACCTCTATGCCTACACTACCCTGATGAGAAATCTTTCTGTTTCAGGATGTCTCGGGAAATGCTGCATTTCTGGCCTTCACACCTTTTGGGTTTGTTGTTCTTCAAGGAAACAAGAGGGTCCACTTCATTAAATGGTGAATATCTTCATTTCCAAGACAGGCTTTTTATACTTCACCCACTGGGGAGGGCTGTGGTTCCTATGTCCTTTGTCTGTGATTGGGCAGTTACGGTTCTGAGCCCTCTCCAAAGTCTTGCATCCATAATGCTAACTGAAAAAGCTAGTGGTCTCTTCCTAGGGATCCTATTCTCCAGAAGGGTGTTCCTGAGAGCCAACAGCCTCTCCAGAGGAAGAAAGGGTGTGGAGGGTGGGTTTCTGGGTACAGTGAGAGGCTGGGGGCTGGAGCTGATGTTAAAGAAACAAAGTTCCCATGAGAACCGAGAGTTTGGGACTGTTCCCCGCTGAGGGCCATAGCGTCTGCAGGGATGCTTACTCCATTACCCACTGTCCTAACGAAGGAGGGACTCACAGTGACCCCTGGGACGGACAGACGTTACCTTGCTGCCCTGAAACACCCTCACTGTGCCAACCCTCACCATGGGCACTGCCTGCAAGAGCACAGATGCTGCTGTCTCTCCTTTCCATCCTTCAGGGTTAGATGACCTCTGCCTCCAGGTCACATCCCCACTTTTTCCTCCCTCTCCCACTCCCATTTCTAGCAGACAGGAGACACTGCCTCAGCTGAAACCACTCTGAATTGTTGCTTCTCTGCCCATCTGTGTGGAGTCTGTCTGCCATGTGGCTCTGGGAGCCAATGCAGTGCAGACTCTGGTTTGTTGATGGACATTTGGCTGCCCCAGAAACCCTTTTTCTGGCCCTGGCTGGTGTGGCTCAGTGGATTGAGCACCAGCCTGCAAACCAAAGGGCCACTGGTTCAATTCCCAGTGTAGGACACATGCCTAGGTTGCAGGCCAGGTCCCCAGCAGAAGGTACGCAAGATGCAACCACACATTGATGTTTCTCTCCCTCTCTTTCTCCCTCCCTTCTCCTCTCTAAAAATAAATAAATAAAATCTTAAAAATAAAACAAACCCTTTTTCTGGCCTGTGCAAACATCTTTGAGCCTCATCAAAACATGCTGAGTATTCTACTACCGAGCCCCTGTGGTTTCTGTGCCTTCTTGGGCCTTAGACGGCTAAGTCTAAGCTGGCCAGCTACTCCCGTGGGCTTGGACAAGTGGCTTTCCTTGGCCCAGAAGAGCTCATGGGAATCGGGATGGAGCTGTTCCCTGGCGCGTTTCCTGCCTCTTCAGCTCCCATGCTGACAGAGACAGACACCACCTTTCCACTCTTACTGCTCTTGTGAAGACTGGCAATATGATAACCAAGTGCTAGTGAAACTGATCCTCCGACACACCCAGCTCAGGGTTGGCCCACTCTCTGTGCTCTCTGGGTGAAAACGGTGAGGGTTTTGGGGCTTCTCTCCAACAAAATACTCTTCAGACAACGAGCAGCATCAGGCCACCACTCTCCCTCCCAGTGAGGAGCACTTGCTCGCTGGATACAGCTGGGTTGCCTGGTGTCCCTCAGAGAGCCCAGCTCCTGGACCACACTCTGAACAGAGTAACTGCCTCATGAGGTAGAGCATACCTGTTACAGGGACCTGCAGTTCCTAAAGTGTCCCTACCCCACTCCCACCAGAAGCCCTGATGTTCACCTGGCTCCCCTAGACCCTTTTTACCTTCTCACATCTGCAGGGTCTCCTCTTCACAATGTCTTGACTTTAACAGCTGTTAACCCAATCCCACTCCCAATAGAAAACTTACTTGCCTTTCTTGTTGAAGCTTAGATGATCTGTGTGCTTGTTTATATATTAACCCACTGATATGTATTATATTTTATATATGAAAGAGATTGATTGATTAGAAGGGAGTCAAACAGGCAAGGAATACACTGTCTTATATTAGCTCAGAACTAGTGGTCAGAGTTGTGAACTCTCATTCTGACCCAGCCATGACTTCCAGGGACTGTGACCTTCCTTGTCCCCTCAGTTTTGTCCAGTAATAAACTAGATATGCATGTTTCTCACCACCTTTCGGGTACCTCTAGGATACTGAGGAAATCTCCCAAAAAATTGCAAAGTGGGAGAAGCCAAGAGGAGGCAGGTGTGCACGGTCAGACTCCATGGGTATCCCAGTGGGTAGAAAAATGAGGACCTTGTCCCCAGTGAGGTTGGAGGGCTGTCAGGCTCCAGAACAGCTGTGTCAGGCAAATGGAAGGGGAGGGAAGAGTGACCAGTGCTGAGGCCTGGTTCTCTGGCTCTCAGGGACATCCACCTATGACCCTGGTCATTTTCCATTTTGTAAATGTAACCAAGGCTGCAAGCAGTATGTGGAGGTGAGGTCTAAGCCGTGCCAAGTAACCATGTCACTTCTTCTGATTTGTGTCTGTCCCGCGGGTGACGTACCCCAGTATCCTGTTTGCCTCTTTTACTGCAGCCATTCACTGGGCTGGTGGCTTCAAGGATTTTTCTACAAAAACCCCTAAGCCCCTTTCCTGGTCAGTACGCTGCATGACTGTTCCATGTAATCTGTTCTCTCTCTTTGGTATGTTGTTCCGCCCCCCTCCCTGAGATCATTTGACATGTGTCTGCATTAAACTGCATTTTCCATCCAGTGGCACAGTCACCTGAAAGACTCAACTCCCTCAGAACCTGGTTGCATTGTTTTTCATTATTTGCTATATCTTGAAATTTGGCCTCATCAGCTACTGTGGCATCTTATGTTTGATAGTCCCATCCAGATAATGCACCTATGTTATGAACCAAATCCTGAAATGGCCCAGGACCACTCTACCTAGACTCACTTCCCATGCCAGTGTTTCCCTTTTACAGCCACTCTTAGTGAGCCTGAACTCCTCCTCTCACCCTATTATTATAGTTTTATTGACCAGAAAACTGTGGATTGAACTGTTTCAACACTGCGCTGCTGTCTTGTTTTAGTTCTAATTTTGGCTAAAACTGTGTCTGTGCCTGGAGCCCCTTCCAGTCAGGGTGGGCTGTGGATCTAGAAGACGTGGCAGTGAACACACAGCCCACAGCAAGGTGACTGGTACTCTCTTTGTGCTTCTAGGAATGAGGTGACCAAGCTGAAATTTGAAGGAAAGACTTTCTATTTATACGTAAGTCAGAAAGAGGTGAGTGTTGGCTTCCTTCTTTTCAGGAGGGTTGGGGCACTGGGATGGCTCCTGATGGCCAGGGCTGAACCAGAGTGCCCCCTCCAGGTAGAGATAAGCCACCTGCATGCTAAGCCAAGACCAAGAACAAGACCTGGAGGTGAGGGAGGGAGAGGTGGCTAGGCCCTGGAACATAGGGCTTCCTCAGGGATGCCGATGACACCCAGAGGTTCCATGCCTCCAGGGAATGCAAAGTAAGGTTCTTTTGCTTCCATATGAAAATTCCAAGATAATAAATAGAAAAATTTAGATATGAGAACCACTTTCTCTGGTGAGGACCCTCTTGGTTCAATTTGTGCCAGCTGAGACTGATGGGCCCTGCCAGGTGTGAACTTACGTGCACAACTGAGCCCTGTCCCGGTGGGTCCTGCAGGCCTTCCCTTCCAACTAGCCAGCTTTCAGGCAGCCCCTCCCCCATTCTCAGCCTGTGCGAGGGGTCAGTGTCCTGGCCTACTTCACCCTTCACTTCTCCATCCACACTCAGCTGTTTCTATGTGGGATTTTTTGTAGGAAAAGAAAATTATTCTCACATATTTTGCTCCAACTCCAGAAGCCTGCAAGCACCTCTGGAAGTGTGGAATTGAGAACCAAGCCTTCTACAAGTGAGTGAACACATGGAATTGGGACTGTCATTATCAGAACCAAAGTCACAAAAGCTACCTTTAGAGGAATGATCGGCAGGAAACTTTGAGAAATGAGATGTGAAATGACAAGGCTCGACTTCTTTGTAAAACTCACACCCCTTTGCAGGTGTTTATGTGCACCCCCTCAGGTCTGGGAATGTGTTTCAGTAGAGTTGCCTAAGGGTCTGCCTTGTGATGTCCTTGGGCAGCTCTCAGTGGCAAACCAGTTCTGGGTTTTCAGAGTAAGCCTTGGGCGAGAAAAAGCCCATGGGTACCTGACTCAAAGCAAACAGGCCCTGCAGAGCAGTCAGAGCTCTAAGATAGCACAGAATACCATAGCTCCATGAACAGTTCCCTAAGCCTTAGAGAGACCCTGGGGTCCACTCCCCAGTGGGTGACCTGGTGCTAAGCTGGCGTTGATTTCAGCCCTTCATGGAACCTCACAGCCAGAGGTGTTGCCAAGTGACAAGTCAAGTGCCCAGGAGCCTGGGATAGGGTAGCTGGAGGTGGGCAAGGACTTCTCTGTTACTGAGAAGCCTACTTCGAGCCAGAAAAACAATTTTACTTACCAAAGAATTTTGTGAAATGTTTGAGGGTTTTGTGCTCAGTTTTCTTTGCTTAATAAAGTGGTTATAAAGGCACTAGGAAGCAAAGAAAGAGCCCACTGAGAACCTGGGGTAATGCCAGATAAAGTATGTTTTGCTAAAATCTTTGGTCTTGTTTTTAGAATGCAATGAGATATGATTTAATAAGCCGTATCTTAATCAGGACAACATAAGACAAAAGTGTATAGTATGTCCTGGCCGATAGGCATAGCTCTCCCTCCAGTAACCTGAAGGATCCTGGAGAGAGCAGCCTTGCTACCCGCTGGCTGCTCTAGGATGCTGGCCAGCAGAACTGGTCTCCCTCTTACTGGGGACACAGCCCCAAAAGTTGTTTCTTGGGCAGTCTTTCTGAACTGCTTAATACTTTCTAAGCATCTGATACAGAATCAGGATAAACTGCATGGGTGGCCCAAATGCTAACTTGAGTGATCTTTATTCCTCTGATGAAGGAGAAAACACTTGGAAAAGACTTTTGCACGGTCAAATTTCTCTCCATTCAGTCCCTGGCTGTCCAAGGAAAGCCAAGAAAACATTTCAGCACCACTTCTGAAGGCCTTCATTTTTCTTTGTCATGGGAACAGAACTATGCTTCTGAGCCGGTGACCAAACTCAGTTTCTGAGTCTCTTCATTAATTAATAGACCTTCACACCTAGCCAGCCCTGCCAACACCCACAGTGGAAACCAAGGTCCCTGTGCAGTTTTCCATTAACTATTTAATGTTCCAATTAAGTGTTCAAAGTCTCTAGCCTGGGGGCAGAGCCTCAGTTATGCCAAGTATCTAGCAGCAGCTACTTTGGCCCCTGAGCATCTCTCATTCACAGATTCCTGCCTTTGCCCCCATGCTTTGAAGGGAGCCAGGTCAACCCAAGAATGTGCTTAGGCAGGAAGGCAAGTAGGCTGAGCGTCACAGAGCCCTGAGATAGATGAGGGCGGTGACTCTCAGGAACTGCTGTTCAGATTGTGGGGACAGCTCCCTAAATATTTCCTGGCTGCTCCCAATCAAGGCTTCAGACGTAGGTCGGCTCTTGGCTAGATTAGCAGCAAGGGCACCCAGGGCACGTTGTAGGCTGAGTTGGCTCTTGAGAGACTTCACTCCGGGCAACTCTGCCTAAACCTCCCTTTCTAACTGGGATCAGAGAAGTCACCCAAAAGGATATTTTATTCCAATGCCCCTGGCCTTCCATAGTCTCCACATCAGCTATCTCTACAGCCTTGAGAGTGATGTTAATAGGCATTCTGGGGACAGGAGAATGGTTCCAAGTTCATGTAAATGATGGAACATTTATTAAAGCTAAAATAGCTTCTTCATTTCAAGGCTTCTCAGAGCCTTTAATATGCTAACACACTTTAGGACTCTCCAAGAAGGAGATGCCATAGGAAAGCAGTCCCTGCTCTCTTCTCCACCCTAATTACCCAGGCATGCACACGAATCATCAAACGCTAGGACTGGAACGGACTCCTGAGGTCAAATAGTCCCAGCCCCATTATTTTATAGATAAGAAGACTAAGGCTAAGAGAGAAAAAGAAATCTGCCCAAGGTCACACTGCTGATTCAGTGGATGGCATTCTGTTACTCACCTAGTCCGTCATCCCTTTTTTCTCTCTGTCTCCCTGGTGAACCCCATGAAGCACCCGTGGGAAGCCCTCCCTATCCTGACATGACCATGGGTTTCAGTATGCCTGTCCCCAGCACTGAGGCCATGAGCCCAGCTCTCAGGTCCTAAAGGAGAGTAAAAGACCAGGCCGGCTGTGAGGGGCCTTCTCCTGATGGGTTTCTTGGGAAGGAGCTGGGAAAGCACTGTCTTAGCCTATGGGACAGCTGCAGGCCATTTCTCACACTGGACTTTGCCTTGCCGCAGGCTGGAGAAGTCAAGCCAAGTCCGCACAGTGTCCAGCAGCAATTTATTTTTTAAAGGGAGCCGATTCCGATACAGGTAAATAGTGACAGTAAGTAACCATTATGGACCTATTTTCAGACCCTTCTCTCCAGAACAGTGGCTTAGTGGTCCTTATTCTTGAAAACAAAAAAACTGGGAACCTCCAGAAAAGCCTGAGGTTTCCATCAAATTCTGTCTCCTGACCCTTTGACCATTTCTTCCCTTCCCTGCAGCTGTGCCCTTAGCGTTTTAAATGAGCACCTTCTCCTCCTGCCCTTACAAAAGCGGCCCAAGAACTGCAACAGTAATTATTTTCATGTCTGTCCAAAGATTTCTCTTTTTTTGCAATATTTTTGGAACATGCTGGACAATGAGGAATCATTCTTAAATGAAAATGGAAGATCCCAGGCTCCAGAGATAGAGAGCTCTCTAAGATTATCTGTCAGGACATGTTAGAACTCTTTACCCCAGCAAGCAGGCCTTTCTCAGTAGCCTAAACTTTGGGAATGGGTAGGCCAAAGAGGCCATTTCCCAGTTCAGCCAAAGTAATCTGAGATCTTAGAGAGGAGCCCATCCTGGAACACTGTCTCATTTCTTGCTTGTTTTATTATACTATTTACAGTGGCCGAGTTGCAAAGGAAGTAATGGAGTCAAGTGCCAAGATCAAACGGGAGCCACCAGAAATCCACAGGTAGGATGCCAGGGGCTTCCCCCAAAAGCAGTTCAAGCACAGGTCCCGGAATCTCAAAAAAAACCATCAGTTTGAGGAATGTGAAGATTCTGGCCACAATTGCTCCCAAAAGGGGGAAGAACAGAGCAGTAGAGGTGAAGAGTCTCATCTCAGCTAACGATGTGGGAAACCGCCTGACCCTGGAATCCCTGAACCTGGAAGGAGAATGAGGGAAGGCGGGCTGATACAGACAATGCACCAGGGCCACCTTCCTGGTTTATTCTCTGCTGTCCTCCCAAGTCCTGAAATTGCTCATACACCATGGAGGACATGTCCAAGCAGCAAGATTTCATTGGTTGCGCTATCAATGCATTACAGAAAGCCAGGGATAGCCCCGAAGGCTTCATGCACTACGTGTAAACTAGTTTTGAGATCCATGCTTCATGAGTAATTATAAATCATGCATTTTTAGGAGCCCATCTCCTAGAACCCGATGAGACCCAGAAAGAATATGATTGGCCAAGAGAGCTAAGGTTTGCCAACAAGCCTGACCTCTAGGAATGGGAACATTACTACCTGCCCCTTCACACAAAGCCTCCCACCAGCCGCTTCTGTTGGACGCCAGGGGAGGCTGCCAAATCCACTTTGGGCACATTTTTGGGAGCACTCATTATCCTGGGGTACTACTCCCTGACCATCCTGCCCAGAGACCAGTGGCACTGTTGCCACACTAAAGGAAGGTTTGGGTGGGTCAGGGATATAGGGAAGTGGACAGGTTTACAGCAGTATCTCTGAGTGGGATCCAGGGACCAAAGGAAAAAAGCAGATATTAAAGATTTTTTAAAACACAAAATAAAACAAAAGACAATACAGGGAGGCAATTCTAGTAGCCTCCTCAACCCTGAGTCCTGACCACAGCTGTCTGTGCACTGAGCTAAGTGTTCTTTTTCTTTAACCTCAGAGCTGGGATGGTTCCCAGCCGCAGCTGTCCCTCCATAACCCATGGCCCAAGGCTGAGCAGCGTCCCCAGGACCCGGAGAAGAGCTGTTCACATCTCCATCATGGAAGGTAAGCATGAGCTCTGGAGATGACCGCAGGTTTCTCCGAGTTGTGACTTAGACCATTTCCACTCAGAGACCTTGAGAAGAGGTGAATTTGCATTAGAGATGGCAACAGGTTTCTCCAGTGGAAGAGAGAAGGCTTCACCCAGTGGACAGGAATGCCAGCTGGGTGTCAGGTGATGGGGAACCCCCTTCAGCCCTGCTGAGCTGCAGTCCAGGAGGGGGTGGTGGATCTGAGAGTACTTGGGGTACTACATTTGGGAAACAGTATATGTGGGATCTACCAGGTTCCATGCAGTTCTCAAATTGCTTCTCATCAGGAGGCTTTTCACTAGTTGTCCAAATCTGACCAATCTCCACAGCTAAAGTGACTACGGTGGCCAAGGCAGTTAACCAAGAAATAAACTCTTGGTTCTGAAGCATTCCAATAACTGCTACCACCTTCACTTCAGTTGTAGAAATCTGCCCTCTTGCTATCCAATTCTTTAATGTTGTCTTAGGAAACTCAATGTGTCCATCTCTCTCAATCCTTCTCTCCCTTTGCAGTAGAGGGAGGTGGCAAGAGTGGAGATACCCCAGAAGCCTGAGACTGAGACCTCTCCAGTCTCTGGGTACTTAATACTGTTAATACTTAATACTGAAGGAGACTGGGGATAGTGTCCACCTGCTGTTGTCACTGATTCAGCTTGTCATGAAGGCTGGATACAGGTGCAAAATTGTTTTCATTTCCGATGATGATGATGGTTCACAGGACCTCAGAAGATCTTAAGCAGGAGGAAACAGCAGCAGGATTATTTCAACCCAGTATCTGTCTTGGAGACTGGGGAGGAAAGGCCCTTTGTCCTTTCTGAGCAAATGCCGCTTGTTAATGAAAATGAAGAACTGCTCAGGTTATGAAGGATCTGCTCTGTGGGAGGATCTCTGATTTGTGTTTAGGATTTTATGTGTCACTGTCTCTGCATCACCTGCATGTGGTTTTCTAGGGCTTGAGAGCTCTCACTGGGCAACCACCATCAAGTGCCTTAATTGAGTATCTTTGTTGCTCCACTTGCAAAAAAGGGACATTTTCTTTGACATGGGTGGCAAGGAGGCTGAGGTATGCAGTACTTTAAAGAGATTAAAACACACACTGGGCAGGCAGCAAGCACAGTGCAAAGGCCCCTGGGCAGGCAGTCCAAGGTGAGGTTTAAATGAGAGCTCTGCCACGTATTTTCTGGGGCAGGTTGATTAACCTCTCTAAGCCTGCTGCTCCCATTGTAGAGCGGGGCGTGAATGTGGAAGGGTGCCTTATAAACTACCAAGGATAATCACTATGCAAGGTATGTAATTATTGAGGTCTGACCATCATTAGACAACCGCCTGGTTTATCCTCCAGTAGACTGAGCAGTAGGACTGAGTGTGGCTTTCACTGTCCCTCTTCTTTTGGGGTGTTCATCTCAGGAAAGTGGAGTGATTTTCTCCTCCTTTTTTGAGGAAACATAACTTTGTGTCCCCTCTTCCATCCATCCTGATTCTGAAGCCACCAGGTTCATCCCAGTGAAGATGAGACAGTCCATTTCCAGCCCCAGAGCCACTTCCTCACACTTCAGGACTGCTCAGTCCAAAGCCCAGTCTTTGTAGCTTCACACCCTGGATTTCCTGGGACAGCCCTGATTCCCCCTACCCTCAGGGATTGTTCCCTTCCCTCTCTGTCTCTCACCTTCTGAGAGGTCTAGGGCCTTATACGGGCCTCAGGGAAACAGCTGCAGGCTGGGGAAGCATTACTTTTTATGGCTCTAAGTGCTTCTGACTGAATCCAGTCCCCTGATAACATGGGCCTCTCAGAGCTGCTCCTTCCCTGCAGCTGTTTATTTCGTGGTGCTCATGATCATGTAGTTGGATTTTCTGGGGAGTGGAACAGTCCAGCTCGCTCTGAGGCTCATGGAGCTGCCATTCTCTCCAGCAACAGGAGGCACTGGGAAGGCACTGCCATAGCATCAAATCAGAAATCCTGTCCCTAGCTGGTTTTCCATCCTTTTCCTCTGTATCTCCCTGCCTGGCTGGTTTCCATGAAGAGATCAGCTGGTTTCCACCGAAGAAGTATCTGCTTTCCTGGGCTACCATGGGGAAGAGTCTGATTAAGATTCACACCAGAGTCCGCGTTCAGCTCCGGTTGACTAATCACTGCCTTCGACCCCTGAGTGTGCGCATCCTGAGGATGGGGCCCCGGCTCCAGGGTAGGCTCCTGACCACTGTGCCCCCCACCTCTGGGCAAGGCAGTCAGCTGGAGCACCTCCCAGGTAAAAAAGACACTGTTTTGCTGTGTCACTCACCCAGATCCCACCCATGGCACCCACCCTATCCTCCCAGAATGACAGGTTTGATGAAGGGGTGAGACAGGTCATGGCTCACAGTGAAACCTAAAGTTCTGTACAGGACTAACTGTGGAGGGAACAGAAGACTAACATTTACAGAGTAATTTTGCTTGTCAGACACTACTAGAAATGCATACATATCCATTATCTTGTTTACTGAAAGCACCCACAATTCAGTCTAATGTGGCTTCTGGTGTCCCTCTGATTTGTTCTCTCTGATGTCACGGCCTTTACCTCTCCTTCCCCAGCTAAGGGCTAAACTGTAGGCCAAGCTAAGCTTGCATTTAAGTGGTCTCTGGTTGTAGACTGAAATATCTGGCAGTCAGAGCTGTCTTTGTGAGGGGACAGCCCCTTGAAAGGTTGTGAGATGCCCTGTGCAAGGGAGGGCTGAGGTTCCAGAGGAAATGGGGACCAGAAGAGTAGTTGGGAAAGGAGCTGATCCAACACCATGTGTGATTAGGGCCTGAAGGTTTCGGCTTTATCAGGGACCCATTACATACCCCAGGGGACATATTCCTCATGCTGCACATGCACACGGGGGAATAAGGGAAGAATACTGGGGAAAACAGATCAAAGGAGCATGAAGAGTGGACAGGCTCTTAATGTCACATTACTGCACAGCACATTATTGCACAGGAGTTTCTTGGGCAATTAGGACCTAAATCTAACAAATGTGCAGGCTGTTGACTTAATGCATCCTGGCCCACTGTTCCACTCCCCAGAAAATCCAACTACATGATCATGAGCACCACGAAATAAAAAGATGCTCGGATTCTCTCCTTGCCTTTGCCATTAACAACCAACCACACGACTTCAGGAGAGTTCTGCAGCCTTTCACCCTCATTACTTCATGGAGTTGTTGAAAGATAAAATGAAAGTGCTTTAAAAAAATTAAAACATTATACAAATTTAAGATTTTTAGCATAGAGACAAACAAAATACAGCAAGGACACACTGGATGCCCTGAAAGGAGCTTCTGAAAGCAGAAGTTGAGAGAGTCAGAAATATACTAATGGTGAGACACTGGGGGCTGTCATCGCCCCTGCATCTTGTTCATAACCCATATTCCAGGATTCATTCCTCTGGAGAATCTTTTCTTTTTAATATATATTTTATTGATTGTGCTATTACAGTTGTCACATTTTTTCCTCCCTTTTATTCCCCTCCACCCTGCACCGCCCCTCCCACCAGCACCCCTCGCCTTAGTTAATGTCTTTGGCTTCTCCATTTCCTATAATATTCTTAACCTCCCCCTGCCTATTTTGTACCTACTATTTATGCTGCTTATTCCCTGTATCTTTTCCCCCATTCTTCCCCCTCCCCATCCCTTCTGATCTCCATTTCTATGATTCTGTTCCTGTTCTAGTTGTTTGCATAGTTTGTCTTTGTTTTTGTTTTTGTATTTTTAGGTTCAGCTGTTGATAGTTTTGAGGTTGTTGTCATTTTACTGTTCATAGTTTTTGACCTTCTTTTTCTAAGTCCCTTTAACATTTCATGTAATAAGGACTTGGTGATGATGAACTCCTTTACCTTGACCTTATCTGGGAAGCACTTTACCTGCCCTTCCATTCTAAATGGTAGCTTTGCTGGATAGAGTCATCTTGGATAGAGGTCCTTGCCTTTCATGACTTTGAATACTTCTTTCCAGCCTCTTCTTGCCTGCAAAGTTTCTTTTGAGAAATCAGCTGATAGTCTTAGGGGAATTCCTTTGTAGATAACTATCTCCTTTTCTTTTGCTGCTTTTAAGATTCTCTCAATCTTTAATCTTGGGTAATGTAATTATGATGTGTCTTGGTGTGTTCCTCCCTTGGTCCAACTTATTTGGGACTCTTTGAGCTTCCTGGATCTCCTGGAAGTCTATTTCCTTGGCTAGACTGGGGAGGTTCTCCTTCATTATTTTTTTCAAATAAGTTTTCAATTTCTTGCTCTTTCTCTTCTCCTTCTGGCATCCGTATGATTGAGATGTTGGAACATTTAAAGTTGTCCCAGAGGTTCCTGAGCCTCTCCTCATTTTTTTAAATTCTTGTTTCTTCATTCTGTTTGAATGTTTATCTCTTCCTTCTGCTCAAATCGTTGATTTGAGTCCCAGTTTCCTTCCCTTTTCTGTTGCTTCCCTGTATATTTTTATTTATTTCACTTTGCATAGCCTTCATTTTTTTCTCCATTTTGCAACCATACTCAACCAATTCCGGGAGCATCCAGATTACCAGTGTGTTGAACTGTGCATCTGATAGGTTGGCTATCTGTTCATTGCTTAGTTCTATTTTTGGAGCTTTGATCTGTTCTTTCATTTGGGCCATATTTATTTTTCTCAGCATGCCTGTTATGTTGGGAGGGGCAGATACTTAGGTATTTGCCAGGGTGGCGCAACCCAGGCCACTGTGTTGTGACACTGTATGTGGGGAGGTGTCCGAGAGCGAACAATGCTGCTTGCTCGGCTCTCCGCTGGCTTTCAGTCACTTCCCCCTGCTACCCACAAGCAAATTGGGCCCTTCTAGTGCTGATTACTGAGTGGGTCAGTTTGTGTACATTCTAGGACCCTGTGGGTCTCTCCAGTGGAGTCTTCTGTGAGACTGGGAGTTTCTTCTGCCACCACAACCCCCACATGTTTTTACCTCCAGAGGTTTTCTTTTCCCACACTGGAATGCTAGATTGTGCAGTCTGTCTCACTCCCCAGCTGTTCATTGCAGTTTATCCACATGCAAATGTGGGACCACCAGGTCTACCAACCACCACCTTACTGCACGTCCTCTCCACCCCAGCTGCCTGTCTCCGCCCCTCCTACCGGTATGGATGGATGTTTCTTCTTTAGCTCCTTGGTAGTCAGACTTCCATACAGTTCGATTTTCTGGCAGTTCTGGTTATATTGTTTTTAAATTTGTCATTGTCCTTCTTTTGGTTGTGCAAGGAGGCAAAGTGTATCTACCTACACCTCCATCTTGGCTGAAAGTTTTCTCTGGAGAATCCTTAACAGTGCATGTGTTGAGATGCGCTCTGGCAGGCTGGGCAGGAAAGCTGCCTGGGGGCCAATGGCTATACCACAGGGGAGCCAAGGAAAGATGGAACACAATTCTGAAAGGCCAGTAGTGCCTTTAAAGAGACTGGGCTTTTTTGCCCTGCACCTGCAAACTCCCTAATTAGCCCTGGGAAGGCCAAGGTTTTACCTGTCTGGGCATCTGTTTCATTTTGGGGCAGTCAGGGTCAATTTCAGAGCAACAGATGGGGACTGGCTTCTCTTGTCGTAGGCCACAAAGGCAGGGAGAACCACTCTGGTACCACCAAGATGGCTAGGAAAGGAAAATGCAGGTGTTGAACCTGAAACAAGAAGCCATTTCCTCGAGGCACTGTGATGTGAGCCACTTTTTGCTTCTGAGCCCACATCCTCCAGCCTGAGTGGCTGCTGTTGCACTGCAGGAGTAACCAGCTCCTGTTTTCCCTGCCAGAGCTTGAGCCCTGGAAACAGAAGTGTCCCATCTGGGAAAATAAAGAGATAATGGGTAGTTTTAGGGGCCACAAGACCCCCCTTCTAAAAAATGTAAGAGAATTTCCCCCTCACCCAAGAAGATCTCAAAGTCCACTCTGCACTCTTGAGGGTCTAAAATAGGGAAACTGTCAGCCTATCCTGGGCCCAGATCATTCTAAGGTGAAAAGAGAGGGATCTTGCCAAGGGCTGCTCCCCTTCTCTATCAGAGAGCACTTAGGAAGAACAGATAGTTTTCTCATCCCACAAGGTCAGGACAAGGACAAGGTCAGGCTACAACTGGGAGGCTGACGAGACCAACAGCAATTGCAGAAATCCAAAAGATGACCACATGAGCTTAAGGAGCTGTTGCTAGGTTGTTAAAAGGACACTCATCTCCAGAATCAGTATTAGATGAGGCCCAGTTAGGCAAAACACAGCCTTATCCTCCCCATTCCTGCTTCTATGGCCCTCAGCCCACGAGGCAAATCTGAGCTCCCTGAACCATGGCCCCAGCTCTCAATCAGGGATAGTATGTGATTCAGATTCTCTTTCCAATTGAGGCTAAAATCAGTGAGGCAGGAATGGCAGTCTTTAACAAACATCGCCAAAACCAGAAGCAAAAAGACAAAAATGTGTGCACTGGGACAGAAAGCCTACTCATGTTCCTTTTTCTTTTCCAGGCCTAGAGTCCCTTCGGGACAGTGCCCATTCCACCCCAGTGCGTTCCTCCTCTCATGGGGACACGTTCCTGCCTCACGTGAGAAGCAGCCGGGCAGACAGCAATGAGCGAGTCGCTGTGATTGCAGACGAGGCCTACAGCCCTGCAGACAGTGTGCTCCCCACTCCCGTGGCTGAGCACAGCCTGGAGCTGATGCTGCTTTCCCGGCAGATCAATGGGGCCACCTGTAGCATCGAGGAGGAGAAGGAGTCTGAGGCCAGCACCCCAACTGCTGCCGATGTGGAGGCCCTTGGGGGAGAGCTGAGGGCCCTGTGTCAGGGGCACGGCAGGCCAGAGGAGGAACAGGTGAATAAGTTTGTTTTAAGTGTCCTCCGTTTGCTCCTTGTGACCATGGGACTCCTCTTTGTTTTGCTCCTCCTCCTGATCATCCTTACCGAATCTGACCTTGACATTGCCTTTTTCCGCGATATCCGACAGACCCCAGAGTTTGAACAATTCCACTATCAATACTTTTGTCCCCTCAGGCGATGGTTTGCCTGCAAAATCCGCTCAGTGGTGAGCCTACTCATTGACACCTGAGAAGGCATGACTCCTCCCAATAACTAGCCAGGTGGACCAAGGAGCCCGGCTACCCATTCCCAGCAATGGGACCCATCGCGGAACCATCGGCACATGTACCAAGTCCTCCTCTCATGACTCAAAGTCCACAGCCTAGGAGGGTTGTTTCCCAGAAGATGAAAGGGATAGGCTCATGCCCTGTCTACACAAACTGGGAAAGCTAATTTCCTTCGAGGTTCTCTCAAGAAAGGCTCGGTGACTCTGTTTCTCATCCTCCCAATTTGCAGGATAACATTTGGTTGTGAATTTTGATTTTTCATAGATGTGTATTATTTTGAAAGTATCAAATAAAAATAATTTATTTTACTATTACCAATGATCACAGTAGTGTCACCTAGCAGATGGGACACTAGTTGAAGACTAGAGAGCTGTTGTCTTCTGTATTCTGCAGGAGCTGTCCTACTGGGTTCCAGTAGACTCATCACAGCAGCCTCAGGGGACTGTTTTCTTGCCAGATACAGCTTTTTAAAAAGTAAACATCCCTGTAGAATGATTAAATGGAAACTTGCTTCTTATGATGGTCTGAGCTGGATTTTCTTTTCCTTTTGTTTCCTGCCCCCCCCCAAATCTGAGCACAGTGGGCATCTGAAGGGACCACCGCTACAGAAGCAACAGCAGCAGGGGTGGGGTAAGTCTGTCCCCTTAGACTAGATCCTAGTGGGCATCACCGTGAATTTTGTATGATAAACTTTAACTTCTGTGATTTTTTTTCTGAAGAACCTCAAGCTTTTAGAGTGCTCCAGAAGCGTTAGATGAATTCAGTGGTACCAGAGATAGGACTGTCAGAAATGTTGGACAAAATGTAGTTAACAGAAACCAGAGCTAAGGTACCTGAGAGACTGCTGAGATTCAGAGAGCAGTGCTTATTTTATACACCCCCACCCCTGGCAAAAAAAAAAATTTTTTTTCAATTTATATTTTAACAACAAAATGTTATTTTCTTATCAATTCATGTTTTGTTTTTACTTTATGGATTAAGAAAATAGAGCCTGATGAACTAAACGATGCAAGAAAGAAACTGATCCTGAGAATGAAAAGCTTCAGAAAATAGAATTCCAAGATCAACAAACAGCCTTGGAAGGGACCAGGAAAAGAATCTCTTTAAATAGGAGTTCTAACAGATGCCTACCAAGAAAGAAGGTGAACGTGGCAAAGAACACTTAGGTGTAGAAATACTGCCCCCTAGGGTCATCCGTGCATCAGGAATATAAAAGTTGTAGGAAAAAAGCACTTGCCATCCTTGCTGAGGGAAGCCATGGAAGCATGCAGAAGCGCAGCGTGAAAGGGTGAATGTGGGGTCCGAGGCCCAAGCTCGGCATCTGTCATAAACACTAGCACATGAGATCTTGTTTTCCTCTCAGGGAGCGATTTCTAAGTCATGTGGGGCCTGAGGACTTATTTTAAGGATGGTCAGTGCACAATTCCCAGGACCTTACACAACATGGAGCAGCTGCTGACACCTTATGATGTTGGGCAACCCCAAATGAGAAGAGTGAGTCACTTGGATTTGCTTGCTCCTAGTTTGTCCCCTGAGATGGCAGAACCATGTCCATGCAAACAATGTAACAGCCTTGGAATAAAATGGGGTTTTTCTTTTGGGGTGGGTGGGTGGAGGGGTACATAACTTTAAATGCCCCTTCATCTACACCAGGGATTGGCAAACTTCTGTAAAGTGCCAGGAAGTAATTTTGTTTTTAATTTTGGTTTTGTGGGCCATATTATTCTATGGCAACTATTCAACTCTGCCACTGTAGCACAAAAACAGCCAAAGGTAATACATAAGTGAAGGAACAAGCCTGTATTCCAATAAACCTTTCTATTTATAAAGAGAAATGGTGAGCTGATCTGGTCCACAGGCCATAATTTGCCAACCCTGATTTATACAATAAAACTGCTCCTTACCATGTTAGCAGAAAGGTCAACTCTGCTCCAATTCCTGACATGTGTTAAAGATCCAGGGTGCTCGAACAACCAACCAGCAAAGAGATGTCTGATGCCAAGATATGCAAGACCAAGTACTTGAATGCTAAAACATGGCCAGAATCTAAGAGTGGAAGAGGGCTTGTCCCATCATTTCCATACCAGCAATTTGGGCAGAATCACAAACATCTATTTACCAAGTGACAAGACAAACTGAGGGAGATCCTAGTAAAGAATAGGGATCACTTAGAATCAACTAGCCACTGCCACTTGCCATCTACACAGGAAAAGCTTTATTTAGGACAGAACTAAAGTGAAGAAAATAGACTCGGAAATGAAAAGGCTGTCAGGAGATAGAGGGCTGGTTTTAACCTGGATATCTACTGTCTTATGCAACATAGCAGATTACCTTTTAGTGTAGTGTTCCTACCTCAGTCTGTAGAATACGGTGTTTCTATGCAGTGAGTAATAGCCTTGACTCTGACCATTCATATTCACATTAAAAAAAGATGCAGTATCCCATTTCTGGGTACATTACTTGTGTCTAGAGTTCTAACAGTACAATAGTCCACACCAATTCCAACAGCTAGATTTTTCTCTCTAAATAGAAACTTTCAGGTTATCTTTTTTCCAGGGCTTATCCCAGAAAATATAGATAAAAGTTTCCTTCAATTTGCTTTTCAAATCGTGCTTGAACCTCCTTTGTTAGTGACTAGTCTTTTTTGGTATCTCCCCATCATTAAAAATCGTTCAAGTTTTTAACCTGGTTTTACTGTGTTCCACTATGTCTCCCATTTTCTCTCAATTAATTTGATCTCATTGAAAAAGCAATGGTTTCCATAGCTTCATCTATCAAGAAGAAATAAAACTCTTATTAAAGAATAGTGCACTGCATCGTTAAGCAGTAGAGGGTAAACTACCTGCAAATGTGAATTTCTTAGTTTCATTAAAAAAATAGTTGTTAACCTTTCATGTGCCAAAAAAGATAAGTTACATTTTCCTTCAAAGCAATGTACTTTTTTCTACATATTCAGTACGTAGTTAGCATAAAATCATTGGTGCCATGAAAATTATTTTTAAACTTAAATAAATATTTAAATATCATAAGAGTGGACTCTCTTCTTTTAACTCGTATCCTGTCTCACTCCCTCCTCAAAGCTACCAACACACAGATAAAAGGATGCCCGTGGGATTTACACAGACTGCCATTCACCACTGGAATCAAAATAATCATTTTGCTTAGAAGCTGTAAGTGTGAAATAATTTCAAAGAATTATACCTCTTTTTTCTGATGAAAAAAACCAAGAAGTGATTCTCCCAAGGTTACATAGTCTTAGAGCCCAAAGTAGCACCCAGGTAGTCCAGCTTCTAGACCAGCCTCAAATAAAAGGGAGAAGAGAAAACCCTATGAAAGGAACAGAATGATACCACCACCGCCACAACAAACTTTGTATTTACAATATACAAAATACATTTCTGTGACATCTCATTTGATTATGTAACCATCACTCTGTGGCTACAAAGCTGGTCGTGGTCTTCTAAATTCCATGACAATAAAAGGTGAAACTAGGGTCCACTGTGCTAACTTACTATCTAATCTTCCTGTTTTCAATCCTCCCTGCCCTCCAACCCTCCATTCTGCTGCCTAAATCTGCCTAAAGATCATCTTCCTAAAACACTGATGTAGTTATGCCATTTAGCTTCCAAATTTTCAGAGGTTCCCATTACCTACCTATAAAATGATACCTATTCACTGTCCCTAGTGGAGATTCATTGTTGTTGTTGTCAAACAACAAAAGCCTTTCTTAAAGTGATCTGAAGAATAAAAAGCATAAGAAGAACCAATGGATGCAAGCGGTTTCCCAGATCCTACAGATCTACAGCAGCCACCCTTCTTTAGGTACTTGGGCACACACCCTTTCAGGACTCTAGTACCCACTCCCTCAGCTTAGGGTTCTGCAACCATAACCAAAGCCCTCTGCACCCAAACACACTTCTGATTTTAGCTCTTGAACAGGCTTCCTCTACACACCCCTACAACTTGCTCATGGAGTAAAGCAAACTGCCAAAAGACTTTTAAAACATTTCCTCTTGCACAGCTTTCCTTTTAGCAAAACAGTACCTTAAAATGTTTTAGTCCTCACTCTGTATAACTGTGCTAAATGTTATCTTTCTCACAAAATCCTTTTCATCTAAAAATCCCAACGTTTACATCCAAATGAACCAGAATATTGGTCTATGCAGGGGTGTCCAAACTTTTGGCATCTCTGAGCCACACTGGAAGAAGAGTTGTCTTGGGCCACACATTAAATCCACTGACATGTAATCATAAAAAAATCTCATGATATTTTAATTTACGATTTTGTTTTGGGCTGCATGCGGGCTGTGGGTTAGACAACCCCTCATGCTATCTTGGAAATAAAACTCAGTTCTAGCTATAAATACCATACTAAAAATAAAAAATATTTTAAAAGTACTCTTTGGGCCCTAGCTGGGTAGCTCAGTTGGTTAGAGCGTGATCCTGATATGCCAAGGTTGTGGGCTCAATCCCCCATCAGGGCGCATACAATAAGCCACCAATGAATGCATAAATAAGTGGAACAACAAATTGATGTCTGTCTGTCTCTGTCTCTCCGCCCCACCCCACCACCATTATTCTCAAATTAATAAATAAAAAAAAAAATTTTTAAAGCACTCTTTGTACTAAAAAAGTACTAAGTCAGAAGGAACAGCCTAACAAACAGGATACCTAAATATTTTGGAATCTGAAGTTAGAGGACATACAATTTTTGCTCCTGGGTTTGATATAAAAGACACATGTGTCCACCCTCCCCATCTCTCCATGTACTGTATGCTGGATAAAAAGATTTATATCCCTGTATCCACAGCCCTTAGCTTCCCTGCTTTCTTGGAGAACTGCCTTTGCAAAGTCTTCGCTGTGGAAAGGAAACTCAAAAGCCAAAATACTAAAATAGGATTTAACTCAGATTCTATCAATTCCTAATCATTTACAACCTAGCTTGGACTGATCATCTGTCCACCCAAAATGAGAACTGTCTTCTTCCTCCTTAAATAGCAAAAAAGTGCCAGTTATCTCAAAGCAAATAAGAGGAATGCAGAGCTTATATTGTTAAGAGATATCATAAAGGCCAACTTACAAAAAGGGTTTATCCTGAAGGGAAAGAGTGCAATCATAATACACGAATAATTGCAGAAGCCACAAAGCTTTAAGCAAGTTTTGGGATAAATACCTTTCTCAACAGACTGCAGTTTAAGGATGTCCTAAGGGAGACAATTTTCTTTTATGTGCTTTCTAGGGTTAAATTATTACACCATTATAGAGTTTATCACTGAGTAACAAGTCCTCACTCTCCTGCACTGCCTCAAGAAGACAGAACTCTATTAAGTAGAATTGAATATAAATACCACAGTTTATGAAGCTACCGTGTCAAAAGAAACCACAAAAGTGAAAAACATCAAGAATTTGCTAACATTTACAACAGAAGCCAGACAATTACCACCAAAGCATAAATGATGGTACTAATTTGATTGAGAGTCATTTTCAAAATCAAAAAAGAACAATCCCCATAGAACTAGCCACTCTACAACCTGTAAAATAAGCAGTGTAGAAAAGGGGAAGGAAGCCAAAAGGCTTTGTTTACTACTTCAAGGGTAGATAATTCAACCTCACTTAGCTTTACTTTCCATTTCATAAATTAGTACTTCCACCTCCCATATAAATTTCTGTATTCATATCACCAAGAAAATAGAGAACTCCTATTCCTTATAAACACCCACAACTTTTAATAAACTAAGGATCAAAACACTTACATTTTAATTACAGAGAAGAAAATTATTTGGGGGAAAAACTTATTTAAGGAAATTATACATGTCTACTTGTGTGATATACAATTACAATAAAATAATATTTTCTCTTAGAATTCAAACATTGCTGAAGCTATAAACAACAGCTTTTCAATAGTATTTTGGCAATGAAGAACAATGAAAAATGCTGGATAGGTAATGTCACACTGTAACATTAGTCACTGATTTAATAGCTCCACTTCCAACAAACTGCCGTAACTTCTGAAATTTTGTATTTTATGAAGAATTGACAAAGGTGGTGTTCTATAACATTTCTCCCAAAATATGAATAGGAATGAAGTTATTCACTTAACAGGCTATTGAATCTCATGGAGAATTTAAAGACAAGGACAGATAAGGCTACCTGGGACCCCTTAAGGCAGGAGCTTTCACTTCTTAAGCCATGACCCACAGTACCACAGTAATAAATACATTTTATATCAGAATATACATATGCATATACATGTAAAAATATGTATGCCTATGCAACTATCACAAAACAATACTTATTCTATTATGTTTTCTATTCTTTACTATTTCTTTTTCATTTTTTCAAATGCTAGTCATGGCCACTAAATTGATTTCATGTAAGTAGCTACAACCCATAGCCTCGAAAACACTGGTCTGGGGGAAATCACACACTGAATTACAGGGATCATCAGATAGATCTAAACCCTGTGCTTAGGAGCCCTGAGATGCCTTAGCTCTGTCTCAGGAGCCATCTAGAGGGGCCAACAGGGAAAGGAACAGCACAGACAGACCCAGGCCCTGCCGAAGTGAACCAAAGCCTCTCAGCAATTACTTTAGAATTTCACATAAGATTTAATTCGGAGATGGGAGAAAAGTGTTCTTAGTTAAAAAATTAAGTTTCAAATCACTGAGTTAGATAACCCTCAGGACCCCCTGCAGTGTTTGAGTCTAGAAATAAACATTCACTCCAAACTATAAAGTAAACCACAAACCTATATGTCACTATAGAATCAAAACCATATTAGAAGTCAGCATTATGGCAGAGTGGAAGAACTCCCTTGTTTCTCATCTTAAAATTTACAAGTTGGACAACTATAACTCAAAGGATGATCCCCTGCTCAACACACAAACACGTCTGAAAGATCCACACACTGGAACGAGGAGACGCCACTCCAGGGAAAGGACAGGGATGGCCCACAAGCAGGTTGTTTTGCCCACTGAAGCTCGAGAAAGCATGACAGAAGTCAGGCTGCAGCCCTCACACTATAGCCTGGGGCATAAAAGGGGCAAAAGCAGTTTCTCTCTGGGAAAAGGCATCTCCTTTCCCCGGTCCCCATTGTGTCAGAGGTGAACAGTGGTGGCTATGAAGCTTGAAAAAACATGGCAGTGCTGACAGCCTTTGCTGGCAGGGGGGCACAGCAGGAGACCACAAAATTTCCCTCCCTGTTCCACACTCCCCAGCAGAGCCTGATAAAGAAAGCGGGGATACTCTGAACAACATAGCAGTGCCTGCTCTCAGCCATTCTTGAAAGGGTGGCTGAGCCTTTCAAGATTGTAAACTTGCCCTCCCTGCCCTACACTCCCCAGCAGAACCTGGTAAAAAATGCTGAGCAGCATAGAGAAAAGAAAGTATCCTAACAACATGCTGAGCTGTTAAAAGCAAAACAGTATCTAAACAAGAAGAGAGTTTATTATCTCAAATGTCTTAGCAGAGAAACAACCCATCAAATACTGTGAACCATCAAGCTAATTTGGGAGCACAGAAAGAAAAAGTCTCCAGAAACCAAACTCAAAGTCATGGAAAACAATGATTTAAATGACAGAGAACTCAAAATTGCAATTATGAAGAAACTCAACATATACAAGAAAACCCAGAAAGGGGCCCTGACCAGGTAGCTCGGATGGAGCATCATCCCCTACACCAAAGTTGAGGGTTCCATCCCCAGTCAGGGTACATACAAGAAACAACCAATGAATGCCTAAATAAGTAGAACAACAAATTGGTATTTCTCTTTCTCCCTTCCTCTCTCTCTAACAATCAATAAAATAAATTTTTTTTAAAAAAGAAAACTCAGAAAGGAAGTTCAATGAGTTTAGGAATAAAATTAATAAACAAAAGGAATACTTTACTAAAGAGTTTGAAATTATAAAAAAGAACCAAAAACCTGAAGCTGAAGAACTCAATAAAGATGATGAGGAATGAATATGCTACAGAGCAACAGAAATAGAGCAAACAAAATGGAAGGGAGAATTAGCAACCTTGAAGATAGAAACATGGAAATGACCCAGGAGGAAGAAGGAGAACTAAGAGGAAAAAAAAATTTAAGAACTCTACAAAAACTATCTGACTACATAAAAATGAGCAACATAAGGATAATAAGTATACCAGAAGGAAAAGAGAGGGAAAAGGAAACAGAAAGCCTATTCAAACAATCAATGAGAACTTCCCAAACATATGGAAAGAACTGGATTTTTAAATAGAAGTTACCTGAACACCTAATTATATCAATGCAAAAAGACCTTACCCGAAACACATTTTATTCAGAAAACTGTCAAAAATCAATGACAAAGAATTCTCAAGGCAGCCAGAGGAAAAAAAGACTGTAACCTACAAAGAAAACCCCATTAGATTATAGTTCGATTTCTCAGTAGAGATATTACAAGACAGGAGTGGAAGGAAATTACCAAAATATTGAAGGACAAGAACCATCAGCCAAGGATACTATATCCAGGAAAGTTATCCTTTAGATTTGAAAGAGAAATAATGGCTTTCCTAGATAAACAAAAACAGAGAATTTACCACCACAAGACTGGCATTGCAAGAATTTTTTAGAGAAGCTCTTCTACCAGAAACAGGAGGACAAAAACATGCAAAACTTAAGAGTAAGATGACTAACAGAAGCAGGAAACAGCAAAACTACTTCAGAATAAAATATTAAACATTTATTTAAAAAGTAAAGGGAAGGAGGACATTTAAAAAATACTGCAATTTGGTAACAGCTGTACAATGTAAAAAGGTATAATTTGTGACAAAAAACATCAAAAGGCAGGAGAAGGACTGAAAGGGTACAAGTAAATGAAGACAAGAGGCAATCAAAAGAATGAGCACCATTTGATATATAAGACATTTTACAAGTTTAATAGTAACCACAAAACAAAAATCCATAGATGAGAAACTAAACATAAAAAAGGAAAACAAAACAAACAAACAAAAAAATCATAGAAAACTGCCAAACTAAAACAGCGGACAAAATCACAAGGAAAGAGAAACAATGGAAATACAGAGCAACCAAAAAACAAAAGATAACATGGCTATAAATCGTCATACATCAATAATCATCCTAGGTGCGAAGCGCGCAGAGCGAGTGATGCCTGCTGGCCTTGCCCTACTACACAAGCCGCTGGCACCGGGGATACAGGTGGTGAAAGAGGCTGGTCTTGCTCACCCCAGCGGAGGTCGCCTTTGCCATCCACCACGGGGTCAGGGGGCGCTCCCTCAGCCCACAGGGTCAACGAGGCGCTGAGGAGGCAGCCAGCGCTGCGCTGCCGCCGGAGGAAAAGGAAGCAGCCTGGCTGAGGGAGGGCACCGGCCTCCCTGAGGGCGGCAGGGGCATGGTGCAGCGACGTCCGCTGCAGCTCTGCCCGTTCCCCCGCTCCAGGGGAGGCCATCCAGCTGGCCGCAACCCTTCCTGCTCGGCCACTGATGGCCAATGACAGCGGCGAGCGGGTCGGGCTGAGCAAGAGCGAGCGAGACTGGCAATTCTGTGAGCTGTGAGGGAAGATGGAGGACCTGCTGCACTGCAGACACCACGTCAGCTCCTTCTACTGCACAAGGAGCACCAGCGCCAGGACAGAAGGGAACACAGGCTTGTGTGCCAGAGAGGCGAGGGTGCTCCCGGCCACGGGGCGGTCTCGCACCCGCACCGCACAAGCCCACGGCCACAAAGCCGCCCAGGGCCACCTGGGTCAGGAAGGCCAGGAAGGCAGGACAGCGCCACTCCCGGGAAAAGAGGCCAAGGCAAAGGCCAAGCCCATGGCGGCCACGTCCCCACCTTGCACGGCACCCAACGGCCCGGGCCCCGGTAGCCGAGGCAGAGCCAGTGAAGGAGGCTCGCAGCTGTTCCAGAAGACAAACCTGAACCTGCTAAGCAACGCACTGGGCGAGGGGCTGAGCTAAGGCAGCGGCCTGTGACCCAATGGGCAAACGAAGCTGCTGCCCAGCACTGAAGCTGGCGCTGGGGTACATCGTACCAAGCATGGCATCTGCATAGTCGAAGGCTTCCTGGGCAAGAAGACCAGGGAGGTGATCGGCCAGGAGGTGCGCACCCTGCATGACCTTGGCAAGTTCACAGACGACCAGCTGATTAGCTAGAAGAGTGACTTGTCCAAGGACATTTGAGGTGATAACATCACCTGGATAGAGGGCAAGGAGCCCGGCTGCAAAACCACTGGGCTGTTCGTGAGCAGCGTGAACGACCGAGTACACCATTGTGAGGGGAAGCTGGGCAACTACAAAAATAAATTGCCGGAGGAAAGCCACGGTTGCTTATTATCCAGGCAACAGAATAGAATATGCACATCATGTTGATAATCCAAATGGAGATGGAAGGTGTGTGACATGGATATACTATCTTAACAAAGACTGAGATGCCAAGGTGAGAAAGGTGTGAGGGTTGAACTAAATAAACCTTCTGATTCAATCAGTAAAGATGTCTTAGAGACTTTGATCCAGCAATATCCTACTTCACCTACAATAATTGTTGATGCTATTTGTTAACTTGTGACTACAAATAAATGGACGAAGAAAAAGACAACCAGGTGGCATTTTAATAAGGAAACAGAAACAACTTTTTTGCATTGCATCAGAAAGATCTGACTGTGGCTTTGTACTGCATGCCTGACTCCAAACCTGTGATTGCATATGGGAAGAATATAAGCTATCAACTGAAAATGGTACTGACATCTGTACATGAAATAAGCGCCCTTGGTAGAATTGTTTCATTCTTCTATTTCGCAATATCTGTCATCCAGCTGGGTTCATTTCATCTCTCCCTTTTTTATATAGTCAAGTTTGAATTTAAAGTAATTTTTGCATATTTAGGTACAATTTATAAAAACTGAACTAAGGAAAAACTAGAGTATTATTCGCCAAAATAACATCAATCTATTTTTGTAAACCTCTTCATACTAGTAAATTTTGCCCTAAAAGACCTCTTACGATGATTGTTGCCATTAACTGAGAATTACTTTCATTTTCTTTTTACTTAAAATAAGGAGCACTTTAATTACCAGCTGAAAATCAGGTTGTTTTCTAGTCCTGCCTTACAATAATTTGAACTCCTAAAAATTGCTGCTGTTGATTTTGGGTTTTTCTGACACTGTTGATAATGAAACTTAACAGTAAAACCATCACCATTTACCACCCTAAGTGTAAATGGACAGAACTCACTAATTAAAAGGCACAGAGTAGCAAAACGGATTAAGAAACAAGACCCAACTATTTGTGTCCTGCAGAAGACCCATCTCACCTACAAAGACAAATATAGGCTCAAAGTAAATGGGATGAAAAATGAAACTTCAAGCAAATGGCACCTAGAGAAGAGCAAAGCAACAGTATTTTTTTTATCAGGAAAAAACAGTTTTCAGGATAAAAAAGGTAACGAGACAAAGATGGACATTTTATAATAATAAAAGGAACAACTCATCAAGATATAACACCTACCAATATATATGACCCAACCTACGAGCAACAAAAAATATAAAGCAATTACTAACAGACCTAAAGGGAGAAACTGACAAAAATGCAATTATAATAGGGGACCTCACTATCCCATTGACAGCAATGGATAGATTATCCAGATAGAAAATCAATAAGAAAACAGCCTTAAATAACACATTAAACCACATGTACGTAATTGATATTTATAGAACTTTCCATCACAAAACAAAAAACTACACACTGTTCTCATGTGCAAATGGAATATTCTCAAGGATAGACCATATGTTAGGACACAAAACAAATCCAAATAAATTTAAAACTGAAATCATGCCAAGTATATTTTCTGACCACGACAGTATAAAAATGGAAATTAAATACAAGAGGAAAGCTGGAAAAAACAAAAATATGTGGCGATAAAGCAACAAGCTACTGAACAACTATTGGGTCAAAGAAGAAATAAGAGATCAAAAGATACTTAGAGACAAAAATAAAACCACAACATACCAAAATGGTTGGGATGTGGCAAAAACAATTAACAAGAGGCAAATTTATAGCATTACAGGCCATTTACCTTCAGAAACAAGAATAATCTCCAATAAGTAATCTTAACTTAAAGAACTAGGGGGAAAAGAACAAACAGCCCAAACACAAAGTCAGTAGAAGAAAGGAAATAGTAAAAATCAGTGTGGGAATAAATAAAAAAGAGAAGGAAAAGACAATAAAAAAAAAATTAATGAAACAAAGAGCTGGTTCTTTAAAAAGATAAAACTGAAAAACCTCTGGCTAGACTCACTAATGGAAAAAAAAAAAGATTCCAGTAAATAAAATCAGATATGAAAGAATAGTTACAATGGACACCACAGAAATACAAAAAAATTATACAAGGACACTATGAAATGCTTTATGTCACTATATTTGATAACCTACAAGAAGTGGACAAATTCCTAGGAATAGGAATCCTTCCTAGATTGAATCATAAAGAACTAGAAAAGCTAAGTAGACCAATCACTAGAAAGCAAATTGAAACAGTAATAAAAAAAACCTACCAAAAAACAAAATTCCAAGACAAGACAGCTTCTCTGGTAAATTCTATCAAACATTCAAAGATTTAATACCAATCTTTTTTAACCTATTCCAAAAAAAATGAAGACAAGGGAATATTTCCTAACTCATTTTACAAGGCCACAATTACCAAGACCAGGCAAGGACAACACAAAAAATGAAAATTATAGGGCACATCTCGAATGAACTTAGATGTAAAAAATTCTAAACAAAAACTAGTAAATCAAATACAATAACACATTAAAAGGATAATACATCTTTATCAAGTGGAGTTCATTCCAGGAATACAAGGATGGTTCAACATCTGTAAATCAATCAATGTGACACACCACACTATAAAAATAAAAGATGAAAAATCAAGGGTCATATCAATAGATACAGAAAAAACATTTGACAAGATACAACATCCATTTATGATTAAACATTCAATTAAGTGGGTATAGATGAAAGGACTGCAACATAAAAGCCATATAGGATAAATGCTCAGTTAATATCATACTCAATTGTGACACTCTGAAAGCTTTTCCTCTTTATGATCAGGAAAAAAACAAGGATACCCATCTTACCACTGTCATTCAAAATAGTATGAGAAGTCCTAACCAGAGTACTTAAACAAGAAAAAGAAATAAAAGGCATCCAAATTGTGAAAGAAGTAAGACTGTCGATATTTAGAGACAACACTATGTATTAGAAAACCCTAAAAATTACACCAAAAAAACTATTAAAAGCAACAAACAAATATAGTAAAGTTGCAGGATACAAAATCAATATACAAAAACCCATTGCATTCTTACATACTAATAAAACATTAAAAAGAGAAATGGAGACAACAACCCCATTTATAATTGCAACAATGTAGATACAATACCTAGGAATAAACTTAACAAAGGGCATGAAGGACCTGTACACTGAAAGCTATAAGACATTGTTAAAAGAAACTGAAGACACAAAGAAATGGAAAGATATTCTGTGTTCATGGAGTGGAACAATTAACATTGTTAAAATAGCAATATTATCTAAAGCAATATACGGATTTAAAGTAATCCCTAGCAAAACCCCAATGGCACTGTTCACAGACATAGGGAAAAAAACCTCAATTTGTATGGAACCACAAAAGACCTCAAAAAGCTAAAGCAATCTTGAGAAAAAAAGATCAAAGCTGGAGTTATCATACTCTGACTTCAAACTATACCACAAAGTCACTGTAATCAAAACAGTATGGTACTGGCACAAAAACAGATACACAAACCAATGAAACAGCTATTAGAGCCCAGAAATAAACCCGTACATATATGGGCAACTAATTTTCAACAAAGGAGCCAAAAACATACAATGGAGAAAGGAAAG
The DNA here is from genome assembly GCF_021234165.1 of Pteronotus mesoamericanus. Lineage (NCBI taxonomy): Eukaryota > Metazoa > Chordata > Mammalia > Chiroptera > Mormoopidae > Pteronotus > Pteronotus mesoamericanus. Next base: position 21,226,883 of record NW_026555065.1, read on the forward strand.
TCTCTTCAATAAATATGCAGAAAACTACAAAGCCATATGCAAAAGAATAAAACTAGACAATCTGATACCATACACAAAAATTAACTCAAAATGGATTAAAGACTTGAACATAAAGCCTGAAATAATAAAATACATAGAAGAAAACACAGACACTAAACTTACAGACATTGATCTCAGAGGGATTTTGGTGAACTTGACTCCAAAGCAAGGGATGTAAAAGCAAAAATAATTGAACAGGACTACATCAAACTAAAAAAACCTCCTGCATCAACAAAACAAAAAGGTGATCAACCAAATAAGAGAAGGTATTTGCAAACAATACCCCTAGTAAGGAGGTAATATTTAATATACAACTCAGTATCAAAAAACTAAACAATCCAATTAAAAAATGTGCAGAGGACCTAAATAGGCAATTTTCTAAGGAAGACATACAGATGGCCAACAGATATATTAAAAGATGCTCAACATCACTAGTTATAAGGGAAATGTAAATCCAAACCACAATGAAATACCACCTCCCACCTGTTTGAATGGTTATTATCAACAAGACAAGAACTAACGGTGTTGGAAAAAACATGAAAAGGAAAATGTCACAGTCACTAGTGGGTATGTAAATTGGCACAGCCACTATGGAAAACAGTATGGCGGTTCCTCAAAAAATTGCTGAGTCTTACGGTAGAGCTACCGTAAGACTCAGCAATCCCTCTTCTGGATTATCTGCCAAAAAAATTGAAAAGACTTATTTGTAAGGACATACATACCCTATGTTCACTGTAGCATTATTAGCAATTGCCAAGACACAGAAACAACCTAAGTGTCCCTTGATAGTTGACTGGGCAAAGAAGATGTGGTATAATGGCATAAGTACCACGTAATACTGCACAGCCATAAAAATATGAGAAATTGCTACTTGAAACAACATGGATGGATCTTGACAGTATTATGCTAAGTGAAATAAGTTGGAGAGAAAAGGACAAGAACCATGGTTTTACTCATATGTGGGATATAAAACTAAAAGCAACAAACAAACAAACAAAAAAACCCCTCGTATATGTAAATAACAGAATGGTGGTTACCAAAGAAGAGGGTTTGGGGAAAAACAAAGGGGGTAAAGGGGTCAAATATATGGTGACAGAAGACTAGACTATGGATGGTGAGCAAACAATAGAGTATACAGATGTGGTAGTACAAAGATATATGCCTGAAACTTACATTACATTGTCATTAACCAATGTCACTCTAATAAATTTTTTAAAAACCATATCATTAGACCACAAATGCTTTTAATACTGACCATTCAAAGCTTTAACTGATAATGTTACAATTTCTCAACATACTACCTGATTAAAGTGCTGACGGCATCATAGCCTCCCTTATATTTCCTCACCACCCTGTGGGAACAACTTCCGAGTCTTCTCAATTAAAAAAAAATTCTGATCATAGTTCTTGTTAATAAAGCAATTTATATTTGCTAAATAAACACTAATTAATTTGAACAAATTGGTAATGCTAAACCAAAAACCCAGCATCTTTATTAACTCATAAAAACATGTATCTTCCCACTGGAATTACCTCCAGCCAAAATATACTGAGTTGGGTGCACAGCATTGATGGAACACACAGAGACAAGGCATTCTCCATCAAGAAAAGAATGCACCTGCTTTCCTGTCTCATGGAAGATTTCCACCTGTCGTGGATGGGCCATACTGCCAACTATGACACAGTCTTCTTGTTTAGGGTCCCATACAGCTTGAAACCTGGTCAGCCATCGTCCAGTAATGGTGTTGTGCCTAGTAAAAAAAATACAATTTAAAAGACAGTAAGTGTTAAATAACTCAAGGTAGCAATGGGCAGAGAGTAAAGATGGCATTGCTCCCAAATGCTGATTTTCTCTGCCAAGTTTCTTCTCTCAGCTACTGAATTACCATCAACCTAGTGTCATCCTTCCTACAAGACTAAAACTCAGGCCCTCTGTGAGTTGCTCATCTGGTTATGCTAAGGTTGTGGGTTTGATCCCTGCTCAGGGCATACAAGAAGCAACCAATGAATGTATAAATAAGAGGAACAACAAAATCAATGGTTCTCTCTCTCTCTCCCTCTCTCTCTCTCTCTCTCCCCCTTCTCTCCCTCCCTCCATTTCTCCCTCTTCAAATCAATTTTTTTAAAAAATACCAAAACTAAGGACAGAGACAATGTTTTCTGCATTTTTGAATCTTCAGTGCTAAGTGCAGTGGCTTATTCTCAGTGGACGGTCACTAAGTATCTGAAGAAATAGCACATTTTTTGTTCACTATTTCCTAGCTCAATTTACTTTCTTCCTTTTGTTAGCACACAAATAGAAGCAGCCATAAAAATAAGAAATCTGGTTATCTCTTTTTTAACAAGAGCTATTTCCATATTTGTATTCTACTGATAACCAACCCCCCCAAATCATTTTATATTCCATACATCTCTAAAGTAAAAAAACACATTTGGGGCACAAAGAAAAAAATCACAAGGGATAACAGAAAAATGTCTGCAGACAAATAAAAGGAAAGCACAACATACCAAAATTTATGTGATACTATGAAGACAATACTAATAGGGAAATTTATAGGGGTAAACCCTTACTTTAAAAAAAGATCTCAAAATCAACAACCTAACTCCACCTCAAGGAAAAGAAGAAGGAATAATAAGGAAAAAGCTTACTACACCTCAAAGAAAATAAGAATAAACTAAACTAAAAGTGAGCAAAAGTAAAGAAATGCAGAGATTAAAAATTAGTGCAGAGATAAATGAAACAAAGGATAGAAAAATAATATGGCCCTGGCTGGTATGGCTCAGTGGACTGAGCGCCAGCCTGGAACCGAAGGGTTGCAGGTTCGATTCCCAGTCAGGACACATGACTGAGTTGCAGGCCAGGTCCCCAGTGGGGGACTCAGGAGAGGCTACCACACATTGATGTTTCTCTCCCTTTCTCCTGCCTTTCCCTTCTGTCTAAAAATAAATAAATAAAATCTTTTTATTTAAATAAAAATAATATAAAAAACAAAGAGCTGGTTTTTTAAAAAAGATCAACAAAATTGACAAATCCTTAGAGTAAGAAAAAAGAAAGAAAATGCAAATAACTAAAATCAAATGAAAGAGGGAACATTATAACTGATGTCACAGAAATAAAAAGGACTATAAGAGAATACTATGAACAATTATATGCCAACAAATTGGATAACCTAGAAGAAATGGGTAAATTCCCAGAAACCCACAACTTACCAAGACTGAATCATGAAGAACAGAGTCTAAACAGACCTACGACTAGTAAGAAGAATAAAACATTTATCAAAAACCTCCCAAGTAGCTAGAGTGCAGGGTTGGGGAGCCCAACAAAGAGAAGCCCAGGGCCAGATGACTTCACTGGAGAATTATAACAAACATTTAAAGAATTAACACCAGTGCTCCTCAAACTCTTTCAAAGAATTGAAGAGGAGAAAACACTTCCAAATTCATTTTATGAGGCAAGTCCTACACCCTGATACCAAACCCAGACAAGGTCTCTATAAGAAAACTAAAGAATAATATCCTTAATAAATATTGATACAAAAATCCTCAACAAAATACTAGCAAACCAAATTCAACAGCACTCTAAAGGATCATGACCAAGTTGAATTTATACCTGGAAAGCAAGAATGGCACAACATCTAAAAATCAATGTAAGCCCTGGCCACGTGGCTCAGTTGGTTGGAGCCTCATCTCATACACCAAAAGGTTGCGTGTTGGATCCCCAGTCCAGGCACAAGGAGGAGGCAACTGATCGATGTGTCTCTCTCACATCAATGTTCCTCTCCCTCTTTCTCTCCCCTGCCCCAAAATCAATGAAAACATATCCTTAAGTGAGAATTTAAAAAATAAAATCAATATAATATACCACATTAACAGTGTGAAGGACAAAAACCATACGAACATCTCAGTTGATGCAGAAAAATCACTTGACAGAATTCAATTCCCTTTCATGATAAAAACACTGAACAAACTAGGAACAGAAGGAAACCACTTGAACATAATAAAGGTCTGATATGAAAAGCCCATGGCTAATGTCATATGCAACAGTGAAAGACTGAAAGCTTTTCCTCTAAGATCAGGAAAAAGGCAAGGATGCCCACTCTTGTCACTTCTATTCAACACAGTACTGTAAACTTGGTAAAACTAGAAAACTCAATAGGACTAGAGACAATGATCTGCCTAGCTTATGGGTCATTCACAACTTCACAGGTAATGTGAAGTGTTCTGCATGTGAAGTGTCATCATTAAACTGACAAGCATCTGGAAAGAGGGACACATTCTGAGCAGTCACACAACAGTCAATTAGATACGAAAAAGAAATTAAAAGACATCCATCCAAATTGGAAAAGTAAAACTGTCTTATACATAGAAAATTCTAAAGATTACACACACCACCGCCACCGCCGCCGCCACCCCCCCACACCCTCCCCCACCCCCATCCCCCTGTTAAAACCAAAATGATTTCAGCGAAGTTTCAGGATACAAAAATCAACACACAGAAATCAGTTGCACCCTGGCCAGTGTGGCTCAGTTAGTTAAAGCCTCGTCCCATAAACCAAAAAGGCTGCAGGTTCTTTTCCCCATCAGGGCACATACATAGGCTGCAGGCACAATCCCTGATCAAGGTGCATGAGAGGCAGCCAACTGATGTTTCTCTCTTGCATCAATATTCCCCTGCCCCTCTCTCTCAAAGCAATGAAAAAATTATCCTTGGGTAAGGATTTTTAAAACACGTTTTAATCAGTTGCATTTCTACACACTAATAACGACCACTCTCTATCAAAACCCAGTGGCATGTTTGCAGAAATAAAAAACAAAAAATTCTAAAATTGATATGGAATCTCAAGGGATCATGAATTGGCAAAAACAATCTTTAAAAAGAAGAAAAGCCCTAGCCTGTGTGGCTCATTTGGTTGGAGCGTCATCCCATAAACTGAAAGGTCACAGGTTCAATTCCCAGTCAGGGCACATGCCTAGGTTGTGGGTTCAGTTCCCAGTCAGGGCTCATACAAGAGGCAACCAATCGATGTTTCTCACATCGATGTTTCTTCCCTCCCCCTTCCATCCCTTCCTCCCTCTCTAAAATCAATAAGCATGTCCTCAGATGAGGATTATAAAAAATGAAAAAAAATAAAGGTGGAAAGGTGGTGACCTCAAACTTACTGATTTCAAAAACATACTAAAAAGCAATAGGACTCAAAACAGTGTGATACAGGCATAAATACAGACATACAAACCAACAGAAAAGAACAGGAAGCCCAGAAGTAAAACCTCATGTATATGGTCAAATCATGTTTGATTAGAGCACTAAGACAACAGAATGAGGAAGGGACAGCCCCTTCAACAAATGGTGCTGGGAATACTGGATATCCACATGCAAAAGGATGAAGTTGAACAGTAAAAATTAACTCAAAATGGATTAAAGAACCTAAACATAAGACCTTAAACTATAAAACTTCTAAAAGAAAACATAGGGAAAAAGCTTAAGACACTGGATTTGGCAATTTCTTGAATATGACACCAAGAGCACAGGCAATAAAAGCAAAAATAGACAAATAGGACTACCCCAAACTTTAAAATTCTGTGCATGAACAGAAACAATCAACAAAGTGAAAAGGCAACCTATAAAATGATAGGTGTTTCCAAATCATATATATGATAAGTGGTTAATATGCAGAATATGTAAGGAACTCCTACAACTCACTAACAAAAACAAAAATAGTCCAATACAGAAAAAGACTTGAACAGACAATTCTCCAAAGAAGATATACAAATGGCCAACAAGCATATGAAAAGATTTTCAACATTAGGATAATCACAAACAAAAAAGAGAAAACAAGTATTGATAAATATATAGAAATTAGAACCTTAGTACATTTTTTTTTAATTCTCACCCAAGGACATTTTCTCATTGCTTTCAGAGAGAAAGGAGAAAGAGAAACACCAATATGACAGAGAAACACTGTTAGTTGCCTCCCACAAGCACCTGGACCAGGGATAGATCCCACAACCTAGGGATGTGCCCCAACCAGGGATCAAGTCTGCATCCTTTTGGCTACAGGATGACGCTCCAACCAACTGAGTCACACCAGCTAGGGCAATTCTTGGTGGGAATGTAAAATGATGTGGCTGCTATGGAAAAACACTATGGAGCCCTGACTGGTGTGGCTCAATGTATTGGGCACTGACCTGTAAACCTAAAGGTCACCAGTTTGATTCCCAATCAGGGAACATGTCTGGTTTGCATGCCAGGTCCCCAGGAGCATGAGAGAAGCAACAGATCAACGTATCTCTCGCACATTACTGTTTCTCTCCCTCTCTTTTGCCCTCCCTTCCCTTCTCTCTAAAAGTAAATAAATATTTGTTTAAAAAACAGGAAAAAAGTATGAAGTTTCCTCAATTAAAAATAGAATTACCACATGATCCATTAAAATTCCCCTTCTGGTATCTATACAAAATAATTCAAAGCAGTATTTGAAGAGATGTTTGCACACCCATATTCACTGCAGCATTCTTCATAACCAAGAGGTAAAACCAACAGGTAGAACCAACCCAAATGTCCAAAAACAGATGAATTAAAAAAATGAGGCAGAGACATACATGGAACATTATGGAGCCTTAAAAAGAGGAATGCTCGCTTTAGCAGCACATATACTAAAATTGGAATGACACAGAGATTAGCATGGCCCCTGAGCAAGGATGACACACATATTCATGAAGCTTTCCATATTTTGGGGAACCCTAATGTTGGTGGGATTGCAGACTGGTGCAGCCACTGTGGAAAACAGTTTGAAATTTCCTCAGAAAACTAAAAATGGAGCTACCTTTTGACCTAGCAATTCCACTGCTGAGATTATACCCCAAGAATCCTGAAACACCAGTTCAAAAGAACCTATGTATCCCAATGTTGATAGCAGCACAATTTACAATAGCTAAGTGCTGGAAGCAATCTAAGTGCCCATCAGTAAATGCATGGATTAAAAAAACTATGGTACATTTACACAATGGAATACTATGCAGCAGAAAGAAAGAAGGGGCTCCTACCCTTCGCAACAGCATGGATGTAACTGGAGAGCATTATGCTAAGTGAAATAAGTCAGGCAGTGAAAGACAAATACCATATGATCTCACCTGTAAGTGGAACTTAATCAACAAAACAAAAAAGCAAAATATAACCAGAGACATTGAAATAAAGAACAAACAGATAGTAACGGGGGGTGGGGGGCGAATAACGAGGGAAAATAGGCAAAGGGCCATCAAGGAATATGTTTAAAGGACACACAAAGCCAAAGCGGGTAGGTTTGAGGATGGGATGTGGAGATGGGTGGGGCAGGGGGGAGTTGTAGGGGAAAAATGGAGACAACTATACTTGAACAACAAAAAAAACAAAGGAGGAGATACTGTCACATGCTAGAACATGGATAAACTTCCAGCGTGTTATGCTAAGTGAAATAAGCCAGTCACATTATGACAAATACATATATCACTCATATGAAGTATCTAAAGAGGTCAAAATAATAGAAATGGAAATTAAAGATGGCTGTCCATGTCTGAGGGAGAGGGAAGGAGGAATTAATGTTTAATGTGCATAGAGGTTTCTGTTTTGCAACATGAAAAAGTTCTAAAACTCTATTGTACAACAATGCAAATATACTTAACATTATTGAACCATACACTTAAAAATGGTTAAAGTGGTTTATAACCACAAATAAAAATAAATTAAAATTATAAAAATACATTTGGGGCTCTTTACAGCTCTACAAAGCAAAAAGAAAGTAGTGCCCTTTTATTCTCTATACCTTAATACCATTAACAACCCTTTCTTATTAAAGAAGTATGGACTAAAGAGAACCACATTTTCCATTATCACTAATGGTGCTACCTTTAATGAAAATTCATACTGACCCAAGAATCAACACCGTAGATAAATTTTTAATAAATACACACCTGGCTCTTCCCGAAAGCAGCTAGAAGTGACCTCTGAAAATGGTCCGCTATTCACTTGACCCAGAAAACCCCACAAAATCATGCAAATCAAGAGGTTCAAATCTTCACGTTCACTTTAAGAACACTCATGAAATTGCCCAGGCCATCAAGGGTATGCATATCCAAAAAGCCACCAAGTATCTGAAGAGTGTCACTTTACAAAGCAATGTGTGCCATTCTGTTGTTACAATGGAGGAATTGGTAGGTGTTCCCAGGCCAAACAGAGGGGCCAGACACAGGGTCAGTGACCCAGAAAGAATGGCTGAGTTTTTGCTGCACATGCTTAAAAATGCAGAAAATAATCCTGAACTTAAGAGTGTAGATGTAGATTCTCTGGGCACTGAGCACATCCAGGTGGACAAAGCTCCTAAGACACAGCATAGAATTTATAGAGCTCATAGGAAGATTAACTCACACATGAGCTCTCCCTGCCACATGGAGATGATCCTTCCTGAAAAAGAGCATATTGTTCCTAAACTTAAAGAGGAGGTTGCACAGAAGAGTAAGATATCCCAGAAGAAACTGAAGAAATAAAAACTTATGGCTTGGGAGTAAATTTAGCATAAAATAAATGCTAATAAAAGTAAAAAAATAATAAGTACATAAATAAAAATACACATTAGACACTAATAAACTAGATTAAAGTTTGGAAAAAAGGAACTTAAGAAGTTTGTGAAACAGAACAAATAGCCTGTCTAGACTATAAAACTCATGAGGCAACAATCAACATTTATTACTAACCTGTCCCCAACTTCATAAAGATAAAGAGGAATGTCTAGGAAAAAGGCATAGAGTAAAGTTTGATGTAAAATAGATACATTAGAAGCAGATATAAAAAGAGGGTAACTAAAGAAATAAAATACTCATTAACAAGTGGGTAGTTACTGTCTTCTTTAATAATATAACATGAATAATGCAGATTGGAATAAAGTCATTCACCTTAACCAAAAATAACCACCCAGCTTCAGAAAACAGCTACTGACTGAAAAAGATTGAACCTCTTTATAAACACAGGGAACCTGGAAGCAAGAAGCCCCTCTGGATAGGAGAGGAACCAGCAACCAGGACACTTACACAATATAACACAAAAATCAGACCTATTACATCTCTTTGACAATCAGTGTCTAGTGTATGTACTCCAACAAATAGCTCATAGTAATCCAGGGTCTACATTATTTGGCATCTGGAAACTTACGTGATCGTGGTGAGGAGAGGAATCTGAGAGGATATATGGCTGCTGTCAAAGATTCTACAAAATAAAGAACAAGAATAAAGTGACACTCTTTTTATCATTTCCTGAAAATTTTCTGAAATAACATCAATGTGTTTAATAACCTTTTTATTGGCTCATGACATGAAATATGATTTATTTTAAAATGTATAGAATCAGGATCTAAAAAATTTCAGCTAATATATTTAATAAAAGTTATAAAGACTATTATAAAATTCAATGCTTATTGTGTAGTGTAGAAATAATTCATTTAAACACTATTACTCCAAATTTAAAATGTACACTTCAAAGTAATCTGGATTCTAAAACTATATTCAGATTCACATATAATATAGGTCATACATAAGGGATGTGGTCTAAAAATGCAAATAACTTAAAAGTGCATGAATGAATCAAGAGCAATTTCCTCATGAGACTCATCAGTTCAGGGCCTGGTAGTATCATTTCCAAGTGCTGGTGAGAATTAGACCCAACTAAGGGGAGGAGTACTGGCGGGGCAGCTGGAGGAATCTAAAAGCCTCCACCAGGTACCCTGGCAGAAAGAAACAAACCACACCACCACCACCATCTTCCCCTTCTCTTTGTACCTAGCTATTCCGGTGCAGTTCCTTGGCACTAGAGTTTATTGCCTAATTAGATTACCAAAAAGTCAAATCCCTAATAGCTAATATAACAAGAATAAACTCTACAGGGCAAATGAACAGGAATGAAACAAACAGGTAGCTCTTGAGACAAAGGATTCTGCTGTGTAGGTGAAAAGGGGATGCTAAGCTGCCACTACCTGCTGACTAAATCTCTTAATGTACCACCTGTTAATGTGCAAAGGCTTTACTAGAAGCTAACTAGGTACATGCTGCACACTGCAGACTACGTTCTTCCCAACAGATGAGTCTAAATAGAAATTAGGGAAATTAGGTGACTTTCTAGAGCCTGGCACAGTGTATACATTCAACAGAGCCTGGGTGAATAAATAATGAATGAATTCCAAAGTCAGTTAAGGTAAAATTCTCATAAACTGAGAAATGCTTGCAATGTTAAACAAAATCAGGGACTCAGGAAGGGAACACAATAATTTTTCTTTGTGGTTGCATTAACATTCTCCACATCTTTTATTATTGGCATCATTTTCTATTTTTGGTTCAAATGGTTTATATTACATTTTTAAATCCACTTTTAGGAAGTAGCTGTAAAAAGGTACCAAAGCTGAAACCATAAAACTATATCTATTAGTCTGTAAAGAAGCCCAATTTTTGCTGTCTTTTCTGCCTGCACATGTCCTAGGGCTTTGCAACTTCCATTTAGCACTTCACTTACAGGGTAGAACCTACTATCCCCAAAGTAAGAGCGTCTCCCTGTGCTAAAATTACTTCCCTTTCAAGGTATCACAAGCCTGCTTTCATTGGTATTTCTGGGATTGTTCACTGATAAAAGGGAGGCCTGAAATCAACTCCCCAGGGTAGCTACAGATCTTCCTTGTCAATCTCAGGAAATTTCCAGATAAAAAAACTGCTGAAAAGCCATCAAATATAGGTCAATGACCTTCAGGAACCTATCTATAGCTATAAATAAGTAACACTAGTGATTGAACAGAGAACAGCGGTAAACAAAGCTACTGATTTATTGACACAGTAACTACAAACACTTTAGATTCTTTAACAACCTATTTCTGTCGTCCCAATTTACCTCAGCGTACAATCAGCACATGTGGTCACTATTCTGTTACCAGTAAGAGGTGAAAAATAAGCAGAAGCGATACTCTTTGTGTGTTCAGTCAAAGAAATCAAAGGCTGGCTTCCCTTGGGATTCAGGCACCTAGCATCATAAAGATGAACATCGCTGTAATGGAAAAAAAAAGATTCAGTGTTACCACAGTACATGGAAGAAGCCTCTACAATAGTGTCTAGAATTAGACACTCAAATACTCATTACATTGAAGAACAATTAGGACAGAACTCTCTAATCTCCTGTATTAATTTTACAAACACTAGTAAAGATAAAAGTACTATAAAAATTCCAAAAACTATAGCATAACAATGTAACCAGCAAGTAGAGAGACAAAAATCCAGTTGGTTTTCCAATTTCTCCAAGTAAAAAATTAACACAGACCAACAAGTTATAGGTCACATATAACTTTTTTTACAATGTTTCTTCTCAAAAGATTAGAAGTAAATGTATATGATGCTAAGGAAAACAAAAATGTGTACTTGTTTCAATATTTTCACTATTAAATCCAAAAGAATACCTCATTTTTAAAAAATGACACTCAAAAAAACTGTGTAGGAAAATTATCCAGCTGTGGGTATCATAAGAGTCAGATGTCTTTTACAACACAACTGAACATTATTCCCAACATTAAAAGGCCTAAATCATAAAGTTTTATGAAGAACACACCTCAATCCTGCAGTTATGAAATACTGTCTATGCACTGGGTGGACATGAACAGTTCTTATTTTTCTCATAGAAGAATTGACAAGTTTCTCATAAGAAGTTCCAGGTGTCCGTCTATCCACCAATGACATACTTCCATCCCAGTGTCCTATTATTAAAGTGGAGGCATCTTCTGCCAGGAAATCAAAGGAGGAAAAGCTACTTCTCTCGTTTCTGTATACCTAAGAATATAAATAACAATAAATTTTACTTAACTCTTCTAAAGAAAGCCAGTGCATAAATTCTTCCATTAAAAAGTCATGAAACACTTTACACAAATAATCTCACCCTCCATCATCCCCACAGGAAGCACAGGGCAAAATGATCATCCCCATTTATAGAGATGCAAATTAAGGCCTTGATCAGCTATGAGACTCACCTAAGTCAAATGGCCCATCCAACCATGTCAAGGCTATATCCCAAATCTCTTAAATCCAATAAACCTCATTGCAGATCTACCCTGTGAAACTTAACAGGAAATGGACTGAATCTGAAATCTACTCAATTGAAATACCTTAATATACCAAGTAACTTTGCCAATAAAGTCCAAGATATATGGCTGAATGCTCACCTACCCTTAGTGGAAGTAGTCAAAAGAGACACAAAATTTTGACCACTGAGCAGCATACATCTATCAAAATATTTAATACTCATACCTAATAATTTCACTAAGACATATATATAAGGACACCTGCTGCAAAACTGCTTGTAATAGCAATAAGAGACAATCTAAATGTCCACCAAGAAATCTGGTTAAATAAATGATGGTACATTTCTATTTTGAAATAGTGTGCAATGATAAAAATAAAAGGGTAGATTTGTACCACAAACTGTCCAAGATATACTAGTAAGTGAAAAAAAGAAGTTGCAAAAAATCATGTATATAGTATGAATCCAGACTATACTAGTACGAAGAAAAAAATCTGTGTCTATATGCTTATAAGTATATGTGTACTATCTGGAAATATATCCAAGAAATACAGGGATGGGAGAATGTGGAAAGGGCAGATTTGTTCTGCATACCCTGTTTACAATAAATGTTTTACCATGAACGTGTATTATTATTTTTAATCATTTATAACCACTATTACTTTGGGTTCAGGGCTCACACACATAAAGAATAAAAAATAATGTAGAATGTGTCAGTACTCAACTGAGAGAGGATGACCACAATTCTTATTGTTGAATCATGAACTGCTGCTGATTTTTAGTTTTAATAACAAGTATTATAAACTGAGATTAAAAAATTAATATACCAAAGGCATCCCAACCACCATATATCCCCCCAAAAAAACCCCACAAATGAAACTTGAATTCCTTGAAATGAAAATGTATTCAGTTAGTATATCAAAATGGTTAAATACAGAGGCTTTGGGGTCTGACAGACCCAACTGCAAATTCTTGTTCTGCCATTTATGTCCTTGAGCAAGCTAATAAACCTCTTTACCTCAGTTTTTCAACTGTTAAATGAGGGATAACATTACCTACTATTTCATAAGGTATTATAAAGCTTAATAATATATAAAAAGCATACTCAAGTTAATGCCTATCACAAGGTAATTATTTTTTAATCAGTAGTATCAGAAACAAAGTACTAACACATGAAACATTATGAACAAATCTTAAAAGTGTCAAGCTAGGTGAATGAAACCAAACACAAAAAGCTACATGCTGAATGATTCCATTTACTGGACATTCTGTAACAGGCAAAATTATAGGGACAGGTAATCACATCAGTGGTTGCCACGGACTTTGGGAAGGGAGAGGGGACTGACTACAAAAGGTCACTAAACCTACACTGAAGTTTCACAAAGATTAAAATCAATATTAAGAAAAGAGTTTGATATGAGAATTCTCTTATTAAGGAAATCTGATAGGGTTAAGCATCTCAAATGATATGTTTGCTGTAAGCATTAAGTAGTAGACATTTAAGTAGTAGACCAAAACATAATCACTGGGATCCAATAATGTGAGGATTCCCCAGCCTCTGGAAGCTTCTGGCCAACCCCACCAGAGATAAAACTGGTTAGAAAATCTCTAAGGAGTAAGTAGCCTGGAGGTGATCTAGGTAGATTGTCTCTGGGAGGATGAGTGGTCGTTGAGTATGAGCGCAACAGCTTTCAACTATTCTTAAACAGGGATTTAGATTAGCTGGGTTTGGACCAGCCCAGGAAAAGTCCTTATCCTTAACAATAAACTTGAATAAACTGGGTTATAAACCAACTTGGCCCTTATAAGATGTTCTGCATAAAACACCCTGGATATCCATTCCTTGCTGGAGCATAATTATAAGACATTCAACAGCAGTTTTTCATTCTCACTTCAGCAGATAGAAACAGCCAAGTTAACCCTGACACACATGGCATATAAGACATGATATATCTTAACTAGAAGACTAGAGAAAACCAAATTTTGTAGTTTCTGAATTACATTACAAGCCAAAAGTTTTAGGTATAATGTAATACAGTACTATTCAATGATGAATTTCTAGTCTTTTTTGTCACTTCTAAGACTCATCTCCACAAAATTTGCACCTGCAAAGGCCAGGAATGATGAACAAAAGTATAGTAATATTCCAATATTTTTTTTCCTGAATGAAAAAGAAGTATAAGTCTTAAGCCTAAAAATAGAGGGGTGAGTTATTTTATTTAAAAGCTTTTTGCAAAAATTAAAAAAAATAATAATAAGAGAAAACATTATACTCTATCTGCATTAACTCATCGGCATTTAATCCTCATGACAACCCTGAAAGATACAATCCTATTTTACAGCTAAGAAAATTGAGCCACAAAAGGTTAAGTAACTTGTCAAGGTCACACTAGTAGTAATAGATGGTTTGGGACTTAGGAGGTGTAGTTCTAAAGTCACTACTACCTTATCCAATCTGACTGATATAATAATTATTCATGTGGCATTTCATAAAGAATCCAGAATATCATCTGAGATCAACATGTAAATACATTAACATTTACCTCTTCAAAAACAGCCTTGGAAAAATCCCCACAGCGTAGTGTGCCATCATAGCTCAGGGACAGTATATGAGCCGGATTGGCAGGTGAGAAGTAAAGACAGCTAACTGGCTGACTATGGGGTTGAAAAACATAAACTCCATCTTCTTTAGGCTGGTGAGTCTGGAAGAGAGTAGAGGAAGGAAACAGAGACAAAAACCAGTGAAAAATAGTAATATTTTCTATGCCATTATGTCATTAAACAAATTACATCTGCATTATATTATCTTTAGTCTATAATTATACCTCCCATTAAGAAAGTCAGAACTAGAAAGTTTATACTATCGCTAAACTATTTTTTTTCTAATTTTCAATCCAACAAGTCACATTTATTTTAAGTTTCATGCTTTTTGAAATTAGATAGTCTTTTCATTATACAGAGAGAAAAGAATTACTTAGTATGACTTCAGTTCATAAAATCATCAGGAAATGACAGATTTACTCTTTATTTTACACAGTATTACTCCTTACCACAAAACAAACAAAAAACAGTATCAATACCAATATCATTTTGCTTCCTAAGTATGCTGCTATATAATATGAGTACACCTAGCATTCTCAGAATAATTTTCACAAGACATTAGGTACTGCAACAAAATGAGAGTCTTAGAAATATTTTATCCTCTAAGTACACCATGAAAATGCATGTATTTGAGTTTCCACATTAATATTTTACAAGTAAGAATTTTCCTTTCCACAAGTGGATTAAATAATTACTTTTCTGATTTGACTAAGTTGTATTCTATGCCATACATCATATTATAAACCAGAGCAACCATCATCTCCAAATCTGGTTGAGTCTGCTCCAAAATCCTCCACCATTTTTTGTTTTCCTCTTTTTTATTATATTTTATTGATTATGCTATTTCCCCCTTTCCCCCCACTCCACCCGGAACCCCCATTCCCTCCAGGAATTCCCCTCTTAGTTCATGTCCATGGGTCATGGATGTAAGGTCATTTCCTATACTATTCTTAACATGCCCCAGTCTGTTTTGTACCTACCAATTATGCTTCTTAATCCCTGCACCATTTCCCCCAATCTCCGTCTTTCCCCTCCCAGCTAATAATCCTCTAAAAGATCTCCATATTTATTATTCTGTTCCTGTTCTGGTTGTTTGCTTTGTTTTTGTTTGTTTGTTTTTTGTTGGTTTTTTTTAAGGTTCAGTTGTTGGTAGTTGTGAATTTATCTTTTTAATATTCATGGTTTTGATCTTCTGTTTTTTCTTAAATAAGTCCTTTTAACATTTCCTGTAATAATGGCTTGGTGGTAGTGGTGAACTCCTTTAGCTTTACCTTGTCTGGGAAGCACTTCATTTACCCCTCCATTCTAAGTGATAGCTTTGCTAGATAGAGTAATCTAAGTTGTAGGTCCTTGCTTTTCATCACTTTGAATACTTCTTGCCAGTCCCTTCTTGCCTGCAAAGTTCCTTTTGAGAAATCCGCTGATAGTCTTATGGGAACTCCTTTGTAAGTAACTCTTACTTTCTCTTGCTACTTTTAAGATTCTTTATCTTTAACCTTTAGCACTTTAATTATGATGTGCCTTGGTGTGTCCCTCTTTGAGCCCAACTTGTTTGGGACTCTGTGCTTCCTGGACTTGCATGTCTATTTCCTTTGCCAAATTAGGGAGTCTTCTTTCATTATTTTTTCATATGTTTTCAATTTCTTGCTCTTCCTCTTCTCCTTTTGGCATCCCTATGATTCCAATGTTGGCATGTTTGGAGATGTCCCAGAAGTTTCTAAACCTATCCTCGTTTTTTTGAATTCTTGTTTCTTCTGTTTTGATTGAATGTTTATCTCTTCCTTATGTTCCAAATCATTGGTTTGAATCCCAGCTTCCTTCCTTCCTTTTTCTGTTGGTTTCCTGTGGATTATTATTTATTTCACTTAGTGTGAAATATCTTCCTTTTTGCTGTACTCAAGGAGTTCCCTGAGCATCCTGATAACCAGTGTTCTGAACTCTGCATCTGATAGGTTGGCTATCTCCACCAAGTGAAGATATAGTGAAGAATTATTTCACTTAATTCTTTTTCTGGGGTTTTATTTTGTTCTTTCATTGGGACCATATTTGTCTCCTCAATTTAGCAGCCTCCCTGTGTTTGTTTCTGTGTATTAGGTAGAGCTGCTTTTACTCCCTGTCTTAGTCATGTAGCCTATGTAGAAAAGGCACCTATAAATTGTGTGGAGCAGAGCTTAAGTAATTGCCAAGATGGGGCACCCACTTCACTGTTTTGTGGCTATGTGGGCAGGGCTCGAAGAGAGGACTTTGCCACTGCCTGACTTCAGGCGGTTCCACCAAGCGTTTGCCCCATTTCCTGCCACTTCACCACCTTCCTGTGTGCAACTGGCAGCCTTCCATCTGCTGCCCTGGTAGTGAATCCTGGAAAGGGTAGGTCTGCGTACATTCTAAGACCTTGCTGGCCCTTTAAATAGCAAAAATCCGGCAGTTTCTTCTGCCACTCCAATCCCCACTAGTTTTTATAGATAGAGGTAATGGGGATCTATCTTTCTGGTGCTGGGACTCTGCACCAGAAAGATCCTGGGGCTAGGATCGCTTACTCCGAAAGTATCCCTCCCATCTGTTCCGCTGTCACCACTACCACCACCACCTTTTTGTACCACATTGCCTCTCCACCCATCTCCACCACTCCACCCCTCCTACCCATCTCGATGAATGTGTCTTCTTTAAATCCTTAGTTGTTGGACTTTCATACAGCTCAATTTTCTGATGGTTCTGGGTGTTACCAGTTCTGAGATCTGGTTTGTAATTCTTTCTATGGTTGTGCACGGAGGCAAAGTATGTCTACCTACGCCTCCATCTTGACCAGAAGTCTATTTTAAATTTTAAAATAAACAGAAGAATTTATAAAGGAAAGAAAGATGAAATATTACAACCACATATACTCCTCCTATCCAAAGTTTACCACTGTTAATATCCTGGCATATTTGTTTATAGATTTTATTTTTTAGAAAAACAAAACTCTCCATTGTTATAAAGAACTCAAACAACACAGAAATATAAAAAGTTTTTAAAAATCACTCCAAATCCAAAATTAACCAAAATTACCATTAAAATATTAAGTGATCATTACACATATCTTTATATGTACTTATATATAGAGAATGACAGAGAATAAATTTAGAAAAAATAAGACCATGCTACATATGCCATTATTAAAAGTATTATATGTGGCTATACTTCAAAATAATAAAAGAAAATCAGGCTGAAAGAATTTTTGAACTTGTAGTATTTCTTTTACAAAAGGTAGCTCCTAAAACAGAAAAAGTATAATATATAAAGCAGTTGTAGTCATTTTTTTTTATTTTTAACTATGTCTCAATATTAGATGATTTCTATTGATCAAAATATTATTCTCATCCCTCTTCAATCACCTTTCTCCATCTCTGTATTTTGTCATATTATTTTATTTGTTTTTTTATCCTCACCTGAGAACATGCTTATGACTCTAGAGGGAGGGCAAAGGAGAGAAAAAGGGAGAAAAACAGCAAAATGAAAGAGGAACATTGATAAGTTGCCTCCTGTATATGCCCTGACTGGGGACTGAACCTGCAACTTAGTATGTGCCCTGACTGGGAACCCAACCAGCAACCTTTCAGTTTATGGGACAATGCTCCAACCAACTGAGCCACAAGGGCCAGGGCTGTTATATCACTTTTATTTTGTTCAAGGAAATCACATTTACATTCACTTCTGTAACCATAATCCATACAGTTGTTTTAGTTTTCCACTTAAATGAAGTCAATGTTTATCATCAATTCTTTTGTCTAGCTTCTACATTCCTGAATTCTTTATTTTGATTTAATCTTAATTGGCTGAGATTTACTGTCAAGCAATTTTTTTCCAGGTCTTAAATTTTTTTAGTTTTTTCACATGTATAAATACCTACCTGCTGCTTTTGCATTAGAACAATATCTTGGGCTGGGTAAGTATTCTGGGACCATACTTCCTTCGCTCAGAATTCTGTAGACATTACATGAAATGTTGCTGTAGAAAACGGAGTCAAGCCTGGCTTTTCGCCTTGAATATAACTTGTTCTTTTCTGCCTAAAGAATTCCTTATCCTTAAAGTCTCAAATTTTCCTAGAAGTTGGTGTACACATTCAATCTACAATTCAATCCTGTGTTTTCAGGAAAATATGCTTAAATGTATCTTCTGTTCCATTTCTTGGGCTACCTTAGCCTTTCCTTTACTACTGGCTTGTCTCTTAAAGCCTTTTTTCACCTGTGATATTACTTCAAATCTTAATGTCTGTAATTTAATTTCCAGCAATATCTATTCTGTTCCTTGCTGTTGTCTAATTTACTAGCTCCACTGAGCTTCAGTTTGTTTCCTTAATCCTACAGTCTTTTTCAGCTCATTCTGTTGTTTTATTACTTCTTCCTTGAGTCTTATTTTACCCAATTAACGTTGTTACTAACTCTCTCCATAGCAGCACTATCCAAAAGAACTTTCTAAGATGATAAAAATGTTTTATTCATGCACTGTCCAATATGGTATCCATTAGCTATGTGCGGATATTAAGCACTTGAAATGTACCTAGTGTAAATGAAGAACTGAATTTTCTATTTTAATTAATTAAAATGTAAATAGTCTCATATGACTAGTGCAGCTCTACACGAGAGCTACTCTACTAGTGGAACAACTGAGGAGAATTTCCTTCCTTTCCTTAAGTTTTTTTTTTTTTTTAAGCTTCTAGGTCTGTCTTTGCATGCTAAGTTCTTTTATTGTTTTTGCAAATAGTATTTGTCTAGTTGCCATGTCATTTCTTTTCATTTTCATCATGGCTGAATTGTTCTCTGTGCATATTAGTTGCTCTGATATAACATATTGACTCTTTCTCCTAGTATCTGATACCAGTTCACTTTTTCCTCTGAAAAGAAAACTTTTCTGTTGCCCAGAAAAAAAAAGGAGGGCAGGAGGAGGGAGGTGAAGTTGGTTTCAGCTGAAATAATAAGCAATATTTGTTGTAATTCCTAGTCTCTGAGATTTTGTTCATTATTTTATACCAGGATTCATATCACCTACTCAGCAAGGCTGGGTGGGAGGAGGCTTATGAGGGAGGGATGTGGCTTACTGGTTTAAGTTTCAGTAACCTTCAACTACTCTCCATTTGACACAATACATCTATGAAGATGCTTTTTTTCCACTGCTCAAAACAGTTTTTGAACTCGTCAATTTTGATGACTTTTAGTGCTTCTGCTGTTTTTTGTTTCACCCTTTCCACATCAGCAAAATGTTTCCCTTTGAGGACTTTTTCTCACCCAGGAAAACAAAAAAACAAAGTTGCTCAGGGTGAGATCAGGTCAATATGGAGGGTAAGGCACAGGGGTCATGCCATTTTTAGTCAAAAACTGAACACTCAGCATGGCGTGGGCAGGTATGCTCACCCATCATGAAATGGGCAGATGTATTAAAAGAGTCTTCAAAAAAATTCACTGAAGACAAACATAGCCTCTCACAACAATGCAAGCTGGTACATAGATGAGTTCCTAGAACACTCACCTAGCAGGGGGAAGCCTGTTATACAAGGGGCCTGTCCTCCAGAAGATAAGTCCAGGGTTTTTTGGGGTACCCCCTTGTATACTACTCCATAAACCAAGAAAATCTCCTTCGTAGAGAGTTAGTCCTACTATTCTCATTCCTTACCCTCCTTCTCCCCATTTCCCCCCAGGAGCCATTTCCTTATTCTTCATTCAAAAGAGGGAAAAAAAATCTAACTATCCACTCCTGTGCTTCTCTCTGGTTTTGAGAATACAAGTGAAATCTCAGGGTTTGGTCAATTCACCAGTATGGATTTTGGGGTAGGGCAGAGTAGAAGCTAAACCATGCTGTGTCCCCACCAGCTTGGCTACAGAATTTGTTTCTATCCTGATAATAGTTGTTTATTATTATTATTGTTGTTGTTATTATATATTATTGATTATATTATTACAGTTGTCCCAAATTTCCCACTTTGTTCCCCCACCACCCAGCCCCACTCCACTCTCTCAGGCAATCCCCATCCCATTGTCCATAGGTCCTGTATATGTTCTTTGGCTATTCTATTCCCCATGTCTATTTGGTAACTACCAATTTGTACTTTTCAATCCCTTCATATTTTTCACCTATGTCCACAGATCTCCCTCCCATATGGCAACCATCAAAATGTTCTCTGTATCTCTAACTCTGTTTTTTTTCTACTTGCTGGTTAATTTCATTTTTTAGATTCAGTTGTTGGTAGATATGTATTTATTGCCATGTTATTGTTCATATTTTTTATCTTCTTAAAGAAGACCCTTTAACATTTCAAATAATACTGGTTTGGTGATGGTGAATCCTTTAGTTTTTTCTTCTCTAGGAAGTTCTTTATCTGCCTTTTGATGCTAAATCATAGCTTTGCTGGGTAATCTTGGTTGTAGGTCCTTGCTTTTCATCACTTTGAATATTTCTTGCCAATCCCTTCTTGCCTGCAAAGTTTCTTTTGAGAAATCAGCTGCCTGTCTTATGGGGGCTCCCTTGTATGTAACACTACTTGTCTCTTACTGCTTTTAAGATTCTCTCTTTGTATTTAACCTTTGGCATTTTAATTATGATGTCTTAGAATGGGTCTCTTTGGGTCCATCTTGTTTGGGACTCTCTGTGCTTCCTGGACTTGCATGTCTATTTCCTTCACCAAGTTAGGAAAGTTTTCTTTCATTATTTTTTCAAATAAATTTCCAATTTTTTGCTCTTTCTTGTCTCCTTCCAACACCCCTATTATGAGGATGTTGGTACACTTGAAACTGTCCCAGAGACTCCATACGCTATCCTCATTTATTTGGATTCTTTTTTCTTCTTGCTGTTCTGATTGGTTGCATTTTGCTTCATATTCCAAATTGCTGATTTGATTCCTGGCTTCATCCACTCTACTGTTAATTCCCTGTAGATTGTTCTTTATTTCAATTAGTGTATTGTTCATTTCTGACTGAATCTTTTTTATGCTGTTTAAGCCCTCACTAAGTTTTTTGAGCATCCTTATAACCACTGTTTTGAACTCTGCAACTGATAGATTGCTTTTTTTCATTTTATTTAGTTCTTTTTCTGGAGTTTTGATCTGTTCTTTCACTTGGGCCTGTTTCTTTGTCTCCTTATTTTGGCAGCCTCCCTGAGTTTGTTTTTATGTATTAAGTAGAACTACTATGCCTCCCAGGCTTGATAGAGTGGCTTAATGTAATAGGTGTCCTGTAGGGTCCAGTGGCACAGCCTCCCCTATTACCTAACCTGGGTATTCAAGGTGCACCCACTGTGTGGGCTGTGTACACTCTCTTCCTGTAGTAGAGCCTTGATTGCTGTTAGCACATCCAAAGTCAGTCACCACTTGTGTTCTGTCTGGGGTCACAGAGCATTAACTACAAAGTGACCTGCAGATGACTGCTACTTGTGGCTGGGCTTGGAGATGTTGTCCTGATAACTAGTTTTTGAAGTGCACTGCATTGAGTTATATTTCCTCCTTATTGTTTTATAATTTTTTTTTCTGATTTGACTATCTTTTGCTCATTCTTTGGGAAAATTCTATTCTCCCCTACTCCCTTCTTTTAAACTAAACATATCAGATTAAGAGTAATTCTACTTTAAACCTAAATGAGTGCAGGACCAATTTGTTTTGAGTCTAAAAACGACCATCGGTACACACTAGACCGGTATAGGAAAAGTGGAAGTACAAGCACCAGTTAAGGCTACTATAGTAATCCCTAAACCAAGAGATGGGCCCTGGCCCAACGTGGTGGCTATAAGGATGTAAAGAAAGGGGCAAAAACATTAATGGACTATACTGGACATAAGGATTAAAGGGAACACACAGCTTAAAAATCTTCAGTGGTTTCTGGTTGCTTTTAGGATGAAAAACAAAATTCTTAACAAAACTTATAAATATATACATCTGCCCTCTGCCCATCTCTATAGGTTCTTCCTATTCCACTCATCCCCTGTGTTCATTCCTTTGCTGTCTATGCTCCAGCCACACAGGCATTCTTTCAGGTCCCTAAATGTATCAAGTAGGCATCTTTCTGCTTAAGGTCCTTGACATGCTGTTCCCCTTGCCTGAAACACTCTTTTAATTTTTTTGCTTAGCTTCCTCCTACTTAGCTTTCAAATCTCAACTCAGTTCTTACTTCCTGAGGGATGCCGTCCCTGATCCTCCAAATTAGGCCAGTCCTCCTGTTAATGTGTTTTCATTACACTACTTTTCCTTCATGACACTAATCACAGTATATAATCCACTTATCAAATACATAATTACATATTTGAAAATTATTTACATAGTCAAAAATTATTTCATTAATGCTGCTTTTGCTACTAAATTCTAAACTCTATGAGGACAGAAAAGTCTTTGCTCACAAATGTCTACTGGTTGGGGAGTTACTAGAATAATACTTAATACAAAATACTCAATACAAAATACTCAATTATCCATCAAGAGGGATAATTGAATAAATGATAACTGAACTTATTTTAAAAAGATTTTATTTATTTACTTTTAAAGAGAGGGGAAGGGAGGGAGAAAGAGAGAGAAACATCAATGTGTAAGAGACACATCAATCAGTTGCCTCTAGCATGTCCCCAATCAGGGATCTGACCTGCAATCTAGGCATGTGCCCTGACTAGGAATCGAACTGGTGACCTTTTGGTTCACAGGCTGGCTCTCAATCCACTGAGCCACACCAGTCAGGACGGAACTTTTGATCCTAGGTATGACTAAAAATCTGACAGAAAATTGAGAAAAATAATGAGGGAGTGTCAAGGCAATTCAATGGGAAAGAATTGTCTTTTCAACCAATAATGCTGGGACAACTGGATATTCACATACAAAAAGACAAACTTGGGTCCTTACCTCACACTGTATTAAAAAAAAAACTCAAGATGGATCAGCAAACTAAATGTGAAAGCTAAAACTATAAAAATTTTAGAAAAAAATAGAAAATCTTCAATACTTTGGGCTAGACAGAGATTTCTTAGATACAACACCAAAAGCATAATTCATAAAAAAATTGATAAACTGGACTTCATCAAAATTCACAACTTTTGCACTTCAAAAGATACCATTAAGAAAATGAAAAGACAAGTCACAGACTAAGAGAAATATTTGTAAATCACATATCTGATGAAGGATTTGTATATAGGACATACAAAGAACTCTTACAACTCAGTAAGATGAACAACCTAATAAAAAACTGACAAAATATTTTAATAGCCATTTCAACCACGATATCCAAATGGCATGAAAAGATACTCAATATCATTGGTCATAAGAAAAATGCAAATCAAAACCACAATGAGACACCACTTCATACCCATTATAAAGGCTATAATACGATCACAAAGACAAACAATAATAAATGTTGTTGAGTATGTGGAGAAACCAAAACCCTCATACATTGCTAGTAGAACTATAAAATGATACAACCACTTTGGAAAGCAGTTCGGCAGTTCCTCAAAATGTTAAACAGTTACCTACTACATGACTGAGTAATTCTAACCCCAGATACCTACCACACAAAAGAAATTAAAACACATATCCACACAAAAATAAGTACACAAGTGTTCATAGTAGCATTGTTTAGAATTGCCAAAAAGTGGAAACAACCCAAATGTCTATCAAGTGATAAAGGGACAAACAAAATGTGACATAGTCAAACAATGGAATACTATTCAGCAATAAAAAAGAACCAAGTACTAATACGTACTGCACTGCAGATGAACCTTGAAAACATTATGCTAAAAGAAAGAAGCCAATATGAAAGACCACACCTTGTATGATTCTGTTCATATGAAATGTATAAAAAGGGGCAAATTTGTGGAGATTTGCCTGGGGAATAAGATTAGAAACAGAGATTAGCCATGGTTGCTGTGGCTCGGGGGACTGAGCACCGGCCTGCGAACCAAAGTGTTGCCAGTTCAGTTCCCAGTCAGGGCACCTGCCTGGGATGCAGGCCAGGTCCCCAGTTAAGGGTAGGTGAGAGGCAACCACACATTGATGTTTCTCTCCTTCTCTTTCTCCCTCCCTTTCTCTGAAAATAAATAAAATATTTTTTAAACAAGAAGTTTAAAACAATAAAATAAATAAAATTTTTTTTTAAAAAAGAAACAGGGATTAAATGCAAGTAGCCATGAGGAAACTTACAGGGATGATGAAAATGTTCTAAAACTGACTTATGATGATAGTTATACAACTCAGTAAACATTAAAAATTACTGAATTGTACATTTATAATGTGTGGATTTTATATGCAAATTATACCTCAATGAAGTTCTTTTTTTTTTTTTTTTAAACTTAGGGGAGCTGGGGGGATGAGAATTGGACAGCCAAGATACTGGTTTGAGACTTGTTCAATCTGTTAATGAGATAGCCAAGTGTCCTGGAAAATTAGAAGACTGACAGAGATATTGGACGACAGAGACCCATATTTTGATTTTTGGAGTCACTGAAAAGACATAACAAAGGGACGTTTCTACATGTCTAACTCTGCAGACCTCAAGCCCCCATAAGATGATCTTTACTTGATTAGGTTAATTCTTTTCCCTTTTCAAAGTTCTTCAACAAAGTCTTTATCCATTCCTCCATTTCTTCCACCACCCCATACCTTTTTAATCTGAAGTCTGTGCTCCTTCCTTACCTCTATGTTAAAACTATTCTCTCAACTCACTAATGGTACCTTATTTTCAAAACCAATGATCTTTTCTATGTTCCCCTTCTGTTTAACTTCTCTGTAAGCAGACCTGCCAAACTTCCATTCTTAAAACTCGTCACTTAGCTTCTACAACCTTATACTATTTCTGGTCCTCTTCCCACTTCTCTGCTTCAGTCTTCTTTACCAAACCCTTTCACCAACTACCCCCATTCACATCTTATCAAAGTAAGGGAGAACCTAGGCTCCCAAAATAAAAGAGAATTTAGCTATTTCTTTTTCTCATTTACAAAATTTATTAACCCCAACCACCTTCAAGTCACCATGGTTTCTCATCTTCATTAATTGTCCTTATGATATTTTTCAGGTCTTTGTTCTACTTCCCCATTTACAAAATAAATTCATAGAGTATTAACTTGGCTTTTCTCAGTTATGTAACCACTGAAAGCAATCAATGCAGAATTGTACGTACAATGAATAGAACTCAGTATCTATTTCAGACTCATCAAAAAATTACTGAGATCATCCTAAGTTAATATCTGGGAAGATATTTTGATCCAGCACAGAAGCTGTATTTTAAACATAATTAGAAAACTAAGAACTTTGTGTGATCTTTTCATATATACATTTAAAGTTGTAATAAAGCTTCTTAGAAGTTAATTTATGCCAAGATGACTAATGATATTCAAGCTAAAAATGTTAAAGTTCCATAAAGCAAATTTAAATTCCCCTAGATTTCTAAAATTTGGAATCACAAAGCACAAAACTATACTTAATTAACATCTATAAACACATAGCTCTAGGCTATTTTTTTTTTTGCAAACTATTTGCTTCATTCAAACTTCAGTATCTTCAAAAAATTAGTAATAACTTACCACATCCCAAAGTCCAACTTGCCCAGATTTAGCCCCAGCTGCCACCAAAGTTCTAATTTCTGATGGATGAAGAGCCATAGACAATATTGAACCTTTGGTAACTTTACAAACAGTATCTCCACTAATGACCATGCCGCCTAAATTGGCTTTGTAGCTGAAAAATTAAAAAGTTAAATTTCAGAAGTAGAACCAGTCTTAATTGACAAAGTAAGTAAATGATGAGAATCAAAAAAGAAAAATCACAATTAGTAAATAAATGTGGGAAAATATTCAACGTCCAGGCAACCAAATAAATCAAAGTAAATATGAGATCTGTCCAGAAAAAGTCCAACCATTGTTAATATGATGAATAGTTTGCATGACATGGATGTAACCGGACAGCCAAGGAGAGTGGACTGGAATGCACATGCATGAACAATGACAACTTCACTGTACTATAGTCAGTGGAGGCAGCAGACACCAGTGAGTGAGCATATGTACTGTGTGGCCGTCCCATTCAAAATGATTGAGAGTAGTGCAACAAATCTGCATCAAACTTTGCATTAAGCTTGAACATTCCTCTTTGGAAACTATTCAGATGATTCAGAAAGCTGCAGCTATTACGGGCAACTGGTGACTGGCAGCTTCATCACGACTATGCACCCGTTCATGCATCTGAACTCATGCAGAGCTTTTTGGCAAAACATCAAGTCGCCCAGGTGACTCAGTCCCCATACAGCCCTTATTTGGTTCCCTGAGACTTCAGGATTTTCCCAAAACTAAAATCACCTTTGAAAGGGAAGAGATTTCAGACCCTCAATAAGATTCAGGAAAATACTACTGGGCAGCTGATGGCAATTGAGGGAATTGTGTGAGATCCCAACATGCCTTCTTTGACGGGGATTGAGGTGTCATTGTCCTATGTACAATGTTTCTTGTATCTTACATCTTCTTCAGTAAATGTCTCTTTTTCATAGAACATGGCTGGATATTTTCTGGACAAACCTCATAACAAGGTACTATTTTTCATATGTAAAACCTAGTAGGCTACAAGTTAAACATATACTTTCATACATATTGGTAGTGGCAGAGTAAACTCATGTAAGATTTTCAGAAAAAAAGATTTTGGAAAACAATTCAGTAATGTATAAATTATATCTATAGACATAATTATATACATAATTATATAATATCTGACTCATTAATCCAACTATCCTAAGGAAATAATCTACTATCACACATACATATATACTTCAGCAAACACATGCACACATACAAATACACAAAAATAAATAGAAAACAATTCCAAATACCAAGGGGGTAAGAAGGAGGAGGTTAAGTAAATCCTACCTACTCAATAAAATATTATGCAATTATTCAATGAATTTAAAGACTCTAGTAACATGCAACCACAATGTCAATGAAAAGGCATAATGCAAATTTATATAAACATTAGAACATAACAGTAAAAATGTTTGTGGATTCACTCATTCGTTTATTAAACACTGAATGAATATATATTATGTGCTAGACACTGTTCTGGGAATTGAAATGAAACCCCTGGCATTCATGAACCTTACATCTAGAGGTTTTGCATATGGTAACACTTTAAAGGAAATATACAAAAACAACATGTTTTACGGTGAAAATATTATAAGTAATTTTTTCACCTCATTTTCAAAATTTCCTGTTCTATAGTCTTTATAAATAAAAGATCTCAGAAAATGTAAAGAAAGGCAAGGAATTTTAACTCACCTTTTAATGCTAGGTAATTCCTTCTCAGTGTTTGTGCTACTCTTTGTCTGAAACAATGGTAGAGACCAAAGTACTATGTTAATATATGTACTAAAATTTCCTTAACAGATGATTCTAAAAGCTAAAAGCCCTCCCAAACCAATACCTTGCACATTTCTGCCCAGGTCTGTAGAAATCCTTTAAATAGTTCACTGTTATCATCTCGATTTTCAGGAGTCATTTCTAAAGGCCCAGGAGGTAACAAAGGCTGTTATTTAAAAAAACAAAAAAAAAACAAAACACGCACAGATAAAAGAGTTGATTGTCTTCCTGCCCTATAATGTAGGCTTGAGGTTTTTCACTACTTTCAATACCAACAGGGGTGACATATCATTCACATTCAGAAATAGTTGTTCAATGAATGAATGCCACCTATCCTTGTAATAAAATGTATTCTCATTTAATCCTCTCAGTAGTCCCATGAATGACATACCACATTTTTAAAACACTGGGATGAAATTTAGAGAACTTTTCCATAGTTGCACTACCAATAACTAGTGTTGATGAGAATTGATTCAGATAGTTCAATTTCATAATCAAAGTTGTTATTCTATGGCAGTGTTTTTTAAATCAGAGGTTGTAACTCATGGGTCATGAAATCACTTTAATACACAACAACCAGCAATGTGTTTTAGTGAATGAAAAAAGAATAGAAAATACAGAGGTGCATCACATACAGTAAGGAAGGATAAGTATCATTTCACAAGTTTTATTTTAGTTGTGTGTGTGTATATGTGTTTGTGTAATGAATTCAGTGTAAATATATTTTTTATCATGGGTGGGAGCTTCAAAAAAATTTTAAAGCTACTCTTCCCATAGCACCTTAATTTGCAATTAATGTCTAAAGCTCCAGTCTAATTAATGCTGAATTTATAATGAAGCACTTATATATAAAATATTAAAAACAGTAGGTACTCTTGAGTAAGAAATATAATCTTATTTAGACAATAAATTTAGTAAATAAGACTCTTTCCACTCACTGAAAGTAAAAAATTAAACTATAGCAAAACAACCCATCACTTTTAACACATATTCTTTATTACTAATAACATTAATAAGTACCACTTACTGATTGCTTACTAAGCCTTTAATATTGTACAATGCATGGATCTTTATAGAAACTATTTCATTTAACCATCACAACACCTTGTGGAAATTTCTATTATTGTTGCCATATTAAAAAATGGGGAAACCAGAATTCAAAAAGGTTAAGTAATTTACCCACAACCCCACAGCAGGTAAATCTGCAGAAATATAGAATCCAACCCAGTCTTAATGACTTAGACATATTACTCATTAAACCAGCACTTTTCAACCTCTTTTATCTCATGGCACACATAAACTAATTACTAAAGTTTTGCAGCACACCAAAAAATATATTTTTTACCAATCTGATCCAAAAAAGGTATAATTTTGAT
The DNA here is from genome assembly GCF_021234165.1 of Pteronotus mesoamericanus. Lineage (NCBI taxonomy): Eukaryota > Metazoa > Chordata > Mammalia > Chiroptera > Mormoopidae > Pteronotus > Pteronotus mesoamericanus. Next base: position 21,256,301 of record NW_026555065.1, read on the forward strand.
TTATTCATAACAATGGCGATTGTTGTGTGGCTTGTTGTCATTTTTTTGACAGTCAAAGGGAAAAAGGTCAGTGCACCTAACTAAATAGTCAGGTATTGCGTGTTTTAAAAATTCTTGTGGCACACCAGTTGAAAATAACAGCATTAAACTATGTAACAGTTATGTCTTAAATTAATAAAGTACAATTTAAACATAATTCAATGACCATTTAGTTAGATTCAAACACTTCAAAATTCAGTATTTTATTGAGTTAGTATATTATAATTTGCACTGTCTTACATTTTCATCTTCTACTACTGTTGGCTGGGTTGGGGTTTCTGGTAATGAAACTCCTAAAGGATCTACATGTTGTAATCGCATTGATCTTCTACATCCAGTCCCATTTTCTCTCTTCTTAGGCTTCTTTCTAAAGTGGGAAAAAACTCATCTTATACTCATAAAACAATTATATGTATTTACTAATATTAAGGAAATAACTTCTAGGAACGTATACATAGATACAGTCATGGTTATAGTTATATATATTTACTAAAATTAAGGAAATAACTTCTGGGAACGTATTTCATGGGTCTAGTCACACATTGCAAAGATGTATGTACATGGCTATACTGATTTTAATTAAAAGTCTGGAAACATAAATGTTCATCATGGGGAGATGAGAGGTGTTAAATAGTGATAAGCATATCTAACAGAATAATTTGCAGCAGTAAAAAAAAAAAATGAAAGATTGTATGGTGATATAAAATGAACTCTTAAGAAGCAAAAACAGCCCTGGCTGGTGTGGCTCAGTAGACTGAGTGCTGGCCTGTGAACCACAGGTTCGCGGGATCGATTCCCAGTTAGAGCACATGCCTGAGTTGCAGGCCAGGTCACCAATAGGGGGTGCTCAAGAGGCAACCCCGCATTGATGTTTCTCTCTCCTTCCCCTCCCTCTAAAAATAAATATTTTTTAAAAAGAAGCAAAAACAAGGCCCAGTATATATCAAAAATGCTTCTATTTACTTTTTTACAAAAAGATTACATACACACATACATTTGTGCATGCTGAGATTACTTATGAAAAAATAAACATGCAATTATTAAGAGTGGTTTCCTCTTGAGGAGGCCTGGCAAACTAAGGTTGAAGATGGGAAAGAGACTTAAATGTTTCATTGTATTCCCTTTCATATAGTTTGTTTTTTTTTCCCATATAGTTTACTTTTTAAAAATCATATATAGGCCCTGGCCATGTGACTCAGTTGGTTGGAATGTTCAGTGTTGTTCAGTGCACCGAATGGTTGCCAGCTGATTCCTGGTCAGGGCACAAGCCTGGGTTACAGGTTCAGTTCCCAGTTGGAGCATGTACAGGAGGCAACAAATGTTTCTCTCTCACATCGATGTTTCTCACTGTCTCTCTCTCTCTCTCTCTCTCTCTCTCTCTCTGTGTGTGTGTGTGTGTGTGTGTGTGTGTGTGTGTGTCTCTCCCTCCCTCTCTCCCTCTATAAAAATCAATGGAAATGTCCTCGAATGAGGAATAAATAAATAAATAAATAAATCATATACAGGTAGAGCAAAATAGATTTACAGTTGTGAGCATGCAAAACAAAGTTTATTCTTGTATTATTATTCATTAGTTATTGTATTATTTTCCATGTGAACTGTAAACCTATTTTTGCCCCACCCTGTATATACTCTACTTTTTTATGCACTATTTTTCATTTTTGAAAAGTAGTTCAGAACTTCTAGCTTTTGATTCCACATGTAGAGATCTTGAAAGTCACGACTCCATCTCATTAAATAAAAATCTAAACAAACTGAAAAATCAACAACTTTTCTAGGATCCATAAGAGTGGCAAGGACACAGTGAAAACCACTGACCTCAATATTGGAGAGCCATAGAGGCAAACACAAGAGTCACAGCTTATTAGAGCAAAGACTCAAAAACAAAAACCACCATGTAAACCAGTGTCTGAACCACCAGGAAAACCTGAACTGTAACTGACCCAATTGCTGAAGGCTCAGTGTGGGTAAGTCTGAGAGTTAAAAACTCCAGAATAATCTACACAAAACCTGCACACGGACGTTTGTAGCAATTTTGTTCATAACTGCCAAAGCTGGGAAACAACCAAGATATCCTTCAGTAGGTGAATGGATAAATAAACTGTGGTACACTCAGAAAATGAAATATTATTTAGTACTAAAAAGGAATGCGCTATCAAGCAATGAAAATACATGGAGGAACCTTAAATGCATATCACTAAGATAAAGAAGCCAGCCAATCGGAAAAGGCTGAATTACAGTATGATCCCAAATATACAACATTCCAGAAAAAGCAGTACTATGGAGACAATAAAAAGATAAGAGCACAGAGGATGTGGGGTGGGGTGGGGTGGAGGAGGGGGGAATGAAAACAATCTGTATTATAAAGGTGGATATGTGTAATTACATATTTGTACAAACTCACAGAATGTACAACACCAAGAGTGATCACTAAGGTAAACTATGGATTTTGGGTGATGATGATGTGTAAATATAAGTTCATCCTAGATACGAATGTACCATTCTGGTGAATGATCCTGATAACGGGGGAAACAATGCATGTGTGGGGGCAGGGGATATGTGGGAACTCTCTGTACCCTTCTCTAAATTTTATCGTGAAATTCAAACTGTTCTGAAAAATATTAAGTCCTTAAAGAAATACCTCAGTGGAGACTCATCCCCCACTGAGTAGGGGGAAAGGAACCATCTGAAGTATACCAGAGCACTCTGTTGGTCTTAACAAGGACTGACCTCAGGAGCAACTAGTTAACCAGAGCCTAACCTGTAGGGTATTATCAGAGCCTAATCAACCTTGGGGAAAGGTTGGAAATATCCAACTCCAGCACATGCCTCCCATCTTCTCACATCTAAGAGGAAAGGGGAAAACTAAAACACTGAAGTTCACAGTCCAGACACGCAGGCTCACTAAAAGACAGAGACCTAATTACAGGAATACAGAATGCTTCCCCTTCCCCTACACCTTACTACCACATTACTAAAGGCCTATTTACAACAGTTCCTTTTTTCCAGTACCTCATATCCAGCTATCAAGAAAAAAAATTCCAAGGGACACTGAAAGGCAAAAAACACAATTTGAAGAAAGAGAACAGTCTTCAGAACCGGATACGACAGGAATGTTGGAAATATCAGACCATGAATTTAAAACAACTGTGATTAATATGCTAAGAGCTCTAATGAATAAACACCATGTAATAAGGAATAGGGCTCTGGCTGGTGTGGCTCAGTGTACTGAGTACTGGCCTGTGAACAGAAAGGTCACTCATTCAATTCCCAATCAGGGCACATGGGTTGCACGTCAGGTCCTCAGGTGGGGGCATGAGAGAGGCCAATCAATGTATCTCTCACAAACAGATGTTTCTCCTCCTCTCTCTCTCCCTCCCTCCCTTCTCCTCTAAAAATAAATAAATAAAATATTTTTAAATGTTTTTAAAAGATAAAGAAAGAAAAGATAGGCAATGTAAGCAGAGAGATAGAAATCCTAAGAATGAAGGAAAAAAAATACTAGAGATTAAAAAAAAAAACAACCTATAATAGAAACGAAGAATGCCTTTGATGGGCTTATTTGTACACTGAGCATGGCTGAGGAAAGAATCTCTGAGCTTGAAGATACCTCAGTAGGATCCCCCAAACTGAAAATCAAGGAAGAAAAAAGACTGGAAAAAAAAATATCCAAGGACTGTGGGATAACTACAAAAGATGTCACATAGGCACAATGGGAATACCAGAAGAAGAGGAGGAGAAAGGAACAGAAGAAAAAGTGGAAAAAATAATAACTAAGACTTTACCAAATTAATGTCAGACATAAAAATACAGATCCAGGAAGCTCAGAGAACATCAAGCAGGATAAATGGCAAATAAAACTAAACCTAGGCAATTCATTTCCAAACAACAGAAAATCAAAGATAAAGAAAAAATCCTGAGAGAAGCCAGAAAAAAAAAAAAGCACCTTACCTACTGAGGAACAAAGCCAAGAATTAAACCCTTCTTCTCAGAAACCATGAAAGCAAGAAGAGTAAACTGAAATATTTAGTGTTGGGAAAGAAAAAAAAGCTCGCCAACCTAAAATTCTGTGCCCTGTGCACCTAAACTATTAAGTCCTTAAAAAGAAAGCAGTTCATTAAAAAAATGTTGGGAAAAGAAAAGCCTCTGAAATTACTTCCAAAAATTCTCATACAAAAGTCTCAACTTTTGTCCATATCAGTTCAAAATAATTAGTACTAGGGAGGGGGGACTGGAGAAAGGTGAAGGATTAGCCAAAAAATATATATGCATAACTCATAAACAGAGACAACAGCAATGACCACTAGAGGGAAGGGGGGATAGAGGAAGGGTGAAGGTGAGCAAAGGGGAAAAATGGGGACATCTGTAATAGTGTCAACAATTTTTTTAAAAGAATTAGTAATAACTATTACTTATTATAAGTATACTATGTGCTAGAAATCGTCCTAAGCACTCAATATCTCAATAAATCTTTAAAAAAAAAAGCCTCAGCATATGCAATAATTTGGGTTCTGAAATTGTTTTAAAAACTATGGTTAAACCCTAGTTTAACCATATCACTAAGTGTGGGTCAGTGGATTGAGCACCAGCCTGCAAACCAAAAAGCCACTGGTTCGATTCCCAGTCAGGGCATACACTTGGGCTGTGGGCCAGGTCCCCGTAGGGGATGCATGAGAGGCAACCACACACCGATGTTTCTCTCTTTCTCCCTCCCTTCCCCTCTGTCTAAAAATAAATAAAATCTTTCAAAATAAATAAAATTTAAAAAATAAAAACTATGGTTAATATATGAGATTCCACCTAGAAAATCCCATTTCTGGAGCAACTCTCATACATAAGCATGTTCAAGGACTGAAGAATGTTCAGAGCAGCCCTCTTCATAATAATAAAAATCTGGAAAAAACTCAACTGTCCATCAAGAGCAGAGCCATAGTACATTCATACAGCACCAGAAATTAATTAAAGCTGTACATATCAACATAAGTGAATTTTTTTTTTACCCTCACTAAGGAAATGTTTATTGATTTCGGAGAGAGGAGAAGGGAGGGAGAGAGGGACAAAAACATTGATGTAAAAGAGAAACATCAATAGGTAACTGACTGGGCACCAAACTGGCAACCTAGGCATGTGTCCTAGTTGGGAATCAAACCTGCGACCTTTCAGCTTACAGGACGATGCTCCAACCAACTGAGGCACAATAGCCAGGGCAACATAAGTGAATTTTAAAACAGAGATATAAATATGAGTACTGCTATAAGCTGATAAATCAAAACTGAAAATTGTCTCTGATACGCCAATGTTGCAGGTTCTATAGCTGGTGAGGCACATACAAATTCAACCAGGAATGCATAAGTGGGTGGAATAACAAGTTGATGTTTCTCTCTTTCTCTCATGCGCGCGCGCTCTCTCTCTCTCTCTCTCTCTCTCTCAAATCAACAAATAATTTTTTAAATCATTAAAAAAACTTGAAATCAAGTTTGCCAAATTTCAAAAGCTATGCTCTTTCCTGTATGTTATATAACTTCCATTCTACCAACTTGATACTAATACCTATACCACAGTGGTCCCATAAGATTTTAATGGAGCTGAAAAATTCCTATTGCCTAGCCTAGTGACATCATAGTAGTCATAAAATTAAAGCACAAGGCATTACTGTCTTGTGCCTGTCCCAGACTACTGATTGCTATCAAACTAGAAATGCCTGGGGCACTCACAAGACCCCAGTGACCTTCCCAGATATCTCCCCTTTCTAAACCAACCCTGCAACTGGATCTACTCTTACAATGATTGCAAAATGCTCTTCAGCAATAATCAGTAGGAAACTCTGAAGAAAAAACAAGAGTCCATTACTTACAAGCCCTGAAGCGTTCAAGGCATGCCCAGGGCATACAGCCAGGTCAAGGGTAGAGAGAACAAAAGCCTAGGGTTCTGTTTTTATTGGTGTTGAGGGTGGGAGCCTAGGGTTTAAGCTTAGAGTTTTATGGGCTTACTCTTTTTTGGTGAATTTAAAACTAAAGAGTGGAAATTTAAAGCATCAGAAGAGGAGAGGAGGAAGAAAACAAGGAGCCCAAACAGCTAGTTATCAGAGTCAACCAAGATCTCTAAAATTGCCTCAGTTTGGGGAGGTGGCCTGGCTCTTTATCTAGTGGCTGGAAATGTATCTACTCTAGATAGCCTTCCTTAAAGCCAGATGCCTCTTTGAAATGACTGTCTCCTTGAAGTGGGTGTCTAGGCAATCAAAGCCTAAGTCAGTTGTTTGCATTAAAAAAAAAAAAAAGCCTACTGTCAGGGCTTATACTACAATTATGGGTTTGTGGTAGTGCTTGTAAACAAACTTCCTGTGCTGCCAGTAATATAAAAGTATAACATACAATTTCAGTAGTAGGCTATACCACCTAGGTTTGTGAAAGTGTATTCGATGATGTTCACACAACAATGACAAAATCACCTAAAGGCAAATTTGAGAACATATCTTTGCTAATGAAAAAAACATGCAAATGTAAAGCTGTTAATCAGCTGACAACATAACCAGTGCTATTGCTTTGCAGGGTTAATCATGTTCCTCTTAAAACATTTCACATTCACAAATATATGAGTATGATTAAGTTTAGCTTGTCTCAAGCTAATTGACCTATATTAAAATCAAACCAATTAAAGTGATGTTATATTTCATTAGCATTAGCACTAAACAAATGATATAATGATGCCAAGATTTTTAGTTTCTTCATTTATACATAAGCACTGCTAAAATACAGTAAATAGAACTTAAGCTAAGGAATCCTGGAGTTCAAATCCTGAAGCTTCCACTTTTGAGCTATTTTGATTTTAAGCAAATTATCTCTTGAGCCTTTTCTCTACCTTGTAAAATGGATATATTACCTCCCACATTTGGTTGTTATGAGAATTAAATAAGAGAGGACAAAATGTGTAGGTCATTGTACTATATTTTATAGATGTTCAATAAATATTAATTTCCTTCCTTTATTCTTGGAATGGAAAAGAAAAAAACAAGTTGAGAGGCAAAAAGATAACCAGAAAAATTGAAGGAAAGTAGAAAAATCTTTAAGAATAATAGTTTTCTAGGCAAAAATAAGAATAATTTAGAGAAAATAAAGATTTTCCTTCATTAGCAGCAACAGTATTAAATATAAATAAAATCAGCTCACAAGATTCTATTTTCTCTATATTCCTTTGATAAAGATGAGAATTTTAATTATTAAAAGGCAGTATTTCCTCAGAAATCCTATATGAGTTAAAATTACATTACAGAGTTTCTAATCTATTACTTATTTTACTATATTGAACCACTTTTTCAAATTATAAAACAATTCAGCAATATGTCACAGAGCCAACAATGTAAATATCTTTTACCTTTTGTATTCAGGAGGCTGTCTCTTTGTTATCATTTCACGGAGTCTTGCAGCTGACTGCAAAATACACAAAATATACACATAAAAATAGTATCTTAGAATTACACAACTTACCTTTTAAAATATTAAGTATCTCCTACTATATCCACATAAACTAAGATCTATACAGAAAATAAAGATCCTTAAAAATATGATACCTGCTCTTGGTCATAGACAGTAGACAAATATACTCTCAATAATAAAAGCAAGTATGTAATGTTATTAAAGCACTGACAGTCTGATGCCTTGAACTAGGTTGCTAATGAGTTTACATGATTAAACATTAAACATTTAATCAAATACACCATTACAAATTAAAAGATTTAACTTCTACTAAGACAATCATACTTTAATATTTTCTAGAAAAGTTATAGGTTATAAGTCAAATCATAACTTCTATTAATTAAAATCAAAATTAGAGATAGTTTATCTAAATTTATGAATTTTCATTAACATGTATATAATTTAGTCATATAAAGTTATATTAACTCACCCTCCCTCTCCTCAAGATACAAATAATGGTATTTGGAGAATTCAAGTAATCATTTAATAAAGCCAAGGGTTTGATGTCTTTTGGGTCAAAATAGCTATTCTCTCACACACAGAAGTTTTCCCCCCAGTGTAAAGACACCTATGTAAAATACACATTTAATATAATGATCATAAAATATTATCTTACAACTAACACTCCTTATACAAGATATATTCCCACTATTCTTAGAGTTTAAGATCTAAAAAAAGTTTTAAAAAGCTTGTCTTCTGTTTTGGCTACCACACATTCTTCAACCCATCCCTCCCACTTCTTCTTCATCCTTTAGTTAAAGAAACAACTTAGAACATACCCTGTTTCTTTGAATCCAAGACAAGCTTTCATAAGATATCATTATTTTATGTACCACCAAAGCAGGGGGATAGTTGCCAGCTATGGTTTTAAGATGCTGATTTCAAAAATATTAAAATGAAAAAAGGCTTGGAATCAATAAAATATGGTAATCTCTATTAACTGTAAAACTTGCCCCTAATTTTACCCTCTCTCCTATCTATGATACTATGAGTATTTTATTGACCTGCTAGCAAGAGGAATGGCATCTTTGTTTTAATTAGGAACTCCACACAAACCTTAGACAGTTGAAGTGAAGCGAAAAAGTTTGCATTTTCTGATATGTTCTTCAGCCTCTTCTGTTCATATGGTGATAATCCTGAAAAATCATCCTATGAAATTACAACAAAAAGAGTCCATTACTTTATATAATCCATAGCAAAAGCACCTCACAAAACTAGGTGTTAAATTCTCTGCATGTATAATTTCCTTCAAATTACACATACTGTATTCATTTCATGATATCTTACCAAATAGCACATAATCTTTGTTTTATTAGATATTGAGAGAAAGAGTTTGATGTGGGATAATCACAGATATTTATATGGCTTCCCAATTAAATAACAAGTGATTTGATATCAGAAGTCAAGTAGTGTAACCTAAGAGCAAATTATTTCCTACTGGCAATTAATTATACCATTACTGAAAGTTATCCTTTTATTAAACAAAACAAGAACTCAAAAATAAAAATTTCAATTCATTGAAAGTGTTAAGGAAATTTAGAAAGAACCACCAAAAAAAAAAAAAGGGGGGGGAATAAACAAATGAGCAGAAGACAATATGACTACAAAAGTCATCTTGAAGGTCCAAATCCAATAGTTGGAGCAGGGGGCAGGAAATAAATGGAGAGAAAATAATCAGAGAAACAATACAAGAAAGTTTCTCAAAACTAAAGGTAGGCATTTCCAGATTAAAAGAGCCCAATGAGTATTAAAGAATTAAGGAATTTAAAAAAGACCCCATCACGAAATTCCTTAACACCTGAGATAAGTGAGATAAGGTCCTAAAAGCTTGCAGAAGGAAAAAAGATCACAAAGAACCATGGATCAGAATGGCTCTAACTTCTCAATGTTAAGGGAAGCTAAAAAACAATGGAGCAATATGTTAAAAATTCTAAGAAAAAATTAAATTATTTTCAAATGACAAGTCTAAATCCAATTAAGCCATCAATCAAATATAAAAGATAAGGACTTTTCAGACTCAAAAACTACCTCTCTTACACCTTTTCTCAGGAAGTTGTTATTGGATTGGCCAAAAAGCTTGTTTGTTTCCGTAAGATGGCTCTAGTAGCACTTAATTGTCTTTCTCACCCATTACCTACCCAAAAACTTGCAACATGAAAGACAAAGACGAAGCAAACAACATCAGAAAAAATGGGCTCTCAAAATAAACATACTCTAGGAAACAAATTTAAAATAAAAACTCCACTATCTTCAGAGACATTTGAGACATTACTGCACTATAAAACAAGAAAGAGATGCTATGTTAAAAAAAAAAGGAAAAAAATAATTTGAATTAAAAATATGCATGATGCCAAAAACTCAAACTGTATTTTTCACCAGAAAAACTGGGTTAAGGGTACATGAGGCCTCTCTGTACAAGTTCTGCAATAGTAGGGGTCTCTTCTGGCCCCTTGTATTCAACACTGAGGTAGAGGTTCTAGCGAGGACAATTAGGCTAAAAAAATAAATAAATAAATAACATCCAGATTGGAAAGGAAAAAATTAAACTATCTTCACTGCAGATAACATAATTTTATGTATTAAGAATCCTAAAGAATCCACACCAAAAAATATTAGAATAAACGAACTCAGCAAAGTGGCAAGGTATAAGGTCAATATACAAAAATCAGTTGTATTTCTATACACCAGAAATGAACAATCAGAAAATAAAAGAGAACAATATCATTCAGAATAACATCAAAAATAATATATTTTGGAAAAAATTTAACCAAAGAAATGCAAGGCTCATACACTGAAAACTACAAAATACTGAAGAAAGTTAAAGACAATGTAAATAAATGGAAAGACATCCCATGCTCATAAATTGGAAGGCTTAATACTGTTAATATTGCAATACTTGCCAAACTGATCTACGAAGTCAATGCAAGCTCTATCAAAATTTTAAATGTCATTTTGGCAGAAATGAACAAGCTGACCTTAAAATTCATATAGATATGAAAGGCCCTAAAATAGCCACAACAATACTGAAAAAGAAAAATCAAGTTGTAAGACTCAACAATCCTGGTTTCAAAACTTATTACAAAGCAACAGTAATTAAAACAGTGTGGTACTGGCATAAAGATGGGCATATAGTGGGCTGGCCAAAAAGTCTGTATGGTTTTTTCCATAAAAGACACATGTTTTCATTTTCAGCAATAACTTTATTGATTTGGATATTCTGAGTATGTCGGCTATTTCCCACAGGGTATAATGTTAATTGTTCTCAAGTAATGTCTCAATTTGATCACTATCGACTTCTCTACCTAACCATGGATCATGGTCCAGTGAGAAATTGCCAGCACAAGACTTCTCAAACCACTTTTGACATATTCGATCAGTCATAGCATCTTCTCCATACACTGCACGAATCTTTTTTTTTGGTTTTCGGTTGTATTTTTACCTTTCTTGAAATAATAAAGCATAATATGCCAAAAATGTTGTGTATTTTCTTCCATCTTCAATATTAAAATGGCTAAATAAAAATTCACCAATTTTGATTTTTTTTTCAATGCACACTGATATGACAGCTGTCACATAATACAATCTAACAAAATTGTTTTAAATGAAATGAAATACAACAAAGTACTACTAGAGCCATCTTATGAAAAGAAACAAACGAACTTTTTTGGCCAACCCAACAGATCAATGGAATAAAACTGAGAATCTAAAAATAAACTGATAGCCCTGACAAATGTGGCTTAATTGGTTTGGCCTCCACCTGCAAAGTGAAAGGTCATAGGTTGGATTCCTGTGGGGCATGTGCAAGAGGCAATGGATGGGTATCTCTTTCACATTGATGTTTCTCTCCCTCTTTCCCCCTCCCTCCTACATCTCCAAAAATAAATAAAATCTTTAAAATAAATAAATAACAATAAAATTAAAAATAAACCTATATGCCTATGGTGAATTTATTTTCAACAAGGGAGTCAAGATCATTCAATGGGAAAGAACAATCTTACCAACAAATGGTTCTGGAACAAATAAGTACCACATGTAAAAGTATGAATCTGGAGCTCTACTTCGTATCATATGTAAAAATCACCTCAAGCCCTGGCCAGAGTCGCTCAGCTGGTTGGAGCATCATCCCATACACCAAGAGGCTGGGGGCTCAATTCCCCACCAGGGCTCATACCGAGGTTGTGTGTTGGATCCCGAGTCCAGGCACATATGGGAGGCTACCAGTTGATATATCTCATTACATCAATATTTCTCTTTCTCTCTCTTTCTTTCTCTCTCTCTCCCCCCATCTCTCTCTAAAATCAATAATAATATTTTTTAAAATAACTCAAAATGTATCAAAGACCTAAATGTAAGAGCTAAAATTATTAAATTCTTAGAAGGAAACATAGGTATGAATCTTCATAACCCTGAGTTAGGCAATGGTTATTTATTTATTTTAATCCTCACCTAAACATATGTTTATTGATTTTGGAGGGGTGGTGAGAGAGAAAAACACTGTTGTGAAAGAGGAACATTGATTGGCTGCCTCCCATATGCTCCCAGACCAGGGGACTGAATCCGCAACCTCGGTATGTATCCTGACCAGGGATAGAACCTGCAATCTCTTGGTGTATAAATGATGCCCCAACCAACTGAGCCACCGGACCAAGGCTAGGCAAGGGTTTTTAAGATATGACAACAAAGCACCAAAGACTGTACTTAAATTTTTTTAATTTTAATTAAAATTAAACATTAATTTTTAATTTTAATTAAAGTAAAAATTTTTGTATGTCAAAGGACATTATAAAGAAAGTGAAAAGACAATCCACATAATGAGAGAAAAATATTTGCAAATAATGTATCTAATAAGGATCAAGTGTCCAGAATATACAAAGAACTCTTACAATTCAACAACATAAAAAACTGAATTAACTGAATTTTTTAAATGGACAGAGAACTTGTATAGATATTTCTCCAAAGAACAAATGGCCAATAAACACATGTAAAGATATTCAACATGATTAGTCATTAGGAAAATGCAAATCTAAGCCACAATGATATACCCCTTCACATCCACTATGAAAACTATAATCAAAAAGGGAAACAATTGACATTATGTTAGGTGAAATAAGCCAGTCACAAATACCATATGATTCCACTTAATTAGGCACCTATAGAAAGCAAACTCAAAGAGACAGAAAATAGAATGGTATTTGCCAGGACCTGGCAGGAGGCAGGAAATGGAAAATTGTTTAATGGGTATAGAGTTTCGGTTTTGCAAGATTAAAAGAATTCTGGAGATTGGTTTCACAACAGTGTAAATATACTTAACACTACGGAACTGCACACTTAAAAATGGCTGCCCTGGCTAGGTGGCTCAGTAGGTTGGAGCATTGTCCCAAATACCAAAATGTTGAGGGTTCTATCCCCAGTCGGGGCATGTACAAGAGCCATCCAACCAATGTTTCTCTCTCACATCAATGTTTTTCTCTCTCCTTCCCCTCTCTTTAAAGATCAGTGAAAACATTCTCAGGTAAGGATTTTTTTTAAAAATGATTAAGATGGGGGCCCAGGCAGCTATTAGAGCAGGGTCCAGATACTCCAAGGTTACATCCCTGGTCAGGTCATATTTAAAAAAAAAAAAAAAAAAAATCAATCAATGAATGCATAAATAAGTGGAACAAATCAATGTTTCTCTCTCCCTTCCCCTCTCTCTAAAAATCAAATATTAAAAACAAATTTTAATGGTTAAGATTTTGCATTGTTTATTTTACCACAATTAAAGTTTAATTTTTAAAAAAGATAAAAAAATAACAAGTATGGGTAAGCGTGTAAAGAAAGTGGACTCTTCATACATTGCTAGTGGGTGTGTAAAAACAGCGCAGCCAGTTTGGAAAATAGTTTGACAGTTCCTCCGAAAGTTAGAGTTACCATATGCCCCCCAAATAATCATTATTTGGTATATATTTAAGAGAATGGAAAACACATGTTCACCCAAAATCTCGTGAGCAAGCGCTCACAAGAGTTATTCATAATCGTGAAAAGGTGGAAACAACCCAAAAGTCAATCAACTGATGAACAAAATATGGTATATCCATACAATAGACTATTATTCGAATACCAATACATGCTACAACATGAACTGTGATAACATTATGCTAAATGAAAGAAGCCAGACACAAAAAGCTAGAAATTGTATGATTTCATTTATATGAAATGTCCAGAATAGGCAAATCTAAACATGGAAAGTAGATAAGCGGTTTCCAGGACTGAGGTAGGGAGGAGGCGGGGTGGGTAGAGACTGGTAATGGGAATAAGGTTTCTTTTTGGAGTGATGACAATATTCTAAAACTGCGTAGTAGTGATAGTTGCACAAACCTGTACATACACTAAAAACCACTGAAATGAATACTTTTAAATAGTAAATTTTACTTTTGTGAATTATATCTCAATTTAAAAACATGCTTTATGACCGAAAACAGGTATCTGCATTGTCTCAAAGTATCTTCCTCAAAATATTTAGTAATTACAAAGGAAAAAAAATATTAAGTTTACATTGGAGAATGCTGGCAGACTCCACTTTAGCCAAGTGATCATGGTCAACATCACCAGTAAAATATATCAATATCATGTACACCCTGATAGATGCACCAAAGAGGACACATTAATTTCTGTGGTATCCTTCCCAAAATTGCAAAGCCTTAATCAAATTATGAGAAAATAGAAGACAAACTCAAACTGAGGGACAGTATAAAAAATGACTGTCCAGTAATCCTCAAAAGTGTCAAAGTCATGAAAGACTAAAGAACTGTCGTAGATTGGAAGAGACTACTGGGTCATGACAACTAAATGCACTGTGTGATCCTGGACTGAATACTGGAACAGAAAAAGAACATTAGTGGGAGAAAAACATGTGAAATTGCTATAAATTCTGTACTTTATTTAATAGTATACCAAGGTTAATTTCTTAGTTTGATATATATTCTATGATTATGTACAATGTTAACATAAGAGGAAGCTGGGTGAAAGATATATGGAAATTCTCTGTAATATTTCTGCAACTCTTCTCTAAGTCTAAAATTTGCTCAAAATTTTAAAAAATTAACTGTTAAGAAATAAACTTAAAATATTTAATACAAGAGCTGAGAGAAAATTTAGCAAATTTTTCCATAAAATAGAATAAGATTCTAGACTTTAAAGCCAAGATTTGCTTGTGATATGGCAAAAACCTACCTTCATTTGGAAAGATTAATAAGCTTATACACTAAACACTGTTCCTAAAGCATGGTACCACAAAGCCTTAGTCATCTCGCTCCAAAAAGATAATTAATTAATGAAAGGAAAGAGAACAAGAGAATGCAATGTTGTTTAAAAGATGTTAGACCTTTCAGTTTGTCCTAAGAAATAGTATGCTGAGCACTTATGCCTCTTGCTTATCTCTAGTACTCACTACCTCATGTTCTAACTTCTGACTCTATTTCTTTACATCAAACTAAAAGCTGCTTTATATGAGCCTCGTATGCTCAGAATCTTACAGTATAAGAAGCTAATCTAGTGGTTCTCAATGTGCAGTTCAGGACCAAAAGTATCAGTGTCTATGGGAAACCACGTTAGACATGCAAATTCTATACCCACTACCAAATTTCTGAATCAGAAATTCTGGTGGTGGGAGCCCTGCAATGGAGTTTTAACAAGCCTTCTAATTCTAATACAGGCTGAAATTTGAGAACCACGGATTTTATACAATCCCCTCAATGTAGAAGTGATCTGCATAAAAGCACAAGATTTCTTAGAAGTGGCCATGCCTAAAACTTGGGCTTCCAACCCCCCCAGCTCGCCCTCCCCACTCCAATGTACTTAGGATTTAAGCTACACTGTCCCAGCATAGGTCCTAGTTCTTACCTTTGGGACAATAAAGCATAAATTGAATTCCTATTTCATAACAACACACCTCAATTATCCTATCTCCCTTTCCCTACCATCACTTTCTGTTTTAGTTCCACCAAGTTTTGCATAAAACTTGTCCCTTTAAATGAAGTACAGCACTCCTGATAGACAATAAAGCCAAAAGAATTAGATGCCTAATTTCTTAAACTGATTCAAACTCTTATTTTAAGGAGAGCTAATAGATTTTCTCATGTAACTCATCATTTGTCTCCTTTTTGTGTTTAATGGAAATATTATTCAACACATCAATGCAACCAATTAATGGTGATTTTCATACCATGACATCAAGGGTTACTCAATGCCCTATGTCCCACAGGTCAAACTTCTTTTGGTATACTGTACATAAATAAACATGTAAAGGTAAACAAGACGCCATGAAGTATGAGTAAACTCAAAAATAAATGCAATATACTGATAGAAAAGGGGAAGCAGAGTGAGGATTAACTCAATCCTCTCCTTAACAAATCAAAACCAAGAGCAAAATTAACCCAAGAAACTTCTCTGTTAAACATTTATAAAATTTCAACTAAACTTAAATTAGGAAAAATAATTTCTTTGAGCTAGAGAGACCCTTGATAAACTTAGCTTATCAGAACTTCAATTTTTAAAATAAGAAAAATTTGGATAAGTAGTAATTAAACTCTTACCAGGCCTGAGGTGCTATCTTCATCACTCTCTCCATCCTGACTGCCTTCCATATCAACACTGAGGATCACGGTATCCAAAGTGCTCACATGTTGTCGTTTGCTATTTCCGGCATGAACATCTACGGATGATTTTTGCAGAGTGGATTCTGCCTTAGAAGATGTGGTGACTTTTGTCTTTGGAAGTAAAATCTTTGTGAAAGTTTTCTTTATTTCAGTCTTCTTACATTTCTTACATGCCACTTCATTGTTAGAATTCTTATGTAATAGGGATTTGGGGATCTTAAATTCACCTGGCTTGTAATCACTGAGTGAAAAGCGGACAAGACATACCTTAGGTGTTTTTTCTAAAACTGTAGTCTGTAATGGTCTCAAAGATTCATAAGAGATGTTCTGGTTTTCTTTATATTCATTCATCTATTCAGACCAATAAAAGAAAAGTAAGTATTAGAATCCCAGGTCCCATGCCTTTTCTTACAGAGCTGTCTAAATTAATCTAATTCCTCTAATTCCTAATTCCTAATGACAGCATAAATCCAAACTGATAGTCTATAAGCAAATTTTTTCCATCCAAAATCTAGATACCAAATTCATTAATCCAAATAGAATTATTCATTATACGGGAGACATTTCTTGCCCATGAGTCTAACAGACCAATAATAATAATGACTACAATCTGTAACTGAGGAGTCTACCCTGTCAGCTTCTAAGTAACTGTAATTGTTCCCAGAGGGGAAAGCTGACATTACTGCTGCAAAAGCAAAAGTAGAGTCCTGATTCCACACTGCCACAATTTCGGGGGCTGACAAGGACCTTTCTCCACGCTGAACGTCTCGATTCCGTAGAGGACAACCAGAACAGGGATGCGACTTCTCTTTCGAAGCAAGCCCGGAAAAGCCCATACGGCGAAATCCCCCAGAGGAGGAAAATAGTTTGGAGTAGGGAATTGCGGAACGCCAGCTCCTGGTGCCGGGCAGACCGCTCACGAAGACTGCAGTAAGAGCAAACCCGAAAGCGACAAGCCGTCTCTCACCTTCTGGAGTAGCTGTCTGGAGCCCGCCTTCTCCTCGGCCGCTGCGCACAACCCGGACATCTTTCTGCCCCTTAGTAGCTGGCGCCTTCCCGCCAATATTGGGCAGGAGGCGGGGCCTCGGGAGGTGGAGGCGGGCGGCGCAGGCGGACTCAGATCTCAGCTGGCTGAGGGGAGGGGTCGCGCGCTGGCGAGGTACTGCCGTCTCCTACAGAAGCAAGTTTACCAGTCTCTCCACAAACTCAAATTCCTTAATGCCATGGACGGAATGGACATGTTTCTTTTGACCTTGGATCCTGATGCTTTGACGCCGCTGGTGCCAGGATCTCGCTTTGAAAAACACGGGCGCTTTACTGAGGAAAAACAACCTTGCCTTGCAGTGTGAGCCCAGAAAAGATTCAAACTCAATTAGTTGGTTTAAAGCCCCGGTCCCCAAACTTTTTGGCACCACGGACTGGTTTCGCGGAAGACGGGGTGGGGGGCAGGGGAACGACGGGACCTGAAGCTCAGGTGAGCTTCGCTCGCTCTCCCGCTGTGAATGGAGTTGGAGAGAAGAGGCGGAGCTCCGGAAGCTTTGCTGGCAAGCCTGGTTCCCAACAGGCCGTGACTCGGGGGTTGGGGACCCCTGCCCTAAAATACAGAAAAGAAAGGAAGTTGAAATCGACTTGCAGCGTTTACATTGGGCTCTCTGGTTCCATATAACCCCACCACCAGAATGTTATGTTCCATGGCTACCGTATTACCTTCTAGAAAGGGGAGCATTTTTTATTTTTTCAAAAGCTGATAACGTTTAGCTGATTTAAATTTCGCCTGATCCTCTGCCCACCAGTTAACTGAGGTACTAATATGACCTTACAAAGCCCAAAGGCTGGGAAACGTTATGAATCAAATAACTTGTGTATCACAAAATAACATCCGAGTCCAGTGCACTGCATTTCTTATGATGCAGCCGTATGTATTTTTTTTTTTCTTCAGCTAGCAATGGTGGGGCCTTTGATAAACCTCATTGGCTACAATACTGCGACTGCCCAAAGCTAGATACAGCCATATTAAACTTTTTTGTTTTCTGTTCTCCGGGCTGTTGTGAGTCAAAACAATTGCCTTCCCAACAAATTATTTGCTCTACAATATAGTTTTGGAGCTGATAAATTCATACAATAAAATTAAGGTCCTTTCTTTTTAGCCAAAAACTGCTCCCTTGGTTGGTTACTTGGGTCCCCCACTGTTCTTCGCTGGAGACTTGCCCAACTTTGTTTCTTCTCCCAACCTAGGTCCAGTTAAAAAACACAGGTGAAATAATTTGAAAACTAATCCTATTAACAGCACCTGCAAGACTCTCGAAGACCTAATACCTGCCAAACTTTCACCACTCATTGACTTAAAAATCACTGGTAATATCAAACTTTTCATAGTGTCTGATATATCATACCATACTATTTCTCAACTTCAAGACTTTGTTCATTCATCCCATCTCTCTCCAGCACAACAGTTATAAAATCCGTTCTATAGTGAAATGTGTTCTGACTTTCAATTAACCGGTTTTTTACATAACTCAGTGAATTGCAATTGCTTCTGTTATGATTCTGTATGCCCTTGAAGACTTTCTGAATAAAATTCAAGCTTTTTTTTTCATTTTGCATGTTTATATATTTTCTCTTTTTTTATTTTAAAATTCAAGCTTCTTGAGGACACGAGGCATTTAACAATATTCCAAAGTCCTTTCTGAAAGCTAAGCATGGTCAACACAGCAAGTACTTAATACTTAGGGACTTACATACAAACTCTGTCCAGCCAGTTATGTTTTTTAAATAGGAGGTTTCCAAAAAATTGAACTGGAAAACCTAAAAGAGAGTGTTCAGATTTCAGGTATTGTCCCAGGTCCCTTTTTGGATTGTGTGTTTGTGTCACTGGCCTGAATCACACCACCAGCTGCCTTTGGGTCACCAAAGTGTCCGCACCACAACCGACTCTGCTTTATCACCTGGGCTAATCAGGTGCTACCGTAGGCTTTCTATCCCAATTAAACTCTAATTCTGAACTCTGAACAATTTGGACAAACTGTTCTTCACTATCCCCAGAGTTTCTTATTTGTCACTATCCTATTTTCCTCGGCTTCAAACCAAAGTAACAAACAAAACCTTTAATTCTGACCTTCCTCTCTGCAAAGGTCTTAAAGAACAAAAAGCCCAATGGAAGCAATTTACCGCCAGAAGTGGCATCCAAATACTAAAAGACGCAAATCTAGAGGGCTGATTGTGTACATGCGCAGTAACACCCTCGACGGTCTAAGGTAGGCGCCCCCGGAGTCCTCCACTATCCCACAATCCTCTGGTTGTAATTTCCGGTTTCTCTAGCTCAGTCGTAAGCGTTGTTTCCATCCGCCGCGCTTAAGCGTTCAGTGCCTCTACGGAAAGAGGGGTTTTTTTTTCTGTTCTAGGACGTTGTAGTTGTGTTTTTCTTTTTTTCTGTTCTTTGACGTTGTAGCTCTTTACTGTTTAGAATCAGTGAAGTTTCGGGAGTACTGCCACAGCCATGAACATGTCGGTCCCAAGCGCACTCATGAAACAACCGCCTATCCAGTCCACGGCTGGAGCCGTCCCTGTTCGCAATGAGAAAGGTACTGTGCGGAGCCGTTTTCCAATCGGATTTTCCAGTTCCTTCCCCAGCATACTCCAGACATACCCCGGGCCGACCACCCCAACCCCGCATACCCTTAAGACCTTTCTCCCTAGTTCTTCGACATTCCTATCGCGTTGCCAAGGGGTGGCGGGTGGGAACACTTATGTCTCCTCATTCCCTATGTTACCTGTCCTCACCTTCTCCAAGCACCCCTTTTACAAAAAGTGCTATTACAAAAAGTGCTGCAATTGTCACTCTTAAAGGTATTTCTTTCCTTGGCCTCCACCAGTTCTTTGGACTAACATAAAGTGAATGTCTACTGTTTGCAGGACGTCGTGCAAGATACAATCCCTCTTTTGTTGTCCATACACTCTATGCTCTTTTTATAATTCCTATCATTATAATTATTTAATGTGTTCATTTTCCTCTACTTCATAAGCTCATAACCTCCTGGAAGCAGGAACAGTGTCTTATTAAACTTTTTAAACTTTAAATCGACGCAGTGACTGTATGTATTAAAGTGACTACAAAGTTGTGTAAGATAGTGCCTTTACTATATTTACTAACTTTAAGGAACTCATATTCTAGAAGATTTGGGACATTCTAAAGAAGTCTTCCACCCCTCTACTACCTGTTACATAGGTAAAACCAGGCGCAGTGAGAGCAGAGAAGAAATAATTTCTTCAGATTGAGGTAATCAAAGAAAGCTTCTTGAAGAAGGTGGCATTTTAAGTGGACCCTTAAAGAATGGGTAGGATTGCACCCTGGCTGCTGTGGCTCAGTGGATTGACGCTGGCCCGCGAACCCCGTGGGGCGGGGGCGGGGCGGGGGCAGTCCTCCTAGTTCCATCCCTAGTCAGGGCATATGCCTGGGTTGCGGGCCAGGCCCTCAGTAGGGGCACACGAGAGGCAACCACACATTGATGTTTCTTTCCCTCTCTTGCTCCCTCCTTTCCCCTCTGTCTGGAAATAAATAAAATCTTAAAAAAAAAAGGGGGGGGGTATGATTCCAACGAGTGCGGACGGAAGAGGGAACACGGAACATGTTATGTGTGTGGGGTGCTCAGAATAAGGAGTCAGTTTTTTCAGTAAGGATTTTGGAAAATAATATCGGGGAGTGGGGGGTGGTTTAAGTACGCCATACCTAATCCGTGTGCAACTTGCCTTTTTTTTAACTAAACATTTGGTACATACAGATCTAATTTGTTCGTTTTTAACTTTATTAATTCTATTGTATAATTAAATCACAATTTATTTCCTACTGAGGGACAGTTGTCTTATTTTTTTCTCCTATTACAAAAAGTGCTGCAATTGTCACTCTTAAAGGTATTTCTTTAGTGTACCTGTGTAAGAATTTCTCTAGTGTAGACTCCTAGGAGTTCATCATCAACTTAACTACCTAATGCCAGTTGTCTTCCACAGTAAGAGCATGAAGAGTTTATTTCCTCATATATTTATCTACACACTTTATCAGATTTTTTAATTTTCGCTCAATCTAATGGGTGTGAAATATCTCATTTTCATTTCCCTGATTACTATTAAGATTAGGCATCTTGTTCATATATTTTTCCACTCTCTAGGTGTTCTCTTTTGTGAATTACCTGTTTCTGTCATTTACCCATTTTCTATTTGGTTTTTTATACTTCTCAAATCGGTAATATTTCCCTGTTTGTTTGGGGTTTTTGGCTTATCTTTTAACTTTAATTATGTAGTCTTCTGTTACACAGCTGTTTTTAGTTTTAGTGTTATCAGATTTGTCAATTCTGTCTTTTATGGTTTGTATTGTTCAGTATATTAAATCCTTTCCTACACTTAGATCATAGATACTCAAATTACAAAGATTTTCTGTCGTCTTAGTGTTTATATATACTAAATAGAATTAGATACACAGTTGTGCCATACAGACTCTTAGGCTAAGGAGCTTACAGTCCAGTAGGGATGTATATGTTTAAGATGTTTTTCACACTTGGAACTTTAATCCATCCAGAATATTTTGTTTGTGAATGTCAGAGATCCAGTTTTACTATTCGCCTTACAGTTAGCCAGTTGTCCCTACTACTCCATTGTTTGACTAGCCTACCCATTCTCCACTGCTCTTTAATGTCACTCTGTAATATACCAAGTTCTTACATAGCTTCGTTTCTCTGCTCTCTATTCTGTTCCATTGGTCTTTATGTACCTCCTGAGTCAATGACATATTGTTTTAATTACTATAAATTAATTACTAACTAAATGAGCTGTGTGATCCATGTAAAAACAAAAACCATTCCCACCCCCTAGCCCTGGCTGGTGTGGCTCAGTTGGTTGGGAGGGTCATCCCGTGATCGAAAGGTTGCAAGTTTGATTCCTGGCCAGGGCACATATCTACCTAGGTTTTGGGTTTGAGGCCTGGTCCAGCCACATACAGGAGTCAACCAATTGGTTCTTCTCTCTCTTACATTAATGTGTCTCTCCCTTCCTCTATCTCTCTAAAAGCATTGAGAAAATTGTCCTCGGGTAAGGATATTAAAAAACAAAAAACTTTCCACCCCACCTTACTTTATTCTTCTCATTTATTTAGAGCAATTTTAGGTTCACAGCAAAATTAGGGGAAAGGTACAGAGATTTCCTATGTACCCCCGGCCCCTACACATGCATGGCCTCCCCCACCAGAGTAATATTTGTTAGAGCTGATGAACCTACATTGATACGTCATAATTACCCAAAGTCTATAGTTTACATTAATATTCACTCTTGATGTTGTGCATTCAGTGGGTTTGGACAAATGTATCCATCACTGTGGTGTCATACACAGTATTTTCACTGACCTAAAAATCTGTGTCCTGCCTATCCATCTCCCACACACCCAGCCCCTGGCAGCCACTGATCTTTTTACTGTCTTCGCAATTTTACTTTTTCCAGAATGTTACTTATTTGGAATCATACAGTATATAACCTTTTCATATTTGCTTTTTTCACTTAGTAAAATACATTTAAGGCTCCTCCATGTCTTTTCTTTCATGGCATGATAGATCTTTTTTTTTTTTTCTTTCAGTGCTGAAGAATATTCCATTGTCTGGATGTACCATAGTTTATCCATTCACCTAGGGAAGGGCATCTTTTTTGCTTCCAAGTTTTAGCCATTATGAACAAAGCTGCAATAAATGTCAGTGTGTGGGTTTTTGTGTGGACATAATTTTCAACTTGTTTGGGTAAATACCAAGGACTGCAATTGCTGTATGATAAGTGTAAGCTGTACCATTTTGCATTCCCACCAGCAATGAGTGAGAGTTCCTCTTATTTCACACCCATGCCAATATTTAACGTCAGAGCCCTGGATTTTGGCCATTCCAATAGGTGTGTAGTGGTATCTCGTTGTTTGATTTTGTATTTCCCTAATGACATATGATGTGGAGCATTTTTATATGCTTATTTGCTATCTTTGTACTTTCTTTGGTGAGGAATCTGTTAAGGTCTTTTTCCTCACCTTGTTCTTCAGAATTGTCTTGGTTTCTATTCTTCCACATGATTTTAGGCTCTACCTGGGAACAGCTTTTAATGGAATTGCATTAAAATTTTATAGATTAGTTGCTATTATAAATGCTATTTTAAACTGTATTTTCTAATTATACACATAGCTAACGTACATGTACACTTATTTTTATCCAGCATTCTTCCTGAATTCTTTATTAGTTTGTTCATTATCTTGTTTTTTCTATGTAGATGATCATCTAGTGTGAAAATTATGGCAGTTCTTCCTTTTCAAGCCTTACGTTTTATCTCTTTTTCTTTTCTTATTACCCTAATTAGGGCCATAATAAAATGCTGACTGGAAGGAATGATAGAGACAATGTAGGAATTCCTGCTGTTTTTTAAAAGAATTCTTTTAATGTTTTATTACGTTATTAAGTATAATGTTTTGTAGCTATTTTAAGATTATGTGGCTTAAACTGTATAAACTTTAAATCTCACATTACTTTTTGCCCTATTAATTTTCCAAGGTTAAGTCATTCCTGAAGTCCTAGGCTAAATCCTATTTGGTCATGATGGCTTAGAGGTTTTTGTTTTGTTTTTGTTTTTGTTTTTGTTTTTCAGTTTTTACATTGCCATAGTACATTTGCTATTATGTTATTTAGTATTTTTGTATTTATGTTCATAATTGAATTTACCTAAAGTTTTTCTTTGAATTATCCAAGTTGGTTGTCAAGGCTATATTCATCTTTTAAAATATGTTTGTTAGTTTTCGCTCTCTATTCAATGGAATTGTTGATATTTGCAAAAGAGAGATTATCTACACTTGCAGGCTTGATAGTTCATAAGTTAAAAGAAGGTATAAATAAATAAGATGAGAAAATTGAGTTATGTGGTAATATGCATATTGAAGGGTGCCATGGAAAATTCCAGCAGAAATAAAATAATGACTGAGCAGCATTTTCACTTTATGTTCCCACTTAAGTCACCCTTACTGTGTGCTGGGCACTGTTACTAAATTTACTTAAGGGTATAGTTGAGGTGGAATAGCATAACTTTGTGATGGCCAGAGTCTGCCTGTTTAGGGGGACTTTTTTCTGTTGTTTCACTGCTCACCTTCTTCTACTTCATTGTACCCAAGCTAGACCTCTTTATCATTAGTGTTTGTATTCACAAGAATACTTTCCCATGACTTGACCTTTGTAGGTAAATTTCATTAGATGAATAGATGGTTGGGTAGTGGCTCTGTTCTTCTTCCTAAACACTTAATGTACAAGGAACACAGCGCTCTACCTCCAAAGGCCAATGGTTTAAGGGCATTAGGAAAGAGACTACTGAAACTTAATAAGTTATCTTTCTTACCCAGGTGAAATTTCAATGGAAAAAGTGAAGGTAAAACGTTATGTGTCGGGTAAGAGGCCAGACTATGCCCCTATGGAGTCCTCAGATGAGGAGGATGAAGAATTTCAGTTCATTAAGAAAGCCAAAGAACAAGAAGCAGAGCCTGAGGAACAGGAGGAAGATTCATCTAGCGACCCTCGGCTACGGCGTTTGCAGAACCGTATTAGCGAAGATGTGGAAGAGAGGTAATGACTAGGGTTATCTTTTTCTGGACCTGAACCCTATAATTAATAGGAACAACAACAATAGCTAATACCTGAATAGTACTTACTACCTGCCAGGCACTATTCTATGTACGTTACATTTACTAATTCTTATAATCCACACAATAATATAGCCATTTTACAAATGAGAAAATGGAGTAACAGAGGATTTAGGAAAAGAACAAGACCAAAGTTATACAGCCATTAAGTGGCAGCCAGTAAACAACAGGTTACCACTGGTCCAAGGGCCCAAATTAACTCATTAATAGAATAGAAAACACAGACCATTGGTTGGTTTGTTAAGAGGAGTTTTTTTAACATAAAGATGTTTTATAAAAGTTGAGACATTGATTTTATCCCCTTACTCTAAAGACTAATGAAGGGAAATGACATTGACATAGGAAAAAGGCCTGATGAATGGTCTCATGTAGGAAGGGGAGCCTCCCAACAGGGATTTTGTTTATTGGGTTATTAATTGAGACATTATCTTACAGTGTAAGCCAGAAGTCCTGAACTTTCATTGTTCATACTGTCTCGGGAATTTTTTCACAGAACCCCTAGACCCAAACAGTTCTGTTTATTTTATCAAGGAGTTTGATTAAGAAATTTAATATATATTTATGTCTTAACAACTTAGCCATTTCAAAAATGTAATATGCATAAAATAAAAAACATTTTTACTTCATTTTTACAGAACTACATTTACTTACTAATAGGATTTGTGTGCCTCTTAGACACTGACCACCTCTCAAACCTTGGAATCAAATTGGCACTATCACTCTCATTTTCTGTTCCAAAATGATTTTCATGTGGTACTTGCTTTTTTGTTTGTCATAGCAGTGACGAAAAACACAGTTTCACAAATATAAGATGCCATTGAAAGGAAACAACTTGATATTATATTGAAACAGTGAACTACCTCAAGCTATAAAATATATCCCAGTGCACCCATATAAGTCTCTTGCAGTGCCCCAGCATGCCTCAGCCTACGTTTAATATTTTAGGTCCAACTTGACTATTTGCTTTGACACTTTGAATTACCTTCTTTAATGGGCATCTCTTTGCCCATGTCAAGACTTCAGTATTAATAAAAGCAAACATAATGTCCAGGTGCTCTGTGACTAGAGAAATGTAGTTAAGCTTCTTCGTTTTTGTAGCATAGGTGTTAACACTCGAAGATACTGTTTTTCAGATTGGCTCGACATCGGAAAATAGTGGAACCTGAAGTGGTAGGAGAAAGTGACTCAGAAGTAGAAGGAGATGCTTGGCGCATGGAACGAGAAGATAGCAGTGAAGAAGAAGAAGAAGAAATCGATGATGAGGTACAGTAAAATAAAATGGGAAATCCTTTCCAGGTACAAGAAAAAGTTGGGACCTGTGCTGCTTTCTTTGTTGAAGCCCTAAAGGGAGATTGCTGCTTCTGGCAGAACTCTGAACCAAGGTTCTCTTTTGGGGATAGGATTGAAAATACAATGGTGCTACGTTACATTTACTCAGATCAAAGTTTGTTGAGCTTGATGAGGGGAAAATAAAAAGCCACCTAGCAGCACAGCCCATTTGGCTTACTGGCTTTGAAATATGACTTGATAGGAAATAGAACGGCGTCGTGGCATGATGCGTCAACGAGCACAGGAGAGAAAAAATGAAGAAATGGAAGTCATGGAAGTGGAAGATGAGGGACGTTCTGGGGAAGAGTCAGAATCAGAGTCTGAGTATGAAGAATACACAGACAGTGAAGATGAGATGGAGCCTCGCTTGAAGCCAGTCTTCATTCGAAAGTAAGTATCTCACAAACAGTCCTGAATCTACAGTTTCTATTTTCCAGGTCTGACGATAGACGTCTCTTTCCTATGTCATGCTCTTCTGAAATGTAAGCACTAAGTGAAAGTCTTCTGTGCATGCCTTAGTTCTGCATGGTATTTGCTGAGGAGTATCCTGGTGTTAGCAGATAGCCTGAGCTGCTTTTCACATCTCCTTCTCCAATAAAAAAACATATATCTGCCCAAGATCTTACATTATTTTAAACAAAATTAAGCTTAAAGAGCAAGTTCCTATTCTTCTCATAATGGCTAGAAATCCTACTACTACACTCTAACAGGTTCCTTACTATTCAGCCAGTTCTCAAAGATGAATGGAATTTTGATGCTCTAAAGACCTGATACAACTCCCATTTTTGGCTCTTTGCAAATAATAAAGCCAGTGATTGTCTGATTTGGACAGGACTTGGTTGAGGGGAACAGAGTTATACTGTAAGAGCTTTGGGAAATTAACAGGACCTCTCTACCACAGGAAGGACCGAGTAACAGTTCAAGAACGTGAGGCTGAAGCATTAAAACAGAAGGAGCTGGAGCAAGAGGCAAAACGCATGGCTGAAGAGAGGCGCAAGTACACACTCAAGGTACTGGGAGCAGCTGTGAAGATTGAGTGCAAGGAGTAGTGTACTTAGTTTGTCTGAGGAGAATAAGGAAGTTCAACAGTTGAATTGTTCTCCCTATCCAGATTGTAGAAGAGGAGACCAAGAAAGAGCTGGAGGAGAACAAGCGATCCCTGGCTGCACTGGATGCACTGAATACTGACGATGAAAATGATGAGGAGGAATATGAGGCATGGAAAGTTCGGGAGCTAAAGAGAATCAAGAGGGACAGAGAAGATCGAGAAGCGTAAGTAATGGTCCTAGAGTTTAATACTGCTAATGGGACAGATTTTTAGTAGAATAGCTCTGAGGCTTAAATCCTACTATGAGTTCCATTCTAGCTTTCATTATGGTTCCTGCAACTGGGTGAGTTTACATAATTGGAATGTGGCTGTTAAAATCAGGGAAAAGAAACACACCTTGTCAGTGTTGCTCCATGATATGAGCGCCAGCTAATACTCCTTTTAGTTTCTTAGTAGACACACACAAGTTATTGCTATCAGTTATATATTGTTGTATAACAACACAATCCAGAATTAAGTGACCCAAAATAATTGATTATTTCTCACAGTTTTGAGGGTTGGCCAAACAATACCTCTGCTGATATTACCTGGGCTCTCTTAACACAGTTGCATCCCACTATAGGACTAAGTGGGCTAGAAAGTCCAAAATTACTTCACTCACATGTCTGGTAGTTGGTGTGGACTATCAGCTAGAATGTCTCCCTTCTCCTTCTTCAGTAGGCTAGACTAGCTTCCTTATGTAACAGTCTTGGGGCAGGGTCCCAAGAGTGCAAAGGTGGAAGCTGGCAAAATCTCAGGAGGCTCACATGTCATTTCTGCAAAGGGTCATGCATACTGTGAGTGGAAGAATTTGTGGCATTTAAATAATCTAACATACTATGTTAGAGCAGAATCATTTCTGAGCTGCCTCACCCATTCCAGAAAACTACTAGGAATGAAAGAGTAATCCCAGGTTACAGTGGGAAACCATCAATAGAAAACTCTGTCCTTGATCTGCAGTTTCTGAGGTTTTTATCTACATACCCTTTAAAATTATACGCAAAAGTATGTGTATATTTGCATTTTTCTGGAGAACGGGGATTTGTGACTACCCCCTCTTCCCCCCAAAATCACTGCAGTCTAATTAATTATGGTAATCCTTGGTTTGTGACATGCAAGTAGATATAAAATTAAGTGTTACACAGTTATTTTAAACGTTGGGTTTTTTTTTTAAGCTAAGAGGCTTTTTAGGGAATTGGTAATGTTGTGAAATTAAAGAGTAACTATGTCTAAACCTCAAAAAAAGCTGGAATAACCTTTTGGAAGTGTGTAATACCTGATCTTGCAAGCATAATGAAGACCACCTTGCCTTTTTATTATTGAGCTCCTGATCTTGATTCCTAACAGGCAATGACTAGAACTTTAAAAGTGAATAGGCCCTGGCTGGGTAGCTTAGTTGGTTAGAGTGCTGTCCTCATGTGCCAATGTTGGGGGTTCAGTCCCTCATCAGGGCACACATAAGAAGCAACCAGTGCCTCACAGAACCTACCCCACCCAACCCATGGGAAAGGGGTACCCAGAACTCCCGCCTAAAGTTCCTGATGGTTCTGCTTGGCTTCCTCTCTTCACCAACTCTCATTCACATTGCTGGTGAGGTTAAAAATGAGTCATTAAACTGTGTTTCTAAATTGACTGGAACCACACCAAGGCCAACTACAAGTCAACCAAATGCCTTGGCACAGAGGTGCTGTCCTAAATGGAATCATACAGAAATGATGTTTGCCTTCTGTAGAAGTTGCCTAAAATGGTAATCAGTGATAAACAAAGCTTACTTTTTAATAAGAAAGCTATGAGTATATCTGACATGGTTTGCTAAAATACTATAAGAGCAATTCCTAGAAATAGCCAGTTCCTTTCAGAATTCCCCCTTAATTGCTGAAGCTACAGGTGGATTTCACTAGTGTAGCCCACATATCCCAAAAGGCCCTTGTCTAAGCCAGAGGTGACACACTTGGTTGCTTTCCAGGACCAGGCAGGGAAGTTATATGAGTACAGTGGGCCTGGAGGGGCTATAGTATACAGGAGAGCACCAGGCCCATCTATCAAGGGCAGCCATTACATAGATCTAGCAGACAGTGGATTGCAGGCCTTGATTGGCTATGGCTTCTGATTTTTCATGAGGAGTTGGAAATCTGGATGTTTGTGTAAACTCTTTGGATAAAGTTTAACAAATAAGTTAATAAAAAACAAAATACCTTTCCAACCACACACACACAAAAAAGCAACCAGTGAATACATAAATAAGCAGAACAAATTGATGTTTCTCTTTCTCGTCATCTCTTACCCCCCCACAATCAATTTTTTTTAAAGGTGAATAATGCTTGAAAGGAGATAGGACTGTGTTACACTCCAATAATTAGGTCTTTCTGAAGCTGGAATGATTTTTGTTTTGTTTTCTGAACAGGCTTGAGAAGGAGAAAGCAGAAATTGAACGCATGCGAAACCTGACTGAGGAAGAGAGGCGAGCTGAGCTTCGGGCCAATGGCAAAGTTATTACCAACAAAGCTGTTAAAGGCAAATACAAGTTCTTACAGAAGTATTATCACCGGGGTGCCTTCTTCATGGTAAGATGTGAAAAGGGGAAGGGAAAATTGTTTAGTAGGAATAATTCAGAAGCTCTGAAATCTTTTTCCCCCCCAAGAATAAACTGGTTCTGGAATGTTACTTCCACTTGCCAGTGGTCAACTTTCTCATTTGCTTTTTGCCTGTGAAAAATATAAACCCAACAGAGAAAAGTATTGGCAAAAGGATATTAGAAGTTAAAACGGTTCACTCTTTTGGCCCCAGTTCCCAGAAGGAGGAAATGATGTAATAGAAGAATTGAGGAACTGAAAATAGAGAGATAGTAATCTATATAGATGCTAGACTATTTTAGGTACCCAAAAACACTTAGATCTCATTATTCATAGCCAAGTAAGAAATTCTGGTTATGCAAAAACCAGGCTCTGCAAATAGTTACACATGAACTTAGAGTTGCATGGCAGAAGTTCAGTTCACTTCATTCTGAGCTGACAAAATGACTTAACCTAACTAACACACCAAAAAGGTTAATTATCTAATCATTATGTATAATGCCATCATCATATTTTTTATGTAAAGACCAAAATCAAAATATCAGTCTGTTAACCCTATATAAAGTGACAATGACTTATTCCAAATTATTTGGATTAGCACCAATCATTTCTTAATACAGAGATGGTCGGAAAGGGAACATTGATTGCATTTATTTAAATACCATGTAGCTTGTTAAATTATTTCTTGTTAGAGGAGTCTGTATCAGAAACTTAGACTAGCATTTTTAAATGTTGTATATCAGACCCTAAATATTCCAACTGCAGCTAAATTCCTGCCTTTTACTGCAGATACCAGTAAAAGATTAAAAACAAAAAAAACTTCAGTGTAGGGTTCCTTACTTCTCTCCAAAACCA
Organism: Pteronotus mesoamericanus; assembly: GCF_021234165.1. Classification (NCBI taxonomy): domain Eukaryota; kingdom Metazoa; phylum Chordata; class Mammalia; order Chiroptera; family Mormoopidae; genus Pteronotus; species Pteronotus mesoamericanus. The sequence continues at coordinate 21,286,987 of NW_026555065.1, forward strand.
GTGTGTCTATTTGCTCAGCAGGAAATGTTTGCTTATTTATGCAGTTTTTCTAAATAGGAGTTGGTAGAAATTATGAATTACTTATTATATTGCTTCAATCATGAAGTATTGCTTAAGCATTTCAGCAGCTTTAATAATCCAGCTTCTTTTAGAAGTGTATTACTAGCTGGCTAAGATACATAAGGTTTATATGAATGTCTTAATGCACATCCTCAAATACCAAGTCTTCCATCTAGACAGGGAAAGTGAAGTTGAAATGGCTTCTGAGATTAAATGAGGAACTCTCAGGCTTGAACATGAGAAAAGTAGATCTTACAAAAACAGTTCAATTGTCCTACCTTTAAACTGGGCCTCTCTATAGTGAAGGGAATACTCCAAAAGTATGTTTAGTTAAAGGACTTGGCTCTCAGGAAGTTTTCCTTAATCAAGAATGTGTGCTCTTTTAATGCCTTCACCACATGTTTGTTATCTGTATCTTATAATTATAGTCTTATTTATAGGTTGATTTGAAACTATTCTCTGTAGTTATTTTATATAGTTAATAACTCTTTGAGCTTTTACTGTGTAAAGGACACTACTCTTTAGCACTCAGAAGGCTAACTATAAAAAATGAAAGTAAGGCAAATATATAATATAAGGAAAGTGAAAAGTACTGTGGGACTACTTAAGGAGGGAGATGTTATATTTGGGAGAAGACTGAAAAGCATAATATAAAGAGGGTGACATTTAATGTATAGATTTTCTGACATTCAGTGGTAGGAAGACATTCCAGATGAAGGCACTAGGGGTAGAGGCAGAAAGTATCTGTAAAGGAAAGTGGAAAGGAGAGGTAGATTAAGGCTATATATAGTGTTTGGCCTTGACTACTACAGAGGAATTGCTTAATAAAATGGAGGCCCTGGCTGGTTACTGTATTTTGCGGTGTGTGATGTGCACCTGTGTATAACATGCACCCACAGTTTTGTGCACATTATACACAGGATTATTATACCCATGGTATGTAATAATTATATCCATGTATAATATGCCTCCTTATTTTTCCATCAAAACCTGGGGGCTGGGGGAGCCAGTGCACATTATACATGGCAAAATACGGTAGCTCAGCTGGTTAGAGCATTGTCCTCACGTGCCAAATTTGCAGGTTCCATCCCCAGTCAGGGCACATACAAGACTCAACCAATGAACGCATAAATAATTAGAAGAAGTTAATGTTTCTCTTTCTATGTCCCTTCCTCTCTGACAAGTCTATAAATAAAAAGAAAAAAATTCTTAAATGGAAGAGAACCTTGGAACTTTTTGAGCAAGGTAGAGATTTAAGAGTTATGTTTTAGAAACATTAATCCACTGGCAGTGTGTAAGATTGATTGCAAGGCGAAACTATTATAACCCAAATGATGAGAATTTTAAGTGGCAACTGATTGAATCTGCACAAAGATTACTCAAATTTTGAATCCAGGTAATTGAGAGAATGTTGGTCCTATTAACAGAAAAAGTTAAATCAGGAAGTAACTGATTTTAGAAAGGTTGGGAAAATGATTTTCACTTTAGATTTAAGCTTGAAATCCCAACAGACTATTCAAGCTAATGGGAAGTAGAAAATTTAGAATCAGAGATGTGCAAGTCCTATAACAGAGTTAAAGTCATTATGAGTGAATGAACATAGTGAATGCAGAGGGAATATAGCAAGCCTTCAGGAAATGTTTACACTTAGGAAGAGAGAGAACATAGAAGAAAAAAGGAGTGTTATGTCAACTATATGTATGCTCTGAATAGAAGGTTCAACATCCTCGGCTTTTTTTGTATGCCTCGTCATAGTTTCATAAGTTTATAATTTGACTATATGGCAAAGAAAACCAAAAGGTTGATAAGACTCTTTTCTGCAGGATGAGGATGAAGAAGTATACAAGAGAGATTTCAGTGCACCTACCCTGGAGGATCATTTCAACAAAACCATTCTTCCCAAAGTCATGCAGGTACGGGGTACCTTAATAACATGAGATAAAGTAATATATTGAGGGCTAGGACATGGTACATTTGGTATTGTAACTCATCATCTATTCTTCCCTCAGGTCAAGAACTTTGGGCGCTCTGGTCGTACCAAATACACCCACCTTGTGGATCAGGATACGACGTCCTTTGATTCAGCATGGGGCCAAGAAAGTGCCCAGAACACAAAGTTCTTTAAACAAAAGGCAGCTGGGGTACGAGATGTATTTGAACGGCCATCTGCCAAGAAGCGGAAAACTACTTAAAGTTTATGTACTTACTCTTCCAGCCATGGGACACAAGGAGAAATCTCAGCATCTGGTCCTTGATTTGCTTTTATTGTTACTTACATGACCCGTGTTATCCAGCCTGTTGGAACTACTGCCATACTTGTGACACTGGGCAACCCAGTCTTTGAAGGTGCTTTTGTGAGGTTTGGACTTATGCTGAGAAACCCATAGAAAAGCACTATCCAGGTAGGATTATCCTCACTTAAAACTATTTGAGAAGTCTTAGGTTTCATCATTGCTCTGGCTTCCAAAATTCACTTGGGACTCTTCCAAGTTTCTTTTTCCAGCCCCTTAGCTTGAGTCAGAAACATGGGCATATAAGTGGACAGTGTATTACTTCTACCTTACAGGAAATCTAAGTTCACTGAAACGTGTTTGGCATTTTTTTCTGGTGTCAGTTTTTCTAGGTGAACATACTTTTTAATCCATTTATGTATATGTCAAGAAATAACAGAATCACATGCCAAGATACTTTTTTGAGCTTGATACTGGAAATAAAATGCACAGGCTAACAAGTATCTACATGTTAACTAAAATAAATTCAGCAGAGAATTGTCAAGCAAATGGTGTTTCACTTTGACCATCCCCTTTGATCTCAAAAACTAACTCAAGACTACAGACAGGCCATATTCCTAGTGACACCCAGATTTATTCCATGGACAAACACGTAAGTGGTTGGTTGTCCTTGCCTTGTTAATGTTATCTTTGCCCAGCTCATATGTCAAGGGGGGCACAATGCTGAGTTGCAGTGTAGTGACATCATGCTAAGAGTTAAATTCATGATTTTTCCACTTAATATTTACTACATAACTACCATGCACATGGCAAAGCATGAGGAGTCCTAGGAAATGACATGTAACCAGCAGGAAGGCTACTTCTCAATTGCATGAAAAAATTAGAAGGCCAAGCAAGGTTGGTTCACATCTTTTAAATACCCCACTGAAAAATCACTCAAATCTTTAAAAGTCCTAGAATAAAAATACAAATGCAAATAATTATTGTGAGGTAACAAATGCATAAAGATGAATGTAAATCACTGTTGTGTATGCCAGAGGGGAATACAATCCTAAGAATTATCCCAGAACCAAAATGAGAAAAAGCTCATGAAATTCTTTTGGGAACAGATTTATAGCTGCTATTTGAGTTTCTAGTCTGAAGCAGGTACTAGGCCAAGCTTTTAACATTCTCTAGCTCATTGGTTCTTACAAGTGTCTCTGGTGTGTATCACTTTACAGTTCAGAAAACAAAAGTTCATCAACTCCCCCTTTTTTTTTTTTTAAGATTTTATTTCTAGAGAGGAAGGGAAGGGGTGCGGACGAGAAACATTGGACTGATTGCATCTCACACACGCCCCAACTGGGCACCTGGCTCACAAACCAGGCATGTGCCCTGACCAGGAATCAAACCAGTGAGCTTTTACTTTGCAGGATGATGTTCAACCAACTGAGCCACCCTGGTTAGGGTCAAAGCTCATCAACTTTTAAAGTAAAGTTTATCTTCTCTCCTGGATATAAAATGGAATATAAGATATCAGTGTTGTGGTTCAGAATTCAAAGATTAAAATTAATTTCAATAAATCAAAATCTCTGAATAATTTTACATAGGATCTAAACTTTGTTATCTTCTATTGTTCGCACCATGTACCCACCTCCACTACCTAATTTCTAACTCAACGTGGTCTATGAACTGTATTCTCACATCTACATACAGTGGTGGTTCCTAGGCAGCATATGCAATGAAGTACTAGTAACTCTGCTCCAAATGTACCTTGAATACTGCTGAGTGAGATCTAGTCTGATGAGTGCCACCTGGCATCTGCACCTGAACCTGAGATGCTCTTCTAAACTATTTTCACATAGGTTCATAAAGGGCTGTGAGGTAGGGGGCACTTAAATTCAGTTATACTCCAATATGTACATTTCCCACAATAAAATACAATATACATTGCATTTGATCCAAAATGATAAAACTGCAAAAAAAAGACACCTTTATTGCAATAAGTTAATCCAGTGGGTAGGTCTGAAAAAGGACAAATCAGTTGGTTAAAGCAATAAGAGCTTCTACCACGTTGCCCATGTGTTCCCTCAAGCTCCGCTCCGCTGCTGCTCGTGAGATTTCCATCTCTGTCATCTGCAGGAAAAGGATCAATGACATTACCTAAGCCTCCTCTCCAGCATTAATTTGCCACCAAAACATGCTGACTCTACTTGTTTCTGAAAACAACCCACATTAGGCAAAGTAACCTCCCCTACCCATTAGTTAGGCATCACTACTCACTATCAGCTCCAGATCTTCCTTCTTGATGGTGACTTTTGCCAGTTCCTTCTCCCTACAAATATTCATGTACATTAGTCTTCATTCTCTACCTCCACATAAACTCCCATGAAGAATCATTTCCAGTTGGGCCTTACAAATAAATGACTTGATAAACAGTGTTGAGTTAAATACAAAATGACTCCCACCATCTCAAAAGGACATTCCCACCCTCTCCCCTGGAGTCTTAAGAGCAGGCAGTAGCTGTTGCCAGGAGGCCTTTCCTTCTACCAACAATAAAGTTGTAAACCTTAGACTTACAGGAACTGGAGAGAGTTGAAAAATGGCACAAGGTATTCATTACAAAGGCTTAATCACAGATTTCATTTTTGCCAGGAAAAAGAGGGACTGGTAGGACTGGCTGTATGCACAAGACTTACCGCTCTTGTTTGGCTTTCTGCTCCCGGGAACGTCTGTCTCCAATCACGGACATGGCCTATGGGAAAAACATCTAGTTACTACTCTACTACCTACAAGCCCTAATATAAAAAGACATTAACAAGCGAGGCAGGTGTGTACTTGATGAGTTTATCAGGAACCAAGTCCAGTTTAATTCAATTTTGCGCTCCTGAGGCCCACTTTGAACCCAACCTCCAGCAAGCTCCTTTCGGCAAGCCGCGGGTCCCAGTGATAGTTTGGCTTCCCTCTTGCCTCCTCCCGCCATCGGGATCGAGACTCCTTCCTGGAGCGGGCCTTCCAGTTACAGCCTCCGAGCCCCCTCTGCGCTCTCAGCCCGATTAGACAGACAGGCTCCCGGCCAACCTCACCGTCTCCAAATTGGAACTTTGGATCTCCTTCTCCTCCGCATAGTCGGTGACTCTCTCCAGGTCTGCCGCTCCACTGTCATGCTTTCGTGGCTTCTCAGGAGGCCGCTCCGGACCACTGGTCTCGGTCTCCAACTCCAGCTCCACGTCTCCCTCAGTCGCCATGTCACCCAACCGCGCTGCTGCACAGGCTCGGCCCCGCCCCACAACTTCCGGTAATGCGCCACAACATCCGCCCTGAGAGGAGGAGGAGGGCTGTCCCTGGGCCACACCTTCATTAATGCTCTCGTTCTAGAAGCTTCAGCAAGGAAGGAGGTTCGCCTGTCAGACTTCCTTTTGAGTTGTACAGTATTATTTTTCAGCAACGCCCATTCCCAGACCTGACCAGTCACCACTACAGACCTTCCCAACACACATCCTTCCCTCCTCTATACCTGGATCCCTCCCATCACCCTTCCCAGTCCCCCGACACACACCCATGGAATTCCTTCAACCAGCATGGTGATGTTTAATGCTAAACCAATTAGGAATGTTAACCCACAGGAGGCCACATGCAAACTGTTCCCTAATCTGAGAACAGCCTGCGTGGCTTAAGGGCCCTTAGGATAAAGTTGCTTAGCAGGGATATTTGCATTTACATCCTACATCCTGAAGGTCTGCATTCTTTTCCTTAAGGTCCTCCAACCTCTGCCCTAGATTTGGTGACCAGCCCCAGCATAGGGGCAGTCCAATGGGCTGAGGACAAAAGTGATCTATTTCTCATTTACCTTCCATCTGGTGGATCTGGATCTAATTCCTGGGACGAGGATGGTGGGTGAAAAGGCCATCGCAGGCCCCAACACTTCCCTTCACCCTACGTAGCAACTCAGTGGAGTCTGCAGTGTCATAGTGAAACCTCCATCAAGTGAAAGAGTACTTGGGCAGAGGCTTGAGAGCTCCCTAGCAAACAGCTCATCTGACAAAGTAGAAGGGAATGGTAGCTGAAGCTGGGGAGGAAAACCCCTGGGAGCCAATAGAGATAAGCCTTTCTTCCCCTTCTGAGGCCCTTCTGCTTCTCTGCCTCTAAGACTTCTTGATCATTAAACCTCTTCTCCCAACTTCCCAGTACCAGATGTTTAGGTCCAGGGAAAGGTTACAGACCAAGTGTGACTTAGGCTTTTAAGGTCTGCTTGGGCCAGCAAGTAAGCTCTTTTGATGAAAGCTCTACTTGATGTCAGTGGAAGGCAATCCTAAGTAGCTTGAAAGAAAGGGAAAGGGGGAATTTTGGAACTCAACCTCATGGTTTTAATTCACACAAGAATTAATGTAAGCCTTTCCTCAGCAAATCTCTACCTTACTGCCCTGCCTTTGCTCTACCCACAGGTGTCCTGCTGTAAGCATGTTCCCTGTACCTGCTGCTGCCATCCTAGGTGGCCTCATCTCAGAGTCCACTTATAGCCATCTGTTCTACATCCCCCTCCACATAGGGGCCTCAGCAGTCTGCTGCCTCCTGTCAAGAACGGTAGTGGAGAGGGTCTGGGGTAAGGCACATGGTTTACGTGTGAGGGGATCACATTGCACTGACAAGATATTCAGATTGGAGACAGAGACAAGCATCAATACACGAGAAGTACCTCTCTATGCATGACGACTTGTCCTCCCTTCCAGATGCCCTCAGGGTTGTGTGCCCATCTGTTTGGCCACTCTCACTGCCCAGTGCTTAGTGGCTCTGGAGCTGTGTACCCAGTTTGTGCAGGAACCACCACCTTCCACCTGGTGCAGGCTGTGCTGCTGGTCCACCTCCACTCCACTGTCCCAGCCTGCAGGCACAGCTGCATAATAGGTTTGTGTGTACTCTTTGGGTAGTGAGATGGTGGGAAGGGTAGTAGACATAAGCTTAAAGGAAATTCCAAGAGGAAATAATAGCTTGTAAAGAGAGAAAACAGGTTTAAATCACTTGCTGTGTGACCATGAGCCACACTGTTAACCTCTTTGAACTTCAAAGTTTCTAAAATGCAGGTCAACAGTGGAGTTAAAGGCAAACCTCATTGTCAATGGTGCAAACCCTGTGTCAACGGTAAAATGCTGTCCTGGTGTTATTTAGGTATCTGAGCACAGTAATTTGGAATAAGCTGTGACAGGCCTGTTTCCAGCCCTTCCCCCACAGAACTGGTTCCTCCTTACCTACACTTGTTTCTCTTCTTTTCCTAGTCCTTTCTCCTTTGCCTTCCTCCATAGGCACTTTTCACTCTCCTTTGCCTTTTCTTCTGAGTCTGGGTTTTCTTTCCCTGCTAACCAGCTTCTGGCTCCTCAAGCTACTGTTCCTGCTAGGTCTCTGTGCTGTTGCTTTCTGCATCCCTGATGAGCGTCTCTTTCCAGGTACCTTGCATCTCACATCCTGATCAGTAGGCTAAGATTTTTTTTTTTTTTTTTAAGGAAAAATAAAGGATAGCCCTGGCCAAGTGGCTCAGTTGGAGTGTAATCATGTACACCAAAGGGTTGCAGGTTCAATCCCCAGTTACGGCATGTACAGGAGGCAACCAATCTGTTTCTCTCTCTCCCCCCCCCCCCACCTCCCACTCTCTAAAAATCAGTAAAACATATCCTTGGTTGAGAACTTAAAAATAATAATAAAAAAGAAAAAGGGTATAAAGAGAACCAGTAGTATGATGAGCTACATTTTCCCACTGGTGCCCCACATGCAGCCAGTGTGGTGCCCCACACTGGCATCTGCAGAGGCTCTACATTCATCCTGCTGCAGCTGGTGCTTATCACAGCCTTTGCCCATTCCTGGAGTAAGAACTGGTAAGGAGTACATAACTCTAAAGGCTCCTCCTGGGAATGTTGTCTGACATTAGCAGACCCAGTGGGCTTGGTCAATGGTCTCCTAACTTACCACTGACCAGTATCAAAAAATCTCAGGAATCTAGTAACTCTGTGGACCAGATGGAACAGGTAGTCACACCAGTCTTCTGGAAGAATGGAAGAGTTAGTTGGTAACGGGTAAACAGAAAAAAGTTGGAGCCCTAAGCCATTACCCACCTTCCACCCTTAGGCAAACAGGGGCATTCCAAGACTGCCACTGGTTCCTAGCCATGCTGCTGGCCACCCCAGGATTTTACAGCATGGCAGGTGTGGCAGCTGTGTTTCTGTTCCACCACTACATGCACCCAGCTGGCTGCCTCAACAAAGGTGTCTACACCTTTGTTTCTGTAGCTGCCTCTCCTTCCTCTTCATTTCTCCTTGTATCCACCTCAGTGGGTACATGCCTTTCAACATCCTAGATTTGGGGGACTCTAGTACAGCAAATTTCATTAGTTTCCCTAATCTTGGTCAACTGTTTCCCCCAAAGGGTGAGGAGACAAAAGTGTGGATGGGGGTAGGAGTGGAGGAAATTACTACCCCGTAGACTAAAGCCATGACCCACATTCTTCCCAGAGCTACACTGCTCTGGCCTTCTATAAGCCTCTATCATCAGCTGTTACATCATATACCTGACTTTCTCTGCACTGTCCAGCCAACCTCCAGAGTGGTAAGAACAGGACCTGGACTCCAGATGCTAAAATTTTTTTTTCCCTCCTCCTGCCAAATACCTTGTTATTCCCACTTTTCTCCTTTCTTACCCATTCTCAGTAATCCTTCAAGGACAGAATCACACCCTGTGCCTGCCTGGCCCAAGTTAAATGGAACCCCAAACACCAGCTACTTCCCTGGCAGCATTGGGTGCTGGCAACTTGTATGCTTGTGTGCTATTTGCTTGTGCGTAGAAGTGTTAAGAGGTATGGGAGAAGGATGGTCAGATTGTCTGGGACCATGTTTATTTAAACTTTAAAGCAAAACAAGAGGAAAGCTCCCCATTAACAGAAACACTTTCTAAGACTATCACTTGTCAGATAATCTGTATGAGAAGGGGTCAGAGGGAATGACTTGAAAATTAAAATATAAGTATCTTAGGGCCCTCATATGAAGATTTCTAAATCTTTGGGGGAACAGGGGTTCTGGGATCACAACACTGTCCTGAGTTACCTATATGGACAACCTGGCAGTAGATGCCCTAAAACAATCACTCCTGTTATTTAGCTGAAATTGCTTGAAAACTGTATTTTTTCTCAGTTACCTAGCTGAGGTATTTGGGCCCTTGTAGACAGATCATCAAGGTTTACAGCTATGAGTTCCAGGTGAGAAGGGAGAGCTCAATATTCCCAACGCCCCACCCTCCTCACATACAGACAGAGACACACACTCACACACCCTATCAATCTCTACCCAGAAAGCTCAGATTCTAGCTGCTATTACCTTTTATTGAGTACCCACAATGTGCTAGGCACTGTGCTACTTTACATACATAATCTCATTTAATGTAATCCTCACAACAACCCTGTGAGGTAGGTATTTGCTCCATTTTACAAATGGAGAAATTGAGGCACAGATTAAAACATCTTACCAAAATTCCCATAGCCAGTTATATGCGGGAGCTAGCATTTGAACCCAGGTGTGCCTCTACTTCTTACACCAAATTAACTTTTCAATGAAAGACAGTTTCCTATATTAATATCTTCACATTCTTTTCAAAGTCATTCCAAAACATGCTTTTTTTTTTTTTTAAACAGAAGCCCTCACTCTGTTTCTGTTGCCTTGAAACAGTGGAGCCAGAGGAAGGTGAGTGTCAAGTAAGGATCCATTAAGAAAGTGTAGGTTTCTGCAGCGCCGAAGGGCCCTTAAGTGGCTTCACAAAAGCTTGGGGACAGGGGAGTGAAGAGGTACTTTAAGCAGTACTGGGCCCAGCAGCCCCTCCCTCTCTTCAGGGCAAAGGGAGGAGCCACCAGGCCAGCTGACCAAGGGACCTCTCCAGCTCCTCCAGTGCAAACCCAGGGTCTCTCCTACAGCTACTCTGCCTTTCACTTTTCTTCCCTGCATCGCAGTCTTGGTTACCCTTACCAACTGGTTCAGGCAGGATGGAGGTAGGCCTGGGATACTCATGAAAACCTAGCTATTTTAGGGAAAGAGCCATTCAAGGCCAGTCCCAAAGGTTTCCAGGAGATACACATGGATCTGCCATAATCTGGTGGGAAGGAAGGACAGGTCTATACACTTTCTAACCAGTCTTTGGTTTCACAGCTATGAGGGAGCAGAACTGGAAAAGACCTTCACCAAGGGTAGCTGGGCTACTTTCTGGGTCAAGGTTGCCTCATGCTGGGCCTGTGCACTCCTCTACCTGGAGCTGTTACTGGCACCACTCTATTGGTCTCCCACCCAGGACCTCAAGCCTCCTATCTTTAGGTGACACTTCCATCGTTTTAGTATTGCCAGATAGCAAACATCCAGTCTGGATACTTTTAACAAAACTGTGGTTCCCTTGAGACTGTGCTCTTGTCTTGGTTCAAGGTAACTCTTCAGCCCAGCCAATACTTCAAGGACATAATGGGCAGTTACCTTGTTTAGGCTTAAGTCAGTATTATATCTGAATTGGACAAAGTGGCTACATATACCCCAATGCCCTGGGCAAGTCTCTGACTCACTAACGCTACCATTACATCTTCGTCCTAATGAAGAGCCTAACTCCCAAGTCAGCAGCTCAGGAACCACTACGGTCCCCAGCAGACAGTGTGACAACAGCCCTTTCCTGGCTCTCATGGTGGAGATGGGAGCAGAGGAAAAGACCAATAAGGGACTGAAGACTTACTTGGCTCTGCCCTTGGAGGAAAAAAAAGAAACAAGTAGTTCAGTCCTGGGAACAGGGATATAAGAAGCCCAGAGGCCCAGAACAAACCGGGACACAGGAAGAAAAGAACAGACACTTCCCTAGGTTTTAATCCTGATCCTGAGGTCAAAGTAAGTGGGAAGACAACAACCACCCTCACTCCATGAGGAATGAAAAAAGAGAATGTGAACACTTGAAAGCAGCTGACTGTGGGAAGTCAGCGCAGCAGGATTTTTGGGCCAACGTTCAAGCAGGCAAACAAACTGAGAAAGAATAAGGAAGAGGGGCATAAACTTGGGTCTTGGAGCCTTCCTTCTTAGGCCCTCAACTCCATCCCTGGGATGGTGTTTAAGGTCTGGGTGGGGGACAAAAATTACAGAAAATAAGTCCCTATGGTTCTTAGAAGATTCTTCTACCACATTCCCAAAGTACTTGCCTACTTGTAGAATCATAAAGAATTTTCCTCTGATGTTTCATATAGGCTACATGTCCAAAACCTTTAAAAATTTAAAGTTCTCTCCCCTTTTCATGGGAACGGGCAGCCATTCCTCCATCCCCATCCCCCCAAATCCCCAGTCAAACCAGGCGCTCAAGGAATTACAAAGCTACTTTTAATACTTTGGGGTGAGCCCCACAGGAATAAAAAACACTGGGAAGGGGTAACCTTCTCATCCCCAGGAGTGGCCCAGGGGGAGAGAGGCTACCTGAGGGGAAGGAAGCACAAAAGGGACCCGCTGCAGACTCAGGGCAATGGGAATGCCATCGGTGCTGGGACCTGTGAGCACTACAGGAGGAAACGCGAGCATGGTGGGACTGGCTCCAGGCACACAGGCGAAGGGCAAGAGGGTTGGACACGAAGCCACAAAGCTACTTGGGTTCCTCCTTCTTCTCGTTTGCCTTTTTCTGCTTCTGCTGCATGATCTCCGAGTCCCTGGGGGTAGAGATGATGGGGCACTGGGAGGTACCAGAGGGCAAAAGGGACAAGATGCAGGGGGGTAAAGGGCACAAAGGACAAGATGGAAGTGGACAGGACAAAATTCAGCGTGTGGCTGCTGTATTCCCACCCTAGGAGAATAAAAGGAAGAGAGCTGGAGCTCAAAAAAGGCAACGGGTCTCTACCTGGCTGTTGCCCAAGGGGTCAGAGGTTTGGCCACACAAGGCTAGTCTGTGCTGAGTACCACACCCAGCAACACCAGTGAAAATGCTGGGAGAAGGGAGGAGAAATGAACAGCAAGGAGGGGCAAAAGTACAGGGCTGTCATAACCACTAATGCATTTGAAATGTGAAGCTCCCTGCCCTTGCCCTTAAGGTCAGACACAGGGGCACTCAGAAATCAGACCTAGAGCAGGCACCCGCCCCAGTCCCTTCCTGTAAAGCAGTGAACTAACAATTTGGAGCGTGGGGAAGAGATAAAACCCTAGAGGAAGCAATACACTCTGCCCCTCACGAGTAGTCCAGATGTAAGCCCTGAGGTAGCGCTCTTTTCTGGTACAACCCATGGTCTAACCCAAGTCTCGTCCCTCCCTTTCCCTCCCCTCCCAGGGTCTACCTCTGCTTGCGGGCGGCAGCAGAAAGCCCGTCATCTCGGCGCTTTCCCTTAACCGAGTCGCTCTGCTTTTTCATATTCTTCTGGCGGGCGAGCTCGCGCTGGTTACCACCTAAAGAAAGGAGGTAAAAGGTGAGACGCTGGGGCCTTTCTGGCCACACACTGACGACTCCCTAACCTCACCCGGACACCAGTAGAGTCCAAGGCTTCATTCCCCGGGTCCCAACACCGGCCCATTTTGGGGCTTAGGCTGATGGGGGCGGGGGGGGGGAAAGGGGGGCAGGGTTGAGAGGGCCGAGCTGCCTGCCACGGGGCAGAGCAAATAGAGGAGTGGAGGAAAGGCGGTCCCGAGGAGCTTGTTAGAGGCGTGTTTCGAGTTTAGGGGCGGTGTGGGGGCCCAGACAGGTGGTGGTGTGTGTGAACGGTTTCGGTCTCTGTGGGGGATGGGCTAAAAATGGGAGTGGGGGGCACTGGGCCTTTCACCCAGATGCGGGCTTCTCCCCACACCGTGGAAGGTAGGGATGGCCCTTTGCCTGACCAGTGGGTTGGGTCGGGGGGACGACTCCTGAAGTAGCGGTGGGCAAAGGGCCGATTTCCGGGCTTCGAGTGTGAGGGTCGCTAAACAGCCCTCCCAGAAAAAGACCCCTCAGGAGAAGCCAAAAGGAGGTCAATGCCAGGATTAGGTAGTCGTGTCTACGGTGGACAGAGGAAAGAGGGCAAGGGGAGAGTGGTCTCAGTGCTCACGGGTCATGGCGACGGCAGCGGCTCCGGCCTGCCTCCGTTGCGTCCCCTCGTTCACTCCGACGTTACGGGCTCCGCCCCTTTCTCGCAGCGTAAAGGAGTCGTTCTTTCGGAACCGCCCCTTCGCGCACGGGCACCAGCTCCCATTGGGCAGAAAGGAACACGTGGGGCCATCGGCCACGCTGGAGTCTGGGCAGATAATGGGCGGAGGTCCGCCCGCCTAGCGCGCTGGGTGGGGCGGGGCTTCCCGAGCACAGCTTTTGGTCGGGAGGGGGCGGGGGGGGAAAAAGTAGGCCGGGTCACGTGGCTGGGTGGGGGTGGAGGGGCGCGGCTGGCGATGTGGCGCTTCCGCGAGCTTGAGCACGTGACCTAGAAGAGTGACCTCATGGGGAGACGGTTTGGGACCTTGGCAAAGTCTCTCAGAGCGACTACTGGGGGGGCGGGCTCTGGGGGCTCAGAAATGGTCCAGCCGGTTTTCTGTTATCAGGACTCTGGGACTAAATTTGGCGCTGTTAAAATACCACACCACCTTTTTAGTCACTTGAGTTGTCCACATATGTAAACTCATATACAAGCGCAACTTACGAACCCCACTTCCAACCACATTGTGCCCCCAACCCAAACCTCTCTAATATAAAAATTCGCAGCCATATTCTAAAACTTTGGTCCTGTCCATTCCAGCACAGAAACTTTAAATGTGGAGATAAAATGGCTTGGAAGTACTGGAGGACCCGTAACATCACAAACTACGGTGTTGTTACGGATCGGGTACTAATAGATGGGGAAATACATGTGTCCTTTTCCCCACTGTACTTACTGTCTCCACCAGCCACACCCGGTTTTTAATAGGCTTCACAAGTAAGTTTCCCACTAAACTGATTCTCTTACTAAACTCCATTAAGTAATCTACAAAACTCCCCACCAGCCCTGAGGAATGAATTGGATGAAGGAAAAATGCTTAGGAAACATCACAGGAAAGAATTGGTAGTGAATTTTAACTTGTGATTCTTTACACTTAGTTCCCATAGCAGAATCCACGTGAGGCTGGGACTTCAAATGAAGTCCCCTGAACAAAGAACTAATGGGAAGGCAATAAACCTCAGTCAGTGCCATCCTCAAAATATATATCATACACAAATATCATATGAACTACTATTCAATTTTTTTTGTAGCAGTCTTAAAAAAGCATATAACTCAAACCTCTTATTCTTTTAGTATATTTAAAATGGGTATCACTTGCCCACAAATAGAAAGTAACTATAAAAATAAATACAATAAAAATAAAATATTAAATTCTACCAAATGAAATATTATTCAATTCTACCACAAAGCACCATTGTTAAAGATGCTAAGCTTTGGGTCTGCCCTCTCTTTCCTAAAAACAGAAAGTACCAACTGTTAGAGAAGTAATAAGGCATGAGTCTTCCAAACTGAAGCTTTCTCTTTACATAATCAGAAGATTGAAAAGCACTTAATTTTTATACTTTCAATGTTATTCACTGCTGTGTCTCTATACCAGCAATGTTTAACCTTTTTCATTTCATGGCACATATAAACTAATTGCTAAAATTCTGCAGTACACCAAAACATACATTTTTTTGCCAATGTGACCAAAAGAAATAGGTATAATTTTTATTCATTCACACCAGACAGCTATTGTTATGTTGGCGGTTGTCATTTTTTGACAACCTAAGGGAAAAGAGGTCAGTGCTGCAGATTAAATAGTCAGTATTACATGTTTTAAAAACTCCTGTAGCATATTGGTTGAATAGGTACTCTATGCTAACTAAAATTATTTTTCATACCATCAGTAGCACATATCCTACCCTTTGGTACATACTAAATGTAACTGAAGTGGCACACATAACAATGCAATAAGTCCTGACTCTGCTAATTACTGGATTTAATTTTGGACACTTATTTTCTCCAAGTTTCAATTCCTTTATATGAAAAATGAGAATATTTACCCCTCAGTGTTCTGGAAAAGACTAATAACTTGCTATAAAGGGCCAGGCCCATAATAGGCATATGGTTAATGTCTCCTCCATTTCCCTTCTTCAAATCCTAAAATTTCTTCTTCCTTCTCCAAATTTTTCTAACCCATTTGTGGTAGCCAGTCTCTGAGAAAGCCCCTAATGATCCCTCCTTCCTGGTGTTTGCATCGTTGTGTAGTCCTCTCCCACACTGAATCAACGTTAGTCTGTGTGACTAAATAGATTATGGCAGAAGTGATGATATGTCACTTCTGATGCTAAATTATAAAAGACATTGTGATTTACGGTATGCTATCAATTTTCTCTTGGATCAGTGGCTGTGGGGAGCCAGCTCCCGTGTCATGAGGAGGAACCCAAGTGATTAACAATTGAGGCCACTGGTCAACAGCCAGTGGGGAGAGAAAATACCTCCATTTAAACTCAGCGCAGAGTTAAGAAGGAATAAATTAGAGAGGATGAGGACCCAAGTCTCTGAAGCAAAGAAGGAAGTGAGTCAGGGTTTAGGAGCCCAGATATAAAGTCAGATGAGGAAATTGGACTTAAAGGGTGGAGACATCACCTGCAGACAGACCCACAGCAACAATTTGACCACTATTTATAAGAAGTTGAGCTATCTGGCTTCCCAGCGCCAGATTCCCCATGGATTCAAGCCACATGTGGAGAAGCCACACAATCAGCCCATGGTGAAAATCAAGCCAGCCAGAGATGCGTGAAATAGTGTAGGATAAAGAAGAAAGCTTTCTTTGACACCTATCTGTTAACTCCTCATCAACTCCAGCAGCTCAGGTGGGTGAGAGAGTGAACAAGCCTGTAACCAGTCTTCTCATACCCACTCATCCCACCCTTCCCCATGTTCAAGAGTATATTTCCAGTCCTAACAGAACCTAGGCTGGTTACTATACCTCCAATCTAATTCTTTCCAGGAGTTGTTCAAAAAATTCACTCATTTTTTTTCAACAAACATTCATTGTGCTGTACACCAACTATGTGTCCACTATTATAGTAGACGTTAGGCATATAGTGATGAATAAAACATATATATCTCTATATTTATGGAACATATAGTAAAGAGAGGAAATAGCTCTCCTTCATATATATGTACTTCTGTGTGTGTGTGTATATATATATATATATGTATATGCAAATTGCGGTCATTGTTTTGAAGGAAAAAGATTCTTTGCAAGGAGGATATTCAAAATATTTAACGGTGCACACAGCATAAGCACCTACCAGTCAAAATAGATCTAATTTGAGTGAAGGCTATCTGTAAACAATTTTTCTACCTGCACTGGTAAGAAATCATAGTACTGCTGGTTTTATAAAGGGAGTATACCTGTAGGCCCTAGATCATAACTTTGATTAAGGAGGTGAAAAAAGTGACATTTGAGCTGAGGCAAAAGGATAAGGAGTTAGCTAGGGCAAGGGAACAGGGACAGAGAGAACATTTCAGGAGAGGGAAGGCCCTAAAGCCTTGCTCCCTCAAGCCATCTCAACAAGAGCCTACCTAATGGATAGGTAATGGGCAAGTCACGAATGCCTAGTGAGTGGGGAACAATGAAACTAGGTCAGAAAGTACATAGAGCAGTGACATGATCTGAGTTACTATTTCTAACACCACTGCTAGCTAACGTTAACTGAGTGCTTATTAAGTGTACTTTTCTTATTTGAGCCTCACAATGAGTTTTTGAGATGTCATTAACTCCTTTCTACCAATATAAAAACCTTGGAACAGGCGGGTTAGACAACTTTCCCAAGGAAACTCAGATAATAAAGGCTGGAGCTGAGAATCTAACCCAGCCTGTGCTCTTCAATCAGCAGAAAGTAAATTTTGAAGAGACCACTCTGCAGGAAGAATATGAATTAGAGCAGATAAATGACAATGAGGAGAGCAGTCAGGAGGTTATCACACACATCTGGGATGCTGGGCCTCATTTGGTAACAGATACCTGAAATGTAATTCAGACAAAGTTGGTCAAAAAGGGAATTTGTTAGTTTATATATAACCAAATTGTTGGATGAGATGGGCTGTGGCCAACACTAAGGGAAATTAAAACCAGTGAAAAGGGAATGCCTTCATGTCTCGTATCTTGCTTTATATTCTCAAACCCAGATTCCTTGACATGATAGGAAACAGCCACCAGTAGTACCTGCTCTCACATCTCACAGTTTGTCTAAGAGAGAGAATCTGATTCTCTTCCTTTAGTTTCTCTGTTGAAAATCCCAGGTCTCTGATGGGTCAGGTGCCTACTCTGTGGTCAGAAGGTAGATGTGGGGCAGGATACAATGACAGCAGCCCCTAGTAAAATCACATGATTAGTATGGGAAGGAACAGATTTATCAGAGAAATGGGGTTTGTTCCCCCCCACAAAAAAAAAAAAAAAAAAAAAAACCCCAGAATACTAGACAAATAAAAACAAAAGATGTCCCCTACATCAGTAAAGAAAAGATAGCCACTTGGACTGAGAGGGTAGCAGTAGAAATGGCAAAAGCATGCCGCTTTAAAATATATTTTGGATATTTAGTGAGAGAGGAAGATACTATTGTTTCTTGGGTTCATTGATTTCTTCATCAAATATTAATAGTATACCTATAATGGGCCAGACACTTCTAGGCACTGGCTGCACAAAACAAAACAGGTGAACAAAACAGGCCTCTGAACTCATTAAGTTAATACTTTAGTGGAGAAGACTGACAATTCACAAGTAAGCAAACCAAACAATATAGAATATAGGATGACAAACAATAAAGTAGGAACAAAGGTGTGAGGATAAAGAATAATGGGAGAGACCCATTTCTGTGGGGACATTTAAACTGAGGCCTGAAGCCAGTTGTAGAAAAAGTAGGATATTCCAGCAGTTCAGGTGAATCCCTAGCATTCCTAACATCCCTCCTTTATTATGAAAGAGCAATGTAGCTTTAGGAAATTCTCACCCTCCTCCCTATATTCCAAGTGTGAACCTGAATGGCTAAGTAAAAGTAAACTCATTCCTCTTAGTATTGACTGGCTTAGGATTCTAGGCCTAACTAAGCCAATTATTGCTTTGTATTCATCTGGTGACTTATTGGTTCAGGAGTTAGCATGTGACCTAAACTGGCCCTATCAAATCAAGGGAAGTGGAACCTCTCAGTCTCACTATGAGGGGCAGGACAGTGCTTTCTCATACTAACTTGAACAAGGAAATACATAGCCCCTTTGCTCCTAACGTCTGTCACCTTGAAGGGCTAGCCTTAGGTTGAAGCCAAATGAGTGGCAGAAGTAATCTTTGTCCTTGATGGTTGATTTTGGGCCACTGGAAACATCAACCGTAATGTTTCTTCTATCTTTGAGCTTCCTGCTATGGGAAGTTGCCTTGAGTCATATTTCTAGTACTTCAGCCAAATGCATTTTAATCAATACACAGACAATGGGAACAGCGTATTCCAAGGCCCTGAATGGGTAAAAAATTTGGATAATTTGATTAATTTTAGTGGCCACATAATGAAATAATCCAAATTATCTTAAAGTGTAACTAGCCATCTTCATGTATAGCAGGCTTCCAGCCAGCTTTCTAGTGCCTTGCTTGTAGAGAGGAATGACTAGTGAATAGCACTGGAGAAAAACACTCTTAACATGAAAACAAACCAAAACAAAACAGAAACAGAAAATAAGTTCTCAGAGGATATAGAAATAATTACAGGAAGAAAAGAAAATGGGAGGGGGTCTATAATTGGTATCACTAGAGATGAAGAGGATATTGAACAAAAACAGGAGAGCTATAAAAAACAAATAGAGAATAATAAAGAGTTCTTGGAACTTAAAAATATAATAGCTAAAAGAAAATATCAATAGAAGGGTTGGAATATATAAGTTGAAAAAAAATTCCAGAAAACTGGACAAGAATTGATGAATAATAGACAGGGAAATAAAGAAAAGAATAGAGTCAATTCAGGAAGGTCTAACATTGGATTTATATGAGTTCCAGAATAAAAGGAAAGTAAAACAGAAATGGAGGGGACCTACTGAGTTCTCAGCACAAGTAATGAGAAAAGATCTATCACACATTAGAATACTGGAGTCAAAGAGAAGATCCTAAAAGCTTCCAAGACATAAAATAAGTCACATATAAAGGATGGATAATCAGAATGACTTTAGACTTGTCAGCAGTAACACTGGAAACCAAAAGACAATGGAGTAATGTCATTAAATATCTAAAGAAAAATAATTAACAACCTAGACTTCTTTTTTACTCAGTCAAGCTATCAATTAAGTATGAAAGGGGAATAAAGACATTGAAATCTCAAAAGAACTTATTTACCATGCATGCTTTTCAGGAAGCTATTGGAGATGTACTCCATCAAAATGAGAGAGTAAGCAGACAAACAAAAGTCATAGAAATCAGGAAAAAGGGTATCCAACCTAGGAGATAAGTGAAGGATATCCCCTGGATGCTGGTGAAGTTTTGTAGCAGGCTTAGAGAGCAACCATCTCAGATTGGAACAGGAAGATGAAAGGCTTTGGAGGCATATATCTAAGAAAAAAATGGAAATGACAAAATTGATAAACTATCTGATTGTATTTGAACATATTGAAAAGAGATTTCTAGAAGAGAGTATGAGAATTAATTGGTAAGTACATAGATAATTAGGTAAAAAAACTAAAAAAGAGATCATTATTAATTTCAGGAGAAAACAGACGAGAAAGCAAATGTAAATAGTACACTAAGTGTCACAGCTTGTAAATAACATGTACACACTCATAATATGTAAACATTAAATATTGATCTAATAAAAGTAACATCGCTACATTAGGAGATGGAGAGAAAGTACATGCATATCCATATGGAGGATAAGAGCATTAATCCTCATATTAAAAATAGAAGTCATGCCCTGACCAGTGTGGCTCAGTTGGTTGACCATCATCCTGCAAAGTGAAAGGTCACAAATTCAATTCTTAGTCAGGGCACATACCTGGGTTGCAGGTTCAGTCCCAGTTGAGGCACATACAAGAGGTAACCAATCAATGTTTCTTTCTCACATCAATGTTTCTCTCCCTCTTTCTCCCTCCCTTACCCTCTCTCTAAAAATAAATAAAATCTTTAAAAAAGAAAAAAAGGAGTCAGTGGATAACATCTGAAACTTTGAATGAAAAAGGGATGAAAAGACACAAAATAATAACTATAGAAATAGGGTTGCATGCGTACCTCGGAGATGTCTTTTTCCTCCTCTTTCAAATATTGATGCAGAGCCTGTCCTGATGTAAAAGAATATAGGCTGCTGATGGGGCATATCATAAATGTGAAGAATAACCACAGGCTCTAGAGCCAGGTGGCCTGAGTTCAAATCCTAGCCAGACCACTCAGAACTTTTTTGTGTGTCATGGACCCCTCCTCATAGTAATGTTTTTATTTTTATTATTTTTTTTACATATTTTAAAAAAGATTTATTTATTTTTGGAGAGGAGAAGGAAGGGACAGAGGGAGAAAAACATCAATGTGTGGTTGCCTCTTGTGCTCTCCTGACTGGGGACCTGGCCTGCAACCCAGGCATGTGCCCCAACTGGGAATCAAACCTTTGACCCTTTGTTTCACCAGCCGGCACTCAGTCCATTGAGCCACACCAGCCACGGCCTCACAGTAATGTTTTTAAATACATTTTTAAAAATATGGTATTTTTATACCCATGTTCATTAAAGCATTATTCACAATAGCCAAAAATGGAAGCAATGCAAGTGTCTATTGACAGATAAATGAACAAATAAAATGTATATATGTGTACAAGTTCTGTCCATAAAGTATACAGCCACATACTATGAACAACAAGAGACATTTATTGAAGAAGATACAAGAATCAATAATGCCTCAGTCCCCTTCAAAGTAGGCACTTTGGGACTTCGCATAGTTGTCCCAATCACCATCAGATGCCCTTTCATCTTTTCCTGAATCTCATTGATGGTCTGAAATCTCTTCCCTTTCAAAGGTGACATTAGTTTGGGGAAAAGCCAGAAGTCGCAGGGCACCAAACCTGGGCTGTAGTGGGGCTGAGTCACCTGGGTGATTTGTGGTTTTGCCGAACATCAGTGCATGAACGGGCACATTGTCATGGTGAAGCTGCCAATCACCAGTTGCCCCTAGTTGCAGGCTTCTGAGTCATCCAAATAGTTTCCACAGAGGAATGTTCAATCTTAACGCAAAATTTAATGCAAATTCATTGCTCATTTTGAATGCAACAGCCACACAGTACACATGCTCACTCAAATGGTGTCTGCCACCCCAATGACTAGTACACTGAAGTTGTCATTGTTCACACAGGTGCATTCCAGTCCACTCTCTTTGGCTGCCATGTTACACTGATGTCATACAAACTGTTCTTGTTATACTAACAATGACTAGACTTTTTCCAGACAGGCCTTGTTGTATAAACAGTTTTATTAAGATAGAATTCATATATCATGGAACTCACCCATTTGAAATGTAGTGTACAATTTAATGATTTTTAGTTTATTCACAGATATGCGCAACAATTACCACTGTCAATTTTAGAAAACTTTCATTACAGTGTTCAATGTTTAATCTTCCTTTTACTTGGCCTATCTACAGCATTTGACACAGTTGATCAGTCCCTTCTCTGTGAAACATTCACTTCACTTCACTTTCAGGACATCACACTCTCTTGGTGTTCCTGGTGTTCCTCTTTTCTCACTGGCCATTCCCTTTCAATTGGCCTTGCTTTTCTTCACCCTGACCTCTTTCTAGAGATCGGAGTGCCTCAGGGTACAATCCTTTAGGCTCTTCTCTATTTTTCTGGGTGATCTCAGCCAGCCTCATGGCTTTAAATATCATCTATATGTTTAGTTGTAAAGATGTGTCATTAGAGACCAAAGCTAAAATCATCCAGACCCTCATATCCCCAATTACTATGTATGAATGTGAAAGTTAGACAGTGAGGAAAGCTGAAAGTTAAAAAATGGTTCACTTGGAAGTTGGTGTAGGAGAGAGCTCTATGGATACCCTGGACCAACAGGAAGATGAACAAGTAGGTACTAGAGCAAATTAAACCTGAAAAGTCATTGGAGGCAAAAATGACAAAACTGAAGCTGTCCTACTTCGGGCACACCATAAAAAGACAGGGTTCTCTGGAAAAGACAATAATGCTTGGAAAAATTGAAGGCAACAATAAAAAAGGAAGATCAAATATGAGAGCGATTGACTCCACAAAAGAAGCCATAGGCATAATTCTACAGGAGCTGAGTAGGGCTGTTGAGGACAGGACATTGTGGACATCACTCAGTCGTAGGGTCGCCAGGAGTTGGAGCTGACTCAAAGGCATATAACACACATGTATGTTTAGTACTACCAAGTTTAGATCTGTAGCCCAGACATCTTTCACCTTCTCCAGATTTGTGTTATCTGCCTGCTTCACATCCCCATGTGGATTCTACTAGACAACTCAGCATATTCAGAACTAACACTGTTCCACATGCAGTCTTCCCTTCCTCAGTTGATGACAATTTCATCTTTCTCGTTGTCTGGGCAAAAGTCCTGCAATTATCCTTAATGACATTTCTCTCTCATATACCACATTCAATCCATCAGGAAATCCTCTATCCTCCACATATCCAGAACCCTATCCTTTCTCCCACCTGCTCTGTTATTCCCTAGTGCAAGCCACCGCCACCTCTAGCTTGGGTTACTGCAATAGCCTCCTACCAGGTCATACTGCTTTTATCCTTGTCCTCTAGTCTATTCTTAACATAGCAACCAGAGTGATCCTTTTAAAATAGAATTGGCTTCATGTTACTCCTCTGCTCGAAACCCTGTAATGACTCCCTATTTCATTCAAAGTAAAAACCAAAATCTTTACAATACCCACACGGCCCTCTCTGACCTAATCCCCGCTACTCCTTACCTTCCTGACTTTCTCTCTTACTACTCTTCCCCTCACTCATTTTGTTCCAGTTATATTGACCTCAACTTTTCTCCAAACACTCCAGGCACACTTCTGACTCACAGAGTTTGCACTGGCTAGCCTCACTGTCTGAAAAGCATTTTCTCCAACTGTACAGCTTAGCCAATTCCCTTGCCTCCTTTAGGGCATTGCTCAAATTTCTTCTTCTACAGAAGGCCTTCTCTGATCAGCTTACTTAATATAGTGTCAACCCTCTCCACCCTTCTCTACTTTCTCCTCCTCTACTTCCTTGCTCTATTTTTTATTTTTTCTATAGCACTTACCACCTTTTAACATATACTATGTTTTTTATTATATTTATTGGGTCAACATTTGTTAATAAGATTATATAAATTTCAAGAGTACAATTTTGTAATACATCATCTGTCTACTGCATTGTAGTAGGGGCTGGCTCACCAACCAAAGTCTACTCTCATTCTGTCACTATATATTTGACTCCTTTACCCTCTTCAACTTTCCCCCACAATCCATGCACTATACTTTTTGTTTATTTCTTAGGTGTGTTTATAGTATCTCCTTCCCACTAGCATGTAAGCTCCCCCAAAGCAAGGATCTAGTACAGAGTGTTCAATAAATATTTGTTGAATGAATAAAATATGTGGACAATAGTATCTGCTCTAAAAAGCTATTGTAGGGTTTAAATAATGGGCAAACATCCTGATACCCAATGGACACTCAACAAATAGATCCCTACCTCCCTTCCCCAAATATCTTTCCCAGTTGCCTCCTCTTACAACACTGCTCCTTCCTTCCTCTCTGGGAAATTTCACCATTCTAGTCTCCCCTTTGATTTTAAATCCAGGAAAATCTAATGAAAGGCCACAGACGTCATCTGAGAAGAAAAGGAACCCTGGGAGACCAACTTTACCCATTGCCACAACTGTTTATCAAACTAGCAAATTGTCACTCAGAGAAGTAGAGAGCCCTAAGGACATGGACCAGTAAATGTTTTTGTTGTTGAGGTTTGCTGCACTGATTTTTAAAGTCAACTTTATTAAGGTATAATTTACATACATTAAAATATACAATTTTAAGTACAATTTGATGAGTTTTGACAAATGTACGTATAGTTAATTTGATTTGGGGTGTAGGGCATTAAGGTCACCTGGGATTATATGTTTAGATTTTTAGCAGAGGGATCCTGGTTAGAAAAGAGAATACCACCAGGGATCTTGAGAAACATACCCAAATAGGGACGACCGGAAATACCAAGGGCCAACCTGAGACTGGTCCTGGGGTCTCATTGCACCAGGATGTGGACCTTGGGAATGTCTAGCACTTCGCGGCATCTTTTTATCGTTCTCAGTGAGTGGGCCAATTCCCTCTCACATTAGTTTCACATGTTTAGGCTGGGCGGGGCAGTAGAGGACTGAGTCCTCCCTCTTCTTTGCCCTGCAATTCTTCTGCCTTCACCCACGCTCCCCACCCCTCGGTGGGGGGCGTTCCAGCCCACGATAGCGAAGCTTCACTACTGCCACGACACTGACGGGGCCAGTTTTCTCTCCAGCCTTAGAAACCGGTTTCGGGTATGCATCAGTACCACGGGCGGAATAAAAGCAAAAGTGTTGCAGCAGGTGTTGGAGTCGGGAATCCCCCTTCACGTCCGCCGCCCTCCGGACCCTGGGGGCTCTTGGCCTTCCAAGCTCCTAGCAACCAGGCCTTCTCTCCCGCTCCTCTGCACCTAGAAGCCTCTAGAGGTTGCAGGTTCAGCTTCACTTAGAGACAGCAACGCCAAGTTCAGGTTGGCTGGGGAAACTGAGGCAGGACTGGAGATTCTGGGTGAAAGAGGGTGAGACTGGCCAGAGCCTTTCTCCCCGGAACTGAGAGAGTCCCCTCCGAAAACCTAACGAGGTTCCGTCCAAACCGAGAAGAATCCGCTGGAGCTGACGCCAACCCCGGAGGAGAGCGAAGCACCGCCCACGCCGCTGGGAAACCTCGGGAGTGTTGGTAACTGTGGGTGGGGTCGGAGGTGGGGTTCTGGCTGGGGGCGGGGTCTACCTGGGCTACTGGCTGTGCAAGTCTAGCCCTGCAGAGCGAAAGTGGTGGTGGTGGCCCTCGCCTGTGCTTCGGGTTCTGCTTGTGCTCGACCTCGCGGCTATGGCGGGACCCCAAGAGTTTCTGAGTGGGAAGCTCCGGCTCTGCTTCACCCCAGCTGCCCGGACCAGCCTCCTGCTGCTCAGGCTCAACGACGCGGCGCTGCGGGCGCTGCAAGAGTGTCAGCGTCAACAGGTGCGGCTACCCCGGACCCCTTCCGTATCCCCTACCCCTCAGGACCTCAGGCCTCAGCCGGAGACCCTAAAGAAGGGACCTGGGTATGGGGAGCAGCATTCACAGGCTTCAGCTTCCCCACTTTTCCAAGTGAAGTCCACGAGGCAGGTCCCTCTGGGCACCCGACGCAAGATCCTGGGGACTCCGCTTCACCTGCGCTTAGTTGAGTCTGTGCTCTCCTTGCAGGTTCGGCCAGTGATCGCTTTCCAAGGCAACCGAGGGGTAAGCACGGATCTAGGCTCTGTGAAGAGGGTGGGAGAACAGACACACGCCCAAGGAAGGTACGGTCAGGGCAGGAGGCTGAGAGCAGTCACGGTCTGAGGAAGTTCCTGAGAACTGAACCCTGAGTGGTTAGAGGGCTGCTGGGGTTGTGGTCCCAGGAGGCTGCGGTTGAAGAGACTGTGCTGTCTTAGCCTCGTGGGAACTTAGGCTCAGCTGCACCTGGTGTGCTAACGAGTCCCGTGGGACCCATCTTCAGTCTTAGGTTGTCTCAGGGAGGAATGGTACTGGTAGGAGGGGGAAGGGCTGACTTCATGGGGCTTATGGTCTCCTTTCACCCGCAGTATCTGAGGCTCCCAGGCCCTGGCTGCTCCTGCCTCTTCTCCTTCATAGTGTCCCAGTGTGGCCAGGAGGGCCCTCGTGGTGGCTTGGATCTTGTGTGCCAACACTTAGGCAGGTAAGGGGGATCAAACAGGTAGCAAGTGAAAACGAGTTTGTGGTGAGTCCAGGAAGGGGTTGTTCAGAGATGCTTTGAAAGTTCCCTGTCCTCCTGATTTATTTTCCATCACCCTTTTCCAGATCCAGGCCTAACCGCCTCCACTGCCTGGGCCCACTCAGGGAGCGCCTCACTATTTGGGCAGCCATGGATTCTATCCCAGCCCCATCTTCAGTTCAGAGATACAGCCTGACTGAAGATGCCAGAGATCCTCAGAATTGGCAGAACATAGGAGACTATTCTGGAAATGCAGCTTCACAGCCACTGATGGTACTAGAAGAGGTGAGGCCAGAAACTGCAGGGAGTTGGGGTAAGGTGGGGCAAAGCCTGAAGCCCAGGTAGCCAAGTGCCCGTGCCACTTTCCCTGCCAGGTGCCAGATCCACGGGCAAGTAGCCAAGAACAGTCACTCCCAGGATCCTCAAGGGAACACATGGCACAGTGGGAAGTGAGGTACTTGGGGCAGGGTGGAACACTTGGGAGGTCCTGGTGTTGTCTTCCTCAAATTTCCACCCTATATGGTATAGGAAACAGCCCTACCTTCTGCCTTGGTCCTCATCTCTCCCATTCCCTCTTCAAATATCCTAGGAGCCAGACCCATCGTCCAAACAGAGTGCTTGATCAGGCACTGCCTTCCTCTGCTAGCCAGAAACATCTGGACAAGGTAGGTTGTCATAGCAAGAGTTTTGCAGCCCTGGCTGGAGTGACTCAGTTGTTTTGGGTTAGTTCTATAAGCCAAAAAGATTGCAGGTTCAATTCACGTCAAGGCACATGCCTAGGTCCCTGGGCAGGGTGCCTGAGGTAATCAATTGTTTCTTTCTCACATCGATATTTCCCTCCTTTCCCCCCTCTCTGAAATCAGTGAGCATGTCCTCGAGTGAGGATATGAGAAAATTATTTGTCCAGTCAGACTAAAATTTAAAAATTGGGAGCCTTCATTCTCATGCTCACAGAGATCATTTTATGGAGTAATTTTCAAGAGAATGACAAAACAGGAGGCTTCTGACATAACTGTGTGACAAAAAGTATTTTCCCCAACAGAAGCGTCCAGCGCCTGCAGCTACTATAGAACTAAAAGAAAAGAGGCTCAGAACTCTGCGTTCAGCTCCAAGTCCTCTACAAGAGCTGCCCAGTCAGGACCTACAAGACAGAGACTGGGAGCAAGAAGATAAACATGAAGACATGAGCCTCAGGCTTGAGCACAGCCCCTCAGCTCAAGCAGGTGAGTTGAGAGGAGTGTAAAACTGCCACGGGGGAGCAGAGGAGAGGCGCGAGGAGGGGAAGGCAGATAATCACCTTAATGCCTTCTCGTTTCCTTCATAGACTTGGAATCCCGAAGCCCTGAAGAGGTACCCGATTACCTCCTGTGAGTGCCCTGCCATTTCTGATTTTATCAAGCCTTGTGCATAGGAGATACAAGATGTACTTTCTGGGAGCCAGGGGCTTTGGGGGACAATAAAATTGAAGGTGGTAACTTAACTCTCTGCTCCTGGCAGGCAATATGGGGCCATCCACAGTGCAGAGCAGCAACATGCTTATGAGAAGGATTTTGAGACAGATTATGTTGAATACCGCATTCTGCATGCTCGAGTTGGGGCTGCAAGCCAAAGGTTCATAGAGCTGGGAGCAGAAATCAAGAGAGTTCAGCGAGGAACTCCAGAACACAAGGTAAGGACTGGACCCGGGCTCACTTTCTTGCTCCACTGGCCATAAACTCCCTGCTAACTGCCCATAAACCTGTTTGTTTAGTGACCAAAGTGACAAGCAAACCTGTTTTGAGAGAAAAATTATTCTATATCATTTGGTAGCGTAAGAAGGAAGTTACTTCCCTCCCTTAGGAGACCTGGAGCTTTTTTCTCAAGGTTAAACTTGGTGCTAGCATTTTGTTTGTTTCAGGTGCTGGAAGAAAAGATAGTCCAGGAATATAAAAAGTTCAGGAAGGTAAGAATAGGTCTGGGAGTGGTAGCAAGGGTAAAAAAAAAAAAAAAATTTTCTTTTGACATGGATCCTTTTTCTCTGCAGCGGTACCCAGGTTACAGGGAAGAAAAGCGTCGCTGTGAGTACCTGCATCAGAAACTGTCCCACATTAAAGGTCTCATCCTGGAGTTTGAGGAAAAGAACAGGGGCAGCTGAAGCAGTCAGAGGGCTTTTGACCTTCTGCCCGGTGATATGAAGGAACAAAGCAGCTATAAACATATATAAGATTGCAACTGCTTTTGGTTATTGCTGAGTCCATGGTGCAGTAGGAGAGCTGCTTTAGGTTAAGGCTTTATTGTCATTGTTGCCATATTTTAATTTTTAGGGTGTGGGCACAGTGCCAACACTTTGTAACTGTGCCCGGGAAACTAGGAAAAGCAGCAGAGGCTTGGCTTCTCCTGTAGTTCAGTCAAGTCATTTTCAAATCCTGAGAAATGACACCATTTCCAGGACAAGATACCTCAAAGACAATAGATTTCAACCTGGTAGCCTCTCTTACAAAACAGTGAGAACTTTTAGGAACTTGTAATACACCTAGATATAATGGGAAAAGGCTTGGGGTCTTACCCATGTACTGAAAGCGAATTCTTTTACAAACATGGCTAAAAAATTAAAACTGTGTCCTTTATACAAATTTATATGCTTTCCTTAAATCTTCCAATGCAGTGGTTCTTACCCTTGGCTCCATGTTGGAACCATTTCTGGGATCTCTAAAAAAATTAGATCTCCAGCCCTGCCTGGTGTGGCTCAGTGGATTGAGTGTCTGCCTGTGAACCAGTGTTGCTTGTCCAATTCCCAGTCTAGGGCACATGCCTGGGTTGCAGGCCAGGTCCCCAGTAGGGGCTGTGCAAGAGGCAAAACATTGATGTTTCTCTCCCTCTCTCCTCTAAAAATTAAAATCTCCAGATGCTAGCTCAGGTCTTGTGAATTATAATCTCCAAGATTATGGTTAGGCTTCTTTACTTCAAAGAACTATAGATGATCCTGATACATATTTTGCTATAAGGCCCTACCAAATCCATTTTATAATTGACAACCAGAGATGACAGTAGGGATTAAGTTCTTTTCTAAGCATGAAGGTTGAAGATCACTTAAAATCAGGGCTCCTACCTGGAAATATGCAGTGACTGGAAACAAACCATGGATATGATTTGGATTTACTCACAAAAAGAGGGGAAATGTTTCACTTCATTCCTCATTATTGCAGAAGAAAGTGGATGCTTCACTCACAACCAGGAATGATACTGCCCTTCCCAGTCCGCTGGAAAGTTAATAGGCCACACCCTGGGCTTTGGTGGAGAGAGGGAGCTGCACCCCAGCAGTCTCAGCAATTCCTGAAACAACTTGGATGGAACCCCAATCTGATGCCACTCCCACACAGGGCGTTTATAGGCAGACAACAGACCGTGGGAGGTATGAACATGCTCAGCTGCATGGCAAGGATATATAGCAATCTATCCTTAAGGCATGGACAGGGTCAGAAAGAGAGGCCAACAAGAAAGGTCCTTAACCTGTTCTAATTATCAAGTTGGGAGTATGGGCAATAAATATCTAAGGCTAGAAAGAGACAAAATTTGGAAAGCATTTACAGGTGATAACTGTGGACCCAGATAGTTGGTGTACAGCTGTACTGACCAATATGGTAGCCACCAGACTTACATGTGACTAATGAAAATTTAAAATGTAGTTCCTAGCCACATTTCAAAGTTCAATGGCTACATGTATTAGACGATGAAGATTATAGAACATTTCCATTATCGTAGAAAGTTCTATTGGACAATGCTGATCTAGGGAACCCCTGGCTGCCCATCATGGAAAAAAGATAGTTTAAAGGGGGCTCATTTATTTTCACTGTTCCAAATGTACAAAAAAAATTAGAAAATAACCCCCCAACACAATTCCTCCCAACCCCACAACACATTTCCCCCCCAAACCACAAACATAAACTGGTCCTGGTATTTCCATAAACAGTGCAGCTAAGAAACGGTTTAGAGAAAATTTAACAGGATTCAGATTATATCCATCTACCCTCTCAGCCCTGAGAGGTAATAATCCCATATGGGTCCCAGTCTTCCCCAATGGTCTTCCCAGCTCTGGTGGAAGAGTCTTTTACAAAGTGGCATGTATGGCTGCTGCTTTAGAGATCCTCCTGTGCCTTCTTCTTCTTCTTGGGTTTTTCTTCTTGAATTATAGGAGGGTTTGTAGCCTCTCGCTGTAGATAGCTAATAAAATCACTTAATTCACGGCCACCCTGAAAACAGAAAGATTACTATGAAAATTTAAGTTTTTAAGGAGCCATGGGTCCCCCCCTCCGCTGCAAACAGGAAGATCCCTGCGTTTGTAAAAGCACAATAATAATCACATATATTGACAATGAGAGTTGGAAGAGTTTCCAGTTAAATAAATTGAAGAGCTAGGTATGTACAAGCGTGTGTGAATATGTGTGTGATTGTTTGTGGAGAGATGAGACAAGGCACTTACTTCATATTTCTTTGGATCTAGCTTCTTATTGGCTGGAGAGAAGTAGATGGTAGGAAAACTGGGGAAAGGAAGAAAAAACAAAAATAGTTGATTAAGTGTCTGTTCCAGAGTAACTCACACACACTTTCCCAATAACTGTTTCTGGGAATAACTTTTCTTCATGATTTCTAATCTGAGATGGGATACCAGTCTCCATCAGTGGCTAGGATTACATCCTACCAAAACTCAGGAATATGGGAGCTTGCAAAAGCTGCAATCATGTAGGTCGATGCTGCAGAACTCTAAAACTAGAAAGGCATCAGCAGTTCTGTGTTCAACTAGAGTATGAGAGCTCCCCAAATTATACCCAATAAAAAAGTGGTTTACCAGCTTATGTTTTTTTGTTAATTGCCTATATGTTTTTATTAGTTTTTAATCTACTTACCCTCTGACTTCATATGGAGAAGGCACATCATTGGCTGTGGCATCCATCTTGGCTATGACAATATTTGGGTCTTTTCTGAGCTGTTAACAAAAAGGTTAGATCTTTAAACTTCAAGTTTTCAATGACTGAGGGGCATTTAGTTAATTCAGGATTTAAAACAATAATATTTTTAAACGGATAAATTTTGCTGCTCAGACACGGAGAGCAGTTAACACTTGCACATAGTATCTTATTTTTCCACAAGTTTCCCTTTTCTCTCTTGGGGCCATGTTAAGTAAGACTCTATATACAACCACCATCAAAACTACCTAGGCTAAATAAGACATTGTAAAGGCTGAGCCAAGTACTTTAAGATAAAAGAACATAATGGTTTCGTATAAGCCATTACCAAAATTCAGAAGCCTGGATACTGTTAACTGTACTCTAGATTGAATTTGAGTAGGGTTAAAGCAGGTATTGGAGGTACTCGTTCAGGCAGAAATGAAGGGGAAGTCAGGAAAAAGTGAGTTAACAGGAGTAGATAGCTGGAAAAAACTGCAAGTACTCAAGCACTCAACTAATTAGGGTTAACTAATTAGCCAATACTAAATATGTGTGTGAACATCCTAACTAAAATTTTATCTTCAGAATATGGTTCAGACTTACCTTCTCTCCCAGTTCTTTATACTTAGGTTCCAGATTCTTACAGTGGCCACACCAAGGAGCATAAAATTCAATCAGCACATCTTTGTTTACATCATTCACTATTTCATCAAAATTCTCTGCTACTACTACCTGGAAAACAGAAAAGATTCTCTAGTTGGTAAGATGAGCTGAAGAATAAATTCATGAGTTATATTTGTTTCTGGACCCAATCCCTATCAAATTTGATATGTTGCCACTGAAACCTAAATCACATATATATATGCTATTAAAAATGTTACCATTCCCCAGAAACAAGCACATTCCTATGTCTGTCTCTTGTCAAAAATATGTCCAGAAGTTGCAGGAAACAAGTGCTACCCAATCCTTCCTTAAAATAATTTCACAGCAACAATCTTAAAA
This sequence comes from Pteronotus mesoamericanus, assembly GCF_021234165.1. Lineage (NCBI taxonomy): Eukaryota > Metazoa > Chordata > Mammalia > Chiroptera > Mormoopidae > Pteronotus > Pteronotus mesoamericanus. The sequence continues at coordinate 21,319,152 of NW_026555065.1, forward strand.
TTATTCTTAGGGGTTAGCTTGCTCTGTCCTGAAGAGTAACCTAACTCTGATATAAATACCACCAGAAAATTCTAGGAAGGTGTTATACTCTTGCCCTTATAGACTATTATGAGTCTGTTAATGCTTATTTTTATGTCTGGGGTTGGGAGCCAAGGACGAATAAAAACGTGATAGCCAACAAGGTCTTCACTTAGACCCAGAATTTCTGGAAGAAATGAGAGGCAGTTGTGTTGAAGTTTGGAGAGGCTGTGAGCACCTCACCTTTACAGGCCCGTCGTTGTTCTCTGGGATTGGCTCAGACTTTAGGTATCTCTTCAGGCTGCCATCAAAGTAATCCTGCAGGAATCTCTCAAGAGCCTTGCCATCACGGCTGTCAATTGGAAAGACAAGGGTCAGGTTTGTTACTTTCCTCCCACCATTGAGAGGATTAAAAACAATTTCTTAGAATAGTTTCTACATATTTTACCTTTAATTTCAAGACTAGAAAGAAACCAGAAGCTTAAAAAGGAAGGTGGGGAAGGGCGCTCTTATTTCTTCAGTATGCAGGACTGCTCACCTAACAAAAAACCAACCACTTCTTTGTATTTCTAGTGTGTGCTTTGAGGATTAAAAAGGGTAGAGAAGGAAGAAAACATTGGTCTTCTAAAAATTCAATTCTGTCTAAGAACCAGTCTTATTTTGTTGCTCTAAAGAACAGTGCTATTTATGGAATTTCATTTTTCTCATTTGCTCACAAGGAAGATTTTTTTGCTTGTCTTGATCTCCCAAAGTCTCATAAGGTCAAAGTCAATATTATCTGGGGACTCAAGACCTCTCCACTTGCCGGAGTTTACTTTAGGCCATTGTGATATTTCAAGAAGAAAAAACATTCTGTGGGGTTGGGCAGGGATTAGGTTGGTCTAAAATTATATCAATCTCAAAGACACTGTCCAGTGTTCTCTATAGCCCTCTTTCTAATAGTAGGATGGAAATAATCATGCAAGAATTTCAAGCTTCCATCCTTTTGTTATTTTTCAGAATTTATTACTGATGATGATCCTCAAGTACCCATAATTAATTGAGAAAAGTGACAGTCACTAGAGGACCTATCTTCACATTTGAACATTCTTTATAAATTCTTAGTATAAAAAGCTTTTAATAATTTCTTTGCAGAATCAAATCCCAAACCCACGCTAACTTGTAACTCACGAGAACTCCTCCTGCATGACAAACTTCTCTCCTTTTGCAGTTCTGATAGCAACAACAGGAATCTCTCCAGCAGTGCTTTCCAAACCAAAATCAGAAAGTTCATGGCTAAAGGTTTTGCGGCTAGCTACAGCAAAGTTGAGTTTGTGTCCAGCATCCAGGAATTTCTTTGCTACCATCATCACCCTGTGGGAAATAAAAAATTTATGCCAAGATTATATCAAGGTGGTAAAGCACTTCTGAAACTAAAAAGCCAAGAGTTTAGAAAGCAAAGACTAAATTTTACAGTTTATTCAGACCTCTGGAATCAGTCTGAACTTGTGTTCTTGAGCACTGGCACAGGACTATGGTATACTCCAGTGTCTCACTGGACTTCACTGCCATACCGGTGATGCCCAATCAAATAGTCCATTCCCACTGAATCTTAAGATATCTCTATATCTATATAGATATATCTAAGATATTGCAGACATAATGACTAATCTGAAAAGAAAGTTTATAAGGCTAAAATGCACTGAGAGTCTCAATGGGCAAGTAGGCACAATGTTTTAGAGTACGGTTTAGATCACATTTGCATCTTTTACTCAGAGGTAAGTAATTAGCTGTATCACAAGGCAAAGGAATACCTATGGAAGATATGCCCAACAGCTTTTAGAAATAGTTTTTATGTTATGTGTCCTTATGGCTTTAAATATTTTTGGGAACAAACTGTTTCCATTCTTATCTGCTCTCCCCACCACACATGGTAACAGGATTATCTAGGAGAATTGTTTACACACTGGTAAACTTGTTTATAAAAGGGAAAAACGACTTACCTGTTTCTCCAGTAGTTGGAACCTTTAGCGTTCTTTTCATAGTCCACATCATAGTAAGCCACAAGTAAGTCCTTGCCCTGTATCAAGTCTTTATTATCTTCTGTCATGTGAGGGCAGATACCAAAACTGAAATGAAATAATCCATTATAAAATTTGGTAGGTTTATAGCTGTATTATGGAATTATCAAAGTAACTGACAGCACTTAAAAGGAAAGAAATTTTCAACATATAGGTCAACTACTGAACTATATACCTTATAGGACAATGGAGTTCTAGTGCCCACGCTTGCTTTAATATAAACTTCAACTATTAGAAACAAAATATAGTGAAGCCAAGAAATCCCAAACAAGGTATAAAAAAGTACTTACATGTTTTCTTGGATAAATTTTTTAATCTTGCCACTGGTCATTTTCTGTTCTGTATATGCCACAGTTCTGTCCTCAAACTTGTTCATCAGATGTGAAGGACGAAACAAGGTGATACCCCTTTAAAAGAGAGAGAGAGAGAAAAAAAAAAGCCTTAGTAGGTAGACTGCAGCAGAACTGTCTCCCATCTTTTATTTAAAGCTCAGACTATCTACTCTTGATGCCACTTTTACTACCACCATTTAATTTAAGCACATACGGACTCTTTCTGGGACGAGACTTGGCAATATGACCTCCTTATCAACACCAAGGTGCTAACCACATTAATCTCCTTGCACCAGGTATTAATTTAATTCTTCTGGAATCAGCTCTTTAATGAGTACAAAAGGGGATTAGAGTAGATGATTAACTTTTAAACCTTTAAAAACAATAATAAACAGAACCAACTTCCTCCAACGCCCCAATATGTACAATAAAATAAAGCAAAGCCTGCTCTTACTGAAAGCCTGCTCTTACCCTGCCACTTTCCTACACAGAAAAACAATTACTTTAGAGAAAATATCTTTAAGATTTTTTTACAGCTGTAATATTCTATAGGTAGGTATACAATTATAATGTTTGGCTTCAGTTCATTAAAAAGTCCTTTGTTCTAAACTTCTCTATACCAATAAATCAAAATTACCAATTTTTCTCTTGCTTGCATTACTTTGCAACTCTACCTAAGCCAACCTTTCCTCATACCATTGGAATACTTAAAGCAAATTCCTTCTTTAATTTCTAGTCTTTTGTTCAAGTAAAACTGAACCCCAATTTGGTTCTGAGTCACAGGTTTATATCTAACACCAACTTTCATAGAAAATGTCACTATTCTAACTACTACTATAAGCTACTTGTAGCTTCTCCTTCATTCATTCCTCCTCCCCATACTACACAAATTTCATCCCTGAAGTCCTAACATCCCTCTCCTAGTCTTTCAATACTAACCATTAACTTTATGTACATTAAAATACAGGCATTTTCATTCATAGAACACAGGGAAACTATATAGCAAAAGGGAACCTAATACAAACATGCTAGACAAGCAAGAATGTGAACTTTTTTTTTTTAAAGTACAGTTACCAATTTCAGAGCAGTTTTTCTCAAAAAATGAGAAACCAGGCAGTTATCTTTAATGATGATATGGCCTCAGTTGTGTGTACTGCACATGAAGACCTTAAGACACCCTTCACATTAGGTCTTCTCAGTAAAACTTCTAATCAGATGCTGGTAGCCCACTTTAAAGGGCAAGCATAAGAGGCAGCCACAATGAACAAATCTAAGGTTAAAAGGCTGACACATGGTGTCCTTCATGAGCCACAAGTGGCTCTAAATCCATTTACAGATCTGGCATCTCTCAATCTAAAAGGAAGAGCCTTATGATCAAGGCTACCAACTCTGCAGCCAGACTTTCTAGGTTCAAATCCTAGTTCTGCCACTTACTATGTGAAACTAGAAAAATTACTTAGCCTCTCTGAGGGTTTTCTTTTCTGTAAAATGGAGAAAAGAATAGATCTGTCTCACTGGGTTATTAAGAGGATTCATTGAGTTAACAGTAAATGACACATAGTAAAAACACTACACAGTTTGTTCAATATGAATAAATAGCACTAGCCCTTGGCACACTTAAAGAAAACTATATGTGCTCAGCCTGAGTGATCTCATCTAGTCCAATGGTTTCCATAATCATTCATATGTAGTTGACCTACAAATCTTTATCTCTAGTTAAGGATTTTTCCTGAATTCTAGCCTCATCTATCCAATTATCTGTCCACTGGGTCCTCATCACCTGAATGTCATAGAAACTTCTCAGACTCACTGTGACAAAATAGAACTCACCAGCATTCCCTCCAAATTTGTTTCTCCTCTTCTTTTTCACAGCTTGATGGTGACTGTCATGGGCCCAGTAATTCAAGTCTTTAGAAACCTAGACTCACTCTAGCTTTTTCCTTTTTCACACATGACTGGAAACTGAATACTATTGTTTACATTTTTAAATACTCCTTCCTCTCCACTGCCCCTAATACTGTCTTAATTTAGACCCCCAAATCACCCTTAAGTTTAGACTCTCTTAACTGCCTTGCTACCTCTCCCTTTTCAAACCCCCACCATATGGGTGCCAGTGACTTTTCTTCTAAAACTCAAAATTAATCACATTATTTCCCAACTCAAAGTCTTTCAAGGACTCTCAAATGTTTAAACTATAAAATCTAAACTCTTCTGCATGGCAATTAACATCATCTATAATTTGGCCTCTACTTACCTCTCCAGCCTTACCTTTTTCACTATGATCTCAGTTACTAACAGTACTACAGGTCCCAACATGCCTAGGTTGTTTAACATCTCTTGGCCTGAACACTTGCCGCTATATCTGGACTAACTTTTATCCCAACTGCTATAAGCTGCCTGAAAAATTCCAGCTTTCAAGACACACTTCAAGAGTCACCTCTATGAAGTTTTTTCTGATACTACATGGCAGCCACCCTCCCCCTAAAAAATCACTCCTCCTCTGTATTTCCACCACACCCAGCATACATGTCTATCACAGCACCTACAATGCTCACTTACAGTTTTTCCAAATATCCACTGCCTCCCCCTACTAATGCCCCTCAAAGATCGCACCAGTGCCCAGCATTTAGCTTAATGCCTAGCAAATGCTCAATAAACATTTTGAGAAAAACTGGCATTAAATATCCCCCGTTCACACAACAGCATTGGTCCAGAGATTTACAAGGGCATTCATCTCAATTACTTACTCTCCATTATCATCATACTTGTTCACCAAAGACTCAACATTGGTGTGTGCAAATCGGTAGTTATCCCTCAAGTTGCTGGCTGCTTTTAGAAACTCAGAGTGACCTTCACTGAATAAATCCTTGAAAAAACCTATATGGAAAATGTCAAACACATGGAAGAAGCAAAGTGTTGAGACATAATTCAAAATTTTTAAATTATTCTAGTTTTTAAAGCCTTCATTGTATAATGAACAAGAAAAGCAAAGTAGGCAGCAGGACTGGGTCTGCTTGCCATAACTATCTAGGAAATCTGACAAAATATTTAGGATAAGACTTCTTTTTTAGAAAAATATTTTTGAAGGAACCAAGGGAGAGGATTTATCAGTGTTCAAGTCTTTGTTTTTTCGTTTTTTAAAAAATTTTTATTTATTGGTTTTAGGAAGAGGCAGGAAAGGAGACAGAGAAACATCAATTTGTTCCACTTATTTATACACATTCATTGGTGTTTCTTGAATGTGCCCTGACCAGGGACTGAACCTGTAACCTTGGCCCTGGCCAATGTGGCTCAGTGGATTGAATGACAGCCTGTGAACCAAAGGGTTGCTGGTTCGATTCTGGGTCAGGGCACATACCTGGGTTGCAGGCCTGGTCAGGTCCTCAGTGGGGGGTGTGCAAGACGCAAGGATATATTGATGTTTCCCTCTCTTCCCCCTCCCTCTCTATCTAAAATAAGTAAAATCTTTTAAAAAATTAAAAAAAAAAAAAAAAAAAAAGGAATGCATGTGCAACCTTAGTGTATCAGGATAATGCTCAAACCAACTAAGCTACCCAGCTAGGCCCTAGGGTTCAAGTCTTAACCTTAGTCTTTCACAATGGAATAAATATGTGCTAATTGCTTTACTTCTTAGTGTCAGGACTAAATAAGGCAATATGTCAAAACAAATGTAAATTACTTCATATTTTTTTCTGTCTTGTCTTTAGAACTTCAAGTTTATAAAAGTGAATGAAACAAGTGTATAATAAATGTCTGCTTGCAGATCACTTCTGGCCAGGATGGAGGCACAGGTAGACACATTTCGCCTCCTTGCACAACCATAAGGACCACAACTAACCTTGTAACAAAAAACAACCAGAACTGCCAGAAATTCAAACTATATGGAGGTCTGACAACTAAGGATTTGGAGAATATTCATCCAAACAGGTAAACGGGGTGGATCTAGGGAGCTGGCATGGAGAGGACTTGGTGTGGTGCTGGCAAGGCGGCGGCTGGCAGAACAGGTGGTCCCATATTCACATTTGGTGGATAAAACCCAGGAGGAACACCTGGGAATCTAGCAATCTCAGCTCCAGGCCAGACCATGCAGCCCAGGGTTCTAGCACTGGGAAGATAAAGCCTCATAATTTCTGGCTGTAAAAACTGGTGGGGGTTAAGGTGGCAGAAGAAACTGCTGGTCTCTCAGGAGAATCCGTTTAAAGGGCCCTCATGGTCCTAGAATGTACACAAATCCACCCACTCTGGGAACCACCACCAGGGCAACATCTAGAGGGGTGCCAGTGTATAGGGGAAGTGGGCAAAGTGACTAGAAACAGGGTGAGTGCTGAGCAAGCAGAGTTGTTTCCTCTGACCCCTCCGCCACATACGGGGCCACGAACTGGTGAAGCGGGTTGCCCTGCCCTGGCGAATATCTAAGGCTCCTTCCCTTACAATATAACAGGTCTGCCAAGACATGGAGTCAAAGCAGCTCTACCTAAAACACAGAAACAAACACAGGGAGGCTGCTAAATTGAGAAGGCAAAGGAATATGGCCCAAGTAAAAGAACAGATCAAAACTCCAGAAAAGAACTATGCTAAATGGAGAGAGCCAACCTGTCAGACGCAGAGTTCAAAACACTGATGATAAGGATGCTCAGAGAACTCACTGAGTATGGCAAAAGTATAAGGGAAGAAATGAAAGCTACACTAAGTGAAATAAAGAAAAATCCACAGAGAACCACAGTGAAGGGAAGGAAGCTGGGATTCAAATCAACAACTTGGAACATAAAGAAGAAATAAAGTCAACCAGTACAGAAGGAAGAAACAAAAATTCAAAAAAACTAGGAGAGAATAAGACATTTCCAAACGTGCCCAACATCCTAATCATAGGGATGCCAGAAGGAGAAGAGAAAGCGCAAGAAACTGAAAACTGATATTTTATCCTATGGGGAGGAAACCGGGTTTGAAAAAATAATGAAAGAAAACGTTCCTAATTTGGCAAAAGAAATAGATATACAAGTCCAGGAAGCACAGAGAGTCCCAAAAAAGTTGGACCCAAAGAGGATCACACCAAGACACATCATAATTAAAATACCAAAGGTTAAAGATAAAGAGAATTTTTTTAAAAGATTTTATTTATTTATTTTTAGAGAGAGGGAAAGGGAGAGAGGGAGAGAAACATCAATGTGTGGTTGCCTCCCGTGTGCCCTGTACTGGGGACCTGGCCTGCAACCCAGGCATGTGCCCTAACTGGGAATCGAACTGGGAACCCTTTGGTTCACAGGCTCATGCTCAAACCACTGAGCTACACCAGCCAGGACTACAGAGAGAATCTTAAAAGCAGCAAAAGTGGAGAGTTACCTGAAAAGGAGTTCTCAAAAGGCTATCTGCTGATTTCTCAAAAGAAACTTTGCAGGCAAAAAGGGGCTGGCAAGAATTATTCAAAGTGATGAAAAGCAAGGACCTACAACCAAGATTACTGTATCCAGCAAGGCTATCATTTAGAACTGAAGGACAGATAAAGTGCTTCCCAGACAGGGTAAAGATAAAGATAAAGGAGTTCATCATCAACAAGCCCTTATTATATGAAATGTTAAAGGGACTTAAGAACAAGATCAAAACTATGAATAGTAAAATGAAAACAAACTCACAACTATCAACAACTGAATCTAAAAAAACAAAAACAAAAAGTGAGCAAACAACTAGAATAGGAACAGAATCATAAATATGGAGATCATGTGGAGGGTTATCAGAGGAAGGAAGTAGGGAGCAATAGGGGAAAAGGTACAGGGATTAAGAAGCAAAATTGGTAGGTATAAATTAAACAGGGGAAGGTTAAGAATAGTGTGGGAAATGGAGAAGCCAAAGAATTTATATGCACAACCCATGGACATGAACTAAGGTAGGGGGGACTGCTGGAGGGAAGGAGGGTACTGGGCAGAGGGGGAGTAAAGGGGGGGAAAATTGGGACAACTGTAATAGCATAATCAATAAAATATACTTTAAAAAATGTCTGCTTGCAGTTAATTCCTTGTAAAATCCAAATGATAAAATCAGTAAAATCCAGATAAGTGGCTTCCAGTCAAATTTAAATTATAAACCATCTTCTACAGCTAGAAAGTCAGTTTTATTTATTTAGTCAAATGTATTATACATTTAAAACAAAACAAAGAACACCCAACATTAGAATATGTTTAATTTGCTCAAGTTATTTAAAAATAGACACAAATTCTAGCAATTTGATCTTAAATTTTAAATTGCCCTAAGATTGTGAAAATAGCAGACACAGGTTTCTTATTTACTTGCATCCTCCCATCTTAAAACCCTATTTTCCGTCTTATCTATCCTATTACTTGAGTTAAAGTTCAGAGTTTAAGACATGATAGAAAAAGCTGAAGATACTATTTTAGCCTTTTAATTGAAATTAAATATTTATATCTGTAAGAATAAAGACACTCAAAAGACCATTTCCCCCCCACATTACAGTAATGCTGAGCTAATTCTGTGAGTTATAATTTTAATTGCTCTGAATGTTTCCAAAGCTGTTTTAACTTTGTTGTTTACTCAGACATTCAGGAATTCTTAAACCAAGATGATGATTTTGTGGCATAATCAAATATTTGCTACTTACCCACCACAGAAGCATCTTTATCACCAATGAACTTCTCAAATTCTTCCTCGGTCTTAAGAGGAGCTGAAGCTGGTCCTGCCTGCTTCTTCAGGTGACTGACGATTCCATCTTAAGAGAAAAGATTATGGTAACAAATTTATAACTGTTGAGAAGGTAACCAACCATTCACGTCATTCAAAGTTCACGAGGTTCACAAAGATATGCAATGAAGTTTTCTTCCCACCTTTGTCCCTAGTTACCTGGTTTCAGTTTTCTATATAACCTTCCTGATATATTAGGCATAAACAAGCAATTGCATAGTTACTCTTTTCTTCTCAAAAGGCAGTGTGCACACATGCTATTCTGTGTTTTGTTTTGTCATTTACCATAGTTTAGAGATAATTTATGTCAATGTATCCAGAGCTACCTCAATCTTTTTTTATAGATGCAGTGTTTTATTGTATGGCTGTACCAAAATTTATTTAACAAGCAACAATGGACATTTGTTTCAAATTTCTTGCTGTTACAAATTATCTAAAATAAACAACTTTATACTAATGTTATTTTGCACATGGTTGAGTGTATCTATCTGTAGCATAAATTCCAAGAAGTGGATTCGCTGGGTCAAAGACTACAAGCATTTAGAATTGCATCCCAAAGAAACTATACATATTTATAACCCTGCCAAAAATGTAGTACAGTGTTTGTAACAGTATAAATTAAATCAATTTTCATCTCACAAAACTGAAACTCCATTAAATAACTCCCCATTCTGTCCTCTTTACAGCCCCCTGCAATCACTATTCTACATTGTCTCTATGAATTTGACCACTGTAGGACCTTCATACAGATGGACTCACACACTATTTGTCTTTTTTCTGACTGGTTCATCTCACTTAGCATGATGTCTTCTAGGTTCAACCATGTTGTAGTTCATGTCCTAACTTCCTTTTAAATGTGTTTATTATTGTATGATATACACATTTACACATAAATATCACCAATACACCACCTTTTGTATATCCATTCATTCACTGATGGACATTTGGATTTATCATGACTAATGAAGCCAAAACCACGAATGTATAAGCATCCCTTTGAGACCCTGCTTTTGACTCTTTAGTATGTATACCCAGTGGAACTGGTGGATCACACAGTAATTCTATTTTTTGTTTTTTTCAGTAACCACCATACTGTTTTCCATAGCAGCTGCACCATTTTACATTCTCACTAATAATTCAGAAGGGTTCCAATTTCTCCACATCCTCACCAGCACTTGGTATTTTCTGTTTTTTGTGTTTTGTTTGCTTGTAATAGTAGTCATCCTAATGGATGTGAGGTGGTGATTATCTATATTTTTAAATTTGTTTGTTGCCTTCTTTTCTTCATTTTCCAGAATGTAAGCATCACAAGAGTAGGAACCCTGTCTGTTTTGTTTAACCATATATACTGAGGACCAGCACAGAGTACTCAGTATTTGTCAAAAAAAATGCCTAGTGATTTTATAACTCAAATTTCTGTATTACTTACATAATCTGTTCATTTAGAGAAGTCTTTTGTTAGTTTCCAAACTGACCTCTTAGATGAGGAATTTTAAAGACTGAAAATATGTTGCATAGAAAAATGTCATGTTCCCACCACCAAACAATAGGGTACTTAACAAATTCAGTTTCTCAGTGTAATAAGGATCCTCACCAGCAGTCCTGGGCCCATCATAAGCACCTGCTTCTTCACCATCTCTAAAAATCTTTAGGGTTGGATATCCACTCACTCCATACTTATTACAGGTATTTGTGTTGGCAGTACAATCAACCTAAAGATTAAAATGCATAAACCACTTGTTATCCAAATGCCTGCTACAGGTTCTTCCTATGTTCCCAAAGTATTAAGATTGGTCAAGTCATACAGGCATCAAGCAATTCTTTACATACATACCACAGAACATTAGATTTTAAAGGCAGAATGGTGCGCTAGGCTAGCTACATAAGAACCACCTAAGGAAATCTTCAAAATTTAGACTCCTGGGCCTCATACAAAACACACAAATGACAGTTTAAATTCTGCCCTTGGAGTCTCTATTGTCTAAAGCAGTCTCCATCTTTTTTCTGCCTCAGAACACATAAGGGAAAAATCACTTAAGTTAGTAACAGTGGCTTATTCTGGTAATGATTATCAACAAGGGGATATATGGATAGGTATACACACCCTTTAGTTGTGGTGGGGTATAATTTGATTTGGCAAATCACCTACAGTTATTAGCAAAGGTACTAATACTTGAACATACTCCCTGAGCTAGTATGAATCTGAGCTAAACTGTAACATGACAGCTGGTGAGACCAGTGAGAAGAGGGAAAATAATTTCCACCTATTCAGTCATTTGGTATAATTCCAATGCTTTAATATAAACTGAGGTTCAGAAAAGTAATGTGTCTATAGGCTATGGCCATGAGAGAGAAATTAAATCAAGACCGAATACCTTTTTTTTCCGGTGGCAAGCTGCCATAAAATGTTAGAATTAAAAGCATTTTCAAGTAGTCCAAATAAATACGTATGACTATTTGAGACTGGCTGAGATGTGAACTTTAAGACTGGAACAACTATGGGTTTAATACAGAATAACTGCAAACTACTGGGAGCATTACTTTGATTGTAAAAGCACATACTAAGTTTACAGTTGATCAGTTAGTTACATACTTATCAACATCCTCATGTCATTTTCCTATATGTAACTATTATATGATAGTTGAGGAAACTAATTTACTCAACAATAATTTTCCTCTGACCTCGACTACTGTACTTTTACTTTCCATATTTGCCCTTTAATTCTTATTTATCATATTTTACTTGTTTCTTTCGCCAATTATTCCCTTAGTTCCACTTTGAATCATTTAAAATCATAATTGATACAACAGTCAGCTATGTATTTACCCAGAAACTAGTGTTCTCTCTTCTTAGCACCATAAAAGTAAATACCAGTTTTATAAACTATTACTTAATCCACTGGCTGGTGTGTCTCAGTGGATTAAGACACGCTGAGACACAGCAGCCAGTGGATTGAGTGCCGGCTTGCCAATAAAAATGTTGCCGGTTTGATTCCCAGTCAGGGCACATGCCTGGGTTGTGGGCCAGGTCCCCAGTTGGGGGCATGCGAGAGGCAAAGTACACATTGATTTTTCTCTCCTTCTTCTCCCTCCCTTTCTCTGAAAATAAACACATAAAATAAAAAAAAAAAACAACCTATACTTAAAATACCTTATTTCCTTTCATGAATAATCCACCTATACTCACCTTTGCTAACGGAACTATTCCTTTTAATCTGGTAGCTGCAGCTTCATATTCAGGGGCAAGCCTCTTGCAGTGTCCACACCTATAAAGATAAATTTTTTAAAAAGCTAAATTTCAGTCTAATACTATAAATTAGTTAACTTTATTTCTCTAGGAAAAATCTCAAACTATAATACTATTCTTGACCTTGTAGCTGCTTCCAAAAGAAAAGCAAAAGCATCACCTGAACAACATCCATCAGTAATTAGAGTAAATGAGAGCTCTCAGAAGGTAGTAGTATTATCTCTAGTTTAAGGCTGACTCTAGAGTTCAGAGCAGCATCTATTTTCTCAATAAAAGTGCAGTAAGTCCTGAAAGCAGCAGTCAAAAGTATACTCCACATTAAAGAGGTAAAGAACTCCCCCTAGCTGGCGTGGCTTAGTGGATTGAGTGCCTGCCTGCTAATCAAAGAGTTGCCGGTTCGATTCCCAATCAGGGCACATGCCTTGGTTGTAGGCCAGGTACCCAGTTGGGGGTGCACGGGAGGCAACCACACACTGATGTTTCTCTCCCTTTCTTTCTCCCTCCCTCCTCTTCTCTCTGAAAATAAATAAATAAAATCTTAAAAAAAAAAAAAAAAAAGGAGGTAAAGGACTCAAGCTCTTTTGACCAATTAATGAGGGTTAAACGTAGGATGAGATAGCAACTATTTTTTCCTTAAAATAACATAACAGTGGTTCTTAAAAATATAGTGCCTGAAACCTTTAAGGGCCCAAGTGGGATATTAACTCAGTAAGAATCACCATTAAGAACTTTTTCTCCATTCCTTCAATATGACTCTCTTTGACCAGGAACCTAGTTTGAGAGGGTAACAGAATGAAGACCAGAAGGCACTCATTTGTTATTAAAAAGCTCCTCAAACAGCTGATTGGAGGTTTCTTCCCTCTCAAATGAGTTTCAGCACAGCATCTGAACGGCATATTTAAGACCGTAGTCCTGATTTTTATAGCTACACAGTTCACCTGGCTCTAAGAAATGAGGAGGATAAAACATTATGTCAATTAGAATGTTCCCAGAGGACCACCCTAAACACCTGCTCCTCTGGGGACAATCCTAACTGTCCATAGGTACACTGTATATGCAATGGGGACAGGTGTAACCTAACTCCTCTTTAGTGTACAGAAGGTGAGGAGTTTTGTAATCTCCCCACAGGAAGCAAAATAAAAAGAATCAGAAAACTGAAGGAAACACAATAAAAACTTGAGCTGATGTATTTCATAGTCAACAGTCTTGACATTTATTTTAAGTGATGAATAAGCAATTTAGAAAGACCTGCCCCTAAAACTTGTTTAAAACAAAGAACTACAAGAGCTTAAATTCTTCAGTGTCTTTAGGAGTCTTATTCAAAAATCATTATAACGAAGTATAATGAAGGAAAACTGGTATTAAAAAAGACTAATATTATATAAGATGTTACTTAGGGTTACACACCTATTCAATAAATGTACAAAAGGACCACATGATAAATACCAAATTCAGAATGGGGGAGTACATAAGATGGGAAAGGGGTACACAGGAGGCTTCAACTGTACTGACTTTATTTTTTGTAGGCTGAGTGGTGAATAAACAGTATTCCTTATACCATATTTCACAGATGTACATTTTACCACATCTGAAATTGGGATGTGTCTTGCAATCATGTAGTAGTTTTTCAATAGTGGCATTTTTCTTTGTAAGACATAAAATAATGGTTCCCCCCCACACAACCAGTGTCATCTCAGATGTGTCTGAATTATGGTACTATTCATTATATTCTCTCTATTACTTTAATAATGCATAATACATCGAAATTTGTGTATTTGAGTTGTAAAAAAAAATACATGAATTACAACCTATCTAATATAATAAAATAATCAATTTATCTGAGAAATCCAGGCTTTTGGGAACATAATAAGGGTTCAAAAGTTTTTTAAAAATGTTAAAGGGAGTAAGAATGACATCTGTTGCCTTTAAGGCTTCAGACTTCCAGTCAAGCTGGCACCTTAGGTAGACATAGCTCGTCTCCTCACACAGCCACATCAAAATTACAACTAAAATCTAGAACGACCAACAGTCACAATTGTCAAAAATTGAGTTGAATGGAAGCCTGACAACTACAGAATTAAAGAAACCACATCCATCCAGACTGGCAGGAGGGGCACAGATGCAGAATGGGCTGGTCCCATACCCATCCCTGGGGTGGATAAAAATTCGGGAGGGATATCTTTGGAGTGAGGAATCCCAGCCCCACACCATGACCCCCAGTCTAGGGTTTCAGTGCCAGGAAGGTAAGTCCCCACAACTTCGGGCTACAAAAACCAGCAGGGGTTAACTTGGTGGAAGAAACTCTAGGAGCCTCAAGCAGTTATCTTAAAGAATGCACATATGGCCTCACCTATTCAGACTCACTCCCTCTGAGCTCCAGCACTGGGGTGGCAGCTTGAAAGGCACCAGTGGTAAATGAGGAGAAACTGAAGTGTCTGGCATCAAGGCGAGCACAGGCCATCATCCCTTTTCTAAACTCTCTCCCCACAGAGCTGGTAAGCTGGTGCCATATCTCAGACTCCATCAACTTGACTAACACTGTTGGACCCACTTTGGAAATCCCCAGAGACTCTGCCCACCCAAGCTCCTTTTCCATATGAATGGCTAGTCCTGGCTCATGCTTCACAACTTCCTAAATCCTATCAAACGAGTTAACAGCTGGCCTCAGTGAGCCCCAGGCCTGGCACTCGCAGCAGCCAGCCTATTTTCACAGCTTGGATTCCCCTGGGAATCTTCAAGCCCAGCATAAGTAGTGGCCATCTCAGATTGCTTTATAGCTCAGGCAAGGTGCCCCCAGAAAAAAACAGGTGGCGGCTGACCTGGGCCAGCGCACCCAGTGGACAGCTACAGATCACATCAGATCACCACCACCCTGCCCCTGCACAAATAATCCTCCAGGGAGAGTGGAGGTTTGTGGCAAGTGGTCACAGCCAATCCTGGCAGCTGACTAGCCTGGGTAAATCCTTTCCATTGATCTGTCAACAGTAACCAAGACTCAACTACAAGAGGAGGGTGTACTCAGTCCTCAAAACCTCAAGAACCCAGCCTGGGTGACAGGGGAGGCTGTACCAATGGACCCTACAAGACACCTACTATATTAGGCCACATTACCAAGGCGTGGAGCCAAAGTAGCTCTGCCTAATTCATAGAAACAAACAGAAGAAGGCTGACAAAATGAGGAGACAAAGAAGTATGATCCAAATGAAAGAACACATCAAGGTTCCAAAAAAAGAGCTAAATTAAATATTTATCAGATGCAGAGTTCAAAACACTGCTTATAAGGATGCTCAAGGAACTTAGTGAAGACCTCAAAAGCATAAAAAAGATCTAGTCAGAAATGAAGGATACACTAATTGAAATAAAGAATAATTTACAGGGAAACAGCAGCAGAGTGGATAAAGCCGATAATCTAATCAATGATTTGGAACATAAGGAAGAAAAAAACAACCAATCAGAACAACAAGAAGAAAAAAAAATCCAATAAATGAGGATAGTATAAGCAGCCTCTGGGACAACTTCAAGAGGTCCAACATTCACATCATAGGGGTGCCAGAAGGCGAAGAGAAAGAACAAGAAATTGGAACTCTATCTGAAAAAATAGTGAAAGAAAACTTCCCTAAGGAAATAGACACGCAAGTCCAGGAAGCACAGTGAGTCCCAAACAAGGTAGATGAAAAGAACCCCACACCAAGACACATCATAATTAAAATGCCCAAGGTTAAACATAAAAAACATCTTAAAAGCAGCAAGAGAAAAGAAGTTAGTTACCTACAGGAGAGTTCCCGTAAGACTGTCAGTTGATTTCTCAAAAGAACCTTTGCGAGCTAGAAAGGATTGGTAAGAAATATTCAAAGTCACCAAAAGCAGGGACCTATAGCCAAGATAGCTCTCTACCCAGCAAAGCTATCATTTAGAATTGAAGGGCAGATAAAGAGCTTCCCAGACAAAAAACTAAAGGAGTTCATCTTCACAACACCATGATTACATGAAATGTTAAAGGGACTTATTTAAGAAAAAGATTAAAACTATGAACAGTAAGATGGCAAAAAACAAATCTATCAACAATTGAATCTAAAAAAAATAACAACTAAGCAAACAAGAACAGAGACAGAATCATGGATACAGACAGTGTTTTGAAGGTTGCCAGATGGCGGGGGGAGAGCGTTGTGGGGGAATGGGTGAAGAGGTAAGGGGATTAAGAAGTACAAATAGGCAGTTACAGAATAGCCACAGAGATGTAAAGTACAGCACAAGTAATGGAGTAACCAAAGAACTTATACGCATGACCCACAGACATGAACAATGTTGTGGGGATTGCCTGAAGGAGTGGGGGGTGCTGGGTGGAATGGGGACAGAGGAGGAAAAATTAGGAAAACTAATAGTATAATCAATATAATACAATTTTTTAAAAAGGATTTAGAGCTTAAGAAAGGACATTGTAGGATATTTCAGGTAAGGGGAAGAATAAAATAAAGATAAAATTACTAGTGAGGATGATATATTCAGAGAACTGTGAAGTGCTTGTTGTTGTAAGTGATAATAAATGTTATACATATTAAGACTACATTAGTCAGCAATATATAGGACTGACAAAGGGTAAAAGCAGTGATAAAAATAGTGCTACCTAGAGAAGAATCAAGATGGCAAAGGAGTGAATGGAAGTCACACTGACCTCCTCCCAGGACCAACCTGGAATTACAATTAAATTGTGGAGAAATCACCTGGTACAAACAACTGAAAAATAGCGAGAGGATCCTTACAACCTCGGACAGACAGAAGAATCAGCTTTAGCACAACCTGCCACTTTACCCTGGGCTTTGGCAGAGGCAGGGGCAGAGTGGGCTAGAGACACCTAAGGAGAGACTTGGGAAGGAGGCTTTGGGGAGAGAACTGGGAGAGTAGATGGCAGGATCTCAGTGCTGATTCAATCCCCGTATGGCAGCAGCCATCTTGCTCAGGCAGACCACTCCCCTCAGTGGCAACAGCGAGTGAGCGAGTGAGAGATAGAGGGGGAAAGGGGGAGAGGGGGAGAGGGGGAGAGGGGGAGAGAGAAGGAGAGAGAGGGAGAGGGAGAAAGGGGGGGAGGGGAGGGGAGGGGGGAGAGAGAGGGAGAAAGAGACGAGACAATAGCCCCACACCCAGGAGGGACTCCCTGTGCTGTCCAAACTGGCCAGGTGAGTGCAGATTGACTAGATTAACAGCTGAAGAAGACAGTCACAGACAGTAGATTACTGGAAGTCTCGAACAGACTGCCTAAGGTCAGACTGGGTCAACATCTGACATCAGAAGAGGCAGATCCAGAAAATAAAAACAGTGGCCTCCTACCATAGAAGTTCACATCACAAAGTCAGGAAATCAAGACTGATCAATTTAAAAAGCAGAAGCGAAAAAGAAGAGCCTCACAAATAATGGGAAGACAAAGAAACACCTCCCAATGAAAGGGAAAGAAGGAATCCCCAGAAAGAGAACTAACTGAAATAGAGGTAAGTAAACTATCAGATATTGAGTTCAAAACTACAGTTCCAAGGAAGCTCAATGAGCTCAGTGAACTCAGAGAGAGCTACAAAAAACTACAGGGAAACTACGGGGAACCTACTGCAAACTGTATCAGCATGAAAAAGGACATAGAAACTATAAATAAGAGACTAGAGGAAATGAAGAATACAATTTCTGAATTGAAGAACACAGCAGAAGGAATCAAAAGCAGGCTAAGTGAAGCAGAGGATCGAATCAGCGAGCTGGAGGACAAGGCAGAAAAAAAAATCCCAGGAAGCGCAAGAAAATGAAAAAAGACTCTAAAAGAATGAAGAGGTGTTGAGGGAAATGGAGGAGAACCTGAACTGTAATAATATCTGTATAATAGGGAGACCAGAAGGAGAAGAGGATGAGGAACGGATAGAGAACCTGTTTGAAAAAGTCATGATGGAAAACTTCCCTCATTTGAGAAGAGAAAAAATCATGCAAGTCCAGGAAGCGCAGGGGGTTCCATTCAAGAGGAACCCGGTGAGGCCCACTCCAAGACACAAGATGATTAAAATGGCAAATATCAAAGACAAAGAGAGATTCCTAAAGGAAGCAAGGGAGAAAGAGGTAGTAACATACCAGGGAGCCCTGATACGGCTAGTAGCTGACTTCTTGACAGAAACACTACAAGCCAGAAGGGAATGGCAGAAATATTCCAAGTCATGAAAAGCAAAGGCCTTCAACCAAGACTGCTCTACCCAGCAAGGCTCCCAATTAAAATGGAAGGCAAAATAAGGACAAAAGCCTTCTCCTTGTCTCCTAGACAAGCGAAGCTAAAAGAATACACCTCCCCCAAACCAGTATTGCAAGATATGCTAAAGGAACTGCTTTAAGAAGATGAAGAAATTAAATTAAAAAAATAAAATAAAATAAATATATCAAATAATAATATGAAGAGAGTCTATGAATACCCAGTTCCTTTCACAGTCACCAATACTTGATACTATGAATATTTTTAATACTTATTAATCAGGTTGTGACAATGATGTGTTATTTTAATTGTTCCTTTATTTGTTGAAACTCAACCTATTTTTGCATATTTCTTGCCTATTTCTATTATTTTTAAAAAGCTTTAAATGACATTTTGGTATTCTGTATCCCTTTTTTTGATTAAATGTTTGTAGAATTTTTGCCACCCCCAAAAGACAAAACTATTAACCCTTTTTTAGATGTGTTGCAAATACTTCCTTATTCTATTACTTGTCCTTTAACTTTTTTTATATGTATATTACTACATAGTCTTAAATGTTTAATATAGTCATATCGTCAGGATTTTACTTTATAGTTTCTGGATTTGAATATGTTACTTTAGGGTAAGAAAAATATTATTTGGAATTTACTCCAAAAACTTCTTAGATTTTACATATTGATTTTTAATTCACCTGAGTATTTTTTGTATAATGTGTGAAACAGGGCTCTGTCTGTGTTTTCTTTCAAGTAATAATGGTCCATGCACCTTATTTGTTGAGTCTTATTTTCCCCATTGATTTGAAATATCAATTTAATCATATATTACATTGTTAGACAGATATATATACATTTTTTTAGAGAATGCTCATTTTATTGCATTGATCTACTTGATTATTTCTGTGCTGGTGTCATGCTATTTTAATTGCTGAAGTATTATAATAGATTTAAATTTTTTAATATTTTATAATGGATCTTGACATTTAAAATAAATAAATGAAACCTGCATTTTAAAATAGGAAAGAACTCCCACCTTTTGCAACATCATGGATGGAACTAGAGAATATTATGCTAAGTGAAATAAGCCAGTCAGTGAAAGACAAATACCATATGATCTCACCTATAAGTGGACTCTATTCAACAAAATAAACTAGCAAACAAAATAAACCACAGGCAAGGAAACATGGAGCAGACTGAAAGTGACCAGAGGGGACTGGGAAGGAGGACAATGGTGGAGAGGAGAAGGGATTAAACAAAGAACATGTATGAATGACCCATGGACATGGACAACAGAGTGGGAATTGACTGTAGGAGAGGAGGGCGGGGTGGGATGGGTGGAGGAGGGCAAAGGGGGAAAAAATTGAGACAACTGTAATAGAATAAACATGATTTAAAAATAAAAAGAAAAAATGCCACCTAGCGATAATATATTTCACATGGCAGAAATGAACAGTTGGCCCAAAATGGTAGCAATGAGAATAAAGAAGAAACATGAGAGATATTTCTGTTGAACATGCAGTAATTGTCAAGAAGGCTGAAAACAAAATTTGTTGCCTCCAGAACATCCTTCTGGTTCAGGTGGTCTTCACTATAGGACTTCTAGTGTAACCCTCGACAAATCAGTTTATCCCTTGGAGTAAAGACAAGAGTTAAAAGCAAGTGAAAGTCACACACAGGGTGGGGCAAAAGTAGTTTTACAGTGGTTTAAATGGAAAATAAAATAATAAACAATACAAGAATAAACTGTGTTTTGCATCCTCACAACTGTAAACCTACTTTTGTCCTGCCTTGTACTTTGTTTTACTGATACTTTTGATTACAGATAGTTTTTAATCAAGGGTAATTGTGGCAGGGGTGGAAAAATTAAGTACTATTAATTAGTATGGATATACTGAGCTTTTCCATAGGTTAAGATAATAATTGTTGGCTGTGGTAAAAATTTGGGGGTTAGCCCTGGCCTTGTGGCTCAGTTGGTTGGAGTGTTGTCACTTGCATTAAAAGGCTGTGGGCTGATCCCCAGTCCCCCAATCTGGGCGTGTACCAGAAGCAACCAGTTGCAGCTTCTCTCTCACACTGATCTCTCTGCTGCCCCCTCCCTGCCCCCAAACCATGCAAAAACAAACAAACAAACAACCCCCAAAAAACAAAAAAACAGCCCTAATAGTTGTAGCTCAGTTGGTTGGTTGATTCCCAGTCACAGCGCCTGCCTGAGTTGCTGGTTCAGCTTCCTGATGAGGCCCATGAGAGAGGTAACCAATGGATGTTTCTCTCCCTCTTTCTTTCTCCTTTCCCTTCTCTAAAAATAAATGAATAAAAAAAATCTTAAAAAAAGAAAAAGAAAGAAACCAGTAAACATCTCCTCCAGTGAGAGTTAAAAAAAAAAAAAAAAAAAGAGAGAGAGAGAGAGCGAGCAAGCTTTGGGGGTTAAATAAATCCTAATTAAAACTGATAACTTAAAAAAAACAAAAGCAAAAAGCAAACCTGACAGCCCTGGCTGGTATGCCCCAGTGGCCTGACTGCTGGCCTGCATACTGAAAGGTTGCCAGTTCAATTCCCGATCTGGGCACATGTCTGGGTTGTGGGCAGAGCCCCCATTGGGGCTTGTGAGAGGCAACCAATAAGGTGTTTCCCTCTTTCTCCCTCCTTTCCCCTCTCTCTAAAAATAAATAAATAAAATCTTAAAAAAAGAAAAGAAAAACCTGACAATTTAGACAAATTCTGACAAATGACGCTCAGGTGGAGTTTGAAAGTGAACATCAAGATTAACCGCTACTGCCCTGGGCAGGTAATTCAGTTGGTTAGTGTTGTCCCGATATGCCAAGCTTATGTATTGGATCCCTGGTCAGGGCACATACAAGAATCAACTAATGAATGTGTAAAAAAAAAAAAAAAAAAAAAAAAAAAAGGGACTAAACACTACTTCTTTCACTAACTCCTAGATAATATGAAAACACAAATAATCACATCCACCTTCAGGAACGGCTCTTAGCAATTAATAATGAATCCCAACATATATTCACTCAGGAATCATCAATCACAACTTCATGCCTGACCCATGCCAAAGGCTATTTTAGCCTAATAGAAAAATTGATACAGTCCTTTCCCTAAAGGAACACCAATCTGGCAGGTGTGAGTAGTATTATTAAGTCCCAACAGAGAAGACAGAGCAACTAATTAGTTGTTCAAGGTAAGAAGAAGTAACTTTTGAGCTAAATTTTGTTGAAAAGATCAATTTGGGAGCTGGTGGGGCGGGGAGGTGGGGTGGATGGGTTTTTGTGCCCAGGCAGGAATTCCAAGTAAAGGAATCAGCATGTATAAAAATAAATAGTATTAAATATTCCATTTTATACTATCCAGTCTTCTTCTATACTCTAGAAACACTGTATATCAAATGTCTTTATTTAATACTATTGTCCTAGTGGATAGTGCACAAATCTACAACATAAGCAGATGTTGAGAACTCAAAAATTACTTAACACTGATGAATAAACTTTCAGAAATTATCACAAACATTTAAATAGTGCTATTTATTTCCTCAGAGAAATTCATACTCCCAGTCTTACAAATTACATAGATGATTAACTCCATAATGGAAATATTAGTCTACAAAATCAACTGCTAAGTAATCTTTCACTTTCACTTTTAAAGTGAAAATGGAAAAATATCCTGAAACAAAGCAGAAAAAACCCCTGCTCAAAATAGGTTTTTTATTCTTACTAAAGATTTTTAACTGTTCCTAAATTGTAAGCTCATACTCTTGATTTGTGCAAAGGAACAGAGCAGTCAAAAAACATTTCCAGCTTAAGTATTAATAAATAAAAATGGTTAATGTGAAGAAATAAGGCTGTTATCAACAGGAGATTCCCTATATTCCACATTCCTCATTCAGAAAACTGATCCTTCCGGTCCGCATTGTGAAGGATGACCTTACCTTCTAGACCAATTAAAAGGAGACACCACACAGAGATCCACCCACTTTCTGGAATAGTTTAGTGCAAGACGGGATATGTAGTTCTTAGGGAAGCACATGCAAATATTTTAAAGTAGGAAAGAACACCATCAGTCCAAAAAAAAAAGTCTGCTTTAAACTAAGTCTAGCTGTCCACAATCTACCACCAACTCATTTCATGTTGACCTGTGTAGTCACTGAGGCACCACCCGGTTTTGAAACAGCCATTCTAATTACAGTGACACCTCTTTAATTAACAGCATGGTTATAAATGATTGGGAAGAGTTGTTTCTAAAAGGGAGTATGAGCCTAAAGATGTGTAAAGACCACCTATCATGTATAATCAGTATTGTCAGTTAGCCACAGGAATGCCCTGCATACAAAATCCGTCACAAGCTAAAAACAAAATTCACTGCCTCCAGTACATGCTTCCAGTTCAGGTGATCTTTACTACAGAGCGTTTAGTGTAACCCTCAACAAGTCGGTGGAGCCCCTGCAGTGAAGACCAGAGTTAGAAGCAAGTGAAAGTTACACACTGCTTTACTGATACTTCTGAATACAGCTTTTAATGAAGAGTAATTGTGGCAGGAGTGGAAAAATTAAGTACTTTTAATTAGCATGGATATACTGAGCTATCTTATGCGTTAATACAGTCATTGCTTACAGTTTGCTGTGGTAAAGACTCGGGGTTAAATAAAAAATAAAACCCAAAGATTCATCACGGAGCCAGAAATCCTATTTGCTCCCCGCCCCCACCCCCAGATTTTTATTCCTAGTTCTATCCTAAGGAATTTACATCCTTGTTCGGTTAAATCACCCTGGAGTATTTCTCCAAAACTGGCTACTTTCTCATTGGAGTATTTTTGGCGTTTTTCGAAGAATCCTAATTAAAACTTACAATTTAGCCAGATTCTGACGAAATTACTCGTGTTCACCTACTCTCTTTTTGACAGGATTCTGCTGGTGCTGGGAAGTAAGGGATCAACTTAATGGAGAAAGTGTGCACCACGCGATGGACAAAATAATTGCTTGTCCCAGGAAAGCACTTATGACCATTCTGCAACCACTGAGTGACCTTGGCTAGAAACCAACGGCTGGCTGCGGGACCTGGGGCGAGAAGAAAGGAGTACCCTAAGGGCCCAGGACCCCTGCACTTGGAGAAACGTTCGCTTCTAGTACAAGGCCTTGGAATCCCTAGTCTGCAGCATGGAGAACATTATTACTGACTCACCCAGAAACTGTAGATACCCATCCAAGGCAGGCAGGGGGGTGCTTAAACCCTCTACAAATAGGAAGTGCCGCAAGAGCACAGAGGTAAGGATGTGGCCCTGCGTGAGAGGGGCCTTCGAGTTTCCTCCTCGGGTCTCGCCCCCGGGAGATTAGCGCCCACTTCTCCGCTCTCGACGAGATACCTCCGCTCCCCGGGGCTGGGAAATTTGCCGGCCGCAGCCGGGCCCGCTGGAATGGTGGAGGGCCCGGCGCTGCGTAGGCCCAACCGTTCCCGCGCCTTCGCCCCCGGCCCAGCCCGGCCCAGCCTCCCTCCCTCTCCCGGCTTTGTGGCCTCACCAAGGGGCGAAGAACTCTACAAGCATGAGGCCCGCAGAGCCCGTGTCGGAGATGCGACTCTCGAAGTTGTCGTCCGTGAGTTCCAGCACGTCAGAGGCACCAACTAGGCGAGCCACCGCGAGAAGCAGCGTCACGCCGGGGAACAGTGCTGGTCGGCGGAGGCGCATGGCGACGAGGTGAGGTGGGGCGGCCAGCAGGGTCGGGGCTCGGTGGGGGCTGCTGAAGCCTAGCCTGCGACCACACACCCTCTGCCTGCGCCCTCGCTTCTAGCCTAGGCGGACCTGCAGCCGGAGATCCCAACCCCCTCAGCCCGGCTCGGGCCGCAGTGTGGCAGCCACCGATTGGCTGCGCGGCGCTTGCGTCCGGCGGGCGGGACCAGCTGGTAACCGACGAGTGGCCGGGGCGCGGGGCGGCGCCAAGGGGGCGAGCACTCGGGCGAGCGGGGCTGGGAGGTGGCCTGGGCCGGTGCTGGGGGAACCGGAACCGGGGTTTGGACGGGGCGGAGCTGGAAATGAGGCGCAGTGAGGCGGGGAGCCGAACCTGAGCGCATCCTGAGTGGGGAGAGTCGAGCTAAGGGGGCGCCCGAGCCGGAGGCGGAGTTGTGAAGTCAGGGCTGAGTGGGCGGAAGAGAGCCTGGGCTGAGGTGAGGGCCACACGCGGGAGTTGAGAGAAGCTGCCACCCGAGGGAGCGTTAGGACCGGATACATTTTTAAAATGTCAAGCAATTGCTTTTTGTCCAATTCCTCTTGTTTTTTCTTTCGGGGGCACCCTCAAGCCCTCCCACTGCTCCACTTCATTTGCATTGCCTGGTTCTCTCGGGTCCAGGTGGTGCCCGAGTTTTTCTATTTCCAACCCCGGGACTCCTGCCTTTGCGGCTGCTGCTTATAATAAGAAATGCTGTCACACAAATGAAGGTGCCTGGCCACTTAGTCAACTGCGCGATATCCTCTTAGACTCCCGTCTCCTTTTGTTTCAAAAAACCCGAGTCTTGATAGAATGTGTTTGATTGTATTCTTAAGGGTAAAGAGAGTGGGAGGAGGGGAAGAAAACGCCTGATCTTTGGTGCAACTCCAAGAATGAAATATCTGATTCTGCCATTTTCTTAACAGACATGGCCTCTTACCACCCAGCAGGACACTTGCAACTGCCTCGAGCTGATGCCATTCGTTCTCGTCTCATTGATACTTTTTCTCTCATCGAGCATCTGCAAGGCTTGAGCCAAGCTGTGCCACGGCACACTATTCGAGAGATACTTGGTCAGCAGCCTATATCTTAACAAGGAGAAACTTAAGACTCCCACCATGCCCTCCTAAGAATTGGAAGCAAACAGACAATTTTAAGCGTGTAAAATTCAGGGGGCATTGATTTGGTTGCTAGTTTGGAGGTTACACCAAACTTGATATTTGGTACATAGGCTGCTGAAAAGAGCACACCAAACTTGATAAAGGTTTAGAAATAAAATTCATTGAATTCAGGAGATAGAACCCATGCCACTCGCCTTTAGGCATAGGATAACTACTGGCTCTGGGTAATGTGGCAGTTTTTACCAAAGCCACTTAAAACACTTGAAACTGCTGCCTTTATTCTTGAGCGTGGACAGTGTTGATCATAAGCAATACATTAGCTCTTCAAAGTAATAGTTGCTGTAAGAAGGAGCAGCAAGGCAAGCCCCAGCAGTAAGGGGCTGGTTATGTAACCAGTATTCCTGCCCCCAACCCTTCCTGCTCTTCTTATTCCCCCCCAAATTTCTCTTTATATTTATCTACTGTCCCTTTTTAATTTTTGGTGTAGATCCTTCCCATCAGAAGAAACTTATGTTGGGAGATCAACACCAGCTTGTGCGCTTCTACGTAAAGCCTCGTCATGTAGAACGGATTACACATGGCCGGAGACTGACGAGCAGGTTTCTAGTGCGCTGCAGTCACAGACCACCACTTTCTTTGTGGGCTGGATGGGTCCTTGAGTGTATCCTTTCATGCCACTCATTTTTATTGATTTTTTGGAGGGGGAGAAAGGAGAGAGAGAGAGACATCGATTTGTTTTTCCACTTATTTATTCATTCATTGGTTGTTTCTTGAATGTGCCCTGACTGGAGATGGAACCCAAAACCTTGGCTGGGGGCCGGGGGCGGGAGGGGGAGAGGATGATGCTCTAACCAACAGAGCTACCCAGCCAGGGCCTCATGCCACTCATTTTTATCCCATGGCTTTACTGTCTCTCTTGCTTCATCCTTATAATTTTTTTTTCCCTTTTCCAAAATCCATTTTCTTCTCATTCTCACTGTTTCTATTCTTGCCCCTATTATTTCACCTACACGAATCAGAAAGAACTCCACTGTGTATGTTTCCTTAAGAGAAAACAGGTCCTCTATTCACGAACTTCATCATCTTCCTCATCTTTTTGAATACAATTGTACTAATGGTTGAAATAGGTGAGAATTGACATTAAATGAAAGGGGAAGTGGGCGGGAGTCATTTTTCATTTAAGTTGATCATTTTATATTTTTGAGTGTTATTTGAATTGTGATAGGCATAATTATATTAAGGGTCCTGAAGTAGTGTTTGTGCAACTGCTAAGATCTAGAAACATTTGGAGGGCTCTTGGGAGTGTAGGAAATAAAAGGTGTAATAGAGTCACAGGAAACAAGAGATGGAAAGACTAGTTTTATTTCTCGTGTCAGTTTAGTCTAAATTTGTTTGAACTAACCTTTCCTATTAGAAATATTGGTGCCCATAAGGGAGTGAGCCAATATTTACATTTTTACACATATGTTTAGAAAGATTAAGTACGAATAAGAAAGCTTACAAAGTATGTCAAGTTAGGTACAAGTAAGGTATTAGATGAGCCAAAAAAAAGACAGTAAATAACTCTAAAACTAATCATAAATTATATGCAATGTATTAACAGTAAAAGAAATCTGGAGAATCAATGAGCTCATTTGATTATCATCTCAAACCAACTGCTTAGACAGGATAAAGGACAGTAAAAGTACTACTTCCTTGTTTCATCCTCACAGTTCTGGGGAAGTCTCCCCACTTTAAAACTGTCTTTTAATGCAGTTGGGTCAAAGATATATAAATACAACACAATAATTGATGTCATTGACCACTACGGTTTTCCACATACACTTTGAAATGTTTTATTTCTTTCGCATATGGGGAGGATTTTAAACCACGTCGCTCACATTTTCTGTTTCTTGTATAGCTGGCATGTATTTGCCTTCTGAGGTTAGGGATATAGTCTTAAGCCTTGGAATAATAACAATACATGTACAGGAGTCCCTGCATCTAATGACAAATCAAAAAAAAAGAATAACACTAAACCTTCCAATTGGTAAAATGGCTGAATATGAAATATAATCACTGTGCCAGAAGATAGGTGGATTTCTAAAGTAGGAATTGCTTGGGAAATCATGGTATTTTTTTAAGTACGTTCTCATGGTAGAAAGGCAGGAGGAATAATAATTTGTTACTCATAGATTTCTTTGAACGGACTAATTCATGTGATAAAAATTTATTTTTAGACTTCTAAAAAACAAATTTCCAAATCACAAGAATGTTTTTATAGATAGGGAAAAAATAGTTGTTAACAAACAATTTTCTAGATCAAAGCTTCCCAATTTTATTTTGTCCTGTGATTTTGTTTCCAAGTAATACATATATAGTCTTGAAAACTGCCTTAAGTGTTTTAATCATTTAATTATTTTTATGGTATAAAGAAGCAAGTTGAAGTAAAAATATTATAGACTAGCATATTAAATATTGTATTTTAATATTTATTATATCATTTTAAAAATTATGTGAGCAATTTTTACTTTTGGCATTTTATAAGTGATTCATGCTATTTTTAATTTAATTTTATTTCATTTTTTTTGTGGTCAAATTTACCAACCTTTTATTTTTATGTCTTTTAGTTTTCACAATACTTTTTCTTTCTTTGTTTTTTCTTTTTAAAAAAATATATTTTATTGATTATGCTATTACATTTGTCCCGATTTTTCTCTTTTTGTGACCCTCTCCAACTGGTACCCCCATTCCCTCCAGAAATCCTCTTACTTAGTTTATGTTCATGGGTTGTGCATATAAGTTCTTTGGCTTCACATTTCTTATACTATTCTTAACACTTCCCTGTCTGTTTTATACCTACCAATTATGCCTCTTATTCCCTATACTTTTTCCCCCATTACTCCTCCTCCCTCTTCCCCCTCCCAGCTGATAACCCTCCAAGTGATCTTCATCTGCTTTTCTCTTGCTGCTTTTAAGATTCTCTCTTCATCTTTAACCTTTGACATTTTAATATGATGTGTCTTGGTGTGGTCCTCTTTGGGTCCAACTTGTTTGGGACTTTGTGCTTCCTGGAATTGTATGTCTATTTCCTTCACCAAATCATTATTTTATCAAATAACTTTATTTTTTAAAGGTTTTATTTATTTATTTTTAGAGGGGGGGAAAGGTGGGAGAAAGAGAGGAAGCGATACACCAATATGCAAGAAACATCAATCAGTTGCCTCTTGCACGCCTTCAACCAGGGACCTGGCCTGCAACCTAGGCATGTGCCCTCAATGGTAATCTAACCAGCTACCTTTTGGTTTGTAGGCCAGCGTCCAGTCCACTAATCCACATCACCCAGGGCATCAAAGAAGTTTTTAATTGCTTGCTTTTCCTCTTCTCTTTCTGGCATCCCTATGATTCAGATGTTGGTATATTTGGAGATGTCCCAGAGGCTTCCTATTCTATTCTCACTTTTTTAATTCTTTTTTCTTTTTCTGTTCTGATTGAATGCTTTTTTCTTCTTTATGTTCCAAATCGTTGATGTGATACTCAGTTTCATCCCCTCCTCTGTTGGTTCCCTGTAGATTTTTCTTTATTTCACTTAATGAACCTTCATTTCTGCCTGGGTCTTTTTTATGCTGTTGTCATACTCAGTGAGTTCTTTGAGCATCCTGGTGACCAGTGTTTTGAACTCTGCATCTGAGAGGTTGGTTATCTCTGTTTCATTTAATTCTTTTTTTGGAGTTTTATTCTGTTCTTTCAATCAGACCATCTTTCTTTGTCTCCTCAGTTTGGCAGCCTCCCTGTGTTTGTTTCTGTGTATGTATTAGGTAAAGCTACTTTGATTCCCTGTCTTAGTAGCGCTGCCTATTGTAGAAGAGCGGACTTGTAAATTGTGTGGGGCAGAGCCTTAGGTAATCGCCAGGGTGGGGCAATATGTTTCACTGCTTTGTGGCTCTGTTTAGGAGGAGGGCTCTGAAAGGGACAGTGCCACTGCCTGGCTTCTGGATGTTTGCCCAGGAGGAAGCTGTCTCCTAGCACTTGCTTTGTCTAGTCTCTTCACTTCCTTCCCATATGCCATTTGTGCCCTTCCAACTGTTGCCCTAGTGCTACATCCCAGAGGGGGTGGGGGTGGTCCCTTGAAGAGGAATTTCCTGGTAATCTGGCAGTTTCTTCCACCACCCCAACCCCCATTGGATTTTACAGCCAGAAGTTACGGGGATTTATCTGCCTGGTGCTGGAACCCTGGGCTGCTGGGTAGTCTGGTTGGAGCTGGGCAAGGCTCCCACTCGCTCCCAAGAGATCCCTCCCAATTTTTATCCACCACACGTGAATGTGATACTGCCTGTTTTGTCCCCTCACGAGGCCTCTCCCGTGGTGCCACACCTCTCCACCTCTCTACCTCTGCACATCTCTGCCCCTCCTCCATGTCTGGATGATTGTGGCTTCTTTAAGTCCTTGGTTGTCAGACTTCCATACAGCTCAATTTTCTGAATGGTTCTGGGTGATTTGTTTTGTAGTCTAGTTGTAATTTTTTCTGTAGTTGTGCAAGGAGGCAAAGTGTGTTTACCTATGCCTCCATTTTGACTGGAAGTCATGCTATTTTTTAAAGAAAATATGTGATTTATCTGCTAATGAATTTTAAAATGACATTAAGTTTGACTTGTGGATCAAATATATGTTGTGTATTATATAGCTTTTAATTTAATTTTTTTAAATAATTGAGGTATAATTTACATGTAACATTAGTTTCATATAACATAGCATTATGTATTGTATGTTAAATACACGTGATATATGTTAAACTATAGATGGAAATTTATGTGGTAGGGCGTAATAAATAGCAGTTTGTGTTCTTCAGGGTGCTTGGGTATGCTCTTCTGCCATTAACTGCCAAGCATATCAGTCATAGTGCATTTGCAGGTTCTCAGATTATCATGTTTCAAAGGGAGACATATTAAATTTTTAGCTTTTAAACCTATTTCAATCTCATGTTTTCTTCAATAGCATGGCGTACATCCATTAAATGTATAAAGGAGATGAAGAGGATTGAAAGATGAAGGCAATGAGTTAGGGAACAGCAATTAGCAAATAATATTGTTCTAGAAAGAAGGTATAGGATTAAATTTGTGTTGCAGAATAAAATCAATTTTATAGAAGAAAGGCAAAGTTTTAAAAGCTAACAAATAAAGAACCAACAATTTCTCATTATAACTCAATAGGCTCCATGAATCTGGATTCTTGTTTCTATATTCTTTATAAAGCACTTAACATCTCATGGCCCTACGTTTTCATTCTAATCTCTAGGCTCATTGCTTCTTCGTGAAGTTTGGGACTTGGGGGTAATAGTACAAAGACAGGGTTCGGGTAGTTAAGAGATGAATCCTTTGGTGTCTTTGTGACACCAGAATGGTAAGGCAGTGACTTGCAGCTATTAGACATATCGATTACCAGCAGGAGAAATGAGTCATAGCTGTTTTCCGCATTCAATTCTGTCCTCCCCTGTGTTTTGCAGGTTGAAGCAACGACAGTGTTTAGAGAAACTCAGAGAAAAATGTAATAGCAGTGGACACAAATGTAGTTTATAACAGATTGTGATCGTTCTCTATCATTCAGCTTCCCACTTCCTTAACCTTTACTCATCCTTTGCTCTACTTCCACAGAACTGCTCGAATCCTCTAACACCAAACTGTGGTCACTGAAGCTGACTCTGGAGGTGGCAGCTTGGTTCATCTTACTTATTTTTATCTTGGAGATCCTTCTTATGTGGCTATCCAGCTTTTTTCTCTTCTGGAAGAATGCCTGGAATGTCTTTGATTTTGTTGTTACCATATTGGTAAGGATTGATAACTTGAGAATTAGGTTAATGTGTTGAGGAATGTGTCTAGGTGAATCAAAAATGACAAGAAAAGTTAAGATAATTAGATTACAGGAAGAAACAAATAGAAATGTATCTAACTTCCCTTTTTTTCCTTCTAAGACTAAAAGTCAGTCATTGTCGGAATTGTTGGTATTGCAAGGTAGATTCTAACCACAACATTAACCTCAACAGTAACATCTACCAGTTACTAAGCATTTACTAAGTGCCAGGTGTTCTGAGTGTTTTACATGTATTTTCTCATTTGAGCTTCACAACAACCTCATTAATGAGATAAGCATTCTATTTCTCCCCTTTTTATGTCTGAGAAAATTGAAGTACAGAGTTTAAGTAATTTAATATAGAAAGACTGAATGGGAAACAGTCACCAGAGAATGTTATTCAAGGGATGATGCCCAAGGAATTATGAAAAAGATCAGAAAACAAAGGGGCAACTGTGCATGGGTGCTTTTGGGTATATTTTACTCATAATCTCTGTTTTCCACAGTCCCTGCTTCCTGAGGTTGTGGTGCTGGTAGGGGTAACAGGCCAGTCTGTATGGCTCCAGTTGCTAAGGATCTGCCGGGTCCTAAGATCTCTCAAACTCTTTACACGATTCCGTCAAGTTCGAGTCATCATTTTGGCTCTGGCCAGAGCCCTCAAGGTGATTTGACTATAGTGGCAAAAGCGGGCAGGCAAGGTGGATAAACATGGGAGTTACATGAAACAAGTCTGGGTGGGTCAAAGAAGGCAATGAAAGACCCTGTGATATGTTATTGGATGAGAAAGTGGTGGGATCAAGCTTCTGTGTTCTGGAGATAACTGGGCTCAGGACTGGAAGTGAGGATTTGGTGGGGGATTGCCTGGGTGGGCTTGACTGGGCTATAGATGGAGATCAACCTAATCTGCCCCAGCTCTGACTTGAAATCATGGCCTCTAGAGCATGACCTTCCTCTTGATGTTGCTGATCATCTTCTTCTACATTTTTGCTGTGACTGGTATCTACTTCTTCGAGAATTACACCCGTTCAACTCGACAGGACCTGAAGTACCACATGTTCTTCTCGTAGGCAGGACTGGGGGAGCTTGGGTGGGGGGAGAGAATTTGGGCAAGAGACTGGGAAGCTAGTCCAAAGTATAGTAATACAACAAGTATAATCTATTTTAAGAAAGTGGAATAGGACACAGGAGAAGCAAAGAGAACACAATAGAATAACTAGTGGTATTCACTCTGATTTTGAGGATAGGGCAGCTACCAGATTTGCTGTGTGTTTTCTTTTAAGATTTTGTTTATTTACTTTTAGAGAGAGGAGAGGGAGAGAGAGACATCAGTGTGTGAGAGATTGCATGCCTCCAACTGAGAACCTGGCCTGCAACCCAGGCATGTGCCCTGACTGAATCGAACCAGCGGCCTTTTGGTTCGCAGGCCAGCATTCAGTCCACTGAGTCACACCAGCCAGGGCATTGCTCTGGGTTTGGCAAGTTCATATGAACCCACATCAACCTTCTTTAAATAGCAATATACTCCAGTGGTTAAGCCCTGGCTTCTATGCCTCAATTACCCCTTTTGAAAAATGAAAGTAAGAGTGAAGGAATAAATGAGGTAATGTATTTAAGCACTTAGAGTATTTAGCACATATTGTAAGTGATAGTAAATGTTACTCTCAAACATGCTCACTGATTTTACCCCAGTCTCTAGATATGTGCACACCTATACTCATTCAAAAGTAAAACCCTTATAAGACCTTTGTCTATAGAACACTGACTACTAGTAGAAAGTCAATTTGGATTCAGAGGTGATAGTGTTATTTATGAATTGGAACCCTATTTTGTCAGTGCCTCTCAGATCTCTCTTAGTAGTTTTGTAAAAAGTATGAGTGAGGAAAGTCCTAGAATTTATCCTATTCAGGCTCTAATATTTTCAACGAACTGTATATGGAAGACTAAGAAGGGAAATTTAGAGATCTTCCTGAGAGCTTTTGTGATACAGTCATTATCATTCATTATTTGAGGTCACATATTTATGTCACAAACCCATTCATTCACTTGCCTATCAGTTTATAACAACAAACTAAATAGGAATGGTGTTTGCTAAATTTGTAAGTGATGTTTTGTTAGGTGAATCGGTAGGACAGTGGAGAATAAACTTAGGAAAAATGATATGTAGTTGGTGATTTATGCAATTTAAAAAAATTCAGTCAGTGCCCATTTATTGAGTATCTACTATGTTCCAAGTACTAACGGAATAGTAAGTGAAATTCATAAATTATTCATAATAGAGGAAAACCTAATAAAATGACCTCCAACTGAAGAATAATTAGCTAAAAAAAATTGAGTATGGTAGAAAAGAAGGCAGTCAAAGCAAACCATAAAAAAATGCTCTTATGTTGCTTTAAGAGTAAGAATGAAAACAAAAAAGTGAGAGTGAAACTGTTTCTGTGAGGTTTAGATCTCTGTTTTATCTACACATGCACCTTTTTCTTTAGGGACCTGCTGAATTCCCTAGTGACAGTGTTCATTCTCTTTACCATGGATCATTGGTATGCATTGCTTCAGGAAACCTGGAAGGTGCCTGAAGTCAGCCGCACCTTTAGCAGCATCTATGTCATCCTTTCATTGTTACTTGGTTCCATTATCTTTCGAAATATCATAGTAGCCATGATGGGTAAGCATAGAAGAGGTGAAACTTGGTGGGAGGGATGGGTAGGAAGAAATTAGAGTGAAATTTAGGATTGGTGGATTATGGAGAGAGAGAACCTGATATAGCAGGGAGGCTTGGGCCCTGTAATGGCTATTTCACTTGGTTTCTCCCCACCTAAGCCCTTCCCCTGAGTCTTGTCACCACCATTCCCAACTCCTAATGGCCCTTTGGGGCAGTTACTAACTTTCAGACTATCAGGAATGAGTTGAATGAGGAGATGGCACACCTGGAAGTTCAGCACAAAGCCGACATATTCAAACGGCAGATTATCCAGAGGTCTGCTTCCCAATTTTCAATCCCAACTTTAGTTCTCAAAGGTTTCCTGACCTCATTCCCTATTTCTATTCTTTGACCTTGACCCCGTTTTTCCCTTTACGACAGATTTGCCCGAGAATTAAAATGCCCCAGCTCTAGAATACCGCCTGGTTCTTTATCTACTATTGGGGCTTCCCTAGTCTTTTTAATCCCTTTACTACAATTTCTTCTCGCTTAGTTTTCTTTTTTTCCTTAATAAACTCCTGCTTCAATGAAACTCTGTTTATTCTTCTGTGTTTTTGGCTTTGCAGGAGACAAAACCTGTCCCCTGAGGCACTGAGGTCAAGCCTTAGCAAAATGGATACCAGGTTAGCAGTGTGTATGTGAACTGGGATGGACACACATGAAGAAGGAGAAATTAGAAAGCCAAAGACAAATATTGGCTTTGAGAGAGAATTCATTCATTCAATAACTATTGATTGTAGTTGTTTGAATGGTAGCCCCCCAAAAGATATGCCTATTTCCTAACCCCCAGAACCTGTGAACATGACCTTATTTGGAAAAGAAAAAAAAAAAGGTCTTTGCAGATGTAATTAAGTTAAGGATGTTGAGAAGTGATTATCCTGGATTATCCAGGTGGACCCTAAATCCAGTGACAAGGGTCCTTATGAGAGACAAAAGAGAAGACGTAGACATAGGGGATAGGAGAAGGAGATGTGAAAGTAGAGATAGAGTTTGGAGTGATGCAAGCATAAGCTAAAAGAAGCCAATGAGTGCCAGGCAACTAACTGCCAGAACTGGAAGAAGCAAGGAACTCATCTCCCCTTGAGCTTCCAGAGGGAGAATAGCCCTGTCAACATCTTGATTTCAGACTCTGGATTCCAGAGTTTTGAGAGAATAAATTTCTGTTGTTTTAAGCTACCAAGTTTGTCATAATTTGTTAACAGCAGCCACAGGAAATTAATACATGTACTGTCTATGAAACAGATGCTATTGTATACCCTGAGTATTCAGTGATGAAGAAGAGAGCAGGAGAAATAAACTCATTCATCCATTCAATAAATAATTATTGAATTCTTTTTAGATGCTTGGGATATATCAGTGAACAAAACAGACAATAATATCTGCTTTCCTATAGATTACATACCAGAAAGGGGAAAGACAATAAATAATGACTATAAAATATGTTAATATGTTAAAATACAATAAGCATTATGAAAAAGTAAAAATTAGGACAAATTAAGGGGGATTGGAATATGGGGTGGGCGTTGCAGACTGGGTGTAATTTTAAACAAGTTAGTCAGGATGGCCTGGTAACATTTGAGCAGACTTGGAGTAGGTGAGAAGATTACTATAGGAAGAGTGTTATAGGCAGAGGAAACAGTTAGTACAAAGATCCTAAGCCAGAAGCATGCCTGATGTGTTTGAGAAACAACAAGAAACCATTGTAACTGGATCAAAATGAGCAGGGGAAAAGTGATAGGAGATGAGGTCAGAGAGACAGTGGGGACCCTATTCTGTAGGGCTGAGGGGACCATTGTAGGGACTTCGACTTTGAATGAAATGGGGAACAGAGCAGAGGAGTGACACGAAATGCCTTACATTTAAGAAGAGTTACCCTGGTTGCTGTGTTGATAATAGACTATAGAAGAACAAAGGAAGGAACAAAGAGATGAGTTAGGAAGCTATGCTGCTGTCCAAGCAAGAGGTGATAATGGCTTAGACCAGAATGGTACTAGTAAGAAAAGGTATATTTTGAAGGTAGAGTCAACAGGATTTCTTGATGGATTGGATGTGGGATATGAAAGAGTTTAGAATGACTCCAAAGTTTTGGCCTGAGCAACTGGCAGAATGGATTAGCTGAGATGGGGAAGGCTGTTGGTGGAAGAGGTATGGTGGGCAAAGAGTTGTTGGGTTGAATTTGAGATGTCCATTAGACGTTCAAGTGGTGATTTGTGAGTCAAAGTTGTATATACTAGTCTGGACTGAGGAGTGAGGTCTGAACTAGAGGTTTAAATTTGCATTTATTAAGCATTTAAACTCAGATGAGATCACCAAAGGAGTGACTATAGAATCAGGGGTGTCCAACCTTTTGGCAACTCTGGGCCACACTGGAAGAAGAAAAGTTGTTTTTGTCCATACCTTAAATACATTGCAACAAGTAATCACAAAGACAATCTCATAATGTTTTAAGTAAATTTATGATTTTGTGTTGGGCTGCATTCATAGCCATCCTGGGCTGCATGTGGCCCACAGACCTCAGGTTGGACACCCCTGCATAGATGGAGAACATAAAAAGACCAAGAGCTGAGCCCAGGGGCCCTATACTATTAAGAGATAGAATTATGTGGGGAAAGGCTATAGTTATGGTATAACAGGCATAAAGCTATGGAGTGGGGAGCTAAAGCTTGGCAAAATAAGGTTGGGGTGTATTGTGGAAGCCTGAGTAAAATTGAGCACAGAAGCTGTGTGGTGAGGGGCACAAAGATGGATATAGTACATGAGATAATTGTGGTTGGAAGTGGTTAAGCTCAGATTTTGGGCTTGTATATGCAATAACCTGTATGTACAATGAGCAGTTTGGCCCTCATAACCTTAAGTCTCAGCATGAGGGGATGGTCAGGGCCGGGACCTGAATAATGAAAGAGCAAACGATATCTCATAAATGTATTTCAAGCAATAAAATTTCCCCTTTCACTTACAGGGATACCAGTCAACAAACAGAATCTATGGACTTATCAGAAACATTTAAAGAAGAGTCTGAAAACAGTGCCACTGAAGAGGGTTTAAGAGCATCTGAGTCAAAAACAAGAGAGTCCTGGTCAAAAAAGAAAAGGACATCTTTCTCTTCTTCCTCTTCCCCTTCCTTTGTTTCCTCTTTTTCTGAATCCAGAAATTTTGACTCTATTGGTAAGCCTCTGTACTTTTGATTCACTTTGGATAAGTGTGGCTGTGGCTGTCTTTGCTTATTGTAAAAAGTGATCTCTTAGTGATTCACTCTTTACCCTCCTTCCTGCTTTCTGTGTCCTCTTTCATCCCTGCTTCTCCCCCTCCCCCTACACACCATAGAATTTGTCAGTTCTTTCCCAGCTTCCACAAAGCGTTTTGTGTTTAAGAAGAATTCCTCCCTCCAGGTCAGTTGGACTGGGAGACTCACGTGCACCAGAATCTGCCTGGGCTAATGGACATGGATCAGGAAGAACGCGTTGTTTGGCCGAGAGACTCACTCTTCCGATATTTTGAGTTGCTAGAAAAGCTTCAGTATAACCTAGAGGAGCGTAAGCGCTTGCAGGAGTTTGCAGGTATGGATTGGGGGCAGTCATAGGGACCACAAATTAAGTGTATTGGAGTAGCATATACGACTGAGATAAGGAGGAGGGTGTTTACTATTTTGGTATTTCAGTCTCTGAATTTCCACCTCACACCTAAAAAAGGCAAATCCTTGGTTTGGGATGTTACATTCTGGACATATGTCCTGATTTTTTCTAACCTAGAGAGAACCTGGCAATTTTGCTTCTTCTGTAGGGGACACCTAAATCCTTTCAGGTCTGAGAGCTTGTTTCCCAAGAGGATAGTGTGCCATTTGTTGGGGTGGGCTCTTGCTTGTTTGGGTGGCCCACCCCCTTTTGTACAAATGTGTCTTCTCTCTGAAGGCCATATTTCAGACCTGAGTAGGTCCTTAGGCTCAAGATTTTGAGATTGCATATATGATGACTGATAGTTATTGGAATTAGACAGTGAGCAGAAAGGCCACAAGTGCCCACTACCCTCAACCCCAAAAGAGGTTTATGAATTAATAGTCTTCTCTTCCTTCTCTTCTCTTCAGCATCTTCTAATATCAGCCTACGCAGAGAGAAGTATGTGATTTAAATAGTAGTTATTTTCCCTAAATTTCTCATTTGAAATTCTACCAATTAAAGATTAAATTGGGTTAATAATTTTTCCCTCTAGAAATAAAAACAGACTTCAGGGCCTTTTTTATTTTATTTTTTTTACAATGTAATATAGATTAGTGTTATCTTCCTCATACCTAGTGTTGAAATCAACCTAATGTGAAAATAACAATTATGGAAGAGGATGTGTGTTTGTGGTGGGCACAGTAGGGCAATAAGAGAAATTTATAACATTGGAATGTGGAATTTAGAATGAGATGTCAAAGTGGACATTCACCTACTTCAAAATGTTGCCTAAGGTTAATCCTGCTCTTTCCATTGTCCTCAGCCTTGCTTTCCCACTTGTTCTCTGAGGAGAACAGGGTGAAAGAGAGAAGACAGCAAGGCAGCTTCCTTAATCCTGATTAATTCATCTATGGCAAAGAGTGCAAGTGCATATGGCTTAATTTTTTAAATTTATTTTTCAATCAGTGTTGACATGCAACATATGGCTTAATTAATGTAAAGATTTTAATTTAACATAAATATTTGTGTGAGAACCCTGGAAAGCAGTGTTTTAAAACATTTGTATGTTCTGAATATTCTTAATTCTCCAGCCTCATAGTCTGTTTCTTTATAGTGCAGGCACTGATGAGCTTTGAAGACAAGTAAAGCTGAGGATGGATGGCTTCGGTATCTTTGGCAACAGATAACAAAGGGAATAGTTGGAAACAGAGAATTCAAAGTATAAATGTTTAATAAATACTGCTGATACTTGCCTAGTGTCCTGTCTCTGAGACATAGGGGATACTGAAAGGTATAAAATTAGGTAAAAAAACTTAGTTTAGATGCCAGTGGAGCCTATGGTCCTTGGCTTTCTACACTTTCCACAGCTGCTCAGGCTGACTCTTTCCTTGACTTTGTAACTGTGGTTCCCACCCCTCCTGAAAACTCTACTTCCTGATAGAGTTCTAATTTTACCTCCTCCTTCCCTGGTGGGCACAAGCCCTTCTCGTGGGGATTTGGGGTAAGGAGAGCCCAGGAACTATTGACGTAGCTAATGAGAACTCTTGTTTCCATTGTCTAGGAACATTGCTTCTCCTGTGTACCATTAACTTTTTAAAAATAGTTTATCTCTTTTATTGTATTTTTTTGTATTACCATTTGTCCCCCTTAGGTCCTCTTCCATCTCACCCCTGACCCCCAAAATCACCACACTGTTGTCCATCCATATCAATGAGTTCTCTATCTTTTTCGCTTGATCACACCAACCCAATACCCCCCGCTCCCCACCCCAGCCCAGAGTTCTCAGCCTGCTCTCTATGAGTCTGACCCCATTTTCCTTGTTAGTTCAGTTTGTTCATTAGATTCCACATATGAGTGAAATCATATGGTATTTGTCTTTCTCTGACTGGCTTATTTCACTTAGCATAATGTTCTTCATGTCCATCCATGCTGTTGCAAAGGGTAAAAATTTTCCTCTTTTTCATGGCCAAATGGTGTTTTGTTGTGTAAATGCACCATAGCTGTTTTATTCACTCATCTACTGATGGATGTTTGGGCAGCTTCCATATCTTGGCGATTGTAAATAACACTGCAAAAAACATAGGGTTGCTTATGTTCTTTCAAATTAGTGTTTTGGATATATTCCCAGAAGTGGGATAGCTGGGTCGAAGGCAGATTTATTTTTAATTTTTTAAGGTATCTCCATACAGCTTTCCACAGTGGTTGCACCAATCTGCATTCCCACCAGCAGTGCAAAAGGGTTCCTCTTTCTCTACATCCTAGCCAGCACTTGTTGTTTATTGATTTACTGATGATAGCCATTCTGACAGGTATGAGATTGTATCTCATTGTGGTTTTAATTTGCATTTCTCTGATGATTAGTGATGTTGAGCATCTTTTCATAAGCCTATTGGCCATCTGCATGTCCTCTTTGGAGAAGTGTCTATTCAGGTCCTTTGCTCATTTTTTAAATTGGGTTGTTTGTTTTGTGTTCGTTTTGTAAGTACTTTATAAATTTTGGATATTAACCCCTTATCAGATGTATCAGCGAATATGTTCTCCCATTCTGTGGGTTGTCTTTTTGTTTTGTTGATGATTTCCTTTGCTGTGCACAAACTTTTTAAAAAGATTTTATTTATATATTTTTAGAGAAGGGAAGGGAGGGAGAAAGAGAGGAAGAGAAACATCAATGTGTGGTTGCCTCTCGAGAGCCCCCTACTGGGGACTTGGCCTGCAACCCAGACATGTGCCCTAGACTGGGAATCAAATCAGTAACCCTTTGGTTCACAGGCCAACAATCAATCCACTGAGCCACACCAGCCAGGGCAGCAGTGCAAAAATTTTTCAGTTTGACGTAGTCCCATTTGTTTATTTTTTTCTTTTCTTTCTTTTGCCCAGGGAGCTATATCCAATAAAATATTGCTATGAGCAATATCCGAGATTTTGCTGCCTTTGTTTTCTTCTACGATTTGTATGATTTGGGATCTAACACTTAAGTCTTTGATCCATTTTGAATTTATTCATGTGTGTGGTGTAAGAAGATGGTCTAGTTTCATTTTTCTGCACATATCTGTCCAATTATCCTAACACCATTTACTGAATAAACTATCTTTTAGCCATTTGTATGTTCTCTCCTTCTCTATCGAATATTACTTGACTATAAAGGCGTGGGTTTATTTCTGGGCTCTCTATTCTGTTCCATTAATTTATGTGTTTGATTTTATGAAAAGGCAGTTCCATTTTTAATTTTTTGAGGAAACTCCATACTGTTTTCCAACTTTTTTTTATTTTTTAATTTTTTTTAGAGAGAGAGAAAGAGAGACAGAGAGATAGAGAAACAGCAATTTGTTGTTCTACTTATTTATGCATTCATTGGTTGATTCTTGTATATGCCTGACTAGGGATCAAACCCACAAACTTGGCATATCAAGGCAATGCTCTAACTGCCCTGGTTGGTGTGGCTCAGTGCATTGAGTGCCAGCCTGTGAACCAAAGAGTCATCAGTTTGATTCCCAGTCTAGGGCAGCGCCTGGGTTGCAGGCCAGGTCCCCAGTAGAGGGTACTCAAAAGGCAACCACACGTTGATGTTTCTCTCTCTCTCTTTCTCCTTCTCTTCCCCTCTCTAAAAATAAATAAATAATTTTTAAAAAAATTAAAAAAGAAAAGAACACTCTAACCCACTGAACTACAAGGCCAGGGAACTGTGTACCATTAACTTCAATCAAATATTGTTTTTTCCTGTTTCTGGGCCAAAAGAGAGTTCCTTATTTAATTTCCTTACCATTACTCAGATCAGTGATTCCACTGTGTTGGAGTGTTCAAATCAGTATATGTCCCATAGATTTTTAGCATTAGAAGGGATTTCAGATGAGATCGGGTGCGTTCAGGGTGGTATGGCTGTATGTACATTAGAAGAGATTTCAGAGTTTATCTCCCATCAGAACAAGAACATGTTTTAGAACATCACTAAAAGGGGGATTATCCAGGTGATGCTTAATATTCCTAGTTACAGGGGATCCCATTTCATTGTTGGATTGCTTAAGTCTTCAGAAATGCTTATTATTAAAATTCTATCACTTTTTGAGTACTTACCTTATACATACATAAAAAACATTGAATTTTATACTTTAAAATGGTGAATTTTATGTTATGTGAGTTATCTCTCTTTTTTTTAATGAGTAAAGATTATCTAGAACCAAGAACCAACATTGTGTTGTAGTGATTCCCCATAAAATGAGAAACAAAAAAATTTCTTAAGTAAATGTCAATATATAGTTTTTATTAAATATTTTTATAAGAAATACAGCATAAATACTTGAAAAGGAAAACTAAAAGTACTGTTTTTAGACACAGCTGTATACCTAGAAACCCCAAAGGAGTCACCTAGAATTAGAGATAACAAAGGATTTCCATTAAGTACAAACAGAAGAAGAGAGCTAGGTGAAGGCAGATGCCTGGGAAACAGGAAC
This sequence comes from Pteronotus mesoamericanus, assembly GCF_021234165.1. Lineage (NCBI taxonomy): Eukaryota > Metazoa > Chordata > Mammalia > Chiroptera > Mormoopidae > Pteronotus > Pteronotus mesoamericanus. The sequence continues at coordinate 21,361,153 of NW_026555065.1, forward strand.
AATGAAGGGATATGAGGATGAAGAGGAGCCAGCAAAGAAGCCCGAGAAGGAATTGCTGAAGAGACAGGAGGATAATCATCTAGAGTGATGTCACTAGAGCCAACATAGAATTTCAAGAAAGGAATGGTCCAGTAAGATCTATATTGGAGCATCTAGTGACAATCAGAATACAATAAACAATAAAACAGAGTAAGGAAGAATTATTTAATAAATCTTACATATGCTATTCACAAAGTAGTTGCTCTTTGAGTAGTTTTCTTCAAAGTGTTGGCTGAGAACCAGCAGAATTGGATTCACTTGGTAACTTGTTAGATATGCAGAAATCACAGGTCCAATCCTCAGAGCCATTGAATTAGGTTTTACATATGCATATTTGTTTCAAACTGCTTTATGGGTATTTGGATATAGATCCCTTCCTGGCTTTCTGTAGCTGACCTTCTCAAATGAATGGTCTATGCAGGCTGTCTCATTCTTTAGCTCCTTAATGAAAATGATTTGGTTTCAATGCTAATCAAACGGAAGTTTATTCAACAACTATTTGCTGAGTTCTTGTGTTTCAGACACTGTTGGAGGCATTTGGCTACATCAGCAAATAAACAAGACAAAAATCCCTGCCATCCTAACTAGTTCCTCTTAAGATCACCAAATAATAAACAATAACTTCCATGAAGACTGATTTTACCTCCTTCTGTTCCCCCGCCCCCCTAAATTTCCTTTCCGCATCCCAGGGCCATGTGAAGGCAGCTCCTGAAAAAGAAAAATAAACAAAACCTTTTCTGACTAAATATAAATATTCTAGAGTCTAAGGATCCAGGCCCACTGTCAATAAATCCATTACTCCTCTAGCTTCCATTCTATCCTTGCCCTGACAGAATATCCCTGCTATAGTTCTCACCACTGTTCTTAAGGAAAGGATTCAAGCTCTATGCCAGGTAACTCTAAGGGTTCCTCAGGAGAACTTTGGTAGTGAAGTTAGGATTTAGATATTGTGATATAACTAAACAAGTTTTTCACGTAAGATTTGTATTAAGCTTAGAACATAATTTCCCCCTTGTATCTCCAATTACTATATCTTCAAATACCATCCTGGAACTTAAACCAATGTGTTCCTACTTGGAAACAAAAAATAATTCTTTTATTATACCATAAAGTATATAAAAATAATGCAAGAAGGAAAAAGAAACTTTATAACAGTATAACTTCTACCATAACAACTTTAACTTTTTTAAAAAAAGATTTAATTTAGTTTTTGGGGGGGAAGACAGGGAGAGAAACATGGATGTGTGAGAGATTCATTGATCGTTTGCCTCTAGCACACCCCCAACTGGGGTGGCCCGCAACCCAGGCATGTGCCCTGATGGGTAATTGAACTGGGGATAATTTGATTCCCAGGCCAGTGCTCTATCCACTAGGCCACACCAGCCAGGAATAACTTTTATTTTTATTTTTTAAATTATATTTTATTGATTATTCTATTACAGTTATCCTGACTTTTCCCCCTTTGCTCCCCTCCACCCAGCACCCCCCACTTCCTCAGGCAATTTCTCCATCCTTTTTCATGTCCACAGGTCATGCATGTAAGTTCTTTGGCTACTCCATTTCCAATACTGTACTTTACATCCCCAAAGCTATCCTATAACTACCTATTTGTATTTCTTAATCACCTCGTACCCATTCTTCCACACCACCCCTCCCATCTCTTTATCTTTAACCTTTGGCAATTTAATTATGATGTGTCTTGGAGTGGACCTCTTTGCATCCATCTTGTTTGGGACTTTATGCTTTCTGGACTTGCATGTCTATTTCCTTCACTGAATTAGGGAAGTTTCCTTTCATTATTTTTTCAAATAGATTTCCCATTTCTTACTCTTTCTCTTCTTCTGGCACCCCTATGAAGCGAATGTTGGAACACCTGAAGTTGTCCCAGAGGCTGTTTACACTATCTTTATTTTTTGGATTCTTTTTTTCTTCTTGTTGTTCTGATTGGTTGTTTTTTGCTTGCTTATGCTCCAAATCAATTAATTTGATGCTCAGCTTCATTTAGTCTACTGTTGTTTTCCTGTAAATTGTTCTTTATTTCAATTGGCGAATCCTTCATTTCTGACTGCATTTTTTCTAATGCTGTTAAGGTCCTCAGTAAGTTCCTTGAGCAGCCTTATAACCAGTGATTTGAACTCTGCATCTGATAGATTGCTTATCTCCATTTTGTTTAGCTCTTTTTCTGGAGTTTTGATCTGTCTTTTCACCTGGAACATGTACCTTAGTCTCCTCATTTTGGCAGCCTCCCTGTGTTTGTTTCTATGGATTAGGTAGAGCTGTTATCACTCCCTGTCTTGGTAGCGTGGCCTAATGTAGTAGGTGTCCTGTAATGTCTATTGGCACAACCTCCCCTATCACCCAAGCTGGGTATTCAAGGTGCGCCCTTCTTGTGGGCTGAGTCTGTCCTCCTCCTGTAGTTGAGCCTTGGTTGCTATTGACTGATCAATGGGGGTGGGGGTGGGGATTTACCAGGCCTGTCAGCTGCGAGGATTGGCTTACCACTTACCATCAACCTCCACCCTCCATGGAGGATCAGCTGTGCAGGGGCAGGCTACTGGTGCTCTGATGTGGTCTGTAGCTGTCCACTGGGTGCACAGGTCCTGGGGTTTCCCAGGTAGTGCAGGCCAAGGTCAGCCCCCACCCATATTTTGCCTGGAGCCACCTTGCCTGAGTTACAAAACAACCTGAGATGGCTGCTACTTGTGCTGCTTGGATCTTTCCAGGCGAAGCCAAATTGTGAATCTAGGCTGCTATTTCCTGGCCTGTGGCTCACTGAGGACAGCTGCTGCTGCTTTGAGAGGATTAAAGAAGTTGTGAAGCGTGAGCTAAGATCAGCCATTCATGTGGAAAAGCAGTTTGGTTGGGCCTGTAAGTTGGGTGGGGAAAAATCTCTGGGGATCTCCAATGTGGGTCAGTGTTAGCCAAGTTGATGAAATCTTAGATATGGCACCAGTCTGCCTGCTCTGTGCGGGGAGGGCCCAGAAAAAGGACAATGGCTTCTGCTTGTCTTGATGCTAGGTACCTCAGCCTCCCCTGCTCACTGCTGGTGCCCTTCAAGCCACCTCCCCTGCACTGGAGCTCAGAGAGAGTGAGCCTGAGTAGATGAGTCCATGTGTGAGTTCTTTAAGAGGAACTGCTTGAGACTCCAGAGGTTTCTTCCATCCACTCAATCTCCACTGGTTTTTGCAGCCAGAAGTTATGGGGATTTATCGTCTTGTCACTGAAACCCTGGGCTGGGGGGCCTGGTGTGGGGCTGGGACTCCTTGCTCCTGAGATATCCCTCCCAAATTTTTATCCACCCCAGGGTTGGGTGTGGGACCAGCTTGTTCTACATCTGTGCCCTTCCTATCAGTCTGGATAGTTGTGGTTTCTTCAATTTCACAGTTGTCAGACTTCCATTCAGCTTGATTTCTGTCAGTCTGAGTGATGGTTGTATATTTTAGTTGTAATTTTGTTGTAGTTGTGCAAAGAGGCAAGCTATGTCTGCCTATGTTGCCATCTCAACTGGAAGGAACTTTTATTTTTTAATGTTCAACATGGGTTATTGGTTATGAATCTGTTAATTTTTATTTATTATAATGTATCCGTATGTTATCGCTGTTTTTAATATAAAAGTTTTAAATTTTAAAAATGTTTACTTTATTTCTAAAGGTTTAAAACCTCAGGAAATTCCTATGTCTCATTTCACCTGATATCTTGAGACCTGTACCAGTCAGCCAGACCCTTGGTGTCCAAAAAGAGATTTAGTTCTTCTTTCAACAAAGGTTTTAATGTTTTTTATTTGCTAGTTGTGATGCTCAGTTTTGAGGATAGAATGACTTCAGTATGTGAATGTAAGCCTTTATTAATGCCACTTTTGGAGAGTCTTGTTTTTTACTACAACGTGGAGATATCTTCCCAATGTTTGCATTTGTACTTTTCTATTCATTTGACTTAAAGTAGGGTGTACATTTAAAAATTTTTATTTTGAAATAATTTGAGACTCACAGAAGAATTGCAAAGATAGTTTCTACACACCTGTCATCTGACTTTCTCTAATATTAATATCTTATATTACCATGTTATAATAATCAAAACTAATAAATTAACATTGGTAAAATACTGTTAATGAAAGAACAGTCTTTGGAACTTCTGGCCAAGACGGAGTCATAGGTAGATATACTTTGCTTCTTGCACAACCAAAAGAAGGACAACAACCAATTTAAAAACAAAAAACAACTAGATCTGCCAGAAAATTGAACTGTATGGAAGTCCGACAACCAAAGAATTAAAGAAACTCATCCAGACTGGTAGGAGGGGCAGGGACTGACAGCCAGGTCAGAGAGGATGCACAGCAAGGTGGCAGCCAGTGGACTGGGTGGGCAAGGTGGCAGCTGGCAGACTTAGTGGACCCCAATTTATGTGTGGATAAACTGGGAAAAACACCTGGGGAGTAAGACAGACTGCCCAACCCAGGATTTCAGGCCAGGGAAATAAAGCCTCTAAACCTTCGCCTGTAAAGCCCTGTGGGGGTTGTGGTGACAGGAGACACTCCGGGTCTCACAGGAGAGTCCACTGGAGGGACCCACAGTGTCCTAAAATGTACACAAACCCACCCACCTGGGAATTAGCACCAGAAAGGCACAATTTGCTTGTGGGTAGCAGGAGAAGTGACTGAAAGTGGGGCGAAAGCCAAGCAAGGAGCATTGTTTCCTCTCTGACCCCTCCCCCACATACAGTGTCACAACACAGGGAGTTGGGTTGCTCTGCCCTCGAGAATACCTAAGGTCCTGCCCCTTACAACATAACAGGTGCACTGAGACAAAGAAATATGGCCCAAATGAAAGAACATATCAAAACTCCAGAAAAAGAACTAAGCAGTGAGGAGATAGCCAACCTATCAGATGCAGAGTTCAAAACACTGGTCATCAGGATGCTCACAGAAATGATTGAGTACAGTTGAAAAATAAAGGAAGAAGTGAAGACTATATAAAGTGAAATAAAGAAAAATATGTAGGGAACCGACTGTGAAGGGAAGGAAACTGGACTCCAATGAATGATTTGGAACAGAAGGAAGAAATAAACATTCAACCAGGACAGAATGAAGAAACAAGAATTCAAAAAAATGAGGAGAAGCTTAGGAACCTATGGGACAACTTTAAACAATCCAACATCTGAATCATAGGGGTGCCAGAAGGAGAAAAGGAAGAGCAAGAAATTTAAAACTTATTTGAAAAAATAATGAAGGAGAACTTCCCCAAAGCCAAGGAAATAAGACTTCTAGGAGATCCAGGAAGCTCAGAGAGTCCCAAAGAAATTGGACCCAAGGAAGCACAAACCAAGGCACACCATAATTACATTACCCAAGATTAAAGATAAGGAGAGAACTTTAAAAGCAGCAAGAGAAAAGGAGAGAGTTACCTGCAAAGGAGTTCCCATAAGACTATCAGCTGATATCTCAAAAGAAACCTTGGAGGCAAGAAGGGGCTGGACAGAAAGTCATGAAAGACAAGGACTTACACCCAAGATAACTCTATCCAGCAAAGCTATCATTTAGAATGGAAGGGCAGATAAAGTACTTCCCAGATAAGGTAAAGTTAAAGGAGTTCATCACCTCCAAGCCCTTATTATATGAAATGTTAAAAGGACTTATCTAAGGAAAAGAAGATAAAAAACTATGCACCTTAAAATGATAACAAACTCACAACTATCCACATCTGAACCTAAAACAAAAGCAAAAACAAAAACAAACTAAGCAAACAACTAGAACAGGAACAGAATCACAGAAATGGAGATTACTGATGGGTTATCAGCAGGGAGGGGGTGGGGAAAATGGGGGAAGAAGAAGCATAAATGGTAGGTATAAAATAGATGGGGAGGTTAAGAATAGTATAGGAAATGGAGAAGCCAAAGAACTTAGATGTACACCCATGGACATGAACTAAGGGAGGGATGCAGGAGGGAGGGGGGTGCAGGGCAGAGGGGATGTAGGGGAGAAAAAAGTGGGACAACTGTAATAGCATAATCAATAAAATATACTTAAAGAAAACAAAGTACGGATTTTATTAGCATTTCACCTGTTTTTCTACTAAGACTTTATTAGGATTCTACCTGTTTTTCTACTGATGTTCCTATTCCATTCTAGGACCTTGTAAAAGATATGACATTGCCTTTAGTTATTACTTCTTTTTAGTCATCTCTAGTTGTAACATCTGCCTTAATCTTTCCTTATCTTTTACAACCTTGACATGTTCGAAGAGTTCTGGTCAGGTAGTTTGTAGAATGTCCCTCAATTTGGGTTCATCTGATGTTTTCTCATGATTACATTGTGATCATGAATTTTTAGAAGAATACCATGAGGTCAAGTGTCCCCCTCAGCACATCCTATTATGAGGTATATAATAGTGACACATCTTATAACTGGTGATGTTTTACTGCTGTGGTGTTCTATTTTTGTCATACCGCCCACATTTATCAATTGGAATTCTTTTGTAAAGAACTGTCCCTTCTCTGATGTGAACATTTAAAATCTTTGAGTGGAAGCAGTAAGCTCATCACCATGGTATAGTTCTTAGCCCTTATGTGTGGAGTAGCATTAATTTTTTTAAACAAATCATTTGTTTAACATTATGTGCCAGTAACTGTGTTATGCACTTGAGGTACAACAAGGTGTAGTCTCTGTTTGAGGGCTTATAGTCTAGTATAGTGTAAGATGATACTTATGAGGGGGACCCAAAAAAACTCCAGAATTTATTTATTAAAAATTGTGTATTTATTCATATATGTTTAAACTTCAGTCACCTTCAAAGTACTCTCCATTTGATGCAATATACTTAACAAGATGTTTGTTCCTGTGCTCAAAACAGTTTTTGAGCTTGTCGATTTTGATGCCTTTTAGTGCTTCTGCTGTCTTTTGTTTCACCTTTTCAAAATTGGCAAAATGTTTCTCTTTGAGGACTTTTTTCATCTGGGAAACAAAAAAAAAAAAAGTTGCTTGGGCAAGAGCAGGTGAATAGGTAGGGTGTGGCACAGGGGTCATGCTGCTTCTGGTCAAAAACTGCTGAACACTCAGCCTGGTGTGGGCAGGTGCACTTGTAAATCACCCATAATGAAATGGGCAAAGGTGTTGAAAGCCGTAAAAAAAATTCACTGAAGCCAATCACAACCTCTCAAAACACCACCAGCTATACAGATATAGATGGGTTCCTAGAACATTTTACTTAGCAGAGGAAGCCTGTACAGCAAGGGTCCCACTCTTCAGAAGATAATTCCAGGTTTTTTGGGGTCAGAACTTGTATGTTTTGGTATAGAAGACTATGTAGATTCCTCTGAGTAGCATACGATCTTACAAAAGCCTTAATAGGACCAAATAAGACTACTTATCTGACTGGCCTGTCTCCCTATTTTTCAGCCTCTCTTCAGTGAGGACAAACTGGGCCTCCTCCCCTCCATGTCTATGTCTATCCCTCAACACCTCTAACTAGAGGTCTTTACTACTTTACTTTCTCCTCTGAAATCTCACACAAGTTTCTCTTGTTGGCCAACCATAACATGGAACCATACAGGAAAAGGAATTCTGGGAAATTTATTCCAGTTTAGCTAAACCAACAACATTGAAAACCACCACAGCTCATTTTGACCATTGTACTGTCATTGAAATGTTCTTTGGCTTCATGACCCCACTCTCTTCAAGTGTTCCATTGGATTGCTTCAGTTCCACTTTTTTGCTAGGTATCTTCTCCCTAAGCTTTAAATGTGTGGTCCTCAGCCATTTTTGCTTCATATTCTACAAATTCTAACTAGTTTCATTCACTTTTATTGTTGTTCTTGTTTGCTTAGTTTGTTTTTTAGATACAACTTTTGATTGATATGTATTTATTGCCATTTTATTGTTCATAGTTTTGATCTCCTTTTTCTTAAATAAGTCCCTTTAACATTTCATATAACAATGTTATTGTGATGATGAACTCCTTTAGTTTTTTCTTGTTTGGGAAGCTCTTTGTCTGCCCTTTGATTCTAAATGATAGCTTTGCTGGGTAGAGCAATCCTGGCTGTAGGTCTCTGCTTTTCATGACTGAATATTTCTTGCCAATTCCTTCTAGACTGCAAAATTTCTTTTGAGAAATCAGCTGACAGTCTTATGAGAACTCCCATGTAGGTAACTTCTTTTCTCTTGCTCCTTTTAAGATTCTCTCTTTACCTTTAACCTTGGTGTGGGGTTCTCTGCATCCATCTTGTTTGGGACACTCTGTGCTTCCTGGACTTGCATGCCTATTTCCTTCACCAAATTAAGGAAGTTTACTTTCCTTATATTTTAAAAGATGTTATTTATTTATTTTTAGAGAGAGGGGAAGAGAGGGAGAAAGAGTGGGACAGAAGCATCAATTTGTTACCTCTTACACACCCCCAACTGGGGACCTGGTCTGCAACCTAGGCGTGTACCCTGACTGGGAATCAAACTAGCAACATTTCGGTTCATAGGCCAGCACTCAATTCACTGAGCCACACCAGCCAGTGTGGATTCTTTTTTCTTTTGTTGTTCCGATTGCTTGTTTTTTTGCTTCCTTATGTTCCCAATCATTGATTTGATTCTCAGCTTCATCCACTCTACTGCTGTTTCCCTGTTAATTGTTCTTTATTTCAATTAGTGAATCCTTCATTTCTAACTGAACCTTTTTCATACTTTTGAGGTCCTTACTGAGTTCCATGAGCATCCTTATAACCAGTGTTTTGAACTCTGCATTTGATAGATTGCTTATCTCTATTTCATTCAGCTCTTTTTCTTGAGTTTGATCTGTCCTTTCACCCGGACCATGTATCTTTGTTTCTTCATTTTGGCAGCCTCCCTGGGTTTGTTTCTATGGATTAGGTAGAGCTGCTATCACTCCCTGTCTTGGTAGTGTGGCCTAATGTAGTAGGTGTCCTGTGGCGTCCATTGGTACAACCTCCCCTATCACCCAAGCTGGGTACCCAAGGTGCACCCTTCTTGTGGTCTGAGTATACCCTCCTCTTGTATTTGAGCCTTGATTGCTGTTGGTAGGTCAATGGGAGGGATTGACCAGGCCACTCAGCTGCAAGGACTGGCTATGACACTGACCACTGACTCCTGGCCTCTGTGGAGGATCAGTTATGCAAGGGCAGGCTGGTGGTGCTCTGACGTGGTCTGTAGTTGTCCACTGGGTGTGCTGGCCCTGGGCTGCAAGGGTGGGCTGCTGAAGGCCAAGGTCAGCCCCTACCTGTGTTTTGCCCAGGGCTACCCTGCCTTACTATAAAACAATCTGAGATAGCCACTACTTGTGCTGGCTTTGGAGATTCCCAAGCAAAGCTAAGTTGTGAATCTAGGCTGGCTGCTACAGTGTTGTGCGTGGGGCAAGAGGTATGGGGATTGGCAGCTCACTAAGGCCAGCTGTTGCTTGTTTGACAGGATTCAGAAGTTGTGAAGCATGAGCCAAGACAAGCCATTCGTGTGAGAAAATCTGTTAACAACTTGGGTGGACCCATCGGTTGAGTGGGACAGAGTCTCAGGTGATCTCCAAGTATGGCAAACTGTGTTAGCCAGGTTGATGGAGTCTCAGATATGGAATCCACCTTCTGGATCTATGGCTCTGTGGGGAGATGGTTAAGAAAAGGGACATTGGCCTCTGCCTGCCTTTCTGTGTGGGAGAAAGCTGTCCCCCAGCTATCGCTTTGATGCCAGACACTTCATTTCCTCCTTGTATGCCACTCGTGCCTTTCAAGCTGCCACCTCAGTGCAGGAGCTCAGAGGGAATGGGGTCTGAGTAGGTGAGTCTGTGTGTGAGTTCTTTAAGAAGAACTGCTTGGGACTCTAGAAGTTTCTTCCATTGACTCAATCCCCACTGGTTTTTGCAGCCAGCAGTTAGGGAGACTTATCTTCCTGGCACTGGAACCCTGGGCTGGGGGTCCTGGTGTGGGGCTGGGACTCATTGCTCCCAAGATATCCCTCCCAATTTTTATATATAACACATGGATATGGGATCAGCCTGTTCTGTGTCTCTGTCCCTCCTGCCAGTCTGGGCAGGCATGGTTTCTTCAATTGGGTAGTTGTCAAACAATCTTTCTACTTGATTATTGCTGGTTCTAATTGATGTGGTTCTATGATGAGATGAGCTGTGTTTACCTTTACCAACATCTTGACCATAATTTCCTAATTTAAATTAAAAAAGTTTTTTTGTATTGGTTTTTAGATAGAGAGAGGAAGGGGAGAGAGGTAAATGAACTATTTAATTAATTATCATAACTCTATACTAGTATTTCTCCTGTTTACAGGAAAAAAAACAAACAAACCTGCTACATGGAGAAGGTCTAAAATTGCCCAGGACACACTGCTAGTAAAGATGGGGTCCAGAATTTGAATATAGGCCATCTCATTTTTTGCTACTGTATTAGACAAAAATGGAGACTTAATTATGAGAGTTTTTATAGAACCAAGTGCAGAAATTCATGTGGATTGTAGGATGGGCTGGAACCAGGAGTTAGAGGGCTCTTGGGAACCCAGGCAATATTCTTCCTCTGATTATCCTCTCTGCTTTTCAGACTAGATGTGGTACCTTTGATAGGAAAAGGGAAAATATTGGTAAATTGAAGCAATAAATCATTTCACTGGCTCCAACTTTTGGCTCTCCTTGGAAAATCCCAGCACTGCCCTCAACTCCTTCTGTAGCCTGGGCCAACTAATTTCCAATTCTTTGGACATCAATTTTCTAATTTATAAAATGAGAAGTTTTTACTGGAGGATTCCCCAGTTCCTTTCCAGCTCTAAAATTCATGTTCCCAAGTGAACCTTATAGGGCAGAGGTGTATTAATAATGGATTTGAAGGTGTAGGTTTGGGGAATAAAATAGAAGAGAGTTCTAAGGAAAGAGGGACAGAATAATGGTTTGAGTGGAGCCTCAGCGTTAAATTACTATTTAGAGCTAGTATCAGGTAAAAGACCTTCGGGGATATATAAATGGAAGACAGAGAAGTCTTCTCACCCTGACACCAGACCAGGTTATTTTGAATGAGATATCTCTGATCTATGATCAGTTCTCTCTCTCTCTCTCCCCCCCTCTCCACCCCCTTCATGAAGGTAGGGGGGCAGCCTCCTTGCACAGTGGTTTAATCTGGTTTATCTCTTTTCTTAGCCCAGAATTTTCTATAGGGCTTTTACTAAGGTCACAGCAAGAGAGCCAGCAGGCAAACAAACCCAAACATTTGAATGGCCTAGTGAGCAAGTCTCGAACAACTGACTGGGTCTATTTCCTTATCCATAAGATGAGAGGTTTGCTTTGTGTGCTCTCTGAAGTCCCACCCAGCTCTTAACATTTTATGGTTCTGGGTTCTGAATCAAAAGCAGATCTCCACTTCCTGAATGCTCTATCCTTGGACCAGAACTTTGTCTCCATCCCTCTTCTCTGTTTACACCTGGCTTCCAAATTCCTTTCTCCTGGGCTCCCATTCTTCCTTAATTCCCTTAGATTCTACTAGCTTTTTAGCTCCTTTGAACCCTCTTTATTTTCTTATGTTTTTCTGCAGAGACCCCAGGTTATACCCTGGGTCTCCAGTTCTCCATCTCCATGTCTGTCTATTCCTATTTACATCCTGGCTCCTAACTGAAGCTATCCCCTTGGGCTCCTCCAAGGGCCCCTTGAGATCCCCTATCATTTGTCCCTCTCATAGAACACACCTTTCTCCAAAGTCAAAGGATCAGGTATTCAGTGGCTCAGGTGACAAACCTGCTGTCAGGTTACAGATATTGTTTCCTGAAAGACCACACTACAGTGTCAGTGGAGACTCAGGCTGCCTATAGTGCCCTGCCCTTACCTAGCTATCCCACACAAGGTGAGAATAACCAGAATTCACCTCTAGTACCAGTGCTCACCTGGAAACATGGCTCTGAGCCCCTGGCCCCTGCTGCTGCTGCTGCTGCTGCTTCTGTCTTATACAGGTGAGAGAAACCGTGAGCAGTGCTGGAGATGAAGGGGAAGGTTGCTGGAAGGAGACTTAAGAATGTGGAGATTAACTGGTTAGGTAAAAGATAAAGGGGCAAAGAAAGGGCGCAGGGACTGGAACTAAAGGAGAGAATGCGAGTTATGAAAGCAGGCCAAGGCAATGTAGGCTGATGAAAGGGACCCAGCTCCCCATCCCCTTCACCTCATCTTTAGATCCAGGCTAGGACTGGGTTCCCGGGCAGGGCAGGGTTTGGGTTCTAGGCTCTTCCTCTGTAGTGACCTCCAGTTTCTCTTCTTACAGTGACTCTGGCCCCTATTGGGCCTCAGTCCCTGGACCCTGGTCTCTCCCTCCTGAAGTCGTTGCTCTCCACTCTGGACCTGGCTTCCCGGGGGTCCCTCAGCCACTCACAGTTCTCTTCATTCTTGGCCAACATTTCTTCTTCTTTTGAACCTGGGAGAATGGGGGAGGGACCGGTGGGAGAGCCACCACCTCCCCAGCCCCCTGCCCTCCGGCTCCATGATTTCTTAGTGACACTGAGAGGCAGCCCCGACTGGGAGCCAATGTTAGGGCTGCTAGGGGATGTGCTGGCACTACTGGGACAGGAGCAGACCCCCCGGGAATTCTTGGGGCACCAGGCAGGTGTGCTGGGTGGACTTGCAGAGGTACTGCTGGGAGCCTTAGTTCCTGGGGGACCCCCTATGCCTACCCGGCCCCCATGCACCCGTGATGGGCCCTCTGACTGCATCCTGGCGGCTGACTGGCTGCCTTCTCTGCTGCTGTTGTTAGAGGGCACACGCTGGCAGACCCTGGTGCAGGTGCAGCCCAGCGTGGAACCCACAAACGCCACAGGACTTGACGGGAGGGAGCCAGCTCCCCACTTCTTACAGGGTCTATTGGGGTTGCTCATCCCAATGGGGGAGCTGGGCTCTGAGGAGGCTCTTTGGGGAGGTCTGCTGCGCACAGTGGGGGCCCCCCTCTATGCTGCCTTCCAGGAGGGCCTGCTCCGTGTCACTGACTCCCTGCAGGATGAGGTCTTTTCCATTCTGGGGCAACCAGAGCCTGATGCCAATGGGAAGTGCCAGGGAGGTGAGTGCTTCTGGGGCCGGGGCTGGGCTACGGCAGGGCAAGAAGGGGTGACATTGGGGTAGATCTTCTTTTTTACTGTTTCCCTCCTAGGCAACCTACGGCAGCTGCTATTATGGTAAGTAACAGGAGGGGAGTCCTGGGGGCTGGGCTGGGGAAGTTGTCAGTTTCCAGAGTGGGAGAGGACTCTGACAACTTAGTGGTTTTGGTGGTTTTAGAGTGTGACTGTTTGGGTTGGTGTTCCAGCTCTACTTCTCTCTAGCCATGTGATCTTGGGTAGGCCACATACTCATTCTGTGCCTCAGTTTCCCCAGTGGTAAAATATGGGTAATATTAGCTACTGCAGAGTTGTTGTAAGAGCTTAAGTAAATTGATACTGTATGTGTAAATCACATAGACCAGTTCCTGGCACATAGTGCTTAATAAATGTTAGCTAATAAAGATGGAATGTTGGGGGCGGAGGAGAAGACCAGATTTCTCCACCCCTTACTATTTCTGTACAACAGTGCCAGAGCACAACTGGACATGTTCAGTTGTTGGACAGATTTACTGATATGAGGCCAACCAAGGGTTATGTTTAAACTACCTAAACACATATAAAAAAGAGGAAGAAGGGGCCAGGTAAACAAAGGGATTCCAACTGGGCTTCTTCTAGGTGATTTTGTGCCTCAGCAGGCAGATCTCTCTTCTCCCCCCCACCCCTGCCCCCATCCCAGCATTTACAACAGTAACACCTGCACTCCCAGGAACCTCTCGCTTTGGCAAAGCCTATGCTTGCCACCACCCCCTGGAGGGCTCTGGGCCAGGGTCAGACTCTTCAACTGGAGGAAATGTGAACTGACCAGATCCTGCCTGTTCCTCCCTTGCACCCAGGGGCGTCCGGCACAACCTTTCCTGGGATGTCCAGGCACTGGGCTTTCTGTCTGGATCACCACCCCCGCCCCCTGCTCTCCTTCAGTGCCTGAGCACGGGTGTGCCTCTGCCCAGGACTTCCCAGCCCTCAGCCCACATCAGCCCTCGCCAACGCCGAGCCATCTCTGTGGAGGCCCTCTGCGAGAACCACTCAGGCCCAGGACCACCCTACAGCATCTCCAACTTCTCCATCCACTTGCTCTGCCAGCTCACCAGGCCTGCCACTCCGCAGCCCCCTCCCAGCATCACTGCCATCTGCCAGACAGCTGTGTGGTATGCAGTCTCATGGGCACCAGGTGCCCAAGGCTGGCTACAGGCCTGCCACGACCAGTTTCCTGATCAGTTCCTAGAAGCAATTTGTACCAACCTCTCCTTTTCAGCCCTGTCTGGCCCCAACCGCCGCCTGATAAAGCCACTCTGTGCTGGTCTGCTCCCACCCCCTACCAGCTGCCCTGAAGGCCTGCCCCCTGTTCCCCTCACCCCAGATATCTTCTGGGGCTGCTTCTTGGAGAATGAGACTCTATGGGCAGAGCGGCTGTGTAGGAAGGCAAGTCTGCAGGCTGTACCCCCCAGCAATCAGGCTTGGGTTCGGCATGTATGCCAGGGCCCTACCCCAGATATCACTGCCTTCCCACCCTGCCACATTGGACCCTGCGGGGAACGCTGCCCAGATGGGGGCAGTTTCCTGATGATGGTATGTGTCAATGACACCATGTATGAGGCCCTGTTGCCCTACTGGCCCTGGCTGGCAGGCCAGTGCCGAATAAGTCGTGGGGGCAATGACACTTGCTTCCTAGACGGGCTACTGGGCCCTCTTCTGCCCTCCCTGCCACCACTGGGACCATCCCCACTCTGCCTGGCCCCAGGCCCCTTCCTGCTTGGCATGCTCTCCCAGTTGCCACGCTGTCAGTCCTCTGTGCCGGCCCTTGCCCACCCTACACGCCTACATTATCTCCTGCGCCTGCTGGCCTTCCTCCTGGGTCCAGGGGCCGGAGGGACTGAAGCTCAGGGGATGCTGGGTCAGGCCCTGCTGCTCTCCAGTCTCCCAGACAACTGTTCCTTCTGGGATGCCTTCCGCCCAGAGGGCCGGCGCAGTGTGCTGCGGACAGTTGGGGAATACCTGGAGCAGGAGGAACTGCCAACTTCACCAGACTTTGAACTCACTGATAACCCCAGCTCTGGAATGAGCAAGATGGAGCTCCTGGCCTGCTTCAGTGTGAGTGATCTGCCAAGGTGAAAGTTCTCGGAAGAGAAGGAAGGGCCTCCCTGGGAATTCTCTCATAATGAAAGGCAGTAGTATAGTGTAGTGGTTTAAGCATACAGCTCTGGGTCAGACAGCACTGCATTTATCTCTTTGTTTTGTGATCAACCTTGTACAAGCTAATTAACCTCTCTGAACAACTTTTTTCTCATCTGTAAATGGGAGAGAATAATGGTGCTACTCTTTTAGGGTGACTATAAGGATGACATGAGATAATATATGCTGTGGGATTAGCACAGTGCATGAGATAGAAACGTAATAAATGTTATCTTGTTTTCTTTCTGATTCTTTAACTCTCCCCCTTTCTGCTTCAGAAAGGAAAGGGATCTAGTTAGAAGGCTCTAATTCTGTCCCTAGACAGCGAGAATTGAAAGCTGGTAAAAATAGGAAAATAAGGCAGAAAAGAGAAAAATTCAGGAAGACTGAATCAGAAGTCTTGGATTCTAAGTTCAACTATGCCACAAATCAGTATGGCCGTGAGCAAGTAATTTAATTTAGTTTTCTGGGCTTCAGTGTCTCCTTATAGAATGAAGGGGCCAGAATATGTAAATGCCATACTTCATTGAGTGCTTGCAATGTGTAAGACACTTTGCTGGGCTCTATAGGGTATATAAAGATTTCTTACTCCATGTTAGGGCCCATCTTTCTCAAGCCCTGGGATCAATGAAGTGGGATTAGATAGGCTCATAGTAATTTGGCTCAGATCTATGAGTATTTATTGAGCCAACATGGACCTGGCTTGGAAGAGGATATAGGTATAGGAGATATTAGAGACAGGGTCTCTGACCTAAAAGAGTTTAACGCCTGAGGAAATACATACTAGCTTCATCCTAGCAAGTGGAGTTGGACTGCCCGAGGAAGCTTCAGGAGAGACAGAGAAAACAGCTCTCTTGGCATCTTGTCTGTCTCCCCACCAGCCTGTGCTGTGGGATCTGCTCCAGAGGGAGAAGAGTGTTTGGGCCCTGCAGATTCTAATGCAGGTAACAGTTGGAGGAATTTGGGGGAGGGGGCAGGGTGACAGCTGTGGCCTGAGGTCCCTGCCCAGGGAGGCCATACTCACCATGACTTCCTACTCCCAGGCATACCTGCACATGCCCCCGGAAAACCTCCAGCAGCTGGTGCTTTCAGCAGAGAGGGAGGCTGCTCAGGGCTTCCTGACACTCATGCACCGTTCTTGGTCCCAGCTCCAGGTGGGCATAGAGGGGGAGGGGAACAGGGTGGAGAATGAAAGCTAGGAATCAGGAGAACCTAGAACCTGGTGCACAGAAGGCTGGCCCCAGTGGAAGGAAGAACTCAAGAGAGGAGAGGAAAAACATACTGAGCATCTCCAGAGCCAGCATCCATTTCTGTGCCTTAACAGGTACCACCATCTGAGGAGCAGGCCCTTGGTCACCTGACAGCTTTGCTGCTCCAGAGGTACCCACGCCTCACCTCCCAGCTCTTCATCGACCTGTCACCGCTCATCCCCTTCCTGGCTGTTTCTGACCTGATGCGCTTCCCACCATCCCTGCTGGCCAATGACAGTGTGTAAGGACTTCACACCACTCCTCGTGGTCCTGAGAGTCAGGCCAATCCCATTCGCCTAGAGCAGCTTCTTCCACAGCATTCTTCTCTATTAAAACTAGGGAGAGTTTCCTTTCTGCTCATGACAGTGGGGCTGCAGAGAACCAGGGGACAATTTGGAACAGGGCTGAGGGTTAAGGCTTATTACTTTCCCCAGCCTGGCTGCCATCCGGGATAACAGCCCAGGAATGAGGCCTGAACAGAAAGAGGCTCTGGCAAGGAGACTGCTAGCCCCTGAGCTGTTTGGGGAAGTGCCTGCCTGGCCCCAGGAGCTGCTGTGGGCAGTGTTGCCTCTGCTTCCCCACCTTCCTCTAGAGAACTTCCTGCAGCTCAGCCCTCACCAGGTATGAGAATCATCCTCACTTGACTAGTCTATCTTCTACTAGGTGGGATGGGAGTCAGAAGCATGTCTCCTAGTGAGCCTCTTCCTGCAACTGTCCCATAGTGACCTAACTCAAGCTGATCCTCCCCATCTCAGATCCAAGCCCTGGAGGATAGCTGGCCTGCAGCAGGTCTTGGGCCAGGACATGCCCGGCATGTGCTGCGTAGCCTGGTGAACCAGAGTGTCCAGGATGGAGAGGAGCAGGTGCGCAGGTGAGTGGTTGCAGGATCAGTGATTAAGGCCAGAGTGGGAGAGATGCGGGTGCAGTTGTCATGATGGCTTAGGGTCCTAGGTAGAAAGGGGCAAGAGAGTAGGCAGGGGCGGGCTCCAGGAGAGACACCTACCTATGACACTTTCCTAGTTTTATGGCATGGCCTAGTTTAGTGGTCAGAGTACCTACTCCATGCACCCACATGATCCCTGCCTTAGTACCATCCTCAGTGACCAGATGAAGGCCAACTTTGTGCCCTCCTCAGGCTGGGGCCCCTTGCCTGTTTCCTGACCCCTGAGGAGCTGCAGAGCCTGGTACCCTTGAATGATCCAATGGGGCCGGTAGAACAGGGGCTGCTGGAATGTGCAGCCAATGGGACCCTCAGCCCACAAGGACGGGTGAGTCCCTTGGCACAGGCCCACCAGACTCTAGGATTTCCCTGGGTCTGCATGGAGGACTTGCCCAGTCATCTCAACCAAGCTTGAACACTGTGCCAGCCCTCCCCCCACCTCTGCCACCTCCATTCCTTAGGCCACTCTTATCTGTTACCACCTCTTCCTCATCCTACCCCATCTGGTCTGAGACACTCCACACATATCCTTTGACATCTTGAACCCAACCTCTTCTCTCCCATCCTTGGTTCCAAGCCCTAGCCTAGGCTCTGGGAAACCTAGATGTGGGATTAGAAAGGTTTAGGTCACCTGTCTTTTCTCTCCAGTCCCACATCTTTTTTGGTTACAGGTGGCATATGAACTTCTGGGGGTGTTGCGCTCATCTGGAGGAGCTGTGATGAGCCCCCGGGAGCTGCGGGTCTGGGCCCCTCTCTTCCCTCAGCTGGGCCTCCGCTTCCTGCAAGAGCTGTCAGAGCCCCAGCTTAGAGCCATGCTTCCTGCCCTGCAGGGAACCAGTGTCACACCTGCCCAGGTGGGCCTATCTCACTTCCTGGCATCCACCTTCCATCCCCTGGAATGCCAGTCAAGAGAATTACATCCTGGGATACCATCAGCCTCCCTGAAACCTCCTAATCCTCTGTTCCAAAGAGTATTCCCTCATTCCCCTTCCTCAGATCAAGAAACAGCCAAGAGCCAGGCTGGTACTGGGGGTGGTAGAGAGAGGGAGAGAGAGGGGGAAGTTTTGGAGGGCAGTTCCTGGGCACCTGCTTAGGACCTGGCTGTCTGGACCTGAGAACTGTTGTATCCTGTCCCATCCCACCTTAGGCTGTCCTGCTACTTGGACGGCTCCTTCCTAGGCACGAAGTAAGTAGCAGCAACTTTTCAACATCCTTGAGAGGTCTCTGTGCCCCCTTTCCTTAGCTCCCACATCTGCCCCTTTGTCCCTCTCAGCCCCCCTCATACCTGCTGCCTGGCTGGGCTGTGATTGTTGTCTTCCCCACCACCCTGCCCTTCTTCTTCAGGGCTCTTGTCTCTCTTGCTTCCCAGCTGTCGTTGGAGGAACTCTGCTCCTTGCATCCTCTGCTCCCAGGCCTCAGCTCCCAGACACTGCAGGCCATCCCCAGGAGAGTTCTGCTCGGGGCCTGTTCCTGCCTGGCCCCTGAACTGTCACGCCTCTCAGCCTGCCAGACGGCAGCACTGCTGCAGACCTTCCGGGTATGAGAGTAGGGGTGGGGGGAGGGGGGCATGTGCAGTGAGACAATCAGGGCTGTGGGCTCTGGCTAGGAGGAGGGTATCTTCGCTCTGGCCTGGGAAGGCCTCCCATACCTCCCCCCACACCCAGTAACACACACACATACTTCTCATTCAGGTGAAAGATGGAGTTAAAAATACGGGTGCTACAGGTGCTGGGGCAGCTGTGTGTATCCCTGGTCAGGTATGTGTGGGATCCCCCGACTAAGCTCCTCTCCATGTCCCAGGGCAGTTGCATATGGTTGGTGCTGCCCCAGGCAGCGGACCTGGGAATTCAGGTCAGCTCTGTGCCCACCAAGACATTAGCAGCTCTCCCCAGTTCCAGATTCAGGACAGCATGACCCACACTGTTGTAAAATATCAAAGTCAGAAGGGTCTGAGAAACCTTCCAGGCCAACCATCCCACTCACAGATAAATAGACCAAAGCTCAGAGAGGCTAAGGCACTTTAGTTCATCAGGTGCCTAAATAGCAGCAACACTTGACCACAATTGCCTTCAATGGGAGGACTGTCAGGTGTGCATTGCTGCAGTGGCACATGCTATTCCACTCTGATCCTAGCTTTGGTCCCTTCCTGTCCCCATGGCTCCCTTCTTCTCTGAGGGCCGTGTGCAGACCCTCTCATCTACCACTACGTTGCTATACCCATCCCCACCAGCAGCCCATCCCCACCACTTGGCCAGACTGCCTGCTTCCCCTGCTCCCACTAAAGCTACTGCAACTGGACTCTCCGGCTCTTCTGGCTGACCGAAGGCGCTACCGGGAGCTTCCTTGGTCTGAACAGCAGGTAATTCTCCCCACTGACCCCAAAACTACTTCCCTTGCTCCATCCATTCCACCCCCTTTACCCATCTCTCAGCCCTAGATCTAGCATCTTATTCGTAGTGTCCTGTATAATGTGACTTGCTTTGCTCTTTCTCCCCCCTCCCTATTTCTCCATGTCTTTCTCTCTCTGCTTCTTTCTCCATCTGTCTCTTTATGCCTGTCTCTGTCTGTCTCTTTCTCTCTCTCTGAGAGAGGAGCAGACATTTGGGAGAGTGAGAGATGGGTGGGGTCCGTTGGGTCAGAGGCAGAACTGGGTGCAAGGCATCTTAGGTCCTTGGGCAACATGTCTGCTGGGAAGCGGTTCCTCTTTCTTTCTCTCGTAGGCACAGTTTCTCTGGAAGAAGATGCAAGTGCCCACCAACCTGACCCTCAGGAATCTGCAGTGAGTAACTTGTGTTGAGCAGTGAGTTAATTCAACTAGCATTTTTAAAGGCTTACCATGATTCAGGCACCATGCGATATGCACTGGTGGTTAGGGGGATGAATGATGCATGGTCCCAACCTGCGGACATTCTCCTGGGTCCTCCTCTCCTTACTCCCTGCCCTTCCACAGTGCCACACCTGTCCCAGCTAGATCTAAGGGACTCGGGAGACGCAGGTTCAGGTCCCAGGCTTGTCACCTATTTGTGATTTTGAGAAAGTCACTTAAACTCTATAAACTTCAGTTTTGTCTTCTGTAGGATGGGAATTAAAATGGTACCTAATTCATAGGTAGTTGTGAAGATTAAGTGAGATAAGGCATATGAAGTACCTAACACAGTGCTTGGCCCAGCATAAGCTTCCAGTAGACATGTGCTATTAGTGGTTTAATCCAAAGTGACTTCAGAGCCACTGGCCAAGCAGGAATAAACAGGAATAAATAAATATTACTTATCTACACCCACAGTAAAAGAACCATGGGCTTCAGAATCTGAGGACATTAGCTCTAGTCTCAGTTTACCACGTTTCTAGTAGAATGATGTTGGGAACATCATTTGACCTCTGTAAATCTTTATTTTCTTCTCTGATAAATAGCGATAATGTTGTGGGGAGCTAATGAGACTACCTATGGAGAAACATTTCTCAAACTCTAAATTACCATAAACAAGCATCTGTACTTGTGTTGAGAGTGTTGATACTAAGGAGCAGACAGGCTGCAGCATGTGTTGAATGAACATCTACCCACTCACACACCCACAGGGCTCTGGGAACCCTGGCAGGGGGCATGTCCTGTGAGTTTCTGCAGCAGATCAACTCGATGTCAGACTTCCTTGAAGTGGTACACATGATCTATCAACTGCCCACTGGAGTTCGGGGGAGCCTGGTGAGAGAGGTGTTTGGGCATTAAGTAGGACCAGGGAGGCAGGCACCCTGGGTATACAACCCTGCTCCCATGCTCAGCCCTGTCCTGCCCTGCTTCCCCACCCTTTTCCACAGCGGGCCTGTATCTGGGCAGAGCTACAGCGGAGGATGGCAATGCCAGAGCCAGAGCTGGCCACCCTGGGGCCAGAACTGAGTGGGCTAGACACCAAGCTACTCCTGGACTTGCCGTAAGTGCTACAAATGGAGATCCTGGGTCCTTAGAAACTGAACACAAAGTAGAAACTCTGCCCTTAGAAAATGCCCTAGAGGTGGTAATTTTTCTTTTTGATGGTTTCTTGGTATCAAGTATTGCCAGAAGCTGAGGATTCTATTGAAAGTTGCCAGTGTAACAACTGGTTCCCAGGACAGGGCCCCAGCATGCGACAGCTGAGGGTGGCAGCCCTGTGATGTGGCCTGCTAAGCAATCTGAAAATAATCTAGGCCACATTAATAGAGATAAGAGTATCTGAAATGAGGGAAGCAATGGTCCAATTCTGCCCCAGAGGATTGTAGTGCACTTAGGGCACTGTGTTCTCACTGAGTTCAAAGGGGTAGATAGAGAAAATCTATGAATACTCCAAGGGCTATCAAGTAAAAAACAAATGGCATATTTCTAAATGGTCTCATTGGATATGGCTAGGTCCAATGAATGAAAATCAGATTTTTGCACAATATAAAGAAAATTGAGGTAGTGAGTTTCCAGTTATTGGAGCTATTCAAGTCTAGTCTGGATGGCCCAATGTAATGAATATTGTAGAGCAGATTCAAGTATGGTTCAGGTGAGAAAGAAAATGAACCTAAGTTTCCTCCCAACCCAGAGATTCTTACCCCATTGCCATCAGAACTGTAAGTCAGAGAAGAAAGTCTGGTGTTAGTCTTCTTGGGGATGAAGCGGTGGTAAGATCAGTCCATCTCATCATTTTTATGGGCTTTTCCTCAGATTTTGCCTCTTGTATTACTTGGTGGCTCAGTTCCAGAACTGGCAAACCTAGATAGAATACAGGATGTCACTTATGATTTCTGGGCAAAAGTTTTTATTTTTTTAATGCCATTCAAATCTGTTTAGACATGTTGGTTCTTTGAGATAATTTAGAATCCCAAGGGCCTGGATGAGGTGAATGATCCTGGACCATGAATCGGAGGATCCAATTTCCTCATTTGGGAAAGAGGATATGAAAAATACCTATTTTACCCCCAGGTTTTGTCATAAGAATCAAATGAGATAACACCTCAGAGAACCTTGTAAATTGTATAGCACTATACAAATGAGAGGGGGCCATCTCACAACAAGTAGAGGAAAGGTAGCACTGCAAAACAGGAATTGGGACTTGGACCCCACCAATTGATCTCTGTGAGCCTCATTTTTAAAAATCTATAAAATAAAGAGCAATTTTAAATGGTACTTAATATTCTTGGCTTTTGATTCAATTTAACAAGGTAGGATTGTTTGTCATTTCTTTTCAGGAAGATTAGAAATATAACCATTCCTTTGGTTCTCTCCCTTCAAGCACTATCATGAGACTTGGATCTGGGGCTGTTTAGTATCAGTTCCTGTCAGGAATACAGGGTTTGATCTGGTGTTACCTCTTGCCTGGGAAATGTGGCATTCTATGGTCACTTCTCAACTTGGCTCAGTTCCAAGTGCCCCTGTTGTGAACTTGCTATAGGATCCGGTTGATGGACAGACTGTCCAATGAATCCATTATGTTGGTGGTGGAGCTGGTACGAGCTGCTCCAGAACAACTGCTGGCACTGACTCCACTCCACCGGGCAGCCCTGGCAGAGAGGGCACTACAAAACTTGGTAAGAGTCCACTCTATCAGACTCAGAGCGGCTGCTGGGGCAATTCTTACCACTCAGACAATGCCGTCTGTCTTCTAGACCCAAACTCACTCTTTCACTCCCAAACTGGTTCCAATATACAAGGCCCTAGAGTCCAGGAGTGTCCAACCTTTTGGCATCTCTGTGCCACACTGGAGGAAGAAGAGTTGTCTTGGGCCACCCATTAAAAATATTGTGACACAAAGGAGTGTCATAATGTTTTAAGTAAATTTATGATTTTGTGTTGGGCTGCATTCATAGCCATCCTGGGCTGTGTGTAGCCTGTGGGCCACAGGTTGGACACCCCTGCCTAGGCCGTAAATCAGCAGTTTTCAACCTGTGTGTCATGGCACACTGCTGTGCTACAAGAGGTACACTGGTGTGCTGCAAAAATTTTTAAAACATGCTATACCTGACTATTTAATCAGAGGCACTGATCTCTTTTCCCTTAGATTGTCAAATTTAAAAAATGTCCGCATCCAACACACCAGTAGCCATCTGGTGTGAATGAATCAAAATTATGCCTATTTTTTGTCAGTTAAGCAAAAAATATATATTTTGGTGTGCCACAGAATTTTAGTAATTAATTTATGTGTGCCATGAGATGAAAAAGTTAAAAATCACTGCCCTTGACCTATCTCTTCATTTCATGCTTCTTGTTTACATTCCTTGGAGTCCAAGAAATCCCTTGGGTTCTCCCTTCCAGTCTTTCTGCCTGCTCCTGTCTGAGCTTATTGTTTAAGAAAGTGAACATCATAGGGTCTTGAGTTGGGAGCTGGAGGGAGGGAAGGTCAAAGTCTTGGTGTTGTGATCAAAGAGTCTGGTCCTCTGAATCAGAGGTGCATTGTCCCGAGGCCTAATGCCCCTCTTTAGGCTCCAAAGGAGACACCAGTCTCAAGGGAAGTGATGGAGACATTGGGCCCCTTGGTTGGATTCCTGGGGATAGAGAGCACACGACGGATCCCCCTACAGATCCTGCTGGCCCACCTCAATCAGCTTCAGGGCTTCTGCCTAGGAGAGCCATTTGCCACCGAGTTGGGGTACCTGCTGTCCCAGGAGCTTCTTCTTGGGTATGGACATTTGAGAACTTCAGAGTCTAACTAACCCTCCACCCAGTCTCTCAGCCATTATCATCAGTGGCAGCCCTCTCAATGTGTATGAGGTGCCTTGGAGCCCTGAGTCCTCAATCCTAGCATGTCCTCTTTTCCCCTTCCTTTTCCTTACAGTTCCCTCAGCATCCCAGGTCCTGATCTTCTTCTTATCTCCCAGGAAACCAGAGTTGTGGAGCCAAGATGAAGTAGAGCAAGCTGGACGCCTAGCGTTCACTCTGTCTACAGAGGCGATTTCCTTGATCCCCAGGGTGAGTTGAAGGAAAAGGGAGGGAATAAGAACAGAGAGGGGACTGGTGAACTGGTTCTGGGGAGCAAAAGCCAAAGAGGTTGAGAGCAGAGAATGTAAAGCCTGAATCTTGGGGAGACTGTTAAAAAAAGACAAGACTTTGGAATTACAGCTATAACAGCTGGCCCTGCCCTGCCCAGGTCTCCCCATCTCCCCTCTACCTTCTCCCACAGGAGGCGTTGGGCCCAGAGACCCTGGAGCGGCTTCTAGAGAAGCAGCAGAGCTGGGAACAGAGCAGAGCTGGACAGCTGTGTGGGGGACCACAGCTTGCGCCCAAGAAAGCAGCTCTGGTAGCTGGGGTTGTACGGTCCGCTGCAGACTATCTCCCAGGTGAAACTACCCAAATACTCATAACTCTAGCAGGGTGAACAGGATAGTGTATGCAACAATGCAATAATAAGTCGAGGCTCTAGGTGTGCTGTCCTTTGAACAGATTTGCACACCTTCTGCTCTCTGGACTTAAGCTTCCTAATATATAAAGCTCAGGGATTAAAAGGATGATTTTCAAGATCTCTTCTAGTTCTAGGACTTTATAGTTCTGGGAATTTATAACTGATTACATTATCAGTCCAGGACTTCCCTTTTCCTGCTCTCTTTTCCCTGTTTATTAACAGCTGACTCAGCTCTAGGCTTGGCTAAGTATGGAGCTCTCTGTGGGGAAGAAGACTAGGATGCTGAAAGGAGACACCATGAGGCTAAGGACCTGGGTTCTAATCTAGATCTGCCATTAAATCCCTAGGCAACCCCCTTAGTCTTCCATCTATACAATGTGGGGATTGTTCTCTCCAGTCAATTGTTTAATATCCTGCGTATCTTATAAATTTCTCACTATAGTAATCCCTTGACCCATACTGCCCATTTTGACCAATCCTCCAAAGGTCGGAGGGGTCATTCCATCTATAGTTCTCTAAAGTATAGGATACTCTAATACTGCACTGACCCTGGCCCTGCCTTCCCCCTTCAGAACCTGTGCCAAATTGTGCAGATATACGGGGGACATTTCCAGCAGCCTGGTCTGCAACTCAGATTGCACAGATGGAGCTCTCAGACTTTGAGGACTGCCTGGCACTGTTTGCAGGAGACCCAGGACTTGGGCCTGAGGAACTACGGGCAGCGATGGGGAAGGCAAAACAGGTTAGGAATGAGAGGCCAGTTGGGGTCGGAGGTGGTACAACATGAGAAAATTGATGGGATGCAGTGTGGGAGACAGGTATATGAATAGCTAGGTGAGAGGTGGGGGAAGTGGAGATCAAAGAATTAGAGGGTTTGGTACATATATACAATGGAATATTACTTGGCCATAAAAGAGAGTGAAATATTGCCATTTTTGACATTGATGGACTGAAAGGGTATTATGCTAAGTGAAATAAGTCAGACAGAGAAAGACAAATCCCATATGATTTCACTTACTGTGGTATCTAAAAAGAAAAATAAATGACCAAACAAAACATAAACAAAGTCATAAATACAGAGAGCAAATTGATGAACCCCACATGGGAGGCACTGGGTGAAAAAGATGAAGGGATTAAGAAGTATAAATTGCTAGTTATAAAAATAGTCATGGGGATACAAATACAGCATAGGGAATACAGTCAGTAATTTAGTATTAACTATGTATGGTACCAGATGGACAGCAGACTTATCTGGGTGATCACTTTGTAAATTATGTAAATGTCTAATTACTATGTTGTACATAGGAAGCTAATATAATATTGTATGTCATCTGCAGTTGAAAAAAAATTATTTAAAGTTTTTTTTTATTTATTGATTTGTGGGGGGAAGGGAGAGAGATGGAGAAACATTGACTTCTTTTTTCACTTAATTATGCATTCATTGGTTGCTTCTATGTGCCCTGGTGTACAGGGATGATGCTCAAAACTGAGCTATCCAACTGGGCGTTAAAGCTTTGCCCCTCCCCCAAAACAACAAAAGGTTTGACTCCCGAGTAAGAGCCGAAGTCAGAGGGGACGAATACTGAGGAACGAAAGCTAGTGCAATCAGTAAAGGACCTAGAGCAGTGATTACCAAATTTCAGTGTGCATCAAAAATCATCTGGGAAGCAGGTTTTTGAAATGCTGATGCCAGGATCCCATGCTGGACTCACTGACAAGGACTCTCTGAGATGATAGGGTCTGGGCATCTGCATTTTAACAGGATTGCTGGTGAGTCTGGGGCACATAATAGTTTAGAATTCATGGAATAGAGTCTGCTATTTTTTCCTACTGAGACTCTAGAATCTTCCAATTGCTGTTTAGTCAGAGGCACCCTTTCATTTATAGTTGAGGGTTATTCTAACCCTTTCATTTTATAGTTGAGGAAACTAAGACGCAGAGAAGGCATGTGCTTTGCCTAAAGTTATACAGCAAAGGTTGGAGGCAAGGCTAAGACCTAGCATTCTGACTCCTAGTCCAGTGCTTTTCCATTCACATTATTCCTTTCTTTCTCCATAGCTGTGGGGTCCTCCACGGGGATTTCGTCCCGAGCAGATCCTGCAGCTAGGTCGGCTATTAATAGGCCTAGGAGAGCGGGAACTACAGGAGCTAATCCTGGTGGACTGGGGAGTGCTGAGCACCTTGGGGCAGATAGATGGCTGGAGTTCTGTTCAGGTAACAGCTGACCCCCTCCCTACCATCTTCCAAACATCCATCCCACAAAGTCCTCCAGGTCATGTAAAGTCCAAGACTTCTTTTTTCTGTGACTCTGAATGGCCTTTCTTTCTATGTTTTTCTTAATACCTCATACTAGTAGCCTTAGAAACTCTGCGATTTATTCACTCTGAGGTCCTGGACACATAATACTCCCTCCTGCCCTTTTTCTCTCTTTTTCTGCCCTTCTGTTTTTGGATCCTCCACCTTCCCCATGATTATTGGATCTTCAGGTCCCAATAGTAAAATAATTTGGTAGCACCTGTCACTTTCCTAATCATTTCCCCACCCATTAATTCCCCATGATTTCTGTCCTTATCCTGTTCCCTCCACCTCTACCCCAGCTCCGAGTTGTGGTCTCCAGTTTCCTGCGGCAGAGTGGCCGGCACATGAGCCACTTGGACTTCCTTCACCTGACGGCACTGGGTTACACGCTTTGTGGACTGCGGCCAGAGGAGCTACAGCATATCAACAGTTGGGAATTTAGGTCACCCGTGGAGGGAGGGATGTGGGTGGTGCTGCTGAGGTAAAGGTGGGCTCACTTGGGAGGGAAGGATCATGAAGAAGTAGTCCCATGGAGGAAGGGACCTCACCTGAAGCCATCTCTAACCCCATGGTCTGTCATGACCATAGACCCAATCACCATGGCTGAATCCTTCTCCCTTCTCCTCACTCTTCTACAGTCAAGCAGCTCTCTTCCTGGGCAACTTGCACCTCCAGTGCTCGGAGGACCAGCTGGAGGTTCTGGCCCAACTCCTTGTGCTGCCTGGTGGTTTTGGCCCAGTCAGTAACTGGGGGCCTGAGATCTTCACTGAAATTGGTACAATAGCAGGTATGGAGGCCGGGCCACTGCTGGTGCTAGTTGTCAGGTGTTGATTTCCATACCATGGGTGAACTGGGTGGAAGACTGTTCTGGAATTCTCAGTGGGAGTTTGGGAGGGTATTTAAGTAAGAAGTTGATGTGTTGGGGGAGGTCTGTGGGAAGGTACTTTGAAAGTAGTTGGAGGAGGCCTATTGGTTGAAAGAGAAGGGAAGAGGGCCGTCTAAGACAACCTTTGGATGCCCATCCTGCTTGCTTCAACAGCTGGGATCCCAGACATGGCTCTTTCAGCACTACTGCGGGAACAGATCCAGGGCCTAACCCCTCTTGCCATTTCTGTCATTCCTCCTCCTAAATTTGCTGTAAGTATTGACTCGGGTCTGGGGTGACAAGAGAACCAGAACCCAACAGAGGCTACAATGGATATACCAATTACTGCCCCCACTCCCAGGTGGTGTTCAGTCCCACCCAGCTATCTAGTCTTACCAGCGTTCAGGCAGTGGCTGTCACTCCTGAGCAAATGGCCCTTCTGAGTCCTGAGCAGCGACGAGCAGTTGCATGGGCCCAACATGAGGGGATGGAGATTCCAGAACAGCTAGGTGAGTTCCCTACTGAACAGCCTGACTCTCCATCTCCTGACCCAGAATCTGACCCCTAGCTTGGTGCTATATGACTCTTAGAACCACCCCAGGGAGATTCCTGTAGTGACGGGGTATACAGGCAGATAGTTTCCAAGTATCAATGGCTCCTGGGGAGCATAGTTGTGACATTTCTTCCATTCTCTGTCTCATTATAGGTCGAAGCACAGCCTTGGGCCTCCAGGACTGGTCACAACCCTCCTGGGTCCTGGCATTAGCCATCTCCTTCCTTGGCAACCTGCTATGAACCTGCCTCAACAGTTAAAGAAAGAAATCTTAAGTCATAGCGAATAAAGTGCAACTAGAAGTATATTCTAATTGTTTTCAGGAGGCTAATGAGGAATATGGGTAAAATGCTAATGCTTTCTACCCAACTGGGAATAAGGGTCTGGCATACCATATCTTGAGTCTCTTTCTGCCATAAATAACCCCATTGCCCCTTTTCCTTTTGTGGAGGCTGCTCCCTTCTTACCCCATCATTAGAAATAATACAGACAGCTGGAGCATAGCAAGGTGTATTTACTGGGACCAAGGAAGTGGGGACATCCAGGGCAAGTAGAATGGGCCACCATAGAATGAGCAGAAGTCCTGGAGATCTTGAGTCATCTGCCGAGGATGAGGAGTTAATGCTTGTTGGGGAGAGGTGGAGGGATGCGGATATCCTGGCCTCTCTCCAGACGCCGTTCACAGTCAATCAAATAGTTTACTCCATCGATGACCAGTTGCACCAGCTCCACCTAAAGGACAGTAACCCTTGATCTCTGCTTCCCACAACCTGAGTTTCTTTCTTTAGCACTGGTTTGTCTGCTCTGAGAACTCATTTCTGATTGCCTCCCCACTCAACCTGAATTTTATTTCAGATTCTATTATATTCCTGACACTCATTCACTGTCATATCTCAACTCCCATAGACCTGTACCTCTCCTCACCCTAATCTCTAAAGCTCTCACCTCTGACTTGCCCAGTCGATCCAAATTAGAGATGTCAAAGATGCTGCCTGTGGCAGCAGTGTCCACTCCTCCAGTACCACGCTTTTGGAGTCTTAGGTTCTCCAGGATCTTTGGGAAGCGGCTATCCTAGAGGGAAGATAGGGATTGGGGGCAGGGTCAAAAGGGGCAGAGACTAGTTCTACCTGAGAGGGCCCGGACCTGCTCAGATCTCTTTCCCAGATCCTTTAGCCATAGTGTGTCTGGCTCTTTTCCAAAGTGCCCACTCCCTCATCACACACAGCCACCTTCCTTACTCACACCCCTCTCTAACCCCACAGCTCCTTTACTTTGCTTAGCAGGGGCAGTCTGATGTGTACTCCGGCCCGAAGTCCAGTGCCCAGGTTAGACGGACAGGTCAAGATGTATCCCAAACGCTCATTCCACATGAACTCCCAGCCACGCTCCTGGATTAGCCGTTCCACCTGAGTTCACAAAAGGTGTTAGTGAAAAGTCAGGAATATGTGGACCCTCCCTTAGCTAGACACAAAGGAACTATAAAAATATGTCTAGAACCAGAAACTTGGGATGTGAAAGAATGACACTGCTTAGTTTTGCTTTTTTGTTGTTTGCTTTTTTTTTTTGGCAGAAAGTTTGTTATTATATTCCTTACAAGGTAAGCCAATAATGATGAGATCGCAGAAAAATCTTGTGTGTGGGAGAAGAAAAATTCGAGGGAATGATGCATTAAGGATGGTCTAGTAGGGAAACCCTAGTGTAGAACTAAATTGAGAAAGGGTTGATTATTCACTAAGTTCAGCATTGATTATTTTTGTTTTGCTAATGAGCCTAGAGCTTGGGAGGGTCCTTTCAGACAGAAAGAGAAGGAGTAGACTTTGCAACAGGAAGAGGTTAGAGAGCCTTCTACTAGCTGGGGAAGGAGTACATACCAGAAAGCGGAGAAAAAGTGTAGAAGGGCCAGACTCAAAAGTATGTAGGGGTGGGGAAGTGTTGGAAGGGTGTTTTTGTTTCACTTAAGTATCCTAATTATGAAGATGACTATTAGATTTGAAGACAGGAGATTTGCCAAAGTGATGGACATGAAGACCACTACCTAACATAAGTAAAGGAGTCCCTGTTCATATTTCAGAAAGAATCATAGCATAGGGGAATATTTTACATGCCGTATATGGGGAAACCCTTCCATCTATAATAATAACAGCAGCTAAACCTTATTGAACACTTACTATGGACCAGGTACATTATCTCATTTAATCCCCACAACAACCTAAAATGTAGTAAGTCTTATTATCCCAGTTTTATAGATGAGGAACCTGAGGCACATAATTTTAAAAGTACTTCCCCACCCAGTTAAAGTCAGAACATGCTATCTATCACTTGCCAAAAACAGTAGAAATTTCCCACCTAAAATCTAAAAGAGAGAAGCATGCTTTCTCTCTTTGTAAGTCTAAAACAGAACTGTGTATATGAGAACAGACAAGAATTGGGTTTATGGAAATTCCTAATCTAGAATTGAATATGGATACCCAATCCATACAGGACTGAGGATTCACTTCAGCCCTTCATATAGAGCCGCATATTCTGGAGCTTCCTAAGCCATTTCATCCTCAACCTTCTCCCCATCTCCCCTCCCTCCCACTCTCAGTTTAAAACTTAGACATGATGCTTTTGGAGGAATGACAGAATCCAAAGTGGAGGCCTAACCCAGCTCAGAACTGGGTGGTTACATTAGAATCATTAACATACCAATCTCTTGCTCCATACGTCAGCCAGGCTCAAACCTTTTCTTTATCTGCACACCCCACCGTCCCACACCACACACTTCAGGCCCTGACCTACCATTTATTATTTCTTTTTCAGATTGTGGCAGCTGCTTTATTTAGTTCCTTAGACTCCTGACATTCTTTCTTCCTATTCTTAGAGTGCCCATAAATCCAGGCTTCTCCTGGACAGTTCTGATTTATACCTATTGTCTTGGAGTGATTGATAGTGATCTCTTTCACTATCAAAAGTGTCCTGGGTTGGTTGACAAAGTGTATGGTCCATCTATATGTGCTAGCATTTAGTTTTTTCTTATGTCCCCCCACCCAGTTCCCTTATACACTCTTCTCTAACCTCTTTGAGGCCTCGGCAGAATCTTTCAAACACTTTCTTCATGTTGCCACCCTTCTCCATGGAGATGACCCGTGTATGATCCTCCTCATTCACCCAGATCAAGAAGCTCTTCTCATTGTTGTGCCTGAAGGCAGAAGTGAGGGAAGGACCAGGACCAATAGACAGGGCAAAAATTGAGGGAGATGGAGGGGAAAAAGGCACTTACGAGGATATAGGGACAAAGGAATTAGGGTAAGGCTCATACCAGATCCCACGAGCATCTGGCCAGTCTCGAGCCATTCCTGCTGCAGTCAGCAATGGGGACACAGGCTTATCAAATAGGAAGTGGTCCTGAGGAGAGTAAAGGGACTTGAATTAAGGATTCTCACCGTAGCCCCTAGGCCTCTCAAAGCCCATCTATCTCATCTGGTGCAGCTTCCCCTCTGACTCTTCTTTCCATCTGCTCCCCTCACCAAGGTCCCTTTCAAGGCCCCTCACATCAATAAGTTGCTGCTGCTCAGCCTCTGTCATCTCACTGAGCCGATAGTAACGACCAGCCAGGTCACCCTTCAGGCCACTTAGTGCGTCCACCACAACACGTTCCACCTCTCGTCGCTCTGCCCGAGTACAAGCTGGAGGCAGACTGAGTCCCCGGATACTTCGGCCAGTTCTGACTCTTGAGGACAATACATACCTCTCATCAAAATAGCCAGAACGGATCTGTGGAATAAAAGAAATTAATATAAGTCACAGAAACACAGTGTGTGGGAACAGAGGGTTTTGGGGAAGGGAAAACTTAAGGACTAGAGGAGTCCTCATTGCATACATTGGAAGGAAAAGCCCATTGGGCAAGCACCCCACATGAAGAGGGCATTATGATTGTCCACCTTGCTATACGGTCATTCTCATCCACCCCCTCCTCTCCATATCTGCTGCTTAAAATGCTTTCTCCACACCAAGATTAAAAGCTCAGCAATATAATTACCATGAGTCAGGAAATAATTAAGGACTGGAGAAACAGAATGTTGTACATAAGGCAATGCAAGTCAGAAGTGGGATATTTGACCCACCTTGCTGGCATCCAGGTCAGTGGTGTGTTTCATTGTCCGGGGGTCATATCCATTGTGTCGCTCTTGGATAACAGGGTCAAACAGCTCAGCAAATATCTGAGGGGGAATTAAGAAGGAGAGGGTAGTTAAGGAGGGGGCATCCCTTCCCAGTCTTTACATGTGGGTCAGAAAACGTAAGTATAGATGGTACAGTTTCAAGGGTGAGGGGTTTTTAGGGGGAAGGATCTGGGATTACTGGGAAGATGAGCTGGGTCGCCCGGGGAAACTATGGGGGCCCCCTACCTCATAGGTCTCCTCATCTCCAGCTACCATGCCCACAGTCTTGATGAAGGGGTGGCCGGGGTTGTCCACGCCAGTCTGGATACATTGATCTAGCGTCCAACCAGTGGGTGTGGTCTTGTCGCAGAGCCGGGCATAGAGTGCTGGGGTCAGGTGACTGGCCATGCAGTTGTTGTGCTTTCGGAGGTCTGGGTACTCAGCACTAGGGAGGGGGTACCCAGTAACCATGGAGAGAGAGTACAAGTGGCCTAGACCCAGGGCAGTCAGCTATGAGCTGTCCAGTTAGCTGTGTCTGGCTGTGCTCCTTTGAGAGGAGGGGGGATTATAGGGAGGCGAAACCTTGGTAATCTCATTAGGGAGTTTCAGGATCTATTCTTTCCCAACAGTTCTTGCTTCCTCTGACTGGCCAGCTCAATTCCCCCAGATCTGCTCAATTCTTTCATCCCATGAGCACAAGGTTACAAGTGGAGGAGGGGAAAGACTAAGGAGGAAAATTCAGGAAATGGGGGAGAACAAGAAAAGATGAAGGAGATCAAAAAGGATAGTTCCTGATCTCTTAATTTGGACAAAGTGGGTGCAGCCAGAAATCACAGGACCAGAGCTGGTCTTGAGCGTAGGGACTGCATGTTACAGTCCCCAGGAATGCTTTAGCTTCCACCCCCACCCCACTGAGGTCTCCAGACTGTACAGCACCGTACTCCAGAGCCTTCGTGATTACAGCCCTTCTCTGTTGCCCGGGTCCTCATCTCCGTCCCCATCTTTGTTCCCATCCCCACTTCCCAGGATGGGGGTGGGGGCTCAGACACTGATACCTCGGGGGATACAGCCTCCGTCGTTCACTGGCAGCTCGTACAGGTTCCGGGCGGAGCAGAAATCCAGCAGCTAGAGATCCAGCTCCGGCCAAAGCCAGGAGCCTGAGACCCGGGCGGGCAGACAGCAGACGAGAGAAGGGACCAGCCATGGCTTGAGGATCCTGCTGCGGAATGCCGGGGCAGGAGCTGGCTCGAGGCAGGAACCGGGAAGGACTTAGGGCCGGAGCTGGGCGCAAGGCTGGAGCCGAAATGGAGCCCGGAGTGAAGGATAGAGGGGAGCCGGTACCAACCAGACTGCAGGAGAGGCGCAATGAGCTGGCGGCCGGCAGGCGGGCGGGCAGAAAGAGGGAGGCCCCAGCCGCAGTCTCCAGGGGTGGGGCTCATGCAGACCCCGCCTTCCCGCCTGCCTCCTTGCTAGGTGTGCGTAGGCGGAGGTGGGCAGCACCTGCCAGGTAGATTAGGGGGACCGGACATCTGCTCCCCTAGGATGAGGCTGTCCGGATTTCAGCACCAAAGAGAGGAACAGCACCCAAGGGGTCTGTAGGAAAACCCTTCCCCAAGCCTCTTGGTTTAACTGGAAACTCGATTAGTCACTCTAGGGGTATGAAAGAATAACATTGCCCAACCTCTTCTCTGTTTTCAGTCTGCCCCAGAAATGTCTTCATCTTCCCAGGGGAGGAGGTCGCGGGGAAACCGTGAAATAAACACAGATACCATATGAAGACACGGAGAAAGATTTAGAGGCAGAGACTGGGAGACACCCGTTAGTTCAAGGTCACCTTTTCCTTAGAACCAGGAAGAGGACTAAGGCTCCTCCCTTCACACCTGTGCTCTCCTTACAAGGCTGAGAGGAATCAGGGAAACACGAACTCTTACCCCATCTATGCTGTGCTCCCTGACCCCGACCCTGGTCCCTAATCTGAAGCCCTGTTATGTCCTGCCTACACTTCTTAGGATCCTCTACTTTTTTTCCTCCTCCACCCTCTTTTCTCTCCCCTATTTCAAGTAATATTTCACCTTTGATCTTCTGTGGGCTCAGACCATTTGCAGCTCACAGGACTTCCTCTGTAGTCACTGCAACCTTGCTTACCTGCTGGTTGCATGGACATGGGGGTGGGTGTGGGCAGGGAATTGTTAGTTTCCTCTTTCTTCTCTCCCCTCTTTAAGTCTCCCAGTTCCTGGGCTGGATTGGAGTGTAAGGTGAGGTGAAGGGTGTGGCGAGATGACTGGGTGTAGGAATGGAACAGGCAGGTACAGGTCTCCATGCGCCACATATGTTTTCTCTCTTGGCTCCCTAATGCTGTCTAATCCAGAGTGTTAGGGGGAGTGGTGTCCAAGGGCATAAAGTCTCCAAGAAATCTCCACCTTCTTCCGGGTCCCTTCTCCTCCTCTCTCTCCTTAGATTTAAGAGGGCTTTGTTCCCACAGCTCCAGGTATAACTGTGGTGTGATGACTTTTGTCCTAGCAGAAAGGAGAATAAATGTTGGAGCCAAAACAGAGAACTGGGACATCAGTATGGAGGGTCAGTAACGTGGGATAGGCATGGTAGCATTAGTCCTTCCCTCGGCTATCTTGGCGTAGCCACAAAACAGTAAGGTTCTTGAAAATCTTAGAGGAGAGTAGTCGAGAAAGAGAAATACCTTTCACATTGTCCTGTGGCCTTGATGAAACCCCACTCCGCCCCTATATTCTCATTCCCTTATTTCTCTCAGGCTTCCCTTGTGTTCCTTTTCCTGCTGTCCTCATTTGTGAGTATCCTTAGAAGCCATCCAACTCCCTGTTGGGTTCATCACATAACTCCTTCTCCTGGTAGAAGAGCAACCACTGAATTCTGCAGTTGAAGTGTGGTCACTCTTGGAGAGACACAAAATGTTACTTGTGTTGTGGAGGCTCATTATCTAGATTGAGGA
This sequence comes from Pteronotus mesoamericanus, assembly GCF_021234165.1. NCBI lineage: Eukaryota > Metazoa > Chordata > Mammalia > Chiroptera > Mormoopidae > Pteronotus > Pteronotus mesoamericanus. The sequence goes on from NW_026555065.1 coordinate 21,396,777, forward strand.
GCAGCTATGAGTAAGCAAATATAATTACTTAGAATGGTGTATACTTACCCTGATAAAGGAGGGAGATAATCTTCCAGAACAGCAGGGTTATTTGATTGAGAGGGTGGTTACCAAGATTAAAGAGGGAGGAAGCAGGAAGAGAGAATTACAGAAGGAAAAATAAGACTTGCCTAGAGGAGTGGAGAAATCACTCAAGTTTGGAAAGTACCTACCCAAACTTGAACAATAGCTCCACTGAGGAAAGATATGCATTTGTGTACTTTTCTTATTTATTGCGAGCCTCTAACAGACACATAATGTATTAATACTCATTTAAAAAATTATCCTACAGCATATAGTAAATAATCTACATATGGTATTTAATTTACTTAATAATTATTACCAATAATGTTTAATATTTATAAAGCATTATACAATTACAAGGAACTCTTGTATGTACTATTTCATTGAACTGAATTGTTCCAATGGATGACTAGAGACAATCTACATTTTTCAGGAGGATGAGAAGACAAGTTAATTACTTAGAAGATGCTTTAATAACTTGTTTGAAGGGTTGGAATGGTGAAAGGAATATTAACCTGAGCATGAACTAAGGAGACATTTATTTCTCTTAGGATCAGTCCTTAGAACCATCTCTATCCCCCATTTGGGAAGCTTTGGGATCAGTATCATTATACTCATTAGGCACCTGCCTGAAAAAGTGGTGAGATCCCAAATGGTTCAGAGAAGAACCAAGGAACTTGGAATAGTCTTGAACAGGGAAATCTAAGTGAAGCTGCAAAGATAGTAACAATACAAATGTATACAAAATGCTTTCACATAACAGCACCTTTTGAGTTAGGTTTTTAATCCCACTCTTTTACAGATGAGAAAATGGAGGATGAGAGAAGTTCTGTGACTTGACCAAGGCTGCACAGCTATTAAAGGCAAAGCCAGGAGTCAAACAAATCTAGAGGGAATAGAGCAAGCAAAGTGAGGAGAAAGGGAACAACTTGTTCAGTCTTCCATGTCCATCCATTTACCTGACTCCTCCATAAATAAGTCTCTCTGTTCCATCCCTTAAATTTCTGATCTGTTTCTTTGTCTCTATTTTTGTCTCCAGTCTCTCCTTCACTTGCGTACATCTGTTAACATTTTCAACTTAACATTTATTGGATCTCTTAGGTAGGTATAGCATCCCCTGTTTTATTTCCCCAAACAAAAAGAAGACCTGGCTTTGTCCTCAAGGAAGTGCAGGGGGCACAAACTCTGCCTCTTCCTCTGCATCTCGCTTCCCGCCCGCCCTCCCTCCCTCGCACCCCACCTTCTTCGTCACACTCCGAGGTGTCTAGACCAAGCATCTGGAGTGTGGCCACGCAGTTAGAAATTAGACGGAGCATCAAGTTGCACTCCCTCTACAGAACCACTAGGGGCCACCATCCTCCGCACAGAAGCGCCGGCCAACGCAGCCTGACTCTGTTGCCGGTGCGCGCCCTTCACTGATTGGTGGCACCGCAGGGAAGTCGCGCTTTGATTGGGCTGCTGTCAGGTGTCGCTGCCGGCACGTTCGGCTGCGCGAGCGCAGGGAGGCGGGTGAGTGAGGGCCGGGGGCGGTGGGGGAGTGGCTGGGGGCTGGGGGCGGTATCTGAGGGGGTGGGCTGGGGAGAGTGGGCTTGGTTGGTGCTGAGGACCTTGGTTAGTACCGGCTGGGGGCAGTTGCGGAAAGGGAGCCAGCAGAGAGGCCTCAATGTCACCGTAGGGAGAGTGAGCGGGGTAGGCGGGGGCGGGCAAAGGCTAGCGGAGTCCGGACCGAAGGGCGGCATCCGTGCCCGGGAGCTGTGTGAGGAGAGGACAGAGAAGGGTCGGGGAGAGGAGGCGCGCGCAAGGGTCTGCGTGATCAGAGGAGCCGGCATGGGAGGAGGTCCGGCTGGGGAGTGTATGAGGAGGAGTGTGAGTGGAGTTAGACTGGAGGGTCAGCTTGAGGAAGGGGTCGTTGCAGAGAAGAGAAGAAGGGGAGTCTAGAGAGGGGCAGTGTGAAGAAAGAATGGATCTCAGGCAGTCCTTGTGGGGGAATCACTGAGGGTTCTATGTAAATATGTCACCGAGTGTGGTGACTCATCTGAGGGTTTGAAGGACTGTTTAATGCTGGGGAACCAGTGAGTGATAGGTTAGTTCGATTATTAATTGGATGAGTTGATCAGTGATGGGAATGGTTAGGGGAGTCAATGAAGAGTCACTTTAACAAGTTGCGGAAAGAAGGCAGTATGAGTTGATACTGAGGACAAGGGCATCAGCACAGTTCATCCGTGTCAGAATAGGAGTATGTATGAAGGATTAAGAATATTGCATCAAGGAGGAACTAAGGGAAGGAAATAGTGTTGGTGACCTGAGGAATTTTTTACTGTGTTGGAAGTATTCCTGCCTGAACGCAGCATTGATGTGCCCCCTTCACGCGGGTTGGAGCCCTCCATCAAGTGGACGGGGATTAAGGAAGTTAAAGGAATACAGCAAGCAACGCTAAATTCTAAGGGATAAAGAAGTTACCCCCTCTCCAGACCTGATTTAGCATACATGTTCCTGAAAAGATTGCCTGCCTGCCCCTCCCTTTCTCCCTCCCTCCCAGTTTTCCCTCCACAGGGGTACTGGCCAGAGTAAGATTGCCCTTTAACCTAATGTAGAGTCTGAAGTTTTCATTTGGAACTAAGTATTGGGTGAGAGGGAATGGGAGAGGAGCGCAGAAAACAGGGGAATGGCTTTTGGAACACCACATTAAGCCTGAGCTTCTCCCTGAGGTACATCTAAATAAATCCTGGCTTATTTCATAGCTATTTCTGTCAGGCTTCTATTTTTGCTTTGTTAACTATGAATTTAGACCTCTCGTCTCTCTTGTGAACAGACTCTCCTTTCCCTTTTTGTTACTGTCCCCTGTGAAAGAGTTGTAACAGGATTTCAAGAACATGACTATATCCCGAAGAAAACCAGGAAGGACTTAGTGGAAGAAAAGGTGAAAGGTTAGGAATCTTAGACATGAGGAAAAAGCTCCTGCTTCAGAGAAAGGATAAAGATTGCAACAAAATTGTTCTTGCTTAAACTATGCAGGGACCTTGGGAATGCCACAAGTCATGGAAATGAGATCAGGTCACTGAAAAGGAGTAGTCTATTAATTGGAAGGGGAAGTATATATAAGGCTTACAGCACACAACTGGAAATGTTAAGTCTCTGGAGAATATTGTGCACCCAGGGTGACTGAGCAAGGGAGGCAACAAACAGATGGTGAAGACAGGGAAGGTCGAGGTTTATCTAAAGGTTAACTATAACTTTCTAATCAAAGCTGCAACTCCCACTTGTAATGGAAGGGTTTACATAAAAATTCAGAAAGCAATTATTATTGAAGACTATTTTAAAATTTTATAAGACTAAATTAATCCTTTTACTTAAGGAGCTTTTGGCTTAGAGTCATCAGTATTTCTGAGAACTTTTGGAGAATGGAAAGTTACTGGTGTGTGACTCAATTTTATTTTTGGGAAAAAAAAGTAACTGATACCCTTATCCCCACCACTTAGTATTAAAAAGTGTTAACCTTTTGTATATTTGATTCAGATTTATTAAATTGAAATAAACATTAAAAGATAAGGTTGTAAAGTTCCATTCGAATTCCTCTCAGTTCCATTCTTCCCTCTCAGAGGTAACCACTATTATGAATTTGATGTTTGTCTTTCCAGTCTGTTTTTATACTTCTACTAATTATGTATAGTCATAAACATATGTAATATTTTTATTTATTCAAATGGAACTATGCTACATGTATTTCTACAGTTTGCTTTTGGAAGCTGTCCATGTTGTTTGATTCATTTTTTTAAAATTGCCATTGGTCTATCATTTATATATATTACATTGTATTTATCCATTCTTCTTGTGACATCTCTGTTCTTTTTAGTTTTTCCCATTACTAAAAGTGAAGTTATGAGCATCCTTGCATATATCTTATGTGGGAGAGTTTCTCTACAGCAGGGTTTCTCTACAACAGTGTTTCTCAACCTTGGTACTACTAATATTTTGGACTGGATAATTCTTTGTGGTGGGAGAATATCCTATGCATTTTAGAATATTTAGCAGCATTCCTGGTGTCTTCTGACCAAATGCCAATAGCACCTTCCCAGATGTGACAACAAAAATGTCTCCTGCAAATGTTCCCTGCATAGCATATTCACAATTGGTTAAGCACCACTTCTGTGGGTGTATGTATGCAAAAGCAGAACTGCCAGGTTGTTCTGACTCTAGGTAGGATTTTTTCCCACTGTAGCTTCTGGTGTGAAGGACCTTGGCCTAGACCAGCCTTGGGTCTGTAGAACCAGGAAATGGTAGGTAGAAAATTGAAATTTCAGTCTGAGAAAGGGTTGGAGGTTGTTGTGTTGGGTGCCTGTATCCTCAAACTCACATCCAGCATCAGACCTTTTCCTTGAATATGTTTTCTGAACTTGGGCATTTGTCTTTTAAGGTGGAGCAGATGAAGAAGAGACAGGGGGAATAGAGAATTTTAATGTTCTGATAATACTTAGAACATAGGGTGCTTTTAAAATATATATATATATATGTTTTTTTTGTTGTTTTTTTTTTTGGTTAATCCATGGTAGGACTGGCGATGGGAGTTATGGGCAAAGGCAGCTGATCTTCCCCATTCCTCTGCTCTTGAATTAAATCACTGAGTTCAGCACTACTGTGGGGAGGTGGAGAAGGGCTAGGAACATTTTAGAATGAATCCAGAGTTTGAAATGTCACTTTAACCTTTTCTCACAGGAATCGAGAGTGGTCTTCCATGAGGAACTGCCTTTCCCATTTGCTACTGGAGTTAATGGTTGTTTTCTGCTGGCAGAATCAGGGACATGCCAGCACTGTAAGGGTTAATCTACTGATCCTCTTATCAATCTCACAGTTGGAGGTGGGGTGAGCTGGGAGGAAAAGGGCCACCTTCCTTTTTCTTGCAGATCGCTAGTCATTTTAAGTCTAGCCCAGGGACCTCCTTTCCTGTTGGTCCTTCTTACCGTAGCTTTGTTTGTTTCCCCGAGTTCCCCTGTATTTCCCTCTTATTTCCACATTCCCCATCCCCTACCCACACCTACTGTCATGGGCTTTGGATTCTGAGCTAATGGGATACCCTCCACAGCAGAGCGGGATGAGTGGGTGCTCCGGCGGGGATGTGGTCACTGCCGGCCAGTGAGAGTGAGAGTGCCACAGCCCACTTCTTCCTTGGAGCTGGAGATGAGGGGCTGGGCACCCATCGAATAGGCATGAGGACAGAAGAGAGTGACAGCGAGCTCCTTGAGGATGAGGAGGATGAAGTGGTAAGACTAGAGAAAATGATGTAACTTGGTATTGGGACCCCTGTTATAGAGAATCGAGATTCCGTTGGGATGGAAGCACCTCGCTACTCCCTCTCATAAAGATTAAGGGAAGGGGGAGTGGAGACTGGTTGGATTGCTTCCCTTTGAAGCCCCTATCATATTGTTTCATGGTTATTGGTTCTCTGGCTCTTCTGCCTCAGCAAGTTTCCTACTATGGAAAGGCTCCTATCTGTTAACAGTAGGAATCTTTACAGGCACCCTCATCTAGACCTAAGTTAGGGGGCAGCCTTTACACTGGCAAGAAACTCTGTGCTCTAAAGTGTTCCTAAAAGTGAAGTTATGAGCATCCTTGCATATATCTTATGTGGGAGAGTTTCTCTACAGCAGCGTTTCTTTACAGTGTTCCTGTTAGGGATGGTGCAGGTTGGAAGTCCTGAGTTCCTGACAGCTCTTCTTCCCTGTAGCCTCCTGAACCTCAGATCATTGTTGGCATCTGTGCCATGACCAAGAAATCCAAGTCCAAGCCAATGACCCAAATTCTAGAGCGACTCTGCCGATTTGACTACCTGACTGTTATTATTCTGGGAGAAGATGTGATCCTCAATGAACCTGTGGAAAACTGGCCATCCTGCCACTGCCTCATTTCTTTCCACTCCAAAGGTTAGGGTGTGTGAAGGAAAATGGGAAGGAATGGTGTGGGGAATGCTGGACTGGGAAATGAGGTCTTGCTGTCAAACAGTGAAAAGGCCTTCAGGTCTTCTGGCACACCAGAGAGCAGTGCAAAGGGTTTGCTTTCCCTACATCTTGCTGTAGTTGCTGTGGGTAATGTAAAGCCCATACTGAGCCTAAGCACAGCTCTAAGGCTCTTAGGATCTCTGACAAAATTGGATTTCTGGAGAGACCCTAAAAATTTCTTTTTTACTTTTTTCCTGATGGACATTCTAGATTTGGGAAGTTGAGCAGAAGGATAAGGGATGGGATGGTAGAGGAGTTCAATGGCAACAAATAGCTATAGTTAATGTCTATTTCTCTCACTGTTTTCTTTCTTTCTTTTCTTTGGTCTCTATTTCCTTTCTCCATCCCAGGCTTTCCTCTGGACAAAGCTGTTGCGTACTCCAAGCTTCGAAACCCCTTTCTTATCAACGACCTGGCTATGCAGTATTACATCCAGGACAGGTATGGCTTTCTGTTGACTGGTAGGATGGGTGGCCCTGAGATTATGTCTGTTTCGAGAAACCACTCTAGAAGGGGCAGAGTCAAACAAACATGCTTAATTTTTTTAACATATTCTCTTGAGTTCTGCACCCTAGTATCTCCCAGTTCTTGGTAAATGAAATCCCTAGCTCCTTCCCACAGTCACCATCCATACCTCTCCCAGCTAATTTATTCTGGGGGTGACAGGAGGGAGGTGTACCGGATCCTGCAGGAGGAGGGCATTGATCTGCCTCGGTATGCTGTGCTCAACCGTGACCCTGCCCGGCCTGAGGGTGAGTACCTCGTTTTGTCCAGTCCTGCCCTGACTTGCTTTCTATGACTTAACCCAGCACTTTATCCTCTAGATATTTCCTATGTGGCACCTATCTAAGGGAGGCTTTGGTTATTAGAATATGGGTAGAGTTAGAGCTATGGGTCATTGGACTCAGCCCTGGACCTTTTATATAGATAGTCTTATATCTATATACCATGTAGGTATTACCATATTTATCACTAAGACATGGTCATACAAATTTGAAGCTCATGGAGATAAAAACTTGGAGAAAAAGGAGTTAGAAGTGTTCTACAATCCTAGGTCCTAAGAATGATCACACACCTACTTTCAGAGTGCAACCTGATAGAAGGTGAAGACCACGTAGAAGTAAACGGAGCTGTCTTTCCCAAGCCATTTGTGGAGAAGCCAGTCAGTGCAGAGGACCACAATGTTTACATCTACTACCCCAGCTCAGCTGGAGGAGGAAGCCAGCGCCTCTTCCGTAAGGTGTGGGGGAGTCAGAACCATAGAAGGACAAGAATGAGGTTGTTGGGAGGGAAGCTGGAGGATTTGGGGACAAAGTAGAAGCATCATTCTTTTTCTCTCTCTCTTTTTTTTCCTCTCAAAGATTGGCAGCCGAAGCAGCGTTTACTCTCCTGAGAGCAGTGTCCGAAAGACAGGGTCATACATCTATGAGGAGTTTATGCCAACAGATGGCACAGATGTCAAGGTTATGTGGATACAGGGATTTAAGAGATTATAAATATCTGGGTGGGCTGGGGTGCTTGGGGAGCAAGTGGCAGCATGTGGAGAGGAGTCATAGGACATAAAGTGTGAATGTGAGTGGCTTTCATATTTGGATGGAGATTACAAGTGGGGAAAGTAGATATTTACATTGTCACTGTAAGATCAAGGGCAAGGGGGGTGACATGGAAGATGGTATAATGTTGGTAAGTTATGTCTTAATAAGGACTAGACAATAGTGCTGGAGTCCCTAGGAGAAACCTTCATAATATTACTTCAGTAGGGCTCAGTGAGAAAAATGTTAGTCTCCGTTTTCTTAGTACTCAGGGTGTTTTTTGTTTTTGTTTTTATTTTACGCTGAAATAGTCTACAGACCTAGTGCTCATATTGTCTTCTCATATGCAGGGTGAGCGGTGGGCATACTCAGTGATGCTATGTACCTGCAGGTATATACAGTGGGGCCGGATTATGCCCATGCTGAAGCCAGAAAATCTCCAGCTTTGGATGGGAAGGTCGAACGAGACAGTGAAGGGAAAGAGATTCGATATCCAGTCATGCTGACGGCCATGGAAAAGCTAGTGGCCAGGAAAGTCTGCGTAGCTTTTAAGGTAAAGGATGTCCCACGGGGGTGAGGGGTGCTGTGTAATGAAGGAGACAGATAGGAGGAGGGGACTGGAAAGGAAGAATGGCTCTCTTGTTCTCATCTTGCCTCTTTGCCCTGCAGCAAACAGTTTGTGGCTTTGACCTTCTTCGTGCCAATGGTCATTCCTTTGTGTGTGATGTCAATGGCTTCAGTTTTGTCAAGAATTCGATGAAATACTATGATGACTGTGCCAAGATTCTAGGGTAAGGGACACAGTGGTTTGGGCTGGGGAGAATGGGCTTAGGGAAGAGAGTTAGAAAGCTTTTACTTTAATTAATTTATTTTTATTTTTTATTTGATCTTTATTGTATTTTTTAATTTAAATATTGTAAAAATGATTTAAAAGTGAAAAAGGAAAATAGAAAAAGGGCTCTTCAGTCCTCTTGCTTTCCCAACACTGCACTATCCAGAGGTAATTACTGTTAAGAGTCTTAGATGTAATAGTATGCCTTTTCCTGCCATGTATAAACAAACTATATTTATTGTATTAAATGTGATCATACTATAATACTGTTTTACAACTTGACTTTAAAAAAATTCATCATGTAATATTTAAAACACTAAACATGTATGAGAAATGATGAATATGGCGAGTATCCATGTATTCACCATTGAGTTTATGAAATAAAATATTAAGAATATAGTTGAAGCCCCTCCACACCCCTCCCTAATTATGTCTCCTTCCTTCCCACCCAGAGGTATTTGGTGTTTGTCAATCCCATACATTTATTATTATTTTTCTACAAATCTAGGGGTGGTTTTTTGCATGTTTTTAGACTTTATATTAATGCACTCTTCTACAATGTGCTAGTTCTGTTGAGCTTCATTTATACACATAATTTTGGTTCATTCCTTTTACACAGCTTCTTCATGTTTCTCCTTCTAGGAACACCATAATGCGGGAACTTGCCCCACAGTTCCAGATCCCATGGTCCATCCCCACAGAGGCCGAGGACATTCCCATTGTCCCTACCACATCTGGCACTATGTGAGCAAAAGTAAAAAGTCTGGAGTAACCTACTTAAGGCACCTAAATCAGACCAGTGGTTACTTCATGACCCTGTGCACTCTGACTAGCAGAGCCTGGGTCTCTTCTAAGCAGTTTTCTTAACCTTACCTATATTCCTAATCTCAGAAAGGTTTCCTCTGTTCTTTGACGTGTCAAGTAAGATGAAATGATGGGAGGTGCTAAGGGGTGGGATGAGGGAGAGGCTCTAAAAACATCTCCTATCTTAGGATGGAACTTCGTTGTGTCATTGCAATTATTCGTCATGGTGATCGTACCCCTAAGCAGAAGATGAAGATGGAAGTGACACACCCAAGGTAGGAAGAATGCCTTAACTTAGACAAATCAGTTTTGGGGAGGGAAATGGGTGGGAGCAGGGGGACAGGTCCCAGAGGCTTTGACTTTCTCACCCCATACTAAAGCTTCTCCTTATTTCTTTAGGTTTTTTAGTCTATTTGAAAAACATGGTGGATATAAGACAGGGAAATTAAAACTAAAACGGCCTGAGCAGCTACAGGTAAGATGGTGAATCTGGCTTGGAAGAGCAATGCTATGAGAAAGGTAGAGGGTATGGGATTGGGGTCATCCGTGAGAAGCCAGGATGAGCTGGCTAGGACTTGGCCTTCTGCATGGATTCCCTATTATTTCCTCCAGGAGGTGCTGGACATCACAAGGCTGCTGTTGGCTGAACTGGAGAAAGAACCAGGTGGTGAGATCGAAGAGAAGACTGGGAAACTAGAGCAGCTGAAGTCTGTGCTGGAGATGTGAGAAAAGGGATAGGAAAAGGGAGCCAGTAGCAGTGAGAACTGGGGGCTGGGATAGAAAGTAAACTATGAGTTTATCCTGCAGGTATGGTCATTTCTCAGGCATCAACCGGAAGGTGCAGTTGACTTACTACCCTCATGGAGTAAAAGCTTCTAATGAGGGGCAAGGTGAGATATAAAACCCCCTTCCCATTATCATTTAGATCTCTTATTCTTGAACCTTTGGATGACTTTTACCCCAGATTACCATTAGATGTCCCCAGTATCTTCCTCAAGTCTAGACCTATTCACTGCCCTTTATTCCTGCAGACCCACAGCAGGAGGCTCTGGCCCCATCTCTTTTGCTGGTACTGAAATGGGGTGGAGAACTGACTCCTGCTGGCCGTGTTCAGGCTGAGGAGCTGGGGAGAGCTTTTCGCTGCATGTACCCTGGAGGACAGGGTAAGTGTTTTGGGGGAATAAATACCTAGTAGGACTGGAATAAAATGATTAGAGGATTAGAAGATGAAGGGACTGAGGCAATGATGAAGTTGAAAGGGGAAAGAACATTCTTTCTTCCATGTGGGTATTTGTGGCATGCATTCCTGGTCCTCTCCTTTGCCCCCAGGTGACTATGCTGGCTTCCCTGGCTGTGGGCTGCTTCGTCTTCATAGCACTTTCCGCCATGATCTCAAGATCTATGCCTCTGATGAGGGCCGTGTCCAGATGACTGCTGCTGCCTTCGCCAAGGTGCACACTGCAGTTCTCTCACAGTTCCAGCTTCCTTTACATAGAGAGGCAGAGAGTTTGGAGAACTAGTTGGGAAATTTTATGGTGTTTGTGTGCCAACCCAGAGAAGTTTCTTCTTGTGTCTGACCACATTCTATAATACTGAGAATGAGCTGAGAATAGTTAGTGAGGATAGGTCCCTTGACCTATACCCCAGTTCTCTTAGCCAGTTCTCATTGGACCATTTAGGCCTTGGGGGACTACGCTAGACTGGATGGAAAACTAATAGACTTTGTGCTTCCCCTCCAGGGCCTTCTGGCTCTAGAAGGAGAGCTGACACCCATTTTGGTACAAATGGTGAAGAGTGCCAACATGAACGGGCTCCTGGACAGTGATGGTGATTCCTTGAGCAGCTGCCAGCATCGGGTGAAGGCTCAGCTTCACCATATTTTGCAGCGGGATGCACCCTTTGGCCCTGAGGATTATGAACAGGTTGGCTATCTTGCTGTCCATTATAACCCTGATCCCAAATTCCTGGGATTCTAAATGATAGTGATCAATACTGGTACTTACCATGTGCCAGGTACTATTTTACATGCTTTCCATATATTATCTCATTTAATTCTTACCCTTTGAAATAAGTATGGGGCCACAATCTCTTATCCACAATTTCAAAAATCAAAAGGATTTTTGTAGGTTTGGCACCAAGATTCATTTGGCAGCAAAACCTGACGTGATAAATATTTCTAATCCCTATTTATCCTATTTAGTGTAAACAGTCATACATTTTGCTGCATAAATATAAATATGTTTGATTATGCCTTAGGCCCTGCTGAAGGTATTATAGAACATATAGCATATGCACTGTATTAATTTCCTAAAGTCTGAAAAATTCTCTATTCTAAACACAGCTGGTCCCAAAGATTTTGAATGAATGATTTAAAAAAAATTTTTTTAAATATTTTATTTATATATTTTTAGAGAGAGAAGAAGGGAGGGAGAAAGAAAGGGAGAGAAACATCAATGTGCAAGAAATACATTGATCAGTTGCCTCTCGCATGCCCCCAGTTGGGGACTCAGCCTGCAACCCAGGCAGGTGCCTGACTGGAAATTGAACCAGCGACCTTTCCTTTTGCAGGCTGGCACTCAGTCCACTGAGCCACACCAGCCAGGGCTGAATGAAAGAATGTTTTAATTATTGTAGCATAAAAAACTATCCCAAAACTCGGTAACTTAAAACAACCACTATTTTATTGTCTCACAGTTCTGGGCTCAGTTGGTCTTGCTTAGAGTCTCTCCTAAAATTGCCCAGATGGTATCCAGATGTTGGAACTGGAACCATCTGCAGTCTCGACTAGGATGCTGGGATGGCTGGGCTATCTCTTTTCATCTTCTCCCATTGCTCTCAGAGCCTCTCCTCTTCACATGTTTTCTCCAAATGGTTTCTCTAGCATGGAAGCCAGACTTCTTAAATGGTAGCTTAGGACTTCACCAAAGAAGAAGCTTCCAAGTTTTTTAAAAGTGTAGGCCCAGAAGTAGCCCAGCATAACTTTGTTATTTTTTTTTTATTGGTCAAGCAGTCACAGGGCCAGCCTAGATTCAAGGGAAAGGAAAGGTAACAAAGAATTAATGGCCATCTTTAATCTACCGTAAGAACTGTGGACCTGCACTACCTTTTCCCCACTTTACAGTTGAGGAAACCTAGACTCAGAAGAATTGAAGCAACCTTTACAAGGTCACTCAGTTATTATGAACCCAAGGAATCTAAGCCAAGAGCCAGGCTATTAGCCACTGCAGTATACTGCCTCACAGTATTAATTACAATGAATGGCATTATATAATGTCATCCTTCTTCATGTGTATCCAGGCCACTATTGACTGGGAATCATGTCTAAGACAATGATTTTCCAGTATTCTGCCACTGCCAGTTCCTCATTTCTGATTGATTCTTTTTTAAAAAATTATTTATTTCTTTAAATTGTAGTACCACTTTAACCACTTTCAAGTGCACAGTTCAGTGGCATTAAGTACATTCACACTGTTGTGTAACCATTTCTAGTAGATCCTTAAATGAGCTAAGTAGCTGAGCACATTGCCTAGAGAATGGCTTTAACTGTGTTTTTCTCTGAGCAGGACTTGACAAACACAGGACCTTGCTCACTTATTTTCCAATCCACTGCTCCATGTCAAATCCACAAAACTAAGCCACTTTTCCTTTCTCCCTTTCTTCCTTTTGCTAGCAAGAATGGAACTCATAAGGACCTAGGTAGAGAATGTGTGCATTCCATTCACAGTTCTCTTCCCGTCTCTCCATCCTGCGCTGAGTTGGAACCTAGTTCTGTGGCAGCACCTCTACTGTAGGTTCAAGCTATCATCTTGTTTAGAGGATACAATAATGTTACCTTTATTACTCCTCATGAAAATATTCTGTGAAGATTTTGAGGGATTTGGGTTTCATCTTATTCCTCGAGCATTTTCCATGTGTTTTTTAGAACCCCTGAGAAAAGAATTTAGGTCTATTTCATTTCCTCTGGGCTCCAAGACTTTTACAATCAACCCTTCTCAGATGACTATGTGCTAGAGCAGTCCCCTCACCTGAAGGCCCTAGAAGAGCTGGTATGCCCAGTAGCGTAAGAGTGCTTATTGGAGAGAGCCAACAAACAGATATTTGCAAGCTGTTTCTGTAATAAGGTCACAGGAATCTGGGCAATTGGCACTAAGCCTATCTTGCTTTTCATCTCTCTGTTCTCCATAGCTGGCTCCCACTGGAAGTACTGCTCTACTCAACTCCATGGCTGTCATTCAGAACCCTGTGAAGGTCTGTGATCAGGTGTTTGCCCTGATTGAAAACCTCACTCGCCAGATCCGGGAACGGATGCAGGACCCCAAGTCTGTTGGTAGGTATGAATAATATATTGTCTTCAAGGTTCCAGGTAGGGATGGGTTTCTAAGGCACTCCTGTGTCCTCTGCTAAATGACAAGGCATCCTTACCTCTCTGGTTCTACGTCAGATTTGTTAGAGTCTTTTGTTAGAGGTAAAATCTTGGCCTCTCTGTCTGTCTTCCTTCCAGACCTGCAACTCTACCACAGTGAGACACTAGAGCTAATGCTACAGCGATGGAGCAAGCTGGAACGTGACTTTCGACAGAAGAGTGGGCGCTATGATATCAGTAAGATTCCTGACATCTATGACTGTGTCAAGTATGATGTGCAGCACAATGCGAGTCTGGGACTTCAAGGCACAGCAGAGTTGCTACGTCTCTCTAAAGCACTGGCTGATGTGGTCATTCCCCAGGTGTGTCTCATATAAGGGATCTAGTCTAGGGATTGGGGCACTGGGTAAGGAAGGAGAGAAAAGGCAGAAAGTGGGTGGCGGTATGGGAACCAGGACAGGAAACTTATAGAAGAAGTTGGTTGAGTTGCTACCAACCAACTCAGGGTCTACTCTGGCTCTGAGTAAGTACAAGAGACTGAGGAGAAACCTGGAGAGGGGGAATGTGGTAGATAGGAAAGAAGTCTTAGACCAGAGGTGACGACAGGCATGGTCTTGGGCCTGGGAGCATGAGGCAAGAGGAAAACGGGATTCATTGAGGTACTTATTCCTGGCCTATGGCCCCTAGGAGTACGGGATCAGTCGGGAGGAGAAACTGGAAATTGCTGTGGGCTTCTGTCTTCCACTGTTGCGGAAGATACTACTTGACCTGCAGAGAACCCACGAGGATGAGTCTGTCAACAAGCTGCATCCCCTGTGAGGGAGGGCTGGGAGGGGTGCTGGATGGAGGGAGGGGCATGTCAGGGGAACCCTTGGGGGAATCCAGACTGGGACAGCTTGGGGAGCCAAGAATAGAAGAAGGGGATCCTGGGATGGAAAGGAGAGGAGAAGTCTTTGAGGTGGGAAGAGGAAGTGTGTTGGAGGGGTGGGAAGAGGATTATCTGATGGTGTGAGTGATTTAGCTATTACTTCAGGTACTCCCGAGGAGTGCTTTCCCCAGGCCGCCATGTTCGAACACGGCTCTATTTCACCAGCGAAAGCCACGTCCACTCCCTACTCAGCGTCTTCCGTTATGGGGGTCTTCTTGATGTAAGGATTTTCTTCTTCTTTCAGCCTATGAACATCTTTTCTCAGCATTCTTTTACTCTCCTTGTGCCTTTTTTTTTTTTTTTTCCCTGAAAGCTTTATCTGTTCTCTGTTTCTCTGCTCATTCCCTGGCTCCCTTTAAGCATTGGCTTACTTCTTCTTGTGTTTGGTAGGAGACCCAGGATGCACAATGGCAGCGAGCTTTGGCTTACCTTGGTGCCATCTCAGAGCTCAACTACATGACCCAGATTGTCATCATGCTCTATGAGGACAATACACGGGTGAGGAGCTAACAGGGTGGGATGAGGAGAAGGCCCTTTCTTTCTCCTCCATCACTTTGTAGGAAAAAACTTTTTTATCCTTTGAATTTGTAGAATCCTGCTAGGTGTGGCACCTAGGCATAGCATGGCACAGAGCGTCTAGGAGGTTCCTACTGGAACAGAAAAAGTGTTTTGGGATGGTGTTGAGCCAGAGAGATACCATAGAACAGAATAACTCTTACATTAGGGAAGGTATGGAATTTGGAACAATGTTATAATGAGTCTTTTTCTCTCAAAAATTGTTACACATATACCTTTTTTATCTGGTTGCACAAAGATATCTTTCTATGTCCTCCTATATGCACTGTAGCAAAGCTGAATTATTGTGGGATATGGATGGGGAGGGTCATAGGAAGTTGGAAAGTCATGCCAAGTGTGAATCTCAAATGGTGGAGGTGAGGGAATTAGAAGTACATAACACTAGACAGTAGTTAAAGGGAAGCTGTAATGAATGGCCCCAGAGCAGAGTTAAGACACTGAAACCTCAGCCCCAGGAGGATATATCCTTTTGAGTTCCTTTCTGTTGTCCCTGCCTGGTCTTCCACCACCATATCTAGCTCCTCCAACTGCTCCTTCATCTGGTGATGCCCCATAGGATCCCTTCTCAGAGGAGCGATTCCATGTAGAGCTGCACTTTAGCCCTGGAGTGAAAGGTGTTGAGGAAGAAGGCAGTGCCCCAACCGGTTGTGGATTCCGTCCGGCCTCTTCTGAGGTGGGTTCAGTGCTGGGATTTGGGACTGGAGGATTTAGGAACCTAGTGGTGGGAAACTTGGAAACAGTGCTGGGAGGTAAAAGGGTTGGGAAGTCTGAGATTAGGAAGCTGGAGGCCATTAACACCTCTCTTATCTGTGCCTGTTTTTGCATAGAATGAGGAGATGAAAACAGACCAAGGCAGCATGGAGAACCTGTGCCCGAGGAAGGCACCAGATGAGTCAGACCGGGCATTGCAGACTTCACCCCAGGCCTCTGAAGGGCCTGGCCACCCAAGGAGATCACCCCTCATTCGGAATAGAAAAGCCGGCTCCATGGAGGTAATGGGAGGGGCTTGGGAGAAAGGTGGTGGAAGTGCTCTTAGGACAATATCCATGAATCCTCTGACTCCCCTTGCGGGGTGATTCTTGGGACCTTAAGTAGAGTCCTCCTGCCCCTGATGGGTATGTTTTACTTAATCTCTTTTTCAAAGCCGGTCTCCCAATAATGCTCCTTTAAACTGGTTGCTACTTCTGAAATTAAAGAGATGACAGAGAGGTGCCTGTGAGATAGGATTTTAAGAGATGAGCTCAAGGAGGAGGTCTGTGGATGAATTTGAAAGGGCAAGTCTTTAAAAGGAAATATATTAGAAAGAGCATGAACTCTGGGCTAAAATGCCAGTCTGATACTTTGAAGCTGTGTGACCTTGGACAGTTAACTTCTCCAAGCCTTGATTTTTCATCTGTTAAATATAAGTAATATCCACCATGTAGATGCTCAGTAAATAATAACTATAATAACAATACATTGATATTAAAGGCTAGGCCCTGTCTCTTTGTTGCCTTGGATAAAAATTATATCTCATATAAGAGCAAATACTTGGCACTTTAAATTAAATTAATCTCTTTAGGGTTATCTATACTCTCATCCTAGAAAGGGAATCAAGTCTGAAAGTCTGTTCCCTTTGTTCTAATGAATGGGTTTATGGCTATGGGTCTGTGTTCTGCTATTCTTGGGGTTTGTCTCTAGTCATGGTTCTAGTTCTCTAGCCTTGAGAAAGGAACTGTTGAAAATCTCACATGTGTCCAACTGTTCCGGGGTTTTGGTCTGTTTTTCATGGAAAGATTCTTTTCCTCTTCAGCCCAGTTACAATCTTTTGACCCCATGATTTATCCCAGTTTCATGGACTCTGACTGTCTGAATTGAGTCCTGTTTAGAGATGAATCTGTTCACCTGGCTCTATGCCAGCTCTGTTTTAAAAGAATTTGTTTTTCCATTTTATGAACATCTGAAGAATCTTAACTAACTTACCTAGGTTCAGCAAGAGATTCATAGTTAAGATTTTGGAGAAACCTGAGAAGACAAACTAGTCTCTTCTAGACTCATCCTTTTCTTACTGATGATTTTAAGGTGGATTTGGAGTTGTGAATATTCAGTTTCTTTAGGTGCGATATGCATCATTTTCTCTCTGAGGTGTAAGTTAACTTAGTATCCATAGTACACAAGTACCCTTCAGACTCACATGAATAGATCAAATAGATAGAATGACATATACTCTCTCAATAAACTCCTCTACATCTAAATGTCTTTCCTTTCACATGGTCTGCCAGTCTGACACTGTTGTGCTTGACCCCTTTTTTTCTTCTGGTTTAAGCAGTTAAGAGACATAGAAAAGGCAGAGCTCCGTCGTATATTGTCTCTCAGACTTGATAAGATTGACTTTTGGCTTTCAGGCCTATAGGAAGCTTCCTCTTATAATCACAGTTCTTCCTTTCAGTTACTAGTGCTGCTTATGTAGGATAATGGATGTCCAAGACGTATTCTTTAGATTTGCAAGAAAATCTTCTGTATGCTCCTTGGTCACACAGCCTTTTAATATTAATATCCTCTCTTTGTTCTATATCATCCCTATCAACTACAACCCTTCCCCCATCCCTTCTTTTCCTCTTGTCATCTCATATTTTTGGATGGTTTTAGAATACAAAATCTGTGACCTTCATTGTGGCTGTGTCCTAGACGATCATTTTCTCCAGTCCTATAATTAGGTCTGCCCAATAGCCACTGGGGGTTAAAGGAGCTGTGACCGGCTTTCTACCCGGTCTGATTTCAGGTCATGAACATGCAGTGCACGGGGAACCTGGACCTGATTCCTTTAAGGGGACGGCGCCGCCGGAGGTCTGGAGACCTCCCCCGGCCTTCCCCAGCCATCGGCCTACAGCCCCGGGCTGTGTCCACCACTCACCTGGCGTCCTGCACAGAGGTGTTCCTCCCTACCTCATCTTCCTTTTCTGCCCCTGTCTTTGCCTTCTGGGATTTAGGGACTCAGAATACTATCAGGGGTGGGTGTATGTATGTTTGGGGTTATATGATTGGACCCTTGGGGGCTTTTTAGAAATCTGTTTCATGTCTCTAGAAGGGGAGGGGAGGGCTTCTTGGTTTGGAAAAGAACCTGAGTATGGTTTTCATAGCCACAGCTGTCCCATGGAAGGAAGAGACAGTGGCCATATTACTTCTTATTGTGGCTGACCTATTGTGGTTGGCTTTCTGAGTCCTGTTGGAGGGATAGATAAGATTAAGGAACGATGCTCTCCTGAGAACTGAGAATGTTTGAATGATTTCTCAGATTTGGGATGGGAGGGCTAGGGGAACAGGCGTCTTGGAAATAAATGTGCCTTTTAGTATAGGATTCTCTGAACAGCTTCCTCTGCAAAATACACTCTTTGCTTCCTTTTCTTCTTCCCCCTTAAAAATCCTTTGATTCTTCCAAACTTTTTGACATTGCTTGGCTTTGTAGCAGAAGGAATTCAGGATCTGGGCTTTATTTAGACTGCTGTGTTGAAGTGGCAAATAATAACATAGAGTCCTTTTTCTCTAGGTGCTTTCCGAGACTTCATCCTCCAGGCCTGGTGTCTACCGGCTCTTTTCGTCTTCACGGCCACCAACAGAGATGAAGCAGAGTGGCCTAGGTATGGTTTTCCAGAGTCTCTCACCCATTGTTGGGAAGGGGTGTCTGTCTCTTCTTCAAAGTTTTATTGTGGGAATTGTCTGGTGGGGCTAGGGAGGATGAATTTGGAGAAGCCATATTTAGGCGTGAACTTTGATCCTGGATGACTGTTTTCATTCCAAGAAGGTGTTTGTCTTCTGGTTTTCTATACCAACCTCCCATTTATCTGGCTGCAGAGCATTTTTTCTGGCTTCTCCTCTCATCCCTTATCTGTCCCTCCAGTCTAGCCCAGACCTTAAGGGACCATGGAGACTCTGAATCTTCAGAGTTATCAGAGACAGAGCTATAAATAGAGGTACTTGTGACCCCCATAAGTGTCATATTCCTTATTAGAAGAATTTGTGCGATGTCCTCCTCTGAGACCTATGTTTATTATATATCCCTGCTCCATTTATTATGGCCCCTCCTACCTCCATCCCCACTCCTTCATCCTCTCCTAATCCTGTAATTTTTTTCCTTCCTTCCTGAAAATTGAGGGACAAATCTGAGACTGGTATAGTGGCAGAGGCTTCTCTCAGGACTTTGAGGGAATGTCTCTTGATTTTTTTGATTCCTGGAGAGGGGTGGAGAACATCATTCAACCTTTCCTAAGAACACAGACTGCAGGAAGGACCAAGCCTCAGAGGGTATTGTATTCTTTGGGAGTGGGTAGTGGTCCTTGGGAGGGGCTATCTTTGAACACAGTGCCTTGTGAGCCAGTAACTAGAAATGGCAGTTAGAGATAATTGTGTGTGGTCTGGCCTTGGTCCTCTGGCTCTTTCTCTCTGGTCCTATTATTCTCTCCACTTAGCTCCTTTCATTTTTCTGTTACCTTTGTTCTTGGCACCCAATTTCTTGGCCCCAAAATGGTCAGCATTTGGGCCAGCAGAGGGAGAAAGATTTTGGTAGCCTTCCAGGCTAATTTTATGGGAGTAGGTTGCCTTCTAGATCCATGAAATGAGGTAGGTTATTTGAAAAATAAATGACAGATGTATAAGACCTGTGATAAGGGCTTGTGATCCCAGAAGTCCCAGTAAACAGGCAGACAGTGAGGATAGGTGTGTCTGGCCCAGTTAAGTGGGAGTGTTGTTAAGAACAAGGTAGAGGTATTGACATGGTAGTTAACAGATGGTGCTGGTAAGGTAGAGACTACCCCCTGAGATGATCTAAGGACTGGGCTGGGCAGGATTGTCAGGATTGCACCAGAACATTATTTAGGAGAGGAAATAAAAAAGCTTGGGGTGGTCTGGGACAGAGCCAGCTAGTTTCAATTTCTCTGAAGAAAAACTGACATATTTAGCAACCCTTACTGCTCTCTGAAACCACATTTCTAGAGCCTATTTGAGCATGAAAGTTCAGAGAAGTTGCTGCAAAGAAGAGCAGTCCTGAATTCCGGGGTGGAGATATTCAGCCATCTGAGCTTTCTTAATTTCTGTAGTGACCCTGAAATGCTGGGACCCCTGAAACAATGACCCCTTCTTTGTGGGATCAAAAGAAACTGACCTCCTCTCTACTTCATTCGTCTCTCCCGTGAATCTTAGGTTCCCAAGCCAAACCTAGGGTTTTGGCTAAGATGGATTTGGAAGTAGATGGGCAAATCCCACAGATTAGGTTGTCAATATTCTTTCCTCATTCCCATTCTGTCCTCATGGGCTATAGTAGGAGAGGGAACTATGAGTACCAACCCTATTCTTGATCAGGTATTTGGGACAGTAACTGGCTTGATTTATTTGCTTCAGAGATTTTTCAAATTTTATTTACTCTTCTGATTGGCAATAGAGTTCTCTTTGAGATCTTTGAATTTATATGTGTGAATTTATATGACTTTGAACATCTAAGGCTCACTAGACAAACTTTTGAGAGTAGAAAAAAATCATCTTTTTTTTGTTCTTCCCTGTTCATTAGGTCCTTCTTATTATGGTGCTTAGCACATAGTAAGCGTGCTCTACATGTAATCACCTGACTGTTCACATGCCTTTCAGTTTATGTCCATCTTCACTTTAGAAATAACCTGTTTCTTCTTGATGAAAAAAAAACTACTTTTTTTTCTAATTGAATGCAGTTGATCTCAGAGTCAAGAGACCTGGATTCTAGCCCAGCTTAGCTTCTAACAAATTGACCTTAAGCAAATGAGATCCCTTTTGAATCTCAGTATCTTCATCTCTAAAATGAGAAGGTTGAACTGGGTAATTTTTTAGTCCCTTTCAGGTTTAAAAATTCAGTGAATCTCGTATTTTCTTTCTTGGGAAAAGTAAAAAGGCCTAATGGGAGATAGAAGGGAGGGAATGTGGGATGAAAAACTTAAGAGGAATTGAAACTTATGAGAACTTGAGATCTGAGCTGAGTGTTCAAAACTTAGTCTCTAGCTTCAGTCAAAGTTCTTTCCTTTTAAACCTACAATGGACTAGATTTCTGGGTTCTTCAAATCCTATATCCAGGATAAGAAACAGTGAATCAAATTTAGGCCTATCTAGAAAGATTACCTATTCTTTTAGCATTCCTGAGAGCCAATGGAAAGCATAATCTATCCCTTTCAGTAGCTTTGAGTCCCCTAATATCACTAACTCTGCATTTGTAGTGGCCCCTTGTATCTGCCATGTAGACCTTCAGGAGAATCCCTTCTTTGCTTGCCCAGCGTAGCTATGAAAGTAGTGAAAGCTGTTTGTGGCTATGTGTAGTAGCTACCTGATGGTGGCTTTGAATGGCTGTGTGTGTGTGTGTGTGTCTTGATATTGTCATGTGATGTTGTGTGTACTTCTGTATGGTAATTGCAGCTTTGCGTGGCTACTAATGCACTCCCGGCCTTGCAGGCTCACAGTGCACAGGGCTGTTCAGCACTACAGTGCTGGGTGGTTCCTCCAGCGCCCCGAATCTTCAGGACTACGCTCGCAGCCATGGCAAAAAGCTACCACCTGCCAGTCTGAAGCATCGAGATGGTATGTGGGTGGGTTTGGGGGGCAACCCTTTTCTTCATTTGTCCTCCAGCAGGGACACAGTTCAAGAACTATTCATGCTTAAGATGGCACTGACATTGGCCTTAAAACAAGTTTTCTTCATCAGTTATAGAGGGGAGAAGGAACCAAGACCCCATCCACCTCCATTTGCATTCCCTCTTACCATACACGTATTACTTATTTATGCTTACCCCTTCATAAACTCCCACATACAGCCCTGCTACATCAATTTACTTACCTTTGTATTCTTTCCTGGATTCTGGTCTATAGGGGAAAGGACCAAAAAAGGATGATTAATGGTCAGGAAGAATGCAGTGGAGGCTTGATTAAAATTTAGGAAACCAGGGATCCTGAAGATGCTTAGCCAAGGCAGGAAAGATAAGAAAAGGGACCGGGAGTTGGGATGAAAGTTTCTACAACGATCATGTTTCTAAATGATGAGAAATAGGATGTGGTGGTGAAATTCAGGTTGTCTGTGGGGCTGTATTGTGGTAGAGATGACACATGGATTCCTAAGAGGAGATTATACCAAAGGAAGAAATTGAAATGTGCTAGTCAGGAATCTAAGGGCGGGGGTGGGAGCAGGTCATATACTAACTGTAAAGAACAGAGTAGATTGCTGGCAAACTCCAGAGCAGGGGGTGGGGGCAGGTGTGGGTATAATCCCCATGATGTCTTTTCTCCCCAGAGTTCTTGTTTGTCCCGGCCGTAAAACGATTTTCTGTGTCGTTTGCAAAGCATCCGACTAACGGTACGTTTGCTTCTGACCCAATGTCATTCATCCTCACCATGTCACTTCCAGACACTTAACCTCTGAATTCTGACACCAACTTTGCCTCTCCTTCCACTGTGTTGACACCCTGCTGTCTATGAATGAAACACTCACTAAGTGTCCTTCTTGGGACATATCCCCTGTGTGACAAACTTTAGCATTGGCTGCAGCCTGGCTGCCCTATCCCTGAGGCAACTCAGGGTCTTACTTTCATGGTCACCATCATCACCATTGTGTCACTTTTTTCAACATCATCACAAAACATTAATTAAAACTCTCCCTTTCTCATCACATGACTGCTGGGCTTTGTATAAACATAACACTGGTTCACTGTCTTAGGAAGAGACTGGTATTTCCTATATTATCCCCATTTCTTCTCCCCACCAACTCAGCTTATGTAATTTTGATCTTGTTTTTTCTCCAACTCTTTTGTTGGAGTGGATGACTAGTTTGTTTCCCTCAGAAGCAGTGCTGCAGTTCCCAGTCCCAAGCCTACCCATAAGGACATTGGTCTTGAGTATGTAGTTTCCCATCTCCATATTCATATCTCCTACCATTATGTGTACTTGGTGTGGTTCTTGTGCTCCTGACATCTGCTTTATGTTACTACTAACCTAGGGCATAGAAAACAGGAGCCCAGATTGACCTGAGATAAAAGAGAGAAAGAAAGGAGTGGGAGGTAGTAGGTAAAGGGAAAAGAATTGTACCTAGAGTTCTTAAACATGGTTTTCATGTAGCCCTAGCCTAAATTTGACACTGTTGTCTCAAAGAAGCTTGAAGTGAAGAGATGTCTACTGGGATTCTAGGGGAGCTTAGGAATGAATAATATTTCAAAAATATTGAAGAGCTGGGTCTCCCAATACTAAGGTGGCAGACCAAGAACTGAAGGTGAGGACCAAAAACTGAAGGTGGAAACCAAAAACTGAAGGGCTATGATCTCTTTGTAGGCTATGGCAGGGGAACGCAGACCTTATTCCCTATTTTATCCTTTATAGTTTTAGTGTCTCTGAGCATTGTCTCTTGTCTTCAAGATAAATCTAGTTTTGTTTTATATGGTTTTCTTCCATCCAAGAGCTAAGATCCTGTGAGGGAGGTAAAATTAACAAGGCTTTCTGGCTGGAAAAACCTCCAGGTGCTGATCCCTTGCTTCTCTACCAGTGGCAGATGCTAGATTTTAGCCTTGTTGGACCATACATCTCCACTAGGCACTGCTGAAATCTCCCGAGCTTGACTAGCTTACACTTGTTCAGTTTACACCCCTACCCTGGCTCCCATTTATGCCTGTGACAGGATCTCTCCATGCAGACTGGCATGGCTATATCTTCACATTCAGCTTCAAGCTCTTCTGACCTTTATATGCTCATCTCTAGAGTAGAACCTCATGCACCAGCCCCAATGCCACTGCCTGGGACTTGGACTTAGGAGACATGTTACTCAGGGTACAGAACATAGTACCAGGAACTTGGGCCTCTGAAATCAGACCTAAATCATAGATCTCCTAGTTCTTAGGCTCTAGGAGAAAAGATCCAAATTCATAAAGCAGATCCTCAAACCTATATATCTCTAGTTCCTGAAGTCTTGGTTAGCAGCCTCATCAGTTGAAGAAAAGAAGAATTAATTCTACCAAAAGGCAGAGAGGAAGAAAGACCTGGAACATTCAGGTATAGAGCAGGAGAGCAAATTCAACATCTTTTCCAACACCTTACACACTTTCTCAGGGGCCTTCTTGCTTTTGTTCTTCCTGTACTTGAGCTTGGAGACTACAGTGCTTAAGAACCAGAATCTGGGATCTACCTGTTAGCAATGGGAGAAATTTGGGCCTATTATGTCTCCTGCTGAAGATTGTCTAGATTTAATTTGACCATCAGGATAATATGAGTGCTCTACCCCACGGCCGAATCTTGCTTAACTGACCCAGCAATTACAGAGTGGATGTGCTACCTGCATTGCTTGTGGCAGATTAGTCACAACAATGTACCAGCCTACTGTCCCATCATTGCCATCTCCTTGCCATGATGTGTGGCTTTGAAATAGCAGCTGGTAAAGCTGGACCTGGCTTTAGAAAAGAGTCAAGACAATGCTGTCTCCATGCTTTGATGGGAAAACATCTCTCAGCCCATCATTGCCTCTATTTCTGATAAGCTTTGGTTACATCCTGTGATTACATCAGGTATACAAAGATGGCCCATTACTAAACTGCACGTTGAACTCACCCAAGTAAACTAATCTAGTGGAAAAGAGACTGTGGCTCACCCTTATCCAGAAAGTCAGAGTGTGCCCATTGGGTTTGCCAAGCCCTTTATTTCCTAGGGACCCTCACAACTGTCTCACCAGTGGAATAGTTGGTTCCTGGGTACAGCTGAAACCTCTCCTGACATTCAGACTAAGGTCTTTGGAAACCACACCCTCATGGGATCACCCTAGGTAACCAGTTCTGGTCTGGGAGTTCTGAGCACTCATCCTCAGCTACCTTGATCCTACCTTCTCTTTACCAACATTCTGTCATAAGGCCTTAAGACCCCATGGGGGTCTTTTCCCCAGTATCTTTTCCCTACTCTTCCTTTTATACCCCCTCCCACATGCCTTTCACAATCTTTAAGCTTTTGCAGCTGAATCTCATATATCAAAAAAATTTGTCAAGCATTTAAAATAATAAGTGGTTCATTCCCTGGCTGGTTTGGCTCAGTTGATTGAGGGCTGGCCTGAGAACCATAAGGACACCAGTTCTATTCCCTGTCTGGGCACATGCCTGAATTGTGGGTCAGGTTCCTAGTTTGGGGCATCCAAGAGGCAACCAATTGATGTCTCTCTCCCTCTCTTTCTTCCTCCTTTCCCTTTCTCTAAAAATAAATAAAGTCTTTTAAAAAAATAATAAGTGGTTCAGGATTGTAACATTTCCACTGACCAGCTGAACAAAGTGCAGTTAGACTCACCAGCAGTGGGAAGAAAATATAAAATTATCTAACTTTTGGCTTCTGTAATGGATACAGTGTCTCCCAAGTCCTGAGATTTAGGTAAACATTTTTGTTTGAATCTGTATATTTGAACAAAGGTAAAGGATGATTAACCAACAATGGCATTTTCACATATTGATTCCATTTTTTACATGCTGTTTTACACCTGATTTCCTTCCAATCTCTCACACCAGCTAACACCAGCCCTATCTGTGGTTATCTTAGAGTCTGGTGTAGAGAGCCTGGCCTGAGCTTTTATCAGCCTTTTTAACTTCAAACTTTATCTTGATACCTTATACCACTCTTGACCTTCTTTGAGTGACTTTGAATCTTTTTATCTCTATTCCAATCTCATAAATACATTAGACTGAGAAGTAGGCCCTATCTAGAGTTTGTCCAAGAATGATCAGAGATCCTGGACCTCTAGTTAAGCCTCACACAGAACTCCCAAGCCAGCTTACCTCCATCCAGAATGATGTGACTTCTGTCTGTTAGCACTGACTGAATCATGTTCACTGAGAAAGGGGAGGGTCTTACTGTATGATGAGATCTCACTGGCCCCTTCTTTTAGACTCACTGTGTGATGCCAACACTCTTCTTTCCTGCAAGAGATGCCCAGTGGCTCTGACCATCTCTGCTTCTCTCTCAGCTCACCTTGGAGCTGAGTGGCTCCACTTCCCAGTAATGCTTGTGCCAGTCAGTGCCCCCCTCATTGTCTCTCCCTCTTCTCTTTCTTTATCTTTGTGCTTCCTGCCGTGGTACCCCCCAACCCCTCCAGAGCTGCTGGATGACCAGCACCCTGTGGTCCGGTTGCTGCGCCGTTTTTCCTCTGACTGCCCAGGGGGCCGGCCAGTCTCCTTGGATGCCACGCTGGCGCATCACCTGCACCAGTGCTCCTACCACCTGCGCCTCTTCCGGAACTGGCTGCGCTCAGGCCAGGATGACCCCGAGTGCCTCTACGGTACCCCCTACCACCAAGCTGGCTGCTGCCGCTACCCTGGCTGGGACTGACTGCTTTGCTTTTTGCACTTTTGGCAGGAGAGCCCACCTGTTCCTTTCTCCTATTTACCCTAAGGTTATGTGACTTGCATTTAGTTGCTTGGATGGGATTGGTGCCAGACTGCCTGGTAGCTGTAGCACTGGCTGTTCCTCCTTCCTCACTGCCTCCTAATGCTACCCATTCCCAATTCTATTAAGTTACAAGAGTAGTCTCTTGCCCTAGAATTTATTTTTATCTTTATAGCCTTATACTACCACCATCTTCAAATCCAAACATATTTCTACCCACTCTGAGGAGCTAGAGACTGTACATCTCTTGCTCTCTTGCCACTAGAGTACATGGAGAAATTGAAGCACAGAGGTCTCAATGAATCCTTGAAGCAAACAAGGGCCAGAAGTTAGACAATGATGAGGTATAATTCTTTTGAGGTTTTAGTCATTGGTGAATAGGAGGCTATGTCTTGCATAGATATTACTGTCCTGCCTACCCTTAGTCCCTTGAAGGAGATGTAGAGGAGGCATAAGAAAGATTGGAGACTGAAAAAGTGGTTGAGATGTATGCTTCTTGATTCTCCAATGGGAAGGTTTTTTTTTTTTCTTCTTTCTTTCTTTTCAACGGGCCCTGGGATTAAGGTTGCACATTTAGTTTTACCCTTTACCCTAGTCAGAATGGTGGACCTACATTGGAACTATTGGGTTCAGAGCAGAGAATCAGTATTTATTATGTCTTCTAGGGTGTTTGCCTATTTTTCTGATGGAATAAAGAAATCCTAGCAAGTCTGGGGTCTTCCATTGAGGGCAGAAGGGAGAACCTTTGATGTGATGGAAATAACCAAGAAAGAACTTCCATCCCCCAGCCTGTTCATGCATGTGATTTTCCTGGGCTGAGCTCCATATGTACTGCATGCCCTCCAGCTTGCTTCCAGATATTCTAGCCTTTCTACCCATATCCTAAATCTGCATGAACCCCTTCTCAGATTACATGCTCTCCTCCTTAATCTGGTTCTCTTATACATGATCCGTGAAATCTGCTGTTTCTTCCCAGCTCCATGACTTCCCTAACCTCATTTACACCTACAATCACCCCTTATCTATGGACCTTTGGTTTATTCCTCCAGAAAGTGCAACAGCAATATAGGTGCTTACCCTATTGGGATTCTGTTGACTTTTCCATGGGACATTGCAGGCTCTCCATAGGTAGGATGAGAGGTGATTTGATTCACCTGGAGGCCTTGGCAGGTAGACTTTTTAGGAAGTCTGGAGGTGACAGAAATAGACTTCTTTTGGGGCTCTAAAGAGTTCCCTTTCCTGAAAATCTTGAATACCCCATGCTCCAT
Source organism: Pteronotus mesoamericanus (assembly GCF_021234165.1). Lineage (NCBI taxonomy): Eukaryota > Metazoa > Chordata > Mammalia > Chiroptera > Mormoopidae > Pteronotus > Pteronotus mesoamericanus. The sequence goes on from NW_026555065.1 coordinate 21,424,518, forward strand.
AAGCCATGGACTCTCAGGGACTTTCCATGCTTCCTTGGCCAGTTGGGGTATATCTGGCAGGAGTAATATTGACTTTGCCCATCTCTTTTCTAACAGGATTTGAAGGGTGCTCCATGGTGCCTACCATCTACCCCCTAGAAACACTGCATAATGCCCTTTCCCTGCGTCAAGTAAGTGAATTCTTGAATAGAGTCTGCCAGCGCCACACTGAATCCCAAGCACAGGCATCTGCAGGTATGGAGAATACTCTTGTCTTGTACTCTGATTTCTGCCCTCATTCCCATGCTTCCTAGAATATGAATAATAAATTGAAAAGATAGGCACTCCAAAAATACATAAAAGTAGGCCTGAAAAAAATGTTTAGCCCTAGCTGGTATGGCTCAGTGAATTGAGCGCAGGCCTATGAACCAAAGGGTCACTTCTTCGATTTCTAGTGTAGGGCACATGCCTGGGTTGCAGGCCAGGTCCCCAGCAGGGTGCATGTGAAATGCAACCACACATTGATGTTTATCTCTCTCTCTTCCTCCTTCTCTTCCCCTCTCTCAAAATAAAGTCTTTAAAATAAAAGAGAAAAATGTTTAATTGCATAAGCCAACTCAAAATCTTAGAAATATCACTCCTTCCCAAGTAAATTTATAAATTTAGTATGATCCCAATCAAAATATTGCTGGCTTTCTAAAATCAGACAAATTGGTTCTGAAGTTCTCACTGAAAAATACACAAGCAAGAATAGCCAAGAAAACCTTGAAAAGAAGAGCAATGAAGGGGAACTAGTCCTACCAGATTTTAAAACATCCTATAAAACTTCTATAAAAATACAGTATAATATTGGTATATGAATAGACAGAGATCAATCAAACAAAACAGAATATTTAGAAATAGATGAAGTTAGCATTTCAAAATACTGGAGGAAAGACAGACTTTTTTAATAAATAGAGTTGGGACAACTGCATAATTATTTGACAAAAATTAAAATCGAATCCATACTTCATGCTATATGCCCGTGTAAACTCCATGTAGATCAGAGAATTAAATGTAAAAATTAAACCATACAGTAGGTAGTTCCAAGGGCTTGTCCTTTTGAAGAAATACCAAAAAATCAAGCAAAAACTGACAGAATCAACTTTGTCAGAACGCTGGAAAATAGTGAAAGGTTTGCAACAATCAGGAAAATACTGAATCAAGACAGAGATAACCTAAAAATGGAATGAAGCTCTCCAGTATTTTTACTTGACTTCCCCCCCATCTCCCCACCTTGGCAACAGTCTTTTAGATGGAAACTCCATATTCTCAGGGGGGGACCCTGGTCCCTGGTTCCAGAAAAAGCAAAATAGACCTTATTCGCAAAGAATTGTGTTTGTTCTAATGTGTGTGGGCTACCTTAAGGACTGACACAGGGTGCTTACCTTTGTTTCACCTGACTTGGAACTCACCCAGTGCATGAATGTGGCTATGCAGAGGGTATTTTTTGAAAACACTGTAAGGTAAGTGAACAACGTGCTTTGTAGGGCAAAAAATTATAGTTGAGGCACACAATAGGCATCCTGAAAGCCTAGGAGAAAAACCTAGGCAGAGAGTTTCTTTAGGAAATTAGGCATTCAAAACCACCCCTATATACCAGGAAATTTAAAAAGCCATGCACATGCCTAGAGGAGGACACATGAACACAAAAATACATGAGAAGACTCTCTTTTCTAGACTTGGCACAAGCAGGAAGGCTAAGGCGATGTTGTAAGCAGTCTGCCAAAGTGTTGAAGGAGTACCTCAGCATAGAATGAATTGACAAAGGCTGTAAGAGCTCCTCTCCCCCTTCCTTCTACTCCTTTCTCTCCTTCCCCTACCCCTTTTTTGTTCCTGGCACATTCAAAGGAATCCTTATCAAAACACTTGCTGAACATAAGCTAAAGGAACAAGACTTCACAGACCACACATGACAAAGAAGAAAACTTTACAAAAATAGTTTAGAAAGATCATGGAACAAACAGCTATAGACCATAGCAAACAACAAAAGCAAACCCTAATGAAGGGAGGCTAATCTGATTTTCAGAGTTAACACATTAAAATATTCAAAATGTCCAATTTTCAACGAAAAAATTATAAAATATGCAAAGAAACAAGACCATGTGTTCCATTCACAGAATAAATAAACAGAAATGGTTCTTGAGGAAACACAGACATTAGACTTACTAGATAAATATTTTAAACAAGGAAAGGAAACCAGGGACAAAGAACTAAGGAAAATCAGGAGAATGATATCTCAACAAATAGATAATATCATTAAAGATGGAGAAAAAAATAAACCAAACAGAAATTTGGGGCCTGAAAAATATAATAATAGAAATGAAAAATTTACTAGAGGATTTTTTAGGAGATTTGAGCAGGAAGAAGAAAGAATTAGCAAACTTGAAGATAGGTTCTCTGAAAAATGTCCAGTCTGAAGAGGAGAAATTTAAAAAGAATAAAGAAAAATTAACAAATCAAGAGAGGTTTGTTGGACACCATTAACATACCAACATATCCATAATGGGAGTCCCAGGAGGAGAAGAGAGAAGGAAGGAGGTACAAAAAATAATAGAAGAAATAATGGCTGAACACTTCTCAAATTTGACAAAGACACAAATCTTTACAACCAAATAGTTGAGATAAATGCAAAGAGATCTACACTGGGACACATTATAATCAAGTTGTCAAAAGGCAAAGATGGAGAAAATCCTAAAAGTAGCAAGAGAAAAGTAACTTGTCACATTGAAGTGATCTCTATTAAGATCTACAACCCATTTCTCATCAGAAGCCATAGAGGCCAGAGAGCAGTGGGATGATGTACTTAAAGTGCCAAAAGAAATCCCTGACTGGGAATCGAAAAAAAAACTATCAACCAAGAATTCTGTATCTGGCAAAACTCTTCAAAAATGAAGGATAAATTAAGGCATCCCCAGATAAACAGAAATTGAGAGAGTTTGTCACTAGTAGACCTACCCTAAAAGGAAGACTTTAGGCTGAAATAAAAGGACACTACACAGTAACTTGAAGCCACACCAAAAAATAAAGGACTCTGATAAAGGTAATTACATTGGTGAATATAAAAGCCAGCATTATAGTATTTTTAATTTGCAGCTCTTCTTTTTGTTTCATGTATGAATTAATACACAAGTCAATAAAACAATCATTTTAAGTGTGTTAATTGGCATATAATGTATAAAAATATAATTTGTGACAATAACAACATAAGGTGAGGACTGAGCCTTATGGGAACAGAGTTTTTGTATGTTATTGAAGCTAGCTTACTATTGATTCAAATAAGATTATTATAAATCTAGGATATTAAGTGTAATGCCCATGGTAACTACTGAGGAAATATCTAAAACTATACAGTAATGGAAATGAGAAGGGAATCAAAATGGTTCAATACAAAAATCAATTAAACACAATAGATGGCAGTAATGAAGGAAATGAGGAATGAAAAAATTATATGATATACAGAGAACATAGCAAAATGGCAGAAGTAAGCCCTTCCTCATCACTAGTTATTTTAAATGTAAATGAATAAACCTTTTCAAACAAAAGGCAGAGATTAGCAGAATAAATTTTTAAAAAATTATCCATCTGTATGTTACAAGAGACTCAATTTAGATCCAAAGACACAAGTAGGGTGAAAGTGAAAAGATCTATTCCATCCAAATAATAACCAAATGAGAGCTGGAGTTTACTAATGTCATGTGAAATAGTCTTTAAGTCAAAAATTTTGATAGGAGACAGAGGTCATTATATATTGATAAGAGTCAATTCATCAAGAAGATAGAGTGATTATAAACATATACTCACCATACAACAGAGCTCCAAAATATTTGAAGCAAATATTGACAGAATTGAAGGGAGAAATAGCTCTACAATAATGACTAGTTGGAGACTTCAATACCCCATTTTCAATAAAAGATAAATAGCTAGACAGATATTAGTAAGTAGACAGAGAACTTGAGCAACACCATAGCACCATAAGCCAACTAAATCTAACAGACATTATAGAACATTTCATCATTTCTGGCTGGTATGGCTCAGTAAATTGAGTGCCGGCCTGTGAACCGAACTGTCACTGGTTCGATTCCCAGTCAGGGCACATGCCAGAGTTGCAGTCCAGGTGCCCAGTAGGGGGCGCGCAAGAGGCAACCACATATTGATGTTTCTCTCCCTCTCTTTCTGCTTCCCTTCCCCTCTCTCTAAAAATAAATAAGTAAAATCTTTTAAAAGAAAAGATTATCCCATCTAACAACAACAGAATGCAGGTTCTTTTTTTAAAATTAAATTTATTGGGGTAACATTGGCTAATAAAATTATATAGGTTTCAAGTGTACAATTCTATGATACATTATCTGTATATTTTATTGTGTGTTTACCACCCAAAGTGAAATCTCTTTTAATCACCATATATTTGACCCTCCTTTATCCTTAACTACCCCCACAGCACCCCTTCCTTCTGGTTACCAACATACTACCGTCTCTGTCTATGAGTTTTTGTTTGGTTGGTTTTCTTATTTGTTCATTGGTTTCTTTCAGTTTTATATCCCACATATGAGTGAAATTATATGGTTCTTGACTTTTTCTGTCTGACTTATTTCACTTAGCCTAATATCCTCAAGATCCATCCATGTTGTTACAAATGGCAGTATTTCATTTTTTTTTAATAGCTGAGTAATATTCCATTGTATATATGTACCCATCTTCTTTATCCAGTCATCTATTGAGGGATACTTTGATTGTTCTCATGTCTTGGCCATCGTGAATAATGCTGTGATGAACACAAGGGTACATATATCTTTGCAAATAAAAGTTAAAAAAAATTTTTGGTTGCTCTTACTGTTTTGGCTCAGATGGTTGGACATCATGCCACAAAGCAAAAGGTTGCTGGTTTGATTCCTGGTCAGGGCACATAGTTGGGTTGTGGGTTCAGTGCCTGGCTGGGATGTGTACAAGAGGCAACCGATCATTGTTTCTCTCTTAAACCGATATGTTTCTCCCCCTGTCTTTCTGCCTCCCTTCTCTTTTCTCTAAAAATAAATAAAATAAAAATTTGGGGTAAATACCCAGAAGAGTGGTTGCTGGGTCATATACTAACTCTATTCTTAATTTTTTGAGGAACCTTAATACTGTTTTCCACAGTGGCTGTACCAGTTTACATTCCCTCCAACACTGAATGAGGGTTCCTTTTCCTTCACAACCAACATTTATTACTTGTCCTGTTGAAAATAGCCATTTTAACAGGTGTGAGGTGGTATCTCATTGTAGTTTTGATTTGCATCTTCCCCTAATAGCTAGTGAAATTGAGCATCCCCTCCTATATCTTTTGGCCATTTGTATGTCTTCTAGGGAGAAGTGTTTGTTCAGAGCCTCTGCACATTTTTAAATTGGATTGTTTATATTTTCGGTGTTGAGTTGTATGAGTTCTTTAAGTATTTTGGATATTAACCCCTTGCCAGGGCTGTTTGCAAATATCTTCTCCCATTCAGTTGTTGCTTTTTTGTTTTGTTGAAGGTTTCTTTTGCTGTGCAGAAGCTTTATAGTTAGATATAATCCCATTTATTGATTTTTGCTTTTACTTCCCTTGCCTTTGGAGTAATATACATTCTTCTTAAGTGCACATGGAATAGTCTCCAGCATAGACTATGTTAGGCCACAAAAGAAGTCTAAATAAATTTTTAAAAATTGAAATTATACAAAATATTCTTTCCAACCACAATTAAATGATGCCAGAAATCAGTAAAAGAAGGAAAACTGGAAAATTCACAAATATGTGGAAATTAAACAACATATTCTTTTTTAAATAAGATCTTATTTATTCACTTTTAGAGAGAGGGGAAGGGAGGGAGGAAGAGAGGGAGAGAAACATTGATGTGTGAGAGACACATCATCAGTTGCCTCTCACACTCCCCTAACTGGGGACCTGGCCTGCAACCCAGGCATGTGCCCTGACTCACAGACTGACACTCAATCCACTGAGCCACACCGGCCACGGCTAAACAACATATTCTTAAACAAACTATGGGTCAGCAATCCATTACGAGGCAAATTAGAATATACTTTAAGGTGAATTAAAATGAAAATGTAACATACCAGGATTTATGGAATGCAGCAAAATCAATGCCAAGAGAGTATTTAAATCTGTAAACACCTACATTTTAAAAAGGAGGATCTTAAATCAAAGACCTAACTTTATACCTTAAGAAACTGAAAAAAGAAGAACAAACTAAACCCAAAGCTAGCAGAAGGAAAGAACTAATAAATATTTAGAGCAGAGATAAAGGAAACAAAGGATAGGAAAATAATAGGAAGGATCAACAAAATCAGAAGTTGGTTCTTTGAAAAAAAAAATGGACAAATTTTTAGCTAGACCACCTAGGAGACATAACTTTAGAATACTGTACTCTGACTGTAAATCCTTTAGTGGGGCAAAAAGAACTATAAAATAATTTAAACCTCATTTAGTAGTTTGTTAGTGATATTGGCACTATTTAAAAAAATTTATTGATTTTAGAGGGGAAGGGAGGGAGAGAGTGAGCAAGAGAAACATCACTGACCTGAGATGGAACCTACAACCTAGGCTTGTGCCCACATCCTTTTGGTTTATGGTACAATGTTCCAATCAACTGAGCCACAACAGCTAGGGCTATTGGTACTATTTTAAAACTATGTATAATAGAGTAAAGCAAGTAAGATACTCAGCTGTGTTCCTATTAGAAACCAGGATTTTCAAGGTAAGATAAATAGGTACAAGTATAAATTCAAAATATTTTTAAAATACTGTAATTTTATTTATTCTTTTTTTTAAATTTATTGATAGGGGGGCGCATGGGGAGAAGACTAATTTGTTGTTTCATGTATTTATGTATTCCTTGGTTGATTCTTGTTTGTGCCCTGACTAGGGATTGAACCCACAACTTTGGCTTATCAGAACAATGCTCTCACCAATTGAGCTACCTGGCCAAGGGCCTAGAAATGCTGTAATTTTAAATTTGCATAGAACTATCAATATGAATTCAGGGTTTTTTTTTTAAGTGCTATTTCTGACATTATGCATCATCAGCAGAAGCAATGAGCTCCCTCAATACATAGATATTGGTTTCTACATAACATTCCCCACTACCAGGATTCCATGGGAAAATGACTGATTCTTGGTTTAGTGCATGTTTTTTCACCTTTAAAAAAAGAAATCACACACTTCCCCACCCCCACCATGAGCCTCTATAGTCATTTTTTCCCTAATCACCACCCTAATCTCCACTGCACAAAATTTTAATACCACAGATATACTATATACTTATTTATGTATTGTGGCCATATGATGGACACAAAGCAATTGAATATCTAAGAATTTTTTCACCCTCACCAAGAACTAATTTTGTAGAGAATGCATGGTCTAGGGCAATGAAGGCGTAAGGGATGCCGGGACATGTAACAAAAACAAGGAAGCAGTCAGTCCTGAGGAGGCTCCCACTGACCAGAACTGGAATATTTTAGCATTAAAAAGAATAATTTATTGTAATTAATTAAAGTGTATTGAATATATACAAGTCTGCAAATTCATAATAAATCTTACAAAAATAAAATAATTATCATCTGTCACTGTTGGAGAATACTGTTCAACAATTCTTTCCTTTGAAAACTAATTAAAGGTAAATAAGAACATCCTTTTTAGTAACAACTACAGTTCAGTGTAATTAAATAGCCACAGCTGTAGAGAGAAAGCTTTGCCCTGAATGAAGTGGCTCAGTTGGTTGGACGTTGTCCTGTAAACTGGAAGGTCGCTGGTTTGAATCCTGGTCAGGACATATGTGCAGGTTGCAGGCTTGGTCCCCAGTTGGGGTACACGAGGCAACAATTGATGTTTCTTTCCTACTCTTTCTCCCTCCCTTTCCCTCTCTCTAAAAATGAATAAATAAAATCTTTTTTCTAAAAAGAAAAAGAGAGAAAGCCCTTCTTTACAGAAACTATACCAGCTAATAAAATTTCTTTACAGAAAAAAAGAGCTAAGTTGATAGAATTAGAAAATCACCGTTTGACACCCCTAATAAAATAATTAAGGATCATCAATGGATACTAACACAATTAGTTGAAATGGTGGGCTTACACAGCATCAAAGGATCACCTCTCATTAGAAGGGGGAAACTCTACAATGAGGGGATTCTGTGGACACCACTTTAGCCCAGTTAGTAAAGTTAGCCTTACTTAGTGGGACAATGAGACATTATGTGCCTCCAATGTAATACAATATAAAATACGCAGGATCGCTTCTTCAGGTATTCTTGCCAAAGTTATTTAAACTGAATAATCTAATGCAACCTTTCATAGCTAACTTTCAGTTTATAGGAGATGCAAGAGATAGTGAAACAAGTTAAATTATTTTATGAGGAAGCAATCTGATGAATTCTGAATGTGAGAAATGACATTGTGTGAGACAACTGACCATTCTTTTCAAAATACCATTATGAAAAAAATAAATAGGGAGGAGGGCACTATCCTAAATTATAAGAGATTTTGGATACATAACTAACTACAATGCATGATTCATGTTTGGATCTTACTGCAAAAGACATTTATTAAATAATTGGGGAAAATTTGAATATGGATTAGGTATTAATGATATTAGGGTATTATTTTTAATTTTGTTAGATTTATTAGTTAGTGGTATTTGTCTATACAGGAGAAATTCCTTATATTTTAGAAGCGCATATTAAAGTATTTAGAGGTAAAATGTTTCATGATGTCTGTCATTTATTTTAGAGAACTTCAGCATGAAGAAATAGATGAAACAAGTATGGCAACATGTTCACATGAGCTAATGTGTTAAATACAGGAGATGAGTGTGTCAGTATTGATTGTACTAGTAGTCTCTCAATGACTTTTTAAAAATATATTTGAATATATTCATAATAGAAAGTTTCAAATATTTAAAATGGTTTGTGTGAAGGATGTTCCTTCTCAGCCTGAGGAAATAGAAGTTGGTTTTGACTTATGTTGGGAACCTGTAGCTCTTGGATTCTTCTTCACATACTTTTTTTTCTTCCCTTTCTCTCTCCAACCTATCCAGCCCTCTTTGAGTCTATGCACAGCAACCAGGCCTCAGATGGCCCATTTTCCCCACCCCGTACTCTTCATTCACCTACCATACAACTTCGGCAGCGCTCTGAGAAGCCCCCTTGGTGTAAGTAATCCTTCTGGAATTACCTAGACAGAGGCCCAGAGGGATGGGGGAATTGGTGAGTGAGGGACCTGTCCCTTGAGGGAAGTGAAGATGAAGGTTGAAAGACCGGGAATAACCAGTCAGGGAAGCAGTCACATCTGCCTCTTCCAATATGACAGGAGGTTATATGTATGGTGTCTTGTCACCTCTGTCTTCCACAACCCTTCTATCTCATTGGGGAGGCTCCTAAAAGATAGTGGTCCAGAGAGTCCTTTGGGAAAGAAAGAATGAAGAGACTTCAATCTCCTCAGATCCTCATTTGGTCTCTACAGTTTCCTCAAGTAAAGATGACTTGGGAGGAAACCCAACTATATAGAAAAGCTGGGAGAAGGAAACTAGAATCTGCTACTACTCTCTAGATGTCCTTTCTCTCAAGTTGTCTGTTCTCAGTGCAAGTTAGGGTGTTGCTTTTTCCAATCTGTTCTTTATTATCTCTACCCTATCACTAATTATCCTTGTGAATTTTTAGGGTATTTGTAGGGTAATTTTTAGGGAATTTTTAGGGTAATTGTAGGGAGAGGGAGATACCAGTAATAATGAGAGGGGAGATAAGGGCTGGAGACACCACTGATGGAAAAATCCTGTCCTTACTCATCCTGCCTCTAAGGAATAACTAAAATCAAACACACCTTTCACTAGTTTACTTGGATAGGACTTAAGCAGATTCATATTTCAGCATCAGGGTAAATAGTTGTTGAACTATGTCTTTCTGTAGCATCCTGTATGCCAAAGAAACTTGCCTACCTAACACCAAGAATTCTCCCCCTGAATTTCAGATTATCCTACACTCACTTTGCCATTGTCCCTTTTACCGCTCTCCTATAGTGTTTATGGTTTGGAGCCCCTCTCGTCCTTCTCCCACTTATGTTTCTGTCTGATCTCTTTGATTTGCCTGAATCAAACCACTAGCTGAATATTAAGGCTACTTAAACCCTTGAGTGAATTCAGTTTACAGCTTTTTTTTTTCTTGTTTGTAATCTCAGTATCAGGTGTATAACCTGATTGGCAAGTATTTTGGGGGTCTGTCTCTTTGCCCTAAATAAGCCTTGCTGGCTCAAAATCATGTTCCTTTTTTTTCTGCTTGAAGCATGCCTCCCGTGATCCTTTACAAAAAAGAGGTTGCTGGCATACCTTAAACTGAATGACTTTGTACACTTGGGCTTGCCAACTTTCCCAGGTTCTCTTTGATTAAAAGATATTCAGGTATCCCCTATTTCCAAAATCTATAACTATTTATAACAGAGTGTTTTAAATATAAAGTTTTAATGCCATTAATAAATATAATATTTACAAAGGGAAAAGTAGATTAGTCCCCTACTGGAGGTCAATGAAAAAGTAGAGGTTGGGGTGGGAATTGTCCCACAGTGTAATTGAAGACTCTTTGGTCTTTATCTTATTACTGTCAGGATCTGGGAAATTGGATTTTATATTTTATATGTATATAATATACACAAACCTGTAATATTGTATGCCCCAATACTTACAGGGTCATAACTTTGGACCCATGGATGGATTTCAGGGTAAAGTCTATGAACCATAGGAATTATATGTAAAGATTAGTGTGATTATTCACATGTACACTTTCCTGGGAAGATAGTCCATGACTTTCATTCACATTTCAAAGGAGTCAGTGAACCCCAGAAAGTTTCATTAAAAACTGCTCCCAGAGATTCTGTGGCATTCTTCTATTTTTGGTGAATCATTTTCTTTTCTACTGTTCTGGTTCACATGGTTTTATTACATTTTTCTGCTTACTTGTATCTTGGGCTATAGACAATGATTACCTCTGCCTCAGAAACACATCAGTTGCTTTAAAGAAATTATTCTTAACCACACATGTACATCAAATTTAATTGGAATGTTTCAACAAAATATTTTGCCCTTATCTCCCTCTCCACTGCACACCTTTACCCTAAACCTACATATTAGAATCTCTAGAATCTATTAGAATCTATGTAACAGTAATTATGAACCACTGGGATAAAGTTGTTCATTCATGTGCTTCCAAATATGAATGAGGGATTGTGAGAATTTGGAATTGGGATAGGGATACATTGGTGAAAGAATTGGATGAAGTAGCCTCAGCACTCTCTCCAGAAGCTTTAGATGTACCTTAGTGCTACTCCTGTAGTATACTTTAGGCTGGAGCAACAGTTTCTGAGCTGGACTAACTTGGGAGTCTTTGCATAACTTAAAAGTATTTGGACTTTCTTTCCCGAAGGCACAGTAATTCAGGCCACCTGTTCTGGCACTAGAACTACATAGGTAGATTAGAACCTACTCCTCCAGCTTGCCTGACTTAATCTCCCGACTTTGCTTTACAGACAGCAGTGGCCCTTCCAGCACTGTGTCCAGTGCTGGTCCTTCCTCCCCTACTGCAGTGGATGGTAACTGCCATTTTGGCTTCAGCGATCAGCCCTCCCTAAGTTCACATGTGACTGAAGAACATCAAGGCCCTGGGCTGCACCAGGAGATCCCTGGGAATGGAGCACAAGAGCTCCCCACAGAAGGGGAGCAAGAGCACTTTGTACCAAACCAGCCCCTACAGGAGCCACCTGTGGAAACCAGCCAGCCATGTAAGGAGGTTGCTGAGAAGGTCAGCCAGCCATGCCAGCAGGTCCCTGACCTTAGCCAGACATGCCAGGACATCCCTGAAGAGACCAGCCACCCATGCCACGAGGTCCCTGACAACTGCCAGCCATGCAAGGAGGTCCATGGTGATGTTAACCAGACCTGCCAGGAGGTCCCTCAGATCAGTCAACTGTGCCAGAAAGTCTCTGAGGAAGCTTGCCATCTTTGCCAGCGGAACCCTGAGGAGGTCAGCCAGCCATGCCAGGGAGTCCCTGTGGAGGTTTGCAGCCTGGTCCATGCGTTCCCTGAAGGGCTTGGTGGCCTAGTCCAGGAACTCCCTGTGGATGTTGGCAAGCCAGTCCAAGAGATCCCTCAGCAGCTCAGTCAACCATGCCAGTCCTCTTTGGAGGTTGGCAGACTGGCCCAAGAGGCTTCTGCAGCCAGTCTGCTGTCTCAGGATATCTGTGAGGTTGATACACTGTCCCAAGAGTTCCCTGAGGATGGTGATCTACAGGCCCAGGAGGTCTCTGAGAAGGTTGATGAGCAGTCCTGGGTGGTCCCTGAGGTGACTGACCAGCTGTCTGGAGAAGCTGTTCCCCAAGCCCAGTATCCATCTAGTGATCCAAACCCTCAGAGCCAGCCTCCAGCCCATGATCAAAACTTACCCCTTCCACCAGCAACATGTGATTAATCATTTTCTCATTAATGGTGTTACACTATACCAGCCATTTGAGCTAGCAGCTTTTTTTGTTGGCTAACTCACCTGCCAGCGTAAGGCCTTGGATCTTACCAGAGGTGTCTGAGGAAGCAGTCCTCTTGGCTTGAAACATATGGGTGCTGGAGCTGGGCTTGGTGAGGGGCCAATTTCACGTTCAAAGCAGCTGTTGACTCCTCACCAAGCCATTAGACTTGAATAGGATTTCCTTCGCGGGGTGAGATGGTCTATCACTACCCAGCCTCCTCTGAGCATCCCAGAAAATCCCCGATGGTTAAAGGAAATGCCTCTTAACTGCTGAAGACACCATCTGTGCACAAGTGCAAAAGGGGATTCCAAGGTCTTCACTCTTCTGAAGAAATATTCATAACTTCTCAAGGTACCCTTAGACCATATGTGCATTCAGGGAGACTCTTGTCTTTGCTAGCACTCCTCAGGTGGGCCCAGGATGGCTGTCTGAAATATCTTGGAAAAAAAGAGTCCCCTTCCCAAACAAATATCCATCATGGCCATTAATCTTTAGACTGGGCTCATGGGTATTTCCATATCATCGCCAAGTGCCCAAGTTCCATTCCTCTGGGCAGTAGCTCTATGGAAAAATAGGTATTAGACTGCTGTGAAAATTTCAGAGAAACTATTTAAAATGCTCTAGGGGTTCTTGGCCAATCTATGAAATTGGGCCTCCTTTTGTTGTGGGGCTTTTTTTTGGCTTAGGAGATGCTGCATTAGAGAAAATCAGGTTCTATTTTAAGCAATCAGCAGAGATCAATATTGTACAGACGTAAGCAAAGATTATATATATACATATATATATATATATATTTCTGTAGTAGTGCCAGGGACAGACTGGCCAAAGAACAAACACTCCAGTGTCCCCAAGAGGTTTGTCCTTATATCATTGTGTCTTTAGGGCCAGGTGTGATTATGAAGCTTTTCCCAAAGATCTGGGGATGGGAATGGGGGTGGGTAAAAGGGGTAATGCCATCATTGGAATGGGGGGCTGGAATATTATGAGTGCTCAATAAATATGAAATAACGAGAAAGGTGGTGGTGATAATGTCCTTGTGAACTCAAAAATGAATGTGACTAGAAGTCAGTCATGTCTGTTACTGAATTAATATGAACCAGTCAAAAACCTTTGTAGTTGAGCGGAAATGGGTTATAAAAGTATAGAGATCAGGCATCTCAGGAGGTCCCTATGGCAATCAGTCTACCATCCTAAAATGTGTTAACTGAGTAGTGTTGTAGGAGTAGGAGGGTCTACCTCTGTGAACACCAGAGGGTACAAAAAAGCATTTTTACCAGCTCCTTGGAATCACCCTCTTAAGTTTTTACTCTGATGCTTTGGAGTGTCAGGAAGAGTTGACATAAAGGGGTTATGCTCTTTCTTTACTCCCTTGCCATCTTTATATTGGGAGAGCCCAGAGCACAGGAGGGTGGGACTATCCTCCTGCCTATATGTTCACATCCACACCTAGGCCTGTCCTGACATACCCAAGACGATGAAGGGTTTCACTGCAGGGGTAAAACCCATTTTACTCCGTGAAAATCCTGACTGCACAAGTGAGAGGTGTTTACAACCTAAGTAGAGTCTGGATCTCTTATGGCCCCTACACTTCTCACGGCTTCGGCATTTCCCTCTCTGAAGTATCTGATGCTCGTCACTCAGTCCTCAGCTCTTGATCCCATGGAGATCCCCTACCCTTCTTCCCTCACCTAAACCACATGTATGTCCCCACCCTTGGTTCAGGTATTCTCACCCATTTTCAGAAATTATGCTGGCTCCTTCTACCTTTTCTCCCTTCACCGACCTTATGTTCCTTGGCTTCCCTGGGTCCTGGACTTGCTTCCAGTTATCAGACATTGAGATAAATTGACTATGCTTAAAGAAGCAGAGAGGAAACCAAGGCCCAGCAACTAAGCAACATGTGGAGTCAGAAAAAGCCTTAGCAGCACTACAGCATCTCTAATGAACTTGATTTATTGTTAGAGTTGAAGGCAGCTCCATTACAGCAGCTGAGAACTAGAGCAGGGAAATGTGGGGAGGAGCAGAGCACAGCAGCACGGGGAGGGTGGGAACTAGGAAGAACACAGGCGGGCTCATTTTGATTCCCAGTCGTTTGGCAGAGAAGCCGAGCCCTGATGAGCGTCTGGATCTCTCAGTCCAGCAGTAGTCTGGCAGGACTGCTCATTGGCTTGCTTGGGGTGAGGCCCTCTCCTGAGATGGTATTTTCAGCCTGTTTTTTTCTCACTCAGTAGGAGTTAAGCTTTAGCTCAGCTTCCTCTCCCTTTCCTTCCTCCCTCTCATTTTCCCCAAGTCCTCTGGCATGGCCTCCACCTCCCAGATCCTCTCTGTCCAAGAGTTTGGGGCTAGAAAGGCAGCCAGCGTTCCCATTTCAGCTGCAGGATGGTATAGTGGAATGTTGGGGGAGTCACACATTGCTGGGGTGTCAAATGTTGGGATGTCAGGCAGTGGCTTATTTTTAACCCATTACACACCAGGCCACAGTAGATGACCACATGCAGAGAAGCCAAGCAGGGGATGAGAAAGGATCAGGATAACTGGAATGGGTAGGTGAAAACTTCAATAGGTGAGGGAGCTTGGAAAATTCTGGGTTTGGGGCTGGGCTCCCCTTGCCCCTTTGTGCTGCCCAGTAGGCCTGGTCTGGTCACAGCTTTGGGAGGTGAATGGCATGAAGCAAGGACTGGGAGGATAAGCTCCTTTCTTCTCTCACCAGTATGTTGGACAAAAGAGCTTCAAGTTTTGGATTGAGACATTCAGATACGGAGGGAAGCAGTGGGACAGTGTAGCAGCAGTGTACCCCAGACCCCTGCTGGAACCCAGACCCTGGTGGCTAAGCGGATGGGAGGTGAAGGGTGCAGCTCTGGGCACCTCACTGACAGTATTCTGCCCCCAGGTCACATAAGTTACTATTGGAAATCCTTCCTTGGGATGCTAAATAAATAAAGAGGTCCCCAGGGTGGGGATATGATCTCCCTTCATGAGGGAGGAGGTTGTGCTCTGAGACCCATCCTAACTCCCCACCCAGTGACAGCATTTGGCTGTGCTAGGAGAGGGTATCACTCCAGGGTCCCCAGATATCAGATGACCTCCTATCCTAATTTTGTGCCCTCCCCCTGTCCTATCTGTTACCTTTGGTTTTGAGACTCCTCTCAGGTATGGATGAGGGGAAGGGACAACCCTTCCCATTTGGCCCAGCCCAAGTCCCCACAAGACATCCTGTCCCCTCCCCTCTCCTTCCCCAGCTCCCTTGTCTCCCAACCCCAAAGGACTCAGCAGTAGCCATTCTCTAAGGGAGCTGGGGGAGCAGATCCTTGGGGAAGGAGAGGGGTTCTTTCAGAACTCAATCTTGCAGGCTGGGAAGGACTCATCCTGCATGACCACGGTGCTGCTGCTCGCCAGGACCAGGACATTCAGTTGCTGCTGCTGCTCATGAGTCTGTTGGTACCACTCACGAGTCACCTCCGTATCATGAGTAGGGATCAGAGTCACCTAGGGGAGAGAGAAGACATGCCTGATGTGAGACTGTGAAGGGAAGGTTAGTGAGGGGGATGGGACACCTGATGGTCCAGGAAGTAGTCCCGCTGCCCATAGAAAGGGTTCAGTCCTGTTTTTTGGCTTTCAGCTTGGAGGAGGCAAAGGTGCAACTTTCTTCTGTTATCCCGAATCCGACACTAGCCACCTCCACCATGCCACCAAAGTTCAACCCCAACAAGACCAAAGCTGTATATCTGAGGTACACCCACAGGGAAGTCAATGCCACATCTGCCCTGGCCCCCAAGCCCCCTGGGCCTGTCTCCAAAAAAGGTCGGTCGTGACATCACCAAAGCAACTGGTGATTGGAAGGGTCTGAGGATTACAGTGAAACTGACCATTCAGAACAGACAGACCCAGATAGAGGGAGGGCCTTCTGCCTCTGCCCTGATTGTCAAAGCCTTCAAAGAACTGCTATGAGACAGAAAGAAGCAAACAAACCAACGAAAAAATTAGGCACAGTGGAAAATAATCACTTTTGATGAGACTGTCAACATTGCCCGACAGATGCAGCACCAATCTTTAGCTAGAGAACTCTCTGGAACCATTAAAGAGATCCTGGGGACTGCCCAGTCTGTGGGCTGCAGTGTTGATGGCTGCCACCCTCATGACATCGTAAATGACATCAACAGTGGTGCACTCAGATGCCTGGCCAGTTAAGAACTACAAAGGAAAGTATTTCAATTAAAGATCATTTGATAAATAAATAAATACATAAATGGCTCAGTCCTTTTATGGTCAAAGACTATGTTCCACTATTGCCTCTGAGTAAGCTTTGACCGGATTACCTCCTTGACATCTGTTGCCACTCACCTGAAGATTCTCCCCCCACTGGGCCTTGCCCTCCAGCAGGGCATCCAATACAGCTCGGCTGGGCTCGCCATTGGCGGGGTCGTTCCCACTGACCACATAGTAGGAAGCACGCACTCGTCGGAAGAAGTCAAGGTCAGCAGTCTTGCCACTGCAGTGATTCGGGATATAGGCGAGATCCACATATACAGGGGGGCCAGAGCCACCCTTGGAACCCAAGCCCGCTGTAGAGACAAGCCAGGACTCATTGTAGAGGGAAAGTAGGCTGCTTTTGGCAACCTTCTCCCTCCTTCCCTTCCTCCCACTCCTGGAGCCTTAGACCAGCCACACCCAGCCCCAATCCACAATCTCTCCTACTTTCCACATCATACTTACTCGGCCCTGCCTTGAGTCCATTGAGTAGGCCTTTGGACATGGGGCTGTGGCCATCCTTTTCCTCTGCTGGGGTGGCCTGGCTTGGAGTGCTACGTGGCCGGGGTGGGACCCGGGATGCTCGATCTGCAGGCCCCTTACCAGGCGTGGGTGAGCGTTTCCCCCGAAGATCCAGGCGCCGTGCAGGAGATGCTGGCTTGGCCCTGCCCGGCGCCCTGCGTCCTACTCTCCCCTGTGCCTTCTCCTTTTCCCGTAGCCTCTCTACCCTTCCAGACTCTGAGCTGAGCCCCTCAGGATCAGCCATGCACACATCAGGGCGGGGAGGGGATGGACGGGGGTCAGGCTGGGGGATAGGAGGTGGGTCATGGCCAGGCCTGGGATGGTGAGCTCCGCTGACCCCCCCAGCTTTGTCCACAGGCAGAAAGTCTCCATCTTCATCTGAGTCAAGGGCTGCCTCAGCTGTGATGGATGGACACTCCTCGGTTTCTGGTGGAACATCAGAATCTGACTGTGAGGAGCCTGAGTCACTGGCTGACGTCGGGGGTGTCTCATCTGCCACAGGACATGGGCCCCCTGTGGCTCCAGGGCCCCCCACCCGGCGTCTGCCCCCTTTCCCTACCAGCTGCGCTTCCTCAGTTGAGAGGTCACTGTCATTTGTGGACTGGGGCAGAGGCGGGTTCAAGAAGGATGGGGAGAGCTCCCCACGGTGGGGCAGGGGCTCAGGGGCACATCCCTGGGGTCCAGACTCCATCTGAGGGGAGACACTTCTAGGTCGGCCACCAGAGGTTCCTCCAGGGCACAGTGGCTGCTCAGGTGAGAGCAACGTGTCTGGCTGGGAGCTGCCCTCAACTCCCTCAGTCCAGGCCCCATGTTCCCAGGCAGGGTAGCCTTCAGCCTCTTTTTTCCCAGCCTTGGCTGGGGCAAGGTCTGGGGTGTTGGGGCTGGTTTCAGTTGGACCATTGGTGGCACAATCCCCAGAAGAATCCTGGAAGGAGCCTGACTTCTTGGTGGCTGCCACCGAGCACTCCAAGCGGCAGGACAGGGAGCCATCAAACATGTCTCCAGACACACTTGGAGGCAGAGCAGGGTCCAAGTCCAGTGATGCTGGAGGTGCCGGGCTCTGAGGAGTGAGGTCCCAAAGGCTGCGGGCAGCTGCTTCCATTCTTGGGACCAGCTCTACAGACTCCTGTTCTGCGGTGTCCAGACTGGGAGGGAAGCGCTCAGCCACACTTGAAACCACAGGTGTGGTAGCCTCAGAGGAGGAGCCCTCAGACAGGGCTGGTGAGGCAGGTCGTGGCAGATTAGAGAGGAGAGGGGCCCCAGGAGAGCTGGGTGATGGGAGCTGGGGCAGCGAGGAGTCCAGGCTGGGGGCCTTGGTCACTTCTAGGTACTCATCATGCTGGGCTCTGGTGGGAGGCCCTGGAGCCAGAGCCAGAGCTCTGTCCCCAGAGAAGGCAAGGGAGCCACAGGGTGCTGAGCGGGGTTCAGCAGGAGAGGGCAGCTGGGGAGGAGCTGGCTGCAATGAGGAGAAACCAAAGGCTGAAGCAGGGAAATCCAGGCTGGGTCGGGCCGGACCCAGGTGTGAGTCCAAGGTAGGGCTGGTATGTGCCTCGCTTTCAGGCCACAGTTTAGGGAGCCCCTCAGAGCTGGGGTGAGGGGGACTTGGGGACTGGGCCTCTTTCTCTGGCTGCTCCAGAGCACCCTTCTCTAGCTCTGAGTCACTAATGCTGTCATCCCAGTGACTCCGGCCTGATTCCTTAGGGGATGGTGTTTTCCTATCTGTGCTACAGCTCAGGATGTTACCATTAAGATGGGGGCTTGGGCCTTTACTCAGGGGGATAGGAGCACGGGGGGGTATTGCAGGGGGGATGAGGCTGGGCTCCACACTTGGCCCTGGATCAGGCACCTGCCTAGGTGGTATGGTGGGTCCCACCAAGGCTGCATAGCTGAAGGATGGGGTGTCGAATTGGAGGCTCTTGGGCGAGACAGGAGACGAAAGCTCCTTCTCTGCAGATGTGTTTCGGCCAGCAGCCTCCTCCTTGGTTGAGATGTGCGTGGACCAATCCCTAGCTGCTCCAAGAGGAGGTTCCCTGGTGGGGCATGCGGGACCAAGCCCAGTAAGCATCATCTGCTCATAGATGTCCGCATACTGAAAGCTTCTCTCATCAGGGTAGGGCGTGGGCTCTCTCTGCTCTGGCTCCGTCTGCTCAGGCTCCTTGGTGGCATGGCTCTCGCTGGCCTCTGGGATCTTTGAGCTGTGGGGGCTGCTGTCAGGAGCCCCAGACTGACCTTCTTCTTCCCTTTTCCCTTCAGCCTTGCGGTAGTCCTTCCCAAGGGGAGAATATGGTCCACCTTCCAACTCAGCTGCCCCCTCCTGCACTGCAGCCACCACACTGTCATACTCAGCTTTGCCCCAGGAGAAGGGTGCAGGAGCATGCGGCTCAGGGGCAGAGGATGGGGGTGCGGGAGCTGGGGAGAGGGGTGCAGGGGGCAGGGGCCTGTCCTTGGGCACCCACGGTGGGATGTCAGCGAGCCATGAGGGGGTGGAAGGTTCATTCCTCATGGGTTGCATGGGCTGACGCTCTGGGATAGGGCTCTCTCGTCCAGGGGTTGGAGGAACCCTCTGTCCAGCCATCTCAGGTGGGGAAGCTGGAGGAGATATGATCTCAAAAGGGGAACGGGTAAGCTTGTCTTCTTCCTCTGGTGGCAGCCCAACTGGTGACTCAGCAAGCCACCGTTCCACCTCCAACCCCTTCTGTGAGGAGGGCTTCTGGAAACCCTTGAATTCTGAGGCCCAGGGGCTCTGGGGCATGTGCTCCAAGGGGGGCACTTCTTGCTCATCATCTGGCCCCTCGTCAAGGAAAGTGCTCTCCCGCTCCTCAGTGTACCGTGGCCGGGCCCCCTGGCCATCCAGCTCATGAGGAAACCAGACCTTCCGCTCACAGCTCAGTTCCCTCCAGTATGTGTCCTGTTCCAGGGTCACATCCTCGCTGCCCCTCCAATAACTGTCCTCCTGCTCAGTAGCTGTGCCCTCCCATGTCCGGGTGGGCTCTTTCTGTTCTCCAACTGGCTCCCCTCTGTTTGGAGACACTTCTTGCCACTCCCGGGCTACATCCTTCTCCTTGCAGTATTTCTTTTCCTGCTCCCAGGCCTTGTCCTCCTGCACTGGGCTCTCTTCCGACCCCAGAGCTTCGGTCTTTTCCAGCAGAGCTTCTTCCTTCTGTTCCACATCCTCAACTTTTTCTGAAGAATCTTCCTCTTGGATATCCACTCGTTTCATGGTTTTCTCCTGCACTGGACTCTCCTGCTCCTGAGTTTTGTCCTTCTCTTCCAGAGCTTTATCTTTCTGTTTAAGAAGAGCCTTATTGTTTTGTTCCAGGGCTTCATCCTTCTGTCCTAAGGCCCAGTAATTTTGTTCTAAGGCCTGATCCTTCTTTTCCAAGCCTTTGTCCTTCCGTTCCTGGGTCTTGTCCCTCTGTTCAGGGACCTTGTCCTCTGGAACCTTGTCTTTATGGTCAAAGTCTCTGACCTTTTGTTCTAAGGTTTCATCTTTCTCTTTTGGGGCCACATACTCCTGTTCCAGGGCCTTATCCTTTGGTTCTAAGTCTCTGTCTTTTTGTTCTAAGTCTCTGTCTTTTGGTTCGAGGGCCTTGTCCTTCTTTTCCAAGGCTGTGTCCCTTTGCCCTAAGTCTCTGACTTTTTGTTCTAAAGACTTATCCTGCTGTTCCACAGCTTTGTTCTCTTCTTCCAGAGCCTCACCTTTTTGGTGGATGGCTGTACCCTTCTGCACTGTAACAATATCCCTTTGCTCCAGAGATCTGTTCTGCTGCAGGACTTCATCCTCTGGCTCTGGGGTTCTGTTTTTCAACTCTGGAGCTTTACTTTCCCACTTCATGGCAATGTCTTCCATGGCAGGGCTTGGCAAAGACTCCAGACTCTTGGTGAGGGAGCTATCAGGTGTCAGAATGTGTTCTCCAGGGCTTGTGATCACTTCAAGTGAGTGCTTCCCATCTCCCAAAAGTGTCGAGTGAGAGAAGGAGCTGGCAGGTAATTTTCCATCAGGGCTCTCATCTGTGATGTCTCTCTGTGCAGAGTATCCAGCATTCCTATCCATGGGAGGTGACACTGTGGCTGTAGAGGGTTCTGGAATAGACATGGGGGCTAGGTGCTGAGAGGTGTCCTCTGCCTGCATCAGAGGCTCCTTTTCTTCCTTTCCAAGGTTTAGATGCCCAAACTGGAGGGTGCCAAGGCTCTCTGGGGAGAGCTGCTTAGAAGAGATATCCAGAGAGGTCTCCTTGCTGGGACTCTCTTCTGAGAGAGAAAGTGACCGGGTGTCTTCTGGAGATACCTGTGGCCAAAGGTCTTTTTGTAGGTGCTGCTCTGTCAGGCCACAGGGAGACCTGGGGATGGCTTCCTGGTTGGCAATGTCTGGGGAGACCACGCTGAGGACAGAGAGGGACTCTGCATCATCAGAGGAGAGGCTTTGGTCGGGAAATGGTACTTCAGCTTTCTGAGGTTCGCTAGGTTCTTGAAGTGATGTCCTCAAATCTCCCGGAAGGGCTTCCATTCCTAGAATTGGGCCAGTGGGCTCTCGTGCCTCCACCGTCTCAAAGACTATTGCTTTATCCTGTTCTGGCAACAGTTGGATGGTGTAGCCTGTATGTCCCCCAACAATACTCATGGCTACTTCCTGAGCCTGGGGACTCCTGGGAGAAGGCACCTGTTCCCCCTCCTCTAGTGTGTCCTCTTCAGGCCCTGGCTTGGCTGTCTTCTCTGCAGAATCGTCCTTGCCCACACCTGGTGTACGCCTAGTGTCCCCCCAGGAGCCTGCTTCCTGAAAGTCTTGGGGCTCAGACTTCTCTTCCACTGGGGACTGATGAAAGGGTGTGTGGGTAGCACTGGGTGGGCCTGATGGCGGAGGAGAGGCCATCTTCACTGTGCTGTCATCTGGGCTGAGGCAGCGCTCCTCCAGTTCTCCGAGGGATGGCTCCCCCGGATAAAGGGTGTGCCCAGGAGCACCAAACACTGGGGTTCCATATTGACTGGGAAGTTTCTCAGGCATCTCTGCCTTTGCAATCTCCG
Organism: Pteronotus mesoamericanus; assembly: GCF_021234165.1. NCBI lineage: Eukaryota > Metazoa > Chordata > Mammalia > Chiroptera > Mormoopidae > Pteronotus > Pteronotus mesoamericanus. Next base: position 21,446,856 of record NW_026555065.1, read on the forward strand.
CTTTCTCTTCCACAGCTCTTTCTCCAGGCAAGGCCCTCCCTACAACCTCTTCTCTCTTCTCTGACTCTCCAGTCACAGAGAAATCCTCACAAGGTGGTGATTTGAAGCCCTTGTCTTCCTCTAGTGAGGAGGTGGGTGAGATGGTACCCGCTGATGGCACATAGTCCAAGCCCTGAGTGGCTTCAGTGCGGGATGACGGGATGCTTGTGACTGTGTCAAGCAGCAGAGAACTCTTGCCTGTCTCCTCTGTCTGGGGAGCTGTGAGTGAAGCCACAGACTGGTCCTCAGCCACAGATGTGGCAAAGGAAGAAAGCTTGTCACACTCAGTGATAGAGGTAGCCGAGGACACGTGTTCCTCTTCAGCCAAAGGGGCAGCCACCATGTTGGGAGGGTAGGTGAGTTCAGTCTCTGGTGCTCCATACCCTTTGCTGGAGGTGACAGGAACAACACTGTCTGCGGGCTGCCTGGCCTCAAAGGGGCTGGGATCTTCAGGCCCAGGGAGGTCATATGCACTTGTAGGAAATCTAGGTGGAGCTGGGCGCTCCTCCGGCTCATCGTGGATCTCCTCATCTGAGATGGTTTGCTCTGTCTCTGAGTAACCAGGGATTGTCTCATCCTGGATGTAAGAGATGTGCTCAGTGGCTCCTGCAGGAGTGGCCAGGCTGCTTAGGAATGACGAGGTCTCTTTCTCAGGGGCCTTGCCCTGGAGTCCCAGTTCCCGGCCCCCAAGAGCCCCCATGCTCCGTGGAGTTACTTTCAAGACTTCCTGCATACGTTTTTGGTAAAAACCTTCAGCCTTTGTCTCTTCCTCTTCCTCTTCTTCTGAAGGGTGCAACTCCTCCATTTCTTCTAACTCAGCCTTCTCTATCACATCCTCCTTTACCTCAGGTTCACTTTCCTCTCTGGCTTCTGTTCTATCAGGGAGCCTCTCTGATTCTTTCTGCTTCTTTTCCTCCCAGGTATCTTTCTCTTCCTCTGTTTCAACCCCAGAGTTTGGGCCTCTATCCTTGCTGCCTTGTTCATCAGGGATGTCTGGGACAACCTCTTTCTCCTTTACCACAGTCTTTTCTTGTTCCAGCCCTGGAACAGAGGGTAGTATCCCCTGGGCAGCTGTGCTTGGGAGTCCCTCCTCTGCAGTATCTGCAGGGAGAGGTTTCTGTCCTAGTCCTGTGTCCCTTTGTTCAGTCAGCAACCTCCTCTCCTCACGCTTCATCTCCTCAAAGTCCTGTGTGAGATCCTCTGGTGAAGAGAGGACCAGCTCCCTGTGCCCACTGACAGTTGGAAGTGGTACAGCCCCCTTCTGGGCTGGGGGTGTCCGGGGCTCAGAAGACAGCTCCTTCTCCCCACGGGCAGCCCGGCTCTTATCCACCTTAACTCTTCCAGGGGCCTTGGCTTTGTAGAGAGTCTTACGTACCTCAGGGGTAAAGGGCTTCAGGTCTGGCTTGGAAATCTTCTTGACCTCAGGTTTAGTATCTTTCCTCTTCTCCTCTTTCTTGGCATCTTTCTTCTCCTCCTTCCTACCTTCATCTTTCTTGAGATCCTTCCGCTCCTTCTTGATCTCCTTTTTTTCTTTGTCTTTTTTCTCTTCCAGCTTTGATATCTTTTCTTTCAGGTGCTTCTTCCCCACCTTGTCTTTGATCAGCTTTCGCTTCTCGGCCCTTAATGCCTCACTTGACTCTGTCCTCACCCTTTCAAGCTTGGCAGGCTTTTCTGGGGGCTTCTCAGACAATTCCTTTACCTTCTTCTCTGTCTTGGCTAACTCTTTGGCCAGTTCTGAGCGGGCCTCCTTGGCTCCCTCTTCTGCCACTTCCTCACGTTTGGCCAGTTTGCTCACAGCTGTCTTAGTAGTGGCCTTGAGGCTCTCCTTGCTGTCAGCCCGCTGTTTTATTTTGCTGGGTTTGAGGTTGGCAGGCACAGCCCCAGCAGACAGGTCCTTTTGTGTGGCCACAGGGTAGCGTAGGAAGTCCAGGTGCCGAAGTTTTTCCAGGCCCTCCAAGATCTTGTTCTGGGGAGCATTCCCTGGAAAAAGTACACGCACAATCTTCTCAGTGGGGTTGGCTGGCAGCCAGACCACCAGAGCAGTAATAGAGGTCAGGTAGGGCACCGAGATCTCCGCCTCCTTTCCATTAGCTAGCACAATGCCTGTCTTAGCTTTGCTATTGCCTGCCCACTTCTGCATGAGGAACTGCATCTCCTTGCTGTCCTTGACAGGGTTGAGGACGTACATGTCCAGCCGGCCCACACCCATCTTATGAAAGAGGGTCAGTGGCTCAATGGTGTTGCTGACCACACGGTACAGAGGCTCAGCCTGGATGCCCAGGCGGTTTAGGTGCTGCAGAGTGAGGCAGGCCTCCTCAATGCTGCGCTTGGCCTTCCGGGAGGCATCAGGCAGTCGCAGTTTATCAGGCACATTGAAGAAGACAACTCCAAGCTCAGGGGAGATGAGGTTCTTCACCCAGTCGCTGTAGCTGCTGGAGCCCTGGGACTGCTCCTCCTCCAGTTCTGCCACTTTGCGCTGCAGGAGTCCATTGATGCCTGGCAGGTTGTCTGCCCCGATGTGTGTGAGCAGCACCGAGTCAATGCGGTCCAGGTGCCGCACCAGCTTCCAGAAGCAGGACTTGCGATCAGAGCCACCATCCACTAGGATATTGAAACCATTAACAGCAAAAAGGGCAGAGTCCCCTCGGCCTCCAGGGAAGATGTAGCAGCAAGGTTTGGAGAGCTTGAGGAAGCCCCCTGAGGTAGGGGGCTCTAGCAGATCAAAGGGGGACGGCACATCCACGGTCTCAGAGACATACTCGGAGAACTCAGCCACACCATCCATGGTGGGCAGCGTGGGCTCAGGGTTTAGTCGGAGATGCAGTGTCTCTTGGGAACTGGATAGTCCCAGATGGCTCCAATCACCCTCCCCTAAGCAGGACACGGTGAGGAAGGCCTGGATCCCAGGGTCTCTATTGCTCAGCAATTGGGCAATCTAGAGTAATGGGAGATAGAAGGCTGATCAGGTCATTGGGGTTGTCTTAATCTGACTCAGATTCAGTCTGCTAATCACCACCACTCTCCAAGGTAATCTACCTTTCTGCCAGAACCACCAAAGGTCAAGCAATATGAGGTTTTTCCCTTCCTTGGATCCCTCCCCACAGCTCTAGTCCTATCCCATATTCTCTTCCTCCCAGACATACAGACATGGAACTTACCTCTGGGTGGTGTAGAACCTGGACAAAGTTTTGATAGGAGTAGGTACCACTCTGTAAGATGAGGTCTCCCCCTGGCTCTAAACTTTGCCCACTCAAGATCAGTAGTTTGTGAGCTGATGGGCTGCTAAGGAGATGGTGAACCTAGGATGGAAGGAGCGGTGTGGTCACAGATGTAAGAAACCCAGGGAATGTCACTAAATGTTCCTGGTTTCCCCTCAGTACTGCAAGGACATGTTACCCACTGATAGCCCCATAACACCTCCAGAATGAGGCTGGAGACTGTTAAGGCAGCTTGGATGACAGAGAAAGAATGGTTCAAACCCAAGTCCAGAAATTCTTGGCCTTACAGTAGGAGTACTAGGAAGGATAAGTTACAACACTTTCAAACCAGGCCCTCGTGGCAAGGCCTGGCCTTACCTCAGAGCTGATGCTGTCGGCACTGGGGTTTACCAGGATGATGGTTTCTAGAATCTCACTCTGGTGGGAGAGAGTCCTCTGGCCTGAGGGAGAGATGCAGGGGTTTATACTGAAGACAGTGGGCATAGATTAAAATAGGCATTTTGCGGGGCAGGAGGGAAAACAATGCATTATTGGAAAATGGGGCTTAACAGAAAGAGAAGCCTCGCTACTCATAGATCCACCACTTTCGATATTACTGACAAAGGGCAAGGGACTGGCTTTTCTAGCCCTTCCCTTCCTGGGTTTCCTCCTCTCCGCTTCCACACAGTATATCTTCTCCTTCCCTTCAACTGCCACACCCTCTGCCTGGAACTCCAGTCTCTGACTGCCTCGTTGACAAGAAGCTTTTGTTCCTCTAGAGCACTATGCTCCTGGTGCTGCCTGGGGAGAGGGGGCTCAGCTGGAGGGAGGGCTCTTGGGACTTGATCCATACTCAGCTCTCTCCTCTCTAGCCTACATCTGCCTTGGGCTTTCATGCCAGCAGAGTGCCTGGAAATTAAGAGATGAGCACTTCTGTGCAGTGTTTTCAGATTCCCCATCCTTCTTTCCAACCCCCATCCAAGGCCAGAATTCCCATTCCAAAAGACTAAGAGAGGTCTGCACTATCTAAACTTCTGGGGTTTTATGATTCAAAGTATAGAGATAGGACTAAAACTTCTTGTTCTGTTCGCTGGTTCCTCAGAGGCCAAGCGTGCAATCACGACCGTACCCAATCACATTGTTCCCACCACCAAAGGTTTCACAGCTCCCTCTCCCACCTCACCTTCATGTCCCCAGGCTCCACAGAGGCCTGGTTCACAACCCATCCCTCCTGAACAGCTTCTCCTTTCATCCTTGCCCCTCTCCTATTGGCCTTCTGCCATGGACAGGGGAGTTAGCAGTTCAAAAAAAGAAACAAATAAAGGCAATACAATAATCAACCAATGGCCCTGGATGGGTGGCTCAGTTGATTGGAGCATGATCCCGTGCACCAAAATGTTGTGGGTTCTATCTGCACTCATAGGAGGCAACCAATCGATGTTTCTATCTCCCCTTCCTCTCTCTCTCAAATCAATAAACATATCATCAGGTGAGAAGTTAAAATGTCTACATGTCCCTCCCCTGTGCCTAATTCCTTTAAAAAAAAAAATCAACCAATGAATACATAAATAAGTGGAACAACAAATAGATATTTCTCTCTCTCTCCCCTCTTCCTCTCTTTAAAAAAAAAAAGGAAGGAAAGATTGAGTGTTCCCCTAGCCATTCTCCAGTCTCACAGGAAACACCAAGCGAGGCAGCAAAGAATATGGAAGGTTAAGATAGAAGATACTTAAGGAGGATGCTCCCATGCCCTGTTCCTGCCCTTGCCAATTGCAGCACATAGTGGAGTTACCTCACGAACAGAGAGCTGAACAGATGGCCTGGGGAGTGGGCTATCTGGAGGATACTGGTGGGGGGGCTCATAATCTTCCACCTGAGATCCTCCTCTGTGACCCAGCTCTCTCCTCTTTCTGGGGCTCTGACCCGAGGAGCCTAGGACCAGGGCCTTTGTTAAGTGGAAGCGCCTTGGTACCAGGATCAGGCAGATCTGGCAGCGAGGGGCTGCAGTTGCAGCTGCAGGGGAGGTTAATTATGGAGGGTGTCAGAACAAACCCCATGTAGGGTGGCTGGTGCCCACAAGGAGTTCAGGCGTTCTCTTCTATTCACTTGGGAACTGAGGGAAGCTTTGAGGTCAGTTCAGAGGAAGACGGGCAGGGCTGGGGCAGGTGAGGGACATCATAGTTCAGGGAGCAGCTAGCCCTAGGCTAGCTCTAAGTAGTTTGTATTTAGACGGGCAATTCCTACCCTAGCCCCCACCCCTGTACACACCACAAGGTTGTACATTTGACCTAGGAGACTCAGAGAGAGAAATATCTGTGGCAGAGACTGATTTGTTTCCGATCTATGACTACCCCTCCTAATCTATCATTCCTTGCAGCCCTCTGTTTATAAACATCAGACTTCACTGATTCCAGTTCCTGTCTTGGTGCAACAACCCCTCCCTCAGCCAAGTGTTCTCCAGTTCTGACTGGCAGCTACATGGTTTATACACCCTGTGCTCCTCCTTTTCAGGCCTAGGAGGAAGCACTGTTTCTCTCTTCTACTCCTCCAGCAATCCCACCAAACGGAATGGACTGTTTTTCTTTTCCTTTGGAGAGGACGCCTTGTGAGTCAGGGTCACTTCCCTTGGCCAGTGATGGGGCGGGGGTAGGCTGCGGGTGCTGAGGCTGAGTCGGCAGGAGGGCAGGTGTCTCCGCAGTGAGGCAGAGGGGAGGGGGGGCCGCTCCGGCAGCTGCAGTTTGCCGCAGTGTGTGAGTGTGTGTGAGTGTGCGCACTGAGCTCAGGCTCCAGCTCCGCCCCCACCCCCACCCCAGCATGACAAGTCATTTTCTTGGCTGCCTATGCATGGGGGGTAGGGAGGGGGGAACTCAAAGAGGGAGAAGAAACTGGCTCCTCTATTCAAGAGCCCCCATCTTGGGAAGAGAAGCAGAGATGAGGTGGGGGTGGGGCTGAGACTGGGAACCAGTGTGGGGTTGACAAGGCTGGGAATGCAGGGCAGCTGCTCTGGAGGGAGTGCTCGTAATCTCCAGAGTGGCCTCTCTATCTCCAGAGGGAGCCAGAAAGGGCTGGGGGAGCTTAGAGTCCCAATCTCAAGCTAGTCTCAGGGAAGGGGGTGCGGCGAGCCCACTGCAAATAGGGTGGTTTGTGAAGAGGTGCGTGCCACGTCTTAATGACCCTTTCCCCCCTTCTTTTCCAGGATGTCCCCCACCTTCCCTTACTTGGCAAAAACTCACTGTCCTGCTCACCCCCAGCGTAGGAGCAGCTGAGCAATTGAGGAGCTGACACCCAGAGACCCTCCCATTAGGTACATCCCCGTAACATCTGCCTTTCCCTCAGATTCTTCTGCCCCAGCCCAAAGACACAGCCCCAAACTCTTCCAGCAACCAGGCTGCCAGGAAGAGCCAGTGACACCACCCTCTGCTGCTGCCCCTAGGCTGATGTCTCCCAGCCCAGCCCAGCCTGAGCGGTGGACTGTCACCGTCCTGGCCTCATTGGCCTCTGTCTGGTTCTGGGTCCAGAGTGGCCCCAAAGCCAGTAATGTTCTTCTTTCTCTGTTCCCTCACCCTGCCCACCCCACTGGTCCAGATTCAGGCACACCGATTAGACATCAACTCCATTCTCGTTACCCTCATCCCACCTCCCTATCCCAGTATCCCCGACTCCCCACGCCAACCCTTGGGTTCGGTTCCGTTCTTACCCTGGGTGTGGGATGGAGCCCCTCAGGGAGGCTGAAGCTCCGGCCTGAGCCGGCAGCTTCAGGGAAGAGTCTGCAGCACTTAGGGTGGGAGTGGGGGGGGGGCGGGGGCGCTTGATGGCGAGGGCGGCGCCGGGGCGGGGATGAGAGGCTAGTCCGTGACGAGGCACTGGAGAGTTAACTGTTTCTTTGCCTACCCGATGTCAGTGCTCTGGTGTCTCTCCTGGGCTCTGGGGCGGCAGTGCGGGGGGCGGGCGGGGGGCGGGTCTGAGCGGTTGTCTAGCAGCTCAAAGAGCTAGGGAGCAGGGCCCACAGAACCCTTTTCCCCCAACCATGCTTAGTCAAGAAATACTCTTAGCATCAGCGAAAATACCAAAGCCCTTTGCTATGGCACTTTGTGGGGGATATAGGGGGTAAGGGCTGCCTGGGCCCTCCCCTTCTCTCAGGGACCATCTGGCGCTTTTCCCCTCAGACCCTGGGAGTGACCTTCAATCCCTGGAGGAACGGGAGACAAAGGGACTGGGGGCCTGAAAGCAAGGAGTCCTAGGGGTGAGGGGAGTGCTCGAGCTGAAGGCTGGGGATGGGGCTTGCGCTGAGCTCTGCCGGCTTCTGAGCCTCAGCTGCAGAAACCAGGGGAAGGCAGAAATAAGTCTCGTTTTAGGTTGGAGGGTAGTTTGAAATTCTAGAGTGGACACATAGTCCTAGACAATCTGAGGTGGGGCACAGAAACACTGGGAGCATGCAATTCTGTGCCAGTGCAGCACAGCACAGTAACCACCATGGCACTGATACTAGGAGTTCTTGGGTTATTGGGTATAAAGAGGCAGGGTGCTTTCTGCCTTTCAGTGAAAGAGTTAACAAGGACCAAAGAGGATCACCAAAGAGGATCACCAGGGCCCCAGTAAGCAAGATTTCTTACTATAGGCCAATTAGTAAATGTAACATAAATTCATTTTGGATTTTAAAAAAATCTAATAATGACTTTGTAGAGTGTTGGGTCCCTGTTCTCTCCTTGTCTCTGCAATTTTCTATGTCTCTGATGTCTCTGTCTTATACTATCCTTTTTTTTTTTTAAGTCTTCAACGGAGGACATTTTTTCTTTGCTTTAGAGAGACAGAGAGACAGAGACAGAGACACATCCTGTGAGAGAGAAACATTTCAAACCCGCAACTCGGTTTCCATCCACAGGATGAAGCTCCAACCAACTGAGCCACACTGGCCAGGGCTCTCTTATACTATCTTAGTCCTGCTAATGTTGGCCTTGTTTCCCTTAGTCTCTCTACCCAGGCTGAGTTCTCTACCTCTGTCTCGTATTTAGTTACATGCTTTAGGATTCAAAGGGAGGACCTGGAGAGCTCTAGCACTGAGTTCCAACCCGATGATGCTCATGCTCCCACAAAGCTCTTCCCTGCCCTCTTCCTTGCCACCAACCTTCCCAAGGCCTGGCGAACTCCTAAAGCCTTCCACACATTGACATCCATCCACTCACACTCCAGTACCAGCCCCACCCTTGCCCCAGGCTGCCAAGAATTGTTTTTGAAGGTCAGAGAAGCCAAAATAGTCTCTGCTCTCAGCATCACCCCCTCCCCCTGAAACTGCCACCAGAGTAGAGGAGAGCTGAGTCACCAGTACTGGGGGGCGGGGGGGGGGGGAGCACAGAGGGGGAGGAATCTTTGCTCGGATCCAGGGATGCAAAGCAGCAACATGGCAACAGCCCCGTTTGGATATAGGAAGCCATCTGCAGAGTTACACAACACAAACCAGGCTGAGTTCCGAGCATCACAAAAGGGGAACACCTTCCTCCTGCAGCTTCATACTTTTTATTTCCTTCTATTTCCTCTCTGCTTTCTAGGTCTCTCTGAGGTATGCTAAGAGGTATATTGAGTAGACATTGGCTTGAGGACAAAATAATATTTCCCACCCCAATGCAGAGCCCACCCTTATTCTCAGCTGCTACCCCCAAGGGCCACGCCCTGGGCATAGTTCCAACTCACAGTGGAGTTTTCCTTCAGCTCTCACTGCCTGAACAGCCACCCACCACAACCAAACCTTCACCTCCTGTGTTCCTAGGCTCTGTTGCAATAAAATAGAGATACCAAAAAAGAGAATGAGGCCTGAGATCAGACACAAAATGAGAGCCAAAGTCCTGGATTTGAGACCTGTCTCTACCATTTTACTAATAACAACTCACTTAACCTCTCTGAAAGCTTACTTTCTGAACTGTAAAATGAGTATAATATTAGTACCATTCTCTAGTAATGCTGTGAGGGGTGAAGGGCATACAAGATGAAAAAGTGCTTCATTCCTAGAATCCTAAACTTGCAATGCACAAATGCCACTGGAAATCTCTCTCCTTTTTGTAGAAAGTTTACGAGAGGCCATCTAAGTGATAAAGGAAATCCTAAATCAGAATTTCAAACCAGACCAACTCTGGAGTACCCTTATCTTCCAGGTAAACCCAGAACTGGAAGTGCCCACAGGAAAGGACTTCAAATACTATTCATGTCACTGCTTTCCTATTTTAGACAGCAATGCAAAGTTGTAGAGGACAATGAGCTGCTCTCTTATTGCTAATTCAGAATGGCTTTCATGTTTGAAGGTAACAGAACTAGCACTTCCTGAGCGCATCAGTGGTAATTGAGAGTTACACAGAAGACCCCCAAACTGGCCCTTCCGCCAGTGTGCTTTAGAATCCAAGAATATCGATCATGGATTATAAATTATGAAGCCCTCTCCCCCTTCCTTTAGGTGCCCAGTATTAGTAGTATCAGAGTGTTATTTAAACTCAGTTTTCCATGGTCTTAATAGTTTCTGAGTTTGTTTTATAATATTTGGAAGCTCCAGCTTTTTGTAGGGGTTAGAAAGGAAGGCTACAAGTCACCATTAGAGACTGACTACCTGGTGCAGAATTCACCTAGGAAAGCCATTACCAGATTTGACCACTAGGAGGAGCTGGACCACTGACTCTCCTTTTCCTAGCTTGTGAGGGTGTGGAGGGGGAAGGTGCACTCTCCCTGTCACTGTAGGGTACATTTTTGTCCCCTTTCTAAGCAGTTCAGCTGAGGGCTTAAGGAGAAGTGAGAGAAATGGTGGCCCAGCCTGTGGGGTAAACAGAAAAAGTCATAAGGTAAAAACATATCTCCTTGAGCCCATCCTAGCAGCCTGATTCCCATTGCCTCCCCATTAAAGGGAGGCTGAAGGGAGGGGCAGTGTCTGCAGCTGCTCTAGGATGACTGTTGGTAGTTTGTGGGGACAGCTGAAAAAGGAGCCAGCAGGGGTGGGGCTGTGGCTGTCTTGAGCCATGTGGGTTTTTCCAGGAAATTCTCCACTATTCTCCAGGGACACAGATGGGCCACCAAAAAAATGTCCACACCTAAAAAAATTCAGTAGGCTAAAGTAAGCCCCAATCTTGAGTGTATGACCCTAAGCCCCTTGAGGACACCATGACATAACTCTTAAATTGAAAAGATCTAGTAGGTGTTTATATATCAATGCTTGTTTCTGAGAGGTCCCTGAGCTTAACTATGCATCTCCCTGTAAAGCATCTTTCCAAGTATCTCCGAATCTTAATTTAAAAATAGCTAAGTATTTTGGTTTAACTTCTGTACATTTATACATCATTCTAGAAAGCAGCCTAATCTTAAGCCTCTGTGGCCAAAAGGACAGGTAAGAGAATATTATTAACAATATTAAGATAATATTATTAATAATAAGATAAATTATTAACATCAGCAGATATTTCCCAACCTTCAATTCAGTCATAAATTTCATCTGCCCTCATCCCATCTTGCACCAAAGCTCCAAGGAATAATAAGTGCTAAAACTATAGATTTCCAATCATCAGTGCTAACGGGGGAAGCCATGACACGAGGGTAATTCTAAGCAGAAGGCAGTCTTAAAACAGTGAGTGGCTAGCTTCACAGGAAGCCAGTCACATCAAGAAGATGCCAGCCTCACCTTTTTAAAATGCTGCACATATTCCTAGGATAATAAAGCATTAGACATATTCAGCTTGTCTTCTCTCTCCAGGAGCATCTCCAGAGGAGTCGGTGATTGGGGAAATGACCAAAGATGTGGCAGTTAGCAGGAGGAGTGGGAAGAGGAGGGGATGAGACTATCTACTATATTGAATGATTGAGAATCCTCTATATAAGATATGAATTTAGTCATGTGATGCAGTAACTGTTGAGTTGGATGGATTTTATATTCCATAAAGTCATTGGCACATGGACTGGTGTGTCAACATTTACCAAAAACATAACCAAAATGTCCAACACTTTTATAATGGGATGTAGGGTTTTCTGCAGTCTCCCTACAGATACTGTCATGGAATGATAGTTCCCAGAATATTATTTTCTCAAATACCTGACCCATTTCTCCCACTCAGCAGAATGGCAAACTGCATCCTGTGAACTTTGATCTCATAGTCAAACCTCAAAGTGTGACTAGCTCTTGTAGCAGTAAATTCAAGAGAACCTTCTTCCACCCTGAATTTGATGGTGCTCATCGCCTTTTGTACCAGATTTCTGCTCTGCTCTGCAGATCTCTTGGCTGTGCCAAAGAAGGAAATGGATGCTCTGGAACCTGAAGAGCAGGCTGTACACCCTGAGGGACAGTTCTAAGCAAGGATCTGGGAGTGCAAAGTGGGGTACTCAAGGGTGTCTGTAAAGAGAAGTAAGGAAGCTGGGGTTCACAGAAAGGGGAACACAGAAAAGAGAGTAAATTTGTGCATGGGAGGTGATTGATTGTTCATGAGAAGTACCTTGTTTCCTTAGTGCATGTCAACAGATGTCTACAAACCAGCCTCTTCCCAGGTAAAATTACATTCTCCTGGCTGCTTCCACCATCATACCATCTCTCTTCAAAGTGTACTGGTATGTAAGGATAGCTATGGAGCTTTACAACTTTACTGTGAGGAGTCCCTCCCTTCTCCCCAACCCAAATCTCCCACAAGGCCAGCTCTGCCAGGGAGAGTGGACCTCTGCTCTTCAGTGATCAACCCTCACCCAAAGGACTGAGACAAATGACACTAATCCTAACCTTTGACCTCTGAAGAGAAGTGAGCTAGGTGCCGGGTGATGAAGAGTTTCAGTTGTTGGTTCAGATCAAAGGATGTTAAGTCAATGTTCCAGGAGAGAATCCCTGTGAGAGAAAAAGAAACAAAGTCGGCTCTAGATAAGGTCAGAGAGGTTGGACTTCAGGGAGCACTTCCAAGCTTGCAGGAGGGGTAAGGAGAGGGAGAGGATAAGGATCGCCGCCATGATCAGCCTCACCGATGTCTTTAAGACAGGTTGTTAGTGCCTATGTTTATCTCCCATCATGTACTTTTCTTGGGCTTTGCCTGAGCCAAAGGGAGAGGGGCAGAGTTTAGGCTAAATTTGGTAATTACTAGTGAGTTTGTATGTAGGAATTTTCTTGCAGAGTTGCTCATTTGTGATAGAAGTGACACCCAAGGACCTATTCCCAGATACTGGGGGCTGCCTTCACTGTTTTTACAGCTAAGTAGGATTCTGGATTCTCCTTCTATGCCCCCCTCCTTGCCTCCACCCCTTCGAGACTTACTTCCACCCGCAGGTGGCTCCGCAGCACTGCGCCACTGGCTGGCAACTGGGGAGGGAGGTGAGGACTGAGGAGCTTGTGGCCACAAAGGTCACTCTCTCAGGTTGGCCGCCCACACTGGGAGATGTGAGATTTGTCCGCAGCATTCAGAAAGCACCCTGTGCCTGTTCAGGGACCCTAAAGAAGAAACTAAGGTAGGGACATGGACTTTTTCTTCAAGGGAAGGTGAGGACTTTCAGGACATCTGAACCGAGACACTGCGGGAGAAAGGGTGTGACCAGAGTGGACCCAGGGGCTGCACAGAGCTACCCTGCCTCAGGGAGATTGCGGAACGCCACGGGGTGTGCGGGAAGGATGGGGAAGCGAGATGTTTGTTGGCAGCTCGGGAGGATACGGACGCTTGACAAGGAAGATGCAGGTGACAGGGGCTGGTGATTCAGATTAACAGGGCGCGCGGATTTCAGGAAGTGCCCAGTAGGGATGGAGGATGCAGACGTACGCTCTGGGAGGTAAATGCAGATGGCGGAGAAGCTCGGGATGGAGGATGTCCCGAGCACAGCCAAGAGAGCGGCTCACCTTGTTCAAGGTGGGCCCGCACGGCCCTCAGCTGACTCTCAGTACCGATATCGCCGATCACGATGAGCAAAGAGTGTTTCCGCAGGTCCCAGCGTGCCGCCGCCACCGCGGCTCTGACCTCGCACAGCGGCTCCTTGGGGCTTTGGAACAGCGGTGAGCCCAGGCTTGGGAGCCCCAGCCCGGGACTTGTCTCCATGGTAACGCCGCGTGGCCACCGCGGCCCAGCCTCGGTCTCCATGGAAACTCCGTAGGCATGCTAGACCGGCGGCGTCCGCTGCAGGGAGAGTGCGCGCGGTTCTTAAAGGCCCGCGGCAGGAGCCGCTCATTGGCTGCTGCCTGTCAGGAGGCGGAGCACTGGCGCCGCAGGGGCCGGGCTGCGGCTGACACTCTGGGCTCTGCGGTCGCGCTCGGCCGGGGGCTTAGGGTGGTCTCGTCCTTCCTCGCCAACTTGTTCTCCAGGGAAGCTCCCACTCCAACTTGACAGGGGTGGAGGTTCTGAGGGGTCAGGCGGAGGGGCGAGATGATTGCTTGGGCGACGGAACAACCTTCTAGATAGGATGTTTCCCCTATACATGCTATTTGGCAATTCCGCAACCTTCCCCGAACTGAAGGAGCCATCTTGTCCCTGTCTCAGTTTTGTATCGTTGTCTCCACCTGTGTCATTGTGTCTGTGTTATCATTGTCCGGTGCTTTTTTTTGTTGTTGTTTGTTTGTTTGTTTCTGCCTGCCAGGGTCTTAGACTCCATCCTCGATTTCCCTGTCCTCCTTGTCCTAGCCCCTGGGAGTGCTCTGGAAGGCTGCGCAGTATTGGAGGGACAGGATGACCTTCCGGCCTTGAGTCCCTGGTGAGTTGTTATTCCGAAGATAGTGGTTGGCTAGTCTCCATCAATGCTGAGTGCAGGACTAAGATGCAGTGAGCTCAGACTGCAGCAAGGGGGATATGAGTGAAACCCAGGAAAGACCTTCCCATCTACAGGTAATGTGTGTGACACAGTGAGTTGAGTAACCTTGGGGGACTGTGTCATTACTTCCCCCTGGAAATTTTTAAAACTGAAGGGACAATATTTGAACCAAGGAAGAGGTTGAGCCTTCCAAAACCAAAGAACCAGGATTTGGGGAAAAGGACGAAGGAGGCTGCCACTGTTTTATGTCTCACTGGAACATCCTTGTAAAAATGGTGTGTGCTATAAGTCTACCCGCATCCATTTCTCAGCATGTCCCCACCACTTACTCTGCACTTCAGCTCTTTTACCCAGGACATTGATCATTCTGTACGTGTAAGCATCAGACAGAGAGCCTGTCTTTCACCTAGGACTCCAGCAGCACTTTTTTGGATCCCATTTGCCTTACATTTGGGAGATGGTGCCTGGTGGAAAGCAGCACATTACCTGATTGAGCAAAGGATGCCTGAGAGCATGTTCTGATCCACTTCCTCTCTGGAGGCCCTGAGGAGGTTTGGACAGTGTCTGCATGTTAAGTACCTCACAGCAATCCTCTGCCCTATAATGGAGCATGTGTTGTAGCAAAATAGCCAGAACATTTTGCAATCAATTTGGACATTATCCTACATGAGACTGATATAATATTATATGTCAATTACATCTCAAAAAGAAATTGGACATGGCCTTGACAATCCTTTTTGTAGCAGAGAGGGAGAAATAAGAGGACTGGCAGAGTATCAGATGGTGGGGGCGCCTCACCCTATATGACACAGGACAATGTTTTGCTACACTTCTGCCTCACCGTTTGAAGGTTCCAATCTGGCAAAGAGTATGGAGAGAGGTTCAGGCCTCTTCTGTAATCAGAAAAGAGTGCCAGAATAAGTAGTAGGGAGAGGAAGGGGGCAGTTTCTCTAGCAACTGTAGAGCTGAGACCTTTAACTAGCACTGGGCCTCAGCATAAGGATCAGCAGCAGTTAATGACAAGCTCTGCTTCCATTAAGTCTGAAAAAGAGGTTAGACAATAGATCTGAATGGTATAGGCAAGGACCGCACACTGATCAGGTGGTAGGGGGAGAAATTCAGGCCTATGAGCTCAGGCCCTGCTAGAACTGGGTTTTATTAATTAAAGCTGCAAATTTAGACTATGATAGTACTAAAACTGCATGTATATACTGGATGAGTATTCAGCAGGCTCTTTGTGCCAAATGCAGACAGTATCATAGAAAGATTGGCTACAGGTATCTCTTAATTACCCATACTCTTTCCTGGTTAACATTATCCCAGCTACTGGGTGATGATGCCAGTATCATCATCATGTTATCAGAAAATATTTTTTGCCTGGTGGGATAGCTCAGCTGGGTAGAGCATCATCCTGGTACACCAAAGTTACAGGTTTGATCCCTGGTCAGGGCACAGGTAAGAATCAACCAATGAATGCACACACAAGTGGAACAATAAATTAACGTTTCTCTCTCTCTCTCTTTCTCTCTCTCTTCCTTTCTCTCTAAAATCAATTTAAAAGAAATTTTTTAAAGAAAATATTTTCAAGTGTCAAATGGCACAAACCACTGAAGAAAGTGCTCTATAAAGGAAACTATGGAGTGTTAGCCTCTGTGCTTCAAGTTTTTACAACTGAAGATAGAAAATACTGATGTACATGTACATAAGGCATAGAAAGCTGAGTAAAAACATTAAAGTATATTTACATATGAATTACAAAGTATATGAAAACTTATTTTTGCTTAGGTATAGTGTGCTGTGGCAGGAACCTAATAGTAAAAGGGTATTATTCAGGGGTCCACACAAGGGAATTAGTGGGGACCTGTGATATGCATTACTGCGAAGCACATGCAGTAGTTGTGTAGTGGTTATAGAGCCTACTGTAGTGTTTCATTTAACTGTTGACCTCTGGACAACTCAGGTTTGACTTTCTGGGAATTCTGTTCTATATATTTTTTCTATATCCTTGTCATGCAACATTGGCAGATATAGTGGTTACAACCAATGCTTTTCAAACTATTTGTCATGAAGTATCCTCAAATTGTGGAAGGGGTCCCTGAGGATCCACCAGAATAGGAGCACAAGGAAGGCACTATTATAGGCTCATCCCTTGGGTGTGCAACGGAGTGGATACAAGACAGAAGAGAGTATAAATCTCAAATGGTGTGAAAGGTAATTGTAGCCTTTGCTGAGTTTAAGCTAGTTAGATGATTCTTGGTCCCCAGGTCTTCATCAGTTCATAATATACAGTGATAAATTACCCAATAGGTAAATTATGCACATCATAAAGTAGGAGGGGAAATAACAAGTGGATACAGAGAAAAGAGAACCCTAGTACACCATTGATGGGAATGCAAATTGGTGCAGCCACTATGGAAAACAGTATGAAGGTTCCTCTAAAAATTAAAAATAGAATTACTACATGATCCAGTTATTATACTTCTGGATATTTATCCAAAGAAAATGAAACCACCAATTTGAAAAGATAAATGCATCGTTATGTTCATTGCAGCATTATTTACAATAGCAAAGATAGTGAAACAACTTAAGAGTCCATCGATAGGTGAATGGATAAAGAAGATGTGGTATATACAGAATGGGGCAAACGTAGGTTTATAGTTTCAATATGCTGTATGCACAATGGAATATTACTTAGCAGTAAAAAAAAAAAAAAAAAAGGAAAGAAAGAAAGAAAGGAAGGAAGAAAAAAGCCCTGGATAGTGTGGCTCGGTGTACTAAGTGCCAGCCTGTGAACTGAAGGATCACTGGTTTGATTCCCCACCAGGGCACATGCCTGGGTTGCGGGCCAGGTCCCCAGTTGGGGGCATGCTAGAGGCAACCAATCAACATATCTCTTGCACATTGATGTTTCTCTCCCTCTCTTTCTCCCTTCCTTTCCCTCTCTCAAAAAAATAAATAAATAAAATCTTTATTAAAAAAAAAAAGAAATCTTACCATTTGTGACAACATGGAGGGACCTAGAGGGTATTATGATAAGTGAAATAAGTCAGAGAAAGACAAGTACTGTATGATTTCACTTATATATGGAATCTAAAAAACAAATGAACAAACAAACAAAGAACCCCAAATTCATAGATGTGAAGAATAGATTGATGATTATCAAAGGGAAAGGAGTTTGGAAGGGGGAGGAGAAATGGGTGAAAAGAGTCAATTGTATAGTGATAGATGGTAACTAGACACATTGCAGTGGTCATTTTGTTGTATATATAAAAATGGAATTGCTATGTTGTACACGTGAAACTAATGATATATAACAAAGTATGAGGGGCATCTCTAAATTTTTTCTGGAAATAATGTCAGCTCATATTTGGCTTTTAAATTAAATTATTGAAGTGGCCCTCATGAGAAAACCAGAACTTTGACATTGAAATTAATTACACTCATCTTAGAATTAGGTATGTGGGGGAGAGGAGGGCACCATAATCCTTTCAATGATTCGGGTCTCTGTAGGACTTAAACCAGTTCTGATAATTCATAAAGAAATATATTGGCTCCTCCCTTACTTCTAGACCTATGAATGACGTTAGTTTTCCTGGGGATCAGAGCTCGTTTAGTAGAATTCCAGCCTGCTCTGCTGGATGGCATGGTCTTATCAACCAAAATACCCAAAAGAACTTCATGAAGCTCAGATTCCTGCCTTGTACTCAGTTCTGCTTATAAAGCATTCTTTACACAGAGAGAAGAGTGTTGAATTACAGGATTGCTGTGTCAGAGGCTTATCCTTGGCTTTTGGGCAAAATACTATGATCATAATGTATACCAGCAGCCATAAGGTCACCTCTTAGCAGGAACAGCTGGTTTATTTGCAAAGACATGGAGTAAGATAACCTCTAAAAAGGCACTGAGTAAAACAATCTCCAAAAAGTTTGAGATGGGGGAGAAGTCTGCATTTATTACTATGTCTGGCACACAGAGGAGGCCCGCAGTGAATATTTGTTGGGTAATTTTCCTAATTATTATTTGTTCACAGTAAGTAATGGGAAGAGCAAAGGCACTGGGATTTACTCTCCCTCTGCAGAGCACTGCAAAGGAAATTTCTCTTTTACCCTCTTTTCTTCCCCACATTCTTTTTAAGAAAATGATTACTGAAAGTGAAAAAGAAACATACATGGATACCATTTTCCCTTATCCATTCCTTTTGTCTGTGAGGTGGAAGTTAGTTTTTGGCTGTGGCCTCTGACTCCATCTTTTTCTTTATTCTGAACAAAGCTACCTCTTACTGCAGCGATCGCTAAGGATTTTCTTGTGGTGATGATGGTGGTTCTAAAGAGAATTTACCTCTAAGTGGATAACTTATTTTTGAAGCCATGTCTGTGTGTGAATTAAATTTTGCATTTTTTCAAGGTATTTATAGAACAGAGTTATTTTCCTTCAAGGAATGCTTGGGTTGAAGAAATGTCACTTTACAAAATTTCCCTTTACTATGTCTCTAAATCACAAATACTTTTTCTCTTCCTTCTCATCAGTTCTTTTTTGAAAATCCTTCATAATATGCCCTAACTTCCCTTTATCACCTTGCCTTCTGCCCATACCTTGCATTAACTCTTCCATTCAGTCAATCTGAGCCAATTGGCTGTCCCTTAGTTATTGTACTTTCTGTTCAGGCTGTCTTTTTCTTCTTTGAATATTTTCTTCCCCTTAATCCTCACCTAGGAATTTATTTACCTTTACCTTTATGATTTACTTTATTTGTGGAATAAAATTCCATCTCATCCCACAAAGGATCTAGGGAGTATGGACTAACTCAAACACAGCTGCTTCTCTGACACTGACGTCCCAGTTGCCAACTGTGTGAACTTGGGTAAGTTGCTTATCCTTTCTGTGCTTCAGTTTCCTCACCTGTAAAATTATAATAATAGCACCTTATAGGGTTATTTTGAGAATTAAGTTGGATAATTTTTTAACTATGCTGATAACAATGCCTAGAATTTATTTATTTAGCTATTCATTCAATATTTATGGAGCACATATTGCATATCAGCAAATGGAATATACAAGAGATAATAAATAATAAATACGTAAATTATATAACATGTCAGAAAGTGATTATTGCATAGTGGCAGAACAATAGGAAAAGGGTGATTGAGAATGCTAGTGGGAGGTGTGATGATGGGAAAGAATGGTGAAGGGGCAGGAAAGGTTGCAATTTTAAATGGGCTGGTCAGGGCCTTAATGGGAAATGAGACTTGAGCTGATTTGAAGGAAATAAAGGAGTTAGCCATTTGAATATTTGCAGAGGAGTTTTATAGGCAGAGAGGGTAGCCGGCATAAAGCCCCAAAGGTAGCAGTATGCCTGGTACATTCAAGGAACAGTTGGAACCCTTTCTGCCTGGAGCAGAGGAGTGAGACAAAGAGGAATAGGAGATAAGATCAGAGAAATAATAGGAGCCAGGTCGCATAGAATTTTGCAGGCATTGTTAGGACTTTGGTTTTTACTCTGAGTGAAATGGTAAACATATGCAGGCTTTTGAAGAGATGAGTGATATGATTTGACTTAGATTTTACAGGGTCACTTTGGCTGCTATGTTGAGACTATGTGGCAGAGGTTGTAAGGATTAAAGTAGGAAGCCAGTCAGGGAACTTGCAGTAATCTGGATGAGCAATGATGTAGCTCAGACCAGAGTGATGTCAGCGGAAATGATGAAAATCAGTGAGACTCTAGGCATACAGTATTTTAGAGGGAGAGCCAACCTGTTTTACTGCTTCATCAAATGAAGACAGAGAAAGAGAGAGAGAGAGAGAGAGAGAGAGAGAGAGAGAGAGAGAGAATAATGACTACAAAGATAAATGAAAACCTTAAAAGGAAAAAAAAGTTACTTGCAGGAAGAGAGAAAAAACAAATTGTAAGGCAGCCAGGGATGGAATGTGGACTTTTTGGAAAGTGTCTTATTTTGCAAATTTGACTTTGGAATCATATAAATGTTCTATATAAGTATAAAACAAAATTAAAATGACCAATCTAACAAATGACTTGATCTATAATATATTTTTAAAAATCTACAAACCAATAAAAAAGGAGAACCAATTATAAAGGGACCAATCTGAATGGATTTTAATAAGAGAAGATATACAAATGGCCAATTAGTACATGAAAAAGTGTTCAACATCATTAGTCCTAGGGAAATGTAAATTAAAACCACAGTGTAATATCACTTAACATCCACAAAACAGACTGTGGAACATGTATTCAATAAAATACTACTGAGCAATAAAAATGTGAACTACTGATGCATGCAGCAACATGAATAAACCTCAAAAAGGTTATGTTAAACAAAAGAAGGTGGACCCAAAAGAGTACATGCTACATGATTTCATTTTAAGTGTATAATTCAGTGGTGTTAAATACATTCATAATGTTTTGCAGCCATTACCACCATCCATTTCCATACTTCTTTTCATTTTGTAAAATTGAAATTCTATGTTTATTAAAGAGTAACTCCCAATTTCCTCCCCACCCCACCCCCCTAGCCTCTGGTAACTGCCATTGTACTTACTTTCTGTCTCTGTGGTTTGACTACTCTAAGTATCTCATATAAGTAGAATCATACAGTATTTGTCTTTTTGTGGCTGGCTTATTTCACTTAACATAATGTCCTCAAGATTTATCGATGATGTAGCATATGTCCTCACTGCACATTTGTAATGGAATATACCCTAAGGAAAGAAATTCAACTGCAAAGAAATGTTAAACTGTTTTAATTAGTAATCATCTCATTAGTAATAATATTGGTAATAACATTTTACATATATAATAGAATAAAGCAAATAAATAAGTTATTGTTATCAGAAACCAAGATGCTGATTATAAGAAAGATACAAATATAAAATGAAGAAAGTTGAATAAACTTTCTAAAATCCTAAAATTTAATTGGAAAAAGCCAAATAATGACTAATCCGGCAGCAATAAGCATTCCAAAATTCCAACCGTCCAAATTGTGGTCTCTAAATTTCATTCACTACTCAGATGAACCCAGACTTCTTAGAGAAACATCATATTCCAGATCTGGGGCAAGAAATAAATGAGATGAATGTGGAACATGTTTTTACACCAGAAAGCAAGGAACTATCAAGGACCACTGGAATTGTGTCAAAAGGACTTGCGAACTAATATGAAGGGACTTCCATAGTCCAAAGATGGGAAAACATGTACTTCAAAATTAACAATAACTTCAATGGACTGAAGCACACCAAATATGTTAAAACACATGGGTTCATACAGATACTGAAAACAAAAATCTCATTAGTTATTTTTGGAGTATGCTAGAGAATCTCATTATTTAGAGAAGTTTTCTCTATTATGTAGAGAACCTCAACTCATTATTTTGAAAATTGGTTAAATGAGAGGGAAAGAATCAAACATCCTTCCTTTCCTTAGGTAATCAAATATTTGATGAAGGAAAGTTCTTATTTATAGGAGAATTCCAGCTAATTGATGAAGACTTTGTTAAAATGAGAATACCACCATTTTGCAGCCTTGAGTGAAATAATGCAGCTAGGTAATGATTACAAATGATGGCTAAACTTCAAGTAAAAATTAATTTTAACAGTTAATTGCAACAAAACAAAAATATATTCAACCAGATGCTACATGTCTCCTGATGAGGTGCAATAGACAGTATATAATACTCCTTATGATGCATTCTGCCAAAAAAGGAAAAAGGAACATAAATCTGAACAAGTATACCTAACTGCCTATTTATAGGAAATAAAAAGGACAAAGAAATACAGTAAATGACAACACAGGATGCAATCAGAAAAATCCATACTGTTGGAAATTTTGTAGAACAAATGAGCTGGTTTCACCAACAAATAAATAAATTGCAAGAAATCAAAAAGAGGGAATATTTACAGAATTAAAGAGACCTGAGATAAGTATCATCCAAATGCAATGTGTAAACCTTGTCTGGAATTCTGAACAATAAAGATAATGAGGCAATTGGAGTAATTTGAACACTATGTATTTGATACCATTAAAAAATTACTGTTAATTTCTTAAGGTGTGTTAATGATGTTATGTTTTTAAAATTCTCTGTATTTTAGAAACAAATACAAGTATTTATGGAGGTAATTATGTGTTATCTGGGATTTGCTTAAAAATAATCAGTTGGGGACTTCTGGTCAAAATGGAGGCATAGGTAGATACACTTTGCCTCCTCGCACAACCAAAAGAAGGACAACAACAAATTTAAAAACAAAAAACAACCAAAACTGCCAGAAAATCAAACTGTATGGAAGTCTAACAGCCAGGGAATTAAAGAAGAAACATTCATTCAGACTGGTAGGAGAGACAGAGATAGGCATCCCAGGTGGAGAGTACACATGGCAAGGCAGCAGCTGGAGGACCAGGTGGTCCCACATTTGTGTGTAGATAAACCAGGAAGAACAACTGGGGAGGGAGATAGAACACGCAACCCACATTTCCAGTGTGTGGAAATAAAGCCTCAAAACCTCTGATTGTAAAAACCTGTGGGGGTTGTGCAGGCAAGAGAAACTCCTAGCCTCACAGGAGAGTTCACTGGAGAGACCCACAGGGTCCTAGAATGTACACAAACCCACCCACCCAGGTATCAGCAGCAGAGAGGCCCACGTTGCTTGTGGGCAGCGGGGGAAGTGACTGAAAGCTGGCTGAGAGCTGAGCAAGCAGAATTGTTCCCTCTGGGACCCCTCCCCCACATAGAGCATCACAACACAGCTAAGTGGGTTGCCCTGCCCTGGCAAATACCTAAGGCTCTGCCCCTTACAACATAACAGGTGTGCAGAGACAAAAATATATGGCCCAAATGAAAGGACAGATGAAAGCTCCAAAAATAGAATTAAGCAATGAAGAGATAGCCAACCTAAGAGATGTAGAATTGAGAACCTTGATAATCAGGATGTTCACAGAAATGGTTGAGTATGGTCACAAAATAGAGGAAAAAGTGAAGGCTATGCAAAGTGAAATGAAGAAAAATATACAGGGAACCAACTGTGAAGGGAAGGAAACCAGAACTCAAATCAACGATTTGGAGCAGAAAGAAGAAATAAACATTCAACCAGAACAGAATGAAGAAACAAGAATTCAAAGAAATGAGGAGAGGCTTAGGAACCTCTGAGACAATGTTAAATGTTCCAACATCCAAATCACAGGGGTGCCAGAAGGAGAAAAGAAAGAGCAAGAAATTGAAAACTTATTTGAAAAAATAATGAAGGAGAACTTCCCCAATCTGGAAAAGGAAATTTACTTCCAGGAAGTCCAGGACACTTACAGAGTCCCAAAGGAGCTGGACCCTTTGGCACCAAGGCACATCACAATTACATTACCCAAGATTAAAGATAATGAGAGAATCTTAAAAGCAGCAAGAGAAAATGAGACAGTTACCTACAAAGAGTTCCCATAAGACTATCAGCTGATTTCTCAAAAGAAACCTTATAGACAAAAAGGGGTTGGCAAGAAGTACTCAAAGTCATGAAAAACAAAGACCTACATTCAAGATGACTATCCAGCAAAGCTATCATTTAGACTGGAAGGGCAGATAGAGTGTTTCTCAGATAAGGTCAAGTTAAAGGGGTTCATCATCACTAAGCCCTTATTATGTGAAATGTTAAAGGGACTTATCTATGAAGAAGAAGAAAAAGATAAAAAACTATGAACAGTAAAATGACAACAAACCTAAAAAAAATAAAAACAAACAAAAAAACCTCAGCAAACAACTAGAACAGGAATAAAATCACAGAAATGGAGATCACATGGAGGGTTATCAGTGGGGAGGGGGTGGAGGGAGAATGGGGGAAAAAGTATAGGGAATAAGAAGCATAAATGGTAGGTAAAAAATAGACCGGGGGTGGGGGTGGGTGTTAAGAATAGTATAGGGAATGGAGAAGCCAAAGAACTTATATGTATGGCCCATGGACATGAACTAAGGTGGGAGGAGTGCTGGTGGGAGGGGGTATGCAGGATGGAGGGGAATAAAGGGGAGAAAAAAATGGGACAACTGTAATAGCATAATCAATAAAATATTTAAAAACAACAACAAAAAAAGATCATCAGTTGGGGGGAGTGGTTGGCAATAGGGATGAAACAAGAGTGGACATTTGTTGATAATTGTTGAAATTGGATAAGAAGTAGATGGGCTATTTTTTTTTCTTTTTCTATTTTTTAAGAAGAATTTCTCTAACCCTTTGTTATAAGCAACAGGAAAGATGCAGTTGCCATCAGCTGAGATGGGTGCAAGTGGAGCAAGTTTGGTAGAAAAGATGAGTTTGGTTTTCAGTATGTTGTATCTGAGATGTCAGCTAGACATCCAGGTGTTTGCAGATACTAAATAGGCAGTTAGACATATAACTTTGGGATTTGGCAGAGAGGTCTGGGCTGGAAATACAAAGTTGGAAGTCATTAGCATATTGATGGTAGTGATAGCAATGAGACTGGATGAGTTCAAGGAGGGAGCAAGAGTAAACAGCTTAGCGCACAGTAAATGCTCAATAAATATTCATTATAACCACATGACTAAAATTATTTTGATTTCTTTCTCTTTTGAACTCCTACAGCACTTTTATTATATCTTGTATTATAGTTAGTTGTGTACATGTCTCATCTCCCCTATAAATGTTTAAGTTCCCTGATGATAAGAACTAGATATTAACCATTTTTATAACTAGTTCCCTTCTCCACCACCATGGAGTCAGAATGGTGCCTTGCACACAAAGGAATTGAAATTAGTAAATGAACTTGAGTTTGTCAAGAAATTTTGTGTTTGAGAGAGACCCAAATTGAGAAGAGGGCCTACAGCTGACCAGCTGGCTGGAAAAATTAAGCTACCTGGAAGGGGCAGCTGCCTTGGTGGGGTTCTGTTACCTTACCTCCAGGGCCTTATCTATATTTGGGTGTGGCAAAATCAGGGAGCTCTGTAAAGGTTTGAGAATTGGGTTAGAATGAACAAGGATGAGGAACAAAATATAATATATAGATACAATGGAATATTATTCAGCCTTAAAAAGGAAGGAAATTAAGACACATGCTATTAAAATTATAACATGGATGAACATTGAGGACATTATGCTAAGTATAATGTGCCAGACACAAAAGAACTAATATTGTATGATTCCACTTATATGAGTTGCCTAAACCATAAGTAAAATGGTGGTTATCAGGGGCTGGAGGGAGAAAGGAATGGGGAGTCATCATATAGTGAGAACAGAGTTTTAGTTCGGGAAGATGAAAATTTCTGGAAATGGATGATGGTGATGGTTGTAAGACAATGCAAAAATATTTAATGCTGGTGAATGGTGAAGTATACACTTAAAAATGGTTGAAATTGTATATTTTATTATGTATATTTTACCACACATACAAAAATGAATAGGAACAATGTGGAAAAATGTTAATGATATGTGGATGTAGGTGAAAGCGTCTATTAAAGATCACTATACTATTTTCTTAAGTTTTAAAATTTATTATTAATGAAAGAGAAAGAGAGACATCAATTTATTGCTTCATTTATACATTCATTTGTTGCTCCCTATGTGTACCCTGATTGGAGATCAAGAGATCAAACCTGCAACCTTGGCATATTGGGACAATGCTCTAACCAACTGAATTACCTAGAAAGGGCTATATATATATATGTATATATATATTATATATATATACACATTTCTTTTTATTATACGCTATTTTTGAAACTCTTTTGTTGTTCTGAAATTTTTGTCAAAATAAAAAGCTTACTTAAAATTCACAGGAGGAAGTTCTGTAGGGATAAGATACAGACCAGTTGAAATGGCTTTAACTGCAGGGGTTCCAGGTACCTACAATTCAATCAGGCTAGTGTTAGGAAGTTAATATAGTATCATAGGCAATAACGTGAATATCTTAGGTAATCTTTCACATTTTAATTATATCATCATCTCTTTGCTGACCTAACTTGTTTGTAAGGATGTGGAGAAAACAGCTTTACAGTTTCTCCTGTTTTCTTCATATTATTTTAATTATTATGGATTCTTAGATTATTAAGGATACCCATATTCGGTATTCAAATAAGAATACATTCTAAAATTAAAAAAAAGTTTAGTATCAACTGCTTTGCCATTTCTTTGTTACTCCTCCTCCTCAATTATGGGCATATAGAGCCTCTGCAGTTAGACTGGGTTCAAATTCTGACTCTCTTTCTTGCCAGCTTTGAGACATTGTAAAAATTATCTGATTTCTCTAAACCAGCAATTTTCAACACTTTCATCTCATGGCATACATAAACTAATTACTAAAATTATGCATCCCACCAAAAAATATATTTTTTGCAAGTCTGCCAAAAAAAAAAAAGGTATGATTTTGATTTAGTCACACTGGATGGCTATTGTTATGTTGGCTGTCATACTTCTATTTGACAATCTAAGCAAAAAGAGGTCACTGCCCCTGAGTGAATAATCAGATATAACATGTTTTAAAAAATTCTTATGGCACACCAGTGTGCTTGCTGCAGCACAGTGGTTTAAAATCACTGCTCTAAACCTTAGTGTCCTTATCTGTAACCCTTAAAGAGTTAATGAGGCTTTTTCATGAGTTAATGAATGTACAACAGAGCACAATACTGAAGCTATATATGAGAAACCTATTACCAACATCATACTCAATGGGCAAAAACTAAAAGCTTTTCCCCTAAGATAAGGAACAACACAAGAGCATCCTCTTTCACCACTTTTATTCAGCATAGTATTGGAAGCTCTAGCCAGAGCAAAAAGAAAAAGAAATAAAAAGCATTCAAATTAGAAGGAGGAATTAAAACTGTCATTATTTGCAGATGACGTAATTGTATACATAGCAAACCCTACAGGCTACATCAAAAAACTACTTGACGTAATAAGTGAATTTGGCAAAATGGTGGGATACAAAGTCAACATTCAGAAATTGAAGGCATTTTTATACACCAGCAATGAAATATCAGAAACAGAAATTGGAAAAAAAATCCCATTTACTATAGCAACAAGAAAAATAAAGTACCGAGGAATAAACTTAACTAAGGAGGTAAAAGACCTGTATTCAGAAAACTACAGAACACTGAGGAAAGAAATTAAGGAAGATACAAATAAATGGATGCATATACTGTATTCATGGATGGGAAGAATTAATATTATTAAAATATCCATGCTACCCAAAACAATCTATAGATTCAATGCAATACCTATTAAAATACCAATAATATATTTTGGACATTTAGAAATATTTCAAAAATGTATATGGAACAAAAAATGACCCTAGATGGTCCCAGCAATCTTGAGAAAGAAGAGTAAATTAGAAGGGATCACAATACCTGATATCAAACTACAGGGTTCAGTGCAAATAACACCCCTTTTTTATTATAAAACCATAAACATGTAATTCTGTAACATAATAATATCACACTCAAGCACATCATATGACATTTTAGGTGAAATGTTCAAATTGCTATCCATCTCATGTGAGATATTCACATACCCCACCAACCACACTCAAGCAGGGCTTACTTCTGCTGGATCTTGTATATTGCAAGGCCACTGTAACCAAAACTGTCTGGTACTAACATAAGAATATACACATTGATCAGTGGAATAGAATAGAGAGCCCAGAAATAAACCCGTATCTCTATGGTCAATTACTATTTGACAAAGAGGACAGGAGTATAAAATGGAATAAAAATAGGCTCTTGAATAAATGGTGTTGGGAGATCTGGACAGATACATGCAAGAAAAATGAAACTAGACTACCAACTTGCACCATACACCAGGATAAACTCAAGATGGATAAAAGACTTAAATATAATCCATGACACCATAAAAGTCCTAGAGGAAAACGTAGGCAGTCAAATTTCAGATATCCCATATAGCAATATTTTGGCCGACATATCTTCTAGGGCAAGGGAAATAAAGGAAAGAATAAACAACTGGGACTACATCAAATTAAAAAGCTGCTGCATGGCTAAAGAAAACCTCATCAAAATGAAAAGGGAACCAACAGTATGGGAAAACATATTTGCCAACAGAGCTTAATCTCCAAAATATATAAAGAACTCATATGACTCAACACAAGGAAGACAAACAATCCAATTAAAAAAAATGGGCAAAAGACCTGAATAGACACTTCTCCAAGGAGGACATACAGAGGGCCCAGAGATGTATGAAAGGACACGCAACATCAGTAGCCATCAAAGAGATGCCAATTAAAACCACAATGAGATACAACCTCACACCGGTCAGAATGGTCATCATTAACAAATGAACAAACAAGTGCTGGTGAGGATGTGGAGAAAAGGGAAACCTAGTACATTGTTGGTGGGACTGCATACTGGTGCAGCCACTATGGAAAACAGTATGGACATCCCTCAAAAAACTAAAAATGGAACTGTCTTTTGATGCAGCAATTCCACTGCTAGGATTATACCCTAAGAATCCTGAAACACCAATTCAAAAGAACCTACGTACCCCTATGTTCAGAGCAGCGTTGTTTACAATAGCCAAGTGCTGGAAACAGCCTAAAGTGCCCACTAGTAAATAAGTGGATTAAAACTGTGGTACATTTACACAATGGAATACTACACAGCAGAAAGAAAGGAGGAACTCCTACCTTTTGTGACAGCATGGATGGAACTGGAGAATATTATGCAAAGTGAAATAAGCCAGATGGCAAAAGACAAATACTATATGATCTCACTTGTAAGAAGAACCTAATAAACAAAATAAACAAAAGAGCAAAATAGAACCCGAGGCATGGAAACAAGGAACAGACTGACAGTGATCAGAGAGTGGGGGAGGGGGATGAGAGGAGAGAGAAGGGAAAGGGTCTAGTCAAGGAATATGTATAAATGACCCATAGGCATGGACAACAGACTGTGGGAGTGGAGGATGGGCAGGGCAGTGGAGAGCAACGGGAAAAATGGGGACAACTGTAATAGAACAATAAAAAAAATAATACAGAGCACAACACCTATCACCTAACAAAAATTTAATACATGTTATTAATTATATCATTGGTGTATGGCTGGACATGATTGAATAGGTCCAAGTGCAACAGAAGGTCAGAATTAATTGTATGTTAAATGTAAGTCAGTGTGTAATACTTTAATATTGCAGCTTAAAGGTCTATATAGCCATGAGTGGTGTGGCTCAGTGGATTAAACGCCAGCCTATGAATCAAACGTTCACCAGTTTGACTCCCTGCCAGGGCATATGCCTGGGTTGCAGGCCAGGCCCCCCATTGAGGGCACAGGTGAGGCAACCAGTCGATGTATGTCTCACCACACATCGATGTTTCTCTCCGTGTCTTTCTCCCTCCTTTCCCCTTTCTCTAAAAATAAATCAAATCTTAAAAAAATAAAATATTTTTAAAAAGGGTATATAATAACTTATCATTAAATTTAGTGCTTGTGATATCCTCAGTAAAGTTCTCTGCCACTGAGTTCCCAAACTACCGGTTTGAGAGGAAAACTGTGAAGCAAATTTAAATGTTGATGAATAGTTTCTGGGAGGTAGAATTAAACTGTTTGCTTAGAGAGAAGTCTGTGAGGAGACCTCAGAAAAAGACTAAGTATATAGAATTTATGTTTATTGTTTGATTGGTTGAAATATGTTAAGGAATTATTGACCAGATGAGATGATTATAGCCTTATGGAAATTAGAGAAAATGGCTTTAAGCTCTAGAATAAAGGTTTTAAGCTGATTAGAAGAAAAATTTCTGACAGTGAGGTTTTTTTTAAAGCTTTAAAATGAGTTAACACAAGGTCTGATGGAATTTTCTTTTCTGGGGGGACTATAGAGGAAGACCAGATTTCTCTCTGTCTGATGTGTCTTAGGTAAAGATGTTCCTATAGATAGGTAGATGTGGTGATGGTCCTTTGCAGTCTTAAGAGTCAATAGAGGCCTTTAGTTCACCCAATGGCAATCAGTTGCAGCCTCAGTGGGCAACCATCTGCCTGCATTTTCTGATCTACATGGGTAATTTAATGATTAATTAAATTGTCATACTACTTAACTAGCAATTCACAGTTTTTCAAGGCTCTTGTTTTATTCAGTAATGAGAATGGCTCAGGCTCATTTCTTTATTTATCTATTTATTTTTGTTTATTGAGATTTAATTTATCCTTTTTAGTGTATAGTTTATGAGCTTTGACAAACACAGTTGT
Organism: Pteronotus mesoamericanus; assembly: GCF_021234165.1. Lineage (NCBI taxonomy): Eukaryota > Metazoa > Chordata > Mammalia > Chiroptera > Mormoopidae > Pteronotus > Pteronotus mesoamericanus. The sequence continues at coordinate 21,477,010 of NW_026555065.1, forward strand.
TTGTCAAATAATCAGGAAGGCCTATTTACTTATGCCTTGTTTGGGGAGGGGAAATACAATAGCAGGGCAGAGGAGAGCAAAAATATAGTGACTTTTTAGGGATTTTTATGGGAATCAAGATCAAGATTTGCCCCAAAACAGGAGCTAGTTGTTTGTGCCCTCTTAAATTGAGCAGATGAATTCACTTTGTCTGCCTAGTGAAGTTAGTTAATAGTAACCTGACCTGGTCCTTTCATGATTAAATTTATTTGGTCACCTGTCTTCTGAAGCATTAGGAATGGAAGGAGAAGTGTCAACTATAAATTATAAACTTCAAGATGAGGAAGTGGCATGAGTCTCTCTGTGTTCCATTCCACTTTTGTTCCACTGATAAAACATTCTGGGGACCCTAATTATATTCTAGCTATTCCAACAATATATTCTAGGTTTTTCAGGAAAGTTTTATTTCAAAGAGCCTGTCTTTTGAAATAAATAGCCATAAGTAACATATTCAGATGACATCCTTTGATTTTTGGTTTGGAAAATATGATTGCAATAATTTATAACAGCAGGGAGAAGATTGGTTAGTAGGAAGCTTCACTTTAGCTTAGCTTATCTCAAATGCTGAATTGGATGCTGAATTTTATAGGATGGGAGAATCATGGTTGGGCTGTGCCTAAGTCATTCTGGGCCTGAGGTGGAGAGAGAAAACTCTCTCTCTATTGAATGCCTACTACGTACATGCTTACATAGGTTTTCTTATTGACAGCTGCTAGGTGCTTCTCTTGTTGACAGCTGCTCTGACTAGAAATGCATCGCAGATCCAACCACGTAAAAATCACAACCCAAAACCAACAATAACAAAAAAAAACCAAACATATTCCTTGTGGGGCCTAGTTCATTAATACAAGTCACAGCTGCCGCACCTTCTGTAAGACCCTGGCACCATAATTAGGATAATAGACTCTCAGGTCTTGGAGGGATCTTTGAGGTCATCTAGTTAAAGAGGCAGCAGCTGTTCTCTTCATCCCAGAGTCTGAGAATCACTATGCTCAATTCTCTCAATGGGAGGTGCAAAATATGACTGGAGCTATAGTCTCCGTAGGCTGCAATCCTATAAAAGATAGGGCAACGGTAAGCAAACGTGAAGCTTGAACTGAGTTCCAGATAAAAAAAGGCAATGGAAAAAAAAAAAAATGGTTTACTGGGGTCCTCAGACAATGTAAAGGGCGGGGGGGGGGGGGGGGACGAAAAACTGGAGGAGATGTAATGTGAGGCTTTTGAAATCAGGTAGAGGCCCACAAAAGTGATCCTGATTGACACAGGTAAACCCCAAAGAGTCCTCTCTCTCCGGTTTCATCAGCTTTAAAGTCCTAGTCTACCTGGATTCTCTTCTTTGCCCTTTTATTAGAAAGCTGGGAAATCCTCTCCCTTTCCACAGAAGGTGAGAGAAGGGGCATTAAGTGCATGAACGATAAAAAAGGTCTTTTTTCTTATCTGAGTAGTGATGCAAGCAATTTTCCTGGAGGCTAGGGAATATATTTCACTCCCTCTCAAGGTCCCTTGGTTCAAGGATACTGTCATTCTAAGGTTCTACAAGGGGGAGGGCCAGCAACGTCCATGCTGTCATGGAAACAAGCCGCCGTGTTCCTTTTTCCTACGTGGGGCGGGGCACTGGGCCTCAGTCACCAATCATCTACAGGACTTTTTGAGTGGCAGGCAGCAGCAGCGAATGGGCGAACCAATACTGCGTGACGCGCGGGAACAGGAGGAGTTCGAGGCCGGTGGCGGCGGTGGCGACAGTGTCCATCTGGGGATAGAGCTGGAGGGACCTGGGGAGCGGGCCGAGATCTCTAACTCGAGCGCGAGGGACCCCCCGCCGGGATGCCTGGTACTATTTGGAGAAAAATGGGGGCGCGGTCAGCTCCGAAGGCTCCGGTTTTGGGTCTGAAGGAATGGCTGACCGGAGGGGGCGGGGTGGCAAGCATGGCGGCGGTAACTGGGAAAGGGTAGGAGGGCCCGGAGGAGGGGGTGGGGAAGCATTAGCTAGGAAGGCTGAGTGGTCGTGGGGAATCGTGAAGGGCTGTGGGGGTTCTGGCGAACAGAGATTGCAGAGCAGCCTTTTGGGGTGGTGGAGTCTCCAGAAGGACGTAGGGAGAGTTGTGGGGGATGGAAAAAGGGGCGGGAAGAGAAGAGGTTGGGAAGGAGGGGAAAGGGTGTCAACGGGAAGGTGATGGAAAAGGAGAGGGAGAGGATAGGCAGGCTGATTGTAAATAATGAGGGATCGGGTCGTGGGAGATATGATAGGAAAGTGCTTTGCAAGATCATAAATATAGTAATGTTCTAATTGAAGGAGCACTAGAGCGGTCCCCATTCCCAGCTCCTGTACTTCCCACACCATTATTTAAGCTCAAACTGCGAGGAAGGCTAGTAGGTTACACAGAACTAATCTTTTGTTGTTCCATTCCAGGGGAGCAGATGGACCCTACTGGAAGTCAGTTGGATTCGGATTTCTCTCAGCAAGACACTCCTTGCCTGATAATTGAAGATTCTCAGCCTGAAAGCCAAGTTCTAGAAGATGATTCTGGTTCTCACTTCAGTATGCTATCTCGACACCTGCCTAATTTACAGACACACAAAGAGAACCCTGTTTTGGTGAGTGCTATCTTGTTTGGAAACGACTGAGCAAATTTTTTGTTTTTGTTTTTCCTAATCTAGACCAACCAGCAAATGTAAGTACTTAGGAGGTCACTGTCTTTTGGTACAATTAGTTGGGATAATGAAATCAGCTATGTTCACAAAGACGTATGTCTCATTCTGAATTAGTTCAGATATAGTGGGGATATTATGTATGCATATTTTCTAGGATGTTGTGTCCAATCCTGAACAACCAGCTGGAGAACAAGGAGACAGTAATGGTGGATTCAATGAACATCAGAAAGAAAACAAAGCTGCAGGTGAGGCGTTCACAGTTATCAAACCCCTTCTGCAAGGGTGCGCTTGTTAGAGTTGGGTGGATTTAAACATGTGGTTGTGAATGTGTGTAAGGAAGTCTAGCACAGTACCCGGTACATAGTAGGCACTGAAAAGGTTGGTTTTCTGTAATATATCTGATTAGGTTTGTATGGCCTGCATTCCTGAATTTGCATTAAAGTTTAGGGGTAAATGCCTTTTGTGCTAATATCCAATTGTGTCTTTCAGACCCTATGGATTCTTCTCATCTGGATACATGTGGTTCCATCAGTCAGGTCATTGAGCAGTTACCTCAGCCAAACAGGACAAGCAGGTAAACTAGTGTTTGAAGGAGTTTATTTACATTTATAAATGGATCAGTTCTTTTGTTCTACCTTTGCCTCATCCCAAGGATAAGGGATTAATCTTATTTTCTGAAACAGCTGGAATATCTTCTGTGCCGGTAATAAAATTTTTTTACACCTACATTATTCAAATTGTGATCTATCTTTGTGCATGTGAAACAAAATAAACATTCCTTATTCTTAGCATAGCTATGACTTATTAGTGGGGAAAAAAAATATCAAACAGTATTATCTATATTGTCAAAACTGTTAGGCATACTTTCCACCCACCAAAGTACTTCACTAGTTTTAGACCCAGAATGTTTAATTCATACCCTAAACAATGTTCAGTTTTTATTTTGTTTTATCATTGTCCATCTATTGAGCTTATCTTCAATGCTAGGCACTAGATTGGATGTTTTTATTGTGTTTTGATAGCTTATTATATATTCTAGATACAAGTCCTTTGTAGGATATGTGGTTTACAAATGTTTTTCTCCCATTTCTGTAGCTTGTCTTTTCATCATCTTCAGAGGCTTTTCCACAGAGCAGGTTTTTAAAAATATATTTGTTTTATTTATTGAGAGAGAGAGAGAGAGAGACATTGACATTGATTTGTTGTTCCACTTATTTATGCATTCATTGGTTCCTTCTTGTATGTGCCCTGACCAGAGATCAAACCTGCAACCTTAGCATATTGGGACGATGCTTTAACCAACTGAGCTACCTGGCCAGCACGCACAGAACAGGTTTTTAATTTTGATGAGATGATATACTCTGGTTTCTCTTCAGATCATATAAATCTTTCACCTTTTAATTTTGATGAGATGTGTTAAACATTTTTAACAGAATAATACAAATACATAGTTTAATTTAAAAAGAGCTCATAATGAATGGCTAAAGAGTCCTCTTCCATCCTTGGTCCCCTTTCACAGAGACAACTCTATTTTAAAGTGTTTGTGACTTTACTTCTTTGGAAGATTATTCTTCTATCTTTTAATACTATTGTAAAACTAAGTAACACTATTTCTGCCATTTCTTGTTTTATCAGATTAAGACAATTGAGTTCCATAATTGAAGATGAGGATTTACTCACAACAGTACTCTCAATTTTTGTGATCATTAATTCTTTTATTGGCTACTTTTGTACCTCATATATTTAAACCTTTGTTTTCTTCCATCAGCTTTAGACAGTGGAGAAAAGTTTGACATGAATACTACTTTTTGTCTATAATTAAGCCTTTTTTGATACTACTTAAATTTGTAATGAGTATTTTATTTTGGAATAATTTTAGGTTTAAAAATTTTTTCAAGATAAAGCCTCTTTTGATTTACCCAATCATTCTACAGTTGTTTATTGAGTATTTCCTATATGTCAAGCACTGTTGACTTTTGGGGATACAAAGTGATCAGAAGAGAGAAAAATCCTAGACCTTAATGTAGCTTACGTTCTTGTTACAGGATATAGCAATACATGATAAATAAGTAAAAGATATAGTCTGTTAGACACTTATAGGACTGAAGAGAAAAATACAACAGAAGAGGATAGGAACCGGCATAGGAGTTGCAAGTTTAGACAGAGTGACTTAGGGAATGCTTTGCTGTTGTGACATTTGATTAAGAATCTTTAGTGATTAAGTGATCTCTGTTGTTATCTGGAGTAAGTGCAATTCATGTATAGAGAACAACAAGTGTAAAAGCCCTGAGGCATGAGCGTGCTTGACATTTTTTTGCCATGGCAGGAGGAGTGGGAGGAGGAGTCAAAAGTAAAGGGGAAACTAGAATATATAAGATCTCATGGGCACTGTGAGGAATTTGGCTGTTACTCTTAGTGAGATAGGAAGGCACATAAGGATTTAGCATGGGATTGACATGATCTGGCTTAAATTTTAACAGAATCACTCTGGCTGTTGAATCAAGAATAGTCCGAAGAGTATACAAATTTTATTTGTTGATTATGCCTCAGTAAAGCTGGGAAAATGAAAATAAATAGAAATAAAAGAAGATATTTAAATAAAATAATAGTAATAAAGAGAATAGACTGAAGGGGGAGCAAAGGCAGAGGCAGGAAGACCGACTAGGAGACTATTGAAATAATTTAGGTAAAATGTGACAGTGGTGAGACCAGAGAGATGGACGGAGAATAATGAGATTCTAGGTTTTTGAAAACAGGATTTAAAGACATTGAATATGAGAATAAAGAAGGAGTAACAATGATTCTATGTTTTTAGTTTGAGAAGTAGGAGAATTGAGTTTTTAATTGAGATGGACTGCAGGAGGAGGAAGTCAGTTTTAAACAAGTTAAAGTTGAGCTGCTCCTTCCTCCCTTCCTCCCTTCCTCCCATCCATCCTCACTTGAGAACTTTTTTTTTTTCCATTGATTTTAGAGAAAGAGGAATGGTGGGGGGGTGGGGAGAGAGAAACATCAATGTAACAGAGAAACATTGATTGGTTGCCTCTCATAGGCTCCCTGACCAGGCATATCCTCTGACTGGGAATTGAACCTTCAGTTTTTCGGCGTACAGGACAACGCTCTAACCTACTGGGCCTCATCGGCCAGGGCAAGGTGCCTTTTCAATTGCCAGTTGGAGGCAGTTGGCAATGTACAAGTCTGGAGCTCAGGGGGAAGGTTTAAGCTGGAGATTTAAATTGCAGAGTCATAAACATATGGATAATATTCACAGCCATGAGTCTGAATAAGATCACTGAGGAGGTGAGTGTAGGAGGAGCAGAGATGTCCAAAGACTCACTGGGTGTTAGCAGCATTTAGAGGTCAGGGATATGAAGAAAAACCACCAAAAGAGACTGGCAAAGATCCAAGATGGGTGATTCGTGCCATCTTTCATTGTTCTACTTTTTGTCATATTTGCTCTTGTACTTTCTTTTCCTGTATTTCCCAAGGTCATGCATGCGTCTGTCCCAGGTATGTAGGTAATGTTCTATACTTGGCTCTTGAACAACATGGGTTTGAAATGTGTATGTATGTCCACTTATGTGCAGAGGGTTTTTTTGGGGTTTTTTTTTTTTTCTTCAGTAAATGTAGTCAGTTTTTCCTATTCTTGGGTTTCGCATGTGCGGATTCAAACAACTGCAGATGGAAAACAGTATTTTTGATCCATGATTGGAGATCCATGGATGTAAAGGGCTAACTATACATTGTTCTGCACCATTTTGTTTGTGTTTTATTAACTTTTAAGATTTAAGATTTATTTAGAGAGAGGGGATGGGAGGGAGAAAGAGAGGGAGAGAAACATCTATGTATGGTTGCCTTTCACGCACCCCAACTAGGGACCTGGCCTGCAACCCAGGCATGTGCCCTGACTGGGAATTGAACTCATGACGCTGTGGTTCTCAGGCTGGTGCTCAATCCATTGAGTCATACCAGCCAGGGCTGATAGATGTATTTTTGAACCCCTTCCCTACACATCTAATGCACATCTTCTCTTGTCACTTGTCAGTAATTCTTTTGAGTGCAAGATTTTTCTATCCCTTCTCAAATCTTTTCAGAGAAAGATAAAATTCAAGTATGTTTATTTTTTTTCTGTTTAATAATTGTATTACTTAATTCTGTACACTGTTTTTCGAGTTAACCTTTTTGGTACTTGTCTGTAGAAAAGCAGCACTATTGAGGTGAGGGTTTTTTACTTTTTCAAATTTGCCTAAAAGGTGGTTGGTACGTGGGGAGTCACAATAAAATTCAAAGAGTGTTTTGAATAAAGTGTCCCAGCCTATCTGGTAATGGATGATTGTGTCTTTCTGCTATGTAGTGTTTTGGGACCATCAGTTGAACCTGCTCCTCCTGAGGGGGAAGAGAATGAAGAGGTAGAAGAGAAGGAGAAAGAAGAAAAGGAAGAAGATACTCCAGATAATGCCACACACTCCCTTGATCCTGAAGGTAGCTATATGCCTTTTTTGGAATAGTAGATTGTTCTAAGTCCTTTTAATGTGAACATACAGACAGTAAAATTCTTCTTTTTATCAGGCTATAGATTTGTCATCATTAAATTAAGCATCGTCATTAAGAAATGTGCTAGTAGCCTTAAGACATTTCACCTAATAGGGTGTTCAGAAATTAGTAGCTCATTGGATAGCCCCCTTTGTGCATATTGACTCTTCCTCCTAATCATTTGTTCATATGCATATTTTCTCTTCCACCTTTTGTAATTAAATATTTTTGGGATATATGCCTTGTGGGGTTGGAAATACATTAAATTGTTGGGCATGTGGGTATGGTTTATGTATATCTTCAGAAAGTAGAGTCTGCCATATTTGGTGCTTGTGATGTTTTATAATGTGCAATTTTTGCTTCATTACACATTTTTATCTTCACTTTTAGTGCTTTTATTCTTAATTTTATTTTAAAAAATTTCAGGGAGCAGGGCTTTGATGTGAAGGACCTAACATGACCTTCTTTTGCTAAGGGACCTCATCTGGCATAGTGCATGATATGATACTTAATTTCTTTGGGTTTTATTCCTAGATCCTGCCTCATCACAGCTGGGCTTTGGGGTTCTGGAACTCTCCCAGAGCCAGGATGTTGAGGAACATACTGTGCCATATGAAGTAGACAAAGAGACTTTACAGTCAGCAACCACCAACCCTGGCTATACTAGGCTATGTGATGTGGATGCTAATATTGGTAGGAACCATGTTTTCTGGCATTTGGAGTTGTTTTCCTTCCATGCTAGAGCTATTCTTTCCTCGATAATATTTTGTAGTTAATAGAGGAAGCTATTCCACAGTTGTCTGGCAAATACTTGTCAGTCAATGGCTTGCAGATTAAGGTTTTTTGTAAGTGGGTTATTGGTTATTTTCCTTTTTTGGAAAATATGTATTTTTTCAAATTGGACTTTTTATTAAAATCTTTACTTTTAGAAAAGCTTCCACTACTTTGAAAAATTAAGTATCTCCTTTCTGTCTTCTTCTAAAACATGAAGCAATTAAGCAGGAACAACAGTCCAGTGAAGATGGCTCCAGGGCAGAACAGCCCAGCGAGGATGCCCCTGTGGTGGCACAGCCCAATAAGGACATACATGTGGTAGAAGAGCAAAGTCCACCAACAGCAAGGTAACCCATCCCATGTTCCTTCTAGAAAGTATTTTTGGCTTTTTGCCATAGGGTTATACGCATTTCACTTGTCCAGGAGGAAACATTTTCAGAAATTGTTTATTTCCAGCCCCGCACTCCCTTGCCCCGTTCCGAATATATTTCTGGTCCAGTAGAAACATTGATTATTCATGTATACTCTTTGTGTCCTCATCCTGTCTTTAGGCACATTACAAAGCCATTTTTTTGCTGCTGTAACTATAAGCATGACTGCTTAATCTTTGGTTGCTGCTAGTCTTCTCTGATCTTTGTCTACAGAGGTACTGTGTGTGCAGTACTCTAGCCTCCCTAACGTTATAAGGAGTCACACAAATATTATTGAAAGTTGACTGTTCTGTACTTGAGGAGCACACAGATTGCTTTGGGTCGTCAGGTGTCCTGCATTTGGTAGTCTATGATGTAAATGCAGGGCCATATTATTTTCTGAAATCCTTTAGGCTCTTAACTTGATAGGAATTGGGCAGTATCTCTCTGTTATTCCTGTTGCAATTGTTGTCTCTAAAACAGCATTGCCTCTGGTCAACAGCTCAAGTTTGAATATGGCAGAGGAAAAGTGAGATGCTTCCAGTTTGCGGTGGGGATGACTAAGCATTCAGTATTATCTGTTACTTCCTTCTATGGAAACAGTGGGGAATGTGGTCCTGGGGTCCTGAATACAGTTGATTATCAAGAGTTGACTTCCTAATGCAAAACATTCAGCCTAACTGGGGCTGACTTTTTAGGCTTTTTGTTTAGGAAGTTGCACTCTCGCTAGTTTTGCTATCCTGTTTACTCCCAGGAGTGGTAGCGTAGGTGAACCTCATAAATCTCTGGAAAGGGGATCAACATTGAGTTTCTTACATGTGTTAATATGTAAGACTCCACAAGACTCCATATGTATGGGAGTGAAGTCTTGGTTTGAGTTTAGACTGAGTACCTCAAATGGAAAAAGGTCAACAAAAGATAACGTGTGTGGTGCTCTTGTAGAGGTTAATTCACAGCCAGGTCCTTGACTTGGAAGATCATTGATAGAACTGGCATTGTTGTGGTCTGGATCAGAATCCTTCATGCATGAACAGATAATAGCATATGTAACAAAAAATCCCTATATCACTTTATCAGTAAGCTTGTGTAGCACAGCAGTGAGCAGGGTTGAAAGAGGTATTGCTGTGTGAGAGACTGAGACAGGTTTTGAAATGGACTAAGAGCTTTGTATCTTTATATAATATCTCACTTCATTTTTAACAAGTAGTTGTGTAGATTAGAGCTACTGAAATTTTTGAAATTATTAAAACAGGAAAAGTTTCTCAGCTCAGAGATTAAAACATTTGAACATAGCAACTTTTCTCCTGGTGATATGACTCTCCTAGGTCAGAGGACATGCCTCCTAGTCCCAAAGTATCCCTATCTGCTGTGGAACCAAAAGAACAAATATCTGGTCGAGAACTTCTGGAAGGTGGACTGCAGATTCAGAAGTCACCAGAGCCTGAGGTTTTGTCAACTCAGGAAGACTTGTTTGACCAGAGCAACAAAACAGGTATAGAGAGTAATTAGTTGTGGCCTTGGACAGGTACTCACTTGGAGTGTTGTGTGGATATGCCAAGGTTTCAGCTTTGATCCCTGGTCAGGGCACATACAAGAATCAACCAATGAATACATAAATTAGTGGAACAACAAATTGATGTTCTTTTCTCTGTCTCTCCCTCCCTTCTTCTCTATCAAATCAATAAATCAATGAAAAAACAAACAAACAAACAAAAAACAGTAATTAGTTGCTATATAGCTCCACTTCTCCAAAGTTACAAACTTCTTATTTCTGTTTTTAGGCTACTGTTAAGTTAGAAGGCACTTAATAAGTATGCAGACTTGGGGCGGGGGTGTGTGTGTCGGGGGGGGGGGTGTGTGTGTGTGTGTTTAATTCTCACCTGAGGATATGTTCACTAATTTAGAGAGAGAGAGAAAAAGAAACATTGATGTGAGAGAAGCATCGATCAGTTGCCTCCTGTATGCACCCCTACAGGGGACTGAACCAGCAGCTTAGGTAATGTGCCCTTACTAGGGATTGAACCTGCAACCTTTTTGTGTATGGGACAATGCTCCAACCAACTGAGCCGTCTGGACTGGGCTGGTATGCAGACTTGTTTGTGATATGGAAGCAAAATATGTTTCTAGCTGATTAATGAGAAGGGCTTTTTGGGAATGATTGCTATTTAACATTTTTTTTTTTTAAATTTTAAATTTATTTATTTTTTCAAATACATTTGTCTCTGCCTACCCCCCACCACTTTCCCTTGCCCCCTCCCTCCTTCCCTCCCTCCCTCAACTCTTCCCCTTTGGTTTTGTCCATGAGTCCTTGCTATATGTTCCTTGACTTTCCCCTTCCCTTCCTTTTCCCCTGCCCCTCCCCCCTTCTTCCCTCTTGTCTCTGTTGGTTTCTTTTCCTTTCAGTGTTGCTGGTCTTATTTTTCTTGCATCTTTGTAGCTATTTAACATTTGAACAATTTTTTTTCTCTTTTGGAAATGTAGGTATTGAGGATTAATAGTTAAAATAGTAAATTTAACAATTATGGAGAGACTAGCTATTTCTGTCATCATAGACCTCCAAATCTTAAAGTTTTTCATATTCACCTGGCCAACCGTGAACTTACTTCCTACTGCAAATAGGAAGTTGTGGTTTAGCAGAAAGAATGTATAACTTAGAAGACTAGAGTGGTATTTTTTTCACATATTGTTAATCCTCACAGTCCTCCGTTCTGTAACCTTACAGAGTCAGGAAGCTTCAATAATAACTAGTGAAATATACATGAAATCCTCAATGTTGTCATAGGTTCTGTGATTTTAAGTGAAACTGTATCATAAAACCAGTTTTACCATAGGCTAATCGATATAAACAAGAATTAAGTTCATAGGATATCTCATCAATATTATAATGAAATAATGAATGAAATGATGTTATTGGAGGACCTGCTGTAATGTGTTGGTTGAAAGGAGAGAGGAAGAGAGGATTCTGTTCCTTTACTAAGCTGTAAATATGTGCAAGGCATTCAGAGGGTCACTAAGGAATCTTTTTTGGTCCTTACTAAAACTAGAAAGTATTTAAAATCCCTTTATATTTGGGATTAATGTAGCTAATCCTCCATCTTTTGCTAAGAAGGGACCAGCAGTAGACTCTTCATAATATAAATCACTACTGGCTGTTCATACATCCTTTTACTAATGTGTTAGCATTTTTTGCCTCCTTTTGAGGAGGCTCAGGTTCTAATCATGAAAATTGCTGCATTCATGTTAATCAGGTGCTATATGCATTATTTTGACTTCCCCCATTTCTATATTATGCCATGAGCTTATTACTTCACCCTAGGTAGACCTTGAAATAAGAATCTTGCTTGCTGTTTTATGATAGAAGCTTCATAAGAAAAAAGAGCAGCCAAGCAGAGGTATCAGGATTCTGGCCTTTTCAAGCTTCAATCATGACAGAAAGGACTAAGGAATTCTTTTTGTCAGTTTGCTATTAACCCATAATTTAGTAAGTACAGGGAGCTTTAATGATCCCTCATGATTTGTGTTAGCATGGCAGTCCATTAATTGTACTACAATTGGAAAACAGTTTCTGCCCTCCTGGAACATGGTTGGAAACATGCCTGTTACTCTTTCTGCAGTACAGAGTGTTTTTTGTTTTTTTGTTTTTTGTCTTTGACAACTCAGTGATGTCAATCTGAGAAGTAAATGCAGCTAGTTTTTTTTTTTCCCCCCTCATAGCTTCTGATGGTTGCTCTACTCCTACAAAGGAAGAAGGTGGGTGTTCTCTGGCTTCCACACCTGCCACCACTCTGCACCTCCTGCACCTCTCTGGTCAGAGGTCCCTTGTTCAGGAGAGCCTTTCTACGTAAGTAGGCCTAAGATAGTTTTGCCAGGGAAACATGTCTGAGGGTCTTAGGCTAGGGTTGAAAGAACTAAAATTGTATACTAGTCCAGCATTCTTTTGAAACCAAGACGTAAACTCTGGGCTTTAGACTTTTGGGGGTAAGAACTTGGTGAATGAAGGTAGGTAGATCTGCTTTCTCATTCTGAAATTTTATAATAGTAGCACAAAAGTTTCACTAGGGAAGAAACTGCCCATTTACTTAGAGATTGTTAGGCATCCAAACAAGCATTCTGCTCTCGTTTGACTAGCAGTTCTTCCCATTAACAGAGGTGAAGGATAGGTTATACTAGAGTGGACAGCAGTTGGATTTCTTTATTTCTGTGGGCAAAGAGGTTTGGTTTTTTAAATAAAAATGTGCATGATCTTTCTAATAGGCAAAAATGGAGTAAATATTTTTTGTTTCAAATCTGCAGATGAGTTATTTTTTAGTCCTTTCTTACCTGCTTTCCAATCATGATGTCCTTGTGTCTGATAATTTACTTTCTCTTATAATCATATGGCCTAATTTTGGATATGTCTGCTGTGAGAAAGAATTATTGCAGTATTATTCATGGCTCTTCCACCAGCCTCAGGTAGTTTTTTAAGAGAAATGCTAAGTATTTGTCTGAATGGCTTAGATATTTTTGCCATTAAAATATAAAAAACAAATGCAAAACTGTGGCTGTGGTAAAATAACCTGTGATTTTCTCTTTATGTAAAGGAATTCCTCAGATCTCGTTGCTCCTTCTCCTGATGCTTTGCGATCTACCCCGTTTATTGTTCCTAGCAGTCCCACAGAGCAAGAAGGAAGAAAAGGTGAGTTTGCTTGATCTGTCCGTTGATCTCAGCTTAGAAGAGGAACAGCACTTCTGCCTTGCATAATAATACTGATTATATGTTATCACACTGTGACCTAAACTGTTCTGTAAGACTCCTGTCTATCTTATCTTTAGGGATGTGGCCTTGTGTAAAGTGCTCTCCTCAGTTCTTAGCTCTTCTAGCACTGATTCTTTTGAGAATTCTATGTTGTTGACTTCTTAAAAAGACTTTTAAGGGAAAATTTTTAGGTATTTAAAGTTAAGCTCAAATGACTTAGTATAGTGAAGAACTGGGTGTATTACTAATGGCCAGTAGTTTCCAGCAACATGTTCACATGTTATTGGTGAGAGAGAACAAAATATTGTTTCTTTCGTTCTTTATAGTTTATTTTTGTCATTATGAAAGGAGTTTTTGTCAAAGAGTGTCTAGGAGCGGGTGGTAGAAATTTTGACTTCATTCACTTCCTCCTCTGAGGACCTAGTTTATTCACAAGAAAGTTTTTCTTTATACTCAATTTATCCCATTATCTCGATCTCTTTTGCTCAGTCCTAGTCTCCTATCCAGTCTTTCAAGATATTTCTAAATTCCTACAAAGCCTTTTCCAGTAAATTCCATGATTTTCTCCCTGTCATACTAATAGTGGTGCAATAGCTTATATTGAATACTTAGTGTATGCCAGGCACTGTTCTTTGTCCTTCTTTTTGATTCTAGGTGCTTCTTTTTGGTTTTTATCATGGAATCTTTACAATAATCTTAAGAAGTAGGGGTTACTTTTATTCCCATTATATAGATGAGGAAATGGTGGCACAGAGAGATCTCTTAACTAATAAGTCATAGAGGCAGGATTTGAACTCAGGCAGTGGCCTCCACAGCTGTTGGGTATATGCCTCCTATGATATTCTACTGTTTTTGCTCTTCAGTGATATAAATATATAAATATATTTAACTGTTTTTCAAGTGTAATTTACCCATGACAAAATTTAATCTTAGACTTTCTTCTGCCACAAAGTTTGTGTCTGGTTGTTTTCTCTTGAAATCAGTTTTAGGTTTCCAAATGGACTGCTTGCTATTCTAAGCGTAACATGATTAGTGATATCTTCAGTAAAAAAATAAAAGTGCATCTCTTCTACAAAAACTCCTGTTAATGTAAGTTACATTTGGTTTATATTCAGAACCATTTCTTCTATCTGTAGTGTGAACATATAAAAATATATTAAAAATGCTTTCTACCTGACTGTAACCGTAATTAATACAGGCACACCTCAGAGATATTGCAGGTTCACTTCCAGACCACTGTAGTAAAGTGAATATTGCAGTAAAGTTTCATAATAAAGCAAGTTGTAGTTTTTTTGCTGGTGGAGGGTTTGCCTTCAATTTGTAAAAATGAAACCCCTGTGAAGCACAATGAAGTGAAGTGCAATAAAATGAAGTATGCCTGTACTTATTGCAGAAAAGTTTGGAAAGCATATAGGAAAGTAATGAGAAGAAAATAAAATTACCTGTGATACCACAATCCAGATATAGCGATAATTAGTATTTGGATATATTTCCTTTCAGAGTATTTTCTGGGTATAAATATAAAGAAGTATCTTTACACATTTGGGATCACGTTATGAATATGATTTGGAGTTCTTTGGTTTTCAAGTAATGTATTATATTTCCCCTTGTCAATTGTATTTTAGATTTAATGTGTTTGTATTTGCTTATTACCCACAACATTTGCTAAATACTTGTACATAACTGTTTGTAGGACTATGCATGCTTTTTGTATTTCTGGTTTTTGCTAAGATTATTAATCTAAAGTCTTTTTATTTGTAGTGCTTAGAACAGCCGATCCTTAATAAATGCTTTGTCATGATGAGAAAGATCAAGGCAGAAATAGTTTGTGAGAGTGGTCTAAAGCAGCGATTTTCAGCCTTTTTCATCTCATCGTGTATATAAACTAATTAGTAAAAATCTGCGAACCACCAAAAAAATATATCTTTTTGCCAATCTGACAAAAAAATAGGTATAATTTTGATTGATTTACTTAAAAGAAAATAGTAATTACTTACCCTTTTTACTCCAAAATGACTTTTTAAAATATCAGGTGCCTCTACTTGTGTATATGGATTTCTCTTTCCAAGAATTAACCAATCAGAAGCAACCTTATTATATGCAGTGTGACCAGTAAGATGCAACTCTGTTATATGACCTCTATATTTACAGTTCAAGACAGGGCATTTGCACGGGATGGCTATTGTTGTGTTGGCTATTGTCATTTTTTTTTTTACTTGACAATCTAAGGAAAAAGAGGTCAGTGCCCCTGACTAAATAGTCCAGTATTGCATGTTTGAAACATTCTTGTGACACACCTGTTGAAAATCACTGGTCTAGAGGAAGCCTGTTCGGCTTACAACTTGACAAGATAGGGGAAAAAGGGTTGATGAATCAAATACCGAGTTAGCTAGGCTGGCTCTGAGGAAGATTCTGGTGGCCTTCAGGTGGGTAATGTACTATGGGAAAACAGGGTTTTGTGCATGTTTCCCTCCTAAGCAATGTCTCAGGATTAGCATCTTGTACTTAATTTTTTGGTAAATTAGTGCTGATTGGCATTGGTAGATGTTTTTTCTTTTTCTTTTCTTTTTTTTTTTTGCCCTGGCACCTTTCTGCACTTTGCCATTGTCAGTGGAAATACAGTGATTTCATAAATATGTAGATATTTATGTAGAGTGGTAAACTGGTCTGTGGCAGAATATATGATGGTTAAATTAGGCACCATTAATCTGGGCTTTCCTATGGCAGAATGTGAAAAACTGAATTGCAATCAGGAAAGAGGATCAGGGGAGCCAAGTGTTTACATTTCTGTGGATGGGTGGTTATCCTCAGATGAACCCCATTTTAATCTGTAACTGACTATTTTGGGAACCTGGGGAAGAAAGTAAGTATTACTAGATTTGTAGGGCCCAGTCTATTAATCTGTCAACTTTTCTGAAAATTAAGTCAGTGTTTTTTAGGCATGGAAATTTCTGTAATGTAATTTTTATTCATGGTATTGGAACATGAGTAGTGTTGATGGGCACTTATTTCTAAATTTGTTTTTCCTGCTTTAAACCAGATGAGCCAGTGGACATGTCAGTGTTATCTGAAGGAGGAAGAGAGTCTTTTCAGAAGAAACTCAAAGGTGATGAATCAGTGGAGATAGAAAACCTCCCTGTGCCCCCTGAGCCCACTATATCACCACAAGCCTCAACACCAGTGTCACAGAGCACACCAGTCTTCACTCCTGGGTCACTTCCTATCCCATCCCAGCCTGAGTTTTCTCATGTGAGTGTTGTAGAAAGATTTTTTCCTCCTAACATTTTTAAAAGAATAACCTTATTGAGGTACAATTTATAAACCATAAAACTTACCCATTTTAAGTGTATAGTGATGTCTTTAGTAAATTTTACAAAGTTGTGTAACTGTCAACACAATCTAGTTTTAGAACATTTCCAGAGTCACCTGACATTTTGGTGTACTTTTAATGTTTAAATTCTGTACTGTGTCTTTAAACTTTTTGAAATGTTACTGCAAAACTAGAAGGAGGCATTCATCATTATTCTACTTTAATACAACTACTTGTCATTTTTGTCTTTCTACATTTTATAAAAATGAAGCTGTTTATAATGAACATATAACTTTCATTTTTTCCAGTTAACATTGTGTCATACTGATTTTTCAGTGTTATATCATTTTCATATTATCCTTTCAAAACTTGCCTAATATTTCTTTGAGTGGATGTACCATAATTTAATTGTTCCTGTGTTGAGGTTATCAGGATGGTTTTTAATTTTCAAATGAGAAGTTAGTTTTCTTCTAAAAGCAAGGAGAAACTAACATCTCAAGTGTATAATTTTATATTTAAATTTTTCTTTACTTTTAAAAAAATTTAATATTTTTTTAGAGAGAGGGGAAAGGAGGGAGAAAGGGAAAGAAACGTCGATGTGTGAGAGACTCATTGATCAGTTGCCTCTCTCATGCCCCCAACTGGAGACCTGGCCCACCATCTAGACATGTGCCCTGATTGGGAATCAAACCAGGCAACCTTTCAGTTCTCGGGATGACACCCAACCCACTGAGCCACACCAGTCATTTGTATAATTTTAAATTTAAATATTTAAAAAGTGAAATTTAAGTTTGATTCATAGTGAATTGAAGGTCTTTAAATCTAGGTGGCCATATAATGTAGGCAGTCTAAATGCCTGTTCTTGTAAGATCTTAAGTGGGGCAATTATTTTAGTGTTATAGGGAGAACTTTCATGCCTTTCAGTTTACAGGTGTTGTAGTGAAAGTTTATATTTAAAAATGAATAACAATTTACCAAAAATGTAGTAAGGAAGAGACAGTAGGAAGAAACAAATTGAATTGCTGTCTGGAGTTTTAAAATTTGTTTGTCTTGCTGAAAACTCCATTTTCTGAAAGTCATTAGAAGTGATTTGGTGGAGTAGTCAATAACAGGACTCTAGAGTCTGAACTTGCTGGACTTACTCCTGGCTCTGCCATTACTATCTTTGTGACCTATTGAAACTGAGCTTGATTTTCCTTATCGAATCAAATGGGGATATTGCACTACTTACTAGTTGTGAAGGTTAAATGACTTGATAAACTATAATGTATAAGCTGTCTAGGATACTGTCTTGCATGTGGTAAACACTCCATAAGGATTAGCCATTGCTGATAGTGAAAGAGTGAAGACAACGTTGCCTTTTTCGATGAAGCAAAAAAAATTTTTTTTTAATGGTCAACCATCATATTGTTTTCTTTAGCTTTTGTTTTTCTATTAACTGTTGTACATGAACATATATAGTTTGAAAGAGTCATTAGAATTTAGGGATGAGCTATAGACAATGATGCATTGCATTGAGAATTTTTCAGAAAAGGTAGCTGATATTAGAGACCAGTTACCAGATGTTTATCAGTAACCAAACAGGCCTTTTAAGGAAATGAAGGTCTTAGCTATGGTATCACTACCTGAGGAAGTGATTTCTGGCCATAAAGGGAAAACTGACTTTTTTGAAGAATAAGGCACTATGGAAGAAATTGCCCCATCGTCAACATTTATCAAAGATCTTCAGAGGCAGATGTAAAACCAGCGATGAAAATTTGAGACAAATGAGTGATGCTAAAACATACTCAAATGTCTCTGGAACCTAAGATGACTATAGTCAAATTTCTTTGGACTCATATTTTAAGATTCCTCTATATGCCTTTTTAAAAAAATCTCTGAACAGTACCTTTACAACATAGTTTTAATGTTTAGAGTTTGATTGTACAGTAAGCATTTGTAAAAGTCAAAAAAGGAGTCAGATAGTTTAAACAAGGTGTCTTCCCATCCCTACATAGAGACAACCACTTTCAGTTATTTAAGCTTTTTCTTGTTATTTACCTATATAAATCTATATTTCATGCTTATATTCCCATACAGTTAAAATTTTTTAAAAACTATTTCTCCATGTTTCCTATGTAATGTTCTAATTTTGTTTAAATCATTATTGAGTTTACATTATTATGAAGTTATTATAAACATTATTCACAGCAAAACCTGTGAAATACTGTGATTATTTTTCCATGTTTGCATAATTTCTTGTTTTCTCTGGAATTGATAATTATCTTTTTTATTTGTTTAAAATTCTATGAACTTCTCGCTAACTCAACTCTAGGCTTTCTACTAATTGTCAAAATCTCCTTTTCAAGATCTTCAGGGGCCTCAAACTTTGTCTTTTTGGAGAAACCTCTTTTGGAGCCTTCTAATTTCTGATCTGTGTTATTGCCCTCTGTGACTGGCGGATAACTGTTGCCTCCCTTCCACTGTTGTCCTCACCTATCTTTGTGTTGGATTCATCTTGGGCTGTATGTCTTCTTGCATGGTTTTTACCTCATTTTGGTGGAGGATATTCTTTAGTAGCATGCTCTCTACTGTCATACATTAGTCATAGTTTGTAGGAGTACAGAATTGTAGGTTGGAAATAATTTTCCTTTAAATTTTTTGAAGGCATTGCTCCACTTTATCAGACTCCCAGTGTTGTTCTTGAGATGTGAGTAGCTAGTCTGATTCTGATCTTTAACATATGAGATTTTTTTTTTTCTTACTGGAATATTGTAGGATTATCTCTTTGTCCTTAGTGTTCTGAAATTTGACTGTTGGCATAGAACTATTTTCATTCATTGTGCTGGGGAAATGGGAAGCCCTGTCAGGGTGGAAACTCAGGTCCTTCAATTCAAGGGCCCAGGGACAAACATTTAATTAGTTAATTTCTTCCCCTTATTTTGTCTTTTTTTTTTTTTTATCTCTGTCTTATTTTGTTCAACTTCCTGGGTGATTTCCTCTACTATCGTTTTTTTTAAAACGACTTTATTAAGATATAATTCATGTACTACATTTTTCACCCCTTTAAAGTGTACAATCCAGTGGCTTTTTAGTATATTCACAAAGTTGTGTAGTTATTCACCACACTTCACTTTGAGAACATTTTTGATCCTCCCTACCCCCTCCCCATGCAAGAGACCGCATGCCCATTGGCAGTCACTCTCATTTCTCCCACCCCTGCTCAACTACTAATCTACTTTGTGTCTCTATAGATTTGCCTATTCTGGACATTTCATATAAGTGGTATTATACAATACATAGTCTTGTGATTCGTATGTTCCATTTAGCATTTCTTCATGGTTCATTCATGTTTGTGGCATTTATTAGAACTTCATTCCTTTTTATTGTGAATTTCTACATTGTATGTATATACCACATCTTATCCATTCATCAGTTGATGGACATTTGGATTGTTTCACCTTTTTGGCTATTGTGAATAATTCTATGCACATTGTGCACAAGTTTTTGTGTGGACATATGTTTTTCTTTTTCTTTTTTTTTAAAGTTTTTCTTGTACCTAGGAGTGTGATCGCTGGGTTCAGCAGTCTCTTAACTTTTCTCTTAGTAATTTTTATTCTCGGGTGTTTAATTTTGAACCCTTTTTTTCTCTGGACTTCCTTTCTCTCTTCTCTTTTCTTTAAAAAGCATTTTATCTAGTTTTATGGGTATATTCATATTCATTTCTCCCTAAGATAGTAATACTACCTTTTGAAAAAACTTTTTGAAAAAATAGTTTTTTCTCTTCCCTGGAATAGTTACTATTTCTTCTAATAGATTTTAGTTAGTTTTGATGTTTGATTTTCACATTAAAGGCTTTCTTCAAGTATCTGCTGATCCTTGATTGTCTCCTTTAAGAGTAAAATACCAGAAGACTGATTAGAAATTCTGACCTGGTAGTTGGTGCTTGTTGTTTCTGGGTTTCACTGTAGTATAATCTGCCAGGCCATTTTTGGGGTCTCCTAATGTCAGTATCTTAATTTGTCTCAACTTGGTCAGGCCCCCCAGAAAAATGTTCAATTTCCTGTCTGTTGGCTGTCATTCTAGAAGTCTGTTGATGGAAGAGGACTGGGGTGTTGAGAGGCAGGTAAAGTGTAAAGTTTCCATTTAGTATATAAATTTTCATTTACTCTCTCTGTTTTCAATGTGGTACTTTCTGATAACTGTGCCTCTTGTCCTCCAGTTCAGGGACTCTTTATTTTACTCTCTCTAGGGCAGGGACAGGTCAGGGAGAGAGGATCAGGGAATTGAACTACTTCTTAAATAAATTTCCAGCCAGTCCTCCTGTTTTTAGCTTCGTCCTTACCACCACTTCCAGAGTTACCTGGCGCTGCTGCCAAGTCCTGAGTCTTTATTTGGGGCATGGTGGTTCTGTCGTGTAATTTGGGTTACTTGTTGGCTTTTTCCACTGCTGGCCGAGGATATTCAGCTCTCACTAGTCTGTTAAATAGATGAATACTCTTCCAAAATTTTGTTGCTGTTGTCTTTTTCTTCTGTTCTCTTTTTCTTGAAAATTCATGCTTTAAAAACACGCCTTCACAATTACTTAGTGGAAATTTGGAAAAGAGTTTAAGTATGTATATTAAATCCACCATTTAAGTTCTATACTTTCTTTCTGTTTCAAACTCCTTACATGTTTTTTTTTTTTCTTTAAGATTTTATTCATTTTTAGAGGGGAAGGAAGGAGAAAGAGAGAGAAACATCAGTGTGTGGTTGCGTCTTGGGCGCCCCCTATTGGGGACCTGGCCCACAACCCAGGCATATACCTTGTCTGGGAATCAAACCAGTGACTCCTTGCTTCACAGGCTGGCAGTTAATCCACTAAGCCACACTAGCCAGAGCTTTCCGTGTTATTTTAATAGCTAACCTTTGAATATCTGTTATTTCTCCTGAACCTTGATTACTGGAGTCCAAATTTACATAATTTTGATGTTGTAAAATTAAATATTTACTTATTTATTTATTAAAGATTTTGTTTGCTTATTTTCAGAGAGAGGGGAAGGGAGGAGAGAGAGGGAGAGAAACTCAATGAGTTGCCCCTTGCAGGCCCCCAACTGGGAACCAGGCTTGCAACCCAGGCATATGCCCTGAGAGGGAATCACTCCATAGATCTTTTGCTTTGCAGGACAACGCCCAACCCACTGAGCCATACCAGTCAGGGCGATAATCATTTTGGAGCGCAGGCCGGTGCTCAGTCCATTGAGCCACACTAGTCAGGGCAGATCTAAGTATTTATAATGAGATAATTACTAATCAAGAGAAAATTGGGATAAAGCTAATCTTTCCTAATATATTTGTTAATTAAAATTAAAATTTTTATTTTTCATGTACCGTTGACAGGTAATATTACATTAGTTTCAGGTGTACAACATAGTGATTAGATATTGACAGAACTTGTGATCACCCCAGTAAGTCCTATATTCATCTGAAATAGTTACTACAATATTGACTAATTCCCTATGCTGTACCTCACATTCCCATGACTATTCTTATAACTGCCAATTTGTACTTCTTGATCTCTTCACCTTTTGACTCATCCTCCTATGCCCCCTCTCATCTGGCGACCATCAGTTTGTTCTCTGTATCTATGAGTTTACTGTCTTGTTTGTCTATTTTGTTCTTTAGATTCCACACATAAATGAAATCATACGGTATTTGTCTTTCTGACTTACTTTACTTAGCATAATACCCTCCAGGGCCATCCATATTGTCACAAATGGCAAAATTTTATTTTTTTATGGCTAATAGGCCATTGTATGTTGGTATGTGTATGTGTGTTGGTATGTGTATGTGTGTATGTATATACACCACATCTTCTTTATCCATTTGTCTATTGATGGACCCTGGTTGCTTCCATATTTTGGCTATTGTAAATAATGTTTCAGTGAACATGAGGGTGCATATATATTTTTGAATTGGTGATTTGGATTTCATTGGATAAATATTGAGAAGTGAATTGCTGGGTCATATGGTAGTTCTTTTTAAAAAATTAAAAAAAATTTTTTTCATTGGTTGGTTTTAGAGAGAGAGAGAGAGAGAGAGAGAGAGAGAGAGAGATGGAGATCGATTTGTTCTTCTGCTTATTTATGCATTCATTAGTTCATTCTTGTATGTGCCCTGACTGGAGATCCAACCCACAAACTTGGCATATGGGGATGATGATAGAACTAACAGCTACTCTGGTCAGGGCCCTTCTAAAATTTTTTTGAGGATGCCCTGAGAAGTGTGGCTCAGTCTTGCAAAGTAGTAGGTCGCCAGTTTGATCCCCGGTTAGAGCACTTGCCTGACTTGTGAGTTTGGTCCCTATGGAGGCACGTATGAATCAATGTTTCTCTCCTTTTTCTCTATCCCTTCTCCTTTCTCTAAAAATGAATTTAAAAAATTTTTCAAAAAAATTTTTTTGAGAAATCTCCGTACTGTTTTCCACAGTAGTTGCACCAATTTACAATCCCACCAACAGTACATGAGGGTTCCTGTTTCTTCACTTCCTCACCAACACTTGTTGTTTGTTGATTTCTTGAAGATAGCCATTCTGACAGGTGTGAGATGATATCTCATTGTGGTTTTAATCTGCATTTCCCTGATAATTAGTGATATTGAGTGTCCTTTCATATATCTATTGGCCATATGTACACATTCCTTTTTGGAGAAATGTGTGTTCAGGTTCTCTGCCCATTTTTTTAATCAGATTGTTGTTTGTGTGTTTCTGTTAAGTTGTATGAGTTTCTTATGTATTTTGAGTATCCATTATCACATATATTGTTGGTAGTTATCTTCTCCCATTTATTAGGTTGTCTTTTTGTTTTGTTGACAGATTCCTTCACTGTGCAAAAGCTTTTTAGTTTGAGGTAGTCCCATTTTATTTTTTCTTTGTTTTTCTTGCCCAAGGAGACATATACAAAAAAAAAAATATTTATAATGTCTTTGCCTGCTTTTGGAATCAGTAATGCTGGCCTCATAAAATAAGCTTGGGAACCTTATTTCCTCTTTCAATTTTTTGGAGTAGTTTGAGAAGAATAGATGGTAATTCTTTGGAAGTTCGGTAAAATTCACCTGTGAAGCCATTCATCCAGGACTTTTGTTGTGAGTTTTTTGGTAACTGATTCAATTTTGTTGGTAGCGATCAGTCTGCTTCAATTTTCTGTTTGTTCTTAATTTAGTCTTAGAAGATTTTATGTGTCTAGGAATTTATCCTTTTCTTCCAAATTGTCCAATTTGATGGCATGTAATTGTTCATAATATTTTCTTGTAATCCTTGTGTTTCTCTGGTGTCAGTAGTCACTTCTCTTATGTTTCTGATTTTATTTAGTTGGGTCCTCTCTCTTTTTTGGTGAGTCTGGTTAAAGGTTTGTCAGTCTTATTTAACTTTACAAAGAACTAGCTCTTGCTTCATTAATCTTTTATATCTTTTTGAACTTTTGTTTTTTCTGCTCTGATCTTTATTATTTCTTTACTCCTACTCACTTTGGTCTTTGTTCTTTTTTCTAACTCCTTAATGTGTAAGGAACTGGATTTTTCTTGTTTCAAGAGGTAGGCCTGTATTGCTCTGAATACACTGCTTTTGCTGTGTTCTATAGATTTTTGGGTCATTGTGTTTTCATTTTTATTTGTCTCAAAGTATCTTTTAATTTCTTCCTTGATCTCATGCTTAACGTAGTCATTGTTTAGTAGCATGTTATTTAATCTCTGTGTTTGTGTATTTTTCAGTTTTCCTCTTGTAATTGAATTCTAGTTTCATACCAGTGTGGTTGGAGATGCTTGATATGATATCAGTCTTATTGAATTTATTGAGATTTGATTTGTGGCCTAACATGTAGTCTATCCTGGAAAATGTTCCATGTGCACTTGAAAAGTATGTGTACTCTGCTGCATTGGTGTGAAATGCTCTGAAAACACCAATTAAATCCGTCTAGTCGAGTGTGTCATTTAAGGATGCTGTTCCCTTGTTGATTTTCTGCCTGGAAGATCTATCCATTGATGTCAATTGGGTGTCAAAGTCCCGTACTATGACTGTATTATGTCGATTTCTCCTTTTATGTCCATCGGTGTTTGCTTTATATATTTAAGTGGTCCTGTGTTGGGTACATTAATGTTTATAAGGGTTATATCCTCTTGTTGGATTTATCCCTTTATCATTATCATGTAATGTCCTTCTTTGTCTCTTATTATAGTCTTTGTTTTAAAGTCTGTTTTGTCTGATTTATTGCTACCCCAGCTTTTTTTTTTCATTTCTATTTGCATGAAATACTTTTTTCCATTCCTTTGCTTTCAGTCTGTGTGTGTCTTTGGATCTGAAATGGGTCTCTTGTGATCAGAATACGTATGGGTCTTGTTTTCTTGTCCATTCTGCCACCCTATGTCTTTTAATTGGCGCACTTAATGCATTTACATTTAAAGTGATTATTGATAGGTAAGTAGTTATTGCTATTTTATTATTCATATTTATATGCTCTTTTTCCTCTCTCCTTGTTAGGGAAATCGCGTTAACATTTCTTGTAATACTGGTTTGTTGGTGGTGAACTTTAGTTTTTTTCTTGTCTCAGAATTTGTCTTTCCTTCAATTCTGAATAGTAGCCTTGCTGGGTAGAATAATCTTGGTTTTAGGTCTTTGCTTTTCATCACTTATTTTGTGCCAGTCTCTTCTTACGTGTAAAGTTTCTGTTTAGAAATCACCTGACAGTCCAATGGGAGTTTTTTTGTATGTAACTAACTGCTTTTCTCTTGCTATTTTTTAAGATTCTCTCTTTGTCATTTTAGTTATGTGTCTTGGTGTGGGCCTCTTTAGGTTCATCTTGTTTGTAACTGCACTTCTTGGACTTGTAAGCCTTTTTTTTTTCTTAAGGTTACGAAAATTTTCAGTCACTATTTCTTCAAATAGGTTTTCAATTCCTTGCTCTTTCGCTTCTCTTTTCCTCCTTCTGGTACCCCCGTGATGCACATGTTGGTGTGCTTGATGGTGTAGGGGCCCCTTATCCTATCCTCTTGTTTTAAAATTCTATTTTTCTTTTTGCTGTTCTGATTGGGTGTTTTCCTCTACCTGATTGGGTGTTTTCTCTACCTTGTTCTCCTGATTGCTGATTCAGCCCTCTGCTTCATGTAATCTGATGTTGATTACTTCTAATATAATCGTCATTTCAGTTATTATATTCTTTGTTTCTAACTGGTTCGTTTTTATGTTTTCCATGTCTTTTTAAGTTCCTCTACTCTTCCCCCATGTTCATTGTTTATAACCAGTGTTTTGAACTCTGGATCTGATAGATTGCTTGTCTTTATTTTGTTTATTTCTTTTTCTGGAGTTTCGTCTTGTTCTTTCCTTTAGGACATGTTTCTTTGAGAACATTTTGGCTGATTGCCTGTGTTTGTTTCTATGTATTAGGTAGATCTGCTATGTCTCCCAGTCTTGGCAGAGTGGACTTAATGTAGTAGGTTATGTGTGGGGCCCAGTGGTGCTGTCTACTTGGCTACTTGAGCTGTGTGCTCTGTGTGTGTCCCTTGTGTGTGTCCCTTGTGTGTGTTGTGTGTTGTAGTTTAGCCTTCACTGTTATTGGCATGTCTGTGGGTGAAGTTCTTTCTCAGGCTAACTGATGTGAGTGGTGGCTGTAACTGCAGTGGATAAGCTGTTTTGTAGGGGATGATCCCTCAGAGCAGGGCTCACGTTAGGGAGCTCTGGTGCCAGCCAACCCTGTCCTTGGGGTGTTTCATCTGTGGAGCTTTTTGGGTGGTGCTGTGGTGTGGTCTGAAGCTGGCCACTTGGTGTGTTGGTCCTGGTGCCCTTGGGAAGGACTCTGGTGCAGGCCAAGGTCAGTGGCCACTTATGCTGGGATTGGGAAGCATGGTAGGAGCTACAGATTGATCTGCCGTTGGTCCCATTTGTGCTGCACTTGGGACCCTTTGGTAGACACCACAATGTGAGCTGATGTCAGCCACCACTTGTGCTGGGTTTGTGGCTGCGTAGTTGCAGCTATGTTCCAAGCCAAGGCTGGCCAGCACTTGTGCCTGGCTTGGGCCACCTGATGCAAGTTACAGGTGACTGTTTGTTCTTTGGAAGGGGAGGGCACTTGGCAAGAGGTACAGGGCATGCCAAAGCTCGCTGTTGCTTGTTTAGTGTTTGTGGACCTTTGAGAGATTTTGGGTAACTCTGTGCACAAGTTGAGGCAAGCTTCTCCTGTGGAGGAGCTGCTGGAAGCTGCTGTGCGTTGTGTGGCTTGGGGTCTCAGGGAGTCTCCATAGGGCAAATAGTGTCACCAGTAAATGGAGAGCTCAGACTTTGTGTCCACCCGCCTCTGCACGGTGGGCAGGAGTTGAGTTTCACAAAGGAACGATGGCACCTGCTGTCACCTCCCTCCCAGGAGAGAGCTGCCCCAGTTGCTACCCCTCCAGCTTTTTCCCTGGTGCTAGTCAATTTAATTTCTCACCGTGTGTCCATGGTGCTTTTGGAGCTGCTGCCCCTGCACTAGGGGTTAGAGTGTGTGAGGTTTGGAGCAAATTCATGCATGAGCCCCTCAAAAGGAGCACCTAGGTCTCCAGCACCCCTCTGACTCATTCGGATGCAGTTCCTGCCAGCTATCACATCAGATGTTATGGAGACTCCTCTTCCCAGCACTGGTGGCCGGGGCTGTGATCCCTTGGTTCTTAAAGGGAGACCTCTGCAGCCAAGAGATCCCTCTCCATTCTTTTTAAATCTTCCTCCTAGGATATGTTTATTGACTTTTATTTGTGTTTGAATTCTTTTAAAAAATTAATTTAAAAAATTAAATTTATTGGGAAAGCATTGGTTTGTAACATCATATAACATTCAGGTGTACAACTTTATAAAATGACTTCTATATACTCTATTTGCTTATTACCACCAGAGGTCTAGTCTAATTCTGTTACTATATCTTTGAATCCCTTGAGTTCTTTAGCTTAGCATATTTTTGAGATTCACAGTCTTGCACGTATTAATGTTTTATTCCTTTTCATTGTTAGCAGTATTTCATAATATGGACATCTATAGTTCATTCACCAGTTGATGGATATTTGGGTCGCTTCCAGTTTTTGTCTATTATGAATAATACTGCTATGAACACTTGTATATATGTCTTTGTGTGGACATACGATTTATTTCTCTTGGGTAAAAGCCCACAAGTAGAATTTCTGGGTCATATAGTAATGTATGTTTAACTTTATAAGATACTGCCATACTGTTTTTAAAAGTGGCTGTACCTTTTGCATTCTTACTGGCAATGTATGAGAGATGCAGTTGTTCCACATCCTTACCAACAGGATGTAGTCTTTTTTAACTTCAGCCATCCTTGTTGGTATGTAGTAGTATGTGTTGACTGATGATATTATAAGTTTTGGATTTTAACATCTATTTTATGAATGGTAGCATATTTTAAAATAGTGGGAAGTAAAATAAGTAATATTTTCCTGCTTTGTGAGTACTGAAGTGGTCTTTGTAGTCATGCGTTTCAAATGATTCCTGTGTAATTGTGGGCGCATTCTATATATGTCATGATTTCAATAGCTTGGCGATATACAGTTAAATTTAAGTGTCATCTTACCCTTAAAAGTGTAAATTAATACTTTTAAGTTTTTATTCTGATTATGCTTATTCTATGTCAACAACTCATAAGAAAAGCATTGGAGTGACTTGTGTTGATGAAAAGACTGGTGATTGTGAGCTTTGTGTTTTTGAGAATATGGCCCTAGAGTTCTTAGTCCTTGAATAATTAATATAGAAATTTTAGGTGAACTCAGGGATTAGATTTAAAAGAAATATGATTAAGAACAAGTGAAGATTTGTCTCTATTTCTTCTTCCTTAGGACATTTTCTTTCCATCTCCAAGTTTGGAAGAACGATCAAATGATGGGAAGAAAGGTGGAGATTTTCATAGTTCATCTTTGATTGTTGAGTGTTCTAAAACTCCAGGGATTGAATCAAAGAATTCCACTGAGGATCTTGGGCTATCTTTGACAGGTGATTCTTGTAAGTTGATGCTTTCTACAAGCGAGTATAGTCAGTCACCAAAGATGGAGAGCTTGAGTTCTCACAGGATTGATGAAGACGGAGAAAACACACAGATTGAGGACACTGAACCTGTGTCATCAGTTCTCAATCCTAAACTTGTTTCTGCTGAAAATGATGGTATCCTGATGAATCCAATACAAGATGGCCAGGTAGAAGTGAATCAGAATGCTGATGAAACAAAGGGGGACGACACAGAAACCAGAGATGATGATAGTGTCTTAGCCACTGGTTGCAAAGGCAGAGAAGAGACTGTAGCAGAAGATGTTTGTATTGACCTCACTTGTGATTCCGGGAGTCAGGCAGTTCCTTCTCCAGCTACTCGATCTGAGGCACTCTCTAGTATGTTGGATCAGGAGGAAGCTATGGAAATTAAAGAACATCATCCAGAGGATGGGTCTTCAGGGTCTGAGGTGGAAGAAATTCCTGAGACTCCTTGTGAAAGTCAAGGTGAAGAGCTGAAAGAAGAAAATATGGAGAACGTCTCATTACACCTTTCTCTGACTGAAACTCAGTCCCAGGGGTTGTGTCTTTCAAAGGAAATCACAAAACAAGAATGTGAGGAAGCTATGGAAGTTGAAACCAGTGTTGATTCCCCCCAAAAGCTTCCAGTACTGGACCAAGAATTAGAAAATAAGGATCAAGAAGCATGGGAAGAAGCTACTTCAGAGGACTCAAGTGTTGTCATTGTAGATGTGAAGGAACCATCTCCCAGAGCTGATGTTTCTTCTGAACCTTTAGAGGAAGTGGAGAAATGCTCGGATTCCCAGTTGTGGGAGGATGATACTCCAGAAATAGAACCATGTGCTGAGAATAGAGCTGATACCCAGGAAGAAAAGAGTGCCGAATATGAAGGAGATCTGAAATCAGTGACTACAGAAAAGGAACCTGTAGAGGCTGACTCTTTACATATTGTGACTTCAGTGAGAGCAGATGATGCTCCAAAACCTGAACAGCACATCCAGCCGACCCAACCTCAAGAGAAAACAGATAACTTATTAACAGAAGACTCAAAAATGGCTAATACAGAGAAGCTGGGCTCAGGTGTAGAAACTCAGCAGCTGAAGAAGACCTCTGCCCACACCTCACAAAGCTTCTGTGAAAGTTCTAGTGGTGAGTGTGACTGTAAATTGTTCTGTGTGTCCAACAAAACTACAATTTGGAACGTACAGTAGGAGAGAACTGCATGCTTATGTCAGGGCTGAAAATTAACTTAGATTTTTGTTTATGAATAGCTAATAATAATTGGAAAATTTAAAAATTTGGGTTGTATTCTTTTGTAGCTGTAATTATTTATGGAATCATATCATTTGATGTCTTTCAGCTTTATAACTTAGGAGTAATTAACATGAATTTTATAAATATGTGGAAATTAATACATCTGGTGTTTCTACTAAGGTCCCAGTCTTGTTCCAAATTTTTCTATTTTGACAGTTGCCTTGAAGACAAGGATCTTACAGTAAAATCATATTCAGAACTCTCTTAATGAATATGCCTGTATTGGTTATTTCCCCTTTATGGGCATGAAGTAACATTTTTAAATTTGGTTCAACAAATATACATCTTAAACCTTAAACTGGAAGAGATAATTAGTATGTGCCCTTTATTTATTTTATGAAGTCCACGATGGGAATATAGATTACTTTCTGAAATATTTGTAGACTATAATATATGAGGTTACCTGAAAAGAATTCAGACTTTCTAAATGCCCCGAGTTAGTATAATTTAAAAACAAAACAAACTTCAAAAAAAAAATTAAAAACCAAACACAAACTTAAGAAAGTAAGCTTCTAGGGTTATGGAAATGAGAAACAATATTTGGACACAGCATAACTATTAGTATGGGTGATTATATCTTCTGCTGTTCCTGGAACAGTCCCAGTTTATACCTCTGTCTAAGTGTGATTATTAGTAATGCTTATTTCTTTATACCCTCAAAATTATTCCTATTCATTAGGTTTTATATTCAGGATGTTTTTTCTCTTCAGAACAAGAAACGTTAGAGCTGAAAAGGAGGTTAGGGGTTATTGGGTTCAGTCTCTTCTTCCTAAAGTCATGTGGCCAATAAATAATTGACGTGGGACAAAACTCTTAAGTCACCTGATTCTCAATGCTATGCTTTTTCTCCTGTGACACTGTATAATTTCACTTCTCTAATTCTGTTGAGTCATGGTAAAGAACTATCTGAATGACTTAATATTTTGAATTATTGAGTATTTTTGTAATTTCATTATATTTAAATACTGTTATTGCCCTACCTGGGCTAAGGAAGTATCAGGACATGTAGATTGTTTCAGTGTGGTTACCTAGGAGTACTGTTTAATTATCTTTGCAATTGTATGCTAAAGAAGCTTCTAAAACATTTGGCTATTAGTTCTATTTCATTAATAGTATTCTTCATGAATTCTGATTGACGTTTCTCTTTTACACTCATGTACACACTTCCTACTTCTCTCTCTCAAAATCAAAAAACATATCCTTGGATAAGGATAGAAAAATTAGATAATTGAAAATACAAGTAAGTTATAATTTGTTCCCTTCAAGAATTAGTTCTTGCAAACAACTAAAATCAGTGAAGATAGTGGACTGTTAGAGGATTAAAATAAGTCATAAGAGTATTGTAGAAGAAAAAATAAGATTTTATACTTAAAATATGGTTGTCTAGTTTTTAAACATCAAGAGAGACTAATTTAAATGAGAGTAACCTAAGAAGCTAATGGTTCTGGAAAGACAGAATTAAAGGTATGAATTGGTTGAGTCCCAGGTTTATTCACTAGATTTCTGTATGTTAAAGTTAGAAGGGTACTGGGTTTTTTTTTGTTGTTAAAAGCTTTACTGATTGGTACATGCTTAATTGTGGAAAATAGTCAGCTAAGAGAGGAAGGAGAGGGGGGTGGTAAGAGGGGGAATGGGAGGCCTGAGGCAGGAGGGGGAGAAAAGGAGAGAATCACTCTAAATGCATTCATTTACAGATAACTTGTCTCTGCTAATAAGTTGGAGACCTCTTCAGACATGTCTCTGAAGACCTCCTGGAATTTGAACAGAGCAAATTTAGGAAGATGATACTTGGAAGCCCGACCTTATTCATTATAGAATGAATTTATGATGGTTTGATGATGTGAAAAATCGTAACAAATTTATTAGTAAGTCTTTAATTAAATCTACAAGTAGTAGTATGGGATAGGTTAATAAAATCAGTGAAGCCAGACAGGTCTTGTGCTCTAGCTCCAACATTTGTTGGAATACTTTATTGAGTATCATCCTAATTGGCCATTAATGTCAGAGACAGACTCTTAGGGTAGACTGTTTATGCATGGCATCGCCCAATATATAAATTCTTTTTTTTTTTTTTTGTATTTTTCTTCATTATAGAAATTCTTACATATTTAAGTAGATGGCTTTAGATTAGTTGTGAAAAGTGACCAGGTCTTCTCTTGAGAACAAAACAAAAGATGAGCTTTATATTGTAACGAAAAGTTAGAAGTAAGAGAGACTTTACTGACATTAAGGGTTTTACATTTTGCTTTGGACTAATGAATCTCTAAAGTCTTTAGTAATAAGTACAAACTCCCCACTTAAATATCTTGACAATTGATATTAAGTTTCCTTTTGTTCATTCATATCTTTCCTAATGGGTTGGTATGCTGGCATACATTAGGATAAACCATGATAATCTGGGAAATCAAGAAGGGATTTAGATAATTTAAATAATGTTGGCATGCTAAATCTTAAAAAAATGAATTGAATATGTTGAAAGTTTCAGTAAATTTAAGAGGATAAGATGTTATTTTGCAGGATTTGGTGCTAATTTGATTAGATTAGTGTTGTCTTTCAGATGAGTGAACAAAAGCAGAGATGTGGGAAAGCACTTGGAGGACATTGAATAGAGGCTTTATAAACATGACTGATTAAAGGTAGACTAGAAATATAGGCTGCTACCAGTTAATTGATTGATGGCTAAAGAGTTAGGAATTTATCTGCTAGTAGAAACAGTACAGTTTTGACCAGGAGCTAATGTATTCAAAGTCAAATGTGCAGAAAGTATTGGGGATTGAGGGAAGGGGAGACCTAAGGCTGAGAAAATAATCAATAGGCTGCTGTAATAATCCGAGAATGAGGCATTGAAGACCAGATTATGGTTGTGTCAGTGCTCCCTGTAAAAGACTCAGTTTTCCATTAGGCTGTAGTAATGCCATTGTATCAGTGGTGTTAAAATAACTTTCATTTTTTTAAATTTATTTTTTTAATTTTTAAATCATGTTTATTCTATTACAGTTGTCTCAGTTTTCTCCCCTTTCCCCCCCTCCACCCATCCCACCCCGCCCCCGCTCCCACAGTCAGTTCCCACTCTGTTGTCCATGTCCATGGGTCATTCATACATGTTCTTTGTCTAGTCCCTTCCCCTTCTTTCCACATTGTCCTCTTTCCCCATTCCCTCTGGTCACTTTCAGTCTGCTCCATGTTTCCATGCCTGTGGTGTATTTTGTTGAATAGAGTCCATATAGGTGAGATCATATGGTATTTGTCTTTCATCAACTGGCTTATTTCACTTAATATTCTCCAGTTCCATCCATGTTGTCGCAAAAGGTAGGTGTTCCATCTTCCTTACCCTTCCCTCCCTTCCTGCTCTTTCTTTCTCTCTTTCTTGCAGATTGATTTTATTTTTTTAATGTCAAAGTTAATTTTAAAATATTAAAAAATTTAAAACCATTATAAAGTCTCAGTGATTAAAACAACATGACTCCAGCACAGAAACAATCAAGTAGATCAATGAAATATAATGAGCATTCTAGAGACAAACGTATATATCTAACAATGTAATATATGATTAAGTTGATATTTCAAATCAATGGATAAAATAAGGCTAATTCAACAAGTAAGGTGCATAGATCACTGTTACTTGAAATAAAACAAATAGTCCTATTTCACACATTATACGAGAAGTATTCAGGTGAGTTAAAAATCAGTATGTAGAATCTAAGGAGTTTTAGGAGAAAATACAAACTAATATTTTTCTTACCCTGAAGTAAAATATTACAACCCAGGAACTATAAAGTAAAATATTGAAAATACGACTACATTAAACATTTAAGACTGTACAGTAATACACATATAGAAAAAGTTAAAGGACAAGTAATAGAATAGGAAAGCATTTGCAACACATCTAAAAAAGGGTTAATGGTTTGTTTTGTTTTTTAGGGAAAAAAATTCTACAAACATTTAATCAAAAAATGGATAAAGAATACCAAACAGTCATTTAAAGCTTTTTAAAAATAATAGAGGTAGGCAAGAAATATACAAAAACAAGTTTAGTTTCAACAGATAAAGGAACAATTAACATAACACATCATTGTCACAATCAGATTAATATGTATTTAAAAATATTGGTAATATCAGGTATTGGCAACTGTGAAAGGAACTGGGTATTCAAAGACTCTTTTTCTTCATCTTAAAGCAGCCCCTTTAACATAGTTTACAGTGCTGGTTTGGTGGCGGTATATACTTTTAGATGTCTTTTGTCTGGGAAACTCCTTATTTTGCCTTCCATTTTAATTGAGAACCTTGCTGGGTAGAGCAGTCTTGGTTGCAGGCCTTTGCTTTTCATGACTTTGGAATATTGCTTGCCACTCCCTTCTGGCTTGCAGTGTTTACGTTGAGAAGTTAGCTGCTAGCTGTATCGGGGCTCTCTGACATGTTACTACCTCTTTCTACCTTGCTTCCTTTAGGATTCTCTGTTTGTCTTTGATATTTGCCATTTTAACAAGGATGTGTCTCGGAGTGGGCCTCATTGGATTCCTCTTGAATGGAACCTTCTGTGCTTCCTGGACTTGTGTGACCTTTTCTCTCCTCAAATGAGGGCAGTTTTCCATTATTACTTTTTCAAACAGGTTCTCTATCCCTTCCTCATCTTCTCCTTCTGGTATCCCTATTATACAGATATTATTATGTTCCAGGTTGTCCTGCATTTCCCTCAACTCCTCTTCCTTCTTTTTTAGTCTTTTTTCATTTTCTTGCTCTTTCTGGAAGTTTTTTTCTACCTTGTCCTCCAGTTCGCTGATTCGGTCCTCAGCTTCATCTAGCCTGCTTTTGATTCCTTCTGTTGTGTTCTTCAATTCAAAAATTGTATTCTTCATTTCCTCTAGCCTCTCATTGATAGTTTCTAGGTCCTTTTTCATGCTGATATAGCTTGCAGTAAGTTCCTCATAGTTTCCCTGTAGTTTTTTGTAATTCTGAGCTCACTGAGCTCATTGAGCTTCCTTAGAACCGTTGTTTGAAACTCAGTATCTGATAGTTTACTTGCCTCTATTTCATTTAGTTCTCTTTGTGGGGATTCCTCCTTTCCCTTCAAGTGGGGGGTATTTCTTTGTCTTCCCATTATTTGTGAGACTCTTCTTTTTTGCTTCTGCTTCTTAAGTTGATCTGTCTTGATTTCCTGACTTTGTGGTGTGAACTTCTGTAGTAGGAGACCACTGTTTTTACTTTCTGGATCTGCCTCTGATGATGTTAGATGTTGCCCTTGTCTGATCTTAGGCAGTCTGTTTGAGACTTCCAGTAATCTACTGTCTGTGGCTGTCTCCTTCAGCTGTTAATCTATTCACTCTGCATTCGGCAGGCTGCCTTAGACAGCTCAGAGTGGGGCGGAGTCCCTCTTGGGGGCAGGGTTACTGCATCCTCTCACGCTGCTCCTGTATCAGGGAGGAGTCCGCACTGGGATCCTGCCAGCTACTTTCTTCATTCTCTCCCCAAAGCCTCCGTCCCCAGTCTCTCCTCAAGTGTCGTCAGACCTCTCTGCATGTTTAGCCAGGGATCTACTGTCTGTGGCTGCCACTCTGCACTCAGCAGGCGGCTTGGACAGCATAGAGTGGGGTGGAATCCCACCTGGGGGCTGGGCTATTGGGTCCTCTGATGCTACTGCTGCTCAGGGGGAGTGGTCTCTGCCTGAGCAAGATGGCTGCTGCCGCATGGAGGATGAGTCAGCACCGAGATCCCGCCGGCTACTTTCTCAGTTCTCTCCCCAAAGCTTCCTTCGCCAGCCTCTCCTCAGGTGTCTCTAGCCCACTCTGCCCCCGCCTTTGCTGGAGACCAGGGTAAGTGATTGCAAATAAAAGTTAATGTGTTGGACCTTTAAATGGTTCTTTGTGTCTCCAGACACCTGTCTCTGTCAAAGAGCAACCCTGCCGCTTTTTACATCTGGTTGTTTTCTGTGTACTTTTTGGGCTCTGGTGCTGTAGGCTGGAGATCTCTGCTTATGGTTTAGACCCCACTCTTCTTAGGGGGATCGAACTGCCCATTTCAATATCCTTCTGGTCCTGCCGCCTGTGGGTGCCCCGCCCACCTTCTCAAGTCTCTACCGCACTCCTTACCAGTTAGATTGTACTAAAGCAGATTCTTCTGTCTCTGAGGTTACAGGGCTCCTCTCTCGCTATTGTTCAGTTGTTTGTTCATGTGATTTCTCCACAATTTAGTTGTAATTCCAGGTTGGTTCTGGGAGGAGGTCAGTGTGACTTCCTCCTTCACCATCTTTTTGCTCCCTCCAATGGTGTTAAAATAATTTTCATACCAGTAAGTTTTTATCTAATACTGTGCAAAAGAAACAGGGAAATAATGTTAAATAACTTTTAATGTGTGCACATTACATTTGCATATTATGGCTTGTTACATAGAAGGATATACTTAAAGATTTCATACAGATTTACAAAAGTGTGTAGTCAATCGTAGTATGAGGGATAGTTCCTGTGAAGAGAGCAGTGCAGTGCAAGTGATTGTTCCAGGAATGAAAAAAAATTTTTTAAAGTATATTTTATGGATTATGCTATAACAGTTGTCCCATTTTTTTCCTTCCCTTTATTCCCTTCCACCCTGCACCACATCTCCCACCAGCATTCCAAATCCCCGCCACCAGTTCATGTCCATAGGTTATACTTATATGTTCTTTTGCTTCTCCTATACTATTCTTAACCTCCCCCTGTCTATTTTGTACCTATCATTTATGCTCCTTATTCCCTATATCTCATTCTTCCTCCACCACCTCTTTGCTGATAATTCTCCATGTGATCTCCATTTCTGTGATACTGTTCCCGTTCTAGTTGTTTGCTTAGTTTGTTTTTGTTCTTATTTTTTTTAGGTTCAGTTGCTGATAGTTGTGAGTTTGTTGTTGTTTTAATGTTCATAGTTTTGATCTTCTTTTTCTTAGATAAGTCCCTTTAACATTTCATATAATAAGGGCTTGGTGATGATGAAGTCCTTTAGCTTGACCTTACCTTGGAAGCACTTTATCTGCCATTTCATTCTAAAAGACAGCTTTGCTGGATAGAGTAATCTTGGATACAGGTCCTTGTTTTTTATGACTTTGAATACTTCTTGCCTGCAGGGTTTCTTTTGAGAAATCAGCTGGTTGTCTTATGGGAACTCCTTTGTAGATAACTGTCTCTTTTTCTCTTGCTGCTTTTAAGATTGTCTCCTTGTCTTTAATCTTGGGTAATGCAATTGTGATATGCCTTGGTTTCTGCTTCCTTGGGTCCAGCTCCTTTGGGACTCTATGAGTGTCCTGGACTTCCTGGAAGTCTGTTTTCT
Organism: Pteronotus mesoamericanus; assembly: GCF_021234165.1. NCBI lineage: Eukaryota > Metazoa > Chordata > Mammalia > Chiroptera > Mormoopidae > Pteronotus > Pteronotus mesoamericanus. Next base: position 21,514,062 of record NW_026555065.1, read on the forward strand.
TTTCCAGATTGGGGAATTTCTCCCTCATTATTTTTTCAAGTAAGTTTTCAGTTTCTTGCTCTTCCTTTTCTCCTTCTGGCACCCAGTTGTTTGGATGTTGGAACATTTAAAGTTGTCCTGGAGGTTCCTAAGCTTCTCCTCACTTTTTTGAATTCTTGTTTCTTCATTTTGTCCTGGTTGAATGTTTATTTCTTCCCTCTCCAAATTGTTGATTTGAGTTCTGGTTTCCTTCCTTTCACTGTTGGTTCCCTGTATATTTTTCTTTATTTCACTTTGCATAGCCTTCACTTTTTCCTCTATTTTGTGACCATACTCAACCATTTCTGTGAGCATCCTGATTACCAGTGTTTTGAACTCTGCATCTGATAGGTTGGCTATCTCTTTGTTGCTTAGTTCTTTGTTTGGAGTTTTGACCTGTTCTTTGATTTGGGCCGTATTTCTTTGTCTCAGTGCACCAGTTACGTTGTAAGGGGTGGAGCCTTAGGTATTCTCTACGGTGGGGTAACTCATGTTGCTGTATTGTGGCATTTCTTGGGGGGCAGGGGTCAGAGAGGGAACAATGCTGCTTCCTAGCTTGCTGGCTTTCACCTCACTTTCTGTCACTTGCCCTCGCTTCCCACAAGCAGACTGTGCCCTTTCAGGTGCTGATTCTAGGGGGCGGGCTTGTGTACATTCCAGGACCCTGTGGGTCTCTCCAGCAGTCTCTCTTGTGAGACTGGGAGTTTCTCCCACTGCTGCAACCCCCACAGTTTTTACAGCCAGAAGTTTTGAGGCTTTAGTTACACACCCTGGAACCTTGGGTTGTGCAGTTTGTCTTGCTCCCTAGTTGTTCCTCCTGGTTTATCTACACACAAATGTGGAACTGCCAGTTCAGCCAGCTGCTGCCTTGCTGGGCATCCTTTCTGCCCTGGCTGCCTGTCTTCACCCCTCCTACCAGTCTGGTTGAATGTTTCTTCTTTAACTCCTTGGTTGTTGGACTTCCATGCAGTTTGATTTTTCTGGCATTTCTGGTTGGTTTTTGTTTTGAAATTGGTTGTTATCCTTCTTTTGGTTGTACAAGGAAGTGAAACTTATGTACCTACGCCTCCATCTTGGCTGGAACTCAAGACTTGCTTTTTAAGAAGCTGCGAGAGAATGAACGCTTATCTAGTGACCTGTTTCTCTTTTCTCTATAACTGTGACGGCATTCTTTGCCATTTATATGTGATGTTGAAATTCTCCATTCATACTCTTTACAGTTCCTTTTAGCCGAGAATGTACACTTTTTATCCATTATTTCTAAAGTCCATTTCATTTTCTTTATTCATCCCTCCAGATTAGTAATTGTTTTTCTCTTACATGTAGGTGTAAGAGATGTTTTCTTGTTGTTCTGTGATTTTGAAAGATAAAAACAGTATCAAAGTGCTTTATTAAAGACAATGAAAGATAGGAGTAGAGTGGGAAAAGATGAAAGAAGAGAATGTGGTATATTAAGAGATACATTTGGTCTTAGGATTCCTGCACAGAGCTCCTAAAACCTAAATTCCTGCACAGAACTCCTAAAATTTTTGAAGTGAAAGGAATATTTTTTGTTATTCAGAACAAGCTTTTTTGGTGACATCTGGGTTTGTGCTAATGAGTGATTTAGGATACAACCCTACATAGTCTCAGGATGGGTCTGTTCACTAGAAAGAGCAAGTGATTGTTAAAGGGTTGGCACTTTCAACCTTACCCCTGGGAAGAGAGGGGCTGGAGATGAAAGCTTATAAAAACTCGTGAACAAGATAAGCTTCTTGGTTAGTAAATGATCCTGGATGGTATCTCATTGAAGTTCCAATATCCTGCTATCAGAACCCTCTGGACTGTACTCTGTGTACTGCTTTATCTGGCTGTTAATGTGTGTCTTTCTAATAAACTGGTAAATATAAGTAAATGTCTCTGAGTATCCTGAGTGGCACTTGCAGATTAATTGAACCTGAAGAGGAGGTTATGGGATCTGTAATATATAGCCATTGGTAACAACGCAGAGCACAGGGAACGACTTGGACTTGCAATTGGCACCTGAAGCGGGACAGTCTTGTGGGACCCAGCCTTTAACTTGTGGGATCTGATGCTGTCTCCAGGTAGAATATCAGAATTGAGTTAAGTTTGTAGGACACCCAGTCAATATTTTAAGAATCTATTGGTGGTGTTGGGAAACACAGTAAGCAAACTATTTCCACACGTAGTGACTAGTATGACAGATCATAGTTATTTTGAGCCATCTCAGGATTAAATACAAATTTTCATATGTTAGGTTTAAGAGGAGCAGCCTGGCACAATTCTTTTTTTCTCCCAAATTTAGTCATTTTATTAAATGAGGTAAACAGGAAATGAGAAAATGTGGTTTTGGCAATTAGCTAATTTTGCTTAGCAGAAATTTAGAACTGTGAACTAGTTAAAAAGTAATGTTAAGCAAAAACCTTTGCAGTTGAAAACTTCTGAAGGAAAGAGTTTGTTGAACCATATACTAGCCAGAAAAAGGACCAGGTCCTGGGGCATATGGTCAGGGAAGAAAGATGTAAGTTGTTTTGAAAGAATTGGCTATAGATAAGGACAGGAAAAGGTGAATGGTAGTGGGGGGGTGGGGATAGTTCTAGGATAGAGGCGTAGTCCATAAGGAAGAAATATTTAATGCTTCTGGATTGGTTATGGGCAACATAAACATAAGCAGGATGCTGTGGTGTCTGGTGGTCGAATTTTTTTTAGATAGCTGCCTGAGGGTTGATTCAAAGTTTAACATCTGGAATATGAATAGTCTTTTGTCGGTTTTGGTCTGAGGCTCTGATAACTGGTTAACCTCTTACCTCTTCCTCCCACCCTGCAGTCCGTTGTAGCTTAGTTTAGGACATCTCAACATTTTTCTCTAGTCAAAGTTTTCTTGTATCTTGACAAGTGTTTTATGTTTATGTTAATTTTATAATGACTAAACAAAAATGTGTATACTGGAATGCTCATATATGTGAAGCTTACAGTTGTGCAGAGATTTAGATAGGAATATTACTGCTGCAGTCTAGAGTGAATGCTGATCAGTATATCTGAACCATGAAACTCACAGATTTCTACATTAGAACCAATGAGTATTTTAAAGTACTTTGGCCCATCAGATCCTTTGTCACTTTTTTGAATAGATTGTAAATTACAAGTATTACCGTCAGACTTCAATCAGGAGGATCCTAAAGATGCAGATTGCTAAAATTAATCGAACTCCTTGGATTAACATCTCACAAAAGTAACATGTATAGACTTGAAACTCTCCAAATTTGTATCACCAAGTATTCCCAAAAGTACTCTCTTGGAGCTCAGATGTTTCTAGGTTCATTTTGACCCCATGTTCCACAGGGCCTCCAAACTTTGGGCTTCCTCTGCTTGCCTGCTTTGTACAGTCTTGTTGATGGCTGAAAAGAAAGCAGAGAGGAAAGTAAGAAATTGACTGGGAGGCCTGGTTGAGGGGGCTTTGGAATGAGGCAGAATTTGGGAAAAGAATAATTTAAATATTCCTTGCAGGTCTCTTCACTTTTGCTTTTTTATAGTTCTGTTTTAGTTTCCTTCTTGTTTACCTCTTTTTTTCCCCCTCTAGAAACTCCATTTCATTTCACTTTGCCTAAAGAAGGTGATATTATCCCACCATTGACTGGCGCGACTCCACCTCTTACTGGGCACCTAAAATTGGAGCCCAGGAGACACAGTACTCCTATTGGTGAGTGACTAAAATGTAATGCCATTTAAAGCAGAATTTTTGATATGCTATTTTTTATGCAAGGGATTTCTTTTAGATCTGAGGAGTTGGACCTTCTTCATAAGGTTGATTTTTGTCTTAGGAAGAATAAGCCTGTGATATCTGATTTTGTGAGTTTACTCCAGGAGATATTGAGTGGTGATGAAAGGAAAGAAAAGGTAGACAGAAAGAAAGAAGAATATTTTAAGGATTTTATTCTGTTACTTGCAATACGATAGAATCCGAGTGCTAAGCAATGATACAGAGTTGTCATATAAGGAAGGGACAGCAGGTAGGGTAGAAGTACTGTTAATTCAGTACCCTGGCTGAGAAGTTTATTGTTTGACAGGGCAAGAAAATATAGATCCTCCTTCCCTGAAGCAGCCAGTAGTCTTCTACATTAACCTATTTGTTTTCTCTAGTCAGTGCTGGGAGGTAACAATCATGCCGTCTGGAGTCTCCTGCTACCTATGCCTGATGCTGGCAGATGTGGGTTGGCTGAGGGCTCATGCAGCATCCTTTGTCCAGATGCAGAAGTGGAACTGAATCCTGTTGCTCTTCTTAAGACCAGGTGTTAATACTAGTGTGTAGTTGTTGATACATGTGACAGGATCTATCCTAGGAACCCCCTTCAATCCTGCAGAGCTGTGGAGCCAAACAGGCAAATTGATGACCTTGCATTATTGTTTTGTGTTTGTATTTTAGTATTCTTTCTTTCTTCCTCCTACCTCCCTCCTTCCAGATATTAGCAACTATCCAGAAAGCACCACGGCAAACAGCGATGTCATGTCTGAAAGCATGGTGGAGACCAATGATCCCATAATTGGGAATGAAAAAGGAGATTCTGGGGCTGCCCCAGAAATGGATGAAAAGTTGTGTCTGAGAATGAAACTGGTCAGTCCTGAGACTGAGGCGAGTGAAGAGTCTTTGCAGTTTAGTCTAGAAAGTAAGTTTTATTTTTATGTAATCCTGAGTAATTAATAGCTCCAGATCATCTGAGAAGTAGTGATGATATTTTTTCTAGTTATAGTGACTGATATTTTTATAATTATAAATGTATTTGTAAAGTTTTACTCCCATAGATTTACTTCTTTGCCTTTGGCCGGTCACTGTCGTGTTACTGAAGATGCTTCATTTTATAACCGCTATGGCTCCGGTTGTCTCTCTGTATACCCCTGTGTTGATACTAAGTAATTGGTTTCCATATTCAGAAACAGTTCAGGAGAGGGTAGAAGATTTAAGATTGTGGATTCACATTGTAGGCTTATGTTGTCTATTTCCCACATTAATTGCAAGCTGTTTGATATGGCTAAAATATAGAAAAGATACAAATGAGTGGATGCATAGCAGAGACCAGATTCTGGAACGCCTTTTATGTCCTGCCGAGAAGCTGAAAAATTTTAGGCAAGGGAGTAATGTGATCAGATCTTCTTTTATAACAGGATCAACTTACTGTTTCAAAAGTTGTGATTTTATGCATCATTTCTTGCCATGCCTATTTCTTATTCTTCTGCTTGGCTGCCTCAGTCTTTAACCAGGAAGTGGGGTGGGTATGGAGATGAGGGATGAATCTGAGAGGTTAATAATAGTAGAATAGGGACAACTTGGGGCCAGTTGTGAATATAGAAAAAAGGGGGGAGGAAGAAAAATACACGATGACTCTAAATGTATATTTTCACAATATCACTCCAAAGTAGATGTCCTTATTTCCATTTTATTGATGAAAAAACAAAGAGAGGATTCTAAGTTATATATCTATTGTTACAGTAATTGGTAGGAAGTAGAGCTGGAGTCTGAATCAGATCTGACTCCAAAGCCTATACTCTTTTTTACTAAGTAGTTTGTAAATGCTGTTTAATGGAGTTAGAAGAGGAACGAGTCTTAAAAAAGATTGTAAAAGAACATTCAGAGAAGAGGATTAGAAGAGTATAAAGCCATGCATGAAAGGTTATGGGGTGGAGAGTTACTAGAAGAAAACTATCAGATGCAGAAGTGAGGTCTAATAAGATATTTCTGAAAATATACATTGAATTTGACAATTAGGATCCATTTGGTGACTCTAGCAAGAACTGTTTCAGTATAGTGGTTTGGGTGTGAGCTATACTGAAGGTAATTCAGGAGTAATGGGGAGAAGAGGAAGCAAATGTATTCTATTTTTGAGAAGTTTTTGTTAAAAATATGGCGAGCTAGAGGGAAATGCAGGATTAAAGGAGATTTTTCCTTTTTAGGTTTAGAGAGACCTAAGCAGGTCTATAGACTGAAAAGAAATCTCCAAAAGAGAGATGGATCAAAAATGAGGAAAAATGGGAAATAGTTAATGGGTAAGGACCCTGAGAGAATTGGGAGGAAAAGCTTTCAAAGACCACAAATAGAGTGGGTGGAGTTGAATAAGAGGGACTTCTCATTCTCTGAGAACAAAGAAAAGACAGCTAATATATTTTGAGTTCTTACTATGTGCCAGGCATTTTACATGTTCAGCTCATTAAATGTCATAAAAAATTTTAAAGTTTTATTTTTTTGTGAAGATCCTATTATTATCCTCATTTCACAGATGAGGAAACTGAGGCATACAGCTATTAAATGAAGTAGCCTTAATTCAAAATAGTTTCCGGAACGAGAAGTCCAGTTCCAAATTACGATGCTATTCTGCTCCTCATTGCTTATTGATTTGAATCTTAGAACCTCAGTAGAAATTAAAGTATTACATGTTTCAATCCTTATTATCATCTTTTCTGAAATCAAGTAAGGCTTATGAAGAGAGTAGGTGATAGTCAAATCTTCAGATATGAAATTACAATTGGAAAGATCTTAAAATGGAGCTAAATGTTAAGGTAGTAAATGTTAATACCTTTTCTGATAATAGCATAGAATCAGGGACCATATTCAAAATTTTACTCATTTCACCCTCACAACAAACCTATGCGATTGGTCCTGTTTTATCTTTCTTATAGAAGAGAAAAGAAAACCGAGCCAGGAGGTAAAGGCATTTATTCTCAGGTCGGACTACTAAGTGCAGGAGCCAGAGATGGTGCCAGGTTTCTGTTCCAGAGCCAGGGCTCTAACCACTAAACTTCTGCTGCCTCCATGGTGGACTATTTAGATTATGCTGGGTCATGAACTTTCAGAAATTTTTAAAAATATTGGTTTTTCCTGAGGCTGGAATAAATTCCCCCCCTCTAAAAATAAATAAATAAATAAATAAAATATTAAAAAAAAATAAATTGTTAATGAATAAATTTTAATCCTTGACACAGTGACGTTGCTTTGAAAATATGGGATTCTTTTCAGTATCACCCATCATTTTCTCTTGAAAATATGTTTTGTTTTTCAGTTATCTGTCCCCAGTTAGGAAGTACTTGAGTACTTCTGTGTATGGGTTCTCATAAAACTGTACACTATTTAAAACTTGTGCACCAACTGAAGACATTTTTCTACATAATTTATTGTATTAAAGTTTTTTTGTTTATTTTAAATGTAGGTGATTTTTAACTTTTATAATTTTATTTTTTGTTTTTTTAAAAAATATTTTCTTAATACATATATTTAAAATCCTTGTATGAGAGGACATGAATTGAGATTAAGAAGTTTTAATTTCATTTTTAAATGTTACTACTTCATTATATTTCTGGACAAAACTGATTAGTCTTCTGTAGGAAGGTTGAAAAAGATTGATAGAAGCGAGAGAAACTTGTACCATTATAACAAATCTCTTTATTTTCACTTACCCATTTCTTTTTGTTATTTGTTACAAATACTCTCAGAACAAGTTTTTAGGTGTGATACTAACTGAATTGTATTTCTCTTTCTCTTCCTTGCTTTTGTTTTTATTCAGAGCCTGCAATTGGTGAAAGAAAAAATGGATCTACTGCTGTTGCTGAGGCTGTTGCCAGGTAACCAGAGCTGGTTGCTATTTAGAGGAACTCAATATACAGTGCCACTGTACTGAGGGGAAGATTTATCAAGAGAGGAAAAAAATTAAAATATAACTCTAACGTAAAGGATTTAACAATATGTTCAATCTAATGTAGGCTTTCTTAAGTCTAATAAAAGCTTTTGCTTTACTTTGAACTAAGATATTTAAAGGTGTTTGCCTTTCTCCTTTTCATTCATGTGGGCTTGCCCTTTTTTACCTTTTTCTGTTGATGAGACTGAACTTGTTGCTTTGGTGAGAAGATGGATAGTTTAACAAGAGATAGCCTTAGACCTTGTTTCATAGACCTTGATCCTTTACTCAGCTGCAGCCTTAGGCCATTTTCTCTTCTGCCTGCCAGATTAACTGCTGTGCTGAACTATTATTTTTGCTTTGTCATGAATGCTATAATGCTAGAGGATGAGTATGACTCCATCCAGAAGCTCTGGTGGTAAACTTTGCCATCTGGTGGCTATGCAAGTAGAATTATTTTATTGGTTTCTGGCATGAGTCATCCAGCATGAATATACTAGCAGCACTTAGTGAAATACAGGTGAGAATGTTTAAATGAGGCTAGGCAGGTCCTATAAATAGGTAAAGCAGGCTAAGTGCAAGAGTTTGAAGTGCTGAGGATGATGGCCAAAAGAACAGGGCGCATGGGTAGTCCCTGTTCAACTCCAGCGTATTGTTACTGTTGCAAGAATGCAAACTGGTTGCCAGACCTCTAATTTTTAAAGAGAAATCTGGATTTTAAAAAATAAAACTTCATGCTTTGTTGGTCAAATCAAGGTCTGTTTTTGGGCTAAATTTGACCTTCATTTTTGAGTTTCAGGCCCTAATCCTGTCTAAATCCTTTGATCCGTACTTAGCTACATTTTAGAGAGATTAGTTCTCTGGGCTGTTACATATTTAATCTGAAAAATAAGTACCTTAGGGTCCTTAATCAGTTGAAGACTAATGATGTGTGTAAGTCTTACAAATTGAAGAAAATGGAGATTATACTTGATCTTTTTTGGTTTAATAGAGCTGTATATTAGATATACAACTTGTTATTTGTCTGTACATATGCCCATTAAGAGGGAAGAGAATATGCTGCTGAAGCTTCCCAAGCCCTTTGGATGGAATGTAGGGTTGGAAAAATAAGGGAAATTCTTGAGGCAGAGGGTTGGATTGGTGGATCACAGAATGAGATAAAATTCATTGGTATTGTTGTAAAGCAAATTTTGTATATGAGAATCTAGATTTTAAAAGTCTTTGGCTATTCACTTTTCTATTGGGTTTATGATAAATTATTTAAAGTAAGCGCTGTTAGAATATTTATTTCCTTTATTAATTTAAAAAAATTTTTACCTATTTCATTTTAGAGAGAGGGGAAGTGAGGGAGAAAAAGAGTGAGAGAAACACCAGTGTGTGGTTGCCTCCCATGTGCCCCCTCCCAGCCGGGCACCTGGCCCGCACCCCAGGCACGTGCCCCCACCATGAATCAAACGGCGACCCTTTGGTTCGCATGCCAGCGCTCAGTCCGCTGAGCTGCACCAGCCAGGGCTGTTAGAATATTTTAAATGTTTATTGCTTCCTCTGCATTTCGGTAAAGCCGTACCACTCTGTTCTTAAACAAAGTGTCATCTGTAGCTGGGCTCTGTTCACACTACTTGCTCTCATCTTCTTTCTCTCTCAGACATTTCACTGTTGAAGGTTTCAAGCATATACAGAGGCAGAGAAACAGTATAATAACCCACCATGTATTCATCACCCAGTATAAAAAATGACCAACTCATAGCTAGTCTTAATTTCTTTATAAATACACCCAGTATTCTCCTCCCTGTTGGATTATTTTGAGGCTAATTCCAGCATTATATAATTTTATCTGTAAATATTTCAATGCTATCTCTGAAAGATAAGAATTCCTTTTTGACTTTAATTACAATACTGTTAGGCTTTTAAAGTTGGCAGTGATTCCTAATGTCATGAGATATTCAGTGTTCAGATTTGTCTGATTGCCTTATGTGGGTTTTTTTTTACACAGTTTGTTAGAATCAAGTTCCATACAAGGTCCAAACATTGCATTTGATTGAAATGTCTATTAATTTAAATCTCTTAATCTATGGGGGCCTCCTCCCTCATTTTTCCCGCATTCTAGCAATTTATTTGTTGAAAAAATTGGGTTTTATGTCTTACAGAGTTTTTTTACATTCTGGACTTTGCTGACTGTGTTTTTATGGTATTTAATACAGTCTTCTGTCTACCTTATTAATCCTGTGATTCTTTCTTGAGAGTTTTTAGTAAGCTAATTTGAAAGAAGTACTATAGGAGGAATTTGTATTTTGGTCTAAGGCAGTTTGGAGTTTTGGATGCAGAAAAAGATTTTATTCCCTCTGTGTCTAAAAAGGATCATTTCAGAGATATGTTTTCTTTCAAAACTAACACAGTATATTGCATTGTTATCTTAGTCCCCAGAAGGCCAGGTCTTTGCTTAGCTGCGTCTGTGAAGTCCGGCGAGAGGATGAGGTTAGAAGTCAGGATCCCTGCTCCGCACCCACCAGGCAAGCATTATTTTCAAAGTATTTTGTGGGTTATATCGACTCATAAAATGGTTGGTACCAAAATCTACAATATAGTGCTATTATTTTGGGAACTTGAGCTTACTTTTTTATCTGAGGATGGTGACGTATTCTAGATGGAATTATAAATGAGAGGTCATGAGAAGTTTTATTAAATATTTTATAGATGCAGATTTTTGTCTTTAGCTGCCAGTTTTATCAATTTGAAATGATTGTCTTCATAAATTTATGTAACTGTATCATTCTATATTTCTAAGATTTATTCCCTTTTTCTTAGTTTTAGAAATGTTTATTTTTAACAAGCCTTTTATTTCCCTTTAGTTTCCCTTAGGGCAAAACTGAGATGCTCAACATCCCAAATTTAATTTGTTAGAACTGATGGAATTAAGATTTTTCTCATAATTTTTTTACTCCATAATCTCTTGAACAGCTTTGAAGCAGAAAACATTTTGTTTGAGTTCCAAAGTATTTCTTCTCTATTTAAATATTAAAAAATGTTTGGGATATGTGAATGTTATTTTTAGTATATGGAAAGACGTAATGACAATGGAAATAAGGTTTTATTTTCTTTATGAGATGGCATCTGTCGTCTCTGGAATTTAGTGATTTTGTGATTAGAGAAGGTAATAAAGTTTGTCAGCAGGTATCTAATAGTGTTATTTTACAGCATAATTTCTGTATTCTTTATTGATAGAAATATTTAAAAGGAACATGTTAGTGTTTTATTGGGCATTCTGATGAGTAAAAAGTGAGCTTGTTGGTGTCCCTGGGAATCAGCTAGCCCAGATTATATCCTTTATTGTATCAAGAAACTTGTTGGGTGAAATGCCACTGTGTGTGGTTCCAGAATTGGTAAGGTAAAGGTCCAGTTTACCAGATTTATCAGTGACATTGTATTGATTTCCTATTTTACTAGACTGTCTTAAAATAGAGGGGCCAGGATGTTGGTAATTTTGTTTTAACGTTGGTAGAACAGCCAACATCCGGCTGGATTTGACGTCATTTACTCCATGGACAGATCTACACTGAGAACAGAATGGTTAGAAGTTTGTTAAATATGGAGATTTATTCTTCTCTGTTTCATTTAGCATTAATTTTGTCCAGGCTTTTTATGCTAGAATTTCTTTCTCTGTATCAGTTTCTAAATCTGGCATAGAGTGAGCAGAGGAGAATTTTGTAGCTGGGACTAATGAAGAAAGATGTGGTCCTTCTTACAATGTATTGGATTTCTCTTGTCTTCTAAAGCTCTTTGTTCTGGTGCTAAAATTTTCTTCTTTTTTGTTTCTTGGGACATTGATACTCATATACATCTCTGTGATAGATATTTCTGTTGCTTTATTTATGTCTAAAATTTTATGAACTTGGCAGGATTGAACAACACTTTTTGCAGTATGTGTTGCAATTAGACTTTTGGTTTTTACCTATTGTTCTGTGTTAGCCTTATTCAGCAAATTTTGCCAGCTAAAACTATATATATATATTTTATGGTCCTGGGAACTGATTATGATTTTAACATTTCATTTGACCGATGTTATAACATGAGAATGATAAATACCAAAATTCTGCTATTTGATAGGAATCTGCTAAATATTACCAATGTTGCAATGAGACACCTTTGGTCTTTAGAGAAGAATTGTTCTGATGAACTCTTTTGGGGGAAAAAAGGAATATAATACTTATTGATTAAGAATAAAAAAAGCCCCAAAGAAAACAAAGCTTTGCTTCAGAAGGTAACATCTATTCTGCAGTTCTACCCTAAATAAACAGCTTCTGAAGTAAAATGTGTAGGCTAGTTTAAGCTTGGGGAACAATGGTAATTGAATTCCTGAAATGGTTAATCAAGTCATATCCCTTCCAGTTTTTGACTCACTGCCATGCTGATTAGCTGTGATATGTTAGATGTCTTAAAGATTCAAACATAAATATTCAGTTTATAAAGATGAATTGCATCTTCCTAATTGCTTTGTTTTATGGAGCTGATATTGATTGAGAAACTGCTATGTACCTAGCACTGTGCTAAGAAATTTTTATATAAGATCACTCTTACAAACTTCATCAGAGGTAGGTGTTTCTCATCTGTCTCCTGGTGATCTTATTCTTACCTCTTCCTCATTGGATCATATATTTCATTCAGTTGAGGTTCCTGACACACAGGACATAAGCTATAACAACCAAATGTATACCAGGCTCTTGGCTAGAACTCTATTCTAAATCCCTCTTTGATTTCCTGCTTTTGGTAAACTGAGCTAAACAAGATAGAAATCTCAGAAACTGCTCCATTTTTCTTCTTCAAGATCCACAGCAGAGTAAGCCTTAAGGGTGAGAGCTCCTCCCAAGTTGGAGATAGATTTCTCTGTCTAAATGACCCTATCTTTCTCTGGCCAAATGCTTAGAGCAACATAATGACATGGTTTCTAGACCCTTTGTCATCCTGGATGTTAAATCTGGGGGTATGTCAGTTTATGCCTTGTAAAATATGATATCCCAAACAAACAGATTCCAGATAATGGTCTTACTGTGGTCAGGCTGGAATGAATCCTTTTATCTTTATTCTGGCTATTAATGCACTTAAAGGTAGCCTAAAAATGCATTTGTTTGTTGTTGTTTATAGTATACTGACTCATTTGAACTTAAAATTTACTAGTTAAAAGTTATGTGTTTTTTCTATATTCATTTGCTACTTATACAATTAACTTATTTAATCAGAGAAGATTTTTGGTATTAATTGATTGAAAGAATATGAATTCTTTTGTTTAAAAGTATACTTATTATGCACTTAACTTTATATTAAGCCCTATGGTAGGTTAAATATAAACTTGAATAAGATATCAGTGTTAAATTTTTGTGTAACCTGCTCACTTAGGGTAAGTCTTGGCCTTTTTATTCTGGTGTATCAATAAGAACATTTAAGAAAGCCACTAGGCACTTCAGAGCTTCATGATGATCTGACTTGCAGGAGACAGTCATTAAATGCTTGTGAAATAAATAAGTCACCGGTAGCCAGATGGTAAGACTAATGAAAAGAAGTACTGTAGGCTGTCTCTTGAAAGCTGTCTCTGAGGCACCAAGCCATTCTGAAGTGGTTTGTTGTATACCAGCAAAGCTAGAATCTCACCTGCAACTCTGTCCTTTACAGATCAGGTTTCTTTTGCTGAAATTGTTGTTTAGAATTGGGTGTACCTAAAATGCTAGGTGTTGTTTTTTTAAAAAAAACATTTATTTTAGAGAGCGAAACATCAGTTTGTTGCTCAACTTACTGATGCATTGATTGGTTGTTTCTCGTATATATCCTAACCATGGGATTGAATCCACAGCCTTGGTGTATCGGGACATGCCCTAACCAACCAAGCTACCTTGTCAGGGCTGGATGTCATTTAAGGAATGTTAGAACCATTTATAAAGTCAGGAGTCCTCTTGATCTAACCTTTTTTGAAGCAGATCCCTAAGCTGCCTTCATTGTCTATGACTTCAATAATGGCTTTATATCTTTTTGTTTAACTTATTTTCCTATATCACAGTTCATAGCTAGTGATGGTAAGTTTTATGACTATTTTATCATCATAAAATATGGAGGAATAGTCCTGTGTGCCATTTTTTTATTTCAGGAGTGATATTATGATGAGAAACCTTATAAGATGATATTCTTGTTCACTTTATTTTCTCCCCCACAGTTTTCATATTGTCCAATTATGGTTCCCCCTTTGCCAGTATACACACACATGTGCACCAGCGCGTACGTGCATGTGCACTTACTTGACATGGTTTCTTTATGTGGTTGATTCTCAGGGGGAACTTGCTCCATTTGCCAAGTACTCAAGATGAAGAGAAGGAAGAATTGGAAGGTGACCAAAGGACCAGGCAGCATCAACAAACTATAAAGCCCAGTAGTCCTGTCAGAGACCCTTCTCCTACCTCCCAGCAGATGGCCATGCAGGGGCCATCCAGTCTTCAAGGGGAAGCAATGGAGACAGATGCACTAGAAGGCCAGAAAGAAGGGTGGAATACCAATGAAGAAAAACCTACTAAGGCCTTGGTTGAAAGGCCCACCCAAAATAACGTAGGAATTCAGACCATAGAATGTTCCCTATGGGTCCCAGAAACTGTTTCAGCAGCAACCCAGACTGTAAAGAATGTGTGTGAACAGGGGACCAGTACAGTGGATGAGAACTCTGGAAAACAAGATGCCACAGTTCAGACTGAGAAGGGGACTGGTGAGAAGCCAGTCAGTGCTCCTGGGGATGATACAGAGTCGCTCCATAGCCAGGTGAGAGAACTTACTGGGTACCCAGGGGCCCTGATTACAACTTTCTGGATTCCTGGAGAATTTAAGTTGTGGTACTTTTACCTCATGATAATTATTAATAATTTTGTACAGACCAGTGATTAAAAGACAAAAACAATTCAGGAAGGAGATAGGGTAGTGAAAATTATGGGTAGCTGTATCCAATAAATGGTCTTTTAGGGAAAATGGAATGGTTCTAGAGTTTGTCAAATCTTTACTGGAAAAGAAAGCCAAGAAGATAGTCTGGATCCTATACTCTTTTCTTTCTTTTTCTTTATTTTTTTAAAGATTTTATTTATTTATTTTTAGAGAGAGGGGAAGGGAGGGAGAAAGAGAGGGAGAGAAACACTGATTATTCGCCTCCCACACTTCTCCAGCCGGGCACCTGGCCTGCAACCCAGGCATGTGCCCTAATGGGGAATCAAACAGGCGACCCTTCAGTTAATGGACAACATCCAACCCACCAAACCACACCAGTTAGGGCTGGGTCCTATACCCTTTTAAGTTGTTCAGTCTTTTCCTTTGGCTGTCATCTTTCATCCTCCTTTATAACTATCAGAGCTAATTGCTTTTCCTCCAAGTTTATTTCACCATAGTTCCCTTGGTCCGGGAGGTAGAAAGTAAAAGAGGAAGGAATAGAAAGAATAGAAGAAGCATGAAGGGTAGCATGTCGCAGTATTAGAAACAAAGAATGGTAACAGAAATAGAGAGAGATGGGGAAAAGCCTCCAGGTGACTAGGGACTGCAGAAAGGTTCAGACTAAACTTAACGGGGAAAAAAGGATCGGGGCTGATGAAAGTGAGGCTGGAGGAAGGACAGGTTCTTGGGAATAGAGCAGGGAAATAGTTCCTAGTTATGAACACCTACAGTGTGTCAGCATTGTGCTCAAGACAACCCATGAGGTTGGTGTTGTTATTCCCATTTCACAGGTAAAGAAACCAAGCTGAAGAGAGGTTAAGTAACTTGCCCAAGATTTTGCCATCAGTAGATGGCAGAACTGGAATTTGAACTCAGCATGTCTACTTCAGAATAGGTATTCTTTTCCTTATGTTATGTTACTTTTCTATTTTTAAATCATGGCCGGTGTAGTCTTGCTCTGTTTATCCATGCCTCTCCAAAAATTTATAGTAATACAGCCTCTGAGACATAGGACCTTATCAGTTTGTACAGATTCAATGTAGCAATAGCCTTTTGTATATAGGGGAAATAACATATCAGATCCTTTTATGAGTCTTTTTATTTTCATCCTTAATTTAAAGTGTTTGCATTTTGCTGCATAATTTTGGCTCTTCTGCCTTTATAAAAAGTTAAACTTGATCTTAAGATAGCAGTCATGTGGGAGCCACTATTTTATATTTTCCTTTTCTTCCTTATATTCTCCTTCTGTCTCATCAGTGATAGGAGTGATGATAGGTGCCAGTGAGCCAGTGTGGTTAAGCCCAGGCTTTGGAGTCAGACCACTTCATCTGGATATTGGGAGTTGTGAATGAGATAAGGCAGCGAAGCCCTTAGCACTGGGCCTGGGACATAGTTAACGTTCTATTCATGTTGGCTGCTGCTACCACCTACTGATTATTATTATTTTAAATACTATTATTGCTGCTAGCACTACCACAGCCACAACTGATACTACTAGTAAGTAGTATACTCCTGTGTCATGCAGAGTGACAACACAGTTAAGAGCTAGTTGCTCCTGCTCAGAAAAGAAAGCGGCTAGAAAAAGATAGATGGTGCATGGGCAGAGTTTCAGTTTGGAAAGATGAAAACGTTTTGGAGGTAAATATGGTGATATTTGCACAACAGTGTGAAAATGAGGTTTTCCAAGGGTCAGAGCTTTTTTATCCTCTTGCAGTCTGTCTGGGTAGGACTCAGGCCAGTGCTTGGAGAATAGTACAGGCAGCCTACCTTTGACATTCTTTAAATTTTTCAAGTTGGTTTGGAGCCACGTTTTCTATGAAGGGAAAGTATGGTTTTATTTTCATTTTGTTATCTTCCTTTAATAATGACAAGATTCTCAAGTTATTTTATCTTTACAGAGATCACTGTTCAGAAGACTATTTAAAGAAAGAGTAAGCATAGCTTTCTTTTTATCTGCCCTTTTTCATTCTTTCCTTTCTTATTTTATCAGATATGTTTAAGTGTCTCTCTTGAAATGATCATTTGTCTGGCTGTTGGAATGGGAGAATTACAGGGAGGCTTCTTGGCCACATTTCAGGGACATGTAAAGCACTGAAATATTTTGGACTCCTCCGATTTGGAGCCTCACTGGGCGTGTGCAGGCAAGAGGTCCAGGCTGTCATGGTTCTAATGCAGGGGCACCTTGATGATTGAGGTGTGACAGACCAATGCTCAGACCATTCGTTAACTGGCGTTGTCTATGTAGAAGTATTGGTTGAGTAATGTTCCATGCTTTTCATTTTTATTTATTTACATAATTTACATAGCTCCATTTTAGTACATATTTCACCTCTAAGATGGGGTTGGAGTAGGAATTATTCAGGTAAATTATTGAAAGCTGTGGGTAAATTACAATAGCACTGTCATGAAAAAAATGCAGAACCTCCATTATTGCAGTGGGACATATAATTCTTTGAAAGACTTGGATACGTTGACATGACTACTGAAAGTAAAGTTAGTCTACTACAGGGGAAGTGAAAGGGGAGAAAAAGTGTACATTTCCTCCTCCTCAGAATTACAGAGCCTCTGGGGTAGAAGGGAGGGCGTGAATGTGGATAATGTGATATAGATGTTATGAGAAAACATGTTTGTAACAGTTGTCATAGAAATGTAGGTCCTATTTAAACTATTTAACTGATTATTCTTTATGGTACAACTAGATACAAAGTCCTAATTTGCTAATGTTTTCTGTTTCTAGACACTAGTTCAGCTCTTTAGTTATAATGTATTATTTGGAATATTAAATATTTAATATTTAATCCTAGGAGAAATCAACTTATATTGTTCCAAGAATAAACCAACTATAGTTTTCCCTTACTAATGCAAGTAAAACAGACTGGACTGAGATTAACAGATTTTATATAAAGTTCTAAAGAACGCCTTCCTTTTATCTAAAGAGCTGTTTCAAGTATAAACTTGAAAGATCACAATCTGAAAATAATGTCTTACTTAAATATCATAGATATAAGTACTAGATGGTATGCTTTTTATTTAGACAGAAATAGGTCATTTTCAGTGATACTGATATAAATTCTTCCTAGCCTCTCGTTATACAGCTGGCCCATCCCTGCTTTTATCTGTAGGTGAATACACACCAAAACAGCTGGAAAATTTCATCACACTAGATTCATGGAACCTCTGAACAGTGTTCATCATGAAGTTGATTTGTGATTCTGCCAGTTTGCAGTGAGACCCATGCTTGTGTTCTGTATTTCTGTCTTAGGGAGAGGAAGAGTTTGACATGCCTCAGCCTCCACGTGGCCATGTCTTACATCGACACATGAGAACAATCCATGAGGTTCGCACACTTGTCACTCGTGTCATCACAGATGTATACTATGTGGATGGAACAGAAGTAGAGAGAAAAGTTACTGAGGTAATAGATACTCTGGGTCTGTGTGGCAAATTTCTTTCAGTAGAAAAATTACCCTGGCACTTCACCGCCGCGTCCCCATCTCCCTTTCCCGTGCAGTTAGCTACTAACACTTTGTTTTCCTCCATCTTTTTATTAGAAAGATACAAGAACCAGCTTAGAAACTAAGAGTCTTGAGTCCTGTGTGTTTTCCAACCATGGGTTTGCTATTTGACCTTGGGCCATTTATTTAACCAATCCCATCCTGCTTTCCATTTTTATAAAGAACAGCTTGATAAATCTCTGTCATATACAAGTATAAATATAAAGACTTTATGTATTATTCTTAATCCTTGGAGATTCTAATGAAGTTTAGAATTTCCTGTTAGGCTGCATGTTTTTTCATTATTTTTCATTGCTTTCATGTTTATTCTCATGTGCTTTCTTGGTCTCCATCGTGTGTGGTTATGGACCTGTTGGTAAGCAGTGTGCCTTTGTGTGTCAGTAGGACTCCTTCCCAGTGTCAGCATAATACTGGCATTTATTGACTGTTCAGTTGGACACTGTTATATGCTGACTTTATTTACATCCAGTACTGGATAAGATTAGACAGATTTTCTAGATTGAGGATCTGGCACCTTTCTTGGTACATATTAATATTTGGGAACAATTTTTTTAATTGATAAGAGTCACCACAATTTTTTTCCTTCACTTGGGCACTTCTCTTTAATTCTGCCAGCTAGTCCCTGTAGGAAGCTGTACTCAGGGATGATTAAACTCTGATATACAATTTTATTAAATGGAATATATTATTGCTATTATTTATTAATGGGCCATTGTGGCCCTCATGCCAGAAGGCATTTGACACTGGTTTGAGAAATTACCCTGTGTTCTTTATTTATTACATACCAAATAATAATAATCCCAGAAATATTTCTTGTAAAATGTTGATTCATTTTCAGTTTTAGGTTTGCTTAATTTTTTCAATGTTATTACTATTGTGTAAGATGGATGAATTTAGCAGCTTTGTAGAAAAATAATTTGCTTTCATGAAACCTTTTGTAACTGTTGTAATTTACAATGAACTCTATGCCAGGTGCTGTATCAAGTGTTATACATATTACTTAATTTATTATGTTATATGGTGTTTTCTAAAGTATATTTCTGGAAACAGCAGGCCTGGTTGATACTCTGAGGGGAAGATAAAGTTCCATGGTCATAAATATTTTTTAAAGTAATATTTACTGTAGCCCTCATATACCGCTATGGAATATAGTTTGGGAAACACTGCTATAATTAAATAAAGAATGATAGTGACTGACATTTATTGAGCACTAACTATATGCGAGGCACTATTCTAAGGACTTTAAATAATTTAATTTATTTAAACCTCACAGCTAAGCTTTGATGTAGATACTGTTATTCCCATTTTTGTAGAGGGAGAAACTGAGGCACAGCAAGTTAAAATAACTTGCTTAAGGTTACACAGCTATAAATAGAGGAACTGGAATTCAACCCAGACAGCCTAGTCCTAGAGCCCATATTCCTAACCACTGCACTATACTGCTTTTTGAGAGTGAAAGTAATATGTACCAAAAGGAAGGTGTGTTCAGTAGTTTAGAGGAGGAAGAAACTCATCTGAAGGGAAATTTAGATAAAATCTTTCTGGATGTGGGCCAGAAAGTATTTGTGTTGGACACAGAAGGTTTTAGATACTGCGAGATAAGGGGAAAAGGCATTCCACATAGAAGGCTTGGTGAGTAAAGGCACCAGCATTATTAATAACATTGCATGTTGGGTAGGCAGAGGTTGCCATCTCTAGATTTTTCTAGAATAGTTACATTAGCATTATGTTCTTGTGGTTTCTTTTAGCTTTTGTATCCATTCCTTCCTTGCAGGAGACTGAAGAGCCAGTTGTAGAGTGTCGGGAGTGTGAATCTGAAATTTCCCCTTCAAAGACTGGGGGCTCCTCAGGTGACCTGGGGGACATCAGCTCCTTTTCCTCCAAGGCATCCAGCTTACACCGCACGTCAAGTGGGACGAGTCTCTCAGCCATTCACAGCAGTGGCAGTTCAGGGAGAGGAGCCGGACCACTCAAAGGGAAAACCAGCGGGACAGAACCCGCAGATTTTGCCTTGCCCAGCTCCCGAGGAGGCACAGGAAAACCGAGGTGCAGACAGGGTCTCCAGGGAGAGAGAGCCACAGCAAGGGCAGGGTTGCTGACATTTTAAATATCACAGGAAGAGGGGAGTAATGGGAAAATCCTCCCCATCCTCTGTCTAGGATTAATTAATTCCTTTTCCTCCCCTTTTGTTCCTATCGTGTTTGGATTTGCCTGGGAGGTAGGGTGGAGCCTTTGGGAGTTAGACTTCCTTAGAAAATGTGGAAAAACAGGTGATGGGACTTTGAAGGTGCTGGCACATGCTCCTACCACCCCCTTTTTTTTACAGCCTACACGTGTTTTGGTTGGAAATACAGAAAGTTTGGGGAAGTGACCCCCAACCTGACGCATCCCCTAGTTTTTTTGTTACCCTTTGCAGGTGTCCAGAGCCTGGAGTAGAAGAGAACATGGGCTATTTTTGAGGGCAGCAGTAGGAAGCTTTGTCAGGAGGGAATAGACTTGCATAGAGGAGGATGTCCTTGGTATCCTGCCTTCCCACCCCCCAGCTGATGTTTTGGTGGTGGGTGTGTGGACCAGCTTCCTGCTGCCCTGGAGGCCCAGCACCGATTGGCCTGGCATGTAGCCTAAGGGCCAAGGGAAGACTTTGGGAAAAGGATTCAGTAGCAAGTGCTATCAGACTAACCTGTCTTCATTCTCTAGTCCTAGAAAAGGGGTCAGTCAGACAGGGGCGCCAGTGTGTGAGGAGGATGGTGATGCAGGCCTTGGCATCAGACAGGGAGGGAAGGCTCCAGTCACGCCTCGTGGGCGCGGGCGAAGGGGCCGCCCGCCTTCTCGGACCACTGGAACCAGGTACCCGGGTAGCGTGAGATATACTTAGTCTATGACTTATTTAGGAAAAAAGGGCGTAGAAAGAAGAAAGGGGATTAGAGAGTATGTGGGGTGTTAGGAGGGAGAAGAGGGGCCCACGCTGACTGGGGAGCGGGCAGGGATCCGCGTGAGGCCAATGACACCAGGCTTATGCCTGTGATGGGGGTATCAAAAAATGGGCTGAAGAGACCCATGAACAAAGGAGTGGGAGAGTTGCTAGGTAAGTATTTCTCTCTTTTCATTCTCACTGTTTTCTCCTATCTCTTACTCTCTTTAGAGAAACAACTGTGCCTGGCCCCTTGGGCATAGAGGACATTTCACCCAGCATGTCATCAGATGATAAGTCCTTCACCCGTGTCACGCCGCGAATGCCAGACTCCACCAGACGAGCAGACGTGGGTGCTGGTGCTTTGCATCGAAGCAACTCCCCAGAGATTCCTTTCCAGCCTGCTGCTGGTCCTTCTGACGGCTTAGATGCTTCCTCTCCAGGGAACAGCTTTGTCGGGCTCCGTGTTGTTGCCAAGTGGTCATCCAATGGCTATTTTTACTCTGGGAAAATCACGCAAGATGTTGGAGCGGGGAAGTATAAATTACTCTTTGATGATGGGTACGAGTGTGATGTGTTGGGCAAAGACATTCTGCTGTGTGACCCCATCCCACTGGATACGGAAGTGACAGCTCTCTCGGAGGATGAGTATTTCAGTGCAGGTAATAAAAAAAGTCTGTAGAGAGTCGCTCTGGGGCAGTCCTGTCTGTCAGAAATTCTATTCCTATGACACTGGTTGGTTAGTCCCATCATTGGCTTTTTTGTTGTTGTTTCTTGCTTTTTTTTTTTTTTTTGAATGAAGGTGTTATTTTGGAGTAATTCTATACTTACAGAAAATTTACAAAGTGCAGGGCACTGATAGTATAGAGAGTTTCCATGGATTTCTCACGCAGCTTTCCAGCTTTCTCTATTATTTACTTCTTAACGTTAGCATTTGTCAACGCTAAAACCAACCCTGGTCAGCGTAGCTCAGATAGTTGGAGTGTCGTGTTGTAACCAAGAGGCTGTGGGTTCAATTCCCTGTCAGGGCACATAAATGGGGGGAGGGGTGGAACCCCCCCCCCGCCAAAACTGGTTTCCCCTGCTAGGTGAGTGTTGTAGGAACCCATCTGTATCAGTGTACCAGCTGGTGTTGTGAGAGGCTGCATTCGGTTTGGCTTCAGTGAATGTTTTTGAAGACTCAACACATTTGCCCATTTCATGATGGGTGATTTATGAGCACACCTGCCCACACCATGCTGAGTGTTCAGTTTTTGGTCAAAAACAGCATGACCCCCATGCCTCACCCTCCCTCTTCATCTGTACTCACTCCAAATGACTTCTTTGTTTCCTTTGATGAAAATGTCCTGAAAGGGAAACATTTTTGCCAATGTGAAGTTGTGAAACAAAAAACAGCAGAAGCACTAAGAGACATCAAAATCGATGAGTTCAAAAACTGTTTTGAGCAGTGGAAATTCTCCCTCCCTCCCACCATCTATTCCAGGTGTTTTTGATTCCTCCCTGTATCTAGGTTATGGGTCTGATGCCTGGTCTGGGTGTGTATGATCCCCCATTCGGGCACATATGGGAGGCAACCAGTTGATGGCTTTTCTCTCTCATCGATGTTTCTCTCCCTTCCTCTTTCTCTAAAAGCAGTGGAAAAAAAAAAATATCCTCAGGTGAGGTTTAAAAAAAGACAAAACAAAAAACTAAGAAACCAACCTTGGCTTATTCCTATTAACAAAATCCTGGATTTAGTTGGATTTCACCAGCTTCTCCATGCCCCTTCTCTGGTTGAGTATCCAGCCCAGGATTGCCATTGCATTTAATCCCTAGGTGTTCTTTGATCACTTCTCATTGGTAACGTTTTCTGAATCTTTCTAGTTTCTCATGACCTTGACAGTTTTGGGGAGTACTGTTCAAGTATTTTGGAGAATGTCCTTCAGTTTGGATTTGTTTTATGCTTCCTCCTGAATAGACTGGAATATGGGTTTTTGAAAAGAATGCTGTAGAGGCCCTTCTCATTACGTCATGTGAGGGAGGTGGGCATGTGACACGTACAGGCCTTCACTGGTGATGTTAGCCTTCATTGCTAGGTTAAGGTGGTGTTCGCCAGGTTTCTCCACTGTAAAGTTAGTGTTTTTCCCTTTCCATTCTTTATTCCTTCACCACTGACTTTTAAACTTTCTCCCTACCTTGATGAGAACCTAGTAGGCGAGTGTGGCAGGTATATTGAGATGTTTTTGCTGAGAAAGAAGTTGTTAGTGCTGGTTTGTATGCCTTCACACTCACCATTTACTTTCTGGTTTGAAAAATGGTGTCTTTTTTAAAATTTTTTTCCAAGTGGCCAGTTCCCTGTACTGGTGATGGCAAGGGATTTCTGTTTGTTATGACTGTTTTCATGTGCCAGTTCTTCGAATATATTGCCTCTTTTCTGTGAACTAATTTGGAGATACATATTTGTACTGTCATTTAAAATCATCCTTTCCAGGATTTTTTTTGCACATGAATTGGATATAGTGGCAAAAATGTCTCCCTGTTGAAGTCTCTCTGGACTCTTGTGACTTGGACTCCTGCGTAGTTGATGTTTGCCCCTTTATTTTAGTGTTAAATGGGCCACTTCACCTTCTAGTTCTGGTTAAAACTTAGCTGTGTGTGACATCAGTTAGTAAGACATGGGTTGAGGTCTTTTATGACCTGTGACCTACATAGTTTGTATCAAATGCATTTGTTCTTCTCTCAGGGGTAAAGCTGCCCTTGGAGGTCCACGTTTGGCCCTCTTAAGACAAAAAGACAACTCTGTACCCAGAGTGAGTATGGCATCAAGGGGTGGGGATTCAGTGTTCCATTAATTGAGGCTGTTCACTAATGTCAACACTAGACTGCTTTTAGTTTTTGTAGCTCTTCATTAGTGTGACCTACGTTGTTGGCCTTCGGCTTCTTTTTGCTTTTGAGTTGGATCTTCGTGATTTAGTTTGGTGATAATGAGATTTAAGCCAGGAGATGAATAAGCAGGAGAGACTAAGTGATTCTGTGGCATGTATAAGGAGAGAATCGAGGCCTGCTTTCTCCTCTGCATTTTTTTTTTCCTTGGTAGCTTAGGCTCTGGCTTTCTTTTAGCCCTTCATTCCAGCAGAGACTAATGGAAGAGAACAAATGGACCCTTCTATTTATGGGAATGAAAAAGTGTTTATATTAATGCCCTGGTTTTTATATTATATATGTGTTGTGTTCATGTGTATGTGTATAAATTGTTTATTGCTTGATAGAGGGGAAGGAGTATTATCTTTTTTATAGGATTGGAAACAGGTCTTGCCCAGGATTACACAGCTTGCCAGAGGTAGAATTAGGCCCTAGGCACAGGTCTCCTAATTTCTAGCCCAGCTTCCTTTATATCTCATATCTGTTTTTTCTAACCTAAAAACCTATCTTAAACTCTGAATCAGAGCAAGAGCAGGAAAGTAGATAATAGGAGGGGAGATTAGGCAAGAGAGGTAGGATTTATTTTTTTCCTTTGTTCTATCTCTAGTTTTATTTTGCTACACAGACATAAACGCAGACACATGCACTCTCTCTCAGAATGATGTCATCTTTCACCTACAGCTTAACTCAAGAATTATCACTCAGCTTTCCAAGAAGCCAAGAATTAATAAGTTATAATGGAATCATTAAGCCCTGACCAGGTATCTCAGTTGGTTAGAGCATCATCCTGATGTGCCAGGGTTGCGGGTTTGGTCCCCAGTCAGGGCACATACAAAAAACAACCAAAGAATGAATGCATCAGTAAGTGAAACAACAAATCAGTGTTGCGCACTCTCTCTCTCTCTCAAAGCAATAAATATTTTTTAAAAAATGGAATCATTAAGAAACCACATGCCATTTCGCTTCAAGACCTGTTTTAAACACCTACAACCCATAAAACCTGGCTTTAGGAACCTTTTATAACTAAAGGGTTCCTTCTGGCGAGGAACTTTCTAAGTGGCGGTGGTGCATGGGATTGACAGCTGGGATTTTGCTAAACTCTAACGTCAGCCCATTGTTGGATCAGCTAATGCCTTGCCCTAGCCTGTTCTGCAAAGTCTTTGCGAGTGGTGCTGGGCAGTAAAACAACAGGAAGCTGCTTGCATGTTTTCTCCACCCAGGAGTGGTGAAAGGGCATAGGAAGGAGTCTGGAGAGCTGTACTACAGCATTGAAAAGGAAGGCCAAAGGAAGTGGTATAAACGAATGTCTGTCATCCTGTCCTTGGAGCAAGGAAACAGACTGAGAGAGCAGTATGGCCTCGGCCCGTATGAGGCAGTAACGCCCCTCACGAAAGCAGCAGATATCAGCTTAGGTAAGACCTTTGTTTCCTGAACAACTGCCTCTGGGCCCCTGCCCTCCCTGGGGTGGGAGGGATGCTTCCATAAATCTTAATAGTTCTCTGTGGTTTATGAGATGGTAATGAAGCGTCATTTTCTGGAGCCACTGCCCAGGACCAAATGGTAAGTCCTCAGATTGCTCTGGCCTCCCCAGTTCGATAGGGGAACAAACACAATTCAGAGATTGAAAGAGAAAATGTGGTGGCCTTCAAAGAGGCTTTCTGCCCCTGTGGGGGGATTGATGAAAGGTCAGGAGGCTCTGCCCAGCTTTTTGGAGTTCAGGGCCTTATCTCATAGGAGTTGACCAACCTTCGACTTATCCTATCATAGACAATTTGGTGGAAGGGAAACGGAAACGGCGCAGTAACATCAGCTCCCCGGCCACCCCCACTGCGTCCAGCAGCAGCAGTACAACCCCCACCCGGAAGATTACAGAAAGCCCTCGTGCCTCCACGGGAGTTCTCTCGGGCAAAAGAAAGCTTATTGCTTCTGAAGAAGAACGGTCCCCTGCCAAGAGAGGCCGGAAGTCTGCCACTGTGAAACCTGGTGAGTACTCCCTTTTGCCTCATTCTCTCTCGGACCATGGATGGATGCGAGGTCAGCTGCTAGAGAGATGGAGCCTGATATGAAGCAATGGCTGCTCTGTCCTGGCTACAAAGCTGGAGGCCCTGACAAGCCCACAGGTGGTAGGTACTCAGACAACTTTCTGCATCTTTCTTCACCATTTCCCAGCAGAGTGCAGTGAGGGGAGATAGGCCAGTCTTAATGGGAAATACTCATTGACTTCTCTGTAGGTTCTAGGAGGGAAAGGAGAAGCATTGAATTTTAAGCAGCTTCAAAATGGGTAAAATTTATCTTAGATCTCTTCCTTTGCCTGGCACCACCTACTGCCTCTGGAAGCTCTGCTCCCCTCTGTGCTCAGGGCCTGCAGCTACCCCCTTTCCGGTCCCTCATGCTTCTTATTAACAGAGGCGTTCTGTCCATCTGTTTTATACTGGGTCTCTGCTGTGGCCTAGACCCAGCCTCTGTGGGTTGTGGAGGAGCAGGGTGAAGTCCTCAGTATCTGCCCTGAGGGACCCCTCTTAGTCTAGCAAACTGAGGAAGTTTATTGGTTGTTACATTGTCCTGACACTGGAGCTCCTTTTGTGGTTTCCTGTGTATTTGAGTTGTGTCATCTCCATATCTGTCCAGCACCTCTGCTGTGTTTCAGCATATGCGAGTCATGGAACTCTGTGCTTCATACATATTACCTTATATAATCCCTATGAGGTACAGGTGCTAGAATTCACTTTCCAGTTAAAGAATCTGAGGCACAGAAAAGTTGGCTAAATTTCCCAAGGCAATCCAGAATTCAAACTCAGGCAGTCTGACTTTGAAGTCCAGGCTTATACATACTACATCACACTGTTCTCTTGCGGCTGGTTTTATTTTAGGGAGGCATGACCTGTCTGTCACCTTAGCCTCCTAATGAGCCTACGATTCGGCTTCTCCAAGTCAGGTATTTATTTTCTTTTCAAGGACTTATTGGGTGCACTCCTAACACGGGTGTTCTGGGAGTCATGGACTGGCTGGTTCACTTCCCTATCCCCCCGGTGTTGGGAGCTGGGACAGTTGAAGCAGGCTGTTTTGATGTGGCTCAATAACATGCAAAAATACTTTTACCACCAAGCATTCTGGTGACATCAGTGTTCATCTGTTGGGAACATTTCTTGGTAGTAAAAAGTGTGTGTGTGCGCGCGCGCGTGCGTGCGTGTGTGTGTGTGTGTTTTAAAGCCTGCTTCAAAATAACACATATCCTGGAGGAAAACCAGAGCACTGGGCAGGGAAATGGGCTGAAGACTTCAAAGTATTTTCACAGTTACCTAATCTTTGTATTAGAACTGCCTTTCTTCAGGTGACCTCAGAAGTATTTGGTTTGGCTGTATAAGAGCAATACTAGTTGATTTTCATTTATGAAAACAAGTATACATTGTCCTGACAGTGTAAAATGTAAATATATAAAATTTCTCTGCACTGTAAGTTTTATCCTAGGTGGTTGGCCATAGGAATGATCTTTGGTGGAAAGTTCATCAGGATTTGCCTCCCCATCCTGCTGGCCCGGGCCATGGTCTGCATCCGTCTACTAACTGCCTGTGTCCTTCCAGGTGCGGTGGGGGCAGGAGAGTTCGTGAGCCCCTGTGAGAGTGGAGACAACATGGGTGAACCCTCCACCCTGGATGAGCAGAGAGGGCCTTTGCCTCTCAACAAGACCTTGTTTCTAGGCTATGCCTTTCTCCTTACCATGGCCACAACAAGTGACAAGTTGGCCAGCCGCTCCAAACTGCCAGATGGTCCTTCAGGAAGCAGTGAGGAGGAGGAGGGTAAGGCACTTCCTTCACTTCCAGTCACTTTATGAGCCCAGGGGCCCCTAGCCATCTGTAGAGGAGGCAGGACAGGTGGCAACAGGTGGCAGGACAGGGGTCTCTCTTGGTCAGGGAAAACTACTATTTTCACAAAATTCCTCTTAATAAGTGGTTTCTCAAGACAGTCCTGTTAGGCAGATGAGCGATAGATTTTATCATCTGTTGTATGGATGAGTAAACAAACTTGAAGAGGTTAAATAATTGCTGTTTGTCCACGTAATGGTACAGTTGGGACTAGAACCACAGTGTTGATTTTACCCTACTATAGTCATCCAAGCCAGTGAAGTTTCTGAATTCCCACCTGTGTACGAGGGGCAGCTGCCA
Organism: Pteronotus mesoamericanus; assembly: GCF_021234165.1. Taxonomy (NCBI): domain Eukaryota; kingdom Metazoa; phylum Chordata; class Mammalia; order Chiroptera; family Mormoopidae; genus Pteronotus; species Pteronotus mesoamericanus. The sequence continues at coordinate 21,542,179 of NW_026555065.1, forward strand.
GAGAAAACCCACATGGGGGTAAAGTTCATTCTCTTGAGGTCTATGTGTAAGACTGGGAATATGGGGTGCCCCAGGGCCCTGTGTTCTAGGCCTTTTCAACTCTTATACTGCTTTTTAACCTTATACTAAATCTATGTGTTGTATTTCTGTTATTTATTACTGAGGATTTGAGTGAAGGCTGCAGTGGGGAGAGGTAAAATTATTTCAGCTGTCTAAAGAGTGTGTGATCTAGGAGAGAAAATGGACAGATACAAATGTATACACTTAATAGAAGTGATTGACAGCAGTATCCCAAATGTGTCTATAAATGCGAAAGGTCTGAGTGGAATGATGTTTTCTAGAAGTTCAAGTTCTGGCTAATGTTGAGCCTTGCAAGAGGGAATCGAATTAGGGAACATAGTTATCATAAATAGCACCAGTGCAGGTTTGTGATGTTTGGCATTTCAGGTATGTGGTTGACTCTTTCTTAATTAACCCAAAGCATCTCTTAGCAACTACTGCCATGTGGGGATCTGTACAGGGGTATGGGAAGGGTGGTCAGGGAGTGGCCATCAAGGATTATACTCTTGGAAGGTGCTTAAACAGAGTCGTCAGTACAGAGGTTCTGGGATGTGGCATGTGTGAGAGTTTTAAGGTTAACTGTACACCAAGCCTCGTTTGTCAGACAGAATTCAGGTAGCTGCTTTGGGACATAAGGTGCATGAGGAATTTCATAGCCAAGAATGTAGTTTTACTTTGATCATAAGTAACTGGGAGTCCCTTGAGGATTCTAGGAAGAGGTGTGTCATGGCCTCAAAAGTGTTGGCGGTCTTGCTGTATTTTGCTTTCACGTTACTGGACTCTAGTCTTTGTTCTCCAACACATTCCAACCCTTCCCTAGACCAGGACTTCACAAGGCAGCTTTGTAAATGTTTTATTTGTTGGCTGGTATATCACAGTCAAGAAAACCAGCTCTGGTATGAATTGCAGACTGCCCAATTCCTTAAATATCTGTGAGCTTGTGTGAACTCTTAAAAACTTCATTCAAAAATTCCTTCCATTCTCCCTTGCTGATACAGCAAGTGTTTTTAATCTCATCCTATAACCATGAGTAAGGGGAGGTAGGCCTTGTCTAAATGGGAAGGAATTTGGGCAGTTTGCTAGAGGGATCTCCAGGTTTCTTGTGGAAAGTGTGGTTATGGTGAAGATACCTGTTTTATGTTGCTCTTTCATCCTTGAACATTACCCCAACAGCACCGAAATCCTTGATATTTTTGGCATGAGAATGTTTAGAGGTTCCTCAGTCTCAAGAAACCTGAAGATGTTTGTACTAAAATAGTCCTACAGAATTAGTTTTCAAGAAACTGGGTGGGATGTTTTGCAGATAAATGGGAATTCCTTCAATGCCAGGGGATTAGTAAAACATTTGAATTTAACTTGAGACATTTTTATTAATGAGTTAAGAATACTGCACCCAGTCTCATTAGGTGGCACACTGTCAGGGACCTATCAGCCACATAGATAGTGACTCTGGAGTTGGGTTTATTTAGTACCTTTATCCTTGATTTAAATGATGGGATTGAAAACATGCTTCATTTTAGCCTCTGGTTGGGCAGGATCACTTTTAAGTCAAAAGTAATTTAAATTAAATCCAAACTGAGAAAAATTAGAGAAATGGACTGCCTAGACCTAGGTAATATTTGATTACACAAATGCAAGGATCTATAAGTGGCCATTAAAATCTAGGTAGATCAAGACTAGAAACAGTCCTGGATTAAGCAGACATAAAACAGAAGTCGAGAAAAATAAAGGACTTTGGCAGAGACTCTGCAGTGGATTGCAGGCACTGAAAATTGTGACAGGACATATTGAGATGGGTCAAAAGGTTCAGTAACAAAACTGAGAAATAGTCCTATTTTCTGCGTTTCTCAGAATCATTTAGAGTTTCCAGTTTGCTTTCATTTTAAGAAAAAATACGGAGAATGCCAAATCAAGAAGAGAGCAATCGAAGTGAATAGGCGGGCCAGTGAGACCTACCCAGAGGTGTGGAGGCCCAAGCCATCAGCAATGCCTGGGCTGCTCCAGCAGGCAGCGGAGAGGCCACCAAAGGGGGAGCCATCTTGGCAAGGGGTCTGCTCTACCAGGGTTCACTACTGGCTGTGATGGGGAAGCGGAGAGGTCCTGGTATTGAAATTTTATGCATTCTGTTGGGTTTTTTATTTGTGGTAAGTTCATTAGCACTTAATTTCCCAAAACCCCTAATTAACTAAAAATCTAATGTCTTTTTTTCTTTCTTTTTTTAAATGTTACTTATATATGAGAGAAGCAGATTACAAGACAACAAGTTCAAATTAGATATTTGGTTAAAAGAAGCAATTTCTAATTGCCTAGGGTCATTACATCTTCAGCTTCATCTCATAACTTCTACTTCATCCTCAAGACTGTAGAGCAGTCATTGATGTTGTGTCCTGAGGGACTTCAAGATCATCAAAGGTAGTTTTCAATAAAAAGGTTGAAACAGGATTTTCTAGCACATTATCACGTAATCCATTAAATTTGAAAAACCCTACTTTCTTTGAGTGTTTTGTTTTATTAGAGTTTTAGTGTATAGGGGGTAAAAATGTTGATAAAGGAAGAATTTGAAGACTCTATTATAGAAAGTGGTAATAGCTATTTTTCATCTCCACAGAAGGCAGAATTAGAGGAAATGGGCATAGTTTGCAGGAGAGATTTAGTGTGGGCCTGAGGAAGAACTTGATGGTAAGGGTGACTCAAACTGGAATATATCACCAGGGGAAGTGGTTGTGTCCATCCCCTATGAATAGTTTCATGACTCAGTCTTAGTGTAGAAATGTCTGATGTTTTTAGGTCTAGGGCCTACCTCCTTTTCTCACCCTACCCCTCTTGTTGTTGTCCCTTCTTTTGGCAGCACTTTATAGGCCTCAAGACAGATCTCTTTCTGACCCATCGGGAAGCCCTTGAGCTCTCTTTGGGATATTGTGCTCTGGGGGTAGCTGGGGAGTAGAAAGTAGCAGATAATAAAGCAACTGTAGTAATTGTTATCTTGGTTATGTTTTTTTTTTAATAGAATTTTTAGAAATTCCTCCTTTCAACAAGCAGTACACAGAATCCCAGCTTCGAGCAGGAGCTGGCTATATTCTCGAAGACTTCAATGAAGCTCAGGTGAGGAGTTTCTTTGTAGCTTCCCAGAGGGACAGTAATGAAGAGTCCACGAGCTATATTGAGAAGAGGCCTGAGAGGATAGTAGCTAGAGATTTCAGGAAGTGGGAAACTGCCAAAAGGTTGTTGCATGAAAAAGAACTGTTACTATGTACAAGGAAGAGAAGTTAGAACCTTGGGTTAGTTAATGACTTTAGTTCTTTTGCTGGGACAAAGCAGATTAAAACTTGTATTTAATAGAAATCCCTGTTACAGTGTTTCTGATTCTTTGCCTTAAATGCTGGATACATGGAATTTGATCTTCCCTTGAGGTTTTAGGCCCCCAGAAAGCTGCAGGTGAGGCAAGGAGAGATGTAGGGAAGCCATTGGGTCTTTCAGTGAGAAAAGAGACCTTGGTCAGGACAGGCTCAATCACTTTTTCGATAGTACAGTTAACCCTTACACAACATGGGGGTTACAACGGGCTGACCTCTCACACAGTCAAAGCTCCACATATAACCAGTCAGCCCTCCCCATAATGGATTCCCAGCAGTAGAGCTGATCCTTGAAAATGTGTTTGAACTATTGGATCAATTGAAAAAATCCGTAATGTAGACCTGTGCTGTTCAAACCCATGTTGTTCAAGGGTCAGCTGTATTTGGAAGTGTTCAAATCCGTTCTTGATGACTCTGGCTATTCAGGGACTTTCCATAGACATCACCAGACCCATCAGTTCTGCTCCTTTTCTTCCAGTGTAACACAGCTTACCAGTGTCTCCTAATTGCGGATCAGCATTGTCGAACCCGGAAGTACTTCCTGTGCCTTGCCAGTGGGATTCCTTGTGTGTCTCATGTCTGGGTCCATGACAGTTGCCATGCCAACCAGCTCCAGAATTACCGCAATTACCTGCTGCCAGCCGGTTACAGCCTTGAGGAGCAAAGAATTCTGGATTGGTGAGCCTTTAAGAGCCCATCTAGAATGATAGAAGGGAAGACAGCAAGCCTTTGTAGAGGAAGAATCTAGAGAGTAACTATTTCTAGAAACTGGAATGATCACATGATAAATTACAGAATTTGAGTAGGTTTGAGATTAGTAGTAGTTCACCTAGTTTGCTTCACTAGGGTACACTGGTTAGGTGAGTATTTTCATCTATGTTCAATATTCTCAACCTGTAAGGTTAGGGGACTAAGTTTTAAGCAAGGCATTTTAAAAATGTAGCCTCAGGGGCATGATTTGGTTTATTTTCCGCCCCAGGGCAAACAAGGAATTCAGAAGGGGTGGATTAGAAGGCCATGATCCCAGAGAATACATATCATTCTAAGAAAGAGGAAACGGGTGGTGGTGCCCAAATGCAGGGGTTTTTAAAGCATCCATATGTATCTTAGTCCCTTTGTACAAGAGCTACTACTGGATATTGTCTATCATGTTAAGGTCCTTCTAATTCCAAGCTGCTGTGTCTCTGACTCCTTCATAGGCAACCCCGTGAAAACCCTTTCCAGAACCTGAAGGTACTCTTGGTATCAGACCAACAGCAGAACTTCTTGGAGCTCTGGTCTGAGATCCTCATGACTGGAGGGGCAGCCTCTGTGAAGCAGCACCATTCAAGTGCCCATAACAAAGGTACCTCAAGAGTGTTTGTTGTTATTGCTGTAAGGATGTCCTTAGACCCATAGTTGTTAGGCCTTGTGGTTTAAGTCTCAGTCCTGACGATGGGAACACGGATAAGTTTAACCTAGGAGAAGAAAAGTACTACTTCAAGAGGTGAGCCAACATGAGTGAAACACTGGGCTGTTTATGCTTCTCTTGGCATCCAGCAGTGTATTTGCTAAATATTTTATAAGGTCAGCATTTAGCGATGATAACTTTTCACATTTGGTTGTGATCAGTTGCACACTGTGTTTGACATAAAGTGTTTTAGTTTGGGTAGAGCGGGATATACTGGCTAGGCACATCAGGCTTTTTAATGGAAGGCTAAATTGAGTCTCCTTTCCTTGTTCACCTTCCCCTGCTTCCTGCAGATATTGCTTTAGGGATATTTGACGTGGTGGTGACGGACCCCTCATGCCCAGCCTCGGTGCTGAAGTGCGCTGAAGCATTGCAGCTGCCTGTGGTATCACAAGAGTGGGTGATCCAGTGCCTCATTGTTGGGGAGAGAATTGGATTCAAGCAGCATCCAAAATATAAACATGATTATATTTCTCACTAAGGATACTTGGTCTTACCAGTTTTATTCCTTGTTGTTGTGGAGACTGTGTTTTAACAAGGTTTTAACTGTGTCTTGTGTGTAACTGGATTCTTTGCATGGATCTTGTATATAGTTTTATTTGCTGGACTTTTATGATAAAATAAATGTTGAATCTCTTTGGTTGTAGTAACTGGGATTTCTTCATCCACTTCTTTGAGCTTAATCTTAGCACAAGTAGTAAGACAAACAGTACCTTCTCTGTGGTTTTCAATACCCTGGTTCACTGTAGGAGGACAGCTAGTCTAGGAAAATAACAAGGAGTGACTTCTTAAAGTTTTTTGTGGCATCATTGTCAAAAGGTTATTGTGGGCTGTCTAAAATACTTCTAAAACCCTGATTTTACTGTAGGCCCAGATTAATAATTGTGCCAAAAGCTGAGTGAAATTCAGCACAGCTCTGTTTCCTGGCAATTAAAAAATAAATCTCCCTTCATAGGGTTGAGCTCACTAAACTGACCTGTGGGTACTGTGCTCTCAGAGCTAAAAGGCAAATGGACCAATTCTGTGAATGGGTGGTGACTGTAAACTTGAAGGGATGATACTCTCCAAGGATAAACATCAGAAACCCAGTGATAACTTGGAAATGTTAGAAGCTATAGTCACAGGTACAGAATTGTATTTCTAGTGTCACAGATGCTGGTAGTTACTCCTTCCCTTTGCATACCATCATCCCTGTTGCTGTCCTCTCATTTTCTAAAGCAGAGGTCAGAAATTTTTTTCTGTCAAATAGTAAATATTTTAGGCTCTGTGGGCCACTGACTGTGTCACAACTACTCATCTTTACCATGATGGCATGAAAGCAACCACAGACAACAGGTAAATAAATGAACGAGAGTGGCTGTGTTCCAGGAAACCTCTACAAACATGGGGGACAGGTGACGGTTTGCTAACCCCTGCTTCAGGGGCAGCAGTGGAAGGGGTCCTCTTTAGCTGATAATTGCAGGGAATAAGGATATAGAGTACGTGGTGGAAGGTGAATCGATGAGGACCAGACTGAGTGGCTACAAACTGAAGACATAATACTGCATTTTTTTTAGTTTAAAGGAAATTATTCAATGAATATTTATGTTCATTTACACTGATAAGAACATTAGTGATTACCAGCAATGGTTGGGCTAGATTTTAGAGAACCTCAGGTTCTCCTGAAATGGGAAAATTAGACCTGCAGTTTTCAGTATTTGAAATGGAACAATTTGACCTCAATTTTTTTAAGGGAGCTTGCTTCTTTGTTAAAAAAATACTTTAACTACATTGTTGATAGCTAGAATTGCCCTTTTACCGGTCTGAAATAATTGGAAGTTACTGGTAAAATTCTTCATAGTCACAGTTTTGAAGAACCTTAAGGATGGGACATTCTCAATTTCAATTTTCAAAAGGAGGAAAGAGTCTGTGGTATGAGGGGAAGCCTAGCCTAACCTGGTGCGCTTCTTGCTCAGCGGTGACATCCAGCAATTGACCTATTTATAAATATAATTTCTTATTTATACAAACAACAAAATATTTAACTTTCAGCTATATAGCACTTAACTGCTCTATCTCTTGCAGCTTGAACAGTAACTAGGCATGTAGTAGGTGCTCAATACATGAACTTATCTGACAGATGTTCTCAGTGTGATGGATCTTGTGTGGGCAGCACAGGGAGAAGTGATGCTGCGTGTCCTTTGTGGGCAAGTTCCAGTCTCCCCTTAGGTGGGGCAGACTCTTCCATGTGGGAACGAAGGGAAGGATTTGTGCCCATGAATGTTCAGTAATCGCTTCTAGGATGAAAGGTAGAGCCATCTCAGCAGTTTGCAGACATTCGGTGAGTGGCTAGAGAACGAGATGTTGGTTTTCAATCTTCTGTTAAAGGTGAGAAGGTGGTGGGATAGACTTGTTATTTCAGTTTGTGAACCAGAAATTTTCACATCCCAAAACTAGAAAAAAAGGAAAAAAGAGCCTCATCAAACATACTTTCCTAAGGTTTTCTTCATAGAAAATATGAGCGAGGGCAACCTGTGATCTAGATAATGTCACCTTGAAACTCAGTGGTTCTTTGATTCTTTTGCTAAAATTGCTTAGGAAAAATATGCTTGAGGATGTTTCAGAGAAAGGAGAACAATGATGTGCTTTTTAAAATGCGACAGACCTCTGAGAGAAGGCAACTATTGAATCTCAGTATTAGATTTAAAAAGTTTAGAGTTAGAAGGCGCCATCCCCTCCTTTCACAGAAACAGAAGCTGGGGGCCTGCCAGGCAGTGCTGCACTGCTAGTTAATGTCAGAACTGGGAACTGAAGCCACGGAGCCTACCCACACAGCAACACGCAACCGCGGAGAGAACTTAGAAGCCATCTCAGCCTCTGGAGTTCTGTATTTTACTAAGGTGATGAGTTTCACTGGAAAATAACCCATTAAGATTATTAAAGATGATCAGACATAGCCCTTTATCTCTCTGAGCCTTAGTTTCCTTGTTTATAAAATGAGGGAATATGGACTAGATGGTGGCTAAAGCCTGCTTCCAGCTTTGGAATTCTACAGCACGTTTTATAAAAGACACACACACGGTCCACTGAGTTCCCCAAGAGTGTTTCCTACCTGCCCAGAGTTCCACCAGCCTGGGTGTAATATTTGTTATAATCTAGTCGTAACAGTAGCTGAGCCAAATCCGAGTTGATTTGATGATTCCGAACACTGGAGAGAATCTTGAATAGGAGTGAAGACTGGCGGCTGAAGCCCTGCACAGAGAAGGACTCAAGCTGTCATTCCTCTTGACTCACCAACTCTCCATGTGGAAATGGCGGCCGGAGGGGTCGTCCTTGGAAAAGCCTTGCTCAAAATTCTATAGCACCACCTGGTCTTTCCACATTCCCATTTCTACTGGCTCCTGAAATGACATCTTAGTACTGAGTCCATAGGACGCAGGACTTCCTATGAAGTATTCTCTCATTCTTAGTAGGAATTTAGCAGCCAGTTTCAAATTAGTGTATTCTGTCATGTACTGGGTTTGGGGAGAGCCTGTGCATTTTTGTTACAGGAGCTAATTGTAATCTTGGTGAGATAAGAGGTTAGGTTAAGGAAGTAAGGAGGGTGGTGGATATGAGAAAGTGAGAGCAAAGCCAATGCATATTTGGTGGGTTGAATAAACTATTGAGGGCTGAACTATATTTGAAGGCAGAGGTAACAATGATCTGCTTCAAGATTAATTGATAACTAACATTTTAAATTTGTATCTTGTTATTTCTCTGTGTATATACTGGGGGAATGCCAGGCAGACTCACCTTCACCAGGATGCTCAGCTGGGCGGCCCCACGCTCATCCAGTGGGCCCAGGTTCTGACTGACCAACGAGCAAAAGCTATGACAGAGATCCAGGATTTCATTCAGGCAGTGAAACACCTACCCAGGATATAAGAGCTGGCATTAGGAAAAAATACATGAAATTAAAGATTTGGGGAAATAATCTAAGAGCTAACTTATTCTCATGCTCCCACATCTGACCTCAGGAGAGACAATGCTGTGTGCAAGTCTTGCCAATCCCTCCAAATGCAACATGTGTAAAACAAATCCTCCCCTTCCTGGCAAAGATGCTACTGTACTCTTAATCACCCCTGCACAAAATGTCCACTCTAGCCACATTAAACTAATCATCATTTCTTGGACCCACTGTGTGTGCTCCTGCCTTGAGCTTTGCTTTCAGAGTTGTTCCCTGTGTGTGGGATGCTCTTCTCCTAAAACCAGGTCTCCCTCCCTTGGTGGAGCACTCCCTCCCCATGAGTCTTTAGTGACCTAATTCTCTCTCCTCTGTATTACCTGTACTATTCACCTTGCATTTGTTCAGCCCATCTGTGTTGTTACTGATCTGTATATGTGTGTATGTCCTGTTTCTCCAACTAGATTGTGAGCTCCTTAAGGGCAGAGCCATGACTTATACCTCTTTGTATCCCTAGTGCCTTGCATAGTAAGCATTCAATAAATATTCAGTGATGACCACCTGCTCTGAGATTCTGATTTCCCTAAGGATGCACTCATGGCATACAAAGACAGTCTACTGTCACAATGGTTCTTGGTGGCTTTCAATTCACTGAACCCTTTGGAGTGGCATTTATATAACTCACTCTTCCTTAGTGCAGAAAAATAACAGCCCAAATACCAGGACAAAAGAGAAGTCTGTAAGCACTTGTAGTCTGCACAACTGAGGAATGATAATTAGCTCACATCAGAGATAAAGTGTAACTGTGATAGTAGAAACTACAAGGGGTCATTTTAACCTTCTTGTCTTTTTCCTGGAATTGGAATCGGCTTGTGCACTTTAAGGAATGCTGGTACCTGGGTCCCACTCCAGGGACTCTTAATTTAAGTGCTCTGGGTCCTAGATTTTTTAAAGCACCCAGACGATTTTCATGTGGATTCAGAGTTGAATAACTTCCCTGGAGGAGAAATGCATATGTACATATGTGTATGTATCTACACACACATATTAGAGAGGAGAAACTACTCCAGTTGAAAGCTGAAAGACCAACTTTCAAACAACTAATCCTTATCCAAAAGATTGATAGGAAAGTAAATTCCACATGCTTTGCGCTGGTCTATCTATGGTGTCAGAAAGGTTTATAAAATTTCTTGAAATCCTTGTGAGGGTGAAGCACCTAATTCTTTCATCTATAGCTAGCTGCTCACCACTTTCTATGATATATTTCAGAAATTCAAAGACATTTACAACCCCTTTTAACATTCCCTTTTGTTTTACTTTATAAATTATTAAAAATGTTTCAAACAGAGAGTGAACAATTACTCAATGATAGTTCCATATCCTTGCAACTTTAAGGGAACAGCCAGGCTAGAAGCAGTCTTAGGAAACCAACCAGTCCCTACTTACCGGTTTCAACAAGATAAAGGACTGAGCCAGCAAATTGCTCAGGAAGTGGTCGTGAGCCAATCGTATGCTTTCAAAGTCTCGGGTAGAATTGATTTGATGAAGCAGCTGTGAGAACTGAGACTCCAGCACATCTACCTGATAGACAATTACACAAATAATTTTAGCACCTTGCATATTCTGAGCACTCAAGGACACTAAGATGTCTGACAGGATGACATATAGTAGAAATTCTTTGCTTCTTATCTCAGCCACTTTAAGGCTGACCAGAGACACCCTTAAAAGACCTAGCCTTTTAGAAAGTTATTTGCCTAATTCTAAACAGCTTCCAATGTCCTGGCAGATTCCCTACCCCACTGCCTGCCCCAACCCAGGCCCCTCATGCCACGTCCCTTCCACTGACTGACTTGGTTAGGTCCTATAGGATTCCAGAAATTCCAGCAAACTATGAAAATAAGGGTAGAGCCCTAGCTGGTAGCTCAGTTGGTTAGAGCATCATCCTGATAGGCCAAGGTTGCAGGTTTGATTTCTGGTCAGGGCACATACAAGAAACAACAAATGAATATAGAAGTGGGACAACAAAGTGATGTTCCTCCCTCCCTCTCTCTGTCTCTTCCTCTCTCCCTAAAATCAATCAATAAAAAAATTATTAGGAAAAGGGTAAAAAATAATTAAATACTGCCGATGAGGACCCTAACTCCTCATTCTCTTTTATTTTCACTCTCCTCTAAAATGCCCCCAAGAAACATGCCTAGTGATAAAATCATGAATTTTCTCAAACTCCCAGTGTTTGACCAAACGCAGAATTGTGGCCCCTCTTCAATAACTGCTGCCTATGCCCTGGACTTCTCTTCATATCCCTTCTACTCATCTGTCAGCACAGACCTGGAGGTAGTACTGAAGATTATCCACCAAGAATGCCATGTGGTTTCTTAGGCGCCACTTGACTGCGTCTGTCTGGTTGGACTTGAGGTGTTTCCGCTGCATCTGGAGGGCCCAGCAGTGCTGCAGTTCGGCTTGTACCCTGCGCACGCTCAGTAAGTACTTGAAAACAACATTGTACCTGGGACAGAAACATTAGGCCATGCAAGATAAAAATTCACTCCCTTCCCCTATCTGCTTGACAGACCCTAGGACTTTGTGCCTCTAGCCCCTCCCCCAAAAGGCAGGATGTTAATTAGAATGGCTAGAGATGTGGACAAATAAACTGGTTTATTTATATTATGGACTGTTACATAGTCATCAGTTGAACTTCAGCTGTACAACCCAACAAAATGACTCCCAGTAATATTTTGCATAAAAAAGATAAAAGATTACACATAGTCTCATACCTTTCTTATAGTGGTTTAAACTTTTTTTTTTAATGGAAAAAAGTATACTTTGGGGGAATATATACAGAGATGTTATAAAATATATATATATGTATAAAAATATGGAATTTAGGATAGTGGTCTCTCTGGGATGCGGGAGGCAAGGGGGCAGGACTGTATTGGACCACACAGGCAGATGGACATTATTGTCAGTGCTCTAGTTTTTGTGCTGGGAAGTGGTTTTCTGGTGTGTGAGTGTGTGTGTGTGTGTGTGTGTATGTGTATGTCTAGAAGGAAAGAAGGAGAGTCTTGCAAGGACCCATAGGGATAATTATGTTAGGAACCAAAGATTTTTGTTAATCTGATTTTGTGACCCTGAAGCCAAAAGAGAAAATAAAATCGAGGGCTCCCTTCACTGAGATCCCCTCACAGGAAGCTCAGGGGCTAGTTGCCTAATGCTGAGCCCTGAACTGAGAAGACGCATGAGAGGAGCAGGAGATGCCTAGTAGAACAGCGTGGTTTTTAAAAATTGCCTATTTTTAAAAAAATATTTGTAGAAAGAAGGGAGGAGAGGGAGAAAAAGAGGGAGAGAAACATCGATGTGTGAGAGAAACATTAATTGGTTGCCCCTTGCATGCACCCCAACCAGGGACTGGCCTGTCACCCAGGCACACGTGTCCTGTCTGGGAATTGAACTGATGACCTTTTCACTTTGCAGGGCGATGCCCAACCACTGAGCCACACAGGTCAGGGCTAAAAACTATCTATTTCTAATGGAACAACATATTGAAAATAGTACACCTTGTTTGGATTCTGATTTGAATAAACCCAACCATTTTATTTATTTATTTATTTATTTATATAAATACATGTTAATATAAACATTTCTATAATATAAATATGTATTAAATATAAACACATATTAGAGAAAAACTGATTTGTGCTCCACTTACTTATATAAATGTATATATAAAAATACATATAAATATGTATTAAATATATACACTTATTTTAGAAAGAAACAGCAATTTGTTCCTCCACTTATTTATGCATTCATTGGTTGATTCTCATATGTGCCCTGACTGGGTATCAGTTCTGCAACCTTGGCATATTGGGATGACATTCAAACTGAGCTACCCAGCCAGAGGGGGAAAAACAATAGAACTTTTAGATAACTGGGGAAGTTTCAGTATGGACTGGATATGTGATAATAAGGAATTAATAATTTTATTGGGCATGATAATGGCATTGTATTTAGGTTTAAAAAAACGCCTTTTTGAATTGCATAGTGATGGAGTGAAATGACACGTCTGGGATTGCTTTATAGGCTCTAGCAAATAGATTAGATAGATAGATAGATAAAACCAGTACTGTAATATTGATGGTTACTAAAGTGGGATAGTGTATACATGGGAGTTCATTATAGTCCATGCTTTTGTTTATATTTGGAAATGTTCACAATAAAAAGTGGTGGCAGGTAAATGGAGACAAATGTATGTGAAAAATAAAAAAAAGAAATTAATTAAAAATAAAGTTTTCAAAATACATCTGAGTTTGATTTCTTTAAGGGTATTAAGAGCATACTAAGTGAAGAGATGAGTGGACTCTTACGGCTGTGGGCTCTAAACCTGCCAGAGTCTTCCCCCTGAACAAGCCTTATCTTTTCCAGTTTATGCCTAGTCTCTCATACCTTAAGCTTCCCTACCCCCAAAAAGTAAAGGGGGTTGTGAACAAGAAGAGGGAGGATTAAGAGGCCCTTTGGTTCATTTGCTTCCCTCTTCTCCATTCGTCTAGCTTGAGCATGACAGCTTCCATCCTGGAGCAGGCCAGGGGCCAGTGCCAGAACCTGTACTAGGATTTGGGACATCCCTGAAATGGCTTGGGGATGGATTTCAGAGGCTGCCAGCAGCTAAGTATGCTTCTCTTGCTGCCTTTCTCTAGAGCTCTAGTTTCCCTCTGGTTTAGGGCCATTAGGTCCCAATGGAGTTGAGGAACAGCACTTGGCAGGCTCTCAGGGTAAAGACCAAGGCAGCTCCAAGAGTCTTACCACCTTGGTTTAACACTCCTTGACTCCACCCTCCACCCAGCTTGGCTGCCCCCACTGCCTCTCCCTGGGGATAAGGAGGTGATCGCCTCAGTGGCTAAAGTCCACAACAAACACTTGATCTTGGAAAGTCTTCCCATGTATATAAAAAAAATTAGAAAAGTTAGGGAGGAACCTTGTCAATCTGATAAAATTATCAAAGGCCGGGGTCAATAACAGGCAGCCTGTAAACTGCTTGTTATTTTGCCATCAAAAACAAAACAAAAAATACCTCTGGTGGTTTTAAGGGTTTAAACTTCTCATTTACTCCAGTGCCCACCACTCCCTACTGTCTCATGTCGATGGCTTCACTTACTAATGTTTTCTGTCTGGCTCCTGAAGGCATCTGAGTTTGCAACCTCTGATTTACAGACAGCTGAAAAGCTATTCTGGTGGCTGTTGTTCTCCCACCCATTCTATTCCTGCTTTCTTCCCTAGAAAGGGAAGGAAGGTGGGTCATATTTACCTGTGAGAAACTCAAGAAATACTTACTTTTCCAGGACAGCAGGAGTGAAGAGAATGTGCAGTGGCCACTGCACTTTGTAGGAAAGACCTAGGGCTGCCCAGCCCGAAGCAGGGGCTTCCCGAGGAGAGGTTTCCCGAGAAGGACCTTCTCTGGCCTGAGTAGCATCTGTCAAGAAGAAAAGGAAGGGTGTCTAGATTAGACTTTGCTAATCTGGAACCAGAGCTTCAATAGGTGAGTGGCACTCATGAAATGAGCACTCACGCAGGCTTCAGTGTCAGAAGCAGAAAGGGGACAGAAAGGAGATTTAGAGAGGCAAGGAAATGTCTGTGTGAAGTTCTCTTAGGAGGTCTTTAGAGATTGTTCTTTCAGCCTTAAAGTCTGGAGGCTTGATATAAACAGACAATTCTAGTGGCATGACAAAAACAAAAACCACTGTCTGTACACCTCACTCAGCCTCTCTGGACTTCCTTCCCTTTTCTTCCATATAAAATTAGGGCAAGCTGGTTTCTAAGGTCCAAAATGATATGGTTTCTGTGGAGGTGGATGGAAGCAGAGATAAGAGAACAGATGATGACCAGTAGGAGCAGGAAGATGCAAGAAAGAAGGCAAACCTTTATGCTCCTTTCCATGGTACTCAATTGTCAAGTGCAACAGAGGGAGAAGGTTGTCATCATCTAGCAACACCTTGTGTGCTGACTGTTGGAAGGCCACATTCACATCTGTAACAAGGAACACACAGGTTGACAAGAATGCCTGGCCACATAACAAACAGTTTTCCACCTCTCTTGAGCCTGCCTAATACTAGTGGGATGCAGTAGATGTTGGTTGCTTTTGTCTGACTAGCATGCTTTCCTCCTCCTCTTGCTGACATCTTGATTTTCCTTGGAGAATCACCCCTGCCCAGTACAATCCATGTAGTTGACAATACCTGGTCCTAC
Organism: Pteronotus mesoamericanus; assembly: GCF_021234165.1. NCBI lineage: Eukaryota > Metazoa > Chordata > Mammalia > Chiroptera > Mormoopidae > Pteronotus > Pteronotus mesoamericanus. The sequence continues at coordinate 21,557,207 of NW_026555065.1, forward strand.
AGGTTGGCAGGTGACTTAGGCATGATCAAATGGAACACAATATTCTATCCTGATACACTGTTTTGTTTAGGGCTATGAACATGACCTAAGTCAGGCCAACTAAAAGGCTCTCTTCAGACTGAAAGTGTATGTGTGAGATAAACAAGAACTCAGCAAATAGCATGTGAGCTTTGTTGGAGGCCATCTTGCCACCATATGAAATAGGCCTGAGAAGAAAGGCAGTGGTAAAGATGGAATGACACCAAGTCCTGAAGGTGTCACATGAGCCACTGGATCAAACTCTGCCTAAAGTTATTATACCTCTGAACTTTTCAGTTCTAAGAATCAATAAATTATTTTTTCCCTTTGTTTAAGTGAGTTTGAATTGGGTTATTTGCAACCAGAAAGTCCTATGTAAGTGGACATCTATTGTTTTATAGAGCTAGAAAAATAGTAATGTTGTCTTCACTCCCTTCCCCCCATTTTCTTTTTTATTTTTTTAATTCTCATCCGCACCCAACTCCATCACATAGTATGAATGGGAATGGTGATCATTCCCATTGGCCAAAGGTAAACATTTTACTGAAGCAGGCACATCTTAATGTCTGACCTCTTTGGTTCAGGGATAGGTATATGATCTAGACGAGGCTAATCAAAACCCCTTCCTTGAAATCTTTTAATTTGCTACCAGTGAGACCAGGTCGGGTTCCTCCAGTAGACAGTGTGAGGCATGTTCCTAGGAACAAGTGGCCATGTTTCCAGATGGGAATGAAAGGCCATCAAAGAGTATACAAGAGGCCCAGAAAAGATATGCTAAGACAGAATCCTAGGAGAATTCAAGCCCTGAGATTCAGATGTTCTGAGGCTCAGCTATTCCCCACCCCATGGAGTAAGAAATATAATAGCAAATATATTCCCTTTTCTACCCAGGTTATTGGTTCAGATGAGGCATCCATCATCACTATCTAAAGAATTTTAATACAGTAAGGGCAACAAGTTCCACTGTGTCCCATAAAGCCTCTATGGCTATAATCTGATGAGATAAAATACCTGGTCTGAAGGCCTGTATCAACTCTTCCAGGAAAGGTCACAGCCAAGAGGCTGCTGCCAGTATCCTCAGCATGAAGCCAACCTGAGAGGCTTTCCATCTTTGGAAACACTGCTCTATAACTCACCAGTCTGCTCTGATGTGGAGCAGGCCTAAATGGTTCAGCAACAGCCAAGAGATACCCTACCCCTTCAGTAAACTGGTAATTCTCAGGCCCACAGGGCAATTACCATGTTCCGTTACTGCAGTGGGTGGTGTTTTTAACATGTGTTGAGCTGTGTCAATGAAGGCCTGAAACAGTTCTCCACGTCCCAGAAGATAAAAGTCTTTAATGATCTGCAGAAAGAATTTCAATTTACAACTTGGTAATCCAGCAGGGCCATGAGCTCCTCACTATCTTACTGGAATTACACATATCATTTCCAGATCTCATCAGTTTGAGCTACCCTACAAAAGGAAATAGGGTTTTGACATTTCCAAGGGGCATACTTAGCAATCGCTCAGGGCAGGATGACTGGTGTGTCTTTGTTATCATTTATTCAGTGAAAACACAGTTATATTACGCTAGAAGAAAGTTAACACCTAAAGTTTTGTACTGTAGTAAATTTGTAGGATTAGGTGGAGTTGGCACATTTGCCTGAGGACATATCAGGATACTCTAGAAATCTGGGTACAGGCAACCTGTTCGCAGGAGAGGCTAGAGAATGAAGGCAATGCCCACCAACATCATTTTGATTACCTTCAGCTGACCCAGCAAGTCTGACTCTTCCACCATCAGCTTCCAGAGATGCTGTGAAAAGAACCAATAAAAGAGAGACAAAATTTCATTACAATGAAAACTTCTGTAAAAAATGGTTTTGTACAAATCCAATAATGTATTGAATAAAAGAATATAAACGATGACCAAGTTGGGTTAAACCCAGGAACAAAAAGGTAATTTAAAGTAAAACAAGATACATGAGATGGAAATGTTCTGAAATTAAATGGTGATGATTATGTAACACTGTGAATACACTAAAAATCACTGAATTCGTATACTACTTTTAAATGGCTCATATGGTGTTATGTTCATTGTATCTCAATAAAAAATTAAAAATTTATATAAGTATTTAATAGATTAAAGATCAAAAAAGAACCACCGTATGATCAATAGATACAGAAAAAGCGTTTCATAAAAGTCAACATCCATTCATGATTTTAGGAAAAAACAAACAAGGAATAGAAGAAACTTATTCTTAGAAAGGGTATATCCCAAAACCCCACTGCAGACACCCCATTTCATGGTGAAACATTATAAGAAATTCTTTTAAAGTCACTCAAAGTTATATAAAGACTTTGCCAATGCAGTAAGAAAAAATATATATTACTGGAAAGGAAGAAATAAAACTGTTATTATTAACAGATGATATCATCTGCGTAGAATAAGAGAACTGTTACAAAGGTTATTAAAACTTTAGTAAGAGAATTCAGCAAGGTTGAGGATTAATATTCAGAAATCAACTACATAACCATTACCAGTATCAGGTAAAATCATGAAAAGGATTTGTTCAGTGAAGTGATCAGCACTGATTCAGGGTGTGCAGAATCTCCACCCTGGGACTGATTCCCTCCTCTCTCTTACTGGAACTAACATAGATTAAGAACTGGTCTGTGACCCTCTCTAATGCACATTAATAGACAAAGTAGCTGACATGCCCCGGGAAACATAAGCACACAGGTCAAAATAACTAGACATGTGAAGAGTAAAAAAAAAAAAACAACACAACAGACTAGACAACACATACCATGTGAAGCAGAAGTTTTACAATAGAGTGGATTCTATAGTATGTCACCCATATCTCCCCTGTCTTCATTACCCCAGCTATTGGGAGTATTGCCTGATGTTGAGCTTCCAGGAATTGACTTTGGCTAAAGGGAGCTTCCTCATTGATGGTTCTTCTCCGTGAGAAGAGTCCACATCCAATTTCTGATGCAGATGTACAAGTGCACAGCCCTCGAACCTCAATTTAGGACACTTCTGAAGGGCTATTATAGCTTCAGAACTCTGTGTAGGATTGGCCAAAGCTTCTGTTGCAACTACACCACAGTTTGCCTTCTCTCTCTGCTCAATTCCATTTCCCTCATTCCTTGCTACCAATTTTAGTCTCAGAACCTGTTTCCTGGGAAATCTGACCTATGAAACACACCAGAAATTTTAAATACTCTTGATAAACATGCTTAAAGAGGTAAGAATAGTAGCAACATAAATACACAAAAGAAATTTTTAAAAAAGTTGCTAGAACAATTGGATATCTACATGCAAAAAATTAAAAGTTGATTGATTCATACCTTGCACTACATAAAAAATTAAACCAAAATGATCACAAACATAATAGTAAAACTGAAAACTATACATTTTTTCAGAGGAAAACAAAGGAGAAAATCTTTGTGATCTTGGGTTAAGCAACGGTTTCTTAGGTACAATGCCAAAAGCAAGAACCATAAAAGAATAAAAATTGATAAATTGGATTTAATAAAAATTAACTTCTGCTCTTTGAAAGACAGTGTTAAGAGAATGAGAAGGCTTCATAGACTGGGAGAAAATATTTGTAAGTCCCATATCAAAGGACTTAAAACTAGAATACAGAATTCTTGAAATCCAACAGTAAGAAAACAAAACAAAACAAAACAAAAACAATAAAAATGGACCAAAGATTTGAACAGACACTTTACCAAAGAAGATATATGCATGCAAATAAACTTACAAAAAAACCACCATCAGTCATTAGGGGAATGCAAATTAAAACTACTATGAGGGAACAATCCAAATATTTTTCAACAGATGAAAGGAAAGCATATTGGTATGAACAATGGGGTATTACTCAGTAATAAAAAGGAATAAATATGGATTGCATGCAACATGGATTAATCTCAATTATGCTAAGTAAAAGAATAAAGTTAACCAAGGAAGTGAAAGACATATACAACAAAAACCACAAGATGTTGTTGAAAGAAATCAAAGATGGCACAAACTGAAGGGCATTCCATATTCATGGATCAGAAAAATCAATAGTTAAAATATCCATATTACCTAAAGTAATATATAGATTCAATGTAATCCCTATCAAAATTCTAAAGGTATTCTTCAGAGAAATAGAAAAAACAATGATATGATTTGTATGGAACCACAGAAGACCCCAAATAGTCAAAGCCATCCTAACAAAGAAGAACATAGTCATAGGTATCATACATTTTAATTTCAAACTATATCACAAAGCTACAGTAATTTAAAAAATATGGTACTGGCATAAACAAAGACAGAAACCAATGGAACAGAACAGAAAGCTCAGAATTAAATACCCCTGCCCTGGCTGGTGTGACTCAGTGGATTGAGTGCTGGCCTGTGAACTGAAAGGTTGCTGGTTCAATACCCAGTCAGGGCACATGCCTATGTTCAGGTCAGATCCCTAGTTGGGGTGTGAGAGGCAACCCACATATTGATGTTTTTCTCCCTCTCTTTCTGCCTCCCTTCCTGTTTCTCTAAAAATAAATAAATGAATAAAATCTTTAAAAAAAAAGATTTAAGTCCCCACATATAACTAGCATACAGATTTTTGAAACCCAACAGTAAGAAAACATAACAAAAACAATAAAAATGGACCAAAGATTTGACAAGGGGACCAAGAACATCCAAAGAGGAAAGGATTGTCTTTTCAATAAATGGTTCTGTGAAAACTGGATAGACACATGCATAAAAATAAAATTGGACTCCCATTTTACACCATACACAATAATTAACTCAAAATGGATCAATGACTTAAACATAAGACCTACTATATAAAGTTCACAGAAGAAAATAGAGGGAAGAAACTCCTTGACATTTGTCTCAGCAATGATTTTTTTAATATGACACCAAAATCACAAACAACAAAGCAAAAAACAAGTGGAACTACAACAAACTGAAAAGCTTCTGCCCAGAAAAAGAAATAATCACCCTGGCTGGGTAGCTCTGGTGGTTAGAGCATCATCCTGAGACACCAAGGTTGCAGGTTCAATCCCTCATCAGGGCACATACAAGAATCAATGAATGAATGCATAAATAAGTGAAACAACAAATCGATGTCTCTCTCTCCCTCTCTCTAAAAATCAGTTAAAAAGAATAATCAACAAAATGAAAAGGCACCTACAGAATGAGAAAAAAATACATGCAAACCATATATCTGATAAGGAGTTAATATTGAAGGTATATTAATAAAACTCATAAACTCAATAACGAAATATCCTCAACCCAATTAACAAATGGGCAGAGGAACTAAATAGACATTTTTCCCAAGAAAATATCCAAATGGCCAACAGGAACTTATAAAGATTATTAATCAGCAGGAAAATGCAAATCAAAACTAGAATGAGATATAACCTCACACCTGTTAAAATGGCCATGATCCCAAACAAGATGAACCCAAAAAGGCCCACACCAAGACACATCACAATTAAAATGCCAAAGGTTAAAGACAAAAGAGAATTTTAAAAGCAGCAAGAAAAATGCAGTTAGTTACCTACAAGGGAGCTCCAATAAGATTCTCAGTTGATTTCTCAATAGAAATTTTGCGCGCCAGAAGCAAGAAATATTCAAAGTGATGAAAAGCAAGGACCTACAACCAAGATTACTCTATCCAGCAAAGCAATTATTTAGAATCAAAGGACAGATAAAGAGCTTCCCAGATAAGAAAAAGCTACAGGAGTTCATCATCACCAATACTATGAAATGTTAAAGGGTCTTCTTGAAGAAGAAGAAAAAAAAATATGAACACTAAAATGGCAACAAATACAATCTATCAATAATTGAATCTAAAAAACAAAATAAATGAACAAGCAGAACAGAAACAGAATCATAGTACAGAGAATGTTTTGATGGTTACCAGATGGGAGGGAGGTAGGGGGGATGGGTAAAAATAGTGAAGAGATTAAGATGTACAAATTGATTTTTACAGAATAGTTTTGGGGATGTAAAATACAGTATAGGGAATAGAGTAGCCAAAGAAATATATATGCATGACCCATGGACATGGACAATGGTGTGGGGATTGCCTGAGGGAGTGGGGGATTCTGGGAGAAGGGGGGCAAAGGGGGAGTTGGGACCGCTGTAATAGCATAAAGAATAAAATTTGAATTAAAAGATCAAAAAATAAAATGGCTATCATCAAGAAGATAAGAAATAATGTGTTGATGAGAATGTGGAGAAAAGAAAATCTTTGTATTCTGTTAGTGGGAATATAAGTTAGTTCAGCCACTATGGATAATAGTATGAAGTACAGGTTCCGCAAAAAATTGAAAAATAGAACTATCATCTGACCCAGCTATTGCACTGCCAGGTATTTACCTGAGGAAATCTGAAACACTAATTCAAAAAGATATATGCACCCTTGTGTTCATTACAGGATTATTTACAATAGCCAAGACAGGGAAGCGACCTAACTGCCCACTGCCAGATGAATGGAATTATTACTCAGCCATAAAAAAGAATGAAGTCCTGCCATTTGTGACAACATGGATGAACATCTCAGAGGGTATTATGCTAAATGAAATAAGCCAGACAGAGGAAGACAAATACAACATGATTTGATTTCACTTAAATGTGGAATCTAAAACACAAAAATGAACAAGTAGTACAGAAACAAACTAATAGATACAGAGGACAAATTGATGGGTGCCAAATGGAAAGGTAGTTGAAAGGATGGGTGAAAAGGGGAAGGGATTAAGATGTACAAATAGGCAATTATAAAAATAGTCATGAGGAAATAAAGTGTACTATAGGGAACATAGTTAATATTGTAATAACTGTGCATGGTGCCAGATGGGCGGTAGATTTGTCAGGGCGATCACTTAGTAAGCTATATAAGTGTCTAATCACTGTTGTATACCTGAAAGTAACATATTGTATGTCAACTGTAATTGAAAAATTTTAGAAAAGAATCTTATGTTTAGGATACTTAATTTTTTTTTTATTTATGGATTTTAGAGAGTGAAGAATGGAGAGAGAGAGAAACACTGATTTGTTTTCCCACATTTATGCATTCAGTGATTGATTATTTCATGTGCCTTGACTGGAGATTGAACTTGCAACCTTGGAGTATGTGGACCAACTGCACTACCAAACCAGGACATGTGTAGAATACCTGGAGAAGAGTGCTATTTCAGTGAATGGATCTGACAGCTCTTCTATAATATAGTTAGAGAAGTGTTTAAAATGACATATTAATGTTTATATGAGTATCCTGTGTAAGCTAAGAAAAAAAGGAATAAACTGTTGATACACACAACATGGATTAATCTCAAAATAATTATGCTGAGTAAAAGAAGCCTGACTCACCTCTCACCAAAAAAGAATACATATTGTTTGATTCTATTCATACAAAACCTAGAAAATGCCCACTAATCTATAGTGACAGGTTATATGACAGATTAGTGGTTGCTTGGGAGAGGCAGGGCAAGAAGGATGGGATTAAAGCACATGGAAAAGTTGAAAATAAAAGAAGGAAGAAGACATATCAGGTAACTGTGACCTGAAAGAAATATGTATAGTGATCTTAATAACTAATAGAATTGAAGTCAAAATATACTATACACATATACAAATGTATGTGATAAAGAGGACATTGTGTATACATAAAAAATAACAATATATGTTCCTAACAAATATGCACATATCTAACATATAACCTGAAAGTGAGGAATTACAACATACATAGAACTCTAGACTCAGAATATACATTCTCTGGGCACATGGCAAGCAATTAGAAAGAAAAAACAGATCTGCTAAGAGTCCATTAAAGAGCCTCAATAAATTCCAAAGGACTAATATACAAGCTATATCCTCCAACTACAGAATAATTAAACTAAAAATTAATAAATTCTTTGGGTTAAAAAGAAAATCATAAAGAAAATTTAAAATTTCTTAGAATGATAATGAAAACACTACCATAGGCCAAAAACTCTTGGGACAAAGTCAAAGCAATAAATACAAGTACCTACTCCCTCCTGGCTTACAGATCAGAAGCTCTGGAGGTAAGGACTTGGTCCAAGTACATTTTAAGATTTCCACAGGTGATTCTATGCACAGCCAGAGTTGAAAACCACTAACATAGTTAACAGCAGAGTTGACTAACTAAAGATCTCATTTCTTGTTACCATATACTTGTGAGCCAAGTTTTATCATACGCCAAGGAACATACACCCATTTGAAAAAATTACTGAGCCCTGGCTGGTGTTGCTCAGTGGATTGAGTGCCGACCTGTGAACCAAAGGGTTGCCGGTTGCTTCCCAGTCAGGGCACATGCCTGGGAGGTGGACCAGGTCCCCAGTGGGGGGCGAATGAGAGGCAACCGCACATTGCTCTCCCTCTCTTTCTCCCTTCCCCTCTCTCTAAAAATAAATAAATAAAATTTAAAAAGAAAAATTACTGATCATTATTCATATAAGAACACTGGACTAGGCAGAAGTCAAAAGAGCTGTTTCTGATCTCATCTTTGTTACTTACTGTGCAATGCCAGACAAGTTAGCTTTTTGAGTTTTTTTTTCCATATATAAGAATGGAAAAATTATACTCGTTCTCCCTTCCTCAGGGGTATCATATCACAAATGACAGAATAAGTAGTAAGGCCATTTTAAAATGTAAATAAGGCACTAAATTTAGTCTATAGGAATAGAAAAATTATATTTGTTCTCCCTTCCCCGGGACTATCATATCCACAAATGACAGAATAAGTAATAAGGCCATTCTATAAGGCACTAACTTGAGTTATTGCCAACCTCTGTATTATCGATGGCGTCAAAATCAAATAAAACCAAGACCTCCCTTTATTCAATTGACTAATTAACTAACAAGCAAACTCCTGTCAGGTGTGAAAAAGCTTAGGCAATTCTGCCTCTATTATTAAGAACAAAGAGAATGCTTTCATTTTCTTTTTGTCCTTCAATTCTCTCAAACATTTCTTTCCAACTAAGTTCTTACCACATTAAGAAGAAACAAAAGTCAAGCATTCAATTTCTGGGGAAATCAGTCCACTTTCTTCCTAAGAAAATATACAATAAAAGACAAACCTCAGCCACAGTGCTGCGAATACGATCCACCACCTGCTCAAAATCCACCAGGCTGAAGAGCGGCTGCTGCTTGAGACGATGCAGCTCTGCAGCAAAAGTGTCCTCCTGGTTTTTCAAAATGGATCCTGCAAAACAGGAAGGTACTGTCACAGGAAACAGAGAACCACCGGGGCAGGCAAGGATTCCCAGCCATGGTGGTGCAGCTCCTTCATCTGCTTCGGGCAAACACATCACGGTTGTGCTGAAATGTCATTACACAAACATGACTAGCCACTCACTCTGACCAGGCATACTTTGGGGCCGAAGATATCAAGAAGGACCTTTAAGGTCTTGACTGGTGTCGCTCAGTGGGTCAGGCATAGTCCCACAAGACAAAAGGTTGCTGGTGCAATTCCTGGTCAGGGCACATTGCCTGGGTTGTGGGCCAGGTCCCTGGGTGGGGGTGTGGGACAGGCAACCAATAAGTGTTTCTTTCCCTCTCTCTTTCTCCTCCCTTCCCCTTTCTCTAAAAAGCAAATAAAATCATTTTAAAAAAAGGGCCTTTAAGAATGGTGTACATTGTGCAAGGAGAGTCCTACCTTTTCTAGTCAGGTTGACATTCTGATTCTCAAACATCTGAACAGATTCCCCAACAAACAGGATTTTTTCAGCAACCCTCACTGGAATGTAGGATGGCAGAATCTCTACTCGCAGGGAGAACTGCTTTAGAGATGGTGCCAGCATGTTCTCTTCCTCTATCAGGCGCTGGTCAAGGAAATAATCCATATCAGAGGTGATGTGTGAAGAAAGGGAAAACAACAAAACATCCTAAACCCAAAATTTATATTTTCTAAAAACAGGAACTTTAAATCTGAAGTGGCATAATTTTTAAGTTACTAGTATTAGAGAGATATACTCCATTTTCAAGCAGCAGGAGAGCATGGTGGGAACTTTTTTTTTTAACATTAGGATTTTTGTCCACACTCTGCCTTTACTACTGTAAAAGCTTGTGCAGTAGATCTGGAACTGTTTCCTAACTTGTATCATGGAATAATTGGTCTGTATTTTTTCCAAGTCTACACATCTATGATTTTATTATCTTGTGTATATTTCTGCTCTGCCCAGCTCTTACACCAGCCCCAAGTCATATAGCTAAGCGATTCTCAGTGTGGCTCCTGAACCAACAAAAGCAGCTTCACTGGGAGCTTGTTAGAAATGCAAATTTTCAAGCCCCTTCCCAGATCTACAGAAAAACTGGGCAATGAGGCCTAGCAATCCATTTTAACAGTGTGATTAAAATGGATTCTGATGAACAGTGAGGTCTCAGAACCACTGATCTAGCCCAAAAAGCCCCAGATGCCCACTACCCGATCACTCAGCACCCTCATTCCCTGACTTGCTTTTGATTTGACCCATATCTAGTTCCAACAGACTCAGTGATCCTGGCTTTGATCTCTGCTGTTTGCCCTCTTTGTTTTGGGCTTCAGAGCTGGTATTTCTCTGGGCACTATTCCAAACCCTGTTCCTTTTGCTCTCCATCCTCTTCAACAACAATCACATCTTTAGTGGCTGACTTTTTCACCATAAGATATTTTGTCTTGTTGCATCACAGGATTCTCCATAATTATAAAAGCTTCCAGATATACATACAAACATACATTTCACAGAACCTCCTGAAGTCCTATGTGGGCCCCAGATTAAATACTTCTAATGCTGATAACTTCTAAATCTTTACCTTTAAGCTAGATTGCTCTCATGAGCTCTAGCCTCAGCCCACTAGACATTTCCTACATGTCACCTTAAGTGCAACATGTCCAAAATTAGACCCATCTTCTTTCTTCCAATACGAGCAATACATAGTTATCATCACTGCTTGCCTAGCTGCTGAACGCAGGCACTTAGGTATCATCCTTGATTTTTCCCCCTGGACCCATATCCAATCAACCACTAAGACCTACTTTCTACTCCCTAAATCTTTCTCAAGACTCTATTTTCTCTATTATTTACTGTTAACACCCTTGATTTAGGCCATTATTATTTTTCACCTAAGTGTCCTCGGCATTCTCCTAACTGACCTACCTACAGTGAATCTTGATTTTTTAAAAAAATAAATGATTCCCCACATATCCAGAGTGATCTATCATAATGTCTGATTGTATTAACCTCTTGCCTAAAATTCTTCACTGGCTCCCAGCTCTTTTCAGAGTTAAGTCCAAACTCCTTCCCATTGTTTATAAGGGCCTTCATGATCTTACCTCTGCTTAACTCAACAGCTTCATTGATTGCCACTTCCCCCACCTCCTCTACTGTCCCTTATATGATACTTCAGTCTTTACTTAACCATTTCAACTGAATTACTAATGGTTCCCCAAATGAGTCATGGCCATCATGGGCTCTGTACTTTACATACATCCTTCCTGAAACATTTACACACATGCCTGGACCATTTCTTGACCTCTCCTCCCAAACTCTGCAATTTGGCCATATATTCCACTGAAAAGCCTTCTCTAGTTACTCTAAGGCCAAGTTCTGAGAACACTTGTACTTATCCTTTCCAGAGCACTTAGTACACTGTGATGTTACTGTTTACTTATATCTTCCACTAAACTATAAGCTCTTTAAGGACAGGGACTACTACATATTATTTGTCTATGTAGGTGTGGCACCTAGAACAGTGCCTGGCACATAACAGGCATTTGATAAAATGTTGTAACAGGATAGATGAATGGATGAATAAGGACAAGAGAAGACTTTGGGAAGTCTAATCAAAACTCCAAACTGCATTTAAATACTACAGGGTAGCTACAAGACTACCATAAGGAACAAGATTTATTATTAACCTCTTAAAAGCATATATTGGGAAAAGGGGAAACAAAAGGAACCTCACAAATGTATTTTGTTTTGTAGTCTCACGTTAAGTTAGGCATTAAGTTTAAGTTTTAAAGTATTAAGCTAACATAAAGACAAGCATTTATATCTAAAGAGTTTACGGAAGGTGCCCTGGCTTTGATGAACTTGGAGCGGAGTGGAAGGATCACCAAAAGAACATTCAGCTGTAGTTTTTTCTGCTTCCTGGCAAGAGTATGCTAGGCTTCTTGCTGTGCTCTCACCAAGTCCTGGAGCTCTTTCAGCTGTTTTCCTGTCAGTCCCCCAATACCCAGATCCTCCTCATCCTCTTCTGGCTGGGCATTGACATTACCAGAAGATGGACCCTGTTTGATAAAGAACTCTTCATGCTGGTCCAAGAGGAGTCCATGTAGCATCCAGGCTGAGAGCTGCTTATACATGACCCCGTGACACACGGCCAGGATTCTGAGTTGGGAGAAAAAGCAAGAGCTTTAGAAGTCCACTTAAAGAACACTAAGCCCCACAATGGCACAGAGGACATACTTTAAACTGTTACAGGATAAACAGACACCTGAGAGGTTGATGAGTCAAGGGAAATGACCAACTAAGATAAAAACAATTGTGGTATTTTAATGTAAATGTTTGTGGCTGGACTAACTGATTAAATTTCCCAACTTGGTGCCTCCATACTGAAGTCTGAAATGTTCAGTGAATGTTCTGATAGTCTTTTAGGAGAAGCACATTTTCTTTCCTCCTTTTGTGTAATATAAGTTTTAACACAGGTACTCCTGTTAAAATTAAGTGGACTTATAGGAATACCTCTTTGGCTAACACAGTATTAAATTTGTTTTATTTTTGTTGGAATCACACAGGAAGAGTAGAGTCGATATGTAACAGGCAGGCATACCTGCCTGTTATTATCCAACAAAATGCAGAAACTAAAACAATGCAGAAAGGTTGTTGGAGAATGGGATATTCACGTGGCCTAAAAGGATCACTCCCAGATAACATATTAAATACAAAGAGGAAAACGTCCCTCAATCAAGTGAGCAAACTTTACAACACCAGTAATGGGACAAACTTACTTTCTGTGCCTTACAAAATGATGCAATAGGAAATAACATGACTCATGTAGCACTATTGCAAAAAATGTTTAACCCAAATATAATCGTGAGGAGATAAGCAGAAAAATCCAGACTGTGGAACACTCTTCAAGACAATTGGTCAGAACTCTTAAAATGTCAGTCATCAAAGATTTTTTAAAAACAAGTCAATGAAGGGGAGTATTCCAAATTAAATGAGACTAAATAGACATGACAACCAAATGCAATGTGTGAACACTGATTGGATCCTGGACTGCAAAAAAAAGAACAGCTATAAAGAACTTTTGGAGGTAAACTGATGAAATTCAGATGTATTTTGCATATCACATTGTTGAGTTAATGTTAACTTTCTTGGGAATAATATGGTGTTGAGGTTATATAAGAGAATGACCTTTTTCTAAAGAGATACAAGCTAACATATTAAGGGGTTAAGTGTTATGGTATCTGTGACCACTTACAAATCATTCACCAAAAAACTGTGGTAAGCATGCGTGTGTGTGTGTTTATACATATATTTACATATATATCTCAGAGTTTACATAGAGGAAGAAAGAAAAAGATAAATCAAAGGTGGCAAAATGTTAACTGGTGAAATTAAAGGCTCTACGGGTGTTTACTGCATAGTTCTTTCAACATTTTTGTAGAATTGAAATTTTTCAAAATAACTTGGGAAGAAAAAGAAACTGAAAGAGATGAAGTTTGCTATTTGTAGAATGCTAATTTAATGGAATTGCTCTTTAAGAAATTAAATAGAAAGGCAGTTAAATTTTGCACATCATAGTATGTGGTCAGTAAAATTTGGTCCCTGCAAATATGTAACAAACATGTATATATCATAGTATTTATATAACATTATATATTCAATATATAAAACTATACAGTATATTTATGTAGAGAGAAACTAGGATATACAGCAGAAGTTGAATTGGGTATCTCAAGAGACTGTGACTACAGGTATTTTTTTATTTCCTCTCTGCATGTCCTCATTTTCTATAATCAAAATTCACTTCTTTTAGGGAAAAAAAGCACAGTAATAGAGAATTAAGTCCTTAAAGAATATTCTGGAAAATTTCCTGCTCTTCTGACTACTTACTTGTGCAGTAATTAAAGTGGAGATTGTTAAGAGTTCTGAGGGGCCTTGGAGATCATTGATTCCAGTTTTGAAATCAATGCCACACCCTGTTTTTTCCTCCACACCCTCTTTTCTTTTAAAGATTTTATTTATTTATTTTTAGAGAGGGGAAGAGAGGGAGAAAGAGAGGGAGAGAAATATCAATGTGTGGTTATATTTCATGCACCCCCTGATGGGGACCTGGCCTGCAACCCAGGCATGTGCCCTAACTGGGAATCGAACCAGTGACCATTTGGTTTGCAGGCCGGTGCTCAATCCACTGAGCCACACCAGCTAGGGTGTCCCACACCCTCTTTTCAAAAAATGAGGAGGAAGAGGAGACTAGGAAGACCAAATAAGGAGTCTTTGCCCTGGCTGGTATGGCGCAGTGGACTGGGAGCTGGCCTGTGAACCAAAGGGTTGCTGGTTCAATTCCCAGTCAGGGTACATCCTGGGTTGTGGGCCAGGTTCCCCAGTAAGGGGCACTTGAGAGGCAACCAGGTGTTGATGTTTCTCTCCCTCTCTTTCTCCCTCCCTTCCCTTCTCTAAAAATAAATAAAATCTTTAAAAAAAAAGAACAATCTTTGATGAAACTCTGTATACATTTAATATAGTTGTTATCAGACATAATTTTGCTTTTTTTCCAATTAGCATTATAAAAAATATTTTTACATGTTGTTATAGCATTTACAGTGTTAATGACATCATAGTCTATCAAGTGACTACATCTTTATTCAGCTTTCTTGTGCTGCTGGTGATTTTCTAATTTCTTGATATACTATACAACATTGCAATGAATAATGTTTGTGCATATGGTTATTTTCTTCTTTTAAAAAATTCTGTTAGGATGGAATTCCTAAGAGTGGCATTATGGGATTATAAAGTATAAACATTTTTAAGGACCTCAATGTGAAAATACCAGCGACTCAAAATATACAAGTTTAGACATAGCTAGGTATTATCTGGCACATGTAATGGAAATTCTCCCAAGATGATGAGATCCAAAAATTTAAAGTATGGCCTCAAGGGCATCTAGGCAACTAGATTCTAGCTTTGACACTCAGTACTTTATAACCTTGGTTTTTGGGTTTTTTTTTTTTTGCAATTTCTGAGCCACCATAAGGATTACATGCACTCCTTGCTCATGGATCTTTTCTATCCTGGTCATACCCTTCCCCAGAGGGAAACCTGAGATGACCTGAAAGTAAAACATGTTCACAGTCAAGTCACTTGACCACCCCTCCCCTGGACCCCTAACCTCTAACTGAATCATGACTTACTTTTCTAGTGCACTTCGAACAGGAGGCAAACCTCCACGGCTGTGTTTATATACAGTTTCCAGGATTTGGCAACCATGAATCTGTGGAAAATACAGCCTTTTCAAATTGTATTCCATTTTAATAGTTCATGTAGCACAAACTCATATTCTGTATTCAATCCAGCAGAGGATCAGGATAAACTTCCTCATAAGATCTAGGTATAGTTCCGATTCTGACTACAATTCCAATGTGTGTGCGGTTTTCCTCATACCACCAAGCAATTCTTGGACACCAGCAGGGGTGTCCTACATTTTGACTTAATTCTGAGTGTACCCTGAGATAGCATCAGATTCCACAGGTTAAAGGCTTAGTCCCACAAGACCATCCTCCATTTCAGATGCCAGTCACAAGCCCAGGTTGTTGCTGTGCTTCTGACTAACTGGCTATACATTAGAGGCTCCCACAATCCATTCCTTGGGTTCAATTAATTTGCTAGAGTGACTCACAGAGCTCAGGAAACACGGTTATCACTTGATCACAGGTGTTTTGTGAACAAGGATATCAAATGGTACAAATCAACCACCAGATGAAAATACATAGAATCATTCTGGTTCACCAGACTGGAAGTTGTCCAAACCCTGCCATTTTGGGGTTTTACAGAAGCTTCATTACATAGACCCAGTAGATTAAATCACTGGGCACTGGTGACAACTCAATTTCCAGCCCTCCCTCACACCCAGAGGTTGGGGGTGAAAGTTCCAACCCTCCAATCACAAGGTTGGTCCCCCTGGCAACAAGTCCCCATCCTTAAGTGCTGTCCAAAAGTCAACCCATTAACAACTGAAGTGTGGTTGACAGGGATTTCTTATGAATATCAAGACAACATTATCACTCTTAACACTTAGGAAATTCCAAGGGTTTTGAGGACTCTGTGCCAGAAACAATATGAAGACCAAAAATATATTCTTATTATAAACCACAATATCACAATAGTTATTCTCAAAGTATGAACTCTACAGCTTCCCCACCCCTCTCCATCCAACCCCACCTCCAGCAGCAGCAGCAGCAGCAGCGCCTAGGAACTTACAAGAAATATAAATTCTTAGGCCCCACTTTTCAATGCATTTGATAAAAATGTGTGATGAAAATTGACATATTTAACTAATAAACATCTGGGTTTTACCCAATGGTCTAATTCTCAGAAAACTGTCAGTACCCTAACATAAAACTATTACTTTCTTTTTTCCTAAGGATTAACTTTTAGCTCTTCCTTAAGATCCATATCCAACAGTTCCAATCCTTAGTGCAAAAAGCTGTCACCTTTTAAATATCCATAGCATTTTTCTGTTACCCAGCAGCTTTCTGGGGTATGGCTATTAAAATGTCCCTCATCTTCTAGACCAAGGGGTGCTAAAGGTAAAGTCATAATTTATTTTTGCATTCCTGACACAGCATAATACCCAAGCAGATATTGTTGAATAAATAAATTAGTAAAAACTACTAGAATCTAGGGTCTTCAAAAAAAAATAATGCAAGGCAAAGTTAATTAAGAGAATTTCCTTGTTGCTTACCAGAGCAAAATGAAAAAGGATAGTTCTCACCTTTTGACTTTTAATTTGTTCTACTACAACCATCACAGAGGGAAAAAGGAGCTGGAACTGCAAAGTAGAGAATAATTAGGAGGGTCTATCAAATACAAGGAAAAAATTACTTTAGGAAATGCTTTTATTTCTAAATAGTCCCACTTAACATAAAGATGGCAATATCATGGACCAGCCAAGATCCACTATCTTAAAGGAATTTGATAGGTGTTGGTGGCAAATAGAAAGAGAATGGCAGATAGAAGCAGTTTCTATTTCTGAGGCTAGCATAATCATCAACACTGAGGTCAATTTAGAGCAGTAAGATCAGACATTAAGTTTTAACTAAATTTGGAACTTTCCAAACAGTTCTGATCTAGGAAAGCATATAAAATATACAATTCTGGGTTCTAAATCCAGAAGGAAAAAAGTTCTCAAAAAATGTCCTAAGTTATATTATTCTACCCCAATATTAACAGATTCCAAGGCATTTTGTCACTTGAGCAGCATACCTGATCTAAGGAATAATTGACATGTGATATGGAGAGATGGGGGTCAGCCAGGAACTGCAACAAAAAACACTGTGATTAGAGGTCCATACAAAATATCTTGAATTTACTTGATCTATGAAAACTAGAAGGAAATCTGAGAATGAGCGTAGTGTTAGTTTTAGGCTATTGAGAATTGATGATTTATAGAAGATTATTAATTCTGATTTTCAGGCGATAAAATCAAAGATAGAGCTCTTATATACTCACTCCTTTTGCCATGATCTGCACACCACTTTGACCATGGCTTGGACAACCACAGAGAATACACTGTACTCCCCAGCCGCACAGAAACTAGCTTACTTCTAATTACCTGACCATATCAAAGGGAATTTCAAATTCAAAAACGTGGCTTACTCTGCTGTCCCAGAGGTGTTGTTCCCATATGTCCCCTCTCACCTCTTGTTCCAAATCAAGCAGTGCTTGTCGATAAGGCTGCAAAATTGAGTCCAGTCCTGTGCAGAAGGCCCTTAGATAGATTCCATGTAACCCGCCTTGGCCCTGCTGAGATGGATGGTGATCCTGAAATCAAACAAAGAAAAATCATCTCTCAGCTCAGACCCTAAAACCTGAGGAAGACGTTACCCTTTATTAGCGGTATTGTTTTTGGCTGAATAATTCCATATCAGAACAGTGCTTCAGTGAGAGGAAAATCCAAATAAAGAGACAGATTTTGAGTTATGACCTTTTAAACTGTAATATATTTGAAATATTTTTACTTATTGATTTTAGAGGAAGTGGGGCAGGTGTCGGGAGAGACAGCGAGACAGAGGGGGAGAAATATAGACTTGTTATTCTACTTATTTCTGCAGTCATTGGTTGCTTCTTGTATGTGCCCTTACCAGGGGTCAAACCCACAACCTTTAGCTACCCTGGCAGGGCTAAAACGAGTATTTTAATTTTTCAAGGGGCCCAGATGTTACAACCAGGTAGTACTCCATATCAGTGGGGATTTTTCTACAACTCAATTTTAATCTTGTAACTTCTAGCTTAAATCCTTTTGGGGGCTTCACACTGCCCCAGGATATCTAAATTCCGCTACCTGGCATTCAATGATTTCTGCATTCTGGCCCTTTCTGCTCTTCAAAATTCTTTTATTGCTTACAACTTCACATCTTCATTCCTAAACTACCCACAGGTTACTAAATTGTGCCTTGGTTCTATTTTTCCGGGCCGTGAATTTGGATGTGTTCTGCTTATAACTACACTCATTTTTGTGACAAATACCTATTCTTCCTATAGGACCCACCTCAAGCATCTCTTCTTTGCAAAGCCCTTCTTCCTAACTCTCCCTAGGGAACTAATAGCTAATAGCTTCTCCCTTTGTTGCTTTCATAGCATCTCAATTTAGTGCTGGAATTGTACTCTTGTCACTATACCAAAAGTTTCATGAAGCAAGGTTCCACATTTTATTTACCTTTGTATTTTAGTTCTTACCATAGTTCTCTGAACAGAGGACAAGTATTTACTGAATAAATAAAATGACTTCAATCCTCATTCTAACATCCCCTCTCCTGCCTGGCATGGCAATTCATCTGAACATGAATCTGACAACGTGGGGAGTTATGAAACTCTCACTAACAGGCTATTTACAAATATGGCTTGCCTTTCAGGCAACCTGCAATTTTTTGTAAGAGCTTCTTCTTGTAGCTCTATATAGGGAATTGTGGTTAACAGTTAAACTAGAGGTCACCATGACTAGCCTCTCTGGCTCTGTACTGATTTGGATGATCAGGCTCTGGTAGTGGTAGATACACTAGCAGAATTCAGCAACAAATGTGGTAGGAAGCTTGGGCTCAGGGTTTATAAGGCACAGTGGAGTCGAAGGATACTGCAAAGGATACTAGTAGTTCCTGGAGATAAATGTACAGCTACAAGGAGGGACCTCAAAAAGCCAGAATTTATTTATAAAAAATTGTGTATTATTCTTACATGTTTAAACTTCAGTCACCTTCAAAGTACTCTCCATTTGGCACAATACACCTATTGAGATGTATTTTCCACTGCTCAAAAGAGTTTTTTAACTCATCGATTTTGATGCCTTTTAGTGCTTCTGCCATTTTTTATTTTACTTCTTCCACATAGGCAAAATGTTTCCCTTTGAGGACTTCTTTTCACCCAGGGAAACAAAAAAAGTCTCTTGAGGTGAGATTGGGTGAATAGGAGCGGTGGGGTACTGGGGTCACACCATTTTTGATCAAAAACTGCTGAACACTCAGCATGGTGTGGGCAGGTGAGCCTGTAAATCACCCATCGTGAATGGGCAAATGCGTTGAAAGAGTGTTCAGAAAAAAAAAAATCACTGAAGTGGAACACAGCCTCACAACAATGCCAGCTGGTACATTGATACAGATGGGTTCCTAGAAAAATCACCTATTTGGGGGAAGCCTGTACTACTAGGAGCCCACCTTCCAGAAGATAATTCTGGGTTGTTTTTTTTTGAGTCCCCTCTCCTATAATAAGAACAGCATGGGCATATGGTGAAATAGACCAGATCAATTTACAGTCATTTCTATTTTGATCTTGTGTCATTGCAGAGATCTAACTATCTTCATTTATGACAAAATAAAAGAGAAAATGAGTATGCTTTTTACTTTTCCAAAAAAAGAGGTACTACAGATATCTTTAAAATTGGGAAAGTAAGAATTCACATATCATATAAGATGAAACCCACAGTCACACAAATGTGAGCAGATTTTTTCTTTTAGGTGTTATATACAAAAAATCAATATTAATATTAATAATATATGTCTATATTAATGATATAGTATGTATACATCATTACATTAATATAGGTGTAAGGTTCATCTATATTAATATAATGTATAGATTTCAACTTTTATAATTGTTTATTGTTGTTCAAGCACAGTTGTCTCCACTCTCCCCTCACCAGCCTCCCCCATCCCACCATACCTCCCACCCTCAATCCTACCCCTTTATAAATATGCTTTCTTAATATGATTTCATAGCAAACTATCATTAATTATATTTTTATTGTTGTTCAGTTACAGTCTTTCCCATTCCCCCCCGCAATTATTCTCTCCTGCCCTACCAACCCCACATTGATTAGATTTTAAGCTCATGTTTAGCTTATATATTTTCTCTGCAATGAAATCAATTTAAGTGAACCAGAATCCCTATCCCAGAGTTGGAAAACATAAGGTGTTATCCTTCAACTCCTTTGCCCCACAGATTACCACCTGTGAACCCTGAGAAAAAAAGGCATCTACTAACAAGAGCTCCCGGTGGCTAACCAGGCTCAAATTTAAAACAAAAACAAAAACAGGGTAGTGGCCATTTCTGCACAGGAGCCTCTCACACAAACTGAACTTCAAAGAAGCCTGAGCTGAACTGCCTTCTGGAACTGTATTTCTGCCATCTAAGCCAGCCTTTGTAAAAGTTTGCTGCAATCCTATTTTAACCAATAGAATTGAGGCTCTATTCTGACTAATCAGGCCAGTGCCTTTTGGGCCAATGAAACTTCAAGGATTCGGACCTCTCATTTGCATGAGAATGGACTCAGGAGGGATGGGGACATGGACTTCCGTCCATCTAAGCCAGTTCCCTTCCAACTTTCCCTTTCCATTGAGGACTGCAGACTGCTTCTCCCTGGCTGAGCTGAAATAGGGAAGACGTCTTGCCAGAGCAGAGTGGAGCAGACCAGTGTAGTGCAAAGCAGATCATCAAGAATCAGAGGAGAGCTGTGTAGCCGGAGAGGGGCCCAGCCTCAGGGCTGCCTGGCCCCAGTTCTGTTATATAGCCGTGCTATTTTCACAGCTGTACTGTATAACAATTGAGCTGTTTCTCACTGAATAAGGTGTTCTCCTTCACTGCACCCCAAATAATGGATTCTTGCTGTCACTGAATTGGCATCAACAGCCATCAGTTGACACACCAAAGGCCTGATAACCAATTTACCCTCTGGGGCCACAGGTATTGATTGCATTGAAGTCCCCACCTTTTCCCTAAATCAGAATCATTCTTTCAACTGGAAAATAGTCATCACTGTATCAGTCATACAATTCAGCAGTCTTTTTACTTACCACTAATAAGAATTACAGATGGCTAAAAATAAAGAAAACTTGAAAATATCTCTTTAAAAAAATCTGAGTCCTTACGATATACCAGGCATTCACATGAATTACCTTGTTTAATCCTCACAACCCTATGACAAATGCACTATCTATTATCCCCATTTTATAGATAAGAGAACTGAACCTTAGTTACTGAGAATTAAGTTACTGCTGAGCAGTCTATGACCAGTAAGTGATGACACAGGACACAAATTCTTGACTTCTACACTGACTTCCAATTAATTCATAATAATGGATAATATTTATTAAGTACTTACTATGTGCCAAGCACCTTCTCTGGTTTAACTCTTTTATTTACAAATTTTAAAAATGAAACCAAAAGATTTTAGTTGCTTGCCTCTATGTGACTAAGATAGAAGCAGAGTGGCAATAGAATTTGAAATAATGCTTTATGTTTTCACTTCTGGAACTGGGACTCTGGTCTAGCTCAAAATAATTTAATTCCGGCCTTTTAAAACTCAGGCAAAACACATTCTCTCACACCAATCTGCCTAAATTAGTCCTTGTGTATATTTTCCCCTTATGTGAGGTATGGACCTCTAGCCTTCACTTGAATAATTCCAGTGATGAGAAATTCATAACTTCTTGTGACTTATTTCACATGAATTACCAGTGGATTCACTAAAAGCTTGATATAGTTCCCTCCCTCTGGAGGTGTATATTCCCTGAAGACAGGAACCTACCTGTTGCTGCACATGGCCTGTGTACTGTTCAATGAACTCGGTGAAGCGAATATAGTCTGTGCCCAGGCGGCAGAGTCGATTCAAGACACTGGTTTCACTGGGATGGAGAAATGGGAAGTCCTGTGACACCTGTAGGAGGGAAGCAGGCTGAAAACACTGATGCCTGTAATTCACTACATGCTGGTCTTTGAGGTCCTTCAAATGTTTTGTATTATTTATCATTTCCCTTTTCAAAATGCCCATTTAAGATTGGTAAGTTCTTGATAACAAAAGAATTTTCAAACCCACTACAAAGGTGCTGTTCCCCACCCTCAACCTAATTAGTTCTTTACTGAAATAAGTGATAACACATAGTAAAACATTCAAACAATACAAAATGTTGTACATTAAAAAATAAGTCAACCTCACCCTGGCCGTGGAGCTAAGTTGGTTATAGCGTTGTCCACATACACCAGGGTTCCAGGTTCCATCCCAGGTCAGGACACATACAAGAATCAACCAATGAACCCTGGCTGTGTAGCTCAGATGGTCAGAGTATTGTCCTGATATGTCAAGGCTGTGGATTCAACCTCTAGCCAGGGACACACAAGAAGCAACCAATGAATGCATAAATAAGTGAAACAACAAATCAATGTTTCTGGCTCCCTCCCCCTCTCCCTCTAATATCAATTCAAAAAAATTTTCTAAAAAATAATCAATCAATAAATGCATCAATGTTTCTCACTTTCCCTCCCCCCTTTCTAAAATCAATAAATAAAAAAATAAAAAAAAAATAAGTCAACCTCCCCTCAGAGGCAGCTACTATACCTGTTTCTTTTTCAAAAAAATACATATTTTTAAAAATTTTATTTACTGATTTGAGAGAGAGATTGATTTGTTGTTCCACTTTTTCATGCATTCATTGTTGATTCTTATATGCACCATGACTGGGGGTTGAACCCTAAACCTTGGCATATTGTGAAAATACTCTAATCAACTGAGTCACCTGGCCAGGGCCTATCTGTTTCTTATGCAACATTTCAGAGACATTCTTTAAAGATATGAGGTTTCTTACCTGGTTGCAACAAAGCTGTCGTTAGCAAAGTCTTTAGCAAATTTCAGGAGTTTCTCAAACATATTCTTAGGATTTATAAATTCTTTATGAAATTTTAAATCTTGTTTTCATTTCAATAAAAATGTAAATAAATGTAGCATACTATAATTTGTAAAAGCACCTTATAACTGTACATATACATTTAGTATCCATATTTTTATTTGTATTTTTAATTTAAATGATAGCCAAATGATAGCTTAGTATGCCATATAAAGGTTACACAGCAGTTCAAGTAGAAAAAAGTAGTGGGAGAATATATCCATTCAACTAACTTTTTCAAAAAAATGGTGGCAAAGTATACATAAAAGTTACCATATTAGCCATTTTTAAGTGTACAATTCTTGGCATTGTGTGTTCACATTGTTGTGCTGCCATCACCACCATCCATCCATCTCCAGATAATTTTCATCTTCCCAAACCGAAACTCTGTATCCATTGTACGAAGATTCCCTATCCCCCCCCCCCCATAGCTCCTGGCAACCACCCTTCTATTTCCTCTTTATGAATTTCACTACTCTAAGTGCTTCAAATAAGTGGAATCACAATATTTGTGCTTTGTGACTGGTTTATTTCACTTAGTAGTATCTCCAAATTTCATCCATATTGTAGCATTTGTCAAAATGTCTTTCCTTTTTAGGATTGAAAACCATTGCTCTGCAGAAAGTATGCAGTATTTTCTGGTTTTGGTGGCCTTTTCGTGCATAAGTATCTGAACACCTACTCTGGCAGAAACTGTGCCAGTTGCTCTGGTACATCTATGAAGACCACTGTGATCTTTGCCCCCATGGTCAATCTGTGAGAGAGAAAGACTAGAAACAGGTAACAACAATAAATATTGTGAATTGTGGTAAATCCTATAAGGGAAATAAGTAAGTTTCTGGGATAGAGGATAATGGCATAAGGGAAGGATACATAAAAGATGGTCAGAAAAAGTTTTCTGAGGAGATGACTTTAAAGCTGAGAACTTAAGGAAGAAAATCTCTGACTGAAACTTTTTTATAAGAAAGATAGGTAGCTCTCTTTCCTGTCTCTTTTTCTTCAGGTCATAAAGCACCCACAAATACTTCTTGGGCCCTTTCCTCCTATATGCCTGGCATTGTGCTAGTTTTATAGGGGAAAATGAGTAAGAGGAATTGCTTTGATTTACAGGTTTTAGAGACTAAAGAATGTTATTTTTCTGCTCTTCCCCAGGCTATGCTGCCAATTCTCATAGGAATAGGCATGGCCTTGTCATCAGACAAAGCTATATGCAAATCTTGCTATTACCAGGACTAGCCACCATAAAATTCTCTGAGCTTCAGTTTGCTCCTTTGTATGTCAACTGGAGCTAACAATATCTAGTTACTAACTTACGGAGAGGATTAGATAACATTACTGGAAGCAGAAATGGAAAAGAGTAATTCAGATTCCTCCTCACACACTCCTGGTTACACGAAGGCCCCCCTTCCAAATTCTCCTAGTGCAGAAATTTCCTGAGAAAGGAGACATGAGAGAAACACACTCTCATTCATTTTTTCATTCAGCAAAATTGGCTGAGCCCTTATTGTATGTTAAACGCTGTGTAGTTGGTCTAGCTTTCGAAACTCAATTTAAAGCAGAGTGCCAGAGTGGAAATAGGAGAAAGTGCCTCCCTCACTTTTACATTCAGTTCCCCAGAAACTCGCTCAAACGCCTCAACTTCAGGCCGGGTCCGGGTCTCCCTCTCCCTCCCTGACGGCGGGGCCATTCTGGGTTTGCCCTGCTTTTCCCAGCCGAAGGCCAACCCTCTCACTGTGGGTTAGTCTCCCTTAGGCCCCTCCAGTCACAAGCCCAGGGACACGCCTCCCGCCCCCAAGGCCCCTGCAAACCCTGCCCCCTAGGTACGTTAGACTCCTCCCCCATGCACCGGCTCAGGTCTACCCACTCTGAGCTCGCCACTTCCCGCGCTCTGAGCTGGACAGTACCTGAAGGCCACTGCGCTTGTTCCAGGTGAAAATGGACCCTGGGTACCCGCTCAGAGCCAAGAGCAGTTCGTGGATCATTACCCCCGCGGACCTCGAGTCCCTATATGCGTCGCTCCTTCCTCCAGAGCCCTTCAAGGCAACCACAGAATCCAACGCTCCCTTCTCAACACGTGCGCAGGCCCTTGGGACCGACGGTTCCTCCTGAAGCTACGCGCCGAAACAATTGCTGCGGGAAGAGTAGACGGGAAGCGGGGAAAGGGTCGACGCGCCGCGCTCCGGAAGTAAGCCGAGCGGACTGGGCCCACCCGCTGGCTGCAGCCCAGGCTTCGCCGGAGAAGTCGCGGTGGCTGACTTTGCGCATGCGCCCTGGCGCCCCAGTCACCCGCTTGGACTTCCGGTTTGGGAGCTGGACAAGGCTAGAGAGCCCGGCTTGGGGCCGACCCCGGGTGCTTGACGCTGGCGGGTGTGAAGAGATACGAGTGGGTTGAGGGACAACCCCAAAGAGAGACATTCCCAGGGGTGGGCTGGAGGGTGCTATCCAGAACCTTAGCCCCATCGGAGGTCTGTGGAGGGCACTGTACCACGGCTCCGAGAGTGACCTGGCCGGAGGAAGCGAAGACAAAGAGGCCGAACCCCGCCACCCGCCGCTTCCTGAGCTGAGCTCCGCGCCCGCCAACTCCGCAGCACTCGGGTCTCCTGGCCAGCAGCCGAGCTCGTCCTCAGGCCACCCATTACTACTGCCCCGTCGGACTCTCTCTCCACCAACTCAGTGCGACTCTCCTCCCAAGCCCGTTTGTTCTCGCTTCAGGAGCCAAAACCAACTTCTCCCAGTCGCGAGGTTTCCCGTCAGTAGTTCCCTAATATTTGTTGAGCGGGTACTTCTGATGTAAGGAAAAGCGAAGACCCAGTTTTCAGTACTTGAGTTTTGTCTGGGGTGGGAATTGGTAGGTGTGGAGTTCGAGGGGGCAGGGCGGACGTAGAGGCCTGGGGAAGGACTGCGGAGGTACTGGGGAAGATCAGCTGCGACCCGCTGGACAGAGGCTTTTTGTTGCCTTGAGCAGGGTGGTGACTTGCCATTAGATCCTGAGCTCCAGGTCTCATGTGGTTCGAACCCACTATGCAACATTGGTCAGAGGAGCTAAATGGGGATCAGATTTGGGGGATGGGGAAGAGGAGCAGATTACTTTTTTTTCTCTCTGCTGTTTCTCCATGACACCCTGGAAAATCGCCCAGAAATGTAGCTTTTGGAAGTTTTCTCTCCATGCTCAGTTTTGGCTTTCTATCCTGAAGTTGGTGCTATCTCAGCTGGCCACATGGAGCATATATATGGGAAGTCAGGCCAGCTATGGCAGGACTTCAGATGTATGAGTATATTCCTTCTGATAGTGCTATCTCTCTCCACTCTAGGAGGAAACTCTTACAGAGAGACTCATCTGCAGGTGATCCAAGTACATGGGAAGATAGGCATGAGCCCTGGAACCCAGACCCTTATGTGGAGGAAAGCTGCTTTCTGCTGTGAATGATGGCCAAACCCACTCTGAGAGGGAATGGTACTAACTCTGAGACCTTCCAACAGCGCTTCAGGAAATTTCATTACCAGGAGGCAGCTGGTCCCCGGGAGGCTTTCAGCCAACTCTGGGAACTTTGCTGTCGGTGGCTGAGGCCGGAGATACACACCAAGGAGCAGATTGTAGAGTTGTTGGTGCTAGAGCAGTTCCTGACCATCTTACCTGGGGAGATCCAGAAGTGGGTACAGAAGCAATGTCCAGAAAGTGGAGAAGAGGCTGTGGCTCTGGTGGAAGACTTAGAAAGACAGCCTGGAAGACCTGGACGTTCGGTGAGAAGGGAGGGGGAATTAAGAAGTATGTGCCTGGGAAGGGGCAAGACTAAGGGGTCAAATGAAGGTACAGACAGATTTAAAGAGGGGTACAATGTCCCTTGGTAATGCTTATGCTGGTCCTGGAACAGGTAACTTTTTCAGGTACAGCTTATCAGGAGATGATAGCTGGGTGTTTCTTTTCCACCCTGTCATCATGAGTAAATAGATTCAGTTTTTTTATTTAATAGAGAAGAAAAGGGATTTATTTTTTAGTCTGTAGTTGGGTTTACTATTTTGATCTTTTCCTTTGGATGTTCCAGCTGCTCTAAACTAACAGTAATGGAATAAGAATGACTCTTGTTGGCTATTAACACCACCACCACTACTAGCCATGTCCCAAAAGGATAGTGGTCTTTTTGGAGGGTATTAAATAATCTCCTCTGGGAATGCCCCTCATTATAACCTTGTAGTGACAATTAATGGGGGTTGTTTCTAGGTCACAGTCTCTGTGAAGGGGCAGGAAGTGCGCTTGGAGAAGATGACACCCATGAAATCAACACAAGAGTTATTAAGTGTTCGGCAGGAGTCAGTGGAACCCCAGTCCAGGGGTGTACCCAAGAAAGAGAGGGCAAGAAGCCCAGACCTGGGACCACAGGAGCAGATGAATCCAAAGGAGAAGCTCAGACCTTTTCAAAGGAGCGGTGAGGAGTAGATTCATATGGGAAGATAGGATGCCATTCTAAGTTGGGAAGTAGTATTTGGGAATAGTGAGTGGAAAAGGGATTTCAGAATGAGTGGCAATTAGAGTATATGGTTGTTGGGGACCTTCTGAAGGCATATAGCTTAGCTCTCTGCTGCAGTGAGAATTCTTATATGTCCTCTTTTGATAAGTCTGCCAGAGGATGGTTCCCTAGTTTTTATCAGAACTGTGAGCCATTTTAGTTCCTCTTTGTAATGATGATACCAAGTATTTTCTAGATAAAAATTATTTTCTGTACTTGAAAGTACATCTTCCTTTTACTCATTTTCCTTCTCTGAAATAAACTGTATTTGTTTCTTTACATTTTTCCCCGGAAGCCCCGTTATTCAGACATACTAAGTTTTTGTTTTTTTAAGATTTTTATTTATTTTTAGAAAGAGAGGAAGAGAGGGAAACATCGATGTGTGAAACGTTGATTGATAGCTTTTCGTGTTGGTTCCCTCTTGCACACCCCCAACTGGGGGGCCTGGCCTGCAACCCAGGCATGTGTCCTGACCTGGAATCAAACCAGGACCTTTAGGTTTCCAGAACAATGCCCAACCCATTGAGCCACACCATCCAGGGCTCAGATGTACTCAGTTCTTGTTACTCTCCCATGGAAACTTTAAGTTCTCCAAATATCAATTATGGAGAATTAAGTTATATATATTATTCCAGTGACAGTCTGATAAGTTGAGGCAGAGTAAGAATTTTACTTCAGAATTTCACATTTTCTTTCAGTATAGCTCAACTAATTATTTGATGACTATTGTTCACTTTGTAATTCCCAGAACTCTCATAGCCTTCCCCATTGTCTTTGTGTGTAGTACTCTTATACGTGATTTTGTAGAGCTTGTTTTTCTACTTTCTACTCTGTTGAATTCCATATTTTATGTTTTTTTCTTCGATTATTTCTTTAACTTGTTGAGGTTGTTCTGAATTCTGATGTTAATGTCAAGATGCTAGCCGTCTCAGCCAGTTTGGGGAATGGTCTATGTTTAGTCATCCAGATACAATTCCTCAACGCCACACACAGGTTTGTAGAATGAATCAGTTTTTGAACACCTGCCATGTGCTCAACATCTTGCAAGGTATTCTGCCATAAGAAAAGATGCCTATTTTAAAGAGCTTATAATATGATTGAGAACATAACAGCAAACAAATATATGCTGAACTGTACTGAAACAATTGCTAAACAATGACTTGTTACTCAACTGTGTGAGTGCATAGAGGGTTTGGCAGAGTGGAAGATGAGGGAGGGCTATAGGGAAGGCTTCATGGGGGGGGCATTGGCAAATACAGCTTGGATTAATGGTTTAAATATGGATAGGAGGGGAAGAGTGGTATGAATGGGCAGTGCATAGTAGGCACTCAGGTTAAGGTCCAGCAGTATAGCATGTGAGCTGAGAAAGCAAGAGCCTGGAGCTAGGTAGCACAGTGACTGCTACAGTTATCTGGGTTGTGAGAAGATGAGCAGTCTAGACTTGGATAGTGGCAGTAGGAATAGGGGACATAATAAGGGAAAAAACCTTTAGAACTTGGTGGCTGTGAAGGAAACAGGAGTTGGAAGATGATTTCCCCTCTCCTCCCCGCCTCCTTGAAATCTGAGTTTAATTTTCTAGCCCCAAGTGGAGAATTCTAAGAGAGAGGAGGCAACTGTTTCCCAGCCCATGACCTGCCTACAAGTGGTCAGTGGGGCTAGGGAGCAATTTGGAACAGAATTATCTGCTCTAAACATACAACAGATCTTTTCCTCTTGTCACCCTGCTCTGGAAAATACAATTATTTCTCATTTTTTGATGTTTCATTTATTTTCCCCATTCAGCACACTGAACTTTCTGAAAATATTAGACACTTTGTTTATAAGCCTCTTGGATAAAAAAGGCAGGTCTGAACTCAGAGATTTTTTTTTTTTTAAATGATCAGTCCAGACTATGATGTCCTTTGTTTGCTTCCCTGCAAGCAGGATTTCTATTTCCTAAATCCAGTGTGGTCTCCAAGTTGGAGCAAGGAGAGCCTTGGATCCCAGATCTGGGCTCCAAGGAAAAGGAGATCCCAAGAGGCAATCTCACAGGAGACAGACAAATGCATGCTGATCTGTTACCATCCAGGAGAGAGAAAAAACGCTGGGTGGAACAGGATCACTGGGGCTTTGAGGATGAGAAGGTGGCAGGTGTGCACTGGGGCTATGAAGAGACAAGAACACTCCTTGCAATTCTTAGTCAGACAGAATTTTATGAGGCTCTCCGAAACTGTCATCGAAACAGCCAAGTATATGGGGCTGTGGCTGAGCGGCTCCGGGAGTATGGCTTCCTCCGGACCCTGGAACAGTGTCGGACCAAGTTCAAAGGCCTTCAGAAGAGCTATAGGAAAGTCAAGAATGGCCACCCACCTGAGACCTGCCCCTTCTTTGAAGAGATGGAAGCCCTGATGAGTGCTCAGGTTATTGCTCTGCCCAGTAACGGCCTGGAAGAGGCGGCCTGTCACTCTGGCTTGGCAAGCAGTGATGCTGAGACGGAGGAACCAGGTCCAGGGAGTTGGCAGCATGAGGAGGAAGCAGAAGAGGCCATGGCTGAAGAGTCTGACAGTGATGAAATGTGCCAGAAAGCCAACCCCCAGGACCCCAACAACTCGACTGCACCTGTCCTTTTCCGAAGCCAAAGTGGTAAGCTTTTCTTCTTGGGCTTTTGGAATTAGGTTTGAGGAGTTATGAGACTGGATATGGAGTCATGAAGCTTAATGTCACCTGCTAGCTTTGTCACTTAGAGAACAAAGAGGCACTTCTCAGTTCCACGTGTATTTCATTCTGTGGGAAAGTCAGTGAGATAATAAAAGTAGGGAATAATTTTAGGTATTTTAAAGAAATACACTCAGCAAATTCAAGAGAGTTCTGAAAAGGAGGATCTGTGCTTCTATTTCTTTATTAAAATGTTTTTTTCCTGATTATAAAATCATTAAAGGCTGAAAAAACTTGGTACTATTTTAAGAACTAATATTTATCAAGCACCTTTTATGAACTGGTGTTTTATCTTTTACTCCCCCAAATCTCAAAGTTAGTTTATTATAGCTTCCTTTTTACTTAGAATAGCATAGTGAAGGATTGCCCAAAGTTGGGAAAACAGTTTCTGAGTCTCTTCAATGAGATTTGCAACACATGCTGGCATTTTAAGAGGAAGAAGTCCTGCAGCAAGAAATCTTGTTTAATACTCTATGTTGAAATACTATTTGCCTGTGGAATAGTTTTGTAAGTATCTTTTATTACTGTTGATGTAATTTCTACAACCATGTTGTTATGGAAAGGGTGCCAAAGGAGCCAGGAGGCTTTGTTTCTAATCCTAACCATTAATCAGCTGAGCACCCTGGGACAGTTATCTGACCATTTCAGAGTTTGTTTTCTGAACTGTAAAATGGGGAATGGCAGAAGGACTCTATCTTTTACAGTTATAGTGAACAGTGGTTTTTTTGCTTCCATTTTTTAATTAAATATTATGTTGTTTTAGTTCTGTTCTTCCTATTGTCTACTTTTTCCTTTTTTTCCTTTTTTATTTTTTGTCCCCAGAATAAATGGAGATAAATCACAAATGTGGTACATGTGCCACCTGCTATAATTTTCACCCTTTT
Organism: Pteronotus mesoamericanus; assembly: GCF_021234165.1. Classification (NCBI taxonomy): domain Eukaryota; kingdom Metazoa; phylum Chordata; class Mammalia; order Chiroptera; family Mormoopidae; genus Pteronotus; species Pteronotus mesoamericanus. The sequence continues at coordinate 21,588,732 of NW_026555065.1, forward strand.
CCACTGCTTTTTGTCTTCCAATTCTCCCCCCTTCTTTACTTACAGTGAGTGGAGGATAATGGAGGCAATGTAATCTCCAGCTGGCTCTCAAGTGGGAGGAAGACTCTTTGAATTTCCTTTCCCTCTTCCTTGGCTACCTTCAGGGAGCAGGGTCTGTAATCGTCTTGATGAAATACTGCCCAAGTGGGACCTGCAGCACTAGCTCGTGTTCAGGCCAGGAGATGCTGTCTGCTCTGCTTCCTTCCTCTTCCTGGCTCCTGCCAGTTCTCTCCTAACGATAAGTTGCATGACTGTGAGGTCCTTTATCTTGTACCCTTTCAGGTCTTTGATGTTATTGGGCTTTTCTTTTTCTTTTTTTCTTTTTTTGAGATTGTGGCAAGTGAAGAAGGGCCATAATAGGGATTAGGCAACAGTGTGATTTTAAAAGAGATTGTTTGTTAGATTTTTGAGTCATTCTTTGGGCAATATGCACCTTTCATGATGCAGTTAATAGGATTAAGGAATTGAGGCCCTAAAGCCCCGGTATTGACATTTCTATTCTGGTGGCAGGTGTACACTGGGGCTATGAAGAGACAAAGACTTATCTTGCAATTCTTAGTGAGACTCAGTTTTACGAAGCCCTCCAGAACTGTCACCGGAACAGCCAGTTGTATGGAGCAGTGGCTCAGCGGTTATGGGAATATGGCTTCCTTAGGACACCAGAGCAATGTCGGACCAAGTTTAAAAGCCTACAAACAAGCTATCGGAAAGTCAAGAATGGCCAAGCACCAGAGACCTGTCCCTTCTTTGAAGAGATGGATGCTTTGGTGAGTGCCCACAATGCTGCCCCACCCAGTGATCTCCAGGAAGAAGACACAGCTTCTTGCCCCATGCAGGATACCAGTGAGGCAGAAGAGGCCACAGAAGATTCTGATGATGAAGAGGATACTGAGCTACCCCCAGGGGCTGTCATGACACGTGCTCCAGTCTTATTCCAGAGCCCTAGTGGTAAGATTATTTTACTTATTAGACCTAAATAGAAAAGGGGAGGCAGTGGGATTTAGGAAAAAAATAATTGGGTTGAAACCTCTACGCCCAGCTGTAATGGATTCTTCTTGTAACCACCTCTCTCTTCCCCATATCCCCTGGCTATTAAAGCATTTCAGTGAGGGGATATAAATTATTCACTTGACTTGCCTCACACAGCATCAATCCAAAGTGGTTTCAGATTTTGTAAATTTGCTATCATCTACAAATGAGCTGCTAAGTGCCTAGGTAGTTTACTACCAGGAAATCTGAAAGCTAACATTTTCTATGTACCCATAATAGGATGAAGTTGATTTTAAGAGTTCATTTTCATTAGTTTGTTCTAGTTTTAGCTTATACACCAGCTGTATATCTGCTTTATACATATATTTGAAAAGGAAGAGTAATTCTGATTTTTGAGTCATACCTGTACAAGGGTGGGCAAAAGTAGGTTAAATTACCAGCCATCATTACCTAACAGATAAATCATAAGTAAAGATATGAAATAAGATGACATATAATAATAATAATACAAGAATAAACTGTGTTTTGGCATAGTCACAACTGTAAACCTACTTTTACCCACCCCTGTATATGTATGTGAATCTAGACTCTGTTGTTTATAAGTTGAGTAACTTAGAGCAAGTTATTTAACCCTGTAAGTTTACTTATCTGTGAAGACCTACTTCAAAAGGCTGATATATGTGAAGTTCCTTAGTGAAGCACCTAGCACAATGCTTGGGCATGTCATAAGTATTCAATAAATGGCAATTTTCTTTTCCAAATGTTCTTTAGATGAATATTCTTCAAGAGTGTTTCATGGAGCATCAGTTCCGTGGGGGTAATAATATATTCCACTAAAAAATGCCTCTGGGTTTAGGAACTGCTAAATATTCCTCATGAAGGATTACAAAACATATTTACATATTTAAGGTTCTGAGATTTCATTTAACCTGATGAACTTCTATTTCACAGGACATCTCTTAAGACTTGGCTTGTAAGTAGAAATATTGCTTTAGAGGGTATATATACAGGCTGACATTCAGCATTCTTTCGTTCAGATTTAGTCTAGGAAATTAGGGATCCAAAGTTTATCTGAAATATCTGAAAATTCTATAAATTCAAACTAAAAATTTGCAAGTATCTGCAAGTTCACATTAGCCTAGGCCTGGGGAGCCTGGCATTTGGTTCTTAGAAGAATATTAAAAGCTTAGCTTGGGCATTAGAATAAGTGCTTTTAGAACATTTAGTGATTATCTTTCCATCGGCAAAGAGAATGTTTCTAATGAGGCACTTCCTAGCAAAGATCTTCTGTCAGAAGGCCTTTTGTTCTTTGAAAGACACCAAGTATTTTTCTACCCTATTTTTTTCTCAACATATATTGGAATTTGAGCAGAAGAGGACTCATATAACTCTTTTTGGATATACAAGTTTTCCAGAGTTTTCCTGGACATTCCCTTCTGATACCTTTAGTTACTGGCACAGAACATAAACTAGAATACCGTAATAGGCCTGATGACACAAAAATACAGCATTAGAAAGTGTCTTTGCTATATAAACATGATAGTTTTAAATTTGGTAGGTTTTTCTTGTTATACTGAGATTTTCTGAAGATCCTAGGTATTCAGAAAGAGAAGAATATACTAATTAGCCCTGTGTAGATGAGAAGCACATGATAGGTTATCAAATGTAAGAGGAAAACACTGGAATTTTAATAGATGGTAATTATTTAGGACCTACAACTAATTTTTATCTTTAATTATCTAATATAATACTTACTTTACCTTGGCACATAATTGAGGAAATGGATAACTTTAAAAATTCTATTCTCACATCAGGTTTTGAGGCCGGATTTAAGAATGAAGAGAATCTAAAACGGGATATTTCTGAGGAAGTGCAACTACATAGGACATTACTTGCAAGGTCTGAAAGGAAAATTGTCCGGCATCTTAATCAGGGCAAAGGCAGTAAGAGTGGATGTAGATCAGGAAGACAGTGGGAAAGGACTCCAGGGGAGAGAAGAGGAAAGCCCACACTCCCAGACAGAAGTTTATGTAAAGTTCTAAGTCATCAGAGACCTTACTTAGGAGAGAGACCCTATAAATATCTTAGATACGGCAAAAGCTTTGGTCCAAACTCCCACCTCATGCATCAGATATCCCATCAAGTGGAAAATCCATATAAATGTGCTGACTGTGGGAAAAGCTTCAGTCGGAGTGCACGCCTCATTAGACACCGGAGAATCCACACTGGAGAGAAACCATATAAATGTCTTGACTGTGGGAAAAGTTTCCGTGACAGTTCAAATTTCATCACCCATAGGAGAATCCACACAGGAGAGAAACCGTATCAATGCAGTGAGTGTGGAAAACGTTTCAATCAGAGCTCAAGCCTTATAATTCACCAGAGAACGCACACAGGAGAAAAGCCCTATCAATGTGAAGAATGTGGAAAAAGTTTCAATAACAGTTCTCATTTTAGTGCACATCGGAGGATACACACAGGAGAGAGACCCCATGTGTGTCCTGATTGTGGAAAGAGTTTTAGTAAGAGTTCTGACTTACGTGCACATCATAGAACCCACACAGGAGAGAAACCCTATGGGTGTCATGATTGTGGCAAGTGCTTCAGTAAAAGCTCTGCTTTGAATAAGCACAGAGAAATCCATACAAGAGAAAAACTTCTGACACAGCCAGTGCCTAAGTAGTAAGCCCCTGAGTATCTATAAGAAAATAAAGAGCCTCAATAAATGTTTGAAATTGTTTGAAAAAGTCTTTCAATAAGTGAGATCCATCTCCTATTCTGTGCCCAACTAGCTTAGGAAATACTCTAGGATTTACCTCACTGTTCCTGTTTCTCTTGGATCAAATTCCCAAGGCAGTCATCTTAAGGATAAAAGGAAGATTTCAGTCCATCTCCATGTCTGCATCTGAACTGACAGGTAACATCTTTTCCTTTCAGTACCTATGTTGTTTCTTAATAGAGAGGTCATAGTAGTAGATCCTATGAGTCTGACATGTACCCCTCTTTACTCATCCTGTTAAGCAGCTGCATTTTGAGTGGAAAAACCCATCACAGCAGCATTTAAGGGACAAGATGTGAGATTTCTCGTTGAGTAGGTCTAGCTCTTTATACAGTAATGGAAGTACAAAAACAAAAGGCTCTTCCTGCTCACTTAAGCCTGTGCCCAGAATGAAATACAGATGGCCCTCAACTTACAGGAGTTTGACTTTGTGATGGAGCGAATGCAACATGCCTTCAGTAGAAACCGTAGGCTAGGCTATGATGTTTGGTAGCTTTAAAGGCATTTTTGACTTACAAAATATTCAATTTATGACAGGCTTATCTGGACATAACCCCATTGTAAGTAGAGGAGCATCTGTATTTGTCATGAACTGTTCATTTACCTTGAAGGAGAGTTTAATGTCCATCTTGGTTCGGACCTATGAATCTTATCAAGAACCTAGGTGTTCTATATGGGGAAACAATGTAACCTTGTATAAATATTTAGGTGTAAACCCTGGGTTTCTTAGTTTCTTCGAAGCCCTAGAAGATCTGGAATAGAAGCATGCTACATTTACAGCTTCTAGTTTGATTTTTTTCTGTTCCATCTCATCTGAATTTCATCTGTCCATTGTGGTCCAGAAGCCCAGAGTGCAAGGCAGCTGGATGTGGTGATTGGGAAAGCAGTTAAAGCTATCAATAAGAAACTGTCTATATTCCACATACTCCAAACACCTAGTATAGTGTTCAATACCCCATGGGTGTTCAATAGTAACCTACAGTGAGCTGAAGCCACTGCCACATTGCCATGGATGGGAAAACAGACCAAGCCAACAACTCTTTACCCTAATGATGAGGACAGATTATCTTTGGTCAGTTCAGTTGCCAATACATGCACATGCATATATTCAACTGTATCCATCTATTTTTAAAAGCAGCTCTTCACACCAAAGTGTAATTTTGATCTTAAATAGTTTTGCATTCATTACCCATATATTCATAATAGTTTGGTGAGCCCTGTACAGCACAAATAGTCCCTGTCCTATACAATCTAAAATGACACTGGCATGGACAAATACTAAGTATACATGTATAGTTGCAAGTTTTAAAGTTAAGTAGTAACACTGCATAAATATCAAAGTCTGTTGCATTAGAGTTCAGAAAAATCTGGGAGGTATTCTTTATTCAGGAACGCTTTGTGAAGCAGGAAGTGTTCAAAGGAGGGAAGTGTATTGGGTAGATTAGGGTGGGATGAACGTTCAAGTGAGTGCTGAGTGGATGAGAAGTGGGAATATTGGGGAGCAAGGTGTTTTGTGCAGATAGAGCAGAGGTCAAAGGAGAAACTAAGGAAGGTTAAACAAAGCTTGGAGCAGCACAAAATCTGAGGGACACTGTGATATGGGCTGTGCCAGAGGCAGAGAATCACCTTAGCTAAAGCATGGAGTGCCAGAGGCAGATGAGGAGGTGATGCTCCCCTCATCTACAGTAATTCAGGTGCTGTGCTGTACTTACTAATAAGTAAATAGCCGGCTGGTACTGGACAAGAAGAAAGAGCAGTTATAGTGGATTAGCCCCTATGGAAGATAAGGGTCAGAAACTGCATTATCTTAAGAAGATACTTTGATTAGCAGGTCAGGAAAGGAGAGCGTGAACAGATGGCCAAGGCCTAGGCTAAGTAGCTGTTCCACATTTACACTTAATCAGAGTCCTGTGGTTAGAATGAGATCTTGGAGATGAGTGGAGAGAGAGAATATTCTGTAATTCATAGTTTACTGTTTTAGATGAGGGATTAACTAGGGTTCTGGTGTTGAGGGGTCCTAGTACAAAGAATCTAACATTTATTAGGAATTAAAGGGAGATTGTATCTCAATTATATTACCTAAACAGACAGGAAGATACAAAAAACAGAAGTCTAAAGCAATGTTTCAGGATCTGAGATGGTTTAGGAAGTGTGCTAGTATGTTTTTTAAAAATGAGAGGATACTGTCTTAGTATATCTGTGTATAGTCTTGTGGGAAAGCAGTGGTTGGGATATCAACAGATAAAGAGTTCTGGTTCCAGATATCTCATGTGTAAGTCAACCTGCCTCCAATTCCCTTTCTGTAGAGCAGAATAATGTTTATACCTTAATCTGCCTCTCAGGGATACCATGTTAATAAAAAGTATATATATAAAGTGCTCAGTGTTTCTTCAGATGTTTTTAAAAACATGTATGTGCAAGTTATGATTAACTTGTTGCTGGTGGAAAAAGATAAATCTCCACCTGCTTATTTTGGCTCCCTGTGCGGGGTTACTAGGAGAATGCTTGTCTGAATCTTTATGTTCTAGACTGAGAAACATTAGAATATGGTGAAAGAACTTAGAATGAAAATCCTTCTGTGGTATCTGTATCCATATCCATTAGGCTCCATCAGAACTGAACATGGAGAGTGAGTCTTATTTTAAAAGACCCAGGACCAGGACTAGGCTTCCAACCTCCAGATGAAGAGAATGTGCAAAAGGAATAGGGCAAAGGCAAACTCTCTTACTGGGAAAAAACCAGTTCACCTCAAACTTGCTAACAAATCATTATCTGCTACCCAATCTACTATTCATAAGGATGGAAGAAATAAGAAATAGTTTTCAAACATTCTAAGAGAAACCAAGCCCACTGTTGGAGGAGCAAGAGAATCTGTATACCCCTATTCTTTTAACACCAAGACTTTTATGGAAACAGACTGGATGGAACTACATGCAAAGGAAATAAGAATGTATTAGCAAGACCTGGGCAGTCATATTTGTTTCCATCAGTCATTTCACTACTGCTGTTGTTTCTTTCCGTTTTTCTCCATGCTATCCTTCTTTTATTGCTTGTACTCTGTGGCCAATGCCATAGAACTTAATAACATATACAGTCTCTGTGTTGCTGCCATTTCTTTTCTACTATAATCTGAGTGTTGTCAGCAACTCTTTAGAGAACTATTTTTATGCTGACCATGTAGGAAAGGGAGGATGATATATGAATATAAAGATGGATCAATTATCTCTCCATTATTCAACTCAAAATCTAAAATGAAAACTTCATTCATATATATTCAAATAGCTATCTAGTGAGATACATGTCTCAAAGTTTTGCTGTATAAAATGTTATTGGGTATTCTCTGACATCATGGTGCATAAAATAACAGATGTCATGGAGATATTTTAGTTAGTTTAAATTCCTCCTACTTCCCTCATGGGCTCTTTCAGAAACAAAACTTTGGAACAACTGGAAGTCAGAATAAAGGCTGGAAATAGGGTATGGGGATTGAGTGAGGTCAGAGGGTGGCGTGACAAAAAATAAAGGCTGGAAATAGAGGACTAAAGTACCCTAGAGCTCAAGAAGCATCTGGCCGGCATAGCTCTATTATGGTCAAAGAGAAGAGAAAAGGTAAGGTAGAAACATTAAAAAAAAACCCAATAGCTTGATTCCAGAGGAATTAATCATAAGAAGGACAAAGCCAGATCTCAGCAGCTAGCCTTATCTTGTCACTAGAGTCACCCAAAGTAGATTAACCCTGACTACTGGATATTCACAGAAGGCCACAGTATGCAGTGTAGCCTTGAGTCAATAATTTTGGGGAATACTTCAGAGAGTGATTACAGTAAGCGTAACAAAATACAGAGCTGTTGTCTGAAGCTAGAAAGCTTAAAGGTCTTGGAGACAATCTGTTTCGCCCTCTCCTTACCTTATTTAGACTAGTAATTCCAAAACTTTTCCTTATGAAAAAATACTTTGAATTTCCTGAAGTTTTATGATCACTAATGCAGAGGGACCATTAAGTAAAAATCAGTGGTGGAATGGGGAATTTAGTTAGCAGCAACATTCATGTCCCTTCTAGTAAGCAGCATTTAGGTAAGCTATGTAAGACCTCAGAGTCTGTTAGTCAATGTAAGGTATATTTACTGAGCACCCACCATGAGTAAGGTACTGGTGATGGAGCCCATACTAGTTGGCTACTGTTCTTCAAAGAGGTGGATGGTTTACTAAGAGGAATATGGCAAGAAGATCTTGGTTGCAACACATACTCAAAAGTAATTCACTTTATTACATTTTAAAAATGTAACACTTTGGGCTTCAGATGATTCCACTTGCTCTTCAGTTCAGACCTGGTGCTCTCAGAAGCAAAGATGTGGTTGATGGATTCATAAGACAGATCCCATACCTGAGACGGGGTCAAATTAAATTTTTCAGCTGCCAGCTGGTACTCTTGGGAAAGGTGTGTTGCAAAAACACCCTTATCATCAGTCTGCCAACATAAGCAAGAAAATTTCAAAATGATTCAGGGAATGATTTAAAAAAAAAACAACTTTTTGATCATAGAGTCTATGTATTTTCCTATTTACCATGCTTCTTTTAAGAGTCTAAACGGGCCTATGAATATATACATGCCTATTTATAACTAAATTGGTTTGTTTACCCTTAAAACACACACACACACACACTCTTTCTCTTTCTCTCTCGCTCGCTCGCTCTCTCTCTCTCTCTCTCTCTCTCGCTCTCTCTGAAGCAGTGCTCTAACCATGACTGCATATTAAAATTACCCAGGGAGCCTTTAAAACATATGTGGACTCTCCCCAGATCATATAAAGCAGAATCTCAGGGGATGGGTACCAGGCATCACTATTTCTTCTTCTTCTTTTTTTTTTTTTTTAAATGTTCCCCTAGGTACTGTCCAAACCAGAGTCACCCTGGCCCTTTGCAGCCTCTTCTACCCCAGTCCCCTCTCACTCTATTTGGCCCTTATTACCCTCAGGCATGCAAGGCAGTAAGCTAGGTATTGAGTGTCTAACCTAATGCAACTCAGGGACTAAAAAGGAGCAAAATACTTCACACAAAACACCTTACACAAATCACCGAAGGATGGGCAATGCTGTACCAGAATCTGAAATGATGCTGGTCATAAGACGGGACTGTCTGACTTTTGATGTTTGAGGTCAAACAGAGTTCTAGATGAAAAAGAGGAAAAAGCCTTTTACAAAAAGCAGGTTAGTAGGCTCATTCATCAAGTAGATACATGTGAAATCTTTCCAAGCTATGCTAATTTTCAGTAGTTCATTATTTTACAAAATTGACCTTTTCTTATGTGTAAAAATTTGTAGTTCAATTAGTGTGGTTATGCAGGGAATATGCCCAACTTATGGTAGCAACTGCACCAGGCAGGGAATTAATATCCCCTTCACAGTCATGTGCTTCCCCCTTTCTTCTACCAAATGGAGGGGGAAAAAAGGAGTGTAAAAGCCAGTCACATGAAGAAGCCAGGGAATTATCTGAAAGTTGCTATACTTCTCCCTGGTCTTGGAGTGGAGGCTAAAATAAAGGTAAAATAATGGCAGCACTGCTTGAGGGTTACAGTATTATAAAAAGCCAACAGCAGATATGTACCTTTTCCATGGCTTCAAAGAAAACCCCTAATCTCCTTTACTCAGATAACCATCAATCACTGCCTGCTGCAAGTCCATCTTAAGAATGACTTCTATTAACAAATTCCTACCTTGAAAAACTGTACCAAGCTCTCTAGGCAGAGTAAAATACTTGACCAACTTGATGGATGGCATTTGCTCCCTTGGGTAAGGCAGCCTCAACACAAGGCCACTCAGTCCAAGGAATGGCAAACCCAACTTGCCCCCTCACCCCACTTACTTGGTGTGATTGGGAGCAGAGCTGAGCCATCACACTAAGTAAGATCTCTTATCACTATGGTTTCTGTTTTCTCTCCTTTTGTTGATGTTTAAAAATTTCCTCAGTGAAAAGAAAAAAAGCCTCACCCATTAGGAATTACTGAAAATTCTATAAATAGTTTAATGGTGATGGAAGGAGACTTGACGCAATGAACACAATACAATATACAGATGATGTATTATAGTATACCTGAAACCTGGATAATTTTAGGAACCAAAGTTAGCCCAATAAATTCAGTAAAGTAAAAAAAAAAAAAAAAAAATTGCATACCCACACAAGTATTCTTGCAAATTGGTAAATTTGTAAATTCAAACAATTTATCATTCAATCAGTTGCTGCTTTCCCTTTTCAGAAAGGCCTCCCTTGACCACCCAACTGAAAGTGGTTATCTCATCACTATATCAGCCTAATTTTCTTCAAAGAACAATGATATTTACTTGTATATTTGTTTACTGTTTCTCTTACCTATGCTAGAATATAAGTTGCTTGAGAAAGAAAGCTTGTCTGTTTTGTTTACTGCTCTATTTCCAGCAATTTGAAAAGTGACTGGAACAGAGTAGGCACTTCATAAATATATGCTGTCAGACAAAAACAGCTCCAGGTATATACATACAGACAAGTATGTAATGGTCAATGGACATATAATTATACTTCGAATTTTTCATAATTCTTAATTTTAAAATGTTACATTTTCATAACACATTAATTTGGTTAAAATCATTTCAAAATACTAGATGCCCCTTATTCTTTCAATATAAGACTAAGTTCCAGGAACTGGGGAATGTAACAGTGAACAAGACAGATAAGGGCCCTGCTTTCATGGAGTGTATATTCTAATGGGAGCTAAAACTTTCGGTTACCTAAAAGGCTCAGAAAGCACATACGCCATGCACCTTTTACTTTCTAAATGATACTTATATATTTAGAACAAAACTTCTCTACACATGGGTTGCAATCTAGGGGCTGGCGGGGGAAGGGACCGAGGGTTATCTGGAGGACCTTATGCCTTAAGCCTTACCCAGCGGTATCTGGTGCTTCCTCACAAAGTCCACCAGATCCAGGGATCCTCCCTCAGAGGAGTTGAGAAATGTCCCATGTCCGATTCTGTCAGGAAGCAGATCCAGGAGTACTTGTGTTTCTTTTTTGGGGTTTGGAATCTCAAAAAAGGGGAGAGAGGGCATCAATAACCTTTTTCAGTGGTTCTTTTTTTTTTTTTAAATAACTTTATTTGTTCATGCAACACCTAGGATATGCTTATTGATTTGGGAGAGGGGAAGGGAAATAGGGAGAGAAACACTGATGTGAGAGAGAAACATTGATTGGTTGCCTCTTATGTGCCCCAACCGGGGACTGAACCCACAACCTAGGTATGTGCCTGATGGGGAATCGAACCCATGACCTTTCAGTTTATAGGACAATTTTCGAACCAACTGAGCGACACTGGCCAGGGCTTTCAGTATTTCTTAAAAGTCCTTTTTTCTATAGCCAGGTACTTTGTCCCTGAGAAGATAGTGCAGACATTCTGGAAAGCTGAACTACTTATACCTTTCCAGCTCTCCTCTTTGCCTTTTATCTTCCCATTCATTTTCCAATACTCTAGATTCATTTCAATGATAATAACTATAATCAATAATAATAAACACTTATTAAGGACTTAACTTTGTTCCTTTTAACATACATTTTCCTTTAAACCTCAAGAATCTTACAAAGTATTAAAATGAAGAAATTACAGCTCAGAAAAACTTTCAAAAACAAAATCCCATCAGTCCATATGTATATATGTTTTCTGTTGTGTATATGTGTTCATATGTATTAGAAAAAGGTCTAGAAAAATACCAACACAAAACTGTTAACAGGATCCACCTGGGAGCATAATTGAAACAAAGAGGGGATCTTTCATTTTTTAATTGTTTTTCCTTCTACATTATAGTTCTCTACACTTGGATTTTCTTCAGATAAATAATTGTTGTAGTTAAAAATATAATGTATCTTAAATAAATGTTGTCCAAGGTCATAGAGCTAGTGAATGATATAGAGAACAGTGAAATTTGGCTCCACCTGACACCAGGGCCCAGACTCCACAGATAGTATGCTCAATGTTTTATTTTGACAAGGCTAGCTACACACATACCACAACCACCATGAAAATGTCTAGCTCAGTTTTTTTTTTTTTAAATCTCCTAATAGCCTAAAAGGCAAATAATAATAACACACTGAAATGAAATGCTTTATATACAATGGATCAAACAAGAAATCAACAGTTACTAATGTAAAGAGCTTTGATGCCATGCATAAGATCAGAGATAGCTGGTTACAGTGGCATGTGCATGCTGGCTGTTTCATTATACTAACCAACTGCTTCAATCAGGAGGTATTAACTTGAGTGAAAGATCTTTTTGACCAGAGTATGAAAACATGGAACCTAGATTTTAAGTTCTGACACTAGATAACCGACCCTTTGCTTGTAGACATGACAACCACCACCAATGACAAGAAGCTCCAATTTTCTCCTTAATCTTTAAACCATGCTATTCAGCCATCATGTATTACCCCACCCCATACTCAGGATAACCCTATGAGGTAAGTAGACTAAGTATTATTTCCTGCATTTAAGAAACAAATCCAAACTCATCTAGTTGTACATATTATGTACAGCTTTTTATATGTCAAAAGAAAAAAATAGGAAGAAAGTAAACCATCTTTAAAATTGGGGAAAGTGCAGTAGAGTCCCTTATTTGCCTCATGGGGATGTGCTTAAGAAAGTGGCTGTTCTCCAGCCATTACCTGTACATTATCTGTCACTTGTTCATGCTCCCAAGGAGCTGGGGGCTGATCAGGTGTCCCTGATTCCCTGCTGAGCCTCCTTATAAAATGATGAGCTACTTCTTTTCTTGCCAGTGCTTGTGACAGATACATTGAGGTCCCTTTCCCCTTGAGAACAAGTGAGATGAACTGGTGCTTCTTTCAATGTCAGCTTGCCAATGACAAGGTTGGTGATGGAAATTCATGCATTTTCTCTAGCAAGATGTCAAGTTGTTTTCAAGACATAGCTGTATCAGAAGTCAACAGCCATCCTCCCAGGAACCACAAAAACAAAACAAGTAACACAAGGGACCAAGGAAAGCCATGCCTTTATCATTATAATTTATGTTGAAAAATATTTCTATTTCCCCCTTCTAAAAATGATTTTCTAAGCCAGGTATATTTTTAGACATTTAAAGATGACTATTATTTTCTATTGTAATCTACCCTCTCCAGCCTGATTTTTACAATATTTACCTCTGAAAGGTGCAATGCCAGCTTTAGACCAGCTTTTTTTGCTTCTAAAAGAGGTTCCAAGAAATCCTTTGCTTGTCCTGCCTTGAAGATAAAAGGTAAAATGAGGATGCATGAGAACCTTGGGAAGACTGAGGAACTGGGTACTCTGTCCCAATAAATAAAATAATGGCAGAAAAAAATGGCACATTAATTCACTTGTACATTTTGTTTATAAAGCACCTAAAATGTGCTAGACACTTGTGGGCAATGCAAAGCTGGCAAAGATACAGTTCACCCTCAAGAATCTTAAGTGATCCTGAGGCCAATTAGCTAAACTAAATATAACAGTCACCAAATTTTATTTCTGAAAGGTTATCTAGCGCTAACAAAGAGAATCTCCCATGCTCCAGGACATCTGGCAATGTTTAGAAACATTTTGGGCTATCAAAACTGGGAGGTCCTATTGACATCTAGTGGATGGAGGCCCGGAATGCTGCTAAACGCCCTACAGTGCACAGGACAGTCCCCATAACAAAGAATTACTTGGCCCAAAATGCCAGTAATGCCATAGGTGAGATACCCTGCTTGAATCTTACATTCAAGAAGCTCTAGGCTAGCCTTTCTCAATTGGGATCTTCTATGAGATAATTAAGCTATAGCTTTAGGCATCCATTCTATATAACAAATTAACTTCTATATAGAATAGAGCTAGCTTGTATACCATCTTTAGAAGAATGGAGAAAATATTGTCATGCAAGTTTTTTCTTTTTTTATGGGGCTTAATTCTTTCACAGAACCCTGGTTGAGAACAGTTGCTGTAGGCATTCTAGTCATCCAAGAGTCTACTGGATCTCTGGTGAATGCAGGATGTTTCAAGTCAATCCTTATCCCACAAACTAACCTGACCTTTTAGAAATAAAATTATTTAGGAAAAATAACTTACTGTAGGGTCTCCACTGAGGTCAAGGCCAAGAACTGTATCTTCAGTAGAAAGGAAGAATTCTTCAGCAAGTTTAACAGTCTCCTTGGCCACTGAAGGGCCTCCTCGTCTGTCGACTGATATCAAATATCTTTAATATAAGAAAAACTCAGTTGAAAATGAATATGATAAAAAAGACAACTGTTGGTTGACTAGAGAGCAATGGCAGCTACATCTTACTATAGGAAATGTATAGCCTAACTGACATGACATCTTACTTTGCTACAGGGAATGAGATATAAATTCCTAAATAGCACCAAATATCTAGTAAATGTTCAAATTTCTAATTGTCTCATGACTTTTTTGTTCGATTATTTAACAGTTTGTTCGACTGTGTTGGTCAACACATTTCAAGCGTCTTTTAATCTATAGCCACTACTTTTACCCACCTCCCCCACCTCTTTTCTTAAATTTATTTGTTGAGGAAACTACGTCATTTGTCCTATAAAGTTTCCCACAGTCTGAGTTTTGCTGAATGAATCCCTGTGTTACCAGCATGTTCTCCCATCTCTTGAATTTCCTATAAACTGGACATTGGATATAATCTAGAGGCTTCATCAGATTGGATTAAATTAAGAGTATTTCATAGGTGGTATTGTGTTCTTTCATCAGGAGGCTTAGATCCATTATTTCATAAAGATTACAAAATCAGTAATATCTAATTCTAACTGGAATTCTACAGGAGTCACATTCAAGGTTCTCTGGATACAAGAAATACTCAGAGAACCCCTGTTAACATTGTGTAATTTTCCTCTAGCACTTATTAGTTTATCTATTTATTCACAAAATAAAGGAATTTCTCCATTTCTTTACAGAATTTGGATCAACTATATATAAATTCTGTGTCTTTTTTTTCACTTAACAATTTCTCCTGCTATTAAATAATATTATAAAACAACATAAATCATAGGAATGTAACAATGTAATTGTGCTCTGATCACTGGACATTTTAGGATGCTCTCTATTTTTTGTTATAAATAACACGCACATAAACCAATCTACTTCCTTAGGATACATTTTTAGAAGATAATTACTGGATCAGAGGGGAAACTTATATTCATAGATCTTAATACATACTGCTCTTTGGAGGGGTTTTATTAATTATATATAATCACCAACAGTGCAAATTCACAAACACTGGTTATTACCATTTTTGGTGGGGGGAGACTGAAATGCCACTGTATTTTCAAAAATTATCTGATTATAATGGCCATTTGTCTTCTTTTCTGAATTCTTGTCTTTTGAGTGTTTTTTAAAATGGGGGTATTAGTCTAGTTACTTAATTCTGAGAGATTTTATAGCCAGAAATGCTACAACTAGCTTTCTTCCTTGGAGGACCTACTGAGCTCTGGTGATGTGCCAGTTCTGTTCTAAGCATCAGGAGTGAACTGGTGAATCAAAAGATAAGGTTTGTGGCCTCCCTGAATACACACCCTAGTGGTGAGCATATATACACAAATAAAACAAGACATTTTCTGATCTGGTTAAAGACTGCCATAAAGGAAATAAATAGTGTGACTAGAGGATCTGGGGAGGACACTTTAGATAAAGTGGTAATGGAAGGCCTCTCTTGAGGAAGTGACAGTTGAATTGAGACCTGAATAATGAGAAGATGCCAGCCATCCAAGGATATGGTGAAAGTGTGTTCTAGGCAAGTTACAGGAAATAAAAAGGTGCTGAGGTGGGATAGTCTTGGACTATATGGGGAACAGAGATGCCAGTGTATAGTAAGTAACAAGTGGTCCAGATGAGGCTGGAGAAGTAAGAGAGGCAGTCAAATCATGTGGGACCTTGGAGGCTGCAGTGAGAAATCTAGATTTTAGCTGAAGAGCAATGGAAAGCCCTACTTTACTACAGCATCCGTACTCAGAATTTAATCGCCACATGAATATTTCAGAACTACATTCTCAACATTAAAGAACATGGTTCTTCACTGATTTTTCTATTATAAGATAAAAATAGGTTATTGGTTAGTTTATAAAATTATCCATTATACCCATAGTCAAAAAGTAGTAAAATTTTCACACATTCTGGATTTTTAAATGATGACCACTAAGGTACAATGTTTCTTACCTAACATCAATGTCTAAGTTTTCTTGTTTAGACTGTTTTATACCCTCAAGTACAGATTCCACATAAGTTTTTTTAGTCATTCCTGGAGAGGACACAAAGAAAACATATGTAAAGAGATCATCAGCTATTTCGTCATTCAACATTAGTAGCATCCCTATGTGAACAATTACGTACTCACTTTATGTTGAGACAAAAGCATGGTTAAAAATGAATTAAAACATGGCCCTTATTGATATAGTTTAGTAAATACTAATTGAACTTTAATAAATTTAGAAAAAAATGAAGTACTACATAAATAAAATTTTAAAAATATATACAAAATACAAGCACATTTAAAAATTATTCTTAGATTAAACAGGCATAAAATTACTCTCACAAATTGTTATGAAAATTTTTAAATGTTCTACAAAACAACAACAAGCACTTTTCTAAAGCCTGCCCTTAAAGAAACAAACAAAAAAAAAAAGTATATTTCTTTACTAGTAAAATGTTTTCCTGCTGGTCCAGAAAAACATCATGAGTTCCTTTCTCCTCAATTCTGCTCAGACTCAGTGTTTCCCATCCAGGGCACTAGAGATGTTCTTAAAGTTTCAGTGCTTAATTTCTCTTCTGGGGAGCTCTGAAATAGTGCTCTCTAGAACAACCTCCTCTAAAATACTCTCATACTCCAATTCTAAAATGCTTATTCTTGGTGGGAGATCTCTAGTAAAGTCCAGGAAACTATGAAGAAGAAAAATAAAAATAACACATAATCCCACCACTCAAAGCTAACCACTGTCTTTGTGTGTGCGCGCCTACAGGTGTATATATACATACCCTATATGTCATCCCATATCATTAAAGTGTCTTTGCAACTATTTTTAATGGTTGCCTAATATTCCATTAGCCTCTGCTTAACAACTGCCCTATTGTTACATACTTAGGTTAACAACTCCCTTTTGAATCTCTGATTAGCTCTAATAATTTGCAGGTTTCTTCTTCCCTTTCACTACCCTCACCATCATAACTTGGAACTGATTCTGCAGTTTAAAAATGTGAGATAAGAATCTTTTGCTTGTCCCAGTTGTCATCACAACAGAACTGCAAAATTTCCAGTATCTTCCATCACCCACCATCATTTCTACATTAAATCCAAATCTGCACATAATATATAGTTGCAAAAATTTTACCTCCTGAATGCTTACCAGACTACACCTGTCAGGGCACAAGATGGCTTGGTAGGATCTCTTCAGGTCACAAAGTGCTAATAGGAACCCAAAGATACTACATAATATCTCTTGATACCACTATTATGGAACAGGGTCCCAGGAAATTTCTCCAGACCACCTCTAGATTTGCTCATCTCCATCCAGAGCAGTTTCACCATATCATACCTTGCTCCTTGCCTGACACTATTTGTTCCTGAGTAGTGACTGAATAACCTCATTTCAGTGACTGTCATAAAACATGACTCTGTGTCTACTCAATGGCATTGTCTCACAAGTGCTCTTTATGTAGGGAGTAAGAATTAGCTTATGTTTTAGACAATGCAACTATAAGCAAATGTAGCAAATGTCCTTTTCTCATAGTGAGAAAAACAAAAAATTTGTGGGCTTTTTTATTTCCCTTAAACAAATAATACCTGACCTAATGTTTTAAAGAGTAACTTACTCATTTTTAAAAAAATACTTTTTAAAGATTTTATTTATTTTTAGAGAGGAGAAAGGAGGGAAATGGAGGGAGAACATCTGTGTGAGAGAGAAACATAATTGGTTGCCTCTTGCACAATCCCCAACTGGGAACTGAACCCGCAACCCACGCAAGTGCCCTGACCACGAGTCAAACCAGCAACCTTTCCCTTTGTGGGACGATGCCAAACTGAGCCACACCAGTCAGGGGAGAATAACTTACTCATTAATAATATACATCATAAGATGTGGAATGTTGATTCTACTTTTACAATAGAGTAAAAGTAAGTGCTTTGTATTCTCAACATGTAAACACATGAATGACAAAGAACACAGAAAAGAATACCTTGGCTGAGAAGAAATTAATTTCTACCTGTAGTATTTTCTATTCTGGGTGTGCTCCTTAGTTCCAGGTACTTGACACCATCATCTGCAAATTCTTTAATGACATCTTTTGTGACCTGACAATAAAAGCAATATACATAATATTGATAATACTGTTGTAAGGGTAACAATGAAAGTGCCAAATGCAACAGCTTTATTTCATTCATTAACTTTGACTTGCAAGTCTTGTAGTTAAGATTACCTGTTTTGTCACACTCCTGGTGGGGATCATGACAGAACTGCAAAATTTCCAGTATCTTTCATCACTCCCCATTATTTCTACATTAAATCTAAATATGCACATCATTAACACTTTTCTTCCTTTTAACAATTTTTCTATTTCGTAGTGTTCATAGCAGCAATTTGATAAAACAGAGAAATAAGTCAAAACTAAAATCAGTTAAAACCATCTATCAGTGTGTAGTGCTAGAAAGGCACATGTGGAAATGAACAGCTAATATTGGGCATGACTGATGTACAATTTAGAGTCATGGCTTAAGGTTCTTATTCAAGTTATTTAGGAATAAGTTGTATTTTTTAACAGATTCTTTAGGCAGGGTTAAATTTTCCTCAGAAGTATTTACGAAAATTCCTCTTAGGCAAAGAAAATAGGTAATAAATATAAGTAAAACTGTACGCAATTTAGCACAAATCTCAACAATCCAAAAATTACTAAATGACCAGAGTAAATGATATATAAGGCCTGAAGGTATGTTTTCCTTCTCTGCCATCAATCCTAAAAAATACCAAATCTAAAAGAAAAAAGACCAGGTTGGAGATACTGTGACAACATGCCCTAGCTGGCCTTATAGTTGGTATCCTAATCCTGCTTTGACTGTGTGCACATGGGCAGGCAAGTGCAGTGTCTGGGCAAAGGAACAAGGCGTTGGCTGGTTGTGCACAAAGTGCCTAATGGGGTGGCACTATCTTAATGGATTCACTCCAATCCAAGGTCTGAACCTCATTTTTTTTTTTTTTTGTTAAATAAAAACCAAAAAGGAATTTACTATGATATAAATATGATTGGTGACCCAGATTCATCAGGAGGTCTAGAGAACTGGCCTCAGAGACTACACACCTTACAACATAACAGCATCCAAAAATCACATGATACTCTTGTAACCAAGAGTGATATCACTGTTTCCTCCACCACCAAGCACGAGCCTGCAGCTTCCACATACTAGAGCCAATGGTAATGCTTCTCTAGGAACTCTAAGCTGCTGCTTTTGCCACCATCAGACTGTGGACCTTGTTTCCACACGTTGAGGAACTTGCATCTTGTCATTGCTCCAGACCCAGAGACCCCAACTCATAGGAGACTAATGTAGCCTATTTGTTAATGCATACACTGACAAGGAGGGTGTAAAGTGGCTGTTCTTCTTAGTGACTTCAGTGATCGTATCTACTATTCTGAGCACCCTTCATTTTGGTGGTGAGATACCTATGAAACCCAATGAGTAACAGAAGGTTGCTGGCAGGTATAGAATGAGAGCAATGGAAGATTTATGTAGGCCACAGTGAGGCCTGTTGAATCATCCCTACCCCGTGTCCAAGAATACTTTCTTGGGGTCCACATCTGTGTCTGTCAAATTCAGCCCTGACTATAAACTCCTCAGGGGCAGGGACCATGTCAATCTATCTTTATATCTCCCAGCCTCTTGCACTGGAACACTATGGGCACTCAGTCTTTTGCTGAACTAAACTTTTAGACTCAACTCTCTTCCAACAGATGATATACTGTTTATCATGAGGATCAATCTCGGCCAAGGAGGAAAATTCTTTCTTGAACAGTCAAAAGTTAGTTCTTCAGAAAAACAAGTTGTACTTCTTACTTTGCATTTTTTTCTACTGATTAAGAGCACTGACAGGATTTTGTTTCTCTTCATTTGCAAAGAAGACATTTTAAAATACCATCCTACTCAGATCAATGATACAGAAGCCACTTTTCCATATCATGGAGACTCTAGTCTCATGAAGCTCTAGATAAGAGAACACAGTGGTGTCCTTTAGTCCTTCATTCCCAGAGAAAGGAACTATTCCCCTAGGGTGTAATAATTCAATTTTTAGGCACTTGTGAACTTCCTTCTCTCTCTATAACATCCACCTAGGCAGTGAAAAATCTTCCAAGCAATAGAAATAAAAACCTTATCAAAGTCATTTCTATCTGTGGTTAACTATTATGGAAAACAGGACCAGATTTTCTCCTCCATGTTGTTCTCCATCTAACAGAAGATATTCATCTAGTTCTATCCTCATATCTTTTACAATGAACACAGTCTTTTGATATTAGCTCTTAGGCAAATCTCTTATATTAGTTTTGGAAAGAGTTACTATAAAAAAAGCAGAAAACATTTTTTCATCAGACTTGATGCAACAAGAGGAAAGCATAAATTACCTAATAATTTTTAAACTTGTCTAAAAATTGTCTCACTTCTTACCATTAAAATATCTTCAGGGCTAGTAGTAAGCTGATGAATAATCTGGAACATCTGGAAACATCTATAACATTAATGGAAAGCTTTAAAAATACTCTAGTCATCAAAAACTCAAGATGAACTTAGCAATCAAATTAATATTTTAGGCTAATAGTAATTATATTTATAAAAAACTACAGAATGGTTTTTTTTTAAACTGCATTGATATGGAAAGATAAATGACTGAAAAATAAAACAGTACTGATATTTTAAATTGGGAAATACTAGTTTCCCTTCACCATGCCAGCCCACCCCCTCCACCTGCTGGTAGGAGCAAAGAGAGGAAAAGTCAATAATCCTATACTTTCAAGTCTAAAGAATATTCCAATATAGTATTACTTTACAAACAACATAAATCATTCAAAATATTGTCAACAGTCTGACAGCTGGAAAAAATGCTATATGCCAAGTTATACTCTCCATACTAGATGGATACCCTACTCCTTTAACTACTAAAATCTGAATTCTTACATACTATTTATAGTGATAGAGAAAAAAAAAAGTGTGTCCACAATCTCCCCAAACTCACTCTTCTAAAGTTCTTTTCTTTCCCTTATCAATCATAGTCATCTGATCATGGATTTTAAGACCTGGTTTTTTAGCTATTAATTTCTTCATGGTATTAGAACTGATGGATCCATTCAAGTGGGCATGAAGTTCCTAAAACAAAAGAATACAATCAGTGAAACATATCAAGTATCTACTAGATTCACAGCATTATACCAGTTTCTTGATGTTTACAGTCCATAGTAGGCTACCACATTTAGCTATGTAACTTTTAAAAAAATTTACAAATTATACCTATAAAATTTACTTTTGTGAAAAGAAACAAAACAGAAGACATTATAATTAGCAACCACTCTAGAATTCTATGGTTGAATTCTTACCACTTTAGGTAATTCTGAATAAAAGGTTCTCTTCCACTGCTGCTGGTCTTCTGCCTCTGTCATGATTTAGCAGAATAAAAAGATCTTTCTCCAAACACTCTTATTATTGGTATGAACCATACAATGTATTTCAGTCAGTAAATTTTTTGGTCTTAAGTTTCCTTCAGATTGCTTTATTTCCGCACATTTTTATAAGATTAGCTGTAAATGTCGCTCTGGGCTCAGCTTCACCTATTCAAACAAATGTGAATATTTTCAGATGTTGACACAAAAGCAATGAAACACGATTTTGCTAATTTATTCCTTAAAAGACAAAAGCTCCTCTAAAGCTAATTTAAATGAGCTAATAATCTGAACTAAAAATAAGAAAATGTAAGAGGTGGATTACAATCCGAAATGTTGTTGGGTGTATTCCTCACCAATTAGCATTTTCTAGAAAACTACTTCTAAAACTAGAAATTTATAATACCTATAACAAAGTTTACATTTTTTAATTGTTTAAAATACATAAAGGAAGAACAGCAGCACTGGTTTCAGTGGACCTAGAGTAGCCCTTTTACTGTTCTGGCAGTTAGTAGCCATGTGGCCTTTGTCACTTAACCTCACAGTTTCAGTTTCCTTATTTGTAAAAAACTGATAAAAATGCAGCATAACAGTGATGATTGATACTGTAATTTAAATTCCCCTCTTGTATACTCCTATATAATCCAGTGACTATCTTTCACTCAATGCTTTATCATATTGTCTCTCAATTACTGATTTACTTGTCTTTCTCCCTCACCAGACTGTGAGCTTCCTAAGGACAAGGACCATGTTTAGTACCTAACACAGCACAGCGCCTAGCATATTACAGGTGATAACTCAGTCCTAATTTTTCCTTTATTTCTGAAGATGGCTTATACATTAACATAAATTTCAAGTGAAATTTAGTGATGTTCAAAGTAGTCATCTTTACTCTCTGGGTTCTCATATATTGATGATGATGATGTTGATAATAATAGCAGTTTCCATTCAGTTCCATCAGCAGTTTCACATATGTGATACGTGACAAACATCTTTAATAATATAATCTTTAATCTAACTGATAACCTTGCAAAATAAGTATTTTTTACCACATTACAAATCAATAGATTGACACTGAGAGGGGTTAAATAAGTTACCAAAATATTAAAATAGGAAATAAAGAAAATAGTTTGTACAGAAGTAGACAGAGCCATAGAAAACCACAGAAAGGCCAACTCGGTATGAGTTAAAAGTAACATTTCAACAGAATACCAGGAAAGTGCTTAGTAAATAGTAATGAATGAAAAATATGGACTGTTTAATTGATATGTTTAATATCTCCACTGAAGTACATAAAAGATGTCATTAAAATGAAAAAAAACATACTTTATCTTACATAGGTAAGTCAGTGTGCCATAAATTGAATTACAAAGTAAATGTTAATCAAAACTCTCAAAATTATTCCTTAGAAACTGATTTTTGAAGTTCATGAAAGACTTAACGTGTAAAATTATCCAGAAAAAATTCTGAATCTCAAAATAATACTTAATACTGGTGAAGATCTGAGTAAAAATTCTAGTGTGAGCAGAACCTGGTATGGTCTTTTTGGAAAGCAATTTGGCTATATTTATCAATACACACAAACCCACATATTTACTGATCCGGTAATTCTGTTAGGAATTTATCGTTTATAGGACATGAACAAGTACATATCTTGTAATATTATTTGTAATAGCAAAACCTGGAAACAACCTAAATGTCCATTAGTGGGGTACTGGCTAAGTTAGTTAATATATCCACCCAAATGACTATGTGGAAAGGTTTCTGGGATATAAATGTTACTTCCAAAAAGTAAGTTCAAAATATATGGTTTAGAAAGATGACATGAATAAAGCATGTATGTATGGCTCCAAACAAATACACAGTCTTATATATTTATATCTTTATTCCTAAACAGATATAAAAGGGCACATAGAAAACTGTTACCACTAGAATGTGGGTTGGAAATGGCAAAGGTTGGAAAGAGAATTTTACTTTATTTATATCATACAGTTTTGTGCAATTTTAAGGTTTTACAACAAGCATGTAATACTTGATTACTTCTGAAATACTTTTAATAAATTTTTAAATAATTAATTTAGATAATTTACTTATTAATAATTTTAATAAATTATTTTTAAATATTTAACAAATTAATCATTTAAAATAATTGTTTCTAAAACAATTAATTTTTTAAAATCTTGTAAAACAGCTTAATTATTATGATTTGCAAGAGAAAAGAACTTTTATAGTTAGACAATAGAAAGATAGCCTTAAAAAGCCACTTACAGCCCTGGTCAGGTAGCTCAGTTGGTTAGAGCATTGCTCCGATATCAATAAGGTTGTGGGTTTTTGATCTCCAGTCAGGACACATACAAGAATCAACCAATGAATGCACAAATAAGTGGAACAACAAATTGATGTTTCTCTCTCCCTCCCCCTTAATTTCTCTCTCAAAAATCAATTTTAAAAAAAGAGAACATTTAAGAGCATATATACCATGCCTATATAGTGGGCTAGTAATATCCTACTCTAGGATCCTGACCCTACCTTGCGCTATATTCAAACTATTCTCAAGCACTGGCTACAATGTTAACTTATGGAAATTTGAAAGCCACAAAAACAAGCACAATTTTTGCAAATCTGAAAAAAGCTGTTGTTTCACTGATCCTTGCCTAAGATACTACTATCAATAATATCACTCCCTGGCAAATTCACCTTTCCTAGGATGGATTTCGCATGGGCTAGAAGCAGCTGTAGTGAGAGTGAGGATCTGATAGACAACACATTGAGATAAGATCTTTTTACATTTGTACTAATAGTTTATCAAGTTAAAGAAGGACCAGAGCCAAGTCTCCTGTCTCAAGAGTACTTTTTCATGACAAAAGAGGGAGGGGATTAAGAATAATAAAAATTTTTGTTACTATTTATTAAACACTTCTATGAACCACGCACTACGCTAAGTGTCTGTCTTAATCTTCACAACAACCCATAAAGTAATATTAACTCCCATTTTACCTAAGAACAGATTTAAAAAATAATTAACAGAAAACAATCGTAAGATAACCAAATCATAAATTTTGCCCTATTCTCTTTCTTCCTGAATCACTTTTATTTCTGCTCTTTACCAGAAAATATTTCTAAAAAATCACATACATTTTACTAACTTATCTTCAAATATAATTTCTATAGTGCTATATATTTTTTTCAAATCCTACAACTCTTTTTGTTCCCTCTTTGGTCCTCAATCAACCTGAGACAACTTACAAAGCACACGTAGTCCTCTCATTTTACAGATGAGGATCCCAGGGCCCAGCATGCTCAGGGGAGAATCCTTCTCCCATTCCCTTCAAAGGCAATTCCAAACTTTTCAAGCATTCCCCTAGACCCAACTGCTTCACACTTAAGTGACAACCCAGACACCAGTTTTATAGAGACAACAGGAGTCATTAGACATGAATTCCCTTTATTTCTTCCCCCCTCCCCCACACCTACACTTACCTTTATCTACACCCCTCCTTCCCTCAGGAGTCAGAGAAAAAAGATTCATTCTCTTGTCTCTCCAACTAATTTGTGCCCAGAATCCAATTCCTCCCCATATATCCTAATTCATTATTTCACTAGTAAATCTCACTCTTCTGTTCCTCCAACCTCTCTCTCCACTAGCTTATTTCACTCAGGGGACTAACATGCAAGCATAGTATTTGCTTCCACCTAAAAAAAAAAAAAAAAAAAACCCCAAACTTTCTTTAACTCCACATTCCTCCTTTAACTATTTGCCCTTTCTCTCCTTTTCTTAAGAGTTAAGGTCCTTGAAAGTGTAATTTAGATCAGCTGCCTCCATTTACTTATCTCCCATTCACTATAATATGGCTTCTGCCCTTATTACTCCATAGAAATTGCTCTCCCTAAGGCTATTAGTAGGTCTTAAACACTAAATCTAAATGAAACTTTTTCAACTAACAAAACTTTATCCTGACTCAAACTTTTGAGTTACAGTATTCAAATTCAAACTGGCTGGACTTAAAACTCATACTTCTAACCATTATGCTATATTGCTTCAAGGTAACCACACCTATAGTTACCCAGATTCCCTTCTCCATCCCAACCCCTAGTCACCAAATCCTAATGAGTGTATTATAAATTTCCTTACTATCTCTGGAAGCAGTTTTCTACTGGTGATGACATCCAAACACCCAATTCAGAAATGTGATGGTTATTTTAAACCCCCAACAAGGCTCCGACCATATCAAGAGGGAAAAATCACCTCTCTTCCGTGATTCCCTCACTACCCTAAAATCACAGAGTTTTGAAAGTGGAGGGGAAATGTCATTTTATAGCAGATGAACTGGGGCTGAGTTGTTTACTTACTGTCAGCCTAGCACAGAGCTGGGAATACAGGGAATAGTACATATCTGTGGGAAAAAACTTATTGGGTGAATCATAACCTCTGCAAAGGTTTGTTCATTTTGCACCTAGCCTCACTGACCCCTTTCCAGACTAAAATGGGATCTCTTTGTAACAACTTCAGGGGTGTCCAACTCGCAGCCCAGGATGTCATATGAATGGGGCCCAACACGAAATTGTAAAGTTACTTAAATCCTCTTTTCTGCTCATCAGTTTTCAATAGTGTTTGTGTATGTAGTATGTGGCCCAAGACAACTCTTTTTCTTCCAGTGTGGCCCAGAGATGCCAGAAAGTTGGACACCTTTGAATTAAAGCATTAAATAAATTAGCACTAGTAGTATCAGAGGAACCACTGTTCTACTTGCTCACCAACGTCAGTGGAATGGATTTTCCCGTCCAAGTTCTGGCTTTTCCCACAGACTCTCTTCATTGAGATTTTTGTCAACAGTTGAGTCAACTATGAGAACTTACATAAAAATTTCCCTTCATATGGAAAAGCTTCTAGAAAAGGGATAACCCGTGCTTCCCTGACACAGTTAACGTGTCCATGATAAGCCGCAACGGTGGTCTTCCCGCAAAAACGCTGTCCCAGAGAACCAAATAGTCAACCACAGTAAAATTTTACCATAAGCTACACCCTCTTCAATTCTGACTAGGAAGGCGCGCTCTTCCCGGAAGTGACGCACACTAGTCCGCGGAAGAGGAGACAAGGCGGAGGGGTGATTTTTCCGTATAGAAGTCTGCGGAGTAACTAGGGCTGAAGAGCAGCTCACCACTGTGACGAACCGCGGCTCTTGGGTATCTTCTGGCCATGGATCCGCGGAGCCGCGAGCGTCGAGCCCTATCAGTGCAGCACACCAACGACAGCAGCGCCCTCAGCAAGAGTTCCCTGGCCGCGCGCGGGTACGTGCACGACGCCTTTGCTGCGTTGCTAATTCCGCGGACCGCGCGCCGCGCGCCGCTCATCCATCGTGGCTACTACGTCCGCGCACGCGCTGTAAGGCACTGCGTGCGCGCCTTCCTGGAGCGGACGCGCGCGTCCTCTGGTGGGCCTCGCGCCCAGATCCTGTCTTTGGGCGCCGGCTCAGACTCTCTTTATTTTCGCCTCAAAACTAAAGGCCTCCTGTCCTGGGCTGCTGTCTGGGAGGTAGATTTTCCCGACGTGGCGCGGCGCAAAGCGGAGAGGATTCGAGACACGCCGGAATTGTGCGCAGTAACCGGGCCGATCCAGAGCGGGGATCCCTCGTCAGAGCTTTTCTTTGAGAGCTTTGACTACCACATCCTGGGCTTGGACCTGAAGGAGGTCGAGCGATTGGACCAGGCCCTGGCCAGCGCGGGCCTTGATGCGGCCGCACCCACTTTGCTCCTGGCTGAGGCCGTGCTGACCTACCTGGAGCCCGATAATGCCGCGGCCCTCATCTCCTGGGCGGCCCAGCTTTTTCCTAATGCCCTTTTCGTGATCTACGAGCAGACGAGGCCTCATGATACCTTTGGCCAATTCATGCAGCAACATTTTCAGCAGCTAAATTCTCCTCTGCATGGCCTGGACCGCTTTCCCGATGTGGAGTCCCAGCAGCACCGCTTCCTTCAGGCTGGCTGGACTGCCTGTAGTGCCATGGACATGAATGAATTCTATCGTTGTTTTGTACCCGCAAAAGAACGCAGGCGCATGGAAAATCTTGAACCCTTTGACGAGTTTGAGGAGTGGCATCTGAAGTGTGCCCACTATTTCATTCTGGCTGCTTCTAAGGGAGACACTCTCTCCCAAACTTTGGTGTGTCTTTCCTCAAAGGTGTTTCCTCGGATAGATCCTGCTTCCCCTTTAGGGACCCTCCCTGCCAATGTAGTCGTTAGTGACAGCCAGGGCCCAGACTTTAAAAGATACGGCCATGCCTCTGTCCTTTTGAGACCAGGTATTATTCTCAGTGCAGGTGGATTTGGAGAGCAGGAGGGGCGGCATTGCCGAATGAGCAAGCTTCACTTGCTCTTAAAATATAGTGATTTTGAATGGAAAGGCAAACAAATAGGCAGTTGGGGGACTGGAACTCAGTGGGATGGGCGCCTTTATCACACCATGGCAAGACTTTCAGATACTCAGGTTCTGGTTCTGGGAGGGAGACTGTCCCCAGTAACTCCAGCCTTGGGAATCCTTCAACTTCATTTTTTTAAAAGTGAGGATAATAGCACTGAGGATCTAAATGTAACAGTAACAAAGGCTGGCCCAGAAGATTCTACTTTGTCATGTTGGCGGCATTCAACAACAGAAGTGTCCTATAAGAATCAGAAATATTTGTTTGTGTATGGGGGTCGAAGTGTGGTGGAACCTGTACTAAATGACTGGCATTTTTTACATGTAGGGACATTGACTTGGGTCAGGATCCCAGTGGAAGGGGAGATTCCTGAAGGTCGGCATTCCCACAGTGCCTGCAGCTGGCAAGGGGGAGCCCTTATTGCTGGAGGTCTAGATGTTTCTGAGGAACCATTGAACTCTGTACTCTTCCTGAAACCAAGCACTTGTGGATTCCTCTGGGAATCTATAGACATCCAACCTCCCATTACCCCAAGGTACTCCCACACAGCTCATGTGCTTAATGGGAATCTTCTACTGGTTGGAGGGGTCTGGATTCATTCCTCCTCAGTTCCCGGGGTGACTATTATCAATTTGACTACAGGATTGAGCTCTGAGTATGAGATTGACACAACACGTGTGCCATGGCCATTAATGTTACATAACCATACCAGCATCCTCCTTCCTGAAGAACAACAGCTCCTGCTCCTTGGAGGTGGTGGGAACTGCTTTTCCTTTGGCACCTACTTCAACCCCCATGCAGTAACATTAGACCTTTCTTCCTTGAGTGCTGGACAATAAGGACTGGACTTTTTTGATATATTCAGGACCCATTAAAGTAGACAATAAAGGTTTCCACAAATAGGATTTGACTTTGGCTGTAGATCTGACCATACCCTCTATGCCCCTCCTTATTTATTGTTTAAAATTAGCACTACTATTCAGGGAAGAAAGTGAAAGATTGTTTAAAAACATACCATGTCCAGAGAGATAATACAAAAATAAAACATAAGTAGGCCTGTCTTAAGGGAGTGGTCATACAGTCCTAGAGTAGGAGTTGGACAACCTTTGGATCCCTGTGTCTTCCATTTTCTAATCTATGTTTGTCCAATTATTGAGTTACAATGACCTTTAACCTAAGTCAAATGAGAAATTTCCCACTCTGAGGCTTCATGATTTGAGATGGTACCTTAGAAAAAGTTTAACAGATTCTTGGTAAGAATCTGAGGTTAAATACAGTTCAAAGGTCATACTATTGGCCTCATTCTTCATGAATGAAACCTAAAATGAACCCAGTTGCAGTTTGATTAAAGCATTGTACCATTTAGTGCATCAGAGAACTCTGGGATAGCTTTAATAATAATAATTGTAGGATTTTATTGGAAAACATGCCTTTGTTCCATTTTTGCCACTGGTTCCATATTTATTTAGATTCATGAATGCTTATAAACCAATTGGTGCTTCAATTCATTGTGTACATGGTATGATCAGATCTCTTCTCCACCCTTTGCTGTGGTCTATGCAGGGGGAATCTGACTCATGGAATACATCAATGAGTTTTTTTTGTCCTCCAGTTTCTGGTGAGTTGAACCAGAGGCACAAGAGGGAGATGTAGGGCAAGAAGAGTGAGTTGGTATTCCCAGTATTTCCTCTACTAGTCTGCAAGTTGGCAGAGTCTGTATTTTTTTTTTTTTTTTGACAAAGGCCATTGTTCCTGTCATGTAATCCTCTTCTGTAAGATACAGCTCTAATTCTGCATCCCTCCAGGTTCCAGTAATTGTTCTTTCTTACCTCTTGAGGCCTAGGAGTTGTCATGACTCTTTGCTAGGCCTGAGCTACACTGTTCAGTATAGTAGCAATCAGCTATGTGGCTATTTAAACTTAAATTAATAGAGATTAGATTAAATAAAATCAAGAATTCAGTGGCCTAGTTGCATTAACCACATTATAGGTGCTCAATAGCCACATGTGGCTAATGGCTATGGTACTGGATAATACAGAATATTTCCCTCACTGCAGAAAGATCTGGACACTACTGAGGTACTTCACCATCTTGACTTGGCTTCCCTAAACCCTGCTTAGCCCATTTTAATTAGTGTCTTGATTAAACTCTCCTCAGTTACCTTTAAATGGACAATCTTTCCTAGGGAGCCTTGTGAGATCAATGAAATATCTTAGGTATGGTATTCATCCTTAAAATTTAAGACTTAATTTCTTATCTAAATTGTGTCTCAAAAGGTAGAGGCTTTGATGGTACTAAATGTACCACTATAATATTTCTTATTAGTCTTTGGTCCTTGAAAACTTAATATTATCTTGAGATTCTGTAAGTGCCTAAGTTCTACAAGAACTATCAATGTTAACATCTTGATGGACTTAGTATGACACAGAATCCTCTTCCCCTAAATATTTTTATGATAACTGTCCATATAAATGAATGTGAAAAGTGATTAATATAGAATCTGGGTAGTAAATACAAACCTAAGTGTATGGAGAGGAAAACGACTCTGTTAGACGAAAGTTTCCAGGAGACAACCGTTGTCTAACTTCAGCTTCACTAAGACTGCAAAAGCCCTTCCAAGAGAAGTTGTTAGTTATGATTGTAAGTCCTAGGAAACAAGGCTTACTACAGCTAGACATCTGGCCAGACTATAGGTGGGTACTAGATAACAGGCAGGAATGTGATCAGAAGGGGGAAAGGCTGCTTTGTATTTCCTGTTTCTAAGTTTACTACAGCCTACCTTCAAGTTTCAGGAGCATATCAAAGCAGAACATTGATGAAATGCGTGTTCTCAGCTCTGCAATAGTACCAGAATCCTAATCTAGAAATGGCTCCAAAACCCAGGGAACACCTTCTATAATGCTACTTTTAGATGGTGCCATCAATCATCGTTATTTAATTACTTTTTGGGGAAAAGGAGGTGGTGTTGGGTGGAGGATGGTGGTGGAATCATAAAGAGAATGTGAATGTGTGCCAGAGCCAAATTAGTGCAATGGTGCGTGTTCTCTTGAGCACTGCCCAGTATGGCACATTATGACTAATCAGACTTGTTTCCAGAGAAATGACTACATTTTCTGTAAGTGATTACCAGGTTAAGCATGCCCTTTACTTCTGACCTTATACATGCATTATAATCAGTTAGGAGTTAGTTATTTCACAATCTCTACTCATTAGAACACTTAGAAGTTTTGCCAGCAATATGTACTCTGCCTTTGGAACAGTGCTCTGTGTGGAATTGTGCTGGACCCCAGTTTCATAACAGTAATCTGCAATAGTTAGAGTTGTGGACCAGATTGAGAACTCAAGTTGGATAATAACTTTTGCTTCTCCATTTCACCTCTGAACATTTCTGTCCTAAAATTCTAGAATGGAGCTCTGGGGTAGTTATAAGAGTTAATGAAAGGGCTTTTCCTCATTTATTAAATGTAGTTCTTTGTAGACCAGAAAAACTAAGGAAAGGAGAGAATTTCTTATGTTGAATCTCTACTGGTAGGTTCTCAAAAACAGTATTATACTAGTGAGGATATGAAAACAGGTTAAGAATAACTCTTCTGGGATATGTTCTTCAAAGGCCAGTGTTGCCATTTCCATGTGTGTTTTTAGGATTTTACCACTGAATGTCCACTTTTCATATTTCTACAAATTTAATCCTCCTAGTGATATTAGAAAGTTGACATGTAACAGATGTGTTCCAGTGCCCAGGCATTGCGTTGGTCTTCTCTTTCAGATCTTGAAAATCCTGGTGTATTCTGCATGCATTTTGTGATTCCAAATTTAACCTCAAACAACACATACCTACTCTGAAACACATCCTATATGACATCTCCTGGAAAATACTCCCATGTGGCAGCCCCAAATATAACCAACCACTCTCCCTGTGGTAGAGAAGCCTGTGTTCTTTGGAGAGTCTGGTCAATAACAGCTGGACTAGTTACTGAGGTGAGTTCTTAAATCACAGGGACCATCCCGTAATGTCCAGTGTCATTTAAACTAATCTGATTGCAGTATACAGTAAATTTAGGCTGGCAAAATAAGTCACGAATCCTGGATTATCACATTTGGACTTGCTGTTTAAAAAGAGAAGGAAAATATGTAGAGCAAAAATTATAAAAATTAGAATCAGCTTTAGAGTAGGTTGAGATTTCCTTGGATATCAATTATGTAAACAAAGAGTTCTGTCATTCCACAGTTTAGTTACGATTGCTCATCTATTTTTCTTGGACAATGACATAAAGCATTTAGTTGAGAAGGGGCAGTTTCTCCACTGAGGGAAAGAATTGTGTTTGTCTAGTTCACTTCTCTATCCCCATCATAGTAGATGCTCAATAAATACTTGGGTGGAGGTCCAATCTGACACTCAAATAAATTATATTTGAATATTACCATTGTGCCTACCATGCACAACAGATATCAACATTTCTTTAATTACTGTGTGTGAGAGATGAGCATTAAAGTTTTAAAGACTCCCTGTTAAAACATTTTTAAAATTCAACTGCCTTAACCTGGGTAAAGGTGGTAAACTACTGACGTTACTCCTAGTGTTACAGACTACACTTGAACCTTTTCCCTGATTGCAGTTTCCAACTGATCCTCATCACGTTTTGCTCAACATTGGACCATAGTTACCCCATATCTTTTGTAAATGAAGTGAGCTAACTTTGCCAAAAGGTTAATCTGAGGGTGTAAGAACATACAATTAGACATGCTCATGAGAATATACATGCGGTATCTTCCTAGGATGTGGTGATGCTTCATTGGGCATGACTTAATGTGTAACTCTCAAAATAAGTTTAATAGAGGGAGAGGAAAGACCGTGCCATAATATTTGCTTGAATGGTCATTTGTCACCTAATTGGTAGACTAAGGCTAGGAAATAAATTGTATTAAGGATGATTTTTATGATATTACACCTCATCTTGCTTTTCTCATTTCCCAGCCTTTGTCCACATTTTAAAACTTCATTAGAGCCTCAACCTCTGATTTACATTTAGACTTATTATTTCAGAAAAAGTTAGCAAAGATAATTTTTCTTACTTATAAATACAGCAACAACATAACCAATACTTATGAGGAAAAAACTTTGTCATCACCACCCCTCCAAAAAACACTCAATTAAAAAATCAGAGTCTACACAGATACAGAAAACAGACTAATAGTTGCCAGAGGGAAGTGTAGTTGGGGGACTGGATGAAAAAGGTGAGGGATTAAGAAGTACAAATTGGTAGTTACAAAATAATAATGAGGATATAAAGTATAGCATAGGGAATACAGTCAATGATATTGCAATAACTATGTATGGTGCCAGGTGGATATTGGAAGTATTGGGGGGGGGCTTTGTAAAGTACGTGATTGTCTAACCACTATTCTGTACACATGAAACTAATACAAAATAATATTGAATTGAAAAATAAAATTTAAAACGTTTTTAATATACACACATGCACACAAAGTAGTCTAGACCTCAATCCACTGAATTTATATTTGGGCAATTGAGTCTGGCCAGCATACTTTTATTTCTAGTGCATGACACATAATAAATGCTCAAAAAATGACACATGAATGGCTATATGTTTGAGCTGGGCTAAAATTAGTAATAGTCGATTGTAATGAGATCAGGGATTACCACTAGAAAATCAAAATACAGCACTGTAATGGCATAGTAATTAAAAGTAGTTTGATATTAATGCCAGAATAAAGGTGATATTTCAAACTAGTAAACTTAATAAAGCAAAATTAAATTCTATGAGCATTAGAAAAAGTATAAAAGAACATGTTATAATCTTACTAGTAAAAAAATGCCCTAAGGAACACATATATACAAACAAAATTTAAAAAAAGTCTGATAACTTTATTTAAAACTTAAGGACAACAAGATTATACATTATAATTTTAAAAAATTAGTCTTTCCTCTACCCAGGGTCAGGCCATAGGGAGACTTTTGTTTTCCTTTTTCATTCAGTCCCTAGAATTAAGATACAAGTAACTGATTCCTTTGTTTCTCAATATTAACTTCTGAGTTTTAAAAAGGGCAATTTGAATAATGTAAAGCAGAGTTTTCAATTGATAATACCCACTTTTCTTTCATTCATTCATTCACTTGACATTTGTTTTAAGCAGGGTATATCAGTGAGCCAAATCATCAATCCCTTGCAGAATTTGCAGCCTGGAAGGAGGAACCAATAATTTAAACTATAAAGATAATAAATACATTATATACTATATTAGAAGTGATAAGGACTGTGGGAAAAAGAAAAAGTAGAATAGGGTAAGGAGGATCTGGAGTGTATGGGGACGGGAGTAGCAGATTACAATATTAAATAAGGTAGATAGGGTCACTGTCACCAAGCAGTGAAATTTTAGCAAAGAGTTGAGGAGGTGACAGAGTTAGCTAACTAAATTATTGGGGTAAGAGTATTTCTAATGGAGGTAATGGCAAGAGCAAAGCTCCAAAACAATTCATTGTAAGAACTTTGGTTTTAGTCTGAGTGAAAAAGGGTTCGGGGTGATATTATCTGACTTACATTTTTAAAGGAATCCTCTGGACATTGTGAGGAGAATGGATTATAGGAGGTCAAGAGTTAAAGCAGGGAGTCTTTTTGGAAGGCTGATGCAGTAATCAAGGTACAAGATGATACAGATGCAGTTGAGATGGTGATAAATGTTTGGATTTTGGGTATATGAGTGTTTTAAAGGAAGAGCTAATAGAATTTCCTAATGGACTGGGTATGGGATATGATAGAAACAGAGGAATGAAGGGTGGACATAGAGACTTTAGGCCTAAGGAACTGGAAAGTAGGAGTTGCTATCCACTGAGTTGAGGAGACTGTGGATAGTACAGATTTGTGAGCACAGTTCATAAGTTTCAGGCTGCATGTGTAGACTTTGGGATGTCTGTTAGACATCCAAATAGAGAATTGCTTAAATATCTATTTTATAACCTCCGTCCTTACCTTCTACATTCACTCACTTTTTCCTTTTCCCTCTTCTGTAAATAACCACACAAAATACAAGAATAGAACTGGCAAATAAAAATGGCTGAACTGGAAACACAAATTGTAGCTTGAAGAATAAGAGGAACAAATCCTCTATAAGATAGCCCAAGCCTGGCTACTCCTGGCTCCCAGAGCCCCTCCCAGAGGTACTTTCATTCATATCCATTGTCTTGTTGGATTTTTTTTCTGATTTTTGTGTCTTCCTGTATTAATATTTATTATACATACGGTGAATGCATGCTTCATTAGCAGCTTTTTCATAATCAGAATGCCTCATCCCCTGCCACACCTGCTCCTCCTACTTGATATTGCAGTTACATGAAACTATACCTAGGTCCCAAAGCACATGATATCATTTCATGCCTCCATGCCTTTACATACAGTGTTCTCCCAGTTGGGACTCTTTTTTTTTAGGGGGAGGGAGGGGGATAAATTTTTTTTTATTGGAAAACAAGTACACAAATCCATTATTGGAATGGATTTGAGGCAAACTGATCAATAAGCAGATTTTCTTAAAGGGGCTATACAAAGTTTAAAAAGCAAGCAAGTAACAAGAAAAGAAAATGTTTCTGGTACAGGGCCAGCAGTGTATGAGTACCTGGATAATATACCCATTTCCCAATAGTGCAACTTTTAAGTACATATTGTTGACTGTCCATAACCCATGCAGCGTTACAACTCCACACTTCAACAACATGCTGACAGTCCCTAAATAGTACTGCTTTAAAAAAGGCATAATTCATATGTTCCCTCGTTTGACCTACTTCATCTAAGTTTAGATATGCAGAAGGGCTTAGATATATCCAGAGTAAGCCACATGCAACATGTTATTTGATTGATTTTCCAAAATAAGATTTCAGGATAGTGACAGTAAGATACAGGAAGAAAACACGGAGCAATGAAGTCCTCATTACTGCACATGCATTTGTTTTGTTTTGTTTTGTTTTTACAGTAGGAGAAACCTCTTGCAGATAAGCCACAAAGAAAAGGCAAATCTAACACATTCTGCACAATATCTTCTCTTTGCTGTCATCATTTATACAAACTCTTCATAGTTTACTTGATCATCATCATCAATATATACTTCCCTGATCATTTCATCAGCCTCTTCATCTGTTAACTTTTCTCTAAAGTTTGTCATCACATGGAGAAGCTCTACTATATTAATATAGTCATTGCCATCCTTATAAAACACGCAGAATGCTTATCTAATTTTTTTCTGCACTGCCTGTGTCTTTCATTTTACTCACCATCATTGTCAGAAATTCTGAGAAGTCAATTATACCTTTTCTATCAGCATCCACTTCATTAATCATGTACTGTAACTCTGCTTCTCTGGGATTCTGCCAAAGAGACCTCATTACAGTTCCCAATTCTTTTGTTGTTATAGTTCCATCACTATCTTGTCAATACTGAAAAAACTTCTTTGAATTCTGCAATCTGCTCTTCAGTCAGTTGGTCAGCCATGCTGCAATCTCCACCAGTCTCCAAGATGTGACCACACAACCACTCATCTGGCTCGCTCCATTTGGACTCCCAGTTGGGACTCTTGACACTGCCCCTCTTATCTTATTCTCATGCCACCTCAACATTTGTGATATAGCTCCTATTTGACTTTCAAAGCTTATCCATAGCCCACCCCCCCATCCACCCCCAGCCCTTTCATGCTTGGATGGGTTGCCCTTCTGTATTGCCATAACATCTTGTACATCCATGTTGCACTAACCATATTGTGTTATAACATTTTTCTAGTCTGTCTTCTCACTCTAGATTGAAGCTTCTTAAGGGCAGGGATAGTATCACGTTCATTGTTGTATTCCCAGCACCTGGCACTCTGTAAACAAACTGAACAAGAATCTCTTACTATGGGTGTTTATCTTCTTGGAGCCAGATCTTTCTCACGCCCCTTCAATATAACAAATACTTTTCCCTTATGCCATTTAGCTTTTAACTTTAGGCCATGATACTGGAGTACTAAATAAGGAGATAAGACATAGGAGAAGAATATAAGAGATGAAAAGGAAGCTGAAAACCATCTGGTCCTGGAAGGGAGAGAAAATAGAGTATAGCAAGACTTGAAGTATGGGTATCTTCTTTTTGTTCCCCTCACTTGAGGATATGTTTATTGATTTGAGAGAGAGACATTGATGTAAGAGAGAAACATTTATTGGTTGTTTCCTGTATGTGCCCCAACCTGGGACTGAACCCTCAACCTAGACATTTGCCCTGACTGGGTCTTGAACTCACAAACTTTTTGGTGTACGGTACAATGCTCTAACCAAGTGAGCCACACCAGCCAGGTCAAGGTATGGGTATCTTCTACTCTCTCACCTCCACCTTTTCAAAACTGATAAGAGGAGAAATAAAGGATGGTAGAAACATTCATATGGATTTGGGCAAATCCCAGGATAGGGCCTTCTTCTCAGTTCTTAGGGAAAAGCCTGGGAAAATCATAAATCCCTCAGGGGAACTCCATGTTCAACTCAGTGCCAGAAAAATATGGGACCACCCCATAAGTAGTTTAGAAGTTGCTAAGGGATATGAGGATCTGAAATAGCACCACAGTTTCCCACAGCCTGTCTGTGGCATTTAATGAAACCATAAGTTCCTTCATATGCAGCACAACACAAAAATACTGAAATAACAGCAGACCAGCAGAGGCCTGGGTTATTAGGTTTAAGGAACTGCAGGGGAGGGTGGGACCATGGACTTCAACAGAGGGAAAGAGGAGCCGAGTAGGAGATTCAGAGAACAAGGTGGGACCATCTGAACGTTGGCAGGACACAGCAGGACCAGACACAGGACATCCAAGGCCAGAGAGGAACCAGAGGTCTGTGCCCCCACACCTGTGAAGATATGTAAGCTCCCTCTGTGAGGATTGACTCAAGGTACACAGTTATCTAAGGTTACACAGTTAGGAAATAGTGGCACACAGAGCTTGTGCCCCCAGTCATCTGGACAGACACTGAGCAGGGTAAATTCTTGAGGGCCTTGGGAACTGCCCAGAAGAGTGTGGATTAGAAGCCATAGGTATTAGGGAGCCATTGTGGATTCTGAGCTGAATCCTGAGTTACATGGTATTTAAGGAAGACCAGCCTGTCAGAACTCTGCAAGACAGAGTAAGTAGAGGGAAATCTGGAAGCAGGATAAAACTAAACATCAGTATCAGTAACCCAGGCCAAAAGTGATAAGACCTTAAAATGGAGCAGTTATAATAAAAATAGAGAGGAAGGAACACATCTTAGACTATTTGTAATAATAAAATTAGCAGAACTGCATCAAGTAAGTACTTACTATGAGCCAGCACATTAACTCCCTGAACTATCACAGTAACTCTATGAAGAATTAACTGTTATTTTTTCATTTTTAAAGATGAAGCAATTAAGGCACAGAGAGGTTAAGTACAGGCCTAATGTTGCACAGCTGTAAGTGGTAAAGCAGGCATCAACCTAGGAGTGTCTTACTATGGAGCTTAAGACCTTAACCAATTTGCTTGACCATGATACAGCAACAGGACCAGGTGACTCCTGAACAGAAGGGAAAGGTGGTCAAAAATCAGAGATCACATCAAGATTTCTGTCAATCATAAAGCCATTGACAGAAATGGGTAGTTGGGAAGAAGAGATAGTTAAGGAGAAAAAATTAATTGAGTTTGGGATATGTTAAGCATGTCAATATGGCAGAGACAGATTAGTTTCACAAGGGCTAGGATTGGATTTAATGGGTCACCATGAGTTTCTTAGGTCCAATCTATAAATCTAAGCTTTTAGTTAATGGGGAAGAGATAAGTGAAGCCAATCTTTGAATTTAAAGACACACATTTGTTCACTTGAATCCTCTCTGTTGCATTTATACATGATAAATAATTTTTTAAAGGCAACATATTGACCCTGAATTGGTAGCTCAGTAGGTTAGAGCATCATCCCAATACAACAAGGCTGCAGATTCAATCTCTGGTCAGGGCACATACAAGAAGCAATCAATGAATGCATAAAAAGTGGAACAACAAACTGATGTTTCTCTCTCTCTCAAATCAATAAATATAAAATATAAAAAGTAACATTTTCTCTCTGTGGCATTGGGGACATTCATTCAGTCAAGTGACAGGTGAATTTAGAAATCTGGAGAAAGTACATTATCATCATTGTTCTGCATTCAGCAGAAAACTTTTGTGGTAACAAGTCCTCTGCAAGACTCAGCAATTTCCAGATGCTAGACCCAGCCCTGTGGTTCTCAACAAACACCTTCACCTGTCCATATTTATTATATCGAATAAAGTGTCAACAACCCATAGTCCTCCCTCCTCCATTACCCAAAATGACCTGAGTCATTTGCTGAGGAAATCACCATAGATAAGCACATTAGGACAGTGGGTGAACTACTCAGAAATTAAATGAGATTACAGGTAATGAAGCTCATTACCAACTAGCCAGTCTCTGTAGTTCTAGCCAAGAGCTCCTTCAGCAAAAAAAAAGGAAGGTCAAGAAAAGAGAAGGGCCTACTTGGGCAGGTATTTACTTTTTTAAATAATCATAATCTTTTCTATTTATTGAGAGCTGACTCTGTGCCCAGAACTGGTCCAGCTGCTTTCAAGCATTATCTCCTTAATCCTTACAACCTGTAGAGGTGTATTATCATTTTGTCCATTTGAAGATGAGGGAACAGGCTTAGAGAAAGGATATAATTTGTTCATGGACACAGGCTAATCATAGAGGCAGGATTCAAACTCAGGTTTGAGAATCCTGTAGTAATCCACTCTCAAGGTGGCTCTGAAGCTTGGACTGAATCCTATAACACTGCACTAAGCTGCCTTGTAAGAACACAATGTGAAATTTTATAGACCCAAACTGGAATAGTCAAACTGGCACTTGAGGGAAGTACTTCGGAGAGTGTGCTGCTGGTCATAATGGCCATACAGGCAGCCATGGACCTGACCCTGAAATGCCAAAACTCCCTTCTCTGTATTATTAGCCCAGCAACCTGAAACTCATTTCTGTTGACTTTGAGACCTAAACTTTGCATAACCCTTCTCTGTCTCTATTCCTTTTACAGGACAATGATTTCATGCCACATTGAAGGCACATTACCAAGGCATTGGGCAGCAGCTGGACACAAGCCATTGAGGAAACTATTGTTCTTTTGTCCAGAACAACCAAACAAGCCTGAAACTATGATGAAAATGTATGGTATTTCCTGGGGATGATATAGTGCATGCAGCTGCCCCAGGTGCTCAGCCCAGGTATCCTAACTTGAAAACTAACTGGGATGACCAAATTTTGGGCTACTGCTGGGAAATGAGTTAACCTGGAAGTCATTCTCTCATCTAGAAATTCTGCAACTTTTATATCAAGTGCTTTAGAAACCAAATTCCTTTTTTAGCTTCTCATTCCATATCTATAACCTCATTTCCATAGGTCAAACGTTAAGAGTGGGCACTAACTTTCAGGTCCTGGAATAAATACCCACATAGAAGAAATAATGTCTGTCCTGATATTAGACCCCTCTGTGGGGCATCTTCTTTACTCCTTCACAAGATCACAGGTAAGTGTCATTTTCAAGGGACTGTGAGTAACTCTCTCCCACAAGTAGACACAGCTGCTGTTTTGAACCTTGGTACTTTGATTAATGGTTACACTCAGAACCTCACCTGCCCCAGCCCTGAGGTGTTGCTGAAGTCATAGGACACCCCAGAACACCTTGTCTAATTCTTAAACACTATCTAGATGCTGCCTTTCAGGGTGCTTTGTTTACAAGGAAATGGGGCTTCCCACTCCCCTCCCTCTGATGAAAATCTTGAGTTGCTGCCTCCACAGGAGCTCTATTTTATTGACTCATTTGTAGATATTTTATGGGGTCATATATAATAGGTTGGGAGAAAGGTGGGGGCTCAAGAGTAGGAGACCAAGCCATCTGTAAAAGTAGTGAAGCTTTTACTTGATCCCAAGCCAACACCTCACAGGAGATGAAGCCATTTCTTAGTCAGTGAGAGTTGAAACAATGGCTTAGCCACGTAGCTGTCCTTAAATTTCGACCTGGCCCCTTGCCTCAGTGCATGGTTTCATCAGCCAAGGTGAGAGAACAGCCACACCTCACCTTAATGATTTTTGCCCAAAGTCCATCTCAACTAACGAGAATCCAAACCAGAATAATCATTAACATCACCACAGACTGACGCAGAATGATCTTAACCTGATTTCCTGTCAGGTTCTAAATAAACCTTCCATCACCTAGCCTAATGGCTCTTCCTCTGGTTAAAAAGTTGTTCAGGGAGTTGCTTGTGTTCATTCCACATGTGAGTTGAACCTTCTCCAAACAACAAGCAGGTAATTGTCAGGGACAGGTGGAGTCCTTGGCCCTGTGACTTGGGTTTAGGAGCCATCAGATGCAAACCAGGGAAGGGTGCTTCTGCTCCATATCTCTTCGTCAGAAGTTCAGAGGGGGCTTCGGACCATGGCTGAAACCTAGTCATAGAAATTTGGTGTGGAATGTACATAGTCAGCTAGAGAATGTCCAACAACCAGAGAAAAGATCAGAGTGCTGTACTCCTTTTACGGGAACAGTACATGCCCTTTTAGTAGAAGTGGAAAAGGCAAGACCCTTCATGGGCAGTAACATGAGGTATAGAAAGGGAACACATTTTAGAACCTGGATTCACTACTGGGTGGCCTGTGGGAAGTCACAGTCTCTCAGGGACACAGTTTTCTCATCTGAGAAATGGGTTTGATAATAGTACCTACCTCACAAGGTATTTATGAGGACCAAAAGGAGCAAGGGTCTTGCATGGTGCATGGCAAGGAGGACACACACAAAACAAATGCTGGTTTCCATCTCTTATTCTGCTTCCAGAAGTTCACATCAATTCCTGGTCATCCCACCACTCTTAGATCTGAGCGAGTGAGGCTCTCCAAGGGCCCTGTAATTTGAAGTGCCGTCCTCAAAGTTTCCTAATCCCCCTCAAGCAGGGGCTGACAGTGCTGTCCAGTCTGGCCCTGGTCCCACATGGGCCCCAATCCATTTTACCTCCTGAGGGACCTCTGACTCTCTATACCCTCTTCCTTCCCCTGGCCTATTTCCCCTCCTCACACATGTGGGTTGACCAGAAAGATGCCCCGAGGAGTTCCAGGACTCACATGTATGTGGTCATCCCTGGGCACTCTGGCCAGGATCAGGTGCAAGAAGGGCAGCCTGATGAGCAGACCACTCCCATTGGCCAATGTGATATTTCTTGGAGGAATCTTGCAAGACTGAGCTGCCAACTGATGTTGACATGCTAACTTTGGGTGACTTACATTTTTATTTAGACAGGGGCCCTGCAAATGCTAAAAGTGGCCGTGCTCTAGGAACCTGGAAATACTTGTCCCTGCAGGTAGTTGGATATATGTGGGATTTATTAGCCTAGTAATTATTAATATACTAGCTGTCAAAATTATCAAATGTTTGGGCTCTAAAAATGGCAACAATTGAAGACTATTTTTAAGTTAAAATATTGGCATCATCCTCATTTCCTTCCCCTCTCCATTGGGTTCCTGTCTCTCTCACGCTGTCACCAAATGCAGTCAGTTCTAATTCTGCATGTTTCTCAAACCTCGCCCTTTCTTTCCATCCCTGCTGCCTTAGTCTAGATCTCCAAGAAGCCCCTTTCTCCCAGGACTATTGCAGTGGCCTCACTACTTCCAGATTCTTTCCCACCAGTCTATCTCCCAGCTAACAGGAAAGGAGGAAAAGCCAATGTAAAAATGTATTATCATTTACAGGAGCACTATTCACAATAGCCGAAGGTAGAAACACCCAAATATTCATCAGCTGATGAATAGATGAACAAAACATGGTATATCCATGCAATGGTATTATTCTGCCATAAAAAGGAATGAGGTACTAATAAGTTTTATTTTACTAAGAAAAACACCCTGAAAACCAAACCAAAAAAAGAAAGGAATGAGGTACTGATATATGCCTCAGCATGGATGAAATCTCAGAAGCATACACTATGTAAAAGAATCCAGCCAGAAAAGGATATATATTGTATGATTTCATTTATATGAAATATCCAGAATGGGCAAATTCATAGAGATTTGTGGTTGCCAGGGGTTAGGTTAGGGAGAAATGAAGAGTGATGGCTACATGGGTATGAGTGTTTTTCCGGGATGGGGGAGGGTGTGATGAAAATGTTCTGCAACTACAGTGGTGATGGTTTCACAACTAAATGTACTGAATTATATACTGTAAAGTTCTTAAAGTGATAAATTTTACTTAAAGTTGTAAAATTGTGTTATGTGTTAACACAATTTTTAAAAAGTATTATAAATCTGGTCACAGTTATGGGCACCTGGGGCTCAGTCCTGCGAGGACCCTGTGGAGAGCCAAGTAGAATGTACCTCAGAATTGTTCACCCTAAAGGAGATGAGAGCATTTATTTACCAGATCCTGGTCCCCAGTGGTCAAGGACTGGCTCCTGGGTATTGACTTTCTCCCTCCTTTTCAGGTTTGTATATGAGTGAGGGCCCAGCAGGCCAGGGAAACACTGGGCCAGAGCATGAGAGATCCTTGATGACGTTGAGACAGTGCTCTCAGGTCACGTCTGTGGGATGGTATATCGTCAGGTCACACCTGGCCGTTGCAGAAATAGCTGGAGTTAAAAGTGGACCAAAAAAAAAAAAAAAAAAAAAAGCGGGCCAAGGGGATGTGAGGCAGGGCATGAGTATGTGTCCAATGCATCCTCACTTTGATATACTACAGATGCAGTCTTATAGAAGTAGAAAGTAGATAAGGGAAAAGAGAAACAGGCAAGAGGTTTGGTGGATTCTTGTCACTCCCTGATCTTTACTTGAATTTCAGGGTGTTATTTTCTCACCTCCTCTCTTTAAATTGATGATTAGCACCTGTCTGTCCACAACCTGACTTTCCTCTCTCCATTATGACCTCCTATTTTTCAAGCTTGCTGGCTCTATTCCTTCCACAGGAGCCCTTTTTCTACTACATCAGGATGTCCGGGCCATTATTATCTCTACTGTCTCTGCACCTGTCAGCTTTCTCCTGCCCTCACTTTTCTCCCAGCCCTAGTTTAGAATTTATCATTTATAATT
Organism: Pteronotus mesoamericanus; assembly: GCF_021234165.1. NCBI lineage: Eukaryota > Metazoa > Chordata > Mammalia > Chiroptera > Mormoopidae > Pteronotus > Pteronotus mesoamericanus. The sequence goes on from NW_026555065.1 coordinate 21,632,756, forward strand.
TTAGTCACTCTCTTAAGACAGTTCTAGATTCTTGCTTCTTAGCACTTTTATACTACTTATCTCATAAAACTCCAACTCAGGTGATATCAACTCTCAGGTTTTGCCACAGCCGTATTCTGAGATGGCCTACTGGAAAGCAAAAACCACATGACAGGGCGGATCACTGTGACAGAGACTACCAACTCCATACTCTAATGCATAATCCTTAATAATAGCACCCTGATGTCTAGTTGGACACATTGCTGCCAGGAATAAAAGATTGCATTTCCCAGCTGCCCTTGTGTGCAGGTGTGGTCACATGACTTAGTTCCAGAAAATGAGGGAGAATGTCTGGTGGTTGGTGTAGGAAAGCTTAAAGAGAGTTGATTCAGCAAAAGAGCCTCCTTTCTTGCCTTCTGGTGCAGCTGCTGTGGCCATCTTACGTCATGAGGTGACCTTGAGGATGGAAGCTGCAAGCCAAGATGCTCAAGTAAAAAGTAGTAGTTTTGGTCCCTAATGGAATCATATATCAGCCCTAGTTTTACCTCCATAATTCCTTTATACAAAAGAGAAGTAAAATTAGATTTTAAGCCACTATTATTATTATTATTAACTGATTAATTGTATTATCATCAACCTCAGAAAGGCCTGAAATACTACCTAACAGTCCTATCGCCATCTTCTAGTTCACTCATTCTGGAATTCTCCTCTGTGGCTATAGCAAACCATCAGCATTCTTTTGCAATATCTAACTTGCCACTTCTGACCTCACAGTAAGTTGCTGACTGGGCCTCTTGCTTCACTGGCAAGATAAAAGTCATCAGCTCAGAAATCCCTTAACTTTCTGCCACGAACTTGCCTGTCTGCTTTTCCTTCTTTACTACCTGTTACCATAGAGACCATACCCCGCCCCCAAGGCAAATCTCTCCACCCTGGGGCCTGGGTCCCACTCCTCACATCTTTTCAGAAACCTTATTTTCTCAATTATTCCAAAAGCCATAAAACAATGTTTGTGGCCCACATATCCTATGTCTGGCCCACATATGGGTTTTTTTCCCTATTATTTTTATTTTACTTAACATAAGGAAAAATGGAAGATAAAATCCATCTTTTTCAGTGTATAATTCCACCAGTTTTGACCAACACATATTTGTGTGTATACTACCATCACAGTCAAGAACAGTTCCACCATCCCTCAGAGCTCCCCCGAGCCTCAGGCCGACGTACAGAAGGAGCCTGTATTCTCCAGTCTCTCACAATTCCTCCCACTCTCTCTGCTCCTCACATGCCACTGCTTCATTCATTGAGGTTACCTACATGGCTCCTTGGACATTTGAGTTTGAGGTGCCTGGATTATCATTCTCTTTCCTGTTTCTTTTTAATCAACCCTGTTCTATTCCTTCTTTCCTCTCAACCTCTAAAGATGCAACCCTTCCCTTACAATCAAATGTCCCGAGTTGTTATTTGGGGATAACCTTTGTCAAATTCTCCATTTTTATCAAATTCTCCTGATATTTACCAGAAAAGTAAGAACTTTTAAAATTTTTTTTAAAAAGTCTTAAAAGATTTCTTAAAATTTTTAGAGAGAAGGGAAGGAAGGTAGAAAACAAGGGAGAGAAATATTAATGTATGAGAGATACATTGATTGGTTGCCTCTCGCACGCCCCAAACTAGGGACCTGGCCCACAGCCCAGGCACGCGTCTTGACTGGTAATTAAACCAGTTACCCTTGGGTTCGCAGGCCAGCACACAGTACACTGAGCCACACCAGCCAGGGCAGTTTTTTTCCCCTCTTTTTGCTGGGAAAAAAATAAACAAACCAAACAGGAGGTAAAATCTTTTGCATCTTTTTCAGACGATAAAGTTCTCGTGTTGCTGTATGTATTATTTTGGAATTTTGGCAAGAAACTTCTGTCCAAATCATGCCAATTTGCTCTTTCATGTCAAAATTATAAATAGTGCAAGACCTTCCCATCGACATGGTCTTAAGTGAGGGAATGAGTTTAGGTCCAATGTTATATCCACAAATAAGTTTAGCCACCATTGTCTCTTTGAAGGAATTACTCAGTATAAGAAACTCTGTGTATCTTTTCTCCCAAAGTGAGAGATCCAGATCTACTTGGACATTTGGAAAAGAAAAAAAAATAAAAAACTGTAATCTCATTCCCAGAGGGTTGAAACAAAGGTGAGGAATATTTAAATATTATTGAATTTTTTTTGAGTAGAAAATAAAGAGAGTGAAAAAATTACCTTCTACTGGACTCTGCCTTCTTGGTATCCTGAAATTCTCCCTACCCCCTGCCTCAATTTCTCCCCTTCACTGATTATTTGTAAAAGAACAAAAATGAAGCCTGACAAAAGGAAAGGAAGTCAGTCCCAACTTTGTCCACATTCAATGTTTCCAATTCCTCCCCTCCCCTGCAACTCTCTCCAATATCGTTTCCTTTCCTACCATCACACCTCCTAAATCTTTCTCACTAAGGTACAATAGACTCCATACCAAAAGCTGATGGACACCTTTCAGACTTTATGTTCCCTGATGGCTTGGCAGCACTCCCTGTTTTCTTGAAACACTCTTTGGCTTCTTGGGACAACCACCTCCTGGTTTTCCTGCTCCCTCTCTGGCCTCTGTTGAGCCTCCATTGTACCGTGTCCTCTATTCAACCTTTAAATTCTGGAATTCCTCAAAGATCTGTCCTAGGGTCTCTTATCACTCTACAACCTTTTTCCACATACACTCATCCAGACCCTTGACTCCCATGACTATCCCTTTTATGTCTCTAACCCAGCCTTTCCTCTATGCTGCAGATTTATCTATCTAACTGCCTAGCCAGAGTCTCTGGTATACACATAATGGGCATTTCAAACTCAAGCACAGATCCTGAACCTGACCTATGTTCTGATCTCCCAAACTTGGTCCTCACTCAGTGTTTTCTGTTTCAAGAACATCATTACCACCCACCCAGAAGCATGAAGCCAGTAACCTTAGGGGTCACTTTACATATTCAATCAATCACCACAGCCAGTCAATTTTACCTTCTCATGCCTCTAGAATACTCCACGGAGAACATCTCCAATGCCACTGCATCTCCATCATTCCTCACCTGTTTTACTACAGGAATTTCCCAGTAGGGCTCTTCCATTTACCTTTGTCCCTCTTCCTCATCCATCTTCCACATTAAAGTTAGAATGATCTTTTTAAACACAAACCTGACATTTTACTACCCTTAATTTTAAAACCTTTAATGGCTTTCCATTTCTTTTAGGAAAATATCCCCAAACAAAAACTCTGGCATGCCTTCGTCTCATACTATGCTCGCCTTTGCTCAAGGCACTTCAGTCACACTGCCCTTCTCTCACAAATGTTAGGGGAATGTCACCTGCTTCTTCCCACCATGGAGTGTTTGTGCAGTTGTTCCTTTTACAAGGAACACTTCTTGCTCTTCAGCATAATGTTCCAATACTTAGAATTTCCAACCACCTTACAAAACAAAGTCAAAGATCATTCCCTAGAGGAGCCTTCCTGCTCTCAGCCCACTACTCTTCCCCAGGCTGTCTAGGACCTCTGGAAATGAGTATGGTTTCAGAACAGTCTGTACCTGCTCAACTGAAGCTAAGTAATTAATTATGAGATGTATGTCTCCTTTGGTAGCATGTAAACTCCATGAGTACAGGAACCATGTCTGTAATTTAGTTTTGCACCATCAGAACCTATCTGAGTGCCATGATATGGTAGCTGTCAAGAAAACTGTTTGTTGAATGATTACATGTAAAATATTTTTGTCTAAACTTGAAGAGGCTCATTATGAAAGGAGTCACTCCAGACAATTCTCTGGAGTTACAGAATTGCCCCTGGGAAATAACTACAGCCTCCAGAGACTCATTGCTTAAGCCTCCAGAGGACCTTGGGTCCAGTCATTCTTCTCTAATAACCGTATGCTCTCTCTGGGGTTCTTAGGAAAATCACCACTGTCACTAAGTAAATAAACTTTGGAATACTTAGTGCTGCCCATCTGAGAAGCAGCTAGGTTCCAAATTAACACTTGCAATTAATATAAAATTGCTGCTTTCTCAGGCCCACCATGTCCTTACAAAATGTGTCCCTTTCAGCCCAGAGCCCTAGAGCTGCTCACTGCACCTCCGCTGCTCTGAAGGACAGTTATCTTTTCCAGGTGCTCTTCAAGTGAATTCCACAAGACAGAAGTCTGGGCATACCACAGAAACCACATTTCCTATTATAACATCCTAAACATATCTTTCTAATTTGAAAAAATCTGTTTAATATATGTGCAGAGCCTAGAACAGTGGCTGGCACATGACAGTCAGTCAATAAATCTTTGTGGGGTGAATGAACAAAGTGTATGCAAACTATGGGAGTATATTTAGCAAGGAAGTTGTCCAGGAGAAAGGGATGTTGATGCTAAAATCCTGAGGAAAGAGGAATAGTTAGCTAGAAAACAGAAGAAGGGAGAACATTCCAGGTAGGTGCATGTTAGAAGGCTTTGGGCAGGGAGAATACAGATGTGCCAATGAGCCAGGAGAATTCAGAAGAAATTCCAAACACCTAACCAAACTGCCCTCCTCTCCCACTCCCTCCCCTGTCATTCCCCCACCAACCTCAGCGTACGTGCACTGGCCACCCTTTCTCTCTAACAGATCTTCTCCCTCCACTCGCTTCCTTTGGGGTCTTTCGACTTGCTGTTTCCTCTTCCTTATCTTCAAATGACTGGGTTTTGTTTCTTGTCACTTAGCCTCAGATCAATATCCCTACCCCAGGGATATCCTTCCTGACCACACAATCTAAAATAGCCTCTTGCCTCCAAGTATTCTCTCCCTTTTAAACCCCTTGTTTGTTTTTTCTTCAGTTATCCTTACCTGAGCATATTTTGTCAATTTATCTATTAATCTGTTCACTGCCCATCTCCCACACTACAACCTAAGTCCCATAAGGCAAGACCTCATCAGTCTTGGCACCACAATTTCTCCAGTGTCTGGCACTTACAGACGCTTAGCAAATGTTTGTCAAATGAATGAATGGCTGTGGCAGAGAGAAAATAAGGAAAAGGAAAGCAGATGTTGGAACATGCAGGGTTTGGGGGACCACATTATCTTTTGGATCTTACTCTAGGGGGAATAAGAAGATATGGAAGAGCTTAAGCAAGAGGTGATCTGATAACTTTTTCCTTTTTAAAAGATCATTCTGGCTGTGTGTGGTATAGAGGCTACATAGGTTCAAAATGTGTCACTGAGAAGGCAGTTAGGAGGTGCAATGGTCCAGGACAGGTGATGGTAGCCTGGCCTGGTGAGGTGTGGGGTGGGAATTGAAAGAAGTCGAGGAAATTAGATTATATGCAGCCTGAAGAAAGAATTTAGTTGTGGTATGATTGATGAGATTAACATATCAAAAAATAATGATAAAAATATTTTTGGCCAGGCAATCTCAAGAGGTTGTTGGTAGTAGAATTCAGCATGGCCTCCAACCCAGGTTTTAGATGTTTAGGCAAAATTCTTCCATAAGAGGATTTTCAAGGGGCAGAGGAAATCCTGGAAAAAAAGGTGTTGGGGGACCCACCAGGACTAGCCCGTCTTGGATGTTTACTTATTAAAACATGTTTGATAGCCTAGACTGGTCCAGATGGAAGTCAGTTAGGCTAGTGAGGGCAAGATAGGTGAAGCTTGCCACCAGGAAGGGGCTGTCTGCCTAAGAACCGAAGACACAGCAGCGGGGGCTCAGGAATTGATCCCAGGAAGGCCCTCGCTCATCACCCTTCGTCTTGTGGAGTTGGTCAAGAACCTCAAGCCTGGTGGAACAAAGCCAATCAACTCATCCTTGAAAGTGCGCAGCTGAGTTCCCAATTTCCAATCACACAGCAGCTTTTGAGAGAGCAGGACCAATTTGTGGACAAAAGTAAGCAACCCTGGGGATTCCCTAGCACTTGTGGGGAGAAGATCCCAGGAATTACTGGACTTCCAGCTAGTTTCATAGGGGAAATATTGATATTATTGTAATTCAGATGACATCAGGCGCTTTCAGGGTGGTATGGATGTAGACGATATTATTGTAATCCAGATTTCATAGAAAATGGGCCTTATTTTGTAGATGGCTCAGCCGGTGCAAGTGGGAAAATACAAGCGATACATAGAAACCCCCACAACAACACCCCCCATCCTTTTTAATCCAATTCTAACCCAGTAAAAGCTCAAAGCCCCCATCCCTCAATGCTGGCATATCTCTTCATACCATGCCCCTCTCCTTTCTTGGAGAGTGAATAAAAACTTTATTCTCTGCACTTTCTTCTCTTTGTGAATTCTTACACAGCCCGCATCACCGGCCACCCTACCAAGTACCGAGGTGTTATTTTTCTGAAACAAGGTACAGTAATTTTGATTAAAAAATAAAGCCCACAGTTGGGCTTTATGCAAACATTTGGTAATGAGAGAGTTTAATGCATCCAACTGAGGACCATTTCCTAAATACACTCAACACATTAAAAAAAGGCGGAAGATGTGACAGAAAGCTTTGGTTACAATGGGTGCAGACGTTTTCTCTATGAATCACACATGGGATTAGGCACCTCTTACATACCTTGGACAATGAACATTAAGTGTGTAAATAGCTTTATGTTGTCTCTGTAGCACTGTTCTTTTACTGATCTAAATTCTTCCTCCAGGAGTGTTGACTGAATACTTTTGCTTCTGTCTTTAAACCGTGACTCTGGTAAAAGACACTTGTTCAGATCTCCAGCCACGGTCCTCCTATCCCTTTTCTCACTTTCACTTAAAAGTATTGTTTTCCTCCCTGATTAAAAACATCTTATTCTCCCAATGTGGATTTTTTTTAACTCAGAAAAGTATAAGTAAGGAAACCACAATCATTTACAATCTCACTGCCCTTAGACAATCACAGTTTATATTTTCTTCCATCTGTTAAAAATGGGTTTATCGATATAAATAACATTTTTTTTATACCACTGAGATAAGCTGCACTGTTTTTGTGTCCAACTCCCCACTCCCACCTCACCAGTTAACATTATATCATGGGCATTTCTCGTCATTGGAAACTTTACCAACTTCATTTGAATCATAGTAATTCACCATTTCAATGTACTTAGTTTTTCTTCAAGATGCAAAGTTTTCCAGGTCCGAATGCGCTGCCCAAAGACATTTTCATGACCATTTGTGATGACCTTTCTGAGGGCAGTTCTGTCCCTTATTCCCACCTCAACACTGTAGAGTGAAGCCTTGACACCAGAATGAATCCAGTTTAGAGAGAATCTGGTCCTAAGCCCTGAAGTGACAGAGGTGCAAAGGAATAGATCCAGACCAAGCTTTGCCTCCCATGTCACGCGAGTCTTCTCAGCTTAAAAAGGAGGCCACAGAAACAAATCCCTCAGCGATTTTTAAAAAGGCTTTAGAAAGAGCTCTTTTCCTTAAGCTGTGATGCGCACGCAACAGTGGGAAAGTTAAGAGCAGGAAGAATGCTAAGGAGGAGGAGGAGGAAATGGCAGCCCCACCCAACTCAGGAGGGAAGAAAGGTTTCCAGTCAGATGACAGTAAATGCCCAGAGAGGCTATAAAGTCTAGAATCTTTATACTGATTAGTTGAAGGGCCCTGGCTGACAGAAGGGGGGAGAAGATGAATCAAGGTGAGTACTGGGAACGTAACTTTTCTGAGGTCCTAAGTCAAGAGAGGAGAGATCCATGGAGAGGGTACAGGGTAAAGAGGAAAGATAGGAGGGCCTAAATTGATGTTGATTGTCCATTGTATAATCTGGCTCCTTTCTCCCATTTCTGTACCTTAATTCAGATGTTGGAGCACAAATCGTACAGTCATTCTTTTTCTTATGAATGGATTCAGTTTATATCTGAAGCAGTGGACAATCTTTTCTTTAACATCTTAGGACTGGAATGACCTTGGAAAGTCTAAGGGGGCTCGCAAGGACTTTGGCTTTTACCTCTTGGTGCCCTTGGCACTTGAGGGGCCATTTCTGTGGCTAACCCTGAAGCTATGGGAGGACCACCTCTCGGATCCTAGGCCTTTCTCCTGGTCCAGTTTCTCCTCTGGCTCTCAGCTCCCCTTAGAGAGATGCTGTCCTGCCTTCTGAGCTCAGGTTCCTTTTTAAGTTCTCTTAGGATCATTGCTGCTTCGCTGCTGGGAGAGAGAAAAACAGGCGAGTCAGCCTGACAGACACGTGGGACCTGCTGGGAGAGGGTACTAAACATGGAATATGGGTTTTTAAAATTTGTGTTGTAAATTAAACATCATAGAGTGGAATCTAAAAAACAAAATGAATGAACAAACAAAACAGGAACAAACTCATAGGTATACAGAACAAACTGATGGGTTGCCAAGTAGGAAGGGGGCTTGGGGGTTTGGATGAAAAAGGTAAAGGGATTTGAAAAAAAAAAAAGATGTACAAACTGGCAGTTACAAAATAGCCACAGGGATGTAAACAACAGCATAAGAAATATAGTCAGTAATATTGTGATAACTATATATATATGTCAGGTGGGTACTAGACTTTTTGGGGGAATTACTTTGTAAATTAGATAAATTTCTAAGCACTATGCTGTACACTTGAAACTAACATAATATTGAATGTCAACTGTAATTGAAAAATAAAAAATATTTTAATAAAAACAAAAATAGGCCCTAGCCAGTGTGGCTCAGTGGACTGAGCACTGCCTGCGAACTGAAGAGTCGCCGGTTCAATTCCCAGTCAAAGCACATGCCTGGGTTGCGGACCAGGTTCCCAGTAAGGGGTGCACAAAAGGCAAGCACTTCCCCTCTCTCTAAAAATAAATAAATAAAGTCTTTTAAAAAATAAATAAGTTATATATCATAGAAATTGTTAGAAACTTGACATGTACATTTAATATAAGCCAGAGTTTAATAGAGGAGGCTCAAGAGGTTTGTTCATATGCTAAGTTGCAGGGTATTTTTGTACTAAATTCTAGGGTATTTTTCCCCTCAGTTATCATGAATTACAGTAAGCCTAAAATGGTATAGTATCTTTTTAAATACTATACTTTAATTAAATAAATAATACACAAAAATAAATACTTGTGATAAAAAGTTAAAAGTTCATATATTATGATTTTAAAAAAAAGTCTCAATCCCCCTTTACATACATATATATTCCCAATCTGACTTTTTCCTCATAGGAAAGAACTGTTAACAATTTAGTTAACTGCTTCTAAATAAAGCTAGATTATATACAATTATTTGTTTTATACAGTGAGATTATATAATACATATTGTCTGACTACTTGCTTGTGAAAAAAACAAAATCATATATCTTGGAAATTTTTTTTAACTGGCAATTTTTTAAAAAGATTTATTTATTTATTTGTTTTTAGAAAGAGGGGAAGAGAGAAAGCGAGGGAGAGAAACATCGATGTGTGAGAGAAACATAAATTGGCTGCCTCTCGCACGACCTCAACCGGGGACCTGGCCTGTAACCCAGGCATGTGCCCTGTGAATCATACCTTACAGTTCCTAGGCCGCCACTCAACCCACTGAGCCACACCAGCCAGGGCTATCTTGGAAATCTTTGCATGCCAGTACAAAGATTTGAAATGAATTACAGTTTTCAATTTTGGGCAAATAAGCACAATGTATTTAATAAATTTATAATTTGTTTAATTCACTTCTAGATAGTCTTTAACATTTTACCCTTATAAGCAATGCTGCAATGAATGTCCCTGTTGATATAACTTTGCACGTGTGCGCAAATGTTTGTTTGAAAGATTTCTAAAAGAACTCTTGGATCAAAAACAATATCCACTTTAAGTTGTGATGGATATTGTAGGGGAGAGAGAACTTAATTTTTTTCCCTGTACTAGTTATGGTCATTGGCTGAAGACCTATAAATTAGACTGACAAGAGACTGACTAACAAGGGAAAAACAAATGAAATTTATTCACATGTGTATTACACATACACATGGGAGCATTCAATGATGAGTAACTCAAAAGCGTGGTTAGAACTTGACCTTATATAGCATCTTAACAAAGGAACAATGAATTTTTAGAGATGTGAAAGACAAAGGGAAAGGACTTTGAGTTTTTAGGGCAACAAATTCTAGGAAGGTAAATAATGGGGAAACTAACAGGAGATAAAGGCTAGTTAGTAGTTTGTTTTGTGGATTCTTCTGGTGCTTCTCTGGGTTGAGGAGGGCTCAGAGCTCTCTCTGGTGATTAACTTCTATTCTTTTTATTAGAAAGGAAAGGGAGGACGCATTTACAAATATATGTCTTGCTTTTAAGCAAATGGGGAAAGGGCAGAGAGACTTTTCTTTTATCTGCTTCTTTTCACTTGCTGTCAGCTCAGAATAATCTTTATGCCAAAGTGGCATATTTCAAGATGACATATTCTGCTACCCTTTGATATCAACCAATTTCTCTAAAAAGTCTGTATGAATTTACACTCCTACCATATGAGATAGTCCATTTCCATATACCCTCACAAAATAGGTTATTGGTACTCTTTTAAATATTTTTTAATGAATCAAAAATGGGATCTCATTATTGTTTTAGTTTTCATTTCTCTGATTATAGCAAGGCTTGATATTTATAGAAACTATAGTATATTATTGATATTAATCCAGTGCTATATTTTCTGCAAAAGACCTAATGATTTAACTTGTGTAGCCAGCTAGGAACACGTTTCTCTTGCCAGCAGCTATTTGCTGAGTACTGAGAGTAAACAGTCAAATAATATAGTTAATTATGTAGCCTCCATTAAATGGAAATAATGTTTCAAAGAAACAACATACCAGTCAGTGATTAGTTAAGAAAAAAGTGGTTTAGAGTCAGAAATTGCAGCGCAGGGGGAGAGACCAGGCAGGTCCTGGAGCTGGTTCAGCCTGGACAGGCTGGCATTTTTGGATGCGGTGGTTGAGATGGGACTGTGGTTTTCATTGTGTTCTTTGGAACCCTAGGGCTCTACAGTGAAGGCAGGGGGACCCCTCCCCAGTTCTTCTTCCAGAGCAGCTCCTCTTAGGCCTGTCTGTTCATTATGTTTTCATTTGAATAAAGTACAATATTCATTTACTTGGAAAGAAAGGGGCGGGGGACCTCAGAGTAGGCACACAGGTAGGAAGTTAAGAGTCAGGTTCTGGAGTCAGATTGTCCAGATAAAAGTGACAATTTTGCCAAATACTAGGTAGGTGACACTGAGAAAGTTAGCCTCATTGATCCTCTGTCTGCTCATCTGTAATATGGAGTTATTACCTTGTTGGTTATTTGTAAGGATAGGAGATAATGCATATAAATCCTGGAGCTTAATAATACTTAATAAATATTAGCTAGATATAAAACTATTGTAACAGGTGCTAAGATACCTCCATGTTCTGAAATGTTTGGGAAGGATTTCATGGAGGAGGTGGATGCTGAGTTTTGCTCCAAGAATGGTTACAATGGGGACATGTAGACATTGGGGGAAGGGCGAGGACCCTTCAGAGGTAGACCTGGGCATGATCTGTTTGGAGGCCACAAGTGAAGGCGAGTTTATTTATGGCTCTTGGAAGAAAAGAAACTGGGATCACACTGTAGTGGGCTTTGAACACTTGCCTAAGGAATTTGGACCTTTAGGTAATTAAACATTCTTACCCTTGGACACTTAAAGAGGCACAGAAACACTGTACTATCTCATCACATAAGAATCTCTCTATGATCTTGCACAGATGGGCCCTTTCACATTTTTTAAAATGGAAGAAATGAAAAAAAGGAAATATTCATCCAAGTCGCAAACTGGTAATAATAATGAGTAGTAGAAAAAGAAAAGACATTGATCAAGAAGCTGGACTAATATAGGGACAAAGGCAGGAGAAGGAAGGAGCTGAGTCCACCTGACCTTTGGCGGCGGGTACCAACTCTCTCCACTGGCTGTGCTGGGTATAACTTCCCCTCCGCCGTCTCCACCTGGAGGTTTCCAGTCCTTCACCAGGAGCCTGATGGCTTGGAACATTATCAGCAGTAGACTCTTTCAACCTGCTCCAGTCTTTTTCCAACTCAGCTGTTTGTTAGCCTGCCACGTGCCCATGGATGCCAGTCCCTGGCGTACCTTTGTTTAAGTCCTCATTAGCCTTTTGCCTGAGATGATTGCAACAGAGTTCTCACTGCCCTTCCCATGCTTGTCTTTTTTTCCCTCCAATCTGCGCTGCATACCACAGCCGGATTAATCCAGAAGCATAGCTTTGATCATGCCACTCCTGTTCAGAAACCTGCCTTTAATCAAAGTAACACTTTCTGCTAAATACAAAAAGAATAAATGTTTAAGCAAAAGCTTGGACAACCCCAAAAAACTCAAAGGAAAGAGAAACTTCCCATAATTTCACCATCTAAAGATTAAAAAAAAATCTGTAACATATGGTTTTTTAGTCTTTTATGTTCCTATTATTATCTCATGAATTATTTCCCCATATTCTTTGTCCTTTTTTTTCAATTACATCAAGATGAGTAGAATAAAGTTTGTGTATGCAACTCTTAATATAAGATTATTTGGGTTGCACCGAACATCCTTATGCTTACATTTTTGTACACAAATTATGATTTTTTTAATCTTCACCTGAGGATATTTTTCTCATTGCTTTTAGAGAGAGGGAAAAAGGGAAACAATGATGTGAGAGAGAAACATTGATAGGTTGCCCTCTAGTATGTGCCCTGATCGTGGATTGAACCCTCGACATTTTGGTCTAAAGAATGACCAACTCAACCACAGTGGCCAGGGCCAAATTTTTTTTTTTTTTTAAAGTTCCTGGAGGAGTAACTTACAACTCAAAGGTATTTGTGTTTTAAGGCTTTTTTTTGATTTTGTAATAAATATCGATATATTGCCCTCAATATAAAAGTATATAACTTTTATTCTCCCATCAGGGAAAGGTATGCACATTACTCCTGAAGACAACAGCAGCTGCTTGGTCCTGCTGCCTTCACAGGCGCTTCTCTTTCTGCCCCGCTGCAGCCTTACTTCTCTTCTGCCAGATCATTCTCCTCCTCCTTCATGCCTATATGCACCTATCCATTCAGAAAACATCTCTAAGCAGCTGCAAGGGGAGGCAGAAGATTGTGAAGGGTTAAGGGACAGGCTCTGGGACCAACCTACCTGAATTTCAATCCCAGCTATGCCCTGTATGTCAGAAACAATATTAACACCTCTACAGAGAGTGGCTGTGAGAATGTAAATGACTTATGTCATGTAAAACACTTCACACAGTGCCTGACATGTAGTAAGACTTAAGTAAGAACATCAGCTATAATTATCAGTAATTAGGAACCATGTGCCATTCTAGCCAGGCATGAGAAGGTGGCCAAGTACTCTGCTTTTGTGGAATTAATTCTAGATATGATTAAGTGTTCTGCAGAAAATAAAGAGGGTGTTGAGATGGTTAAGTAACCATAGGCTGGGAGGTGGATCCTCAAAGGTTAAAGAAAGTCTCTAATCAGTGGTTACCTCTGAGCCAAAACTCAAAGGAAGAGATAGATAAAACCTTCCATAAGAGCGGGGCAGCCTCAGGTTTTGATCTCTCAGAAGGCAAGAGCTTTGCATCTCAGAATTCACTGCAGGCAGAGAGGGCTGTTTGAATGTCTCCTTTTTTCTTTTTCTTTTTTTTAAGGCTGATAATACATGGGGATATATTTTGATCCTTTTTACGTCCTCGTCTTTGTATTAATCAAGCATCAGGAGTCATGTGGCTGGGGCTTACCTCTCCTCTTACTTGTTACTAACTCTGGTGGGCCAGTGGCCAAGTCAAGAAGGCCTTGTGGACAATGACATGCTTTTACTAATTGATTCTGCTTGATTTCCTGCTTTGTTGAACCTCTTCCTGAACTCCTGGCATCATTCCTGCTCCCTGGAAGGCCCTCCCTTTGTTTCTCTGAAGTCATTGTCTCCCTGACACGAAAGGCACTTCAGTGGGCCAAAGGCATTATTATAGTAAATGGAATTAAAAAAGAAAACCTGAGCCTCCAATGGAGAATGAGTTTTCTCTGAACACAACAACTTTGGGCAAGAAGAGGAAGACAGCTTTCTTCCTCCTTCTCCCTTTCTTCCTTAAACCAAGAGTCAGCCTGGGTCAAGGGAAAATGGAGTTTGTTGCCCTTGGGGACTGAGCTTTGAGCTGTGAAGAGCATCCAGGAAAAGGCTGCCCCAATATTGGCCCTTCCTGTGGGAGTGTGTTCTTCACTTCCTGTTCTGGGCATCCGATGGTTCAGGATGGATTGGCCCTTGGGCACTATGTATGGGGTGGAGAGGCTTTCTGGGAAGGCTCAGTAGGTCTTGGTATGAAAATGTGAGGACCCTTGGGAACAAATGATATGCAACCAGTTTCCAACAGGATCTAGGTCAGTTGCTTTCAAATTTTTTGCCTGTGACCCAGTTTACATCATGACTGGAAGCAAAAGCGAGATTTTCCTACAGGATCTTGTTTGGCAGCATCACCAGCCTCTACCCATTAGATGTCAATAGCAGCCTTTTCCCCTAGTTGTGACAACTGAAAATGTCTCCAGGCATTGCCACATATCTTGCAGGGGACAAACTTTCCCCAGTTGAGAACCACTGAAATAAATTAATTGGTGCTATGGGGAAAGACCTAATAGATTTTTGTTGACAGAAATACAATAAAAACCACCAGCAAAAATAACAAAGCAAATGCAGTCTGAGGCTGCATTATTACTAGTACTAAGAGCAACTAATGAAGGCCCTCCCTTTGGTGGAGTGCTCATTGTGCACCTGCTGCTATATTCAGGTCTTTACATGTGAATCCTCAATTAATGCGCATATGAACCCTATGAGGTAAGGTTATCATTGTCTCCATTTTTCAGCTGAGGACTCTGATATCTAGGGACATTAAATGACTCAGTCAAGAGCTCAGAGCTGAGGCAGTGAGAGCTTGCATTCTTGCACATGGTGTTAGGAGAATTTTAAAACTGTAAGCTAGGTGTACCCATACAGTAACGCCCCACGAAGCAGCAGTCAGTGCCTTCGTACACTAGGAATACGGTTGAGAAGCAATAAATCACCTACAAGTAACCCTGAGGCTTCCACCTGCCCTGTATCCAAAAGCAGGAACTTGCCTGTAGCTGAGGTTCCAGCCTCCAGTTAGGTCATTGACTTAATTCATACAAAATTCTAATTTGCTCTTCCTTTTATCAGCAGAATAATAGAGTAACTTATAGAAAGAATATCCACATGAACAGTTAATGGTATGTGGTGGGGTTAAGTTTCAGTTGTCTGGAAATGATTTGCTTCACGAGACCCTAATTCTCAAGCACTGTGGCTCTCGGTCCAGGTACAGAGGTCACTAGGATCCTCGCGCTCCCACTCTCAGGCCGGGGCCTGCTGAATTACCCTCTGAGACCGAGTCCTGGAACCAGGGAGTGGGGTGGCAGAAGGCCTAAGGTCTGGACAGGAATCTTAGCTCAGTCAGAACCAGGCGCCACAGAAAAGATTGAGGAGTCAGGGGACGCCGAGCCCAGGGATCCAGAGCTGGGCAGACCTCTGCCCACCTTTCTCGCAGAGGCAGCCTTAGAGCTCAGGTCTGTCGACCTGCAGAGCCCCAGGAACAACAAGGCTCATCACACGCAAGAGATGGGCCTCAAACGGCTTATCGTGCGCCGGGGCCAGCCCTTCATGCTCCAGCTGCATTTCAACCGACCCTTCCACTGGGGGACCGACCGCATTACCTTCACAGCTGAGACTGGTGAGTTCACCCTCCCCAAGGGAAAGTTCACCTGTAGGGCCCCTACTTCTCCTTTCTGTGCTGCCCTTCCTCTCTTCTCCTTGGATTCTCCAGGGCACTGTTAGCACCCTATTAGTGTTGTTAAGAAAGAACTTGACCAACTCAGAAACCTGAAATTGTGATAATAACGGCCAACCTTTAAATACACTATAGACACTGTTCTAAACTTCAGACACATAAACTTATTTAATTCTTGTGACAAGACTTTCAAGTGGGCACTATTATGATCCCATTTCACAAAGGACTGAAGCCCAGAGATCTTAACTGGTTTGCCCAAGGACACCCAGTGGCAGTAAAAATCTTAAGCCAAGAGGACTAGCAAGTGTTGGGAAAAGGTGAGGGTCTTTCCAGAATGCCTGGAATCATGTCACGCAGAGTTTTGAACCTCAACTTGGAGTCGTTCTTTTCTACACAGGGCCAGCACCCATGGAGCTGTCAGGAACCCGAGCCACCTTCCCACTCACCCAGGCCCAACAAGGGGATGCCTGGAGTGCTTCTGACTTCACCATGGACTCCAACTCACTCTCTGTCTCCCTTTTCACACCATCCAATGCCGTCATTGGACCCTACACTCTGAAGATAGAGATCTCTCAAGGCCAGGGTTACAACGTGACTCACCCCCTGGGGACTTTCATCCTGCTTTTTAACCCTTGGAGCACAGGTACAGCTTGCTCACAGGTGGTAATTCTATCTTGATCCATTGGGATTGTTTTGTAAAATTCTACTTAGTAAGCCCAGAAGAAAAAATGTTGCATATCTATGCAATACATTACCTTGTGCTCACTAAAAACCATCTTTACAGGGAATTTTTAGTAGCATGATGAAAATGTTCAAGGTGTGATTTTCTTTTTTAATTTTCTATCTCCTCAGGAAAATACAGCACTATTGAGTGTCTATTACATTCCATGGAGAACTTCAATCTTAGGTCACAGCATTAAGAGCTCTGCCTTTTGGTCCCATAAACTCTCTTTTGAAATGACTTACATGGTGTGAGAGTAACTGAAATAGATTAGGAGATGTGATATGCAATGTATTACATATATGTGCAGAGAAAGAGAGAGTGGCCAGAATACACCAAAATGTGAGTGTCCCCAAGGAGTGCGAATTACTGATTTTCATTGTCTTCTTTCCATCATTTGTATTTTCCAAATCTCTACAACAAGCTTGATGCTTTTACAATGAGGAAAAGATAATCAATATTTTTTAAAAGTATAGATTTTATCTCTGGCCTCTAGAAAAACATACAGTAGACTTTTAAGGGGTGCACTCTTGATTTCTGTTTTCATCAACCTATTGCTTCTCCTTTTTCCAGCAAGATACTTTCAATACCGTGTTTATTTTTACTACTCTTTTTTTTCTTTTTTTTTTTTTGGTTTGGGGTTTTACCCCCTCCACTCCTCTTAACTGTTCAGAAGATGATGTCTACCTGCCAAGTGAAATACTGCTGCAGGAGTATATCATGATGGACTATGGCTTTGTGTACAAGGGTCAAGAGAGATTCATCACCTCCTGGCCCTGGAACTATGGGCAGGTAACACTATCTGGGAAGGTGGGCTCACAAATGTCCGCTAACAAGTCAGGGTGTGTGGTGCTGGACCACTTTCCCATCCAGTGAGAGGGTCAAGGAAGAAAAGGAAGATGACTTTCCTTTTTAGTTTTTAATATTTTATTATGAATAACTTAAAACATAATCATAGTAGACCAGTTACTACAGTGAGCCTCCATGAACCTGTCTCTCAGCTTCAATAGTGAACAGTTTATGGTGAATCTTGTTTCATCTACTCCAGGGGTTTGCAAACTACAGCCCATGGGCCAAATGTGGGCTCTCTGTTTTCACATGGCCCACAAGCTAAGAACAGCTTTCAAATTTTTAAACTGTTGAAAAAGTTTTAATAATATTTTGTGATGTGTAAATTATATAAAGTTCAAAATTCTGAAGTCATAAATACCATTTTTAAGAATTCCTCACCCGAAGATACATTTTTTTTTGTAGGGGGAAGAAGGGAAGGGGAAAGAGAAAAACATTGATATGAGAGGAATGTAGATCGGTTGCTTCCCATATGTATCCCGGCTGGGGACCAAAACTGCAACCTAAGTATGTCCCCTAGCTAGGAGTCAAACCCTCAACTTTTTGGTTCATGAGACAACACACTAACCAAACAAGCCACCTGGCCAGGGCCATAAATACCATTTTATTGGAACACAGGTACGCTCATTCATTTAGGTATCATCCATGGCTCCTTTTGTGCTATAGTGCGAAGTTGAGCAGTTGAAACCGAGTCCATCTGCCCTGCAAAGCCTAAACTACTTACTATTTGTTACTTTACAAAAAAAAGTTTGCTGACCCCTGGTCTATACTCCTCCAACTCTCCCCACCCCCCACACCTCATCACTGGATTTTTTTTGAAGCAAATTATAGATACTATATCATTTAATTCAGTAATACTTCAGAGTATAGCTCTAAAAGATGACTTTCTCTGAAAAACTGGACCACAATACATTATCAGGACTGAAAACGAGTGAACAGCAACTCTTTAATAACATCAAATATCTAGTCTGTGTACAGCAGGGGGGCAGGGGTTGGGGGAGCTTTTCCACTCTCAGCCACCAACCGTGGTTGGTGTAGCTTCTCTCAGTCCACATACCAAGAGGGAGGAATTGGGGGAAGTAGGGAGCCTTATTAAAGAAGATCAGCTTCCCTGGCCTCCAACTGTGACAACTTGTATAGTTTTTTGAAACTGAGACAAATACCAGTGCATTTGGCAACCCAAAGGGTTGTGACATGTCACAAATATATGTTGCAAACAAATGGCATGAGCCTTCCTGGCTTCTTTGGTGCTGACAGCAGTGCTGAATCCTCCACCTGATCTTAAAGTTCTCCACGCTCCTCTCTCTCTCCTCACATGCCTTGCCCTATATTTCTCTCTCTGAACTTCTCCCACAAGTCCTCCAAAACGAGACTCTCCAAGCCGCCACAGGTACCCACCATGCTCAAAGACCTCACCCTCTTCTCTCCTGTCTACCTCACCTTTCAAAGCCCACCAGCAACAATAGCCTTCTCTGATCTCTTCAGTCAACGAGGATCTTTCATCTCTCTGAATTCTCTTTGCGTTTTCCATCAGAGCCACACAGGTCAGTTTTTCTGAATTCCCATTTTGATTTATAAGCTCTTTGAAGGCAGAACTTTGTCTGATATTTAGCCCCACCCCCACATACACCTTCCCTAAAAGTCTGTGACTTACCTGAAGTTTCAGTATTCCAGACATTTTTACTCTTCTTTCTTTTTTCTCCCTTGCAATCACTTGGAAGTTTGAAGAGGACATCATAGATATCTGCTTTGAGATCCTGAACAAGAGCCTGTATTTCTTAGAGAACCCATCCAAAGACTACTCCCAGAGGAATGACGTGGTGTACATCTGCAGGGTGGTGAGCGCCATGGTAAGGACAGAGGCTTCCACGCCCCTGTCAGAGGGTGGTCTGGGCTTCCCGTAGGCCCTGTGGAAACCCACCCATCTGTCCTTTGCAGATCAACAGCAACGATGACAACGGTGTGCTGCAGGGGAACTGGGGAGAGGACTACTCCTTGGGGGTCAGCCCGCTGGAGTGGAATGGCAGCGTGGCCATCCTGCGGCAGTGGTCAGCCAGGGGCGGGCAGCCTGTGAAATATGGACAGTGCTGGGTCTTTGCGGGTGTTATGTGCACAGGTGAGTGAAGGGAGATAGAAATGCAGAATCACTTATTTACTCTCCATGATAACCCGTTGAGGTTGGACTCTGACGTTTCCATTTTCACATGAGTTAACTGTGGCTTGCCCATAGCTCAGGAGTGGTGGGCACTCAGGTCTGACCAGCATGCTCTGTGTTCTTGAGGAGTCCTGCCCATTCACCCAGGAGGGAGGTTGGCCGGTTATAATCACTCCACAGTTTCCTTAAGGGAGCTTCTTTCTGCCACCTACTCAGGCTTCTCAGTTCAAGGTGAGCCTGGAGTCAGGACAGGTTTGGGAAGCTTGAGGTGCAAGTATATGGTCAGGGAGAGCAGATCTCACCTGTAGGCAAAGCTGGTAGCTCCCAAATACTTTTCAGAAAGATTCTTGAGGAGTTACCATTAGAGATTTGTGGCTTTGCTAACTACCCTTAAGGAGAATTGCTGTTTTATGCATTGTCAGTTATTTATAATTTAGTGCAAAGTCATTGATCAGGTTATCTGTAATGATGAGGGAAGATGGAAACTACTGAGGTGCCTGCCTGTCTCCCCCAGTGCAAGGCAGGAGCGCCTTTCACAGTGCTGCACGTTACGCTGTGAGGCTCCGTAAATGTCGGCTGAACTCACGGGCTGACTCTGGGTTGGAGAATGAGGAAGCACAGAATGGGAAGGACAAAAACAGGAGACGGAGACGAAGTTCTAGATTTTTCTGCAAGGATCAGCATAGCTTGGCCATTATGTATAGGTGCTGCGACAGGAGAGTTTTAAATCTGAGTGTTCAAATCAAGCGACCTCATGTCAATCATCTGTTTTCAGTGGAGAATGCTCAGGACACTGCCAGCATTTAGTAGAGTTGAATTTACCCTTGGGGTGGCTAGGTTGATATTATGGAGGAGGACCTGGGCTGTTAGACCCTGGGACGAGAAGGAAAAGGTCTAGGACTGTGCTCCTGCTCCACCTCTAAGCCGGCCCCCACTCCCAAGCCCTAGAGTTCTGGGACCATTGAGCGAGGGCGGAGCTGCTTCTGTCAAGCTGCGTCTGGCCACTTGTAGCCCTGGTACAGCTTTCAGCCTTGCTAAGGGTTTGTGAAAAGCCCAGGAGCTGTGCTGGGAGTGGACAGCTGATTGCAGACAAGTGGTGCTCCTTGGGGTTCTTGAATGAATAGAAACAAATAAGACTGGTCCATCTCAGTAGTCCTCTTATGTTTCAAAGCACTATAATCCTCCCAGCAGCTGCAGTAGGCACCGCCTGCTCCTCCCAAACAGGAGAGGTGTGGGATGACCTCCCTCTAAACTCCTTGCCTTTGTCACACCTGGCTCTGGGCTTCATTTCATCTGGCCCTGGGCAGGTGTGCGTATGTGTGTGTATTAGTGATGATGGCCATGGTATAACGTCCACTTTGTGTGAGTAGATCTGTGAAATCTTAACTCACCTTTAAAAAGCCTGTGTAGAACTATCTTCACAGCCACAAGAGGATGATGTTGCCTTAACAAAGATGGTTATTGCCTCATTGTACTTGCACATTCCCTTTGTAAGACTATCTCGCTCCTCTATCCATTCTGGGATTTGTTTCTTACCTCCACCAAACCCTTGTCTTTCAATAGAATTACAGATACAGAATTCCAGAACTGAAAGTCATCTGGTCCAGTTCCTCCTTTTGTTACATACAAGGAGACTAAGGGCTAGACAAGTTTTGCCATTTACCTAAGGTCACACAGCTTCTCTTCTGAAACTGGTCACAACATAGACTTCCATTCTTGCATTTTCTTTTGAATTATAAAATGTTTTAGATCCTCTTTTTTTTAAAAGATTTTTTATTTATTTACTTTTAGAGAGGGGGAAGGGGGGAGGGAGAAAGAGAGGGAGAGAAACATCATTGTGTGAAAGATACATTGATTGGTTGCCTTCCATACACCCCCCAACTGGGAGCTGGCCTGCAACCCAGACATGTGCCCTGGCCAGGAATCGAACCAATGACCTTTCAGTCCACAGACTGGCACTCAGTCAACTGAGCCATACCAGCCAGGGCTAAATCCTCTGTTTTTAATTTGGAAACCTGATGAATGGGAAAAACCCTAAATGATAAATGGAGTTATTAAATGTTGTTTTAAGTGACCCTGAAATGATTTTTTTTCCTCCTGGTGGATGGAGACCATCAATAGGGCAGGTAGGCAGCAAAGTTTTGGACCTGGGTGTGGTGTTCTAAGGATGAAGGAGTTACAAGTATGGATCCGCAAGAATGTTGGCCTTCTCTTTCTCCTCCAGCAAGAAAGTTAGAAAGTACCTGGGATACCAGTGATTCATCTTGAAATGAATTCTGATTCTGCATTCTTTTCTTCTCTGTAGTAATGAGATGTTTAGGTGTTCCAACCCGTGTTGTTTCCAATTTCCGTTCTGCACACAACGTGGATGGGAACTTAACTATAGATACCTACTATGACCGAAATGCAGAAATGCTGTCAACTCTGAAACGAGACAAAATATGGTAAGGGGCACTGTCTTGAACAGATACCTGCTATTCCCCAAATAAGGTAGGAAAACTTTGACCTAGATCCCTCTTGCTGTGAGGCAGTTTTGCCCTGTATGTTGTTGCTGATGCTCAGAGAATAAGTTCCCAACCCAGGAGGCTGTTCTGGCTAATTAGATCATCATATCAAACTCATTTCAGAGATAGAAGACTATGGGATAACATTCTGAAGCTGGCAAGCAAATGAATAGACTGTACCTCTGAATACCGACCTCAAAATCTGCATTCATCTTACTCTTCTTATTTTGGGTCTTTCTGCTTACACCATTCTCTGTTTCCCTGTCAGGCCAAAGCCTAGGAGAGCTACCTCTGTATACTTCCTTCAGTCTCTCTTGACTTCTTCTTCTCCCTGCCTCACTCCCACTCTGTGTGTGTGCATGAGTGTGCATGAGTGTGTGTGTATCTCTGTGTGTCCCTTTATTCTTGGATCTCTGGTCTCTTTCCCTGGTTCCTTTCTCCTCTGCTTTACCCCAAATCTGATTTCCTGTTTTTCCTTTTCCATCCTATTTCCAGGTAAGACCCTAGATGCTGTCCTTCTCTGAGTTCCTAGGGCCGGAAGTACTCAGATTCAAGAAGCAGGGGTGGTTCTGATTGGTGTGGCACAGTTGGTTGGACATTGTTTTGCAAAAGCATAGGGTCACCAATTTAATTCCTAGTCAGGGCACATGCCTGGGTTGCAGGTTTGGTCCCCATTTTGGGAGTGTACAAGAGGGAACCAATTGATGTTTCTCCCTTACAACGATGTTTCTCTTTCTTTCCTTCTCTTTCTTCTTTCCTCTCTCTAAAAATAAATAAATATAATCTTTTTAAAAAAAGAAAACAAAATAGGTATCTGAGGAGAACGTATTGCTCATGTAGAATTCTGTGATTGCCTAACCTAAATCTAATCATGAGGAAACACCAGAGAAGCCAAAAATGAGAGTCACTCTAGTAAAACAAACACTTTACTCAAATTTCAATGTAATAAAACGAAGGCTGAGGGACTGTTCCAGAATAAGGAGACAAGGGATACTGGACAACTAAATGCAATGTGTGATTCTGGACTGGATGGAAAGGAATGCTACAAAGCAGGGGTGTGTCTAACCCACGGCCCAAGATGTCTATGATTGCGGCCCAACACAAAATCATACATTTACTTAAAACGTTATGAGATTCTTTTGGTTTCATTTGTGTTTGTGTATTTAATGTGTGGCTCAAGACAACTGTTCTTCTTTCAGTGTGGCCCCGAGATGCCAAAAAATTGGACACCCCTGCAAAGATAACTGTTATTAGGTCAATGGACAAAATTGAAATATAGACAACAAATTAGATTTTTAAAGTATTGTATCAATATTAAACATATGAGGTTGATAAATTATGTAAAGGATGGTCCCTATTCTAAGGAAACATGCATTGAAGTAAAAAAAAAAAAGGTATAATCTCCATATCCATACTGAAAGAAAGCTAACAATAAAGCAAATGGGGCAAAATGTTAACAATCAATGAATTGGGTATGTGGGTGCTCTCTGCGCTATTTTTGTAACTTTACTGTAAGCTTGGAATTACTTCAGAAGAAGAGGAGGAAGAAGAAGAAACAACAACAATGACATCAAGCACTTAGTACAGTGTCTCATACCTAGCAAATCTGCTGAAAATGTGAGTCCTTTCTGTAGGAATTTCCATGTCTGGAATGAATGCTGGATGATCCGGAAAGATCTCCCACCAGGATACAACGGGTGGCAGGTTCTGGATCCCACTCCCCAGGAAACCAGCAGTGGTGAGTGAGGACCACCATGGAAGGGTCTGGGCTCCATGGAAAGACCAAAACCACCTGAGCAAGAGGCCAGAAAGAAGAGGTACTTTTCCCACTTTATCCTCTTCCCAAAGTCAAAGCAGGGACAACTTTGGGTCAGGAGTCTGACTTTGACCTTGACAGACAAGGTGACTTCTCAGTTGCTTCCTCCCTTCAAAGTGGGGAGGATGATGCTAACTGTGGCTCCATGGGATGGCTGCAAGAATCAGTTGAATTAATGGGGATTGCAGAGTGGCATTAATGCCACTGCCTCTTCCTATCCCATCTCCTTACTTCTTACAAACAGGACCAGCTGCCCTGGTCCACGTGTCAGCAGCCATGACAGACGTCCACAACTCCTGTTCCCTGCACAGGGCTGTTCTGCTGTGGTCCTGCCTCTGTGAAGGCCATCAGGGAAGGGGAGGTCCACCTGCCCTATGACACCCCATTTGTGTACGCTGAGGTGAATGCCGATGAAGTCATTTGGCTCTTTGGGGATGGCCAGGCCCAGGAAATCCTGGCCCATAACACCAGTTCCATTGGGAATAACATCAGCACCAAGATGGTAGGATCAGCCCAGAACCAGAACATCACCAGCTTCTACAAGTACCCAGAAGGTACCTGGGGCTTGGGGGATTTGGGGAGGGTGGTGGGTATAACCTCCTTTGTGTTGCCTCCCAGTGGGGATAGGTCCCACATTAAAATCATCACCACATAAAAACTTCCTCATGGCAAACTCCCAGGGCTTTCCTGACCCCTGATCATGTGGCCCCAGGGCAGGATTGCTGGATTTAGCAAATAAAAATACAGGGTGCCCCATTAAATTTGAATTCCAGATCAATTCAGATCAACAAATATTTTATTAGTATAAGTAATGTCCCAAATACTGCATGTGACATTTTTATAATAACAATTATTTGTTTTTTATCTAAATTTCAAATTTAGTTGAATGTCCTTGGTTTTACCTGACAACTCTATCTTGGAGTCACATCACAGATTCCTGTCATGGCAGTCGGGGTGGCAGCAAGGGAGAGGCAGATGCTCAAGGAGGGAAAGGGCTCCCGGGCCTGCGGAAGGGAGTAGACGTCCCCATGGAGAAGGCCAGAGTAGAGTCAGGCTGCCTGAGTACTAATCAAGGGCTTGCTATGTTCTAGCTGTGTAAGCCTGGGCACATTCTTATCATCCCCATGCCTCCACTTTCTCATCTGTAAAATGTTAACCCATTTTACATGGTCTCAAATGGCTGTTGTGAGGGTTTAGTGAATTAATACACAGAAACTACTTGCAACAGGGGCTCTTGTGCTCAGCAAATGTTCTAGAGAGGCCCACAGTTTGGGGTGAGTTGGAGATAAGACAGAATGTCAAGTACCCCTAGGGGTAAGAGATGAAGCTCTATTGAAAAGGCTTGAGCATGTGTGTGTGTGTGTGCGTGTGTGTGTATTCATATACATTTAAATATTTTATTTATTTATTTTCAGAGAGAGGGTAAGGGAGAGAGAAAGAGAAGGAGAGAAACACAGATGATCATGAGAAACATCAGTTGGTTGCCTCTCACAGGCCCGTTACCAGGGACCTGGCCTGCAAGCCAGGCATGTGCCCTGACAAGGAATCGAACCGGTGACCTTTTGGTTCATAGGCTAGTACTCAATCCACTGAGCCACACCAGCCAGGGCCTCAAACATATATTTTAGAAGTGAGGATGCTGGTGGGGTAGAGAAGCCTCTGGAATTGATGATGATGATAGTGACAACAGTGGCAATATTGATCACAAAGAACCACTCATTTAACCCAAATTTTTGTCAACTCTATGAGGCAAGCAGATAGTCCCAGGTTCTGGATGACAACTAAACTCTGAGAGATTAAAAGACTATGACAGATGAAGGATTTAAATCCAGCACCAAGCAATACCAATCCTCATGTTCTCAGCCATGGTGCTGCATTGCCTCCTGATGTAGCTATTCCTGTGGTTAGGGATTCAGGAGGGGAGCTGGGAGTTGTCTGATGGCAAAGAAGGTCATTGGCCCCTCAGCCCCTTCCACTGATGTCTTTCCTGTCTCTCCTTTCTGCCAGGATCCCCTGAGGAGCGGTCTGTGTTCATGAAGGCATCCAGGAAAATGCTGGGCTCAAGAAGGGCCTCTTCACACTTCCTGGATCTGCTGGGGTCCGAGGGCTTTCGGGATCAGCCAGCACAGCTGCAGCTTCACCTGGCCAGGACACCGGAGTGGGGCCAGGACCTGCTGCTAAAGCTGCATGCCAAGAGGGTGCCAAACAGAGCCCATCCCCAGGGTCCCATCAGACTGGAGGTGCGCTTCTGCGCACAGGCCTTGCTACACAAGGGTGGAACACGGAAGCCCTTCTGGAGGCAAATAGTGCACTTGAACCTGGACTTTGGGGAGGGTGAGTATGAGGCAGGCCTGAGAAGTTATCTACAAGGAGGGAGGGAGGGGGACTTTGGGGCCATGAAGAGAGCTGGGCTGGACCAGCGAGATCACACAGAGACCCCCATATCTCCCCAATACACACATACACACACACACTCACTGGGCAGAAGCTGCTGTTGGTAGGAAGTTGAATGCCAAGTGTTGTACTTCTAATAACATCCCACCAGGTGAAACATAGCAGCAACCTCTGTGTGCAACAGGAGCAGGGTAAGCCTGCTGTCTCTCTCCTACATACACACACGAGCACTTCCACACACACATCTAGACTCACACACTTATTCCTCCTCACACCCAAACTAATTTTTCCTCTCACACACATTTCCTCCTACCTGCTCTCTTTCTGAGATCCATCCCCCAGACTCAAGATGTCTTTTGTCTGTGCTTAGAGATACAGTGGCCGCTCTTGCTACCTTACAACAATTACAGAAACAAGCTGACAGATGAAAAGCTGATACGCGTTTCTGGCATCGCTGAGGTGGAGGGGACGGGGAGGTCCATACTGGTCCTAAAAGACATCTCTCTGGAGCCTCCCCACTTATCTATTGAGGTAAGGGGTCTGGATACTGCTGAGGCCCAGGCCAGGGGTCCTCTCACTCATCCAGCCCAGGGTTTGGGAGTACAGAAGCAACAGAGGGAGCCTCGGTCCCGGCACCAAGTGGATGATTAAAGCACAATATGCTGTGGTCTTTTGTGCTCTGTGCAAAGTGCAAGACAGAGCATGAAGGCTGCCCAGAGGAGGCGACATTTTACAGAAGATTCAAATGGGATGTAGGATATAGGAAGACTTCCTATAGATGTATAAGATAGAGATGAAAGCATTTTAAGTAAGGAAGTAGCTTTGCAGAGGCAGAGACAAGAAAGGCCATGACTGGGAGAGGGAGTTGAGGAGAGAGATTTGAGAGAGACCACCAGTCAAACTCACAATGTGAATGCTGATAAGATGGGGGTGACAAGGAAGAGGGAAACAAATGAAAGGTGAGCCTTAGATTTCGAGTTCAGATGCCTGACAGGCTGGCAAGGCCATTGGATGAGGAAGGGAGTACAGGTGAAGGAAGGATAAAGGGAGAAGAGAAGGATGTTCCTCATCTCCTGTTACCAGGGTTTCCTTTCCCTGAAGCCTCCTTCCCCCACCTTCCCTTCCTACTCTAAAAGAGTTTGCCTAAGCCTAGTCACAACCTGGCTTTGCACCCAGTAGCTTCCCCACAGCACACCCCATCCCCACCCAGAATGAGAATTGAGTGACTCCATGTCACAAACCACCGGGTCACCTGCTGGTTTTCACCTGAGCATGCTGCCAGGCCATGTGATCTCAGGCAGCCTTCACACACAGTGGGCAGAATCACAAGCAGTCAACCTGGTACCTGGGTGAGAGCCCTGCCTATTACCTGAAGCCTGGTTCAACAGGATCCGATGCAAACACATCAGATGCCAACTAGGTTATTTATTGGTCCCCATTGGTAAGGGATCGGGATGATTTGTGTGACTATGCTGGATTCCAAGTTATTTTTACCCGTCCTGCTTTGACATCTTCATTAGAGTGAAATGGATGTGTTTCTTTTTAACACACCATTCCGATTAGATTGGAGCTGGCACTTAAATTGAGATCTAATTGCCATTCTGAACTAGATGGTAGAGAGGGAAACAGATTTCAGCTTAGCGCCAATTTCCAACTGATGGTGGTTTCCTTCTAAGATAGGCCAGGGTGTGTGTTAACCTGGAATCTCTCATCTCATATTCTTTTCTCCCAACTGCAGTGTTTTAGCTCTAAATAAGTAGTCGCTGGTGGTCAACAGAGGGATGGGGGAATGAGGTTACTGGGGTGGAGAAATGAGATCAGTTGCCCACAATAGCCCTGTCTTCTCCCCACCCAGGTCTCTGAGAGGGCTGAGGTGGGCAAAGCACTAAGAGTCCACATCACCCTCACCAACACCCGAACAGTGGCTCTGAGTCACTGCACAATGGTGCTAGAGGGAAGTGGCCTCATCCATGGGCAGTTATCAAATGAGTAAGTGCCATTGCTATTCACCTGTCATGCTGATCTCTTACAGGGGGTTCCTTGTGGGGTCATAGGAAAGTCCTCAGTCTCCTGGATGGTGCCTCTGTGTACCCATCTGTCTACCCTTCTCAGGGAAGGTTGGCTCTGGAGTGGGGATGTGGGAAGTGCTTACCAACCAAAGGGGAAACCCAGATGGCCCTTCCCTCCAGTTACTCCTCAAGGCTCTAACGAGCTCCTTTTTACTTTCAGCCTTGGAACTCTGGTGGCTGGATACAGCATCCAAATTCAACTGGACCTCTATCCCTTCAAAGCTGGACCCCGCCAGCTGCAAGTCCTCATCAGCAGCAACGAAGTCAAGGAGATCAAGGGTTACAAGGACATCTTCGTAGCTGCAGCCAGGGCTTCTTGACCACCACCCTCATCTCAGGCCCTCCACCTCCTCTGGCCCAATTTCCTGATGCCCCCTCAGTAACCCCTTCTACCCCTCTGATGCCTTCCCTCATCTCTTGCGGTTGGTCCTTCCTCTGCCCCCATGACCTCCCAGTCCCCTTATTCCCACCTTATTCCTGAAGGTGTAGTTGCTCCTTCTCTCTCCTCTTCCCTGCCTGCCTGGGGGTGAATGTAGCTCCGTTAGAACCACTCTACATCTTGGGAAGAGACAATAAAGATGTCTTTGATCAATCGCTGGTGATCTGTCTTCTGTACTAACAAGATACTTATTGCTACCAGCTTGTCCTCTTGGCTGCCTGCTGTACAGGTGGGCCCTCCCTGTCCTTGTCTTCTCTCTCCTCCTTTAAGGGACCATGCAAAAAAAGCTCAACATGATCCCTCTAATTCAGCCTCTCCGGAATCAAGGATCACAGTGTCCTCACTAAGTTGTTAGCCTGCGGGCAGACGCTAGAAGGAGGCCTGAGGAGGACTGTGACTGCAGTGCTATGGGGCTGGACAGAAGCTGCCCAGTGGGGCTTCTCTGCTGCTGGCCTGAGAACATGGGGACAGCTGGGCACTTGATAACTGGGAAGCACTTGATAGCTAGAGCACAATAAAACAAGTCGTAATCTCTTTGCTGGTAGAGGGACTTGCCTTCAATTTGCAAAGAATGGAACATCTGTGAAGCTCCGTCAAACAAATCACAATAAAATAAAGTGTGTCTGTATGTAGAATCTAAAAAAGCTGAACTCGTAGAAACAGTGTGGGTGGTTACCAGGAGCTGAGGATGGGAGAAATGGGGAGATGTTGGTTAACATATATAAATGTCCAGTTAGACGAATAAGTCCTGGAGATCTAATGTACAGCATTGGTATAATATATGTAGCAGTTAACAATACTGTATTATATATGTACTTCAAAGTTACTAAGATACCAGATCTTAAATGTTCTCTCCACAAAAAAAGAAATAACTATGTGATGTGGTGGGGATGTAACTAATGGTGGTAATCATATTGCTTTGAGTGTATCAGATGAACATGTTGTATACCTAAAATTCACACAATCCTGTGTGTCGATTATAACTCAATAAAAAAAATAAAGTGATCACTACAGATTGACACGTCTCCATCATGGAAAATTGAGGCCACCCAGAAACGCAGAGAAGGAGCACATCCTCCTGTGAATTCTCGGGCATGGCTTCTTCCTCCACTCCTCCCTTGCTCAGCAACTCTGTAGGTTCCCTTGGCTCCTCTCTCCTCCCTCCCTCCCTCCTCCCTTCTGTTTTGGATTTATTTTGTGTTCACAGGCTGCTTCGGGCAGGAAGAGCAGGAGCCTGCACACCCACACTCCACCCTGTGTGCAGCTGCACCTGTCCCCATTAAGTGCCATGGGCATTTCTATGGGTTTCTGTCACAGCTTTGTCACTGCTGCGTTGCAGGTGTCTCCCTGCCCGCCCACAGAAGACCTGGAACTGGGCTGGCTCCTAGAGGAAATCTGAAATCTTGCTCCATCTACAGAGTGGTGGGTCTGCCCCTCCTGCCTGGTGATGCAAAGCTCCTTGGCTGTGTCACTTTTGTCACTGTGGGCAGGCTCTACTGGGCCTCCCAGGGGCATGGGATATTAGCCATCTCTTACTTCCCAGTTGATTTTTCAAATATTTCCTCCCTCCCCAATTAAAAATTGGCTTTAAAAATGTGCTCTTTTATGTTTTTTTCTTTTCTTTTTTTCATGTAGGCAAGCCTGGCTGGCCTCATTTCCCTACCTGGGTTGGAAGAGCTAGACAGTCTCAGCCCTGTTCCAGCTCTGACATCCCAGGGCCTAGGACACCAGGGTTCATGCCCACTGCTACTGAGCACCCTGAGGGTAGGGTCTGAGCCGCTCTGCTTCATTGTCCTCGCCATCCCCCCGCCCCACCACCCTCTCACAACAAACCAGCAGGGCCACCGGGCCAGGCGGTTGTGCCCACAGACAAACTCTGGCAAAAGAAATTTTCAGGCTGTAGAGCAAGGAGGCACAAACCAGGCCAGCACCCTTGTCGAATGAGTGCTGGTCTTTCATCCTCTGTGGCTTTCACAGAGACCTTGTCCTCATATCCTTTTGGCTGGTAGTTTCGGGGTCTCTCTGCTATTCAGTGTCATTGTGTGATTCAAGGCAAAGAGCTCTTGACAGAATTCTGGCTCCCTCACGGTGTGACCATGGCTTCCTCAGTTGTAAAATGATAACAATAATAGCAGTGACAGCCCTCCCCTCCCTCAGAGGGTTGCAGTGAGGACCAAATGAGAAAGTGGGTCCTAAAGAGCTTCGCAAATGGTGATGTGCACTCATGGGCAGAGGTCCTCGGATCGGTTTAATCACCTCTCCTGGGTGACTGCCTCCGCCTCGGGGGCTGGAAAGGGGAAGGAGGCAAAGGAACCCACCTGCACCTTCCAACTCTGGCTTCCCTTTGCAGTTGTCTGTGGGGAACCTCCCCACCCTTTCCTCAGACCTGAGCACCCATGGAGCCAAGAACCCTGCCCGATTCTACAGACGAGGAAGCTGGAACTTGCCTAATGGCACGCCAGCAATTCATGGCAGTACCAGGATTAGGGTCCTCGTCTCTGAGTCTTTTAAGGGTCTGGAGGCTCCCCACCCCCACCTTGCTAGAGCTAGCCTGCCTCAGGGATGACAGGTGCCTCCAAACCTTCCCACTTGAGTGTCCTAGGACCTGCTCTGTGCTCCTTCCTTGTGAATCACAGCCTTGTTTTTGTTCACACAGAAAGCTACTCATCCACTCTCCTCAGCTTCCCTAACTCTCCTCTGCCTCCCTGACTCTGGACCAAGAGACAAGCTGTCTGATCAGAGCTGCCTCTGTCCCCCAGCACACTCCCTCCCACTAATGGTTTGTAAGAATCAAATGACAGGCTGACTCTGTAAGTCAGCTCATTAGCCCCCAGCCCAGCGGTGAAATAAGCACCTCTCCAGACCTGCCCATCTTAACTGCACTCACTTCCGGTTTCCCCCCACAATTAAGCTCACCTGTCCATGTCTCTTTCTCCTTTCCATCTCAGCTAGTGTGACAATGGGTTTGGGCCTTTACCCATTTGTTCACACATGGGTCATCTTTGAATTCATTCTATCCATGAGTCAACAAATAGGAACTGGAAAACCAACCATGCTCCAGGTACTGCATCAAGCACTTACACAGGACTCTGGAGTCTGACTGTCTTTGTCCAAATCTGGCTCCACCAGTTCTTAGTGAGTGTCTTGGGGAAACTAGTTAATGTCTTTAAGTCTTGACTTCCTCATTTGTAATATAAGAGCAATAATAATACCCAACTCATGGGGATGGTATAAAAATTAGGTGGGATAATGCACATAAAGAAGTAAAACTTCTGGAATGTAAAAGCTATTTACTATTTCTACTGTTAGCCACTATCGTTATTAAGCATTGGGGATATATCAGCAAGCCACAGGCCATGGCGTTTAGTAGGGTTGGGGGTAAGATAGGTGAGTGTTTATAATGTGGAGTATCGTTAAGCTGATAGGAAACACAAAAGGGGGCAGCCCTGAAAACCTGGTGTGGAAGAGATAGAGTCAGGAAAAGTTTCCCAGGGGTAATGTTTGAGTCTGGATACAATAAAGTAGACAAGTGTGAGAACATTTCAAAAAGAGAGAGACCAACTCAGGCGAGAATGCAGAGGTGCAGAAGAGCAGGTCTCCATCGCATAACTGAAGGGGTTGGCCTGCCTGGGCTCAGGTGGGGAGGGAAAGATCCTGAATGGCTTTGGGGCTGACGTTGACAAGTCTGTACTTTACCCACCTGTTGGATATTAAGCAACCTGGCCGAATTGACAGTTCAGATAAACCACTTTGGTGACTCATTTGGGAAAAGGATGGGTGGGAGGCTTGTTGGGAACTATTGTCCAGGCAAGGGGAGGCTTCAGTGAAGGAAGGGCCAAGGGCAAGAGAAGAAGGGCCAGTTTTAGGAGAGATTCAGGAGTTGGACTGGACAGGACTCAGTGACTGATGGGCTAAGGGAAGTCAGGAAGATGGAGAAGAATGAGGTGGTAGCCAGTTTTCTCCCAGAGTGACTAGGTCAGCACTATCCTCACTCACTAAGACCAGAGATTCAGGAGGAAGGAGAGAGAGGAATTCCATTCTGGATTGAAGGTGGGTGAGGGTGTGTTAAGCAGTGAATTCTATATGAACATGTATAAACACACTTTAAAATATGATTGGGGACAGAGAGTTAAAAATACAGGAGAGAAGATAGAAGCTGTTGACTGGGGTTTCTGAGAAGAGAGGACAAAGAACCCAGAAAGCAAGGGGACACAGGGAGAAGTGTCCCACAGCAGGGAAATAAAGGGGGGATGAGGTTGCAGGAAGGTTCACAGCGCCCCACCCACTCCCCATTAAGAGCCCCACCCTCCTTTGTCTCTCTTCTCCCATCAGTTCCTTTCTTCCTCACATGCTCACTACAAGGGCTGGTACTTTTCTCACTAGAATCAAGGCCACTCGCCAGCATCCCATTCTCTCATCTATTTCCAAAACTCTTCCACACACCTTCCCAAGTTTTATTCCTCTGTTGCTTTTATTTGTAAGTCACCTGGGACCTGGCAGGTCTCACCCAAGACAATACCTCTGCCAAAAAATAAATACCAAAAAAATCATACCAAAGTGATCCAGAATGGGCTCAGTTGCATTTGATGTCCTGGAAGTGACTCTTTAGGATTAGAGAGAGGGCTCAGGTGCCAAGAAGAGTTCTAGGGTTGGGTTTCAGTTGTGAACTGCAGTCTTGGGGCCCCAATACTCCTTTCTGCAGGGGTGCAGCCTCTCTTCACATCTCCAGAAGCCCTATTAGTTTACCTCTCCCACCTGACTCCCTCACCACAGCACAGCACAGCAGCCACCAGAGAATACCCCATTGCCCAAGAGCTAGCAAAGGCCCACATAGCCTAAGGCCCTGACAGATCCTTGGCCATGACACTTTGTCTTAGCCAAGGAACACTGCCAAGAAAAACTGGAGGGCAAGTGAGAAAACCAGTTGGGATCTGCCCAGTAAGCAAGTCGCTGTGCAGCATTCAGCCCTGCCTTAAGTGTCTCCTAGAGTGTTGGGGATGGAAGGGGAAGCAGACACTCCAGGACCAGTTTCCTGAAGCTCCAGGCCATCCTGCTGTTGTGTGGGGAGCAGTGGGGGCACCGGAGGCAGCCACCATGGCACAAGGTAGGGTAGGTTCAAGGGGCTGCTGGTCAGGGACAAGGAAGATGAGAGGCTTATGAAGTCAAGAGATGGAGCGTTCAGAGGAAGAAAGGAGTGAATGAAGAACAGAGGCAGAAAGAGTAGAAACTCCAGGAACCTCAGAATTCATTGGTAGCCCGAGAACCAGGAGACAGGTAGATGGCAGCAGGTAAACAGCCAAAGAGGTGCACAACAACATCCTTGCTTCCATAGTCTGGTGTGAGGGGTAAGGAACAGGAATTAGGAGGTTGGGGTTTCTGTCTTTTCCCACTAGCTGACCCTTTGACATTGAGTAAGTCACTTCTGTAGTTCCCAGCCTCCATGCCTAAAAAATGAGGGGGGTCGGACTAGACAATCTTGAAGTTGTCTTCTCTCTTCAGAAGTCTCTGAACCTTCATCTTTTCTTTTTCTCCTACTTCAGAAGATCTCTTCCTCATCTTAGCTAATTTTTCCACCATTACTCTTCTATCTGTATCAACTTCCTCTTTCGAGAAGAGCTGTTACAAAGAACAAAAGATTAGTTGAAATCATAAGAATAAGCTAAAAGCTCTACAAATGTACATAACAACATTATTTCATTTATTGTTTTGTGTTAAATTTTTATTTTGTGTTAAGATTTTATAATTTTCAATTACACAAGAAATATATCAATAGATAGTTGAACTAAAATAAAGCAATAATTACAGTTATAGCTATAATTCCCTTATTGACAGCCCACACCCAGCCTGATCTCCAGAGAAACCACTGTTTCCAGTCTTTTGTTTATATATTTATATTCATATATATGCTCAATGTTATACATAGTATTAGCATGTGTGGCTTCTTTTTTTTGTACATCTATGGTGTAATCATATTGTACATATTTTTCTATAACCTGACACTCAAAAGTATGCCCTGGAGTTCTCTCCATGCCACTCAGTACCTATAGATTTTCAATATTTTTTACATTGCATAGTATTTTATATTATGGATATAAGTAATTTATTCATCCAGTCCTCTGTTGATGGGTATTTAAGTTGTTTCCCATTTTTCAGTTTTACAAGCAATGTTAAGTGCATATTCTTTTTTAAAATTTATTTTTTAAAAAGATTTTATTTAGTTTTAGACAGAGGAGAACAGAGGGAGAAAGAGAGGGAGAGAAACATCAACGTGTGGTTGCCTCTCGTGTGACCCTCACCAGGGGCCTAACGTACAAACCAGGCTTGTGCCCTGACTGAGAATCAAACTGGCGACCCTTTAGTTCACTGGCTGGCGCTCAATCCATTGGCCACACCAGCCAGGGCTTAAGTGCATATTCTTATCTGTGCCTCTTTGTGCTTGTGTGAGATTATCTCTCTAGGATGGATATTAAAATCAATTATTTTTAAAATTGAAGTTATTCAATTATTTTTATAATTGAAGTCCTTCCTTTAATTTTCTTTCTATTTTACTGATCACTTCACCCCATTCTTTCTGCATATCAAGAACAAATATGCCCAATGTTAAATGAACCTCCTGTTTGAATATCTGGTGCCTGGGCTGAAGATATTAACTTGACCCAGGACGTATCCAGAAGGATGAGCTTTGGCCCCCTGCTTGCTGTTGGTCTGCTGCTATTGCTCCTGTTGAGTAGTTTGGGTCATGTGCCCAGCCTGAATCAGGGCCAGTTAGCAAGCTCTGTCTAGTCAATTGGTCTCCAAAAGAAATGAGCATCTTTTCCACTACCAGGAAAAAGCCATGTGTTTTCCCAGCTGGCAGTGTGTTGTATGTCCTTTCTGAACATGAAAAGAGGCCAGCAACAGGCGGCAGCTGTTGGGTAATGGAAAGAGTATAGGTCATGGGCCAGTAACCTTAGGTTTAACTTTGGGCAAGACATTTAATTTGCCTAAACCTTGGTTTTCTCATGCCTCTGCTCTGGTGGGGAGGCTTCAATAGGAAAGCTGTCCTAGGGTATCTAGGACAGTGCGTGTCACATAGTACACAGGCCCTTGGTAAGGTATTCATTGAATCTGAAATTTGAAATAAGTACAAGGTGGTTATGCAAAAGATAGAGAACTTTATTCAACCTAGCAAACATTCTTTAATACCTACAATATGCTGACCATTATGTTTATACTTCTTTTATAAGAAACCCATACTTGTTAGCAATAATGCCCCATTTTCCCCTCCTCCCTGCCCCTGCTAAACCCTAATCTACTTTCTGTCTTTATGAATTTGTCTAGTCTGCATATTTCATATAAATTGAATCATATAACATGTGGTATTTGTGTCTGGCTTCTTTCACTCTGCATAATGTTTTTAACTTTTATCCATGTTACAGTACACAATGCATGTCCAGAAAGTATCCATTCATTTATTATGCAAAATATACATTTATTGAAGAAGATCAAGATTCAAGAAACATTGTACATAGGACAATGAAGTCTCAGTCCCCTTCAAAGTAGGTACCTTGGAATCTCACACAGTTTTCCCAGTTCCATCAGCTGCCCCGTCATATTTTCCTGAATCTCATCAATGGTCTGAAATCCCTTCCCTTTCAAAGGTGATTTTAGTTTTGGGAAAAGCCAGAAGTCGCAGGGCACCAAATCTGGGCAGTAGGGGGGCTGAGTCACCTGGGGGATTTGATGTTTCACCAAAAACTCTGCCTGAGACGTGATGCATGAGCAGGTGTGTTGTCGTGATGAAGCTGCCTATCACCAGTTGCCCCTAGTTGTGGCCTTCTGAATCATCCAAATAGTTTCTGCAGAAGAATGCTCAGGCTTAACACAAAATTTTATGCAGATTCATTGCTCTAGTTACTCAGTCATTTTGAATGCGAAGGACACATAGTACACATTCTTACTCAACAGCGTCTACCACCCCCAGTGACTAGTGAAGTTGTCGTTGTTCACACATGTACATTCCAGTCCACTGTCCTTGGCTGCCAGGTTACATCAATATCGCGCAAGCCATTTTCATTATATTAACAATGGCTAGATTTTTCTGGACAGACCTTGTATTCAGCCTTTCTTTTTATGGTTGAATAATATTCCATTGTATGGATATACTATATTTAATTCATTCATTAATCAGTTGATGGACATTTTGGGTTATTCTCAGTTTTTGGCTGTTAAAAATAATGCTGCTATTAACATTTAGGTACAGGTTTTCCATGAAAGTATATTTTCAATATCTTGGATATAAGAGTGGGATCTCTAGGAGTGGAATTGTTGGGTTATATGGTAACTCTATGTTTAACATTCTGAGGCACTGCTGGACTCTTTTCAAAGTGGCTGCACTATTTTACAATCTCACCAGCAACGTATGAGTGTTTCAGTTTCTCTACATCTTCACCAACACGTGTTATCTTCCCTCTTTCTTGTTATAGCCATACTAGTGAGACCTCCAGTATAATGTTGAATAGATGGGGTGAGAGTGGACATCCTTATCTTGTTCTTTATGTTAGGGAGAAAGCATCTAGTCTTTCAGTATTAAGTGTCATGTTAGCTGTGGGTTTTTCATAGATACCCTTTATCAGGTTGAAGAAATTTCTTCTATTCTTAGTTTATTGAGTATTTTTATTATGAAAGAAGGTTAGATTTTTTCAAATGCTTTGGTTCATATTTCTTAAAATTTAAATACAGATGAGACAAAACAGCTAGGTCTCTCTCCTCATAGGTTTAATCTAGTGGTGGAAGACAGACAAAGAAGTAACTACAAAAATATCTGAATATCTCATGGTGAGCCTAAAACCAGTAGGCTCTCAGTAAAAGTTGGTTGATGTAAATGAACAAATGAGCATATTAACTTGTCAATTGAGCAGTTAAGGTTTCCTATGAGTGATGCAGTCATATATTATAGATCAGTTGAAGAAGGGAGGAAGAGTGGGCCAACTGGGACAGGATTCATGAAGAAGCAGGTCTTGAACAGTTGTTAGGGGACAGGTGAAATTTGATTAGATAGTTAAGGGGCATTCTGAGTTGGAGCTTCAGAAGGATCAAAATGCATGGACAGGTAAGGCCTCCATTTGCTTGAAGACAGATTGGATGGAAGACCCATACTGAGAGTGCTGAGAAGTGAGAATGCAAGTCTAAGTTAAGGCCAGGTATGAAGGGTCATGAATGTCAGATTAAGGAATGTGCCTTTTGTATGGTGGGCTGCAGGGTATCTCAGAGCTTTCAAAGCAAAAGAATGGAATGGTCAAATTGTCTTGAGGAAAGTTAATCTGGTGATGTGTTAAGGGGTGGGCGGTGAGGAGAGACAGGAAGCAGGAGACCTGATGGAGGCTGTTACCATCACTAGGAGTGAGGAATTATGTTAATGTGGAAAGGGACAGATGGACACCACAGATATTTTGATTGAAGGACTGAAGGGACTTATGACATATGAGTGGAGATAGACTGAGAAGATGGGTGAGCCAGTTGTGACTTAAAGTTTGTGATCTTAGGTGGCTGGGGACCATGATAGGACCATGATAGAACAAAGAAGTCAGAAACAGATCCCTTCTGAGAGCAGTGCACTGGGAGGACAGTGAGGTCAGTCTGTGTCTCGGCAGGAGCTCCAGGAGGCTGGCAGCAGGCCTTTCTTTGACTGTCCTCAGGATTACGGCTCCCAAAGCATTGGGCACATGGCATTAGTGGTAGTCAGAGAGCCAGCACATTGTTAAAAGCACAGCAGCTAACTGAGGGGTCGTTAACCCTGAAGCAGCTAGCCTGGGGACTTTCTACCAGATCTGGATGCTGGTACAGGGGAAAGTAAAACTCAACTTGTGTTCAAGAAAGTGGATGCTGGCCTGAATATGGGGACATACTGTGCTAAAGGGAACAACCAAACTAGGCCAGTCCTCTAGAAGGAGTTGGACGGAGAGAGAAAACCATGCACCTCCAGGAGGGTATAGGGGTGGAAAGATTAGAGGGTTAGAGAAGTAGGGAAAGAAGGGAGGAAAGAAGTAAAAAAAGAGGCACTTGAATGCACGGAGCCTCATTTAATCCTCATATCAACCCTATAAGGCTGGTTTTATGGATTCTATTTTACTCACTTGGAAACTGAGGCTCAGAGAGGCTAAGCTTCTTTCTCAAGTTTGCACAGCTAGGAAGACAAGATTGGACAAGATTGGACCACAGTCCCAGCCTTGCCCTTTTGTCTGCCCCTGGCTGCCCCATTGCAGGGCTGGAGCTGTCCGTCACAGACTTCCAGAGCACCTGGAACAACATGCGGCACCACACAGAGGAGATCAGCTCTGACCACCTCGTTGTTCGCCGGGGCCAGGCTTTCAACATCATTCTGTACTTCAGGAACCGGGGCTTCCAGCCAGACCTGGACAACATCATCTTCGTGGTAGAAACTGGTGAGCACCCTTGCTGGCATGCAGGGGTGTGTATGTATTGGTGGGGGGATGGTTCCCTGGAGCTGGGAGGTTACCTCAGAGGGCCTCAGCTCTGCTTCCCTCCCAGGACCGCTGCCAGACTTGGACAAGGGGACTCGGGCTGTGTTCAGTCTGTCAGGTCATCGTAGCCCCAGCCCCTGGATGGCCTCCCTGGAGACCAACAAGGCCGTCTCCCTGGAGGTGAGCCTGTATGCTCCTCCCACGGCGGCTGTGGGTCGGTACCTCTTGAAGGTTCACATTGACTCCTTCGAAGGGTCTGTCACGGCCTACCGCCTTGGGGAATTCATTCTACTCTTCAATCCCTGGTGCTCAGGTAAGACAGGGTGGCTGTGTGGGGGTCCCTTGTCTCTGTCCCTTTGTCAATGCCACATAGAGCCAGGAGCAAGGAATTCTGTGCCCCTGCTCCCTGGGAATCCACAGACCTCCTCAATCCCATGCATTCAGCATCCACTCCCAAACACCAAAAAACAGAGCAGGGAGAACTTGCTATTTATTTACTTACTTAGAGTTTTAAAATTATGAACAAAGTCATATTCACTTAAAAAGGAAAACAATTACAATTAAGTTTGGGCACTCGTAAAATTTCATACATTTTTATCATACATTTTTAAGTTAACTTGAGTTTTTCATTGTGAAATGAAGTAAAGGGCAAAACAAAAAAGAAAGTAAAGATGAAAAGTCAAACCTTATTCCTATCTCCAAATCCTCTTAACATTTTCTTGTGTAGCCTTACAAAAATGTTCTCTGCTTAATCAACTATGTATTTATCGCATATATATGCATGTGTGTGGGATTATACAGTACATACATACCATAATTGGGATTATTTAATACTTAGCATGCTCTTTTTTTCCCCACTAAAAATTCAACTTTGGACATATTTTCCTATCAGTACATTCTTCTTAACATCTGTAATTACTCCGCCACTTGGATGCATCAAATATCTTTAACTGGTTCCCTATTTATGAACACTTGGGCTGTTTCTAGTTTTTGTCTTAGACAAGCAAAGCTACAGGGAATATCCTAGCACCACTTGTCCCACAATCCCTGTTCTCTAGATCTACCTGGAGGTAGTTACCTAGACCTACCGCATGTTATGGGCAGAATACAGAACAAGCTAGGAGGGAAGAGAAGGAAGAGGGAAGGAAGAGTTGAGAGTAAAGAATGGGTCTGGTGGGATTTGGGGCAGGACCAAATTCAACAAGTTCTCACTTCTGACTTAAAGGATGGTCCTCTTCCTTCCTCTCTCTCATCCTCCCTTCACCACCAACCTTATCTCAAAGTGGCCTGCTGAGTTGTGCCAGAACCCAGAACCCTGGTTAGTTTCTAATATCTCTAACCACCTCCCACTGCCTTATTATTTTATGGCTGAGAACTCTTACCCATCAGCCAGATGAAGAGGCCCTACCACCCAAACAAACAAACACGCACATACACACACCCCGCCCCCACCTCCTGGCCTCCAAGACTGTGGGTTTCCAGCGTGTACTGAGGACCCCCCGCTGAGATGCAGGGAAGAAAATGACATTGGTGGATTCTTCTCTTTTGAAGCTTGTGCCCTACACAAGGAATGATGATGTCAATGCCAACCCCTAAATTCTGGTTTGTTCTTTTCCAACCAAGATTGAGTAAGGCAGAAAGCATAGAACATGGAGTCACATGGGCTGTATTCAAATTTCACCCTTTACTTATGTGTGATTTTGGCAAGTTATTTATCACTCTGAGCCTATTTCCTCAATCTTAAAATGGGGCTAGGATATAAGTGTGCTTTGCAAACCAAGAAATTCAACCAAAGATAATTTTTTCCTCTTCCGCCTCATATCCACATTGCACCTGTTGCTGGTGTTGAGGAATGGCAGAGAGTAGGTCTTGTTGCCCCTCTTGTGGTCACCCAGTTTCCTCCTCAGAGCTCAGTTTTCCGACCTTCTGGGCATAAGAATAGGGCAGGAGGAGCTAGATAACTTTTCTGCTTTGTGTTCTCCCACTTTGATTCCTAGGGGATGCTGTCTACTTGGAGAGTGAGCCCCAGAGGCAGGAGTATGTCATGAATGATTACGGCTTCATCTACCAAGGGAACAAGAACTGGATCTACCCTTGCCCCTGGAACTATGGACAGGTGAGTCTCAGCCTCACTCATGGCCCATCCAAGGGAAGGGAGAACACAAGGGGCAGGGTGAAAAGGTGCCCCTCATGCAAGGTTCATCCATAACTGCTGACAAATGGGAACTACATGGTACCAGGAAGATGTGAGATACGACCCCAGGGAGATGTGACTCTAGAGGAGCAACCATAGAGAGTTGGAAGGTATTCTTTGCTGATCATGTCTGATTTGGGCAACATGGTTAGAAAGGGAAGGACAGCTAAAGGCACCCACCCAGGAACTCCAGTTCCTTCCAGGAACTTCCAGGAGAAGGCAGGTCAGTTATCATGAAGCATGATATGTAAAGATTGCCAGACATGCACAGGGTGTTCTGAGAGGCTGGAGGAAGAGCACTTGGTTGGGCACGGGGCTGTCGGGAACCTTCCTGGAAGTGGAGATACTTTAACTGAGTTAACCAAGAGAAGGGAGGTAGGGGAAAATATCCCAGACAGAAGGAAGGGTGAGCAAAGACACAAAGGTGAGAAACAGTTTGGCTTGCTACAGGGGTTACAAGGAATCTGGCGTTGCTTGAGGGAGAGGGTATTGAGAAGTAGAAGGCCAGATGGATCAGGGAGGCTCTTACATGTCTTGTAGAGGAGGTTAGAGCTTTGATTCTGTAGGTCACAGGGACTTTTTAGCATTTTAAAGCAGAAAAGTGAACAGATCAAGCTGTCCCCTGGGGACGCTGGATTAGAGAGCCTCCTGAGATTAGAGAGCCTCCTGATCCTGTTTATTGTCCAGTGGTACATGGAAATCAATGCATTTGTTGACTCTCATTCAACAAGAATGCTCAGAGTCCCTACTATGTGTTGAGCACTGTGCCAGATTTGAGGTGTAAATTCCCCGGAAAAAACTGGAGAGAAACAGAGCACACACTTAGCCAGGGAAGACAGACCTTTGCTACACTATTATAACTGAGCTTATTGAGTAGAGATGTAGCTAGGGCTCTGAAGCTAAACTAGGCCTGGGCTACAGAACAAGTAGCATTCATACCAAGCCTGGAGGACAAGGAGTCAGCCTGCCTTGGGTAGTAAATTTCCATAATTCACATGCTATTATTCAGACTACAGCCCCACTGAGTCACAGGCGCTGTGGATTCAGCAGTAACTGCCAATGGTGATCTGGAATCAGGGGGTGGGGGTAGAAGATGAGGCAATGTGGTTTTAGCAAAAACGTGCCATGAGATCCAAGATTGTGGAGATTGAGGAGAGAAGAGAGAGACACAGACTTTTCAGCCAGTCAGACGCATTAGAAAAAACTCCAGGGATTTGACCTGCAGGGCATACAAACTGGGTGAGTTTTGACCCCAGAGCTTTGAGACCCTGCACCTGCCTGGGAGGCAGATCATGGTTGTGCTATGGGACACATTTACCTTCCAAGTGGGTTTGTATTCCACAAACATACTCCACTGGAGAGCTGGGTGGTGTGGCTCATGTATTTCTTTCCATATCTACATGTGCCAAGCATTGGCGCCTTGCCTCTCTGCATCTTTCCTTGCAGTTTGAAGAGAATATCATAGATATCTGCCTGAAGTTGCTAGACAAGAGCCTGAACTTCCAGACTGACCCAGCTACAGACTGTGCCCTTAGGGGAAGTCCCGTCTACATCAGCAGAGTGGTGTGTGCCATGGTGAGGCTGGGTCTGGATTTGCCCACCCAGGGAATGTCTAGAGGGGGAGAAAGCAGTGCCACTCACAGTTGCCCTCATCCCACCCTTGGCAATGGGAGAATGGAGAGTTGAGAGGCACAGGGTCTCTTTCAAAGCCATTTTGAATAAGGCTGATGAAAGACTATGGCTAACAGGTTTTCTCAACTGAACTCTGAAATAGCTGGGTGTGGGCCACCATGTTTATTAATTCCAAATTGCATGCTTTGTGAAAGACTGAGTGTAG
Source organism: Pteronotus mesoamericanus (assembly GCF_021234165.1). NCBI lineage: Eukaryota > Metazoa > Chordata > Mammalia > Chiroptera > Mormoopidae > Pteronotus > Pteronotus mesoamericanus. The sequence goes on from NW_026555065.1 coordinate 21,675,936, forward strand.
CTTTAGTTTATGAAATGGTCTTAATGTTTCTAAATTTCCTTTGCTCTGAAGTATTTTTAAAAACTATCAGAGCCAAGCTCTACCTTTTCAAGGTATGGGGAGAATAGGGGTAAGAGAGTGTGTAGAAATAGAATAATAAACTAATTAACAGCAGAGTGCAAGTCAGAATAGCCAGCTTCACATCTCTACCCCTTCCCCAGCTGGTCTAGAAGTTCCCAGGTAAAGTGAGACTAATGCCTCCTCTGTGTCTCAGGCCCGTGGGCCTTACATCTTGTTGAGGAAAAGGATGTTTCTAACTCTACTATATGTGGCTTCTCTTCAGATCAATAGCAATGATGACAATGGGGTGCTTAATGGGAAGTGGAGTGAGAATTACTTGGACGGCACCAACCCTGCGGAGTGGACTGGCAGCGTGGCCATCCTGAAACAGTGGCACACCACAGGTTGTCAGCCAGTGCGCTACGGGCAGTGCTGGGTCTTTGCAGCCATCATGTGCACAGGTAGGGAGTAGGTGGATCCCCATGAAATTACCAGAACGTGCAATGGCTCATGTATTAGCCCTCCAAATAATTTTTGTCCCCATCTCACACAGTTCGCATCAAGGAAAATTTGGAAGGAAGCCCTTTCCGGCAAAAATGCCTCATTGGTAACCTCAGGCTTCACATATCTGGGCTTATGTCAGAGGATGGTTTTGAGGTAGAAATCACATGCTTCCCAGAACCTGGTGCCCTTCACTTCCTCTGAGAATGGACAATGTAGCAGAATATTCCCAAGAACCTGGCTGGAAATTGTCCACTGCAAGATAGGAATGAGATGAGAGGCCAAGTTATTAGAAAACTTACAAACTGATTAGCACAAGGAAGGGTTGTAATGAAGATGTTCACAGGAGAGGGAGATGTGCATCTCTAAGCAGGCGTATGGGCCGCAGGGCCAGAGCAAGATGGCAGCCAAAGTACAGTGACAGTGAATCTGGAGTTGTCACAAGTTCAGAGGGCCTGGAGGCCTGGCTCAGGGCAGGGAATTAGAGGATGAGGGAAACGGTAGATCAGCTTTTCAGATAGGGAGTAGATGCAATATTAGTAGAAGAAAAGCTAAAAAATAGATACATAGAAAAGAAGGCAAATGGAAGCTAGTTTCATGGGGCAAGAGGAGCAAGCAGAGGAAGTGGGGAGTGAATTTTGGGGGAGTGAGGAAACTGACACCCAGGAAATGAATCACACACTGCAGGTAGCAGGAGGGGCTTCTTCCACCTCACCCAGGGTCAAACCCTTGCTCCCAGCCCTCACCCTCACCCTGCCCTCCATGCCTACACCAGCTCTCATATCCCTGCACCTGACTTGGTGCATATCCCTGTACCTGACTTGGGTCACAAGCAGGAAGTTATTGTTACCTGGGGAAAGATCCCAAGCATAGCTTTTGCTCACAGCAGGTCTCTAGTGCAATCCAGGGAGGCCAGATTGGCCTACAGCTTGGTCTTACTGAGGACTGAGGCCTTTTGTGTAGAAGTTCCCTATAAGATAAAGCCTGGTGCAGTCTGTGTGCATGTGTGGTCCGGGCCCAGTTTCAGGATCTTGGAGGAAGCCTAGAGAGTTCCGGGCTGCCCACAAAAGGCTGAGCCTCTGTCCAGGAGCCCAGGGAAGTTTCTGTCAACACCCACAGAGGGTGACTTCACATGGGCTGGTGAGGAGGAGATCCTGAGCTGTTCCTCCCCCTCATCTACACAGCCCCATATTGAGTTGGGCACTTCGATTGCTCAAAGGATCCCTGAATTTCTTTGTTTGTTTTTAATAGTTCATTTTTATTGTATTTTTTCATTACCATTTATCTCCTTTTACCCTCTTCCACCTCCACCCACCCTCTTCCCCCCAACAATCACCACACTCTTGTCCATGTCCATGAGCTCTTTTTCTTTTTGGTTGGATCCCTGCCCCCCGCCATTCCCTGCCCCGAGCTGTCAGGAACCAGTAATTTGACAGCTTTGATACCCAGAGCCACAGACATTTGGGTAAACTAGAATGTTTGAATCACCCAGGGAGGAGGTGCAAAACTGAGGCAGGGAATGGATCGGTCTTGTCCTCGCACAATAGAGAGGGAGTCTTCCTGTGCATGGGAAAACCCTTGAGTATAATGTGCCAGTGTGTGTGCATGTAAAAGGCAAGGGACAGGGGTTTGGGTGTGGTTGTCTGGAACTGAGTGAAGACAGAGGTGGAGTGAATGGAGATTATGCAACAGAACAGATCAATTAAAATGTTTATGAGAATAATAGTCCTTTAGTGACCTAGGAAGCAAAAGGTTGGGCAAAGTGGGTCAAATGTGGGCTGCAGTGGGTCCAACTACAGTTCAGTCACCACCAGGTTTCCCCAAAAGGGCTACCATGTCATATATTAATAAGTATATCAGTTTTAAAAACTCATTCATTCATCCAATAACACTTATTTATTGAGTCCTTATTTTATGCTAGGCACTTCAAATACTTTTTGATACAAAAACAAGTAAGACCTGGTCTCTGTTTTCCAATAAAAGTCAGGTATATATGATGTTCTTTAACCATATTCAGTTACCAAAGTATTATTATTATTTCACAATCACAATAACTGGTGTTTACTGAAGACTCTTTTGTGCCAGGAACTGTGCTAAAACTTTAACAGCTTAGAGTAATGGTGAAGCATGTGGGCTCCAGAGATAGACTGCTTGCGTTCAAACACCAGCACTAACATTAGTTGGCTGAGTAACCTTGGGCAAGTCACTTAACGTGTGCCTCATGTTTCCTCAGACATATGATGGGGAAAGTAACACCTTTGTCACAGGGTTATTGAAAGCATTGAGTGAGTTCATATATGGAGAATTCTTCGACTGGAGCCTGGCTACAGTGAGTGTTCCATATTAGCTAGGGTAGCTTCATTTGATCCTCCGCATGACCTTATGAAGTGGGTCTTACCAGCAATCTCAGTTTCTCAGAGGAGGAAATTGAGCGGTGGAGCTAATCTCACATCCAGGCTTGGCAGGCTCTAACCACTAAGCCACATTCTGCACAAACATTCCTAGCAGCTGCCATTTATCCAGCATCTCTATGCTTCAGGCACATACTGAGCACTTTCACTCTTTCTAATCCTCACAACCATGTGCAAAGTAGCTGTCACTACCATCAGTTTACAGGTGAGAAACTGAGGCTTAAAAGTGACCAAGTGACTTGTGTCTGACTCAGGAGTACATTCTGCCCCCAGCAGCTCCATCTCCTAGTATTGCCTTTCTACATGTGAACACACTGACTTCAAGTTCCTGAAGAAAAATCACAGAAACAAGACTTTGGATGCCTCAAAGATAAAGTTACGACTTTTGGATGGGTTGTTTCCTTGACATGCGGTTAGCTGTCTGTTGCTCTGAGAAGCTCAGAGAAATCCCTGGCCTACCCTTCCTATGCTCAGGGCCAGCTTCCCCGCAGCTCTCAGTCATTAGGCTTTCCCCGTTCTGGCCGTCCGCTCCCGTGGCAAGGCCAGGCCCCGCGGTCCTCGGCTGAGGTCTGTGGAGCAGCCTGGAAGCCTTGTGTTGTGACAAGGGAACAGAGGGGGAAATGATGTTCTTTTGCCTGAAGATTCTCCCCAAAGCCAGGTGTCCAAAAGCCCCTACTATCTGATTCCATATATGTGAAGTGCCCAGAGGAGGCCAATTTGTAGAGACAGAATGGGTTACTGATCGTCTGGGGCTGGGGGAGGGGAGAATGGAAAGTGACTGCTAGTGGGCATGGAGTTTATTTTTGAGGTGATGAAATGCTCTGGGATTAGATAGTGGGATTTGTTGTATAATCTGTGAGTATACTACCAACCACTGGATTGTACGCTCTAAACAGGTGAATTTTATGGTATGTGAATTATCTCAATAAAGTTTTTTTTAAAGCCAGGCATCCTGGAAATGTACCTGGGCCTGGTAGGCTCCTGCCCACAAGTGCATGGGGTAGGAGTGAGCGCAGAAGTGAGGGGCTGAGGGTTGGAAGACTTGCACATGTGACTGTAAGCAGGTCTATGTGGCATCCTCTGTAAAGTGGGGCCCTGGGCCCTGAACCAAGGTGGGAAATGATGTATAAAGATCAGGAGGCTGAGTGCTTGGTGCTGGACTCTCCTCTCTTCACCCAAAACTAATCTAAGATTTCTTCTCACTATAAACTACCTTATGGTCTTCTTTTCAATACAATAAGTCTTGTCCTCATTGTTTTTACTGAGCACTTTTCTTTCAAAGAGGGAACTCAGCCAAGGCCCTGCTGTGTTATTTTGCTTCAGCCTTTGGTTTCGACACAAATCTACCATTATTCTCCAGGGATTTATGAGGCATCAAGGATTGTATGGAAAGTTCCCTCACAGGGTTGTGGTTAATATATGACGAGCACTTAGAAAAATGCCTAGCACATGTTTAGTTTTACATAATCTTTAGCTATTATAATTAGTCTCATAGTGTTTTAATCTCTGCCTCTTGGGCTCCAAATGTCTGGCTGGCTCTTGTTTAAAAGGTATTTCTAGCCACCCCCCATACTCCAGTTCCCTATATTCTCTACCACTTTTTTAGTTTATTTTCTTCCTTTGTTCCTTGGAGTGTTTAGGATTAAATTAATCATATTCCTCACATCATGGCATTTATCATAATAGGTCTGTTCTGGCCCCTCTTTTTAAAAAATATAATTAATTGATTTCCCTCATCTATCTCATAACCAACTTCCATCACCTCCTCCCATGACAGGGAAACATTTTGATTGTTTAATATGTAGCATTTTATTTGAAGGTATGTTCATAATAAGTATATTATTATCTTTGTGCAATATTTTGTCCAGCATGTTTTTGTTTTCTAGATTGTATTTTTCGCCTTTATTTTTAAAAAGATTTTATTTATTTATCTTTAGAGAGATGGGAAGGGAGAGAAAAGAAAGGGGGAGAATGGTTGCCGCTCCCATGCCACCAACAGGGGACCTGGCCCACAACCTAGGCATGTGCTCTGACTGGGAATCAAACCGTCAAACTTTCGGTTCTCAGGCTGGCAATCAGTCCACTGAGTCACGCCAGCCAGGGTGGATTTTTCACCTTTAAAAGTTTCATTGGGTCTTTTCTTTATCTTCTACTTTTCTTATTATATTCATGTTTTCATTTACTTTCTCTTGAGCATATTTATAGTATTTAAAATAGCCATTCTAAGGTCCTTGTCAGCTAGTTCCATTATCTCTGTCATTTCTGGATCTAGTTCTATTGATTGAAATTTTTCTTGATTATGAAAAATCTTTACATGTCTATAATTTTTTAAACAGGCTTTATTTTTTTAGAGCAGTTTTAGACTTCATTACCATTGCAGACAAGAGAGGATATTTCAAATATGACCTCATGATACCCTATCTGAAAAACCAAGCCATCTTATTATGAGGAACAATTAAAGGCATGACAGGAGGAGCAGGAAGTGGTACTTTTACAGTTTGGAAGCTTAATGCAACCAGGGAGAAATTAAAAGATGTTTAAAATTTATCACATTTAAATGCAATTACTTTTACTTTATTAGCTGGGGCCTTGACTCTGTTTTTCAGTATAAGACAAGGAAGTGTGGTAGCAAAGTTGACCAAATGAATTTCAATAAATAAATAAATTGAACTCTATCTTTCCACTAATTTCTCTTGCAAAAATTGGAGCTACATTTCCTCATGGGGCGGTAGGGGTGGTGATGGAGGGGAAGAACTCATGAGAGGCCTTCAGAGCCAGTCCTGAAACAGACTTCGTGATTTAATGCACCATCCGGACAGTGTCCACCTCCTGGAGAGCAGGAATGTCTGTTATGTTTGTGTACCCTGAAGCTAACTCACTGCCTGGTTCATAGCAAGGGCCTGGCACTTGTCACTGAATAAGTGCTAAATGACTGAGCTACGGGAGATAGTAATTCACGCTGAGAGGGGTGTTGTGTAATATGCCTTGGGAACTCTTTAGTTCTTTTCCAACTCTGTGATCTTGTCCACATTTTTCCAAAAGTATCACAGTGTGAGTGTGTATGCCTCTGGGTGCACACACACAAACACACCTCCTATGGGTTTCTCTTTTACAAGGGGCTCAGCTCCTACAAAATTGTAAGTGAAAGAGTCACGCCGATCTCACGTCAAACGGAATCATCAGGAGCGATAGCCTACAGAAGTTTTGTTCACAGGTTAAAGATGACACACTTCCAACATGACTGAGCAGACACTCTGTGCCCATCCGGCCACAGTGAGCAGGAGTTGACACCAGCACTGACATTTCAAGTGGCTGTTCATGAACTCATCATCAGGGTGAGAATGGATGCTTGCTCCCTGTTCTCCCTACCCGCCCCTCCGTGGCACGTTCTCTTATTACCATAAGTGTTATCCACCAGTCTGACTGTAATCTTAGCATAAATCCTGGCCCATGCAATGCTCTCGAGTCACTTGAGTGCTCTTGCATCACTCCTGTCTCACAATCTTTCAGTGACAGCTCTTTTAACCTTCACCCTCCCTTCTGAGGTGTCCTGTGCCACCTCCACCTACAACTCTCTTGTCAGCTCTACTCACTCCCTGCCCTTGTTCTTTGGCCCTGTGCAGACCTGCCACTCCAAGGAGAACTTCAGGTTCCCCTTCAGGCTCTTCTCCTCCCTGTTCTGGGCTACATGCAGGGGTGTGTCCACACCCTAGCCTGGGAGAGGCTTTGTGCCAAAGTATAAGAAGGAGCCCAAACTAAAATCTATAAGCAATTAAATGTTTAATATGAATAAGTATTTAAACCAAATATTATGAACATTTTAAAAAGTGACAGTAGTATGTGTGAAGAACCCTTAGAAATATCTATTTTTTACTCAGGCATTTCTACCTGCTAGAATTTGTCCCAAGGGAGGAAAAAAAAATATTGCTCTATAAAGATGTTTATCACAGCATTATTTAAAATGGGGAAAAAATGGAAACCAACAAAATATCTAAAAATAACCACCACTAGAAATCTTGCTTTTGGCAAATACTTGATAACACAGGAAAATGTTTGGGATATGTAATGATGTGAAAATACTAGAATGCTGAACTGTGTGCATGATACTGACCCAGAATTGAGTACAAGCTTAGCAGTAAAGCCAGAACTTGAGGTATAGTTTTGCCACTTCCTAGCTGTGTGGCTTTGGTCAGGGTAAGCAAACTTTTCTTAGCCTCTAATTCTTCATCTGTAAAATGGGAATAACAAGAGCAACTTCTGTATAGAGTTGTCCTGAGCATAAAGTATGTAAGAGAACACCATGCCTGCTGGTAGATATTATATTACGATTTTGATTATGCTTGATTTGGGTGGGCTGCCACTGTTACACTTAAGGGGACCAGGATCCCCTGGGCATTTGGTGGTAGGATGGCCTGGGGGACATTGCTGCGCTCGAAAGAGTGCGGAGTGGGAGAAATATGGCAGAGGACAAAGAAAAGAAGTTGCCTGGCAAAGGGAAAGGCTTCTCCTTCAGGAATCAAGACAACATTCTCCTTCTTGCCCAGAATTTCTCCACCAGCAACACACTCCCTTTTCTAGGCTCCTGTCACAGTTTCCTTCCCTTCCAGGCTGGATATGTGGTGCTTTCCTTGAGAAGCTGCCAAGATTATCCAGTCATGGAAAACAGGGAGTCCAAACCACAGGACTCTGCCTAAGAATCTGATGTTCTCAGCCAACAATCCTTAACCACAGGAAGGAAGATGTTCCAGCTATTTGGCTTGGAGAAGGGAATTTATGATCAGGAGAGAAGTGAGACTGAGTCAGACCACTGAGTCTTACCAAAGGAGGTGTGCCTGTCCCGTCCTGCTGGCCCAGGCAAGGGAACTCATGACGCGCTAGACTTTCTGTTGGCCCTGGCAGTGCTTGTCGAGCAATCTGCAGCCTTTGTCCTGAGTGTCTTCTGTGAGTGCCAGGAAGAGGAGCTCAGGAAAGTGGGGGGGAAGGTTGGCAGTGTGTCCAACCCAGTGCCCCAGAGAGCTCCTGCCTAGTCCTGAAGTTGCCTAATGAATGATCTCCCTGGGCCCAGGGCCCCAACTCCAGGAACCCATAGAGCTCCTGAATCCAAAACCTCAAAAGACTTTCTACCTTTTTTCCAGTGATGAGGTGCCTGGGGATCCCCACCCGCGTGATCACCAACTTTGACTCTGGTCACGACACAGACGGAAACCTAATCATAGACGAGTATTACGACAACACAGGCAGGATTTTGGAGAATAAGAAGAAGGACACTGTCTGGTGAGAGACAACTTCTCAGTCTCTTTGTAGGGCAAACCCCACCAGCAGGAGTGTGCGCATGAACCGGATGCCCTCTCACACTCCCAGTCCCCACTTTTACCAGCCCCCAGGGCTTGGTATCTCCTCCCCAAAGACACAAAGACGTAACTGCCTCTGTGAGTCAGTAACACACACAGGAAAGGGCCACAGGGACCTTTCTGAGAGAGAGTGAGGATTTTCAACTTCTGTTGGCTCTGGAAGCCTTCATTCTCTCTTCACAAATAGAGGAAAGCCCCCTCCAGGGCAAACTGAGGCTCACCAGAGGAAGAGCTGTCTCCACTCACCCACAGAGGTTTGGAGGCCTGGGGGTGCTAAGTTTGTCTTTCTATCTGGCAGTCCATCTGCTTATCATCCCCTGTCTTCCTCCAGATGGAACACAAGCCCTACAAACTCTCCCTTAGCTTATTTGACACTGACTCCTCTGGCTTTTCCCTCAGGAACTTCCATGTCTGGAATGAGTGCTGGATGGCCCGAAATGACCTCCCTCCCGGTTACGGAGGCTGGCAGGTGCTGGATGCCACTCCTCAGGAGACGAGCAACGGTGAGGCCCTCCAGAAGAAAGGCAGAACCCACTCCCACAGCAACCGCCCCTGCCCCTGCCAGTCCCTGCAGCAACGGCCCCGGCCCATCGTGGCTCTTCTGTTCTCCTTCAGGCCTGTACTGCTGCGGCCCTGCCTCGGTCAGAGCCATCAAAGAGGGAGATGTGGATCTGAGCTATGACACGGCCTTCGTCTTTTCCATGGTGAATGCCGACTGTGTGTCCTGGCTCATCCATGGAGGGAAGGAGCAGAGACTTCACCGGGACACGAATGCTGTTGGCAATTTTATCAGCACCAAGAGCATCCACAGTGATGAGCGGGATGATGTCACAGAGAACTACAAGTATGAAGAAGGTATGACTAAGCCAGCCTCTCTCAGAGTCTAAATTCTGTGCGCACCTTCCCCTCCCCCAGGGAACCATCCAACCGGCTGGAACAGGCCTCTGGGGAACCAGAGGGCATCTGTGGGGCAGGACCCAGTCCACTGTCTCCTCAGCCCTTCCATTTCAAGTTCCCAGTTGTCCCCACTACCTCACTTCCTCATGCCCTCCACCACCCCACATCCCACAGGCCAGTGAGCATCCTCCATAGATGTTCACCTTGAATATAGGGCCATTGACAGGCATCTCACCAATAGCATAAGAATCCCTCATTCCTGTCTTCCCCAAAACTTGGCCTCCCAATGAAGATGGTGGGGGTGGGGGGTGGTTAGTAAACTTTCTTATTAATTAATTTAATTAATTTTATTTAACTTATTATTTAATTTACTGTGTTCATTGAGTGCTTGGGGAACAGGTCAGACCACCAGTGAGCACTGAGGCTAATATAGGGCTATATGTTCACTCTCACGCCTACTCCCTGCAGAGGATGGTTTGGAGAGATGGGAGACCTGGGAGGCACTCCTTGCCCAAGCCAGAAGGGGCAAAGGGACAGCTTAGTTAGTCAACTCTGTACTAATTTCTGGAAATTGAGGAAGACCAACCACCGGGTTCAATCACTAAGCAGCCAAGCAAAAATATGCAGTCCATGAGGGTCAGAAGCAGGGTGAGGGGCAAGATCGGAGCAGAGGCAAGTCAGGAATGTGTGAGGGTGGGGGAGGCAGGTCGCTGAGCAATTGCTGGGAATGCTGGCAAGTGGGTATCTGTGGTTTGTCTATGGGGGTCGTTAGGGCCAATATAGATAAGCTCCAGAATCCAAGCCCAGGAAGGGGCTACCCAGCAAGAGAAGCACTGAGCAGAGCCCAGTGATGCCGTCCATCCCTCCCTACCCTTATGCACTCTGGGATTACCTTGGTTGGGGTGCCCAGAAACAGATCCTGAGACAAGGATTCAAATTTATCTGTGAGGCAATCCAGGAACTCCTGGAAGGAAGGAGAGTGAGCAAGTGAGACAGGGAAGGGGAGATAGCTATGCAGAGTGCCCAGTCAAGCCCGTTAGCACTCTGGGCCGCTGGAGATCAGTCCTGCTGGGGATTTCTGCCAGTGGGGTGGCCAGGCAAAGTACAGGATGAATAATGCTTTAGTCTAACCATGCTCTCAATTATTTGTTGTGAATCTGAAATTCAAAATGAATAACCTTGTATTTTTATTTGCTAAATCTGGCCACCCTATCAGGGATTCAGTGTAAAGTGTAAAACAACACCCTAGATTTATCCCACCTAAGAGGCAAGGGGCTATTATTTATCTATCAACTCCTGTTGGTTGGGGGTTGAGGGCTGCTCCTGGGGGGTGTAAATTGCCTAGCACTTTTGCCCTGCCCCATACAAGGGCAGGGTCCACTCTGATGGCAGAGAAAGCCTCAGGCAAAGAGTAGTAGCAGATGCTAGAATTTGAAATTAAGGCATGGGGCGCTGAAATGGCAAGTATCAAGGGGAGGTGGGTGGGGCATGGAGAACAATTGCTACAAGGTCTGCAGGGTTCCCCTGTGAACTTGGAGGGTCTGGAGCTATATTTCTGAGTGTGATGCTCAGCCAGGCAGTATTCTGTCTCTTCCCACCCAGCCTTACAATATCTGAGGGAGGAGCAGACCACAAATGAGCTAAATCTGATCCACACCTCCCTGGATTCATGAAGCCAGCGGCTCAAGCTCCTCTTCTGCCTGAAACAGAGCTTAGGACAATCCCCAGAGCAAGGGGACAAAAGTGGCCTCTTCCTGGGGAGTCTGTAGGGATGCACTAGAGCAGTGGAGCGGGGCCCTGGAGACAGTAAGTACTCAGTGAAGGGAGCTGCTGGGGTCATTAACATAGCACGGTCGGTCGGTATTCCTGCAATTCCTGGCCAAAGAGCCTCCCTAGGCCTAAGGTCTGGGTGCTCTAGGACTCAGCTTGATGGAATTTCCTCTTTTCTTTCCCAACTGGCTTCTCAGTCTCTACATTTCCAGGAATTAGTCTACAACTGACCAATAATTTGGTGCTGGAACAGGAAATCACATCATGCTCTGTTGCCTTTAAAAGTCTTATTCTCCACATTTGTGGGCCTTCATCTTTCCCACAAGGAAAAGACAGCCTATGGGTCATGAGCACAGATTTTTTTTTCGAATCAGTCAGATTTGGTTTCCACTTGGACTCTGACCATTGCAAGCTGTGTGACTTGGGCAACTGACATGACCTTTCTGAGCCTCATCTTCCACATCTGTTTATAGAATAATAATAATACATCTTTCTCATGGTTGATGTGATGTGCTTAGCAGAGCCTGACACTTAGGAAGTACCTGATGAATTATAGGGAGTGGTTGATGTTGGAAATGAGGGTTTTAACAACCCTGCAGTGTTGGAGGGACTGTTGGGAAAGATGTTCAGCCATGGCTTAGCCCCTGGGTCAGCCTGGCCCACAGCTGGTGCCATCTCTGCCCTCCCAGGTTCCCCCCAGGAGAGGCAAGTGTTTCTGAAAGCTCTTCAGAAGCTGAAGACTGGAGGGCCCCAAGACCACTACCAAGCAGACTCGCAGCCTTCCAGGCCCATGCCCCTGAGCCAGGACAGTCCTCGGAGTCTGAATACACCTTCCCTTCGGCCCAGCGATGTTATCCAAGTCTCCCTGAAATTCCAGCTGCTTGACCCTCCCAACATGGGCCAGGACATAAGGTTTTTCCTGCTGGCCCTCAACATGTCACTCCAGTTCAAGGACCTCAAGGTGAACCTGAGTGCTCAGTCTCTGCTGCATGATGGGAGTCCTCTGCCCCCATTCTGGCAGGATACAGCCTTCATCCAGCTCTTTCCTGAAGAAGGTATGGGCTCTGTGTACAGGCGTAGGGGACTCTGTGCACACACAGTGGGGTTAAGCCAGCCAACAAGGGTTGTGGGGCAGACCCCTGTGACACCATCTTCCTGGTGTCCCCTCCAGTAGATTCCTCATCTTCCCCTTACTTCCTTCCCTATGTCTCTTCTTCTTCCTCCTACCCTTCTCTCACTACGCAAAGGAAAGTAGCCTGGCTTAATGGGGGAAAACCTGAGTTTTAAAGCCATCCAAACTTTGGTTAAAGGCTCACCTCACCCATTTATCAGCAGAATAACCTTGGGCAAGCCTTTTTACTTCTCAGTCTTTCCACCTGAACACCTGGTACCCACTTCACTGGGGCTCAGTACATGTTGGTTTCCTCCTCTCTATAAAAGGGTCCCGATATCTACCAGGCACAGCTGATTTCTCCAGCAGTCTCACCTCATCCTTGTGTTCTCTCCCTAGAAAAGACCTATCCCTGCCAAATCCCCTATTCCCAGTACAGCCAGTACCTGTCAACAGACAAGCTGATTCGTATCAGTGCCCTGGGAGAAGAGAAGAGCAATCCTGAGAAGATCCTGGTGGACAAGATCATCACATTAGTGTATCCTGCCATCATGATTAATGTAGGCAAGAGCCTTACAGGTGACCTGGGGGCTCCTGGGATCAGCGGCAGGGGCTGGAGCCCTCTGAGAGCCTGCTCAGGAGAGCAGCAGTCCCTCCTTTCCTCTGCCTCTCCTGGTGCTTCCAGGCACCTCCCACCTGCATCAGGAGGCCTATCTGAGATCACTGGGTGATGCTGCCATCCTATTGCACCATTAGATATCTTACGGGTGGACCTTAAGCAGCGGCCATGAAGAGGTCCTTTTCTTGTGCTACCTCCCACTGTTGGCCTTCCCCAGGGTCAACATGAGCTCAAATGGGAGGGATCTGAGAAGAGGAAGAACACTGGCTGACTGTGAATCCTTGGACAAACCCCTGGGCCTCTGCTTCTTGAATTGTCAATTGAGAGGGTTAGACTAGATGGCCTCTAAGGACACCTCCTTCTCTGACGTTCTGTGTCCCTTCCTTCCAGTGCTGCCTCCCCAAGGCCAAGCAACCTCCTGGCACTTGCCACACGAGCCTGTTGTGCCCCCTGGTGGTGTGCATCTGGCAAGCCCAGCCCCGGGAATCTGTTTTGGGGGAGTTTCCAAAAGTGCCTCTAGGTTTGCTGAGGCTGCTTCCTTGTCTCTACAGCCCTGAATAAACTCTTCACATGAAAGAAATGAGCCATATACAATGACAGAGAGAGAGGGGATAGGGTGGAATTGAAATACAAAGAAACAAACAAAAACTGCCAAAGAATATTCGATCTACTCAGATTATGTATGATAATCCTTTGAAAGCTCTTGATTATTTTATACTTGGAGATAATCATTGGAACAGAGGAAACATCACTGGAGACTCCCAATTTATTAGACTTTTCCATATACAGGGTTGATTGATGTAAAATATTTTACAAACATTCATAGATGTATAAATGAAGCAAAAGTATCTACATAACAATATCTTGTGTGACATACACTGATATTTTGTCTATTTCATTTTATTAATATTAATGACAACCCATTAAGTTGTGTTTTTTTTTAATCCTCACCTGAGGATATGCTTATTGACTTTAGAGAGAGGGGAATGGGCTGGGGAGAGAGGGAAAGCAGCATCGATATGAGAGAGATACATCGATCAGTTGCCTCTCTACATGCCTTGGCCGGGGACTGAACCTGAAACCTAGGCATGTGCCTTAACCAGGAATCAAACCCGCAGACTTTGGGTTTAGGGGACAATGCTCCAACCAACTGGGTCACACTAGCCAGGGCCCATTAAGTTGGTTTTAATCCCCAGTTGGAAAAACACAGCTCATGGAAGTCCAGCTCTTCAGGAAACAGATTTAAGGAACAGTGCCCTCCACAAGAGTTTGGTGAATTGAAGAAGAGACTAATTCTCTGCTCCTTCTTCTCCTATGGATTTCTCTGTTTAGGTCCTAGGAGCAGCCATTGTGAACCAGCCACTTGCCATCCAGGTGATATTTTCAAATCCTCTCTCGGAGCAGGTTGCAGACTGTGTGCTGACTGTGGAAGGAAGTGGTTTCTTCAAGAAACAGCAGAGAGTGTTGTGAGTGTTGGGGGTTGTCAGCTGTCTCTTCTGCCTTAGCTGGGGGTCAGCGCTATCCAAGCCAGGCTCTGAGAACACTGGGAAAGGGGAAACCAGCTAACTGAGTGGAAAAGGGCTTTGGGGTGATTACAATGCCTACAGTTTTCTGACATTGCCCTTTCTCTGCTGCAGGATTGGAGTCCTCAAACCACAACAACGGGCCAGCATCACTCTAAAGACTGTTCCCTTCAGGAGTGGCCAAAGGCAGATACAAGCTAATCTGAGAAGCAACAAGTTTAAGGATATCAAAGGTTATAGGAACGTCTATGTTGACTTGACACTATAAATTATAAGACAAGGCGACGAATGCATGGATTTTGAGCTCGAGGAAAGGGAGCAAGTTCGAATGCAAGCTGCATCATTCCCCACCACAACAGAGGCTTCATAGGGCTCTCACATGAGGAGCAGAGGAGATGCCAGCAACGGATAGTCCCCTGGGCCATTTGCACAGCTCCCCAGGATTCTCTTCAGGGCCCAGGGATTCTATGGTGTCCCACCCAGAAGTGTAAGAGGGCACAGAGGGCCAATGACACACTGGTTGGGTTTGGCCATGACTAACTGCCCAGATGTCAAGAAAAAAAGACTGGCTGAGCAGCTCACTGTTTCATTTTGCCATTGCAATGGCCAATTTCCTAGTGTCAATAAATTTCAGTCCTTATTCTCATCTCCTTTGCACCCTACCCTTTCCCTATAGTTGCTGCCACCTATTCCCTGGATGCTGGGAGTATCCCATTGTTTCAATGCCTGAATCCGTTAGTCCAATGCCTGCCCCCATGGAGCTTACATGGGGGGAGGGCACAGGCAATAAACATGTCAACAAATAAGGTACTTAATGTATGGTCTATCAATTATGATCCAATTAGGAAAACAAAAACCTTAGTAGGTGTTTCTACATACTACCTTTCATCTTTGTGTCTTAGAAAAAAGTTGGGGAGATTTCTCATTTGGCTTTCCTGTGAATCCCTTCCCATATCACATCCAAGAGGTCCCTGGGTCCTAACAAGTCTAGCCTCTTAGCTCCAAGTACACCAGTGCATTGCAGTCCTGGATGGCCCTGGGTGGCTGGGGTGCAGGGGATAAAGCCAGCTGAATAATGCAGTAAAGTAGATTTTTCATAGGGGATGAAGTACCCTCAGGCCTTTCTATCAGTTGCAGTTTTACATTCAATGTTCCTACTGCACGCAAAAGAACTCCCATTGTTATCTACTCTTGGATGTACCTGCTTTCTCATGGCACTGTGCAAAGTTCTGCACAGAGAAAGGCATGATGCACCTGCCCTCCAGGCACTGGCTATGTGACTGAGAGAGCTGTTTAGGACAAATATTAAATGGATTACATTAAATGAAAAGTTCAATACTTCTGTTATATATAAATAAAAGGGTAAGTAAATGTAGATAGTCAGAGGGAGAGAAGAGGGTATGGCGGGAATTACATAGTAGGTTGACAGCTCTGTTACAGAGAGGGCTGAGAACAAGGAAAACCCTGGCAGCAGGGAACTGAAAGCAACCTATACAGCCGTGCCCTCTTATCCATGGGGGAATATGTTCCAAGAACTCCAGTGGATGACTGAAATTGCATACAGTACCAAACCTTATGTATACTGTGTTTTTTCCTATGCATGCATACCTATGATAAAATTTCACTTATAAATTAGGAACAGTAAGCAATTAGCAATAATAACTAATAAAAAATATGACAATTACAATATACAGTGATAAAATTTATATGAATGTGGTCTCTCAAAATAGTTTCTGAATTATCTACTTCTGGACTTTTCCATTTAATATTCTTTTCTTTCTTATTTTTTTGGTGAAAAGGAAAGGAACTATTTATTCAAAAGTTATACAAGTTTTTAATAATGGCTAAAAGTCGCTGTTAAAATTTTAAAATCCCTTTAAAACACTCACCAACACACACACACAGTCTTGCCTTCCTCACTTTGCCCACTCAGGCCAGTCAGGGGCACCATCCTTCAGAAGAAAAACAACGGAAGTCTGGGGCTCAGCTAGGCAACCCTCTCATGGTTCCCAGCATCATCAGCTGTGTTGCCGTGATCTCTAGTTCTTAATCCAAAAACCACGTAGCATCTTCTCATGGCCCACTAGCAAGAGTCCTTTCTCCCCTTTCCTTCCCACATGACCTTCACATTGTTCCCCAGAGTCTGTGTCCTATTCTCTCTCTCGCAGGCCCTGTCTCCCCTTCCCAGTTACATCCTGCTTCCTAAGCTGCGTGGTCAAAAAGCCTCTCTCTATTTAATATTTTTAAACTGTGGTTGACTGTGGGTAGCTGAAACTGCAGAAAGCATGGCTGAGGAAAGGGATTGGGGACTATTGTAATTATTTCATTTTGTAGTTTTTGCCTAACAATCAAAAATGGTTTAAAGCAAGCATCTTGGAAAGGAACATATTTCAGAGGCAATAACCTCTGAAGTACTTAGAATATTTCAGCTACCACACCCTTGGACTCTTTCATGAATCCTGATTTTAACTCCACATTCATTATCTCCTTCACTCAGCAAATATTCTCTATGAGGGGCTAGGCCTTCAGCTAGAGACCAAAGACACAAGAAGGACTAGGGCTTCCTCTCAGGGAGCTCAAGTCTAAGCATGTGGAGAATAAAAAATAAACAGGAGGTTATAACACAGAGTGGCAAGAATGACCACTGGGGTGAATGCAGGGTGTTGTGAGGAAGGGCAACTAATGTAGTCTTGGAACTGTTCATCAAAGGAGGCTTCCTGGAGGGAGTGGCATTTAAGCTGAAAGAAAAAGACTGAGAGCCAAATAGACTCAAGGTCAAAGGGACAGAGAGGGCAGAAAGGAGTCAGGAACTGCAAATTATTCGAATGGCTAGAGATCAGAGCAGGAGGGAGTAAGTAGCAGGAAAAAAAAAATGAGGCAAGAGCCAGTGGGTGAAAGGCTTCAGATGGCAGTCAAAGAAGTTTGGACCATGATTATCTTGAGAACCTGTTCGTTTAAATCTTAGATCACAGTCATTGCCTATGTCAGTGCTTAAAGTTGATTCAATTTTGCAGAACTGAGCAAAGTACATGTGACTTGAGAAGCACTAAAAGGACAAATAGTTACCCACTTTGGAAGCCAGCTTTGGGACTGCCCCTTTTTCAGGTGTATAGACAAAAAGAATTTGATTGCAGAGTGCTCCCCATTTGCCTTGGACCCCCTAGATTGGGGCTTGTCTTCAGACTGTTCAAGAAGAGCAAGGAGCGTCTTACCAGGAGGCCAGTCAAGGGCTTGGCATTGCAAGAGTGTTCAGGGAATGTTTGAGCTGGGACAGTGTGTGAATCTGTGGGAATGTGAGAGAAGTCTGTCACTCTTCACCAAGGTAGAGGGAGAAGGATCAAGATTAGAAACAAAGGGAAAATGAAAGACTGATTTTACAAACATGTTGCTTACATTCCATATATTTGGAGATTTTCTAATTATCTTTTTGGTAGTGATTTCTAGCCTCATTACAATGTGGTCTGAGAACTTACTCTATCTAATTTTCATCCTTCGCAATCTATTGAGGCCTGAGCTGTGGCCAGCATGTGGTCTATTTTGATAAATGTTTCATGGGCTTTTGAGTTATGTGTTCTGCATTTTTGTGACACATTGTTTTATCTATGTTGATTATGTCACTTAGGTCAAGTTTATTAATCAGTTGCTCAAATCTATATTCTCAGTAATTTTTCTGTTTGTTCTAGGAATTACCAAGTGACATATGTTAAAATCCCTGATTATGACTGCGAATTTATCTATTTCTCTTTTTAATTCTGTCAATGGGTGGGTATCTTGAGGAGAGGGACTATATACACGGGGGTGAGTAGGTGGTCTAGAACCACAGAAACTGTGGGGCACTTAGATCCCTAAGCCTGAAGAAGTGAGAGGAAGGAAAAGTTGTTGGAAACAGAAGACAGAAAGAGCTATGTGAAGAGGACTGCATGCCAAGAACTAACTTTTGATGATGACACAGGGAGGGAATCAGAATTAATGCCTCAAACTTGCTCTTCTCCCACCCTCGGATTTTCTGTTTGTGTCCCCAATAGGCAAAGAACACAACAGGAGACCAGAGAGCAGGAAGCTTCTGTGTATGACCCACAATGGTCAGCCTCCAGGGCACATGGCAAAGGTGGAAAAGGGTGTAGAGTAGACCTAAAGGGGCAAATGGGAAATATCCACTACGGGAAATAACTAATCCAATATCCTGACTTTAAAGATACTGAGCCCCAAAGAGGAAAGGCCTAACCCAGAAAACTCAGTGGGCCTGATGCAGAGCTGGTCTCATCCTTCAACTGTTTAGCTGAACCCTTTAGGTATTTCATCCTTCATCATTTTTCAAGATACCATTTCATTTGTCTTTTGGTTCCCATTTTTTTCTTTGAGATGCCAACTATTAATTTTACTTTGCTCCTTTAAAAGTAATGTGTTTTTCTCTGATCATTTTTTTTAAATCCTCGCTTAAGGTTATGCATATTGATTTGAAAGAGATAGAGAGAGAAATTGATATTGATGTGAGAGAGAAACATGAATTGGTTGCCTCCCCTATGTGCCCCAACCAGGGATTGAACATTCAACCTAGGTATGTGCCCTGACTGGGGGTGGAACCTGCAACCTTTCAATGTATGGGACGACATTGTAACCAACTAAACCACCCAACCAGGACTCTCTGACCACTTTTAAGATTTAAAAATCCTACTTAGAGTTCTCAGTACTTCTTGAAATGGTGGCTTTAGTTTTTGGAACATGCTTGGGACTCCTTGTTCCTGAGATATCTCTCCCAAATTTTTATCCACCATTGTAGGTGTGGGACCAGCCTATTCCACATCTATGCCCCTCCTACCAGTCTTGATGGATGTGGTTTCTTTAATTCCATAGTTGTCATATTTCCATTCAACTCAATTTCTGATGGTTCTAATTGATGGTTGTTCTATATTTTAGTTGTAACTTTGATGTGGTTGAGCGAGGAGGTGAGCCATGTCTGCCTATGCTGCCATCTTGCCTGGAAGTCTCCCAAACATTTCTTGTGTCCCATTTCTCTCCACCTTCCTCTTCTCCTTCTGGGACTATAATTTCACAGAGAATTTTATTCCTAAAAGTCTTTTATGCTTTAATCTCTATTTTCCATTATTTTTTTCTCTCCATGATTAATTTTATTTCTTCTACTAGTCTGTTTTCCAGTTCACTAATCCTTTCTTCTGTTGGGTTAAATCTGTTATTAAACTCATCTATAGTGTTTTTAATTTAAATTACTGTGTTTTTCGATACTAGAATCTCCTTTTGCTTATTTTCTACATGTTTCAATAGTCAGCTAAAACTCTACGAGTTCTCATCTATTTTTACTGAATGTAATAATCACATATTTTAAAACTCTATGATTAATAACTCCAATGTCTGGATCTCTTGTGGACCTACTTCTATTGCCTATATTTTTCTTTTGGTTCTTAGTCATTTGGTCTTGTTAGCTGCCATGCCCGGCAATTTTTGGTTGAATGTTGCATACTGTGTGTAAAAATCATAGAGATAAAGTCAGTTTCTGGATAATCCTAGTATCCTCCAGAGAATTTTCTTCTGGCAGGCAGTTAGGATAAAGTAGAGCAACATAATCCAGGTTGATTTAAATGAAGTGTCAGCATAGGCAACAAAAGCCAAAGTAGACAAATAAGACTACATCAAACTCCAGAACTTTTGTTCACCAAAGGACACAATCAACAGAGTGTAAAGGCAACCTATGGAATAGGAGAAAATATTTACAAATCATAAATCTAATAAGGGGTTAGTATCCAGAATATATGAAGGACTCCTCTAACGCAACAAGAAAAATGTCAAATAACCCAATTTTAAAATAGGCAAAGCATTTGCATAAACATTTCTCCAATGATATTATACAAATAGTCAACTAGCATATAGAAACATTCTTAACATCACTAATCATAAGAGAAAGGTAAATCAATACTGCACTCAGATATTACCTCCCACCCACTAAGATGGCTAATATATATAAAATAACAAGTATTGGTAGAGATATAGAGAAGTTGGAACTCTTGTGCATTGTTGGTGGATTATGAAATGATGCAATCACTTCAGAAAACAGTATGTCATTTTCTCAAAAAAATTTAAAATAGAACTTCCATATGATCCACTAGTCCTGCTTCTGGGTATATATCCCAAAAACTGAAGGCAGAGTCCTTGAGAGATATTTGCACACCCATGTTTATAGCACTATTCACAATAGCCAAGAGGTGGACACAAAACAAATGTTTATCAATGAATGAATGGATAATCAAAATGTAGTATACAAATACAATGGAATACTATGCAGCCTTAAAAGGGAAGGAAATCTTGTCATATGCTACAACATAGATGAACCTTTAGGATGTTATGCTAAG
Source organism: Pteronotus mesoamericanus (assembly GCF_021234165.1). Classification (NCBI taxonomy): domain Eukaryota; kingdom Metazoa; phylum Chordata; class Mammalia; order Chiroptera; family Mormoopidae; genus Pteronotus; species Pteronotus mesoamericanus. The sequence goes on from NW_026555065.1 coordinate 21,696,523, forward strand.
TAAAATAAGCCTGTCACAAAAGGATAAATACTGTATGATTCCACTTATATGAAGTATCTAAATTATTCAAATTAATATATATAGAAAGAATGTTACTAGATATATAGAATAGTGATTACTAGAGGCTGAGGAGAGAAGGCAAAAGAAAGTTGTATTCAATGAGTATAGAGTTTCAGTTCTGCAAGATGAAAACATCTGGGGATCTCTTTCACAAAAATGTAAATACATTCAACACTACTGAACTGTACACTTAAAAATGGTTAAGATGATAAATTTTGTACCACAATAAAAAGAATTTTTAGAGCCATTGTATGCTGTTCCAACATTGACAACTTTGTTAAATAATAATAATGATGATAACATCCATGACAATGTCAACAGGAATAAAAACCTCCATTGACTGAGTACCTAAAAACAAACAAAACTGTTTCAGTCTTTATAAGTTTTGGTTTATTTCCTAATTATCTTTGCTCTTGGGGTACAGTCGTTTGAGGGTCCCATTGAAGAGCTGTGTTATTTGTGAAGGCCCTTCATCCTTGGTGGCCCTGGGACTCCAATTTTTATCCTCCAGCCTTGTGAGATTGCCAGGTCTGCTCAGATTCTCAGGTTTTCATCTGCCAATTATCAGCAAAGGCCCCAAAGGGAAAAGTGACACTCTGTCAGGCTCTCCTCTCTGAGCTTCTCTTCCCTCCAAGATCTCAGTTCCTCAAATCCTTGCTGCCTTGATGCCTTCAGATAGTTAAAATATTTTATTCACCTTTTCTAACTATTCTAAATAGGGAAGATAGTATCATCCTAATCTGCTATATCTAGAAGCAGAAATCCTTGAGAAATTTGAGAAGACTGAATAGAGACCTTCTCAGTGGCAGTTTAGATTACAGGTCAATGTGAAATCAAATGTATGAGATTTGGGCAGGAAGACCATAGTTTGAATCCAGTCTTTACCATAACCTGTGCAATGATGGGAAAACCTCAAATCCTAGGAAGCTTAGAGATACATTTCTAGCGAATGGACAGCATGTATATAGGTAGGCATGACATAAGTTCTTGGCCTTATCATTGGTCCTGTTTTATCTCCGTTTCTGTTCATCTTTTGTATCATTTTAATATGTTTTATTGAAATATCATGTTTCATTGTTAGTTATCTTAAATTCTTTCTGGCAGTATTTTAATTGATTTATTCATTACTTTTTCATTAAAATAAACCTGTTTACTCCCTGAACCTGTTTTCTCACCAATTAAATTTAAATAATGATCACTTATTTAGTTACAAGATTGAGGTTCAGATCACATGAGATAATGCATATAAAAGTGCTTTAAAGAAGAAATTGACAGTGACTAGAGGGGAGTGGGGAAGGGGATAAATGGGGAAAGAAGGGGAAGGGTCAAGTCAAGGAACACGTATGAAGGACCCACAGATAAAGACAACAGGGCGAGAGGGAAGATTGAATGTGGGAGGTGGGGTGAGTAGGGCAGGGGAGAGTAATGGGGGAAAAATAGGGACAACTGTAACTGAACAACTATATATATATATATATATATATACACACACATACATATATATATAGAATATATATATATAAATTAAAAAAACAAAAGTGCTTTGTAAAGCAATGTACCAGCATGACTAATTTATTTGAACCTGGAAGTCATGTTCAATATCCTTCTTCTTTGTTTTCCATATCCTGTCCATTAACAGGTCTTGCCAATTTAACCTCCTACATTTCTGTCAAATCTGTTCACCTCTATCTTCACCAAAACTCCTCTGATCAGGTCATCCTCATCTCTCACTTGAACCATTATGATAGTCTCTTATTTGTCTTCTCTCACTTTTTTCCCCACTAAATAATTTTCCCTATTTTACTCAGTATGGTATTTCTAAAACGCAAATCTGATTGTGTTACTCTCTTGCTTAAAATATCATTCAATAGCTTCCTAGTGCTCTGAGGGGGAAAAAAAAAAAAAATCTTTAACTTTTTTTTAATTTATCTTTTTATTTTTTTCCTTTCTTTAAATTTATAAATCATGTTTATTATTTTACAATTGTCTTTATTTTTATCCCTTTACCTTCCTCCACCCATCCCACCCCCACCCCCACTCCCACATTCAATTCCCACTCTGTTGTCCATGTCCATGGGTCATTCATACATGTTCTTTGTCTAGTCCCTTCCCCTTCTTTCCACCATTGTCCTCTTTCCCCATCCCCTCTGGTCATTTTCAGTCTGGTCCATGTTTCTGTACCTGTGGTTTATTTTGTTCGTTAGTTTGTTTTGTTGAATAGAGTCCACTTATAGATGAGATCATATGGTATTTGTCTTTCATCAACTGGCCTGTTTCACTTAGCTTAATATTCTCCAGTTCCATCAATGTTGTCACAAAGGTAGGAGTTCCATCTCTCTCTCTCTCGCTTTCTTTCCTTCTTAAATGCAGATTGATTTTATTTATTTTTTAGATGTCAAAGTTAATTATAAAATATTTTAAAAAATTTTTTTTAATTTTATTTTAATTTATTTTTTCAAATACATTTGTCTCTGCCTCCCCCCCACCACTTTCCCTTTAACTTGACTCTGCAAGGTTTAGCCCTTGCCTTGCCTCTCCCCGTCAGTCGGTCCAGTCTGCAGCGCCCTGCCTAAGGACCTTTGAACAAGCTGTTCTCTCTCCTCCCACCCCACCCCACCCTTTGCTCCATTACCTAACTAACTCTTATTTATCCTTCCAGTTTCTCAGCCTTTCCTTTCCTCCACACCTAGGTCCTAATACTTGAAACCTCTCTTTCATAACAAGTAAATAATTAGTGATGTGAATACTTCATTCCGTCTGTTTCCTGTGCTGAAATGTAAGCTCATTGGTGGCAGGGACACATCTATCTAATTTTTCACTGTATTACCAGTGCCTAACACAGTTCCTGATTCACAATAGTGTCATCAATGAATAAATGAATCCTTCTTGGGTACACATCAGTTGACTGTTTTCCAGAGGCTGGGCAGTTAAAAGGTATGGGTGCATTAGGAAGCAGGACAGATATTTTTGATCACTCCTCCCTCTATCCTCCTCACATTATGCACTCACCTTCCCCAGCTCAATCAAAACACAGCAGTATCTGTCTCATCATGGGCTCCCTCAAAAGTGCCCCAAGTGAAATATTGCTAGGTCATGGGGTTTTGTGAAGCTCCATGGGAACTGCGTCAGGAAATAGGAGATTCTCTTTGCTGGTACCAGAAGAACCAACCCCCAAAAGGTGAGCCAGCCCGTGAGCTCCCTATACCCTCCCACAGGGAGCTCACAGTGGAGAAAACAGTTCTTCTGGTCAGCCTTTTCCTTTCTTTCCAGGTTTTTGTTTTTGTTTCAACATATAATATATGCTTATGATATAAAGATACAAAAGGATATACAGAAAAAACAAAAACCTTCCCCCAGGCACTGAATTCCCCTCACCAGAAACAGTAACTTTCCAGAAATATTCTATATAAACACAAGTAAATTCGTATATATTATCCCCCCACCCCCCCGCAACAACACACATGCACTGTATACAAAGGTATCTTACTCTTCACACTGTTTTCAGCTTGCTTATTTCACTTGACAGTATAGCTTGGAGACTGTTCCGTATCAGTTTATATAAGGCTACTTCATTTTTTTTATACTTGTATCTTTTGAAGGCACGTGTAACAATTTATTTTTCCAGTACCATATTTATGGACATTTAGGCAGTTTCCAATATTTTGCTATTGTAACTACCAGTGCAATGGGTATACATGTATGTATTTCATTTTATACATGTTTTTGTTTTTTGCATGATAAAATATCTAGAAGTGATTCAGATGTATAGACATTTAAAGTTTTGCTAGATATTACTTGGGTTTTATTTGCCATAATTAGCACATAGTTAATGAATACATTTGGCCTATGTACTTTTTTCAATTACAGTAATGTCATATTATGTCTTAATATCTAGGAAGCCTGGTCATACTACATTCCTCTTTTAGAAATTTCTTTTTGAACCTTTGAATAAACTTTTCTAGTGTCAGAGAAAAAACTTGTTGGCATTTTTATTGAGAATGTATTAAACTTAAGATCAGCTTACTAGATTATGTTATCCTTTATAATCTTTTTAGCAGATTCATATTTTCCAGGTAAACATCATATCATCATTAAGTAATGAACAATTTACCTCTTAATTTCTCAGGAAGAATCTTTTGTGGGGAGGAAGTGAGAAGGCAGCAGCTTCATTTTTTAATATTATATGATTCTTCAAATAGGTAATGGTTTAAAGTTTTAAAAGTATGAAAGGGCCAACAGCAGAAAAATCGCCTTCTGAGCCCACCCCCCGGCTCTCCTCCCCACTCACAACCAATATTCTTTGTCGCTTCTCTTGGATCCATCTATAGAAACCCCCCATACATGCAGGTCAGTATAGCCACCCTGGGAGTGCTTTTGGTGACAGTCTCAGAAGCCCAATCAAAAGCTGGGCTTTAGAAGGTCAAAGACAGCCAAATAGGAGATCCTCTCCTGTGTCTTATCTCCTTGGTGACTAGACAAGCAGAAATAGAAAAGACGTAGGCTCCGGGTCCCAACATAGTTCCAAACCTCTGATAGAGTGTCCCAGAGCTTGGCAGGCTCTGGCTTCTGTTCTTAGGACATTTATTTTTCACCAACATATTCTACCTCTTTATCTCTTTCACACAGATGAGTCCCAGACATACATGTTCTCTCTCTGTATTCTCAGAACAGCCCGTGAACATCTAGCAACTTGTAGCCCGTGATATGCATAGGGCCTGAGATCTGGGGCTGGATGTGGGCCTCCTGTTTGTGGAGTCATCTCTTCCAGGGTCTTTCAAGTGTCATCCAGATAACATCTCAGAGAGTCTCTTGAGGCCACGGAAGCAACCGGCTTAGAGGTTTTTTTGGGGTTTCTCCAGGTGGCAGATCTTTCCCACTTCACCCCTCAATCCAGCCTGCCAGGCATACCCTTGCCGGGGCCTCCTGGCACAAAAGATAAAATGAAAAATGTCACCTCCCAACAGCCGGTCCAAGAGATAGCAGCAGGGAGGGAGTAGGAGAGAAGCAACTTGTCAGGGAGCTCACAAGAGAAGTGGAAGGAAACTCCACTATTTATAGATTCTTAAGCTAACAAAATTACCTTCATCATTTTCTGTCTGGAAGACAGATTCAGAGAGGGAACCCTGAGCAACAGTTCAAGACAGGCATTTCCTGTGGGCAACTGGATAAGAGCAGCCTGCAGCCATGGGACAGGGTGAGCCAAGCCAGCTCCGCATGGGGCTTGCTGGACTGTCAGCAGCCCTTCCATCATTATGCGTTTTCATGAAAAGAAGTAGGATGGTGGTGGACGTGATGTGACTATGGAAAGGAGTGGTAGTGGGTGCTGGGAGTGGTGGAGGTGATGGCGGTGGGGCCATGGAGTGGTAGCAGGGTAGGTTTGGGTGGCAAGTTAGTGGTCATAGTTGTGAAGATGGTGGTAATATGATGATGGTGATTAACATGGATCTATATTCTTGACCCAGGGTCATCATAAGAGGACTGTTCTCACTGGGTTGTGATACAGGAGATGGCCCTGGAAAAGCATGAGGGTGTCATAGCTTCAAGACTAAATGGAAAAGAAGGGAAAGTAGGGAGTCAGGGAATCTATCTAAAAGGAGCAAAGGCAGACAGAAAGCAAGAAATCATGCAGACCCCAGAGTATGCAGAAACTTCAGGGACCTCTGCAGTTCTGTTAGCACATTAACAAGTCTCATTATAAACGAGAATTGTCTGTTAGCCTGCCTTAATACTCCCAGGCCCACTCCTCGTAGAGTGTTCTAGTGTGTGTGGCACCGTAGATTTAGTGAGCCTTTAGGGGAAACAGCCAAGTATGATCTCACGCTTGCCATTTATAAGACAAGAGAGCTGGATTTAGTGATTTCAGAACCAGCTCTTGAAATTATCTGATTTCGTTCTAAGAAAAAATGAGTAGTGGTGGGCAAGATTCTGGATTTTATTCATTGCTTTTGGTTTGGGACCAGAACAGGAGGTCAACGATGAGGAAAAAGCACTGCTCTTATTATTAACAATAACGGTTTCATGTAATGGGACTTATGGGTCTGACCCTGTGTTAAGTGTATTACAGTAGTCCTCCCTTATCCATATTTTCACTTTTCGTGGTTTCATTACCTGTGATCAACCGTGATCTGAAAATATTAAATAAAACTTTCTAGCAGTAAATAATTCACAAGTTTTAAGTTGCAGGTTCTTCTGAGTAGCATGATGAAATTTTGCCCCATGTGCTTCCTGGGATGCGAACCATCCCTTTGTCCCGTGTATTTGTGATGTGTATGCTACCTGCCCTTTACTCACTTAGTAGTCATCTTGGTTGTTAGGAAGGCTTTTGAGGTATCACAGTGCTTGCATTCAAGTAACCCTTATCTTAATAATGGCCCCCAAACAATTCACATAACTTTTATTATTGTTTATTGTTACAATTGTTCTACTTTATTAATAGTTATTGTTATTAATTTCTAATTGTACCAAATTTATAAATTAAACTTTATCATAAGTACATATAGGAAAACACATAGTATATAGCAGTGATTTTCACCTTTTTTCATCTCATGGCACACTTAAGCTCATAACATAAACTAAAATTCTGCAGCCCATCAAAAATGTTATATTTTTTGTTGATCTGACAAAACAATAGATACGAGTTTTATTCATTCACAGCTATTGTTGTGTTCGTTATTGTCATTTTTTTTATTTGACAGTCTAAGGGAAAAGAGATCAGTGCCCCTGATTCAATAGTCAGCTATTACATGGTTTAAAAATTCTTGTGGCACACTGGTTGAAAATCACTAGCTGGTAGCATAGAGTTTGGTACTATCTCCAGTTCCAGGCATCCACCAGGGTCTTGGCATGTATCCCCCGAGGAGAAGGGGTGAGCAGGGACTACTGCAAATACATTATTTCATTTAATCTCCACAACACTGCAAGGAGGAGTGATCATTCTCAGGAAGACAAAATTGAGGGTCAGGGTAGTTAAGTTACTTGCCTTTGGTGGCACAGCTACTAAGTAAGTTGAGCCAAGGATTTTGAATGCTTGTCTCTCTGACTCCAGGGTCTCTGCTTTTACTTACTTGTCACGTTCACCGCAGTCTCCATGTTTTCTCTCTCTTCCACATAGCCCTAGGAATCAAGAGCTGTGACTTCCAGGCAGCAAGAAACAATGAGGAGCACCATACGAAGGACATCAGCTCCAGGCGCCTTGTTGTGAGGAGAGGACAGCCCTTCACCATCACACTACATTTCCGGGCTCCGGTCCATGCATTCCTGCCTGTCCTGAAGAAGGTGGCCCTCATTGCACAAACTGGTAAGTGGGGCAGGCCCAGAGCTGTTTGGCACCAGGACTGAAGGGTTCTTTCTCATCACCCCCTCAGGGAACTAAGGGGCAAATGGCCTACATGGTACCTGGGCCTCAAGAAGCTTTGCCCACCCAGCATGGCTGTTGTGAGGAGATATTGTGCATAATGAGTATTGTTTATTATGGTTCAGAAGTTGCCCAGCAGCAGTATCTTTAGGCGGTTTCTTTTGGTTGCAAATATTATATCAGTTTTTTAGAAAAGCCCAGATAGGATCTAACCCAGGCTGAATATAATATTTAATTGTTACTATTCATTGCATCTGCCCTCCATGTCAGATATTAGGCCAAGGTCTTTATATACAATATCTCATTAAGACTTCACATTGACCCTACAAAGCAGGTATTGTTACCATGCCCATTTTATAGACTATGGAATGTCTAGATGTAAGTACATTGGCACTGAGAACCTGTGTGCTTGCATCGCCCTCTGTTGACTCCCATTAATGGATGGGCCCCTTATTCTCCTCCAAAACCCATTTTTTACGTACTCCAGTTTTGTGATACTTTATTTTATTACTCAGTTGTGACCAAGAGGTCCAAATGACCAATACATCTGTGTGTGACTGCAGGAGAGCAGCCTTCCAAGGCCAACATGACCCAAGCCACATTCCCCATTTCCAGTCTGGGGGACCGGAAGAGGTGGAGTGCGGAGGTGGAGGACAGAGATGCCCAGTCCTGGACCATCTCTGTGACCACTCCCTCAGACGCCATCATCGGCCACTACTCACTTCTGCTGCAGGTCTTGCACAGGAAGCCACGCCTCCTGGGCCAGTTCACCCTGCTCTTTAACCCCTGGGTTAGAGGTGAGTTGGGACTTGGGTCAGCCTGGGCTGCATAGGATACTCAGGGCCCAGGTTCTGGGTGCAGCCTGGCAGCTTCCTCTAAAGGCAGCACCAGCACTGGTTCTTGTGGTATCTGTTTCCTGAAAGGCCTCTCTGACCCTGGCAGAAACAGCCTGGGGCTTCCCTCCGAGACCAAAGGCTTATCTCACCACCAAACCCTGGGGTTGCTTCAGACTAGCTGGTCACAGGAGATAAGAGTCAGAGATGACCCTGGGAGAGCTACCAGACACTACAAGATCTAGAAAGTACTTCAGGAATAGAGGCGACCTAAAGGATAAGCTTCTTTGTTTCCTCCCTGGACTGCCATAGACTATCACCAGGTGAGCCCAGGTTCTGTGGGGCCTGAGGTTTATATAATTTGGGGAAATCCCCTTAAAGTAAGAGAATACAAAATTTTTAATTGCTAAAACCCCTCCCAAGGTCCAAAAGGGGTCTGATAAGGGGCCCCAAAATATTCAAATTCATCAGCTTCACAGTAAATCTGTCCTTCTCCTCTCCACTTGTTTATTCTGTTCTTACTACTGAAGACTGGAGCCGCAAATTCCACAGCAGGCCTCCTGTAGCTCAGCAGGGAACTTTATAAAACGGGGGCTGCACCCAAGCAGAGAGGAGGAGGATGGAGCCACCTGTGCTCTGCTAATGTACTTCCCAGAGCCCTGCAGCACCTGGGCCAAACACCTCAGCTTGAAGTGACTTCCAGAAGTGATGTCCGCTGACTTCATAGAAAATACCCAGGAGGGAGGGGCAGGAGTTGAGGGCTCCTTGGGCATATGGCTCTGATTTTAGGTCCCAGGTGTTTCAGGGCTTTCTGAGTTCTAATATCCTATCCTCCCATTGCTTTGAGCACCCTCATCCCGGACGGATGCCTGGTGGGATGGTTTGACAATCTTTTTCTCCTTCTAGTCTCCAGAAACCTGTCTAACCATTCCCCACTCTACCCCCAGCACTAGGTACAGAGAGAGACACTTGGCAAATAGGGCTTTGAAGTGTCCATTGCCAGCTTTCTAGAGGTTGGGCTCCTCCCCAGCCCAACCCTTCGATGAGGACAGCAGGACAGGAACCAGCAGGAGATCATGGGAGCCGCACGCGCACTCGGAGGGGCCGAGGGCGCAAAGCCAATGCCTTGGCTTCTGATTTGCCAGCCTCACTGCTCCCTACGACCCTGTCTTGCCAAATGCTGCTCTTCTCTTCCACTCGCCCCTGTCAACCTATGTTGTATTGGTTTATCTGAAACACTATTTTTTTTTAAAAAAACTGAACCTGTGAGAGTCACATAACAGGCCCCCTGAGAAGCTCCCTGGGCTGCTGCCATCTTCTCATGGGCTGTAGCACTCTGGCCACACGTGTCTTTTGGGACCTGGTAGGCTTTTTAAGGTTGGTTGGTTCCTGTCTGCCTGGCTGACCACAAAGGGTACCTTGGCTGATGCAAAAGCTCTGACCCCTTTCCCTGGTCTCCACCAGAGAAAAGGCTGGGTCCCACTGGGGACAGTGAAAAGAGGAATTTCTTCTTCAGTCCTCTTCAGACCCAGAGCTGAAGGGGAGACATGTAGCAGAAACTGACCTGGGCGGGGTGGGCAGAGGCCAGGATGTGAAGAGCAGGCCCAGCACCCGACAGGCCTTCATCCCTGCCTGCCTCTCACCAGAGGATGCTGTGTTTCTGGAAAATGAGGCTCAACGCCGGGAGTACTTGTTGAACCAAAACGGCCTCATCTACCTGGGTACGGCTGACTGCATCCAGGAAGAGCCCTGGGACTTTGGCCAGGTATGGGGGCCTCCAGGGAAGGCGAAGGGACAGTGATTGCCCTATAACCTTTAGTGTTCAGGTCAAAGCTGACAGGTCCAAAAGCCCCTGGTCATGGGGCAATGTGTTTAGAAAATTTCTGCCATGTGGCACCTCTCTTTCCTAGGACCATGTCACATCATCCTCTACAGCTTCCCGAATTATTTCCTTAAAGACCATACAAATTAAACTCCTCTGTTAAATCCCCACTGTCTACAGAATAAAAACCAATGCCCTGGCATGACACACAGGCCCTTTACAGCCAGACCACTGCTTTCCTTTTCCCAAGAGCCACTCAGGCTTCAATTCCCGGCCAGCCCATGGACATGCATGCTGGATGTCCCCTCTACCTGGAATAGCATCCCTTCTTTATTACCCTGGAGCTCCTATCCATCTTTTAAGGCCTTCGGAAAGCCTTCCTCAGTCCCCAAAGGCAAAGTGAATCTCTTTGCTGCACTTTCTGCTCTGGGTTGGCATCTCTCTTACAGCTTTGGCTACGTAGCTGAGATCTGTAGTCTAAGTGGCCACGTGTCCCTCTCCATTCTTAACCGTGGGCTCTTTGAGAGCAGGAGCCAGGTATCCTGCACACGTGGGTCAGTGCTGGCAGGACCAGTAGGAGGGCACTAAATGGATAAAGATAGAAATGAAAGGAAACAACAGAGCCCTGGTCTTCAAGAGTTTATACCTTATTGGGATTGCACTGTCAGGCACGGGGAGCAGGGGACACCTGGAGACAACAAAGCAAGGAAAGAAGGAGGAAAACCCGAGTCTGGGAGAAGGTCAAGGTGATGGGGCTCATCTGAGGGATAGAAACCCTTCATCACGGCTCTGTGTGGTCCTTACAGTTCGAGGGGGATGTCTTGGACCTCAGCCTGGACCTGCTGAGCATGGACAAGCAGGTGGAGAAGTGGGGCAACCCTGTGCATGTGGCCCGCATTTTGGGCGCCTTGGTGAGTGAGAGGAGGAAAGGGGGGGCCCTCTGGCAGAGCCGCCCCCCTCTGTGGCCCTGGATATCTTCAGGGATAGTTCCTGGAGAAGAGCATGAGTGAGGAGGGGAGGACAGCAGCATCCCTGGGGGAGAGAAAAGCAAAGAGAGGTATCATCCTTCAAGACTCAAGCCAGTGAGGACTGAAACTGGCCTGGAATTCCTCAGAGCACTCTGCTGTCACCTGCCTCCTCCCCGCAGCCTAAGCAGGAGGCCTAGGTCCCTGGAAGGGAGGGAGTAGGGTTCATCTTGCTCAGTGTTTGAGGCAAAGGTGGTCAAAGGGACTTGTTTTTATTTCTAAATTATTCCTAAGGATATGCAGACCACGAAGGTAGCTTGGTGCTTTCCCATTGTTCCTAAATGTCCTTCACAATGTGTTCTCCATTTCCTCTTGTGCTGCTGGACTCTCCTGTGAAAGGGTGGGAAGGGACAGGGCCAGCTTGTGAGGAGGAGGTTTAGGATAAGAGGGCCTCCAGACCCCAGGTGCAAACATCCCCGAAGGACTCAGGACCAGGCATCTGAAGGAGCAGGGAACCCAGCCCCCGGTGAGGGGCCACTCTCATGTTCCTTGTGTGGCTTTCTTTGCCAGTGTGGTCCACAAACCCCTGGCTTCTAGAGGACTTGTTAAAAAGGTGGATTCCTCGATTTCCATCCCCCCAGAGATTATAACCCAGGGAGCTAAGGTGGAGCCCTGGGACGTGCAGGTTTAACATGGTCCAGGTAATTCTGATGCAGATGGTCTGTTCACCACACTTGGAGAACTGTGATGAGCCCTCCTCACCCCCCACCCCCACCAACTTCTCACCCCACCTCATGCCCTCGTCCCTGAAAGCTGTCTCATCCTGGGACTCACATAATATCCACATGTTTCCCCAAACAGCTGCATTCTCTCAAGAAGAAGAGTGTCCTGCCCACCCCCCAGACCCAGGCTGCCCAGGAAGAGGCCTTGCTGAACAAGCGCCGGGGCAGCGTGCCCATCCTGCGGCAGTGGCTCACAGGCCAAGGGCGACCTGTGTGTGACGGGCAGGCCTGGGTGTTGGCTGCTGTTGCTTGCACAGGTACAGAGCAGGCTCACCTTGGCTGCTGCACAGTGTCTGCCTCTTGGGTTGCCCTTTGGTCCCCGATGTGGGAGGGACATCTCCAAAAGCAGCTACTGCCTCCACTCTGCAGCATTTCCTCACCATCATTACTCCCGTAACTGGTTCCAATGCACCATCTGGCCAAGAAACCAGCTACTTGTTCAAGGCAGCTCCTCCTGACCAGCTTCTGCTCCTTTTCCCGCTCAGCAATTTTGGGCCTATCTGACGAACTCTGCTCCCATCTCACTTTCACCCCAAAACTTCCCCTGGTCCTCCCCAAGTAGGGCAAGCCCCCAGTGCTCTGCCAGCCTCTCCGTGCCGCATGCTCTGCCTGCTGGGCAACTTGTGTGGACCTCATTCCGTGGCCTTTATAGGTCCTGTGCCTGGTGTCAGTTCTAACTTCCTGGTGCCTATCTCCCTCCTCTTTCCATGGGGTCCCCTGGCATTTAAGACAGTGCCTGACCAGAGAAGACACTGAAGACACTCCCCACACCCCACCCTGGCCTCTCTGGCGCCCTCTGACTCTGCCCCTCATTGCAGTCCTGCGCTGTCTGGGAATCCCTGCCCGCGTCGTTACCACATTCGGCTCAGCCCAGACCACCAGCGGAGGCCTGTTTGTGGATGAGTACTACAATGAGGACGGGCTTCAGAATGGAGAAAGCCAAAGAGGCAAAATCTGGTGAGAAGCCCAAAGGGGATGGAGTCTCAGACTGGAAGGGCTCCAAACCCGGGTGGCATAACCCTGTGGGAACCCACCACCCTCAATGGCCCAGGCACTAAGAGAAGGCCTTCAAGACCCTTGGATGCTAAAGGTCAGCTGTAGCACGCAAGCCGCTTCCTGGGAGCATGGCAACCGCTTTGGCACAGCATCCTCCCATGGCTTCAGCAACAACTGCTATTCCTAGAATCTCTTCAGGACTCTTCCCCTGCCCCCCAACTTGAATTGTTCCTTTGCTACCTTCAGGATCTTCCAGACTTCCACAGAGTGCTGGATGACCCGACCTGCTTTGCCCCAGGGTTATGGTGGATGGCAGATTCTGTACCCAAGTGCTCCTGAGGGAAGTGGAGGTAAAGTCTGTGACTACCATGCTCTGGGCAGAGCTGCGTGGGCTAAAGGAGTCCCTCAGAGAGAAAGGAGCAGCAGCAGGTTGTCCAGAGGGGGTCTGCATCCCCTAAAACAGGAAAAGCGGAAAGAATGACAGTGGTTGGCTGAATGCTGACCCAATGCCAGTGGGCTCCAGGGGACAAAGGTGTTAGCCATCTCAGCCCAGGGCTGTGGGGAGACTAGCCCCATCTCAGAGCAATGGCTGCGATTACTGAGCCTCAGTGAAAGGCAGAAGGTCTTAAAAGAAATGGTAGTTATGTTGGGTCAGGAGCTTGTAATGTGGGACTTCTGAGGTTCTGGTTACAGATGAAGAGGGTATCAAGATAGGTTCCAGCTCAGAGAAGTTATCTTCAGGAGCCATAAAATATGGCTCTTTTCCCCCAGGAACAGATCAGTCCCAAAGCCCGGCATACATAAGATCTCAGTGCAGATGGCATACTCCTATTACATCCACAGCAAAGCTGGCTTAGGAACCCCTATGCACTGTGTTTCTCTGAGGTTCTACCTGCCCAGTTTCTGAAAGGGCTCCTGCCACAGGCCATTACCAAAATTATTGTCACTAAACATTGTGAATTTCACCTCTGAATGCCTTCTTAGAAACTCTGCTTAGTGCCTACCTCGGATCTTGATCCCCAGGGAGGGAAAATAGGGTCTAGGATGGGAACTGAGGTCATGGAGCTCTGACCCAAGCAGAGGTCTGGGCATTGCTCCTCTTGCTCTCTGACCTTTCTCTCCCTCAGTCCTGAAGACCTGTGATCTGGTCCCCGTCAGAGCAGTCAAGGAGGGGACACTGGGGCTGACCCCTGCAGTAGCAGATCTTTTTGCTGCAATAAACGCCTCATGTGTGGTCTGGAAGTGCTGTGAGGATGGGACACTGGAGCTGACCAACTCCAACACTAAGTATGTTGGCAACAACATCAGCACCAAAGGCGTGGGCGGTGACCGCTGTGAGGACATCACTCAGAACTACAAGTACCCTGAAGGTACTAGGCAGGGGAGGACCCCAGGCTTCTCAGCCCCTGAAATAGCAAAACGGGGGAGGGGTGGGCTAGACAGATGCAGGCCACAGGGAGTTGTAGTCCTTTCCGCATCAAATAAAACAGGGTTTCTTAACCTGCTTTGACACTATTGACATTTTGGGCCAGGTGACTCCTTGTTGTGGGGGGTTGTGCATCATAGGGCATTTAGCAGTGTTTCTGGCCTCTGTCCACTAGATGCCAGCTCCTCTCGACCACCATCACCAGTTGTGACAACCAAAAATGTCTCCAGACATTTCCAAATGTCTCCTGAGGGGCACAATTACCCTCAGCTGAGAACTACTGCTTTAAAACAACACACTTAAGCCCAGCTTCCAGACAATGTTCTTGCTCTTACCCAATCCCTCTCTACCTGTTCTTCCCTCCATGCTACTTCATGGCACCAATGTCTACCTATTTGTTCCAAATATGGGTCTTGCACTCTCGTCTCTTCCTCTTTGATCAGTCTACATCGCCTCATCACCTCCTTCCCCATTGCCTGTGGGTAACCCGGGGCTTCATCTTCTCTTGTCCACAGGATTCCAACCGTCTCCTAACTGGACCCTCTGCCTGCTGTCTCTCCATCATTATTCCCATTCCAAACTTTCAGTTTCCAGAATGAGCTTTCTAAGACACAAGTGTAACTATGTTACATCCCTGCTCCAGAATATCCTTGGAATAAGTTCAAACTCTTTTGCTTAGAAAGATTCAAGTTTCTCCCAAACTGTCATCAGAGACGGTGTGACTTGTCCAAAAGTTGGCTTTCCCAACCATTCAAGGGGCAAATTCATAGCACTTGAAAAAGAACTTGGCCCTTGAGTGACTTGGGAGGGACACTCTGTACCTGTAGTGGATGTGCCGAATACAGGCCCTTTTTTTCTCCTCTTTTAAACATAAACATGGCCTTAGAAGTTTGTAAAGTTTTTGTGACTTTGGCATTTGAGCAGCAGTGGGTAAATGAGTCTTATTCATGAATAAGAGGCCTCTTTGTTTATCCCATTCTTAGGATCTCTTCAAGAAAAAGAGGTGCTGGAGAAAGTCCAGAAAGATAAACTGGGACACTGGGAAGGCAATGGCATCTGTCCTCCCAGTCTCGAGACTTCCGATCCTCTGTACTTGTTCTTGGAAGCGCCCCCCTCCCTACCACTGGGAGGGGATGCCCAGCTCTCTGTGACCCTGATTAACCCCAGTGACCAGGAGAAGACTGCGCAGCTGGCAATTGGGGTGCAGGCAGTGCACTACAATGGCACCCTTGCTGATGAGCTCTGGAGGAAGAAGCTGTTTCTCACGCTCAGTGCCAACCTGGGTAACTCTCTACAGCCCTGTCAGATGCCCAAATCCTCAGATCCCACCCAGGGAGGGGGAAATGCAGCCATAAGCCTCCCACCACGGGTCTCAATAGGTGGCTTCTAACCCCTGGTGTGCATGCTCTCTCTCTCTCTCTCTCTCTCTCAATATATGTATATTGTGCTACACACACACACACACACACACACACACACCACAATTCTGATTGCAGCAATATAAGTAAACAGACTATAGCAGCAGTGTAAGAAGTGTCTGATAAGGTAAACAGAACACAATGGCAGGGGGCATTGCATGCCATCTAGAGCAGGCTGCCTCCAAGTAAATCAAACAGCACTAAAGGATGAGTAGGAGAGTGGTGGACAGAAAAGTGCATCATGGGTATTCCACACAAAAGGAAAAATATGTGCACAGGTTCTTCCTCCCAGAGAGTCTTATTTAATTGGTCTGGGATGAGGTCCAGGCATTGCTGTTGTTGGTTTTTTGGGTTTTTTTTTTTTAACTCCCTATGTTATTCTGCGGTTGAAATTTCCTGGACAAGAGCAGTTGTTCTCTAACTTTCCTGTAATCAAAATCACCCAGGAAAATCTGTTGCTCAGCCTGCACCCTAAATCAATTAAATCAGAAATTCCATGGTTGGAACAAGATAAAACCAGTGTGGAATAGAGCTCGTGTATATTATTGCAACAGCCTCCTAGTCACCACTCTTCCCTCAGTCTCTCCATCCTGTTCCCTTTCTAAGGAAGGGGGGAAGTAGGGAGGGGAGCAGTGGGGAGAGTGGTATGAGAGCTGGACGAGGCCAGATCACACAGGAGCTTGTAGGTAACGCTAAGCACCTTGAGTTTTGTTCTCTGGGCAACAGGGAACTGGTGAAAGTTGTTACAGGGAGTCATTATGATCAGAAATTCATTTTTATCATTTTTTTATCCTCACCTGAGGACATGCTTAGTGATTTTAGAGAGAGGGAAAGCAGGGGAGAGAGAGGCATGAATGTGAAAGAGAAAATCGATTGGTTGCCTCTCATACGCACCTGACGGGGGACCAGACCCACAACCTAGGCATGTGCCCTTACTGGGGATCAAACCCGTGACCTTTTTTGGTTTACAGGATGACACTCAAACCAACGGAGCCACACCAGCCAGGGCAGAAATTCATTTTTAAAAAAGGACTTTTGGAAGAATGGAATGGAAGGGGTTACATTAGAATAGTGGTTCTCAGGCTGGGCTGCACATTAGAATCATGGGGAGCTTTAAAGATACTGATACCTGGGCCTCACCATCAAAGTCTGATATAACTGACTTGAGATACGGCCTGGCATTGGGATTGTTTTATAAAGCTCTCCATGTGATTCAAATGTGCAGCCAAGGTTGAAAACCACTGGATTAGAGGTTGAACTGTTTTGTAATAATCAAGAAATGAAGGACAAACTAAACTATCAGCCCTTCTTAATGAAGATACATTAAGAAGGTTCTGGATTGGATTTGTGAATATGTGTATGCGTGTGGGAAGAGAATGCATCCAGTTTGGGCAAGTCTCCAGAACAGGGAAAATGGGGAAGGAAAGGTTTGGAGGAAAAGATGACGAATTCTGTTTGTGGCATGTTGGGTTTGAAAGCCTGTTACATAGGCAGTATGCATCTGGAAACCTAAACCTGGTATTCAGCATTAAGGCCTGGGTTGTAGATGAAAGGGAAGAAACCCAGAAGAAAGGGGCAGCCAAGAATCATGGCATCAGTGAGCTGAAGGGGGCAACAAGGACTGTGAGGAGAAGAAAGAGTGAGGAGGGAACACAGGCAACACCAACATGTAAGGGGCAGTCAAGGAAAGAGCAGAGAGTAAGGGAGATGAAGAAGGCAAAGAGAGGAGGGGGCATCCAGCAAGGGCAACAGAGGCCAAGAGATGTCAAGGCTGAAAAGCATCCATTGACAGAGTGGTCTTACTCAGAAGCGATGGTGAACTCCAGCTTTCTGGGGGTTGAATGGATTGAGAGTTGAGGAGTTGAGACAAGCTGTGCAGTCCTTTCTGGAAGAGTGGATGGATAAAGAAGAGAGGCTAGGTGGCAGTCAGCCAGAGGCTGGGTAGAGGGAAGGTGTTTGTTTTCCATTTAAGATGAGAGAAAGTGAAATCTGCTTACATGCTGGAAAAAAAATAATCATCAGAGAAGAAAAGACTGAAGCCTCAGGAGAAATATGGTTTTTTTCTTTTTTAAAAATTGAATTTTTCTTGGGGAGACATTGGTTGATAAAATTATATAGGTTTCAGGTGTACAGTTCTATAATACATTATCTGTATGTTGTTTTGCATGTCCACCACTCCAAGTCAAGTAAGAAAGATGCATTTTAATTGATAATGCAACCCTTGGGGAAATGAGAATCAACTAGAATAATTATAGGTCACATTTACTGAGCTATACTTAATCTGTGGCAAATGTGGTATTAAATGTTCTATGTGCATTGTCTGATTTATCCTCACAACAACCCTACGAGGCAGGAACCATTATTATCCCCACTTTACAGATGAGGAGACTGAGACACAGTTACGCAGCTAGGCACTAGTAGGGTCAGGACAGAGCATGGATTTAAAAAGCAGAGGACGAGACTCGAGCAGGGGAGACACCTCATCCTCCTGCTGGGGCAGCGACAACCGGGGTAGAGGTCTATGTCTGTAGGTTGGGAATGGAAACATGAACTTGAGAGGACTCCTCGAGGATGAAAGATGGCTTTATTTCCTCTGACAAAGGGAAAGAGAAGAAGCAGAGAATGGGAAAGAACTATGCATATATTCGGCAACAACTGTGTGGCAGGGGCTGAGATAAGCACTTTATTTACAGTATTCATTAACACCAGCCAGGCAGGTGTTATTAGACAAGGAAACTGAGGCCAAGAGAGCTTAACTTGCTCTAGTTCAAAGAAACCGTTCCACAACCCCACTGAGGTGGTCTGCCAAGAGTGTTAGTACAGGTGGGGATGGTTGTGAGGGATGAGTTCTTGAGTTCAAGTTTGATATTGCTGTGCGGAATGAGGCATCTTTCTGGCTTCGGTGAGATCTTGACTGCTTTGCGTTGTGTGTGTACTATTGCTTGTTTCTGGGGCATACACACCAGCACTGACTCCTCCTGTCACATGTCTCAGTTAAGAAAATCACCACCAGCCTGTCCTACTCCTATTTTGAGCGAAGCCCACCTGAGAACAGCTTCCTCAGACTTACCGCTTTGGCAACATACTCAGAGTCCAGCCTCAGCTGCTTTGCTCAGGAAGACATCGCCATCTGTAGACCATGCCTCGCCATTGAGGTAGGCACCAGTCTCCCCAAATGACTCATTCGCTATTACTCAGGTCCCCATTTCAGAAAGAACCAGAGCCTATCACACTCCAGTACAGGGGACTCTGCCGTAGAGTTACTAGAAAATGCTAGGCTGAGAGCTCCTTGTCTTCACAGACATGGTTTATTGCCTATGCTATTCAGGTTTAAATCTTTGGGTAGGTAAAGGTTCCTACAGCTGGGCTCCCCAGTTGCTACCTCCATACTTATTGGGATAATAGCCTATGTTTATTTAGCATATTATACAGAGGCCAATGTATTTTCACCTCCTTTATTTCTTTTAATTCAAAAGCCCTGTGAGGTGAAACTGTTTTCCATTACTCAGGTGAGGAAACTGTCCTAAAGAGCAACATGCACAAGATCATAAAAATGGGACATTTTAGAGATTTATGGCTCTTGGTCTGGTCATCTTTCCACATGTCTACCTTGGCCAAAATAAATGTGTTTTGGTTCATGGCCTCAAAGAAGTTATAGTTGGGTAAGAGAAACACAATGTTTCGTCCTATATGTAAGTGCTTTAATAGAGCTACAAAGTCACTCTGGGATAAATGAAGTAAAGGGGATTAAAGCTCATCTGATAAATTTGAGGATGACTTCGTGGAGGAGGTGGGATTTATACTGGGCCTTGAAAAATGGGTAAGCTTCCAGTGCAGAGGTAGGGGAAGGCCACTGCAAGCAGGAAGGGCCCAAAGAAAGGGAATCTGAGGGGGGTGTGCTGGGGGATGGGAAAGTACCAGATGTAGCCTGGATATAGTTTAGTCAAGGGAAGAATAAATGAGGTTGGAGAGGTGGGTTGGGGTCAGACCATGAAGGATTCTGAGTGTCAACTGCAGCTGTATACCAAACACAGTGGGGAACATTCCAAGGTCTCTAAGTGAAGGAGAGGCACCTTCAGAGACAGTCTATGATGGATCAAAGGTGAGAGTAAATGCAGGAAGGCCAGGTAGAAAGGTAAAGAAGTCAGCTGTGGTACTTGGAAATGGATGGCAGAGATAGGAGCGTAATGAGGAGGGTACAGGGCAGGTGCCCAGGAGGGGAAGGAGCGACTCTGGCTCTGTGTTCTTGACCTCTGCTCCAGGTGTTGTCTCTTCCCACAGATGCCAGAGGTAGCAGAGCAGTATCAACCTCTTAAGGCTTCAGTCAGCATCCAAAACTCTCTAGATGCTCCCATGAAGGACTGCGTGATCTCCATCCTTGGAAGGGGGCTCATTCACAGAGAGAGGAGCTACAAGTAAGAAACCGCAAGTTTCCCAGCCCCTTGACACATCTCAGCTGGTCAGAAAGGGTGGGACCCAAGAGGAGTAACTAACTGTCTTTTTGCTGTGTCTATGGAGACAGTGCAAATATGCCCTGAAGTGAAACTAAAGGACTAGGGCCTGTCTCATCCTGGGGACCATGTGTACAGGGGACAGGAGTGAGGGAGGCTCTGTGCCCCTTAGACACTCGCCTGACCCCTGGTTGCTGCCCTGCAAGAAGAGCCCTGACACAGGTGGTGAATGCAGGTGAGAGGGTCAGGGCCGAGTGCTAGAGATCACAGGGTGGGTAGGCTGCCTCTCAAAAGCTGCATTCTACTAATGCCGCCCACAAGACTGAATTTTGTTTATTTGAATATCCTCTTCTATTCTTATTTCCTACTTCCATTCCCACCACCCTTCATATCCTTTTGTTAGTATGTGTTAAATGTCCACTGTTGCTTCATGAGCCTATATTTTTAACTTATATAACTGATGTTATATCTAATTCTTTTTCTTTTCACTCAGATCTGTCCACATATACCAAGTCCATTGTTTCTGCTGCCTAATACAGAGTGCACATCCCCTGCTTCCTACCACTCCACTTCACAGTGATGGGCACTCAGGGTGCCTCTTTTGGATGCCACAAATACTGCTGCAAAGAACACCCCCAAACATGTCCCCTTATGTGCTTGTTTGAAACTGATTGGGGAGGAAAGAATATATATGCCCAGGAATTGAACTGCTGAGTCCTAGAATGTTTGCAGAGCGGCTATAGGGGCCTTACTCCCTCCAGCAGTCCCTGACATAGTAGGAATAGTATTCCTACTATTCGTCTGCTCTTGGCAATACTCACCTTTCTCTTTTTTCCAGTCTATAAGAAATAAGATAATATCTCTTTATTGTTTTAATTTAACTCTTCATGTGTTTATTAGCCTTTTACTTTTCCTCCTCTATAAAGTTCCTTGTCCACTTTTCTTTTGGTGTTCCTGCTTTTGTGCCTTGTTCATGTGCAGAGTTCCCTGTATAGTCTAGGCATGAGTCCCTTGTTGGTTTTAAATGTTGCAAGTATCTCTTTTCATGACCTCTCCTTTCATTATGTCCACTGCATCCTTCAATGAATATACAGTATCCAGTTTCGAGTTTCTGTTTGTACCGCCCTGCAGGTCCCTGACTGATTTTCTGATATTGAGCCACTGCCTCAGCCTCATGAAACTCAGTGATACATTCTTGCCAATAAGTTGAGAGAAGGGACTGCCAAGGTTCAATCAGATATGTGTAGTCTCCCGGATCAGTTGTGGGACAAAGCTCCTTAAAGGATACCTGCACCATTCATTCCCTCAGTCACCGTAAGAAGGTCCCCAGGCAGGCCAGGAGGCTGCTGATAGGGCTCCAAACACCACCTGTTGCCATACTGACATCTTCTCAATATACCAGCCATACCCACTGCATTTAGCAGTGCAAGTGTTACAAAGCTCAAGCTTTTCCAAACATACCCCAGTGCTGTTACCAAGAGTGGAAACAGACTGAAGTCACAGGTGATAAAAGAAAAAGCAGATGCAGCTTGGAAGCCCTTAGCATAGGATTTCTCTTCTCAGTCATGAAATTGCTTACCATAGAGGGGCTGTCTTCTACCCTCTTAAAATCTCCTGTGTCAACAGCGAGGTACTTAGATGTTTATTTCATCATGATCCACCTCTTCAAGTAGGGAAGGATCAGAATCACTGGGACCAGCGAAGCAATGAAACTGGGACAGAATTAGCACCTACCTTTTCCTTTATTTCAGGTTAGGTCCTGTGCGGCCTGGAAACACCTTGTGCACCCAATTCTTCTTCACGCCGACGAAGGTGGGGCTCCAGCGGCTCACTGTGGAAATGGACTGCAACATGTTCCAGAACCTAACCCACTACAGGAGTGTCACTGTGGTAGCCCCTGAGCAAGCAGCTTAAACTACCAGCTCAAACTACCAGCTCCAGCATCAGTTGCCCCAACCACCCCCTTGTATATATGATCTGAAACCAAACGTGCCTGAAGGGAAACTTTGCTTATCGAACAAATGAAATCTCCATTCAGGCTGAGCAGAAGAGTGACCAAGAACAGAACTAGATTCCCAAAAATCAATAGTAAAGACATTCATCTCTGTCACTCCAGCTTAAGGCAGCTGTGAAGACTAGTTGTCTTACAATAGAAACTACTGAGCTTGAGTGATAAAAGGAAACTTAAAAAGGTACTCAGATAAGCACATTCAGATTTTTCTGGTTCAGAGTTTTCACAACCATTTTAGTGCTAACACATTCACTAACTCATAGGTAAAGAACCTAAAATTTAAATCATTCTTATATTTCTGATGAAATGGGGCACTATAAACTAAAAATTGAATTTTTAGATAATTCTAAGATTACATTGATCAATGCTATCCCTGACCATTACCCTTCAAGTTTCAAAGATAACTGAACAAAGTTATAAAATACAAAACATAGGACCTGAGAGTAGAATGGTCTTCTAAGTTCTGCTATAGACAAGTTTTTATGGGAGTTTCGTATGCATTAAGTATCCTACAATTAAAGTCTGATGTTAATAACATGAATTTGGTTAGTAGAGAAATATGAAAATTATTAAGTATATAGAAAATAGGTCCTGAAAGAAAGAATAAAAGAACTGGACTCCTTTTGTACAAAGTTATGATTTTTTGGGGTTCATATTATTTTGTTGCTTTGGCACTTTCTTAGTTTTCGTTCTTTTTCTTTATGATATTTGTTAAAAATACAGAATGGCACTTTATAAAGGTAAATTAAAACTCTTAAAAATTTCAACCCCAAGTACACACCAGTTGCTCAGAAGAATGGCTGCTGTTGCTATTTATACCTAAAGAGACCATGGAGACACTGGAAGGGCAGACGTGAAGAATTACACATAACTATTCAAGGAAAAGGACTGGCATAAGTCAAGTCACCAGAATCTACATGACTATAAATTTGCCTTGTTTCCAGTATATAATCTTCCAGACTGATGCAAAAATATAGTTAAGTGGTGATGGTTTCATGAAATGATTAAGTGAAGAGACCCTAAAAGTTATATAAACTTGTGTACATTAGAAATTTTTTGATTGATAAAAATTTTGTATTTCTATCTGGGGATACATGTAATATATAACAGAAACAATACAGGTATGTATAAAAAAAACAAATCTGGTTCAGTAAACAAACCTGACAAATGAACTCAATTACAGAAAATAATTTTAGAGTCATGGAGTGACTTGAAATAATATTTGGAAGGATTTAATAAGAATAATGATATTATATAATTTGCTCAAGTACTAAGAGGGGCCTTGGAGTCATCTTCTTTATATTAAAGTCAAGTGTTCTGTCCTAAGCATACCTCTGATCAGAATCAGATCTTCAGGCCTATAAATCCAAATGAAAGCAAGGTTCTAGTCTCAACCTGTATTTCTGGTACAAAGAAACTGGAAGGGTACTCATTTAACCACTGGCAGGTTAGCATTTTATTAAGACTGCCAACATCTTTTACAATGAAACACACTTTATTGCAGATAGGGATTAAGGCAGCTTCCCCAGGAATCTCTGGGGGGCGATTCAGGAACACAAACTCATGCCATTATATTTGTATCTAGCACAGAAAAATATATCATACTCATATGTTTTATAAATAATTGTCATTCTGGCTTAATCAACAATCTTTGGTAATAGTGTCTCTTGATAAGTATAGACAGAAACTCTCTTTCAAACCAGAAAGCATTATAGCTCCATTTTAAAAGCAGACATCAAAGCCTGACTGTGACAGTAAGAAACAGAGAGAGGAGGGGACAAATGAGACTGAAAACTCATAATTCCAGTTCATTCTGAGTCAGCTCCTTGATTCTATTCATGCAATGATCAACAGCATTAATGAGTAAAGGGATCCAACTATCTTCTGGCTGTGGGGTCACATGACTTGATCTGTAAATGGAATGGAAACAGAGAAGTGAGACTGATTACACTGTCAAGGGAAAACCTATCCTCAACAGGAATCACAGAGGAAACTCTATTGAGAAAAGCAAGTTTCTTTGCAGAAACCCATCTGCTCCACAACTGAAGTTGAAAGAAAACTTCACACCCGTTCCTTGAAACGGGGGTTTGAGAGCTGAGAATGGCTGGGCGGGTTTATTCTCATAAAGTATTTGAGGAGAAGTTCTTATACTCACTTTGTAATTTCAAGTGCCTTCTTTACGACGGAAACAAGTTTTGCAGACTAAAAAGGAACAGAAAAGTTTTATTTATTTTTATGGGAAGGGCTCACCTGATTTTGGATTCTTTTCTATTTAGCAAAAATTTTTTTCAGTACATCTTATTGATTTTGCTATTACAGTTGTCCCCATTCTTCTCCCTTTGCCTCCCTCCGCCCAGTATCCCCTTTCCCCCAGCAGTCCCCCGCTCCTTAGTTCATGTCCATGGATTGTGCATGTAAGTTCTTTGGCTTCTCCATTTCCTCTACTATTCTTAACACCCTCCTGTCTCCTTTGTACCTACCAGTTATGCTTCTTAATCCCTGCACCTTTTTCCTCATTCTCCCCTTCTCCGTCCCAGCCGGTAACTCCCAAATGATTTCCATATCTATGATTCTGCTCCTATTCTAGTTGTTTGCTTAGTGTTTTTAGTCAGTTGTGGATGCTTGTGAATTTGTTGCCATTTTAATGTTCATAGTTTTCATCTTCCTTTTTTTAAAAATAAGTCTCTAACATTTCATGTACTAATGGCTTGGTGATGATGAACTCCTTTAGCTTTACCTTGTCTGGGAAGCACTTTATCTGCCCTTCCATTCTAAAAGATAGCTTTGCTAGATGGAATAATCTAGTCTGCAGGTCCCTGCTTTTCATCACTTTGAATACTTCTTGCCAGTCCCATCTTGCCTGCAAGGTTTCTTTTGAGAAATCAGCTGATAGTCTTATGGGAACTCTTTGTAGGTAACTGTCTCATTTTCTCTTGCTGCTTTTAAGATTCTCTCTTTATCTTTAAATTTTGGCATTTTAATTATGATGTGTCTTGATGCGGTCCTCTTTGGGTCCAACTTGTTTGGGACTCTGTGCTTCCTGGACTTGTATATCTATCTCCTTCACCAAATTAAGGAAGTTTGTTTTTATTATTTTTTCAAATAAGTTTTTCATTTCTTGTTCTTTCTCTTCACCTTCTGGCATCCCTATGATTTGGATGTTGGCACATTTGGAGATGTCCCAGAGGCTTCTTATATTATCCTCATTTTATTTTTTAATTCTTGTTTCTTTTTGCTGTTCTGCTTGAACGCTTATTTCTTCCTTATGTTCCAAATCATTGATTTGAATCCCAGCTTCCTCCCCCTCCCCGTCACTGTTGGTTCCCTGTAGATTTCTCTTTGTTTTACTTAGTGTAACCTTCATTTCTTTCCTTATGTTGTTGCCATATTCAGTGAGTTCTTTAAGCATTGCGATCACCAGTGTTTTGAACTCTGCATCTGCTAGGTTAGTTATCTCCCTTTTATTTAGGTATTTTTCTGGGTTTTGTTCTGTTTTCTTTTGGGCCATATTTGTCTCCTCAGTTTGGCAGCCTCCCTGTGTTTGTTTCTGTGTATTAGGTGGAGCTGCTTTGACTCTTAGTAGCATGGTGTGTTGTAGAAAAGGCAACTTTAAATGTGTGGGGTGGAGCCTTAGTTAATTGTCAGGGCAGGGCAACCCACTTTATCACTTGGTGGCTCTGTGTGGGGGGAGGGCTTGAAGAGGGGACAGTGCCACTGACTGCCTTGTGGAGGTATGCCCAGCACTTGCCCTGTTTCCAGTCACTTTATCCACTCCCTGTATGTGACTCTGGCACCCTTCCAGCTGTTGCCCTAGTGCTGAATTCCAGAGTGGGCATATTTGCACAAGTTCTAAGATCGTGCAGGCCCTTTACTTGGAGTCTCCTGAAAATCCAGCAGTTTATTCTGCCACCCAAACCCAGACAGGTTTTTACACTCAGCAGTTATGGGGATTTATTTTTCCAGTGCTGGAACCCTGGGCTGTGTGGTCTCTCCTGGGACTGGGATTGTTCACTTCCAAGGTAACCCTCCCGATTTTTATCTACCACATGGGAATGTGGGATGGCCCATCCACCACCACCTCTCCACACCACACCACATTTTCTCGCCTCTCCACCTGTCTCCATGTCTCTGCCCCTCCTATCCATCTGGATGAATGTGGCTTCTTTAAATCCTTGGTTGTTGGACTTGCATACAATTCAATTTTCTCACAGTTCTGGGTGTTGTTTTAACATTTAGTTGTAATTCTTTCTGTGGTTGTGTGAGAAGGCGAAGCATGCCTACTTATGTCTCCTTCTTGATCAGAAGTCAACCAAAATCTTATTAATATCGATGCTATAATACTTTTCTAAGTTCTTTTTAAATTAAAAATATTTTTAATTTTGAAAAGAAGCAAAAGTAAGAATATAACCTGAATTTGTCCAAACTCTGATAGTTCAGCTGTGTCAGTAGAAACAGCTAATGCTTCCCTTTTAAAAAAAAAAATCTATGTAGCCCTGGCTGGTGTGGCTCAGTGTATTGAATGCCATCTTGAGAAGCAAAGGGTCACCAGTTCAGTTCCTGGTCAGGGTGCATGCCTGGGTTGCGGGCCAGGTCCCCAGTTATGAGCCCATCCCTGGTTGGAGGTATGCAAGAGGCAAGCGATAGATGTCTCTCTCACACATTGATGTTTCTCTCCCTCTTTCTCTATCTCTTCCCCTCTTTCTAAAGATGAATAAAGAAAATCTTTTTAAAAAATCTATGTAGCCCTGACTGGTGTGGCTCAGTTGGCTGAGCATCATTCAACAAAGTAATAGGTTGCTGGTTCAATTCCTGGTCAGAGCACATGCCTGTGTTGCAGGTTTGGTCCCTGGTCAGGGCACATAAGAGAGGCAACTGATCAATGCTTCTCTTTCACATAGATGTTTCTCTTCCTCTTTCTCTCTCTCTTCCCCCTCACTAGAATATGAAAATACACACACACACACACACACACACACACACAAACACACAGAATTTTAAGAACATGAATGACAAGAAAATATGAGGATGTATGTATGCCACCAATGTTTAATACATATTTTAAAATTTCATTTGGGGTCACTGAGAAGGCATATTGCTAAAGATGTTTACTTCTTAGGAAGTCAATTTTTAAAAAGTGAATACAAATTTAAAAAGTTAATGCCCAAAATGATACTATTCTCCTTCAAGTTCTTTGTACATTGTGAAGATACATTTGATGAATCTAATTTCCACTATCTAACTTATTAAATATTATTAGGATTGATACATCTGATCGTAGAATATAAGCCATTTGGCAATTTTACTTTTCTTTCCAATAACATTAGAGATTAGAAGTTGAGTTTATAAAAATAAGATAACAGAACTCTCTCTAGCACAGAAGCCAGGACTTGAAAGAATACAATAAAATCAGATTTTTACAAAGAACTTGAATCCATGGTTAAATCATATAATGTGCTTATATTAGAACAGAGTTTTTTCTGCAATACTTACTTCTGCCTATAGTAGAAATGAGAAACATGTGATTCCAGGTTGAGATCCAAAAGCACTACAGTAGTTAAGACTTTCTTTTCAAAGCAGCATTTTCTAAGGTCTTTGGGTTTGTCTAGATGATTACCCAAGTGGTTATGGAAGAAAGTACTACCAGAGCTCATGGCTATTATAATTCAGCAAATATCAAGCACAAACACATGTAAGAACTATGATATTACTGTTGTACCTACAGACAAGTGTAACATATATTTCCTATTGCTTAAAGGACATACTAGTGATTGGTAAAATTCTATCAATTAGGTCTACCACTATAGGCACTTACATTGATTCTCACAGTCAGGTGGCACATAGGTGGATATATACTCAGAGCCAAATCATCCACACTAAGGGCAGAAAGCAAAAATAACCATTAACACAAAAAGAAACAAAGCACAGTTACGTGGCTTCCAGTACACAACTAAGGATGCAACTGTTAAGAAAATGACTGTCACAGAAATACCTATCAGTTCCTTAAATTGGGTAACTAATACAGAATCAACTCAATGGATATTTACTAAACACATACATATACACCCTGTTCCACTAAAAGAAGACATGATTAATTCAATTAAAAATGTGAAGATCTAGCCCTGAGCAGGTGGCTCAGTTGGTTGGAGCATCTTCCCATACATCAAAAGGTCACATGTTCAATTCCTGGTCAGGGCACATACCTAGGTTGTGGGTTCGATCCCCTGTCAGGGCACATATAGGAAGAAACCAATCAATGTTTCTCTCCCTCCCTTCCCCTCTCTCTAAAAATAAATAAAGTTTTCAAATAAAAAGCTATGAGACATTTTAACTGGAGCCACCAGTTAAATATCTCCAGATAACTGGAGAAATTTGAATATTAGATAATATTAATTTGCTCAATGTTAAATTTCTTGGATATAATAAGATTAAAAAGTATTTAGGGCTGAAATGTCATTGATGTCTGTAACTTACTCTCAAATGGTTCAAGGAGAAAACGGTTCATTTATCTACAGAGAAATAAACCAGTATAGAAAATAATATGAACAATAAGTGAATTTAGATGAAGGATGTGTGAGTGCTTGCTGCAATATTTTTATATGTCTGTAGATTTGAAGATTTTCAAAATAAAAAAAACTGGAGGAAAAAACCTTGGGGTGATAGCACAAGCTGAAATCAGAATGTTGCTGCTCAGATATTTTCAATTGGGATTCACACTTACCTAGGGCTGATCTCATCAGAAATATCTACAATGTCATCCAGTTGGGCCACCTGGTCCTTCTTTCCATTCTCTGCCACTGCGACCCGGATTTTCTTCAGGCAGGCTTTGGATGCTCTCACCAGTGCAAGGCATGGGATTATGAGCTCTTGATCTTCCTCTGACCAATATGAGTCTTGATTGTTTGGACACCCCAAAACATCATCCTGTTCAGAGTTGTCCTCAATGTCATTCGAGAGGCCACAGTAAGGGTCACATTCTTCCACAGCCTAAGACATACCATGATTTATGTGAATGACAAAAAAAAAAGCTTATTGTACTTTCAGCATCATGTCTGAGTTGTCCCCAAACCTCTGCCAGCTACTTTGCAAATGGTGACAAAGTTGGATTACTGACTGCATGAACCCTCTCACTCTCCTACTCCAGCAATGGAACAGAGGGGAGTGGTACTAAATCACACACAAGCAGGGGGTAGAGGTGGGAGATGGAGGACAGGAATGAGGGTGCAGCTTATTTTGCCAATGCTCAGACCATCTCCTCTCCTTATAACAATTTTTCTCATTTACTAGTCAGAATTGCCTTCCAATGACCAGCAAAGACAGAAGTCTTCTCACCCGCTCCATTTCCTCATGCGCATCCTTCACTAAATTCACACTCTTTGTCAGCATTAAAAGGGCTGCAGCTTTGTTGTCTGTAAGTAAAATATCAGAAGCACTAGAATTAGGGAAACCCAACAATCCTCTTAAGTCTGCAAAGGGCAGTCAACAGTGTTCCCATTTGAAGGGAGTGCCAAGGACAGTCAACAAGACCAGTGGTTTACTGTAAAATTCTCATACGTCCTATGGGTACCCAGACAGGGGGCTAAAAAGTTTTCCGTCATTCATAAGAAGTAAAATGGTCACAAGTGTTTTTCTTCGTGATCCTCTTGAAAGACCACAGTTTTTGGCTGAGCTGACTCTACCTTATAACTGCTTCTGTGTGTCCCATAATACTGATCCTGGACCAGGAGAACAAACCACATTTGTTGAACGAACGACAGAGCCACAACAAGAGGGGAGTTTGAATTTATAAGTATGAGAAGTAAAAAGACTGACAGAAAGTATTAATACCTATCTTTTGATGAACTATATATATTCCACTAAAATCTTTATATAAAATACATACATGGTAAAAAACTGGAAGCTGGTATGAGAGGTCTGTATGCTTTGGCCAGCAGAGTCAATGGCCCACTTCCCCTCTTACCCACCTCTTGGTATCTGTGGCACCTGCTGGCACGCAAGCCAGACATTGTTGCAGGAAATAAGGTCATTGTTCTCAGGGCTGAGGAAAGGAATCAATAAGGATATATCAATAAGCTAGTTTCCTGTCTCCTAAAGAGCTCCTTCCTCCAGGTCATTATTCTCCATTATCAGTAACTTTGCTGTTGAAATGAGTTTTTCCCCTCCCTGAAATAAGGAACCCCATTAACCGATAACCCAACTGTGACATCACTACCTCTGGGCCGGAGTGATGGAAAGCACTTCCGCAAGCTGAGCCATGCCATCCACGATGTCCAAAGTGGCACTCCGAACCAGCTTTCTCAGGGTGATTCCTGTAGCCAAACCCAAAGAATAAGCAGCCTGGTCTTCTTTCCAGAAGTCACCATCTGCTTTCCCAAGAGGAAGTACTACAGAAATTAAGGTAATGTGCACCCACATGCTTTAACTGGAGTGCCCACGCAAAACTTTGGTTTGACTTATAGCCCTACGTTGTTTTCTTGCCCTTCCTACCACTCCTGAGTGCTGTTCTCCAAAACAGACCTAGAACAAAATCTTTCCATGACAGTAAGTATTCATTCATTAAGGACAGTGGTCCTTTGATACCTGTGCATAAAACACTTGAATTTAAGCCATCTTTGAGTAACCCTGAAGATCTATGAGACATGTATTCATTTATAATTTTGGCATGATTATAATCAAGGCACAGATCTACAGGCAAGGCTAGAGGCCACTTAATGTAGAAGGGAACTCAGAAACAGGGTGTGATAGAATATGCGTGGAGACTGGGGATGGCCTGGGCCTGGGGATGGGGGTGAGACCTGGTCAGCCTCTGTGGTGGTAGAATGCATTAGAGAGAAAGGAGCCAGTGAGAATTAAACACCTTACAGTCAGGAAGGCAGGGGAGATGGCGACACAGCATCTATATCTAAAGGCTTATATTTAGAGGTTACTTACATTATAAAGTTATCTTTGCATTTTATGAGAGAATACTCAAATTAAGGAAAAGTTAAAGTCTCAGGACATAAGCTGTCATATTAGCAAAGACCTGTTCTCTATTTTGAATGCTCCTGTGTACATAGTAGCTTACCCTGATCCTTGGGAAGCGAATAGTATACTGCAATAATAGCTTTGATGGCAGCATGAACTTGTTCACAGATCCTCTGGGTTTCCTATGAGGAGGGGGACCAATTTCAGAATGATGAAAGGAAATGGATTAGATCAACATAGACAACCTTCTACTGTGGAAAAGAGCAGATATCTGTATAGCAAACACTTTCTGAGGTCCTATTACAAGTTAGACCTTGTGTTAGTCTCACTGCATACCAGAGAGGATTTAGGTGGACACCAGTTACTGACCTGATAATTCAATAAAACATTATGAAACAGCTGGGAAAACTTATTCTTGATTTCTGCTGTGAAACAGTCACCCTATCTTAGACCAGGAGGTGACAAACTATGGCCCGTGGGCCAAATCAGGTGCATTGCCAGTTTTTTAAAATAGTGTTACTGGCACACAGACACCCTCTTTTGTTTACATATCATCTATAGTTGTATTCACACGGTGAGGGCAGGACTGAGTAGCTGGCCTGCAAAGCCTAAATATTTACTATCTGGTCCTTTACAGAAAATGTTTGCCATCCCTCTTAGACCATTAACCAGGTGTCAGTCTCTCTGTTTCTCTAGCAGGATCACAATATACCTAAAGGTAATAGTGGACTCTACAATGCTCAGTGCTGACTATTTCCCTTCTAAGCAGTCATTGGCTTTCTCTTATTTTCCTTATCCTTTGCTGCTAAACTCTAAGCCAGTGCTATGTAAAATGTGCTCTACAGAATGGCACCAGTCCATAAACTGTTTATAGTCTGGGACAGATTAGTATAATGATTGAGAGTGTTCAGAAACTTTTGTGGCAATTCAACATTGCTTCAATATCCAAACACATTTTATAATACCAGTGCATATGGAATTAGAATTAAAAATAAACAAAACCATTATTCAGTCAGGCTAACATGCTGAGAGACTAAGAAATCAATTGTGATTCAAGTAAATATAATTCAAATAAAATCAAATTCTAATTTTCTAGTGGAGTGAAACCACCGACCTGAACATGTACAGAAAATAGTTCTATGCTGCCTCCTCATGGTATTTTACTAGTTGTGAATTTTAGCAGCAAGTCCCAAGTATATTTGAAAAAAAGGAGTTGGGAGATAAGAAAAATAATGTTACTACTCCTTTTGAAATAAAAATTGACTTTCTTCCAAAGCTTTTAAAGTGTTTGCATATAATTAATTTCGTTTCCTTATTACAGATCTCTGAGTTATGTAGGGAGAGCTTATCATTGTAGGTGCAGCAAAAGAATATTTTTCCATTTCAAAACATCTGGATACAAAAATTGAGAAAGAAAATGAAACTATTGACAAAGAAATTCAAATAAGGCAACGAGTATGCCATTTTAAAATAACCTTACCCAAATTAAGTATACCTAGCTCTAGAAAAACTGAGCACAGAGCAAAGCTGGTCACAGTTGACATGTTTATTTTCATTAGTTTTATAATAAAGCGTTATTAAAGATGCATAAATTCTGGCAATTCCACTTCCTGGAATTTTTTTTAACCAGTATACACACATACACCAAGAATGTATTTAGACAATTTACAGCACTGTTTATAACAGTTATGAGTTGGAAACAGCTTAAATGTCCACACAGAGCATTGATTAAATAAATTATGGTTATAAGCACTCTACTGAATACCATGCAGCCATTACAAAGAAGTGCACAACTTTATATGTGCTGCTGAGAATCAATTTGCAAACTATATTGTTAATTAAAAAAAAAAAAAAAAAGAGAGATCCAGAAAAGATTTTATGGCATCCTATCATCTGTGTAAAAAGCAGGCATACAAGGTCTGTCCAGAAAAAGTCCAGCCATTGTTAATCTAGAGAATGGTTTGCACAACATCGATACAACCTGCCAGCCAAGGAGAGTGGACTGGAGTGCACATGGGTGAACAATGATGACTTCATTGTACTAGTCAATAGAGGTATTGTATACTCTATTGGAGTATACTCAAATACTGTATTGGAGCATGTATACACTGTGGGCATCACATTCCAAATGACACAACAAGTAGAACAACAAATCTGCATCAAATTTTGAGTTAAGCTTGAACATTCTTCTGCGGAAACTATTCAGATATTCAGAAGGCTGCAGCTATGGGCAACTGGTGATTGGCAGCTTAACATGACAACATGCCCACTCTTGCATCATGTTTGGTGGTGGGTTTTTCTGGCAAAACATCAAATAACCCAGGTGACTCAGCCCATATTTGGTGCCCTGCAACTTCTGGCTTTTCCCAAAACTAAAATCACCTTTGAAAGGGAAGAGATTTCAGACCTTCAATAAGATTTAGGAAAATATGATGGGGCAGCTGATGGCAATTGGGAAAACTGTGTGAGGTCCCAAAGTGCCTACTTTGAAGGGGACTGAGTCATCATTGTCCTATGTACAATATTTCTTCTATCTTCTTCAATCAGTGTCCCTATTTTTCATATTACATGGCTGGATATCTTCTGGACAGACCTCATATATATAAATGTGCACATGCATAGAATAGGTATGAATAATTCAAAGGAACTGGGGAGGGGAGATGTAAACTTTGTAGTACACTTAACTTTGATATCTTTTGAATTTTATACTGTATACATTATATTACCAATTAAATATAAACATAATTCAATATAAAAAGGATATTACGTAGCATAACAAAAAAGGTGTAGCTGACATTAATTTAAATTCTAATTCCACTGCTTATTTACCTTAACCTGAGCCTCTGAACCTGCTTACTCATCTGTCAGATGGGGTGGTATATACGAAAACAAATAGCACATGCTTTAAAAGAAGTATCCGAAAGGAAATAACCACAATGAGCTTTAAATTGAACCGATGCTATTTAGAAGACCAGCCTATTCCATGCCAGGTACTGCACTTGGCAATGCGGTCTTTCCAATAATTCTGTGACCTGAGAACGGCAGTCTTATTTGACAGATGAGAAGAATACATCTCCTGGCTTGAGTGTAAAATGTGGAAAGAAAATAAGAGGATCCCTAAGGAATAAAGAGACAGCAAAAGGATTCCAGGAAATTAAAGCCCACCTGTGGGGACGGCAGTGGCATTGGAAGTCGAGAGAAGACTTCGGTCAGAGTCGTGGCTTCCCTTGACACTTTCACAGCTGCCTCATCTGGGAGGGGTGACAGGAGGGGAGGAGGCAGGAACCACTGTTAGTGCCAAAAGGATAAGGCTGCAGCTGCTGCACAGACTTGAAAGATAATGCGTTCCCTCTCTTCTCTTACCAACTGAGATGTCTCAAAAACACCTCCAAAAATCAGTATTTTTATTTCAACCTCTCAGGGGCCAAGGGTGGGCGTGGTGAGGCACCCCCACAGAGGATGCGGAGGGAGAAGGTGAGAGGGAAAGGGGTCGGGTCGCTGTCGCTGGAAGAACAGAGGCGGGAGTACCCAGCAGGAGAGGCACTCACTGAGTCTTATCCAAAACGTCTCGGGATTGAACTCCTTAGTGGTCTCCTGGGCTTCACCGACTGGGTGCGTGTGGCGTGTGCGCCGGGCGGTGGCAGAAGGAAAAGCAGAGGTAAGCGCGGCCACCTCCAGCCCTCATCTCCCCTGCCCGGTCCCCGTCCCAGCCCCCCCGTCCCAGCCCCCGCCAGAGCTTGGCCTCCTCCTGACCCGAAGTCCATCCCCGCGGTTGCCCATCCCAACAGCGTCAGCTCACCCCGCACTCCGGGCAGGAGCAACCTCAGCTCCCCTGCTAGGTGCCGCAGCTGCTCCAAAGGCGGAGCC
Source organism: Pteronotus mesoamericanus (assembly GCF_021234165.1). Classification (NCBI taxonomy): domain Eukaryota; kingdom Metazoa; phylum Chordata; class Mammalia; order Chiroptera; family Mormoopidae; genus Pteronotus; species Pteronotus mesoamericanus. The sequence goes on from NW_026555065.1 coordinate 21,731,469, forward strand.
AGCGTGGGGCGTGCGGGTGCTGCTGCACTCGCCATCTCTCAGTCGAGGGTCTGGGGCCTGCAGACAACAGCCGCCACAGCGGCTGCCCGTGCCGCACTGCAGTAGCCACTCTACTTCCGGGTCTCACAGGCCCGGGTTCGTTTCCGGCAACCGCCAGCCCGCCCCGCCCCGCCCCGCCCCGCCCCGCCCCACAGGCCCGGCCACGCCTCCTCTCGTCCGGCCACGCCTCCCCTACTCCCAGACACCCGGCCAAGCCGCTCTTCCCGCAACCCCTTTTCCCAAACTTGAGGCACAGCTGCAAACGTGAGGCCCAGTCGGAGTTATTTCTTATTCATCATTCATTTATTTGATTGGTTTAAAACACGACAGAGGAAGTAGAGCCCCTAACGCTGCAAGAAAAGGGGACTGAGAGGTAAGAGCGCAAGGGTAGCCAGGGTCGGGCCCAAGTGCGCATAGGTTCCCTGCCTCTAAAGTGGCACCCTTTTCTGCTGAGTTCCAGACACTGTGCTAGGTACTTTACATGAGGTAGTCCTAAAAACACACTGGGCATCAGATACGCCCATACACACCCAGCCCCTGTCCTGTGGATCTAGATATAGGGCTTTCTCTTCACAAAAGTAAATCAATCCTTTGCCTTCTTGAGGAAGGAAGGAATCATGGCATTATTGAGAGACTTTTCTGCTGTCCATTCTGCAGGAATCAGTAGTTCGTAATCCCCCCAACTCCTGGACAGCCAAGAAGCAGCAGCTTTTGAAGCTTGCCCACCAGTACTGGCCTTTTACCTGCTGCTGGGACAGAGGCCTGGGCTACAGAGGTGGATGGTTGAGACATGGCCTTCAGGAGCTCAGGTGGCTTTTTAACTGCGCTGTAAAGCTTCCAAGTTCCTTGGAGTTCAGTGTCCACACACGATAAATGAGAATAGGTGTCAGCAGTGTCAACCAGGTCCGCAAAGGGGAGAAAAAAAAAGCTAGAGTGCCATATGTCATATGAAGAAAGTAGCAGGAACAAATTTGCCAGATGTACAGTAGTAACATAAGAACGTGAACAGGTATGATTTTCAAGTATTTTCCTTGATGGAGATGAGACCTGAAGTTGTGACCAAAGCACCGCTGCAGCAAACTCCAACACAGGTAAGCCATCAAGGGGATGTTAAAGAATGCCAGCTGGAAAGAGGAGCAGAACAGAACCATTAGCTTACTAGTAAGCCCTCAGAGGGGTCAGGACCAGGTCTCACTAACACATTAGGTAGCTCCTAAGAATATGTTGCTTTCTCTCTTGGAGGTTAACTCTCTGATTCTTTATGTTTCAGTCACACTTGTTTATAACACAACAGTTGACTTGTAGTTAGTTGTATATTTTGGCCTGTATCCTTTTGTTCATTTTAAAGGCAAGTATCATTTCATTTATGTTGAAGCCCTCAATAATGTTTAAGGTAGAAATGAACTGAATAGGTATGCATCTATACACGCACACACTTTTTTGGATTAGTTGTGGTGGGGGGGACTTGGGTATCAATATTTTTCTTATCTCTGTATTTTTATTTGAAGTAGCATGTGACTACTGGAATACAAATTAGAAGATTTAAGTTATAATCCAAATTTAGTTGCTATATTATTCATTCATTCATTCATTCATCACCCATTATGTGTCAGACACTGCTATGCTCTAGGCTTGGGACACACTGGTGAACAAGTCAGAAAAGATGCATCACAGAGCATGTATTCTAACAGGGAGAAATCAAAAAGAAAGAAAGAAATAAAATTACAGATTTTGAAACATTCAATAAAGGAAATAACTGGGTCATGAGGGTAACTGGCAGATGAACTCTCTGAGGCCTGAAGCACAGGAATGAGTCAGAGGGAGGAAGTACATTCCAGGCAGAAGAATCAAATGAAAAGCCCAGAGGTGGGTGAGATCTTGGCCTATTAAGGCCAATGGCCTAGAACAGGATGAGCCAGGTGGAAATTGGGGCAGTCAGCAGGACCCAGATCATGTCACTGCTCTGCTTAAAAAGGTTTTAAGCTGAGAAGGAGTGGGTTGATGAAGGTTTTAAAAGTACTACAGCGGCTACTCTGGGGCAAACTGACAGTAAAGAGGCACCTGCAGCAGAGGGAAAACCAGTAAGAGGGTGTGTGCAGTAGCCCAGGCAAGAAATAATTCTGACTTAGGCTACGGTGGTGGTAATGAGATGGAGAGAAGTGGTGGATTCAAGATACGTATTGGAGGTAGAGCAAACAAGGTATTACTTGCTGATGAACTAGATAGAGTATGAGGGAAGGGGAAGACTTGAAGATACATCCTAAAGAAACTGGATGAATTGTGGAACCATTTATTAAAATTGAAAAAACTAGAGAGTAACAAGTTTGGGGTTAGAAATTTAAGGTCCTATAAACTGTTGAGATGCTTGGTAGATATCTAAGGAAAGATATGAAATGGCAGTTGGCTATATAGACACTTGAGGTGCAGAGAAGAGGTCGAGATCAGAGATATAGATTTGACAGTCATGAGACTAGATGATAGGTAAGATCCATTATTAGTGTACCATTTATTCAAATATCAATATATACCCACCCTTTGTTAAGGCTCAGGTTTTACTTAATATAAGAGTTCTCCTGAGAGAAAACCTCCATTCACATGATAAAAAATTAACTGGACCCAGACCTACACACATATGAAATACTGCTTTACAGAGAATGTTCTGGCCTATGGTCAGTATTTGCAGAGGTCTTTCCTATTTGTTTATCTCTAACCCTGCTATCACATTTTATTTACCCTGTTGTGAGTCTGTGAACTCATTTTGAACAATGTTTTTGGATCTCTTCTAACACCTCAGGCCACCACCTCCAGATTTTGGTCCATTAGTCCCATTAAGTGAGAAAAATAAATTATTAGGTAATACTTTTCAAACCTATTTATAGAGATTTGCTATGGGTAAGAGTTTTTTGTGTGTGTTTGTTTTAAAGCTATCTCAGTCAAAATGTAAACCAAATGTATCAGAGTTTCCCAAACAAGTATACTACTAATAGAAAGGCCAGGTCTGGTTTTGCCCAGTGCAGCTTCCATTGGATAAATGACCCACTTTTCTTGTGTCTATTTTTCCTTCCCTTCTTCTGAAATACTTTCCTGCTCCATTATCATAATCAATTTTGGTATAGTCAGAAGTCTATCATTTATTCTACCATAAATCCCTTATTTTATTTTATTTTTTTGTCAATGAAAAGCACAGTGAAACAAACAACAAAAACCAAATCCTCTTTTGCCTCTTATAAGCCCTGCCTGCCAAAAAAGGTATTTTAGATGTTTATAAGAGAATGGGGGAATAAAGAGCTTAGGAAGTGCTTAAAAGGCAAGCAAAAGACCAGTTATTAGACTGCCCGCCAGCAAATTAGGAAGCATGATCTATGTTGTTTAACTTGAGATTTTGGATTTAATTCTTAAGTGTTACACAATTAATCCAACAAAACCAAGATGTTCTTAAATTACATTTCTGATTTCTTACCTGGAGAAGTCCAACCATAAAGGTTACACTGCCTTGTAGGAAATGTCCATCAACAAAGATCCCAAAGGAGAAGCAGCAACCCATTTTGCCTTTAGTAATTTCACCAAAGAACCATGGTCCTGAAGAGGCAGTGGAGAGGAAAGGGGATGATTAAGTAACTATGACTCTAATTACATATATCAGGAACCAAATCACTTGCTTTTCCTCCTAGTGTCCTAAACAGCTTCAACCTATCTGCTGACAAGAAAACTGACTTCCAAAGGGGAGCTTTTTATATAGTATGGTAAAGTGTCATTTTTTTTATTTTGATATTTTGTGTTCTCTGGTGGGAGTTAGTAATGAGCAAAGAAAAGTCCAAAGGTGGGGAAAAAGTGTAAAAAATCAAGCAACAATTAGCCTAAGTAACTTTTAATCACTAAGATACATTAGTAAAAAGCTTTAAAAAGAGACCCACAGTGCTTTCTGCTTCTGTAAGTGGCTAAGTGACTTTTTAAGTATTGGGTATAATAGTTAATATAACAGAAGAATTCAGATATGCCTGAACTCACAGCTCATACCAGTTTCTCTCTTTTTTGAGTTGAGTTTTTAGAAGCCACGCATTAATAAATTATTTACTGAACTACATAGTAGGCATCATGCTTAGTGCTGGGCATAGAGGTGAACAAGAGTGACAAGACATCAGTGGATATTCTAATGAGGGGAGAGATGATGAACACAGAAGATAACCGTAAATTCTGATAAAATAATGAAGGAAATGAAAGGCATGATGAAATAGAGGATAAAACTTTAAGGTAATCAAAGAAAGCTTCTCTGAGGAGATAGCAATTAAACTTAACTATCTTCTGCTTGGCTACTCCCGTACACACCCTTACTGGGGATCAAACCTATAACCTAGGATGTGCCCTGACCAGGAATCGAACCTGTAACCTTTTGATGTATGAGATGACACTCTAACCAACTGAGCCACTCTAACCAACTGAGCCACGCAACCAGGGCCTAACTGTCCTTTAAACATGATAAGAAACAACTTTATTTCCCAAGACCATATCCAAGGAAATGACTTATGAAGGAATCATGTACCACATTCATTAGGTTCTCAAAAGCCTAAATGACTCTATTGTCAAAATTCTCAATATATATCTTGGCAGGTTTCTTAATTGACTCACCCAGCACTGTATACAGAGTCAGCAACAACACAGAATAGTAGAAGATGTTTATTTTGCTCAAGACATGAAGGGAAAATGAGGTCAAATTTATAAATCCTGGAGGTCCTAAAGAGAATAAATTTGAAAAATCCAATGAACACATGCAAAATTCAATTTCTTTATAACATTTTTAGAAGATTTCCATGGGCTATCCTACACACCCAGCAAATCTGTTGTTATATAGTAACTATTCAGATAACACCACTTTAAATTCATAAATTGGCAGGAATCCTGATAAGCCAATTAGAACTGCAAAGGGTAGGAAATTCAAAGCAATGGTGTAGTCGAGAGGAATACATGCACTCACATACATGCACACATGTGTGCACTTGCACACAAATACTTTTTTAAATGACTGAAAACGATAGAAAAATACCTGCCAGATGGACCGTACTATTTATCTTTATGTATGTTTGAAATATAATGCTCTACTCAAAGGATGATCAAGTCTTTGTTTTCTAGGGATTTAGTATAAAAATGTACAAACTTCCCAAAGATATATCAAAATATATCAAAGGCCTATCAAAATTTCTCCATTCTAGTCTTAAATATGAGTATCTGTTCAAATATTCCTTTCCCATATGTGGTACAATTCTTAACTCACAGCTTATTTATTCAACTCTTACTTAACTTACTACCATTGAAAGGGATCCAAAAAACTCTCCAAATGAGCATAGCCTAAAATTTAGTGCCAGAAATCCCAAGTACAAGGTTTTTGCACAGAGAAGCTCCATTCTGTGGCCAAAGACCAAGTACTATAGATCCTCAACCCCAGCCAGCCATTTCACTCATGTATGTGGCTGACCATAAATCAGTCAGCAGAAGACTATGACAGGAAGCATAGTGCACACTGAGCAATACTAGAGGTGAAAACTATTTAAAGAACTGGTCCCAATGATAAGATAGCCTCATGTAAGGTAATTAGTATGTCTTTCTTCATGGGCCAGAATATAACATTGCTCAATGTGCTGACAGTTATTTTTCATACGAAGCCTGATAATGCATGACTTTTCCCACTTTGTGTATTTCGTACTTGCTACTCATTCCTCTTTCAGCTTCTTTCTTGTTCTTGTTTGGTACTTGTCAAAATATTAATCTATATATCTGCCTATAACAATTATTATTTACTATAAATAATCCTTTAACCTTAAAGGCAGCTATGCTTTAAACTTTAAGCACCGAATCACTCATTTGGCTGTACATTAGAATAACTTGGCAGAACTTTTAGAAAAAATACTCAGACCCAGGTCTCACCCTCCAGAGATTCTGATTTATTTGGCCTGGGGAGAGGGAGAGTTTAGACAGCAACCCAGGTAATTCTAAGCAGGCTGATTGAGAAATACTGCTTCAGAGCCATGCTTCCCAGCCTTAACTGCACATTGGAACCATCTCGGCCTTAACTGCATGTTGGAACCTACTGATGCTTAGGTCCTATCCCTGTAGAGATTCTGATATAAGTGGTACTGTGTAGACACTGACATTTTAAGTTCCCCATGGGATTCCAAGTTGTAGTTAAAGTTCAGAAGTGTTGTATAAAGAAAAGAATTGACCTAGAGTTGGAAGACTTGGGTTTTGAGTCTCTCCTCTGTCTCTTCCTAGCTAGGAGACTTTGAACAACCTGTATAACCTCCCCCTAGTTCTCTAATGTTTAAAATGGGGACAGTAATGCCTACTTCACAGAGTTGTTATAAGGATTGAGTAGATAATGCAGGTAAAAATACGCTGTAAATTTTAAATAAGCTCGTAACTACACAAAGATATTGGTATCCCCACATAATGAGGCTGTGGCCCTCCCTCAAACATTTATTTATTTACATTATATGCAGGAAAATTATGTGTGCAGTAATGTTTCTTGAACTTTTTCATAAAAGTTTTTAAAGTAAATACATATATATAAATATATATGAATGAATGTGTGTGTGTGTGTGTGTGTGTGTGTGTGTACATGCAGTAAGATATGTACCAAGAAGGGATAAGGAAAATTTAATTCAACAAGTATTTACTGTCTATTACGCACAAACTCACTGCTGAGTGCTGTGGCAAACAAACCGGAAGTAGAAAACAAAAGCTCCTATATTGAAGAACTTATGGTTTGGCCAAGGAGAAAATGTATATACATTTGAAGTGGTTATGTAGAGCCAAGTGATTGGCTAATTATGTATCAATTAATCATCAGGAAGGAAGGACTATAGGGACTCAGAGAAACAAGAGTTAATTATGACCTGGAATGGTTAGAGAAAATGATATGGAAAAAGAGGGTTTGAAGTGGGCCCTAAAGGAGGCTAAGATTTAGACAAGTTTAGAAAAATAATTTAAATTAGAGATGGTAGCCTGGGCAAAAACACAGAAGTGGAAATGAGCATGGTATGAACAATGAAAAACTGCCTAGGCTGAAATACAGGTAACTGGCTGAAAATATGACACGTTAGATAAGGCCAGATTATGGAAGATCTTTAATGTCTGTCCGAGATGTTTGGTCATTTTGAGCTATATTGTGATTTTTTCCCTCCATTTTGGGTGATTCTCATGAAGCAGCAAATGACTGAGAGTTTTGTTCTGTTTTGTTTTTAAGATAGAGTACTGTGGAAAACTTATGAGTTTGAAGTGAACACCTCAGAGAGCTCAGGCAAATATAACATATTCATATTTACCACTTGGTAATAGTGAAGGCACTACGTGATACTTTAAAATAAAGTCTTCTAAGAATAAAAGGAACTATGACTAACCTTTAAACTCTAGATATCCTCGGTGCCTAAAAATAATAAGAATGGAGAGCTGGATCAGCACGATCATCACAAAAAGGATCCGGGCCTGCAGAGAAATAGATGTTAATGTGAACTAGATACATGGATACAGCTTTGGTTAAGGTTTTTAAAATGGCCTCATTAACAAAAATGGAAATGACATCATTATAGAAATTACTATATAAGAAAAATATATGGTCAAAGAAAATCAAACATCTGATCCACCAAAAAAAGAAAACTGTAAGTTGCTTCAGCATTACTCTTTCAGAATTTTGATCCTTAGACCAATGTTGAAACTAAGTAAGTTCATATAGCTATAAAAAATGATCAAATTAAAATAGTCCACTTTTATTGTTTTAGGAGAAGCATAATTTGTTTAGCCTTTAATTTAAAGTTTCAAAAGAGTACAGAAAAACAGTACAAACAGTACACAGTACCCTGCAGCTTAGTGAACAGAGACTGCATTTTCTTTTTGCTTTCTCCATCAAGAAATCATTCACTTAGAGATTAACTCACAATAAAGAGACATGGACTCTAGGTCCTTGTTTCTCAAAGTATGGTCCCCAAATTATCATTGGAATCACCTTGAGCTTGTTGTGAATGCAGACTCTCAGGCCCTATCTCAGCCCTCCTGAATTAGAATATGCCTTTACTAATATTCCCAGGTAATCTATAAGAACATGAAAGTTTCCAAAGCCTGATCTAAGTGGTTATTAAAAATCCCCAAAAGAAAAATAAATGAGACAAAAGATTTGTAAAAATGAGATACAGATACCTATTAGTCATATTTTTAAAAACTCAATCACACAAGTAATAAAAGGCAAATTAAAATAATAATCAATTTGCCCTGGCCGGTGTGGCTCAGTTGGTTGGAGCATTTTCCCATAAACTGAAAGGTCGCGGGTTTGACTCCTGGTCAGGGCACATGCCTATGTTGCAGGTTCGGTCCCTGGTCAGGTACATACAAGAGGCACCTATAGATGTTTTTCTCTCACATCTCCCTCCCCTCCCCTCTCTCTGAAAGCCAGTGGGCATGTCACAATTATGAATTATTATTATTATTAAATTATTAATTAACAGTAGCCAATTAACATTTTAAGTCTGTGAGCATACACACTGAAGTAATCTCAGGTGAAATTAAATGAGGTTTAAATTTTCTTAACATTGTAGTGTATATCTTTTGTATGGTTTATGTATAGAATAATGTGTCTGCTCCTCCCCAAAACTACTATATGCAAAAACTTAGTTACAAGCAGTATTTATATAATAGAGGGAAAAACTGGAAACAACCACTCAACAATAGGGAAGTATTTAAGGTGTATCTATGACAATATAATGCAGTCCATAAACATGTTATTAAATAATATAAATTGATGTAAGACAATAGTCAAAACAAATTCCTCCATGCAAAAAAAAGTCAGAGAGCAAAAGAGAATTAAATGTATATTTACCATTTTATATTAAAATCTAATATACAAATTTATATGAGAGAAAAATAGACTATCATAATGACAAATGCAATGGTTATAATGGGTGGTATGATAAAAGAATAACATGGGAATGGTTTCGCTTTATTCCTAAAATTTCCAGGTTTTCTACATTTAGGATGTATTATTTTAGCAAGAAGAAATATTATTTTTAAAAGATCCATAATCCAACTTAGCACAGTCCCTATAATTCCCTAAGTTATTCTGGTTTTATGGCATTGGTTAGAGCCAGAACCCAAACGAGGTATTATTTGCCCATGCTGTTGTTTCTTTTAATTGCTTTTAATGCTTTTAAAAGCATTTTATTCTTCTAGATGAATAACCAAACTTTTCATTTTATAAGGTTCAGCTTGCTCATCACATGACTGTTTATGACTTTGGACCTACCAAATCCAGTGAAAACACACATAACATTAGGTTGAATTTACTCACCACCATGCAGTGGTCAGTAAGAAGAACAAATGATGCCAGAGGGTTGAATCTGAGCTGATTGTCTTCTTGAAGAGAAAATATGTGGTGAACACTCTTAGTTCTTCCAGCAGAATCCTAGTTAGAAGCAGACCAGAGAAGTAACTCCCATGCTACTTTTTTTCATTTACTTTTGATTCTTTATAAGCACTTTACATAAAACTTCTTTAAAACCTTGTAATTCTAGCTTTAAATTGGAAATATCACCAAGTACTCACAGTGTATTTTCTATGTAAAAAAAAAAAAATCTACATTTCCCTATGTTCACTGAAAAGGCCTAGAAATAACACACCCAATAGCAGTGAGCTAGCTGGACCAGTGTCAATTGTGATCTCAAAATACTGTTTTTCACTACAAGGAGCCAGTGCTCTTTAGAAAAATGGCTGATTACAGTTCTTGAGTAAGAAATGCAAAAGAAGAGCTTGGAATATCTTGTCATACTGCAAAGCAAGAAAACTAACAAAGATTACTAGGATTGTATCCGAGGACTTAGTGGCCAAATTGGAGAGGCTCCCACTAGCCAAAGATGGAATTTAAGCATCAAAAAGAATAAATACAATGTATTGAAACACATATTTTTTTTAAACATTGACTTCATGACACTAAGACTAGAAGACTCATTTAAATGGTTACCTTTGGCAGGTGCTAGAGAAGTGACTCTTTATTCTGAAAATTGGTATAGAAAACGGCGGGTGGAGGAAGAATTAAGCATTTGTCCTGCCTTTCCTATATGAACTCTATATCTGGGTGCCAAATGGTTTCTTTATTTGAAACCATTCTAATAGTCCTATAGTCCTATAATAAGGAGTAGCAATTTGAGTATCATTTTACATTTTTAATGAAATAATGGATCTAGCCAAAGATCATCAATAGCTGCCAGAAATCCTTCATGAAAAGCTGGTGGGGAGCTTCTAACAAATGGAGGGATAAGCCAGCAGTGTGCTGGAGCTGGCTTGACTGGCTCACAATGGCCAATTGTTAAATCTTCAGGAATTCTGCAAGCTTGCAAGCTGGTTGATATTCTGTTGCGAGGTATATTTATTCCACGGAAACTGGTATAAATCAGGGAAACACTACAAAGCAGTCCCCACCCCAAACATCCTCCAAGTTGGTTGTTAAATATTTACCAGCACAGCATTGGATAGGGTTAACAATACCTGAATATATTAATCAATCTTAACATTACTGAAAGAGAGACAACCAGATATTATAGGCTTCTGGTGTCTATACACATATAGACAGAAAACAGATCATTTTTTGCCTGGAAATGAGAGTAGTGAGAAAGTAGTTAAGGGCACAAGAAAACTTTTGAGGATGATACATCATATTGATTGTAGTAGTGGTCTCAAGGATAAATACGTATGTATATCAAAACTCACCAAATTGTATTCTTTAAATACACAGAGTGTTTTATATGTAAATTGTACCTCAATAATATTGCAAGAAATGTTAAACATATAAAAAGTATATGTGATGTCATATTTTTACTACGGATTCAAATAAATAGCCAGAAATGTCTCAAGGAATATAAAGGTTTTTTCCTCATAAAACTGCAGAAACTGAGATTCTGAAGCAGTCCAAGAATGTGGTAGTTCCCCATTCCTAAAGTGAGTGGATCTCCTATGGTTGCTCCTACTTCTAACCCATGACTGCAAATACAGGGAATATTAGGTGCACTTATACCTTCAAGCCTTTTTTAAATGACCAGCTTCTAATATGAAAGACATAAAGAGTTCAGCTCCAGCCATTCCTCCTTCCAGATCCTTCCTGTGTATTTCTTCTTCCTCCTAAGCACAACACTTCAAAGGTGGTGGCATTGCAAAGTGACCTCTCTTGTTTCCTCCTCATCTATGAATTGGGGATAAAGCTATTCCCCATATGGGATTGTTATAGAAGTTAAATAAAATATTTAACTGCCTGGCATCCTGGCATCTCTTTAGGGCGAGCCCAGTGAGCTCAGTAAACTCAGTATACAGCTTCTTCCTCCTCAAAATACTTCTTTGTAACAAAAAAAAAGTGATGAAAATAATTTCATGTGTTTCCTAAAGGATTACTTCATGTTTCAAAATGACTTAATATTAGGTTAAATAGTTCAAAACTGTCATCAAATCAAAAAGTTGTAGAAATTGACAGAATTTTTTTTAGAAACTAATTTCTGAGCACAATCTATCCCTTCAAGAGTTCCATATTGTTGATGAAACTGCTCTATTTTGGTAACAATCATCCTTTCTACTCTCGCAGGTGCTAGTGTATTAAATGCCCCCCAGGTTGAATCAGAATAATGCCAGGCAGACTGTTACTGTAATGCTATGAATGCATACTCCTCAAACAAAAAAACCCTTTGATGCCTAGAAAATTCTTTGTCCTAGAGCTTTCAAAATAGTGACACGATTTTCCTGTACTTGGAGACAGCAATCAAAGGCATGGATACATAAATACATGTTTTCTGACATCCTATTATCTTTTGGTATGTTGGTGAATTTTTTCCCATTTTTAAAAGACACTAGCCAAAACTGAAAAAAAAAGAAAAGAAAAAACACCCAAAAGATTGATTCCCTGAGGTGAGAAATAGGAGGGGTCTGTGGCCAGTAGTTACACATTCTTTTCCTCTAATCAGTTTTTAGTCTAATAGTAGAATTACTCCTGCGTGCCCATTTTCAGAACATACTAAATCCAATGTATCCAATTTTTTTATTACACTTAGTTTCATCTTTACCAGCTGACAAAACAAACATCCAAGTTAGAGTTCAGTGTGGTTATAGCCTAATGATTTATATAGCAAACTGAATATTACTAACTTACCTGGACAATTACTTCTATGTTATGTGTACCATTACTGTAGTTTCTGGGGTTCCACTTCAATGTGAAAATAGGACCAGACAAATGAATAGCTTGCCCTAAATGAACTCCATCAATCTTAACTGTGACAGAAGTAATGGAGGATAACGAAAAGGCCAAAATTCTAAAATGAAAGCATATATAAAATTTGGTTTTAGTATTTGTTATTATTTTTATAAATAAAAATAACCCTATAATTACCTGAAAATGTGTAAGTATAGGCAGAACCATCACACTGTGCAACTATAGGGACCACTATATGTATGATCTAGTCTTTCTGAATGGTGACTTTTGGAGCAAACCTGAACTGGTGAGAAATTAGGAACTATTCTTTTATTTTTTTAGAAAGGAAAGTCAATTTTCTTTTGACAAATCAAGCTGAAATAGATCCAAAGTTCTTTCTGAATAAACTCCAGATGTCCTGGTTTTTTCTCATAGAAGAGAATATAGGTTAGACACCTCAGTTTGCTAATCTATTGTAAAGTCTACCATCCACTCCTTTGGCTCTTCTACCTACCTGGAAGAAGCAATGCCACAAATGAGACTGAGGCTACCAGGCCCCAGAGAATATAACACTTAAATCTGATATCCAGCGCCTATCAAAAAACCCGACTGAGAGATATATGTTTCACTTCACTAGTAATCAAAAAATATATTAAAACAGCTTGATATTGTTTTTCCAGATTAAATAGTAAATCTTTTTAGAAGTACAATATCAAGTAATGATAAGGGTGCAGTGAAATTGGCACTCATATTGCCTGGTGGCCTATAAATTAGTGTCTGTTTTAAAAAGTAATTGGTTGGGTACCTTATACACTAGTGGTGGGAATGTAAAAGGGTAAAGCCACTATGGAAAACAGTACGGTAGTTCCTCAGAAATGTAAATATGTGATTACTACATGATCCAGCAATTGCACTTCTGGATAGATACCCAAAAGAATTAGAGTTTTCAAAATAGGGACACAATTTTGAATGCAGGAATTTAAACAGGTATCTGTACAACCATGTTCCTAGTAGCGCTGTTCACGGTTGCCAAAAGGTGAAAGCACAAGTGACTATGGACAGATGAATGGATAAACAAAATGTGGCACATCCATAAAGTGGAATATTATTCAGGATCTAAAAAGAAGGAAATTCTGACACATGCTACAACATGGGTGAACCTTGAGGACATTATGCTAAGTGAAATAAGCCGGTCACAAAAGGACAAAAAAGTCCACTTACATAAGGTAACTAGAGTAGTCAAATTCATAGAGACAGACAGTAGAATGTTGATTGCTAGGGGCTGGGGGGAGTTAGGAAGAAGAGACTTGTTGCTGAATGGGTGCAGAGTTTCAGTTTTGCAAAATCAAGTTCTGGCGATAGATGATGGTGACAGTTGCACAACGATACATAATACCACTGAACCGTACACCTAAAAATGGTTATTGAAATGGTAAATTTTATGTATGTACATTTTACCATAGTTTTTTAAAAAGGAATAATGATTTTGTTGACAGATACAAAAAAGGTAATGGGCAATCTTTATCAACATTCTTACAGGAATTCAAATTCTGTCACTTAGAATCCCACTTCTAGAATGTTATCTAAAAGAATTACTCAAATGAAGGGAGACTCTATACATATCAATTACTTATCTCCAAGTTAGAAAAAAAAGCTAAAAATTCACAGAAAGATAGGAAGATGGTGAGATAAATTGTACATTTTCTCTGTTGAAAGAAAAAAATGTAGGAATTCAAATAGCCTGTGCCCTGCTTACAACTATGTAAAAATATGCCTAAAAGAGAATGCCTGCTGCCCTGACTGGGTGTGGCTTAGTGGGTGGGGTGTCTTACCACAAAGTGAAAGGTCGCCAGTTCGATTCCAGGTCAGGGCACATGCCTGGGTTGCAGGCCCAATCCCCAGCTGGGGCCATGCGGGAGGCAACTGATCAATGTTTCTCTTGCACATTGATGTTTCTGTACCTCTCTTTCTCCCTCCCTTCCCCTCTCTCTAAAAATAAATAAATAAAATCTTTTAAAAAGAGAGAGAGAAAATGCCTGCTAAGATAAACTCAAAATCATTAATAATAGTTCTATTGGTGGGGGGAGGGATAGACATAATCCCACACCCTATTCTCTAAAAGTGGTGGTTATATTATTTTTCAAAATAAAATTTAAAAGAGTATAAAGTATATACAGGTATATTTAAAAGAGTGCCCTTGTGTTCGAGAAAGGTTATTAATCTCCTTAATTCACATTGTCATATTCACATGGCAACTGAATATTCAATTCCATAAGGTTTATATAGCTTTTACTTTTTTGGAAGGCTATGTGGCCAAATGAAAAAAAATTCTAATGTATAATGTAAATATTTTTAAGTATTATACAAAAGAATATGTACATTATGATTACAGCAATATAACAACATGCAAATAAAAAGGTAGGATAAAATATACAAAAGTAATAATGGTAGGATTATGGGTTTCTGGATGGTTTTTAAACTTTCAGCAGCTTAAAATATATTTTTTAACTGAATTGGAATGAAACAGTAAGCATTTTATCTTTACATAATGTTTAGATTGTTGAGACAACTAAAGTGAATATCTCATAGATATTACATGGGAATGCAGTTACAATGATTTATTCTCCATATCAATATCAAACTAAAAGTGAATTATGAAAAATTTTTACATACCTGATGTGTGTTGAGTGAAGGAGTCTTTCCAATGGTTCATGTTTAGGACAACTATAGAGGAGTGACTTAGGATTGGTGATAAGAACCACAGGCCACTCGCCAAAGATCAAATCTGCAAAGCTAAAGAGGTCATGATCAAAAGCAAAGATGCGGTACCTAGAGACCAGAGAACAGTAAGGCAATTCAGTCACTTCATTCATGAAGATTACATGCAGAACAAAGATAAAAATACAAAAGTACACTTTTTTGAGATCATGAATTTGAATGCCAAGTAAATAATATTGTTTCTCTCTCTTCTTCCCTTGCCCCTATCACTTTATACCTCACATTTGTCACAACCAGGATCTGTCTAAAGCAAGGAATTTAACTGTGCCCTAGAAAAATATCTGGTACATAGCATGCACTCTAATTTTTTAAATAAATGCTTGTTGAGTTAATTCATTTAATTTCTATACTTTTGACTATTTTGAACCTGAGATATCCATCATAAGCCTAATACCTGACATTCTTCATATCATCGTTACATAATATATTAAATACAATTCGAAACCTTTCACTTGTCTTTTAAATCTGTATTTCTACAATTCCAAAGAAATTAACCAAAGATAAGTTGTCTTGATTTTCTAAATGCACAATGAAAGGTATAAATACTCATTAAAGAATAACCAAAGTTTTGTATTTTCTAAATTTTAGAACTGAGAAATGATTAACTATGGCAGAAACAATAGTGCTCACCAAATACTCCACATGCTCCCCTGCATGTCCCAGTCTCCCTGGCATTATGCTGGGACCATAGGACTAGTTCTGGCCAATGGGCTGTGAACAGAAGTGACATGTATCACACTTCTGGTCCCAAGATCTTAAGAGTGTGTGTGAGTTCCCATATTCTCTTCCCTCCCTTGGAAGTGTTGAGATAGTGGCCTTAAAAGATGGAGGAAGTCTTACCCTGTCTCGTGTGGCTCAGTGAATTGAGTGCGAGCCTGCAAACCAAAAGGTTGCCAGTTTGATTCCCAATCAGGGCACATGCCTGGGTTACAGGCCAGGTCCCCAACTGTGAGTGTGTGAGAGGCAACGGAGATATCTCTCACACATCAACGTTTCTCTCCCTCTCTTTCTCCTTCCCTTTCCCTCTCTAAAAATAAATAAATAAAATCTTAAAAGAAAAATAAGATGGAGGAAGTCTCAATCCCTGTCACCCTGTGGAAAAGAGCGTGACTGACGCATAACAGCTTTACATGAATGGAAAAATAGACATCTGTTTTGTTAAGCCACTGATATTTCTAGGTTTATTTGCATCCACAACAAAGCCTAGCCTAGTATTTCTAATATACTGTTATTAAAACCTATTTTACTAATACAACTTAAATGTTTAGTAAGGGCAGGTAAAGGTTAGGTTCTTTTAGTAAACCTCCGGATAAAACCCCAGGCTTGGAACACAGGGGAGCAGGTGGAAAGAGAAAGGCAAAAAATGGTTTCATAATAAATATCACTTAACTTGTAACTGTAGTATTTATAAGAAATAAAGAGGATGATCCAGGATTAGGAAGGCTACCTGGTAAAAGGCAATCTCATCTCAGCCCAGCCCACAGCTTCACAGTCATGAATAGGTAGGTTTTAGTTCAAAGTAATTACAGTAGCCAGCTAATTACAGGCTTCAAGCGTAGCTCTTACATAGATTTTTAAAAAGCCAACTAAAATGAGTAAGTACCACCTATAATGTAAAGCTGCTTTTTAATTAATGGAGGTAGTTAAAACTAGAAACAAAACATATTCAGCTCAGCAAATATTTATTGGGTCCCTAAATATCTTCAGAGCATTGAGTTTTAATAAATTAAACAGCAATTGATAATATTAAACAATGAAATGATATCATCTATACTTAAACTATTTCATTTAAATAGTTCTTTCAAAATATACATGAGATGATGCTCATGTATACTTAAACTATTGCACTTAAATAGTCATTATCAACATTATAATATATTCTCTCTGTATATTTAATTATACTGTATGCTTTTGATAAATAAGTTATATTTCTTCTTAGAAAGATTTTAACCTTAACAAAACCAACTATCATCTATTTGAAGAACTTAAATCACTAACATCTTGTAGCAATAACTAGAAAAGTAGATATAAAATTCAAGGAGAAAAAAATGACATATTTCTAGTCCTAGTGTTTGTCAAAGTGTGGTCAATAGAGTGCCTGGTGTGCTTTTAAAATACAGTTTCTTGGGTCCTAACCCAGACAAACATAATCAAAATCTCTAGAGATAGAGCCTAGAAATTTTTATTTTTAGTAAAATCCTGCATAATTCTTATGCACACTAGAGTTTGAGAACTATTTCCTAATGGTTATGTCTTGAAAATCCAATATAACATAGTGATAGCAAACATAACTGTTGCAACAAGGATTTTGCATAATGACAAAGATTGCCAGGTACATATATTACTTCAAAAACATAGAGATATCACAAGTTTTTCCTTGACTGGGATCACCCATGACGGCAATAAGAAAACTATCATTACTTTAGGGAATGTAACATGTATAAGCTTTACTCTGTGAGGTAGTTCCCTTACCTTCTATTATTCTTCCAGTCTCCCACTTCAAGTTCCAAAGTGCCCTGGAAGTGACGAGTGTGCAGAACAGGCATCAGTCCACCAAGTGTATGGAGGTGCCCACACAAATAAGCTGTAGCTGAACTAAACAATGAAAAATAAATAGAATAATGAACAAAGATAACTGGTGGTGCCAAACTAATAAAAATATCTCTTCAGGAAAGCAGGACAGGTAGAGCAACATAAAATAATTAAAAACAATTAATTTTGATTTTGGAAGCCTGCATCACCTCATCATTGACCGAATTCCTGGTGATGGAGAAAGAATAGTGGATGTTGGATAGTGTCCAAACCAAATACTGTGGTTGCTCCGACTACTTTCCTTTGCCAGTAATGAAAGTTCCTCCATCCGTTTCTGAAATGGGAGAAAAATAGAATATCTTTAATTAGAGCTTAGCCTAAAATCTAATGTCAACAGATTAAACCATTCCCTTTAAGTATCATAAGAATAAGTACATTATGTTTTGGGCTGAAACCCTGCTGATTAATGACCTGTATGGACCTTTGTAAGTTTCAAACTATTTCACATGCAATATAATTCATTTGATCCTAAAAATATCTCTGTGCTTTGTAACATTATCACCATTTGATAGATAAGGAAACAGAAATAATCTTTAACTTATAAATTTTTATTTATAAATTTCTTTATAAAAATAAAGAACCACTAATCTTTTCAGCTCTGTATACCACACTGCAATTAATAGAGGATACTAACACTAAAACGAGATGTAAATATGTCCACAGAAAGCCTTATACCTGAACGTTTCTAACAGTTCTTCTCATAACAGCCAAAAATTAGAAGCCATCAACAAATTGCATATATCCATACAATGGAATACTACTTACCAATAAAAAAGAAAGAACTACTGATATATACAATAATATGGATAAATCTCAGAAACATTATAGTGAGCAAAGGAAGACGGGTACAAGATACATTCTGAATGATCTCATTTTTTATATAAAATTCTAGAAAAAGCAAAACTAATCTATGCTGACAAAAAACCAAGTAGTTGTCCTCTGAGACTGGGGATGGAGACTGACTTCGCTCACAAGAGAACTTTCTGGGGTGATGGGAATGTTCTGCCTTGATTGTAGTGAGAGTTACACCAGTACAGACACTTCTCAAAACCCTCCAAACAGCTGACATGAGTACAATTTTATTGTATGTAAATAATCCCTCAAGAAGTTGATTTCAAAAATAACTTGCATGTATATAATATACATTAATATTATCTGTAAAGTGCTTATAGCAATAAATTCCTGGACCTTACCCTCAAGTTTTCTAATTTGATACATCTCAGGTAAAGCCTGGAAATCTTCATTTTACAAGACTCCAGCTGATTTTTATGCAGATGATCCTTTAATTACACCTTAAAAAACATTATTCTAAGGAGTACATTTTAAAAATAACATTATCAACTTTGCCTAAGGACACTTGGTAGGTAGGAAACAAAATACACCTTCAATAAATAAAATGCCTAATACAACACAATGTATCAGACCAGACAATATTCTGTTCATTTGATTTCAAGCCCCTCTGAACCCTCCTATCACTTTGAATTCTTGTAGCACTTAGCAAATACTGCCTTTTATTATAGTTATCTCTGCACTGGTCTTATACCCAACCACTAGATTAAATATCTTAAGAGGCCAAGGACTTGATCTTATCCCCTTTGTATTGTTATACATGGGCACATACATCTTGCATATGGGTATGTGCTCACTAAGCATTTAATGAGTTGACATTTGTTGTACCAAGGAGCAATGAGAAGTTCTCAGATGGACTTTGCAGGCAGTTTTATCCATTTTGTAATGTAGTTTTCACCTACATTACAAAAAAATACTTTAAAAGAAACTCAAGGGTCAAATCAAGGAACATGTATAAAGGATCCATGGACAAAGCCAAAGTGGGGAAGGATTGAGGGAGGGAGGTAAGGGTGAGTGGGGCAGGGGAAAATGGTGGTGGGAAAATGGAGACAAATGTATTTGAACAATAAAAAATAAAAAGAAAAAAGAAAAGAAACATATATTTCAATGGTTGTCTTTCTCTTAAAAAAATATAGACCTTTAATTAAAAAATGGCAACTGTAGGGTTTTAGCAGTATACCATATAGTATACAAAATGGTATGCCCTGAACCTTGCTAAGTGCATCTTGCACTTAGTACACATTTAATAAATGTTCACTAAATAAACATAAAAAGTGAGGTACTTCTTTCCCAAATTTTGGGACAAGAATAGGGATAGCAATAATAGTGCTGAAGTGGCCAGTAATTTATTTTGGCCATACCTGTAACCACAGTAAAATTTTTTCTCAAGCATTTCTAGAGGAGGACTTGTTTACCTAGGATAATTTTAAGTGAGTTACATGTATCTAAGAAAAATGTTAGCTACAAAAAGAAGTGAGATTTTTACTGTACCTCATCTAAAATTCCAAAGAAATTATAGGGTCTCTTCGGCCCTAGATATAAGGTGGCATCCAAAGAGATAAAAGAATAGTTGCCAAAGGGAGTACTGTAGACATAATGGAAAGGGCCATCCCTGCGTACAGCAGAATATTTCCTAAAAAATACAATACAGAAAACTTTTAGTGCAATCATAATAAGACAGAGTAAGTTTAAATTTCTTCCCTAACATCACATTATATTTTGCCTCCTTTGAAAAGGAAATTTCATGACATGAAGGAGAAACAGGCTGAACTAGATCCACGATGGATAAATTGTAAAAGAAATGTAAAAAATTTTTTCCCATTGTCTCCAAGACAGGAACCAAAACACAAAGTCACCAAGTAAAACAGAGAAGTGCAGGGGCAGGCGTGGGGGTGGGGGTGGAGTTCAAGCAGTCCGCTAAACATTTAAAAAGAGGTCAGAATCCAGTGCAATGGTACTTACCAAACATTAACAATTATATGAGGTCCTACTACGTACCTAGTAGAATTCTTGATGCAGTGAGATATAAACACTTTACATCTTTCAACAGGATTATAGACACTTAACTCACAATAAAACCTTGTAAAGAAGTAATCAAACCTGGAGAAAAATGGTAGTCTAGGTATGGGTCAGTAAATCTTATTCAGTTCCTGAAAATACACTGATAACATATACAGGGTCCACATCCAGTAATGGAAGTGCACACCACCTTAAGTGTCAATGGTGACAGCTGTCCATAATCTGTAAGAGTCGAGAGTAGGGAGGAAGGATGGGTAGCCACCTGTTAAGCATTTGTTGAATAAATGTGAAGGAAATTATAGACTACATTGGTGCATACCTATATTATTCAAATGTCAGAACATAAGAAAATATCTAAGTGTCTTCTATGACTTTTTACCTAAGAGCATATATGAAAACATACAAATAAACTTCTGAAACTTAATGTGCTATCAGGGAGCTATGTTTAAGTCACAACAGCCATCAAATACATCATGAAATAATATATTATCATAGTTATTACAATTAACAGTCAATTCTATTGCCTCTCTTCTTTAATTTCTATTTCAGGATTTTTTCATCATTAAAAATTTTATTTATATTTTCCTGCTTAATTTGTTTTCAGAGTTTTTCTTCAGGATTTTATAATCTCATATGTTTCTATTCCTATATTTTTGACACATTAAAATCCAACTATCTAAAAATATTTTAAAAATATTTAAAGGCAAAGGTTAAAATATGTGATAGTTAATAACATGTTTTTGAATTCTGGATTTTGGCATTGTCTGAGGCATTTTTATGCTCAAGATTTAAGATTTTTTTTCCCCTCAGGTTGATATTTCTATATATCTCTAGCAAAATGCCATTTATTAAACTCAGATAAGGTTAGGCTGTTAGAAACAAAAATATAAAGGTAAGAAACTTTAAAGTGACTACTTTCCCAATAAACAGTCAGATCATAAGTCTTGTTAATTCTTTGAAAATGTTTCTTAACTCCATTTTCATAGTCACAATCAAAGATACAAACTGTTAATAAAAGTGAAAGATTTTCATCTGTGTCCTTTTCTCACATGAACAAAGAAGGACTACCTCCTCTTTTAAGTTATGGTGACTCTAATTATATATTAACCAATTCCTTTTTTTTAACTTTTATCTATTTATTTTTAGACAAAGGAGATGGGAGGGAGAGAGGAAGAGAAACATCAATGTGCAAGAGGTATCAGAGATCCATCAATCGGCTGCCTCTCACATGCCCCCAACTGGGGGCCTGGCCCACAACCCAAGCGTGTGCCCTGACTGGGAATTGGACCAGCAATCCTTTGGTTCCCAGACTGGCACTCAGTCCACAGAGCCACATCAGCCAGGGCTAACCAATCTAACCAATCCTTTTTGACTTATCATCCTCATATTGATATTACCATCCCCCTATCCAGGAACTTTATTCAACTATTCATCTTCTATTCATTTCAGGCCTCTTCCATATTATGACCAGATTACTGCAGGACTCTCCTATTTGGTATCTATACAACTTCATTATCTCCCTCTTTTTTATTTTTTATTCCTATCTTTTGTTGTTGTGCAATTGTTTTTTATAAAATACTAGTGTCCATCTAAGTTTCTATGCTTCTCACTTAAGATGTCCATAAATGGCCCCAAGCTACCAATATCATATAAGTCCTCATTACGAACCTTTATTTTTGTGATAACCAGTTTCCTTACTGCCCTCAAAAGTTCATTTTAGCTTTTAAAACCTAGGGTTTTTGTTTGTTTGTTTTGCCTAAAATATGCTCTTTGAAGTCTTACTCTTCCAAAAGCTACCCATCTTTTAAGACTGGACACAATTTTCATTTCTTTTATGGAATCTTCCCTAACTTGCAACTATTAGATAAGTAAGTTCTAAAAACCTAATGCACAGTATAGTAACTATAGTTAACAATGTTTATTATAACTTCAAAAATGAAAAGAGACTAGATCTTAATTCTTCTCATCACAAAAAAGAAATGATAATTATGTGACATGACAGAGGTTTTAGCTATGGTGGTAATCATATTGCAATATATAAATGTAGCACATGAACATGCTCTACATCTTAAACTTATACAATACTGTATGTCAATTATATCCAATTTATAAATTTTTTAAAAATAAAAAAGTCTTTACTCTGTCCACCCCAAGTAACCTCTGCCTTTTCTGATTTCCCATAGTGATGATCATGTGTAACAAAAAATCTAGCATGTAATCAGCCATTCCTCCTTGTTCTTTTCTAATTTTTATCTCCCTTAGCGAGACAAACTTCCTTGAAGGTAGAGGCTGTATTTTTAATATTAACTTTTGTATCTCTCATACTATCTAAGTAATGATAGACTCTTAATAAATATTCACTACTTCACTGACAATGCAGAAATACCATGAAATTACAACCAAAAGAGGAATCTCAACACATTCAAATTATAGAATTGGTTTTCTAACTCAAAGATCCTTTTACATTTGGTCTTTTTCATATTCATGGCACGTAAAGAAAATTTTAATATTTGTATGACATAATGGAATGTAAGGACAAAGCAGCCAAGGGTGACTGACTGGGCTTTTCACCCACCCCAAAGACAGAAAATCAGTTACCTCAGTATTCCTAAAACCTATAGTACTCTAGTTAACAAGCTCTGGTCTAAATGACTTCTGCTACGCATCAAGGGCAAAAAATGTCTCTGTGTAATATTGAAAGGACCAACGGAAACAAAAACAATTAAAGGAAAGAACAAGCCCCAAAACAAAAACAAAAAACCTGTCACAAACATAAAAAGGAAAAAAATCCTTCTTTTCTAAATTACCAGAGTTTCTATAAATAGAAATTTCATCTGTTATAAAGTGTTTTTACCCATTCATAGACTGTACCCTTCTTATAACACATCATGTTCTGTCTTCTGTTCATTACAGTACCTGTAATAATTCTCGACACTCTCCAGACTTGGAAGATTGAATGTATCTAATAAAAAAGAAAAGAGCAAACATCATCTATATTAAAAAGAAATATGCAAACATGCTGACGATTAAAGAAAAATAATTCTTTCAATAATATTTTAAATGGTAGAATGCCAATGAATTAGATTGATAATTTTTATAATTTGAAAATACAATTCAGATTATCTGGAAACTTACTTAAGGTATCTAGTATACTGGAGAATAAGGAATACTTTGAATTATGTACTATTTAAAATATACATCGAGTGGATCCAAGGTGGCAGAAGAGTGTGTTGAAGCTACACTAACCTCCTCCCAATCTGGAATTACAACCAAATTGTAGAGAATTCATCCTGAACAACCAACTGAACTCTGGCTAGAGAGAAGCCTTATAACCACAGACAGACAGAAGAAATTACTTCACCGCAGTGAGACTGGTAGGGAGTGCAGAGGAGATACAAGAAGGCTAACTGGCCTCCCATAGGCAGCAGCTGATATTTGATGCCTATGGGATACTTCAGCAGTCAGGGGGCTCCCCCCAAGAAGTATAGGGTCTAAACCCTAAGCTGGGCTCCCCAGAATACAGCACCAGAGCCAGAAAGGAACCCAGACAACATCTAGCTTTAAAAATCTGCAGGGTTTCTGTCTGCAGAGAGAGAGCTGGAGACTCAGAGAGCCTTTTAAGGGACCAACACACAAAATTTTATTTGCAGCCACTTACCCTAGACTAGAGCAGAAGGAGGGCAGAGTGAACTAGGGACGATGGAGGAGAGTCTGGGGTTGGTGGCTCTGGGGAGAGAACTGAACGAACAGCCACTAGGATCCCTGTGCTGAGTCATGCCCCATACTGCAGAAACCACCTTTCTCAGGCAGAGCAGTCCTCTCCCAATGGCATCAGTCTGAGGAGAAGCAATAGCCCTGCTCACAGGAATTACTCTACCCCACCCTGTGGAGCTTAAGCCAAACTACTGATTACAGCTTCAGGCTATATCACTGATTATTTTAATAACTAAGGTAGACTTTTGTGAACTCTATGAGACTTCAGCTGACCCTCCCCAGGGCCTGATGCTGATAAAAGCCAGCCTGGGTACACAGCCTAGTTCTTTCTTCACAAAAACAGCCCCAGCAGAGGGATTTACATGCAGTGGGTCACTGATAGCTCCAAACAGGTCAGGTTGACCAGGGCCAGTCACAAGCAGTGTCTGACAGAGGCCTACACCACAGTCTTTGCAGATCAACCTAATACATATAAACAAATACAAAGAAGCAGCCACAATGGGAAGACAAAGAAACAGACCTCAAGTGGAAGAACAGAATTCTCCAGAAGAAGAGCTAGATGAAATGGAGGGAAGCAATTTATCAGATAGAGAGTTTAGAGTAATGATTATAAGGATACTCAACAGCATGAAAAAAGACATAGAAACCATGAAAAAGGACCAGTCAGAAATAAAGAATATAATATCTGAAGCAAATAATACACTGGAATGAATAAAGGGTAGATTAGATGAAGTAGATTAGATTGAATCAGTGATTTGGCACACAAGGTAGAAAAAAAAACACCCAGGCAGAGCAGCAAAAAGAAAAATTTTTTTTAAATAAGGAGAACTTAAGAAACAGTTTTGACAACATGAAATGTAACAACATCTGCATCATGGAAATAACAGAAGGAGAAGAGAGCAAGCAAGGGGTCAAGAACCTATTTGAAGAATTAGTGACTGAAAACTTCTCTAATCTGGTGAACGAAAAAGACACACAAATCCAGGAAGCTCAGAGAGTCCCAAACAAATTGGACCCAAAGAGGCCTACACCGAGACAAAGTGACAATGCTTAAAGACAAGGAAAAAATCCTAAAAGCTGCAAGAGAAAAGCAGGTAGTTACATACAAAGGAGCACTAATTAGACTGTCATCTGATTTCTCAAAAGAAACATTTTGGGCCAGAAGGGAGTGGCATGAAATATTCAAGGTGATGAAAAGTAAGGACCTGCAACCAAGGCTACTTTACCCAGCAAGGGTATCATTTAAAATCGAAGGAGAAATAAGGAGCTTCCCAGACAAGAAAAAGCTAAAGGAGTTTGTTAACACCAAACCAGCACTGCAACATATTTTGAAGGGCTTGCTTTAGAAGAAAAAGAGAAAGGGAAAAAAAAACAGAGAAAAAAATAGTCTAACAATAAAATGGCACTAAATACGTATCTATCAATAATCACCTTAAATGTAAATGGCTTAAATGCCTCAACCAAAAGACAAAGGGTAGCTGAATGGATAAAACCATTCAGCTTCCACAGTCGTGGTAAAAAAAAGCAAGAGCCATATACATGCTGCCTCCAATAAACACATCTCAGATCAAAAGATAAACACAGACTAAAAATAAATGGATGGAAAAAGATATTTCATGCCAATGTAAAGGGGAAAAAAAGCTGGGGTAGCAATACTTACATCCCATAAAACAGACTTAAAAACTAAGGCTATAGTAAGAAACAAAGAAGGACACTACATAATGATAAAGGGAACAATCCAGCAAGAGAATATAACCTTAGTAAACATTTACGCACCCAACATAGGAGCACCTAAATATGTGAAGCAAATCTTGATGGACATAAAGGAAGCGATCAACAGAAAAAATAGTAAGGGATTTTAACACCCTATTGACTTCAATGGATAGATCCTCCAGACAAAAAAAATCAACAAGGAGACAGAGGCCTACAATACACTAGATCAAATGGATTTAATTGATATCTTCAAAGCATTTCACCCCAAAGCAGCAGAATATACAAACTTTACAAGTGTACATAAAACGTTTTCTAGGACACCACGTTAGGACACGAAATTAATGCCAAAAGAAATAATAATGTGTATGTAAGCCTCTTGCTAAGTAAGAGAAAAACTGTTATATATTTTAGTAAAGATTAGTTTCTGCTCCTATCTTAGCACAGCATGAAAGTATATATACATATACCATAAGCATTTATGCCCATGAAAGTCCAATAGATTATAATGAACTCCAAAGGACTATCCAAATTGTTTAAACACAAGTCTGTTTGTTATTTCTTACTTGAAATAAGTCAGCACCCTCACTTGGAAAACTTTTTTAAAAATACACATATTTGTTATTTACTGCAAAAGAATTTGAGTTGTACCACTAATCAGGGAAAAAAAGAGAAATGCAAATATCACAGAGAAAGTTGTAAACTAGATATTCTGTCTTCAATGTATAATTCCTATTGGTTTTGTAGGAGGGCATTTTTTGATCAAACCAACATCTGTGTATTTCACCAGATAGACGTATCTGTTTAAAAAGGTAGGTTTTTAAAATAATATATAATTAGGTACTTACCAGAAATGAATAATCAAGTGAAACAAAGTAACTAACCAATGAGAAAGTCAAACAAACAAACAAACAAATCTATGATAAGGATACTTTTGGAAAAGAGTTCATTTCCTTACTACACAACAATGATAATCTAAAAATTAGGAATTGATTATCCATTTTCTCTCCCCATGTAAGAAGAAAGGACTGTATCAACTTGCCCCTCAAAGGCCAACAGTGATGTCTTAAGATTAAAAATCACGCATTATAGTTGTATTTCAGAGTTGTGACTTTCACTACCTCTAAACCTATACTATAATGTCCATTTTATAACTTTATAATCTAAATTGGAGAATTTAGACTCCTGGAAGAAATAAAAATACAGTCTTAATTACACGTGGGTTTTGACTCTAACCATGATTTCCTTTGATATCAAGCCACTTGGTTTTTTCCATGACCCTTGTCTTCTTCAGAATACCGTGGTAAGTTTGCCATTCTACCTCCTGCTGGCTGGATCCCCACAGGTACTTTGTTTTGGCATCTGTCAGATCACCTGTAAATTTACATAACAACTGAATCACAATGCAAAATAAACCCAATGAAGTTCAATTTATTTTAACACACACTGCAGGAACAGATACTTAAAGCACTCAACTTGTGTAACATAGCCACTTATGAGTCCATATATATCCAAAACAAGCCATCTAAATTTTCTCAGCAAGGGCTTTATTTGTACCTTATAGGTTAGCAAGTGCCTGTTCAACCTCCTATGATTTTAGAAATGGGTTGTGAAAAAATATTTCTTTAAAGAGAGCATAGGACTATAATGAAAACTATAATAAAGTCCAACAGCCTGGGCAGGTGCCTGATATCTATGGCCACCGTTATAATCTGACCAAGTATTATTTTGATAGCAAGAAGCAATCTGGAAATCATAGCTTGGCCAATGAAATCCCAAATTTCTAAAAAACTAGACAGACACTTGAAGTTTTCCACAAAACAAGGACTGCCACTCCATCCTATTAGTAGAGAGGTTTCAGTAAGGTGGGTGGGATGAATCCCCCAGTAGACAAGGTTGATGCTCCTTTAGCTGTTTCTCCAACCGCTCAGGATCAAATGATTAGGGGTTTGAAGACTCTAGAGAACCCAAGTCACAGATGTAACAAAGGATGAGGAAAAGGAGCCATGTGAGCCTCAAACAATTGATAATAATAAGATTAACTAACTATATCAGAACATAGAAAAGATATTTTTTAAATAAAAGGTAACTTGATTTGTGGTTAAACAGCTTTCCCTAATTCTCTCTCAAATTCAGGACTGCAACAACAAAGACACACACAAATACAGTTAGTCATTAAGACCAGAACACCGAGTCGTGCTTCTACTGCTCTAACAAAACCTTGCCAGGACAAACCTCGTAGCCTGGATCTTGACTCAGGTATCCATAGGCAAATGTAATTACGTGTCACTTCCTCTACAAGAGGAAGGACCGGGGGCTGGGGCTATCATGGTCCCAACTTCCCTAAAGGGAAGAGCTGCAGCCCTGGCTGGCATTCTTTGTACCTTCCAGACCACGGAACAACAGGACAGCACAGCAATCCTCCCTACCTGTTGCTAGGACGAGAGCTGGTTGAATGATGTCAACAGTTTCAGAACAAAACTTCTCTAAGTCTACAGCTCTGCCTGGATCGTGAAACCTGCTCAGGTGAATGTCGGATATCTGCCAAAAGCAGGTATTAAACAGAGACGTCTGAGTCAGGAAGAGGCAGCAGGGACAGAGCGACCCAGGGGCTCTCTCGGGGGTTAGGAATAGTCAAAGATACAGTGCATCAAAAAATGCCCCAGGCAAGGACGGAAATCCACCCTCACCCCCACCCCCAACCCCACCCCAGTCCGGAGTTGGGGGCCCTAACAGGCACCGGTCGTGCCCCACGGAAACTGC
This sequence comes from Pteronotus mesoamericanus, assembly GCF_021234165.1. NCBI lineage: Eukaryota > Metazoa > Chordata > Mammalia > Chiroptera > Mormoopidae > Pteronotus > Pteronotus mesoamericanus. Next base: position 21,760,138 of record NW_026555065.1, read on the forward strand.
CCGCGTCTCACCAAGTGGTGCCAGCTCTGCACCCACCCCCCCCCCCAGGCCTCCCCTGCGTCACCTGCAGACCCCAAAACATATTGGCGGCTCCCGGGCCCGGCGCAGGGTGCGGCCTCCGGGGGACGTGGGGCTGGGGCAGCGGCGAGGTCTGGCCCGCCAGGCCGTAGTGCTCCAGGAGTACGGCTGTGAGTGCCGCGACCGCCAGGCCCGCGACCACCCTGAAGGCCAGCACTGCGGCCATACCGCGCCGGGGAGCGGAGCGCGCGTGGCCCGGGAGGGTCCGCGCAGCGCACGCAGGAGCTGCCCCGGCCGCACTTCCGGACTCCCGGTCGCGGAGGCCACTGCGCCGCAGTGCAACGCGGCTGCCGGCAGCGGCGCCTCCCCGGGCACCTGCCCCTCGCGGCCGCCGCCGCTCTGGGACCGGTTTGCTAAAGGAGTGACGGTGAAGAAGAGCAAACCGAGCTCTGCAGCGCCAATCCCGGCTGCCGAGGGAAGGCAGGGAAAGGGCAGGTTCCGGGAGGCGGAGTCTAGGATTCTGACCTTTGTAAGTTGTTTTCCTTGCCAGTAAAACGGCGTTAAGGATGCCTCCCGGGCGTGCTGCCCGGGGTTGTGGTGAGAGTCAAAGAATGTCAGAGGACGCCTTTTAAACTGGAGTCCAAATGTGACCCTTGGCTTTCTTGACCCTCCTCTGGTTATTAACGCGCTTCTATAGGTTTTGGGGCTTGTTTGTTTGTTTGTTTGTAGATGTAATACGAGTGTTTTGTGAAAGTTATTTTTTCCCTAAACCCCATTACACTTGGTTACATAATATTCCAAGGCAGTGTACACTATTCATTTAATACGTCCTAGATACTTCCTATGGGCCAGGGAATTAGATGAATTAGATTCGGGCCGTGGAATAGAGTGAAGAAATAAAACGGAGTCACTCTTGTCAAGCTGATAATTATAAAAAATCAAGTAGACTAAGGCAGAGGAAACAATTCTCTTTTAACTAGCCAGGGCACTAAAACTTTTTAATTTTTCAGTTGTGCAGCAGTGCCCAGAGGTACCAAAATTTTACAGATAAACCCCTGAAGGACTTCAGAATGTTCACGTGCTGGAGATGTAAATATATCTCTTACAGTTAACCCCTTGTCATGCTTAGAAAAGAATGTTTCATCTTCCAGGCCATTGAATATCTGGAAGATTACCATCTTGAAGCAATATATGGACTAAGAATGCAGGACTCGCTTTTTTCAGACTTGTACTTTTTACTGTGAAAACTCTCAATTTTTCTTTCTCCATCGGAACACTCTGTGCATTACCTAGCTGTGTTATGGATTTACAAACTCTAAATCCCTTGAATAAAACTTTGGTCATTTTTAATTTCAGCAAAACCTCCTAATTCATTTAGTCTTGATTGACAGAGCCCTGTCATTAATTTATCTAACCATTCCCTTATTGTTGAACTTTTGGATTGTTTATTATGTTTTAAATGTTCTGAATAAATATTTTTATACAAAGAGCACCCTTTGTAAACCCCTCTTTGAGTTATTTTCTTGGAGTTAAACCAATTTCAATTCATTAAATACTTTTTGAGTACCTTTGGAAGCAAGACATTGATCTAAGCAGAAAACATAAAGAAGCAAATGATAAGTAGCTAAAGAACCATGGTTCATTATCTTAAAAGTTTATTTAGGAGAGGGAAATACACAAGTAAGTTTACTGTAAGATGGAAATGTTATTTGCCACAAGAGACAACCACATATAAAAGACTAGAGGAAGGTTAGAACTGGGAGAGATCACATCTTTGGAGAAAATCAGGAAAAGTTTAATTAAGGTGGTGGCATATAAAGGATGGATAATGTTTTTGAGTGACAGCAGTTAGGGGTTGGGGGGAGAAGCATTTTCCACCCTGACCTGACAACATGAGCTAGAGCATTTAGGTGAGAAGATGCAGGACATGATGAGGAGACAGTAAGTATTTCATTTGGCTGGGCCTGGGCTATGCTTAGAGGAATAGTAATTAGACCAGATATTTAGTTTGAGCCACATTATGGAAAGCCTTTATAAATACCAAGAATGAAAATAGATCTGGCAACAACATAGGAAATCAATTAGATAGAGGAGAGTTGTAACAAAGAATCCTGTTAGAAGGATATTGGAATAATCCAGTGTTCTGGACAGAATGTGTCCCCACAAAATTCATATGCTAAAATCCTAATTCCTAACGCAATGGTATTTAGAGGTAGGGCTTTTGACTCAGCCTTCATGGATGCGATTAGTGCCCTTATAAAAGAGACCTTAGAGAGATCCCTGCCCCTTTCACCTTTTGAGGACACTGACAAGTAAGTAGTTTGGAACCTGGAAGAGGGCTTTGACCATACTGCACCCTAACCTTAGACTTACAGCTTCCAAAACTGTGAGAAATAAGTTTTGTTGTTTACAAGGCATCCAGTCTGTCATACTTTGTTTTAGCAGCCTGAATGGACTAAGCAATCTAGGTAGTGAGAGGAAAGTGGGAGGGAAATGGAGGTAGAAGGAAGATGAGAGAGTGTGACTCTGAGATTAGAAAAGATAAATCAGATGTAAAATTTTAAAGCAAAAACTGGAGAATTTGACACTTGATTGGATAATTGAGGGAAGAAAAATAATTGTTAAGAGTTAGCATCAAAATTCAGACCCCTAGTGATGAAAAAACTAGGAGCTATGTTATATATGTGGAGAACACTGTCCATGTCAATAAAGTTTTTGGTTTTTTCTAACACTGCACCACTATAAAACAGTGATGCAGTGTTAGATGGATGGGTATTTTTAATGAGATTTGGAAGATACAGTTGAGATGATCTGGTTTAAAAAACAGGCAATGTGGTGTATTAAAATGCATTTGGAGAGGACTTGGAGGAACTTCAAAGATAGGAGGAGAATCATATCACAGAAATGGAATGCCCCAAGAAGCTGTGTGATAGGTGATAGGAACAGACACACTGTGAAGACATTCTGGACAGTAAAACATGGTCTAAAGTCACACGGACCCGCTGTCCGAATTGAAGACCTCAATTGTAACCAAGCTGCCTCACCGTGCTCAGAGTGAGTAGAAACAGGAATTTATTTATTTAAGGATGGTTAATGATTCTCAGGAAAATACTTTTGACCAGCTAGTAACTACAAATCCACATAAAAAGTAGCTTTTAGTTCCTAGCAAAGGAGAAAGGTAGATTTCTTGTTATCTCATAAAGAGAGCAAGCAGCAACTCACCATGAAAGCAAAACTTCCTAGAAATAAAGTCAATGGAGTATTTGGACATTTCACAAATAAGTACACTGTCATAAATAGTCACAAATTGAACTATGTTACTCTCATAAACATAAAATGTAGAAATTATCTTCAGATCACTGTTTCTTATGCTAGCCTTATCCTAGTACCTCATATAAGTGTAAACATACAATAGTTGTCCTTTTGTATCTAGCTTACTTCACTTAACATAATGTTTCCCCAAACACTAATTCAAAATAACATAAGCACCCCTATGTTCACTGCAGCATTATTTCCAATTGCCAAGATATGGAAGCAGCCCAAGTGTTTATCAGTAGATGAGTGGATAAAACAACTATGGGACATTTACACAATGGAATACTACTTGGTCATAAATAAAGAAGAAAATTTTACCCTCTGTGACAGCATGGATGGACCTGGAGAACATTATGCTAAGTGAAATAAGCCAGTCAGAGAAAGACAAATACCATATGATTTCATTCACATGTGGAATCTGATGAACAAACTGCACAACAAGCAAAATAGAGACAGATTCATAGATAGATAGAAAGCAGTATGACAGCTATAGGAAGGACGTTAGGGATCAAGCAAAAAGGAAAAAGGACTCATGGACATAGACAACAGTGTGGTAATTGGAGCAGGGTGGAGGGTATAAAGGGGCTAAATGGTAATAGAAAAATACAATAAAAAAGTTTAAAAAACACAATGTTTCCAAGGTTCATCTATGTTGCAACATGTGTCAGAATTTCCTTCCTTTTTAAGGGTGAATTATATTTCATCATACAAATATGCCAGTTTTTTTATTCATTCATCTCTTGATTGACAGGTGGATTACTTCTAAATTTTGGCTATTTGTGAATAATGCTGTTATGGACATCAGTATGTACCAAACATTTTTTAAAATCTTTTAAGGAACACTCTTTTTACTCCTTAGGAAAACAGAAATTTGAGGAGAATTTCATGTAGGGAGTGAAGACTCTGCACTGTGTAGGGCAACTGAAACACCTGCATAAGTAAGAAATCACTGATCAAGGAAATTCTGTCACCTCTAGAGAGGTAGATAAACCTTGAGGAGATTATATCAGTAAAAAAAAGCCAGGCGCAAAAGGACAAAAGTATTTGTCTTCACTTATATTAGGTACTGAGAGTAGTCCAATTCATGGGAACAGAAAAAAGAATGGTGGTTGCCAGGGGCTGGGAGGAGGGCAAAATGAGGATTTAGTATTTAATAGGTACAGATTTTTGCTTTTGCAAGATGAAAAACATCTAAAGATGAACCACCCTCTTAATATCCTGGTTTTGCCCCTATTGACTTGCTTCTTATCTCAATATGGAGCCTCTTTCTTCGATTACAATCTGCCCCCACATGGAGTTGTCATGGTCCACAAGCTCCTTGAGAGAACAAATGACCTCAGCCCCTTTCCTCAGCTAAGAAGCCTGCACTCTTGGAACAGGTCCTTCTGAGTGGCAGGAGTAGAAACTGAGAAGGAATTAGAGTCAGAAGATGAGAACAGTGGTATTAGTCTATATTTTCTTTCTTTCTTGTTTGCTTCTTTAAAATTTGTATTTCCTTTAGCAAGCACAAATCTCAGGTTTATATTGCTTTGTTTTCTAAACTAACCATAAAATTAGGAGTGTCTCTGGATCTGAAGAGTCTGGAATAACTTTTGCACCAAATATCCCAAAACAAACATTCATAGATCAAACCAGTAAGCATTCTTCATACTGTGTATACCTTTCCAAATTTGCAGAGGGGACACAGCACTTTTTTCTGGGTTCCATTTTTACCACTGTTTTCCAACACCGCAGCGTTCAAATTGCTGCCATTTTTTAAAGTCATACACAACAACTTCCCAATAACTCCATATCCAACAGGCCAAAGGTTAAGAGGGAAAAGAGTCCCTAATGTTGAAAAGGGAGGAAATATTTCTTGACAAGGAACGTGCCAGGCCCATTTGAGACAATCCAGGAACTCTGGTCAATAAAGACCAAACAAACAAACAAACAAAAAGCTACAAATCGTTACACATGTAAAATGAAAGAATAGCAGGAAGCTAGATAATTACTACAATTGTAAAAATATATAACAGCTTTTACAAACGGAAACCTTCAGTTCAACCTAGATGTTTAATATATACATACATGTACATATAAGTTTTATATTTATACAAGTTTTGTCTGCACAGTTTTATTTTTCTCAACTTTCTGAAATAATTTTTTAAACACGGAATATATTTTTTTCTCATTATCTAAGACAAATTCGTCTTATTATCCAAGAATTTGGGATCTGGCCATGATTCTCTTTCCGGGACGTCGAAGTCCCGACAATCTACACTACGGAGCCAGGAGATGTCGCTTCTTAAACAGGGGAAAACATCGGGGTCCGGAGAGCCTGCCCTGCCCACGGTGATATCGAGAGTTCGAGCCAGAAGAGGGACATTAACCAGTGTTCAATAACTTGCTCTTGATCCGCCTCCCCGGAAAGCGCCTCGGACCGAAAGCCCCAGAGCTTCGGTGATATTCTGGAAACGGGGCGAAGTGTCTGACAGCGGAACGCCCCCTTCTCAGATGGCCACGCCCCTCTCAAAGCCCCGCCCAGTCGGTGGTGAGAGGCTCGGCCTCCGCACGTCAAAGGCGCTGTTTTCTTTTGTCTCTGTCTTTTCCGTGAGGAGATGGTACCCCTTGAGCACTGATGTCAGATAGTGAGGAGCCGGTGCTGGTGAGCTGCTGCTCGAGCAATGGGGTCCCAAGCTGGTGCCTGGAGTGGAAAGGGTCCTGGGTAGCCCATAAGAGAGACGGAGTTCTGAAATAAATGACCTCAAGCCAAATATTGGTGCCCCAAGGACTGTTGGGATTGAACATTAATGCTTAGCGAAGGAGATGGGAGGTGAGTAGGGCAGACAGGGCAGAGCCAGGACTACAAGGGAAGACCAGGGACCTGGATGCGATTCAGTAGACGCCGAACATCTTTATACTGTCTCTATTCAGGCATGAATCAGGAGCTCTGGATAAATAATAGCCCTACCCCCAACCCCACCCAACCAGCTCTGGAGGTATGTGGAGAGAGACTTGAGCTTTCCTGTCCGGAATACTGTTAACGGGACTAAGGCATCCGATGTGGAGGGACTAGGAGGAAAAATTCCACCTACTCTCTACAGTAAACGGGAAACTATGAATTTAATTGACAAAAGACAGGTTGATAAGGAGAAAAGGAATATAAGTTTATCAATATTTTTTACATGCTCAGGAGTTCACAAAAAAAGAAGTGACTAAAAGAGGCAGTTAAACTGGTGATATTATATATCCTTAACAGTGTTTGGGTTTAAGGGAGGTCAGCTGTGGGTTTGTTTATGCAGGCTCATCTTGGTGCTGGCTCTCTGTCTCCCATGGTAAGGGTTGCTCTCGGCATCCTGGTCCAGAAGAAATAGGAAGGAAATTTATGGCACCTTCAGGAAGAGAAATTTATGCCCTGCTTTAAGGCAGAATTTAAGGCAGAATCTGTTCTTACAGATAATTCATCCTGTATATGTTGATTATTGCCTTCAGCTCGAAATAATCTCTATGCCACAGTGGCACATTTCTGGGGTGGCATAACCTGATCACCTTCATAGCTGTATTTTCTAATAATAACTTTTATTTTACTCAAAATTATATATGCACTCAGTTTAAGGAAGCATTATTTCAACATATTTGTCACTAAAAACGTTTACCACCCAGAAAATGTTGGGTCCCAAGTGCTCCCCATTCAGACCTTTCAGAGGAGCCTTTCAATTCTAGAGCTCATTCCTTTCTTATTAACCTCCATATTTCTCTTGACATGCCAATGGTGATAGTTTGGGTCTTTCAGGATTAAGTGATATCTTATGACTCCCATTAAGGTACTAGCCCTCTTTCACAACAATCACAAGAAATGCCTTCAAAGACTTACCTTCATTCATACTGGGAGAACCTGTCCTCCCACACAACAATTGTATCACAGTGTTGGTTAGGACAATATTCAGAGTTGACCTCAGTGTGACTATGTCATCTATTCAGAGCAGAATTGTATTGTGTTCTAGAATGGAGTAGAAAAACTTTTTCTGTAAAGAGCTAGATAGTATATATTTCAGACTTTGTGGGCCATCTGGTCTCTGCAGCAAGTACTCAATTAAAACCAGCTAGAGACAAGTGGCAGCATTCTCAAAAAATTATTTATGAACACTGAAATTTGAATTTCAAATAACTTTCTCATTTCTTAAAATATTGTTATTTATTTTTATTTTTCCAACTACTTAAAACCATTCTTAGGTGGCACAAAAATAAATGTTGGACCAACCATAGCTTGCTGACTTCTAGTGTAAGCTTTTAGCAAATTATCGCCTCAAATCTCCTTATCTTATCAAATTACTGTGAACTGCTGTGAACAAAAAGTTGTATTTTATTATATTGAGATAATTGATATTCTAAGATAAATTATTTTGAACTTCAAAACTTAAAGCCCATATCTGAAATGCAGTACTTTGGGACCTAATTAGCATTCAAACACTACTAGATCCATTCAGGAAAAAGCTACAGTGAACATAGAAGAAAAATAGTTAGAAGTTTACTCTATTTTTTTTATCCTCACCTGAAAACATTTTGTCATTGCTTTTAGAGAGGAAGGGGCAGAGAGAAACATTGATGTGATGGAAAAACGTCCATTGGTTGACTCCCATACGATCCGGGATGGTGGTTTGTACGCACCTGGGCCAGAGATCAAACCCCCGACCTAGGTATGTGCCCTGACTGGGAATGGAACCCGTAACCTTTTGGTTACGGGACAACGTTCCAACTAATAGAGCCACACCAGCCAGGGCAACAGTTTACTCTTAATAGTTACTGAAAATTTTGGCAGAGGCAACCAATACAAAAACAAACAAACAAAAATACTGCCCCACACAAAACAAGTCTGATTTATGTTAATAAGGTATGGGATAAGACCATTATAATTTAAGACTAATTACCTTTAATTTTAAAGCATTTTGTACCCTCAAAAAAAGATTTACATATTTATTGGTTTCTTAGGAAATTGGATGTCTAGAAAAAGGTTGTATAAGTTAAGTGACAGAGTATAAAATAATTATAATATCCTTGCCTTTGTGATTACTATAGGTTTGGGTGCATAGTAATTCCTGGGATTATTAGACTATGTCACTTAGTTTGTTTTAGTTTTGTTACCTTTTTATTAACGTGACAAAAGTGTGTGTATGGCTTTCTTCCGGTGGACGCCTCTGAGTAAGCATCGGTGAAATCTCCTCTCCTGCGGTCGTCAGAGTCCCCCAAAGAGCCGGAACAGCTATGGAAGCTCTTTATCGGAGGTTTGAGCTTTGAAACAACACATGGCCTGAGGAGCCATTTTGAGCAATGGGGAATGCTCACAGGCTGTGTGGTGATGAGAGATCCAAACACCAAGCACTCCAGAGGCTTTGGGTTTGTCACATATGCCAATGTGAAGGAGGTGGATGCAGCCATGAATGCAAGGCCACACAAGGTGGATGGAAGAGTTGTGGAACCAAAGAGGGCTGTCAAGAGAAGATTCTCAAAGACCGGGTGCCCACTTAACTGTGAAAAAGATTTTTGTTGGTGGAATTAAAGAAGACACTGAAGAACATTACCTAAGAGATTATTTTGAACAGTATGGGAAAATTGAAGTGATTGAAATCATGACTGATCGAGGCAGTGGCAAAAAGAGAGGCTTCGCTTTTATAACCTCTGATGACCATGATTCTGTAGACAAGATTGTCATTCAGAAATACCATACTGTAAATGGCCACAACTGTGAAGTAAGGAAAGCCCTATCTAAGCAAGAGATGGCTAGTGCTTCATCCTGCCAAAGAGGTCAAAGTGGTTCTGGAAACTTCGGAGGTGGTCGTGGAGGTGGTTTTGGTGGAAATGACAACTTTGGTCATGGAGGAAACTTCAGTGGTCGAGGTGGCTTTGGTGGTAACCGTGGTGGTGGTGGTTATGGTGGCAGTGGGGATGGCTATAATGGATTTGGCAATGATGGACGCAATTTCGGAGGTGGCGGAAGCTACAATGCTTTTGGTAATTACAACAATCAATCTTCAACTTTTGGACCCATGAAAGGAAGAAACTTTGGAGGCAGAAGCTCTGGCCCCTATGGTGGTGGAGGCCAATACTTTGCCAAACCACGAAATCAAGGTGGCTATGGCGGTTCCAGCAGCAGCAGTAGCTATGGCAGTGGCAGAAGGTTTTAATTGCTGCCAGGAAACAAAGCTTAGCAGGAGAGGAGAGCCAGAGAAGTGACAGGGAAGCTACAGGTTACAACAGATTTGTGAACTCAGCCAAGCACAGTGGTGGCAGGGCCTAGCTGCTACAAAGAAGACATATTTTAGACAATACTCAGGTGGACAGACAAAAACTTGAGGACTGTATTTGTGACTAATTGTATAACAGGTTATTTTAGTTTCTGTTCTGTGGAAAGTGTAAAGCATTCCAACAAAGGGTTTTTAATGTAGTTTTTCTTTATTCTTTTTTTCTTTTTTTGCACCCATGCTATTGATTGCTAAATGTAATAGTCTGATTATGACGCTGAATAAATGTGTCTTTAAAAAAAAAAGTGTATGTATGTGTGTATTTATAACAGGAACAAGACCTTTGAGTAAATCTTAATTGCATCATACCTTTTTTTTAAGTTTGACAATAAGGAATGTTACATTCCTTTTCTTTCTTTCTTTCTTTCTTTCTTTCTTTCTTTCTTTCTTTCTTTCTTTCTCTCTCTCTCTCTCTCTCTCTCTCTCTCTTTCTTTCTTTCTTTCTTTCTTTCTTTCTTTCTTTCTTTCTTTCTTAAGATTTTATTTATTTCTAGAGAGGAGAAAGGAGGAGGAGTGGGAGAGAAATGTCAATGTGTGGTTGACCCTCAAGCACCCCAGTTGGGGACCTGGCCCACAACACAGGCACGTGCCCTGACTAAGAGTCAAAGCAGCAACCGTTTTGCTTTGCAGTCCTGCGCTCAATCCACTGAGCCACACCAGCCAGGGGGCCCTTTTCCCTTCTTTCTTGCTCATCATGTTAAGAGCTTATCTTCTCAATTTTTACTACTTCTCCTTAATCCTCTTCTTCCCTTCACTCTCACCTGCTCATTTGCCTTTTCCTTACTTTGTCTCTTGACTGGAAGGGCACTAGACTCTTCAATAAACCAACTCCACTTGCCCGTTCCCTGAGGTCACAAATCCTTGTTTTCTTCATGCTTTACCTCCATTTCTTTCACTCAGTTCTTCCTTTATTCTTTGTTCCTCTCCCAAAGTAACTTTTGTGTTTTCATCTTTTTCATTCTTGTAATCTCTTTGACTCACTGTTATCTTACCTCTAAAATGGGGACTAGAAATAGTCTCTGCTTCACAAGATTGTTTCAAGAAGTAAAGGAGATAAATACTTTTGGGTTAATGGATTTTCTCATGGGCTCACTGTCTAAACCCTTTAAATCTACATAAACTCAGGTTTCTCATTCCCTACATCTCTGTCCTCTTCTTCCTAAACTTCCTTCTGTTCCAGGATCACCAGTCCCCCCTGTAGAACTTAGTATAAAAACTTAGAATTATTGATCTCCTTGGAACATGTTAACATAGAATAGTTCATGTATAATTCAAATACATTACAATTCCTGTGGCCCAAGACAGTACTATCAAATCCATGTGCATCTTCAGGGAAGTTTACTACATCCAATATAGTAAAAAGTTTTTATTATAAAGTAAAATAAATGTTATAGAGCAGTCATCTTAGCAGCTTCTTGGATCAATGAAGCACACCCAGCAAGAGCTAAAGAGGAAGCTATACAAAAGAGTTGTAATTTGTGATGCTTTGCACAGAGCAGTCAGAACCAATGTGGAGAATTATATTTCATCTTCCCTTATCATCACTGTGAAACAAGAGAAAAGCCTAGTTTGGGCTCTAGCCAACCAGACAGCAGTTTTACTATTTCCATCACTACTACCTCTGTTACCTGATAGTTTTTGAACAAAGGAATACTAGTTAACTTAATAAATGAAATATAGTAACAGCACCAGATATGTGTATGGCAATTGATAATTGACAAAGAACTTTCCCATGCATTTTCTTGTTTAATTCTTGCAACCACCTACTCAGACAAATTTTTTCATCACAGCTATACATGAGAAAATTAAGGCTCAGAGACTCTGTGTAGATTTGCCTAATACTTTGCAGGTAGGAAGTGGTGAAATCAGGATTCAAATCTCAGGCATATGGGGTTCCACAGTCTTCCCCCTATATCACACAGCCACCAAAGGGTATAGATTAAGGAAAACATAGTTCTGAGTGTGGCTGTCCCAATGGAGTGTGTCATTCCAAGCTGTCAAGAAAGCCAATTAATGTATATTAGCTGTTGATAATACTTTAAATAATAAATCGCACCTGCAAAGTGACCTTGTAGCTTATTTACTCACAAAGGTTACTGTGAACTGATGCTAATTAAAAACAGAAGTATGTCTTGCATAAGAATCAAACAAATTCATAATCATGTTCTAAACTAGGCTTACCTACACCTTGCTCTAAATCAAAAGAGTAATAATTCATAAATTTATATCTATTTTATTTGGTTCATGACCCATAAAATGTCTAATATGAATTTACTAGGATGTTAAATGTATGCCAGGTATGCAAGGAATATTTTTTTTATTTAATAACAAACATTTATACTAAAACATACACAGTGGTAAAAAAAAGACACTTTTTTTTTAATAGTTGGTAGGAGAGTGAAGTGTTTAAAGGCACACACTTGGAAGCCAGATAGACCTAGGTTTTGAATCTAGGTTTTGTCACATAGTAACTGTAGCTCTTTGAACAAGCATCCTCACTTGCTTAAGCTATAATTTCCCTGCCTGTACAATGATGATAATAGGAACTACATCACAGGATTGTTTTAAGAGTTATACTTTAAAATGCATCTAAAGTCCTTAACATAGTTGACATTTCTACATATACATCTTGATTCTTGAAGTCAAGGAACTAACTAAAATAGGCCATGACAAACTGCAATATAACCAGTAGTATGTTATACAAGGTCTGTCTCGAAGGTATCCAGCCATATAATATGAAAAATAGAGACATTTATCGAAGAAGATACAAGATACAAGAAGTTTTGTACATAGAACAATGACACCTCAGTCCCCTTCAAAGTAGGCACCTTGGAACCTCACACACATTTCTCCCAATTGCCATCAGCTGCCTTGTCATATTTTCCTGAATCTCATCGATGTTCCAAAATCTCTTCCTTTCCAAAGGTGATTTTAGTTTTGGGAAACACCAGAAGTCGCAGGGCGCCAAATCTGAGCTGAAGGGAACTGAGTCACCTGGGTGTTTGGTGTTTTGCCAAAAAACTCTGGATAAGACATGGTGCATGAGTGAGCACGTTGTCATGATAAAGCTACCAATTGCCAGTTGCCCATAGCTGAGGCCTTCTAAATCACTCGAATAATTTCGGTTGAGGAATGTTCAAGTTTAATGCAAAATTTGATGCAGATTTGTTGCTCTACTTGCTCAGTCATTTTGAATATGACAGCCACACAGTACACATGCTCACGCAACAGCACCTACCACCCCCACTGACTAGGACATTGAAGTTGTCATTGTTCATGTGTGCACATTCCAGTTCACTCTCATTGGCTGCCAGGTTATATCAATGTTGTGCAAATGATTCTCATATTAACGGTGGTTGGACTTTTTCCGGACAGACCTCGTAAATAATAACAATATTTAATGCATCAACTAGGAATCTTTCAGTTTCAAAAACTAAAAACAGCCTCTAGCTATCTTAAGAAAAAAGGATATCTACTGAAAAGATACCAGGGACTCATAGATTCAACAGGAAGCTGGGGACAGGCTTAGAAATCAAGGCTTAGAAACCCAAGGAACTGCAGATGACCAAGAAGCCAGAGGTGAAATTGTTTTTTAACAAAAAATAAGTTGAATGGACAATGCTGCCAAGCAACATACCAAGACTGCCAAGCAGGAATGAAATCTAACCACATGTTTGGGAGACTGTCTCTGGAAACAAGACTTCCCCAACAGAACGACCTCCTTCCTTTCCCATTTAATTGAGAAACTGCCACCAGATACAGCACAGACAGGAAAAACCAAATCATTCATTCTGAATATTTGCGGGCACTGAACAATGCCAGACATTTAGGGCTCTACGTGATGTCTCGTTAATCTTCACAATCATTCTATGAGGAACATAGCACATCTATATTCTAGATGAGGAAATCAAATCTCAGTGAAGTTGTTCAAATAAGGTCACACAGCCAACAAGTGTAAAAAAGAAAGTCAAATCCAGAAAGTTTGATTCTAGAGGGTATTATACAGCCAACAATTCCTCTAAGATTAGGGAGAGATCACATCACATCTGACTAGATAAGGGAAGGCATTAACAAGAAGGCTTTTTGAGCTGAATAGGTAGGCAGGTATCCATCTATTTACATAGGGGTGGGTGTTTATCTATCTTTAAAAATATGGGTAGATTAAAAAATGTTTTACACAAGACTAAATACTTTACTGTAAAAAAAACCCTAGAAAATACAGACCCTGGCTGTGTAGCTCAGTTGGTTAGCTCATTTGATTAGAGCATCAGCCAGATATACCAAGGTTGTAGGTTTGGTCCCTGGTCAGGTCACATGCACGAAGCAACAAATGAATGCATAAGTAAACGGAACAACAAATTGATGCCTCTCTCTCTCTCTCTCTCAAACAAATAAATAAATAAATAAAATTTTAAACAACTAGAAAATATAGTTAAGTAGAAAGTAGAAAAAAAAATTCCATGATTTAGCAGCCTCAGGGATAAGGAAGAATAATACTTTCATATTTAGTATTCTTGGACTTGTCTTTGGAATTTTTATCCTTTGGTCTATCATGTATGTTGCAGACATTTCTTCTCAGTTTCTGTTTAGTTTTTAACTTTGAGTAATTTATTTCTAAATATCTAGGTGCATTTTTGTCTTACAAAAATAGATGCATACTGTTTTAGTAACTTGCTTTTTCCACCCAACAGTATATAGTGAATACCTTCCCAAGTCAATAAGAACGCCTTTATGACAGTGGCTTTCAAACTGTATGGTCTTAGGATCCTTTTATACTCTTAAAAATTATTGGGGACCTCAAAGATCTTCTGTTCATGTAGGTTATATTCATTGATAGTTACTTTATTAGAAATTAAAACAAAAAATTTAAATCCATCAATTTGTTTATAATAATAATCAACTCAATAGATGTTAATATAACATGTTTAAAAAATAATTATTTTCTAAAACAAAAAATACTGAAAAGTGTGGCAATGTTTTACATTTTTGCAAATCTCTTTAATGTCTGGCTTAGTAGAAGGCAGTTGGGTTCTCATATCTGCTTCTGCATTCAGTCTATTGTATTGTGTTATGTTGTTTCAGTTGAAGCACATACAGAAAATCTGGCCTCACATAGATACATAATTTTCAGCTAATTATGGATATTCTTCTTTGAAACTACACCCAAACTGGGCAAATGGTAAAATCTTATAGATTAAGTCAATATGGAAGCTGAAGTCATACAATGAACTTTTTGTATTCCATAACTCCATAAAATTTTGTACTCCATAAATCCATAAATTCCATTGGCCTATTTAGCACCGTGAATCGGGCTTTTATGCATGCTTGATTTTGTAATATCCTGCGTTTGTCATTTGGAAAATATTGTTTTATTGAGTTATGTAGCTTTTCCAAGCGTCAATACATTTCATTATACCATATCCAAAAAATCACATGTCAATATCACAACCAATTTCATTGGGGCTTTGTTGAATTCACAATGGCAGATATAACTTCTCCACAAAATGTTCACTTGAAAGCTCAAATTCTACCACAGACAAGAAAAACTATAGTTTTTCTTGAAGAGAAAAGCTTACTCTCATATTTAAGAAAATGACTGCCCAACCAGTGTGAATAACTTTTGGGTATCTGTCAGTTGTTCTTTCAAGTAAAAATGGTGTTCCATGAAAAAAATGGCTGGGTCAGCTAGCAACTCAGTCACAAACATGCTTCTCCTCAAGTCAAACATTACACACAGCAGACAAGCTTTATGTGTGTTTCCCATTTCATCATACTGAATATTTAAAAGACTCAAGGTTGAGATTTAATAAAATTAGTAATTGTTACTGCTTCATCAAGGGTAATTTTAAGGGAAACTGGCTACCTCCCCCACCCCATCTCTCTGGCTTTTTAACATCCTGAGCATGGTGGTGAAGAAACTACCACTAGTTTTACTTTGGTGACTAGTTGGGTTGATACCACTGCCTTGATTTTGTGCTAGGAGGCCAGCAGTTTCACCAACGATGACTTCTGCAGGATTAAGGACAAATACCAACATAGTTTGTTTTTTTTTAAGGCACATAACTACTTTGTATTACTATAAAATGTTTTTTTTTTAACCTCACGGACTTCCTGAGTCTTTGGAACTCACAAAGGGTCTGAGAATGACTGTTATACCATATTTTTAATGGCTGCAGAGTGTTACATTGTGAGTGACCATTGTTTATTTGGCCAGAGTCCTTTATTGTTGAGCATTTGAGTTGTTTCTAATTTTTCTCCATTACCAACAATATAGTTTAAACTTCACTTGCATCCTAAACTATTTCTCCAGGATACAATCTTAAGAATGCAATTGGTAGGCCAATGAGTGTGCACTAAAAAAAAAACAAACAAACAACTTCTGAATATTGCCACTTTGCCTTTCCATAGGCTTACCAATTTACACTTGCGTTTTACATAACGAGTATCCCCCCAGTTTACCAATGATGGCTAATATCCTTAAGAAACTCACAAAATTTGCAGGCAATAAATGGTACCCAATTTTTGTTTAATTTACATCTTTGCTCATTAAAAGCTAGTTAAGTTCTTTTTCATGTATTTATAAAAATTGGTGAGTTGCGTATTTATGTATTTTGTCCATTTTTCTTTGGGAATAGTATTCTTTGGGATTTTTATCTTCTACTTTCTCATGCATGTTGCAGCCATTTCTTTCCAATTTTTGTTTAATTTCATCTTCGTGTAGTGTTTGTTTTTAGTTTTAATGAAATATTATCAGTCCTTTAATATTTTCTGCCTTGCCTCCCATACTGTAAAAAGCCTTCTCCATTGTAATATCAAATATTCACTTTAAGTTGTTAACCCTTAAATTCATTAAAATTATTTTTACATATGAAGATCTGACTTAATGTTTTCCCAATTCACTCTTACTATTTCCTAAGTGTTAGGAACTCTTAAAATAATTTTTTTCCTGTCAAAAAATACATTGTAAATGTTTTGTAACAATTTAAAATGATGTTTTGTAACAAATGTTTTGTAACAATACAGATGAAACTACAGTTGCTCCTGGCCACCTTACTCTTCTCCCTGTTCTCGGACCTACAACTTGTTCCCTTCCCTTTTAGACTGTTTCCTTCACATTTAAATGTACGTAAGCCTAAATATATAGTTAGTGGAACCTTGACTGTCCCCCGCCCCAACTCCTCACTTAATTTATTTGTATCTTTCTACATAGATTCTATCTTGCTCTTGTTAAGCGCTGCATGGTGTTCCATAATGCGGATTATCATGTTTACTTTGTCTACCCTCTACGGATGACTAGGTTTCCAATTTTTCGTTATTTCTTCACTATTACCCCCCAAAAAGCCGGGGCCCGAGTTTCACTGTGCGCATGTAAGTGCCCACGGGCTACATTCCTAGCGAGGTGGTAGCTCTGACTACTTTTCCCTCCTGTGGGCTCTGTTGAGTGACAGAACACATCCAGACCAACGACACGCCGGGACGGGTTCTCCATTGGTGCCCCGGCAGTTTTTCTCTTTTCACAAGGGACGCTGAATTTGTTTTTCACTTCACAGATGCAACAGCTCCTAGAGCCGAAACCAGATATACGGCCGTCAGCCACCGAGCACTACTACGAAGACCTTAGGGAAGGAAAACCTTCAAGCCCTACCGGCCATGACGCTAGCTTCCGGGAAGGGAACCGGAAACCGGTGTTCGATTCTGCGTCGAAGGAGACTTCAGGGGCCGTCGTAAAAGTGTCGTCCCTCGTCTCTTGGACTGGCCACAGGTTTCCGCTCGTCTCTGGCCGGGGGTCTCCCACTGCAAGCGTCAGTTTCCCTCAAGATGGCGGACGAGGAGGCCGAGGGAGCGGAGAGGATGGAAGTCAGCCCGGACTTGCTCCAGACCCCGCAGCGACTGGCATCTGTAAGTCCTTGTGGACAGGTTCCTTTCGTACCCTGCAGTCCCTCCCTACCGCGCTCCGGAGGATGTGGGGCCTTTATGGCCGCTCTGGGGAGGGAAAGTCGTATGGATTGGTCTGGAAGGAAGCCACCAAATAAAAAAGTTAGTCATCACCCACATCCTGCTGGTCAAGTCTACAGAATATAATGACTTTGTCATTTATTAGGGGTGATGAGCTCAAGCATGTCTCTATCCTGAAGTAGAAAGGGCTGATGGTGTTGGTAGATGGTCTGATGTGGGGGCTGAGGCGATTTTGGAGGAAAAGCCATTTCCCCATAGAGGCAGCGTCAACCCCTCTTGACAACAGGAATCCAGCGTGCAGCACCTTGTGTTGTATTGTAAAGCTGGCCTGGTGGTGTCTAATAGTGTCAGGGTACGTTGCCTCTGTCAACTCAGGTCAAGATGTGGGGTATAGCTATTGCAGTCCTTCATTCCAATGTCCTGAGAACCCCAGACCTAATTCTCACTGGCGGAAACTGCCTTCTGTCGCTGGTTTTTAAAGGTGAAAAAGAGACTTCCAGACATCTCAGGTCAGAGCAATGCCATTAATTAATATCGGAATCTATATGTTCTGATGTTGAAAGAAGAGGAAGGCAGAGATAGTGAGCAAATTGGAGTCAATAGTCTGGCTACCGAAAGAAAGCTGACTAAGGAGGATAAGAGGTAGGGGGTGACACAAGGCAATGTTCTGGATGTAGGGAGATATATAGGAAATATTCAAATATTGATCACTACCCAGTGTTGAGTTTTATCAGTTTGTCTTGTGGGGTGTTTCTGAAGTTTCTTTGGTTTGTAGTTTTACTGAAAGCATTCTTGAAGTATTTTAACACTGCAGACATTCGAGTGTTGTTTTATGAGAGAACAGAGTGAGCTCCAGAAATAAGATTCCACCCCAGGGACTGCTGAGTCTGGCTGGGAGATAGAAACCAGGTAAGAAGGGAGTTGGAATAAGGCTTTGGCCGCCAGCTATGGCAATGCTTGCAGCTGTCCTCTACCCCAGATAGGAATTAAACCTCACTTCACTGCTGGTATTGAAGTAGGAAACATGTATTTGAGATGAGAAGAAATTAGAAGCTAGGGAAAGTTTAGAAGCAATGGAAACATCTGGATTTAATAGTAGCATGTGCTACCGTTACATCTTAGAAGTACTTAGATACGAGTTATTGGGCATTTATAAAAGCCATTGCTTAAGAATGATTAGGGGAATTGATTCTGTAGGTCTGAAATAGGGTCCAAGAATTTGCATTTTCACAAGCATGCCCTGCTGATTCTGAAGTCCTGGTTTTGTGGACCACACTTTGAGTGAGACTTAGTTAGACATTTGGAAGTAATCACTACAGAGTTGACAGTTGACATCGTATGGATAGATAAGAACTTTGAGGAGGAGAGTGTGTGTCTATATGGGGTATGTCCAGAAAGTCATATAGTAATGAAAATATAAGAAACATTGTACATAATTGTACATAATTGTACAACGATGCCTCTGTCCCCTTCAAAGTAGGCACCTTGGTGTCTCAAACAATTCGCCCAATCACCATCAGCTGCCCTGTTGTACTTTCCTGGTTCTCATCGGCAGTCTGAAATCTCTTCCCTGGATCTTATTGAAAGTCTGATTTTAGTTTTGGGAAAAGCCAGAAGTTGCAGGGCACCAAATCTGGGCTGTAGGGCGGCTGAGTCACCTGGGTGATTTGATGTTCCACCAAAAAACTGCATGAGATGTGATGCATGAGTGGGTGCCTTCTCATAATGAACCTGCCAATCACCAGTTGCCCATAGCTGTGGCCTTCTGAATCATCCAAATAGTTTCTGTGGAGGAATGTTCAAGTTTAGTGCAAAATTTGATGCAGATTCATTGCTCTACTTGCTCAGTCATTTTGAATACGATGGCCACTCAGTACACATGCTTACTCAACGGGCGTCTGCAACCCCCACTGACTAGTACAGTGGAGTTGTCACTGTTTGCACATGTGCATTCTAGTACTGTCGTTGGCTGCCAAGGTTACATCGATGTTGTGCAAACCATTCTCATTATATTAACAATGGTTGGACTTTTGGTTGAACATGGTCGGATAGATCTGGTATATATATGAGAGAGACAGACACACATGGAGTGAGAGAGGGAGAAAAGGAGAGCTAGAGAGAAGGAGGGGGAACAGGAATGATGGAATTTCAGGAGCAAAAGATGGAGGAAAAACCAGGGAAGGACTTAGGAAGAGAGTAGCCAAGCAGGTATGTTTGAGATGAAAGTAGTGTAGCATATAGGGTGTAGTTTCTAGGAAAGGGTGGTTTATTGGATCTAAGAAGATGAGGACCGAGAAAAATTGGGAATTCAGAGAGAGAGGGTGGTCTGACAGAACTTTTGCCGTTTGTTTTGTTTGACTGGATTTTCTTATGTCTGTCTCAGAGGATTTTTCCTGTTATAGTACTAAGCATTTTTTTTTTCCTGTCTGAACTTTCTGCCTATGTGATTTTATTCAGTTCTGTGGCTTTAAATGCTATCTCTATATGTGTTCAGTTCCCAAATTTAGGTCATCTCACTTCTGAGCCCCAGAATAAAAAATCCAACTGCCTACTTGACATACTCACTTGGGTGTCTGTCTGATAAGTGTTTCAAATAGGGGAAGCAATTAGGAAGCTACTACAGTGACTTACCCAAGCCATAGTTGATGGTGGCTGGTACTGGAGAGATCACTGGAACTGAAGAGAAGAGGATGGATTTGAGAGAGATTTTGGAAGTATGGTAGAAACAAAAAGATTTGCTTGTGGATTAGGCATGAGGGAAAAGGAAAGAGCCGATGACATCTGGATTCCCAGTTTTGGGCTTAAGCATTCATGGCTGTGGTTGTGTCATATACTCAGAGGAAGGACCAGGTTTTGGGAGGCAGAAAAATGGAGGCAGATCAAGAGTCTTGTTATTCCTGTCTCAGTGGATGTCACTTCCATAATAGCTCTTGAACACAAACAACTCTCTCCATTCCACCTCTCTAGTCCTAGTCACCATCTGTTGCCTAGGAAACTGCAGTGGTCTCTTAACTGGTCTCTTTGCTTCCATTTTTTCTTCTTCTAGTCCATTCTCCTCATAGCAACCAGAGCAGATCTTTTTAAAAACTAAATCATATAACAATTTTCTGTCTAAATTCTTCAGTGGTTTCTCATTGTACTTGCAATAAAATCTAAACTCTGTACAGGTCATTCAAGATCCCACCTGATCTGGCCTCTACATGTCCCCTAATTTCTTGTTAGTTTCTCCTCATTCAGTTTTAGACATCATGGCCTGTTAGTTTCTAAAACAGGCCCTTGATGTATCTTACTTCAGGGCCTGTGCCTTTGCTTGCTGTTTTTTATTTTATTTTTTTCCTCCCTAGAGTGTTTTTCTTCTGCTTTTTCTTGATACTTATCCTGTCTAAAAGATGGGTTTCTCTTACTCTTTGTCAAAGTACTCTGTTTGTTTCTTTCACTGCATTTATTACACTCTGTAATTACTGTATTATCTTTACTTATTTAAATGTCTGTCTCTCCTCCCTGAAGGCAAGGATCATGTCTGACTTGTTCACTGACATAATCCAGTAAATGCTTGATATAGTAGACATTTACATACTCTTAATGAATAAGTGGGGATCAACATGAGTAATTTATTTTAGCAAGACTATTAGTGATTAGGGGAGGGAGCTTGTGGGTGAAGGGAAGGAGGGAGGGAGGGAGCATGAAGGGAATGAGGGTGCATAGTAGGGTAGTGGGTAGCCTTGGAGTCCAGACTGAACAGGGAACTAAGAAAAGCCAGGGGAATTGGTGGGGTTTAAGGTATTAAAGTTATGATAACATAAGTGGAAGGACTGAACATTATGGTTAGAAAAGAGAATTTTGGAGTTTTAGAACATGGAGGTACATCAGGTGTTTCTGATGGTAGAGCCAGGTTAGATGTGCCTCTGTGTTCTTGTAGCATCTTTTTCAGACAATTGATGAATATAATGTCTCAGGCTATAGTCAGCATTGCCTGTTTACTGTGTATCTTTCCTTCTAGACAGTAAACTCCTTGATAGTATGAACTGTTTCCTGTGCACATCTGTATCTTCACTACCTAGCGAATTGTTTCAAAATTTTTATTGAATGTATGAATGAATGAATGAATGAGGAGACATTAGCCGAGGTGCATGGAGGTAGTGGTAATAGCATTTGAGGAGGTTAAGAGATAATAAAGCTAAAAAGTTTAAAATTGAATAGGGAAAATGTTTTAAAAATTAACATTTTTGAGATATAATTTATGTATAATAAAATCATCCTTTTGAAGCATTTGGTTAGTTTTGAAAGAGTATATACCCCTGTAACTACAACCAAATCAGGATTTAAAAGATTTCATTACTCCCAAAAAGTTATTTAGTACCCAAAATGGGGAATTTTAGCTTTTTTTAAAGTTTAATATTGTTATGTTTGTGCAAAGTTATGAGAATCAAGCAAAACATTAAAATCTCATCTTTAGGGGGTCTTTAAAAGATAACAATCTTTTGATAGTTGACTTTGAATATTGAGATAAAGAGAAAGGAGTGAGAAGTTTCATGTTATTTTCAGTGGAGGTGATTTGCCTTAGAAATTTGACTCTATATAATTTTAGGCCAAGCGCAGCTTTCTAGAGTAAGGACACACTTAGAGTGAGAAAACTAGAATGAAAACTAAGGTCTTATGAGTCTTAACAGAATGCTTTGTCACCACATCATAGCAGGGTCTAGTGCCTGTTTTATTTTCCTTATTATCTCCCAATTTCTCTTGTGAATAGCTAGGGAAAATTCTGTTTTCAGTACACTGTGCTCTGTGAAATGAACAGTTTTCTCTAAGCTTTTATCCCATTGTCTCAGATGGCTTAAGACAAAATATTAAGACCTCTTTAGTCCTAGGTGGTTTACTGTGAACTCTTATGTGTTCTTCTAAGGTATTCCTCATTAACATGCCTCTTATTGAAGAAATAGTAGTTATGAGTTTGGTTTTTTAAAGCATTTGGTACAGCTTTTTAAAAAATGTTATATTTTTAAATGTTAAGTTACACCCCTGTAATAAGCTAAGTGCTCATGGAAATACGCTCTACTAAATAAAAGTTACTGAAAGATTCTAGAAGAGTTCTTATACTTAACAAAGTGCCTATTTGCTCTCTGGGAATAACATAGGCCTCTTCCAGGTGGAGTTTACTTTAATCACAAGGAAGCTTCACTTTATTAGTTTCAATGCAATATCAGCCTACGGAGAATTTTTTTTTTTATCCCTGCCAGCCTTGTATTTGTAAATATGATAAGAAAATTTACTATGTCTTCATGGCATTGATAAAATAGGCTTGGTCAAATACAGAGTCATGTGATAAACAAGGCCCCTCTCTTTCCTGTTAAAATATATAAACATGCTGTCAGTGTTTGGCTTTCAGATCATATTGTCCCTCTTAAACGATTTTCTCCTTTTTCTCCTTTGACCATAGGTTCATGCTTCAATTTTCTAAGCTTTCATTGAAGTCTTTGGATGAATGAAATCTGCTTTCCTAACCTCTAGGGTATATATCTCATATTCTCTTCCTACTGTATTCAGTACACATTTGAAAACCGACTAAAATCCTTTCTTAGATTACAAGGCAGAGTATAGAAACAAATGGATAAATTAATAGGTTTTCCTTCTGTGGCTAACGTTATTTCTAGCTTACCCATGAATACCAAAAGTTCAAAGGCACTTTAAAAGGTAGTCCCTAAAGACACAATAAGTGGTTATGGCCCCACTCTTCCAAACAAGTCAAATAGACTTTGTTCTGAAGAACAGCCTTAAGTAAACTATTATAAGGTGAATTACTTTCAAGTAATTAACAGAAAATTCCATCTTTCATCACAATTATAGGACTAGGTCTCTTATAAGCGATTGATCTAAGGCATTTAGTTGTCTGCAAACTCACTAAGTCATAATGTGATATGGCTGCCAAAAAAAGAACATGATCTTTTAAAGCAGTTTAGTGTTCTAGATAAGGAAGGTAATAAATAGTTCCACTGCTCTGCTTGGAGGCATATTGTGCCTGTTCCATAAAAGAGTAATCAAATGGAGAGTGGTCTGGATACCATGTCATTAGGGATGACCAAATTTCTTTAGTTTCTATGTTCCCAGTTTAGTCCCAGAAT
The DNA here is from genome assembly GCF_021234165.1 of Pteronotus mesoamericanus. NCBI lineage: Eukaryota > Metazoa > Chordata > Mammalia > Chiroptera > Mormoopidae > Pteronotus > Pteronotus mesoamericanus. The sequence continues at coordinate 21,783,824 of NW_026555065.1, forward strand.
GAAGAGACTAATGAGAAACATAACAGATATCTCAATTTATTTGAAAGGCTGTTCGGTGAAATAGCAGAGCAAATTGTATTGGATTATTTTAGGCAGTATAGGCTAAAAGTTACAGGAAGGTAGATTTTGGTTTCATTGGGAGCTGGAAGAATGGAAGTTGGCTGAGAGGAAGTGTTTTGACAGGCTTAAAGAGCTAACTGTCAGATAGGAAAGGGTTTCCCTATGGGATAAGTCGTTGAACTAGGGTTATCATTGTTTCCTTAATTTTTAAACTTTATGAATCTGCCAAATGGTGTTACAAGAAAACTTTGTATAACCAAAAGATTTCTTCGTACCTACAGATGTTCCAATTACTAATCCAGTACTTGCCCCATGACCAATTCTAGAGCCTCCAGATTTTGTTACTGCTTCAAAACAAAACTTAGAAAAAGAATTATACCCTATACTTAAAGTAAGTTTCTTTTTCAGAATGATGTTCTCTAACAGGCATCCAAGTCCCTGGGGATGAGGAAAATGTTTGAAATGTTTGGGAATTTAAATGTTGTGAGAATTTGTTTTCAGCAAACAATTAGGAAAGCCTTTTCTTAACTCCAAATGCTGAAAAAAAAGTATTTTGTTTTTCTAGACATTGAAATTAAAAATTTTTAACTTTTATTCTTGTTTTAAATAGGGAAAATACTAAAAGCAGCCAAACAGAAGAAAAGCAATCCTACTCCGATTACCAATAATTCCTGAACATGTCACCCAGAAAAATACATCCTGAGTGGTCTTTCTTATCTGAAAAAAAAGACATTTTATTTTATTTTATTTTTTTTATATTCAAGATTTTTATTTTCTTTTTTTTTTAATTAATTTATTTACTTTTTAAATACATTTGTCTCTGCCTTCCCCCCACCTCTTTCCCTTGCCCCCTCCCACCTTCCCTCCCTCAGCTCTTCCCCTTTGGTTTTGTCCATGAGTCCTTGCTATATGTTCCTTGACTTTCCCCTTCCCTTCCCTTTCCCTGCCCCCCCCTTCCCTCTTGTCTCTGTTGATTTCTTTTCCTTTCAGTGTTGCTGGTCATATTTGCCTTGCTTCTTTGCATTGTTGGTTAGGTTCCGCTTATAGGTGAGATCATATGGTATTTGTCTTTCGCCCCCTGGCTTATTTCGCTTAGCATGATGCTCTCCAGTTCCATCCATGCTGTCGCAAAGTTTAGTACTTCTTTTTTTCTTTCTGCTGCGTAGTATTCCATTGTGTATATGTACCATAATTTTGAAAAAAAAAGAGACATTTTAATTGAAAACATTTTTTTACTAGGTGTGGCAATCATTCAAGAAAAATCTTAGTGAAAGTATAGTTTTATTTTATCTTTTATAAGAATTCTATAAACAAAGTGTTAGAAAGCCTTAATGTGTTAAACGTTTGCTTTGCTCTCTCTGTCTAGAAGTTTATAACATTCAGCATTGATTGAGAATTTTTGCTATGTACTTGTGATAGGCCTGTGACATACAGGGATTTGGAAGGTGGAGTTCCTACCATCACAGGGCTGAAAATTTTGTTGAAGTGGCTAGATGTACACATTTAGAGGTAACAAATGTTATCTGGCAGAGGTATAGGTACTTAATGAGTGCCTCCCTCAATAAGTGCTATATTGGAATGACAGGGGAGAGAAATTTTCCTAGGCTGATCAGTGAAGTATTCAGGAGATGGGCCTTAAGCTAAATGGACCTTGAGAAATAGCTAAGGTGGGATGGGGATGGAGGGATAGAGTGTCAGTGGTAAGATCAGTGGAGAGGGCAATTCAGGTATCAACACCCAGATGTTCTGTCCAAATCAATCAACAGTATAAAGATAACATTTCAAAATGTTAGTTCTTCACACTAAGACATATAGTGACAAAGATACACATATATTTAGTAGTATCCAGGAGTGTTAGGCAGTTTTTAGCTAAGAGCCTTCATTTGGGGGAAAAATTTAAAAGAAGGCAAAGCTTTGTTTTTTGTTTTGTTTTAGTAGTAAAGTGAAACTGAGCAAATCTTAAGGGTAAATTTAAAAGAAATTTTTATTTCTATTTGGTTAAGGAGAATGAGCATTGAACTCTAGGAGTTAGGATACCTAAGTTCTGTTCCTGAATGATATTAATTGCTTATTTGATCTTGGTCAAGGCAGTTTATTTCTTTCCTGTGACTCGTTTTTCTCGTCTGTACAATGAGGGACTTGAACCAGAAGATCCTGTAGGTTTCTGCCTCTCTTCAGGTTTGACTCTTAAGTTTCTCATGTTCTTGAAAATACTCCTGAAAAACATGAACTAGTTCTACGCCTTCCATAATTACGTGGGGCAGAAGGTTTTTATTTTGCATATAACACTAAATATAAATATTTTTTTTCTACTTAGTACTGTTTGAAGAAAAGAACTAGTTATAGTAATTGCCAGACAAATGGAAAAAACAAGTCGTTTTTCTGTGAGTACCCTAGAGAACTTGGAGTTAGAGTACTAGAAGTTGTGTTTTTTTAAAAAAAAGGTTTTAGTAAAATATTTTAAATTTTATGATAAAAAATTATCCCCTTAATATGAAATCACTATAAGGATATTATTCATATTAGGTGAGCAAACATACAAACTGATTCCATGAAAATATGCTAAAATCTCACTACCCACCACTATTAACATTTTGGTATATATTCCTTTTGTTTTTTTCCCCCATGTAAATATATGTAATAATTAAACAAAATGAGACTTGATACATATTGCTTTGTAACCTACTTACTGAATTGTATTTTATTAATGCCTTTCCATATTAGTAAATAAACATCTGTATCAGTTTCTTTTCTAACTTTTTATTTTGAACTTATTTTAGACTTACAGAAACCTTGAAATAATAGCATAAACAGTTCTTTTATATCTCTCATGCCTGTATCCATTAATATTAGCATCTTATATAACTTTATTGCAATTATTAGGGACAGGAAGTTAATATTGATAAAAACTAAACTATAGACCTTACTTGAATTTTGCCAATTTTCTCACTATGTCCTTTTTCTGTTCCAAGATCTTATTTAGGATCCCACATTGCGTTTAGTTATTTTCCCTTTGTCTCTTCCAGTCTGTAAGTGTCTCAGCTTCTTCATAGTCTCAGTTTGTAACAGTGTCTTGATTTTTCCTTGTTTTTCATGATCTTGACACTCTTGAAGAGTATTGAGCAGTTATTTTGTGCAATGTTCCTTAATTTGAATTTGATGTTTTTTCATGATTGGAATGATGCTATGTATTTTGGGGAAAATACCACAAAAATGGTACTATGTTTTGCTCAGTGTATGATATTAAGGGATTCTTCATATCAACATAGCTTATTATTAGTGATATTTGTCTTAACCAATTGGTTAACTTTGTATTTGCAGGGTCTTTATACTTTATACTTACTCTCATTTCCCTTTCTATTTAGTAATTATAATCAGGGAGATACTTTGCAACTATTTGGCATCATTTGAAATGGACATAGCATATCTTAGCGATTTTAAGAGTTTTTTTTTCTTAATTGCAAAAGTATTGACACTTGTTATATTGTTTAAGTCAAGCAATATAAAATTGTTTAAAATAAAATAGGAAAATTCCTAGACCCTCCTCCAGTTTCTTCTCTCCATGTAACCGCTGTTAATTGTTTGATGTTTTTCCTTCTAGATCTTTATTCTATGTTTAGGAAAGCATATGTATAGATGTACATGTACATATGTTGAAAACTCAAATTTGTAGAAAATTTGAAAGTATATATAATATAGATTTTTTTAACAAAAATGAAATTGTTATGTAAAAATTGCACTTTCCAATCTATAGTATTTTATAGCATTCTGACTGTACAGAATTGTATGGATGTACCTTTATTGATAACCATTTAGGTCGACTTCATTTTTCACTGTTACAAGTGGCATTGCAGTGAACATACTGGAATATATATCTTTGCACAATTGGGCATGTATGATAAATGATAGATTCTATGATTTTTAAAACTATTTCCCTAATGATGGGCATTGCTTTTAGCTTTTTGCTGTTATGAATAATTTTGTGCATGAAATGTGTAGACTGAAAAGCTTTAAAATGATTTTCAATAGATTCCATATCTATTTGTGATACAGATTTTAACATATTTCACATAAAGTCTTACATATATTGGTAGATATAGTAAAAAAGGATATACAGTGAAAAGTAAATCCTTTCCAGGGCCCTCTACATTGTTAACATTTTATTTTTAATCCTTTCAGAGATTTTTCTATTCAAATGTAAGCAAATACAGATATATCTCCTCTCCTCTCCTCCCTCCTCCCTTTATAAATGATAGCATACTATACACACTGTTCTGTACCTTTTCTTTACTATTTAACAATATAGTTTTAAGAAAGTCCCGTATCAGTGCTTGTAGGCCTGTGTCCTCCCCTTTTTATAATGGCTGCATTGAATTTATATACCATGATTTAGTCAACTCTTGTGTAACATTTAGGTTGTTTCCAGTCATTTACTATTATAGATAATGCAGCAAATAAAATACTTGTATATATTTCTTTTTATACATTAATGAATAAATTCTAGAAGTGGGAATTTCTGGGTCAAAGGATATATAAATATAAATTCTTAACAACTATCTCAAAATTGCCCTTCAGAGAAGATGGTCTAATTTAATTACTACAACAATACCTAATTTTAACATAATATTTTACATAAAGTTTTATTAAGATGAACTTATTTATGCAGGTATATTGAGCTTCAAGAGATCAAATTCAGAAAGCTTTATATATAAACAAATATCTGTAACTTTCCTTAGTTATCTGTTATGGAACCTTATGTAAATTCTTTTTTTTTCTCCAGAGTTGCTCCTCTCCGTGGAAATCTTTAGTAAAAGGCAAAAGATTTATACAATCTGAAGAGAAACCAGAGTATCTTATGTAAATTCTTAATTCTAATTATATGTCATCTTATAAAACTCCTTGGACAAATTGTATGAGTTTTTCATAGCTAAATAGAATTCTAATTCCTTTTCTTTGCCCTGAAAATTGTTTTTAGCACTTCAGGGGGCACCTGCTAGTTTTCTCTAAGATACAGTGAACAAGTGTCTGTTTACCTTATTAAAACTCTTTATAATTTTATAAACTTTTTGTAATTTTATAAACATTGCCTAGCCATTGTTTTTACAGAATGAAGAGTTCTAATTTTTCATCCCTAATACTTTCTTGGTAATGTTTTTGCCAAGGCAACACTTTGCAATAGTCTGAACAGTCTAACAGCTTGGGACAAGGGTGTACCTGTGCCAAAAGGGCCAGTGCCTTAGCTACAAGATAGCTTGTGAGTTGGTGCCCAATGTCTTATTGGCAAGTTGGGCTAGTGTATGATTAAGTATACTTCTTAGTTGCCTTGTATTTCTATGTAAATTCTTAGAAAGGTGTGCAGTGAGATAGATTCAAGAAGTAGAGACATGTTCATTTGAAAATATATCTATTCCAAAATTTCATCTTCATTATTTGGTTATGTGAAAAATTTGAAAACTGCATAAGGAGTAGCATGAAGAACATCAGAAGGTTTTAATTCCGATTAAGTTTAATTATCCATTTTTTTTCATCCTTAGTACTTTTTGTGTTCTGTCCACGAAATCTTGGCCTGCTCCAAGGATGTCAAGAGTTTTCTCCTGTGTTTTCTTCAAGAAGTGTCATAGTTTTAGCTTTTATATTTAGGTCTATGACCTATTTCAACTTAAGTTTTGTATATGGTGTAGAGTATGAGTTAAAGTTCATTTTTTTTCCCCTACAAGGGTACCTAATTGCTCCTCCACCATTTTTTGAAAATATTGTCTTTTTGTCTTTGGTTTGTTTTGGCTCCTTTTCAAAAATCAGTTAACTATATATATACAAGGGGGGACCCACCCCAAAAACTGGAATTATCTTCTGGAGGGCAAGCCCTTGTAGTATAGCTGTCCCCACTAGGTGAGTGTTCTAGGAACCCATCTGTATCAGTGTACCATCTGGTGTTGTTATGAGAGGCTGTGTTCAGCTTCAGTGAATTTTTTTCTGAAGACTTTTTCAGCATGTTTGCCCTTTTCATGATGGGCACCTACCCACCCCATGCTGATTGTTCAGCAGTTTTTGACCAAAAATGCCATGATCCCGATGCCCCACACTCCCTATTCACCTGATCTTACCCTGAACCACTTTTTTTTTGTTTGTTTCCCTGGATGAAAAATGTCCTCATACGAAAACATTTTGCCCATGTGGAAGAGGTGAAACAAAAAACGGCAGAAGCACTAAAAGGCATCAAAATCGATGAGTTCAAAAACTGTTTTTGGCCAGTGGAAAAATGTCTGCTAGGTGAATTGTATCAAATGGAGAGTACTTTATAGGCGATTGAAGTTTAAACATGTAAGAATAAATACACAACTTTTTATAAATAAACTCTGGTATTCTTTGGGTTCCCCTTCATATGTGTGGATTAATTTTTGAATTCTTCTGTTCATTGATAAATGTTTATCTTAATGTTAATTAGTATAGCTTTATAGAAAACCCTGAAATCAGGTAGTGTAAGTCTCTTCTAAGTCCTTTACATTTTCATATTCATTTTAGAATCTATTTATCAGTTTCTATAAAAATCTTGTTAGGATTATATGGAATCTGTAGATTACTTTGGGAAGAATAGATATCTTAATATTGAATCTTATCATCAGTGAATATGACATATAGCTCTTCATTTATTTGAATATTTTAGAAATTTTATGTAGTTTTCAGTATAGCAGTCTTATACATCTTTTATTAAATTAATGTCCATATATTTGTTTTTTGATGCAGTTATAAATGCTAATTTTTAAATTTTATTTTCTAATTTTTTTGTTGCTAGTATATAGAAATACAGTTGCTTTTTATATATGGATCCTATATCTAGTGAGCTTGCTCGATTCACTTACAACTTTTTTTTTGAATTTTTAGAGAGAGAGACAGAGACATCAATTTGTTGTTCCACTTATTTATGCATTCATTTATGTGCCCTGACAAGAGGTAGAACCTACAACCTTAGCATATCAGGTTGATATGCTACCTGGCCAGGGCTCACTAACAATTTTTGTGTATTTTTAAAAAAATCAATTCCTTGAGCCCTGGCTGGTTTGGCTCAGTGGATTGAGTGCCGGCCTGCAAGCCAAATGGTCACCAGTTTGATTCCCAGTCAGGGCACATGCCTGGGTTGTGGACTAAGCCCCCAGTGAGGGGTGCTTGAAGGCAACCACACATGGATGTTTCTCTCTTTCTGCCTACCTTTCCCTTTCTGTAAATGTTATATTTTTTAAAATAATTTAAAAAATACTTAAGTTAATTTTTTGAGATTTTTCTATGAAGATAATATCATTTGTCATATCATTTGTGAATAGAGACAGTTTTATGTCTTCCCTTCCAATCATCATGCCTTTTATAATTTTTTTGTCTTATTACACTAGCTAGGCTCTATATTACAATACTGAATAGGAGATGATATATATTCAGACATTATTGCAAATATTTTCTCTCAATCTGTGGCTCTCCTTTTCATATTTTAAACTGTGTCCTTTTTTTTATCTAATTTAAAAATTTACTTAAAGTGATCTGGCCCAGTGGCTCAGTTGGTCGGGGCACATTCCTAGGATGTGGGTTTGATTCCTGGTCAGGTGTGTGTGGGAGGCATTTGATCAATGTTTCTCTCTCACATCAATGTCTCTCTCTCTCTCTCCCTCTTTCTCCTCCTCCCTCCCCCCTTTCTCTCTCTCAAAAATCAATAATTAAAAATATATATCCTTGGTGAGGATTTAAACAATTTGCATAAAGTAAATAACTTTTTATTGTATAGTTCTATGAGTTTTGACAGTTGCCAACAAGTATGTAAACATCATCATAGTACAGATACAGAACAGTTTCATTGCCCTCAAAAATTCCATCACTGTCTTTTTGTAGTCAACATCTGGAAACCACTCTGTTGTCCTCCATCTCTATAGTAAGTTTTGCCTTTTCCAGAATGTCATATAGGTGGAATCATATAATACATAGCCCTTAGAAAAATTTTTTAAAAATTTAGAATATAACTTAAATGTGTAAAAATATAAAATTAGGTATAAATACCTTATAGATTTTATGTAACTGTAAAACAAACAATATACTAATAAAACCAGAAAGCCAACCTGTTTCAAATGAACAATATTAATTTAATTGCAACTCAATTGCCAATGCTGGGTGATAGATAGTTATGCCCTCAATCCTCTTCATTTCCCTGCTTCAGTTCACTTAAGCCTGCTGTGACTGCATGGCTCTAGAAATGCTGGGCTGGTTGGATAGTTTGTGTTAATTAGAACTCACATGTAAGCCCAAATTGCCAGCAAGTAATCCCTGAATGTCTTTTTTAGTGGGGGATTTCTTGATATTTGGAAAGCTGTTTTGTTTGATTGAAGATAAGGGTGTAATGGTGATCTTACTGAAATCTGCAGATGTCAGTTAAACCCACTTATTATGAAATCAGCTGTTTGGCACAGAAGATGGGCTTTGTTAAATTCACATAGATGCTTTTAACATGAATTTTGTCCCAACTGCTAAGAGATAGTACATAATTTTTTGAGTTTGACTACTTTTGATGCATTTTTGATGTTGCAGGTATTGCATGCAATTTGATATTGTATTTATTCCGTTTATTGCTGAGTAGTATTCCTTGGTTTGGATGTATTATAGTTTATAATTCACCATTTCCAGTTTAGTTTTTGGTAGACACCCAGGAATTTGCCTGCTGGGTCATATGGGAAGTGTGTGTTTTAACTTTGTAAGAAACTGCTAAACTGTTTATGAAGTGACTATACCATTTTGAATTCCTACCACACTTTCCTTTTCCAGTTTTCTGCATTCTTGTTGATACTTGGTATTGCTAGTTTTTATTTTATTTTATTTTTTGCCTACATTCTAATAGGTTGTGTAGGGTAATCTTACTGTAATTTTAATTTACATTTTCTTAATGGCTAATAATGTTGAGCATGTTTTCATGTACAAGTAAGTGTGGCACATAAGCCACCTGTATTAGTTTCTTTTGAAGAGAAGGTTTTAATTTTTCTTCTTCTTTTTTTCTTTCATGGTTAGTCCTTTTTGTGTTCTGAAAACTCTTTGGTACTCATTCATTTTGCCCTCTCATTAAATGCATGGCTCCTTAAAACAAACTAAGAGTATGGGAAAGGCTTTGTCTGTATAGCCTCTAACTGGTAATAGAATCACCTTCATACACTAAAAGTTGGCCATTCCAGAAGGGAAGGATAATTCTCACCTACCACAGTTGCTGTTCTTTATTCTAGATACCTATGGTATATGTGGGCAATCACTTATTTCCAACGCTTTTTATTTTTTTGAAGATTTTATTTTTTTATTTTTAGAGAGAAGGGAAGGGTGGGAGAAGGAGGAGAGAAATACCAATGTGTGAGAGACACATTGATTGCTTGCCTCTCACCACCCCCCCTCCCCGCCCCTGCCCAACTAGTCCCTGGCTTGCAACCAAGGCATGTGCCCTGATTGGGAATCTAACCAGTGAGTGACCTTTCAGTTTTGCAGGATGGTGCTCAGTCTGCTGAGCCACACTAGCCAGGGCTCCAAGGCTTTTTTTGTTTTTTAACCACCTACTTTTTTTTTGTATTACAAAGGATAAAATAAGAGTATGTTTTAAATCACTTTCTCTGAAATTACAGAACTGTGCCATTACTGCTGCCCCTGATTTTAAAGAAGGAACTTATAACAAAATCTACTATTTCCTTTTCTTTCAGTGGTGGGATCAGCAGGTTGACTTTGATACTGCTTTCTTGCACCATTTGGCCCAGTTGGTGCCCGATATTTATTTGGCTGAAATGGACCCAGACTTGGAAAAGCAGGAGGAAAGTATACAAACGTCAATACTCACTCCATTGGAATGGTATTTATTTGGAGAAGATCCAGATATTTGTTTAGAGAAATTAAAACATAGTGGAGCATTTCAACTCTGTGGTAAGGTTTTCAAAAGTGGAGAGACAACATATTCTTGTAGGTAAGCATTAGAAATTTACAGGACTAAATTACAGTCTTGGTATTTTGTCTCTGTTTCATGATGTATTACCTTTCTTGGTTTATTACTTGTTTAATCCTACTTAACTGACTTTCTTTTATTATGCACATATAAATCTGTTTTTGCTAGTATAGTTTGTTTCTGAGTATGACATAATTAAACAGTTCTCTCATTTTTTTCTTCATGTTCTACAAAAATGTGTGTAAGTGGTAGATTTTTGCCTTATCATGTAGTCCACATATTCTTCTTTGAAACCCTTGGGGCCAGGTGTATTTCAGAATTCTGAATACTTCTCTAGCAGAGTCAAGACAGGATCTTATAATCAAAAGCAGCATTTCTGTAAGAAATGTATGAATATTCACAGCAAATGGTATAAATAAAGTCTGTAGTCTCGTGTCATTTCAAGTCATTTTTTTGCCACCAAGTGAGATTTGGTGCCAAGAGATTGTGGACCTGTAGGGACAGTTGGAATTTTGTTGGGTAAAGGAAGCCAGTGGTACAGAAACTGGAAGCAGCTTTAGGCTTTTTGCTGTTTGTGAGGGTAGTTGGCTTAAACATGGTGGCACAGAGAACTTTTTTACTCCCTACTTCTGCCTCAGATTTTCAACTTTTAGATCTTAGTAGCACTTTTAGTTTCCCCCCCTTTATTAGAGGTAGTTTAGTTTAGGAATGTGACTTTTTAGACTTTTAAATACAGAGAATTGCTTTTTTCTCCATAATTCCAGATTTGACTGGTTTATGAATAGTTACTAGCTGTTAAGAACATACTATCTTATTATCCAATTCTTTTCTTAGGAAAAAGACAGTTTATGTGTTTTGTGTACTATTTTGCTGTATAGCATGGTAAGGTTCATTTATATTATGTATTTTTAGTTGAAGCCCAATCAGTTTCAACTGAAGCATAGTAGACATTTGTAGACCTCATTTCTCCAAAAGTATCATGGAGACATTTTTAATTGTCACGACTATGGAAATGATACTATTAGGTAGAGGCCAGGGTTGCTGCTTAAACATCCTACAATGCACAGAACAGTCTCCTCTATGCCTAAAAAATAACTGTCTGGTTCAAAATGTCATTACAGCTAAGGTTTAGAAATCTTGCTCTAAATAAATCAGTAGATCATATATGTCGTAGAGGATATTATTAGGCAATCTTTATTTGCTATTAGTCCTTTAAGGTTCATTTTTAAAACTTCCCAATTCCATCTCTTCAACTCTTCTAAATATTTTATTTTTCATATTGCACTAATTTACAGCAGGTCCTCAAATAATGTTTCGTTCAACGTTGTTTGTTATAATGTCGATGAGATGCCATAGGAACTTAACTCTTGTTAATATCAGTTAGCCTACTATAAAATTGGTTTTAAAGTCAAAGAACCTATAGATGACATTAAGCGAAGACTTATTGTATATTGTGCTTAATGTTTCCCTGAAAATGTTAAACAAACTAGTACATTTTAAGTGTTGTTATTAGGGAAGAAATTAAGAGAGATTGAATTTCATTCATTCATTAAGTATTAGTTGAATACCTACTATGTACCAAGCACTGTTCTAGGTGCTTAGGACATTATCAATATATAAAATAAATAGAAATCCCTGCCCTTATGATACTTTCTAATGAATTTTGTCTTTATCCAAGCTTCATTTACAGTGAACAGTCAGTGTTTGTTAAGTATATTTAGAAATAAAATAGAGTAAGATGATTGCAAATAATTTATAAAATTGATCATTTTTCACAAAACTAATTTTGAGAAGCTTAACAGTTTGAAACCACTTGCAAGCTCAAAGTAATGAGGATGATTTAAGAAACAAAACCAAATGTCAAAACTTGGATTAATATGGCTAAAGTGAGGCCAGAATTATTTGGAATTCTGTTTTTGAAGCATTTTCATGTTCAGTTTGTGGACAATATAGAAGACTTATTCACATTACAATGTAGTCATACCTTTAGCATCAGTGGGAGTAATCTAAATTTTGGAATCTGATTTTTAATCTTTTTCAGAGATTGTGCAATTGATCCAACATGTGTGCTCTGTATGGACTGCTTCCAGAATAGTGTTCATAAAAATCATCGTTACAAGGTATGAAAATATAGCCATAAAATATCTAGATTAGCAGGAATCTGTTGGCTATTGAGTTCATATTCCTGACCAATTCTTGAATTCCTGCTATTGTAGTTCTGACATGTGAACCTTTAATTCTCATTAAACATATCATGTGATGGAACATCTGTCTTAAGAGGTAACCCCATACAGTTTTTATCTGAGTATATCAAATTTACAGAAGAGATTGTGTAATGCATATGAAGAGCTTAAAAAGTATAAAGCAATCATCCTTGTAACCACTCCTTAGGTCAAGGAGTAAGACTTGGCCAGCCCTCAGAGGCCTCCCATTTGCATTTCCTAGATCACAGTCTTTCACCCCTTTCAATAATCTCTTCTGTGTTTTGTGATAATGGTTGCCTCAGTTTTCCTTTTAGCTTATCACTCAAATGATATTGTAAACTTTTCTGTCTTTGAACTTCATATAGTTGAAGTGATACTGTATCTTTTTCTTGTTCAGTTACTTCTTTCACTCAGCATTATATATGTAGCTGTAGTTTCACAGTGGTCTTATAATGCTCAGTAATCCATCTTGTCTTTATTTATTGCACTGTATATGAATAATGTAGATTTCTTCCAATTTGGGGCTGCTATGAACAATTCTGCCATGAACATTCTTATTTGTGTGTTTTGGTACACATGCACAGGAGTTTTTCTGGGCTATATATCTGGAATAGAATTGCTGAGTTTTAGAGTATATAAATTTTTAGTCATAGTAGATAATGTCAAACTGTTTTCCAAAGTGGATATACCAATTTATAGGCTCTCCAGCAGTATCTGAGAGTTCCCAGTGCTCCACATTTTTGCAAGATTTGTTGTTTTTTTTTTTCATTTTAGCCAATCTGGTGGTTATATTATAGTATCACATTGTGATCTTAATAATTTTCCTAATTACTAATGAAGTGGAGGGCTTTTTTCTTTCCTGTTACATTTTTAGACAACCTTGCTATTTTGAGCTGAAATGTATTTCTCAAATAATAGTACTGGCTTTGTACTCTGGGTTTAGACAGACATGATAACTGATGTTTCTTTTTGTTTATATAACATATCTAAAGTTTTATGTAAATATAAATACTGTCTTCGAGTTATGTAGACTATGTCTTCTATAGAGTTGAAAGTGTGCTTTATGTTTTATTTTTAAATTGATTTGAGAGAGAGTGAGGTAAGGAGAAAGAGAAACATCTACATGTTGTTCCACTGATATATGCACCCTTTGGTCAATTCTTGTATGTGCCCTGACTGGGAATCAAACTCATAACCTTGGGATATGGGGACAACACTCTAACCAACTGAGCTACCTGGACAGCGCATACTCTTTATGTTTTTAGACTGGCCTTGCCATTATTGCTTTTAGCTCTGGAAGTGATGCGCCATAAATAGAGGTTATAGGTATTATTATTATGCACAAGGAAAAACAGATTGAGAAGCCTATGATACAGTGTGGTTAAAATGTTTTCCCAAGATTACTAAGCTAATCACTGATGGAATTTATATATTTGATCATTGGTTATATTCCTCAATTGTAACAAATGTACCACACTAATGCAAGATTTTTTTTTTAAGATTTTATTTATCTGTTTATTGAGAGAGGGGAAGGGAAGGAGAAAGAGAGGAAAAGAAACATCAATGTGTGGTTGCCTTTCACGCAACCCAGGCATGTGCTCTGACTGGGAGTCAAACCAGTGACACTTTGGTTCGCAGGCCAGCATTCAATTCACTGAGCCACACCAGGCAGGAGAAGATCTTAATAATATGGGAAACACTGTAGGGTCCAGGAAAGAAAGGGTATATATGAACTCCATATTTTCTGCTCAGTTTTTCTTTAAACAAGCTACTCTAAAAAATAAAGTCTATTAATTTTTTAAAATGAACATTTAAAAGTTCTTAGTATACTTTGTCAAATTGTTTTAGGAAAGAATTATACCAAAGGTAGTACAGGCAACAGTGAGGAAACCTGCAGAACTGCAGAACCTTTTTAAAGATTATATTTATTTTTTAGAGAGAAAGGAAGGGAGGAAGAAAATAAGGAAGAGAAACATCAGGGTAAGAGAAACATCGATTGGTTGCCTCTCATATGTCCCCAGCTAGGACCTGGATTGCAACCCAGTCATATGCCCTGACTGGGAGTCGAACCAGCCACCTTTCAGTTTGTGGGACAATGCCCAACCAGTCAGGACATGCAGAAACCTTTTAACAGAAACTCTAACTGAACCCAACTTTTTAAATAATTTTACCATCACTATTAAAATGGATTTTTCAATTGTTCTTAATGTTTCTCTTTTCTTATTTTACAATGGTGAATATGGAATAATGGAATACCCTTGCACTACCACTTAATTTTGCTATCTTCCTGGATAATAGGAGCAAGGTCTTTGGCCATTTATTTTGCAGTAATTCTTGCTGACAGTACAAAGATTTTTTTGGCAGGGGAAGGCTTTATGCCCTGGCTGAGTGGCTCAGCTGTTTGGAGCATTGTCCTGTTCACCCAAAGGTCGCATATTCGATCCTGGGTTGGGGGCATGTATGGGAGGCAATTGATCAATGTTTCTCTCTCACATCTGTGTTTCTCTCTCTCTTCCTCTCTAAAAATCAATGAACATATCCTCTCGTGAGGACTTAAAAAAAGATTTATGCCCAGCTATATAGATCTAATTTATTGATATGAGAGAGAGGTGGGGGGGAGAGAGAGAGAGAGAGAGATTGATTGATTTCTATATGTTGTTCCACACACTGTTGTATTCATTGGTTGCTTCTTGTATGTGCCCTGGCCGGATATTTGAACTAACAGTCTTGGCATATGAAGATGTTGCTCCAACCAACTAAGCCACCCTGCCAGGGCCATGTATATATTTTTTTATTTTAAAATATTTCTTGCATTAAAAAGAAAATTTAGAGAAAAATACCACAAATAACCACCCACTAAAACATCATAAAATATGGTGAGAGCTGGGGACATGCATAGGTCCCTCCCCACAAGCGTCTTCTTCCCACCCCCGGACATTCAGTACCATCTGTCTGCTTCTGAAGGTCCCTTGTCCAGCATGTGCTATAGCTCTGTCATACTTGATGGAATATATTGAAGTACCACTTCCCAGATGCCAGCCGATGTCTGCTGATAGCCCCCAGGGTAGGACAAGTTACTCCTGAGTTGTACTGTCTCCAGGGCCTTCTTGGTCAGTGGCTGGGTGGCCATCCTTCCAGTGCCCATGGTGACTGTGGGATGGGCAGGCTAGGTTGCTGGTTTCTCCCCCCGAAACCAGGTGCCTGAGGGAGGCAGCTGATCAATGTTTCTCTCTCTGTCCCTCTCTTTCAGCCTAGTATGTTTGCCAGGTGGGCAAAAAAGAGGACCAAAGTTTTTGATTTGAATAGTAGATTAAATTCTAAGAAGTCAAGATCAGAATAATACAACTTTGATCAAGTAGAACCAAAATAGTAGCTGAGTTCACCTAACTAGGGTCTTGTATCTTGGAAGCTGATACTGAAAACCAGGCTGGCTTGTAACCTTTTTACTCTTTTTGGAACATGTCATAAAGTCAGAATATCCCTGGAGAAGAAAAAACTCACTAACAATGTTATTTTTCTCTGTTCTATTCCTTTGCCTGTCTCTGTCTTTATTTACTAATTGGCAGTGATATATTTATGTTTGTGGTTTTCATCCCTACCTGACTATAAGCTCTCTCCAGGACAAGTTTCAGGTCTCAATACTTTATACTTCCTATTGTCTGTCATAGTACCTGGGACATAAATGCTTTCAACATTTTTTGAAATAAAGTGATAGGCTCAAAAGTGTTAAATTATAGGCAGAGCTGATATCTAAGATTTAATTATAAAAATATCAATGTCTATATTAACATCAGCCTGTTGTAATCTTACATGATGAGTATTTGTATATGCATATTGTCTTTGGAATATGAAAGCATTAACAAATGTTTATTTGCCCAGGCTGGGTGGCTCAGTTAATTGGAGCATCATCCTGTGCACCAGAATTTTGTGGGTTTGATCCCTTATCAGGGCACATGCCTTGGTTGTTAGTTTGATCCCCAGTTGGGGTGCATATGAGAGGCAAGCAATCAGTGTTTCTCCCTCTTCCACTCTTTAAAATCAATAAACATCTTTGGGCGAGGATTAAAAAAATAAATGTTTATTTACCAGACAATACAATAAAACTTACCTTTTAAAAATTCAAATACATAAAAGCCCTGGCCCATGTGGCTCACTTGGTTGGAGCATCTTCCCATAAACTGAAAGGTTGAGGGTTTGATTGCTGGTCAGGGCACATGCCTGGGTTGCAAGGGTCTCCAGTAGGTGCGTGTACAAGAAGGCACCCAATCACTGTTTCCCTCACATTGATGTTTCTCTCCTCTCTCTCCCCTTCCCTTCCCCCATCTCTGAAATCAATATGCATGTCCTTGAGGCGTGGATAAAAATAATAATAATATAGAAGATTATAAATAATAGTTGCCTTTTGGCTCATTGTACTTTGTTAAACTAAGCACACTTTAACATACATCCTTACAGATCTTTTTTTTATGTATTTACAAATATCCACACAGACATACATATATTTATATATTTAGGAAATCTGTGTGTGTGTGTGTGTGTGTGTATAAATTGGATCCTACTATATACTCCTTTTTTTGCAACTTGTTTTTATCTTAACAGCATATCATGAGGATAATTCTATAAATCTATGTTGATACATATAGTAACTCGCTTGCCTTATTTAATTACTGCATTCCTTTGTGAGACCATATTACCATATATTTAACCTATCCCCTCTTTCTAGACTATTATATTGTTTCCGGCTTTTCACTAATCAACAAATATTGGAATGTACATCTATCTTTGTTTTCATATAATTCAGTTTATATATTCAAGAATACCTAAGGCTAGATCCATAGAGGTAGATTTTCTGGATTGAACAGTATGTGCATTTAAAATTTATATAGATTTTTGCCAAGCGTGGTTCTTGAATTATGCCAACTTATATTCCTATTAAAAGGATATGAGAATGTTCTTTCTCTGTGCCTCACAAACTATTTAATCAGTGTATTTACTTTTTGTCAATCTGTTAGTAAAATAGGTTTTAAATTACTGAAATAATCTCATTATTTTAATTTGCATTTCTGTTGTTACTAGTAATTAACACCTTTTCGTATTCTTGTGTGTATTGCCTTTTTTCTATTTTTTACTTATTTTTCTTGTCTTTTCCTTACTGCTGTTATATACTTTACAGATATTCTCTTACTGTGTTTGTCTTTTAAAACTTTTAATTTTTAAGTAATATTTGTTGAGATATAATTTATACACAATAAAACCTACCCTCAAGATACAAAACATTTATATTATCCCCACAAGTTCTCTAGTTCTCCTTTGCAGTTCTTTTTCCTTCTTACCCCCAGCTTCTGGCAGTCACTGATATATTTTCTATCTATATAGTTTTACATTTTCAAAATGTCATATAAATGAAATCATATAGTATGTAGTAACTGTTTTTTTTTCACTTAGCATAATACCTTTGAGATCCTCTCATGTATCAGCAGTTTGTTCCTTTTTAATCCGTATGCCCTTATATGAATGTGCCACAATTTATTATCTTGTCATCAGCTGATGAATATTTGGGGTGTTTCTAGCTTTTAGATAAAGCTGCTGAAAGAATTCAAATGCAATTCTTTTGTGTGGGCATGTTTCATTTCTCTTGAGTAACCTAGGAGTGGCATAGCTGAACTGTAACTTGTGTATGTTTGGCTTTGCAAGATTTGTTTTCTTTTAAACTTGATTTATACTATCATTTATCTTATTGATGTCCTAAATTTGTATACTGTTAAATTTGCTATTTAAAAAAATGTTTCTGAATTTTGTGCCTTGTTTCTATGACATTCCCATAGATTATGATTATGTTTTACTTTCTTTAGACACAGCTTTATTTTTTGTAACTATGGATGAGTCTAGAATTTTTCAGTTTACTATGTGTATGAAGGAATAAATATTGATTTGTATATGCTAATTTCTTTTGGTACTTTTTTTCTAGAGGTTACCTCTGTATAATAATTTTTGTACTGCCCTTAGTTTCTTTTTATCTCTTTTCTTACTTTTTATTATTTAGTCTGTCAGTTTTAATGGTATCTTTGACTCCCTTCAATTATGTATATGGTAGTTGATGATGTCATGTTACTTTCTCTTTTCCTTCTCTTATTTCTTAGTTGTAGTCTTTCTGTTTGTGAGATCATATGTTTACATGTTTCTGTACATATCTCACCTTTGATTTTTTTCTTAGCCCTACCGTTAAATATATAAAATATTCATCATCTGTCCATTTTCTGAAGTTTCCCTAGTCACCTCATCTGTCCTGTAGGGGTCAATAAACTGCAGTTTGTGGGTCAGGTCTGGTTGACTGCCTATTTTTGTATGGCTTGCATGGATTTTTCATTTTTAGATGGTTGGAATAAAATATAGAAAAATTGTATTTTATGATATGTTAAAATTATATGAAAGTAAAGTTTCAGTGCCCACAAATAAAATTTTATTGGAACTTAGCCATGCTCATTCGTTTATTGTCTACGGCTACTTCTGTACTACAACAGAATTGAGTAATTCAATAGAGACTTATGATGTGTAAAACCTAAAATATTTACTATCTGTTCCTTTATACAGAAAGTGTACTGATCTCTGCTCACCTAGAAACTTCAGGAAGAGCACACGTTACATGTTTTCCCAAAGTTCTGATGTGTTCAGAATTGTATTTTTATAGCTTGGCTAGAGATAATGACTTTGGCTTACATTTTGTGTCTTGGAAAATGCTGCTCTGATGTTGTCTTGTTTTATATGTTGTTACTGAGAAGTCTGATGTCAGTCTAATTTTCTTGCTGTTATGTTATTTCATCTCTTTGCCCAAAGGTCTCTGGGCTTTTATCTTTGAAGTCTAATTGGTTTAGTATATTTTAGAGTTGATCATACTGAGTGAGTTTTTTCTCGGTTCCTCATGGGTTCTTTTAGTGTATATATTTATATCTTTTTTTTTCCAGGAAGCTTTATTAGATTACAATTTCAAATATGTGCTCTTTACATCATTTTGATTTTCTTTTTGGAGACCCTAGTTATACTTACATTGGTTTTCTTAAGCCTGTATCTTATTTCAACCACTTTTTCTCTGACCCTGTATTTCTTTACTTCATCATATTTACATTCTCTTTGTTTTCCTGCTCTGTTTCAATGCTATTTATTAACTTCCATTAAGTCTATTATCTTGGACACCTTGTAATTTAGAATTGATTTCTGATATGATTGTCTAATTTTTTTTTCCTGAGTTCCATAAAGTCTCATTTTATTTAACCTTTTTTCTTTTGGGGTGTATTGCACTCTGTTCTTAGTTTTTGTATTTCAGATAAAAGTTGTTTTAATCTGACTGAGGATTTTTATATCCCCAAATACTTGTGTAAGGCTATGTAATTTAGTTTGGAGAATTATGTTACAGTTTTCTTTAGCTTCGTGATTAGGCTATGGCTCTTATTTGCATTTTTTGCCCTTTTTTTGATTTTACTTCATGGACAGGGTTCACAAATACTCTCTTCTGTCATTTTGCTCTCTTCTGTTAACTTTCTTATACAGATGATGGTGGTAGTAGTGGTGAGGGGAGGAGAGGGTTAGGCATCTGTTGGTTCTCCCACTTCGGTAGGATCGTTAATTTTCCCTTCTTATTTCCTTTTTCATTTACTACCACATCATTAAGGGCTTACCACCTTTTTAAATGTATTTTATTTTCTTCCAAAAGCAGTATTTCTCTGAGGTTGCCACTTCTTGTTCTCCTGCTGACTTTCGTTCTCTTTTTTCTCTGAACCACCAAGTCCCAGCCTGTGTTCAGCAGTTGTTCCTTAGCATTGGGCTTTCTCTTTTTGAGTGTGATTTTGTCTATGCTTTATCTAAGTTATCTGTATTCCTCTGCTGTCTTTAATGGAGTCTCTTGAGCGCCCCTCTCTTGTCTGAATCCACAGGCTTGCAGTGATACGCAATGGGAACTCTGATAGAATGTCATTTGAAAGTTGTGGTATTTTTTTTTTGTTGTTTCCTTGTTTTATTGTTCTCCTTTTTCATTGTATGTTTTGGAGGGGGAAATTCTGGGGAAGATTCAAAATCAGGACATTGTCATCATTCTCTATCTGGCTTAGTATATTTTAGGCAATTTTTTTTTTTACAAGAAACGTTACAGGAAAAATGTAAATAATATTAGTTGCTGTGGGACACCAAATAGATGAAAATACTTTATATATTTCTTAAATACAATATAGGTATCATTATAATGAATTTTAATTGTTTAATTAGAAAATCTCATTACTCAAGCATTCTGGATATTGTATAGATTATTTTTGCACACTTCACAATCTGTTCTCCATTAGTACAAAATTTTAAAAACTATTATTTAGGCACTCTCCCACCTTCCTCCCTTTCTCTCTCTAAAATCTATAAATTTAAAAAATTATTTAAAAATTAGAGTATGTTTCAAAAATTTATCAATTTTGAAGGTCCATTTCAGTTGTGGTTAGTTTTTAGGTTTTTGATATATCTAGTTTCCACTACATTAAATGAAATTAAGGTTAAAGTGTTAGAGAACATTTATTACTTGAGTCATCTGTATCATTCTTCTTTGTTTTGTAATATATTTTGAAATCAAGACAAACTTATTTTTCATTTATTAGATGCATACTTCTACTGGAGGAGGATTTTGTGACTGTGGAGATACAGAGGCCTGGAAAACTGGCCCTTTTTGTGTAAGTCATGAACCTGGGACAGCAGGTACTACCAAAGAGGTAAGAATATTAGTATTTTTTTAAAATGCTAACTACTTTAAGCTTGATGAAATTAGATAGAAGTAAATGTTATATGTATGGATTAAACTGAATTCCATTGATAATCCTGATAGTGAATTCATAATGAAAAGAAAACTCAGAATATTTTTTAAGCTGTCAGTTTGATAAGTAAGAGTAAATAATACATATTTAATCCTAAAAAAGCAAATGGAAGTTATTATTGATAGAAACCAAATGTAATAAATTTGAAAACAGTAGAACTGACACATGAATTTAATCGTTACTTTTCTTTAAAAAAAAGTCAACAGATTGATTATCCACTGTACATGCTAATCAAGGAAAAATAATGAAGCCAGCTCAGATATAGATAATTAGTAAGGAGAATGAGGAAGCAATCATAGAACCACAGAAGTTATTAAAAGGATTATAAAAGACTCTTTATATGAATCTATAAATACATTTGAAAATGGATTTTTCTATTAATATAAAGTGCGATAGTTTATTCAAACACAGAACACTTAAACAATTTATAACAAATTCTGAAGAAATTCAGAAAATTGTCAAAAGACAATACTTTCTAAAAAATGCTATGTTCAAATAGTTTCACAGAGGAATTCTTTTTAAAACTCGAAGAATAAAGAGTTTTCATACTCTTTAAACTATTTATCCTATAGCAGTGAACATCCCTAGAGTTCAAATTTTGATCTATTTAAGTATTGTTCCCCACTAAATAAAATCAGGGATTGCTGTGAAAATACTGGATTCCAGGCCTTGCTCAGGGAATAGGTAAGCTTGTAAGAATGGGTATGTGTCAAAAGAACCTCCCACCCAGCTCGATACATCTCCCATTGACCTGAGTTGGACAGTTGGAGCTTTAAAAAAATAACAACAAATAACCACTATAATTGATTGACTCATACTGAATATATAGAAATCCATGAGTTCCACCTTTGCTAGGTGGCTTGGTTGAAGCATAGTCCTCTACACCAAAAGGTTGAGGGTTTGATCCCCAATCGGGGTGTGTATGGGAGGCAACTGATCGATGTTTCCCTCTCACATCAATGTTTCTCTCTTTCATCCTACCTCTGTCTAAAAATTAATAAATATGTCTTTGGGTAGGATTAAAAAAATCCATGAGTTCCAAATGATACTCATGAGTTCCTAAGGATGTTTATGAAAGCTAAAATAGAAGTTTGTTGCCATGGTAGTGGTTATTATATCAATTCTTTACTCTAAAAATTGGTAGGAATTGTGTGTCTTAGTAAACAAGTATTTCTAGTTAATGAGGTAAAGCTCTTTCTTTCTAGGTTTACACTAGCTAATAAAGAAGGGATAATAGAATAAGAAAAATTAACATTTGGCAAGTCCTAAGGAAATATATGGTAGGTAAGGATAATTAATGGATGCAAAAACCATTAAGACTTGAATTGATGAGGGACAATATTCACATGGTTCTAAATTGTCATCTCATAGTTTACTTGCTAGTCATAAGAGGAAAAAAGTGAAACTTGACAATGGAGGTATCCGGTGATGAATATTAGCATCATTATTAATAGTGGGGTGATGTGACATAATGAGTGTCATCTGACATAAAATCCAGTACATAGTTTAATATCTGAAAATCAGTTAATGTAATAAACCATATAAATAGAATAAAAACCAAACCACACAATCATCACAACAGACACACGAAAATCATTTGACTAAATCCAACACACTTTCATTATAAAAATACTTAATAAACTTAATAGAAAAGAACTTCCTCAACCTCCTCAAGTACATCTGAGAAAAACTCACAGCTGTAATTATACTGCATACTGTCTCCCTAACACCAGGAATAAGACAAAGATTCAGTTCTTGCCACATTTATTATTGTACTGGAGGTTCTAGTGAGGGCAGTTAAGCAAGAAAAAGAAATAAAAGGCATCCGTATTGGAAAAGAAAGACTAAAACTAGCTCTATTGACAGATGACGTGATTTTATATATAGAAAATCCTAAGGAATCCACTAAAAAATTATTAGAACTAATAAATAAGTTCAGCAAGATTATAGGATACAAGATAATTATACAAAAATTACTTGTATTTCTATACATTTTGATGAGTAATTTGAAGATGAAATTAATGAAAAATTCAATTTACTATAGTATCAAAGAAAATAAAATATTTAGGAATCAATTTAAGAAAAGACATAAAATTTATATTTTGGAAACTATTAAACATTGTTGAAAGAAATTTTTAAAAGATCTAAATAAATGGAAAAACACCTCATATTTCTGGATCAGAGGAAGAGTTACTGTTTGTTAATACGGCAGCTCTTTGTGTTTTTTTCCAATACTACCAAGTAATTAACTCAGCTCTTCAACACAGACCAGGTATCTCACAAATTTATACTGAATTTCTGTTGGTTTTTTTTTGTCTTAAGGAGCTACTATATTTTTTCCCTGTTTGTCTTTTGTTTAAATAGCTTATTGTGACATAACTTGCATACCATATAAGAAAATTCACCCATTTAAAGTGCATAGTGTTTTTTCAGTATATTCACAGAGTTGTGTAACTATCATCATGAATTATAGAACATCTTCATCACTTTCAGAGAAACCCTATGTTCATAAACAGTCACTCTTTATTTTTTTCAAACTCCCCAGACTTAGACACCCAATTTGTCTCTATAGATTTGCCTATTCAGGACATTTTATGTAAGTGGGATCACACAATGTATGTTTTTTTGTGATGGGTTTCTTTTACCTAGCATGTTTTCAAGGTTCATTTATGTTGTAGCATGTACTTCATTCCTCTTTATGATCAAGTAATACTCCAGTGTATAGATGTATACTACATTATACTTATCAGTTTATCAGTTGATGGCTTTTTGGGTGTTTCCACTTTCTGGCTATTATCAATAATACCGCTATGAACATTTGCATATAAGTTTTTGTGCAGATATATGCTTTCCTTTTCCTTGGATAGCTGGCTAGGAGTGGAATGGTTGGGTCATGTGTTAACTATGCTTAACATTTTGAGCATCTGTTAGACCATTTTCCAAATTGGCTGCACCATTTCACATCTTTACCAACAGTGTATAAGAGTTCAAATTTTTCTTCATCCTGACCAATACTTGTTATTTTCTGCCTTTTTGATTATAGTCACCCAAACAGGTATGAACGGGTATGTCATTGTGGTTTTGATTTGCATTTCCATAATGGCTTATGATACAGAGCATTTGGATACATTTTTTTAGCTGATTGGTTTGAACAAGACTTTTATTGAGGCGATGTTCTGTAATGAAAAGAACTGTTTTTTATGGCACTCAAAAGACCAAGTTTTAGTCTTCCTTCCACTATTTATAGGCTCTTTGGCTTTGCATGGGTTTCTTATCCTTTAAATGTCATTAATTATCTACCTTTCTTACAGAGTGGCTATGAGGATCAGTTGAAATAAATTATGACAAAGTTTTTTGTAAGCTATAAGGGATAACCAGTAGTTCCCTGATATTATAATAATGAGGCTACTAAGAAAGGCAGAGAACATTCATAAGGGAGAGCCTCACTAAAAGGGGGGCATGGTTCTGCCTCCTGTCCTTTCTGTTATCTGTATCACCAACTTGGCCACATTAAGCTAAACTGATATGAATAGCAACCCTTTTGAGGTCAACATGATTTCATTCCTGGAGGATGGTATATTGAATTCATTAAAATAATTATTATAAATTTATAGCATTATCTTCCTCATCCATTTTTTTGTATACAGTGTTGGTAGTGTGTTTTTCTCTACTTTCTTACAGAACTTACGTTGTCCACTGAATGAAGAGGTAATTGCCCAAGCCAGGAAAGTATTCCCTTCAGTTATAAAATACATTGTAGAAATGACTATATGGGAAGAGGAAAAAGAACTGCCTTCTGAACTCCAGATAAGGTGGGAAGTTTTCAAAAGGTAGAAGTTTTAGCGATGGTGATTTATATTGCAAAATAAGTGTTGGAAAAATGTTTTTGTTATTTACTGCTTAACTTATTATCATTATGAAAATTCTATAAAGAATTATATCTTGGGAATACTTTCAAAATGTCCATTTATATGAGATGCTCTACTAGGCACTAACAAAAATTAAGCCAAAAAGAAGAGCCTAAAGAGGAGCTTCTGATTTTTAAGAAAAAAAATATTTTTGGGGTCTTGTTCTAAATGATTTACAAGTCCCTAGCAGCCACTTATTTCGGTAAACAAGTAGTAAATTGCCTAGTTTTATACTGGCCTGAACCAACCTCCAGGTTTCCCAGAGGGTTGGGAACAAAGGTAGGGACTGTAGCATAGTGTATCTTCCTTTAGTCCAGGCCTTTATGATCGAAAAGTTTGATGACGAGAATGAGAAGATGGCTCTTTGCCGTGTGCTTTGATATCTAGGATTATTTCAGATGTAGATATTTAACATTTTTAAGCTCAAATCCAGCAATTCCTGATAGCCATAAATAAGTCTTTCAGTGACAGTAATATCTGCTTTATTTATTTATTTATTTATTTATTTATTTAGAAACATTGATTTGTTCTGCTTATGCATTCATTAGTTGCTTCTGGTATATACCCTGACTAGAGATCAGAACGATGCCCTAACCAACTGAGTTACCTGGCCAGGGTCAATAATATTTTCTGTTAATAAACACAAAAGGGAATTCCAGACCTGATAGGAAGATTTGGGCCTTGTGAAAATTTTTTTATCTGTTTTATAATTTTTAGCAAGTTCACAAAATTACATCACAAATCTAAATACCATTTCTTCTTTGAGTTTACTGGGTTTTTCGGTTGTTTTATTTTAGGAGAGAAAATTAAGAATTTCAGCTTATAAAGACAGTAAACATATTGTTTTGACTCTTTTTGGTCCATAAACTGCTAGGGGAAATAAAGATCATTAGAGATTGTGTCCACAAAGGTTTTAATTTCAAATATGTGATAACATCAGTTAAACCCTTTAAGAAATTGTGTTGGTCAACATAATACTAGTTAGCGATTTGCCTGCCTAAAAAGGGAGAGTTGCTTGAGTGTGGTATGTATGTAGGCAGCATCAGACTTCAGATTCACAAATTTGAGTTCTAATCCTTCTCACTGCTTATTGGCATTGTGACCACAAAGAAGTCTTTTTGAACTTCTGTATCCTAAGCTGTAAGAGGCCCAGGAAAATCTGCCCCTTAGAGTTACAAGAATCAATAATTGAGTGTATTGTAAAAGCTTATTGTAAACTGCTAACATCTAATTTTATGTAGCCCATAAGAGGTGTTTTCACAAATTTTATAAGATCCTCACACCACTGTTAAATGTAGACATCATACTTTTCTTAGAGATGGGAGAGGCATTGTCATCTCAGCAATATTAAAAAAGTTACACTACCTACGTGTCTATATAAGTCCCTCACTCAGTCAAATGGTAGTGCTAGCATTTAACGTCTATACATTTAAAAAAAACCAAAAAACAAAAAACACTTAAATGTTCCTTGGCCAGGTGGCTCAGTTGATTGGAGTGTCATCCTATACACCTAAAGGTTGTGAGTTCAATCCCTGGTCAGGGGTAAGGGGTTGCATACAGGAGTCAACTGATAACATTTCTCTCTCTCTTCCCTCCTTCCCCCAAATCAATAAACATCCACAAGTATGCAGTAGTAAATAAATAAATAAATGACAAGTGTTATATAAAACCAGAAATGTAAGGTAAAACAAAAATTCAATAAAAACTAAATGTTAATAAAATCTTACTCTTATTTCCTGCTTTAAGGTTCTTAGTCTGAGGTCTGTCTCCCTTTGTCAGGATGGGAAATGAGCAAGAGTTACGAGTGGTATTAAAACCATACTGCCACTAAACTGAGAGTAATAATTTATTGTATATCTGGAAGTGGTAAAAAAAATATTGGGTAAAGAACATGGTAACGGCAATACTTTTATTAAGGTTTTAAAAATTTGATGGTACTGTTCCACTTAAAATAATTTCCTGTATCTGTATTACATAATGGTATTTTCCCATGTAAGAAGTTACACAGTACTTCTGTGTACTTCAGCTGCTTCAGTACAGATGTCATACATTATTTTAGCCTGTTTTTCACATTTTCCTTTATTTATTTGTTGCAGTATCTCAGTGTATCTATCTTTTTTTTAATAAAGGGAGAAAAATGAAAGGTACTATTGTGTCCTTTTTAATGATGAACACCATTCATATGACCATGTCATATATAGTCTACAAAGAGCTCTTGACTGTGAGCTTGCAGAAGCCCAGTTGCACACCACTGCCATAGACAAAGAGGTTTGTGAGCTTCATTTGAATTACTGTGTTGTCCTCCATCAGCTTCCTGGAAGTCAGGTGTTGGCTGAACCCTTGCCAAGTGCCATAGTATTTTAGGTAGAACCATTCTCTTCGCTTGTTTCTTACATCCTACATAAACTGATTAAAACTTGATTCTTCTGTGTGTGTGTAATAGTTGTAGATAAGTATTTATAACTTTCCTCTTTTAGTCTAAATTAGAAAACTGCTGAATGTATTTGGCAAAGAGTAGTTAAGCAAAGAGTCTGTTTCTGTAATTATTTACTGAATGAATGAATGAATGCATGCATGATTTTGAAAAGTTGATCATTTCTGAGGTTTAATATTTTTTAAAATTACCTTTCGAATAATATTGATTATGGCTCAGCTTTAATTTACTCTCTATCCAAAGCAAAATGTATTCCTCAGGTATATAGAATATTTAATATAATTCTGCCCTTGAGAGGTGTGTAATATAGTGGAAGAAGCAGCAAGGCATTAGTTATTAGTAATTAGTGTAGTGATTTTAGGACTTGAGGAAACAATATCCTGGCCACACCTCTAGCTCACTATTGGACCTTCAATATATTTAATGGAACACATGCTGAGGAACTTTAGGTTCACTCATGAGAAGTATTTAAAACATATAGCAGTAGTTTAGCAAACCTAAGTTGTTGTTATCAGATAGAAGTAGAGTACAGTATAAAAAGTAAAGAACTGACGTTCTTGATAAGCAGGAAATCCAAAATCCTAAAGTACAAAAATTCTCTGCTAGTGGTATTAAAAGTTCTGAAGTTACATAAAGGTGTTAAACATTTATGTTTATCTTCCAGGATTTGCCCATCTTTTGACTTTTAGACAGCCAACAAATGATTACTAATTAAACTCTCATTAGGTCTTTGAGCTTAATATTACTTACTGATTGGGACTATCATTCTGTTGCTTAATTCTCATGTTTGTTTATAATTAGGGTCGTCGGGCTGTTAAAGCAGGTACTTTTGCTGCTTGCCAGGAAGCAAAAGAAGATATAAAGGTAATTTTCTGAATTAGGGACAAACAGAATTTAAGAGGAATACACATTATAAGAACCCAAGTAAAAGAATTGTATTTTTCAAGTGGTTTAGCATGCTAAGTAAAGATTGGGACATTTAGACCCAGAGATTTGGAACTGCAAGGGTTATGTAATTTTGCCTTTTAAAGAATAGAGTACTCAGTTAAAAAAAAAATTTAAAACTATGGGTTTCTTTTTGCTTAATATTCCTTTTCTTTGTAGAGTCATTCAGAAAATGTCTCTCAGCATCCACTTCATGTAGAAGTATTACACTCTGAGGTTATGGCTCATCAGAAATTTGCTTTACGTCTTGGCTCCTGGATGAACAAAGTTATGAGCTATTCAAGTAAGCATATAGTCTAATCCTGTTTTTTTTTTAAACAGCTACAAATTTTAAAATATCACTGAGTACAAAATAAAAGTTTCTTTTAAAATACATTTTGATTAATTTTCAGAAATGCATTTCAAGTATTGTAAATAATATTTTATTGGCTCTTGATTCTTTGATGTTGACAGAATTATTCTTTATATCAAGTGTGGAAATATTAATGTTAATTTTTTCACATTATAGGAAACATACTTTTGGGAGAAATAAGAATAAAAATTACGTGACTTCATTTTTTTTTTGTAGGTGATTTTAGACAGATCTTTTGCCAAGCATGCCTTAGAGAAGAACCCGGCTCAGAGAATCCTTGTCTCATAAGCAGGTTAATGCTTTGGGATGCAAAGCTTTATAAAGGTAGGTAAATCTTTGCTTATGCTGCTTGTCATGAGGTAAAGGAAGATTATGGCCTTAAAATGGAGCTATGATCTCTTAAGTTTATTAATATCAGTGATCTTGGTTTATAAGATATTATACATTAACATAAGGTTAACCAATCAATACATATTCTTCTGTGTTAAAACCCAAGGATACTGCCTTTTAATTATAATTCCTTTTCATTTAGTTAGGGCCAGTAAAAGGAGTATAAATATATATTCGTGTAGTAGTGCCATTAATGAGCTGTGCTAATATTTCATTTTTAAAATCTAAACAAAGAACAAAGAAGGTGAGAGAGAAAAGCTAAAGGAGATGGAAAAGGGAAGAATGCGGAACAAGAGTCATCTTGAGTGAAAATAAATGAAAAGGATTGGAGAAAGGTTGGGAGAGGTAGAATGAAGTAAGATAAAGTAGTGAAAAGGGTACAGAAAAAGAGGGAAAAGGTCACATATGTATGTATTTAACTTCTATCTATTAAATATTAATAAAATAAATGCTACTCATAGTTGAGTCCTTGAGGTCTACTAGCATGTGAAATATTTTTATAATCTGCCACTTCTAATAGCTGGAATTTTTTTTTTGCCTTGGTGATGCTCCCCCACTTTCCCTCAAAATGATCTATAGGTGCCCGTAAGATCCTTCACGAATTGATCTTCAGCAGTTTTTTTATGGAGATGGAATACAAAAAATTCTTTGCTATGGAATTTGTAAAGGTAATTGCTCTTTATAAATAGATATCAATAAATAGAAATAGAAAACCATTTTTGTAAACAAAGTAATAGAAGCAAAGGGGATAATTATGAATCAAAAATTTAATTTTATGATTCATGTCTTTGTCAGGCTTTTTTTTATTTTCACATTTCGTAGTATGGAAAGAATAGTCTTGGATAATAGAAAACCGGAAAATGACCTATTTGCCTAAATATAACAATAGGAACACATTCATTCTTCCTTCCTAGTCATTTGCTTGCTAGTAAAATTATAGTAAGAGTAGAAGTGACTAGTTGAAAGGCATAGCAGGAAAAAGGAACATACATGAATGCTAAAGGGAAGCAGAAATTAGATGAGGCAAGAGTTACACTTAACTGAGGCTAAAATATAAAGCTCAAACTTACATCTTTTTAATATTGTCTTATTGATCTATTATATATCCCTTTCATTGTTATATATATTTTTTGTCTATCCCTGAAGTTAGATTGTAAGGTGATATAGTACAGGGACTTCTTCGAATCTTCTACTTTGCCTTATACAAGATATCCAATAAATACTTGTTGGTTTCCTTTGGTTTTGAGTTGCAGGCAGTTCTACAGACAGGACAGAGGTAGGACCCAGGATAGAATTGGAAGCAGAGAGAAATAATGATGGTCAAAGGCAAATGATACTGTAGGGTAAGATCTCTCACTCCCTGAATTTTAGAAGTAGATTGTTAAAAGTAACTAAGACATTTGGTTTCTTGAAAGGTGATGACAACTCAGGTTGTCAACTCTATTTTTCTAAAACTCTTTAGAGAAACAATGTTGGATCATATGTGTGATCTGAAATGAAACTTTTTCTTATACAAAATCTTAGTAAGTTCTCCTTACTAAGATGATATTTTTTTGTATGCAGTGGTTACCAAGAGAGCTTTGTGGGAATTCTAGTGGTTACATAACCACTAGAACCTAACATTGGGCTTGATTTATGATTGAATGTAGTATTATTTTTGTTTTCCCAATATATCCGGGTTTATTTTCAGCTGGTGTGCAACAGTATGGATAAGAAGTTACCTACAGCCAGCCTCCATTCTGTTTAAGGCTGGATTGAGTCTGATTGGTTAATTTTTTGGGTCATATCAGTTTATAAATACTTGGAATGTAGCCCATGCCCTTGGGATAGAATTTGCTAATGATTGCCCCAGATTCTATTTGAAGAAAGGATATATTGCACCATTGCAGTCCTCTGTGATTTATTTTTTAACATGTGTTTGTGTGTGTTGTGCATTATTTTTTTATTATTCTCACTTCCAACTCTGCTAGATTGGGCAGCTGAATTCATGCTTGGTCTTTTGTTTGTTATTCTCTTTTTAATATATTTTTTTTTTACCATATTATCTCCCCGTAAGAAATAGGAATGAAAATAATTGGCATCTTATACATAGAAACAAATTTTCAGGAGCTGTTAAAATTGGGATTTTAGGTTTTCAGTAGGCATGTTTAATTGATTCTCCAGTTATTATTTATTATATCTTTCAGTATTATAAACAGTTGCAGAAAGAATATATCAGTGATGACCATGACAGAAGTATCTCTATAACTGCACTGTCCGTTCAGATGTTTACTGTTCCTACTCTGGTACGTATTAATAATTTGTATGCAATATTTCTAAGTAAAACTTGTTTTTTAAGAATTTTGCATAATGTTAAAACAATATCAGAAGCATTATGTTGGGCTAATTTCATTGGAAAATTGAATAATACATAAGTGGTGTCTATATGTGGATAATACATGAATAAATAATGAAGACTAGGTAACTTGTGGAGTGGGAATGATAGTGCTACCTTTGTCCTAAAGTCCTGATATCTGCAGGTGAAGTCCAGAGCTGTTTCTCAATTTCAGGAGTAACTTAGGGGCAGTGCCTTTTCAATACCAAACAAATTTTTTGTGTGTTTTTGGGGTTGGGGGATAGTGGATAGATTAAGGTAAAGCAAGAGTGGAGTACGACTCCAGCATTGCGTGAGATACAGTTCTGCGTAAACCTTGGAGGAGAGTGGAGGATTCTGCTTCTTTTTTTGTACTACTTCTTTTTCTATTTCTTTTGGACAGTTTGGCTGTTTCTATTTTCCCATTTCAAAATTCAGAGATGGGAAAGAGACATTCGATTGGGAGTTAGGGGGAGTTGCCACAATAAATAATGTGATAGAAGTTATAAAGTATATCTATGATTGTTGTACTTTACTCACTGTGATTACTGATGGTAAACATTATATAGATAACCTGAGTAATGGGCTTGGGATGTCCAGACAGGTGTTTTACAGTTATTGAGGAATAGGGAATTTTTACTTTGAGAAAATAACTTCTCAGAATTGCTGTTCTGTGAGACTAAGGGCTGTGTTTGATGCTTGGTAAATATATTAAAAATTACTTACTGATTGGCCAAGTGAGTTAATACTAAAGACAATATTCTTGAAATATTCTGCAGGCTCGACATCTTATTGAAGAGCAGAATGTTATTTCTGTCATTACTGAAACTCTGCTAGAAGTTTTGCCTGAGTACTTGGATAGGAACAACAAATTCAACTTCCAGGGTTATAGCCAGGACAAACTGGGAAGAGTATATGCTGTAATATGTGATCTAAAGTAAGTTATTTGTCAGAAGGTGAGGCTACTTATTAAACACAGCATGCTTATTTGTTCTGTCTTATAAATAAACCTCCGATACTTTCGGTTATCTAAGATTCATTTTATAAAGATGGGAAGTATAAAGTGCTGTTACTGTCTCATGTCAATAAATGTTTTCAGTACAGGCATCTTACAGAGTTAAAACCAGGTTAATAAAGAAGATACTGAGGAGGGGCCTATCACAGGAACTTAGGGTCACTGAATGAACCTCCATAGCAATTGCCATGCCTTCCACTTCCACTCACGCACTTTGGTTCAGTACATCTTTTAGAGTCTCTTTGGTCATAGTTTCAGATGATGTGGTTGATGTGAATTTCATTTTAACTCCCTTTTTCATACATATAACCAAGCTATTGATACTCATCAGTGGTTTCTTAAGTTTTTCTCCCTGAAGAGAGTGGAGAGTTTCCTTTTAAACTAAAGTTGGGATCACATGATAGATCTTAGGATTGTTGGACTGAAAAGGAAATTTATCTTATAAATAAATTTATAAGGTTTATGATATCAACTATTCAGTAAGTCATAAACTTCAAAATACTCTTTTTGTTTTAGAATATATTAAAACTAAATATATTTCATTTAGTTTGCTATTTAAAATGAAGGACTCCAAGGTATAATTATTTCTAGTCCTTATAGCAGAAAAATCAAATTTTGTTTACTTTTTCTGGTGACCGTGTAGGGTATAGAGAGGTGGAAACCAACAGGCTTCCAAACCAACCTAGAAATGGCTTAATCTATTTAAAAAATACATTTGATAGATTTCTGAAAGCATGCATTGGATCCTTGACATTACTGAGGAAAATGCTTCCAGACCTTTTCGAATTCCTCAACTTCTAAATATGATAATGATGTAGAAATTTTTCTTTAAAGTATAGTAAATTATTATGTTATCACATCTGTAGTACAAGTAGAAATAGTGGAAGAATTCAGTAGTGAATCACCATTTAGCCATGTGATTCACAAATTATGTATAAATTATATATTAAGTAAAACAAACAAAAAATACACAAACACTCTAATGGCAGTGCTCAAAGTTATCAGTGTTAAATCAGTGTATTCATCATTTTTTGGTCTGCTCTACAGGAAAAATCTCTTTACTGTGGCTCTCATGATTGTGAAGTCCTCTCGTAACTGAGTTATTTTTATATCCAGAGAAATGATGCATAATCACATCATTGCTTTATATATTTTATGGTGGATAATTTAGAGTCAGCACATCCCTAGATAATTACCCATATGGTAAAACTAGAGGTGACTGTTTAAGTGTTACTAATCAATAAATGCTTTATTTAAAACAACAAAAAAAAGTTAACCTGTTTGGAGGTTAACTTGAAAGTTTTCCTGCTGTACTGATGCTGACAACCTCTCTCCAACATCCTTACCTAAGTAGAAATATCTCTGATTACAAGAAGAAGGAAAAATGAACATATTTTGAGCATATATTCAACAGATACTCTATGAGGTTTCTCATCTAATTCACGCTCATGAGGATCCTGTGTTATTTTTTTTTTAAAGAACTATTACGTACTAAGAAGCTTAACTTATTTTACCTTATTTTATTCTTGCAACATTTTCATAAGGTAGGTGATTTAATCTTTATTTGTAGATTATAATTATTTTCCTAAAGTCACAAAGCTAGAACTTGGATTTGAGCCTAGTGCTATTTATCTGTAAAACCTGAGTTCTTTACAGGACACTTTATGTAGCCTCACAAAATAAACATCAACAAAACCTTCCCTGAAGCCTAGCCTAAAACACCAATCTGATATACCCATCATTTGACAAATAATTATTGAACCTCATTTTCTCAGTCATTTATGGTAGAAATTTTGCAGTCATATCTTATTCTTATTTTTTCCCCGTATACTTATTTATTCACCACTTCTTCCTGAAACACAGCTTTTAAATCAGTTAGAAATAGCCACAAATACTTAATGTCTTTTAATTGTTTCCAGAATAAAGTCTGACTTCTTCCAGAATTTGTAGCTCTGTATAGTCTCACTTTATGTGCTACTTTCCTAACTGTAACTCAGCATTTAATAAGTTTGTTGGTACAAGAGAAGCTCTGTTCATTTTGCCTCAGGAAATTTTCATTCTCTTAAACCAGTGCATTCCAACCTTTGAGTAGCACTGTCCAACCATTAAAAGTTTATTTTATATTGAACTCTGTCTTTTTGTTGCTTTCATTCTACAGTTCTGTTCCTTTTGTCCCTTCAGAACAACTTCAGTTCTCACTTAAGCTTAAAATAGCAGGCATGTCTGCCAAATTTCCACTCGGTTAAGTTGTATTAGTTTCTTTAACCATACTCATCTCATATTTAAAATTCCTTCTTGATCATGGTAGCTCCCATATAGCAAGGACTCATGGACAAAACCAAAGTGGGGAAGGATTGAGGAAGGGAGGGAGGGGAGGAGGGGGTAGGGAAAAGTGGTGGGGGGAAGGCAGAGACAAATGTATTTGGAAAAATAAATAAATTAATTAAAAATAATAGATAAAGAAAAAATGAAAATAAAATTCCTTCTAAATCATTGTCCTCTACTGAACCTGTTTTAGTTGAAGGTATACCACCTAAGGAAGATGTCAAGAAACGAACACAGTACTCTGAGGTCTGCCTAGTAGAAGGAAGGGATTATTATATCGCAATCATATTTATTTATTTACTTACTTACTTACTTATTTTTGAAGATTTAATTTATTTTTAGACAGAGGGGAAGGGAGGGATAAAGGGGGAGAGAAACTGTGTGGTTGCCTCTCATGCGCCCCCTACTGGGGACCTGGCCCGCAACCCAGACATGGGCCCTGATTGGACATCAACCTGGCAACCGTTGGTTTGCAGGCCAGTGTTCAATCCATTGAGCCACACCAGCCAGGGCTATACCGCAATAATTTTAAATAATAAACCTGTATTAATTTAGTTTCATTCATCACTCTGTGAAAGGTGTCTGTTGGGATACTTTGTTTCTCAGTTGCTAATTCACTGTGGAAATGTAACTTAGAAAAAAGATGCAGTTGAACTTTTGTTCTATAAAGTGAATATTATCCTTTTATTACTCTAACCTGTTCCTACCTATTTCTCAAAAGGATAGCAGACTCTCAAACCAAATTGCCCCCTTCCTCTCCCATCCTGTCCTTAATTTTCATCTTTTCCTCCCACTGCTTCCGCCACCTACTTTTATCTACAGACCCCTTTTTCTTTCCTTCATTATTCTTTTCTAAATTTTTTTTGTTATTGTTTTGCAATTACAGTAGTCCCCATTTTCCCCCCATGATTCTCCCCTGCCCTGCCCAGCCCCCTCCTTTCTAGTCACTATCAGTTTGTTCTTTATTTCCATGTCTCTGGTTCTGTTTTACTCACTTTTTTGTTTTATTGTTTAGATTCCACTTATAGGTGAGATCATCCATTTAACTCCCTTGTACCCTCTTCCCCTCCGCAACCCAGAACCACCACAGTGTTATCCATGTCCATGAGTTCTTTTTCTTTTTTGCTGAATGCCTCTACCGCCATGGCTCCAGCCCTGAGCTGTCATCCTGCTCTCTATCTATGAGTTTGTCTCTATTTTCCCTATTAGTTTCGTCTGTTCATTAGATTCCACTTACGAGTGAAATCATATGGTATTTATCTTTCTCTGAGTGGCTTATTTCACTTAGCATAATGTTCTCCATTTTCATTTATACTGTCGCAAAAAGTAAAATTTTCTTCTTTTTTTATGGCTGAGTAGTATTCTATTGTGCAAATGTCCCATAGTCATTTTGTCCACTCACCTTGTGATGGACACTTGGGCTGCTTCCACATCTTGGCAATTGTAAATAATGCTGCAGTGAACATAGGGATTATGTTCTTTCAAATATTTGTGGCGGGGCGGGGGGGGGGTGGTTCCTTCAGATATATTCCCAGAAGTGGAATCTCTGGGTCAAACGGCAGACACATTTTTAATTTTTGAGGTATCTCCATACTGGTTTCCACAATGGCTGCACCAGTCTGCATTCCCACCAACGGTGCAAAAGGGTTCCTCTTTCTGCACATCCTCACCAGCACTTGTTTGTTGATTTATTGATGGTAGCCATTCTGACCAGTGTGAGGTGATATCTCATTG
The DNA here is from genome assembly GCF_021234165.1 of Pteronotus mesoamericanus. Taxonomy (NCBI): domain Eukaryota; kingdom Metazoa; phylum Chordata; class Mammalia; order Chiroptera; family Mormoopidae; genus Pteronotus; species Pteronotus mesoamericanus. Next base: position 21,820,333 of record NW_026555065.1, read on the forward strand.
TGGTTTTAATTTTCATTTCTCCGATGATTAGTGATGTTGAACATCCTTTCATATGTCTATTGGCCATCTGTATGTCCTCTTTGGCAAAGTGTCTATTCAGGTGCTTTGCCCAGTTTTTAATTGGGCTCTTTGTTTTCCTGGTGTTGATTTTTGTAAGTTGTTTTTGTTGTCGTTTAAAGTTGTCCCAGAGGTTCCTAAGCCTTTCCTAATTTTTTAAAATTTTAAAAAATATTTTATTTATTATACTATTACAGTTATCCCATTTTTTCCCCTCCACCCTGCACCACGCCTCCCCCTAGCACTCCCTCTACCTTAGTGCATATCCATGGGACGTACATATAAGTTCTTTGGCTTCTCCATTTCCTACACTATTCTTAACCTCCCCCTCTCTGTTTTGTACCTACCAATTATGCTGCTTATTCCCTGTACCTTTTCCCCCATTCTTCCCTTTCCCCCTCCCCTCTGATCTCCATTTCTATGATTCTCTTCCTGTTCTAGTTGTTTGCTTAGTTTGTGTTCATTTTTGTTTTAGGTTCAGTTGTTGATAGTTGAGTTTGTTGTCATTTTACTCTTTATAGTTTCTGATCTTCTTTTTCTTAGATAAGTCCCTTTAACATTTCACATAATAAGGGCTTGGTGATGATGAACTCATTTAACTTGAACTTATCTGGGAAGCACTTTATCTGCCCTTCCATTCTAAATGATAGCTTGGCTGGATAGAGTAATCTTGGGTGTAGATCCTTGCCTTTCATTACTTTGATTATTTCTTCCCAGCCCCTTCTTGCCTGCAAGGTTTCTTTTGAGAAATCAGCTGGTAGTCTTAGGGGAACTCCTTTGTAGGTAACAGTCTCCTTTTCTCTTGCTGCTTTTAAGATTCTCTCCTTATCTTTAATTTTGGGTACTGTAATTATGATGTGCATCGGTGTGTGCTTCCTTGGGTCTGGCTTCTTTGGGGCTCTATGAACTTTCTGGGTCTCCTGGAAGTCTGTTTCCTTGACCAGATTAGGGAGGTTCTCCATTATTTTTTCAAAGAAGTTTTCAATTTCTTGCTCTTCCTCTTCTCCATCTGGCACCCCTAAGATTCCGATATTGGAATGTTTAAAGTTGTCCCAGAAGTTCCTAAACATTTTCTCATGTTTTTGAATTCTTGTTTCTTCATTCTGTTCTGGTTGGGTGTTTATCTCTTCCTCTGCTCCCAATTGTTGGTTTGAGTCCTAGATTCCTTCCCTTTTCTGTTGCTTCCCTGTATATTTTTCATTTCACTTTGCATAGCCTTCACTTTTTCCTCAATTTTGCGACCATACTCAATCAATTCAGTGAGCATCCAGATTATCAGTGTTTTGAAATGTGCATCTGATAGGTTGGCTATCTGTTCATTGCTTAGTTCTATTTTTGGAGCTTTGATCTGTTCTTTCATTTGGGCCATATTTCTTTGTGTCAGCAGGCCTGTTACGTTGGGAGGGGTAGAGCCTTAGATATTTGCCAGGGCAGGGCTACCCAGGTCACTGCACTGTGATGTTGTGTTGCGGGGGGGGGGGGTCCAAGAGGGAACAGTGCCACTTGCTTGGCTCTTAGCTGGCTTTCAGTCCCTTCCCCCTCTACCCACAAGCAAATTGGGCCCTTCTGTTGCTGATCCCCAGGTGGGTGGGCTTGGGTACATTCTAGGATCCCCTGGGTCTCTCCAGTGGACTCTCCGGTGAGGCTGGGAGTTTCTCCTGCTACCGCAGCCCTCACAGATTTTTACCTCCAGAGGTTTTGAGGTTTTCTTTCCCTCACTGGAACCCTGGATAGCAGTCTGTCTCACTCCTCAGCTGTTCTTCATGGTTTATCCTCACGCAAGTGTGGGACTGCCTGGTCCTCCAGCTGCCACCTTGCCTCACCGCCTCTCCATCTTGGCTGCCCGTCTCCACCCTCCTACCGGTCTGTATGAATGTTTCTTCTTTAGCTCCTTGGTTGTTGGACTTCCATACAGCTTAAATTTCTGGCAGTTATGGTTATTTTTTGTTTTTAAATTTGTCATTGTCCTTTTGGTTGTGTGAGGAGGTAAAGTGTATCTACCTATGCCTCCATCTTGGCTGTAAGTCTGTAAATTCTTTATAAATTTTGGATATTAACCCTTTATCAGATGTATTGGTATATATGTTCTTCAGTTATGTGGGTTGTGTTTTTGTGTTGGTGGTTTCCTTTGCTGTGCAAAAACTTTTTAGTTTGATATAGTCCCATTTGTTTTTTCTGAAGGTGATTTCAACTGGTCTTTTGGGTGAAGGATATGAACAGTCCTAGAAATTCTGTACGGTAGTTATCCAACCGTGATAGGCTAAGTTGCTTCTGGGTTCATTTAATCAGAACTAACTTCTTTATTTTTAAGATTTAATTTTTTAGAGGGGAAGAGAGGGAGAAGGAGAGAGAGAGAGACATCCATCAGCTGTCTCCTCTAACTGGGGACCTGACCTGCAACCCACGCATGTTCCCTGGCTGGGAACCAAACCAGCGACCTTTTGGTTTGCAGGCTGGTGCCCAGTCCACTGGACTACACCAGCCAGGGCAGAACTAATTTCTGAATGGAGAAGTCGGACTTAGCTTTGATGTCTGCCTCTTGTGGAACATTCACATTTTGCTGGTATAATTCTAGCTCTGCCCAGAGCTTCTAATTATAAGAAATTAGAATATATAATTTTGATGCATCAGCATTGTTTATAGCCCTGAGTACCTTAAACTGTCTCAAAATAAGGAAGTCAAATATTTCTTTGTCTCTTAAAATTATAGGTATATCCTGATCAGCAAGCCTACAATATGGACAGAAAAATTAAGAATGCAGTTTCTTAAAGGTTTTCGATCTTTTTTGAAGATTCTTACCTGTATGCAGGTATGGTATAGTTCTATACATCAATAAGATAAATTTATTTTTAAAAAATTTAATTCCAGTCTGTAATTTTTTTAAGCAAATTTTGGGTTTTATTTGAGGAAGAATATATCTAGCAAAGTAGAAATCAAATAAAAACACTGCCTCAATGATCTTGCTTTAATAGCTCTTTCTATATATTTTAGTTAATTACTGATACTGCTATTAATGTTATTGAATGCTTACCATGTGATGAAGTAAAAGTACTTTACATGCATTATCTCTTTTGAGCCTTATAGCAATTTTGTGAGGTTGTTATCTCCTTATTTTTCCCCTTATTTATATAAAAGAGAATTGAAGCTTAGAAATAATTTGATAAGGGTCACACAGTTAGAAAGTAACAGAGCTGGGATTTGAACCCATTTATTCTAACCTAGTATACAGCCTTGTAAAAAAGCTATGCATATATGAAAATGAATCCTGATAATTTTATAGTTTGCCAGTAGAAGAGTGAAAAAGAGGGCCCATATATATGTGTTAGTCATTCTTTCCTTTCAGGGAATGGAAGAAATCAGAAGACAGGTTGGACAACACATAGAAGTGGATCCTGACTGGGAGGCTGCCATTGCTATACAGATGCAATTGAAGAATATTTTACTCATGTTCCAAGAGTGGTGTGCTTGTGATGTAAGTAAAGTTATTAGTAGGGGCAGTGCCTTTTTAAGTGCTCTAGTGGCTATTAATAGTATAGTTTTATGTTGCAACTTCCTTGATGTAACGCTTTATTATTTAAGTAATTTCTTATATACTTGAATTTGTCTGTTTACATTTAGGAGGAAAATTCAGTTTTTCACACTTAATTAAAAAATGTTCTCCATGATAGTTTCATTTTCCTTAGGAATAATGGAGTTTAAAAAATACATCAATACACATTTATTTATTTATGTATTTGTTTATTTCCTTGGACATGACTATAAATAATATAGAAAATGGGACCACATAACATACACTTCTTTTAAGGGTTTAAAAATAATATTTTTTATTTCTTGATTTTATTTATTTATTTTTAGTGAAGTGGTGGGGAGAAAGAGAGAAACATTGATTTGTTGTTCCACTTATTTGTGCATTTATTGGTTGATTCTTGTATGTGCCTGGACTGGGAATCAAACCAGCCACCTTTTGCTTTGCAGGGTGATGCCCAAACAACTGAGCCATGCCAGTGAGGGCATTTTGCTAATTTCTAGGAGGGATAGTCCCAAAATTTATTTTATAATAGTATTTGTTTTTCAAGATAGAATCAGTATGAGAAACGCTCTCTTTAAAAAGTGACCTTTGATTTATCTCTCTCTGCCATACTCACCCAGATGTGAATCTTTCTTATCCTTAATTTATTTTATAATCCTAACTTACTTCTTATGGGTTCTTTTTTTTTGTCCTGACTTCCCCAGCTCTGGTTGAGACCCTTATTACCTTATACTTATACGTTGTAGTAATCTTCCTATTGGTTTCCTTGGTTCCTAACATTACTTTCTCTACTTCGTTGACACATTAATTCTTCTTGAAGAAATGAGTTGACTATATTATTATATTTCAGACACCACCACGGTATTTACATGCCGTTGTCAAGGCATATTTTCAGTTTAATTGCTCATTAATTTTATCCATAAACCCTTTGATTTATCTAGTTTTTATTTCTCTACCGTCCTGTACTTCCCCTTATTTCTCTTTGTTTATTCTGTATCTCTGCTTACAATGCCGTTTCCTCATCCTTTCCCTATATTTAAATTCTGTGGATTCTTTAAACCCCACTCAAAATCTGCTTTCACAGTATGTCTTCCCAATTGTTTTTTATTCTTTTTTTTTCTCTCTCTTAGTGTAATTAGTTTTTATCATTTACATGGTACTCACAAGTTTTTACTTTGATTTTAAGTGTGTGCATGTTTCTGACTTATATTTCCTCCTGGTTTGTGGAGGCAGATGCAGTAACACATAGAACAATTCTGTGCTTGTATTTAGTAAGTGTTTGTTGAATAATGTGGTGAAGTAGATAATTTATCGATTTATTTACATTTCTCTTTTAGGAAGAACTCTTACTAGTGGCATATAAAGAATGTCACAAAGCTGTGATGAGGTGTAGTACAAGTTTTATGTCTAGTAGCAAAATAGTAGTACAATTGTGTGGTCATACTTTGGAAACTAAGTCATACAGAGTATCTGAAGATCTTATCAGCATTCATCTTCCACTCTCTAGGACTCTTGCTGGTGAGTGTTTTTTGTTGTTGTTTTTTGTTTGTTTTTGCATGTTTCTATTAGCTTTATTTCCTAGATATTTAGAGTAGTAGAATCATTTCTATTTTTGTTCTGTGCTCAGTATGTATAGACATACTCAGATCAGATACTGCAGTTAATATTTGTCACTGTCACTGTCTTTAAAAGAGCTGTCACCCAATATCTAAGGATGCCTGTCTTTGTACGCCTTTTGTGATCTTGGTCCTATGGTGTACACTCAAGGACTAACTTGATAACTCTTCTCCTGCCCAAATTTCAATATAGTAAAATCTTGTTGGTTTTTAACCTCTTTTCTGCCTAATTGTTCAAGTGTATTGTTGGTGTCACTGTTTCTTTCACCACTAAAAGGAAAAGATCATAGATTTTCTTTATTCAATCTTTGATTTGCATTTTCATGTAAACTGGCCCTGTCAGGTTTCTTTTTAAATAACTTCATAGAAGTGTTTATATTTTAATTGTGATACAATGTACGTAACATAAAATTTACCATTTTAACTATTTTATGTGTGCAGTTTTGTGGCATTAAGTACATTGTTTTGTGTAGCATCAGCAACATCCATCTCCAGAATTATTTTATCTCCTGAAACTCAAGTTCTGTGCCCATTCAGCATAACCCCTCATTCCCCACTGGCTGCAGTCCCTTGCAAACACCCTTTAACTTTTTGTCTCTATGACATAACTACTCTAGGTACCTCATGTAAGTGAAATCATACAAATATCTTTTTATAACTGACTTATTTCGCTTAGCATAATGTTCTCAAAATTTATCTATGTGGTAGCATGTATCAGAATTTTCTTCCTTTCTAAAACTGAGTATTGTTCTATAATATATGATACACATTTTGTTTATCCATTTATCCATCAATAGATGCTCCTGTTGTTTTCCACCTTTTGGCTATTGTGAATAATGTTGGTATGAACATGAGTGTACAATTATCTGTTTGAGTCCTGTTTTCAATTCTTTGGAGTATATACAGAGTCCAGCAGAAGTAATGCCTGCATGGGTGTGGTTGGTAGGGTACGTGAATGTGTCGCACAAGATGGACAGCAATTTGAACATTTCACTTGAAATGTCATATGGTATACTTGAGTGTGATATTATGATGTTACAGAATTAAATTTTATGATTTTTTTAATAAAAGAATTTGTAATAAAAAAAGGGCATTGTTTGTGCCGGACCCTGTACCTATAAGTGAAATTGCTGATTGTAAGGTAATTCTTCTTTTTAATTTTTTGAGAAACTGCCATACTGTTTTTCATGGCAGCTGCACCATTTTACATTCCAATCAGCAATGTACACAGATTTCTGTTTCTCCTCCTCATCATCAACACTTTCTGTGTTTTCTTTTTTAATAGCCATCCTGATGAGTGTGAAATGATATTTCACTATGGTTTTGACTTTCATTTCTGTAGTAATTTATGATACTGAGCATCTGTTCCTGTGCTCATTGGCTCTGCGTGTATCTTCTTTGGAGAAATGTCTATTCAAGTTCTTGGTCTGTTTTTTAATCAGATTTTTTTGTAGTTATTGGGTTGTTGAAGTTCTTTATATATTCTGGATGTTAACTGCTTATTGGATACATGATGTGCAAATATTTTCTCCCATTCTGTAGGTTGCCTTTTCACTTTGTTGACAGTGTCCTTTGACACACAAAAGGTTTTAATTTTGATAGTCTAATTTATTTTTCCTTGGCTACCTGTGCTTTTGGTGTCCTTTATGGATCCAAGAAATTATTGTCAGATCCAATGTCAAGAAGCCTTTCCCTATGTTTTCTTCTAAGAGTTTTATAATTTTAGCTCCTAAGTTTAGGTCTTTGATTCATTTTTAGTTGATTTTTGTATATTGTATAACTGACAGGTCATTTTATGCCACTACTATTTTTATAAAAAGAAATACATAAGTTTTCATTTCTTTTGATGCTTCATTAAGAGCAAAATAAGCCTGTCTTGAGAGGCAGCATGTTATTTTTATATAATGTATAAGCATACCTTGTACAGTGTAGGATTTTAAATGTATCAACACTGTTTCAAAATTAGAAATCAGAAGTTTACATTCTGAGGTGTCATTTCTAAATTCAGTAAATGTATACATAAATCTTACAAGTTTCTAAACTTGATGAGTTAACTAAGAAACAATTTTAATTGGGTTAATTGCTTTCTTATCTTCCTTCCCTTTTTAACCTTTAGGTCTTCATGTGCGTTTAAGCAGGCTGGGCGCTGTTGCAAGACTGCATGAATTTGTGCCTTTTGTAAGTGACCATATTAAGTGTTGATTTGTTCCTATTTTAAACACCTCGTGGTTAATGAGTGGGAAGAAAAATAATATTTTGAAACCTACTTGAAAAATTTCCACTTAATAATTTTACATCTATTTATAGTGCATTGAAATCTGAAACACGGGGATTTAGAGTCCTCTGGTTCAAGCCCTTCCTTTTTACAGATGAAAATGCTGAGGAATATATACTGCCATCACTTTGAGGCACATCCAAGCCTTCTGAGAAATAATGAACTTGACCTCACTCTGTTTTAGGAGGACTTTCAAGTAGAGGTTCTAGTGGAATATCCTTTGCGTTGTCTGGTATTGGTTGCCCAGGTTGTTGCTGAGATGTGGCGAAGAAATGGGCTCTCTCTCATTAGCCAGGTATGGCAAGGCCAATTATTCACATTTATGAACGCATTCAATTTCTTATATTTTAAAAATACATAATTTTATTTTGTGTCATTGGATTTTGCCAAGTATTTGCTTTCTATTTTCTTTTATAAACTCAGAAGTGAAAGTTCTAGTGACCATGTAAACATTTCTCCTTTTGCCCTGTTGGGTGGATAGATTAGGTGAAAGCCAGTAGTACCATCAGAAGCCTGCCCATTAACACAGGTCTTTTCTGAAGATTACCTTACTCGGGGACCTGTAGTCTTCCTGCCACCTGTCTTAATTGAGGGCAACCTTGTAACTTCTGTTTTAGAGCAAATCAAGAGAAGTGCATTTCCTAAAAGGCGGGAAAGTAGAAACTGAATATACCGCTTGGGAGACAAATGGTTTTATGATTGATTATAGAAATTGGTTTACTTTTATTTAAATGGGTTTAAATGGGTTTACTTTTATTAAAATGTCTATTATTATAGAAATTGGTTTACTTTTATTTAAATGGGTAAATTATTACCCATTTAAAATAAAAGGGGGAGCCCTGGCTGGTGTGGTTCAATGGATTGATTGCTGGTCTGTGAACCAATGGGTCACCCGTTTGATTCCCAGTCAGGACACATGGCTTGGGTTGTGGGCCAGGTCCCCAGTAGGGGGTGCATGACTGCAACCACATGTTGATATTTCTCTCCTCTTTCTACCCCCCTTCCTCTCTGTCTAAAAATCAATAATAACATCTTCCAAAAAAGGGGGGAATAAATATTTTTGCTATTCATGTTGAGAGTAATAAGTAATATAGAGCATTTTTAATTGTGAAATATTTTCATTCCACATTTTCTCATTTTATTCTCATAAATCCCTTAAAAGAATTCATAGATTTATGCCCTACCTTTTTTTTTTTCTTTTTTTTTTTTGTTTTGCCATTAAGGCATTCTTGGAGTTTCCAGTTGAGGGGAAGTTTTAAGAATAGTTTTTGTTGAGAATTCTGTTTGAAATAAAATCATTATTGTAGCTTCTATTTTACCTTTTATTTTATAGGTATTTTATTACCAAGATGTTAAGTGCAGAGAAGAAATGTATGATAAAGATATAATCATGCTTCAGGTACCTTTTTAAATTACTTCTGATATTTATGTCTTAAGCTTTCTTTTTATGTTGCTTACAATAAGAGAAGATACTGTAATTATTTTTAATTTATTTACTTAAATTTTTCTCACTGGTAAAATATGGTTATCATAAAAATGGAAGAGTCTACTACATTATTTTCTGCAGACTTATTTTGTAATTTTTCTGACAGTACTACTGAAGACAAAAGTGTTTCCCATTTAAGAACTGTGATGCTGTATGTCTTTCTCAGATTGGTGCATCTTTAATGGATCCCAACAAGTTCTTATTACTGGTACTTCAGAGGTATGAACTAGCTGATGCCTTTAACAAGACCATATCCACAAAAGACCAGGTAAACAACAGAAACTTAGAAGTGATTTAATTCTAAATAAAGTGTTACTGATAACAATTTTAATCATATTTAAAATTTTTATTCTTTATGTATATATGCAAAAGTCAGACATACATTTAACATGCATATATATCTGTATATTCATACATATACTTTTACATATACATACATATATTCTTTTTACTTTATAAAAATTATAATATATAAAGAAAGGAAGAAAAATCACATGAAAAACTGCCTCCTAGAAATTATCACTTTTAAACTTTCGGTGTCTTGTTTGTTTTTAAAGCAAAAATTGTATCTTTTTTATGTGTCATCCTGTAATCTGCTTTATGTGCTTAGTAAAATATTGTGATAGGGTTTTTTTGTCACTAGATACACAGCTACATCATTTTTTAATCATTTTTAATGACTATATACCACTGTACTTAACGAATGGATTATACTTCAGTCTCTTATTGTTGAAGAGGTTTTTTTGAATTTTTGGTCTTATAAACATCTCTGTACCTCAGGGTTTAAACACTTGCCTAATTATTTTGTTAAGATAAATTCTTTCAAGTGGATTTGTTGGAGGAAACAGTGGGCTCTCTCTTAGGACTCTGAGATTCTTAATACAGGATTCGGCACAAATAGCACCCCTTTTTTGTTACAAACTCTTGTATTACAAAATCATGAGCATGTAATTCTGTAACATAACAATGTCATACTTATGCAGACCATATGACATTTTAGGTGAAATGTTCAAATTTCTACACATCTTCTGCAAGACATTCACATACTCTACAAACCACACTCAAGCAGGCCTTACTTCTGCTGGACCCTGTATATGTTGTCAAATTGTTCTCAGAAAAGTTACTACAATTTAAGCTTTCTCTAGCAGCAGATATATCTATAATTACACTTTTTTTTCTTTCTAGATTGTGTTTATTGAAACATTTATTTATTGATTTACTTTTTTATGTCAATTTATTGGAGTGATATTGGTTAATAAAATTATAGGTTTCAGGTGTACAAATCTATAATACATCATCTGTGTATTTTACTGTGTGTTCACCACTCTGAGTCAGGTCCCTTTCCATCACCATTTATCCTCCTAACCTTCTTGTACATGTCCCCTTTCATCTAGTAATCACTGTTATCTCTGTCTATGAGTGTTTTTGTTTTCCCTTAACCCCTTCACTTTTTTTACTCAATCCCACAATACTCCTCCCTTCTAACAGCTGTCAGCCTGTTCTCTATCTGGGTGTCTATTATAATTTTGTTTTTTAGTTTATTTTGTTTATTAGATTCCACAAATGAGTGAAATCATATAGTCTTTCTCTGACTGGCTTATTTCTTTTAGCATAATATTCTCCAGATCCATCATGCTGTTACAAAGGATAAGATTTCCCCCTTTTTTACAGCTGAGTATTATTCCACTGTGTAAATGTACCATGGGTGGGGGTGGGGGGAGAAAGAGTGAAAGAATTGTTTCATTTACTTGTGTGTTCATTGGTTGCTTCTTATATGTGCTCTGACCAGGGATTGAACCCAAAACCTTGGTATATAGGCATGACACTCTGACCAACTGAGCAACCTGGCCAGGACTTTGCCACACCATTTTTATCTGCTCGTCTACTGATGGATACAGGCTGTTTCCAAACCTTGGCTATTGTAAATAATGCTGCAGTGAACATAGAGCTGCATATATTTTTTATGAATTAGTGTTTAGAGTTTCTTTGGATATATTCCATAAGTGGAATTGCTGGGTCATAAGGCAGTTCCATTTATCATTTTTTTGAGGTAACTGCATACTGCTTTCCTCAGTGGCTGCACCAATCTACATTCAGTGCTTGATGGTTCCCTTTTCTCCACATCCTCGCCAGTACTTACTGTTTGCTAATTTACTGATAAGAGTCATTCTGACAGGTGTGAAGTGATAATCTCATTTTGGTTTTAATTTGCATTCTCTGATGATTACTGATATTGAGCATCTTTATATATGTCTATTGGCCTCTTTTTGGAGAAGTGTCTCTTCAGGTTTTTTGTCCATTTTTTAAATTGAACTTGTTGTTTTGTTTTGTTTGGTGTTGAATTTGATAAACTACTTACAAATTTTTAATATTACCCCCTTATCAGATGGATCATTAGCAAATATGTTCTTCCATTCAGTGGGTGTCTTTTTATTTTGTTGATGGTTTCCTTTGCTGTGCAAAATTTTTTAGTTTGATGTAGTCCCATTTGTTTACTTTTTGTTTACTTTTTCTTTTGTTTCCCTTGCCCAAGATGATATATCAGGAAAAAAATATTGCCATGTCCAAGAGTTTACTGCCTATGTTTTTTTCTAGGATTTTTATGGTTCCGAGCCTAACATTTAAGTTTTTTATCCATTTGAGTTTATTCTTTTGTATGGCATAAGAAAGTAGTAGTCGGGTTTTATTATTTTTTTTGCGTGTTTCTGTCCAATTTTCCCAACACTATGTATTGAGTAGATTATCTTTACTGCATTGTATGTTTTTTGCCCCCTTTGCCAAATATTGACCGTGAAGGTATGGGTTTCCTCATGGGCTCTCTATTCTCTTCCATTGATCCATTGATTCTCTTCCATAAAAACAGACACAATCTGTTTTTATGCCAGTACCATACTGTTTTGATTACTATGGTCTCATAGTATAGCTTGATATCGAGTAGCATGACTCCTCCAACTTTGTCTTTTTTTCTCAAGATTGCCGTGGCTATTCAGGCTGTTTTGCATTTCATTTTTGGAATATTTGTCTTAATTCTGTGAAATACTTCATTGGTATCTTTATAGGAATTGCATTGAATCTATAGGTTGTTTTCAGTAGTATGGACATTTTCATTATGCTAATTATTTCTACTCAAGATTGCGGTATACGCTTTCACTTACTGTATCTTCTTCAGTTTCTTTCTCTAGTGTCTTATAATTTTCTGAGTATAGGTCTTTTACATCCTAGATTAAATTTATTCCTGGGTATTTTTTTTTAAATAATTGTGAATGGGATTGTTTTCTTAATTTCCTGTTCTGATAGTTCACCATTGGTGTATAAAAATGCAACTGATTTCTGAATATCTTGTATTTTGCTACTTTACTGAATTCCCTTATGAGCTGTAGTAGTTTTTGATAGAATCTTTAGGGTTCTCTATAGTATCATACATCATATCACATGCAAATAATGACCATTATTTCTTTCTAGTTGAATGCCTTTCATTTCTTCCTGTATGATTGATGTGACTAGGACTTTTAGTACTATGTTGAATAAGGGTGGTGAAAGCGGACATCTCTGTCTTGTTCCCGATCTTAGGGGAAACTCTTGTAGTTTTCGCCCATTGAGAATGGTGTTGCCAGTGGGTTTGTCATATATGGCTTTTATTACATTGAGGTATGTTCCAGCTCTTCCCACTTTGCTATGAGTTTTTACCATAAATGGATGCTGGATTTTATCAGGTGCTTTTTCTGCATCTATTAATATGATTGTGTGCTTTTTATCCTTCCTTTTGTTTATGTGATGTATCATGTTTATTGATTTGCATATATTGTACCAACCTTGCATCCCTGGAATAAATCCCACTTGATCATGGTATATGATCATTTTAATGTATTTTTGGATCCAGTTCGCTAATATTCTGTTGAGGACTTTAACAAATATGTGTATCAGGGATATTGATCAATAATTTTTTTCTTTGTAGTGTCTTTATCTGGTTTTAGAATTAGGATAACACTGTCCTCATAAAATGAGTTTGGGAGTCTTCCCTCCTCTTGAATTTTTTCTAATAGTTCGAGAAGGATAAATGTTAGTCCTTCTTTGAATGTTTGGTAAAATTAACTGTGAAGCCATCCAGTCCAGGGCTTTGTTTGTTGGGAGTTTTTTGATTACTTCAATTTTACTAGTTGTAATCTGTTTGTCCAGATTCTCTGATTCTTCCTCATTCAATTTTGGAAGATTGTATGTTTCTAGGAATTTATCCATTTTGTCCAGATTGTCCAATTTATTGGCATATAGTTCATAATATTTTCTTTTGTCCTTTTTATTTCTTTGGTGTCGGTTGTTACTTCTCTTTCATTTCTATTTTATTTATTTGGGTCCTCTTTTTTTTTTTTTTTCTTTATGAGTCTAGTTAAAGGTTTGTCAAACTTCCTTGGCCAGTGTGGCTCAGTTGATTGGGTGTTATCCCACAAACTGAAAGGTTGCTGGTTCAATTTCCAGTCAGGTCACATGCCTGGGTTGCCAGTTTGGTCCTAAGTTTTAGGATGCATATGGAAGACAACCGATCAATGTTTCTCTCTCACATCAATATTTCTCTCTGTCTCTTTCTCCCTTCCTTGTCTCTCTCTAAAAAATCAAATTAAAAATAAAATAAACGATCGTCGATCTTGTTTATCTTTTAAAGGAAACAAATCTTGGTTTCCTTGATCTTTTATATTTTTTTGTATTCTATTTCATTTATTTCTTCTCTGATCTTTATTATTTCCTTTTCTTTTACTCTCTTCGGACTTTGTTTTCTGTACTTTTTCTACTTCTTTTAAGAGTAAAATAAACAAATTAGATTATTTGAGATTTTTTTGTTTCTTGAGGTTGTCCTGTAATGCTATGAATTTCCCTCTTAGGACTGCTTTCACTGTGTCCCATAGATTTTGAGTTGTTATGTTCTCATTTTCATTTGTTTCAAAGTATCTTTTGATTTCTTTCTTGATCTCATTGATAACCCATTCATTGTTTAGTAATGTGTTATTTAGCCTCCATGTCTTTGTGTGTTTGTCACTTTTTTCCTTGTGATTGATTTCTAGTTTCATGCCATTGTAGTTAGAGAATCTCCTTGATATGATTTCAGTCTTAAATTTATTGAGATTTGTTTTATGATCTAACTTGTGATCTATGCTAGAAAATGTTTCATGAGCACTTGAACATAAATATTCTTGATTATTTAATATATCAGTTAAATCCATCTGACTTAGAGTATCGTTTAAGGCAGCTGTTTCCTTGTTTATTTTCTGCCTGGAAGATCTATCCATTCATGCCCATAGGGTGTTAAAATTTCCTACTATGACTGTATTATTGTCAGGTTCTCCCTTTATGTGCATCAATATTTGCTTTACATATTAAGGTGCTCCTATGTGGGTGCGTAGCATATATTTAGATGATACAAATTACCTTTTAACACAACACTGCACATAATTTGGCACCCACCAAAAACAAGCTGCCTAACAGCTTAAGAATGCAGGCTTCCTTTGAAAATGAAAAACAGTAACAACAATAAAAAAGAGAAAACCTGTGTGTAGTGAAGAAATGTGAGTTCCAAAAATGATACCACAGAATTGCATGCTTAAATTACATATAAAGTTAGAATTAGTGAAGCAGTAATTGATCCCTTTTTAACAGTAATACCAATTGTCCTTTGTGGGCCAAGCAGCTAAATTGAGTATAATAAATAATAGGTACTTACATTGCATATAGTAAATAAATCTCCACAATTTTTATTAATTAAATTAAAAATATAATAATGATAATAATTGAGTTCAGGTGTTTGTAATTCAAGTCCACTAATGAAAAGAATAAATATTGTTGTTGTAAACATGTTACTTAATGGAGACTCATTACTAGTGTTCCCTGTCATACAACTGGTGGCGTGAGTTTTTCTGTAAAAATCATTCCTAGCTAGTGGGGCCATACAAAACAGGCTTTTGGCTGGATTTTGCCCACTAGTTATAAATTGCAGTTATCTGTGGGGTTGACCATGTTGTCATGACTATTGGCCTTTCTTCCCCTCTTTTGGTAATGAATTATCCGTTTCTGTCCTTTGCCTTTTTCTGTTTTTCTAAATTCTTCTTATTCAGTAAGGGAATTCTTCATTTATTGTATTTGTTACACTGTAAGTTTATAATTTGTCTCATGGAGTTTTGTCACATCGTGTTTTAATATTTGATACCAGCTTACAAAGTAACTCTTGACTACTTTGAATTTATGAATCACATTAATTCTTTCAAATAAGAAGTCACTTGTAAAGGGCCAAAGAATAGGATATAATATACAAAGTTAAATTTTTATTCATGAGTTACACTTAGTGAAAATAACATCTAATATATAGTAGTGCTTAATGAGAGGTGTGTTAGGGAAGGGTACTTTCACCATATATGTTTGGTATCTATTTGAAGTCATTGCCTCACCAACACAGCTAAGAAGGAAGCCAGTAGTAGAGGAAAATTTAAAGATTAGAAGTAGTTTGTTGAGTTAAAGCTATGTGAGGAATAATGAACACAATTAATAGTATTTAACAGTTGTCATTAAGTTCTTTTACATGGCAGGCATACAAGCCTTGTTTTAATTTTGATGTCCAAAGGGAATTACTCACCTCATAATTTTCTGTTGCTGTGTTCTGAAAGAAAATACTGGACTGGAGGGACCATGAGTCTGATCCAGAAATGTATGTTGTGTGGAGGTTTTTGGTTCTTATGCAACTAATTTATTGTTTATCGATTTTATAGGATTTGATTAAACAATATAATACATTAATAGAAGAAATGCTTCAAGTCCTCATCTATATTGTGGGTAAGATTAAAACATGTTTTGAAATAGAACATGGGTTACTTTTTAGAGAGAACATTAATAAAAACTATAATTTATCCTTTTACTCTTCTCTCAAATATAGCATAGAATTTTTATGAATGTGACTAATGTGATAAATATGTTTAGAAACGCATCTTTTAAAAAAAGCACAGCTATTACAACTTTACTTTTCAAAATCTGATTTGTAATTGTTTGGACTTGTTTATAGAAGTCTGGGTTGTAATTATCATAGAAATATAGATGGAAAATACCTGTACATTAAGTGCTAAAACTTTTTTATATATATGAAATTTCAGTGTAACATAGATCTAAATAAAATATATTTTATTGTGTCACTCTATTAAATTATTATTTATCTAAAAAATATTGGCCACACTTTTACTTTTGTATGTCCCATGTTATAGTCTCTGTTGATTTTACCAGCTAAGTAAAAGTCCTTGACTTCTCCTTCTGATTCTTGTTTCTTACTTTATTGCAGCAGATTCTGCTTTGTATTAATAGTTCCTAGTGAGGATTCTAGCCATTAGCTAAATCTGAAAACATGGGCTCATTTCACTTGTTTGTCATAGTTAGTTGCTGGGCTAGCTCCTTATCTCAGCAAGAAGTATGGTAAACCTCATTGCTAAGTGAGATGTAAATCTTCGAGGCACTAACTCTTCCTGTCCAGAATATTCCATAAGGAACTGATGACAAAAATGGACACATTAAAATGTGTAAAATATTTTTGAAAGTTGGTGATATACTTTATGAAATTATAAAAACTTGAAGGGAATTTTTCTATTTGTTTTTGGAATGCTTAATGAAAAATTTTCTAATACTGTACTGTATTTTTGCTGTTTTATATTTTTAGTATTTTATTCTATTATTTTTCTTTTGTTGTGTTTACTCATAATTATTGGAATTTTTTTCTCCTATGTGATTTGAATTTTAGTTAATCCTTGCTATATGCCTAAATTCACTAATATGAGGAGTCAACATTCTTTAAAAAATTAAAAAATAAATGTGTGTGTGTGTGTGATATATAACAATCTTTGATTTATAATGGAGAAAACATTAAAAAGTAGAAAAAGTTTCAGATTAGGAATCAGGAGATCTAGTCTTGACCTTACTATCAACTATCAAGAGCATGCCATTTACATTTTCTAGGTATAAAATTCCTGATTTGTAAAATGTGAAGGTAATCTATGTGATATCTATGATTCCTTCTAACGTTACAGTTCTAAGGGATACTGTTTTGGTAAAAAATAAAATAAGAAGAAGAAAATTACAAAGTACTTTGCAAATATAAAGAGAAATGAATCTGTTGGAAATAAATTCTTTTAACAGAAAGTTATTGTCTGGCTAATATGTAGAATTCATCAAGTCTGTTAGGCAAAGGATTACTGTCTTTGTAATAAACCTCCTGTATATATCATAGAACTTTGTACATATGCTATAGTATTGGAAAGTATAGTGGTATTATAAGGACAGGTATTCTAAGCCTTGAGGCATTGGGAATTAGAGGCTATTAAAATCAATGAAGTTTTCATTAATTTAGCTATTTTCTCTTTCCATTTGGTAGTTTGAGATGGAAAATGGCAATCTGATCATGTGGACATTTTAGCAACACCAGTCATTCCTGATACATGTTACACTTGTCATTTAACTCATAAAGACATTTTTAAGTGTTTTGTTTTTCAGTTTTCACTTTGTTCTTTCTTAAATAACAAGTTAAGACAAAATTGAGGAAGATCTTGAAAGAAAAGCTATTATTCAATGATGGCCACGGCTCATTCAATGCCATCTGCCTTGTTTTCTGGATTAGAAACACATAATAATTTAATTGAGGGGTCTTGTTTATAATGTGTGAGTATGTGTATGTATATGTATGTGTTTGTAAAAGAAAGAGAGGGCCTGGGTTTTTTAGATCTCTTCATTTTTCTTCCTCCTTTCCCTAAGTAGACATTTGCTGTTCAGTTTCAGGAACATGTCCAATAATCTTTAGTCCCTCTCTCATAGGCTAAGTTTAATGCAATGTTCTGTTTATAAGTGCTCCTGGTGGGAGGAGATTTAAATAGAAAGCAAATAATTGTTTTATTTTTTTCATTGTTTGTATTAGGAGAGCGTTATGTACCTGGAGTGGGAAATGTGACCAAAGAAGAGGTCACAATGAGAGAAATTATTCACTTGCTTTGTATTGAACCCATGCCACACAGTGCCATTGCCAAAAATTTACCTGAGAATGTAAGACCAATTTTGTTTTTTACTCCATTCACCTCCTGATGGGATAGTTTTTTTTTTCCTTTTTCTTTAATTGGAAGCTACTTTGAAGTTTTAGGAAAATTTGTTTAGCAAATTATGCAGTAAAACTATCACCATTCATTCTGTAGTGGTATAAACTTTAACTCTGGATTTTTGGGCATTAGGAAACATTTTATAGACATTCTGGCTATTCAGGAGAGAATTTAGAGCAAAAAACTCTAATAAATTTCAGATAGCAGAGGCTATCTGAAATATTGAGACTATTTGGGTCTTCCGAGAAGCAGGTGTCAAGACGAAACATTTAAGATTTTATTAGGAACAGTGCTTAGGAGAGGAAGTGGTGAGGAAGCTGGCAGAGGCCAGGGTGAGGCAGCCATTGGACTGTGATTCGAGTCTGACTCCAGGTAAAGGAAGGAGGTAAGGAAGGTTAGGTAGATGCATCCTAGATTGCTGGGTAGCCTAAACAAGGGTTTTGTTTTGTTTTTTATTATATTTTATTGATTATGCTATTGTGGTTGTCTCCACCCAGCACCCCCCACTCCTATAGGCAATCCTCACACCTTTGTCCATGTCCGTGGGTCATGCATATAAGTTCTTTGGCTACTCCATTTCCTACCCTATGCATCCTCACGGCTATTCTTTAACTGTTTGTGCTTTTTAATCCCCTCACCTCTTCACCCGTTCTCCCACAACCACACTCATCTTTTTGAGCTTCTTTTTTCTTAAGTAAGTCATATAATACTGGTTTGGTGATGATGAACTCTCTTTTTTTTTTCTTGTCTGGGAAGCTCTTTAGATGCCTTCTTACATCTCCCAGAGTGGGCCTGTATTAGAATCTCTATTTCCTCTAATTAGAGATCTGCAGGGTACTTTTTCATGGCTGCCACAGGTGATATTTATGTTTTTGTATATGCTGATATTTAAATAATAGTTCTAAAGCTTATGAGTCTCATATTTTTTCCCTTGAGATTTAATTCTGAATTAGAACAATGATTCTTCAAAGGGAATTAAACTTGTCTATACTATCAGGGCTTTCCAGAGAAGAAGAATAGAGTTAAGTTTGACTATTGGTCATTTTCCCCCAGATTATTTGTATCTTTTTCCAGCTTCATTTAAAAAAATTAATTTATTTTTCAATTGCTGGTGACGTACAATATTATATTAGTTTCAGGTGTACAACATAGTGATTAGACATTTATATACCTTACAAAGCAATCACCTTGATAAGTCTAGTTCATTTCATTGTTAACTAATTCTTAAACTGTAACCATTTGGCATATCACTTGTATAATTATTGTATAACCATTCACCAATTTTATAATTATGAATACATTTTAAAATCAACTTACCATATTTTGCCATGTATAATGCGCACCCATGTGTAATGCACACCCACTGATTTTGGCCCAAACTTTCAGAAAAAATATCTTTCATTTTAATTTTTTAATTCAATTTTTTATTGATTTATATTTAGAAACAAAATTGACTATCATATTCCAGGCTGTTATTTTGCATATAGATATCATTATTGTTTTCTAGATATCATTATCTACAATTAGATACAGAAAAACATTTATATAGATATAGAATGCACATCCTTATTTTTCCCCTCAAAAATTTGAGCAAAAAAGTGCACATTATACTGGGCAAAATGTGGTACTTACATTTTCCTTAGCATCTTTCTAAGCAATAATAACAGTGAAATAGTAGGGTTGATGTTCTGGATTTTTTTCTTTTGAATACATATTAAAATAAGTGAATATTCAAAGTTTTAAAAATATATAACTGTGTGTGCCACCTAAAGTAATTTCACATACTGCTAGTAATATACATACTGTATTTCATAAAATAATAATAACAATAAAGCTTTAAGGTATACCTAACTTTTCACTGCTTAACCAAAGTGTATTTTTTTAAAGTAGTCTTTCCTTTTTTTTTAACCCTCACTTGAGGATATGTTTATTGATTTAAAGAGATAGGAAGTGGGGGAGAGTGGGATGGAGGAAAAGAGAGGGACACATCAATGTGAGATAGAAACATCTATCTCTTGCCTCCCATATGCTACCTGACCAGGGATCACACAAACCTTTTGGTATACAGGACAATGCCACCCAACCAGGGCTAAAAGAGCCTCTTAATTTTTGCAAGACTATAGGAATCTATAATCTTAGTCTAGTCTTGACTAAGTATCCTGATTTTAAATTACTTCATTAAAAAATCCTTGTTCAAAGAAAAGTTCAGTCCAATTAGAAAAATATATATATAATAAAATTGAAGGAGTCAGAATACATTTGGCTATCTATATATGTGTTTTGCTATAGATCCCATTTATTATGTTACCTTGATTTTAGGAATTAGTACATCAAAGACATGTGCTTAAATGGTGTGGGTGATGAACATACTATGTAAAGAAAAGTTCTTATCTTTGAACTATTGATTGTGTGTGTGTGTGTACATGCATATGAAGGCAAACTTAGATAAAATTTCTGTAGCAGTTTATACATAAGTCTTACCTCTGTTAAGAAATTGTTCCCTCCAAACAAAGCTAATTTGGCTAGGACTAATTTTTCATATTAGAAATTGATCTTTCATCTATTGTATATAAAAATACATCAGGAATGTTGTTGAAAATGTATTTTAGTTCACAGTAAGAAAAGAAAAAATCATTACATGAAGATAAACATGACAAAAACATTGTTTCAACAGGAAAATAATGAAACTGGCTTAGAGAATGTCATAAACAAAGTGGCCACATTTAAGTAAGTACTTAACGGTTATACTTACTCTGAGAGTAGAGAACCTTTGTTCTTGTACTTTAGATACTTTGTAGAAGTTCTGAAGTTCTTGTCTGAACTCCCAAGAACAAGAATAGAGTACAGATTAGAAGAGCAAGGCACACACACTAGGCACTTAGTACATGTTTGTTGAAGAAGTGAGGATTTTGTGCAGGTGGATGAGAAATACCTGTATGTGTGGTATTAAGTGAGTTAGTACATAATAAAGAAACCTTTTCCATAGTCTCTCCTATCAACTAAGTGATGGCTTACTTATTCTACAATTTTTTTTCTCTTTTTTAAAATCCTCACTCAAGGAAAAGTTTTTTTATTGATTTTCTTTTTTTTAGAGAGAGAGGAAGGGAGAGATAGAGAGAAACATCGATGCAAGAGAGAAACATCGATCGGTTTGCGTCCTGTATACACCTTGACTGGGGATCAAACCTGCAGTCTAGGTATGTGCCCTGACCAGGATTAGAACCCTCAGCCTTTTGGTGTACAAGACAATGCTCCAACCAACTGAGCCACCCGGCCAGGGCATGACTTATTTATTCTATAAATTTTATTCTACTAAATTTATTTTATAAATTTTCATTTTATGTATTAGACTTTAGTCGGTTTATTTTTTGTTTTGTTTTTTTTTGTTTGTTTGTTTTTAAAAAGAATTGTTAGTGAACCTGGAGCAAATTCGATACATAACCAGTTTTAAATTTGCATATTTTAATTCAATTTGGAAGTGTTTCCTCATACACACACACACGAAAATGGCATGCAGCAGTTGTCCTAAGGCAGCGATTTTCTGCCACAAGAATTTAAAAAAAATATTTATTCATTTAGAGAGTGAGAGGAAGGGAGAGAGAGGAGAAAAAAACATTGATTTGTAGTTTCACTTATTTATGCATTCACTGATTGATTCTTGTATTCTTATATGTGCCCTGATTGAGGATCCAACCCACAACTTTGGCATATAAGGATGATGCTCTAACCAAATGAGCTACCCCCACCAGGGCCATCAAGATTTTTTAAAGCATGCAATACCTGACTATTTAAGGGCACTGACCTCTTTTTGTTTAGATTGTCAAATTAAAAAATGACAACAGCCAACACAGAAATAGCTATCTAGTATGAGTAAGTCAAAATTATACCTATTTTTTGGTCAGATGGGTAAAAAATACATTTTTTTGGTGTGCCGTAGAATTTAAGAATTAGTTTATGTGTGGTATGAAAAATGAAAAAGGTTGAAAATCTCTCTCCTTAAGGTAAAACACAGTCACCTTAAACTGTTGTATTTTCACAAGGTTGAAAAATTGTTTATCTTGAACATGAAAGCCTTTAGTAGGCTTCAAACAGTATTTTACAATCCTTCAATTCTTTGAGATACATAAAATGGAAATAAGATTTTAAGTGGGTAAATTCTTGAAATCTAAAAAAATTGATACTGGTAGGGAATTTCTACTTGTTACAGTATTGTACTTACAGATAAATTACTAGTTTCAAATAACTTTAAAAATAGGGTGTAGCTTTTTTAGTGTGCTAAAAATTTTCATTGAAATATTTTAGTTGAGAATTAGAAACAAAAAGCTGTTTAAATGTGCAAAGGAAATATTGTGTACTCCTTTTGGCCTTTTTTGTAGTGATGTATAGAGGATTCAGCCCTATATTTTTATCTACTATTTGCTGAGGGCACAACGTCTCACTACCATTTTAGATTTGATCTTAAGATAATAAAATGTGCTTTGGTTGAACAGACAACCCTTAGGCTTCAGAGGCTAAAAAAGAAGCCTTAGGGATTTAACAAGGGTGTGGTATAAGTTCATATAGTATAAAATAAACTTCTCAGATTTGTTTGAATTCCATAATTATGAAACACAGCTTAGCTGTTATCAGGACTTTGAGCATACAGTGTAAGTTTTTAGTTTTATTGTTGGAATGAACTTTGTCATTTCAATTTAAGCAAGCCGAGTGAGATATAATTTTGTTTTCTTCCTCTAGATTTTGACTTTTAGATTAATTTTGATGCTCTTATTTTGCCTGTATTTTATTCTTCAAGAACACTGCGCTTCACCTCTGTGTTTTCTATTTATGTAGGAAACCAGGTGTATCAGGCCATGGAGTTTATGAACTGAAAGATGAATCTTTGAAAGACTTCAATATGTACTTTTATCATTACACCAAAACACAGCACAGCAAGGTAAGAAGAGGTGTCTTCTTTAGAAAATAAAATACTTTATGCTCTCTAACTCTTCAGAAAGACTACTGGTTTTTCTGTAGCTTCATACTCGTTCTCATTAATAGTGACCATTATCTCACCCAAGAAATTAAAATGGAATCATTAATATTGAGTACATAGGCAATATTCAAATTTTCATAATTATGCCAAAAATATCCAAAAATAGACTTTAGGTGAATATTGTTGATTGAAACAATGGGCACTAATTCTTGAGGAGGGATATTACCCGTCTATTTTGCAGTGGCCTTCCTCAGGGCAGACATTTTGTTTCTAGAACAAGGTAGCATTTTGAATACACACTTCAGTATATAAAATATTTTGGTAGGTTGATGTATTTTTCCTGCCTGTTTCACAGTAGTCCATTTGTTTCATGCTTGTCAAGCAGCATATTTAAAGATAGACCTTTTTTTATTTTTTAAAAACATAGGCTGAACATATGCAGAAGAAAAAGAGAAAACAAGAAAACAAAGATGAAGGTAAAAAGTGAGATTCTGAATTGACTCATTTTGACTATTTTCTGTGATTTTGTTATCAGCCAAGTGTATAGTGATTTTTTGTTGTTTGTTTAGAGTGGCAACTAATGCAAGTGCAAAAAAACATTTGTTTCTTATTCACATACTAAGATACGGCCTACATCAGTGGTGATAGAATTTTCAATTTTATAGCAAATGGAGTTTATTTTTGGGTGATTGACATAGTGACATATATTATTTTGACATTGATGTTTTCAGTGCTTTAAACAACAAAAATCATGTGTTGTTTTTGCATGTAATATATGATTTTGACATTTGCAATATAGCATGTAGAATAACCCAAATAAAAATTTTTGTCTCTTCTGCCGTCCATCTCCCATCCACTGTAGCATTACCACCACCACCACCACCTGAATTCTGCCCTGCATTCAGCAAAGTGGTTAACCTTCTAAATTGTGATATCATGATGTACATTCTCAGGACCATATTTGAGCGGGCATTAGACACAGATTCTAACTTGTGGACTGAAGGGATGCTCCAGATGGTATGTATATGTGAAATATTTTCTTTACTTCAGATATTTTCACTACTTTTTAGAGTTCATGGTGGTCTGGAGAAGATTCCTGGTCTAACTTTATAATTTGAGTCAGAACCACAACTAGTGCACCTGAAATCAAGACATCATTATAAATAGCTTAGGTGTGGCACAGATTTTCTTAGTGATGCATTCTCCTATTTTTAGAATCTTTATTCTTGGGAACCATTTATATATGTTTTTAAAAGCCTGCTCCTACTAATAATAAAGTGGCATGTTACTATTGTATCTTAAGTTTTTCTCTTTTTTTAATTTCACTTGCATTATGAAGAGGCAGTATAATAAAGATTTGATGACAGACAAGTCTAGGCTTGAATCTTGGGTTATCCCATTGTCCTATTTAAGAGGAATGAATAATTTTCTCATTGGTAAAATATGTATAAGTGTACTTATATCATACAGTTGTGAAAATTAGCGCATTAAATAGAAGCAGGTATTTTTTTCTTCATACTGTTATGGATATATTACTTAATAATGTCACTTTTGGTAGCTATAATTAGATATTTATTTAACACCTCCCTAACTAAATTTATTTTTTTTCCTTGGCTATTGTTGGTCTGGAGGCCCTAAATGCTGTCATACTTTACGTGTATCTTAATTTTTGTAACAATAGTAAATAAATGCAGTAAAAAAATTTTATACAATATGGATATATTTGAAATCAAAAGTTAAAATTTCTTTCCCTGCTTCTCAGTGCTCTGCCTAGGAGATAAGCACTGCTAAAGGTTTGTGACTTCTGGAAATCATTTTACACTAATGTGTGTAGGCCTACCTCAATCTTAATGGCTTCATATTCCATTTTATGGGTATCTATAATGCCTTTAACCAGTCTTGTATTAATAGATATATATGTTCCTTTTAGGTCTTTGTATAACAAAGAACACTAAAATGAGCATCCTTGTGCAAATATCTTCGTATACTTAAGTGAATGTATCTATTATACTCTTTTCTAGTACTGGGTCTGTATCTTTACATTTTTGATAGATATTGTCAAATTGGCCTCCAAAAATGTTACACTTACTTACTTTCCCATCACCAGTGTGGTGAAAAATGCCTGCTTCTTAACACCTTCGCTAGTTTTTATTTCACTAAATGTTATTTTTTTTTTTTTTTGCCACTCTAATAGGTGAAAAATAGGATGATTTTGCTTCAACTCACACTTCATAATTTTAAGTGAAGTGGAACATTTTTCATATTTGTATTTATCATTTCTCTTTCTGTAAACTGCTGGTTTGTAAACTTGGTCAGTTTTTTACCAATCAGATTGCTTATTTTTGTACCTTCATTTAAAATATATTGATTTGAAGAAGTACAGTTTTAAAGATCTTTTCATATATTCCTTCTTTAGGCATTTCATATCCTGGCATTGGGTTTACTAGAAGAAAAACAACAGCTTCAAAATGCTCCTGAAGAAGAAGTGACATTTGATTTTTACCATAAGGCTTCAAGTATGATTTAGTCTGAATGAATGATAATGTGTTCTTTTGCAATGTCTTCAACCTGGAAGAACAGGATAAGTTTAGATTACATTTTTATTAAATGCTACTTGATTAAGACAGTTTTTTCAGAGCACATTCCAGGGATATAGATTATAATACCAAGAGGAGAAAAGCATCTTATTTCTATTTACATATTGTATTTTTTAGATCCTTGAAGACTTCATAAATCTATTGTTTATAGATATAACTGCTCCCACTTTCATGTTTTTGGAGTTTTTGTCATTATTTAAGTACCTTTTACTACACAGCCATGTGGAGGAAAGGCAAGAGACAGATCATTAAGAGTAGCTTTCACTTAGCAGCCCCAGTGAAAAGTGAACTAGAGACCTAAAGTAATTCAGGTTTTCAAGTTGTTTAATTCAGTACTTAATATTTCATGTAATTGCAGATTCTTCCATTAAAAACTTAATATAGTCAATGGATTGATTATAAACTTTGGTTATCAATGTGAATAACATTAACTGTAAATTATAATTTATACATAATTATGAGGATATATATTATGATGTGTAATTTTTATGTTTCAAAAAAGGATTAGGAAGCTCAGCCACGAATGCTCAGAACATACAAATGCTTTTGGAAAAACTCAAAGGAATTCCCCAGTTAGAAGGCCAAAAGGACATGATAACATGGATACTCCAGGTAAACCTGGAAAATAACTGGTTATATCTTGATTAAATTATTTGAATCCTCTGCTTTCCTCCAAAATTAAACCACCATGTTCTTATGAAATCATTTACTACTGGTTTTTTATGATTACTCCTATGTTTTCATGTTAGTAATTCTATTTTTGCTATGTTTCAGTGAAGTTTTTTTAAAAAATAAATTAAAATGTGTCATTCGGTTAACATGTATTGAATCTTACTATGTGCTATGCTCATTTCTAGACACTGAACAAGACAGATAAGGCACTTACTATCATGGAGCATATATACTAATTGAGACAGACAGTGAGCAAGAAAATACCAAGATACTTCAGATGAGTAGGGAGTAACTTTAGATGGGTAATCAGAAAAGGTCTCTGTTAGGTGACATTGAAACTTAATGTCATGAAGCCAGTCTTATAAGAATCTGGAAGAGTATTCTCGAAAGAAGGAACAGTAAAGCAAAAGCTCTGAAGTGGTCAGATAGAAGGTCAGCATGACTGGCATACAGTGGGGAGAGGGAGAGAAAGGTAGACAACGAGGTCAGGGGGCAGCAAGCAGCCAGGTTATATAGAACCTCACAGGTCAGGGTAAAGTGGTGGATTTTATTTTTGAGTACAGTGGGAAACATTGAAGGATTTTAAGTGACAGTATCTGGTCTATATTTTTTACAAGATCACTGTCTGCTATAGGGTAAATGGGTTATAAGGGACAAGAGTAAAATCAGTGAAACCATTAGAAGACTATTGCAGTAATCCTGGTAGAAGCGAGCATGACCTAAACTAGCATGCAAACGGCAAGAAGCTGAACTGATTCAGGTATAATTTGATGGTAGAATCTATAGCACTTGCTAATAGATTTGATGGAAGGGGATGAGGGAAATCAAGGAGTCAGAGATGACTCCTGGGTCTGGAACTTGAACTACTGAGTGGATGGCAGTGCCTTTGGGGAGGAGTGTATAAGGGGTAGGGAGAGAGGCCAGGAATGTTACTTTAATGGAAAACCCTCCACATGGAAACATGACGCCAAGGTTATGGAGTTTCTCCTCACTGTATTTATTAAAATATTCTGATGTTATCAGCTAGATAATTGTTTTGGTAATTCAGATATAGAATGGTTATTTTCCACATTCATATCAATGGAGATCTTTGTACTGATTTATGCTTCAAGAAGTCAACTTTTTTTATTACTTAATCAGAGGCACTCCTTAAGTAAGCTTAATGTAATCGGCTATGTACTGTAAGGTAATGATATTGTTAAGATTTCTCTCGAAATAGATTTCCTGAATATTTAGTATTAAATTTACCAACATAATCATTAAAAATATAAAGTCAAAACAGAAACAAAAGAAGTAGTTGTTAACAATCTCTACCTTTATTAAGAAAGTAAATTGAAGGCCCTGGCCAGGTAGCTAGCTAAATTGGTTAGAGTGTTGTCCTGATACAATACTATGGTTGCAGGTTTGATTCCCGGTCTGAGTAAATACAAGAATCAACTAATGACATAAATAAGTGGAACAATAAGTCAATGGCGTGCTCACATGCATGCTCTCTCTCTCTCTTTTTTTCTCTCTCTCTTTCCCATCCCCACCAATCAATAAAAATTTAAAATAAGTTAAAAAAAGTAAATTGAAACATCATTTAGTTCAACATTTATATTCTACAGACAAGGTGTTATAAGTTAAAGATTTATTCCAAGTATCTGCTCTTGTAAACATTAGTTATTTTATCCAAATGCCTAATATAAAGTTGTGTTGTAAGTTCCTTGTGGGAGAATTTTCCACATGAGAGTGAGGCTCCTTCAAAATATTGGTAAATGTATGAATATGTCATCATAATGCTGAAACCTTGATATTTGGTAAAAAGAATGAGATAGCTGTTGTGGAAACATCTCCAAAGGTAAATGATTAAGTGAAAATGGAAGGTAGGAAACAGCAATACTGTATATAACAGGACTGCTTTTTATGAGAATATATTTAAATATAAGAACTTTTATTTCCCCTTGCAAAAGCAGAGGTATGGTTATACCTGCAGACTGAATCAGTTGATTTTGCAACCTCCTTCTTAGCTGGATTGCTAACAACTAGGGGAGGTGTCTGTCACAGTCAGGAGTCACTTTGTGCACATGGGCACACGTGTGTGTGTAGTTTAAGTCAAAGACGTTGGAGACATGATAATAAAAACAGATTAGTGCATTTTTATGTTCCTGATCAATGTACCAAATCTTCTTTTAACATTTACTTTTCAGATGTTTGACACAGTGAAGCGATTAAGGGAAAAATCTTGCTTAATTGTAGCAAGTACATCAGGATCAGAATCTATAAAGAATGATGAGGTAATAATATAATAATGGTGACATTCATCTTTCTTTGAACTTTGCTGATGTCAGGAAGCTGCTTCTTTTTGTTAGAAGGAACCTGTTTGTTGTAAAGAATGTGGGGTGTCCATCTTCTATTCATTAAATTTCTGTACTACAGGGATTAGTGGTGCTTGACATGTAGTTATCCAGTATAATACATGCGTTTTACAAAGTCAGAGGAAATAGATGTTCAGTGGGGCTCCGTTGAAAATACTTTATTAACTTAATGTTTTAATGTCCAAAAGTGGGATATGCCTTACAGTCCATAGCTCCTTATAATTTAATCAGCAGCACTCTTAGTGGGGTATAAAATAATAATGCAGTTTAGTTTCAATGACATGCAATAATATTTAGGTTATGACTTTCCTTAATATAATAAATCGGGTTTTGATGATTTTAATCTTAAAACTATTAGAATATTATTACTTAAAATTATTAACTATCCTTCATAAAAGGAAGACACTGGGCTTAAGTTAGAATACACAATAAAAAAAGGCCAGTACATCTCAGTAATACTGTTCAAGTTCTCAGTCTTAGCAATGTGTCTAAGAATAACTGTTTGACATCATCAGGTTGGCTTAAATTGATTAAATGTCACTGATTAAATGACAGATGATTTCAAAATTTTGTTTCCTTTAGTATTTTTCTTAATTTACCTGCATTGAGTTAAAAGGCAGTTTATTAATTATTTAAGGTAGTTAGCCTTTATGGTAAATTATTGAAATACCAAAGGAGCAATCAGTTGTATGATGTGATAGAGGCTGTATGCTAATTTTGAGACATAAGATTGAACCTAGGCATAAGGAGTGGAGTAATCAATTTTATCAGACTCTTACTCTGGGAAATTTTGCCTGGCTGAACAGTATATGTAAATTGTAACAATAGCTCTTAAGTAATTTTTCTGATTTTGTCAATACCCAGATTATTCATGATAAAGAAAAAGCAGAACGAAAAAGAAAAGCTGAAGCTGCTAGGCTGCATCGCCAGAAGATTATGGCTCAGATGTCTGCCTTACAGAAAAACTTCATTGAAACTCATAAACTCATGTATGATAACAGTACATCAGAAATGTCTGGGAAAGAAGACTCCATTATGGAGGAAGAGAGGTAAAACAAAGCAAAACTAAAAATTAGCAACTCAGTTTTTTGGAGGAAATAACTGCATATTCACTTTAAATAATGTTTTTCTAAAATTTTATAGTAAGAAATTATACTTTTTTTAAGGTAGAAAAGGGACAGTGAAGGTTTTAAGGTATGTATCAAATATAATTTTGTTTTGAGAAACAGCTTGAGTTCTCAATAAAGTTTGTTGGGAACCTTTGCACAAAAAGATACGAAGATGTGAACAGACGAAATAGAAACTGAACCTGTTATTTTATACACATGTGCTTTTTTAGATACACATTTGCACATCAGTTCATATATTCCACATAATTTGTATGATTTCTAATAAAAATGACTGCAGCTATTACAGGTTGAAAAAAAGTCTTCATTAAAAAGGTGACATGTTTTCTTTTTTTTCTTAAAAAGAAAGAAGACAATGTATATAGTTAATAGTCATGGATAGCCCATTGGAATGGGAATTTGTAAATCTGGTTCTCTGAGTCCTGACTATGGTATGCTCTTGGGAAAATCAATTAGCTTTCTGAGAGCTATGGTTTGCGGACTGTTACAGATACAATGAGCAAAAGGAGGAGGCAGGATAATGGTAGTTTAAGCATTCCCATTTAAAATATTGAAAGTACTTCCTATGCTTATTTTTTTTAGATTTGATTTATTTATTTTTAGATAGAGGGGAAGTGAGAGAGAAAAAGAGGGAAAGAAGCATCAGTGTGCGGTTGCCTCTTGCGTGCCCCCACCTGGGGACCTGACCTGCAACCCAGGCATGTGCCCTGACCAGGAATTGTTCCAGCGACCTTTCTGTTTGCGGGACGACACCCAGCGCACTGAGTCACACCAGTTAGGGCCCTATGCTTAGTTTTTTAAAAACAAGCTTTCATGGCTCTTTACAACAATGTATGTTGTGGATACTTTTAGTAAATTATGGTTTTGCAGTAACAATAGAAACATTACACTCTACACAGTATGTCTGTAATCCTGAAGCTGAGTATGCTAACAAAAATTACAAAGAATGATAACTATATATTTTAAAGATTTTTTAAAAAGATGTGAAGGTAAGCTATCCTTGGCTGACTGTGGTAATAAAACTAGAAATTAATACAAAACTTTAAACAATAAACAGAAACTCTACAGATAACCTCTAATATCAGTAGTATGTATTAACAATGTCCTATTTATGAAGTAATAGAAAAGAGACTATTGTATATTTAGCCATACAAAAATGCATTCATCCCTGGCTGGTGTGGCTCAGAGCCGGCCTGCAAACCAGAGGGTCTCTGGCTCTATCCCAGTCAGGGCACATGCCTGGGTTGTGTACCAGGTCCCCAGTTGGGGGCGTGCGAGAGGCAACCACACACTGATGTTTCTCTTCCTCTTTCTCCGTCCCTTCCCCCTCTCTAAAAATACATAAGTCAAATATTTAAAAGTGAAAGAAAGAAAGAAAGAAATGCAAGCAAAAGTATGCTCGGGGTTAATTAATATCCTTAATGCTTTCATTTATTTTTATTGCCTGATTGATTGCACACATATAATTATAAATGTGTTCTTACTGAAAACAACTCAGATTAATGCAGTAAGTCCCCTTTGACCATCCTCCACATTTCTGATCTTTCTCCACAGATAACCACTGGTATAAATAGCTATTGCTCTAGACCTCTTCCTATGCATTTATAAACAGGTGTACATAAAGAAATAATGAGCCTGTTTTGTGTTTTTTAGTGATTTATTTTTATTTTACCATACCTTTTGTTTTGCAACTTGCTTTTGCACTCAATGTCTTACAAATTTTTTCATGTCAATATATATAGATCTCTAGTGTAGATTCTATATCATTCTTTATGACTGCTGCATAGTTATCCATAGTGTGGATATATATACAATATTTTATTTATTTTGGACATTTTCCCTTACTACAAGGAGGGCATGTGCAGAACATTTTTGTATGTGCCCCCTAATGCAATTGTACAAGTACTTCTCATGGGCAGAATCCAATAAGTGAAAGGGCTAAGTCTTAATTATTTAAAATTTTGATAGATACTGTGACATTACCTAAGTAATGTTACCAGAATCTACTTCTAACAGTGTATAAGTGTCTATTTTCTTCATTCTCACTAATACTTATTATTATCAGTACTTGAAAATATTGGATATAATCAAAATTATAAATTTGTGTCAGTCTGGATTTCCCTGATTACTAGTTAGGACAAGGTTGAACATCTTTTCGTATGATTGTTCACTAGTCTTTTCCATTTTGTCTTCTGAGAACTGTCTGTTATTATCCTTTGTCCATCTCTGTTGGGTGCTTTGCTTTTGTCTGACTGAATTGTAGAAGTCCTTGAAAATTATGTATATTAAACTATGTTGCATGTTTCTCATATCCCTATTTATTTAACATTAATTATGAAGTTTAGCCATAGAGAAATATTTAGTGTTGATAAAGACAGAGATTTATTAGTCTTTTTGAGTTTTAAATTTTGTATTATGTTTCAGAAGGCTTTTCTTACCCAGAGTCACAGATATATTCTTACATTTTCAAAATAAAATTTTAATTCACAGTTATATTAGCTTATTTTTCTTTAAAAAAGTCAAATGTTAGAAAGGTGAGCTAAAATTCTGTTTCAGCACTGACCCAAATCCCAGGCCCTCCTTCTGCCCTGTCTCAGAGATATAAAGTTTATACAGATACTGCCATCCATAAGTCTTACTGTGCTATTACACACAAATATATGTAGCCATAGGAATCATACAGTGTCATTTAGCCTTTTGTTTTATTTGCATAAATGGTATTATGTACATATTCTGCAACTTCACATTTTCACGTAATACTATGTCTTGGAAATCTATGTATGTTCTTACATGTATAAAACGAGCTCAGTGTTTCTTTTTTGGCATTTGAGCAACAATTCTCATGCCCTGTGCATTGCAGGACATTTATCATTTCTGGCCCCTCCTCCACTAAATTCTAGTAGTGTCCTTACTCCTTATGGTAACCAAAAAGGAAACATTACCCATATATTGCTGGATGCCTCCTAGAAGGTGGGATCACACCTAGCTGAGACCCACCTTTTAAAAACTGCATAGTATTCTGTTTTATGTAATCCCATTTACATTGATGATGAACACTTAAGTTATTCCCAGTTTATGAATGATCCGTGACATTTCAGGGCACTTCTTGCATAGAGAGAGAGGCAGTATTGCAGAGTAGTTCAGAGCATGGTCTGGGAAGTCAGACCACCTAGGTTAAATCCTTGCTCTGCTATTTCCTAGTGATAAGTCATTAGGTAAGTCTCTTCCCATCTTAAACCTCAGTTTCTTCATCTGACAAATGGAGGTAACAATAGTTCCTACCTCGTAGGATTGTTGGAAGGATTAAATGGGTTAACATAATGTAAAGAATTTGAAAGAGTGCCTCATGTTACAATTAGTGCTTTATAAATATTTACTGTTATTTATTATATTATTATTATTGCACACATTGACCCTAAGAATTGCTAAATCATTAAACTGTAACTTTTTTTATTTTAATAGCTACTAAAATAGAATAGAAACTTAAATGCCTAATAACAGGGATGGATAAAATTATTATGGCACATAGAAAAAGAGTACTGTGTAGCCATTTAAAAATAATGTTTTTAAATAAATTTTAATGACATGAGAAAACTAAAATACAAGTGACTAAAAGGATGCAAATCTGCATATGTAATATCTTAATTATGTAAAAAATGTGTTTTTTTAAACACAAGTGATTATCTCTACATTGTGAGAATATAATGCTTTATTTTCTTCTTTATACTTTTCTAGATTTTCTAAAATTTCTTAATAAGCATGTGTTACTTTTATAACCAGAAAAAAAAAACAACCCAGATAACCTAGCTTCTTGGTAGAATAAATTCAATATAATCATACATTCTACTTTGTGATCTGATCATTTTTTTTGCACTTAGCCACACAAAATGTCTTTTCTAATAAGCAAATTAAATGATAAAAGCCAGAAAAGTTGGGGGGAAGATTTTAAGCTAATATTGCTAAATATCATTTTTATTTTGCTTTTTATTCTTATGTACCTGCCCTACAGTTACTTAAAATCTACCAAAATATAAAGACAAGTGACCAAAACTTGTGTCCTCATTTCTGGTCATTTCTCTTGGTAGCACCCCAGCAGTCAGTGACTACTCTAGAATTGCTTTGGGTCCTAAACGGGGTCCGTCTGTTACTGAAAAGGAGGTGCTGACATGCATCCTCTGCCAAGAAGAACAAGAGGTGAAAATAGAAAATAATGCCATGGTATTATCGGCCTGTGTCCAGAAATCCACCGCCTTATCCCAGCACAGGGGAAAACCCATAGAATTCTCAGGGGGTATGTATTGTTTAATAAATATCCTTTTGAACATTTCTTTTCATATTTATGTAATTAGAAAGAATACTATTGGAAATAAGTTTGGGAGAGAGATTGTATTTAGCCGTATTTGGTCAAATCACAGTTTACCTATATGTAAAATGGACTCTTGGTTTTTACATGCCATGTTGGCTCCTTTGTTTTATTTTTTTATTTTAATTTTTGTTAGCACTTGGCCACATTGCTTATTCTCTCTCTCTCTTCTCTACACCCTCTCTCCTTTTATCCCTCTCCTTCCCTACTCCCCCATTTCTCATTGCTCACCCATTTGAAAGTACTATGCAGGCATCATAACATTTCATCCCTAAATTTTTCCACATGCATTTTCTAAAACTAAGGACAATCTATTAGTGTATCGATTGTGCCATTATAACATTTAAGAAAGTAACATTTCAGGAATATCACCTAATATATTAATAAAATCTGTATTTGACTTTTCCCAACTACCCTTAGAACGTCTTTTGTTAACTAGAATTTTTTATCATTTAGGATCCAGACATGTTTCATGTGTTGCTTTAGTTGTGTTTCTTTTAGTCTATTATATTTTAATCTAGAATAGTCATTTGCCTTTTTTCTTTCTGTGATAACTTTTTTTAAAGAATGCAAGCCAAGAGTCTTATACAGTGTCTTACAGTATAGATATGTCTGATTGTTTTCTCAAGATTAGGTTCATGGTAAGCATTTTCTTGGCAAAATACTAATTAGCTAATGTATTGTACTTCTTACAGAGCATCAGGAAGTAGCTACTTTTTAAAAAAAATACTCACTTTTACTCACTTAATCCTTATAATAGCCCTATGAATTAGGTATCAATTTTGGCTCCATTTTATAGATGAAGTAACTGAGGCACAAGAGAAGAACTTGCCCAAGGCCATGAGTTTAAGTGATGAAACTATATTTTGAATCATAGTCTGCTTTTGTCCAGTAGATTGTAATGCCCCTAAATATCCCTTAAAATTACCCAGTCAAATTACTTGTAAAATTACAAAAGCAAATTATCTTGAATCATAGAAAATAACTTCAACAACCAAGGTAGTGCAACTTAAACCTGGTGTTCAAAATAATAATGTAAATCAAGAATAGAAATAGCAATTAATCCATACTAATTTTAGAATGATACCTGGAAGTCTAGCTTTATATTTTTCTCTTTTTATTTATTATTAAGAATATGAATCTTGCTATCATATTTTGACACTTCTCTTGGACATGCCTTAGAAAGTTCATGATTAGAATTTCAGACCTGAAAACCTCTTATTTTTTCTTTTTTATGACTCTAGGAGAGATAAATATAATATCTATTATTTTTGTTTTCCTGTACCAGAATCCCTAGACCCACTTTTCATGGATCCAGACTTGGCATATGGAACTTATACAGGAAGCTGTGGTCATGTAATGCATGCAGTGTGCTGGCAGAAGTAAGTTTTCCTTCTGACATGTTCTTGAAAGAAACTAGGAATATTGAAGTTCACTAAAGGCCACAAAAAGGCATGTTTTCCCATGTCTTCTTTCCTTCTTATTTGAATAACTGAAGCAGTTTTAATTACTAATTTTGTTTGCATGATTGGTATATAAAATTATGAACTTAAATTCTCATTTAATTCATCACCCTTAAGAATTGGTATGTAAAGTTATGAACTTAAACTCTCTTGTAATTCATCATTCCTTTTACTTGCTCTTTACAGACTAATTATTTGCTCAGTATTTGTGTAAAAGAAGCAATAATCCTTATAAAAATCTCATTCTCCTCAAAACATAGAATGAAAAATACTTTAGAGATAGAATAGGACAAGTAATACTAGTTCTACCTATAGAAGAGATAACAATTCAAAAATATAATTATTGGGAAATCTTCTGGCGAATTTATAGTATTCACCCTTTTGGCACTGAAATAAAATGCATAATTTTTCTGTAATAGCCAGTGGCTACTTCAGTTGGTCATTGGAAGCCGAAGGAAGTAGTGCCTACAGTTGTATCTCCATGTTGTTGAGGCAGGAGACAAGTTATGATTCAGTAAAATTATTTTTAAAAATTTTTTCTACCATAATAAGTCTTCCAGTTTTACCCTAATAGAATAGCATCCTATTTTTTCTATAATTATAACATGTAGATTTTTGCATGTGTATTTAAAAGACATTTATGGGCAAAATTTTCAGATTTTTCTCACTTAGATTGGAACAAAGATATATGTATAGTTCTGACTGGACCTGTGCCTTGAAATTTTGCAGATATTTTGAAGCTGTACAGCTGAGCTTTCAGCAGCGTATTCATGTTGACCTTTTTGACTTAGAAAGTGGAGAATATCTTTGCCCCCTCTGCAAGTCTCTGTGCAATACTGTGATCCCCATTATTCCTTTGCAGCCTCAAACGATAAACAGGTATATTTTAATTTATATTTTGGTTAATTTTATAAAAACCTGTCTTTAATCCTTTCATTATGCCTATTTCAGTAGATTGCCAGTTTCTTTTTTGTTATTTAAAGTAATACTTTTTTATTTCATAACTTTCTACCTAAAAACATGATTAGAATTAGCTTCCAATCTACAGACTCTAAAAGAACTAGAATAGTCATTTAAACAAATCTGTATGTTTTGTGTAAATCTTTCAACTGCCATTAAAGCAATAGAACTTTAATTTCTATTTTAGCATTCACAGAAAAGATGCAAAGAAGATTTATTATTTTTAGGTCCTTCTTTGCCACCATTAGAATTGCTGTTTGGAGTT
The DNA here is from genome assembly GCF_021234165.1 of Pteronotus mesoamericanus. NCBI lineage: Eukaryota > Metazoa > Chordata > Mammalia > Chiroptera > Mormoopidae > Pteronotus > Pteronotus mesoamericanus. The sequence goes on from NW_026555065.1 coordinate 21,857,176, forward strand.
TGGTTTCTCTAAATATCTTTGTAGTGTAAATTTTAATTCTATTTCTCTGCAGATCTAAATGCTATGATTTTAGAGACATGGACAAAAAGTTATAAAAGTAAATAAAAACACCTGAGTCATTATATATCTTTGGATACTTTTTGAGCATGTAGACTAAGTTTATATTCTGACCATCTGTAAATGAAGTTTAACAGCAAAATCATTAGTTTTTAATGATAACTCGGACACTCAATAGTGTAGTTTTTTATTTTCACTGTTCTACATGATGCTAACAGTACTATTTATTGTTACTATTTCAATTTGTTTAAAATTCATTGAATATTTAATAATGACCTAAGTTGCACTAAAGAAAATGATTTTGTCAATAAAATGCTTTTAATGTCTTTCCACAACAAAAGAATTCAAAGGTGATAGGTTTGGCAAGTAGCATCAGTAAGTACTTGCTCTTTCTGTATTAGTCTGTGCCATCAGAAAACCCCGTTTGGAAATTGTCTTCTACTCAACATATTGAGACATAGAATGTCATCTTTTTGGAAAAAAGTGACATCAGAAAGGTTGGGGTTTGGGGTGTTTTTTTTTTTTTGAGTAATTAATATGTTCTAGGCACTCTACTAAACATTTGGCTATTTTGTTAAATAATTTAATGAAGTAGGCAATTTAAAGATAAGGTATTGAGAACTATGAGTAATTTTTACTTATTTAAAGAAAGACTCAGGATTGGAACGCAGACCTGACTCCAGGGCCACATCTAACTGTACACACATGATGACAAAGATAAACTAAATCATAATAAAATATACTGACTTTCCAACTTCTTGTTAGCCTGCACAAGCCTTTTTTACAGTGTTTCCCCAAATAAGGATTATTAAGCATTTAAATTATTCTCTAAAGAAATATTCATTACCTATTTTCTTCATGTCTTTAAGAATAAGATGCTTCAGAGCAACCCTTTCTCAAGTGAAATTGATCCTTACAACTGGTTCTCTTTGAATCCTGTGACATTTTTAATCTGTAGTAACTATTTTGTTACTTAGGATCTGAAATACATAATTATACATAACATTTTTATTAGACACTTGAACTTAACTCTGTATTTAATTATATTTGCCACTTTTATTTTTAGAAAATCAACATCAGTATAATCTAAGATATTAAAGCTATAAGCCTATAAAAACTTTATCAAAACTAATAATAAGCTAGTGTTGTTAAAGAAAATTGGTTAAAATCAGTCACACTACACTTTCGTTTCTGATAACTAAAAAATTTCTTTGGTGAAGTTTGTGCACAGATACGTGAATTTAGGTACAGTTAATTATATATTTTAAGTTCACTCAAGACTCTCCTTTAAATAAGCAAATTTCTATTTTAAATTCCTTTTAATAACACCATTTGTGGTCCCCCTTGGTTGTTAATTGTTTAGATCAAGTCCCTGCTCTTGTGGAATTTACATTACAGAGAGGAGAGACCAACAGTAAATATATAAATACAAAGTGTTGAGTGAGAAATACTGTGAAAAAACTAAAGCAGCAGAGTAAAAGGCTAGAGACAGACCAGTGCATGAGACTTCATAGGCAAAGTTATCAGGGAGCTTCTCTCCAAGATGGTAGCATTTCAGTAGAGATGTGAATGAAGTGAAGGACGAGCAATGCTACTCTCTGGGGGAAGAGAACTTCACACACAGGCAATATCAAGAACAAGGGCCCTGAGGTAGGAACACAATCACCATGTTTGAGGCACAGAAGGAAGGCAGCATGATTGGAATGAAGCAAGCAAAGAGCCAGATCATAAAAAGGCTGATGAATAAGCTAAGATTAGAAGTTGTGTTTTGTGTGATGGGAAACCATTGGAATGTTTTGAATAGGGGGGTAATACAATCTGATTTACATTTTTAAAAGATCCCTCTGTTTCTGCTGTAAGATGAGAACACAGATGATAATGAAACGGCATTGTAGAAGCAGGAAGATCAGTTAGTTTATTGAACTAGGCCAGGTCAGAGATGATGTAACTTGGATTATGTTAATAATGGTGGAGGCAGAAAGAGGTGATCAACTTGGTATATGTTTACAAGGTAAAACTTGCCAGGCTAGCTGGTAAATTAGAATGTGAGGTGAGAGGGAATCAGAGAAATCAGTGGCAACACCTAGTTTTTGAGTTGAGAAACAAGAATGGCGATTTCATTTACTGACGTTAATTACTTCTAGGTGTTGGGAATATGGGTGGAATCTTATATCTTGTACTTTCAAAGTTCCCCACCCTCCCCAAATTACTTGTTTAGACACATGTGTTCAATGACCCAGGCAATTAATCTGGAAGAATTTTTCATACAGTCATTTATCCAGGGAGTTTAGGAAAATCTCCACAATTTAAGATTTTCAGTTTGACTTTGTACCAATGGCTTTTACAATTTTTAAATATCATTTTTCAGTGAGAATGCAGAAGCTCTTGCTCAACTTTTGACCCTGGCACGATGGATACCAACTGTTTCGGCCAGGATATCGGGTTATAATACAAAACATGCTAAAGGTTTGCTTAAAATTATTTTATATTTAATGGTGTGTGATTTAAGTGTCAGAATCTTTACCTTTTTTAAAAAAAAATGTACTTATTGCTCTAAAATATGGTTTGGAAATACATATTTGTTAAATATCAGACAATAGAGTTTTCTGAGGCCCTGGCTAATTTTGGTTTTAATCACTTTACTTGATTTAATAAATTTTTTTATACTGGGAAACAGTATAGACAGTGATTAATTTGGAGTCACACTGCTTGGATTTAAATCTTATATCCATCACTTACTGTTTTGTGATCTTGGACAAGTCACTTAACCTCTCTGTGCTTCATTTTTCTTATTTGTGAAGTGGGAATAATAATAGTACCTATCTCATTGATTAAAGGGTTGAGTTATCCAATGTAAAGTAGAACCATGCATGGTACCTAGTAAATACTATATATGTTAGTCATCACTATTACTAATATTGTTAATATGTTGTCATTAATAGTAATAACAAAGACAACATTTTTAAACTGTTACCTCATTTCTATATTCTTTACAACTGATAGATAAGACTACCTAAAGACTGTGAAAAATAAACAATGGCAGGCAGATTAGGAAGGAAAGTCAAAATTTAGAGATTTTCATTCAAGGTGGTGGCATAGGTAAACACAGTTTGCCTCCTCACACAACCACATCAAAAGTACAACTAAACAACAGAACAACCATTATTCAGAACCACCAGAAATAGAACTGAATGGAAGTCCTACACCTATGGAATTAAAGAAAAAAAACACATAAAGACTGTTTGGAGGGGTAGAGATGAGGAACAGGCTGGTCCCACACCCACATGTGGTGGATAAAAATTTGGAGGGATATCTCAGGAGCAAGGGATCCCTACCCTACACCAAGCTCCCCAACCCAGGGTTCCAGTGCTAGGAAGATAAGTTGCCATAACTTCTGCCTGTAAAAACCAACAGTGATTGAGGCTGTGGAATCCCAGGCAGTACCTTTTAAGGTACTAAAGGGCTTGCACACAAACTTACTCGGACTCACTCCTTGAGTACCAATTTTGGTGTGGGCGCCGGGGGTGCAGCAAATAAAGGCACCAGAAACATGGGGTGGAACTGAAGTGTCTACCATCAGGGCGAGAGCTCGGGGGCAGCCTTCTCCCAGACAGAGGTGCAGGCAGAGGCCCCTTTCCTTTTCTCTGCCCTCCCCAGTGGAGCAGACAGGCAGGCACCAAATCTGAGACTCCATCGACCTGGCTCACACTGTTTGCCCCACCCTGGTGATTCTGAGGCTCTGCCTCATCAAAGCTGTTTCCTGTGGCTTTTCCATAGGAATGACTTGCTTTGCCTGATGCTTCAGATTTTCCTAAACTCTCTCAAACAAGCAGCATCTGGCTTCAGCATGCCCCATGCCTAATGCTAAGAGGTCCCAGGTCCCAGCACTGGCAGCAGCCAACCTTGCTTCACAGCTTGGACTCGCTTAGCCACTTCCAAGCCCAGCACAAGTCAGCCAACTGCAGATTGCTTTGTAGCTTCTGCCAGGTGGCCCCAAACAGATCACTGGCAGTGGCTGACCTTGGTCTGCACCTCCTATGAGGCCCCAGGGCCTGACACCCAGTGAACAGCTACAGACCATGTTGGAGCACCACCACCCAACCACCTTCACAAGCGACACATTCAAGGGGCAGATTCAGTAGGCACCAGTGTCTTGCTGAAGTAAATTCTCTGTGGAGTGGGCCTCTGCACAGCTGATGTTCCACAGTGGTCAGAGGTTAGTGGTCAGTGGTCACACCCAGTCCTTGCAGCTGATTAGCCCGGGTAAATCTCTCCCACTGACCTGCCAACAGTAGTCAAGACTTAATTACAAGCATAGGGTATATACAGCAAATATGAGGGGCTCACCTTAAGTACCCAGCTTGGGTGATAGGGGAGGCTGTGCCACTGGATCCTACAAGACCATTACTACATTAAACCACTCTTCCAAGCCAGAGAGTCATAGCAGCTCTAGCCAATACATGGAAACAAACACAGGGTGGCTACCAAAATGAGACAAAGAAACATGGCCCAAATGAAAGAACAGAACCAAACTCCAGAAAAAGAACTAATCAAAACTAAGACAAGCAATCTACTAGATGCAGAGTTCAAAACACTGGTCATAAGGATGCTCTGTGAACTTAGTGAGAACTTCAACAGCATAAAAAAGGGCTTGGAAACTATAAAACTAACCAGTCAGAAATGAAGAATACACTAACTGAAATGAAGAGCAGTTTACAGGGAATCAACAAGAATGGAGGAAGCCAAGAATCAAATCAGCAATTTAGAATATAAGGAAGGAAAAAAAACACCCAAAAAGAACAACAACAACAAAAAAGAATCCAAAAAATGAGAGTAGTGTAAAGAGCTTCTGGGACAACTTAAAGCATATTAACATTCACACGATAGGGGTGCTGACAGGAGGAGAGAGACCAAAAAATTAAAAACCTATTTGAAAAAATAATAACAGAAAACCTCACTAATTTGGTGAAGGAAACGGACATCCAAGTCCAGGAAGTGCAGAGTCCCAAACAAGATGAACCCAAAGTGACCCACACCAAGACACATCATAATTAAAATGCCAAAGGTTAAAGACAAAGAGAGAATCTTAAAAGCAGCAAGAAAAAAGCAATTAGTTACCTACAGAGGAGCTCCCATAAGACTGTCAGCTGATTTCTCAGAAGAAACTTTGCAAGCTAGAAGGGATTGGCAAGATATATTCAAAGTGATGAAAAGCAAGGACCTACAACCATGATTACTCCACCCAGCAAAGCTATCATTTAGAATCAAAGGACAGAAAAAGAGCTTCACAGACAGAAAAACACTAAAAGAGGTTGTCATCACCAAACCAGTATTATATGAAATGTTAAAGGGTCTTCTCTAAGAAGAATAAGATAAAACATATGAACAATAAAATGGGAATAAATACTTATCTATCAATAATTGAATCTAAAAAACAAAACAAGCAGAACAGTAACAGAATATTGGATACAGAGAACATTTTGATGGTAAGGAGCCCAAGGGGATGGATAAAAAAGATGAAGAGATTAAGAAGTATAAGTTGGTTGTTACAGAATAACATGGGGATGTAAAGTACAGCATAGGGAATATAGCAGCCAAAGAATATATTAATATATGCATGACCCACGGACAATGGTATGGGGATGGCCTGAGGAGAAGGGTCTGGTTGGATTGGGCAAAGGGGGAGAAATTGGGACAGCTGCAATAGCATATAACATAAGATAAGTTAAATTAAACAGTAGAAAATAAAGGCTAAAAGAAAAAAATCACAATTTAAAGAGTGATTAATAAAGGTGGCAAGTTTCCTGTTTTTCTCTTTTTTTCCTCCTTTACTTCCCAGCTTTGATCCCAGGGTAGCCTTTAATCACAGAACTGTGTAACAGACAGGAATAGCAGAATCTCCAAAAGATGTGCTCTCTTTCTGGCCAGAGGACCAAGAAAAGGAAAAGAAGCCCCTTAGAGCTGGAGAGTGTAAAGGGAATTTGGGTTGTGGTTTCTCCCCCGCTCTTCTGACCTTCGCCAAAGCTAGCCACAGTCATAGAGCTGCACTGCCATGGTAGCCATGAAGATGTCTAAAATCACAAAAGAAAACTAATCTTTCCAGCAAGAGGAACTTGAAAAGGGATACCTGTATTCCAAAGAAGACAAGATGAAACCTCATTGATTTTTTTTTCTCTTTTCCTCATAATTTCACTCCAGATGATAGCTGACAACAGCACAGGGGACTAAAGCTAAGAGAAACTTGTCATTTTAACCAGAATAACTAGGAGTGAAGGCATTCTTGGAGCTAGAAAGTAACGAGGGAATTACAAAAAGGGAAGAATTCTAGAAGAATAATCTCTTTTTGAGACCAACACAAGTTCAGGCTTCACATTGGGCAGAACAGGTCCCAAGACACATAGCATCAGCTTTGAGAGCAAAGCTACATTAAATCACCTTTCAAGTCCCAGCCTAACACCTGAGTAGGTTGAATCCTGGCAGCCGCTAACCACAAAGGCACTTAAAACTAACATTGGAACCACTCACAGTGGCACAGAACTTGTGCAATCTCACTGGGTTAATTGCCTAACAAAACAAAGCACATTTTTCCAGAGACTTTTAACGGGCATCAGAAGCTCACATATAATAGTCAAAGTATTCAAGATACAATCCAAAATTATTTGGAAAATCTTAAAAGCAGCAAGAAAAGTAATTAGTTACCTACAGGGGATCTCCCATAAGACTGTCAGCAGGAGAGTCTGACCAGCTCACAAGGAAAAACAAATGCCAATCCTGAAATGTTTTAATGTTGAATTTTTCAGGCAAATAGTTTAAACAACTATATAATTATGAGACAATCTAGCCCTAGCCAGGTGGCTCAGTTGCTTGGAGCATCATTCCATATACCATTAAAAGGTTGTGGGTTCAATCCCCAATCAGGGCACATACATGGGGTGCAGGTTCGATCCCTAGTCAGGTATGTACTGGAGGGAACTGATCAATGTTTCTCTCTTACATTATTGTCTCCCTCTCTCTCTCTCTCAAATCAATAAACATATCCTCAGGTGAGGGGTTTTTTTTTTTTTAAGAGTAAGGTAAAGGTGAATACTCTTGAAATGAATGGAAATGTAAGGAGTTCTCAGCAGGAAAAAAATAGAACTATAACAAATTAAATAGAGATAATAGAGTTGAAAAATACTATATGAAATAATAATTAACTAGATGGGCTCAATAGTAAAATGGAGATTGGGAGGCGAGAGTCAGTAAGTTTGAAATTAGATCAGTGGAAATTATCTGTAGAATAGACAAAAAAGGCAATGGAGTAAAAAGAAACAGCTTTAGGAACAGATGGAATCATTTTTTCCTTTAATCCAACATTTGTGTCATGTAATGCAATATTTTCCTTTAATCCAACATTTAAGTGTCATTTGTGTCATTTAATCCAACATTTAAGTGTCAAAAAGAAAAAGAATATAAAGAAAAAAAATTTGAAGAAATAATGGCTGGAAACTTACCAAATTTGGTGAAAGACATTAAATTTACAGACTTAAAAAGTTCAATAAACCTCAGGTAAACTTAAAGATAACCACATGCAAATAGGTTAAATGCAAACTGCTATAAACCAAAGATGAAAACAAAAATCTTGAAGGCAACCAGAAAAAAAAAATTCATATAGGTGAGAAATATTTCTAATTTGATGAGGAAATGGAGCCACAAAGAGTTTTAATATTTACCCATGGTCTTAGTAACAGTTAATGTCAGAGCTAGGATTCAAAGCCAGGCAGTTTGGCTACAAATCCTTTGCTGTTACTCCCTAATGTATACTGCCTTACTAATAGAATACTGTGTGTCCATTAACAATGATAATATAGGTGGAGAGTTAGATGTGGAAAGACATTTCTGATCTATTCATGAAAAAACAAGATACAGAATAGTACTATATATGTCTTTGAAAAAAATCTAATGTGTAAAAACGGTTAAGGGAGAACAGAAGTGTATCACATAATGTTATCGGTATGGAGAAATGTTGAATGATTTTTTATCGCCTATTAGCATTTTCTGTACTTTTGAAAATAATCATATATAATTTTTATAAGCTGCAAAGGTGTGTATCAGACTACACTCTCATGATTTTTCTTTTTCCTTTTAATTTATAAGGAGAAAACCCAGCAATTCCAGTCTTATTTGATCAAGGAATGGGTGATTCCACTTTTGAGTTCCATTCTATTTTGAGTTATGGAGTTGAGTCTTCGTAAGTATTTAAACAATTAAGAGAAGTTTTTAAATGGTTGTGAAAATTACAGTGGAAAACAGTCCTTCCTTGCTTCCATACGCTTCTTTCCTGCTTTATTTGTAAAATTGTTTCTTTATCCCATTTTTATCTTTTTTCTTTTTCCCTGGAGTTCTATTTGTATTAATAAAATTAAGTGGTTTGAGATATTAGAGTAATATATATTAGGGTAGACTATGCCTATAATTAACCATTCTTGAGCAACAAAAATACCATTTCTATTTAGTCCAACCTACAGAAAAGCAGAATTTAAGAGATTTTAGGTAAGGTCACATCTAACTTGCTCTGTGACTCCTAAAAATCCTTAGGTCACCTTTCCCACTCCGCAATTCAGTATTCTTGTTTGTAAAAATGAGACAGTTCAGAGAGGAAAATAAAATAAAATTAAATTGAGGCAGTTCCTTCCTAACTTACTTACCTCATAAGATTATTAGAAAGATATTTATGTGAAGACACTTTGAAAAATATATCTAAATCAGGTGTTATTTAATGAATATTATCTGAAGTAAATTTTTCTAGTGCGATCTTTGTTTACGTTATGTATCCCACTACTACTGAAAATACATGTTACTTGTTGCAAATGGAAGTTCAGGAAACCAAAAATTAATCCCTCCAAAGACATGCTATTACCACCGCCTGCCCCTGCCCCTGCCCTTCCACACATATACCTTATCAACACAAAATGCTTCTGGGTCTCTTTTCTAGACACTAAAATTTGTTAGTCAGATCTGCTTCCTCTGAGTTTCATTCCTTCTCTGTCTAGTCTGTCCCTTTATTTGGGCTGGAACCCTTTTTCTGCTGTCGTCATTTACTGCATCTTTCATAGGAAGTAAAGTTATGTGAGCCATTACCATTTTGTAAGAGAGATTTTTCTACTTATGGGAAACACAGTTATGCTTTTCCCATTTTTTCTTTTCTTTTTTTTTATCCTCACCAAGGACATGCTCATTAATTTTAGAGAGGGGAGAAGGGAGGGAAAGAGAAGGAGAGAAAGATCTCTGTAAAAGAAAGACATCCAGGGGCTGCCTCCCATGTGCATTCTGACTGGGGACTGAAGCTGCAACCCAGGCATGCGCCCTGACTGGGAATCAACTCCGTGACCTTTCGGTTTATGGGATGATGCTCCAGCCAACTAAGCCACACCTGCCAGGCCTCCCATTTTTTCTTTATGAATAAATTTTGTGCAGAGGCCCTTATCTCCACCTTGACAAAGAACAGTTTACTTTGTCAAAAGGAGTTAAATTGTTTGTTGCTTCAATACCTAATTTGACTTCTCAGTAGGTAGTTCCTTTTACTAAATCACTGTATGTTTTTCCTGTTTTGTTTTTAGGATAAAATATTCTAATAGCATCAAGGAAATGGTCATTCTCTTTGCCACAACTGTTTATAGAATTGGACTGAAAGTGCCTCCTGATGAAATGGATCCTCGAATCCCCATGATGACGTGGAGCACATGTGCTTTCACTGTCCAGGCAATTGGTATAGCCTATAAGAGCACTGGTTTGAAGGTTTTATAGAAACAATTAACATTGACTGACTAAAAATTATTCCTTTTTTTCCCTGATGTCATCAAATAGCTATTTGTTTGAATACACTATTAGTATTTCCGTAGATTAGTGTGGCCTGATGCCATTTAGTCTGAAATTTTTGTACTGGTCTCTTTTTAACTACAATAATGGCTATATACAACATAAGCAAAACATATTTGAAATGGATGTCATGAAGCAAGCTAGATTCAAAATAGGGCAGATTTACAATACTAGAAAGTCAAGAAGAAAAGACTTAGAGGAAGAAGAATCATTGCAGAAAGGTTCAGTAATTATTATTTCTTTTACATGTTAAGAGAAAATGAAAGGGATACCAAAGTCACCTAAACATGGAAAGGAAGCCTGACTAAGTGGTCGAGAGGGACAGGTTAGCAGGCAGGTGCTAACCAAGTCTGAAAGGAAACCTACTTTAAAATTACCTGCCATATTAAAAGCTTTCTGTAGAAAAATGTAGCAATCAAAGCAGCATGTCGTACAGCTAAAACTTATATTGGTTTGGCCAAAAAGTCTGTTATACTTTTTCTATACAATGGCTGTAGTAGTGCTTAGTTGTCTTTAACTTCATTCAAAACAATTTTTAGATTGTATTGTGACAGCTGTCATATCAGCATTCATTTTTTAAAAATTTATCAAAATTGGTAAATTTTTGTGCAGCCGTTTTAATACTGAAGGTGAATGAAAACATGCATCATTTTTGTTTGACCCCTTCAAGCATTTTAATATGTCTTTTATATGTACATAGAGAATTTTTTTATAAAGATCACATGCTGATACATAGGGCAACATTTTTTTAACAGATCATTTCATTATGAATGAGAGTCTGTCATAACATTATAAAAGGTACATTTAATACAAAATAAAGTCTTAGAAACTTATTCTTTATATACATAATTTTATGTATTTTTCTTTTAAGTATATTTTATTGACTATGCTAATACAGTTGTCCCAATGTTTTCCCCTTTGCCCCCCTCCACGTGGTACCCCCATTCCCTCTAGCAGTTCCCCCCCTCCGTTCATGTCCATGGGTCATGCATGTAAGTTATTTGGCTATTCTGTTATCTATACTGTTCATAACATCCCCCTGTCTATTTTGTACCTACCAATTTGTGCTTCTTAATCCTCGCACATTTTCCCCCTTCCCCCTCCCAAATGGTAACCCTCCAAATGATCTCCATATCTATGATTCTATTTCACTTGTTTGCTAAGTTTGTTATTTGGATTCCATTATTGATAGTTGTGAATTTATTGCCATTTTAATGTTCATCATTTTGATCTTTTTCTTATATAATTCCCTTTAGCACTTCATATAATAATGGCTTGGTGATGATGAACTCCTATAACTTGACCTTATCTGGGAAGCACTTTATCTGCCCTTCCATTCTAAATGATAGCTTTGCTGGATAGAATAATCTAGGTTGTAGGTCCTTGTTTTTCATCACCTTGAATACTTCTTGCCAGTCCCATCTTGCTGGCACGGTTTCTTTTGAGAAATCAGCTGACAGTCTTATGGGAGCTCTTTGTAGGTAACTCTGCTTTTCTCTTGCTGCTTTTAAGATACTCTCTTTATCTTTAACCTTTGGCTTTTTTTTTTTTTTTTTTTTTTAATGATGTGTCTTTAATGATGATGTGGTCCTCTTTGGGCCATCTTGTTTGGGTCTCTCTGTGCTTCTTGGACTTGGATATCTATTTCCTTCACCAAATTAAGGAAGTTTTCTTTCATTATTATTTTAAATAAGTTTTCAGTTTCTTGCTCTTCTTCTTCCTGGCACCCCTATGATTCAGATGTTCATACATTTTAAAGGTGTCCCAGAGGTTCCTAAGCCTCTCCTCGTTTTTTTGAATTCTTTTTCCTTCCTGCTGTTCTGGGTGAATGCTTTTTCCTTCCTTGTGTTCAGAATTGTTGATTTGATTCTCAGCTTCATTCCCTCCACTGTTGGTCCCTACAGATTTTTCTTTATTTCACTTAAAGCAGCTTTCATTTCTCCCTTGGTCTTCTTTATGCCATTGAAGTACCCAATGAGTTCCTGTAGCATCCTGATAACTAGTGTTTTGAACTGTGCATCTGATAGGTTATGTATTTCCATTTAATTTAGTTCATTTTCTGGAGTTTTGTTCTGTTCTTTCATTTGGGCCATATTTCTTTGTCAGCCTCCCTGTGTTTGTTTCTGTGTATTATGTAGAGCTACTTTGACTCTGTCTTTGTAGTGTGGCGTATTGTAGAAAAACACACCTGTTCAGTTGTATGGAGCAGAACCTTAGGTAATCAGCAGGACAGGGCAATCCCTGTCACCACTCTGTTGCTCTGTGTGGGGGGATGCTCACGGAGGGGACAATACTGCTGCCTGGGCACTGGAATTTTGCCCAGGAGGAAGCTGTCTCCTGGCACTCACACTTCACTTTCTCCCCATATGCCACTGGTGCCCTTCCAGCTGTTGCTCTGGTGCTGAATCCCAGAGAAGATGGGTCTGCATGAATCCTAAGTCCACTGTGGGCCTTTAAGAGGAGTCTCTTGAGAATGCAGAAGTTTCTCCTGCTGCCTCAACCTCCACTGGTTTTCACAGCCAGAAGTTATGGGGACTTAATTTCCTGGTGCTGGAACCCTGGGCTGGGTGCTCTGGACTGTGGCTGGGATCCCTTGCCCCCGAGGTATCCCTCCCATTTTTTACCCACCACACTTGGATGTGGGACTGCCCATTCCCATCTATGTGCCTCTCCACGTCTCCACCCCTCCTACTTGTCTGGATGAATGTAGCTTCTTTAAATCCTTGGCTGTCAGACTTCCATATAGCTCAATTTTCTGACATTTCTGGGTGATTTTTTTTTTGTAGTCTAGTTGTATTTTTTCTATAATTGTGTGCAGAGATGAGGTGTATTTACATATACCTCCATCTTGACCGGAATTCTATAATTTTATATTTTTGTATAAATTAGGTCAGTCAATGTTGTTGTTCCCTGGGCAAAGCAGCTGTTTCTGGTGGTGGCTGGCTGGTCCAAAGATCCACCTAAACATACAACGTTTTTGACATATTATGATTTATTATTTCAAGAAAGGTAAAAAGACAATTGAAACACAAAAAAAGATTTGTGCAGTGTATGGATAAGGTGTTAGACTGATCAAACATGTCAAAAGTGGTTTGCGAAGTTTCTTGATACTATTGACATTTTGGCCAAATAATTCTTTGTCGTGGGGCTGTCTTATGCAGTGGGAGATGTTTACAAGCACCCCTGCCCTCTACCCACTAGAAGCTGATAGCAGTAGATAGCTGACATACTCCTAATACCAAAATCAATAAAGTTGTTGGTGAAAATGAAAAATGTGTCTTCTATTTTATGGAAAAAACTAAATGGACTTTTTGGCCAACCCAGTACAATGTTATGCATCTATTATACCTCAGTAAAGCTGAGGGGAGGGGAAGAAAAGTATAGCAGTGAAGAATGACTTAGATTTTTTAAATTAGCATTTATTGCTCATTACAGTTATAAGATATACAATACCTATATGAAAAAGAATAATAACTGTTATTCTTTCATATCATTTTCATCCAAGCCAGTTTCAGTCTTTATTTCCAATATATATTTTTGGTAGTTGTTTTTAATGGTGTCTACCACATTTTCTTCGTTTAAATATATTTTTGTAACAAGACATTTTCATGATTTGAATTAAGTAGCATGAAATAACTTCAACATCAGTCTCTATGAACAGATTTTAGGAGTTACTTCCAAACCTGGCAAACTTAGATCATGAGCAAAAGATAATAAGCAGGTTTATACTTACAAAGATTAAATAAAATGAGAAATAGTAATGATGGGTTTAAATAAAATAAAATCTGACTTTCTCTTGAAGACTCTCCATGCACAGATATACTCATTAGGAATCAAGAATTTATATTTAGACACTAAACTTATAAAAGCTCACAGTTTTATCATAAAAGAGATGAGAAATTCACTGGAGTATAGGACTAAAACTTCATATGGTTCTGTAGCCTAGTAATTGGACTCTATTTGATTGATATAGTGTTACATTGTTTTCAATATAGTGCTTTTCCATCTAGTGGACATAATGCTTTATTTTCTTCCTAGTGCATAAGCTTCTAACTAACTTACCTCATTCCCTATGAGTACAGAGAGACATATACAAAATTTGTTGTCATAGTTGGGAATATTCAAAGATGGAAAAAAAGGAAATAAGCCTTCCCCACTCAGTGGTGTATCGGATGCTGAGAATCCATGAAAAAATAGAAATAAAGAAAATAAAAAGTAATTTAGAAATAATACACTAGAAAACAAAGCAGAATACAGGGTCTGGCACAAATAATGCCCCTTTTTAATTACAAAATCTCTCCCTACAAAATCATAAGCATGTAATTCTGTAACATAACGATATTGCACTCAAGTACACGATACACATTTTATATGAAATGTTCAAATTAAAACTATAAATTATTACACCCGTATATTATCCTACCAATCACACTAAAGCAGGTGTTACTTCTGCCAGACTCTGTATATTTCTGAATTCATTTTTAGGTATTTTTATTTTCATCTTCTTTCCTATTTATCTTATAATTCTTTTTAATAATACCTATAAGAGCAAAAAAGTTATTTGCATCTACCTTATGCATTATTTTTCAGCGCAATTGATTGTGACTTATATGTCAACTATAATAAAAAAAATACCTTGCGACTCTATATAAAAATGACTTATTTAAAAATTTTTGCATAGAAGAGAGGTTAAAAGGAAAAAAAAGAAACCAGGAAGCTTTGTTTTTCCCCAGGTATTCTTTATAGATTGTTGCAGGGAAATTATTGTATATAGTAATTTGTAAGTGATCTGTCTTTGGCTTTTATTAATATTCTCACTCAAAAATTTAGAAATTTTGGCATAGACTTGAACATGAAACTTGGATGTGGAAAAGTACAAATCATCCGATCAAAAGTGTAATTAGTAAAAGAACATCTGATAGAAGGAAACCAAGTATTAAGGATTTATTATTTTTGTTTTTTGTACCGTTTAAGAAAACCTCTTGGGAGATGAAGGAAAACCTCTGTTTGGAGCACTTCAAAATAGACAGGTATGTGTGTTCTTACAGGGTACATGTAACTCATAGTATGCTTTTTTAGGGAGTCCACAGTTGATTTATCCTTTAAAAAATTCTTTATTCTCTACTTTTTCTGTAGAATTAGCAGAATTCTATGTTTTGTTTTTTATATAGAGCTACTTCAGTCTCAGAGACTGAATGGCCATTGTACACTTTAGAGCTTACTCAATCTTGGTGGTTCAGTGTCATTCAGAGATTTCAGATGATACTGGTTAGTTTTTCTCCCCTTCTCTGTTTATTGCCAAACTAGAAACCTACATTTTTCCTTCTCACTAACTTTGCATCATCATGTAGCATTAATTATTAATGCTGGCTTAGCTCTAGATAAACCATCATACTGAATTCAGGAATAAAACTAAAATTGTGGTTCCTTGATGGGCATATCCTGACACTACAAGAGTATACTCAGGCCTAAGCCTCATAGCATTTGGGCACTGAAGACGGTACTCAAGAAATGTGCTCAGTAGCCCTGTAAACACAGAATGGGTAACTGAGGACTTCCTAGACCACCCCCTTCCTAGCCAGTTACCCTCTTATTTTTCTGACCGCTGTCACAGAGGACTTATAATCCGCAATGGGCTTCCAATCAGTTTTTCTGTTCAGGAAATAGGAGCACTGTTCCCTGAATTCAGTGGTTTTTTACCATAATTTTAGAATTTCTATAAATATATTTATTTCTACAGGCCTCAGTAGAATAAATTAGACCAGGCATTTAAGAAATTGACACTGGGGAAAATGAATATTTAACAAGAATTGAAGTGATTATAGCTTTAGTACCTCTTTGTCATGGAAAATCTGTTAAAAATTTGGCAAGATTATAAAACCTTTTACAAGTATTAAAAATATTGAAATTTGCCCTGGCTGGTGTTGCTCAGTGGACTGAGTGCCAAACTGCAAAACAAAGGGTTGCCAGTTCAATTCCCAGTTGGGGCACATGCCTGGGTTGTGGGCCAGGTCCCCAGTGGGGGGGTGCATGAGAGGCAGTCACACATTGATGTTTCTGTCCCTCTCTTTTTCCCTCCCTTTTCCTCTCTAAAAAAATAAATAAAATATTTTAAAAAATACATTGAAATTTATTTGCAAGAATGTATAGTATATAATAAGTCCGCAACTAATTCTTACAGACTGGGATTTATTTTTACAGTGAATGACTTAGGTCTATTATCTTCCCTTCTCTTTTTATATTCCCCTCTTTCACAATCTAGCATAATGGTCTGAAAGCATTAATGCAGTTTGCCATTGCACAGAGGAGTACCTGTCCTCAGCTCCTGATACAGAAACACCTGATTCGTCTCCTGTCAGGTAGAGCCTTCTCTGAATTATTGTTGTTGTTGTTGTTTTATTACATACATATCTTTTCCATCGCAATTATGGCAGTGTATTTTGTTAGGAAACCACATGCTACACTCATTTTGAACACTCACTGAAACAAAAAATAAAATAAAACATACAGTTGTCCTTGTAATACCTGATATTTCTAAGTATCAGGTATTTTCCGAATGTTTTCAGCGTATGTCCCTTATAACCCACCTATGGATTTTCTTGAACCAGCATCCACAACCACTAACATCCTTCTATCCCAGTCTAGTTAGAAACGGGAGCGATGATATGGAAGATCGTTTTAAAATGTGTTTAATTTTGCTGGTGAATCAAGGTCAAAGTTGTGTAAAATAATAAAAATGCAATCTCTGAGTGCAGGTTTATGCACATGGGCTCTTCACTTTGCGAGACAGGCTATGTAACCATTGATTTTCTTAGGTTCTAACAACTAGAAATTAACTAAGTTCATAGGATGCTCTCAATATAAAAAGAAAAAGAAAAACAAGAATTCGCAATAATACAGGAGTAGAATGGTTTGGCTTTCGTTTTGGTTATCTGCATTTCCATTTGGGCATTTGTATTACAGGAGCTCCTCTGCACCTAAAGAGGTCAAGCTTAAAAATGACTGTTTATAAGTCTGCTTGTTATAAAACTTCAAAATATCACAGGTAGGGTGGTTTCAGCTTGCCCTTTCCAAATGTGTTTTTACAAAAGAAGAGTTACCCAGCTTGTTTACGCTTTAAAGCTGGGCATAGTTTTCTGCAAGCTGATCAAGCAGGCTTTTCTTTTTGCTTTTTTCCCCCAAAATTGACCAACTACTTTCCATTTAAAGCCTGGAGACAGGTCACTTTCCTCCTTGTTAATTAATATCCTACCCTCAAGCTTCTTAAGCAGCAGCTCTTCCTGCTCAGCTTTCTGCTCCCTCCGATAACATGGGGAGTCCATGGCTCCATTCCAAAGCTGCCACCTAAGTTTTGTTAGAATTTCCAATATGCTTAGCTTTTATAGTTTCAAGTTAACTTCCAGCACATCCTAAATTAACCTTACACTAATAAGAATCTAATATTGATGCTGTTCTCCTAGCCACACACTTAAAATTTTTTCTTTTTCTTTTTTTTAATTTATTTTTTTTCTTGTCGGTCAGTTGGATAGGCCCAGAACTTTGCTTATGTTATATGTGCCTACCTCTGCTATGTTGAACAGTTTGTCCTATTTGCAGAGTACTATTTTGGTTTTGTTTTTAATTTTTTTGGTATCTGTTCTCATTTCAGTCATAATTTGGATACCTTGTTTTTACTGGCACTTCTAAATAATCTCTCTGCTTTTGCACTTATCACACATTACAGGATTTATGATCGTTTTAAATACCTCAAAATAGGAGCATACAAGCAGACTAATTTACATCATTATAGATGTCAGGGACTACAATAGTAGTGCCTAATCTCTTATTAGCAGTAACTAACAGAATTGATGTGTTGCTCTATAGTGTAGCTATGTGCCTATACGTATAAGTCATTTGAAAACTTGTTAGCAGCAGCATCTTTATTTGCATGGTGTTAGGGCTATAAACCATAGACAGGTTGAAGCAAAAGTAGGTTTACAGTTTACTTGGGAAATACAATAATAAATAATAAAAGAATAAACTGTGTTTCACGTGCTCACAAATACATGAAACAGGTTATTCTTGCATTATTATTAATTATTGTATTGTATTGTATTGTATTGTAATTATTGTATTTTCCATGCCAATAACTTACTTTTGCTACACCTTGTGTATAGGTGTAAGATATTGGTCCCTGCCATTATAAGGCTTATGATTAAATTAGAGAAGCAGAACCTCTGTGAAAACACATTATAAAGTAGCCAAATACCACATGTATGTTGCAAATATGTGGTTCAAGAATTGAGATCACTCACTATGGGGTTCTGCTGTTCTGTAACGGGGTGGGTTTTGAATTGAGTCTTGCAGGGATGGTTCATAAGGATAAGTTGAGAGGAACAGAGAAAGCAGTCTAAGCACAGGGCACAATGTGAACAGAGATTGAGGAGGTAGAGAAGTATGTAGCGCATTCAAATAAACAGGTTTGATAGGAGTAGTGGTACCAGTAGGTAGAGAAATGTGAAGTTTTGTTTTGATAAAAAATACAGGTCTTAAGTGCCCCAGTAAGTAGTTTGAGCTTAATTCTTGATTTTATTAGGAATTTTTGAAATGTTTTGGGCAATAGTATTCGAAGGTTAATTTGATATAATATATGTTGGATTGGAAAAGGATAAATTAGAGGGATAGAGACAGAGAGAGCTGCATGTATATATGGATGTAGTAGCAGAAATTAGGGAAGGAAATGGAGTGGGATGTGCAGGGGCAAGATTTTTAATTAAAATGAGTAACAGTGGTTGAGACCTTACTGGTGTGGCTTAGTGGGTTGGGTGACATCCCGCAAACTGAAAGGTCACCTGTTTGATTTCTGTCCCTGGTTGGGGTTTGATTCCCAATCAGGGGACAGGCATGGGTTTTAGGCCAGGTCCCCAGTTGGGGGCATGGAAGAGACAACTGATCAATATTTCTCTCCCTCTCTTTCTCCCTCCCTTCCCTTCTCTCTAAAAATAAATTTAAAAAATCTTTTTTTTAATTGTTTAAAAAAAATAAATTTAAAAAATCTTTTTTTAAATTATTTTAAAAAAATAACAATGATTGAGAGATAGGGAAGTCCACAGTAGAGAGCTGTTTTGTGTGAAAGCTAATGGAAATTGTTTTTAGTATGTTGATTCTGCAGTAGCAATAGGACATACAGTGCTCACAGCCAAATATGTACTAGGCACTATACAAGGATCTTTTTATATAATCTCATTTCTTCATCCTTCGAAGAAATCATTATCTCCATTTACAGATGGGAAACTAAGGCCCAGAGAAGTTATATGACTTGATCAAGGTCATAAAACCAGTAAAAGGCAAAACAAATATTTGAACCCAGCCCTTATTATAAAACCCATCCTTTTCCCACAATATCACATAAGCTTTGCTGAGGTGTTTAATTTACCATAAAGGGAGAGTTTTAGTATGGATGAAATGAAAATATACATGCCAAAATTAACTTTTAATTTCAAAGGAATTTAAAAATAATATGTTCAGCAGCCAGGAAAAGAAGTTTCACAACTGCCTGTAAGAAAATTTGATGGCAGCCCTGACCCATGTGGCCTAATTGTTTGGGGGTCCTTCCCTGAGGCGAGGGGTCTCCCGTTTGATTCATGGTCAAGGCACGTTCCTGGGTTGCAGGTTTGGTCAGGAGACAACTGATTGATATTTCTCTCTCACATTGATGTTTCTCTCCCTTTGTCCTTCCCTCTCTCTAAAAATAAATAAATAAAATCTTTGAAAGAACAATTGATGGCAGGCATATAAAGTGGCAGAAAAGGTGATAGAATTCAGGAGGAATCAGGCATTATTAAAATGTCCCAAGAACAAAACAATTTATAGCACAGAAGAAAATAAGATAAGTAGTGTCATAAGCATGTTAACTGATATATCAGAAATATTACTGAAAAATTTTAACATGAGGAAGTGAGAACCGGAAACAAGTGACTTGTCAAGAACAAACAGCTAGTTAATGACAAAGCCCTGTGATCACTTTAGCTTGTTTTATAAAGCCAATATTAGTAACATTTATTGAATGGTTACTATTTGCCAGGCTTGGGATAAGTGCTTTAAACATGTATGTTAGTGAACCTCCTAAAATTTTGTATATACAGTAAGCTTAGAGAAGTTAAGTCACTTGCCTCTGACAAATAATCACAACCAATACTGGAACCCATTTCTGACTCCAACACCTGGCTCTTAACTTGAATGCTTTTTGTTTAGATTCTCAGATCTGGGGTTAAGAAATTGACCTAGTATGGAAAAAGTCTTCTCATCTTCATTTTCAAAAATAATAGCTTTATTGAAATACAATTAATCTCTTCATTTTTATGTACACACAACCCTTACTGTTGTTTTAAATTCTTGATTTTACTTCCTTGTCACTGTTTCCCTCACTTGTGAATTTAGAGACTGACCATATTAGAAAGACAGTATCTGCATTTCCTGCCAATCCTCAATCCGTGTAAACTGTTATTTTGTTCAAGAGGATCTTCTCCATCCTCACTGCTTCCCACCTCAAATTTATTCACATATTTTATCACAGAACATTTAGAAATTTGTAGTTAAGTGAAAAAAAGTAGTAAGGAACATTGTATATAATTAATTCTTCATTCAGCAAATATTTATTGAACAATCTCTATTTGAGTTATCTTTTATTTACCTTTTCCTCCTATATCTTGCTTAATCCTTAAATTGAATCCAAGACCTTTTAGGAACCTTTTCTCAGTTTAGTTTACATTTAATTATGGTTCCTGTATCTTAAAGGTATAATGTACCAGTGTATCAGTTTCTTTATTTTATAACCAACTTATATTTTTGTTTTAGATACTTATATTTTGCTTTATATTTAACTACATTGCTGTTTTAGTGACTGAATTATAATTATTTATTTATTTATTTATTTCAGTTATTCTTCCTAACCTAAAATCAGAAGATACACCTTGCCTTCTATCTATAGATCTATTTCATGTGTTGGTAAGTGTGCAATAAAATTTTATTAGAAGTCACTGAAGTTTATAATTTCAGGTGTTTTCCTCATTCAAATTGATGCTCTTTGTTCAATGTTATAAATTATGGGTGTTCAAACAGTAAAGTTGCCTCTTTTGTCCATTTTGTTTACAAATAAACACAGATTTCACTCTGAGACCGTAAAAATCGCTTTAAAATGAAAGCACATTTACTCTTTGTAACAGGTCCTGCCATGCTTGATTATAATTAGCTGGTGTCTGTACAAGCAAATTTTTTCTAGTCTATAATGCATTCCCTCTCCCCTTTTTTCTTTCTTTATTTATGTTATAAGCAGTGAATTACAGCATTAGCTATCTTAAAACTATTAGTTATTTGGTGATAGGGATCAACCATGTACACAGCTAGGTTTCCCCCAAACACCTATGGATGGGTGGCAACTGTTTTGTGAGTTTCTTGAAGAATGTTTTTATCCCTGTAATGATTTCATTCCTTCAAAACAAGTTCTCTAGGGAGAACAGTGTTGAGATGGGGAGCATGGAGTTTGTGATGGCCAGTGTCTTCATCTCTCATTTTCCAGGCCTCTACCCAGTGATTGAAAAGAATGCTAGTAAACTGGGCCCTAACCGCTGAGAATTTGATTTGATTAGACTGGGGTGAGGCTTCTGTATCAATGTTATTTTAAGAGCTCCCCAAGTGATTGTAATGTTGGATCTTCTGAACCCCACAGGGTTTGAGACCGCTACCTAGAACTATAATAAGTAGACCCAGCAAAGGGATAACTATTTGGTGATGACTTTTGTCCTTTATTTATAGTATAGTATAGTATAAGGTATTCTGTTGAATAATTTGAAAAAATACAATGGTTATTTAAAAAAAAAACATACAAACACAGTGTAGCATCTAGTGCCCTTTACATTTTGTTATGAGATTAATTTGTATTGTTCTGTGTTATTGCCCATGCTGATATCCATTTTCTCTCATAGGTAGGTGCTGTGTTAGCATTCCCATCCTTGTATTGGGATGACACTGTTGATCTGCAGCCTTCATCAATTAGTTCTTCCTATAACCACCTTTATCTCTTCCATTTGATTACCATGGCACACATCCTTCAGATACTTCTTACCATAGACACAGGTAAAGCTTGCACCATTTGTTAACTGTACATAATATTTGCCCGTGATTTATTGCCAAAATTAATTGTGCTTGTGGTTAATCATATATTGCTAAGTTCTGTATTATGTCTGTTGTTGAAGGATCATTCATTTGTTTCTTTATGGATGCTATTTAAATATATACTTATAAATTCTTATATAATAATAAATATTTATTAAATATCCATGTTTAACAAGACTGTGATTTTGCTCTACTTGTTTCTCCAGGTAACATACTGATAAAGTTTACCTAATAGTTTTAATATCAGAATCAACTATTTAGATTGAGAACAAGGGAAAGACCCTCACTTGACTAGACATTATTTATTATCCTAGAACCATGAATTTGAGGTGTAATTTATAAATCCAGTAGCCAGTTTATAGATTTATCTTTCAAAATTTCTTTTTCAGGCCTCCCCCTTGCTCACGTTCAAGAAGACAGTGAAGAGGCTCGTTCTGCATCTTCTTTTTTGGCAGAAGTTTCTCAATGTATAAGTGGGTGAGTAACAGCAATCCATTTGTTTAATCTGCTTCAGTATTGTTTTAATATTTCCACATCTTTGTTTAGTTGTTTGGCAGTATAACTTTTGAACCATTTTAATTCCAGTCTTTAAGAAGGAGTTTAGAGCTTTTGGAATAACAGCTAGCCATTTATTTGTTTCTCAGACAGAAACAAGTTTGGCACATCTTTACTCTCATAAATTATTATGGGGATATAGGCAAAGGATGATAGAATTTTTAACAGATAGCAGCATTTTAAATTTAAATAAATGTAGAAAATAGAATATAGGTTGTCCTTTTAAAGCAATTAGTGTAGTTGATGAACTTAATTAGAGGCCTTTTTTTTAAGGCTGTTATGAATAATATGTGAAATATATTGGTAATGCAGAGGTTAAAACCAAAAGTATAACTTCACCTGCTGTCAAGGTCCCCTCTTTGTTTTCATCTTCCTCGTAAGTCATTTGTTTTTGTTTTTCTTTCTCTGGGTACTGAATGTGTGTGATTTTGTTTGTTTTTATGTTAACAGACCATTTTTTTAGAGCCGTTTTAGGTTTACAGAAAAATTGAACAAAAAGTATAGCATTCCCATTGTTTCTCTCTACCAGTTTCTCCCGTTATTAACATCTTGCTTTAGTATGGTACATTTGATAAAACAATATCAGTACATTGTTATCAACTAAAGTCCGTAGTTTACAGTAGGGTTCACTCATTGTGTCATACAGTTACAATATCACATGTAATAATTTACCGCCCTACAAATCACCAGTTAATTTTAATACAGAAATCAAGAAAGTATTGATTATTTTTAGGTAACTTAGCTACTCTGGTTAGTTACTGGTAAATATATCTGCTCTACATTTCATCATAAGGATTAGGCAAAAGAAGACAGTAGCTTTTTGTCTTAAAAATCTGCCTGGTAAGCTCTGCCAGTGTGGCTCAGTTGTTTGGAGCATCATCCCATAGACTGGAAGATTGTGGGTTCAATTCCTGGTAAGGGCACATAACCCAGGTTGCAGGTTTAATCCTCAGTTGGGGTGTGTATGGGAGCAACCAATCAGTGTTTCTCTCACATTGATGTTTCTCCCTCTCCCTGTCTCTCTCTTACCCCCTTCCTCTCCCTAAAAGCAATGAAAAAATGTCCTCAGGTGAGAAAATAAAAATCTGCATGGTAAAAGATGCAAGATTTTTGGTTTTCTTTAGGGAACTATTAGGAGATTTAAAAACTGAAGTGTTAGCTTGTTAAATATTTTGTTTTAAGTGTTTAAAAATTAAAAGGATAAAAAGTTATTTAAAATTTAGGAGTGTCCAACTTTTTGGTGTCTCTGGGCCACACTGGAAAAAGAGTTGTCTTGGGCCACACATTAAATACATTGTGGCATGTAATCACAAAATAATATCATAGTGTTTTAAGTAAATTTACAATTTTGTGTTGGGCTACATTCATAGCCATCCTGGGCGGCATGCGGCCCATGGGCCACAGGTTGGGCACCCCTGAATTTTAAATACTTAGCTATGTTTGTGAAGGGGTGTTTAAAATCTAGGGTTTTAGTCTCATCAATATTCTCTTCTGTTCTGGAATTATTGCCTCTTAGCTGCATTGGGTGTGATATTCCTGGCTGGTATTTGTGGGTCTCATTGAAGAATGGCATCACCCCTTACCTTCGTTGTGCTGCCTTGTTTTTCCACTATTTACTTGGAGTAACTCCACCTGAAGACCTGCTTACCAGTAAGTAGAAAAATGAGATCAGAGTAGTAAATGAAAGAATTTTTTCCTTACCTTCAGTCAC
Organism: Pteronotus mesoamericanus; assembly: GCF_021234165.1. NCBI lineage: Eukaryota > Metazoa > Chordata > Mammalia > Chiroptera > Mormoopidae > Pteronotus > Pteronotus mesoamericanus. Next base: position 21,881,510 of record NW_026555065.1, read on the forward strand.
AAGAATATAAGATTAGAGCGCACAATACCAACTCTTCATCCCTTCACTCTCAACATGCATTCCCCTCCCTGGTGTTAGGGTAAAGGTCAGGGCAAAAATCAGGATATAACCTACAGAACTTACTTGTGGCTCCTTCCTATGTATAGTTAATGTGCTTGAATTTATAAAATGCCTGCATGCAGAATATAACTCATAGGGTGAGATATGGAAGAAATTGGAAACATTGGTTGCCTTAGGGAGGAGAACTGTTTGACTAGGTAGAAGGAAAACTTTATTCTATACCCTGTTATTTAAATTTTGAACATATGTCTCTATTACAAAAGAATTAAAATGCTCCTCAGAAAGGACTGCAGTATCAAACCAAGACCACGTATATTTAACAGAGTCCTTTTCTTTCTCCTTTACTTGCCTTAAATCTAGATGAAAGTAGAGAAGGCTTCCTTATGGCTTTCTATGGGTAAAAATTAAAACACTCATATGATTTTGGGAGAGTCACCAAAATTACTCATAGATTCTTCCTTTTATCCTTTGAGTTTAAACTGACTGGGTCAGCCTTTATTTTTTTTATTTTTATTTTTTTTATTCTTGAACTCAATTTAGTAGGGTTTATGGATCTAGATTTATCCTATAAAATAGGATGCTACTTTCCAAGTAGTTATTACAATTACAGATCTGTTTGCAGTTTTTAAAAAATCATATATTAATTTATCTAGTTATCTAGTTGCTGCTGTAATATGTCAGATAAAGTCCTTTCTTTTATTAGGAGGAGACCAACTATAAACAGGCAGATTAATAGCTATGTCAAATGGTGATAAATGGTGATAAATGCTACAAAGAAAAATAAAGCGGGTCATGGACATAGAGAATGCTGGGACCAGAATGGATAATTCTTTTAGACAGATAGTCATGGAAGGGTTTTCTGTGAGGAGACATTGAGCAAGGAGACATTGAAAAAAGAGAACTGGGTTGAACTGGGTAAGTTGACAGAAAAGTATTCCTAAGCAGAAGGAGCAATAAGTGCAAAGGCCTTGCTTTGATAAAAGAATAGTAAAGAGAAGAGTGTGGCTGAAGCGTAATGAACAGAGGGGAGAATGATAGGAAATGAGGTCCAGGAAGCATCCAGGAGCCGGTCATGTAAGGCCTTTATGCCACGGTAAGGATATTGTATTTCATATCATGTGGTGATTTGACCTTGGAGACATCTCATCAGGAGAATGACTCAATTGGATTTATGTTTTAAAAGGATCACTTTAGCTTATTTGCCAGCCACCAATCTAGAAAGTACAAGATATACTCTACAGAAAGAGTATAGCAATGAGTATAAACAGTGAAGAAGCTCTGTTGACAGGCTGACCAGGTGAGAACAATGTGCTTATTAAGTGTATTTTTTTTCTCTTGCAGATTCTGCAGAAGGAGAGTACAGTGCACTCTGTAGCTATCTATCTTTACCTACAAATTTGTTCCTACTTTTCCAGGAATATTGGCTTACTGTAAAGCCCCTCCTCCAGAGGTACTGTGGGGACAAAATATCACTGTTGAGTTATTATGCAGTTTGGAAATTTTAAATTAAAAGTGCTTGCTAGCTTTTAAATTGATTAGCATTGATTGAAGGGGATGGCAAAAATATAGGAGATTCCTAATTCATCCACTAAAAGAACTGGGGATAAGACTAACAGCCATGGGCAGCTGGAATTTCTACTTGTTCCACCACAACTAACATTCATTGAACTTACTTTCCCCATAGCTACTGTCTCATAATCCCAGTTTTAAATTGGTTATGATGGGGTGGGGTGCATTGGTAAAAGTCATGTGGTCAGCAGCACACATCTCAGGAGGGTGACTAAGGAGGGAAAAAGTGTCATTTGTCATTTGGTAGATTAAAGATATATCAGTTAAACTTCCTGGGGAGAAATGTGTCTTTATTTCAGAAAAAAAAATTTTTTCTACACCATTACTTAACTAATTTACCTGGTCAGTCTTCACCCGCCTAATCTCCAGTCTCCTTACCCTAATCTTTGTTCATTTTTATTTTTTTATTTTTTAAGTATATTTTATTGATTATGCTGCTATAGTTGTCCCATTTTTCTACCCTTTATTCACCTCCACCCTGCAACTCCCCTCCCACCAGCGTCCCCTCGCCCCCTCGCTTAATTCATGTCCATGGGGGTCATATATAAAAGTTCTTTGTCTTCTTCATTTCTTGTACTATTCTTAACCTTGCCCTGTCTATTTTGTATCTACCATTTATGCTTCTTATTCCCCCATTTTACCCCCTTCACCTCCCAACTGATAATCCTCCATGTGATCTCCATTTCTTTGATTCTATTCCTATTCTAGTTGTTTGCTTAGTTTGTTTTGTTTTAGGTTCAGTTGTTGATGGTTGTGAGTTTGTTGTCATTTTATGTGCATAGTTTTGATCTCCTTCTCTTTCTTAGATAAGTCCCTTTAACATTTCATAAAATAAGAGCTTCGTGATGGTGAACTCCTTAACTTTACCTTATCTGGGAAGCACTTTATCTGCCCTTCCATTCTAAATGATAGCTTGGCTGGATAGAGTCATCTTGGGTGTACTTCTTTGCCTTTCATTACTTTGAATACTTCTTGCCAGCCCATTGTTGCCTGCAAGGTTTCTTTTGATAAATCAGCCGATAGACTGATGGGAACTCCTTTGTAGGTAACTGTCTCCTTTTCTCTTGCTGCTTTTAAGATTCTCTCATTATCTTTAATCTTGGGTAACCTAATTATAATGTGCCTCAGTGTGTGCTTCCTTGGGTCCAACTTCTGTGGGACTTTCTCAGCTTCCTGGACTTCTTGGAAATCTATTTCATTTGCCAGATTGGGGAATTTTTCTTCATCATTTTTTCAAATAAATTTTCAATTTCTTGCTTTTCTTCTCCTTCTGGCACCCCTATGATTCAGATGTTGGAACATTTAAAGTTGTCCCAGAGGTTCCTAAGCCTCTCCTCATTTTTTTTGAATTCTTGTTTCTTCATCCTGTTCTGGTTGAATGTTTATTTCTTCCTTCTGCTCAAGATTGTTGATTTGAGTCCCAGTTTCCTTCCCTTCACTGTTGGTTCCCTGTATATTTTTCTTTATTTCACTTTGCATAGCCTTCATTTTTTCCTCTCTTCTGCAACCATACTCAACCATTTCTGTGAGGTTCCTGATTACCAGTGTTTTGAACTCTGCATCTGATATGTCAACTATCCCTTCATCTCTTAGTTGTTTTTCTGGAGTTTTGTTCTGTTCGTTCATTTGGGCCATATGTCTTTGTCTTGGCACACCTGTTACATTGTAAGGAGCAGAGCTTTAGGTATTTGCCAGGGAAGGGCAACTCACGTCACTGCGTTGTGGTGCTGTCTATGGGGGAGGGGTCATAAAGGGAACAGTTACTTTCTTGGCTCTTGGCTGGCTTTCTGTCACTTCCCCCACTACCCACAAGCAAATTTGACCTTTCTGGTGCTGATTCCCAGGTGGTTGGGTTTGTGCACATTCTAGGGCCCTGTGGGTCTCTCCAACAAACTCTCCTGTGAGTCTGGGAGTTTCTCCCACCACTACCACCCCCAGAGGTTTTGAAGCTTTATTTCCCCACACTGGAGCCCTGGGTTGCACAGTCTGTCTCGCTCCCCAGTTGTTCCTCCTGGTTTTTCCACATGCAAATGTGTTACCGCCAGCCACCACCTTACTGCCAGTCCTCTCTACCCCAGCTGACCGTCTCCGCTCCTCCTACCAGTCTGAATGAATGTTTCTTCTTTAATTCCTTGGTTATTGGACTTACATACAGTTTAATTTTCTGGCAGTTCTGGGTGTTTCTTTGTTTTAAGTTTGTTATTCTTCTTTTGGTTGTGCGAGAAGCCTAAGTACTTAGACTGCCTCTCTCTGCCTTGTGGGGCATCTCTGTCTGTTCCTGTAGCTCTTCTCTGGCTCTTTTTCCCACCAGACAAGACTGCTGTGGTTCCGGCATCCACTGGTGACCTTAGCCCCTGGCCTGTAGTAATACCATTATTTTCTTTTTTTCTCTCCCGCCTACTAGGGGTGGGAGCCTTGGATTATTGGCTAATTTAGGGGTTGCCTTGACTTTTTGTCTCCTGGTTGGCTTCTCAGCCCTTCTATTACCTTTATTACCCATCCCTGTTATTAAATTCCCTCTTGTTGAAGTACTTAGAATGGTTTTTATTTGTATAGCAGGACCTTGATTGATAAACCTTTTTAAAAAGAAATCAATAAAAAGGGGGAAAATAAATAGGAAGATACAAAAAAAGTAGGGGAGAAAAGAGGAAAGAGGTAAGATAAAAGAAGTCTAGAAGAAGAAACTTGGAAAGAAGGGACAGAAAGATTTCAAGGGAATAGTTCGATGATGAATATTGTACTAAAGTTGTGATGACCCATTTGCTTTTTCTCTTGGCTCCCCATATAGGTGGTGTGCAGATCCTGCCTTACTAGACTGTTTGAAGCAGAAAAGCGCTGTAGTCAGGTTGGTTTACTTTTCAGTTCTTCCCCCCGCCATCAAGAAGTTGTGTTTCCAAAACTGGTTAGCTTATTGAGCATGGTATCTAGTTTGTCTTCTTCATTCTCACTCAGTACATTGTTTCCTACATTTCTGTTAGGTCTTTGCTAGAAATCAGATTCTTTCTACATTTATTTTTTTCTTGGAGTGGCTGTCCATTTCCCAAGTAGTTTTATGCCACCAGCTCTTCTTCCTTAAGCTAGTGCAAGCCTATTAAAAGGCAAAGGAAGAGATGGTATCTTGGAGCTGCTGGTATGTTAAAATTAGAGAGTACTGACATCATTCCTATAAACTACTTTTTTCCTTTGAAGATACAGTAAGATATAAATAGAATTATTTCCTCTCCTCTTCTCTTCTTATATATATGCTTCAAGACCACCCAACAAAACTTTTCTTTAGTCCTCTTATCTCCCTTAATCTATGGTTCAGTCAAAATCCACCTCTTCCTCAAGGATTGCTTTAAATATCACCTCCTCCCTGAAGCCTAACCTAATATATTGTCTTGTGTGTGTTAACATGTGAGCACGTGTATCTTGCCAGCACCCTACATCACTAAGCAGTAAACCCAACAGGGGCCAAAACTGCATGCTTGTCTCTGTGTATCCCTTCCAGAGCCTGGCTTATATTATGTACAGTGTCTAATTATTATTCGTATTGAATTGCATCAATAAACATAGGAGTTGACTATCCCCCACCCCCAGCCTTAAATACTAACACCAGTACCATTCTTCTGTGGCTAAAGCAAACATGTGAGACAGGATACATTTGCCACCTTTTCTTACCTTCTCTCACCCCTTGAACACCTTTACCATCCCTGTAAATGTGCATATGCTATCCCCCCTTTAACCCAGATTTAGTGATTTAGAAATTACAGATCTAGCTCCTGTGTTCAAATGCAGTAGTATTCACATCGCCAAGAAAAGAAAGATCTTGTAGTAGAGAGAAGAGTTTAAAAGACGAGTACATGTTTTAGGACTGTTAATCTCATACCATTTTTCCTTTATTCCATTTCATTGCGTGCCTTTTAGACATCTGCTATTTCCCCAGCATGGTACTTAATACTCTAGGAGAGTTAAAAGAAATAACACATACAACTTTTGGTAATGGGTAGTGTACAAACAAATTATGTCCATAAATTCAAGACTTAAAGTATAATAATACAGAGGTGGGCAAAAGTAGGTTTACACCTGTGAGTATGTGAAACACAATTTATTCTTTTATTTATGTATTAATTCTATTATTTATTTGCATTATTTGTCTTATTGTTATTATTTTGTAGCCTTACTTATGATTTATCTTTTAGGTAAAGATGACTGATCATTTAACCTACTTTTGCGCACCCCTAAACATATGGAATATACTGTTAATGCTATAGAAATTTAAAGAGTAAAAGATTCTTAATGACACAGGTTAGTCTTAGAGGAGATGAATTTACCTGAACATAGAAGGCGTTATAGAATTTAAATTGCTCAAGGTTTGACAAAAGAATTTGGTGTTATTCAGATGACTTTCCCTAAGGCATGCAAGCCAGGCTTTTGTTGTATCTAGTGTGGTAACAATGAATAATAACATTTGCAGATATGCATCAAGTACTGAGTATATTATGTTTCATTTCAGTGTCTTATTGAGCCTTCAACAGCTCCATGAGGTTCCTTGATATTCATATAAAATTTCTAAATCATCATGAGTCTTTTATGCCCCTCCCAAAATGTATTATTAAAGTAATGGTAAGCCTTAAGTTTAAGAAAATATAATATATTCATCCTCAATTTCAGACCAGGAAATACAGGCTTAGGTTCAGTGACTTATCAAGTGTTATAGAATTTAGGATTTGTAACTGAGTCTATCTGATTTCAAAGGTTGTGTTCTTAACCACTACTTTATGTTACCCTCCTAGACAGTATAGAAATCTAGCTGAAACAAGTTAGTCTTAAATAGTGAAAGCTGAGTTGGGAAAGGAAGCTAGCTGATGAAGGGTTTGTAATTCTAGGCTGAGAAATTTGGATTTAATCTAGTCAATAGTGGGAATTACTATGGATTTCAAGTGTTGATCCTTTTGTTATTTTTAAGACATTCTTTTATTGTTCAATTTTTGATCTGGGCTTATTTCCTGATAAATAAAATTGCCTTTTAAATTACATTTTTAGGTACCCTAGAAAAAGAAATAGATTGATAGAGCTTCCTGATGACTATAGCTGCCTTCTAAATCAAGCTTCTCATTTCAGGTAAGAAAAAATACATTATTTTAAATTTTTTGAGCTTGTAGTTGGTATATACCACCTCTAGCAAACTTACTTTATTTTTTCCTTTATTTTTATTGATGATGCTATTACAGATGTCCACATTCCACCAAACCCCCCCCCCCACACCCCCCTCCACCCAAGCTCTGTGCCCCCTTCCCTCTGGCCACCATCACACTGTTGTTTATGTCCATGGATTATGCATATATGTTCTCCTCTGACAGCTGTCAGTGCAAGTGTTGATCTGTACTCCAGAGTTCCAAAATAGTTGCTTCAGACAGCTCTTGCCAGATCAATAGTTCTTTCAGTAGAGGAGCCGATTCCTGGAGTTCCCTACTTCCCTACTCCACCATCTCCTATGACATCCATTCTCAGTTTTTTTAAAGATACAAGAACTTCTTTCTCTCTCTCTCTCTCTCTCTCTCTCTCTCATTCTAAGAATGATTGTTTATTCATATATCTTTAAATACTGTTTTACATTCATTACAGTGTGGTGATCACATTCATTCACTGAAATAACACTGAAGAACCCCTTTTTTCCCCCTCAAACAAAATCTATATAGATCCTGTAATAACAGTAAAATAGATAATAGCATTGTAACTCAGGGTCAAGCCTAGATAATGGAAAGCCGGGGTGTACCTGCTTGGCCTTTTTTGGTACCATGTCCCCTCTGCTTCAGTCAGTTTAAACACTATATAAAGCAGTGTTTCTCAAACTGTCCATTATATTTCTCTTCCTTTTCACTGATCACTTTCAAATAAAAAAAGATACTGGATAATTGGGACAGATGAGAAGAGAAACAAGTTATGTTCTAGTTATTACTAATACCATGTATGAATTACCTCTTAGTTACTTTTGTGAGAGAACAGAATGAGTTTAAACACATGATTCTCTATGATAAAATAATGTTCTGTAAATTTAATGATAATTTTTGTTTTACACTTACCTTACTATAATATAAGTTATTTGAGTAGCATAAATTCATGAGCGGAACACTATTAATGAAATGTCACTGAGTGGAGAAATTATATTCATACCTTGTATCTGCTTTAGCCATTGGTATGTGAATATTTCATATTTAAATCACAATGTATTATGTCTTGAAAATAAAACGTCAAAATTTCTATTGCTGCAATTATGTATCCTTGACACTTAGGTGGCATCACACCACCACCCATAGGAAACCGATTGAAAATGATGGCATGAAACTAGCAGTGACTTATAATTAAAAAGGAAGAATCTTAGCAGCCTGAAAGAGGAAGCCTATTCAACACTTCATTGCTGATGTACTAGTAACAGAGCATCCTTTCCCCAAACTGCAGGAATTCCAAAGTTCAGGAGTTTTGTAATGTTATTAAGCGTTGTCCTGCAATCAAACTTCTTAGTGAACTTAATTTAATTAGAACTACCAGTAAGCACAACTAACTCTTAAATTTTGTTTAAAAGGTACCAATTAGTGTACAAGGGGACAATTAGTAGTCCTTAGTCATAGGTTAAATAACCTGCCTTCATTCAAAAGAACCAAAATAAGGGATTGCATTTTAAGATTACTTTGTGGGCTTGAAGAGGCTTTCTTTGGCCTACTTTGAGAATCACTGCCCTACAGAAATGACTAAGGAGTGCTTTGAGCCATGAAGCCAGGGGGTTTAAATGGCCCAGTCAAGGCTTGAGCAGCTTCTATTCCAGCCTCTGTTACCAGATAGAATTGATCTTGGTATTGGCTCCTTGATGCTTGTCTCATACAGAATTAAGATCAACCAACTAAAGAAGTGGTTGAGTCACTTTATCTCTCAGTCCCCCCAAAATTAGCTGGATTATTTCAAAAATTGCATTTGGCTCTAAGCTCAGTGATTTTCTTAATCTTAGGGCTGCATTGCTGCTACAGAAGCCCAGTGAATAGGTGTTATCTCCCAGGCATTAAAAGGTATCTATCATGCTCTTGGCTCTTAGGAGGACCTGAAAAGAGTGTTAGTCATTGATCACAGTGAAGATACTTCTGGATGATATTACTGCTTACTGGTTTTAAGGAAAAATGAAAATAAATCTTATCATCTCTTCCAGTGTTATTGTCACCACTCGTTTACATTAAGACTGAGCCATCTCTAGTGTAGGGTAGCCACTCAGTTATTATACTTTAGGCATCACCTCCATTTTCTCCTCTGAGATGGCTAATGACTCAGACTTAGCTATCCTCTGCTACAGGTGAAAGAAGATGTTGGCATTATTTAAAAAAAAAAGGGGGGGAAGAAAGAAAAAGGGCTATAATTACATTCAGGAGGAACAGCCTGGAAGTAAAAACAGTCTGCTCACCTGCAGGAGACAGGAATGGAAAGCCTATGCATATAGTCCCTTTGCTTCTATGTAGACAACTGTGGTTTCTTATTTTGCCTAAGAAACTAGGGGTCAGAGAATAAATTGTTAATACTTTGTTGGAGAGCCTGACCTTATTGTGGGTCTTTCTGGATGTCTCCTGTGGTTTCATTTATTTTTTACTGCCCAGATTAAGGAATTCTTAATGTTTCCATTATGTCTAGTATACAGCAGAGATAGAACTATAAGAAACTCCTTTTTATGTTTATTTTCTTTTTAGGATTTTATTATGTATTTTTTTTTAGAGAGAGGGGAATTGGAGAGAGGGGGAGAAAGATGGGGAGAGAAACATCAGTGTGCGAGAGGAAAATCAATCAGATGCCCAACTAGGGACCTGGGCCGCAACCCAGGCATGTGTCCTGACCAGAGATTGGTTTGCGGGATGCCCAACTCACTAAGCCACACCAGTCAGGGCAGGAAGTTAAAAGATAAACATCATCACTTTAATTCAGAGAATGATAGGGCCTTCGGAGCGGCATTAGAACAATGCTGTCCCATGCCACGATGTAAAAATGGTTGGATCTCAAAGTACTACTTGATTCAAGTAAGTCACCTCTGCCACTTTCTCCTTCCTAAGAATTACTGTGTTTCCAGATGGGAGGAGCATCAACTCAAAGACTGCAGTCTTTCAACCCTAAAGGTCTCAGTACCTCAAAGAAATGGAGGAGAAATGTGTTTGAATCCTTACTGCAAATTGTGACTTTAAAAAATTTTGCATCTCCAAGTTTATATTCCTCCAACACAGGATACAAGCTTGACTAAACCAATAAAGAGGAGGCAGTTGACTAAAAATTGGTCATGTCAGATGAAGACTGGATTCTATAAATACATCTCAACCAAGGCATATTTAATTGCCAGATTTTATAAGAATTATCAGGACACTGTACTTAATAATAAATTTCCTTACTGTGGACTAATAAGAATATTTTTTGGTTAAGTCTTCCTAGGGGGAAGCATGAAAGAACAATCATCCATTAAGTGTTTCCTTGTGTTTTAAGAGCTTTCTTTGCTGCAAAGCAGCCAGTGATGAAAATATGTTTCAGTGATAACTGGATATACTGTGCTTTTTTTGTTTCTCCAGTATACTGAATGTTTTCTTCCCTTTTGAGGTGCCCAAGGTCTGCGGATGATGAGAGAAAGAACCCTGTTCTTTGTCTTTTCTGTGGGGCTATACTGTGTTCTCAAAACATTTGCTGCCAAGAAACCGTGAATGGGGAAGAGGTTGGAGCTTGCATTTTTCATGCACTTCACTGTGGAGCTGGAGTCTGCATTTTCCTGAAGTGAGTAGTGTATGATCTGGAAGCTTCATAATAAATTTAGGGAATTTGGATTCAATCTGGAGGCCATTATGACAGGACAGTGTGTTGTTAGGAAATGATACCAGAAGTTAGAGACCAGTTGTTCACATGAGATTTCATTTGAGAAGATATTACAAAATAAGTAGTAAAAAATAAAAAATAAAGTAGTATTCTACTCACATTTTCATTATGTGTGGAAAATCTTAAACAAATATGATAAACTTTATATTGATTACTCTGGTATTGTGTAATACTCAGATATAGTGAAAGAGCTTAGAGTCCTAAAACTTCTATTTTAAAAGTACATGTAAGCCCTGGCTGGTGTGACTCAGTTGGTGGAGCCTTATCTGTAAACTAAAGGGTTACAGGTTCAATCCCTGGTCAGGACACATGCCTAGGTTGCGGTTCAGTTGCCAGTTGGGGCACATCTGGGAGTCAACCAATCGATGTTTCTCTCTCACATCAGTGTTTCTCTCCCTCTCTCTCCCTCCTTTCCCCTTTCGCTAAAATCAATAGGAGTGTCTTTGGGGGAAGATTAAAAATAATAATGAAATGAAAAAATAAAAGTATATGTAAATTGTTACTTTAAGATGTCCTTTGACTATTTTAATTTTCTTCATTTCCTGTATCAACCAACCATTGTTTCCCCCGATCTCTCAGCAAATGACTGAGAGTAGAACAATAGTCACTTATTTTATGAAAGAATACAAGTTGCTCTTGTGAGACAAAATTCAGAAGGATGCTTGTGCTTTTTTTCCCTTCTCCCCATGTAATATACTTTCTGTTTACATAAGCACTGATATCTCACTGCCTATGGCATGTGTAATCATTGTTGGTAGGCGTACGGAATAATAAGGGGAACGACGCATGGAAGCCAAACCCCAACACCTATTTTCTTCTACTAGGGAACCTACAACTAGTACAACTGTTTATTTTATAGTTTCTCTCTATAGTAATTATCACCTGTGTACACAAGCATTTTTTTTAAAAAGATTGTATTTATTTTTAGAGAGAGGGGAAGGGAGGGAGAAAGAGAGGGAGAGAAAATAGATGTGAGAATCATCGATCAGTTGCCTCTCCCATGTGCCCACACTGGGGATCAAACTGGCGATCTTGCACTTGGGAGACGACATTCCACCTACTGAGCCATGCTGATTGGGGCCATAAACATTACTTTTTTTTATGTCTACATTCCTCTGCTGTAAGATCTCAAACACCTTCAAAGTGGCAGTGGTTCTTTATAATCTGCACTATTGGAGGCTGGTTCTAACCAGAAAGGCTTGTCACTTCCCTAGCTGACCTGTCTGACCTGAGGTAATCAGACTGGGAGATGTCCTTTTCTTCTGTTAAGCGCCTTTCTCTAGATTAACTTGGATGCAGTACCTATTAATTGCACACATGCACTTATTAATATTTCCTGCTGGTTGTTTTGTCCTTCAGAATCAGAGAATGCAGAGTGGTCCTAGTTGAAGGTAAAGCCAGAGGCTGTGCCTATCCAGCTCCTTACCTGGATGAATATGGAGAAACAGATCCTGGCCTGAAGTAAGTTTTTGTTTTTTGTTTTTTGTTTATTTTAGTCACATTATTATATGTAGATGGTAATAGTTTCTTAAACACAAAAGCTAATGCTAAATATTGAGAGATTTTTTTATTTAAAAATTAAAATTTTTATTAAAAATTAAAAATATCAAATATGTCATCCTAAATGTAGCACATAATTTTCAACAACTTTATGCTTCTTTAAAATTTTTAAAGATACCAACCATTCTAGTGTTTGCATGCTCTATTAGTTTAATCAACCGTTCTTCAGAATACTTAGGAAATTTGACACTGTTACATAAAAGAAACCTGTAGTGTCCAGTGAGGGATTTCAGTTTAAAATCGTTATCCATTGTTGCCACTGTAGTACTTGAAACTTTTTATGAGCCAGCTATATGAGCCTTTTTAGCTTTAGCAAAGCAAAATACTTACAATCCTATATTTTTTTGTATCCTTCCTGGTATTGGGTGCTGGAGAGACTACTTACTACTTCTGAGAAAGAGGTGATAAGGCACCATAATCCCAAAAGTACATATAGATAAAGATTAGATCTTCCCACCATAAACTGTGTCTTTGTTTAATTGAAATTTTCTTCTTTTGTAATATTACTCGGAATAAATAGGCTTACTTGGTGGGGCTTGAAACCTCTTTGATCATATAGAGATTTTTTTTTATTGTGACAGCATTTGACCTGTAGAAATACTCTCTGGATTTAGGGAGAAATAATCTGAATCATGAAAGTTGTTAATGACTAAGGATAAGAGTTTCAGGTTGTTCCAGAAAGGGACAAAGAAGCAGAATTTTTAATTAATTAGGCAACTAACTGAGACACTCAAGTTCCTTTGGAATGAGAAGCTCACAGTTCTTCACTATTGGCAACAGCCAAGCTTTAGTCATTTTGGATTAGTTGTTATGCAGTGTTATAAACTATGCAGCCATAGAATCGTTGTGGAGTACTTTGATTTAGATATTTGCTAATCGCCACCAAATCTGTTGCGTCATAGTGTTACCAAACAAAAGTGGGGTTCGGCTGCCTGCCACCAAACACAGGCATAAAACAAAGGTTGGTGGGGAAGGAAAAATGTCTTTACTAAGAGTTTCCACAATTTCTGGGACTGGCGGACTCCCTGACTCCAGGCTCCTATTTTCTGCAAAATACAGAAACCCCAACAAGACTGAAACCCAAGACCAAACCCAAAAATCCCACTCCATCTTGATCTGTCCTCTGGACCAGAAGGCTGCTACGCGGACTGCTTTCTGGCTTCAGGCTCCCACCCAGGAGTCTGTGCACGTGTGGCTGGCACCACAAAAGCCATGGTGCAGCTTCCCACTCAAGGGCCCAGGGCTACTGCCAGCTGCTGCAGCCAGACATGCAGGGGCTCCATGTGGGACCTAGCACCTGAGGTTGTCCCAGTCCCCAGGGCCTGCGAACACTTTGGCCTGTGCATCTGGGCGCAGATCTCAGAGGAAGAGAAGGCGAGAGTTTTTGCCCTCCGTCCGTTTAAGTCTCTGAGCCCAGAATTCTGTGTGCTTCAGAAGTGTCCAGCTTCCCCAGCCAATCCTGCAGGTTAGACCAGCAGGTCTGCACATCCTCCTGCTGCCATGTTAATCTTTTGGTACTCATGCCTCTCTGACCTCTAGTTTCCCCATTACTCAGGAATTGGAAGGGTGTAGGAGGGCTAGCCTCTGTCCATCACTCTTGCTAGCTGGGGCAAGGCTTCTTCCTGCTTCCTTCTGCTGAGTCTCAGCTCCGGGGTGGGGACTCTGTCATCTTGCGCCACACTAACTTTGTTGCTGGGCAACACGAGCTGCCACGCTGGCTTGTTTACCCTATACCTGGGGAATATAGCCTGTCACATGCACTACCTCGGGGTTTTCTGTGGCCCCTCCCTCACTCTAGGCACCACACCAGTATTAGTAGGAAAGCTATAACCAGGTATTTCTGAGGAGCAGAATATAATTTGAGGTCTTAGTGTTACCTCTCAGATCTAACCTTTACTATGCAAAAGTCAGAAATCAAAGCTAGGTAAACTATCGATATGTAAACCCAAAAAGTCATTAAGAGCTCCACTCAGACTAACCACCCAGAAAAGAATAGAACTGCTTCAAGTTATAAGCCTTGCTGGCCATTTAAATGAGGTCCCATAATGCTCATGGTATACTTGACCTGTTTTCTGAATAATCAAGGAGTAAATTTCTGCTTCATTAGCTAAATAACTTATCAAGTTCTTAGTGATCGATGGTGAAGGAAAAATATCCCTTTTAAAACCCTTTCCTGATGATTCCTCACAGTTCCAAGAACAAGAGTTCAGGCAAATGTAGACAATAAAGTGTGACAGTTATTTGATCAGACTTAACATGTTGTTGTTGTTTTCCCTGAAGGAGGGGCAACCCCCTTCATTTATCTCGCGAGAGGTATCGGAAGCTCCATTTGGTGTGGCAACAACACTGCATAATAGAAGAGATTGCTAGGAGCCAGGAAACTAATCAGATGTTGTTTGGATTCAACTGGCAGTCCTTATGAGCTCCAACTCTGCCTCGGGACAATCACGAATGAAGACTATATTGAAGACTGATTCAAAATTATGGAGACCTTTCTGAGGGCTGGGGAAGGGTTGGAGGGTCTTTTTCTCCTTGTCCAGTTGTCCAGATTGATATAAATCAATAAAATATTCCTTAATGGAGTATTGCTTTCAATTAGTGAACATATACTTAAAAGGAAAAAAGAACATAGACTAACCTGTTTTATGTTCTAGAACACTAAAGAAATGCTTCTCTACCCTAAGTGTCTGATTCTGCTAATATATGCAGAAAACTCATTTCCCTTCCTAATCTGTCCCATTTCATTTTCTCTCTCTGATCAATGAAGTCACATCAAGCAGTTGTGGACATTTTTATATGTTAGTTGGATCGCTGATAAGAATCTAATAATGTGTGATTTTCTTCCTTGCAGCTAAGAGAAATTGTAGAAACGATGCTGTATACTTTAAGAAAGTTCTGTAACTGAGAACATTTTCAAAAAAAAGTAAATTTTTACTCATTTCTCTTTTAAGGAAATACCCCTAATGTGCCACTCACTATTTCAGTCAGAAATTAAACCAAAGCTCTATATGGACAGAGTTGGCATTTCTAAGGTAAATTTCTGCCAGTTGTAGAAAAGCCTTTTTCCCACTATAGACCCCAGTAAGAGTTAGGATAGTGCATTCATTATTCATTCCTCATGAGACAGAGCCTACCTGTGATCCTCACCTCTGACCTCAAATAGCTTTGCTGAGTTTTGAAGTTATACTTTCCCTTTTCCAAAGGCAAGTTTCTAAAATGAGTTCACTTATCTTTTGATGTGTACCACCCTATTTGACTCTTAGAAACCTGATGCAGTTTTAATGTAAACTATCTACAGAATGAAGAAAATTCCCTCAGTGAATGGAGCATGACTGCTATAAATCAGATTTAAGCCAATTCTGCAACCTCCTGTCTTTGTAAAAGACTAATTCTTCATTTGTTATTTGTGTGCACCTTTTCATAAACTCTGATTTTTATGACTAATACAAACAACCAGAAAAGCCATGTGATCAATAGTCTGTGTCCTGCTATAAAATGCTTGAGCTATTTTATTTATAAATAATCAGGCTCTCCAAAATTTGTGCAATCTTTAACTTTTATCATGAACTTGTGATATAAAACAGCAGACAGAAGATAAACTGAAATCTTACATTTTAGCTTCTGTTGTCTCTGGGGTAATGTTAGGAGTTTGAAAGATGCAAAGACCATCTTATTTTGCCTTTGGTGACTATGTCAAATATGTGAGTAAATGTTTTCCTGCCTTCTTTGTGCTCAGCAAAGGCAAGCAAATAAAAATGTTTGTGAAGTGATTGATGATGCACAATTTGGGGTTAGTGGGGGTTTTTTCCCCCTATTTCCACATAAAGTAAAAAAGAGGTGGATTTTGCAGTGAGGGATTTAATCATAGAATCACAGTCATGATCTTCTACTTGAATAATTGAGAAGGTATCAGGAAATAGATTCAACTGTACTGAACAATTTATAACAATTGATGGGTGAGGATCAGAAAATTCAGTATTCAGTTTGCCAAATTTGCCAGTATGATTAAGTAATTAGAACATTTCCCTTTATTTCTTATATAATTTTGTTGGCTGGATTGGCTGACTAGGAAGCCTGAGCCAGAGTAGGCAACAAAAGACATTGACTTCCGCCCTAATTGATTGTTCCCCTGTTTAGCAAAGGAAAACTGACTTTTTATTTCCAGTCTTTTTCTGTTCACTTCATAAATTCTGGGGTTAAGCTCTCGAACTGCCAGAGGGACTATCCTGCAACGGCCAGTCAGACCTTTTCTGCCAAAGAACCTGTATCATACTGAGTTCCACTTGTTGTGACTGATTCAGATCTCTGCACCGTAGATGACCATAGGTCTCTGTGCTGTCCCCAGCCCAAGGGATTTCTAATTATATTCAAATATCCTAGTGGTTTGCCTGCATCATTGCAAGCAATTTAATTATGCTTATGAAGTTTACTGACAGAATGAGCAAAAAGTCACTTTATTTTCTTTAATGTAGAATGTGGAGGAGCTAGTTCAACAGGATGTCTCCAAAACCGTGGTTTTTTTAATGTTTGGTAAGAGGCTGGCAGGAATTTTTATGCTATGATGAAAATAAACATATATCTGTATAGTTAAATTATTATGTTGGTGTATGGGCTGTGAGTTCACACTTTAGTGGTCATTTGTCATTTCATAACAACTATGCATTTGGTTCACTGTGATGATCTATATTTAGTGACTGCAACATGTTTATACCACTGATTCAAATTCCATCCATGATGAAGTTATACAAATAATGCATATATTGATATCTTTTATTGCAAAATGTAAATTTTAAACTTGTATAATGTTCTTGTGCTTTTTGAAATAAAATATATGTGTATATTTAAAAAGAAAAAAAGGAACTTCTCATGTTTGGGGAGTGGGTTTTAAGTGTTAAAAACCAATACCTAGAAAGAAGCTCTAGTTAAAAGTTATTGTTGTCAGCCCAGACAAATTCTTTAAAAGACATAAGTTTTTAGTGTAATGGTCCTCAAACTTTTCAACCATACATTCCATCAGTAAATAATTTTTAAACATGCATTTTGTATTTCTGTATCATGGAATAGTGTACTAATGCATTAAATACATTGCCCACAAATGGAAAATTTTTTTAAAAAGTTGAAAGATAGAGTATTTCTATTTAAATGTTTTCCAAGTAAGTCTGTGCATCCCTTTGGGATGTGGAGACAACTCTCTAAAGCAGCACTATATGCAGAAGAACTCTGCAGTGATGGAAATATTCTGTATTTGCACTCCAGTGTGGTAGTCACTGTCCCCGTGCACCTGTTGACATTTGAAATGTGGCAGTGCAGTTAAAGGCCTGAGTATTTAATTTACTTAATTGTAATTAATTTAAGTCATGTGTGGCTAGTGGCTTCTATACTGGATAGCATAAGTCTAATGTAATGGTTCTCAAACATCACTGTGCATTAGAATCACCTAAAGAGTGTTAACAAAATACAGATTTCTACTTTCACCCTCCCTCGTAAATGGGAATCACCTGGGATTGAGCATTAAGCTATTCAGTGTGATTTCCTTCTGTTTCTAAACTGTGACTCTTAAAATTTGGCGCTTTCTTTTACCCCAGTGATTGCAGATTGTTTCTATATAAGCTTCCATCTAAGGAAAAGTTACCTGCAGGGTTGTGTTTTTTTTTAAGCCATTGCTTTAAAGCAATGCCTTTGCTTTAAGATTTTAAAATATTCTAGGAGGGTAACACTAAGGACAGTGAAGGAAGGGTTTAGGGGTAAGGAAATGAAAATACAAGGATCATGTAATTGTCAGGGAGATATCACTAGGATCCTTATCCTAGTAAAGAAGTTGGACCCAAGAAAACACACACAGAGGCACATCATAATTACATTACCCAAGATTAAAGATGAGAGAATCTTAAAAGCAGCAAGAGAAAAGGAGACAGTTACCTACAAAGGAGTTCCCCTAAGTCTGTCAGCTGGTTTCTCAAAACAAACCTTGCAGGAAAGAAGGGGCTGGCAAGAAGTATTCAAAGTCATGAAACACAAGGAACTACACCCAAGATCACTCTATCCAGCAAAGCTGTCGCTTAGAATGGAAGGGCATATAAAGTGCTTCCCAGATAAGGTCAAGTTAAAAGGAATTAGTCATCACCAAGCCCTTATTATATGAAATGTTAAAGGGACTTATTTAGGAAAAAGAAGATCAGAAACTATGAACAATAAAATGACAACAAACTTGCAACTATCAACAACTGAACCTAAAAAAAAAAACAACCATGCAAACAGCTAGAGCAGCCACAGAATCATAGAAATGGAGATCAGAGGGGAGGGGGAAGGGGAAAAAAGGGGGGAAAGATACAGGGAATAAGCATCATAAATAGTAGGTACAAAATAGGCAGGGGGAGGTTAAGAATAATACAGGAAATGGAGAAGCCAAAGAACTTTTATGTACAACCCATGGACATGAGCTAAAGGAGGGGAAAGGCTGAGGGGTGGGATGGTGCAGGGTGGAGGGGAATAAAGGGGAGGAAAAAAATGGGACAACTGTAATAGCATAATCAATAAAATATAAAAAATAAATAAAAGTATAAAATAAAAAAATATAAACTTAAGTATGCATTTTGACAGTAGGATAAAATTAGTAGTGAGAAAGAAGGGGCCGAGTAAGAAGCAATTTCACAATTGCTCATATATTAGGAAAGCAATAGATAGTATTTAAAGAGAGTACAAAGGGTATTGCATAAAGATATTAGTACAAAGTTTACAACTAGAACTATTGTACAATACAATACCAAAAAGGAGGAAAGGCAGCAAAGACTACATAATGAAACTATAACAAAATTTAGACCAATCGATCAATTTAAATGGCCTTAACCTATTTAGATAAAACATCAGATGAGCTAATAGATTCAGGTGAAAAATAAAGAGAATCAACCCAATTTTAAAATGGCAAAAGATTTAAATCGATTTTTCTCCAGAAAGGATGTACAAGTTGATAAGTACATTGAAAATGCTCAACATCAATAATCATTGGCAAAACACAAATCAAACCACAATGAGATGCAATTTCACACCTACCAACTAGGATAGCTATTATCAAAAAGACAGACAATAATGTACTGGCAAGAATGCGGAAAATAGAAACCCAACACAGGCAGTCCTTCACTTTGCATAGTAGTGTATTACTGCAAATGAGGCCATGCAAGCTGAAGCTGTGCAAAGCAATCTTAATAATGAATGGGAAACATTACTATTGTTCCATGGCCTTCAAAGTTTAAAATGTATTGTCAGTTACAAATAAACAGGGAAATAAAAATAGTAAAACCAATGTTTATTTAGCACAATGTAATTTATAACATTACAAACACTGAAAATTAAAATGGCTTTTTCTTTAAATTATCAAGAAAAATAGTCCAGAGTGCTTGCCTGTTTCTCTTTGTATAACTTAGGATACAGAATGAGCATCTTTTCTATGCCTTGGCAAATTGTCATACTTCTGAGTTTGGATCAGCTTCCAACATTCTATCCTTTGTGTTTCAATACTCTGAAATTCTTCCAAGAGTTTCTTGACTGTGAAGTTTTTGCCAGTGTAATTTCTTCTGGGACATTCATCATAACGACTTCCTTATTTTGGTAAGTTTGTCTTCACTAAGTTTCTCTGCCTGCATATCTGGAGTCTCTCAGACAGCAGTGGTGTCAACGGTTCCACAGTTAGCTATTTCTTCTGTAACATTTGCAGTTGACCCAAATTTCACTTCCAGCATTATTACTTCAGTTTCTTTGCTGCACTTACATCTTTGTTGGCTAATTCCCTCTATCAGTTATCCTTTTTTGTATAATGTCACATGGGTTTATCGCTGGAATACAGGAGACAATACAATGACACTCTGTCTCTGAACTGAATTAACAATGTGCAATGTCCAATCACCAACAGACTTTGAAAGAAGTGACATAATTGGTCACTGATCCTGACCTGCATCTGTTAGTGATCTGTAGACTGAAGAACTAGCTGCAAAGATCACAATATATGCAATTACTCTCAGTTAAATTACCATTGTAAACAAAATCTCAACTGTGTTGTTGAGGGACTAATGCTACTTGAATTAAAACACACTAGTTGAAAATCTTGCATTCAGGAACTGTGCAAACTGAGGACTTTCATCAGGCAAAACTACAGGATAAAGAAAAACATTAATAAAGGGGACTTTAACAAACATCTCCCAAACCTAGATAGATACTGTGGACAAAAATTAATAAAGATGTAGTAGAGCCAAACAACATGATCAGTGCATTAGTTGGGTCCTATAGTAAACAGGTACTGGGACAGTTTTGGGAGCATGAAAAGCTCAAGTTGCACTAATCCATTCAGTCACAACTGGGCACCAGAGTACTGAAGTATATCATCTAAGCTCCACACACATTCCTCCCTGCTCTTTAACAGCAGCCCTTACCTCCTCCGCTGATCAGTGTAAATTATCTTTGCGGACAAAGTGACTCCTCTTGCTTGCTAGTCACTGGTTACATGCAGTCCAAAAGGCCCTGGTTGCAGCCACAGCTAGTAGTTGTTAGGACTCATGCTCTGTCCCCTGGCAAGAGCGAGCCCCTCAGGGACCATGAATTCTAACCCTTAAAAGTCCAGAGATGCAGAAACGGGAAGTACAGAGTCCTCCAGGGAGTCATTGGGAATGATGTCGAGTAGAGCTACTCCTTGGTTCCTGAACCCCAGGTATTCTCCTACTGGCAACATAGCAGCAAATAAAGTTTTCTAATTCATTTGTATGTATTGGCAAGGATGTGGAAGATAGAAACCCAACACAGGCAGTCCTTCTCTTTGCATAGTAGTGAATTACTGCAAATGTTGTCATGCAATCTGAAACTGTGCAAAGCAATCCTGGAGGATAGGACCCATTCTCACAAAACATTGCCTCTAAGCTGACACTTCAACTGCACCTGCCACAGGCCATTCCAACATTTTATCAGCTCAGCTGCTCTTGAAAAGTGCAGTATATAATACAACCAGTGTATCCCACTCCTGCACCGACCTACCTGGGAAAGTGGATTCCCTGATTGCATGCTCTGTTGTGTGAGATTCCATGCTAGTGAAATAGGTACTCTTTAAACCCCCAGACAGTGGTGCTACCTGAAGTTCTGTGGGAAGAAAAGGCAAACACATACCCTGAATAGATGTCTAATCTTGTGAGAATGAAGCACTGACTGTTTTAGGATAGAAGCATTGTAGTGTGGTCAGCTTGCTACCAACTAGCTTGTTGATCTCCTTGAAGAACAGAGCCCTGTCAATAGAGCGATGGATTCTGTTGCTGACAGGATGGACATTCAAAGGCAACAGTAGCTCTAAGAGTCTTAGTGGAAGTCCATGCTGCTGAGCCCATTATTGACCTCCATCTCGCCATTGGTGTGCCTGTTGTGTCAGTTGCCAAAGGATTCTAAAGTCTGAGTTACTCTGACTACTTGATTGTTTAGTACCTCTTCTGCAATGCATACTTTCTGGTGAGCATTAACACCTACTGCAAAAATGTTCACACTTTGTGCACACACCAGTATGTACATCCATAATACCATACAATATGTACTCTGATTCCAGCTTCTTTTGCCTGTGAGATTCATCCATGTTGTTGTATGAGCCAGAAGTTATTCCCTTTTATTGTTAAGTAGTGTATATGAATACACAAAAGCTTGCCCCTTCCCTTGTTGATAGACATATGGGTTATTTCTAATGTTTGGCTATTTATGAATAAAGAATTTTTGTACAAATATTTTATTGTAGACATGCATTTATTTCTCTTGGAGATGGTGTATGTGTATGTACAGGATGGGGCAAAAGTAGGTTGTGTGGAAAATAATATGATAATTAGTAAATAATAATACAAGAATAAACTCAGTGTTTAGCATACTCACAACTATAAACCTACTTTTGCCACACCCTGTATGTGTATGTGTATCTGTATCTGTATATGTATTTGTGATATATATACTTTGTATATGAAGGGCTGAGTCATGTTGAACTTTTTAAGAAATTGTCAAATGTTTTTCCAAAGTTCTACTTTCTCCGTATTGTTGTCTACACCTGATTTTGTCTTTTTAACTGTAGCCATTCTGTTGTGTGTGTAGTAGTAACTCACTGTCTCATTAATTTTAATACTTTTTCTTTAGATGTTTCTAGAATGTACTGTGTAAATAGATAATACACTTTTTTAAAATCTTCCCTTTCAGTAATTACACCTCATTCTTTTTTTCCTTCTCTTACTGCATGGGCCGGAGTATTAGTGTGTGGCAGTTTAATGGCAAAATGGGAAATGATCATAAAGAGCTTTGTAAGTGACACTAAGAGGGACAGTGAGGAACTTCTTCACAGATGAATAATGTGGTCAAATTTGCATTTAAAAAGAGCTCTCTGGCTACCGTATGGAAAAAATGAAGTCACTGGGAAAGACTGAAAGGAGGACCGTTGGAATTAGAAGGCTCCTGAAATGATGTGGATAAGAAGTGGTGATCTAAGCTAGGAAAGTAGCGATCAGAATTAGAGAACTGATTTTTAAAAGATAAAATACATCTGTCTCCATTTAGCCCACATCAAATATGATTTTAGTAAACCAATTACTGAAGATATGCACATATTTCAAGGCATTTTTAGGATAGATACTTCATTTAGGGAAGCAGGAAACCACTAAAAAATGTTATCAAACTGTTAACAAAAAGGACTTGAAACAAATAAAACAATTGGATTCAATGTAAACTATAAAATGAAAATAAGGAAATTCAGTGAATGCAAAATCAGTTACTAGAACTTATTTTCTTATGAACATGCCCCTGTCAGAGCAGGTAACAAGTTCTTTAGGCCAGCTTCCAGAACTGGTTAACTAAATTGCAGTCGTTGATATGGTCATTGATCAGCAATTTAGGAAAGAAAAAAAAGACATTATAAACAAAAGAAAAGGTGATAAAAGCAGAAAATTTGAATTAAGCAAAAAGACAAAATCAGGTAACTAAGGTATTACATTTACCCAAAGCCTCAATAGCTCTAGAACTGCCACTTTCTACTATTCTTCCTCCTTTGGTCTCAGTCTTCCCTCTTTTTGCCCTGAGCCCTCCCCTTATCCTTAGTAAATGCCCCTCTTAGCATTTCCCAGCTTTGATTCCATCTCTGGTTGAAAAATGTTCAAATCTATGTGTCCAGCCTTGACCTCAGGTCTACATGTCCAACTTTTTACCTGGTAGTGTTCCTGGATCTTCAAACTCACAGACTCTAAAATTGAGCTCATCCTCAGATCCAAGCCAGTTCTTCCTGTCTTCCGTTTCTGTTAAAGTTACCACCATTCTTCAAGTCAGGCAGTTTTGACATCTAAATTATTTTTTACTTTGCCTTCCACAGTAAATCAGCAGCCAAACTTGCCAAGTCTCATCGATTGTTCCTGCAGACTGTACCCTGCCCTGTTACTATCAATGCCCAACCTCAGACCCTTCTTACGCCTTCGCCGGAACAATGCAACAGCCTCCTGGCTGATATTACTGTCTTTAGTTTCTTACTTTTTTGAATTAACTCAGCAGGGCTGTCACAAATTTAATCTCCCTAAAGCACAGATCTGGTAATATCTCTAATTGATACAGTGGCTACTCAGTAGCCATGCTTAATCAAAAACATTGAGTAGTTCGTGAAAT
Source organism: Pteronotus mesoamericanus (assembly GCF_021234165.1). NCBI lineage: Eukaryota > Metazoa > Chordata > Mammalia > Chiroptera > Mormoopidae > Pteronotus > Pteronotus mesoamericanus. Next base: position 21,905,216 of record NW_026555065.1, read on the forward strand.
TTAAGAGCCTCTAAAACATGGCTCCAAGTTATTTTTCTGGAGTTTTCTTCCCTTCCTTTGCAACCAGCAATACTCTGACTTAGAGCCAATTTTTAAAAATAATTTTAACAAGTACTTAAAATTTCTCACTTTATCTCCACTCCAATATGGACTGTAGACAGTGGCTTCCTTCACAATATGAAAGGGGCAGGGTAGTAACTTTACAGGGAAAAAACTGACAAACCCTAACCTCAGCCAGGTGATTAAGGTCAATGTCATTAGTGATAAATCATGGTGGTAGTATGTATGCTTGATATGGTGTGATGAAAATGGCACTTTATGTGCTTTCCCTCCCCCAAAGCTTTAACTCCAGTCTAATAATAATTAAAAAAAAAAAAAGACAAATTCCACTAGAGGGTCGTCCTACAAAGCACATGACCAGCACTCCTGAAAACTGTCAAAGTCATCAAAAACAAGGTTGTCATAGCCAAGGGAACCCTAAGGAAACATGACATGTAAATGTAATGCAGTATTTTGGATGGTATCTTAGAATAGAAAAAGATACCAGGCAAAAACTAAGGGAATCTGGCCCTGGCCATGTGGTTCAATTGGTTGGAGCATCGTCCTATACACCAAAAAGGTTTTGGGTTTGATTCCCAGTCAGGGCACATACCTAGGTTGTGGGTTCAATTCCTGGTAGGGGTACATACCGGAGGCAATCAATTGATGTTTCTCCCCTCACATCAATGCTTCTGTCTCTCAAATCAGTAAATATATATTCTTGAGTGAGAATTTAAAAAAAACTTAGGAAATCTGAATAAACTAATTTATCAATAGTATTTTAGTAATTATAACAAATAGACCATATAAATGTAAGCTTTTAATAATAGAAGAAACTGGAAGACAGGATATATGGGAACCCTTTGCATTACCTTCTCTTCTGTAAATCTAAAACTATTCCTAATAAGAGTCTATTTAAAAAAAATCTTATTTCCAAATGAATATTACACAATCGTTAAAAATGAATGAGGCAGATCTTTATGAAGAAAATATTACTAATGAAAAAAGGATATTGCAAAACAGTGCATTATGTGCTGCTTGCTCTTTGTGTAAAGAAATAATGATCACCCTGGCTGGTGTGGTTCAGTGGATTGAGCACTGACCTGTGAACCGAAAGGCTGTTGGCTCAATTCCTGCTGAGGTCACATGCCTGGGTTATGGGCCGGTCTCCTTTTTGGGATATGTGGGAAGCAACCAGTAGATTTTTCTGTCACGCATTGATGTTTCAGGAAGGAGGCTTACTCTTTACAATACACCTTTTTGGTGCATATATATTATGCACCATTGAGTCAGCTCCAGCTCATGGAGACCCTATGGATGAATAATGTCCACAATGTCCTGACCTCAACAGCTCTGCCAAGCTCCTGTAGACTCATGCCTACAGCTTTTTTTTAAGGTGTCAATCCCTCTTATATTTGGTCTTCCTGTTTTCCTGCTGCCTTCTACTTTTCCCAGCATTATTGTTGCTTCTAAGGAGCCTTGCCTTCATGACCAAAATAGGACATCTGTTAAGTTTTATCATTTTTGCCTCTAGCAATGTTTCTGGCTTAATTTGCTTTAGGACCCACTTGTTTGTCTTTCTGATGGAATCTGTCTGTAGAGCTCTCCACCAATACCGTATTTCAAGGGAATCAATTTTTTTCTGTTGGAATCATTTTTAGTACTTAAATGCAAAAGTTAGCACTGACTTTTCTTATTCTCTTAGACACACACACAGGTCCAACAGCCAAAACGTGCAGCGGTGGTAAGCTCCTGCTCTTCCGTCCACTGTCCCCATCCTGTGCTTTAAGCTGCACCCAGCCTTCCATCTTTTCCAACATACATAGAAGTTCAAGTGGTTGCTTATACACGACAGCTGTAATGCACTTTGTATTTCATATAGTGTGCATGTCAAAACAAAATAGTTGTTAATGGCCAGGAGTACATCTTCATCAATGGTCCCCACAATGAGATACTAAGCAGATCTTCTGGTCGGGAGTCAATTTAGCAAAAGATGTGGTATGGCCAGACCTGAAGTAACCATCTGCATTGCTGCATGCTGGTATCAGTGAGGACAGAAGTAGTAAGTCAGGATAGCTTGGAAGGCACAGTTGCAAGAAGGGGGTCTCTCCATGAGACAGCATGGGGAAAATTCTCCCAAACAGGTTTAGATAGGTCAATGTAATCAAGTTTAAAAAAAAAAAATCAGCAGTTCAAACACTATTGAATTTTCAAACTTCTCCTGCCAAGACAGATCAAATATAGCAGTAACAATCTAAACCTTCCCAGAAAGTGAAGGGAGAGCCCCTAGCACTCCTCCTGACAGCCCCGCGTGAGGCCTTAGGGGCATCTGCCGCTGCTGCAGTTGCTGCTGTTGCTCCATTTGCAACTTCTCAGTCCCCAAAGCAGGAAAACCAAGATCATGAAGGAAGTTGTCTCAATCTACAAGGCTGCCCTGGAAAACCTGTTCATTTTTTTGAGCCACAAAGAGGGAGAGATCAAAAGTGGTTCAGCTGTGGACCAGATCTTCTCTGGAAACATCCCCGTCAGACCCAAAGTCTCTCTGACAGGGTCTCGTCCAGTTCCTTGTCATCTTCCTCTTCCAGCTCCTCCTCAATCCTCTTGGCATTACCTTTCAGAAGCAATTTGTCAAGTGACAGGGGAGCCCCAGGGCCAGTGGCCATGGCTCAGGAATCAATTTTTTCTATCAGTCTTCTCACTTCAGTTTTTACATTGGTGTGGATGATATATGGTACCTTTAGAATATTGAACCATGTGAATATATTTTCTATTAAACAAACAAGCACATACGCAAACAAACAAAATCAGAAATAAAGAAGATTGCCTGCCAAATTCTCCCTCTGACAGTTTTAGTCAGAGTGAACCGGGATTTTTCCTGTCAGAAAAGAATAGGTGAGGGGCAGTTGAGACCAAACCAAATTGTTCTCAGATGCTTTCAGGAGGAGCACTGGGGGAGGAGCAAACAGTGCAGCGAGGGACATGGAAAAGTGAGCCTTGAGCTCGGGCAGGAGTGCTTTCATACAGGTCAAGTTGCCTCATCTAATGGTCTCTCCTGAACCCTGTCCCGCTATCTGCTTTTTTGATGTTCACTTTTTTCCAGGTTCCTATCTTGCCCTATTGCTTTCTTGCTCTGTGTTCTTCCTTGCAGATTTGGAGATATTAGAACTCAGTTTTATGGTCTATGAGGGCTTAACACTTAGATGAATTGGTATAGTTTAAAGGTAGGGAGCATCTGCAATTGCCCCCTAATTTATTTCTGGATTCTTGTCATTTTCTAATTATTGTGGTGCATGACTTTAGACTAGGCATTGTGAAAAGGGTAATAAATTTACTCCTGTAGAGCAGGGCTTTATAGTTAGAAAAAGGTCAGCACAGTTACTGTCCAATGTATAAAATGGCATAAGGTCAAAGCAACAGTTGAAGGAGCATCAAAATAAGCCTGATTTGAATTTTTAAATTTTTTAGTATAATTCTTAGCAAAGATTATACAAACTATAGGGATTTACAGCCATTTCTTATAGGAATCCCTAACTTTTAACATAAAATTAAATAATTGATGCTTAAAATTTAACAGAAGCAACTGCCGCTTGAACCTGAGTCTTGGCCTCTTGCCTTCTTACTTGGACCACATGAGCTTCAATACTCACTCCAGCTTTCTGCAAACTACCGGATCCTCGGCCCTGTGTAGTTGTCCAGTCCACCAGTGGGGCACCAGGTTCAGCCCACCAGTGGGGCAGCCAGTGTCTATGCAAGCTCTGGGGGTTCGGGATCCGGGATCCGTGTGTCCCACCAGCGTCTGGAACAGCTAGGGATCCGGGAGTCTGGCCGTGTGGATGGCTGGGGATCTGGCAGGCATAGGGGGCATCCAGAGCGCGAAGGGGGCTATGCAATCCCTGAATGATGCCCCGACCTACTAAAAGGTGAGGGTGGGAAGCCTGGAGGCTCATAATAGGAAACTGGAGAGCAAAATCTGAGAACACTTGGAGAAGAAAGGACTCCAGGTCAGAGACAGGGTGCATTATTTCAAGACCATTGAAGATCTGAGCCCTCACATCTTTACAAGTTCTGTGGACATTGCCCATACTGTTCTGCAGATCTGCAATGCCGAGATTGTTGCTGATGGCTCCAGAGTCAAGTATAAGACAAGCTTGCATGTCTGTGGAGAGTGACATCAGTGGGCTCCGAAAGGTCTTTGATGACACCAGTATAACTCTGCTGCAGCTGGAGACAGATCAAGGCTATCAAAGAGGAGCTGCCCTTCATGAAGAAGAGCCAGGACAAAGAAGTAAATGGTCTCCAAAACCAATTATCGACTCTGAGTTGACCGTGGAGTTGGACACCCCCAAACTTCAGGGTTTTGGCAATAACATGGAGGACATCCAGGCCCAGTATGATTAGCTGGCTCAGAAGAACCAACAGGAGCTATTCCTGTGACCAAAAATTTCGTTCGGTTTTCTGTAAGCTGGCTCTTGTAGCACTAAGTTGTCTTTAAGTTAATTTAAAACAATTTTGTTAGATTGTATTGTGACAGCTGTCATATCAGTGTGCATTAAAAAAAACATCAAAATTGATGAATTTTTAAAATTATATTTTATTGATTATGCTATTACAGTTGTCCTAATTTTTCCCCCTTTGCCCTTCTCCACCCAGCACCCCCCACTCCCTCAGGCAATCCCCGTGCCATTGTTCATGCCCATGGATCATTCATGCAAGTTCTTTGGCTACTCCATTTCCATACTGTACTTTACATCTCCATGGCTATTCTGTAACTACCTATTTGTACTTCTTATTTAAAAAAATTATATTTTATTGATTATGCTATTACACTTGTCCTGAGTTTTCCCCTGTTGCCTCCCTCTACTCAGCCCCCTCCACTCCCTCAGGCAATCCCCACACCTTATTTTTGCCCATCAGTCATGTGTATAAGTTTTTTGGCTACTCTGTTTCCTATACTGTACTTTACCTCCCCATAGCTGTTGTGTAACTACCTATTTGTACTTCTTAATCCCCTCATCTCTTCACCTGTTCCCCCAAACTCCCTCCCATCTGGCAACCATCAAAATGCTATTCGTATCCATGATTCTGTCTCTGTTCTTCTTGTTTGCTTAGTTTGTTTTTTCAATTCAATTGTTGATAGATATGTAGTTATTGCCATTTTATTGTTCATAGCTTTGATCTTCTCTCTCTTAAATAAGTTCCCTTAATATTTTCTATAATAATGGCTAGATGATGATGAACTCTTTTAGGTTTTTTGTTTTTTGGTTTTTGTTTTGTCTGGAAAGCTCTTTATCTGCCCTTCAATTCTAAATGATATCTTTGCTGGGTAGAGCAATCTTGGCTATAGGCCCCTGCTTTTCATGACTTAGAGTATTTCTTGCCCATCTCTTCTAACCTGCAAAATTTCTTTTGAGAAATCAGCTGACAGTCTTCTGGGAGCTCCCTTATAGGTAACGTACTTCTTTTTTCTTGCTGCTTTTAAGACTCTTTCTTTATCTTTAACCTTTGGCATTTTAATTATGATGTGTCTTGGCATGGACCTCTTTTTATCCATCTTGTTTGGGACCCTGTGATTCCTGGACTTGCATATCTGTTTCTTTCATCTAATTAGGGAAGTTTTCTTTCATTTTTCATTTGAAAAATCTTTTTTTTTCCAAATAGATTTCCAATGTCTTGCTCTGTCTCTCATCCTTCTGGCACTCCTATGATGTGAATGTTCAAACATTTGAAGTTGTCCCAGAGGCTGCTCAGACTATCCTTGTTTTTTTTTTAATATATATTTTTTCTTCTTGTTGTTCTGATTGGTTGTTTTATTTCTTCCTTATGCTCTAAATCATTGATTTGATTCTTGGCTTCTTCCACTCTACTGTTGTTTCCTTGTAAATTGTTCTTTATTTCAATTAGTGTATCCTTCGTTTCTGACTGGATCTTTTATATGCTGTTGAGGTCCTCACTAAGTTCCATGAGCATTCTTATAATAAGTGTTTTGAACTCTGCATCTGATAGATTGTTTATCTCCATTTTGTTTAGTTCTTTTTCTAGAGTTTATATCTGTTCTCTCATTTGGGCCATCTTTCTTTGTCTCATTTTGGCAGCTTCCCTGTGTTCGTTTCTATGTATTAGGTAGAGCTGCTATGAAATCCCTGCCTTGGTCAATGGCCTCTGCTTACTTTTCTGTCTGGGAGAAAGCTGTCCCCCAGCTCTTGCCTTAATAATAGCAATCAGATTGAGATATTAGTTGAGAACAATCAACATTATACCACCTGGGAGATAGCCAGCATACTCAAAATGTGCAAATCAATACATTTATTGGTGAAGATGAAAAATGTGTCTTTTATTTTATGGAAAAAAATCCACACAAATTTTTGCCAACTCAATAGTTAAGGATTGGTCCCAGCAGATTGAGGAGACCCCACAGTGGTCACCTTGCAAGCCACTGAGCCACTGAGATAGGAGCTGCTGAGATGACACTCATGGAGTTGAAATGTACTGTCCAGTCCTTGGAGATACACTTGGAGTCTATGAGAAATCTGAAGACCAGTTTGGAGAACAGTCTGAGGGAGGTGGAGACACACTATGCCATACAAATAGAACAGCTCAATGGGATCCTCCTGCACCTGGAGTCACAGCTGGCCCAGACCCGGTCAGAGGGCAGCACCAGGCCTAGGAATACGAGGCCCTGATGACCTGCTGAACATATAGGTCAAGCTGGAGGCTGAGACCACCACCTACCACTGCCTGTTGGGAGAAGGGGAAGATTGCGATCTTGTTAGTGCCTTGACAACAGTCACTCCATACAATCCACTCAAAAGCTCACCACCAGCTGGACTGTGGACAGGAATGTGATGTCTGAGGACAATGACACCAAAGTTCTGCAGGATTAAAGGCAGCAGAAGTGCGGCACCCACTCAAGGGAGGACAGGAGGCCAATAAAAAGTTCAGAGATCATTGAAAAAATGAACAAAAACAAGAGCATATAAATGAAAAATATAATGAATGCAAATTAAAAGTTGCAAGAAAATTTGAGAGTGAACTCAGGTGTTACCTTTTCTTGGAAGCTTTTCTTAACTTTCCCTGTGGTAGGCAGGATAATGTTCTCTTCCCTATGCAAGATGTCCTTGTAATATCCTGGAAAGTACAAATATGTTACCTTACAAGGCAAAAGAGGCTTTGCAGATGTGATTAAGGGTGTGGACCTGGAGATATGGATCCTGGGTTACCCACACAGAAACAATCTAATCATATTAGTCCCTAAAAGTGGAAGAAGGAGGAGAAAGAGTGGATCAGAGGACTTGGCCCAGTGGTGCTGCTGACTTGAAGATTAAAAAAGGGGGCCAAGTGCCACAGAACTTCCATACTGCAACCATGGCCCAATTTGTCCATAACCTCGCAGAGAAGGCCCCAGTGCTGGTAAATGCTGCTGTGACTTACTCTAAACCTCGATTGGCCACATTTTGGCAGTATGCCAAGGTTGAGCTGATTCCGCCAACCCCTGCTGAGATCCCAACAGCTATTCAGAGGTTGAAAAAAATAGTCAATAGTGCTCAAACTGGTAGCTTTGAACAGCTCACAGTTAAGGAAGCTCTGCTGAATGGTTTGGTGGCCACTGAGGTGTGGATGTGGTTTTACGTTGGCGAGATCATAGGCAAGCATGGCATCATTGGCTATAATGTTTGAAGACCAATCTTTAACATCCATTTCTTTTTGGTTTATTATTTGAATGTTCTTGGACCATGAATAATCAGAATGGTATTTGAATTTAAAAAAAAAAAAGTAAAAAAAAAAAAAAGGGGGCCAAGAGCCAAGGGATATGGGCAGCCTTTAGAAGCTGGAAAAAGCAAGGGATCTGAACATAGACTTTTATTTCTCTTGGGTAAATATCTAGAGTCAAATTACTAAATAAAGGGTAGGTATATTTTCAGATCTTTTTTTCAAATGTGGGTGTAATACTTTACATTCCAACCAACAATGTATGAGAGTTCTGGTTGCTCCATATCTTCATAAATATTTTATGTTATCAGTCTTTTTAATTTTAGCCATGTTTTGGGTGTATTGATTTTTTTGTCCATTTTTATATTGGGTTTGTTGTTCTTTTTTCCTCTGATTTTTAAAGAGTTTTAAAATATATTCAAGATATTTGCTTTATCTGTGAAATACATTCTAAATATTTCTTAGTCATGTTGACTTACTTCTGATGCTTCATGACATGAAAAGATCTTTAAAGTTCTTGTAGTTGAATTAAAAAAGTTTTTTTATTAGTTCTGGGTTTTGGGTCAGAGTTAGAAGACAGCCTCTTCTCACACCCAGGATGAAAGGAATTCATCCATGTTTTCTTATAGTAATTGTATGGTTTCATTTTTTATGTTTATGTCTCTGATCCATTTGGAATTACTTCTGTCTGTGGTTCAATTTTATTATATTTTTTAAAATGATTGTTTGCTTATCTGAACACAATTCCTATAAAGACCAATTTTTGAGATGTCACTTTTGTTATATATTAAATGTATTTTAATCTATTTACAAACTTTCTATTGTCATCAATGGGAATTAAATATTTTAAATTTTTGTTTTTCCAGGAATAGATTTTTTGAAAATCTGTGTGAACCTGAAAAATGGAGTTTCAATTTACTAAGAAAAGAGGAATGAGGATGGTATCCTCCTGCAAGAGTATAGGTTAAATCTCATCTTTCTTTGAAAGTATAGAAAATATGCAGTATGAGAAATGGTCCCCCTATGATCAGGGACCAATATGACATATGCACAAAAAGCTGTAGTTCTAAATAGCCCATATAAGGACCACATCTTATATTCCTTTATTCCTCCATAGAATGTCATACAGTACCTTGGTATGATAGCTAATCAATTTCTGGAAATTTAGGTGCTCTGCAAGTATATTTTATTTTGTAGAACATAATGTTTGGTAGAACATACATTGCTCAAATACCACCAGAAAAATATTAAAAGATCATTTTTGTCATCTTCATCATCAGGCCTCTAAAAATTATGTAAAAGTTAGTCACTAGATAGTCTGCTTTGATTAATAAGACAAATAGAAGAGACTATTTTATTTCAGTGCAGCCGGCAGTGGAATATTATGATCACTAGGATGCACTATTAGCTTTGCCATCCAGCTAGTCTTCGTGGCAGTAGAGAATGAAAATCACAAACATGTCCAGTGTTTGCAGTAGACAATCCCTGAACCAGAAAGTCAGTGAACTTTTTCAGACTATCACAGGCACACATCAGCAATCACAGTAACACCTCACCAGCTTCCCATTTGAAAACTGTGAGTGTACAGGGATGCTCTGTTAATGGATGGCCTTGTAACAAAGATGAAACTTAAAAGTATGAGCACATATGTATAGAATTCACTGTTCTAATAGAATACAATTTGGAAAAAGTTAACATTAATGGTATAGTTTGTTCTGTATTTCATAAAAGTTAGGCATAAATAGGAAGTATATCAATAAATAACTAATAATTAGAATTACTTTTGTCAATGCAAACTAACTTTTATTTGATAACTTTAGTTCTAATCAGTGTCCCTCTTCCCTGATGGTATGTTCTATTTTAATAATTATCAAACATTAATTGATATTCCATAGGTTAAAAGACAATAGACTAGTATACACCAAATTGAGATTATTTCGCTCCTCCACCCTGTTTCTCTTATTTCTTTTTGTTCGAAATTAATTAGAAATAAATTATGAAGTTTTTAAAAAAACACATACATTTGAGTATAGTTAATATATTTGGTGTGAATGTATTTCTGTCAAAAGAGGTCAAAGTCTCAGAAGACCCTACAGATTTTGCCTGCAGGCTATAATTTACTGACCCCTATTCTAGAGCATCTATATTTGTTACATAATATACCTATATTAAAGCAGTTATTGCAGTGTATTGTAATAGGATTTGCATGTTTGCTAATCTATTGTAAAACCCTTAAGCAGAGGGGCTGACTTGATTCATATTTGTTTTCCCAGTGTCCAGCAGAGCAGCGGCATTAATAGGTTCTAAAGTTTCTGTTTAGTAGATTAAGTAATATTCAAATAGAAACTGGTTAGACTGATAAAAATTTGAAAAACAGGGCTGTTTGTTGGTTTGTGAAAGCACTGGAGAACCAGTTTACTCTTGAGTTTCATATTTCAAAGGACTGTGCAGTTTTTTTAAAACAGCTTTATTGACCTATAAGTTACATACCATACAATCCACCCATTTAAAATGTACAATTTTGAGATTTTTTTATTAGGCAATAATTAATATATAACATATTAGTTCCAGGTGTACCACATGAGATGTGCTTTTAAAGAGTGAGATGGAAAGATCTAAAGATAGGTGGAGGAGGCCACAAATTGAGGAAAAGGAAAAGAAAGGGATTTTCCACTATGTTCTTTATTCTGTGCTAGGAGAAAAGCTGTTGAAAAGGGCTTTCTGTCCTGTGTTAGAACTCAGTGTAAATCTGAACTTTGCTTATTATCCTTGAATATGTTCTAAGACTGATCCAAGATCAGAGTATTATTCTTTCAGACTCAATTATCCAGGGCACACATCAATAGACTTGAATCATTCCTCTCTTCCCCCTCACTTTTTTTGTGTGCTAATCTTACTTTATTATCAATTGCTGCATGACAAATTGCCCCCAAAACTTAATGCTTAAAGCAACAGTACACATTTATTATTGTCACATAGTTCTGTTGGTTTGGCTTTTGAGAGTGACTTACTTGGGTGATTCTGGTTTAGGTTATCTCTCACAAAGTGGCAGTCAAGATGCCCTTGGGCCTGCAGCCATTTGAAGGCTTGGCTAGGGCTGGAGGATCTACTTCCAAGAATGGTTTACTCACATGGCTTGCAAGATGGTGCTGATTACTTGGTGTAATGACTAAAGTCCTTGCCAGGTGCCCGCTGCAACGGGCTGCTTGAGTGTCCTCATGTTATGGCAACTGGCTTCTAAGTAAGTGATCCAAGAGAGCAAAGTCTTTTATGACTTAGCCTTGAAATTTATATAACATAATTTGTGAAAAAACATACTGGTTACACAAGTCAGCCCAATTCAGTATGGGAAGGACTATTGTGTACCAGGAGACACAAATCATTACGGGCCTTCTTAGAGGCTGAGTACCACATTTCTCTATTTTTAAATATATTTTAATTCCAGTACCAGCTCTTGAATAATATATTGCTTTTCCATTTAATCTAACTAAAATATCTATCTATCTATCTATCTTGGGGCACCATAAAAAAAGAGAGGCTTGGGTAGCTGTTTTCCTCGGGTAGTCCAACATCCCAAGGTTCCTACCAACGTGACATTAACTTTCATGGTATGTTCATTCTTAAACTTTTATCCTGAGATACACTGCAGCCCTATTCTCAATATACTAATCACAGAACACTTCCCTCTTCACTGCATTTTTAAGACTCTCTCTTGACATACAGCTACTGGACTGCTTTCTCACATACTCTATCTCATCTTTCATTGATTTGCATATGAGAGTTGGTCATAAAATAATAATTATAATAACCATCTTTCCATCATTTAGAGTACCTCCTGACTCATTTAAAATAAACCATAATAGTTCCATGTGTAAATTCATTAAAACCCTTACCCCACGATAACAGGAATATATCTGGGTAGCTTGAAGAGGACACACTGAATTTGTTGAGTGAAAAATATTCTCTTCAAACAGAGATAACTATTTGAAATATAACTGGATTTTTACCCCTATAAACTTCTTTAGTTTAACAAAAAGTATTTACAGAAACTCTAATCCTTTCCAATTCAAATTACTTGCCCAGACAGTACTCTGAAGTGATCTATATTCTCTTAGACAAAGTAATGGAAAAACAACTTGTGGTTTCAATCAGTGGAAAAGCAACAATTTGGCAACTTCTTTAAGCTGTATCATCAATTGCATTTAATGTACATTTTGTTCTGCTTTTTATCCAAGGATCTCGACATGACAGACAGTAGAGGTGCCTGCTGTCTTTTTAAAAAGTATGTCAGGAGGCTGTGGCATTTACTTACAAGAAGAAACAGATTCTGTAACCATTCTGAGATTGAATATAGAATTCATATTTAACCCTTTTATATATTTTTTCTCTTTCTTCAGTGTTATATTTTGTCTACATGCTCAAACCATTTTTTGTTCTTAATTGGCTTTAACTGTAATCTCACTTGAGTGAAGAAAAGATTTAAAGTAAAATGAAGATCATAATTCATTGCGTCCTTTCAGTCCATGATACACTCCTGGGAGTCACTGTGATAATTAGTTAAAAATAAACAAACAACAGCAACATTGGACACCAGAAATTTAAGTGACTTGAGTTTTGGTTTTGCCACAAATTATTTTCTAGTCTTGGGCAAGCTGTTTAACCTCTTTGGTTCCCCGCCCCGCCTTCTATAACTTGGTGGGTTAGTATGTGAGAGGGATTTCATTAGAACTTAACAGAACACCAAATACAAATTTATCCCCCTAGCCTCATCGATTCTCCCTCTTCGCTTTTCTTTGAAACCCTTCGAGGGACTCCTTCATTATATAGCTTAGAATCCCATACTGGTCCCCTGGGGCCTGCTTATTGAACCTTTGGTTGGTGGTGTCTCAGAAAGGGAATGAAATCTCATTCTTCGTGGGTTGTGTAAGGATATTCCGGGATCCAGGCTGACACTCCTTTCCTAGGTCTCGGTCTCCTTTCCTCCTTAGACCTTTAGGCCTTTTCCCAGTACGGACCAGCGATTAGCTTCGCGTTAGGCGGTTCTAGGCACAGCGCCAATTTGCCAGATTCTGGCGGCTCTGGTTCTGAGGAAGCGGCATGGCAGGGCCTCGCGACTTGGGGCTCTTCCTCGCGACTGCCTCAGAGTCTGTCAACTCATATCATGCCAAAACATTTCCGATTTTCTAACGGAACGCCCAACCCTGGGGTCACAACCACATTTCTATAGAACAACCACGCAAGTTTTAAGACACCACCGTGCACCAGCCACTGCTTTCTGAAGCCCTACTTCTCCCCTCTGGACCGGTGTGTAGCTGCGGTTGTGGCTGGAACTACGAGGCCCAGAATTCTCGCGCGCATGCGCGCAGCTATTGTGATGCTCCTTTCTCGGTAACTAGGCCTCTCAGGCAAACCTGAAGATAGCGGCAATTCTCCGGTAGGGGGCGGAGACGCTCTCTGCCTGACTCTCCGCCCCCTTCATGATAGGCAATGGGACCAACCAACCGACGTGGCAGGCTTGTGCCGCAGTCTCCAATCAGCACCCGTGGTGGAGAGGTGGGCGTGCGCACTGGCAGGGCTAGTGGTGTAGGTTGTGCTGGGTTGCGAAGGGGGAGAGTAACGTCGGGTCGGGTCAGCAGGCGCTGCAGTAGTCGCCGCAGCGGCGATGGGAGCGGTGGGGACGAGGCGGCGGCGGCGGCGGCAGAAGGAGAAGCAGGGGCTGGCGCAAGAGCAGCGGCGGGGGGTGGCCAGCAGCAGCCGTACCAGCAGCAGCCGTCGCCGCCGCCGCCAGTAAACGCGGACGGTACCCGAGGGGACTACCCGGCCGGCCGGCCTCGAAGCCGCGCTCGGGTCCCGCCGCAGTCGGCGGCGGGGGATGGGCAGGCGGCGGCGGTCCCTCCTGCGGAGGGTTGACCCCTGTTGGTCCCGATCCTGAGCTGGTGCCAGCCCTCCGCCCGAAATCCCTGCGTCCGCCACGGCCCAGGTAGGACACACCCCCCCGAACCCCCGGGGCGCGGCCGGTGGAGCCCAGGGCCCCGCCCTCCTCCAGTTCTGACCCCCTCCTCTGGCCGACCCCCTAGACTAGCCGACCCCCTCCTTTGGCATACTCCCTCGCCGAGGGACCGACCCTGGTGGAGAGGGAAAGGGGACGGGAGGCTTCTCGGTCGCTGCCCACGCCCCGGGCATGTGCCAGATTCAGTCAGTCCACCTTGGAGACCGTCTGCTTCTCTCCGGTGTCCCCGAAGGCTTGCGCCCCGTTTCCCCAGAGGCTTTGGTATCATTGAACTTGGAGGGCCATGAAGCTTCGTTCTGTTCTCTCTCTGTGGGTGACCCACATATCACTTGTCTTCTTGCTGCTTCTGGTACAAGGACTGAATACAGGCTTCTCAAGCACTACTAAGCGCTTATTTCCTACCCCGCCTCCCCAAATGTAAGAACAGGGGGCATGGATCTATAAAATATTGGCTGTGTAGTAACGACTTTGTAGTAAGGCCCTGACTTTGTTACTTAGGGTGCGAAGTAATGACCTGAGGGGTTTGCTCGTCATTTGCTTTGACTAAGATGATGTAGACACCTTGGGTTGCTGTGGGAGGGACACCACGCATATCGGACAAGTAAATAATCCATTGGGATGCCAAGATACAGTATCCCACAGTGAAGTTAATTTTGTTCTAGTCGTGGCTGCATTAGAGGTAAAAATGACATTGAGTTGTACTTTGCTTTGAATTGAAGTTGATAGGTGGCAGCAGTCCCGGTGTTAACTCCTTTCATCGTCAGCTTTAGAAATTGTTCTTTCATTGAACATTAAAAGAGCACAGTTTTATTGTAATCTGTGTATTATGTAAAAATGTTTTGGTATTAAATAGAAATTGAGTTTTTGTATACATGTGCGAGGATCGCATTATTATGAATGGGCACATCTACACACACATACACACGGAGGTTTCTACTCTGTGTTTTGTTACAGTGTTTGGTTCTGAGCCATTAATAACAGTTGCATTGGTTTCTAAAACACTGATTTGCCAGGAGAGTCCACAAAAATGTGTTTGCTGTTTTCTTTTGGCTAAATGGAATGGAATAACGTTCATTTGATGGAGGGAAAATGGGAAATTTAAAGTATTGAGGGGACTGAATGCTATGTATTTTTTTAATAAAGAAGCAGTAATGATGACAAATATTACTTGATATAACTAATCTTGAATTCATCTTAACTCTAAAAATTTTTCAAATATTAAGTGCATGTACTTGAATGGCATCTTGTGAGCTATTCAAATAGACAACATACTGAAAGGAATAATTTCTCCTAATTTAGAAGCTTATGTTTTCCTGTATGGTACATTTTTATCAAGGCACTGCAAGGGATGTTTGGAGTATGGCTATAAATGAAAGTTTCTGTAACATTTTTCCTCTTTGATAGAATGTTAGGAAACACCTTTTCTTTTTTCAGGAAAGGAGAAGGAAACTGAAGTCCCTAGCTATATTAATTTATAATATCAAATTGAAACAAATTTGATCTTCAGTAGGGAGCTAAGAATAATATCTCTTGCTCACTTGTACAATGGTTAATAAATAATTTAGTGAATTCTTTATTATATTAGATGACGTAAGACTTTTGTGTCTTTTCACTTTTTTAAAAATACTGATAAATTTATGTCTCAGGAAGTTTTCACAAGATTATACTCATTTGTGTTAGCAAATTGAACTTAATTATATAGGGTTTCTAATATCTTTAAATGTAGTGTTAGAAGTGAAGTTGGTCTAATCTAGACAGCTTTTGAGGATATTTGACATCAAAAAATGCCCTAAAATGTGACAATTATCGATAGGATGTTGACTTTTCAATGTAGATGAATATTACAGAGCCAAGTTCCCCTGATCATGGAATTTAAATTTAACTTTGGTGGTGGGTGGAGGAGGGACAGGCGATTCTTTTTGTTTTATAACTTTAAAAAGTAATGTATAGACATGACTACTTTATTACAGCTCTTGGGAAACTTTGAGCTGGAACCACGCCACTAAGACACTTTCAGGTTCTTACTCTTCAGAAACTTTGAGATGATAAGTGTTGCCTAAAGAAAATATATAAAAAAAGAAAAATGTTTCCTGACCATTATTGAATTAGTGGGGGCTGAATTGATTAGCAAAATAAAACGGCCATTGAGAGTTAATGGGGAATATAGCTTACTTCTTTCCCCACCTAAAAAAAATCTATGGCCCTGGCTGGTGTAGCTCAGTGAATTGAGCACCCGCCTACAAACCGAAATGTGGCTTGTTTGATTCCCAGTTCAGGGCACATACCCAGGTTGCGGGTCAGGTCCCTAGTAGGGGGTGTGTGAGAGGCAACTGATTGATGTCTCTCACATATGAGGTTTTTCTCCTTCTCTTTCTGCCTCCCTTCTGCTCTCTCTAAAAGTAAATAAATAAAATCTTTTAAAAAAAGCTTCTATAGAAAAATTGTTTTATAGATATGTGGCAAACTACAATTTGAGTGCATGTTACTCAAAATTTCTGTAGTCATGCATTCCTTTTTTTTTGCTGTTTTTGAGCTATATTTTTGAAAACCATTTCTTAAAAAGATTTATATATATATTTATTTTTAGAGAGGGGGAAGGGAGGGAGAAAGAAAGAGAAAGAAACATCAATGTTTTGTTGCCTCTCCTGTGCCCCCTGCTGGGGACCTGGCCTGCAACCCAGGCATGTGGCCCTGACTGGGAATCGAACCAGCGACCTTTTGCTTCTCAGGCTGGCACTCACTCCACTGAGCCACACCAACCAGGGCTTGAGCTATATTTTGACTCAAAATATATCTGGAGTTATGTCAGTTTATTTGATTAGTAATATTGCAGGGTATCTTCAATATAGATTTTTAAATTAAACATATTGATACTGTTTTACTTCCTTATTGTCTTCTGTCATTATCTAGTATATTGTAAACAATGGTGATGGCAGTGGTAGATTTTTTTCCCTCCGGCTTCAGTGGATAGAATCCTTGTGTTGTAAATACTTTTGTGTTTTAAATACACAGTTCTTTCAAGTTAAGCATCATACTTCTATATTTGATGAAAGAGCCTTTAAGTCTGTATGAAAAGTTGAGTTTTTTAGAGATAAATTTTGAGCATAAAACACAACACATATTGATATCTGGTGATCCTTGATTGTAGGTTTAAAATACAAATTGAAATTATATTTTTTCCATTAATGTGAATATCAATTTTGCTGGAAAATTTCATCTTTTAAATAGGTTGTTTTTAAGCATTCTTTTTGGTTTATTTTCATTTATATTATTTGATGAACTTTTGTGAACATTTTGGATTTTTTTCTGTGACTTTTTTTAACCTTTGTATGTAAGATCCTTCATGTTTTTTGGATGTTGGTAGTTGCTTTTTACTGTTTGAAGAAATTTGCTTTTATTTTAATTAGAGTCAAGCTTTTCAGTATAAAAAATTGTGTTCTTTGACAAGAATCTGGGGTGTTGTGGCTGTCTTCTGAAAAATGGGAGATAGTAGTAAAACTTCTTGGCTCCCCTTGGTAAGCTGCCAAGATTTAAACTAACTTTAAGAATTAGTATTTTTTTTAACAGAGAATTTGCATATTTATTGAAAATAAGAATCAGTATTTTTAATGTTTGAATTAGAAAATTTTTTGCCATTTTATCTGTTTTTACAAAATACTTTTCTCATTTTCATATTTGTATTTTTTTCTTTCTGCAGTGTCAGGTAATTGCCTTTTTAAAAAAAATGATTTTGTGTTGTTTTCCTTATCTTGTTATTAGCCCTATAATCATCTGAATACTGTATTTTGTTAATATTTGTATGACATTGTTTTCCACATGTGTTGTATATTATGGATTAAGCTTGGAAAGCTCCCTCTTTTATTTTATTTTCCCTTCATTAATCCACTAAGTGCCTTAATTTCTAAAATATCTCAAAAATAATTTTTTTTTTAAATCTTTACTCAAGGACATTTTAAAATTGCTTTTGAAGGGAGAGAGAGAGAAACATCAATGCAAGAGAGAAGCACCAATGGGTTGCCTCCTATTTGCTCCTAGAACTTGGGTAGAACCTGCAATGTAGACATGTGTCCTGACCTGGAATCAAACCAACAACCTTTCGGTTATGGGAAGACACTCCAACCATCTGAGTGAGCTACATGCGCCAGGGCTCAAAAATGGTTTTCTTAACATTTTTCAATAACATATAAAGCAGAGATGAGGGGGAATAAAATTGGAAAAAATGAGTAACTAAAGAGAAAAATATGAACCTTACCTCCCATGAAATTTGATTTGAAAAAATCATCTGGAAGCTAAATCACATGGTAGCTATAAGTAGATTAGAAATTTGTTTCTGCTCTTTGTCTAACATTTGAAAAATTCAAGAGGTCCAAGACAAAAGTCAGCTGTCTTTTAATTTCTTTAATTCTGTAAGTGAAAGTATCACTGTTTAATCAGTAATATAAGCTCAAAAATTTCATTTATTTCTTAATTTTTTGGTTCTCTACCCTTGTTTCTACAAACAAGAAATCTCTCCTTTTCATTTCCACTGCTACCACCTTAACTTAGCCTCTCTGAACTGGATTATATCGCTTTAGAACCATTGCAATAGACTCATCCATTTATTATTAATATTTATTAAGCATCTGCCATGTTACTGTGCCAGGGGTTAGAAATTCAGCAGTGAGCAAGACAGAAATGATCTCACTTTTGCAGCTTGTAAGACAGTGGGGGCAGACAGTTGTACAACAAGGAATTACAAGTGTTCCAAGTATTATGAAAACAAAATGCAGACTACCACATGAACATGTTAACAGATAGACCTAACAGTCTGGGAGGTGGGTTCGGGGAAGTAGTCTTCTGTTTTATCAACCACAAAAATAGTATTTTTTAAGTTTATTCTACATATTCTACCAGATTCAGAGGTTAGTGGATATATTATAGCTATAAGTAGTTAAATAATTAAAAATAATTGTTTTTAAATTAAAAAATGTAATAAAAAATATGTTCACACACTCCTGAAACAGCTTTAGACAGATCCTTTTAGAATGCCAGAGCACTTTGAAAACTTTTGTCCTAAGCAGTCCACATCTCTCTCCAACATGTGGACTCTACTTTGGGTTCTCCCAGGCCTCATTGCTTGAGTACTGTCACAATTCCTGTTATGTTCCACACTCCCTGTTTGAACCTCAGAAGTCAGGATTAGGCATTACCAATAAGAGGGCATGTATGGTTACAAGAAAGGTCTTCCATGTGTGAAGTTAGAGTCTCTCTGTAGCTCAAATTCAGCATTATATAGGTGAGTTATTAAATGTAGAAGTAATTAGGATATAATTTGAATACCTTTGTAAGTTTAAAAATCATAAATACATTTGTGAATCAGAAAAAATATATCCCCTATACGTTGGCATATACTTTTTGGTATAGAAAATGAAGTTAGTGTAGCCATTAACCTCTTAAATTAATGTTTACTAGACAAATGAATATGAACTGTTTATTATGCATCAAGATGAGATTTGAATTTATTCTACTCTCTACTATAACATATCATAGGACCTTATAAGTTAATTTTTCTTTGCCTCATTTGTGTTATTTTTTTAAAGAGGGGAAATTAATGTACTTTCAATCCAGTTACAATGACTATCATTACAGAGAAGGTTCTGTATTGATTTTTTTTTTCTTTGTCTTAGTGGGAGGATCATAGATACATGCTTTGTTTGGTTAATCTGGCTACAGTAGATTTTACTGAAGGAAGGATTTTATTTATTTAGTATTTTCCTTACAATCTGGCCATGTAAATTACCCTGTCCTTTCTATAAGAGAAGAATTTGTTTATGTGTTGTTAGTATGGTAGCCAGGCAAAGGAGAACTAGGCTGTTTACACTTTTTTCTCTTGCCAGTAATTGTAACCATGCTGACTTGTAAAGTTTCTCTGTAATAACTGTTTTACTTTCTTGAATATATTTATTGACTCCAGAGATACTGTATGCTGCTAGAAGTATAATTTACCTCCCGTGAAAGTTTAGAAGGAATAGTTGAAGTATGAGTGGTCACTAAATTTTCTTTCTCTTTTGCTATCAGCAAAATAGAGTTATTCACAAATCTTCATCTCTATTTACTAGTTCTTTAGAGAAGCTCTTACTAAATTTACTATGGGTTAAAAGAAAAACGTAATTCCAGAGTTTTTCCTATTCTTACCCTTATTTCTGTTGTTTACATTAGTATTATTAAAATAGATATCTTTAAAAAATTAGCTGGTGTGTGCTCTTTGTACACATGTGTCTGCACCTCAGCTTGTTTTATTTTAAAGCATAATCTAAATAATTTTTTATAATGTGAAAAACGTATTATTTTGAATTTTGAGATATGTGAGATAGTCACTCTGCATCTAACTATATTTTAATCTGTTTTTGGAATGTAGGTGAGGTATACTAAATACTGTTTATTTATATAACAGATCATGGTGACTTTGAAAAGCATCTGATCTTTTACTTCAATAGTTGGGGAGTGTTCGGATAGTATTTATAATTTTCATCAAATTTGGAAAATTTAAGATATGTTTTTTTCAGCTTCTTTTTCCCCAGCATGGAATCTCTCTGGGCTCAATAAATGTTCCAAAAATTAAAATGCGTATCTGCTAGGAGTAGAGAGAAACTTTATATAAGACAGTATGATTATGATAACAGACAACAAAACAAAGGGGTAAACATGTTTCCTTCTGGGACTCCATTTTCATATCTGTATCTATCTATATCTCCTATCTATCTATCTATCTACCTATCTATCATGTATCTTCAGCTTTTTGATGTTGTCCCATAGCTCACTGACCCTCTCTTTGGTTTCTGTCTTTTTCTATGTTTTGTTTTGGATTGTCTTTTTCTATATCTTCAAGTTCAAATTCTTCTTCCCACTATAGTTAAACTAGTGTTAATCTCATCCAGTATGTTTTTAAAAATCTCAGATAAATACTCTTCATGTCTACAAGTTAATTTTTAAGATACCTTCCATTTCTCTCCTTATGCTTATGCTTTTCCCTTTTTCTTTCTTTCTTTCTTTTTTTACTATATTGAATACATTTATAATAGCTATTTAAAGTCCTTGTCTGACAATTCTGTTATCTGCACTATTTCTGGGTCTGTTTTTATTAAGTAATATTTCTCCTTGTTTGCAGCCCTGGTAATTTCTGTTCGGATGCTAGACATTGTGATGTTAAATTGCTGTGTGCTGAATATACTTGTTTGTTTTCCTTTAAATATTTTTGGGATTGTTCTGGGATACAGCTATTTAAAAATACTTTGATTCATTCAAGACTCTTGTTGTTTTTTTAAAAATATATATATATTTAATCCTCACCTGAGGATATGTCTATTGATTTTGAAGAGGAAGGGGCGGGGAGAGGAGAAGAGGGGAGAGAGAGAAACATTGATGTGAGAGAGAAATACTGATTGGTTGCCTTCCCTATGTGCCCTGACCAGGGACTGAACCTGTAACCTAGGTTTGTGCCCTCACCAGGAATCAAACTGGCAACTTTTTGGTGCACGGGACAGTGCTCAACCAACTGAGGTTGAGCGGGGCAAGACCCTTGATGCTTTTGAAGGTATTTTTCACTCTGGTGAGTATACAAATTACTCAGGGCCATATGTGAGCATCACAAATTTTCTGTCTGCTCCTTTCTAGTGGTCTTGATCATTTCCTCACACATGTGCACTGATAAGTACCCAGCCACAGCCTTAAGGGTAACCCTTTCTAGATATCCATAGCTCATTCTTTGTGTGGCTCTCCCTTCTCCAGTGTACTGCCCTGCCTTGGTCCCCCCAAAACGTTGAAATCTGTCTCCCAAACTCCTAATCTGTTTGGGTTCCCCATTCCTGTTCTGTGGCTTGGAAACTCTCTAGGCAGCGAGGCAGGGGCAATTGTAAGGCTCAGCTCATTTATTTCCCTTCCCTATGGATCCCTGTTTTGCATTGCCTGTTGTCTCATGTGTAAAATCCATTGTTTGTTTCATGTATTTTGTCTGTCTTTCTAGTTGTTTGCGGTAGGAGGGTAAATCTTGTCCTTATTACACTGTGGAAGCCAGAAGCTGAAATGGTCTGGTGGGTCTATTTAAGTCTCAAAGAGGAGTCATATTTCACAGTTATGGTATCATTAGAAATCTCTATATATTATCTTTATGTTCAAATATAGAGTAAAAAATATTTTCTTACCCTTTAGACACGTCATAAGCTTGTCTGATGATTAATTCTAGCACTGTTCCCATTGAGATTAAAATTGTAGGTAAAAATAAATTTTCTATTAAAAAGCAGAATCTTACATAAACTATATACAGCATTTATAAAACCATGCTGTTATCTATTTAGTGAATTATCCAGCTTCTCCCCAAATGTAGGAGAATTTTAAATTTTACTTGCTTTAGCCTGTCTAAATTATAGTAGTCCTAACTGGACTTCCTTTTCTCTTGCATTATATCCTTCCTTGTTCTGACATCCTTTAGTGGCTGCCCCTCATCTACTGAAATAGAATAAAATCCATCTAGTACCTAGCCTGATTTTTAGTCTTAACTCAGTTTATCTTTCAGGCCTATGTATTCTCTCTCCACAATCAGGACTCTTCCATTTAGACTAATCTGTGCATTCATTTACCCATACACTTGTATGTTGTGCTCATTTCTTCTTCTGTGGCTTTTCTTACCTCCTTGGTCAGTTAGCTTTTGCCTTGAAACAAACCATTCCAAAGTTCAGAGGCTAGAACAATAATCATTTATTAACTATTCCATCTGTTGGCAGTTTGGGCTCAGCAGAATGGCAATCTTGTCTGGGTTCACTTAAGTGAGGCAGCTTGGATTTCTTCACAATTTGGGTTCCAAAACCAGCAAAAGAGGGCAAGTTTCCAGCGCTTAAGTGCTTTGCAAGCTTCTGGGTCATGTTTGCTTATGTCTCATTGGTCAAAGCAAGTCACAGGGCTTGGATAGAGAAAGAAACTATATCTCTTCATGGGAGTTGCAGCAAGATTATATTGTAAAGGGAAGTGTATTAGGTCTGTCCAGGAGGTATCCAGCCACATAATATGAAAAAATAGAGACATTTATTAAAGAAAATGCAAGATGAAAGAAACATTGTACGTAGGACAATGATGCTTCGATCTCCTTCAAAGTAGACATCTTGGGACCTCAGGCATTTCTTCCAATCACTATCAGCTGCCCCATGGTATTTTTCTGAATCTCATTGACAGTCTGAAACCTCTTCCTGTTCAAAGGTGATTTTAGTTTTGGGAAAAGCCATAAGTTGCAGGTGCTAAATCTGGGCTGTAGGGGGTCCAAGTCACCTGGGTGATCTGATGTTTCACCAAAAAACTCTGCATGAGAGGTGATGCATATCTAGGCACATTGTCATGATGATGCTGCCCATCACCAGTTGCCCATAGCTGTGGTATTCTGAATCACTGGAATAGTTTCATTTGAGGAATGTTCTCAAAATTTGATGCAGATTCACTGCTCTACTTGCTCAGTCATTTTGAATGCAGTGGCCACACAGTACACACGCTCATTCAAGGGCATCTACCACCCCCACTGACTAGTACAATGAAGCCTTCACTGTTCACGCATGTGCATTCCAGCCCACTCTCCTTGGCTGCCAGGTTACATTGATGCCACACAAACTGTTCTTGTTACATTAACAATGGCTGGACTATTTCCAGACAGACCTTGTATAAAGAAATGGAAGGAATTGTGGCTATTTTGCAATCTACCAAACCACTATAAATTGTATCCACCTCCTCTCAGAAACTTTGTATGATCACCCTGTCCCAGGCGTTATACTTCTTTCTACTCTTTAATATATGTATAACATTTATTGAATGACCATATGATGAATTTTCAAACTGACTCTCAATTATTTGCTTGAGGACTACTTAATTTCAATCAATCACGTAGGAGATGAAAGACATCTCATTCTTTCTTACATTCATTAAAAATTTATTGGAAGTTGTTCTGTGATAAGTATTATGCTAATACTAAGAGTACAAAGATGAGTAGAGTTCTGCTCTTGAACTGAGAAATTCATAGCCTAATAGGAAGACCTTGTAAATTCTGTATGTGATTCTAAGCCTGTTTCTTTACTCTCAATCTAGATTCCTGCTCATGCGCAATTTAGAGGTTAATTGGATATTCACCATTACATAGATGGGACAGTCTTCTGCTGTCTATCTCACTGCCAGGGGGTTGTTGCCTAATCTATTTTGTGTCTGGCTTTCTCTGCCTCTGGTTTATATGATTATATTACTTGTTAATGTTCTTTGTATAAGACATATTAATTATAGAGTACATAAAACATCTTTAAAGAATAATTATAAAGCCAAATGGTGAAGAAATTGAACATTACCAGTGTTTTAGAAACCCCTTCCTGATAGCATCACCCTTCTTTACTGCCCAAAAATTCATTCTTGTGATTTTTGTGAAAAGTCATGTTCTTCCTTTTTTTTTTAATAGACTTACTACCTATGTTTGTATCCCTATTTAACATAGTTTAGTTTTACTCATTTTTGAACTTTATATAAAAGGACTTGTATATATACTTTTGTTTTGCTTGGTTTTGTTTTCAGTGGCCTTTTTGAGAGTCATTCATGTGTAGCAGTAGTTTCTTCATTTTCAATTTAGTATATTTTTTGTGGTAAGTAGGATAATGGTCCCCCAAAGATACTCATGTCTTACTGCCTGAAGCCTGTGAATAGAGTAAGTTACCTTGTACAACAGAAGGGACTCTGTAGATGTGATTAAGTTAAGGCTCTTGGGATGAGAAGATTATCTTTGATTATCTGGGGGAGTTTCATGTAATTACAAGGAGACTTATAAGAGGTAGGCATATATATTTTGTCAGAGAAAAATAAATTGTGATGATGGAAGGAAGCAGAGTTCAGAGAGAGATATTTGAAGATGCTACATTACTACCTTTGAAGATGGAGGATGGAGCCATGAGCTACAGAACGCAGGCAGCTTTTAGAAAATGGAAAAGGCAAGGAAAGGTATTCTCCCATAGAGTCTCCAGAAAGAAGCATAGCCTTGCTGACACCTTGATTTTAGCCCTAGGGAAGCCTGGACTTCTGATATCCAGAACTGTAAGATTATAAATTTGTGTTGTTTTGTCACTGAATTTATGGTAATTTGTATGTCAGCAGTAGAGATCTAATACTTTTTTTTTAACTGTATGAATACACTACAATTTATCCATTCTTCTCTTGCTGGACATTTTGGTTGTTCCGGTTTTGGGCATTTATGGACAGTATAGCTACGAATATGCTTGAATATGTTTTCTGGCATGCAAGAGAGAAGAGTGTTTGTTGGATAAATACCTAGGGAAAGAGTTACTACGTCACAGGGTGAGCATATTTGCAGCTTTACTTTATAATACAGAACTGTTTTCCAAAGTACGTTCCTACTAGCAGTGTATAAGAGTATAATTTTTTTTATTTTTAAAGAATTTCTTTGATATTCACTATGATAATACTTCCTTCCTTTAGGTAGATGGGTACTCAAAATTTGCTTCAAGTCAAAACACATTTGGGATCTAATTTATACTTATTCCAATCTAGAAATAGTAGGTGACATTGGATTATTTTTATTCCTTTTTTGATCAGGTAATTTTCTATTAACTTTAAGATCAAAATGCTGTCATTTAATTTGTAATCTCAGTTGTAATTTTTTTCTTGCTGACAGAAACATTTTTATATGAATTTGATAAGTAGTAGTTGTATAATAGGTTTAAATGCTAATATTCTTTTAACATTCAAGCAGTGCAGGGACCATTTTAGACAGTATTATGTCTGTAAATGTGACTATTTTCCTTTCTATTGGTTAAGAAGCATGCAAAATTATGAACCACTATTTATTGAGCACAGTGTGCCAGCACTGTGATAAATAAATACTTTACAAATATCATATACTAGTATTATCACTTTTAATCTTTAAATGTCCACTGTTATCCCTTTTTTATAGATAAGGAACTTGAAGCAGAGAGACATTAATTAATGGGCCCTAGGTTATACAGCCGGGATTTGAATCTAGGTAGTGAGGTCTTAATCTCTATTTCAAAGGGGGAGGAGGGAGCATGGAGCAGGGGTGGTCTCTGAAGTTAGAAAACAGTAAACACACTGCAGTGTTATGTTATTTTCTCAGATAATACTCGTACAGATATTTCTCTTCATTTAGTTTGGTCTGGTTTATGTTTTTGGAATACTTATACAATTTTTCTTTTTCATTTGCCTTTTGTGCCTCTTATTTTTATCTTCATTCTGTTTATTTCTCATTTTCCATTCATCTTTTTGTTGCATTTGTGCATGTGTATAAAATATGACTTTTAAATTACATGCAGTTTGATGTTTCATTTTCAGTTGATTAATTTACTTCAACTATCTATTGATAAAATGTAAAGTGTATAATTTTTATTTTGACAGAGAATATAATGATTATGATACGGTCTTCATCTTGATGGAGTTTGTAATCTAGGGGATTGTCAGTGCTTGCTTATTAACTTGCCAACTATTTTCTTCTCAATCTTTTTCTACCTAGCAAATGTTTCAAGTGATTTTCACCACATGTTATTTTACAAATTAAATCTCCATTTAGTACGTTCTCTCTGTATTTTGATCTTCATTGGGTCTGTTTTGGCAACACCTCCAGATTTGGCATCATTGTCTGAATTTATCAGCATGCTCTTTATTCCTTCTTTTAGGTCATTGAGGATATTGCCAAGGAAGAATTTATTTAATTGTTCTCTTTTAGTATCTAGATAATTATACCAAGATTGATTAATTTTGTTACTAGCATTACCGAAAAAATGAGTCCCAAGTAATTATTTGACAGCATTGGTGCTACAGCCAATTACATTAATTTTTCAGATGTAATTCGTGATGTGGAATCAAAAAGAACACGTGCTCTAGGTACAACTTTGAGATATGGTTGCCTATACAAACAAAGCCTATTGTATTGCAATAGTTATCTATGGCTGCATAACAAAATACCCAAAACTTGTGTTTTAAAACATCATTTATTGATTTCTCAGTGTCTGGGTCAGGATTTTGGGTGTGACTCACGAGGTAGTCTGTTTCAGGGTCAGTCAGTCACAGGCGTAGGTCAAGGTAGGCTGTAGTCAGCACAAGGCCCAACTGGAGAAAGGATCCATTTCCAAGCTCACTCTTTGTGGGCGGTTGGAGTTGAGGGCCTTGATTCCCTGCTAGATGCTGATACAATACCTATTAAAAGTGGAATCAGTACTGCTAGCAAAAGCTGCCTTCAGTTCCTTGCCATGTGGGCCTTTCCTCGGCAGCTCCCTTATCAGTGCAAGCAAGTAGGAAGAGCCAAAGGGAATGCCCATAAGGTAGATGCCACAGGCTTCTGTAATACCTCTGGGAGGTGACATCCTGTGACTTGTGCTGTATTCTATTCATTACAGACAAGTCACTGGATCCACGCACACTCAAGGGGAGAGGATCAATAGCACAAGATGGTGTTCATTGAGAGCCATTTTAGAAGCAATCTAGCATACCTTGGTAGCTTAAAGGATTCTGGGCTTTTCCCCTAGGGTTCATTTCCAAATTGGAAAAGGTGCATTCTTAAATTGACTTCAGTGTTCTGAAGGATTCTATGTAAGATAACATTTTGTTCCATGATCTTTTCATTGATAATTTAAAATGAGATAGATCTTGGAGCCTGTGAAAGTCTGCTGGGAACAGGACTTGTATAACGACAAATAACGTATGTTTCGAAGGCTGTGGTCCAAGGCCATTTTTACTGGCTATAAGCGGGATCTCCAGAACCAGAGGGAGCACACAGCTCTTCTTAAAATTGAAGATGTATATGTTTGAGATGAAACTGCATTCTATCTATTGCCAAGAGATGTGTTTGTGTGTACAAAACAAAGAAAAATGCAGCAACTCTTGGTGGCACAAAACCAGAGTAACTGGAGAAAGGTAACTCATGCTTATAGTAACAGTGGTATGGTTCATGCTAAATCCCGAAGCAGCATTCTTGCTAAGGCCGTTGGACACAGAATCTGTGTAATGCTGTACCCCTCAAGGATTTAAAATTAATGAAAAGTAAATAAAATGGATTTGTTTTCTTAATATAAATAAATACATAAATAAATAAAGTGAGATAGTGATAATTATTTGAAATTGTACTTATATCTGAGGGATACCTAGTAGTTTTATTTAAAATTTAAATTTTTTTCTTTGTTAAAAATATAACATTTACCATTTTTAAGTGTACAATTTAGTGACATTAAGTACATTCACGTTGTTGTGCAGTCATCACCATCATCCATCTCCAAAACTTCATCTTCCCATAATGAAACTCTGTACATATTAAACCCTAAGTCCCTATTAAACACTATTACCCACTCCTTGCAGCCCCTGGCAACCACTAGGCAGAAACTGCTTTCTGTCTCTAAGAATTTGACTACTCAAGGTACCTATTATAAATGGAATAATATATTTTACACTACTTGTTATGGCTGCCTCATTTCATTTAGTGTAATATCTTCAAAGTTTATTCATGTTGTAGCATGTGTAAGAATTTCCTTTCTTTTTAAGATTGGATAATATTCCATTGTATGTACTACATTTTGTTTATCCGTTCACCTGTCACTCGAGATGGACAACTTTGTATAATAAAAAAGTAATATACACTGATACAAAAATTTAAAGATTTAGTGAAGAGTTAAATACCAAATAGATAACTTCTAAATTTCACTTTGTTACCCACACTGAATTGTAATTGAACAATGGCCCTCTCTTCAGGAAATACTGTGCTGGAAATTCTGGAAACTGGTAAATTATATTTGGATGAGTTTAAAGTTAATGATCTATTTCCTAATGCTACCTTAATATGAAGTCACATTTGGTCTGTTTAAGCAGAATTAATTGTAAATTAATCTGTTCTTCCAGGCTACAAAAATGTCCCCAGCGTTTTGCTGATGTATGTAGATGTATCAGCATTAAACTACTCTTTAGAGAGTGACGAGAACTATAGAAGTGGGAATCCCTTTGTTTTTAACCTACATATACCATTAATTTTGAAGTGAATTTATTGTAGAAATCATGTTCATTTTGATAATCTGTCTCTTCAGTGGTGTGTTTAGGCCATTTATATTTATTCACTTTTTTATTGATTTTTTTAATTGATTTTTTTTAGACAAAGAGAGGGGCAGGGGAGAGAAAGAAACATTGATTCGTTGTTCCACGTATTTATTCATTAATTGGTTGATTCTTGTATGTGACCTGACTGGGGATGGAATCTGCAACCTTGGTGTATGCAGATAATATTCTAACTGACTGAGCTCCCCAGACAGGACCTTTTTAAATTGATTCAAGAGAGACAGACATACATACATCGATTTGTTGTTCCACTTATTTATTTTTTTATTGGTTGCTTCTCGTATGTGCCCTGACCAGGAATGGAACCCCCACAACCTTGGCATATCAGGATGGTGCTCTAACCAACTGAGCTACCTGGCCAGGGACTTACTCATTTTTAATTAAAGTTGACATACAACATATTAGTTTTAGGTATACAACACAGTGGCTTAACATCTATATTCCTTACAAAGTGATCACCATATGTCCAGCAACCATTTGTTACTGTACAGTTATTACAATGTTATTGCTGATAGTCCCTTTGCTGTGCATTGCATTTCAGTGACTTATTTATTTTATAACTAGAACTTTGTGCCTCTGAATACCCCTCATTGTTTTTTGCTCTACCTACTGACACCTTTTTCTCTGGCAACTCTGTTTGTTGCCTGTGTCCATGAGTCTGTTTCTGTTTTGTTTCATTTTTTTATATTTCACATATAAGTGAAATCATATATTACTTGTCTTTCTTAGTCAGACTTGTTTAACTTAGTATAATACTCTCTAGGCCCATTCATGGTGTTGTAAGTGGGAAGATTGTGTTCTTTTTATGGTTCAGTAATATTTTATATTTAGTAATATTCTACTATATATAATAATGGAATTTTTATGTACGTAAAAGAATGTTACTAGCCATAAAAAGAACACACACACACCTCACATCTTCTTTATCCATTCAGCTATCTATTGCATCTCTATCTTGGCTATTGTATATAATGCTGCAGTGAACACAGGGGTGCATATATATTTTTGAATCAGTATTTTTGTTTTCTTGGGATAAATGTCCAAAGGTGGAATCACTGGGTCATATGGTAATCCTATTTTTAATTTTTTTACGAACCTCCATACTGTTTTCCAGGGTGGCTGTACCAGTACAGCCCCACCTTCTTGGCAACACTTGTTATTTCTTGTGTTTTTAACAGTAGCCATTTGGCAGGTATGAAATAATATCTCTGTGGTTTATTTTGCATTTCTCTGAGATGTTAAGCATCTTTTCATGTGTCAGTTGGCTATCTGTATATCTTTGGAGAAATGTCTGTTCAGGTCCTCTGCCCATCTTTTAATCAAATGTTTGTTTTTTTGATGCTGAGTAGTATGAGTTCTTTGTATATTTTGGGTATTAATCCCTTGTGGGATATATCATTTGCAAATATTATATCTTCTTCCATTCAATAGGTTGCCTTTTCATTTTGTTGATGGTTTCCTTCATTGTGCAAAAGCTTTTTAGTTTGATGTAGTTCCATTGGTTTATTTTTGCTTCTTTAGTTCTTGCCAAGGAGTAGTATCCAAAAAAATATTGCTATGACTGATATTGAAGAGTTTACTGCCTATATTTTTTTGTAGGAGTTTTATGATTTCAGGTTTTACATTTACGTTTTTAATCCATTTTGAACTTATTTTTGTATATGGTGTAAGAAGGTGATCTAACTTTTACTTTTTTATTTTTTTGGCATGTATCTGTCCAGTTTCCCTGACATCATTTATTGAAAAGACTGTTTTTTTCCCATGTCTACAAATATTCTTGCTTCCTTTGTCATAGAGTAATTGGCCATATATGTGGATTAATTTCTGGGATTTCTATTCTGTTGATCTATGTTTCTGTTTTTGTGGCAGAACTATACTGTCTTGATTACTGTAGCTTTGTGTAGTGCAGTTTGAAATCGGGAAGTATAATACCTTCAACTTTGTTCTTGTTTCTCAAGATTGCTTTGGCTATTTGGGGTCTTTAATGTTCTCAAATAAATTTTAGGGTTATTTGTTCTAGTACTGTGAAAAATACCATTGGTATTTTCATAGGGACTGCATTGAATCTGTAGATTGCTTTAGGTAGAATGGACATTTTAACAAGATTAAGCTCTCCAGTCCATGAGCACCCTATATCTTTCCTTTTATTTGTGTGTTCATTTTTTTAAAATTTATGGAGTTGAGAGAAAAATATTGATTTGTTATTCTTTCCATACATGCATTGATTGGTTGATTCTTGCATGTCCTGATTGGGGATCAAACCCCCAACCTTGGCGTATTGGGACAGCACTCTAACCAACTAGGCCACCTGATGAGGGCTTCGGTGTTTTCATCAGTGTCTTTTAGTGTTCAGAGTACAGGTCTTTCTCCTCTTTGGTTAAATTTATTTCTAGGTATTCTTTTTGATACACTTTGTGAATGGGATTGTTTTCTTAATTTCTTATTCTGATAGTTCATTGTTAGTGTATAGAAACACCACAGATTTCTGTATATTACTTTTGTTTCCTACAGTTTCACTGAATTTATTAGTTCTAATAGATTTTTGTGGAGTCTTTCGGATTTTCTGTATAGAGTATTATGTCATCTGCAAATAGTGACAGGTTTACTTCTTTACTTCTAATTTGGAGGCTTTTTCTTTTTCTTGTTTGATTGCCGTGGCCAGGATTTTCAGTACTATGTTAAATAAAAGCAGTTAGGGTGGGCATTCTTGTCTTGTTCCTGATTTTAGGGGAAAGGCTGTGAGCTTTTTACTGTTGTTATGATGTTAGTTTGGATTTGCCGTATGTGGCCTTTAATATGTTGAGATATGTTTCCTTTATACCCACTTTGTTGAGAGTTTTAATTATAAATGGATGTTGAATTTTGTCAGATTTTTTTCTGCATCTATTGTGATCATATTTTTTATCATATTTTTTTCTTTCATTTTCTTTATGTGGTGTGTTGCATTGATATGCAGGTAGTGATTTATCCTTGCATTTTTGGAAAGAATCCCACTTGAATATGAGGTCAGTTCCTTTTAGTGTATTGTCGAATTTGGTTTTCTAATTATTTTGTTGAGAATTTTTGCATCTGTGTTCATCAGAGATATTGGTCTGTAACTAGTTTTGGTATCAGGGTAAAGATGATCTCATAGGATGTTTGGAAGCATTCCTTTTCCTTCAATTTTTGGAATAGTTTGAGAATGATATGTATTAATTCTTAAAATGCTCAGTAGAATTCACCTATGAAGTCGCCCAGTCCTGGGTTTTGGTTTGTTGGAGTTTTTTGATTTCTGATTTGATTTTGCTTTTAGTGATTGGTCTGTTCAGATTTTTTGTTTGTTCCTGATTCAGTCTTGGAAGATTTGTATGTTTCTAGGAATTTATCCATTTCTTCTGGGTCTTCCTGTTTGTTGGCATGGAATTGTTCACAATATTCTCTTATGATCCTTTGTATTTCTCTAGTGTCAGTTATAACTTCTCGATCATTTGTGATTTTACTTATTTGGGCCTTCTTTTTCTCAGTGGGTCTGGCTGAAGGTGTATCAGTTTTGTTTATCTTTTCAAGTTCTTAGTTTCATCTATCTTTTCTATTGTGTTTTTAGTATCTATTTAATTTATTTCCATTTTATTTTTTATTTCCTTTCTTCTCATTTTGGGCTTTTTGTTTTCCTTTCCTAGTTCCTTTAGGGGTAAGGTTAGATTATTCATTTGAGGTTTTTCTTGTTTCTTGAGGTAGACCTGTGTTGCTATTGACTTCGGTCTTATAACTGCTTTTGCTGTGTCCCATAGATTTTGGAGCATTGTGTTTACATCTTCTTTTGTCTCAAGGTATTTCCTAAATTTACTTTTTGATTTCTTCTTTCACTCATTGGCTGTTTAGTAGCATGTTGTTTAGCGTCCACATGTTCATGTTTTTTTCCAGTTTTATTTCTAGTTTCATTCTGTTTTGGTCAGAAAAAATGCTTGATATAATTTCAGTCTTCTTAAATGCATTGAAACTTGTTTTGTGGCCTACCACGAGATCTATTCTGGATAATGTTTGATGTGCACTTGAAAAGAAGTGTATTCTGCTGATTTTAGATGGAATGTTCTGTAAATATTTATTTAATCCAACTGGAATAGTATGTTGTTTAAGGCCAATGTTTCCTTGTTGATTTTATGTCTGGATGGTCTATTCATTGATTTAAGTGGGGCATTAAAGTCCCCTGATCTTATTGTGTTACTGTCACTCTTCCCATTTATGTCTTAATATTTGCTTAATGTGTTTAGGTGCTCTGTGTGGAACGCATATATGTTTACAAATGTTACATCCACTTGTTGGAATGGTCCCTTAACATTTTATGCGTCCTTTCCTTCTTTATCTTGTGTTACAGTCATTGTTTTAAAGTCTATTTTGTCTGATAAAAGTATTGCTACCCCTACTTTCTTTTCATTTCTGATTTTATGAAATATCATTTTCTATCTCTTTACTTTCAGTCTGTGTCTTTAGATCTGAAACGGGCCTCTGAAAGTAGCATATGTATATGAGTGTTGTTTTTTATTCTACCACCCTTTGTCTTTTGGTGGGAGCATTTAGGCAATTTATATTTAAAGTAATTAATTAATAGCTATGTAGTTACTGCCATTTTATTCATTATTTTTTTGGAAGTTTTTGTAGTTCTTCTCTGTTTCTTTCTTCTCTTGCTCTCCTCCCTTGTGTCCTGGTTACTTCCTTTAATGTTATCTTAGGATTCCTTTCTCATTTGTGTGTGTGTGTGTGTGTGTGTGTGTGTGTGTGTGTGTGTGTGTGTGTGTTTTATAGGTTTTTGGTTTATGGTCACCATGAGATTCACGTATAACAACTTACATTTACAGCAGTCTATTTTACATTGATGGTTGCTTAAGTTTGAACACAGTCTAAGAGGACTCCATATTTACTCATCACCCTCCCCCTCGTTTTGTTTTTGATATCATATTTTCCATCTCTTTTCTGTATGTGTGTATCCCTTTTAATTATTGTAGATAAAAATGATTTTACTACTTTTGTCTTTTAACCTTTATGCTAGCTTTATAAGTGTATGAGCCACTACTTTTACTGAATGTTTGCCAGCGAGTTTTTTCTTTCATGTTTTTTTTTTATTGTATTCTTTTGCATTACCATTTAGTTCCCTTATACTCCACTTGCCCCACCCACCCACAATCCCCACACTGTTGCCTATGTCTATGCATCCTTTTTCCTTTTTGCTCAATCCCTCCACCCCCTTCTCTTCTTTCCTTAGCTGTCATCCTGCTCTCTATCTAGGAGTCTGTCCCTATTTTGCTTGGTAGTTCAGTTTGTTCATTAGATTCTACATATTAGTGAAATCAGATGGTATTTGTCTTTCTCTGACTGGCTTATTTCACTTTGCACAATGTTCTCCAGGTCTATCTATACTTTACAAAGAGTAAAACTTTCTTCTTTTTTACAGCCAAGTTGTAATCTGTTGTGTAAATGTGCCATAGTTTTATCCCCTCACTTACTGATGAACACTTGGGCTGCTTCCGTATCTTGGCGATTGTAAATAATGCTGCAGTGAACATGGGGTGCTTATGTTCTTTCAAATTAGTATTTGGGGTTCCTTCAGATACATTCCCAGAAGTGGAATCTCTGGGTCAAAAGGCAGATCCACTTTTAATTTTTTGAGGTATCTCCATACTGCTTTCCACAGTGGCTGTACCAATCTACATTCCCACCAACAATGCAAAAGGGTTCCCCTTTCTTCACATCCTCACCAGCACTTGTTTGTTGATTTACTGATGAAAGCCATTCTGACAGGTATGATATGATATCTCATTGTGGTTTTACTTTGCATTTCTCTGATGATTAGTGATGTTGAGCCTGTTTTCATATGTCTATTGGCCATCTTTCTGTCCTCTTGGAGAAGTATCAATTTGGGTCCTTTGCCCATTTTTTAATTGGGTTGTTTGTTTTTTTGGTATTGAGTTTTGTAAGTTTTTAATAAATTTTGAATATTAACCCCTTATCAGTGTATTGGTGAATATGTCCTTCCATTCTGCCAGTTGTCTTTTTGTTTTGTTGTTGATTTCCTTTGCTGTGCAAAAACTTTTTAGTTTGATGTAGTCCCATTTATTTTCCCTTTTGTTTCCCTTGCCTGAAGAGATATATCAGATTAAATATCACTATGAGCAATGCCTGAGATTTTACTGCCTGTATTTTCTTCTATGATTTTTATGGTTTCAGGTCTAACATTTACATTTTAATCCATTTTGAATTTATTCTTGTGTGTTGTGTAAGAAGGTAGTCTTGTTTCATTTTTTGCACTTATCTGTCCAATTTCCTATATTTTATTTTTAGTTTCATAAACCATTAATAAATAAAGTGATTACAGATGTATTTGAATTTAGGTAAAACATTATTTGTTTTATATTTATGTCCTCTGTTTTTATTCTTTTATTTCTTCTTTCCTACCTTCTTTTGGGTTATCTTAACATGTTTTGGTGTTCTATTTTATCTCATCTGTTTTTCCTTTTCACTATGTTTTACTGAATAGTTGTATTTTAAGTGGTGGATGGAGGGTTTACAATATACATACCTAGTTTTTCAAAGTCTACTAAAATTATATTACTAGCCCAAGGGGGATGCAGAAATGTGATCACCATCATATAGATCTCTTTAACATTCCACCTTTATGTTGTAGTAGTCTTTTGAATTATATCTGTGTATATGGAAAAATTTTTTCAGACAGTGTTATAATTTTTGCTGTTGGCAAGCATATTTTAAAGAATGTAAGAGGAGATGAGTCTGTAATATTTATGTAGATTTATGTTGCTCTTTCTTCATTCCTGTTGTTCTGTTTCCCTTTGTACCCCTTTCTCAGAAGAATTTTTCTGGGATAATTCTTTCCCAGAAGCTCGTCTGAGAACACATAATCTTAATTCTTCTACACCTGAGGATGTCTTTCCAGGATTACCCCTCAATACAGAATTCTTGGCTGACAGTGCTTTTTATTTTCAGTACTTTAAAAATGTTTTTCTATTACTTTCTAGATCTTGCCATAGGTTGTTGTATATCTTGTTTCTTGTGATGTGTAATATAAGCTCTTTTATTTTCTATGCCATTTGTTAGAGAAACTGGGATTTACTGTCTTTTAGGACAGGGGTCCCCAACCCTCAGGTCATGGTACTTGGTCCACAGCCTGTTAAGCACCAGCTGTGAGGGAAACTCCTGTCTGTCTCCTCTGCAACCCCAACCCCAATCGCTCCCATGCACAAACGTGGGGACCACTGCTTTAGGATATTCGGCATTATGGATTTAGCTCATTGTATCCTCATGTTGACATTTAACATATGCTCCTTGTCCCTTATTTTTATAACCTGATAATTAAATTTAGATGTTTGATTAGAGTTAGGCTCTTTTTTCTCTTTTTTTGGTAGGATAGTTTTTAGGTGGTACTGAGAAGATTTTATTGTGTTATATCAGGAAGCACTGATGTTTTTGTCTTGCGTTTTAGTGATGTTCAGATTGATCAGTGGGTTTCACTTGATCCTTTTGTATTAAAGATCCCCTTCCATTTTATGTACTTTATGATTTTAGCAGCTGTTGATGGTTGTTGCCTAGAGTCATTATTTCACCAGGGAATTGGAATTCGTAAGTCTAGGTGATTTTCTTATTTGTTCATTTCTTCTGCATTTATTAGCCATGATTGATTGAATAAGCTGCCCTCATCATCTCTTTGGTTTTTCTAGAACTACTCTTCATATCAGAAAGACAGGATAAATGCTTGATTCTTTCTACTTACTTTCCAACTTTCAAAATAGTTATTTTCTTGCAACCTCCAAAATTGACCAAAGAGGATTGATTTTTTTTTCTTTTTTGAGTGTTATTATGAATTTATGGGCATCTATATTTTTGATGTTTTCCAATCATTGCAATTACTTTTCTTGTGTATGCTCAAATTATTTCATGTTTGGCAAATGAGAATTCTGTTAGTTGTCTCTGATTTCCTTTTGACCTGCCTGTAGTAGTGTTGTTAACATTTTTGCTTTCTCATTTGACAAGATGTCATATATTTAGTTCGTATACAGTTTCCTGTGCCAAACCTGGAGTAAGCCATTTCTTTAAGGAGCCCTGATTTATTTTAGTTGGAAATGATGTTTAGAGTCTACAATCTAGAAGTAGGGGTGCTGCTTGCTACTGGGTTATCATTGCTTTTAGGCCTTTTCAGGCCAATCCTTATGCCAAATCTTATACCATAATTTCTTGATTGTCTGATACTTGGTACGTAGCTGATTCCTAGGGGCGTTTCCTGGGAACAGTGTTCTTTGAATTCTGTGTGTTCATAACTGCTTATTTCATTTGGTCTTGAAGATTAGTTTGGCAGGATAGAACATCCTTGGCTCACATTTTATTTTCTTCGGTATTTAAATATATAATTCTATTGCCTCCTAATACAACCTGTGTGTGCCAGTGTTTGCTGTCAGTCTAATTTTCTTTCTGTTATAAGTAATCAGTACTTTCTGCGTGATGCCCAGTGAAATTTTTTTCTCCTTTAAAATCTAGTAGTTTTATTAGGCTATGTCTTGGTGTTGAGCTTCTGAGTTGTTTTCTGAGGTATGTGGTATACCATGTCAATGTGCAGATTTAGCCTTTTTTTATTTCTAGAAAATTTTCTTGAACTACTGTGGCTAATATTTGGTCTCATATGTTTCCTATTGTAGGGCCTTCTATAGTATGTATTTTGTATTTACTTTGCCTTTTTAAAATCACTTGATTTTTAAATAAAAAAAATGTTTTTTCATTTTTCTCTTTTTTTCACCACTATTTGTATGGTGTCTCCTCTTACATTTCTAGTAAGCCTTTCTAGTTGAGCCTTTATTTCTTTTTCTTTCATTTCCAATCCTTTTCTGAGTTCACTCAGGTTTCCATTTATGCCTTCCTGTTTCATAGCTCTCTCATTTAAGAGCTTTTCTAATTATGATTTATGTTACCTTAAAGCTTCTGTTTCTTATGTTAGTCCCATAATATTAAGTCATAGTTTTTATCTCCTTTAGGCCATATTTTTCTGCTGTATATTAATTTACTGTAGGCTGGCTGTTTATGTTGTTCTCTTTTTCTTACAATATATTTGTATTGCGTTTGATCAACAGCCCTTTTTTATGGCTCATGTTTATTTCCAATGCATTTTAAGTGCATTATGTAACGTTGTAAAATTTTGTTAGCCCTGATGATTATAAGCTCTAACTGAAAACCTATTAAACTTTAAGCTGTTGTAAATTGGATACCATATCTTTTTCTTTAGCAGTATGTTCTACTTAGGATAGTGGTCTGGATCAAGTGCTGTTGACACCATACCTTCCCTGTAGGTTAGCAATCTCAGCTATTGTAAATTATATGTGTTATAATGTAATGTTTTTGTAATGTCTAGCTATTTCATTGGGTATCTGTAATGGAAAGGTAAGAACTTCTTAAAAATATGCACTTAACAGCTTTTGGAACTGAGTTTGTGGGTCCCCCCCTTCCTTTTCAACAAAGCAACTTAATCAGTGTGTAGGATTAGCAGTGCTACTTGGTGCTGGTATGTTTGTATTAATTAGTTAGCCCTGATATGCTGTTGCTGTTTCTTTTGTTCTAGGTTAAATGGAAACCACCCTTAGGAGCTGGATGCCTGTGTAGCCTTTCTATCATATCAGTGAATTGCAATGAGTGGAGGAGGAGAGCAACCGGATATCCTCAGTGTTGGTATTCTGGTCAAAGAAAGATGGAAAGTGGTAAGTGTACATCTCAGAGGTTGGAGAGAGGAAGAGAGAGCATCTTTGGAGGGTAATTTTTAGTGTCTTGATAAAAAATAGTGTTTCATTACAGAATAATACATAGATTGCTTGCTAAAGCAGTTATTTTCAGTTTTTTACCTATGATTCTTTAGTTTATGCTTTAATTCTTACTCTTGCTTTATATAATAGTAAATTTTTCTAACTTCTGATAGCCAATATTGAATAATGTAAATAAAAGTGTACTTAGGAAAAGAACAAATTTTTAAAAATATAGTACAATGAACTGCTCTTTCTTTTTAAACCTTTATTAAGGAAAATTGTAAGCATACATAAAAATAGTGACGCTGACATAGTGAGCCTCCACGTACTCATGCCCCAGCTTAAACAGCTGTCATTTATGGTCCATCTAGTTTCATCTTTTTAATCTCCCTCTCAAACTCTTTTTAAGCATATCTTTTCCCTTAGCATTTTTTCTATATGTACTTCAATATGTATTAATTTTAGAGAGAGAGAGAGACAGACAGACAGACATTGGTTTGTTGTTCCACTTATTTATGCATTTATTATGTGATTCTTACATGTTCCCTGACCGGGGATCAAACCTTGGCCTATAAGGACAATGCTCTAACCAACTAATCTACTCTGCCAGGGCCCAGTGTGTATCTCTAAAAAAATAAAGACTTGTTTTTAAAACATAATATCATTATTATACCTAAAAAATAATAATTTCCTAATATCATTAAGTATCCTTCCAGATTTTACATTCCCCTGATTTTTGTGTGTGTGTGTGTGTAAGATTTTATTTAGAGAGAGGGCAAGTCAGAGAGAGAGAGAGGGGGAGAGCAACATCATGTGAGAAAGAAACATCAATTGGTTGCTTTTCATATGCACCTCAACCAGGGACCTAACCCACAACCTCAGCATGTGCTCCTGACTAGGAATCAAACCAGTGACCTTTGCTTTGAGGGTTGATGCTCAACCAGTTGAGCCACACTGGTGTGGGCTGCCTTAATTGTTTTGTAAATTATTAGTATTTTAAATTGAATTTATTAGGTTGATATTGCTTAGTAAAATTATATAGGTTTCAGGTGTACAGTATTATAATACATCATCTGTATATTGTTTTGTGCATTCACCTCCCCAAGTCAAGTCTCCTTCCATGACCATTTATTCCCCCATACTCTCTTCTACCTGCCTGCAGTCCTCTTCCCCTGTAATAATCACCATGCTGTTGTTTGTTTCTGTAAGGGTTTTATTTGTGTGTGTGTGTGTGTGTTTTGTTTGTTTTGTTTAATCCCTTCACTTTTTTCACTCAGCCCTGCAACTCTCCTCCCCTCTGACAATTTTCAATCTGTTCTCTGTATCTATAAGTGTTTCTATTTTGTTTGTTAGTTTATTTTGTTCACTAGATTCTACATGAGTGAAATCATATGGTACTTGTTTTTTTCTGACTTGCTTATTTCACTTAGCATAATGCTCTCCAGATCCATCCATGCTGTTGCAAAGGAAAGATTTCCTTTATTTTTACTGCCGAGTAGTATTCCATTATATAAATGTACCACAACTTTTTTTTATACATTCATCTACTGATGAACACTTGGGCTGCTCCAAATCTTGGCTACTGTAAATAATGCTGCAATGAACATAGGGGTGCTCTTTCAAATTAGTGTTTTGGGGTTTTTTGGATATATTTCTAGAAGTGGTATTGCTGGGTCTTGAAGCAGTTTAATTTTTAATTTTTTTGAGGTGACTCCAACAGTGGCTACACCAGTCTGCATTATTACTTACAATGCATGAGGGGTCCCTTTTTTCCATACCGTTGCCAACACTTGTTTGTTGATTTATTGATGATAGCCATTCTGATAGGTGTGAGGTGATACCTCATTGTGGTTTTAATGTGCATTTCTCTGATGATTAATGATGTTGAGTGCTTTTCATATGTGTATTGGCCATGTGTAAGTCCTCGTTGGAGAAGTGTCTATTCAGTCAGGTTCTTTGCTTATTTTAATTGCATTGTTTGTGTTTTTGGTGTTGAGTTTTATAAATTCTTTATAAATTTTGGGTATTAACCCTTTATCAGATGTATCAGTGTATATGTTCTCCCATTCAATGGGTTTTCTTTTCATTTTATTAATGATTTTCCTTTCATGCAAAAACTTTTCAGTTTGATGAAGTCCCATTTGTTTATTTGTTTCTTTTGTCTCCCTTGCCCAAGGTGATATATCAGAATAATTTTTTAATGATTTGAATCAAATTCAGAAATGTCTGGATGTTGCAATTGGTGATATATCACTTAAGTTATTTAATTTTTAGGTTTTTTAAAAATTTCTTTTCACTTACAATTTATTAGTTGGAGAAACGAG
Organism: Pteronotus mesoamericanus; assembly: GCF_021234165.1. Classification (NCBI taxonomy): domain Eukaryota; kingdom Metazoa; phylum Chordata; class Mammalia; order Chiroptera; family Mormoopidae; genus Pteronotus; species Pteronotus mesoamericanus. Next base: position 21,946,186 of record NW_026555065.1, read on the forward strand.
GCCATTTGCCTGTACAGTTTCCCATGGTTTGAGTTCTTCTGATTGCTTCCATAGTGTTACCATGTTCCTCTGTCATGTGGTTTATGTAAATTGTTAATTCTATATAGAGGTTTGATTAAATCTGAGATCAGATCTAATCTGAGGTGGGCATTTTTTAGAAAGGGTATTGTAGACTTTCAGTAGGAGGCACATAGTGTCAGATTCCCCGTCATTTTTGTGGTGTTAGTACAATGGGTCATCATTGTGTAGGTCTGTCAATTCACTAGGAATTGCAGGTTGGTGATATTCTAGCATTCTTTCATTTATTAAAGTACATTTATAAAGTATGTGATGATAAAATTTCTCATCAACTCTTTGATTCTTTAAGATACAATTTGATTAGGAAAAGAGAATAAATGCTTGATTCTTTTTCTTAATTTACCAATTTTCAAAATAATGAATTGGGCACTGGCTGCTGTATCTCAGGTGGTTGGAGCATTGATGGTCCCATAAACCGAAAGGTAGTAGGTTTGGTTCTCCGTCAGGGCACATGCCTAAGTTGTGAATTTGGTTTCCAGTCAGGGCGTGTACGAGGGGCAACTGATCAATGTTTCTCTCCCTCTCTCTTTTCCTCCTTTAACCTCTCTCTTAAAAAAACAGAAATCAATAAGCGTGTCCTTGGGTGAGGATAAAAAAATATATACTGAAATGGTTCCCTTGCATTGTCTGAAAGTGACTCGTGAGATTTTTAAAAATATAATTAATCATGGATTTAAACACATTTAATATGTTCTAGTTTATTGTAGTTATTACCTTGTTGAAGCTCAAATTGTCTGTGACTAAGGGGACACCCTTCAAGTTGCCTCCTGAGTTCTGTTAACATGATTATAAGAGTCTTTTGATGGCTTTCTTGCCCTGGTCTTGGAATCCAAAGTTTTTTCCATTGGCAGGTTTAGCAAAGCTATTTTAATGGCTTCCGTAATCTATGAACAGACTGAAAAAAGAAGATTCTTCTTTTAGAAATAAAAATTTTATTTTTATGGTACAGTGTTTTACTGATTAGTTAAATCAATAGGATTTGAAAATTTACTTGAGTAAATAAGAAAAAGACTATGCTATCATCACAGACTGGTGCAGGGAGATTCCAGCAATTGGTAATGTTTTATGTAAGTCAGTAATGAGTATTGCTTAGGTGAGAGCTTTGTACTAAGTGCTGTGATAAAGGTTGGTTGTTCGCCAGGAGACATATCAAAAGGTGGCAAATGAAACTATGCCTAACATAGTTGCTCTTCTGTGATAATTAGAGTTAATATATGTGTGTGGAGCATGTCACCCAAGTTTGGGAGGCATAGTGGCCATTTTAATGAGAAATTACACACTCATTGTTAAGGCTTGTGTTTTGATTATCTGCTGTTATATACCAAAGTACATAAAAGCTTAGAGGCTTAAAACAATTATTCATTTTAGTCACAATTTTATGGATTAGGAATTTGGGAAGTTTCCTTGGGTGGTTTGTCCCTTAACCATGTGGTACTAGCAGGGTTGGTTGAGTTGGAGGAATCAACTTCAGATGTTTTGTTTGGTGCCTTGGGGATCCCTAGTTTCCTCAGCCCCCAACCAGGTGGCTCATTTTTTTAGGACCGCTTCATAGGGCTGTAGCTTTTCAGGTGGCTGGCTCTTAAGAAACAGGTAACAGAAGCTATAAGGCTGGTTAAGGGCTATTATTAGAACTGATACAATGTTACTTTGCCATGTTCTATTGGCTAAAGCAGTCCCAAGATCCACACAGATTTAAGCCGGTGGGGAAATGCAACCTACCTCTTGATGGGAGAGAGGCAAGGTCACACTGAAGGAGCCAAAATGATGGGCAGTGTTGTTGTGGCCGTCTTTAGAAAACACAATCTGTCATAAGCCTTACTTTTAGTCTTTCTGTAGTCTGCATACCCCCATTGTACTAAACTGTCTCTGTTGCTTTCCGTCATAAGCACTGATGTCTCAGGGTTTTGTCAAGCTCAATAAAAAATTAATGCTCTACTATTATTCAAATGGCATTATAGGAATAGACCAAAAAGGAAAATCATTTACTTTAGATTTTTTTGTTTCAGGTTTATTTTATTTAATTTTTTCTTTTTCAATTACGGGTGACATACATTGTTATACTAGTTGCAGGCATACACCCCAGTGATTAGATATTACATAACTTACTAAGTGATCACCTCAATAAATCTCTCATCCATCTGACACCATACATAGTTATTAGAATATTATTGACTATATTCCCTATGCTGTACTTTACATCATCCCCATGACTATTCGGTAACAACCAATTTGTATCTCTTAATCCCTTCACCTGTTTTACCCATTCCCCCAGACCCCTCCCATCTGGCAACCATCAAAATGTTCTCTGTATCTAAGAGTCTGTTTCTGTTCTGCATGTTCATTTTATTTTTTAGATTCAATCGTTGCTAGACATGTATTGCCATTTTGTTTTTCATATTTTTTATTTTTTCTTCTTAAAAACATTTTAACACTTCATACAATAATGACTTGATGATGATGAACCCCTTTAGCTTTTTCTTGTCTGGGAAGCTCTTTCTGCCCTTTGATTCTAAATGATAGCTTTGTTGGATAGAGTAATCTTGGTTGTAGGGTCTTGCTTTTCATCACTTTGGATGTCTCTTGCCAGTCCCTTCTGGTCTGCAAAGTTTCTGTTGAGAAATCTGCTGACAGTCTTATGGGAGCCCCCCTGTAGGTAACTAAATGCTTTTTTCTTGCTGCTTTTAAGATTCTCTCCCTTTAACCTTTGCACTTTAATTACGATGTGTCTTGGTATGAGCCTCTTAGGATTCATCTTGTTTGGGACTCTGTTTCCTGGAGTTGTATGCCTATTTCACCAAGTTAGGGAAGTTTTCTGTGATTATGTTTTCAAATAGGTTTTCAAATCCTTGCTCTCTTCTCCTTTTAGCAGCCCCATGATATGACTGTTGGTATGCTTGAAGTTGTCCCAGAGGCTCCTTACGCTACCCTCATTTTTTGGGATTCTTTTATCTTTTTGCTCTTCTGATTGGGTGTTTTCTGCTTCCTTATCTTTCAAATCTCTGATTTGATCCTTTGCTTCATCTACTGTACTGTTGATTCCCTGTAATGTAGTCTTCATTTCAGTTAATGTATCCTTTATTTTTTTCACTGGTTCTTTTTTATGTTTTCTAGTTCCACTCTTTTTTTTTTTTTAAATTTCATTTATTCATTTTTAGAGAGAGGAGAAAGGAAGGAGAAAGGGAGAGAAACATCAATGTGTGGTTGCCTCTGGAGCACCCCTACTGAGCATGTGGCCCACAACCCAGGCATGTGCCCTGACTGGGAATTAAACCAGTGGCCCTTTGGTTTGTAGGCCAGCAATCAATCCACTGAGCCACACCAGCAAGGGCTAGTTTCACTCTTATGTTTTCTATCTTTTTGTTGAAGTTCTCACTAAGTTCACTGAGCATCCCTATAATCAGTGTTTTGAACTCTGCATTTAGTAGATTGCTTGTCGCCATTTTGTTTAGTTCTTTTTTCTCGAGTTTTATTCTGTTCTTTCATTTGGACCATGTTTCTTTGTCTCATCATATTGGCAGCCTCCTTGTATTTGTTTCTGAGCATTAGGTAGGGCTGCTACATCTCCCAGGAATGGTAGAGTGGTCTTATATAGTACATATTCTGTAGGGTTCAGTGACACAGCCTCCCTGATCACTGTAGTTAGACATTCAAGTGTGCCACACACATAGGCTGTGTATACCCATCTCTTGTAGTTGAACCTTGATTGCAGTTGGCACGTAAATGGGAGAAATTTACCCCCAGGCCAATCAGCTACACATACTGGCTATGACCATTGACCATCAACCTCTAACCATCATGGAGGATTAGCTGTGTAGCAGCACTCCCCACAGAGAATGATTTACTTCAGTGGGCCTCTGGTGCCCCCTGAGTCTGCCCCTTGAGTGTGTTGCTTGTGGTAGAGGTTGGGTGGTGCCTGACATGGTCTTAAGCTATCCACTGGGTTAGACCTACCAGTCTCGATGTGGCTTTTTAAATTTCCTAGCTGTAGGACTTCGGTTCAGCCAGATTTCAGGCATTTCTGAATGATGGTTTTTCTGTAGTTATAATTTTAATGTGGTTGTGGGAGGAGGTGAATACCATGTTTACCTACACTGCCATTTTGACCCTGTTCCATCATTTGGTAAGGTTTTTCTGTGATGTAAAACATGAACTCACCTCTCATCACAATCCATATTTAGAAAGATGTCCCTTTGTTACTGTTTATGAATTTTTAAAGTTATACTAGGCTTTATTTAATGAAAAAAAATTAAGACTCATAAGTTCCAATCAGAACCTAACAAAGAGTGATTTATTTAACCAAAATTAAGTTCTGTAACTTTTTTTATTCCTAAATTCATACCAAAGTTCCTCATGGTATCTCTTCCTGTGACCAAACCAGAATAAAGAAGGATTATCATTCGTATATACAAAGCAGTGAATAATTATGTAGCAGTACAGGGTGGGGCAAAAGTAGGTTTACAGTCCTGGGTTTGCATAATAGTTTATTCTTGCACTATTATTTATTAATGTATTATTATTTTCCATATGAACAACTGTAAACCTACTTTTGCCCCACCCTGTATATGTAGTTGTCACTTTGCCAAATGTTATGGGGAAGACAAAAAATAGATGGCTTTCTCTTTGAAGAAGCTTAGTTTCACTGTCGGAGCTAGGACATTGACAATGGAAAGTTGGAATGTTAAGCAACATAAGAAATAAAAAAGCAGGCTCTGCTTGAGTGTGTCTCAGTGGACTGAGCACTGGCCTGTGAAGCAAAGGGTTGCCAGTTCAATTCCCAGTCAGGGCACATGCCTGGGTTACGCACCAGGTTCCCAGTAGGGGGCGCGCAAGAGGCAACCACATATTGATGTTTCTTTCCCTCTCTTCTTCCCTTCCCTTCTCTCTAAAAATAAATAAATACATAAATAATTTTTTAAACAGATTTCTTTAAAAAAAGAAAAAAAAGCAGGATGGTGTGTTATTTCAAGTGCTGTCTGAGGTATTTAGCCTAATAAAATGGTTAATTTAGTGATTAAGCATATAATTCTTAAAGAAATTCAGAATATAAAGAAATCATTCTAGATGCAGTAATCAATATTGTTGCAGTATAGAAAGAAGTGGAAGTGAGGTGAGGCCTCTAGGGGTGTTAGGATTTAGAACTCGATGCCTCCCGTGCCTGCATTATATCACATCCTATGTAGTAGTGAAGCTTTCAGATACTGTGTTTTTTGTGGCAGTTCTGATGCTGGCTGTAGACCAAACTTTAAAATTGTTTGTGGCTGAAATAATTATATTACCTGTTGAAGACAAACCTATGGGAAAATGCTCTAGTGTTATTTCTAGGCATTTGTTTTCTTCTTGGCATATTCGTGGTTAATTTAACAATATTGAGATCTTTTTTATCATAAAATAGAAATAATAAAATTATATATAAATTTTTAAGTATCAAAGACTAATTAGTTTCCATTTAGAATCTTCTGGTAATTTTGTATGTGTTCGTTCTTATTTCCTGTACAGTTGAGGAAGATTGGGGGTGGGGGCTTTGGAGAAATTTACGATGCCTTGGACATGCTTACCAGGGAAAATGTTGCTCTGAAGGTGGAATCAGCTCAACAACCAAAACAAGTTCTGAAAATGGAGGTTGCTGTATTGAAAAAACTACAAGGTAAGTTGTTTTGTATGATATACCAAACAATTTATAATTTATTGTTATTTTTCTGAATCTCAATTATGTTCTTTAACTATTCATTGAATATTTTGGTGTCAGATTGATATAAACATGCTGACTACTTTTTTCTTAGAGATTTTATGACTAGCTAGTAATAGTAGAAACATTCATTACTTAGAATAATTGGACTTTGATAGTTCATTTTCATGGTGAGTAAGGATGAGAGAGTGTGAATTACCTGAAACATTTCGTTTTAGAAAGTGTTTTCATAAGTTTGTTATAGTAAAATTTCCCTTTAAAAAAAGCCAGCCAAACATAAATAACTCTTAAGTTGTGTCTACCTGTATCTTTGGATGTTAAACATGCTTTAATCACACGAATAAAACTGCTTTCAAATCACACTGTAGGATGGAATGGAAATAATACCATTATGTGTTAATTTAATTAACTTCAGTTTCATAAAGTAACTCTCTCTGACCCTGTCTTTATTTTTGAAGTCTGTTTTACTACTTGTGTTCCCTTTTTTTTTTTTTACTAGAAGGATAAATAACTTTTCTTCTGACATCAGTTCAGTGATTTCAACCCTGAATATACTGCTAGTTTGTATTCATCTTTGTATTTTCAGTTTAATGACATGATATAATATTTGAATGTTTTATGTGAATCAAAATTAAATAGGGGTGATTAGCACATTAAGTGATCTTGTTAAGCTCTAGAAGGTTTGATATTGTTGTGAGACACTCATTAGTATCTAAAAGAATTTAGTACTAACATATAGAGCAAAGGAAGTTGCTATAATTGGTGGAAGTAACTGTACCTGGAAATAGCAAGGACAAAATACTGTGTAGCCTAGACCCTCAAATTCATGGCTCTATAGTCTTTCGGGGGAATGTGTTCTCTTTGTGGATCCCTGATGTTCGGAATTCTAGTCAGTTAATTTCTGTTAAGGTAATGAAGTATGTATTATGTATTCTGGCAATGTCTATTTTTAAAATTTTGCTCTTTGCCTTAAGTTCTCTGATTATCAAAGTTTTTCTACCAGTTGGCTCATTTAATTAGAGCATGATGCTAATAAAATTATCGATCTGTTTAATAGTTATTTTTAGCCCAAACTTAGCTCTCCTGAAACATGGGAAATCAGGAAGACAGTGGACAGGCACTCATTGTCACTACTAGAAAAAAAATGGGTAATTGGAGAAGGAAGAATAGGGAAAAAGATGGTATTCTCTTTTTCTCACCTTTTCTCCTTTCTGTTTCTTTTGAGCTGTTCTCAGCTCAGTCACACAGAAGCCACAAATGGGTACAGCTGGAGTTACCTCTTCCTAAAGTCATAGATCCTAGGAGATCTGTTTTACTCTCAGCTGAGCCCATGAAGGGTATGTTAGCATCAACTTGTCCTAGACAACTTTCTCCTACTTGGCCTTTCCAGGTGAGGCAGGATACAGCTTTGTAGCCCTTTCAGTAGGTTGTCCAGCCTATTTTGACTATGGTTTACTCAGGATTCTAAGTGATAAACCCTGAAAACCAGTTTAGTACCTTTTGATAGATGAATTAGAGACCCTTGGATGCTGAGTTTCTCCTTTCCTTCTATTTTATATTTTATACTATTGCCTAAAATGTTTTTCCTATCTGCTTATAACCACGTGGTATCCTATTCCTCAGAACCCTTCACTTCCAACAATTGATAGGTTTTTATCTTCTGGTCTGTATTTCAGTGAGGCATCCCTTGACTTTCTATTCTTGGCCTCCTAACTTAGGCCTTCTGTATACACTTATGCTTCACAACTTTTTGTTGAGTGTGCTTTGGAATCTAGACCCTTTTGAGAACAATTTTATGGGCCTAAACTTTTTATGTCTTCCAGCTGACATAATTACTTACTTCTTACTCAGTGACCCCAACCAAAAAGCTCAGCACTTAAGGGAAAGGTATATATATGTGTGTGTGTGTATATATATATATATATGTATATATATATTTTTATATATATACATATATATAAAAACCAGAGGCAAACCCTTTATAGGATTGGTTGCTTCTAAATTGATACTCAATTTTTGATAGCATAAGGATTTGTTTCTTTATAAGATGAAAAGATACTTTATGATCAATTTAGCTCAAACCCTAAGTTTTGTTCCTTTTTAATAAATCAATCCCCTTTTTCAAAATTCTCATGTCTTTTCCTGGATACCCTTAGTTCTAAATTTTCTCTCAGTTTTTCCTATATTTAACAGCTCTGGATTTCTTCAGGTCATACGTAACTCTTATCAGTATGTTCCTTTCTCATTTGTCCTAAAGTGTGAAGGCCTTAGCATTCTACTCCATCTTTTCTTCAGAATGACCTTCCCTATGCTACTATATCAGATTATTCTCTTTTTGAAGCTTTCTGAACTATTCTAGATATATCCTAGATAATCCTAAAATTCTCTGTTGAATCAAGCTAGAAGTGTGTTTGAATGTTTTAGTCACTTATAAAAACTAAATCGTCTGTCTATAGGCCTATTAGGTAGTGCTTGTCCTACACTGTTATTATTCTCTAAAGTATCTCTAGTAAATACAACTATAAAAGTTATTAAGCTTTTCTTTTTATTAATATTATTGTTCAGATACATTTCTATATACCCATTTGTTTCTTCTCTCCATTTGTGATTATAGTACCTTTAGACCTTTGTTTTTCAGTTTATTTGCTTGGAACTTTGTGTAAAAGGGGTGGATAATTGCCTCCATAGTCTGTCAGATTCTTTTTCTCTCTTTTCTCCCATCTTAAATGAGTGTTTTTCAGTGACTTCCTACCTATCTTCACTTCTGCATTTTCATGATCTCTTGAGCTGTATGTCACCATATACCACTTTAAAAAAACAGTTTCATGTGCAGTGCTGGTGTAAGAAGAAAAAATATTATGTCCTATGATTTTAACTCTGATTACTAGTAATTCTGCAGTACCCCGAAAACCTACTACCAATACTTTTAAAAAAATTAGATTTCCATTACAATCTTAATAAAATCTGATATGTGTCTAGAATCCTGCAAGTGAGATAGGCAAATCATTTTTTAAGATTTTATTTATTTATTTCTAGAGAGGAGGAAGGAAGGGAGAAAGAGAAGGAGAGAAACATCAGTGTGTGGTTGCCTCTTGTGTGGCCCCCACTGGGGACCTGGCCTGCAACCCAGGCATGTGCCCTGACTAGGAATTGAACCAACAACCCTTTGGTTCACAGAAAAACACTCGATCCACTGAGCTACAACAGCCAGGAAAATCTTAAATTTGATTTTTCCCCTAATTTTTTTATTGTGAAAAATTTCAAATATACTAAAAAAATCAAGAATTATATAATGAACATTCATGTATTTAATTCTCAGCATCAGTAAGTATTAGTATTTGGCCAATCTTGTTGCATCTCTGTCCTACTCCTTTAACATTTCCCCTTACCTTGCTGGAGTATTTAAAAAGTAATCCTAGACAAATTTCATCTATAAATACTTAAGTATGTATCTCTATCTAATAGTTAAGGGCGCCTTTTAAAAAAAAAATGAAAATATTCTTCATTTTATAGAGTTACAAAGTATCATGAAATTTGAGAGTTTCTGGTGGTGGGTGTTTGGAGATATATTAAAATTTGACAGTTATTACTTTGCTTATGAGAGCTCTGTTGATGATTTTGGGAATCTGTTAAATTTCATCTCTTGGAACATAGAAAGTCTTTGCCACTTACCCTCACGAGGACACATAAAAAATAGTATGAGAATATATTAGAGGTAGTTTATGTTAAACCTGAGGAAAATTTCGGGGGTCTGTATTATTTTTTAAATTACTATTATATTTTTGATCCTCACCCAAGGATATGTTTACTGATTTTGGAGAGAGAGACAGGCAGACAGAGAGTGAAAGAGAAACAGAGGGAGAAACATCAATCAGTTGCCTCCCATAAGCCCCCCAGAACTGGGGACTGAACCCACAACCTAAGTACTTGCCCTGACCAGTAATCAAACTGCAACCCTTTGGTATACGGGATGATGCTTCAACCAACTGAACTATCTGACCAGGGCAGGATATGTGTTACTAGAAAAGTGAAGTAGTAAGGCTGTGGAAATGCCTCAGGTGACCAGTTTTAAGAATAGGTTAGAGGACCTCATTGAAGAGGAAGCCCATGTTCCAGTTTTTCTTTAACTTTACTTTTTAGAACCATTTTATGTTTACAGAAAAAGTGAGCAGAAAGTAGAGTTCCCATATTCACCCCCACTCCCAGTTTCCCCTATTATTAACATCTTGCATTAGTATGGTAATTTGTTGCAATTGGTGAACCAGCATTGATACCTTGTTATTAACTAAGTCCATAATTTATGTTAAGGGACTCCTTTTATAATAGCAACCACAGTAGTTTTAAACACCGAACAAAATTATTTCTTCTTAATATCATCTAAAATCCAGCCATTGTTTAATTTTTTACAATATCTCAAAAATATCCTTTTGTAGTTGACTTGTTCAAATCAAGATTCACATAACACAGTAGGCACATTGCATTTGGTTGACATATCTATTAAGCCTCTCTTAATCTGTAGTCTCCCTACCTTCCTCTCTCCCTCTCCCTCTCCCCCCGCCTCTCTCTCTCTCTCTCTCTTTTTGCGGGGGTAGGCAGAGAGCACTACCATTTAGTTGTTGAAGAGATTGTTGGAAGTTCTACCTGGGCCAGTGTGGCTCATTTAGTTGGAGTGTCCTCCCGTAGACCGGAGGGTCATGGGTTCAGTCCCTGGTTGGGGCATGTATGAGAAGGCAACTGATGGAGATGAATCTCTTTCTCTGTCTTTCCATCTCTCTGTCTCTGTCTCTGTTTCTCTCAGCAATAAAAAAAAAAAAAAAAAAAAAAAAAAAATCCTTGTGTGAGGATTAAAGAAATTAAAAAAAGAAGAAATTGTTGAAGTTCTTAATTTGATAGAATAGTCCAAATTCTGGATTTGGCCAATTGCATTCTTGTGGTGTCTTTTAGTATATTCCTCTATGTTACCTGTGAACTGGTATTTAGATTAGAGGCTTGATGAGATTCATGTTATTTGTTCACATGAATACATTGTCTAGATCCACTGTTTCCATAGGGGTTGCAAAATGGTGATTTTTCTAATGTTTTTTCATTCCTTCCAAATTTCTGAACTGGAATTATTCCACAAAGTAGAACTTTATTTCCTAAGTTATTTCTTCCCTCTGAAATATAGTTACTAAGAAGGGCAGGATGAAGGTTTTATTTGCCTTCCCTATTATTTACCAATTTTCAGAATAATGAATTGGGCCCTTATATGACCAGTGAGTTTTTTTTTTCCAAGTATCACTATGAGGTCATGGATTTTTATATATTTAATTTCAAACCATTGTAGTCATTATTGTTTTCATGCCCAGATTTTCAGGTCTTTGCTTAGTGGAAGACCTTTCAAGTTGGCTGCTATATCCTTCTGACATAAGTCCAGTGTTCTTTGATATTATTGTTGCTTTCTGGCACAGCACATGTTTCATGTATTCCTTGAACTTTCCCTGTGTCATAGTTGGAATCAGGAACTCTCTTCTTCCAAGACACCGTGTTCCTTGTATTGGGAGACAATTGAGACCACAATATGGGCAGCAAAACACTAATTGTTATTGGAGCAACACACTTTCCTCAATAGGTTTTAATAAGTTCTAGATTATGCGTGGTTTATTCTTATGTGGACTTTTCATCTTCCTTGCATTGTTTATTTTGTTTCATTTCATTTCAAATTTATTCATTCATTTGTTTTTATTCTCACCCCAGGATATGTTTATGGATTTTAGAAAGAGAGGAAGGCTGTGGGCATGCGGCTGGGGGCGGGGTGGGGGGAGGACATAGAGAAACACATTGATATGAGAAAGAAACATTGGTTGGTTGCCTCCCATATGCACCCCATCAAATTTACAATCTAGGTATATGCCCTGACTGGGAATTGAACCCACAACCTTTTAATGTACAGGACAGTGCTCTAACACAATAAGCCACCTTGCCAGGGCTGTTTATTTTATTTTTAAAATGCTTTTGTGTTCTCTTTTAAATTTCAAGCCTCTTTAAGGGCAGGAATTACATACATGTAAACTTGGCATTTATTTTATGCTCAGTGGCAAAATGGTAGCACAGAATACCTTCATTTTTAGTGATAGCACACATTTGTAAATGGGAGATGCGGGAGAATAAGATAACATAATTCTTCTATTTCTGATTATTTTTTCATAGGTTCATTGTTGTTTTTATGATAAGAAAAAGAAACATTGAGGTTCTAAAATTATTTGTTAAAGTATGCTATAAATACCAGTCACTTTTGGACGACTAGGGCTTAGATTCTCAAAACCATATTAAATAGACATTCAACTCTTCATTTTGTATAAATGATAATCATTTGAATCTTTCAGAAAATAATTTCTATTTGGCTTAGAAGGTTTTAAATCTTTGCATATAGGTGGGTCTAATGTTTTGGGAATTCAGAATATTGTAAAATTACTATAATTTATACTTCATATATCTTTTCATCAAAGAGAGTTGTTCTAGAATATTTAAAAGTTTATATTTTGTTAACTTGCTTCTAATTGGTTTATAAATATATACCTAAATGTAAAATATTGTTTTTCTTTAAAAATACTCTGTAGATGAGATATCTCTACTCATCTCACCTTATGTGTTCTTTCCATACTGTGTTCAATATAATGCAGTTTGTTGTATTTAAAAATTACTGCTTAAGTCACTGAGTGATTAGAAAGTTGTCCTGCCTTTCTGTTCTGTTTTAGCCCTTTATGTCATGTTGTAAATGGTCAGCATATGTTATCTCTTGTGTTTTTTCAAAGCGCCAACTTGGGTAAAACAGGTTTTTCTCTTTTATATATTACCTTGGATGAGAAGGTAATTAAAGCCTTATTTAATTATTAAAAAATTTTCTTCTCTAGGTTCTCAAAAAGCAAATGAGGATTTTATTAATATAAAGAAATAATAGAGTAAGTGCCAGTTTGATAACCAAATAATTTTATTATTCTCAAAGTAGTTGGGAATTAATTTGTTTTCCTCCATATAAATACAGGAAAAACAACATATCCCACAAAAAAGTGATTTTGTTTTGACTTTTGGGGACTTTTTTTTTTACCCTGAGTTGTTGGTCCTGATTTTTTTTTTTGCCTTGGAGGCTGTAGAGCACAAGTGCTCTCTGCTTGAAGTCTTCATCTACTGCTGCAAAGAAAGACTACTCCCTTCCCCTAATATTAAGAATATAAGAAATATGTAATTTCTTTCCAGTGTAGAAGACTTCCTATGAAAGTTGCTGCAAAGTTGCTTGCCCTTGTTAGGGTTCATCTGTTCCATCAAAGGGTGTTATAACATCTCTGATAACTCCTTTTGTGGGATAGCATAGTTGTCAAACTCTGGGGCCTAAAAGGTTAGAGATAAACCCTTACTTCTTCACTGTATCCTTTAATTTGTCATTTGCCCTTTCCTTTGCTTCATCCTGTGCATTTCCCCAGCAAAGTAATTTTGCTTGCCCTCGTAAGTTTCATCTGTTTTATTTATACTTGTATTTATAAATACAAGAACTTGTATTTATTTTGTATGTTCATTTTAACACTTACCTAGTTGGGAGATTTAACATTATCTGCCAGTTGGGGATTTGTCTTTTCATTCTCTACTTGGATTTAGAGAAATGACACATAGGAACTAGAATAGGTCTAGATTATTTTAAGGAGCAGAGATCCATTTCCTTGAAATAGAATATAACGTATATATATGTCTTTGTATGTACATATACACATAGGTTTATGTGGGTTTTATATACACCAAAAGAAGCCATTGGGAATGGTTTTGTTTATGTATTGGAATTAGGGGTACCAGAAAAAGAGAGTCTTTTACTTTCTTTTTATACTCTTTTGTGCTTAAGAAATTGCAAGGAATAATGCAAACATTTTTTATAGTAAAAATATAATAATTATATATGTCTCAAAATCCATCCTTACTCTTTAACTTTCTGAATGCTTGAAAAAACATGGTAAATTAATGTAATGTAATTTAATTGCAAAGCTGTTTGGGGTTGTGAACTTACCTTAAAAATGATCAGAAGTATCTTATTTGTGGGGAGATCTATGGCAGTGTTTGAGCTGAGTGCTTACTGTATGCTAGGAACAGTGCTACTGAATGGTAGGCTTGTTCACACTTTCCTTGTTCTAATATCTTCTATCTAATGCATGCATAAGACCTCCCTCCATTTTGTTTACAACCTTTTTAAAGGCTGTAAATGTTCACAGTAAAAATTGAAAAATAAAAAGTAAACATCAAACAGAAAAATAAGGTAAAAAGTAAAAGTATTCTTTTTCTTAGACCCTCACTGTCCTCCAAAGTTAACTACTATTACTGGTTTCAGGCATATTCAGTACGTATTGTAAATCTGTTTATTGATTTTAGAGAAAGAGGAAAGGAGAGAAGGGGAAAGAGGGACATGTGCACACACATATCAGTTTGTTGTTCTACTTATTTATGCATCCATTGGTTGATTCTTGTATGTTCCCTGACCAGGGATCGAACCTGCAACCTTGGCATATTGGGACAATGCTCTAACTAACTGAGCTACCCTGTCAGGACTATTGTAAATCTGTTTATCCACATATACACACACGTGTGTGTGTATAAAATCTCCCTCCTTTACCCATACCCCCAACAATATGTGGAATCATACTTATATATATACTGTTCTGCAACTTGATGTGACCCCTTAATTCAGAAAGACTCATTTTCTGTGCACCTTTCTGTTCTGAAGTAGGAGAACATATAGCAACTGAATCACGTCACTCCCCTAGCTTTGCTAAAATATTTTAGTGCCTTCCTTTTCTCAGGTAAAGGCTACCCACCTTAACATGGTGTGTTTATTTTTAGTTCCTAAACAATTTATGTCCTCTTATCTTCAATCTGCTTTCTCTGTCTTATGCTTTGGATAACTCCTACTGTCTTTTTCCCTTTAAAAAATTTATAATAGGCCTAGTATTTATAAAAATCCACAGGTAAAATATGATATAAAGAAATAAAGCAAAGTGCAATTAAGAGCCTCACTTTTTTTCCTAAGCATGTAATATCCAAAAATATATATGCTTAAAAAATGTGAGTCTACTAGTTTTCCTATGCTCTTTTCCACGCTAAGGTTATTACAGGATTTATTTATTTTTATTTTTTAATTTATAATCAAATTTATACAAATAGTTTAAATAGCCAATCAGTTCTACAGAGTTTGTTATGAAAAACAGTAGTCCAAGTTCTGGTTCCAGATAAGATGGAGTAAGCATACTTCACCCTGTCTCTCCCACTGAATGCAGCTATAAAACCTGGACAGAATGCTTGGAGTGACTATTTGAGGACTGAAAAATTAATAGTAGGAGGCAGAGTGGGGAAGAAGACCAGAATTCAAAGTACCAGTGAACCAGTGGTGAGTTTATGATTTTTTTTCTTCCAGTATGCCCTGCCTGAACTTAACATATCCTGAAACTTGGAAGTGAGCCTTATTGACACGGACAGAAAAAGCACCAGAAGTCCTCTAGTTCTGACTCAAGGAGCAGGAAAGGGGTTTCCTAATGCTCAGAGAAAATGTGGCAATCCCACATCCATTTCTTTTTTTTCTTTTTTTCCTTTTCTTCATTCTCTTGCACCCCCGGCCTCAAGCAGTCTTTGGCAGTGGCTGTAGTGTCCTCAATGGGGGCAGGCAGGAGCCTATTCTCAGATGGAGGGGAACCTTCCTCTCAAATCAGAGGAGCTGAGGTCTCAAGAGGGTAGAGCAAATTCCATTGCTTTTCTTTTCCCTCTGCTCTTCTGCTGCCTGGCTCTGACTTCTGGCAGTCCTGGGAAGTACACAGTAGAGTGTGGTTAACGAAGCCCAGCTCCCTGTTGGAAGGCGGAAAAAAGGGAGCCCCAGGGAACTGGAAGAATGCAGGGAAACTGCTTAAAGTTGATTATGGACTGCTGAGTGGACTTCCAAGTTGTGCTTGTGTGAGCCTGATTCTAAACAGCATAAATAACTGTTGAGAATTGAATTATGGGGTAGACCACTCTCAAGCCCCAAACTGGACACTACATGGGACAGTTATGGAACATAAAACTGAACTGAAATCGGAGACACAACCCACAGAAGACAGAACTTGAAGTGTGAACCCAGCTGGGTCAATTACTGGCTAAAATAAATACACAAGCATTCTAAGATACAAAGTCTCATACCATAATATTCAAAATGTCCAGGATACAATCTAAAATTACTCAGCCTAAAAAGAATCTCAAAAATCTGAACTCACATGGGAAAAGAAACACAAATCCTAATGCCAAGGTCACACTGATGTTAAAATTATGTTAAAGACTTTTAAAATGAGCTTTAATGACCATGTCCTAGGAATGAGCAGGAGGATAAGAAGTCTCAGCAGAAGTCTCAGCAAAGAAATAGAAGATAGAAAGAACTGAATGTCCTAGGAATGAGGAGGAAGATTAAAAATACTCAGCAACGAAATGGGAGATATAAAGAACTAAATGGAAACTTTAGAACTGAGAAATACAGTGATGGAAATAAGAAAACTTAGTGGATGGGCTCAATAGCAGAGTGGACATGACAGATGAAAAAGTCAGTGAACTTGAAAATAGATCAGTAGAAATAAATGATCTAGTTGGAACAATAAAAAAAAGAAAGTTAAAAATAAGTAGTCTTGGGGACTTATGAGACTATCATAGGTCTAATAACTTCTGTGTCATCAGAGACCCAGAATGAGAAGAGAATGGGTGTGGTGTGGCATACAAATTTGAAAGGAAGAAATAAAACTGTCCCTTTTTGCAGATGGCATAACTGTCTACATAGACAATGCCAAGGAATACCACAAATTCCTAGAATAAATTATTGTAGCCAGTGATTCAGGGTCAGCCCCCCAAAAGCAATAATATTTCAATATATTAGGGATAAACAATTGAAAATTGAGTTTAAAAAATATACAATAGCTCCCCCAATATGAAATATTTAGGTTTAAAGTTAATAAAATATGCATCTCTATGCTAAGAACTGTAAAACCCTGATTAAAAATAATCAAAGAAGATTTAAATGGAGAGAAGTCATATTCATGCATTGGAAGATTCACTATAGTAAAGATGTTCATTTTTCCCAAATTGATCTGTAGATTTAATATATTGTCAATAAATATCTCAACATCACTGTAGTTACTGAGAAACTGATTCTAAAATTTCTATAGAAAGGCCAAGGACCTGGAATAGCCAGAACAATTTTGAAAAAGAAAAGTGTTGGGAAAATCAAACTATGTGATTTTAAAATTTAGTACAAAGCTACCATAATCAAGATTGTTGTACGTATTAGCAAAGAGATAGCTATATAGATCAATGAAATAGAAGAGGGATTCTAGAACTAGAACCACACCAATATAGCCAATAATTTTTTGCCAAGTTTCTAAGTGAAAAAAGAATAGTCTTATCAATAAATGGTGTTGTAACATTGGACAACCACATACAAAAGTAATGCACCTTAACCTAAACTGCGCACATTTTACAAAAACGAACTTAAAATGTGCCACATGTCTATGTGAAATATAAAGCTATCCAGACATTAGAAGGAAAAAAAATTAAATGATGGAATTTCCTTTGATGGTTATCTAGAATGAAGAGTTTGAAAACTTGCTTCTGCCTTTGGCCTCTGGTGAGCTACTTAGAACCTAAGGTGTTGTTAGAAGGGCTTTCTCATGAGAGCTGGAAAGATCCTTTAAAAAAAAAAAGATTGTATTTGTTTACTTTTAGAGAGAGGGGAAAGGGGGGACAAAGGGAGAGAAACATCAGTGTATGGTTGCCTAGGGACCTGGCCTGCAACCCAGGCATGTGCCCTGCCTGGGAATCGGACCAGCAATGCTTTGTTTTGCAGGCTGGCACTCAGTCCACTGAGCCACACCAGCCAGGGCTGGAAGAATCCTTTGTAGTTTAGATTCCTTGGTGGAGTTATTTTTCTTGGGGACTTGGTGTAGAAGACATCCCTTCTTTTTGTATCACTGTTATCTCAATCAAGTTCCAAGCTCTTCTAATGATGCTTTCTAATCCAACTAATCATTGAGTTCTCTGTAATGCTTACTCTTTGTTCTTATAAGCTATCATTTGATCTTACATCATCTCTAATTGTCATAATACATTCATTTCTTTCAACAAGATTGTAAATTCTTTGAGAACAGGGCCTAGCTTCATATTTTTGTATCTCCCATGGTATTGATATTTGATGAATTATTAATATTCAGGTGGGTGTGGTTTGTTTGTTTGTTTTTGGTGGGGAGTAGGTAAATATAAGGAGTCAGTGACAGATGGGTAAGGAAACTAACATTGATTTTGTGGTGTCCTTATCAGGTTAGTAGTCCATCTCTGCAGAATCTTAGTGTATGCTAATTTGTAAAGGATCTGGAATTTGTTCTTTGAATTCTAGAGCATCTGTTAATAGATTTGGGATTCTTTCAGCTCAACTTTTCACTTTATTACTAAATGGCTTTATAATTTAAAAAAGAAAATGATTGACACCCCCGTTATGATTGTTTTACTTTCCTATAGCAGCAAGTCATGTAAAATTACTTCCTTGTGCATGACATTGTTACTCTTAATATTTAATACTTGGGATGTAGACCACCATACCCCCACCTGCCATAGTTTTAAGCTCTTGATTTGAAAGCAAGAGTAGTAGAAGATCATTTGAAATTTTAAGAACAAAGAGATTCATTAGGTTATATGCATTTAGTTGAGAATACAGCATAGCTATTCCTTTAAAAAATGATTTGGACAATTAAAGGAGGATTTATCACTACTTATCTTAGATGAATAGAAATCCTTTTTTATATCACAATTAAAATCATTTAACTAGCAAGGTATACCACCTTGCTATAATAGCCATAGATATTACCTATCTAAATTAAGTCTACCTTTTGCATTTTTGTGTGGAGATATCACTGGTAATTTCTCTTTTGCATAGGGCTTGATGGAAGATCACAGGTATTCTCTCTTGGGTTAGAGTGATTAAGATCTAGAAGATTAAGAAAAAGCCCTAAGTGGTAAAGGTCTGGTTTGTACATTCAGGACTTTTTTAAAAAAAATCTTTTAGCAGATTTCTTAAATGTAAGACAGGCGCATAAGCAGAAAGTTAAAGTTGGTTTGTTGATATATTTCCATCCTATATTTTCCTACCGTCAACAACCTACAACTCCTAGTGATCAGTGCTACCTTGCTGACTTCTTTCTTTAGCTCTCTCTGTGTTACCAGACTCTATTATACTCTTATTTGTCTCCAAGGAACCCTTGAGTTAATTGTCTTGTTTATTTTTTCCCCTCTCGGGTCTTGCTAGGTGACCAACTTGCAAATGTCTGAAAGTCTAATCCTGAGTATTCATTGGTTGATATTATCTCCTACAGGGATTTTTAGATGTTAAGAGTTGTGTTTGATTTGAGGTGGGGTTGAGGGAGATAATGCAAGCAAAAAAACCAAACCAAAACAAAAAACTGAAGTAGAATATTTGAGAGGGAGAATAAAAAAAACACCTCATCAGAGTGTATAATTTATGCTGAAGAACTGAAGGAAATGAAGTTTGATAAGGAGTGTAGAATGTCTTGAGTTCTAGGCTCACCATTTTAGTCTTATTCCTTCAGGCATTTTTGTTTATGATTTCTTGAGTAGGCAAATGATGTGATAAAAATAGTATTTTAGGGGGATTACCTTATGAATAGTGAATGGGTGGTGGCATTATAGATCATGTTGGTCTGGTCCAATGAAGTACATTTAGATTTGACAGAATGGATGGGGTCAGGAAGATGCAAATGCTAGATGAGCCGCTTCAGTAGCCAATAGGTGGTAGTGCATTGGAACAGTCAACGTCAGTGCAATCCAATATGTTGTTGATAAGAGATAGGTGAGGCACACAAGGCAAGTTGGTGCTTAACATTCTGAGGTTGACATTTGGCCCTATGGGAGTGGGAAAGGGGCAGTAGAATGGAGAAGAAGGGGCAAATGGCCTTAGTCCTGGAAAGTCCAGGGTACTAGAGTGTTTAGCAGTCATTTTAATTTTCTCTTCCTTTCTTCTTTTCTTCTTATGCACTTGGGAAATTTGAACTGCTGTGCTAGGTGCGAGGGATATAAATAAGCCGTATCATGGTCTTTGTGCTTAGGGACTCTCAGTCAAGCCAGACTGACACAGAGAGAATGAATAATGAAAATACACATATATTATAAAAATATTTACAATGTATAAAAAAGAGAGATATATACAAAGACCTATAGCTCATTGAGAAGGGAACAAAAGAGTAACTAAGCAGAAGCTCAGTTGTCAGAACCAAGGAATGAGGTCAGGACAAAACTAGCAGCAAGGGTGTGTGCATGATGATATCCAGAATATTGTTCTAGATAGAGCTCCAAAACTGTTTCCTGCTGAACCTAAGGGAGAGAGTAAGGTAGGCTTGAGTCTGTAGGTGAGAGTTAAGTGGCACCAGTTTTATGGAGAGGAAGAATACAGTGGCAGGGAGCAAGTAGAGGCCTTATAATTGGAAAACACAGAGGCAAAGAATTCCAGTGAAACAGTCAATGAGATAGTGATGTCCTAGGTCAAAGTAGTCAGTCACATCAATGGACAGAACAGGGATAGGCAAAGAATAAGAACTGGTAATTTACAAAAAAAGGAAACCAAAACAATCAATCAACCGAAAAGATGATGCTCAACATCACTGGTAATGAGAGAAATGCAAATCATAGCAATACACCCATTCGTACCCATCAGATTGGGGAAAAAAAAACTTCAGAGAGTATTAAGTGTTGGTAGGCATAGAAGATGAGAACTCCCTTGTGTCACAATAGTAGAAGTATAAATTAGTACAACCATTTTGGGAAGCAATTTGTATCTCATAATGATGATGCTAGCAACCATTTATCCCTCTCTCTGTCCCCAGTATTGATTTAAATGTGTTTTTTAAAAATATTATTTGATTTAATCTTACTATAACTTTTACATCATTTTATAGTTGAGGAAATTGAGCCTAAAAGAGGCTCAGTTGTTTGTCCATAGCTACAGAAAGAAAGAAAGAAAAAGAGAAAGAAGAATGAAAAGAAAAGAGAAGAAAAGAAAAAAGGAAAGAAAGGTGAATAGAAAGTCAGGATTTTTAGTTTAGATCTATCTCATTCCAAAATAGTGGTTATTATCACTAATCTTTAATGATAATAATATGGAGCATATATTGAGTACTTCCCTATGTACTAGACAGTATATTAAGTATTAGATGTACTTTGGCTGAAATGGTCCAATAACCATTTCAGGTAAGTGCTGTAGTCACTCCTTGTGTGGTTTGTAGAGATCAAATAACAAGCTAACAAGTGCAAAAACTGTTATTTAATAACTCAAGCAGTCTTGAGCACATGCTGTTTCCTCCACACCAAACTGAAAGATCAAGAGGTAGGATAGGCTTTATGTATATTTTGATTTGAGTTCTGACTCTTTTTTTCCTCTCAGTTTTATTGAGATATAATTGACATATAACTTTATAATTGTGTAATGTGTATGACATAATGATTTGATATATCTATATGTTGCAAAATGATTACCATAAGTTAACATTCATCATCTCACAGTTAAAATTTTTTCTCTTATGATGAGAGCTTTTAAGATCTACTCTCCTAGCAATTTTCAAATATATAATATAGTATTGTTAACTGTAGCCACTATACTGTACATTACATCCCCAGGACTGACTTATTTTAGAACTGGAAG
Organism: Pteronotus mesoamericanus; assembly: GCF_021234165.1. Taxonomy (NCBI): domain Eukaryota; kingdom Metazoa; phylum Chordata; class Mammalia; order Chiroptera; family Mormoopidae; genus Pteronotus; species Pteronotus mesoamericanus. Next base: position 21,967,680 of record NW_026555065.1, read on the forward strand.
TTTGTACCTTTTGACCACCATCACCCATTTCCCCCACTTTTGGCAACCACCAATCATATGTTTTTGGGAGTTTGGTTTTTTTAGATTCCACATGTAAGTGAGATCATACAATATTTGTTGTTTTATGTCTTATTTTACTTAGCATAATACCTTCAATCTCTTCATGATGTCATAGATGGAATGGTGTTCTTATTTTTTATGGCTGCATAATATTGAGTGTGTATCATTTTTTTTTAATCCATTCATCTGTCAATGGTCATGTAGGTTGTTTCTCTCTTGGCTATAGTAAATAATGCTTCACTGAATATGAGGTGCAGCTGTCTCTTTGAGATAGTAATTTCATTTCCTTCAGGTCTATACGAGGGGGTACCCCAAAAGGGGACAATATTGAATATTCTTACATGTTTAAACTTCTATCACCTTTAAAAGACTACTCTCCATTTGATGCAATATACCTATCGAGACTTTTTTCCACTGCTCAAAACAGTTTTTGAACTCATCGATTTTGATGCCTATTAGTATTTCTGCCATTTTTTGTTTTACGTTTTCCACATTGGCAAAATGTTTCCCTTTCAGGACTTTTTTCATATGGGCAAACAAAGTCACTTGGGGCAAGATTGGGTGAACAGGGAGGGTGGGGCACAGGGGTCATGCTGTTTTTATTCAAAAACTGCTGAATACTCAGCGAAGTATGGGCAGGTATGCTAGTAAATCTCCCATCATGAAATGGGCCAATGTGTTGAAAGAGTCTTCCAAAAAAATTCACTGAAGCCAGACTCAGCCTCTCACAACAATGCCAGCAGGTACACTGACACAGATGGGTTCCTAGAACACTCACTAAGTGGGGGAAGCCTGTACTACAGGGGTTGTGCCAGCCAGTAGATAATTCCATCATTTTTTGGGGGGGTCTCCCCACATATATACCCAAAAGGGGAATTGCTGGATCACATATTAGTTCTATTTTTAATTTTTAAACAAACCCCAATACTGTCTTCTACAGTGGCTGCACCAATTTATTTTCCCACCAACAGTGCACAAGGGTTCCTTTTATCTCCATCCTCCTCATACTTGTTATTTCTTGTGTTTTCTATTTCTTGTCTGTTAGCTATTTTAACAGGTGTGAGTTGATATCTCCCTGTGGTTTTCATTTGCATTTCCCTGATGATTAGTGATGTCGAGAACTTTTCATGTACCTGTTGACCATTTGAAATCTTTGGAAAAATATAAGGAGGTCCCCCAAAAAACAGAACTACTGCTGTCTTCTGGAGGACTGGCCTCTTATAGTATAGGCTTCCCCCATTAAGTGAGTATTCTAGGAACCCATCTGTACCAGTGTACCATCTGGTGGTGTTGTGAGAGGTTGATTCAGCTTCAGTGAATTTTTTTTGGAAGACTCAATGCATTTGCCCATTTCATGATGGGTGATTTACAAGTTCATCTGCCCACGTGGAGCCGAACGTTCTGCAGTTTTTGATCAAAAACAGCATGACCCCTGTGCCCCACCCTCCCTATTCATCCACACTCACCTGAATGACTTTTTTTGTTTCCTGGATGAAAAAAGTCCTCAAAGAGAAATATTTTGCCGATGTTGAAGAGGTGAAACAAAAAACACAGCAGAAGCATTAAAAAGCATCAAAATCGATGACTTCAGAAACTGTTTTAGGCAATGGAAAAAAACATCTCAATAGGTATAATGCATCAAATTTAGAGTACTTTGAAGGTAACTGAAGTTTAAACATGTAAGAGTAAATAGACAGTTTTTCATAAATCCATATTTTGGGGGGTTTCCCCCTTGTACCTATTCAGGTCCTCTGTTTACTTCTTCAGTTTTTTGTTTTTTGGTTTTTTTTTTGCTATTGAGTTGTATGAGTTCTTTATATTTTCCGATATTAACTTCTTATCAGATACATGATTTGCAAATATTATCTTTCATTCAGTCAGTTGCCTTTCATTTTGTTGGTTTCCTTTGATGTGCAGAAGCTTTCTATTTTGATGTAGTCCCACCTGTTTATTTTTGCTTTTGTTATCAAATGCAAAATGTCAATATCAAGACCTGTGTCAAGTTGCTTACCCCTCTATGTTTCCTTCTGAGCTTAATGGTTTCATGTCTGTGTTCAAGTCTTTAATCCATTTTGAGTTGATTTTTGTGTATGGTGTTAGATAGGGTCTAGTTTTCATTGTTTTGCATGTTGCTGTCCATGTGACTTTCCATAATTACCTCTTTCATATTGTGGACTTTATCCTCACGCTGGTTTTAGTCATGGTTGAGAGGTGTTTGCTGGTAGCAACTAGAAGGGAGCTACGTTCTTTTTAAAAAAAAAATCTCGCAATTATCATATGAAAGTATTGAGTTTTTCTCTGATTTGAACATTCCTGAAATAATTATACTTGTCAGAGTCATGTAATACATTGATTGTCTTAGGTCTTGAATATCTAGTTTTCTTCCCATTATCAAACTGATCTTAATGGCAGAAGAGAAATGTCTGGATTACTCTGATTGACTTAAAACAATTAATGCCCAACCCTGGGTTTGGTAGGGGATCAAGTCCATTGAGACAGTAGATACGCAGCTGGGAAAGATAATTCCTTAAAAGAAATTTGGGTGCTGTTAGTAAGGGAGAATGAATACTGGAGTTGATCGAGTAAATACTTTGTAAATATATTATCTCATTTAATTTTCTCAATAGCTCTTGAGCTTGCCCAACGTTCCACAATTATTAGTGACGAGCTGAGACTTAACTTTAAGTCTGTGTTTTTTTTCCCCCTTTCCACTGGGCTCGTGACTCCTTTGAAGAAAAATAATAGGTTGTGCTGTATGGTGTATGGCACTAATGACCCTACCTTCTGAGATTCCGAAGTGATTTTCTACAGATTCAAAAGTTATACGTGTAGCTTAAGCAGTGCTTAGAAGGAAATTTATATCAGTAAATGCTTATGTTAAGAAGCCAGAAAGATCACCAATAAATGACCCAACTGTTCAGTTTATGACACTAGAAAGAGAAGAGCAAATGAAACATAAAGCAAGCAGAGGAAGGAAATAATAAAGATTGCAGGAAATTAATGAAATAGAGAATAGAAAAACAATAGAGAAAACAAAAACAAAGATTGGTTCTTTAAAAAAATTTAAGAAATGGACAAACTTTTAGCTAGATAGACCAAGAGAAAAAGAAGACTCAAATTACTAAAATCAGGACTGAGAACGTCAACATCGGGGGGACTGAAAAGACTCTCTTTTTATCTTGGCTTAAATTTATAAGTCAGATATCTGTAATTCAACAAAGATTCCTGTGCTTAACACAAACATGCCCAAGAGATCCACCAATCCGTACACCTGAAGGTGGGTGTATTTGAATGTGTAGCACAGTGAAGGATGGGGGGGGGGGGCGGGCAGAAAGAGCATCTGTGCCCAAGAATCCTGCTCCTTAACCCTCCATGTTGAGTCAGAACCCAGTAGTAGCTATAGCACAGGGGTGCCAGCAGCCATAAGGAACAAAAAAGTAGCAGTGTTGGGGGCTCAAAACCCAGCTTCTCCCCACCCGCCTTAACCAGAAGCAGAAGGATGGTGCCCTAAGACTAAGAGGACTCGGGCATAGGGGAGACACTACTCCAGTTACCCAGGCACCATTTTCCACCACTGAGGAGAACCCCCTCTCCATACCACAGAGGCACAAGTAGTACAAGTAAAACAAAAACTTGAGCGGTAGCACCATCTACTGGAAAACAGAAGAAAGACCTCTGATCAACCTGCTGAATTGTTAAGATGAAAATGCTGTCAAAAAAAAAAAAAAAAAGATGAAAATGCTTATCTAAACAATAAAAGAGTTTATTACCTCAAATGCACATGCAGAGGAACAATCCATCAAGTAACATGAAACAACCAAAGTAACATGTAACACAGAAAGAAAATGACAGGTCTCCAGAAACCAAAGTCATGGAATATTGTGATTTAAGTGACAGAAAATTCAGGGTTTTAGTCATGAAGAAACTCAACAAGGTATAAGAGAGCTCAGAAAGACAGTTCAGTGAATGCAGGAAAAAAATTAATGAATAAAAGGAGTCCTTTTCCAAAGGGATTGTAATTATAAAAAAGAACCAAACAAATTCTGGAGCCGAAGGAATTAAAGAGGGGGCATTTCTACTGATCTTTCAGAAATAAAAAGTATTATAATACGGAAATATTATGGACTGCATAGCAACAATTAAGTAGCTTACATGAAATGTATAAATTCCTAGAAAGACATAAACTATGGAAACTGACTTACGAAGAAATAGAAAACGTGATTAAGCATATAACAGGTAAAGAGAATAAATGTATAATAATAACAATAAACACCTACCCACTGTGGAAACCCTAGACCCAGATGGCTTCACTGGTGAATTCTAACAAACTTTTTTTTAAGGTTTTATTTATTTAGTTTCATAGAGAGGGAAAACGGAGAAAAAAGGAAAGGGAGAGAAACATTGATGTGCGAGAGAAATACCAGTCAACTGCTTCTTGCATGACCCCAACTGGAGACCTGGCCCGCAACCTGGGCATGTGCTCTGACTGGGAATTGAATCAATGGCGGCACTTTGTTTTGCAGGCCAATGCTCAATCCACTGAGCCATTCCAGCCAGGGCCTAATAAACACCTTAAAGGAGGATTAATACAGATTTTTTAAAACTCTTCCAAAAAAATAGAAAAGGGAACATTTTCCAATTTATTCTAGAGCCCAATATTGCTCTGATAGCAAAACCAGGCAAAGACATTAGAAAACTACAAACCAATATCTCCTATGAGTATAGATACAAAAATCCTCAGCAAAACACTAGCAAACAGAATCCAGCAACATATAAAAAGGACTCTTCACCATAACTAAATGGGATTTATCTCTGGAATTCCAAGTTGGCTCAAAATATGAAAATCAATGTAATACACTATATCAATAGAACAAATGGCAAAAACCTCATGGGTATGTCAGTAAATACAGAAGACCATTTTAACAAAATACAGTACCCCTTCATTATAAAAACACTAAACATACTAGGAAAAGAAAGAAACTTCTCTTGATAATGGGCATCTATAAAAAAAAATACTCACAGCTAATATGGTAAAAGACTGACTCTTCCCACCAAAAATAAGGAACATGACAAAGATTTCTGCTCTTGCCACTTCTAATCAAGTCAAGAAAATGAGATAAAATGTACCCTGACTGGAAAGAAGTAAAACTATCTCTAGTTGCAGATAACATTATCTTATATATAGAAAATTCTAAATAATTATTATAACTTATAAACAAGTTCAGGAAGATTTCAGGATGCAAGATAAATATACAAAAATCATTTATATTACTAGACACTGGCAATGAAAAATCCCCAAATGAAATGAACAACAATTCCATTTATAATAGCATCAAAAAACAAAATATGTAGGAATAAATTTAACAAAAGAAGTGTAAAATGTATTTTCTGAAAATTACAAAACATAGTTGAAAAAATAAAGAAGTAGACTTAAATACATGGAAAGACACACTTGTAGATTGGAAGATAATGTTGTTGAGATGATAGTACTCCTGAAATTGATCTACAGATCGAAATCAAACTCTACCAAAATCCCAGGTGGCTCCTAATGGACAAGCTGATTTTAAAATTAATATGGAGGGGGGAGGGGGTATAAGGGGACTAAATGGTAATGGAAAAAATACAATAAAATATTTGGAAATGCTAAAAAATGTATAGTCTAAATAGATGCAACATATTCTAAATAAATTACAGGTTAGAAATAAAAACTGAAAGATTGAGGGAGGGAGGGGGGCAGGGGAAAGTGGAAGGGGGAAGGCGGAGACAAATGTATTTGAAAAAATAAATTAATTTAAAAAAAATAAAAATAAAATGAACTTTTATGAAACTACAAGGGAATCCAAATAATCAAAACAGTTTTGAAAAAGAACAACAAAGTTGGAGTCTTACACCTCCTGATTTCAAAATTTACTATAAAGTGACAGTAGTGATGACATGGTAGTATTGACATAAGGATAGAATTATAGATAGATGGAATAGAATTGAAAATCCAGAAATTAATTGTCACATATGGTCAATTGATTTTGACAAGGATGCCAAGTCAATTAAATTGGGAAAGAAGTCTTTTCAATAAATGGTGCTAGGACAACTGGATTGGGTATTGTAAAATAATAGAAAATACACATATTGGTCTCTGCCCCTGGTTCTGATATAGAGCTCCTAAATCCCTTGAAATTTCCAGTGTCTTTTGTTTTAATGAAGCAACTATTGGTGGGCTCCTGAATACCTTCAGGTTGGTGGAAGATCACCAGAAAGACTAAGCCATGATTAGAAATTTGTAACTTTCAGCCCCACCCAATATCCTCTGAGAAGTGTACAGGGGTTGGAAGTTAAGATAATGATCAATCATACCTATGGAATGAAGCCTCCATTAAAATAAAATAAATAAGAATATTTTTCAGAAGTATTGAGTTTGGAGTGCTTCTGAGTTACTGAACACTTGGAGGTGTTGGGAGAGTAGTGTACTTGGAGAGAGCATGGACACTTTTTGTATCCCTTCCCAAATACATTATCCTATGTGATCTCTAAATGTGGCTGTTCATGGATATCCTTTATTCCATTCTTTGTAATAAACCTGTAAACATAAGTGTCTCCCTGAATTCTATGAGCCACTCTAGCAAATTTTTGAACTCAAGGAGGGGGTAATGGGAGCTACAGTTTATGGTTAGTTGGTTAAAAGTACAGATGACAGCCAGGGACTTATGATTGGCACCTGAAGTAGGGGTAGTCTTGTGGCACTGAGCCCTTAACTTGTGAAGATCTGATGATAAATCCAAGTAGATAGCATCAGGATTAAATCGAATCATAGGACACCCAGCTAGTGTCTAGAAGAACAGGTTGATGTGTGGAAAGCCCATACATATGGCGTCGAAGTGTTGTGAGTATGGTAGTATTGTGAGAGTAAAGGAGAAACACAGGAGGAGTGTGTCTTTCCAACATCATTGTACACGTGCAAAAGAATGAAGTTAGACCTTTACCTTATATCATATATAAAAATATACTCAAAATGGATCAAAGGCTTAAACATATATAAAACTCTTAGAAGAATACACCGTGCTTGTCTTTGTGACCTTGGACTGGGCAGTGGTTTCTTAGATATGACACTAAAACCACAAGCAACAAAATAATAAATGGGATTTTATCAGATTTAAAAACTTTTGTGCTTCAAAGACGACTATCAAGAAAGTAAGTAATAAGCTGCAAAACTACTAGTCTGTGGAGCATTTGAGATCTTGCACTCTGGCAAATGTTATTAGTTTGGCTGAAACTCCTATAAAAATTACCTTTAAAAAAGTGAGTAGACAATCCATGGAATAGGAGAAAATATTTATAAATTGTGCATCTGATATGGGACTTTACAATATATAAAGAGCTCTTATAACTCAATATAAAGAAACAGTCCAAATGAAAAATCAGCAAAGGATTTGAATAGACATTTCTTTAGAGAAGACAGACAAGTGGACAATAAACACATGAAAAGATGTGCAATATCATATAGATAATAATAAGAGTAGGTGAGAATGGAGAGATATTAGAACCCTCATATGTTTTTATTGGTAGGTTGATACTGGTCATAGAAAACCTTAAAGACCCCACCAAAAAACTACTAGACTGATAAATGAATTCAGCAAAGAAGCAGGATACAAAATTAATATCCAGAAATCAGCTGCATTTTATATGCCAATAATGAACCATCAGAAAGGGAAATTAAGAAAACAATCACATTGACGATTGCTTCAAAAGAGTAGAATACTTAGGAATAAACCTAACCAAGGATCTAAAAGATCTATACTTGGAAAATTATAACACTGAAGAAAAAGACTCAAATAAGTGGGAGCATATACCATGTTCATGGATAGGAAGAACTAACATCATTAGAATGTCCATGCTACCCAAAGCAATCTATAGATTGAATGTAATTCTTATCAAGATTCCAATGATGTAATTCAAGAACTAGAACACATATCCCAAAAATTTATACGTAACCACAAAAAGCCCTGCATCGCAGCAGTGATTCTGAGGAAGAACAAAGTTGGAGGAATCACTCTACCTAATGTCAAATTATACTGTAACACCATAGTAATCAATACAGCATGGTACTGGCATAAAAACAGACACATAGGTCAATGGAACAGAATTGAGATCTCAGAAATAAACCCACACCTTTATAGCCAATTAATATTCAACAGAGGAAGGAAGCACATACAATGGGCTAAAGATAGTTTATTCAGTAAATGGTATTGGGAACATTGGACAAATACATGCAGAAAAATGAAACTAGACCACCTTATCACACCATACACAAGAATAAATTCAAAGTGGACTAACAACTTAAATGTTAGACTTGAAACCATAAAAATCCTAGAAGAACACACGTGCAGTAAAATCTCAGACATTGCTTATAGCAATATTTTATCTATTATATCTCCTCAGGCAAAGGAAACAAAAGAAAAAATAAGCAAATAGACCTATATCAAACTAAAAAGTTTTTTGCACAGCAAAGAAAGCCATCAACAAAATAAAAGACAACCAACAGAATGGGAGAACATATCTGCTGATACATTTGATAAGGGGTTAATATCCAGAATTTATAAAGAACTTACAAAACTCAACACCAACAAACCAAACAATACAATTAAAAATTGGGCAAAAGACCCGAATAGACACTTCTCTAAAGAGGACATACTCATGGCCAGTAGACAAGTGAAAAGATGCTCAGTCATCAGAAAGATATCACCAATCATCAGAGAAATGCAAATTAAAACCACAATGAGTAACTATCTCACACCAGTCAGAATGGCTATCATCAATAAATCAACAAACAACAAGTGCTGGCGAGGATTGGAGAAAGGGGAACCCTTTTGCCCTGTTGGTGGGATTATAGATTGGCGCAGCCACTGTATATAGAAGTACGGAGATACCTCAGAAAATTAAAAATGGGTCTGCCTTTTGATCCAGCAATCCCACTTCTGGGAATATACCCAAAGAAACACAAGACACTAATTCAAAAGAAGCTATGCACCCCCATGTTCCTTGCAGCATTATTTACAATTGCCAAGACATGGACGCAGCCCAAGGGTCCAGCTGCAGATGAGTGGATAAAACAACTATGGCACATGTACACAATGGAATACTATTCAGTTGTAAAAAAGAAGAAAATTTTACCCCTTATGACAGCATGGGTGGACCTGGAGAACATTGTGCTAAGTGAAATGAACCAGGCAGAGAAAGACAAATACCATATGATTTTGCTCATATGTAGAATCTAATAAACAAACGGAACTAATAAGCAAAATAGAGACAGACTCATAGAGAACAGGATGACAGTTATGGTGGAGCAGTTAGTGGGTGGAGGGATCGAGTAAAAACAAAAAAGGACTCATGGACATGGACAACGGTGTGATTTCAGGGGGGTGGAGGTGTAAGGAGGATAAATGGTAAAGGAAAAATACAATAAAAATAAATAAGAATGGAGATAAATTAGAACTTTCATGTGTTTTGATTGATTTTAGGGAGGGATGGAGAAAGAGTAAGACAAAGAGAAACATCAGTTTGTTCCATTTATTTTTACATTTATTGGTTGCTGCTTGTATGTGTCCTGACCGGAGATTGAACCCCACAATCTTGGCATAGCTGAGCTACCTGGCCAGGGCAAAACCCTCATATGTTGCTGGTAGGAATATATAAGTTGTACAGCTCCTTTGGAAAACACTCCTGAAGTTCCTATGTTATGCTTAAGTAAATCAAACATGGAGTAACTATATGACCCAGCCAGTCTACTACCAGTTTTGTAGACAAGAAATGAAAACATATGTCCACACAAAAACTTGTACTTGAATGTTTATAGCAGAATTATTCATTATAACCAAAAGTGAAAACAATACAAATGGACATTCAACTGATCAATGGCTAAACAAAATATGATATATCTATATGATGAAATATCAACAATGAAAAAGAGATGAAGCCTTGAGACATGCTACAACATGGATGAGCTTTGAGTAGTACATTATGCTAAGTCAAATAAGCCAGTCACAAAAGACCATTTAATTGAATGAGTCCATTTATATGAAATGTCCAAATTAGGCAAATAGAATGTAGATTAGTGATCTCATAAGGCTGGGAGAGTGGGGTTGGGTGATAGGAAGAGACTACTAAGGGGTATGGATTTTTTAGTAGAGAGAGAGAGGGCTGATGAAAATATTCTAACATTGATTGTGATTGTGGTTGCAGAAGTTTGTGAGTATACTAAAAATCCATTGAATTTTACACTTTAAATTGGTGAAATTTTTTGGTATGTTAATAATGTTGCAATAAAGCTGTTAGGAGAACTTGAATTCAGTTGTCTGTTCACTTAGTATGTCCCCTCTGCAGAGCTGGGTACTTGAGTCCTTGCCTTTGAAGTACTTACAGTTTAGAGGTTAAACAAGCAAACAGACATCACAGGCTTACTGTTCTGACATCAAGTTCACTTATCTGATATATTATGGTGCCTTTATATACAAGTATGAGAACCTGTGAGAGTTAATCAGGTAGACATAAAATGAGGGCTGGCTTGGGTTTGACATCACTTCTACACAAGATAGCCCTCTTCTAGAACGTCATTGGGATTATTTAGATGTCTTGTACTGGGAGTTACTAAAAGTTTATAAAATGGCTTACCCAGGGACTTTGAAATGTTTCTGTAATTTTTGGCCCTTTCCTACTAGGTCATGATCCAACCTAGTAGCACATAGTGTAGGACTCTTTGCTCTTTTTGTTTGCCTACCAACTAGATATGACTTAGTAGACTGCCTGACTTACCATAAAGTTTGCAATAGTTCTGGTGTTTGGATTCTACTCAGGACTTTAACCTGGTTCTGTCTTTCCTTTTCTCCATAGAAGTTGTTTTTGAACTTGTTAACATTCTCAGGTATAACCCATACTACTACGCTCATTTTTAGAGACAATTTTGCTTAATTCTTTACAGAAAATTTGAAAGTTGTGAAGTATAAAACTTCTTGGGCTTCACAAGTCCTTCTCAGTCTCCTTCATGGGTTCCCTTTTTCCCCCAACATGTTGGTGTTCTGGCATTGATTCAGTTTTCTTAATCTACCCATCTTCTGTGGGCAATCAACCCTTACCTCCATTGACAATACACAGATCTGTTCTCTTCTATACTGACCTCTCTGTTAAAAGTCTACACCTACATTTCTAACATAACTTTCATGTCCTGTAGATAAACCAGTGCAAAGTCCCCAAAGTAGAAATTATTATCCTTTCTCATGTACCACAATTTTTGTCTTAGTATATATTCATGGGGTTTACCTTGTCAGTTTAGCTTCAGCTAAAAGTCTTTCTTCACTTTCCTCTCTCTTCCCCATAATCTATTCTGTCGTTAAAAGCTTAATTTGAAATCTTTCATCTTTTTTAAATTCTCACTTTCAGTGCTTAACCTTCTTTGTCTTTTACCTGGAATGTTGTATTAACCTCCTAATTGATTTCCTGGCTTTTATTGCCTCCACAAATCAGTATATCATGGTTAATACTGTTACCTTTCCAAAACACATGCCAAAATCATGTAGCCGTCATGCTTGCAAACCATTGAACTGTCTCCTTCCCCTGCTCGTTACTTAATGATGAGTCAAATCTGAACTCCTTTATGTGGCAGACAAAACGTTAGCATACTTTTTGTGTGGCAGCATGGCTACCTTTTAACCCCTGTCTAGCCTTTTAGCCTATTAACTCTTAAATCATCTTTTGTATATACTTCGATCCTTCAGACTTTGTGGATGTTCTGCTCTTAAATGCTCTTCTCACCTTAAGTATTTAAAATCTAGTGATTTAACTCTCATGAAATGCCTCATAAACAAAATTTCCAATCCTCTGTGTATCCATAGCATATAGACCCCATCATACTGTATTATAATTTTTGTTTACATATCTGTGACATGGATATAACTTAATTTATCTTGTATTTCTACTGCCTATTTTAGTGTTTGGCACATAGCAGGTCTTCTTGTCTGTTTTTGTCACACTTGAAAATCTGTTTCAATTGTTTATGTCATAATAATTAAGAAAAAAGACTACAGTCAAACTGCTCCATCTTTTTCCAGCTGTGGGGTCTTGGACAATCTATTTTTACATCTGAAAAATAGGGGAAAAATAATACATTGTTACATTGTGAGGTTTAAATGCATGTAAAGCACTTAATATAATGCCTGGAACAGTATGCTTACATTTTATGCATGCTTTCTTAGCTATTATTATTTCTATTAATCTTTTTCATTCATAAATAGATGAAACAATTCACTATTTGCCAGATACTGTGGTAGGTACCAGAACAAATAGCTATAGTCCCTGTACACATAGAGTGATACCTAGTTTGTACTAGGTATTACAAAAATTATTTTTGCAACTGCTCTAAGTAGTGGTAAAGTTGCTGTTCCAATTAAATTGTAGTTTCTCCATGCTTCCCAAAATTTGTACATGTTTATTGAACTAACCTAAAGTAGTTCAATTAATTGCATACATCTGAAATAGAAGAGCAATAGTACACTATGCTATAAAGTGTGAGATAAGAACTCATTAAATTTTCACCTAAAGCAATGAAGATGTATTGGTGAACCATGCAAAATTTGCTACTCCTTTGTGTTTTGGTTTCCCAATAAATACTATACAGTTTATTTGATGTCTTTTTTCTTTTTAAAGTAGTGTGGGTTTAGTATCAAGAGATAAATGGCATTTTAGTATAACCTTATTGTTTAATATGTATTTTATTGATTATACTATTACAGTTGTCCCATTTTTTTTTTCTCTCCTTTATTCCCCTCCATGCTGCACCGCCCCTCCGCCAGCATTCCCACCACCCCTTCCCTGCCCCTGCCTTAGTTCATGTCCATGGGGTGGACATATAAGTTGTTTGGCTTCTCTATTTCCCATACTATTCTCAACCTCCCCCTGTCTATTTTGTACATATTATTTCCCTCTCCCTCTCCCTCTCCCCTCTAATCTTCACTTCTATGATTTTGTTGCTGTTCTAGATGTTTGCTTAGTTTTTTTGTTTTTACTTAGATTCAGTTGTTGATAGGTGTGAGTTTGTTGTCATTTTACTGTTCATAGTTTCTGATCATCTTCTTTTTCTTAGATAAGTCCCTTTAACATTTCATATAATAAGGGCTTTCCTTTCACTTGACCTTATCTGGGAAGCACTATATCAGCCCTTCCATTCTAAATGATAGCTTTGCTGGATAGAGTAATCTTGGGTGTAGGTCCTTGTGTTTCATGACTTTGAATACTTCTTTCCAGCCCCTTCTTGCCTACAAGGTTTCTTTTGAGAAATCAGCTGATAGTCTTAGGGGAACTCCTTTGTAGGTAACTGTCTCATTTTCTCTTGTTGCTTTTAAGATTCTCTCCTTATCTTTAATCTTGAGTAATGTAATTATGATGTGCCAAATCTGAACTGTGTGCTTCCTTGGGTCCAACTTCTTTGGGACTCTCTGAGCTTCCTGGATCTCCTGGAAGTCTATTTCCTTGGCCAGATTGGGGAAGTTCTCCTTCATCATTTTTTCAAAGAAGTTTTCAATTTCTTGCTCTTCCTCTTCTCCTTCTGGCACCCCTATGATTCACATGTTGGAATGTTTAAAGAGGTTCCCTAAGCCTTTTCTCATTTTTTTGAATTCTTGTTTCTTCATTCTGTTCTGGTTAATGTTTCTCTCTTCTTTCTGCTCCCCATCGTTGATTTGAGTCCCAGTTTCCTTCTCTTTACTGTTGGTTCCCTGTATATTTTTATTTATTTCACTTTGCATAGCCTTCACTTTTTCCTCCATTTTGCGACCATACTCAACCAATTCAGTGAGCATCCAGATTACCAGTGTTTTGAACTGTACTTCTGATAGGTTGGCTATATGTTCATCGCCTAGTTATTTTTGGAGCTTTGATCTGTTCTTTCATTTGGGCCATATTTCTTTGTCTCAGTGTACCTGTTACTTTGGGAGGGGTGGAGCTTTAGGTATTTGCCAGGGCAGGACAACCCAGGTCCCTCTGTTGTGATGCTGTATGTCGGGGAGAGGTCCAAGACGGAACAATGCTGCTTGCTTGGTTCTCAGTTGGCTTTCTGTCACTTTCCCCACTAACAAGCAAATTGGGCCCTTTCTGTGCTGACTCCTGGGTGGGTGGATTTGTCTATGTTCTAGGACCCTGTGGGTCTCTGCCACAAACTCTCCTGTGAAGCTAGGAGTTTCTCTCATTGCCGTAACCCTCAGGTTTTTACAGCTAGAAGTTTTGAGGCTTTATTTCCCAGCACTGGAAGCGTGGGTTGCGCGTTCTGTCTCGCTTCCCAGTTGTTCCTGCCAGTTTATCTCCATGCAAATGTAGGACTTCCCAGTACATAAGCCACCAGCTACCGCCTTGCTGTAGGTCCTCTATACCCGGGCTGTCTGTCTCTGCCCCTCCTACCAGTCTGAATGAATGTTTCTTCTTTAATGTCTTGGCTGTCAGACTTCCATACAGTTCGATTTTCTGGCAGTTCTGGTTATGTTTTGTTTTTAAATTTGTTGTCCTTTGATTGTACAGGGAGGCAAAGTATCTACCTACGTCTCCATCTTGGCTGGAAGTCTCTAGTGTAGCTTTAATATAAAGATATTTTAAGAAGAGCATTCCAAGAGGAGTTAAATCTAGTATGGACTTTTGTTTTTAGATGGTTGAAATGTCTTCGTAATAGAGATACCACATTTAAATGTTACATGATAGGAAAGTAGAATCTTAAAGAATGGATAATAAGAGGAAGTATTTTTAAATGATTTTTTAAATTGTTTCTATGAAGCTGAGGAAACGAGTAAGTTGCTAATTGATCATTTCATCCTTTTATTCTGTAATTGATAGTTTTGCAAACATGTAAAGTACATATAAAGCGTTGAACATGTATTGTACATATTGTGAATTATTGTTCCCATAGCACCTGTTCGTTCTTTTCAACAAAGCACAAAAAATGAGAGAACAATGTGATAACCCTGATGCAAAAGAGAAATGTGGAATTATTAACTATAATAAGTCTGCATTTTATTCATATTTTACTTCAGTGGACAAATTTTTTTTTCTTTACTGTTAAGATATATTTCTTATTAATCTACCAAATCATGCCCTTCTAGCTCTTGTCTGTGACTTCCTTAAGCTTTTTCAAAGATTGCCTCATTGTCTCATATTCCATTTACTCTTTAATCCATTACAGACTGACTCCTGCCCCTTCCACTCACTAGTGACCTCCTAATTTTTTATGTTAATGAGCACTTCTTAGCTCTTCTATAGCTCTTGTCATAAGCCACTTTCACCTTAAAATGTTGCCCTTTTGTTTCTGTGCTACCCCTTTCTCATAATTTCTTCCCACCTCTCAGGCTATTACTCTCTTTCTTTCATGGACAATTTTATTTTTGTTCATACTTTAAATGTTACATTTTCTAGAATTCTGCTCTTAGGTTCTTCTCATTCTGTATTCTTTCAATTTGGCAACCTTCCATCTATGTTTCTATGTCCATGTGCCTTCCATGAACTAATGGTTCCCCAATGTTATTTCTGGACCTTAGTTTTTGGTTTCAGTAGCAGACTTGATATTACAACATCTCCTGAATTCAGCTGGTTATCCTCAAATTCCACCTTCGAACATTCGTTAACTTCTACTATACAACCTGTTCACTTACTTTGGTACAACTTTTTATTTAAGTGTACCAATTTCTAGTGAAAAACTGCATCTTTAATCTCTCTCAAGTTTATCCTATTTTTCCTATCTCTACTGTAATACTTCAGGATTCAAATCCTTATTCAGTCTTTTGAGATATTGTAATTATCCCCAGAGTGACCTGCCTCCGGAAGTGAACCCTCTCTAGCCTGCCCTCCTTATTGCCACCAGAAGAATGTTCTAAAATGCAAAGTTTTAAGTATGTTTTTCCTTATCTTAAAATTTTTTAGATGCTTCTCATTACCCAGCAATAGTTTTTAAATAATTCATCCATGGCCCATCTGCCTGTGGGTTATTTAGAGAACTTTTGAGACACTCATATTCTGTATCTTCCCCCACAGATTCTGAATCAGTACAGAGTTTAGGAATTTTTTAAAAGGTTACCTGAGTTTTTTTAATAAGCAGCCCGGGTTGGAAAACATTGACTTATACATGTGGTGTAGGTTCCTTATCATGGAGTCCAAGACTGTTCAGAATCTGGTACCTGCCGGCTTCTTCTATGCCATCTCTTTTCACTTCCCTCCCTTTATTCACTGTGCTCCAGCCAGACGCTCTCTTCTGGCTCTGGAACCCGTCAGTCTTGATAATCTTTTAAATAAAGTTTTGTTTGCTTTTGTTGAATCAGGGACAGGATCCTAGATTTCTACCTATTTTACCTCTGCTTCCCTCTGCACCCTAGGCCTAGGCAGCACCTCCTTGGATTTTTCCATGTGGAACTCGGGTTGAAAACCACTGGGCTAATTCAGGTCAGTGAGGCCCAGAAAGATTAAGTGACTCACTGAAGTCTTATAATGGTGAATGGCAGAGCATATTTAAAATTCAGGATTTGTATTCCTAACCAAGTTCTTATTTATTGTTCTTCTGTGCTTTCATACGAGTATATATACTGTATGGGCTGCTTGATCTGAAATGACCTCCTAATTCTTTCTAAGTAAATTATCATTCATTTTTTTTCTCCTATTAATTTGGTTATTTATTCATTCAATAAACATTTGACTACACAAGGAGCAATGTAGGACCAGGGGGGAGGAGGTGCATAGAAAATTTGAATAAAATAGATTTCCTATTCTTAAGGTTCTTAAGACAGGTTCTTTATATTCAATCATAAAATACTATACAGAAAAACAAATTATTAACTTTTTAGAAGAGAAACTATAATATAACCATTTCCACTGTTTTGTTTTGTTTTGTTTTTCCCCAGGGAAAGATCATGTTTGTAGATTTATTGGCTGTGGGAGGAACGATCGCTTCAACTATGTGGTCATGCAGTTGCAGGTAGGCCATCTTGCAAATGTGTCTTAAAATCTTTCAGTTTTGGTCAAAGTACCTAATTATAGTGGAAAATAATAATAGTAATAACAATGAAACATTCAGAATGTTTATATTAATATTATGCAGGTGACAATTTATTTAAACAGACTTGATACAGATATTTCCAAAGATGAAAGTATTGTCCCTTTCAGCTATTTTAGTTGATCCATATCTTCATTGAATGTCATCATTGCAGAGTTTTCAATCTCAACATGGATTGCTGCATGTAATGTGAGTCTTGCCCTTTTCCTGTCCCCTTCTTCTCTACCCTTTGTTACCTTAAGGACTCCAGTTTTCCATTTATGGACTCAAGTACCAACCTTAACTGCTTGAAGATTTATGCTCTAGTTGAAATAGAGGAGAAATGGTACTCCTCTTCCTCTTTTCATCCTTTAACATTGCTCTCTCTGTTCCCTATCCTTTAGATGGAAAGTGGAGTAGGGTTGGAGCAACAGAGAGAGAAATTCAGAAGGGGAATATTGGAGTAATGACTATGGCAGGGACAAGAGGGAAACCATCTGGCTCTCTCTGAGACTGCCTCTGCCCCTGACACACACACACACACACACACACACACACACACACACACACACACCACACCCTCCCCACCCCACCCCCCAACTGGAGAGAGAGAGGCGCGCGCACACACGCACACACCCACCCCACCCCCCAACTGGAGAGAGAGAGAGAGGCGCGCGCGCACACACACACACCCACCCCACCCCCCAACTGGAGAGAGAGAGAGAGGCACGCGCGCACACACACACACACACACACACACCCCCCACCCCCCACCCCAAACTGGAGAGAGAGAGAGAGAGAGGCACGCACACACACACACCCCTGCCCCCCACCCACCCCAAACTGGAGAGAGAGAGAGAGAGAGAGAGAGACACACACACACACACACACACACACACACACACACTCACCCCCCTGCCCCCCACCCACCCCAAACTGGGGAAAGAGAGAGAGAGAGAGAGAGAAACACACACACACACACACACACACACACACACACACAGCCTCCCCCTCGCCCCCCACCCACCCCGAACTGTAGAGGGACACACATACACACACTCCCACCCCCTCGCCCCCCACCCACCCCGAACTGTAGTCACCCTCAAAGTGTAAAAGCACACATATACACGCACACGCGCACACACACACACACTGCCCCCCCCCCCCAAACTGTAGTCACCCTCACAGTGTAAAAGCATGGTTCACCTTGCTGCCTAAATTAGAGATCTCAAGCTTTTCTTTCATCTTTAGAAAAATCTCTTTGGGGCATTTGGTTCATTTCCTTTCAGCTTAACTACATAGCAAGGATTTCAGAGACTTAGATCCCGACCTAAGTGCTTCCTCGTGTCCTCAAAAGGCTTTTCTTGTTTCCATCAGCTCTCCTTCAGCATTTGATTTATTTTAAAGATATTAATTTCTCTGTAGACTATATCCTTAAAGTCTTTGAGTTGTGTGTTTCATTACCTCTTGAGCTAGCACAGTTTTATTTCTTGAAGCAGCTGTTCCTGGACCTTTTTAGATTATTAATGTGGACCCTGTTTTCTCTCCCTTTGGCCATTAGTAATGTAATTTTTATACTTTAAACTATGATATTAAAATTTTAAACTCTGATATTTTATAGTTTTACTTTAGATTTATAAAGATTTTACTTGATTCTTACTATATCCCCATGGAGAAGATAGGACAGCTAGTATCCCCATTGTGGTTTGCCTGGGACTTGCTACTGGGTGGGTGTTATGGCTTGGCAGAAGCCTGAGGCCTGTATTCTTGGCACAATTACTGAAGACTCTTCAGTTTTTGTCCTTAGGTTACTACTAACTGGAGAATATGGACAGGAGTTTTTTCAGTCTGCAGAGTGTTTCTCAGTCTTAGGACCTACTTATTTTTATTTTAAATATTTGCAATTACCTAAATCTCACTTTCTGGAAATGAGAAGGCTCTTAGTCTGGAAAAACTAAGGAGACTGGTGTATATCAGATAATGATGGTTTTTGTGGCCTTTGACAATCTCATATAGACTTATGCAAGAACTTTTCTGTGACCTCTTGCTATCTTTCTTTCTGTCATAGGAAAATGAACCGAACATTAATTACTCCCATCTCTACACTTACGGTTGACTTGATCTGGGGACAAAGCTAAAGTTAATATAATTGCTAGAGAGTACTTTCTTGACATATTGAAGATAACTAATAGGGTTTTCCCATATACTTTAAATTTACATGCTCAGACCCAGCTTCTCACTGACATTCCTAATTTATTCAAAAAACCCCTAATTCATTATTAGTAAGTAAACTTTCATCTTTTCTTCCTAGCAATTCAATTATATAACATCTGCCTTCAATTTTTTAAGAAGTAAATCCTATCTCTATTGTAGAGATTCTAGCTATTTACCATTAAAATGGATCTTAAAATCTTACAGGATTCAAACAGTTATAGACATTTGTTTTCCCATTTTTATTGACAAGACCTTGGCCAGGTCTCATTTACTCCCTGGTCACTGTTGAGGCTTTCCTTGAGCAGCCTTAGTATAGCCAAAGGGTGATATTTTGTGATAAGCAATCACCTGGAGAGGGGGAAAAAAAATTTTGAATCCTGTTAACAGTACAGATGTAGATCTAGATTGCCTAACGTCAGAGCTGCCATATTTTAAAACTTTTTATTATTATGAAAAAAATTAAACATTCCCAAGAGTAGAGAGAATAATATAATGTACTCATGTACTCATCACCCTCCTTCAGTAATTTTCAGTATATGGCTAGTCTTGTTCCAAGTGTATTTTCCCTCTCCACTCCCTCCTCAAGTTAATTCAAAGCAAATCAAAGAAGTACTTTTATCTGTAAATTTATTAGTATATATTTCTAAGAATGATTTCTTTTTCCGCCATAGCCACAATACACAATAATTCCTAAATAATAGAATTGGATATCAAGTCAGTCTTCAGTTTCCCTTGATTACATCTCTCTCTCCTATTTCTTTATAGTTGATTTACTTGAATCTGGTTTCAGAGAGAGTTCACACATTGCATTTGGTGGATAGATCTCTTAAGCTCTCTTTTTTCTTTCAAGTGAATTTGTTTTCATTGGGATATAGGGGATAGGTGGGAAATGTCCCTGTGGGTTCTTAAGTCTTTTTTAATCTATAGGTTGCCTCTTGTTTGTTTTTTTCCTTTCAGTTTCCTTTTTGTTGTGTTTTTATTTGTCATTAATAAAAACAAAGTCATTTGTGATGCACAAGTTCCTCTATTGTGGGTTTTTCTGATTGTCTCCTGTGGTGTTGTTTAACATGTTCTTCTATTCCCTGTATTATCTGTAAACTGGTGATTAAATCAGATTCTAGTTTTGCTTTGTATGGCCAGAGGTGAGTTGTATCACATCAGTAAGCAGTGTCTGATTGTCTCTCTTTTAGGAATGTTAAGATTGACCAGTAAGATTCAAGGACTGTCAGACTGATTCATCTATTTCAAAGTTCCCAGTGGTTTTTCTCCCAGGTTTTAATCAACCTATTAGTAATCATTTCCTAGATTCATTACTTCAGTGGGGTTGCAAGTGTATTACTCTAATTCTGTGAATTTTTAAAAAAGATTTATTTGTTTATTTACTTTTAGACAGAGAGGAAAATGAGGGAGAAAGAGAGGGAGAGAAACATCAATGTGTGGTTGCCTCTCATGTGCCCCCTACTGGGGACCTGACCTGCAACCCAGGCACGTGCCCTGACTGGGAATTGAACTGGTGACCCTTTGGTTCACGGGCAGACACTCAATCCACTCAGCCACACCAGCCAGGGCTAATTCTATGATTTATAATTGATTTATCAGCGAGAATTCTTTAAAAACCATTAAATCAACTATTAGGTTAACCTGGGGAAAAATAACATTTCATATGGGAAGGATAGGACTAATACTTGATTCTTTTATTTACCAGTTTTCAGAGTAGTGAGTTGGTTCCCTAATATTTTCCAAAAGAGACTAATTAGCTCTTTCTTTTTAAAAAATATAATCATGAATTCATAGATTTAACATATTTTGTGTCTTTTAATTATTGTTTTTCTTTTTAATGTTCAAATTGTCCCATCTTTGGCTAGCAGGACTTTCTTTAAGGTGGATCCTGATTCATTTCAACAGGACCAGACTGCAGCAGTCTTTGATAGCATTCTGACTTTCTGGTACAGCATTGCGTATCTGGCTCATTCTATACATTTCATGCTCCAGAGCTTGAATCAACCATTTCTCCATTAAGCCCTGATTTCTATTAATGGGAAATGGTATTTAGAGACCACAGTCTAGATGCTATGGGTACCTATTGAAATTGCATTGGTCATTGTTTTAAATTCTTTTTAAGTGGATATGATTAGGATTTCTTTTTTTTAAAGAGAAAATATATCATGGTTCATTTTGATATTTCCAATTCAAGTTTGTGGAAAAAAATTGCTAATGACCTCTTTGATTTTTTTATTGTGAGGTTCAGGGACATCAAAGTGCGTCTCTTTGTTCTTATATACTTTTAAAAACATGTAGATGAAATGATATTGAGGCTTTCCTTGAGCAGCCTTAGTATAGCCAAAGGGTGATATTTTGTGATAAGCAATCACCTGGAGAGGGGCAAAAAATATTTTGAATCCTGTTAACAGTACAGATGTAGATCTAGATTGCCTAACATCAGAGCTGCCATATTTTAAAACTTTTTATTATTATGAAAAAAATTAAACATACCCAAGAATAGAGAGAATAATATAATAACATGAATATAATGCAAGTGTATGTGTGTGGGAAGGGAGAGGAGGGTGTATGTTCCTGGGTAGGGGGGAGTAGTGAATAACAGATGAGGGTTTGTTATTATTATTTTCTCTCCCTTTAAGATATTTCAAATTCTTAATAATTTATTCCAATTTTTATTGGGATCATGTTAAGTTTATAGAATTAGGAAGAAATAAATTTACGTTTTTATTTAATAACATTTATTCCATATTACTATGTATAAAGGTTCTTTTTTTAGTGGCTGCATATTAGGCAGTAAGATGACTGTACCATAACTTATTTAATCTTTCATTTATTGATAGATGTATAGGTTGTTTTTTTTCTTTATAATAAATAACCATTTGTAGTATATACTCTGAAGTACAGTGTGGGGCAAAAGTAGGTGTACAGTTGCTTGCATGAAAAATAATACAATAATTAATAAATAACACAAGAATTAATTCTGTCCCACATACTCACAACTGTGAACCTGCTTTTGCCTCACCCTGTATAATTTGTTGGATCAAACCTGCATATATTTACAATGTTCATAACTTTTCCAGCCTTGCATTTATCTTTTTAATTTTATTTGAAACCTTAGGTTTACATTTTAAAATATTTAAAAATTTAAATCATTACTAATATCATAAGTCTAGGTTTATTGATTTCCTTTCAAAAGTTATTATGACAGTATAAGTTGTTTACAAATGAAGTTCCAGTATTATCTTAGGTATATTTGGGCAATCAAAATACTGATTTTTGAAGAAAAAATGTATTGGAATGCTAGTAAAAGTTATTAGGTACTCTCATGTTGCTTAGATTATCAGTTATTTTATATTTGCTGAGGATGTAGAGGATAAATTCCCCTAATATTTAAAAAAATAAAGATAACTGCAAAGTTATGCTATGGAAAAACTTTATTTTAAAAGAAGATATGTTCTATGAAAGGCTCCCAACTTTTCTGTAATTTTTCAATTCTTAGATTGAGTACTATTTAATATTTTATTTCAAATGGTACTTAAGTAATTTAAGAATTTATTATTTTTTCAAAAGGAAGTCAACATCTTTAGTTGAGGTGATGATATTAGTGGTATTAATCCTAAACATATGAGGCGGGGGACCCAAAAAACAGGAATTTATTTGTAAAAATTTGTGTATTTATTCTTACACTTTTAAACTTCAGTCACCTTCCAAGTAGTCTCCATTTGATGCAACACATCTATTGAGACATTTTTTTCCACTACTTAAAATAGTTTTTGAACTCATTGATTTTGGTGCTTTTTAGTGCTCCTGCCATTTTTTTGTTTCACCTCTTCCACATCAGCAAAATGTTTCCCTTTGAGGACTTTTTTCATTTGAAGGAAAAAAAAGTTGCTTGGGGCAAGATCAGGTGAATAGGGAGGGTGGGACATGGGGGTCAGGCCATTTTTGGTGAAAAATGGCTGAACACTCAGCACTGTGTGGGCAGGTGTGTTTGTAGATCACCCATCATGAAATGGGCAAACACGTTGAGTCTTCCAAAAAAATTCACCAAAGCTGAACAGAGCCTCTTACAACAATGCCTGTTGGTCCACTGACCGACTGATGGGTTCCTAGACCACTCACCTCCCACAGGAAGCCTGTACTATAAGGGGCCCACCCTCCAGAAGATAATTCTGGTTTTTTGGGTACCCCCTTGTATCCTACAAAATTTTGGGAATAAAGAGATTGGGATATTTAAATTGTCTTGAGACAGAGGAGCCAGTTTCCATTCTTCGGGAGGTAGAACTGCAGCAGTGTAATCTGCTCTTATCAGATTCCTAGTTGTTACCTAGTAAATAAGGAATCTTTTGGATGGAACAGCACTGTGAAGTGCAAAAAGAACACTTTGGAGTCAGACGGACTTAGATTTGAAAGACCACTTTATCTTGACAGGTTAACATTGAACTCTCTGAGCCTCAGTTTCCTCATCTGTAAAACAGGAATAACAACTTCTCTTCATGGTAGTGTGAGAATTAAATGCAATCATGAATGTAATATATCTGGCACAAGCTAGGTCATTCATTGCTTTTATATACTGCTAAAAGTAATTGGGTGTTTCATATCATTTTTGTTCACAGTAACAATAATTGGCATTTATTGAGGCACCTTCTTACTGTGTGCCAGACAGTATTCTAAACACTTTACATGGATCTTTTTTAGTCCTCACAAAACACTGACCCCATTTTGTAAGGAAACTGTGACACAGAAAAATTAAGTAGTTAGTATGGAAATACATGCTAGGCAGTAATGAGGAATTTTACATACAGGGTCGAGCAGAAGTAATACATGCTTGAGTGTGGTTGGTAGGGTTATAATATGGGTGTAATGATTTATAGTTTTAATTTGAACATTTCACCTAAAATGTCATATGGTGTACTTGAGTGTGATGTTGTTATGTTACAGAATTACGTGCTTAATGATTTTGTAATAAACAAGGGGCATTATTTGTGCCAAACCTTGTATATGTACATTAATATATAAAAATATCTTCTAAATAATCAAGACTATATTTTGTTATGACATCAGAAACAAAGGGAATTGTAAGTTGGAAACATAATATGTTTAAAAACTGGTGATTCTTAAGTTTGTCTGAAACACTAATGCATTATCTTAACAGAATCTCTTTTTTTATGAGTTAGAGAATCCTGATTTGGGTAAAATCCTTGCTATGTCATTCAAAACATTTTAAATAGTAAATGGATAATTCCACACCTTTTCTTGTAATGTAATTTTAGTACCATATTTGAAAGTGTTTATTTGGTTTCCATAGGGTCGGAATCTGGCAGATCTACGCCGTAGCCAGTCCCGGGGCACATTCACTATTAGCACTACTCTTCGGCTGGGTAGACAGATTCTGGAGTCTATTGAGAGCATTCATTCTGTGGGATTCTTGCACCGAGACATCAAACCGGTAGGGGGCCTTTTCCAGCCAGAGCACAAAATGAGGTTGCTTGGTACTCTTCTTAAAATGGGACACTATAAATTACACATGTAACTTCCGTATTTGCTTTCTATATTAAATACAGGTAATATTTTAATTTCTGTAGCAAAAATGTAACTAGAAGCAGAATGTAACTTCTTAATTTTTTAAAATTGATTTGAAAGAGAGAGACATTTGTTGTTCCACTTATTTGTGCATTCACTGGTTGGTTATTATATGTGCCCTGACCGGGGATCAAACCAGCAGCCCTGAAGTATTGGAATGGCCCTATAACCAACTGAGCAACCCGGCCAGGGCACCTCTTAATTAAAAAAAAAAAAAGTAGTTACAAACTACAACTTATATTCAAGAGCTTTTCACATACAATGAAAATGTTGCTCAGCAGCCAAATTAAAAATGATTAATGCTTGACTATTATTATATGTGTTAACATTGCTAATTTCTTAATTGATAGCTATTTTTTAGATTTGTCTTTTCTAATATTGCTTAAAATATTTACATATGCTGCTTTTAGATGTTGGCATGGTGTTCTTCAAACTATTTTTCAAATGACAAATTATTCTTCTAAGAAACTCTCAGTTTTGAAAGATTGTTTTTTTTCTTTTGAGTACTACTCTGGCAATATATAGTATTTTTTTCCCTGTTGTTTTCCTTAGAAATTGTCATTTCCATAACTGAAATACACCTTTAAATTTTTTTCTACTCAGTTTTTTTTTAATTGCTCATGAGGAACTATGACCTACTTCTGATCTATTGTATATGGTTGAAATCTAACATTCGTTAGTTGGTACAGTTGAAAATTACACCCATCTGTTGCTACATGATTTCTAAAATTAAATAGTTTACTTGATGTCAACTAATATTAACATGGTCAAGTCAGACTTAATGTAGTATAGATTTCTCTGGCTCTTAATTTCTATGCCATACTAAATGTCATTATTTAACTGTGGTGATTGAAGAGTTTCTATTTCATCAGAAAGCTCCCTGAGTAGAACAGTGTTTTAGAATAAAAGCTAACAATTCTGTAACATTTTGGTTTTTGCTTTTATTCTCTTGTTTACATACCCATCTTTGCAAGATTGTGGTCAGTTAATGTTACACTTATTTTTAAGGGAAAATACAAAGTATATTTTCCTTAAGTCTGTTTTGAAATGTTTCCTTAGATTGCATTTTAATTTTTATACTTAGTGAAATTCAGCTTAAGGATATTCATTTACATTTCTGAGCTATGTAATTGATTTTGCTCACTCCTGCTTACTCCCATTTAAAAAAATAGGGATTGGATTTCATTTAGGTGATGACTTAGGAGAAGTTAGAGTTCTGATTCCAGGTAAGTCAGTGTTGTGTTGTATATAACTTTTTACAATTGCTTAAATTCTTTGTTGCTCAAAGTTCACCAGATATAGGCATTAATAGAACCCACATGAAATTATGTATTAATTACAGTAAACATCATTGACTATAATAGTGTACTTGGGATATGAGTGTTACATAGAATTTAGTAGAATTAAACTATAGGAAAGATAAGATATAAGGACTAACAATTATAAGAATATGTATACTTTCTTTATTTTTCCAGTCGAACTTCGCCATGGGTCGCTTTCCTAGTACATGTAGGAAATGTTTCATGCTTGATTTTGGCTTGGCACGACAATTTACCAATTCCTGTGGTGACGTCAGACCAGTAAGATTTTTCATATTATTTTTAAATATTTGAGAATTAATCTACTATTTATTGCATTACTTTATTTAAAGAAATGCTAATTATGTATCAGAATGGATGTCATTCAAGAAGTAGCATATAGATTTATGATTAAATTATAGAAATGAGTTAATTTTATTGCTGAAAGTTGTGGCTTTAAAAAAAAATACATTAGGTGTAAAAATTTCTTTTTAGCCCTGACTGGTGTGGCTCAGTTGGTTGGGTGTCATCTACGAAAACAAAACGTCACTGGTTCAATTCCTGGTCAGGACACATGCCTAGGTTACAGATTCAGTCCCTGCCCTTTCTTTCTCCCTCTCTGTGTCCCTCCCTTCCCCTCTCTCTAAACAATAAATAAATAAAATCTTTTTTAAAATTATTATTTTTTATATTCTCTATTTGATAGGATGTTGTTATTGTTTCCTTCTTTTTATCAAGCATCCCTTTAGTTCTGTGAAGATATTTATAATGGCTAGTTTTAAATATTTTACTGTTAAATTTGCAATAAAGTCACTCTCACAGACAGTTTCTCCTGCCTGCTTTTCTTTTTTAATGTGTGGGTCATACTTGCTGTTTTTTTGTATGCCTTACAATTTTTTAATTGGAAATGGGACATTTTAGATAGTATATTGTAGCAGTTCTAAGTACTGGTCCCCCCCTTCCAGCGCTTGTTATTACGTGCATGTTTATTTGTTTAGTGACTGTATTATTTTAGTGAAGTCTGTTTTTTCCTATCCCCAAAACACAACATTAGTCTCTGCTAACTGCTCTGTTGTTTTATAGCAGGGGCCTGGGACACAAATTGCTTGACAAGTTAATAAAATTATGCCTCCTAAAATGGAGTAGTTTCTTTTTCTTTTTTTATTGAATTTATTGAGATGACATTGGTTAATAAAATTATATGTTTTAGGTGTACAGTTCTCTAATATATCATCTGTATTGTAGCATTTGTTGACCACCTTGCGTCAAGTCTCCTTTCCATCACCATTTATCCCCCTATATCCTCTTCTACCTGTCCCCCTTTCCTTGTGGTAATCACTACACCCTTGTCTGTCTATGAGGTTTTTTCTTTGTTTGTTTTTTGCTTTTCTACTCAGCCCTGCAACCCCACTCCTCTCTGACAGCTGTCAGTCTCTTCTCTATGAGTCTGTTCCTGTTTTGTTTGTTAGTTTATTTTGTTCATTAGATTCCACATATGAGTGAAATCATATGGTACTTCTCTTTCCCTGACTGGCTTGTCTCACTTAGCATAGTGATCTCCAGGTCCATTCATGCTGTCTCAAAGGATAAGATTTCCTCCTTTTTTCTGCCAAGTAGTGTTCCATTGTGTAAATATACCACAGCTTTTTTTATCCATTTATCTACTCATGGGCACTTGAGCCACCTGCAAATCTTGGCTATGGTAAATAACACTGCAGTGAACATAGTGGTGCATATATTCTTTTGAATTAATGTTTTGGGGTTTTTTGGATATGGGTTTTTTTGGATATGTTCCCAGAAGTGGAATCACTGGGTCATTAAGTCAATTCCATTTTTAATTTTTTGAGCTAACTCCATAGTGCTTTCCATGGGGGCTGCACAAATTTGCTTTCCCACCAATAGTGCACTAGGATTCTCTTTTCTCCACATCTTCGCTAGCACTTGTTTGTAGATTATTAATGGTAAATAAATCAACACCTGCTCTGACAGGTGTGAGGTGATACCTTATTGTGGTTTTAATCTGAGATCAGAGTTTGATATTTGTTCTGACCCCAGGAGTGCTCCTCTCATCTGTCCTGTTTTCCTGGTTCTTCCCTGGAGAGCCTGTAGTCTAGGCTATATCTTTATTAGGTCTACCAGTCTTCTCCCAATTTCCTTTACTACATCCTCCATCATTTTTGAGAGGGGACTTACGTTTAAACTTAACTGTTGCAAATGAAAGGATTTCCTTTAGGAAGAGATTAAGAATTACCTCTCTTTTGTTGCCTTTTGCCCTCAGAGAGCAAAATCTCTGAGCCAGGACTCTGAATTTGCGGGTGAGGACTATTGCTAGCTGTTCTCAGAGTGACCTACTTTAGGAGCTGAGCCTTTTGGTTGAGTTGGGGACAGTAGTTGGAGGTCCCTTGGCATGGAAACACTGCCTCATGAGGCAAGAGAAGGACTTTTGGGGTCCCAGTATTTTCAGCATACCACGCCCAAGGTAGAGCTTCTGTTTCAAAAGAGAAGACTAGGAGCCTCTACCTCTCTACCTGCAGTTAGCCAGGACTTAGCTTGCTCAGCAACAGACAGCTCGGAGAATATAAGAAATGCTGAAGCCCTGCTCTTATGGGAAGAGAACCCTTTGTCTGGGAAGAAGGGAAGGAGAGAGCCCTATTCTCTTGGCTACAATGGTGTGGAGTGCAGCCACCCTCACTGATTCCAAAGAGGGAGGGAAGGATCAGTTTTGGTTCAGATACCATAGACTCTAGCCTTTCTTACCAAAGAATTTCATAGGTTTTCTTGAATAGATATTTTTTCATTTGTTTGCCCTAAAGACCATTTCCAGAGACTTTTGGTGGTGGTGGTGTTTTTAATTGTACTTTTTTACATTACTATTTAGCCCCCTTATATCCTATTCCACCTCCAACCACTTCCTTCCCTTTGTAGTTGTTTAAAAATAATTTTCACCATTTTTATGAGAGAGTGGATCTGGGAGAGCTCCTCATGTTTTCATGCAGACATTTGGTCTCCCACTACAGTTCTTATACTTATGT
The DNA here is from genome assembly GCF_021234165.1 of Pteronotus mesoamericanus. Taxonomy (NCBI): domain Eukaryota; kingdom Metazoa; phylum Chordata; class Mammalia; order Chiroptera; family Mormoopidae; genus Pteronotus; species Pteronotus mesoamericanus. The sequence continues at coordinate 21,996,911 of NW_026555065.1, forward strand.
CTACTTTTTACCTTTAGTTTTGTTTTAACTTGCTATTGATCATGACTTTCATTGCTGGCAAATTGGTTGAATGGAAGTTGAAACACTGGTTTTGAATGAACTAACTATACAATAATATAGTTATATACAGAAATGTAAATTATATTTAAAATAGAGGCACACAAGAATTTAAATGCCTAGAAATTATGAGAAAATCTTTTTTTTATTCTGGTGAAGGTCTGCCATTATTAATAGGTTACAAGGTGATGTTACTGGTCTAACGTCTATGTGCACAATGTTTCAAACAGCCAAGGCTCAAAACATCAGACTTTAGAGTAAGGAAAGGTTTATTGGTCAAGAACACGCCAACTTAGAAGATGGGAGACCTAGTGGTTCCTCAGATTCATCTTAAGAAAATACAGAGTTCAGGTTTCCTTTGTGTCTGTCAAGGGAAGAGGAAATGGCAGGGTCATTTGAGGTGAGTGACTGTTGCAGATATCTGGGCACCAGCAGGGGTCTGAGGAAAATTATGCTAATTGATATGAGTCTTATCTCAAGGTTCCTGCAAATCTTTGATAAACAATACATACTTCCCTATCTCCGTAAGCTCCACAAACACAATTCCTCTTGATTAGACAGAAGTTGTTAGCCTGAAGGCAATGTGAACAAAGCAGGCTAGATCGCCAGTGCGTCAGAGAGACTGAGCCTTTCACTGTTACAGAAAGTGATGAATTTAGTTTGTATATACTTTATTAGATTTGAATATTATTCTGGCATTCTATTTCTATTCCAGTATATTTTTTTCAATTTTTAGAATATTATCGGGTTATTTTTATTCTCTCATATAACATATTTAATGAGCACATATTTAATGAGGCATGGATATTGTTGCTGGGACTACAGTGGTGAACAAACAGACCAAAACAAGGCTCTTATGGAGATTATATTTTTAGTGGAGAAGATAGATAATACACAAATAAATACATAATTTTAGATAGTGATAAATACTATGAAGAAATAGATGGGCAGTGAGGACTATTTTAGATTAAAAAACTATTAAGTAGGAAAGACTCCTTTGAGGAAGTATTGAGAGTTGAATGAAGCATGAAGCCATGTGTATATCTGTTAAGAAAGTATTTCAGGCAAAGGGAACCGTGAGTACAAAGGCTCTGAGGCAGAGTAAATTTAGTGTGTTCAAGAAAAAGTAGGGGGCTATTGTGGGTATAGCATAGCATAAGAAGTTGGTAAGTGCAGAGAGACAAGGTTTAAGAGGTTGGTAGGCCCCTCAGATTGTATGTGATTTTACAAAGCGATAGACTATATTCTAAGTGTGATTGGAAGCCTGGAAGCCATTGGAAAATTTTGAGCAGGGTTGTTGTATAATTACATGATTTTTCAATAAACTAACTATATAGTAGAGTTATATACAGAAGTAGATTACAATTAAAACAAAGCCACATGAGATTTTAAGTGCCCAGAAATTGTGGGGACACTATCTTTGGCTTTATCAATGTTCTTGGGTTAATTGGTAATGAACTTAAGTTCTATGTAGTTTATTGGATTTGAATGTATTTCTGGAATTTCATTTCTGTTCCAAATAACAGTTTTTCAATTTTTAGAACATGTTTTTTAAAAAAGTCACTCAGCTGTAGAGAAGAGACTATTGGGAGCAAGGGTAGAAGCAAAAAGACAAGTTAGAAGACTAACACCATGGTCCAGTGATCACTGATAGTGGCTGGGACATAGGACATTAGGCTGGTACAGTAAGGTTAGTGAGACATGATCATATTTTGCATTTATTTTAAATACATATTTAATAAGACTTCCTTATGGATTTGATATTGGAATGTGAAGAAACAAAGAGTCGAGAGTGACTACTAAGTTTTTGTCCTGAACGAACAGTCATGTTATCAGCCATGATGGGAAGGGATGAAAGGCAGATTTGATAAGGGAAAAAAACACAAATTTCATTAACTAGAAGTTAAGTTTGAGATGCTCTTAGATTCAAGATGAAAATAGCAAGAGGCTGATGTGATCTAGTAACTTGTAGCTCAAAGGAGAAATCAGGGCTGGGGATAATACCAATTTAAAAATCATTTGCTCCTGATATTAAAACTAAATGGTAATTTTAAAAAGTGGAACCAGGAGAATGAAGATGGCGAAGGAATGAATGGAAGTCACACTGAGCTCCTCCCAGGACCAATCTGGAATTACAACTAAATTGTGGATAAATCACCTGGAACAAACAACTGAACAGTAGTGAGAGAAGAGCCTTATAACCTTGTACAGACAGAAGAATCAGTTTTAGCACAACCTGACTGGTAAGGAGTGGTAAAGACTTGAGAAGGCGGGTGGGGCACCCACGGGCGGCAGCACCAGAAGGATAGTGAAACAGCCAGTTGCATCCCCTTGAGAAGAGTGGGGTAAACCATAGCCAGGGATCTCCAGCCTGTAGCACCAGAGCCCAAGAAGTACACAGATAGTAGACAGCTGCGAAAAGTGGCAGGGTTGCTCTCTGCCAGAGACAGGCAGCTGGAGAAGTAAGGAGCCTTTTAAAGGGTCAACAGATAAATTTTTAGTTGCAGCCACTTACCCTGGGCCCTGGCGGGGGCAGAGTGGGCTAGAGAAGCCGGAGAAGAGACTGGCGAAGGAGGCTTTGAGGAGAGAACTGAGAGAGTAGCTGGTGGGATCCCAGTGCTGACTCATCCCCCATACAGCAACAGCCATATTGATCAGGCAAACCACTCCCCTGTGCGACAACAGTGTGAGAGGACCCCATAGCCCTGACCTCTGGAGGGCCTGGGCCCTACCCTATGGTGTCTCTAAGCCAGCCTGCTGAATGCAGAGTGGCAGCCACAGATAGTAGCTAAAGAGGGTGCAGAATGATCTAGAGACACTTGAGGAGAGACTGGAGATGGAGGCTTTGGGGAGAGAATAGCTGTCAGGATCCTGGTGCTGACTGTTACCCATTATGGCAGCAGTCACCTGGCACAGGTAAACCACTCCCCTGAGCAGGAGCAGCAGCATGAGAGAACCCAATAACCCACCCCCAAGGGGGACTCTGCCCTGCCCTCTGGTGTCTAAGCCTGACTGCTGAGTGCAGAGTAACTAGATTAACAACTGAAGGAGACAGCCACAGACAGTAGATTCCTGGAAGTCTCGAACAGACTGCATAAGGTCAGACAGGGTCAACATCTGACATCATCTCAGGCAGATCCAGAAAGAAAAAACAGTGGTCTCCTACCATAGAAGTTCACACCACAAAGTCAGGAAATCAAGACAGATCAACTTAAGAAGCAGAAGCAAAAAAGAAGAGTCTCACAAATAATAGGAAGACAAAGAAACACCCCCCACCCCCATTCGATGGGAAAGGAGGAATCCCCAGAAAGAGAACTAAATGAAATAGAGGCAGGTAAACTATCAGATATTGAGTTCAAAACAACGGTTCTAAGGAAGCTCAGTGAGCTCAATGAGCTCAGAGAGAATTACAAGACAACTACAGGGAAACTATGAAGAACTTACTGCAAACTATCTCAGCATGAAAAAGAACATAGAAACTATCAATAAAAGACAAGAGGAAATGAAGAATACAATTTCTGAATTGAAAAATACAGTAGAAAGAGTCAAAAACAGGCTAGAGGAAGCAGAGGAACAAATGAGCAAGCTGGAGGATAAGGTAGAAAAAAGCTCCCAAAAAGAGCAAGGAAATGAAAAAAGACTCAAAAAGAATGAAGAGGCATTTAGGGAAATGCAGGACAACCTGAAACATGATAGTAACCATATTCTAGGGATACCAGAAGGAGAAGAAGAGGAGGAAGGGATGGAGAACTTGAGAAAGTAATCTTGGAAAATTTCCCTCATTTGAGGAGAGAAAAAGTCACAGAAGTCCAGGAAGCACAGAGGGTCCCATTCAAGAGAAATCCAGTGAGGCCCACTCCAAGACACATCATCATTAAAATGGCAAATATCAAAGACAAAGAGAGAATCCTAAACGTAGCAAGGGAGAAACAGGTAGTGACATACAAGGGAGCACCGGTGCGGCTAGCAGCTGACTTCTCAACAGAAACACTACAAGCTAGAGGGAGTGGCAAGAAATATTCCAAGTCAAGAAAAGCAAAGGCCTATACCCAAGACTGCTCTACCCAGCAAGGCTCTCAATTAAAATGGAAGGTGAAATAAGGAGTTTTCTGACAAAAGAAGGCTAAAAGAATACACCTCCACCAAACCAACACTACAAAATACACTAAAGGGACTGCTTTAAGAAGATGAAAAAGAGTCTATGAATACCCAGTTCTTTTCAGAGTTGCCAATACTTGATATTATGAATATTTTTAATACTTATTCATTTAATTGTGACAACAATGTGTTATTTTAACTGTTCCTTTATTATTTGTTGAAACTAAACCTTTTTTTGGATATTTCTGCCTATTTCTATTATTTTCTTAAAAAAAGCTTTAAATGACTTTTTGGTATTTATCCATTTTTTGATTAAATGTTTGTAGAATTTTTTCCCTAAGAAAACCCCCCAAAAACTATTAACCCTTTTCAGATGTGTTGCAAATGCTTTCCTGGTCTATTACTTGTCCTGTAACTTTTTTATATGTATATTATATAGTCTTAAATGTTTAATATAGTCATACTGTCAGTATTTTACTTTATAGCTTCTGGGTTTGAATATGTTACTTCAGGGTAAGAAAAATATTATTTTGTATTTTCTCCTAAAACTCCTTAGATTTTACATATTGATTTTTAACTCCCTTGAGTATTTTTTTGTGTAATGTGTGAAATAGGGCTCTATATTTGTTTTATTTCAAGTAATAGGGGTCCATGCACCTTATTTGTTGAATAAGCCTTATTTTCCCCATTGATTTGAAATATCAATTTAATCATATATTACACTGTTAGACAGATATATACATTTGTTTCTAGAATGCTCATTTCATTGATCTACTTGATCTGTCTGCTGGTGTCATGTTGTTTTAATTGCTAAGACTTTATAATGTATTTAAATTTTTTAATATTTTATAATGGATCTTGACATTTAAAAAATAAATAAATGAAATCAATCTGCATTTTAAAAAGAGAGAGAGAAAGAAAGAAGGAACTCGTACCTTTGCGACAACATGGATGGAACTGGAGAATATTATGCTGAGTGAAATAAGCCATTTGGTAAAAGACAAATACCATATTATCGCACCTATGAGTGGAATCTATTCAACTAAAGCTAACAAACAAAATAAACCATAGGCATGGAAACATGGAGCAGACTGAAAGTGACCAGAGGTGATGGGGAAGGAGGACAGTGGTGGAAAGGAGAAGGGACTAGACAAAGAACATATATGAATGACCCATGGACATTGACAACATTGTAGGAATTGACTGTGGGAGTGGGGGGCGGGGTTGGGTGGGTGGAAGAGGGCAAAGGGGGAAAAATTGAGACAACTGTAATAGAATAAACAAATTTAAAAATAAATATTTTTTTTAAAAAATGGAACTAGATTTGATCAGCTAAGGAGGCGGGATAGCTAGGTAACAAAAGAGCTTTTGAGTCTGAGCCATTGGGGAACTTAAGCAACTCGATGATGGATAGAGAACTATGAGTTGGCCAAGAAGAGTGAGGTGGAGGATCTGTGAAGTAGGAGAAAAGTCAGGAGAATGTGGTGTCTTGGAAACCAAGTGAAGAAAGTACTTTACGCGTGTCGGGGTGGTTATCACCTGAATCAGATGGTACTGATATTGGTCAAGTAAAGTGGGAAATTAAAATTAGCCATCTGTATTACCTAATTGGAACAGGTTAAGGAGAGAGTTGGGGAGAGGAAGTAAGAAAGGAAGTATATACAACTCTCTGGTGGAGTTTGCTTTGTTCTAAAAAGGAGTGGTAAAATAAGAAAGCAGTTGAAAGGGCAGTAAAATCCATCCTTCCTTTCTGAATTTAAAAAAAAAGGTAGTTATGATATCATGCTTGTGTACTGATGGTAATGCTCCAGGAGATGTGGAAAAAACAAAACAAAATAAAACTGATAATGTAGGACAGAACAGGAACAATTATAAGAGCCAAGTTCTTACATAGCTGACAGGGGAAGAAATCCTGGCACAAATGGTGAGCTTAGTCCATTATATAAGAGCAAGAACACTTTTTCATTGTAACTGAGAAAAGGCAGAATATGTGGACACAGATACAGGTAAACAATATTTTGATTTTTTTTGTCTTGCTATGTATATTCCAAAGGGGTGTCAAAAAAAAAAAAACCCACATGTATAAATTTTAAGTAAGACTATGAAGACATCCATGGCCTCCATCTAGAATGAGAAATAGCTCATTACCACCTTAGAAACATGTTCTGGTCTTTTCCTGATCACATCCCTTTTCCTTCCTTGAGCAGCACTGCCAGTGGAACTACTATGAAGATGGAAATGTTTTGTATTTGCATTGTCTGATATGGTAGCCACTAACTACATGTGCCTATTGAGCACTTGAATTGTGACCAGAGCAAACAAGTAACTGAATTTCAAATTTCATTTAGTTTGAAGTTGCTGTTATATTGGTCTTTTATTCTTAATTTTGCAGTAACCAGTCCCTTGCTTTCTCCTCTTATCTGTAGACCTAAGGGGAGTTGTTTTGGAGTATGGAGCAGATTCAGGGAGCTTTGTAAAACTGAGTTGAATTTCTCTTTGTTTAATGATCTCAATTTAAAGCATGCCCCAATTTCCTTAGCCCTTCAGCTGGCATCTCACTTTGGCTCTTTGTGTCTAAGCTCTTGGAATATGTTTTCTCCTTCTTGATCATTCAGCTGAAACTTCTAGTGCCCAGGGCTGAGTGACCTAATTAAGAACAATATTAAAAGCCTTTTCTCTGTTACCTTTCCAGAATTTCAACTACTTATTTCCACTGAAGGTTTTATTACAAAGTTCTCAGTGTCATTTTTCCCCTTGAATTCCCTTCCTCTGATTAGCAGTAAATCTGGTCTCATGCCTAGAGTCCTTCCCTTTTCCTTCTAGATTTATTATTCTAGGAGCTCATTCTGTATCTAACATTCATACCTTTCTTCATATTCCTACTGTTTCTCTCCTTGTACAGGTCTCCTGGTTTCTTGTTTGGATTATTAAAATAGTTTACTCACTGGTCTCCCTGCCTTCTCCTTCCAATCTAGTCTTTGTACTTAAGCAGAGTAAACATGTCAAACATTTTCTCAATCATATCACCTTACTACTTAAAATTTTTTTGATGAATTCCATTTGACTGTACAGTATAAACTAAACAGTATTGCATTCAAGGCCATCCTTAATCTGATTTCAACCTATTTTTCCATTATTTTCTCTTACCATTTTCTTCAATCATACCAAACCCTTTTGCCTAACACTCACAATAATTTCTTCCCTTTTAGCATTGTTCATTATGTTCTTTTTACTTAAAATACATTTCCTTCTTCCTTATAATTCTGCCTGTTCTTCCAGGTCCAATATACTTTTTCTTTTTTTTTTCTTTTTATTTAAATATCTAGGTACTTATTTTAATAAAATATGATCTTAGGTTTTTAACCACTCTCACTTTTTACTTTTATTCTTCTAAAGATGTTTTTAAATAATTTTTGAAAAGACCATACTGTATATATTACAAAAAGGATTAAAAATTCATCATAATTTAACAGTTGTGCCCTGGACCAGATGGTTTCACAGGTGAATTATACCAAACCTTTAAAGAAGAAATAACTCTTACCTTTCTCAAACTATTCCAAAAAATTCAAGAAGAGGGAAGACTTCCAAGTTCTCTTTACAAGGCCCATATTATCCTAATTCCAAAACCAGGAAAAGACACAGCAAAGAAAAAAAACTACAGGCGAATATCTCTGATAAACATAGATGCTAAAATCTGCAACAAAATATTGGCAATCTAGATCCAGCAATACACTAAAAAGATCATACACCCAAGATCAAGTGGGATTCATTCCAGGAATGTAAGGATGGTACAATATTCGCAAATCAATAAACATAACATACCACATTAAAAAAAAAGGACAGAAATCACATGATCATATCAGTAGATGCTGAAAAAGCATTTGATAAAACCCAGCACCCATTTATGATAAAAACACTCAACAACATGAGAATAGAGGGAGCACACCTCAACATAATAAAGGCCATCCATATATGAGGAACCTATATATTAGTTTAGTTTTGCCCATGTATGGGCAAAAACTAGAAGCTTTCCCCTTAAGATCAGGAACAAGACAAGAGTGTCTGCTTTCACCACTCTTATTCAACATAGTACTGGGAGTTTTAGCCACAGTGATCAGACAAGAAAAAGAAAGAAAAGCCATCTAAATTGAGAGGAGGAAGTAAAACTGTCACTTGCATACTACATGATAGTATAGATAGAAGACCCTATAGTCTCCACCAAAAAATTACTTCACCTAATAAGTGAACTTATCAAAATAGCAGATACAAAGTCAATATTCAGAAATCGATGGCATTTTTGTACATCAACAATGAACCATCGGAAAGAGAAACTAAGAAAAAGAAATCCCGTTTACAGCAAGAAAATGAAGTACCTGGGAATAAATTTAACCAAGGAGGTAAAAGACCTCTACTCAGAAAACTATAGAACACTGAAGGAAGAAATTGAGGAAGCTACAAATAAATGGAAGTACGTACCATGTTTATAGATTGGAAGAATTCATATCATTAAAATGTCCATACTACCCAAAGCAATTTATAGATTCAACACAATTCCTATTGAAATACCAATGACATATTTCACAGATCTAGAACAAATATTTCAAAAACTTACATGGAACATAAAACAACCCTGAATAGCTTCAGCAATCTTGAGAAAGAAGAATAAAGTAGGAGGGATAGCAATACCTAATAACAAACTACACTACAAGACCACTATAAGCAATTCAGTCTGTTACTGGTCAAACCAATGGAACAGAATAGAGAGCCCAGAAATAAACCCATGTCTCTGTGGTCAATTAATATTTGACAAAGGGGGCAAGTGAACAATGGAGTAAAAATACTCTTCAGTAAATGGTACATGCAAAAAAACCCAAACAAAATAGACAACCATATACCAGAATAAACTCAAAATGGATAAAAGTTTTAAATATAAGTCGTGACACCATGAAAGTCCTAGAGGAAAACATAGGCAATAAAATATCAGCTATCCCACATGGAAATATTTTTGCCACTGTATCTCTTAGGGCAAGGGAAATAAAGGAGGAAATAAACAAATGGAACTATATCAAATTAAGAAACTTATGCATGGCTAAAGAAACCATCTTCAAAATGAAAAGGGATTGAGTGCCAGAATGTGAAAGAAAGGGTCGCTAGTTCAATTCCCAGTCAGGACACATTCCTGGGTTGTGGTCCAGGTCCCTAGTGGAGGGCACACAAGAGGCGACCACACATTGATGTTTCTTTCCCTCTTTTTCTCCTTCCCCTCCCCTCTCTCTAAAAATAAATAAAGTCTTTTAAAAAATACATTTTTTTAAAAAAAAGGGGAACTAACTGTATGGGAGAACATATTTGCCAGTGATACATCTGATAATTTAATCTCCAAAATATATAAAGAATTTGTACAACTCAACACCAGGAAGACAGTCCGATTGAAAACTGGGCACTTTTCCAAGGAAGACATACAGATGACCCATAAACACATGAAAAAATGCTCAACATCACTAGCCATCAGAGAGATGGAAATTAAAACCACATTGAGATATCACCTCATGCCAACCGGAAAGGTCATCATTAATAAATCAACAAGCAACAAGTACTGGCAAGGACATGGAGAAAAGGGAACCCTCGTGCACTGTTGGTGGGAATGCAGACTGCTGCAGTCACTGTGGAAAACAGTATGGAATTTCCTCAAAAAGCTAAAAGTAGAGCTGCTTTTTGATTCAGCAGTTCTACTGCTGGGACAATACCCTAGGAATCCTGAATCACCAACTCAAAAGAACTTACACACCCCAATATTCATAGCAGTGCTATTTATAATAGCCAGTGCTGGAAACAGCCTAAATGCCCATCAGTAAATGAGTGGATCAAAAAACTGTGGTACATTTACACACCACAGAATACTATGCAGCAAAAAGAAAGAAGGAACTCCTACCATTTGCCACAGCGTGGATGGAACTGGAAATATTTTGCTATCTGAAATAAGCAAGTTGGTGAAAGACAAATACCGTATGATCTCACCTACAAGAGGAAACTAATGAACAAAAGAAGCTAATGAGCAAAATAGGCATGGAAACATGGAACAGACTGACAGCTGCCAGAGGGGAGCCAGGAGGGGGATTAATGGTGCAAAGAAGGGGAAGGCACTAGTCAAAGAACATGTATCAGTGACCCATGGACATGGACAACAATGTTGGGATTGATTGTGGGAGAGGGGGTGGGCTAGGTGGAGGAGGGCAAAGGGGGAAAAATTGGGACAATTGTAATATCATAACAATAAAAAATTAAAAAAATTAACACTTGTGCTCTTCAAAAGACATTGTTAAGAAATTTGAAAAGTCAAGTAACAGACTGGGGGAAAATATTTTCAAAACACACATCTGACAAAGGACTTACATTCAAAATCTATAAACAGCTCTCCCAACTCAATACTTAAAAGAAAATGGAAACTGAGTAATCATTTTGAGTAGACATTTTGTAAAAGAAGAGATGCTATAGATGGCAAATAAGTATATTAACAAATGCTGAGCACTTTTAGGTTTTCAGGGAAAATGAAAATTAAAACCACAGTGAGGTATTACTACACAGTAATTAGAATGAGTAAACCTTAAAAAAAAACAAACCCAAAAAACAAAAAAGACCCAGATAGTTCTAAGAGTAGTGACAGACAGAGGTTGCCAGAGACTGGGAGTGGAGGGGAAGGGATTAACAATGAAGGGTGTTAAAGGACACTTGGAGTAATAGAAATAGTCTGTATTTTGATTGCAGTGGTAGCTGCATGACTATATGACGCCTGCCCAGAGGTATGCAGACATGTAATACAAAAAAATAGAGACATTTATTGAAGAAGATACATGATACAAGAAACACTGTACATAAGACAATGATGCCTCACTCCACTCCAAAGTAGGCACCTTTGGGACCTCACCCATTTCTCCCAGTCACCATCATCTGCCCTCTCATTTTTTCCTGTATCTCATTGACGGTCTGAAATCTCTTCCTGGACAAAGGTGATTTTAGTTTTGGGAAAAGCCAGAAGTCACAGGGTGCCAAATCTGGGCTGTAGGGAGTCTGAGTCATCTGGATAATTTGATATTTCTCCCAAAACTCTACACGAGACATGATTCATGAGCAGGCATGTTGTCATGAAGCAGCAGCTAATCACCAGTTGCCCATAGCTGCGGGCTTCTGAATTATCCAAATAGTTTCCGTACAGGAATGTTCAAGCTTAATGCAAAACTTGATGCAGATTCTTTGCTCTAACTCACTCATTTTGAATGCTACAGCCACCCAGTACACGTGCTCACTCAATGGAATCTACTGCCCCCACCGACTAGTACAGTGAAGTCATCATTGTTCATGCATGTACATTCTAGTCCATTCTCCTTGGCTCGCAGGTTACATTGATGTCACAAAAACCATTCTCGTGATATTGACAATGGCTGGACTTTGTTCCAGACAGAATTCCTATGTCTTTGTCAAATTTATAGAACTGTGTATACATAAGTATGAATTTTACTGTATGTCAATTGTGCTTCAATAAATCTGACTTTAATGGAATTAAAAGGTAAACAGTGAAACAAATCTCCATTTCACCCCTATTCCAAATTCCTTTTTTCCTGCCTTCCTTTCTCCCTTCCTCTCCCTTTAGGTAGCTCTATTGTGATTAGTTCTTTAATGTATTCTTTCAGAATTTCTTTATGCATGTACAATAAATATGAATGTATATTCTAATTTTTCCATTTATTTAAAAGGTATCACGATGTACATTCTTCACTTTTTATTCACTTATCAGTGTATCTAGATCTTTCTGTATCAGTTTATAGAGCTTCCTTCTGATTTTGCAGCTATAAAGTGTATTCCATTATATGGATGTACTGTAATTTATTAAATCAGTCCCCTAATGATGAACATTTGGGTTACTTACAGTCTTTTGCTATCCCAAACACTAATGTAGTGAATTAATTTGTACATTATTTTTGCATATATTCAAGTATATCTGTAAGATAAGTTTCTGGAAGTGAAATTGCTGGGCCAAAAGGAATGTAATTTTGATAGCTATCAGCTGAAGTGCCATCAGTTAGGGAAGTTTCAAGAGATCACCTGTGCCACGGCCCAGTTAAAAGTTGCCTGATTCTTAAAACTTTTTCTTTTTCCATAGAACTTTTCCTTCTTCCTTTCCACCCAATGGAGCTAATCCTTACCACTTCTAGGCTTTCGTAGCTCATTGTACTTTACTACTGATGTTCAGGCTAATCTACTTTGAATTACAATTATTTGTATATATAGCTGTTTTCCCCAATTGGGCTGAGTTGTATTTCAGCCTTTCCTGTGGCAGAACTAATGTCAGAGCCAGGCCATAGGTGCTCTTAACTGGAAAGTCTCCTGGGCTTGTAGTGGGTAGAATCCATTAGGGCAAAGTCTGGCTGCCCAATTAATCATGGACTTGGCTGCAGAGTGTGAAAATAGGTCTGGGTATTTTCATCCTAAAGTTATTGGAATGAAAGTAACATGGACAAAATTACATCTACAAAAACATTTTTGTGTTGCTGAAGACTCTTGTCAAGTAATGAATAAAAGTACAATCTCAGAAATGTTATTTAGTGAAAACTGGCATATATCCCCTTACACATTTTCGTTCTTGAAAGAAATCTCCAACTTCAGAGTTCGTCAGTCAAAGTAAGAATGTTAGATATTCCTGTTAGTCATGAAGTTTTAGGAAAATATTGAGATCTAACTATGATTTTCGATGAATGGCAACTAAGAAAAGAAAGGAGATTTAAGTAGATTGCATAAACTTTTGATTACTGAGACTTGCCATTAAATACAAAAAGACATTTGATATAGTTAAATCTTAAAACAAAAATTAAAGGGAGTAATGAAGGGGAAATTTAAAGGGGAAAAGAGAATTTTGTGAAAGAATAGACAACTAATGTGAATAAATTAAACATAGATTATAAAACCAAGCAAACAGGCATAGTACATAGAATATCTCATAGAATATGATCAAAATAATTCTGGTAACTGAAGATTTTAAAAATATCATTTGCTATACACTTTTTCTGAAGACAAAGGTAGTGCATGTTAATTGAGGATAATTTAAAATTACTGAAAACAAAAATTCTAATGAAAATTATTGGCTGTGATCATTTTCAAATTTGTCAGTTTTCATATTGAGCTATTGTGCCATCTATGAATCTTTAGGTTACTGACTTAGTCCATGTGAAGCAGTAGAGTAGAAACAGTGTATGATTTCAAGTCAAAAGATCTTGGTTGATGCCTGGTTTTATCACCTACTAATTCTCTGTCCTCAGACAAGTTTACTTACCTCTCAGAACCCGCTTCTATTTCTGTAAAATGAGCAAGACAAAGACCCTGTCATTACATAGTTTATATTCCAATGGAAGAAGACAGGCAATAAATAAGTGAAAATATAAATAGAATTAATTTTAGGTAGTAAAAGGTGTTATGAGAAAAAATAAAGCAGAGTAAAAGAATAAAGTAGCATTGCATGGGTTGGTAATATTTTCAATTAGCATAAGTAAGGAATATTTCTCTGAGGAACTGACATTTGAGCGGAAGAGCTAGCCATTGGAGACATACAACTGGAGACATAGCAATTACACTTACTAGTCTCTTCAGTTGGAATGCTATTCTCTTCATTAGGATAAATCACAAGTCAATTTTGGAATGAGGGCAGTGCCAGGTCATAGAATGTCTTGTATGCCAAAATAAAAAAAAAAGTTTGGAATTTATTCTAAATTCATCTGAAAACTGGGATCATGTATTATTCATGTTTGGATTCATTCCCAGTACCTGGCATATAATAAATATTCATTAACTTGAATTTATCAATATATGAGTTGCGTATATAGGGAGGGATACTTGTTGTCACCATCTTTGTGTTGACTTTGAATGAAATAACCAAGACTGGAAGAGGTTGACATCTTAGATTACTTAGAGATTCCTCATGGTCTTAATATACTTATTGTAACCAGAGCCCTGAATATTAGTGTATACTATGATGTTTGGCATGATTCTGGGTATACAAAAGCATGTAATTGTTTCTAATATACAGAGTTTGTTATATATGCCATTTTATTTTAAAATGTAGGTAGAGCACTGGGACATTGATATAACATTGATAACACTGAATTAACATTGATAACTGAACTTTACTATTTTAACATGATCTCTGCTTTTCTTTTAATTTTAATTTTTAAAAAAATTAAATTTGTTTTTTATTTTTTGTTAATACTATTACAGATGTCCCCCATTGTCCCTTCCTTGTCACCACCCCCCCGCTTCACCACATTGTGTCTCTGTCCATGTGCATGTATGTTCTTTGGCTAATCTCTTCCAGTCCCCCCCAACCCCTCTCCCCTCCTAGATGTCAGTCTGTTCCACATATCCGTGATCTCTAATTTTCTACTATAAAAAGTAGGAGTTACAATAAAAAGTTAGAATTTAAATAGTGTTTTATTGTGACAATAATGCATGTTTTTCACATCTACTTTGTGGGCTCAAGTGTACTGAATGTTTTGCTATTTGAAGCTCATTTATTAATATTTTTGCCTGTTTTTGTTATAGCCTCGAGCTGTGGCAGGTTTTAGAGGGACAGTTCGTTATGCGTCAATCAATGCTCATCGGAACAGAGTAGGTATCTGAACTAGAGTCATACCTGTATAAGCATGCTGATGGCTTGAATTAGATTGACTTTTTTTCATTAGAGTACAAAGGTGTGAGAAGTGCCCTGGAGCAGAGGGAAAGGTGTTAGTAATACAACATGGTAAGGTGTATAGGGGATAACAGATGTGTGCAACTGCATAGAAAATACAAATTGGATGTGCCAGAAAAAAGAATAGTGAAATATATATATGTGTGTGTGTGTGTGTGTGTGTGTGTGTATCTATATATATATCACATATATATATATATATATATATATATATGATTCTTGTGTCCTTAATAGGTGTTAAGTATTAATGAATTTAATATAGAATTTTGAAGAAATAAAATGTGTACTCCATTTCTAGAAGTTTTTTGGGCATATCATACTGTCAATACCTAATGAAATGTAGGAGTCATCAATTTATCCATAATATTCATCTAATTTGTGATAGCTCTTCTCCATCAAATCTTTTGTTTTTATGAAGATCTCAAGTGCAGACAACTTTAAAGTTTTGAAAATCCCCCCCCTTTTTTTTTTTTACTTCAGTCTTTTTATTCCTACTGATTTTTTTCCTCAACCTAAACCTTAATTATGCATGGAAAAGATGAGTATTTTATAGATTCTCAGTACTTGAACTTGTTTGGATGGAGTTGAGAAAGTTAACAAGTGATTCCCTTGGTAAAATAAAGTTATATTTTTTTTTATCTTTTCTTACCTTATTTTTGTTTTGTGAAGCCAAAATTGCTTTAATGAAAATTTGACCAATGCTAAATTTAAATGGAAGAGTATGCTGAGGTCTCATATGCTATGCTCCAGTTAATTTGGTTTCTTATGATGTGATTGTAAATTGAAAATAGAAAAAGCATATTTATCAGTGGGTAGCACTCTGGCAAGCATTTTAACTCATTCAGTTTGATTCAGTATAGCTTTATTTTATGGCATCTAGCCTTGAAAAGAAAGTACTCTTACTTTCCAGATAGTCTTAAAAAATTTTATAAGTATTAGGCTTTATAACTAATTCTATTAAAAGATTATGCCAACTTTGGGTCTTTGAAATAGGACATTCTTTTTGAGATAACATAAACATATTCAGAAATCATAATTGCTCTAAGCATTTCCAAAGTTGCCACTAGAAAGAGATTATACACATAATTTGAAGAGTAGAGATTTCTTCTAAAAGCCTGTCCAGCAGACAGCGCTCTGAAAGTTACTGTTAACCTCCCTATTTATTACTCATCTGATTTTGGAACCAAGAGGAATTTGATAGTGTAGAGCAGTGGTCCCTTCTTTTTTGGCTCCCAAAAACCTGAGAAGTGGAAGCTTGATACCACTTCACAACAATGGTTGTCAGTTTATGTGGTGATATGGGAGCGCAGCTACTGAAACCTTCATAAGCACTTGTCTAATTTAAAAAGATTTTCCAGATAATTTTGATATACTTCTTTCTTCCATACTCTGCAATCCTGATTTCTAAGTATAATACACTCCATTTCTGGGTTTTTTTTTTTTTTGTGGTACCTTAAACTTTTAACATGAATAATTAATCCCAAACAAACAAGGACTCTTTTAGAGCGTTTGAACTCTGTTCATTTCATCTTATTGTTGTCCTACATTTTAATCCTTTGTTAATCCTTGTTTTATCTCAATACTTTGAAGAAATTATTTTCTTCTGGTTCTGTGGTTGCTGTTGAGAAGATCATTGTCCATTTAATTGTTGTTGTCTTGTATATAATTTTTTTACTTTTCCTACTTTTCATACTTTCCTTTTGTCTTTGGTGTCCTGCAGGTACATTCAAATGTGCCTAGGTATGCAAGTGTTTATATTCTGTTTGGGAGTTGTGCTTCTTAGGTCTAAACATTCATATCTTTCATTGATTCTGGAAAATTCTCAGACATTACTTTTTTAAGTATTGCTTTTCCCTTTCTCTCTTTCTTTCATATCTCCAAATTGATATGTGTTCAATCTTCCTGCTCTGTCCTCCATGCCTCTTAAGTTCACTCTCAGATTTTCTAATTCTTTATGTCTCTGTGTTGCATTCTAGGTAATTTCTTTAGATCTGTCTTCCATTTCATTAATTCTTTTTTCTGCTCTGCTCTTCAATCAGCTTTTTAACCTGTCCATTGAGTTTTTAACTTTTATAATTGTATTTTTTTATTTCTAGGTTTTTTTTCATCTCTTTCCAAACTTAATTGGTCTTTTTATTTTTTTTGGATAAAATATGTTTCCTTTTTCATCATTTTTTTTGTTTAAACATTCTTATTTCATATTTTGTATTCTATAATTGTGTCTCTGAAATTTTTGAATACCTAATTCTATTATTATTGTTTGCCTTGTCATTAACTTATAATAACCTGCTTCGTAATATATTTTATAATTTCACATTATGAGCTTATATTTGCTGGGCCTCATAGAAGTCCTGAATTTAAGGGTACTTTTATCTCAAGAGGATTTTCATTAGCATGTATCATCAGAATCACACAGAAAATACTTCATTCCTGGGCTTAGTTGCCCAGACCACAAAAGTTGTATAAATTTAGACACTGAATCTGAGCGAGGGGCAGGCCTGCAGTAACAAATTCTCAGGTCAAATTCTTTTTTAACCACTCACTTTATCCCTTGATAGTAGTTAAAATCTACAGAAAAATATTGCAGTATAATGTACATACCAAATGTCACACTACAGATAGCCCTTTGAGGGTCCTAGCTATATGGCAGTGATAGAGGGAGTTGCTCAGTTACAACTTCTGGCTCAGTACTTTTATACCTATCCCCTTCCTGACTGAGAAAACTCTGGTTGATAAAACCTATGACAGATAGCACCAAAACAGCCAAAGCTAAAGCTTCAGCATCAGCTGTCTTCTTTTGTTTCCAGCTTTCATTTAATTTTGGCTCTTACTGTTTCCTTTCCTTCTTTTTTTTAGAAATTGTGGTTAAAATGCATAATATTAAACTAATGACCTTAACCATTTTAAATGTGCTATATGTAGTGTTAATTATATTCATATTTTTGTGCAACAGATTTCTAGAACTTTCTCACTTTGCAACACTAAAACTGTATGCACCAAACACTAATTTCCCTTCCCTCTTCCTTCAGCCCTTAGCAGCTGCCTTCTCTTACTTCTTATCAAATTCATTTATTAAATAATAGGCTGTTAATTATATTTCCAGCATTTCTGGGTTTGGGGGTACTCTTTGTATCAGAAAGTTCTTCATTATACCTATTCTGCCATGTACATTGCTCTATAGCTATGTAGCTATATATTTATCAGATAATTTGTGGGAAATACATTTAAATTTGTAGGCTTTATTATAGGATGAAACATGATGGTTAGGCCTTAGACAATGTAATAAATGCACAAGGAGTGGTACTATAATGGGACTGAATTTTCTTTTGCTTATGAAGGAAATGGGAAGACATGATGACCTTTGGTCCTTATTCTACATGTTGGTGGAGTTTGTGGTTGGTCAACTGCCGTGGAGAAAAATAAAGGACAAGGTAATTTTGAAAATGGGAAGGTCAATTTAGGGTAGGAGAAGGAATGAAAATTTCTCCTTGTTAGGCATTTTTGTTGAAAATATATTTAAGAATTAAAATTTACAAGCATTTTAACTATGTCACACCCAATATGTGTATTTTTCTCTCGATAAACTATTGGAGATCTAATTAGTTTTATTACTTTTTCTAAATACACAGAGAATAAACACTAATTTTAATAGAATTATTACTTCTAATTTGATTTCTAGTCCTCTTAGTTTTTGTTTTCATTAGTTCTCTTCTTTTTTATAAATCAATAAAGGCTTAATTTTATTTGTCACATTATATTGTTTGATTTGAAAACTGTAAACACCTGTGTTGATAATGAAACCTAGACTAGTTTTAATATCAACTTTCTCTTTGGGGGCATTTATCAATTCACTGATGCAGAACTCTGTGTTACTCTTTGACTCTGCATTACAGTCCCTCTTCTCCCCCCTCACCCACCACCACCCTTTAAAGCAGTGTGCATTAAGCTTTTAGTATGAACCAGGTATTCGCCTTATACCTAAGTATCCACAGTCTCATTCCCCAGGACATACCCTTGAGGCTGTTGCTGAGAGGCTCTTAATGTGTAGCTGCCAAGAGAAATTGATTTTGGTTCCATTTCTCTTTTCTGCCCAGGAGCAAGTAGGCTCTATTAAGGAGAGATATGACCACAGGCTTATGTTGAAACATCTCCCTCCAGAATTTAGCATCTTCCTGGACCACATCTCGTCTTTGGATTATTTTACAAAACCAGACTACCAGGTAATCACCTTTGTGAGTTCTGTGGGCTAATTATTCTCTCTGTCATTGCTTATTGTAGCTTTTGAGGGTGCTGTAAAAGACTGTGAGAGGTCCCTAGAATAATATTATTTTAATACATTCTGAGAATGTGATAAAATTAACTGATGATGACAATGTCTGTACATTTGTTTCCTTCATTCTGGATAAACATACTTCATTAGAGTTTTAGGTTTGTTCATCATGTATCAGATTTTACTGTTGTTGCTGTGATTCGTTTTATTGTTCCTGCTGGTATAGAACTGCTGATACTTCAAATTATGTAAATCCTATAGCTAATGTTGACCAAAAGGAAATGTTCAACTAGGTAGTGTATCTACCAAGGGCTTGAGGGCTGCATATCATATATTAATATGCTGTGGGACAACAGCCAGTGAAGATTGTTGTCTCCATTTTGTCTACCATCAATAAATCATTTCCTTAGAGCACCAGTTAATGAGGGCTTATAAGGGTTGTTTGGGTTTACCACAAATTGCATCCCTAACCCAGCCAGCTATATTTCAGCAGATTATATTGTATTGGTCTCAGGGAAAACTTGGTCAGAGCTTAATGCAAAATAGTCACTACCACTGAAAACATAAATGAAGCCACATATAGATTAATAATAATATATCAGTGTATCATTTTTATCTACAAAGGATAACACATAGACTTTACTACCTGTTAATGGAAGTTTTATATTATAAAGTGTTAGTGTTGACTAGTTAGAATGCTAAGACTACCCATAGCACAGTGACCTTATTTGCATGTAGTAACTATTTCTGTGTGAAATTGCAGCTCTTGTATAAGATATAACAAGATATAAAGCAGAGAGGCAACATACAACCTTGGGTCCTTAAAGATCTCAGTGGGTGAGCTTGTCTTGTTTCTTATGTGGCTCTTTGTGTTATGAACTATATAGTCTCACAAATGGAGAAACTACATGTTATATGAGTCACTTCGGAATATGTTCTTTTATTTACATTTTATATGTATTTTCTGAAATGCAGTGAATTCACATTACTTGAAATAAAATAATGAAATTATACCTGTAAGACTAGATTCTGGAAGAACTGGAAAATGTTCCAACTTTTCCATCTTGGGTGCTGATGGGTTTTTTAATGAAAAAGTTTGTCTAGTAATGTAAAAGTTTAGCATAGCGAAATTTTTTTGATCACTTTCTCCACCTAGTTATGTCTACAATCTTAAGAATCCTATCATATTCACTAGCTAGGCTTGAAACTGCAACCTATAGTTAATTTAGTTTAAATTAACACATTATTGTTCTCAAGTTTTTCATTTGTATATTCTATTATCAGAGGCTTGTCTGTGTTTATCACATACTAACAAAACGAAGTACAGGGGTACCTTGGTACTCATTATTAATTTGTTCTGGAACTCGTAATGAGTGCCAGAACTGACGAGTACCAAGCAAGAGACGAGTGATGAAGCATTTTCTCTTGCGGGTTGGTGTCATGATTCATACAAGTTCTGGCAAGTGCTGAAACATTTTTTTTTCTTGTCAAAATGTAGTAAGTACAGAGTTTGGTGATTTCTGAAGCTGACGAGTATTGAGGTATGACTGTATAGTGATTTTCCTGTTATTGGAGGAGAAAGAACAAGCATAACATTTTCTTTATTTCACAGATTCTATAAATAATCTGATTCTTTCTTGCTCTTTAGTCTTTCATAAGCAGAGAGGGAAACAGGGCCAGGTGGACGGGAGAAGGATAATTGGAAAAAAGATGTTGGTGTGACTATGTTCTGATGCCTATTGTCAGTTTGATATAAGGTTCCAAAAAGGGCTGAAATTTGCAGCTTCTGTCTCTTGCTTTCCTTACAGAGGCCTGCTGTGGTCTTCATTTGGCGTAAAATTACTCTACTTTGAATGGAGTAGAATGGAATTCATTTCTGAATTTGAGTTTAATTATTGTTTTTTCAGAATTTTAAATTCCTCATTGGACAACCACTATAGTTAAAAACAACAGTAGACATCCTCCAGCAACAAGCAAAAAACATACCAGTATTTAGTGTGAGTGCTTCCCCAGCTACATCAACGGGCAAATAATATGTCTCCAACTTTGCATATTCTAAGCTAAGACCAAAGCGAATATATTTTATAATCATAATGTTTAATGATGCTGTTTTATGAAGTCATTTCACTTTGAATGTCTATTTTATTAAATCTTTTACAAATCATAGTTTCTTGCTAGAGAAAATTATCTTAAGTTGTGCACAGCCAATACCTCATCCAGTAGCCTGCTGCTGCTCACTCTGACAGCAGATGTAGACCTAGAGAAAAGAGCTGTTTTGTTCTCTACCAGGAATCTTTTATGCATGTCTCAATTAGAAAAAAGGCTGCCACTTGCTTTTGGAAAATGCTATGGTGTTTTGGGAAATTACATCCAACAAGTTTATCAATAAATACAGGGTGGGTCAAAACTAGGTTTATAGTTGTTTGTATGGAAAATAATATAATAATTAATGGATAATACAGGAATAAACTCTTGTTTCACATACAACTGTAAACCTCCTGTTGCCCCACCCTGTACTATTACATGCTTTGTACTATAAATACTATTTTATGTCTATTAAATTAAAGGTGACAATATTAGAATTATATTCAAGATTAAAGAAGATATTTTATTATACATACTGTTTGTATTAGATTCTGAAAGAGCATAGCAATTATAAGAGACAAAAAGGTGCTGGGCCATGAATCTCTTTATGTAATAGAATTGCATAGATCTCTACACATACACACAGGAGTACATATAAAACTGGTAAAATTTAATAAGCTCTATGGATTGTACCAATGTCATTTTCCCGGTTTTGACATTGTACTCTAGTTATTTAAGAGTTACCATTGGTGCAAACTGGGTGAAGGGGACTTTTCTATAAAGTACTTTACACTTCCCTATGACTCTTTAATTATAGTTGATCCTTGAACAACATGGGTGTGAACTCTCAGGTCCACTCATAAGTGGTTAGGAGTCAGCATACGTAGAGGGCCGACTTAAGTAATACATGTATTTTCGACTGTGCAGGTGGTCATGACCCCTAACCCTGAGTTGTTGAAGGGTTTACAGTATTTCAAATTAAAAATGAAAAAAGTGATAGGCCAACAATTTCAGAAATGTAGGCAGTGATTTTAAAAGTGTGGCTACCATATAATTTAAATAAATCCTTTAAAGGTGTTTTAAGATAAAGGAAAACATCTCTGAGGGCTGCCTAGGAAAATCATTATCAACCTTAACGTCCACTACAGGACTCCACCTGTAGTTGTCACTGTTAATGGAAAACTAATATAGCAGCATCATTGGATAAAGAAGAGCTCCTGGTTCCTTCACACATTATTGTCACACATAGCAATATCACAGTAACAATACCTGGGCAGTACTATAATCCCTGTGTTATGGAGACCTAGTAGCCTGGGAAAACTAGTGGTGCTAGAAGTGATTATCTGAACCCATTTCTGACTCATTCAAAAAGGCCCAAGCTCTTTCCAGGTTGCCATCTGCTTTCCTTGAGAGGTGCCCACAAATACAACAGGCACTGTAAAGTAAATACTAATATGACTGGTTAAAAGTACAATGAAAGAACTAAAAAATTATCTGAAGAATTATCTGAAATTGTTGTTAATAGGATCAAATGATTCTTACATAAGAACACATAAATATCTTTATTGGAGTGTTCAGATTATGTTAAGCATTGTTTAGCAAGTTGAGAAGACTAACAAAACCCCTAAATATACACACCATTGGTGATCCTGAAACTAAAATGTGTATATCAGTCAGTTTATACACTGCCACAAAATTGCTAAAATCAGAGGATATGATAGAGAAGACATCTAAAGTCAACCCGTCTTGCTTTGAGGGACTTAAAGCTGTTTTATATATGGGCTTTTTGTGAAGCAAATACAAGTCTGAGCTAGAGACTGAAAAGGAGGAACCTCCCATAAAATAGAAGGTCAGGGAAGGTCTTTTTCTAAAGCTGTCATTAAGGCAAGCCCTAAAAAGTGAGACTCTATTGGCCCCATGAAAAGCAAAAATAAGAGGAAGAATGTTATAAGCAGAAAGAATGTGTATTACAGGCTCTGACTCAAGAAAGAAATGAAAGGAAGACAAGTGGCCAAGAGAGGGTAGAGAGTGATTTGAGATAAAAATTGGAAACAAATGCTGTGACTAGCTAATCCATGTTCTTGTAGTCCTGGTTAAGGAATTTGGATTTTATTCTGTGTAGCAGGAAGCCTTGGAAATCTGACAAAACAGAAGCACTGTGATCCAATTTGTGTTTTAAGAGGATTATTTTTGCAGTTGTGTGCATTCAAATGAGGCAGAGGAGAAGTAGAGACTGTTTAGGGAGATATTGAGAAAGGCTGAGATATGCCTTGGAAAGAAAGAACTATAAAAGAAAATCAATGTTAACATTACAGAGATTTATTTTTGGGTCACAAAAAAGTCAGAGACTCTCTCCTGGGCAGCTCTCAAGTGGTAACTTGAACATCCAGGCTCCATCCATATTTTGATACTGCTCTCTATAAAACAGAGCCTTTACAGTCATCAGAAAGGGGAAGAGTGGGTGTGGATGATTGCTTAGGGGTTTTCTGACATATACCCCTGTGGCCAGAACCCACTCACACTTGCCCAATTCTAATTGCAAGGGGGGCTGGGAGATAGAGTCTCCCCTTTGGGCAGGAACAATGATGATCTTGACTTGGATATAAGCAGTAGAGATGGAGAGAAGTGGATGAATTCTTGCTCTACCCCCTCTTTAATTTTCTCCTTTTGTTTCCCATTGTGCTAATGTGATTCAGCTGTATTGTATCCTCGATACAGTCAAATGGGACTACCAACGTTTCTCCCAGCATGCCCTGCCTGGAATGCCTGTGTTTCATAAGTCTGCTTGTGTTGTGAAATGGAAAGCCCTGAGCCAGGGCTTTACACATTTATTTCAGTTTTCTCAAGAAATTATCACAGTACTATAGGCATTTAATAAAACTTTGTCAAATTGAATTCAGTGTGCTTAATCTGATTGTTGCTTCTATTGAATGCAAACTCTCTGAAGACAGTTTGTTCACCTTTACATTCCTAGCACCCAGGACAGTAGGTATTCAATGTATGTGTGAATCAACAAATGGGCATTTGATATAACTATAGAACAAGTAGAGTCACAGAACCTCCTTGTTTACTTGACTCACTTGAATTCAGCTGTATATGCAGGAGATAGACAATTTTTAATGGGTCTGCGTTTTTGCCTACCCTTTGGCTCAGTTAGCCATGCCCTAGGATGAGGATGATGGTGATTCTGCTATTCCCTTGGTCTTTCCCTCATTGACAGCAGCCCAGTCATCTAGAATCAGGCTGCACTGAGCGTGATTCTAATACTTAAAAGGAAAGTAATTTGGGGGGTATAATATAATCCTCAAATGCGACCAGCTAATTTCATTCACATTGATTTCAAGAAAGAAAAGTCTTTGCCAATGCTGGAGGAAAAACTAGCTAGGTTGCACCTAGTGCAACTACTGTTCTGTACTTTATGGCCATTATAACAGACTCTCCAGGATAATTTCAACTGTATGCTGTTATTGCCTTGCCTGCTAACTAGCTTTATCTTCTATAGAGGAAATAGCACTGCACTTATAAGACCTGTTTCATTTGTTGTTTTGCCTTACACCATTTGTAGGACGTTTCTTGTCTGTGAAATGGTTACAAAACAAAACAAAACAAAAAACATACCCTACAATGTTGTTGAGATTTTTATAATTGTGGGAATGTTTTGTAAATTGTGAGGCATTATGTAAACCTAAATGGTATGACATGTACCTCAGTAAACTGTATTTGCTTATAATTATCTCACTTTTCTTCATTCTTGTGTTCTACTCAACATTAGAAGTTAATAGAACTTCTATTTTCATTATGGTGCTTTATTCTGTTAAGGCAAAGAGGACATGTTGCTTACCTTCTCAATTAACCTAATTAGGAGGCATTGAGAAGCTTAGTACAATGCCAGTTTACCTTGCAAGCTGGCAGCAGATTAAAGAGGACATTGGTATCAGGCAGCGCTGTCGACTGAACAACCATGCTGCCTCACATTGCCTCAGGTCCCCTGGAGTGGCTGGCCAGGGGCACTCCTGAGTTCTCCTCCATGTCTTTGTATAGATACGTGTGGTGAAAACAGCTAAAACTCTGGGCTTCTTAACTCATTCTCGTTATTTGATCTCATTTTCTGGTTCTGTTCTCCAAATGGTAGGTGCAAAACAATTTTTCTCTCCTCTACCACTGCTGCTAAAAAGCATTGGCAGAGGAGAGAAATTTAGAACATGTTCATTTCTTTTCCTATAATGCACCTATTTATCACTGAAGTGAGTCAGTTTTTTTTGCAGTAAATAATCTATCAATGAATCAGCCAAGCCAGCATTCCCATTGCACTCTGCTGGTAAGTGCTTTATTGATCCACTAATTTACCATTTATTAACTGAGAATTCAGGTATCAGGATTCTTAATGAGTCCTCAGTATCACATTACAAATAATTCTTGTCTTTGCAAAGACTGGACTTAGTCTGCCTTCTCTTTGAAAAGACAAACTGGAATTTCATGGGAAAGTAAATATCATAAAGCTATTGATTGCTTTTGTGCTAAGGATTAGAGAAGGGAGAGTTGGTACTTCCCTAAGACTATGTCTGTGTCAGATGACTGATTACTCTAAAGAATAAGGATATTTCAGGTGGTGGGAGCTAGCACCAGGCGTTTCTGTGGGGTACACATGCTTACATATACAGTTAATTTATTTAATTGTATTTTTGATGGTTAAATTTCTTCTCATTATTAAAAGTAATACATAGTCATTATAAAAATTTGGAAATTACAGAAAAGTAGGAAATCCAAATTATTAAAATCTCATCATCCTGACATATAGTACCTGATTTTTATATTTTTTTGTGTCTTAAATAATTTGCTTTAGAAAAATAATTTTATTGTGTATCCCATTAGAATTGGGATTAAGAAAACAGACTACCTTATATTCATAAATACAAGTACAAGGGAAATTGACAGAGATAATCCACAACAGTAGCAAAAAAAAAGTAATATTGCATTGTTGCCTGTCCAGGCTTTCCTCAGGTTTTCCCTCCTCTTTTTTCCCTTTCCCTCTAAAGTCTTCTTTCCCAACCTCCTCCCCTTTTATTCATTCAAAGAAGATACATCTTCCTCATAATGTTACGCTTTTAGAGTTTCTCACACTAGTTCACCAGTCTCTCCTATTTCAACAGAGTATGAGCATGTTTCTCAGGAGGTCTGGGAACAGTCTTCAAAATTCAGCCACAAATTCAAAATTTCATTGCATTCTCCTGATTTATTTTAAAGGTTCATATGAATTTTGCTTTATAACTTTGTATTTATTGTGTTATAAAAAATATGTTAAGTGTCTTCCCCCTGAGTAAAATTCTTCAGGAAGCTGTGCCACATTTATCAGATGACTTTAAACCCTCTCTGGCATTTGGCTGCATACCCTGGGGATACCTGTTACCCTAATTTGAGAAACCTGGATTCTTTAGATGAGTTTGTATTTTTAAGAATATATTATTAAATAAAAGAAATAAATGAGTCAGGCATATATTATATTCCCAGTGATTCTTAGTGGAGAGGCATGGGGCATGCCTTCCTAGAGGGGAGGGGCGGTGTCAAAATCATCTGGAAAGTTTTTTAAGATTTTGCTCTGCCACCTTTTCAGTTTGAGAATTACTGCCACAGTAAGCTCTTGTTCTGATTGGAAAGTGCTTTGTTTCTCAATTATATTGGGATAAAAAAAAGAGGAGGGCCATAAGTGTGTGTGTGCGTGTGTATTTATATATATTTTTATATATATTTATAAGGTGGCTAATTTATATTGTTCTCTAATCTATTTGAATAACTGAATGGGAGGGAATTTTTTTTATTGTTTTATTATTTATTTTAGCCAATGAATTCAGTGCCCCTAACCCCCTACCCCAGCAAAGAGTCCTTGATTTGTCCTGTTTCTATATGTAAAAGATTAGGATTTATAGCCACCCTGGTCCTGAATTAGAAAATTATTTTTCTACATTAGAAATGCTTTTTTTTTTTACTTTTATTGTTGACACAATTATAGATGTCACCATCCCCCCCTTCTTTGTCCATCTTTACCCCGCCCCTGCCTCCCCTTTCCTCTGGCCATCACCACACTGTGGCCCATGGGTTATGCATATATATTCTTTGGCTAATCCTTTCACCTTCTGTCATTCAGTTTATTTTGTTCATTAGATTCCACCTATAAATGAGATCATATGGCATTTGTCTTTCTTTGACTGGTTTATTACACTTAGCATAATAATAATCTCCAGGTCGATCCATGCTGTTGCAGAAGGTAAGATTTCCTTCTTTTTTTATAGCTGTGTAGTATTCTGTTGTGTAAATGTACCACAGCTTTTTTATCCACTCATCTACTGATAGATACTTGGGCTGTTCCCACATTTTGGCGATTGTAAATAGTACTACTCTGAACATAAGGGTACGTATATTCTTTCAAATTGGTGTTTCAGGATTTTTAGGATATATTCCTAGAATAGAACCACTGGATAAAAAGGCAGTTCCATTTATAATTTTTTGAGCAAATTCCATATTATTTTCCACAGTGGCTGCACCAATCTGCATTCCCATCAGAAGTACACTAGGATTCCCTTTTTTCCACATCCTTGCCAGCACTTGTTGTCTGTTGATTTATTAATGATAGCCATTCTGACAGCTGTGAGATGTTATCTCATTGTGGTTTTAATTTGCATCTCTCTAATGGTTAGTGATGTTGAGCATCTTTCCATATGTCTGTTGGTCATCTCTATGTCCTCTTAGGAAAAGTATGTAGTCAGGTCTTTTGCCCACTTTTTAATTGGATTGTTTGTCTTTCTGGTGTTCTTTATACATTTTGGAAAGTAACCCCTTATCAGATGTATCATTGGCAAATATGTTCTCTCATACAGTGCATTCTATTTTCATTTTGTTGATGGTTTCTTTTGCTGTGCAGAGCTTTTTAGTTTGATGTAGTCCCATTCGTTGTTGTTTTTTTTTCCTTTTGTTTTCATTGCTCTCAAAGACGTAGCAGCAAAAATATTGCTACGAGAGATAGCTGAGATTTTATTGCCTGTGTTTTCTCCTAGGATTGTTATGGTTTTGCAACTCAAGTTTTTATCCATATTGAGTTTATTCTTGTATATGGTATAAGTTGGTGGTCGTGTATTTTTTTTAAATATGTATCTGTCCAGTTTTACCAGTACCATTTATTGAAGAGACTGTCTTTACTCCATTGTAAGCTCTTGCCTCCTTTGTCAAATATTGACCATATAGGCATGGGTTGATTTCTGGGCTTTCTGTTCTGTTCCATTGATCTATATGCCTGATCTTACACCAGTACCAGTCTGTTTTAATTACAATGGCTTTTTAATGTAGTTTGATATCAGATATCGTGATCCCTCCTACTTTGTTCTTTCTCAAGATTGCTGAGGTTATTCAGAGTCTTTTTTGGTTCCATATAAATTTTTGGAATATTTATTCTAGATCTGTGAAATATGCTGTTGATATTTTAATAGGAATTGCATTAAATCTATAGATTGCTTTGGGTAGTGTGGACATTTTAATGATGTTAATTCTTTCAGTCCATGAACTTCCACTTGTATCTTCCACAGTTTCTTCTTCAGTGTCCAGTAGTTTTCTGAGTACAGGTCTTTTACCTACCTCCTTGGTTAAATTTATTTCTAGGTACTTGTTGTTGTTGCAGTAGTAAATGGGACTGTTTTCTTAGTTTCTCTTTCTGATAGTTTTTTATTTGTGTATATAAATGCTACTGATTTCTGAATATTAATTTTGTGTCCTGCTATTAATATTTTGCCAAATTTGTTTATTAGATCTAGTAGCCATTTGGTGGAGTCTTTAAGGTTATTTTTTTGTACAATGTAATGTCATCTGTGAATAATGACAGTTTTACTTCTTCTTTTCCAGTTTTGATGCCTTCTGTTTCTTTTTCTTGTCTGATTGCTGTGGCTAGAACTTTCAGAAATGCTTTGTTCTTTAAAGTCTGCAGAGCTATATCTAATATGACTATTTAGTGCCTCAGTGCTTTTAATATTCCTTTTTTTGTCTTTTATTATGTACTTTCTCTACTTTTGCCTCCTACTGGTCTTTAGTGTCAGACTGAGGCCCATTGGCATACACTACTTTCTTATTTGAAGCCAATGGCATACACTATATTTTCTAAGACATATAATACTATGAAAAGTATAAGAAAATAACTCCATGATAAGAGGACATCTGGCATAAAAACTGTTTAGGATTATCCCTATTACAGCCAAGTTTATGCAGAGCATTTAGCAGTAGCAGTCTAAGTACGCACATAGCAAGGCAATTGTTGTCTCGTGACTAGGAACTTCACCTTTCAGGAAGCATACATCTCGCTCTGGGAGGACCTATGAGAACCTCGATTTCCAGAGTCAGGAGAGAGGTCAAAGATCAGCCACTTCAATTCCTATATGCTGAGTCTCAATCTGTCTTCCTCCTCCTTTGTGTTTTCTATAGCCCTCTACCTCTGACAATTTGGGAAAGTCTAAGCTATAGCATAGGTAAATTAATAACAATGCCCTGGCTGGTGTGGCTTAGTGGGTTGAGTGCCAGCCTGTGAACCAAAAGGTCACTGGTTTGATTCCCAGTCAGGGTACATGCCTGGAATGTGGGCCAGGTCCTCAGTTGAGGGCATGTGAGAGGCAATTGATCAATTGATCAATGTATCTCTTACACATCGATGTTTCTCTCCCTCTCTTTCTCCCTCCCTTTCCCCCTCTCTAAAAATAAATAAAATATTTTTCAAAATAAATTAACAACAAAAATATGACCAAAATAAAAATTGTCAGGTTTTATAATTATGTCTTTTCCAGTTCCTTTTATCTTTTTAGTTTCCTTTTGTACATTTATTATTTTTTTTCTTTGGGACTAAATTAAAGCTAGGGTTTTATGAACCTTTCAGTAAATATCATTAGAAATAAACATTTATCCTTGAAATGTTTTTAGAGTAACTGTGGGTTCTGTGCCCACAATTCCAACATGGAATATTTTGGTTTGTTTTTCCATACCACCAAGCAGTTCTTTGATATCAACTGGATATCCTACAATTCAAATCACCTCTGACACTCTCTACCCAGAGGTAGATAGTATTTGATTCCACAGGTTAAGGACTCAGCCCTACAAGACTGTTCTCCACTTCAGATGCCAGTTTTAAGTCCTGGTTGTCACCTGGCCTTCTGATTGGCTGGCTATAAGTCAGAGGTTCCCACAACTCCCTCCTTGGGTTCAATTAATTTTCTAGAACAGTTCTAGGACTCAGGAAACCAACTTTGTCACTAGATTACTGGTTTATTACAAAGGATATAACTCAGGAACACCAGATGGACAGGATGCATAAGGGGAGGTATGGGGAAAGGCTACAGAACTTCCATGCCCTCTCTAAGGGCACCACTCTGTCAGCACTACCTCATGTTTACTAACCCAGGAGCTCTCAGAACCCTGTCATTTTGAGGTTTTGTAGAGGCTTCATTACATAGGTATGATGATTATATCATTGACCATTGGTGATTGATTCAACCTCTCTCCCTCTTTTCCCTTCTCTGGAAGCCAGAGAGGTGAGACCGTAATTGTGTTTTATAACTATGTCTTTTCCAATTCCCTCGAATCACACAGTGGGTTCTTCTGGTGATGAACTCTTATCTTTTGGTGCTTTCCAAAAGTCACCTCATTAACATATAAACCAAGTTGTATAGGAAGGAGGCTTGTTAAGAATAATAAGACACTCATTTCACTTTCATGGCCCTGAAGTAATTTCAGGAACTGAGGACCAGACCAAACGTTAGAACAAAATATCCTCTCATTTCTTTTATCTCTTAGGAAATTCCAATGGTTTTGGAAGCCAAAATCCAGGAACTGTGGACAAAGACCAAATATATATATGAGGAATATATTTTGATCATTTGAATTTCCAATATATATATCTTTCAGATACCAATATTATACTCACATATAAGGCATTGTATTAGATATAATAATGACCTATTAGAGTGTGGGTGAAAGAGAGACAAATCAATTAAGTAACCAGAAATAGTAATAAACTTATAATTGATAGCATTTGACTCTTTTCTTGTTGAGACTGTTCTTTAGGCATCTAGAACACCACACACTTGGTTTTCCTACCTCTCTGGTCACTCCGTGCTTTCCATTGCTGAGTCCTTTTCTTCTTTTCATCTAAATATTGGAGTGTCCTAGGCCTTAGCTCTTGGGCCTCTTTGCTGCCTACTTGCCTTGGGTTATATCGTTCATCCTATGGCTTTATGTACTACCGATTAATATCTATATGCTGGTGACTGTCAATTTGTATCCTTATTCCTTCCTAAACTACATAAAATTTTCAGTATTACTATCCTCAAACTCACTACTTTTCGTCTTAGTAAAGGGCGCCGCCATTTACCCAGTGGCTCAGGACGGAGATGTAAATTATACTTTATTCTTGTTTTACCTTAATAGTTTTATCAGCAAGTTTTGTTGGCTGTATACATTATATCCACATCCCACCACTTTTTATCACCACCACTGTTACCATTTTGGTTCAACTTCAGTAACCTCCTAACTGATCATCTGTTCGTAGCACCTTCATCCCCTCCGTTGTTTATGGCATCTATTCTCCACTTAATAGGCAGAGTAATCTTTTTAAAGTCTAAAACAGACCTTCTCAAAATCCTTCAAAAAGGAAGCGCTGATTTTAGGTCTGGGGTGGGAAATGTACAAGATAAATCTCTGGGGATAAGATAGCAGAGTAAGAGAAATGATGAGGAGAGAATGAGGCCCTAATCATAAAATTGAAAATGGTGCATACTGTCAGAAACAGTAAAGAAGGGTCTTTATGAGTTTTTTTTCCAAGATCACATCACTTTTGGAATTTAAAGGCAAAAATAACTGAATTTATATATACTATCAAATAATAGGGCAGATATTTTTTTGATAATTGTGTGTACACATACACATACACAGTTTAAGAATTTTTCAGACTCACAAAAAAATTGGAAAAAAGCACAGTGAACTTCTGTATATCCTGTAATGTAGACATACCAGCTATTAACACGGGTCACTTAAGTGGAACCACATAAAAATTACCCCTTTTGACCAAAAAAAAAAAAAAAAAAAGTCACAAAGATGGTTGAAACTGAAAACACACATATACATACAACATATATTACCTGTTGCTAAACCATCTGAAAGTAGGCTTTATACATAATACTTCATTATATATCTTCCAAGAACAAAGACACTCCTCTGTGTCACTACAAACCAGTTGAGGCACTGGTTTGTAGTGAAGAAAAATTAATATTAATCAGTATCGTCATCCACATATAGTTCTCATTCAAATTCCCTTCTTTGTATCATCAGGTTAAAAAAAACCTACAAAACTAATTTTTTAGGCTGGGGTACTTTCTTTTAAAGAATAAAGTGACTTTGTTTACTGTTGGCTTACTCTAGTTTTTTTTCTTTGTGGTTTAGCTTCTTACATCCGTGTTTGACAACAGCATCAAAACCTTTGGAGTAACTGAGAGTGACCCGTTTGACTGGGAGAAGACCGGAACTGATGGCTCCCTAACAACCACCACTACTTCTACCACCCCTCAGTTGCACACCCGCTTGACCCCTGCGGCAATCGGGTATGTCCTCAGCAGCCCACTTAGCAGTCTTTCCTGGATACATTATATTAGCAAAAATTTTTTCATCCAGATTCCCTCAGATGACCAAATGCCACGATATAGGTGAAAGCTTTTGGATTTTCTTGAATTAACATTGCTGTCATATATGCCTTTGTTCAGGTTTACTTTTCTTAGAAAGTGCTTATAGATCATACTGAGATGGGAGCTTAGAGCTG
Organism: Pteronotus mesoamericanus; assembly: GCF_021234165.1. Classification (NCBI taxonomy): domain Eukaryota; kingdom Metazoa; phylum Chordata; class Mammalia; order Chiroptera; family Mormoopidae; genus Pteronotus; species Pteronotus mesoamericanus. Next base: position 22,029,992 of record NW_026555065.1, read on the forward strand.
TGTGCCTTGTTGATGTCAGATTTACAGTGGGTTTTCTCATCTTCAAAATGAGAAGCATTTGTTGCATATACTTCTAAAGAATATAGGGGATCCTGGACAGAATGAGCCACAATTGTACGTAGTTATACTGTGCTTAAGTTTGGTGGGAACAAAACATGTAACTTGTTTCTCTTAAGAGAGTGATTTAATTTTCAGTGTATTAGGCACACGTTATGGTGAAATTCCATCTTCCTGGGTTTTTGTTTTGTTTTCTCTACATGCATAAATAGTTGCTTTTGGGGAGGCGGGTTATCTTTTATCCTGACCCATTTTTTGTTTTTTTACCTGCTTTGGTTACTTTAAACTGTTTGGTTTTTAAAAAAATAAATAGGAAAAATCCTCATACAATGTGAGCTCATTGAAACATTTTATCACTAATCCATTGCTTTGATTTTATATTGAAAGATAGGATCACTGAGCTTATTCATCAGAAAAGCTTATATGGACTCATATAACTGAACATGTTATCCTTGATTAGCTAGTCTAAGAGTTCTTAAATGTGAGACACTGACTAGCTACATCAGAATAACCACAGATATTTATTTAAAATATCTTTTCATAGGACTCACCCCAGACCTACTGAGTCAGAATCTAGGGATGTGGCACAGAAGTCCATATGTATCATATATTTCTCATCCTTATCTGAGTTTGGGACTCCCAGCCACCCCATTTTATAAATGAGGAAATAATCCTCACATTGAGTGAATCATCCAACTTTAGATGCATACTAGTTACAGAGCTTGAGCTGTCTAGAAATTTTGATTCTTATTTTGGTGCCTTGTCCTCCTCCTCCTTTAATTGTTGTTAGAAATAGATAAGCTCCAACTTGTGAAAATCAGATAATAGGACTTCAAGATAGCTGAAGTCAATGAAGACAGTGTAAGTTCCCATCTTCCAGTGTTTTCTCCTAAAATAAGATAGTATAACACAAAAGAAAAAATAAAACTACACCAAAGCCATGTCCTTAGCATAAATTGAAGGCCAAGGATGACCAAACTTCAAAATAACTAACTAAAAAGAGAAAAAACAAAACATCAAGTCCTTTTGTGATCTCTCTTACGGTCCTTCCTCACCCAACCCTGCCACAAGGTTTTATAAAGGCAAATCAGTAAAAACCATGAGGAAGAGGAGAATTAGCAATGGGACTTAAAGTTGATCTAAAACCAACACCAGAAAGACTACATCCATCCAAAAAACAAAAATACTAAAAAATGTCCAAGTAGATCAGATTATGAACTAAAGGAAATACAAATACGCATGATTCAAAACACATAGCTTCTGGGAAAGAAAAAAGACAAAAAGAAGAGAGAAGTGCCCTTTATCAGTTGAGTTGTAAAGGACAAAATGTGTATTTATTTTAGTTCAATCAGGAGAGAGAAACTACATAGTAACTTGAGCGAGGAAAGATGATACAAAACATCATTGCCTATAACACGGAATGGGAGTAATGTGGGATTGACTAGTAATAAGTAGAAGGAAGTGTATAGAATTCAGGAATAGCAAATACAAAGTGCAGCTCCTACTCCGAGGGCTGAGAGTAAGCATCCAAAACAAAGAGTTCTCCAAATTGGACCCCAGGTCTGAGGTACTGATCTTGTTGAAGAGCGTTTGTCCGTCCTTCGTTGGATGGCAGGGAAGTTGATCTGATGCCACACTGGTAAAATTTGCTGAAAGTCTGCCCTCTGGAACTTGGTGAAAATCTGCCCTCTGGGGTACCAGAGAAAGCTATTTACTGGGGGTGTCTCACCAGACACACACTGTACAAAATTTCTGGGTAGTGGGGATTGGCCAGGAAAGCAGTTGATTGCTGCTATGTGAGACAGACCCTGAAGGTGCTGTGATGCATCTTCACTGGGGAAAGTCACACATGCTGGAGAAGCTTACCAAACTATTCACTGGAACCCAAAGCAGAGCACTTTTCTCCTATTGTTTGTTCCCAGTGCACTCTACTGACAAAGCTCCAGTGCCAGCTGGCAAAGGGAAATATTTAAACGGCTTAGATCTACTTTCACAGAACAGCAAAAAGGATGACTTTGGAGCTGAAAGGCAATAAGAATAATTGCAGAGGAGCAACAGGAGAAAAAAACAATTAACTACATACAAAAAATGAGAACTATAAAATCGGTGGACGCTTATCTCCCCTGAACACAAAAACAAATAAAAATCCACCTAAGTGTTTGGACTTTGCTATTCTGACTTAAGTGGACACTAATTAAACTATGAGTCTTGTAAAGTACTACAATAACACAAACATGAACAAGAAGATATTTTAAATTCCATAAAGTATTACAGTAAAAAAATCAGAAAAGAAAACCTAATACATATAGAGATTTTCTCTAAAAAAAACATGAAGAAAACTATAAAAAAATAAACAAAAACCAACAACAACAAAAAAGAAAACTGTAAGACAAAATCCAAAATGGACTTAAATATGCTTATTCATATGAAGATACGGATAATAACCTTAAATGAGAAATTTAAAAACTAAGAAACAGGAACCACTCCTTACCCCCAGGATGGGTGAAGAAGGTGAAACGGATTAGTAAATTGCCAGTTATTAAAAAAAAGTCATAAAGATGTAAAGTACAGCATAGGGAGTAAGTCAATAATATTGTAATAACTATATGGTGTCAGATGGGTAATAGAATTATTGGGGGGGGTCACTTTGTAAGGTATGTAAATGTCTAATCACTGTGTTGTATACCTGAAACTAATACAATATTGTATGTTAACTGTAATTGAAAAATTTAAAAACATTTTTTAAAAGAAAGAAATAGACCACAAATAGCAGGGGTAGGGGCAGGGAGAAAAAAAGGAAAAGGAAAACGGGAGGAAATGAAATGAGAATTGATTGAAGTCAGGAAAGAAATGAAAGAAAAAGGTATCTCAGAATTAAATAAAATACAGAGTACACAAAGGAGAGTAGATGCAAATGAATAATAAAGGAAGGACATTGAATAAAATCAGGGGAAAAGCTTCAAGAGAAAAAAAATAGATATCATTTAAAAGGACTAGAGAAAAAGTAGTGCGAATGGGAGGCAGACAGAGAAGGACTAGGATTTCTATTGTTAGAATTCCTGAAGAAGAAAAACAAAGCAATACCAGTTAAAACTGAGAAACTTGTTAGCAAAAGGTTAAATAGGAAAACAGGGCCTAAGAGCATTTAAAAAGGTATGTCCATAGGTGACTGCTAGAACAAAAAGGCAGACCTTCCAAAATGCCATAAGAAAATTGATAAAGTGCAAATATAACAAAATATACATAATTATAAAATACTATGACAGAGGTGAGGCCAAATATATCAGTCATAACAATAAATGTACATAGATTTACCTTATTAAAGAAAAAGATTTTCAGTTTGGTTTCTGTAGCTGTAATTAAGCTACTATAAGTGACACACCTAAAACAAACAGTGTTTTAGAAAGGGATGGAAAAAGATACACCAGGAAAAAATGGAAACAGTAAGAAGAGAATAATGATCCTGATGTCTGACAATGTAGAATTCAAGACCAAGACCAAAAAGCATAAAAAGTTGTAAAGATGAAAGGGTACTTTTTAATGCTAAGTGTCAAAGTTCACAAGAGGGACACAGTTTTTATTAATATTTAGTCACCAGAATTACAAGTCATTTTTAGGAAGCAACAACTATAGGAGATACAAGGAGGCATAGACAGAAACACACTAGTAATTGGAGATTTTAATATACAGCTAACTCAGTTCAAACATATCAAGTGAACAAAAAATAAGAAATAGAAGACAAACAACATGATTAATAAGGTAGATCCTATGTATATTTTTCAAATTACCCTGATGATAGAGATTGCAAACATCTGCACAAGTACCCCAGGAACTTTCACAAAAATTCATCAGTTATTAAGGCCTGGCCAGGTAGCTCACTTGGTAAGAGCATCATCCCAATACACCAAGGTTACAAGTTTGATCTCTGGTCAGGGCACATACAAGAATCAACCAATGCATGCATAAATAAGTGGAACAATAAATTGATGTTTCTTTCCCCCTTCTTCTCTCTAAAGTCAGTGAATTAAAAAATTGATCAGTTACTAAACCATTTAGAAAAAAATATCAGTTCCATAATAAAACAGAAATATTTACACTATCTGATCACACTGCAATAGAACTAGAAATTACTAACAAAAATGTCAATGGCCCTTCCACCTGGAAACTTAAAAACCTATTAAACTATTCTTGTGTGAAAGGGAAAATACAAACTGGAGTTATAGGGAAAATAATGATAATTAGTATACTACATCTATAGGATGTATATTATCTATGGGATACATTTAAAGCCAATATCAGAGGAAAATTGATGATATTAAACAAGGAGGTACATAATGTCAGTGCATCTTATTACTGATAACGTTGATAATCTGGTTAAGGTCTCAGTAGCCAGATTTCTGCACTATAAAGTTACTGTTTTTCTCTTTGTAAGTAATAAATATTTTGTGGGAAGATACTTTCAAACTATCCATGATATTTTTCATGAATTTTTTTTCATGATATTTTTGCCCACCAATTTATCCATCTGTGAATCTTGCCTGCACAGTAGTAGGCCCACGCTGCTTCCCTCACAGGTGTTGTGTGACAGGCTATCCCCATGAGCAAGCAAGGAGGTGGAGGCTGGCCAGAAGGCTGAGTAGGAACTTACTGCCTGGGCATTTAACTTGGTCTAGTTTTTCCTGTCAGGGCCCTAGCATGGTATTTACAAGTTGAAGGACCTTTGAAAAGGGAAACTGAAAATTGTATAATACATATTAGCCCACAGCTTAAAGATTGCATGGAATTTATACTAGCTGAACTGGGGGGAGAAAAAAAAAGAATTAGGCCCACAAGTCTACCATTTTCTATCTGGTCCTTTAAGAAAAAGTTTGCTGACCTCTGAATTCTGTTTATAAATGGTATGGGAGAATAGCTGGAAAGCCTTAGAGAATCAGTGTTAAAAAGAAAAATAAATGATAATGTATGTCCCACAACTCTAAATTTCTTAGTAGGAGAAAGTAAGTTCAGAAGGTAGGAGGATGCTTTAGATCAGGAGTCAGCAAACGTTATCCGTAAAGGACCAGATAAATATTTGTGGGCCCTGCTGTCTCTGTCTCCATTATCGCTGCTATTGCAGTGCTAAAGCAGCCATAGGCGGAAACGATTGCGTGTGACCATGTGCCATAACACTGTATTAACAAGAAATAGGTGAATAGGCCAGATTTGGCTCACAAGTCCTACTTCGCCAGGCCCTGACTTAGATTATGGGGAAGGAACTACAAAAAGGATGTCCATTCTTACTAGTTTTCTAGTTCTCCCATACACCTCCTTACTTTTTTCCCTAATCTGCTTCTATAATTTATACCTTGCCTGCAAACACAGACTATGTGCTAAAAATGCACCCACGTGTCCTTTCATACTCATTCTTATTCCTTAACATAACTTATCTGGAAAGGAATTCTTTCTGTATCTCAAATCCAGATTTAGATCAGAGTTTTAGGAAAAAATAATGTAAGGAGTAAAAATGGGAGAATAAACGCAGAGAGGAACCTGAGATAGGTGGAAGACAGCGCGTGTGCTAAAGATGCAAGAATTCCTTGAAGTGTGTGGTGTGGTATACTGAAGTGCAAGAGATACAAGGGCAACTAAGATAGAGTAAAAATAGAAGCTGTTTCATAGGTGGAGGTATGGTTTGTCTCCTGAGGAATGGAAGAAGAAAATGCCAAGGAACTAGGGTAGTTGTGAAGAAACAGATTAGTTGCTAGGCATGAGGAAAAAGGATTGGAAGAACACTGAATGATTAAAATGGAGGAAAATGTGGGACTAGTAGACTGACCTTTCTGAACTCAAATATTTATCCTTTTGCCAGTTCCTCTCCTCAGGAATAGAAGGAATTCTTTCTATAAACATTTGGACTACTATGTAACACACATATGTTAGTGTCCATTGTAATTCCTTGCATCAATAAATAAAGAATTGATACCTGAAAAATCTTCTAATAGCCAATTTATTTCTGAACTTTTATAATAAATCCTTTCATTTGAACTAGTTTAGGCCAAACTACCATTTAAAAATGTTCTTATAAGGTACTGCTTTACAAAGGCTTTAAATTTTTTTTTTCCCCTGGGAGCCATGATCAGTACTTTTCTAGATTATTTACCTCTAACCTATTGATAAAGAGGTTCATCTTCTAGCATTGACCTTGGTAGGGAGAGGTGGTGTAGGGAAGGTCATCAAATCAGGGGAAACAAATCCCTGAAAATGACTGATCTGTGTTCTCACAGCATGATATATTTATGACACTTAGGCCAGGGTGTACCTGTTAAGAGTGGAGTGGTTCACTGAGAAGATGCCTATTTTATCACTCATAATAATTGTATCAGTATAATCCACTGAAGGTTGGTTTTTCTACTTTTAAACATTCCAGCCCTGGCTGGTGTGGCTCAGTGGATTGAGTGCTGGCCTGCAAACCAAAGGGTCAGTAGTTCGAGTCCCAGTCAGGGCACATGCAGGCCAGGTCCCCATTGGGGGGCACATTAGAGGCAACCACACATTGATGTTTTTCTTCCTCTCTTTCTCCCCCCCTTCCCCTCTTTCTAAAAATAAATAAATAAAATCTTTAAAAAGAAAAGTCCAGGCCTCTTCTAAGAAAAAGTCTCATTTTGTGCTAATATTGCATTCAGTCAGCAATATTCCAAAAAATTGAGTATAGTGTAGAGTTATGGAACATTAGAGCTGGCATATAGAACATTAGAGGGACCTGATCACTTAGTGAGTGATAACAGAACTAGGAAAGCCCCTCATGGGCCAGAAGTCTAAGAGAGAGATGACCAACCATGGTAATAGGACATGAGTTACTTTGAAAGAAATATATAGACAGAGTTCCAGTTTATATTTTCTGTATTGTTCCTGGTCAGTTCATGCAAAATGTATGAACTGTGCAATTGCAAATTTTCTAATTTCCTTTAGAAGGCAAGAATTTCCCCTAGGGTCTTACATGGAGTAGGTACTTAGTAAGAACTCTGTAAATGAAAAAACAAATGCACATTTCACACTATTAAAAAATATAACTTATAATACCTGCTTATATCATTATGATTCTTAACATATTCCTATTTATAGTTTTTGTTATCCTCTAAGAAAATGGGTAAAGAACAGAAAATACAAAAATTGACAAAGACTTGTTGGACAATAGACCAAGTGTTTCTAACTTTTTAAGTAATTGTTAAATCAGTGAGTTAATGTGTTAGTATTTTTATTTTTAAATCAGGTTGAAAATTCTGTTGATCAAAATGTAGAAGTTTTATTTTGTAAAACAAAATAAATAAAACAACCTGTTTCCAAGGTTTTTGGTTTTGTTTTGTTTTAGTCTCTTAATGATAGACTTCATTGTTTAATTCTAGAAACAAAATGTAAAATAGTCTCATGTAATTTTCGATTCTGGTGTTTTTAAGTTCTACCTTTTCTTCATTTCCCCTCATTTTTAGAATTGCCAATGCCACTCCCATCCCAGGGGACTTGCTTCGAGAAAATACAGATGAAGTGTTTCCAGATGAACAGCTTAGTGATGGGGAGAATGGAATTCCTGTTGGTATGTCACCAGATAAATTGCCTGGATCTCTGGGACACCCTCGTCCCCAGGAGAAGGATGTCTGGGAAGAGATGGATGCCAACAGGAACAAGATAAAGCTTGGAATTTGTAAGGTGTGTATTTCTTGCATCATAAGTGGTAACTGTCTCTGTGTTTATTATTTCAAAGTATAATGATTCTCAATTTTGAATGAGAAGTGACAGAACATTATATTGCTAGTTATTTCTATATTTGTAATTGCAATATTTTAGCTAATTTTGTCCACAACATTGAAGTATGGACACCAAACATTAATCTTCATCTTGTATTTTCTTGAAAAGATAAAGATATTTAAAAAAAATAACCAGACATTGAAACGAAAAGATTTCTGTAGGGCAGAAGTTAATAGTCTTTCTGAATAATGTGACAAGATCCTGGGCTTCTTTGGTATGGATCAAGGGAGCTCTGAGGACCCATTTGGAAAACTGTCTCAAATGGAGGGGGAGAAGTGAGAGTTGGAAATGGGAAGCATCAAACCAATGGTTTATAAGTTGACGAAGTGGATGTTGAACAAATGACATGAGTTTTTCTTCATTAGGATTGCAAGCAGGTTCACCTGTAAGTATGGGGGGAGAGAATAGATTTCTGAATTAAATGATTAATTTTTAGTAATCTTGGGGCAGATTTTCCCTAAATTTCTCTCTGATCTTACTGTTCCTTTTTTCCATTTTCATAGAAGATCAAATGAAGATAAATGGTATGAAGGGACAAGAAATTAGAAATGAGTTAGTTTTTGTGCTTCCTATGTGTTTATGAGGTGTTGCAAAGGAGGTTAAGTTTATAGGTGTGTAAAATGAGACTTTGGGCTCATAACCTGTTAATATGATTGATGGAAAGTTGGCTAGTCATGTTGTATGAATGGGGAATATATCTTGAAAAGAATCACTTCTGAGGAACTTTTGGCCCATCTTTGGACAATATATACTACATTATTAAACTATATAATTTCAAAAATTAACAGTATATACTCAGTCATGGTAGTCATTTGCAGAAGCATTCTGTGCATAGACGTGATAAGATGCATTGTGGTCCGGCTACTAAAAAAGCAGTATTCAGACTAATAGTACTTAGGACTAAGTAGTGAAAAAGTTGTCAGAAGGTCAGTGTCAGATTTTTGGAATGTCAAATGTGGCTGGCTGTATGGTACCAGGAGCAAACTATTGGTATGGTAAAAAAAAAAAAAAAAAAAAAAAAAAAAAGCCTCTAGTTGCAAGCCCTTATGGGAGTCTGTGTATGTGAGAGAGTGAAATAGCACTTGGCATAGATCTTAATTATTTACTTTTCTTTCCCCATTATCACTATTTAATCTCTGTTAATTCTCTTCTATTTTTTAATTCCTTTTAAAAAAGGTATTCAGATTATAAGTGTTGTTCTTTCATACAAGTAATGTTTACATGATTTTTTTTTTAATGTTTACCATTTTCTTGCAATTTTGGAATTCCTGGACTCATCTTTTTTCCTGAAATATTTCCTTTAAAGGTTCTTTTAGTTGAGGTCATTTGGTAAAGGACTATTTCAATTTTCACTTAGCAGTAAATGTATTTATTCAGCCTCATTCTTTAAAGATAGTTTATGCTAGATTCAAAGTTTTTGATCAGCAGCTATTCTTCCTCTTGCTTCATCTATTGGTATCAAAAGTCTGCTGTTTTTCTAATTTTTTTCCTTTGTTGTTGATCATTCCACCTATCCATCTTCCGCAACTACTTTTCTCCTTGCCTTCAGCGTTCTGCATTTTAATTACAATTATGTTTAGGCATATATTTTCTTCTGTTTATCCTGTTTAGGATATCTTATATTTTCTGAACCTTTGATTCATTTTTTTTAAATCAGTTCTAGGAGATACACAGCCATTTTCTAGATAAATATTGCCACCTCTTCATTCTTTCTGTTCTGTCTTTCTGGGATTCCAATTAAACATCTACTATGCCTTTCTATTCTATCTGTCATATCTCTTAATATCTTTTTTCATATTTTTCTCACCTTGCTGTGCGTCATTCTAGGTAATTTTTCTGTGTTTTCTAATACATTAATAACTTTGGCCTTTATGGCTAATTTGTTTAACTTGTTAATTGAACATTTAATATTAAATTCATCAGTTAATTCCAGATAATTCTTTGTTGATCTTTGTGATAATGACCATTTATTTAAACATTTTATGCATAGCTGTTCTGTATTCTGTATTAGAGCAAGTTTGATAGCTGGAGTTTTGGGGAACTTTACATTTAAAAAAATGATCACGTCTCCTGACCCTTAATCATGGTAGCATGCTTCTCATGTGTTTGACCATCTTTAATGTTTTACTCTTTAATTAATAATCTATAGACTTAAATTGGGGGAGCGGAGAAACCTTCTTCAAAGAAGAATGTCTTTTGCTTCTGCTCTTAGCCAAAAGTATACCCCCTCTTTAATACCAGTTGGGCATCTTCTTGAGAGTCTTTACTCAAAAAAGATGTTCCAACTTCCCTCCCTCATCCCCCTACTGGTGTAAGTCTTAATTTCCCTGATAATTGCACTGCTGTAGGCATCTGTACTTAGGTAGTCCCACCCTTCTGCACTGCCTATGCTCAGCCACCTCCTGCTCTATACAGCTTCTCGTTGTTGTTTGCGTTTTAGGGAGGGAATGCAGCAAGGGATATTGAGGCTTGGCAACCTCTCCTACCACCTGTGAAACCACTTGTCTCAGAGAGAATGTCCTTTCCAAGTTTTAGTTTAGTGGATTGAGTCCGGGAAGCTTCTAATTAGACATCATACGAAAAGCAAAGATTGTTAAACGTTTTTAGGCTGTTTATCTTTGTACCAAAAATATAAAAATTAAAATAATACTGAAACTGAGAACAAGTTAATAAAACTCACTTAATAAAGGGTTAATAGACAAGTGTGTAAACTAGCCAAAATGTCCCAATCTTCTAGGAACACATCACAATCATTTGCTTATATTTTATTGAAAGACTCATGATTACCACCACGTATAGTAACTGGAATGTTTTTCATGGTTTTCTTTTATATTTTGCGTAGGCTGCTACTGAAGAGGAGAATAGCCATGGTCAAGCAAATGGTATTCTAAATGCTCCAAGCCTTGGTTCACCGATTCGTGTCCGCTCAGAGATTACTCAGCCAGACAGAGATGTCCCGTTGATGCGAAAGTTACGTTCTATCCACAGTTTTGAGTTGGAAAAACGTCTGACACTGGAGCCAAAGCCAGACACTGACAAGTTTCTTGAGACCTGGTATAAAATCGTTTATCCTCTTTTTTTTTAAAGTTACTGAGATGTTATTTTAAATTTTTATTTATTTATTTCTAATGTGTAAAGTCTTTCAAGTAAGAAGTTCTTGTAGCACTGATTGGATTAAGCTCTCATCTTCATCCATGTTTTTAATTTTCATCCTGATCTTTGATGGGAATTGTCTCCTAATATTGTTACAAGTTCAATAACATAGCCTTTGGCTTTGGAAGCTGAGCAGTGGGAGCTGGTAACTTCATAATGCTAGATATAAGTCAGATGAACATTTTGAAGTGATTTTGTTTGTAAGGAAATTGCTTTTATTTGGAATGGAGAAGGTGCAATGTAGAGTTGGAGAAGGCATTAAGCAGGAAGTAGTACCTGAAAGAGATAAAAAAGTAAATTTATACACAGTGACAGGCGAGTCAACTCATTTTAATGAAGGCCTTCTATGAATAAGTGTTGTAGGAAAAATGGACATGAGTAAGTTTATCATTCTACCTAGAAAGGAAAGACAGAACTTTAGCAAGCTCACAGTCTACTTTGAGAGAAGGGAAAGTAGAACTTAGAGAGTCATACACTGGTAATAATTGCAGTTCATGGCTTTGAGGCCATTATCCTCAAATTTTTAAAAATAATTTGGGACATATTTATAAATTATAGGCGACTTCAATAATATTAAGACCTAAGTGACTTCAATAATAGTCACACTCTTCAGTGTATGTCCTCGGTGGCTACTATTTGCAGTGTATTATTAGGTTAAAAGGACCGTGTATTTGACATGGTAGTTACTATGTTCAAAGGCAGTTCAGCCACTCTGTCCTAGTTCAGTCTGGCTTCCATTTTAAATAGTCCTTCATATATGTGTATTCTTATGATAGTGATAATCACATGTTAATTCGATCTCACAGCTTTGTGATGTAAGCATGTGTCTATATGTTAGTGTGATCAAAAGGATGGACTAGGGTTGGAGAAGTATTTAAACATTTTGAGTTGTGGCAAAGATTGGGAATAAATATAAAGGTACAATAGGGATAAAAACTTAGTTTGGTAAAGAATTAGTCAAACAAAAGAATGGAACTTTTTAAAAAGAGAGTCCATGCTAAGGGAAGAGCTAAAAAATAAAACAGAGTTAAGAATAGAAGTAATCCAAGAAAATAAACTCAAGCTAGAACCTAGAATGAATAGGGAATTGAAGCACCTATTTACAAACTTAAGGAAAGGGAAAAGTGTATTGCATAAACTACTTCCCTACAGTTCTCAGAAGCCAGTGCAGCCAAATACCACCAGGCACACTGTGTTGCCTGCCCCTCGAGCAGTAGAAAGATTTGTGTATACAGTGTCAACTGCCTCTTAATCCAACAAAGCAATATATATCCTGAAGCTTTCCCAATACCACCCTTACCACCGCCACCACTATATATGGAGTTTCAGGTGCTTAGTGGGCTGGGTGTGGTTGAGCATAGAGAGCACTTTCCCTGCTTCAGAACCTGCCTTTGGAGGAGTGCAATTGAATGACTATACATTTACATACATCTCTAGAGAAAAACAAATGAGGAAAGTATTCTCCTTATGTACACTAGCTTATTTATTTCCTTTTATAGGGATTCTGATGAGGCAAAAGCCGCTTGAGTAAGTTATTCTCAGTTCCTCAGAGCAGAGAGCAAAGGGCAGTGTGATTGAATTGACAAATCAAAGATGAAATAGATCATACAAGTCAACCCAATTAGGCTTCTCTCCTGCCCTGCAGCAGGAGGGACATCTTCCTCCTATGGGTTCCAACTTCCAAAACAAGATTATGACGAGTAGAGAAAAGGATTATCAAGCTGTGAAACTTTCCTAATGCTTTATCCATATTTTTCTTCTCTGATCTGTGTGTGAATATTAGTTCTGTATAGAGCTAATAGGGTATGCAGTAAATATTACCTTTGGACAATTGAGTGACTTTTCTCTGTTTTCTTAAGCCTGGAGAAAATGCAGAAAGATCCCAGTGCGGGAAAGGAATCTGTTCTTCCTGCTCTGCTTCATAAGCCTTGTGTTCCTGCTGGGGCGCGTACTGACCACATCTGGAACTATGATGAAGAATATCTTCCAGATGCTTCTAAGCCTGCCTCTGCCAACACCCCTGAACAGGCAGATGGCGGTGGCAGCAATGGATTTATAGCTGTTAACTTGAGTTCTTGCAAACAGGAAGTTGATTCCAAAGAATGGGTGATTGTGGACAAGGAGCAGGACCTTCGGGATTTTAGGACAAATGAGGCTTTAGGCCATAAAACAGTGGGGAGCCCTTCTGATGAGGAGCCTGAAGTACTTCAAGTCCTAGAAGAGCCACCTCAAGATGAAAAGCTCCAACTGAACCCTTGGGTAGAAAATGTTCATTTAAAGGAGGAAAACTCAGGTGTGATCTTAGCACTTTCTGGGGAGTGCCCTGCCACTGCTGCTTTAGATCAATATACAGATAGATTAGAACTCCAGGCTGGAGCTGCTAGTCAATTTATGGCAGCAACACCCACAAGTCTAATGGAGGCACAAGCGGAAGGACCCCTTACAGCGGTAAGAGATTTGTTCCTGTCATTTATCTCTGTTAACCACTTGAGGTGTTACTAAGAAAGGGCTAACAGTTAACCAGCAAAGGTCCTTCAGCAGAGGCCTGAGTAGGCAAATGGGTATATGGAGTGATGTCTGGACTAGCCAGTCTTCCAATATGAAGTTTCTCAAAAAACTGAGGTTTCCTGTCAGGATACCAACTCAATACACAAAATGTCATTATAACCTAATTTCAGAATAACATTTATAATTAGACCACAAGAACTATCTGTATATGATTTATAAAAAGACAAACTTGTAATTCTAGATATGTTGAACACCTACATTAGAAATATGGTGAAAAAGGTATATATTTAATCATTCATGGTTTGTACTTTATACTGTTGCTAGGTCTAATTCTTTTTTTTTCCTTTCTCTTTTGCAACCTCCACCTAGACATTTCTCATATTTTACATTCCTCTTAAGTGATAGTTTTACAGCTTTGCTGTCCATTGTTTAAAATACAGTGTCCCAGACCAAATTCCAGAACTTCTGCTTCAGTAGGTCTGGGATAGAACAAGCCCAGGAATCTGCATTTTAACAAGCAGTTGAAGGCAGTTGTGATACACGTCTTCTGCAAAGGAACGTTTTGAGGAAACTCTACTATTTACTCTCAGTTCGGGCATCCCTTTGGAGGCTCCTGTGATCCTGTTGTTTTTAGTAAAGCAGTGCAGTCCCTGTGACTGTGTGAGTGGCAGGAACTCCAGAAAAGTCAGATATGGAGGCAGTTAAGGAACTGTACACAAAACCAGCAGGTACATGTGTCCTTACATGGGTGGAAATACCAGCTTTTCCTAAATTTCATCTTCATCTAGCAACCCTCTCTTTCAGCTCACCAGAAATAACATTGTTCCCCAGGCTGAAATGTTTTTTTATTAGAACACAATTCTTCATGCAGGTATAGAACAGAAGAGGTAACAAAATTTAATTTCGTGAATAGTTTTGTACAAATTTACCTGCACTACAAAATAGGAAAATAAATGCCTACCTCTTTTTTTAAATTAGCTAGTTGGTCTTTTCTCCTTTCCCAAGACTTCTTTGTATAGTTATACAGGTTGTTTACTGAAAGCCTAGCCAAAGAAATAGTTGGGGCTGAAATCTAGCCCATATTTTGCTAGCCAAACTGTGCATCTTTGTGCAGGGCTATTTCCTCTTCGAAGAGCATTCTTTTCCAAATTGTACAAAGGTGCTCTGTGGGCTAGCGGGAGGCCCTGTCACCTCTCTCCCTTCCATGTATCCTTTTTTCCACCCCACATTTCCTTTCCATTCATTCCCTTTATCGACCTTCCCAGACTCAATTTATTTCTTTAACTCTCGATGCTACATATTCACTGATGTTCAGGTATTTTTCCAATAGCATTCATATGTGCTTTACTTTAAAAGGCTTTCTAAAGCCTTGGCTTCATCTCTTGTAGTATTTTTTGCTGTCTCCCACTGATGCTGTCCGGACCACAAAAGTTGTTCTCATGGCTCTCTTACATTGTCTACATCATTTTCTTTATCACGTTGTTGAAAGATTTGTATTTATATATTTAATATTATAAGTTTGACCTTTTTCAAATATTTTTAAATAAAAATATTTTTTTAACTAAAGGTCTCTAAAGAAATGTTAGCTGCATCACTTTTTTATTTATGTCTAAGGTATTTACCATTTCCTTCATTTGGGGGGCTTGGGATAAAAATATACTTATCTTGATTCTCTTGTTGAGGCTTAAATTCAGAGTTTATTTTTGCAAAGCAGATGTTATCACTTCCTTAACTTATTACAGGCACATTGAGTTCTGCCAAGTAGTTTCTCCAGATCTCTTGCAGCTCTGATTATATGGTCGAGGCTGGATAATATGATAAACTATATTTGGTTTACAGGATGATGCTCCAACCAAGTGAGCCACACTGGCCAGTGTGAACTTCAGCACTCTTGAGTTCTCTATTTCTTAGTACTGACTTGTGATCCTTGTTTAGGACTTCTTTTATCCATATATGTGAAATCACTGATTATCAAATAGCATGTATAAATTTTTTAGATAATATATTTTGAAAGATGGATAAATTTGCCAGATTGAAAAGAAGTTGGTTTGGGGCTATTTTTACAAATTAGATTTTCCCCCAGGGTAAACAGTGATGAGGTTGGTCCACTATCAGTCATTTCCAAAATGATGCTTATCAATATGGTAAAATAAAACCAAGTATTGGCTTATATTAAATTCTGTTTTCATTAACAAATGGAGAGACAAAATCAAGCTGACATAAATGAACAAGTACAGAGAAGAAAAAGTAACTTAAACTGTTTCCAAAAGAGATTTAACCTCTGTTCCAGAATGGTAGTAACTAGAGGAAGAATGTGACCTGTTTTATATGGCTTTGGTAATCACTCTTGGTAGGGAGAAGGTTGTACTTGAACAGTACTATAGAAATGGAAGGGTTTTCCTTACAGAATATTACAGCAGATTGTAGCACATGATCTCTTTATTCTAGATAGTTCTTTAGAAAGCCAATACTTTATTATTATTACCTTTGAAAATAGTATAAACGTGACTGGGAAATAATAATAGCATCTTTGTTACCTATTGCTGTATAACAAACTATCCAAAATTTATCAACTTTAGGCCACAGTTATTATTTTAACCCTGTTTCTGAGGGTTAGGAATGCAGAGGTGACTTAATCTAATGGTTCTGGCTCAGGGCCTCTCATGAGTTTACTGTCCAACAGTCAGCCAGGGTTGAATTCATTATAAGGTTTGACTGGAATGGGAAGATCCACTTCCAAGCTTAACCCAATGCTGTTGTCAGACACTAGTTTCTCACTTGACCAGAGGCTTCAGTTCCTCACCATATGGACCTCTCCATAGTTAACGTGGCAGCTGGCTTTCCCAGTGAGTGAGAAGAGAAGGAGACAGATGGAGGAGGGGGATTTTGGTAGAGATAACACTCCTCCATCAAGGTAGAAGCCACAGTATCTTTTATAACCTAATCTTAGATGAGGCATACTATCACTTTTCCCATATTCTGTTGGTCACATGGACCAGCCCTGCTACAGTGTGAAGAAAGGGACTATAGAAAGGTATGAATTCCAGGGGGCAGAGGTCATTGGGGCCGCCTTAGAGGCTGGCCACCGTATTATTTTACATATATTAAGGGTTGGGCATAAGTAGGTTTATAGTTGTGATTATGTGAAACACAGAGTTTATTCTGGTATTATTATTAATTTATTGTATTGTTGTCCATACAAACAACTGTAAACTTACTTTTGTCCAACCCTGTATTTGACAGAATACTTCTATATTTGATCCTAACTGCAACTCTGTAGAGAGAGAAGAGGAATATTTTTGTTCCTTTTTACACTGATGGCACCAAGCCTCAGGACAGAGAGATCATTTGTAAAGAGTAAGATGGCAGATAGATAGGACTCTGTGTTATGTTCCTCACACCAGGGGACTGTCAACATACTGAAAGACTTTCCTCATTTTCTTGTTTCTTAGACATTGAAAAGGAAAAAGGCGGGGGTATAATAATACACAAAGAGGGAGCAGGGCAAAAAGAAAAATAAATTTTTTTGTATTCTGTTAGAATCCATTAAGAAGATCTCTCTGACTACATTTGCATGAGTACCAATACCAGTACTATAAAATTCAGTTTAGCAGTTGATTGCATTGCCTCAATTTTCTTCTTTTTATTCCTTCAGTTTTAAGTTTCTGCTAAGTTCCAAACTATGCTATATCTCAGGGATACACTATACCTGAGGGATGAACAGTTGGCACAGACCTGTCAGGTTGTCAGTGAAGGGTTGCATCTAAACAACATGGAGTGGATTGTAGTTCAGCTGTGTACACAAATGAGGACACAGACAAATTTGCCTTGGACTGAGGATTGCGATATTGGGTGTTTTTATTTTCTAATCTTTAGGTTTTTTTTATTTTTTTATTTTTTACACATGGTGAATATTCATTACTTTCATAAGTGAGGAGGAAAGAAAAAATCTTTCTAGGAAGGTTAAGGGGCACTTCAAAAATAATAGGACTTTGAAGGATGATTAAGTTCACTGGAGGGAGATGTAAGGTGTCAAGCAAAGAACACAGCATATGCAAAAGCACAGAGGCTTAAAACACGAGTTCAGAGTATTTACATAAGTGATCGGGAAAGTTAAGGCAAAGAAAAGACACTGAAGCAAGCCACAAAAGGTAAGGTTTGATAAAGGATCTTGGCCTGAAGTAGCTGTGCTAAGATTGCGAGTGGAGAGGAACCTGCTCTTTGGGAGCCCTGTAGGGGAGAATGGGCTGGGGCAGCAGCAGGCAGTGAAGAGGCTTTATCATTAGTCCAAGAAAATGTGGTGAGAGCTTGAAGTATGAAAATTGCAGTGAAGATTTGAGAGACATTTCAGTGACAACCTACTTGAAATAGTAGTTTTTCATGTGGCTCTCCCAGAGAGATGTGTTCCACTGAATATTTGCAGCCTTTGTATAGACTAAAATAACTGAATGAAAGCTCTTGGAGTAACTTAGAGCCTCCACTGAAAAAGGACTAATCCATGGCATGTATTAATAGATGTATACTTTACTAATGTGAAAAAGTAAAGACTTTTTGGATTGATTACCACCTAACTCCTTGAAATGGATTTTGGGGGAGAGTTGAGTGCATGTATGTTGACTAGAGAGTAGCCAAATATCCTCTGCTTGACCTGGATTTCTATTTTTGATCTGGAAAATCTGGTCATTATATTTGTAGAAAAGTTTTGTTTCTATGATATTACATCTCTGGAATTATATATGATAGTATAATTCAATCTATGAATAGTCAGAAAAGACCAAGATTGAATGGACTGAGTTGGAAAGTAAAGAAAGCCCACTTATGAAGTGTTCAAATAATAGACTGGACTGTCACTTCTTATTGGCATTTAATATCATTTTACATCTGCTTTTAACACCTAGTTACTCCCAGGTGTTAAAACATAAATTTTGAAGAGTAAGTAACTATAATTTTAGATTTCAGTATAATTTTAAAAACATACTAGAAAATTGCCTTCTGCCTGAATATGTTTTTAAAATTATTTATTTATTTTTAGAGAGAGGGGAAGAGAGGGGGAAGGGAGGGAGAAAGAGAGGGAGAGAAACATCGATATGTGAGAGAAACATCCATCAGTTGCCTCTCACATGCCTCGAACTGGGGACCTGGCCTGCAACCCAGGCCTGTGCCCTGACTGGGAATTGAACTGGTGACCTTTTGGTTCACAAGCTGCACTCAATCCACTGAGCCACACTAGCCAGGACCCTGAATATATTTTAGAATAATGAAAGACAGATACACGTATGAGGTGACTTCTTGAAGGGTGATAGCACCAATAGAACTTACCTTTCCTCCAAGATGATTATAGTTCTGAGCTTATTTTAAGAAACAGCCTGTCTTGGACTAATTTGACAGATCCTTAGGACAAACTCTTCACATTATTAAACCTAATTGTATTCCTGACAAACAATAAGCAAACCTAAAGAATATATGACTCTGGAACCACAACAGTTTTTGGTGTCATTGGAGTAGAAATGGGATCTAAGCAAAATCTCATTTTGTTTTGAATTCAAGACCAATTATCATAGTTTTCTTACAACTTAATGAGCTTCATTATGTGATTCGACTTAAACCTGATTTGTCAAAAAGGCTTTTTTTATACCAGTTTTTGTGCCTGACATTTTATGCCTCCTTACATGTCACCTTTAACAAATGGAAGATATATTAGGAAGATA
This sequence comes from Pteronotus mesoamericanus, assembly GCF_021234165.1. Classification (NCBI taxonomy): domain Eukaryota; kingdom Metazoa; phylum Chordata; class Mammalia; order Chiroptera; family Mormoopidae; genus Pteronotus; species Pteronotus mesoamericanus. The sequence continues at coordinate 22,049,200 of NW_026555065.1, forward strand.
TAATATTGCTGATGTTGCTTGAATGCTAGAATTTATGGGAGACAAGAAAATGCATATAAATTTGGAGTTTTTCTTTTTCTTTTTTCTTTTTTAAGCTTTTTTACATTTTTAAAATTTTTATTATTTTAATTTATAAATCATGTTTATTCTATTACAGTTGTCTCAATTTTTCCCCCTTTACCCCCCTCCACCCATCCCACCCCCACCCCCCACTCCCACAGTCAATTCCCACACTGTTGACCATGTCCATGGGTCATTCATACATGTTCTTCGTCTAGTCCCGTCCCCTTCTTTCCACCATTATCCTCTTTCCCCATCCCCTCTAGTCACATTCACTCTGCTCCTTGTTTCCATGCCTGAGGTTTATTTCGTTCATTAGTTTATTTTGTTGAATAGGGTCCACTTATAGGTGAGAGCATACGGTATTTGTCTTTCATCAACTGGCTTATTTCACTTACTTCAATATTCTCCAGTTCCATCCATGTCGCAAAAGGTAGGAGTTCCATCTCTCTCTTCCTTTCTTCCTCTCTTTCTTTCTTAAATGCAGATTGATTTTATTTATTTTTTAAATGTCAAAGTTAATTATAAAATATTAAAAATATTTAAAACCATTATAAAGTCTCAGCAATTAAACCAACATGGCCCCAGCACAGAAATAATCAATTAGATCAATGAAATATAATGAGCATTCTAGAGACAAACGTATATCTCTGTCTAACAATATAATATATGATTAAGTTGATATTTCAAATCAGTGGGGAAAATAAGGCTTCTTCAGCAAATATGGTGCATGGACCACTGTTACTTGAAATAAAACAAATATAGAGCCCTATTATACAAGAAATATTCAGGTGAGTTAAAAATCAATATGTAGAATCTAGAGAGTTTTAGAATAAAATAGAACTAATATTTTTCATGACCTGAAGTAAAATATTCAAACCCAGCAGCTGCCAAGTAAATATTGACGATATGACTATATTAAACATTTAAGACTATATAGTAATATACATATTAAAAAAGTTAAAGGACAAGGAACAGAATAGGAAAGTATTTGCAACACATATAAAACATGGTTAATAGGTTTCTTTGTTTTTAGGGAAAAAAGTTCTACAAATCTTTAAACAATAAATGGATAAAGAATACCAAAAAGTCATTTAAAACTTTTTAAAAAATAATATAAATAGGCAATAAATATACAAAAACAGGTTTAGTGTCAACAAATAGTAAAGGAACAATTAAATAACACATCATTGTCACCATCATATTAATGAGTATTAAAAATATTGGTAATATCAAGTATTGGCAACTCTGAAAGGAACGAGGCATTCATAGAAACTTTTTCTTCATTTTAAAGCAGTCCCTTTAGCACATTTTGCTGGTGTGCTGGAGGTGTATTCTTTTAGCCTTCTTTTGTCTGGGAAACTCCTCATTTCGCCTTCCATTTTAATTGAGAACCTTGCTGGGTGGAGCAGTCTTGGTTGCAGACCTTTGGTTTTCATGACTTGGAATATTTCTTGCCATTCCCTCCTGGCTTGCATTGTTTCTGTTGAGAAGTCAGCTGCTAGCTGTATTGGGGTTCCCTTATATGTTACTACCTCTTTCTCCCTTGCTTGCTTTACGATTCTCAGTTTGTCGTTGATATTTGCCATTTTAATGATGTGTCTTGGAGTGGGCCTCACTGGGTTCCTCTTGAATGGGACTTTCTGGGCTTCCTGGTCTTGTGTGACTTTTTCTTTCCTCAAATGAGGGAGGTTTTCAATCATTACTTTTTCAAACAGGTTCTCTATCCCTTCCTCATCCTCTTCTCCTTCTGGTATCCCTATTATATGGGTATTATTACATTTCAGGTTGTCCTGCATTTCCCTCAATGCCTCTTCATTCTTTTTGAGTCTTTTTTAATTTTTGTGCTCTTTCTGGGAGCTTTTTTCTATCTTGTCCTCCAGCTCACTGATTCGATCCTCGGCTTCATCTAGCCTGCTTTTGATTCCTTTTAATGTGTTCTTCAATTCAGAAATTGTATTCTTCATTTCCTCTTGTCCTTTATTGATAGTTTCTATGTTCTTTTTCGTGCTGATACAGTTTGCAGTAAGTCCCTCGTAGTTTCCCTGTAGTGTTTTGTAATTCTCTCTGAGCTCACTGAGCTCATGGAGCTTCCTTAGAACTGTTGTTTGGAACTCAGTATCTGATAGTTTACTTGCCTCTATTTCATTTAGTTCTTTTTCTGGGGATTCCTCCTTTCCCTTCAAGTGGGGCGTATTTCTTTGTCTTTCCATTATTTGTGAGACTCTTCTCTTTTGCTTCTGATTCTTATATTGATCTGTCTTGATTTCCTGACTGTGGTTATGAACTTCGATGGTTGGGGACCGCTGTTTTTACTTTCTGGATCTGGCTATGATGATGTCAGATGTTGACCCTGTCTGACCTTAGGCAGTCTGTTCGAGACTTCCAGGAATCTACTGTCTGTGGCTGTCGCCTTCAGCTGTTAATCTAGTCACTCTGCACTCAGCTGGTCACCTTAGACAGCTCAGGGCAGGGCGTAGTCCCTCCTGCGGGCGGGGTTATTGGGCCCTCCTCCGCTGCTGCCCTATGGGGGAGGAGTCCGCACTGGGATCCCGCTGGCTACTCTCTCCATTCTCTCCCCAAAGCCTCCATCCCCAGTCTCTCCTCAAGTGGCTCCAGACCTCTCTGTGCCCCCTTTAGCTAGGCATCTACTCTCTGTAGCTGCCACTCTGCACTCAGCAGGCAGCTTAGACAGCACAGGGCGGGGTGGGATCCCGCCTGGGGGCAGGGCTATTGGGTCCTTTGACCCCGGTGACATTCAGGGGGAGTGGTCTCTGCCTGAGCAAGATGGTTGCTGCCGCATGGGGGATCACTCAGCACCAGGATCCCTGCGGCTACTCGCTCAGTTCTCTCCCCAAAGCCTCCTTCCCCAGTCTCTCCTCAGGGTCTCTAGCCCACCCTGCTCCCGCCTTTGCCGGAGACCATGGTAAGTGGCTGCACATAAAAATTTATGCATTGGTTCTTTAAACAGTTCTTTGCGTATCCAGCCACCCGTCTCTGGCAGAGAGCAATCCTGCCGCTTTTCGCAGCTGGCTGTTTTCTGTGTACTTTTTGGGCTCTGGTGTTGTGGGCTAGAGATCCCCACTTTTGGTTTACACCCCGCTCTTCTCAAGGTGATCCAATTGGCCGTTTCAATATCTTCTGATGCTGCCACCCGTGGGCGCCCCGCCTGCTTTCTCGAGTGTCTACCACACTCCTTACCAGTTACATTGCACTAAAGCCGATTCGTCTGTCTCCGAGGTTACAAGGCTCCTCTCTTGGTATTGTTCAGTTGTTTGTTCCAGGTGATTTCTCCACAATTTAGTTCTAATTCGAGGTTGGTCCTGGGAGGAGGTCAGTGTGACTTCCACTTACTCCTCCGCCATCCTGAAAATCCCTAGAATTTTTCAAGTTACAGTAATTTGCCAATTTTCCCCCCCTATAATCCTATATGCTGGCAGGACATAGCTGACTCTCAAAGAGACTTAGAATTTAATGAAAGGAACTTTTTACAGATGTGTGGGTGGAGTTGAAAGCCAATAGGATAGAGGGAGCCATTCCTGTTCTGAGTCCTGAAAGAGGAGGAAGAAGGGCTGTTAGTAGAACCTGGTCAGAGTCACGTCTGTGGGAGCGAGGCCATGCGACAGCAGCTATGGCCAGGAGTAGTAGAATGTAGCCACCACTAAACTGGCAGCCCCATGGGGAGGAAACAGAAAGAATTCATACCCAGACCTGTTTCTCCTCAAACTGTTATTCTCTGTGGGTGCTGGCCATTGATTTCTGCAAACCCAGAAATCAGAAGGCAAGGGAGCCTGGGTAGCGCAGTCTGTAGAAGTCAGTCTCCCAGAATTGAACTAACCTGGCAGATCCTAAGGACAAATACCTCATGTTATTAAACCTAATTGTATTCCTGACAAACGGAGAAGCAAACCTAAACGACATCTAACTCCGGAAACCCATCAATTTTTGGTGTCATTGGAGTAGAATTGGGCAAGGACGAACCTCGAGTGAGTCTGTGCTGAACTGTCCCTGAGTAGGGGAACTTGAGTGTCATACATTTTTATTTAGAATTGCTCACTTTAAGTATGATTAGGCAGACCTGGCTGACATCTGTTTCCCTTATAAATTAGAATTTGAAGTGTTTAAGCACAAATCCCACATTTTCGTTTATATTCCACATTATTGCATTTTAACTTTTTTTTCTTCCCTCTCTTCAGATTACAATTCCTCGACCTTCTGTAGCATCTACACAGTCAACGTCAGGAAGCTTTCACTATGGTCAGCAACCAGAGAAGAAAGACCTTCAGCCCATGGAGCCCACTGTGGAACTTTATTCTCCGAGGGAGAACTTCTCTGGCTTAGTTGTGACAGAGGGAGAACCTCCTAGTGGAGGAAGCCGGACAGACTTGGGTCTTCAGATAGATCATATTGGTCATGACATGTTACCCAATATTAGAGAGTATGACAAAGCCCAAGACCTGGTACCAAAAGACCTTCCTGACCATAATAGATCGGCTGTGAGAGAATTTGAGAGTCTCCCTAGGGAAATTGAAGAGAAAAGCATTCTTCTAGGGTCAGATAATGAAGATGAGAAGTTAAGGAAAGGGCAGCATTATATGGAGATCTCCTCTCTCCCAGGAGACTTGGTAACTGTGGAAAGGGATCAGTCAGCTACTACTGAACCTCTTGATATGACAAAGACACAGACTTTTAGCGTGGTGCCAAATCAAGACAAAAATCATGAGATAATGAAGCTTCTGGCAGTTGGAACTTCAGAAATTTCTCCACAAGTCATTGACCCACATGTTGAAGGGCAGATTGTCCAGGTGGCAACAGTGCAAAAAAGTAAGATATCTAAAGATGATGACATCAAGAGTGAAGACTTGCTGGGTCATCAAGACCTCTCTACTTTTTTGCACCTAGAGGATAAGAAAGAAAAAATTGCCCCTAGAAATAGAGAACTATTTCATTGTGTTGCAGAGAGTGAACATTGTCCTCCATCCCGGAAAGATGTGGTTAGGTCATCCTTCGTAACGAGACATAGCCGAATCCCTGTTTTAGCACAGGAGATAGACTCAGCTTTTGAATCATCCTCTTCAGTCTCTGCAAAAGAAAAGCTCCTCCAAAAGAAAGCTTATCAGCCAGACCTAGTCAAGCTTCTGGTGGAAAAAAGACAACTCAAGTCTTTCCTTGGGGACCTCACAAGTGCCTCTGATAAATTGTTGGAGGAGAGACTAGCCACAGTTCCTGCTCCATTTTCTGAAGAGGAAGTTTTCACTCCCTTTTCAAGATTGGCTATAGACTCCCCCCTGAGCAGATCAGCTGAAGATAGCTTTTTGTCACCCATCATCTCCCAGTCCAGAAAGAGCAAAATTCCAAGGCCAGTGTCATGGGTCAACACAGATCAAGTCAATAGCTCAGCTTCATCTCAGTTCTTGCCTCGGCCACCACCAGGAAAGCCACCAATGAGGCCCGGAGTAGAAGCCAGGTAATACTGTATGCTCTCCTTGTGTAAAGTGTTTAGCACTGTTTCTGTGTCTGTTTGACCATGATATGTCAGTGGTTTCATTTCTTTGTTGCCTGCTTCTGATTGTCTACTTCTTCCCTGCCTTCCCCATGCTTTATAGCACAGTGTAGTAGAAGGGGTCAGACTGATCCAGGTTAATTCTTAGCTCTCCTACTTTCTTGCACTGTGAACCTCAATTCCCCTATCTATAAAATGGGTTGAACACTGGCCTCCTGGTTTTGGGAGGATGAAATAAGAGAGAGTATGTCTAAAGCTTCATGTAATACTGATCAGCCTGCAGCAAAAGTTACTTTTGTTACAGTCCATTCTAACTAGATACTCAGTCATTTCCTATCTTTGGCTAGTCAGAACCCTGTGATAAGAGATGTCATTATGATGTCAAATTCTAGTGAAGAATACTGCATCCATCATTTGATGACTGGACCCTGGTAGCACTACTGTTTATCTGATTATAATGAATTAAACAAACCCTCCTCCCCTAAAAATCGTATAGATTTCCCTAGCTCTGATGATAGATTGCAACTATACATAATAAAGTTATTATTTTAATATTTACTGAATGTATACTTGTTTATTGAATTTCTCATGTATAGTTGACCATCGAATGACTATATTTTGAAGAAGAGGAGAAATTATTAGGAGGTGATGAACCAGTTAAGTGTGCTTTCCTTGGCACCATTACTCACTTGCACAGAGTGAAATGTCTAAACCCTTGGGAAAGAGGGAAAGGACTGTCTTTTAACAAAAATAAAGTGAAAATCAAAATACATTTACATGAAAATTATAGCCTGTTCTAGATAATATGACAATAGGCCTCCACCTCTTATAAGGATTTCAGAAATATTAAAGTGAGATTCTATCTGTATCATTGTCCAGCAGAAGTTGCTTACCCCTACGTAAAGAAAGTTTAGTTTTGACTTGCCCTAGGGTTTCAGGTTCAAGGGTAACTAAACATTGGATTCGAAGTGCCAGTGAGACTAGACTTCCACAGGAAGAATGGTAATGAGTGAACAGCAGTCATTTAACTGAAATTTTAAAAATGTGATTCCATGAACGATATTCACACATCCCCCTTTTTCTTCTGTTTGGCATCTATGCTTAATAAAGATGGCATGTCTGTGGCTTGAGCTACTTTGGGCTGCAACAAACAAATCTTAATTATCATGTATTATTTAGCACTTTGTGTCCCCTAAAATTAACACTTGGTAACTAAGCCAAGCCTGTGGCATTTTGCCAGATATTAGAGCTGACCAGCTTGGAACTCATCTGGAAACTCAGGGAACTCAACTTTCCCACTTAGGTCCTGGAGCAGAGGAATTATTTTATTCCATTTTTCAATTTTTTACTGTAAGATCGACAAGAGTAGGCTTAACCTGAATGAGTTTTATGTCATTTTTCTGAATAAGTATGTGGTGGGGACAGAGGAGGAGAGAAAATTCAGAGAACGATCAGTAATTTGTTGCGGACCCAAGATGATGATAGCTATTTATGTCCCTGCATCCTGCAGGTACTGATAACCACGCTGCAAGTTGTCTCCTATTTCCTTCTATAAGGAGTGGCATGTCAGCAGCTTGAGGTTTAAATTCTTAAACTGAATGGATTTGGGGCTAAAACAGAAAAACATTAAAGGCAAAGAAGACATTGCTATTCATATGAATATTCTCTTTTAGACTTAAAATTCTGAGTTGCCAGTAGAGAGGGGCAGTCAGCTCCCAAACTCAGTTCTTGTTCTCCTGAATCTTAGGCTGTTGTCAGGGGCTGAAACGGAGGCCCAGAGAAACCAGTGACTACTCTTTTTTTTTTTTTTTTTAATCATTAAATGAAGCTGAAATATACTTTTATCTGTAGTTCCTGCTGTTGGTGAGTATAGTTCATGTCAAAGACTTACATTGTGGGTTCAATGTTTGCATATATGTATGCAGCATTCCTTCCATAGGAGACTTAAAATGTGCTGACATGCTAGAGACATTTTATTTAATCCTAAAATCAGAAGAGCAAACATTCCATAGGAGAAAGGGGACTAACAACATTTAAGTGCTTCTGAATGGCAGACATCCAACTAAGTACTTTACTTGGGTTATTGCACTTTGATAATATCCCCATTAAAAGCTAGGAAAGATAAATAATTTGTCCAGGGTCATATAACTGGTATGTAAAAGAGTAACTCTGTTTCCTGATTTGACTCTGTGGTATTCTTGGCACACTTGAAGTGAATTAAAATGAAAAAAGTTCTTCTTTGTACTTTTAAGACTCCGCAGATACAAAGTCCTAGGGAGTAGCAATTCCGACTCAGACCTTTTCTCCCGCCTGGCCCAAATTCTTCAAAATGGATCTCAGAAACCCCGGAGCACTACTCAGTGCAAGAGTCCAGGATCCTCTCACAATCCAAAAACACCACCCAAGAGCCCAGTTGTCCCTCGCAGGAGTCCCAGTGCCTCTCCTCGAAGCTCTTCTTTGCCTCGAACGTCTAGTTCCTCACCATCTAGGGCTGGACGGCCCCACCATGACCAGAGGAGTTCATCCCCGCATCTGGGGAGAAGCAAGTCACCTCCCAGCCACTCAGGATCTTCTTCCTCCAGGAGGTCCTGCCAACAGGAGCATTGCAAACCCAGCAAGAATGGCCTGAAGGGATCCAGCAGCCTCCACCACCACTCGGCCAGCACTAAATCTCCCCCAGGGAAGAGTAAGTCAGCCAGTAAACTCAGCAGATAGGAGCGAGGCTGCATCTCTCTGAAAGGTGTGAAGATCTTCCTCCTAAATCTGATGCATGTTTGTCCTTGTACTGTCTATTTAAAAAAATCTGTGTTGATTTTATCTTGCAAAAGAAAGTAACATGATAAATTATTTATAAGGAGACAATTATATGATAAGGAATTAGCCTAAGGCAGGCAGCAAGCAGATCAGGATACAATGCCTTTGCATAGGAAGAAGCAATCTAGCAAATCCAAAAGGGAGAAACTGCTTAAATGAACTCTCGTTACTTAGCTCTGAAACAAAAGAGCCAAAGGTGGGAGGTGGAATGGAATTGAAAGGGTTCGGCCTACTTACTCTTAACACTCTACTCAAACGTATAGTAAAGGTGAAACTTCCTGTTTTGATACTTTCATTCAAAACCTTCCCAACCTTGGAGAGTCAGAATTGCTCCAGTATTTAAGTATTTAAGAAGTCTGTTGCTGCGGAGCCAATGCAATAAACATGTATTCGGCGTGTATGTTTATCTATATTGAGAGTTCACACCTTCATGTTGCCTCATTCCTAGTACCCTCCCCGGATTTCACAGTTTTCAGTAAGTGTTTCTCACCTGATCCAGCCTTTCTTCTTTTATTTTAACAGTACATTCTAATATGCTTTTAGCGGTACGTATTGAGAATTTCAAATACAATAACTATTTTTTAGTCCCCTAATATATTTCTTTGGAGCACTATATTCTCAGTATATTTTTATTGTGACAAATAACTGTTAAAACTTAGGTAATGGAAGGAAAAGTCTAAATAGAGCTAGCTTGCTGGCTTTAGTACTTTAGGTAGAGAGGGGCAGCGTCGGGGGTTAATACCCTTCAAGATAAAAGAGCGCTCTCCACCCTGCGCCCCCCCATCCCGTTAGTTTCCTTTTTGTGGAAGGAAAACTAATCAGAGTAGATCTTGCTTCCTCAATTCTTTTAAGTTCCATTTCTAATATCAACCTCCAAGGGTATACGAAGGAAGTACAATGCTGTGGAATATGACTCTATGCTTTTAGAGATTTAAAAAGAAATTAGATATGTTGTTGAGATTTATAATCCTCAAACTTTGTATTGTATACATTTAGCCAATAAGGAATGAGTATCTGGGGAAATAAATTTAGGTTCAGTATTTATCTTTTAAAGTTTTATTACCTGCTTTTCCTGTGCTTTAGTTTGAACATTCGGGTTTCTTGACCTGATTTCCATGTAATCTCAATTTATAAATCTATAAAGAGGATTATATTGGTTCTAATCTCACTCCTCTGCTAACAGGAATCAGGTAAAATTAAATCATAGTAGACTCTGAAAATGGGCTCTTTTTATACTCTGGTGTTTTTTGTGTTGTAAAGACCTTATTAAGGTCAGGTAAATTGGTCTGCTTGCTGTTGAAATTTGCCTTCTAGCAAACATCTGTGCTTTCTCTTTGACCTTGTGTTTGCTGCCAAACCTAATATGAATTGGAAAAAATATATATTTTCTCACCAAGTGAACATACTCTAATGCTGCATCAAAGTTGCCCTGAAGCTGCACTGAACTTACCTTGTTCTCTTTATCTGTGTTAAGCTTTTTCTTAAAAAAACAAAAACAAAAACAAACAAAACTCAAAACACTATTGAGGCATATTTGGTCTCCCATAAGAAATGTAGCAAAGTGTGGAATCAATTTCTCTCTGGTTTCAAGCACTACAGAGGAATGCAACAGATAAGATGTATTTGCTGTTTAGCTAAAGCAACTGTAATATTGGAAGACCAATCCTTCTGTATTATATTGTATAATAGTTGCTGTAACACTACTTGCATGTCTTCATGGTAAATTATATAAATATTTATAAATATATAGAGAAACATATGCTTATATAAACTTATTCTTTCTCATTCTCCATTTGTAATTTCAAGGTCACATATGGTGAGATTTTATTGTGTGCCTCGCGTACACTTAGGCCTTGCCCATCTTCATTTTCTGAAAATACGCTCTTGGCATGTGACACTTAAGATTCCTCTTGCCTTCCTTGGGTATAATGCGAGGGTTGGCAGTCTTTAACAAGCCAGGATAGGTTATTTAATTTTCATTTTTAAAAGATTTTAATAGGGGAAAAATGACTGGGATGTGCTTGTAATACTGGTTAAAAGATTTGTCATGTTAATCATATAATGCTGTCCTTATGGTTAGAGTGGATAAACTGAGATGATAATCATGATCTGACATAAATTGATTTAAAAAAAAAAACAACTCTTAAAATTGCCATTCTTCTCTTTTAACCTCACTTTTTGAGGCGTGGTGAGAGAGTAATCAACAATTAAGAAATTATCTTTTTTTCTGTTGTATTAGCTAAATTGTGCTAAAAGTAGCCAGCTTTAAATCCTGATCCCGTGAGTCATAAATGTGTTCATGGTAACCATTGGAAAAGCTGATGAGGCTGCAGTTGTGCTGTGTGTGTTATATCTTATTGGCATTTCTCTGCTAGCAGTCAGAACTAACAGTGATGGCAACCTGGCAACTTAATGTTTTTTCTCTTTATTAATTCCTTTCATTTTTCTCCCAATTTTTCCACTGTGTTGCTCCGTTTTTAAATGGTACCGACAAACTCTAAATCCAGAAACAGCCTTGTTGTATAAGAATATTTTATTTTGCATGTAGAGAAAAGAGTTAACCAAAGATTTTTCTGCTTGATACTTTCAAAAGAACACAGACTAATTATATCTTATGTATCAATAGGTCCACTTAAAGAACTACTAACCTATACAGGGTGGTACAAAAGTAGGTTTCCAGTTGTTCATATGGAAGATAATAATACAAGAATAAACTCTGTAAACCTACTTTTGCCCCCACCCTCTATAAAGATTTATTTTATGGTTTTTAAATGCAGTTTGTACTTTTAGATGTTATATGTCTCAGGCTAAAAAGAGAAGTTCACAGCCCTAAGTAAAGCACTTTTGGCACAAGGATTTTTGGTTTTGTTTTATTTTAAAATATGATACAGAGAACGAGTTATGTTGTTTTTAGTTCGTTCCCCTTTTTTTTTTTTAAGTGATGATATATTTCAGATTTCAGTGACAGACATAGGTCATCCCATTTTACACCAGTTTGGTTGTTCTACCTAAGACGAGGGACATGGCTGTTCATTAAAGTCAAGCCAAACTATACTGAAAGTATTAGGGGGTAGAAGTTAAAATTATCTTTTGAAAAACAAGGGCCTCATCATTTCTCCTTTTGTAACAAAATAGCTGGTTACCTAGTCACACATGCCCCTCCTTTGCCTGTCTAATCTCTGGAATTACTTGGGTGGAACAGAAAATGGAATCGGCAACAGTGTAGTCCCTTTAGGGTAGCATTCTTTCTCAATTATGCTGCCAAATCTCCAGGGTATACAGATGGGTTAAAAGATTTTAAAAATTCTACATAGTAATCTTTTGCACAGCTTTTAACTTTTAACATATAGTGAACAAAAAAGGAAAATTGGGTCATATCAAATTTAACTTTAAAGCACATTTTATAAACATCTTTAAATGGTAAGTCTTAAGCAGGCACTGTCATTCTTGGTATGCAAGCTGGCCTTGCTGACAGTGGCATAGCTACATTTACTGTTTTTTAAGTTGCATGTTGTAAAGTAAAAGATGCCAAGTCCTAAAAAAGTAGGAAAATGGTAATTGAGACCCACTGTTATTATCCACTTTATATTTTCTTTGCTTTAAAAATACTAAACAAATTTCGGCTGCTTACTAATACAGTGGACTAGTTGTACAGTGTCTCTTTCTGTTCAGCTCCTCCTAGCCACTATGGGAACTTCAGGTTCTTTGGTAATCATCAGAGATTCCTTCCAAGCCACAGATTTTTATGCGAATGTTTCTATGGATATATTCAACATATAAGGAAAAAGTGTACATTGGTGCATGTTTTATAAATCCAAACACAGATAGTTAAAACAATAATTAGTTTGTCTGTACCCAATAGCTTTGAATTAAAATCAGATGCCTTTTCTCCAAGAGCAGAGGATTCTTTGTTTTAGGAACTACATCCTAACATAAGGAACTGGTGGTAGGAGAAACAAGATCCAGAAATCAGAATTTAGGGGGGAAAATGCATTTAACTCTGGCTATTTGAAAATATATTTATTTGTAAATAAGTCTAGATTTAGTCTTGGAAATCAAAGTTTTCACATTTTAAAACTTTCTTCATACCTTTACATCAATCAAAATGTGGCATATGTTAGGGGACCATTTCTCCTGTCATTCTCGTGTATTTTGGAATTAGGTTGTTTATATCCAAACATCTGCCCTTTTCTGCTTCTGTGCATTTACCACAGATGTGTTGGAGTTTTACCTAAAAGGAGACAGATTTTAGCACCTGTAATACTGAGGCGATAGAATGATTGACCATTGTTTAACTTTCTTGAGTTTGATTGTAGACAATTTATTTGCAGTTACTTATCTGTGTTTTAATACAAAAAGTCTTATAGGATTAAGGCATGGAACCACTATGGTAGTCCTCGCATGTCAATATTTACCCAAGTGCAGAAACCATAGGTGCATACTTAAACTGTAACTTAGAGAAGGGGTTAAGATGGTTCTAGTTCTCAGACTATATGGAGGGATGTAATACATTGCAAACCTCAGGTGGTTGTAAGGTCACCCTGCTTCCCTGTCTCATCCAGCAGAACTCTGGTTTGGACCTCAAGGATGTTGGAGTAGAGCATTTAATGGAGATCTTGCTCCCCAGCAATTGTCCTCAATTTTGGCTCAAATAAACTGAAAAAATTGGGGGAGGGGGGGAGGATGTAGGACCAGTGTGGAAACATCGAATCATTGGATATTCTTAGTAGTTTGGCTGTCCCTCTAGAATTATGAGAAATTTAACCCAGATAGCCTTGAGAGCCTGAGGAATCTTGCCAACATTGCTAGAGAGAACTACAGTAGGTGTATGCGGAATTCCTTTAGTTCTTAGGTAACTCCAGAACGTGGGATAAGGATCCCCAATCTTGTAAAAAGGAACTTGAATGCTGCATACCTCAATCCCTAAATTTCCCTGGCAGGACATGAAATGAGGACATTAAAGTCTTGACCCATGGATACATTTTCTAATTCAGTTGTAATTATCAGCTCTGACTTTTTAATTATTCCCCTTAAGCAAATCTGGATCAGAAAATTAAAGTATACGACACAACCAAGATCACCTTTAGGTTATACACAGTCTCAACACACTGAACAGCCAAGGATTACCATTTACTCAGTAATGATTTGAGTATTTCCTTAGCTTTCCTGGATCCTTGATCTTAAAAGAAGTGAAGCCGTTTCCTTCATTGCCATATGAAACTTTAACTGGGTGTGCCTCTATAATTGGAAGTGACAGTTATGGGAATAGTGTATATCCCTGGTGATGCTGATGTCTCAGATAACCTGGGCTAGGGGTTCTGGATTCCTGGACCTAGGGAATAAGATACAGTGAGGCAGACTTTGAGCCCATGTGACTAAAATTGCCGATGACAGTTTTACACACTAATAATGGATAGGAATTTTATTTCTTTTCAGTTTAGTATTTCATATTGTGTAGTGTTCACTCACCTAGTAAAAAACATTGAGTAAACCATGTTTTTGTATAAACTACCCTTGCCATGTGATACTTTCCTCCTATAACATACAGTTTAAATCCCTAAAGTTCCATGTGCAGCACTTCAGCATCCCTGGAATCTGTCTGGGTGGTCTTCATTCACCCACAAGGCTACCAGAGCTTGAATGTGATTTATTTTAGGGAGCACCCCAGGGAGGAGGATGTCTTTGGGACTTTTTCAAAACTATTTTACTTTTATACTATTCACCAGATAGGTAAATCAGTTCATTAAGACTAAAAAAAAATCAGAAATACAGATAGGAAGGTAACGGAAAGATAACAGTGTGCTGCTTGGGGCTCTGAAATTGGTTTGGGTGAACCAAACAAAGAGAACAGATCTGATGACCCTGACTTGAGCCTCCTCATCTCTCCCTCATACACAGCCCCTGGTCTTCTTCCTGACTCCTTTCCTAAAATAACCAGTGCTGATTTAATTAGGCCATTTACTTACACATTTACAACTTTGAGGGGGGAAAAAGAGGAAGGGGAAGATACCTAGTTTTGCATTAGATATAAACCTTGGAAGTTACGAACTACTGGCAGCTGTTAAATCAAAGTGAATCACAAACCAAAACTCTCTTGTTGAGCAAGACCAGTAAGTTAGCATAGAGGACTTTAATAATTCAAGTTTTCTCCCTTTCCCTCTTTATGAAATCAGAGTGTTGAGAAATTGCTCTTGGAAATGCCTCGGAAGGTATTGTGTCCCTTTCCCCTCCAAGCAGCCCTCTTTATGCATTTTTGCTCAGGCAACCAAGGACATAGAGTATTGGAAGAAACATGGAGTGCTTTTGTATAGGTCATCTGTACATAAAAGTGTAATTATTTATTTAATTTTACCATTTGTATCATATTAAAGCTTTGTACAGTGTTTTAAGTTCTGTTTTAAAATTATTTTGTATTTTATTTTTATAATCTAGTAATAAAATATTCATTCCGCATGCAACTCTATTTCTGTTTGTATGATGGCTTGGATTTCAAAAGTGGGAAGTACTATTTTTCTGATTTTAATAACATTATTGAATGCACCAAGAGGTTCCAAGATCAACAGGGAGTAGAAAGTGTTACTATAAACTCAGTACCATATTTGGAAGGCCTACAAAAGCACTGAGTGAATACAAACTATCAGTATCTCTGCAGATGAAAACTAGGGTTCAGGGGTGTAAGATGGATTCCCGTGTAATAAAATTGGAAGTGTTAAAAGCACCCTTTCAGTCTATCTCTGGCTGGAGGTACTTTTTCCTTCCACGCAGGAAACACCCCTTAATAGCACCAGGATGGTTCCTGCTCCCCACCACCCTCTCCTTAACACCTGTAACCTTTTTTGAACCAGAGGATCTCCTCTGAGGCATTCACATGGGCACTGCTTCACCACCCCTAGTTTGGTTTGGCCTGGAGTGTTGGTGCTTTTGTGTTTTTCTTCCCGTGGTTTTCCTTTCTTGATTTCTCAGTGAGCAGCAACATCCAAACCAAAGTACTGGCTCTCATGTCTTCAAAAAGAGAAATTAAACAACTCGAGCTCCCAAAAGCTAATCAGGAATCTGCCTATTAACATCTCAACTGCAAAGTAGTTGATACATTAACCTGGCGTAAACCCATCATTATTGCAACATGTAAGGGATGTAAAGATAGAGACTAACGATTCTGCGTGCAGTCTAATAAACCTTAGGCACCGTAAGGGCTGTGGATTGAGGATTATAAAGTCTCTCAGCAACAATTCTGGCTCAAAGTCTTAAGTGGTCAACCAGTTGATGGTGAGTGCTGGAAAGCCTGTGGGTACCGTAGGGGAAGGGGGTACTGAAAACCCAGCCTTTGAAAAAGGTCAAGTGAGGTTACGCTAACTTTATCGTAACTTTTTCAGGGTGATGACAGTCAATCTAGAAAACTTAAACTCTTGGGGGAGGGCGGGCGGGGAAGAATGTGCTTATCGAGGACGACAAAGGCCCTCTCACCGGAGAATTGTTCACCTTTACCATCTGGTCGCTCTCCCGGCCCTTCTGTCTCTCCCGCCACGTCCCCGAATCCCGGCAGGTCGCC
The DNA here is from genome assembly GCF_021234165.1 of Pteronotus mesoamericanus. Lineage (NCBI taxonomy): Eukaryota > Metazoa > Chordata > Mammalia > Chiroptera > Mormoopidae > Pteronotus > Pteronotus mesoamericanus. The sequence continues at coordinate 22,065,126 of NW_026555065.1, forward strand.
CCCACCGGCAGGACAGCCGGGCCCGGGGCTCACCCAGAAAAGTGCGGACGCACTTCGCAGACGACCAGGACTGTAGCCCGGGATTGCCGACCCAGCCGCGGCCCTGCCTGGAGGCCAGAGCAAAGCCTCAGCCAGGGGAAGTCCCGCGGCCGGCCCCACCCCCCAGCCCCGCCCTCCCACCCAGCGGCCCAACGGCCGCCGTTCGGCGCCAGCCCCGCCCCTCCCAGGCCGCCCGCGGCGCGCCGGCGCCTGCGCAATTGCCTCAGAGCGCCCTGACCGGTATGGCGGCCGTTTTGGAGTCGCTGCTGCGAGAAGAGGTGTCGGTCGCAGCCGCCGTGCGGTGGATCGCGCGCGGCGCCGAGAGTTCCGAGGTAACAGCGCCGACACGCCTCCAGACCTGACCCGAATCTGCTTTCCGCGGGAGACACCACCCCTTAGGTCCCTTACCTTTGGGTGACTGGCTGTCAGCCCGGGCCGAGTGCGCTCCAACGGGGAGCCGCTCTGCTGCCCGCGGCCCCGGGCTGGCAGCTGACCGTCTCGCCGCTTTTCCCTCAGGATGACCCCGGGGAGGCGGCCGCGCTGAACTCACTCCGGCCCCTGCAGAAGGAATTCGTGCCGTTTCTGCTGAACTTCCTGAGGGAGCAGAGCAGCCGTGTCCTCCCACAGGGCCCCCCAACCCCCGCCAAGGTCCCGGGCTCCTCGGCAACACTGCCAGGGAGGCCCGGGGGCCCGCCGCGGGGAGGCCGCGGGGCGCGCAGCCAGCTCTTCCCTTCGACCGAGACTTCAAGCGCTGCCGCCGCCGCCGCCGCTGCCGAGACCCCTTCGGCCCGCCGCGGGGGAAGGAGGCGGGGCCCGGGGCAGGCTCGCGAGCGAGGTGGCCGCGGCCCCGGGAGCCTGGAAGAGGGGTTCAGCGGAGAGAGCCTGTCCTGGGTAGGGGGCCGGAGGCCTAGGGCCTGTGGCAGCCCCGGCAGTCCCAGCCTCTCGCGCTCTCATCCGCCAAACCTCAGCAACCTGGAGGAGTTCCCTCCAGTAGGCTCGGTTCCCCCCGGCCCTGCAGGGTGAGAATCAGCGCTCATCGAGATGGGTGGTGGGAAGGCTGTACAAGGGGAGTCAGTAAATTAGGGCTGGGCGCTCCTCAGTAGAAGGTGGAAGTAACCAGAATGTTTGGGAAGAAATAACTACAATGATTAGGGGCGGGGGTGTTGCAAGGGCTCCAGCTGTTGTCAAGATGTTTGATGATGGGAATTTGGGAAAAACCTGTGGCTGCTCTCAGCAGGACGAAGCCTTCACGCAGGATCAACCCAACTCCGGTTAGCGAAGAGCGGTCACTCTCCAAGCCCAAGACCTGCTTCACTACACCCCCAATCAACTGTGTCCCCAGTTCCCAACCCTCAGTCCTAGACTCTAGCCCTTGGGGCCATGGCCTTCCCCCAGGGTGCAGAAGTCTGCAAGAAGAGCGGGAGATGCTCAGGAAGGAGCGGTAAGGCCTTGCTGCTTCCTGGGATGTTACTTCCTTTCTGTGGGGGATCTGCGAGGCTTTTCCTTGAGATTGATTGCCCCCAGGAACCTTGGGTCTATCCCTGGGGCTGTGGATGTCCTCTCTGGAGAAACCTGAATATGGCTGTGGAGGGAAAGCCAGGCTGACAGCTCATGACATCTCTTATCTCCATAGCTCTAAGCAGCTGCAGCAGTCACCTGCTTCCATCTGTCCCATCCCAGAATCGGGGTTTTCCCTTCCCACCAGGACAGGAAACCTCACAGCTGAACCTGCTGACCCTGCGCAAGTGTCTTCCCGCCAGCGCCTAGAACTGGTGGCTCTTGTCTACTCCTCATGCATTGCAGGTGAGTGACAGCAAAGAGCACTGGAGTGGAGGGAAATACTTATAAGACTATAGGATATGAGAATGGATAAGGCATGTGGAACTGAGTTTTGGTTCTGAATGGTGCCCAATGTGCTGTGGTTTCTTTTTATATCCAGAAAACCTGGTGCCAAATCTCTTCTTGGAGCTTTTCTTCGTTCTTCAGCTCCTTACCGCCCGGAGGATGGTGGCCACCAAAAACAGTGAACCTGAACCTAGTCCAGGAACCCTAGGTCAGTGAGCAAACCTCTTATTGAGAAATGGGGTCTGGAAATAGAATAATTCTTAACTGACAGCTTGATGTTTTCCTTCTAGATTCCCTGGAAAGCCCACTATTTCAGACTGTCCACGATTGTGTCTTCTTTGCAGTGCAGGTTTTGGAGCATCAGTTTCAGTGAGTTTCCCCAGCTGAGGCATCTGAGCCTTATACCCATTCCACTTGGTTCTCTGGCCACTTGTGGTACAGGCTTGTGCTTAACACAAGTGTGCAGAGTCATGGACCTTTTCCTACACACAACCCTTTATTTTGTGTCAAGGCTATAAACTTAGCATGTGAAAGAATCAAGCTGCCCACTGTGGTCTGGGTGACTGACCTTTGGGTTTAAAGTCTAATGTTCCTGTCCTGTTGTCTTGCTCCCTGTTCCATCAGGTCTCATATCTCCCCCTTTTACCTCCATTATCTGTAATCCTTGGCCAGTGGCTTTGCCTTACTACCTGCTCCATGCTCCATACTCTGTGTGGTATGGAGGAGCCAGCTTCTTATTTGCAGTGTGTGTCCCATTCTCAGTCATATGTGCTCTTGACCCTGTAGAGTTCTTTCCTACCTGGACAAAGGGACCTTGAAGCTGTTGGCCGAGAATGAGCGGCTGCTATGCTTCTCACCAGCTCTGCAAGGCCGCCTTCGAGCTGCCTACGAGGGCAGTGTTGCCAAGGTACTGACCCCATTTTAGATGTCTACTGGCCCATACCTGACCCTTCCCAGTCTCATAATACAAGCAGCCCAGCTCACACTTCTCTACTGTCCTGTAGTCTAACTCTGGGCAGAAATATGGGGATGAAGTTTGCTGAGCATGCAGTCTGCAGGCTTCTCTTTCTAACGTTACTGCCGTATTTTAGGTTTCTCTGACGATGCCACCCTCTGTTCAGGCTGTCTCCTTTCAGCCAGAAACTGACAATCGTGCAAACTTCTCCAGTGACCGAGCCTTTCATACTTTTAAAAAACAGAGGTGATAAGAAAAGGGAATTGGGGGTGAGGGGGTGAGGCCACATTTACTCTGTGATAGGCAACCTATGTCATTTTCATAGAAACTAGAGGTTTGATACTAATTGGTGTTTTTTATGCCCGTGGACTTGAAATTCTGACCTTAGCAGCCTTCTCATAGACATGTGACTTTAGTCATGGAGTTCTTAGTTAAGAGAGAATTGGATCAACTCTTAGTGCCCACAGAAGTACATCAGGCATGTGTGCTGCTACTTGATTATGGCATTATCATCCTATGGAGAACTTTGGAGAACCCAAGGAATGGGCTATGGGTAGTCCTGTCCTCAGTTCTTCTGCGCTAGGAAAGGTGCTCATGTGAATGAGTTAGGTCAGCTGGGAATGAGATCAGCTGTGCCTCAGCTCACCAGGCATTCTTGTGTGTCTGTCAGGGATGTATTTTATGAGGTGCTTCGAGAGTGGGAAGATCGCCATGAGGAGCCTGGCTGGGATTTTGAGAAGGGCTTGGGCAGCAGGATCAGGTAGGTGCTCAAACACTGGTCACCTTGTCTTGCTTGTCTTCCAGCAGCGAGCAGCTCAGAGGCGCTTGCGTAGCTGGTGTAAGGAAGGCTTTTCTCTCACTGCTCCCACCCTGAAGCTGTTATCTTCTTTCCTCCTTAATCTCTCCAGTTATTGCCAGGTCTGCTTTTACTCGAAGGGGTTTTTCTTTTCAGCTCCTTCGCTTTAGAAGCGACTTATGCTTGTTCTGTGCTAGTGAATGCTTGGAAAAATACAAAGCTCTTACTCCAGGTTGCTTGAGTTTTGGCCCAGGTTACTGGTTAGACCCTTTCCAATCCCGTTTTCTCCATCATCTAGTTTGTCAATTCTGATAACTTTGCATAGCTAGATAACTAGGGTGCAGAAACAATATTCTCTGTCCAGTGATCTGCCTTCCTTGTGGGTCGTGAAGCTCACTGGCTCTCTGTATAGACTGAAGATTAGAGGGTGATATTATTTCTTGGTTAGCTAAGTGTATCTCTAACCTTGAAGGGATCTCACTACAGAGGAAAGTATCCCGTACCTTTTCCTACATTCTTGTGCTGGCCGGCTATGGCAGAGTTCTGCTCAAAGGGCCTGGTAAAGGGCTGAAAGTTTTGCCCAAGCATTGGCTTATTCTGTCAAATTTGCCCCCTTCCTTCTTCCCTCACATGACATTCTTGCTTCTTATTCCTCAGAGCCATGATGGGTCAACTCTCTGCAGCCTGCAGCCACAGTCATTTTGTTCGGCTTTTCCAAAAACAACTTCTCCAGGTAATAGCCCCAGCAGGAGATTAACCTACAGTGAACAGTAGGCATTATAGACAGCCAAGTAATGGCTGGCACTGCGGGCTAGGGCAGACAGCCAGGCAGGTCCTGGGCTGGAGTTTGAATGGGAGTCCTGCTTCTTGAGTGATGGTTGAAACTCAGGCAGCTGGAGAGAAACCAGGGTGCCCTCTCCCATGCCCTGCACCTACACCTCCCCGGGCCGCCTCTCATGCCCTGTACCTTCCTGCCTATCTTCAGCCTCGCACTACTTCCTTGCCCTTGATTTCTGCTGTGGTAGGAAGAACGTGGGCTTTAAGACTCAGGTGGGCCTGGTTTCAGATCCTAGTTCTGTTGACCCTAGACAGATGTTTAATCTTGCAGTTTCATTTTCTTCACCTGTAAAACAAAAACATAATCCCCATCTCAAAAAATGTATCTGTGGCACCTGATAGAAGGTTGGCGTTCCATAAATGTTTATTACTTCCTGTTTATTTTGTTCAGTCCTTCTTTCCAGAAAAACTTACTGTTTTTTTAAATTTCTTTCCTCCTCACTGCCCCAGATGTGTCAGAGTCCTGGTGGTACCGGGGGCACTATCTTGGGTGAGGCTCCAGATGTGTTAAGTATGCTTGGAGCTGACAAGTTGGGGCGGTTGCGGCGCCTACAGGAACGGCTTGCGGCCCCTCAGAGCAGTGGGGGGCCCTGTCCACCCCCCTCCTTCCCAGGCTGTCAGGGATTCTTCAGGGACTTCATCCTGAGTGCCAGCAGGTAAAGGTTTCTGTGTCTTACCGGGAGGGGGCAGAGGCCAGGAGAGGTTTGTCTTCCCAGAAGGGCGGACAGTTCTCTCTTCGTTGCCTGAAATGTAACAGGGTTGTACTGGGTGATATATGGGTTCCTTCTAGCTCTCACTTTCTGCCTCCATTTTCCTTCTTATTGTTTTTTTAATTAAATTTTTTTTTTCAATTTTTACATTTGACATTACAAATTAGTTTCAGGTATTCAACATAGTGATTAGAAATTTATATAACTTACAAAGTGATCACCTGGACAAGTCTAGTACCCACGAGAAACCATACAGTTATCATAGTACTATTGACTGTATTCCCTTTGCTGTACTTTACATCCCTGTGACTATTTTGTAACTGAAAATGTATATTAACTCCTAATCCCTTTACCTTTCTCACCCATATCCCCAGCACCCCTCCCATATGGCAACCATCAGTTTGCTCTCTGTATAAGTTTTTTTGTTTTGTTTGTTTGTTTTTTATTTTTAGATTCTACATATAAGTGAAATTATATGGTATTTGTCTGACTTCATTTAGCATAATACCCTCTAGGGGCATCCATGTTGTCAGAAATGGCAAGGTTTCATTCTTTTTTATGGCTGAGTAATATTCCATCTGTATATGTACCACATCTTTTTTTTTTTATCCTTATCCGAGGATATATTTATTGATTTTAGAGAAAGAGGAAGGGAAGAGAGAGAAATAATCTATGTGAGAGAAACATTTATGAGTTGGCTCTTGTACACACCCTGACCAGGGATTGAACCCATGGCCTATGCATGTGTCCCAACTGGGGATTGAACCCGCAACTTTTTGGGGCATGGGACAGTGCTCCAAACAAATGAGCCACTGGCCAGAGCTGCACCATATCTTCTTTATCCATTCTTCTGTCAGTGGACGTTTAGGTTGCTTTCATACTTGTCATTTGTAAATAATGCTGAAGTGTTTTGGATTTCTTTTTTAATTTTTGAGGAGCTGCCATACTGTTTCACATAATGGCTCTACCAATTTACAGACCCACCAACAGTGTATGAGGGTTCCCTTTTTTCCATGTCCTTGCCAAGAGTTGTTTGTGGATTTCTTGCTTATAGCCACTTTGAAAGGTGTGAGATGATATCTCATTTTGACTTCAAATTGCATTTTCCTGATAATTAGTTAAGTTTGAGCATCTTTTCATATGTCTGTTGGCTATCTGTATGTCCTCTTCGGAGAAAGGTCTGTTGAGGTCCTTTGCCCATTTGGATTGTTTGGGTTTTTTGGTATTCAGTTGTATGAATTCATTATATGTTTTGGGTATTAGCCCCTCATCAGATGTATTGTGGGTGAATACCTTCTTTCTTTCAGTGGGTTATCTTTTCATTTTGCTGATGGTTTTCTTCACTATGCAAGACCTTTTTAGTTTGATGTAGTTTCATTTGTTTCTTTTTTGTTTCCCTTGTCCAAAGAGATGTACCCCCCAAAATATTGCTAAAAGTGATGTCAAAGGGTTTATTGCCTATGTTTTTCATCTAGGAGTGTTGTGGTTTCAGGTCTTACACTTAAGTCTTTAATCCATTTTGAGTTTATTTTTGTATATGGTGTAAGAATGTGATCCAGTTTCTTTTATTTATTTTTTTGCATGGATCTGTCCAGTTTTCTCAACACCATATATTGAAAAGACAGTCATTAACTCATTGTATATTCTTACCTCCTTTGTCATAGATTAATTGACCATATATGCATGGATTTATTTCTGGGCTCTCTCTTCTGTTCCATTGATCCATGTGTTTGTTTTTATGCCTGTACCAACCTGTTTTGATTGCTATAGGCTTGCAGTATAATTTGATATCAGGTAGTGTGATACCTCCAATTTAGTTGTTCTTTCTCCAGATTACTGTGACTATTTGGGGTCTTTTGTGGTTCCATATAAATTTTAGAATTACTTGTTCTAATTCTGTGAAAAAATGCCATGGATATTTTGATAGGTATTGCATGAAATCTATTAGATAGCCTTGGGTAGTAGGGGCATTTTAATGATGTTAATTCTCCCTATCGATGAGGATGGTATATGCTTCCATTTATTTGTATCGTCAGTTCTTTTTTCAGTGTCATACAGTTTTTTGAGTACAGGCAGGTGTTTTACCTCCTCAGTTAAATTTATTCCTAGGTATTTTATTCTTTTTGATGCAATTATAAATGGGATTGTTTTCTCAGTTTCACTTCTTTTATAGTTTGTTATTGGTGTATAAAAGTGAAACATGTCTGAATATTAATTTTGTATCCCAATACTTTACTGAATTCATTTATTTTAATAATTTTTTTGGTGGAATGTTTAAGGTTCTTTATATGGAGTATCATGGCCTCTGCAAAAAATGACAGTTTTACTTCTTTTCCAATTTGGATGCTCTTTATTTCTTTTTCTTGTCTCATTGCTATGGCTAGAACTTCCAATACTATGTTGAATAAAAGTGGTGAAAGTGGACATGCTTGTCTTTTTCCTGATGTTAAAGAAAGAGCTTTTAGATTTTCACTGTTGAGTATAATGTTAGTTGGGGATTCATCATATCTGGTTTTTATTATGTTGGGGTATGTCCCCTCTGTCTCACTTTGCTGAGAGTTTTTGTCATAAATGGATGGTGGATTTTGTCAAATGCTTTTTCTGCACGTATTGATAATGTATGATTTCTATCCTCATTCTGTTTATGTGGTATAGTACATTAATTCATTTATGGAGCTTGAACTAACCTTGCATCCAGGAATAAATCCCACTTGATAAGGACGTATGATCTTTTTAAGTTATTGCTGAATTCAGTTTGCTAATATTTGTTCAGGAGTTTTGCATTAACGTTCATCAGGGATATTGGCCTATGATTTTCATTTTTTGTAGTGTCTCTGGTTTCGGTATCAGGATAATGCTGTCTTCATAAAATGGGTTTGGGACCTTCTCCCACCAGCCTTCCCACCCTACCTCATTTGACTTTTTCGAATAGTTTGAGGATAGGCATTTATTCTTCTTTGAATGGTTATTAAAATTCACCTGTGAAGCCATCTGGTCCAAGACTTTTGTTTGTTGGAAGTTTCTTGATTACTGATTTGATATTGTTAGCCGTTATCAGTCTGTTCAGTTTTTCTGTTTCTTCCTGATTCAGCCTTGAAAGTTTGTGTTTCTAGGAATTCATCTATTTCCTCTAGGTTGTCCAAATTTTTGGCATATGATTGTGGTGTTTTCTTGCAATCATTTGTGTTTCTGTGGTGTTGGTTGTCATTTTTATTTCTGCTTTTATTTATTTGAGTCCTCCCATTGCTTTTGACGGTCTGGCTGAAGGTTTATTGATGTTTTTGTGTGTGTGTGTCTTTTCAAAGAAATAGTTCTTGGTTTGATTGACCTTTTCAATAGTTTTGGAGACTCTATTTCAATTATTTATGTTCTGATCTTTATTATTTCCTTCCTTCTACTCACTTTGGGCTTTGTTTTCTAGTTCCTCTGTGTGTAAGGTCAGATTGTTTGAGATTTTTCTTGTTTCTTGACAGGCCTGTCATGCTCTGAATTTTCCTGTTAGAACTGCTTTGGCTGTTTCCCACAGATTTTTTTAGTCATTTATGTTTTCATTTTCATTTGTAAAAAGGTGTATCTTTTGATTTCTTCCTTAATCTCATTAACCCATTAATTTTTTAGAAGCATGTGATTGAGCCTCCATGTGTTTGTGTGTTTTTTCAGTTTTCTTCTTATAATTAATTTATTGTTTCAGACCATTGTGGCCAGAGAAGATCTTGATATGCTTTGAATCTTCTTAAATTTATTGAGACTTGTTTTGTGGCCCAGCATGTCTATCCTGGAAAACACTCCATGAACACTTGAAAAGAATATATATTCTCCTTTGGGTTGAAATGCTCTGAAAATATCAATTAAATCCATTTGGTCTGGTATTTCATTTAAGGCCACTATTTCCTTGTTGATTTTTCCGTCTGGAAGGTATATCATTGATGTCGATGGGGTGTTAAAATCCACTACTACGGCTGTATTACTATCTATCTTTCCCAGTATAGCCATCAACATTTGCTTCATATATTGGGTGGCTCCTGTGTTGGTTGCGTAGATGTTTGCAAAGGTTCTACCCTCTAATTGGATTGATCTGTTTGTGAAATGCCCTTCTTGGTGTCTTGTTACAGCCCTTGATTAAAAGTCTATTTTGTCTAAGTATTGCTCCCCTAACTTTTTTCATTTCCATTTCCATGAAAAATGTTTCTATCCCTTTACTTTACATTTGTGTATGTATTTTGATCTGAAGCAGGTCTATTGTAGACAGCATATGTACTGGTCTTATTTTTTTAAATCCATAGAGCCATGTTTGTCTTTTGATGGGAGCATTTAGTCCATTTATATTTAAAGTAATTATTGATAGGTATATAGTTTTCAGAACATTTTATTGTTTTCTTAATGTTTTTGTAGTTCTTCTCTGATCCTTTCTTATTCTCTTCCTCTCTTTTTTTGTATGTTGATGACTTCCTACAGTGTTGTATATGGTTTCCTTTCTCTTTATATATGGTATATCTCTTACAGATTATTGGTTTATGGTTAACATGTGTTTTATATATAACAAACTATGTTTATAGCAGTCTATTTTGAGTTGGTCACTTAAGTTTAAACATACTTTAAAATCACTACAATTTTTACTTACCCCCTCCATATTTATCACATTTATGTTTTTGTCATTACTTTTTACTACTTCTTGTGTGTGGGTTTGTGTATACCCTTTATTGTTGCACTTACACATGATCTTCCTACTTTTGCCTTTTAACCTTTGTATTAGATTTAGAGTTGGTTGATACACTGCTTTTTTGTCTTTGTCAGTAAGAATTTTTTCTTTCCTGTTTTTTCTTAATCACATTTTTTATCTTTTCATTTTTTCTTAAAGAAGTCCCTTTAACATTTCTTTTAATACTAGTTTAGTTGTGATGAACTTTTTTTGCTTTTTCTTGTCTAGGGAACACTTTATCTCTCTGATTCTAAATGATAGCCTTGCTGGGTAATATTTTTTTATAGGTCTTTGCTTTTCTTCACTTTGAATATATCTTGCAAATCTCTTCTGGTCTGCAGTTTCTGTTAAGAAATTAGCTGATAGTCTTTGGGGGCTTCCTTCTAGTTAATTAACTATTTTTCTCTTGCTGCTTCTAAGATTCTTTGTCTTTAAACCCTGACATTTTAATTTTGATGTATCTTGTGTGGGCCTCTCTGTGCTTCCTGGACTTGTATGTCTGTTTCTATCATCAGGTTAGGGGAATTTTCAGTCATTATTTCTTCAACTGGATTTTTAACTACTTGCTCTCTCTTTTGTCCTTCTGGTACCCCTGTGATGTGAATGTTGGTCCCCTTGTTGTTGTCCCAGATGTCCCTTAAACTCTTCTAAGTTTTTTTCCCCCCCCTGAATGGGTATTTGCCTTTACCTTATCTTCCAGATCACTGATTTGATCCTTTGGTTCGTTTAAGTGGCTGTTGATTCCCTTTAATGTATTGTTTATTTCAGTTATTGTACTTCTCATTTCTGACTGGCTATTTTTTATAGTTCTTTTCTCTCTGTTAAGATTCTCATTGAGCTCATCTATCCTTCCCCAGTGTTTGTTGAGCATTCTTTTTGTTTGCTTCTTTTTGTTTAAAACAGCCAGTCTATGCTTGACCTCCTCTGGCATGGCCTTCTTGCCCCATTGAACTTTCCCATAACCAGTATTTTGAACTCTGAATCTGGTAAACTGCTTGTCTCTGTTTTTTGTGTTTGTTTGTTTGTTTTTTGTAGTTTTTTCTTATTTCATTTGGGACATGTTTCTTTGTCTCTTCATTTTGACTGTCTTCTTATGTTTGTTTCTATATATTAGGTAGATTTCTACATATCCCTGTTTTGACACAGTGGCCTTATGTAGTAGGTGTCCTGTAAGGCCCAGTGGCATAGCCTCCCCATTAACCTGAGCTGGGTGCTCCAGGGATGTCCCTTGTGTGGGTTGTGTGAGCCTTCCTGTTGTAGTTGAGGCTTGCTTGATGTTGGCCCATCAGTGGGTTGGGATTGACCCTCAGTCTGACTGGCTGTTAGGGCTGGCCTTGATTACAATGAACAATTTTTGTGCAGGGGTTGACCCCATTGAGCAAGAGGCACTTTAGCAGGGCTCTGGTACCAGTCAAGTTCCTCTTCAAGTGCATTGTTTGAGGAGCTGGTTGGCTGGTGCTCTGTTGTAATCTGAAGCCAGCCACCTGGTGTGTAAGTTCTGGAGCCTCTCAGAAGGGGCCTTGGTTCAGGCCAATATCAGCTACCATTTGTGCTTGGGTTGGGGCTCCATGGTTGGAGCTACAAAGAGATCTGCATTTGGTTGCCACTTGTGCTGGGCTTGGCAGTGCTCGGGAGACCCTATACTATAAACCAAGGCCAGCTTCCTCCAGTGTCCTTTGGTGGGCAACACAGTATGTGCTTAGGCCAGACACCGCTTGTTTTTAGGCGTTAGCCACTTTGGTGGAGCTGTGTTCCAATTTAAGACTGGCTGCCACCTGATGGGAGATGCAGCACAAGTTGAGACCAGTTGCCAGTTGTGCCAGTCTTCGGATCACTTAGCAAGAGGTACTGGGCACACCAAGACCAGCCTCTGTGATGTTTGGGTTTTGTGGACCTTTGAGAGAGTTTGAGGAAGTCCACAGTGTAAGCCAAGGCAGACACTTGTGTGGAAAACTGCTGGAAGTGGCTCGAGCCAAGTACATGAGTAGGAGTGGGACGGGGTCTCAGGAATCACCAGGGTGGTGAACAGTGTTAGCCCGAATAATGGAGAGCACAGATTTCCGGCTGGGCGGAGGGAGAGCTCAGCAAAGGAACAGTAAGGCGTGTCAGCATCTCCATCCCTGGACAGAGCTGACCAGCCTTCCCCACCTCCAGCCCTTGTCCTGAATTTAGTCAAATTCAAGTCCTCTCCGTAAGGCCCTGGAGCTTTTCTAGCTGCTGCCCCTGCACTGAAGCCAGAGCGAGTGTCAGTGCGAATACGTCTGTGCACTGGCCCTTAAAGAGGAACACCTGGGACTCCAGTAGCCCTTTTGTTTCACTGGGATACAATCCCTCCTGGTTTTCACAGCCGGGAGTCATGGGGACTCTTGCCAGCACTGGTAGCCTGGGCTGGGGAGCCTGGTGTGGGGCTGTGACCCCTCGTTCCTCAGGAGGGAACTCCACAACTGAGATCTCTTCTAATTTTTTTCCTTCTCTTTTTCTCTAAACTACTGATAGTCAATTTATTAAAAACTTTGATTTAAGCATCTGCAGTAGTGACTTCAACCTCAACTCCTGGCTCAACACTGATGGAAGTAACCTGCTTAACAACCTCAGAAGGGCTTTGGGAGTCAATGAGTCACTTGTGAGTCCTTATTTGAAACAGGTCCTAAGTCTTAGAACCTTGCCCCCAGGGAGTTTTTCATGTAGCGGTTCTCAGAATCTTGGTAGGCATCCAAATGGTCCTCTCACCTTGGGATCCTTTTCCTTTGTGCCTCTGATCAAGTCAGCACACATCTCCTCCAAAGACTTTATGTTGCAGCCGGTTAGAGTAATTGTAAATGAGTAATTGTCACCTCTGGTCCCATGGGTGTCTTTCTAGTATCTTTAAAAGCCATTGCTGCTGCATAGCTTCCTGGGTCAGGAGCAAGAGCACACAGGACAGCCCTTTACTGTAGCTGCAACAGCGTCTTCCTCAAAATGCCGTCTTCTTACTCGCCACATGTGGGTATGGGATTTGTCCTTTCAGTGTCTCGACTCCTACTACCAGTTTCAAAGTGGAGGCTTCTATACATCCTTAGTGAGAGAACTTCTGTTCAGTTAGTCTTCAGGTGGATCTCATTGAGGATTGTTCTATAAGTTGTAATTTTGATGTGGTCATGGGAGGAGGCAAGCACAGTGTTTACCTGCCCCACCACCTGAGGAGCTCTTTCTTGCTCCTTCACCCCTGTGAGTAACCTCATTGCTCCTTGGCCTCCCCCTCAACCCCTCTAAGCCCTTCTGTCTGGAGCACCTCTTGTCTATTCCAGTTCTTCTTTCACCTGTTCCAATGTTGTGTTTTTTATTTTTTTTATTTCTTCCTCCGCTTCCTAGCTTCCAGTTTAATCAGCATCTCATGGATAGTCTGAGTTTGAAGATCCGGGAGCTCAACAGCCTTGTCCTGCCTCAGCCTGAGCCTAGTGATGAAGATGGGGAGTCAGATGTGGACTGGCAGGTTAGAAAGCAGAACAAGGAAGTTGAAGGGTTTCTGACCTAGGAGGGCAGGGGTATTTTCAAGAAAAACTTTCTAACAGATTTGGACTTTTTTTTTTTTTTTTTTAGAAGCCTTATGCTTAGGACCTTTTACTTCCCTGATCTCCTTACAGGGTGAACGGAGACAGTTTGCTGTGGTGCTGCTCAGCCTAAGGCTTCTGGCTAAATTCCTGGGCTTTGTAGCTTTCATGCCCTACCGGGGGCCTGAACCACCCCCAACCCGTGAGCTCCAGGACTCCCTTGTGGCCCTGAGGAGCCAGGTGAATAGGGGCTGTGGTAAGGAGGGAGCTGGGAGGAACCAGAAGACACTGTAGTCAGAGGGCACACTTCCCAGCCCTGGGACCTGCCCACTGAGTTACTTCTGGCCCTGCCAGGTGCCCCCAGCCCTGGATGTACGAGCTCTGCTGCAGCAGGGGCTGCAGGCCCACCGAGCGGTGCTCACAGTACCCTGGCTGGTGGAGTTCCTTTCACTGGCTGACCACATTGTTCCCATGCTGGACTATTACCGCAGCATCTTCACTCTCCTGCTACACTTACATCGGTGAGTAGAGAAAGGGCACAGCTTAAAAACAGTGTGGACAGAATGTTGCTGAGGCTGCTGTTTATGAAGAGAGTCAAGCAGCCTGTGCTTCCTGTATGGAACCATAGCCATCACTCACTCTTGGGGAGAGGCGGGATTTGGTCCACAAGGAAAGACATTGGGTAGTTATTTGCCTGTGGCCCAGCCAAGAGGGAGTGCAGGCCTGGGAAGGGGCAGTGAGGAGATAGATCCTGGTCACCTATATGACAGCAGTCTCTTTTAGGTCTGCTTTTGAGAATTACCTTCTCAACCATGGCTTTCTTTTACTCCATTTCATTTCTTTCTTTGCACAAATTCAGTTGATACCCTCATTTACCTTTTAGGAGGTTGGTTTTGTCAAAGGAAGGTAAAGGGGAGATGTGTTTCCTGAACAAGCTGTTGCTGCTTGCCGTCCTGGGCTGGCTTTTCCAGGTTGGTGGAGTGAGGGTCCAGGTTGGAAAAGGAAGGGGGGTGACTGCTATGGCTGGAGATGGGGAAAGGGAGAATGTCGGGCTCTGATCAAGGTTGGGGCCAGAAAATGAAGGTTCAGAGGAGCTCTGGGAATTACTGTAGTTTCAGAGGAAGGTTGCCTGAAGCCGGAATCCACTGAATAGAAGGTGTGATGAAGCCCTCAAGTGCTGACCGGAGCTTGTACTGCTTTAATCTCTCATCAGATTCCCACAGTCCCTGAGGACCTGTTTTTTCTGGAAGAGCATCAGCTGGATGCCTTTGAGCTGGATACAAGAACTTCAGAGCAGAGTTTGGTAAGTGTTGGGGTCCAGCCACAGCCATGGGGTCCAGCAGGCTATCTGAGGCCCAGCAGGAGACAAGCCAGGATAGAGACTGAACTCTTGTATAATTTTTGTACCTGACCCGTTTCTGGCACACTGGGAAGGACGAGAAGCCTGCGTGCCTTCCCAATTCTGGACTGTTCTCTCCCCTCAGGATGGCATGCCTGTGGTGGACCAGCACCTGCTCTACATTTGTTGTCCCTACATCGGTGAGGATACTTGTGTCACCAGCCCTCCACCCCCACCACCAAACAGTCCTTAGTCCTTGGCCTGTCCCTTCATGAGTACCCTAAAGGCACCCCATGGGCCTAACACCCTAATGTGATGTTCTGTTCTTAGGCACTCCCCAGGTGCCTCAGCCTCTTTACCCCACAAATGCTTCACTGAAGTCTAACATGTGTGGTGACGGGGAAGGGGGTTCTAAAACTAAGCACTTGGTCTTCCCTAATGCAGGAGAGCTCCGCAAACTGCTTGCTTCGTGGGTATCAGGCAGCAGTGGGCGGAGTGGGGGCTTCGTGAGAAAAATCACCCCTACCACCACCACGGGCCTGGGAGCCCAGCCTCTGCGGACCACCCAGGGGCTGCAGGTGAGGGGCAGGGGCAGAGTGGAAGTCGGGGGCCACCGAGTGGGGAAAAGAGAACCCTTCACTGCATTGCTCTCTCCTCCCCATAGGCCCAGCTGGCCCAAGCCTTTTTCCACAACCAGCCACCCTCCCTGCGCCGGACTGTGGAGTTTGTGGCAGAGAGAATTGGCTCTAACTGTGTCAAACATATCAAGTGAGTGTGGGTTGCGGGGTTTGGGAATGGAGGTGTTGAGGGTCCCAGTCTCATTCCCTTACCATTTTTTCCCTTTCAAGTTCTAACACCTTGTTGCCAAACTGAGGAAAGTCAGTTGTAGGGGATTGGGGAGGCAGGGTCCAGGGTGGTATGGGACAAGGGGATGAAATTGCTAACTTTCTTTGAAGTTAGTTCTGACCAGATTTCCTTGAATTTGCAGCCCCTTTTTGATTCAACCCTTCCAACTACCTCCAAACATTGCTGTCCCTGCTACAGGGCCACACTGGTGGCAGATCTGGTGCGCCAGGCAGAAGCACTTCTTCAGGAGCAGCTGTTGACGCATGGACAGGAAGGGGGAGATCCAGCCCAGCTGTTGGAGATCTTGTGTTCCCAGCTGTGCCCCCACGGGGCCCAGGCATTGACCCAGGGGCGGGAGTAAGAGACTGCAGTCTGTTTGGACCCTCTCCTCTTAGTTTTTATACTCATGTCCTTTATTCCATGTCTTCTTCCCACCCTGCTTTTCTTTATGCCTTTTTTTGTTGTTGTTGTTGTTTTTTTTTTTTTTTTGCCTCCTCTTTAAGATATCTTTGGCTTTAGAATTTTTTGGGACCAAAACTCCAACTTGTATTAGAAGAGCAGGTGGTTGGGGTTCCTCTTCCTACAAGCATCTGGGTGGGGCCAGGGACCTAACAGTGCCCCCAACCCCCAGGCACATCCCTCCCCGCTCACGTGGTTGCTGCACTCAGGAAGTACCTTCTTTGAGTCAGGCTAAACTAACTAGACATCACTGACCTCCTCTGTCTCCTTATAGGTTCTGCCAAAAAAAGAGCCCGGGTGCTGTGCGGGCGCTGCTCCCTGAGGAGACCCCGGCAGCCGTACGTAGGAAGGAGGCCTGGAGCTAGCGGGCTGGGCGGTTGGTATGGGAGAGGTGTGTGCTTGTGAACATGCATGTGAGGCTGCTGGTGGTGGGTGGGTCAGTCATGGACTTGGGCATTTGTCATCGTCCCCAGGCCTCCCCTAGCCCTTGACTCTGCAAGTCCTTCTGTGTGTTACAGGTTCTGAGCAGTGCAGAGAACATTGCTGTGGGGCTTGCAACAGAGAAAGCCTGTACTTGGTTGTCAGCGAACATTACAGGTAAGGTCCAGGCAAGAGGAGTAGCTGACCCAAGTTTTTCAGAAGTGGACTGGCATGAAGTTGGAGGACATCTGGGGGAGATGGGACTCAGAGCCTGCTGGAAACAGCGAAGGGCATGCATGGGTCGGCATGGTGAGCCCATGTAGGGCTGCTCTGGTAACCTCTTCTCTGTTCTCCCTCTGACCTACAGCGCTGATTAGGAGAGAGGTGAAAGCAGCAGTGAGTCGCATGCTTCGAGCCCAGGGTCCTGACCCGGCTGCCCGGGGGGAGCGGAGGGGCTGCTCCCGTGCCTGTGAGCACCATGCTCCCCTCCCCTCCCACCTCATCTCCGAGATCAAAGTACACGGCTCCCTACTCCCTTCAGCTCCTCTCCCCGACTCCCTGCTCTTTCCCCAGCCTCCTCCTCTTCCACATCAGCTCCAGTATGTGTCGCGGCTTTCTGTGTTGTCCAGCTATAGCTCCCGTTTTGTTTGATACTGAATGGGATGAGGTAGGACAGGGTTCAACTGAATGGCTTTCCTAATCATTCTTCTTTGACTTTTGTACTTGAATCACCTGAAAGGAGGAAAGGGTAGATAGGAAAATGTTTTACTAGATACATACTCTACCGATGGTGATAGGGGTGGGTACTAACAGTCTTTATGGGGCAGTCACCTGGTATTGGGATATGATTTCAGAAATGTTCTGTGTGGGAGGTTATACTTGTTCAGTTACAGGCAGTAAGGATAATCTATCAGTGCTTTTAACTTGATTTTTTAAAAAAATCAGACTGTCTAGACCCAAGGTCAGCAACAGCCCATAGGCCAAATCCAACCTGCTCCTTCTTTTATAACTGAACTGTTGTTGGAACACAGCCATACTTGTTCCTTTACGAATTGTCCAAGGCAGTTTTTGTGCTACAGCACAGAGCTGAGCAGTTGGCGCACAGACCTCATGACTTGCAAAGCCTCAACTATTTACTCATTTTCCCTGGTCTAGGATAGTGGTGTAGGAGTAAAGATGTGGACTAGGGACTAAAATTGAAGAGTATATAGGAGAGAGAAAGGTAGGCAAAGTGGCCAGTAGCTACTGGTTTTCAATATACAGAGGATTTCCGTACTGAAACCTCGACAAGCATGAAAGAGAAAATATTGCATGTGTGCAGTAGGGTGCTCCCCCTAAATTCTTTCAGAATAATAAGACATTCTCTGGAAATTGGCTAGGTATGGCTTTGTCCCACGACAAGCGATATCTCTTGAACTCTGTGGCAGCATGTTGTTCCTTGGCTTACCTGCTCCATCTGTCCCCTCTGTTGTCCACTTGGTTGCCTCTCCCAGCTGTGCTGTCCTGCACCAGCCCCCAGTCCAAGGGCGCCTCAGTCCAACCACTTCCCTCTAGGGGTCCTGCCTGCCTTTTCCTCCTGCCTCTCTCCACTGGCTGATCCCCACCCCAAGCCGCATTCTCTGTGGCCTCACTCTGCTCCTGGCCCTGCCCTCTCTAGGATGTGCTCTCGGTGGCCGCGGGGCCCCGGGACCCTGAAGAGGGAGTGTCCCCAGAGCATCTGGAACAGCTCCTAGGCCATCTGGGTCAGACACTGCGGTGCCGCCAGGTAGGCCACGGCAGGCTGCCTTTGTGTCCTTGTCTGTGCCTAATAACCAGAGCCGCATCGGCTCAGGGCTGCAACTCCAAGGATGGTGCTAATGCCCAGGGGTCTCCCTGCTTTTTCCCCAGTTCCTGTGCCCACCTGCCGAGCAGCATCTGGCAAAGTGCTCTGTGGAGTTAGCATCCCTCCTTGGTATGTCTTCTGTCACCTCATTCTCTTGCCAGATCCCCCTGATCTCAGGGTTGGGTACAAGCAAGATTAGATCACAAAACTTTCTTTTGTTCTTCTTCCTCCCAGGGGCTGGCCAGGTGACTCTGCCTCTATTTAAGTTTGGCTTCCCCTCTCCCCATAGTTGCAGACCAGATTCCTGTCCTAGGGCCCCCCCCACAGCACTGGCTGGAGAGAGGGCAGGCTCGAAGGCTCCTGCACATGCTGCTTTCCCTGTGGAAGGACGACTTTCAGGTGCCTGTTCCCCTGCAGCTGCTGTTGAGCCCAAGAAACGTGGGGCTTCTGGCGGACACTCGGCCAAGGGAGGTGAGTCAGAGGGGTGGGTGGATGGGGGGCAGACAGGCTTAGTCCTGCGGGGTCATGTTCTCATACCCACCACTCTTACCTCAGACGTTATGAGCTTGTTTCTTTTGTTTCCCCATTTTCTCTTCCATGCTGAAATGAACTCCTGTAGCAGTTGACCTTAGAAGTCTTCTCACTCCTTGCAGCTCTGTCCTTTGTGTTAGTCAGGGTCACTGCGTAGTCCTCCCAGCCACCCTCACCTCCTGCATGTGTGTTGCAGTGGGACCTGCTGCTGTTCTTGCTCCGGGAGCTGGTGGAGAAAGGTCTGATGGGACGGAAAGAGATAGAGGCCTGCCTGGACAGCCTCCGTGAGGCCCAGTGGCCAGAGGTAAGGAGTCCTCATCTCTTACCTGTGAAGAGAACAGGTATCCTATGTCCCTTTTATCCTGAAAGCGGGCAAGTGGTGGTGCCTGGCATTCTTAGCATCTTTCCAAAGCTCAGGGGATTTTGTCAGGTGTCTCCGGGACCACCCTGAAATGAAGTGGCTGTCCTGGTATGTGCCTTCCTCACCCTTGAGCAGCCACTGCGTGAGGGGCCAGGTCAGTGGAGGAAGGGAAGATGGAAGGTGGGTATAGTGGGAGAGCAGCGTGGCAGAGTGAGTGTGGGTTTTTTAAAGCAATAACCTGAATTTTAATCCTGTCTAGTACTTAATGTGTGATTTAGGGCAAATAATTCATCTTAGTTTCACCATAAAATGAGAATAATTATATCTTCTAGGGTTTGTCAAGATGAAATAATGTACATATTATGTACTCAGATGGCGATTAGTACTCAGTAGAGCTTCCGGTCAGTTTACTCTCCCTGCCAGAGCTTGAGCTCCCCAGAGTACTTAATGGGACAAGGTTTCAACTCCATTTCAGTGTAGAAGTCAGGAAATATGAAGTAGCTAAGTTGTCTACTCACTGGTTTAACTATGGCCTTAGTATTTAGGATTTTTAGTAGGAAGGATGCACCGTCAAGAATTACGTGTCTGCCTTTTCTGTTATCTTTCTGCTTACTGCAGGACTTCTCTGAAGAATTAGCAACACTGTTCAGCCTGTTTCTAGCTGAGCCGCAGATGCCAGAACCCCAGCTAAGAGCTTGTGAGCTGGTGCAGCCAAACCGGGGGACTGTGCTGGCCCAGAGCTAGGGCAGGACAGGGACTCTGCCTTGATGTCTCAGCAGAAGCCTGGAACCCCGCCTGACTCTGCCGCAGGAGGAGGCCCCAGGGCCCAGCGCCACCCCAAGTGCCCACTGCTGACCCTTGCTGGCACAGGAGCAGCTGAATGAAATCAGGCTTCCTGCTCACATGTGAAGGAAGTGCGTGGCTGCCTGGCCTGTCGCCGACTGCGGGCTCGGCACCCTGAGTCCTAGAGGAAGGAGGAGGGTTCGCCTGATTCAGGATTATGGTGGAAAAGGCTAGAGACTCCAGTCCTGGAGCAGAAGAGTTGGCATTTATTACTTGGATACTCAAAGAAATGACGGGTGTTGGCTTGAGCCCCACTTGCTGCTATCCCAGCACCTCTCAAGACTATGGTTTGGGAAATCATGACAGAGGCAAATGACTTTCGGCTTAACTTGTGAGTAAAGTTAACCCATGAATCTTGGGAGTCTACATTTTCTTACCACCAGCAGCTGGACTGCGTTCTCCTTAAAAGTGCACAACAGTGAGGTGGGGTGCTCCTGACAGAAGCCCGGCTTTTCCCTTCACCTCCCTTCCTCCACCCTGTGCCGGTAACACTTGACTCTAGCTCCAGCTCTTGCCCTGGTGCAGGGGCAAGGACCAGAACACTAGAGTTTTTTAAAATAAACTCCTCTTTACTGAGGGCTTCATGTCTTATTTATACCTGATTCTTCCCTGCAAAAGGCTGCAACATGTCGGGGTGGGCTTGGAGGTGGGTGTTGACAGGGTAGAGCAGGACTAGTGGTGTGGCCACCCAGCACTGCCTAGTGTTCCAGCATATGAGGCCCTGCAGGCTACCGAGCCTGGGCCCCTGTTAACTCACTGCCCACATAATTGGCTTCTGTGCAATATGTTCTTTTTACTCGCTAGATACTCTATACTAAACTAGATGGTGGGGCGGCTCTTCTTGTGCTTGCTTTGTGGGGGCGGGGGTGGGGCGGGGCGGGGCAGTGATGTGGCTCACAACAGAAGTGTTCTGTGCATCTCTAAATGACCCATTGATTTGACCAAGCACCCACACTGCCTTGATAATATGCATTAAGGTCTTGTAAAAATCTGTGGTTTTTCTACAACAGTGTGTCCAGAGATTCAGGCTGTAGGGGAAGGAGACGGTACTCAGGGAATCTTACTGAAATGGCTTACACACTCTCTGTGCACACTTGTGTATTTCTTGGGAAAAGGTCCAGGAGATCTCTGATTCAAGGAAGGGTAAGAGTCTCTGAGCCTAGAGGTGTCTGCTGTGGGACCTCAGTAGAGCTGGTGAGAGATTTACTTGAAGTCCATCCCATGGGGTTGTCTCTTAACACATTGCGTACCGCTCGCGAGTTTTCTCGTGTTTCATGCGCCATCTGTTATGGACTTTAGATGCCAACACACTGTCTTGTCCACATCGAATGAAGCAATCTCATTGGTGGAAACCGTGCAGGTCAATCTACAAAAAACTATATAATTGCATGAACCCATAAAGCATTGCAGTTACATTGTATTTTGGTCATTCGACCCTGGTGTATGTCTTAGAGATTTCTATGCGGTACGCAATGTATTAATTACCTCTTTGTAATCAGGCTTCTGCCCAGTGCCTTTGCCTTTCCCTTTCTCTCAGCTCATCCCAGTCACTCCTTTAACAAGTTTCTGCACGTGAACCTTTTTTCTTAATCTCTTCATTTTCAAAGTCCTTTACCTTTGGCCTTTAAATCCAGTTAATACTACAGAAATTCAAGAAGTTCTGAATGCCTGAGAACCAACTGTCTGCACCCTTTAGGGGTGGCTGAACAAAAGCACTACCTCAGGAAGTTGAGCCCCAAGGTAAGAAGCAGCCGTTTCAAGCAGCCAGCTCCGAGTGGGCGGGTTGGGGGCAGGCCAGCAGAGGAGAGAGAGAGCCTGAAGGGCCAGGGATGATAGGTTGAAGGCCACTCAGTTAAACTTAGCACAGGCCCGTGCAGGGAACAATGCTGTCCTGTGTGAGCCTTAAAGGTCTAGTCTAAGCAGTAAGATAACATTGGAATTAGAGGTAGCTAATGAGCTAGTGAACTAATTAAGTTCCTTTCTATATATTTGTTTTTCATTAATCGTTAGAAATTGGTTTTCAATGTGTGGTTCTCAGAGTAGCAGCCTCAGGCTCACCTAGGACTTCTAGAAATACAAATACTGTAGGTCCGATCTAGTCGCACTCAATCAGAAACTCTGGGGTGGGCCCCAGCCTGGGTGTTAACAAGTCCTTCCAGTGAGTCTGGTGCACAACGAAGTCTGTAAATCACTTGTCTAAACTAAAATCTGACTTCAGTGTGAAAAATTAGGACTGTGGGTTATCTTTCACCCTTTTGCATTTTGCTATAGTATCAGCCTCAGTTAATACTCTTTCGGTTGCTGACTCACAGGCCTGGTGTGTGGCTTCTCTAGTAAGGGGATAAGGTCACCTCTGGGCTGCCCAGGTGCTCAGGTGCCTGTTGCTGCATCTGCCTCGGAAGTACCAGAGGCGCACACCTGTTAAAGAGCTACCTTCCAGGGGACTGTGGTCACTGTTATTCTAGACTACCTCCCTCATTGTTGGTACTTGGGCTACAACTGGCCATAATTAGGCAACTAATCTGGTTGCTATTTATGTGCTTTAAAGCAGGTGCTGAGCTCAAGAAAAGCTCTCAGTCCATCTGTATAAACTTTGTAACTTCAAACTGGGCCATAAGTAGTTTTTGCCATCATTTTCTCCAAGCTAAATTCTGAGCTCAGATGACACAGGCTATCTCCGGATAGTCTTCACTAATAAAAGTACATATCAGACTTCTAATCTGCAAGTGCTCTCTTCAATCAACAGTCTTGGTAAGAGATTTATAGTAAAAGAGATGGGAGTACACAAACAGGGTGTTAAATATAAAAACTGTCACCAAAACAGGAAAAAAAAACCCAGAAAAATAAAAGTTTAAAGACAATTTTAAAACATTCATTCAATAATATATAAATAACTTAATTGAGGTAAGAGGAAAAAAATCCTGCAAACAAAACGCTTTTAGAAAAATAAATCTCTGCCATCATCTACAGAAATTTACCTATTTACCACATCATGATCCCCATCTGGTCACCGTCCACCGAAGATTCTGGGCACCAGAACTAAAGCTGGGAATCTCTCACACCCCCTATCACTTCCAGGTAACCATACAGAATATTCATCTCCATCCATCCTAGAATATGTGTGGCTGCAGCAGCAGCGTGAAATGCTAACAAGACCATCTGAGTGTGGTAAGAAATGGAACTGAGCTTCCTCTTAACAAATCAGTTACCTACTCTAGGAGTTCCAGTATGTTCTCTCCCATCTTCAAAAGACAGTTTTTCATCTCTGAAACTCCTCTTGCCTTGTCAGCAACCAGCATCTGGCTACCCACCTCCTAACCACCCCATGCTCCCTTAAAGAGTTAGGACCCCACTTGGACCCCAAATCTGTCCAACCTGCTTCTGTAGTGGTCTTCTCATTCTCCTGAGCTCTGAAGTGACTGCTTCATGACAGAGCACTGTCAATACTCCTGACTGAGGCGAAGACCCAGAAGGAAAGGTAGAAATAATAAAGCGTTTGGTAAAAATTCAAGGAGAGACGATTCTGAATCACTGTTCTGGTTTGTGCAGCTGTTTTTTTAAACCAGTTTTCTGTTTCAGTAATACTCCATCCATCCCACAGTGGAACTGAATGCTGGAGGCAGGTTTCTGAGCAGAGTCTTGGCCAATGGCTGCCGCCCTACCAGCCTGAGGGCTGGGCCACACTAAGGAAGCACCGTGTCAGAGGCTGCCGCCTCCCAGCTCTGTTGGCTGTGTCCAGTCCTGGTCTTTGCAGGGCTTGTCTGCCATAGGGTCCCAGAGGCAGAAAGAAAGGTAGAAAATCCAAGATGAGTTGAACTTTGTTTGCTCTGGAAGGCCAGGCACTCAGGCCCCCTTGCTCTGCAGAGGTGCCAGCTGTGACCACGGGCCGACTGGGCTTCACTGGCAACTCGGGGCTGAGTGCTGTCCGCTCAGTTGATCACAGCAAGTGGCCTTGGCTTTTCTTGCATCAGGGTACAGAGAGTAACAAGAGCTGGCCCAGTACCTCTGGAGCATCCTGAGCCTGAATCTCAGCAGCATCACCTCAACAGTGAGATGCTAACTACCAAGGAAGGAAGCCAGTCTGGCTACAACCAGTGGCTGTTGTTTGATGAAGGAGCTTAAGAGATGAGGGGGTAAACCTGGAGCACCAAGTTCTATCTGAAATAAAACAGAAAGGGAAGAGTCAAAGGTACAAACCAGCGCTGGCTGGTGTTGCTTAGCGGGTTGGGTGTTGTCTGTCCTGCAGAGGGAAGTGTGGCATGTTCAATTCCCAATCAGGTCACGTGCCTGGGTTGTGGGCCAGGTCCAGAGTTGGGGGCACGCGAGAGGCAAACAATCGATGTATATCACACATGGATGTTTCTCTCCCTCTCTCTTTCCCCTCCCCTCTCTTTAAAAATAAAAATCTTTTTAAAAAAGGTACAAACAGACCTGAGTGTGCAGCGAGCACACTTCAGCCACAAGTAGCCCCACCCCGCACCATCTGTCATGATGAGAGAAGCTCCCCAGACTGTTTGCGGTCCTGGGACTTAAGGCCCTGTTGCCCTGCTGTTCAGATCTAGGCAAAGGCTTCACCTCCCAATGACAACAGTCAAGTCTGGAAACTGGGAGCGGAGAGCCGAATTCACCTCACAGAGACTCCTGTATCTTCTGAGGACCCTGGGACCAGCCAGAGGAGGCAGGCTGCTGGGCTCTGGTTGTAGCAGCCTCAGAGAAGGTTGATCCACTCTCTCATTCTTTCTTCTGATTCTCCACTGACTCCCCTTACTGTGACCTAAAAAGCCCTGGGGTTCATTCCCAGACCACAGAATCTGGGCACTAAAGGATATTGAGCAGCTAAAAAAAACTCCCAAGGGCCTGTGAAGTCGAATCCCAGCAGGCTGTGAGGCCAGCCGTGTAGGGAGCGTCACCTGGGCTAAGTAGATGACTCTGGTGATCTCCTTTCCTTCCCTGATGAGGGGCTGCAGGATCCAGGCACTGGGCAGGATCTCCCCTCGGACCATCTCTCTGCTGGGTCTCGGCATGGATGTGTCATATACAGACTGAGCTGCCATGATAGAAAGGTGCCCCTGGGGACAGAGAGCAATGTGAGTCCTGTCTGTGGGATGTGGATCAAACAGGGATGGGCTCCAGCGCAGTCACTACCGTGGAAGGCAGCACTGGGACAAACTTCAGTCACCCCCACCCCCACCCAAATTGCCTGCCTCCCCCCCAGAGGACCTGGGGCCACAAAGACTGCTTTTCACAACACTCCAGCCCAAGTTCTCCCCACAATATCTCTACCATCGTAAAGGCACGCACCTCTTTGGCTTCCACGCAGACACAGCAGAAATCCCGCGGCTGCTTCAGTGCACAGAGGGCAGGGTTGCACACCAAGTACACTGGAGGGTCAGGGTGGGGAGAGTCAGCAGGTGTGGGCAAGACCTAGTCCTAAATCCTTCTTGGTCCAGGGACCCCCCGCCCCCACAACACCCCATCATTCCACAACCCAACACCCAGCCGGACCCAGCCTGAGTGATGTGGAGGTAGTCTGAGTACGCAGCCTCCTGAGAGGGCTGCCCCCAACCTGCTATCTTTCCCCGGGCAGAGCCCACAGACGCCTCCCTGGGCTTACCCAGGTTGATGCTGTTAGTCACCCGCTGATGCAGCCTTGCTGTCTGGATGGGCTTGTGGTACAGGGGCCACAGGGTGGGGTCACTCACAGCTGCCCACACATGAGACAGCGGTTGGGACACCACACCAGCCCCCAGGAAGCCATGCCGAGTAGAAGAGAATGCCTTGAAGTAGAGCTGCACCTCCTGTTCCTCACCCTGATAGCTGGGGCACCGAGGACAGGGAGGAGAAGGTAAGAACAGGTTTCAGGGTCACAAAGGAAGTGCTCCAAGTGGAGAAAGGAAAGGAAAGAGGTGAGCAGGACAAGACACTGCAAAGGAACTTACTTCCAGCCAGCTGCTGCTTGGCAACTGAAGAGATTGTGCAGATCATCCGAGCAAGCCGCCATCACCTAGGAACAGTGACCACACCCAATCAGTGGGTATGGTATAAACCAGACCCTTGGCCTGGTCACTCAGGCCAGCGTTTACTGAAGTCCCCTTTTGTTAAGAGGGAGGGCCACTGAAGAGGCCGTCTCAGCCTTGCTGGCCCCCTGCCTGCTCTCTCCCACCTTTCTCTTCCCCCGAGCTAAGGGCTGTCAAAGGAACCGTGGGGACGAGTGGAGCAGTTCCTTACGTCAGCCATAGAGATGTCCACAATGTGCCTGGCCAGATCCTGGTAGGAGGAGGAGAAGGAGGTTCCCAGGCTGGACACACTGGATGAAGAACAGCAGCAACTGCCCAGAGAGGCTCTGCGACCTACAGTGAAGAGGCAGAGGCTCTGATGGCATGAGTGTTAGGGCCTCGGGACGGCAACAGCTCCTGAGGGGAAGTAACTCCCTTGGATCCAGCAAACCTCAGCCTCCAAGGTCCCCAAATCAAGCAGGTGACTATGCCCCCACCACTCACTGTAGGCTAAGCTCTTCCAAGCAGACCCAGCCAGATTCGGGTGACTGTTCCTCACTGCACATCGGCCTCGCGCTTCCCCTATCCAGGAGTCTCCAGAATCAGGCAAATTCGTGTCCCCCTGCAGAAGAGAAGATGCTCAAGACCGGAGCAGGGGATGAGAGAGAAAGCAGACCGCCAAAAAGCCAGTTCAGAGTTATCTCCTCAGCCTCTGAAATGCACCAACAGTTTCCAACACCGGTTGGGATTACAGAATGCCAGATGCCCTGAGAGGTCAACTGCAGTAGAAACCACTCCCTAAACAATCTCCCACTTTTCAAGCCATGGGCTCAAAAGCTGCTTGTAGGAAGGTTCCACAGGGATCAGAACAAACTGGGACCTGAGAGTACCAGGCATCAGGGGTCAGTGGGTGGGTGACCCTCTGTATCACCGTGGCAACAAGAATGAGGCCACGCCTGGAGCTGGGTTTAATGTGAGCATAAACAAAACCCAAGTGGGAGGTGGGACGGGGTGGGGGTGGGGCGGGGAAGCAACAGGCTGGGAAAGGCTTGACCCCGGCCCCAGCCGGAAGCGCACACAGCAGTTAGGCCAAAGGTCTTAATTTGGAACCAGAGGGGGATAATCCTCTCAATCTCGGATACAGTCACCTCATCTTTAACCTCAGCCAGTTCCTCAGTGACATGACCCTTCACCTTTGATGGGTCTACCAGCATCCACCTTACTACCTATATTCAGTTCCTAACCTAACACTACTTTAAAGATATTAAGAGGTGAACAAAGACAGTTATCTCCTTGTCCTCCTTCCTCCTGCTGCAACATACAAGTGGCCTCTCCAACTTCAGGCAGAATGAGATCTTGTTCCCCCTTCTAAGGAACCTTTCACTTCTTCACCTCTCCCTCCTCACTAGATTCGGCCTATTAGCATTTAAGCACAGAAATAGTCTCCCACCTTTAAAACCTTTTCTCCACAGGCGTCTCTGCTCTTCTGTCCTCCACAGGTAAACTTCCTGATATTTTAGAATTTTTTTTCAGGGCTCGGGCCTAGCTTCTCTTTTCTCACTCTGTAATATACTACTAGGTGATCCTACCTGCTCTCAGTGCTACATTAATAGCTTCCAAAAATAAATCTCTGTGAATTAACATTGCTGAATCAACTGAGTCATCATCTGAAGAAAAGGTTACATCATAGGCCCATTTCATACATCATGACAAAGTAAGTTCTTTATGTTTTTTTGGCTCAAAAATATGAGGAGTGGACAATTGAAAATTATGACAAGAAAGTAAAAATTTAAAAATCTCAGTGTGGAAACGCCTTCCTAAACAGGGCACAGAATCCAGAAGTCATGAAAGAAAAGGTTGATAAAAAAGTAGACTATATAAAATAAAAATACTCCTTGTAGTAATAAACGTAAACAAACTAAAAAAAGCACAACTAGGAAAAAGCACTGGCCTCTCAAATGACAAAATAAGGATAATTTCTTTTACTTTAAAGAAGGGCCTCCAAAAACAAAAGGAGAAAAATCAAACAGAAACAGGTGCCGGACACTAGCCATCAAGGCAAAAAGACTAAAGGGCTTTTAAACATCTGAAAAGGCACTTGATCTCAGACTCAAGAAGAAAATTTCAAATTAAAACTAAAATGAAATACTATTTATGCCCATCAGAGTGGGAAATTTTGAAGAAAAATAAATCCCTTGATAACATCTGTTCAGCAGAATGTGGGTAAACAGGCACTGTAATGCACTGTTATTTGAGAATGTAAATTGGTGTAGTTCAGATTTGAACTACAGAACCTAGAGAACACAGTGCCCTAGAGTCTTTCTTGAAAAAATTACAAGAGGAAGAGTCACTAGGATGGAAGAAAGAATGTGTGGCAAAGAACTAGAAGTGAGCAGAGTCCATTTATTCTAGCACAAGAACTAAAACTCTGTGAATGCAAACATCATAAACTGTTGAAATACCATAATAAAAGGTAAAGAGAAAAAAAAATAGAGAATGGAAATATGTTGATCTCCTAATGTTTTATAGGCAGGGTGAAAAAACTGCTAAAACAAGAAATAAGGACATTTAAAGATATAAAAAATGGTAAGAAAAGAATTTTCAACATAAGACCTCCAAATATTAAGACATATACACCAACCAAGCTGAGAAAACACAGACCATATAATGAAGATAAAAACAATTTGAGATACCAATGGTACATTCACAACCATAAATACCCTCAATAAATATAAAAAGAAAGAAAGCATACTTTCTCCAAAATCATACATTCTCTCAACACATAGCAACCAAACTAAAAGTTAATTACAAAATCAGAAAACACAAGGGCCTTTCTACCAAAGGTTTAAAAAACTCTTCCTTAACATTGCATCAAGAAAGAAGTACAAACTAAAATTGTAAAATTTTTATAAAACACAGGTAATAATATATATCACAACTTACTAGATACAACTAAAGCAGTGCTCAGAAGGAAACTGAAACTATAAATAGTACATCAATGAAAAACGAACATACATTACTGCTATAAACAACTACATGCCAACAAATTAGATAACTTATATGAAATGGACACATTCCTAGAAAGACACAGCTACTGAAAATTTACTCAAGAAGAAATAGAAAACTTGAATATACAGTTAACAAAGATCTTTAATTAATAATCAAAGAAATTCCAACAAAGAAAATTTCAAGATGAGATAGCTTCATTAGTGAAATCTACTAAGCACTGAAATAAGAATTAACACCAATTCATCACAGTTTTAAAAAAAAAATAAAAGGGAGGGAATACTTCCCAACTCATTCTATGAGGCCAGATTACCCTGATACAAAAAGCAAACAAACAGTTCCAGCCAAGATGGAGGCATAGGTAGATACACTTTGTTTCCTCATACAACCAAAAGAAGGATAACAACCACTTTAAAAACAAAAAACAGCCCTGGCTGGTGTGGCTCACTGGCCTGTGAACCAAAGGGTCACCGGTTCGATTCCCAGTCAGGGCACATGCCTGGTTGAGGGGCCAGGTCCCCTGTTGGGGATGCACAAGAGGCAACCACACATTGATGTTTCTCTCCCTCTTCCCCTCCCTCTGAAAATAAATAAATAAAATATTTTAAAAACAGAACCAAAACTGCCAGAAAATCAAACTGTATGGAAGTCCAACAATCAAGAAGTTAAAGAAGAAACATTCATCCAGACTGGTAGGATGGGTAGAAACAAGAAATCAAGGCAGAGAGGATGTGCGGCAAGGCAGACGATGGAGGACCAGGTGAGGTGGTGGCTGGAAGATCAGGCGATCCCACGTTCACATGTGGATGAGCTGGGAGGAATTGGGGAGCGAGACAAACCACGCAACCCAGGGTTCCAGAGCAGAGAAATAAAGCCTCAAAACCTCTGGCTGCAAAAATCTGTGGTGGTTGTGGCAGCAGGAGAAACTCTCACTTTTACAAGAGAGGATGGTGGAGAGGCACAAGGGATCCTAGAATGTACATAAGCCCACATGCCTGGGAATCAGCACCTAAAGGCACAATCTGCTTGTGGGAAGTGAGGGAAGTGACAGAAAGGGCAAGGACTGAGCGAGCAGCATTGTTTCCTCTTGGACCCCTTTCCCATATACAGTGCCACAAAGCAGTGAAGGGGGAGGTTGCCCCACCCTGGCGAATATCTAATGCTCCACCCCTTACAATGTAATAGGTGTGCTAAGACAAAGAAATATGGCCCAAATGAAAGAGCAGATCGAAACTCCAAAAATAGAAATAAGCGATGAGGGGACAGCCAACCCATCAGATGCACAGTTCAAAACACTGGTCATTAGGATGCTCACAGAAAGGATTGAGTATGGTTGCAAAATAAAGAAATGAAGGCTAAACAAAGTGAAATAGAGGAAAATATACAGGGAACCAACAGTGAAGGGTAGGAACCAGGGACTCAAATCAATGAAGAAATAAACATTCAATCAAAACAGAATGAAGAAACAAGAATTCAAAAAAATGAGGAGATATTGAGGGAAGTCTGGGACAATTTTAAACGTTCCAACATCTGAATCATAGGGGTGCCAGAAGGAGAACAGGAAGAGCAAGAAATTAAAAACTTATTTGAAAAAGAAATGAAGGAAAACTTCCCCAATCTGGTGAAGAAACTGGACGTACAAGTCCAGAATGCTCAGAGTCCCAAAGAAGCTGGATCCAAGAAAAAACATACCAAGACACATCATAATTAAATTACCCAAGATTAAAGATAAGGAGGGAATCTTAAAAACAAGAAGAGGAAAGGAGACAGCTACCTACAAAGGAGTTCCCATAAAACTATCAGTGATTTCTCAATAGAAACCTTACAGACAAGAAGGCACTGGAAAGAAGTACTCAAAGTCATGAAGGCAAGGACCTACATCCAAGATTACACTATCCAGCAAAGCCATGATTTAGAATAAAAGGGCAGATAAAGTGCTTCCCAGATAAGTTAAAGTTAAAGGAGTTCATCATCACCAAGCCCTTATTATATGAAATGTTAAAGGGACTTATCTAAAAACATAGAAAATCAAAAACTATGAACAATAAAATGACAACAAACTCACAACTGTCAACAACTGAACCTAAAAACCAAAAATTAAGCAAACAACTAAAACAGGAACAGAATCACAGAAATGGAGATCACATGCAGGGTTATCAGCAGGGAGTGGGAGAGGGGAGAATGGGGGAAAAGGTACAGGGATTAAGAAGCATCATTGGTAGCATAAAATAGGCAGGGGGAGGTTAAGAATAGTATAGGAGCCCTGGCCAGGTGGCTCAGTTGGTTGGAGCATCGTCCTGTGCACCAAAACGAATAGTATAGGAAATGGAGAAGTCAAAGAACTTACATGTTTGACCCATGGACATGAACTAAGGGGGTGGGGGAAATGCTGGAAGGAGTAGGGGTGCAGGGCAGAGGGGGATACAGGAGAGAAAAAAATGGGACAACTGTAATAACATAATCAATAAAACATACTTTTTAAAAAAACAGACAAAAACATCACAAGTAAACTACAGACCCATGCCCTGTATGCATACAGACACAAAAATCCTCAATCAAATATAATAAACTGAACTAGAAACACATAAGGAGGATTATACACTATGAGCAAGTGAGACTTATCCCAGGGACACAAGGTTACTTCAAGATACAAATATCAATCAATGTAATACACCATAGTAATAAAATTTTTTTAAATCTCACATTATCATCTCAATAGATGCAGAAAAAGTATCTAACTAAATCCAACAGCTTTTCATTATTTCCTCAATAAGCTAGGACTAGAAGGAGATTTCCTCAAACTGACAAAGATTCCCTACAAAAAACATACAGCTAATATACTTAATGGTAAACAGGATGGTTTTCTCCTGAGATCCGTAACAGGATAAGGATGTCTGCTCTCAACATTTCTATTTAACACTGTACTGGAGATTCTAGTCAGGGCAATTAGGCAAGAAAACAACAGCAACAAAGGCAGATGATATGATCTTATATACAACATATCTGAAGGAATCTACTAAAAAAAAACCTCATTAGAACTAATAAATGAGTTCAGCAAAGGTACAGGAGACAAGGTCAACATACAAAAATCAGTTGTATTTCTGCATAGGAGCAATGAGCAAACTGAAAATAAAATTAAGAAAACAAATCTATTTATAATAACATCAAAAGAAGTAAAATAATTAGGAACAAACTTAACAAAACAAATGCAAAACTGATAGTCTGAAAACTACAAAACATTGTTGAAATTAAAGAAGACCTGAATAAGTGGCAGGATATCCCATGTACATGGATCAAAAACTTAATATGAAGATGGCAACATTCTCAAAATTGAACTACAGGTTCAATGCAATCCCAGCTGATTTCTTTACAGAAATTGACAAGCCAATCTTAAAATTCCTATGGGAGTTCAAGGGACCCAGAATAGCCAAAATATTCTTGAAAGAGAACAAAGTTGGAGGACACACACTTTCAGATTTTGAAATCTACTACAATTCAATGGAACAGACTTAAGAGTCCAGAAATAAATCCACATAGCTATGGTCAGTTAATCTTAGACAAAGGCGGCAAGATAATTCAGTGCGGGAAATAATATTTGTTTGAACAAGTAGTTCTGGTACAACTGAATATTCACATGCAAAAGAATGAAATTTGACCCTCAACTCTCACTACATATAAAACTTGATTCAAAAATGGATCAAAGACCTAAATATAACTATGTAACTATTAAAAGAAAATATAAGCACAACATTTGTGACCTTGTATTAGACAATAGTTTCTTAGATATGAAGCCAAAAACACAAGAAAGAAAAAAATAAACCGGACATAATCTAAATTGAAAACTTTTGTGCCTCAAAGGGCACAATCAAGAAAATGAAAAGACAGCCCTGGCTGGTGTGGCTCAGTGGACTGAGCGCCAGCTTGTGAATCAAAGGGTTGCCAGTTCAATTCCCAGTTAGGGCACATGCCTGGGTTGTGGGCCAGGTCCTCAGTGTGGGCGTGCATGAAAAGCAACCACACATTGATCTTTCGCTCCCTCCTTTTCTCCCTCCCTTCCATGCTCTCTAACAATAGATAAAATCTGAAAAAATGTGAAATACAGAAAAAATAAGTAAAATTAAAAAGAAAGAAAGTGAAAAAACAACACATGGAATATAAGAAAATTTTTGTAACTCATGTAACTGATAGGGGACTTGCAATAAAATGTATAAAGAATTCTTAAACTTAATAATAAAAATACAATCCAATTAGAAAATGAACAAAAGACCCGAATAGATATTTCCCATTAAAAATTTATAAATGACTGATAAGCACATAAAAAGATGCTCAGCACCCTTAACTATCAGGACAATTCAAATTAAAACCACAATGAGGTACCACTTCAAATCCACTGGGATGACTATAATAAAAAAGATTATAATAAAAAGATGTATGGTTCTTTCAGGGAGATGCAAATGGTCTAAAATTAGTGATGATAGTTGCACAACTTTAGACTATAGTAAAAACCATACTTTAAAGGGGGTGAATTTCTGGTATGTGAATGATATTTCAATGAAGCTGTTATTAAAAAGAAAACCAAAAAAAAAAAAAAAATGCGTTGGCCAGGATATGGAGAAACACACTGTTCATACACTGCTGGTGGGGCTGCAGAACAGTGCAGCCAGTTTACAAACTAGTCTGGCAGTTCTTCAAACAGTGAAACATAAAGCTACCCTATATGATCCATCAACCATACTCCTAGGCACATACCAAAGAGAAATTAAAACATACGTTAACAAAAACTTATACATGAATCTTCATTGCAGCAGTATTCATTCATAACAAGCAAAAAGTAGAAGCAACCTAAATGTCCATCAACTGATGAATGGATGAATACAATGTGATATATTCATATAATGGGATATTATTGGTGATAAAAAGGAAAGAAGCTGTATTGCACACTACAATGTGGATGAACCCTGTGGGTTGAATTACTGTGCTCCAAAAAGATATGTCAAAGTATCTATAAGTGTGACTTAATTTTGAAATAGGGTCTCTGCAGTAGGTCCTATCCTATGACTGGTGTCCTTGTAAGAAGGCAATGAGAAGACACAGGGACACAGAGACACACAGGAAGAACATCCAAGTGGTGCCAGAGGCAGAGTTTGGAGCGGTGCAGCTGTAAGCCAAGGTGGTGCAGGACCACCTACAGCCACCGGGAGCTCAGAGGGAGGCATGGGACAGATCCTCCCATGCAGAGCTTCCAAAGGAGGAATGGTCCTGTCAATGCCCTGATTTCAAACTTCCGGCCTCATGAACTATGAAAAAGTAAATTTCTAATGCTTTAAACCAAACTGTCTATGTTATTTTGTTACAGCAACCCTATGGAATTAATACAAACCTGAAAACATCATGCTATGTGAAGGAAGCCAATCACAAGGCCCACATATTGTATGAGTCCATTTATATAAACTGTCAAGGTTAGTTGTTATCTAGGGTTAGGAACAGTGAGTATGGGGAGTGACAATTAATGGACATTGGGTTTTATTCTGGGGTAATAAAAATGTTCTAAAATTGATTTTGCTGATAGATACACAATTCTGTGAATATACTGAAAGCCAATGAATTAAAATAACAACAAAAGAATAAATGAACTCTAGTAAAGAAGTGCTCAACAAAAGGATGGGCATGTTAAAAGGGCATAGAACCCAATCTGAAAGAACTTCAAATAATGAAATCTGGAACAATCTGAGCAATGAAATTAATAATGAGAGTATTGGACTATAACATAAAATAAAATATTTATGAGTCCAAACAGACCAAAATAGATAACTCAATAAAATAAACAGGAAGAGAAGCGATAACACATCCTTATAGAAAATTTTCAATTAATGTAAAAGAAATAGAGAAATGCAAAATTGTCATTAAAACACTACAGTGAGCCCTGACTGGTGTGGCTCAGTTGGTTGGGCATCATCCTGCAAAGCGAAAGGCTACTGGTTT
This sequence comes from Pteronotus mesoamericanus, assembly GCF_021234165.1. NCBI lineage: Eukaryota > Metazoa > Chordata > Mammalia > Chiroptera > Mormoopidae > Pteronotus > Pteronotus mesoamericanus. The sequence continues at coordinate 22,100,142 of NW_026555065.1, forward strand.
CATTCCCAGTCAGGGCACCTGCCTGGGCTGCAGCCAGCCGGTCAATGCCCGGTCAGAGCGCATACTAGAGGCAACCTCATCCACATTTCTCTCTCGCATCAATGTTTCTCTCTTCCTTCCCCTCTCTCTAAAAATAAATAAAATATTTTTAAAAACACCACAGTGATAATTTTCTTAAGCAAGATACACCAATGGATGCTAAAGTAAGTGAGCAAAAGTTTGAGGAAAAATATATTTGCATAGTCTCAAAATATCTCTCCCAAGATGTTTATTAACTATAAGGGAAAAAACAGTGGAAAGATCCCAGACACTACTGTAACTTCAAGGTTAACAACACCAGTAATCAGACATAGTGACATTGTGTACTCTCTGATATAATGTAGTGAAAATAAGGCATTGCATGGGACATACTGTCTGTTGTTTCTTTCAAGTTCTAATTTAATTGGCATCCTGTAGTTTTCTTTCCATTATCGGGCAAACCCAACTGAGAAAGGGCATTGTGGTAGTCTTACCAATCTAATTATGGGAAAACAGCAGACAGACTAATTCCACAAAATTTATGACCATGAGAAAAGGAGAAACTGATAAATTATCACAGGAAAAGGGAATGAATACTAAGAGAAGAGAAATTAACAAGTTAGAATCAAAACTGATTCCAGAAGAGATGGGAAATCTAAACCAGGGGTTGGCAAACTTCTCCTGTAAAGGGGTGGGTAAGAAGCGTTTAAGGCTTGTGGACTATTGGAGTAGTCGCGACTACTCACCTCTGCCACCGTAACATACACGCAACCACAGACAACACAGAAATAAATGTGTGAATCTGTATTCCAGTAAAACAAAGTTATTTACCAAAACAGGCTGTGGGCCAGATCTGGCCAAAGGCCAATAGTTTGCCAACCCCTGATGTCGGAAGACTACTTGCCAGAGAAGAAATTTTTCAAAGAACTAATTTCCCCAAAATCAGGTCTTCTCAGTTTCACAATATAATTACACCAAGTTCTAGAATATTTTCATTCTAAAAATATTTTCACCTTTCATTCCCATTCCCCCTTCCACCTACTTTAAACCATTCTGACGTGTTTAGGGTATATCTTTTTGTTTGTATGTGTTCTTGCAGAAAGGATTGTTTCTGAGGATATGTAGTTTTAATTTATACAAAAAGTAATGTGTTACGCCACACTCTGTTTCCTAGTGTCTTCAGTCAGCACCTTGCCGAGGAGCCCACCTAATCTGATGACTCTAACGCCTACATGTCACCAATCCATTCTTTCAGTGACGGGTCCTCTAATGGCTTCCAACTCTCTGCCACTTCAGATAATACTTCAACAAACAATTTCATACTTGTTTCCTCATAAACTCTGCAAGCATTGCTGGGCCATAACCCTATAAGGTTCCTATATCCCCAAAGTCCTGCCAATATCTGGCATCATCTGGTCTTCTAATTTTTGACAATTTAATAGGTATAAACTTTCCATTACTTTCATAACTATTCCTAAACATTGAAAGAGAAAAAGCTTTCACCCTTGTTACTGTAAAAGGAGTATAACATTGATAACAAAACCTGAAATATATTGCAAAACAATAACTACAGAAGAAAACTCATAAATATTTAAGCAAAATCCTTAACAGAATATTAGCAAATAATGCCAATACATTAAAATAATAATACAAGGTCTATCCAGGAAAAATTAATAGAATGAGAATGAATGGTTTGCGTGACATTGATGCAGCCTGGCGACCAAGTATAGTGGACTGGAATGTACATGTGTGAACAATGACAAATTCACTGTACAAGTCAGTGGGGGGCAGTAGGCCCTGTTGAGTGAGCATGTGTACTGTGTGGCTGTTGCTTTCAAAATGACCAAGCAAGTAGAGCAAAGAATCTTCATCAAATTTTGCATTAAGATTGAACATTCCTCAGCCGAAGGTATTTGGATGATATCTGGATGATTCAGAAAGCTTTCAGGGATGGTGCAATGAATTCAGCACAAATAAAAGTGTGGCCCAAAGCTTCAAAAATGGTCGAGAATCTGTTGAAAGTGATTCATGTTCTGGAAGGCCTGCAACAGGCAGAACACCTGAGAATATTGAAAGGCTGCAATCAATAAAGATCGGCAACTGACAGTGCGAGAACTGGAAGCTCATCTGGGGATTCAAAAAACTACTGTGTCTGAGATTTCGATGCAAGATCTTGGCATGAAATGTCCCATGGGAAAATTCATTCCACAGCTTCTACTACCAGAGCTGAAAGAACATTGTGCTGCAGTTGCTAATGACTTGATTCAAACTGCTACCAATGAACCAGATTTCCTCAAGAAGGTCACAACCAGAGATGAATCCTGGGTCTATGGCTATGATCCAGAAATGAAGGCCCAGTTGTTCCAATGGAAATTGCTTGGTTCTACACATCCAAAGGGGACACAGCAAAGTCACAGCAAGATCAAGATCATTTTAACTGTGTTTTTTGATTGGGAAGGTATTGACCATCACAACTATGCCCCTCCAGTCCAAACAATTAATAAGGAGTACTACCTCAATGTTCTTAGTCAGTGGAGAGTTGCAATATGAAGAAAATGACTACAGCTACAGGCAACTGGTGATTGGCAGCTTCATCATGACAACATGCCTGCTCATGCAACACATTTCATGCAGAGATTTTTGGTGAAACATCAAATCACCCAGGTGACTCGGCCCCGCTACATTCCAGATTTGGTGCCCTGTGACTTTCAGCTTTCCCCGAAACTAAAATCACCTTTGAATGGGAAGAGATTTCAGACCATCGAGATTCAGGAAAACACAACAGGGCAGCTGATGGTGATTCCAACATAGGATTTTGCAGAGTGTTTTGAACAGTAAAAGAGACACTGGAAGACCTGTGTGAGATCCCAAGGTACCTACTTTGAAGGGGACTGAGGTGTTATTGTCATATGTACGATGTTTCTTGTATCTTGTATCTTCTTCAATAAATGTCTCAATTTTTCATACTACATGGCTGGGTAAATTATATGCTTAAGTATACAATGTATTCGTATTGTTGTATTAATTCCAGGACCGTAAGAATGGTTCAATATTAGCCCCAAAATCAATCAATCAAAGGATCACCTCCAAAGAGTCTGAATAACTATTCTGGCTACTAACGCTCTATAAAATAAGATTAGATGGATACTTCCCTAATATTACACAATATTATCTATCTTAGCTCAAAAGCTAGTGTCCAGCTTAAATGGAGAAGCACTAGAAGCATCCCAATAAAGCCTGGAATTAAGACAAGGATGCTCATCACTGCTATCACTTTTTTTTTTATTTATGCTGGAAATACTAGACAATTCAATGAGAAAAGTGGAAAAAATAGTGGTACAAAAATGAGGAAAAATGGTAAAATGATCACTATTTGCAGATGATGTGGTGGCACACCTAAAAAAACTAAAGCAGAGCTGTATAATACAGTAGCCACTGGAAACATGTGGTATTGAGCATGTGAAATATGGCTAGTGTGACTTATGCACAAAAATTTTAATTTAGCTCTGGCTGGTGTGGTTCAGTGGATTGAGTGCCCCCCTGCAAATTGGAAGGTTGCTGATTCAATTCCCAGTTCGGGCACATGCCTAGTTGTGGGCCAGGTCTCCAGTTGGAGGTGTGTGAGAGGCATCTCCCATATGCTTCTCTCCTTCTCTTTCTCACTCTCTTCCCCTCTCTCTAAAAGTAAATAAAATCTTTAGAAATGTTTTTAAACTTCATTTCGTTTTAATTAATTTAAATTATGATAGCTACCTGTGCTTAGTGGCTACTGCATTAGTGCATATCTAAAGAACTGACCAAAAACAATATGGACACAAAATTAATATGTAGCAATCAATAGCTGTCACACATACAAAATGACAGCCAGATAGAATATATAAAGGAAAAGAAAATATATTTATATTTACAAAATTAACAAAAAAGATAAAACACTTAAGAATAAACCTGACAAGAAATTTAAAAGACATATGACGGAAACAAACATAAAAAAAAGGATCGAACCTACTATGTTCTTGGTTAAGAAATCCCACAGCATGAGATGTGATTTCTCCCTAAGCTGAGTCATAAATTGAACATGACCTCATTAAAAATACTGCCTAATAAGTTTTTATAATTGAACTAGATAGACAAGCTGATCCTAAATTTCATATAAAAATAAACAAGAACGAATACTCTGGAAAATGTTAAAAAAAAAAAAAAAAGAGCAATAGGGAGTATAATGCCTTAGTACAAGAAAAACTGATGCCGTCACCTAGTGAGGCACAGGTGCACTGACCAGAGGAACTACGTAACAAGCATTACAGGCACAGCTGAATAGCCATCCTAAAAGAATGAAGTTGGATCCATGCCTCATACTATATAAACTTTCCAAATGGATCAAAGAGTTAAGTATGAAAAATAAACCATACAAGTTCTAAAAGACCCAACAGAAAAAATTCTTTGTAACTTCATAATGGAGAGTATGGGTTTCTAATCATGACTTAGAACATAGACACTTTATTTAAGGAAAACTGATAAATAAATAAAGGAAAACTGGTAAATAAATAAAACTTCCTGAATGGCTCCAAACACAGTAAGTAAAGTCAAGAGAGAATGCAGAACCAGGACACAAACATTTGTAATTCACATCAGGCAAAGGATTATCTTGTTAATATATAAAGAACTCCCAGAAACTGGTCAGAAAAAGAAAATAGAGAAATGAGCAAAGGATATGAACAGATGGCTCAGCAACAGTCCAAATATTTCATAACATGTTGTTGAGAATGTGGGAGGAAGGTGGACTCTCACCTGTTGCTGGTGGGAGTAAAAATCAGTACATCTGGGAGGGAAAATTTATTAGTATCTATCAAATGTTCAAGTGTCTACACTTATTGTACAAGTCCACACCAGGGAATTTGTCCCGCAGACATATTTACACATGTAAGAAATAATCCATGTACAAAACTATCCACTGCAGCATTGCTTAAAACAGCAAAAAAATGAAAACAACCCCAGTTGGAGGATTAATTAAATAAATTACAATGCATCCCCACAATGGAATGTTATACAGAAATCAAAAGGAAAAAATTCTCTACATTTTCATGTAAAGATATACTGAATGGAAAAAAATATAAAGTACAGAACAATGGAATAATATGCTTTATTTTATGTGCATGAAGACACTCTACCTGGGAAGATTCCCGGCCCTTCCCTAACCCCTCCTGCCAAAAAACACCATTGTTTCCTTGGGTTGGATGAGGGACATGGACTAGATAGATGGGGAACAGGATGGGTATGTCCCTACATATCTTTACATATGTATATAATTTTGCCTTTTCTATTTCATATTGTCTATACAAAACATCACATTTAAGAATACGCAAGTAAAGAATAAAAAGAAACATCATACACCTGTTAAAAGAACGAGTAAGCACTAAATTTACTGATACTCAATATCCAAAAATACTTTTAAAAGAAAAGAAGCACAAGATGGTGGAGGAGTGAATGGAAGTCGCACTGACCTCCTCCTAGGGCAATCTGGTATTACAACTAAATTGTGGAGAAATCATCAGGAACAAACAACTGAACACTAGCGAGAGAGAAGCCTCATAACCTCGCACAGACAGAAGAATTAGCTTTAGCACAACCTGACTAGTAAGGAGTGCAGTGGACACTCGAGAAAGCTGGCTGGGTGCCCATGGGCAGCAATGCCACAAGGGAAATTGAAATGGCCAGTTGGATCCCCCTGAGAAGAGCAGGGTCTAAACTATAAGTGGGGACACCCAGCCTATTGCTCCAGAGCCCAAAAAGTACACAGATAACAGCCAGCTGCCAAAAGTGGCAGGTTTGTTCTCTGCCAGAGATGGGCAGCTGAAGATACAAAGAGCCATTTAAAGGATCAACACATAGATTTTTGTTTGCAGCCACTTACCCTGGGCTCCTGCAAAGCGTGGCGGGGGGCGGGGGCAGAGTGGGCTAGAGACACCTGAGGAAAGACTGGGGAAGGAGGCTTTGGGGAGAGGACTGAGGGAGTAGCCAGCAGGATCCCGGTGCTGACTCATCTCCCATGCGGCAGCAGCCATCTTGCTCAAGCAGACCATTTCCCTGAGCAGCGGTAGCTTGAGAGGAAACAATAGCCCTGCCCTTAGGAGGGATTCTGCCCTGGCCCTGTGGTGCTTAAGCCTGACTGCTGAGTACTGAGTGACTAGATTAACAACTGAAGGAGACAGCCACAGACAATACATTCCTGGAAGTCTCGAACAGACTGCCTAAGGTCAGATGAGGTCAACATCTGACATCATCAGAGGCAGATCCAGAAAGAAAAAACAGCGATAAATAGTAGAGGCTACTGAGAAGAAATCCACTGTGGTCATCTCCATGATTTGCGATATTTTCTTTACTACATAGCTTTTTAACGTCCATTTCAGATCTATCAAGTTTGTGCACATTGAGTCATTAGATTTTATACTAATAGTTTATTTCTCTCTTTTCCTATAATAGTCTTCATCTCTTTACAGCCTTATTAATACTTATTAATACATTTGCTGTTGATAGTGGGATTGCAGGGAAGCGTTATTTTTGCAGATGTGGATTTGTTTCCTGGGCTTTGTGGTTTTGTTCTGGCAACGCCAGCACAAAAACACACAAGACATGGTGGGCAGAGTGACCCTCAATCAACCAGCTGGAGGGTAGGGCTCACCAAAGAACGACCAAACAACAATCAAAACCCAATTACTTCCAGGGAGCCAACATAAACAGTATAAAAGGCATCCAAAGAGCAGCAAGTTCAGGAGATCAAGGAGACTGCACCACTGAATCTCACAGGTCTCCTACCATAGAACTTTATACCACAAAGTCTGAAAGTCAAGACAGATCAATTTAAGAAGCAGAAGCAAAAAGAAGAGTCTCACAAATAACGGGAAGACAAAAAAACACCCCCCAATCGAAGGGAAAGAAGGAATCCCCAGAAAGAAAACTAAATGAAATAGAGGCAAGTAAACTATCAGATATTGAGTTCAAATCAACAGTCCTAAGGAAGTCAATGAGCTCAGTGAGCTCAGAGAGAATTACAAAACAACTACAGGGAAACTATGAGGAACTAACGGCAAACTATATCAGCATGAAAAAAGGACATAGAAACTATAAGAGACAAAAGGAAATGAAGAATACAATTTCTGAATTGAAGAATACAGTAGAAGGAATCGAAAGCAGGCTAGATAAAGCAGAGGATCGAATCAGCGAGCTGGAGGACAAGGTAGAAAAATGTTCCCAGAATGAGCAAGAAAATGAAAAAAGACTCAAAAAGAATGAAGAGGCATTGAGGGAAATGCAGGACAACCTGACACGCAATAATATCCATATAATAGGGATACCAGAAGGAGAAGAGGAGGAGCAAGGGATAGAGAGCCTGTTTGAAAAAGTAATAATGGAAAGTTATTTCTCTCCTCACTTGAGGAGAGAAAAAGTCACACAAGTCTAGGAAGCACAGAGGGTCCCATTCAAGAGGAACCCAATGAGGCCCACTCCAAGATACATCAGCATTAAAATGGCAAATATCAACAACAAACAGAGAATCCTAAAGCAAGCAAGGGAGAAAGAGGTAGTATAACATAACATACAAGGGAGCCCCGATACAGCTAGCAGCTGACTTCTCTACAGAAACACTACAAGCCAGAAGGGAATGGCAAGAAATATTCAAGTCATGAAAAGCAGAGGCCTGCAACCAAGACTGCTCTACCCAGCAAGGCTCTCAATTAAAATGGAAGGCAAAATAAGGAGTTTTCCAGACAAAAGAAGGCTAAAAGAATACACCTCCACCAAACCAGCACTGCAAAATATGCTAAAGGGACTGCTTTAAGAAGATGAAAAAGAGTGAGAAAGAGAGGAACACAAATACAAAGGGAAAAAATGAATAAGTACATATCCATAATAACCTTAAATGTAAACAGATTAAATACTCCAATCAAGAGACAAAGGGTGGCTGAATGCATTAGAAAACATGACCCGCACACATGCTGCCTACAAGAAACCCACCTCAGAACAAAGGACCTACACAAATTGAAAGTAAAGAGATGGAAAAACAATATTCCAAGCAAACAGACGGAAAAAAAGCCGGGGTAGCAATATTTAAATCAGGCAAAATAGTTTCAAAACAAAGGCCATAAAAAGAGACCCAGAAAGACACTGCATCATACTCAAAGGAAGAATCCATCAAGAAGACATAAACATTGAAAACCTGTATGTACCCAACATAGGAGGCACTCAAATATATAAGGAAAATCTTGGAGGACTTAAAGAAAGATATAGATAGCAACACACTGATAGTAGGGGATTTTAACACCACATTGTCAACAATGGATAGATCTTCCAAACAAAATATCAACAAGGATATTGTGGAACCAAATGACACATTAGATCGAATGGACTTAACTGATAATATACAGAACCTTTTATCCCAAAGAAGCAACATACATGTTCTTTTCAAATGCACATGGAACATTTTCAAAGATAAGACTATAAGCTGGGACACAAAACAAGCCTGAACAAATTCAAGAAAATTGAAATTGTAACAAGCATTTTCTTGGACCACAAGAGCTTGAAACTAGAAACCAATCTCAAGGAAAAAACTCAAAAACATTCAAACTCATGGAGACTGAATAGCATGCTATTAAAAAATGAATGGGTCAATAATGAGATCAAAGAAGAAATGAAAAAGCTTCTGGAAACAAATGAAAATGAACATACAACAGTCCAAAACATATGGGACACAGCAAAGGCAGTTCTGAGAGGGAAATACAGGCCTATCTAAAAAAGATAGAAACATTTCAAATAAACAACCTAACCCTACATCTTCAAGAACTGGAGAAACAACAACAAACAAAGTTCAGAGCAAGTAGAAGCACGAAAATAATCAAGGTTAGAGCAGAACTGAATGACATAGAGACTAAAAAACAATACAAAGGATCAGTAAATCCAAGAGCTGGTCCTTTGAAAAGATAAACAAAATCAACAAGCCTCTGAGCAAACTCAACAAGAAAAAAAGGGTGAGGACCCAAATAAGTAATATCAGAAATGAAAGAGGAAAAATTACAACTGATAGCACAGAAATACAAAGGATTGTAAGAAATTACTATGAACAATTTTATGCCAAGGAACTTGAAAACCTGGGTGAAATGGACAAATTTCTATAAAAATATAACCTTCCAACACTGAATGAAGAAGCAGCAGAAAGCCTGAACAGACCAATAACAGCCGGTGAAATTGAAGCAGTAATCAAAAAATTTCTGGTACACAAAAGCCCTGGACCTGACGGTTTCAGGTCCTGACAAAAGAATTTTACAAAACATTTAAGGAAGAACTAACCGCTGTCCTTGTCAGACTTTTCCAAAAAATCCAAGAAGAGGGAAGACCCCCAAACTCTTTATGAGGCCAGCATCATCCTAATCCCAGAACCAGATAAAGACACAACAAAGAAAGAAAACTACAGACCAATATTGCTGATGAACATAGACACTAAATCTAAAATCTTCAACAAAATATTAACAAACCACGTCCAGCAATACATTAAAAAGATCATTTACCATGATCAAGTGGGATCCATCCCAGGGATGCCAGGTTAGTTCAACATTTGCAAACCAATAAACATAATACATCACATAAACAAAAGGAAAGACAAAAATCACATGATCGTATCATTAAATACAGAAAAAGCATTTGATAAGGTACAGCACCCATTTATGATCAAAACACTCAGCAAAGTGGGAGTAAAAGGGGGCATACCTCAACATAAGAAAGGCTGTGTATGAAAAACCTACATCCAACATCATACTCAACAAGCAAAAACTAAAAGCTTTCCCACTGAGATCAGGAGCAAGACAAGGTTGTCTGCTTTCACTTCTATTCAACACAGTACTGGAAGTTCTTGCCACAGTAATCAGACAAGAAAAAGAAATAAAAGGCATCAAAACTGGAAAGGAGGAAGTAAAACTGTCACTGTTTGCAGATGACATGGTAGTGTACATAGAAAACCCTATACACTCCACCAAAAAACTACTTGACCTAATAAGTGAATTTGGCAAAACAGCATGATACAAAGTAAATATTCAGAAATTGAAGGCATTTTTGTACACCAACAATGAAATACCAGAATCAGAAATCAGGAAAAAATCCAATTTACTATAGCAACAAGAAAAATAAAGTACCAAGGAATAAACTTAACCAAGGAGGTAAAAGACCTGTACTCAGAAAACTACACAACACTGAAGAAGGAAATTAAGAAAGACACAAATACAGGCTCTACTGAGTCAATTTTGGAACGCTTTAGCTCAAGAGACATAATGAAATTTTAGAAAAGATTCAAAGAAGATGAAGAAAATATAAATAAATAGGCTTTTATTTTTTGACTGAAGAAGAACAAAGTATAATTGCATGATAGTCATTTGTGGTGGCATTGACTTAGTTGTCTATGTGACAAGCTGCAGAAAGAGCATGGTGTTGGAGCATTGGCAGGGCTTGCAGTTTGACACAATCATCAAGGACATGCAAGGGCACTTAGGCCTATGTGGGCTGCCTGTCCCACCCTGGTATAAACTGGTTTAAATGTGGTAAGAGAGATTTGGTTTATACTAAACAAAGCAAATATATTTGGACTAGTTTTAGGGATGTCAGATATACTCATCAAAAAAAAAAACACTTAAAAGAGACTTAAATTAATATAAATAATAGAATATATTGGAATAAAATATATAAATAATAAATACATTTGAGTAATAAATCAAAAAGACCTTCATGCAGCGGGAGAAAGACATTAAAACAAGTACTACATTTTTTTAATTTGGATTTCTAAATGAGAAATATTGATGCCTATCTTCTTGGAATGGTTTAGAATCATTCCAGTCTGAAAGCAGACAAGCAAAGTCAAGAGCTTTTTGCATAGCCTCTTGTAATGTAGGATTCTAAAGGACTATATTCAAAGGGCATTAGAAGAAAAAAAAGGCAGGCAAGCAAGCCACTGTGACAAAAATAGAAGTAGTGGAGGAGTCTGTGATCCTTTTGACAATTCATAAGGAAAGCTTCATCTGTCATAACTTTAAGCAGAGTAGAATATCTACGAATACTCCAATAACCGTGGCTTATATTTGAATCACCAAGTCAGCAGCTCTGGTAATATCAATATGACATATATGAATGGACCTACTCAACCTGCATTCCAATCATCCACTTCACTTCTAACCGAGACTTTAGTGATTGCCACGCTTCAACATTTGCTTGCATGCATTCATCTCAGCCATGTGCTTCTGACAGCTTATTCAAACAAAGGACTATGACTAAACTCTATAAAGAGTTCTAGTGCTGAAAAGCAAGCCAAATTTATAATTTAAAAATAAATTCCAGCAATGTTCAGTAAATTATATATTGCATACTATAAGAATTACATTATTATTGCTATAATTATATGGCAGTTAATTAGAATTACATCAATAACATATACAGCTGCTAATGGACTTGTAATGTAGCATGCCATTGGGAAATAAAAACTAACTATATTTCTCTTGTTACCAAACAAATGCTGCTATAATCTGTACAGTAATTTGAATCTGAGTAGTTATAAGTAGAAGTTTATACCTCTATTTGCTATGCATATTATGGGCCTCTTTCACATAACTTTCCACTGAAGTTAAAAAAAAGGAAAATTTTGCCAAAAAAAAAGACACAAATAAATGGAAGCACATAAGTGTTCATGGATTGGAAGAATTAACATCATCAAAACGTCCATACTACCCAAAGCAATTTATAGATTAATCGCAATCCCTATTAAAATACCAATGAAGTATTTCACGGATATAGAACAAACATTTCAAAAATTTATATGGAACCATAAATGACCCTGAATAGCTGCAGAAATTTTGAGAAAAAACAAAGTAGAAGGGATCACAATACCTGATATCAAACTGTATCTCAAGGCCACTGTAATCAAAACAGTCTGGTACTGGCACAAGAACAGACCCATAGACCAGTGGAACAGAATAGAGAGCCCAGAAATAAACCCATGTCTCTATGGTCAATTAATATTTGACAAAGGGGGCAGAAGCATAAAATGGAGTAAAAATAGCCTCTTCAACAAATGGTGTTGGGAGATCTGGAGAGCTACATGCAAAAAAATGAAATTTGACCACCAACTTACACCATACACAAAAATAAACTTGAGATGGATAAAAGACTTAAACATAAGTGGCAACAAATGCTGTAAAAGTCCTAGAGGAGAATATAGGCTGGAAACTCTCAGATGTTCCATGCAGCAATATTTTCACCAATATGTCCCCTAGAGCAAGGGATATAAAGAAAAGAATAAACAAACGGGACTTCATCAAAATAAGAAGCTTCTGCACAGCTAAAGAAAACATCAGCAAAATGAAATTGGAACCAACCGCATGGGAAAATATATTTGCCAATAATACCTTGGACAAGGGTTTGATCTCCCAAAATATATAAAGAACTCACACGACTCCACTCCAGGAAGACAGACAATCCAATTAAAAAATGGGCAAAGCACCCGAACAGACACTTCTCTGAGGAAGACATACACAGGTCCCAGAGACATATGAAAAGATGCTCACCATCACTAGCCATGAGAGAAATGCAAATTAAAACCACAATGAGATACCATTTCACACCAGTCAGAATGGGCATCATAAACAAATTAACAAACTACAAGTGTCGGCGAGTTTGTGGAGAAAAGGGAACCCTAATACACTGTTGGTGGGAATGCAGACTGGGATAGCCACTGTGGAAAACAGTGTGGAATTTCCTCAAAAAGCTAAAAATGCAACTGCCTTTTGACCCAGCCAATTCCACTGCTGGGATTATATCCTAATAATCCCAAAACACCAGTTCAAAAGAACCTGTGCAACCCAATGTTCATAGCAGCACAATTTACAATAGCCAAGTGCTGGAAGCAACCTAAGTGCCCATCAATAAATGAGTAGATCAAAAAACTATGATGCATTTACACAACGGAATACTATGCAGCAGAAAGAAAGAAAGAGTGACTACCCTTCACAACAGCATGGATGGAACTGGAGAGCATTATGCTAAGCAAAATAAGCCAGGGGGTGAAAGACAAATACCATGTGATCCCACCTATAAGTGGAACCTAATCAACAAAAACAAACAAGCAAGAAAAATATAACCAGCAACATTGAAAGAAAAAACAAACCAACAGTAACAAGAGGGGAGGAGGGGAGGAGGGAAGGAGGTAATGGGGATAAGAAGGGGAAGGGTCAAGTCAAGGAACGTGTGTACATGACCCACGGACAAAACCAAAGTGGGGAAGGATTGAGGGTGGGAGGTGGAGGGGGGCAGGGGAAAGTGGTGGCAGGAAAATGGAGACAAATGTATTTGAACAATAAAAAGAAGTGAAGAATAGAGAGGTTGTCATGTAAAAGGATTAGCTACTAAACATGTTGTCCTCTTCTAAAAAAAAAAATAGAGAAAGAGCAAAGGGACAAAGTGAGTACAGTATGCTTCCATTCATGTGCTTTACAAAAAGATACATTTTTTTATTGAATCTTTATTGTATTTTTTTCTCATTACCCTTTAGTCCCCTTATACTCCTTCCCCCCAGCAATCCCCACACTGTCATCCATGTCTATGAGTCCTTTTTCTTTTTTGCTCAGTCCTTCCACCACCCTCTTACCACTCACCTCCACCTCCACCTCCACAACTAGCTGTCACCCTGCTGTCTATCTGGGAGTCTGGCCCCATTTTCATTGTTAGTTCGGTTTGTTCATTAGATTCCACATATGAGTGAAATCATATGGTTTTTGTCTTTTTCTGACTGACTTATTTCACTTAGGATAATGTCCTCAGGTCTATCCGTATTGTCACAAAGGGTAAAATTTCCTTCTTTTTCGGAGCTGAGTAGTGTTCCATTGTGTAAATGTCCCATAGTTGTTTTATGCACTCACTGATTGATGGGCACTTGCTCTGCTTCCATATCTTGGCAACTGAAAATAATGCTTCAATGAACATAGGGGTGCTTATGTTCTTTTGAATTAGTGTTTTGGGTTCCTCTGGATATATTCCTAGGAGTGGGATTGCTGGGTCCAAAGGAAGATGCATTTTTAACTTTTTGAGGTATCTCCATACTGCTTTGCACATCCGTTGCACCAGGCTGCATTCCCACCAACAGTGCAAAAGGGTTCCCCTTTCTCCACATCCTCGCCAGCACTTGTCTGTTGATTTACTGATGATAGGTATTCTGACAGGTGTGAGACGGTATCTCATTGTGGTTTTAATTTGCATTTCTCTGATGATTAGTGATTAGTGATGTTGAGCATCTTTTCATATGTCTGTTGGTGACCTGTATGTCCTCTTTGGAGAAGTGTCTATTCAGGTCCTTTGTCCATTTTTTAATTGGGCTGTTTGGTTTTTGGTGTTGAATTTTGTAAGTTCTTTATAAATTTTGGATATTAACCCCTTACCAGATATATACGCAAATATATTCTTCCATTCTATGTTGTGTTTTTGTTGATGATTTCCTTTACTGTGCAAACACTTTTTTGTTTGATGTAGTCCCATTTGTTTATTTTCCTTTTGTTTTCCTTGCCTGGGGAGGTATATCCAATAAAATATTGCTATGAGCAATGTCTGAGATTTTGCTGCCTATGTTTTCTTGTTGATTGTTATGGTTTTGGGCCTAACATTTAAGTTTGTGATCCATTTTGAATTTATTCTTGTGTGATCTAGTTTCATTTTTCTGCACTTATCTGTCCAATTTTCCAACACCATTTATTGAATAAACTATCTTTAGCCCATTGTGTGTGCTTGTTTTCTCTCTCAACTATTAATCAACTATAAAGGTGTGAGCTTATTTCTGGGCTCTCTATCCTGCTCTATTGATCTGTTTTCATGCTGTACCAAGCTGTACTATGGCCTTACAGTATAGTTTGATATTAGGTAGTGTATTCCTCCAACTTTGTTCTTCTTTGTCAGGATCACTGTTGCTATGCAGGGTTGTTTGTAGTTCCATATAAATTTTTGAAATATTTGTTCTAGTCCTGTGAAATACATCGTTGGAATCTTGATAGGAATTGTGTTGAGCCTATAAATTGCTTTGCATAGTATGGACATTTTAATGATACTAATTCTTCCTATCCATGAACACGGTATGTGCTTCCACTTTTTTGTACCTTACTTCTTTCTTCAGTGTCTTATAGTTTTCTGTGTACAGCTCTTGTACATCCTTGGTTAGGTTTATTCCTAGGTATTTTATTCTTTTTGTAGCAATTGGGAATGGAATTGTTTCCTTAATTTCTCTTTCTGTTAGTTCATTATTGGTATATAAAAATACAACTGATTTCTGGATATTAATTTTGTACCCTGCTACTTTCCTGAATTCATTTATCAGTTCTAGTAGTTTCTTGGTGGAATCTTTGGGGTTCTCTATGTACAGTATCATGTCATCTGAAAATAATGATGGTTTTACTTCTTCCTTTCCAAGCTGGATGCCTTTTATTTCTTCTTCTTGTCTGATTGCTGTGGCTAGGACTTCCAGAGCTATGCTGGATAAGAGAGGTGAAAGGAAACATCCCTGTCTTGTTCCCAAAACTTATACGTTTTGCCCATTGGGTATGATGCTGCAGTGGGTTTGTCATATATGGCCTTTATTATGTTTAAGTATGTTCCCTCTAATCCTCCTTTGCTGCAAGTTTTTATCATAAATGGGTGCTGGCTTTATCAAATGCTTTTTCTGCATCTATTGATATGATCATATGGTAGTTGTTACCCTTCACTTTTTTTATGTGGTGAAACACATTTATTGATTTGTGAATGTTGTACCAACCTTGTATTCCCAGAATAAATCCAATTTGATCACAGTGTATGATCTTTTTGATGCATTGTTGCAGTTGGCTTGTTAATGTTTTGTTGAGGATTTTAGCATCTATGTTCATCAGGATACTGGCCTATAATTTTCTTTCTTTGTAGTGTTTTTATCTGGTGTTGGAGCTAGGATGATGCTGGCCTTGTAAAATGAGCTTGGGAGCCTTCCTTCCTTTTTTATTTTATGGAACAGCTTGAAAAGGAGAGGTGTTAGCTCTTCTTGGAATGTTTTGTAAAATTCATCTGTGAAGCACAGACTGTCTCTGGACATATACACCAAACAGAGATGAATGACTGCTTCTGGGGAGGGCAAATAGGAAACTGAAACATGCACCTGACATTGTGTGTCCCTTGCTAATGTTTAAAAACTGTATTCTTTTTACTATGTGAAGTTTTTCTTATAAAATGAATTTCAAATTTTATATCCCCAGCAAGACCCTATCTCTGAGCTCAGATCTGTATTCCAACAGCCCCCTTGTATTTCTCACAGGTGCTATCACCCCAGTAAATACCAAACCAGACTCAAGATCTTCCCCACAAAACCTGTCCCGGTCTCCAAGGCTCCTGCCACTCTCACATCGCCATCCCTTGCTCAAACCCAAAGAATGCATTGTTCTCAACTCTTCCCTCTCCTTCCTCCACATCCGGTCGGTCACAAGTGCTGTGGGTGCTTTCCCTTCTCTGCACCCACATCTGTTCATCTTCACCAGCAGCGCCCTAAATCAAGCAATCATCCTCTCTCACTGGGCTTTGCCATGGTCATTAATGGGTCTGCCAGAGCAGCTTTGCCCCCTTCTCACAATCTCATCATCCTGGTCCCTACTTAAAGGCTTTTGGGAAGTAACATGATCAGATGGATTAGAAAGGGGTCAGAATTCTCAACAGAGTCTACATGATCTTGCCTTTTCTGGTCCTTTTTCACATCATTCTCCCATTTCACTCTTTACACTCCAACCATGAGTCTTCTTTTAGTTCCCCACACTTTTCCTCAGAACCTCCCTTGCTGGGTCCCCTGGAAGGCTGTCCTCTTGCCCCATCTCTCCAGACGCCACCAACACTAAGCTTTTACTGAGTTAACTACCTCTCACCCTTACAGTCTCTATTTAAATGCATTTTCTTCAGAGCATCTTTACCAAGCTTCCAGACTAGGTCAGGTCCCCCGTTTTATGCTGGCTTAGGATCCCTTCTTTATAGAACATAATGAAACAATAATTAATTATAAAATATGCTGCTTCATATGTATCCTTCTAGTAGCCTGTGTAAGGACAAGAATAGTTTTACTCACTGCTATATCCCTAATGCCTAAAACAACACCTACAAAATAAACATGTGTTGAATAAAAGAGCAGGGGAACAGAATGAATGGGAGAACTAGAGGAAAGACCAAAGGCCATGGGTCATCAGAGGCCAGCAGTGGCGTCCAAAAGGCAGAACTTCCTGGCTCGTGCTTAGCATTTGTCTACTCACCACACTGCCTGGGGACAGGAGCTGGCCTGACAAGGCTTGGCTGCTGTTGTAGCCAGAGGTGACACCAGAGGAGAGGCTTCCATTGGAGGTGGTGCACAGGGAGCTGGGGGTGGCCAGGGTGTGCAGTTTTTCCTCCTCCTGGGAAGGACAGATCACTGTCAACCAGCTTCTGGTGAACCCTCAACACCCACGCCTCACTGCCCTGAAACCTCCCCTTCTCACCTCCCCAGATTCCATCACTCCCAGTGCCTCCTGCCTCAGCCTCACTCCCTCACGCCTCCCCACACCCCCGCCCAACTATATACCAAAGTGGCTCCTCCCAGACTCTGGCCCAGGGACAGGAGATGGTTTGAAAAGGATCACATATAAAGAGAGAATGAGCTTTGATTGGCACCACGGGTCCAATGCTCTCCTCCGAATGCTACATCCCATGACTGAGAGGCAGCCCCAGTGAAGACTGACCCAGCCTGAGGTCAGCCTCCAGGCTCCAGGCCTACCCTAAAATCAGAGGTTGGCCCTGTTCCCCACCCTCAGCAGCTGGGAGATGATCTGCTGGCGGATTCTCAGCTTCTCCTGTTCAGTTCGCTCCCGCAGTCTGTCCCGGGCCCGTGCAATCTCCACCTTGGCCTCCTCGCGAGCCCGCTGATATTCTCGTAGCATCAGCTCTATGTCAGAGGGTAGGTGAGCAGACCTTAAGGCTGACCCTGGGCTCCTGGAAGGACCATAGGGACAGAGAAATGCCTTCTGTCATGGTGGGTGGGCAGTGGCCCTGGCCAGCTCACCCCAGACCTGTTCTACACTTTTATTTTTACTTTAATTTTTAAATAATTTTTTATTTTAAAATTATACTTGACATACAACATATTAGTTTCAGGTGCACAATGATTAGACATTAACCAGCGATTAGACATTTCTATAACTTATGAAGTAGTGACTGTGATAAATCTAGTACCCATCTGACACCATACGAGGTTATTACAATATTATTGCCTATATACTCTATGCTGTACTTTATATCCCTACGCTATACTATTTTGTACTTCTTAATCCCCTCCCCTCTGGCAACTGTCAAAATGTTCTCTATATCTACAAGTTTGTTTCTATTGTGCTTGTTCATTTGTTTTTTAGATTACACATATAAGTGAAATCATATGGAATTTGTCTTTCTCTGACTTATTTCACTCAACATAATACTGTCTAGGTCCATCCATGTTGCTGCAGATGGCAAGATTTCATTTTTTTCATGGCTGAGCCATATTCTATTGCAAATATGTACCATTTTGTCTTAATCCACTCATCTATTGAAGGACATTTAAGTTGCTTCCATATCCTGGCTATTGCAAATAATGCTGCAATGAACACAGGGATGCATATGTCTTTTTGATTTAGTGTTTCAGGTTTCTTTGGATAAGTGCATAGGAGTAGAATTGCTGGGTCCTTTTTTGACTCTTGCTATAGTCTTTGTATTCAAATCTATTTTGTCTGGTATAAGTATTGCTACCCCAGCTTTTTTGTTTGCATTTTCATGAAATATCTTTTTCCATCCCTTTATTGCAACATTTTTTTTTTTTTTTTTAATTTTCACCCAAGGACATTCTTATTGATTTTAGAGAGAGGGGAAGGAAGGAAGAGAAAAGGACAGAAACATCGATGTGAGATAGAAACATCTATTGGTTGCCTCTCTTGTACATGCCCTGACCAGGGATTGAACCTGCAACTTAGGCATGTGCCCTGACCAGGAACTGAACCTGCAACCTGTTTTGTTTATAAGCTGACACTCTAACCAAGCCACGTTGGCCAGGGCTGTGCAACACCATTATTGAATGACCTATCCTCTCTTTGCCTGCAGGGTCTTAAGTTTGATTTTGTGCCTCATTCTGAGACTCAGGCCTGCAGCCTTGTAGTATGCCACCGCTACTCTGTTCATCCTTTGTCCCTTTGCCCCGGTCTCCCACAGCCACTTCCACTTGTCCTCAGGCTCAGCAGACCCACTCCTGGAATTACTCCTGTGAGAGGAAGCTGCTGCCTCCAATCTCCTGGAGACTAAGATCCAGGCCCTGCTCCCCACAACCCTGCCACCCCACATAGACCCTACTTCTTGCAGGGTTCTGGGTCTACCCATACCTCGTGGTCTCCACAACATCCTTCCTCAGTTGCTGCAGGTATTCTCGGCGCCTGCTGGGTAAGTCAAGGTCACGGGTGGGGAGATCCCTGTTAGGCAGGAGGCTCAGTTGTTTCTGGGGGCTGAGGCTTCTTGTCCGACGGAAGTTCTGAAGTCGCTCAGCCCGCTGTCTCCGGAGGGTCTCAATGGTTTGTTTTTGCCTGAGATAGAATGTGATTAATTCACTGAAACTGTCCCCGAATGCCCTTCTCCATCTTACGATCTATATCTGACCCCCAGAAAATCCCAGAACTGAGCAAGCGGAGAGGGGACAGCCAGCTCGTAGTCTTCCTCACTTCTCTTTCCTCTCAGGCCACCCCTTGCCCTCCCCCTCCAGGCTGGGGGCCCTTACCGGGCGTAGAGCTCCCCCCAGGCGGATGGCACAGGGTCCTCGGCAGCGAGCGCCTCCCCTGTCCCAGTCTGCAGCACTTGGAGCAGGGCATCTGACTCCCCAAAGCCGCGGTGCAGTTTCGCTTCTGTGAGCTCCACGCTGAGTGAGAGGTTCTGGGCCCCAACTTGCAGGGGGATCTGCTCCCTCTGGGACCACTCAGGATCCTGGCTCTGGTCGTCAAGATGCTGTGAGGGATCCTGTCCCTGTTCTCCAAAGCTGAGGTCATGTCTGGACCCCAGCAACTCCATCACTCCTAGCTCCCCAGGAGAGCCATCCTGAACCCCATGCCAGTTCCTGAATTTGTTATGCACTGGCAGGTCCCTCAGGCTGTGATGCTGGGGCTCAGGTGTCAGGCACATCTGGGAACTGGGCTGCAGCAGCTCCTGAGGTTGGCAGGCCTCAGCTGGGCCCAAGGCAGAGCCCTGGAGCCTTGTTTTCTCTGTCAACTCAGAGACGGTGCAGGGGCTGAGGTGCTGGGGACCTCCCCAAGAAGAGGGGCTGCCTGGAGTGGGCTGTGGCTCCCCTGGAGATGCTGAATGCTTACCCCCATTTTCTGTCCTCTGCCATTTTTTTGGCCCCCTACTGCTAAGTGGGTCACACTCTAGGGAAGCCATGTCCTCAGGGACAAAGCTCTGAGCTGGCCTCTGACTCCTGAGCCTCAGCGACACTGGTGGCATTCCACTCTGGACCCAGGTGGTGGTCCGGGGCTCAAGCTGCTGGTGCGGCCTCTCTGAGAAATGAACTTGGATTCTCGAGCTGTGCTGTGGGCTGCCTAGGGAGCTTGCCTCAAGGAAAGACCTGCCCTCCTTCCTTTCTAAGGAGCTTCTCCCTTCTCCACATGGAGCCCCCACTCTCTGGACACTACCTGACTCATTAATTGTTTGAGAATGATTATCCATTGGAGGCCTGGGGGCATCAGGGGGAAGATCTGGGCTAGAGACCAGCTTCTGTTGGCCTTCAAGAGGCTGTGCTACAGGGGCTGAGAGAGACACAGAGCCTAGGGGGGGCCCAGGCCCTTGAGCGCTAGCACTAAGTGTGAGGATCGGGGAGGAGGCCCTGTCCACCAACAAGGCACCCCCGGGACACAGCTCCTTCTGGACCCCAGGCTCCCCGACAGACTCTGCGGCACTGGGGCTGGGTCCTGGGGATTGAGGGATGCTAAGGCTGGGGTTGCTGCCAGCCAGGCAGGAGGGTTCCTCTGGCTGGGAGCTGGGAGGCAGGGGGGCATCAGGAGAGGCCTGAGGGCTCTCAGAAGGGAGGTTCTGCCCAAAGGGGGCCTCCTGAAACCTCGAATGGCATGAGGGCAGCGGAGGGCTCTGTGGCCTGCAGTGGGTGCTTTCTTCCTGAAGATCTGGGGGTCCTGTCGTTTTCCATGCGGTCTCCTCTGCTTCTCTCTTCTGAAGTGTCCCTGGGACATGTCCCTTTTCTTGAGACATGGTGGAGATACCTGAGCCCAGCACTTCAACAACCACACCAGCCTCCGGAGGGCTGGCCTCCTGGGCCTGGAGGTGCGGAGGTGATGAGGCCAGGTCAGTCTGGACGCCCTTATCCACGGTGGTCTGAGTACAGCTGTCCATCCTAAGGGCCTGGGGTGCCTCATCTGGGGTCTCCTTCTTGGTGTTTCGCTCCTTTTCAGCAACACTTGGCTGGGAGAGACTCCCCAGCAGCTCTGAGGTACTGTGCAGGAGCTGGGAGAGGTGGAGAGACAGGTTGTGCATACTGGTCCAGGAGGCCAGATCAGAGACTGGCGCAGCTGCGCTGGCTTCCGAATGAGCAGAGGAGAGGTCCGTGTGGCTCCAGTGCAGCCTGCAGCCCAGGGTCTGTGTGCCCTGCTCCAAGGTGTTTATCCTGGGCTGTCCCACAGGGCTGCCCGCCTCTGATGGATACAGCAGCATAATCTCATCCACTGGACCTACAGCGCCTCCTTCAGCCCAGACAGGATTACTCGTCACAGAGCCTGCTTCATCAGGAGTGCCCGGGAGCTGGACTCTCTTGTCAGGACTCTTCCTGGGCGCTGCTCCTTCAGGACCTGTCAGGATATGCGGGTTCCCCAAGGTAAGTGAGGAATCCCATACTCCCCAGGCCCCGTGTGAACCTTGGGCATTCTCAATGCTGCTCCGTCGGCTTGCCAGGCCCCGGGCATTGGCATAGATGCTGAGGTGGGAGTGGAACGAGTTCTGGTCTTCCAGGCCATTGTCCATGCTGGAGCACCGGACCGTTTTTGATGGTACCAGGCCCTGGGATGTCTGGCTACAGGAGACATCGACTGCACTGCCAAACACATATTGCTTCCAGCCAATGCACGCAGGGCCCTCTGGATGGCAGTGCAGAATGTCGGGATTGATGTCACTGGAGTCAAAGCTCAGTACTCCTTTGTCTCCCTCGGAGAGCCACTGCTCTGGCCTGGCTGGGCCACCCAGGCTCTCTGCCTTTCGCTGCCGGGCCTGTTCCTCTGCACCAGACATCCAGTGGGTCGTGAAATTGGGGCCTGGCACACATGACGGAGCTGAAGGCGATGGGTAAGGAGGGCTGGCGGGTTGAAGGAGCCTGGGGTCAACAGAGCTACTGTCCAGATGACATGAGGCTTTCTGATTGCAGCCCTCAGCCTTCAGAGATGTTCCCACCACTGACTTTTCTGAGGAGTGGCCCCTGGAATGTGGGTTCCACACTTTGTTAGGCTCTTGGGTCTCTTCATCTGTGGGGGAAGGAGGCTCCACGCTCAAGTTCAGCTCCTGAAGAGACCAGGAAGAGCTGACTACAGAGAAGTGTGGTCTGGGGGAGGACCTGGCATGTTTGGGGCCAGAGAAGATGGCAATCACAGGAAGCGAGCGCCTGTGACGGGGAGCCAACTGCTCCCTGCCCGAAGAGGGCTGGCCAGGGCTCTGGGCTGCAGGCCCCGAGGGGACTCTGGCTGAGCCGCTAAAGCCTGATGAGAATGTCGACACAGGGGCCTTGGCCGCAGCCCCCTCCTCTCCGCCTGCATCTCCAATCTGACAGCCATCCAAGCCGCCTTCATTGGAACGTGGGGGACACATGCCCTGGGCAGGGTCTTCCCCCCGACCTGAAGCCTGTTCCCTCTGCTGCCTCTCCTCCTCCCAGGGACTGCCGACCTGGGGGCTGGAGATGGGGTTTAACTTCCCCATGAACTTGGCTTCGGGATCTAAGCCACTGTGATCCCTGGACTCAGTGGAAAGTTCTGGCTTTTCTGGAAGGCACCTGACAGCATTTTCTAAACACCCATGTTGTGGTTCCACCAGCAGCTCACTCTCAACAGACCTTTCACTTACATTGAAGGTGCATCGTCTCCTGGTTGTTGCAGGCAGTTC
Organism: Pteronotus mesoamericanus; assembly: GCF_021234165.1. Lineage (NCBI taxonomy): Eukaryota > Metazoa > Chordata > Mammalia > Chiroptera > Mormoopidae > Pteronotus > Pteronotus mesoamericanus. Next base: position 22,123,365 of record NW_026555065.1, read on the forward strand.
TAGTTTGGTTTGGAACTCCTGTGCATTCTGGCCACCTACTGAGCTGTCGTGAAACGTCCTTAGTGGCTCAGAGCACACACCTTTAGGAAAAGGGGCAGCCTCGGGTTCTGTGCTGGCTCTCTTCTCAGCAACCTTTTTGTCAGGATCCCCCACAGCAACTGAGTAGCTGAGGGAATTCATCCTCATGTCAGGGGCAGAAGGGGAGCTGCAGCCTTGAGCCAGAGAGAAAACACCAGCAGCAGCAGCAGAGGTCTCCAGAGTGCTGCTGCCTGTCGGCCCAGCTTCCAAATGAATGCTTTTGGGCTCAAGGCCGTGTGCCAAGAACACATCAGGTTTGCTGGAATAGCTTTCTCCTCTCTCATCCATTCCACAGGCCCTGCAAGATACTCTGCAGGGCAGGTGGAGGGTCTGTGGGGTGGCTGTAGAAATGCCCTTCCCCAGGTCACCATCTCCGTAACACAGTACAGTAGACAGGGAGGAGCAGACATGAAAAGCAACAGGTTGAGAGTTGCACAGCTGTTGACAAGGAAGAGTTCTGCTGTCTTCTTGCTCCCCAGATGGGCTGAGCGCCCTTCTGCCTTCAATGCTACCCGAGAAGACAACACAATCTGAAGTTTTTTGTGGGAAACTGCGCAGGGCCTCCTCCCTAACACCCCCAGGACCTGGGCTAGGTCTTTGATCCGGCAGTGGAGTTGGCCTGGGATGTTTGCTGCCAGCCTTGCAGGCTTCTGCCAGCCCAGGACCAACACTCCCCTTCTTCACACACTGCTGTGAGGGAGCTTGCAGTTCGGAGCTTCTCAGGCCTCCAGCCAGGACAGTGCCTTGTTTGGGACTTGTGCTTCTTTTTTCTAAGACCCTGAAAGCCTCGAGGTCTTGGACATGCTCTTGGTTAGGCCCTGGGAGACTGGCAGAGCTCTGAACATTACAGATCACAAGCTGACTCTCAGAACAGGCTGCTTTTCCTCCCTGTGCAGCCACCATGAAGCTACCCGAGCCTCCTCCATACGTGGCATTTAGAGTTCTAGGTTTCTGGTGTGCCCAGCTGCTCTCCTGACTGCCAGGGGGTGTGCCCTCTGCAGCCTCCAGTGGAACTAACTGGCTCTGCCCCTGCCAACTCACTCCAGGATTGTCAGAGGGGTCCTGAGAAGATAAGGCAGCCACTACTTTCTCTGGTATTACCCTCCTGTCCTCCTCTACAGCTGCTGAAGAAGGAAGACTGCCTGAGCTTACATGATCAGCTGAAGGTATTCCAGTTGCTGCTTTCTTTTTCTCTCTGATTTCAAAAGGGCCAGAGTAACAAATAAACTGCTCGCCTGCACTCAGGAAAGGTCTCAGTTCTCCAGAATGATGGTTTGTGCCTAGAGCAGGGCCAGCCTGGGAGAAAACCTGCGGGGGCTGCCATGGTCCTGTGTTAACGTCAGTGTTGGGCAAAGGTGGAAAGCTGTCTGCAGAGGGGGGTGTGGTCTTCAGGACTTTCCTCTCATCAGCCCACAGATGTCCTGGTTCTGCACAGGGAGATGCCACATGAAATCCCTGTGCTTCACTCTCATGTCCAGTCCTGTCTGATGCTGGTTGGTCCATTTGTTGACACTGAGGCCTGCTAGGGGCCCTTGAAGAACATTCAGGTTCTAATAAAGTCTCATAGTGAGGAAGGACTGTGCCCTCAGCCACCAAGTCATGAGGCTGCTTTCTGTGGGCCCCTGTCTCTCTGATCTCCTCCAAAACGGCCAGGCCCGTGGATGTATGGGCAGAGGGCTCCAGGTGCGGCCCCAGGAACGCAGGTGCTGAGAAAGTAGCACTGGTAGGACCAAGGTTCTCGGCCTCCTTCTCTGCCTTCTGCCTCACCTCCCAGCCTTGGTCATTACCTTCTTCTAAGGGACAGGGGGCCCTCTTTTCAAGTAGGCTAGAGACCCTGTTCAGGGAACCGGCTCTTTCTGTTCCTTTTTGTGCAGCTGCCTCTGCTTCAGCAACTGAACCCACCCTGGCACTCAAGCCCACCGAGGTGCTTCTGGGGCTCCATCTTTGGTCTTGAGGACTTGTACTTGCTGATCTCCTGCCCTCAGCCCCCAGGGGAGTGCTCTCCAAGGCACTGGATTGATCCCAAGATCCCATGGCCACGAAGCCTGCAGACCCACACCCGGCAATGTGTGCACTGGAGGAGCCCCCTCGAACATTCCCCTGAGGGCTGTGGCTTCTGGGCTCCTCGCACTGGCCCTGACATGCTACTTCAGTTCCCCAGGGACTGTTAGGCGTTTTCAACACTGTAGGATCCAGCACATAGTCAACTGAAGAGAAGCCTATAGCATCAGGTGCATGAAGACAGCTTCTTGGTAGTCTTGGGGAATTCAAGGGCAAGGTGTTAATCAGGTCTTGGTGAGGAGCTGTAGAGGAGTATGGCCAGCTCAGCAATGGGCTGGTCTCCTGGCTGAAAAATGTGCCCATACAATGTTGGCTTGGACTAAGAAGTTTCTGCATCGATGAGACCATTTTGCATTCCTCTTGTAGGCTCTCTCCGCTTTGCATAATTCTTTCTTTAACTCTGCCTTGAACTTTTGGCCCCTCTGGGTCAAAACTACTTATGTGTTTGGCACCCTGGCTTTCCTGAAAATTGTTCACAGGCTTTGATTCCTCCAGACTTTCCAAACCACACGGCTGCCCCCTGGGGCTCACTGATGCACGCATCGACTCATTTTCCTTCTCAGGAAACCGCTCAGGCCTGGCCTGCAATGGTGCAGCTCTAGCCAATGCTTTTGTTCTCCAAGGATTAACGGAAGTTTTGGTGCACTCACTGTGCACTGTACCTGTCCCTAAATAATCACAACTGTCCCTGGCAGGCTTGTCTAATACAGCCGGGGAGGTGTGTTCTCTCACAAATCTCATGTTTTGCACCCATTCTCTTGACGTGAAGGGACTCAGGGTGATTTTCTGAACTTGGGCATCCTCCCCAGTGCTACTGTTAGCCTTCCTTTCTCCAGCTTCACCATCCCTAAAGATAGTATCATCTGTCTCTTTTGGAGAAGACGGCTGATCCTTAAAGGACAAGTGGTTTCCAGAGCTGCTTGGCCTCAGGACATGGTCAGCCATCTCCTGGTCCTGGAACACAAACTCATTACTGACCCCCAGTGTGTGGGAAGCATATAGTTGCTTATTCTGCTTGGATTCGATTTCTAAGATATCATTTTCTAGCTGCACTACACTCTTAATTAGCCTAGCCATTTCATCAGCATTATTAACTCCTTTATTCTGTTTTTTCCCAGAAGGTGGCTCTTCGGGATTTAACGTTACTTGCAACTTTCCAGGGCTCTTGCATTCAGTGAGGTTCCTTTCCTGTGAGTATATAGCTGACTGGAACTTTTCACATGTAGACTCTGTCCATGGCAGCTTACACCCTTCTGAGCTGTCTTTGGGATGGAGAGAGAAGGTTTTATAGATGAAATCAGATCTGGCCCCAGAAGGGAGCTGGCTGTTTTTATCAGAGGCCTGGGTCTGTCTTAGGACTGCATTCTCACCTTGCTGTTCTTCCCCACCTGCCTCAGATGCACAAAGAAGAAGAGGCTTCCCAGACTTAGAACTGTCTGAGGAAAGATTGCAATGGGACTGTATAGTGATCTTTTCTTCCTTCTTGAGTGCTGGAAGACTGTGTTTATTTAAGTTTCCAACTTGATTTTCATATTCACATACTTTTGTGCTGGCAGATGTAAGAAAATGTCTGTTCTGAGCAACAAAAAAATACACTGAATTATGGCTTTCTTCTTTAATATTTCCAGGGCATTTCCCCATTTCTCCACTAACTTCCTTGGTGTTTAGGTCAGCGGGCCTCCCTGCTGTGACCTGCTGAGAGGAGGTCATCTTGGAATTCTGTTTTTGTAACAGCACTGAGAAGTTATCGTTCAAGTAAACATTCTGGAGGACTTGGTAGTCATGGTCAAAGCCCCAGGCTTCCCGGGGAGGTGGGGAAGGCACTCTCGCTTCTCTGCAAGCCGGGATCTCTAAGGCAGTTTCTGTCAGGGCATCCCGGCTTTTGGTCACATAGAATGTCTCTAAGGGAGGTGGCTGCAGGGAAGATGGGAATGAGCTCCAAGGAGTGGAGTGGAGGTACAGCTCTGGACCCAATGGAAAGGCAAGGGAAAGGTTGGCATGTCTTCCAACCGCATCCTTGGAGCTCTCCTGGCAATTTGCGTCCTCCTCCTGTTGCAGCTGGTGGCTGTTATGATTTAATTGGTCTGCCTGGCTTGTACTCTTCTTCCTGAGCGGAGCCAAGCCTTGGGGCCAATGGTCTTCTTTGGTGGCTATGGTGACATTACTGTGACAAGAGTTCTTCAGGAAGAACTGTTCATCAGAGGAAGTCACCAGTCCAGGTTTCCTCCTGCCACTCTGAGAGGACTCTTCCAAGCTGTTCTGTGTGACTTTCCATGCTTCTATTATGCAATTTGCTACCTTGTTGTCTGCTGCAAAGACCTGTGCATTTGTAGTTCCAGAAGTCAGTGATTCTATGTCTGCTGAATAATTTCCACTGTAACTCACCTCTTTCTCACTTGCTGTGAAGAAATCTGAAGTACTTTCTAACTTGACACTCAAACTGTTCTGTTCTTTCTCTGCCTTCAAATGCCTGATTTTGGATATATGGATCGGAAAGTTGAAATTCAAACTGCTAGACACCCCAGAACCAACTGCCAATAGACTATCTCCTCCTTTGCCAGATGCTTGGGCCAAGGAACCAGAATCTTCCTCAAAGGAGGTAAAAGCTGGCCTGGGCTCTGCTGTGTCCTCCAAAACAGGATGAGAGAGTTCAAGGAGGTACTTTTGCTGAAGGGCGGCCCAGTCCCCCTCACGGGCACTGCCTGCGTGAGTCAATGAGACCGCAGAGGCAGCCAGCGCGCTTGACACATGAGAGCTGTTGGATGTTTCCAAGTTGCCTTGCTGGGCTGCGTCAGGGACACCTGTGGCCTGAAAGGTGGCATCAGCTCCTTGCTGAAGCAGCCTGTAAGACCCCCAGAATGACAGCCTGGATGTGTCAGAAGCAGGAATTGTGTACACAGCCCTTACACTACAGGGCAGCTCAGCGCCACCTGGGGGCGGTTTGGAGGTGTAGGGCGGGACTGTCTCTGCACCTGGCGGCTTTAGTCCTTCCACACTTGGCCAGTACCCAGGCCTCTCCCGACCACGGGGCTGAAATTCTTGGACATCAGGACTTGGACAGGAAGAACCTACTATTCCGAGGGGGCTGCTGGGATTGACCTTGGAGTCACAGGAAAACCAGGAATCCAGGGACAACAGTGGGCTCCCTCTTGAAACCTGCATGCCTTGCAGAACGCTGACTTGCTCAGAGGAGCTTGCCTCCACCACCTTCGACTCAGGCTGCTCACAGCAGGGCGGGGGCTGGGAATCAAGGTAGAATGAACTGCTCATTGGCAGGATGGCATCCAGCCTGGCTCCTGCTCTTTGGGTGATGGGACCAGGCCTGCACATTGCCTCCTGGCCCACCACGGGCAGACTGGAGGTCTGCAGGTGCCAAAAAGTCTCTGTTGGCATCTCGTCAGCTGAAGTGAAGAAAGGTTCTTCTTGCTGATCTTCCCCCAGTTCTGCCTCAGCGTCAATCAAGCTATCCAGTGAAAAGCTCCTGTGAGCCGGGGCCAATGGTCTGCCGTCTGAGGATGTGGTGAAGCCCCTCACAGAGGCTCTAGCTCTGGCCCTGTGGTGGCCGTGGCCATTGGTGAGATAACTGCCCCCTGGGCTGTCCTGGGGGCTTTGGTGTCCCTTCTCAGCCAGAGAGTCCTCAGATATTTGGCTGTTGTCACTTTCAGTGTTCTCTGGCTCTGGGAGTTCCCGTTCCTTCCCCTGGCAGTGCCCTGGCTCCAGCGGCTCCGTCAGGGCTTTGGCAGAGACACAGGAGAGAGAATCCACTGAGTAAGTGCTATCTGCATCTGACAAATCACCATCTTTTTCCCTGGTGGGATCTGCTACTGGGCTGGAATTGGTGAGCGAGGCCATGGGGTCTGGGTCCCCTGCACTGTGCTGCCTCTTCGAAGTGCTGCGACGAGGCAAACGAGAAGACTTTTTGGTAATGTCTTTGGCCCTATCTGCCAGCACCCTCTGCTGCCCTTTTAATGCCCTACTTGGAGAAAGTGGTTTGGATTCTGCCCAAAAAGTCCTGGCTGCCTTTCCACACCCAGCTGCCTGTTTGGGTCCACCGGGATGCGAGGAACTGCAAGCGGCTCCTTTAGCAGCCTTGTGGGTCCCAAGGTCCCCTACGTTTCGCCACCCTGCTGATCTGTAGCCAGAGTCTGATAGTCCCTTAGCCTTCCTGGTCTGGGTGGAAGGGGTGAGGGCCTCCGGCTCATCCCTTGGCTTCAGCTTCTTGGCTGGTTGGCCCAGAGATGCTAAGCCCTGGGGCACCATCCAGTGGGGCTGCTTACTCACTCTCTCCATTTCCTGGGTGCCGGATAGCCCAGAGCTCACTGTGAAGCCTGGGGCCGAGGCTCTCCTCCAGGCCAAGGCCGCCCTGGCTGTGCAGAGCTGTCCCTCACCGGAGGAACAGAGAACAATCTTGCTGAAACGCCCTGCCCTTGGCGGGTGAGAAGCAGCCTGGGACAAATACTCTTCTGATTGGGTTTTCTCTGATGTATGATCAGTAGAGTCAGGCATAGGGGATAATGTGGAGGAGGCATCCCGATCCAGGAAAACACTGTGGAGACAAGGAAAGCCACCTCAGAAAAGACAGAAGCTTCTACTTCCTGCTGACAGAGGGACTAGAAAGTCCCACCTACTTGGTGTTGAAAGAGGTTAAAAACTACACTGATATCACTGTCCCCACAGTCTTTGGGGCTGGAGAAAAGCTCTATAGGTAAAAAGGGACAGCATGGGCTGTAGCCATCCTAGCTCTCAAACAGGCCCCGGGTGTGCTCTGCTCCTCAGTCTTTTTAATCTTATAAAGACGTTCAACTCTACGAATCTAATCAGGCCTTTAAAGAAAACTCTCAGTTAATGGGCAATATGAGGAACAGAGGAACAATTTAAATGATACTAAAGGAATCAAACAGACAAATCTATAACATGGCACATTCTAAAAAACTGACTGACTCTCTTTAACAAATCAATGATATGAAGAAATAAAGCAAAAAATATGATTTAAAAAAACGTAAAAGACATAACCACATGCAGTGTGTAAATACTATTTAGATCTTAATTTGAACAACTATAAATGAAGCCATTAGAGAAATTTGAACATGGCCTAGGTTTAGATTATACTGAACAATTAATCTTAATTTTGTTAGGAGTGATAATGACAATGTCGTTATAACAAAAGTCCTTATGTTCTAGAAGTGAATATCTGATGTAGTATTGGCATGACATGATATCTAGAGGTGGTTTTTAAAATACTTCATCAGAAAGAAGGAGGGGAGAGAAAGTAAGCATGGTAAATCTTGATAATTTCTGAATATAAGTGTTAGGTACTATTCTCTCAATTTTGCGTATGTTTAAATTTTTTTCATAATAAAAAGTTTTTTAAAAAACTGCCTACTACCCTGAAGACCAAGGAGGTGAGCAAACATAATACCAACAGACATCAATTGTGTACATACTATGGTACACAAGGCCTGTGCTAGGCCCAGAGGACATAAAGTGGGAGACACGGTCCCCTGTTCCTAGCAGCCTGGGAGAGAGCATATCCTCACCTCGACTGACAGGAAGGAGTGAAAGACAAAAGAAACCAGGATGATCTCAGATTGGACCTGGGAATCAGAAAGATGGCATTCCATTCGCTCACCAGCTGGGAGGCGGAGGCAGGAAGCTCACCTGAGGTGGCAGGTCAGGTGGGAAGGGAGAGGGAGGAAATGTGTGGCGACAGAGTCTGGTTTGAAGCAAGATGTGAGGGAGGGGGGCCAGAATACACAAGAAGAGATAAGTGGAGAGCCGGGGTCTAAAGATAAAAATAAAGCTCACACTGAAGATAGCACGAAAGAAGCAAGAGCTGCCACTCAGAGTGGGAGAAGGGAAAAGCCTGAGTCTTAGGAGATGTCAACGACAGAGAAAGAAGAGTCGGAGAGGGAAATGGTGATGAGGAGGAGAGGAGTAAACAGCTCTTTCCATTTCACAGACTGAGGAAGCTGAGACACTGGGAAGGAAAGAACACAAGCTGGGGAACAAGCCTGCAAACTTCAGCCAGTGCTTCCAGGGGACGACTGCCGGCTGTACCTGCGGAGCTGGGGCAAGTACCGGAGGCAGAGCCTTCGGAGGCTCAAAGAGCTGCAACTTGTCGATTTGCTTCCACATTGACGGCTTGGGACCATGGCATCAGAGCTGGGGACCTCGTGTGGAGGCTCCCAGGGACAACCATCCTGGAGCCAGCACAGTGCCTTGAGCTGCTCCAGCCTCTTCTGGGCCTCCAGCAGCTTCTGCTTCTTGATGATTGTCTCTAGCTGGAAGGAGACCTTTCTTCGCCAGATGTTCAGCTCTGCAGCTCGTCTCCGCGGGAGCTGAAGCAGCCTCGCCCTCTTCTGGCTTCGGGCAACTGGGGACAGTTGAGTCTCGGGATCTGTCTGAAGCCAAGAATCAGCTGGCACAGAGGCCTCAAGTTCTTTCTCTGCTGCACAGCCTTGCAGTTGCTGCTGCTGCGAGCTTGCCAGCCAGGTCTCTTCTCTGAGCTGCCACTGATGGTCTGGGAACAAAAACACCCTGAGAGAAGGTCAGCACCTCCCTCCCTGCCCGTGGCTGCCTGGACTCAGACGCCCCCGGCCATGGATGGACCTGTACAGAATGAAAGGGCTGGCCGGGTTGACGTCCCCTTACCACAGGGCAAGGGAATGAAGCCCCAGGCCTCAGCACAGCAGCGGGCACATGCTAGGGCCGGCAGCAAAGCACGGACGGATGCGTGCAGGAGAAGGAGCGAGCGGAGGGCCATCACTGTGAGGGCCAATAGGAAGCTGCTTCCTTATCCTTGCTTCCAGCCCCTTGTAAGAGCCTCTGTTCTCTAAAAGAGAGGACAGAATGCCTAACACCAAAGATTCCATCATATCATAAAGAAAACAAAGGGGAGAATACAGAAGCCTGGGGAAGCATGAAAATGAAGAGAAGGGACAATGAAGCAGACACTGAGCACAGGGCACCTACTGTCTTTAATCTGCCAGGTGACGTGTGCCTGGTCAAATTCCAGGTCCCGTTTGGCTCTAATCTGTCCTGCTAGGATGTGCTGCTTCAAATCCCCGACGTAGCACTGCTGTGGCTGCTGAACCTCGGTCCTGTGCGGCGTCTCTCCAGCCCCAGGAAGCCGGTGGTCCTCACTGCTCTGCTCCCCCAGCTCTTTCCTGCCACAGAGGGGCCAAGGTTACCCCAGGGAAATGCAAACCCAGCTCAGTAGAAACCAGTGGCCATCCAGGCCCCTCTGAGAGAGTCCCTGAATTCAACAGGGCAGAGAGGACTTTGGACTTCCGGCAGCTTGGGACACACAGGCATGGTGTCACAGGCAGCTCATGATGTCACAGTGCAGGAGGTGAGAACAGGCCTCAGACTAGCATATTCTTAGATTGTGGGTTTAGCAGAAACACAAATACATTTTGGTTAAAGAAAATAACCAGAAAATAAAGCACCTTTAAAAAACAACAACAAAAACAACAAAAAACACATTTTAACTAAATCAATAAACTTTGTCCTTAAAAAAAAAAAAAAGGTATCTGCTGGAAACAAAGAGCAGGAGCTCTGGAAAGACTGTGGGAAGGGAAAGTTCCTGCACATGTTCAGAGAGCACAGCTGCAGGTCCGGCCCCTGAAACAGAAACCCTCTGTGCGTCTGGCGGGCGGAGGCGGGCGGAGGCGGCCAGGCCGGGGGCGAGAGAATGGACATGCACCACACCTGTGCGAACACGCCCTGGATTAGGGGTCCAGAGTTTTAGACTCTGGCATATCTTTCAGAGATATATGCTGAAGCCTTTTCTGCTGAATTGTCTGGGATTTGTTTAGATTCAGCGGGGAATGGTTGGGGCAGGGAAGGAGTGAGTGGGGATGTAAATGAAACAAGATTAGCTACGAGTTGATTATTTGTAGCATACTTGGAATTTTCCATAATACAAAGTTTCAACAGAATTCTAGATTACTGTCATCCTTGATTCTGCCACCAGGTTCTTCCATGACCATGGATGAGTGACAGCCCTCCTCTGAAAACTGACAGCTTCTGCCTGCATGCTAACGCCGCCCTGGGTCACACAGAGCCTCCTAAGAGAGGACCCCCAGGCTGTTTCTGCAGGGTGGCTCCATCCCTGTCATTCCAGTTCCTAAAGGCGCCCCAGTGTGGTGGTGGGAGGGGACATAGCTGGGAAGGGCCAGCATCCACCAGAGGCTCACAAAAAGCCTGAATTGAGCCTCCCTCAGCCCTCATTCCAGTCCCCGGATGCGGCCACCCCACTCACTCACGTATTGTCTAGTCTGCTTTTGCGCCACAGCCGCAAAGTTGAATAGCTGTAGCAGACACTGTAAGTCCTGCAAAGCCTAAAATACTATCTGGCCCTTTTTCAGACCATTTGCTGCCTATGTCTTAGGAAAAAAATAAAGTTTCTTAATATAGCTTTAGGAGGACAATGAAGGGTGGACGGTGGGAGAGAGAACAGATGGATGGGGAGGTGTGTGGGCGGGAGCTGACACACAGCAATGTCTGCTCGGAAGGGCACTATGAGGTGATTCAACATGCAGTGGGTCCAAGGACTAGGACGGGCCCAGATACTTGAGCACGTGCTCTCTGGGGAAGACTGGCGCTGAGTGCTGTGGGCAAAAGGCCAAATACGCACAGTGGAATGTAGAGAAAAAAGGAAAGACACCCTGATACATGTGAGGCAACAGGCAAGTGACAGCAGCTGGAATTTAAAAACCAGTTAATGCCACACGAATAGAAAAAGCAGTTAATGGGAAACATTTTACACATGTGTCATGTCTGCACTACTGCTCCAAAATCTGTATGACCACCGGCAATGGCTGAACTACAAACAGCCCATCTGAGGTGCTTAGACAAACCCAGCTAAGATCCAGACCATCAGATGCAAGGGGCAGGGCCAGGGGTCTTTATTCTGAATCCCCTGGGAGTATTTACTGTAGCTTCCTTCTCTGCCATCTCAAATCCTGATTTACAATCACCGTCTCCCTAGAGGAGAGCTCCCTCTAGCCTTCCTCCTGGAATGTGGCAGCGGCCAGTCACTTTCTGAGACCCCGATACACTTTCCTTCATAGCAGCATCAGCACCTGAGGGGAGAGTCAGCTGGGAGGACCATGGCAGACACCGCACCTTCACCCCAGGTGCCACACGCCATCCGGCTGAAAACGGCTTCTCTGCTAAGTACATCAGCCAAGGTCCCAAAAAGCAAGTGAAAAAGAAAATACCGACCTTATGCTACATGTCTGGGTAGATTACCAAGGGCAAGCCTTCAGTCACCTGCCAGCCAAGGACCTCTGTCTCTCTCAGATGACTGCCCTTCATCTTGGGTGGCTCCTGCCTCCCCCAGCTGCTGCCCGGTCCCCTCCTTGCCAGCACGCTGTGGCACGGTCCTGGCCGCCTCAGGGTCTGACAGCTTCTGCAGTGGGATGCAGCAGTGTCTACGCACTTAGGCAGCAGGAGCGGTGGCAGCAATGACAGCATCTCCCAGGCACTGGGCACTTAAGGTTAAGCTCCCAAAATTCCAAATGGGAAACTGCAAAGAATACAGGCAACGAATTTCAAGGACAAATTCCTCTCTGGTCCAGATCACTGCTGCAAGGGGGAAGGAGGCAGACCAGCCAATCTCCCCTGGCTCTGGAGTCAGCATCAGCTTTGCAGGCTCCCCACAAGTATTCTTCCAGAGAGAAAAGGGAGGGGAAAAAAGCCTAGGACATGGAGGGGCTTGGGAGCAACCCCACCCAAGAGCAGAGGGGAGACTCTCATGGAAATAGAGCCACAGGACAACTGGGGACCCAGCTAACAACATGCAGCTTTCTCCACTCTCTTGGGATCTCTCTCCAGTCCCTCTGCCCAATCACAGGCTGGCGCCTGCACCACCCCACTCCCACCAAGGCCGCACTCCATGCTGGCTCCAGTCTGGGCAGGACCAGCCCAACCCACAGGCTCCTAGAGCTGCTGCTGAAGAGCGGAGACAGCGAGCGGGGAGGCCTTGATTCACTAGTCCCTCTCTGTCCTCTCTGAATGAAAGGGTACATTCTTGGTGTTACTGAAAGGTCACATCAGTGCCTGTGGGGCTAGAGAGCCAAGAAGACAGGAGACTGGTGTTCTCTAGGCAGCTGGGGTGAGAGGGGAGGGCAGGAAAGCAAAAGGGTGGCTGTGTTCCTGGAGAGCTCCCGCAAGAGCCTCCCGGAAGCAGAGCCATGGGCTGTCAGGTACTTGGCAAAGCACTTCACAAGTTCCCGCTCCTTCAACCAGTACCACAAGGATCCCAGGAGAAAGATGGTAGTATCCTTACTCAGAGGACAGCGAACAGGCTCAGAGACTCAGTAGCTTGCCTAAGGTCACACAGCTTTTCTGTCATAGAACTAAGGTGTGAAGTAACTTTATCCAGCCCCATCATCCTCACCTCTTTTTTTTTTCATGACCAATCTAAGTTATTTATTTAAGCCACCTCCTGCTATTAGCAAAGAGATGGAAGATTAGTATACTCTAGTCATCATTTGATATTAGGAAAGAATGTCAGCTTAAGGTCCCATACACTTTTCTGGTCTATGCACAGAGTAACGGTCCAAACCGGTGCTGTAGTCCCCCTGGGGTAGTGGTCCAGGTTCTCTTTATTCATCTTCATAGCTGGTCAGAAATGGATCCACATGAGGGTTATGGAAGAGAGTACAGTTACCATCTTCCCAGGGAAAGGGTTTGGCCCTGAGGTGGAGACGGGGGTAGATGACGAACTTGGGTCTCGTGCTCTCTGTGGTACGACCTCAGAAAGACATCCAGCATGCTCATTCCCACCCCGGGGAGCGCAGTGAAGCAGGTGAGGGCCCTCCACCTGCGAGCTGAGCCCTCCTCGCCATGGCTCCACTTGACACAGGCCGCGCCAGCTATGGCCGGAAATGACCTAGCAGCCCAGAAACCCTGGACCCAGCCACCACCACCATTTTTGACCAGGACCCATCCTTGCCTCTTTAAGCTGCAGACCCATTCTCTGTAAGCCTCTGAACTCTGGGAAGAACAGACCTTCAGTGCATCTTTCCCATGGAAAACTTACCTAAGATGAGGTCTCCTATCATGGATCCACTACTGAGAGGGAGGACCACGCTGACAAATCAAGAGTCCCCGCTTCAGTCCCGAGTCCATCTTGGCCTTGATACACTTTACCCTGTGTCACCTCTCCCTTACCTGCCACCCCACAGAGCCCCTCAGTCATTCGACACTAGGTTCTTCCTCCCTTAGACTCCAGTCCTTTGGCCTTTAGCAGCCCTCCTGTGAGGACCTGCCTGCTGGTCACGCTCCCAGCACTAGAGCACTCTGCTCCTGCATCCAGCCCCCCGCGTTACCAAGGCCAGACCCAAGGCCAGACCCAAGGCTATCTTCAGCTGCCATTAAATTCTCCTGGTCTGAGGAAAGAGCAGCTAGATCCCTCTAAAGGAACCAGGGCACGAAGGGCCATGATAACCCTCCCAGGAACCCTGTGCTCACCGTGCTGGTCCCAAATCCCCTGCTGACATTTTCTAAAGGAAGGGCCCAAGGTGGCAGGCACTTTGGCTATGGGAACAGAAGGATACCACTGTTCCCAACACCAAACCCACAAGGATCTAGATCTGGGAAGGGAATTCTGTGAAGAAATGGATGAAAAATGACTATGAAGAAGAAAATTCACATATCAAACTCTGAGTCCACGGTTCACAGTCACAATACTGGTAAAGTGGGTGTGAGAGGGCAGAACCCCAAGATATTTTTGCATTGTTCCTGGAGTTCCTGCCCTTGTTATGCATAGTTCTGGACAGTTGGTTTTAATGGAAGGAAAAGGATTGTCAGTTCCACAATATTTTTAAAAACTCAGAGGAAGCCACAGTCCTGGAAGCTAACACACCATGAGCTCACACACAGGCAGGACAGAATTTAAAGAGGTATACAGGGAGGTAAGTTCAGAAGCTGCACCAAAGCTATCTGTAAATGCACCATATTTAAATCTTGTTGACAGGGGCCGTAGGAAACAACAAATGCTAAACTTCTTCCAAGAAGAAGAAAGTTACAACACTGAAGGGGAAATAAATGAGGCCAAGGCCACGTCTCTGCCAACTCTCAGTTGGGCAGCGAGCTCCGCACCTTCAAGTCCCTTGCCAAGTTGATTTAGACCAGCTTCATCAAACCTTGGCTGCTACACTCACCTCCTCCTGGCTCCATGTTATAATGGCCTACGAAGAAAAACTAGTAGGTTCTACAGCAGAGGGAGCAGCTGTTTCTCACCTTTTTTTCCAAAACGAAGGGCAGAGACCCAACCTGGAGGCAGTGACATCTCCATCCAAGTTCAGCCACTCCAAAGAGCCACTGCCACCAACACCCTCTCCAACCTGGGAACTCGGGAGAAAGCACAGTGAGACTGCAGTCATCAACCCTCCCCACGCTCCCCAGAGAACCCGACAAAGCTCTGACCCCTCCCCCCAGGGAGAAGTAGGGAGGCCAGCGTGCTAACCTGCCTTCTCTGCCGAAGGACAGCAGCCTCTGCTGGGTGGCTGAATCGGAATGTCTGCGCTTTCCCCAGGGTGATGACTGCTCCTGTGGCACAGAGACAGGCAGGGCCTCAGCCAGCGGCCCCTGTTCTCAGTATGCACGACGTGCAGGGCGCTGTTCTGTGAGAGGGGAGTCCTGCCCTCAACTCGTGGATAATTAGCTCAGGTCAAAAAGATACGTATTCGTTGAATATTGCGCAGCGTATGTATCAAACTAATGAAATGAGCAGAAAGAGTCTGGTAGTCCAAGGAGAAGCAAGATGAATTCCAGGTGGAGTAGTCAGGGAACACAGCATGGGAGAGGGAGAGCGTAAGCTCAGCCTCAATGGACAGACAGAATTTGAATACATTACTAATAATAGTGATAGTGACAGTAATAATGATAATGAGCACTAACTAAGTGCCAAGGACACTGTTGAGAACAACATTACGAGGGTTAGTTCATTCTACCTTCATATTTCCTGCTCTTCAATCCTATTTTTATCCCTGTTTTACAGATGAGGAAATTGAGGCCTAGACACTTTCCCAAGCACACAGAGCTAACAGCACAGGGACAAATTTCAGGGTCATTCTCCATTCTGGGGCCCAGGAATTAGGGTTTCTTCATTTATGAGAAGAAGATGGTATTAGGATATCGGATCTCTGGGTGCCAAGGCTGGGTTTTCCTTCTTTAAAGGCTGATTCACTGGGTTCTCTGGGTCTGGCCCATGAGACTGGAGCTGGTCCATCACCTGTCCTGGCATAAACAGGGCTGTAGACAGTCCTACCTTGGGTCAGACGGCAGGAGGCAGTGACCTCCCGGCCATTGACTGTGCAGCGGGCCCCCTGGGCAGGCCGCAGAACGACGACCCCGCAGGCGCTGGTGATGGTGCAGTGGTCTCTCTCGATCCACTGACCCTGCAGGACTAAGAAAAGGTGGGGGTCACTTGGGTGGAGACACAGCCGAGGGAAACACCTCCTCCGTGCTTCCCAGGAGATCAGAATGCACATCTAGAAGATCTCGTATGGTGATGAGAGAGGAAGAGCCACCAACTGAAACCACGCAGACCTGGATCCTCCCACATGTGGGTCCCCTCCTATCATATCCCGGACACAGAGCTGTAGTCCCACAACCTAGCAGCAAAAGGAGCAGCCCCTTAGGACTTCAAAGATCCTTTCCTCTCAGAGCACCATCGGGATCCTCTGAAAACACCTGTCAGGCATGAGTGCCTGCCACAGAGTGTCAGGCCATGTGCTCGGTCACTCACCAATATCCTGTTCCTGCTCTGAGTCAATCCTTCCTATTTTTGTTGTCCCCTCCTAAAGGGAAAAACAAAGCCGATTAAATGAGCTTAAAAAGGGAGCCAGCCCTGCCCGCAAAGGAGAGTCCGCTGTTTGAGTGTTAACACTGCCACCCCACACCCACCCCGGCTTTTCACACAGCTTCTCGGCTTCGGCCCAGGCCCTTCTGACTGCTCTGCCCACTCACTCTGCAGCCAGGAAGACCCTGAGAAGGTGGGGGCAAAAAGTATGTGACAAAGCAGCATCAGATCTTTGCGAAGTCCAACAAATGTTGGCAAACTCCCATAGCCTGAAGCTAGAGAACTTGGAGTCTGAGGAA
The DNA here is from genome assembly GCF_021234165.1 of Pteronotus mesoamericanus. NCBI lineage: Eukaryota > Metazoa > Chordata > Mammalia > Chiroptera > Mormoopidae > Pteronotus > Pteronotus mesoamericanus. The sequence continues at coordinate 22,139,619 of NW_026555065.1, forward strand.
GTGGGCACACAGTACAGCCTTCTCCCAGGGGCTAAGGTTCTGGTCCCAGTTTGGTCCCGCCAGTCTCAGACAGAGGTGTTCTCTAAAGGTGTATGGAGGCACAGGATTTTTACCTTCTCAGTCCGCAGATGAAGTTTAACAGACACCAGATTGTAAGAAGGGTAAAGCACGAATAGGAGAAAAGCACCTCTAGAATCAAAAAGGACTGGAAGAGAGTATAGGAGAGGAGGGGGAAATGGGAGTTAGTATAAACGAATCACAAGGTTAGTAGAAGACAATGGCTTTTGGCCTTTGGTTATGGCAATTTGGACCACATAGCTCTGTTTGAGGAAGGCAGAACATGGCAGCAGAGATGCTGAGTTTAGGTATGTACTTACCACCCACCGAGTAACCATTCACTATGTCCCAGGCACTGCGCTGAGTGCCTTATAGACATCTCTTATTCAATCATTTAACAACCCAAAATGTAGGTATTATTATCCCCCTTTTATAGATAAGGAATCTGAAGCTGACAGGGGACAAGTTGCCCAGGGAACCCACAAACTACATAGGAGAGCTCTGGCTAGACTTCAGGGCTTTCTGGGTCCTGAGCCTTGCTTTTCCAACCTCCACATACCATCTCCCCAGTAACTGAGGTTTACAAAGTGACCAGAGAGTTCCATACTGGGCTTCACTGTTAGCAGCCAGTGGGGTGGTCCCTGTAGTTCCCCCAAAATTGCTTGAGAGAAGGAAGACTCCTAGAAGTGATGAATGAGGTTCTGTGCCCCGCTCCACGTGCACACTCACAAACAGCCAGAGCCCTGCCTTTTCTGCCCAGCCAGCCAGAGCCACACAAGCCAATGGATACTGGCCTCCAGACACCACCAAACAGAAGCAAGGGAAAGGGGTCAAGGCCCTTCATGTGGGTTCAGGGTCAGCCCTGATGAAGAGGCGCATTCCTCCCCAAAGGAGAGAGGCCACAGCACATCACAACTTCTAGGCCTGCAGGGCAGAAACAACAAAAAAATGCGACAGCATCTGTTTAACAAGGACTGAATTGGTGCCTGTGCTTGCTGCCCCTCTGCTGCTTTCTGCGGGGAAGCTTAGCGGCACAAAGGCACTTAGGAGGACCAAGTCTAGGATACCAGTAACCTCTGCTTTGTGCATCCTTTCTCTGGGCCCCCTTCCCACCCAAGGCTCCTCCTGAGGTGGCCCAGGGGAAAACAGCCCCCGGGGCATTGCTAGGGACTAGCTCCAGATCTATAATCAATCAGCAAAGCAAAGCAAACAAACAAAACAGAATCTTGAGTGATTACTGTTCTACTACTACCCAAACCAGGGAGTAACCAAATAAAAAGGGGGAGATGGGTACATAAAATGCGGAAATGCCAGGATTAGCACTAACTGGAACCCCATTCCCCAGGTTCACCGGAAGTGCACCAACGAGGGAGTGCCATGCCGGGCGGTGTGCACGGACTCAGCAAGGAAAGCCAGCGCTTCTCCATTCAGAAGAGGCTGGCCACGTCCTTTAACCCTCTGTTGCTACCCCAAGCTCTACCACTTGACTTCTACCTTCATCTGCTTACTCTACAGGCAATCAATCTATTAGATCAGTTCTAATCAAATCCTGACCATTTTAATCCACCCGGTCTCTGCATGACTTCCAACCTCTCCCGAGTAACCTCTCCCGAGGTTCTGGCTAAGGGAAGGATCCATGGCCTTTGGTATTTAGATCTGTTAATAAGGTAAAAGCTCCTTCTGCCTGAGGCATTTTCACTGAGATAATTTATAGTCTTGTGTATCAGAAAATAAGCTTCTGAGGCTCAGTCTCTGACAGCTCCCTCACCTCAGGGCTTATCCTAAGGACAGAAACTTTCTAAACTTGATGAGCTTTGCTAACATCTCACTACCACACCCTCCACAGCATTAGGAGTCTAATTTCTCCAGGGAGAAGAGCAGCCTTCCATATTCCCCATAAACTCTGTTCCTCGAAATGTCAGCTGGAGACCATTCGGAGAACGAGGATTGGATCTTGAGTGAGCACAGGGATTTTGGCCACATAAAGTGTGTTCTGCCATCCGTAGAGAACATCCTTCCACAGCAGAGCATTTTTGGTGAGGGTAGGATAAAAGACTATCAACTGTGGGTCACTAACTCCCAAACTGCTTCATTTAGAAATGAGGACCTGGCCTCCAGATGGCAAAGAATCAGGGGAGCCAGATCCTTCGTGGGAGGCCTTAACTTCATTCTATTTTTTGTAGGAGGCTGCATGCCAGGCTTTGTCTCCAATGCCCCCCACCCCTCTAGCTCTTTGGACTCTCCCTCATGCTTTCTCCAGGTTTCCTCTACTTCCTCTTCCCTCCCTTCTTTCCCAAGCAAGCCTTGTCGTGGACAACGGCCCCTTTAGCCATCTGTGACAGCCTGTATGTGCGCAGCTCAGGAGCATCAATGGTACTTTAAGGTTAGGATTTCACCTCCATGCCTGCATTCCTGTGTTTCCAGAATCCAGAAAGGGAATACCAGCAGCATCATTCTTATTTTAAAATGAGAAAATTAAGGCTCAGAGAACAAAGGTAAATTATATAAGAGTAACAGTAGCAGTAGCTAAAAAAAAAAAAAGGATTGTTCTGATTTCTAGTCTTCTGCTCTATTCATACAAAAGCCAAAACAGTCACAATTCGTTGGCTAGCCCAGTTTCCCGAGGGCGAACCTGAAGGTGGCTCTGTGGCATCCGTCAAACTCACATATGCGTAGCCACTACCACCTGCTTTTCCCTCCTTGACCCCTGGGGCCAGTAGCTCAGCAAGGGAGGGAATGCACCTGCCTACTTACCTTGAGGTGATAGAGTACAACTCCTGTGCTGAGCACATCATCCTCCAAGGCCATCAGGTGTGGCAGGCTGGAGTCGATGACAACCCCAGCCTTCCTCCTGTTGATGTCCACTCTGTAATGCTCCACGAGGGCTTTCCACTCATTCCACTTCTGGGTCCACTCTTTGGTCAGCTGGTCTATCTGCAGTGATGGAGGACGTGGTCTCAGCGACTCAGCACGAGGTGCCCACTAAGTTCGGCTGTCATCCTGGCCCGATCGCGCCCTGAGCCTGTGTCACTTCCTTACGCTCCTCTCAGTTACAGTTGAAAGCCCCATGGAGGACCTTGCACCTCTGTGAGACCTCTGTGTTCTTAAAGTTTTCTTCAAGAAGCAAGTATTACTTTCAAAAAAAGAAACCCCCCAGAAATGGTATGTTCAAAGTTTTCTGCAACAAGCATGTACTGTTTTCATAATTGGAAAAAAATGCCATAAATGTTATTTTTAAAAGCTGATTGAGATGTTAGACATCTATAGTTCCCCTCTCCCCATCCCCCTTCTATGCGATCCATACTGAGAATCCTCTGTGACCTAACACTTCTTTCTCAAGGTGCAGCACGTGGAGTTGTAATGTAAATGTGTATACGTGGTTCTAAGACCACAGAGCACAAGAGGAGTCTCCCCAAGGAGAACTATATGAAACTGGTCTGAAACACCACATAGTAATAAAATAACAACAACAATAAAATCCTGAAAGCTTGTGATGCATCAGGATCAGAGTTTTAAAAATAAATATACTAAGACTTAGAGGGCTTAAGATCGCCTAAGGTATGTAAACAAACAATATGGACTGCAGAGTCCTTTTTTCTTCTTATGATGGAAACTCATGACCAGGCAGGAAGCTTATTATCCTGGAAATGGAAGAACTGGGAAACCCAGGAAAAGGAACTGGATTCCGCTAAATACTTCTCTCATAAATGGAATACCTAAGGAAAAAAAAAACTATGCCAAATTTAGGTACCCTACGAATTTTAAAAATGTTATTTTTAATGTCATAATTATTGAGCTCAAGTTTGGAAACTACAGCGGGATTGGGACCTGGCAGAGGTGAGAGGCAGGTGGCGCTGGCTTGCGGTTTGGCCCACCGGGCACAGCAGCCTGGAGGCGCGGCTGAGCACACCTCCCCTCCAGCGGTTCCGGCACTACCTAAGGTTGTAAGGCCCGCAGGTGGCAGGTTCAAGTCCACTTGAATTCTGCCAGCCTGTATAATGCAAAAATAAGCCTGGAATGATTTAGACTTTTCCACTTCATCTCTTATGTATGGAAGTATGATATTTTCTGAACCCCAAATCAGAACATATGGTTAAACACAAAATTTTTTTAGAAACTTCTGAATGTGTAATATAGTCCTAGAGTTTAGTTTGGGTAACAAAATGATGACACAGCCAGGACACTTTAATCACACAGAGGATGATTAATAGAATATTGGAAATTGAGACCTTTGGTTGCAGGATCTAAATTGAACCTGTCACCAAGTAATGCCTGCCACTTCTTTCCTTTTAAGGGTCTCTGGGAATCACCACTTAACCTAATCTCCCAAAATGTCTTGTCCCCGCTCTCACAGCGTCACGACAGCAGTCTCTTTCCTGGTTGGTCTCTCTGCTTCCAGACTTCCCTTCCTTCAATTCATCCTACATACAGCTGTCATATTCATTTCCCTACTGTACTCCTTTATTATGTCACCAACCTGGTTCAGGAAGCTGTGATCAACCCTATTTATGCCAAGTTCAAAACCCCTGCAGTGGCCCTCCCCTGACCTGCATACTCTATCAAGAGCACCTGCTCCCGCCAGCTTCGTTTTCCGCACACTCTGTGCTTCCACATGGCCTCCCACACCAGTTCACTCTCTCAGTTCCATGGCTTTGCTTATGTTTTCTCTTTTCCCCCTGCTACATACCTAACAACTATTAGCATCAAGGTCTATTTCAAGTTCTCTGACTTTCAGCTCCAGCAATATCATGCCTACACTGAAAATTCCAAGCCATCATGCTTTCTTCCCTCTGTAAGCTCTTTTGTCTCATTCATATTGTTTATTACATTTAACCATTCTCTAAATGTGTTTCCAACTACACCCCAACCCACTGGAGGGCAGGGACTACATTGTATCTCTTGCAGCATCATGCTGAGCACCTATTTGGAGCTCAATGAATACATATTGGTTGGTTGATTTACTGACTGGAAAGTAAATTTTATTTTCTAAGCTATTGTCACAATGCAAAGGGAGTGGCCATGAATTTTCGAGAGAACAAAACGAAGTCAGGAAGCTGGTCAACAGCCCTTCAGACAAGTGAATCCCCCATTCAAGACTCAGCGGAGACAAAAATTGTCTCCCAACTGGACAGAACCTCTGTGTCCTGTCGAGGGAGCAGCCCTGGCCCAGGAACGATGGAGGCTGATGTAAAACACAACTGGGTCCGTCTCACACACTCACCTTCAATTCATTCTGGAGAACCAGCTCCTTCAGATTTCCATCCTTCTCATTCAATGAACTGAAGTTTCTCTGCACAAAGAGAGAGATGTGTTTTGCAGGTCCCACCCTTACTCTTGTGAGGGAAGATAAGGTACAGATAAGGGAGAGACTTTATCATTAAAAATCATAAACAAATCAGAAGCCTAGGTATTTGGGCTCAGAGTGACACATAGAAGGTGAATTCAAAGAAATTTTGCTGGAGGGCCCCATCCCCGTATCTCCCCCACACATAGAGTGTGGGCCAGCAGGCAAATGCCCTGTGGACAACAGAGGTGATACAGTGAGAGGATGTCTGCCCCATCTGTGTGAAACTACACAGGTAATCAGAGTAATCCCCGTCCGGCCTTTGCACCTGCCCCTGCTCCACAGGTGTCCCTTAAATGCGAACACAACGAAGCAGGCTTAGATTCTGTGCAGGCGAAAAAGGGCTCTTGAAGACACAAGCATTCTGACAGCCTGCATACCAGCTCGAAGCTCAGCAGCAAGGCTTTCAGTCTTCTAATCTCTTCCCTGAGTTCTCTGATCAACTTCACGTTTGCATCCTGAAAACACAGAGAACACCGTCACCACTGATTGATACCAGGCCCCAAACAGCTGTGAGATGCTACATACAATTAGCTTGGAAGAAGTCGCTTACTCCTTTGGAGTACCTTCTGTGACAGTCTTCTTAAAATGTGGTCCCAGGACTAAGAACTTGTTAGAAATACAGATTCTGTCCCTATCCAGCACCTACTAAATTAGAAACTCCTGAGGGCTGGGGCCCAGCTGTGGCTTCATACGCCCCCCAGGAGATTCGTGTGCACACCCAAGTTGGAGAATCACTGTCCTAGAGCAGGAGGTCAGGCAGGCAACACAAATGCCAGGGCATGTACAGACAGTAGGTGCTGATCTTTCTGTATTGTGACTAAACTTAGTATCTAGTTACATTGCCTTTTAAAATAGTCCATAGATGGGCTAGATCTGTCTGGCCACCCGTTTGTAATCCCTGCTCTGGAACTCTTCACTGAAATTACAAAGCAGATAAGGATTTTTTGGAATATTCTCATTATTATTCAGCTTTCAAAACTAATGAATTTATTACACGCCTCTTTTAGTCCAAAACAGAGACGTAATGACAATGAGCATAGGAAAAAAATATATAAGCATACAGCAACATAAACTCAGAATAAAATTAGTAAACAGAAACTTTTAAATAATTTTCCTTAGACAATGGTACACCAAGGATGTTAAGAGGAATGGTCTTAGAGAAATACTAAAATAAATTATTCATAAAAGATTATAAATGAAGTCAGTGGAGATATGAGAAAGGACTATAACACTAGAAGAATTTCAATCCCTCATCATTCAGAGAACAAGTTTGGCAAGTTGGGGTGAGTTCAAAAAGAAAGACACCCATGAGAGGAATACAAAAAGGAGAACTTTGTGTAAAGTGTAAGAGATCAGGACTTGAGATGAAGGTCTCACCTCATTTACCCGTGGCTTGTTGATGATGTTCTTGGCATTGGATGCATATCTCAGTGTGCTCATGGTCTCACTGTAGCTAGTGTGCGCAGGAGACACGGCTGAGGTACAAGGAGAAAGTTAAAAAACAGGCCAAGCCCTCTCAGAGACCCTTGATGAAATGGGTGGTCAGGGCTCTTTCTCTGAGGCACAGTACCAGTCCCAACAGTTCTCAGTCCCAACAGAGAACCAGCCCCGACATCCCACTCACTGGCAACCATGATGGTTTTCGAGTTGCCTCCAAGGCTGTCCTTCAGCAGCCAGGTCAATACGGAGTCCCGGTAGGGGATGTAAGACTGCCTCCGGGAGGGTCCCCCTCCATGACTGGTCCCAGAAGGAGAGCTAGGAATCCCATTGTCACCACCGTTGCTGGTTACACTGTTGAGACTCTGGCAGCTGCTGAAAACTTGAGAGTTCTGGGCTTAAAAGACAAAACATAAAAGTAGGAGAAAAAAGAAATTCTGAGACAAATGCATTAAAGAAAGCAATCGTTGGGGAGTACAGACTAAAGTACCACACTGCTTAATCCCTTTCTGCATAAGGTAAGATGCTTTAAATTTGAGCCATGAATTAGGCTTTGGACTATGACATGGAATATTTGAGCCACACAATTTTTTAGTCTCCTTCTTCCTCAAATGAGAGTACAGGGATGATGGCCAAGTTATGTTCTAAAACAACAGATAAATACCAATTCTGATGCCCCAAACCAGAAGGTAGCTATATCAAAAAGAACCTGGTGTCTACATTTTTGACAAAATGAAAATGCGTGAGTTGTTCTCCAAAGTGTCCCTCCCACTCTGATGACCCAGTCTATCAGCCAAATACCTAAGGTGGAGATGACAATTCCCAGAGTCACGAGAGACTTGTTGATATTGGCTCCTTCTGTAATCCGGTCTTTACAGTAACTGGGGTCCGCTCTTTCACTAAAAGTCAATAAAAACAAAAACAAAAGCAAACAAGACAACACTATACTTATGATGCTGCTCAAATGTACTACCCATTAATGTGGTTCATCATGTAAAAGACCCACATAATAAATTCCTTTGAAAATTGAATTCCAGATTTTAAAAAAAGTTACCATCTTGTAATGAACTAGCTGGCATTCTTCTGCCCCTCAAGCATTAAAAAAATCAAATAATTCTTTACAGTTTTTTTTTTTATTTTGGCTGCCAGAGTACTTTCAGCTAAATGTAATACTTATTTACAGTAATTGTATTAGCATAGCTTTATTTAGCCTAACGTGCAGCCTAGGCATTGGGAATTTCAAAAGATACTAGGTGATTTTAACAGACAGCTAAGATTGAACTTTTCACTCCTAGAAACTATAATTTCTCAACTTAACATTCAAAGAATTTGTTGCTTTTATAATTTCCTCAGGAAAAATGAAATATGAAAAAGGTTGGAACAAGTTTATTCCAAATAAAATGGACAAGAACAAGGTCATTGCCAAGTGGTCATTCCCCCTTGGCTTTGAAATCCTAATTACCTGCCTGCTAGGTCCACAAGGTTGATCTTGCTCGTGATTTCAGAGGGGAGGTTGTTCTCCAGAACTGCCTGAGATAGAAAATACATTTAAATCTTGTCAGCTGGAATAATGTGGTTTCCTTCCCCCTTAGACACCCTCCTAACCAAGGTGATGTTTCGGATTTTTAGCCTACTCATTCAAAAATATCCGTATTCAGACGTGCCAGATGAGATCTCAATATCTGATAGATACAATCAGTAAGCTCCAGGTACTTACTTCACTAAAAATATGAGCAGGGCTTTCACAGAAAAACTGGGCAAATCCTCACCAAGTCCTCTGAGCACAGTTTTCAGGGGCACAAAGAATTTTAGTACAATTTACCAGGCAAATAATCCAGTCCCCTCGAGGGGACTCGGGCTCTCGCAGCAGGCTGGGCCCCTGATGGAGGTTTGGTTTGTCCCTCTTGTTGACCTGAGTCACATCAGGTTAACTGGCTAAGGCAGCAATTGTCAACCTTTTTCATATCATGGCACATACAAACTAATTACTAAAATTCTGTGGCACACCAAAAAATACATTTTTCACCAATCTGACAAAAAAAAATTTTGATTCATGCACACTGGATGGCTATCATTGTGTTGGCTGTTATCATTTATTTTTTTCATTTGACAATCTAAGGGAAAAGATGTCAGTGCCCCTGACTAAATACTCAGAAACTGCACGTTTTAAAAGATCCTGCAGCGCGCCCATGTGCTGTGAACACAGGGCGAACATCGCTGGGCAAGAGAGCAAGCGCTCTGCCTCGCTCTATTCCATTGAGGGCATCCAGCCCTCAAGAGCAAAACTTTTATTTTTTCTTAAATTCAACGTGGGTTTTTGTTGTTGTTTTAATGTTGTACATCCATCGCCAAAATCCAGCTTTAAAATAGTCTCTAGTTTCCCTCAAGTGTGTTTGCAATCGGTCTCCATTCTCATCCCCAGCCTGAGGCAAACACTCATCAACTTTCTGTCTTTATACATTTGTCTTCTCAGGATATTTCATACAAATAGAATCATACAACATCTGGCTTCTTTCACTGTGCATAATAATCTTGAGATTCATACATTTTGAGGTGTTTATCAATAGTTCATTCATTTTTATTCTGAGTAGTATTCTATTGCATGTTTTTTTTATCCATTCACCTCTTGATATGGACTTTTGGGTTGTTTTCAGTTTTGAACAATTACAAGTAAATTTTATAATTTATGACAAAAATATATCTTATACAAGTACAAATTTGAATATTTGTGTACAATCTTTCTATGGACACATTTTTTCCTTTGGAAAATACCTAGGACTGGAATGGCTGGACCAAATAGTAGGCATATATTTAATTTTTTTAGAAACTGCTAGAATGTTTTTCAACAATTGTACCACTACACCAGTAGTGTAGTGTATGAGAACTCCAGCTCCTACACATCTTGCCACTATTTACAATGATCATTTTTTAATTTCAGCCATTTTAAAAGGTAAGTAGTGATATCTCATTTGGTTTTAATTTGCACTCCCTAACAGTTAATGACATTGGGCATCTTTTCAAGTGTTTAGTTGCCATTTGTATATTTTCTTTAATAAAGTATTGGTTCAAAAATTTTGCCCATTGTTTTTTTAAAGATTTTATTTATTTATTTTTAGAGAGGGGAAGGGAGGGAGAAAGAGAGCAACACATCAATGTGTGGTTGCCTCTCGTGTGTCCACTACTGAGGACCTAGTCCGCAACCCAGGTATGTGCCCTGACTGAGAATTGAACTGGCAACCCTTTGGTTTACAGGCTGGCATTCAATCCACTGAGCCACACCAGCCAAGGCTAGTTGTTCTCTTATTGAGTTTGGAGAGTTCTTTATATATTCTGGATACAAGTCCTTTATCAGATGTATGTTTTACAAATAAATTTTCCAATCTGTGGCTTTTCTTTTTATTCTCTTATAGTGTCTTTCAAAGAACAGAAGTTTTAAATTGTGGACACTTCCAAATTTCAATTTGTTCTTTTGTTCAGTTTGTATTGTTAGTGTCATATCTAAAAAACCAAACTTTGCCTAATCTAAGGTCACAAAGGTTCTCCCATGTTATCTTCTATAAGATTAATAGTTTCAGGTTTTACATTTATGTCTATGATCCTGTTTAATTTTTTTATTGTTGCTCAAGTACAGCTGTCTCTATTTTCCTGCCACAACTTTCCCCTGCTCACCCACCCCCATTAGTTAATTTTTTAAATAGAAGTCTTGTTTTATTTTTTTAAACATATGCATACTCAATTATTCTACCACTATTTGTTGAAAAGACTAGACATTCTTTATTAAATTATCTTTGCCATTTTATTAACAACCAGTTGCTTATATATGTGTGGGTCTGTCTGTCCCATTGATTTATTTATCTATATTATTGTTAATGTCAGACTATCTTGATTACTTAGTTTTATGCTATAGATAGTTTATCCTAGAGAATGTTCTATATGCGCTTGGAAATAAGTGTTCTATAGGTGTTAAGTGGAGTAGTCTTCTAATATAAGAGAAATTAGTTAAAAATGTTGCTCAAATCTATATCCTTATTGATTTTTGTCTAGTTGTTCTACCAGTTACTGAAAGCGGGACACTGAAATCTCCAACTATTGTTATTGACTTGCCTATTTATTTCTCTTTTCAATTCTGTAAATTTTTCCTTTGTGTATTTTGGGACTCTTGTTTTGAGCTCACACATTTGAAGTTGCTGTATCTTCTTGATGTGTAAACCCTTTATCATTATGAAATATCTGTCTCTAGTATTTGTTTTAAAACCTAGTTTTTGTCTGATACTAAGAGTATTCTTGCTCTCTTACGACTGTTATTTATATGGTGTATCTTTTTCCATCCTTTTCCTTTAACCTATCTGTATCTTTGAATCTAAGGAGTGTTTTTTGTAGACAGCATATAGTTGGGTCTTGCTTTAGTCTGATAATTTATACCCTCATCCATTCACACTTAATATAATTATTGATGTTGTCAGAATTTTATCTATTGTTTTTCTATTTATTTTCTATATGACTCATGATGTTTGCCCTTGTGTTCCTCCTTCTCTGCCTTCTGTGTGTTAAATAAGTATTTTTAGTATACTATTTTAATTCCTGCTGATTTTTAAATTATAATTTTGAACTACTTTCTTAGTGCTACTTAATTACTTTCCTGCTCTACATATCAGAACATGCATCTTAACGTACCATGATTGACTTCAAAATAATACTAACTGAATTCTAACTAGAATATAGAAACTTTACTCCAATATATCTTCTTTTCCTCCTCACTCCTTTGTGCTATTAGTCACATATATGACAATGTGTGCGTATGATGTACAATAATACAGATTATATTATTGTTTTATACAATTTTATTATTTTAATGACATTAGAGGAAATGAGGAAGAATATAGCATTTTATTTTAGTCTGAAAGATTTCATTTAGTGTTCTTGTAAGGTAGGGCTGCTAGCAACAAATCTGGTTTTTTGTCGTTTTTTTCTTTGTTCAATATAGGAATGTTCTTATTTCATCTTCACCTTTGAAAACTAGTTTTGCTGCATATATAAATCTTGGTTGACAGTTGTTTTTATTTCATCACTCTGTTTTCTGGGGTCCAATGTTTCTGATGAGAAGTCAGCCATTAATCATGTAATTGTTCTCCTGTAAATAATGAGTCACTTTTCTGTAGCTGCTTTCAAGAGTTTCTCTTTTGCATTCAACAGTTTGACTGTGATGTGCCTGGATATGACTCTTTCTTTGTGTTTATTTTACTTGGAGTTCTTAAGCAGCTTAGATCTCTAGATTAATGATTTTGAATAAATTTGGGGATTTTTTTCCAGCCATTATATTTCAAAGTTTTCTTATAACTATCCGCTCTTCTCTCTTTCTGGAATTCCCATTACACGTATGTTGGCAGACTTGATTTTGTTCCACAGGCCTGAGCATCTCTGTTCATCTTCCTTCAGTTTTTACTTGTCTTCTTCAAATTCTTCTGCCATCTCAAATCTGCTATTGAGTCCCACTAGTGAATTTTTCCTTTCAATTATTGTACATTTTGATTCTGTAACTCCCATTTAAAAAATAATTTATATCATTTTAGTGAAATTCCCTAAAGTCATTACCATCATGGTTTCCTTTAATTCTTTTTTTAAAGATTTTATTTATTTATTTTTAGAGAGAGGTGGAGGGAGAATGAGAAGGAAAGAAACATTCATGTGAGAGAGAAATATCGATTGGTTGCCTCTTGCATGTGCCCCAACTGGGAAATGAACTGGCAACATTTTATTTTGCGGGACAATACCCAACCAACTGAGCCATACCAGTCAGACTTTTCCTTTATTCTTTAAAATGGTTTCCTTTAGTTCTTTAAACATAAACATATTTATATTAGCTGCTTTGGAGCCATTGTATGCTAAATCCAAAATCTGGAACACTTAGAGTCAGTTTTTATTGAGTGTTTTTTTCCTTAAGCATGGGCCACACCTTCTTGTTTGTTTTTCCATGTCTAATACTTTTTTGTTGAATACTAGATATTTTACATAATATATTGTAACAACTCTGGATTCTAATTTTTTCCTATTGAGGGTGGTAGTGGTGGTTGTTTTGTTTGGTAACTTGCCTGGACTAAATCTTTAACATCTGTCTCTCTCACAATATGCAGCCAAAGCAGTCTCTGTAGTTTCTTTCCATAGTTGTTTTTAATTTTAAGCTCAGCTTCTAAGGGGCCAACCTGTGTTTGTATGGCTTAGTGTTCAGCCAAAGATTGGTCAGAAGTTGTAATCAAATACCTTGAACTAACAAGACTTCTTCTCTGTTGATGGATCTATGCGTGAGCTGCGGAATAAATTAAAAGTTCTGACAGTTTTTAAGCTTACCCCAGCATCCACTAGCCACAGGGCCCTCTTGTGTCTTCTCTGTACATATGTGCAGATCCCTCGAAGTCAGGGCTGTGTGGGTGGCTTGAGCCTGCTTAGTCTCAGCTGGGTGTGACAGCTTCGATTCCTCAGGATATGAGGGGGTCTTATCAAAAGCCACTATGGCTGTGTCATCTCTCAGAACCCCTGTTAAGCCCCCAAATAATCTGCCAGTTCATTTCTTGCCTGAAACAGACCCACAATCTCAGGCTAATGGAGGCATTGGCCGTCCTTGTTCACTTACCACTGAGATTACCACTTTAACTGAAGAAACTCCAAATCAATACCCCTGGGCAGTGGCAGGAAGCAACAAAACTGGTGGTTTTCACAACCTTCCCTCCCCTGATAGACCCGCCTCATTGACAGAGATTGGGGTGTGGGCCCAAAACAATATTCTTACTTGCAATTCAGTAGTTTTCTTGAATATGTGCTTCCCAGTTTATTATATGGTTGCTTTTAATAGTTTTGTCCAGCTTTATGGTTGCTTTTTGGGGACAGGATTTGTTGACCTCCTCATTCTATCATAATGGAAGTGAATCTTTTACTCTTTCATTTTAATGCTTGTTTTCAATTCAGTCTTGCTTTTTGTTTTAAACGTGCATATGGACCACACAGGTATGAAAGTGCTTTGAAATGTTAAAAGTAAAATGTAAGTAGAAGATATTTTGATTAATCTTATTAAATGCTTCTACTCTTTCTAGGTGCACAGCTTAACAGACCTATAAATGGATGATGTCAAAAGGGACAAGGAAAGGAAGAAATCTAACCAAGTATAAGAGGTAACCAACCTGAGTATAATGAATAGTGAAGATGGCATGAGATCGGCTGCTGGCCTCATGGACATGGGTAGCTGCTGTGATTCTGTGTATACAAGGCAAGACAATTAGGACGAGCATTGTTTATGCATGGTGAATCCTTGAGGATCCATGGGGAACACAGGAAATGTTAGTGCTGAGGTTCACAGATGAGAATCATGAAGCATCCATATTTAGTCCAGTACACTTAGGAGAGCGGTCCAATGGTGGCAGTGGCGGTGCTCTGGTTACTGATATTTGAGAATAAAAGAGAATGTATCTTCATGATAAGCAACATTAGAACTTTTTTTTTAAGCAACAGAAACAAAATCAACAGTTGAAAAAAAGAATACTAAAGAGTACTCAACCTGGAAAGACAGACCTATTGAATTAGACAAAGGGAGGTTAAAGGACTTGTTGGAGAAGAAGCCTCAAAGAGAGAGAAAGTTGTGATTATACATAGAATATTAATCTTATAGTGCCAGGAAGACCTTTGAAATGAGATCTGGAATTATGTCAATGTCAAGCTGAAGCCAGATGGAATTCACAGTCCCCCTTGGAAAGTCATTCCAATGTGAAGTCAGGAGAGCCTTCCCTTTATCTAAATCTACGTCAATAATTCTTCAGTTTAAGACCATCTCATTATTAGTAAGAGGAGCACTAACTCTTAAATCCCTGCACCTTACAGTGGGTACGTTACTGTTCTGAGAAAGGCCTCCTGATTATGAATGCGGGGAGCTGCGGAGACAGGAACTGTCATACATGCCGAAGAGGGAGGAGAATACAGGACTGAAAAATGAGGCTGAAAAGAATGATAGGGACAAACGAATCTGTTACCTGTTTGCTATTCCCTCCTCCAAGAGCTGAATTACTTGCTTATAGTTGGTAACTACATGTTGAGATAAACCTATCAGATTTGTGAAGGAGAAAAAAATTAAATAAAAATTTTTGGTAAAGTTTAACTTTTTCCTGTAGGTCTTTAACTTCATTTCTATTTTATATAACTTAATATACATGGGGGAACTTGCTAAATCATTCAGGTAATAAATTAAATCAACAAATATTTACTGGAAACCCAGGGTTAGGCATTGTGATAGGCTCTAGGAACATAGGTCCCTGCCCTCACAGAGATTATAGTGTAAGACTAATTCATAGAGTAGTTATGTCAACAACAAGCAAACAATAACAATAGGATTCCTTACAATTTTGCTATGTAGGTTATCCAAGTTTTCATATATTACTTCATTTGGTCCTTGCTAAATTCTTAAAGTATATAGGGGCCATCTCCCCACAAAATGACAGACTCAGTTTGGCATACAAAAAATACAGTGCCCACGACCCTATGTTCCCCACGGTTTACAATCATGAGAAGTTACACTATACATGGTAATCTGGCCAAGTGCCACAGGAGTTGGGTAATGAATGCTCAGAGAAGTGGGCAGGGAAGACACCACAGGGGAAGCGAGACCTGAACTTGGCCACTGCAGAATGAGGAAGATCTGGACAGGTGGAGAGCTGCATGAGGACACGAAAGGGAATTTTATGACTGGTTACTGATCAAATCAAAAAGTGCCTTCATAACTTTGCTGGAGAATCCCTACATTACACATTCAGGAGCAAAGTAACTAACTACACAGGCTCATTGCTGAATACATTTGCACTAAAAATTAGCAAACTAATTTGAACATTGACTAAAGTTTTTTTTTTTTTTTGTTAAGGAATCATTGTTATTATTTAGATGTGATACTAATTTTGTGGTTATGTTTTATTGAAAAAACATTCCTTATCTTTTAGGGCTACAAAATAAACTGTTTGCAAGTGAATTAATGTGACATCTGAAATTTGCTTCAAAATAATACAGGATGGGGGAAATGGACAGGAATGTATACGGAGCAGAACTGGCCAAGGGTCAATGGTTATTGTCGGAGCAGAACTGGCCAAGGGTCAATGGTTATTGTAACTGGGTAGTGGATACATGGGGATTAATTACAGTAGTCTAATTTTGTGTATGTTGAAAATTCTCTATATTAAAAAGTTTTAAAAATGTGACCAAGGATGGAGACCTTCTGCTTTTGGTAATAGCAAATTAGATAATACAAACAAACTCTTCCACCAAAGGCCATTTGAAAAGCTGAAAATGGGAATATATCCAAAGGAAATGAAAACACTATCTCAAAAAGATATCTGCTTCCCCATGTTTATAGTAACATTATTCACAATAACCAAGACATGGAAACCAAAGTACCCATCAAATGGATGAATGAATAAATAAGTTGTGATATACAGGGTGCAGAAGTAACGCCTGCTTGAATATGATTGGTAGGATAATATTATGGGTGTAATAATTTATAGCTTTAATTTGAACATTTCACCTAAAATGTCATATGGTGTGCTTGAAAGTGATATTGTTATGTTACAGAATTACATGCTTATGATTTTGTAATAAAAGATTTTGTGATTAAAAAGGGGTATTATTTGTGCCAGACCCTGTATATGTTCCCCCAAAACGGAATTATCTTCTGGAGGGCAGGACCCTTGTAGTACAGGCTTCGCCCACTAGGTGAGTGCTCTAGAAAAGCATCTGTGTCAGTGTACCATATGGCGTTGTTGTGAGAGGCTGCATTCGGCTTCAGTGAAATTTTTTGGAAGACTGTCAATGCATTTGCCCATTTCATGATGGAAGATTTATGAGCGCACCTGCCTATATCACACTGAGTGTTCAGCAGTTTTAGACCAAAAAAGGTATGGCTCCTGTGCCCCATCCTCCCTATTCACTGGATCTTGTCCCGAGCAACTTTTTTTTTTGTTTCCCCAGATGAAAAAAGTACTCAAAGGGAAAAGTTTTGCCGATGTGGAAGAGGTGAAACAAAAAAACAGCACAAGCACTGAAAGGCATCAAAACTGATGAGTTCAAAAGCTGTTTTAATGAGAAGGGAGAAGATGGCGGCCAAGTAGATGGAAGCTGAGTCCATTTGTTCTTGTTCTCAACTCAGATTCTTGGCGGATCTTCTGACAACCTGAACAATCAACAGAATCTTAGCTGATACGAAGTTTGGGAGCCAAGGAGTACAGAAGACACTTTACAACAGGCAGTAAGGAGATTAGGTAAGAGAAAGGGGAAATGCCCCATGCGTGGCGCCTGTAGCTGTGAAGAGACTAGTCAGAAATCGCATAATGAAGACAAACATATTTGAACAATAAAATTTTTTTTAAAAAATCTTAAGGAATTTAGCTAAATCCATAAATAAATAAGACCCTGTTAAATGAAAAAAAAGAAAGAAAGAAAAAGAAAGAAATCGCAGCTTTGTGGCTCCCTCCCCTCCCAGGGCAACAAACCCCCAGACCTGGGCCAGGAGTGACTTAGGAGGATATACAAAGTCAGGCAGACCCATGCCACACACAAACAGGGAGCAGCATGTCCATAGCTGCAGCGCCAAACGCCAGCTGGGAGAGTGCCAGAGACAGAGAGAGAGAGACTTTATCTCCCAAAAGGATTAGGGGCCGCACCTGGGTTGCGGAGAGGCTGCGGCCAGCAATGACCATGAGGGACTTCTGGCTTTTTCGAGACTTGTGTGTGGAAAACTGGACAGGGACTCAGTACTGCAGTGGGGGTGCCACAGAGAGAGACTTTTTAAAAGGGGAGCTGAAGAGTGCTGGGCAGGGACCCCAACGCAGCTGCCCTCTCAGTAGAGGGACAAGACTGAAGCACAGTTCGCTCCCACTGAATACAGCTGGGTAGAGAGATCAGAAAGTTGCACAGCAAAGGGATTTCTGGGCCCCAGCCCAGTGTGGCAAGCAAGCCGGGGGCTATGCAAAATGGAGAATTAGGGACTGTGTCTACTGCAAGGGCAGTGGGCTGGGAATTGGATGAGCAAGAGCTGAGTGCCTGAGATTATTTACAGCCAAGCAGAACCCCCTTCCCCAGCAGAGTTTAAACCTCTGGGAAGGGAAGGACATACCCAATCCCCACCTCATGCCAGACTGAAAGCACCGCGGCCAATGAGGAAGCTCTGCAGAACTGATAGGACAGGCTAGTTCTGCAGGGTTCATATCCGCAGCATAAAGACAGGAAGAGAATCACCTAAAGGGCCCATTTTCTACTGCTCTCAGTCAAAATACACTGGTTTCTAGGGCCCTATTCCACTGAGGCCAGCAAAGCAGGGAGATCAGAAATCCTGTGCAGCAAGGGGGAAATCAGCTGCCCAGCCTCAGCTTGCATACGGAGCTGCCATCAGCACCAAGCAGGAATGAACTGACCCTCTTACACAGATTGGCCACTCCCTTGAAATGGACAGCTATTTAATCAGAACCTATACATTATTGAAAATATGCTGGAGCAAAGCAAGACGGGTGGCGCAGGGGCAGGGGGAGCACACCCACAATTTTCCCAAAAGATTGAATAGTGCTTCCATGGGAAACCCAGGCGCCCTCCCCCAACAAATCGCAATAGAAGTCCCATGTAGAGGTAGGTGAAGGTGGTACTTTAGTGCTGCCAGAAGTTGGATGACCTACCCCTAGACCTTGAGCTGAAAAAAAGCCAGAGACCAATCCAGAAGACAGAAGGCAAACACCAAACTCTGCTGAAACAAATTCCACCTCATTCTTCTCCAGAATTTGCATTATTTTTTCTCTCACCTAGCTGTGTAACATTTCTTTTTCTTCAATTGTATTCCAACTGTAATGGGGCACAACCAGGGGCCCTCCAAAGGGTATTTGTAATGGGGTCCAGAGATTGGGGTGTCCAAGAAAAATATATTCTCCCCCACGGCAGGCCGCCATGGGGGATGGAAGCCTTGAGCAGGGCTTTGGAGAGTCATTTTGCATGTCAATAACAGGATAGCTTCATTCCTCATATGCAAAGAGGGTTATTTTGCATATCACCAAAGCTAATCAGAAAAGTTTCAAAGACTTTATACAGAATGTAACTGGAAGAAAGGGAGGAGAGACAGGAACCTGCAGGAGAGACAAAGGAACACAGACTCTAGGGAACAGTGTGAAGACCACGCTGGAAGAAAGAGGGGAGAAAGGACTCTTGCTAGTGGGCCATGAGAAAGCGCCACATGGTTATGGATTAAGAGCTGGAGATCGCGGCGATGCAGTGGATGGTGCTGAGACCCACGAGAGGCCTGCCTAGCCGAGCCCCGGTCTTCTGTTCTTTTCTTTCTTCTGAAGGATGGTACCCTGACTGGCCTGACTGGCCTGACTGGGCAAAGGACGGTGTGTGTGCTGGTGGTTGTTTTGAAGGGATTTTGAGGTTTAAGGGTGATATTTAGCCATTAATCAAACCTGTATAACTTTTGAATAAATAGTTCCTTTTTCTTTTCACCAAACTCTGCCATTCAGAGCCATAATTCCAAGGGCAGCAGGCAAAGGACCCACAACTGAGGGGTCCCGGGGAAGAAGGGTGTTGTTGTTTCGGTAATAGCATCTGGCCACCCCCGCCCCCCACGGGTCCTTTTGTTCGGTAACACAACTACTTCACTATATTTTATTCTTTAGTTTTTTATATTTTATTTTTATTTCATATCTCACATTGTACCCCTCCCTGTCTTACTCCATTTTGCCTTCTTCATGCCCTTTATTTTTTATTTTAAATTTTATTTTCTCCCCTTTCTATGCCTTGTTCCTATTCCTTACTTTTACTATTCCTCCTCCTGCTTGTCCTCTCAAAATCATTTTTTTCCTTCAATCAGCTCACATTCTCTTTCCCTTTCTTATAATATTCTTATTTTCTTTCCACTTTTATTAACCATTGTTTGGTGTGGATATTGCAGTTATTGCTGTTTTTCTTCAATTTTATTCTTAGTCACTATTTTTTTTATTTCAAATCTCACAGGTTACTCTCCCCCTGTCTTACTCCATTTTGCTTTCCTCCTGCCCTTGCTTATTTAAGTTTGGAATTTTATTTTTTTCCCCTTTCTTAGTCTGGATTCTATCCTTTACTCTTATTATTTCTGTACCTTCTAGCTTCTCAAAGTCATTTTTCTTTACTGTAGACATCTCATATTCTCTTTTCTCTCTCATAATATTCTTATTCTCTCTCTCATTGTTATTGACTCTGCTGTGGTTTTCCTTCAATTTTGTTCCCTTTTGATCACTATTTTTTTTTATTTTATTTCAAACTTCATATTATAGCTTCCTTTTTCTTTCTCCATTTTGTCATTGCCCTTCCCTTTTCTACTTAAATTTTAAATTTTATTTTCTCCCTTTCTTTGCTTTGTTTCTATTTCCTATTTTTATTACTTCTCCTCCCTCTTTACTCTCAAAATCATTTCTCTCTCCTTTAGTCATCTCATACTCTTTGTTCCTGTCTTACACTATCTTAATCTCTTTCCACCTTCATTAATCTGCTTTTTTGCTATTGATATTGCTGATGTAGGGGAAGGTATTTTTGTTGGCGTAGGTTTGGTTTTTGGGTAGTTTTGTTCTGCCAGCACCTTAGCATATAAGATGTGGTGATGTGGTGACTCTCAGTCAGCCAGACGGACGGGAGAACACACCAATGAATAAGCCATCAATAATCAAAGCCCAAGTATAACCAGACAGCCCATATAAACTGAATAAATGGCATCCCTTGAGCATCCAGATCAGGTGATCAAAGAAACTGTATCACTGAGTCTCACAGAACTCCTACCACAGAAGGCCACCCCATGAAGATAGGCAGTCAAAGCAGAGCAATCTAAGAAGCAAAAACAAACAAAAAGAGTCACCTAAAATAGCAATACAAAGAAACAACCCCCAATCAAACCCTAGCTGGTGTGGCTCAGTGGACTGAGTGCCAGCCTGTGAACCAAAAGATCCCTGTTTAATTCCCAGTGAAGGCACATGCCTGGGTTGTGGGCTGGGTCTCCGATTGTGGGTGTGTGAGAGGCAACCACACATCAATGTTTCTCTCTCTCTCTTTCTTCCTCCCTTACCCTCTCTCTAAAAATAAATAAATAAAATCTTTAAAGAAAAAAATAGAAACGACCCCCAATTGAAAGGAAAGGAGGAATCCACAGAAAAAAAAGCTAAATGAACTTGACACAAACAATCTATTAGACATACAGCTCAAAATAATTGTTATAAGGGTGCTCAAGGAACTCAGTGAGAACTACAAGGAACTTAGTGGAAACTACAGCAGCATGAAAAAGGACGTAGAAACTATGAATACGAACCAGGAGGATAGAAAGAATGCAACATCTGAAATGAAGAATATGCTAGAAGGAATTAAAAGCAGGCTAGATGAAGCAGAGGACCAAACAAGTGATCTGGAAGACAAGGTAGAAAAAACCCAGTCAGAGCAACAAAATGAAAAAAGACTCAAAAAGAACAAGGATAGTTTAAGAGAGCTTCAGGACATCATGAAACATAACAACATTCACATCATAGGAATACCAGAGGGAGAAGAAAAGGAGCAAAGGATAGAAAACCTGTTTCAAAAAATAATGACAGAAGACTTCCCTAACTTGATGAGGGAAAAAGTCACACACGTTCAGGAAGGACAGAGGGTCCCAATCAAGATGGGCCCAAAGAGGCCCACTCCAAGACACACTATAATTAAAATGGCAAAGTTTAAAGACAAAGAGATAATCATAAAGGCATCAAGGGAGAAACAGCAAGCAACACAAAAGGGAGCTCCAACAGGGCTATCAGCTGATTTCTCAGCAGAAACACTACAAGCTTGAAAAGACGGGCATAAAATATTCCAAGTAATGAAAAGCAAGGACCTGCAACCAAGACTACTCTACCCAGCAACTCTCTCATTTAAAATGGAAGGTGAAATAAAAATCTTTCCAGACAAAAGAAGGCTAAAAGAGTACATGTCCAACAAGCCACCACTGCAAAAGATGCTAAAGGGGCTGCTTTAAGAAGAAGGAAAGAGAGAAGGGGGAGGGAGAATGGCAATGGCAAGTACCTATCAATAGTAACCTTAAATGTAAATGGATTAAATGTTCCAATCATAAGGCATTGGGTAGCTGAGTAGATAAGAAAACATGACCCACATATATGCTGTCTACAAAAGACCCAGTTCAGAACAAAAGATCTACACAGGCTGAGACTGAAGGGATGGAAAAAAATATTCCAAGAAAATGGACATGAAAAACAAAAAAAAGCTGGGTTAGCAATCCTGATATCAGACAAAACAGACTTCAAAACCAATGCCATAACAAGAGACAAAGAAGGTCACTATACAGTACTTAAGGGAGTGGTCCAACAAGAGGATATAACCTTGCAAACATACAAGTACCCAACACTGGAGCACCTAAATACATAAGAAAAACCTTGGAGGACTTTAAGAAGGAGATCAACAGCGATACAGCCATCATAGGGGATTTTAACACCCCACTGTCAACAATAGGTAGATCTTCCAAAGAAAGAATCAACAAGGATATTGTGGCACTGAACAGCACTCTAGATTAAATGTTCTTAATTGATGTTTACAGAACATTTCACCCCAAAGAAACAAAGTATACATCCTTTTTAAACACACATGGATCATTTTAAAGATAGGCCACATGGCAGGACAGAAAACAAACCTTAACAAATTCAAGAAAATTAAAATCATATCAAGCATCTTCTCAGATCACAATGGCTTGAAGCTAGAAACCAACCTCAAGGACTCAAAAATATTCAAATACATGGAGACCGAATAACATGTTAATAAATAACTGAATGGGTTAACAATGAGATCAAGAAAGAAATAGAGTATCTGGAAACCGGTGAAAATGAACACACAACAATCCAAAACCTATGGAACACTATGAAGGCAGTGCTGACAGGGAAGTTCATAGCAATACAGGCCTATCTAAAGAAGATAGAAAAATCTCAAATAAACAACCTAATCCTATATCTAAAAGAACTAGAGGAATAACAGGGAACAAAGCCCAGAGCCAGTAGAAGGAAGGAAATAATCAAGATCAGAGCAGAATTAAATGACATAGAAACTAAAAAAACAATCCAAAGAATCAATGAGTCCAGGAGCTGGTTCTTTGAAGAGATAAACAAAATTGACAAACCTCTAACCAGATTCATCAAGAAAAAAGAAAAGGAAAGACCCAAATAAATAATATCAGAAATGAAGAAGAAGTAATAGCCAACTGATACCACAGAAATACAAAGGACTGTAAGAAATTACTGTGAACAACTACATGGCAAGAAACTGGAAAACCCAGGCAAAATGGTCGAATTTTTAGAGATATAACAATCTCCCAAAAGTGAATCAAGAAGCAGCAGAAAGCCCGAACAGTCCAATGACAACTAGCAAAATTGAAACAGTAATCAAAAAAACTCCCAGCAAACAAATGCCCTGGATCAGATGGCTTCACAGGTGATTTTACCAAACATTCAAAGAACTAACACCTATGCTTCTCAAACTATTCCAAAAAATTCAAGAAGAGGGAAGACTCCCACACTCTTTTTACAAGGACAGCATTATCATAATTCCAAAATCAGGTAAAGACAAAACAAAGAAAGAAAACTAAAGGCCGATGTCTCTGATGAACATAGATACTAAAATCCTCAACAAAATATTGGCAATCCAGATCCACCAACACACTAAAAATATCATATACCCATGGTCAAGTGGGATTCTTCCCAGGAAAGCAAGGATGGTATAATATTCACAAATTGATAAACTTAATAAATCATGTAAACACAATGAAAGACAAAAATCACATGATCATATTGATAGATGCTGAAAAAGCATTTGATAAAATTCAGCACCATTTATGATAAAAAAAAAAAACTCAGCAAAGTGGGAATAGAGGGAGCATATCTCAACATAATAAAGGCCATATATTAGATACCTACTGCTAACATCATATTCAATGGGCAAAAACTAAAAGTTTTTCCACTAAGATCAGGAACAAGACAAGGGTGTCCACTTTCACAACTTCTATTTAACTTAGTACTTGAAGTTCTAGCCATAGCAATTAGACAAGAAAAAGAAATAAAAGGCATCTAAATTAGAAAGGAGGAAGTAAAACTGTCATTATTCACAGATGACATAATACTGTACAAAGAGAACCCTATTGTCTCCACCAAAAAACTACTTGACCTAAGAAGTGATTTTGGCAAAGTAGCAGGATACGAAGTCAATATTCAGAAATTGATGGCATTCTTGTACACAAACAGTGATTATGAGGAAGAGCAACTAAGAAAAAAAAACCATTTATTACAGCAACAAGAAAAACAAAATACCTAGGAATAAATTTAACCAAGGAGGTAAAAGGCCTGTACTTGTAAAACTATAGAACACTGAACAAAGATATTGAGGAAGATACAAATAAATGGAAACATATACTGTGTTCATGGACTGGAAGAATTAACATCATTAAAATACGCATACTACCCAAAGCAATCTATAGATTCAATGCAATTCCTATTAAAATACCAAAGGAATACTTCACAGATCTAGAACAAATATTCCAAAAATGTATATGGAACCAAAAAAGACCCTGAATAGCCTCAGTAATCCTGAGATAGAAGAACAATCTTGGAGGGATCACAATACCTGATATTAAACTATACTACAAGGCTACTGTAATCAAGACAGTCTGATACTGGCATAAGAACAGACACATAGATCAATGGAACAGAATAGAGAGCCTAGAAATAAACCCATATCTCTATGGTCAATAAATATTCAACACAGGTGGTGTGAGCATACAATGGAGTAAAATCAATCTTTTCCATAAATGGTGTTGGGAAAACTGGACTTGTACATGTAAAAAAAATGAAACTAGACCACCGACTTTTACCATATACCAGAATAAAATCAAAGTGGATAAAGGACTTGAATATAAGTTGTGGTACTATAAAAGTACTAGCAGAAAACATAGGCAGTCAAATTTCTGACATCCCACATAGCAATATTTTTGCCAGTATGTCCCCTAAGACAAGGGAAATAACAAAAAATGTAAACAAATAGGACAATATCAAATTAAAAAGTTTCTGCACGGCTAAAGAAACCATCATCAAAATGAAAAGAGAACCAACTGTATGGGAGAAAATATTTTCTAATAATACATCAGACAAGGGTTTAATCTCCAAAATTATAAAAAAACTCACACAACTCAACATGAGGAAGACAAACAACCCAGTATAAAAAATGGGTATAGGACCTGAATAGGCATTTCTCCAAGGAGGACATACAGAGGGCCCAAAGACATATGAAAGGTGCTCAACATCACTAGCCATCAGAGAGATGCAGATTAAAACCACGATGAGGTATCACCTCACACCTATCAGAATGGCCATCATTAATAAATCAACAAACAAGTGCTGACGAGGATGTGGAGAAAAGAGTGCCCTGGTGCACTATCGGTGGGAATGCAGACTGGTGCAGCCACTGTGGAAAACAGTATGGAAATATTATGCAAAGGAAAATAAGCCAGCCAGTGAAAGACAAATACCATATGGCCTCACTTATAACTGGAATCTAATAACTGGACTCTAATGAACAAAATAAACAAATGAGAAAAATAGAACCAGGGGCATGGAAACATGGAACAGACTGATCGCTGTAGGAGGGCAGGAGGGAGTGGGGAATGGTAAAAGGAAAGGGAAGGGATTAGTTAAAGAACATCTATGAAGGCTCATGGACATGCACAGTGGAGAGGGGACTGATTGGGAGCAAGAGAGGGGTGGGCTGAGTGGAAGAGCCAAAAGGGAAAAATACTTGGACAACAGTAATAAACAAAAATAAAAATAGATCTGAAAGAGAAAAACAATGTTTTGAGCAGAGGAAAAAACATCTGGAGAGGTGTATTGCATCAAATAGAGAGTAAGGTGACCAAGTTTTAAACATAAATATGTATGTGGTGTATATATACATATATATGATGTATGTGTATATTTATATGTTTTTATATATATACACACACACAGGTATATATATATATGCAATGAAATATTTTTCAGCCATCAAAAATGAGGAAATCTTGCCATTTGCAACAATATGGATGGATCCTGAGAGCTTTCACTAAGTGAAATAAGTCAGACAGAGAAAGACAAATACTGTACAATCTCACTCACATTTGAAATCTAAAAAAAACAACAAAAAAAACCCCCTCACAGAGAGAGATCCGATGTGTGGTTTTCCAGAGATGGGGGGCAGGGGTGATTAAAGGAAGGAGTGAAAAGGTACAAACTTCAAGTTATAATTAAGTACCAGGGGTGCAATAATGTACAGCATGATGACTTACAGGTAACATTGCCGTGATATACATGAAAGTTAAGAGAATAAACCTAAAAGCACTCATCTCAAGGAGAAAAGTTTTTTCCTTTTTTTTATTGTATCTGTATGAGATGATAGATATTAACTAAACTTATTGTGGTAATCATTTCACAATATGTGTAAGTCAAACCATTATGCTGTATACCTTAAATTTATATAGTGCTGTATATCAATTATATCTCAATAAAACCAGAGAAAATTAAAAAATTAAAGAGGGTTCTGAAACAAACAAAAGAGCTGGATGAAATATAAAAGTTATCTCCTTAAAGGCACAGAGTGATAAGCAGATCATAAAAAAAATTCCAGGCCATATACTGGGGGAAGCTGGAAGCCCAGAAAGATAAGACCAGCATCTGGGAAAAAGGAAACTCCAATTGGCTGCCAACAAAGTAAATGGTATTTTTGTTGTTTTCAGGTTGCCATTTATGATGGAACATTTGGGAAAAGACACAGGGAGCAGAATCATGACAGGTACACCTACTGAGTCATCCAGTAGCCATGCCCTATTCAAAGAAGAGACAAACTCTGAATCTGTCATGTCCCTCACCTTGTCAGGATTTAAATGAGTTGCTGGGGGAATAAGAGCATGAAATATATATGCTACTTCTTATGAGTGGCCTGACAGGGTAAAAACTTCTTCCACAAAAGAACCCAACTGTTCCTACTTAATAGAAAGACTGGGCCTAATGGAATAAGACTGATGGCACTAAACACCAAGTATCACGCGTGGTGAGGAAGCAGCTCAAACCCTGCTCCATTTCTGCCAACCCCTCATCGCCCTGTCACCATCAACGGAAGAGAAAGTACCCTGAAAAGGAGACTAACTGGCCTGTAAACCAGTCTAGGCCCTGCTTGATCAGGTGCCACAGGCCCCACCTTTTGTCACTTGCCCCCTCATTCACCGCGCTTTAGACGCTTTAGACGCACTGACCTCCTTGAAACCACCACACCGTCCTTTCAGGTACCCAGCTCCTGCTGCCCCCTGTACCTGAAGCGCCCTTCCCCTCACTACACCATTCTTCACATGACTGGCTCCTGTATCCCTGCAGGGTTCGGCTTAAATTGTTACCTCCTCAGAGAAGCTTTTCCTGCCTGTCCCATGAAGATGGGTCACCTACAACACCCATTGTTCTTTCCTATCACTAAGTCTGTCTATTTTTCTTACTACGTGTAAGAAAACTTGTAATTAAGTACTTGTTTTATGACTCACCCCCACAAAATTGTAAGCTTGCCTATGAGGGCAGGACTGTCTTTTCTGTTCATTGGTACATACCCAGCATCTAGCCCTGTAGCTAGTACAGAGTAAGTATTTATCATATATTGTTGAATGAATTAGTGAGCATTGGGAGAACTTCCTTGGCTCTGATTTGGTCTCAGACCTCCAGGACTAGAGTGGCTCACCTTGTACATAGGGCCCCATCTCTGGGTGCTCCCTGACCCGCAGGGTATAAGACTTTTTTTGATCAGACTGCTTCAACAGATCCCTCACTCGTTCGTTATAGATTTCCAGAAAACTAGAGATATGTAAAAAAAGGCACATAGTTAGATTTTGAAAAATGGTGATGCATTTTCAAAATTCCATTTTGAAAAAAGGCAAGATAATTAGATTTTCAAATAAGTAGGGGAAAACAGCAAACCAACAATCAGAAGGTCCCAGTTCTTGTTCCAGTTCCATCTCTGGCAGTCTAAGACCTTGATCACACCAGGGTTCCCTTTAAGTCTCTTTCTGCATGTATACAGCAGGGTTTTCAACATTGGCCATCAACACTTCAGTTTTAGGTTTAGCACATTTTAGCACAATGTCAGTACTGATTCAAATTTTGGCTTCAAGAGGCTATTTCAGCATGGCTTTAGGGCACGCTGCCACCAGCCTGTGCCTTGCTGATCAGGCTGCCACAGCAGAGAGTCTACAAGCCTGCTCGTTGAAGTGGTTTTCAAATGTGGCCTTCGAACTCTCTTACTCTGTGAAGGCATCTCAAGGGCCCCTGCTGAGCAATGAAGGGAGCTAAGTGATAAGGGTGTGGTCCCTACCCCTAATATAAGTATGACAATTCTCACTTTATCTGTTATACCGAGATTCTGTTTAAGATATACTCTATCATATATGAATCTATAGATATTTTATTCCTTTTAGAAATAATAACAACTGTAAGTCATTATTAAAATCAGTAAAGATTTTGATAAACAAGAAAGTAGACTACTCACAGAAAGGTCTTCCTCACCAGAACACAGATGCTTGCCTATGGAGTCAGCAGTCAGAAAAAAAGGCTCCAGCTCAAAGCTGTCCTCCATATGCACTCTCCCTATAAATTATTTCTCCTTAACCTTCTCATATTTAGACATAGGAACCCTAGATGTCTCTTAGAATAGTGGTTCCCAGGTTTCATGGACAATAAAACATTTAATACATATGCATATGTTTATACACACACATATAAGCACACAGGTTTGCATATTTTTACTTTGCAAACTTAAAAAATATCAAACTAACACATTCATAATCATTTAATTTTTAAAAAGGACATTTATTCTTTGGGGATGATAAAATGTTCTGGAATTAGATAGTAACAATGGCTGGACAACCTTGTAATTATCAGAAAAATTACTGGACTGTATTCTTTAAACCACAAATTTTATGGTTTATTAATTATATCAATTTTTTTTTAAAAAGGACATTGAACACATACACACAGAGAACACAGAGAATTAAGGGCACTTCATAACCTTTGGCCAACATTTTCACTACAGACTGGTTAAAACTTCATCTCGGAGGAGCCAGCACCAGTCTGAGAACAACACAGCAGGGGGCTGGAAGAGAAATTCTAAAAGCTAGTACAAAAGCTAGTACAATGAAGGAGAGGAAACCAGACAGCCAGGGTAAACTGGTACACAGGAGACACCGGTTTGTTAAGCCTGAGGACAGAAATTAAATTTTCTATAACCCGAAGACCTAAGTATGCTTCTCATGTCCCTATACTGCATGATATTGCTGCTATGGCTTTTCTCCATTCTTATGGATGACTCTGGAAGCAACGAGAACATTTTGGAGTAGAAACAGAAACATTTTAGACCCTAAAGGCTGGCGGTTCTCACCTTACTTTTATCCTACAGGAGGAAGGCAGCGGAGCATAGTCTTCCTCCCTGACAAAGAGACCCTGCATAAATCAGAGGGTTGGAATTTCAGTGGAGTGTACAAAGGAGACCTACTTTGAGAGGATCCAGTCAAAAGAGAGTCTATACCTCACATATCCGTGGCGTCAGTCCAACAGAGGCCTGGAGAACAGAAGAAAGGAAAGCATTACTGTTCACTCACGGCGATGCTGTCATCCGGACACCAAGGAACTGTCCTCAGCGGGGGGACAGGCACATGGGCTCCTTGTGCTAGCCTCTTCACTTTAGGGAGTTTCCCTACCAGTATGTAGAAAACTTGATTTGCCAGTGTGCTCAGAAGATGCTCATGGGAGAGCGCACCACATGGGAGGCAGATTGCCACCACAAGCCAGCAAACCCAGATACCTGCTTTTGTGAATGAAGGTTTCATCCTTCTTGGATAAACCCACTTTAACAGTGTGGTTCCTCCTAGAACCTACCTCCTGTTTCTACACACATAGGAGTACTGGAGTACAAGGGTATTCAAAACACACATTTAGAGAGAAGTGGTTTCTCTTTTTATCTTAGATTCAGTGCTAACCTGTACTCAGTTTAAAGGCTTTTTTTTATCCCTAGTTTTATGGGCATTTTCTTTTTTACTTTCAAATATATAAAACTACACTAAACATGGACAGAGTGAGCAATGAGCTGGGCCCAAGGCAGCAACGATCATCTTTCAGGAGGAACAGTGTTCTAGAGAATGTCCCTGTGCGGTGCTGTCACTGCGTCACCATTCACCTCACCCAGGAACTTCTGACCCAAAAATCAAGAGGTGTTCTTAAGGAACTCTACCCGTCTAATTTTCCATGATAAAAGAAGGTTCTGTAAGTCCTACACGCTTTTGAAAGCTCCCATCCCAGTAGTTGGTTCTCCTGCTTCTTTCTAACACTCATGTTTAATACACATGGCCTCATTTCTGCTCAGCCCTAGCCAGTGCTTAAGATTCAGTCCGAGTCTTATCAATGATATGAGAAATTCAGAAGGACTGACAAGGTCTGCTTTATCAAGGGGAGTTGTAAAATTTGAAGGTTCTTCATGGTTTAATAAAGAGAGCTAATTATTTAAAGTTTACTCTTCAATTAAAGTGCTGAAAAACCTATTCTTAATATAGAAGAGGGCCCATTAAATCTCGTTAAAGTTGTCTGACTATGAAACTCACATTCTGTCTCTCAGTGGCAAGGACAATGCAAGATTCAGGCTTGCTGTGGCTTTAGGAAGATATCTCATTCCAATACCAATACTCACTGGGGTCCCCAGCATGGTGTATGTCTTCCCAGAGCCTGTCTGCCCATAGGCAAAAAGGCATATGTTATAGCCTTTGGCAGCTCCAGACAGTACTTCAGTCCCCAAATCCTGGAACACCTGGAACAACACAAGTAAAGAACTCGTCACTGTGGTCCTTTTGCTCAGAGCGGATTTGTTTTTTAATCTAAAAATTTTGCAAAATGTTTCACATATACAAGACTGTAAGTTCTCTACCTTTTCACAAGAATCAATTCAATTTCAGGAAAAAACTGCTAAAGAAAATTGATTCCAGTCAATTGTTCAAATACTTTTTAAAGTGCTTACCGTATGTTGGGCACAGTGCTAGATGCTGAATGTACAAAATTGATGTGGTTCCTAATATTAAGGCAAAAAAAAAAAACAAAAAACCCAAACCCAGAAAAGACATGCAAACAAATCACTGAAGACAGACCATGCACGTTAATTCTTTTCCCTTCCCATTACAAGAAAATGTTTTGAGCAGTTAATCAGGTAAAGCTATAATGAAACATTGCCCAGAACATACATAAATTCAGGGTTGCCACAGTGAGGAAGTTAAACCCAGGAGTTAGGGGGATGTCTTCCCTATGGGTCTCTTTTCTACATGCTCCCTCCTTAGATTGACCCAAACAGCTGACTGGTTCTGCTGGTCACTCATCTCTGTAGTGGTCAGTTTTAGTGAATCAGAAATAGCCATAAATTCCTTATGTGAAAACCCATATACAGCATTTTGTGTAGTGCCTGAGAGTTCTGTTGGACTCTGATAGGCAGACCCTGGTCTCAGGAAAACAACAGCCTGGTTACAGGGCAGACACAGCTTCCCAGCTCGACCAGTCCTCAGTAGCACGCCGCATGGACCCCATGTGCACCCCGTGGCTGTATGTGGGCATCTACCCTTTGTATTATTGTTGCTCAGCATCCAAATATTCTTCCTCTTTGGAAGTGTCTCTGATTGCATCGGTGTCTGCGGCAAGCAGGGCCCAACCCTACACAGCAGAAGCCAGACAGGCCAAACACTCCTCTCTACCTCCTGGCAGCTACAACACTAACATGTGAAATAAGGCCGGCCAACTAGGTGTTCTAACTTCAATTTTGAAAGAATGACACAAAAACAAAGGAATCGTTGGTAAATTCTCAATGGTGGCATTAAGAGCCCAATAGCACTGAGTAAACAGTGGTATAAGTGCCAAGTGTGGTGACCAAATCAGACTAGTCCGTGATACGCCTTCCCTGCTTCCCAGGATCCCGTGGTTTTCTACCCATTTTTCAACTTTCCCATCAAGTCAGTGAATGACCTGACATGATTCCAAATTGGAATGCGGGTCTCACACTTCATAGTGTGCGATCTGGAGCAAGTGCCTTGGTAAGCCTCAGCTCCTTTAGCTGCGAAGTGGATATTTTATATCTCTGTCACAGGTTTGTTATGAAGATTGAGATAATACACGTAACTAGGGGAGAGAGGACAAAGACAGAAGTTGCTGACTCAAGACCACATTACCCAATGTTCTTTGTTTTAGCAGCTGCAGTCAGGCTTCTTGGCCAGTGAACTATTTGTTCTGCTTGTTCATTTTTTAATGCTTCTAATATTCAGATACAAGGCCAAAGAGCCCAGGGAGTGGTGAAAAGTCTTTGACTGAGGCCTTTTAGCATTCCCAACCCCTCCCTCCTGGCTCTGTACTTCTCCTTCCCCGTTTGTTCACTCCTATATTAGCAAAGGAGTTCTCTTTGACTCCTGACATCTGTCTGGGTTAAGTTCCCAGGGATTGAAAGAAGGGGTCATTTCTCTTCATCAGACCGTTTGAGTTGGCTGTCATCCATTTACTAGTTGGAAAATGTTCCACAAAACTCAACCTTTCTTTCTAGCGCCCCGGGAGGAAGTGGGAGCAGAGGTGCAGACAGAGCCAGGCCGCATCCAGTCCTAATGCTACTTCTTTCCACTGCTCACACATAGCACAGCAGAGTGAGCTCAGTGGATTGTGAAGGAAAACAACAAAATGTTACTCTGCTCATGTCTTTCTCCAAACTCAAATAATTGCGCGGAGGTTTTTGAAAACTATTTTGAATATACCACTTTCACTGAACAGTAAAAGATGTCAATGGGCAAAACCAGTAGACTCTGTTTCCAAGGCTTGCTTTCTTGGAAAAAGAAAGGAAAAAGCACGGCCCTTGATAGAGTACAACAGGCCAGATGATACCATGGTTCACTCTCACCATGATAATATAATGTAGCAGCTCAGTGTGAATACCAAGACTAGTTTGAAAGCTGAAATAAGTCACAAAAAGGAATCTAAAGCCAGAGGGTCCAGTTCAGGAGGAGAGGCAGTGTGGCTTCTTTCTCTGGAGTTTAAGTAGACAAAAGTGTTAAATAGTCAGATTAACTACACGCCATAGAGTACTTTCAGTCTTTTTAAGTACTAACTAGGTTAGGGGGACAGTCCACTGGCTGCTGTTGTATGGGGACTCCCGTCAGATCCAGTTTATCATCATTTGCAGACAGATTTTTGCTGTTGTTTTCAGTAGTCCTGAAGTTCTTTCTATGATGCATTATGTTCTCTAAACTCCAAGTAGACTCATAACAAAAAATCTGTGACTTCAATTTATGATAAGAAAGTTTTCAAAACAATTAAATAAATGCTGATTTCAAATACAGGTCTCGGAAATTGTTAAATGAGTGAGAAGAGAGACATTTCAACTGCTGGAAACTATTCAAACACATGTTTTCACTAATGCTGTTACTTAGGAAAACCTCAAGTAACCCAGAGTTGTACGGACTTACACTTCTCATCACACAGAGATGCTGAGGAGGTAAAGTTGATATTATTTGCAGATCTGTTGATCCCTCCCCTCTCCAAACTTGTGGTAGAATGTATAGAAAAGTAGGGTTCAGGGTCCACAATTTGAAGAGAGAGCATTCATGTAAAAATACATAACTTGATAGGGCCTGGAGTTGTGTAAGGGCTTAGAATGATTTCTCTTCCTCTAAGCAGCTACACTATAGTTTAGAGGTTAAGAACATAGGTTTTGGAACGTTCTAGGTTCAAATCCTGGCTCTTCAGGCAAGTAACCTTACTTCAGTTTCTACATCTGTGAAATGGAGATTTTAAAAGTACCTAAAACTCAAAGGATTCTTGAGAAGATTATGTTAATACATGTAAAGCCTTTAGAACAATATCTGGCACAAAGTAAGCATTAACTAAATGCAAGCTTTTATTTTAAATACATTTTTCCCATTTTTCTATATAAGAACTACTCAAAAGTGTTATTATCCTCTCTGGTACCCTCATATATTTTAAGGGGAACCATGTACAGTACTTATTTGGAAAACAGATACCTCAATACAGATGCCATATTTAATGTCCCAGCTTCATATAGATACCTTTTGAACAACTTCCACCTTCTATCCCAGCGGTTTTCGACCAGCGTGCTGTGGCAGGCACACTGGTGTGCTACAAGAATTTTTAAAACAGATAATACCTGACTATTTAGTCAGGAGCACCTGACCTCTTTTCCCTTAGATTGTAAAATTAAAAAATGACAACAGCCAACACAATAGCCATATGGTGTGAATGAATTCAAAATTATACCAAGCTTCTGTCAGAGCAGCAAAAAATGTGGGGTTTTTTTACAATTTTAGTAATGGCCGCATGAATTTTAGTAATTAGTGTATGTGTGCCGTGATATGAAAAAGGTTGAAAATCACTGTTCTATCCTATTGAAATGTATTTCAAAAAAAACCTTAACAAATATTAATGTAAAATAATAATTAAAACTCTTCATAGCTTGAGGGTTTTGCTAGGGCCTAGGGATTATTCTTTCCCTTTTATAAAAAAGAAAATCATATCACCGAGAGGGAGGTTATCTATCCAAAAAAATACATAAAGTTCTTGGCCCTTACTAATTTCCCCCAGAAAGGCTCCATACATTTTCCCCCTCATACATTTTTAAAGATTTTATTTATTTGTTTGTTTGTTTGTTTATACAGAGAGGGGAAGGAGAGGAAAAGAGAGGGAGAGAAATACTGATGTGAAAGAGAAACATCAATCGATTGCCTGTTGCATGCCCCTAACTGGGGACCAGACCTGCAACCTTTGCATATGCCCCAAATGAGAATCAAACTAGCAAGTACAATGCCCGACCAACTGAGCTAGACCAGTCAGGACCATACATTTCTTTTTATTTTTCTGGCTTAAAAAAAAGAAAAGGTGAGGGCTTCTAGTCAAGATGGCAATGTAGGCAGACATGTCTCACCTCTTTACACAACCACATCAAAATTACAACTAATCATCACTCAGGAACATCAGAAATCAAGCTGAATGAAGTCCGGCAACAAAGGAACTGAAGAAACCATATCCACCCAGATAGGAAGGAGGAGCATGTACCCAGAATGGACTAGCCCCACAACCAAGTGAATAAAAATTTGGGAGGGATATTTTGGGATCAAGGAGTCCCAGACCCACACCAGGCCCCCCAGCCCAGGGTTTCAGTGCCAGGAACATAAGTCCCCATAACTTCTGGCTGCAAAAACCAGCAGAGATTGAATTGGTGGAGGCTGCGGGAGCCCTAAGCAGGTCCTCTTGGGAAAATCACACACTGTCTTACCCACTCAGACTCGCTCCCTCTGAGCTCCAGCACTAGGATGGCAGCTTGAAGGGCACCAGTGGTATATAGGGAAAGGCTGAAGGGTCTGGCACTGAGGCAAGCAGAAACCATTGTTCTTTTGCTGAGCCCTTCCCCAACACAGCCAGTAGGTTGGTGCTATATCTGGGACTCCATCAACCTGGCTAACACTGTTTAACACACATTGGAGAAGCACAGAGGCTCCACCCCACCCTACTTAAGGGCCACCCAAGCTGCTTTTCCAGAAGAATGGCTGGTTGTGGTTCCTAAATCCTATCAAACAAGCAACAGCTGGCTTCAGCGAACCCTAGGGACAGCCAGATTAGATTCACAGCTTGGCTTCACCTGGAAATCCCCCAGCCCAGAGCGAGTAGCAGCCATCTCAGATTGCTTTACAGGTCAATCAGGCAAAACACACGTACGGGCTGACCTTGGCCTGCACCACCCAGGAAATCCCAGGGCCAGCGCACCCAGTGGACAGCTCCAGACCACTTCGGAGCACCACACTCCTGCCCCTGCACAGGTGATCCACCGCAGAGGGCAAAGGTTGGTGGTGAGTGGTCACAGCCAGTCCTTGCAGCTGACTGGCCCGGGTAAATCCCTCCCATTTATCTGACAACAGCAACCAAGGCTCAACTACAAGAGGAGGGTGTACACAGCCCACATGAAGGGTGCACCTCGAATACCCAGTTTGGGTGACAGGGGAGGCTGTGCCATGGACCCTACAGGACGCCTACTACCTTAGGCCACACTACCAAGGTACAAAGTCAAAGCTGCTCTACCTAATACACAGAAACAAACACGGGGAGGCTGCCAAAATGAGCAGATAAAGAAACATGGCCCAAAGGAAAGAACAGATCAAAACTCCAGAAAAAGAGTCAAATAAGTGGAGATAAGCAATCTATCAGATGCAGGGTTCAAAACACTGGTTATCAGGATGCTCAAGGAAGGCAGTTCTCACATAAGTTTATGACCTCAGCAGCATAAAAAAGACCCAGTCAGAAACAAAGGATACACTAATTGAAATAAAGAACAATTGACAGGGCAACAGCAGTAGAATGGAGGAAGCTGAGAATCACATCAATGATTTGGAACATAAGGAGGCAAAAAACAACCACACAGAACAACAAGAAGAAAAAAGAATCCAGAAAAATGAGGACAGTATAAACAGCCTCTGGGACAACTGGATGAGGTCCAACATTTGCCTCATAGGGTGCCAGAAGGAGAAGAGACAAAACAAGAAATTGGAACTCTATCTGAAAAAATAGTGAAGGCAAACTTCCCTCATTTGGTGAAGGAGATAGACATGCAAGTCCAGGAAGCACAGGGAGTCCTAATTATGATGGATGCAAAGAGGCCCACTCCAAGACACATCATAAAAGACCAAAGGTTAACTATAAAGAGAGACTCTTAAAAGCAGCAAAAGAAGTTAGTTTACCAGATGGTTGCCAGATGGGAGGGGATGGCAGTGGGGGCGGGGGGCGGGGGTGGGGGGGAAATGGGTGGATAGGTGAGTGGATTAAGAAGTACAAATCGGTAGTTAGATGATAGCCATGGGGATGTAAAGTATAGGAAATGGAGAAGCCAGAGAACTTATGCACATGACCCATGGACAGGAACAATGGTGGGGGGACTGCCTGAGGGAGTCGGGGAGGAGCTGGATGGAGGGGAGCAAAGGGGGAAAAAATCAGCATAACTGTAATAGCATAATCAATAAATACAACTTTAAAAAAAGATTTATCCAAATTATCAACCTATAGATAAACTTTCCTTTCAAATTTCTGAAAACAGAAATACATGAAAAATATTAATCTAATCTGGGACTAATAAAACTCATGTAAAGGAAGTTAAAATTGTTTATTCAACAAATAGTTGTAGAGTGCCTACTAAATTAAAATACAGTGTAGGCACTGCTCCTATTGTTTATGGATAATTGTTAGGATTGCTTTGCATAATGAATACTTCATTAGAAGTGTTTCATTTAAAAGGTAAAAGAATTAAAAATGATAAATTGGCAGTCACAAAGTACTGGGGATGTAAAGTACAGCATAGAGAATATAGCTAATGATATTGTAATAAGTACAAGGGTGAGCAAAAGTAGGTTTACAACTGTGAGTATGTGAGTTTATTCTTATATTATCATCATTTATTGTATTATTTTCCATATGAACAATTGTAAGCCTACTTTTGTCCACTCCTGTATGTACAGTCCAGGTGGGTACTTGAAATATTGGGGAGATCATTTGTAAAGTATAAAGATTATCTAACCACTATGCCATAAATGTGACACTAATACAAAACAATATTGAATGTAAAAAAAATTTTTTTTTAAAGAAGTGTTTTATTCAAAATCAGGGTTTTAGATCCATATAGGTAGTAACATTAACTAAGCAATTATTTTGTGTTAGGCTCTTTTCTTAGAATCTTAAACATTATTAATTCATTTAATCATCACAATACATCGATGAGATAGTTACTTTATTAGCATTCACTAATTTTCACAAGAAGTCTCACAGGTAGTAAGTACTTCTAAACAAAGCTCTTGCTCTTAACCGCTGTGATATTCTGCTGCTAACAAAATAATTGTTCAGAGAGTTATCAGGAAAGGCAATTCTTATCTGTTGAAAACTAAGCTATTACCCTACAATTTAAAATCGTTTTCCAAGGTTTCCTTACTTCCTGTTGTTTTGCACTACACTGAGAGAAATGTTACTGTCTTCTTTTCAGTATTTCTGAATAGCAGTTTCAGTAATATATTATTATGGCCTTTGGCCAAAAGTAATAAAATCTGATCCTACTGACATTTGTTATTTGCTAATCACTTTTGGAGTCATTTTGCTCCATTAACCTTTTCTTTTGCATGGATTGCAAAAGATCCATGCAAACAGGATTATAAACTCATCCCCAAATTTCACCTATATTTGCACTATTAAATGACCAGAAATTGAAGCCTTATTAGAGATAGACATCATTACATTTTTTTCTTTCTTTGACATTTTTCAAATTATAGTGTTCACTTTTTGCACCAGGTGAAAAAATACAATAATGCTTGAAGAAAAAGCTAACCTTCCATCCATTACCTCACGCCTAATGCCACTCACTGAAGTGCCCAACAGGTACCTTCACGAAGAAAGGATACATCCAACAATTATGTCCTTCCATACCTTTCCCCATATATACAAGAATATGTAGTTCTTTGCTTTTATTTGTTTTCACTGATATAGACATATACAATATATATCAACCTACAACTGCTTTTCATCACATAATATACCAGGGAACATACAGGTTATTTGCCATAGATATAATTCTTTCCTTTTTCACACATACACACAGTGCCACAGTTACACAAACACAATGTAAAGTAAGTTTTAGGCTTACAGAAAAATCGAACAGTAAGTACAGAGTTCCCATATATTCTCTCAGTCTACTCTCACCTCCTCAGTTTTCCCTATTATTAACATCTTGCTTTATTATGGTACCTTTGTTACAACTCATGAGCCAAATATTGATATATTATTAACGAAAGTCCATAGTTCACATTGAGGTTCATTCTTTGTGCTGTATTGTGAATTTTGACAAAGGCATAATGATATTTATCCATTATAGTATCATACAGAATAAATTCAGTGTCCTAAAAATCCCCTGTACTCTATCTAATCATCCCTCCTTTCCTCCCACCAAACCCCTTGCAGCTACTGATCTTTATATTGTCTCCCTAGTTTTGCCTTTTCCA
Source organism: Pteronotus mesoamericanus (assembly GCF_021234165.1). Lineage (NCBI taxonomy): Eukaryota > Metazoa > Chordata > Mammalia > Chiroptera > Mormoopidae > Pteronotus > Pteronotus mesoamericanus. Next base: position 22,178,624 of record NW_026555065.1, read on the forward strand.
GAGTGTCATATAATTAGAATCATATAGTATGTAGCCTTTTCAGATTGGCTTCTTTCACTTAGAAATATACATTTAAGATTCCTCCATGTCTTTTCATGGCTTGATAACTAATTACTATTTAGTGCTAAATAACATCCCATTGTCTGAATGTACCAATTTATCCATTATCCAAGATGGAGAACATCTTGGTTGCTTCCAAGTTTTTGCAATTATGAATGAAGCTTCTATAAGTATTTCAAGCACTTGTTTTTGTACTGACATCTTTTCAGCTCCTTTGGGTAAAAACCAAGGAGTGTGACTGACCAATGACAACTTTCCCCTCATCTTGCACCAAGATTCTCCGAGAATACATGCATTCCAATCCTTACCTCTGAGGTCTGTATGAAGTCCTGTACAGGATTCCTCTATTAGAACTGCAACAAATACTGCAGCCTCCCCTGAACTCTCTAGGCTGCAACTGCCTACTGATCTGATAGCTGATCCTTTCTTTTTTTTTTTTTTTTGGAAGTAAAGAAAAAGGTGAAATTTAATCTTTATTTATGGGACACTGAATGATATGGAATTTCACATATAAATAAGAAACACATTAAGCCCTGGCTGGTGTGTCTCAGTGGATTCAATGCCAGCCTGTGAACCAAAGGGTCGTAGATTTGATTCCCAGTCAGGGCACATGCCTTGGTTGCAGGTCAGGTCCCCAGTAGAGGGGCACTCAAGACGCAGCCACACATTGATGTTTCTCTCCCTTTCTTTCTCTCTCCCTTCCTCCCTCCCTTCCCCTCTCTATAAAAATAGAGATACACTTTGCCTCCTTGCACAACCAAAAGGACAACAACAAGTTAAAAAACAAAAAACAACCAGAACTGCCAGAAAATCAAACTGTATGGAAGTCTGACAACCAAAGAGCTAAAGAAGAAATATTCATCCAGAGTGGTAGGAGGGGTGGAGTCGGGCAGCTGTGGTAGAGAGGATGCACGGCAAGGAGGCTGGAGGATGAGTTGGGTGAGGTGGCAGCTGGTGGACCAGGCAGTTCCACATTCACATGTGGATAAACCATGAGGAACAGCCGGGGAATGAGACACCGTGCAATCCTGGGTTCCAGTGTGGGGAAAAGAAGGCCTCAAAACCTCTGAAGATAAAAATCTCTGAGGGTTGCGGTGGCAGGAGAAACTCCCAGCTTCACAGGAGAGTCCGTTGGAGACCCACAGGGTCTTACAACATACACAAACCCACCCACCTGGGGATCAGCACTAGAAGGGCCCAATTTGCTTGTAGGTAGCGGGGCAAGTGACTGAAAGCTGGCCGAGAGCCAAGCAAGTGGCACTCTTCCCTCTCCAGCCCCTCCCTCACACCTACAGCATCACAGCTCAGTGACCTGGGTTGCCCCACCCTGGTAAATACCTAAGGCTCCGCGCCTCCCAACATAACAAGCATACTGAGACAAAGAAATATGGTCCCAATGAAAGAACAGATCAAAGCTCCAAAAACAGAACTAAGCAATGAACAGATAGCCAACCTATCAGATGCACAGTTCAAAACACTGGTAATCTGAATGCTCACTGAATTGGCTGAGTATGGTGGCAAAAAGGAGGAAAAAGTGAAGGCTACACAAAGTGAAGTAAAGAAAAATATACATGGAACCAACAGTAAAGGGAAGAAACAGACTCAAATCAATGATTTGGAGCAGTAGGAAGAGATAAACATTCAACCAGAACAGAAGGAAGAAACAAGAATTCAAAAAAAATAATGAGAGGTTTAGGAACCTCTGGGACAATTTTAAACATTCCAACATCCAAATCATGGGGTGCCAGAAAGAGAAGAGGAAGGGCAAGAAATTGAAAACTTATTTGAAAAAGTGATGAAGGAGAACTTCCCTAATCTGGCCAAGGAAATAGACTTCCAAGAGATCCAGGAAGCTCAGAGAGTCCCAAAGAAGTTGGACCCAAGGAAGCACACACCAAGGCACATTATAATGACATTACCCAAGATTTAAGATAACAAGAGAATCTTAAAAGCAGCAAAAGGAAAGGAGTTCCCCTAAGACTATCAGCTGCTTTCTCAGAAGAAACCTTACAGGGAAAAAGAGGCTGGAAAGAAGTATTCAAAGTCATGAAAGACAAGGACCTACATCCAAGATGACTCTATCCAGCCAAGCTATCATTTAGAATGGAAGGGCAGATAAGGTCAAATTAAAGGAGTTCATCATCACCAAACCCTTATTATATGAAATGTTAAAGGACTTACCTAAGGAAAAGAAGATCAGAAACTATGAAGAGTAAAATGACAACAAACTCACAACTACCAACAGCTGAAGACCTAAAGAAAAGCAAACCAGCAAACAACTGAAACAGGAATAGAATCATAGAAATGTTTCAGAAGGGAGGGGGAGGGGTAAGAATGGGGGAAAAGGTGCAGGGAATATGCAGCATAAATAATAGATACAAAATAGGCAGGGGAAGGTTAAGAATAGTATAGGAAATGGAGAAGCCAAAGAACTTATATGTACAACCCATGGACGTGAACTAAGGTGGGGGGATGGGGCGGGGAATGCTGGGGAGAGGAGCAGTGCATGGTCAAGGGGAATAAAGGGGAGAAAAAAATGGGACAACTGTAATAGGATAATAAATACAATATATGTATTTTTTAAATAAATAAATAAAATCTTTAAAAAAAGAAACATTGAGAGGAGAAGCTTCATACACTATGTGCAGTTTGAAACTGTTCAAGTACAGTCTTGTAAAAGTGCTACAATAACAAACCACAGCTAAAGAATTCTTAGTAGAGGAATAGTTAAGACAAACTTATAGCAAATATAGTACACAAACAACTTTATGGCTCAGCTGTAAAATCTGAAAGTTAAAGGTCACACAAGTGCCATCCTGAACTTGGAATGTAAAGCCTTCAGAAGTAGTATTAGGCACAACATTTTGATCTTCCTTTACAGTGAAATACTCCTTAATCATGCTTAATGAAGCTTTGTGCACAGACTTATTTTCATGAATTTGTTGAGATTCAATGTTGAGCAAATCTCTATATTCTTCAATCATACTAAATTTCTGAGTTTCATTTAGTCTCTCAGGAGCCTGAAATATACAAGTTCCAGCACAAATAATGCCTCTTTTTTATTGCAAAATCTTTTATTACAAAATCATAAGCATGTAATTCTATAACATAACAATATCACACTCAAGCACATTGTATGACATTTTAGGTGAAATGTTCAAATTAAAACTATAAATTATTACACCCACATTATTACCCTACCAACCACATTCAAGCACGCCTTATTTCTGCTGGACCCTGTATTTTAAATGGCATCCAGAATAATCAGAATAATTTTAGTATCTTGTGTACTTAAGAGGTTCACCAATGGTTCTATTATACTACAATGAACAAGATATACAACCTGTTCAACTGTTCCACCACTTTTATAATTGGTCACGGCCCATACAGCTTCCCTAAAATCTGCCTTAGTGGGAACAGCAGTGAGGAATGGCACTAATCCATGATTCACAAATTGCTGTATATGGTCCTCATGGCTAGCTGTGATGTTAACATTGTCCATGTAGCTTCCTTTTGAATACTAGTTTTGGAGCTCATTAGTAGGCTGGAAAAGGTGGCAAGAGCTCTCACATCTACTACAACCTGAACCTGTTCATCTATCTCAGTGACAATATTTCCTATGGTTCTTAGCACGGGAGCCACAATCGGCAGTTCAGTAGCTCCAGAAGCTTCACAAACTGGGGTACAACTCCTATATTCACAGCCATTTCAATTTGTTCATTTGGAGCATCAATAAGGTAGGAAATGGCCTAGCAGGTATCTGCTAATAGTTCTGGATCATTGTGATGCAGGAGAATAAGTAAAGGAGGAAGAATTTGCTCAACAGGGTGCAGGATTCTTGATGCAACAAAGATTTGAAAGTTGCCAGGTAAAATGATACAAATAACCACATGCTAAAGATGACGTATTAGAAAATGCAAGACGAGCGAACAGCAGATCAACTGCACCATACTTGATAACCAAGTCTTAGAAAATTGAACCATCACCTCCCCATACAGCTTGTTCACTGATGTGAGCATGAGGAGATACCAACAGAGATACAAGTGCTGGGATAGCACCTCCATCTGCCATAGCATTGGTCTCTTCTGAGGTCCTGGAAGCAATGTTAGTGAGCACACAAGCAGATTTAAAGTGGGCAGGACTAAAATCAGCTCTGCCCAAGAAGGACACAAATTTTGGAATCAAACCAGCCCTGATTATATTTTCTATGGGGGGGGGGGCAGATTTTCCCTAGAAAGCAATTTTCTAGCAGCTTGAGTAGCTTGGAATTGGCTTTCCAAATATTGCTATTTATGCCCTTGACAATATCATCAATAAACCAGTTTACAGTGCCCTGTCTATTGTAGCTTTCTTGCAGTAGGTAAGGAACGTCATTAGGAAATGAGTTTACATTTCTCCTTCTCAGGATCTGGTCAATCTTCTTAGTTTTCCTCACCTCCACATTAACTTCTATTTAGCGCCACCTCATTTCTGTACTATCTGTGCCCTTGCTTTTGAATCTGTTAAAGCAGCCACTAAATCAGCAATCCTGTTAGTGGACATGGTTATGAGACAGAGAGAGCTAAGGAGCTGGCTCAGACTTTCACAGGAGGTTGTGTGGCCCCATAGCTTCAAAACTTAAAATTTGGGCCTAGAAATGAAGCCTCTACCATTCTAGGTAGTCCCTAAACATGGAATTTCTCTGATTCTTCAACCTCTTGGCACAATGTGTCCCAAATGATTTTCCCCAACATCCTATAAAATACTAAAAATTCTCTCCATTACAGTAATCCATCTGAGTTAGCTGTAACTTCACAGTGTCCCTTATTAAAAGGCACATGATACCAGGGAGAACACATTATTCTGAATGGAAAAGGGACTGAAGAAATTATTATATGCTGAATAAGAAGATCTTGATCAGGTATCAAAGAAGTTTAATAATAACAACAACAATAATAATAGTTAACCTTTTGTAGTATTTATTATCTGCTAAGCATTATTCTATGTGTTTTATATTTATTAATTTAGCCCTCACAACAACTCTAAAGAAGGTATCATTATTATCCCCATTTTACAGATGAAATAACTGAAGCACCAAGAAATCAAACAGACTAGCCCAGGATCACAGCCTGTATTGTGAATGTGAGAAATAAACCATACATTTAATCACTGTATTTCAGCTTTCATCTAGGAAGGAGGTGGGTTGTCAAAAAGAAGTCTAGGGTCTCTCTGGTATCAGACCCTAATAAAAACAGCAATCTACCTGAATAAATTCAATTAAAAAATATATATAAGACACACATGTATACACATATATGTATACATATATAAATGTATATATGTATCTACAGATGTCTTAAATTAATGTTAATTTCTGAATCTATGCTCATAAAAGATAAAAGAAAAAAATATTAAAATATAAAAAAAAATCCCTGTCTGTCTCTAGGCAGTTCCTCAGTCCATTTATCTAGGGCTTCTGTTTCTGAAAAGTAGAAAGAGAAAGAGACAGAATTATACAAAGCAGCAAGTACTTAAATACAAGTAATAGTTCCATGTACTTATACAGACATACAAACATGAAAAAACATAAATTCACATTCCTAGTTTAAGCACCAGGTTCCTGAAGGAACAAGGAAAACTAAGCTTTGAGATCATCATAACACATATATTTGTTTATACAAGATTCTGCTATTGCTAACAAGGCTTTTTTTTTGTTAAAGAATGTTTCCATGGACAACTGTCCAAGTGGCATGTGAAATCTGGTAGGTTCCATATGTGGTTGTCCTACTCTCTAGACATCAGCAAGGAATTCCTAAAATAGACAGATGGATATCTAGCTCTAGTGCTTCCCTCCTTGCAAAATTATGGATTCATTAGACAGAATCCTAGGAGAACAAATGAAAGATGGCTTTACTAAAATAGAATCTAAAGACTCTAAGTTCTTGTCATTCCCACAGCCTCTTCTAAAAAGCCAACCACAAGTGACTCCTCGATCATAGTTTGCCATGTTTTATGTCATTTGATCCTGCTGTCCAGGCCCAACTGACTGAACCCCAGTGAAAAGCAAACACATTCAGCATGGCCAAAAGAGAGATTGTCAGCCATTATATGACCCAAATAAGAATGCTAATAAGAGTGGACATGGGTATGAGACAGAGAGAGCTAAGGAGCTGGCTCAGACTTTCACAGGAGGTTGTGTGGCCCCATAGCTTCAAAACTTAAAATTTGGGCCTAGAAATGAAGCCTCTACCATTCTAGGTAGTCCCTAAACATGGAATTTCCCTGATTCTTCAACCTCTTGGCACAATGTGTCCCAACTGATTTTCCCCAACATCCTATAAAATACTAAAAATTCTCTCCATTACAGTAATCCATCTGAGTTAGCTGTAACTTCACAGTGTCCCTTATTAAAAGGCACATGATACCAGGGAGGACACATTATTCTGAATGGAAAAGGGACTGAAGAAATTATACAAAGCAGCAAGTACTTAAATACAAATAATAGTTCCATGTACTTATACAGACATATACAGATTAACTGACACAATCAACTCTCTTGGGGAGCTCTGAATGGAAAACAGAGAGCTGTGTTGGCCTCCTATAGTTGCTGTTGAATTCTGAGCAGTAATGAATAATGTTCCAGTGTCACATGGCCTGGCTGTGTGACTGCTGACAGTTTCCAGTTTCCTTATTTACCCATATAGCCTGACATTCATGACCCATCATGTGAGATAACCTGATCATCTGTCTTCCATGCAGCCTGAGAAATCCCTATCACCATGGCAAGCTCAACTGTTAATAGCCACGAGCACAAAGCAAAATCACTGAGCAGCAGTCACATAAGAAGTGGGCTTGTTAGCAGTTTGCCCAGCAGCTGGCCTGGACAGAGACAATGAGAGTGGCAATATGGAAGATGGTTTATCAGGGCTGAGAAAGTCTTTGCTTTATCATAGGCAGAATGCTAGAGGCGTGAGCTGTGTCACTGCCTTAAGGACAGTATATAGAGTACAGGTACACTGGAGATCCACGAGAACGCATTCATTCCATCAGGTTAAACTTCTGGGAGCTAGGGTACCTGCAGCAATTGAGGCAAATCATATGGGAATCTTTCTATTCCTAAGAATTAAGGATCCTACAGGGCTGGGATCAGCAAATTTTTTCTATTAAGGGCCAGATAGCAAACATATTAGATTTTGTGGGCCATATGGTCTCTGTTACAACTATTCAGCTCTGCCTTTGAACTACAAAAGCATCCATAAATAGTACATAAACAAAGGGGCATGGATACATTCCCATGAAACTTTACTAAAACAAGTGGTAGCCAGATTGGACCACAGGCCATAGTTTGCTAACCACTGCTATAGGACAAAAGTCCTTTTTAAAGCCAACTTTTTAAAAAATAGAAGTGCGTTTGTGGGTTCCAAACAGAAAAGGGAACAAAACAAGACTAAAGAGAGCCCTGCATATGTAAAAGGCATTCTAACCCTTAGAAATACATTGAAACCATTTACCATTGAAAATAAAGTGACAGTACATGTACAGATCACTTTGACCTATTTTCTTCCAATGATTGATACTGTACCAAAGTTAAAGTCCTTCAATAAGCTTAACATTGAATAGTCTATCAGTCATGGCAGGCTAAGTTAGGTTACTATAGTAAACCCCCAAAGCAATGTAGCTTAAAACAACAAAAGTTTATTTCTGGCTCATGCTACATATGTGGGTCAGTAGGGCACTCTGATGGCTGTCGCTCCTCTAGGACTCAGCTGACAGAACAACCTGTCTCCAATGGTGCTGATCATGGTGCCAGAAGGAAAATGGCCCAGGAGGGTCACACCCCAGCAACGGAATGCTCAGACACACTAGACAGAACTAATTACACGGCTCCACCTCACACTACGTGGCCAGGAAGTGAAATTCCATCAGGCAACAGAAGATGAAGAGTGATGATTATGCAATGAGCTGCATGAATGATTATTATATAGTAATGGTTAATCCACTTTTACCTAAATAATCACAAAAATGAGGCTCTCTGATTTTAAAAAATAATGTCTGATTAATTGGTTAGCCAAAAACCACTGTCAACTTCATCTAAATTAAAATTTCAAATTGTTTGGCATATTTTTCCTTAGTGTCTAAGGATTTGGAAATCGCAGCTCATCATTATGAATACCAATTCTTAATGCCCACATTGGTAGATGCAGAGGATATAGGAGTGTTTATTGACCATAGGACATAACCAGAAACTCATGAGGAGCAGGGCTCTTCCAGCAAGTTTTCACGGCAGGATACACAGTGGGGTTTTGCCACATCCCACACTGGCACCAGCATATATTTTACAGCTCTTTAGTTCACTACCATAGTTTTCTATTGTAGATCACCATTGATGGTATAGCAGGTGCTGTTAAATGTTCCCCCCACGTACACGTAGATTCCTTTACCATTTTCATGCATACCATGCAGCTAGCTGGTGTACTTTCACTCCCAAAAGTCAGCAACTGTGTTTTTCTTCTCTTTTTTGGAGTACTGCCCTCAGGTTACTGGAACTCCATTTGAGAGCCAGGTGTCCTGGGAGGCAGCCTTAACCAGTGACTGACTGGTGCAGCAAGACTCTGGTCAGGGAATTCTTGATCAGGAAAACTCTACAGTCCATTTTCAAAGCAGCTCTGTGGAGTTGCTTGGTACCCTTCCCTTGCTGGTCTCACTTCCCCACTTCACTTACCACTTCTTTCCTGGCAATACTTCCTAATAAATTATTTTCACACAAGTCCTCATATCAGGGTCTGTTACTGAGGCAGCTAGACTAAAAACAGTCTGAAGATAGTAAGACTGCAAGGTGATATAAAAAAGGCCAGAATTTGGACTCAGAAGACTCCAAATGACAAAGTGCTAGCTCTACAACTTACTAGATAATGACAGTCTCTATCAGCACTGCTAAAACTAGAAATAATGGTTCCTACCATAACACTTGTGTGACAATCAAATACATATGACTACAATAGTACATGTGAAAGTACTTTATAAGCTAGAGGATACTACATTCTGAAGAAGTTAGTTCATTTAAAGACAGCTGTTTCTCAGCTTCAACCTGTAATTGTGACTATGTCCCACCTGTCTACAAACAGAAACTTTGTAGAGTGGTGGTTCTCAGACTGTAGCATCCATCATAATCATTTGGAGGGCTGTCAAAACAGTTTGAAAGGCTCCACCCCCAGAAGTTTTGATTCAATAGGCCTGAGGTAGAGCCCAAGAATCTGCATTTCTAACAAGTTCCCGGTGACTACTGATGCTGCTGATCTGGAGACCTCATTTTGAGAACCACTGTTATAAGGAAAACTTCAACCACCTCTGCAGAGTGGGTCTGATAAAAGCTTACAATGGTTCTACCTTACCCTAGAAAGATTTTTCTAGGAGACAAACACTAAGCTTTAAAAAACTTATTGTGAGATTTTGTTTCCCGTGTTATGGATTATCCTCATCTTATAAAATAACATGTGCAAGCAAAGTTGGCTGTAAAGAAATTTCCTCTAGAGGAAACGCTATATTCAATCTCAATCCCATAATAGCTTGCATTTAGTTAAAAAAAGAAAAAAAAAGAGGTTCAGAGAGCTGCCAGTCTGGTGTCATGAATGATAGATGTTAAAGTAACAAAAACAACAATTTGTCCACTACTGAAATGCATTGGGTAATGTTCAAAGCACTTTACATGGATTAATAATTTACTTATCACAATAACCCATGAAGCAGATAATACAACTATCATCTTCATTTTATAGATGAGGCAGTTGAATCAGAGAGATTCTTAGTCAAGAAAGCTACCCAGAGCCATACAGATAATAAATGTCAGAATTGGGACTCAAGCAGACCACCACATCCTGCGCCAGCATCGCAGGTACCCAGGCGGCGCATGTTCGCTTCCCTCTCGGCCCCAGGATGATCGGCCGGAAGACACTCTACTCCCTCCCCCCAAGCCCTACCAGGAAGCGGCGCATCCGCAGCCCCAAGCCGGGAGACCCGGGGACTGGCATAGCGTGGCAGTGGCAGCCGTAGCTGAGGAAAGGCAGGGTGCACCGCTAGTCCGGCCAAGAACGCCAGAACGGAACAGGACCCCGGCACACTGTCCTCATCAACGCAGAGCTCCGGGCAGTTGGTCCGCACCCAGAAGAACAAGGCTGCGGCCCTGCTCAGGCTTGCGGCCCCCAACGTGCCAGTGGGTTTGGGTGAAAGCTGGAAGGGGCATTTCACGGGAGGAGTTCGGAAAACCGTGTTTTATAGAGCTGACGGGATTTGTTACAGAAGAAAGAGGACATTACACTGTTATATCCGCCCCGCCCCGCCCACACCAAGTCTTCACGTGGACCAAAATGTGTGACATAGGAGACATGAAGTTTGTCATCCTGGGACAAGATCCATGTCATGAACCCAATCAAGCTCATGGTCTCTGCTTTAGTGTTCAAAGACCTGTTCCACCTCGATCCAGTTTGGAAAGCATTTATAAAGAGCTGTCTACAGACATAGACGGATTTGTTCATCCCGGTCATGGAGATTTATCTGGGTGGGCCAAACAAGGTGCTCTCCTACTCAAGGCTGTCCTCGGTCTGGGTGCATTAGGCCAATTCTCCTAAGGAGAAAGGTTGGAAGCAATTTACCCAGGCAGTTGTGTCCTGGCTAAATCAGAACTCAAATGGCCTCATCTCCTTGATCCCCTCTGGGGTTCTTATGCTCAGAAGAATAGCAGCCCACAAACAGGAAGCGCCACCACGTGCTGCAGACTGCCCACCCCTCCCCATTGTGTACAGAGGGTTCTTTGGATGCAGACATTTTTCTAAAACCAACGAGCTGCTGCAGAAGTCTGGCAAGAAGCCCATCAACTGGAAGGATCTGTGATCCTGAACAGGGGGAGGTGTGATGGTCTCCAGGCACTTTTTAGAAGTTTGTCAGTGACAAAGTCGAACTGGAAAAATAATTTCCCACCCTGGCTGGTGTGGTTTAGTGAATCGAGTGCTGGCCTGTGATCCGAAGTTGTCACAGGTTCTTTCCCAGCCAGGGAACATGCCTGGGTTGCAGGCTGAGTCCCCGGTGGGGAGTGCATGGGAGGCAACCACACACTGATGTTTCTCTCCTTCTCTTTCTCCCTCCTTTCCCCTCTTTCTAAAAATAAATAAATAAAATCTTTAAAAATAATTTCTCTCGTGATTCTTAAGCACTCGGCATATGGGGGGAGAAGGCTTCGGTAAAGCAGCCATGAGCCAGGCTACCCAGGAGTGGTGGTAGCTTTATCCAGCAAAGACTGTATCCTGGGACCACATGACTGTCTTTGCAATGCGGCTTTGGCCTAGAATGTGCGTCAAAGCTCTTGGGAGGGAGGGGAGGTCAAACACTCGACTCTCCTCCCCTCTCTTTGCTTTATGGTTAAAGATGAGGAGATTACCACCTTTTTGGTATTTATAAATTGCTGCTACTTGTTTTTACCTGTAGGTTACACTTTAAGTGATAAGGTGTTGGGTGTTTTTACTTAGAAAGGCTCCCTTTGTACATCCTGTTGTTCCAGTCTGGGCCAGGTTCCTCCTTAATGGAAATAGGAGGTTTTTTTGTTTTTGTTTTTTTTGACCAGTTCCCAGAAATTAGGGCTCAATTTCCTGATTGTAGCAGAGGTGAAAAGTCTTAAGGGGCAATCCTTGGTGAGCCTTCAGGCGCATAGAGGTGAAGAGAAGTGGGCTGGGCCTTGTTTATACTGTTATCTGTTTTCTGAGTGTTTCTAGGAATAAGCAGTAGAAATTGAAGAGGAAGGAGGAGGATTTTTTTTAAGGTTTTATTATTTATTTATTTATTTTAGAGAGAGGGGAAGGGAGGGAGAGAGGGAGAAAGACATCAGTGTGTGGTTGCCTCTTGAGCACCCCCTCCTGGGGACTTGGCCCACAACCCAGGTATGTGCCCTGACTGGGAATCAAACAGGTGTCCCTTTGGTTTGCAGGCTGGCACTCAATCCACTGAGCCACACCAGCCAGGGAGGATTTTTTTCCTTTTTTTTTTAAAGATGAAATAGTTTACTTTTCTCCCAGGTGTATCCTGAACTTGGTTTTCAAGACAGCATACTGCCAAATGCTGTTTTATATGGACTGAAATCACTTTGGGATATCTGCTGTAACACTGGGGAATTTCACTGTAAAAAAAAATACTTTTGCAGGTGTGTGTGTCTGTGTATTTCAAATCCTTTCATTAAGGAGATGATCTTTAGGTCTGCATCTCCATCCCAGATCCTGCTAGAGATGCTGTTTTGCTGTTAGCTGGGTTCAAAGTTAAACCTCCCACAGTTTGGTAATAAAAGGTTTCTGAAGTTTAAAAAAAGAAAAAAGAAGAACTGGGACTCAAACCCAGGCAGTCTGGCTCTACAGTCCACAGTCTTAAATCAAAAACAATACTGCATCATGGATGATTTTTTTAAAAACTCTGCCCAGTTTTACAAAATTTTAACTCTATAATCTTTCTTCTTATTGGCTCCCCTTTACATAGATACCTTCCATTCCTATGTGGGCCATATGATCAAGCGTGGAGATACCCCAAAGCATAGACATGGCTGCTAGGAAGCTTGCCAGTTGCTTTGCCAGCAGGTGGATAGTTACTCACAATGCTGGGCTGTAATACAATCCTACAAACAGCTATTAAATATGGTATGCACTCAACATGAACAGTACCAGAACTGAGAAATAACTGAAAAGGAACAATAGTTTTAAAAAAGGAAAAGAAAAACTGAGGAGTAATAAACAGCAAACATACTAACATCACTGATCCACTCTATTTTATTTTTTCTTTTGTTATTGTTTGTTATTACAATTGTCCCAATTTTCGCCCTTTGCCCCCCTGCGCCCATCGCATCCCCCATTCCCACAGTCAATCCCCTCACTGTTGTCTGTGTCCACGGGTCATGCATATGCAACTAGTACATGCTTTGGCTATTGCCTTCACCTTCTTTCAACCAGTCCCTATCTATCCCCTCCCCTCTTACATCTGTCAGTCTGTTCCATGATCCTATGCCTCTGGTTCTATTTTGGTCCTTAGTTTGTTTTGTTCATTAGATTCCATTTATAAGTGAGATCACATTGTATTTGTCTTTTATTGACTGGCTTATTTCACTTAGCATAATCATCTCCAGTTCTGTCCATGCGGTCACAAAAGGTAAGAATTCCTTCTTTCCTACTTCTGCATAGTATTCTATTGTGTAAATGTACAACAGCTTTTTTATCCACTCATCTACTGATGGGTACTTAGGCTGTTTCCAGATCTTGGCTATTATAAATAATGTTGCTATGAACATAGTGTGCATATATTTTTTTGAACTGGCATTTCAAGAGTCTCAGGATATACTTCCAGAAGTGGAATCGCCGGGTCAAAAGGCAGTTCCATTTTTACTTTTTTGAGGAAATTCCATACTGTTTCCACAGCAGCTGTACCAGCCTGCATTCCCACCAACAGTGCACTAGGGTTCCCTTTTTCCATATCCTTGCCAGCTCTTGTTGTTTGTTGATTTATGAATGATAGCCATTTTGGCATATGTGAGGTGATATTTCATCATAGTTTTAATGTGCATCTCTCTGATGGCTAGTGATGTTGAGGATCTTTTCATATGTCTCTGGGCCCTCTGTATGCCCTCCTTGGAGAAGTGTCTATTCCGGTCCCTGGCCCATTTTTTTAATTGGGTTGTTTGTTTTCCTGATGTTGAGTCATATGAGTTCTTTATATATTTTGGAGATTAAACCTTTGTGTGGTGTATCACTGGCAAATATGTTCTCCTATACAATGGATTCCCTTTTCATTTTGGTGATGGCTTCTTTAGTGTGCAGAAACTTTATTTGATGTAGTCCCATTTGTTCATTTGTTTTCCTTTGTTTTCCTTGCCCTAGGAGATATATCAGCAAAAATATCGCTATGTGAAATATCTGAAATTTTACTGCCTATGTTTTCCTTTAGGATTTTTATGGTAATGCAACTTATATTTAAATCTTTTTTTCATTTTGAGTTGATTCTGATCTATGGTATAAGCTGATGGTATAGTTTCTTTTTTTTTTGCAAGTACTTGTCCAGTTCTTGAACACCATTTATTGAAGAGGCTGCCTTTACTCCATTTTATGCTCTGCTTCCTTTGTCAAATATTAATTGACCATAAAGGCATGGGTTTATTTCTGGGCTCTCTATTCTGTTCCATTGATCTATGTGTCTGTTCTTATGCCAGTACCAGACTATTTTGATTGACCCACTCTATTTTAAAGATGGTCTGCATGATATACTGATTTATTAAAGAAATGTGCTTTTAAACTTTCAATGTATTTTATAAATATAACACAAAGAACAAATTAAAATCTCTCTCTATAGCTAGAAATCAGCCTAGGGCTAGATTAAAGAGAAGATTAATAGGATACTGTCAGCTCTCAGTTAAGTCCTATTAAGACCCCACACAAAGAAAGCACAATACAGTATAAATATAAATAAAACAGAGAGGAAGAGGCACATTGGCTTGGGCCTTAGGTTGTTCAAGGAGTTCACATATGGTTCTGGGAGTCAGAAAAAGAAGAGAAGGTTGAGGAGAGAGCTTGTCTGCCCTCTCTTAGATTCAGAGATTAGCATGTTAGCTAGGAAAATTACTGATGCCCACAAGAAGTAATTTGCTCAGGGTCATAGAGCAAGTTAGTGGTAAAGAGGGATGTACACCTTTATCCAAATTTTCTATCCACTTGTACCCTTAGGTACTTGTAGGAGATCATCCTGATTTCTCTTGGTCTATTTTGCACAGGGTCTCCATTGCTGGTGTTTCAGCCTTGCTTCACCAGGCAAACTCTAAAGCTACATGTAAGAGTAACACCTGCAACCAAACTCTATCACCCTGACACACTGTAGCATTTAATAGGGTCTGAAGAAAGGTGGAGACTATCCTCATTTTAACAAAATCCTCTGCTGGGTCTACCAGAAAGCAGTATGATGAGTATCATTCTCAAACTGAGCTGAGAGACCCATTCACAAGCACCTCACCTCTCAGCATCTCAGAGCATGTACGGGAAAAAACGCCCCAGGAAAGAGCTTTAAAATGTATTTTAACGTCACATGTAGGACTTCTGAGGTGTTGGTAATGTTCTATTTCTTGATATGGATGCTGGTTGCATGGGTATGCTAAGCTTGTGAAAATTCAAGTGGACAGAAAATTTGAGCTGTACACTTTTGTGCATTTTTTGTATGTATATTTCAATAAAAAATTTTTTAAAGTAGTTCCGTTTTCTCTCCAGCAAAAAAAAAAAAAATGACACGTATCTGCTAAAGAATCTTTTGACCACATAGTCTCTTCTACCTCAGAAGCTTGTTCGTGGCATCAATTGAGCCAGAGGAGAGATTGTGAACTTTGGCTGGAGCAACAGCGGGGGCTCAGGCCACGTTCTCTGAGGGCTTCGGAAGCCTTCCCCAACACCCGTCTACTTCGGCAGAGCGACATCATGGGGGAGGAAGGAAGGAGGAGTGTTTCTTCTCTAGCCTTCAGCTTCCTCTTTGTCCCTACTCCCTGCTTCCAAAATGCCCCATCCACTCCCATTAGCCTCGGCAACATATCATGCCAAAGAGCAGCAGTCCCAGGACCTGGGTCCTTAGGTCTGGGAATGCCCTGGACTATCACAAGCAAACCTGAGCAGGTCCCTGCGGTACTGAAGGGGAAGGAGTATCACACATCTAAGGCTGCAGCTGGGACATGGCCACCACACACAACACACAGTCTGCACTCAGCTAACACCGGCTGAATAAAAGGAGGCATACTCAGTGGGCTGATTCTAGAACATGCACAATAAATGTGTGCTAAGTAAAATTAAATGATGGCTGTTCTCTATGTCTCCCCTAAATTCTGCCTGCATTAAGTCTGCATTTTTTGACCTTCAGCCACTATGAATATCACCAGGTCAGTATCCTCCACATGGCACTGTTTTCCTCTTGTTTAATGTGCTCACGAGGGCTCTTTAGCACCTTTTGTAATGGGTCCCACCAGGCAGCACTCTGAGAGGCAGCCCAGTAAGACAAAGCTGCTTCAAGTTGTTTGAGTTGCTAACACTTTTATAGGAGAAGGAAACAAGCCTGGAGGATGAAGTTTCTGTTTTTAACTCTCATTCCTGCCTAAATGGAAAAAGCTTGCCTGCAACCATGCTGCTAGGAGCAAATTTCCTGTTTTTAGTATTGTTTAGTCTGAATGGGTCTCTAGAGACCAATCTTAATGTAGGAGAAGCAAATGAGCTGAGCCCCCAAGAAAGTTTCAGTTTCGTAGCCGGGTTCAGCTGGCGCAGCTGAAGCCCATACCATTCTCAGGATCCAAGGTCTAGTTAAAGAGATTAGTTTTGTGTCGATCTGAACAGCATCTGTCTCGTGCATACCGCCAACAGGGGCCTTCCTCCCTTGAGTTACACTTCCCTCCTCCAACCCTGAAAACTAGTTTGCAGAAGGGAAGAACTGCGTGGTAGAATCTCAAAATCTCTAGCCGCACTGGTCTTGGGGCACTCTTGCACCACAGCCCCTCATATCAAGTCACTTCAACCAAATAAACAAAGTGTGACTCCAGTCTCAGCCAACTGCCCTTGACCAAAGTGCATGCAAAAGACAAAAAAATAAAACAATGGAAAAGAGACCTGACCGTGGTAAGCACTTAGCTCAACAATTACCCGTTGGCAACACCCCAAAAATGTACTGACAAAACCTGGACAGTCACTCAAGAACTTGGGACTGATTTTCAAGGAAGCATAGTTAATAAGTCTCTAAATTCTAACAGAGCTGATAAATGCCTAAGAGATTCATTCTCTCTGGTGTATAAATGTTTCTTTGTGGAAGATATTGAGCAGATGAGGTTCATCTTTGCTGAAACATAAATATTTGGAAATTAAAGCTGGTAGAATTTAGGATAACCTAGAAAACAATGTAGGGTTTCATTTAATTAAAAAAGCATATATTAAGATTCTTCTGGATTCGATCTGAAGGTCCTGCACTCATTTTTTCCCTCCCCAACATGAAACTGGACACTCCAGGGTACTTCACAGATGAAAAAGGACCTACTCGGAGAAAGAGGCACCAGGAAACACTGAGTTGTGCTGGGAAGGAAGCACACTGGCTGTCAAGGTTAGTGCACATACCCCTGACTGCTTCCTGGGCATCTCTGCTTATATTTCACCATTTTTAAAGTGCACTTCAACACCTGGTCCCTGGGTCAGACTAGATGAAGTGAAGCATCCATTTACTATGAAGCGTGTCTTGAGTCTCAGCGAGTGGTTGGGTCAATTAGAGCTATGTAGGGAATTCAGAACAGGACACTCTGACTGCATCTGTACACAAGCATTTGCTTCAGACACAAAACTAAAAAGAGGCAATGCCCCCCATATCTCAGAGAGAGGCATCAATAGGGAGGTTTGAAAACACATGTTCCTTATTCATGACTCTGGGTCCTTTCCTATAGTAAATGCAAATCTTAACAGTCCAAATTTTTCTAATTGTCAGCTCATTCATGTTGTACTTTAAATATTAGAGGCAAACACACAGGGGGAGTTAGCTCCCAAAGCAGGCAGCAGGGAGCAGTGGAAAGAGCAAGGGCTTTGAAGGCAGCAGATCGGGGTTCCAATCTACATTCCACCTTTAGTAGTGTAGCTGTGGACAAGTTATCTAACCTCTCTGAGCCTCAGTTTTCATGTGTGTACAGCAGAGGTGACAATAAACCACTTCACAGGGTTGTTGTGAAGGGTGAATAAGTCAGATACTTAGTTCAGTACCTGGAACAGAGTATGTTCTCAAAAAGCCCACTTAAGCAAGTAGGGCGCAAGAACATTTTCCAAACCCCAAAATCAAATCTCTAATCTGCATGGGAATGTTTCCAGATACTTATGAGGGAGGAAGTTGCTTCTATTTTCTTAAAATCTCTGCTGGGTAGACAAGGAAAAGCAATACCAGCAAGAAACCACTACATATTTGAATTTTAAACCACAAAACCGCCACAAGCAAGATGGGGTTATTTTAATATGGGAAAAATAGTAAAGGGGGAAAAAAGTAATTAAGGGTTTCCATTCCTGTCAGATCTCTTCTAATCCTAGCAGAATCACTGTATCAATTGCATGGAAGCTGTATTGATTTGCAAGTATCCCCAGAATGCACTTGTATTTTGTCTAATTGCCTAACCACAGAGACAAGAGTTGAGCAATGAAATGACTAACAAGGAATAATCCCCCACTTCTAGAAAGAGAAGCAAGGAAAACTAGTTTGAACCCACTCTTCTCTTTACCTCTTCTCCCCCTGGGGACACGATATAAGAGGCTGTTAGTATACGAAAGATGACCTTATGAGTGAGTCCATCCGTTTCTGCTCTGCGACCAACTCCCCAGGGGCTCTGCCTTTTCCAACTTCTACATACAAACTGAGGGATGCCTAGGCACATCTGGTCACCATTTCATTTCAGGCTTCTATTGTGTTTAGCCTTTGCACGGGAATGAATTTCTAAATAGCTCACGTTCCCCTGTCTCACACTTGAAAAATGAGAAACCATCAACTCTGCCTTTCCTGCAGAGAGAAAAGAGGTTTTCATTGAACCCACCTCCCTCCATAATGATCGTACATCAAGTTAACATACTAAATAGCCAGTCTCAATAAAGTGATTCATACACCTATTTTATTATAAGACTAAATGCTATCTAGAATGAAACCTAAAAGGAAGCTCCAAGATTAGTGAAGAATTTATATGATGCTTTGAGAAGTCTCTGACCTTTTTGGAAACTCTCAAGCTACGTGGTTAAATCTCCTTATGTGAAGCACCAATTTCAAGTCTTAGGAAATGTCTTTCCTGCCCTTCGAAGAGAACTACAGGTTTAAATCCTATTCAATCTTGAATAAAGCAATCATGTTGTAAACTAGATTTTGACAATTTCTCCTCCCCAGCCCCCCAAATAAAGGCCTACCTCCCTCCAAGTTTTTTAAAACACTTGATTAAAGTATTTATTATAGTACTAGCCACACTGTGAAGTAATTATCTTTATATGTCTATCTCCCTTGAGAACTATGAATTTTAAACGGGTAATTATGAACAAGGTAAAATAATCACATATTATATGACCTTAATGACCTTTCACAAATAAAAGAAACATCAAATTTAATGTTGGTTTAAGGAAGAGGTGAGAAAAAGGGACCAACCAAGTAGAAGTAGACAAAGATATAAGCAGGTTGCTGCCTCTTCATCTCCACACCTGTTCCGAATTCTGAAAAGGCTATTTTTGCTGGAAGTTGAGCACATGTAACTAACTGTATGTTAACCAAAGAATAATTAGAGGGATTGAACAAAAAGAAAAAAGGACTCAAGACATGGACAACAATGTGGTGATTGCTAGGGGGAGAAGGGTGTAAGGGGACTAAATGGTAATCGAAAAATATATAATAAAGATTTTTTTTTAAATGGTATCGACTACCCCTAACTTCAGGCCAAACTCCTGTCCCAAAAAATGTGGTTCAGAAAGAACAGCAAGCAGCAACAAGGATGTTGGATAGCCAAAACCAACAACTTGAAATGCTCCAAAATGTTTTATAGCAAATTATCAATTTCCTTTTTGTTTGGTTTAAAATATAAGGAAAAGTCTCCTGTCCACAGAAACCACAGCATACTATCACTATGTCTGGCAAAAGCACGGCTTGCCTTGATTTAGGAGACAATGATAAATTAAAGTTAGCTCGGCTAGAGTCCCTAGAGTAAATCACAAAGCAATGTGGGTCATCTGCTCACACCAGACCTCATGCTATGTGGTTTTTGAGATAGAAAACAAATACAGTTTCCATTTTTGCAGTGCCCAAGCCAGCATTGCTGAAAGAGAATATACTAACAGACAGAAGGAAAATGACACCAGATGGAATTATGGACCTACAAAAAAGAAATGAAGAGCACTAGAACTGGTAACTACATCAGTAAATATATTAGTTTTTTTTATTATTTAAAGTCTTTAAAAGACAATTTACGGTTTAAACAAAATTATTAATAATGAATTATGGAATTTATAATATATGTCGACATAAAATGTATGACTTGATAGTACAAAGACCAAGAAAAGAGAAATAGAAATATCCTAGTGAATTTTAACTTATGCAAGAAGTAGTATGTTATTACTTGAAGGTAGACTGTGATAAGTTAGAAATGTATACTGAGTTTAAACTCTAAAGCAACCACTAACAAAACAAAGAGTGATAGCTAATAAACGAACGCAGGTAAAATGAAATCATTAAAAATACTCAACTCAAAAGAAGGCAGAAAAATATTAAATGAGAAAGAAAGAACATAGAAGACAAACAGAAAACAAATAGCATAATGATTGTCATAACTATGTCAGTAATTGCACTAAATTTAAGTGGACTAAAAAACCCTAATTAAAAGACAGAGATGGTCTGATTAGGAAAACAAGACTCAACTACATATATGATCTGAAATGTCTCTAAGATATATTGACTGAACAAGGAAAGATGCAGAATAATCTGTGTGCTGCCATTTTTTAAAGAGAATAAATATATAGCTACATGCTTATATTTGCATGGAATTCTCTAGGACTATATACAAGAAATTGATAACAATGTTTGCCTCATCATAGGGGAAGGAGATGGGGTAGAAAGATTTAATTTTTACTGTATAATCCTTTTGTACTGTTTTTTTGTGACATGCATATATTACTTACTTTTTAATTAATAAATTACAGTATTTCAAGAAAAACATTTTTATTAAAGAATTAAGAGCAGAAGATACTTTCATTGGCAACATGAAAAACTCTGCAAAGACATCTATCTCAGGACAGAAACAACAGAAAATGTAATACAAAAGTAATAATACCAATTGATATTTACTTAATATTTCTTTTTCCAAAGTTCTCTTGAGCATAATACTTCATTTTATTCTAACAATATTCCTATGATGTTGGTAGGAAAATTATCACTCTTTCTTGAAAGATAAGAAAACTGAGACTATTTAAATCACATAATATAAAGTTTGTTCCACTAGACCAAAGCCATTAAGGTTTGCTTGAGATGGCAGTTATATAAGTGGGTATGTCAGAGTCTAACACAGCTTCTTTGCCCAGTCAGCCGGACATAAAAGTAAGAAAAATGTGAATCAGGAGACAATGCACATTTTATAGCCAAGGCAAAAGCACAGTTAAGTGGGCCTTGTGAAAAACAGTTATTAATTCCTTAGCAAGGTAGAATCTATCATGTACTCCAGAATCTCATTACTAAAATGTGGTCCTCAGCCCAGCATCTTCAGCTCTACCCCAGGCCTCTTGGTTTTGACTCTTCTTCACATGAACATTTATTGCCTGGTGATTTTTTTTAAATGCAGATTTTGATTCAGTACATTTGAGTGGGATCTGAAAGTACACATTTGCCATGAGCTCTACACAAAGGTCCACACTTTGAGAAGCAAGGCAGAACAACCCCAGGCTCTCTACATCTGTGTTCCCAAATACTAGGAAGCACATCCTCTTTCTCTTACTATAAGCAGGTATCTGGACACTCACAGACTTAGTAAAGTTCAATGAGTGTGCACATATTGGGTTGGCCAAAAAGTTCATTTAGTTTTTTCCTTACAATGGCTCTAGTAGTGCTCCGTTGTCTTTAACTTCATTTGAAACAATATTTTTAGATTATATTGTGACAGCTGTCATATTAGCATGCATCTAAAAAAGACATGAAAATTGGTTAATTTTTATGCAGCCATTTTAATACTGAAGATGGAAGAAAATAAGCAACATTTTCGGTGTATTATGCTTTATTATTTCAAGAAGGGTAAAAAATACAACTGAAATAAAAAAAGATTTGTACACTGTATGGAGAAGGTACTGTGACTGATCAAACATGTCAAAAGTGGTTTTTGAAGTTTCTTGGTACTTCACTGCATTGGAGGAGGTACTTTATGCATTGGAGGATGTGTAGCAGCACCCCGGCCTCTCCTCACTAGAAGCCAATAACAGGAGATAGCCAACATACTCAAAATGTGAAAATGAAAAATACAACTTTTATTTTATGGAAAAAAATAAACAGACTTTTTGGCCAACTGAATACATAAGGAAAAACCAGTAATGTGCTCCTAGGGCTATTTCTCTACAAGAAAGTGGCTTAAATGTTAAAATCAGAACACTTCTACCACCTGGAACAAGAACAGATCTGTATGTTGGCCCACAGGTAAGCTCCTGAGAGAAAAGCAAAGATGAGATACCATGGCCCCAAGCCCAGGGTCTGGAAACAAAGACAGACAGTAGCGTCCAAGCAACAACAGGGTGGACAAAAAGATGATATGGGTGCTACAAACTTTTACAACCTCCAGAAAAGAAGGAACCTCTCAATTAGTCATTAGATTTGCTTGAAATCTGATCTGCAGAAAAGGAGATATATCTAGTGAGGTAAGGAAATTGAGCAAAACTCTGTTATGCATATACATTCTTTCTCCCTTTCTCTTTCTCTCTCCCTTTCTCTCCCTGCCCCCTGCTCAGACACACACACACAGTTCAATTACCCAGCACCTAACATACTCCTGGCATACAATAAGTAAATGTTTGTTGAATGAGTGAATGTTGCTTTTGTAACTTAGGATACCCTATCTCCTGCCCTGAGGTCAAAAATCTTCATGGCCTCCCAAAGTATCTAAAGTGAGAGTACCCATTTTCCATTTCTTGCTTCTGGAATGGGAATGATGACATGCCCGTATCTGCTGGACTCAGCTAAGTATCAAGGATGCTCTTGAGGCCAGTTTGCCACTGTGCCAGAGAAACTGTGTTTAGCCTCCGTATCTCCTAGGCGTCTGGGAAGCTCAGAGATGGAATGTGGGAGTGTGGACTCCCAGAACACTTGGAGAGATGGACACTGTGACTACATCCTCTTAGCCTCATCTTGGACTAGCACCACATAATCCCCTTGAAAACAGCTTGTACATCCGTGCCCTGAAATCTTTGCTTATGCCTTTCCCTCTGACTGAAATGACATCTTTAAAGTTCATTCAATGCAATCTATGGATAATATGTTATTCCTCTGGATTCCTGAAGTGTTTACTGTAATTACTAATCATTTCATACTGGAATGCTTGGTATTGTCAATTATTTTATGTGCCTAAACACTGGTATTCTCAACAAGACTGTACACTTTCTGAGGACAGGGATCCTATCTTAAATCATTCTATATTCCCTGCAGCACTCAAGCCCATTGTGTTGAAGCTAGTGTTGCGTCCTAAATGCTTACTGAATGAATGAAATGTCACTGTGCTAGGGAATGTGGGCTATTCAAAGATGGATGAGGTCTGATCTGCCTTCAAGGATCACTTAATATAATAAAATAGGTAAGTCATTTACCCAAAGAGCAGTAATTTAAGTTAATATACAGAAAATGTCACAAGAGTGTAACAGATACTATGAGAATATAAGGGATGGTGACGACTTTGAGGAGGAAGTATTACTTTAACTAGCTCTTGAAGAACATCTTGAATGGCAGGAACTAGAAGATGAAATAGTTTAATATATTTTAGAAAGAAGCCAGCATGAGCAAAAGCAGGGAAGTACATGGCATTTGGGGGAAGAGCAATAACCAAAATAACCAGGAAAGTCTAAGAAAGAAGTGAGAAAGAACTAGTCCTGTCCAACATTAAAAAGCAATGAAACAGTATTGTAAATACTTTTATGTATATTTGAAAACTTCTGAAACTATGATTCTGGCACAAGAATAGAAATAGGTCAATGGAACTAAATAGAATATTAAAGAGTCCCCACTGGAATTTAATACATGATAAAAGTGGCTTTTTACATCAGTGGAAAAAGGATGGATGTTCAATAAATGATAATGGGATTTACTCTTGACCAGAGGTTCCAGCCAAAATGGAAGCACAGATAGAAATACTTCCCTTCCTGAGGAGAATCAAGATGGCAGAAGAGTGAGTGGACGTCACACTGACCTCCTCCCAGGACCAATCTGGAATTACAACTAAATTGTGGAGAAATCACATGGAACAAACAACTGAACAATAGCAAGAGAGGAGCCCTGTAACCTCGGAGACAGAAGAATCAGCTCTAGCACAATCTAACTGGTAAGGAGTGTGGTAGAGACTCGAGAAGGCAGACAGGGCGCCCATGGGCGGCAGCACCAGAAGGATATTGATATGGCCAGTTGATCCCCCTGAGAAGAGTAGGGTCTAAACCATAAGCAGAGATCTCCAGCCTACAGCACTAGAGCCCAAAAAGTACACAGAAAACAGCCAGCTGCAAAAAGCGGGAGGGTTGCTCTCTGCCAGAGACAGGCAGCTGGAGATGCAAAGAACAGTTTAAAGAGTCAACGCATAAATTTTTATTTGCAGCCACCTTGGTCTACAGCAAAGGCAGGGGTAGAGTGGGCTAGAGACACCTGAGGAGAGACAGGGGAAGGAGGCTTTGGGGAGAAAACTGAGAGAGTAGCCGCAGGGATCCCAGTACTGACTCATCCTCCATGTGGCAGCAGCCATCTTGCTCAGGCAGAGACCATTCCCCCTGAGCGGCAGCAGCATCAGAGGATTCAATAGCCCTGCCCCCAGGTGGGGTCCCACCCGGCCCTGTGCTGTCTAAGCCACCTGCTGAGTGCAGAGTGGCAGCTACAGACAGTGGATCCCTGGCTAAAGGGGGTGCAGAGAGGTCTGGAGCCACTTGAGGAGAGATTGGGGATGGAGGATTTGGGGAGAGAACGGAGAGAAGCCGGCGGGATCCCAGTATAGACTCCTCCCCATAGGGCAGCAGTGTGAGAGGACCCAATAACCTCACCCCCAGGAGGTACTCCACCCTGCCCTGAGCTGCCCTAGATTAACAGCTGAAGGAGACAGCCACAGACAGTAGATTCCTGGAAGTCTCGAACAGACTGCCTAAGGTCAGACAGGGTCAACATCTGACATCATCACAGGCAGATCCAGAAAGTAAAAACAGAGGTCTCCAACCATAGAAGTTCACACCACAGTCAGGAAATCAAGACAGATCAACGTTAAGAATCAGAAGCAAAAAAAAAAAGAGTCCCACAAATAATGGGAAGACAAAGAAATAACCCCCACCTGAAGGGAAAGGAGGAATCCCCACAAAGAGAACTAAATGAAATAGAAGCAAGTAAACTATCAGGTATTGATTTCAAAACAACGGTTCTAAGGAAGCTAGGTGAGCTCAGACAGAATTACCAAAAACTACAGGGAAACTATGAGGAACTTACTGCAAACTATACCAGCATGAAAAAGGACATAGA
Source organism: Pteronotus mesoamericanus (assembly GCF_021234165.1). Taxonomy (NCBI): domain Eukaryota; kingdom Metazoa; phylum Chordata; class Mammalia; order Chiroptera; family Mormoopidae; genus Pteronotus; species Pteronotus mesoamericanus. Next base: position 22,203,923 of record NW_026555065.1, read on the forward strand.
AACTATCAATAAGACACAAGAGGAAATGAAGAATACAATTTCTGAATTGAAAAACACAGTAGAAGGAATCAAAATCAGGCTAGATGAAGCAGAGGATCAAATCAGTGAGCTGGAGGACAAGGTAGAAAAAAGCTTCCCGAAAGAGCACAAAAATTAAAAAAAGACTCAAAAAGAATGAAGAGGCATTGAGGGAAATGCAGGACAACCTGAAATGTAATAATATCTGGATAATAGGGATACCAGAAGGAGAAGAGGATGAGGAGGGGATAGAGAACCTGTTTGAAAAAGTAATGATGGAAAACTTCCCTCATTTGAGGAGAGAAAAAGTCACACAAGTCCAGGAAGCACAGAAAGTCCCATTCAAGAGGAACCCAATGAGGCCCACTCCAAGACACATCATCATTAAAATGGCAAATATCAAAGACAAACAGAGAATCCTAAAGCAAGGGAGAAAGAGGTAGTAACATATAAGGGAACCCCAATACAGCTAGCAGCTGACTTGTCAACAGAAACACTGCAAGCCAGAAGGCAATGGCAAGAAATATTCCAAGTCATGAAAAGCAAAGGCCTGCAACCAAGTCTGCTCTACTCAGCAAGGTTCTCAATTAAAATGGAAAGCAAAATAAGGAATTTCCCAGACAAAAGACAGCTAAAAGTATACACCTCCACCAAACCAGCACCGCAAAATATGCTAAAGGGACTGCTCTAAGAAGATGAAGAAAAAGAGCCTATGAATACCCAGTTCCTTTCACAGTTGACAATACTTGATATTACCAATATTTTTTAATACATATTAATCTGATTGTGACAATGATGTGTTATTTTAATTGTTCCTTTATTATTTGTTGAAACTAAACCTGTTTTGGTATATTTCTTGCCTATTTCTATTATTGTTTTAAGAAGCTTTAAATGACTGGTATTCTTTATCCATTTTTTGATTAAATGTTTGTACAATTTTTTCCCTAAAAAAACAAACCATTAACCCTTTTTTAGATGTGTTGCAAATACTTTCCTATTCTATTACTTGTCCTTTAACCTTTTTATATGCATATCACTGTACAGTCTTAAATGTTTAACATAGCCATATTGTCAGTATTTACTTGACAGCTTCTGGGTTTGAATATTTTACTTCAAGGTAAGAAAAATATTAGTTTGTATTTTTTCCTAAAACTCCTTAGATTCTACATATTGATTTTTAACTCACCAGAGTATTTTTTTGTATAATGTGTGAAATAGGGCTCTATATTTGTTTTATTCAAGTAATAGCAGTCCATGTACCTTACTTGTTGAATAAGCCTTATTTCCCCCATTGATTTGAAATATCAATTTAATCATATATTGCATTGTTAGACAGATATATACATTTGTCTCTAGAATGCTCATTATATTTCATTGATCTACTTGATTATTTCTGTGCTGGTGTCACATTGCTTTAATTGCTGAAACTTTATAATGGTTTTAAAGTTTTTAAATATTTTATAATTAACTTTGACATTTAAAATAAATAAATAAATAAAATCTGCCTTTAAGAAGGGAGGGAAGGAGAGAGGGAAGGAAGGAAGGAAGGGAGAAAGAGAGAGAGAGAAAGATGGAACTCCTACCTTTCGCGACAACATGGATGGAACTGGAGAATATTAAGCTAAGTGAAATAAGCCTGTTGATGAAAGACAAATATCATAGGATCTCACCAATAAGTGGACTCTATTCAACAAAATAAACTAACAAAATAAACCACAGGAATGGAAACATGCAGCAGACTGAAAGTGACCAGAGGGGATGGGGAAAGAGAGCAATGGTGGAAAGAAGGGGAAGGGACTAGACAAAGAACATGTATGAATGATCCATGGACATGGACAACAGAGTGGGAATTGACTGTGGGAGTGGGGGGTGGGGGTGGGATGGGTGGAGAGGGGTAAAGGAGGAAAAGTTGAGACAACTGTAATAGAATAAACATGATTTAAAAATTAAAGAAACACTTCCCTTCCTCACACAACCAAAAGAAAGGTAACAAATTCAAAAACAAAAAACCACCAGAACTACCAGAAAAAAGGTACCTGGGAACCCACCTGTGTCAGTGTACCAGCTGGCCTTGTTGTGGGAGGCTGCATTTGGCTTCTGTGAAATTTTGGGGAAGATTCTTCCAACACACTTGCCCATTTCACAATGGGTGATTTACAAGCGCACCTGCCAACACCCCACTGAGTGGTCAGCAGTTTTTGACTAAAAAGGGTATGGCCCCCATGCCCCACCCTCCCTATTCACCTGATCCTGCCCCAAGCCATTATTTTTTTTTGTTTCCCCAGATGAAAAAAAAAAAAAAAAAAAAAGCCTTTAGAAGGGAAACATTTGGCCCATGTGGAAAAGGTGAAACAAAAAAATGGCAGAAGCACTAAAAGGCATCAAAATCGATGAGTTCAAAACGTGTTTTGAGCAGTGGAAAAAAATGTCTTGATAGATGTATTGCATCAGATGGAGAATACTTGGAAGGTGACTGAACTTTAAACATGTAAGAATCTACAGTTTTTTATAAATAAATTGCAGGGGTTTTTTGGGGTCTTCCCTTATACTTTTATAATCTCAGAATATAAGGCTTTTTTAAGCTTCACACACCAGGAAGCCATATAGAAAATTTGATAAATTCAACTACATTTAAAAACAAACAGGGGGTTGGGGGGATTACTGTAAAGAGAACAAAAACAAAAGGAAAAACACAGAAAATATTTGCAATATCTATAACATATGGATTAACTTCCTTAATGTGCTAACTTCTCTTAAAAATAAGTAAGAAAAAGATGAACAATATGGTAGAAAACTGGGGAAAACACATGAACACATAATTCAAAGGAAAGAAAAGATACAATGGCCAAGACACACACACAAAAAATGCTCAACTTCAGTTATAATAGAAGAAAACACAACAAGTTTAACATTTCATATAATAAGGGCTTGGTGATGATGAACTCCTTTAATTTGACCTTATCTGCCCTTCCATTCTAAATGAGAGCTTTGCTGGATAGAGTCATCTAGGATGTAGGTCCTTGTCTTTCATGACTTTGAATACTTCTTTCCAGCCTCTTTTTCCCTGTAAGGTTTCTTCTGAGAAAGCAGCTGATAGTCTTAGGGAAACTCCTTTTCTTTTGCTGCTTTTAAGATTCTCTTGTTATCTTAAATCTTGGGTAATGTCATTATGATGTGCCTTGGTGTGTGCTTCCTTGGGTCCAACTTCTTTGGGTCTCTCTGAGCTTCCTGGATCTCCTGGAAGTCTATTTCCTTGGCCAGATTAGGGAAGTTCTCCTTCATCACTTTTTCAAATAAGTTTTCAATTTCTTGCCCTTCCTCTTCTCTTTCTGGCACCCCTATGATTCAGATGTTGGAAAGTTTAAAATTGTCCCAGAGGTTCTTAAGCCTCTCATTATTTTTTTGAATTCTTGTTTCTTCCTTCTGTTCTGGTTGAATGTTTATCTCTTCCTTCTGCTTCCAATTGTTGATTTGAGTCCCTGTTTCCTTCCCTTTACTGTTGGTTCCCTGTATATTTTTATTTCACTTTGCATAGCCATTGCTTTTTTCTCCATTTGGCGACCATACTCAATTCAGTGAGCATTCAGATTACCAGTGTTTTGAACTGTGCATCTGATAGGCTGGCTATCTGTTCATTGCTTAGTTCTATTTTTGGAGCTTTGATTTGTTCTTTCATTTGGGCCATATTTCTTTGTGTCAGGGAACCTATTACATTGGAAGGGGTGGAGGTTTAGGTATTCACCAGGATGGGCCAACCCAGGTCACTGACTTGTGACACTGTTTTAGGGGGACAGGTCTGAGAGGAAACAATGTTGCTTGCTAGGCTGTCAGCCAGCTTTCAGTCACTTGCCCTGCTACCCACAAGCAAATTGGGCCCTTCTAGTGCTGATCCCCAGGTGGGTGGGTTTGTGTACATTCTAGGACACCATGGGTCCCTCCAATGGACTCTCCTGTGAGGCTGGGAGTTTCTCCTGCCTCCAAAACCACCACAGGTTTTTACCTCCAAAGGTTTTGAGGCTTTCTTTTCCCATGCTAGAACTCTGGATTGTGCAGTCTGTCTCACTCCCCAGGTTTTCCTCATGGTTTATCCACACGCAAATGTGGGACTGCCTGGCCCGCCAACCGCTGCTTCACCCACCTGGTCCTCCAGCCACCGCCTTGCTGCGTGGCCTCTTCGCCCAGCTGCCACCCCTCCTACCAGTCTGGATGAATGTTTCTGCTTTCATTCCTTGCTTATCAGACCTCCACATAGTTCGATTTTCTGACAGTTCTGGTTATTTTTTGTTTTTAAATGTGGTGTTGTCCTTTTGGTTGTGCAAGAAAGCAAAGTGTATCTACCTATGCCTCTATCTTTGCCAGAAGTGAGAATTCTGCGTAGTTTTAAACTGGTGACGTAAACCTATAAGAACTGCAAATAAATTAGGGCCAAGATAAGTGGAGTAGAATAACGTGAATTGAAAAACAGTATGTATGGTGTACCTTGAAAAAAAAAAAAAAAGCTATATACTATATGCTTCCTTATATTTAAAGAATGCCTGGAAGGATATCAAAAAAATGTAGACAGTGGTTACCTCTAGAGAATGAGATTTGTAGGGAGGCATAGAGGGGAAGTTTTTTGGGGTTTTTTTTCACTTTTTTACATTATATCCATATTGTTCAAATATTTTACAATTAGCTTGTATTGCCTCTATAGCAAAATAGTTTAATAAATTAATTTGCTGACACTTTTTATGTGGTTATCTGCTTTCTGTTAAGCACAGAACCATAGAGAAACAAGACCCATTCCTCCTCCCCCTACAATATCTGAACCCTCCTCAGAACACTGCACTTAGAAGAGGCCTTTTGTTGGTCAGCTGGACTAGCTCCCCCAAACAGAGGACCATTGAAATGGTGCTGAGAGGGTACTCCAACACAGGCTTACTGTGTAAGTATGTGGGAGAGAATTTAGCACCTAGTGAGGCAGACCAGGTGGCTTCCTCTGCAGAGGCCTACTGTTATCAGTCAGTCTGTGCACTGCTGTAGTGAACACAGACCTTTTGTTCAAAGAGCTGCTCTTCATTTTATATCCTCCTGTTTAGATGATTTTGCAAACCATTTTTTCCAAAGACTCTCAAAGTTACTATCTCCATCATCATACAATTCTTCTTTAAGCAATTAATTGACAATCCTTTTAAACCCCAGAACAAATTCAAGTGTAAAGGGAATGGGAATACAGGAGAATGTTGCAGCATTGCAGATGCAAGCAAGAGAACTTCTGGGTAAGGACAACTGACTCGGGACTCTTAGGCTGCCCAGGTCCACAACTGACTACCAAGCTTAGGGCATGCCTCCCCTACAGATAACCTGTCTTTCCAGCCTAGATCTCAAAGACTCTGGCTATTAACAGAAATTCCTATTACACTTGTCTCAGAAAGGAAAAATAAAATCCAAACAAGCTTTTTCTTCATTTTAAAAGATTTCCCTAGTTTCTGCTATTCATTTTTGTATAGGCATCCAGCACCAGCGGCAAACAGTAGGTGTTAAGGATCTCTGTTCTTCAGATTTTTCTGAGTCTTTAAAGATTCATAATCTAGTTTCTAGAGAGGAGAAAAATTAGTTATATGAAGCCAAAAAATGACCTTATTCCTTTAAAATCCTGTTCATGGACATGCCTATAGAGCTGAGCAACTGTGCTGCTGGCAGAGGGAACACACTGAAATGAAATACTCATGGTAATCTCCCCTCCCCCACTCATGTCTGCAGAGTCCCATCCAACTGCTGCACAAAAAAGGCTTTTTCTTATAAAGTTTCTACTTCAGTCTCCATCTCGGTTGGGAAGACATAGCAATAGTGATGGAATGTACACAGCTCTGCAAATATTCATGAGAAAATGCTTGGACGCCCACACATTACCAGCTCCCTTGCACATACATGCATTAGGGAAAGGGGATGCACAGAGGAACTAAATCCGTGGTTCTCTAACTTAAGCAAACTACAAGGCACTGTCAAAACAGGCAGCAAGATCAAGAAGGTAGAGTCCCAACTTGTTTCTCATCCACTGAACCATAAGTTGAATAATTAATTCAATAACCATTGATTTAAGATGTGTAGCACTGGGCCCTTTCTGGTGTGGCTCAGTGGATTGAGCAATGGCCTGCAAACCAAAGGGTCACCAGTTCGATTCCCAGTCAGGGCGCATGCCTGGGTTGTGGGCCAGGTCCCCAGTAGAGGGCACTCAAGAGGCAACCACGCACTGATGTTTCTCTTTCTCCCTCCCTTCCCCTCTAAAAAATAAATAAGTAAAAGTTTTTGGGTTTTTTTTTTTTAAAGACGTGTAGCACTGGAAATACAGAAATAGAGCTATGTGTGGCTCAGCATTTGAGAGCTTGGACTTTGGAGTCACACAGTAAAAGGTTTGAATGCTTATTCTATCACTTGACTGTGTAACCTTAAAACAAGTTACTCAACCTACATGAGCCTATCCCTAAAATGGAGATAATATTGATAATATCTACTACAACATCTTCCCCTCAGTGAATTTTCAAATTCCTTCTCATCTTCATTTCTTCCTCATGTTTCCCCCTCCTCAATTTTAGTAACTATTCTGATTTCTTTACTCTTTCCCTAAAGCCTTCATTCACACTTCAAGTTCAGAAGAAGTGAGACATAAAAAGAAGTGAGACATAAAAAGAAGTCAGGGTCATATTCCTTCTCTCCACCTCATTCTACTCACTTTCTGAGGCAAGAGGTAAAAGAACATTTGTCTTCATCTTATACCAGGTTCAAGTCCCCAGACAGGAATTCTGCTTCTAACTGCAGCCTGCTCACATAATAACAATAACAGCAACAACAATTATAATAATAGGAGGCCTGCCCAGAAAAAGTCCAGCCATTGTTAAAATAACGAGACATGGTTTGCACAACATCCATGTAACCTGGCAGCAAGGAGAGTGGACTGGAATGCGCATGCATGAACAATGATGACCTCACTGTACTAGTCAGTGGGGGCAGTAGACGCCATTGAGTGAACACATGTACTGTGTGGCCATTGCATTCAAAATGACTGAGTAAGTACGGCAAAGAATCTGCATAAAATTTTGCATTAAGCTTGAACATTCCTCTGTGGAAAACTATGTGGGTGATTCAGAAGGTTGCAGCTATGGACAACTGGTGATTGGCAGCTTCATTACAGCAATGTACCTGCATATACATCACAGCTCATGCAGAGTATTTTGGTGAAACATCAAATCACCCAGGTGACTCAGCACCCCTACCGCCTAGATTTGGCGCCCTGTGACTTCTGGCTTTTCCCGAAACTAAAATCACCTAAGAAGGGAAGAGATTTCAGACCACTGATGAACTTCAGGAAAACATGACAAGGCAGCTGATGGTGATTAGGAGAACTGTGTGAGGTCCCAAGATGCCTACTTTGAAGGGGACTGAGATGTCATTGTCCTATGTGCAATGTTTCTTGTACCTTATATGTTCTTCAATAGATGTCTCTGTTTTTCATATTATATGGCTGGACACCTTGTAGACAGACCTCGCAGACACTCAATCCTCCTCCATACTACTGGATGACAATAGTGCAATTGCTTCATCTGACTGAGTACAGAGCCAGAAAGAGGTCCAACATAAAGAAAAAGATCTTTCCTTGTAATTCTGTTAAGCAGCACATTTCCTGCCGTGCAGGAACCTCTGTAATGCAGTTCATGGTCTCTGTCACTAGAATAAACAACAGGCATTTCCTTGCCACATAAAGCACAATTCTGGACTGGTCAAAAAGAAAAAAAAGATCTGTAACTGTTATTTTTGTTTCTCTAGATCCACGTCTTTAAAATAAGTGTCTTGAACGGTCTCCAGCATTTCTTCCAATATCAACATTCTGGAATTCTAAAATCAAACTATTTAGCTACCATGTAACAGGAATCAAAACATTTCATGTGCTAAATATGTATGATCCCCTGCAGTTTAATTTGAAATCTTGTTTTATCCTAATGGCAATGAAGCCCACCTGGTTCTAATGCTCCACAAACTGCTAAAATCATCATGGCCTGTACCTGCAAAGTATTATTATCACCTCCTTATCTTCCTATCTCTGGACCTATATTCCTTCATTAAATTATCCCATGCAGAATGCATATGGGTGTGCCACGCTGGTAGTGGCTTTCCTCTTGGTTCCTGCAGGGGGCCTTTTAATCATGTGGGGTGGGGGGTACATTCCTCTGAAGTCTCTCCAAGTTTTTGACATCCTCAAGCTGAGGTCCGGATCTGGAGAAAATATTCCTCAAAGGATCTGTAACACTCTCTCTCTCTCTCTCTCTCTCTCTCTCTCCTCTCTCTCTCTCCCCCCTTTTCCTCTCTCTCGGCTCTTTGAGGCCGATAGATACACTCTGTGCCATTTAATGTTCAGTGTATGTGGAAACAAAGCATATGAAAACAAAAAGCACAATCACATCGCTGCTATACTTTCAGTTTTGTATTTAATGGTTGTGAGGAGGAAATCTCCTGCTCACTCACATGATTTTTATCTGGAAAAGCTACAAGTGTTTTAGGTATCATGTTTTAGCTAAATAACAGACCATTTTAAAACAAAGATTCCCAGGAGAATAGGAGCAACTGCTTTCCAAAAAGGTCTGGGTAACTCTTTGTTCCTGGATATTCTTTCTGTTGACTCAGTCTGCACTTGTTTTGACAGCCAATTACAGTCTTTGGTGGGTAAGGCTGAGCTAATGCTCCTCATGGAAAGTTTTACAACACACACAATAACCCAAACACAATATGCTTCAGCAGAGGATTCTGTCTCCAACAGATGTTCCTGGCCCGAAGGAAGGAAGGGAAATTAATTTTCCAAGTAGAGCATGCTGATCCCCGAAGGGATCATAACCAGATTCAAAGAAGAAATTTTCAAATCTAGTTCAGCTCTTAGAAGCATAGGCCTTGATTCTCTTATACTATGATAGCGGTAATAACAACAGGGACCGAAGCCACAGCACTGATGTCACTGGTTCAATTCCTGGTCAGAGCCAGGAATGGCTCTGGGATGCAGAGCCTGGGATGCAGGCCCAGCCCATGGGCTGGGCCGTGTGCAAGAGGCAACCAATTGATGTTCCTCTCACACACTGATGTTTCTCTCTCCCTCCCTCACTCCCTTCCCCTCTCTCTCCAAATAAATAATTAAAATCTTTAAAAAATAAAAAATAAAAATAAAAAATTTAGACCAATAACAACTTGCCTTAACAATGAGAAGCTGACTACCACTTGCAACAGCATGGATAGACCTGAAGAATATTATGCTGAGTGCAATAAGTCAGTCAGAGAAAAGACAAATATCATATGATTTCACTTATATGTGAAATCTAATGAAAAATATAAACGAACAAACAAAACAAAAAGAGAATCAGAGAGAATAGACTGAAGGTTGCCAGGGGAAAGGGGAGTCCAGGGACTGTGTGAAAAGGGTGAAGAAATTAAGAAGTACAAATTGGTAGTTAGAAAACAGTCACAAGTATGTGAAGTACAGCATAGGTAATATACTCAATAATATTGTGATAACTATTTATGGTGCCAGGAGGTACTGGCAAAATCAGGGGGAATACATGTACAGTACATGATTATCTAACCACTGTGCTGTACAGCTGAAACTAATTCAAAATTACATTGAATGCAAACTATAATTGAAATTTTTTTAATTTAAAAAAAAGAATGAGAGGCTAATGACGCCAGGGTCATGGAGTAATGGACAAGACAGCTGGTATGACTCCCCACCAGTCCCCACCCACGACAGTCTTTTCTCTTTCTCTCCCTTTTCCTTTCACCCTCCTCCCCACCCCCTTTTTACACTATAGTGTAAAAAGAATATGAACGTCACATTCAGATGACCCTGTGTTCAAATCTAAGACTCATTTCTAACTTTGGGCAAATCACGTTAACCTCTCAGCCTAAATTTCCTCAACTATAAAAGAAAGATAAAATCTTCTACCTTTTAGGCCGTTGACAAGATCAGATCAGATAATATTTAAAGAAATGGCCAGGTCACTAGTAGAGTAAATGGGATATTTTTTTAACTGGGAGTCAGTGAAGCTTGGTGGAGATGGCATGCAATTCAGAGTTGGACAGTCTTGGATTTGAATCCCTGCTCTACCATTTACAGACCAAGTCTTATAAGCTTTCTGTGCCTCAGTTTCCTTATCTATAAAGTGGAGTAAATAATATAAATTTAATAGATTTTGGGAGACAATCCAAAGGATAAATATTTAGAATATACAGATATTTAACAAATAAAGCTGCCTCTCAGTAGGACTTGCAGTAGGTGACTTGTTCTCTAGAGGCTCATGTTTGTTGACACCTGATCTATTTCCTCCAGTGTGTCATCACTAAGAACAGGGAAGGGCTAAAGCACTGAGGAATTTTAATCTTGAACTTACCTTTTGAGGCTGTAGGATATAAGAAGAGAGAGGCAGAATGGTACAATGCAATGAAAAGACCAACATAGGAAGCATGGGTCCAGTCCCACTTGTGCATTAACTGCCTATATAACCCCCTATAAACAACACACTATTTCTAGAATATGAGAAAGTTGGTATAGATTAGTGGGAAGTGACTGGAAACATTTTTGATTGTCATGACTGGGATTGCTACTGGCATCTAGTGGATAGAGGCCAGGGATGCTACTGATCATCCTAGAGTGCACAGGACAGATCCCCACAACAAAGAATTATCTGGCCAAAATATCAATAGTGCTGATGTTGAGAAACCCTGGCCTAGACAATTGCTAAGTCCCCTTCAAGCTCTCCCTTTCTAAGAGACTATAATGAGGCAGCACCAATGTCAAATAGGTGACAGTCTTGTCAATATCTGTCAAGCAATGGCTTACAGTGCTGCTCAAAATTCCTATAAAGCCAATGGGGGAAATTTTTCCCTCAGATATTTGGATATTCGGAAATCAGTGCTGTATTTCTGAGGGTGACGACAGTCCTTCCGTCACAACAAGAGACTCAGACATGGAAGAGGCACAGTCTTCCAGGGACTTGGTCCCTCTTTGCAGTTAGAATCAGTGCTTTCAAAGCCATGAGATTCCTTTTGGGCAAGAGGATGACTTAAATAATTCCGAATCAAGGTCAGAATAAGATGTAATATACACAGCAATAGAAATGAATGTTGTCTACATCACACTAAATAAAAGAAGCCAGACTTAAAAACGCTACATACTATTTTATTATATTTATAGACATTCCAGAACAGAGAAAACTGTAGGGACAGAAAACAGATCAGTAGTCGCCAGGGGCTGGGGGCAGGGAGAGTAGCTTGCTACAAAGGGACATGAAGGAATTTTGGGGTGATGCACTGGTTTATATACTGATGGTAAACTACACAACTGTGTTTGTTAAAACTCATAGAATGGTACACTAAAAAGGTAAATTTTACTACATCTATATTGTCCTTCAATAAGACTGACCTCTTTCTCCACACCCCTCGGCCCCAGCCCACATGTAATCACAAATGCTGCAGAGAAGATGGCTGTACTTTGGGAGAGAATAAACTGGGTGACCTCTAAATTCTTTCCCACCCCAAGTCCTGTGGTTTTATGATAATCTGTCTCTCATACCCCTGATGACCTCAGAGCTATAGTGGCTAGGGTTAAGCCTGCACCCCAGTTTCTGTGTTACAGTAATGAGTCCCTCTGACTAAATCATATGGATGTGAGTCCTGCCACCATTCTGGGACCTCTGGCTTTACTCCAGCCTGTGACAAAGTTTCCTTTCCTTCTTTCTACTGCCCTGACTCCCCTTGGGATCAATGACGGCCTTACACAATTAGTAAATGAGCCAGAATCAACCTCAGGACTCTAGTTTTATCTCTCTGCACAGGCTTCCTGTCCAAATCCCATTTGATCTTTCCATTGAACTTCAAACCAGGCAACAGAGGACAAATCAAACTTATGAATTCTCCTCATCTATGGCCTCTGGGCTTCCATCAGATTTTTTTATACACTTCAGCTACATAAATGTAAAATGTGACCCTCACACCAAAAATCATGGCCAAGTTTGTTGATATATAGAGAGATAGGCAGTTTTGTTTTGTTTACACACATACACACACCTCCCAGATTATTGATCTATCAAATGTTACACAAAATAGCTCATTTTTCTTAGCTACAGAACAGCCAGCCCTAGGTATGCTATGGCCAGGGAGGACTGAAATAGCCATCAGTATGCTCACACTTTCTGGCAGTAGAAAGAGCACTGCCTCCTACACTGCAGATACAGTCCCAGCTGTGAACTGCTGTAGATAACCCCATCCTCTTATCTGAGAGTCAGTTTCTTCCCTGGCTCTTCTTGGAAGACAACAGTAAAACAATTACAAACATCAGTAACCAGACACTTCAGAGATACTTGAGTGATGGGATAAAAATCAAGGGCCATAAGACAAGCCTGGACCTGCCAGTACCCTCATATTCCAAAGGACAGGGAAGGATCAGTAGGGGCCATCTAATGTCCACACTGCCTTTTCCTGCTGAGCATTTATAGCAAAAGCAGTTTGACCACACAGTTAGGGCGCTTACAACGGAAGGAACCCACAGAGACAACAAATCCCACAGTGGTCTAGGGTCTTGTTTCCACGTGTTCCATGCAGAAGGGCAGGATGAGGGAATTACACTTCCATGGTTTAGAACTACCCAGTCATCCTCAGAAGTTCGCATCAATGGAATATTAGTTCCTCTAAGTCACCCAAATTTAATAACGTTGTTCCTTTGGCATAATTAGAAAAAGTTTCACAGAAGACTAAAATATTTAGAAAACACATTTTGGCTTTTTATGCAAAAGTATATAGACTAATAGACAACTGTTGTTCAGGGTTCTACCCAAAATATTTCCATTTCCAATGGTATTTCCAAAGGACATACTCCTTCAGTGTTTTCTTTCATATGTTAAATATGATAAGGCCAAATAAATTATATTTCCAGTTTTAGAGATAGACTTTCATAAAGAGCACCCTGATGGCTGCTAGAGTGAGGGCTACTGTTTGTCGTCAATTGAACTGAATGAGACAAGGCTTGCTGGTCCTCATGGGGACAAGTGAATATATGACCTTCACCAGGACAAACCAGAATAAGGCTTCTGCTTCACAGAAACAGAGGCAAGTCCTATAGATCCACCCAGCCAGACATGCTGTCTCAGAAACTTCTGAGAGAGCTAGGCAACACTACCAGACACAGGAATCATGACCAACAGCCTTAGCTGAGCCTCTCAATCCACATGAGATCAATAAAATTCACCTCTTGCATACATTGCAGGCAGGCCGACTAGCTGTCTAGCCTGTTACACTCAGCCTGGGAGCACAGGCCTAAGGCTCAAAGAAGATACTAGCCTCTAGGATTCCTGGGCCCTTCTGTTGCATACAACACAAAGCCAGATTTGAGATGAGTCCATTCACTACAGAGGAGCAGAGCATTACCTACATTAACTTGTACACATCTGAATCACACTGAGGCCCAAGCCTAAATAAACAACTAGCCCACTCCCATACCCTGAGCAAACAATCCTTTACTCTTTTGGCAACTGATGCCTCTCACTTCTCAGATCAAATATCTTTGGTTTATAACCAAACTACCATAAGTAATAAATAGGCTGAGCCCAAATTCCATGTAAATTTCCCAGTACGAGGCCTGTCCAGAAAAAGTCCAGCCATTGTTAAAATAATGAGAACTGGTTTGCACAATATTCATGTAAACTGGCAGCCAAGGAGAGCGGACTGGAATGTGCATGCATGAACAATAACGACTTTACTGTACTAGTCAGCGAGGGGCAGTAGATGCCGTTGAGTGTGCATGTATACTCTGTAGCCATTGCATTTAAAATGACTGAGCAAGTAGAACAATGAATCTGCATAAAATTTTGCATTAAGTTTGAACACTCCCCTGTGGAAAACTGTTCGGATGATTCAGAAGGCCGCAGCTGTGGGCAACTGGTGATTGGCAGCTTCATCACAACAATGTGCCTGCATATGCATCACATCTCATACAGATTTTCTGGTGAAACATCAAATCACCCAGCCTCTCTACAGCTTAGATTTGGTGCCCTGAAACTTCTGGCTTTTCCCAAAACTAAAATCACCTTTGAAAGGAAGAGATTTCAGATTGTTGATGAGATTCAGGAAAATATGATGGGGCAGCTGATAGCGATTGGGAGAACTGTATGAAGTCCCAAGATGCCTACTTTGAAAGGCACTGAGGTGTTCTATATACAATGTTTCTTGTATTATGTATCTTCTTCAATAAATGTTTCTAGTTTTCATATTACATGGCTGGATGCCTTTTGGACAGACCTCAGAATTATACAGTTATGAAAAACTGAGAAGAATGAAGGAAAAATGACATTACCACTTCCTGAGATGCATACTGAGGGTCCTCTGGGTTGACTGACCAGTAGCAGTAATCAAAGCCAAATGCCACAACCTTCTCCCGAGAGTCACCAAAGCCATCTGATCGACCGTCCACCTAAAATCAAACATAGGATCCAGTGTCTTCTCCATTATAATATCAGAATCTGGCTAATGGCACTTGATTCCTCTCTGCCGTAGCTAGAGAGACATGGAATGATCGTGAGAATCTTTATGATACCTATTTAAAAAAGAAAAAAAAAAAGTAACCTGTCCTATCTTTTTAGGTTCAATAAAGCCCCAGAGAATTAATTAAATGTCTCTTTATCATACTATCATATATCTACCTACATATGAACCAATCAAATGGGATGTAGGATAACCTGAAAGAGAAAACCTTTACCTCTTTGGGTTTCTTGTTATCATTACCATTTTTTTCTCTAAGCATTTCTATGGCAGATACAGAAATGCATGAGTCCTTTAGTCCCTGGGCCTGACTGGCTCTACCAACCTACGGCTTTCATGGAGGCACCTGGGGACCCACCTCAGTGAATTAAAAAGCATGTTTGATAGAAGAGCTAGGACCAATCCCAACTGCGCAAGGTAGATGAGGGCAGAGCCAGAGGCTGGAACTGCACTGACCTCCAGTTACTATACTGGGGAGAACTGCATACTATTTAAAATTTAGACTCTGGACAGGAAGAGACAACCCTTAGCACTAGGATCCTCAAACCACAATAAAATGAGGCTATCAGAATGACTAAGAGATTCTTAGTAGACAATTGACCTCAGGGAAGCTGGCAATGTGTGCGGGAGGCAGATTTGAGTTTGATCTTGGCCAGGTATTATTAAGAAACAAAAATATGATCTCTCAGGACAAAGCAGCTTTAGTGATTAGGCAACAGAGATATAAGTAAGAGACAGCAAAAAATAAAAAGTCTTTTGTCCCCAGGGAGCTCCCATTGACAGGTGGTGGTTCCTGTTTCTTTTATCAGAGAGCTACTGACAAAGGGAAACAGATCCCATCACAGGAGTAACACGGGAGTGGGCATGGCTGGGAGGCCTGGGGTCCACGCAGATAACCCTCACTCTGGAGGTCACATGGCCAAGCTGTTTCCCTCCACTCCCCATGGCCCAAGAAGAAAGAAACACTTCCACTTCCACTGGCCTGGTAAGGGAGGAATGGAATGGAGGAAATTAGCTGTAGGACGGTATAAGGGGTAGGGGAAGAGTTCCCAGAGTTTGTCCAACTGTGATTCAAAGAGCAGTGAAATCTGTGAAAAAGAATTTGTAGCAAGACTCATTCTAGCAACCGACTCCCCCCTGAGATCTGAAGATTCTTTCTTGGTCCTCACTATGGCCAATATGAATCCTGCATTAGCTGATGCGCATGCCTCTTGACGAAGTGATACCAAACGAGAGGCTTGGCACAAAGTCTGACTAGTGCTCAGGTGAGTTAAGTATACACATGGACTGTCCCCAAAATGATTTAAACTAGCCACACCCCACCCATACATCCTTTGTGTTTACTTTCAAAGAAGCTACTGACTAGTTTCCAAAACAGCTGCACCTTCTTTGATAAAACTTGATCTGCAGCAGCAACGTCCCCTGTACTTCTTTCCTACTGTTTTATACGTGCTTAGCTCAGAGCTCCTCCACTCCCCCTCTCTAAATACATTCACATACACACCCTCTCCCCAGAAGCCCTTGTAATAACCAGCTCTTGAGTGAAAAGAAAAAGGAAAGTAATTTCAGGCTTACCTTTAAATTCCTGATTTTTGCCAGTTTGCCATCAACTTCCACAATAATTCTCCCTCCTTCTTTGGTTTCCCTAGAAACAAGACCCAAACCCATATGTGAAGAAACATTGCTTTTTTTTTTTTCTTAATCAAGAAAAGAGAAACTGAGAATAGCACTATTGGGACAAAATGCTTCCCTACTCCTGTCTCCATAACTGAGGTGACTGAATAAGTTGCTGAAAGCATCACATCAAACAATCCTTTCTGGATCATTAGGATTTGGCTCTGGACAGCCAGGAGTCCTCATTATTGGTGACCCTCCACATGCTGGACACTGTATTAGGCACAGCACATATTATACTTCATCTTACTCAATCCTCTTAACCACCCTCCTGAAATACCTCCCTAACATGTCTTCATCTTTACAGACAAAAGTATAAAGCTGAGAAAAACTATGTAAGTTGTCCACGGTAATACAGCTAGCAGTGCCAAAGCTAGGATTTAAACCCAGATTTGTCTGACCACAAAGCCTGGGCTCCTAACTATACCTTAGAAATCAAGCTTGGAAACCCTGGGGAGTATCTTTGGTTCAGCACACAACATGCTATCACCTCTTATTTTCTCTGGGATTTTAAACATGAATAAGATTTTGGGCCCCTCTCTATGGATATCCTGAGAAAAGATCTCCCCAATCCTTTCCCTACACTGGAATGAGAACCAAGATCTTCAGGAATCTTCCTATGTTGCAGTTACGTGGGTGGTAACACTTAACCAATTCCTAAATTTACTTTAAGGGGCTTAATCCAAATGATCCACATACCTGAAGCCTAAAATGAATGGAATATACTAAATATAAAATTCTTTCACATAACACAAAGAGCCTTAGCTAAAGTGCTCACAGCCAAAATGTTAATAGATGAGAAATTCATTACCACTTCCTCCAGTACAAGGAAAGTTATTAAATTACTCCTAGCCTGCGACCTGAAAACTGAGAATATATGTTCAGTTTCATTTTATCCTTCCTCTGAATTCCCAGGATGTGACCTTGAGGGCTTGGAGGGGGGTGCTAGGGATGGGGTTGGTTGGGGGGTGGGGATGTCTTTAGATTTAAGGTTATTTTTTTTTTAAGCCTGTCAGTGAAATAAAGTCCTGGATAGAAATTTTCCCTCTTCCAGGTAATGACACTTCTGTTACTTAAATTTCCCCAAGGTCCTGATACCGTTTCTTTCACATTTCATACTAGATATTTGAGTCACCAGAGATATATTGTCTCCCAAGGTCATTAAACTGCCCTTCCTCTCTCCCCTCCCCATCCAACACTGCCCTGAGCTCTCCTAAAAAAGTAAATCTTTCATCTTTGGTGTTAACATTTTATAAGATTTTTATAAGATTTTTTTCCTTTCTGCAGCTCCAAGTAAGTTTTATTATTCCTCCACTCATTATAAAATATACAGATTATATATAGTAAATTTGGACAATGAAGAAAATATGAAAAAAATCACACAATAACTTTATCAAATCTTATCTAAGACTCTTTGGCATAAAGCTACCAAAAAAACCCCAAAAAACAAAAAAGAAAAAATTTGACATATTAGCTGAAAAATATAACAAACACTACAGGAGGGTGAGATGTTACTCCTCCGTTACCATTGGTAACCTAGTGGTTCCAAACATTCTAGAACAAAATGGAGATGAATTAAGGTTGGGCACAACAGAAAGGGCACTAACCTCAATTGTGTAGCTACCAGCACAGAGCTCAACAAAAGTCTGAGAAGCAGACTTACACACAGTAGAGTGGAGCGCCTACCACTCATTTCAGTGTCCTGAATTCCACCAACAAGCATTAATTGCTTAGAGTTAAAAGGATTTGCGGGGGGAAATCCTCACTTTCACATTATTCCCGGGACAGTGTTTCTCAAAGCGGTCCACAGGCCTCTTTCATCAGAAACATGGGAGATGGTGGGGCTGGTTAATTAAAATTCCTGTTAATAAGTTGCAGTATAACAAGTTCCCCAGGTGGACTGTATGTATGCATACTATAATTTCAGAATCACTGTCCTAGAGGAGAAAATAACCAAGCCATTACCATTCATTTATTCATTTGTAAAATTTTTTTTAAAAAGACTGTAGCTAAGTATAGGGAGAAATAAAAATAGTTGGTAAGAATTAGATAGCTAATACTTTATTGGACATTTAAAATGAGCCAGGCTCTGTCCTAGTCTACATATTTTAAATGTATTCTTGTACTTAATCTTCATAAAAACTTTGAAGCAGTCATTCTATTTTACAGATTTTTTAAAAAGCACAGAAAGGGAATGTAGCATATGAAAAGTAGTTTTTGACAAGGCAGTGGGAAGTGTTCCAGGGCCTACAATATTGGTGGAAGAGAACACGCTATCTCAATGATGAATGACTTCATGTAGACAAGGGGCAGCACCTCATAATGGGACACTGACTTTCTGACACGGGAAACAACTATGAGGTAGAGATGAGGGCATCAAACCCATTTTCCATATTATCATTTTACCGCTGGATGGTCATTTCTAGTCCTACTGAGGCATTTGACAGAGAAGTACAACTTTTCTGTAATCTCAGGAAGGAAAAGTTTAGTCTGGTGAGTTGATTTTTGGTTCCATGTATGTTTAGACCTTAAAAAAGACCATTTTCTCACCTGGAAAATCAGAAAAAATGGAAGCTTAGACCATAGGACCTCTAAGATTTTGTCCCAAATACATCAAGTCCAATGACTTACTGAAGTTTGTATCAAACTATTAGGTTGGCCAAAAAGTCAGTTTAGTTTTTTCCATAAAATAAAAGACACATTTTTCATTTTCACCAATAACTTTACTGATTTGGAGATTTGGAGTATGTCGGCTATCACCAGCTATTGGCTTCTAGTGGGTAGAGGCCAGGGGTGCTGCTAAACATCTTCCAATGCATAAGACGGCCCACAGAAAAAAATTATTTGGCCAAAATATCAATAGTATCAAGAAACTTCACAAACGACTTTTGACATGTTTGATCAGTCACAGCACCTCCACACACTGCACAAATCTTTTTTTGCATTTTTACCTTTCTTGAAATAATAAAGCATAATACACCAAAAATATTGCATATTTTCAAACTCCATCTTCAGTATTAAAGAGGCTGCACAAAAATTCACCAATTTTGATAAGTATTTTTAATGCATAGTGATGTGATGACTATTACAATACAATCTAACAAAGTTGTTTCGGTTGAAGTTAAAAGACAACTAAGCTGTACTAGAGCCATCCTACAGAAAAAAGTGTAACAGACTTTTTGGCCAACCCAATACATAGGTTCCCTACATTCAGCTGAGCCTCAGTAAAGATACTTCAAATTAACAAACCTTGGAGTATAGTTTCATCTCTGCAGGATTCTGTGAGAAAAGGGGAGTAGTCTCAGTCTCTTAGCTGGAGTCACACTGGGTTTCTCCATATCTGCCCCTGAATCTGTGCTCCTGAATCTTCAGCCTGCAATAATATGCTAACTCCTGGATATCTGCAGTCTTGGCATTCTATGGCTTGCTGCTCAAGGTTCTTCACATGAACTCAGTAAGTAAGCTTTATACCCTTCTTTCCTCCTCACTTTTGTAAAATGAGATGTTATTCTCTACTGTGGCTGCAAATAACTCAATTTCAACAGCATTTTTTAAAAAATATTTTTCAACTTTTTAAAAAAATGTTTATTTATTTATTTTAAAGAGGGGAAGAGAAGGAGAGAAATATCAATGTGTGCTTGCATTTCACATGCCCCCTCCTGGGGACCTGGCCTGCGACCCAGGCATGTGCCCTGCACTGAGACTTGAACCAGCAACTCTTTGGTTTGCAGGCTGGTGCTCAATCCACTGAGCCACACCAGCGAGGGCTCAATAGCATTTTCTTAATCTAATGCATGCTATTATAAATCCCTAGTTCCCAAGGAACAGAAAAGTTACTGTGAGGAGTGGTCAACGTTGTTACACCAAGAACTCTTGGGATTAGACAAAGGACATATGTGCATGGCCCATGGACATGAATAACGGTGTGGGGATTGTGCGAATGCGGGTGGGCTGGGTAGAGGGGGGCAAAGGGAGAAAAACTGGTACAACTTTAATAGCATAAACAATAAAAAATAAAATTTAAAAAAGAATGGTTTTGCAAAAAGAGGATCTGTCAGAGGCTACTCTCAGGGTAGCAGCTGCACCAATGAAACCCCCCCAACCTTGAGCACCACACTGAGTAATGCAGAAGCCAGATGCTGAAAGCCATCTACTAATCTAAAGACAACAGTTGAAGCGCGCTTTCCTTTTTTCTTCATTGTACCTCCTTTGCCTTTTTCCTACTTTCTTTTTTGTTTTTCTTGTTTCTTTCCTATCTCATTCCTTTCCTCATTGTTCTGTCAATTGCATGACTTTTCAAAGCCAGTCGTCTTCATATTAGGACAAACATAATCCCTGATTGCACCAAATTTTACTATGGGAGACAGTGCCTTTTTTGCCCACTTTTCAAGCCATCTTATGTCCTGGAAATTTTTTAACTTCCTAAATAATTCCAAAATGTGCCACTGGTCCCAAACCACGCTCTCCACAGCTTCATGTCCTGTTACTCACCTACCTCCACATACCCTCTCTCCAAACAACCAAAACTTATGTTTCTTAACAGCCTAAGACCTTTGCTTTCAGTGTTTTTACTAGAGTGCTTTCTACACTTTCTCCACCAGTCAGCAGACTCTAATAGATCTTTAAAAAGAGCAGTTTAAACGCCAACTCTTCTGTGAAGCCTTCCTTGACTTTCCAAACCTGAGTGGAGAATTAGTGAAAAGGGGAAGAAATTATGTGGCTGGACACTGGATGCCTCAAAAGCTGAGGGGTGCAGAATCAGATTTACATATGAGGAAATGGGCACTGCCGTCGCTGAGAGTAACTTCTCCTGTTTCACAGTTCGGCTGTCCAGCATAGGACGAAACCACTATCCCTTTGGGCCTCAGTCTCCCTCTCGTGTCTTCCATTCTGCCTTTCTCCACATCGCCGCAGAGAAACCCACGTGCACCCACAATTCTGCTTCGGTCCTCACCGGTACTTTAGAGGCAGCAAGAAGAGAGAGGAGGCTGACAATCCCTCTCCCGGCGTAAAGATACTTTCAACGCACCCAGGGAGAGACGCCCTACCCGTGCATCAGAACTTGAGCAGTGGTCCCTAAAACCTCCTGCTGGCAGGACGAGGGACGCCGAAACGGGGCAGCCCACCCCTGAGGCCAACCAGGAACCGCTATCCCCCAGGCACAACGCGAAAGCTCGACCCGAGGTCTCAACTTGCCAGGCCTTTAAGGTTTCCGGCCCCTGCCCCGCTGGGCTACTTTGTGTCTGATTTCTCCACGCCGGAATCACTTGACGGGGAGGCGGGGACCTCGCCCTCGCGACTCCCTTGCCGCCTCAGGCGCCCCCTCCCGCCCAGACTCACCTCTTGCTGAGGGGCCGGACCCTCACGGCCACCCGCACATTCGCCATCCCTTGGCCTCCGCCCAAGCCTAGCAAACTGGCCCAGCTGCAGCATCACCAGCCCCAGCCCCAAACTCAGGCGCAGCCCGGGTGCAGCCCCACCCGCCCCGAGCACCTCCCGTGCTGGCCCCGCCCATTTGCACGCCCTGGGCGGGCCGGGGCGGTGCCTGCTGAGGTCCGGCCAATCCTGAGCCCAGTTGGCGAGATGACGTACGGCCAGGCCCCGCCCATCTCGCCCCGTCCAGCCCTACGGTGCTTAGCGCACGGACCTCCCGGGAAGGCCTCGCACAAACGCTCGACCTGGGCAGGCCCAGGCGATTCCTGCTTAGCCGAGGCCAATTGTGAGCCCCCTCGGTGGTGTAGCGCAGTGCCGGGCAGCGTCTGGCCAGACCTGTTGGGACCCTCTTACTGGGAGCTGACTTTTCTCCTAGGACTGGCTGACAATGCTTGTAGAGTCGAGTAGATCCGTTACAGTGCCAATAGTTTACAAAAGGACTTGATAAACGCTTTTATTCACCGTATTGGCCTGAGCTGTCAATTCTTTGGTTAAATTTTAGGGGCAGAAATGAAATGGGGAACACCGATGTTTTTGCAGTTCTCAGCAAAGAGCTGTGTCCTTTGAGGAGCCATTTGGGTTGTGAAGAAGTTGAGTGCTCCCTGGCAAGTTCTCCATTGTGCTGGAAACATCATGCACCTGGCAGTGACTGTGGTAGCGGAGGAAATACTCTCGGTCAGAACTGGTCCATCAGTTCACCGGAGAAATAACCATTGAGTACCTACCAAGAGTTAACTGCTCTTCTAAGGCACTAAGGATACAGTCTCTGCCTTCCTGGAAATTGAAATCTACAGGGGAGAAAAGAAACAATATGTACTGTATTTTGCCATGTATAATGCACACTTTTTTCCCCAAATTTTTGAGAAAAAAACTAAGGATGCACATTATATATGGGTAGTATTCTATACTATATAAATGTTTTAAATTCTTTTATTTATGCCTATTATTAAAAGTGTAACTCTAGAAAGCAATAACGATATCCGTATGCAAAATAGTATCTTGGAATACAATAATCGGTTTTGTTGAATTTACTGCAAACTCACAACAAAGCAGCTTTGGCCAATGATTCACTTTGTATTGTTATCCACTTGATAAGATAGGTGATGCCTAACAGGGTGAACAGTGCCATATTTCTCTTCGTATACTTTAGGTGGAAGAAATAATTGGAAAATGTCAAAACATTTTTTGTACACTTTTTAGCTTAAAGTTATTAAATGTGCCTAAGAGCATGGCAACAGAGCTGCCAAGAGACACTTTGGACCTCCTCCCACAGAAAGTGTCATCAGATTGTGGAGGCAACAGGAAGAAAGGCTTCTTCAGATGCCCAGACAGAAGAGGGCAATGTGAGAGAAGCCTCCACAGTGGCAGGAGGTGAATTGGATTCCGGAGCAGCATCAAACTGGGATCTCTGTTTTGACCAAGATGATAAAAGAACAAGATAAAATGATTGCACAAGAAAAAAAAAAAAACATTGATGATTTCCCAGGGACACCTACATGGTGTTTTAACTTTATGAAGAGAGAAGATTTGAGAATGTGGACACAAACGAAACTTGCTCAGAAGCTTCCAGCAGCCTATGAGAATCAAGTTTTAGAATTTCACTCTTATGTTTTCAATCTTCTAAAGACTTACAACTTTGAGCTGTCCCAAATTGCCAATATGGATGAGGTCCCACTCACATTTGATGTGCCATCCAACAGAACTGTGGACATCAAAAGAGCAAAGACCATGGCTGTTAAAACTAGCAGTCATGAGAAAACACATTTCAATGTTGTTCTAGCCTGTTGTGCAGATGGGACAAAGCTACCACCTATGATCATCTTTAAAAGAAAAACGTTTCCAAAAGAAAATATTCCAAGTGGAATTACTGCCCATGTGCATGAAAAAGGATGGATGAATGAAGAAGGCATGAAAATCTGGTTTAACAAAGTCCGGTCACAAAGGCCTGGAGGATTAGTTAAAAAACCAGCTTTGCTTGTTTTTGATCACTTCTAAGTCCATGTCACACAAAGTGCAAAAACAATCTCAGCAGACTTGAAAAACCAAACTTGCTCTGATACCTGGTAGGCTAACCGGCCAAATGCAACCTCTGATGTGTCAGTAAACAAGCCCTTTAAGGCTCTAATGAAGAAAGGGTGGACATTGTGGATGCAGTCAGCTGGTGAAGATTTAACACCTACAGGCAGGATCAATAAAGCATCCATCACCCAGGTTTGTGATTGGATCCTAAGATCATGGCACAATGTCAAGAAGGAAGTAGTCGTGAAATCATTTAAAAAAATGTGGCATCAGCAATGCTATGGATGGAACTAAGGATGATGAAATTTACCAGGATGAGGGAAGTGACTCTTCAGAAGACACCGGTAATGTAGAAATTGAAGGAGACAATACTTCTGATATTGACAATACTACATAAATATTGTAAATTTGTTACTGGTACATAAAACTTCTTGTACTTTCTATCTGTTCTTATGTTTTGTAATTATTTGTTAGATAAAATGTATTGTACCATAATATGTTCAAAAATCAATGCTAAAATTCCTTTATGATACAAAAAGCAAGTATCTAAATATAAATAAATAAATAAATAATTGAATTAAAAAATTAAAACGAAAGACTTTTTCTTCCTGAAAGTTTGGGCCAAAAACATGGTGCGCACATTATACATGACAAAATACAGCAAATAAATATGTACTGTGTCAAATGGTGCTAAGTGAAATTTTTTTAAAAACAGGATAAGAAGATATAGTAATGATCTCTTTGTGTATGTAGAGGGAAACATGCCATTTTATATAGAATCTTCAAGAAAGACCTAGCTGAGAAGTGGTGCTTGACTAGATTTCAAGAAAGGGAGGGAGCCATGCAGGAACTCATTTATTTAAGAATGTTTCCTAAGTAAGCACCTGTTATGATAGGCTTTGTTCTAAGCATAAGAGACAAAAGAGTGAAGAAAATGGCAAACCTCTGACCTCATAGAACTTGGTGAGAGAGACTAACAAGTATAACAATTTAAGTGAAATATACATCAGACTAGCTAAAGAAAAAAAAGTAATGCAGCAAAGGGAACAGGAAGTGAGTAGAGAGGATGTTGAAACTTTAGGTTATATGGCCAGGGAAAGTCTCACTGAGAATGTGACACTTGAGAAAAATCTGAAGGATGTAAAAAAAGAGTATGCAATTATCTAGAAGAAGGGTAATTCCAGACACAGGGAACAGACCCATGTAAAGGACCTGAGCTTGTAGGTAGCCTGGAATGTTAGAGGAACAGCAAGCAAGTTAGTAGGGATACAAGGAGTGATAGAAGGGAGGGGTCATAAAGGTAGCATGAGGCCATGGGAGTTTTTGGATTTTATTCTAGGTGAGCTGGAAAACCACTGGGAAGTTTTAAGAATAAGAATGAAATGTGAATCCTGGTTGGTGTGGCTCAGTAGATTGAGTGCTGGCCTGTGAACCAAAGGGTCACTGGTTTGATTCCCAGTCAGGGCACATGCCAGGGTTGCAGACCAGGTCCCCAGGGGGTGTGAGAGAGGCAACCACACATTGATGTTTCTCTCTTTCTCCCTCCTTTCACTTCTCTCTAAAAATAAATAAATAAAATCTTTAAAAAGAAAAAAAATAAAATACGACAGTTCTGGCCAAGGTGGAGGCATAGGTAGAAACAAATTGCTTCCTTGCACAACCAAAAGAAGGATAACAACCTTCAAACAACAAACAACCACAACTGCCAAAAAATCAAACTGCATGAAACTTCAACAACCAAGGAGTTAAAGAAACATTCATCCAGACTGGTAGGAGGGGCAGACATAGGCAGCCCGGTGGACAGGACCAGAAGCAAGGGGGCAGACCTTGAGGGTGAAGTGGGGGCTGGCTGAAGGGGAAACTAAAGACTCAAAAACCTCTCGCTGTAAAATCCTGTGGGAGTTGGGAAGGCAGGCGGGAGAAACTCCCAGCTTCACAATAGAGTTCTTTGGAGGGGCCCACAGGATCCTAGAATATACATAAACCCACCCACCTGGGGATCAGCACCTGAAAGTACACAAACCACTTGTGGGAAGCCAGGGAAGTGATGGAAAATGGGGCTAGAGTGGAGCAAGTGATTGGCATTGTTCCTCTCTCACTCTTCCCCCACAGACAGCACCCCAACACAGCTAAGAGTGTTGCCCCGCCCTGGCAAATTACCCAAGGCTCTGCCCCTTACAACATAACAGGTGCGCCGAGACAAAGAAATATGGCCCAAATGAAAGAACAGATCAAAACTCTAGAAAAACAACTGAGCAATGAGGAGATAGACAACCTCTCTGATGCAGAGTTCAAAGGACTGGTAATCAGAATGCTCACAGAATTTATTGAGCTGGGGTGCAAAATGAAGGAAGAAATGAAGGCTATACAAAGTGGAAAAAAGGAAAATATACAGGAAACCAACAGTGAACAGAAGGAAACTGGGACTCAAATCAATGTTTTGGAACAAAAGGAAGAAATAAACATCCAACTGGAACAGAATGAAGAAACAAGAATTCAAAAAAATGAGGAGAGGCTGAGGAACCTCAGGGACAACTTTAAACATTCCAACATCCAAATCATAGGGGTACCAGAAGGAGAAGAGGAAGAGCAAGAAATTGAAAACTTACTTGAACAAATAATGAAGGAGAACTTCCCCAATCTGGCAAAGGAAACAGACTTCCAGGAGATCCAGGAAGCTCAGAGAGTCCCAAAAGAGATGGACCCAAGGAGGAACACACCAAGGCACATCATAATGACATTACCCAAGATTAAAGATAAGGAGGGAATCTTAAAAGCAGCAAGAGGAAAGGAGACAGTTACCTGCAAAGGAGTTCCCATAAGACTGTCAGCTGCTTTCTCAGAAGAAATCTTACAGGGAAAAAGAGGCTGGAAAGAAGTATTCAAAGTCATGAAAGACAAGGACCTACATCCAAGATGACTCTATCCAACAAAGCTACCATTTAGAATGGAAGGGCAGATAAAGTGCTTCCCAGATAAGGTCAAGTTAAAGGAGTTCATTATCACCAAGCCCTTATTATATGAAATGTTAAAGGGACTTATCTAAGAAACAGAAGATCAAAAACTATGAACAATAAAATGACAACAAACTCACAACTATCAATAACTGAACCTACAAAACAAAAACAAAAACTAAGGAAACAACTAGAACAGGAACAGAATCACAGAAATGGAAATCACGTGGAGTGTTATCAGAGGGGGGAGGGAGGGGGAAAATGGGAGGGAAAAGGTACAGGGAATAAGAAACATAATTGGTAGTCATAAAATACAGGGGGAGATTAAAAATAGAATAGGAAATAGAGAAGCCTAAGAAGTTATATGTACGACCCATGGACATGAACTAAAGAGGAGGGAGTCCTGGAGGGTGAGAGAAGTGCAGGGCAGAGGGGGAATAAAGGAGAGTAATAGCATAATCAATAAAATATACTTAAACTAGACTAAAATACGATTTATATTTTTAGATTACCCTGGCTACTTGCTGTTTTGTGACTTGACTATTCTGATGACTGGGGAAGAATGGAAAACCAAGCAAGACCAGTCAGGAGGTGCTTTCAGTATCCCAGTGGTAGTAATAGAGGCAATGAGTCATGCCAGACATGTTCCAATAGCAATTTACCTATCCAGGCTCCTCTCTCTCGTTTATTTGAAAGCACCCTTCCCAGAATAAAGCATTGGGACAGCCGGTTTCCAATCCAAGTGTACCTGGAATCCTAGTCTCCGGGATGGCTTCTCTACTCACTGTGCTTTGCAGTGAAAATAATCACTGTATTAGGGAAAACAGTATGAAGTTTCCTCAAAAAACTGAAAAACAGAACTACCTTATGATCCAGCAATCCCACTTCTGGGTACTTAACTGAAGGAAATAAAATCATTATCTTGAAAATATATCTGCACTTTGATGTTCATTGCAGCATTATTCATAATTAGACAAATCACAGAAACAGGGAAACAAACTACATGTGCAGAAACAGGAATGAAGACCATACAGTATATATTTCTTATAAATCACAATATCACAGGGTTGTAAAGTGATGATACTCTAATTTTATCTTTTTTCATTTACGAGTTGAAATAATTCTATGAAAAGCAACTTTTCCTCATCAACTATTGGATTACCCTGAGGTACGGTTCACATACCAAAAGCAGCACAAATGCTATTTTCAATTACCTGTTTTCAAAATAAGTTTGTTCCCTAGCACTTTCCAAACAAAGGTGGTTAATGAATTATTGTTGTTTTAAATATTACAATAAACTGATGAATTTAAGCCCACAGTCAGTCCTCCCTACCCCTCGCTTTCACATCCACAGTCAAGCAACCGTAGATTGAAAACATTAAAAAAAAAAAGTTATGTTATTGCTGATGTGTACAATGTAGTTAGACCTACAATAGTTATGTCTTTACTGAATGTGTACAGGCTTTTCTTCTTGTCACTGTTTCCTAAGCAATACAGTGTAACAACTATTTACACAGCATTCACATTGTATTGGTATTATAAGTAACATAGAGATGATTTAAAATATACAGGAGGATGTGAAGTACGATGTGCACAGGTCATATGCAAATACTATGCCATTTCCTAAATAATTTTATTTATTGATTTTAGGGGGGAGATAAAGAGAAACGTCGATTTGTTGTTCCACTTATTTATGCATCCATCAGTCGATTCCTTATGCACCCTCACCCAGAATTGACCCCGCAACCTTGAGACATTGGGACAATGCTCTAACCAACTGAGTTACCTGGCCAGGGCCAATACTATGCCATTTCATATAAGGGACTTGAGCATTATATAAAATGTGGGGAGACCAGTTACCCCACAGATACTGAGAGACAACTGTATTTGATTTGCTTCAGTCCATTTTAGTTACTATTCTTTTTTTCACAAAAGGAGCATTTATTTGAGGTTTAACATGAAATCATACAAATAAAATTTGTATAAACACAAATCCACGCTGAGTCATAACACAGCAAAATACAAAGCAAAAACAAAGAAAACTAATTGGCAGTTATATATATTTAGATGCCATTATGCCTTTTACATGAGAAAGTCTTATGAAATAATCATCTTAGATCAACAGAAAACCAATCTCCAATACTGTCCTGCAAGGTGGGTTACTTTATCAGTCTTCTCCTGTTTTCTCGAATGTCTTTCTTTAGCATATCTGGTCATTGTTTTGGTGATTGTCACCCCCAGAGATGCCTTGCCAGAAGGACTCTGTTAGCCTGCGCCATGACTCCCAAAACCACTTCATCCACCAGCTGCAGCTCCTCCTCCTCCTTATTGGTCATAACTGTTCCTGCCCATACACCTCTTTTGGCTGTGCAACTTTGATTTCACACTTCCCAGGAACGGTTGGATAATCTGCTTTCTAACAATTTCTTTACTGGCTCTTCATCTGTGTATGTGATAAAATCCTTGTCTTTCATTTGGGTTTGTATCCATAGGAAGTTCAATATTTTTAATAACTCCAAAGTCTCCAAGATATTCTCTTTAAAAAAAAAAAAACAAAAAACAAGAGAGAGAGGAAGGGAGGAATAAAAGAGCGGGAGAGAAACATTGATCATTTGCTTCGTGAACACCCCCAGCTGAGGACCTGGCCTGCAACCCACGCATGTGCCCTGACCAGAATCAAACTGGTGACCTTTGGGTTCACAGGCCAGCACTCAACCCACTGAGCCACACCAGCCAGTGCCAAGATATTCTTTAATTTGTCCTTCAGAAATATTTGAGCTCTATCTACCCCCCCGCCTCAAAATTTTTATGGGTGGTTCCTTCTCTTTTAAAATTTTAGCTCTTGGTCAGAGTCAGGGAAATGTCTATCAATTTGGCATCCAGTTTGTGTTCTTTCAGTTCATAAACCTTATCAACACAAGCAGCATCTCTGAAAAGCACAAATTCAAATCCTCTCGGTCTTCCCGTGACTGGATCTGATTTAATTGTGCAGTATACAACTTCTCTCAAATTGATACAAATATATCTTTCTTGCTGTACACCAGCTCAAGCCTCCAAAAAACATTTTACTGTCATCCTGCATATTCTTGCCGGTGTTGATCCTAGATCCCTCAACGAATTGTTCTATGTTGCTATACTGTTTCACATCCTCCATGGAGGCAGTTTTTTGTACAAGGGTCCTGGCAGCAACTGCTGCAGAGCGTTGTATGGCACTGGATTTAAAATAGCGGTGGAACTTTTCAGCCAGAACAACCATCTTCCAGTAATTCACCAAAATGATTAACACAAAGAGAGCAAAGAGAGGTAACACACTACATGTTCTCCTGGCCTTTTGAAAACAGAGTTGTGCCTTGGCTGGGTAATTAATTTGGTTAGTGTGTTGTTCTGGGTCTGATCCCTGGTCAGGGCACAAGCAGTAATCAACCAATGAATACGTAAGTGTGGAAAAAAATAGAAGACCTCTGTACCAGTAAAAAATAAAATAAAAATAAATAAATAAAATAGTGGCAGAAGAGTATTACTTATTCTTACTCAATAGGTGTATTCTTATTGAGAACCAAACCATCCAAACTTGACCATTGACTGCTGACTCAGCTCTAGTAGTCTCTAATAGCTTCCCTTATGTCTGATGTGACAATTAATTCTAGGTTTGTCTTGAAACTTTCCTGCTCCATTTTTTTTTTCAAAGATTTCTAGTCCCTTTTAGTATGTAATGTATTTAGAGATAATAATCTTAGTGCTCATTGCTTTTGGGCTGGTTGTTGGTTTTAGGCCATTTTAAAATTTGGATACTTTCAATTCAAATTCAGGACCACAGAGTATTTACTGAGCCTCATTGAAATCTTACTTCTGTATATACTAACTCCCATAACATATATACTGCTTCCATACTCTGGTTTCTCTTCAGATCATATAAATCTTTTGCCCTTTTATGCTGCTACCTTAACTACACCAACATAATTACCCATTTGCTTTCTTTGTGGTATACTCACAGTCTCGGAATAACAATATGAATACTAACAACAATAAGAATGCTGCAAATAGTAAGGTTCCCCCCTCAAGGTATTTTTGTCCATAGGGAATATTCTACTAGGAATAGTCAAATTTATTGGCTTTTAAAGTCACTTGAAATAATTCCTCTGTTTGATTAGGCCACCAACATGATATACAGTAATTTGTTTATTTTACTTCCAATTTTAGGGATGCTTTATTTTAATTTTATTTTATAATTATGTATATTTACATGGTTCTAAAGTCAAATTCACAAAATGAAATCTGTTCAGAAGTCCACTGTCTCCCCGTTGCACTCTGTTGCCTCTCCCTGTAGAGGTTACCATGATTTTTAGTTGTTTTGATTGATTGATCGCTTCTTCGCACAGTCATTCATGCAGTCATCTTCTGCTCTGTGTGTCTCTGCTTTTCTCACCCAGTCCTTCAGTGCTGGATACAGAGATTTTTTCCTTGTTCTAAGAGGCTGCAGCAGTTTCCAGTGGTGATGACCATTTGTATGTGCCTCTGAATCCCCTCTTCTCAGAGTATTTTACAGCCTGTCTGCTGCTATTTAGGTGGGTAGCCACTTTTATTTCTTGCCTAAATATAGGTAGATCCTGCCATAGTGAATTTCTGAGTAAAAGAGAAAATGGATACGGAAGAGCTGTGTATGCAAATCAAGTGATATGAATCTACTACCAGAATCCAAAAGTCTCTATAAGATCTCATAACATGTTTGGTGGCGAGATCTAACTTGAATGAATGAGAGTCTGTTTATACTCCTCATTTATTTCACTTAGTATGGTTATTCATACAGATGCAGATGTATTATTGTGTTTGATTATGGAGCGCTGAGCTATACTCTACTGGGAGCATAAGGCATATATTACTTTCTAAAATGTCAACATTTTTGAATTCCAAAACAATCTTGCCTTAGGACATTTGGAATAGAGATATGAACTGTAGTATTTTTATTAGGGCAACTAAGCCTTTTTTCACTTGACAATCTTCCCTTGAGATTCTCTCCATGGCACCATCTTTTCATGGTATGCGAGTAAGAACCTTCCTTGCCTGTCACTCAAGGAGGTGCTGTATGTTGGACTTCTAACGAGGTATGGGGAAGAGTAAGGCATTGGCCCTCCTTGCCTTGGAGATGCTCAGAGTCTCCTGATGATGTGGAAGTTGCTATAATAGCAGACTTTGGAGTCCTGGGTGTGGTATGATAATCACAGCCAGAAATTCCACCAAAACTGCAAAGGCAAAGAAGTGTGGAAGAGAGTGTAACAGGGGGCAGTTGCGCATTTGCTGTAAAACTAGAATAAAAGGAAAACCAGAAGTGGGTGGGCTGCAGAGGAGCCAGTTTTTGAAGAGCCTCACCTACCAAGCTAAACACTTGAGAATCTATCCTTTGGCTAGACGGAGTCTTTAAACCTGGGAGTAAATGATCAGGTTTGAATTTTAGAAAGAGCCCTCTTGGCTTCTCCTTAGGCGATTCCCCCCCAGTCAAAAGTCATTGCAATAACCTGGGCAACAGAGAATTTTTACTGGTATCTCTAATGACACTTTACATTGTATAGTGTACTAGGGTTTGCAAAACATTTTCTTCTGCCTTAACTTCTTTTTCAGTAGCCCTGAGGAATAAGTAAGTAATGATTACGAAAACGAGTTCAGAGAAGTGACGTGCCCAAGGTCATATATAGCAACTAGCTACACCAACTCTCCTAATTCTACACCTGTTGCCACTTGGACATCATATTAAAACATTTCAATATATTGCTCAGTTACTAAGCACACTTAAAGGTAATCTGTCACCTGCATATCTTTTGTTTGGACTCACTGACCAGACTGGCAGCTCCTTGATGACTTCCAGTATTAAGTCCAATGTGCTGTTGGCACAGAGATACATTCACAGTAGGCACCACCAAGAATTTGCGAGGCTGTTTCCCCTGCAAAGCCAGCACAGGCCTTGGAAGAAGGAGTATTTATGAAAACAGAGGGACTGTCGTTTTTGTTATTGTATATCAGCATGTGTACTTATTAGGTGGTTTATATGTTTAAGACACTGCTCTAGGTGCTGAGGAGAATATGAAATGTGAAACAATTAAATATAAATTTTAAAAAACCTTTGTCATGAATTAAACCTATTCTATCTTATTCAGAACCCACATGCCAAACTTCTTGGTTTTTGAAACAAAATTTCTTTTTAATAAATGTTGAGTGTTGAAATCCAAAGGCTTCCTGTACAAACTGATTAGGACTATTAGGCTTACACATTTGCTTCCTATTAGTATATGCAGTGATTAGTTTATGCAGTGAATACCCTTTCCAAATGGGTATTTTAGAAACAAGGACACACACACAAAACAATCATTAAATGGGTATATAAATGGGTATATTTTTTAAAAAAGGAAAGTTTTAGCTTGATTAGATGCCCAGTAATATTATTTCACAAATGAAAATTATCTTGTGAATCATTTAAAATTAACAGCAAACTATAAGTTTTGTGGGAACCTTACTGAGTTAGCAGTGAAATTAATGATGTAATCTTTTTCTTACACAATGGCATATATTGCTGTTTGTGCTAGCAGTATTTCCTAGGCTGTCTAGGAATTAAAGAAAAGCGAAATTCTAAATTATTTTCAATCTTTAAAATCCACATCAATTTAAAAGCTTTTGTTGAATTGACTCAATTCTGATCTTCTTTTACCAGCTTTGTATGAGAAAAGCTTTTGGGGCCCCAGAAGAAACTCTAGAAATTATTCAAACCCAAGGGCTAGACTGGGGGGAAAAAAGGATTATGAAACTGATCCCCATGGGTTCAAGTTCATTCTTTACCTTATTAGTTATCAATTAATTGTTAATTAATTGGGCAAGTCTAAGAGCTTCCAGTTCCTTATCTGAAAAGTGAGCCTTATACTAATGTTTTTCAAGAATTCTAAGATATACTTTTTTGTTTATTTTACATTTTAATGTATCTGAAAACAAGATGTGTTTTACACTGCATTTTATGTTATATTTTAATTTGTGGCATTTCCCCCCCTAATATAGTAGTTCATACAATAATGGTTCATATGACAACAATTTCTTAGATTTGATGAAATATGGTAGTATTTGCCTTACCAGCTTCCTGGTTTGTTGTCAGGATCAAATCAGATAATATATTTGCTAGACCATTACATCTGCATTAACAAACTAACAAGCAAAAGCACCTTTGGAAGTCCATTGATAATCTTTCTCCCTTGGGTATTTGTTATGATGAAACTTTATTTCTGAGTGTCTTAAAAATACATTGGAAAGAGGTGGGAAATGGAAAGTGCAAATTTAGGTAAATTAAGATATCCAGTGCCTTTCTTGAGTATTTGAAGTAGAAAAAGAATTTCAGTTGAATCTTATAATTAACTTCCTGAAAAATTTTTTTTTTCTTTTCAAACAATACTTCAGTCATGTTGGTCTTGTTTCCTCTTACTCACCCCCCTCAAAAAAAGAACTCCAAGGAAGTCTAGTTTTGGGTGGGAGTGGGTAGAAGGTGAGAAGATCATTAATATCATTTGGACAAATTTAATTTGAGATGACTTTGAGGCATCTAAGGAAGATGTTGAGTAGGCTGTTGAATTTGTGAGTCAGAGATAAAAATTAGGCATTTTGGATATGGAGATGGTAAATGAAGGCTCGTCTTGGATGAGATCACCTAGGAAACAAATAGAGAAAGGATTGGAACTGGAGGTTGACAAGCCCCTTCAGCCAGGAAACCTGTTTTATTTGGCCTGTGTAGTGTTTTTAAAATATTTGAACACGTTGCTGTAGCATGTTTATAGTTTTTTGGCTGCCCAGAATATATTTTCTCTTTTTGATAGCAGCACTCTAATTTCCTTTTAAGAAATTTCCTATCCTCCAATCTTAGGCCTTGTACTTTAGATTAAGTTCCACCCCTGCCTCCAAATGAAGTGTGTGGCCCAGGACTGGCCCCCAAGCAGCATAGCCACAACGGTTGGTTCAAGACTCATCTAGTAATTCAAGTTGGCCCAAATCAGAGGGAATTTTGAGACCGTGAGGGAGCTTCAGGAAGACAATCTTGTTTTCTGACTAAACCTGGCAGGTTGCAGTCTGGAGGTCTAGCAATTGCCTCGCTGTCAGAGAACAGGGATGACAAAGGAAGAAGCAGAATCCAGATAGAGAAACTGGCCCCGATCACATTGATTACACCCCGTAGCAGCTGTGCTGCTAGGTTTTTCAGTTAAAAGAGCCAATACAGTCTCCTTTTGGTGTAAAACCAAGACTTCTTTTATTTGTACCAGAAAGAAATCTTAATTGATGTGGTTGCCAAGATTTAAAAATCGTGAGTTTTCATGTATAACTCAGGACTTCTGGCTTGAGCTAACTGTTGACTTGTTAGGAGCATCTGCTTTCCATTTAATTTTAATTTGTACCTCTCTCCCTACTGTCATCTTACCTGATACCTAGGGTCTGTTGCCAGTTATCCTGCTCTTCTGCTGTGTGTTGAGAGGGAAGTGAAAGTCAACTTTGCTTCACTTAATCGTATGCCTCACTTGCCCCTATGGTCAGTTGGGCTTTTGACTGCCGATATACAGTGAGAGGAAAAGGAGGCCTAGGTTTAAACTTTGAGGAGCTTTAACCCTTACGAACAGATGGAGGAGGACCAGCCTGCAAAGGGAAGGAAGGAACAGCAGTAGGAAGGAGAGCAGTGGTTGTGGAGGCCACAGTAAGGAGGATTTCAGGGAGAACACTGATCAGCATTGCCAAAAGATAAAGAATGAAAAAACGCTTCTCATTAGAATTTGGCAATAAAGAGGTCATTGTTGACCTGGACTGGAGCTGTTTCAGGAAGTGATGGAGCAGGCTGATTGGAATGGTTTGAGAAATGAATGGAAGATGAAAAACTGAAGATATGCAAGGAAGTCAATTTTTAGTTTTCCTGCAAAGGAAGCAAAGAAATCAGGCACTAGCTAGAGACATGCAAGGTTGAGGTGCAGGACTGTAAAGGTTGGACTTTAGGATGTTGAAGTGTTGATGGGAAGGATCTGCCTGAAAGGGAAGAGCTGATTGAATAAACAGGAGAGAAAATAAGTAATTGATTATGTGAGCCTGAGAAGATAGAAGAGTGGGATCTAAAGCCCAAGTGGAGGGGTTGACTTTGGATGAGAGAAGGGAACAGGATGCAAGAGGAGGAAGGAAGCTGAAAGTTGGTAGAGGTGTAAGTCTGATAACAGGTAATTTATGTGATGGGTTCCATTTCTCTTTTAGGTGACAAGGTCACTTGAGAATGGGGTTGATGCTGGTGGTTGTAGGTGTCAGAAGGGGTGGAAGTTTGAAAGTGAAATAACAGTAGAGGAGAGTAAAAGAATGAGTGTGAGAGAAAGGTGATAGGAGCGCCCGACATTTTGGAGTACTCATTTGCAGCTGGCGCTCCTGAAAATAGAATGACACTATCTGCCTGCATCGACTTCCTCCAGCGCCCAGGTGCTCAGTCGTGGAGCTGTAGTAGGCATTGTCCAAAGCTGGGGTTTGGCAGAAGGAGGACACAAGGGTGAGCAAGTTAAATTTGGCATTTGGCAAGGGTGCTATGAATACTATGTTTTGGAAATGATGGCTTTTGGAAAGGAAACTGAGCAAGAAGGGATACAAAATGAAACTTCTGATGAGGCCCTAGTAGTTGATCCCGATGAAGGGGATTTTGATAAGCAAGCTGAAGCTGAGGATATTGTAGTCAAAGGGCGGGATGTTTGGCTGGGCGGTGGCTGGCTCACCTGGCGTGGAGGAAAGGGTCACTGGATGTGAGGCAGCAAGAGAATAGAGACCAGGGTGCCCATGCCTTTGGATATTCAGGTCACCCATGCTGATGGCAGGATTAGGGGAGGAGAGGAATTTGGGTCAGGGTTCAAATGAGGTAAATTGTTTTTTTTTTTTTCTTTCTATTAAGAACAAGTTATCCATTTCCCTAAACCTCCTTATCTTTAGTTTCGATGGAAATTCAGCTGGGAGACTATATTTAAATGGTTTGGGGGCCATTTCTCTGTTTTTGCATTCAATCCCGAGGGATATTTTATCAGGAAAAATGTGTCTTTAATCACTTGGTGTTACTACAGAAAACGTGAATCATTTAAACCACTTGAGTTCACAGAATCTCCAGTTGCTGGAATGATTGGTGCTCTTTTTCGCCTTACGTGGCTCTGTTGCCTCTGAAGGCAACTGACAGTGCAACTGAAATCTCCAAGAGGGGAGTAGGTTTCACTGAATCCCTTGTGATAGCTTTGAAGGGAGGGTAAGGAGGAAGCCCTGTTAGCAGCATCTGTTGTCATTTGTAATATGTGTCCTGCGTTGGCAGTAACTGAGGGAGAGCAAGCCCACCAGTCTGTAATTTATAAGCAGTAACCTAAGAGCTCAAAAAATACTTCTGTGAATGGTAAGGCATCGAGGCAAGCGTTCCATATACTTGAGAAGGAAAAGGAGTTTGAAAGCCTCACCAAGAAAAAAGAAGCATTTGGGTTTTATAATAAAATACTAATCTGATAATATCAAAACATCTGAAGGTTGTGATAAGAAAAAGAATTTAAGCATGTAAGTTTTCAGATACAGCATATTTTTGTTACTGATTCTGAAAAGATTAGATAAACGACAAAGCACAGGACAAGAGTGGCCATGTTTTCAGGCTGAAGATGATGATGACAGAAGGTGGGAGAAGTCCCCCAGCACTCAAGAGACCCACCGTGGAATGGAACGTTTTACAACTGAGAGCAGTCTGGCAGCCACTCACTCTGCTCTCTGTAGCTGTTTCCTTACCCTTCCCCAGGAACCTGTTTATTCATCTTTACTTTTGCCTTTAATTGGCCCTGTCCTAATGCCTCTCCTCCCCTTTCTCTACATCTCATACATTTTCCCCTTCCCAAACCAAGTCCAAGTCCAACATGATGCTACATCTCTCCTTTCTGGTTCCTTGTATTTATTGTTTGTATAATTTGGTAAATTAGTTCTTTGATAGATTTATAGATTATTGAGGTGGCAAGAAACCTTCCATTTTTTCCCCCTTAAACTAGTCCCAAGGCAAGAATCACTTTACCCAAATCAAAGCTTATAGGTTGCAAGTTCCTTTAGACCCTGGGGTATTCTAGAGGGCATGACTTATGGTCTCCTATTTGGGACTTGAGCCTCTAAAGATTATTTCATTTTTCTCTAATAAAGAGAACAAAGAGTTACTGAATAGCATTACTTGTCCTCGACATCTGCTGTTTTAGATTATTTTACCCAAGCAATAGTTTTGGCTCTGCCTTGATTATCTTATTTTTTTGCTCTCAAAATTACTAAAACACCTGCTTTTTACTTAGCATTTTTTAAAAGCCTTATTTATTCTGGATATGAGTCTTCTTGTGGCTTACAAATTTATCCTGTCTTTTTGTGTACACCTTCACTAGGTATGGTAAAGCTTGTGAAGTGGGAGATGAGGTATAAGTCCACCATGTATTGCTTCTTCATCTCAACAGAGTGGAAGGGAGCTGAGTTAACTTGTAGCTAAAGAGCCCTATCCTCCTTAAGATCCTTCAGGAGTTGAGTTTGCAAAATTCCAAGAACAGTGCCTGGCATGTGGTAGGCCATTAATGGTAGCTATTCTTATTGGACCTGGTGGCTGATCAGAAAGATCCTGTGTTGAATAAATTTATAAATGAAGAGCTTATTGTCCACATAAATTGAAACTCAGGATTTTCACATCATGATAGTTCTCTGCACTTAGGCCCACCAAAGAATAACTGGGGACCTTAGAATCATAGAGCGTTACAGCTGGCAGACCTCAGCATTGAAACTGTTACACAGAAGGGTGCTGAGGCCTAGAAAATGTTGGTGACCGTCCCCAGGGCATCCCGTTTATTTTGGCAGGTTGGGACCTGGATGTAGCTCTCTGGGCTCTGGAACCAGGATTTTTACCAGGTGTGTGACCCTGAAAAGCCACTCTAAAGAGAGGAGTGTGGAAAGAGATGAAGAAAGGGTTTGTGTGCGAAGCATACC
Source organism: Pteronotus mesoamericanus (assembly GCF_021234165.1). Lineage (NCBI taxonomy): Eukaryota > Metazoa > Chordata > Mammalia > Chiroptera > Mormoopidae > Pteronotus > Pteronotus mesoamericanus. The sequence goes on from NW_026555065.1 coordinate 22,242,574, forward strand.
CTAACCCTGGATGGTGATATCAAATAATAGCATAAAATGTAGAGGATTAGCCTGCTAATATTTTACCACATTACTCCTCTTTGATGATTGACTTTGACATCTGGTCCTTTTAAATTAAAATCAGGGTCAGTACTTTGGAAAACCAGGAGTGTTTGGGGCCCTGGTGGTAATTGTAGCCTCCCATAATATTAAAGGCCTCTGCTTTGAGAATGAAGCCAGCAAAGAATGAGTGAGAAGAGCCTGGGCTCAGAGAGGCCTCTGGGCCTTCTGGGAACCATGCGGTTCCTGAGGCCTGGGGTCAGGGCTCAGCATTTAGCTCTGTAGGAGAGAGTTGCAGGCAAGTGAGAAACCACTGGCAGTGGCTGAGGTCTGAGGTGTACTTAGACTTTCTAGGGGTCCTGCTTGTGTGCGCCGCAGGAAGAATGGGAAAATAAACCATACAGCACATCAGTGATGGAACAGAAATACATACAAAGTTCAGGTTAAGAATGTGTTTGCTGGCATTGCTGAGATGGGGACCGTGTGTAATTATGTTTTGTGCTGTAGAGATCTGTTGGTGACCCCTAACGAAGATCATTTGAACACAGAGGGAGAATTCAGGGGTGGATGTGTGAGCACACAGAACAAGTTCTTAATCTGAGCTTGTAGTTGGCAAGATGAGGTGCAAACCAGGCAGTTTAGCTTCACAGTTGGAGACCTCAACCACCATGTTGTTTCTCTGCCCTGTTGCGCTGCCTACTGGGATGCATGCCCTGAAGAAACAACCAGGTCCTGTAAGTCCCCCTGCTCTCTGGTGCCCAGGGATTCCTTAGGGCCTAGTATGTCATTAGGTTGCTTTATGATCCAGGACCCCCTTTAATCAAATGACCTCAATGATTTTTAGAATCCCATGGAATCTGTGATCTTTGAATGCATTTGCGTCCTTTCTTTATACCATCAACCTTTTATCTTGGTAACTGAGTATATCGACTGGTTTTCCCTGCCCTTTGAAGATTTTTAGTTAAACTTGGCTCAACCCAAAGTCTTCTGGTGATTCCATGTTCCTGTGTCTGCCTTCTTCATGCCTCCTTCTGCCTCTGCTTTTGAGCCCTAAAGAGCTGCCCCTGTCATTCACATGCATTCTGAGGGCAGCACTTCTCTCCACACCAGTTTCCATGGGAAATCTGGTTCCATCAAATAAGCTTTAGTGAAGACTTGAAGGGTCATAGTTTGACCTTTGTGATCTTTCACCTGCTTTACTGATTCTATCCCTACTATTCTTTCTCACTTGAATATCAATGTTATCCCTACATTAAGGCAGCTGTGCAGAAGAGTTATACCTTAACAATTAGCAGAAATAAATACAATTTTTCCAAGACTTCTGGTGAATAAAAGATTTGTCTTGTAACATGTGCTTTGACTTGGGTGCAAATATATGAAATCAGAGATACAACTTTATAGCTAATAGACTACTTGTATTCATTCCTAATAAACATGTTACTGTATACTCAGCACTATATACTCTATTGTCTGGACTCACTTCAAATTTCTTTTATCTTCTTATCTACCTACTTCTTTACTTCAGTGCAAGCCTTATAACTTTGCTTAGTGCTCATACTAATTCTCATGTTTCTGAGCCTGAAGCATGTATGAATCCCACTTCATTTCTACTTTCCCACTCCTTGTAACCTAGAATATAGTGTTTTGGTTTTTTATTTAAAAACATTTTATGCTTTGTTAGGTTTATTTTATGATTTCAGTAATCCTTTTTTATGTCCTGCTATTAAGTCCTCAATCCAGGAGTCTCCCTGAAAGTACCAACACAGCTAGAATTTTCTTTTGAGTCAAAGTGGTAGATGATGTGCAGGTATTCCTAATACTTGTGTTTCTTTGTCTAGAATAGATGTAAATTTCTTTAGATCATTGCCGTTGGCATGGATTGTTGAATTTTTCAAGGATTTCTGGTTCCTTTTAGTATGAAATGTGTTTAGAGATAATAATCTCAGTGCTCATTGCTTTTGGGTTGGTCATTGGTTTTAGGCCATTTTAAAATCTGGATACTTTCAATTCAAATTCAGGACCCCAGAGTGTTTACTCATTGAAATCTTACATCTGTACATACTGACTCCCATAACATATATACTGCTACCTTAATCACACCAACATAATTACCCATTTGCTTTATCCATAATATACTCACAGTCTCAGAATAACAATATGAATACTAACAACAATAAGAGTACTGAAAAGAGTAAGGTTTTTTTTTTTTCCCCGAGATGTTTTTGTTCATAGGGAATATTCTACTAGGTATAGTCAAATTTACTGATTTTTAAAGTCACTTGAAATAATTCCTGTTTGATTAGGCCACCAACTTGATACACAGTAATTTGTTTATTTTGCTTTCAATTTTAGGAATGCCTATTTTAATTTTGTTTTAGAATTATATACATTTACATGGTTCTAAAGTCAAATTCACAAAATGAAATCTGTTCAGAAGTCCACCTTCGCCTCTGTTGCCTCTCTCCCCTATAGGTAACCATGATTTTTAGGGCTTTTTAAAAAAGTATTGATTGATTGATTGATTTTAGAGAGAGGGAGACATCAGTTTGTTGCTCCATTTATTTAGGCATTCATTGGTTGATTCTTATATGTATGACCAGGAATCAAACCTGCAACCTTGGTGTACTAGGACAAGCTAAACAACTGAGCTACCTGACCAGGGCCTTAGTTTTTGATATATATTTTATACCCTTCTACCCCTGCCTTTCTTACATAAGCAGTAACATATCATACACACTGTTCTGGTTTTGTTTTTTACTTTACAGTGGATCTTGGAGATCACTCCATTTTAGTACATAAAGGCATTCCTCATTCCTTTTGTACAACTGCATAATACTCCACTATGTAGATGTTCATAGTTTATATTAGTCCCTTACTAAGAGCACATTTGGTTGTTTTTAAAAGTCTTTTTAGGGGGTGGAGGATATAAGGGGGATAAATGGAAATGGAAAAAATACAAAAAAAAAAAGTCTTTTGCTATTTCAAATATCCCTGCTATGAAGAGCCATGTGCATACACTTTTCTTATTCTCCCAGTATGTCTTTGCAATATGTTCCTAGAAGTGGAATTGCTGAGTTAAAAAAGCAAATACTTACACAATTAAATATTCCCGAAGTCTCCCCTGTAGGAACCATTTGATTGCCTTCCGCATTCCCATCAGCAATGCTTAGCATGCCGCTTTTTCCACAGCCTTGTCAGCAGACTATTTTGACAAACTTTTACATTTATAACAGATGAGAAAGGGCAACTCAGAAGTTTTAATTTGCATTTCTCTTGTTAAGTGAAGTTTCACTTTCTGTATTTTAACGAAACTAATTTTCTTTTCCTTCATTCATTAGAATGACTTTGACATCATCCATATGGTAAAATTTCAGGGGATACTGAAAGGCCTTTTTAAGTTCCACTATAACATTTTTTTTTAAATTTAGTGTCCAAAGAAATAAGAGGAATAGCTTAGAAAGAAAATTGGCAGTTACCAAAGTCATCTTTGCAACTTTGGTTGTATCTAGTAACAATGGATTTCATTTATTATGTACTAAAACTGATTTTTTTCATGTATTATCTCATTTAATCTTCCCAAGAATCCATGAAGTACTGTTATACCCATTTTAGAGATGCAGAAATTGAGGCTGCTATTAAATAAGTTAGAAGGAACACATAGCTCGTAAGCGGTGAAACTTGGATTCAAAATCAGGTCTAATTCTAAAGCCTTTGCTATTACTCTCCAATCTTTAGTAGTTAAAGACAAGCCCTGTCTCTTAAGTCTCCTGAGCTTATGGAATGGAGATAGAGAAATATAAGGTTAGGATGAGCCTGGAGAGAAAGCTGATTCAAATTGCTAACATCCTGTTCCATGATCCCCACCTATTTCCAGGTATTCTATAGAAATAGGTGGAGAATGCCAGGTATTTCAGGTATCCAGAAAAGTTTTTCAAGTAAATCGTCATTAACCAAGGTAAATTTTGATGTCCTACGAAAGCTAAGATTCAGAAAGGATAAGTTACATAAATTTTTATTAGCACCCGTTCTGGCTGGTGTGGCTCAGTTGTTTGAGTGCTGGCCTGCAAACCAAAGTGTCGCTGGTTTGAATCCCAGTCTAGGGCATAAGCCAGGTCCCCAGTAGGGGGCGTGTGAGGCACCCCCCCCCCTTTCTTCCCCTCTTTAAAGATAAATAACTTTTATTAGCATCTACTGATCAAAGGTAAGCATATGTTGCCATCTTGAAGTAAACTGATTTTGATAAGTGTATTCGGACCCTTGAAATGTAATCTCACTTCAACTTTTAGAAAATTAATAGCTTCCACATTTACTAGCCTTCCACATCAAGAAAATTAAGCAGTTTAAAGTCTCAAATAAGATATTTTACCCCTATTATATCACCCTAGATGCTGGTATAGCAATATTAGAAGTCTATAAAGTGAGTGTCCCAGGAAAGGTTCATAAACCAATAATGGGGCTCTTGCTCTTACCGTATCCTAATGGAAATCTTTTCCTACAAACATGAGAAGACATTTCTAAAAGGAGAGGGGAAAATATAACTTGGGAACTAGAAAAAAGGAAAAAAGGCAAAATTCAAAGAATTCTAGAATGTAATCTGCTTATGTCTAATTATATTAATTTTAAGTAAACTCAATTACATGAGTGGATTCCCCAAACTGTGGAATACTTTTTTTTTATTTAACTTCATTTGTTTCGGGGGGTGGTGGCTTCTGGTCAGGATGGTAGCATAGGCAGACATGTCTCACCTCATCGCACAACTACATCAAAATTACAAATAAAATATAGAACGACTGTAATTCAAAAATGTCAGAAATAGAGTTGAATGGAAATCTGACAACTATGGAATTTAAGAAACCACATCCATCTGGATTGGTAGGAGGGGTGCAGACACAGAACAGGCCGGTCTCTCACCCACATGTGGTGGATAAAAATTCAGGAGGGATACTCGGGAGTGAGGAGTCCCAGTTCCACACCAGGCCCCCCAGCCCAGAGTTCCAGTGCCAGGAAGATAAGTCCCCACAACTTATGGATGCAAAAACCAGTGCAGATTGAGTCAGTGGAAAAAAACTTCCAGAGCCCCAAGCAGTTCCTCTTAAAAAACCCATGGACAGACTCACCTACTCCGACTGACTCCCTCTGAGCTCCAGTGCCGGGATGGCAGCTTGAAGGGCATCAGTGGCACAGTGGGAGAGGCTGAGCAGAGGCCTCCTTTTTCTGAGCCATCCTCCACTCCAACTCCCCCTCCCCAAAAAGAACCATGGAGCCAGCAGGCTGGTGCCATAGTTGAGATTTCATCAACCTGGCTAACACTGTTTGCCCCACCCGGGAGATCTCCAGGGATTCCGGCCCATCCAATTTATGAGCCCACCGGAGCTGTTTTTCCATGTGAATAACTGGTCAGGGCTACTGCACCACAACTTCCTAAATCCTATCAAATCAGCAGCAGCTGGCCTCTGTGAGCTCCAGGACGGGTACTAGCAGCAGACACATTAGTTTCACAGCCTGGCTTCCCCTGGGAATCTCCAAGCCCAGCACAAATAGCAGCCATCTCAGATTACTGTATAGCTCAGGAAGGGCAGCCCTGCGCAAAACACAGGTGAGGGCTGACCTTGGCCTGCACCACCCAGGAAACCCAAAGCTAGCACAGCTAGTGGACACCTACAGACCACTTCGGAGCACCACCACCCTGCCCCTGCACAGCAGATCCTCCACAGAGGGAGGAGGTTGGTGGTAAGTGGTCATAGCCAGTCCTTGGAGCTAACTGGCCTGGGTAAATCCCTCCCAGAGATCTACCAAGAGCAATCAAGGCTCAGCTACAAGAGGAAGGTGTACTCAGCCCACACAAACGGCACACCTTGAATGCCCAGTTTATGTGATAGGGCAGGCTGTGCTAGTGGACCTACAGGACACCTACTACATTAGGCCACACTACCAAGACACAGAGTCAAAGCAGCTCTACCTAATACATAGGAACAAACACAGGGAGGCTCCCAAAATGAGCAAAGAAACATGGCACAAATTAAAGAATAGATCAAAACTCCAGAAAAAAAAAAAAACCAAACTAAATGAAATGGAGATAAGCAATCGATCAGATGCAGAGTTCAAAACACTGGTTATCAGGATGCGCAAGGAACTGAGGACCTCAGCAGCATAAAAAAGACCCAGTCAGAAACAAAGGATTCACTAACTGAAATAAAAAACAATTTACAAACAACAGTAGAATGGATGAAGCCAAGAATCAAATCAGTGATCCATAATACAAGGAAGCAAAAAAACAAAAACAAAACAAAAAAAAAAAAACAATCAGAACAAGAAGAAAAAAGAATACAAAAAAAATTGGGGTAGTATAAGCAGCCACTGGGACAACTGTAAGAAGTCCAATATTTGCCTCATAGGGGTGCCAGAAGAGGAAGAGCAAGAAATTGGAAACCTATTTGAAAAAATAATGAAAGAAAACTTCCTTATGTAGGTGCAGGAAATAGACATGCAAGTCCAGGAAGCACAGAGTCCCAATCAAGTTGGACCCAAAGATGACCACACCAAGACACATCACAATTAAAATACCAAGGGTTAAGGATAGAGAGAATATTACAAGCAGCAAGAGAAAAGAACATAGTTACGTACAAAGGAGTTCCTATAAGACTGTCAGCTGATTCCTCAAAAGAAAACTTGTAGGCAAGAAGGGGCTGGAAAGTATTCAAAGTCATGAAAGGCAAGGACCTACATCCAAGATTACTCTATCCAGCAAAGCTATCATTTAGAATGGAAGGGCAGATAAAGTGCTTCCCAGACAAGGTAAAGCTAAAGGAATTCATCATCACCAAGCCATTATCACATGAAATGTTAAAGGGACTTATTTAAGAAAAAGATCAAAACTATGGGCATTAAAATGGCAGCAAACTCACAACTATCAACAACTGAATCTAAAAAATAACAAAAACAAACTAGAACAGGAAGAGAATCATAGGTATGTGGATCATTTGGAGGATTATCAAGTGATTTGGAGGGGAAAGGGAGAGAAAAGTAGAAATGGTGCAGGGATCAAAAGGCAAATTTGGCAGCAACAAAATAGAGAGGGGGATGTTAAGAATAGTATAGGAAATGGAGAAGCCAAAGAACTTACACACGTGACCCATGGACATGAACTAAGGGTGTGGGGATTGCTAGAGGGCAGAGGAGGACAAAGGGAAAAAAAATTGGGACAACTGTATCAGCCTCACCAATAAAATATACTTTCACTTGTATGTGAATGTTATATTATTTTCCATCTGATCAACTGTAAACCTACTTTTGCCCCACTCTGTAGATAAACTATTAGAGGAAATCACATGAAACAGCACAATAATATGTTTGAAACCAAGACTAGACACGAACAGATTTCTGATGAAATACAGCTGAAAATTTTGCGTGTTAGGCAACATTTAGGCAATGGTCAATGAATGACCATTGTACTATAACTCAATTGCAAAAGTCAGCAAAATAGGCATCAAAATATCCCTGTTTTAGTAGGGTACTTTTTTGGGAATGATCCTGTTTCCTTATGAACAACTACTTTACTCATCCACTGTGTTGAGGTCTTCCTGTGTTGAGTATAATGAATACAAGGATCAGTGACCCCAGTGATACAGACAATACGACAGTATAAAAATACTGATGTGCCCCGATCAGTGTGACTCGGTTGGTTGGAGCAGCATCCTGTAACCAAAAGGTTTCAGCTTCCATTCCCAGTCAGGGCACATACCTGGGTTTCACGTTGGATCCCTGGTCTGGGTGTGTACAGGAGGCAACCAATCCATGTTTCTCTCTCTAAAAGCCATGAAAAAAATGTCCTTAGGTAAAGATTAAAAAAAATATATTTAAAAAAAATAGATGCACACATTTTAAAGCAAAAGAGAACCCCAAGTCTGATGATAAGCCAGGGGTAGTTATACTACTGATACAAAAGAATACATTATGAAGCTTAGTAAATTTTAGCATACCATTTCCTTTTATATGCACAATAATCTCAGGTAAAACATCTGCACATTTTATAGGGTAAACTCTAAGAGTTGTACCATACTGTGCTTTTTTCTTTGCCTATTCCTAAAGCTGCCAGTGACCACCCTCAGGACTTAGTGTGTCAGGGTCACCAAGACTCACCCCACTCAGGTTTGGTGACGTGCTTGGAGGATTTACAAGACCCTGCACCTCACTGTATTCATGGCTATGGTTTATTACAGTAGAAATGTAAAAGCAAGAGAGCAAAGAGAAAAGGTGCATGGAACAAAGCCTGGGGTAAACCAGGAATAGCTTCCAGAGGAATAGTCCTCTGCTAGTGGAGTCACAAAGGATGTCCTTAATTCCCCCGGCACCTGAGTTGTGACATGTGTGAAATGCCTACCATGAAAGACATGCCATATCCAGAGTTAGTTTTGTAGGCTAGTCACATAGGTGCCTTCTACCTAGCATGTATCAACATTCTAGACTCCCAGAAGGAAAGCAGGTGTTCAGCAAAAAACACTGTACAGCTTCACCCCAGACAAAAACTCTTTATCAATGAGAGTGGAGGTATCTTCTTGAAATTTAAGTTCCCAGGCACCAGCAAAGGACCCACTTTGCAAGCAAGCCTTTTAAAAGATAGTATGTTACTTTTTTGCACATTTAGTGACAATCTCACAGGACCAATCAACATACTTTCAGATTCAAGAAAACTCTTCTAATTCAGAAATAAGACGTAGTCTGCTGCCTGAGATATGGAGGTACACTCATTAATAAATTGTCATAGTTATACTTGATCTTCATAAGTTTTACTGAAAAGTGGAATAAAAATATATGAAAAACAAAGTAGCCTTAGCCAGGTGGCTCAGCTGGTTGGAGTGTTGTCCTGTATACTAAAAGGTCACAGGCCCAATCCCCAGTGGGACACACATAGGTTGATGTTTCTCTCTCACACTGGTACTTCTTCCCCCCATTCTCTCACTCTAAACAAACATATCTGTGGGGGAGGATTAAAAAAAAGTAAATTTTGTTTGGTCTCAATGAACTTGGAATCTCAGTACTTCGGTATTGAGGGCTCTTTTAGTACTGCTAGCAGCAAAGCCTACAAATACCCATGTTACCATTGACTAGAAATGGACTTCCCAAGACTACACACAATTAGGCAAAAGTGATTTATTTTTTCTTAACTGAATCAGTTTAATCATTTGGCATTAACCATTTGGACATGAACTTTAGAAGTAAGAGGTAAAGGAGGCGTGGTAACATCATGTTTATGAGGATAATTTTCTTCAGCTAATATTTTGGGGATACAAGAGGAAATTTCCTTTTGTTGTTCTCGCCACTTAAGTATATTCTCTGCCAGTTCTTCTGTCTCAGTCACCAAAATATCCATCTCGGCTAAAGCACTGCTCTGTAACATTTGAAAGAAAGGGAAAACAGAAGAGAAATTATGCCTATCATTAATATACCATTATTATATCACAAATGGTTATGATACCAAAAGTTAACACCTGATCTTTTCCAAATCCCTGAATACAAAGGTGCCTTGCTTTCCCACTTTTTACAGACATGTTTTTGTCATTTGTGAGTGTACCTCTCCTTTGTCTTCAATTACCACCTAAATGCACATGACCCTCAATCTATACTGTCAAACCTAATCTCCTTCCTCAAATTCAGTCCCACATTTCAGTCTGTTGGAAATCTCCATCTGGATGTACATTCAGTATCTCAAACTCATTTTAACTGCAATTCAACAAACAATGATTGAACATTTACTATCTGTGCAAGACATCAAAAAATAAACTCATTTTCTTTAATCTTTGGCTCCTTCTCACCCTCAGGCCAGCAAGGCTAGAAATTTCATTAACTTGGATGTGTTCCTTGTCCAAAACAGCGCCATATTCTAGAAATTTGACCTTCAAGATCTAAAAATTTACACAATCATTTGCATTCCTATGTTTTAAATCTTTTGTCTGAGTACACATATTTATTCTCCAAGTTTCTTTGCCTTTGGTTCCTCTGCTTAGTCCTCTAACACACAGCTTATCAAACTTTAAAGTGTATAGGAATCATCTGAGGAAGTTCATAAAACGTAGATTCAGATTCTAAAGGTCTAACGTGAATGAAATCTGCAATTCTGCATATCTAACAAGCTTCCAGGAGATGCTTATGTTGATTCTGCCCACACTGAGTGGCAACGCTCAGTCTACTCTATCCAGTATTTTCTCCATGATTAAAGTACAGTTCTGATCAAGTCACTCTTCTGTACCTTTCTCTAAAAAACAAAACAAACAAAATTCAGTGGTTCCCCAGTACTCAGACAGTGAAGTCTAAACTTCTTAGTCTGGTTTCCAAGGCATTCCATAAAGCAACCCTGAGTTACCAGTAATCTCCCTCTCAATACCTTTACTCATCACCCAAAGTGGAGTACTACTCTTCCCCCAAACTACTTGTGCTAACTTCCATGTCCTTCCTCACACTGCTGCTTTTGGCTGAACTATTCTCTCTGAAGCATGTCCAAACCTCACTGATTCAAGATTCAACTCACTACTAACTCCTATATAAAACTTTCTTGAAGTATTCCTACCCCCATCCTATTCCCAATCTCTCTAAAGTGGAAGTAATCCCTTCCTTTTCTATGTTTAATAGACAGCCTCTTCTTTATAATTTTCTGCTGCATTCACTGTGCAAATATACCAGAAAGTAGAAAGCATCTTACAGCTCTCTCACCAAACTTTGAGAACGTGAGGGCAGGGATTAGTCATATCTGTTTCTCTCTCACGATACCTTGCACAATGAAGGTAACATTTATTAAATAGTGGAATACAAGAATGTAAAATGACTTCTAAAGAAAAGTAATATAAAAAAGAAAAAGCATCTTGATTTAAAAAAAATAATTCGTTCATATTAGCCATCAAAAAGTTAAACAGGTCACACATTTGAGATCCTAGTATAAAAAGACTAAAGATAGCTAAAAGTAATGTGAAAGGAGCTGATGAGGTATGTGAACACTATTGTTAATACTCACCATTTTCTTTAGATTTTCATCTAAATGAGGAATATATCTAATTGTTTCAAGATGGGTTTCTAATCTCTCAATGAAAGTCACCGCCAACTCCAGCAAATGTACCATGTAACTGAAAAAGGAAGAAAAAAAGCCAATTATATTTTAAGTGTAGTATTTTTGTGTTCTTTTTCCTCTTTTCATTTAAAGTAATTTTTGTAAATTCTCACCCAAGAATATGTTTCATTGATTTTTAGGGAGATGGAGAAGGGGGGTGGGGGAGAAAGATGGATGTGAGAAACATTGACCACCTGCCTCCTGTATGCACCGTGACCGGGGACTGAACCTGCAACCTAGGTATGTGCCCTGACTGGGAACTGAACCCATAGTCTTTGGGTGCATGGTACTATGCTTCAACCACTTGAGCAACCTGGCCAGGCTCCCTTTCCCTTTTTAATTAGGACTTTTAAAATCAGATAAGAGAATTACAATCAACCTAGTAAGTCAATAATAATCTTTCTGCACTCATGGAAATATCAGTGGTTAAAAAAAGGTCCTTCTTGTCCTAGCTGGTAGAGCTCAGTGGATTGAGCATGCACCTGTGAACCAAAGGGTCACCGGCTCAATTCCCAGGGTAGGGCACATGCCTGGGTTGCATGCCAGGTCGCCAGCAGCAGGCGCAAGAGATGCAACCACACTTTGATGTTTCTCTTCCTCTCTTTCCCTCTCTAAAAATAAATAGATAAAATCTTTAAAAAAAAAAAAAAAGACTTAAAAAAAAAGTATTTCTTGACTTCCGGCCAAGATACACTTTGCCTCCTCACACAACCAAAAGAACAACAACAAATTTAAAAACAAAAAATAGCCTTAGCTGGTGTGGCTCAGTAGACTGAGCGCTGGCATTTGAACCAAAGGGTCGCCGGTTTGATTCCCAGGTTACAGCACATGCCTGGGTTGCACGCCAAGTACCCAGCGTGGGGGACGTGAGAAGCAACCACACATTGATGTTTCTCACCTCTTTCTCCCTCCCTTCCCCTCTCTAAAAATAAATAAATAAAATCTTTAAAAAAATTAAAAAAAACAAAAAACAAAAAATAACCAGAACTGCCAGAAAATCAAACTGTATGGAAGTCTGACAACCAAGGAGTTAAAGAAGAAACATACATCCAGACTGGTAGGAGGGGCATAGATGGGCAGCCAGGGCAGAGAGGACGTGGGGCAAAGTGGCAGCTGGTAGACTGTGCGGTCCCACATTTGTGTGCAGATAAACCAGGAGGAACTGGACAAGACAGACTGCACTACCCACCCTTCCAGCGTGCGGAAATAAAGCTTCAAAACCTCTACCTGTAAAAACCTGTGGGGGTTGTGGCAGTGAGAGAAACTCTCAGCCTCACAGGAGAGTTTGTTGCAGAGACTCACAGGGTCCTAGAACGTACACGAACCATATGTTGGGAAATGCCTGTCTGGTTTCAGGGACTGTGACCCTGCCGACAGGCTGGAGAGCCTCAAGGCTGGAAATAATCAGGGAGGCCTTGGAGAAACAGGCCCCTGAGGAGACATAACCTATCTTCCCTGGCAGGGGCATAGCTCCTGCCTCTCTGCTTTGCCCTGTGATGGTCCGTAATCCATGACAGATAAGTTATCTCATGCAGAGATGACAACCTATCGATTGGGTATGGGTAGCAGACAGGAACTGGGGGACGTGGAGAAAGGGCAAAAAGGCCTGCACCCCTTGACTTGGCTTGGACATGGCCAGAGTCCTCATTCTATCTGAAAGAAGTCTCCTTGTCTCTTGGCAGCTCCCTCCCCCACCTGGCTCAGGCTCGAAACAATACCGGGGTCAGTCCTGAACCGGATCTGGCGGTTCCCAGGGAAATCAGGCCTGAAAGTAAATTCTTTAAAGTGTGCTTTGTTTTTCCCTTGGAAGCTATAGCCAGCTCATGCTGGGAAGGAAATTTACTTTATTCACAGACCCTAACCCTATACCTTTAGGCACTCTTGTGTTTACTATGCCCTCAAGTTTAATCTTATTTACTAGTCTTCTCTCAGACAGTGTAAATCAGTGTAGGTGTGTTCCTGCCATTTTTCTTCTTCAAAGCATCATCTATTCTCTGTGAACATTAACATACTGATGTAATGAGATAAGCTGTGCATCTCTGTTACCAGGCCCCACTGATAACCTTTTCAATAAAAGCCTTTGAACAAAGGGGCTTGGGGCTTTCCCCACTAGAGGGATGTGCCACATCCCCTTCTCCTGGCAAACAGAGAAGTGTTTGTGATGACTCTGTGTTTATTCCCCTCATCCCTGACACCTTGGGACGGGCTCTGTGGGATTCAGAGTCCCAGGTCTCATCTCAGCTGGCCCTGGACGGTAACCCTCAGATCCCAGAGCACCGTGCTCCCCATGACGTGCTGCGCTCCCCAAGATGTGCTCCATCCCCCTGCAGTAATTGTTGCCTGAACTGGGGACGAGCAGTGACCTGAAGAGATGCTCCCGCCACTCGCCACCACGTGTTCTACTCACACACCCGGAGTCAGCACCAGAAGGGCCCAATTTGCTTGTGGGTAGCTGGGGAAGTGACTGAAACCTGGCTGAGAGCCCAGCAAGCAGCACTGTTCTCTCTTCGACCCCTCCCCCACATATAGCGTCACAACTCCTGGGTTGCTCCGCTCTCGCAAGTATTTAAGGTTCTGTCCCTTCCAATGTAAGAGGCCCGCTGAGACAAAGAAATATAGCCCAAATGAAAGAATTAATTAAAGCTCCAAAAATAGAACTAAGCGATGGACAGAGAGCCAACCTATCAGATGCACGGTTCAAAACACTGGTGATCAGGATGCTCACAGAAATAGTTTGAGTATGGTCACAAAATGGAGGAAAAAGTGTAGGCTACACAAAGTGAAATAAAGAAAAATATACAGGGAACCAACAGTAAAGAAAAGGGAACCGAGACTCAAATCAATGATTTGGAGCAGAAGGAAGAGATAAACATGCAACCAGAACGGAATGAAGAAACAAGAATTCAGAAAAATAACGAGAGGCTTAGGAACCTCTGGGACAACTTCAAATTTTCCAACATCCAAATCATAGGGGTACCAGAAGGAGAAGAGGAAGAGCAAGGAACTAAAAACTTATTTGAAAAAATGATGAAGGAGAATTTCTCCAATCTGGCCAAGGAAATAGACTTCCAGGAGATTCAGGAAGCTCAGAGAGTCCCAAAGTAGTTGGACCCAAGAAAGCGCATACCAAGGCACGTCATAATTACATTATCCAAGACTAAAGATAAGGAGAGAATCTTAAAAGCAGCAAGAGAAAAGGAGACAGTTACCTACAAAGGAGTTCCCCTAAGACTAACAGCTGATTTCTCAAAAGAAAGCTTGCAGGCAACAAGGAGCTGGAAAGAAGTATTCAAAGTCATGAAAGCCAAGGACCTACATCCAAGATGACTCCATCCAGCAAAGCTATCATTTAGAATGGAAGGGCAGATAAAGTGCTTCCCAGATAAGGTCAAGTTAAAGGAGTTCATCATCACCAAGCCCTTATTATATGAAATGTTAAAAGGACTTATCTAAGAAAAAGAAGATCAGAAACTATGAGAGTAAAATGACAACAAACTCACAACTATCAACAACTGAACCTAAAAAAAAAAAGAAAAAGAAAACAAAGTAAGGAAACAAGCAGAACAGGAACAGAGTCATAGAAATAGAGATTAGAGGGGAGGGGGTGGGTGAGCGGGGAGAATGGGGGCAAAGGCACAGGCAATAAACAGCGTAAACAGTAGGTACAAAATAGACAGGGAGAGGTTAAGAATAAGTATAGGAAATGGACAAGCCAAAGAACTTACATGTACAACCCATGGACATGAACTAAGGGAGGGGAATGTTGGTGTGGAGGGGAATAAAGGGGAGAAAAAAATGGGACAACTGTAATAGCATAATCAATAAAATATATATATAAAAGAAAGAAAATAAAAAGTCCTTTTTCACTTAAAGCAGGAGTTCACTTGTCAAACAGAAAAACCTGACAGAGAGACCACTATTATATCTGGAATCCAACCTAATGTTAGGCAATAATTTTCTCATGTAAGTTAAGGCATTTCCTTAGGTAAAACCTCATTCCATTTGAAACTACTCATTCTTGGTGAAGAGTAAAAACTTTAAGGATAAATGTATTTTATTGAAATAGCCTAAAGATAAAAGTACTTTGAATCTTGGCATTTGCAAAATACTCTAAAATCATTACTCAGTTCTTCTGATATATATTATACATAAATGATATTTTATTGTACAGGATACTGAATATGTGTTCAAGAATGGGATTGTATATTATATTACTCTATGATAAAAAAATCTGATACTTAAGAGAAGATACTGATTCGCTCAGGGTCAGCCAGGGATGCACTGGTGGAGAAAGTTAGCAATCAGATTCCCAGATGCCTGCTTCTTTATTTTATTATTAATAATAACTAAGATCCTCAATTTGGTAGTTGGAATATTCGTATAAGGACAAGAGCAATAAAACACATCTATGGATTGGGAAACTGAGTCAAAAGTTTAAATCATTTGCCCAAGTCTTTGAGACATATAAACAATAGAGATGAGACAAGAACTCAGTGTTTTTCCTCCTTTGGCTGACATTATTTTCATCCGTACCTGCTTAAACAGAAATTTTTATATACAGTTGTTCCTATGGAAAATACAATAATTAATAAATAATAATACAAGAATAAATTCTGTGTTTCACATGCTCACAAGGTGTTGCCCCACCTTATATAGGCAAGATGAATGCAACAATACATTTACTTCATAGGAAACAGTCTATACTAATAAAAGTGATTTTTACCCAATTTACTCTGTTATGTAGCTAATTTTTTTCATTAAAATCATTATTTATAATTCCCAAAACATTATGGACAAAAGAAATGCCTTTTCTATAGCAAAGGATTTCCTTTCTGGTTTAGTGTATCAGTATTAATAATAATGTTAATAGAGACAATATATTATATAATGAACTATGCCATGAAATGACTACTAGTTTAAACTATCTTCAGAAAACAGGTGTAACTTTAGTCTAACCTGTGATAAACAGCTTCAATAGGCAGGTTTTCCTGGCACATGGGTTTCAACAGTCTTTGCCTGAGGGACCTCTTCTCTTTTAGCACTGCTTCCAAATGATTATTCATGCTTTGCAGAGTATGGCACTTTTGAGCTACACAAATGAGAAACAATAATTATAGTTAGCAATAGGACACATTTTGAAATTACTAATAAGTTCTTTGCTTTGGTTTGATACTACCAATGTAAAAAATTATCCTACCATTTCCCTCCTAAATAACTCTCCTTTGCTATTCCAAATACCCAGTAGCAATTTCATTTTATTTTCTTACTTTTCCTACTGACAACCAAACCCACTGCTAAATTCTTTGTGTTTTACAACTCTACTCCTAGTTGTTTTTGTAGCCAGAGCTGTAAAGTCCCTTTTCCCATCTTTACCTCTAATATTCTACACAAACATTAAAAAACAAACATTTGTCTTATAAGCTATTTCTAATCATTTCTTTTCCCCAGAATTCAGTTAATAGCTGCCTCTTCTTTTAAATTTAGATGCTGAAAAAACTTCAAACTTAAAGAAAAGTTTCAAGGATAGTTCATTGAACGCCCACATACATTTTGCCTAGACTCACTAACTGCTAATACTTGGCTACATTTTCTCTTTTTTCCTCTCTCTCTTCAAACCCTTACATATATTTTTGCTGACCCATTTGAGAGTAAGTTGCAGATATCATGATCTTTCTTTCCTAAAACATCAACATGTATTTCCCAAGAATAGGAACATTCTCTTATATAACTACAAGTATCAAATTCAGAAAATTTAACATTTACATTGGTATATTAAATACCAATATTTAATATAGTCCATGTTCAAATATCACCAAGGATCATAATAATATCCTTTATAGCAAGAATTTTTTCTAATCAAGTATTCAATCTATGACCACATTGTGCTTTAGCTGTCATGTCCCTTTACTCGTATTTACTCTGAAAAGTTGTTCAGCCTTTTGTTATTTTTCTTTCAAGCTCTCCTGAGTTTGAGGAGCTCCTACCTTGGTCACTTTTTATACAATTTGCACTAATCAAGCCAACAGGATTTTTGTTTGGACACATAAATAGAAGACTTTGTTGGCTTTAGGGCAATACCTGGAAAAAATAATGGTGTATTATAATGCCTGGTGCTTATTTAAGGTAATTGAAGAAAAATGTGAAATTCCAATGATTACCCACCCATTTAACCAAACCACTTACCCAAAAAGGAAGGATGAACAATATCTGCTGTGTCTTTTTCTAGTCTTAGAAGTTCAATTTCTAGGTTTTTCTGTATTAGAAGCACAAATAGTATTTAGCTCACTGAGAAAATAGCCTGATGTAAAGGATAGTCTCTGATAAAAATGGATAGGCTGTAACCCAGGAATATTTAAGGAGGATGTGAGGGTAATTTGTTATGAGAGCCCAGGGGATTTACTAAAGCTTTTTATGTTGCCACTACTGCTACTACCACCAACTACTATAATACTATTATTGTGCAACTTCATTATTACAAGTAAACACCTTCCCAGATACGTGCTAGACACTGTTCAAAATGCAACAGAACTGCTGTTGAAACCAATTAACATTTTTTCCTATACTAGAAATAGAAAGTAGAAAGTTCAACATAATCACCTGATTGATTTCAGCTTGCATATTTGTGATCTGCTGCAGCGTGGAGAAGTTCACAAAGCAAGGAGCTGATTTCTTAGATATATTTAACATTTCCTATTGGAAAGTAAACAGAGAAAGCAGCAGAGTGTCACAAAGTTTCTATGTGCATTGGAAGATCAGTGACCTCAGGTCTAAAATACAAGGATATATTAATTACATCCATCACTGCCCCTGAAAAATGAAATACGGAATACAACAGTAGCAATGTGTATTTCTTGTTTTTAAAACCTTCCCTATCGGGAATCATTTGCCCAAATATTTAAAATATATGAAAATCAGCTTTAACTGGCTCAGAAGGTTGGGTGACACTGCCCAAAGCAAAAGGTCGCCAGTTCAATTTCCAGTTAGGGCACATGCGTAAGTTGCAGGTTTGGTCCCCAATCAGGGCATGTATGAGAGGCAACCTATCAGTGTATCTCTGTTACATGGATGTTTCTCTCCCTCTCTTTCTCCTTCCCTACCCCTCTCTCTATAAATAAGTAAGTAAAATCTTTTTAAAAAAGGAAAATAATTATTTTGTAACATATGAAAATTTTATAAACTTCAAATTGTAGAGTACTAAAATAAAGTTTTATTGGAACTCAACTTCTCTCCTTTATTTATTATCTCTGGCTGCTTTCACTTTACAACAGTCTGTTTACAACTATGTGGACTGAAAGCCTCAAATACTTACTCTCTGGCCCTTCACAGCAAATGTTTGCTAATAATAATAATCAAATTTATAGGCATTTATTGACATTGAAAATGGATGAATCAAGAATGAATAAAAGAGCTCTCTGCCATTAACAAGCTCATGATTGATGGAAAGGAAAAAGTATTCTGGATAGGAAAAAAATATAATTATAAATGCTTGATAACTGTGTTAATACTAACATATATATGAGGAGTTGATTAATCTGGAAACATAGCTTCCTGCATAATCATGAAAGATCTTGATAACTATGAGAAGCAATCATAATGAAGAAATGATAGAAATCGAAATTCTTCTGGTAAAGAAGTAACATGATCATATATAACGCATATTATAGAAATTTAAGTGGGGGTGGTATGAAAAATAAAACTAATTGGATTTCGGGGATGAAGGAAGGAGGAGTGACTGCTTAATGAGTATGGGATTTCCACTGGGAATGGTAAAAAAGTTTTGAAAACAGTTTCACAGCATTGTGACTGACTTCATGCCACTGGGTTGTACGCTTTAAGATGGTTAAAATGGTAAGTTTTATGTTATGTGTATTTTACTACAATTAAAAAAACCCTCTGGTAACTAGCCAACAATATAAAACAAAAACCAAACCGGAAAATTTAGTGGAGGGAAGGAGCGAACGTTGGATATTTAGACAAGTGGTTGCTATAGTATTCCAGGTGAGAGGATGAGAATGTAGAATAGGTCAGTAGCAGTTAAAAAGGAAAGAGGGTAGAGAAATGAGTCCCTCGGAAGACAGAATTGACAAGTCCTAGTTGATAAGGGTAGTGAGGGATAAAGTCAGGTTAATACGTACTGACTCTAAGGATCCTGCTTCAGGTAACTGACCAGATAGTTATGCCATTCACCAAGATAATGCAAGATATTTTACTGATCACAAAATTGAAAACTGGGAAGGTTAAATGTTAGTCTAACTTCATACTGCCTATGTATATCAGGGCTGAAATGAGAATACCACATTACCATCTAATCTACATCACCATCATAATCTCCTTTACCTTTTTTCTGTTCTCTAATGTAGAAGGTAAGTGAAAGTAAAACATCTCCCATTTCTCACTGTAACCTACTCACTTTGATATCTTTCTGTCTCTTCGTATGTATACACTAATCTTAATCGCACATTTGCAATGTAGTGAACTGTTGGATTCAACAACAGGGTTCGGAGCTTAACCAAGAACTTGTGATAGAAACCAGAGGGAAAATAAGAATGTTCAAGAAAGGGAGAGCCAAAAAGGAGAGAGGAATGAAAGAGCAGCCAAATTTCTCTAGCAAACAGAAATTCTAACTATTTGAGGATTGTGACTTAGCCCTATTATATAATAGATTCTGGGTGTTTTGTAGGTCCAGATCTTTATCTTCTACATTGCCAGTAGAAGGAGCTTTGATCAAGATGCCACAACTCACTAAAGCTTGACTGAAAAGTATCTAGAATGGAAGGCCACTAAAGCATATAAGAAAGCAAATACCTCATACTGTCCTACAGTTAACCCTACCTTTCTTTCACTAAATCATTCTCCAGTGGATAGATCAAAACAGAACAAAGTACAAACAAGCTACATTTTCTAGAAGAGTTGTATCATATCACAGTCGTAAGCATCACTCTTAATTTCTAACGCACATGGGATGATGTTGTGCACTTAAGGAATGGACTATATGTCGGGAAGGGGAGAGCTCTGGTATCTAATCCTACTTCATTAGTTAAGTGACCTTGGTCAAATTTCTTGTTCTCCTTAGGCCTTAGTTTCTTCAATTCTGTTATGGTAGTAGAGTTCTCTAATGACTCTTCTAACTATAAAAAATTGTATATTTTTCATAAATCTCCCATCACATATATACTGTTAATCTTTGCAGATGATTTTACCTATTTTTCTGTTTCATTTCTTAGACATATTCCTCAACATTCTCATTATGTCAAAATTTCTTATTTCCCTCAATTCCCCTTTTCTGATTTCCTTGTCTCTTTTGCCAGTTATATTCCATTATTCTCTCACATCTTCAATTTCTCCCTCTAATACTGGTTTCTTCCCTTTGGCGAAAACATGATCTTCTTGCCCAACGTAAAACTACCATCCCATGGGCTAATTTCCCGTGTCCCTCCTCAAAATTAATCCCTTCCTCCGTTCACGTTACAACGTGTTTCGGGTCTTCTTTGCCAATACTTTCTTTGACGGGGCCTTTTAAGGACAACCGCTTCCCCTATCGTTCTTCCGTACCCAGTGCCTCCGCCCCCAAATAAAGGGTCGGGCAAGAATAGGTTTTACGATTGCTAGTATCGAAAATAATATAACAATTAATTAGTAATAATACAAGAATAAACTGTGTTTCGCGTATTCGCACTACAAACTTACTTTATCCCACCTCGTATGCTTCAATACCTCACACAAACGAGCGTTGTTTGGGAACTTTTGTTTTAATCACCTGACCGTTTTCCCAACGCGTCACCCATTACACTCTAGAGACCGCATCTACCACAGGATTGAAAAAAAAAACCAAACAAACAAAACAGAACGGCGGGAAACACCGGTTTTTATTCTCTCCCACGAACTGACCTGAGATAACCTGCCTGCAAACACCGCCTACCGCACTCACCATCGACCCAGAACCCCGCTTTCGCAGAACCCACTGCATAAAGGTATATGCTGTTGCCTGGAACGGACCCCATCGGCTTCCACTCTAGTAGAGCCCACAGTCAGTACCAACACTTCACTGTCGCCCTGTGGCCACCGTGGGCACCCCCTTAATGACGCCAGCGCCTTCCACGTACCTGAGTGACTATCCCCGAAGCTACGAAATGGCCCAGCAGGAGCCCGGCAGCGTTTGGCGCGGACGCCGGGTCCCAAGGGTTCGCCGCAGCCATGGCTGAGACCTAACTCCTTGGGTTGCGTTAAAAAGAAGCGGAACGCCAGCAAAAGTTCCGCGCGGTTCGATGACGTCACGGGGCGTTTCCTCTCAGGCGGAAGCCCGGGAAGCGCGTCTCTGGCGAGCGCGCCTCCCGGGTTTTCTTTTTAAGAGCCTGCTGAACTGAGGGGCAGGGGGCGAGTCCCGGGTCCCCCGATCCTCCTTAGGCTCCTAGCGGAGTCTAGCATCGGAACAGCCGCTAAAGAGGCAGGGCTTGGTGGTCGGGTTGTCTGTTCTTCCCTTTCTTTCTCGCCACTCTTGGGCTGTCCTACGAGACCCAGAGATCTGCGGGAGGTGACGGCTGGGGCTGGATACCCAGCCGGGAGGCCATCGGGGTGGCTGCGTGCTTGGACCGAGCATTGACAGCTGCACTTACTTTTCCGCAGGGACCCGAGCCGCGGCGCTAGGATGGGAAACAGTGCCCTCCGCGCTCATGTGGAAACCGCGCAGAAAACGGGTGTCTTTCAGCTTAAGGACCGCGGGCTGACTGAGGTGAGACGGGGAGAAACCTGACCAGGGAATTTAATGGGAGAGGGATGGCGGGAGTGTGAAGTTAATCGGTGAGGGATTCTCTGCGCTGTGAACCCCTTTCTCCAGTTCCCTTCAGAGTTGCAGAAGCTGACGAGCAATCTCAGGACCATCGACTTATCCAACAACAAGATAGAGAGCCTACCGCCAATGATTATAGGGAAGTTCACTCTGCTGAAGAGCCTCTCCTTGAACAACAACAAACTGAGTATGGCTTTTGCGTCTGGGAAGCTTTGCTACTGATCAGCTGTTAAGGGTGGTGTTCTCTTACAAGCTGATTTTTGTTGTTATGAAACCATTCAGATTGCTCAAGACGCAGGAGAATATCAGAGTTCTTGAAATTTTCTCTCTTGTAATTACATCTATAAGCCTCCTCTGGTGGTATAATGATTGATAATGGGATAATTCGGAGGAGGGGAATGGAAGGAAAGGTCCTTGCAAATCCTATAAAATTGCTGTCAGATTGTGAGGAGGCTCCTATACAAATAAATGCTTTTCTGCATTTTGATGGCCCTTTCACCTTCTGAAGACTGTTGATAAAAATGCAATACGTAAAAATGGCAGAACACGTGGGAATTCTGTGTATGTTAACAGGAGGCATAGTAGGCTGCCATATAGTTTTTATAAACTTCATCTAAGTTATTTTTCAGCTGTATCAGATTCAGGTTTATATGTTTGTTTTTTTTGTCTTTGCCAGCTGTTCTTCCTGATGAGTTACACAATCTGAAAAAACTAGAGACACTAAGCTTAAACAACAATCACTTGAGAGAACTGCCCTCTACCTTTGGGCAACTGTCTGCCCTCAAGACTCTGAGCCTCTCTGGGAACCAGCTACGAGCATTACCACCCCAACTTTGTAGCCTACGGCA
The DNA here is from genome assembly GCF_021234165.1 of Pteronotus mesoamericanus. Lineage (NCBI taxonomy): Eukaryota > Metazoa > Chordata > Mammalia > Chiroptera > Mormoopidae > Pteronotus > Pteronotus mesoamericanus. The sequence continues at coordinate 22,265,345 of NW_026555065.1, forward strand.
CCTGGATGTGGTGGATCTCTCCAAGAACCAGATTCGGAGCATACCTGACATAGTGGGAGAGCTGCAGGTCATCGAACTTAATCTCAACCAGAATCAGGTCTAGAGCTTACGAGTTTTTCTTCTCGTGTGTGTGTGTGTGTGTGTGTGTTTATATAAAAACCGGTTTCTCTCTAAACGATAATCATAGAGCTGGGCATCAGAAGCTAGATGAGAGGTATATTCTATGGGCTGGACTAATTTCCAGTCCCAGAGTCCTGTGGAAGTAGTCAAGACACTGGTTGCGCTTGTTGTGTAGGTGATTTTTGGAGGGTGGGATGGGTAGCAGGTGATAATTTCAAAAGTTACTCTCACAAATCTTCAGATACTCCTCAAACGTGCCTTTAGTCATCTAGCAAGTCATCTACCTGGAGTGGAAGGTAGAGTGGAAAAGAGGCTTTAACACTCATAGGTTCTCAGAGTTGGTCATTAGAGGTAATCAGTTGCCTTTTTCTTGACACCTTTTTCAAATGTGTCTGTTTTTGCTGGAAACCACCAGAGATAGGCTTTCTGGAGATAGCTCCTTTCATTGTTGGACAGCTTCAATTGTAAGATTTGAAATTTGTTTCCATGACTTTGGAAGTTCTTTGGTTATTTTGTATCTGACTGGAGAAACAATCTTTGATTTAAACATAAGGCACAGATGATGAGACATTAAACATACTGAGACTAGGTGGCCTTTAGTTTTTATAGTGTCTATGCTTCTTAATCTACAGTCCAATACAGTAGCCACTAGCCACATGTGGCTATTAAAATTCATTTAAAAATTCAGCCCTGGCTGGTGTGGGTTGAGTGCAGACCTGGGAACAAAAAGGTCACTGGTTCAGTTTCCCATCAAGGCACATGCTTGGGTCGTAGGCCAGGTCACCAGTTGGGGGCATTTGAGAGACGGGAGACAACCGATTGATGTTTCTCTCCCTTTCTCCCTCCCTTCCCCTCTCTCCGAAAAATAAAATCTAAAAAAAAAAAAAAAAAAAAATTAGTTCCTCAGTTGCCACAAGCCCTATTTTAAGTGCCCAAAAACCATATGTAACAAATGGTTACTGTATTGGACAGCACAGATAGAGAACATTCCAATCATTGCAAAGTTTCATTGGGACAAATAGATTGTGGTCTCCTTAAATTTATGAAATTCAGTCTGTCTTTGAAGGTATTAGCCTCATCTTTTACTTGCGAATATTCTTGTATATTTTGAGCTTTTTTGGAAAAAATATGTGAATATTTGGGGGGGAAAACTTGAAAAAAAATTAAGCAACAAGTATTGGTTGAGCACTCGCCCCACATTCACCTATGCCAATGTCTTTGTTAATGATTCTCACATTTCAGTGTGCATCAGAGTAACCAGGAGAACTGGTTAAAAGAGATGACTGGGCCCACTGTTTCTGATTCAGTAAGTCTGGGGTGAGGTTTGAGAGCTTGCATTTCTAAAGTTTCCAGGTGATACCAGGCAGAGTAAACGTAATTTGGTGACTTGCAGCATTTAATGGGCAAATAGGTGAACAAGTTATATATTGCTTGGTATTGAACTTGAGGGCCTAACAAAAGAGTGGTGCTGTTGAGAATAGACATGTTGAGTTGATTATGGTGGTGCAAAAGGAAGTGTACTAAAAATTGGAGACATAAGAGTGGAATAGAGGTAAGATGTTTGAATGTAGATACAGATTTTGAGGTCTTAACAGAAATGATGGTTTTAAGAATAGATGAGCTTTCTAGGGAAAAGTTCAGAAAAATGACCATAGAAACAAGGGAAGTCAAAAATCAGGAATAATTCGAGTTAGGAAGAAAAACCCACTACTTAGATACAATAAGGAGTTTCAATGGAGGGATAGATAGAAAAATCAAACACTTATATAAACATAAAAGATTGGCAGTGAATGTACCAAAGTTTCTATGGTGGTAGATTACAGGTAACTTTTCTAAACTTTAAAATGTGATTCTCAAATTTCCTATAACAAATATTGCTTTTATAGTCAGAAAATGTTATTTCCAAAAAGACACTGGTGACCTTCCAAACATATTTTCCCCCCCCAAAATGTGGAGGAGTAGTAACAGAAGCTAGATGACAGGTTTCTGAGATGAGTAGGTAGTGAGAAAATGGAGGCGGTAAAAGGAGAACTAGGACAAATAGTCAAGTAAAGAGTTTTTTTGTTTTAATTTAATAATAAATAACCATTATGGTGCTTATGCTTTTTCCTGTTATTCTTTTTTGTTGTTCAATAGATATCGCAGATCTCAGTAAAGATATCTTGCTGTCCTCGTCTTAAAGTTCTTCGCCTGGAAGAGAACTGTCTTGAGCTCAGCATGCTTCCACAGAGCATCCTCAGTGATTCCCAGATCTGTCTGCTTGCTGTGGAGGGCAACCTTTTTGAAATAAAGAAACTACGAGAACTAGAAGGCTATGATAAGGTATGTATTCATGTACTTCTGCATTTCTTGTCACTGTTCTAAAGAGAATGGTGAAGTAACCCACATAAATGTTTATAGCCACAGGCTGCATGTATAATCCTATTTGTCAACAGGATTTGTTCCCCATTTTGGGGGTGGGTTCTAACAATCAGCCAAATGCTTGTACCAAGATGTACTGGTATATATTCTTGTATTGTACCAAGATGACTTTTTCTCTAGATAGTGTATTGTAAAACATCTTTGTCTTTTGATGTTTCCTATTGAAATATCAAAGAAAAATTTAAATGACTCCAAAACTATGTGCTTTAGATTTGCATTTAGAATAGGTAGGTTTTGTAGGAAATGAGGAGCCATATCCAATAAAAACCTAAATGAAAAAAAAAATCAAGTGAAAACCTAAGTAATAAGTAGGCTAATACTTGCTCATGCCAAAGTACCACATATATTTTTCTTTCATGATTTTTAGTACATGGAGAGGTTCACGGCTACCAAGAAGAAGTTTGCATGATGTTCTCCATGAGCATGGGAATCCTTGTAGGACATCTGCAACCTGTTGCAACTGGCTCTATCAAAGGCTCTTGTCAAGGCCATCTGCAGTAAGGAGCTGATACTTTATCTTAAATAAGCTAAAAGGAATCAACAGACAGGAAGTTTTCCCTTTTGAGTTATGGATAGGGCAGTGGACAATGTTGATCTTCAAAATCATTAGTTTGGCTTTAAGAAACCAGTAGCTAGTAGCTATTTATACAGTGAGGAAGGGATGCCACCTGGTAAGAGCTCCATACCACAGCTTGAAATTTCATGTTTAATTTCAATGTATGAGCTTTCATAAAGTCAACTGCCATCCCACCTCTGTTGACATTTCACATTTTTATGAAATTCAACTACCTTGTGAGAGGCCACTATGGTTAATCTAAGGATTTGTGTTTTATTCCAGTCCATCAGTTCAATTATAGTATTTATACTTGGAACTTAGGATGTATATAAATATGTGACTGTCTTGAGTAGAAGTGTAGAAGCACCAATGCAACACTAAGAGATGAACCCCAAGGCTGCAGTAGCAAATTCTTTTACTATTGCAGGTGCCTTATTGGTAGAGGGCTTGGAGAACTAAAACCATATATGCAAAATTTGTAAGATAAAGGGGATTTTAATAATCAAGATTTTCATGAAGCCATTAGAAATAATGTCTTATTTCTGGTAATCCTTTTCACCTTTTTTGTATTTATAAGTCTACTAATCAAATTATCAAAAAACTACTGCAATATTTTAAAACAACCTATGTTTATCAAGTTTATTCTCTGAATGAGAGAATATACTAAATAAAGAATTTTTAATGAACTTCATGGCTGGAAGAAAGGTTCATCCTTTAAAAGATGATGGAAAAATTTTAACCTGCAATTGGCCCTTTCTTTGAAAGTAAACTGATTAGGAAGAAATATTTCATGTTCAGGTTGCATGAGTACTGCAATGCATTCATGTGACTGATAAACATTTTGTGGTGGTGGAACCATGCTGATTAAAAGAAACTTAATACAAAGGTAAAAAAATAGATAGTTTCAGATTGTTACTGATATGAACATTTAGAAAGCTGGCCTTCTGCTATTTTCTGAAGTTTGTCTTAGTCAAGGAGATATTATTTACCATGCATTGAGTTTTTGTTTTACAAACCTAGTTTGACCTTTAAGTCAAGAGATCATAAGACCCTAGTCTTTAATCTATAAGAGGAAGTCTCTCTGACTTTAATTCTGGTCTTGGTGTTCTTTTTGCCCATGTTATTTTCTGTTTCTCAATTTGGGGAGGAAGAGGGGTACCAGTTTATCATTACTGAGATTTTTAAAAAATAAACTTATGTTTAACCTTACTGATCTACTGATTGAAGTTAACATTTCTCTAAATATTTTGTAAGTACTTATCTAATAAATCAGAACTTATAAATTAAACTTAATTGTTCCCAGCCACTTAATTACTAATTAGAGTTTTAAAAATCCCCACCCCTATGACAATCAGTTACTACAACCTTTCACAACTTGGACCCGGCCTTATTTCCAGATACCCTTTCTACACTCTTTATTTGCCTGCCTAGTCATACCAGATTATTCTGCTCTTTAAACCTATAGTGAAATGTCTCTCCTTTAACTGCCTTTACATTGTTTGCTCAGTTAAAAATGCCCTCCCTTACTAACATGCTCCCTCCCTATGTCTACGCTTCTTTCTAAGTCTAAGCAAATTAACTGCTCCTCCATCTGTTACAATAGCACTTCTCACATTCTGTATCCATCTGTCTTTTGTTAAACTGAACTACTTGAGGGCAGGAACTATCTAAAGTAATGTGCCCAAAGTTATAGTACACAAATATTTAGACTTAAATATGAGCTAACAAAGTAGGTTGACTTGTGGTCTAGAAACCCACATTCTGGTGGCCACCAGCCAGCCTAAGTCACTTACATTCTTTCAGAACCTGGTTGAAGTCAGCGTAGAATACTGAGTAAGATCATAGGCCTTGGTGTCAGAAAGATCCTGGTTTGAAATCAGAGTCTGTCATTTACTGGCTTTATGAGTTAAAGCAATTTATTCTCATCTGTGATATGGACAATACCTCCTACCTCTCGGGTATATTAGGAGGATTGGTGAAAAGATACATAAAAAGGCATTTAGCACAGTGCCCATGACAGAGTAAGCACTCAATAAATGGTGCCATTTATTTCATCTGTAAGGTATTAAAATAGAATTTAGCAAGCTTGCAGGGGTGTCCAACCCGCGGCCTGCATGCAGCCCAGGATGGCTATGAATGCAGCCCAACACAAAATCGTAAATTTACTTAAAACATTATGAGATTTTTTTGTGTGTGTGATTACTTGTTGCAGTGTATTTAACGTGTGACCCAAGACAACTCTTCTTCTTCCAGTGTGGCCCAGAGACACCAAAAGGTTGGACACCCCTACTGCAGAAATGGAAGGCTTTGATCTGACACCAAGTTAAAAAGGATAAGAAACAAATGGCTAGAGAATAAGGAACTTGCATATCAACCTGAGAAATACAAATCTGACTACGAATGTAATTGGGATAACTTAAAATTTTAGCAAGAGAGTGACCTAAAGAAAATAGCATTTAAAGAAACAAAACTCTAAGTACAATTGGGTATAGGATGTCTGGGGAGTAGAAATTTAAGTTAAAGGGATACTGACAATCCATACATGACATGAAAATACCTAGAGTTGAAGTGGTAATAAACGGTGAATTAAAAATGAAGAAAAAGGCATAACTATAGGAGACTGGAAATTTGAAAAGGGCGCTTACTGTTAAAAATAAAGTTCAGTTGGGGATACTGTTAACTCTTTTAAGTATAGGTTAGTATTATGCTCAAGGTCACACAATTAGTAAATGACTGAACCAGAAATCTAACTCAGGTGGTCAGACTGCAAAGCTTTTAACCACTTCAGTTACTACCTTTCAGAAGTAATGCAAACAAGTTTCCAAAAACGTTACGGGAGAAAAATCAGGAAAGGCTTTAAGTTAGCAGCTTCTATTTCTAGTGTATTATGAGGCTAATTTCTATTGCCTTATCCTCTCTCTAAGTAGCACAACCTTTGAAAAAGTTTGTAACCTAAGATTCATGAATTGGCTTTCAAGACCCATTTATGTATGAGTCATGTTTGTATGTCTATTTCTCTGCAGAGACAGGCTGTGTTGACAGGCTATCATTTAAGCTGTTACATTGGCTGGACAGTGCTCTAAGTGCTTTCCATACATTATCATGCTAAGTCTTTGCAACAACTCTATGGTGTAGGAATTATTGATTCCCATTTACAGACTAGGTGACTGAGGCACAGAAATGGGCTTACAGTCACTTAGCCAGCAAATGGCAGAACTACAGTGTAAATCCAATTTGATACCTAAGCTCATACTTCTAACCAATTATTCTCGAGGGTAGCATATTGGTACCCTCAGAACCCTTTCTCTCAGGCTTAACGGTGTTAAAGATTTTCTTTTAAATTCTTTAAGAAAGGGCATTTAGGTACAGGATAATTCCCAGTGTTTTATACCTTTTTGCTTTACACATGTACCATCACCTGCCAAGCTACTCTCTTTGGCATAGAGCATTTCTATTACAGAGAGCCTAAATGAATCTCACTTGAAATATTTTCCTCTTGTCCTGGATTGTGTGGCTCAGTGGATTGAGTGCCAACCTGTGAATCAAAGGGTCGCCTGTTCAGTTCCCAGTCAGGGCACATGCCTGTGTTGTGGGCCAGGTTCCCAGTAGGGGGCACTCAAGAGTGTTATTCATTAAACAAATCCACCTTATTAGCTTTTAAGTGTGCTGGTACTAGCTTCTAAATAAATGTGACAAATAGCAATCATATTCTTACAACACTGTTAAGGGTCTACGTAAGCATGATTCTGAACATGGTTCAATATACAAGGCTAAGATATTGAGAGTACAATCATAAATAATCAAACTGAAGGCATAACTTTCCAAATCATTTTTAGTTAAACAGAATTCTAGCTTTTTAAAAGCCCAAATCTACATTAAACTCAAAGCAATATAACATTTTTTCTACCTGAGATGAAAACAAGTTTATTTTTTCCTATCTAAACATAATTCTTGGCATTGAGGTAAATCTGAAATCATGTGACGTATTTTGTCAAATTTTCCCAAAAAATTTTAAGCCCTGCTTTAGAGAGAAATTCTCCTGTTACACATACATATTTACATATTTTTCTTCAAAGACTAATGACAAATTTATGAGGTTAATAGGCTTATATTGCAAACATGATACTAATAATATGAAAATAAAAAGCCATTCATTTGTACAAAGTGCTCCTGTATGGTACAATATGAAATGTGATCACAGAATCTGTGTGTGTGTATAAAAATCACCAAGAGTTCAGGAATTAAGCTCACTTTCAGAAAACTCATTCTGTTCTTTTTTGAAACAGAGGTTGCAAAGTTGTGATGTATAACAAAAATATTGTATATAAAACCTCCAAAATCAAGTTTTAGCCTAAATTGGCAATACCTGCAACTTAAAATCTAAACTGAACTAGATCTTTACTGTGGCTATGCAACTTTTTGCTTTGTGGCCTGAAGGTTTTACTGAGGTAACAACCTCTTATCTCTTGCTTCTCCTCTTGTACTCCCCGACCTCTAGCTTCCTTTTTCATGACTGTCTTTGGCAATGCTTCCAAATCTTGAAAGCAGAAGAACCTGCTACAGTAAATGTGGAGGGTGAAAAACAAAGCTATATGTAATGTATAAAAATCAATCTAAGAATATAAACCAAGCAAGCAAGTAAGTGGAAGGAAGGTGGAGCAGCTGTCTCCCCTTAAGGGAAAAAGAGAAAATAAAAAACGGGCGGTTACTCCTTGCCCTTCCACATTATCTCCTGATTAGAAGAGTGCAGAACCAAAATTTCAAACTCTGAAAAGGCAATGACTTTGAAGGAAGAACTAGGCAAGTGAATAAATGGTAAAGAAGTACAGCAGTACTTTAGCTGTTAATGAGTTTCTTTGCTCTGGCATTGGCAACATCGATACGATCTTTGTTGGTGTCAGCCTGAAAAAAAGAAAAAGACATCGGCATTACTTCACAAGGTAAGTTGACCTAATAAAAGTTTAATTTCATATTCTTGGAGTAATTGATACACAGAAAATTTAGCAATTAGTCAAAGTCACATTACAGAATTTTTTTCAGACACGAGCTGACAGAATATCAAATTCATTTGGAAAAACCTGGGTGTAAAATATGACAAAGGTATAAGAGAACTTGCCAATATTTCATGAATTCTACATTTTTTTCATGGCTTAACATGTCTGAAAATGGGATACAGCTTATCATCAATGACATTTTAGATGCAACGAAATATAAAAATGCTCTTTTCTGCTACAGCTCTCGACCTTGTAAGAGTCTCCTGAACTGAATCATAGAATCCCATCTGGAGCTATCGTGGGTTTAACACAGACTGAAATCACCTTCCCCTAGATCTTTGGAACAGTCCTGTTACCACATCCACATCAGTATCTGAATTAAAATGATGGGTAATGTGTAATCTAAGTCAACACAATAGTATTGAAAGCATCATTTGCCTCAATGGAATCCATGTTAAGTGATTCCACAGAGAGCTGAGCATAAAAACACCTCGATCCTTCAAAGTACACTGAGACTTTAATGAGGTAACAATGAATAACTATGGCATTTAGATGTGACATCCAAACACTGAACACAACTTCACTTTGTGTCTTTTAGATTATACAAAGTGAAAAAAATAGCAATCACCCTTTTCATTATTCACAGGACTCTCATTTTGTGTGTCCATTTCACAGGAACCATTCTGTAGAACTGATTTTTACCCTACTGACTTACGAATTTTTTATTTAACAAAATAACACTCCAAAAGCTAACTCGCTCATTTGGTGGGGGAGGGTGGGTAAAGGGGCAGCCTACACAAATGTTAAGATATTAAGATTCATGTGTTAAATTTTAAATAAAACCAATTCACTCCAAGGTCTTGTTTTCAAAATGAACCAACTGCTATGAGCAAACGAATAACTTAGCTATTGTTTTCCAATGTTTTAAAACTGGCTGCCTCATCAAAACTCTAACACTGGTGAGGACAGGATCTTATCCTATCATTCTCCCCCAACGTTATCTAGCATAGACATGCATTACAAAAACACTGTACTAGATGTGTCATTTTCCTATAGCACTAAGAAGCTTTTACCTTTTCTGTGATCCGATTTATTTGTTGATTTTGAGCCTCAATTTCATTACCCATGTCCAGGGCCATGTTTTTTAGATTTCCTAGGATACTGCCCACTTGAGTCAGGTTCTCTTCCATTTCCTCTTCTCTGGCATCATTTGTTATACTATCACAAAAGATAGTTTATATTTTTTGGTGAATTCTAAATGGACTAAGTCTGAATTTAGTTTCCATGAAAATAATCCACTAAAATGACTCTCAGCAAGTGTTAAACCCAAGGGATGTAGGTTACCACTATTAGAAACATCCTGTAGTAAAAATTCAAAGACTAATCAAAGAGCACAATGTCTTAAAGCCACATAAGAGACGATTAAGAAACAACTTTAGGACAGTAGTTCGCAAAATGTGATTCCCAGCACCAGCTAAGAATTTGTTAGACACAAAACATGCTAATTCTCACACACCATTCCAGATCTACTGACACAATGGAAGCAGATCCAGTACTCTGTGTTTTAGCAAACCTCCCTACAATAACAAATTTGGGTAGCTGCAGCAGACTGTAAAGTATAAAATATTTATTATCTGACCTTCTATAGCTATTTTTATAGAGATTTGGTCAACCCATGCTCTAGAACATACATTTTAAAACGCATTTTCCTATTTACAGCTTACTCAGTAACTTGGAAAAGTACTGAAAAATATAAAGAAAACTCCATCATTGAAGGCCAATAACCACAGTCAACATTTTGTCAGAAGGCAGATTTTTAAATGCATTTTTAAAATGGAATAAACACTATTTCTAACTGATGAGTTAGAATTCATGTATAACTATACCCATCCTGCTCAGTGAGCCATTCATTTAGGAAAAGGGTAAAAATATTGGGAGGAACTAGCATACCGTTTAATGTATCCACCACCTGCTGCTCCTGTGGTTGCTTGCTGAGGCTGACCATTTGTCACTCGGCCTGGCTGTTTAGATATGACATTGCTAGAAGAGTTGTCTCCACCATCTCCCCATGTTGCCTTATAGGCCTTACCAGACTCAAAGTTCTTTGTCCTACATAAGAGTCAGGAGTGCAGACAGACACCGAAAAGCAGGAGGAGAGATGTAATTATTAGTGCCTTGTTACCTTGAGGATGATCCTTGCACCCTTACCGTAATAACTACATACATACAATTATATCTAGATTACAGATATAATTGATTATACTCTGATCCATCACAATATGGCACAGGAAAAAGATGAATTTTAATGCCCACTGACACTAAATTTTTTTTTTAAGGTTCAAATACTTCCACCAAATCTTCATTAAGCAGGTAGCAAATAGCAAAATACATTTATTTGATTTTTTCAGGTTCCCTTAGCCTCTGACACTCTCCAGAAAAAGAGGTTAAATGGATACTAGGAAAAAAAATTCCTTGAGAATTTAAATTCCATTAAAAAAAAAAAAAGTTCTGGGATGCCTTAAGAAGTTCCTTGGTGGCATCTCAGAGATTGATGAGGGATGGAAAAGTAAGAAGGCTGAGTTGGCAATATTTAGGTCCCAGCTGCCCACTTACTTGAACCAGAATAGTTCCAGCTGATCAGTTTTTTTAAGTTAGAATTTCACATTAAAACTATAAAAAGGATTTCTTAATAAATAAACATTATAAGGAAAGGCATGAATTATTTCCAAACAGAACCAATGAATTACTAATGATCTTGGCCAAAATGGTGCCAGTTATAAATCCTTTGGTTTAGGGCTTTTTCATTTATGAGTTTACTTTTCCTTAAAAAATAAATAAATGCTAAATCCAGGCCTCTTAAAAATAAAAAGTATATGCTTTAGATGTACCTGATATAGCCAAAAATCAGCCAAAGCCAAAATATTACCATGGGACTTACAACTCAAACATATAAATAGCCCAAAAAAAGCACACTTAAGGACTTTTAAATAGCTATTATAAAAAAAAAATGCAAAACTTTTTACTGATTATCTAAATAGGCACAGTTTCACTCAGTTCTGTTTTTTATATATACAATAACAAAGTAGTATATGGCCATAATATTGGCTTCTGATGTATTCCACATGATACATTAATGAAGAAGTTCTAAAACTATGGGTACAAGAACAGAGAAAAGATTTTATAAAAACAATGGCTCTTTCTTTAACAAACATGTGAGGATTCATTTTTGGCAAACAGATTAGATCTTAGGCCTTAATCATTAATGCTAGAGAAAGGGTACTACTACTTTTTTGGTAAGAGTCAAATGAAAAGGTAAACCAATCTATGAGCACTGAAGAATCTTCAAAGTGCCTTTCCTGGTTCCACTTTAAGGTTCTCACAATGAATTTCTAATTTATACTGTTTTATTAATTTACTTATAAGCCATGTTAAATCTTTCCTGGAACAAGGTGGGATATACATTTTTAAAATAAATATTTATATATAATTATCTGTTAGTTTGGTGTAAACAATTTACATGGGTCTCAGGCAAAATTCTAAAGCAGAGCAACAGCTAGTGAACAAAATAAACATATTAGTTTATCAGAAAGCAAATAACCAGGTGTATTAATAGAAGTAATGTAAGTGGGGCTTTTATCTAAGTACGTTGGACTGTAGAGCAGGTCAAAGACTGGAATTCAAGAGTCACTAAATATTAAGACACTATGTTTCTGAGAGTCTTAACACAAAGAGTAGATTGGGACAGGACTTGCAGGCTCTTGGTCTATTAAGGAATATATACATGCTCCAATTTCCTCAATCTTAAGAGATGATACTTGAAATTCCTTAAACTTTTGAGAACTCTTGACAATTAGATATAAGGTGCATGAGATGTAAACATACTGTTTTAACATGATATTATGAATGAGGTTCAATTAAGCCACAGATTATGAACAATCAGACTGGTTACTAAATCCTCCCTTTAAGAGGACTAGATCCCTTCAGATGTTCTTCCAATATCAAGGGGAAATGATATAGAAAACTAACTATGAGTTTTGTTTTTTTATATAGGTTTGCATTGGATTGTCATGTTTATTTTCAAATGGGTTGGGGGGAAAAACCACTTTTTTCATGCAATTACGACAAGACATTTGCATGTTTATGAAGAAGTGATTTTTAAATGATGTTAATTTCATATCTTCATTCTTGTGATAGCTCCGTTTCTCTTTCAGCCCCTCCATTCTGGGTAAAGCCTTCTGGCTCAAGATCATGCTATTTGCCATTACCCTGGAGCTTCTCCCACCAAGTTAGAACATCCTTGAAAGTTATCTGTTTTTAAGGGCTTATATTGTCAAATAGCTGCCTGTCTAGTACAAATAATAATGGTTTTAATTTAATTTGTCTTCCTATAAAGGCTCTTAAATGCTTTAAGGGTAGTATTTCCCAAATTTGACTGAGCACCAGAGTGACCTGGATGCTTTGAACACACAGGTGCACAGGTTACACTCTGAAGATTCTGCTTCAATATGTATGAAGTGGAGTCTGGGAACCTTTTGCTGTTACTGTTTTAGGTCATTTAGCTACCTGGGCAGAGAAGACAAACACCACTCTAAGGGACTTCCAATCTGTTTGAGATGAAATATTTTAGATGACTCTAATAGTCTTTGTATTTCTATATACTGAGACACTGAGGAATTGATCTGGAGGAAACAAAGGTACACACCAGGATTCTTTCTGAAAAGCTACAAGATTTATAGTAAATTGACCTGAATCCTAATTCTAGACCTGTCATTCAGTAGCTACAAAACCTTCAGCAAATTTTCATCTCTTAGTTTTATATAAAGCTAACATAATAACAAGCCCTGGACGGGAAGCTCAGTTGGTTAGAGCATTGTCCTGATACACCAAGGTTGTGGGTTATATCCTGGGTCAGGGTACATACAAAAATCAACTCTTGAATGCAGAAAAATGTGGAACAATAAATTGATGTTTTTTCCTCTCCTTCCTCTCTCTCTAAAAATCAATCTAGAAAAACTAAGATAATCACAATACTTAATAGCTCACAGGGCTGTGAAAAGTTCTATTAATAATGGATGCAAAATTAGTTTGTAAAACATTAGACGAATACTTTCATTCTTTGGTTTCAACCTCAACCTGATCTTTAGTTAACAGTTCATGCCTTTAAGTGCACAGATTACCAGTTGGTATGTTTACTCTTCTGGCCCATTAACATTCCCTGGCTTTGAGATCTACAGGTAGCTGAATATAGTTGGAATACATTCGCATAAAAAGACATCTAGGCCCAGGTCGTTTTGGTCTACAGTAGAAAAGAATGGTTCTGATCTGCAACAGAACTCTCCTGCAGAATAAAATTCATAGCCCCTCTACAAAGAAATTAGGCTTCAAGGTAAGATGCTAACATAAATTTGTGATAGATTTTAATGCAATTAAGAACTCTGTCTGGAAGTTGGATTTACCTCTATCAGTTTTAAGTCTAATAACTTTTAACCACTTTTCCCCTCATATAAAGCTCATTTAAAAGTGGCAGGTTTGAAATAAAAATTTAAAATCTCTCTTAATTGAACAAGCTGCTATAAAAGCAGAAAACAAGTATCAAGAACATAATCACTTGAATAGTTTCTCTTTCCAGTTCTGGTTGTCAACATTAGTACCAACTGAATAGCAAAAACAAAGCCAAATATTAGCCAAAATTCTTCATATCAAGGAGAGACAAATCAAATAAATACCAGTTGTAAAGAGCGCGCGTGCGTGCGTGTGTGTGTGTGTGTGTGCGTTGGATGATCAGGTTACAGGAAAAAGAAGAGACTAAGAAAAAGGAGACCAAGAAAAAAGTAGAAATCAAATACTTAATTTTCTAACAATTAACCATACTCTTCACAGTTCCCTTAAAGATCCAAAATGAAGGAGTCAAACATTATAGTAAACAGTAGTCTTACTAGAGGGTTAACTTTTGTTTAAGAAAGTAAGATTAGGTAGCTCCACATTAATTGAACATGAAACCACAGAAAGCTAACATATGACTGCCCTAACCAGTGTGGCTCAGTTTTTTGGGCATCATCCTGCAAAGCGAACAGTTGCTGGTTCAATTTCCGGTCCAGGCACATGCCTGGGTGCAGATGTAGTCCTTCATTGGGATGCATACAAAAGGCAACCAATCAATGTTTGTCTCTCACATCAATGTTTCTCTCCCTTCCTTTCCCTCTCTCTAAAAAAAATAAACAAAATCTTAAAAAAAAATAGAAAGCTAACACATGACATATTAGGAATTATGGAACAGATTGTAATATATATAAAGAGGAGGGGAAACCCTTATTTTAAAAAAGAAGATACTAAATACAGAAACATTTTAAATTTGTATCCCACCTTGTTCCAAATGGCATGTAAGATGGCTGGATTGGGCAATTAATTCCTCAGTTTGGTAGTGACTTAAATTGTGGGGAATCTAAATCACTACAAGCAACACTTTAATAGAGAAAATCTTGATTCTGGAACCTGAAAGGAGTAGGGAAACTTAATAAAAGATAGGATGCTGAAATCAGAGTCCCACGGAGAGAGATGGATTTAGCTTAAATTCACTTACATTTGATCAGAACGAGGATGCAGCAACTGTCTACAAATATCAAATGATTTAAAACTTCTTTGGAAACTTCAGGTGTTGTTTTAATTTTTATAATACTAAATGTTATTTAGCAAAATCTTAGTTATCAAAGTCATTAGTCAAAGGGTGGTATTATAAATTAAGATCCTTTTTGCCAAGTTCATCTTTTTTGGCAGACAGCAACCATCAAGAACAAATTCACTTTACATTACACACCACAGCACAGTTATCAGGACAATTTCCACTATTCACAAAACCATGCAACATGCACAGAAAAGCCACTTGAAGCATCACCTTCAGACAGCAGGTTAACAGCCCCAACTGCGCCACAAGACTGCATCTTAAAGTTCCCTTTGATCAGTTACTGAGCCCGGCTTCTGATGTTAAGTCTTCATTTTTAGTAAGCAGATTAGAAAGGAAAAGATTAGGTGAGAGAATGAAATACAGAAAATAGTGCATGCCAGTCAAACAGAACAGAAGCAGGTTTAGAGTGTTCAAAACAATGCATTTAAATTCCTGCCTGATTTGATAGAAACAACCAACATCTGAGAATCTAGATAAAAAGAGAAAAAGAAAACTATTTAAATCAGAGCATACTTCATTTTTCCTAAGAATGTCTGGATAATGATATTCCTTCCTAAAATTATGAAAATTAATGTGAAGAGAAGGCAAATACTAACAGAGGTTGTGAAACTTTCTTACTCTTGGTGATCACAGATTTCTCTAAATTACTTCTATTATAGGTTTTTTTGTATTTTAATTTTTAAAAATCATTTTACATGTCAACTCTACCATCAGTAAGTTTCTCAAGGATATTCAATCAACAAGTATTTATTGTGCACCTACTATTTATTAGATACCATGTGACGTATAAAAATACAGTAATGATAAATAAAACAGCACCAAAGCTATGCCTTTCTCATTTTTGTATGTCTTCAGTGAGCAGGATGGAGGAAACATTCAAATGTTCACTAAATTATAATTCAATATTATTTTAACCAATTGGAGCTGAATATTTACATCTCAATATGAGACAGGACTGGAATAAGTGTAAAACCTATAGTACCAATTTTGAACTTCTCTAGTAAGTGGTCCAGAAATACCAATTTGTCTTCAAACTATGTGTCATTCATTATGTTTGACATTATAAGCACAGGCTGAAGAGAGGCAAGTAAAAACAGAATACCTTGTCTGAGAATGGTTAAACTGGTATAGCAGGGGGTTTACTAGTCTGATACTTCCCATTTTCAGCCTGCCTCCTTTTATACTCTTGTTAATTAGAACTACCACTTTTCAAAGTTACTGACAAAGATATATATTTTTTAAAAAGGATGTGCTATTTTGCTTTTAGGATTCAAACAGTAGCAAGCTAATATGACATTTATTCGCAATCTTGAAATTTAATCCTGGGAGTCTGTTTTTAAATTCTAGTAATCCTTAAAAAAAGTTAGCTCAAGTTAAAATTGTCTTCTAATACAGGTTCTGTTAAGTAAAGCTATTTCCATTTCTTATTTCAAAAAAAGACTTGCTGACCTGGCTTCAATGAATATTACTGAACAAAAAAAATCTGAAAGAACAAATCTATTCAAGATATTTTCTATATAGCAATGTGAGTATACCTAACAACAATAACAACCAAAAAGTTCATTCTTTCTTTGCCGAAGTCAAGCAATGTAGGATATAATTCAAAGGTAGGGTTCTGCCTAGTTTTGAATCTCGGCTCTTCTGCTTGCTAGTGTAGCCTCTTGTGCCTCTGTTTCTACAAATGCAAAATGGTGATAAGAAGAGAATCTATCTGATATTAAAGTTAATGTTAGGATTAAATGTAAAGTAATCAGAATAGTAAGAGCCTAAATTAACATACAGGCCCACAACTCTTATCCAAACCCTTTGATGTGAAACATTCTGAGCAGTACCACATAATCAAACATATCTATTATTCTGATTCTGCTGTGAAATGAAATGTCATATACATTAAATGTGGTAAAGATAATAAAGAACTTCAGATTACATTTTGTGGACTAATAAATTGTGGTACTATATTAAGGGAAAAAAAAAAACCCTTTGGCTTTCAGAATCTTTTAGATTTCTGAATTACAGACAAGAGACTGTGTACCTAAGTTATTATTATTAATATCAGAATTAGTACTAGCCTTATATGAAGAAGGCTAAGATCCTGTACTGACTTTTGAGAAGCTCATGTTATGGCCATTCATATGAAAAGCCTAATGGAAACCAGCAGATAAGATTGGAAAGATCAAAACACTGGCAGAAACGGTAATAAATACAGCTGAGGACAAGAGATACCATAGAGGCAAGGTCTCCATGATATAAAGAAGAGATAGGCAATTATAATCAGATATCTCTAACTCTCTCCTCTTCAGGGAACAACTGTTATAGTAAACCCTTGATTCCATCTGTTAAGAAGTGCCTTCTCTTGACCTACTGAGAAAGAGTTGTGCTGAGGTTGAGAGGGGATAGGCAATTATAATCAGATATCTCTAACTCTCTCCTCTTCAGGGAACAACTGTTATAGTAAACCCTTGATTCCATCTGTTAAGAAGTGCCTTCTCTTGACCTACTGAGAAAGAGTTGTGCTGAGGTTGAGAGGGGAAAGGCTTGCTTCAGGACCATACTCTACCTTGTCTTTTACAAGCATAAGAAAATCTTGCTTACGCTTGGCTGGGATACCCAAAGAGAAATAAAATTACTACTTTTGTAGTTTCATTTCCCACTTTCTATGATATTAGACCATTTTAGGATTCATTGTTCTTCTTGTTCAACGCTTGACTCAGGAGTAATTTTGCTGTAGGTTCTAGGGAGGACTCCTTCCTCCTTAGTCTTCTCTTAATATCTAATCACAAGGAAATTCATTAACTTTTTCTCCTCTGCACTCTTCCAAGAGAGTACACAGAACACAGGGGAAAAGAAAAAGTCTGCAAAACATAGAGTTTGGGTCAAAAAATCTATGCATTTCTAACTTGTTTGCTTACAGTAATCTGCTAAACTCTGACTGACATAGTTATTAAAATATGCACTTTTGGAGAGTCATCCAAGGTCTAAAGAGGTCAACAAACTTGTCTTATATTAGGAAGCCAACAGACAATACTAGACAGAATGCTGTCAAATCTTAACTTCTTGTGCCTAAAAAAAAAAAAAAGCACTAAAGTTGATCAGCAAGCAACTTAACTCTATTTTCTCTAGTAGAAATGACACAGAGAATGTTATCACATGAAAACACTTATAAGAAATTATAATAAAATAAAAGTTCCTCCATTCCTAATCCCTTTGGGGAGTAAAGATGCTGAGAGTCTATAAATCTCTGTATCCCATTCTTGGTTTACCATACCAACTGAGACAACTATATGGAAGTGCTAATGCTTATGAAGCTCTTCAACAAAGAATACTCTCAGCAGTAGTGATAGTCATGCAATCTCCACAAAATGACCTTTCAACTAAGGGTAAAGTTCAAAGTTGTTTTGTTAATTACTTTTTAAAACAAAGATGAGCTCCTTCTAACAGAAGGCAAGATAATGGTTAATTGCCTTAGTCCAAACTTCATCTATGTCTGAATAATACAGTATTTGTCAACACTATCGAGTTTGGTTTACCTGAGAATAGAGAATTCAAATATTGAAAAAGAAGTCACCAAGAAGAATGAATTCCTTTCTGTCAGGCATAATCTCATACACTATATACAAATAGTTCGAAGGCTTCTCATCTAGTTTACTAGACATCTCAAATCTTCAGTCTTCTTTGATTTTTCCTTCCTCGCATTTGACATACCATCAGCTAATTTAAAATGAATTCTGACTTACATTTTTCTCTCTCATCTCAATGATAAGGTTTTACTTCATAGGCCTAGGTTACAAACAGTTTCTAACTAGTCTCCTGGTGTGTAGTTATATACACCACTCCAAACCACCGACTCCCTAGCTTGACATTCAAATTACTCTACTGCCTATTTATTTTCCAGTTCTCATCTATACAAATCATGCAGCTCAGTTAAGTCAAGCTCGTCTGTAATGTCTGTCTACATTAAATCTTCCATTGGAAATGTCCTTCCAGTTTTTCCATGACCATCCAAATCCTTCTAATCACTCAAGAGCCCAATTCAAGTCCTACCTCTCCTGTAAGATGCTCTCCACATTAGCCTCTATCAATTCTGTACTCTTAGCCTTAATGGATATCACATGACCTGGCCCTAGATTTATATATTTTTTTACTTTTTGCTATTCTTCTTCATACATCCAAACACATGGTAAGTCTTTTGAAGACAGAATCCAAGCCCTTTACTCCCCTGGCCATCCCTCATGTGCCTACTACAGAATATATATTTTGTTAACAACCCTTGTTTGAAAGAAAAAGACACTAATTCCATTCTGCTCTGTATTATCTAGATGTATATTTCCCAGCCTTTTCATATATTACTAAAAAATAAGATTGGGACTTGATCCAAGAATTGATCAAATTTAAGACATGGTTTTCAGTAAATCCACCCATTCACATGAAAAGCTTGATCTGCCTGAAGGAGAAATAGCTTAAGTTTTTCTGACAAAGTTCCTTTTTTAGGCCTAGCCACACTTCATTACCTTAACAGGGACAGGGAGAGGGGATGATCTCACTTTAAATTTATTTTTCAAAGGTCTTGAGTTATCAACTCACCTATTACATGGGCAGACACAAAGACCACAGCACTTGTTGAGTTCTGTTAAAGTCTTCTCTGCCTCTCTCATGTCTTTGTTTATTTGGTCCATTCCTTCTTCTATGCGGTTTAGTTGTTCTAAGAATGAGTTGTGGAAATGACATTTTATGTTACATTTGTAGTGCTAACTATTATTATAAAACAGCAAACTTAAACCTTATATCCAGCAATAACACACCACAGTAACTGTATCAGTGTCCAGAGGTAGTACATACTGTACAACATAAAAATAATCTTTCATATACTGATCCTGAGGCACCTGTCCTCTTACTGAGGAAAAGATTTGTTCCAAAGAAATTTGTATAATAGAAGCATGTGAGCGTTTGCTTAGAGATCACTCTTGCAACCAAATTAAGTGTACTGTGACCAGACCAGATCCCCAGCATTACTATCTCAAAAGGCTTAAAACCTGAGGGCTGTCGTAAGACTAGTAAAGACCAGACCAGATTACTGAAGCCAACTCACATGCAACGTTTCCAAACTTGCCTGAATCTAAACCTATTTAAGGACTTGATTTCTGAAAATAATGCAAAAATATCACAATGTCTAATGTACATATGACCAATATATATAATAAATCCTACTACCTAACAAATACCTGGCATACAATTGGACACTGTTGTCCCTACCTCCAATTAGCAATAAACATAGAAGAAAAGATGTAAATATACCACTCATATGTTACAAAGGGAAGCCACTCCCAAACGCTTAATTTTATACATGTCTGGTTTGAAAGGGCTTTCTGCCATCATAAGTCAAATCAAAAGTTTCTGCCAATAATTTTGACTCACCTCCTTGTTCATCCAGCATAGTGATAGTCTTGATTCCTGCATCCTGAGACTAAAAGAAGGGGAAAAAGCTGATAGCCCAACAAAACATAGCAAAAGTAACAGAAAAAAAAACTATAAGGCCTGATAAATAGCAGGAGAGACTCATTTAGAAACCTAAGTTACTAGAAGAGTATAACTACAGAGAAAATTAATATCCCCAAACCAACACACTTTAACATACTACCTCCCACCAAATAAGTAAATCACAAACTCATGGTGCATTAATCTTCCTGTCATTTTCTGATGTTGTCAATGGAGACAAAGAAAGTTCCATTAATGTGTGGTGTGACTACTTCTGGTTTCAATTAATTGCTGGTTTCAAATAATAAAGCTTATTGATACAACGCCTTTCTGACTTTTAACACAAATTCCAGGTTTTGCTATCAGGATCCCTCCTATACAGTTTCTGTATTTAACTTGATAATTAAACACCTTCTTACCTCAATGGCTAAATTCAGGATTCTCCTTGTACTTTCCAGAGACTAGGAAAAAACGTAAGAATTTTAGTATTCTAAAACATGTAGAAAAAAAGTAAAATCCACCCTGACAAGTGTGGCTCAGTGTGTTGGGCGTCCTCTCACAAACCAAAAGGTCACCAGTTCACTTCCTGCTCAGGACTCATGCCTGGGTTGTGGGCCAGGTCCCCAGTTGGGGGTATGATTGATGTACATCAATGTTTCTCCCCCCTGCTTTCCTTCTCTCTAAAAATAAATTTTTTTAAAAGTAAAATCTGATCACAGGCTATATTCATGATGCTACTCTATTTTTTAAAGATTGCCAGCAACAATGACTAGTGTGGCTTAGTGGGCTGAGTGTCATTCCCACAAAGCAAAAGGTCCACTGACTCAATTCCTGGTCAGGACATATGCCTGGGTTGTGGGCTGGTCCCTCGTTGGGGGTGTGCAAGAGGCAACCATACATGTTTCTCTTGCACATTGATATTTCTCTCCCTCCCTTCCCTTCTCCCTAAAAATAATAAACTAAAAAAAAAAATCTTTAAATATATTTAAAAGAAAGATTACCAGCACATCAATTCCTCCCTTTAAAACAAACAAAAAAATTTGATCATTATAATTTTAGTTTTCTTTCTACCAGGTGCTCTTAAGAAAAAATTTGAAGGGTGAGGTTAATGGGATTTATAAAAATTTAATGGAAGCAGAAATCTAGGTATATTACACAGATATTAGAAAGTTCTGTTAAAATTAAATGTCCAGAATTCCTCAAATCCGGACTGTGTTTTTTGTTAAGTATTGTAAGTAGCTGTTAAGTAATGATTATGTAAAAAAGAAATCATAAAAATTGTTTTCACTTATTTAGGTTTTTGGTAAAATGAAAAAATAAACAGCTAGTAATGGCACTCTAGGGCAAATGCACTCTTTGATATGAAGACACTAAGAAGAAGCCAAAATAGTCTTCTAAGAAGGTGTTCCCAACCTTCCACTGTGGGGATAAAAAAAAGAAAATTAATTACTTATTCCAAGTAAAATGTTTACCTCATCAGTAACCTGGTGAGCCCTCAACTGAATTTCTTCTGATGACAGGTTATCCATGATGAATTAAAACTGTTGATGGGCACGGAAACTGAAATGTGGATATTCTGTAAGAATAAGGATACAAAAACCAAATTCGAGCAAAGTGTGTACTTTTGGAATTTAGGATATTTATCTGGAAAACAGGATAAAAGAGTCTGTCTCTATCTCTGTCTGTCTCTATCTCTGTCACAGGTGAAGAAACTAAAACTGAGAGGGTAAATGGATGCTTAAATGCTAGTTCATACCAGAGGTGAACCTAAAACTCAGGTTTCAGAACTACTAGTTAAGTGCTGTTTCTAACAGGAAAGTGATCCCTCTACTTTGAGAATGAAGGCATTACTAGAATACAAGCTTTAAGAGACTATTAAATTCTTAGTTGTATAATGTTCATTATACATTGTTTGAATATGGGAAAGCAGTAAAGTGAAGAAGTCTAAGTTAGGCAGTGTTCCATAAGTAATGTAGCAAAATTCAAAGTTATGTGCCTGAAAAACACAGAAAACATTAAAAAAATGTGCCAGTTGTCCAGGCTACTCATTAAAGAACATAAAATATTTTAATTCTTAACAAGAAGAGGGTAATTTTAATATAAAAGTCCAAAAGAACTAATGTTTTTATAAATAGTAGACTCACCCTTTCCAATTACTGCATTGTTCGTTGTCTTAGTGGCCATTAAAAAAATGGAATAATTATCCTAATACACACTAACTCAGACATACTAACTCAGAAAGAGATCTCACAGATATGTAAACTAGAAACACAAATAGGTATTATTCAGTACTACTGTTATGTATATATAATCCCGTGGAGTAATAAGCAATGTGTGGCAGATCTGGGTTGTTTTCATTACATTTGCTTGTTTTGTATTTTTGAAAACTAATTTTTACCAAAACCCTTTGCTAATGACACAGATAGTCTGATTCTCATTTTGGATTTGCTCCAGGGGATATCTGGGAATGTCTGTAGACAGTTTTTGATTGTCACAAGCTGGGGTAGGGGTAGTGTTATTAGCATCTAGTAGACAAGAGGCCAGGAATGCTCCTAAACTCCTATCATGCTCCTTGGGACAGCACCCCACAACAAAGAATTATCTGGCTTAATATGTCAAAATGCTGAGGTTGAGAAGTCCTGCCATGGAGTTCACTCAGTAACAATGAGGGAACCTAGGTACCTGGCAATGTACTATACTGAACTCTTATGTTACATCTTCATGTATCTAACACCTGCCAGGATCTGAGAGCTGGTACTCAGGTAAATGTGTGCTGAATGAACAAATAAAACAAGGTGTATTCTCAAAGTATTTAAGTGGGTCTTTGAAACAAAACTACATGTAACAGTAGCACAAAGCTTCCAAATAACCACTAAAACCACACCACAAACTGCCATAACGTATATGATCTGGGATGAATCA
Organism: Pteronotus mesoamericanus; assembly: GCF_021234165.1. Classification (NCBI taxonomy): domain Eukaryota; kingdom Metazoa; phylum Chordata; class Mammalia; order Chiroptera; family Mormoopidae; genus Pteronotus; species Pteronotus mesoamericanus. Next base: position 22,288,512 of record NW_026555065.1, read on the forward strand.
AGATGGTGGAGAAGTGAGTGGAAGTCACACTGACCTCCTCCCAGGACCAACCTGGAATTACAGCTAAATTGGGGAGAAATCAGCTGGAAAAAACAACCAAACAATAGGGAGAGAGGAGCCTTGTAACCTCGGGAACGGAAGAATAGGCTTTAGCGCAACCTAACTGGTAAGGAGTGCGGTACAGACCTGAGAAGGCTGGCGGGGCGCCCACGGGCAGCAGCACCAGAAGGATATTGAATCGACCAGTTGGATCCCCCTGAGAAAAGCAGGGTCTAAACCAAAAGTGGGGCTCTCTAGCCCACAGCATGAGCCCGAAAAGTACACAGAAAACAGCTAGTTGCGAAGAGCGGCAGCGTTGCTCTCTGCCAGAGACAGGTAGCTGGAGGTACAAACAACTGCTTAAAGGGCCAACATAAATTTTTATTTGCAGCCACTTACCCTGGTCTCCTGCAAAGGCAGAGGAGAGTGGTCTAGAGACGCCTGAGGAGAGACTGGGGAAGGAGGCTTTGGGGAGAGAACTGAGAGAGTAGCCTGCGGGATCTCAGTGCTGACTCATCCTCCATGGGGCAGCAGAGTCAGAAATCCCAATAGTGCCGTCCCCAGGTGAGATTCCACCCCGCCCTGTGCTTTCTGATCTGCCTGCTGAGTGCAGAGTGGCAGCCACAGAGAATAGATCCCTGGCTAAAGGGGGTGCAGAGAGGTCTGGCAACCTTGAGGAGAGGCTGGGGATGGAGGATTTGGGGAGAGAACGGAGACAGTAGCCGGCAGGATCCCAGTGCGGACTCCTCCCCCTTATGGTGGCAGCCTGAGAGGACCCAATAACCCGGCCCCCAGGAGGGACTCTGCCCCGCCCTGAGCGAAGGCACCCTGCTGAGTGCAGAGTGAACAGCTAAAGGAGACAGCCACAGACAGGAGATTACTGGAAGTCTTGAACAGACTGCCTAAGGTCAGACAGGATCAGCATCTGACATCATCACAGGCAGATCCAGAAAGTAAAAACAGTGGTCTCCAACCATAGACAAATCAATGGAAATCAAGACAAATCAGCTTAAGAAGCAGAAACAAAAGAAAAGAGTCACACATAATGGGAAGACAAAGAAATACACCCCACTCGAAAGGAAAGGAGGAATCCCTACAAAGAGAACTAAATGAAATAGAGGCAAGTAAATTATTAGATACTGAATTTCAAACAATGGTTCTAAGGAAGCTCCATGAGCTCAGTGAGCTCAGAGAGAATTACAAAAAACTGCAGGGAAACTACTAGGAACTTACTGCAAACTGTATCAGCATGGAAAAAGACATAGAAACTATCAATAAGAAACAAGAGGAAACGAAGAATACAATTTCAGAGTTGAAGAACACAGTAGAAGGAATCGAAAGCAGGCTCGATGAAGCAGAGGATCGAACCAGCAGGCTGGAGGACAAGGTAGAAAAAAGCTTCCAGAAAGAGCAAGACAATGAAAAAAGACTCAAAAAGAATGAAGAGACATTGAGGGAAATGCAGGACAACCTGAAACGTAATAATATCTGTATAATAGGGATACCAGAAGGAGAAGAGGATGAGGAAGGGATAGAGAACCTGTTTGAAAAAGTAATGATGGAAAACTTCCCTCATTTGAGGAGAGAAAAAGTCACACAAGTCCAGGAAGCACAGAGGGTCCCATTCAAGAGGAACCCAGTGAGGCCCACTCCAAGATACATCATCATTAAAATGGCAAATATCAACGACAAACAGAATCCTAAAGCAAGCAAGGGAGAAAGAGGTAGTAACATATAAGGGAGCCCTGATACGGCTAGCATCTGACTTCTCAACAGAAACACTGCAAGCCAGAAGGGAATGGCAAGAAATATTCCAAGTCATGAAAAGCAAAGACCTGCAACCAAGACTGCTCTACCCAACAAGGCTCTCAATTAAAATGGAAGGTGAAATAAGGAGTTTCCCAGACAAAAGAAGGCTAAAAGAATACACCTCCACCAAACCAGCACTGCAAAATACGCTAAAGGGACTGCTTTAAGATGAAGAAAAAGTTTCCATGAATACCCAGTTCCTTTCAGAGTTGCCAATACTTGATATTACCAATATTTTTAATACTCATTAATCCGATTGTGACAATGATGTGTTATTTTGTTTCTTTACTATCTGTTGAAACTAAACCTGTTTTGTTATATTTCTTGCCTATTTCTATTATTTTTTTTAAAAAAGCTTTAAATGACTTTTTGGTATTCTTTATCCATTTATTGATTAAAGGTTTGTAGAATTTTTTTCTCTAAAAAAACCCCCTATTAACCATGTTTTAGATGTGTTGCAAATGCTTTTCTATTTTATTCCTTGTCCTTTAATTTTTTTAAATGTATATTACTATATAGTTAAATGTTTAATATAGTCATATTGTCAGTATTTACTTTATAGCTTCTGGGTTTGAATGTTTTACTTCAGGTCATGAAAAATATTAGTCCTATTTTCTCTAAAACTCCTTAGATTCTACATATTAATTTTTAACTCACCTGAATATTTCTTGTATAATGTATGAAATAGGGCTCTATATTTGTTTTATTTCAAGTATAAGTGGTCCACTCATCTTATTTCTTGAGTAAGCCTTATTTCCCCCATTGATTTGAAATATCAACTTAATCATATATTGTTAGACAGATATATACATTTGTCTCTAGAATGCTCATTATATTTCATTGATTTACTTGATTATTTCTGTGCTTTTGTCATGTTGGTTTAATTGCTGAAACTTTATAATGGTTTTAAATTTTTTAAATATTTTACAATTAACTTTGACATTTAAAAAAATAAATAAAATCAATCTGCATTTAAGAAAGAAAGAGAGACCGTTTGCAACAACATGCGTGGAACTGGAGAATATTAAGCTAAGTGAAATAAGCCAGTTGATGAAAGATAAATACCATATGATCTCACCTATAAGTGGACTCTATTCAACAAAATAAACTAACAAAATAAACCACAGGAATGGAAACATGGAGCAGACTGAAAGTGTACCAGAGGGGATGGGGAAAGAGGACAATGGTGGAAAGAAGGGGAAAGGACTAGACAAAGAACATGTATTAATGACCCATGGACATGGACAACAGAGTGGGAATTGATTGTGGGAGTGGGGGGTGGGGGTGGGATGGGTGAAGGGGGGAAAGGGGTGAAAACTGAGACAACTATAATAGAAGAAACATGATTTATAAATTAAAAAATAAAATAAAATCTTAAAACAAAAAAAATAATAAAAATTAGAAAAAATAAAATAAAATGCAAGGAATTTTTTAACTGTAAAAAAAGAAACAACAAAAACCCAAAACAAAACGTGTATGACCTGGAATGGTCTGCTGGTCACATACAATCTTTTAGTTAAATCCATAGGTAACCAACATTTTTTGTAGAATAGTCTTTGATAAAACAAAAAGTGACAAAATTACATTCCTAGTAGAGGAAGCCATTACCCTTAGAGCCCTCTCTCAAATTGTCATAACTTCATTTGTTGTTGATTTAAAAGATCAATTCTCTTTACTTTTTATTATATTTTATTGATTATGCTGTTACAGTTGTCTCAATTCCCCCCCCCCCCGCCCACCTTCAACCAGCACGCCCCACTCCTTCAGGCAATCCCCACACCATTGTTCATGTCCATGGGTCATGCACAAGTTCTTTGGCTACTACTCCATTTCCTGTACTGTACTTTACATCCGCATGGCTATTCCCTGCCATGCGGCTCGCATGACTATTTGTACTTAATCCCCTCATCTCTTTACCCATTCTCCCACACGCCCCTTCCATCAGGCAACCATCAAGACACTCTCTGTATGCATGATTCTCTGTTCTTTTTGTTTGCTTAGGGGTTTTTTTGTCAATTATTAATAGTTATGTATTTATTGCCATTTTCTTGTTCGTAATTTTGACCTTTTTCATAAATAAGTCCCTATAACATTTCATATGATAATGGTCTGGTGACAATGAACTCCTTTAGCTTTTTCTTGCCTAGGAAGCTCTTTCTCCGCCCTTTGATTCTAAATGATAGCTTTCCTGGGTAGAGCAATCTTGGTTGTAGGTCCCTGCTTTTCATGACTTTGAATATTTCTTGCTAATCCTTTCTGGCCTGCAAAGTTTCTTTTGTGAAATCATAATCATAAGACTGTCAGCTGTAGGTAATTGCTTTTCTCTTGCAGCTTTTAAGATTCTCTCTTTATCTTTAACCTTTGGCCTTTTAATTATGTGTCTTGGAGTGGGCCTTTTTGCATCCATCTTGTTTGGGACTCTGTTTCCTGGACTTGCATGCCTATATCCTTCACCTAATGAAGGAAGTTTTCCTTCATTATTTTTTCAAATAGATTTCCAATTTCTGGTTTTCTCTTCTCCTTCTGGCACCCCTATCATGCAAATGTTGTAACACATGAAGTTGTCCCAGAGGCTGCTTACAATATCCTAATTTTTTTTGGCTTCTTTTTTCTTGTTGTTCTGATTGGTTGTTCTTTTCGTTCCTTATGTTCCAAATCATTGATTGGATTCTCTGCTTCATCCTGTACTCTGGTTTCCCTGTAAATTGTCCTTTATTTCACTTAGTGTATCCTTTGTTTCTGACTGGATCTTTTTTTATGCTGTTGAGGTACTCACTAAGTTCCTTGAGCATTATTACAACCAGTGTTTTGAACTCTGCATCTGATAGATTGTTTATCTCTATTTTGTTTAGTTCTTTTTCTGGAATTTTGATCTGTTCTGTCATTTGGGCCATGTTTCTTTTTCTTCTCATTTTGGCAGCCTCTCCGTTTATTTCTATGTATTAGGTAGAGCTGCTATGACTCTGTCTTGGTAGTGTGGCCTAATGTATTAGGTGTCCTATAGGATCCAGTGGCACAGTCTCCCCTTTACCTCATATAGCTGGGCACTTGAGGTATGCACTTCATGTTGGCTGAGTATACCCTCCTTTTGTAGTTCAACACTGATTGCTGTTGGCAGATAAATGGGCGGGATTTACCCAGGCCAGTCAGCTGCAAGAATTGGCTGTGACCACTAACCACCAATCTTTGCCCTCTGTGGAGGATCAGTTGGGCAGGGGCTGCATGATGGTGGTGCTCCAACGTGGTCTGTAGCTGTCCACTGGGTGCAGAGGCTCTAGGGTTTCCTGGGTGGTGCAGGCCAAGGTCAGTCCCCATGTGTGTTTTTGACAGGGCTGCTCTTCCTGAGCTATAAAGCAATCTGAGATGGCTACTACTTGTGCTAGGCTTGGAGATTCCCAGGCAAAGTTAAGCTGTGAATCTAGATGGTTACTGCTAGTGCTGGGTCTGGAGCCACTTAGCAAGAGGTACATGGGCTGTGGGCTTACTGAGGCTGGCTGTTGCTTGTTCGATAGGATTTAGGAAGTTGTGAAGCATGAGTCAAAACCAGACATTCATATGGAAAAGTCAGGGTTAATAGCTTGGTTCCAATGGGATCTTAGGGGTTCTCCAGGGCAGGGCAAACAGTGTTAGCCAGGTTGATGGGGTTTCGGATACGGCACCTGCCTGCTGGATCCGTGGCTCTGTGGGGGGAGGGCCCAGTAAAGGGACAATGGCCTTCACCTATCTTTCTGTCTGGGAGAACGCTGTCCCCCAGTTCCTGACTTGATGCTAGACACTTCAGTTTCTCCCTGTATGCCACTAGTGCCTTTCAAGCTGCTACACTATTGCTGGAGCTCAGAGGGAATGAGTCTGAGCATGTCTGGGTGTGGATTCTTTAAGGAGAACTGCTTGGGACTCCAGAAGTTCTCACCATTGATTCAATCCCCACTGTTTTTTGCAGCCATAAGTTATGGGGTCTTATTTTCCTTGCACTGGAAGCCTGGGCTGGGGGGCCTGGTGTGGGGCTGGGACACCTCACTCCCAAGATATCCCTCATGAATTTTTATCCCCCACACATGTATGTGGGACCAATCTGTTCTGTGTCTCTGCCCCACTCCCCCCAGACAGATGTGGTTTCTTTAATTTTGTAGTTGTCAGACTTCCATTTAACTCAACCTCTGACAGTTCTGAATGATGGTTATTCTCTATTTTAGTTGTGATTTTGATGTGGTTGTGTGAAGAGGTGAGCCATGTTTACCTACGCTGCCATCTTGACCTTAGGTCTACTTATTTATTTTTATTTACACATTTTAGAGACAAAGAGAAAAGGGAGTGGGGAATTAGGGGGAGAGGTGGTAAGGAGGTAAAGCAGGAGGGAAGAGAGAGGGAGAGAGAGAGAAACAGAGAAAGACATCGATTTGTTGTTCTACTTATTTATGCACTCATAGGTTGATTTTTCTATATGTCCTGACGGGGGATGCAACCTTTGCATATAAGGACAATGCTTTAACCAAATGAACTACCTGGCCCAGGCACTTTTCAGTTTTTTAAAGTTTAAGACTTTGAACCTTGATTAAAGCTTTTAAGCCTCATGAAAATAATAATACTCTTAATTATCATTATTGCAAAAAGATACAAATTTAATTTCGTACCTCGCTTGCCATAGTAGGACTGTGGATCTGGCAAAAAGGTTCATATTCTAAGAGGTATAATCAAGATAAAACGTTTTTCTTTAATTAAGAACTGATCATTCATTAGATATAATCATAAATAGAACCATATGCTTTAGTATTTTGCTAATCTTTATGAGCCTTTGGCTTCAATACACACGTTCAGGCTATAGTTTCTCTTTTGTCCACCTTTTTTACGATTATGAAAAGAAAGAGTTGCTTTTGTACCTTCTCATCTCAATTTTTGTAACCTTTCCTTTCTGTGATACCCCCATCTCCTGCCCAGGCAGCCTTGTGCTTCTCCATCATTTCCTAGAGCCCCAGCAAGATACCTTTCAAAGCCTGCACTTCCCAGGCAGTATGCTCCAAGCTTATCCACCTCTCTCAAATCCCAACAAAGTAGAAAGTGGCAAGAAAGGTAAGACACATTAATCAATTAGTGCCTGGGAAGGACACCCCTAGTCAGGTTTTCCAACATAATATCCCATGGGTAGAAAGTCATTTTGGAAGTAGGGAAGCCCAGATCTTTCAAATTATGTCAGTTGGTGATTTTACTCCTATAGGTGATTCTTGCCAACTCCAAGTCAATAGTTGCTATCTTCCTATTAAAAATGGGCAAAACTCCACATAGGTTCAAAGACAGGCTTGAATGCAAAACTGACCTCTGTCAAACTTGAAGATTCCTAGAGTCCTGATTTCTAATTATCAAAGAAAAAAAAAGCATATGTAGCTGAGAGGTGGATGTGAACTGTCACTACTGGCATGGCAACAAGGTCATTTTGAAGGACACACCCTCTTGGTGAAATCAAAAGTGCTTCCTAGTATTTTTTTCTTCCCTGAGCAGATGACACATAAGACAGGAAAACAGGCTTCTGTAAATTTCTCACATGTCTGGCAGGCTGACAACGGGACACAGGCTTCCTGAGACTTCTCTACTCTGGATTCTTGAGGGTGTTGAGCACGCAATTAGGCAAATGGAAATAAAAGAGACAAAGCAGAATTGTAAGGGGAAGGACAAAAAGAGACAAAGAATACTTTGTCTTTATGAGCCTTTACTAAACTGCTCATAAGTGTCAAGCAGGGGACAATCTAGAATTAGCTATACAGCTGTGTTGGCAGCAAGAACGGCACGAGGTGTTATACTGGTGGAGTTGAGATAGGATAGTAAGAAGTTAGAAAAATTCCTGGGTAAGTGGAACGGGGAAACAGAAACAAGAACTACACAAGGCCAAACAATCTGAATAACTTACAGCCAGTTAGTGAATCACAAGACCTTATCTTTCCTAACCAAGGACACTTAAGAGCAAATGGTTTATACTTCTCCTCCCTAACCAGAGAATACATATTTTAAATCAACTTAGTTGGAGAAAATTGAGAACAGAGACCATATTAATGCCATTTATGCCAGCTAAACCCAAAGACAGATGAAGTCAGAGGAACAAATAACAAAACCCCATTGGAGTCAGAGAGACCCAAGATAAAAGTAAAATAGACCAAAGAATAATCCAAAAATCCCTCACTGTTCATGTGGAAAGCTGATGAATATTCTGCTAAAACCTTCCCCTAAGATTCTCACTGGCAGAAGAGAAATAAAACCCTCAAAACAAAGGCTATCAGTGCAGGCTTGCTCTAGAGCATGCCCAGCTCATACCCTTTCTTGGGTATAAATGTTTTACTTCCTCCTAAACTCTAAGTGTAGCCGCAAGGCTTGCAACCAGGGTAGCAGTGTGTGCAGCAGCTCCTCCTAAGCTTACCTCCTGATCCTGTCTCCAATGCCCCCTTTTCCCTGACTTTCCCATGAGTTAACAGCAGCCCCACCTTGGCTCATTTCTTTCCCATAAAGTTCCTAGGGAGCCAAAGCAGAGCTCTGCCTAAGCTCTCTCCTGTTGCTGCTTCTACCCTAAGTCCTTCCTCTGTTTCACTGTTCCCAGCTTTAATAAATGGACTTTCAAAATCACTTGGACTCATACTCTGAAATCTTTCCTACATAAAGTCAAGAACCCACACACTACAGACCAGCCTGAGGCAGATCTGCTCCAAGCTGGTCCCCGTTGGGTAACAGAGTCAGATTGGACATGGATCCAGCAACCTCAGTACTTGAGCTCTAACTAAGAAAGTATTGAGAGTAAAGCTCAAGCTACAACAGAAAGTTATTTAGAAAGTCTGAGGGGTAGAAGTGAACAGAAGGAATGGGCTCAGGAAACAAGTTACAAAGGCAAAAGAAGGGGCCCTTGGAGCTTAGAAGGGTGAAAGTAACACACTTGGGAAGAAGAGGGGACGCTGGGTCCTCTGTTCTAAAGGCTTTCAAGGGTGATCTTAGGGTTGGTCCCAGGGGGGATCCCAATAGAATATTCACCAACTTTTCAAGTATGTCCTTTCAGGCTCTTTGGTCTCCATGAATTGGTTTGAACCAGGGCACAAGGTAGTGCACCTGGTCCTGAGGTCAGTCTTGGAGCTGCTCATCGGTTTTGCTGTTTTTCTCAGCCTGGAGCTAAAACAGAACTAAGGCCTAGATGTATTTGATACAAGTCAAAACCTCATTGTCCTGTGGGGCTTAAAGCTTAAGGGTTATTCTCTGGCTCCCTTGTTCATTTCCCTCTAAGGGAGTCTAATACTCATGACTAGTAACATGCCTTTGAGAAAAGGTCAGGGCAGGATCCCAACCACATGACTAGGAATATGAAAATCAGGGGGTCTAAACCACATGACACATGACCCGAGACATGCTATGGGAGAAAAGGTTACCCTGGGGGCCAGGTCCTTGTTTTCCCAGTTTTGCCTGCTGCTAGGCATCTGGGGCTTTCCAGCCTGGTGACCTTCTGTACCCGGCCCACTTTGTTCTGCTCACTTGTCTGACTGCCTACCACAGCTTTACTCATAATTATTATTATCTCCAGTAGTTTTTCTCATGGAGTCAGGAAACAGCTATCCAGAACATTGGAGTAAAGAGAACTGGGAAAAAGAGAGGGGAAGGAAAACAAAATATCATTTGACGTAAAGATCCCACTAAACTCATTTTTCTTAGCTATAAACTGACAGATTAAATATCTATGTCATTTTTCCAGTGCTCTGAGAACTTAACGTACTAAGCTAATCATGTGTCTTTGAGAGGAAAATAATTTTTCTTAGAGCTTTTGCACCTTATCTCCTTTAGTATTGTCCATTTGGGCTTTCCAGAAGATTCCTAATTTATCCTTAATCTCTCTTCTATTATAAAGCCTAGGGGGTAGTGAGAGGAAGAAACGTTTATTGAATACCTACTTTATGTCATACACCTTACTAAGTATTTATATAGTACATCACTATCTCTGTTACATCATTTTATATACGGGGAAACTAAGGCTCAGTTTAAGTAATTTGCCCGGGGTGACTGAGTTAGTAAGAGTAGATTCAATAATCAAGTCTGAATCTACTCTGAAACCAAGGATAGGTCATGGTCTTGTAAAAAGTCTTACTGTTGGATGCACCTACCCTTAACAAATATAAGATGATATAAGAAGTGCTGACTCCTGGCCAGGTGATTAAGTTGGTTGGAGTGTCATCCCATATACCAAAAAGGTTGCAGGTTCGACTCCCAGTCGAAGCACATACCTAGGTTTTCTGTTAGATCCTCAGTCAAAGCATGCATGACAGACAACCGATGAATGTTTCTCTTTTGCATTGATGTTTCTCCTCTCTCTCCCTTCCTCTCTCTCTAAAAATCGATAAACATATCCTTGGATGAGGATTAAAAACAAAATTTAAGAAGTACTGAATATCAGAAAATAGGCAAAGCAGCCTTCCTGATGCCTTCTTTATAAAACCATGAGATGGAAGGAGACTTGACCTGCGCTGGTGAACACACAATACAATATGCAGACTCTATACCTGAAACCTATATAATTTTATTAATGAATGTCACTCCAATAAACTCAATAAAAATAAAATAAAACCATGAAACCTGATCTCTTTCAGACTCAAAGGCTGTTAAATGGAAGAACTAGAAAGACCAGAGTAATCACAGTTTTCAGCTGTTTTATAATAATTCAGACCTGAGATTATCTACATTAATTTAGAAAATGAAAATACTATTGGGAAGAAGCAATACAAAGAAAAAGGACATTAGAAATGAAAAAAGGGCTTAGAACTTAAAATATGTATACTTTAAAAACTAAAGGCCAAAAATGTAAACTTCTACCTCATCTTAAATGATATGAAATAAAAATGTTTTAAAAAATTTTACATGTGATATTTATTTGCCTTACACAATAATATATTTTCTAAAGTTTCTATATAAAGAACTGTATTACCTTTAACATTATAAAAGTTATAAACATACACTGGTTTTGTAGATAGGTTTCAGAATACTCTATGACCTCATTAGCAGCAAAAGTTATGCAATAACTACAAACCTTTGAATGATAATGAAAAATGGCCAGGAGTGCCATTAATTTTTTTTTTCTCTGTTTAGAAGAAAGAAAATTTACACTCTTTCCCTTTTAAAAATATGAAAAGGTATGTTGTCAGAATTCCAAGAAGTTATTGTAAACACAGACTGTACTAGGATCTTTTTTAAAAAAAAATTTATTTATTGAATTTAGAGAGAGGAATGGAGAGAGGAGGCAGGGTGGGGGAGAGAAAAACACTGATTTGTTGTTTCACTTATTGATGCATTCATTGGTTGACTCTTCTAAGTGCCCTGAGCGAGGACCGAACCAGCAATCTAGGCATATTGGATTATGCTCTAACCAACTGAGCTACCTGGCCAGGGCTATACTAGGATCTTACAGTTTTCTTCCTGGAGAAGAAAGGAGATTAAAAACTTTAAAAGATAAAAAATGCTGCAAGCTCCAAATGATACAATTAATATTGATATAAATAGTATTTTTTTTAACATCCAAGATGTCTGTGGGTATTTCAATTCTCACTCCTTTAAAGTTTTCTTGACCACTATTTAAAAAATAAAATGCTAATTTTTTAAAAACCAAAACTTTCAAAAGATAATGCAATATATACAGGAAAATTTTAAATATTCCTACTCTCACCATTTCCCACTCTTAGCAATCTAGAAGAAAATCAGAGATACAAACAAAAACATGTTCATTCCAGTATTATTTATAACGTTAAAAACATTGAAGTGACCTAAATAACCAATAATAGGTGATCTAAATAATTTATAGTATATATGACAGAATGTTATTTAGCCAGTAAGTTATTTTTGAAGATTTTATATTCTTCCATATTTAATTTTAATCAAATGAGGAAAACCAGTTCTACAGTAGCAATAAATAGCAGTTCCACTGCTCTCCTTCCTGTCCCAAACCAATTCCTACTCTTAGGACCCCAGAGGCAAAATTTACAATAGTACTAGTTCTAGTGTTTAACCCCACATTTTAAAATTATATGCTTATAATGTTTTTTCTTGATATTTTCAACTATGGAAATCATCCCCTGAAATGAATGCTGCATTCTTGAACCTCCTCCTTATTTTTCATATAGAACATCCTTTTTCTATTCTCGTAGCCTTTCTTTTTAAAAAGGGTCAATATAATTGATTAGTTGATTATAATCACACCTGAATCGGCCTTCTCAGGATTATACACTTAAGAGTAAAATTGTGGAAGTTGCTAGGTAAAGCAGAACTTGAAAACTAGGTGTTGGACATCACCTAGTTTTTAAGTTACAATAGGTGCTTCTGTAAAACTGAAATGTTATTTTGGTCTTTTTGGTTCATGATTTTTGGTAGTACTTTCTTACTCATGTGCTTACTCATAGTACTGACTTTCTACAATAAGATATTTAGCTCATACCTCCCAACCTCCTAGTGTTTATCTTTTTCCTGACTAGGTAGATAATTACATTCTTGGTGGGCAAACAGAAGTTCTGAAGCAGTGAAGGCACCTGTTTAACTGTGGCTACCCCAGTCAAATGTAAATGACCATAAAATCCTTCCTTCCAAGAATATTTTATTAATCCCAAGGCAACAAGGTTTCATGGAACACCATTTGGAAAATACTAGCCTACAGAAATTTCTACTTAATTAACCAATCAATTATCTGATAAGTGTTTCTATTTAATTTTCCCCTCAGAAAATTTTTTCTGAAGAGAAATAAACCTCAGAGATCATCTAGCTCAACTTCTTAATGCTAAGAGAATAAAATGTTACTTTTCTGACCCTTGGGCTTTTTCTATAATACACAATCTTTACTGGCTGTGGGAAAGGGTGAGGTTGGGGACCTTCTTGGAACAGACTTGAATGATAGCTGAGGAATGGAAAGCAGTTTTTTACAGCGGCCTGTGGTCTTAGGGAGGCAAGCCACACCAGAGCCCAAATGAAGAGGGAAACTATAGTACAGGGCTGTCAGAAGAGACTGGTTAAAACTACCATCTAGCTGTGGTGACCTCCCCAAGACAGAATTGAAAAGTCATTTACACTAACAGATGAAGAGCCACGAGGAGTCAGTACCTGCCCAGTCTGTAGGCTTGACAGAAAGGAACCCTACTCCTAGTGTATATAACCCTCTTAATTCATTCCAAACATTTTTCATGTACCTACTATCAAGTAAGGAAACATATTTTGATGTCAAGAAAATTACCCTTGTTTCTTCTGAAATGTGTATTTTATGATACACTGTAGTCAGGATACAGAAAACAAAGCACTCTTCCCTTGTGTCCAAATATATAGTTTTCCTTTTTTTCCCCCCCCCCAGTTTTACGAACATAATGCTGCCTTCTCTACTGGACTAGTCTCCCTAGTCTAAGGTTAAGACCATATGAACTACTGTCAAGATCTAGTTGGGTTGAGCATGATTTCAGTTATTAATTTTCCTGTGACTAAGTTTTCTGCTTCTGGATAAGGTAAGATAATTTAATAAATTGTGCTGAGTGAGCATCATGGAGTGGCTAATAACACAGACTCTGATAGACCTTGAATTCATCCTAGCTCTGATACCCAGGTAACTTACTTTACCTATTCAAGACTCAGTTTTCTCATTCATGAGGTTAACAGTTCTACCTCCCAGGGTAGTTTCAGACATAGAATTAGTTAGTATAAATAAAGGGCTTAGTACAGTGCCTATCACAGAGTAAGGATTCATGAAATGACAATTATTAATAAACTGAGCATTTGTACTCATGTTATTTGTTATGTTCATTATCTGCAGTATCTAACTCCTGGTAACAGAATGTTTGAGAAGCTAAAAGCTTCTAGGTGAACTTAGAATGAAAGCCAAAATATTTGGATGAATATTCTGTTCAGGCAGGTGAAGCCTTCCCAATCATGCCAACCTCACACTTGAATCTCTTGCCATGACTTATTAGGCGCCATTCTAAGCACCTAACAAAGTACAAATATATGCACAATACACTTAAGCAGCTCTTTCCTGAAGACTCGAGAGATAAATAATGGAGAATGCATGGAAGGAATGGAAGGAAGAATTACAGAAAACAAAGTAGAAATTCAGATATAGACCATTACTTACTAGGTAAAAGAATTGTTTCTTTTTAGAAATATATTTTTGCTCTTAGATTCCATTTTTAACATGAAACATGGAAAATGTTCACATATAAGGAAGAAAGGAAGGAAGGAAAGAAGGGACTACCCACACATATACTCAGAAAGTACAGGGGGACAGAATTTCAAAATATTCCAAATACTCTAGGTTAAGCCAAAAAGGATCCATCCTCTGGTTAGGAAATTTAATTTTTCCTGAAGGCATTTAGATAAGAGTCCTATTATGTTAACGCTAATTTCCTCCTTTTACTTCCTCTTTCAAGTTTTTTTCAACTTCCTTCTGCAGGAACAACTTTATCTATTCTTGTGTCAAGGCCCCCCCAAACAATGCAAATATAAGTACACCACTAAATCATATCTATTAAACATCTTGGTTTCAAAAAGCACTGAAGCACATGATTCAAGCACATGAGTAAGAAAGTACTACCAAAAATCATGAACCAAAAAGACTAAAATAACATTTCAGTTTTACAGAAGCACCTATTGTAACTTAAAAACTAGGTGATGTCCAACACCTAGTTTTCAAGTCCTGCTTTACCTAGCAACCTCCACAATTTTACTCTAAGTGGTCAGGGTATAATCCTGAGAAGGCCGATTCAGGTGTGATTATAATCAACTAATCAATTATATTGACCCTTTTTAAAAAGAAAGGCTACGAGAATAGAAAAAGGATGTTCTATATGAAAAATAAGGAGGAGGTTCAAGAATGCAGCATTCATTTTCCAGGCAAGAAAGACACAATCTGGCAGACCTAAGTATGATATCTGTGAGGGAAACACACAGTATGAGGTGGAAATCACTGGTAAGGCTTCATCTTGCCAGAATAAAATATTCACCCAAACCATTAAAAACTAGAAGCTTTCTGGTTAGGTTCTCACATATTCTGGTACCAGGAGTCAGATGCCACAGATAGAAAGCATAATACTCAGGTCCATGGAAAAGAATATCCCCCACAGTAGATTTAAAGGCAGTCTTGTTTATATTAAAGGCAATACAGTGCAGTGGTTCAGTGCCCAATATTTGGAGGCATAACAGTTTCAAATCCTGACTGTTTCTTACTTAACTTGTCTGTGATTCAGTTTTCTCATTAAATGAGAATATAATACTTACTTCAAATGTTCATGCAAAGCATTTGGCTGTCACAGTCACAGACTGCTTAATGAAGCTATTATAATTTTTGACAATTATTAAACGTCTATCATTATTTTTGATTGGGGAGTCAAAATCCAAGTATGATCAACTCTAAAAAATTGATTTCAGACTATCAAAGAAGTACCACAATGTAAGGCCTCAATAGTCATGCAAGAACTTACCATGCATACAAGTTGGGCAGATGGCTTTAAAAGGCAGACAGGAGGCAGGTTGTAAAGAGTTTTTGTATACTATATTAAGAAGTTTGGATTTGATTTTTATAAGCATCAAGGGACCATCTAAAGGTAATCTCAATTGTCAAAACATTGCTAAAATAATTTTAAACCAAACTTTAAATCCAAGTTATAGGACTCACAAAATCAACAAGATGAGGGAATTCCAGAAAAATATAGTGATCAGTGATATAAATATTTTAGTAGCAACACAACCTAAATTAAAATCAAAACCAAAATATCAGTGGATTTAAATGAGTGCACTGCCTCCACCCTTAAAATCAAACAGTACACGCGGTTTCCTGGCTCTACGATCCTCTTCCTCCAATTGTTGGAGGCACTGGATCCATCTGTTTCAAGCCATTATCCACCACGACAAAGAAAAATACTAGTCCTTGTCATCTACTCCTGTCAATCTACAGACCTGGAAACAAAATTATGGCACTGGAGTAAAAAGTTCAGCACTCTTGGATGCAAGCAATACCATACACTATAATTACTAACCTATACATACATAATGCAGAGTACAAGCACAGCTAAAAAAAATAGGTTTCTAGAATGTTTTAGACATAGGAACCACAGGAGGAAAACAAAGTGCCTTAATCAAAAGAAAAAAACAAACAGCTCTGGCTTGTGTGGCTCAGTGGATTGAGTCCTGGCCTGCAAACGAAACGGTCGCCAGTTCGATTCCCAGTCAAGGCACACGCCTGGGTTGCCAGCTGGGTCCCCAGTAGAGGGCGTGCAAGAGGCAACCACACACTGATGTTTCTCTTCCTCTCTCCCTAAAAATAAGTAAAATATTTTTTAAAAAAACAAAAACGAAAGGTAGCTGATTTCACAAAAATCTCAAAGAATAAATATCCTTTTCTCCTTTTGTTATTCTATTTTCATCTGGTGAAACCAAATAGGTAAATTTGCTAGAACTGTGTCTATCTTAGTCTATTAAAAATGAATAGGTTTAGCCCCAAAGCAGTATTTTCCAAAGTGCAGAGGAAAAACAAGCTATGGTTTTAGCTGTCACATAAGCAAAAGCTATGTATTTAATTATTTTTCTTTTTTTGTATTTAATATTTACATATTTACTAGAAAAAGGTATAAAATAAATATAAACCATGATATCACAGGTTATCACTTTGAAAGAGGGTAATTTTTTCAAAGTCCATTAAAAACATGAAGTAAAATAATAACACAGTTACTCCCAAAAGACATATTTTATGATGGTGGTGTGAGGTTCATAAGTCAACTACTGATAGCTGTCCCATGAGGAACAGGGCCATGAGGAACTGGGTTTTCAGTTGTTTTTTTTTGTTTGTTTGTTTGGTTCATTTGTTTGTTTGCTTCCTTCTTGGTTCAGTGTTGTGTTTTGAATTATTAGAGACTATGTGACTTCTTCTTGAGTGAGCTTGTTATTATGCTTAATTTCATTTAGAGTAAAATCAACAAACACTTAAGATGCACATAGAAATTCTATTGCTTATAGGAAAGAGTGTACTATTGTTAAAAAAATAATAGCATGATAAGTTATCCCTATTATGAAACTAGGATAACAGCAACTTTCTAGTGCATATCCATATACAAGCACCTAAAAAATAAAAACAACAAAATCTAGAAACACTGATAAATATTCAAACCGTAGGTTAAGTTAGATGATTATATTATTTACTTTCACATGACCCATCAAATGAGCATGGTAATGTGAGAAGAGGTGTTTCTCTTCATATTTGCTAATATTTACATAAATGTGTTCTTTCTCATTATCTCTTGCCAAAAGAATAAATGGTAAGTGATCATTGGATGCTTAGCCATCAACTTTGCTGGTGGCAGAAATATTAATTTTTAAAAATTTTAGTATGAGGTATTTGAAGATTAAATTTCTAAGTATTCTATCTAACGATGTCTCATGAACTTTAAGTGTGCTTATCTGGGCTGAGTAAGAACTTGGGAGAACCATTTCTATCTGGCTATTTCTTCAGAATTTTACTGGGACATCTGAAAACCAGACTAAAGGGCACCAGGACAGATGAAGTAATAGCCTTCTTAATCCTCGAAATATCTGCTAGTAAGACACTACATTATTTTCACAAGTTTGAGGGAACGTTGTCAGAAGCTGCCAGTATTCAAACTCCCCTCTCCCAAACGCCCCCCCCCCACAAAGGACATGACAAGTATTAAAATAGTATTCCCTTCTCATCTTCTTTTCCCAACTTTAATGTCTTTTCTGTTTCCTCTGCCCTCACCCTGCCCTTCCTAACACTATGGTGACTAATGACAAGAAGGGCGAGGTGAAAACAGTACTTTCCAGTACTTCCCCCGCCCTCCACTACTCCATCCCCTAATTAAGAAATTGGTTTTACCAATTCTTTTTTTCGTACGTCTGCGGTAAAGACAAGAGGTAAGAATGGACTTTCCGAGAGAGCATGGAATCTCTAATGTCACGAACCTGAGAACTTCTTCAAACAATTAGTTGAGAGTTATCTGATCACTGCAGTCACGGGAATGCTTGCTGAGGGAGTGGGAGTTTGACTACCTTGGTTTTAAGAAAGGCTCCAAAGAACCACCACCCCGCCGCCTTCCTCCGCCAGCCAGCCCCTAGACAGTCTCCTAGCGCCTCTCATCCTCGTTCCGGGCCCGACCTACCCAGTCCCGGTCAGAACGTCCTCTTCTCCCCTAAAGCCCAACACCACCAACTTTTCAACCGTCAAGATATGCTTCTTCTTGGGGCACGATAGCAATCTTCACCCCGGTCAGCTTCCTCAGCCCCACTCCTGGAGACTCACCAAGCAATTCCAGTCACTCCTCTCCGGCCACAGTAGCTCGAACACTACCAGAGTAGACCAGGAGCTGCGACCTCCCTGCGCCTGCGCGCGCCGGAGTCGGGCGCCTGCGCACTTTCCCAGAACCGCGGGCCCTGCTGCTTCAGCCAATCACGGTGCCAGGGGTTTAAATACCCCTGCCACGCAGGCGGAGAGTTTGGGGACTCACCCGTTAACGGGATAGTTGGATTCCCGCCGGCAGGTGGGAAGTATTCGGGCAGCAAGCATTTAGTGAGGGCAAACCTTATGCCAAGCACTGTGCGAGATGAACGCTGAGGAAAGAAAGCAAATGGAATGCCTCCCCTTGCCCTCCAGGTTCTTTTGATCTGTTTAGACTGGAGATAGGCACAAATTATTTTGGAGGGAATATAGTGCGTGGCATACAGAAAATCCAAGACACCGTTGGCACACAAGGAAGAAAGCGCCTTATTTTTAGGGGTGTCTGGAAGAGTTCCCAGAGGAAGTGACTTTTGAATCATGAAGGATAAAGAATTCCCCAGGAAGTTGGAGAGGGAAGAAGATAGACTTTGCCAGACTATTTATTGGGAACAGCTTATGCTAAGAAAAACATAGCGCCTTCTGGAAATTCTTTGTAGATAATCCTGGTTAGAGGCTTAGAGCTCATCATATAGCTCCTGGTGAAGAGGGGAATAAACTTTATTTAAAGTTGGCCAGTTGGCCATGGCTATGGCGCTGGCCGGCGTGGCTTAGTTGGTTGCGTCCTTCCGGTTATGGCACATACATACCTAGGTTGCGGGTTCGATCTCGTCAGGGGGCGTAGGGAGTCAACCAATCGATGTTTCTCTCTCACCCTGTTGTTTCTCTCTCACATCTCCCCTTCCCCTCTCTCTAAAAGTAATGAAAAAATGTCCTCAGGGGAGGATTGAAAAAAGTTTTTTTCAGTTTGGCCATGGCTAGATCAAGGAAGGTCTTGCATTTTTGGACTAGTGAGAATATACTTTATACTATGACCACTGAGAGCCATTGGAGGTTTTTAAGCAGGTATAGGAATCCTTCCAAACACCTCTAAGGATAAAGAACAGTGTTGGAATTTGTGAGGAAGGAAGGGAGGCTGGGGAAGGGGCAGGGGGAGGGAGAGCAAGAGCAAGGGGTGGGGGAGATTCAAAGAAGTAGTGTATTCCTAAGGGGTCAAGGAAAAGGAAGCCTGAGAAATTATCTTTTGAAGGTCATTGGTGATCTTATGAGACGGTTCTGTGGTAGAACGATGTGGTGGAACCATGAGGCTGAAAGATTGCAGTAGTTTGAAGAGGGGAAATGCTGAAATGGGGGCAAGTCATGGAATGCTTTTGGAAAGCCTGGCCTTGAGAGGAGAAGGGAAAGAGGATGACAAGAGGTGACAGATTTTTTTTTTTTGAGTTTTGTTAGAATTAAAACAAGAAAATTAAGCATGATAGGGAAAATACAAGTTAGAAAATATAGTTGAATAGAGAGTGAGTGGGGGAGGGGGTTGGGTGGAGGTGGAAGTGGGTATAAGGGACATAAATAGTAATGGGAAAAATATAATAAAAAAGAAAAAGAAATGATAGTCAGTGGTAAAGGATCTTGAGATGGTAAGAGTAAAGGCAATCCAAAGCACTGCTGGTAAGAATGCCTTGGAAGAGAGATATCTCCTTATTTATAAGGAGAGGAAGTATCTGTTGTAAGTTTGTAGGTTTTGTAACAGGAAGTTAAAGAAGTTCTCATTTGGTGACCTCTGTTTTCTCTGTGAAACTGCTGATAGAAAAGAGGTTGGGAGTTTTAAGGGAAGTGGAATATTGTTGAAAGTGATAGGGCAAGTTGGCCAGAGAAATATAATAGGATTAGGAAGCAGTGTTGAGGGCCTGTATACAACTGGTGTAATGAACTCACCAATTCTGCTTTCCTGTGTAGTTTTCTCAAGGAGTAATCCTTTTTTGAGGGTAGAATTGGAAAAAATGTATGGTTGAGTTCATTTAGAGTGGTGATGGTTACTGTTATAATGCTGTGGTTCTTAACCAGGGACACTTTTGCCTTCTAGGAAATATTTGGCAATATTTAGAGACATTTGTTATTGTTGAGACAATAGGGGTAGGTGGGTGGGAGAAGATGTAAGGGAGGGCACTAGAGATATCTCGTGTCTAGGGTTGCTGCTAAATATCCTACAATTCATCATATAGCACAAGAATTATCTCCACATTGTCAATAGTGCCAAGGTTAAGAAACCCTGATAGGATTACCTTGATGTTCACCAACAGCTTACCGTGGTCTTATATAGCTTTTTCTCAGATTATGGCCCTGAGCTTATTGGTATAGCAGTTCTTCTGTTGCATGTCTTTAAAGGAGAGTAGGATGAACAGCATACACCAGACCTCAAGTGTTTCAAGGACTTGTGATGTCACAAATACAGAATTGGAATAGTTGCTCAATCCTCTAGAAGCAAATATGGATTTTCACAGAGCTGGAGGGAGCTGCTTACTTTGAGGCACTGAAGGTCTTGTTAAACATATATATAATTAGAGGCTCAATAATATAGGAGGGGTAACACTTCACACTATTATCAACCTTAATGTAATTTGGTTTATCTGGGTGGTTTTAGTCACTAAAATAGTATCCTGTGGGAATGAGTATAAGCTATGTTTAATAATAAATATAAATACAATAGGTATTAATAAGAATATAAACATGGGTATTGGTGGATTGTCTACTCACTTAAAACTAGTAACACCCTGAGAAATAAATTAATCTTAATTTTAGCTCTAAGGAAACTGAGGTTCCATGAAAACTTGTAACTTTGTGCGGTCACAAATGAATGCCTAGGTCAATATTTGAATTCAGGTCTCTCTGTTCTAAAGCTTTCTCAACTTCCATTAAGGGTCAGGAAGTTTTACAAGGAAGGAGTGGTTGGAAATTTAGCTGAAACCTTTGACACTACCTAAACGCAATGATAGGGACTTAGGAAAAGAGTAAGAGCCAGAGGGAGGCCCGGAGATATTGATAATTAAGAGAATGAAAAAGTAGCCAGGGAGGCTGATCCCAGGAGTGTCAGGTGTACTAGGCTGTGTTCCACGAGCCAGGCTGGCTTTGGGCGTCTTCCATTCTTTTTTTAAAAAATTGTTTTGGTAATTATTTTTATTTATTTATTTATTTTTATTTATTGACTTTTAGAGAACGGAGAAAGAGAGGGAGAAAGAGAGATTCTTTTTGAGTAAAGCCTCTTTCCCTTGTGTCCGTTGTTCACTCTTTCGTGTTCAAATAAAGCTAGATTATTGAGAAAGGCGCGCTGCAAAGTGGGGGGGGGCGGGGGGAGAGAGCGCGCGCGACGGCGGCTCTCTGCGCCTGCGCGCTGGCGGGGGCGGCGGCGGCGGCGGCGGCGGTGGCGGCGCCCGGCAGGGAGCGGGTCCGGAGCGGGCCGCTGGACCCGAAACAGGGGGGCGTCGGGAAGCTCCCTCGCCCAGGCGACGGCGGCCTGATGGAGTGAGAGGGTCAGGTGTGAGTGTGAGTATCCAAGATCCGGGCTGCGTTCAGGCTATGGGAGCCTAAGGGTTTGGTGGTCTGCCCCTTAGGGAGGTTTGGTGTTGTAGGACGCGGCCGGGTCTCTACTCCTGCAGGCTGCGGCGCCCGGGCAACCTGGCTGTCCCCTCTCTTGTAGCCTGCACGGGTTTACGGCGGTGTTTCTGGCTTCGGGGTACAGATTCTTGCGGGGGCGTTCCAGTCTTGCTTCCCGCCCCAGCGGGAAACGTGGCTGCAGATCCATGACCTTTAGGGAAGGCCGCTCACCTCCATAGGCCCCCGGTGCGGCCCGTACTCCATACATCCAGATGCTTAAAAGCCTGTGGGTCTCAGGACACGGACACTTTTTGACCTTTCGTGGCTGACAGTCTCTGTTCTTCTTCTGTCCGTCTTCTCTCCCGGTGGCGTGCGTCTTAATAATAGAATCATGAAGCGCTTACTATGTGTCAATTTAATATTTAGTCCGATTCTCGGTGCATAATTATGGAGAGAATGCTTTGTATCCCACTATCCCCTCAATCTGCTTCATTTAATCATCTTTGAGAGTCAGAATCCTCTTCTAAGAGTCTGAGATTAAGTCACCTTGGAAAGTTTGAGATATCCATGGCTCTTAGCAACTTGGGATTGCCATGTTAGTTAAGGGCAAGTTTTTCTCTTACCCAGTGAGTGTTTTGTTCACTATAATAGTTTGTATATAATTAACTCAAGACAAAATAACTTTTCTGCACTTAGTAAGAGCGTAGTGCTGTTCTGAACTCCATGGGGAACCTTAAAATTTGTTTTAAGCCGTGTTTTCAAGTTTGGTAGTGAATGAAATGATGGAAAATAATACTTAGATTCAACTTGGATTTATTTAGTACCTACTATACATGTGCCAGATACACTCAGGTGTGTCAGTGTAACAGAAATGTCCAAACCTGTAAGAATTTTTATGAGTTTATTTGAGCCAAACTGACGACAATTATCAGGAAGCAAAACATCTATGGATTGAGAAAGATCAGGAAAAATGGCAGTTTTGCACCTTATTTTATACATTACAATCAAAGGAGATGTAATGGGTTACATGGAATTCACTGATGATAGGTTAAGGAGGTGGGAGAAAGTTGGGAGGCCCTGGGACTGGATAAAAAGCAAAATGATAGACACTTAGTTACAGGTACAGTTAAAACAGTCAACAATTAACACAATAACAATGTGTAGATTTTGGATCTCCTTCTGGTGGTCCTTGTGCTATGAGGGGTCTGCAAAAAGGGAAGTTACTTTGTTATTGCAATGGCATGTTTATCAGGTATGTTATCCTAGATGTGAAAAGACAACAGATAGACTTAGTTAAAGTGAAGGTTGACCTTTGTTAAGGAAAAATACTGCCTTGGGACATGACTACTTGCCATGAACCGCTTTTAGTTAAAAGTTTTAATTTCAGACTACCCTATGTGGTTACTTCAGGTCTCTGAGCTTGTCAGGCCACAACGCAGGCTTTCCCTGAGCTTGTCAGGGTTAGTATGTGGCCCATATTTGTCCACAGGTCTGTCATAAAAAATGATACTGATGGAAGGTGGTTTTTGGAGCACATTTCAGATGAGGGCTGAGAGTTTGATGGTAATTTGTTTTGCTTAAGCTAAAATAGTTAAGGTTAAGTCGTGAAATTCACATACTTTTTCTGCTACAGCAAGTTAAACATTCTAAGTACTTCTGAGAAGTAACAACATTACAGTTTTAGTTTCTAGAGTTAACTACAGGAATCTAGAAAATGGTAGGAGTCTTTAGTTAATGATACTAGATGGTTAAAAAAAATATTTATTTTTATATATAGAGGAGGGAAGGAGAAAGAGAAAGAGAGAAACATCAATGTGTGAGAGAAACATTGACTGGTTGCCTCTTTCACACTCCCACCTGGGAACCTGGCCTGCAACCCAGGCATGTGCCCTGACTGGGAATTGAACCAGGGACCTTTTGGTTGGCAGGCCAATACTTAATTCACTGAACCACGCCAGCAGGCCTTGCTTTGCTTTAAGAGAACTTCAAAATGGCTTGGAAGGAGGTAGAAGATATGAAGGAGTCTGATCAGGTTAGTTCAAAACCAATTGTTTTGATTAAAAGAAATATATTTATAAAGGAAAAACCGTGAATGGCAATTATTGTACATTTATGTTAGAGCACATGTAATTTGAAGGCTACTGTACAAGAAGAGAAGCAAGGAATAATGGTTGATGTTAGCCGGTTCTGGGACAAGGACTGACTCAGTGAGAAATACACATTTTATATTTTGTAATTTGTAATTTCGTTATCTAATTGGGAACTATGGGATTAATTTGTATGCTCAGGGAATAAGGGTACCTAGGCAGACAAATTACATATGAATACTCCAATTGCACATCCGCTCTGCTAAATTTCTAATTGAAACCTTGGAGTCAATTAGGTTTTTCTCTTAATTTTTAATCTAAAAGAGACTATGAAGAAATGAGAGTTCCTAAGTGATGAATCAGTAGTACACTGATTAAATAAATTATGCATCTGTTGGAAAGAGCGAACCAGAATCTCGTCAAGATGGTGGCATAGGTAAACGTGGTAATCCAGTTCTCACACAACCACATCAAAATTGCAACTAAACTAGAGAACCACCTGAAATCTAGCTGAAAAGAAGTCCTACAACTAAGGATACAAAAAGCAGTCACATACAGACTGATGGGGCTGGAGACTTGGAACAGGCTGGTCTCTTACCCGTGTGCGTTGGACAGAAATCAGGAGGGATATCTGGGGTACGGAGGTGCCTCTGAGGAGTAAGGGATCACAGTCCCACACCAGGCCTCTGAGCCTGGGGGTCCAGAGCCAGGAAGGAAAGTCTCCATAACTTCTGACTGTAAAAACCTCTGGGGATTGTGGCCAAGTGAGATAGAAAGCATCTGGAGACTCAGGCATTCCTCTTAAAGGGCCCACACACAGACTTACATGGACTCACTAGCTCTGAGCTGCAGTGCTGGGACAGCAGCTCGAAAGGCACCAGAGACATACAGGGAGGAACTGAAGTATCTGGCATTAGGGTAAGAACCGGAGGGGCAGCCTCCTCCCAGACAGAGGTGCTGACAGAGGCCAGTGTTCTTTTTCTGAGCCCTTTGCTCACAGAGCTGGCAGGCAGACACCATTTCTGAGTCTCCATCAACCTGGCTAACTAACACTGTTAGCCCTACCCTTGTGATTCTCCAACACCACCCCATTGGGCCCAACCCAAACTGTTTCCATACAAATGTCCTCTCTTGGCTCATGCCAAGCAACATCTGGCTCTGTATGTGTCTCTAAGTGGCCCAGCACTAGTGGAGCTGGCCTTGATTTACAGCTTGGCTTCTCCTGAGCACCAAATAGTGGTCATTTGCAGGTCATTTTGTAGCTAATGCTGGGCATTCCCGGGCAGGACATGGGTGGTGGCTAACTTTGGCCTGCACCGCTAGGAAGGTCCTGGAGCCAGTGCACCTGGTGGACAGCTTCAGATTGAAACACCACCCGACCACCTTCACAAGTGACGTACTCAAAGGGCTGACTTAGCAGGCACCAGACCCCTGCTGAAGTAAGTACTGCTTCGTGGGGTCTCCTCCTGCACAGCAGATCCTTCACAGTGGTTGCAGCCAGTCTTTGCAGCCCATCGGCCTGGGGGGTAAATCCCTTCCATTGACCTGCCAGCAGCAATCAAGGCTCAACTATAACAAGAAGGTGTACACAACCCACATGGGGGGCTGCACCTGGAATGCATAACTTGAGTGGATAGGTAACTTGTGTCACTGGACACTACAGGACATCTACTACATAAGGCCACTCTGCCAAGGCCAGGAGACATAGCAGCTCTACTTAATACATAGAAACAGGCATAGGGGGGGCTTCCAAAATGAGGCAAAAAAGAAACATGTCCCAAATGAAAGCACAGAACAAAGCTCCTGAAAAAGAACCAAACAAGATAGAGGCAAGCAATTTATCAGATACAGAGTTCAAAAACACTAGTTATAGGATGCTCAATGAACTTGAGAAGAGTAGATGAACTTAGAACTTCAACAAAGAGCTAGGAAACAGAAACAGGGATAGAAAACAAAAAAACCAGTCAGAAATGACTACATTAACTGAAATGAATACATTACAGGGAATCAACAGTAGAATAGATGAAGCAGAGTGTCACATCAGAGATTTGGAAGACAAGGAAGCAGACAACATTCAAGCAGAACAGCAAAATGAAAAAAAGAACCCAAAAATAATGAGCAGGACAGTATAAGGAGCTTCTGGGACAACTTCAAGCACACTGACATTCGCATCATGGGGGTGCCAGAAGGAGGAGAGAGAGAACAAGGAATTGAAATCTTATGTGAAAAAATAATGGTGGAAAACTTCCCTAACCTGGTGAAGGAAATAGATATACAACTTCAGGAAGCACAAAGAGCCCAAAGAGGCCCACACCAAGACACATCATAATTAAAATGCAGAAGGTTAAAGACAAAGAATCTTAAAAAGCAAGAAAAAAGCAGTTACCTACAAGGGAGCTCTCATAAGACTGTCTACTGATTTATCAGCAGAAACTTTGCAGGCCACAAGGGATTGCCAAGAAATACGCTAAGTGATGAAAAGCAAGGACCTACACCAAGATTACTCTACCCAGCAAAGCTATCATTTAGAATTAAATGACAAAGAGCTTCCCAGACAAGAAAAAGCTAAAGGAATTCATCCCCACCAAACTAGTATTACAAGAAATGTTAAAAGGCCTACTTTGAAAAGAAGAAGAAGAGGAAGAAAAGCCCTGGCTGGTGTGGCTCAGTGGATTGAGCACTGGCCTGTGAATCAAAGGGTTGCAGGTTTGATTCACAGTCTGGGCACATGCCTGGGTTGCGGGCCAGGTTCCCAGTAGGGGGTGTGCGAGAAGCAACCACATATTAGTGTTTCTCTCCCTGTCTTTCTTCCTCTCTTCCCCTCTCTAAAAATAAATAAAATCTTAAAAAAAATAAACAGAAGAATGAAATGCAAGAAAACATTTTTAAAAAGAAGAAAAATAAAATATATGAACAATAAATGGCAGTACATACATATCTATCAGCAATTAATTTAAATAATGAAATTTCGCCATCTGCAACAAAGATGAACCTTCAGGATGTTGTACTAAGTGAAACAAGTCAGACAGGGAAAGACAAATGCCCTATGCTTTCATTTATATGTGGAATCTAATCAAGCAGAATGGAAACATACTCCTAAATAGAGCATTTTGTTGGTTGCCAGTTGTAAGGGGGTTGGAAGAATGGGTGCAGAATGTGAAGGGATTAGGAAGTACAAATTGGTAGCCCTGGCTTCGTTGGATTAGTGGGTTGGGCACTGTCCAGCGGACTGAAAGGTTGACAGTTCATTTCCTGGTCAGGGTAAGTGCCTGGGTTTTGGGCCTGATCCCCAGTTAGAGGCATGCGAGAGGCAATTGATTGATGTTTCTCTTCCTCTCTTTCTCCCTCCTATCCCCTGTCTTTAAAAAATAAACTTAAAAAGTCTTAAAAAAAGTACAACAGTAGAGTAGTTGAAGCAGAATGTCATATCAGAGATTTGGAAGATAAGGAAGCAGACAGCACTCAAATCAGAACAACTAAAAGAAAAAAGAATCCAAAAATATGAGGAGTAATAGTCACGGGGATGTAAAGTACAACATAGAGAATATAGTTAATAATACTGTATGGTGTCAATGGGTACTAGATTTATCAGGATGATCGCTTAGTAAGTTGTATAATGCCTAATCACTGGGTTGTACACCTGAAACTTATATAATGTGTGCCAAGTGTAATAGAAAAATAAAAATTACTTAAAGCCAAAAAGATAAGAGAAGAACAAACTAGAAGTGAAAAAAAAAAGTTATAAGATTCTAGCTCCCTAAAAAGATGCAGTTTGAGGGTGGGCTCTAAACCAGATTGCTGGATATAAATTCTCTGCTGTTTACAAGGTCTGTGTTCTTGGGTATGTCACTCAACTACACTGCACATTAGTTTCTTTATATAATAAATGAACATAGTAATAACATTTAATCTCCTAGGTTGAAAGGTTGATTAAATGAGTTTATATACGTAAAGCTTTTAGGATAGTGTCTGATGTGTGTGTTATCTAAGTATGGGCTATTATAATTTAAACCTTAAAAAAATTTCTTCATTTAAAGTATCCATGAAAATGACTGCAAAACAACTGTTACAACAACTTTAAGAAATGTGGAGGGATAAAACCAAACATTTTTTGTGGTTATTTGGCTCATAAAGGAATATGATTTAAAAAAAAAAAGGCAGTTTTTTATGTGTTAATAATGAGTAAGTGGGAAAATAAGTGCCAAAGAGAATGTACAACTATTTGTGGTTTTGAAAAAATACATATTTGCATATATATGCATAGAATGTTTCTGAAAGAATACATAAAGTATTAACAGTGGCTGGAGGTGGTTGGGAAACAGGAGTCGAAGGAGAATAATTTTCTCTATAAGCTTCTAAATACCTTTTTATTATGAAAACTAAACATTCAGAAAAGTGGAGGAAATACCATATTGAAACCCTGTAAATTGGTCACTCAGTTTTTAAAATCTATTAATATTTTTTCTCTTTGCCTTTATTTCTGACATTTTACCCCAAATACTTTAATATATATGTTTAATTAAAATAACATTTTCCTGTGTAATTCAATATCATAATCACTGGATAATCCTCTAATAGCCAGTCCTTACATTTTTTTCACATTGTCCCTATTTTTCAACCGTTTTTGATTCAGTTTCCAGTTAAGTCTATGCATTGCACTTGGGTTGTGTCTAAGTCTTTTAAAATCTAGAATAGTTACCTTTTATCTCTCTTTTTTCCTTTCTCTTTTTTGCATCATGACCGGTTGAAGAGACCTGGACAGTTATCTGGATTTATCTGATTGATTCCTAATGATATCATTTAATTTTTTACTGTGAACTAGAAGATAAAGCTAAATACTTGATGAGATTCAGGTTATACATTTTGGGGACGATATCATAGGCCATGCTGTGTACACTAGTTTTCCTCTATTAGTGATGCTGTGATTGATGATTGGGTTCTGGTGGTAGTTCTGAGTCTGAGTCTTCCATTACAAAATTGCATTTCTCCCCTTGAAATCAGCTGTACGCCATTTGGTACCTTTTACATTTTGAAACAACTAGTATTACCTAATCAAAATATAATTACATTTTAAAAGATAAAAGTCACTGCAAGAAATTGCTACTGCTTTTTCTTTTTTAAAAAATTTAAACTGAATCCCTGAAAACGAGGTGGCAGTATTCTCATTGAAAAAAAAATTTTTTTTACATTTTAGTAATATATTTTTAGAGAGAGGGCAAGGGAAGAAGAAAGAGAGGGAGAGAAACATTGGTGTCCAAGAGAAACATCAATCAGTTTCATTTTGCATACCCCCAACTGGGGACCTGGCCTGCAACCCAGATATGTGCTCTGATCAGAATCGAACCAGTGATCTTTCTGCTGGAAGACACCAAACCCACTGAGCCACACCAGTCAGGGCCATTCTCATTTTATAGAAGAGGAGTTTGAAGTTTGGGGAGATTAAAATTTACTCAAGGTGGTAGCCTTATTAAACATTTTTGTTATTGTCATGCTGTTTTCCACCATGTTTTGTAAAGTATAAACGTATATAAATGTAAAATTGTTCTGTAAATCTGTTCCTTTGTATCCAACGATACTAGACTTTTGAGTATTATTAAATTGACATAGATATATGTAGTGTGATAGTCTGTAATGGGCCATTCTGAAAGTTCAGAATGTGTGAAAGCCAAAGGCCTTATGATTTCTGGAGTTCCAAAAAAGTCCTGTACATGGAACTGTATATAGTCTTGGTTCTTGGGCATAAAGTCTTCTATGTTTAAAAAAATGATTTAAAAAAGAAAGTTTAAAATTGGAAAACCCTAAGAATACATGTATCTTCTTGCTTAAATTTTGGGAAGTACAAAAGGATCTATGATGAAAAATAAATCCATGAACTGCAGGCCCTCAGTTCTGTTCCCAGAGGTAATGACTTTTAACGAGTTTCTTGCGTATACTCCCACATGTGTATATGTCATCAGTGTAAATTCCGTTAGTCATATAGAGAAGTATTTTAGTAGTATAATCTAAACTGATACCAATGATGGTTCTATTTTAGTTTCTATTGTTTGTATTTGTTTCAAACATCTTGCTAGTTTGTATTTATTCATTCAACAAATATTGAATACCTATTCTATAGCCCAGGTTGTGCCAAGTAATAGGAATAAAATGATGAACAAAGCAGACATTCCTGCTACCTGTCATGGAGATTACACTCTATTGGGGGAGGTGGTCATTAAGCAAATAATTATATTGATTACCAAATATAGCAAAGATTTAATACCTGCTTTGTGCAAAATACTTTATATAGATTTTATGATTTCTCATACTAGCCCTGTGATGTTGATACTATCATTATTTTTATTTTATAAATGTGGAAACTGAAGCACAGAAGATTAATTACTTGCTCCAGACACACAGCGAGTAAATGGATAGAGCGAAGTTTTAAACACAGAAAGTCTGGTTACGTGGATTTTGCTCTCCCTTTTTACTCTAATGCAGTAGTTTTCAGTGAGTTTGGGATTGTCCCCCAGGAAAGTTTGGGAATTTGTGGGCAGGCTTTTTGGTTTCAAAATAATTGGCAGGGTGACACAGACTTTAATGGGTGGAGATCAAGAAAGTTGGACATCCTGCAACAAACATAAGGAACAGTCCTGTACAGTGAAAAATTGTTCCGCATCTTGTGTTACTTTCATATGTCCTTGAGGATGTTCATGTAGGGTAAAAAAAACCCAAAAAGCAAATCCTGTTCATGATTATCTGAACCTGGAACAAAATTTGTTTTACATATAAGCACATAGTATTTTTGGCACAGAGTCATCATGTAAATCAAGAGACTGCTTCCTTTATTTCAGAAAGTTTGGCAAGGGTTGGTCCCTATTTTGGAAAATCTTATCACAGCAATGCTATTCATGGTATTTTTATCACAATGTAACATAACCTATATCAGTCTGTGTTTGTAGTAGTCACATTCATAGCCTTACATTATTTAATATAGTCATACCCAGGCATTTATATTGAAAGTCATATTTTATGATAAATTACTTTCCATTTTTGTTATAGTTAGCATATTATATGGATATTTAAAATTTTACATGTGTAAGTTACAGTAGTTCTGAATTTCATTTCAGGAAAGTTGAGTTATTACAAAATATTTATAATAAAAAGAAGGTATAAAAATATCTTTAAAGAAAAGAATTTGTGGCAGCAGTTGGGGAAGCTGGCTGATGAGCATACTACGAATTATTATAATAATCCCTCATTTATGTATGAATGCAGATTCCCGTAATATCTTTTAAAAAAAGAGGATATTGGGTCTGATATGGTTAAGAACTACTGCTCATCTGCCTGCCTCAGAAATAGTCATAGTTGTGATAAGTTGTATGAGAAGTTACAAGATTTTAGTAGCGTAGCGTACAGTGAGGGAATATGACCTAGTCTGGGAAATTAGGGAGTGATTCCCTAGGCACTGGAAGTTGGTCTGAGCTCTGAAGGATAAGCAGTTATCTAGATGCAGAGGAGTGACAGCATTCCAGGGAGAGGGACCAGCATATGAAAAGCCCTATGAGAGGATCATGGTAATTGGGAAGAACTAAAAATATCATTTTGTCTGGTGCACAGAGATGTAGGGGGAAAATAGCTCAAACCAGTGTAGTGCACATTAGCAAGGATCATATCAGGTAAGCCTTATAAGACTTGTTGAATATTTTTATTTCTATCTTAAATAATTGGATGCCATTGAAGGGCTTTAAAAGCAAGGGATAAAACATAAAATGTGGGGAAGGGCTTTTCAGTGTGTAGTGTAGGGAATCATACAAGTACACATTTGACATTGTAAAAGGCTGGAATGCTGAGCCACCTTGTTAAGGACACCTGCCACTCAAGACTCACTCCAACCCCTGCAGACTTGTCACTCTACCTAGTCTTACTTGATCAGGCCACCTGCTTGAGCATTGCCTGGAGCTATTCAATCAGGCTGAAGGCTCTCAAATGTGTAAGCATGGGAGTCCAATTCTGGTCATGGCTGAACAAGCTCTTACTGGCAGACCCTCCTACAGAAAGCTATTAAATCTGGACAGATGTACATAAAACAACTGAAATCACTGGAGAGTGACCAAAAAGCAAGCAGATTCTGGAAGGGAATTGACACATGAGGAACAGAACTACATGGGGTGATATCTCATCTCCAGGGCCCCAATCTGTGCCAGGTAGAGTAGTTAAAATCCTGATAGAAAACTTACTGTCTTTGTGGCCTGAGGAACCAAAAGATAAAGCTCAAGGCAATCAATCACAGCTGTTGGAAAGAGAGAGAAGATTCCTGAAAAATAGAGAAGCATCAAACTCTGAGTGAACTATACCTAAATCTTGGCAGACTGTTGAACTACACATGTGTGGAGGAGACTTCAAGAAGCCCCGCTGAAGATAAAATAGCTGCGTTGAGATCTCATCTGCCTAAGAAACAGTTTGCATTTGGGGCCAACCAATGTAGCTATCTAGTAAAATAAAAATCAAAGCCAGCATTTAAGAATATAAATGACTCCAGAGCCTACAAAATATAAAATCTACAATATCCGTGATATATCCCAAAATTGCTCCTATATAAAATATCGGGAAAATGTAACCTATTCTCCGGTTGAAAGAAAATCTACAGAGTCCTGACTGGCATGGTTCAGTGGGTTGGGCATCATCCTGCAAAGTGAAAAGTTGCCGTTTGGATTCTCAGTCAGGGCACATGCCTGGATTGCAAGCCAGGTCCCCTGTTGGAGGTGTGTAAGAGGCAACCAATGGCTGTTTCTTTTGCACATCAATTTTTCTCTGCTTGTCTTTCTTCCTCCTTTTCCCTCTCTCTAAAAATAGATAAATAAAATCTTTTATAAAATGAGAGAATCTACAGAGACTGACCCTAAAATATTCAGATGGGATTAGTAGGAAAGGATTAACTTCCATAACTGTATATTAGTAAAGGAAAAGGAAATGATGCAAAGGAAAATATACTCATAAAGAATGAGTATGAAAGAAGAAGCAAAAGGGGAAAAGAAACTAAAGAAAAGAATGAGTATAAAATTAAGGAATTACCAAATCGAGGTTCTAGGTTGAAAAATATGATATTGGAAGTAAATTTAATTGGATGGGCTAAACAGCAGAATGGAGAGGACCAAGGAATAAATACATGAAATTAAAGATCAGTAGAAATTATTCAGTATAATGAACAGGAAAAGGGTCGGAGGAAAAAAGGAGCAGATGCTCAAGGATCCGGAGACACTGTCAGAGAATCTAGCACATGTAATTGATATCTCAGAAAGAGAGGAGAAAGAAAGGGGCAGAAAAAAATACTTGAAAGTTGGTGAAAATTCCCCAAATTTGGTTAAAGGCATAAACCAACAGATTCACTGAGCTCAGCTAACCCCAAGAAAGATCAAGACAAGAATTCAAACGTCAAGTTTGAAAGTGAAGAAAACCATAACCAGGTGCTTCATGGTAAAACTATTCAAAGCCAAAAATAAAAGGAAAAATCTAGAAAGTAGTCAAAGAAAACATGTTCCATATAGGAGAATAATCATGGAGGCCAGGGAGGATAGAGAGAATCTTTAAAATGCTGAAAGAAAAACCTGACAACCTGGAACTCCAGATTCAGTAG
Source organism: Pteronotus mesoamericanus (assembly GCF_021234165.1). Taxonomy (NCBI): domain Eukaryota; kingdom Metazoa; phylum Chordata; class Mammalia; order Chiroptera; family Mormoopidae; genus Pteronotus; species Pteronotus mesoamericanus. The sequence continues at coordinate 22,321,903 of NW_026555065.1, forward strand.
AATAGCCTTCAAGAATGAAGGGAAATAAAATCTAGTCAGCTAAAAGAAAACCAAGAGAATTCATTGCTGGCAGATTTGCTGTATAAGAAATGCTAAAGGAAGTTCTTTAGCCTGAAGAGAAATGACAACCAGATGAAAACTTAAATCTTTGTAAGTTAATGAAGAGCATCAGAAATGATAAATATCTGGATAAATATAAATTTTTTTGCTTTTTAATTTCTTGACACTATATTTGATTGTTTAAAAACGAAAGTGTCATCTTGTGGAGTTCATCACATTGTAGATAGAAAACATATTATAAAGCAGTAAATGGGAGGAGGGAATAAATTGACCTATGTGGTTGCAAGTATTCTACATTTACATGAAATAGCACACTATTAACACTAAGTACAGTGTGAAATGATAAGGGTATATATTGTAATTCCTAGAGCAACCACCATGGAAAAAATAATGCAAAGAACTATTGCTTAAGAGCTAGTAGAGTAATTAAAGTGAATAATCCAAAAAAGACAGAAACAGGAATAGCTGAAAAAAAAAAAAAGATAAAAATGTAACAAAATGATAGACCTAATCCATTCATATCCAGAATTTCATTTAGCCCTGACTAGTGAGTGCAGCTTGGGTAGTTGGGTGTCATTCCGCAAAGCAAAAGGTTACCGGTTCGCTTCCCTGTCAGAGCACACGCCTAGGTTGCAGGTTCGTCCATGGTCAGGGCGTGTATGAGAGGCAACCAATCAATGTTTCTTTCCCTCTCTTTCTCCCTCCCTTCCCTCTAAAAATAAAATCTTTTTTTAAAAAAGAATTTCATTTAATTTAATGGAATAAGCATAAAGACAGATTGGCTAAAAGTAAATGCATAGAAAAAGATATACCTTTCAAACAGTAAGCATAAGAAGTCTGGCGTGGCTATATTTATAATAGATAAGATAGACTTTAAGATAAAGTATTGTCAGAGTTCTGGGGGTCATTTTGTAATGATAAAGGGATCAATTTGTCATGAAGATGTACTCATAAATATGAGTGTGCTTAATATCAGCTTCAAAACTTACTAACATCTTACCAAAACTTACCAAAATTGATTCAGTTAAAGGAAGAAATAGACAGTAATCAGAGATTTGAATATTCTTCTCAATTGATAACAAAAAATCAATATAGATCTCCACCCAGCAACTGTAGAATACCCTTTTCTCCCCAAGTGTATATGTAGACCAGGTGCTGGGCTATAAAGCAAGCCTCAATGAATATGAAAGGATTGAAATAACATGGAATATATTCTTTGAACATAATGGGATTAAAGTAGATGTCTTTTAAAAAAAACCTCATAAATATTTGGAAATTCAGTGAAACTTTTAAGTCTGTGAGTCAAAGAAGAAATCACAAGAGAAATTAGTATTTTGAACTGGATGATAAAAATACAACATCAAAATTTGTGGGATAAATGTCATAGCCAAGAGGAGGCTAAGGGACATAATGACTAAATCTAATGTATCCTGGTTGAGGTGCTGGAGAAGAAAAAGGATACTGTATAAAAAGTGAGAAAATAAAGTATGTACTTAAATTAATAATAATGTGTCAATATTGGTTCATTAATTGTGATAGATCATACTAATGTAAGATGTAAATAATATGGGAAACTGGAAGTGAAAGTAACCTTCAGAGACTTAATGCACAAAATATTAATGGGCATAAGGGTATTTTATTACTTTTCAACCTTTTGTAAACCTAAAACCATTCCAAAATGAAGTTTATTAAAAAGTGCTTTAAAAATTGTATGATACAGCTATTGCAGTGTTTAGAAAGAAGTTTATAGCCTAAACACTATTTTAGAAAAGTCTAAAGACAATGACCTAAAGTTTTACCTTAAGAAGCTAGTAAATGAAGAGCAAAATAAACCCAAAGTAGGTCGAAGGAAAGAAATATGAATGAAATAGAAAAATACAAAAAAAAGAGAAATTAACAAAGCCAGAAGTTGATTCTTTGAAAAGATCAACAATATTGATAAACCTGTAGATGGACTGTAAATGAAAAAGAGAATACAAATTGTTAGTATCGGGAATAAAAAGGATTTATTATTACAGATTCTATATAATAATAGATATTATAAACAAATTTGACAATATAAACGGACAGTTTCTTGAAAATGTTAATGTACTAAAACTGTCACAGGTTGAAACATCTGAATAAGCTTACGTTAAATGAAATTAATGATAAAAAGAAAACCCTCCCACAAAGAAAACTCAGAGCCACAATGGTTTCGCTAATGAAATCTGTCAGGTGTATTAAAGAAGACATAACATCAATCTTATATAAATTTCAGAAATAGACAAAGGGAAAATACCTCCAGACTCATTTCATGCGACTACTATAGCCCTAATAACCAAAACAGGATAAAGATGTTGCAGCCCAAAAATTCCAGGCAAAATATTAAATCATAACACCTAACTAAGTGACCTATATGAAAATAGACCCCCAAAATTCTAAGCAAAATATTAGTAAGTCATAATATATCATACCGTGGACCAAGGACGAATGGGTAGTTATCTGACAGAACATGTATAGTAAAAACTTAATGGTAGACTCAAAGTGTTGGGTATAGGGGTCTATGGGAAACAGGATTGGGGGGTATTCGCTATAAAGTTATTTTAGCATTTCTGTGTTTGAAATTTTCTAAGATACAATACAGGGAGGAAAAATCAAGGGAACATTATCAGATTTGCATTTTAAGGAGATTACTCATGATGTAGTATAGAGAGTCAGAAAAGCTCAGGATTACTTGGACAGTTTGAAGTACACTGAAACCACTTAGGAGGCTAGTATAGAGCTATTGCTATTCCTTGTAGGTTGGTAATTTCAAGGTAAACTTGGACCCTTTGATATTTTTCAAGCTGTTGGGATGCTAAACTTTTGAACAGTAACAAATTTTTTTTTTTTTTTTACATAAATTAGCCTATTTATTATCGGCTAGCAATGGTTCAAATTGTGGATCTTCTACTGGTCTTACAATTCCTTCAATCTTCTGATGGCAGACTTTACTGTGACAGCAGAAGTGGTGTTGCAGGTCCAGTCACCACCAGGGACCGTTTTCATGCAGGAGCCACAGTGCCAGATCCCCACTGCTCATCTCTTCATCTTGGTTTTGCCACAGAAGGAGCAAGTGCGCTTGGCGTGCTGGCTAATCTGAATTTTCTTCCCCATTTTCCTGAGGGAGGTGCCATAACGGGTGCCATATTTACCGACGATTCTGACTTTCTTGGTGCGTTTAGCCATTTTGCCACAAAGTAGGTCGGACCTGAACAGTAACAAATTTTGTCTAAGCATATTTTTTACTACATGCTTGCTGAGATGTTTGGATATATCACTGCCACATGTATAACATGCATCTGGACTTTTAGTAAACATTAGACCTTGGACATTTACAAGATGTTGAAGATTCTTGTAAATTCTGAAATTTTTAAGACATCACTACTTTAGCAGCACATAAAATTTCCCCTAAAATCTAATAAAATATATGGTGACCTTTTCAGAAACAGTGATTCTTAAAATATGGGACAAAGGCATTTAGAAAACTATTAATGTCAATTAAACTTCTAAAGTAAATGCTTTATTGTATCACACCATTACTGTGTTATAGTGAACCATGAACTTAAAAGATGAAATAATAAAGATAATTGCTATTATAGTCAGACTTATACAAAGCAGATAAAGACTATTGAATGTACCAACAAGATGCATGGAGAATGACAAAAATGTCTGAGAAGAATATTGGGCAGTTAGCAAGTCTCACTCATTAGCGTACAGTGATTAAAATTCACGTCACGGAATTTTTAATTGGTATATGCCCTTTGGGGTTACTTGGAAATATATGTAAATGGTACGTTGAATCTGCACAGGAATGCAGACTTTTTAAACTGTTAAATAAATACAACAAGCTACTTAGTAATTCTTTAAAAAATAAAACAGTGTTTGTCCAAGCTATCTTTGGGTTTAAGACTCTCTTATATGATGATTACTTTTGCTAATATTTTTAAAAAGATTTTATTTATTTTTAGATAGAGGGGAAGGGAGGGAGAAAAAGAGGGAGAGAAGCATCAATGTGAGAAACATCAATTGGTTGCCTCTTGTATGCCCCCCTTACTGGGGACCTGAACCTGCAACCCAGGCATGTGCCCTGATCGGATATCGAATTGGCGATCTTTTGCTTTGTGGGATGATGCCCAACCAACTGAACCACACCAGTCAGGGTACTTTTGCTATATTTTATTTTGTTAAGATTGGTGTTATCCCAGTTTTTTTCTTATTTACTTTTTCCCTTAAGGTGGCATAATACTTGCCAGGTTTCACAACTGAGTAAGGAATCGGAACCTGACAGCAGTTCTAACTCCGAGTTAAAGTGTGCCCTGTCCTTTTCCTTGCCTGGTGATGAGCATGTAAACAGCCTCAGTCGCCTGGGGCTTTTTTTATTAATGCCTTTTCCTGAGTCACAGCTTTAACTTCCTATTTTTGTTTTAGCACTATGATTAGTAATAAAGACTAGTTGCTATGTATCTGCTAACTGGTGTTATGGCAGATAACATAAAAAGTAGGAATATAATGCTTATGAATGCAGGAAACCACCAATCACTTGCCTTGGGAAAGAGAAGCTAGCCAGAACTTAGAACTAGCTAGTAGGACAGTTACCCAAAATAAGCCTTTGAAAATTGTGGTTGTATGTTGATGTGCTTCCAAATACTTCCTGACCTCTGTTGTCAACTTAGCTAGGAGCCTTGAAACATTCTAGGAGGCCCACTCAGCAAATTGAGGACCTCCCAGAAATGCCAGTCATATTATTGTTCTGTACCTTTTGGACAACCGAGGGTTAATGTCAAAATTTGTTCTATCACTGAACGCTCTCTCTGTTGCCCTGTTTTGCTCAGTAGAAATCCATTAGTTTTCTGTCAGGGTTCACGTGGAGGCATGCCAAGTTAGTTACTCATGGAATTCTAAAAAGGGGTTCTAATCTGAGTACCATTGCATCCTCCTGCTCCCCAACAAATAAATAATTAAGCTTTTTTTCTTCAGTGTTTCATAGTGTATAATTGTTGTATAGAGTCTGAGTTGGCTTCATGTCAGAGTTTGAACATCTTAAGTACTACTGGATTCATAATAATGAATGCTAGAGGTAAATGATCTCATGGTAAGGTTAGGGAGATCAGATATACCTACCATCAAACAGCCTGTTCTTTCTTACTTTGCAGGTTGTTTGAACAGTAAAGTGGGAATGTAACAATGTTCCAAATAAAGTTCTTTTACACTAAAAGGGGTTTTCCAGCCTTGAGTTACATAATAAATATTTGGAGGAATAGTTTGATGTTGACATTTGAGATGGGTTACAGTGTTTTGAGATAGTGGTTATTTGGAAGATGTTCTTGCTGACTAATTTAAGTCACTTTTGAGGAACTACTGTATAAGAATGGGGAGAGCATAGTGAAGTACAAAATGGAGTTTTTGGAGAGCCTAATGCAGTAGTTCTGTCTGCACAACTGTATTTATTTAGTTTTGTTAGTAAGTTATATGGGCAGTTCTGATACACTGCTCAGATTTAGGACTTATGTATTAACAGCAGGAGTCAAAGCAGTGGGGTGAAGGGAGAAGAGCAGATAGAAGGTCGTGCAGGTTTATCACTAAAGAATAGGTAACAATAAACAACAAAAATCCGTCAGGACTTAGTGTTTAAGTATGGGAATCTGAAAGAAAGAAAATCAGTAAAATGGTTTTGACTATGGGAATGGCAGTTATATTGACAGAATAATAATTAGGATGTTAAGAACAGGAATTTAATTATAAGGCTTTTAGGCTGTTATGACTAAGGAATATCACAGATATTTCTCATAATTATTTGGAGAAAGCTGGAAAGATTTCACAATATATTTAAAAGGTGTGGGGAGATGTAAGGTGGTTAAAGGGAGGACAGCAGTAGTTGGATTGTCTACAGTTACTTGTATGATATAACTTCACAAGCACTTGGAGATCTCAGAGTTGGGTGATTCCTGTGTGTAAGTCTATGAGCTACTTTCAGTATTTCAGAAAGTTTAATGGAAGTCATACATTTACCCATTTTAAGGATGTACAAATTAAAGTTCCTTTGTCTTTGACTGGAATCATATCAAGTCAGTGTTTAAATATTAAATACTACTAGATCTTCCTTATTGATTAAATACTTTGCTATTATACTTTTTGACTTTATACAAAAGTGAAAATGAACTTAATACATGCAGATTAGAAACATGGAGCTTATGAAAGGAAAAAGTAAATAAAAAGAGGGAACCTGGTTAAAAGGTTGGTAGAGTATATTTTTACTATATGACTTTATTTCTTCATCCGTTTACTAGGTTTGAAGTCTTTGGCTTTATTTAATACAAACACAATTTGTATAGTACTTAGTTCTCAATTGAATAAATTAAATTAAAACTCCACAATGACTGCTGTTGCTTGTGCCAGATAGTCTCACTTTTTCATTGACTATTGCTTCTAAGTTTTTTTGTTCCTGTTTTACTTTGAAGGTTAATAACTTGATGTAGTATTAAAAGCATTTCTGTACATACCTTCTTTACCACTATTTCCCTGACTTTTACTTATTAAAATTTAAGAAAATATGTGTTTATTGATTTTAGAGAGGAAGGGAGGGAGAGAGAAAGAGAGAGACAGAGACAGAGACAGAGAATGGTTGCTTCCCATACACGCCCTGACCAGAAATTGAAACCCTAGCATTTTGGTGTATGGGATGATGTTCCAACCAGCTTCGCCACCTGGCCAGAACTGTTTCCCTAACTTTTAGAACAGTGTTTGGTGTTGAGTAAATGCTTGTTAAATGAAGTAACAAAATACTGCACGTAAACAGTAAAGTTGAAGTAAATGTTAGGATATAAGGGAATTAAAAGAATAGTTATGCTTTGAAGCTTAGCACAAGAGGTGATTATTAGCAATACCTGAAAGCATAGATAACACTGTACCTATCCATAAGGGTGTACTGCTATATTTTATTAGCTATTTGACATTCAGCTTTCTCAAATGTGCAAAATGTTGCCCTATATTATTTTGGTGTTTTGTACTTTGTTACTGAATAAAATTATTTTAGACATTAAGTAGTGGTGTGAAGAGGGTTGCAATAGCAATGAGACTGCTGAGTGACCAGGAGAAGTAGAGAACCTTAGGCCTCTTCTCATTGGCCTTTGTACCATGTTGTCTAGGAGTTACAGATTAAATTAGGGTTTAATTAAATTTAAATTAATTAAGATTAAATTAGGGTTTAATGAAGTTGATGACTTCATTACCTCACAGTTTTAAGTTCCCTAAGGAGTAAAGCGAGGCAAGGAAGCAGATGTATCTATGAGAGCTGTGTGCGTGCATGGGTGTGCTACTGGAAAATAGTGCTGCTTGAAGAGTGACATTGCATTTTCATTTAGAGTGTCTTTGCAGGGATTGAAGAAGAGAGCATGAAGATTTTCAAATAGAAAATCTCTGGTCTTAATCCAAACCCCAGTATTTACCCAGCTCTCTCTGTCTCATTTAATAATCCAAGAGAGTTCCATTTGGAGCAATTCTACAAATACTTGCAGAGTGCCTGCAATGTGCCAGACACTTCTAAGTGCTAGACCTGTACTAGTGAACCGAACATACAAAGTCCCTGTTCTCTTGTTACTTAATTTTTAAATAGGATAAATAGAGAATAACAAATAAATACATACTATATCAGGCAGTAAAAGATGTTTGTTTCAGATATCTCTTGCTGTGTAACAAACTACCCCAAAATTGCTGGCTTAAAACAACAATTTTATTGATTTTTACAATTCTGTGGTGGCAAAGGGCTCATCTGCATGGTTCTTTAGCAGGTTTTCCTTGGGATCCCTCATTGACAGATGGGTCTGGAACACTTAACAGGGCTTCACTCGCCCAGCATTCTGGTTGTCATTTGGCTGCTCAGCTGAGGCATCAGGTTTTTTCCCTTGGCTTCGGCTTCTCACAGCATAGTGGCTGGGCTCCAGGAGGGAGGGTTCAAGTGTGCAAACGCAGAAGCTGCAGCTTTTGAAGGTGCATTCTCAGAAATTACATTGTCACTTCCACCACATTTTATTGGTCAAAAAAAGTCACGGGGAGAGAAAATAGACTCAACTTTTGATGGGCCGTGATAACAATATCACGTTACAGAAGACTACATGGAGTGGGAGATAATGTTGTGGCCACCTATGAAAACAATCTACCACTGTACTGTTAAAAAATAAAAAATTAAGTAGGTTAATAGAGGAATAGTGGAAATGGGGGTCAGAAAATACAGTGTTCTGTAGAAGGTCAAGGAAGACCACCTTGATGAGGCAGCATGAGAGAGTGAGCCATAGCACTGTAAAGACATTTTAGGAAAGAATATTCCAGGCAGAGAGAACAGGAAATATAGAAGAAGCCCTAAGGTAGGAGAATTCCTAGTGTGTGTGATCAAGGAATAGCAAGGAGAGCAATGTGACAGGAGTGGAGGGATAGAGGAAGTGTGGTAGCACATGGAGTCAGAGAGTAAGTGAGAGGCATGTTGTAGCTCTTGACAAAGGACTTTGGATGGCTGTGAGTGAGATCGAAATCTGTTGGAAGATTCTGATCAGAGGAGTTAAGTGAACTTACTTAAATTTTAAAGAATCTCATTCTGAGAATCTCTGGCTCCTATTTTGAGAATAGACTGTAAGGGGATAAGAGTAGAATTAAGAAGTCTAGTCAATAGGCCAGTGCCATGTGATGATATGCTAAGTAGTAAGTGATGGTTGGGTTTGGAGAGAGAGAGAGAGAGAGAGAGATCTGAAGGTGGGACTGACAGGATGTGCTGGTGAGGGTGGATATGGAGTGAGAAAGAGGGACCAAAGATGATTCTCAAAGTTTTTGCCCTGGAAAATTGGATTTTTCATTTATCAAGATGGGAAGACTGGGGGAGGAGCAGGGTGGAGGTGAGGGAGATGCAAGACTTATGTTTTTGGCCATGCTAAGAAGAATCTAAGAAGACATGTTTGGGGGGGGAAAGGTTACTAAATGTTACTTCCTCATTGCAGGTGTGACGTTGAGTGCTTCAGATCTGGTCACTATGGTACGAGAACGAAAATGCATATTGTGCCACATTGTGTACAGCTCAAAAAAGGTAATAATAGAAGAGGGAGAATCTGAGGCTTTATGATTGGTCATTTTTTCAGAGACACCAAATGAAATTTGTAGATGGGTAAAAGCTTTTAATGTCTTATTTTGCTTCTTTCTTAAACTATAGTCTTATTCCACTGGTTTATTTTTAATTACTGCCTCATAAAGCCAGTAACTATATTATTAAACCTCTACCCAGAATTTGAGGATACTCTACTTAAAAGTAGATAGTAAAGAGAAATTTAGTTAGTAGCCAGTTATAGAGAAAGTACCTTAAAATGTAGGTTATTTGAGGTTATACTACTTTCTAATTAGCTAAGGAATAGGAAAGGGGTACCCCTGCACTCTGTTTCTGCTTATGCGTGTGCAAAGCACAGCACAGCAGAAATGGTGTTAATAGTATCCTAGATGTCCACAAGGTGGGGATGTCGCACAAAGAAAAAGACATTTTTAAGACTAAAAGAATTTACCTGTGCCTTAAGGAAATTGGCTGCAAGTTGTCTGTCTCACTTTTTGCTTTTTCTTGCCTTTATCCTTTACTTTCAAAGTAGTGCTAATAGCTTAAATATTGAAGAATTTTTTTTCTGTATGCTTTTAAGGTGTTCTTTATTGTCATTGAAAATTCACAGAAGTAGGAAGATTATGGTGAGCTTTCATGAAAGATGTTTGGTAATAGGTGGTTTAAAAGAACTAAAGAAGAGGTACTTCAGGAGGGAGAACATCATGTACAAAAATACAGAGGCAGAATAGTATACAACAGTTCTAGGAGCCAGTAGGAAGGCTCGTCCTTAAAACAGTTTTGTCTTGGGAACAGCAAGAAGGCAATTTAATTTGTAATGGTAAGTGAAGACCGTTGATAAACAGTATTGAATGTAAAACTGAGGGGTTTGATTATGATCCATCCAGTAGGCTGGGGTGAAAAATTTATTTTCCTGTATAGGATTTCGGTTAGTGATGGAAAAATCATGTTTAATAATGTGCCTGCTGCCTTTTGCAAAAGAAACAAACAAACAAACAACTGCTCTTCTAGTTCTAAAAAATTTAGACCAGGGTTTATGCAAAATATTTTTTTTTAAATGATCATTGTGGCCTCGGTTTAGAGCCAGGGTCATCAAACATTTTCTATAAAGGGCTCGATGTTTTTTTATTTTAATTTTTTTACCCTCACCCGAGGACATGCTTCTTGATTTTAGAGTGAGGGGAAGGGAGGGAGAGAAACATCAATGTGAGAGAGAAACATTGATCGGTTGCCTTTTGTACACGACCTGACTGGAGACCGAACCTGCAACCTTTCAGATTATGGGATCATGCTTTAACCAACTGAGCCACACCGGCCAGGGCTATGCAAATTTGGAATAAACAAAAATTCTATATAGCTACTCTCAAATGGGAGGGATGGGAAATTGAGAAGGTGTGAAATGGATAAGACAGACATTCCACGGTGTGGTTTCCACAGACTTTAATGGAGTAGTAGCCCTATCTTGTGATATTTCATAATTTTACCATTTTAAGTCCTTTTGGCATTTCTTCTACTCCGGTTGGAAACATGTTTTCATCTCTTCATACTTTTCACCTCCTGCCTTTGGGAAAGCCAACTATTGTCTTTAAGCAAAAGAATTCATGATTTAAATATTAAGATTAACGTGGTCTAAGAAATTAGCAGAATGGATTAATCGAAAGAGAGGATGCTGATACTTCTTTTTAAATAGAACATGAACAACTTACGTTGAAGCAGTGCTCTCTCCTCTAGTTTCCCAAACTAGTATAACCCTGGTTTTTCCAAATATACTTTGGAGGAAAAAGGGATCTTAGGGTGACTTAAGCATGAACTGTTTACTGTAACCCTGAGTATCCTGATGGTCGTTAACCTCTGAAAGACTGAGAGGGGCTGGAGCTAAAAATATATTTTTTAAAAAATTTAATACTATTCATTGTTTTTTCAAATCTGTTAGCTGTCAAATTCTTTCTTCCCATCTTCTGCCCCCATCTTTTAAAAAAGCAATACTGATTAACATGAAAAGAGCTAAATAGAAGCTTGATAACTGAGTCGGTATACATTTGTGACTATTACTTTAATTCTGTGCCTGTGGACCTTTACCAACTATTTTGACAGCTCAGTTGCGTCTCTGTTTGCATTCATTCCTTAGAGCAAGATGGGAGGGAATTTCATATATAAATTTAGGAAAAGATTTGGGAAATATTTTAGACAAACAGAAGTCACGTTAAAATGAGTTTTGAATGATAATATTTTATAATTAAAATAGAATGTAGAATTGGTTTTTATATCAGAGAATAACCCATTTCAGTGAATACGGTTTTGGTCAGGAATGTTTTCATGGCGAGAAACAGAACCAACTTAAATTTAGCCCAAGAAAAGGGATTTTGCATATGTCAGTCTAATCCAAGGAAAAATTGAACAATCAATAGGGATTTGAGCAGGTGTGTACTGTTCATGGATTTTTTTTTTTTCATTTTATATTTTGTTACTAACTTGATTCAGTTTTCAGTTCTAACTGTTCATTCTAGTTAGTGGCTAATCAATTGTAGTTACAAGGGGTCACATATAAAGCTGTCCCCTCCAAATGAAGCATTTGTGGACATAAGAAGGAAATGAAGGTCATCATCAGTACAATTGCCATGTAAGGGAGAGTTTTGAAAAACAGTCCTGTTTGTCTCACTGTAGTAGATAACTTGAATTAAGACTAGGTTGTTAGGTTTTTGTATGCTTTTTGTCGAATAAGCTGTACATAATGCAAAATTTCCAGACACAATGTAGCATGGTGTTTGAAATATTGGCTTTGGTGCCAGAGCTGCCAGGGTTTGAGTCCTAGTTTGTCCACTTGATTATCTATGACTCAGAGAGGGCAACTCTGGGAATATTTTCACACTGAGCCCCTTCAATAATAGTAGTAAGCTCTGTACTTGATAATAAGCCCTTGGTAAATGTTCGGTGAATAAATGAATTAGCTTCTCTGAGTACTTGTGTCCTTATGAAATTAGTAATACTCCCTCAGTAGAGTTTTGCAGCACAAGTGAGAATTGTTTGAGGCACTTAAGCACAGGACACAGTTAATAGTAATACTCCACATTTATAGAAGCCCTTTCATTATGTATGTTAAAGCCATTCTCTAATTATTGCATGCTTGCTGGCTATATACTTTGGCATGACAAAAGGATAGACATTTACAGCTTTTTGAGTTTTTTTGAGGTATATGCATATATGTGCGCATGTTTTAAAGTGGAAACTCTTCCCAAAGATTTAATTTTCTTCCCATGAAGGGGGCGAGGAAAATGGAGGGAGGGGAGAACCTCGTAAATTTTCAAACTTTTCATTAGAACCAAACAAATCAACTGGGGGCAGTAGGCAGTGAAGATGAAGGCACGATTGAGCTGCTGTATTCAGAGTAGTTTCTAAAAACTTCATGATCAGCCATAGGGAAAAATTCTGTTATATCCATAAGTTGTGTCTAGAATTGATGTACTTATCTGTTCATTCAATGGATAGTGACAATTATATGCCGGGCCCTGGCCAAGACATCAATATGAATTGTGACTTGCTTTTGAGAAACTCGCAGTTGAGTGAGGAAAGAGGTTAGGTAGAAAAGTAGTCAAATAGTTCAGAAGTCATGTGGTTTTAGAGTTGTTTTTTTAAAATAAACTTGAATAAATTCCTTATATTGGGATACAATTTAACCCACATAATTTATTCTTAAAGCCTTTGCCTTCTGAAAAGAATATACTTTCTAACCTTTTTAGAAAGCCATTTAAATAGGTCTGTCTTAAAAATTCCTTTATTTAAAAATGAAATATGTCAATAACATAGCTGAAGAATTATTTAATAAGGAACTGATTACCATATTGAATTGAGAAGAGTAACCACAACAAACACTTTCGACACTAGGAGCTTGAGCCCCAGTTGTTGATTGAACAGGAACAGAGGAATGTTTTCCCCCAAAGCAATCCCCCTTAGTTTAATCTGCTTTCTTTAATTTTGAAGGAGATGGACGAACACATGCGGAGCATGTTGCATCACAGGGAACTTGAGAACCTGAAGGGCAGGTATGGGAACGGCTGTCTTCCATAAACTTGTGAATGTGGGGGGATCTGAGTGCCAATGAGACCTGTCAGCTTATTTTATAGGAACCTTTCATAAATGAATATTATCTTATGGCATAGAACTATCTTTTAGAATTAATAACAAATACAATAGATTTTTTTTTGTCATTCATAAAGAGTAAATCTTCGTGCATCTCAAATGTGTACAATTCACAGCAGCTCTAATAAGTAGATGACAACTGAGATGTATTGGGATGAGCTAGTTATCTCATTAACAAGCTTTGTCAATCCTACTACCAGCCCTGCAACTAGGACATTTTATGTTATTGCCTCAGCTGTGTTACAAATTGTTGCATCATACAATAAACCTTTAGTGTTGCTAGAATAGTTTGAGAAGGCCAAAGTCCACTAAATAGCACTGAATCTATAGTGTAAATTTTGAAGTACAAACCATGAGTATTTAAGAATGCTGTTTTGTGATACACAGCTTGAGGTGTTTAAGGAAGAAAAATCTAATAAGTAAGCACCTTTAAAAAATTAGATGTAGCATATGTGTATTTCCATGTCTTTTTCCCCTTGACCTATGGTTCCTTTTTTGATGTGTTCGACATCTGTGAATTTGACATTTGGAGACAATATGAAACAGAGAAACACTGAGAAACTGAGAAATACTAATTAATAGCTTATTCTATGCTTAGTAGTTACAAACTTTGATCAGGATGCCAACATCATTCATTTGGAGTTATATGTGTTTTAAGTAATACAGTTTTGGATTGTGTGGGCAAATTGATGTTTTTAAGCTTTCAGCAAGTGTTTAGCATATTAGTGGAATTTTCCCATCATCTTAGTCCCTTACTGTGTGAAGGCTAGGTCTTAGCAGCAGCATGAAAGAATCTTTCATTCAGATTTAGTGTGAAGAGCCTTTATAATACCTTCAATATGCATGTATATCACCTTTAACTCATTATCATTGGAAACTTATGAAATACAGTCAACCTTTGACTATATGTGGAATATCTTAATTATTTATTCCTGTTTCCAACTAACTTCCATCTGGAATCCACATTATTCTGGGCCATTTGCCTGCCACATGGCTATATTATAAAATAAAACAAGTGAGGTCAGTAAATCTAGTCATTAAGAGAGAAGCCTGTTTTATTTGAAGACTAAAGCCTATTGCATTAAAAAAAAATCACTAATCAGCTATTTAAAACATTTAAAAAACAAATATTGTTTACTTAAAGATTTGTGTTCATAGTCAATACAGAATCATAAAAAGTGAAAAAAAGAAGTTATCTAACCAGCCCACCTCCCCAACCCCAACTTCTACTCCTCTCTTGGAGGAAAGTCAACAGTGTGGTGTTTGTGCTATCCAAACCTCTTTCTGTGTGTATACACAGATTTATACTTAGCTATACATACACATATTTTGTCTTATTAACATAACTGAACCACATGCTACATATGTATGGTTCTGTAACTTGTTTTTCTTCCCACCCATCAACTTAATTTTGCCATGGAGATTTTTTGTTTACCATTTTCAGTTATTTCGAGCATAGTCAAATAATTAAAGAGAAAGCATTAGAAGCCTCTGAGCTGGCAGTATAAATATCAGCGTTAACACCCAAACCCATTTTATTTAGAGAAGAGCACTTTCATACTTATTTAATCATTTTTTAGATACAGTGCTAATAAGTTTTATATGTTTTTCTGGTCTGTAACAAATTGTAAGGGAGAAGGCAAGCAGGTAGCAGGAAGAAACAGCTGACAAAACTATGAAAAACAAAATCTCAAATCATTTACTTACATGGAGCATTTATTGTAGGGACAAACTGTTATTATTAGTTTATACCATAGGGACAAATAGTCATCAGTTATTATTTCTTCCTATCATTATTTTGTAATTTTTTTCCCCTCCGGATTTCATGTGTAAATGCTGGCTTTCTGATGTTACTCCTTTCTGTTTCTCTTTGTATTTATAGCAGTATAATTTTTGGTTGGGATCTGGTTAAAAATGTAAAAAGTACTTTTTTACGTTTTGAATGCCAGCCTGATTGAGAAGCAAATAACTTGTCTTATTTGGTTCACAATTGTGGACATCTGGGGCATTTCCTTATTTTTGCCTAATACACTTGTTCAGATGTGTGGCCTGTAAGTAGTTTCTACAGATAGATGCTATTTAAAAAGGCACAAACCTTTATTTATCAACCAGCTGTTGTGGTATAGTTAGAGCAAGCTTAATAAAGAAAAGCTTATGGATAGAATATCTTAAGGCTTTGCCTTTCATACATGAGAGGAAATTGTGTGGTAACAGGATGAAGCTAATTTGGGCTCTCCTTTACATGCCCTGAGGAAAATTTTTGCCTTTATTAGTCAAGAAGTAAAGCAGTAATTTTTTCCAACAATTACTTTATATATTTATACAAAATAGTATTTTAATTGGTTATTGATAACCAGTTAAACCAATTGATAACCAATTGATAAAGAACTGAAAAGTATTATCATTAAGACATTATTTAATTTGCTGTTAACTTTTTAAACTTGAGATTTCCCAGGCACCATCTGTGGAAGCATGAATGCATATTGTGTGTAGAATATGCTTGTCTCTTGACAGAAATGTTTGAATTTTCAAGAGGTGTTGTTGGCCTGGAGTCTTTCTTCTCTTTTTTAAAGATTTTATTTATTTATTTATTTATTTATTTAATTTATTTTTAAGGGAGGGGGAGAGAAAGAGAGGGTGAGAAACATTGATGTGTGGTTGCCTCTCACATGCCCCCAACTGGGGACCTGGCCTGCAACCTAGGCATGTGCTCTGACTGGGAATTGAACCAGCGACCTTTTAGTTTGCAGGCTGGCACTCAATCCACTGAGCCACACCAGCCAGGACTGGGCAGGATCTCTTGAGGTGTTTTTTAATCCAGTACCTTTGGAACTACAAGGTATGTCTAGAAAATGTCCAACCATTGTTAACATAACGAGAACAGTTTGAGCGACATCGATGTAACCTGGCAGCCAAGGAGAGTGGACTGGGATATGCATGCATGAACAATGACAACTTCACTGGACTAATCAGTGCAGGGGTGGTAGACGCCATTGAGTGAGCATGTGTACTGTGTGGCTGTCACATTATGACTGAGAGAGTAGAGCAACGAATCTGCATCAAATTTTATGTTAAGCTTGAACGTTCCTCCACGGAAACTATTCGGATGATTCAGAAGGCCACAGTTACGGACAGCTGAGGATTGGCAGCTTCATCACGACAATGTGCCTGCATATGCATCACCTCGTGCAGAGTGTTTTGGCAAAACATCAAATCACCCAGGTGACTCAGCTCCTCCCCTACAGCCAAGATTTGGTGCCCTGTGACTTCTGGCTTTTGAAAGGGAAGAGATTTCAGACTGTCAAGGAGATTCAGGAAAATACATCAGGGCAGCTGATGGCGATTGGGAGAACTGTGTGAGGTCCCAAGGTGCCTACTTTGAATGGGACTGAGGCATCATTGTTCTATGTACAGTGTTTCTTTCATTTTGTATCTTCTTCAATAAATGTCTCTATTTTTATATTATGTGGCTGGATACCTTCTGGACAGACCTCATATGATTAATATTTATTTAAAAATCCGTGTTTAAGTGTTTGTTACACATGCAACATACGCTTGTGCTTTGGGGATTGCAAAGCGTATGGGTTTACGAACACGAATGTTTATTTTTAATAGAGTTTACATGGCGTTCCTTAAAAGTCAATGTGGCCTTCAAGTTATGCCTTTAAAAAGAGGGAGACTTTGATGATTTGGACATGAAAAAATTCTCTGCATTTTAGAAGTAAGGATATAATCAGGGATGTTACTTAATACCTTTTAGAATGATGTTCCTGGTACTGCAATATTCAGTTTAGCATTCTATAAGTTTTTAGGTAAAAAAGAAGACTAAAAACATTTTCCATAGTTTTAGAGAGTTTAAAGTCAAAAAGATTTTCTAACCAGAAAATTCAGCTGGTTAAAGTTTTTATGATAGTATAAATTATTTGCATTCTAGATTAGTTATAGTCTTCTGAAGCTGCCCATTGAGGGTAGACTTATATTTCTATATTTTAAACTTGTTTCAGTGTTGCTGAGAGAAAAGGCTTGTTTTGTTACAAGTTACCCTTCACTTTGAATGAGCTGCCATCATTTTAATTGTATGAGAGGAGCATGGCTATCCCTGCTAAATTGGAGAAAGTTGAGAATCATTCTTTTTTAAGTACATAAATGTAGTAAAAAATTCTCAAATAATGTACTAAAGTTCCTGGAGGATTAAAAAGAATTAGAATATTGATATTCAGGATAATCAGGTAATGATATTTTCAGGGAACCTGGTTAGAACTCATTAAATTAAATCTTAATGTCAAAGACTATATTTTATCCAGAGCATTTAAGGTTACAAAGTTCAAAAAACTTTATGCATTGTCCCCATTTTTCTGGGGTGTTTTTAATGATTCTTACAAAGTAAAAAATAGTGTATGTTTGTTTTTTAATTTACTGAGCATACCGGGCATTTTTTGTTTTTACTTTGTTACGCTAGACAACCATAACCATCTACTTACCATGGTGCCTGGAATTTAGTAGATGCTCAATAAGTTTATTTATTTATTTTTAAAATGACTGTTCAGGTGATCTGTAACTAGTAAATGAAGTACTCAGTTTTGAAGGTCTCTTCTGGTTAAATGGTATGGATTCTGCATGTCTTGATAGATATACAGGGTCCAGCAGAAGTAACACCTGCTTGAGCGTGGTTGGTAGGGTAATAATATGTGTGTAATAATTTATAGTTTTAATTTGAACCCTTCACCTAAAATGTCATATGGTCTGCTTGAGTGTGATATTGTTATGTTATGAATTACATGCTTATGATTTTGTAATAATTAAGGGGCATTATTTGTGCCGGACCCTGTATGTGGGGGAAGATGGAGTAGTGTTATGTGTGTCTGTTTCTGTTTCATCAAAGACGGCATGTCTTCTCTGTTGAGGTTTTGTTTTTTTTGTTTTTTTAATTGATTCGCATAGAGCATACAAAAGTATCACTAGTATAACCACAAGGCAAATGATAAGGGTTAAACTAATTTGGATTATGGAATGAATATTTCTGTTTATTCATTATAACAGTGGTCATGGTGTTCATATATTTCTCACCAATGACCACATAGACAGCTGAACTAATAACCAAGGGACTTCAGGACACTAAAAAAAACAGCTAAATTATTCATCTACTACAGCTTCTTAAACTGGCTAAGGGTAGATTTACCATTAAGTGTGTGAAATGAAAGGAAAAAAGTCTGCTCAGTCAATGTTCTTAACTAAGAACCTGGTTTTGCTTCTCTTTAGACTGCAGCATTTTCTGAAACTTGAGAAAAACCATTTGCCTAGCACAGCTGTTGACTTCCTACCACTGAAATGCTTTCCATTCCCTTTAAAATAAGTCCTTCTGATGCAGAATGTAGATCACATGTATCATTCAGACCAAAAAAGTTTGCTGAGACTGCTCCGGTCATTTGCCCTGGTCCGGAATCTTCACATTCCAGGCAGAGCTCCAGCTGTTGGATTTAGTTACTGAGTTGGGATTGGCTGTGCTACCTACTCTTTTCTCCACCCCTTAACTTTCACTGGGAGAAAGTTCTTGAGCCAGAGATTAAATGTAGGCGCTGTCACCAGCCTTTCTGAGTGCAGCTGGCACCATGGGTGTGCTCCAGAGCAACTTCTGTTTGCTCTGAGCCCCCTGCCCTGCCTCCCCTTTCACCATGTTTCCTCTGGCAAGATTTTAAGTACAGCAATTCAAGAAGATTTCTCCTCCTAAATGACATTATTCTGAAGTGTGTTGCCTCTTGATTGCTGGAAAAGAATCTTAAATTCATTTCAAAAGTAACTTATGACAAAACTTATTAAAAGGGATGAAAGGACCATTTAAATTGATTAGCACTAATTTTCCACTGTGCCAGAGTGTTCAGCATCTTTCAGAGGAAACTATAACAGATCTGGTGCGTGTACCATGCCAGTGGGGAGAATTGAATGTCCCTCATCTCCCTCTTTCCCTAGGGACAGTAGTCATGAGTGCCGGGTGTGCGGGGTCACAGAAGTGGGTCTTTCTGCATATGCAAAACACATTTCTGGCCAGTTGCACAAAGATAATGTTGATGCCCAAGAAAGAGAAGATTATGAAAAGGGAGAGGAAGAGGAAGAAGATTATTTTGACAAGGAGCTTGTTCAGTTAATAAAACAAAGGAAAGAACAAAGTCGGTGAGTAATGATTTTGATTTTTTAAAAAGCTTATCTGAAACAATATAGTAGAAAATACACTTCCCATTTCCAAACTTGTCAGCCTGTAGAATTCAACCTTATCTTAGTTTTAAAGTTTAGCTTGAAGTTGCTGTCTTATGCGTAAAAGAACAATGGATTGCTTTCTTGAACTACTGCACTATCTGCTTTAAAACAAACTCAGAGTTGTTACTACATAAAAACTAGCTATTGCTGCTCCATATCTGAAGTTTTTACCAGGTTGATAACTATGTTTAGAACTGTCTTTATTGGTACCAAAGTTTTTGGATACCAATGAGTTGTTTTTGTCTGATATCCAAATTTTCTAATGGAAAAGTATTAGTATATAAGCTTTGTATGAGTATTTTATATAGTATTCTTATTGCATCTGTTAGGAAAAAATGTTTTGCCTAATGTGAATTAACATGGTGTTTCTACCAAATCTGATTTATCCTTTTATTAAGTGCTTTAGTAAATATTTATTGAATAAAATTTTATTTTGAACTTGACAATGTCAAGATCATTTCAGTATAAGTTTTTCTACTTGTACTACATAATTTTACACCTACATCTATAATTCATTTATTAGGCTGCTTGTTGTATTTTAACCTTATTGATTTGTGGCCTATAGACTTTAATGAAGCAGAAATTTTAAGATGAGTAAAAGAGAGATAGAACCAGTTATGAGGTGGAGTAATGTTGCAAGAATTCTAGAACCAGTTATGAGGTGGAGTAATTTTGCAAGTCCTAGGACTTGAGAAACATTTCAAATTCAAGAATAAAATTTTAAAGATCCTTCTTGAATACTAGCTATATAGGGTCTGTACTTCATTTTTAGTTAGAGGCTGGTGACCTATATTAAAGTCATCTGCTTATTTCTTCATGTTTTTTTCCCCCCTTCAGGAGGTTTTTAACTTCGATTGTTCATTCTGGGTGGTGGGTTTAGCTGCATGCTGTTGTCCCCTTGATCTAGCCATTTCAGGATGATCTAGGAATTCTACTTTGTAACCGATTTATTGCCTAATTCTCTCATTTCTGGATCACGTTAGTATAGTTGAGTCAGTGATTTTGTTGGATATCAAAAGTTGCATACTGCTTAGGGAAAAAACATAAAAAGCAGGCTGGCTAATGGTGGTACGGATATTCTACCAATGTGCATAATAACACTTATCTCCTGTTTAGAAATCATTGTAGTTTATAATGTAAGTGGATGTTTGAACTTTTAGGTAAATTAACTTTTAATTTCATCTTCTGAAAAAGGAAGGAATTCTAATTTGTGTCCAAAATCTTGTAGACAATTAGAAGCTTTTAAAGCCAAATAATTCGGTACTGAATGAAAGATTCAAGTCAAGTTCAGAGGAGGGAACCCAACTACAGAAACTTTGTTTTGGGATTTTCATTCTGCCGAGGCCTAGTGGCTAAGAGTGTAGATGCTAGAGTCAGACTGCCCACGGTCCAAATCTCTGCCATACCACTTACTGTGGTGGTATTCTGGGTGAGTGACTTAATCTCTCTAATCCTAAATTTCCTCAGCTAAAACGTAGGAGTAATAAGAATACTTGTTTCAGAATTATTAAGTGGGATAATGTATACAAATTGCTTAGCATTAAATGCCTAACAATTAGTATACAAATTGCTTGGCATTAAATGCCTAACAATTAGTAGGTATTCAATAAATTTTATCTAGTATTAGTCCATTTTTTTGAGCACCTACTGTGTGCTAATAAGCACTGTGCTTAAACACCATAGGAAGTTTGTAGAGGAAAAGTTTTACACACATTCTTGTGATGTTTTCTTAAATTTATTCATATTTCTGTGAGCTCCTTGTCTAAAATGAACAGTTCAAACAGCTGAAGCTTCCTTATAAAAACCTCTAGCACATAGAGTTCCTTATAGCACTTACTGTGGTGATTGCTTACTTGCTTTGTGCCCTTTTACTCCTGTTGGTAATCTTATTTTCTCAGCTAGTTTATAAGTCCTTGGAACAGAAATGAAGCATAAAAGTTTTCATTCACCACTTATAGTTGGTGAATATGTGCTTGATAAAGTGTTTATTAATGAAAGTGATTATGCATAATAAAATCTTACCATTTAAAATAGGTTAGGAAACTAGGTTTTTTAGAAAGAACCAATGACTGGAGAAATCACAGTATTAAGAGCAGCTGAACTTAAATTGTATTAACATGATAACCATAGCTACAAAATATAATTGTTTTTATTTTCAAAAAGCTATACAATGTAAAAATAACAATTGGACAGTAGAAGGGGACAAAAATCCCAGAACCTGCCTAGAAAAAGAGGAGCAAGAAAAGCAGCACAGTATAAATGTGTTAAATTTTTAATATTTCTGGGGTGATAGGAGAAACAAGATAATATTTATAAATTGATAAATTGTGACTATAAGTTTAATTTTATCATTTAAATATATGAAAGCAACCACTATTAGAAATAAAAATGGACTCGTGGGAGGGGGCAAGGGAAAGAGGTGGGGGGAAGGCAGAGACAAATGTATTTAAAAAGTAAATAAATTAATTTAAAAAAAAAAAAAGGACTCTATTACATATTCTGACAGGGGAAGAAGGTCGAGGGGAAGCTTGGTGGGTTATGCCTTCAAAGGAAGTGGAAGAATGCCTGTAAATGAATAATGAAAAACTTTTTCTTCCAGACAAGATGAACCTTCCAATAGCAGCCAAGAAATAAACTCTGATGACAAGCGACTCCAATGGAGGCGTGAAGACAGAATCCCTTACCAAGACAGAGAGAGCTACAGTCAGCCAGCATGGCATCATCGCGGCCCTCCTCCACGAGACTGGAAGTGGGAGAAAGAAGGCTTTAGTAATACTAGGAAAAACAGCTTTGCACATTCTTTGAGGAATAGTGGTGGACCAAGAGGGTGTTCTGGGTGGCAGAAGGGCATTGCAGGAGGCTCCTCAACTTGGTTCCATAACCACAGTAATTCTGGAGGTGGTTGGCATTCAAATACTGGAACAGCAGCTTGGAATCACAATGGTACAGGAAGGAGTTCCAGCTGGCATTCTGAAGGAACAGGTGGCTTTTCCAGTTGGCATATGAACAACAGTAACGGAAACTGGAAATCCAGTGTACGTAGTACAAATAGTTGGAATTATAGTAGTCCAGGAGACAAATTTCAACCAGGCAGAAACAGAAATTCTAACTGTCAAATGGAAGATATGCCTATGCTATGGAACAAGAAATCTAAGACAAATAAATACAATCAAGAGAGGTATAATTGGCAGCGGCAAGACAATGACAAAGTTGGTACAGTTGCCACATATAGAGATCCTTCTGAAGGATTTACAAGTGATAAATTTTCATCACAAAACTTATTTGACTTCAATTTTGAGCAGGTGGAAAGCCAAACCACTAAACAGGCAGACACCATAGCTTCCAAAATTGGTGGGAAGAATGGCAGTGTAGCAAGGGAAAAGTTCCGTCGCTGGACTCCTTACCCTTCCCAGAAGACCGTGGATTTACAATCAGGAATGAAGGAAGTCACTGGTAATAAGTCGGAAATGATAGACAAGCCCTTCTTTGATTTTACCTTAAACACAGGAACACAAGAGCCCCAAATTGATGAAACAAATAATTCCCTAACAGGGAAAACACAAAAAGAAACACACAGTGGATCCGTCAATCGCAAAGCCACATCTGACTGTACTGCTTCCTGTGAGGTGGGGAGAGAATGCCCTATTACAGAAAAACCTGAACTACATGACCTAAATAAGATGCCGTCATTAAAATCTCCACTTCTTCCAATTCCAGTCACTAAATCAGTCCCTCAAAAGCAAGGTTCAAAGAATCCATCAAAAAACACAAAAGCAAATTCTCTTTTTTCTAGAGAACATTCAAATTCCTTGAACAAACTCAAGGAAGAAGACAGTCATGATTCTCCTGGCATGTCCAAAGTACAAAGTTCACGTGTTTTAAAGGGGAACAAAAGTAGATTTGGCACTCAAAGGGAACCTGGTGAAAATTTAAGTGATACA
The DNA here is from genome assembly GCF_021234165.1 of Pteronotus mesoamericanus. NCBI lineage: Eukaryota > Metazoa > Chordata > Mammalia > Chiroptera > Mormoopidae > Pteronotus > Pteronotus mesoamericanus. The sequence continues at coordinate 22,345,399 of NW_026555065.1, forward strand.
TTGCAAAAAGCCCAAGAGGTGTTACAGTTTCATGAGTCATTGCAAAATCCGCTTCTCACCACCTCTAAAAGGACCAGGAACTGTGCAAAAGCTAGCAGGAATGTGGAAGAGTCTGAAAAAGGGTCTTTGAAGATTGAGTTTCAAGTACGCTCATTAGAAGATGAAAGTGATGGAGAGATATCTGACATGGAACGGCATGGAACAAAAATTGGAACCTTGGGTTCTGCAACTACAGAAGTTTTATCCTGCAGCACTCACAGTGCTGACGAGAAAGAGGGAGATGACCAAAACCTGAAAACATCTCGAAAACTGTCCACTTCCCCATGTAATTCAGTAGTTCACCTGAAAGAATCTGAGTTACAAATGACATCTGCCACCAGTCCACACCCTGACTTGCTGCTAGACTTGAAAACCTCTCTAGAAGATGTACAGGCTGATGACTCTGTTAAATCTCATGTTTCATATGAAACAGAAGGCTTTGAGAGTACCAGCTTGGATGCAGAGCTTCAAAAGAGTGATATAGCTCAGCCCTCAGGCCTTCTCCTGCCTGAATTAAGTAAGCTCGGCTTTCCTGCCTCACTCCAAAGAGATCTCACTCGGCACATTAGTTTGAAGAGCAAAACTGGAGCACACCTTCCTGAGCCAAACCTCAACAGTGCTCGCCGCATTCGCAATACTAATGGTCATCGAAAGAGTGAAACAGAGAAGGAATCTGGGCTCAAGCCAACTCTTCGGCAGATTCTAAATGCATCTCGGAGAAATGTCAACTGGGAACAGGTCATTCATCAAGTAACCAAGAAAAAGCAAGAGTTAGGCAAAGGCTTACCCAGGTATGTGCCTCTTTTCAGTATCGATTTATCTTTCTTTTAAGCTTATACTTTGACCTGGTCAAGAGAATTCTTCTTATAGTTAATTAAATGCTTGCAAAAAACGTGTCATAGATGTCTGGTTTAAATGTTAAAGAATTCCTGCCACTCTATAACAAATGGAATAAAGTATTTCCTAGCAGGGAATTCAGATGAAAAAGAAGTGTACTACTTCTGAGAAATGAGATGGGGACATAGGAAAAAAATCGGAAATACAGCACTTTGGTTTTAGGGGTCAGAAAGTGACAGCATAAAAAAAGTATGTAAATCTGTATCTTATATGTAGATGTTGAGGTGGTGCAACTTTTAAGTGTAACTGTTCTCATTACCTTTCACTTAGAACCTATGGACCTTTGTGTTTACTCTCAGCGTTATTTTTGTGATCATAAAATATTTTCTCTTAAGTAGTGGTATAGTATTTTGCCTAATCATTTGACACTGAGGTACAAAACTTTTCTGAATGGTAAAGCAGCGTTCAACATAGGTTTGCTACTTGAAAATCATCCTGCTGTATTATAATTATAAAGCCCCCCAGGCTTAAATTTCTATCTTTATTGAAATAACATTTATTGTACCCCCTTTTCCTTTTCCATAACTTGTATTATTGATACTCTAAAGTTCTTAGTATAGTAGCTGGTATTTGTTAATGCTTAATAAACATCTTTGTTTTGTTTGCTGTTAAAATTATGTACTTATTGATGGTTTTGAGCTCCATATTAAAATGAAACCCTCAATTTTCACTCCCAAAGGTATTTTCATAGCTGTATACTAATCTCTATTTAATATTAACCTCTAATTTAGACATACTTCTATATGTGTAGCCTCAGTGCTTAAGGGAGTCTGTCACATTAAGTGGTGCTCCCTTCTCTCACCATGTTTGATTTATGATTTTTTTTTCTTTCTTTCTTAAGGTTTGGCATAGAAATGGTGCCTCTAGTACAAAATGAACAAGAGGTCTTGGATTTGGATGGGGAGCCTGACCTGGCCAATCTAGGATTCCAGTGGGAAGATGTTTCCATTTCTTCATCCCCTGGGTTGGCGAGGAAGCGAAGCCTTTCTGAGAGCAGTGTGATCATGGACAGGGCTCCTTCTGTATACAGCTTCTTCAGTGAGGAAGGCACAGGCAAGGAAAACGAGCCCCAGCAGATTTTTTCACCCAGTAACTCACTGAGGGCTGCACAGAGTCAGAAAACAACCATGGGTCTTAAGCAGGAAGTGACACCTCTGGCTGCCTCCCTAAGAACAGGTGAAAGGGCTGAAAATGTTGCTACTCGAAGACGACATAGTGCACAGTCATCCTCTGACTGTACGATACCCTTGATGCATTTGGCAAAAGACCTGAACAGCCAGGAAAGTTCTGCACCGCCTTCAGAGAATCAAAATGCCCAGGAGAGTAATGGAGAAGGAAACTCTTTATCATCAAATGCATCCTCAGCCGTTGCAATCTCCAGTTTGGCAGATGCAGGCACAGACAGTAGCTGTACCTCTGGTGCTGAACAAAATGACGGCCAGAGCATTAGAAAAAAACGAAGAGCCACTGGAGTGAGTATGATTCCCTGTGCCTTTTATAAGATATTTTATGTGGTAACTTGAATGTTAGAAAAAAGAATTAACTGTTTAAATTTTCCCGTGTATCTGGGGTTCTCTTTACTTTGGAATAGAAGACTTGTGAGGTTCTTACACTTACTTTCAGATTATTCTACTGGTTTCTTTCACTGAGTAATTCTACAAAGTTAGATGTAATTGAATATGAAAGTACAGTACTAGGAAAATATGAAGTCATCTCTAAAATTAGTCATCAAGCCAGTCAGTCTTTGTATCACCTGACAAGGAGTAAGCCACATCTTCAGCTGTAACTTTATCTGTTTCCATGATGCATTCTGTACGGCTGCTGAAGAAAGGCATTCCAGTGTTGCCTTTGGAGGGCTTGTAGACTTGTTGGATCGAGGAGTTTTAGGCTTAACACCAAGGTAGTTTCAATAGTACCAGAATACATCTATAGGAGCATAGTCTTAGCAATATTTGTAGTCATTTATCCAGCCTGGCCTTTCAGAATCCATTCCTTCACTGACATCACTTCTGGCATCTTTGTTGCCAATATTGCTTAACCCTTTCAGGGACCCTTTATGAAAAGAAAGACTTGTGATGGTGATACAGCCTGGAACTTGGCACTGCGAGAAAACGGAATGTGTCCTTTAATACTGAAGCAATGTAGAAGAGTGGATAAGAGTCTGGGTTGTAAACCTGGATTCAATTCCAACTCTGCCCTCCACTTTGAGCTAGGCACAGTAGTGGATGGATATTGTTGGAGCTAATATCTTGGGGCTTGTCTCTAGGTTGTTTAGCTTCTTGTTTTAAAGATTTTGTTGCTGAAATTTAAAGTAGAAACTATGCCATAATGAAATCAGATATGTCTATCACTGGCTTTGTCCACACTTTTATCTGTGTCTTGCTGTGCCAAGGTTTGAAATGCTTTGCCTGTGCCTTGTGGGCTTTACCATCCCTAGAATGTTGGGAAGGTACTTGACTTTAGATCCTTTTTTTAAAATCATACACATTTATTCAACTGATATTTTAGTTCCTACCATGTGCATGGGACTTCTACTCCTATCCTGTTAGAGATGGTAGAAATAATGAAGAATATTATATGACTATCTCAGAACTGATTGTTTTTTTCCCTCCTGGATAATAGCCATTACACATTTAATATTATTCATTCTTCTGTATTTCCTTAGGATGGATCTTCTCCTGAAGTCCCAAGTCTTGAGAGAAAAAATAAAAGAAGGAAAATTAAAGGAAAGAAAGGTATAATGCAGAATATTGTGGCAGAAAGAAATTGTTCTTTTAGCAACTCAGCCTTTTTACAACTTGACAAGAGTATAGCTTGTGGTTATCAAACATTGATTGCCCATTTAGTATTATTAATTTTTTATGTTTTCTTGCTTAATGACATAGAAAAGTTTGATTTTCTACTATATATGTAGTTGCAGCTATAGAAGAAATACACAATCTCACATAGACCTGTCAGGTAAAGTTAATATGTATCTTGGACAAATTGAGTTCAATATGAGTCCCATTGGGCCTTATGTGGGATGAAGGAAAACAAGCCTTTGGTAAATTTTTGTCCATCTTTGTCATTTATAGCCATTTCTTTTAGTCTCCATTTTTGAGGCATCTTTGTTGCTTTTCTCATGTGAATTAAGGAGAGAAGTCATTGATGTGGTTCCCTAGCTAATATGAGTCTATAACGCTTGCTCTCCACTGACTGTAACCCTGTGGGAAGTGGATAAGCCTTGGGTGAATGGAAGTGATGCGTAAGGTAGGAGTCAAGTATGACCCCAGTTGATAGCTGGGGCTACTGTGTGGATCAGGCGTGTCCAGTCTGCAGCCTGCATGTGACCCAGGATGGCTATGAATGTGGCCCCACACAAAATTGTAAATTTCCTTAAAACCCTTTTTTTGCTCATCAGTTTTCATTAGTGTTTGTGTATTTAATGTGTGGCCCAAGGCAACTCTTTTTCTTCCATTGTGGCCCAGAGACACCAAAAGGTTGGACACCCCTGGGTGGATGATAGTATCATTTGTAGAGCTGGAAAATTCCATGAGGGGAGCGGGTTGAAAGGAGAGGAAGGTGATGCATTCCTTTTTGGATCCCTTGAGTTAAAGGACCGTAGAGACGCCTAGGTTGAGATGCTTGACTTGGTAGTTGGATATGTGGGGTCTAGAGTTAGGAAAGGGGTCCTGGCATATTGAATGGGAAGGAGACAAACATAAAGATGACAAATTCATACACGTAGTAGAGCATTTTATTTAAAGTTACGTAAGTGGACTATTTCAAAGCCGTATCTCCTTCAGGAAGACTTCTGTAATAAAGACAGCTATGTTAACTAACAGACTAGAAAAATATGGACTGAGAAGAGAGTACAAGCAGAACAAGTCTGGAGCCCGATGTAAGAAAATGCCCTAGGCGAGGAGAGTGGTAGATAAAGGAAGAAAGGGAAATGAAAACTACAGCAGTTGACTTGCTTTGGACAAAGATTTCACTTGGATGGATAATGGTAGAAAATGGCTCTTAGGTAAGATGGTACCATGGGCGGTACTTTTGAACCTTTGCAGCACCTCCATCTTGTCAGGTCTCAACTTTTGGTTCCTAGCTCTGACAGCATCAGGTTTAACATGATTTGTGAGATTTGATGAGCCTTTAGTACGTTTTGGGGAGAAAATAAAGACTTAATCCTACATGGCTGATGTAGTTCCATCCTCTGAGGAGCTGTATTATTAAAGAGAAGTCTCCAGTATTAAACTGAAGCTTGTGGTTTCTTTTGACAGAACGTTCTCAGGTTGACCAGCTGCTGAATATTTCTTTAAGGGAGGAAGAACTAAGCAAATCATTGCAATGCATGGATAACAGCCTTCTGCAAGCCCGTGCAGCACTTCAGACAGCTTATGTTGAAGTTCAGAGGCTACTTATGCTCAAACAGCAGGTAAAAGCAGATGGAACATTTAATGAAAATGGATCATCTCTGAAGTTGGATTTGAAAATACATAACAAAATACTTTTTTTTTAGATAACTATGGAGATGAGTGCACTAAGGACCCATAGAATACAAATTCTACAGGGATTACAAGGTATTTAGAGATAATATGATGGATTGGGCCCTCTGTGGCTTGTTACTTTTTTCCTCTGTAGTTGGGAATTAAAGCAATCATTAAAAAGTTATAAAATTTTTCTTCATGTTTCTTTGGTTTCATTCTTCTATAAAAAAGCCTGTTAGACCCTACATCCCTAGAATGCTTAGCATTGGAGATAGTATGTTACAGAGAGAGCTTTGGGTTAGGAATCAAAAGACCTGGGTTTGAATCTTGGCTCTTCCATTAGTATCTATATGACATTGGATAAGTCACTTAAAATCTGAAAAGTTAGAATATTAATACCTGTTTTGTCTATATCCTTGGTGGTTTTGTAGATATAAGACAATCTATTTTGAATAATTATGAGGGACTTTAAATTCTCTTGTAATCTTTAAAAACACACATTGTCTAAGGAACAGTGACTTTTCAGATAACATTTTTGCATTTACACATATGTATATTTTCCATTTTAGAAACATACGAACCTTCTGAACGCCCATACCAGGTTCCCTGTAGCCTTACACGAGAACAAAAGAGCAGCAGATCTCAAACATCTGCTGATGCCACGCTGCTGCCTGCTCCCTTTTTCCCACTTCTTCTGGAGTCTCCGTCTTCCCATGTGTCTCCATCATCCACGGGAGTCCCTTTCCAAGTAACCACATCTCCTACTTTCCAAGCTTATGGCAGTGTTCCAGCTCCAGACTCATCAATTCAGATAAAACAAGAACCTATGTCATCTGAACAAGACGAGAATTTGAATGCTGTGTCACACATCTCTCCTTGCAGTGTGTCCAAGGAATTACTGCAAGGTAATAGTATGTAAACTTTTCTCTGGTTTAAGGGCAACCCTGTAGTGGGTCTAGGGCACTTTTATATCAGTGATGTAAAGTTATACTTGCCCATTAAACTGAGGTTATTACAATTAATTTTTCTTGAGGTTTTCTCCATTCAGGAGGATTATATAAATACCAGTAACTTTTCCTTAATTTTCTACCATCTAATTACTAATTTGACTTTGAATTAGCACTTAAAAATTCTGTTTATTAGGATTGGTGCAGAATTATTTACTTTTTGGGAGATAAACAAGGTTGATGATGTTCAGTAAATTTTCTAAATAAGATGTATCCTCTGAATTTCTCAGCAGTTAACTGTCTTTATCATGTAAAGCAGCAGTCCCCAACCTTTTTGGCACCAGGGACTGGTTTTGTGGAAAACAGTTTTTCCATGGATCTGGGGGCACGGGTGGGGGGATGGTCTCCAGATGACTCAAGTGCATTGCATTTAAGCTCACCTCCTGCTGTGTGGTCCGGGCGCGTGGGGGGTGGGGGGCGGTTCAGACAGGCCCGCACCAGTACTGGTCTGCTGCCCCAGAGATTGGGGACCCTGGAGCTAAAGCACAAGCCAGGATTAATACGAGCCTGAGAGGCAGGTGCCCAGGATGAAAGGCAGAGCGGGGCTCTGGGGCTTGGAATCATCTCATAGGAACTTGGGTGGTTTTGAGAAGTAGCCAAGGTTTTTAGTCTTTTCATAAAATAACACCTGGTTACCATTTGAGGATAACTTCTAAGCAATTTAAGATCTTACCTTAAGTTTGCATAATCACAATGATGCTGTATTAGTAGTTAAGTAAAAAGTAAACAGACTGGTGTGTGATTTCTTGAGCCAGAATTAAAAGTCTGAAGAATCACCCTAGATTTGGCTACCTGTTGCAACACTGATCTAGATATCTGTATCAAATGTATATTTTATATTGAATTTGTTACTTTTACATGGATAATATTTAGTATTTTTTTTAAAATTAGTAATGAAGCAATATAGAGACTTTTAAGCTAATTTTTTCAAAAATAGCTTTTATTAGATTTCTTTTTCTGATTGCAAAATGAATTCATGTTCATTGTAAATAATTGAGAAACTAAAAATCTAGGTATATATTTCAGTCTTTTCTTAAATCTTACTTGTAAACTTTATACAAAGAAAAAATAGTCTGTTATAATCTAGCTTTTTTCCCTTAATATGTCATTGTCATTTCCCTGTGTCATAAAAATAATTCATCTAAAATATTTTATTTTACCAGTTGCATAACATTTCTCAAATTATGCAGTTTATAGCAAGTTGCATAAAATCTGGATATGCAATAATTTATATACTCTTTGTTCAGGTTTTCTCCCCTTTTTTAGTATTCCGTGTAACATGTTGTATGTACCTTTAAGTACGTCTGATTATTTCATCATTTTAAATTTGTAGACATGAAATAATTAAGTCAAGAAAATAGACGTTTTTAAGTCAGCTGGCTTTTTAACTACTAGTGTGTAGCTAAACTGGATGATGTACAGGTAAAATGCATAGTGAAAATTTAGAAAATAAAGGTGAATGCGTTTCAGATAAGTAGATACCTAAGCGTCTACTAAAAATAAAACACAATGATCAGTATGTGGACATTTCAAATAAGAAAGGAAGAAGAATGATAGAAACAATTCCTGCCCATAAAGAGCTCATGTAGGGTATAAGACATGTATGTTATTTGTGAGATTAATGCAAAGCTAAGTGTACTACGTGCTGTATTAGAAATTTTTATAGGTCATGGGAAGTTGAGAAGAGAGATAATAGCTTTAAAAGCCATGGCTTAGTTAACATCATCGAAATGTCATTATTTGTTAGAGTTTCAATCAGCGACAAATAATTGCAGTTTTTGACTATAAATAGCAGACATAAAAAGGTGCGATAACATTCTTCTTCTCTACTCAGGAGAGATCAGTGACCATCGCCCAGTTTCCCCTGGCATCACTGCAACATTGCCTTTGTCAGAGCTAACAGAAGGTTCCCAGGAACCTAGCCAAGCACTGAAGTTTTCTGTGGAACAAGGAAATTCCAGAAACAGAGAAAATGCCCTCTATTCCCAATCAGCTGGTCTTCCTGGCATAAATAAAGAAAGTGAAGATCCAGCCAAAGGCAACAGTGGGTCTGAAGCCTGTACCAATTCTTTTCCAAGATTGTCCTTTGCTTCAGAAACCCCTTTGGAGAGGGAGCCCCACTCTCCGGCTGACCAGCCTGAACAACACGCAGAGTCTACTCTGACATCAGCTGAAACTAGGGGTAACAAGAAAAAGAAGAAACTTAGGAAGAAGAAAACTCTGCGGGCTGCCCATGTTCCTGAGAACAGTGACACGGAACAGGATGTATTTACTGCCAAACCTGTGAGGAAAGTAAAAACTGGAAAGTCAGCTAAAGGAGGGAAAGTGACAACCTCCACCTGGGAGGATAGCAGAACTGGTCCAGAACAAGAGAGTGTCAGAGATGAGCCAGACAGTGACTCCTCTCTGGAAGTCCTAGAAGTTCCTAACCCTCAGTTAGAAGTAGTAGCCATTGATTCTTCTGAATCTGGAGAAGAGAAACCAGACAGCCCATCTAAGAAGGATATTTGGAACTGCACAGAGGAAAACTCATTAGAAACTTCTCGTTCTGGTTGTGATGAAGTTAGCTCTACCAGTGAGATTGGCACTCGTTATAAAGATGGTATCCCTGTAAGGTAGGGATGTTGTATTGATCCACTCAGAACAGCTTTCACCTGAAGTTCTACTTTTCTTTAAAAAAATAGAACTTTTTGTTAGGACTCAGAATTTTTAAAAGAATCAAATTTATAGAAAATCAGTAGGCATTGCCAATGTGAAAGACTCAAACCTTGGCAATGGAGATTTCCTGCTTTCTCATTTGTGTTGTAAAAATTTACTGTACTTTTATTTCCTTTCATATAGAAATTTCAGATGGAAAAATGACTTCAGGTCATTGTTACTTTGCCCATTGATTAGAACAATATTTTGAGTCAGGAAAATTTAAGTTTTACTACCTGTCCTATTCACACAGATGCTAAGAAGACTTTTGCTATTATTTTGTAGTGTGGCAGAAACTCAGACTGTGATCTCCTCCATAAAAGGATCAAAGAATTCTTCAGGTATTTGGTTATTCTATTTTATTTAAATTAACCACAGAGAAAAAGCCTTGTAAATGTTAGAGCTAGGGTTTAAATCTACTTAAATATGCTTATAGAATAGGGGACAGGAGTTATCAGCAAGATGATTGCTTTGACCAGCAATTGTAATATTCCTACATCCTCAGATCCTGGCTTTTCAGTTTCTCACTCCCATCTCGCTTACCTGGCTCTCTTCTCTGTTCATTTAGTTAGTATTAAGGTTTCATTGACTCCAGGAGCTTTTGCTTTGAGAAGGACCTGCTTTAAAAATAATGCCTTACTCAACAAAATAATATGCGACAGACATTTGATACCTTCCCATTACCACTCAGAAACTCATTATTTATCATTTTCTTAAGTGAAAGGCTTTCCCTTCCTTCTTTGACTATGAAATCTTCATAATGAATATTTTAATGAAAAATGTGGTGTTTTGCAAGGGGAACTAGGTTTTACAGAGAATCCAGGGACCACTATATTATTTAATGGTTTTAATTTTTGAGTATCTTTTCAGACACAGCAGGTATGTCTCTGAAACATAGTCTTGTTTTCTAGAAATCTCCTCAGAGCCAGGAGATGATAATGAACCCACCGAAGGGAGTTTTGAGGGACACCAAGCTGCAGTGAATGCAATTCAGATATTTGGGAACTTACTATATACCTGTTCGGCAGATAAAACTGTGCGAGTTTATAATCTGGTGGTAAGTTGATATAGCAATTTGAGTGTTTTTGATAGTTGCAGGTTTTAGAAACTCCAGCTTGGAACAATGGGGGACTTTCTTTGCCGTTTAGATATGAGGTGGGCTTTAGACTAACTTCAGGTACAGTTGATTCAGCTGCCCAGCTGGGTCACTGGGCACTTAGTTTTATTCTGTCTCTATGGTGCCTTCTTTGTATCACCTCTTCCTATCACCTCACAAACAGAAGCCGGGAGCTACTGGGGTTTCTTTTCTCTCCCACCACCAGATAAGGATCTCGTGCTTTATTCCCTGGATAATCACTTGGCAAAGGAAGGTGGGATTACAACAACAGACATGGGCTAGTCAGATCTCAGCCCTGAGTTGGTGATGAGGTCAGTCGCCTAGCTGATGAGTAATAGAGAAGGGGCAAAATAAATATTGAGGAAGTATTAAAGGAGGCATTTTCCCTGAAAATTAATTATGCAAGTTATTAAGGAGAGCAACAGTATTCCCCTATACACACTTACTATAATCTAATGGTCATGACTCTTAATTTTCATAAAATGAGCTTTTGAGTTTTGGATTTGGTATATGTCAGACTAACTCTATTTATCAACAGTGACAGCCAATAAACTTTAGGAACATTATTATCTTGTCCAAATAAACATTGTGAAACTATTTGAAACTGAAAATCAAAAGTTAGATGATAGACCAAGGAAATGTGTTTGCTGTAACCAGTAGGTGTATAAATTCCTTTAGCCTAATAACACGGTGGGCCAAAGGGGTGACTGAAGGAAGGGAGCAAAGGTACCAGGAAGCATGAGCATGAGATTTGGGGGACCGGTTCTCACTCTAAATTGCGAGATAAATATATGTATATCTGTACATTCTAAAGAGATCTCAGAGATAATACAGATAACTAGTAAGATGTCCTCTTATGAAACCACACCTGGACCACGAGAACCTGTGGTGACACCTGGTTAGTAGCATTCTCATAAGCTACTGATCAAATGCAGGAACTTATCTCAGTAATTATCTACAGTTTGGATTTGCTAGATTTTTGGTCTCTGTGTTGGAGAGCCTTGCCCTAGGCATCAGTTAAGCTTTTAATCTACCTTATAGTGGATTGCCCTAAGTATTTTTTGGTATGACTCAGCTAACATAGTTGGAAGTATCTTGCCACATGTCACCAGGTACTTCTCTAGGCATTGAGGATACAGCAGTGAACTGTCATGTTTCAGCATCTTTTTGATGAGGAAATGTGTTATCTGGTCCATCTGTATCCACAAGTGCTAATGTGATCTGTGCTGGCTTTAGAGTCGCAAGTGCATTGGTGTCTTTGAGGGCCATACTTCCAAAGTGAACTGCCTCCTGGTTACTCAGATCTCTGGGAAGAATGCTGCCCTGTACACTGGTTCCAGCGACCACACCATTCGCTGCTATAATGTGAAGGTAAGTGGGTCCATAGAATCAAAAGTGATGATACTGAACTGCTTTGACTGTATTTACTATGTAGAGTGGAGGCACTGAGACAGATGCTTCATTCTTCCCACTTTCTCTTTTCCTTCTGTCACTGTAGGTTTGTGCTTGAATTTTATCCTAGTAAACATACTCACATATTCTTTCATGCCTAGTTTTAGCTCACCATAATATCTGAAGGTCATGTATATTGTTGCATGTGCCAATAGTTGTTTTTTTATCATTGTATGGTATTCAGTTTTCTTTATAAAATTACGAGAAAGGTCTAACTTGGGTTAACTAGAGGCAACATGAATCTTAACATTTGGGCATACTTACTGTCTTTTTATTTTATAATTTCATATGTGGTATATATCTGGTTTTATGGGGGAAATTGAAAAATTTAAAAAACTGATTCTTTTAGACATGAAAGAAGGTCGGGAGAAGAGAACAAGGGCTTTGACAACCTACAGCTTTTGTCATTCTGCCCACAGCTTGTCACATCCTACCCACTTGTAACCATCTTAATTTTAACATCGCCATCCAAACCTGTTTTAAAACCTACACTTGGGCATTTAGTTGCTTGGTGTCATTTAACAACAAATCTTGAGCACTTACTATGTTACTGGTCCTATTCTAGATTCTAGGTAACTAAATTTGTTAATATAACCCAGTTGAAAATCATTTCTTGAAGGTCAAATTAAACAGTGCCTGTTTAAATTGGATATACATTAGAATTACTGTGGAAATTTAAAAAAATACATATTCCAGAACCTACTGAGTTAGAATCTAGGGATTGGAGGTGAAGCTTGGGGTTCTGTGTATTTTAAAAGCTTGGGAGTTAATGGATTGGCTAATCTGACACTGGTTTGAAGGAGACATTTAGGAACTGTTAAAGTAGAGAGTCAATTGTAGGAAAGCACATACTTGATTAATGCAATTGTATATACAAATACAATTTTTCTTTTCCTTTTAGATGTCAAATGTAACTTTAACTTTGTCTTTGGCTACTTAAGAGGTTAATACCCAATCCATAGTGCCCTTTGAAGGATTTCTAATTCCAAATTAGAAATATAGGTAACATTATCAGAATTTATATTTGTTTTTTATATTACCTACAACATTTGAGTCTTTGGCCACAAATTTCAAAGGAGAAAAAAAATCTAAGATTGTCTTCTATAAAATAGATGATGCTACTTTTTCTTCTTCATGAAATCATTTCATACTCTTCCTTCAAAAGGATTGGTTGCACATTTTACTTGCTGTTAACCTCTGCTGATTAGATGTTGTGTACTTTTATCAGACGCGAGAATGTGTGGAGCAGTTACAACTGGAAGACCGGGTCCTTTGCCTTCACAGTAGATGGCGAGTCCTCTATGCAGGACTAGCAAATGGCACTGTGGTCACCTTCAACATAAAGGTTAGTGACAGGAGAGAAGGCTGAATTCCCATGCCCCTTGAAAATGGTGAGTATGTGGGGAAAGAAGTGGAAGATTGTCGGGAAGAAGTGGAAGACAGGCATTTTCCTATTTTCTTATGTGAGAAGCAGCAGACTTAACTCATACCCAAAAACTGTTATGTTCGGGTGTAAGTGAAACAGGATCCTCCATTCTATCTGTATAGACCCAAGTGTACTAAGAGCAAAATATACCTCTACTAAATTAAGCCAAGCCTGACAATTTGGTGCCAAATAATGAGTCACAGGTTAAACTAGTCTGTCTCATTTTTAGGAATGACACCATGAAAAATGAGCCTAAATTCCTTTTAATACAACATTCATGTGGTTTGGAACTGATGTAGGGTTTCATGAGGGTAACCTATTCTAAAATGAACTGAGTTAAAGTTTTGCCATCATGCCCATGTGACCTCCATTCTTTCCTAGCGCAGAGAAAGTCACTTGTTGAGCAAACCTTCATCGAGCATGTGTTAGTGTGCAAGGCCCCAGGATGAGGCTCAGGAAATGTAGGGACTAGTTCTTGACAGCCTTATGTGCTTTGAGAGACATGATCCAATTTGTATTTTAGAAAGAGTCACTCTGGAGTAGATGAGATTGGAAAACATTGGTAATAGAAGAGGCAGAGAGATGATTTAGGGGGCTTTCTAATGGAAGCTAACATGAAAGGTTAGATTAAGGCTGAAGAGAAGAGAATAGATAGGAGATGGAATCTCAGAGGTGGAATGGATTACTAATATGTTGTAGGACTATAGCTCAAGGTCATCAGGTCATCTCTTAACAGTATGTTAGAGACATGTTAGCACGTTTACTATGTTATACCCAATTAGAGTATCATTCATATGTTTAGTCAATACCTACATGCTAGCTTAACTATTACACTTACACCATGAGAGCTTAACTATTACACTTACACATGAGAGGCAGTAACATACACCATGGTTTCTGTCTTTAAGAAGCTCACACATATACTCAGGTGCCAAGTTTTTTGGTTCACTTGATAGGAACAGATCACAGAAGGGCAATTAGCAAAGGTTTTTGCTTTCCAGATATGAAGTGTTAACAGCCTAGATTAGATTTGGGTAGGGCAATAGAAATAAAGAAGAAAGAATAAATTTAAAATACTGCTATTTTAATGAATAAAATTTTATAATTACCTGATTTCCTTCTCTTTTGTGAACTTAATGTTATCAAAGATGGATAGAAGTGAGGAGCAAATCTTTAGGGGCAAGATGATAACAAGAAAATAAAACAGTCTTTAAATGGTTGAAAAACCCCAAGAAAATGGACCTGAAGACAGAGAGTTGAGACTCTTTGCAGAGATAGGCATTTTGAAGCCTTGGTAGGGCCAGGCCTTTTCTGATTGGTGTGTACTAGACTGCTGTGCTTCCGGGGTCTCAACAAGGAAACAGAACAGTTTATCAGGGTCTGTCTCCCAGTGGGCCGAACTCCATCAGTCTGTCCCCTTAGCACCTCCTGATGGCTGAAATTGACACTTAGCTCTGTAGGCACCCAGCTGCTACTTTGTGCTTATTTAGTTTTGGGGAGTTTTAGCCCATGCATGCACCTAGAGGGAATTGGGGGCCTTTCTGAACAAGGTTGGTGTGGGGATGAGGGAAGCAAATCTAAAATCTGAGATAAAGGAATGTTTGGGAATTTAGGGAGTGACCGTGCCCCTCTGACTGATACAGAGGCTTATGTACTCCACTAGAAGATGCCATGAAAGATGACATAGAACCAGAAGTCAGAAGGACATCAGAATAACAGAAAGGTGGAGAATGAGGGGCTCTCATTAAAATTGTCTAAGAAAATAGTTCTCGTGGAGAATTTTGGAAATACCCTGACAAATAGATTGCATACATTTTGGATGTCAAAAAAAAATAGTGAAAGAGTTCTTGAGGCTATGGCATGAAAAATGTATCAGAGTATGGGGAAAAAAGGTTGCTCATTCATAGTCAATACCTTAAGTGAGAAAGGGCATAAAAAGAGAACCAAGTTCTAATTGTGATCAGGATAGTGTGGGTTGAAGTTAGAAATGAGTTCATAAGGTAAGAGTTTGCCCCCACTGGAATAGGGGCGGAGGGCATCATGAACACAAAGAGAGTTGGCATGGGAATGGCAGAGGTTGGGAAGTTAAAGATAGGGGAGTGGGTATTTAAATACAGGTAATAGAATTTAGAGTTTATATCAAGGTAGTGATTTGGGTTAGTTGATTTTGAGGTTTACCAGCTAATTTGCTTTTACTTCATACAGTGGTGACTTACTTTTTCAGAACAACAAACGACTCGAAATCTTTGAATGCCATTGCCCTCGGGCAGTTAGCTGTCTTGCCACAGCCCAGGAAGGTGCCCGCAAGCTGCTGGTTGTGGGATCTTATGACTGCACCATTAGTGTACGTGATGCACGCAATGGACTCCTCCTCAGAAGTCTGGAGGGCCACAGCAAAACTATCCTCTGCATGAAGGCAAGTATAGTGCCAGCGAACAGGAGCTGGTTCTGGCACAAATACAGTGGTGCGAATGACATTTTTCATGTTGTCTAATGCCTTAGTTAGAACCATCATCTTGAAAAGAGGAAGGAGGTTACAGTCCTTTTCTTCAGGCCAGGGTCACCAAGGGATGTACTATTTTTTAGTTTGTTAACTTGGAAACAATAAAAGTATATTTTACTATAGAATGTAGTTACACTCTAATACCCTTCTAGGCTACTTCATAATCATTCTGAAGAGGTAACAAACCCAGTAATACACTGTCATTTCATTAGATTGCCTGGTGGTAGGACATAAGTTTCAGTTCAGAAAATTTATTTGAAAAATTTATTTTATACCTACTTTATGCTCATCCAAAATTAGAATTCCCCAATCTGCATTTCATGTTACAAAGGGAACTCAGAGCCTTGTACCAAATCTAACTCACTGAATTTTTTTTCTTTAAGGTGGTGAATGACCTCGTGTTCAGTGGCTCCAGTGATCAGTCGGTCCATGCCCACAACATTCATGTAAGCTCTGTTCGTGTGAAGACATTTTTAACAGAATGGTGGTTAAAGCTGGAAGGATTCATCAGATCTCTTACCATTTAAATTAAACCCCTTTTCTAGTGAGAGACTTAATAATATTTTGTATGCATAAGCTCTTAGACAATATTGAGAACCCTAGAAATTCTGACTTTGTCAAAGTTTTTACTAGAGCACAGACTCAAAGTTTATGTAAGGTTTAGTTCTAATGCCACATTTCAACTTGAGATAAATTGAGCATCTGAGGCACTAAGAAAGTGGATATGATACATAGTTTAAAATAGAACAAATGAGAACAGCCGAAAGATTCTACTCACGTCATAGAGGCAACTCTGATGCCCAGTTCCTGGTCTGTAAACCTGGGGGTAATCTAAGCCCTCAGGGGCTTATCCAGAGCCAATGAAATGACAAAAGTGAAAATATAGTTGGCCCTGAACAACACAGGTTTGTACTGTTTGGCTCTATATATACATGAATTTTTTTCAGTAAATACCTGTACTGTTTTTGATCTGTAATTGTGAATCCGTGGATGCAGAAGGCCAACTGTATGCATTGCTCATGGCATTTTATATAAGGGACTTGAGCATCCTAGGATTTTGGTATCTGCAGGGGATGGGGGTGCCATCCTAGAACCATTCTTCCACGGATACTGAGGGACAACTTAAGTTTTGGGGGAGTCAAGAGTTATAGATTGCTTTTCAACTGTACGTGGTCAACACTCCTAACCCCTGCATTCATTGTTCAAAGGTCAACTGTACTTCAAGAGCTATAAAATACATACAGATAGAGCTGTGACTCTTCTCATTCTGTGACGCTACATTATCTCCATCAGGATACATTGCATATATTTTGTGTAGGTAACAAATGTTTGTGGGAGTACTTCACCTGTTAAAACTAGTACAGCTACATGTGTGTACAAGTAGCTTCAGAATTACTACTTTTAGAATTATAGAATCATAAATCTCAAAGTAGGAAAATATCTCCAAAGTGCGGTAACTGTATATCTCCCTTCTGACGCAGACTGGTGAGCTTGTGCGGATCTATAAAGGTCACAACCATGCAGTGACTGTGGTGAATATCCTAGGAAAAGTGATGGTGACGGCTTGCCTGGATAAATTTGTTCGTGTTTACGAATTACAGGTAGAATTTAGAGCCAGTACTTTGCTTGAATGATTTGGGGAGGTTGTTTGTGTGGGTTTGATATTGACTTTTTAAGGGAGTATGGTAGTGTTGGGACCCAGGAATTTGCATTCTTCTCAAGCACTCTAGATAATTATGAAGCAGCTGATTCATGGACTGTATTTTCAGAAACACTGCTCTGGGGTACATGGTCAGGTTCACAGGTGTCAAAATTTAAATGGTTTCTGCACAAAATTTAAACGGGACAGCAGCTGCAGTCTATAAAACCCATCCAGTTCTCCTTATATGCAGTTTCAGATTGGAGACTTTGAAACTACACAGAAATTGGTTGTATTATTTCCAATTGCTAGCTCCTTCCTTGAGAAGGAGGACTTACTAGAAAGATTGCCATTAGATTATATTTCTGTTAAAATGCTACTGATGCTTTGAGCTTAGTGCCTCAGGAAGTTTTAAACCTGCCAAAAGCATTCAGGGACTATGTTTATTAAACATAAGGTGTAAATAACCTTAACTGCCTTTGTTTTCTTCCTCCACCTAAGTCCCATGATCGATTGCAAGTTTATGGAGGACACAAAGACATGATTGTGTGTATGACCATCCATAAAAGTATGGTGAGTATGGTTTTTCACATCACATATTTGCCTCTGAATGTATTTACTAAAAATTCTACAAACTGATAATAATAATGTTACTACTAGTCACTTCCAAAAATAACGTCAGTTTCTGATGTGCCTCGTTTTTGATTGCCTTTCTATCTCTTGGCATAATATTATCAGCATATAACCCAGTAATATTGTTGAATATTTAATTTTCTGTTAATAGCTAAAATAATTATAATAAAAATCTGATACCACCACCATTAAGTAGAAGATAAATTTAAAATTTTTTTAAAAAATGAATGATGCCTTTTCCAGAGACAAGTATGATCTGAACAGCACATTGGAATAGAGTCAGGAGGTTCGGCCAGTGTGGCATAGTCATAGCAGACCTAAAAGTAGAAGCTCACTCACTTAAACCCACTAATCCTCGATTTGTTTTATTTTTAAATTACAAGGTTGAACCAGAATGGATGTTTTTCAGGCTCTGAGCAGTCGAACCCTGTGTTCCAATGAAATACAGATACCTAATATGTAATGCCCAGTGGATGCCAGAGCCACGCCAGTTAAAGTGTAGGTGTGCGCCTCTGAGCCCTGCCTTTGCTGCTGTCAGCCGGGGTCCCAAGAGTGGCTCTTGAAGGAGCACAGCTTCAAAGTGTCTAGAGTAGATCTAACAGGGGTGTCCAACCTTTTGGCATCTCTGGGCCACATTGAAAGAAGAAGAGCTGTCTTGGGCCACACATTAAATGCACAAACACTACTGAAAACAAAATAATCTCATAATGTTTTAAGTCAATTTACAATTTTGTGTTGGGCAGCCTTCATAGCCATCCTGGGCTGCTTGCGGCTGGTGGGCTGCAGGTTAGACACCCCTGGATACTTTGCCATTGTAGTACTATGGGATTGGTTAGGGTTTAGTTTTGTGTTTTCTTAAGTTGCTACAAATAGTTTTGGACTCTTATTTTGAGCATGTTTCATAGTTTTTTTGGTGTATGTTTTTGGTCTGATGTGATACACCTCTTTCTCTCCAGATTTATACGGGCTGTTATGATGGCAGTATTCAGGCTGTGAGGCTAAATCTGATGCAGAATTACCGCTGTTGGGTAAGGAGTGAAACTTCAGAGTTGCTTAACTCTAGGCTAATTTATAGACCTTCATTGTCATCACTGTAACATTTTTCTATTTGAGCATCCACTTTATGTCTTCTGTAGGACAAGGAAGCTTATTTTTAAAAACCATACATAAAATACTTCTCTAAATTTCTTTAATGAAAACTCTGTTTTAAGATTGGATATGAGGTATATTTAAATATTCTCTACTCAGCTTATCTCCCTGGTGGTTTTTAGTTTCTCATAAAATCAGTACATGCTTACAAAAATATCAGTAGTGCATAAGTATATGAAATAAAAAGTAGGAGTGTTTATTTTCATGACCTGCCCATACTACACTCATTCCTTACGGATTACACATGTTAATATTTTGGTTTGTGTTCTCATTGGTTTTGGGGGAATGGACAAATAAAAATTTGTATTCTTGAAGTTTTAAACCTCAGCTTTCAAGGCTAAATTTCATAGTTTTTGTTTTGAGATGGGTGCTGGTGATTAACCCTTAAACCTTTCGCTTATTCCTTACAAGCTTTCATTTATTTTATCAGTTCTAATATTTGTAACCAAAGAAACATTAATGACACTGAATTTTTTTCCCCCAAACCTCATTCCGGATTGATGGAATGAATTTTCCATTTTAAAATTTGATATTAGGCTTGTCCACCGCTGACTTACCTTTCAGCTTTTTACACATTACTTTTTGCTTTTTAGTCTTCTTACTGGAGAAAAGCAAGTTCTAGTGCAACAGGATGCAGAGTACACAAATGAAGTGTTAATTTATCTAGAGAAATGGGGAAATAGTGTCGTTATAAAATTAGAGAGATGGGGTAGTAGAGGCAGAGGAAATGCTCAAATTTGCATTACATTTTATAAATGAATATGTTAAATTAGAATCATAAGATTTATTACAAGCAAGCCTGTAGGGAAAAGGCCAAGACAAAGAGTCTTTATGCTTTCTCACTAGCAAGTGAAATAGAGTCACATTTAGAAGTAAAACTATATTTAAAAAAAAAAAAGTAGATGATCACAAGACTGTGGTTCAAGTAATAGACTATGTGTAAAGTCTGATTTCCATGGCAAACACAGTTTTCTACAACAGACACTTACACAGATTTTTTTAATCGGGTACTTTTTTGTTTTTAATCCTCACCCAAGGATATGCTTATTGATTTTAGAGAGAGGGGAAGGAAGGTGGGTGCAGGGGAGGGAGAGAGACTTACTGATGTGAGAGAGAAACATTGATTGGTTGCCTCTCGAACGTGCCAGACCGGGGATCGAACCCACAGCCTTTTTGGTGTACAGGATGACTCTCCAGCCTGGCAAAAGTTCCAGGGCCAGGCACTTTCATTTTTAAGTTTACAAGTCAGTAGTTCTTAGAATTGTTAAAAATAGCCCTTTAAGTATTACAGATTCCTGTAATCTGTGATCTCATTGTCTTCTAAAATAAATGGACAAAGAAACTTATTTTATGATGGCAAGATAAGGAATAAGTACATTTAAACTGAATTTTTTGGTAATTTGTAAATATTTTATTTTTCTTTTGTCTAATGATGCAGTGGCTGGCTATCTTAGTGCTTTGCCTTCTTAAAATACCACAGTGTCAAAAGACTTCCCAGTCTTTTCAAGGTTCTTCATCATATTCATAATTAATTTGATTGCCTCTGGCTTTGTATTGCTAGCAAGAATAAATAAAATAATAAAGGACCTTTTGTTTCCACCAAACTTACGGTATTCAAGTAGGAATATTCCAGTTGCATGTTTCCGGTACCCTTTTTAACTTTTTCATTCTGTTTCTTTCCAGTGGCATGGTTGCTCTCTGATATTTGGTGTTGTAGATCATTTAAAACAACATTTGCTGACTGACCATACAAACCCAAACTTTCAAACTCTGAAATGTCGATGGAAGAACTGTGATGCTTTTTTCACTGCTAGGAAAGGATCCAAACAGGTACATCAGTGGGACTTGAGGTTGACCTGAATTCATTTGACCTTTGGGAGCCGGGTTTGGAAACCTTTTTTGCCTAGTTAGAATCTTCAGAATTACAATAAATAGGGAGAGTCTAGGCGGTTTTTCTTTTTGTTATTACTCAGAGATTTGGGGGATTAGCTTAATGAGATTTCAAATGAAGAGTGCTGGGTCTTAACCACCTTTTGTGGATGGATTGTAGAATGTATCCATGGACCTCTCCTTGTCTTTGACTTTCTCTTGTCCTTCTACCAACTTCTCTCTCATCGGTCCTTTTCCCTTTGTTCCTAGGATGCTGCAGGACACATTGAACGACATGCTGAGAATGACAGCAAAGTTGATTCGTGAAGTTTTTTGCCTCCCACGTTGGGAAGTCATTAGTTGAACTGATTTCACATTGTCCCCTCACACAGGTCACTCTGTTCCCTTCCCCCCGGGGAGCAGGAAGCAGGAAGCAGGAAGTGATTACCAGCCAGGCTTACACTAGCATAAGTCTGGGCAGCTCTATGGGATGATAGATTACACTTTAAGCTCTTGCTGGAGGTTTGTCAAATTTAAACAGATTTTAAGGAACTATAGTCCTCTGGAACAGCATGGCATATAGTAGTTAATGCTACTAGTGTTCTCCGGATGTTTATTAAAGATGCACATCTTAATTGGTGACCTAATTTGACCCTAATCATATTTTTATTGATTTCAATTTGCGATTTTTAGTTTATGTTCTTATGATGGTTTAAACCTATAGTCAGGCTGTTAAGTAGGTACCAGTTTGTTCAAATGCTAGATTTTTAGGATCAGTTTTAATTTTTCCAGTTGTAATAATGGGGTATCTAAATTGGAAGCAAATAATTCCCTTCTTAACAATTATGTTGAATATGTTTCGATATTGTCTTGCTTTGTAGGTGGACAGAGACGGCTTTACATGCTAAAGGGAGACAGGAGATTTTTAGCAACTAGCGTGACTGCTCTACTGACTGTATTTTAGGAGCTCAGACAGCAAATCACATAATGACAAGTCCCTCCAGACAGCACTACCTAGTGAACCTCCTGTGCAGGTTTTGCTAGAGTGCTTGGCTTGAGGCAGCATGCACACCCAATGTCCACCGTGAAATCTTGCGGTTAGACCTGACCTGGTACTCATGGCTGTGGGGATGGAGCTGGAGGTGTAGCCTTAACTCCCTTCCCAGTGACTGGCTCTCCAAGGCGACTGTGGGTGTGAAACCTTTCAGTTTGCTCCCTCACCAGCCCCCGTCTCTCCCATTCTCTAGCTGTGCTCGCACTGATGACAGCCGACAGGAACTTCCCGGGGCTTACAGGATGCTTTCCACTCACCTGCAGCCCCCAAGATGGGAGAGTTCGGATAAAGCGCCTGAATTCAGTTTTTAGGGCCTCAAATAGGCTTCTTTGAGACTGATTTCTAAAACCTTTGTCTTGCCTTCACCCCTCCACTAGCTGGGAAAGAAGAGTGGAATCTGGTGAAGATAGAGACTCTACCTGTCCCATGAGAGCAGTCACACTAACAAAGCCTTAGTGAGACTGCTTTGTTTTGGGGTTTTCCCTGGACTCTTAAGAGAAGCTATGGAACTGTTGATTTCCATTCTTTTGTTTCTGGATTCACAGAACTCTGAAAGATTCTTCAGAGATAAGAAGGGAGGAGAGCCCAGTGCCACCTAACCAAGCTTTGGGATGTGGCACCTGCTGTTTTCTAGAATTGCAGAGCATCCAGGTTTCTCTCCACTCCTGTTATGCACACACATCTATTCTCATGTCTTCTTCCCTTGGCTCTAGGACAGGGGAACATCACTGGGAAGTCACGGATAGGTTTCGAGAGGGTACGCGAGCCCTCTGAAGTTGTTTGCAAGACAAAGTATGTGTTCTTTTTTCCAGGGAAGGCTCTAGTGGTTCTTACTGGATCCAAAACATTGAGAACTAATATGGGAGCTACTACTAGATAATGAATGGCTCCACAAGCTCTTTACTTCTGTCTTTGTGAATGGGAAAACTTTTGTTGATTACATTATTGAGATTTACATACACAAGAGAGCAGAGAGGATCCTGTTGCATAAAGACTTTGTGCTGGTTCTCTGTGAGATTAAGAAGTCTTTTCCACCTCTTACCCCCATTTCCTGTACAGGTGACCAGAGAAGCTGGGCTGTTCTGTGGGTTTGGGAATGGTGATTTCCCAGGAAAGTATATTTGGATTTACTGCCAAACCTGGCATGTTTCTCTGGGCTGCAGTGAAGCAGCATTTACAAGTTGGCCGGGCAATGTGCTAGGAAAGCCTTACATGCGCTGTTGCATAGGTGTCCTGTCCTGCCTGAGGACGTGTCTGAAACGAGGAGAGTGGTGGAGCCTTTGTGGGGCAGGTGTTGGGCAATCGATTTGCAGGTAAAATCAGTAAGAACTGATTTGGGTTTCACTTTGGTAGAATTGTGCACAGTCTGCCTGCCTTCATGTGTATGAATGTTCCTTATATGTGTGTATGCACAGGGGCACCTATACTTGTAATACTTTTCCTCATTTTGCAAAAACTTTCTTTGAAGCAGTGGCAGTAATGTGTTTGTTTCAAGGATGTGTATGACTTGTTTAGCATCAGGTCAGTGTGTTATCATAAATGCAATGCTCGAGCCCTCTGTTTAGCAATAAATGCACCCTGAGCATCTTGGCTGCTTATGTATGGTTATGTGTTATTTCTTTTAAGTGTCTTGAAAGTTATGCAGAATTTTAGCTATTTTTAAGTCTTCTACAATGTCTTGACTGATTCTAGTCCTCTGTCCCCCACTCAGAGAAGAGCTATGGCTCAGGGATTTGCATTAACTCACATATCTAGTACTTTAAGAAAGGAAACTGTTACATGACCTGACAAAACCTGACTCATTTATTATAAGGAGTTGGAGGCCATTTTCTATAATGTTATTTTTAATTACATGTGCCTATTTCTAACGGACTGAAGCCAAGGAAACAATAGTGTAAATCCTTTTGTATGCATATGGTAGTGTCTTAATGGCCAAATGTTCTGATATACTATCAGTCACTTCAAGTTTTATCCTAAAGTTTTAATCAGGTTCAAAAGGTATTTTGGCATACACCTCTACTCAGTTATACAGCAGTTAAACATGCAAACAAAACTCTAAGAACAAAGACTTATTTTGACCTCATGTTACTTGAATTTAAGAGAACATCATTGCTAGTACCCTCCTGCTTTTGTGGGGAGAATTTTTTTTCTGTCTCAAGAGTTAGCAGTTGAGTGTTTGACTTGCTTACGAGTTACAGGCAGTATCATTGCTGTTTAAGTAATTATTTGCCTAACAAATGTTTTTGTTTCTTTGATTGTTTTTGAGGGGTAGATTATACAGTGGACAATTTTAGTGACTAGGTATGTGGATGATTTGGTGGGAGTAGGTGTACAACACTTAATGCAATGGTATGGTATGTTTTATGGAAGAGAATTCATTGGAGGGGAGATCAAAGTATATTGTGAAGTGAGATTTGAATTGCACGTTCCCTCTGGTTTTTTCAAATAACTGCAATTAATATACTCTGGCTTATCAATTTTGTTTCTGTAACCTGAAGGAGAGTTTTTAGAACTGCCAGAAAGGCCATGCCTGCCACATTGATAAATTAGTGACTATATCCCTGCCCCAAATCATCAGGACCCTCAGGGTTGCAAAAAAAGGCTGTCTAATGACTAGGATAGAAGCTGTGGTGGAGGTGATTTCGGCTATACCGAGTTCCGTATGCAGGCGGATATGAAATTCAGATGTAAACCGAACCTACTACTTATCAGACAGTAACCTCTAACCTCACCTCCAACTCTCAAGGATGTGGCCCTGCTGGGTCACATAGCCACTAAAATTTCCCAGACTGGCTATGAATTCAAGGTGGTAGCCCAACTGGATTGGGGAGGAGGGAAGTCAAGGAGGAAAGGCTATTGAAGATCTCCTGCTTAAGAGAAATACATGCCCTAGAGCTGCTCCAACACCCCTGGTATTTGAATTTTTTATATTGAATATGGATTAGAAGAATGAAATCAGATGACATTTGACTGCAAAATTGTTTATAAGCAAATAGCTTAGCCTTCTTACATTTTGGTATAAACCTGTGAACTTCATAACTTTGTAAAGCAAGGTATAAAGCAAATACAAGAGGAAAATAAAGTACTTTTACTAATTGTTTACTTTTGTTACCTTATCTGCACATTCCTAGCCAACCTTTTCTTTTCCATGTTGGTATAGAGACTAAAGAAAATGGGTGAAAAACACAAGCGATTATAAATAAGACACACATGAGAGCCAGATAAGTTTGGCAAACAGGTACTCTTAAGGATTTGTTCAAGGTCATATGCAGAGGTCAATTAGTTAATGGAGGAGCTAGGATTAAAAACTACATTCTTGCTCCATTACACTTAGGTAAGTGACCCTCCAGTTATAGGTGACCCACTTATTCTTGTTCCATATACCAACAGCTATTACCCTCCCTTTCCTCATATATCTTGGACAGTATCTGAGTGATTTCTATGGTCAAGAAATAGCGACAGGCATGAGTAAAGTGGGATTCGAAGTTTGTTTGTGTATGTGCGTGTTGTCCATTGGTGTATTCGGAAACTAGGGCTCTCTGTATGTGACAGCTGCGTGTGAGAATGGACACTACGGAGCACTGCAGTGGCTGATACCCAAATGTGAGGAAACAGAACACAGTAGTACCCGCCATACGCATGCCTTTATTTAAATCAGCTTTTTTCAAAAAATGCAGCCAAACTTCTCAGTCAGACAACCCAAAGTATCCAGCTCACTTTTATTGAGCTAGTTTACCCCATAACGGGCCCATCCTGAAACAGTCAGACCCAAGTGCTAGTTTGATTACTGTCACATGGGTGGGAGGACAGGAAGGTGATAGAGGGTGCTAGCTTAGGAAGTACTGAGCGCCACTGGCAAAGGCTTCTGTGAACAGCCTCGGGCACGCTAAGGAGGGCCTTTGCTTCAGAGCTGAGGCTGCTCAGGTTCCAAGCAAATCTCTCAGTTGGGCTACAGCTAGCTGAGGCAGACAGACACTTGCCAGCATGTGCAAAGGGACAAAGATCCTTAATGAAAGGGTCAGTTTGGGCATGAAAGATGGACAGATGCCCAGAGGCTCAGTGGGGAGTGCAGTAGAGGAGGAACAAGACCGATGAGGCGACTGGAGGCCTGTTGGGGGTGCAGCTACCGCGCCCTCTGAGCTAAGTGGCTCTAGCTTGGGTGGGTGAAGTTGAAATCCTAGGTGATCCTGCAAGGCCTTGGCTGAGGCCAGCTTGGTTCAGGCATACATGGTGAGCTGCAGCCACTGAAAGAGGAAATGCCAAGATCAGACTGCAAACAAGAAGCAGGAGACAGGCCCTCGGGATCTTACAGGGCAATGAGGAAGGCACAGGCCCAGCATGCCTGGGACGGTACGTGTTTTCCAGCATAAAGTCCTCTTAGGAACTGAGGACCCTTTGGAGTACACATTTTTTACTGTGCTCCCCTTTGTGTTCCTCTCCTGTCCCATCCCTCCTCCACCATTTGGAAGTGAAGACAACACAGTTGGTCTAGTCTGCCTCATTGACTCCCTGAATTTTAAGGTCCGGGGGAGTATACTGCTGCTTGCAGGCTTTACCTCTAGAACGTTGAGTTTGATGATACCGTCACCATCCTTGTCAAATGCATTAAAGGCTCCTGTGTGGGAGAATGAATACAGACTGGAGGCCACAGACTCGCCCCCCTCCACTACTGTAATTTTTCTTAAGAGGACCATGTTCTGCCAGGCAGAGCATCGCCAATAGCCTTCCCTCTGCCAACCCATTCTGAGCCTGAAAAGGGCTTTTTGCCTTTGTCGGCCCGGAGAGTAGATTGGCAGGTGATCAGGCTGAGATTCCAACTGCCACAGCTCTCACTGCGGGAGAGGGGCAGGAAGGGCATGAGAGCACGGCAGCGTAGCCCCCCACTTACTGAACATGCCCTCCAGCCTGACGAAGCAGCAGATGAAACTGTCGAAGTCTATGTTCATGTATTTGTCTGCATACCGCATGGTGATGATATCGTAGAGCTGGCTGTTGAGGTGGAACCCTGTGGAGAGAGCACTTGAGAGGAGGAAGTAGAGCCACGATCCTTAGGCCTGCCTGCTGTTTCCCCTGCCTTTTGGGAAAGGCAGATGAGAAGCCCTTTCTCCAGAAGCGCCCAGTGGCCGTTAGTCCTCTCCTCCCCTTCCTGCCTCCACCAGCTCCAGTCCACAGCCCAGCGACCCGCTTTTCTGCCCCACCTGCATCATTGACTGCATTTCGCATTTCATAGCTGTTGATGGTGCCAGATTGGTCGGTGTCGTAGTGTTTGAAAATTTTCTGGCAATAGAAAGTTTGAGGACAGCGGTTATGCACTACGCCCCTGAGTCAACCTCCTTCTCTCCCATGCTTTGTTCTCTCCCCACCTGCCAGGCTTTGATCTTCTTCCAGAGGTGATGGAACTCTTGCAGGTTCAGTCTCCCAGAGCCATCTGTCTGGAGGGGAGGTCAGGGCTACAGGGTACATGTAGCAAAATCCCCCTGGATCGGGAGGGGGTTTCTAGGGGCGTCTGCAGGGAAGGCAGCCCCGTAGGAAGGCTCTGCCCAGGATATCCTACCCACTGTCCGGTATCTAATGCCCTGTCCTGGTATTTAACCTTCCCCTCCATACCTCCCCAAAGTTAGTGTCTATGGTTCGGAGTGGTGTCCCAAGAAACACTTTTGCTTGAGCAGGAAAGAGCAAGGGCCAGGGGCTGGTTACAACCCAATGGCCTTCCCAACTCGTACCTCCTCCAATAGCCACTTTCAGACCAGCAGCGAGGAGGAGGTCCTGACTCAGGACCTCCTTAGGTCTTTCCTTGGCCGTGAATTTGGGCCCCTGTGCCTGACTGGGCACCCCTCATTGTTGCCCTGGCCCCCTGACAGAGGGTTGGGAAGGGTGGCAGTAAGGATACGTCCATGAGAGCAATCATGCTACGGCAGGACTCCAGCGTGAACCCTTGGGTCTTCAGGTCCTTATCTGGGAAGTTAAAGAAGAGTGAGGAACTACATTAACTGGTGTGTGCACATACACACACACGCACCCCAATCCTGCATATACAATGTGAGCCACTCACGCTTGTTCACAACTGTGTTAAGGATATTCTTGAGCTCATCAGCACAGATCTCCATGTCCTGAGGAGGGAGAATCATGGTTCAAGAGTACAGCAGCTGGTGGAGCGGAGGCTTTGCAAAATGAATCCCTGTTGTCTGTGTTTGCAAAGTCCCTACCAGCGCTATACTGTCAGAGGGAAGCTGGGGCTTTCTGTGGAAGACAGGCATTGCACCCTCAGCCACCCATGCTGCGGGGGGGCATCTCAGAGCAAGGAGGCCTCTGAGCCACCCGGTGGGACGTTCATCTAAAAGTCAAGACTTGTGGGTTTCTGTGCTACATACAGACATCCCTGGTTCCCACCAAAAGCCAAAATGAACTCTTCTGAGCAAGAATGAAATAACTGGTCACTTGAGCAGTTAAAAAGGGAAGGAGTGTATGGGAGTTGGGGTTGGAAGTACTCACATCACCCGCAATTTGCCTGAAAATATTCCGGAAGTGTTGCTGTTCTTCACTTTCCTGGTCAGTGTTGCCAGGCCGTGGCTGTGGAGACACAAAGGAAAACTGGTTCACAGGGATCAGGGACATGGGCTGACCCGTGAGGAAAGTCCCTTCTAGGCTGAAGGAGCCAGAGTGCCCTGGTGAGCTGGAGTGAGAACCATCCAGGCGCCCGCGGCCTCTCACTCCACACCTCCCCAGCCCAGACCCTCCAGGCAGAGGAGCGGCATTAGCCACACAGACGTGTAGACAGCCCCACGGTCCGCTTTCCCCCATCCCCACCGCTAGGGCCCTCTCCTGCTGTGAGCCTGACTGTCCCAACCAAATGAGCCCCACCAGGACCAAGCAGGCCAGGCCATTGTGGCACCCCCAGCTGCCTCTGTCATCAAGGCCAAGTCCTCAGAGGACTCCTTGCCCCACTCCATTGTATGGGCATTCTGGGATAGAGGTGGTGGCCCTGCATTTGTCTGTGGACTTTTGTCCCTTAGCCCCACCTCCACTCATCGTTATATGACCACCTCTGCCCACTCCAGTCTGACACCCTGCCTGGAGCTCTGGAGGGCTCCATTTCTAATGTCAGCCTCTTCTGTGCTCCTGTTCCTTCTCCCCGATTGTCAGGAGCTTGAGGACACCAGGAAACAGGAGGTGCTCTGGCTCAGGCTCTGCCTGCCCCTCCCCTCGTTGTCCACCCTGGGGGGCTCAGCCTGTCCTTCCCAGGCCTGGGACTGCCTTGGTGGGGCCACCAACCCCCAAGATGTTCACTCAAGCAGCATCCCAAATTTTAGGAGAACTTGATGAAAGGTCAGTGAGATAAACCCAAACCTCTAGATGTTAAAGGGATACTCCACCCCTGCGACCCTTCCAACCTGGGCACCCTAAGTGCGTAGAAGACCCCAGGGTGTGCTGACCACCCCATTCATGCCACATGCTCAGAAACCTGTGGGGATTTCTCTTGTTTATCAGGGCTTGTTTTGTCTTTGCCCTCTTCTGATTCCTGGTCCACACTCAGTTCCTTGTTGCTGTTTGCTCTGTCCGAAACGAAGATGATGGGCTGGAGAGAGGAGGGAAGCAGGAGGGGGAGGAAAGAAGCAAGAATTACAGGCTGCACGGGCACTTGGAGGCAACCCCCCCCAAGCAGCTGGTCCAATGAAGAGGGAAAGAGCAGTCAGGAGCTCTTGAATCTTAGTCCAAGCTCCATTCTGCCACTAACCTGCTGTGGGGAAAGTCTCTCTGGACCTCAGTTACTTATCTCCTCATGATAGAGTTATGAGGGTTAAGAAAGCTAGTGAACACATGTGAAAATGCTAAGAATGCTAAAAGGAACATGATCCAGTGCAGTGGTTTTCAAGTAATTTGTAGACTTTTTTTTAAAAATGGAAACTCTTCAAATTTAATTTCCCCAGAAGCCTAGTGTATGTAAAGTCATTAAAAATAGAACTTTTCCGCTTGACGAAGGGGGCAGAGCTCTATTCTCTCCGTGGCCCTACATCGCCATGGCAGTTACTGAGGCATCTCCAAGGACCCTCTAGGACTCTGCAAAGGACAAATCAAAAACAGGACTCTGATTAGTGGTATGGGCCATGGGTGAGAAGTCAGGACACGGGGCTGCAATCCCAGCCCTGCCATCACGCGCGAGAAATACCCTCTCTGGCTTCAGTTTACTCATCCATTAGTGTGGATAATAAATCCTGCCTTGTGCTCCTCATAGGGTTCTTGCAGGGGTCACATGAGATACCAAACGTGAAAATGCACTGCAAAAATACTTTAGAGGCTACACAAATATCAGGGATGTTTTCAAAACATGCTCATGCAAAAGAAGAGGACACGGAAACGCGGAAAGCGGCTGCCACGCTACATCAGGCCTGGTGGCGCTGTGCGCCCTGCAGGGAAAGCAGAGAGGAGGGCTAGGCTGGAGGGGCCCGTGGCATCAGTGCAGAGTGCAATGGGGCACCCGAAGTCCCTCAGAGCAGAAGAGGAATCTGGTCTCTGAGTCCCCATCCACCTTTCCGCGCTGTTGGTCTAGGACAGCAAGAACGAACAAACCTGTGGAAACGGGTCCCCCAGCTTGGGCCCCTAGCTGGCTCCTGAAATCCTGGCTTGCCCTGCCTTCCAAGCAAAAGGTCTTGCTCAAGCAGCTGAAGCTCATGGGATCCCAGAGCAATGGGGTCACAGTCCGAGGGGGGATATGAGCCCATGCCTGCACCTATTTCCAGGCCCAAGTGTGGACCTGCACAGCACAGGCTGCGGAGTGTAACGGGCCTGCACGAGAGAGGTCAGGGCAAGAAAAAATCAGTTTTGGAGCAGACAGATATGGTTTCCGGTTCCAGTTTTCCACACTCATTATTTGTGTGTCTTTGGGCAAGTTGCTTCACTTCTCTGAATCTTTATCCTCACTTATAAAGGAGGAATAATGACAGCACCTACCTTGTAGATACTGTTGTGGTTGAAAACCATATTTTAGCCCAGCACGATGCCTAATGCATGGCAGGTGCATGATGGATGCCAGCTGTGGTCTGCACCAGCACCAGCACTAGCACTTGGAGGACCTGTCCGATGTATCCTTCTAGATGCTGTCATAAACACTAACATTCAACACTGTCTGATCACCTGTGGCTACTGCCCCATGGACTCAAGGATGTCCAAGGTCAGTCATTTCTGGGTGGTGCTCTGGGCGGTCAAACCAAAATTCTATAAGGAATAACCACCATTGGAAGCATTACTGCCCTGGAGACTGGGGGAAGTCATAGGGTAAATGGAGCAAGGATGGAGCAGGGGGAGTTTGAGCTGCTAAACAACTGTGATCTTAAGTTCCCAAAGTACACAGGACACAGGGTCTCTGGTCACAGAGAAAGCTTTATCTGAGGTCCTTGAGATGTTCTTGGCACACATGGTCACCTTTAGCAATGGTGTCCTTACAGCAGGGTGAATGTAACCCAGACAGCCAGGAGGGGCTGTCTGAGGCCCTGGTGTATCGGATGACTCCCCAAGACCCCAGGAGGGAAAGCTGCCCGGGTAGCTCATTCTTCCCCCCGCCCCGCCGCCTGAGCTAGTCAAGTTGAGCAGCCCCCCTGGGGCTGTGAGGGAGGAGGTCTCTCTCCCTTTGCCCTTTGCCATTGGGACCCAGGACTTAGAGGTGACCTAGGATCAGAGGGAGAGGTCATTGTCTAGAAGGGGGTTTGTAACAGGCTTCGCCTTTGCAAACTGTGACTTAGTCCCTCTAGATAGCCTCTCCCACCCCTTCCCCAGAAGGCTGAGGAAAAAAAGGAGGAGTCAGGAGCAGACAGGGAAGAGAGGAGGCGGGAGGAGCTGTCCTGTTTACAGAGCAGGCAGCTGGCACCCAAGACCCTCACTCTGCATGGAAACCGTCACACAGCTATCCCACTCTATGCCCTGGTGAAGAGACCCTGTTGCCATTCCCCCAAAGAATCCAGCCCTGCTTAGCAGAGCCAAACCCCACTTCTGAGAAAGATGGGCTGCTCCTTTTGGTTTTTGCAGCGCCCCCCACCCCCGCCCACTCACACACATCAGGCCTAGTTTCACTGGTTGGCCATGCTCTCTCCCTCATGTGAGAGGCAGGCAGTGCGGCAGTCAGTGGTGGTTCAGAGCACAGACTCTGCACCGGGTCCAAGGATGGGCTCTGCCACTTATCGGCTCTGTGGCTTTGAGTAAGTTAGTCCATCTGTCTGTACATTTTCTTCCTTTGAAAGTGGGGATAAGGACAGTACCAATCTCAGAGGTTGCTGAGAGGATTGAGTTTATCCACAGAAAGCACCTAGAGAGTGCCTGGTACATCGTCTTCATGCAGTAAGTGTTGGCTCTCATTGTTCTGCACCCACAGCTGCAATGGGGAAGGGGGTAGGGGCAGCGGGGGAAGAGGCAAGTCTGGAGCGCATGCGCTCACACACACATGCACAAACCTCTGTGCTGTCTACCCACTCACCCTGTCACACCCACCTTGGGTTTTTTCTTTTTCTGCACAAGGAAAGGAAACAGTGAATGCAGATTAAATGAAAAGCACTTTTCCAGAAAATCCACTGCCTTTGACTTCCCTGTCATCTGGTTCTCGGCTTTAGGTGGGTTCTGGGGTCTAGAGAGCCAGGTCGCAGGGAGCCAGAGCAGCCTGGAGGGTGAAGGGAGAAGGGAATTCTCCAGGCCCCAAGACTGGCAGCTGCTGTGGCTTCATTTTTAGAGTTCACTCTGTTATCAGACACAGCTAAGGGAAGGGAGCTTCTACCTGTTCTGTATTTTTTAATGAAGTTAGTTTCTAAAACACTGAAAAAGTAGCTAACCCAAACTGGCCCCAAAATGAATTCTGTTTGATGTACAGAGTTTGGGGTTTTTTGTTTATTTGTTTGTTTGTTTTTGTTTTTTAGCAAATAACATAAAGAAACTTAATGGAAATTAGGTTTGGGGATTTCTTTTGTAAAATGAGACCAGGAGTCCTGCCTACACGGGCGGCCCCCTGTGGCCCCAACCCGGCAGAACGGCTGCTGTCTGCAGCCCCCAGCTGACACAGGCGCCTCCGACACAGAGGCCAAGTGTCAGCTGAGGACTGCAGGCCATTGCAGGGACACCAAAATCCCTGCACCTGCTTGCTCTACTCAGTAAGGTGACATGCCAGCTCCCATAAGCTTTTGGGTTTGCAGCTCCTGGTGAACACTGTACACTGATGACCGACGTCCAGAAGGTAAGAATAGCGCCAAGTGCACTTCATACTAAAAATGGTGCCTGCGATCACTTAGAAGGCACTTGGAGATCTGGCGCTGGTACAGGGTCAGGATTAGAACCATGACTGTCACTACCCAGAAGACAGTTCAGTGGGGCATTTGCCATCCTCTCGTTGGCCCAGGATGCACCCACAGAGCACAAGGGACTGTTTACTAACCAGGACCCAAAGGCCCAAGACTCCTCAACATAAAGAGACCCCAACAGACACCAACTCTGTGCTGACTCTGGGCCTCAATCCTCTGGGGACAGCTCTCAGCATGGCGGTTGGGGAGAGGGTCTGAGTTTGTGTTCAAAGACTCTGGCCTCAAGCCTTACTTAGCAAACTTAAGGACTCTGAGAACTCAAGGGAGCCCTTTAACCTCACTTTGCCTCCACTTACTTCCTTTAAAACCAAGGGTAATAACCTCATGTCAGCTCAGAAATCTTGCAAGGATCAGGTGAGATAGCACATGTGAGAAGCACCTTGTGAGGTATAAAAGCATAAATAACAACCACTATTTGAGTGCCCATGTATGTCCGACACTTCACATCCATGATCTCATTGATTTAAACCTCACAAAAGCCTTGCAAGGCACATGCTGTCTTCATTGTTAAAGAGCAGGAAATGGAATCAGGAGGTTTATGTAGCTCACCCAGGCCACCCAGCCCCGGAGGTGTGGGACCGCGATTTTGATGCTGACTGCCAAGCTGGTGTCCTCTTCTCTCTGTGTGAGCTTATGCCTCATAATCCAGTGTTTGCTGCTGCTCTTATCATCCCTTCCTGTAGCCTTGATCCCTACCTCTAATGGTTCAAACTGCTTCTGCCCTCTAGGACTCTCTTCTGTACTTCCCAGGCCCTGGACTGACTAAATACCTCCAAAACTGTAAGGCCCACCCATTACTTCAGGCCATGCCAAACAGAAGTTGCCGTAACATGGAGTGATCGCTCTACACGCTCAGACTTCCATCTCCCTCTGCCAATGCCCACTCTCCCCTCCACCACCTAGCTCACCCCAGCCCTCCTCCCACTTAAGAGCTAAACCACTCACCACTGGCCGATCCACGGAGATTGTATTTTCAGCTTCCCTGTGAGGAACACAAACATGAAGGGGGCTCAGTGTCATCGGGAGCAAACAGGAAGCACAGAGAGAATTTGCTCAGGTCACATGACCTCTCAGAGCTAAGTCAGGACTGAACTCAGGAGCAGCCTAGGAACCAACAAGGACCAGTCCCACGTAGGCACCATTCCCAGCATCCAAGTGTAGGCACAGGGTTCTCGTTGGCTTTGCCCAGAGCGCCCCAGACGCATGACCCAGCCACTTACTCACAGACCTTGCGCTTCTTTCAGGGACAAGGTCAGAGTGGCCGGGCCTAGGAACTCATCTGTGCTGGCCAATCAGGCAGGATGTGGCCTTGTTGGCTTGCTTGGCCACCCTACCTAAAGTTCAGTCACCCCCCAATACCTCCTATACCTCGTCCCTACTTTATTTTTCCTCCTTATCACTCATCTAAATCCAACATACTATATGTACATCTTTTCCTATATATTGTTGACTCATGCTAGGATGTTAATCTCCACGAGGGGAGGGGTTTCTTTCTGTATAATTCACTGCTCGAGCCTCAATAAATATCTGTGGGATGACTGACTGACTGACTTACTGAATGAATGAATAGGGAAGATGCGGCCAACGGCTCAGGGGCGGAGGAAGAGGCGCCGCTTAGTCAACATATCCCAGGACTCCTGGCCGAGACCGTCCAGCTGCCTCGTGCCACCAGTCTCTGGAAAGGGCCATGCAGGCACTTAGGGGCAGGTGGGGAAAGCAGGGCTGGGACTCACTCAGAGAGGTTCCTCTTTTCAGAGAAGACCCGAAGGATGAACTCTCCCTCCTGGTGGGGCTCATAGGTGGAGGGCACGATGACGTACTCGCTGGGAGGCAGGCGGAAGCGCTCGGACACCTCCCGTATGTTGATGTAGGTTTTACTCCTGGCCTTAGATGCGTTGTACAGGAAGAAGTCCTTCTGCAGGTGCTGCTTGTTCCCATGCATCTGAAGGAGAGAAGAGCCCCAGGGGCCTGAGCTCCTCGGGAGGGACACCCTGTCCTTCTCACAGTCCCCACAGACCCAGGGTTCCCTTCCCAGCTCCCAGCCACCCAGTTCACAGTCATGACCTACCTACTTCCCTTTCCCAAGGCCTCAAATAGCCCAAAGCCCCTGGAGCTCCCTACCCCGTTTCCTCTTCCTTTTCTATTGTGATTCAGAAGTGAAGGCCAAGTCTATCATTCCCACACTCAGGATTACTTACCGGAATGGCTGCCAGCCAACTCCGATCACCTCCAGGCCGGGCAAGGGCCCCAAGGAGGCAGGAGGGCCCTTAGCTAGGGTCAGAGGGAGGCACTTCCTCCATCCCAAAGAGGCCCATGCCCCAGTGCCCCTCAGAATGTGTCTGTGTGACTATGTGTGAGTGTGTAATTGTATGAGCATGAATGTGTATGAGTGTGAGCAAGCGTGTGTGTGAGTCTCCGGAGGGAAGGGGGTGTGGCAGTCAGGACGTCCTGTGCCTGCTCTGGAGTTCAGGACGTGAACAAGGCCCTGTCCCAGCATAGTCCTGCCCACGAACCCCACCAGGAAGTTTCCCGATGTGCCACAGACAGATACAGGAGCCCCAGGCAATGCTGCACACAGCTGCTGGCTGCTGCCACTTCCATACCTCTTTGGGAACCTTGAGGAGAAACAGAAAGAGAAGACACTCAGATTCTATGGATCTCAGATCTGAATGGAGACAAAAAGCTTGTAGGAAGGGAACAGGGTGAATACTTAGAAGTCTGGCTCCCCACGTACCCTGCTGGCAGCCCCGGCCCCACCGTACTTGCCACACCATGGTTTTTTAAGGAGTGGATACTCCTTACAGATACCTAAGGTGTTCTCACATGGTGAGCCTGATACCAGGAGTTCTGGGGGTCACTGAGTGTCAGGGAAGCTGGAGTTCCTCCCTCGGAAGGCCTCCTCCCTGAGGAGGTGTGTGTTTCTTGGGCTGAAGCTGGTCATACCTCGTAAATGGCGAAGCCGATGGTAAAGAGGTTGGCTCCCAGCTTCCGGTCCTTCCGCCGGTTCTTCTGCATCAGGGCCACCAGGAAGCTGCAGACCACCTCTGAGTCCTCGGGGTCATCGTCCTCCTCCAGGAGCTTCAGACGGTACTGCGGGTTGGTCCAGAAAGTGTCTGTGCACCCCAGAAAGAAAAGGTACATCAGATCTGCCTCTTGGAGAAAGGGCAGGAAGGGAAATAAGACAGAAGGAACCTATTTATCTTTGCCTCCCACATTTAGGTACTCAATAAATATGGAAGGAGTGATTCAGGCATTGGTCTAATGTGGGGGGTAGCTGGCAGGTAGCCTATACTTTATACAGATGGAGCTGCCCTGATTGGCTTTGTGCTCCCTCCTTCCTCTCTGAATTGTCATTCTCAGTCTTTGCTGATGGCTTTGCTTTCCTTACCTGTCCCTTTAATATTGTTGATTACCGGGATTAGGTCCTAGACCCGTTCTCTTACCCCACTGCCTACACGCAGATGATGTCTGAGCTATAGGTAGATCCCAGTCTCCATCTCTCTTTTGACTGCCTCCCTCCTTTCCTTCCTATCTCCTTTTTTCTCCTTTTCCCCCTCCCTCCTTTCTTCCCTTCCTTTCCCTTGCCTCCCTTCCCTTCCCTTCCCTTTCCCTCCTCCCTTCCTTCCTTCCTTCCTCCCTTCCTTCCTTCCTTCCTTCCTTCCTTCCTTCCTTCCTTCCTTCCTTTCTTCCACAAATACATATTGAGTCCCAAGTACCATTCAAATCTATGCATTCAGCTATTTTATACATCTTCACCTGGATATTCCACAGGTGTCTCAAACTTTCCATGTCTCAAACTAAACTTTCTTCCCTACAAGCCCACAATCAACTCCCACCAAAAACAAATGACACACTGGTGTTTTCTCATGTTCCTCACATTGCAACATTGACACCATCCACCAGACCCTCAAACTGTGAATCTTGAAGTCATTCTTCATTCTTCCTTCTCCATGTTACCCAATACCTTCTCCCCTAAGCCCTCTTCCCTCCACCTCCACTGCTCCTGACTTGGCCCGGGAGTTCACAACTTCTGGCTTGAACTCTTGCAGTAACTGCTAACTCCATCCTCCAGCCCCATTCTTAGCATTACAAACACAGTATTATTCTGACACAATGTCCTGTTTAAAAGTTGTTACCAACTCCCCATTGCAAACTCCTCAGTATGGCGGCTCCCTTCTCAGTGAAACAGGGAGGTTGTAAAAATAACGTATGTCTGGGACTTAGTAGAGAAACACGGCAAATGCTAGTCAACGTTATTCCACCTGGAACTTGTTCTGCTCTGACCCCGCCCCCACGCCGAGCTTCTCCCACCTGGGAAGTTGCGGCAGCCACCAGCAGAGCAGCCCCTCACCCAGCGGCCCTCGTTCACGGACACCGTCCAGGTCTGAAGCTTGTCAGACTCCAGGGCATCGGCTGTGAGGTTGCAGATCTCCAGCTTTGTGAAATGGTAGATGAAATCATCATACGACATCCTGAGATGTTGGAAGAAGAGAGACACACATATGGAAGGCTGGGAAAAGTAAATCTCTGGGGCTAACATAGTCCCATAAAATAGTCCAGTGGAACTTGGTCACAGTCCCAGAAAGGACTCTGTCCTCCCTTTTTTAGGGTAGACACTGTCAATTTTGGTGTATCCACTCCAAGTTTGAGTCATCTCTTGCAATAATGACTCAAATTCATGTGTCCTTGATGGGAGAGCCCAGCAGCAATGCAGTTAGTTCTCCAAAGAGTTACTGTGTGCCCTGCCCTGGGGCCCAGGCACCATGCTAATTATGAGAGAGAGTTGGGGAAAGACAACTAAGCAAACAGTTTCAAGGGTGATGGGTATGACAAATAAATAATTCCAGTCCTAGGGAAGACAAAGGGTCCTGAAGAAAGTCCCCTTTTAAGATGAGACTTGCAGGCTGAGTAGAAATGATCTGTGTGAAGGTGAGGGTGGCACTGGGTGAGCAGAGTAAGTGGAGCTTCCTTGGCCCAGGAGACCACTCTGCGAAGGCTGGGGAGCAAGTGTCTGGAGCAGCATGCGCAGTGGAGGGCACAGGGGCGGCGGGAGCCACGTGATGCTGGCTGGTCCCCGGCTTGGTCATCACTGTGACCTGAGAAGCTACTTTGAGCACCTCATCCTTGCTGGGCCTCCAGCTGGAGAAAAGGAACAGGGCCCAGATCTCCCAAGGGCTGGAATCTGACGGCCTCCCTCCGGGAATGGAGGTTTGAGATTTCAGCTCCTGCCCCACTCCTCACCCTTTGGGGTCCTCCTCAGTCTTGAACTCACCAGAACTCTCCATCCTCAGTGACCTGGTTCTGCAGACGGGCCTTCTCATCTTTGTCCACAAAGCCCCAGTCCTTCCATCTGGAGGGGAAATGGAGGAATTATAGAAGGAAGAAAGGAAGGCCTGACCTAGGTTGGGATAGGAAGGATCAGAGAAATACAAAGAAGTTCAAAGAGTGACCTATCCATCTCCAAATTACAGCCAGCGTGAGCCATCAACACCCAAATCTGATCTGACCCCCCTCACTGTAAACCCCAATCATGGCTTTCCACCAGCCTCAGGATTAGAATCAAACTCCTTCAATGGGTTTATAAGGGATTGACCCTTCTCTGGCTGACTCTTTCACCTCTCCTCATACTTCAGTTTAGGAGGTGGGCTCTGGAAATAAATAAACTGAGATTCCAATTTAACAATAACCAGCACCAGCTATAGGACCATGGATAAGTCACTTAACCTCTCTTAGCTTCTGTTTTCTCAGCTGTAAAAGGAGAATGATTGTATGAGCAATATAAGAAATAATGCATGTGACACTTGTAGAACAGTGCCCATCATCTAATGAGTGACTGTCCGAGATTCAAAGAGAAAGACCAGGGGAGTAAACATCTCATTTCCCCTGCCAGCCTGGGAAGCAACCTAACCTGTGTTTTTAAAGGCTGGGCAGTTTTACACACTCTCCCTCCTGAAGAGTGAGGAAATGAAGCACATTTGTGTTTTGGGCACACTGAGGAGAACAAAACTAAACTGGGTTGACCCCAGAAAGGTAAGCGATTGAGGAAGTGCTTAGAATCAGGGAAGACTGAAGGGGGAAAGTCCAGAGGCCCGAAGCAGGGACGCAGTGGGATGGGGAGTCTCCCCTCAAGTGACCAGGTTCACTTGTGAGCAGTCCCTGCAGTGGAGGCCTTGTCAGGAAGTGGGTTAAAGCTGGACACCAAGCTCTGAGTCTGAAAAACACAGCGAGGATCCCTGGAGGTGACTCAGCCAGTGGGGCAGACAATTGATTGGGCGCCAAGGACCCAGAGCATACAGCCCACTCCTGATGCCACTCCCTTCAGGCGATCTTTTCCTACCTTCCCGCCCTACCCAACCCAGGAGAGGGGATACCTCTTTGTGACCCTTACCATTGGCATTTATCTCAGTTATTATTAGTGCTTGTTTGTCCTTCCCACTGCACCTTAAAGTCGACAGGGGTGGGGCCTATGTTTCTATGTTCCTTTCTAAGTCCCTAGACAGTGGTATGGGGC
This sequence comes from Pteronotus mesoamericanus, assembly GCF_021234165.1. Lineage (NCBI taxonomy): Eukaryota > Metazoa > Chordata > Mammalia > Chiroptera > Mormoopidae > Pteronotus > Pteronotus mesoamericanus. The sequence continues at coordinate 22,385,194 of NW_026555065.1, forward strand.
CTAGCACCTACTCATCACTGAGGGAGTAAGGCTTTGTGGCATGGAGAAGTGAAAGAAACGGTAGGAGACAAGGACTTGCACCTTTTCACAGTCTCTTGAGGGAGGAATATCCCCAGTGCTTAGACCTGTGTCTGCTATTCAGTAGGTGCTTGGTAAGTGAATGGCTGAATGAACCAGTAATTTTGGTGTCTTGGGAAGAGAGGTTCATTGAGGTAACCCTGGGAGCTGGCGGGCACACACAGCCCGGGTGTGGTCCTTCCCAGCTGCTGAGTCCTGCTCTCCCCTCTTGGGAGTAACAGGGGAGCTCAAGGAGCTGCCCTCCATTCTGTAAGGCAGTCAGTCAGGGGTAGGACCATAAGGCTTTGTACATGTGCTGGAGTCTTTATCGTAAGTTTCCCACGTTTGCAATTTTTGCTGCGCCACCCCCCCACACCATATTGCCCTTAGTGATGAGCAGTAAAGTTCTTTCAAAGGGCCTGTGCCCCTTTTTATGGGGACAGTCAGGGAGAGGAAATCTTAGCGCTGACTAAGCACTCTCTAGACATGATCACATTTTCTCAAAGAGAAATTACTTGTCTAGTCTAGACCCCCGCATTAAGACTCCTCTCCTACCTGGACCTAATCCTTGCTTTCTAGAATCTTCCTTTCCAGCCAATGGCCACCAGCAAGCTTTCTGGCTCCTAGGCTTCTCGGGGTCCTCTCCTGGCCCTTCCCTGGAGCCCACAGACCCTCTTCTCTTCTGGGGATCATTGGTTTGGAAGGTAATTTTAGCCCTAGCAGTTGTAGTACTCCTGTGGCTTTGTACCCAACCCAGCCTCATCCCAGGCCCTGTTGTCTGTGCTCGTGGAGCCCCCCCCACCTACCCAACACTCCAGGAGCCGCTCCACTCCACCTGGCCCCAGGGGTTCCGCAGGCGCACTAGCTTCACCTTCTCATCTTTGAATGTGGTCTTGGGCAAAAGAGAAATTGTGATTACACTCTGGAGCCTTTCCGGAAAGGGGGTCTCCTGTCTTTCCCTGAGGGCTGGGATGAGGATGGGGAGAAAATTCCGTACAGGGGGCCGCCCTGCCTGGTCCTGCTCAAGGAAACTAATCTGAAGTTTCCTGTGGAATGGCAGGGTGAGGGGTCAGAATCTTAGGGCTGAGTCCTTGGGAGTCAGGGCTTGGCTCTCACCTCACTGTCTTCTCAGAAGTGATTTCCTCGGCGAACATTCTACTCTTGTGTGCTTTGAGGGACGAGGCAGGGCATATACTGTATGCCCTGCTAACACGTGAGCTGTCTGTGTGTGAATTGGGAAAAACGCCCCTGCTGGCTGGGACAACTACAGACAGATGTGCCCTCCAGGTGGACCAGTCAGGAAAAAGGTGCCCCTCTCTCCAGCCTGCTGTGTGCTGCTTCAGATGACTGTCCCCTCTGTCCATCCCTCAGTACAGGGTACAACCTGACCAAATACGTGCAACGGGTCTGAAAATGTTCCCGCCTCTCATGTGACTGAGTAAAGGCAAAATATTGGAAGTGTTTGGCATGAGAACCCATGAAATCAACTTCATAAATCCACAGTGGTTTCCATTTGTTCCTTGGAAATGTTAGGGGGACATGGCTGTCTTTAGTGCTGAAAACAAAGATAAACTGGACAGCATCCGGTGGCAAGATCGACTCCCGCGAGTCTCAGTGGTCCTCTCCAACCGCAGGCGTTTGGCCTGAGCCTTGAGTGGGTCACCTGATTGGAGGCAAGCTCTGCAGCTACAAAGGGACACAGAAAGCTAAGCCCTGACTCCAGGTGCTTGACCCAAGTAGCTCCTCAAGTCCCATCCCACCAAGCTCCTTCAGGCTCACCTCCTCCAGCCCGGTGACAGAGTAGGCATGTCCTTTGACTAGCCCACAGGCCATCCTTGTCTCATACTGAACTGGAACAATTGTCTGTGGAGCAAAAACCAGAGCCTGTCAGGGCTTGCAAAGTACAAGTTCTGCCACTGAGACGAGGTTCACACTCGTTCATTTCCTGGGTTCTGTGAGGACGAGGACTCCTCCACACCCTGAAAGTGTCCCTCTGGCCATGAGAAGACTCAAATATTATAGGAGACACATTAAGAATATAATTCTTATTGGTGCATTAAGAATATAAAGCTAATTGGAAAAAAGCATGTTGCAAAGAGGTACATACAGCATGACAACATTAAGAAATAAAGATTTAGATTAAGTATAGGCATAGAGAAAATCTTGGGAGGACATATACCAAAAAGCAGTGAAGAGTTACTACCTTTAGATGGGGAAAGATGAGTTAATTTTTCTTCTGCTTTACTGTGTGGCTCAGTATTCCTCAGTGAGCATCTATTACTCCTGAAAGTACTGGAATATGAGCTCTGTGAGGGGAGGACTTGCTGTTTTCACTAACAGAGTGAACAAAGAGGAGAGAATTTCTTTTGTTTGCTAGAAGGGTAGCTGGCACCTAGCAGGAGCTCAATGAATATGTGTTGAATGAGTAAACAAATGAATTAGAAGAGGAGTAACATTTTTAAATAAATGATGTCCCTTTTGCATTTCCTCCTGTTATTCGCTATCAGAGAAGTTGCCTGGACCACGGAGAAGAAGCTCCCACAGAGGTGCCCTTCAAACCTTGCCTCTCTGACCCTCAGGAGCCTCAGAGTGGGCAAATTATTCCACCTCAGACCCTTGGAAGGCCCCGGGGGGAGGTCTGTGCATAAGGCACCGGCTGCTGAAGGGAGTGTGACACCCACAGGGCTGGCGCATGCATGTTGGAGGGACGGTCATTCCTGACAAGTGGAGGCGTACACACCCGGGTTGGTCTGTCATCCGAGCCTGTGGGGATGAGGTCTGAGTCTCTGAGCTCCGAGTCATCCATATTTCTCACCATCCGTGCAATCAGGTCCCCCATTTTCAGCCCAGAAGGAGAGGTTCCATAGGTCATGTTTGTGCCATCCTGGGGCCCAATGGGACGGGTGGGGGGCAGTCCGGGAGAAGGGGAGAGAACAAACAGAGGAGGGCGATACAAAGGGAAGAAGACCGAAGGAAGGGAGGGGAGAGACAAAGGAAAAGAGGAGAGATAAACAGCATGAATGGAGAAAAGATGGAGAAAAGTAAGAAAACGGTTCATCTATGGGCGCTTAATGCTAGCTGATCTTGCCAAGCTTTCCTGTCCACTGGGAGACAGGGGTGCACTGGGAGAGGAAGGAACAGGAGCTCAGCTTGGGAAAACACCAAGGCTATTACATTGAAGGCAGGTGTGTCTCCTGAAACTCAGGAGGCCTGGCCAGCCTGCCCGCTCCTTTCCCTCGGTTCAGGTGTCAGTTCAAACCACTTTGTTGCATGGAGAGGGGGAACGCAGGCTGAGCTTCTCCCAGATTACAACACAAAGCCCATGCCCTATGTGAGAGATGCGATCAAAGCTCAGTGACAGAGAGGCTTTCTTGGGGAACCAGTGAGCTCGGGTCCACAGCCAGGTGTGTGGCCAGCTTAATGGGTGCGTGCTGGGCCTGAGCAGTTCAGCCACAGAGGCCCACACTGCCATAGGCCTCTGGACCTCTTCCCAGTATTCCAGGGCTTGAGATGTCCTTGCCCTATCTCTTTATTGAAAATCCCCAGGAACTCTTCTACCTTGAGAAAGTCCCAGTTTTCAAAGTTGAGAGCCAGTTCCTGCTTCCTAAAACAAAACATTCACCCTCTCCCAGAGGAGAGCCCTATGTTGCTAGCTCCTGGGTTAGGCTTTCCCATATTTGGCCCCCTGCCCTGCGCCCCATACCCCAGACTTACGTCAATGGAGCAGCCCATGAGGGAGCCTCTCTCAATGGCTTTCTTCATGATCTTGTACATGTCTCTGGGAGCATCCCTGATCTCAAAAAACTCTGTCACCCCTCCTGTGAAGTCCTCCATGGCTTCTGTAGTGTTCCCACCTTTCAGAGCTTCGTAGGAACCGTGGAGCCTTGAAGAGGATGAAGACCAATCTGGGTCACAGGTTTCCAGGAAACATGACCCAGGCGCCACTGCCACCAGAACTTTACTCTTGGGTCCTGTGATGTTTTCTCAACAGTTCTCCAATGACCCTGTGAGCTAATGGACAGGTACTATGATTCCATTTCTTCACAAAGTGGAAACTGAGCTCCAGAGGCTAAGTGACTCGCCCAGGGCCACAGAGAGCCAGAGAACTGGGACTGGAAACGAGCTATTCCCGCTTCCTGGTAGTTCTCTTTCTGTTATACCCTGAACCCTGCGGTAGGGCTTCATGAAAGCCATCAGTAGCCCGGGCTGAGACACAACATGTCTTTATTAATATACAGCAAGCTCGTGAGGTTGAGCCAAGCAAGACCCTGGAATCTGAGCTCCAGAGATTTAATGCTGGAACCAGGACTTGTAACACCACTGCAAAGGCAGAAATTAAAGAGTTCACCTGGGAAGCTAAAGCTACGGATTCCCCACACATCTTCATTTCTGTTCTTAAACATAGTGTTTTCAGTTAGAGCTGTTTCTGCTTGGACTTGATCTTCTCTGACTTTGGGTCACAGTGGCACACACACACACATGCACGCACACACAGACACATGTGCCTCCTCTCATGAGCGATTTCTAGACTTGCCTCACATTTGAAAGTGCTGCCTTACTTAGCATAAGCCTTCTCCAGCAGAGCGCTCCAGAACTCATTACGGTGGTTGGATTTGGTGAAAACCAGTTGATTGTTGTATGTTGGCAGGCAGTCATCAATGACCACGTCTACCCAGTCTCCATAGCGCCAGAACTGCACGGAAACATCATCCTCAGATTACCATTGGAAATGTGTTCCCACCCAGCATCCTTTAGAGTCTCTTATGATCCCAAAGCAGCCCATTTCCTCAGCTCTGCTTCTTGGTGCTTGTTCATTCTATTCTAGGTGTGGGATGTGTGAATGTTTCTCTAACTGGACTGTGAGCTCCCTGAGGGCAGGAAGTGAGTTACGAAGCACTTTGTCTCTTCCACAGAGTCCCACCCAGTACTGGACTCTCTGACTACCTGAGGACTTGGCATTTTCATTCTCCAGCTCAGTAAGTCTGGGGTGGGGCCTAGGTATCTGTACCTTCAGGTATCTCAGCTGATTCAAATATGCAGCCAGGGTTGAGAACTACTGGTCTATGTGAAGGTGATGTATGGTTCTATGTATTTCTTGATGACAAAACAAGGTAGAAATTGCTGCAGAACAAGGATTGACATGGAAGAGAAAGCCGACCGAAGCAGGAGAAATGTCCAGTAATCCCAAATCTGATATGGTTCTTTTTTGAACAACTCCATTTTAACAGAAGAAAGCCAGATGTAGTTTAATTTTTCTCCTAATGACATTTTTTCCTTCTTACTGACAAGGGGACAAAAATCTGTCTGGTGTTTGTATTTATGCCCCCTTTAGATATCAGACCCTTTAAATATCAGAGGGAAATTAACAGCTTGATGGCACAGGGGAGAAACAGAATTCAGAGTTTGGCTGCCTCACCCATGCTCAGATGGCGGCAGGAAGCTGACCCTGAACCTGGAGAAGACCTTTCTGGGGCCTTCAGTCCTGGGGTACAGGATCAGCAGGCACATTAACTGATGATTTGGGTCAGTCCCATGATATTCGGAGCTTCCCGGGCTTGAGACAGATGGAGGCCTCAGAACCCTGGAAACTGCTAGATCCCTACATATGGAACTCACTCAATTTGGGGTCGGCACCAGGATTTGACTCTATGCCAGGACAAGTTGGATCCAGAAAATGTGCAATAGCTGAATTGATTCTGGAACTAAGACTCATTTCCAGGCCAAACCAGAACCCTAGTCCCCAGAATAACCAGACTTTTCTTCCAGAGCATAGAAGAGGTGAGTGCTAGGCATGGTAAAGTCCTGCCTTAAATGGAAACAAGTAAACAGGAGTCAAGTTCTGGACGGGGTTTCCTTCACAACCTAAAGGACCCTGCGGATTCCCAGGGCAACATCTCAGGGACCGCCTTGAGAAGGGCGGCGGGTAATAACAAAGCAGCCAGCCAGCTGGAGAGGCAAAAATAAACCCGCAGACCAGCAAACAGGATGTCTTCCTCCTTTTCTGGGGCATAGCCAAAGGTGTGGGGCGGGGGTTGGGGTGGGGGTGGTGGCGGAGTGTGGGGACAGAAGTAAACAATTGCTTCTTCACACGCTTGAGCCCTGGAGGGGGTCACTGCCCACAGCCACGGCTGGGAGGGTGGTGGACCCTTTCTGGAGCTATGGGGAATTCAAGGCCAGGAGACCAGTGGTGAGTGAACGGCAGCTGGCCACTCCCATTACCTCACCTGGAAGTGGAAGATCCCCGCATAGTTTTCAGTGAAACTTTGATCATGGGGTATGACTCGGAAAAGCAGGTGCTTGTTCAGGGTCAGACAAGCGATGGCTGCGAGAAACCAGCAGTCCCCTGCAGGCAAACACGTGGCACAGGTCAAAGGAGGGGCCTGTACCTCCAGGCAAGAAAGAGGCTCAATCCCAGAGCTGCTCCACTTCTCAGAAGAGCAAGAGCAGGGGTCCAGTGGTGCTCACTGTCCTACTTCCAGACCTGACCTTACGGAGGTGTCAACCAGGGGAGGAGTCTGATAGCAGACCCTTGACAATGCAATCAACAGGGTAACTTACACCTTCCTGAGTGGTTTTCATGAAGGTTGTTGGCAATTCCTCCATCTGCAATATAAACTCACTTCCTTTTTGGACCTCAGTGGAGACAGAGTCATAATTGGACTGTTATTCGTAACACCTGTGGGAAACCCGCCCTGCCCAGTATGTTGACAAGGTGAGTCCATTTCCTCTTCTCACCTCAGTGGAGACTGAGCATCTAACAGTGACCAGCCAACCCGCTTTGTATTGTAAGGAGTCTGGCAGCTGCTCTGGAACCCGTCTGTAGGGGGCACTAAGACATTGCTGGTAATGGAATGTGACGGAGACATTTTCTTACTCCTAAACTTCCTTCCTGGCAGAGTCCTGCAGGTAGAAGGAGGTGACACTTTGCTGTGTGTGTTGTGGGGTGGCGGGGGAGGACGACAAAATGCCCAAGGGGCATGGCTGGTACACTGATGGTCACAGAACTGCCTTCTAAGGAGGGTGGGTTAAGTTATGTAAGCCCTTCATTTTGCTCTGTGGGATGTGAGAGCAGCTTTGAGACAGCCGCCTCCCCGCTGCTCCGCCTGCAGCAGCCAGCCTGCCTTTCCTGCCAAACAGTGTATTGGTTAGGAAGCCCCAGATTGCTGGCTTGCTCAGGGCTCCGTAAGCAGCCTCCCCTCAGGTGCAGGAACCTATATCCAAAACCTTCTCGGCCTCTCCTGGGACCAAATTAGCCATATTCCTTTCTTTTGGTAGGTGCCCTTTACTCTCAAGTTTTAAATTGTATCTGTGGATAGTTTCTCCAACTTGACTTCACAGAGCTTTCCTGCAGTCTGCACCAAAGATGGTTGGTACTTCCTGAACAAGAGACAGAGAGAGAACAATCTGATGGAACAGCCAAGCTAACTAGCCAGGCAGAAAACTGGATGCTCATCCCCAGGGCAAACGTCATCTCTGTAGAAAGACTCTTAATATGGAGCTATTACTCTGGGGCAATTTAAACAAGAGTTTGAGTTACAGGCACTTTTTTTGATAATGTGTTATGTGTGTATATATAGATTCCATGTGCCCAAGGGGCCTGCTTGCTATGCAGTTTCAGAGCTGCCTTTAAGTAAGATGGGGACAGTCAAAAGCAGGGCTTTTGTCCTGCCGGCTGGGGTGTGTGACTGTTCTTGAGACCCTAGAGGGGAGGCCGTGGAATGAGGTCTATCTCCTGTGACAAATGACAAAGAACTAATGACGAATGTGGGAGGAATAGAAATTAAATGAAGCAATTGCCAGTACATAAAGTAATGTTATAAAAAACCTCCTCCCAAAAATTCATTAAAGCAAAAACAGATTATTGTCTCTTTACTTCCTGGAAAGGGATGGCACCTTTTAATCACCCCATGATTGTGTAGCTTGATATGACCCAAAGAACTCGCCTACCTAAATCGCCTTGACAGATGTCAGTTCTGTTGGCTCCGCCAATGATAAATCGGGGATTCTCGCAAATTTCCTGTGAAACAAAAAGGAAAGAATAACAGCAGTAATAGCTATTGTTTACGGAGGTCCAATATGTAGTAGTGGCATCATGTATCTGGAGCATTACACACATCGCTCATTTAAGCCTCCAAAAACATCCTGTGAATTGGATACTATCATTCTTATTTTTCAGGTACGGAAACCAAGGCTCAGAGATGTCAAGAAACTTGCCTAAGGACACACAGCCAATAAGAGGTACAAGCCAAAAGTATGGCTTCTTGCCCCATTGTTCCACGCTGCTCCCTCACACTGACGTGCTATTTTGCTAAGCACAGCACTGTCTGGGGACAGTGTCCCCAGAGGACAGTGTCTTTACTGTCACAATTTTGGCAAAGAGACAACAGAAAGCATGGCTTTTTTGTGTGTGTCTTTTCTTATGACAGGAAAGGAGGGCTAGGAGGGAAAATAAGCATCTTTCTCCCAAGAAATGGTAGCAGATATTTAGAGTCAGCATATGTCCCAGGGTCCACAGAACTTGAGAACTGGGGAGAGCAGAGAGAGTGGATTTGGTGTGTGCCCTGCAGGCCTCTCTTTCTCTTGGTGGGTGCATTTCTTAAACTAACTCAGTATGGTACCTCTGGCCCAGCAATTATGTGCAGCCCAGCAGAGGCCAACAGAGGATGCTCTTGTCTTTGTTTGGGTGTGTCTTATGTTTTGCTTTTGAACTTCTTAAATTTGAAATAATTTTTGGATAATGTGTTTTTGTTTTAACACCATTCTTTGCAGCTTCAAGAAACATGCACTCCCTGCGACAGAGCCCTCTCTACCTCCCTGTACCCTCCCAGCACCTTCCCTGTGCCCCTCCCATCAAAACAACCCAACACACCCAAGCCGGCTGAGGCTCACTCTACTCCCGCACCTGTCCCTCCTAATAGGTGGAAAATCTTGCTTAGACCACGCCACACACACCTCCCATCTAAAACTCTTAATGCAGTGGAAGAATAAACCAAAACAAATAATTTTTTGAAGATTAGATAGGGGGAGGAAGGAATGAAATAATGGCAATACAGACTGAAGTATAACTCTGAATATAACTGTTTGAAAGGAGTTTAACTTATGAATCATGTAAATTTTTACAGAACTGAAAGTCAAAATTCAAGAATAGATCATTTTAAAAAGCTGTCTGTTACAGCTGGAAGCAATTTGAAGCAAAAGAACCCAGCTGCATGTCAAGTTGATGACATGACTACACACATGAAAAGAGTGAGCCCAAGGGACTTAACATATAACATTTTGACTGTTTAGCACTTCTGGGTTATATCTTAAGGTAAAAAAACCAAAACCATAATAATATACACCATAAGAAATAATAATAATATAAACCAAGAGAAAAAATAATAATATTGTTATTATTTCAAAACTTTGATATATATACATTTTATAGGATAAAGTAATAAGAATTTATGTTAATGTCATTAGGAACCAAGATTGTTTTTAGTGTAAAAAAAATGTAAAATTGTAAAATCAAATAACTTAAGTAACAACCCTGCAGTGTTAAAGTTGAAATGAATATAAAACTCATGATTTATTTTTGCCTCTTTAAAACACATTTCCTATCTCTCTTCACTAAAACAAAACAAAAGAAAAGAAAAAAAACAAAAAATGAAAACTAGAAGCAAAAACAGTCTTGTGAACTTCCCATCGAGAAGGCAGCATAGGTAAACATGGCTCACTTTCTTGCACAACTACATCAAAATTACAACTAAACTATAGAATAACCATTATTCAGAACCATCAGAAATTGAGCTGAATGGAAGTCCTATAAATACGGAATTAAAGAAGAAACCACATCGAGACTGGTAGGAGGGACAGATACTGAATGGGCTTGTCCCACAGCCCTGAGTAGTGGATAAAAATTAGGAGGGGTATCTCAAGAGCGAGGGTCCCAGCCCCACAGCAGGCCCCATAGCCCAAGGTTCCAGTTCCAGGAAGATAAGTCCCCATAAGTTCTAGCTGTAAAAACCAGTGGGGATTGAGGATGTGGAAAACAGAGACTTCGGGAGCCCTAGGCAGCTCCCCTTAAAGGGCCCATGCACAGACTTACTCTCTGTGAGTTCCAGAATGGGGGCAGCAGATTGGAGGGCATCAGAGACGTACCAGGAGGAGATGAGTTATTTGGCACCAGGGTGAGATCTGGGGGGCAAAAAGGAACAATGGCCATCACTTTTCTCCCAAACAGGGGTGTTGGTGATGGCCATTGTTCCTTTTCTGAGTCCTCTTCCCACAGAGCCACCAGCAGGTGGGCACCATATTTGAGACTCCATCAACCTGACTCACTGTTTGCCCCACCCTGGTGATTCCCTGAGGCCCTGTCCTACCCAACTTTCAGGCCCGCCCAATCCATTTCCAGTGTGTTTTCTGTATGAATGGCTTATCTTGAACCCTGCTTCAGGTTTTCCTAAATTTTCTCAAACAAGCACCATCTGGCTTCAGCAATCCCCATACCTCTCACTAAGTTGTCCCAAGCCTGGCACTGGCAGCAGGCAGCCTCGGTTCACAGCTTGGCTTTGCCTGAACACCTCTAAGACCAGCACAAGTAGCAGCCATTTGCTGATTGCTTTGTAGCTTATGCTGTGTGGTCCTGGAGAGACACAGGTCATGGCTGACCTTGGACAGGCCATCAGCAATCAAGACTTAACTACAACAGGAGGATGTACACAGCCCACATGGTGGGCATGCCTTGAGTACCCAGCTTGGGTAGTAGGGGGAGGCTGTGCCACTGGACCCTACAGTACACCTACTACATTAGGTCACTCTACCAAGCCTGGGAGACACAGCAGCTGTACTTAATACATAGAAACAAACACAGGGAGGCTGCTAAAACAAGGAGACAAAGAAACATGGCCCAAATGAAAGATAAGAACAGAACTCCAGAAAAAGAACTAAACGAAATGGAGACAAGCAAACTACTAAATGCAGAATTCAAAACACTGGTTATAAGGTGGCTCAATGAACTTAATGAGAACCTCAACAACATAAAAAAGATCCAGTAAGAAGCAAAGGATACACTAATTGAAATAAAGAACAATTTACAGGGAATCAACAGTAGAGAATCAAATCAGCAATTTGGAATATAAGGGGGGCAAAAAGCAACCAATCAGAACCGCAAGAAGAAAAAAGAACCCCCCAAAATGAGGATAGTGCAAAGAGCCTCTGGGACAACTTCAGGTGTATCATCATTTGTATTATGGGAGTGTCAGAAGGAGAAGAGAGCAAGAAATGAAGGGGAAAAAAGGAGATGATGCTCCTATCAACTGAGCCACCTGGCCAGGAAAAACTTCTTTTTAATACTACTGTTATTAAAAGATTTTAATTTTGGAGACAAAAGGGAAGGGAGGGAAAGAGAGAAGGAGAGAAATATCGATGTGAGAGAGAAACATGAGTTGGTTGCCTCTTACATATGCCCCCATTGGGGATCAAATTCTCAACCCAGACATGTGCCCTGATTAGAAATTGAACCCATGACCTTTCTGTCCAAGGGACAACAGTCCAACCAACTGAGCCATACCAGCCAGGCCATCATTAAAATTTCAAAACATGCAACCCTAGGTAAGTATTCTTATTAATTTTATTTTATTTTTAATTTATAAATCATATTTATTCTATTACAGTTGTCTCAATTTTTACCCCTTTACCCTGCTCCATCCAACCCACCCCCACCCCCTGCTCCCACAGTCAATTCCTACTCTGTTGTCCATGTCCATGGGTCATTCATACATGTTCTTTGTCTAGTCCTTTCCCCTTCTTTCCACCATTGTCCTCTTTCCCCCTCCCCTCTGGTCACTTTCAGTCTGCTCCATGTTTCCATGCCTGTGGTTTATTTTGTTTGTTAGTTTATTTTGTTGAATAGAGTCCACTTATAGGTGAGAACCTATGGTATTTGTCTTTCATTTTTGGTTTATTTCACTTAGCTTAATATTTTCCAGTTCCATCCATGTTGTCGCAAAAGGTAGGAGTTCCATCTCTCTCTTTCTTTCTTTCTTAAATGCGGATTGATTTTATTTATTTTTTTAAATGTCAAAGTTAATTATAAAATATTAAAACAATTTAAAACCATTATAAAGTTTCAGCAGTTAAACCCATGTGACACCAGCACAGAAATAATCAAGTCGATCAATGAAATATAATGAGCATTTGAGAGACAAACGTATATATCTGTCTAACAATATAATATATGATTAAGTTGATATTTCAAATCAATGGAGAAAATAAGGCTTACTCAACAAATAAGATGCATGGACCACTTTTACTTGAAATAAAACAAATATAGAGCCCTATTTCATACATTATACAAGAAATACTCAGGTGAATTAAAAATCAATATGTAGAATCTAAGGAGTTTTAGAAGAAAATAGAACTAATATTTTCCATGACCTGAAGTAAAACATTCAAACCCAGAAGCTATAAAGTAAATATTGACAATATGACTATATTAAACATTTAACTACATAGTAATATACATGTAAAAAAAGTTAAAGGACAAGGAATACAATAGGAAAGTATTTGCACATCTAAAACATGGTTAATAGGTTGTTTTTTTTTTAGGGAAAAAAGTTCTACAAATCTTTAACCAATAAATGGATGAAGAATACCAAAAATTCATTTAAAGCTTTTTTAAAAAAAAATAATAGAAATAGACAAGAAGTATACTAAAACAGGTTTAGTTTCAACAAATAGTAAAGAAACAATAAAAATAACATTGTCACAATCAAATTAATGAGTATTAAAAATATTGGCAATATCAAGTATTGGCAACTCTGAAAGGAACTGGGTATTCATGGAAACTTTTTCTTCATCTTAAAGCAGTCCCTTTAGCGTATTTTGCAGTGCTGGTTTGGTGGAGGTGTATTCTTTTAGCCTTCTTTTGTCTGGGAAACTCCTTATTTCACCTTCCATTTTAATGGAGAGCCTTGCTGGGTAGAGCAGTCTTGGTTGCAGGTCTTTGCTTTTCATGACTTGGAATATTTCTTGCCATTCCCTTCTGGCTTGCAGTGTTTCTGTTTAGAAGTCAGATGCTAGCCATATCGGGGCTCCCTTATATGTTACTACCTCTTTCTCCCTTGCTTGCTTTAGGATTCTCTGTTTGTCTTTGATATATGCCATTTTAATTATGATGTGTCTTGGATTGGGCCTCATTGGGTTCCTCTTAAATGGGACCCTCTGTGCTTCCTGGACTTGTGTGACTTTTTCTCTCCTCAACTGAGGGAAGTTTTCCATCATTACTTTTTCGAACAGGTTCTCTATCCCTTCCTCATCCTCTTCTCCTTCTGGTATCCCTATTATATGGATATTACTATATTTCAGGTTGTCCTGCATTTCCCTCAATGCCTCTTCATTCTTTTTGAGTCTTTTTTCATTGTCTTGCTCTTTCTGGGAGCTTTTTTCTACCTGTCCTCCAGCTCACTGATTCGGTCCTCTGCTTCATCGAGCCTGCTTTTGATTCCTTTTACTGTGTTCTTCAACTCTGAAATTATATTTTTCATTTCCTCTTGTCTCTTATAGGTAGTTACTATATCCTTTTTCATGCTGATATAGTTTGCAGTAAGTTCCTTGTAGTTTCCCTGTAGTGTTTTGTAATTCTCTCTGAGCTCACTGAGCTCATTGAGCTTCCTTAGAACTGTTGTTTTGAACTCAATATCTGATAGTTTACCTGCCTCTATTTCATTTAGATCTCTTCGTGGGGATTCCTCCTTTCCTTTTGAGTGGGGCGTATTTCTTTGTCTTCCCATTATTTGTGAGACTCTTCTCTTTTGCTTCTGATTCTTAAGTTGATCTGTCTTGATTTCCATTGATTTGTCTATGGTTGGAGACCACTGTTTTTACTTTCTGGATCTGCCTGTGATGATGTCAGATGTTGACCCTGTCTGACCTTAGGCAGTCTGTTCAAGACTTCCAGGAATCTACTGTTTGTGGCTGTCTCCTTCAGCTGTTAATCTATTCACTCTGCACTCAGCAGGCTGCCTTAGAAAGCTCAGGGCGGGGCAGAGTCCCTCTTGGGGACAGGCTTATTGGGTCCTCCCCTACTGCTGCCCTATGGGGGAGGAGTCTGCACTGGGATCCTGCCAGCTACTCTGTCCGTTCTCTCCCCAAAGCCTCCATCCCCAGTCTCTCCTCAAGTGTCTCCAGACCTCTCTGTGCCCCCTTTAGCCAGGGACCTACTCTCTGAGGCTGCCACTCTGCACTCAGTAGGTGGCTTAGACAGCACAGAGCAGGGTGGAATACCACCTGGGGGTGGGGCTATTGGGTCCTTTGACGCTGGTGCCGCTCAGGATGAGTGGTTTCTGCCTGAGCAAGATGGCTGCTGCCACATGGGGGATGAGTCAGCACCAAGATCCTGCCAGCTACTCTCTCAGTTCTCTCCCCAAAGCCTCTTTCCCCAGTCTCTCCTCAGGCGTCTCTAGCCCACCCTGCCCCCACCTTTGCCGGAGACCAGGGTAAGTGGCTGCAAATAAAAATGTATGCGTTGGTCCTTTAAACAGTTCTTTGCGTATCCAGCCACCTGTCTCTGGCAGAGAGCAATCCTGCCGCTTTTTGCAGCTGGCTGTTTTCTGTGTACTTTTTGGGCTCTAGTGTTGTGGGCTAGAGATCCCCACTTTTGGTTTAGACCCCGCACTTTTCAAGGGGATCTAACTGCCCGTTTCAATATCCTTCTGGTGCTGCTGCCCGTGGGCGCCCCGCCCACCTTTTCAGGTCTGTACTGCACTTCTTACGGGTTAGATTGAGCTAAAGCCAATTCTTCTGTCTCCAAGGTTACAAGGTTCCTCTCTTGCTATTGTTCAGTTGTTTGTTCCAGGTGATTTCTCCCAATTTAGTTGTAATTCCACGTTGGTCCTGGGAGGAGGTCAGTGTGACTTCCACTCACTCCTCCGCCATCTTGATTCTCCTGATTAATTTTAAATTAAATTAACGTATATTGTCCTAACATATAATATACATTATAAAGTAAACAAAAACATACATTTAAAAGGATGGGCTATAATAGATATATGACCAAGAACTTTCCAAAATTAATGACAGTTACCAAACCACAGATTCATGATGCTTAAGGAGCATCAAGCAGAGTAAATACCAGTAAAACAAAACAAAACAAAGCAAAACTACACTAAGGCACATCATATTCAAACTGCAGATAGTCAAAGACAAAAGAAAAGAAATCTTAAAAGAAACCAAGAGGGGAAAAAGAAAAACCTTCCCTATAGATAAATAAAGATAAAAATTATAGCAGTATTGTCTTCAGAAACTATGCAAGCAAGGAAGATTGGACTGACATATTTAAATTGATGAAAAACTCGCCATTTTAGAGCTCTACATGCAGATGATTATCATTCAAAAACAAAGGATAAATAAACTCTCAGGCAAATAAAATCAGTGGCAAGTCATTTCCAACAGATTTGTCTTGCAAGAAATATTTAAAAAGTTCCTCAGGGAGAAAGAAAATGACATAGGTCAGAAACCTGGATCTAGTTCCAGCCAAGATGGAGGTGTAGGTAGATACTCTTTGCCTCCTCGCACAACCAAAAGAAGGACAACAACAAATGTAAAAACAAAAAATAAACAGAACAGCCAGAAAATCAAACTGTATGGAAGTCTGACAACCAAGGTGTTAAAGAAGAATCATTCATCCAGCCCAGAAGGAGAGGCAGAGGCAGCTGGGCGGAGATGACTTGCAGCAAGGCAGTGGCTGGTGGACCTGGCGGTCCTACATTTGCGTGTAGATAAACTGGAGAACAGCTGGGGAGTGAGACAGACCGTGCAATTCAGGGTTCCAGTGCAAGAAAAGAAAACCTCAAAGTCTCTGGCTGTAAAAACCTGTGGGGGTTGCAGCCGCAGGAGAAACTCCCCACCTCACAGGAGAGTCCATTGGAGGGACCCATGGGAGCAGTCTCAGGGACCTAAAAATATTATAATCATCTCTAGTTCAGGAATAGAAAATAACATCAGTTTCAGGAGGAAGCAGGAAGGCATCCTGAGGGCATGTAGATAGGAGAACCTTGATAAGCCACTTGCTCAGAGTGGGGACCCAAGGCCTCAGGCTCTGGACAACTTGATCTCCTGTCCGCAGGAGCTACCTTGTGAAGCCTCACATCTCCCATCCCTACCTTTGGCCTTTTCCACGTGATAGCCTTCATCTTGGTTTTCTGGCTCAGCTCATGGGACCCCAGGGCCTGCACACTGGCTGGGAACACATGGTCTTCAAAGAGGCACATTTGAGCTAGGCACTGTTGTTTGAGAATGCCAAATTCCTGCCCCTCAGATTTGAGGGGCCGTGTGACAGTGCCCTCTCCATTTCTCCTGTCCCTCTCCCGAATCGCATGGTCACAGAAGAATGCTGGCAGCATGTAGGGCATGGTGACTGCTCAGGAAGTGGAGCTGGGCCTTTACTGTGACCTCTGTCCCACTGTGCCCCCAGTCCAGACCTAAGCCTCTTGTGAATGGGTCGGAGCCTATATAGCTCCTCCGCCCTCAGCAGCGTGGTGCCACTGAATGCAGCCCAGAGAGAGGCCACGGTCAGACTCAGCAGCTTTGGCTGGAGGCCCCTGAGCCGACAGTCAAGGGGCAACACCATGCCAGTCAAAGAGGGAGTCAGCAAGGGTAGTGAAGAGCCAGGGACAGCCCCAGGACAGGCCATAGTGGTCTGTAGACCTTTAGGGTACCTCCGTCAGCCTTGCTGGGATTCCTTCCATAAAAAGGGAAAATGTAATTACAGAGAGGCTTACTCTGCCTCAGCAAAAGGCATGCATGCCTCTGACACTGGTGGCCAACGGGATACAGCATGGGGCCCTTGAAATATGCTGTATACACTAATCCTATACAGGCTGCTGAATGCATAGAAGGAATCTGTTCCAAGCCGTTGTCTGAGGTTAATGAAGCCCTCATTGTCGTGATGTCCCTGACCCATCCCATCAATGGCCTTGACTGGCCATTTAGGGACCCAGAGGGTAGGGGACTCAACTTCAAATGAAAGTCCCCATTACAGTGGGACCCAGGGGCAATGAACAGACATCCACGGTTGCAAATACAGAACCTATAAGGCAGTGAATGTGACAGGTGGGGAAGGGGGATAAATGTGCGTCAGAATTATATTCACAAGAAAGCTCAGCTTTTCAAAGTTTCACTAGACAAAAATGGGCAACTCTGACGGGAGAGCAGGAAGTTGGCCTCGGTGGAACCTCAGCGCCGGCAGCCTGCCTACTAGGAGGATGCAGCCTCTCTGTCCGCTCACTCGTGGACTCCCGCTGGCCTTCGTCTATTCTCTGCTTCTCCAAGTGTGGTCTTTGCACTATCAACATCAGGATTACCTGGGATGTCAGTTTAAAATGCATATTCCTGGGGCTCTTCCCAGACCTAAGGATTCTAATGTTCTTGTTGG
This sequence comes from Pteronotus mesoamericanus, assembly GCF_021234165.1. Classification (NCBI taxonomy): domain Eukaryota; kingdom Metazoa; phylum Chordata; class Mammalia; order Chiroptera; family Mormoopidae; genus Pteronotus; species Pteronotus mesoamericanus. Next base: position 22,402,664 of record NW_026555065.1, read on the forward strand.
AGTCTGGTACTTAGCAATTGAAATAAGCGCCCCCAGAGACTCTTACATCTGCTTGAGGCTGAAACCATGTCTTTAACAGGATTCTATAGGAACAGGAAACCATGTCTTTAACAGGAATCTGAAACAGGATACTATAATTGCTCAAAATAATTTTTGAGTTCAGTTCTTTTGAAAAATAACATTATTTTTGTTCAGTTTAAACATGAACAAAGTTTTTAAAAATCAAAACTACAAATGTACATAGGAGAATAGCAGTTTCTTGCCCTGCAAATGCCTCCTCTCAGAGACAGCCACTTTCAGTATTTTTAGCTCATTCTTCTGGTATTTAATGCTTTATTTTTAAATAGAATAATATGTTTATATTATTACTTTTTAATTTATTATTTTTAGAAAGTTTCAATAGAGTTCCTATTTTGCTGAATAAGATTTAGGCTTCTCATATTATTCTGTGTCTACTATCTTCCCCACATAGTTATGTCATAACTTTTGGTAAAATGAAAATTCAGTATTTACTTTAAGAAGATTAGGGAAATATTGCTCACTTCTTATCTGATAGGTGGTATCCTGTGTTACATTTTCTTTTTGTATAAATATTTCCTTTCTGATATTCTTTATAACTCTCTTATTTTTCTATGTATCTATCAATGCTTTTCCCAAGCAATAGCTTTTCCAAAAACTTAAACTTACCAGATAACTTAGCAGCTTCATTGTTCCTCTACCAAGACCTTCCCTGTAGCCCCTTGCTGGTCCCCCCCACCCCCACCCCCCAAGTCTGGAGCAGGGGTTTGGCACTGACTGAGCCCTTCACCTGGGTGGAATTTCATTTCTAGAATTCTAACCCTTGTTTGGTTTACTCCTTGATTTTATTGGCACACAACTGGCATCTTCCTAAGAATGGGCGCATGAGGAGGTAAACCACCTAAGTCCTTGCCTGTCTAACTCCATCTCTTTTCTTCCTTTGCACTTGATTGAGAATTTGACTAGGTATTTTAGGTTAAAAACCAGTTTCCTTTAGAATTTTGTTAGGCATTGCTTCATTGCTTCCAGTATCTGGTGTTGTTGAGAAATGGGGTGCAATTTTGATGAGCACTCCTTTGTGTGTGACCTGTCTTATCCTCTGAAAGCTTTTAGGGTTTTCTTCCCTCCCTCCCCAATTCCAAAGCCACATTTATGTACCATGGAATTAGTTTATTTTAAAATTCTTTGTTCTGAGTACTCAGTGACTCCTTTTAATATACAGACTTTTGTCTTTATTTTGGGGATATTCTTATATTATCTTTGACATTTCTCTTCCTTTCAATTTTTTTGGAACACCTACATATCAGATGTTAAGCTTCCTCTATTTTTATTGTATTTTCCTATTTTTTTGTTCTACATTCTAGATTTCTTTGATTTTATATTTTAACCCTGCTATTGAAATTTTAAATTTCAGCTACCACTTTTCTAGCTTTTTGTTATGAAAATTTTCAAACTTACAAAACAGTTTAAAGAACAGAGCCCTATATAGCCTACATCTAGATTCAACAATTGTTAACATTTCACCATGTTTGTTTTAACTATCTATATGTGTGTGTATATATAGATTTTATCTTTTTTTTTTAAGAGAAGGAGAGAAACATCAATGTGTGGTTGCCTCTCCTGCACCCCTAACTGGGGACTGGCCCACAACCCAGGCATGTGCCCCGACTGGGAACTGAACCAGTGACCCCCTGTTTCTCAGGCTGGCACTCAATCTATTGAGTCACACCAGCCAAGGCAGATTTTATCTTTTTTGCTAAACTATTTGAAAGAATGTTGTGGGTATTACCACACTTCACACCTAAATTCTTTGGGGTTGACTTAGGATACAGCAAGTACCTCCTAAGGACATGAATGCTCTCCAACTGACCATAAAGCCATTGTCACTAAGAAAATTAACTATTGTTCTCTAATATTATCCAAGATCCAAATCTATATGTTAATTTCTTAATTTTTTCCCCCAAATGTCTTTCACAGCTGCTTTTATTTTTGAACCAGAATTCAATTAAGGTTTACACATTACAATTTTATAATTCAGTAATTGGATTAGGTGATGTTGAAGTGAGAATTAGTGAACTGGAAGCTAGATCAGAAGAAGTCACTTAGAATACCACACAGGGAATGAAGGAGATGAGAAATTTTTAAAAATAAAAGAAAAAAGAAAAAAAGAGGTTAAGCTATGAGTGGGATGAACAAGGTAAGTCCAGCACATATACAATTGGAGTTCTAGGAGAAGATACTAGAAAATACAGGGAAAATTAATATCCAAGAGATTTTCTACAGTTCTTCAATGAGTTCAATTCTCAGAATCAGGAATCCTAATGAATCTTAAGTAGTAAGAATATAAAGCACTATATGTTTAGAGATAACAGAGTGATATTACAAAAGAATACAAAAGGCAGAAAATATTAAAAACAGTCAGAGAGAAAAGGCATATGGCCTATTAAGGGACACCAGCTATTAAGAATGACTGCTGACTTCAATAATAGTGTAAAGTAGGAGACGGTACTGAGAGTCAACCTAGGACTGATCATTCAAGAAAAGCATTTCAAGAGTGGGAGCAAATTTCATACAAATAAAAATTGAGAATGCTTACTACAAATAGACCCTTACTAAAGGAACTTCTAGACAATATACTTTAGGAAAAAGTAAAATTATTCTGAAGGAAAAGTTGAAAACTCTGAAAAAATAGTAAAGAAATTGATAAGTGTGTGTAAATCTGAACAAATATTGACTGTGTTAAACATTATATTATTTTCTAATTCTTGAGGTTGAAAAATGAAGATAGAGCTAAAATTCTGAAAAACAATGGCATATTAGTTAGGAGAGGAGTACTTGGGGTTAAAGTGCTATATGGTTTTCATGTTGTTTATAAAGAAAATAAAATTATTGACTCTTTTCAGGCTTTATCAAAATAATAGGTATGCTAAAGATTTAGGACAACTACTGAAAAAACAGAAATATTCAATAGCTTCCAAACTAGTATGAAGGAAAAAAATGAGAGAAAACACTTTTAATCAATTTTTAAAAACAGGAATAAAGAGAAAAAGAAACATTTAAAAATCAATACAAACAGAAAGGTTATGGTAGATGATAAAAATAAATTCAAAATATATCATGCTCATAATCAATGTAAATAGACTAAAATCTTCAGTTAAAAGACAAAAGTTTTTAGGTTGCATTTTCTAAAAAGAGTTATACAATGTTTATAATAAATGTACCAAAGATATCAGGACATAAAAATGTTGGAAGTAAAGGAATAAAAAAAATAAATCAAGCAAAGACTTACCCCTAAAGCCTATGTACCTATATTAATATCCAACAAGATTGACTTTAGAGAAAAATAGAAGATTGACTTTAGAGAAAAATAGAAAAAAAGCTTTCGTAGAGATAAAAGAAGAGTCACTACAAATTCTGAGACAAATAAATATTACTACTGTAGTAAACAAAAAAGAGAGAGAACAATTTCAAATGATCCCATGGTTTTTGAAGAGGTTGCATCAATGAATAAAAATCTTCTTTTAGAAAAACACTGGTAAAAGTCTACCAAATATTTAAAGAACATGTAGTTTTCATCTTACACAACCTATTTCATAGAACAGAAGAAGGGACATTCCCTACTCGTTTTATGAGGCTAGTGTAACCTTGATAACATAAAGGAACAGCACAAGAAAGTGAAATAATAAGCCAATCTAACTATATATGCAAAAGTTTACATAAAAGGTTTGCAAAACAATGTTGAGTCATGTATAAAAAAGATAATATATTTTAAGTTTGGTTTATTCTAAGAATGCAAGGGGGTCAACATTGGAAAACTCTATTAATGTAACTATTTTTTCTTTTTTCTTTTTATTTATTTTTTTAGTATATTTTATTGATTATGCTACTACCGTTGTCCCATTTTTTCTTCCCTTTATCCCCTTCCACCCTACATCCCCCACCTCCTGCCAGCATTCCCACCTCCCTTAGTTCATGCCCATGGGTCATACATACAATTTCTTTGGCTTCTCCGTTTCCTATGCTATTCTTAACCCACCCCCAGTCTATTTAGTACCTACCATTTATGCTTCTTATTCCCTGTACCTTTTCCCCATTCTCCCTTCTCCCCCTCTCTGCTGATAACCCTCCATGTGATCTTCATTTCTGTGATTCTGTTTTCTGTTCTAGTTGTACGCTTAGTTATTTTTTTTTTAGGTTTAATTGTTGATAGTTGTGAGTTTGTTGTCATTTTACTGTTCATGAGTTTTAATCTTCTGTAAATGTTTAAAGGAGGAAAATTACATGATTTTTTCAAGTAATGTGGGAAAAGTATTTGATAAAGTTCAACAACCATTTATGATTTTAAAAGAAATTCTTAGCAAAGCAGGAATAGAGGGGAGCTTCTTAATAATAAGTTGTATCTACAAGTAAATCTACAGTAAATCTATTCAACAGTTAAACATTAAGAATATTCCCTTTAAGTCTGGGAACCAGACAAAGATTCCTGTTAGCTCCTTTATTATGAACAGAATGTTGGAGTGTTTACTACAATAAGACAAAAATTAGGCTGATAAATACAGTTGTGCATAATGTACTGGGCGGATCACCTAACTATAGAAACACAAAGTTTACAGAACAATAACTTGGGATCAGCAATCAAATGATTAGAATTACTAAGAGTTTATAATGTATGAGTCAAATGAATGTTTATGCTTGAGAAGTCAAGTATAATTTTAAGAAACATGCCACTTATAAAAATAACAACAAAAACAAAAGATGCCTAGGGATAAATCTGACAAAGAATATTCAAGACCTTTACAGTGAAAATTTTTAAAAAAACTTGATTGAAAGAAACACTAACGGAGAACTGGTTAAATGGAGAGACATTCCTTCTTCATGGATGGGAAGACTCAATATTGTCAAGATGTGCATTCTTCCATATAGATTCAATACAATCTCAATGAAAATCCCTACCACATTTTTTGTGGAACTCAACACTATGATTCTAAAATTTAAGTGGAAAGGAAAAGAATCTTATATAACTAAAACAATATTGAAGAAGAGAAACAAGTTAGGAGGACTTGTTCTACTGGATGTCAAGATTTATTGGCACAAGATGTTGCATTGGCACAAAAATAGACAAATGCAAATGGAACACAATAGGGCACAGAAACAGAACCACGCATTGATAGACAATTGATTTATTTAAAGGTGGCATTGCAAAACAGAGGAAGAAGGACTGTGTTTTTTAATATGTTGTGCTAAGATGTTTGAATATTCACATGAAAACCAACAAAATGTGATCTCTATTTTATGTTACATGAAAAAAATTATTTCTAGATGGATTATAGACCCAAATATAAAGGCAGAAAAGTAAAGTTACTAAATAATAATAAAGAAGAATGACTTTGGTTTAAGAAAAGCTTAGACAGAACACGAAGTATTAACCATAAAGGAAAAAAACAACAAATTAAGAATTAATTTAGAGCTTTTAATTAAGAATTTTTCAAATTAAAAGTACCCTTCAGAGAGTGAAAGTCAAGCCACCAAGTGGGAGAAAATCTTTATAGTACATCTAACCAATAAATGATTAGTATCAAGATATATAAAGAATGGCTATAATTTAAGCTGAAAAAGACAAACAGCTCAATAGAAAAATGAGCCAAAGACACTAACATGGACAGCAAGATAAGAAATGGTCAAGAAATATATAAATGCATAAAAAGATGCTCTGACTTATTTATAATCAGGGAAATGCATTTTTTCATACATTTCTTGGTTATTTCTATTCTTTCCTAGCCCATTTGAAGCATTGTACTGCTGAGTTATTCCAGTATATTCAATGTGATGTCTAAGCTCTGTACCCATCATGACCCTCAGGAGGAGCTGTTGTCTTTGGAATGTAATGAAAGGCAGTCCTAAAAGTTATTTATAGAATTGTCAGTTTTGCTAATACTTGTGCGCCACCCTCCCTCCCCCCCCCCCCGCCCCGTCCAACCCCAGGATGACACTGTTATGATTCTTTGCTGAGTAGAAAGAAGGAGGGCTGGCTCTCAACTGGGCATCTCATTTTGCCTTTCAATTACCATCATTGCTATTTATTGACTCATTGTGCTAAGCTTGTGAAGGGTAAGTGGAGGCAGTCTGGCTCCCTCACCTACATGTGTGGGTAACTGGAGGAAGCAGCTCCTCACAACCTTGGAGGAATCTGATAAAGCAGTGTTCCCACACGCTTTTGCTCGGGTGTCACGGCCTTGAGCCTTGGGTGCGATAAACTGCCCTGTAGCCTTGAGTAGAATCACAAGCGCAGCTCATGATAGCTACTTCACCTTCTGGCTTGATTGTCTGCTTTGTTTAGGGCTAGTATAAAAGGGATAGGAGCTTTAGATGGGGTGGGAGTCGGGGCACTGACTTGGAAGCGGGCTTGTGGCCTGTGTGACTTCCTCTGCATGGGCTCATGCCCTGTGGCACAGATACAGGCTTTGCGGCCTCTGTGATTTCCCTGGACTGGGCTTGTGCCTATGTGACTGTCCTGATAAAAGACATGTCAAGCATCCCCAAGGCTCCATGCATCTTCTTCCCTCTACCCGAGCCCCAAGTGGACCTGTCTAGCCGAGAGAGGCTCCAACACAGCATGTCATGTACGGTATCTCATTTAATCCTTACAACAACTCCATGAGAGTAGGAACTTTTATTTTGTTTTCACAGATGAGGAAGCTGAGACTCAGAAATGGTCAGTAACTTCTCTGAGGTTATATTGTTAAGAGGTAGAGCTGGAATTTGAATCAAGTTTGTCTGACTTTAAAGCCTGTGCTCTTCATCACTGTGTTATGCTCCTGTCCTTTGCTGCCTGTGCTAATGGTAATTGCTACCTAACACTGGGCACCTTCTAGGACTTTATGGATGCTAGCTCAAAGCAACCATAAGATTAGAATATTATGATGCCATCACAGAAAAGAAAATCGAAACTTAGAAAGTTACGTGACTTGCTAGTGGCAGAGCCAGGGTTCAGAGCAGGTCGTTCGGTTCTAAATCCAGCTGTCTTAACCACTCTGCACAATGCCTCCAGTTCTTCCTGGGCTAGCCCAGCGATCCCACTTCTCTCTAAACTGTCTGACAGATGATGACACTCTAAAACAGGTTACAAGCAGCCTGCCTGATGAGCCAGAGACACTGGAAAGATAAATAATGTCCCTGAGAGACGAAGCTCTACAGAGACTGGGCCCTGTGCCCTGACCACAGAGGGCTCACTGCTCACAGCCTACATGTTTCTGTGCTTCTGTTCCCTCCCTCTCTTCTCACGCCGGCATGGAGTAACTTCTATTCTGTGCCGACCTAGAATTTCTTCTTGTCCGAATTGAGTAACACAGGTCAAGTGAACCCTTGACTGGGAAGATGCACAGGGTGGAATGTTAATTATAGAGGCAACGGAGCACATGGGAGGTGTCATTAGAGCAAGGGACTTTTCGTGTCACCACAGGTTGTCAGGAAGTTTCCAGTTTAAGAGTGTGCTGGTGCAATGGCCAAGCACTGGGTCCTAGAAGTTGGCGGTCACTTATCCTCTCCATTCCACCCCTTTTCTTCAATGCCACTTCAGACTAAAAGGAACCAGGCTCCTTGAAGAAATGTTTCATTCCAGGTCTGGGGCAAGAAATGTACAAGATGAGCATGGGACATTTTATCATGGCCAGAAAACAAGGAAGCTATTCAAGATCAATGGGGTCATGTCAAATGATACGGTCAACTTATAGGTGTGGAGGGGATGGGCTCCCACCCTTCAAAGATGGGACAGTTTGAACATCAAAAAGGATCTTGACTGTAATGGATTAAAATATGCTGCCTTGTTTCATGTTGATCATACTCTTAATAGAGTATCATTTTGAGTTGTGATATTTAAGAATACAGAGGATATATAAGTGGAACCTAACCAACAATACAAAGATGCAAGGAAAATAAGACCAGCAATACTGAAAGGAAAAGAAACCAACAGAGACAAGAGGGAAGGGGGGGGCGGGGGAAAAGGAAGGGAAAGGGAAAGTCAAGGAACATATAGCAAGGACTCATGGACAAAACCAAAGGGGAAGAGTTGAGGGAGGGAGGGAGGGGGGAGGGGGCAAGGGAAAGTGGTGGAGGGTAGGCAGAGACAAATGTATTTGAAAAAATAAATTAATTAATTAAAAAATAAAAATATAATTAGTAACTAAAAAAAGAATACAGAGGATATAGGAAGTACAGTTAGTTCTCCTTATTTACAGTAGTTATGTTCTATAAAGTTGCTGGGAACGCTGAATTAGTGAATATTGAGCTACTGCTCCTAGAGGAAATACAAGATTAGATTCCTGTGAGTCTCTCTGATCACATTTTCATAAACAGATAAATACACAACCTTATTTTATGTGTCTTTGTATAAAGACGCCTTATTTAATGTATGTTATTTATTTTTTTAACACTGAACTCACAGCCAACAGTACCATAACTCATGCCTGAAGGTAGCTTGCCTAATACACATATTTTCTCCCTAAGGCACGTCACAGCCTTCCTGAACTTAGGAACACTAAACCACCTCAGCACTAGGCTTAGGGGACATTTTAAACATAAAAATCACCAACAAGAAGCACAAAAACGTGAAAAATGTGACACTAAATAGACTGAAAAGGACTGAAGCAGGAAGACAGAGAGTCGCTACGTTTGACCTCGGATGGGAATGTATGTGTAGGGAGACTCAAATTTTTCACTGCCCTCCACCTGCCCACAAATGACCACAGAAGCACCATGGATATTGATTGTGAAATTACAAACAAACTTTAGTGAGTAGGTGAATTTGCAGTGTCTATGAATAATTAGGATCGACTGACTGTATGTATATGGATCATAGCACTGACCTCCCCAGCTTTGGAAAAATCATACCTATGGGGTAAAGTTAGGGGAGTTTTATGACAATTTGAGTTGAAGTAAGTAAAGGAAGAATGACATTCACGAACAGGGAGAACTACTCTATAGATAAAATCAGCTGACTCTATTTCACTGTCTTCTGGTTCGGAGCTAGAGATAATGCGCTGAAATTGTGGCTGGAAGAGTTCTGGCTAGAAATAAGGATGAATTTCCAGGCTGTGAAAGGTACTAACTACAGGTTACTGAAGGAGATGGGGTATCTGTTTTCCCTTCAAAACCTCTACATCAGGAAAGATATCCATCTACCTGGAGTAGCTGAAAGAAGCAGTTCCCAAACATTTTCAATCTTATGACTTATAGGGAGTTTTTAATAGCATTTTTTATCCTGTATTCCTGATGTTCTGGGGGTATATAATACATGTCTAAAAGTTCTGATGGTGATTATTTAAACTTGAAGTTTGGGTGAAAATGGTAAAGCAAGCGTCAGTTTCTCTTCAGCAGAATGCTCCCCAGGTATTAGCTGGGGGCTTCCAGCTCCTTGGAGATCTTGCACCCCCACTTCCTAGCCTCTGAGGGCAGAGCCTCCTCACTCCCCCCCAGAGCTCAGTGGGTTCCTGGCAGTTTGCCTCTTTATGTTTCTTCCTTTTTCTCCACCCCTGTGCTTTCCACACTCTTACTTCCCTGTGTGTTGGCTCAGTCTTGCCTATAAAAATCAAGGACTAACTTTCTTCCTTTACCTGGAAGTCACTTGCCTCAGGCATTTCACAAGTTCACCATCCTTAAAGATGTCTTTGAGGGTCAGGTCAAGGAGAGGGATGACATTGGGGTGGGTGGCCTCCTGCTCTGTTGTCCCCAACTCTCTTTGGTTTCTAGCTCTCCTCCTCTTGTAAGTGAATAACACTTTTTTTCTTTTTTTCCCATAGAAAACAACCATATCCAAGAGAGAAATTACTTTTTCTGTAGTCTTGAGTATCTTCCCTATTTTTCCTTATGACTTTTCCTCTTGCAGAGAGAAGTGGAAGAGTCTGCCATGCTAAGGGTTGACATTTGTTAAGCACGTTTGGCTAAATAGGCACATAAAATCAAAGGTAATTTTGTAGTAGTAACAAGACCTCACCTGAAGAATAAAGTGATTTCCCCTCTAGTGTAACGGCCTTAGGACAAGGCAGAAGCTGGGTCTGCCTGGAGATGAGGACTCCGGAAGGGACAGGACACCAGGTCAGACAGACAGACAGACAGACAGACAGACAGACAGACAGCAAAACCCAGCAGGCCTGGTTGGATCCATGTTGATAGGCAGCATGGGAGAAAGAAATGGTTTGGGAAGAAGAGCAGGAAGGGGATAGTAGAGCTGAGTTAAGTGGGAAAGGGGCCTTATTTGTCTTACTTTTCCATTCTAAGGCACCCCCCCCCCGAAAATTCACACATTTCAGTATCTCTGAAATTGTGATGAGTCTTATGTTAGAAAGTTTTCTTCAGTTGCAGTCAGCTGGGTGGTGGTCGTGACCTTATTTGGACACCTTCTGATAAAATCAGGAAAGTACCAGCGCCAAAAGCTTCTAGACTTGGTAAAATATGGTTCATGATGAGTTGCAGCTTGGGAAACTTACCTAAACTCTATCCTTAAAAAGAGTCAAGAGATTTCCAGGTATGGGAACTACAGAGAATAAAGCCACCTGTTTAGAGCAGAAAGGGGCTTCTGTCTGGGAGGTTTCCTTAGGTCCAGTGTTGGCAAAGGGAACTCGCTGGCCAAGTTCTGTGCAGGGCCAAGAGCTGGGTTAGGCCAATGGGGCTGAGCACAACTGCATACAGACGGTAAAAGCAGGAAGAGCCCCTCATAGGACATAGCCTCCTTCTCAGATTGCTCAAGCCTGGCAAAGGTCACTGCATCTATGAAGTACATGGGAAAGTTATGTCTCCAAAAGTGCTTTCCATTTCAGAAAGTTCTGAAGTCATTTCAGTTTTTCAATTTTATTCAGCTGGTGTGACTATAGATAAGCAATTTGTCCTTTTTGGAACCTAATCATTTCACCTGTATGTGAGGGGGCTGAACCACATCTCCAAGATTCATTCCAATTCTGACTATCTCTAATTCTATATGCTAATTTATGCTAATAAACCTCATAGGCAGTGTTTCCCAATTTTTTTTTTTTTTTATTGTCACCTGAAGGGGAGAAACACCAATACGAGATAGAAGCCTCAACCGGTTGTCCCTTGTATGTGCCTTGACTGGGAATCGTCTGCACCTGGACCACCAGGGACCAGACCCAGAACCCAGGCATATGCCCCGACCAGGAATCGCGCCTGCGACCTCTCAGTTACCACAATACTCCAATCAACTGAGACACATGGGCCAGGGCAGTCCCCCTAGTCTTAACCCTGGGGGAAGGGGCATTTTAACCAAGAGTGGGCTTTGCTATCTGGACCTTTAGCAACAGTGGAAAGTTCAGGATTTTTGTGGTGGTGGGAGCACAGTTTGGGGCAGACAGGTCTTTGGTGCCTCTCATGTTGTGCCAATACTGGCAGTGTAAGTTTTAGGACCGATCTAGGGCTTAGAGCATAACAGAACCTTACAATATTTTTATTAATATGTAAGTCTAGCTTTTAAAACTAAAATCCACCAATGATTTCACTAAAAACGGTATTTGTACATTTTTTTGGCTTTTTCTCTGCAGTAGTAGTAGAAAAGGCTTTCAGGAACTCCCAGCAGTTCCTGAAGGCAGGGCTGCTCTTATCTCTTTGTGGCCTACACGTTCAGGTGTGGGGTTTCTTCACCAGCAGCAGCTGAGCACCTTTGGTGGGCCTGGCTCTGTGCTGGGTAAGAGGGTCCAAAGATGAACAGGAGTGGTCTCAGCTCTCAGAAGATGGGCAACAGATATGAGAAAGCTTGAAGGGAGTAACACCTAACAGAGTTTTAGACAGAGGGTGAGAAGGAGCAAATGAAATAAAAGCAAGTGCCTTCCAGACAGACAGCATTAGCTGAGGCCCCCAGGTGTGGGAAGAGCAGCTGGATATGTCAGGGTCCAGGAGGAGAGGGTGAAGGTGATATGCACAGGTAGACAGGGTCAGCTTGAGAAGGGTCTGTATCTCAGCTAAGGGGCTCGGACTTATCCTGAAGGTATGAGGGAGGGCGGACCTCCCAGTTCCCTAGCAGCAGGGCAGCGACTGAGTTAAAGAATAAAGTTCTTTCAAGTCCTCACTTCTGAACGGAGGGCCTTTGGAACAGTCAGGACTGTCACAACCTTCAGGAAAGGACAGGAGCCCTGAGAAGAACAGAGGGTGAGAACTGGCTCGTTGGGTATTTCACCTCAGGTTAAAAAGGAAAACATGACTAATGAACAGCATTGGGCCTCAGCTTCACTTGATCAAACCCATCAATAACTTTGGGCCTCGGAGTAAGTGATGTCCTCAGGGAGGGCTTGTCTCCCTGGACTAGGTGAGCTCTCCTTGCCGTATGGTCCCCTAGCACCCTGAACATTGTCTCCTGACGGCCGCTCAATTCCCGTCATCCCTTCAGGACTCTCGGCTCCAGGAGAGCAGGAATTTTTGTCTTCCTTATTCACTGCCATCTACCCATTTGCTTGTACAGTGATTGGGTCTAGTAAATGCCCAGTAAATATTTCTTGAATTAAGAACAAGAGTCACACAGAAGAGATCAGAGAAGAGAGCCAGGGGAATATGATTTCCTTCTGGGAGATCACAGTAGATGAAACGCAGAGGCTGGAAGAGTCACCTAAGAGACAGGGTTTAAAGCTGGCCTGTCATGTGCTCACGGGCCCGGTACTTCACTCTGATGAACCTTTATTCCCTCGTTTGTGAGGTGAGGTATTTGGACAAAACAATTGCTAGCATTTCTCCTAATCCTAACCTTGTATGCATGAGAAAGTAATCTTCGCCTGCCACTGTCCTCTCTCCAGGACTTCTGTGTTTCAGAAAGACATGGCTACTGGCAAACTAAAGAGAAACATCATGATTGTAGCCCAAGAAACTGAATGAATCTTATAAAGATGCAAGATATTTAAACAGAGAGGCCAAATCTGGACTGTTTGCAATATGTTCTGGGAAAGGAATATTTACTTTTATAGGATGCATTAAACTGAATTCCAATTACTTTTTTAAAAAGCAAAATGTTTAAAAAGAGAAAGAGGGAGACAGAGACAGAAGCAGAGAGAGAAGCAATGGAGCCCGTCCACGGACAGAGCCTGGTGCAGCTGCTGCCAGGACCCTTCCCCCAGTGCCCATGTGCACAGTGGAGCTGTGGGGAGGTGCTGAGTGGGAGGACTTACTTGTCTGAGGCAAAAAAAAAACCCAACCAGCAACCAGTAAGCTACTCACCGGAGGTCTCTTCCAGATGAACTGGATGGGGAACTTCTGGCTGTAAAAGAGGGAGGTCTCATCCGGCGGGAACTCAGGATCCACGTAAAGAACCTTTTTTTCTAGACATTTCTTGCGAAGCTGCTCAAATGTCTTCTCTTTCACGCCAATAATAGGAAAATTGCGGCTGATGATGGCTGAATAGATGCCACTTGGGTTACCGCCCCCAGCCATGGTGGTCTTGCCCTGGGCTGGGTGGGGAATCGGCCCTGGGGACTTGGGCTCAGCCCCTGTCTGTGGGGCCACAGATGGGCTAATAACGGTTGGCATGGCAGGCAAATGTGGAAGGAACAGGTTTTTAAAGAAAAAATACAGCTACCTTCAAGGAAAGGAAGCCACCACAGAGGGGAAGTTGGAGTGATTCTGTCACCTGAGAGAAAAATGTCCACATCCAATTCAAAGTTTAAAGCCCATCAGAAAGTCGTCCAGCTTGCGTTCATCTTAAAAACTGAGCTGTGATCCCGAAGCCATGAGTTTCCCTGAGCACCACACAATTTAGGCCCCAATTTTTACCAGGGGGGCTCTCACCAGCAGCATACATGCCAGAGGGAGAGCAAGAGAGTGAGGGTTGCGTTTCAGTGGCCTGAAGAAGCTTGAGCCAGGAAAACTAAAAATAGACATGAAAGATCATGAGTATGAGAGCAAAAGAGAGGCTAGCATGCAGCTAGACTGCGTGGGCAGAGAAGAAGGACCTGGCTAGGGACATTTATGTGCTGCTGTTAAGTGCTGGTGTTGTCAGGGAATGAAAGGAAAATATCTGAGTAAGTTGAACACTGAAAACTAGCAAAGTACTGCATATGCATTATTGAATTGGCTGTTTTACAGAGTATCAAACTGTTGGCCACCAAGTTACGGCAAGGTGTCACTGAAAAAAAACTGAAAAGGGTGAGATACTAAATTCTAGGAGGATTTCAGGCCTTTTTGAGAGTATGATATTTACTTTCTAAAACTCTAGGATATCAGGACATTTCAATTGGATTTGGTATCTCTTCTAGAATGTTCTGGTGTCAGCGTTGAGTGGAACTGTCTGGGTGGAAAATGCCACTCAGCAGAATCCTCAGTTGTCTCTTCTTGCCCACTTGGCCTAGCCACCTCTCATCTCTCCCCACCCTCAGAATAAACATTGGGACCAAATTTGTTATAAGAAGTGCCCCTGAATACAGATTACCCAGGCACACGACATTAGTCATCTGAGTCAGAGTTGGAATTGGATACTGAACCAGGTTGGTGGTCAAGTCCCCGGGTGTCATTCTGAAAGAGTTGGTTTCCGGGCTCTTGGACGAGAGCCCAGTGGCTCTGAGGAAGGGAAGGTCTGCCTGGCCTCCACCTTGTCTTCTACCCACAGTAGATGGTACTCAGGCTGAAAGGAACTGGCCACATTTCAGGTGTGGATGAGTGGATGTTTGTCCCAGACTGCAGCCTGCCTGCTCCCTAGGTTAGGGGCTGTGAGAGAAGGCGGGAAGTGACAGTTGAAACACGGAGTCCTACCAGGCTCGTGATCCCTGGGGTTGCAGTTTGGAGGAGCTCTGTGTCTGGTCTTGCACCATGTAAGAACCATCAGCCTGTCCTCCTGGCCCCCTGAGGAAAGGCCCAAAGGTCTGCATCGCAGCTCTTGGAGAGGCACAGAGAAGGGCAGCCTCTGACGGCTGACCGCTTCGGTTCAGAGTCTGGGCCTGCTGCTCCATGGCTGTGTCTGCAACTTTAGGTGAGTTACTTCTTTTTTTTTTCCTATGACTCAGTTTTCTCACCTATAAAATGGGTATAATGATAGTCATTCTGCTATGCAGTTGTAAAAATTAATTTTTGTAAAACATTTAAAATAATGCCAGGATTTTCTTAAGCACCCAATACATGTGGTTGTTAGATGACCTAATTTCATACTTTGAGGTTAGATCAGGTTGAATGACAGTCACTCGTTGGTACAAATCAGTACTCACTCTGTGACCATGAGCATCTTACACATGTACAGCCCTGGGACACGTGCAGTCTGCCCAGGATCATGGGGTCCCAGTGTCTCCAATCAGAAGCTTGTCTATCTGCCTGTACTAAAAAAAAACAACCTCTCTAAAAAGAATATCTCCCACCCTCAAGCTCCCAATGGCATGGAAAGCAAATGGGGCAAGGAGTTCTCTTCCCCATCTTCATATGAGTCCCAGCTCAGTGCTCCGTCTATCCCACCTTGAAATTCCCAGCACTGACTCACATTTTATTGTTTCTACTTATTGAGCTTCCTGTTTGCCCACAAGACTGTAAGCTCTGTGAAGGTGGGAGCTGGGTCCCCACTCTACCCTCAGATTAAGCGTCTATAGAATGCTCTTAATAAATATGTGTTGTATTTCTGCTGAATGAAATTTCCCAATGTGAGGAGAAATTTCTTACACTTCTTATTGCTTGGCCAATGCAATAAAAGTTTCTTGGCCGATTTGTGCCTGGAGGAGGAGCTGTCTCTGGGCCACACACATGTTGATCTTTCTTTTCTCAGCTGTCTAAGCCAGCTCCATCTGTTAGTAACTAAAACGAGCATGTGACAGAAATGGATCTCTAATCATAGGATGGGAATATCAAACACACAGAGTGAATGTTATTTATTTTGCTCTACCAATTGCCATGGAAAACCCCCCTTCTCATCTTAGCAGGTCTGAGCTCAGGGTTTATTCAGCTACCCAGCTGTAGAAATGCAGTCTATCAGGGAGAAATCTAATCTGAGCCCGTGAACATAGGGCAGATAATGAGCACATAAACAGTTGCACATTTCAATTTCCAGAAGTCTCTTCCAGGAAAAACAACTAGTTTTAAAAAAAAGTTGTTTTTTTTTTTTGTTTTGTTTTGTTTTTTTACTGTATTGATTGATTTTAGAGAGAGGAAGGTAGGGGGAACAAGAAACATCGATTTGTTGTTCCACTTATTTACACGTTCGTTGGTTGATTTTTGTATGTGCCCCGACTGGGGATTGACCCCGTAACCTTGGCATTTTGGGATGATACTCTAATCAATTGAGCTACCCAGCCAGGGACAAGAACTAGTTTTTATAAAATATTTTAGCCAAGATTACGCAATATCTGTGGCTAGAATGATTTCTTTTGCAACAAAAAAGCCAATTAATGGCTCTGTGTCACTGTCTATTCCACCAATAAATATTTCTTTGATTCAACACTGTTGGAAGCAATGTATTTGCTTATAATTATAACACCTAGCATTCCATAAATGCCTAGTATAAGCCAGCCACATCACATGGTTTAAAAAATTTTTAATTTAAAAGTAATTTTAGAGTTACGAAAGTTTTGAAAAGGTAGTATAGAGTTTCTGTATGTACTTTATCCAGCTTCCCCTAATGTTTACACCTTATATAACCATGGTATAATGATCAAAACTGAGAAATTAATATTTGTATAATTCTATTAACTAAACTATAAGACATATTTGGATTTCTTCAGTGCTTCCACTATTGTGTTTTTTCCCCCTTCTGTTGCAGGATCCAAATTAGGACCCTGAGTTGCGTATGTCATGTCTCCATAGTGTTCTTCCATCTCTGACAGTTCCACAGCCTTTCTCTCTCATGACCTTGGCACTTCTGAAGGGTGCTTTGTCAGTTGTATTGCAGAATATCCCCTGAATTAAATTAGTCTGATATTTCTATATGATTAGGCTAAGGCTGTGGATTTAGGGGAAGAATATTACAGCGGTAATGTGCCTTTCTCATCAAAGCACACCCAGAGGTACATGATACTGCTGTCTTTTATAACAGGTGATGTCAGCCTCGATTACTTGGCTAAGGTAGTGTCTATCGGGTTTCTCTAAAGTCAAGTTACTATTTTTTCCTTTCCACATATATAGAATATTTTTAATTTGTACAACAGCCCTAAAGGTTTGATTAATTCCATTTTATGACCGAGGAATACTGGCTGTATTTTACAATTAAGTCATGGAAAACTCACAGTTTTGGAGATTATCTCTTTTGTTTAACAAATGAGGAAACCAAGGCCTAGAGAGATTAAATGACAAGGCAAAGATCACTCAGGTCATTCACTGCAGAGCCAAACTAGGCCCCACGTCTCCTGATTTCCAGTGAAGGAGTGTATGCATGACCAATAACATCAATTAGGCATAAGATCTCTGGATCCTTGTATACAAATAGTCAGGGCTTTTCTTTTCCGTAGCTCTGATTGGAGAGGAATCTAACACTATCAGCCCTACTGGAAAAACTGTCAAGAAGCAGCTGCCTAGCTCTGGCTGGCCTTGCTCTGGCTCTGCAGCCTTTAGCAATGCTGGTCATAGGACACGCAGATCTGATATCAGATGCCAGTGTCTCCTTTATTTCTCCTAGAATGCCAGCTATATGGCCTCATTGTCTGTGGTTAATGTGGCTATCTGTTTGCAGTAGATCTGCTATTGTCTTTCTATTCCCCAGGCTGAGAAGTTATTTTAGTCTAGAGTGCCCTGCTGGAACTGTGCAGGACAATCCAAGGATTTGGTAGGTGGAAACCTTAAAAGCAGAGCGGAATGCCAGATACTGTCATGGGAATTCCATTACTAGGAAGGCTGTTAGGTAGGATGGCCAATTATGAGCTAAAACACCATTAAGCTACAGATACTTATGCGTTTTGTTGACTGTGTTTCTGTTGCCTATTATTATAATAACCTGATAGTGAAAGGGATGTGAACAAGTGCAGGAATTCTGCACTCAGACCAGACTCTAGAACTGCAGTCTTTACTACTGCATTAGTGATCTGACTGGTGGGTTTTAGTTAGCCAGGATACAAGGCTCAGCACAACTTTAAGGCAAAACTATTGGTGACAAGCTGTGCTTTCTGCTCTAGGGAGCATTTAGGTGAATGGACCAATCCAGGCTTGGCTTTGATCATGTTGACACGTGAGACTATGACCATGGAGTTTATTTAGTTCTGAAGTTGTAACGGGGTCCAGCTAGGGCTCCCCCAGAGGGGGGGTTTGTAACAGGCTCCAGAATGTGGAGTGTCCAAGAAAAATATAAGATATCTCCCCCGCCTCCACAAGGCAGACTGCCCCTGGGGGGATGGGAGACACGGAGCAGGGCCTTTGAGAGTCATTTTGCATTTTGCAGGATAGCTTCCTACCTCATGTGCAAAGATGGTTATTTTGCATATCAACAAGGCTAACCAAGAAGGTTTGCATAACTTTATCCTAAGATGTAACTGGGAGACAGCTCCCCCAGTTACAGCGCCTGTGTAGCGGAGCTTCGGAGCTTCGAGAAGGTTCCTTCCACTCCAGGGTGCCACACCTGCCCGGAATAACTATGACAGCCAAGAAAGGCAGAAAATAAGGGAGTGTTAGCAAGTGTAGCCGTTGTGAGAGGAGTCAGAAATGGGGCCACAGAGGAGGTTTCAGCCCGGAATTTAAACTAAAGGGAGGCTGCCAAAAGATATGAGACATAGGGGAACAATGTGAAGACCATGTAGAAGGAAAGGGGAGAAAGGACTCTTGCTAGTGGGCCACGAGAAGGTGCGACGTGGTTCTGGATTAAGAACTGGAGATCGCAGCGACACAGCTGATGGGGCTGGGAACCGTGGGAGGCCTGCCTAGCCGAGCCCCGGACTTCTGTTCTTTTTCTTCTGAAGGATGGTACCCCTGACTGGCTTGACTGGCCTCTCTGGGCAAAGCGGGGAAGGCAGGACTGTGTGTGTTGGTGGGCGTTTTAAAGGGATTTTGAGATTTAACAGTGACATTTAGCCATTATTCAAAAACTGTATAACTTTTGAATAAATAGATCCTTTCCTTTTCACCAAAACCTGCCATTGAGAGCCATCATTTCTAAGGGTGGAGGGCAAAGAACCAAGAACAGAAGGACCTCAGCGGGGGGGGGGGGGGGGCTGCGGGGAGGGTATTGTTTCAGTAATGGTACTGGGCCCCCAAATGGGTCCATTCGGTAACAGCAGGCTGTACCCCAGAATGTAATTAATCCCATGGGTCAATCTTAAATGAAACCAGCCTCCTTGGGCAGTCTGGGTGCCTAGTCTAACTGGAACTTGCATCCTGGTTTCACGTCTGGCAGGAACTGACCACCCTAGGCACCATGGCCAGAACCTGCAGGATGGCTTAGGTCTGGGGCAAAAAGGGAGGTGGCCACGCTGGCCTTCCAAATGTGTGAAGGACTTTCCCTGGCCACTCTTCAGGGTATGTGCCCTAAGTAAATGCCTGCCATAAACACGTATTCTATTCTATTTCTCAGTGTAAATACCATCTGAAAGGCTCTCTTGCCAGCTCCTGTGGTCAGACAAGGCCTCTGTGGTGCAGGGTCTGAAGCTGCTGGCCTGGTGCTCAGAGGATGGTGTGTGGTTCCCTGAAGGAGAGGATTTGGCCTGACCCAGCGGTTCTCAGGTGAAGAACGGCTGATCTGATGAAGAGTATGAAGTGGTCTGCAGCATGAGACATTCTCTTGTACTGGAGTTCATAATTAACTACATTTTTCATCCTATTTACATGCCACAGCTTATAAGCCTTAAACCAAACTTTAAAACTACTAGATATTATAGAGAATGGTCCAGTGCTATTTTTAAAAACTTTTTGTTTTGAAATAGTTTAACGTTTATAAGAAAGCTGAAAATACAGTATAGAGTTTCTGTATATGCTTCACCCAGATTCTTCAATTGTGACATTTTAACACATTTTGCCTATATTCTTTCCTTGACTCTATCTCTGCTTCATAAATTTGTTTCTGAGCCACTTAGGAGTAAATTAGAAATATCATGACCCGTTACCATTTAATATTTCAGTATGTATTTCCTAAAAGCAGGGGAATTCTTTATAATCATAGTACAACCCTACAAATTAAGAAAATTAGCACGTAAGCAAAAGATCCCATTCAAATTTTGTGAACTGTCCCAGGAACACCGTTTGTAGGTCCAGAAGCTGGGCCAGGATCACGTGTTTGCTGCTGTGTCTCTTTAGTGCCCCCCTCATCCTGGAACAGTTCCTCATATCGGTTTTTGTAAACCTCACATCCCTCAAATTTGGTTTATTATAAGTTTCACTTAAAGAAGATCAATCAGTAAACATTTAATCAAAACCACTGCTATATTGATAGAGTAGATTATTATTTTAATGGTTGCATAATATTTCACTGCATGAAAGGACTATATTTACCAATCCTCTGGTAAAGGACATTTAGCTTATTTCTAGTTTTCCACCGTATAAACCAAATTGCAATTAGTAGCTCTGAGAGATTTATCTCAAGTGGAATTACTGGGTTAGAGTATGCAAATTTAAAATTTTGATTCCATTGCCAGATTGCCATCCTGAAAGATTATATTTTTTTCAGATCCTACCAGCAATTCACAAGAATGCCTCTGCCCCACACCAACGTCAGCACTGAACATTTTCACTCTTTAATTTTGGCCACTCAGGCAAAAAACAAACAAACAAACAACAAAACCCAACATTTATTTGATTATTAATGAGACTCAGCATCTTTCATGCTTATTTCATTTATTTCAATTTTTTTGTGAATTGCTTTTACCTATATTTTTATAGGGCAGTTTCTGATTTTAAACTGATTTGTCAACTCATTCTGTAATGGGGCACAGCCAGGGCCCCCCCAAAGGGTATTTGTAACGGGGTCCAGAGATTGGGGTATCCAAGAAAAATATATTCTCCCCCAGGGCAGGCTGCCATGGGGGATGGGAGCCTTGAGCAGGGCCAGGGAGAGTCATTTTGTGTGTCAATAACAGGATTGCTTCATTCCTCATAGGCAAAGAGGGTTATTTTGCATATCACCAAAGCTAATCAGAAAGGTTTCAAAGACTTTATACAGAATGTAACTGGGAGAGAGGGAAGAGAGACAGGGGCCTGCAGGAGAGACAAAGGGACACAGGCTCTGGGGAACAGTGTGAAGACCACGCGGGAAGAAAGAGGGGAGAAAGGACTCTTGCTAGTGGGCCATGAGAACGTGCCACATGGTTATGGATTAAGAGCTGGAGATCATGGTGACGCAGTGGATGGTGCTGAGACCTGCAAGAGGTCTGCCTAGCCAAGCCCCAGACTTCTGTTCTTTTCTTTCTTATGAAGGACGATACCCCTGACTGGCCTGACTGGGCAAAGGGGGGAAGGCAGGACGGTGTGTGTGCTGGTGGTTGTTTTGAAGGGATTTTGAGATTTAAGGGTGACATTTAGCCATTAATCAAACTTGTATAATTTTTGAATAAATAGTTCCTTTTCCTTTTCACCAAACTCTGCCATTCAGAGCCATAATTCCAAGGGCGGCGGACAAAGGACCCACAACCGAGGGGTCCCGGGGAAGAAGGGTGTCGTTGTTTCCGTAATAGCATCTGGGCACCCCCGCCCCCCACGGGTCCTTTTGTTCGGTAACAATTCCTTGGTATTTAGGTCTTGAGGAAAACATATATCACGTGTTCATTTTAGAGCTTTGTTTGAAGCTCTCTTGAAATGGTTCTAGTTTCTTATATAAAATCCAATTTCCTGAGAAAACACATCAAGAAGTATATAAGATAACAGAACACCTGTAGGCCAGCTGAGCTCCACATGGCTCTCTGGTACATAGCTTCAGAAATAGGAAGTGCATAAAATGTGAGAAGCAATAACAGCAGAAAACAATTAAAAACACCCAGGCTCTATTTCTCTCCACTCAATGTCTCAAGTTAAATATTCCAGTTTCATTACAGTTCTGGCAAGACAGAGCAGTTCCTCACTAACTTATTCTACTAGTTCTTCATTCCTTCCTCCAAAAATATTTTAAATGGAAGAATAGACATGCAATTAATGTTGACCTGAATATAGGTCTTAAATAGTCAGCTTTAAATGCTATTAAAACCCGTCATTTTTATTAGTTATGAGCACATAATTTTCAGGTTAAGCCTTACTACAGGCTGGCAAGGGAAATTTGAAGCTGGGAAATACAACTTCAACTAATGTGGGCTTCTTCCTTTCTCTTTAATTGCAAAACTTACAGAAACAGGAGCAAAAAATCTGCATGTCTATGTGAGTTTATATATGGTACAGAACTCAAATTTCAACTGATACAATGAAATGTGTCCACGAGGAAATGTACAATGTTTACCACTTCTGGAGGGAAGAGCCCTGTGTCAGAAAAGTGTATCAGAAACAAGTATATTCAATTCTCACTTTTTAATCAATCAAATCCATCAGTTAACCAATTACAGCTAATAGTTACTAAAAGTCACATATAACGGTGCTCTGGCAGATATAAGACAAATATAACATGTTCCTGAGGGACACACAATTCAGTAGGGGAACAAGGCAGACAAACCTGAAACCTTAAGAGACGGTCCCTGTGAACGATAAGTTGCAACACATATAACTGAGGCAGGATTTCAGAGAGGGGGATAATCACTGCTGATGGGTACAGGGAATGGGGGTGTCAGGGTAGTTAGAAAGGCTTAAGAGAAAAGGAGGGTTTGCGCTGGGCCTTGACAGATGGTCAGATGGGCCTAGGCAGAGGGGAAGGGGTGGGGATTGGGGCCTAGGGAACAGAAGACATAGAGGTGGCATTTGGCAAATTGCTAAGCGGAGAAAGTCTGCTAAGTAAATGTGCATGTGGAAGAGCGCTGAGGACCTGCGGCTGCCCCCACAGATGCTGTTGCAGGCCGCAGGAAGTCCCTGGGGGCCCCAGAGCAGGCGGCATCCTGAGGGACAGGCATGAGGTCATGTTTCATCCCTCGTTAAGCTATACTGGAGCCAGAGGCAGAAGGAGGACTCAGCAGTCCTGATCCTGTCTGTATTTAAAGTTTTGATATCTTGTTTATCATGGATTTTTTTACATGAGTTTTGATTTTCTAAAATGTTGCATTTAAATATAATTTATTCTGGTTACCAATTTTTGGGTCATACTTTTTTTGTATCCAAGGCAAGTTTGTCAAAGCCATGTGTTCTATTTATGAGGTTCAGTGGAGGGGACATGGTATTTATTTTATTATTAATTATAACTTGTTCATGTTACAAATATCCTTTGCTTGGTAGACAGTATTTAATAAAAACAATTAAGAAATTAGAATTTTAAGAAGATTAATGTGGAACTTTGGTGCCCAAAAAAGCACGACAGGGAAAGGAACCCTTTATAGTCCTGAGTCAACCTCTAGGGAGAATAACTCCCTTTTGTCGAAGTGTGTGCAGTGCAAGCAGAAAAGGGCTGCTTTGCCCATGTCTGAGGGGTGAGAGCTAACCGGGAGGGGTACCGGAGGCTGCTGTCCACTTGGAGATAGGCCTCGAGTGACTCCGCTCCTACAGCCAGAGTGACTGCTGCACAGCCAGAGTCAAGCTTCCACAAATGGGCCACACTAGGGAGCTCGGCCCGCATCTCACATGAAATAAACCCATCCTGCCGAGCTCAAAGGGCAGCCGCTCACCAGGCCACAGGGCTTGGCACAGGGCCATGGCCTAAGAAGCAATGGAAGATGCACGGACTCTAAATGCCTCAGGGCTCCCTGCAACTAGGAGAAGGGGTGGTATTTGACACAAGGAGTATTACTAATACATCTAAAAATGCAAAATCTGAAATCTGGTGTTCACTAGCAAACTGATGACTAATGAAAGATTATTTTGAGCCAGAGAAGTCAACAAGGGTGCAACATAACTCGAAAAAAGGCCAAGGGGAACTTTGAAGGGTTCAGGTTGCTCCTCGCACTTGTAACCAGAGGTACTTCTTTGTCATTTAATGCGGACCTCCCAGTCAGTTCCAATGTTCAGTGAGAGCTTCTCCAGGCGCAGGGTGGACGTTTTGGCACAATACATAAAATCCACAGGCTGATCTTTACCATCTAAATATCAAGAGAATAAAAAGGAAAATTTGGTGAATATCTAGGGGGAAAAAGCCCTTTTTCTTTGTATCAGAAATGATTCTGACTGTGTCATAAAACCTTATACCTCACTTAGGACCTACCTACCACTTTTACCCATGGAATTCCATGAATTTTTAAAACATGATACACTCCATTGTTCTGAATGCAAGACTGGTCAAAAAGAAACTGTAAGGAACAAAGTGGTTTGTCCAAGAAATGCAGTAGGTTAGAAATGCTATATCTCATCCTATGCCCTTTAAGAAATTCCATACATAAACTGGAGTAAGGTTTCAGATAGCTACAGTTTAAAAAAAAAATTCAGAGAAGCCACAATATTATTTCAAGTCCAAATTAATTTGCCTTAGAAAAATATTAACCCCATACAGCGAGCAGAAAGGCCAGCTGATGAAGAGAAGCAGCATGGCCTTGCTCTGTAGACACTAGTACATTTGATCTTTCCCAGAAAGTGCAGAGCCCCCTTGGCTAAGCACATTATGTCAGTTTTAAGACTAATCATCTCTTCACCTCAGTTATTTCCATGTTTACAAAAATAAATGGGCTATTTCCTCACCAGATGAGTAGGCGGTCACAGAAGATGGCTGCTGCTTGAGGCCGAGGACAAAGATCTGCTCCACCACACACTTGCTGGGGTAATGTCCCCTCTCATCGGCACAGCTGAAGTAAATGCAAAAGGCATTAGGAGAAGAAGAGAAGGAGGGGTTTGGACTGGCTGCCAGGTCCAGCACCCCCAGCCTTATTAGCCCCCCTGCCCCTCCTTTTCCTATGGAGCCTGAACCGCATAGGGATCGTATTTACTAGGATGAAGAGATGGAAACAGACAACTCTACATGCTGAGGGCTAAGTAACCAGTAGCCAAACCAACCTCTCTTTTTAAACAAGTCATGTGGAGAGAAATCACCCGACACTGAAGTTGCAAGTGTGACTTGGACACAGCAAATAAATTGTAAGAAATCAGATACTTCATGTATTGTTGAATGGATGAATAAATGGGACTAATGGGGACTTAAACTGAATTCCTTAAAATTTAATTTCCCTCCTCCCACAGATGAGCCAAATGTGAAGCTACACATGGAGCAATTCTCTTTGAGAGAAATCCAGAAACTAGCTGACTCCTATACATCTGGTGACTGAAAAAATACCCACATGAAAACAGGTAGGAAAGGCTGAGACACACTCTCAGCATAGCCCCCGCCCCCAGCACAGTGCCATACAATTGGGCGGGAACCCCAACTCCCAGCTTCTCCATGAAGAGTGAAGGGTTTGGACCACATTCCTAGCACCCCAACTTTGAAGACTCCCACCTGAGGGATAGGCCTCCAAACCGCTAATGCTGATAGCTAACAGGGTTCATGTTGACCAGTCCCACAGGATTGTATCAAACACATACACACTTGTTAATGGGTGTGCTGTAGCTCTCTCCCCAGGGCTTGGCATAGAGGGAGCAGGCAAAAACACCCATTTCCCAGTTTCTCCCTGGAAGGGGTTTGGCTGCAAACTCTTACAGCTATGGCCTGGGGGTCCAGCTTCTAATTAGATTGCATCTAGATGCTGACTACATTCCCCCCTTTGGAACACTGATGGGTCTTGGTACATCCTCAACTACTGGCAGCCACTAAGAACAAAGATGGCAGCTTGGATAATCACAAAAGCTTGAGAGGCAACCAGGAGCTCAGGCAAGGGTGATTGATGAAGTTCATCTCCTATACAAAATCAGTCTATTAGGGCTGGAAGAGGTAGACGTTTTATCCAGTGTGCAGAAACTAGTGCAGAGAGTGAAGGAAAATGAAGAAACAAGGGAGTGTCTTCCAAACAAAAGAACACGATTAGTCTACAGAAATTGACCTTAATGAAATAGAGAGAAGTTATTTACACAATACAGAGTTTGAAATAATGGTGATAAAAATACCAAGGTCAGAAAGTAATGCATGAGCAGAGTGAGAATTTCAACAAAGTGATAGAAAATATTTTAAAAAGTGCCAAAAAGAAACTGTAAAGCTGAGGAATGCAATAACCAAACTGAAAAATTCAATAAAGGGTTTCAACATCAGATTAGATCAAGTGAAAGAAAAGATCACTGAACACAAGTACAGGACAGTGGAATTCATCCAATTAAAGGAGCAAAAAGGAAAAAGAGTAAAAAAGAGTAAAGATAGCTTAAGAGATTTATGGGACACCATGAAGTGGACCAACATACGTGTTATAACAGTCCCAGAAGGAAAAGAGAAGAGAAAGGGGCAGAAACCCTATTGAAAGAAATATGGCTAAAAACTTCCCTAACCTGGGGAAAGAAACAGACATCCAGATCCAGGAAGCTCAATGAGTACTAAAAAAGATAAATGTAAAAAATCCACAGCAGCACACATAATTAAGTTGTCAAATGTTTTTAAAAAAAGAGAATCTTAAAAGCAGCAAGAAAAAGTAACTTGTTATGTACAAGGAAACCTCATAAAACAATCAGCAATTTTTCAGCAGTAACCTTGTAGGTCAGAAGGGAGTGAGATGATATATTCAAGAAAAAAACCCTGCCAACTAAGAATACTCTAGCAAAGTTGTTCTTGAGAATTGAAGGAGAGAGTATTTTCTAGATAAACAAAAGCTAAAAGCATTTACCATCACTAGGCCAGTCTTATAAGAAATGTTAAAGGGAGTTCATCAAGCTGAAATGAAAGGATGCTAACTAGTAATGTGAAAATATATGAAACATTAAACTCACTAGTAAATGTAAACATATAGTTAAATCCAGAATACTCTAATGCTGTAATGGTTGTGGGTAAATCATTTATAATGCTTGTATAAAGGTTAAAAGACAGAAGTATTAAAAACTAATTATAATTGCAGTAATTTGTTAAAACACATTACAACAAGACATAAATTATGACATCAAAAACAAATGTGGGGAGGAGAGTGTAGAAATGTAGAGCTTTTGTATGTGCTCAAAATTAATTTATCTGCTTAAAATAGACTGTTATAAATAACATATGTTTTATGTAAGCCTCATGGTAACCAAAAAGCCTAAACCTATAGTAAGTTCACAAAAGATAAAAAGAAAGGAATCAAAGCTTCCCACTATAGAAATTCATCAAAGTATAAAGGAAGAGAAAAAAAGAAGAAAGGAACAAAGGGACTACAAAACAGCTAGAAAACAATTAACAAAATGACAACAGTAAGTTTATTCCTATCAATAATTATTTTAAATGTATTTGGACTAAATTCTCCAACCAAAAGACATAGTGTTGCTGGATAAGAAAAACAAACAGAAAAAACAAACAAACAACCAAACACTCCAAAAACCAAAAACCAAAAAACAGCTATACGCTGCCATTAAGTGACTCATTTTAGCTTTAAAGACACACACAGAGTGAAAGTGAAGGAATGGAAAAAGAGACATTTATGCAAATAAAAACCAAAAGAAAACAGGGGTAGCTACATTTATATCAGATAAAGCAGAGTTTATGCCAAGACTGTAACAAGAGACAAAGAAGGTCATTACATATGATAAAGGGGTCAATTCATTAAGGGGATATAACATTTGTAAACACCCAATGTTAGAGCACCTAAAATATAAAAGCAAATATTAATCTGAAAGGAGAAATAGTTAGCAATATAACGATAGTGGGGGACTTCAATACCTCACTTTAAACAATGAACAGATCATCCAGGCAGAAAATTAATAAGGAAACATTGGACTTAGACTACATGTTAGACTAGATGGACCTAACAGATAGATAAAAAACATTCCATTCAACAGCAGCAGAATATATTCTCTTCTTAAGTACACATGGAACATTCTCCTGGACAGATCATATGTTAGGCCATGAAACAAGTCTTAACAAATTTAAGAAGACTGAAGTTATATCAAGGTTTTTTTCTGACCATAATTGTATGACCATTACAAGAAGAAACTGAAAATTTACAAATATGTGGAGATGAAACAACATGCTCCTGAACAATCAATGGGTTAAAGAAAAAATCAAAAGGGAAATAAAATATCTTGAGACAAATGAAAATAAAAATACAAGATATCAAAACTTTGGGATGTAAGAAAACAGTTCTAAGAAGGAAAGTTCATAGCAATAAATGTCTATACTAAGAAAAAAGAGTTATCTCAAATAAACAACATAGCTTTACACCGCAAGGAACTAGAAAAAGAAGAAAAAAATAAGCCCAAAGTTTGTAGAAGGAAGGAAATAATAAAAATCAGAGCAGAAAAAAATGAAATAAAGGCTTAAAAAACAATGGAAAAGTTGATGTAACTGAAAGCTGGTTTTTTAAAAAGATCAACAAAATAGATAAACCTTTAGCTAGATTCACCAAGAAAAAAGAGAGAAGGCTCAAATAAAATCAGAAATGAGAGAGGAGACATTATATTTTATACTACATAAACACAAAGGATTATAAGAAACTACTATGAACAACTATATGCCACAAAATTGGATAAGCTAGGATAAATAGATAAATTACCAGAAACATACAACCTACCAATACTGAATCATGAAGAAATAGAAAACCTGAACAGACCAATTACTAGTAAGGAGATTAAATCAGTAATTAAAACCTCCCAATAAGGAAAAGTCTAGAGCCAGATGGCTTCACTGGCAAATTTTACAAAATGTTAAATAATTACCACAAATCCTTTTCAAACTCTTACAAAAAAAAAAAAAAAAAAAATATATATATATATATATATATATATATATATATATATATATATAAAATAGGAGGGGACACTTCCAAACTCATTTTATAAGGCCAGCATTACCCTGATACCAAAACCAGCAAGCACATTGCAAGAAGAGAAAATGACAGGCCAATATACTTGATGAACACAGATGTAAAAATCCTCAAAAAAAAAAAAAAATTAGCAAACTGAATTCAACAGACCACTCTGAAGATTAGACACCACAATCAAGTGGAATTTACCCCTGGGATGCAGAGATGGTTCAACATAACAAATCACTACTCATAAATGTGATACACCACATTAACAAAAGGAAGGATAAAAACCACATGATCTTGTACACCTGAATTTATATAATATTACTAACTAATGTTACCCCTAATACATTTAATTTTAAAAGTCATGTGATGCAGAAAAAGCTGTTGACAAAAATCCAATATCCTTTCATAATAAAAACCATCAACAAATTGGGTATAGAAGGAACATATCTTAACATAATAAAGGCCATATATGACAAGCCCCCAGCTGACATCATGCTCAAAGGTGACAAGGATCCCCAATCTCATCACTTTTATTCAACGCAGTGCTGGACATCCTCGCCAGAGCAATTAGGGGGGGAAAGAAACAAAATAAAAGGTATCCATATCAGAAAAAGTAAAACTGGGCCAGCGGTGACCACACAGTGCAGTGCACAGATGATGTGTTACCGAATTATGCACCTGAAATCTGTATAATTTTGTTAACCACTGTCACCTCAATAAATTCAATAAAAATAGTATAATGACACACTGCTACTCACCGAATAAAATGGCTAAAGTTAAAAAAAACTGTCTATTTGCAGGTGATATGACATTATATATAGAAAACCGTGAAGACTCCACCAAAAAACTGTTAGAATAAACAAATTCAGTAAAGTGGAAGGATACAACAATCAATATACAAAAATCAGTTGTATTTCTGTACATTAACAATAAGCTATTAGAAAGAGAAACTAAGGAAACAACTGCATTTATAATAGCATCAAAAAGAATACCCAGGAATAAATTTACTCAGGGAGGTGAAAAATCTGTACACTGAAAACTGTGACATTGATGAAAGAAACTGAAGACTCAAACAAATAGAAAGATAGCCTGTGTTCATGGTTGTAAGAATTAATATTGCTAAAATAGCTGTAGTATCCAAGGCAATCTTCAGACTCAATGTAACCCCTACCAAAATTCCAATGGCATTTTCCACAGAAATTGAAAAAAATCCCAAAATTAACATGGAACTACAAAAGACCCCAAATAGCTAAAGCAATCTTGATCAAGAGGAACAAAGCTGGAGGCATTACAAGGCCAGATTTCAAACTATATTACAAAGCTACAGTAACCAAAACAGTATGGTATTAGCATAAAAACTCACATCAACCAATGGAACGGAATGGAGACCCCAGAAATATAAAATGGGGAAAGGATAGTCTCTTCAATAAATAGTTTTGGGAAAAATGGATATCCTCATGCAAATAAACAAACAAACAAAGAAATTAGACCCCTATCTTACACTATATAAAAAATCAACTCAAAAAAGGTTAAATATTTGAATGTTAGACCTGAAACCATGAATCTCCTAGAAGAAAACATAGGAAGTAATCTCCTTGATATTGGTCTTGGTGGTGAATTTTGGAACTTGATACCAAAAGCAAAAATAAACAAGTGGCACTACATCAAACTAAAAAGATTTCCTGCACAGCAAAGGAAACCATCAACAAAATGAAAAGGCAACTTATAGAATGGGAGAAAATATTTGTAAACCACATATGCGATAAGGGTATGTCCAAATATATAATTAAAATCCAAAATATAGTAGGAACTCATATAACTCAATAGCAAAAATAAATAAAATAACCCAATTAAAAATTGGCAAAGAGTCCTGGCTGGTGTGGCTCAGTGTACTGAGCGCCTGCTTGTGAACCGAAGGGTTGCTGTCGATTCCCAGTCAGGGCACATGCCTGGGTTGTGGGCCAGGTCCCCAGTAGAGGGTATTTGAAAGGCAACCACACATTGATGTTTCTCTCCCTCCCTTCTTCACTCTAAAAATAAAAGGTAAAATCTTTTAAAAAAATTTAAAAAAGAAAATATGCTCAACCTCAATAACAATTAGTAAACTGTAAAATAAAACAATCGTAAGATGAAAAAAATGACAAAAGACTTGAACAGACATTTTTCCATAAAGACACATGAAAAGCCAATAGGTACATGAAAAGGTGCTCAATATCATTAATCATCAGGGAAATGCAAATCAGAACCACAATGAGACGTCACCTCACACCTGTTAAGATGTTTAATTATCAAGAAGATAAATGATGGTGGAAATGCTGGTGAAGAAAAGGGAACCCTGCACATTGTTGCTGGGAATGTAAACTGGTATGACCACTATGAAAAATAGTATGGGTGTTCCTCAAAATATTAAAAATAGAACTACCATATGATCCCGCAATCCTACTTCTGGGTAGATATCTGAAGGAAGTGAAATAACTATCTTGAAGAGATATTTGTATCCCCATGTTCACTCCAGGGTTATTTACACTAGCCAAGGTATGGAAACAATCTATTGTCAACAGATGAATTTATAAAGATATGGTACATATACATAACAGAATATTATTCAGCCTTAAAAAAGATGGACAGCCTGCCGTTTGTGACAACATGGATAAACCTGGAAGGCATAATGCTAAGTGAAATAAGCCAGACAGAGAAAAACAAATACTGCCTGATATCACTTATATGTGGAATGTTAAAAAAATAAAAGTCAAGCTCACAGAAACAGAGAATAGAATGGTGGTTGCCGGGGGGTGGAGGAAACAGGGAGAGGCTGGTAAAAGGGTACATATTTTCAGTTATAAGATGAATAAGGTCTGAGGATCTAATGTATAACATGGTGACTATAATTGATAATACTGTATTGTATGATTAAAATTTGCTAAGGGAGTAGAGCTTTAGTGTTCTCGTCAAAAAAAGGTAAATATGTAAGGTGACAGATGTATTAATTAATTCTGTGGTTGGATCCTTTCACAATGCCAATGTATACCATATATCACGGTGCATACTTTAAATATATTATAGCTTTATTTGTTAATTATTCCTGAATTAAGCTGAAAAAAAAAAAGAAAAGAAAAATATTCCACAAATGGTCTTCATCATTAACTTCTTTAAACTGTATCTTAAAATATTAGCTATGTATTTGAGGATAGTGAAAAGGTGGCAAAATTTACCTCAGAGAACATGCAGATTTTTAGCTGCCATTACCTGTTGCTCAGAACACCTGAACAGAAACAAAACTTCCTGTGTAAGAATTGCTTCTGGTGGAGGTACTGGAATGAATGTCCGTCGTCGAGATACAATTCACCCACAGCAGAACCCTGGAGAGTAAATCAAGAAAGAGAATGTAGGTTATATAGTAGCTTTCTAGGAAAAGAATGCCACCCACTAAAGAAAATAATAGATTTAAAAATTTGTAAAATATTATATTGAACAAAAGCTTAATATTCAAGCTGTACAAAGTAGTCATACAAATATATACATCCAATACCCATTAATGAAATAATATAAATAAAGAAGTCATCTAAGAGGGGTACAAAGAGTTAGGCCTTGTTGAATGAAATTTAAACTATGAAGTATGGTCAGTGACATAGGTGGCTTCCCTGAAAATACTATCCTAGAACGGGACAACAGGTCACAAAAGTCCATAGAATAAAACTGAAGTTAAGAAAAAATTAGTATATAACGCATGAGAGCAAGTATCTTTAGAAGACCCTCCATGTAGAGAATGATATTTACTTCCTACATTTTTTAGTAGGAGGACTCCTTCTTCATGTCAAACAACGTCACAGCACTTTATGTGGCAGCTTACTGTAATTGACAATGCTTGATGTGCTAGGAAACTTGAGTCACTTGTACTATATTTTGGGCCTGAGACCCATAGTTTGGCCCAATAAAACATACCTAAGTGAAACAGATGGAAAAGAAGGATGTAAGAAAATGAAAGCTTAACTATTTTGTAATATTTGCATGAGTAAGAATTTTTGTTTGGTACTGTATTTGGGCAAATGGATAAGGAGAAGAATCTGTTATAGGCCTCTATAGGCCAAACTGTAAAGTATACAGTTTGGCTCAAAAGGACAAATCAGTTCTGGATCCTTCCAGGTTTTACTTAAGGAGGTTTTAGTTGTTTGAGCCACCTGATGAGAACAGAAGTCATTGCATGGGGGTGGCGTCCCTGGAACACTGCACAGATACAGATACCCTTGCCTGGGAGACTGAGTTTCAGGTTCACCCATGTGGCAGGCAGCCTGGGCCCAGTGGCCCTTCAGTCCAGTGGTAATCAATGTCAGGTTGCGAAGCACCAAGGTTCACAGTGCCCCAGAGGAAAGTTCTATCATTTCCAGTTCTCAGACCTCCTTTAAGAACAATTCTAGGCAAGTCAAACAAGCTGGACAATGATTCAGGAATGATTCAAAACTGATTTCTAGATAAACACCTGAAGCACCTATCCCATGGATGAGGTTCATCCCTATTACATAATGTCACACACTCAAAAGGCTACCATTGTAAAGAGATAGAGCAGCAACAAATAAAATGTGTGAAGGCAACATTTTCCAAATACCTCTGTGCTTAGAGCCACCCGGAGTCCATACGGAGACTCAGCCATCCAGCCTGTGGACTTTCCTACAGTTGTCTTTATTGGCACTACACTCCCGCCTCGCTGAAACACTGGTATCTATAACAGAGCAACACTCTCAGGGAAGGGGTATTCAGATGAGGCAACCTCAAACAGAATTTTAAAATGTTTACTTGTACAAGACTTAGATTCTTCACAAGTATAGACTCAAAGTTAATACAAATTTGTGAGCACACGGATAGCAAATATGGGGGCCCTGCCATTAAAAGGAAAAGAGTTCAAACACTAAAATAATCCCTCACCTTTCATCAGTTTATTATCTGTTCTGCCTATCCTATAAGTAGCCTTTCCTGTTTTGTCAATTTTTCTGTCAATATAATGTGCATGTTTATTTCTAGTGCTCAGCTAAAGAGTGAATTTTTCTATTGGTGTAAGCAGGCCCAGATATGTACGTGAATATGTGTATATAAAAGATGGTCGTTTCTTTGTATGAGGGAGATGACTTTTGTTATTATTCAGTGCAACCTGTATTCACCTTGCTCCCTGATTCCCTGGATCATCAAGATAAATGGCTCAATTCTGAGGGTAAATTTGTGAAACTTACATTATAGAAGCCAAGGGCATTTTACCTCTCCCTTGCCCAATCCTAAACAACCAAGGGCATTTTAAGTGACTCCATCAGCAGGGTTGAAGGCATGTCCTACGTGGGAGTACTGAATGGCATTCCCAACAGGGAAAGCCCAATAGGTTTCCTGTCTTCACGTACAGTCAGTCCTCTGAAAGAAAGCTCCTTGGATCACAGGAGGGATTGTACTTTGCTCTGAGTAACAGACAAGCAGGAAGAAGAGTACAAGAATATAAATGAAGCTGGGAGCGAGGGTGGAGTAGTGAAGATGTCCACCTTCTGCTTGACTCGCAGCAGCAAGAAGTAAAGCACCTCTATCTTCCCACCCTCATCAACCATTCTTTCTTTTCCCCTCAAAGAATGAGGTAGTAAGTTAGTATGAAATGGGGTCTGGTCTCAGGTCTGCCATGATCTAGCTACAACCCTGCACAAGTACTTTCATCTCTCTGAACCTCAGTGTCTTCACCTGTAAGCATGAGAAACTGGAGATGAATGTTAGGGTCTCTTCTAGACCTGAAAGTTGACATCTGACATCATTTTCTTTACAATGGAGTTTATATTGCTACTGACAATTAAAAAAATAACATCAATATCAATATTAATCTTCACACTACTTAGAGTTTGTGGTAGTGGTGGTGATTCAGCTGCAGGAGCCAACTTCCCTTCAGAGGTTCAATCTGGATGGGTCACTTTGATTCTAGTGTCATAACTGACAGCGTTCCCTTGGGCCTAGAGGTCCAGGGTTACAATAAAAAACATGTTTTTTGACTTGGTGCTGTAGGACATTCTGTATGGCATGCGTGTTGACCACCATGTTTGCTTTCTGTTTGCAGTGTTATTCTTTTTCTTAGACATACAAAAGTAAATATAAGGGGAAGCATTGTTTGTCCTTGATGTTTCACCAGAGTATATGTTATTTTTATGCTCTTTTTTTCTCATCTTTTAACAGTTTTATTGATATAATTCACATGTCATACAGGTCACCCTTCTAAAGTATACAGTTAAATGATTTTTGGTATATTCAGAATCATGCAACCATCACCACACTCATTTTTAAAACATTTTCATCACCCCAGAAAGAATCCCTGTGCCCATTAGCAGTCATCCCCATTGCTCCCAAACCCTCTCCCTTGCCCAATCCTAAACAACCACTAATCTACTTTCTGTTTCCATACATATGCGTTATTCTGCAGAGTTCTTTGGTTTTTTTCCATGCAGGAACCTGTTATGGACAGAATGCATTGTCCCAAATTTGTATGTTGAAGCCCCAGCTTCCAATGTGATTATAATTGGAGACAGGGCCTTTGCAGAAGGAATTAAGGTTAAGGAAGGTCATAAGAGTAGGGTTTTGATTCTGTGCCTCACTCTCTGCCTCTGCCATGTGAGGACACGGCAAGATGGTGGCTGTCTACATGCCCGGAGAAGAGTTCTCACCAGGAACTGAATTGGTTGGCACCTTAATCTAGTACTTCTAGCCTCTAGAACTATGAGAAAATGAATTTCTATTGTTTAAACCAACCAGTCTATAGTATCTTGTTATGGCAGTCTGAGCAGACTAATACAGCCCAATAGGTGAAAAAACAGTGAAAATAACATACAGTATCCAAGGTTACTGGGATCTTCACAGTAGACACTCCTTCCCAAGGAGTGAATGTCTTACAGTCATACCAGACCTGAAAAAGAACAGACCCCAATGAAAAGGAGCATATGAGCAACTCTGCTCACGATTTTATTATTCACTAAAACACCCATTTGTCTTGATTTCACATAATCAGAAAGCTAAAATAAATATAATTTTAAAAAAAATCTTAAGTAGAAGTTAGGAAGGACATATACTTTTAAGAAGATCCCAAAGGACTAGTTTACTCTGTGACAGATTAATTTGACTAAAAGGCCACTCATTTGTCCAACCACCCAAAAGTTATCTACTAAACAAGCTACCCCATGCCTAGCACTGCTAGGTACACATGAGTGAACAGAAAGATGCAGTTCCTGACCTCATGGATTTTATAGTTCAGTTGGCTTATAAGAACTTAATGAGTCAAGTAATAAAAATGATGATGAAAGAGAGAGAAGGAAACATCAAAGAAGGAAAGCACATTGCAAGCAAATATATTACAGATGAAGCAGAAGAAAAGGAAAGTGTCAGGGAAGGAAACAGATCTTGGAGATAAACAGATGGAAACTTGAGTTATTACTATAGGATCATTTTTTACAGAGTACAATTCAGGGACAAGTCAAACTCTTATCTAGGGTTCCTGTCATGGGGGTTTAGTTGCTGAAGTGCCAAAAAGGTCCTGCAAAGTAATTTGATGGGATAAATCCTTAAGATACCATCAGAAGCAGCACGAAAACAAAACCCATTTTTCTCTTTTCTAGGCCCGTATAATTTCTGGCAGCCGCCAGGTCTATTTTGCAAGTTCACCTCCTGGGATCACCACATCCTTTGTACAGCTGTGCTGTTGCATTGTCACTGTTGTGCTGTGAAGGTGAGAAAGCTGTCACTTGTCTAGCGTTAGCTACAGTGAACTCTTCATTCGACAGGATCAGCCCCACCTCATCATGATGTATTCTCCTTGGCTGGGTTCAATTTGCTAATGTTTTATCAAATACTTCTGTGTCTGTATTTATGAGGGATATTGTCTTAGGTTTCTTTCCTTGCAATGTCTTTATTTGGTGAGTTTCAGTAGCTTTAGATAAAAAGCTGGTGGGACAAACAAATAAACCAACGAACCTGACTCAAACAAGATTTTGGGCTTACCTGTCTCCATTTCTGGAACTTGTTAGAATGAGAGGTAGAGGGTATTGTGCTCTGTTGCCAGATACATAGATTTCCAACCTAGAAAGGGTATAACTGGTACAAAACACCATGCCGACCAGACCTAGAGCTTAGTCAGCAAGTTCCTCACCCAGCGAGTATTTACTGAAGGACAACTATGTGCCAACTACCCTTTTAGATGCTGTGGATATAGCAGTAAACATAACAGATAAAAATCAGCCTCCAGAAAGCTAACATTCTAACAGGAGAGGAAAATAATAAACCACACATCTAAGTAAATGTATGGAATGTTAGAAGGTGCCGCTGTTCTGTGGAGAAAAATAAAGGCTGAAAGAGGGCTGGACAGGGGCAATGGGAGTGGCTTATAATCTTAAAGAGGTGATCAGAGAAGGCCTCACTGAGAAAGAGATATTCAAGAAAAGACTTGAAGGAGAGGGAATGAACCATACAGAAATATGGGGAAAGTGACAGTGAAGGCCCTTAGCTAGCCCCCTTGCACAATGCGATGTGGTACTAGCTAACCAGTGAGGCAAGGGTCTGGCAAGGAATGGCTTGGCTCTTCTACCCAGGCTTTGGGAAGCTGTAGGCAGGAGGAACAATTACAGAATGCTCTGGGAAGCAGTGCTGAGAGAAAGATTACGTAGCCATAGCAATGTACTTGCAGGGATGACAGGCCATTAATAAGAATCTGTGGCTAAGTCAAAAAGGGGGCTAGTTACTCTTCATGGGAACTTTTGCTTTTTTAGAATCAACTTGAGCAACTCTCAGCAGATATGCTTGGCAGGGCAATTTATTTAGCTGTTTTATTTAACCTTTTCCTTAAGTTTCTACTTGGCAAGGGAACCTTTGTAAAGAGCCCTCAGCTTCAGAATGGCAAATCACTGGAGAAACCGAAGACAAAAACCATAATTCATGAACATTCTGGAGAAAAGTCTGATTAGTTCCTAATCCCTGGAAGGAGTGGGTATTACCCTCTGTGGTAACAGATTTAACTAACTAATGTAAGGATCTTGAGAAAAAGAGATTATCTGGACTTATCCAGGTGGGCCCTAAACGTCATCGCAAGCATCCTTATGAGAGAGAAGAGGAGACACAGGCACACAGAAGAGAAGGCACTGTGAGGATGGAGGCATAGACTGAAGTAAGGCAGGTGCAAGCCAAGGAGCGCCAAGCCAGGAAGCCATCAGAAGCTGGAGAGAGCCGTAGAACAGATCTCCTTCAGAGCCTCCTGAAGGAACCAAACCTTCATTTTGGACTTAAGCCTCCAGTACTGTGAGAGAATAAATTTTTGTCCTTTCAAGCCACCAAGTTTGTGGTCATTCCCCCCACCCCCCCGCCCACATCAGTTCAGTACCCTTCCTGGCTCTTCCCTGTCTGCTGAAGCCTGTGACAATGCTCTAGTGCTCAAGGGCTCCCTCCAGGATCTGTCTCCTTCCTGCTCTCCATTCCTGCAGTTTTCCCGGCCCGATGCCCTGAGTTTCTGCCTGTCTTCTCCTAGCCCCTTTGGATATATACTTGGTCTGCCTTTGGAGGCCGTTGCTCTTATCGCCCATGGCTGTCTGACTGTGCTGTAGCCCTTTGACTTATACCCACCTTTCCCCCAGGCCCTGCCTGGGTTCAGTGTCCTGGGCTCCAATAGGTCCAGGATAATATTTTATACAGCGACAAAGATAGATGACAATAACCAATACAAGAGGAGAAGAAGGCTGGAGGGGCAGAGAAGGAAGTCACTGTTGTTACTTTTTATTTACTCCTGGTGAATGTCTGAAGACCAGCTTTTGGTGCCAAAAACTCAGGATTCAGACAGAGCCAGAACCAAAGAACAGAGTCTTTTTATACTTGTTTCCCCAGAGTTTGACACTTCATAGTGGACTGAACATTCTTCCTACCTAAAACCTCAATGTATAAGGAGCTGCCAACACAGGGTGAAGTGTGAAGATAAAGTACCACTCTGACCCTCCTTGCCGTCATCACCTATTTGTCTCTCTCCCTGCTCTTCCCTTAAGTTTCTTGACCTCAGAGGATGGTTGTCATGACTTACAAGAATCTTGAGTTGCTACAGTCATTTGTGCAGTCTTCACAACTGCCTGATGAAGAAATCTATTTCCTAACAGAAGCTAATTCATCAGAATGAGGGATGAGATATGAGACATATAAAATATGTGACTGTCATTCACTCTTACCTCATTTGACCCTGGCAGAAACACATCAACCATTGTAGCTTTTGGCTCCGTGACTGGATGAACCAATAAAGCGCTTCCTGAAAAATGGAGAAGAACTAAAATTGAATATTGTTGTAAGAAGTCTGAAAACATCCTTTCCTTTGAATTGAGTGCTTCTGTGGTTTTAGGAACCACAGCCTAGAAGTTCACTAGACTGTGAACTTTTGAAAGGTAGAGTCCTTGGTGAGTTGAACCAACTTTCAATGCATCAGAGAGATGCATTGCTAGAAGGAGGACAGGTACTCACAGAGGTGACTGTATTATTGTCTATTATTAATCCACTTATAGTAGGTGAGATTATAGGGAGGGACCCATAGCTTCTTTTTGTGCATAACTGCTAGTGTGTCCAAAGTCTGAAAGTGCCCTCGCACTTCTCCAAGTGCTTCATTATTTTCTGTAAGTGACGTTGGTGATGGTGAGCCTATAGCTGTTATCCAGAAGTGTGGTCAACATGGATACTCAGACCTTCCTTGGGCAATTATCATTGGGAAGGCTAAAATTCTCCTAAACACAGCCTGAATTATTAATTTTGTTTTGGCTTTGACACAGCATGTATGTAAAATTCATCCATTTATGAATTCACTCTTTAATTCAACAAATATTATAGAGTACCTACTGAGTACCAGGCATTGTGCTAAGCTCTGCGGATATAGTGGCAAATAAGGTACACATGGTCCCTGTCCTCAGGGAGTTTACAGTCAGTGAAGACAGGTATTAAGTAAGTAATTACAAATGAATTAGAATTCAGACAAATATCAAAAAGGCAAGGTACAAAATAAAATGAAAGTTACGTAATAGGAAGGACTGACTTGGACTTAATTAGGTGGAATTAGGTGTTAGGAAGCAATTTTCGTTAGGGAAATTTTCTCCAGGGAAGTAGCTGTTTCAGCTGAGACCTAAGCATGAGTGGAGAACTAAAGAGCATATTAGGTATTTTACATTGTGGGGTTTCCACCCTCTAGAATTCCACCTTTTGGGTAACTTTGTTGAGCCTGGCTTTTTTTTTCATTATTTAGAGAATACTTTATTAGTTTCTGTAATCAAACCCATGTAGATTAAGACATTACATATTTAATACAGTGTGTTACCCCTGTACAAATGGAAAATATTATGTTGAACATTTCTAGACCAATACATCTGTTAATTTCTGTACAATGCCAACCCTACATAGTACAACTGGGATAGTTTTTCCAAAGTTGACAGCACAGCTAAAGTTTCCAAAAATTTAAATTTATATATATATATAATGTATATATATTTATTTATATAAAAAGACCAAGAGCAGTATGTTATGCATCAAGAGCAGCAACAGCTTTTCCAGAGCCTGACTTTTTCAGCCCTGTTGCCAAGATGACAGACTTCCAAGTTCTGGATTTGGTGATTAACCCTAGTTTAAAAAGACACCACCTCCAATCCTATTTTGCATATGAAATAAGCTCTATTGGGTCTTCACTACAACCTTGATCAAGACTACATTTTCCTGCTTCCCTTCCCTTTAATGGTATCACAAGGCTACGACTGGACCCAGAACAAGAATCCCAACTGCATCTGCAAATAGAATGGATTTATTTAAAGGTGATATTATGAGAGGTGCTACAAACAGAATAGCTATAATCCCACTAATGCACTAGCACTAAAAATCTTGGTGACACACTTTCCTTTATTTTTTGGCTTTCTTGAAAAATGAGGGATTTTTTTAGTGCTCTTACACTAGAAAATACAATAACAAGAACATAATTATAGTATTTATCATAATTGTAATTAATCAAGAAATGCTCACCCAGCATGTATTCATCTTCCACACCAAAAGTTTCTAATTCGTCAGGGAACTCTACCCATAGCGGCCTGGGGAAAGCGGAAAAATTGTTACTTCAACATCATTAGATGTTTTATTATAATTCAATTACTTATACATTCAGTTTTGTAACTATTCAAAGGAAATTGGAAAAAACCAATGAGCCAAGATTCTTTTCATATGATTCAAGGTTTTTATGAGCAATTGCTAGGATTATTTCTTTTTCTTATGTGAAAGAGCTATCAGTTAACTTAAATGAAAAACTGAGAATTCTGGTACCTACAATTTTTCCTTCTGATTGTTGAACAATAAAGACATACTACCCTGCCAGGCACAATCAGTTTTGTGCAAGTCCAAATGCCTAACTCATTTTGGTGTAAAAACAAATGAAATGTTTGTGAAACCATTTTATAATGATATAAAATGTGTGCCATTTTTTTCATGCTTTCATGCATCCTTAGTCATTACTTTTTTAAATGAAATGTTTTTTCTTGTTTTCAAGCTGGCAACATTTTTGGAGGCTTGAGAAACTGTTGCATGGTGGTTGTTTTATTGTTTTTGATGTATATCATGATCTAGAAGGCATTTGAGCTTATACAGAAAACTTTCAATATCTATGTTTCTGAATATCAACTTAATGTTTCTAATAATATTTTTCAATTTCATGAGGAAAAGATATTTTTTAATCAGACTTATTTTTAGTTTATTCACTAGCTTTTGTAATAATGTATTCCCTTTCCTACTGTAAATAGTAACAAAGCAGTGATCTCTAAAGCTGGCTGATGTCTAGAATCACCAGGGAAACTTCTACCAAATGTAGATCCCTGGGACCTACTGAAGGATTCCTACTAGGTCTAGAGACGTGGCCTTGGAATCTGCATTTTAGAAAAAGCTTCCAGGTGATTCTGAACTGAGCTAGATTTAGGAGCTGCTTATTCAAAAGTCTTGGTGCACGATGCATGTCTCTATGTGATTCGTCCTCTAACCTAGGAAGTTGTTTTTTTCACATCTATCTTCAAAATAGAATCAGAATAGAATTTATACACTGGGAGAAATGTTTACCTCAAACTTGGATAGCCCTAGCGGTAAGAAAGAGTTTACAACTGGCAGAATAAAATTGTTCTTCATGAGAGGATGCTTGTGGGTTAAATACTGAATGAATTCAGTTACAAAGTCATTTCATTTTTCTTTGAAAAATCTCTATTTCTGTCTCAAGTCAAATATTGACACTGGAATCACCAAATGGTAGAAGACCTAGTTATCTTCTGCTACTTCACCTGTGAGCCCCCTGCTCACAGCTGGTGCTCAAAAAGCTGAGTGACACTTGATTAGACATATGCCTTTCCTTCACCTTTTCTCTTGAAATCACTGTGTAACTCCTCCGGTCCCCAGTGGCTCGTTAGATTGGGTGCCCGGGCCTCTGACTGGTGAAGCCTTACGTACCTTATGACGGGTTCAGAAGCCACATGCACACGGTAGAACAGAGAATACCAATAGGGCAGGAGGGCGTAACGCTCTCTGATGGCTTCCCTGATGAGCTGGGTGTGTTGCTCCCCAAAGAGCCAGGGTTCTCGTCGCTTGGTGTTTATGGCGGCGTGGCCGCGAAAGAAGGGCTGGTAGGCTCCAGCCTGGTACCAGCGCACTAGCAGCTCTGCGCCTGGATCTCCGACAAAGCCGCCTACATCAGCTGGTTTGTTATTCAAAGAAAGGCTTGTGAGATAACCATGCTTTTAACAGATGATGCACACAAGTACTTAAAATAAGGCCTTAGGGACTGACAGGAGAAAGTTGCTGTGTGTGCACTCAAAATGATAAACTGTGGCCTCAAATTAGCATATAGAAAAAAACTCAGCTTGTTTGGGGATCTGACAATACACTCTCTTTATATTCTATTCTTGTCAAAAGGTCAGAGGCTTTGCTGCAAGATCAATATTCAGGTATGTTCCTCAACCTATGCAACCCGGAAATTGCAAAATGTCTGCCTGATTCAGTAAGTCTGTATTTGAGGGGGTGGGTGGGTAGAGGTTTGGCAATTGATTTCTTTTGAAAGCAACAATTAAAGAAAGATAAAAATTATAGAAATAACTAAATAGAAACAGGTAATGAGAATTAGAGGTTTAAGCAGAATTTCATGTTTCATCCTTAAACAGGATACATATTCCTTGTGTGTATGGGGCACATCCAGGCCCCCCCCCCCCCCCCTCCGCCCTCAAGGGTATTTGTGACAGGGTCCAGAGATTGGCGTGTCCAAGAAAAATATATTCTCTCCACCCTAGGGCGGGCCACCACGGGGGATGGGAGCCTTGAGCAGGGCCATTGAGAGTCATTTTGTGTGTCAAAAACAGGATAGCTTCATTCCTCATATGCAAAGAGAGTTATTTTGCACATCACCAAGGCTAATCAGGAAGGTTTGAAATACTTAATGCAGAATGTAACTGGGAGAGGAAGGAAGAGAGACAGGGGCCTGCAGGAGAGACAAAGGGACACAGACTCTGGGGAACAGTGTGAAGACCACGCGGGAAGGAAGAGGGGAGAAAGGACTCTTGCTAAAAGGTGTCACATGGTTATAGATTAAGAGCTGGAGATCGTGGTGACGCAGCAGATGGTGCTGAGAACAGCAAGAGGCCTGCCTAGTGGAGCCCTGGACTAATGTTCTTTTTTCTTCTGAAGGACGGTACCCCTGACAGGCCTAACTGGCCTAACTGGGCAAAGTGGGGAAGGCAGGACTTTGTGTGTGTGTTAGTCGATGTTTTAAAGTGATTTTGAGATTTAAGAGTGACATTTAGCCACTAATCAAACCTGTATAACTTTTGAATAAATAGTTCCTTTCCTTTTCACCAAACTCTGCCATTCAGAGCCATAATTCCAAGGGTGGTGGGCAAAGGACCTATAACTGAGGGACACCGGGGAAGAGGGGGGGGTCATTGTTTTGGTAATAGCATCTGGGCACCCTCCCCACAGGTCCATTTGTTCGGTAACATGTAGACCAATGCCATAAAAACACACCTATAAAAAAGTGATATTAAGTCACTTCTATTCCTACAGAAAACAAGGAGCAGCTGGAACTGCAGCCATGCTGAGCACCTTCATATTGAGCTCTCCCATCCACAGAGAATTACTAGGATTGGGGTAGGCGGCCTATTAGAGAATCTTATTTTATCTAAACTTATCTTTCCCAAAAGCATATCTTTTTTTTTTAACAGTAAAAATATGTCACAGAATTTTAAACTTGCTGAGTAAAAAGGATTTCTGTAAGGTGGATTTCTGATTTGCAAAATTCTTTGTAGTTCTTTCCATTTTTCTTTCAGGAAGAAAAGGCATACTTCAGGAAGAGAAACTCAGTTATCAAGAGTGTCAAGAGTGGCTAAGGAGGAAGAAATAAGAGAATGAAGGAAAGCAGCACTCTGGCTCCCTTTCTGAATTTATGGCCTCCGTTCGGATAAGACACACACAGCTCTGAAGCTACCCTTCTCTCCTCTCTAATCCGCTCCCCTTCACTTTCCTCATTTTCTCTTTTCTACATTTATCCCTGCCCAAAACAGCCAATGAGAAGGAATTTGTGACCAGCTTTTAGGAAAACACCCTTACTTGTTATTTTCTCTCACTTCAGGCCTGAGGATGTCATCTTACCTCCACAAAAAGAGATCCCAGTAATGTTGAGAGTGAGTAACATAGGGATAGAAATTTTCAGGTAACTCCAGTCTGCTCTGTTGTCGCCTGTCCAAACAGCACCTTTGGACACCAGTGACAAGGTATT
The DNA here is from genome assembly GCF_021234165.1 of Pteronotus mesoamericanus. Lineage (NCBI taxonomy): Eukaryota > Metazoa > Chordata > Mammalia > Chiroptera > Mormoopidae > Pteronotus > Pteronotus mesoamericanus. The sequence continues at coordinate 22,447,250 of NW_026555065.1, forward strand.
TTTAAAAAATCAAAAATCAGCCCGCGCCCTTGATTTCGTATTTATATTCCTTATTTGTAATAGACAAATTAATATAAAGGAAAACATTTCTTCCCTACCTTAAAATATACAAGTTCTGGTTTTCCACAATAAAAATACATTAATTTTTTTTAATGTGAAAAAGTTATTAAAATCAACAAAACAATTTATGAAAATATTCTGAAATCACACTTATTTTTGAAATTTAACTGAAGTCTGATTTTATGAGGAACATTTAAAAAAATCAGCTTGACTAAGGTATAACTTTACATACAAAAATATACCTTAAGTGAAGAGTTTGAAGAGATTAAAAAATGTGTATCCCATGTAAGCCCCATCACAGCAGAGTATAGAACATTCCCATAACAGCAAAAGTTCACTTCTTTGCAGTCAATAGCCCCCTATCTTATCCAACTATTGATTTGATTTCTGTGACTATAAATTACTCTTTTCTAGAATTTCATATAAATGGAAACACAATATTGGGTTGGCCAAAAAGTTCATTTGGTTGTTTCCATAAGATGGCTTGAGTAGTGCTTAGTTGTCTTTAACTTCATTCAAAACAATTTTGTTAGATGGTATTGTGACAGTTGTCCTATCAGAGTGAATTAAAAAACATCAAAATTGGTGAATTGGAGGGACTGAGCACAAAGGAAAAAGGGCTCATGGATATGAACAACAGTGTGGTGATTGCTGTTGGGGGAAGTTTAAGGGGGCTTAAAGGTAATGTAAAAAAATGCAATACATTTTAAAAAATTGGTGAATTTTAATATTGAAGATGGAAGAAAATATGCAACATTTTTGGCACATTATGCTTTATTATTTCAAGAAAGGTAAAACTGCAATAAAAGATTTGTGCACTGTATGGAGAAGGTGCTGTGGCTGACGGAACGTGTCAAAAGTGGTTTGTGAAGTTTTGTGCTGGAGATTTCTCACGGGACAGTGTACCACTGTCTGGTAGACCAGGTGAAGTTGATAGTGATCACACAGACATTAACTGAGAACAATGAAAATTATACCATGCAGGAGATAGCTGACATACTCAAAATATCCAAATCAATAAAGTTTTGGTGAAAATGAAATGGACTTTTTGGCCGACCCAATATATACTCTTATGTTCCAGCTTTTTTCACTCAGCATAATGTTGTAGTTAACTCCTTTTCATTCGTTGAGTAGTATTCCATAGTAAGGATATATTGCAAGCTGCTTATCCATTCACCTACTGATGAACATTTGGGTTCATTACAAATTTGGGCTATTATGAGTGAAGCCACTATAAACATTTATATACAAATATTTGTGTGGCATATGTTCTCATTTCTCTTTGGTAAACAACTGGGAGAGAAATTGCTGGGTCTAGTCTATGCTCAGTGTGTGTTGAACAATTTAAGAAAATTCCAAATCGTTTAGCAAAGTGGTAGTACCATTTTACATTTGCAATAGATGAAAGTTGCAGTTGCTCCACACCCTTTATCAACACTTGTTAGTGTTAGTCTTATTAATTCTAATCATTCCAATGGGTGTGTAGTGGTGTCTCTCTGTGGCTTTAATTTATATTTCTCTAATGACTAATGATATTGAGCATCTTTTCATGTGTATATTGATCATTTATATGTCTTTTGTAAAGTATCCAAATCTTTTGCTCATTTTAAAAAGTAGGATTGTCTTTTTATTATTTCATTGTAAAAGTTCTTTATCTATTCTGGACACAAGTCTGTTGACAGAGATGTATATTGCAAGTATTTTCTTTCAGTCTGTGGCTTAACTTTTCATTTCCTTAACATCTTTGTAAGGGTAGCAGTTTCTAATTTTGATCAGTTTCCATTATCATGTTTTCCTTTTATGGTTCATGCTTTTTTGTATTCTATCCAAATAATCTTTGCCTATCTCAGTCACAAATATTTACTCCTATGTTTCCTTTTAGAAGTTTTATATTTGTTTGTTTCAGCTTTATAATTTAGGTCTATATTCCATTTGGAGTTACTTTTTTGTGTATGGTGTGAGGTAAGGGTTATCCAGTTGTTCCAGTACCATTTATTGAAAAAAATGTTTTTTTCCATTGAATTGCCTTCATGACTATGTTGCAAATTAATTCATCATATATATGTTGAATTCCATCTGGATTCTCTGTTTTGTTCCATTGAACTATATGCCTATTCTCCCTCACCTTTCCTCACCCCTGAAAAAAAAAACCAAACAAAAAAGAAAAAACAAAACAAAACCTCTGTAGTTTGAGAACATGGGTACAGACCATATAGGAGATACAATAAAAACAGCAGTAACAACAGTTAACATTTATCAAGTTCTTACTGAGCTACTTTGCTTATATTATCCCACTTAATCACCACAACAACCCTACCAGGTAAACACTATTATTAACTACATTTTACAGATGAGGAATTATGGCAAACAGTAGGTATTATAATCTCCCTAGAGTTAGAGTTACTAGGTGGTAGAGGTAGGATTTGAGCCCAGACAGTCTGACTCTAAAGACCTTTTATTCACTGTATAGTTGATTAGAGTTTGTGAAGACACATTATATAGTACTAAAGATATCCATAAAAGAAAACAATCTTATTTTACTATATCTAGATTACTCCTGAAGCACTTTTGTCTATGTTCTACCAAAACAGTTTTGAGTTTTGGTAGTTATTTTTAATTTTCCATAGAAATTTTAGGTTGTCCTATGGCTAGTAAAAAGAAAAATCAAGGGACCGTTCTTTTTAAACAGTACTCTAATAACTTCTTCAGTTCAAATAAAATATGTATATATCTACATAAAGATTTTGAAATCCACATGATGGCATTCTCATCAAGAAAGAAAGTTCATGTGAACATGCAGATGTCTTCATATCTCATACGGTTGTTTATTCAAAAGCTCTCTGGTTATTGGTCACAGCATATGACAACACAATAGTGTTCTCTGTAGTGCTTCATTCGCTGCTCTTTGGGAGGAAGCTGATAGCGTCAACACAAAGTACTGAAGACTAGGTGATAGGCCAACAAAGATTACTCAGTATGCATATTTTTTTATCTTAACTACAGCTTATAAATGCTTTTTAAAAAAATTCTTTCTTTAGTGATTAAAAATGATGCTTGTAGAGAATTTGGAAAACAGAGGAAAAAGAAGAGAATTAAAATCAATTATAATCACCAAGGTATTATACTTATTTAGATTACTATATATATATATATATATATATAGTAATCTATATATTATATATACATATAAGCATTTAGGCATTCTTTTTTCATTTTTCATGATGTCAAACATTTTCTCATGCAATTAGGCTATTTTAAATAGCTTTATGACAGTATAACATATTAATATACCATAGCTTTATAACCCTTACATATTGGATTTTCTTTTTTTTTTTTTTTTTGGCTTCAGGAACTAAGACTTTGGTGAACATCTCTGTACATGAATCTTTGCTTGAGATGACAATATTTTGGCCTTTTCTTGAGTACCACAGGGGCTGGTTTGTGGGGTAGAGTAGGAGACCTAATAAAGGCTGGATTCTTCAAACTAGAACCTATGTTCTCAGTTATCTCTGCAAGGCCAGGGGACTTAAAATAGCCTTCTTACCACAGGGTGGTGAAGTTGAACTAGATCTGCTTTAGCTAAAACTGGATCCAGTTATAGATGGCCCTCATCACAAGCAACAGCCAGGTCTATTTTAAGCCATATTGCTAAGCTGAACAGGTGGTTGAAGGTATGTGTTAGAAGTATATCCCCCCCCTTTTTTTTTATCCTCACCCAAGGACAAGCTTATTGATTTTAGAGAGAGAGGAGAAGGGAGGGAGAGAGAGAAACATTGATGTGAGAGAAACATTGACTGGTTGCCTATCGTTCACTCCCTGACTAGGGACCGATCCCTCAACCCAGGTGTGTGCCCTGACCAGGAATTGAACCCATAACCTTTTGGTTGACAAGATAACACTCCAGCCAAGTGAGCCACACCAGCCAGACCTATTTTCTCTGGTTTTGATAAATCAAAGAGACAGGATCAGAGATGACCATCCCAACACATTGAGATACTCCTGAGGCCATTCATCCAACAATAAAGTGGTCATTTCTTCAGTGGGAAATGAGTAACTAAACTTATTAAAATTGGTTTATTCTGCTCATAGGGCAAAATACATATGTCAGGGCACATCTAAGGCCTGCCCAATCGCTACTGAAAAGGAAGGCATTAGTAGCCCTATATACTATAAATGGTCAAAAAAGACTAGTGTTTTGACATCTGATTATATGAGCCATTCCTTACCATACTTTTGTGATCCAGCAAAAAAAGAGCGTGTAAGAACAAAGGGTCTCTCCTTTCCCTTAGATCGTTGTATCAATCCTTCTGCAGTAGCCTTTTGCTATTAAGTCAAAGGAGAAAAATTTCAAATAGATGATTGGATTAGAGCATTGAGTAGACATCCTCAATAAACTACTTAACATGCAAAAAGTAAATATTAGGTGGGAATGTGAAGTAAAAAATATTAAATCCATTGAACAATTTTTATGATATAATGAAACTACTCTAAATTCCCTTATTAAAAGAATGGAACATTTATTTGGTTAAAATAGCAATAAAATAAAATAAAGTAAATAATAAGCTGGTATTTATTTGGTGCTTACTATTGTTAGGCATTTTATAAATTTTCTCTTATAATCTACAAAACGGCCTCTGAGACAGTGTTCATTAATGAAAGAAAAAAAAAAAAACCAGACTCTGAAATTCAGAGTGGTTAAATGACTGGTCCTGGCCTACATAAGGAAATTCTAAAGTAGTGTGGAATTATTGCAAAAGGCTGTTAGAGAAGTGTAAACACATTCTACCTGAAAACCATGCTATGTCTAGCCAGTGGCTCCCACTAGAAAACACCAGTTGATGGGAGGGCCATAAAAACATAGTTACATTATGAAAATAACAAAGAACCACAGGTATAAATTAGGGCAAGTGACTCTGAAGTCTTTTAGATGTGCTTGGCCAATGGAAGATAATTCTACCACTTTCTATTGAGAAGGCTAAATACTTAAGGAAGGCTTTCTATATTTAAAAAGTATACTTATTGAAATTGTGTGTGTTCTAAATCTTACTCATCTGGTATAAATGTAAGACTTGATGTATTTAGATACTTGTGAAAGTTTTTAACATTTGTTTTCATTGCCTTTGTTTTTCCACACTGCTTACTTCTATAAAAGTTTTGAGGTAGTATCCAATGCCATTTACTAATGGCTCCCGTCAAGAAAGATGTTTCTATGTTATCATTAACCTCACATCTGTAAATTCACCAAGTTCATTACAGAAGGAAAAGATGCAAATGGAGAGACACGGTAAGTCTTATATCGGCTACAACTTGCTAAAATTCATTGCAGTTGTCAGAAAAAACACACAAAGAGAAATGAACAGTATATAATATGGCTATTACAAAGGAAATACCTTTCAGCTCAAAAGGCAGGGCACAGTTGGCTTTTTCTTGGATGTCTTACCTGATAAAAACCATAGATGTTATGAAGTTCTCTGTGTTCCCAGTTGCCATGATGAATAGCATTTTTCGGCATGGTTTTCTCTGGCCCTCTAAAGACAGCGGGCTCATTCATGTCATTCCATATGTAGAGGATGTCAGTAGATCCCTAGAAAGTAAATCTTGGTCAAAATAATACACAAAATAATAGTGATGATGGTAATATGATAGTTTCCCCAATCCTCTTTCCTCCTCTGCTTAATTTATTACTTATTATGTTTATGATATGTGCTCTGCTCCACTGCTAGAATAGAAAGTTCCACTGGGCAGGGAGTCCACTGATAGATCCCAAAGACCTAGCACAGTATCTGAGCCACACAATGTTCTCAGTAAGTATTTGTTGTTGAATGAAAGAAAGCTGTGAAATACACATTTCCCAGCAAGTCCACTCTGAGATCTACCTGGAGAACCCCCACAGGAAAGGTTGTGAATGTTCACAATTAGGCTTTATATCATCCATCATCTTCTACAACTCTTAACTAAGGGAAGGGTAGTTGTAGTTGTACATGATAAAATTGTGCCTTCCCTATAATACTTTGAAAAATCTGACAGCTAAGACAGCTGTTTGTTAGTATGATTTATAGCTTGTGTTCTACACAGAATTGTTCAATTTAGAGAGAGAAGGGGCAGTTGAATCTAGTTAACATGGTCTTACAACCCCTTTATAGAATTCTTTTCAGCATTTGACTAAATAGCTACAATGACAGGGTGCCCCACAGGCAGCTCATTCCATTATTTTCTGAAAAATAACGGTAACATCCTCTCACAGGGCTTAGCTTGCCTTCCAGGGCACCAGAGAATACATCTGTTACCTCACCCATATGTTAGTCTTTCAAATGCCTGGAGGTGGCTTATGTATTTCCTTTTGACTCTACCTTCAACTATTTCTAAACATGTGTACTTCTATGAAAAAGACTATATGATTTTCATACATTTAACTACTTCAACTGTTCTTCTTTAGCGCCTTCTAGATCAAGGTTAGCAATCTTTTTCTGGAAACAGCCCAATTTTCAACTTTGCAGGCCACAAATCCTCTTTTTTAGCAACTCAGCCCTGCTATAGTAGTGTGAAAGCCATAGACAATAGAAAAACGAATGAGCATTTGACACAGGAGTCATCCATTCCTGCTCTAAGTTCTTTTCTGTGTCCTAATACATGATGGTTAGTGTTGAGTCGTTAAGGGCTGGGCTTGAGAGAAAAACGGAACTGAGTTCAAATCTTGGGTCCATTACTTACAAAATGAGTGAACTTAGCAGATTTTTAAATTTGTTCATGCCTCAATTTCCTCATCTGTGGGAGTAGAGTTAATTATAGTTCCAACTTCAGAGGGTTATTGTGCAGATAAAATGGATTATGAAAAGAAAGTGCTTGGCACACAGAAAATTCTCAGTTTATATTAGGCATCATTATTGTCATCATCATCATCATCACAACTGTTTGAGAACAGGTCTCTAGATGTGGCCTCTCCAGTTTTCTCTGTGATGTTTATAATTTTAATAATTGATTTATTATAACTTACTTTTATTTTTTAATGTATTGATTATGCTATTACAGTTGTTGCAATTTTTACCCATTTGCCCCCTTCCACCTGGTACCCCCCCATCTCTCTGGCCAATCTCTCTGGCAATCCTTCACCCCTTAGTTCATGTCCATGGGTCCTGCATATAAGTTCTTTGGCTACTCCATTTCCTATATTGTTCTTAACATCACCCTGTCTGTTCTGTACCTACCAATTTTTACTTCTTAATGCCTGCACCTTTTTCCCCATTCTCCTCTTTCCCTCTCCAGGATGATAGCCCTCCAAATAATCTTCATATCTATGATTCTGTTCCTGTTCTGCCTGTTTGCTTAGTTTGCTTTTTAGTTTCAATTTTTGATAGTTGTGAATTTATTGCAATTTTAATGTTCATAGTTTTGATCTACTTTTTCTTAAAGAAGTCCCTGTAATCTTTCATATAATAATGGCTTGCTGATGATGAACTCCTTTAGCTTTACCTTGTCTGGGAAGCACTTTATCTGCCCTTCCATTTTAAATGATAGCACTGCTAGATAGAGTAATCTAGGTTGTAGGTCCTTGCATTCCATCACTTTAAATACTTCTTGCCAGTCCCTTCTTTCCTGTAAAGTTTCTTTTGAGAAATCAGCTGATAGTCTTATGGGAACTCCTTTGTAGGTAAGTATCTGCTTTTCTCTTGCTGCTTTTAAGATTCTCTGTTTATCTTTAACTTTTGGCATTTTAATTATGATGTGTCTTGGTGTATTCCTCTTAGGGTCCAGCTTGTTTAGAATTCTCTGTGGTTCCTGGACTTGGATATCTATTTCCATCACCAAATTAGGGAAGTTTTCTTTCATTATTTTTTTCAAATAAGTTTTCAATTTCTTGTTCTTTCTCTTCTCCTTCCAGCACCCCTATGATTTGAATGTTCGTATGTTTGAAGTTGTCCCAGAGGCCCCTTAGCCTATCCTCATTTTTTTAATTCTTTTTTCTTCTTGCTTTTCTGATTGAATGTATTTTCATTCCTGAAGTTCCAAATCATTGATTTGATTCTTGGCTTCATCCACTCCACTGTTCAGTTCCTGTAATTTTTTTCTTTGTTTCACTTAGTGTAAACTTCATTTCTGCCTGGGTCTTATTTATGCTGTTGAAGTACCCAGTGAGTTCCTTGAGCATCCTAATAACTAGTGTTTTGAACTCTACATATGATAGATTGCTTATCTGCATTTTGTTTAGTTCTTTTTCTGGGCTTCTGTTCTTTCAGTTGGGCCATATTTCTTTGTCTCCTCATTTTGGCAGACTCCCTGTGTTTGTTTTTATGTGTTAGGTAGATTGACTCGCTGTCTTAGTAGTGTGGTCTGTTGTAGAAAAGTGCATCACTAAGCTAGATAGGGCAGAGCCTTAGGTAATTGCCAGGGCAAGGCAACCCATGTGAACCAGGTTGATGGAGTCTCCGATACAATGTGTCATCACTCTGTGGCTCTGTTTGCGGGAGAGCTCAGAGAGGGGATGCTGTCACTGTCTTGTCTCTGGAGTTTGTCCGAAGGAAGCTGTCCCCTGGCACTTGCCCTGATGCCAGACACTTCAATTTCTTCTCATATGCCACTGGTACCCTTCCAGCTGCTGCCCCAGTGCTGAAACCCAGAGATAGTGAGCCTGTATAAGTCCTAAGTTTGTTGCCGGCCCTTTTAGAGGATACTCCTGAGAATTCTGCAGTTTCTTTCACTGCCCCAACCCCCACTGGTGTTTCCAGCCAGAAGTTATGGGGACTTATCTTCCTGGCACTGGAACCCTGGGCTGGGGGGTCTGGTGTGGGGCTGGGACCACTCACTCCTGAGATGTCCTTCCCATGTGTGTGATGGCCCTTTCCCGTCTCCACGCCTTTCCATGCATCTCCATGTTTCCGCCCTTCCAACCCATCCGGATGAATGTGACTTCTTTAATTCCTTGGTTGTCAGACTTCCATACAGTTTGACTTTCTGATGATTCTGGGTGATCTTTGTTTTGTAGTCTAGTTGTATTCTCATTGTGGTCAAGTGGGGAGGTGAACTGTGTTTACCTACACCTCCATCTTGAGCAGTATAACTTACTTTTAATGACAGGTTATACTTTGCAAGATATTTTCACATATATCATTATCACTTCTATTTTATTTTTAAAAGATTTTATTTATATATTTTTAGAGAGAGAGGAGAAATGAATGAGAAAGAGAGAGAGAGAGAGAGAGAGAGCAATGTGTGGTTGCCTCTCATGTGCCCCCAACTGGGGGCCTGGCCAGCAACCCAGGCATGTGCCCTGACTGGGAATCGAATTGGTGACCCTTAGATTCACAGGCCAGCACTTGATCCACTGAGCCACACCAGCCAGGGCTCATTATCACCTTTAAATAATAGTTATACAATGCTATTTTATACAAAAACATATAGGTATTTGAAAATATGATAAATCTCTATTATTAAGTACTTTGCTATATCATAGAGTTTATTATAATACAGGTCAAAATCCCAGTTTTTGTGCATTTGATAATATATATGTCACCTCTCAGCACTTCCAAAGTCTGTAATGTGACTGCCATCCTTGCCTTTTCATACAAGCATTATTTATCAGGAGCTATTCAGTAAAGCAGAATAATTCTATTCAATTGCTTTCTTTCTTTCTTTCATCATTTCAAGTAACTAGGAAAGAGCACACAAATATAAACAAACCTGATAAACAGAGAAAGCAAAGAGGCCTGAGTACCACTCTCTGACCTTGGGATTGGTGAAATCCAGGTAAGAGGAGAGACCTGTAGTGGCAGAAGAATAGACAGCCTGTTAGAAATAGTGGTCCTCATGGTAAGGTGTGTTCTAAGAAGGAATATCACACGTGAAAACTAGGTAATCAATGGGCATCAGCTGTAAAAGACAGCTGATACAGAGGGGTAATCTGGTGAGAAGGCAATGCTGGACCCCAGTGACAATCTACGAGACCTTTCAACCCCAGAGGCCCAGGGCACACCAATGAACAAGTAACAAGGTGGGGCCTGTCCCTCACTGAGAGAGCCCAAATAAGGATGGCAAGTATCCTGTAGTGACCTCTCTGTTCTTAAAGAGAACAGAGAAGTGTTTATAACTGATGGAAGGGGAGGGGAGGAAGAAATGCATGGTGTTTCTCTACTGTGCATAGATTTGCAATAGAGTGCTAAGATATGATAGAATAGAGATTCCCTGTTGTCCTTGAGGAGTCTCTATCAAGGCTTTAAACTAATAATTTCTGAAATGAAAAATCCAGAGTTGCCAGAAGCTTGGGCTACTCATGAAAGTCTGGGAAGTCAAAGTATGGACCAACAGGGCAAAGACGAATGGCAAGGAGAGAGACCCCAGGGCCCTTTTTCTTTGCCCTCTCCTTTACCCATTCTCTGGATTTTCATTTTTATTTGCTTAGAGAAATAGTATGCCACTGAGGTTTGCTTCTTTATGTTTCATTCACTCATTGACCGATAAACATATACAAAGTACACTGTATCAGGTGTTAAGAAAGATATAAAAAAAAGGCAGCATCGTCTCTTCCTTAAAGGTGCTTAAAATGTAGCAAGAGACATCCACAAAGGAATAACAATGGCCATGACACCTTCATTAATTGGGACTGAACACGGGACATAAGTATATAAAGTAATATCTTACCTGGCCAGCATACCCCTTCAAAGTCTCCCCCTTGATGATCCTTCACAAAGAAGCCCTGTTCCTTGGCCTTAGCATACACTGAATAGTCAGGATCAGTCTTGATGTGGGGGTCACTGATGACCACGAGCTGTCAGGAGGACATAAAGGTTTGATGATCTCATCAGTTTCATAAGAGCCATTATCCTCATTGTATGTTTACATCATAGTTCCTTGGTTCAAATTTTATTCAGAAACCGCTGCTATTAGTATTGAAATATTTCATGTGTTTATAGAAATATAAATTGATGTCAAATCCAGGCCCACATTACATTGTAATTACTGCTGCCTAACCCAATAAATGTTTTTAAAATAGTATTGGGTTGGCCAAAGAGTCCATTTAGTCTATTCTGTAAAATAAAGACACATTTTTCTTTTTTTTTAGTTTTTAAAAACTTTTATATATATATATAGTATTGATTATGCCATTACAGTTGTATCATTTTTTCTCTCCTTTATTCCCCTCTGCCCTGTACTCCCCTCCCTCCAGCATTTCCCCCCTGCCCTTAGTTCATGTCCATGGGTGATGCATGTAAGTTCTTTTGCTTCTCCATTTCCTATACTATCCTTAACCTTCCCCTGCCTATTTTGTACCTACTATTTATGCTTCTTATTCCCTGTACCTTTCCCCCCATTCTCCTCCTTCCCCCTACCTTCTGTTCTCCATTTCTGTGATTCTGCTCCTGTTCTAGTTGTTTGCTTAGTTTGATTTTGTTTTCGGGTTTTTTTTAGATTCAGTTGCTGATAGTTGTGAGTTTGTTGTCATTTTACTGTTCATAGTTTTTGATCTTCTTTTTCTTAGATAAGTCCCTTTAACATTTCATATAATAAGGGCTTGGTGATGATGAACTCCTTTCACTTGACCTTATCTGGAAAGCACTTTATCTGCCCTTCTATTCTAAATGAGAGCTTTGTTGGATGGAGTCATCTTGGATGTAGGTCCTTGCCCTTCATGACTTTGAATACTTCTTCCCAGCCCCTTCTTGCCAACAAGGTTTCTTTTGAGAAATCAGCTGATAGTCTTAGGGGAACTCCTTTATTGATTTGAATATTTTGAGTATGTCGGCTATCTCCTCCATGTATAATGTTAATTGTTCTCAATTAATGTGTCAGTTTGATCACTATCAACTTCAACTGGTCCACCAAACCGCTGAGCATCATCCAGTGAGACATATCCAGCACAAAACTTCTCAAACTACTCTAGACATTTTTGATCAGTCACAGCACCTTCTCAATACACTGCACAAATAGTTTTATTTTTTGCACTTCAGTTGTGTTTTGATCTTTCTTGAAATAAAAAATCATTATATGCCAAAACGTTGCATATTTTCTTCCATATTTAATATTAAAATGGCTATGCAAAAATTCGCCAATTTTGGTAAGTTTTTTCAAAATGCACGCTGATATGACAGCTGTCACAATACAATCATAAAATTATTTTGAATGAAGTTAAAGACAACTAAGAGCTACTAAAGCCATCTTACAGGAAAAAATGAACTAATACTTTGGCCAACCAGTATTTATTAACCTTCTATCTGTCTGTAGTGCTGGGTGGAGTACATAAAGGATTATGTAGGCAAGGTCTCTGCTTCCTAGACATCTTGAGGCTAAGATAACACCAACAGAAGCAAACATTAAGAAAACAGGATAGCATGTTAAAAACAAACAAAAACCCCAAACCCTAAACTCAAAATGAGGAAGGAAGTCCGAAAAAAGGTGTGATCACAGCTCTCTCTAACATTTCTCCTGGCCTTTCTAACACCATTCTTTTTGCCTAGTCTAGGGCTCCAAATCATTTCATTTTATTAGAATAACCTTCTCATTATCCTTCCTCATATCTATTCAAATCAATTCTACATACTAAAGTTTAATTTTCCATTGCTCAAAAACTTTTATTTTTAAATGTTATATGTGCTAAAATGTACATTACATAAAATTTACCACCTTACCCATTTTTAAGTGTACAGTTCAATAGTGTTAAGTACATTCACATTCTTGTACAATTAATGTCCAGAACAAAATCTTGCAAAACTGAAGCTCCATACTCCTTAGAGAACAACTCCCCATTCCCTTCTCTCCCCATTCCCTAGCAACCACCATTCTTTTATCTGTCTCTGATTTTGACTCCTCCAGGTTTTAGAGATTAGTGAAATCATACAGTATTTCTCTTTTGGTGATTGGGTTATTTCACTTAGCATAATGTCCTCATGGTTCATTCATGTTGTAGCATGTGTAAGAAAGTTCTTCCTTTTTAAGGCTAAATGAATGGTATTCCATTGTATGTCTATGCCACATTTTATTTATTCATTCATGTGTTAATGGACATTTGGGTTGCTTCCACCTTTTGGCTATTGTCTGGTATAATGCTGTTATGAATATAGGTGTAAAAATTTCTGCTCAGGACCCTGCTTTTGATTCTTTGGGTTTTTACTCATAAGTAGGACTGCTGGGTCATAGAATAATTTTATTTTTAGTTTTTTGATGAACTGTCATACTGTTTTCCATAGAGGATGTACCTTTTATATTCCCACCATTGGTGTACAAGTGTTCCAATTTCTGTACATTCTCACCAACACTTGTTATATTGGTTTTTTTTTTTTATTGTAGTAGCTATCTTAATGATATGAAGTAGTATCTCATTGCAGTTTTGACTTGCATTTCCCTAATGATTAGTGATAATGAACATCTTTTAAATTCCTCACCAGAGGATATGTTTACTGATTTTTAGAGAGAGAGGAAGAGAAAGAGAGAAACATTGATGTGAGAGAGAAACATCGATGAGTTGCCTCCTGTACACGCTCGGGGATTGAATCAGCAACCTAGGTATGTGCCCTACCAGGAATCAAACTCACAACCCTTTGGTGTACAGGACAATGCTCCAAAAAACAGAGCCACCTGGCCAGGGCTGAACACCTTTTCATGTGTTTGTTGGATCTATACATCTTCTTTGAAGAAATAGCAAGTCCTTTTCCTAGTTGTTAATTGGGTTTTTTGTTTTTGGTTGTTGAGTTGTAGGAGTTCTTCATACATTCTGTATATTAACTCTTCATTCAGAAACTTTTAATGTCTTCAAATGCATACAAACAGCCTTTAATAAGGTCAAATTCCCTACTTCTCAAACCTTGCCCATGCCTTGTTTTCCTGTCAAACTAGCCTGTTTTCCAAATACCCTTGGGTGTTCCAGCCTCTGGCTGTACTGCCCTCTTCCCTCTCCCCCCCATCCCCCTGAAGACTTATTCCTAAGGGCTTATATAAAATGCACAGTTTCCTACTTGAGGCCAACCGGATGCAACCTTCTTTATCTTGGTCCACCTACCATCCTGACCTTTCTTTGGCCATTATGTTATTGCCCTGTATTGTGGTTGTTATATACTTGCATTTACCCCACTCACTGTAAGACTCCTATAGGAGCTCATCTCCACATTCCCTTCATCTTTAGCACAGTATCTTAAAAATTCAAAGACCTTGATAAATAACTGTTTATAAAGACATAGGTTCTGGAGTGAGGCAGACCAGGGTGCAGATTCTTGCTTTGCTACTTACTCCATGTGTGCCTTTGTGCAAAATAGAAAACCATTCTAAGCACCAGTTTCTTCATCTGAAAAATGGGGTAACAAAATCTATCTTACAATTTTGTGATGACTGGATGGAATAATGTGTTTTATCATACTCTTTGGGTCATAATCAGTGCTGGATAAATGGTAGCTATTTATCATTGGGAGATTAGGACTTAACAAGATTGGTTCTGGCCACCTGTGAGAGGCCTGGGGCTTGAAAAGACAGCTTTAATCTCGGGCAGAGGGAGTGCAGGGATCCATTTACATGATACATACAAGGTCCCCCTTCCTCTCCCCTTTCTTCATTTTCTTCTCTCTCTTTTCATCATTGCTATTACCACCACTCCCCTTGCATTACATGCTTTCCAGTACATTTTCCCCTCCTAATTTTTTATTTTAGTTATTTTCTTGGCCAGATTGACAGGTGGAATCTATCAGGGAAGCATGCAGGAAAAATGGAGTAATAGCAAGTCAACTCTGGCCCTGGCCAGTGTGGCTCAGTTGGTTGGAGTGTCATCCATAACCTAAAGGTTGTGGGTTTGATTCCTGGTCAGGGCACATATCTGGATTGCAGGTTTGATCCCTCGTCCGAGCACATGTGATCCCCAGTCCATGCATGTAGAGGAGGCAACCAAACAATGCTTCTCTCGCATTGATGTTTCTCTCTCTTCTTTCCTCTCTTTCTAAAAAGCAACTTAAAAGTGTCCTTGGGCAGGGATTAAAAAAAAAAGATCAACTCAGTTTTTGTTAGACTATTAAGTGCTTTCAAACCCCACCACTCCCCCTTACTTTCTTCCTATATCTGTGCATGCAGACCAAGAAAGCCCCGAGGCTCCCTCCTTTGATGCCAGCAGAAAGTTCAAACCACAGCAGGCCTGGCACTGGCACAGGAATCCACCCCTGTCTAACTCTCTAGTCATGGTAAAAGTTGAGCCACTCTCCTTTCCCAGCTCTTATTATGTGACTAATTAATCTTGACACCAGTGTGATTTCATCAATACTGACATCAGAACCAAATTTTGCATGGGCTGTGGGATCCATCACAGCAGTACATGGTGCCACAGCAAATGAGCCTGAAAGCTCGGCCCCTTCATCCTTATGGAGACCTAGACAACTAAGGCAGGGATGGGTGGTGGCACCAACTTATCACCATGTTTTTCTGTTATCACAGTTTCAATTACATTTGAAGGTACTATATTCATGGACATTTAAAAAATCAGACAAATGTGCCAAAGCTAGTTTTAAAAAGTGCTTGTAATTAAAAGGATCAGAAATGTTGGTTTATTTTACCTTACGTTTTTTGTTTTGGAGCAGCTCTTGCATCCTTTTGGGGTTTGGAAATCTTTTCTTGTCCCAGGTGAAATACCGTTTGCCCTCAGTGTGCTCTATGTCCAGCCACATGACATCATAAGGAATGCCATGTTTATCAAATCCTGCATCTACTGCTTTTACATCCTGCTCATCTTCATAGTTCCAGCGGCACTGATGATACCCCAAGGAGAAGAGCGGGGGCATGGCTTGTGTGCCTAAGAAAAGGAAAACAACAACAGAACCAACCACCACCACAATGATAATTCTACATTTGGTAAACATTTTTGAATGTCTACAGGGTCCAAGCGCTCAGCTTGGTACTTAGACTATCAAGGAGAAGAAAGCATAGTGCCTACTGTCAAGAAAGTGACAACTTCGCTGATGAGGTAGGCATGTAAATGAACTGCTCTGCTCTGAGGTATAGGTGCTATGTTAAAGGTATCAGCCTAGTGCTTTGGGAATAAGAGGGGTTAACAAATTCTACCTACAGTGAAGTATGGAGTCTTGAAAGGCCTCAAGAGGTGATAACACTTGGTTTGGACTTAGAAGAATAAGTAGGAGTATACTAGATAGGAAGAATGGATAGAGCATTTAGGCACAGGAAATAGACAAGACACAGAGGAGAGAAGTACATGATAAGCTTAGGAACAAAATAAATATTCCAAAGTGGTGAGGAGATGAAACTGAGAGGTCCAGTTTGTAAAGGGCCCTGTAGTTCAGGCTAGGAATTCTAAATCTCTTATGGGGAGTTATTTAAAGTTTGGCAAGTTGTAGCCTTAGCAAACATATGTTTTAGGAAAATTAGTAGGGAGTAGAGTTGAGACTGCCTTGAAGGGAGAGAATGAAGGCAGGAAGAACTGACAGGAAATTATCAAAACATTTACTGATAACCTGTAGAACTTCTGGTCAACCACTTGCACAATCTTCTATCCCTCCTAAAGTCCCACTAAAATCAAAGGAAAGAAAATAAAAAACAAAGGCACAAGAACAAAGAGGACAAAATTCTGGGAGGCAGCCAGCAGGGGAGGTATGGTAACTGTTGAGCAAAGCCAGGGAAGTCTTCACTGGAGCACTTGTGAGGGAGCAACTGATGAGAAGGGCTCATCTCTGCTGCCGGAATATGGACAGGAGAACCCTCCCTTCCATTCCCAATGCTAATGTAAGCCTCATCAGGCATATAGGGCAGAGCCTTATTCTTATGGATATCCAAGGATCACCCATTTGAGTAAAGCATCCAAAATTAGAAGGGACCCATATAAAGAAATAGAATAAAACAATCTCTGAGAAAAGAGGGACAATATACAGAACCAAAGGAAGTATCAAAGCATTAACACTAGTATCTCCAGGGAGATAACAAAAGACATATCCATAACATAAAGCTAAGATAGCATAAAACAGATATAAGACATTAGAAGCAAGGAATAATAATCAGTTAGTTACAAATCAGAAATATGATAGCATAAATGGAAGGCCTAGAAGATAAAATTGAGAAAATTGCTCAGAAAATAGACAAAAATGGGAAGGAAGATTATGAAATCTGTAGAGTAGAAAGAGAAAATGGAGGAGAAGAAATGTTGGCTGCAGGGGGGCTGAGTCACTTGTCATGATGAAGCTGCCAATCACCAGTTGCCCACACATGTGGCCTTCTGAATTATCTGAATAGTTTCTGTGGAGGAGTGTTCAGGCTTAATGCAAAATCTGATGCAGACTCATTGTTCTACTCACTCAGTCATTTTTAATGCAAAGGCTACACAGGGCATGTGCTTACTCAAGGGCGTCTACAGTCCCCACTCACTAGTACAGCGAAGTCATCATTACTCATGTATGTGCATTCCAGTCCACTTTCCTTGGCTGCCAGATTATATCTATATTGTGCAAACTGTTCTCATTACATTAAGAATGGCTGGACTTTTTCTGGACAGACTGTGTGTGTGTGTATGTGTGTGTGTGTGTGTGTGTGTGACACACACAAAGGCACACACACAGAATGATTGGCTAATTTTAAGGATCTGGTTCATGTGATTGTGGCAGCTGGCAACTCTGAATTTTGCAGGGAGACCAAAGGAAGAGCTGAAGTTGCAGCCTGGGTATGAGGGCAGTCCGGACATTCCTTTGGCATACCTCAGTCCTCTTCTCTTAAGACTTTTTTCAAATGATTAGATGAAGCTCACTCACATTATGGCAAGTAACCTATTTTACCAGAACTGATTTAACTGTTAATCTCATCTAAAAATACCTTCATAGTGACATCTAGATTGATGTTTAACCAGATATCTGGGTGCCATGACCTAGGCAAGTTGGCACATAAAATTAACCATCACACTAGGTAATATGGTAATTCCATTTTTAGCTTTTTGAGGAACTGCAAAATTATTTCTGCAGTAGCTGAACAATTTTACATTCCCCCAGCAATGTATGATATTTTAATCTCTCCATATCCTATCAATACTTATTATTTTCCATTTTTTGATTTAGCCATCTTAGAGGGTAGGAAATGGTATCTCATTTTTTTTTATTTATTTATTTTTGTAATGACTAATGATGTTGGTAATCTTTTCACATGCTTGGTAATCCATTTCTGTATCTTCTTTGGAAGAACGTCTATTAAAGTCTTTGCCCATTTTAGAATTGGGTTGTCTTTTTGTTGTTGAGCTGTAAGAGTTCTTTATATATTTTGGGTACTAGACCCTTATCAAATATATGATTTGCAAGTATTTCTCTAGTTCTGTACATTGCCTTTTCATTTCAAAAATTTTAAATTTTAACAAAGGCTAAGTTACCTAATTTTTTCTTTTTTGGCTCATGATTTTGTTGTCATATCTAAGAATCTGTTGCCAAATCCACGGTCATACACGTTTTCTTATAAGAGTTTTATGGCATTAGCTCTTGTATTTATGTAGATCCATTTTGAGTTACTCTTTTGTGTATGGTGTGATATATAGTTCCAACCTCATTCTTTTGCGTGTGGTTATCCAGTTGTTCTATAGTATGTATTTAGGGGACTATTGTTTTCCCATTGAATGGTCATGGACCTTTGTTGAAAATCAATTGACCATAGATGTATGGGTTTATTTCTAACCTTTAATCCTATTCCACTGGTCTATATGTCTCTCTGTATGCCAGTAACATACTATTTGGATTATTTTAATTTTGTAGTAATTTTTGAAATTGGGAAGAATGAGTCCTCTTTATTTCTCTTTTTTTACAGATTGTTTGGTTCTTCAGGGTCCTTTGCAATTCCATATGATTTTAAAGATTAACTTTTCCATTACTTTAAAAATGGCTGTTGAAATTTTGGTAAAGATTGCAATGAATCTATAGATTGCTTTCAGTAGTATTGCCATCTTAATACTATTAAGTCTTCCAATCCATGAACATGGGGTGCATTTCCATTTATTTAGGCTTTCTTTAATTTCTTTCAGGAATATTTTGTATTTTTCAGTGTATAAGCCCTCCATCTCCTTGGTTAAATTTATTCTTAAGTATTTTATTCTTTTGGATGGTATTGTAAATGAAATTATTTTCTCAGTTTCTTTTTTAGATTGTTCATTGCTGGTGCATAAAAACACAACTGATTTGGTGTGTTGATCTTGTACCCTGTGACTATGGTAAATTTGTTTATTGGCTCTATTAGTTTTTCTGTGGATACTTTGAGATTTTCTAACATACAGGATCATAGTATCTGCAAATAGAGAGAATTTTACTTCTTCCTTTCCAATTTGAATGCTTTTTATTTCTTTTCTAGCATAATTGCTCTGGCTGGAACTTCTAGTAGTGTTAAATAGCAGTGGTGAAAATGGGCAGTCTTGTTTCACTTCTGAAATTAGGGCATGCCTGCAGCCTTTTACCATTGAATATGATGTTAGCTGTGGAGGTTTCATAAACGCTTTTTGTCTTGTGGAGAAAGTTTCCTTCTATTTTTAGTCTTCTGAGTATTTTTACCATGAAATAATATTGTATTTTGTCATATGCTTTTTCTGCACCAATTGAGGTGCAGAAATTGTTATATATTTTAAAGATAAAATGCTTTAGAGTTAAAGCCAGTGGTATATTTTAACAGAGAAGAGAACATAGAAAAGGTTGGGATGCTGGTCTTCTGAGATAAAGGTACAGGAAGCCTAGAGAAGTTGAATGGAATGAGGGTGAGAGGAGAAATGCTTGCTTCTTAAAAAGTTTGGGCAAGTTGTTTATGAATTCTATAGGGTGTGCAATAAATATTAATTTACAGTGATGGTACATGGGATAGAGAAAATATAATGGAACAAGAAATGGGTACTTCCCCATGCAAGTACCTGTAAGGGATGAGTACTGCTTGAAGACGTCAGAAGGTGTAGGCCCTGTCAGCAGAAAAACATCAATGATTCCACTCTCTGACATCCAATGTACATCAGTTCGAGATCTGTCTTTTTGTTTAGCAGCCACTGAGCCTGTCTGGGTCACTGTGTCCTGGAAAATAAATGGAATAAATGTTTAAAAAATTTATTCCCTCTACAATATCCATCCATATGGGAGTAACAGTCTGTTCCTTTTGTACATGCTATTAACTTACACTGATTATACTGCAAAGACTGGTGGCAGAGAACCAGTCTTTGTAGTGGTGGCCACTACAAAGCACAGAGCTATGACTATACCTTTCTAGTTCTGTGTCTATTCTAAGTATGACATACAGCCATGGTCCTTAGCTTACCTTTACTGCAGGCTCCGTGTTGATCTCCACCAGTGTCTCTGAGGAGTTCAGCCAAAAAATGCCAAAAGTCCTGCCCAGCCTGTGGGCCAAGAGATATGGCACTGAACCATAAATGCCCATTTTGTTATGTATTTTATATCCATAGACATCCAGGTTATAAAGACGGTAAGCATCCCCATCACTGAAACACACAAGGAGGATTATCAATTACCATCACAAATACATTATTAATGAATAGTATAGCTCTATTCGCCCCTGCACTTGGATCCTATGCATCTTTCAAGGCTCAACTTTACCACTTTCCTAAAGGTTTCTGATCCAAACTGGGTGAATATGACCCTCCTCCTTTGATTCTTTTGGCATCCTCTCCCCTGACAATTGGCAGCTATAAGCTCCTCTTTTCTGAATATCGCTTGTGAGGTTAGGACTGTTTCCTGTGAATCCTCTACAATGGCAAGCACACAATATGTGTCTTTGACAAACTTTGTGAGTATTTCTCTGTCGCTTAAATGAAATGAGAGTCTTAACATGCTGACACAGTGCTGAATAGGGAAAAATCGGGACCTGAATTGGGGAGGAGAGCACAGAGCTCAGGTTGGTGTGAGAGCATGCTTTCTAAGGCACTTGTCATTTGCTTCCCTGTCATATGAAGAGCACCTGAACCTGGAAAATTTGATCAGACTCTGTTTCTCTTTGGTTTTGCTTCCAGTCAGTCCTATGTGTGTAGCATTTATTTGTCAATAGAGTTAGTTTGAGTGATCTCCCTGGGGGTCTCAAAGGTGATATGAAATGCCACACTTTTCCATTCTCTGGCTGTCATTTTTTGGTAAAAGCCTTTTTTTAGGTCAGTGTTTTTCACAGTGCATTCTGCCAGGGTTTCACAGAAAGGCCTTGAGAGGTGAAAGCAAAACCCGGGAAGTGGTGTAACGAAAATCTCCCCACCACTTCAACCACAGCAATTCTGTATTTTTACTTCCTTTATATTTTTAGGTTCAGCATTACAGTTTTTTACACTTGCCTAATCTATGCAAAATAAATAAAATAAAATAAAAATTGAAAACCACTGCTTTGAGTGATCATTCAAGGAAGATTCTCAAAGATCTTTAAGTAATATCAAGGAGGACAAAAGGCCAGGCACATATTAGCATTGACTGGTTCAGACATCCACACATTTGCCTTTCCCATAAAAATTCTTGTTTTCACTTTACCCAGTATTTTTAAGTTGATGGGATTCTGCATGTTGTGGGATCCCATAGAGATGCTCAAATCCATGCAAGGAGAAATCCAAACCGATGGAGGCAGGACCTGCGGGGACCAGGATATTGACTGAGTTTTGCTTCTCAGTGGGACAATCAATTAAAGAGATTCAGTTAACTGTGAGTGTCACAAGATGACTAGAAATCGAGAGACCTGAGCTTTCCCTCATCAACCAGTAAATCATGTGTGTTGGCTCTCTGTAAGATGCTATATTCACGTGTGGGGATACAAAAATTCAAAAGGCACTGGTCACTTATGTAATAAGTTCTGGTCACTTACTATTATGTACACCTAGCTATGCGTGGAAGCTCTTTGTGTCCTCATTAACTGTAAATCTTTTTTATTGGTAAAATAAGGCTACAAAGTTTTTAAAATCTAAACTTTTCTAAAATACATTACATACTCCTTGCTTTAGGAAGCAAAGCATACTGAGCAATTTTAATCTTTGCTAGATGAAGGACTGGGTGTCTTCTGCCTGATTGTTTATTTTTACTGTGTATCCGGGGACTATAATATATTCTGGCTCTTCATAATACCCTGTGATTGTAAACATATAAATGTCCTTTAACCAGAGGAAGTCCTTTATTTAACAATTATTTTAGAGATATGGAAAAAAGGCAACTAACTGGAGAGGTAACATAGCCTTAAATTCATTCTTAGGTTAAAGTATTTGATCTCAAATGATGCTGATTTGAAGGAGTTTATGGGATGAGGGTGCTCTAGAAAAGATAAAAAAGATTATGTTACAAAAAGAAATCTAAGGGCCCCCTTACTTATACATGTTGGGCATGTTGTCAGTCCTGATCCTACACTAAGCTACAGATATAGATGCTAGAACAGGGATTCTCAAGGAATTATGGAGGGTCTGTCATTCTACAGAGTGGGGAAGATGAAGGAAGAACATATTTTTTCCAACTACATAAGCTGCAAGTATCTGAAAGGTATCTCCTAAAAATACAAGCTACACACACATACATCCATCACTAAGCCTAAAGAGAAATGTCACAGGTGGGCATGTGATGCTCATGTGAATGATGGGAAGGCCTGGAAAAAGTTTAGAGCCAGTGGCTTGGAATGCTGGGGCTGATGAGCTCTAGAACTTGTTTTCTCATCACTTGCTTCTCATAAAAATAGAATGTGGAATTTGCAGCTATCTGATATACTGGATAATGCAAACAGTGTGTTGATCTAGGTCCCTCTGTGAGGCCAATACTTCTTTTACATACCCCATAAAAGGCATATAATTATTATTTCTTCGTTGCAATGCATTAGTAGGGAATAGAGGACTTAAGTCTGAGATTTCTGTTCCTCTTACGGAAGTCACTTGTTTAGATGTCAATGCTCCAGGGGCTTTGGATAGAGATATTTAGTATTTTGGAAAGATCTGTTTTAGCACTACGCCAGTTTCAACTCTACCATTAACTTTGACATCAACAAATTTTCCGAACTTCTCCTCCCACAGGCCCAGATCCTCTTGATTTTCCTGTTGGCACAAAAAAGGGAGCAAATTAAGTTTATATATTGCAACAAATTTGATTACCACAATAGCACTTTTTATTTGGATTATTAAAAAATTAGACTGAAAAAATGAGTTCAACTTTTAAGACCAGTTGTGATGTTAGTATATTTAACAAATTAGATCTGTAGCCTATATAAATGTCAATAATCATCCTTATGAACTTTAGCTGACATGAATATATTTTTTTTATTGTGGTAAAGTAGACATAACATAAAATTCATCATTTTAACCATTTTAAGTAGCATTAAATACATTCACATTGCTGTGTAACCGTCACCGTCACCCATCTCTTGTACTTTTACATCTTCTCTAACTAAACCTCTGTACCCATAAAACATTAACTCCCTATTCCTCCCTCCCCCAAGCTCCTGGTAACCCCTATTTTATTTCCTGTCTCTGTGAGTCTGACTACTCTAGATATCTTGTATAAGAGGAACCATACAGTATTTGTCCTTTTGCATCTGGCTTATTTCATTTAGTATAATGCTTTCGATATACATTAGTTTTAGCATGTGTCATAATCTCCTTCCTTTTAAGGTTGAATAATATTCCACTGTATGTATGTACCACATTTTGTGGATGCATTCATCTGTCAATGACACTCGGATTGCCGGGTTGCTTCCACATTTAGGCTACTGTAAATAATGCTGCTATGAAGAACATAGGCATACAAATATCTGCTTGAGTGCTGACTTTCACTTCTGGATATATACCCATACATGGAATTGCTGAATCATATTGTAATTTATGTTTAATTTTTTTTTGAGGAATTGCCACACCATTTGACATGGTATTTTTACGGAAACCAAAATAGTGTGAAAGCACTTTGAAAAATGCAGTCTTTACATATGTAAGATATTTTTCTTGTAAATATGTGAAGGAAAACGTTTAGAATCTATAACTTAGGTCTGTTCTAAGAAACCCTATGCAAACATTTTGGCTGAGATGGGCACTTTCCCCTGCTTCAGTTAGCCGAACTGCTAATTATGTTCCTGTTGCTGGCTTGAGAAGTTGGCTGGGATGGCAACCCACAGAGGTTCATAATCTCTTCATCTAGAGTTATAAACTTTTTCAACTTTACAAAAGCCTCCTATTTTCTAGTAGAGTGAAAAAGTTTTTTAAAAAATTGTGTGTGTGAAATGCATATTTCTTTGTAAAAAGTGAGCCCTTTGCTTGTTTTTTAAAAAAATCATGCCTGAATTTTTTTCTTGTATAATGCTCTTTCTACTCAGCATAATGTTTTTCATTTATTTAGTTTTAAATAATGTTTTATTTTTTCAATTACAGTTGCATACAATATTATATTAGTTTCAGGTATAAAACCCAGTGATCAGACATTACATAATTTATTAAGTGATCACCCCAATAAATCTAATAACCATCTGACACCATAAGTCATTAATATATTATTGACTATATTCCCTTTGCTATATTTTACATCCCTGGGACTATTCTTTAGCTACCAAATTTGTACTCCTTAATTGTTTCACCTTTTTCACCCATCCACTTAACCCTCCTCCCATCTTTCGAAAGCCCAGTCCCCTAAACCCCCACCCCTGTGGCAACCACCAGTTCTTGCTCTTGTGTCTATGAGTCTGTTTCAATTTTTCTTATATATATCGTTCTTTAGATATCACCTATCAGTGAAATCATATGATATTTGTCTTTCTCTGACTTATTTCATTGAACATAATACCCTCTAGGTTCATCCATGCTGTCACAAAGGGTATGATTTCATTCTTTTTCATGGCTGAGTAATATTCCATTGTGTATACCTATGTGCCATCGTTTTTTATTCACTTGCCTTTTGATAGGCACTTGGATTGCTTCCATAGCTTAACTATTGTAATTAACGCTGCAATAAACATAGAGGTGTATATATTCTTTTGAATTAGTGTTTTGGATTTCTTTGTATAAATCTCCAGAAGTAGCATTGCTGGGTCAAAAGGCAGATACACTTTCTAACTTTTTGAGGAAACTCCGTACTGTTTACCATAGTGGCTACACCAATCTGCATTCCCATCAACAGTGCACAAGGATTCCCTTTTCTCCACAACCTCGTCAGCACTAGTTTTTTGTGAATTTATTGATGATTAGCCATTCTGACAGGTGTGAGGTGATACCCCATTGTGGTTTTAATTTGCATTTCTCTGACAATTAGTGATGTAGAGCAACCTTTCATGTCTATTGGCCATTTGTATGTCCTCTTTGGAGAACTGTTTATTCCGATCCTCTGCCCATTTTTTAATTGGATTGTTTTTTGGGGTGTTGAGTAGTATGAGGTCTTTATAAATTTTGGACATTAACCCCTTATTAGATGTATCATTGGTAAATATGTTTTCCCATTTAATAGGCTCTCTCTTCGTTTTTTAATGGTTTTCTCTGTTGTGCAAAAACTTCTTAGTTGGGCGAAGCCCCATTTGTTTATTTTTTGTTTCCCTTGCCTGAGGAGATACATCAGAAAAAATATTGCTAAGAGAAATGGCAGGCATTTTACTGCCTATGTTTTCTTCTATAATTTTTATGGTTTCGAGTCTTCATTTATGTTTTTAATCTATTTTGAGTTTATTCCTCTATATGGTTTTATTTTATTTTTTTCAAGTATCTGTCCTATTTCTCCAGCACCATTTATTGACTAGCTTGTCTTTACTCCACCGTATATTCTTGCCTCCTTTGTCAAATATTAATTGATAAGATAGTGTGGTTTTATTTCAGGGCTCTCTATTCTGTTCCATTGATTTATGTGTGAGTTTTTATGCCAGTATCATGCTGTTTTGGTTAGTATGGCCTTGTAGCATTGTTTGATTTCAGATAGTAGGATACCCTCAACTTTGTTCTTCTTTCTCAATATTGCTGAGGCTATTCAGGGTTTTTTTGTGTGTGTGTGGCTCCATATTAATTTTCTTATTATTTGATCTAGTTCTGCAAAATATGCCATTGGTATTCTGATGGGGATTGTGTTGAATCTATAGATTGCTTTAGGTAGTATGGACTTTTTTTTAAGTTATCAGTGGTTTATTGATAATATTACAGCACAGCAGAAAGATTCAAATGGCTCCACGTGGTGTTTTGAAATTCATCCCAACTGTAGGCTGAGTGACCTGCAGGTTGAGCAGACTGCTAAAGTCCAAGAGCTTAAGCATTTGCTTGGCATTAGGATCAACTTCAGTGATCTCCTGATCCAGGGCTGAGACCTCAGAAACATAATTCTCTCTCCTATCCCTGTAGCTTGATGGAGATAACTCTCATGGGGCCTCTCTAAATCCGCTTCATCAGATGTGTAACATACCCTGCTATCTTGTTTTAGAGCTTCTTGATGGGAATAATGGTGATTTCCTTGCACACACACTCACTTGCTGGCATGAAAGTCATTGCCCGGGTGCATGTAGTAGTTTTTGATGATTATCTGGGCTTTGTGACAATATGTCAAATCAACTTTTGGCTCGATGATTCTTTCTGGTCTTGGTGCAAACACTGCCCATCTCGGTCCTTGATGAAACAGCACTATGGACATTTTAATGATGTTAATTCTTCCTATCCATGAACACAGAATATGCCTCCATTTATTTGTATCTTCTTTGATTTTTTTCTTCAGTGTCTTATAATTTTCTGAATTATAATCTCTCCGAATTGTCTTGGTTAATTTAGTCCTGGGTATTTTACTTAATATTTTTTGTGCAATGTAAATGGGATTGTTTTCTTAGGTTCCCTTTCTGCTAGTTCATTATTGGTGCAGGGTGGTACAAAAGAAGGTTTACAGTTATGAATATATGAAACACAGAGCTTTTCCTTGTATTATTATTATTTTTTATTGTATTATTTTTCATATGAACTGTAAACCTACCTTTGTCCCTCACTGTATATAAAAATGCACTCACTTCTGAATATTAATTTTGTATCCTGCTACTTTACTAGTTCTTAACAATCCTTTGTATTTCTGTGGTGTCAGTTCTTATTTCTCCTCTTTTATTTCTGATTTTATTTATTTGGGTCCTCTCTCTCTTTTTCTTTATGAGTCTGGTTTAAAGGTTTGTCAATCTTGTTTACATTTCCAAAGAACCAGCTCTTCATTTCACTGATTGTTTGTATTGTTTTTTAGTGTCATTGTCATTTATTTTTGCTGTAATCTTTATTATTTCCTTCTTTCTTCTCACTTTGGGCTTTGTGGTTCTTTCTCTAATTCCTTTAGATGTAAAGTTAGATTGTTTATTTTTCTTGTTCCTTAGGTAGGCCTGTATTGCTATGAATTTCTCTGTAAGCACTGCTTTCACTGTGTCCTGCATGTTTCGGTTTGTTGTGTGTTCATATTCATTTGTCTCAAGGTATCTTTTGACTTCTCCTTTGATATCATTGTTGACCCATTCATTGTTTGGTAACATGTTCTTTAGCCACACCCAAATTCATAATGTAGGGATTATTATTCTGGAGTCTATGGATGAGCTTTAGAGTTTGTGAACTCTCTCAAAGAATAGGAAAAACATTATTTTTTCCTGTGGAGATGATTCAGAGCTTTCATCAGATTCTTGCAAGGGGTTCTGTGACTCAAAGCCACTATCTATTTAGTTGGAGATCTTCCAAAAGCTGATCTGACATATTGTCACAAAGCTGTGTAAGACTGTGTCTTAGTTGTTTTTATCTTCTCTGTTTGAAATGCGAAAGCTTTCTCTGTCATACGCAGCAGCACGGATAAATTATCAAAAGGAAGGAGAATTAGACCTTCCTTTTTGGAAAAAAAAATCTCACCATTCAGGGCTTCTTTAAAGGTGCATGTGGCTTTGAATGAAAAGCTTTTTAAAATGTCCTTTCTCCATAATCTGGCCAAAATAATCTTTTAAAAATAGAAATCAGAACATATATCTCTGCTTCTTTAAACCTTTGCATAGTTTTCCTTTGCTCTTAGGTTAAAGTCCAAAAAGGTTAACATGATTTTGAAGAATGTAAGTAACTGCATGATAATATGGGAATTTGATTTGTTTAATGATATATCATCAATTATTTACATAGTGCCTGGCATAGAATTGGCACTCAACAAATGTTTATTGAATCAAACAATTATTAAAAAACTCTTCTTAGAATTGCCTCTGCCTATCTCTCTAGCCTTGTTACAGAGCACCCTTCCCTTGCTGTCCTTTCTCCTGCTAAAAGTTATATGTGTGTATGTATGTATGTATTTAATTCCTTCAAATGTGCTTCTTTGTACCTAAAGATCTTTGAACATGCAATTCCCTTTAGTTGGAATGTGTTTTTCCCAACTTTTTGACTAGGTACTGTATCCTCATGCATCAATTTCAGCTTTAACATTATTTCCTTCAGGAGGTCTTTCCTGATCCTCGTATCGGTCAAGTTCCTTGCTGTAGTCTCCTATAACACCCTTTTGTAACACTCTTCATGCTGCAGTTGTTTAGTGTCTGTCCTTCCCAATAGATTCTAAGTTTCATGAAGACACAGGATTTGTTTTATTTACTGCTGACTCCCCTTGCCTAGTATTCTTTGTGTCTTGTGGCTGGCACAAGGCAGGCACTAAAGAATTACCTATTTTATTAAAAAAAACAATTAAATACATGAATGAACAAATGAATGAAAGAATCAACAAGAAGGTAAGATGAGCAGAAGAGACAGGTGGTCCCATTTATACATTGTAGAGAATTTATCAAGTACCCATATGTAGAAGAAGGGAAGAAGAGGACACATGATATGCCATACAATGATGACGAAGGTGAAAATGATTTAAAAAATTACAAATTGCTCAATCTAGATTACCTGAGAGGTGTCAATTGATGTATCCTCCTTTTCTCTGGTAACTCTGTTTTAATATAAATAAAATTATTTCACACATGGCAAAACTGACACAATTTTGTTTGATAATAAAGATTTTCATATCCAACTTTTGAGACCCTATAAATTAATCATTTAATTTATGAAAAATAATCTTAGTATAAAAGTAAGTTTATGAAATTGAACATTTATGATGAACATTAATCCAATAGCTTGATTTCTTATACAAACATAGATATATTTGAATTTTCTCACTAACTTTTAAAAAATACCTTCATCTGTTTTTTATTATAAGTGTAATACATGCTCATAGTATTTAAGCAAACATAAGCAAAGTAGAACACAGTTCCCCTCACCCAGTGTTAGCTACTGTAGTACCGAGCAACATAATGCACTGCCTTCCAAGACAACAGTGACAACTTACTCTATCACCTGTAGTTGTATTTGAGTGCTCATTTCTCCCTTATTCTTCACAGTACTGAACTTAATGGATTTCTTAAACCTTTGCCAATATAAACTTTAAGAAAAGATAATGTATTTCAATTTGAATTTCTATCATTAGTAAGGTAGACACCTTTTTATATATTACATGGTATTTCTATTTCTTCTTTTGTGAATTATCTATTCATTATACATTAATTTTTTCTTTAGAATAAAATACAGCACGCATATAGAAGAGTATATAATGTATATGCAAACTTTAAAGAATAATACTGAAGGAACAACTATGAACCTGTAAGCATAAGCAACAGAAATGACTTGTTCCTTTGGGGTTACTGTGTGCCTCTCTTCAAATGTATCTCCCTCCATCCCTCACCCTTCGAAAGTGACCACTTTACTAGATTTTGTGTGACATCATTTTCTTGCTGTTTTTTTGTAGTATTGCCAGGAGTGTATGAATCCCCAAACATTAGTTACTTGCCTTTAAAAAATGTTTATATAAATAGAGATGCACTGTATATATATTCTTTTGTGACATCACAAAACTTTTTAAACTCAGTATCAAAATTTTGATGCTCATGATATTAATATGCAGTACTGCGGTTTGTATCACCATTTTTATTTGCCTGTTGTTTTTCCTGTTGATTCATATGTTCTTCCTGTATTGTGCATATTAGCTTTTGCTAATCCCTCCTTCTTCCTTAACCCCTGGCAACCACTAATCTTTTTACTATCTCCATAGATTTGCCTTTTTCAGAATTTTTATTGTTGTAACCAAAAAGGCTGCATACTTGTAAGCCTTTTTCAGATTGGCTTCCTTTACTTAAGCTTCCTTTTGTCTTTTCATGGTTTAGTAGTTCATTTCTTTTAGGTGCTAAATAATATCCCTTTGTCTAGATTTAACACAGCTTATTTATCTATTGGCCTACTGAATGACGTCTTGCTTGCTTCCAAGTTTTGGCAGCTATGACTAAGGCTGCCATAAACATCATATGCAGGTTTTTGTGTGGACATATGTTTTCAGTTCCTTTGGGTAAATACCAAGGAGAACATTGCTGGGTTGTATGGTAAAGTATGTTTAGTTTTGAAAGAAACTGTCAAACTGTCTTCCAAAGTGAGTATCATTTTGCATTCCCACAAGCAACAAATATGAGTTCCTACTGTTTCACATCCTCACCAGCATTTTCGTGTCAAGTGTTTTGAATTTTGGCCATTGTAGTAGACATGTAGTGGTATTTGTTTTAATTTGCAATTCCCCAATGATATAAGATGTTGAACATCTTTTCATATGCTTACTTGCCATCTGTATACTTTTGATGAGGTATCTGTTTGGGTCTTTTACCCATTTTTAAATTAAGTATCCAGTTTCTTATCATTGAATTTTAAAAGTTCTCTGTATATTTTGGGCAGCAGTCCTTGATAAGATGTGTCTTTTGCAAATTTCCTCCCAGTCTGTGGCTTGTCCTCTCATTTTCTTGACATTGTTTTCTACTTAGCAATAGTTTTTAATTTTGATAAAGCCCAACTTATTACTTATTTCTTTCAGAGATTGTGCCTTTGGTGTTATATATAAAAATATTGCCACACCCATGGTCATCTAAGTTTTCTCCTATGTTATCTTCTAGGGGTTTTATAGTTTTGCATTTTATGTTTAGGTCTATTATCCCTTTTGAGTTAATTTTTGTGAAAAATGTAAGGTCTGTGTTTAATTTTTTGTTTTTGCATGTGGATGCCCAGTCATTCCAGACTTTTTGCTGGAAACCTTACCTTTGCTTCATTGTATTGCCTTTGCTTCTTATTCAACGATCAGTTCACTATATTTATGTGGGTCTATTTTGGGGCTCTCTATTTTGTTCCATTGATCTTTTTGTCTCTTCATTTGCTAATACCACACAGTCTTGATTACAGTAGTTTTATATTAAGTCTTGAAGTAGCATAGTGTTATTCCTCCAACTTTGTTCTCCTTCGACAATGATTTGGTATTCTGGGTCTTCTGTTTCTCCATATAAACCACAGAATCAGTTTGTTAATACCCACAAAATAATTGTCTGTGATTTTGATTGGTATTGCATTGAATCTCTAGACCAAGTTGGGAAGAACTGACATTTTGATAACATTGAGTCTCCCTATCCACGGACATGGAATATCTCCCCATTTATTTAGTTCTTTGATTGCTTTCATGGATTGCTTTGTATTTGTAGTTTTTCTCATCTTGATTTTGTACATATTGTGTTAGATTTATACCTAAATATTCCATTTTGTAAGTGTAAATGTGGAATTTTAATTTCAAATTCCACTTGATCATTGCTGGTATATAGGAAAGAAACTGACTTTTGTACATTAACTTTTTACCCTGCAGCCTTGTTATAATTTCTTATTATAACAAGTTTTATTGTGTGCATGTGCATGCTAGTTTTGGATTTTCCACATAGACAGTTATGCCATCTGTGGACACGAGGGTTTATCTCTTTTTTCTTATTGTGTATAACTTTAATTTCTTTTTCTTGTCTTAATGCATTACTTAGGACTTCCAGCATGATATTGAAAAGTGGCAGTGAGAGGGGACAGCTTTGCTTTGTTCCTAAACTTAGTGAAAAAGCTTTGAGTTTCTCACCATTAAGTATATGGTTGCTGTAGAATTTGGGTAGATGTTCTTTATCAAGTTGAGGAAGTTACCTTCTATTCCTAGTTTGCTGAGAGTTTATATCATGCATGGGTGTTGTATTTTGTTAAATGCTCTTTCTGCATCTATTGATATGATTGTTTGATTTTTCTTCTTTAGCTTCTTGATGTGATCAACTACATTAGTTGATTTCTGAATGTTAAACAAGGTTTGTATGCCTGGGATAAATTCCAGTTTGTCGTGGTATATGATTCTTTTTATAAATTGTTGGATTCGATTTGCTAATATTTTGTTGAATATTTTTGCATTTATGTTAATGAATTTTTTGTAATGCTTTTTTTGATATTATATAATGTTGACCTCATACAATGAATGAGGAAGAATTCTCTTTTCAACTA
This sequence comes from Pteronotus mesoamericanus, assembly GCF_021234165.1. Classification (NCBI taxonomy): domain Eukaryota; kingdom Metazoa; phylum Chordata; class Mammalia; order Chiroptera; family Mormoopidae; genus Pteronotus; species Pteronotus mesoamericanus. Next base: position 22,479,546 of record NW_026555065.1, read on the forward strand.
TTTTCTAGAAGAGATTGTGGCAAAGTGGTATAATATTTTCTGTATTTGGTGAAATTCATCAGTGAACCCATCTGGGCCTGGTACTTTCTTTTTTGGAGGGTTATTAATTATTGACTCAATTAGGTTACACTAAGTGAAATAAAGAAAAATCTACAGGAAACCACCAGTGGAGGGGATGAAGCTGGGATTCAGGTCAACAATTTGGAACATAGGAAGAAATAAGCATTCAATCAGAACAGCAAGAAGAAAAAAGAATTCCAAAAAACTAGGGTAGTATAAGGTGTCCCTGGGACATCTCCAAACATACCAACATCCAAATCATAGGGATGCCAGAAGGAGAAGAGGAAGAGCAAGAAATTGAAAACTTATTTTAAAAAATAATGAAAAAAAATCCCCTAATTTGATAAAGGAAATGGACATACAAGTCCAGGAATCATAGAGAATCCCAAACAAGCTGGACCCAAAGAGGAACAGACCAAGACACATCATAATTAAACTGCCAAAAGTTAAAGATAAACAGAGAATCTTAAAAGCAGCAAGAGAAAAGCAGATAGTTACCTACAAAGGAGTTCCCATAAGACTATCAGCTGATTTCTCAAAAGAAACTTTGCAGGCTAGATCAGACTGGCAAGAAGTATTCAAAGTGATGGAAAGAAAGGACCTACAACTTAGATTACTCTATCCAGTAAAGCTATCTATTAGAATGGAAAGGCAGATAAAGTGCTTCGCAGACAAGGTAAAGCTAAAGGAATTCATCATCACCAAGCTATTATTACATGAAATGTTAAAGGGACTTATTTATAAAAAAGATGAAGATCAAAACTATGAACATTAAAATGGCAACAAATTCACAACTATGAACAACTGAATCTAAAAAAAACAAACAAAGCAAACAACTAGAACAGGAACAGAATCATAGATATGGAGATCTTTTGGAGCACTATCAGCTGGGAGGGGGAAGCGGGGGAACGGGGGGAAAGGTGCAGAGAATAAGAAGCATAATTGGTAGGTACAAAATAGACAGGGGGAGGTTAAGAATAGTATAGTAAATGGAGAAGCCAGAGAACTTATATCCATGACCCATGGATATGAACTAAGATGAGGGGGGGCAGCTGGAGGGAAGGGGGTTACTGGGTGGAGGGGGGCAAAGGGGTAAAAATTGGGACAACTGTTATAGCATAATCAATAAAAACATATTTTTTAAAAAAAAAGAATGGTGCAAAGGGTTGAGAATGCCATCAGCAAACACACAGGATATGTTAAGAGTGCCACATTTGAAAAAGTCTGGGAATAATTCTTGTCATTAAGCCTATATTCACCTGCACGGGTAATAGATGATATTTCTCAGAACAGTATTCTAGCAAATAAGACAACACCATGTTTATGTTGATACATTATAGATTTAGGCAAATTGGATTCACAATCAAGTTTTCTTAAATTCTTTATGTGTCAAGTAATGTGTAAAAATACCTTTGCTTGAGAGGAATCTGCAGATGTTCAAAGTACAATTGGCCCAGGGAGTTTATGCTTATCACAACCTCTTCTTTAGACACCAAGTCTACCTTGAATGGGTTTGCCGTGATATGACACTTCAGATCTCCTTTTCCATTTGCCAGTACCAGACTACCTGCATCCCCTGGGCATGCAATCAGCCTAGAAAAAAAAGCAGGAAGAGAAAAACAAATTGCTATAAGTTTACATGGCTAAATTCAACTTTCAATTCAAATTCGTTAATTAGAAAATCAATATTCATGTGACATAGCATAGATAAGGCAATGGAGAGCCGTAACGGAGAGCATGGGCTTCAGGGTCAGAGAGGCTGGATTGAACATAGCGCCACCATGCACTAGGTGTAAAACTTTGGACAAGTTAATCAATCTTCCTCCCTCTCAATTTCCTCATCTATAAAGTGGAAACAAGAAAAGCAAGAATAAATAGAACTTTTTGAGAGCGTTAAATGAGATCATGCAGGGAAAGCACTTGACACAGTGCCTGGTACATAATAAGCCCTAAATAATGTTAACTATTATTACCTTGGTCCAGAGAGTGAAGTAACACTGGTGCATAGAATCTAAATACTTTGCTTTTCTTTCTCATTCCAACCATGTACTCAGAAAAGTTAGGAAATAACACAGATTGGGTTGTTAATCGCCTGAGTCCACAGTGAGATGGAACCAGGTCAAACTTTTGTTTATCTATTTATCATCTGACTCCCCACAGCCCCTAATTTGATGGGTAGACTGTTAACATGTTTTGGATCTCCAGAATCTGTATAAAGCCCAGAGGCAGCATTTAAAGTCCCTAGAAGATTTAGATGTTTCTTTCTTTCTTTTTTAAACAGATTTTATTTATTTATTTTAGAGAGAGGGGAAGGGAAGGAGAAAGAGAGGAAGAGATACATCAATCAGTTGCCTCATGGATGCCCCCAGCTGGGGACCTTGCCTGCAACCCAGGCCCATGCTGTGACTGGGAATCAAACCCATGACATTTCAGTTTGCAGGCCAGCTCTCAATCCACTGAGCCACACCAGCCAGGGCAGATATTTCTTTTTCTGGTGCATAGTCACCCTGGTAAATGATCACAGCCTCTTTAGGGAAGGTTAGGAGGGATAGTTTGTACTTATCTTTACGATTTCCTTCTCCGTGAATTCTAGGTCTCCCCCTCAAGCAAGATGCTTGGGTTCTGGATACTAACTCTATTTGGAATGGTTTAAGAGACACTGTCCATCAAACAAAAATAGAATGCTTTCAATTATTCCATCAAGTAGGATATCATTCCATCTATTTCAGTTTAATAGACCCCTTAATATTATTGTTCACTGTCCTGAGATTTTAACCATTCAGGCCCTGCTGCACGTTATGAAAACATGTCCACCTTGTCTCTAACAACTAAATGCTGCTACTTTGACTGTGCCACCTGGCATCTTGTCATCTCCACTGAAATCAGGAAGCCCACCTGGCATTATTTCCCACCATTATCTCTAGCTTGAAAAATATGCTCATACACTACAATGCTTTCCAAGTGTTCCCTCACTGATGTATTTTTCAATGAAAGGAGTATCTTCTGGATCCTCTTGGAAAACAGAATTAGAGGTTACATGAGCTGTTTGCATATAATATAGCCACTTCAACATCTTTCTATCACTAAGTCTATGGATCATTTCTTCTATGGTGTGTTAAGGAATTTCTGGTATCTCAGTTTCATTCAGCAGAGTTCACCATAGCTGAATACAGAATATGGGTAATGAAACAAGCAAATAATTAGAACCACTCCCAGCTAGCATATCATATCTAGATGTGGCCATGTCAATAAATTTAGTGTAATGCTAAAATTATGTTCCTTCCTCTGGTCTAAGAATCCCTGAGAAATCATTTCTAATATTTTATATTTTGCCAATTTAAAATCTTAAAATTCTTTAGGTGAGGTGTATAAGCCTTCTCCTCTTGGGATTGACTGTAATTTGCCCCCTAGGCATATTGGACTCTGATAGTGGGTCTGGAGGCAGTGAAGGGTGGTAGGGGTAAGACACAAAGAGCATTGGATCCCCCTTGCATGATATATCTTAGGTGAGGTCAACACAGGATGTCTAAGCAAGGGAGGATCAGCTTTGTCAGACAGAGAAGAGAGAGCTACTTCTGCCAGAACAGGAGGCTCAGTGGAATTTTGAGGTTTGTGTTCAGAATTATCCAAATGTTGCTATTCAATTTGAGGGGATCTACCTTTTCCCAGTTAATGCCCTAAGTTCACAGACCTCATGAGGCCGCGAATTCAACTTTATGGTCTTTTACAGCAAATTATAGAATCAAACACTGTATCTGATTTTCAACTACAAGAACTGTGTAGCTACAACAGATATGAGACTTTAGATTGTCATAGAAACCTGTTAGGTTTCTGACAATGCCTTGAGCTAAGGAGTTAAAGTCCTGAGACTGCTGTTTTCTTTCTTAAGTTCTTCATAATAGCCAGGTCACCTAAGAGTTTTGAATTCTGTATGACAATCATGCTATGCTACGGTCCCACCACTTGGTCTGCCAGGGTTGTACTTTCAATAGGCAATTTATTTCAGTTTACTACAGGTAGTAATTTAAGTAACTTTGCTGTGGAATTATGTGGTTTATTACTGTAACAGTTGTATTAGCTTGCTAGGGTTGACATAACAAATTACTACAGACTGGGTGACTTAAACAACAGAAATATATTTTCTCATAATCCTGGAGGCTAGAAGTCTAAGATCAAAGTGTCAGCAGTTTTGGTTTCTTCTGAGACCTCTGTCCTTGGCGCAGATGGCCATCCTCTTGTTTTGTCCTCACGTGGTCATCTCTCTGTCTGTGTCAGCTGTGTCCTAACCTCCTCTTCTCAAAGGACACCAGTCATTTAGGTTAGAGTCATTCTCATGACCCAATTTTAAATAAATTGCCTCTTCAAAGGCCCTATATCTAAATAAGTCACATTCTGAGATGCAAGGGGTTAGGGTTTTAACACATGAGTTTGGTAGGGGGCACACTATTCAGCCTGTAACACTAATATCTCACCCTCTAATGATAATCAGATCCTTGCAGCCTTCAAATCCAACTAGATCAGCTAACCAACTTCATATTCCCATCCTTGAGTATCTTTTGCCTCTACTCACTACTGATACCAATGCTTATATCAATCAAGATTCAACTGTAGATAGTAGAATCAACTCTGGCTATTCTAAGCAGTAAGTATATGACTTAATATGGGGGAATTGGGAGCTTACAACATCACAGGAAGTGTCAAGGTAGCAGGTTCCTGGCTGGGTGTCCAGTAATCACTCCACAGAACAGTATTATATAACTGTATGGCCAATGGAACTTCCATCTCAGCTAGAATCAGGAAGTTGGGTAATCAGGAGTCACTGTTGGCAATTGCTGGGGCCCCAGGATCACACCACTGTAGCTGCAATCCAGGGATCAGAAACTACTGCACTAACTGGTGTAGCATTCTATTGCTGCCAAATCCATACCAGCAAAATAGAAAAATCAGCTGTGACATCAAAATATCTGTAAATGCAACCGATTGTTTGAACGTGATTGACATCAGAAACTAGCTACATGGAGCTCTAGCTGGTGTCGCTCAGTGGATTGAGCACTGGCCTGTGAACCACAGGGTTACCAGTTTGATTCCCAATCAGAGCACAGGCCTGGGTTGTGGGCTAGGTCCCCGGTGAGAGGCACATGGGAGGCAACCACACATTGATGATTCTCTCCCTCTTTTTCTGCCTTCCCCTCTGTCTAAAAATAAAACAAACAAACAAACAAAGAAAGAAAGAAAGAAAGAAAGAAAAAAGAAGAAAAAGAAACTAGCTACATGGGAATCTGGGAAATGGAGAGATGTAGTTTTTTAGCTCTACAGTTATTGCAATAGTCAAAGGTCTTTTACAAAGAGATTGAAACAGAAGTAGAACTAATATACCATATTTACTACACAAAGCTAATATCTTCCTGACCCCAAACATGGCAAAGATAGCACAAGAAAAAATAAAACTACAGCTCTGACAAAGGGTTACTATCCAAAATATATAAAGAACGCATACAACTCAACAGCAAAACCAATTAAAAAATGGGCAGAAGACCAGAACAGATACTTCTCCCAAAACATACAAATAGCCAACGGATACATGAAAAGAAGCTAGCTATTAAGGAAATGCAAATCACTAGCTACTAGGGATATGCAAATCAAAACTACAGTGAATACCACTTCTCACCTGTTAGAATGACTATTATCTCAAAAAGACAAGTAATAACAAGTGTTGGTGAGATTGTGGAGAAAAAGGAACCCGTATTCACTCCTGGTGGGAATGTAAACTGGTATAACCACTACGGAAAACAGTGTGGAGGTTCCTCAGAAAAATTAAGAATAGAGTTACCATACGACCCATAAATCCTGCTTCTGTGTCTACCCCCAAAATTTGAAGACATTTATTCACAAAGATATATGCACCCCTATGTTCACCAAAGCACTATTCACAATGGCCACACAGAGAAATAACTGAAGTGTCGTTTGATAGAGGGTTAGATAAAGAAGAGGTAGTATACATATACAAGGGAATACTACTCAGCCCTAGGAAAAGATGAAATACTGCCATTTGTGACATGGATAGGTCTTGAGAATATCAAGCTAAGTGAAGTAAGTCAGACAGGAAAAGTCAAGAACCATATGCTTTTACTCATGTGGCATATAAAAATGAAAGTAACAAATAAACAAGACAAACAAACTTCATAATCACAGACTACAGGTTACTGGACGGGGCGGGGGAGGTAAAAGGGGTAGTAAGGGTATAGGGGGTCAAATATACGGTGATGGAAGATTTGACTTGGGTGATGGGCACACAATAAGACATACAGATGATGTATCATAGAAATTATACACTTGAAATGCATATCATTTTATTAACCCATGTCACCCCAATAAATTTAATTAAAAAAAGAAAATGTCCCTGGCCAGAGAGTTCAGTTGGTTTGAGCACTGTCCCAATATGCCAAGGTTGCAAAGTTGATTCCCAGTCAGGGCACATACAAGAAGCAACCAATGGATGCATAAAGAAGTAGAACAACAAAGCGATCTCCCCTCCCCCTTTTTCTCTCTCCCTCTCCCTCTCTAAAAAACTCAATAAAAAATTTTAAAAAAGAAAATATACACACACACAAAGAAAACTAAAGTCTAATTCTATTTATGAACACAGATGTAAAAGTGTTAAATGACCTACTAGTAAAGTGAATCCTCCAGGATAGTAAAAAATAATATATTGTGGCCAAGTGGAAATGTGTGTGTATATTACATATATACTCATTTGCCAAACTGCAAAGCCTTGAAAATATTTTTTAGCATTTTTAAAAATTTATTTTTAAAGATTTTAGCTACTTTTAGAGAGAGGGGAAGGGAGTGAGAAAGAGAAGGAGAGAAACATGCAAGAGATACATCAAATGGTTGCCTCTCACAAGCCCCCTAACATGCCTCACATGCCTAACTGGGGACCTGGCCTGCAATCGAGGCATATGCTCTGACTGGCAATTGAACCAGCAACCTTTTGATTTGCAGGCTGGTGCTCAATCCACTGAGCCACACCAGCCAGAGAGAGAACAGTCTCTTTTTAATTCCTCTTTCCTAAGTATTGTCATATAATTGTGGCTCAATGAATAGAAATATTTTAAATTTATGATGATTCTACCATAACTGGATTAATTTCTCCTGATAGTCGATTGATCTTTTATCTTCATGGCGATGATATCTCCATGGTAATGGAAATTATATTTCATGGGAAAAATCTACATAAAACTATAATAATGATGTAGTGAAAAATTAAAGCATCTGGCATAATCTTATACTCTTTTAATGCAATGGTATGGAAAAATAACAGAAATCAACAGGCAGAACCTAGCTGAAATACCACTGGAAAGTGTGCTGAGATATGATAAAGATTCTGTAGGTATATGAAAATGCTTTAATCCTCAAAGGTGTTTTTCACCCAGACACTTATTAATTAATCTCTGCCTCTAAGTCAAACTACATGTTAGGCTTCTGAGACTACCCTTAATTAAAAGTGAGTCAATCTAACTGTACAGATTACCATAAGCATGGGAGTTTGGCTAGTGTATTAGATCTCTGGAGCCCTACTGCTAATCTGAGTGAGTAAATTAAATAGCTCTTCTTCTACTTGTCCCCAAAAGTCTGGCGATCAACTGTTCGCTTTGTGAGAAGGAGTGCAGGGATCCAAAGCTCTGGCTCTACCCATTGATAAGTGTTGCTGAGCCAAACGGTGGGTGAAGAGAAAACAGAATGGATAACATATAAAATGGAAGCTAACTCTGCAAATGATTGCAGATTTGAACAGACAAAATATTAGGTGCACACAAAATCTATTGCTCAAGGTATGATACAATAATAGATTGAGGATGTAGTCAAGATATCTTGATTCTTGGCTTACCTTACAGTATTTGGCTTGTTTGTGAGGACGTCGGGAACTTCATACCTGGGCTTCAGGGGAGTTTCTTCATTGATTTTAAGCCTGAAAATATTTCCCTCTATACCAAAAACTTCAGCCAAAAGAGGAACCTGGACACAGATATATGAGATTAGTTTCCACAGGTTACCCCAGTGATGGTCAGCTCTACAAGCAAATAACGATAGCTACAAAACCATGTTTAAATTATTACAGGCCAAGCGAACTGGAGAAATTGGCACTTGAAGACAAAAGCTCCCCGATCTAGGTATGTACTTGTTTGATTACTTGAATAGACTTATGGTAGAGACAAGAAACACCTTATATGTTCTGTGGCTAGGCAAACATACAATTGTCAGGACCAAGACCTTTAAGAGTGAAAGAGGTCTCTATTAATAATTATACCAGATGACAGGTAGAAACTTAACTTGCTCTTGCAAAACTGGGACATATGATCACTGTACCTCTGACAAACTACAGATACCTCGAGAATAAGAGTTAGGTGTTAAAACTAGAGTAACTGGATTCTAGCTGAATGAAAGATGAAGGGTAACAACTCACAGAGCAGAACAGAGTAAAACGGTGGTCACTGGGGCTCTCTAGTGTAGATAAATGAGGCTTGTTGCACTATAGTCAAGGTACTTCCTGTACACCTGGGCACATGGGCTTGTGAACTTTCTCAAGAGGCTGGGAAACTTGGGTAAAATTCTGCTTACAGTGGGAGATGGAAGCAACATAGAATTATAAAGAGAATACAGAATCTGAAAAATAAGACATCAACAAAACCTAGGAGTACAAGGAGCTGGATTAAGGTTATAAAATGAGACATCTAGACTGGGGAAATATTTTAAGACTATGGTTTTTGACTGGTGTGCCATGACACGCTGGTGGGTTGCAAATCCTTCATCAAGTGTGACGCCAAATTCTGGTTACAACTGAGGACATCCATTGTTACTATAATGCCTGTTAAATGAAAGGCTAAGCTGAGTAGGCTGTGACATAGTATAGAGCAGGCACATACGGCGTAAGTGATAGGACATAGGAGAATACCATAGTGGCACTAAAAAGAATGACGTTATTGGAACTTGCTTTTGGGAAAACAGGAAAGTAGTCAGGGCACTTAAACTGTTCCATGACACTGAAGACTGACCAGGTAAATAGTGCAATGGCAGTGGCTGTGGCTTCTTTTACAGATGTTTTTAAGACAGGGTTATGACATAGTAGTCAATCATACTGTAATTATTTTTCCAAGATTTATTGAAATGTGGTTGGTATATAACATTGCGTTAAGTTTAAGGTGAACAATGTGTTGACTTGATACTTAACATATTGCAAAATGATTACCACCATAGTCTTGGCTAACACCTGTGTTATGTCTTATATATCATTTCCTTTTTGTGGTGAGAACATTTAAGATCTATTCTCTTAGCAACTTTTAAGTATAACAGAGTATTATTAACTATAATCACTATATTACTGTACATTAGATCTCCAGAAGTTATTCATGTTATAGTTTGAAGTCTGTAGTCTTTGATAAATTATCTCCTCTTCCCCCCCTACCCCAATCATACTGTAATTACTGCTTACATATTTAATGTTTTTTATATATTTGAATTATTTATACTTAGTGTGCCATCAGAATTCTGAATTTGAAAGTGTCCAAATATAAAGCTAAAATCATGTTAGATCATGCCCAAGTTAGATGTATATTTCCACTCTTCTCTCAAATTCAACTAACGTTTATTTGGCATCTAATATTGTGATGTGCTATTTGTTGTCAAAAGGAAGGCTGTACTCTTAGGGAGATTGCAATGTAGAAGAGGCAACACATACATAATAAACATAAAGCATTTTGTGCTGAGACAGAAGGACAAGGACAGTGCTGTGGGAGAACAAGGAGGGGGAATATTAACGATGACTAGAAGGTGAGGGGTCTGGGACACCGCTCTGGAGGAAGAGGGATTTGAGCAGGGCCTTCAGGGACTTTGGGTAGGCAAAAAATGGGCAAGATCGTGCTAAGCAGGGGTACATAGGTTGTCTGTCTTATATGATTCACAAATTGCATCTAGTTGATGCACTTAGAGATCCTCCCATTTTTAGTAAATAGCTTTCTTTAAAAATATTGGGTTTTTTTTTAAACCAAAGATTGGTCTGTAGGTTTTGTTCTTGAGACTGCATCCCAGGAAAGAATCCTAATTCTATGAGAAGAGGTAGCAATAACTCTGCTTTTAACATAATGATCTTATGCAACTAAACATATGAAACAGAGTCAAAAGCCCCATTCTGTTGTCATTTTAACTGAATTAAGCAAGCTAATTTTTTCAATAAGGTAACCATTTTCAACGTCAATTATCTAGATTCATTCTTATTTCATATCACCAACATAGCTTCATGTTCCAAGTTCATAATTTTCTTAGACCTTAGTATACATTTGCTCCTATGATCTGGCTCATGCTGTTTTTAGTGGTTTAAAACAATTTTTTTTTAAACAGCAGTGGACTCTCAGAAGTCCAATAAATAAAGCTACTTGGGTTGAAGATAGTGGGGAGTAGCTCACAGCCCCTACCATTAAGCCCCCTCCCCTCCCTGCATGGGACCCTGAGACACCTGCATGGAATCTTCGGGACTCTGTGGATGACAGTTTATAAAACACTTCCCTGGCCTTCTGAACTGCCAGCTATTGCCCAATTCTTTCACTAGAACATTGCTCTGTCCAGAAGTCCAGACATGAAAGTTATATTCTTCTATCTAAAACACTAACAACTTTTAGGTATTCCTTTTCTTCTCTAGGGACCCGTTTGGACATTTATTAAATAATACACAAATAAATTATTCACTCTCTCCCTCCTATTAGTGATGACTGGAAATGACAATGAAAAATATGTTAAGAAGATAAGTTACAGAAGTTAGATCACTTAAACTGAGAATTATTTAGTGTTAATACTTAGGTAATAGTAGCAGTCACTCAAATTGCAGCAAGATGGATTTATGTAAAATATGTGAAGAAACGTATAACTAAATATAAATGAGACACCATGGGTTTTATTCCCTTAAAAGCATTTAAGATGTGTGAATGTCTATCTACACATGAGAAGATGAGACAAATTCTCAGAGAAGGGAATGCATTTGTAGGTTCCTTTTAGTATCACAAGTCTCTACTTGGCTTTCATAAACCTTTATTCAGAGGCTTCTCTCTCATAGTTTGGGAAAGAGTATTCGTTCCCTCTTCCTATCTTATTTCTCCCATACTTAATACAAAACTGGGTAGTTTGTCATCCATAAGTGTAGTTTTTTTGCCACATGGCAAAAATATCAAACAGGTTGTAAAAATTAACATGGTAGAAATAGAAACAGCCTTGTTTATATATTCAAATAGTGGCTTGATCACAATTATATTAAAACAAAACCTTTTGTTCACCCAGAGCTGGGAATCACAACTTGTAGAGACTATGGTGGAGTTAACAAATAGCCCTAAAACACATATTTAAATGGCAGTGGATATTAATTGAGCAAATTATGACCCCATCAAATTCTCCTTGATGGATAGAGTTCTTGTTTTCCCTCTGGCACCAGGTATCCCTACTATACTATAAGGAACAGTTAACCTAAAAGGCCTAGAAGAGTGAGCAATAACCTATCTCAGCTGTTGATCAAGGCCTCCTAGGATTCATAGATGACATAAGATTTCATTAAATTGCTGTAAGGCACCAATGGCCCCTTCCACAGTTGTAACCAGTTGGCTTATTGCAAGCACTAATTCTCTATGGAGAATGATAGCCAGTTCACACTGGGCTAATGTCCATTCCCCAAGCACAGTCAGCCTGTCCAGGTGGGCTTGAGATTATTTGGCCAGTTTCCAAATTAGCTCCTTTTCCTGGCCATTTCTGCAGAAATAGTATTGGTTAACAAATGGTATTTGTGCCTCATTTGCTGAGGAGGTGGCTGGTTGGGCAAAGTCCCATTTTCATAAGGCTTAGATGAAGAGGCAAGGGGTAACTTCATTGAGGTGCTCAGAGATATGCCCACATCCTTGGAGAAGCTGCTAGAAGTGTAGTCTCTGCTGAAAACTTGCAAACAGGCTGCAAAAGAAAGTAAACATGTCATGAGAAAGTACCAAAATTAGCAATATGAAGTAGGCCAAAGGCAGATTTGTGGCTTTTTAGCTAGACTCAGAAGATAGCATAAATTTCCCTGCTCCGCTGTCATGAGACTAGGTCTTTCTCTGTTTTTCAATTCAGGTCAAATTTTTACTGAAGATACAAAACTGATAACAACAACAACAAACATTTCTAAAAAGCAGTCAACAGTTTAATAATAACTCCTTTCTTTTTAGATTTCTTCTGGAAGCTTCTTATCAAATATTTACTTTATTATTCTGTCATCAGAAATAGGCAAGATACTATACTAGGACGCTCTGTGAGAAAACGTATGAATTTGAACCTGCAACCAGTTTTTCTTCAAGGTCTAGATGTCGAGAGTGTGACCTGGAGACAACACACAGGGCAACACTTCAGCTTGTATTGTAACATTACTATGGACTGAATTCTGTCTTCCCCAAGTTTGCACGTTGAAACTACAATCCTCAGTGTGATGGAGCTTGGAGATGGGGGCCTTTGAGAAGTGATTAGGTTTAGATGAGGTCATGAAGGGGGCAATCTATCAGCCAGGAATAGGGTCCTTGACAGACACTTAGATTTTGGACTTTCCAGACTCCAGAATTTGGAGAAATAGATGTCTATTCTTAAAGTACGGTATTTTGTATAGCAGCCTGAGCTGGCTAATGTTCAATGAACCCGGTTATGTTTTCTGGTTGCTTACTAAGAGGCAGGTCAGGGTAGGGGATTGGGAAGAAGGATTTCAAAAATTAACTACAGATCTTGCTAACAGAGTTATTGCTTTAAGCAGGAGTTTTAATGGTGTGGAGGTAGGCAGACACTAAGAGTGCTGGGATTGTCAAAAACTGCCTCATCAGTGAAATCTGAGAACTGCAGCTGTGAGCTGAATAGAATCCTCTTAGACTTTGGGCTCTGTCTCTCTCAAATGGAAAGCTGTTATTCTGAATAAGTGAATGTATGCAGCTTTAAATCTCCAGACCACACTCATACCATATTCTTTTTTTAAAAAAATATTTAAATGTTTTTCTTCATTATTTAAAGGTTTTATTTATTTACTTTTAGAGAGAGGGGAAGGGAGGGAGAAAGGGAGAGAAACATCAATGTGTGGTTGCCTCTCAGGCGCCCTCCACCAGGAACCTGGCCCACAACCCAGGTATGTGCCCTGACTAGGAATCAAACCAGGGACCCTGTGGTTTGCAGGCCAATGCTCAATCCACTGAGCCATACCATATTCTAAGGGGAAATCACCTGTGGACCACCACTCTCATCCTAGAAACAACATCTAATGGGGGCTCCTTGACGACACAGTAAGTGTGACATAAGGCTCAGACAACTTTACAGATTACTGTCTTGGATTTTTTTTGACCCTATCAAACTGACAGAGGGCATAAAATCTTAAATCCTTATTAGTCACCTCAAGTACAGTAACTATGAGGTCATTAAAATGGACTTTGGCTTAGAATTTCAGGGTGACCTTCCAAAATGTATACATGTGCATGCATTTGCCTGAGATCAGAGCATGTTGATCCCCCAGGTAGCCCTGATATTTCCAATACCTGAAAATGAGGTCTGTTTCAAGGGGTCCTCCAAGTTCTCAGTCTTGGGAGCCATGTTGCTGACATCCTAGATAACTTGACCTTGCTTGTTGGGCTCCTCAGTTTGACCCTTCTGAGTCACGTGCTGTCTTGTGCTGAGGTTCTATGGGTCCTCCGGGACTGCAGTTTCTTTTCCGTTGAAGGCATCAGATCTGGTGGGTTCTGGTTCTGGCATCTGATCTCAATAGCATTATCCCTCACATTTTCAGGATCCAAACAGAGGTGTGTGCAGATAAACTGCTCTATAGTCTTACAAAGGCCGTATCTGCGGGTCTACCACTAACTGCACTGGCGTCAAGCTGTATTGAGAATTTGCACTTGGCACACACTGGTATTCAGGTTGCTTTTGCCTCATTTACTTTGCTTCGGCCTATGTCATCATGACACTGGATTGTTCAGGTGGTGCTCAATATCCTAAGCCTCCCCAAGGATGGAAAGTTGTTCTTGCCTGGACTGTGAGAGCTACAACTCTCCAGGGTGAGACACATTGGAGACAAGGAGGAAAATGAACAAATGACAGGAAAAGTGAGACAGGAAAGGTATGTGACATCTGGTAGTAGGCCTAATAACTCCTGGAAGGTCTCTGGTGGACTCCTCGCATTTCCTGGAGACAACTGCTCCTCCTGTCCCTGAATACAGGGGTTTGGCTGGGTGTCAGGCTATTAGACCATGTGCAAATAGCAGGTGACTTGCCAGGAAAGAAATTAGTGCTACCCCATGTTTTCCCGTGAACTGCTATCAACCTAGGCTACAAAAGGATGTAGAGTTTGGGGAACTTTGATCAGCAGTTGAGGATCTATGACTTTGAGGGTACCATGAGCTGAGAACACAAAGGGAGTGAATTCCTCCACAAAAAAAAGGGTGTGGTAAAAGCAGCAGCACTAAATTTTAGAAAAAGGCAAACCCACCATCTGTGTAGTTGAGAGATGAACTAACTGTACTGCCACCATAACTATATCCTTAAGTAACCACAAATCAGGGACAGGGAACAGGGATAGCGAACAAAGAACTGTTGATATGATTCTGGCCTCTATTTTGAATTTGGGTAGGAAGCTATGTTAGAAAATTTCCCGTCTATGAAATAAGCTAAAATCTATAAAACTTCATAAGGAAGGTAGCCTTCCTCACTGTGTAATTGCTCCTCCTGTCTGAGAGTAAGTTGGGACCCTTTGCTAAATTAATGACCTTACAAATGTTATAGAGAACCCCCTGATGTTCAGGGTAGTTTTTATTCTGTCTTCTCTGAGGAGATTCCTCGGTGTGGTACTACAAAACCAGAACTATGGTAGTCACAAGGAGATCTGTCACAGCTTTGCAGTGAAAGTGGAGATTTCTTCTCAGTCTGCTTTCCAGAACTGGGATTTGTTAGTTGGTAGAGTTACTATCCAAGCTATTAAGGGTCTAGATCATATGGTTTTAACTGTCTTTCAGTTTCATGAGTTACCAATAAGCTAGATTGGTCCGAGAGGCCTTAGAAGCTTGGGATGCCTTTCAAAGATGGGGAGGATCTGAAAATAAGGGTCAGGTTGGGAGTATTGGGTTTTTGTGCACAGCCACACTTCCTAGCCCAAACCATAGCACTTCCTCTATGTCTGGCCCATCTGAAATAGTTTGGTGACTTGACAGGTGAGGAAAAGAACTTAGGATATAATAAAACTCTAATCTTTTCAGTATATTATAACTATGGTGACCTGCTAGTAAAGCAGCTCAGGAGATGGAACGTTTGTGATTTAGGTTTTTCAACTACACAGTCCCTTGCTCCCCTTGCCTACCCACATTTTGAGGTTTGGATATTCGCTGAATCTGTACCATGCCCAGGGTGCACGCTCAACTGTATGTTGTGTAATAGTGATAGAAAGAGCATGGGTGCTTGATAGAGTCCACAGATGAGGGAGAAAATTCTGGCTCCTCGCTGTCACTAGAAAAGATTCTGGTCACTAGCTGCGACTCTGAGCAAGTGATTTTTTAGACTTCAATTTCCTTCTGAAAATTAAGGATAATACGATGTGTCTTTCGGATGTATTATGAAGACTAATTGAAAGAAAAAACATTTGTAAAACATCTAGGAAAGCATCTGATACACAGGCAATCTATATATTGATATTCATATTATTTTTAGAGTAATACTAGTACAGATATGAAAAAGATCACAGTACTTGTCTAACAAAGTTTATTTTTAAAACATACATAGTTTTAATTAGCCTTTGTGGAAATTTACTTCATTCAACACAAATAAATATAGAAATAAATAATCCTCTGTAGAAAATACTTGTGTCTCACCTTAGTTGCTTCACTGATGATTCGGAAACTGGTGCTGTCTTTGCTTGTTGTGGCTGAATCGAGTAATGCCTGATAGGTGGACTTCTTGGAGAGCTGCTGTTTCTGACGCCTACGGATATGGAGTATACAGATGCCTGAGAATTATTTGTGACTGTCAGCACCCAACAGACTATATTACCATGAGGAAGTCATTAAAATTACTATGATAATAAGTGAAGTGGGCACAGACAGTATTAGTAGTCCAATAAAGTACTTAGAGGAGTACTTTGTTATTAGAGTGCTAATAAAATTAGTATTAATAAGAAAAATACTAATAAAATTGTTCAATATAACACTGCTCAAGGATGGTATTTTGTCCCCTTTATTGAGGAGGTAGGGCAGTTTTCATAGTTGACATTTATTAGCTTATTAATTTCACTCTCTCTTTCCATAAAATGTACACTTTAAAATTTAGTGTACATTTTTAGAAAAAAATATTTTGAGTTTAGAAACTCAATAAATTCTAACGGAAATCCAATATAATTTAGTGGTTTCACAAGATGACCAGGAGTTCACTATAGAGTTCTCTCTAAGGTACTTGTTCAAATTAAAATGATATGATTTTCTTCCTCCAGTGCAGGTGAATAAATTAGAAAGTTGTAATACATGATACAATTTTGGTGATTTCAATTTCAGGATCACATAAGACTCTGGGGAAAGGCAATCTTAAATAGTGGTGATGGAAGTACAAAATGATACAGTCCTTAAGGAGGGATATATTGTAATAGCTAAAATTGCAAATAAATTTACTCTTTGACCTAGTAATCCCATTCTGAGAAATTCATCCTATAAATACACTTGCTTATGAAGGAAATTACATATGTATAGCTTTTCATTGTGGCAGTGCTATTATAGCAAAACAATCCCAAAACCTAGCAATATGAGAAAAACTGAATAAATTATAGCACCATGTACCCAATGGAATATTATATAGCTGTAAAACAGAGGACAATCTCCATATACTCATGCATAGCTCTTCAGAATAAACTATGATGGAGAAAAAAAAGAGGTCCACAATAGTAGATATAAAAAACTACTTGGTTTGGGAAGGGTGGTGATATGAGAATATATCCAGTCAACAAAAAGAAATACTAGAAGGATAAATAAGAAGATAATAAATCTAGTTTTAAGAACAAGACATGGAATTGGGTGGAAGGGGACAGGAATGAAAATAATATTTTTCAATGTACATCTTTTCATATTATTTGATTTTTGAACCATGTAAATGTATTATCTACTCAAAGACATAAAATTTTAACATCAGTTTAAAAACACTTTGACGTTTAAAATAAACTGCCTATTTACTAAAAAATTTAGATACCATAGTAGTTAAGTGTATAAAGTTAAAGGCAAATGTGATAAATTTCTTAATCACTGAATTTCTTAATTGGCTCTTTCCTTAGAAAGCCTATCAGTTCTCAAAAATTTACTAAACATCAATTTTGAAATATTGTCAGAAATGTTTTCATCTAAGTAACACATTTCCTCTCCTTACCTGTAGAAAGCAATCTTGCTACAGTCTTTGAAAATGTCTTTATCCGCAGCTTCATCTTCAACACTAAAAAAATAGACATTTTAAGAAAGTTATTTTAGCCCTGGCTGGTGTGGCTCAGTGGACTGAGCAGCAGCCTGTGAGCATAAAGGTTGCCGGTTCAATTCCCAGTCAGGGCACATGCCTGGGTTGCAGGCCAGGTCCCTACTTTGGGGTGTGTGAGAAGCAACCAACAGATGTCTCTCTCATACACTGATGTTCTCCTCCCTTGCTTTCTCTATCCCTTCCCCTTTCTCTAAAAATAAGTAAATAAAAATATTTTTTTGTTTTGTTTTGTCTTCAAGGGAGAGTGCAAACGCAGTCCCCCACTACCACAAATTGTGCAGTCAAGTTTCCCACATGTGGAGAAATTGCAGGGGTCAGCACATGGAATGCAATGGGTGAGCCTCGCCCTGGGAAAACCCCTTCAGGATCATGGTATCTTCCCTGCCAGGTAAGTGTAATAAATAAAAATCTTAAAAACAAACAAACCAATCATGGGAAGTAAACCTCGGCAATGCAAAATTGTGTCATGGCCACAATATAACACAGTAACATGTGCTGCAGAACAAGATCCTTTTTAAAATCACCCAAGGTAAACAACAAAACATGAAGTTCTGGGATTACTCTGAAAGCAACAGAAAAAGAGCACTGTTACTTATGACAAAGGATTCTTTTAAAATAATGAGTAAAAAGTGGTGATAGAAGGAGACCTGACTTGGGGTGGTGAACGCACAATACAATACTTGTATACTATATAATTTTCCTAACCAATGTGACCCCAATAAATTCAATTAAAAAGTAAAATAATTGAAACAGGTAGAATAAAACATTCCCCAAAATTGTTCCATTCTGTCAATCCCTGCCAGTACTATGGCAGTTATCAATAGATAGTTATAAAACAATGGTCCAGGAACTATTGTCACTTCTTTTAAGTTTGTTTTGCAGATCTAAAGTGAAGCCACTAACCGCAGAGACAAACTCAATACCTGTCTGGGAAAGTCCCTTCCTGCATCTTGTAAGTGCTGCACAGTCCCAGATGATGCTTCGCTTTGCTGACATACACTCAAGACATCAGTGTTCCAAAAAAGGAGAAGCCTGCTAACCAATTCTCTGGTTAACCCTAGCAATTTCTATATCCTCAAGCCATAAAAACTGAGCCCCACATCTGATTCTCATAACCTGGGACCTATCTGTCTTCTTGCCCTCTGCAGAGCCTCAATAAATCTGCCTGTGTTTTATTTTTCATTTTTTAAAAAAGATTTTATTTCGTTACTTTTAGAGCGAGTGGAAGGGAGGGAGAAAGAAAGGGAGAGAAACATCGATGTGTGAGAGATACATCAATTGGTTGCTTTTTGCACACCTCCAGCTAGGGACCTGGCCCACAATGCAGGCTTGTACTCTAACTGGGAATGGAACCAGGGACCTCTGGTTTGTGGGAGGACGCCCAGTCCACTGAGCGACACCAGTCAGGGCCTGCCTGTGCTTGTATCAGTGTCCCTGGTCTAAATTATTTTATATCAGGAGACAAGAACCCAAATTCATCAGTAACATAATAAGCAAAGGCTATGACTACAATAATAAAATCTGAAGGAATAACAACAACAAAAAAACTAAATCAAACAAACAAAAACAACCCACCACTTATTTATTCAACAAAATATTTTCAGAATATTCTTAGTGAGTGCTGGCCTCCAAGGTAGATATGAAGGGCTGTGTTCAAGATTTCTGTGAGAGCCTAACCAACAACCCCAAATCTACTTGATATGCTATGACAGAGATATGTGCAAAGTGCTAGAACAAGAATAGAAATAGGTGTAGGAGAAAAATTATTAGCTTTTTATGATGATGCTGACAATCTAGGTGTCAGTGCTTTTTTTCAGACCAAGTTTCCAGAAAGCTGTTTCTGGAATAGAACATGAACAAGATATATGTATACTGCTAATTGAAATTATGTATTTAACATATGCTCATTAAAACAACTGCAGGATATAAGGGGGGGGGAACCATTGGCTTTCATGCAGAGGTGTGGCTGAATGCAGCTGTAGTCAGCATGTCTATGATTAAAGCTATGGCTGAACACCATTTTGAAAATATTAAGAAAACAAGCCCAGGCAGATACATTTGGCCATACTAAAAAAATGGTTTATCATAGAAGTAATCAAATCTTTTGTCACTGTTTCTTTTAATCAAGTGTGCAAAGATTAAGAAATTTGCAGTCTCCTCTTTCCAGCTCTGAGGAATGAGCTCTGGAATGATATGGGAAGAGGTGGGTATAGCCAAATTTGGTAAGCAGCATGTTTGAAATTTCATGTGTTAGAGTTCTGATCACAACTCTCCCAGTTTTGTTAACCATCCTGAAAGTATTTTTATGAAGGTTGAGCTATTAATATTCATTAATCCCTGGAAAACTAAGGAGAAATGATAAAGTATGCAAATATAAGGCCTGCAAATAAGAAGTGCAATCAAACAATAAAACCTTCAAAGCCAGAAGGTAGCTTTTAGGTACTTGCAGGCACTATCCCCTGCCTCCGTGGACCCTGGAGTCTGTCCCTTCAGGATCACTGGGTCTTTACCTGATTTCCTCTTTTCTGGATACTTCCATGGCTTCTAAGTCACTACACAGGCTCTCAGCTCTCAGTCCAAGTTCCTGGGTGATCTTTTAAAAAACGCAGAGAGGTCTCTTTCGAAATTACCACCAGCGCTTCACCACCGTCAAGTTTCTGGGAGTCCCCTCCAGGTCCTTAAGGAGTGACAACTCGCCCCTTCCTCCTGGAACTTCCAGAACCAAACGAATGTTTCTACAGGGATATACTTTATTTAGCAAATTTTTCTTGGTAATGGGTGACTGATGAGAAACTGCTTTCGTTAGGAACCGAAAATGTCTTTGCAGCAGAGGGGGTGTAGGCAGAGTTCTAGAGGTTGAAAATTCAAGAGCCTGTGAACCATTAAGTACGGAGATGGCCTGCCTGATTGGGGCGAAGCTTCTGCAGGTCTGTCTCAGTGACAGTCACGCCATATATTGAAAGCCGATCCACTTTCTCCCTGTTTTTAATTTTGAGTGGGAAGTGCCGGCCAGGTCTTTGCTGGAGCTTCATGTTTTCCGCCCAAACTCTACAGTAGCGTCATACTTTTCAGGGCTAGAAAGGGCTTTTTAAAGAGGTTATTTATTACACAGTCCAGTCTAGTAATCGCTTATACTGCACCACCGCCAAATTCCTGTCTTTGCTTATTACCCACAGAAACCAGTAACTCACTGCTAGACCCCGAACCGGCAACCAGGCTACTCCGGCTTTCCCAGGCTTCTGGTCCCGAAGTCTGGCTTTGGGTTAAACGGGGGAAGGGGCTGGAGTGACTAGGAGGAGGGAGCCAAACACTACAGGGGGTGCTTACCTGGTCCCCAAACCCGTTAAGGGCTAGGAGAATGAGAAGAGCCGACAGAAGCTGAGATGCTTTTGGAGATCATCTTAACTCGCTAAGGCGACCAGGTTTTGACAGGACGACGCCTGCGCAGTTTTTCCAAAGCCTCGCAACAAAGTGACAACTTCAGGAGGGAGGGGCCGCTGAGTCTCCCAACAAGCCTCGCGTGGTTTGGAGAGCCCGGCGGCTCCGCCCCCTACCTCCTCAGAGCAGAGCCGGAAGAGGGCGAGACGAGCCGGAAGAAGGTGAAATGCTTTCGGTAGACACTCCATGTCTGTGAAGATGGCGGCGGCTGCGTGGCTTCAGGTGCTGCCTGTCATTCTTCTTCTTCTGGGGGCTCAGCCGTCCCCACTGTCGCTTTTCGGTGTAGGACCTGTACTCGTCGCTGCTACTGACCGATCCAAGTGGCATATTCCGATACCGTCGGTGAGTGTTCGGAGGCAACTGAGCCTAGAGGAGCAAGGGGTGGGGCTACGGCGGCCCAAGGGGTCCATGAAAGTTCTGCAGAAGTCAGCTTCCCAAGGGCTGGGATTGCCCGAGCGCCCTCGTCGCGCGGGTTAACGGGGGCCCACTTCCCCGGAGCGGAAAGCCGTGATCCTCTGTTGGTAGACTAGCAGGAATGTCAGTGCCACATTAGGAGTGGAGAGGAGTGGTGGAACCGTTTCTTAGCACAGGGACCTTTCCGTGCCTGACTTGAGACGGGTAAGCGAAAGTTTTACAGAATTTAGTGACCCCGCCTTGGGTATGAGGAATATGTAAATAGGCATCTTTATTCTCTTCTGCACTTCCGTTGTTGCTGAATAGTTCTACTTACGAAGTTATACGTACTATTTCGTTTGAACTTTGAAATGGTTATTCTAAGCTTTGCAGTGTGATTAGGAAACCTAGACATAAAAAAAAAATATTCTATTACGAAAATGGCTAAAATGGAAGAAATAGTATTCTGAAATTTGATATGATAAGGCTAGTCTTTCGTGTGGACTATTAATTAGATAAGCTTGCCTTTTCTGCCTCCTTCTCCCCTTTTATACTTCATTTGAGTAAGAGCTGTAGTCCTGTGAGCGGACAAAAATTAGATGCAGGCAGGAAATGCCAAAAAGCATTAGTCCTATTGAAACCATGGTGCCTTTTTGTTTCATTTTGTTCTCCTCACTGGTTGTAATGTCCAAATCTTATTTGAGCTTTTATATCACAAGCATTATAGCTTTTGCTCATTTGGTGACGATCTTCAGGTTCTCAATTTTAGGTATTTGTTACTAAAATAAGTTAAATCTGGCTATTTGCTCATAGAATACTTTATTTGAAGAAATTGTTGGGTTTTTTGACCAGTGATGAGTGAGTAAAGGGGATGAGCTGATTAAAGAGTACCTTCTGTCAAGATTTAAGTTGGGACTTAACAGCTGCCTTCCTTCCAGAGCTCTTGCCTTATGGCCTGTGGGGGGAAAAAATGTCTATGCCAAGCTTCAAAATCCTGCGGTTGGGATATGGTGGAATTTTACTAAAGGCTATTGATTCCCCTTTTTGTTAAGAAAACTAACTTGAACATTTTGTAACTGTAGGCTGTTATTGCATTTATATTCTGCCTTGGGAATTAAAGTGATCTCATGCTAATTACCTTTCCTTTATCTTTTCAGGGGAAAAATTATTTTAGCTTTGGAAAGATCCTCTTCAAAAATACCACTATCTTCCTGAAATGTGAGTTTTTGTATTTCATGAAGTTTTTGTTTTGAGTTTTTGAGGGATTTTTAAACTTTTAAATGACCTATTTTCTACTTATGATGATTCACTCTCCACATAAGTTCTAAAATTTAATAGTCCAGCACTATCTAGGCATAAGCATTTGTAGTATAACTAAGGTTATTTCATTGAATAATCTTCAGAATATTTACTTGTATGAATGTTACTTCTCATTTTTCTAGTGTTTATACAGTTGACCCTTGAAAAATGAGAAGATCAGGGGCTCTCATGCCACATGCAGTCAAAAAAATCCACATGTAACTTTTGACTCCCTCCTTAAGTTTTTCTTCAGTATCTGTAGGGGATAGATTGGTTCCAAGATACCCCCTACCACCCGACACACATAAACGCGAGCACTCAAGTCCCCTATATAAAATGGTGTAGAACAGTGCATATAGTTGGCCCTCTGCATCTGTGGACTCCTAACTGCTGATGAAAACAGTACAGGTATTTATCAAAAAATTCCATGTATAAGTGCAGTTCAAACCACGTTGCTTGAGTCAACCATATTGTTAGACCAATTGTGTTGGTTGATTGCCAGCATGGAGTTTTAATCTGTTTTTGAGTTATAGAGATACTACTGATTTTGCTTTTGTGTGCCTGTTAGGTATTTACTGAACACATGACAGGTTTGTCAGATCATTGGCTCTAAATGAATATGTTCACTAAATCTTTTGTTTACAAAAGGAGTATTTTACCAGTTGAATCTTTGCAAGAGGAATTTCAAAGACATTATCAGGAAATAGGGATTATGTAGAACAAAACCAGTCTGTCCAGTTGAAAAACCACTGTCTCTGAATCCAGAATATCCCATTGTGTATTAAAGAAAAGCTTCCTTTTATTTCTGAAACTGGCTTTATTGTAGAGAACAAATGATTACGGCAGCTCCATTTTTAAGATCAAGGATAAAATCTAAGCCATCCATGTGTGCTTCTATGCATATCTATCTCTATGAAAGTGCAAAGGTGGAAGTCATAGTTCAGTGATTTTACTCTTTTAATCATTTAGTAAGTAGTTATTAAAAACTTACTGTGTGCCAGACACTGTTTGAGACGGATAGAAAAGGCCTGTTGTCTTGTTGAGTTTATAATCTATGGGGGGTGGAGGCAGGTGGAATTTCTATGAAGAATATACTATGTCCATGACAGTATAATCTCCTGATTAATGACTTAAATTTAACTTAAATCAAATTTACTTTGACACACTGGTCTTTCTTATGAGGTTGATTTACTAGGTAAGAGTTGCTTTTAGGAGTAGAAGTGTTTTGTCTGACAGCCTGTATACTATTCTTTCCTTTTATTATGTACAGTCTTTTTTCACCTGTATTTTGATCTAATGGTATTTTGCCAAGTTACACAAACTACGTATTTTGAATTGTCCACATTTCTTTGTTTTTGGAGGGTTTGCGGCTCCTTAAAAGTTACACTATCTTTCACTTTACTTGTGTGCTTTCTCATATTTACCTTGTCTCTGATCTTACACTTTTGTGGTTGCATTATATATAGCTTTCCATGAAACTGGCAGGAACTTTTTCATTATCTCTTGAAGCTATCCATTCAAAATTCTTACTGGTGTCTTTTTACATTAATAGTAATATTTTTACAGCCAAGTTTCCCTGCAGATTTCATGTTTGGGAGAACTTCTTAATTTTACTTAATCCCTTCTGTGTGTGGTTCTTTTGAGTAGTTCATAGCAAGATTGCAATATTCTTTTTATCATTCCCATAAATTCTGTTTAACACATCAGATTTTTGTGTTACTTTAATTGAATCTTGTAAAATTATGTCATTTAAAAACTAGTTTGAGAAAACAATTTAAAACAGAACAGGGAGAGGTTATAACTTTAGGTGTACCTCTTTTGTTAAGAACCAAAAGTTGGTTCCTAGATGCAGTCATGTCAACCTCTGTTGTTTGCATAAAGTTGGTATCTCAAGTATATTTTCCCTTCAACAGCAAGAATCAAAGAAAGAAGATAAAAATACCGACTTCCCCTGGTGAAACAGCTAATCAGTTATATAGTAAGATTTATACTTCCAAGTCCTCAGACTAATGTCCTGATCTCCTAGAATATTGTGTCCCATACTATGTTTAATAAGTTATATGAGGCTTTTATGATTTCATAAAGTTCCTTGAGGCCTCTCTTAAGGTGAGTTTTGAAAAGAATCTAATATTCTTTGTTTTTGCTTTTGCTATTCCTACTTTCCTCAGCCAGGTTTGCTTTTTATTCATAGTTTTTTCTATCCAAACTTGATATCTTTAAGGATTTAAGCCATGATTTTTTTCCCCCCTCAGTGGAACTATTTTAAATATTGCCTTGTGACATAATGTTATTCCTTATTTCTCCAACTGGAATGTAGCCTTTTTAAGGGTCTTAGTAATTTGTTCCCTCCTATTCCTGTCTTTGGCCTAACAGTGCTATGTAGCATTGTATTTAAATGCTCTTCTCAATAAATATTTGAATGATAATAGAATACTAGTTTTAATGCTTTATTTCCAGGTTTTTCCCAACAGAGAACTAGAAATCAAGGTTTTTAAGCATAAAAATAGATATAGTTTCAAAGGTTAAAAAACTGCTTAACTGCTTTTTCTTTTTGTGAGTAACAATACTTAATTTATCCAAAGACTATCCAGTTATTTTTGCATGTATTACTTCATTATCTTCTGTTAGGAGGAGGGATGGTCTTTGAGTCTCTCATCTTGGCAGGAAATAAATGGGATGTGGGGTTTAGGAATCATCTTTTATTCACAAAGATTCTTCTTTTATAGTTGATGGAGAACCTTGTGATGTACCTTTGAATATAACCTGGTATCTGAAAAGTGCTGATTGTTACAATGACATCTATACCTTCAAGGTAAGGAACATAAAATTACAGTCTTTTCTTGGACTTTAGAAATCATCAGGTCCCAACTCAAGAGAGGAAGGAGTGTCATGTAGCTGTGAAGTGAAAAACTGAAACTAGAATCCACGCTTCCCAAGTTGCAAACCTAGCTGCCAGCAAATCTCAGACTTTCTGGACTCAGAACGCTTACATTTTAAAATATTATGCAGATTCCTAAAGCCTTTGTTCATGTAGTCTGCTGTATTAGAAATTAAAACTGAGAAAATAGAGAAATATTTATTTATTTAAAAATAGCAATAATAAACTTAGTGCATGTTATTATAAAAATTTTCAATGAAAAGTGACTTTTTTAAAGCCCAGAGAGTGGCATTCTTTTGTGTTTGTGCAAACTTACTAACTGTTGTGTATAGTAGAAGACAGCTGGAATCTTGTATCCTTTACTCAGTCTGTTGCAGTAAGTTGTTTTGGTTGTAGTATATGCACAAAATATGGCCTTACACAGATATATAGTTGGAAAAAGGAATTGTAATTTTAAAATGTTTTCAGGTAATTGTGGATATTGTTCTTTGATTCTATATCAAAACATAGTAAGTGCAGCCTCTGTACATTTAGTTGTTGTAATATGGAATCTGAAGCCATATCAGTGAAGTTTTTAAAAAATCTGTCACAGTAAAATAAATTGGTATGTCACCCTGGCTGGGTGGATCAGTTGGTTGGAGCATTGCCCTGTATACCAAATGGTTGCAGGTTCAATCTCCAGTCAGGTTGTGTAAGGGAGGCAACTGGTCAATATTTCTATCTCTTCTTGCCCCACCCCTTCCCTCTATCTCTAAAATCAGTATATTCTCAGCTGAGGATTAAAAAATAAATTAAAATTAAAAAAATAAAAAGGCATGTACTTAACGGTTCAGATTTAGTAACAATTTTTACTGCTTCATCAAGGATATTCTTACCTAAAAGTGGCATTTTTTTCTTTTAACGGTAAGTTTATGACTGTGAAGAGTACCATGACTACCAGTACGGTTAGGTGTCATTGCCTTGGTTCCCAATAAGGGGCAGCAGTTTTACCCATCATTACTTTTGCACCTATCAGTGCAAGGCAAATAACATGATAACACAAAGTAAATAACATGATGATGATGATGATGATGATGATGATGATGAAGGAAGAAGGAGAAAAAGTTTTGATCTCTTAAACCTCATGAAAGGGTCCATGGACCACACTTCAGAATTTCCGTAGTACAACTGTGCTTGAGCATTGAAAATTTATGGCTCCAAGATGGATATTTTAATGCCTTTTCCATTCTGTTTTTACTCTACTGTATGCTTTCTATCTTAAATTTTTTTTTTTATGTATTACATTTCCCCTACTATTCTTGATGTTTCTTTTCAAAGATAACCTGGTTGGTCTATTAAAAATGTCTACCATTCAGTCAGTTTTTCAGACCTTAAGCATTTTGAATTTCTGCCTAGTATTCGGGTTTGAATGATCTTTTTTGTGGTGTTGGTAATTGTTTTTGGCATTTGTTACACAATGTTGGGTAGGATTAATAGGAGGAGGACTAAAAGGACTGAAGAATTTAGAGCGAAATGATGTCAGAATATGGTTTGAAATTTTGTTCGGTGATCTTTTTCTCCTAATTGATTACTAATTGAATTTACAGTTAAAAATTTTATATATTTGAAACTTGTAACAAACTCGTTAAAATCCAGTCTTCATAGTACGAATCAATTTAAAAATTATTTTAGATTGCCATAAGATAAAATTCTGGAAATGACAAATAGATAGTTCGATATGTGATACTGGACCTTAGAAACAAGAGGGCAAGACTAGGCATGTAAGTATCAGAGAAGAACACATCGAATGGATGAATGAAGCCACATAAATGGTTTTTTTAGAGTATCAGCAGTGCGCTGTGAAGGGCTGCAATTTTGTGCTCTATCTTAGCTTATGAGTATATCTTTTCATTGGTGTTGTTAATTTAGCCAAGTAATTCTTATTAATACATTTTCTGTGATACAGAACTCTCTAGAGCCTGACATTTTCCTAGTCTTGCTAGAATCTTCAGAGGAATTACCCTTTGTTAGCCAGAGACTAGACTTCTGTACTTTAGCATCTAACACTGTTAGAGTCTTGGATACTATTATAGAGTCTTTATCTTGTGCTGTTAATTTTTAAAATATTAAACCCCAAACTATATTTGTATTATAGGTGATATATATCTTCTAAATATCTTACTTGTGAAAAGTAAGTTAAGTATGTTGTATTTTCTCTTTTTCCAGGCAGAAGATATGGAGACATATTTGGAAAAAAAGGAATTGTCTGGGAAATATCAAGCATCATCAAAATTGTTCCAGAACTGCAGTGAACTCTTTAAGACACAAGTAATGTTTGGTGGTGGTTGGAGGGAAATAGAAGAGATGAAAAATGTAATGCCTGTAATTTTGATGATAATTATTTCCTACTCCCCAGTTCTTTCTTCTGACAGGAAGTAAGTTAGAAGCATGTTCTGATAGGTGCATGGCCAACCATCTACATATTTTCTCGTCATAGAAGAGGATGTACTTTTTGTGTGTATAAAAAGCAAACCTCCAATTTTTTTCTTATTGTGGTAAATATACATAACATAAATGTAGCATTGTAATCTTTTTTTTTTAGTGTCAAACTCTGCCTGTAAGCACATTCACATTGTTTTGCAACTATTACCGTTAGCCATCTCCAGAACTTTTTCGTCATCCCTAACTGACACTTCTTAACCATTAAACAGTAACACCCCTCGCTGACTTGTGTGGCTCAGCTGGAGTGGAGCATTGTCCTGTACACCAAAAGTTCGGGAGTTTGATTCCTGGTTGGGGTGCATATGGGAGGCAACCAGTCGATGTGTCCTCACATTGAGGTCTCTCTGTCTCTCTCCCCTTTCCTCTCTCAAAAAAAACAAAACAAAAACCACCCGCCCCACACGTTCTTGATAACAGCTCTTCTACTTTCTGTCTCCATTAATTTGACTTCCAGATATCTCATAGGAGTGGAATCATACAGTATTTGTTTGTCTTCTCGCACTTAGCAAGTTGTTTTTGAGGTTCATCCATATAACATATATCAGAATTTCACTCCTTTATAAAAGGCTGAATAATATTTCCTTGTACATATATACAACATTGTGTTTATTTGTTCATCCATTGGTGGACTTTTGAAACCACAAATTTTTAATTCTCTTGTCATCTCATCTAATTGATATATTCCCCTCCCCCCACAAAATTAGCGGTTTTAGATTTTACTGCTACAGACCTGAAATCAAAGGGTTGAATTTCACACATATTAAGTGGGGTTTATATTATAAAATTCTCTTTAATTAGAAAGAGGATTTGACACAGATTTTTAAAGAAAAATATGTTTTATAGGTGTTAAAAATAGTTACTGTAATTATAGCCTTTGCTTCATGTTTACTGCTTTTAAATATTTCTTCACAATATTTAGCAAATTGCCTTGAAGAGGAGAGGAGTTCAGGAAAAGCTAGATTTTCTGTCTAGTTATCAGAAGTAGTTTATTTGTAAGAAGGTTTTAAGTGAGTAATTAGTAATAAGCAAATGAAGTAATTAGTCAAACTAAAAAGATTGAGTTCTTGTCATAGCTTAGATTTATGGACTTGGAGGAAAAAGAAAGTGTCTTTTAAATAGTGGAAGAATGATAGAAATAGAAAACTAGGAACAATGTAATGTTGAGTAGAAAGTTTTCTGTTCTTCAAATTTATCCTCAAGGCCAGGAGAATTGGTAGGCCTTTTCTGGATTTGATTGAGAAAACTACTTACTGTATACTGTTGCCCAAGGTTCCCTACTTTTAGGTCTGCTATAATCTTTCTAGGGTCTTGTCATGTACCTGTATTGGTAAGATTTCCTCTCCTCCAGTCTAATCTAACAGTTGAAATATGTGCTCTAATTAGGAAGGTAAATGTTAAAGTTAGAGTAGGTTTTTTTTGTAGCCATGGGGTGTGTTGGTGGAAGGAGCAGTTGGACCCAGGAGTTAGGAATCTTAGTTCAAATCCCATTTCTACATGAAGCTTTAGGTTTTAAGCCATATTTTCCTTATCTGTAGAATGGCAGGAAACTGTAAGATCCCTCCATCCTGAGCATACATCTTTTATCTAAGGTCTTGTCATTCTTAAATATCCATAATTCTTATAGAAGAATTGAGTGGCCAGTTTGCTTTGGTAGTATTTTTAATTCGCAGCAGGGCTTTTATTCACTTGTTTGTGGTTAATTGAAAATCTTTTATCTGTCAGTGCCATATTTACTATTATAATGCGTTTTGCTTTAACCATTTTTGTGGATTCTGAGTTACACTTTTACTATTACACATCTTTAATTTTAGTATTACCTTTCTTTCATAGAGCTTTTCTGGGGATTTTGTACATCGATTGCCTCTTTTAGGAGAAAAACAGGAGGTAATTGTTTTTTTCCTTGTTAAATATTTCTGAGGGTAAAGTTAAAAATTTGAATTAATATTTTCTTTCTTTTTTTTTAATGTTTAAGGCTAAGGAGAATGGAACAAATCTTACCATTACTGGAGAAAAAATTGTAAGTGAAGTGTTGTAGCACATTTGGGAGATTGAACACTTATTTCAACATTCTTATGTTTGTGTATTTTGAATTATCTTGGTATGCTAACATTTAAAAAGAAATTTAAGACTGGAAGCTGTACACCAAAACGTTAATAATCGTTGTCTTTGGATGATGATATGAGCGGTTTTTATTTTATTCTTTGTGTTTTCTGTATTTTCTATATTTGCTACAATCATTCTGTATTGTTTTTGTAATTATTACCCCATAAATATGTTCACCCAAAAATAAAAAGCCAAGGTCAGAGGCAAAAGCATTTATCTGAGATCCAGAAAGAGTTGCAATTTGGAAATCACTAATTCTTGCAGAAGCCCAAATAATGTTCTGATTAGGAGGTGAAGGCCAGGGGTATTTATGAGAAAGGAAGGGGGAAAATGTTATGCGAATTGAAGGAAGGAATTTCTGTTGATGTTAATAAGTCAAGGAAGGAATTTCTCTAAGT
Source organism: Pteronotus mesoamericanus (assembly GCF_021234165.1). Taxonomy (NCBI): domain Eukaryota; kingdom Metazoa; phylum Chordata; class Mammalia; order Chiroptera; family Mormoopidae; genus Pteronotus; species Pteronotus mesoamericanus. Next base: position 22,510,125 of record NW_026555065.1, read on the forward strand.
ACAAGTAAGCTAAGTTTTTTTTTAAAGCTCTACACGGTGGTGCTAATGCTAAAGAATATCTTGAATTTTCAGCCTAGTAGTCTGGTTGTCTGCCTTTCTGTTAGCTTTACAAACCCTTGTGAAGAATACAGTGTGGCTTTGGCCCATTCCAGAGATTTGAGGAGTAAGATGTGCAAGGCAGTTCCTCTGGGATGGCAGCTCCAGTTATATTATTTTTTATAAACAGTAGTTGTAAATAGGAAGAAACATTTAGGAAAGAACCTTAAACTCCATCTAAAATTATTTTGTGATAGAATATAACTGAAACAGAGTTTAGAAAATTGAGATAGGTTGAAGACTATAAGTATGCTTTACATTTTCGTAATTCACTTTCTAATTCACAATAACTAATTCTTCAAAACTTTGCCAGTTTAAAATACAAAGGAAAAAAGATATATATGATGGGTCATGCCTTTTACAAAACTGATTTTGCCATTTTTGAAGTGTCTCTACCCTCCCTGCGCCAATTGTGTAGAATTTTAACCTAAAAATGAGCTAGGCATGGCAGACTTTATTATTTTTTTTTACAGAGAGCATCCATTGGGTCTTTTCTTATTGCTAATGCGTATATATTTACTATAAAAAATTCAGAAAATATACATAAATGAAAATAATCATCTGTAATACTACCACACACAGAGACTGTAAATATATTTTTCTTCTAGTGTTTTGTCTTTGTGCATATTTATATTTAATTTACTTAAAAATGGGACTCTTAGCCCTGGCTGGGTGGCTCAGCTGTTTGGAGCATTGTCCCATACACTGGAAAGTTGAGGGTTGGATCCCTGATCAGGGCCCATACCTAGGTTGTGGGTTCTATCCCTGGTTGGATCACATATGGGAGGAAACTGATCCATGTTTCTCACAAGTCAATGTTTCTTTGTCTCTTTCCCTTCCTCTCTCTCTAAAGTCAATAAAATGTATCCTTGGATGAGGATTTTTAAAAAAGAATGAGAATCTTACAACATGTATTATATTGTAACTTTGTATAGCTTAACAATATAACCTGGTGATATTTCCAGTTCAGTGAATATTTAATGGCATCATTATTTAAATGCCTGCATAGTATTTTATTGTATGAATACATTGAATACATTTATTGCAATGAATACATTGCAGTTTGTCAACAGATTCTATATTATTGGACATTTATGTTTCATTATCTTGTTATTTTAAATAGTGCTGCAGTAAACATATTTGTTTTTAGATCTTTATTTTCTGGTCTTAAAACAATTCCAAGTTGGTGAACATTTTGCTTTTATAAGTAAGAATCCTTTGTAATTTCATTTTCTAGCAGTTTTGTGTGGTTACACAAAACTCATGCATATTAATCAAAATGAGATTATATTTGATGTACTGCTGTGTGATTTTTTTCCTTTTACTTAACAAATTAGTACATGAGGGACAACTACACCTTTTTTTAATGACTGTGTACTTTTATTTTACCGGAATTTTTATAATTGACACTCAGTTGAGGTACATTGGGTTGTTTCAAATTTTCACTATTATGGATAAGGTCACATTCATAATGTCTAGTTATATCTCTGTGCATGTTTATAATGTTTTCTTTAGACAAAGTTCCTGAAGGTGGAGCTGTTGGGTCTAAGTGTGTGTATGATTTTTTTCTTATTATGTTTTGCCAAAGTGCTGTGGAGAAAAGTTGTAGCAATTTATCGTCAAGAGAAAGTAAGATGTGAGTTTCCCTCTTTCCTACAAACAATGGCTATTCCATTTCATGCAGTTTGTTAAATTGTTGTAAATTTTATTTTTAAAAAATACAGCTGAACATTTGTTTATATACATATTAGCTGTTTGTAAATTGTGTTTCACTCAGTTTTATTCTGTGATAACATACTTCTAAGTTCTACTCAGGGCTTGAGCCCTATTCTTAGTGATTAAAGATGGCTGAAAGATGATTATCACATCTTGTGAATGTGTTGTTGAATATCACAAGTAGTATTTAGAAATGTTTATTCAATTATAGTAAAAAAGAAGTCAAAGAATGATCTGTCTTTTGGTTCTTTCTAAAACTTGGGCCTAAGGGAATACTTCATAATCTTATTTAAAAGATACAATTTCAGTACCTCTACCCCTTTTTATTAAAGCTCTGAAAAAACTGTGTTTTAGAGGAAAGGATCTCTCCTTGTTCCCTTCACTTAAGAAAAATATTTAATACTTGATTAACTCAGTTTCCTTTTTTTGAAAACAGTTTATTGATTTTTTTTTTGAGAGAGAGAGATAAACTGACTTTTTGTTGTTCCACATATTTATGCATTCATTGGTTGATTCTTTATGTACTCTGACCAGGGATCAAACCTGCAACCTTGGCATATTCGGATGACGCTCTAACCAACAGAACTACCCAGCCAGAGCATTAAATCTGGTTTGATTTAAGCAGTAATGTAATATACTTACCATTATAATAAATTTTGAATTAATAGGTTTTTTTTTGGAGCACTTTTAGGTTCACAACAAAATTGAGCAAAATTGAGCAGTTTGCACATACCCGTCCACAAATGCACACTCAGACTCCTTCCATCGTCAACATCCTGCACCAGTGTGGAACATTACAATTAGTGCACTGACACAACATGATCAGCCAAAGCCCATGGCTTACATTAGGATTAGTTCTTTGTGTTGTTTGGGTTTTAACAAACATACAGCGTCTGTCAAAGTAACACCTGCTTGAGTGTGGTTAGTAGGGTAATATGGGTGTAATAATTTATAATTTTAATTTGAACATTTCACCTAAAATGTCGTGGTGTGCTTGAGTGTGATATTGTTGTCACAGAATTACATGCTTATGATTTTGTCATAAAAGATTTTGTAATTAAAAAAGGGCGCTATTTGTGCTGGACCCTATGTAATGACAGATATATACTATTATAATATTCAGAGTAGTTTCATTGTCCTGAAACTCCTAAGCCCTAGTTATTTATCCCTCTCTACTCCTAAGCCCCTGGTAATATCTGATTTTTTTTTTACTGTCTCTTCATTTTCCAGAATGTTAAATAGTTGGAATCATAACACAGCTTTTCAGATTGGCTTCTTTTGCTTAGTAATAGGCATTGAAGACTCTCCATGCCTTCTTGTGGCTTCATAGTTCATTTCTTTTTAGTGCTGAATAATATTTCAAGGCGTATATGTACAAACCACAGTTTATATATCCATTCGCCTATTGAAGAACATCTATTGAAAGAACTAATAATAGTAACTATTTAATAGGGTTATTGTGAGGATTAAAGAATATAATGTTACATGCCTAACACAGTATCTGGCATATGAATATCATTTTTACAGTGTCAAAATATCCGTAATTCTAGAATTAAATGTAAACTGTCAAAGTTTGGAGTATGAGAATTATTTAGTCCCTTTTGAAATTTGTAAGAGGTATTTTTAAGATATATAAAATTAATAGCAGAGTAGCGTATAACACCAAAGTTTTACTGGTTAATGAGCAAGTAAGTTCATTTCAGTTAATGAAGGGTAAAGGAAATGATATAACTTTGAAGCTATAAAGTTTTCTCACAAACTGCTCCTGAATTTTGTCAGAAAAAGACCATCAGTCAGAGATGTAAATGTATAATTAATCGTGGCATTTCATTTATGTTCTAAGTTACTAGGGTAACCTAGTAAATGTATAGTTGAAAAATCATTTAATATGCTTTGTTTGACACTTTGGATTTGTATCATAGACTGTAATTTCTGGTCTCTTGTTTAGCCTTTTCTTGGGTTGTAGGATAATTTGAGCACTTGAGAAAAACTGTGGCTCCACAGGAAAATGCATAAATGTACAAAATCTATTATTCAGTCTGAGGGGTGTCATAGATCACAATGAAGCTTATACAGTGGTCTCTAGATAGAAGTTCATTTTAAGACCAGAAGGTAATAAATTTCAAGTCTAAATAGCAATACCTCCTTCACACACGAGGAAGAAGCAGCCAGTAGTTTTCTATGTTCATCTCCTTTATCTTGGAGTCTTAGTCTTGTGTTTTGAAGGTTCGTAGTCCATGTAGAATATGGCAGCAAATCCTCTGAGGACTTCTTCCTAGGGCTGTGCACAAACCTACTGACCTTAAAACAGATTCTTCCTAAGTAACCAGATTTATAAACGGGGAGGCTGTTAACTCTACTTCCTTGACTGTGGGACAGTGACTCTTGTTTTCCGCATAGACTAGCCAGGATTAAATTTGATAGAAATGTGAGACCTTACCAGCAGAAATTATGGTAGTTTTGGAAAGGACATGAATAAAGGGGATTAGATTCAGGAAGTGATGTTTATAATTCACTGACGTCATCATTGGTGTTGTTTTTTAGGTGATTTAAATAATCTTAGTTTGGGATATTTATGTTTTAAAATACAACCTGATGTCTTATCATGGCTTAAACAGAGAATCAATTTAATGATTTTAGTTGAGGCTTTCCTTATAGAAAAATAGATAAGTAAAATATATGATTTTTGTGTATAACAAGATAGAAAATGTCTTGCCTTTTAGTAATTTATAATCTAACCCATTTTATTGTATATACAGTAGGCCTGTTTGTTTTATTAATGAATGAACATGAAGGACTCAAGCATGTTTTTGGGTACATTCTGACACAAAATTTCCATACTGTATTATTCTGTATTATTAACGTGTGCTCTTAATTTTTAAGACTTGAACTTTAATGCCTTTTTTTCTCTCTAGGCTATGCATGACCCATTGAAAACTTGGCAAGATGCACCATACATTTTTATTGTACATATTGGCATTTCATCCTCAAAGGAATCATCAAAAGAAAATCTTTTTACTAGTAAGTATATTTTGTTTCTTTTTACTATTCATTTTATTATCTAGTTGTGGCATGAATGGTGGGTCATGTATAATTGCTTTAATGGAGGGAATAATTAAGAATGTTTGTTCTGAAGTAGAAGAATGGAGGGAGAGAAAAACTGTACCCAAGATATACCAGATACAGTCTTAGGTAGTTCACATATGCTTTCTTACTATATATGATAGATACTAGATTTTATTTTCCTTCATCTCATCCTCCAGCTTTTTAAATATTTAATTAGTATCATGTTCTTGGTATTCTGAAATAGACTTATCAAAACTTAGTTACCAAGTCAAAACCTGGGAATTTAAAAATACTTTCACTATGAATGGACTTGGGTAATTTTTTAATGTCTCAGTATTTTTTTATTAAATTTATTTTAAAATTACAGTTGAGGTACAAAATCATAATATTACTATTAGTAATTACTATGTATTACTAATATAATTTTGTATGTCAACTGCCTCCGTTTTTCTTGGTGTTCATGTTTTCATTCTTGTTTCCCAGTTCATGGAGTCATCTCTTACCTGGAATTTTGCAATAGCTTACTAACTGGTCTTAATTTGTTGTAATTTTGTTTTGTTTTGTTTTGTTTCTCCCTTCTCCTCTGCAGTCTCCTTTCCTCCTCTGCTTTCTCAATGAGAATTTTTAATAGAAACAATTATGGCGGTCATCCTTATCTTAAAATATTGGCCCATGTTTACTATAGGTCTCTTTCAAAATATTTTTTATTTAGTTAAGGCTATCCCTTTCTATTCCAATTTTACTGTGTATTTTTCTTTTTTTTAGTGTTAAGAATGAATACTCAGTTTTAATAGATGCTTTGTGTTGATTAAAATGATCATAAAGATTTCCTCATTTAATCTGTTCATAATTGTGATGCAATTATGTTATCTGGTTTTCTAATGTTAAACTATTCTTGAATTTCTGAGATGTCACTATTTGGTCTACATACACACACACACAAAACACACACACACACAACACACACACACGCACACACGGTTTCCACCTTATGCTCTTGTTTTCTTTTTTGTTTTATTGATCTGTTGTTAAGAGCTAAGAAGAAACTTTTTTTTTCCTCCAAAGATTTTATTTATTTACTTTTAGAGAGGAGGAAGGGAAAGAGAAACAGGGAAAGAAACATCAATGTGTGGTTGCCCCTCACACGCCCCCTACTGGGGCCCTGGCCTGCGACTCAGGCATGTGCCCTGACTGGGAATTGAACCAGTGACCTTTTGAGTCACAGACCGGCACTCAGTCCACTGAACCACACCAGCCAGGACTTACTCATTATAATTTAAAAACAGTCATAGGTTTGCTTCACTAAGTCAAGTCTGTCTTTCAGATTCTTGTCACTGTCATTTATTCCGCTTCCTTAAACACTTTGTTGTTATTAAGAACCTTCTAAAAATGATACATTCATGTAGCAAAGTCACATAAAACTGAAGTAGGTATAAAAAAAATAAGTAGGAAAATAATAGGTAAGGAGAGAGAGAAAACAGGGAGTCAAAGTGAAGTCCTGTACTTTTCAAAGCATATTGATGATATGTTGTAAGGAATATTATATATGAAATGTGTGTGGAATTGAGAGCATATGAGGAAGTTGCAGTTGGGCAGCTCACCAAAGGCTTTGTGGAGAAAATACATTCAATCTAGTCTTTAAAGGATATGAGGATGTGAACAAAGGGCTTTCCTACTTAAGATATTGACTGGAGCAGAGGCATGGAGACCTATGTGGGACATAGCATGGACCATAAGAACACTTAGTGAATTTCAAAGTGCTCTACAAATGTAATATTAACTGGGATTGAAATGGTTAAAAGTAAATGACCCACTGGAATTTTCATTTATCAGACAAATATCAGATTATGTTTTTGTTTAATTCCTGCATCCATTACATTAATTCTGAGGGCTGTGTTTTGGCAGTGACTGTGGAAGTGAAAGGTCCCTATGAATACCTCACACTTGAAGAATATCCATTGATGATTGTAAGTGAACTTATATTTTTTTAACTTCAATATTAAATATTAAATGAGTTTAGCTTGAAAGAGTATCCATGTTTTTTTAAAGAACTGTTCCCGAACAGTTCACAAAATATTGCTTGAGCTTGCACTTACTTTTTACTAGACTGTGACCTTGAGAGTGTCAGTTAGCCCCTTTGTGCCTCATTTTCTCACCTGTAACATGAAGAGTTTGATGACTTGTGAAATTGTAGAGTTGAAAAGCACCTCAAAGATCAGGGATCCAAAGCAGGGCACTTCTTACAACGCTATAGTTTCTGACCCCATTTAAAGTAACTTAAGTGATAAAGCTTCATCCTTTTTAGTGTATATTATGTACCTGTGGGAATATCCTTAAGGTATTTTCAGATTTTCTTTTTTGTTCCTAAACTTCAAGTATTTTTCTTTTTCTTTATTAAAAATATTTTATTTGTTTATTTTTAGAGAGAGGGGAAGGGAGGAAGAAAGGGAGAGAAATATCAATGTGTGGTTGCCTCTCGTGTGCCCCCTACTGGGGACCTGGCCTGCAACCCAGGCATGTGCCCTGATAGGGAATCGAACCAGCAACGCTTTTCTTCACAGTCTGGTGCCCAGTCTACTGAGCCACACCAGCCAGGGCATATTTTCACATTTTCTTTGTTCATTTTTTTTCTTTCTTTCCATTTTTTAGTTTTCCCACTTTGTTGTGTTTCATTGCCATCAAATATATGTCAACCTTGCCATGTTGTTTTTTTCTTTAGTGTTCTCTTCATTTATATAATTTTACATGGTGAGCTGAAAAAGTTGATTTAATACAGATGAGCGGTCAGTCGATGACAAGTCCTTAGGGTAGTTTCTCTCTTTTCAAGAGGAGACAATTTTTTTGTGTGTGTTAGTATCAAAATCCAAAGAAATAAAATAATTATTTTTAAGTTGAAGGTATGATATTTATATATTTTTTATAGCTTGTTAAGGGTATGTATTGATGTATTGATTCTAAATTGGCTCTTGGCCTTAACCTTTCTTTATATCTCTTACCCACTGCTATGACAGTTCTTCATGGTGATGTGTATTGTGTATGTCCTGTTTGGTGTTCTGTGGCTGGCATGGTCTGCCTGCTACTGGAGAGATCTCCTGAGAATTCAGTTTTGGATCGGTGCTGTCATCTTCCTGGGAATGCTTGAGAAAGCTGTCTTCTATGCAGAATTTCAGAATATCCGATACAAAGGAGAACCTGGTACGTAACCAAAAAATGCCCGTTTGTGAGTGATTGGCAGATGAGATGTGAGCATTTTCCTAAGGTCAGTAATCATTAAATAGGTTCAAGTTTTCAGTTAATTATTAGAATAATTTTGAGTGTGACTTTTGTTTTTAATCTTCTAACTTGTGGGTTCAGTGATTTGAGAGTAATTTTACTGAAACGTATTCATAAAAGTGGTGGCCATTTTGGGAAAGGCTATTATAATACATCATTGTATCCCATTGTCATTGATTTTTAAGGCACCATTATTATAGACATCTTAGAAAGTAAATACTGCTAATTTAATTTTAAGATACCATTGATGATAAGGCACTTAGATTTCAAAGATCTTAAATTGGGAGTGGGGGTACCTCTAAAAATTGGTGAAATGTAGTAATACCCAGAAAATAAGAGGGCAAGAGGGTGCTTATGGTTTAGTAAAGAAAACATATAATGACAGAAATTGTTTTGTAATGAAGTTTTTATGATAGTTTCAGTTCTTTCTCATCAGATCACTTATTGATAATTATTGTTGCAAAGTATTCCAATTAAATCTTTCCCTGGTTTTTGAAAGCGCTTAAAAATAGTAGATATGGAAATGAACTGAAAACTGTTTGTTTTGTCCTTTTCTATGTATAGCTATATTTCAGTTTTTAAAAATGGGGACAATATTTCCTAGATGCTATAAACTTTACAAGTAGAGTGAGAGATTCTGCAGAGGTTTTAGTGAAGTGGAGGATGGGAAGGGAAGGTAAACTGAACACAGCCATATTGCTATTCACATTAGTAAGATTATGTTATATCAGCCTACATACTTGTAAAAATTGAAGAATTGAAGAAGTTTTTTAGTTTGTTTTTTTTTGTTTTTTTAGTAGGACTAATACCAGTGCTTATTCTGAAGAGTGTAAGAGATGTGTACATTCTGGTTCTAGAATTGTACCTTTTCTCAGACCCAGATTTACAGCATCCCTTTCCCTTTTCTTCTTTCTCATAGTCCAAGGTGCCCTGATCCTTGCTGAGCTACTTTCAGCAGTTAAACGTTCACTGGCTCGAACCCTGGTCATCATAGTCAGTCTGGGATATGGCATAGTCAAGTAAGTATTCACTTCCTATGTGGAAGAGCGAATTAAAACACTAAGTTGAAACAGTATTGCAGCTCCCCATTGTAAAAAGCTCTTTAACAGTTGATATAAAAAATAGTCCTGAAATAAGAAAAGGAGTCTGAAATTTTGTAGATTTATAAAAGTTGGGAAGATGTTATGATTTCATTTCACAGCTGAGAATTTAAAGAACTTTGGTAGGAAAACCTGCAATTGTAGTGAATGACATTGAAACACCAAATTTAGTAGTGTAAACTTATAGTGACTTTACTCTTCCAAGATATAGTGCAAATCAGATTTTTAAAAGATAATGTATTTCATTTAATCTTTATTGTATTTTTTTTCCCATTACCATTTAGACCCTTTAGATTCCACTCCTGGCAAACACTACACTGCAGTCCATGTCCCCTCACTCCCCTTCGCTCAGTCACTCCACCTTCCAACCTCCCCTCCCCACCAGCTCTCATCTGCTCTCCATCTATGAGTCTGTCTCCGTTTTGTTTGTTCAGTTTGTTCGTTAAATTCCACATATAAGTGAAATTACATGGTATTTGTCTTTCTCTGACTGGCTTACTTCACCTAGCATAATGTTCTCCAGGTCTGTCCATACTGTAGCAAAGGTAGAATTTTCTTCTTTTTTACAGCTGAGTAGTATCCCATTGTGTAAATGTCCTATAGATGTTTTATCCACTCAACTCTTGATGGGCACTTGGGCTGCTTCCATATCTTGGTGATTGTAAATAATGCTACAGTGAACATAGGGGTGCTTATGTTCTCTAGTGTTTGGGGTTCCTTCAGATATATTCCCAGGAGTGGGATTGCTGGGTCAAAAGGCAGGTCCATTTTTAATTTTTTGAGGGATCTCCACACTGCTTCCCACAGGGGCTGCACCAGTCTGCATTCCAACCAACAGTGTAAAAGGGTTCCTTTTTCTCCATATCCTCACCAGCACTTGTTGTTTGTTGATTTATTGATGATAGCCATTCTGACCAGTGTGAGATGATACTTCTTTATGGTTTTACTTTGCATTTTTCTGATGATTAGTGATGTTGAGCATCTTTTCATATGTCTTTTGGCCATCTGTGTGTCCTCTTTGGAGAAGTGTCTATTCAGGTCCTTTGCTCATTTTTTAATTGGGTGGTTTGTTTTTTTTGGTGTTCCGTAAGTTGTTTATAAATTTTGGATATTAACCTCTAATCAGATGTATTGGCAAATATGTTCTCCCATTCTGTGGGTTGTCTTTTTATTTTGTTGATGATTTCCTTTGCTGTGCAAAAACTTTTTAGTTTAATGTAGGCCCATTTGTTTATCTTTTCTTTTGTTTCCCTTGCCTGGGGTGGTGTCTGAGATTTTGCTGCCTATGGTTTCTTTCATTTTTATGACTTTGCGTCTAACATTTAAGTCTTTGATTCATTTTGAATTTATTCTTGTGTGTGGTATAAGAAGGTGGTCTAGTTTCATTTTTTTACATATATTTGTCCAGTTTTCCCAACACTATTTATTGAATAAACTATCTTTAGCCCATTGTATATGCTTGCTTACTCTGTCAAATATTGCCTTTAAAATGGTGCGAATTTATTTCTGGGCTCTCTGTTTTCTTCCGTTGATCTTTGTGTCTTTTTTTATGCCAGTACCATGCTGTTTTGATTACTATGGTCTTATAGTATAGTTTGATATTACATAGTGTGATTCCTCCAACTTTGTTCTTTGTCAGGATCTCTGTTGCTGCGTGGGGCCTTCTGTGGTTCCATATAAGTTTTTGAAATATTTTTTCTAGTTCTATGAAATACGTCATTGGAATTTTGATAGGAATTATGTTGAATCTATAGATTACTTTGGGTGGTGTGGACATTTTAATGATGTTAATTCTCCCTACCCATGAACATGGTGTGTGCTTCTACTTACATGTATCTTCATTTTCTTTCTTCATTGTCTTGTAATTTTCCATGTACAGGTTTTTTACATCTTTGACGACGTTTATTCCTAGATATATATTCTTTTTGAAGCAATTGTGAATGGGATTGTTTGTTAGTTTCCCTTTCTTTTAGTTCGTTATTGGCATATGAAAATGCAACCAATTTCTGGATATTAATTTTGTATCCTACTTTGCTGAATTCACTTATCAGTTCTAGTAGTGTCTTGGAATTTTTAGGTTCTCTGTGTACAGCATCATGTCATCTGTAAACAGTTTTACTTCTTCCTTTCCAATTTGGATGCCTTTTATTTCTTCCTCTTGTCTGATTGCTGTGGCAAGGACTTCCAGTACTATGTTGAATAAGAGTGGTGAAAGCAGACATCCCTGTTTTGTTCACAGTCTTAAGGGGAATGCTTCTAGTTTTGCCCATTGAGAGTGATGCTGGCAGTTCATTTGTCATATATGGCCTTTATTATGTTTAGGCATATTTCCTTTATTCCCACCTTGCTGAGAGTTTTGATCATAAATGGGTGCTGGATTTTACCAAAAGCTTTTTCTGTATCTGTTGATATGTTGATGTGGTTTTTAGCCTTCATTTTGTTTATGCAGTGAATCACATTTATTGATTTGCAGATGTACCAACCTTGCATTCCTGGAATAAATCCCACTTGATCATGGTGTATGATCTTTTTGATGCATTGCTGTATTCAGTTTTCTAATATCTTGTTGAGGATGTTTAGTATCTATGTACATCAGGGATACTGGCCTATAATTTTCTTTCTTTGTAGTCTCTTTATTTGGTTTTGGAAATAGGATAATGCTGGCCTTGTAAAATGAGTTTGGGAGCCTACTCCTCTTGAATTTAATGGAATAGTTTAAGAAGGAGAGGTTTAGTTCTCTGAGTGTTTGGTAAAATTCACCTGTGGAGCCATCTGGTCCAGGACCTTTGTTTTTTTGGGAGTTTTTTGATTACCATTTTTAATTTCACTAGGAACAATCTGTCTATTCAGATTTTGATTTTTCCTGATTTAGTTTTGGAGGGTTGTATGTTTCTAGGAATTTATCCATTTCGTTCACATTGTCCAGTTTGTTGGCATATAGTTGTCCATAATATTTTCTTACAGTCCTTTGTATTTCTTTGGAATCCGTTGTTATTTCCCCTCTTTTGTTTTTTATTTTACCTGTTTGGGTCATTTCTCTTTTTTCCTTGATGAGTTTGGTTAAAGGTTTGTCAGTCTTGTTAATGTTTTTAAAGAACCAGCTCTTGGATTCATTGATCTTTTGTATCATTTTCTTAGACTCTATTTCATTTATTTCTGCTCTGACCTTTATTATTTCCTTCCTTCTACTCACTTTGGGCTTTGTTCAAGTTTCTTTAAGTGTGAAGTTAGATTGTTTATTTGAGCTTTTACTTGTTTTTTGAGGTAGGCCTGTAATGCTATGAATATCCCTCTTAGGATTGCTTTCCCAGTGTCCCACAGATTTTGGATTGTTGTGTCCTTATTTTCATTTGTTTCAAGGTATCTTTTGATTTCTTCCTTGATCTCATTGTTGGACCCATTCATTGTTTAATAACATGTTATTTAGCTTCCATGTCTTTGCATGTTTTTCAGTGTTGTTCTTATGGTTGATTTCTAATTTCATAGCATCGTGGGCAGAGAAGATGCTTGATATGATTTCTGTCTTCTTAAATTACTGAGACCTGTTTTGTGTCCTGACATGTGGTCTATCCTAGAAAACATTCCATGTGCACTTGAAAAGTATGTGTATTCTGCTACTTTGGGGTGAAATGCTCTGAAGATATCAAGTAAATCCATTTGACCTACTGTGTCATTTAAAGCCACTGTCTTGTTGATATTCTGCCTGGAAGATCTATCCATTGTAGTCAATGGGGTGTTAAAATCCCCAACTATGACTATATTTCTGTTTATGTCTATCATAAACAGAATCCATCACTCCCTTTATGTCCATCAAGATTTGCTTTATATATTTAGGTGCTCCTGTGTTGGGTGCGTAAATGTTTGCAAAGATTATATCCTTTTGTTCGATTGTTCCCTTTATTGTTATGTAGTGTCCTTCTTTGTCTCTTATTATAGCCTTGGTTTTAAAGTCTGTTTTGTTGGCTATAAATACTGCTACTCCAGCTTTTTTTCCTTTTTCATTTGCATGAAATATCTTTTTCCAGTCCTTTTCTTTTTGTCTCTGTGTATCTTTCAATCTGAGGTGGGTCTTAGGGGCAGCATATATATGGGTCTTGTTTTCTTATCCATTCAGCTACCCTGTGTCTTGTGGCAAGAGCACTTAAGCCATTTACATTTAAGGTGATTATTGATAGATATGTATGTAGTGCCAATTTATTGTTAGACTGTTTTCCTCTGTTTCTCTTTTTCTTCTTTCTCTTTCTCCTCTTCTTCAAGTAGGCCCGTTAACATTTGTCGTGGTACTGGTTTGGTGTTAACAAATTCCTTTAATTTTTTCTTGTCTGGGAAGCTCATTATTTCTCCTTTGATTTTAAATGATAGACTTGCTGGGTCAAGTAGCCTTGTTTGTAGGTCCTTTCTGTTCATCACCTTGAATATTTCACACCACTCCCTTCTGGCCTAAAATGTTTCTGTTGAATAATCAGATGCCAGTCTAATTGGTGCTTCCTTGTAGGTAACTATCTGCTTTTCTCTGGCAGCTTTTAGGATTTTTTTCCTTGTCTTTAAGCCTTTTAATTGTGATGCGTCTTGCTGTAGGCTTTTTTGGGTCCAACTTGTTTGGGACTCTGAGAGGAGCTTCCTGGACTTGTGTGACTTTTTCCTTCGCCAGATTGGGGAAGTTTTCAGTCATTATTTCTTCAAATAGGTTCTTGATCCCTTGCTCATTTTCTTCTCCTTCTGGTATTTCGATGATGCCAATGTTGTTACACTTCCTGTTGTTCAAAATGCTGCTTAAGCTCTCCTCATTTAAAAATTTTTTTTCTTTTTGCTACTCTCCTCAGGTGCTTTTTTCCTGTTTTGTCTTCCAAAACCCTGATTCGATCTTCTGTTTCAACCAGCCTACTCTTTATTCCTTCCAATGTATTATTTTTTTCAGATACTGCATTCTTTATTTCTGTCTGGTTGTCTTTTATGGTTTCTATGGCTTCTTTCATGCTGTTAAGTATCCTTATAATCATTTCTCTAAGCTCTCTATCTGATGAATTACCTACATTTTATCTAGTTCTTCTGGAGAATTCTCTTGTTCTTTGTTTTGGGATTGGTTTCTTTGTCTTCCCATTTTACCTGCTTCTTTGTATTTTCTGCTTTAGCTATTAAACTAATTAACCACTAAAATAATTGGTTGTTAAATTAATCAAGCTGTGATCAGCAGCCTGGCTTCAGCACCATAGGGAGTGGTAGGTAGTATAGTTCTTGCTTCCCCTGAGGCTGATGCCAGTTGGAGAGGAGTGCTCTGCTTGAAAAAGATGTCTCCTCAATATGGGGAATGACTCAGTACAGGGATTCTGGTAGCTGTTCCTTCAGTTCTCTTCCGCAGAGCCACCTCTTGTGTGTCTAGTCCTCTCTGCCAGAGCCCAGGATAAGTGGCTGCAATCAAATTTTGTGCTTTGGCCCTTTTAGAGGCTCTCTGAGTCTTCAGCCTTCTCTCCCTGGCAGACAGAAACCCTACTGCTTTTCACAGCTGGGTATTATCTGGATTCCTTCCTGACTCTGTTGCTGTAGGCTGGGGAGCCCAGCTTAGGCTTCAGACACTACTCTTCTCAGGGGAAGCCCCTGGCCGCTGAAATATACCCCCTCTCCCAGCACTTCAGCCCAGCCAGCCTTCTCACGTCTCCTCCCACCGCCTACCAGTCTTGTTCTGGTGAAGCAGTTTCTTCTGTCCGTCCTTGGGTACAAGGCTTCTCTCTGGCTGATGTTCAGTTGGTTATTCTGGATGATTTCTCTACAATTTAGTTTTAATTCTAAATTGGTCCTGGGAGGAGGTTAGCGTAGTTTCCACTTACTCTTCCACCATCTTAGATTCCCGCAAATGCAGATTTTTTTGTGGGAAGAGCATTCTTGCTGTAACAGTCTGAAAATAATTTTTTTATTCAAAAAAATTTTATCGAGTGCCTTAGGCATTGTTATAGATTCTGGGATACAGCAAATCAACAAAAGACTTGGAGTTTACATTGTAGGGGGATAAAATTAGTGAGTAAATATCTACTATGTCAGTGATAAGTGCCCTGGAGCAAATAAAGCAGGCAGAAAGTATAGAGAGACTGCTAGGCAGGAGGTAGGGCCTGTAATTGTAAATAGGGTGGTCAAGGAAGGCCTTAATGATATTTAAGCAAAGATCTCAAGTTGTTGAGAGGATGGATGCTAAGATGTCAGATTTTGCATATATTTTGATGGACTTCACTGATGGATCAAATGTGTGATGTGAAAGAGAAGAGGAATCAAGAATGACGCCACCTATTTTGTTGTGAGCAAATGGAAGGATGCAGTTGACATTTACTGAGTTCAGGAAGATCTTAGGTGGAATAAGTTTGGTGGGGAACAAGATTGAGTGTTCAGTTAGATATCGAAATGGGGAAAGATGAGGACAGAGAGGAAAATTTGCCAGTCATCAGGATGTAGATGTTATTTAATGCCATGAGACTGGTTGTGATCACCAAGGCTGTAAATGGATATAAAGAAAAGATTAAGGGATTGGATTGCTTGGAGCATTTTCTGTTATTTAGAAGTCAGCGAGACAGTAGAATTAGAGTAGAGGAAATTGAGAAGGATGACCCGTGCTGTGGGAGGTACACCTGAAGACTTTTTCAAGGAAAGAGTTATTAATTTTATCAAAGAGGATTGCGAATTGACCATTGGCTTTAACTACATGCAGGTTATTTGTGATCTAAGCAAGAATAGTTTTGGTGAAGCGGTAGGACTTAGAATGAGCTTGGTTGGAGTGAGTTCAAGTGACAGTAGTCAGGAATTGAATCTAGCTGGGTATAAGCAGTTATTTCAAAGACTTTTGTTTTAAGTGGGCTAAAGAAATGGGAGATTTTCAGTTTTCAAATTTATTCATGTAAATGAGTTTCGCTCTAAATGGGACTAGAGGAATGGGAATTACATTTTTAAAATTTATCTATTTATTTAGCAGATATTTCAGTGCCTCCTGTATGCCAAGAAACATTCCAGGTTTCTAAGTGTGGAGAAAAATCCCAGTCCCGGTGGAGCTTTTCTAGTGTGTAATGCACTAATAAATAACCTGGGGATCTTGTTAAATTACAGATTCTGATTTAGTAGCATTTTGAATAACAGGGATCTAAAATTTCTTCAAGCAGAAGCTGCTTAAAAGATTTTTTGTATTTTGTTGGATTTTGAGCTCTATAATGTACTGTTTATCAAATGACCTTCAGTAGGGTATTTGATTATGTTAAGAAATCATTTAAATTTTTAGATATGAAAATGATTTTATGATTACATTTTAAAAATTCTTGTCTGTGTAAAAACACACTGAAAATGTACAAATAAAAGATATGATGTCCAGGATTTGCTTCAAAATAATAGGGAGTTTGGGAAGGGGATGGGGTGCGCATGGGGCAGGATTGGCCGTGTGTTGATGGATATTAGGAGTGGATGATGAGTATATAGGGGTTCATTATACAGTTAAATATGTTTCAAAATTCTCTATAATAATTTTTTTAATGCATTAACCAGAGACTTGATCTAAAATGCTAGTATTCAGTATCTTGTTTTAAGAGCATATGTTCTTCTGAATTTTTCTCTCTGAGGTGAATTCATCAAGTATGTGTAGCTTATCTCTGTTAAGCAGTTGGCCTGTCTTAATCAATAGGAGTTTGTCCCAGGGTTTGTTGCATTTATACTTTACTATCTTTTTGTTTCCTCTTTAGGCCTCGCCTTGGAGTCACTCTTCATAAAGTTGTGGTAGCAGGAGCCCTTTATCTTTTGTTCTCTGGCATGGAAGGGGTCCTCAGAGTTACTGGGGTAAGTACTGCTTAAACTGTGATTTAGTGGTTGTTTCAGACATACTGTTTTTATCTTAAGGTAAAATGGGAACATTTGTTGGCTTCTTTATGGTTTTCTCTAAGTCACCTTTGGGCTCTGATTTTTAAAATGTATGTGTAATTCACTTTTTTCTTGTAATCTATATTAGAGCTTTAAAATTTAATGTTATGCCAGAATGAATGCTTTCCCACCAGTCCCCAAATTACTACTTACTTAGTTCTTCCTCCTGGACTCCATTGAGTTCCAAGTGCGTTCCATTCTTGTATAAGTGGCAAGTGTTGTAATCATGCACTTGCTGGTTAATCTAATTTTTGTTTTAAAGTGACAGTGCTGTTTGCCTAACCAACACTTGAGTTTCAAAGGCTTTCTTAAAATGTAACTAAGTTTTACATAAGTCTTGAGAATTACATAATTATGCCCTTTTAGGGAAGGGAACCAAAGCACTGAGATATGTAATAAAGAAATTTACATTAGAGCTGGATTAATATGAAGAAGAGGGCCTCCCAAGGTCATTGCAGTTATATTCTTACTTATTTAAAAATCACTGCAATAACCTGTTATATCCAAGGTGGTAAATGTTGTAAACACCTTTCCTTCAGTTAAACTGGGCTTGATAAGTTTGAAATAAATTGCCCCTTAAAACACTTTTGGATGCAAATTAGGTGTTCAAATTACTATCCTCTGTATATAATTTTCTTAGACTTTCAGCAACTTTAACCTCTTCCAATTGCATTTTCTTTCTTCTGCTGCTGTAGTACTTTACTTATCCCTTGGCTTTGATAGTAAACCTGGCCCTGTCAGCAATTGATGCCTGTATTATTTTATGGATATCCTTTCAATAATACCCTGGTAATTGAATAATTAGGGTTATAAGTAGCATCTTTTATATATATATGAACTTATGAAAATAGGCAGCATAGTTTAGGGGACAGATACTTACCTTTATGTTTCGTTTTGAGTTAAGCTCTTTTATGTAAATCTACATTATATTACAATTTAGGAGATCAATAATTCTTAGTATGTTAATGATGCAGTAATTTTAACTATGAGAAGGGTCTTTTTAGACTTGTAACCAAAATCAAAATGATAGGATGAGATAGGATCTTACACCACCAAAACTTTTTGATGTGGTCACTTCTTAAAATGGATTTTAGCTTGCTAGGAACTCTGTGGTGGTTAGCAGCATGTTTTATTGTATTTAGATTATAATTTATAGTTTGTGTGAAATGCTTGCAGATTTATATTCTACATGATGGTTTGTCAGAGGTGTTTTTCCTTTTTATTTTGTTCCAGTTCAAATGAAAAACCAATCCAGATGATTATTTAAATGCAGAAGCGTGCACTGGTTTCTTCTCTGTGCATCTTTGGACATCTCTTTTTCACTACCTCTTTTTCTTTGTCTGCAGGCCCATCCTGATCTTGCTTCCTTGGCCTTTATCCCCTTGGCTTTCCTAGACACTGCCCTGTGCTGGTGGATATCCTTCTCATTGGCTTGTTTGATGGCAGTCCCTTTTCTCCCCTTGGATATGGGTTTCCATCCATCTTTCCGCAAAGGGTTTTTATCAGTTTTTTTAATATTTCTTGGTCTGGGGATTAGGGTATTTTCGGTCTAACAACCTTAGGGCTCAGGTAACCAGTTTTTTTTTTTTTTTTCCTTTTTTAATTTTAAAAATTACATCAGAAGCTGGTGACTGTGACTGAGCAAAAAGATAAAAGTTCTGCCTTTTTTAAATGAGTATTTTTGCCTCAATTTTTGACTTATTTGTACACTCCACTTAGTGTTAGAATTACTACTCTACTCCCGCTCTTTCTTTTAGCCTCTATGAATTTTTCAGTGCTTTGAAAATGATGAAAGGATTTTGATTCTTAAAATGTGATTTCAGGAACTACATAAGATGGTTTGACCTCTCTTAAAATTCTACATAGGGTTAGCAGATTTTAACTCTTAAAGGGCATTTTGTACCCTCATTCAAAAGCTGATGTGGAATTGTCTGAAGATTTCCACTCTGAAAGAAATACTGGTTCATTTACAGACAGTTAACTAGCAGATAAACAAGTTTCTATTTGAGGAATATTTTTCTTATTCTTAAAATTAAACATTTGTTTATTTATGGACTTGATCTGTTAAATAAAGGATTTAAGTTTTGGGGCTTTTATCGTTTTGGGGTTTTAAAAATTTGATTTCTGTGTCTTGGTCCCATGTGTAATTGAGCAATATTCTTGCCTTGATAGACTATGACTATTATTTTAAAAACTGAATGTAAACCAAATGGTAATTTTGTGAATTTGAGTGGATTGTCATATATCAAAAATGTTTGAAATTGAAGTGTCTTGGGTCCAAATAGTCAAAGCTTTTCTAGGTCCATGTCTTTCAAATGTGCTTTGTAAATCTCTGTGAGTATTGGGAAGAGTGGAGAGAAGGACTGGGCCATACAGCAAGGTAACTCAATGAAAAGCAAGCAGCAAAGTCTCTGTCACAGGGTAGACCAAGTTTCAACTCAGTTATTTTAGTATCTGCTGATTCTGAAAGTTGGACATGAAAGCATACCATCTTTAGTAGTCATCACTTCCCCTCCTGTCTTTTTGTGGCAACTTCTTGGGAATAATGCTCTGAAAATCGAGAGTTTTGCTCTTAGAGCCTAACTAGTTAACCTGGGATTTTCAGCCAAATGTAATTGTATGGTCCTTTTAATTCAGAATTGACCAGGCAGTTGATGGCAGATTTTTTAACATGGCATGAGGGGACTGACTATAGAACTCTGGGAGGTTGTAGACATGAGCGTATTTGTAACCCTAGACCAGGTTAGCTGGGATATGAAGAGCTACCTACTTTAAAGGAAGAGAGAAGATGATGCTAACTGCTCTTTCCTTGTCTTACTCATTTTCATTTCATTTTCTTCCATTCATCTTTTTTTCATCTTTGTTTCTCTAGAAAGCTTCTTCCTTTCTTTTTAATATTTTTCCTATTTTCTTTTTTTGCATTTTTATTTTATCCTGGTTTCATCTTCTCTATAGTGTCATTGAAAACGAAGACTTTCTTAGTAATCATGATGGGGCTTCAGGTGTTTGTGAGACTGAGAATAAGAGAACTGTAAGGCCTCTGGGATTCATAGCTCTATCAGTGTGACCCCAGATCCTCAAAGAAACTTGAGGATTAATTTACTAGCTTATTGCTTTATCTGATTGTTGATTTCCTTGACCTGCAAACACATATTTATTAGCCTGACTCAAACAATGAAGCTATTAAAACTTCGGAGAAACATTGTAAAACTCTCTTTGTATCGACATTTCACCAACACGCTTATCATGGCAGTGGCAGGTAAGTTGGGGACTTTCTTTCTGCTGTTTAAATGCCCTCCTTTTAAAACAGAGATTAACCTGAGAAGCCATAGGTGGGTTCTCTAAAATTACCTGGAAAGTTTTGTACATTTCACTTGAGGGAAGGGGTCTTCAGCTTTTGTCAAATTCTCAAAGGGATTTGTCGTTCAAAAAAGACTGAGAACCACTTACTATTTTAAGTATAATTGCTGAAAGTCAGTTATATGTAATTTCAGTTCTTACTATATCTCGCTCCTGTCTTCATTCTTTCCTGAGGCATTCTTTTTCTTGAGGCAAGTTAGCTTTTGTGCCAAATAGCATCTAGATTCCTTTTTACATTAATACTGGCTTATTTGGCTTTATTAAATACCTATAGGGTTCACTGCTATTGCATTGCATTTACATATGTCATAAACATGCATAAAACACACATTAGGTAGACCATAGCCAGACTAGGCTGATTTGCCTGTCTTTTGTGCCTTTTAGTAGGAATGAGAGGTCTGGCCTATGATTGGAACCAATAACTCTTGTTTATCTTGCAGTCATTTTATCAACCTTTTTTTCCCATCTGACCAGCCAAAGAAAAGTTAGCATTACTATACCAAGGATAAAGGAAGGGAAAAAATTATATTGCTGATAATTCTGGGAGAAGCCATATTTTCAATACCTTATTTTCCAATTATGAGGATTACTGAAGTAGCCAGGTGGTAAACAAAAAGTATTCTTTAAGTGCAGAAAGGGTTGACAAGAGTATAGGCCTTGCTTATAGTAATTGTAAATTTGTATTGAATAGATTTGTTCAAATAACTTGATTAAAAAAAAAAGATTGTGATATATTGGGTGTCCACTTACCCAATATATCACAGGGATGTGTGGGGTTCCACTTAACCAGAAACAGAATGTAATTGGGGGTGTAAACCAATATTTATACTCTGACCAGATTTTTCTTTTTCTGTTAGCATCTATTGTGTTTATCATCTGGACAACCATGAAGTTCAGGATAGTGACTTGTCAGTCGGTGAGTTGTAAACACACGCATTTATGAATAGTTTACTGTTTTTATACATAGATAGCAATGTTGATGACAATGGTAAGGTTTGCACCTTACCAGAAATTAGGGCTAGGGCTCCACTCTCGAGAAATTTAGGATGCATCCTTCCTCCTAAGTATTCTATATTTCTATATTACTGTGGTTCTTGATGTGGTAGGGTTTTTTGCTTTATTTTGTTTTTGGGGTGGGGGATCTGAGTATATATTCCAATAGTGGGAAAGAATTTTGTAAGTGATAACTACGGTCTGTCATAACCCAATCTTGTCCTACTAAATTCTTTAAAAATCCAGAGTCCTAAACATTAAATGTGTGAATAATGCTAATCTGAATATAAGTCATGCCCCTAAGATCTTAGCACAAAGATTGTGGCCAGTAGCATTTCTAGAATACCTACAGCTCCATTTTGGTCAAAAATAAATGAATTAAAATGAAAATTATAAAACATAACAATCTAATGTTACTTTCTCTTACTTTGTGTAGGTACCCTTCCCCAAAGATTTTCAGAGCTATAATGAAGCACTCCCAGGTGCTTTGTTCAGTTAGTCCCTTTTCTTTATCAACAGTAAATACTACAGTGGGACAAAACTGTTTCTGCATGTTGTATCCCCAGCACTTAGCTCAGTATCTAGCACACAGCAGGCTCTTAGCAAATACAAGTTGAATTAATAAATAAGTGATTCTTGTTCTATGCCATAGGGCTTGTGACCAACGGGATAAGATAATGTAATAAATGTACTTTTTCCCCTTTTGGTAGGATTGGCGGGAACTGTGGGTGGATGATGCCATCTGGCGGTTGCTGTTCTCCATGATCCTCTTTGTCATCATGGTTCTCTGGAGACCATCTGCAAACAACCAGAGGTTCTTGGACATTTCTTATTGACACTGCTAACTGTTGAGTGACCATGTTATCAAATAAGGGTGGTTCAGTGGGAGTCAGTGTTTGGGCCATGGCATAAGGTGGGAAGAACACTCACTAGGTCAGGAATCAGTACAATTAGGTTCCTGTCTCAGCTCTCCTATTAATTTGCATTGTGATTTTTGTCATGGGCTTCTTTTCACCAACCTGGGCCTTAGTTTCCTCTTTGAATAATGACAGGAAATTGAACCAACTGATACGAAGTCCCTTCTGTTTCCTACATCTGATAATATGAGTATTTGGGAAAATTAGGGAGGTAGGTAGATTTGATGCTCTTAATGCGAGTTACACCTGCCTAGTATCCAGAAGGAAAGAACAATTTCTATAGTCAGTAGCCCAGTATGCTTCATAACAATAGAGAAGATAAATGAAAACTTACGTGAATTAAAAATCATGTGCTAATTTATTTTGTCCAACTATAGGCAGTTCTGAATTATTTAGGAATTGGCTGTCTTTATTTTTGTGACTATTTGTGCCTTTGTTTTCCTTCTTTTTTTTTCTCCCTTTTGTGCATTTAGACAGTTAAGAGCATGTATTACACAACCACAGCACCAAAAAAGGAAAAGGATGAGATGGTACAGCTAAGCAGCTAATTTTGTAATCATACATTCTAGTAAAAGACTTAGAAAATAAATGACATTCTTTTGCCCCATGAAAACAACCTTGTTTTTTCATACTATTAATTTAACATATGTGTTCCTTGGGAAAAAAGTTAAAAAAGAATCTTATGAAAGAAAATAAAGGAGATGTGAACTCATGCCATTCAGAAGGAGCCTAGACATTCTTACGATCCTCCTTTACATCGATCTGTTGATCTGCTCACTTGTGGGCAAAAGTAGGTTTATGGTTGTGAGTACATGAAACACAGGGGTTTATTCTTGTATTATTTATTAATTATTGTATTGTATACATATTAAACTATAAACCTACTTTTGCCCACCCCTGTATAAAATTTGTCCCTTTCTTCAGTCTTATAAATGTTTTGCTTTACCTCTCCTTTTCTTTTTTTCTCTCGTCTAACTTTGTGCCCACCCCCATAACTCTGTATTACCAGCCTAATGTGATATGTGCTTCCACAGTTTACTCCCTGTTTAAATATGGAGTATTCTTTTGCTCAATAGTGTATTGGTGAAATGCTTTCCAAGACAACTGGTTTAAATTAAACTTAACTATTTTCACAGATGGCATAATTTTACATGATACAAATGTAGTACAGTTGATTAACTTATTTCTCCATTGATGAGCATTTGGACTGTTTCCAGTTGGGGTGGTTAAGGGTCCCAAACCACCCATAGGTTTAGGAGGACTTATGGGACTCAGCATATAGTTTTAGTTGTACTTAGAGTAAAGGTTTTTTTTTATAGCAAAATGATCCGATTAAGAAAAAGACACAGGTGAAATCTAGGAAAATCCATATTTTTTTCCCCTCCTCTGAGGAAGTACACCAAGCGTGCCCTTTTCCTCAGCAACAGAAAGTATACTAGCAATGTTTCTGCTCAGGGAAGCCCATTAGACATTCAGTACTCAGGTTTTTGGGGGGCTTGACACATAAGAACTCTCTACTTAATGTGGACCAAAATTCTGCGTTCCTAGAAGGTAAGCAAAGTTTATTAGAGATTGTATTGTACAGATAGTCTAGGCATAGTGATCCACCTTTATCTGTTAGGGAACAGGTCAAGTGCCAGGTTCCCAGATACCAGCTATGGGACATCCTTATAGGTATCCCTCTCTAAAGGCTTGCTATGTACCTCTTATGCATAGGCGGCATTAAAAATAAGAGTAAGCTACAATGATGTGTTAAGTACTCTTGTATATGTCTATTCTTATGCACTTGAGTAGTCAGTCCCTTGCCCCACTTTTTTTCCCCCATCACACTTACTATCTGTAACTATTAACTATAACTAGAGTTTGTTGATTATCTTGGAACATTTTTATGGTGTTCTTGGTTATAGAAAAACTTAAATATAGAGTCAGATTTGTCTCTTCTTTTCCATGAGTTGTATATTTTCTGTCTTGTTTAAGACATCCTTTCCTAGCTTGACGAAAAGTCATAGTGTTATTTTATAATTTTTTAAAAATTTCAAAATTGAGATTCCATTGATCAAGAATTGAATACTTCTGGTCAAGATGGAGGCATAGGTAAACACGCTTCATGTCCTTGCACAGCCATGAGAAGGATCACAACTAACCTCAAAACAAAAACTCGCAGAGCTGCCAGAAAATCAATCTGTATGGAAGTCCGACACCCAATGATGGGAAGAAATATTCATCCAGATGGGTAGGAGGGACAGAGAGGACATGGTGTGGTGGTGTCAAGGCGGCCAGTGGACCAGGCAGTTCCATATTCACGTGTGGTGGATGAAATCTGGAGGGATACTTTGGGAGCGAGCAATCCCAGACCCAGGCTAGACTGGGGAGCCCAGGGTTCCAGCGCGGACAAAATAAAGCCTCATAAATGCTGGTTGTAAAAACCAGCGGGGATTGGGGTGGCAGGAGAAACTGCTGGTCTCTCGGGAGAGGCCTTTAAAAGGGTCCACAAGGTCCTGGGATGAATGCAAACCCACCCACTCTGGGAACCACCACCAGGGCAGCAGCTAGAGGGGTGCTAGTAACGTGGGAAGGGGGTGAAACAGGGCAAATGCTGAGCAAGCCTCAGTGGCATTGCCCCCTCTCTGATCCCTCCCCAGCATACAGAGCCACAGAGTGGTGAAGCGGATTGCCTCACCCTGGTGAATACCTAAGACTCCACCCCTATACAACTTAACAGGTGTGCTAAGACGGAGTCAAAACAGCTCTACCTAATACACAGAAACAAACACAGGAAAGCTGCCAAATTCAGTAGACAAAGAAATATGGCCCAAATGAAAGAACAAAACAAAACTCAGAAAAAGGACTAAGCAAAATGGAGATAGCCAACATATGAGATGCAGAGTTCAAAACATTGGTGATAAAGATGCTCAGAGAAACCATTGAGTACAGTAAAAGTATAAGGGAAGAAATGAAGGCTACACTAAGTGAAGTAAAGGAAAATCCATAGGGAACAACAGTGAAGGGAAAGAAGCAGGGTTCAAATAAACAATTTGGAACATAAGAAATAAACAACCAGAACAGAATGAAGAAACAAGGATTCAAAAAAAATGAGGAGAGTATAAAAAGACTCTGGGATATCTCCAAATGTACCAACATTTGAATCATAGGGATGCCAGAAGGAGAAGAGGAAGAGCAAGAAATTGAAAACTTACTTGAAAAAATAATGAAAGAAAACTTCCCATCGATTCTTGGCCTTTTGGCTAAGATCAGATGTAGTATCTCTTCTTACCATTTTAGTATCTGATATGTCCTCTATCCAAGAACATTAAATGGATTTTTGGAGGTGGGAGATGGCATGGGAGCTTGTTCTATCCACTCTGCGCATCAACCCACTATTGCAGTACTTCAGGGAACTGTGCACCAAAAAACAGAAAAAAAAAAGAAAACTTCCCTAGTTTGGCAAAGGACATAGACATACAAGTTCAGGAAGCACAGAGGATCCCAAACAAGTTGGACCCAAATAGGACCACACCCAGACACATCTTAATTAAAATGCCAAAGGTTAAAGATAAACAGAGAATCTTAAAAGCAGCAAGAGAAAGCAGAAAGTTATCTATAAAAGAGTTCCTATGAGACTATCAACTGATTTCTCAAAAGAAACTGTGCAGGCTGGAAGGGGCTGGAAAGAAGTATTCAAAGTGATGAAACGCAAGGACCTACAACCAAGAGTACTCTCTCCAGCAAAGTTATCATTTAGAATGGAAGAGCAAATAAGGTGCTTTCCACCCAAGGTAAAAGCTAAAGGAGTTCATCATCACCAAGCTTTTATTATATGAAATGTTACAGGGACCTATTTAAGGAAAAGATCAGAACTATGAACAGTAAAATGACAAGAAACTTAGAACATATCAACAACTAAATCTAAAGAACAAAAACTAAGCAAACAAGTAGAACAGGAAGAGAATCATAGATACAGACATCATTTGGAGAGTTATCAACGGGGAGGGGGAAGGGAGAGAATGGGGGGAAATGTACAAGGATTAAGCAGCATAATTGGTAGGTACAAAATAGACGGGGATGCTAAGAAAAGTATAGGAAATGGAGAAGCCAAAGAATTTATATGTATGACCCATGGACATGAACTTCGGGGGATTGCTGAAGGGAAGAGGGTACTGGGCAGTTGGGAAAGGGGGGGAAAATTAGGACTACTGTAATAGCATAATCAATAATATATACCTTAAAAAAAAAGAATCATTTAACTATAGGTTCTCTATTCAATTGCTCTGATCCTGCATCAGTAGCCCACTTAAATATCTTAGTTTCCTGATTAGTCTTGGTATCTGAAGGGCCTAAACCACCCTCCTCCTCTAATTTTTTTTTTATGTCCTTTGCTATTGTTCTCTTCAATAAAAAATTTACCTTGTTTGTTTAGGAAAAGCTTATCAGATTTTTATTGGAATGTAGTTGAATTAATAGATTAGGATGGATTAGGGAAACCTTGATAATTCCATTTTTGCTATGGTATATCTCCAATTTTTTAGTTCTTTCAATGCTTCAATTACGTTTTACAATTTTATTTAAATGTTTTTTAAATAATTTTATGACTCTTAGGATGCATACTTTATTTATTTTATTTTTAGATTTTATTTATTCATTTCTAGAGAGGGGAAAGGAGGGAGAGAAACATCAGTGGGTGAGAGAAACATCCATTGGTTGCCTCTCGCATGCCCCCCAGCCAGGGACCTGGCCCACAACCCACACATGTGACCTGACTGGGAATCATACCGGCAACCCTTCGATTCACAGGCCAGCATTCAACCCACTGAGCCACACCAGCTGGGGCTTAGGATGCATACTTTAAAAAGAAAAAAACATGAATTTCCGTAGATGTAAGAATGCTATTTTTGTATAATTGTCATATCCATCAACCCTCCTACTTCATTCAGTTCTGATAATTTCTAGGTTTTCTCAGTAGATTGGTTATTAGCTAAAGTAATGAGTGTTATTCCTTTCCAAATAATTTTATTGCCTCATTTCTGAATATCGTATTGAATTGAGGCAGTGAGGGTGGGCCTCCTCATCTTAATTCTCACTTTAAAATAAATGCTTCTCAATTGTCATCATTAACTTTTGATATCTACTCTGAAATTTTGTTAGTTACCCATTAACAAGATACAGGTGTTTCCTATTTTTCCTGACTTACAGAGTTTTGTTTTTTAATCACAGAAGGGAGATTTAAAAACAAGGTAGAATGAAAATAATAGGCAACAGTAAGTACAGAGCAAGTTCAAGGCTAAAGCATTCTGAGAATGACCTGTCTGCCAAGTCTCTTGGATTTTGGAAAGGAAAGATATCTGAGATGTACCCGAGTGGGCTTCATCTTCCCAGTTCCCCACTTGGAAAGAGATTTTAAGTTAACTAAAATACACATGATCACAACTCGATCTCAACTATCAAATTGTTGAAGGCTGAGATTTTAAATTACATGAGAATCTCCTTACCTCTGTGTGATACATATGCTTTAAAATGAACATTTATTGAATGCATACTGTGTGTCAGGTGTTACCTAAGCACTTTTTAAAAAACGATTAAGGAAAGAGGGAGGGAGGGAGAGAAAGCAACATTGGTGTGAGAGTAAAACATCAACCAGTTGTCTCTAGTACATGCCCCAACTGGGAACCAAACCTACAACCCAGGAATGTGCCTGGACCAGGAATCAAACTGCAACCTTGTGGAGGGATGCCCAGCCAACTGAACCACACCAGTCAGGGCACTCTAAGCACTTTTTGAAATGACTTGTTTACTTTTTGCAGAACACCTCTGTGAGTAATGTTCTGTTATCCCCATTTACATATGGGAAAACTGGGGCACAGAGAAAAAGTAATTTGTCTTAAGTCATGGGCATTATGTGGCTGAGACTGCTCTTATAAATGTGGTATTGTCCTGCTTCTCCCTTGATACTACAGGCAATTGAGAGCTTCCTGAAGGGGAAGGATTATTTTATTATTCAGTAAACTAATTTTATGAATGACTATAATTGGGAGCCTCAATAATTAGTCCTATAAAATCTAAATAGTGGAGCAGTTTTTGTAGTTTTCTAATTTTTTTCCTTAATGTTTTCCCTTTGTTCTCTCAGGTTTGCCTTCTCACCATTGTCTGAGGAAGAGGAAGAGGATGAACAAAAGGAGCCTATGCTGAAAGAAAGCTTTGGTAGTGATAAAATATATTGTTTATTTGTGCTTTAAATATTCCTTTCTGGTTTTTAAAAATAGAATAAAGTAAATAGAGTTGACCCTGAACAACCTAGTGGTTAGGGGTGCGAACACCTCATGCAGTTGAAAATTCACGTACAACTTTTGACTCCCCAAAAACTTTACCAATAGCCTACTGTTGACTGGAAAGAAACCTTACTGATAACATAAACAGTCATTTAACACATATTTTGTATGTTGTATGTTGTATTCATACAATAAAGTAAGCTACAGAAAAGACAGTGTTATTAAAATCATAGGATAAAAATACAATTATTTTGTTTATTGAAAAAATATCCATGTATAAGTGGACCCACACTGTTCAAATGCATATTGTTCAAGGGTCAACTGTACATTTTGAGTATCAAAATCAAGATAATTTGATATTATTACATTGCTTATTATTTTACAACTATGTATGTGGTGAAGTTAGGGAGGAGCAAAAATAAGAGCATGAATCTTAAGATGAAGCTATGGTAAATTCTATTAATAATTGAACATTACGTGTCCAGGTTGCTTATTAGAGATGAGCTGAAAATGGGGCTTTGAACTTTGCAGCATAAATGTGAAGATGGAGAAACATCTGTTGTATAATTCAGTGTCAGTAAGCTTAAAATAAAGCTCTGAATTCATTTTTGCAATCATTGTTAGTATATTCACATTGTTAACCAATCTCCTTTTTTTCCTTCTACAGAAGGAATGAAAATGAGAAGTACCAAACAAGAACCAAACGGAAATACTAAAGTAAACAAAGCAGTAAGTATGGCTTCTTTTCTTTTTTGTTTGCTTTGTCTTTGGTGGAGCTCAGCAGTTGCGTACAGGCCTGAATGACTTTCTTTACTTATGCTGTAATTAAGCTTACTTTATAAATCTTTTAATATATTACAGTTACATTTTTAAAAACAGACAAAGCAACTGGTTCTCTCTAGGGCTTACTAATCTTTAACTAGATGATTTGCTACTATGTCCTAAAAGGGACCAGACCAATCTGATGGTTTTGTGTAATGGTTTTCATCAGTGAAGTCATAGCTTCATTAATAACCTAAAGTTTTTTTATATTAAAGATCAGATTTTTTGTCAGTATTTTTTTTCTTTTCTTTTCTTTTGTAGAATTGTACATTTACTCTATTGGGTTGGCCAAAAGATTTATTTAGTTTTTTCTGTAAAATGAAAGACACATTTTTCATTTTCACCCATAACTTTATTGATATGGATATTTTGAGTATGTTGGCCATCTCCTATGTGGTATAACGTTGATTGTTTTCTATTACTGTCTCAATTTGATTACTATCAACTTAAGCTCTTCTACCTGACTGTGGAGCATCATCCAGTGAGAAATCTCCAGCACAAACCTTCGCAAACCACTTTTAACACGTTCGATCAGTCACAGCAACTTCTCTGTACACTGCACAAATCTTTTTTTGCATTTCAGTTGCATTTTTTCCTTTCTTGAAATAATAAAGCACGATATGCCAAAAATGTTACGTATTTTCCATCCTCAATATTAAAATGGCTATACAAAAATTCACGAATTTTGATTGTTTTTTTAAATGTGCGCTGATATGACAGCTGTCACAATACAATCGTAATAAAATTGTTTCGAATAAAGTTAAAGACAACTATTTTCAAATGAAGTTAAAGACAACTAAGCACTACCAGAGCCATCTTACAGAAAAAAAACCAAACTTTTTGGCCAATCCAATAAATTAAGCACTTTATCTCAGTTCTAAGGATCTAAGCTTACATGAAGTGTACACTAGGTACTAGACTCTTGAGCAGAAAGCATTTAACAATGTAGGGCATCATTTTATATTTTGGTTATGTAGTTTTTTAAGTTATTTGACTTTGCTGTTAGCAGCCCCATTAATTATGTGAATGTACTACTTCAGAGTGACAAAAGATTAAAAATTTTGAGACCTCTTTAGATTCTTACTCAAGATCTATTATTTTATGCATTTTTAGTAACAACTGGTACTTGTATGTTCCCAGCAGGAAGATGATTTGAAGTGGGTAGAAGAAAATGTTCCCTCTTCTGTGACAGATGTGTAAGTTTTTGAACCATTACTACCAGAATCCTATTTCAAAGTTAATATTACTTTTATGATTTTAATGAGGGAGGGGCAGAGTATACTAATGAGAATGTTGTAGTTAACTTTAGAAGTCAAAGACAAAAATATTCTTTTAGTTATTCAAAAGAATAATTAAAAACACTAAAAAGATGTTTAAAGATTAGGAATGATATGCAAACAAAAGTAATTGAGATTATTTGTTCAAATGACATTTTTGCTTAGAAAGATTTTGGTATAGATCTTTCCAAAATCACTAGGCTAATTCTTACAGAATTTAAATTTTTTTTATTGCAGCTTACACAATATTATTTTGTATTGCATTTCAAGTGTATGACACAGTGGTCAGACATAGATACACTTCACAAAATGCTCCCCCTGATATTTCTAGTATCCATGTGGCACCATACATAATTACTACAGCATTGACTATATTCTTTATGCTGCATTTTACATCCCCATGACTGCTTTTTAACTATCAATTTGTACTTCTCAATTCCTTCACCTTATTCACCCAGTCCCTCAACCTCCCTCCCTCTAGCAACCATCAGTCTGTCCCCTGTATCTATGAGTCTGTTTCAATTTTGTTTGTTTATTTTTGGAATTTTTGAGTTCCTTTCCATGGCTGTAATTTTATTAAACATTGTAGAAATTTCATTAAACATTTATTAAACATTTGGTCCTACTACAAAACATTTTTTTCCATATAATTTCAGTAATTTTGATTCTTATTTTTAATTTGCTATCTCCTCTGACACCTGCTATGAAACAGACGATAATAAGATACAAATCTTGGTTATCCAAAAAAAGCTTTAAATTGCATTCATTATTCCACTGTCCTTTATGAACTACTTATGACTTTATTTTACATTATTCAATTTGGTATTTTTTTCTTTGCAGAGCACTGCCAGCCCTTCTGGATTCAGACGAGGTTAGTTATCAAATCATGCATAAAATGTGGGTCTGATGACTTAATAGGGAGTCATAAGTTTTCTGTTCAGGGATATTTTATTTATTTGATACAGTAAGAGTATCATTGAAAAGGATGAGAATAGAAATACTTCTATTAGAACTCCGATATTTGAAGGGTTCCGGCCAAGATGGAGGCATAGGTAGATCACGCTTCACTTCCTTGGAAAACCAAAAGAAGGACAACAAATTTAAAAACAAAAAATAACCAGAACTGCCAGAAAATCAAACTGTATGGATGTCCGACAGCCAAGGAGTTAAAGAAGAAACATTCAGACTGGTAGGAGGGGCAGAGGCAGGCAGCCAGGGTGGAGAGGCTGCGTGGCAAGGAGACAGCTGGAGGACCAGGCAGTCCCACATTTGGGTGCAGGTAAACTGGGAGGAACAACTGGGGAATGAGACAGACCGCACAATCCAGGGTTCCAGCACAGGGAAATAAAGCCTCAAAGCCTCTGGAGGGAAAAACCTGTGGTGGTTGTAGCAGCAGGAGAAACTCCCAACCTCTCAGGAGTTCATTGGAGAGACCCACGGGGTCCTAGAACATACACAAATCCAACCACCCTGGAATCAGCACTAGACAGGTCCAGTTTGCTTGTGGGTAGCAGGGGAAATGACTGAAAGCCAGCAGAGAGCCAAACAAGCAGCATTGTTCCCTCTCTCACCCCTGTCTACATACAGTGCCACAATGCAGTGAAGGTATTGCCCTGGCAAATACCTAAGACTCTGCTTTTACAATGTAACATGTTCACAAGATGAAGAAATATGGTCCAAATGAAAGGATAGATCAAAACTCCAGAAAAAGAACTAAGCAATGAGGAGATAGCCAGCCTGTTGGATGCAGAGTTCAAAAATCAGGATGCTTACAGAAATGATTGAGTATGGTTGCAAAATGGAGGAAAAAGTGAAGGCTATGCAAAGTGAAATAAAGAAAAATATACAGGGAACCAACAATTAAGGGAGGGAAACCAGGATTCAAATCAGCAAGTTGAAACGGAAGGAAGAAATAAACATTCAACCAGAACAGAATAAAGACACAGGAATTCAAAGAAAGGAGAGGCTGAGGTATCCCTGGGACAACTTTAAACAACCCAACATCTGAATCATATTGAATCATAGGGGTGCCAGAAGGAGAAGAGGGAGAGCAAGAAATTGAAAACTTATATGAAAAAATGATGAAGGAGAACTTCCCCAAGTTGGCTAAGGGACTAGACATGCCAAGTCCAGGATGCTCAGACAGCCCCAAAGAAGCTGGATCCAAGAAGAAACACACCAAGACACATGATAACTAAGTCACCCAAGATTAAAGATAAGGAGAGAATCTTAAAAGCAGCTAGAGAAAAGGAGACAGTTACCTACAAAGGAGTTCCCATAAGACACTCAGCTGATTTCTCAAAAGAAACCTTACAGGCAAGAAGGGGCTGGAAGGAAGTAATTGAAATCATGAAAGGCAAGGACCTACATCCAAGATTATTTAGAATGGAAGGACAGAAAAATTGCTTCCCAGATAAGGTTAAAGTTAAAGGGGTTCATCACCACCAAGCCCTTATTATATGAAATATTAAAGGGACTTGTCTAAGAAAAATAAAAAAACTACGAACAGTGAAATGACAACAAACAACTATCAACAACTGAACATAAACAGAAGCTAAGTAAGTAACTAGAACAGAATCACAGAAATGGAGATCACATAGAGGATTATCAATGGGGAGGGGGAGAAAGTGGGAAAAATAGGGAATAAGAAGCATAATTGGTAGGCACAAAATAGAGAAGGGAGTGTTAAGGAAAGTATAGCAAATAGAGAAGCCAAAGAACTTGTATGTACAACCCATGGATATGAACTGGGTAGGAGGGGCAGTTTTGAAGGGAGGGGAGGTGCAGGGCAGAGGGTGAGAAGGGGAGAAAAAAATGGGACAACTGTAATAGCATAATCAATAAAATATACTTTTAAAAAAACTCAGATATTTAAGAATGTTTACTTTCTGCATATTTCCCCCTTTTCCAAAGTTATGTGGTGATATTTGAGAATGCCTTTTTTAAGTTTGGGTAGCAGATATGTACTGTCCCACAGTCTAGTACCTTTGACTTGAAGAAATTCAGATTTACCCCTTAACCTAGGCAAATATAATAAAGGGAATGAGAAAGGACTATCATAGACCAAAGCAAAATACAAACTAAGTTACCTGTTATTCAAAGTTACCTGTATTACTATCTTCTTCAGATGCTAAGGATTATAATTACTACTGGTAATGCTTGTGCTGAGTTTTAATCTTTTTATATGCATCCTTACAGTTCATCTGGAAGGCTTCACATTGAAGTCTTAAGTAAGAATTGCAGTCTGCATTAATGGGAGCTAGTTCTGTACATGTTCTGAATGTTAAATTTCAGAAAGCCTTTGAGCGCACCAAAAAATTATGGTCAAAGACACATAAAATGACCATCCTAATGATTCCAAGAGCAAAGTGTTAACTGTATATGCATTATTGTGCAACAGATCTCTGGAATTCTTTCATCAATGTAATTTTAATGAGTATATGATATTTCACTATAAGGATATAGCATAGTTTGTTTACACAGTTTTGTTTTTGGACACAATTTTTTTAGTATTTTATAATTCTGAGTGTTGCAGTAGAAATCCTTGTTTCTAAGTCTTTGCCCATATCCTTGACTATTTTTTCAAGTTAAATTCCTGAATCAGGGGAGGTACACATTTTTATTAAAGCTTAGGCTTTAGTAACTATTTGTTTAATCATCTTGATTGACTAAAACCTTTTGATTTGTTATTTGATGTATGGAAGACTAAAGATTTTTCATCTTTTCCTTAAAAGATTTTATTTATTTTTAGAGAGATGGGCGGTAGGGAGAAAGAAAGGGAGAAAAACATTGATGTGTGAGAGAAACATCGACTGGTTGCCCCTTGCGTGCCCCCAACTGGGGACCTGGCCCACAACACAGGCATATGCCCTGACTGAGAATCAAACCAGTGACCTTTTGCTCCATAGGCCAACGCTCAATCAATTGAGCCACACCAGCCAGGGCAAAACTAGAGATTTTGATTCAGTTAATCTTGTGTGGGACCTGGACATAGATCTACCTTTCAAAACCCTCATAGATGATTAGGAACCATCTCTCTTAATTTTTCATGAACATAAACAAGTACTTGTAGAAAATATGTGTGTACATCATCTATGTAGAAGATATTTGGAATGCAGACCATTTAAAATTAATGTATTTTAAATAAACCTTTTTTCCCCCCCCCAAGGAACGAATGATCACACACTTTGAAAGATCCAAAATGGAGTAGAGTGGGAAGATGTGCAGTTGAAGATGGCTAGTATCTGGGAAGAGATCAGCTTCTGTCAATCTTCTACACTGCTCCATGGAATTAAAGGAGGCAATGACATCCTGATCTGTTCCTTGATCTTTGTGCATTGGAGCTGGCCGGAGGGGTCAGAACTAGGAGAACATCTTATTGAAAACAAGTCCATAGGAAGAGAAAAATCTACAAGTTTCTTATGTACAACATTGATGCCCCGTTCCCTCCTATACCCTGACATGGATGTTTATGCAACTTACGTGTGTTGTTCCTGAACCTTCTATGATGTTTAAATTGTTTAATTTGTCAAACTAAAAACTTTAACATCTTCATAAGGACTGTTACATCAAAACCATAATATGTAATCTCCAGGAGCAACTGCCTGTAATTTTTATTTATTTAGGGAGTTATATAGGTGATGGGAGAAATTGTTAATTATCTTGCCATTTCCTAGGAAGCCAAGGTTACAACTTGCAGAGGTAATTTTGAGAAAAATATATCCTGACTTAAGGAGCCATGTTTCTATCAGTGATTAAAAGAAAGAAAAAGGGGGAGAGAAAGAAACTGTTACAGTGTAATTCAGATCATTTAAAAAAGCAAAATCAAGTGCAATTTTGTTTACAAAAGGTGTATATTAAAGATTTTTCTATTTGAGATGTACTTTAGAGAGAAATATTAGCTTAACTCTTGACATCTGCTATTGTGATACATCCCATTGCTGGCAATGTGGTGCACACTCCAGAACTTTTAACTACTGTTTTGTAAGCCTCCAAGGCAGAATTGCAGAGTCGTAGACAATGCTTTGTTTGCCTTCATGCCATTCACTGGGTGTTGTATTAGATGCAGAGAGGCACTCCATCTAAGTGCTTGTGAGTGAGCACCCTAAGTACTGTGATTCTTCAGAAGCAGGAGCTCATACAAAGGAAACTGGTCCTTCTAGCTTAAAATTTTCCTGCATGAGGTAGTATGGAGGCCCTGGACTGCTGCTCATTCTTTAGGAATCAACTGTTCTTGTATCTGGTGTTGGTTTAGAGACTGTTTATAAGAGACATCACAAGGTGATGGGATTCATTTGATACACTATATTTCTGTTTGAATGGTTTTGTCTACTTTTGCCTTCCCAAAAGTTTTGTTCTACATAGAAGTTCATGCCATTTTTTAATATAAAAAAAATTTTAACAAAATTATTGTGTTTTTCTCTTTTCTCAGATTCTCAGATTTTCTCGACCTTTCTCCCAGACTCTCCCATGGGAATTTTCCTTCCATGGTTTTTATTCTATATCATCTTATCTGTTGAAACCAATAACCACACAACCACAGTCTTCACTAACTCATAGTGAAAGTATTTATGTAACATTTCTCTAAAGCTATTTGCTGTGGTGATTTTTTTTTCTAAGTCACTTAGTATCTTTAAGGAACCGTATGAGGAACTGACTATATTCTCAGGTTAATCCGTTAGCAAAGGGCTGTTGTAACTGTTATATGCTTCTGTTCTTTAATAGTAAAACTCAGCAGGTGAGTAATAGAGTGCTGTAGGATAGTTGGTTAAATATTTTTTGAAGCTGGTTAGATGTCAACTTGAGACCAGGGGGAAAAAAGCTATTGTGTAAGCAGGAGTTTATAGTATAAACTCTGTAGCCTGGGGCTTGATAATTCTTTCTGCTTTTTCTTAAGGCTTGTTATGTTACTATGATTGTATATATATAGTGTGCCACTTTTTAAGAAGAGGTTCAGAAGGAATTTATAGTATAACATTGGCCTGTTACCTTATAGTTTTCATTGCTTATTTTAGTCTTGGTCCTTGGTACTGGAGCTGCAAGGTGTTATTAGGCCTTCTTGCAACACAGCAGCTGGCAATTCTAAATTTTCAAGGCATTTGCTTTCTATGGTAAAAATCAGATATAAGACTTGTTCAGCCATTTTTGTGCTTCTTACTACTTGAAAATACTTCATTTGATTATCAGAAACAGCATTTGGTAAAGATAGGACAATATTCCTAATTTACAGATGAAGAAACTGACATTGTGTAAAAAACTTGTGACCATTGTGTAAAAAACTTGTGACCAGCCCCATTTTTTTACTATCATAGATTCACCCTTTTTCTTTTTCATTTTTGCTTTAAACCAGTATGCTTAATTTTATGACACACCTGCAGGGGTTTTTTTTTTTGTGGGTAAATTGCCAGATACTGATAATTCTTGCAGTGGTTCTCACTTTTAAGTGCATGGACTCACCTTGGGAACTTAATAAAACAGGCTGCTGGGAAGAATTTTCGATGGTGTAGGGCTGGAATGAGGCCTGAGACTTCACATTTCTAACAAGTTCCCAGGTGAAGCTGATGGTCTAGGGTCCACCTTTTGAGAACCACAGCCTTGGAACAACCTTTAAAATCTAAGGGTAAGGCTGTGATTATAATAGTAATACTAAAACTATAGAGTGCTAAATGTGTCAGTTGTTGCTAAGCGCTCACAACGCTAGGTCGGTAGAGGACACTGCCATCCTTTTGCAGATAAGGAAATTTAAGTCCTAAGATTACATTTCTTAAATGCTACAGCTAACTTCCTGAATGGCATATCTCCATCCCAGGTCCGACGCCAAAGCCCGAATTCTTTAACCATCACACTACATTTCCTAAGACAGCTCTAAGATTATGATCTTTTTCCCTCCTTGTTATGTCCCTGGCTACTCCACCACAGAAAAGCTGTGGGCCTAGGACGAAACGGGAACCCAAGCATTACTGCATTCCTTGGAAGAGGTTCGAAGAGCCGGGCGGAAGGGGCGGGGCTTTCGCTGCGGAAGGGGTGGGCTTAGGCCAGCAGGAAGTCCGGTGTTGATGATGGCTCTGTTACCTACGGGCCTGTAGTTACGATATCTGACCAGATGCTCGTCGGCCCTTACTGTGGTTCCCTGTTCCCGAGCCCGGCCCGAGCGATTCTCTGCTCGCCGCTATGCACGACGCCTTCGAACCGGTGCCGATCCTAGAAAAGCTGCCTCTGCAGATCGACTGTTTGGCTGCATGGGGTGAGCCGAAAAACCGAGGGGCTGCGGTGGGGCCTGGCAACGCGGGAGCGGCCCGGACCTATTACAAGGCTGGCGAAGTGGACTGGCGTCTGGCCGACAGGAAACTGGGACAAACGAGTGCAGAGTATTGTAGAAAGCGAGGGCGGTGGGGCTCTTTGGCCGATCTCAGGGACCCAAGCACTTTAGGGACGGTATACCTGGCCTTGCTCTTGGTGCAGAGTTGGAGGTTGAGCTTTCCTCATTAATTGTGCTCAGCTTTGGCTTATTTCGATTACCAAGAAGTCTTTAGTTTGGAGACACAAGCAGTGGGAAGTTTTCAGCCTGCCAGGGACTCGAACTTACCCAGAAGATGTGTTGTACTGGTTTGGCGGAGGAGGTGAGGGTGGGGGTGAGATTGAACAAGTTAACAACATATGCCTTTTTCCCTTAGTGATTGCTCATTGTTCACTTCTCATTGTAGGTAACTCATATTGTTACTGTAAACTCTTAATCTAGCCCAGTGATTTTCAGCTGGTGTGCCACAAGAATTTAAAAAATATGCAATATCTATTTAGGGGCACTGACCTCTTATCCTTAGATTGTCAAATAAAAAAAGAATGACAACAGCCAACACAACAATAGCCATCCCCTGTGAATGAATAGAAAGTATACCTATATTTTTCTCAGATTGGCAAAAAACATTTTTTGCTGTGCCACAGAATTTTAGTAATTTATGTGTTCTATATGAGGAAAAAGGTTGAAAATTGCTGACTAGCCAAATGGCTGATTGTCTTATATTCAAGAGACCAAGTTACCTAGCTCTGTAGATATAAGAGCATCATTCCAGCCTGTCATGAAATTTAACCCATAAAAATTTGCATAATCCCCTTGGGATTGGCCAGGGACAGACATCTCTTATCTCTTGTATACTGCTGAATACAAAAGGTTTTAAGGGTCTAAACTTTGACTCTAATCTATGAACATTATGATCTTATCTATAACTGGTTGTGTCTAATAGCCACCAAAGACCAAACAAATAATTTCAATCTTTCCTGTTAATGTCCAGGTACTAGAAATCAAGGGCCATAAAAACGTGGTTCAGAACCCTAAATCAGATCTTACAGTGAGCTAAGTCCTTGTGATGGGCCTGGTGGAATGTTGCTGGTGGCTGGCATCATATGCATTATCTGTGGACAGTGCCATCCAGTCAGCCTTGCAGAGTTCTTCCCAGCCTCTTCAATAGAGTGCTTTCACTATAGGTCTTCATGTAAATGTACACCCCTCCTGCCATTAGCAGCCCTGGGGCTCTTTAAAATCACATCTTCATAGTAAGCTGTCCTAGTCCTTTGGGTTAAAGAGAGAGCCCTGCTTCCTCCAGATATCTCAAGGAAGTCTCCATTTTCTGTCATTAAATGCTCTCAGTAAGAATTAAAAATAGAGGAGAAAAAACTTTAAAAATGAAAGATCCAACACTGCACAAAGGGACTCATTCTTCATCAAATATGTATTAAGTGCCTACATAGATCAGTCTCTCTGCTAGGGACAGGAATACTATAAGGATGAGTAAGACGCAGTGCCAGTACCTGTGCTTCTAGGACACAGAGTGGAAGATAAAGACATATGAACAGATTATGATACACGATAAATGATACTAGAGACATATGCTGCCTATTAGGGAAACAGGGAGGAAGGGTACCCAACTGCCTAGGACATATGCTTCTGAAAAGGATGCGTGCTGCCACTTACCACACTCCCATTTACCCTGTCACAGTGCTTGACTTTGATACCCTGTGGACCTAGTAGGACACATATCTCAGCCTCTTGCACCAACTCCACTTTGTCACAGTAAAGATTCCCTGTACTTGTGCTTTTCAGGAAGACAGTTTTGTAATGGAATGTAGCTTTTGACCTGCCTTGATCTCCCACCAAATGGGAGAAATGCCTGTTGCCTACTAGGAAGCTGTCGTAGGTATTGGGCTACAAGAGGCCATTTACCACCTCCTGCCTGAAAACTACTTTATTTTTAGACTTAAGCAACAATAAATATTATTCCTTCTAGTCATTACCCCCTTTACCTGACATTCATCCAGGAACCTCCAGGATTCAGATCATGCAGGGCCAGACAATATTTCAGTGGAAGATGTTGAGACATCATAGTCTGTCTCTTGGGAAATGGAAATGAAGAGGGTACTCATGATAATGATTTCTCCCTAAATTCCTGAGAATCCAGCTGCCTTTTAAGCATCTTTGTTTCGAGTGTCTAGTAACATGGCCAGAACAGTTCTTGATGATTACACTCTCCTAAAACATACCTATCCACACCTCCACACCTCCACCCCCCACCCACCTACATCCCATAATCTCAGCAAATGGCAATTGTTTATCCATCTGGCTAAGGCCAAAAGCCTTGGAATCATTCTTGACTTCTCTTTTTCTCTTATACCCCACATTCAATCCATCAGCAGATCTTGTCTGTTCCACCTCCAGAATAAATCCAGAATCCAGTCATTGCTTTCTACTTTTTTGACTCTTGATAAGCTTACTATCCTCTCTCATCCAAATTACTGTAATAGTCTTACTATTCATCCTGTGCTTGCTCTTGTGCCATTTTCACATTTTTTTTATCTACATAGAGGTGGAGTAAGCCTTTGAAAACATAATCTAATCACATCTCTTTCTCCTCAAAGCCCTTCAGTAGCTTCCCATCATACCTAGAAGTTCCAGAGTCCTTACCATTGCTGGCTACACCTGACATGATCCGGCCTCTGGTTGCTTCTCTGCCATTATCTCCTATGCTCTTACCCCTTGCAGCTCTCTGGTACTACTCACACAGCCTTTCTTCCGTGAACACACAATGCCCTTACCTACCTCAGGGCCTTTGTACTTACACTGTTTCCTCTGCCTGGCACTCTCTTGCCTTAAATATTTCATGGCTCGTTCCTCATTTCATTCAGGTCTCTGCTGAAATGTCACATAAATCAGCAATACCTCCCCTAACTATTCTCACTCCCTGTTAGAAAATAAATTTCTTCAGAATAGGAACTTTGTTTTTTATATTGCTTTATTTGCTGTTCCTAGAATAGTTCCAGAGTCCTAATGGGTATCCATTGAGTATTTGTTTAACTAATGAATAATATTAATGGCAATAGCTTCTATTTATTAAGTGCTAATCATATAGAGCTTTTATAAAATAATAGCCACATTTTGCAGAGGAAGAGCATGAGAATTTTAAGTAAATTTTCCAAGGTCATGTAAATTATGTCTGATTCTAGAGCCTGGTTCCCAAACTTTAATATATATTCAGATCCTGTTAAAAAATGCAGATTTGTGTGTGTTATCTGTATGTGCATATACACAATCATATTTGCTTATATTATCCAA
The DNA here is from genome assembly GCF_021234165.1 of Pteronotus mesoamericanus. Taxonomy (NCBI): domain Eukaryota; kingdom Metazoa; phylum Chordata; class Mammalia; order Chiroptera; family Mormoopidae; genus Pteronotus; species Pteronotus mesoamericanus. The sequence continues at coordinate 22,551,495 of NW_026555065.1, forward strand.
AGAAACAATGGAAATATAGATCACGGACTACTAAAATGCTTACCAATAGCAGAAGGGAGAGAACAGGGTAGAGTGGACAAGGATGGAAGCTAGATTTCTCACAGTTTTAGCTTTGGAACTAATAAATGTCTCATATAATTTGTAAGTGCAAATTTCAGGGCACCACTGCAGAATCATTGACTCAGGATCTCTGGGAGCAGGGCTCAGGAATGTGCATTTTTAATTAGTCCAAGTGATTCTAATGTGGCTAATTAGGGCCTTACGCTTTGAGAAACACTGTTCTTTGCCCTATTACCGAACGAAGGGAAGTGACCACAAGCTTATTCCCTGCAGTGGCCAGCATTGGACCAGCAATGGAATTGTTTATCACATAAGGTTGGATTGGGTGTACGGCAGGACAGAGCTTCAGTGGGGTAATTATGAGCAATAAGGGCCAGCCTCACTCACTTCCTTGGAGGGCTCAAGTCCAACCTTGTGGCTCAGAATTAGGCTGTCAGGAATTTTCTAGGGCTGACTCTCATTTGTTTATGTGTGTTACTCATCTGTGCAGTGTGTTCCACTTTCTGATATACAGTGTTGAGCCTCAGAAAGGACTGTTTACCCTGTGCTGTACCTTCTATGCAGGCTTCTCTTTGTGTTTTGCATGTACAGCAGTGTTACATGATGACATGTCATAGAATGTGAAGGCCCAGTGTGGCTCAGGTCCTCTGGCCACCTGAGCCCCCACTGACTTCTGTAACCAAAGCAAGCCTCTTCCGGGTTCTGTGCTGTTTCTACATTTTCCTTATGACTTTGAAGTTTAGGAATGAGTATGTGTATGGTGCTTTTACTACTTAAAGGAAAGTTGTGACAATACTTTGCATATATGATAAAGGCATCTTTTTTCTCAGCACCTCCAAACGAAAGCTTGAAAAGGGTGAAATAAAATTTCAATTAAAATTTTAAAAAACAGCCCTGGCTGGTTTGGCTCAGTGGATTGAGTGCTGGCCTGCAAATCGAAAGGTCGCTGGTTCAATTCCCAGTCAGGACACATGCCTGGGTTGTGGGCCAGGTTCCCAATAGGGGGCGCATGAGAGGCAACCACACATTCATGTTTCTCTCCCTCCTTTTCCCCCTCCTTTTCCCTCTGTCTAAAAATAAATAAATAAAATTTTTAATTTTAAAAAACATTTTCAGTGAACTTATCTGATTCCATTTTATGACCAGTACAGTAGACATTTGAAAAAAAATCTGTTGACAAATAAATATTTGAATAAAAATGAAAAATAGGCTCTCATGTGTCTTGCTTACCAGTTTGACTTCACATTGTGGTAGTGCAGCTTCATGAGAATTCAAGCCCCAGTGGAACATCATCAGAGATCTGCTGTAAGGTAACTGACAGCAAACCTGGAAGAACATGTGGAGTGAGACCAGGCCGTCACAGGGGTCCCTGGAGAGACTATGGGAGAGGGCTGTTGGGAGGTACCTTGTAGAGGTAGAATTGATAGGCCTTCCTTGCAGACCTGGTAGAAGTTGAGGCTGTTAAAAGAGATAAAAGCAGGATCTGGCAGAGGTTTGAGGGCACAGTAGAGAGGAAGGATAGGGAGGAAGGTGAATATATGTTGGCCTTTTGGTTATGGATTTTTATGTATAAGAATTGTTTTTTAAATTCCCGCTTCATTGTATTTATATTTGAAATAGCAGGTATTCTAAAAATCAACTTTAATATTACCAATTGCTTGATTCCGGGATGTCTAAACAATCTCTTTCACAAAGCAAGCATTGTAAGCTGAATTTTTCCCCCTATATTCTGCTCCAGCATAAATCTCCAGCATTCCATTAGAGCCAGTGTTATTTCTAATTTCTACTTATGTCATTAAGAGCACACAGTATCTTATTTTCTGTTTCCTGCCTTTGCTTTAAAATACAAAACAAAAGAAGACAGAATCATTTTTTCTGGAAGGCTAAGAACATCAACCTGGAGGAATGTTCCTGAGGTGGCTCCTAACTTGTTTTTATAACTAACCACTGCCTTCCAGACAACCTCTGGCCCACAACCATTCTTTTGATGCAGAATGTCCCATTAAATGTGTCGCAGCGTGTGGTTAGATCCTGACTCTCCCATGCACATCTTACTACATGTGTAAGTAGACACCTTATCTCCAAGGCCCCAACTCCCTCATCTATAAAATGGGAGTTTATGAAAACAACGTATTTTAAAAGCTAGTTGTGAGGACTAATGAAATAACATATGATATGTGCTTAGTATTTCCTCAAATACAATGCATGCTCAGTGTAGTTTATCTGTTTGTACCATTATCTAATATTTTATAAAGGAGCGAGGGAGTGTCTGACCTCTGTATAGGATTAGAAAGTTGAGGAAGTATCTGTAAGTGCTTAACTTCTCTTAATGAGTTAATATAAATTGGTCAGGGTAATTATTTAAACTCTTTTGGAACCTCTTTCCTTTTAGTGTAGACCAGTGTCTCCCAAAATTGTGGCCCCTGACCAACAGCATCAGCGTCACCTGGGAACTTGTTAGAAATGCAAGCTCCAAGGCCCACTTTCAGACCTATTGAGTAAGAAACAGGTCAGGGCCCAGCAATCTGTTTTAACAAACCCTCAAATAATTCTGGTACACACCAAAGTTTAAGAACCACAGGGCTCGACCTTTTCTTTCTCTCTCTCTCTCTCTTTTTTTTTTTTTTTATGAGAGGGAGAGAAGAAAGAGTGGGGGAGAGACAGAAACATCTATTTGTTATTCTGCTTTTTTTTTTTTATCATTCATTGGTTGATTGTTGTATGTGCCCTCACTGGGGATTGAACCACAACCTTAGCATATGGGGACAACGTTCTAACCAACTGAGCTACCTAGCCAGGGCTTCAACCATCTGTTAATAAGAGCTTATTAAAATGTAATTCACATACCATACAGTCCACCCACTTAAAAATGTAAAATTCAGTGGTTTTAGTATGTTCACAGTGTTGTGCAAGTATATAGCCACACGGCCTGATTTTAGAACATTTTTATCACCCTAAAAAGAAACCCCAAACCCATTAATATTTATTTCCCATTTCCCCCCAACTCACCGGTCCTAGGTAACCACTAATCTTTCTGTCTCTATAGATTTGCCTATTCTGGAAATTTCATGTAAATAGAATCGTACAATATGTAGCCTTTTTTGTCTGGCTTCTTTCATTTAGCATAATGTCAGGTTCATCCCTGATGTATCAGCACTGTTTTTTTTAATAGCGGGCTAATATCCCATTGTATGGATATGCCACATTTTGTTTATCCATCAGTGGATGGACATCTGGGTTGTTTCCACTTTTGGCTATTGGAAATGATGGTTCTATGAACATTTGTAACAAGTTTTTGTGTGGACATATGTATATGCCCAGGGATGGAATTGTTAAGACATGTAGTGACTCTATGTTTAGTCTTTTGAGGAACTGCCAGACTGTTTTCTAGAGTGACTGTACCACTTTATATTCCTGCCAATAATGTGTGAGGGTTTCAATTTATTCCTGTCTTTATTATCCACACTTGTTATTATCTGCTAGACCATATTTTGATATAATGAATTCCATAAGCTTACTATACTATTTTCCCTAAAGTTAAATCATTAATTTTCACAGGGTGCCTTTTAGTTGTTATTTCTGAGATTAGATACCTAGTTTCATGTTTATAGTACCCATTTTATGATTTTACAAACTTCAATGATATTTTTGGTCAGTTTAATTTTGAAGCAATGAAACCAAGGACATTTTTTATTCTGTAATGTCTAGTCTAGTAATTGTTGAATAAGTGTGTTGTGTTTTTGATTAGTTGATTCCCAAATATTTCTTGACTATAAACATTCTTTGGCTTTGCACAACACCTTCTATCAAAAAGAACTCACTTTCTTGACCCTTTGATTCTGATTAAAACCTTGAAATAAAGAAATGGGATCTAACTAAAGCTGATGTTTCTCACAGCTCTTTTCTTTTCCAGAGGAATGGCTTCTTGTTGGAACCAAACAAGGACATCTTCTTCTTTATAGGATCCGGAAGGACGTTGGTAAGTGGCAACTTTTCAGAACTGAGAAAGAAATGGCTTACTATACATGCCAGGAAAAAAAAAAAAAAGTTTTGGTAGTTGGCTAGTATACAACTGTGAAATCAGTGATTTCTGGACACTTGAAAGAGTGACTGGGGGAGTGGGAGTAGCCCAGTGGGAAAGTGGGGAGAAGCGTGTGAGAATCTCTACGGTTTTGTGGGTTTTTTTTCAGACTATGTGCCCATATGCCCATGGGGATGGGGGCGGGGAGGCGGTTGTGCGGGAATAGATGTTCCTCCTCTCAGTTTTTGGGGACTCACTGCCAGAAATAAGAAATATTGCTTATGGGAATAAGATTTTTTTCCTGTAAATAATGTACTAGAGAAAAAATTAGGAACCATTGATTTAAAAGACCTTATTCACTTAAGAGGGGTGGACTAGGAGAGAAAAGACCTGGGCTTGAGTGCAGCTTTACTCCTCTTACCACTTGACTGAGGGGGCCCTTTCCACTGTCGTTTTTCTCTTCCGTGAACTATCTTTTTCTCACAAATTCGTCGGGGTCAGATGCAGTGAAATATTTGAAAGAACTTTAAAAACTAAACTTCTAATCAAATGTGACCTTGTCGGTAAAAATGTAGAATAGTAACTAAAAAATATGTGAAATTTATTCTGTTTGAGTACGCTCTAACACAAAAAAGCACCTCATTTCCTTTTCCTAATTTTATTTCTATGCTTTCTTTATGGAAAATTGCTATGTTTGGATATTATGCCCTAGAGCTTTAAGTCTGTGGAAATCTGCCGTTAATGCCACAGTAGATTGAACCACATGAAATTGTCATTATTGAACCATATTAGGAAAAAAAGTTTCATAGCTTTCAACCTAATAAATAACTTTCTACAGTGAATAGCTTAAGGAAAAGTGGAAATAGAGCCTTCTCTTTAGAACCTGGAGCAAAGAAAGGTAACACTGGGGGGAAAGAGCATCTTACTAGTGTAGGGAAGATGAAAAATTCTTTTTCCCAGTACTCATTTTAGGTTCATTGGCTAGGGATGTGTAAACTAGACTGACAAAAGACAGACTAACAAGAGAAGAATAAGTAGAGGTTTATTACTGTGAGCACTCAGGCGTGATTAGAGCCTGGACCTCTGTGTCATCCTAATAAACAAACTGTAATTTTTTAGAGAAGTGACCAAAGGAAAAGGACTTTGAATTTTTAGAGTGGCCATTTGTGGGAAGGCAAACATGTGGGGGAGCTAACTGGAGATGGGCGTGTCAGCCTCTGGGCTGACAAGGGTCACCTTATAAGAGTAGGGAAGGAGAAAAATTCTGTCCTCCCTGATAGACAGGAGAGGAGGGGAGAGGGGGAGGTAGAGGAGAGACAGTTTTGTAAATTTATGTCCTGCTTTTAGGCAGATTGGAAGAGAGCAGAGAGAGCTTTTCTTATGTCTGCTTCTTAGTTGCCTTCAGCTCAAATTAATTCTTAAGCCAAAGTACAATAGGAAGTGGAAGACACCTGGTCAGGTTTTGTGGTAAGGTAAGAAGAGAAACCAGAAGTTCAAAACAGAGGGTTTATTGCATTTCTAAGTGTTTCAGCTATGCTTTAAATCAGGAGTCAGCAGACTTGTTCCAGAAAGGACCAAATAGTAAATATTTTAGGCTTTGCAGGCCATAAGATCTCTGCTGTGATCACCCAGCTCTGCTGCTGTAGCAAATGGGCAGACATAGACAGTATGTTAATGAAGAGGTGTGGCTATGTTTCAATAAAACTTCATTTATGAAAACATGTCAAGGGCTGGATTGGACCCATGAGCAGTGCTTTGCTGGCCCTTTTTTAAATTTTTAGTTCTGAACTAGATTATTTGCATTCTTTGACGTCTACCCTGTCTATAATTTGAAAATTAAGCTTGCCTTGGATTTTATTCAGCATTCAACAGCTATGTTTTGACTGTCTACTTTGGGCTCAGATACTGTGCAGGATAGGGATGTGAGATCCTAATGTTCTCTTCCTCTGATTGATAATCAGTTCTTTGTACCATCACATACTAAATACTACACTAGAGCGATTTGTTTATATACCACTTCTGTATACATGGTGAGAAATTGAAAATTAGACTATAAAAATATGTCTTTCAACCTAATATAGATTCAGACTCATAATATTAGTGTTAATCCCACTCGGAACACTGGTGGTGACTGTTCCTTGCCTTGTGATCAGTTCACCATGGACTTTATTCCTGGGCCTCAGTTTCCCATAGGCAACTTGAGTAGCAATATTAACCTACCTTAGACTATTAGGAAATCAACCTTTGATTAGGAACTTTACTTCTTCCTGTATTCTTAGAGAGCAATTTAATTCTGGCCTAGCTCTGGTCTGTTTATGGGCCAGAAATAGACCCGGGACTCTGTGAATCAGCCATAGAACTAACTAGATTTCTAAATTTGAGATATCCCAAACCTGGATAGGTCTGCAACTAGACTGTCTTTCTGAGCAAAGGGAGTAGGTAATAAGATGTCATGGAAGGACTAGGATTAAGGGCATCTGCTTCTCTTCTGACCTGAGACATCTCCTTTGAGCTCAGAAAAGCCTCTCAGCCTCATTCTACTCATGTTTTAAAACGAAGGGGTTAGATTGTTTCCCATACAGTCTTCGCTTTAGGTTTGCTTCAATGGCGTTGTTTGCCTAGAGCAATGGTTCTCAAAGTGTGGTCCCCAAGATCCTTGCATAGGATCTACAAGGTCAAAACTAAGTTCACAGTAACACTAAAACATTGTTTTTTCTTTCACTGACAAATACTGACATTTGCACCAATGGCACAAAAGTAACAGCAGCTAAAACTGCTGGCCCCTTCGCACAAGATCCAGACAGTGGCGGCAAACTCGTGCGTGCCGACCTGTCCTGGCGGTTGTGTAGTCCTCCAGCAGGCACTCACAGGTGGTTTTGGTTTTGTTAAAGCCAGTTTCACGTAAGAATGTTCTTTGTGAGGAGGTAAAAATTATTAATTTTATTATATCTTGACCTTTGAGAACATGTCTTTTTAATAATCTCGGCGATGTAATGGGAAGTTCACATAAAGCTCTTCTGCTAGGTGCCAAGGCATAAAGCACTGTAGCCGCCTCAGTTTGGAAAAGTACTTGTGTGTTTGAGTTATGAGCCAAACTGGCCACTTTTATTTTGTCATGGAGCATCATTTCTGCTTAGAAGAATGGCAGACAATCTATGGTTTTTCAGACCACTTGGGCATTTGGTAGATATTTTCTCAAAAATGAACGAAAAGAGTGTGTCACTTCAAAGAAAACAACAGGCAGTTTTTGTTGCTAATGATAAAGTTAGGGCTTTCAAGAGAAAATTAGAATTGTGGAAAACTTGTATCCACCCTCATGAGCTTGACGGCTTCTCAATACTAAAGATTTTTCTGATGAGGTTATGGAGGGATCATGAGTGTGAGGGGTTTTTTTTTTTTGTTTGTTTGTTTTAATATGTCTTGTAAAGAAGTATGCTGGCATTGAAAACTCTGCATACCCCAGTGAACCAATGTTTTACAGTGCATAAAATTTCTAAATCATGAGTAAAAGATCCATTGAAAGTGTAAGATAGACCAATGGACTTTAACAGAAAAGTTCATTAATAGGTTTCATATTTCACACTGTAAGAAACTTCATTTGTCAAGTTTTGGTAGTGTCTCAGAAAAGATGATCCACAATTATCTGGAAAAACTATTAAAATATTCTTCCCTTGTCTGACTCTATGCCCATGTGAGAACAGATTTTTGTCCTACACGTCAACCAAAACAGTGTATCAGAACAGATTTAATGCAGAAGCAGATGTGAGAGTCCAGCTGTCTTCTATTAATCCAGACATGCAAAAATGTAAAACAATGCATTTTTTTAATTTGGAAAAATAGTTTTTTCCATTTAAATATGTTATTTATGCTAAGTGTAATGGGTTTATTACTGTTATTTTTGAGTTGATAAATACATATGTAAAAAATTTTCAGTTTAAATTTCTAGTATGGCAAGCTTTGGTAGCTATAACCCACATAAAAGTTTTGGGGTCCTCGGTAATTTTTAAGATTATGAAGGGTCCTGAGACCATTGAGAATCTTTGCCCTAGAACATTATGCTTATAAAGAGAATTGTTAGGGGTATTTTAAAAAAGAAAAAAAGAAGTAAGAATGAAGGCTTTTTCAAATAGAGAACTCTTTTATCAAGCAGGAAGTGGCTGGATTATTTTTTCTTGTGCAATATAATGGCAGAAATACAGGGCATGTTTCTGAATCTCCGAAAACTTTAGAGCCCCTTCTTCGTCTCTGCTGAGTTACATGTGGAGGAAGGATGACCAGCTTTTGTGGCACGGGCCCTGTGTCTGCCTCAAAGATTCTCCACCGACTTTTGGGTGGGCAGGAGCCCACCTGGGTGTGGGGAGCAGCCGGGGTCAGCAGTGTGGACAGTTCCTCTGTGAGCTGGGAGGCGAGCAGCGAGGGGCGGACCCATCGCCCAGGCTTTCCAGTCAGTCCCAAGCTTGTTTCTGGGCTGTCCTTCCACTTGGCCGCTACCTAATTGCTCGACCCATCAGGTGCCTCGGATACGAAATTAGAATCACAATACTACCTATTTCTTGGGGGGTAGCTGTGAGGTGACAGAAAACACAAAGTTTTGAACCCGACCCAAAGTTTTGTTATTAATTTTTTTTTTATTCTTTGGTGACTTTTGAGGCTGAATATTTTTGTCGTCCCACTAAGGCTGGCTTCACACATTTTTATGGTGTATAACTTTTTCCCCTTTTTTGCAACAGTGCTAGCAGATGTGGCATCACCTGAAAGTGGCAGTAAGTGTAGATACATTAAATTGCTTTAGCTCTGGGGATGGCGCTGAGTGTGTTTGCTCTGTCCCAGGACATCAGGTAGCTGCCGGGATTTAGCTGGGTCTGGATCTGAGGATGCTTTGGGCTGGGTTTCATTGCTTGGGCTCTTACATTTGACTATTACCTTTTACACCCGTTTTTTGTGAAATACTTTGCCAAGGTACTGTTTGGTATGATAAGATCTTCCAACTCACAAGTACCTTGCAGCTTCGGTGAACTTCTGTGGTGTGATACTCTGCTAATGCCAAGTGCATGAAACCCTCTGTTTCAAAATCGGAGTTGAAAGCAACTTACTATATGCCATAAAGACAGCTGGCTTTTTAATATCTCTAACTTCTAGTCCTTTAGAAATTTTTAAAGATTCGTGTAGGAGAGCAGTACGGAATGGCATTTTTTTTTTTGCTGTAGTTATTTTTATATGTATCCCGTGTTTGGAACTGTGACTATTTCTCTTCCGTAGGCTGCAACAGGTTTGAAGTGACACTAGAAAAATCCAATAAGAACTTCTCCAAAAAGATTCAGCAGGTAGGCAGCGATGGGGGTTGCTACATTTATGTTTGACTGCTCGGAGACCCTGTCAGAACTGGAACTTCGGTAACATTGTTTAACTCTCAATCCTCTGCTCTGTCCTCCCATTTATGCAGGGGTCTCTGCCCATCCATCACCTGCCCGAGACCCTTTCACAAGCAGAAATTGTGATTGCTCATAAGTATAAGTCAGATCCCTGTCATTGGTACAGGCCCTTTAGTCTCTTTTTAGTACTGTAGTTAAGCGAATGTTTGCTAAACCTTGTCACGTATGTTTAACTGAGTGTAATGATTTGCTATTTTTCAGATCCATGTGGTTTCCCAGTTTAAGATTCTAGTCAGCTTGTTAGGTAAGAAAAGGGGTTATGATTCTATTTCATATGTGAAAAAAATAAAAGCTATGACCTAATTAATCCTTTCATGGTTTATTTGATAGTCATTACCAACAATGAAACTGACATGTTCCAAACCAGATATAGCAGGGTACACAGGTCACTCAGGCAGCAGCATCCCCAATCAACTTGAGCTCTGTTCTCCAGGAAGTGGCACTTCATTTATTCACTCAGTCATTCATTCATTTACTAATCAAGCAAATATTCATTGAGCCCTACTGTAGGCATTTTGAAAACCAAGTTGAATGAGATGGTTTTTATCTTGTGTTCTGATTGTGAAGACTGAAATGACAGAAAGTGCTGTGTATACGGCACACTTTTTTGCCCACTTTTTTTAGGGAAAAATAAGGATGTGCATTATACATGGGTATAATGAATATGTAATCCTCTGCATAGCATACATCAAAAACGTGGGTGCGCATCATACCCAGGAGCACATTATGCACGGCAAGATACAGTAATCGTGATACAGTGAAGTAAGGTACAGTGGAAAGTTATGAAAAGTGTTGTGGGATATAGTAATGGGAGGGACGACATTATGTAGTGGATGATTAGGATTTTGACAGAAAGAAAGAAATAGGCAGAATGTCGTAGGCAGAGGGAACAGCTTCAGCAAAGGCCCAGGCCAGACTTAGGTTATGTGATGGAGAGTGACGAGAGACAGGCGAGAGACGGCTCAGGGCCAGGCTATTCAGGGCCTTGTGTGAAAAGCCGCAGTTTCCTGGAAGAGGGCCAGTGAGGACTTCCCTTGACAAGCAGACAGCTAGAAACCTGCTGCACACTCACCGCTGCGCATCCCAGGGCCTGAGTGGTACTATCATTTTAAACGTAGGTTCTAAGTTGAAAGAGGAACATTTAAAGTAACTGAATCTTCATGACAAAAGTTAGCTAGGAGGCCCCAGTGAAATTACTTTTCTTGCTTTGCTAGCAAAGAAACCCTTGTGGGTTTGTACAAAATCTACAGGGGATTTCCTTTCTCTTACTGGAGTCTCCTAATGTTAGTAGCTTTAAAAACCATTTCTTGTACAAATATTACATCACAGATTTCCAGACTTAAGAAAGAGTATAAAGAGTACTTTTTAAGAGTGCTTTGGAAGTGAGAGAGCTCTTTTATTCAAGCTAGCCCAAATTTAAAGGAACAAAATATCCAAGTTCAGAAGACTGAACTGTTTTGAACTGTTTTGTAGTGTAATTCTGGTAATGGGCCAGAATAAACCATTGTTAGTGAAACTGAAGGTGCATCTTCAATCTTGCTATTTTATTCTTCTGGTTGTTATAGTTACTGTAATTTTTTTTTTTTTTTGTCTTGAAGGTGGCTATATTAGAGAATTGTGATAATTTATTGTGATGTTTTACCTCCTTCTAAACAGAAAATAATATTTATGTCCATGATCTACTGACATTTCAACAAATCACTACAGTTTCAAAGGCAAAGGGAGCATCACTGTTCACATGTGACCTCCAGGTAAGTGTAGGCAAAATGAAGTTCAACTTTGTGCTTTAATAAGTGGAGTCTTAACTATATTATTTCTACCATTAAGTGGGAAGAATAACATTGATATTCAAACCCAGCAGGGACTTCAAGGAGAGTATTTGATTTTGGATTATATTAGAGAAGCTTCCCCCCTTAGCATGTAGTCTGAGGTTGAAACATTTGTGTTCCTGGTATGTGTGCCCCAGATGTCTGTATGGCAGGGGCAGCTCACTAAGGATAAAAACACCTGTCATGGACAAATCATTACTGGGGAATCAAACCTATAACAGTACCATGAACATAACAGATGAGACATTAAATTGCCTCTTGTTTTAAGCATATCATGCTGGTCCTTGTCTTTACGGAGTTTTTGTTATTCAGGAAAGACATTTCTCTGTATTTTTGCCAGTTCCTCACCCCTACATTCTTCAAAATCTGCCTTACCTCCAACTTTGATCACTTTTTAACATTTGTGGTCTGCACTGAAACTGCACTGTTTTATGCGTAGACTTTTTTTCTCCCAAGACTCCTTTAAAGGATTCAAAGTGGCCACTGACACATGCTGATCTCTGACCTAGCATGTATTGACAGCCACTTAACATGCAAGAAACACTTAAGACAGAAAAGGAGGAAGCTGTTATGTATTATAGGCAAAGGCCTGCCCTGGGATTTTCCTCCCTGAATTACGAATACCCACAAGATTTGCTGGCGCGAGGGCCTTTGACCTGCAGGCCGCGGGGAGGAAGTGCTCCTCAGCCTGTTGTTTCTGAGCACATGAGAGGATGGTGTTCTTCAGCTCAGCTTGTCTGGCAACATGAGTTAGCATTACAAGGGATTTTCAGATTAATAGCCATTTTAGTGTAGAAAATCTCTATTCTAGTTGTCATTCAGTTATAGAGTCATTGCATGCTCATCCTCATTTGTTCTGGGTGTATCTTCCCAGCACACGGAGACTGGTGAGGAGGTGTTACGGATGTGTGTAGCTGTGAAAAAGAAGCTGCAGCTATATTTCTGGAAGGACAGGGAATTTCATGAATTGCAGGTAAAGTCCACTGTTCCCTGGACTTTCATGAAATGCAGGAATTTCATGAGTTGCAGGTAAAGTCCACTGTTACCTGGTTCATGGGTTCGGTGGGAGGTGCTGCTATGGTTGACTCACAGCTTGAAAGACGAATGGTTTTGTTGTAGTGAAGGTCAGGAGCTCAGGGTCGGAGTTCTCTCCAGATCAGTACTCTGCTACGAATGCCTCGTATGCACGTGAGAGCCTATTCATACCCATTGGTCAAAGTCTCGTGGTCTTCAGAGGCAGCAGTAATGAAATTGTACAGTGTCTGTACAGATTGGTTTATTTTAGAGTGGGTTCTCACCTTTTCCCAATGCACCTTGTCCAGTACTTGGGTGGCTTACATTAAGTCCTCACTTAATGTCATTGATAGGTTCTACAACTTTAAGCAAAATGATATATAACCAAATAGGCTAATTGATAAAAACAGTAGTTAAATTCCTACAGCATCTTGTCAACATTATAACAAAACAGTGTTGAAGGAAATGATGTTATTCAAGGTCTGGCTGTATTTTTATTATGGCTGCTTTCCTGGTCTTGTGTTTATAGAATTGAATTCAGATGAGAATGAGGGTGATTTTGCAGAATAGGGATGGAATAACAGGAATGTTGTGGCTTTTTTCTTTTAACATCTTTACAATTAAACTCTTGTTCTCTTTCTTCAGGGGGACTTCAGTGTACCAGATGTGCCCAAGTCCATGGCATGGTGTGAAAATTCTATCTGTGTGGGTTTCAAGAGAGACTACTACCTAATAAGGGTAACAATGATCATTTTGCAAATACCATCAGTTTGTCTTGGGGGAGATGATTATGTGCTTCTAAAGTGTAAGTCAAGAGGCTGCCTTAAGTAGAGTTTTGGCATACAGGTTTGTGTTTATATGTTTGCTTATTTTTCATGCTCTCAGCATCTGCTGCAGATAAGATACCTGTGTATCTTAAGCCAGGGAGTCAACTCTCAGTTCTCTGCATAATGAATTATCCACATCCTGTATCTAATTATTGGAACAGATAGTTAGTCGGCCTGCCTCTGTCCAACAGCATTATCGTGGACTGCTGTTTTCAGGCTTTGGCGCTCAGGAATTATAAGCTCATTTTAGTATTCACTTAAATATTTTAAAGACTTTGAGATTTCTGTCCCCCGCAAAAAATCTTTTAGTATATTTGTTTTAAAAATTATTTTCACCATTTTCCCTAAAGTTTAAAAGCCATATATGTTTATTGTAGAAAATAAGAAAATATAGATAAGGAAAATAAAAGAGGTACAAATCATCCATAATCCGCTCACTCAAAAAATAATCACTGTTAACCCTTTGGTATATGGGCTTCCACCCTATTTATAAAAATACCATGTTATATACATATATGTATTATATATTATAACCTGCTTTTTCTTTTAACCTAAGCAGTAAATATCCATGACATTGGTCTTTTTTCTCCAACATGCACACAATATGCATACAACTATAGAACAAGTTTGATAAACCATTCATTTCATAGAATATTCCAAATTTCTTAGTTTCATACCCCTCTCATAATTCAGACTTTCTTCCCATCTCCCTCCTTCCCTACCCCGCACTGTGTTAGCTCTTCATTGGTTATCTAGTTAGTATATTTGTTCCATATTTATATTGTTGGAATACCGTAATTTTATCAGCATGACTGCTACAAACTCATAAAGGAGTCACTGTTGTGCAATTGTCTGAATAGTATCTAGGCATATAAGTGCTAAGAAAAGTCTGTGAGCGATGGGAGACAGCCAAAAGTTGGAGTATTTTTATTACCCAACAATCTTGGATGTTTCCATTACCTTCTTCAGGGTAGAGTCATTTGAGGGTGGGAAATCTTGCTATAGGACCAGGATATCCAAAAGTCATTCATCTATTTACATACAGTAGAATTCCTTTTTTTTTTATTTACAGTTCTGAATTCTGACAAATTGCCTAGAGTTCCGTAACCACCACCAGAATCAAGAGTTAAAACAGTTTCATCACCCCCAAAATTCCCTCATGCTGCCCCTTTTAGGTCAACCCCTCTTCATATACTCCAACCTCTAATCTGTTTTTCATCTCCTGTAGTTTTGTTTTTGTCAGAATGCTATATAAATGGAATCATATAGTATGTAGCCTTTTGACTCTGGCTTCTTTCACTTAGCATAATGCATTTGACATCCATCTGTGTTGTGTGTCAATTTATTCTTTTTTACAGCTGAGTAGTATTCTATGGTATGAAAGGGCTATAGTTTGTTTATTCATGCATCAGTTGAAAGGTAGTTTTTTCCAATTTTTAGCCATCTGATAAAGCTGCTATAAACATTTGCATGTAGGTTTTTTTATGTAATGAAATTAAGTTTTCATTTCTCTTGGGCAGTGCCTAGTAGTGAGATTGCTAGGTTACATCTTAAATGTACATGTAACTTTAAAAGAAACTAACAAAACAACTGTACCATTTTGCATTCTTACCGGCAGTATATGAGTTCCAGTTGCTCTTCATTCCAGCCAGCTCTAGACGTTGTTATTTGCTAGACAATGTGACATTGTCTAGCACAGAGATAAGCATTTGCCAGGCTAGATGCTTATCTCTGTGCTAGAGAAAAAGAGAGCTGATTCTATATAGTGATGACAAAAGTTTTCATAACAAATTCTTTTTGTTATCTATTTCCTTATGCCATGCAAAGACTGTTATTGGCTTCTGTAGATTCTGAGTTGTATCTTGATTTTTCCAGACTGTGTTCATGCCTCCGGCCAGAGCATGCTGGGTGACTCACTCTGTGTCTTCCTGTAGGTGGATGGAAAGGGGTCTATCAAAGAGCTCTTCCCAACAGGAAAACAGCTGGAGCCGTTAGTCGCACCTCTGGCAGATGGAAAAGTGGCTGTGGGTCAGGATGATCTCACCGTGGTGCTCAATGAGGAAGGGATCTGCACACAGAAATGTGCCTTGAACTGGACAGACATACCAGTGGCCATGGGTGAGACCAACAGTAGTTGCCGTTGCCCACTTCGGGGTGGGGTTGGGCACCACCTTCGAAGGATGGAATCCCATTCATAGCTTTAGCAGACTGTGGCTTACAGTTGCTTTCACTCTTAGTTCCCCTTCTTATAAGTAGATGACTGTTGTAGGGTTATTAAAAATGGGATATTATGTTTTTTGTAGAAGCTGAGTTTTTTGTCCCTGAGAGGGGGAGAAATCTAAACAGAATTACACATTTTAGAAGTAATTGTCTACTGCTTATGTTTACTTCTTAGTTCCTTTTTAATGGTTTTATTGTGTCTTCTGCCATATATTCATGGAACTTCCTTATTTATTCCTATAATACATATAACTCAGTATTGAAGGTATTTTATATCTGGTGATTATTGCCATTGTTTCTGTAGCTCAGAGGTGCAGACTACATTTAGCTGGCCTCTGCACCAGGGGCCTCTGTCTTACACCTGCGTCAGGCTCTGAGCTCTCTGCAAAGTATTGTCAGTTGGAAGAATGAGTATTTAAATAATAGTTACTGTTTTGGAGCAGGGCATACTGATTTTAAGGACTCTAGATCTGGAGATAAAAATTAAATTTTGGATAAAGAAAGAAAACTGCTTAAGGCACTGCTTAAGGTATTCAGTTGGGTAAATTGAGATTCAGCAGTTCTGGAAGGGGAAGTTCATTGTCCATTAGTCAGAAAGTAGCTTCATTACATCAGTAAGATTAGACTAGACCAGGCAGGGAGTTTAGGATCTGGCTTACAGAGAAATTTCCTTTCACTCTAGGTAGAGAGAATCCTTTGAAGAATGAGTGGATGTGTAGAAGACATGCTGGCTTGTGAGAAGGCATGGCAGAGACCGAACTGGCTAAAACAGGCGGCCTGAGTCATGCAGGAGTAAGGCGAGGGCCAGTTGTTAGAGGCCCCTGTGAAGGTTGAAAAGGCCAGCAGATTCCTCAAGGATAGCATATTTAGATACAAACATTGGGTTCTAAGGTAGTTTTTTTTTCATGGTGGTTAGAGATTAATAGACCAGAAGGAAGATCAGTCAAAAGGATAGTATTTTATAAGGCCCAAGATAATGTGCATTAATGAGTTTGAGGGGCTGAGAGCTTCACGAGAAGCTTCATGATGTTCTAGGGCCCCTTGTTTTCCTTTCAGAAGAATATTGGTAGGTTAGATGAAGATGAGTGTAATATGCTTGAGGTGTGTTTCTCATTCGCCAGCATGAGAATTCCTGTGTTAAAACCTTTGTTAATTCCCAGGGCCTCCCACGGTGTTTCTCAGAACTGTTTCTGTGCCTTAAGGTATTGAAGGAGAGGACACTCTTTCTAGGTAGGGTGGGAGGATCATCATCTGACAGGAGGATGACTACGCTTCTTAGAATGTTGTCCATGTTAAACGTTATCTATATTTCTGCTCTCATGTTGACTACTTCAGCCAGGCTCCAGTCATTTTGGACTCCCACTCACGGCCATTGTCTGTGCTTTTGCCTTTTCCTTTCTTCTCACCCGGCAGTGTCCTGCTCATGTGACGAGGCCCCAGTCAGGGACACTTCCTCTGTGAAGTCTTCTCTGAGCTGCAGGCAGAATGAGTCACTTCCCCCTTGCTGCTTCCACAGCACTTTCAGGTTTCTGCCACGGCACCCACACTGTCCCACTGCGTGCAGTGCGTCGTCAGCCTCTGCGCACATGGGAGCTCTGTGAGCTCTGGGCTCGGGTCTGGATCCACTTCGGGTAGTGCCCGAAACATGGCCTTTTAGTAAATGCTCGTGGAATAGACAAATCCCTGTCACTTCAGCCAGTTATCACATGCCTGCTGTACTGGCCACTCCGCCAAGTTCTGAAGATGCAAGGAGATCCAGACCATCTTTACTGTTTTTGAGAAACACTGCCAAAGAGTTGGGGGCGCTGAACAAATCAGATATGACAGCCAACAGGGTTTCTATTATAGATGACCTTTTTAAATAAAATTAGGCCTTTTTTTAAGATTAAAAAAGGACAGAAGTTTTCCATATTTATAAATTAAATATATTAAATTAACAGAAAGGAAAATTGTACAGGCTTTTTAAAATGAGGCCAGCATTAAAAGAAAATTTAAAATCCAATGTAAAACAACATTTTTTTTATTTTGTTTTTTGGTAAGATGAAACAATAGCATTCAAATTGTTGGAAATATTACTTAGGCTTCAGTTTGCTCAATTCTGAGTTCCCTTCTGACCTTACATTTTTATTGTACTATTCATTTAGAATGAATTTCAAAAATAAAATGAAAGGTTTTTATCAGAAAATAGATAATGAGGAAAATTAATTCATAGCAAGTTAGCACAGTAAGAAACCATTCTTATGAATATATTCTTTTTCAAGTTTTGTGGAGTTTTTTAAAAAGATTTATTTATTTAGTTAGTTAGTTATTTTTGGAGAGAGAGAGGAAGGGAGGGAGAAAGAGAGGGGAGAAACATCAATGTGTGGTTGCCTCTCATGCACCCCCAACTGGGGACCTGGCCCACAACTCAGGCACATGCCCTGGCTGAGAATCAAACTGGTGACCCTTTCGTTTGCAGGCCTGCACTCATCCCACTGAGCCACACCAGCCAGGGCCTTCAAGTTTTCTTTTTTTATTGAATCATTTTTTATTGGTATTCTATTACAGTTGTCCCAGTTTTTCTCCCTTTGCCCTCCTCTGCCCATCCCACCCCCACTCCCACAGTCAGTTCCCACCCTGTTGTCCATGCCCATGGGTCATTCATACATGTTCTTTGTCTAGTCCCTTCCCCTTCTTTCCACCATTGTCCTCCTCTCCTCTCCCCTCCCCTCTGGTCACTTTCAGCCTGTTCCGTGATTCCATGCCTATGGTATATTCTTTGAGGTTAAATTTCTATATGACAGTTATGTTATCTAGAGCTTCATTTTTTACTAATTCTTTTAAATTTTATTTTTAATTGTACTGAGAAACAACATAAAATCTTCCTTCTTATCCATTTTTAAGTGTATAGTTCAGTAATGTTAACATATATTCACATTGTTGTGCAACAGATTTTAGAACTTTTTCATCTTGCAAAACTGAGAGACACTCTACTCGTTAAGCAGCAACACATTTGCCCCTCTGCCTAGCCCTGCAGCAATCATCCCACTTTCAGTTTCCATGAATTTAACACTATAGACACCTCGTAGGAGTAGTAGAAAGTAGCTGCACTGAGAACACAACCCAGCTGCCTTCTCTGAACCATTAAACATCAAGTGGAGTTTTGCATTTCTTCCCTGTGGAAAATCTCTAGCAGAAACAACACTGGCCAGAAATGTGGAACTCTTTCTTTAGCATAATTTTAGGGAAAAAAGAAGTTGCCCTCCTCTTGCCTCACTTTGTGACTGCTGAGAAAGGAGCAGGTGAAGCTTCCACCCAGTTCTTTGGAGGAAATGGTAGGAGTAGGATCAGGTCACTCAGCAAAACTAGGTGCATCCTTTCTGTGCAAGAGATTTCTCTTAGCATCACTCAGGCGAACAATCTTTTTGTCATTGTATATCACATTGTAGGGTCCTAGCTTGGTATTTGACCAGTGGGCGTTTGGGAGATCCTGTTTAAACGCAGCTTAGAAATGAGCAACCGACAGTCCACAAACATAAAGCCTTAGGTCAGAACTACAACTCAAGATGTTCCCTTTGCACAGAGCACCAGCCTCCCTACATCATTGCAGTGTTGCCACGATACGTGGAAATCCGGACACTTGAGCCGAGGCTTCTGGTCCAGAGCATTGAATTGCAAAGGCCCCGTTTCATCACCTCAGGAGGGTAAGGAATTTCTTTCTTTACTGTAGAAAGAAATATATTGCAATGTTTGAAAGTCACCTATTCATCATAAAGCCTTGCTTTTGCTGATATTCTTACTCCTGCCTCCAGATCAAACATTATCTATGTGGCCAGCAATCACTTTGTTTGGAGACTCATTCCTGTCCCCATGGCAACCCAAATCCAACAGCTGCTCCAGGACAAACAGTTTGAATTGGCTTTGCAGCTTGCAGTAAGTTTTGTTTCTAAGATTTGGGTGTGAGTCTGCCTTTCTCATTGTCCTCCAAATAGGTAGTTTGGGTTTAGATTTTCATGTTTGGTTTTGACGGGTAGAAAAGCACCGAGCCAGAAAGACTGAGGGCTTGGAATTCAGGGCCTGACGCCTGCCACAGCGTATCTGTGTAACCTTAAGTGATTTCACTCTTTTGAGTTTGCAAATGTAGAATGGATGTCGACTATAACCTCATAGTACCTCATAGAATGAACAGAATAAAATACTTCATAGATATGGTCTGGTTTTGAAAGATTACGGTGCAAACATTGGAGTAAAATAATAGTTGTAAATGTCAGATTACATGTGGTTGAACGCACCCACTCGAGAGCCTCTCGGCGTCCCTTTCTGCAGGGGACTGCTCTTTGGAAGAGTGCTCTGCTACCACCTCAAGTTGCTGCACTCAGCAGGGCTGCACTTTTATGTTTATGATGGTCACTTTCCTTGAATGTTTGCGTAGGATGATGTTCACCACAAAGTACTGACTGCTCTGGTCCCAGCGATGCTCCCACTGCCAGCCACCTTCTTGGACACTGACTTTCAAGGCTTGTCTAGTTCTTTTAAACACCACCAGGGGTGATTTTTGTCACCTGTAGAGGGTGGACTTGATTTTAGGAAACAACCAGAGGTCATTCTGAGCCTATCCTAGTCATTAAACCAGATGGTGGTAATTGGGTAAAAGAGAAGAAATGTTTATAAAGACAGTAGTAGGAAAACGTAATTTCTAGAGTATCTTGTAAATTATTTCTGAAAGGAAAGCAGAAGTCACAAATTTTGGTGTTCATATGCTTATAGTCACATGGTGAATACTTTTGACTAGCAACATCATTTTAGATATATGAGTTCTGGATTTGAAACAAAAATCCAATCTTAATAATTGAACACGTTTAATATCCCATAAAAATTATTTCTTTCTTGGGATATTTAATTTCAGCATCTTACCATTCTGTTATTTTCTACTCGGGCATTGCCCTGTATTATTTTATTTTTATTTTTAAATTAATGAATACCCATGAACCCACCCTCCTACCTGAGAAAAAGAACTTATAATCTATATGTTCTCCCCCTCCCATTCCTCTGCCTCCCCTCCAGACACAGCCGTTATGCAAAATTTTGTGCTTATCATGCCTTTAAAAACTTTTACATATATGTAAAAGATTAAACAAAAGATTTACATGTGTGCTAGAATATGTATTTAGTTTTGAATTTAATAAAAAAGGGTATCATGCGGTATGGAGCTTCTTTAGTATCAATATTTTTCTTCACATGAAGGTCTCAGATCTTTTCAGTGATATTCCTGATGCAGTTTTTCTGCTTCATCTTATTAGGGAGGATGGAAGTGGGTCCCCATTCTTTCCTTCTCTTTTCTAGGCTTGTACTTACAAGGTTGGTCGTTAACATCTTATTGCGGAACCATTTATTTAAATAAATCGAAGAATATATATGCAACTTTCAGAGGGCAATAATATACTAAACTTCAGTGTTGACAAAATATGGAGCAAAATGTTAGAGAAGAGCCAGATTTTCTGAGGGCTAGAAAAGGCATCTTAAAGTTGGACCATTTAAGGATAGGTAAGGTCAGGAGCAGGAAACAGGGAACATGAAGAGCCGAAGGAAATTAAAGAAGTGGTAACAAGTATTTCCAGGCTGTTTGGAGCCCACCCGGACTGGAATGGAGGGTATGGCCTCGATGTCTGGGAATAAGTGAGGTAAGGAAGCTGCGCCAGGTTTTGAAAACCTTCAAGCACCAAGCAGGAGAGCTTAGACCAGGTGCTGCCACCTGCTGATGATGATCTGGACTAGGGTGATGGCAATAGAAAAGGAGAGCAGGGAAGAGAAAAAATTGAAAGACATTTTGAAGGAAGAATTTAAATTTAGTAAAGATTGCTTAAAAGGGAGATAAGGTGGGGAGGAGTTTGGAAGGAAGACACAAAAATAATAAATAACGGTGAACAGGACCTTTGCCAACTATGCCAGCTGTGTTACATGCCTTTTATTCCTTGAGCACGCTGTGTTCCTCTCTGGTATTTTAGGGCCTTGCACATATGCTGTTCCCTGCTCGGCACACACTCTGTGACTGCCCTACCATCTGTCACCCGCTAGCCTTGCCTGTCTAAGTCCAGCTCATTCTTTATGCCTCTGTTTACATTCTTGTGAGAATCCTTCTCAGACCCACTGCTCAGACTAAGTTGCATACCCTCTCAGGTGCCTACCCTATTTTGCTTTTGTTTTTAAACAAAATTTTATTTTATTTTTATTATTTTTAAAAATTTTACTTATTTATTTTTAGACAGGGGAAGGGAGGGAAAAAGAGAAGGAGAGAAACATCAGTGTATGGTTGCCTCTCATGCGCCCCCTACTGGGGACCTGGCCCACAACCCTGGATGTGCCCTGACTGGGAAGTGAACCAGTGACCCTTTGGTTCACAGGCCGGTGCTCAATCCACTGAGCCACACCAGCCTCGGCTTAAATTAAATTTTAGACTTCATATTTTCCCAGTTTTTCTATTAATATTCCTTTTTTTCTGTTCTAGGTTTAAATCCAGAAATAACATTGCATTCAGTTGCCATGTGTGCTTAGTATCCTCTGATCTGTGACAGTTTCTTAGTCTTTCATTTCATTTTATGACTTAAGTAGTTTTTAGGAATACTGGTTGAGTATATTTTGTAGAAACCTTGTTGCATTTTAGTTGCATAATTGCTTATCAGTCTTATGGTTAGACTGTAAGGGTAGTCAGAGGACAGATACCATGTGGCAGTCTCTACACTGTGGCATTTGTACCTCCTAGGATATAGTTTAATAAGTAGTATATACTGAATAAATATTTGTTGAATGAGTGAGCTCTCACCTATTCTATTCTCTTACTAGGAAATGAAAGATGATTCCGACAGCGAAAAGCAACAACAGATCCATCATATCAAGAACTTGTATGCCTTCAACCTCTTCTGCCAGAAGCGTTTCGATGAGTCCATGCAGGTCTTTGCTAAGCTTGGCACAGGTAACAAGTGGATGCAGCCTTGGGACAAGGAACTAAGGGAGGGAGAGGAAACTGGAAAGGACGAGGAGAAATGACACCAGACTTCTGAGAAAGGGGGAAGTTTACTCTCAGCTAAATTGATCCTCATACCTAACAGGTATGAGGGTGATCATGGTGGTTACATATTTATAGTCCTAATATTATGAATCTGGTCTCACCCATAAATACATAGACTTCCAGTTTTCCAGGATGATTTGCCCTTGCCATTAGAGAAGGATAACAGAGAAGTCATTCAGTTTAACAAATGTGTATTTGATAATCTAGTATTTATTGCATGCTGTTCTAGGCAAAAGTCCCTGACTTGAGCTTAGGAGAATTAAACAGTAGGTCATTGTTGAGAGCCAGCATGGGGCAGTGCTGCGAAGCCCCCCTTTTCTTAAGAACACTTAAAAACAGTATCTTAAAAACACTGAGCATCGTAGTGACAAGCAGACGCGCTGGAGTTAGGCTGCCTGACCTCCGACAGGGTTTTCTGGACCTCTCTGGCCTTCAGTTTTCTTTGCAAAATGGGTCAAATAATGATACAGTGTTGTTGTGAAGATTATGTAAAGTGCTTAGGACAGTCTGTGGTACTTACTAAGTGCCAATTAAGTGTCTGCTATTATTATTAAACTCTTTATTTTTGTATTCTTTAAATTTTTTCTTAGTTAGGATCAATCTATATATACTCGGTTAGACTCCGTGTAATATTACCTCCTTTTTTCTCCCCTTTGTGTTGCCTTTTTCCACCTTCCCTCAGCCTTGGCCGGTAACGATTTGTGGTAACTCCCTGAATCAGTTAAGGTTCTTGGTTGTGAGCAATCGAGACCAGTTCTGGATAATTTAAGCAGTATCTGGATAAATTAAACAGTATCTAGATAAATTAAGCATGGTTTATTGGATTATAAAGGGAATGGCAAGTAGAGAGGCCCACAAGATTAATGGGGAACCAGGCTCAGGAATGGCAGGAACCAAGCGAACTCCTGAGGAGCTCCCTGCAGGAGCCGGGAAGCCGAATAGTAATCCGTCTGTGGCACGGGCAGGCTGGGCAGGCCTCCCCAGGACAAGCCGCTGCCTTCGCTGTTGCTGCCACCACCTCCCTTGTTGTTGTGTCCTCAATAAAAATTGCCCCCTACCAGCTTATATTACTGTCTAATGCCATGTAACAAACCACCCCCAAACTTAGTGGCTTAAAATAACAACTTATCTGTTACTTTTCTTGGTGTCTGTTGGTTAGGAATTTGGGAAGGGCTCAGCTGGGTAGTTCTTGCTCGGGGTTCTCTCATGTGTTTGCATTTCTGTGTCAACTGGGTGACTGTCATCTGAAGTCTGGGTTAGAGGATGTGCTTAAGGTGGCTTGGTCTCATAGCTGACAAGTTGGTGCTGGCTGTGGGCCAGAGGCCCCAGTTCTTATCCGAGTGGGCCTTCCTACAGGACTGCTTGAGTGTCCTCATGCAGAGTGACTGGCTCGTCCCAGAGTGAGCAATTCAACAGGCTTAGGCGGAAGCCTTATTGCCCTCTATGACTGTCACTTCTGCCATATTATATTGATCTACAAGGGTCCTTCCAGATTTAAGGCAAGTGACACACCCACTTCTTGATGGATGAGTGTGCACATTACAAGAGGAGCATGTAGTACGGGGTATGTGCTGGTGTGTGCTTCACTGCTTGTCATCCTTGACTCACTTTCTCAAGATCAGGGGGACCCGATTATCCAGGATTAGGTCATAGTCTCACTCCCTCTAACTACCCAGGGAGGGAGGGAAGAGTGTGTGGCCCTCCTCTGCTTCTGAAGGCAAAAGTAGATGCCTAGAACTATTCTCTCACCAAGGCTACACCTGGCATGGAAGAAGGAACTGGCTGTTAAGAAGGAATATGGAAGTTGGGCAACCTAAAATCCATAAATATCTACTGTCCTTCCTCTGTATGAACTCAGTTGAAGCATTTGTTTTCAGTGTACCACCAGGTCTTTGAAAAGACACTGGAATAAGATAGAACTTCTGTAGTAATTTGATTCTTTTGTCCATATAACGACACTTAATTCAATACTAATGAAGCTACTACCTTGTAGTTTATTCATTCCACTAATATATACTGAGCTCCACTAATATATACTAGAGAGTTCGGTACACTCTGTTGGGCCCAAGCAGAACTAATTAGACAGGAATTCTGCTTTCAGAGAACAGTCTAGCAAGAAAGATAAAGCACAAGTGGATCCTTTCCAGTGGCAGGAGGATGTATGTTGGTGGCAGTGTTGTCTATGAGGCAGCTGGCTATTGACTGGGCCTCTTGGGCAGCACTTCTGTTGACTAACCTTGGTCTAAGGTCTGGTCCTCTGGTCCAGTGGCGGGTATTATTAATACTTGCAGAGATCATTATACTGATGATGGCAGGCTGACCCTGACCAAATCATATGAGACCAATATATTGGGTTGGCCAAAAATTTCATTCGTTTTTTTCCATAAGATGGCTCTAATAACACTTAGTTGTCTTTAACTTCATTTGAAACAATTTTGTTAGATTGCATGATGGCATCTGTCATATCCACGTGCATTTTTTAAAAACATTAAAATTGGTGAATTTTTTTAAATATTGAAGATGGAAGAAAATAAAACATTTTCAGCATGCAATGCTTTATTATTTCAAGAAAGGCAAAAACACAACAGAAATGCCGAAAAAGATTTGTGCAGTGTATGTACTGTGACTGAGCAAACATGTCAAAAGTGGTTTATAAAGTTTTGTACTGGGTATAAAGTTTTCTTGCTGGACAGTGCTCCACAGTCAGGTAGACCAGTGGAAGTTGACAGCGATCAAATTGAGACAATAACTGAGAACAATCAATGTTATACCACATGGGAGATAGATGACATAACTCAAAATATCCAAATCAGTAAAATTATTGGTGAAAATGAAAAATGTGTCTTTTATTTTATATAAAAAACTAAATGGACCTCTTAGGCAATCCAGTATTAACATAGTGTATTGTTGATTGTTCTCAATTAATGTCTCGATTTGATCGTTATCGACTTCAACTCGTCCATCTACCCAACCGTGGACCACCATCCAGCGAGAAACCTCCAGCACAAAACTTTGCAAACTACTTTTGACACATTCAATCAGTCACAGCTCCTTTTCCATACATAGCACAAATCTTTTTCTGTGTTTCAGTTGCATTTTTACCTTTCTTGAATTAATAAAGCATAATATGCCAAAAATGTTGCATATTTTCTTCCATCTTAAATATTAAAATGGCTACACAAAAATTCACCAATTTTGATAAGCTTTTTTAAAAATGCACGCTGATATGACAGCTATCACCATACAATCTAACAAAATTGTTTCAAATGACGTTAAAGACAACTTACTAGAGCCATCTTACGGGGAAAAAACGAAAAATTTTGGGCCAACCCACTATTAATCCTTAAATTGCTGTGCTTCTTTCTGAGGAATCATGTGTTTACCTTTCATATAGATCCTACTCATGTGATGGGCCTGTACCCAGACCTGCTGCCCACAGACTATAGGAAGCAGCTGCAGTATCCAAACCCCTTGCCTGTGCTCTCCGGGGCCGAATTGGAGAAAGCTCACTTAGCTCTGATTGACTACCTGACACAGGTGGGTATAACAGAGAGGGGTATGAAAGAGTGTACTTGGGAGGCCAGTACCTGCTTCTTTACAGCAGGGAATTGAAGGCCCTCTGTAATGCCAAAGACGTTCCACAAATGAACACTGCGGAAGTCTGGGTGGGCGAAGTGTCTTTCTGCTGCTCCTCCCTGCTTGCTAGTACCATTGAGGTGCCTTTTGCCAAATCCTGATACCAGGAAACACACTTGATTCCTGGTAAATTTACACTAAGTTGTTTAGCAACTAAAAAGAGTATATTTTAGTTGATAGGAAATAGTAGGTTTTTTAAAACAACCTTCTTTGTGGCATACATAATTTTGGAAACAATACCTGCCCTATGCAGAAAACTTGGAAAATACAGAAAAGTATAATGTAAAACTACAGGCCACCTATAACTCTACCTAGAACCCAGAGAAAAGTAACTATATTTTAGTGTCGTCCTTCCAGACTTATACATGTATTTGTGAATTAGGATTTATTTATTTATTGGTTTATTTATTACAAAGGGAGATCAAACTACCTCAATATACAGCTTACTTAAAAAAATTCAGGGCCTGGCCAGGTAGCTCAGTTGGTTATAGCATCATCCTGATACACCAATCCCCGGGTCAGGGCACATACAAGAATCAACCAAGAATGCATCAATAGGCAGGATAACAAAGCGATGTTTCTCCTCTCTCTCTCAAATTAATTTTTAAAAAATATTTAGCCATTTATTGAGAAAGTCCTTCCTTGTCAATAAATAAGTATATATAATCTCTCTATAACTTTTTTTTTTAGGGGAACTATTTAGATTTAATTTTTTTTCTTTTTTTAAAATATATTTTAAAATCATGTTTATTCTATTACATTTGTCTCCATTTTTCTCCCTTTTTACTCCTCCACGCATCCCACCCCCACCCCCCGCTCCCACAGTCAGTTCCCACTCTGTTGTCCATGTCCATGGGTCATTCATACATGTTTTGTCTAGTCCCTCCCGCTTCTTTCCAGCATTGCCCTCCTTCCCCATCCCCTCTGGTCACTTTCAGTCTGCTCCATGTTTCCTTGCCTGTGGTTTATTTTGTTCGTTAGTTTATTTTGTTGAATAGATTCCACTTACAGGTAGGATTATGTGCTATTTGTCTTTCACCAACTGGCTTATTTCACTTAGCATAATATTCTCCAGTTCCCCCCTCCCTCCCTCGTGTAAGCGGATAAGACAACGGGCATTGCCAGACACAGAATAACACAAAGTGGATGATTCCACTGTGTATAGTTCTAGAGTAGGTAAAAACTAAACTCTAGTGAGAGAAATCGGGTCAGAGGGGTGGGGGGTGGTGGGACTGTTTGGGAAGGGCACTCTCTGGGGTGATAGAAATCTGTTCCTTGACTGAGGTGGTGGTGACAATCATGTATATATCTGTCAAAATGCATCTAAGAGTGCATTTAAAAGGGGTACATTTTACTGTATATAACTTACAACATTTGATATAAAAAAAATAAAAGCATAGGCCTTAGGATTAGACCCTAATTTGAAACATGCCTGTGCCGCTTGTGAGATATCTCATAACATCTGTGCTGTGGACTCCTCATTTATAAAATGGGGATAATACTACCTGCAGTTGTTTTAAATTTAAAATAGGATAATATATAAAGGGGTTGACATAGTGCTGGTGTGTAGTAAATGCTCAGTAAATAATTGTTAGTACACGTGGCAATTTGGCAGTCATCTGTTTCGATCCATGAGAAAAATGGCATTCTATCACAGCGAGTCTGTTGAGGGTTAAATGAGGAAAGTCTGTTTCGGGAAAATCTTAGCACTGTATGTGGTACATTAAAAATGCTCTATGGATTTCAATTATTTTTAAAAAGCTCTTTCTCAAAGAAAGAAACGTACCACTGTTTCTTTTACTCCTTGAATTTTAATTTTTATTTCACTTCCTCCACTGAATTTTATCCTAATATTAATACATTTTGTGCTTGAAGATCTTTCATTGAGCATTCTATCATGTCTCTGTAACAGAAATGCCACTTTTAATTTTTTAAAATTTCCTGCAACCAAATGATTCTGTTCTTAAAAGTGTCATCTGAGTTGAATTGCAACAATTATTATTAATGTATAATTGAGCAATATATTACAAATATACTTCAGTCTTAAAGGACCATTAAATATTTAAACTTTCAAAAAAAATATATGCTAATGTGAGATCAGGGTGTGGCTAGGTGTGGGCTGATTTCGAGGTATTTGGAACTACCCAGTAGATAATGACAAAGGAAGGTTTAGTCCTGGCCTTGATCCCACATTTTTGGCCTTGGCAGAAACGAAGCCAGTTGGTAAAGAAGCTGAACGACTCTGATCACCAGTCTAGCACCTCCCCGCTCATGGAAGGCACTCCCACCATCAAGTCCAAGAAGAAGCTGCTGCAAATCATTGACACCACCCTGCTCAAGTGCTACCTCCATGTGAGTTCTCTGAGCGTTCGGGTACCCCCAGCCCCCCAGGCTGCCGAAACTGGAAAAGTGCCACTTTGGGGTACCTGCTGTTAGTAACAAGGAAATCTTTGATGATGGGAACGACCTAGTCTTTGCCTGATGCCTGTGAGCTTCTTAGAATTAGGAGTTTTAAGTCAGGTATTGATCCAGAGTCTTGGAGTGGGCTAGTGTTCTCTGGTAAGATTGGGGTTAGTGATACAATGTGAACAGTTACTTCCTTAAGGAACTACTCCCTTCTTCCACTGCCCACCCCCCGCAAAAAAAACATTAAAATGTGTAAAAGAGTATATATCCTATAAAAGCCACTACCTGTAGACCTAGAAAAGCATTGTTTGCTGCCTCTTGCCTTTGCTAAATCCCTGGCCTTTTAGCCTGGAGCAGGCCTCGGTGGGGCAGGGGTGGGCTGCCCAGGAAGCAGTTTCTGCTGAAGTCCTGCTTCCTCTGCAGACGAATGTGGCCCTGGTAGCCCCCTTGCTGCGCCTGGAGAACAATCACTGCCACATCGAAGAGAGTGAGCACGTGCTGAAGAAGGCTCACAAGTACAGTGAGCTGATAATCCTGTACGAGAAGAAGGGGCTCCATGAGAAAGGTGACCGGCGGGGAGGGGAAACTGAGGGGTAATGAATCGGTGGGGGGAGGTGAGCCTTCTGGAAGAGGCCCATAACCTTGTTCTTGGGCTTTGTGGCCAGCTCTGCAGGTGCTGGTGGACCAGTCCAAGAAAGCAAACTCCCCTCTGAAAGGTCATGAGAGGACGGTGCAATATCTGCAACATCTGGGTAAGTCCAGCTTCCGAAAGGGGAGTCAGGAAAGGGTTGTGTTCAGACAGACCTGCTCTCCCTCCATCTCTGATTCTGGCCGGTCAGCGCCCGCCCTCCTTTTTCAACCAGCTGGGGTCAAAGTCCCCTAGCCAGTGGGACCATGACAGCCCCTTGGTATGTAGCCAGCCCAGACCAAGCAGCCCTGAGTGACTCTTGCTTGGACAGAGTTATCTTCTCCAGAAAATAAATCCTGGGGCAACCTGGGCACCTGCCCTCCCAGACCTGTGGGCAATGGAGACTTCACCCGCAGACAAGTCTTACTTTTCCTCTAGGCACAGAAAACCTGCATTTGATTTTTTCCTACTCAGTGTGGGTGCTGAGAGACTTCCCTGAAGATGGCCTGAAGGTAGGTCATGAGAGGCCCTTGGATTTATCTGGCATCACAGTCAGCCTGATTCTACCCCTGGAGTGGGAGAAAGGATGTGTGCAGTTTCTCTGGTGTTCAGACATGAGACGACAGTGCAGTGTAGTGGAAGAGCCTTACCCGGGGATCAGGAGACCTGCGGCCCAGTCTGTCGCACGCTAACTGGCTATGGAGGCCTCGCACTCCCTCTCCCCTCCCCCCGCCCCGAAGTCTTCCACCTGTGTGCCTGTGCTCTTGGCGGCATTGCACTCGGGTTTGTTTCAACAGATATTCACTGAAGACCTCCCAGAGGTGGAGTCTCTGCCACGAGACCGAGTGCTCGGCTTCTTAGTAGAGAATTTTAAGGGTCTGGCTATTCCTTATCTGGTAAGCTATTGTGTGGTCTGAACTAAAGAGCTTTGAACCCAGGATCCAGGGCTTCATGGGTTAGTTATTAGGTGGTTCAGATTGGGGTTGTGTCCCTTGGGGATTGGTAGGATGTAAGAAGGCGGGTTATTTCAGCATGCTCAAAGAGATTCCAGTGGGCCAAGCTGGAAATGTCACTTGTTGATGCCTTCTAAACCTAGGTAAAGGACAAAGGGATAACAAGAGAAGGATGTTGGAGAAAAACATTTCTGAGCCATGTTTATAGAACCTGACTCAACTGTGACCACAGGACAACCAAATCGGTTTTAAGTACCAGAATGCAAATGTTTAACCTTAATTACATCTGCTGATTTGGAGGATTATGAGGCAAAATTAATCAAGGAGCTTAGATTGGAAATCAAGAAAAGAATTCCTGATATTGCTGGGGTGTATTGCAAAATTTCTCATGGTTTCAGAATAGTTGTCCCTTGGTAATCTTTGCAGCTTAATTAGGGGACAATCTGGATGTGGCTTGTTGGGCTTTAAAAGTGTGAGGGACACTGGGTGACTGGGCTGGGTCTCAGCCTTGAGGGTACCAAGCAGACCTGTGTCTCGCCTCAGGAACATGTCATCCACGTTTGGGAGGAGACGGGCTCTCGGTTCCACAACTGCCTGATCCAGCTGTACTGTGAGAAGGTGCAAGGGCTGATGAAGGCGTATCTCCTGTCCTTCCCTGCAGGTACCAGTTCTCATAGAAGGTCATGTGGTCCCTGCCTTGGAGGCAAGCCGGGACCCAAGGGTGCTGTGTGTGATGTAGGGAAGCAGACTTCTCTGTGGGACCTGGGGGGTGGGTGGGGGGAAGTCCCGGTGCGGGGTGGTGGGCCGAGGGAAGGAAGTTCCTCAGAGGAGCCAGGGCAGCCAAGTGACCCAGAACGCGAGTCTCAGCAGCTTGCCTGGATCTGGGCACCTCTTAAGCATCCCTGGGTGTCAGCTCTGGGGGAGGGGGAGGGGACAGATTTGTCTTCAAGAAAACAGGTTTGCCTACCAGAATGTTTCTCTGTGCAGCCTTTTTATTGTTAATTTTTACCTCAAGCTGATGTTTGGGGGCCATGTAGAGACTGTTAACTAAGAGGAGGCCAACTGCAAACCACTCTGGAGGCCCTTTCTGATGGCTGTGGTGGCATCATTGAACCCTCTCCCCCTTGTTTTTCTTGACAATCCCACGTTGCTGCCCAACAGCATCTTTTCATGTTGAGCTTTGTTCCCCTCAAAGGCAAAACTCCAGTTCCTGCTGGAGAGGAAGAGGGTGAGCTGGGAGAATATCGACGGAAGCTCCTTATGTTCTTGGAAATTTCCGGCTACTATGATCCAGGCCGCCTCATCTGTGATTTTCCTTTTGATGGTAAGTACTGGGATTGCATCATAAGCCCCTTCAGCTGATGCTAATGCAGAAATTGATCCAGCTCCCCAACCCTCTAAAAAGTTGGGCCTGGAAAAAACTGTGTGTTTCAGGGGAGTGTTCCTATTCTGTCCCCTCGGAGGACTTACTTTTGTACTGTGACTGAGAAGTCCCTTCTGGGTGTGAGCCACATGCTAATTGATGGCCAGGTTGAAACCTATTTATTGCTTCAGCACATGTTCTTGGCCACGTTTACCATTTAGTAATTTTCGTGATCTGGCATAATTTGCCTGAAAGACACGTATCTGTCTGATGTGTAAGCTCAGTGAGAACAGAAACAAAGTGTTTACCGTATTTGAAGTGCCTGGCGCATGGTAGGTGCTTACTATGTATTTGGCTTTTGAATGAGTGTTCTTGCCCCATTTGTAAGTGGTCACAAAAAGATGGGACAAAATACCTCCTAAAATAGCACCCTCCCCCTTTTTCAATATTTTAGTAATTTTCTCTTTGACTAAATTCCAAGTAACAAAAATACTATCTCCCAGTTTATATTGCCCTAGTATCCATTTCTCTAACAGCTCAGCCCCTGGCCCGTGCTTGCGTAGGGGTGGTGATAGTCACTCACATGCCTGTTTCCCCTCAGGTCTCTTAGAGGAACGTGCTCTCCTGCTGGGACGCATGGGGAAACATGAACAAGCCCTCTTCATCTATGTCCACATCCTGAAGGATACGAAGATGGCGGAGGAGTACGTTGACCCTGTCACCCCACTCCCTTGGGGTCTAAAAGCAGGCCCCCCAGAGAGATGAGAGGTGTGAGAGGCCAAGAAAGCCACTGCACCTCCACTCCGCAGCAGAGGGGCGTCTCCTCCTGTGCTGGCCTCTGGTTGGGGCTCTCATTAGGTGGCATCGATGCTCTTTCTCTAGAGGTGGCCCCTCTGGCCTTGTCTAAGCACTTTTTCCCTTGCAGGTACTGCCACAAGCATTATGACCAAAACAAAGACGGCAACAAAGATGTGAGTAGTGACCCTGGCCCCGGGGAGCACACGCATTCCTCTCTCCCTCTGGGCATTCCTGTCCGCCCCTGGTTTGGCCAGAGGTGGCACTTGTATGAATTGCTAAGACAAGACAGGGCGTGGGTCAGTGCACCAAATGAATTTGCATGTGTATATGGAGGGGGAGGCAGGGTGGCCCTGTATCCTGGTGTGCTTGGCATAGTTCTGGTTTGCATCTGTTGTCATCCATGTGATTATGCGTGGCACTCTTGCCCCGTTCCTCTCAAATAGTCCTGACTTGTATTGTAAATTATGTGGTCAGCCTATTGAGAAGGGACATCTAATGGTTCTGATAAAGTGCACTTACGTGCTCTGTCTAGTTGCACATGGATTTGTCAATGTCTGGAGACATCTTTTATTGCCATGACTGGGGAGTGGGGTATTTCTGGAATCTAGGAGATAAGAGGCCAGAGTTACTGCTAAACAATGCACAGGACAGTCACAACAAAAAATTATCTGGCTCAAAATGTTCAGTGCTGAAGTTGAGATCCCTGTGGTACTGGTACCAGTAGGAAATGCAACATCTCCTCCTGGCTTAACCCTTACCTGTCAAAACATGACAAGGTCTCAGCCTCCAAAGCCAAAGGAAACGAGGGAGCTGAGTCATTCATTCTGCAGTGTTGACATTTTGTCGGTGGTTAACAAATACAAGGCATTTGGTTTTTCTCTAAAAGAAACCACAATCCATAATTTTTTATACCTTCAGTTGATTCTTTCTTTACCAAAAATTTTTAAAAGGTGAAAACGATGGGTTTAAGGGCTCTATGAGAGCTGCTACTGTAGATCAGGGGTGTTCAACCTATGGCCCGTGGGCTGCATGCGGTCCAGGATGGCTATGAATGTGGCCCAAAATTGTAAATTTACCTAAAACATTATGAGATTTTGTTTTTGTTTTTGTTAGTGTTTGTGTATTTAATGTGTGGCCCAAGACA
Organism: Pteronotus mesoamericanus; assembly: GCF_021234165.1. Taxonomy (NCBI): domain Eukaryota; kingdom Metazoa; phylum Chordata; class Mammalia; order Chiroptera; family Mormoopidae; genus Pteronotus; species Pteronotus mesoamericanus. The sequence continues at coordinate 22,584,871 of NW_026555065.1, forward strand.
ACTCTTCTTCTTCCAGTGTGGCCCAGAGACATCAAAAGGTTGGACACCCCTGCTAGACCAACCCTGTTAACTTTAGGCGTGGTCATGCTGGGCATTCTGGGGGTGGGGAGGAGTTGCTGCCCACCTGACGTATGTGGCTTGTACCCGTGAGATAGGTGTATCTGTCCCTGCTCCGGATGTACCTGTCGCCCCCCAGTGTTCACTGCCTGGGGCCAATCAAGCTGGAGCTGGTGGAGCCACAAGCCAACCTCCAGGCGGCCCTGCAGGTCCTCGAGCTGCACCACAGCAAACTGGACACCACCAAGGTCAGCACTGCCCAGGGGGGCACCCGCAGGGAGCGCTGAGCGAGGAGGGGATGGAGGGCGGGACTTCGGTTCTGGAGCTCTGGGGCTTCAGCCATTTCCTCAGTCTCACTCCTGTCCTGTCTCACTCTGTTCCCATCTCTGTCCCTGTCCCTAGGCCCTTAACCTTCTGCCAGCAAACACTCAGATTAATGACATACGCATCTTTCTGGAAAAAGTCTTGGAAGAAAATGCACAAAAGAAACGATTCAACCAGGTGCTCAAGAACCTTCTCCATGCAGAGTTCCTGCGGGTATGAGCCTCACCAACCCTAGTGCGGGCTAGTGCTTTTTAGTAGGAGACAGTCACCGCATATTCCTTTAGACAAAAGCAGACCTCTGTGTTCCTTAAACACAACTTTAACCAACTTGACCTTTAGTAGCAAGTGTTTCCGGCAGAGGAATCTCTGCTGGCCAGACCATGGGACTTCTCCCCCAATCTCTGTGCCCTCCCAGGTCCAGGAAGAGCGGATCTTACACCAGCAGGTGAAGTGCATCATCACCGAGGAGAAGGTGTGCATGGTGTGTAAGAAGAAGATTGGGAATAGGTGAGCCTGCTGCGCACCTCTGAAGGGTCTGTTCCGGGGTGGGTCCTGCCCAGGATGGGGCCTGCCCTCTCACCCAAGGGGGAAGCCAGCACAGCTGCTGACTGTCTTGGGCACGTTCAGTTCTTGAGGCCCAAGAGGGCAGCCGTGCTGTTGGGGTGGGCCTTGCTGTCAGGGTTGGCAAGGTTCATACCTGAAGTGTGTGGCATGGGGCTGTTGACTTCCTGCCCATAAAGTCTTTCCCCTCTGGCAGCTAGGAATTGTGATATAGCCAGTGCGTATGTGAGAGTTGTATGTGAGGAGAAACTCCTTACCTTTTAAGGTTGTATCTTTGAAGGAAGAAAAAGATCTTTCAACCTGCTGCCTCACGATTTGAGTAAAATCCTGAGCCAGGATCATACTGTTTTAAGGCATGTACTTGGAAGAACTTTTTTCTTTAGAAAGGCCCAACTCTTTGTCCTTCATTAGAATTAGCTGACACTTGTTCTAAGGAGCATTGTTGGCTCTCAGTAAGCCGGTGCTGAGCCAGGCCGGCGTACAGCCCCATCTGCCTGTGTGTTTCACATTGATGACTTAATAAGAAATAGCCTGAGCACGTGGACCTCATCCTTTGTTCAGTCATTGGACAGAGACGATGGCTGCGTAAATCCAGAGACCCTAGGCAGGGGTGTCCAACTTTTGGCATCTCTGGGCCACACTGGAAGAAGTAGAGTTGTCTTGGGCCACACATTAAATACATTGCAACGCCTAATCACGAACATATTTCATAATATTTTAAGTAAATTGACGATTTTGTGCTGGACCGCATTCATAGCCATCCTGGGCTGCGTGCGGCCTGTGGACCATAGGTTGGACACCCCTCCCAGGGGCGGGCTGCTCTTTGTGGTGAGGGTGGGCTGCTGCTGGGTGGCTCCCAGCTAAGGTGCCTTTTCTAGGTAACAAGTGGCCTCTAGGCAGTCCTCATTCCCAATTCATTTGTCTTCCCTGCAGTGCATTTGCACGGTACCCCAATGGAGTGGTCGTGCACTACTTCTGTTCCAAAGAGGTAAACCCAGCAGACACCTGAGCCCAGCATGCCCAGGACTCAGCCGTTGGACAGCTTGGCCATCCCAGCGAGGGAAGGGGGCACCGACCTTAGGAATCGGGGGCTGCCGCCACCACCAGGTGTCTCCCCATTTGGATACTACTGGCAACCTTGCGGCCTGGAACGTCTCTGAATTAATCTGACTTATGGTCTGGTGTCACCAGCTTTTTAATAGAAAAAGAGATTAGTTAATACTTTATATGCTATTATGTCACAGGCAAATCCAGAGAGTTTAATACCTGCTTGGACTGGAGGAGGTGACAATGGGCATCGTCTTGCCTTTGCATACCAATCACCTGAATAAGAAAACTGTCTCAAGCTTTTGTAATCCCAGGGTTGGTTGTTCAGTTTTCTATTGAGACACACGCAGGACTTCACAAGAAGCCCTCAGTGTGGCTGCTGGAACCCGTGAGAAGAGAGCAGTTCCAGAGCTCCTCTAGCTGCAAAGGCCAAACACTTGTCCTCTAGTTAATGACAGTCATTTCTCCATGGTTACTGTACCCTGTGTCCCCCCCCCCCCAGGAGCCTCCCGACTCATCTCTATTTTTCACAGTCTCCTTTTCTTCCTCACTGTTTTCTTCCTGTATCTCTCCCCTCACTTCTCCACTCAGGCTTTCTTCCCCATTTTTCTGACACCAGGAATAACTAATATTTAAGCAAGGCACAGAAAGGAGCAAGAGGAAGTCCCATCTTCTAGGGATACATTGATAATTGACTGTCAGGAATCTTGTAAATAGGTCCTCCTTGGACTGTATGCTCTGCCTGGAAGCTTAGGAGAGCATCATTCTTGGCCAGGAAAGGGCCCGGTGCACCTCCCCTCAGGGCCGAGCGTGATAGCAGCTCTGAGGATGGACAGCACTGCACTGGGGGTGTGGCCTCGTAGGCTGCGGTCTGCAGGCTGCCAGGGCGGGTAGGTTTAGTCTCTGTGAGTGAGGGCTCCGTGCTGGGGCGCCTTTCTCTTTCCAGCCAGTGTCGTCCTCGTGCAGCTCGGCCTGGCCGTCCCTCTCCAGCTTTGCTTTGCAGAGGTTGGAGGATGTGCTGGGATGTTGTGGGTGGGTGGATCTCTGCTGCACGCAGGAATGATCAGAGCAGGTACTGACCGTGACATGATGTCAGGCATACTTGTGAGGTGCTCGGGGACAGTGAGAGTGCTGTGGGCTCAAGAGCAGTAGCACGGGGGTTTATAAAATATCTCACCTACAAATCTGAGTGCTGGTGTGGTGGGGAGACCCTGCCTCCCTCAGGGCAGCTTTGGGGTCCACGAGGGAGTGGAGAGAGGCCCTGCATCCTGGCCTCCCAGGGTTTTGCAGACCTGCAGCCTTGTTTCCTCAATATGTTTAGTGGTAGTGAAGGTGGGTGATGGAGCTGAACACTGACCCCGGGTAGTGGCACGTCCTTGACATGCTGTGCTGTTTTGGGCCTATGCTGTAGACCGACTTGCTGGTGTTATAGACGAGGCCTCTCCCAGGCACATGCTCTGTAGAGGATCTGAAGGGACAACAGCCAGTGCCGTCAACACTCATTCTCAGACATGGATTCTGCTCAAGTTTTGGATGCTGAGCAGCACTTCACAATAGCCACTGTCCCAAGTGGCCACACCCACTCACAGGAAGCAGTGCCGCCCTTGGCGCCATTTGCCCCATGAAGACCAATATTCTTCCCCCCAGAACAGCAGTGAAATTGTCAGGCCAGCCCTCCACTGAGCTGTGGAAACCTTCCCCCGCTTTGGAGCCCTGCCTTCCTGGCCTGTTGTATTTGTGTCTTTCAATCCCACTACCTGTGTGGCATGTGTGTTTGAAGCAATAGAACAAAGGATGTGTTTTCTCCCTTTCTGGAATACATAAATGACCCAGTTTTCCCAAGGGCCGGTCTTCCTTCCTTAGCCTGTCTGCCCTCTGCGGTGGTGTGGAGGAGCCTAGAGATGAAGGCCCTGTGGTGAAGACTGATGGAGGTCTCATAATAAACATCATAAAGTGAGAAACCAAGCCTGTTTGGGTCTCTTTTTTCCCCGCTTCCTGTGGAGTTTGATGAAAATACTGAGGATCTTAATTTAGCTAAGAATTGAGAGTAAGTCAGTGAGTGACTATTAAGTATGTCTGTGCGCACGTCTGGACCTGGGCAGTCCAGCACAGCAGTGTGGCTGCTGTGTTGACAGAACCGATGAAGAACATTTCCAGCATCGCAAAGGGGAACTCTAGCGCATCCCAGGACTTCATGCCTTTTCCTGCAGCTCATGTGACAGGGAGGGTCACGAAAGCTATGGAACTGGCAGGACTGACAAAACCAATGTTTGAGAAGAAAAATACTGGTCCACTTTGGCCAATTCCAAAAAGGTCCTTTGGTCCTTTATTTGCCCCCTTGAGCCTTCTGTGGCCATCCGAAGTTTTCTCAGGATGGAAAACACCTGGAACTAAGAGGCATGGCCTTACTGAGGCATGGGCAGATGGCTTCCAGGAGAATGTGGCACAGCCCAGAACACGCAAATTGGTCAGGACACCTACGCCAGGCCGGCTCCCTTCATGCCCCTCCCTCAGGCTCCTCTGCATCTGTGGGTCACGTGCTGCGTGTACAGGTCACCGAAGGGGTTGGACTCTAGCACTTTTGAGACCCCAGCACAGGTCTTGGCTTCATGCTCCAAATTTAGTAGAAACAGGTCCTCTGCTTGGGGTTTAGCCAACAATACCATACCCTATTCTTGGAGTTTCTGGTCTGAACTTGCCTACAGAGTTTGTTTTGAAGTTGAATCATCTTTTTTAGATTTTTGTTTGTTTTTGGTCTCCACCCGGGGCCTTGGGGAGGAGAGTGAAGACAGCCAGGTTTTGGGTAAGGAACAGAAATCTATCTTCCAACAGCTCACTGGCCACAGACGCCTTCCTCTTCAGGTACTGTGCCTTGTCTTGGCCACCTAGATGGTTGTGGTCTACAGAAAAGGGGGACATCCCATACCAACTGCAGCCTAAGGCTTACGTTGGTCGGCAGAGGTCAACTACCTCTACTAACTTAAGGACTGGCAGACCTGCTTCTTACCTGCCCTTATCAATATCATTTGACCATATCTCTTCCTATGTAACTGGACCATCTAAGTATTTACACTGATTCAGGAAGAGGGCCTGGGCAGAAGCCACAGGGAGTCATGAGGTTATGAACTTCTTCAGGATAGGGATGGGCCCTCCCTGTCTTTGGTTCCAGGCCTGGAGCAGGTCCTGCACACAGCAGCCTCTCTTCAGAGAACAAATGAGGGAGGTGAGGAGAGATGAGGAACACCCTGGAGTCCAAATCAATCACTGAACAAGAGATTTCTATGCTTCTGGGACTTGAAAGGTATTGGAATGCTGGTGGAGGGGTGGGGGTTGCAGGGTGGAGGGGAATAAAGGGGAGAAAAAAAAATAGGATGACTGTAATAGCATAATCAATAAAATATACTTTAAAAAAAATGAAGGAAAGGTATTGGTTTTGGGCTTTCTACTGATGGCTGGAGGGGACTGGGTGCCTGATGCAACACCTCCTGGCTGCTGTCCCCTGGGCCACAGTCAGCATCACCTAGAAGGCTTGTTGGGAATAAGAACACCTGGGTGGGCTCAGATATGTTTTCCTTAAGCAACCGAATGATAACCAGGAGCTGTGATTGGTAACGAGAGTGCCCCCTGCCTGAGGAAATTGGGCTCCAGTCACTTCCTGGAGCCTGTCAAACCCCACCTCCAGCCAGAGTCCTGGGTCCTCAGCGCAGCAGCCAGCTCCACCCTCCCCACCCCAGCGCTACCTGTCAGACCTGAACTAGCTTAGTCAGAGCTGAACTAGCAGTGAGTGTACCCAGGAGAGAGCAAGGTGGCTCTGGAAAGCAGGCGGCTTCTTGCTGGGAAGTGGACTGCCCAGCCATGCTCTGGGCGCTCTGGCCAAGGTGGCCAGCAAGCAAGGGGCTGCCCCTCCTGGGGGTAGTATGGCTGCGAAAGAGAGAGAACTGGGGACCTCAGTGGAGTCACTGGCGGGTAAAGTACCTGATCTTCCCCTGGAAATGTGCACCAGAGGGGCCCTGGGAGCTCAGTCCCCTGTGAAGCCCAAGGCCCGCCCGGGAGTAGGGTTTTGACCTGGGGTGGGGCCAATTTGCTCCAGACAACCTGAGGGAGTTTAAATTAGAGAAGTTGGCTAAGGCCTTGGCTCTTGAAAATAATCCCCCCAATTAGGAATGGAGAGCTAGGCCATGTGGCCCTCGCAGCCAGCTGGGTTTGCCCAGAACGCCCCGGCCTGGCCGTTGGGTTCTGAGGAAATCGTTTCACTCCCAAGGGTCGAAAGTCTGTTGTTATCTCTCCTGAGCTCGAGCTGCAGTCTTCTTAGCAACTCACCTGACAAGTACAAGCTTCCTTTCACTTGCCCTCAGCCTCCTAGGCCATCTGCCCTTTGTCAGGAAGTGAGTAGTTGGGGTTGATCGCAATTTTCTCTTCTAACATTCAGCTCTCAAGCTACAGCAGTGGCCCTGTGGTCTGAAGGAGGCACCAAGTGTATGGTGCATGATAACTATAACCAGCAAAAAATGAATACATGTATTAAGCACTTAGGCCAAGCACTTTATATGACTTCTTATTGAAAACTCACCACAACCCTATGAGAGTATCATCGTAAGCTCTGCTTTATAGATGGGAAAACGGAAGCATACAGATACCAAATAACTTGCCGAGACCATTGTGCTAGTCCATGGTGGAGCTTAGATGTAAAGCCAGCCTGAATGATTCCAGGCTTGGTACCAACACGTGGAACTTCCAAAGCCTGCCCTGCCAAGGCCTCCCAGGTCCCAGGCAGTGCAGCGTCCGTGCTCCTGGGCCAGGCTGCTGCTCCGTGATGGGACCGGGGAAGCTTGAACTGGGCACCACTGCAAGGAGATCAGGCCCCACACCTGGCTTCCTGGAAGTGAGTTCCCCAATTTCTATTGTTTCAGCGGGAAACCCACCCATCCTATGACCTCCAGGTGAAGGTGCTGAGGGCCAGAAATATCCAGGGCTCAGACCTGCGTGAGTGACCCCCAATTCCATGCCTTCTCCCCTTCCTTCCCCAGAGCCTTTGGCAGAGCTCAGCCGGGGTGGGCCTGAAGCACATGTGTGTTTGGAGTGGGGCAGAGGGGCTGGTGCTGCCTGCGGAGGGAGGTGAGGGATCCCAGGCTGCAGCCCCAGGGCTGGCAGACAGGAGCTGGAGGGGAGCACTGTGTAGACCCGACTCCTCCCTGGGTCTCACAAGTAGAGCGGTACAGCCTGGGAGAGTGTGTGACACCTGCTGTTGCCAGAAGTCAACGTCTGCTGCCCGCGAACTCTCCATGCTAGCGCTCACCCTGGGAGGGGAGTTTGTCACCTGAATCAAGTCCCTGCTGGGATTTAGTTACGCAATGGTCTGTGCTGCCACATGATCTTTTCAACTGGCCACTGCAGGATTTCCATTCAGTTGAGTGGGAGGTGTGACTGGTGGAGATGGGATCAAGGATAAGGGCTCTCCCTTCATCTCTGCCCCACAAAACGTGGGCAGCCTCCTCTCCTAGCTCTGCTCCTTTCCCTCCCACCCCAGCCTCCTCCAGGCAACATTTTCCGCTGTAAGAGCTTGAAGCTAGGACCCCTCTCCTATCCTACTCACAGTGTCCAAAGCCGACTGCTATGTGCAACTGTGGCTGCCCACAGCATCTCCCAGCCGCACCCAGACGAGGGTGATAGCCAACTGCAGTGACCCTGAGTGGAATGAGACCTTCCACTACCAGATACATGGCGCGGTGAAGGTAAGGGCCAGCGAGGGGCCAGGGTGGCGGAGGGAGAGGGCTCCTTCAGGGAGCCTGCCCTGCTGCAGGCTCCCACTTCCTGCCTGCCTGTCTCCAGAATGTCCTGGAGCTCACCCTCTATGACAAGGACGTCCTGAGCAGTGATGAACTCTCCGTGCTGCTGTTTGACCTGAAGAGCCTCAAGCCTGGCCAACCCCACAGACACACCTTCCCACTCAGCCAAGAGGTGAGCTGCCCCATCTGCGCCAGCAGTGAGCTGAGCACAAACAGAGAACAGACAGCACGGGGCACTGAGGACGGGGCTCCCAGTCAGCAGATCAGGCCTCCACGACAGAGCCTCCCTCCTGCACCACTGATCCCACCAGGGGTTCCTCACACACTTTTTCCCCCCGAGTAGAGCCAACATGTGAGATCCTTGAGGGCAGAGTGCTTTGTCTTGATCATTGCTAAATCTTCAGTGTCTAGAACAGTGTTTGCACAGTTTTGAATGAATGCAACTTCTCATGGAGATGCCACTTCCCTTCCTGAGCCCAGAGAAGCCACAACAGTCTCTCCTTCTAGTCCCTGGAGCTGAGCAGGGCTGGGGGGCGGGGTGACCCCTGAGGCTTTCTGAGTTCTTTGAAAGCTGGTGCTTCCTTGCTCCCTCCATTAGGATTCACAAGAGCTACAGGTGGAGTTTGTTCTGGAGAAGAGGTGAGTCCCGTTTACTTTGAAATCACAGAGAGCTCCCAGCTGTCAGTCACCAGGTCCTGGGCTGGCCTGGCCTGAGAGGGGATGTCCTGGCCTGGACACCCATTCGAGTGTTGGCCAACACCCACCCCTACTCCCCAACCCTGCCATGTTCCCCAGGCTCTTCCAACTATTTTGGTCACATTATTATAGTAATAGCCACCTTGAGGGGCCCAGATACCCAATGAGCCCTTCATCCTTCACAGCCAGGTGCCTGCACCTGAAGTCATCACCAACGGTGTTCTGGTGGTAAGTAGGGAAGACTCCAGCATGGGGCTGCCCGGGGCTGGGGAGGCATCGAGGAGTCCACGACTGAGCCCTTCCCACCCACTCGCCTCTCTGAAGGACCCTCAACCCCTCCTCAGAGCAGAGGTGTCCTGAGTAGGCATCTCCAGCAACAAGGAAAAAGAAACTGCCTCACAGCTAAGTGGACAGCCTTACCCGCTGTGCACAGCACACCGCTCATGTGGGACCCTGGCTTCTGAGACCGCCAAAGAAGCCACAGTCAGGGACCCTTGCTTCCTTTCCCTTTCCTGCCAGGGGCCACCTCTGAGCCCTCGGAGGGGAGGCAGCTACAGAAGACCCCTGCCTACAAGTCATGGGCCCTAGGAAGATTGCTATCTGGACACTGCCCCCGATACCTCTCCCTTTTACCTTCCCCCTGACCCCAGCTCAGGTCCTGTGACTATCTGACTCCCATAGTCCTCTGCTTCCTCAGGCTCAGCCCTGTCTGAGAATCCAGGGCACCCTTGGGGGAGATGAGACCACTCCACATGGGATGTATGGTGAGTCTGGCCAGCGGCCTTGGGTCTTTCCTTCTCTCCTGGGGTGTTGAGCCAGCTGTGATTTTAAGAAGATGGGTCTGGGTAGAAAGTTTTAAATTTTTCACTGCTTAAAGCTGACCGAGGATGAAAAGGATTGTCCCTGGAAGTATTCAAGCATAGAAGTTGTATCAGTCCAACTGCTGCTCTACAAAAACACCCCCAAACCTCAGTAGCAGACAACAGGAAGCACTCACTTAGCTCCCACACCAGCTGGTCGGCTGGGGCTGGGCTGATCTAGGCTGGGTTGATGGGAGTGACCTGGCTCTGTAGCGTGTGTCCGTCATCCACCTTTGTGACCAGTGGACTAGGCTGGGTACATTCTTAGGACAGAGGCGCCAGGGAACAAGCCCAAATGAGCAAGTGCTTTTCAAGCCTTTGAGTCACGGCCACCAACATTATGTTAGCAAAACAAGTCCCAAGGCTGACCCTAAAGACGGAGAGCATGGAATTTAGTCAGCCTTTCGGTGGGAGGAACTGAAGTCATGTGGTAAAGAGTGAGCATTGCAGGAGAAGTGAAGAGCCGGGCCCCTGCATGCAGCTGCCACCGAAGACATCGGCTTGGGACGAGGGGCCCGGTGGCAAGTGGAACAGAGGCTGTGAGACAGCCAAGGCCCCTCCAATGTGGAGAGGCTGAGTCTATAGGATGTGTCGTGCCCAGGTGACACTGAGCGGTACTGAATCAGACATTCGGCTGAGCGTTTGATACGTGTTTTATCCTTTAATCCTCATAACAACCTGGTAAAGTAGGTACAGTAGTTATCCTCTTTAATTGATGAGACTGAGGCTGAAAGAACTTGCTTGAGGTCACACAGCCAGTGAGTGGGTGGTGGAGCCAGGACAAAACTCAGGTCAGTGACCCTCCAGGGTATCTGCTCTCTCCACCGGATTTGGTTGCTTCTCGCTATGAACAGCACATGTATATCAATCTCAATCCATAAACCATGGTATGAAAAAAGTATACTTATTTTCTCAAATTCATCCACAACCCCCAGCTCAGGTCAAGTCTCCAGGTCTCGTTTAATGCCAAGGAGTACGTACAGGGACAGGAATTCCACGTGGACCTCTGCTTCTGAGGTGTTTGGGGCCGGGGGCTCTCTTATGAGGCTCTCTGGGGCCCCCTGCCTGGGTGTCTTGCTCAGCCATTTCTCTCTGGGGTCTTCCCTCCCCCACCCCAGAACGCTGCTAGGAACAGGGCGGGCCCTGCTGCTCCTGGGCCTCAGGCTCTCTTCGCCTCCTCCCAGCCTGGACTCACCTTGAAGCCTGGGCTGGCTTGTCCCCTGCTTCTCCAAGCCACCTATTCTCTCTGTGCTCCGGGGCCAAACTCTTTCTTTTACCTCCTCCTCAAACCATCTGCATTTTCCCAAGAACTTATTTGGAAACAAAGGACTGAAAAACTTGTGGCCTGGCCACAAACCTCCCACAAAAGGGTGAAGAGCACGGAGGATGAATGGGGCAAGAGAGAGGGGAACTGCCGGTGGAAAACTGGTAATCGATGTAATAATTAACATATGACAATTATAATACAATTTTTGCAAAAATTATATTTTATATACTTAATATAATAATCTCAAAATCATCAGCCCCATTAGCCCTCCCTCCCTGCCTTTCCCCCTCTCCTAGGCATTGCATGTTTCCCACTCTCACCCGGGTTCCCAATACTGCCCAGGGCACGTTATAGGGCCCTGAGTGTCCTTCATGATGACTTTGCTATGGGTCACAGTGCCCGAGAGTGAGCAGGGTGATGAGTTGGTATTTCCAAGGGGAAGAAAAGAGGAGTTGCTACTAGGGGTGCTACCATCAGTCTCTCTCTCTCCCCGCTGCCCTCAGGCTCCAGGCAGGTCCGGCTGGCAGTGCCTGGTGCCTACGAGACTCCACAGCTCTTGCTTCTGCAGCCTCCCGTGGAGGCAAGCCCCCCGGCCACCTTTACCTTCCATGTGAATCCAGCACTTCACTCCAGCCTGGAAGTGGAGCTGCTGGAGAAGCTCACGATCCTGCAGGTGAGTGAGCCCAGAGGCTGGGGGAGGCTGACGATGGAATCAGTCCTGCTTGAGCTGCGCCCCAGGGCTGCCACGCTGGCACATTTCCTTCGCCCTGGGGAGCTACATGGTGTTTGCCTCTCTGCAGAGTGGCCTGAGTGCTGAGTTGGAGGATCAGAACAGCAACTGGGGCGAGGGGAGCATCCTGCTCTCCTCTCTGACCCTAGGTCAGGAGGAACAGCGCTTGGTGGCTCTTGGGAAGGTACGGTTTAGTCTGGGCATCTGAGGGACCCCAGCCTGCTTTGTGACCACCAAAAAAAGGTCTGGGGGAGGGAGGTTAAGATCAGACCAGTAGCTCAGCCACGGTTCACATCTGGGCCAGAGTTATTGGAAAAAAAGTGGCCGCAGGTGAGAAAATCCCATCCAGTATGCTGACGGATGGCTGCTGTCTCTTTCAGGGCCAGGAGGTGGCTCTGAGTGTGAAGGCAGAAATGAGGTGAGAAAGGCTCACTTTGGGAGGAAGGTTCTTGGACTAGGCTGGAGGTGTCGGGGTTCTCTCATCTACTCCGCTCAACTGGGGGGTGGTGGAGGGGGTGGGCGTTTCTGAAGCTGGTGGGATCTTTCTGAGAGGTTCAGTGGCGTGTGGGTCTGCTCCTGTGAAAACCTGGCTTGGCCCGAGGCTCTCCTCCACCAAACAGTCATTCAGTACCCCAAACCACCCCACCCCACCTGAGGCAGCTCTGGGGACCTTGACCTGCGCCTTGGCTTTGATCTCTGTGATGGGGAACGAGAGTTTCTGGACAAGAGGAAGCAGATCGTTTCCAAGGCGCTGCAGCGGGTGCTGGGATTGAGCCAGGCTCCTGACAGTGGCCAGGTATGGAATGGAGGACACCCCAGCATCACAAGAACCAAATCTGGTCTCACCCCTTGAGAGGACTATGTGACTAAGATGTGACAGGAAGCCTAGAGAAAGTATGGGGAGCAAAGGAGGAAGTGGGCAGGCCTGTTCACCAGAGCTGATAGGAAGAGTCAGGACCTCATAAGTAATGACGGCTGAATAGCCTGGCCAAGGAAGGTGAATTAGTCAGCTCAGCTGCCATAACAGCACACCACAGATCGGGCGGCTTAAACAACAATTTATTTTCTCACCTGGAGGCTGGAAGTTCAAGATCAAGGTGACATCAGGGTTGGTTCTGGCGATGCCTTTCTTCCTGACTTGTAGATGGCCACTTTCTTGCTGTATCCTTGTGTGGCCTTTCCTCTGTGCAAGTGCAGGGGGTGGCGATCTCCATCTCTTCCTCTTACTAGGACACCGGTCCCATTAGATGAGGGCCCCTACCCTTATGACCTCACATAACCTCCTTACAGGCCCTTTCTCCAAATATACTGTTGTGTGTAATCAAAAAGAAAAGGCTTTGGCTAGAAATACGCATAAATGACAGAGGTTATTCAAGGGTCTCAGAGTTTGCTAATGGGAAACATAAGTGAAATAAACCCAGAAATGTCCCGAGGAAGAAAGAAAAATCATGTGCTTTTATGATGTAACTGAATCATAAAAGAGAAAGGGGCCCTACATTCTTAGCTATTTGATGAGGCCATTATGATGTATGATCTATATCAGTAATTATGATAATGGATTTCAGGTGGTCAAGTGAGGCCTCAGGCAGTCTGGTCACACAGAAGTTTTCTTTGAGGAGGTCATATGTTTGGCTGGAGTCCATGCCACCCATGCGTGCTGTACTGATGATGATAATCCATGTTATGTCTAACGCAGGACTGGAGAGTTTTAGTCAAGCTTAAAAGTTCAATTGTCAAGGATAGACTCATTGTTTTTCCTCAAGCTTCAGGCTCTGTGAATAATTTAGCAGTAAGGCTGGGGAGAGACCCCATTCATTTTTCCTGAACTTTATTTATTCTTCAGTAATCACATTGGGCCTTACGTTTGAATCGGGGGTGGGGAGAGGGGCTGGGAACAATTCAGTCCAAAAGAGCAGACAGAAGGAAAGGCAGTGCTGAGGGTGAGACCTACGGTAAATTGGAAACAAATTGATGGCTTTTTCTGGGCTGCAAGTGTTGTCAGGAGACGGAGCCTGTGCCCAGCACTGACAAGCTGAGCAAGCCGAGGGTGTCTGTGCGGGTAATGCCCACTCCGTGTAGGTAGAGGGTCAAGAGGGCACGGACCTTGCCTGCAGGGAGCGCTGTCTACTCCACTTCTCTGAAGGGGCAGTGCCCTTGCTGGACAGTGGCCAGGGAACATTTTCGGTTTAAGACAGGAGAATGAAGGAGGACAGAGTAAGGTACCAAAAACCTGGATGAAATGAGTGAAACCTTCGTGGAAAAGCTGAGCAACTAAAAAAGCTTCTAGTCTGATCCCACAGGCGCCTCTCCTGTTGATGGAGGTCCAGGCTGCTTGGTGATTTTTGTCACTTTAGCTTAGTGATTCTCAACTGGGGGCAATGTCAACCCCCACCCCCACCCCACCCAGGGGACATTTGTTAATGTCTAGAGACATGTTTTGTTGTGACAACTGGGTAGGGGGAGATGGATGATACTGGAATCTACTGGGTGAAGGCCAGGGATGCTGCTAAGTAGCTGCAACACAGAGGACAGACACCTACAGCAAAGAATTATCTGGACCACAAATATGAGTGGTGCCAAGATTGAGAAGCCCCACTTTATCTGTTTTGGGCGAGTCCAATATACCTCGCAGGTGCATCCTTTCCTGGTGTAATGGTTAAGAGTCATCTCGGGAGCCTTACTGCTTCGGATTGCTAGCCCGACACTTCCTGACTGCATGACTGTGGGCACACTGTCTAACCTTCCTGTGCCTCTCAGTTCCCTCACCTGTGAAACTGGGATCTCACTGGGTGGCTGTGGAGATTCAATGAGGTAATACATGCAAGGCTCTTAGATCAATGCCTGGCATTATAGGCGGTACTGTATAAATGACAGTGGTAGTAGGTGTTGTTATCTTGATTATCACTGTGCCCAGGTGCCTGTGGTGGCTGTGCTGGGTTCTGGAGGTGGAACCCGTGCCATGACCTCCCTGTACGGCAGCCTGGCAGCGCTGCAGGAGCTCAGCCTCCTGGACACTGTGACCTACCTGAGTGGGGTCTCTGGGTCCACCTGGTAAGTGAGGCAGAAGCAAGGTACATCGTAAAGAAGAGCTCTGAAGGGGCAGGGGTGCGACCTGGTGAGCTGATGGAGTCCTGGGTGGGAGCTGCCTCCAAGGGGGTTAGAAGGGGCAGGAAGGGACTGAGTCCCCAGGGAACCTCCGAGTGGGTGATGCAGGACAGTGGGTACAAGTGGAGGGAGAGAGGGGTCACTCACAGACAGCTGCATCCCTCTCTCCCTTTGCTGTGCTCCTGTGCCCCTCATGCCCCTCATGCCTCTCATGCCAGGTGCATCTCCACACTGTACAAGGACCCAGCCTGGTCCCAGGTGGCCTTGCAGGGCCCCACTGAGCGTGCCCGGGCTCGGGTCTGCAGCAGCAAGGCGGGTGCAGTGTCCACAGAGCGCCTCCAGTACTACGCTCAGGAACTAGGGAGCCTGGAAAGTAGCGGTCGCAGCATTTCCCTCATTGACCTTTGGGGCCTCCTTGTTGAGTATTTCCTGTACCAGGAGGTAAGAGAATAGTGGGTAACAAACACGGATCCTTTCCACCTCTGCCCCTTGCGCACCTAATTCTGCCTTAGCCACTAGGCTAAGATCTGAAATTTGCAAAGCTATCCCTTAGGTCTGAGCTCCCTGGGGGCACACATTGAGATCCCCGGGGGGCTGCCCCCCTCATCCTTCTTGGCTGCTAACCCCTGGGGAGGGAGAGGCTGCTCTGCAGTTCTCAGCTCTGTCTGCATATTAGAATCACCTGTGCAGCTTGTCGATCACACCCCATGCCCGCTCCCCACTTCCAGAGACACTGAGTTTGATTGGCCTGGGGTGGAGCACTAGCATACATGTGTTTTGAAAGTGTTGCAAGTGATTCCAACCTGTCGCTGAGGCAGACCACCACTCTTACCCATTGGCCGAGGCCTTGACTTACGCCTCCTGGTGGCTTCTCCTAGAACTGCAAGCCCAGAATGCCCTGAGGGATGAGCGATTCAGAGCCGGTGAGGGCTGAGCTAGGGGGGCCTGGCCCGCTGGTGTGTGGTTATCAGTTGGGGATGTATATCACAAGTTATTTCTAATTTCTAAGAAAAGAACTGATGTTTTCTAGTGATTTGCTTTTTAAAGAAAGTAGACTGGGTTTTCAGTTATTCCTTTAAAAATATCATCCTGACTTATTTGGTTTTGATGCTTTCTTGAATGGGAAAGAAGGAGGAAGGGTGTTCCCAGTGCCTCTGGAATTGCACAAAACCCACAGTGGCCTTACCTCTGCTGCAGCCTAAAGTCTGCCCCTTAGAGAGCTGTCTCTAAGCATTGGCCTTGGCAACCACAGTCTCTAGTGGGCTCATCACACCCTGCAGCGTGCCAGCCTCAGGCCATTGGGATGGGATAAGGGAACTCCTGCAAAGCCAACCAGCTTCTTTCTTTTCTGCCCAGGAAAACCCTGCCAAGCTCTCTGACCAGCAGGAGGCAGTCAGCCAGAGCCAGAACCCTTATCCCATCTACGCCAGTGTCAACGTCCACACCAACATCAGTGGGGAAGACTTTGCAGGTGCCTGGGTGTGCAGACATAGGAAGCAGGCGGGGCGGTGGCTGGTCAGAGGGTGTGAGAGGCCAGGCTATCGGGGTACAGACGGGAACCTTAGAGCACCGTGGGGCTGCTGCCTCCTGCTTGGCAAGGCAAAAATTTTCACTCAGTCATGAGGGCCAGAGAGAGCGCTGGGGTCCTGGCAGGAAGCCCCTGGTAACACTGCCTGTACTCTGGGTCCCCAGAGTGGTGCGAGTTTACCCCCCACGAGGTTGGCTTCCCCAAGTATGGGGCTTACATCCCCACCAAGCTCTTTGGCTCCGAGTTCTTCATGGGGCGGCTGCTGAAGCTCTGGCCGGAGCCCCGGATCTGCTACCTGCAGGGTGAGTCTAAGCTGGAGGGCCGGGGAAGGGCAGGTGCCGGGCCAGGCCCCGACATGGGTGGAGGAGTTGTGAGGGCCTGGGCCTTGTCTGTCTCCTTAGGTATGTGGGGCAGCGCCTTTGCGGCCAGCCTGGATGAGATCTTCCAGAAGACTGCTGGCTCCAGCCTCGGCTTCCTGGACTGGCACCGAGGCCGTGTGAACATCACAGGTGAGGGTTCCGACCTGACCCCCACTCCCCTCCATTCTTCTTTCCAGCAGTAGGGCCCTGGCAGAGGCATAGAGAGTGAGGGAGAGGATGGGGAAGGTCTGGCTGGCCCGCTGGGTTCAGGGAAGTCCTGAGGAACCGAGGTCACTGCGGAGGCAGTGTGGGCGGGGGCTGGGGGAGGGCGCAGGTCAGGAAACCCAGTGGGAGCTGTGAGTGTTTTATAATCAGGCAACGACTTTGAATTCTCTGCTTGGGCTCCAGTTAGGTCAACTTGGTCCAGGACCACTGGGCATCTGGTTGATACTCCGTCCCCACACGTCAGGGCTCCTCTTCGGCCTGCTCCTTGTGTGGCCTGTGAGCTCTCTGCTTTGAGGAATGCCTTTCCCACCTTTCTCCCATGGATAACTTTTGCGCAGCTCTTAAGATCCAGCTGAGAAACCATTTTGTCAGAGAGTTTCTCTGCTCCACTTCATCCCTCCCATCTGATGAGGGCGGGACCACCAAGGTCCCTGCAACAGTGCATGCCCAGCCCATCGCTGTCCCTACTGCAGGGCATTGTTAGGATTCATTTTCTCCATAGGACTCTCCCATAAGTAGGTGTGAGCCCAGAGGGCCAGGTTTGGGCCCGGGTCACCTGTGCATCCCTCCTGCCCAGCAGGTGCCCAGCACATAGCAACTGCTCAGTAGGCGTTTAATGGATATGAAATTCTGATTGGAAATTGTATATACAACCTTATTTTCAAAAGGGTGGGAAATAAATTATTATTTAATAAATGCAATGTCATAGGCAACTTTTAAAACATGGAAAACATGAAAGAAAAAAGTTGTTTAAAAGAGACTCTGGGCAGCAGCGGTCAGAGGCCTGGGAGGCAGGGCAGAGGGGGAGGGGGGTGTCAGGAGGAGATGGAGGGGGACCGCCTGAGCCATAAAGGCCACCAGACAAAGGATGGCACCACCCTCACTAGGCGACCACCAGAAGCTTCGGCTGCACGACCCCACGAGGCTGCGAACGAGGCTCTTCACCCCCCAGGGGCCCTTCTCCCAGGCTGTGCTAGACATATTCACCTGGCGCGTTAGCTCCGCGGAGAACTTCAACTTCACCTGTGGCCTCTGTCTGCACAAGGACTATGTGGCTGGCAGGGAGTTTGTGGCCTGGAAAGGTGGGTGCTGCTCTGGGTGGGGCCCTCTTGCTGTCCATGGCTCTGGCTCACTGGGGCCAGTGCTGCCTTTTGACCTGGGGTTGAGGTGTGGGTTCCTGCTGCTTAGAGGCTGATCGGTTGTGGGGGAGGGGGACTGTGCTGAGCTGGGCCTGGGGTGGGACACCTCAGAGTGGCTGTCAGAGACGGGGGCAGAAGCAGAGATCTCTGTAGAGGGGGGTATTCCCAATGGGGAGAGAGGAGGGTTGCTAAGAAAAGCATGCGTTTGTCCCTGCACAGACACACACCCAGACGCCTTCCCCAACTGGCTCACGCCCATGCGGGACTCCCTGTGCCTGGTGGACGGGGGCTTTGCCATCAACTCCCCATTCCCGCTGAGCCTGCTGCCGCAGAGAGCGGTGGACCTCATCGTGTCCTTTGACTACTCCCTGGATGCCCCTTTTGAGGTACGGGATGAGTATCTTCTATTAAGACGGCCTGACTGGGCATTTGGGGACGGCCCTTTGAGGAGGGCTGGGGCTCTGAGCTGGAGGGGACACCTTGCACCCCGTGCGTGGCACTGGCCTCCCTGGTTGGAGAACAGGGTTGCTGAGGTTATGGGAGGGAGTGGGAGCTGGAAGAGGAGGCCGAGGAGGGTCCTCAGGCTTCTTCTATCCTGGTGAAGAGAAGACCCTTGTTCTGAGCCCTGCCTGTGCCTGATAGCATTCCTTTCTCCCTTCAGGGCCTGGGTCTGGGTCTGCTGTCCCTTTGTTACCATGACAACAGCAGAGCCATCAGGGCTCCCGCAGGGAGTCTCTCAGACCCTGTGTGGTGGTAGACAGGTTTCACCATCTGGATGTGGGCTCTACTCATGCTGCTGGGCCAGCTCTTTCCTCTTTGGCCTCCTCTTCCTCCTCCTCCTCTTGGGTCCAATGTGACCTTCTATAATCATCCCGCCTCAACCTTGTGAAATTGAAACCAGCCCCCTACGAGTGAGCGGGGAGGGGCGGAGAAGGGGAGCAGTGGGCAGTTGCAGGGAGGATGATGGTGAGAACGCTGGCGATTGTTGTTCATCTGCAAAACAACCCCACTAGAGAGTTATTCTCATTTTTTTTAATAAACAAAGAAATGGGCTCAGAAAGGTTATGTCACCTGCCTGAAGTCACTAGCTAGAAGGAGCCAGAGCTGGCCTAGAAGCCTGGACCGGCCTGAATCCAGGTCGGGGCAGGCCAGGTCAGAAGCCTGCTTCCCCGCGCAGGCCTTACAGGTGACGGAGAAGTACTGCCTGGACCGGGGCATCCCCTTCCCCAAAATCGAGGTGCCTCCTGAGGACCTGGAGGAACCCCGTGAGTGCTACCTGTTTGCCACGGCTGAGGACCCCCATGCACCAATTGTGCTGCACTTCCCCCTGGTCAACCGTACCTTCCGCACACACCTGGCCCCAGGTAAGGTGAAGCCCTGAGCCTGAGCCTGGCCCACAGAGCCCTGGGGTGGTGATGGGGTGCTGTTTTGAGAATGGACCCCCTTGATAAGGTAGCAAAGCATGCTCCCTGGACGGCCCGAGCCGGCCACAGCTGCCCGCTGCGTCCTGGGCCTCAGCGCTGCCCCTGGCCCAGCTCCTCCTGATGTGCAGGAGAGCAGAGATGACCCAGGCAGGGCCCACAAAGAACCGGCCGGCTGTCCTAGGGAACGGGGGCTTCTGGGCCGGCAGCTCCTAGCGAGAGAGCCCCAGCCTGGGCTCTCCTCTACTTCCCACCCACAGGCGTGGAGCGACAAACAGCTGAGGAGAAGGCCTCTGGGGACTTTGACATCAACGGGCCAGACACCCCCTATGGCATGACAAACTTTACCTATGAGCCCAAGGAGTTTGATCGGCTGGTGGCCCTGAGTCGATACAACGTTTTGAACAATGTAGAGACTATCAAGCGGGCCCTCCAGCTGGCCCTGGACCGGCGACAGGCTGGGGCTGGGGCTGGAGGCTGACCCAGGCTGGGGCTGGAAGACTGTGACGCAGGAGCGACTGTGGGGCTTCAGACCGCGGCTGGGTAGAGGGAGGAGTGGACTCTGCGGGGCTTCTGCTTCCCACTTGCTGGGACCTTCCTTAAGGTGCCCCAGGCCCCGGAAATCTCTTGAAGAATTGCAACTTGGACTCGGGGCAGAGCCTTTCTCGTCTTATGTTTCTGGGGCAAGATGGGGCAGTGTGTCTCTCCGGGGGCTCAGGGGGTCTGGGGCAGGAGCAAGCGGTGCTCATTTTACATTGGAGTGTGTAGAGGGGATCAAAGCAATAGTTTAGCCCCACGGCTCATCCCACATGCAGAAGGACCTTAGGCCATCACCAGAATGGGAGCTGTGAGAGTTGAGGTGGAGGTTACTGCTTAAACTGAGACCAAAAGCAAAGATGCCTCTGTCCAATCCACACTTGTGCACGTGGCCCAAACCCTGACACCCTCCCCTCCCCAGCCCCTGCCCCTGCCCCTGCCCCGTCCCAGCCCCTGGCTGCAGTGTGAGTGCTATCAAGAATGAAGAGGGACCGCGTGGGTTGCCAGACTGGGTCACTAACTCCATCATCATTTTTGCTAACCCTTCTTCACCTTCTGGCCTCCCCCATCCCTCCTCATGGCCCAACCCCCCACTCTGTTCAGCCTCCTGAGGGCTGTGGGATGACGACCCATCCAGGCCAGGCTCCAGCTGGTGGGTGTGCACATTGTCTCCCTGCTAATCACTCACGCTGCTCTCTTTAAGCTGGGGCCACATTCCCTTGTCACGTGTACAGCTCTCACCTCCTGCAGATAGTCTCATCATTCCCAGCAGGGTGTGTCTAGAGGGCGTATCCACTGATCAGGGGACAGAGTGAACATGCACCTGCAAGTGTGTGCGTGTTCCTGGTGAGGGCAGGCTGGGCAGCACCGGTCTGTTGGCCAGGGATGGGCAGTGATGGAAGAAGCCTGGCTGGGAACTCAGGCACCCGGGCTCCCTCCCCTTTCACAGACACAGCCAATGATCTTGTCAGTCTCTCCCTCTCCCTGTTTCTCATCTCTCCTGACCTACCTGGGACCTTCCAAATACTTGGAGCCTTTCCAGCTTGGGTAGATTTTAGGTTGGCGCAGAGGAAGTCACTCTAACCAGGCTTGGCCTGGGGGCTCCCCAGGCCCACTGCTTCTGGCCGTCGGCCTCTGCAGCCCTGTGGGCTTGCTCTCCTCGGCCCAGGTGAACAAGGCCCAGGGCCCAGCTGGCATACTCGCTTGAACACTTGCCCCTACTTGCTCCTCCACCAAGCGTGCACTCCTTGGCTGCACCCCCCGCCTCACTCTCGCACACAAGCACGCTCTCCAGGACCAACGTCTCCCTTCCCTTTTCAATCAGGGACACCTCTCCGAGGAAGCCTCACATGTCCTGACTCTGGGAAGAAGACCCTAGCTCTGGCTTCCAGCTGGGAGGAAGGTGGCTCAGTCCCAGCCTGTGCCCCTCGCCTGGCCTGGCCTGTGACCCCCTAGCCTCTAGCTGGACATGAGCTGGGAGGACTTGGGGAACAGGGTCTCAAAGGGGCAGGTGCTTTCGGCTTGTTGGGATTCGGTCAGGTTGGCTCTCTCCTGCCTCCTCAGTCACTGCCCATGGCAGGACACCACCATCTCCGCCTCTTGGGCTCAGCCATAAGAGGTTCCTTTTGGGGCAGCCCCAGGCTGGTCCCTAAGCTCCTATGATGACAACCGTCCTCACCGCTGCCCACTGTCATCAGTAACATGTTTAGTAGGACCTCCGTAGAACTCGTAACTTAGAATGTCATAGAACTTGGAACTCACAGAGTCCGCAGAGTTCTTAGACCTTGACAGAGGTCAAAACTTAGAATCTTCAGTCTGTTTTATTTAATGTTTCATACCATCTTAGGCTGTCTCTGACCCTGAGAAGTAAATTCCCCAAGGGCAGGAGTTTTTGTGTGTTTTGTTTGCTGCTGTAACCCCAGTGGCACAACTCCAGGGGGTGCTGCTCCTGTGAACTGACTATGAACTTGCCCCATGGAGTTGCCCCACATGGCAGCCCTGGGACCGCAGACTTAGCTGAGGGAGGGGAGGACAGGGGCTGGTCCAAATATTAGACCCCCTGGCTTCTTCAGACACATCTCCAGGCATCCATAACACTCTCCTGCAGAAAAAAAGAAAGGGAGGGGGTGGGGAGAAGGGAGGAGGGAAGGCAGGTGGGAAGGACTAAAGTGTACAAATTTATACACACTTGTAACCATCACCACAATCAAGATTAAGAACACTTCCACCATCCCTGAAGTTCTCTTGTGCTCCATCCCAATCAGTGTCCCATTCCTAGTCCTCGTGACCACTGATCTGCTTGCTGTCACTGTAGTGCTATAGTATGTGCTCTTCGGGGTGTGGCTTCTTTCACCCAACACAATGCTTTTGAGATTCACCCACCTTGTGAGTGTCAGCAGTCTGTTCCTTTTCAGAACTGAGTAGGAATTGTATGGGTTTCCACAGTTTGTTTATTTACCTGCTGATGGAGATTGAGGTTATCTCCAGTTTAGGGCTCTCATTAAGCTGTTAAGAGGTTCTTTTTTAAGTTTGAGAGAGGGAGTGTTCCACCTATTTATGCATTCATTAGTTGACCTTTTGTGACCTTTTGTTTCACTTTTGACTCTCACATTTCTCCAGTAGGAACTTCCCAAACTGCCTATTTTCACTGCACAGATGTGTTTCACTCCATTAACTCAGGTTGTGTAAACACATGCATTTTAAGAAATTTTCCTGATTGTTCTGTGAACTATTTCCTTTGGGTAGGTTCTTTATTTGTTGCCCCTCTTTCATGGACTTTGCCTTCTTTGTATCTTTGGTAATTCTTGATTGCAGTCTCATCTCCAAGAGCGTTCTATACCTGTTCTGGGCTGTGATGGCTCCTGGTCTTGTCATTGGCCATGCAATGACAATAGTGGCCATTAGGTGGCAGTGTGGGACTCAGGGAGGAGACTAATGAGGCAGTTGCAGTGACTGTCAGCCCAGAAGCAATGGGGCAGGCCCTGGGTGACAGTACAGTAATGGCACGGACGTCACCCTGCAGAGTGGCAGCGCTGTGTACTGCTTTCTGAGGCTCCAATTTGCCTCCTTATTTAGTGTTGCCTCAGAGTTTTTGATTCGTAAAAGCTCCTTTTTTTTTGTTTTGAATAATGGGTTATGAACTTATGTATCAACATTTATATCTTTTCCATTGTTAATCTGATGGGTTGGTGTTGGGGGTAAGTAAAATATTCTAAAGGAGAATTTTCAATTTCAAGATAGAGAAGGACAGGCTAAGATCACTCCCCAAAATTTTTAAAAAATAACAATTTTCAATTACACAGTAAGTTTTCTACATTTGTATTTTTAGGAAACAATTTGAGGTTAAATTAACTTGTACATCCTAAATAATAAAGACACTTTAGGTATTATTGTTGCATAAAATTTTATTCTATTAACACTGATTTTTTTTTTCAATCCTCACCTGAGCATACGTTTATTGATTTTAGAGAGAGAGGAAGGGAGAAAAAGAAACATCGATGTGAGAAAGAAACACATACACCCTGACAGAGGATTGAACATGCAACCTAGGTGTGTGCCCTGACCAGGAATTGAACCCGCAACATTTTGGTGTAGACACTATGCTCCAACCAACTGAGCCACCCTGTCAGGGCAATATTTGAGTTTTTTTGATCTCCACTGTATTTTTTAGTATCCAAATGTACCACAATCTGAACTGATGTCCATTATTCTGCTGGACCAGCTGAACCTGACACATTCAAAGGAAAGGAACCCCTGTCAAAAGGCAGGAGTCTAAGGATTGCCCACCTCACTAAGCCCCTCCTCCGAGGTCGCTCACAGGGTGCTGTGAGGGTGAACAGAGGTAAAGTGTGTACATGCTGAGCACAGTGATGGGCACACTGCATGTCCTTACATGGGGTGCTCATTGCTCTGAGCTGCCAAGAAGAAAAGGCCTCTTGGCTGGTCCTAAATGACTGGGTCCTCACCGCTTCTGCGCCCTGCCAGGTGCATTCAGAGCAGGCTGGCTCAGAACTGGACCACACTGTGGGGGTCGGGGTGGCTGGTGATGCTGGCCAGAGTCACTGGACCCCAGGTCCAGCCCTCTCCTCTGCCAAGGTGGGACCTGGTCTTCTAGGACAGTTTGTAGATTTCTCTTCTTGTCTTTCCCCATGGACCTGCCTCATTTCCCTCCCTCCTCCTGGCCTGGGAGGTGTTCCACCTTGTGTGTGTCCCCATGTGCACATGCATGCGCTTTCTTTCTTTTATTAGCTGTGCCAGAGGCTCCTGGTGGTGCTGGCTGACCTCCAAAGAGGTGAGGAAAAGCTCTCCGCATGGGAACCACCCTGAGGTCAGAGCCCTGATCTTCTCACAGATCCCTGCCTTGTTAAGCTGGGCAGACCTAAGGTCCCATCCCCTTGTGATTGCCGCTGTTATCTCCCGGGGAGCAGGTATCTTCGTCAAGAGCGGGACTTGGCGTGGAACCAGAGCCAGGGCTGGAGCCAGAGCAGGAGGGACTGGCGGGGGGAACTGGCAGCCGAGGGCAGGACTTCCTGGCTACTGTTCTCAATATTCCTAAATGGGAGACACCGAGCTCCTCAGCCCCTAAGGTGGCTGGACAGGCCTGGGTATTCTGTGCCCTCTCAGTTTCTCCTCTTCTAGTAGCTCCCTGCGGACTTGTCCATTTTCCCTAGCGTGCCAAATCAGTGGCGCCACTATGTAGGAGTTCAATGTGTGAAAGGAGTGGAGAAGTATAAGCCTAAGGGAGGACTGGGACATCCTCAGCCACAGCCTTTAAAAATTACCCACTGGAACCAATAGCTGAGGCCAGAGTCTTCACACAAGCTCCCTTCGCTGCCCTCACGAGGCTGGCACGTGGCTCCCAGATACACCTGCAGTGTCTCGTGCTCGGTAGAACCTCTGGTCACTCTAGGTCTCCTGCCAACCCCCTCTCCTGATCTGTGCCTGCCTTTGAGCAAGAACTACTGCAAGCAGGCTGCCTCATCGGGTCTCCCCTGTTGTCCCATATGCTGGCTGCAGAGGAGTCCCAATGTGACGAGGGCCAGTATCCGAAGGCTCCTTGTCTCATTCCCAGACTGTGCCAGGCTTCTGGTGCCGTGACCCTGAAAATCTAAGCATGACCTGGGCCTACACAAGCAGCTATTGGAACTCACAGAGAAGTCTTGCTGTGTGCGGGTCGAGGTTGACCCTAGGGAATACGGGATCGAGAAGGATTTGGGGGCTCCAGGGACAAAGAGATCCCCTTTCATGGAGGGACAATATCACCAGGGACTTGCCACCATAGCTTATGTCAGCCTGAGGGTCTGATGTGTCCAGCTGCCCCAGGGAACATGGTCCATTAGCAGGTGAAAGTGTCCTTCTAGAGGCTGGGAGGAGCCTAAGGCTGCAGGAATGTGGCGGGTGGGAAAAGCAGCAGCTAGAGAGCAGGCTGGACATCCAGGATTGTTCTGGACCTGCTTGCTGGGTGGCCTGATGCAAGGAGAAAGCTTCCCTATGGTGTGGGACCTTAACTCTCTCTGCTGTTCCACGTCCTTTTTCTGACACTCCTATCCCAAACCTCTTCACCACAACCTGGTCTTAGTTTACCAGCCGAGTGAACTTCTTCCTGAAGACAACCCCAAGTCACCATCATACTGGAGGCTCCTTCCCTGCAACCTGAATCTGCAGGTGGCCCTTGCAGGCCTCATGGAGAAGCCACCGAGGGATCCCTTCCTGGTGAGCTCAGGTGGCTGGGAGCCAGGGGAAAAGTTGAGCTAGAGCTGGAACGGACTTCAGAGGCTCTCTGGTCAAGTCCTTCACTTCAGGATGTGTAGTAGTGTTCCTCTTTCATTCCTGATATTGGTAATTTGTATTTTCTCTCTCCACGATCAGTCTAGCTAGGAGGTTTATCAATTTTATTATTATTCTCAAAGAGCTAACTTCTTTTGTAGATTTCATGTATTATTTTCCCATTTTCTATTTGAAAGAGTTCCATTCTTTATTGTTTTCTTCTACTTTTAAGTTTCATTTGCTCTTTGTCCAGCTTTTTAAAGGCAGAAGTTTAGACCATTTAATTTTGGTTCTCTTCTAACATATGCATTTAAAGCTGTAAACTTCGCTCTAAGCACTGTTTTAACAGTGCTCCACAGATTGTCTGATATGTTATTGGTAGGATTGGCCAATGCAACCAGATGTGAGAAAAATAATAAGAAGATTAAGAATTGGACAAAAAGCAAAACTTTCTCTATTTAGAGATAATATTATAGAATACCTAAAAAATCCAAAAGAATTAATGATAAAACTAATACAGACAATAAAATTAAGGGCCTTCATATATGCAAACAGAAGAGATAATAGAAGTGAAAATCTTATTTACAAAAATAACAAAAGAAATGTATTATTTTAAAAATAAATTTAATGAGAAATATGAAAAACCTGTTTAAAAAAACTATAAAGAACTTTTGAAAGGCATTAAAAAGCCCACTTGAATAAATCAAAAGACACCTCTTCTTAAACAGAATGACTCATTGTCATAAAGATGTCAATTTTCCCTAATGTGATTCAATTAAACATAATTTTTTCTTTTGAGCTAGACAAATTGTTTGTAAAGTATACATGAAAAAATAAACATGAAAAAGAAAAGCAAGGTTTGCACATATAGTGGGGTGCAGGGGATGAGCCTTACCAAATATTAAACCATAATAAAGACTTTGTTAAAATTATATGCTACTGGCACATAAATCAATGGAACATAAAGGATAGAAATAGATGGGAATATTTTTGGAAATATAGTACATAATAAAGGTGATATCTCAAGTCACTGGAGGAAACATAGACTTTTTTAAATAGGGATGTGGTGACAACCAGAGAATTATTGGTAAAAGACAAAATTGAATCCACATACCCCGTATCAGCTACTATGAAAACTCCAGGTGTACCAGAGACCTAGATGTGCAAAATGAGGCCAAACAAGTATTAAAAGGAAATATGAGTATGGGAATAGTCTCTATGATTTAAAATATGTACCTCCATGAAAAGATTAAGTTTAATTAAATTTTAAAATGTTGAAACCTTTTACATGCTAAAAACACCCACAAAGTCAAAAGGTAAATGAGAAAATTGGAGGATTTTTTGTAGTTTATGCTAAAAACTCTTAAAATTCAAAGATCCAATAGAAAAAAATAGGCAAAGTAGATGAACAGGCAGTACATAGGAAAGAACATATAATTGCCTTATATGTTATATGTAATTAGTACATGTTATTAATTATATATTAATATAGTAACATATTATATCGAATTACTATAAATGACTAATATATATTCCTTTAATCCATTGATTAAAAGGAAGGACAGATCCCCAGGAGGAAGGATTCAGCTATATAAGTCAGGAATTGGGGGGCCTGGCCTAGTGATATAAATTTGGGAACCATCAGTTTATAAATGATACTTAAAGCCAAGAGACTAGAAGACATCGCTAAGGGAGTGAATATAGGCAGAGAAAAGAATAAGACCAAAAAGCAGTCTAAGAACAAAGTCATGGGCACTCCAACCTCAAGAGGTCAGGAAGGTGGGAAGAAGCAGCAAAGGCTACTGAGAAGGAGCAGCTGGTGAGGTAGAATAAAACCAAGTTAGTGTGGTGTCCCGGAAGCCAGGGGAGGAGAGCAGTTCAAGGAGGAGCATCACGTGCTGCCAAGAGGCCAAGTAAGGTAAAGACCGGGGGCTGAGCATTGGATCGGCAGTGTGGGCTCCCTGGGGGCCTTGACCAGCAGTTTGGCGAAGTGGTAGGCAAGAAACCCAATGGTGCAAGATAGAATGGGAGGAGAGAAACTGGTGACAATATAGATGACTCTTCTGAGGGGCTAAGCTATAAAGACAAGCAAAGAAATGGGGGAGAAACTAAAAGGATATGATACATGGAGTGCAAGAGAGATTTTATTTTGAGAATGCAGGATTACTGCATGTTCAGTCACTGATAGGTATGATCCAACAGAGGAAGAAAAATTGGTGATGCAGAAGAGAGAATGAAAAATTTCTGGAGCAATGTCCAAGAGTTGGGGAGTGAGGATAGAAACTAGTGGACAGTGGATAGGTCGGCCTTAGGTAGGGGATGGACTATCAGCCTCTAATTACAGGAGGGAAGGCTGGGGACACAGCAAGAAGGGGAGGCTGGTGGTGGGAGCCTAAGGAAGTTTGTTCCTAATTGCTTCTATTTCCCAGTATACCTAAAATTGGGAATCAAGATCATCAGCTGGGAGTTTGGCGGAGGTTTTGGAGGTTTTTAGATAGAGGAGAAAGTATGACTGCATTATCTGAGTGAAAGAAGGGATGGAATAGGGACTCACACTAGGTCTACTGGGCAGCACAAGGACCCACTTGAAGCTCATGGTCACAGAGTGAAAGTGAGACTTTCAGCTGTGTGGGTGCAGGTGCCAAGTGGTCTAAGAGCTGGATTCCATCAGGGCTGTGTGTTGCCAAGTGAGTATAATGAAGCCAGAGATGGACAAGCAGGTTGAGAATGGAGGTCAGTGAAAGATTGTTATGATGGACCATGTAACTGATGATTGTTCTTATTATTCCTGAGACAGAACAATAAACAGCCATGGCCCCTTTGGAGGTTCAGGTGAGGACCAGCCTGCAGGTATTTCCAGTTCTGCTCCTGAAGGCCAGCCTGTGCTCAACCTGGAGGCCTCATCTTACCAGCTGAGTGGGAGGCCTCTGTGACCCACTCCTAAACTTCTCACCGGCCTGAGGCAGGTGTCCGGGGCAGCCAAGAAAACTTCTCTAGTTTTCCTCACTCTTCTCTTTCTTAAATTGATGTCCAAGGAGAAAGGCTTTGGCCATTTCTTGCACCCATGTGACAGTAGTACCATCCGGCAGACCTCAAGGCCACACTGATGCACTGGAGATTAGGGGCAGAAGGAGGCCTCCCGAGACCCTGGGGGTCGCACTCTGTTCCTCCAAGGGCTGGAGGCTTAAGCCAGTCTGCAGTGGTACAGCCAAGACCCCTTCTGGGCTGGAGATCGTTGGCTCCCCCAGGCCTGAGCCGCCTCAGACGCCAGGCTCTGTGCCAAGGGGGCTGCATCCCACTGGCAGTTCTTCCTACTTCCATGGCCATTTGAGAGGAGCTGGCAATAAACTTTTCCCCAGTCCTGTGGAGACTACTGGCCCAACCAAACAATATTCACAGTAACTACTGTCATGACCCATGAGAATGGATTTTATTTTGAGAGAAAGAGGAACGGAAGGAGAAAGAGAGGTAGAGAAATATCGATGTGCAAGAGAAATGTTTATAAATTGCCTCTCACATGCCCCTAACTGAGGACCTGGCCCGCAGTCCAGGCATGTACCTGACCTGGAATTGAATCGGTGAACTTTCGGTTCACAGGAGGGTGCCCAATCCACTGAGCCACATGAGTTGGGGCTGCAGAAGAATGGATTTGAAGTGCAGGCCAGAGGGGTCAGAATAGAGAGCAAGAGCAGCAAGAGTGAGGGACTGCCTGGCCTGAGAGGCAACGTCAGCACAGAATGGAATATGGGGCATGAGGCATGAGGACACTCACCTCCCTCTTCCCACTCAAGCTTTACACCCCCGGGTGGTACACAGCAGGAATTTGGGACAGACCCTCCTCCCATGCCTCCTCTTGTGGCCCTTCCTCCAAGGAACCCCTGCATTAGGGATGGGGCCTGTGTGAGTTCAGGTCCCCTGAAAAAAGGCTTTATTTGTGTAATAGATGTATACAGAGAAACACCGCTGAATGAAAAAGAGAAGGATGCTAGACTAGTGGGGAGACCCTTCAGATTGTAATGCCTTCTGGACCCTATGAAAGGAAAGGGGCAGGGAAGGAGGATCAGGAAGAAAGAGCCTCAGCTTGCAGCACTTGTAAGAAAATTCCAGCCTGGCCGATGGGGAGTTCTGGAGCCGAAGTTGCCGGGTAGAGAAGTGCCACATCACACAGGAATGGGCTGGCCCTAGTACCCGACCCCATCATTTGTTGGCTGGGAGCAGCCCTGTGAAAGTGTGGCCTTGAAATGAACACAGTGGTGGCTCTGCCGCAAGCTCTCCTGAGGGAGATCTAAACTTTCCCACGGTTGCCACTGGGCCCACAACATTTCCCATTTCCTTCTGTCTCTTCTGCTTGGTGGTGGTTTTCTGTCTGCCTCCTTTATTTTGATCACAAACTCTTATTATTAGTAATAATAATATAATTATATGTCTTCTATTGACTGCTTATGTTGTCAATAGACAACACATTTTACGTGTGTATTCTTCTTTTCCTCACAACAATTCTATGAGCGAAATAGCATTATTATTCCCATTTCAAAGATGTAGAAACTCAGGCACAGGGAAGTGTTAAGTTACCCAAGAACACTAGGGTCAAAAGTGACAAAGCCAGATCTCGAACTCAGGGCTTTTTAAAAATTCCAACACTCAGGCAGTTAACCACCATACCACCCTGCACCTTTGGGTGTTTACTTCTCAGCATGCTCTGTTTGGGGAATAGGTGTGGAGAACATTACGAGGGGCTCAAGTTTGAAAAGGAAAAAAGAAACAAAGGACTTTGCAAGTGGGAAATATTCAATAAAGCCAGACACATCCGCCAGAGTGGGCTGGGCTGAGCCTCAAGAACAGCATGTGGTGTATCTGTCTGTGTATTTGTCTGTTGCATACCGACCCAACTGTCTGCTTCAACACCCAGGACGCCAGCAGCTTGAGGGCCCTGTCAGCCCCACCCGCACCTGGGTGAAGACTGTGACTTGGGCAGCGGTGAGGCCCCCACCCACAGGCTCCCCTGAGCATTGCACAAGGTACTTCCTGCAGCCTGTGGGCCCCTCCAGGCCAGACCCAGAGCCAACTGGTAGAACTCTGCTCAGACCTCCTGACAGAAAGGTCCAGCAGGCTGTCAGTCACCTGAATGGCCCTTTCCACTCAATTTGCTGCACAACCTAACAACCCTCCCATCAAACGGCATCAGCTCTGGCCACCTCCGTGGCCAAAGTCTGGGGATGGGGTATCAGGGCTAGCTTGTGGAAAAGCTGAGAAGTCATTCAATAGGTTTTGTGGGAAGACACTTGGGGCTCAGAACAGAGCTAGTTGCCGGGGTGGGGGGCGGTGAACTGCCTGGTGCTGGCTGTGCATGAGAGGAGAAAGAAGAAAGTTGGTGCCTCTTGCATAAGACTTCTTGAAGGAAGAGGCTTAATCCATAACAAAGAACAGTCAGAGGAGGGGAGAGAGGCCGTCAGGATGAGGGCAGAGTGGTCCAGGGCCATCCTTCAGGGGACATGACAAGAGGAGTTCCCTGTGGTTGTCAGGAGCGGTAAGATCACGGGCTGTGCCAGACAGAGCCAGGCAATGGAGTCCCTGCAAGTTGGTAGAAGGGTTTGGATTCAGTGAGATTGGCAAGTCAGAACTGCTATGTTTTTACTGAGGGTGTGCATGCATGTGACGAAGATGGGAAATAAAGGAGGAGTTGAGGAGATGAAAAGAATTGAGACAAGGAAACTCCTTTCAAAGTCTTGGAAAGGGGGGGTGAGGAATGAGAGCTCAAGAACAGGAGGAGAGAGTGGAGAGGGGAGCATGACTTGGAGTCTTTTCAGAGGGAGAAGACATGATTTTGCAACAAATCAGACAGAGTCTACCAGAAGAAAATGAAAGATTCTCCTCAAGGTTGGCTTGAGACTCAAAGGGTGGTGGTGTCAAGGAGAGAACCCTGCTGCCTGGAAAGTCACAGGTAATTTGTCAGTTATCAATTTACCGCCTCTCAGCACCAAGTGCGCCTTCGGTGTACACGCCCTGAGATAAACAGGATTCCTGCAAGTATCTCTCCTTCGGGATGAGCCCCAAGTTCAGCTCCTCAATAGAGGGCACAGGAGAGACAGGGCAGGAGGGAGGGACTCTCCTGCTGTTTCTGGGGCTGAGGACGGGATGTGGGTGTGAGAACATCCGGGGAGCCTGCCCCGGGCACAGGCCCAGACGAGGTCCCTCCACAACCTCACCTCAATCTGTCAGTGATCTTTCCGCAACTCTTCTGACAGGAAAATCAGAACCTCTGAGCACACAAATGCTCCTGTCCCCACTGGCGCCCAGCTCCCACCTCACACCCACCTCCACAGTTGCTGACGATGTGTTTCCCCACCTGCATTGCGGAGAGTAACCTGGGCTCCTCTGAAAGCCCCCACGTCATCCTCCTGCTGCAAAGGGCTCCTGCCCCACCCTCCTACCCTGGTGTCTGGACTCAGCATGCACACTCACATCACCAGCGGCTAAAGCCGGCTCTGGAGCGAGGGCTATTGCTTGCTCAGCAACTCCAGGCCAGCTCTGGCCTGGCCGAACCACCGAACTTCTTTGCCATCCACAGGGCTGACCCCACCTTCCCCATGGTCTGAACCCTCTCCAAGATTGTCCCTCCTTGGGTTCTCTTCCTCAGTGCTAGGATATCTAGCTAGGATATAAAGGTTAAAATTTATTTATTTATTTATTTATTCTTTGAGAGAGGGGAAGGGAGAAAGAGAGGGGGAGCTAAACATCAACATGTGGCTGCCTCTTACACACACACCCGCAACTGGGAACCTGACCAGCAACCCAGGCAGGTGCCCTGAGTAGGAATTGAAATTGAGACGCTTTGGTTTGCAGGCCGGCGCTTAAACCACTGGGCCACACCAGCCAGGGTGGTTCTTTCTATCTTATACTTACTCTTTTACCATAGCTAATAATCCTTTGTATTATATTAAACTTCCCATTTAGCCTACATTTGATTGGACCCAGACTGCTACACTTCCCCTTTCTGGCTAATCAGAAGTTTGCTTTTTTGATTAAAATGAGAAAGAATTTATAAGATGCCATGGGGCCCTCTCATTTTTGTCCCCTATCACATGGGCACACGGTGCCTTTGTGAAAAATTGCATAAAGCACTCCCTGTGGGATAACAAAGTATAAAGCAATTCCCTCTGTATAAAATTTTAGATACAACTTGTCAAGTTGCATTGAAAACTGTTCTGGAATTTCACTTGGAATGGCATTAAATGTACAGATTAATTTTGGGAACAGTTGACATCTTTAGAAAAGATGTCTTTCTACCTAGGAACATGGCATATTTTTCCAATTTTTAGGTCTTTGTTAGTCATTCAACTTTTTTTTATCCCTAATGACTTTCCCATTAAAGTCTCTTTTATCTATAGGTATACCAGTTCCCTAAGATCAGTGTTTCCCTGATCTCTTATTATGTTTTCAGTGTACTCTTGAAAACAGCTATAGGTGGTTTTTCCAAAACTCTAGAATGGCAATCTCCCTTTAAAAGAGTTTTATTGCCCTGATCAGTGTGGCTCAGTTGTTTGGGTATTGTCCCACAAAGCAAAGGGTTGCCAGTTTGATTCCCAGTCAGGGCACATGCCTGGGTTGCAGGTTCAGTCCCAGGTCAGGGTGCATGTGAGAAGCAGCCAATGGATGTTTCTCTCTAACATTGATGTTTGTCTCCCTCTCTTTCTCCTTTCCTTCCTCTCCTTCTAAAATAAATAAATAAATAAATATATTTTATCATGATAAATTTTAATCACACAGAAAAGTAGCCATGGCTGGTATGTCTCAGTGGATTGCTTGCTGGCCTGAAAACTAAAGGGTCACAGGCTTGATTCCCAGTCAGGGCACCTGCCTGGGTTGCAGGCCAGGTCCCCCTAGGGGGCACATAAGAGAGAACCACATTTGATGTTTCTCCACCCTTCCCCTCTCTCTAAAAATAAATGAATATATACATAAATAAATGTAATTTTGTTTTACAATTTTTGAATTTAGTCTGCTAACATTTATTGTGATTCTTGAAATATTTGGATTCATTACTTCTCTCTTATTTTGTGCCTTCTATTCATTCTGCTTTTTCTAAGTTTTTTTCCTGAATTCTTTTTATTCTTTTATTCTCTTCCCTATTATACTGAAATTTATCTGCTCTAATTTTATTCCTGTTTTAACCTGATTACTTAAACTAACAAATTGTAATCAGTTTCTTTAATCTCCTCCGACTCCTCAGAATGCATTAGCTCTCTCACATCTTCCTGTTTCACTTACTATTGTTCTGTTTTACTTCTTTTTTATTGACAGTATTAGTCATCATCATTCTTATTTTTATAGTCAATATTTTAGTTTACCATATGTTTGCTAACTTGTTTTCCCATCAATACTATAATTTCATCCTTTGTTCTGAGTCTAGTTCCTTCTTTCGGGAGTAAATCTTTAGAAGTGGTTTATGAGGATTGTTGGGAAACTTTTAGTTGTTGTTGATCTGATAAGTTCTTCATTTAATGCACAGTCATAAGTTTGGCTGAGTTTTAACTCTCATTTGGCAGGGTTTTTTCTCAGCATTTTGAAAATATTTTCTTCTGTCTTTTTTTACTGGTGTTGAGAAGCCTGCTGCAGCCTAATTGTTGATCCTTCGTAGGCAATTGTTTTCTCTTTCCTGAGGGCTTTTAATATTTTCTTCTTTATTTTGTCATTCTGTAGTTACACTACAGTATGTCCAGGACAAATATTTTTATTAGTCCTCCAGGTTTGTTGTGATTCCTGGATAGTAACTCATAATAATAGCTAATATCTATTAAGTGTCGGCTATGCACCAGGCACTATTCAAAGTACCTAAAAATGTTAACTCATTTCATAGTCACAACAATACCATTATAACTGCCTATTATAGGTGACTGAAGTATCTTGTCCAAGTTACATAATGGTGAATGTTGAAAGTGGGATTGGAGCCTGGGCTTCTCCTGGACTTCATGAACTCCACGAATTGCTTTCTGCTTAAGCCAGTTGGAGTATGGTTTCTGGTTGCAACTGAAAAAATTCTGACTAATACATTGGGCAACTGAGTGGATGTTGCTGCTACTGGCTGAGAAGGGAAACTCAGGAGGAACAAATTTCCCTTTTGGAAAATGTAGGCACAACATAGTATTACCTTACCCAGGAACCTGTTGAATGTCTTCCTGGATGTCCGGAAGTTTCAGAACTCCCTCTGGAACTTGCTGTTGCTGTAGCCCCAGGTTTCCCCTGTCCCTGTGGCCTCTCCTGGAACTGAGCCTCTGAAGGAAATGAACTACCTCTGAGCTGTTGTCGGTAGCCATGGGTCCTGAAGACTGGGAGTCACGATAACTTATAATGGGTATTATAAGTGCATTATTGTTAATGACAAAGCATCCACATTTTCAGATAAAATCTTTATTTTTATTAAAGTGATCCATGCACTTTGTTTAAACAAAACGAATAGTTTTACAAAGCTTATAAGGAAAAGCATTAACTTCCTGTCCTACTCCCACCCACTGGCAACAACTGATTTGAACTCTTTTATTTGATATTTAATTTCATATTTCCAAATAACATGCTTATGTTGTTATTTCTTGATTTTTATTGACTTCTTACTATGGAAGACGAAGGCTTAGTTCTTTTATTCTTCACTCCCTCAACTCCCAATATTGTTATCCTTTTTTGGTCAACATTTATTACTTACATTATTGTGATTATGCAGTATATGATTATATTTCTTTTCATCTTAACTTTTAGTTTTCTTTGGAGTTCATACTTGCCTCATTTTTTCATTTGTTTAGTTTCCTATGTTGCTGTCACTAATTTATCCTCAAGCTCTCCACCAGAGTGTAAGTTGACTCTCAATATGTTGGGTTGACTCTCAATATGTTGAGTGATTCACTATTTTTTTGACCCTCTCCTCTTTGACCCTCTCCTTCTTTTGATACTTTCTTGATGTTCCAGTTTGGACTGGGTATCTTATAGGTAATGTCCTGGGATTTCTCTTCATCATCCTTCTAGGTATTTCCTTTGACTTGCTTTTATGTTAAATTCTCAGTTTCTTGGGTCTTCTTTCTCTTTCTTGGTTTATTCTCTCATTTTGGTGGTACACACCCTCTAGTGCCTTACTTCCCAAAGTGTGGTCTTTGGACCAGCAGCGCTGGCATCAACTTGTTAGAAGTGATGGCTCTCGGGCACCACGCCAGACCTGCTGAATCAGAATCTGCACATTAACAAGTCCTCCAGGTGGTCGACGTGCTCTTTAAGATTTAGAAAGTTCTACTCTGATAGGTCACGAGAAAGGGAAAAATGACTTGAGAGAAATCAAGATGATGGAGGAGTGAATGGAAGTCACACTGACCTCCACCCAGGACCAATCTGGAATTACAACTAAATTGTGGAGAAATCATATAGAACAAAACAAATGAGCAATAGTGAGAGAGGAGCCTTATAACCTCAGACAAAGAGAAGAATCAGCATTAGCATAACCTAACTGGTAAGGAGCATGGTAGAGACTTGAGAAGACGGGTGGTGTGCCCACAGGCGACAGTGCCAGAGGGATATAGAAAGGGCCAGTTGGATTCCCCTGAGAAGAGTGGGGGCTAAACCATAAGTGGGGATCTCCAGCCTACAGCACCACAACCCAAAAAGTACACAGATAACAACCAGCTGCGAAAAGCATCAGGGTTGCTCTCTGACAGACAGGCAGCTGGAGATGCAAAGAGCCTTTTAAAAGACCAACGCATAAATTTTTATTTGCAGCCACTTACCCTGGGCTCTGGCAAAGGTGGAGGCAGAGTGGGCTAGAGATGCCTGAGGGGAGACTGGGGGAGAAGGCTTTGGGGAGAAAATGGAGAGAGTAACCGGCAGGATCCCAGTGCTGACTCATCCCCAATATGCCAACAGCCATCTTGCTCAGGCAGATCACTCTCCTGAGGGTCAACAGTGTGAGAAGACCCAATAACCCTGTCCCCAGGAGGGATTCTGCCTCACGCTGTGGTGCCTAAGCCTGACTGCTGAGTGCAGAGTAACTAGATTAATAACTGAAGGAGATAGCCACAGACAGTAGATTCCTGAAAGTCTTGATCAAACTGCCCTAAGGTCAGACTGGGTCTACATCTGACATCATCACAGGCAGATCCAGAAAGAAAAAAATAGCAGTCTCCTACCATAGAAGTTCACACCACAAAGTAGGAAGTCGAAACAGATCAACTTAAGAAGCATAAGCAAAAAAGAAGAGTCTCACAAATAATGGGAAGACAAAGAAATATCCTCCACTCGAAGGGAAAGGAGGAATCCCCACAAAGAGAACTAAAAGAAATAGAGGGAAGTAAACTATCAGATATTGAGTTCAAAACAATGGTTCCAAAGAAGCTCAGTGAGCTCAGAGAGAATTACCAAAAACTACAGGGAAACTACAAGGAACTTACTGCAAACTGTATCAGCACGGAAAAGGACATAGAAACTATCAATAAGAGAAAAGAGAAAATGAAGAATACAATTTCTGAATTGAAGAACACAGTAGAAGGAATCAAAAGCAGGCTAGATGAAACAGAGGAACGAATCAGTGAGCTGGAGGATAAGGTAGAAAGAAACTCCCAGAAAGAACAAGAAAATGAAAAAAGACTCAAAGAGAATGAAGAGGCACTTAGGGAAATGCAGGACAACCTGAAACATAATAATATGCATGTAATAGGGATACTAGAAGGAGAAGAGGATGAGGAAGGGATAGAGAACCTGTTTGAAAAAGTAATGGTAGAAAACTTTCCTCATTTGAAGAGAGAAAAAGTCACACAAGTCCAGAAAGCACAAGGGGTACCATTCAAGAGGAACCCAGTGAGGCCCATTCCAAGACACATCATCATTAAAATGGCAAATATCGAAGACAGAGAATCTTAAAGGCAACACGGGAGAAACAAGTAGTAACATACAACAGAGCCCCTATACGGCTAGCACCTCACTCCTCAGCAGAAACACTACAAGCCAGAAGGGGATGGCAAGATAAATTTCAAGTAATGAAAAGCAAAGGCCTGCAACCAAGATTGCTCTACCCAGCAATTAAAATGGAAGGCAAAATAAGGAGTGTCCCAGACAAAAGAAGGCTAAAAGAATACACTTCCACCTAACCAGCATTGCAAGGTATGCTACAGGGAATGCTTCAAGAAGATGAAGAAAAAGAGTCTATGGATACCCAGTTCCTTTCACAGTCACCAATACTTGATATTACCAATATTTTTAATACTTATTAATCTGATTGTGACAATGATGTGTTATTTTAAGTGCTGCTTTATTATTTGCTGAAACTAAACCTGTTTTTGTATATTTCTTGCCTATTTCTATTATTTTTAAAAAGCTTTAAGTGACTTTTTGGTATTCTGTATCCTTTTTTTGACTAAATGTTTGTAGAATTTTTTCCCTAAAAAAAAAACAACTATTAACTCTTTCTTAGATGTGTTGCAAATACTTTCCTATTCTATTCCTTGTCCTTTAACTTTTTTTATATGTATATTCCTGTACAGTCTTAAATGTTTAATGTAGTCATATTGTCAATATTTTAATTTATAGCTTCTGGGTTTGAAATTTTACTTCAGGGTAAGAAAAATATTAGTTTGTATTTTCTCCTAAAACTCCTTAGGTTTTACATATTGATTTTTAACTCACCTGAATATTTTTTGTATAATGTGTGAAACAAGGCTCATTATTTGTTTTATTTTAAGTAATAGTGGTCCATGAACTTTATTTGTTGAATAAGTCTTATTTCCCCCATTGATGTGAAATATCAGTTTAATCCTATATGACATTGTTAGATATATACATTTGTTTCTAGAATGCTTATTTTGTTTCATTGATCTACTTGATTATTTCTGTGCTGGTGTCATGTTGTTTAAATCGCTGAGACTTTTTAATGGTTTAAATTTTTAAATATTTTATCATGGATTTTGACATTTAAGAAAATAAATAAATAAAATTAATTTGCATTAAGAGAAAGAAAGAGAGAGAGAGAGAAAGAAAGAGAAAGAAAGAAATCCTATCTTTTGCAACAACATGGATGGAACTGGAGAATATTATGCTAAGTGAAATAAGTCAGTCAGTGAAAGACAAATACCATATGATCTCACCTATAAGTGGAATCTATTCAACAAAATAAACTAAAGAACACGATAAACCACATGCATGGAAACATGGAGCAGACTGAAAGTGACCAGTGGAGATCGGGAAGGAGGACAATGATAGAAAGAAGAGGAAGGGATTAAACAAAGAACATGTATGAATGACCCATGGACATGGTCAGCAGTGTGGGAATTGACTGTGGGAGTCGGGGGTAGGGGGAGGGTGGGATGGGTGGAGGAAGGCAAAGGGGGAAAAATTGAGACAATTGTGACAGAATAACATGATTTTTAAAAAAATGACTTAAGACCTTGCACTTTTTTATTTACCAATATTTTACTCTCACTTTTGACTAATAGTTTAGGAATAAAATTCTAAGTTGGAAGTCATTTTCTGTCCGAATTTTTAAGACATTTTCCCATTGCCTCCTAACCTCTGGTGTTGCTGTTAAGTTCAATTCCAATCGATTTCCACACTTACGTGTATGACCTTGTTGTTTCTTCCAGCTACTTTTATTTCCAGGTTTATGAAACTTCATGATAATGTCCTTTGGTGAGGGTCTCTTTGTTGTTGTTATTATTGGTTGTTCTGTGTACTCAATGAACCCTTTTAATCTGGAGAGTTCTGGTTCTGCAACATTTTCTTGTTATTTCTTTAATAATTTCTCTAATCATTTCCTTTATTATCTGTTCCTGCAACTCCTTATAGAAAGATACTTGACTTCCTGGTATGCCTCTCTTATCTTAAATCTTTTATTTTCATTTCTTTGTATTTCTATTTGCTTCTGGGGAGATTTTTCTCAACTTAATTGACTAATTACTCTATTAATTTTATTTCTGTCATATTTTTAATGTACAAAAGTTCTTTATATTCTCTCAATATTCCATTCTGTGGCATCCCATTTTTTCTTGTGTAGATCCATCATCTTTTTAAAATCTCACCAAAGATATTAATTACAGTTTAAAAAAAATGTTCTGCTTCCTGCATTGTCTCTGTTTCCTCTGAGTTTCTTTGTTTTGTAGTTTTTGTCTTCAGTTATCCATTGATGACTTAGGGGATTTATTCAAATGTTTGGTGATCCTTGGCTGTTTTTCACACTGAAAAGTGAGGCGCCCAAGTGGTCCCTGGAGCCCCTGTGCACACAGACTGACGTGCCTGAGCAGGGACTGCACAGTAGGTGGATCAGGCAGGGACCTACGACTGTGCAGTACAGGCTTTACCTGTTAGAACTGGAAGGTTTTTTCTCTTTTGTTGGTCAGTTTCCTTGGAAGGGAATCTGTCCTCTCGCCTGGCTGTGGTGGCAATGGTGATGGTGGGGAGGACAAGGCGGGTGGCCCGCATCCTCAGGGCTCAATGGGGGAAGGAGTCTGTGGGTGGTGACTCACATTTCAGTATGTGGGTGCCCTGTCGATCTGCCTGTTTGCTGCTGTGCCTGTTGTCCTCGAGTCTGTTTTCTTTGACTCTCCCTCTTCTCCAGACAGTAAACTTTTAATCTTTGGCCGGGGTTGGGCAGGCGATATGTGGAGCCAGGATACTCTTTCCATTCAATCCTCTTGTTTTCAGGTTCATCCGTACCTTTACCTTTGCAGAAATGTCCAAGCTTTTGGCACCTCTGGGCCACACTGGAAGAAGAAGAGTTGTCTTGGGGCACACATTAAATACACAAACACTAATGAAAACTCATGAGCAAAAAACAAAAAAGGTTTCAAGTAAATTTACAATTTTGTGTTGGGCTGTATTCATAGCCATCCTGGGCCACATGCAGCCCATGGACCATAGGTTGGACACCCCTGCTTTAGGGGAATCTGAGCTTTTCTATTGTTTTGAACCATTAATTAGTTTCATTTCTGGACTCTTCTTTCACCCTAACTGCAGACTCCTAGTTTTCTTTTTAAATTTTTAATTGAGCATAACTTATACAGTAAGGCACAAGATCATAGGTGAATGTGCATACATTTATTTACATACATGTACATGAGAAGTAACCACAACTTCAATCAAGATATAGGACATTTTCATCACATCTGGAAGTCTTTCGTGCCTCCTCCCAGGAAATGATTCCAACCAAAGGTAACCCATTTTAACTTCTGTCAATAGATTTAACTTCTGTCAATAAATTTAGTTTATCTATTCCAGGTCCTGGCACACATGGACTCATGCAGTACGTACTTTTCTGTTTGGCATCTTTCACTCGACATTATGTCTGTACAGGTACTTTGTTTTTAGTGGTTGGTCTTGGTTTCTGTCTCACCATCCTTTCATCTCATCAGCTCTCCAGCCACTCCCGTCCCTCTTCACAACTCAGTGCCTTCTCTGCTCAGCCCCTTGAAGTCTGTAGGGTGATGGACCCATGCTTGCTCGGCTCCCACTAATGGGTGTGCACAGTTTCCTCCCTGATTAGCCACAGTCAGGTCTTTGAACTTGAGCCAGATGTACAGATGCCACCTCATGCAAACATGGGCTCATTGTTCTGGAATCTAACGTGTG
Organism: Pteronotus mesoamericanus; assembly: GCF_021234165.1. Classification (NCBI taxonomy): domain Eukaryota; kingdom Metazoa; phylum Chordata; class Mammalia; order Chiroptera; family Mormoopidae; genus Pteronotus; species Pteronotus mesoamericanus. The sequence continues at coordinate 22,625,867 of NW_026555065.1, forward strand.
TGCGTGAAACAGTATGCATGTGCATTTGTGTGAGAGAGCCTGGTGTGAGTTCCTGGCTCTTTCTTGGGGGATTCTTTTGACCTGAGAAAGTCTGTTTCTCATTCCCCAAAGCCACTTTTGTCCACCAAATGTTGAGGACTTCTACAGGGTCAGCAGATTTGAGTTTGGTGAAAATGACTCATTCTGACCCAGCAGTCCCACACCTCTCCACCTGGGCCCCTGTCCCTCAGTGCTGAGCCACCGTGGTCAGCCTGCTGCAATGCCTGCGCCCCTGCTCCTGCAGTTCTGTGCCCCCACTTACATAAGTATCAACGTTTATGATCAACATAGAAAGTAAATTTAAAAAAATTGAATTATAAAATTAAACACTACACAGAAAGGTGACTAATGATGAAAAACTGAGAAATAATATTATTTGATAACTTTTAAGATATGATCTTAAGAAATTAAATATGTCAAAGGTGTGATCTTGGGATTAAAAACCAATGATCTTAGATACTGGAAAAGCTCCTTCTCATTCTATACAACAAGTAGGAGAATGGTAAAGAGCTAGTTGGAAACAAACTTTCAAATTTTTGCCCTGGTTGGGTAACTCAGCTGGTTAGAGCATCATTCTGATATGTCAAGGCTGTGGGTTCAATCCCCAGTCTTGGCACATATAAGAATCAACAAATGAATGCATAAGTAAGTGGAACAACAAATTGATCTCTCTCTCTCTCCCCCTCCCACCCTCCCTCCCTCCCTCTGTAAAAAATCAATTAAATTTTTTGAACTTTTGACATTCCCCTGGGCCCTTCTTCTTCAAATAAGGCCACCCCTTATTTGATAACTTTAAGGACATCTTACTGAAAGTTGTTTAATATCTTTTATTTTTACTTTTTTAAAAAAAGATTTTATGTATTTATTTTTAGAGAGAGGGAAAGGGAGGGAGAAAGAAGAGAAAGAAACATCAATTGGTTGCCTCTCACATGCCCCCAACTGGGGACCTGGCCCACAATGCAGGCATGTGCCCTGGCTGGGAATCAAACTGGTAACATTTTGGCTTGCAGGTTGGTGCTCAATCCACTGAGCCACACCAGCCAGGGTTAATATCTTTTTGTAGAGATTTCAACCTTTTCATATTTAGGTATGGTTTTTTTTTCCAAAGAAAGCATTTACTGATTGTCTTCGTTTTTAGTTTCATCAAGTATAGGCAGAACATTCTGTTTAGAGTTATATTTATTGGCATTAATACTTTCACATTTATATTTCAGGTATTCAGGAAAATATTTCACTAGAGCATACATTATTCTTGCAATAGAAGCTTTGCCTTGTTTATTATAATTTTTTCCTTTTCTGAAAGATTAAGGAGGTATAGAGAAGTGTTTTCTTAGACTGTATCTTAGTGTGATAGAAAATGTTATGTAATGTTCCATTCTGTGCAGGGAAACGTTGCGTTCAGTAAGTTATTTCAGCATAATGGAACAATATAATCATGGACATTGGCTCCAAGATATAAAGATTCTGATTTCCTAGCAAAGCTGACCCTGCCACCACTGATCTCAGGGCCTTCCTGCCTGGATGCCCTCAGAGGGGCAGCCCCTGATGCAGCTGGTGCCCTGCCTGCTGTCTGAGCCTTCTGGGAATGGGGCTCCCAGGACTTCTGCTTCTGGGACACTCCTCTGCCTTGGTGGCAACTCTATTGGGTACCTAACCCATGGCTAGTGGGAAGCATCTGCTTCAGGGGGCTCTTCTGCTCAGCTTTTTTGGAGAAGCAGGGAATGGGAAGGGCTGGACAAAAAGATATGGGCAAGGTTAGGGAGGTTGTAGGAGCTAAGTGATGAAGAGCACTTCAGAGGGCCTATGGTGAGAGGTCTGAGAACAGGTAGGTGGGGGAATGGGGAGGGGTTACAGACAGCCAAAAAGGCTGAGCACAGCTGCTGGGTGACCTCTGAAATAACATCTTACACCAATAAGAATATTGGTCCTCCACTTTTAAGTAGCACAGAATACTGTACACTGGTGTTACAATAATCAATAAGTACCAACCCATCTTCCAAGTCTCTACTTTAAGGAATGTCTCCCCGTGAATCTTTTTTCAGATGTCCCGTTTAGATTTCTTTCCATTTTTATAACTTACATCATCTCATTTCCAAGTTCCCAAGTCTCTGGATGGTTGTATAAGGGGGAAGTTAGCAAGGACTGGGAGGAATTAAAATCTGCCAGTTAACATAAACTAACATGTAACTTCAGGTTTATATTTGGGTAAACTCCACCTCTTTTAGGAAATGCATATTTCAGAGCCAACATGGAAGCTCGGCACAAGGGGAGCCTCAAGCAGACTTAGGGATGTGAGATATAAGCTAGCATCTATTGGGAGTCTTCCTGGCCTGGCCTTTGGACTCCTGCACGTTTAAATCACAGCTGGTGAGACAAGTGTCCTGTTATTCTATGCTGGTGAGGCCAGGGATGTTGGGAAATGCCCTGTCTGGTTTCAGGAACTGTAACCCCTCCAACAGGTGAGAGGGCCCCAAGGCTGGAAATAATCAAGGAGGCCTTGGGAAAACAGGCCACTGGGGAGATGAAACCTGTCCCCATCACATCACCCTGCTTGGTCCTGTGATGGTCGGTTGTAAATGATGGGTAAGTTTTCTCATGAGGAGAAACAACCTAAGACAGACATTGGCTGTATGGGCAGCAGACATGGATTTGGGGGACACAGAGAAAGGGCAAAAAGGCCTGCACCCCTCAGCTCATCTTGGACATGACTGGAGTCCTCATTCTGTCTGAAAGAAGTCTTCTTGGCTCTTGGTGGCTCCCTCCCCCTGCCTGAGGCTTGAAACAATACTAGAGAGAGCCCTAAACTAGATTTGGCGGTTCCCAGGGGAAATCAGGCCTAAAAGTAAATTCTTTAAAGTATGCTTTGTTTCTCCCTCAAAAGCTATAGACAGCTCATGCTGGGAAGAAAATTTACATTATTCACAGACCCTGACCCTATTCCCTTTGGCACTCTCATGTTTATGCTGTCATGTTTATGCTGTCATGTTTACTAATCTCCTCTTGGACTCATGTAAATTGGTGTGTTCCTGCCATTCGTTTTCTTCAAAACATCTTCTATTCTCTGTAAACATTAACATACTGATGTAATAAGATAACGTGTGCATTTCTATTACCTGGCCCCCCGATAACCCTTTCAATAAAAGCCTTTGTACAAAGGAGTTCGGGGCCTTCTCCACTAGAGGGGAGTGCCATGTCCCCTCTCCTGGCAAACAGAGAAGTGTTTGCGACGACTCGTGTTTATTCCTCTCATCCGTGACAACCCTGGGACAGGCTCTGTGAGATGCAGAGTCTGCAAGCCCATCTCAGCTGGCCCCGGACAGTAACCCTCAGATCCCAGAGCACCACGCTCCCTGCGATGCGCTCGGTCCCCCCCAGCAGTTGTCACCTGGACCAGGGGTGAGCAGTGACCTGCGCTGCTCGCCCATGCAACGCAGGGCTGCTGGCTGACTTGGACACACCTCAGCTCTTTTGGGGGCAGAAAGTACTGTGTGCCTCATGCAGACCCTGCGCATCCTTTGGCTCAGGCTGGCCGCCCCACAGGTCCTGCCACACCTCCCCTCTCTCTGTGGCAGCCCCAGGCAGGCCTTGTTCTCCCCTTAGCTACCTTCTGTGCCTTCAGTGGGAGTTCAGAAGGTCTTCTGGGTCCCTTCTATATCACAAGGGGCTTAGCAAGATTGGAGGGCACCGACGCTGGCCTCTGCCCTACCTAGGCCCTTCCTCAGTCATTTCTAACAACCACCACAGGCATCCCTGTGTCAGACAAGTGCTTCTCTCAGGGGACATGATTTTTCCATGATGTACCTGTATAGAGAGGACCAAGCCCACAGCTGCGGGATTTCACCCAAATGATTCATTTGTATATAATGTTCTCTCAGGGTTTGGGCCTGGGGCTGGGGCTAAGATGCATGAATTTCCGACCTCATGTCCTTCTCCCAGCTCCCCGTCCTGGAGGTACAGGGACTTTCTCCCTTCAGCTTATGTCGTTGGAGGGGCAGGTCCCCTAAGTGCTCTCCCTCTAAATAGGATCTGCTTTTGATATGTAAAATGAAGAAATGCTTGGAATTGAGAAGCCCCTTTATTTTCCTCCCAGTGTTCAGCCTTCAAGCCTTGTCTCTGGAGAGTTGGCTGTGAGACCTGAAGCAGAAAGAGGGCCCCTTTTGTCTTCTCATCTCCAGCTTCGACGATGGATGCCATTGGCCAAAGAGGGGGAAGATGAACAGGACAAAGGGTCAAAACATTAAAAGCACATTAACATATACATTTAAAATCTTGTTACATGAGAGGAAATGTCTACTGTAGCTGTGGCCAGGGAGTTACCATCATTATCAAGCAAGCCCTTATTATACGAAATGTTGAAGGGGCTTACCTAAGGAAAAAAAAGAAGTAAACAGTAAACAGAAGAACAGTAAAATGACAACAAACTCACAGCCAGCAACAATTGAACCTATAAAACAAAAACAAACTATACAGCAACTAGAACAGGAACAGAATCACAGAGGTGGAGATCACATGGAGAGCAGGAAAGGGGGAGAATGGGAGAAAGGCACAAAGAATAAGAAGCATAATTGGTAGGTACAAAATAGACAGGGGAGGTTAAAAATAGTATAGGAAATGGAGAAGCCAAAGAACTTATGTGTACGACCCGTTGACGTGAACTAAGCGGGGGAGTGCTGGAGGGAGAGGGGGTGCAGGGTGGGGGGGATAAAGAGGAGAAAAAATAGGACAACTGTAATAGCGTAATCAATAAAATATACTTTAAAATGTTATAAACATAATAGATTTTAAATGCTCACGTCCAATGTGTGGAAGATTTATGAAAGGTATCAAAGATGAAAAGACCCATAGGGCAGAACTGGGGGGTAGAGAGAGCCCCACAGAGATGGAAGAGGCCAAATGGAGAAAGGCAGATGCACCCTGAAGGGAGACTGGTCCAGGTACATCAGCAGTTCTTCAGACTTGCTCCTACTTCTTAACATCCTGCAGCTCATGTACCTGCTACCTTTGCCTTTACTATCAGGCAAAGTTGATTAGCTATTAATATCTGTTTACAGCCCTTCCATAGCTCTTTACCTTGAAATTTCAGAAGCTCTATTCTCAGATACCTCCCTCACTCAAGGCCTGCAGTGTAACGTCCCAGGTTCTCGGACACTGGTATGATCCATTGACTGAGAGGCATGGAATGGAAGATAGATTGTACACTTCCTGAGGTGAAAATCAGACCTGAGTTTACTCCCTTGGCCCTGCCTGGGACATGGTAGGCCCTCAATAAATATTTGCTGTATGAATGACTGGATTGGCTGAGTGATGTCTTGGCCCTTGCTGAGAGAGAAGCTCATCCTTTTCAGTAGCCCTAGAATGAGGCCGGGGACTGATGCCCCATTCTTTCTTGGTCATGAGCAGTCATGAACAGGAAATGATCCCTCATCTGTTGTCATCCAAGGGAATAACCACTTCCTTGTGAGGTAAGAACACAGGCCTGCTTTGTGCCCCGATAGTGACGTGATAATTAGTGCTGGATGCTGAAGTGTGTGTCATCCCTGCCTCACACAATATGTCTTGCCACCTGTCCTACCACCTGTTTTTGCCTGAAATCAGCTGTGTGTCAGCTCTGTCTCCTCCACTCCAGTCAGGTGCCTCCTCTCGTCTGTGACAGTCATTGAGTGTTGTTTTAGGGTAATGTGAAGGGAGGGGAGTGACTGAACACTTCCCTCCTGGAGTTAAAGTATGGGTTGGCCAAAAAGTCCATTTAGTTTTTTCCATAAAAGACACATTTTTCATTTTCAACAATAACTTTATTGATTTGGATATTTTGAGTATGTCAGCCAACTCCTGCTATTGGCTTCTAATGGGTAGAGGCCAGGGGTGCTGCTAAAGATCTTCCAATGCATAAGACAGCTCCACAGCAAAGAATTATTTGGACAAAATGTCAATAGTACTTCAAAAACCACTTTTGACACATTCGATCAGTCACAGAACCTTCTCCATATATTACACAAATCTTTTTTGTGTTTTAGTTGCGTCTTTACCTTTCTTAAACTAATAAAGCATAGTACCCCCAAAATGTTGCTGATCTTCCATCTTCAATATGAAAATGGTTGCACAAAAATTTAACAATTTTGATAAGTTTTTTAAAATGCATGCTGATGCAACAGCTGTCACAATACAACCTAACAAAATTGTTTCAAATGAAGTTAAAGACAACTAAGCACTACTAGAGCCATAGTATGGAAACAACTAAACAAACTTTTTGGCGAACCCAAAGATGGAGATAGACCAAGACCCAGATGAAAAGCCCAGAACTAGATTTGCTCCTTCAAGCCAGGCTTGACCCAGGGACTGTCTTGTGCTCCCCTTGCCTGCACTCCCGCGAGGGACACCCTATCGCAGGTGCTGGTTAACAGTGCTGCCTCTGGGATAGATTTTGAGAGGGTCTGGGGACAGTTCCCCAACTAATTCCTGCCTCAGCTGTCTCATTTGTAAAGTGAGGATAATAGTACCTGCCTCTAGGGTTTGGGGAACCAATAAATATGTTTTATATGTAAAGTGCTTTGAACAGTGTGATACGTAGGCTAGATCCATGTTCTATGGAGCCTGAAGTTTACATGACAAATTGATACAAGGCAGGTAAGAATGTGAACATTTATCTACAGTGATGAAATCACACAAAAATACAAATGTCGAACACTGACAAATGCCAAAACATCACAAAAACTTTTAAAATAACATGACACGAATATTAATTAACCTCTATATCTTTTCCTTCATTGTTTGGATTGTCTCTTTAATCAACAACTTTATAATATTTTCTTAAGAGCAAAGAGAAAGCAATCTTCCCTGCACCCCACTTGATTGAGATCTTTAAAAATTATCGATAGTTTCTATTTCACAACTCCTCATTAGCAATGCCCTGTAAAACTTGTCAATTGTTGGCAGATCTGGAAAAGCCTCAGATTTGGTTATTATGGCTCTATAACAGACCACTCAAGCCTAACGGCATAAAACAGCACCACTTTATCAGGCCCATACACTCTGTGAATCAGAAATTCAGAAAGGACGCAGGCTGGGGTGATTCAACAGCCGGGCTAGAACCATCTGGAGGCTCATTCCTTGCCGTGCCTGGATCTGGGTTGGGAGGACGTGGAGATGAGGCCCGCCAGCTTGGACTCAGGCCTGTGTGTGTGGATGGGCTTCCTCACAGCGCAGGGACCTCAGGGGACTTTGTTGTCTCACATGGTGGCTGTCAGTGAGAGAAGCTGTATCACCTTTTATGACTTAAACTCAGAGTCGAGCAGTGTCAACTTCCTCACTTCTCATTAGTTAGAGAATGTCTTCAGCTCTTCAGCCCACCAGATTCAAGAGGAGGGAGTGGCAAGGTTCTAGAAAAGTATTTTGGATGAAAAAAAAAGGGGTTCTGTGTGAAGTAACATCACAGGAGGATCTGATCATAAATTCCTAACTGAGCAGGTCATGGTGGGTAGACACAACCAAGTTGTATAACTTTTTAGTAAAAGGTTTATCTTTGCCTTAAGCAAGCCCTGTCCATTGTAACCAGAGGCATCTGGGTTAACACGCCTTTGAAATAAGTTTGAAATAACCACCTCAAGAGGGCACATAATCCTGTAAACTATCCTGTCGTCCCATGCCTGCCCTGCTTCTCCCACCTCCATGTAATCTTCCTTAGTGCCCTCCTTAATTTCCAAAGCATGAAGGAAGCTGCAAAACTGTTCTTCTTCAGAGCATTTGAGATCTTGTTCCTCAGCATATATCATCAGTTTCACTCAAATAAACTCTTATTAAAAACTCTCTACAGTTTTGGACATTTTTTACACCAACAGCATAAGGAGAGGACATATTGTTGCGATTTTTAGAAAAATAAAATCCACCACAACCTCTATCAGGTTTCTCCCATACCTGAGTTCTTGCAGATACGCTAATTACTTGTCATATAGATATATGATAACTTCTATTTCTTGAGTCCCATCAAAGAGAAAAAGGCATTTAAGACATCATTGAACACATCTCCTTCAGGAGAACTTCTGTTTTGATCAGGTTACTATGGGAACTAAATCTTCCCCTTAAAATCTGATGCGTCTGATTTGACGAATTTTCCAGAGACTAGTTTCTGACTGTGTATTTTAGATCTTGTTTCTCTTCCTCTATTTTCCTCACCCTGTGGTACAACTTCTGGCCTTGGGCCTCTCTGCGCCACAATGCCTGATGAGTTGGTACAGTGGGCGGTCGGAGTATTTTTGGAAACTATTCCTAAACCAGAATGGCTGACAGTACCTTCACTATACATGAAACTGACTGCAAACTAAGTATGTCTCACTAAACTGAATTCAAACGCAACTCTGACTCAACTTCTCCTTAGTCGAGCCTAAAAATACTCACAGTCATATCAATGCTAACAGAGGAGGTAGAAGAATGGGAAGAATTTGGTCTTAGCCAGATGTAGTTAAAATAGCTCACTTTTGCTAACTTTATGGGCACATGAATGATCACAAGAACTTATTGTGAGGTTCCTCAGAACCTTGGAAGGGCATGTGCTAGAGGAGGACCCAGTTTTCGCAATATCAGCTTCACAGCAAACCCACCTCTGCCTGGTAATACAGTTAAGTATTATTTAAGCATTAACTGTTAATATTGGCTCCATTTTCTGACAGGTCTTCTTTTAGTGGTGGCAAGATGGCGGCCTCCAGCAGCTCCAGCTTCCTTCACCAGGATTTACTTTGCATCAGCCTGGGTCATGAGTCGCAGGGGCCCATCTCCTGGCCAGGGCGATTCCACCCGCAGGTTTGCCAGCCTGGGCCATGGGCTGCGTTATTGCCCTGGAGGATGCGGGGCTGAGGGTGGGCGGGTAGGAATTGGGGGGACTTAAAGGATCTATAACTGCCTAATGAAAAAGTAAATGTTCATTTACTATGAGTTTGAGAAGAGAGAGTGGTGGGAAGGGGGAAGGCCACTGTGGGAGTTCAGGGCTAGTCACCCCAAGATGTGTTTCTGTGGTGTTCAAATTGTTTTGAGCTAAGAGCATCTTTAGCTGTGGGCTCAGGAGAAACTTCTGCCCTTCCCTTGGCTACCTTGAATTAGGGGCCTGGCCCATAATGGGAGATTATCAGAGATAACCTCTTTTCACCTGTCTAGTGGGCAGGACAAATTTGTATTTACTAAACACCTGCTCTTCTTTTCATTTTATAATGACCTCTTGAAGCCCCTAAGGCTCGTTACCTCATCCCTAGTTCAGAATGTCTTATATACCAATGTTCTCTTTCTTGGGCTTGCATGGGTCTTTGACTCTCTTGATGCGTATTGAGTTCCTATACACATGTATGTATTAAATTTGGTTATTTCTCTCTCTTTTTAAAAAAATCCTCACCCAAAAATATGTTCATTGATTTTAGAGAGAAAGGAAGGGAAGGGAGAGAGAGAGAAAGAAACATCGATGTGAGAGAGAAACATTGATTCGTTGCCTCCTGTGTGCACTCTAAATTGGGGATTGAAACAGCAGCTTTTTGGTGTATGAGACAACGCTCCAACCAACTGAGCCACCTGGCCAGGGAAAATTTGGTTATTTTCTCTTGCCAATCAGTCTCATGTCTAGTTGATTATTAGAACAGCCAAAAGAACCTTGAGGGTAGAGGAAAGTTTGTTTCTCCCCCACACCAGCAAGGGGGAGGGATGACAGAATGGAACATGGAGGACCTGAAGACCTCTTCCTACAAGCATGTCCCTGCCTCGAGGACCCCATTGGCCTGTGTGAGCCCCGTGCGGCCTCAGCCATGCTGAGTTGTGTCTGCTGGCCCTGCTCCAGACTGACTGCTTCCAGATTTCCCCTGCCTCTCTTCTGTCTTCTTGCCCTCACCTTTGTCTGTCTTGACCCTATTTCTAATTACAGCCTTACAGGGTCAAGTGTAAGGAGATCAAGGAGACTTAAGCCAACAACTTTTCTTCCTTGATCCCAGCCTTTCCCCCTTTCCATCTTGGGTTCCAATTAAGTAAAATCCTAAATCTTGGCACATAAGTCTTGAAACTGCTATTGGAGAGTCCTAATCCCCTCATCCATGCAGAACTCTGTGGCTGGCTCCCTTATAGGCCTGCACTCTCTAATAAGGCAGCCATTTCCTGACCAGTGTGGCTCAGGTCAACACCTGTCGTCCAGTAACCTGAAAGGTTGTAGATTCAATTCCTGGTCAGGGCATATAACTAGGTTGCAAGTTTCGGTCCCCAGTAGGGGGTGTGTACAGAAGGCAACTAATCAATGTTTCTCTCTCTCTCTCTCTCTCACCTCTCTCTCTAAAGTCAATGAATGTATCTTTGGGTGAGGATTTAAATAAATGAATGAATGAAGGAATAAATAAATAAACACATGGCAGCTGCATGTGGCTACTATATTACATTTGAAATGTAGCCAGTCTGAATTAAGATATGTTGTAAGTGTAATACACACAGTGGTTTTTGAATACTTAGTATGAAAAAATGTGAAATATCTCATTAATATTTTTACATATTGATTACATGTCAAATTGAAAATATCTGGGATTATTGGGTTATATGAAATATATTATTAAAATAATTTCACTTGTATCTCTTTGCTTTTTAAAATGTTGCTAGTACAAAATTTAGTCTGACACACATGGCTCCCATGACATTCTCATTGGCCAGGACTGCTGTAGAAGCGTTGACATGCATACGTACCCACGCAATTTTGATTACAATTTTAGGAGCTGGTGGGAGTGCCCTCAATCCCATCCATGGGCGCTAATCCCAAATCAAGACTCTGAGTCAGGAATTTATGGTTTTCACCAAACCCACCTTCTACCACAGCATCACTGCACGGATAGGGGACACTGAGCAGCAAGACGTCGCACTTCTAGTACAACCAGCTGGCGCTGGGCATCCCTCGGGCTGCAGCTCTGCCTCACGAGGCCCCTCCCCATGGGAGGCCTGCATCCGTTCAGGGAGATGTGAAATCTGTCCGCAGAGGGGCATATTTCCTCAGGACTCCTGCGGCCCTGGGATGGCTCTGGGGCTGACCCACGGAGAAGACTCCATGGCGAATGGGCTCTAGGCTGGCTGAGCCCACTCTGGGGAGGGAACATGGGCGTTTGGCCCAGAGAGCATCGTCCCTGTCTTTGCCTCTCAGCAGCCTGGAATGTTGTGCATTGCTTCATCTATGACCCACTTTGGAAAAGTTGTTCTTTGTAGTTTTCTACATTTTCTACTTTTTCATTAGATTTTCTATCTGGTTCACGCAAGTTAGAAATATTTTCCACTCAATTCGTTTTTACTTGTTCATAGACCTGTATTTTCTTTTTTTGGCTAATTGTGTAATAATACATTTTAGATCCATTTGCAATAATTTAACATTAATTCAGTTTCACTTGCCTTGAAAAAAACAAATCATTATTGTTCAATTACATAGTCAATTAACAGTGAAATGACTGAATTTATGTCATTTCAGGAGAACATTTAGTGTTCTGATGCACATTAAATAATTTAAATAGATGGCTTCACTGAGCTGGGGTTGTTGTTTTTTTTTCCCTGTAATATTATCCAACAGTTTCCTGACTGGCTTCTTTTACCTTTATTACAAAGTTTGCCATTTGAGTCAAATGAAAATCCTCTAAACTCTTAGGACCAGCCATAAGGAAGGAGCAAGGGTAAAGCTGAGGATGAGGGGTCTAGAACCAGAGCCCAGAGCACCTGGCAGTGCTGCAAGTCTGCTCCGGCACCTCTACCAGGACTGCCCCGGGCTCCCGGCTGTGCACAGCTGCCAAGGAGGCCTGGCCTCTTGCCTGTGCCCCATGCACAGCCCTCCTCCCGCAGATGCTGGCCTGGCTCTGGCTGGGGCTGGGCTCTAGCGGTGTCCTCAGGTCTGCCCCCAGCCCATGCTAGGGCCGCTGCCTCAGGGGATCCAGGTCCTGCCACTGCTGCTGGGACTCGCTGTAGCCGCAGTCCTGACGCCCCGTGTCTGGGAGTGGCGCTCCACCTGCGAGTCCTGGAACCCTGCCAGAGGTTTCTGGAGATGCTGGTTGACCCAGCCTCTTGGGGAAGAAGAGAAGGTTCTGGGCTGAGCGAGTGATCTGGGGGTGGAGCCCCAACCTGTTTAAAGGTTCATGGCTCCTCAGAGGCTGGCAGATTCACCGCCAGTCCCGTCCCATTGGAATAATTGCTGCCAGCCAGGCAGGGAGCTGGCATCTTGGCAGGGGCTCGGGCTGGAGCGGAGCTGAAAGAGGTGGCATGGACAGACTGACACCTAGGGGACCACCTGGCCATCTTCCTCAGGTAACCCTTCCCCTCCTCGCCTCCGAGGAGCACAGTGGCTGGCTGCGCGTCACAGAAGGAGATGCCCCCCAGGCCCAAAGCCCACCACTGCAGACCGGGGACTTCTGGAACTGGCTGGAGCCCAGCAACCACCCTGTGTCTCAGAAGTGCTGCCAGCCCAAATCCTGATCCACTGCCAATTATTTACTGTGCCCAAGAGTGATAAGGCTGCAACTAGGCCAAGGAGGCTTCCAAACTGCTCACTCCAAGCCTGCCATGTGCCATGTGCCTCAGTGCAGACTTCTCATTTCTGCCAGGGAGCAAGGCTAGGGGGACTGGCTCCTCAAATCTCCCCTGGAACTCCAGCCAGTGACTACGAAAGGGGCTAAGTGTGCCGAGTTCTCTGTCCTAAGCCATACACCTTATTTGCAAACCTTATCCAGCTTCTGAGCCTTGGCCCTGAGATCCAGGCTGGAGTGGGGTCCAGACAGGCTGTTCCAGGCTGATGCTCTCAGAGAAGACTTGCTCGGGGCAGACCAGACACCAGGGAACCCCGAGGAAGATAGAGAGGGACCTGTCCAGTGTAGGACACTATTGCGGTGACCCTGGGAGCCTGAGTTCACCCTCCCATCTGGGAAGCACCTTGCCTCCCACTGATGTGCCTGGAACTGGCTGAGTCCCCAAGACCAGGCTCTGGGTGCCCGGCCTTCAAGGCGGGCCTCAGCGGGGTCCTCCCCCAGGTTCTCCCTGCGGGAACGGAAGACTGGAGCCTGCCGTGACAGCAGGAGCTTTGGCTGCCAGGGCAGGCCGGGCATCTAGAACTTGCTTTGGGTCGTGCCTGCTTTGCTCAGCCTGACTCAGGAGGTACAGGGCCCAAGGCTGTGCTGCAGCTTCCGTTCTCTCCAACCTCCTCAGGCGCCCCCCATCGTGGATCACTCAGTGCCGGCAGGCGGACAAGGCAGCCTGATCACTCTTCTCTTTCTGCTGAAGGCACCATGGTTACAGATACTCTGGACCTGGGTCTGGGACTCCCTTGGGCCACATCCCCTAGGGTCCTCTCCATGAGGAGGAGGATGGGGTAGGTCCCGGGGTGCCTGCACTGCACCCAGTCGGGGGGCGGGGCGGTGGCCGGAACTCTCTGCAGGGAGGCGCTCCCAGGGTCCTACAGGGACCTGGGTTGGGGCTCCCTGCTGGAGAGCTCCAAGAGCGTCCAGGGTCCGTCGTTGATTAAGGCAGTATTTCAGGTGAGACAGTCTTTCAATGGGGAAAATGAAGCTCCAGTGCCCTCAGGAGAAAAAGAATCCTACTAGTTAGCATGTTAGTTCAATAATAGTATTTGGCAAATCTATGAAATTCTAGTGTCTAGATAGCCACAGGACAGTGGGGAAAATTTGCATGGTTTTACAAAGAGGCAAAGTCCTGGGAAGGTGGGATAGCACAGGGGTGGGAGCTCTGGCCCTGAAGACCCGGCTTTGAATCTAACAGTGTCACCTACTAACTCTGGGACTGAGGGCACGTTAACCGTTCTGAGCCTCAGGTCTCTCATCGCAAAATGAGAGGAAATGAGAAAACTATCCTAGGAGGTTTTGGGGAGGATAAACCAAATTCATAAATGCAATATGCTTAGTATAGCACCTAGAAACAGAACAAGCACTTAATAAATAACATTAGAGCAATTACCTAAAAACTGTGAGCATTTTTGAACATTCTATAAACATTTAGCCTCAGATCACTGTGTGAGGTGGATACTATTATTAGTCCCACGACCTATGAAGAAATGGAGGCACTGAGAAGTTTAGTGGCTTGTTCAGAGTCACACAGCAAGTAAGTGGAGGACCAGGGTTTAGATCCAGACAACCTGGCTGGGAGCCTTGATTGACCACACTTCTCTTCTGCCCCCAGTAATGATCAGTCATAATTATTGTCAGGGCCCACCCTCTGGGTGCTCTGTGCTAGCAGTGGTCTTAGAGGTAAAGAGAAATGGGGTTTTGTCCTAGGAAAAAATATCTTGCCAGGGGACAAGGGACTTCCTGAGGTTCAGAGGCTCTCGGTGACTGGAGACAATAATGCTCAAATTGGGCAATGTGACCGGATGAAAAGGGAGCATTTGGGGGCACTTCTTAGTAGCCCCAATAGGGTTTGGAGGGTGGGCTGCCTCTCCCCTCCCCCGCCTCCATGCTGAAGTGCGCACTAAAGCACAACCCCTGCAGGACCTCAGGATCCCAGCCAGCGCCTTCTCTGTGGCGGGCAGTGATGGGGGCTGGGTGCAGGGAGGGCGGGGAGCCAGGCGTCTCAAAGCTCATTAAATCCCTGCTCTGGTTAAATGTCAAGCTCTGGTTTAAGACCTCTAGAGTTGAAATGTTGCTAGTGTCACGAGAGCTGATTCCCAAGAAGGGAGAAACAAGCCTACCTTACTGGGGGGATTCTCCGTGCTCGGCCAGAAATAGGGCAGGAATGACGCGGAGCCACAGGAGAGGGACAGCGGGGAGACCGAGGGGTGCAGGGCGGGGGCGGGGGTAGGATGCCCAAGGGCTGGGCTGTGGCCCACTGTCCTGGAAGGTTCTCTGCGGGGGGTGGAGAGGCCTGTCCTGCGGACACTGAGCCGTCCCCTCGTAAGGAGCACCTGCGCAGAGCAGAGACCAGCTCCTGTTGGGAGAAGAAACATCCGGATCCATGAGCACCAGAGTGGGACAGGTCCTGGGAGAGTGCAAAGCAGGGAGCAGTCTTGGTTTCTTCTCTCGCTATCTCCCAACTACTCCACAACGCGTGTCCAGCTCGCAAGCACGGTGCTGCCTCTGCCTCAGACCACAGGGGCTGATTATAAGAAACGTGCGCGGGATGCCCAGAAAGGACACACAGCCAACCCTCAGGAAGAACAGAAACCCTGGTCCCAGCAGTGCCAAGGACCTCATGCGAGGGGTTTGGGGATACACCCCTAGCGCCCTGTCCCCAGCAGGACTCAGCCACCCCCTACCTGTCCTCTGCTCTTCTTCCTGCCACCTTTTTCTGCTTGTCTTCTCTGCCCCTCCCAGCTTCTGTCTACTCGGTTTCCTCTTCCTCCTCACTGAGCTCGTCTGTGTGCTGATGTGATCTCGCCAGTATCTGAACACCCAATGGCCTTTTACCCACTGCTCACAGTAATAGCCTGATGCTCTTGGAATTTCCAAGAGAGGGTGAATACCTGTGACTCTTACAGACCACTGGGCTCCCCAAGGCTCAGCCTCCCCGGAGTCACGCTTCCACTTCCTGTCCCGGGGACAGGGGCATGCTGGGCAGCCGGGTCACATGCTTTAACAAAGGGCTGCCCTGCCTGGGAGCTCTAGGGGTGGCCGACAGCAAACTGACCTGTTCAGTGTGGTGGCCATTCCTTAGCCCTCAGTTCCCTGGCTTTCTCCACTACACTGTGCAATCCTGTTTCTGAAGGGGAATGAGTCCCTCAGATTGCACATCTCCCCATCCAAAGAGGTCGGCCATTCCCTCACTGGTGCAACCCAGAACCACTGCCCCAGGTCAGAGGTGGGTGAAGGCTGTTTGGCCCCAGAACACCTGGCAGCATCACCAAGCACCTCAGGAGAAGCCTGGGCTCGGATTGGTGGAGCTCATGAGTGAACAGGAGGGATTCATTGGTCTGGTATTTCTCTCCAGGGGGAGGCCTCTGTCTGCTGGCGGCTTACCGTGAGGGTCCTGGAGGCGCGGGGCCTGGGCTGGGCCGACATGTGTGAGTAACTGTCTCCTGGGCTTCAGGGCTATAGGGATGACTAGGTCCTATGGGAAAGGCCCAGACAAGTGCCTTGGGATTGGGCTGGGCCGGGTTGCCCACTGTGGCCTCCGGGACCGTGGTAGGAATCTGGTGAGGCCCCTGGAAAGAGGTGTGAGGAATTCTCTCTCACAGTGTTTCTCTTGATGTTGTCAGTGAGCAAGGCAGATCCCTATGTGGTTTTACAGCTGCCAACTGTGCCTGGAATAAAGTTTAAGACCAAAACAGTCACCAACTCCAGTCATCCTGTATGGAATGAGACCTTCAGTTTCCTAATCCAGACTCTGGTCAAGGTAAGGGTTGGGCCACCCACCTGAGGACAGTCTGCACCTTGAGCAGGGAGGATTCTTGGGATGGAGCACAATCTCCTCCAGGTTTGGGTTGTTGTGAGGTTAAATGAGATAATGCACCCCCAGTGCAGGGCCTGGCGCACACGGCGCCTTAGGGGACCAGCAAAGCAGAGGGGTAGTGGGAGGGAGAATTCTCTGAGTTTTATTTTTTATAAAAATAAAAATTAGCAGGAGAAAATTAGAAACTTTTTCTGGTTTTCTTTTACTGCTTGTAAGTTTTACTGTTATTTTCACTTGGAAGTACAAAGTGTGGAGGCATAAAAATCTTTTTTGGCTCTGATTATCAAGTAAGGATTCAACAGAGATGGGCTACAGCTATGAGTAAATAGTATGCTGAGTTGTTGTTCTTGGGTCCCTAGAATGTTCTGGAGCTGAGCATCTATGATGAGGACTCAGTCACAGAGGATGATCTTTGCTTTAAATTTCTCTATGACATCTCAGAAGTCCCCCCTGGCAAGCTGCTCCGGAAGACCTTCTCCCTGCGTCCCCAGGTGCGTCGGGAGTTCTCATGGGATCCAGGCTAAGGCGGCTTCACAGTTTCTTCCATCTGTTGGGATGCTGCTGGGTTGAACTCATTCATAGAGAGATGCAAACCCCTCCCAGGGGATATTTACATTTTAATAGGAAAGGTGATGGCTTCACTTGACTGTTACAGAACTGAATCATTCAATGGAAAAATTT
The DNA here is from genome assembly GCF_021234165.1 of Pteronotus mesoamericanus. Classification (NCBI taxonomy): domain Eukaryota; kingdom Metazoa; phylum Chordata; class Mammalia; order Chiroptera; family Mormoopidae; genus Pteronotus; species Pteronotus mesoamericanus. The sequence goes on from NW_026555065.1 coordinate 22,642,958, forward strand.
TACTGTCCATGGGTGGTGAAGAACTTCCTAACATCCCTCAAAACACAGCTCGGTGTAACTACCCCTTGGGGCATTGGTGGCTTCACCCCTCCTGCCAAGGCCTGCTTTATGAAGGGCCCTGTGTTCTGCTTCAGCAAGTGAAGGCTGGGTAGGGGAGGCCAGAGTTCTGGGGTCGGATCCCCCTTCAGAGGAAGATGAAACGGGCCCAGGGCATCTTCAAGCCTCTTTGGGCTTGTGCACCTCGTCCCCCTGTTCTCTGCAGACTTCCTTAGCTGCGGGAACCTGGGCAGGGAGCCCGTCTTTCCCTAAGCTTCAATTTCCTCATCCATAAAATGGGAAGGATTGTAACAACTTGCCTCCCTTAGAGGCTTGAGATGATGAAATAATGACTGTAAAAGAACTGTGTCAGCTCTAAAGACTTACGTACATAAATGTTGACAACTTGCTCATCTTTGATTTCAGGGACAGGAGGAACTGGATGTGGAGTTCCTGATGGAAACAACGTGAGTAGTCTCACACTGTCCAGGGAGTGTCTAAGGACCCGGGCTTTATTAAGGGACATGTCATTGACCCAGATCTTCCCATTGGTCTGTCCAGCCCGGATTCCCCATCCCTCATCTCCTCACTCCCACCGTTCTGGGGTGGCGGGGAAGGCGTTGGAGGTGGGGGGGATCCTTTCAGAGAAACGAGGAGGTCAATATTTTCTCTGCCCTACTCTCCTTAGCTTTCACTCCTCAGAAGCACCTCCCTGCACCCTGAATATTATTCAGGACTTGGAGAACCCTCAGCGTCATCCAGGGGGTCCCCACATGGGTGGAGCCTTGGCTGCAAGGGAGGCAGGAGAGCTTTTGCCTCTGCAAGGCCAAACTGTGGATGGTTTGATTTTTCCAGGTCAGACCGCCCAGAAAACCTCATCACCAACAACGTCCTTGTGGTAACCGTTACCTTCCCCAAGCTTGTAGGGGGAGCTGAGGTGGGAGTGGACCAGAAGGGACAAAGCAAGGACAGGGTTTTAGGGAAAGACCACCCCTGGCCTTTCAGTTGGTGGTCACCTAGGGGACTTGGAGGGGCCTGGGGCTAAAAGGAACATGGAGAGATGGGAGGGTGAGGCTATGCTGTGATAAGGTTCTGGCTCAAGGCTGTAGGGTGGAAACAGTGCTGGGGGAACTGTAAGTGCTTCCTGACGTGTTTGGTCACCTGTGATGAACTCACAGTTCTTAGCCCTGGAAGAGGAAGCCCTGGCGAGAAAGCTGTGCAGGCCAGGCCTGACGCAGGCTATTAACGTGGAGGTAACCGAGGCGCAGAGGGAGTTTCCAAGGTGGTGTGCCTCACAGGGGTAGGGTCGGGGACCAGTCAGCTCTCCCTTGGGACAGTGGCGAGTCTTGCTCAGCTCTCCTACAACACAGCAAGGTCACAAAGCTGCAGCAGGGAGCAATGGACACACAGTGGCAGGAGATGCATTAGAAGCTTTGTACTCAAAGTGTAGTCCCCCAACAAGCAAGCTGACCAGGGAGCAGGGCCAGGCCTCGCATGAGATGAATAAAGCACCCAGGGCCCAAATTGAAGGAGGCACTACCTGAGGGTCCTACAAGTGCCCATGTGATGGACGAGTATTACTTTTGCAAATACAGGCAATACCTGGTTGAATTAGGCTTTGCTTTATTGCACCGCACAGGTGCTGCATTTTTTTTTTTAAACAAATTGAAGGCAAGACCTTCTGTCAGCAAAAAGATTACGATCCATTTTATTGTGGTGGTCTGGAAGGGAACATGCAATATCTTCGAAGTTATGCCTGTATACAGTAAAATAGTCACGCCAATGGCAGCTACCTCTTATCTGAGGCGATGGAGGCCAAGGATATGTCGATGAACTCGGCAGTTCTGCAAGAGAGGGGCAACAGCAAGAGCAGAGTAGGCTGCAGCTATCAGCTTGCAAGCATTCCAGATAAAATGCAGCAGGTGAATTTGGCAAGTCAGTTCAGTGGAAGACAACCAGGAGGCACCCTAGTTGCTAAAATGTTAAGGACCATTGCATTGTCCTGCAGAGCAGTGGTTTGTACAACACCCTTTGGGAGCAGTTGCAGTAGAATGAATGCATCCTCCAGGGTGAGGCCGTAGAGAAACCTAGAGAAGAAAAACCTGTGCCTGACAGCTGAGGGACCTTCAGAGATTCCAAAAGTCTGGCGAATCTAGGAGAGGTCGGGGGTGAGTGAGACAGGGCTCTCCTGGCTGCTCCAGGACATCTGGCTTAGCATTCGCAGTGCAGCAGAAGGTGGGGATGAGGGGTTTCTGCATCCAGGCCCATTCTGGATCCCACTTATCATTCTGTGTGTGGGGGATTGGGTTCAGCAGGGCTCAGAGGGCAAGGCTGAGGGGACCTCAGCTTCCCCAGCAGAGCCCCCAGCCCATGCTGTGATCTGCCTCAGGCTCGAGAGCTGTCGTGCTTGGATGTCTGTGTGGAGAACACGAAGAGCACAGCCATGGACTCAAGTGAGACCTGCTCAGAACCAGGTCTGACTTCCGCCTGGAAGGGGGCAGGGAGGGTGAGATGAAGTGGCTGGGAAACCCATACAGGGCAGGGGGCGGGCAGCAGGGCAGAGCTTGCCTCTTCCTTCTTGCTCACAGAGCAGAAAGGCAACATGTCTCCTCCGGGCAGGAGGGTCCCCCTAACTTGGGGGAGGGCATGCCACAGGAGGTGGGAGTCCCATGGAGTTGGGGGTCTGGCAGACGGGGGCAGGAGCTTTCCAGAATCCTGTTTGGCATGGTCCAGCCACCCGGGCCTCCAACCTGTCCAGGCAGTACTGCCAGGGTTCTGGGTCCTTGCTGGGTCTCTTGCTTCCCTCATGTTAACCTTCCCTCTCTTTCCTTAGACCAGGACAATCTGGAGCTGGAGCTGGTGCTGAAGGGGTCATATGAGGACACACAGAGGTCTACCCTGGGCACAGCCTCTGCCTTCCGCTTTCACTACATGGCGGCTCAAGAGACAGAGCTGAGTGGGCACCTGAGGGTAAGTCTTTGGGTCTCGACTCTGGAGCTCTCCCACCAACCCAGCCTTGGGCCAGGTCCGGCTGCTGCAGGCCCCTCCCAGGCCTTCCGCCTGCCAAGGCCATTCCCCTGTGGCCTTGTCAACTTCCCCCAGTTAGGCTCTTGGCAGACAGGAGGATCTCCAAGGCCTGGACACCATGTCTGTCTTTGTTTGAAACCTTTAATGGCTTCTCCATTGATGCTCTTAGAACAATATCTCATGTCGGTGCCTACCTACTCTGCAGAGCCTGACCCTTGCTCGGCTCTGCTGCCTCATTTTGATCCATGTTCCCCCTCACTCATGATGCTCCAGCCATAACATGTCTTTTCGTGCTTTTCCAGCATGCCAGGTGCTTTCCATGTCCTCCTCTGGCTCCTTCCAAGGCTGCCTGCTCTTCCTCCTCTTCCTCCCCCTCCTCCTCCTCCTCTTTTAGATCTCAGCTCAAATGGCACCTCTTCAGAGGGGCCCTCCTTGACCCCTCATCTTAAATAGACCCCACATATGTCTCCTCTGGTTACTCTGTCTTATCACACTTACTTCTTTCCTTTATAACACTTAATAACATCAGTTCATTACCTGTTTCTTTATAAATTTTTGTAAATTCATACATGACTTAGAACAATAACTAAATATTAGCTATTATTACACTAAATATTAGCTGTTATTTTCATAATTAGCATTATAATTTTAATCGTTATAAATATTGTCATTATTTTTGCATTATCAAGAAAGAATTGGCATGTGTGTTTGGATCACTGTTTAGATGCTCTGTAAGGAGTTGCTGAGTGAATGAGTGACTGAATGAATGCGTATTTCCCTGCAGAGCTCTAAAAGCAATGGCTGGAACTCAGACAACTCAGCTGGGCACCTCACTGTGCCTCTAAGGCCCTCGGCTATGGGGAAGGAGATGACCATTGATGTTCCTGCCACAGATGTAAGTGGCCTCAATTGGATGGGAAGTGCAAGTGAGAATAAAGATGGGGGAGCCCAAGGCCCCCAGTGGATACTCACATACCCTTCAGGGTCTAGGACATCCTGAGCAAGGTCTCTTGTTTTGATTTTAGGCCCCAGGAGTGAGGCTACAGCTCAAGGCTGAGGGCTGGTAAGAGACATTCATATCTGTTGGGGACGGTGAGGAGTGGTCACGGGACAGGGGAGTGCTGTTGAAAGAGTGGTCCTTGGGGTTGGGAGCAGGGAGGTTATCTGGTAGCTATTGTGGGCTTGGCCAACCAGTGGCTGAGCTCTGCAGGTGCCCACTGACCCTTGGGTCCTCTGTTGCCCCAGCCCTAAGGAACTGGCTGTGCGCTTGGGCTTCGATCTTTGTGCAGAGGAGAAAGCGTTCCTGAGCAGGAGGAAGCAGGTGGTGGCCAGGGCCCTGAAGAAGGCCTTGCAGTTGGACAGAGACCTACAGGAAGACGAGGTTTGGGGAATACACGGGGGATAGGGTGCAGATATCTTGGACTGGCCTAAGGGACTCCCTGATTCCTACACCCTCTCCAGACACTCCAGCCAGCAGAGACTGGGCAGTGAGCGTGTGCGAGGGGATAAGGGGCATGGGTATGCCCTGGGGCTCTTCTCACTCCCGTTGGAGCTGTCACTTCCTGGGGAGGGAGTGGGTGTTAGCTCTGACTGACTCCATCTGTCCCTGACCACTGTCCTGATCAGGTCCCTTCTCTGAAGGCAGGAGGCAGTTCTTTCCCTGCCCTTGTTAAGCCAGCCTGTGTCTTTGTGTGGCCCAGGTCCCCATCGTGGGCATCATGGCCACAGGAGGAGGCGCCCGGGCCATGACCTCTCTCTATGGCCACTTGTTGGCTCTGAAAAAGCTGGGACTCCTGGACTGTGTGACCTACTTCAGTGGCATCTCAGGAGCTACATGGTGAGGGCTCTGGGGACTGGAGGAGCAGAGGATGACCAGGCCCCAGAAGGGAGTGGGGTGGAGGTCAGAGGGACCCTCTATACGGGGAAGCTAAGTAGGTGTGAACAGTATGGTCTGATGGGTGCCAAGCAGTTTTCTCAAAAGGGAGGAAACAGACATTACAGAGGTCTTACCTTGAGTGAGGCATTACAGGATGTTACTCCATGCAGCTGATTCAAAAGGAGTTGGGTTTGAGTCTCCACAACATCCTTAGTGGCTGGGTGGCTTTGACAAACTTATTTCCTCTGATTCTCAGTTGACTCACCTCCAAAATGGGGGTAATAATAGTACATCCTCCATGGGATTGGAGTAGGACAGCCCAAGGAAAACACTTAATAAGTCTGACATCTTCCAGGAGCTCCAGATTGATAGCTCTCTTTTCTTTGATTGTTATTAACTCATTTAATAATACTCATGACACTCTCTAGGGTAGTTTTTCTTATTGTCCCTATAGTATAGATGAGGAAATTGAGGTCAAGAGGTGCTATTATACCTAGAGACAAAATTGCCTTCCTGCACCCCACCCTGCCTGTAGCAGTGAGTGGAACTTCTCACTGTTTGAGATGCATTCCTTTGAGTCTTACTGAAATGTGACTTTAAAGGAGTAAAAGAGACGTGATCTCCTCAGAGGAGTTTAGGTGAGTGCTGTTGACAAGCAGTCTCAAAGGGCTTCAGGATGGACCTGTGAGGTTGGGAGCAGGGTCTAGAGCTGGGCTGTACAACACAGTCACTGCTGGCCGCCTGTGGTTAGTGAGCACTTGAAATGTGCCTACTCCAAATTGAGATGTGTTATAAATATAAAATACACAATGAATTCTGAAGACTGGGTTTGGAAAAATATACATTTATCTTAGTTTTTTATATTAATTACATGTTGAAATAATTTGGGGGTATATTAAATTAAGTATATCATTAAAATTAATTTTTACTGATCTCTTTTTACTTTTTAAAAGTGTGGTTACTAGGAAATTTTTAATTACATATGTGATTCACATATATTTATATTGGACAGCGCTGATTTGGGAGAGAAAGCCCCGAGGCATTTTCCAGACAGGCGTGGCTTTGGCTGCAGGAGCATCATGTTGGGAGAAGTCAAGTGTGGGAAGGTGACCCATGCTGCGCCCCAGGATTCTATTGTACTGTCCCTTTGTTCTCCAGGACAATGGCCCAACTATATGGGGACCCTGAGTGGTCGCAGACGAATCTCGAGGGACCTATCCGACACACCCGGGAGCATCTGGCCAAGAGCAAGTTGGAAGCCTTCTCCCCAGAGCGCCTGACAAGCTACCGCCAGGAGCTGGAGTGGCGAGCAGAGCAGGGGCTGCCCACAACCTTTGTGGACCTGTGGGCTCTCGTTCTGGAGTCCATGCTGCACAGCCAGGTAAGGCACCTGCGCATGCGAGTTGGAGCATGAATGCAAGAAGAGGGCTGGGGCAGTCGCGCAACACCAGCTGCGCATGTTCATTTTCTGCAGGGTAAAAGTCCTGGACCCTTGGTTAAATGATGTGAGAGCCACTGCATTTCAGTGTCTGGACAAATTTGGGAGGCCAGCTTTTTGAGGCAGGCTATTCTTCATTTAAATTGCCATGAAACTGAAATTTCTGGATCATCCAGAAGCAAGGGACCAGACAATGCCAAAGTCAGTTTAGCAGGCAAAGCTTTTGCTTGTGTTTAACAGTCAGTGAGATTGCTCCAAGAGTTCTTATTTTATTTATACTGCAATATGAAATATATCTTTCTCTTCATCTTCCTGGTAATGTTAAAAGCACAGACTTTGGCGCCAAAATCCCTGGGTTCTACTCCCTATGCCAATTACTAGGCATGTGTTCTTAGGCAAGTTATTTAACCTCCCTGTGCCTCAATTTTCTCATCTGTAGGATAGGAATGAGAATGGTCCCCACCTAACGGCATTGTTGTGAGCACTCAATGGTAACTTGCATAGAGTAAGCATACCGTGTTAGCTAGTATATTTCTGTACTATTATCCTAACGCCATTAAGACAAAACTGAGCATATAAATTTTTAATACATTGCTTCTTTAAGGAAAGCTTAGTAAGTTAACTACTGAATCTTACATTAACTGATACAATTAGTAAAATAAGTGAGTTTTACATTATTGTTTTACCACATATAATTATCCGAACAAAGTTTCTTTTGAATCATTTGAAACAACTGAAACACAAAATGTATACTTAACATGCCTAACAAAAAGTAAACTATCAAATATGTTAGTAGAGGAAAAATTCTTATTTTTCTTATCTTTGGGTATCAGGAGTTTGACCAAGAATGAGTATTATGTAAAACAACCAAAAATGAATTTGCTTTGAATTTTTTTTAAATTGTGGGTAAGGATTTTTATTAATATGGTATATGTTGTGGTATGTTAATTTTTTTAAGATTTTATTTACTTATTTTTAGAGAGAGGGGAAGGCAGGGAGAAAGAGAGAGAGAAACATCAATGTACAAGAGATACAGCAATTGGTTGCCTCTCACATGCCCCCAGCTGGGGACCTGGTCTGTAACCCAGGCATGTGCCCTGACTGAGAACTGAACTGACATCCTTTTGGTTTTCAAGCTGGTACTCAGTCCACTGAGACACACTAGCCAGGGCTGAATTTTTGTTTTTAAATTTTATTCTTGCTGGCAAGCGCAATGCTACTTGGAAGTTACCAGCCATTCTTACTTTTTTATTTATTAGTTTAAAAATATTTATTTTAAAAATCTTAATATTATTAAGTATTTATTATGACAATCTTCAGACCTAAGAAAATGCATAAAGCATAAAGAATAATGTGATAAATATTCATGATTTTATCAACCAGTCTAAGAAATGAAATGTAACAGAAAAAGTTAAAGACCCCAATGGTATTTTCCTCCCACACCCAGAGGTAACCACTATTCTGAATTTAGGTTTATGATCACATGCACGTCTGCAATCTATGTATTTTATCATATTACATAATATGTAATTACATAACATGTATTTTACATACCTATATTATATACACCTTTACTATGTGTACTTTTATTAAAAATATATATCCTTAAGGAAAATACATTATTTACACAAATGGTTTTGTACAAGTCTCCCGATGCACATGCATAAGAGATTCTCTGGGCCTGAAAGCTGTACACCGAGTAGCGCAATTGTTAGGCCACGTGGACCTTCCACTTTCCTGGCTGTTGCCAAGTTGTTCTCCCAAAGGGGTGTTTTAATTCACAGTTCCACCACCAGTGTATTATAGTTTCTTTTCTCTACATGCTCTTCAGATTTTTAAATTTTTGTTTATTTTATGGGTAGGCAATGAAATTTTAATGTAGTTTTTCATTTTCTTGGTTTTTAGTGAGATTGATAGTGTTTTCAAGTATGTCATAGCGACTTCCTCTTCCGTGGATTATCTACTCAAATTCTTCTACATCTTTCCATTTAATTAATCTTTTTATATCATTTTGTAGGAGTACTTTATATATTCTGGAGGTTAGTCCCTTATCAGTTCTAATAGGTTTTGATGCATAATTTTAATACAATTCAATGTGTCATTCTTTTCCTTCATGGTTTGTGCTTTTAGGGTCTTCTTGAGAAATCTTTTCCCCTCCTAAAGTTTATAAAATAGCTTCCTATATTTTCTTAAAAGTTTTAAAGATTTATCTTTCACAGTTAGACTTTCAGTTTGCCTTGAGTTTATCTTCAGGTATTATGTGAATAGGAATCCAGTTTTATTTTTCTCACATATAGGTAGCAAACTTTCCCAATATCGCTTACTTTTTTTTTTTCCCTCCACTGATCTGTTTTACTACTTCTGTCATGTGTTAGCTTTCATATATTCACAGCCCTCTCCTGAGCTCTCTATTCCATCCTGATGGGGCTGATTCTCTATCCCCATGCCAATATCACACTGGATTAGTTACTCTACCTTTATAATAAATCATGGCATCTGACAGGGCAAATTTCCCCCCATCTTCCCCTTGGTTCTTCTCAGAATGATCTTGACTATTTTTGGCCCCTTTCTGTATGCATAATAGAATTAGCTAGTCAAATTTCATGATAAATATTATTGGGATTTTTATTGAAATGACATTGAATGTATAAAACCAATATAATTACTTGAAACATTTTTATTTCATTAATATATCCTACGTATTATTTGCATCTACTGTTTAAGTTCATGTTGAGTTTTGAAGGCATTTGTTTTATTAGCTGACTTTTCTGCCTGGTGGCACCAATTCGTTACCAAGGAGTGGGAGAAGCTTATTAACAGTTTGCTTTATGAGGTGCTAGAAAATGCAGTCTGATCTTAGGCCATAAAGAAGACTTTAATTTAATTACCATTTGATCCTCCAGTAATGACTGAAAGCACAGTTTTATGGACAAGGGTTATTTATTATGGTCATTTTTTTTAAAGGCAAACTTAGTTTTTTTCCGTTCACAAGAATAAAAATTCTTGTGGTGTCATTGAAGGATAATGTATTCTATAAAATGAGCACCCATTTGGCTTTAAAGATGTTGTCCCAGTAGGAAGGCTTTTCAAATATTATTCCCTTTTCCTTAGTTTTTGTGCTTTATCTCTTAAAGCTAACACTCATTATTTTAAATAATTCTTTAGACAAATTTAGTGTTGATTTTAAATTTGTCTCTAGATAAAAAATAAGTATCTCTGTACTATACTAATCTAAGATACCAAGTCATTTAAAAATGCCAGAAAATATAACTCCATTTACAACAAATTACAATTTCATTAACATTAAGTATTATCAGAGAATTATTATACCTTGAACTTTACTCAAAACAACTTCACTAGTTCATATACTACTATAATATTGCTTCAGTTTTTGTAAAACAAAAAATTTGTAAAATACACTAGTTACAATCAGTGCTTCTCAAACTCTGTTTGAAACTTTTGTCTTTAATCTTTTGCTGGCAGGCACTGAAATGCTTAGACGCTGCTCAGCATTCAAGAAGAAACTCATTTTTCTCTTATTTTTTCCTGAATTTAGGTCTTACATGATTTTCTTTAACTTTGGACAAAGGGTTTCACCATCATTAGTCCCGCCCTGTACAGTGCCCTAGCCACACCAGCAGGCCGCCAACACTGCACCAAGGCTCCCTCACTTCAGGTGGGACCCTGAGTCATCAGAGTGCTGTCCTGCTGGGTTAGGGACCCTCATACGGGAACTAGGGGGCTAGAGATCCAGAGCCTGCCCTCACTTTCCGGTGAGCGACTGAAGGAAAAGAAATCCTGTTTCAGTCGATGGAGGGCTGTGCTGGTCCGTTTCCAAGCCTTTCCCCAGAGCAGACATTGGGCATCTGTAGCAAAAGGACACACTTCCCCTTGTCATACATGCCACAACCAAGCAAACAGGATTCCTAACTAAAAAGACGTTGAGAATGGGAACTGCAGGTGTTAATCAAGCGCCCTCCTTTCTCAACACATATGCACAGACACGCCTGCAGGGCTGACTTGCAGATGTGACAGGTCGTCAGTTCCTGCAGCCTAAGACATGGCGGGGTGGGGTGGGGTGGGGGGGTTCCTGTGGATTCCCTTTAACTCAGGTCACACTGAGTGTCACACTGAGTTGTGTTGATTCTGCCTCCAGCTCTCCTACCACCTCGCTGCTACTGCCTCAACTCAGGCCTTCTCTGATCCCTCCCCTCAATTTCCTTCCTCATCGTCCTGTCAGTTCCACTTACAACCTAAAAGAGGATTCCCATGTCCTTTCTAGAAAGCAATACACGTGCCTAGGCGTGTGTGCACCTTTGGGTCTGTGTGTCAGGGTGTGCCTCCACTGCACCCTTCAGCCCATAAAGATGGGGCTGCTGGAACCACAGGATGCAGGGTGAGGGCTACAGACCGGGGTAGCTGGGGGGACACTGTCGTCCTTGCGAATGGCACTCTCTGCACAGCCCCACGCGGTGACCATGCACACAGGGCTGATCAGAATGTCCCAGATCCTAACAGGGGAGCTGCCTCCTCACCCCCGGCCTGTGTCCCCACCTCACTCCTGTTCTGATGGAGCACCCTGCTTAAAGGGTACTCCTACCCTCACTTAGGCCCTTATGCCCCTCCATCCCAGGTGATGGACCAGAAGCTGTCAGAACAGAGAGCTGCACTGGAGCGGGGCCAGAACCCTCTGCCCCTCTACTTGAGCCTCAATGTCAAAGAGAACAACCTGGAGACGCTCGACTTCAAGGGTATAGCCCTCAGTCCTGTCCACTCCGCCCTTCAACAGACACGTGTCAGTGCACACACGGACACACACATGCACACCTATTCTGCGCCCTGTGGGTCCCTAGAAAATTCAAGCAGGAAACTACTATATAGACAGATGGGTGACAGAGGTCTGACAAGGAAGAGGAAGTTCCTCTGTGCGCTGAGGCTTTGCCACAGCGGGAGGGGGACTCCGCGCTGGACCAGCTGGGCTGGCGTCCTGGGACACACACGGTTCTGGTGGGCTGATGAGCCAGGCAGTGGAGCTTGCTGTCCTGGAGGCGGGGGGGGGGGGGGGGGTGACGGTGATGGTGGCAGTGTGGTGACAGGGTGTAGTCCAGGGGTTGGGTGGGGGAGTGGTCCGCCCAGGGATCAGCCTGGCAGGGAGGAGGCCGAGGTCTGTTGGGGATGGGACCTCTGGCTCTCAACAGAGCTGTGGCTTCCCCTGCCCATCGTTCTTGCATTCCCACCCCGCCCTCCTGCGTCTTAGAATGGGTCGAGTTCTCCCCCTATGAGGTCGGATTCCTGAAGTATGGAGCCTTTGTCCCTGCTGAGCTCTTTGGCTCTGAGTTCTTCATGGGGCAGCTGATGAAGAGGCTCCCTGAGTCGCGGATCTGCTTCCTGGAAGGTGAGGGGCGGTCACTTGGAAAGCCCTGGCCAGGCCCGAGCCAGGCTTCTCTGACCAGATGAGACTCCCGGACTCAGGTCTGGCGGAGCCCCTGGGCGAGGGCCGGCCCTGGGCTGTGCACGGCGGGCATGACAGGGGCAGCCTGCTCCCCGGCCCATTTTCCACCGGCACCCCAGGGCGGGCATCGCTGGCTTCTGAGCGAGGGAAACAGGGTGGTGAGTGAGGCTGGAGACTGACCTTTCACGGGGATTTGGCCTTCAGGTATCTGGAGCAACGTTTTCTCCTTAAACTTGTTGGATGCCTGGTATGACCTCACCAGCTCCAGTGAGGCCTGGAAGCAGCAAATCAAGGACAAGATCGGACACCTGGGTAGGAAAGGTAGGCAGCAGGGGAGCCTGGGATGAGGCTGCTTCCCGTTCAGATGCCAGGGGAGGGGGCTGTCAGAGGCAGGCAAGGCCAGGTATCTCCAGGCCCCTCGCTGGACCAACGTCTGTTTCTCTGTGCCCAGAGGATGCCCCTGCCACCTCGAAGGCCTCCTCGTGGCTGGAGGACTTGTGGCTGCAGCCCGGAACGGCCCTGGCCCAGGCATTTAAGGGCTTCCTGACAGGCAGGCCGCTCTACCAGCACACCTCCAACTTCCTCCAGGGCCTCCAGCCACACCAGGACTATTGCAACCAGAAAAATTTCTCTACCTGGGCAGGTAAGGGCCACTGCCGTACGTCCTTGGATAACAAGGTTAGACTCCTGGGTGGAAGTGGACCATGGCTGGGACTGGCACAGGCCTTGGGGTCATAGCATCCAAAACTAGTGCGTGGCCTTGAGAAGGTCTTGGGAAGGGCAGGTGTCATGTGCACGCAGGAGTGACACCGAAGGTAAGAAGGGGACGTGGAGGCAAATGCAATATGAAGCGGGGGACATTGTGAGTGGATGATCTGTGGTGGAGTGGCTGCCCCTCACTATCCCTGCCTCCCCCACCAGACAGCCAGCTGGACTCCACCCCTGGCCAGCTGACCCCACAGGAGCCCCGGCTCTGCCTGGTGGATGCTGCCTACTTCCTGAACACCAGCTCTCCCTCTATGCTCCGGCCAGGCCGCAGGCTGGACCTCATACTCTCCTTAGACTACAACCTGTCCTCGCCTTTTGAGGTACTTCTGGTTACTTGGCCAGGCTGAGCTCCAGGGGCAAGCAACAGGACCACTGGGCCAGTGGCCCAGACCACCGGTGTCCCCAAGGGAGGGAGGGCTGACATACTCTGACCCATATGCTCCTGCCAGGATCCTTGTTTGGGAAGGGCTGTGAAGGTGCAGGGACCCCAGGCTCCCAGGACAGGTGGATGGCAGGGAGCTTGCCATGCCTTCCCCAAGAGGAACAGCTGATCAGAGCTGGGAGGAGACCCTGGCCTGTCCATCCATATCCATCCCACCAGAGCCTCCCTGGGGACTCTGGGGAAGTACGGGGCAGGGCCGTGATACAGAAGTGTTCCCTTACTGAGGTCCTCTGGGCTCTGGGACTTGAATAACTCAGCCACAGCAATCCCAAATGGGGCTGGGGCTGGGATACCCCGCCCGAAGATGTTAACCAAACAGCATTGCAGACCGCTGGCATCCTTTGCCTCCATCTGAGCTGAACTGGGCCATGAACGGGAACTAGGTTGTCTTGACACTGAGGAGTCAGTTTGGGCTGGAGCCATCCTAGCATTTTCTAGAGCGCTGACCTGGGATGACCAGGAAGTACCTGGTTCTTTCTGGCGCCCTCTCCCCAACCAGACGCTGCAGCAGACTGAGGTGTACTGCCGAGGCCGCGGGCTGCCGTTCCCCGGCGTGGAGCCCAGCCCGCAGGACCAAGGCCAGCCCAAGGAGTGCTACCTCTTCTCCGACCCCACCTGCCCCGATGCCCCTGTCCTGCTGCACTTCCCGTTGGTCAATGCCTCCTTCAAGGACCACTCAGCCCCAGGTAAAGCAGCCCCACCCTCCATGACACCCTGGTAGCCTGGCCCCTCTTGACACAGCCTTGGGCCCTCCCCAGTGCCCTTGTGGCCAGCAGAGGATGAGGAGAGTCTTGAAGTTAGCCCCCCCGCCCCGCACCATCAGTTTTGGACGCGAGGGTGCCCTGGTGTCTGCTGCAGATGCCCAGTGCCTGCAGCCCTGCAGGGGCCCTTTGTCCGCAAAGTCATTATGCCGCTGTCCTCTTTGTTATGGCTCCAGGCTCCTTTGCCGCCCCCCCCCCCCAAATCCCCCTAGCTACATCTGGGCCCCTCAGCTCTCCTGCTTTGTGGGGTGGAGTTTGAAGGACCCCAGCATCCAGACACTGCCCGCATCATCGCCATCTGCAGCCATCGCCACTGCTGCTCCGGCACCAGGTTATTGGAGGACTTCATGAACACTCCCCAGGCTAGACAGCCGGAAAGGAGAGGCCCGGTCCCCCTCTCTCCGAGTTCCCTGAACCTACCTGGGGTTTCATCTGGCCTCTGTCATCCTGCCCCAGCCCAGGACGGGGTCTTGTCTCAGTGAGCTGAGCCTCTCTCTGGGACCCCTGAAATCTAAACCCTTCTCACATTTCTTTCAATCCTTGCATTCCACCAACTGCTCTCTCCTTTTGGTGGGAAAACCAGATTTCTGCCTTTTTGCAATATTCCTGGGTTTCTCCTTGCCACCATAATCCCAAACCTTCCAGCCTTACTCTTAACATGTTCCTTACACATCTTGAAATTCTGTTCTTCTCTCAGCAAAGACTGGTTCTTGCAAAGCAGAAGTCCTTCGGTTTTCAGCCTCTTGTTTCCATCATTAGTAACAATCCATTCACTAACTTATTGACTTTGTTGTTCAGCTGTTTCCAGCTTACGCCTGAAAGTGCTTTAGATATATAAGGCTACCTGAATAGTGGAAGAAGTGTAATGCTTATGAAGAAATGTGGGGAGCAGTAAACTCTTCATAGCTCAAAATAGTATCCTCCTATCCACATATATATTTCTGGGCAAAGGACGTAGAGGGCTGGGAGAGAAGCAAGGAGATCCTTCAGTGGGGTGTGGCCCACCTCTGTGCACAGCTGCGAGGCTTAGTTCTACCCAGCTGTGGAGGCCTCTGGGTGCTACTCCTAACTTCCCCCGACCCCTGAGCAGGTGTCCAGCGCAGCCCTGCAGAGCTACCAGCGGGCCAGGTGGACCTCACTGGAGCCACCTCACCCTACACCCTGTTCAACATGACCTACAAGGAGGAAGACTTTGACTGCCTGCTGCAACTCAGTGATTACAATATTCAGAACAGCCAGGACGCCATCCTACAGGCCTTGAGGACGGTCCTGAAGCGCCAGGCCCCGGGGGACGGACTTCCGGGAGCACAGCCTTGAGGCTGCTCGGGAGCCCCAGCGCCCTGGGGGCCAGACTGTTCTTCAAAGCAGCTGCACCTTTTTACTCTCCTGTCGGCATTGTATGGGGGGTCTAATTTCTCCACCTCTTTGCCATACTTGTTATTGGCTGTCTTTTTTATTATCATTATCCCAGTGGGTATGAAGTGGTATCTCCTATGCATTTCTCTAATGACAAATGATGTTAAGAATCATTTCACATACTTATTACTTATTGTTCTTTCATATATCTTCTTTAGAGAAATGTCTATTCAGATTTTCCCCCCATTTTAATTGAGGTATTTGTCTTTTTATTGTTAAGCTGTAAGAGTTCTTTATATATTCTACATAGAAATCCCAGATTCAATGTCTGATTTGCAGTGTTTTTGGTCCATGTGTGGGTTGTTTTCTTACTTTGTTGATGATATCCTTGGAAGCACAGAAGTTTTTTATTTTGATGATACCCAATTTATCCATATTTTCTTTTGTTGCTTGTGCTTTTGTGGTCATATTTAAGAAACCATTGCCTAATCCAAGGTCATGAAGCTTTACTCATATGGCTTTAGTCTTACAGTTAGGCCTTTGATCCATTTTGAGTTAACTTTTGTAAATGATGTGAAGTATAGGTTTGACTTCATTCTTTTGCACGTGGATATCCAGTTATTTCAGCATCATTTGTCAAAAAGGCTATTCTTGCCCCCATTGAGTTGCCCTGAAACCCTTGTTGAAAATCCATTAGCTGTAAAAGTGAGGGTTATTTCTGGACTCTGATTCTATTTCATTGATCTACTTGTCTATCATTATGCTAATACCATATTGTCTTAATTACTGCAGCTTTGTAGTAAGTTTTGCAATCAGGAAGTATAAGTCCTTCAAATTTGTCCTTCATTTTCCAGATTGTATTGGCTATTGAATTTCCACATGAATATTAAGACTAGCTTGTCAAGTTGTGCAAAGAAGACAGCTAGGATTTTGATGGAGATTAAATCTGTAGATGAATTTTGGGGGTATTGACATTTTAACAATTGAAAATCTTATGATTCATGAACATGTGATGTCTATTTATTTAGATCTTTAATATTCTTCAACAATGCATAAATCTTGAATGTCTTTGATTAAATGCCTAAGTATTTTATTTTCTTCAATGCTATTATAAATTGAATTAATTTTCTTAATTTTATTTTTGGATTGTTCATTGCTATTATAAGGAAATACAATTTTTTTCACATTGGCCTTATAGCCTATAATTGTGCTGAACTTGTTTATTAGCTCTAATAGGTTGTTTTTACTCCTTAGAATTTTCTACATAGAAGATCATGTCACCTAAAGATAGAGATGGTTTTACTTCTTCCTTTTTAATCTAAGTGCCTTTTATTTCTTTTTCTTGTCTCAGCTAAAACCTTCATTATAATGTTAAATAGAAGTGACAGACATCCTTGTTTGATCCCAATATTGGAAGGAAAGCACTCAATCTGGAACCTTAATGACTTAATGTCATTAAATATGACATTAGCTGTGGTTTTTTTCTTAGATGCCCTTTGGCAGGTTGAGGAAGTTCCTATCTATCCCTAGTTTGTTGAGTGTTTTTATGATGAAAAGTGTTGAATTTTGTCAAATGCTTTCTTGTGTCTATTGACACAACTATGTAGTTTTTTCCCCTTTATTCTATTAATGTGACATTTGAAATAATTGATTTTTGGATGTGTTCCTGGGATAAATGTGACTTGGTCACAATACACAGTGAGGGGAGGGGGTTAGCCAAAGTAGGTTTATAGCTGTGAGAACACAAAATACAGAGTTGATTCTCATATTATTATTTATTAATTATTGTATTATTTTCCATATAGGTATCTGTAAACCTACTTTTGCCCAGCCCTGTATAATCCTTCTTATGTATCGCTGCCACACTCACTTATGATCTCTCACACTCGAAGGGACACACACACTCACAACTACAGCTGCCCTGACCCCAGGTGACCCCAGGTATCACTGTGATAGAACCTGGCTCTGGGATTGGCCTCGTCTGATGACCTCTCCTCAGGACTGTCTTCCCTCTGCCTCTTATGTATTTGGCTTTATTCCAATTCCACATTTTCTCTGTTTTATCAGAAAACACTTGTTTTTCTGTGACGTTGATGGTATCTACTGGCTGGAGTAGGAAAAAACACTCCTGTTTTCCTCCCTTACTACTCACACAGAACACCTTTGATACTTCTGGCCACCACATGAGCAGGCTTTTCTTCAACACCAAGTAATTCTCAGCAACATCAGCTGATTGTCCTATAATTCAATTAAATTCAGACACCATCCCTCTCCCGTCTTCAGAGAGCAGGGAGTGGGGCTGAAAGCTCCAAGCTTCCACTGTGGCTTGGTTCTTTCCAGTGACCAGCCCCCAACCAGGAGCCCACCAAGGGTCATCTCATAGGAAAGAAGATAGTCTTATTACCCAAGAAATTGAACAGAAGTTGGTGTCAGATGCCCCTATCACTTGGGAAATTACAAAGGTCTTAGGGGCTCTGTGCCAGGAAGTGAGATTGAAGGGTAAATACCAGAACAAATGATCTCCTAGCACCCCTTTTTACAGGAGTTTTAGGAGCTCCATATCAACCACCAGGAACAGAGACAAACATGTTTCTTATTATTTTACACAACTATTGTGTTTTATTTTATGCCGGGCATTTTACATTATTTCCCTTAATTCTCAAATTCTCACCGCTGCCCAAATATGTTCAGTACAATTATTATCCCCACTATATCACCAACGAAACTCAGGGCTAAGGAAAAACAGTCAGCCCCTGACTCGGTCTGCTGGGAGCTGACCTGACCCAGGCCGCTGGGCCATGGTGTCCTCCTGCTGAGCACCACTTTCACCGAACCCCAACGTCAGGCGACAGCGTCACTCCGCGACGGTGATGGATCGAGACAGAAATAAGCCACTCATAATCATGTCTGAGCAAGGACAAAAACAAGATCACCGTGAAACCACCCAAATGACCAAGCTTTTTGCCCTCTCCTGTTTAGCATGAGAGAGTGCTGCTTCTTTGCTAATTATAGATAAAAATTATTAAGACACCCAGTCACAGAACCGGCCCCACTTTCTGACAGCACCCAATCCAGACCAACACTTGGCTTCCTTGAACATTCCATAAATCACCTCACACAAACCCAAAGCTGACAATAAACCCCTTCCACCCCTCCTGGACCCTACCCTATACGTTGCTTCCTTTGGCTGCTTTTAATTTATATGTATATATCCTCAATTCTGTAGCCAGCTGGTCTGCAGTGACGGTGGTCCTGGGGGCCCCTCAACTTGCAGCTGGTAGCTGGAGTGAGTGAGGGCAGTCTAGTGGCACTGTTCCCTCAGACTGCACCATGTGGTAAGTCCCTGGAAAGTGGGGTCGGAAGTCCTGGGCAGACCTGCCTGCCTGGGGGATTGTGCCATCAACCTCACAGTGTAATGAACTCAGGTCACCTATGCTCTGAAGATTGAGCAGGGCACAAGCAGAAAAAAATGACTTGTTCGATTTGGGAAACTTTCAATACAGCCAGAGAAAACACCCAAGAGAACTGCACATCCCAGAGTGGGCAGGGCTGAGGCCCAAGACCACGCCTGGTGCGTGAGTGTGTGTGTGTTTGTCTCTCCCGCACCCCTTGACTAGCTTCCCCAGGCCCCCTGGCCCCCCAGGGCTAGGAGGCCCCGGCAGCCCCACCCTGATCTGGGTGAGGACTGTGACTCTGGCAGCTGTCAGGCCCTGCCCACGGGCTCCGTGTGGATTGCACAAGGCTCTTCCTGCAGCTGGTGGGCCCCTCCTCGGCCAGGCCCTGAGCTGGTGGTAGAGACAGGAAGGCCCTGCAGGCTGCTGTGTCACCAGCCCTGGAATGGGCTGGCGCTCTGCTCTCTGCACAACACAGGTGGTGGCAGTGGGAATGGCAAGCAAAGGGTGAACTGAGAAACAGCCCTTTTTCTTGATTAGGTTGGATTTATCTCAACAATGTAAGAATAGTTTTATATTATGAAACTTGTACATCTTTTTGAGCAATACAGAGACCAAATGAGAATAGTAATATAAAAGTAATTGCTCAAGATTTATGTAAAGTTCTTAAAAAAGTAGAAATTGAAGGACATTCACTTAACCCATATGTAGGTTATCTGTGACGGTTAATTTTATTTCAATTTGGCTGGGCCACAATGCCCAGAGGTTTGGTCAAACAGTGTTCTAAATGTTTCTGCGAAGGTGTTTTTTAATTAGATTAACATTTAAATTGGTGGACTTTGATCACTGGTTCGAGTATAAATTATGTTCTGGATTGTAACACTTGGCAATAATGTCTGGTTTGAAAAACTGGCAATTAACTTCTTCCAGGAATCATGGTTGCAGTTCCAGTAGCTGCCAGCAGGGGGATGTGTTGCGCCATGACAATTGGCAGGGCGAAGAACGGTGTGGTTTGGTAAGCCCCCAAGTTTGCAGAACATACTCATCACTCTGTAAGCCTTTCTGTAAAATATACTTTAAAACTCACATAGCAACCTCAAATATTAATTAAGACATAATTTAGAGCAAAAATCAAAGATCAATGCCTAGGTAAAGCCTCTCACTGACCTAGTATCGCAATCCAGTAGAACTTGGAACTTCCCTCTTTCTTGCCAGGATCCATCAACAGTAAAATGGATAAATAAATCTTGGTGTATTCATATATACCATGGAATATCATAAAGCTATGAAAATGAATACTGTGTCTACACGCAACAATATGGATGGATTTCATAAACATAATGTTGAGTGGGAGAAGCCAAGCGTAAAAGAGTAATACTGAGTGACTGCATTTATAGAAAGTCCCAAGAGTGATAAGATGAATCACGGTCTAGAAATCAGGATAATGTTTACCTTTGGGGATCAAGAGAGTAGTGGTTGGAAGGAAGCATGAGGAGGGTTTCTAGGATAATAATCTACTATTTCTTTTCTTTAAACTTATTATTTATTGATTTTAGAGAGAGAGGAAGGGAGAGAGAGAGAAACATTGATTTCTTGTTCCATTTATTTATGGATTCATTGGTTGATTCTTGCCAGCAACTTTGGCATGTTGGGATGACGCTCTAACCAACTGAGCTACCCAGCCAGGGCTAGCTTTCTGTCTTGATCGGGGTGCTGGTTCTGTAGGTGTGTTCAATAGTGAAAATTCCTTGATCTGCACACAATGATTCATGCACTTTGCTGTACGTACATTAAGCTTCAATGAAGAGTTTATTTTAAAAATGCTGGAGGTACCAGCATCTGCATAGTGGACTGTAGTGGCCTTTAATTTGTGCCCGCCTTCCAATGCTCCATTGTGAGCAACCCCTGTCCAGCAGCCTCAGGTAAGAGAGTGTGATCAGGACTAGTCTTTCACAATGTCAGCTCTTGGGCACCAGGGATTGGCCCAGGGGCAGACACTGAACTCAAGCGAACTGATTAGAGCCCTTCCCTAGGATAAAGGTAAAAAATAAAACTTCCTCCTTGCGATGGGGCTTGCTAAACTTGGGCTGCCAATGGCTATATCCTTGCCGGCAGAAAGGGACAATCTACGTTATGAGAGAATGAGGTCAGAGCTAACAGAGCAGAGGAAGAGTCTTGCCCTTTCAAAACCCAGCTTCTATCTTTCCTCAGCTTCCAGCATCTTCATTTCTCAATTCTGTGAGTTAATCCAGCATCTTTCTAGGCTAGACAAGGCAACAAAATGCTGTTTATGAAAGAGCCCTGATTAATGCATTGAGCAACTGCATGGACAGCAGGGCCACTGGCTGAAGGAGGCAACAGGAAGAGGAGTAGCTGGAGAAAGTGTGGGCATCCTGAGTCTATCTCATCCACGAAGGGGAAACACGCTTTTCTGGATGTCAGGAAGTTGTCACAACTTTTCCTCAGCGGTTTACAGGATCTTTGTCTACATAGGGGGTGATGATTCGCCCTCAAAGTAACAACATGCAATGACTCCTAGCTGGGGATTCACATTAAGATTATTCTTTTTTAAATTATCAATCTAATTGACTTCAACCTTCCAACCAGTCGACTTAGGAATGTCTTTCCTGGGGAGGGGAGGGTGGAGGTGGAAGAAGGTATGAGGGGGATAAATGGTAATGGAAAAAACGAAATAAATTTTAACTTAATTTGAGAAAAGAAATGTCTTTTCTTTCTGGATTTCTCCTGTCAGTGATAACTACACATTGCCACCTTCCTCCACCCTTCCTACCCTGGGGTCTCTTATTTAGTCCAAAGCGTGGGTGCTGGCCCACCTGAGGAGAGGAACCTGGACAACCTCCTTTCAGCCAAGCTTTTGCAGCTGACTTTCTGGCTATTTTTGTTCTCATTGCCACATGGTGTCACTACTGAAGCACAAGCAACCTTACCTCCTGGTAACTCCTCCCTGCTCTCATCCCACAGCACTGATGATGAAATGCAGAAACTCCAGCTGCTGGGAGGTTGTCCTCACGGCCCACCGTCCGACCGGCTGGTCGGGCTGACCGGCCGACTGGGTTGACTGGGCTGACCGTGGGCCCCGCCAGCACCCGCTGCCTGGTGTGCCTGCCAGCCCCTCCAGGAATGAGGCTGAGAGGGTTTTGTGGAGCATGCACCCAGAGTAGCCATTTCCCCGGAGCGGGCGGGTTTGCCCTGCCTGCTATTTTCCGGGCTCAGACCCATCCTGGGTCCCTCAGCTCATGATGTTTGTACCAACCCACAGCCACTTTCCCCAAGGCCTGGTGGTGCCAGGGTGGCAGGGTCCGAAAGGGTTTTACTTACTTTGCCACATTGGCCACAAGCCGAGCCTGATCTACTTTCCTTTTCCTATTTCTGCATTCTGGCCCGTGGAATAAGGAAAATTTTAAGTCAAGTCAAATCCTGTCATTTCCTGCCCTGTGATGAACTCCCAAGGGTATAGGAGGTAACAGGTGTGGGGAAGTGATGCTAAGTGCACCAATCCTAAAACTGACTCTTGAACAAAAGTGAAGAAAATGGCCATGCTTCCCTTCATGGGATAAGAAAAAATAAATGTATAAAATTTTAAATTAAATTTATTAGGGTTATATATACACGTATAATTTTTAAATTATTGTTATATTGAGATAATTTTGGAAGTTGCAGTAGATCTGTAATATTTATATACATCCATTCTGGTAGTTAGCTGGGTTATGGAAGCCACACTTTCTGTAATAAAGGCAGAAAAGGGATTAACACTGATTGCCAGGTGTGAATGTTCACAGGTCTATAAGGCTGGTATCATCTTTATTATCCCTGTTTTACAAATGAAGCTACCAAGGCTCAGAAAGGTTGCGTAACTTGTCAGTAGTACGCTCTGCAGCTGTGGGAACATTGCCCGCCGCCCAAGGCCACGCCAACTCCTTAATGGCCTTGCTCCATCCAGTTTAGAATCAGGGACCTGCTGGAGGAGCACCAAGCCTTTCCTGTCTTTCCTAATGTCACCCCAGGTCTTTTTCCATGGACCTGTAAGGAGATATTCTAATCAACTGTTACTTCCCTGTGTCCATGGCTGAAGATAAAGCAGCTGCTTTCGATAAAGCCCCATCCCCCTTTTTTGAGCAAAATCAAGTGGGCTTTTGTTGCTTGAAAATTGCTTCATCTGTTCTTCTCTAAGAAAAGGTGTTTAAACACATTCTTCCAAGAGCTGAGATACAAATCTGCAGTGCAATGTGTGGCATGGAAAAGAGGGGACTGTCACAGAGGATTTTGTCTCCTCCCCTGTCCCTACAAGGGATTCATTTTAGGTTCTCTGCCTGGGGCCATGTAAATTAGACCAACTGAGAAACAGACATTTATTAACTTGTGAGCACAGAGGTGAGTAACTCCTCTGAATTAGTGGTTAGATTTTGGGATTATATAGCATTTTAGCAAAGGGACAATACATTTTTTAGATAAGTGAAAAGACAAGGGGGAAAAAAACTGAGTTTTTAGGGCAGGAAATTGTAGGAAAGTGAACATATGAGGGAAATAATGGAAGATAAGGACTAGTTAGTAAAGCTTGGTGTATGCTTCTGTGGTGTGTTACTAGTCAGGTTCCCCCCTTAGAGGGGGAATGAGAGAGCTGGAGAATAGCCCTTAAGCATTAGTCCTCAGGACAATGAGGTTCTGACCCGGATCAAATGCATGGAATTTGGGGTAGAGGGTCGAGGGTCCTTAGTCAATGCAGCTGGTCCTGATGTCAGCCAGGGTGCCGCTTTGCCTGGTTTTGCTGCTTTTGTGGTGCTCCTGTGGGCTGGTGAAGGTCTGGAGCTGTCTCTGGTCATTACTTTTTGTCCTTTCTGGTAGAGAGGGGAGAAGGGACACCTTTGTAAATTTATGTCCTGCTCTTAAGCAAGTAGAAGGAGGGTGTTTTCTTGTATCTGCTTCTTCAGGATTGCCTTCAGCTTGAAATAATCCTTATACCAAAGTGGAATAAGGGCGGGGGGTGGGCAGCGAATTCTGCTGCCCCTCAGCACAAAGAGGAAAAAGACACTTTACACACATTTTCCACCCAAATGCATGCCTCTAGTCCAGGGGTGTCCAACCCACGGCCCGTGGGCTGCATGTGGCCCAAGATGGCTATGAACGCAGCCCAACACAAGATCGTAAATTTACTTAAAACCTTTTTTTTTCTGTGAGTTTTTGTTAGTGTTTGTGTATTTAATGTGTGGCCCAAGACAACTCTTCTTCCAGTGTGACCCAGAGACGCCAAAAGTTTGGACACCGTTGTAATCAGTTCAACTGCAGGGTCTGGCTGTTTAGGCCAGAGATAGTCACCACTGGAAAACCACAACCTCAGGAAAAAGAGTCCTGAAATGGGGGTGACAGGGTGTCCCCAACAAGAGAGGGTGCTGGACCACTCACAGCCAACACAGAGAGACAGTGTGCATTTTGAATGTACATTTTAAAACAGTTGTAAACACTGCACAAAGAGGGTTTGTTTTTAGTTTTTAGTTTTATGTTTTTGTCTTTAACATGAAGCTACGATGTGTCCAATGACAAACCTAGAACAATTTAGTAGCAAATTTGATGTCCTTTATTCAAAGGAAAACAGTCCATGGTCTGGGAGAGTGAGTGCCTCAGAAGCAATGGCACACTTCCAGACGGGTGTGGGGCAAGGAGTTTTACAGAGAGAGCCGCACCGGGTCCTTTGGCTTGAGGGTATTTATCTGGAGGTCTCAGGGGGAGGATCCTGACAGAATATTCATCAGCTTTCCAGATGTGTCCTTTCAGGGCCACGGTCTCTACAGATTGGTTGGCGCTAGGGTAGGAGGTCCTTAGTCAAGGCAGATGGTCCTGATGTCAACGATGACGTCTCTTTGTCTGTTTTTGCTTCTATGCTGGACCTGGAACTGAAACACAACAAATCCTAGATGTATTTGATGCAGGTCAGAACCTCATTGTCCTGGGGGCTTCAGGGCTAATCTCCCTGGGCTATTATGAGCCCTCTGGTTCATTCCCCCTCTAAGGGGGGAACATGACTAGCAACACGCCAGAGGACGAAAGCTCAGAGGAGGGTTCGAGCCACGTGACCAGGGATACGAAAGGCCAGTGGGTCTAAACCACATGCCCAGCGATATGCTAGGGGAGGAAAGGTTACCCTGGGGATGAGGTCCTTGTTTTCCCAGTTTTGCCTTTTGCTAAGTACCCAGGGCTTTCTGCCTAGTGACCCTTTCTTCCTGGCCCATTGTCCTTGCTCTGCTCATGTCTAACTGCCTACCACACCTTGACTGGTGTTTCCAGTAAACGCAGTCTGACTTCTGGTTAGATTTGCGTTGTGGGCTGGGCCACTCCGATGACCTTCATTTCATGGGTCTTGATAGACAAATTAACTTTATTAGACACATTCCCTTTCAGCTATCAGACATGGCACCAATTAAACCAAAGAAAGGGCTTGAAATGAGAGGCCGAGTAAATTATTAAATTCTCTTCTGGCACATGGCCCCACCATCAGCCCTGAACACCAGACCATGCATTTCTTTTCAGGGCTCAAAAGAGAGACCTGAGAGTGTCAGCCAATAGCTGGGCAAGTGGCTTCATCTTCCCGGGAAAGTGAGTCTCCCCCAGGGGCCTGGGCGCCTCAGCCACTTCTCCTCCAGCCCTCGCTCCCCAGCCCTCCCCACTGATATATTGAGTTTCACAACTTTAAAAATAGCTTCTGAGCAGTAAGACGGTATCTCTGAGCCTGGATATCAGTGGGAAAATGCAGGCCTCCCTTGACCAAGAGATGTCCTATGTGAGCATAATTCTAGCCCCGTGCTTACTTTTCATTCAGCACAAGAGAGTTCTGTCCACCAAAGTAAGCTCACGTTGTGTGAAATATTCAGAGACGCAGGACTCCTTTAGCTAAGTACCGACTTCCTTCACCTCCTTAATAATTCATAGGGACATTCACTTCAGGAGGAATCCAATGCCCTTGCCTCCGCGTTTTTGCAAAACTCTCTTGAAATTTCCCAAGGATGTTTGGACACTTTGCTGTTAAGAACCAGCGCCAGCTCCACAGAGCCCCAGAGGAGTGGATGTGGCTGGGATGACTCTCCAGGCCCTGGAAGGCTGCCCTGGCCTGGGAGCTGATGTGTTTGCCTCACAGAGCCTCGAAGGGGATGAAGAAGATAGCAGTTCAGGAAGAAATGTCGGTGAGTTTGAGCAAATACAGGACCTGGAAACTCCTAATCTCCCGCCTCTCCTTCCCGTGGCCCCATGGGACTTTCAGGTATGTCTGTGTTCCTGGGCAGAGGGCTTCTGGCACCTTCTATTATACTCCAATTTTCTTGACTCTGAATAAAATGACCTGCATTGTTGTCGAGTTAAGATGTTGTGGTTTTGTTCATTCTTTTCTTTCCCAGGGGTGTTCCTTCACCCCACCCTCATCACCTGTCTTTACCTGCCTGTGCCCCAAAGAACTGTTAACTAAAACAATTACCTTTTACTGGGTGCATTCCATGCTCCTGACACTCAGCTAGGAAGGGATTAGTATCTCCATTTGATGAAGAAACAGAGACTCAGAGGGATTAAGTTCAACACAGCTAGTTGATGGGAAATCTGAGATTGAAACTATTTCTATTAATATGATACTGAGAAGAGTGGACAAGATCCTGCATGTGGAAGACTTGGCAGAGTGCCTGAGACATGACAGAGGCTCACACTGTGCGGTCTGGCACCTCAGCAGGGCAGGGGCATAAATGTCGTCATGTGCGGCTCAGGGGGAGGTGGGGAGGATGTATTGGTCTGGCCTTCCTGATGGACTCCACCTACTGGCAGTGAAGAGAAAACCTGAAATTTACCATCTGGGAAATTTAGTGGGCTGCAAACCCCGAGCGGTGTCTCTAGGTAATTATCGGGAGACTCAGATCTGCCTCCCCCAGCTTCGCCTCTGGGTGGTGTGTGAGCTTCCTGTGGGCTCCCAGCCATTGAGGAGGGGGCAGCGTGCTTGCGTCCCTCTGGTTGCTATGGCCTCGGTGACTGCCCCAGGCTGAGCTCTGCGGGGGCCTTGCTTTGCTTCCTTCTGTGGGCCTAAGCCTCCCACATAGGGAGCACTGGTCATGATCCTTTAGCCTCCTATGGACCCCTCTGTCTCTGCTTCATTCTCTGTCTGGACCCTGGCTTGGTGGATCCCTACTGAACCTCGAGCCTGGGGTCAATTTGCCTGGGTCCAGTAGGTCCCCCTTTATAGTTGTGGCTGTCAACCTATTGTCTACCACACAAGGTAACTGAGGGCTGCTAGAAGCTGACCTATCCTCCTGAGGACACCACCCACCCCTTGACCAGACAGGTCGCCCTGTGGAAGCACCAGGGCTTCTGCCCGTGACTCCTCTCAGAGCCACAAGTGAAGAGTGACCAAGAGTCCTGCCCCAGTACTCATGCCTCCCCGCCTTCCTGCAATTCCCCAGCCCCCAGTGGACAGGCTTTCCTCTCCTTTCTCTTCCTGAGTCTACCTCCTGTCCAGAAGTCTGTGTGGTCCAGTAGGCCAGGCCTGTCCCTGATACTCCGCAGGGGGCGATAGGCCCAGTGCTTGTCCTGCTGGAGAGGTCAGGGGCCTGCCGCTAGCTGCCCTGCCTTTAGAAGCCTCCTGATTCTCACTTAGAGGTGGTGGGCCGGAAGGTACAAGAGCCATGAGAACACAATGGTTCAGTATTTGTGAGAGTGTTGTCCTTACAGTGGTTAAGGGCATGGATTGTGGAATCAGACCAGGGTTCCATACCTTTCTCTGTCATTTGCCATCCCTGTGACCTCAGACTGGTTCCTCCCCACTTCCACCTGTGGGGAAAAAAGAATGTGAGCTCCCAAATAACATGCTTAGCAGAATGCCCAGGGCACACAAAATTGGAACAATGCTGACCATTGTTGCTGCTGCTGTTGTTATGACTTTATGATCACTTCTTCCCTCTGCCGCCGTCACCCTCACGCCTGCGGGTACAGGAGCGCAGCTGTGCCCATGGCTCCTTGTCTTGTTCCAGCTGCTTGAGGGAAGAGCCAAAAGGCCGCATGGCTGGGCATGCAAAATACAGCTCGCAAAGGCACTGTATTTAACCTTTACATTTTCATTTTTATATATGTAAAAGTAATTTTAAAAAACGCTACTCAGAAACATAAAGGGAAAATCCACCCTAATCCCATTAATGCAACACAATAGCAATTCCCTTTCAGTCCTTTTTCTCCTTAGATACTGTTGACATAGTTGTGTTTATAATATTTATACCAGAGCTATGCCCAAGTTTTCTTCTTAACCTAAAATTATAGTCATAAATGATTCCTAGGTTGATATTTAAACTTTATCATTGTCATTTTCAGGGCTGAATAATATTCCATTGTGTGCCTGTACTATAATTTATTAAGATTTATGGTGAAATGTAAGTTTTTATAGGTGCTTTATTTTTGCAAATTTCTGTAGAATTTCTCAGAAGCTGGTCAATTGGTCATTATCTAAGACCTTTATGAAGTATGAACAAGATAAAAAAAATCACAGTCAGCTCGGCCAGAGGGGATGTAATGTTAGGGAGTCTATGTGTGGAAGGAGATTGATCAGGAAGGAAGCGTGCCTATTTGGTGACAGAGGAGTCCTTGATTACTTACACATAAAATTTGGAGGGAACTACAGGGACCTACCAATCTTCAAATAGGTCTTCTCCTGCCCTCCACTTTGGTCCTCGAGGGGTTTTTGTCCAGAACCACCCTATGGATTACACCTTTATCTTTCCAGAGCCCCATTAGAAGCTGACATTACTGGGTAGCATATTGTCACCCACCACCAACACTTGAGTAAAAATGAGTTTCTCAGATTAGCTGTGAATCACTGCTCAGTTACCATTTCCTGCACTGTATTTCTTAGGTAATGCTTCCTGTGTCTTGTTACTTATCTTCCGCTTCAAGAAGACCAGGAATCACATCCAAAGCATTTATTCATTCACTGAACAAATATTTATTGAGCTCCCACTGTGCACCTAGTATTGT
This sequence comes from Pteronotus mesoamericanus, assembly GCF_021234165.1. Classification (NCBI taxonomy): domain Eukaryota; kingdom Metazoa; phylum Chordata; class Mammalia; order Chiroptera; family Mormoopidae; genus Pteronotus; species Pteronotus mesoamericanus. Next base: position 22,671,514 of record NW_026555065.1, read on the forward strand.
TTTAGGAGTGGGAGATAGAGCACTGGGCAGGTCAGACAAGATCCAGCTCTATTGAAACTTACATTTTAATGGAGGAGACACTGAATAAATAAATATCTCTGTCAAAGATATCGAAACAAAATATGTGATAGAGAGTGACTGGCAGCAGGGAGGAGACATCAGATAGGATGGTAACATTTGAACCGAGCTCTGAACCACGAGAAGGTTGATAGAAAGAGCTCCAGATAGAACAAATCCTAAGTACAAAGGTCCTGAGGTGGGCACAAGGTTGGTCTGTTCTAGAAACAGAGAGAAAACCAGTGTGTTGAGGGAGCAAAGAGCAGGGGAAAAGAGGAAAAAGTCAGAGCTAGAAAATGAGGTCAGACTTCTGCTGGCCCAGGCGCTGCAGGAAGCAGCTCTGGCGTCGTGATGGTGCGTTGGGGAGCCGTCAGAGGCTCTAATCTGATTTGTTCTACTCAGATCATTTTGGCTGGTCTGGGGAGAATGGTTTGCCTGGGGGACAAGAGCATAAGCAGGGGACAAGTGAGACTTCTGCTGTAGTCTGGGTGTAAATGACTGGCTTGAGGAGGGTGGTAGTAATGGATGGTAGAAGTGGATAGCTTCTGGATTTTTCTGGAGGCAGAATTTACAGGACTTGCTGACAGATTGGATATGGAATGAGAAATCAAAGATGCATCCTAATTTTTTGCCTTAATAACAGGGAGGTACCCTGTAACAACAACATAAAAATGGGCTGGGGTGGAGGGGACTGCAAGTTTCTGTCTTGGACATTTTAAATTTCAGGTGCCTCATATATTCAAGTGGAGGCGTCAGGTGGGCAGCTGAAAATACAAAGGCTGGGACTCAGGAAATATGTTGGGGAGAGAATCAGTTTGAGTACAGGAAGCAGACAATAAATGATTTTTAAAGCCACAGAACTGGGTGCGGTCGCCAAGGGATGAGGTGAAGAGGCAGCAGGGAAGAGGCGCGATCTGTTCCCTCCTGCTCTCCCCCATCTCGATGGCTGGTGGAGGCAAAAGAGCTGTGAAAGGAGATGGATAATCAATGAGGTCGGTGGAAACCAAGGGAGAAGCTGGTGTCCTGAGATCCCAGAGGCTTTCTCTATAAACACCCCACACTGTTACCAGAGTTGGTTGTCAATAAATATTTACTAGCTTTGTGACTGCTTATCAGTGTCTTTGTGGCCCCTGGCACAGATGCGGCACGCCGAGTGTTGGTGGCTGCCCAGCTGGCGGGCTGCTGGCCTAAGACCCATACGGCTTCTCTCTATCTCTGACATCGAGGCTGACACCTCTTCCTGGCTTCAGAGGTCTGGAGTAATCAGGCCCCACCCCAGCTCCTTCCCTGCTCCTGTTGCACATCCTCTGGCCCAGCGTCCACCCTTCCCTCATGCAGGACTCGCCCTACTCTGTGCCACCCACATGGTATGAGGCAAGTTCTTTCCCACCTTGTCACCTGGATTCTGCGGCTCCTCTCCTGGAATGTTCTCCCTTTCTCTCCTGGCCGGGCCCCCATTTCAGGCCCACCTCAAGGCTCAGCTCCCCAGTCTCTTCCCATCGGCCCTCTCCCCTTTTTCCCAGCAGGTTGCCGAAGCCCACTGAACATCCCCTGCCCTGCCTTCATATCTAATCCATCACACTGTGCAGGTTCTGTCCTGAAATGCTTCTTGAATCTCATTACTTCTCTCTATCTCTGCCTATCACCCTGTCCTGGGTCACCATTTGTTCCCCATCTGAACCACTAGAGTCATCTTCCCACCTCCAGTCTCGTCCCATCCATTCCCTTCACAGGACCAAGAGTGACCTTATTCACATCACTTCTCTGCCTGATACCTGCCAGTGGCATCCAATCCCTTCCCATAAAATGGCAGATCCTCACCCTGGTTTTCAAGGCCTCATGTGGTCCAGCCAACGGCCCACCTTCCAAGACCTTTCTCACCTCATGCCTCCTTACTCACGATGCCCCAGATACACATGTTCAGTTCCTTAACACACCAACTTTTACCACCTCTCAGTGGCTTGCACATGCTGTGGCCTCAGCCTGGGATGCTTTTCCCAGTAGCTTGTGTAGAACTAACTCTAATCTTCTTTAAGGTTTAGCTGAAAGGCTACTTCCTCCAAGAGGTCATCCCTGACTCCTCCTTCAATCGAAATCAGGTACCCTCTTTTAGTGTCTTTTATAGCACCCTGTTCTTTTCCTTGATAAGACATAATCAATGATTATAAATGGTTCTTTATTTATTTTTCCATTTCCTGTCAACTCTACTTCACTGGAAGCTCTACTATAGCATAGTGCCTAGCTCATGACAGTTGTCATCTGTGAACAAAACTTTCCCCGACCAGCTCATACTACTTTTAGGTTCTTTGCCTTCCACATCCATTTACAGTTAGTTATCCCCAATTTATTTGTCCTGTAGCAAAAATAATAAAAACAGCAATAGTTACAATTTATTAAGGTTTATTATATGCTAAGCTCTCTGTGCCAATCACATGTATATAATCTCTAATCTTTACAATAATTTTGCAAAATAGATACTATTAATCTCATTTTACAGATTAGGTAACTGAATCTCAGACAGATAAAGTAACTGCCTAAGTACCACATCCAAGATGTGAATTCAGGTTTCTGACTCCAAACACTTTTCTCTCCTCTGTATTTTCTGTGTGGGTGGTATCCCCAACTACCCTGTGAAATTTTGTTGTAGTAAGCATTTTGTTGGTGGCTTCTTTGATTTGTGGTTTGGTTGGTTTTGGTTTTGGTTTTGGTTTTGGTTTTTCCTGATATTCTCCACCACTGAAAGTGCTTTCTAACTACCTGCCATTTGTGAGGATGTGTCGCTGGGCAGGTAAGGACCAGGACAAAAGGTTCCATGTTTCTGTGCAAGTTGCTCTGCAAGGTGGGCTCCAGGGCTAACGGGCTCTAGGGTGGATGGTTCCCCACAGAACCTGACTTACAGGGGCCAAAGACCTTTTCCCCAGATGTCTACCTCACCAGACCAGCAGGGCCCTGCCCTGCCTTCTCCTCTTTACCTACTAAAAATTCCACCCTTGGAGTCACTTATATATGAGGCAACAAATGTTGGCCTAACCTTTAGAAGGCCTCTCCCCAAGGTGCTTCAAGCTCGGGATTAGCAAACTCTTCCTGGATCAGGGGCATGACTACACAGAGTAATAAGATCTCAAAACTGAAACTGAGCATCTGGATTCTAGAGCAATCTTCTGCCCAGTAGAGGACTCTCCTCTGTGCCTCCCAGGCAGGCACCCCTTGCATAATTCCAGCAGTGGAAACGTATCACCTCCCAAGTGACCAAGTTCTGTCTTACAGTGAGGTCAAATCTGCCCACACACAAAGGCCCCTGTCTACCATCAGGTGTGACACAACATCTATCTAATCTTTTTCAGTGCTTGAGAGTCCTTTTTGTACCCAAAGTTAGCTTCCATATTCAGCAGTTTCAAGGCCTTGCTCTCCTGGGCTCTGGTGTCTGCTTCAGTCAGGTTTTCAGTGAGCCATGGCTTGCCCCCTTCCTGGACCCCCCTGGATGTTGGAGCTGGGGGAAAGCGGAGGATCCTGACGGTGGGCAGCAGACCAGCTGCTTGGTGAGATGAGGAGAGGCCTTCCAGCAGTTGAGGAGAAATGCTTGCCCTGGGTGGGCATGCCTGACCCTGTCCTCGCTCAAAACTTCTCACTACTCTCAGAGGATGGCCACGAGAGACTATACCTGCCTACCTTTTACAAAGTTGGCATATGTAAATGTCTCATAGTGGCCTGGCACAGAGTAGGCATGAAATACAGGTGTGTTTTCTTTCCCTGCCTCTTTATTTAGTTAACATATAATAATTTTATCCACTTATGTGACTTATAATAATTTTTATTTTTTATAAAATAAAATAAAATTTTTCTACTATAAAGTACAAGGTCTGTCCAGAAAGTATCTAGCTATGTAATATGAAAAATAGAGACATTTATTGAAGGAGATACAAGACACAAGAAACACTGTACATAGGACAATGACACCCGAGTCCCCTTCAAAGTAGGCACCTTGGGACCTCACAGAGTTCTCCCAATCACCATCAGCTGCCCCATTGTATTTTTCTGAATCTTATTGATGGTCTGAAATCTCTTCCTGTTCAAAGGCGATCTTAGTTTTGGGAAAAGCCATAAGTCACAGGGCACCAAATGTAGGCTGTAGGAGGATTGAGTCACCTGGGTTTTGATGTTTCACAGAAAATCTCTGCACAAGACGTGATGCATGAGCAGGCGTGTTCTAGTGATGAAGCTGCCCATCACCAATTGCCCATAGCTGCGGCCTTCTGAATCATCCAAATAGTTTCTGAGGAGGAATGTTTAAGCTTAATGCAAAATTTGATGTACATTTGTTCCTCTATTTGCTCAGCTATTTTGAATGCAGTGGCTACACAGCACACAGGCTCACACAACAGCTACCAACCCCACTGACTAGTGCAGTGAGGTCGTCATTGTTCATGCATGTGCATTCCAGTCCACTCTCCTTAACTGCCAAGTTACATCAACATTGCCCAAACCATTTCCACTATATTAACAATGGCTTGACTTTTTCTGTCAATGGCTTGACAGACTTCCAATAGTATCTGTTCAGTACCGACAGCATAAAATTTTAAAAGTTGAATTAAAAAATACTTCCCAATAATCTCATCATCTAGACATAACCTCTTGAATAATTAATATATTTTCTTTTATTCTTTTTTCTAGGCACATATATACATAGAAATAAGTTTTGTTTATATATACATATATTTAAACATGTAAAATTGAGCTCATATTGTAGAACTCATCATTTTCTGCTGCCACTAAAAATAAGACTCTTAAAAATTGCTACAATATAATGTCATATCATCTAAGTCAGCAGTCCCCAACACTTTTGGCACCAGGGACTGGTTTTTCCACGGACGTGGTACAGGGGGGACAAGAGGCAAAGCTCAGGTGAGGTTCCTTTGTGGCCCGGTTCCTAACAAGCCATGACTGGTACCAGTCCATGGTCCAGGGATTAGGGACCCTGGATCTACGTTGTTTCCAGTGCTATCCAAATTATAGTGATTCCCCTCTCCTCCTTGCCAAGTTGGCAGAGAATACAATTATTTCCCAATGATTTTCCTTCAAGTATCCCAAAGAACTCCCAGGGTTACTGCCCTTATCCCTGAGGCAGTTCTCCCATCACTTGTTTGCTGACTCTAGACTTTTTTTTGAAAATGTCTTTTCTGATTTACTCAGCTAAGGAATACACCTGCTATGTCTGGATCAGTGAAGACAGTCCCCCAGCAAAGTTACCTGGTTACCAGTAATGAAAGTGCTCCCTCAGTCCTACACACACAGGGAGGCAGTTTGCCCAATATAGACCCATGATAACAAGGTAAATAAGTAGAAAGGAGATTCAGCATTATCCTTGTGCTTTAGCTTCCAATAAGCTAAGCCCTAGTACTGAGTCGAAGACACTGATCCAACCTTCTCTCATTCTTATGGTGAATTTCCCCTCTGGGACGCCCATTGTGCTTCATGGCCACCTGACCTCAATGGTTCTCTTGATAATCTCTTCATTCAGCCTGTACATTTCAGTAACTGAATTCCCAATGGGAAAATGTCATGATCCAAACCTGTTTTTTTCCCCTCAAGAATCTTCTCTGTTCCTATGTAGATTTATGGATGCAACTATGTTCCTAAGGGAGAGTGCTATCCAGTTCCACTAAGCCCAGATGCCATGGATATATTAGGGAGGGGGATAGCAGCAACTTCCATCCACCAACAACTTTGAAACCATAGCCCTCATTAAGCCTAATAAACAAACAATGCCAACAAAAATAAAAAACAGTTACAAGAACAATACAATATTGAACATCTTTGAGGATTTGTGCAAGAGTTTATGTACAATAAATTCCTGGAAATGTTTTTTACATATTAATAGAGATTACCAAATTGCCCCCCCCATAAAAACTTGTTCTAATATATATCTTATCAATGAAATCTTGCTGACTCTTCCCCACACCCTTACCAGCAATAAATCTTACCACCTTTACATCCTTGCCAATCTGATCAATGGAAGATGACATCTCTTTGTTGTTTTAATGTATACTCTTTTAATTTATCTTCTTTGTTGTTTTAACTTACATTCTTATTATTAGTGATAACCTTTTATAAGCTTATTGCATATACCAATGATTCCAAACTTCGTTGAACATTAGAATCAGCAGGGTAGTTTTTAAAAATGCTGGTGCCCAAGTCATACACCACATCAATTATATCAGAATACCTGGAAGCCAGGCATCAATATTCATTTTAGGATCAACAGGTGATTACAATGTTCAGCAAAGTTGGGGAACAGCTGAAGTGGCAGAAATATACATTACTACCATGAATTGCCTGTTTGCATCTTTTGGCAATTTTTCTATTGAATTGTTGACTTTTTAGTATTTATTTGAAAGAGCTTTCTGTTTATTGCGACAATTAGCCCTTCATCATAAATTTGGCAAATATTTATTATTATTTATAGTTGTTTTGACATAGAGGTGTATATAGTCAGAATTATTCATTTGTTTTCCTTCAGGCATCTAAGTTTTGTGTCTTACTTCCTCACTAATAATGATAAAACAGTAGCTAGATAGGTTATATTTACATCTGGAATTTATTTTAACATAAGGAGTGAAGTATGGATTTTTCTCCAAATGGTAAATTGTTTTGTTAGAAAATGTTTAATTTTTCAACTTAATATCAAATAATCCATCTTTTCCCTATTAAATTGTAATGTCATCACTTTCACACATAAATTTGTTTACTTCCCCCCAGGTGTATTTATTTTATTTTTCATTGCTATTACGTATGGAATCTTGCTTTCTCTTGCAGTTACAATTCTCACAGAAAAACTTATGATTTTTGCTTATTTTTATAATCAGCCAACATTATTATGTCCTAAATTCAGATAAATAGGTGGATAGATACACTCTCTTTATAGTTCTTTTTTTAAGGACTGCATAGATATCCATTGTAGGAATATGCCACAATTTATTATATATCGACCAACATTGAGCATTTGGGTGATTTTCAGTTCTTAACCATCAAAATTTTACATGTATTTGACATTTTTTAAGCATGTAGATTTTTTTTCTCTCAGTATGAGTTTTCTAGGAATTACTTGGGCATCAGTAGTTTTGTAGATTTTGATAACTACTGCTATAGTATATTGATAAGTATTGATGGATCTTGGGTTTGATTGCAGTAAAAGAGTGTAAGGAGGCCTAAAGCAGGGGAGTTGATGAAATGCCCCAAGAATATGGGTTAGAGAAAGTAAAAGGTGTTGGAAAGATGCCCAAGATTATTAGTAACCAGGGAAATATGCCTTAAAATCACAATGAGATACCATTTTATACTTACCAAATTAATGAAACTCAAAAAATCAGGTGATACCCCTTGGTATACCTTAATGGAAACTCTCTTGCATAATGGTGTGTGAATCAATAAAAATTACTTTGGGGAACAATTTGGCAGTATCTAGTAAAATTGGTGACAGTATACCTTATAACCCAGCAAGTTATATACACGAAAGAACCATGACATGTACAAGAAAGTTCACAGTAGCATTGCTTGTACTGTTCATCGAATCCAAGGTACAACCACTAACGGAAAACACTGCCAATTAAAGTATGGCGCATCATCATTTTTATTAAGTATTCCTTAATTCATAGATTTTTTTAATGACTTTAAATTTATTTCAACCTTTCATATACATATGATTTCATTTATTTAAAAATAGTGTATATTATTAAATATATTGAAGCTGATAATTTCCTAGGAGAGCTAATAATTAAGCCTAATAATGACCATAAATGTGGAGTTGAAGTACCTTCATCAGGTGATTTGGAGAGCACTCAGTCTAATTTTCTGAAGTTATTTATCCCACTAACCTGAAGATTGTCTGAAATTACTACTACTATTATTATTTTGGGTTGTGACATTAGAAGCCACAGAAAATTAAGAAACCCTATTAAAATACAATTAGATCACTTGAAAGAGAGCATATATTTAGCCATTATTACCCATTAACCCATTAGTATACACAAATTAATCATAAATGCCCTTTTTATGCCCTAGAAGAGAACAAAGCTGGAAAATAAGATCAGTGCATTTTCCCGAGAAGAAAAATGTGAGGTATACATGGTTTCTTTGCTGGAGGATTACATAAGAACACCAGGAATAGTCTGAAAACTAGTATGGATGTCCACCCCAAGGAAACACAGCATTTAATATTAAAAATAAGACACTTGGTTTATATTGTACCTGAATTTTAAGTTTTGTTAATACATTCTTCAAATTAGTTCTTCCATGATAGTGGATTCAGTTATGCACAGGTGGGAAAACAAAGACATAGTCTTGTATTCTAACATGGAAAACTTTACCTGTAGGGGGGTTGGGATCTTCTCAAGAATAGTTAATGTTTCAACACATCTGCATAACACCTTGTAAATACACATACCTCTGCTTTTTCTTTTTTTTTAACACTTAGTAATCTATTTAATCATTTTTTTTTAATTTATTTTTTCAAATACGTTTGTCTCTGCCTACCCCCCACCACTTTCCCTTGCCCCCTCCCTCTTTCCCTCCCTCAGCTCTTCCCCTTAATTCATAGATTTTTAATTGGGAGGGTGGCGAATGTGCCTTAGAGTTGATTAAATATAGTATTAATAGCAAAAACTTGGAAGCTTAAATGTTCATCACATGAAAGTGGATAAATAAATTGTGATATAGTTCACAGCTATGAAAATGAATGAGCCAGATCTATACTTATCAATACATGTGAATCCAATAAATAATATCTAGTGGGGGGGGGGGTTACTGCAGAATACATAACCTTTGAATGATACTGCTCATCCAAAGTTTAAAATATGCAAAATAATACAAAATAGAGCTTGGAAATACATACCTATGTGAAAAAAAGAATAAGGAAATGCATGGGAGAGATCGATATGAATTGAGGTTCATGATTATTCCTAAGAAGGGAAAGTGGGACTACCTAAAGAGCAACCAGACATGAAGTGGCTAGACAAGGAGACTTCAACTCTGTTACCAATGTTTTATTTTTTAAGCTGAGGTTCATGGACCTCAGCTCAGGTCATTTTATTACTCTTTATACATATCTTCATAAATACTGCTTAATACTTTTTAAAAAGGAGAAATTCAAATGAGAAGCTAAGCAGGGAAGGTGTGCTTTTCAGAGAGTGTGCTCTATCTGGGCAAGAAATCAGCCTCTTGGTCCCCAAGTTGCCCCCACCCCTCCTCCCTTCTCTCATTCTCCCCTTGTTGGATATCTTCAGGTTAAGAAGTCCTCCTGAAGGTATAGTGTTGACTTCATTTGTAAATTCTTATCCTAATTGCATAGGACACGATTTACATTTCCTTGTGGCCCTTCCACCACTGTTTCTTCCTTTGCTGTGTCTCCTGGACCTGCCCCATTCTGGCTGCTTTCTCCTGCCTTCAATGCAGTCTTACTCACTGGGAGAGGATGGCTGCCTCTATCCACCCCCAACCTGGGAACAGCCTCCCCTCTCCTGGCTCTAGACAGGGCCAGTAACTAATGTTCCTTGCCATCCCATTTTACCAGGTGTTGAAATGGAATGATTCAGGCAATGGTTGGTCCTCCCATAACTGTAATAGGCTTTACCTATCTTGGGAATGTCACAGAAGCAGGAAGGTATGTGAGTGGGAGGTGGATGAATTACAGGGTTGACTTCCAGATTTAGGGACCAAAGAGAGATCCCAGCAAATCCAGAGGAAGTATTGGGACAGATGAGAGAGAGGACTTGGAAGAGCTTTTGCCCCCTTATCCCTAAAAGAGACTCCTAAAGGCACAAGTACAGATACTTGCCTCCCACCCTAGATGTATCCTGGAGTAGATATGGTTTCCTGAGTCTAAAAGTAGAAGGGTCTCATTTCAGGAGACAGGAGAGGACACACCCCAGATAACTCTCCCCTCCCCTTCCCCAGCTGGAGGACCACAAGTAGAGACCTGCCACAGATGTGGTGGCCAAATGTATTAGTCAGAACTTCAGTCACAAGTGGCAGAGTAACTAAAGCTAAATTCAAATAAATGTAAAGAAGGAAAAAGCACCTTTATTGTCTCATGTAACAGGAAAGTCCAAGTGGCATGTGGGTTTCAGACATAGCTGGATATTGTTTCAAACCATGACTTTAGAACTTTCTATTTTTCTCCCCATCAACTTTGCTTTTTTCTATGGCAACTTTGTTTCCTAAGCTGAGTCTTTCCACATAGTGACAAAGATGACAACCAGTGTCCTTAGAGTTCATAATCCAGAGAAAAGAATAATCTCTCTCTCTCCATATAATTCTTTTTTTTTTGTCTTACTATTTAATCATTTTTTATTTTTCAATTATAGTTGACATACAACATTATTTTAGTTTCAGGTGTACACCCCAGTAATCAGTCAGACATTATATAACCTATTAAGTGATCATCCCCCAAAAATCTCATACCCATCTGATAGGAGAAATCTCCATAAAAAGAACTAAATGAAGTAGAGACAAACAAGCTACTGGATGAAGAGTTCAAAACAATGGTTATAAGGATGCTCAAGGAAGTTAGTGAAAACCTCAAGCAGCATGAAAAAGAACCACTGAAATTAAGAATAATTTACAGGATATTAATAGTAGGGTATATGAGGCTGAGAATCAAATCAGCAATTTGGAATATAAGGAAGAAAAAAACACCCAATCAGAACAGCAAAAGGAAAAAGGAATAAAAAAAAATGAAGATAGTGTAAGGAGCCTCTGGGACAACTTCAAGCACACCAACACTCACATCCTGGGGAGTGCAGGAAGGAGAAGACGGAGAGCAAGAAATTGAAAACATATTTGAAAAAATAGTGACGGAAAACTTCCCTAACTTGGTGAAGGAGATAGAAATACAATCTAGGAAGCACAGAGAGTCCCAAACAAGATGAACCCAAAGAACCCTACACCAAGACACATCGTAATTAAAATGTAAATGTTAAAAAATAAAGAGAAGCTTAAAAGCAGAAAGAAAAAAGCAGTTAATTACCTACAAGAGAGCTCTCCTAAGACTGTCAGCTGATTTTGCAACAGAAACTTTGCAGGTCAGAAGGGAGTGGCAAGAAATATTCAAAGATATGAAAAGCAAGGACCTACATCCGCCCATATAATTCTAAAAAGAAGAAGGAAGAGAAGATTGAATTGTTCCTGAATCAAGCACTGAGACTAAAAGAATGGGAATGCCAACTGGCCAGATTGGTCAGGGGCTGTCCTTTGGCAGGAGTGGGTGGCATTCCCCATGACTGATAGCTCTATGAGATCCCTAAGGAAAAGGGTGTTCTCTTATCAGAGAAAGGGGAAAGGGATGGTGGGGATCATTACGTTCACTATACCAGGACCTCACACACAGAATCATTCATCCCTTAACGTCAGAATTGGCCCTAATACCTGGAGTTGTCCCGTGTAGATTTTGCTCATATACTCCAAAATAAAATTAGAAAACAAACTATTTTGCCTCAAATAATTATAATGCTTAGAAGTAATTATAAATATACATAAATATAAATAACTACATTCAAACTGTAAGAGAAAGTTTATTTAGAAAGTCACAGAGGTAGAAGAAGTGAGCTGTAGAAAAAAATGGGCTCAGAAAACAAGTAACAGGCAAAGGAAGGGGCCTTGGAGCTTTGGAGAGAGGAGGGCGGAGGTAACGTGCTGGGGGGTGGAGAAAGAAAAGGGGAAAGTGAAAGGCAAGGGCAGATCTTAAGAGGGAAAACCACATAAATATAAATAATTATAAATCCCGGTCTGGCATACCAGGTACTTAACGGCTCTGCTTCAAAATATATTTTCAAGGAAAGTTAGATATAGGACAGCCAATCATGCTAGTTTGTGCAGGACTCTGGTTTTAGCATTGAGAGGCCCTCATTCTGTGCAGACTGGGTTGGTTGGTCACCCTCAGATGAGTCTTATTGTTTGCAGTAAGTGGGAGCCAAGGGCTCCAGGGCAGTTGCAATGGGGAGGGGGGACGGGGTCAGGTCTGCACTCTTAGAGCCCAGAGTCCTTCCCTCTGAAGATCTGCACCACCAGAAAGACCAGAACCCCCTACCCGCACTCACCACACACCTACAAATGCATGTTTAGAAGGAGAAGATGTCGCTTGAACTTGGTAGAGGATGGCCACAATGCCTTCAGCTCCCACACATGGGGACAGAAGCCCTGAGCCCAACCCCCTCCAGGTCCCACTCTGGACAGAGCTGGAGGAGCCACAGGAGGCAGCTTTCCCACGCTGCTGCAGGCAGGCAGGGAGGGGGCTGCGGGCAGTGGCTCCTGCCCCTCCCTGCTCCCCACAGACCGAAGGCCCCCTTCTGCCCGCTGTGCTTGGGTTGCCTGAGTCTTCAGCCTCACCTAGATTACAGCAACCTGATTGCAGAGTCAACCACAAGGGCCAGCCCCACCCACCCTGCCACCCCAGGGTGCCCTTTGTCCCAGTGCATCCTCCCAGCATCTTTGCTTTCCAGGCCCTGAATCTGGTTCTCTCCTGTCACCAACCAGAGAGCACTTGTTCGGAGGCTGGGCAGGCAACCAGGCGGGTGTGGGCCTCCCAGAAGGCATCATTGTGTCAGAGCCAGCTCAGCCACTTTCCACTTCCTCAGTGCACAGTTCTGTAACTCAAACCTGGATTATTACCTTAAGATAAACCGAATATGACTAAAAAATTCTCAGGCTATTTTGCCTCAACCAGTTTTAAGGCTTACATGAAGCCAGAGTCCAGCAGGGTAAGCAGGGCTGAGGTTTGTAGGGACAGTTGGAAATGGGTCTTCAGGGTCATGTTCTAGGCGCCACGGGGGCTGATGCACTAACTGACTTTGGTGTGACAGGAATTTATTCTCCATTTTGGGCTCAGGGTCCTTCTTCCACCTAAAGGTCTGCACCATGAGATACAGCAAATGTGACTCCCCTTCCCAAAGGGTGGAGGTACACACACACCACACACCCACACATACACACACTCACATGTACACACATACAACACACACTCGTATAACACACACAAAACACACACTCATATCACACACTCACACATAGAACACACTCGCATACTCATAACACACACGCACAAGACACACTCATATAACATGCTCCACATACTCACACATACACACACAAACCACACTCTCACATATACATACTCATATATAACAATCACACAAATAAAACACATACCCATAAAACCCACACACCACACACTCTCACAGATATTTTCACACACACAAACACACACTCTTACATTCTCACACAGATAAACACACACACATGCACAATGCGGGGGCAGGATGGTTAAGAGGAATCACCAGCCCTGGATCCTGCTGAAGACAGGCCATGAGCTCTGTTTACAACCCCCACCAACGCACCCCTTATAAGATCCCCCACCAATTATCAGCCCGACCATATTCTTAGCCTTTTCTCCTTTCTGGCATCAAGTGCCCTGTTTTCAGTTTGGTGTCAGACATATCTATTTTTTTTTCATTTTTTTTATTGTTGTTCAAGTACAGCTGTCTCCATTTTCCTGCCACCACTTTCCCCAGCCCCACCCACCTCCACCTCCCACCCTCAACCCTTCCCCACCTTGGTTTTGTCCATGGGTCCTTTACACACGTTCTTTGACAACCTTTCCCCTTCTTCCCCCTTCCCCCATCCCCTCTCCCTCCATCCCTCCTGGTTACTGTCAGTTTGTTCTTTATTTCAATGTTGCTGGTTATATTTTGCTTCCTTGTTTGTTTTGTTGATTGGGTTCCACTTGTGGGTGAGATCATATGGTATTTGTCTTTTGCTGCCTGGCTTATTTTCTTAGCATAATGCTCTCCAGTTCCACCCATGCTGTCACAAAGGGTAGTAGCTTTTTCTTTCTTTCTGCTGCATAGTATTCCATTGTGCAAATGTACCGTAGTTTTTTGATCCACTCATTTACTGTTGGGCACTTAGGTTGCTTTCACACTTGGCTGTTGTATACTGTGCTGCTATGAACATTGGGGTGCATAGGTTCTTTTGAATTGGTGTTTTAGTATTCTTAGGGTACAATCCAGGCAGTGGAATTGCCAGGTCAAAAGGCAGTTCCATTTTTAGTTTTTTGAGGAAATTTCAAACTGTTTCCCACAGTGGCTGCACCAGTCTGCATTCCCACCAACAGTGCACTAGGATTCCCTTTTCTCCACAGCCTCACCAGCACTTGTTGTTTGTTGATTTGTTTATGATGGCCATTCTGAATGGTGTGAAGTGGTATCTTAATGTGGTTTTAATTTGCATCTCTCTGATGGCTCCTGATGCTGAGCATCCTTTATATGTCTCTGGGTCCTCTGCATGGCCTCCTTGGAGAAGTGTCTGTTCAAGTCCTTTGTCCAGGGCGTCAGTCGTATCTGATACAGAAGGTCATTCTGAGCTGATGCAAAGCATGGTGTGGCCTCTGTGGGCAGCAGGGCAGGCTAGACCCCAGAAGTCAGCAGCAAGAAGGGACTCTGAGGCCACCTGAGTCAATGGTCTCTCTGTGGCTGGGTCAGACTCACCTGACATGATAAAAAGATGCAGATGCCAGGCATACTGCTGGGATTCTGTACCGACCTGGCCCAACTTCCTGTTTTACAGAACAGGAAAGTGAAGCCCAGAGAGGGGGAACCACTTGTTTTATATCATATGGCAGAGTTAGAACTGGAGCCCATGACTCCTGGCCTCCAGTCCAGAGTTCTGCCCACCAACACACAGTACCTTCCTGAACACAAATGTGTGCTGACCTTTAAACCAACAAGGAGCTAGGACATTCCTGAACCCTGCCGGTCTCTGTCAAACCAAGACTTGGTATGAAGGCATTTCTTGTTCATGGACCATCCCAGGCCAACATTGCCTTGTCCCCTGCCCTGCAAGATGATGGGGAGGGGCTCTCAGGAAGTGACCACCAAACCTTGGCTCGGGGCTTGACACAGATGGAACCAGTGGAGAATTATGTTCCTCTTTAGAACTTGGCTAGAACCAAATTTAGTCAAAAGACAGAGCATCAGTAAAGGAGGTAGAGTGGAACCATTCGATACAGCTCTTAAACAATAGAACTGGGAGCTGAACTTGCTAGAAGACCCCCTAGCCATCTCCCTGTGAAGAGTAGGAGTCCCCTCTGTTGCCCCAGCTGAGGAGCTGTCAGGAGACGTGGCAGAGTTTGGTGGAGGTGTTTGGTCAGCCAGTCCTGGACCAAGAAAAGTGAGGGCTTCATTACCACTACCCCTCTGGGCAAGGCTGCAGGTCAGTCTCCCACCCCCATCTGCCCTGTGTATCTCTTCAAGCTCAGCCAGAGAGGCCTGTGAGCGGGGAAAGCAAAAGGAAAACCAACAGGAGAAAGAGTAGAAAATGAAGGAAGTGGGAAAAGAAAATGAGAGAAAGGAGAAAGAGTGTAAAAGTGTCAAGGACAGAGCCTCTGTCCAGGGGACTGGGATTGCCAGATGAGCCCCGGTATGACATAACTCGGCCCTGAGCGACTTTGTAAAAATCAATCAGAGCTAGCCAGCCATTCTACCCATAGGTGTTTACCCAGGAGAAATAAACACTTACATTTATATAAAACCTATGTTTGAATGATAATAGCAGTTTTATTCCTAATTGCTAACAATTAGAAACAACTTTATCCTTCAACTGATGAACAGATAAATTGTACTAGTTTTACAATGGAATACTACACATCAATGAAAAAGAATGCTCTCCTTACATTAAACAAAAGAAGTCAGCCCCAAAAGGCTGAACACTATGGTTTCACTTACATGAAACCCTAGAATAGACACTTCTAATCTATAGCAGCAGAAAACAGATCAGTGGTTCCTTGCAGCCCAGGGGAAAGGGGAAGGATTGATTACAAAGGGCTATGAGGCAATTTTGGGGAGTGATGAAAATGAGCTATGTCTTTATTGTGGTGGTAGTTTCACAGTTTTATATATTTGTCAAAACTCATCAAATAGGTGCATTTTATTATATTAAATTATACCTCAATAAAGTTGATTTTTAGAAAATATTTTATTTATGTATTTTTAAAGATGGGGAATAGAAATAGAGGGAGAGAAACATTCATGTGCGAGAGAAACATCGATCAGTTGCCTCTCACACGCCCCTAAATGGGGACCTGGCCTGCCACCCAAGCATGTGCCCTGACTGGGAATTGAACCAGCAGCCTTTCAGTCTGTAGGCCAGTGCTCAGTCCACTGAGCCACACCAGCCAGGGCATAAAGTTGATTTTTAAAGAGAAAGAGTAAAAGTCAGTTCTCCAAATGATCAGTTTAGCAAAAGTACAATCATCCTGCTGGGCCGTCCTCTAACAGCCCTTCATATGGCGCTCACTGAGCTGGGACCGCAGTCTCCAGCAACCCCAGCTGAACAGTTCTCACTGTTGGCTCACACAGCCCCGCTATCTTTTGCATGCCCACTGCTCTCAACTTCTGGGACCCCTCAAGCAGCCTTAGAGATTTTCCATGAGTCACGAGTCTGTCCAGGCCTCTTCCCTCTGCTCTTTGATGGGCCAAGGGCACCTCCGTGTAGCTTCATCTCCCTGAGGCCAGTGGGAAGCAGAACACGCGTACTCTCCAATAAGGACCCCAAGAGTCACTATTAAACCTTTACTTTGTGTTTCTCTTTGTATTTTAAAAATGGTCTTCCTAGGGACAGAGGCCAGGGGCCAGGTTCAGGGAAGAATGAACTATAGGGATTACAGGGACAAAAACATAAGATAAAATGGCATAGGTTAAAATGTTTACATTTCATTTTTTTTAAACTTCTTGGTAAATTTTTGATTCTCAGGAGCAGATATTTTCTAACCAAAGAGTCCCTTACTTGCAAGAAGTCTCTGTTCAGAATCAGTTTCTCCAGGATCAGAGCCCAGGGCTGGGCACCTCACAAGTACTCAGTGAATGGACTCCAATGTAGAGTCAGCTGCTGCCATTTAGCAATGTTATCTGGGGCTGGCACTTGGCACAGTGTGAACTCTATGGCCAGGGTGACTCCTGTCCAACTTGGCCTCTGCCAACATCCATTCTTGAGCCCAGAAAGGGGCCCTCATCCATGTAAAGTGCACGGAGGGAAAGGCAATGTCTGCCTGCATAGTCTTAGCCTGACCCAAACACAGCTGGACAGGACTCTGCTCTGGCCTGGCCCAGCCAACCAGAGGCGAAGTAAAGAAATGGATGGAGCCTGCAATCCTGCCTCCCACCATCTCCCTCTGACACCGCCATCTCCTTCTGACACAGCCTCTGCTTCGAATTCCTTCTCCTCCTCTGCCACAGATGTGCAGACTTAATCTTCCTGAGTCCCATCCCCTCAGGCCCAGAGCTTCAGCTAGTGAATCTGAGGCAGAGTCTGCATGATACCGGGGGGCCCTGGAAGTTTGCAGGCAACTTGGATAGAACAAGACACGGAGGCTATTCCTCACAGGTGAAGAGGGAGAGACTTTTATCAGGTGCCTCTTGCAGGCCACAGCTTGCTTCAAGGAGCCACAGGCGCCTGAGGAAGTGAGGCACGTCTCCATCCCACCTAACTGAAACCACACAGTGCTGATAGTCACCTGTTCTACCTGTAGGCGTGGAATTTGCTCTCTTTCTTTTTTTTAATCCCCACCACAGGATATTTTTAATTGATTTTAGAGAGAGAGAGAAAGGGGGAGAGAGAGAGAGAGAAACATCAACCGATTGCCTCCCATACTTGCCCCGACCAGGGATGGAACCCACAACGTAGGTATGTGCCCTGCGGGGGAATCAAACCCACAAACTTTTGGTGCACAGGATGACATTCCAACCAACTGAGCCACCTAGTCAGGATCAATTTGCTCTCTTTCTTAAACAGTCTGCTCAAAATCCTTCCATAAATCATCACTGCCAACAAAAGAATGTAATTCTTGCACTTGATATTTGAGAGTTACTTTAATCTTGTTACTGGGTCTTCATAACTTTGCTCATGCTATCTTACCTGAGCAAAGTGTCTTTTCCTGCTTCTTCATTCATCAGGTCCCTAGCCCTCCTTCAAGGTCAAGTTCAAGTTCTTCCTCTCCAGATAGACTCCTCTGATCTTCCCTGCCCTCAATGGCCATGCTCTCTGGGCAGCATATTTTCACACCCCATCTCATATGTGACATGATCATCTTAAGACCATTTGAATGACCTTTCTGTCTCACCCAACTTAGGTTGTGAGCGCCTTGGGACAGAAACGATATCTTTGTGTCTCTGATGTTACTGTACTGTGTATCACACCTCTTATAGTGAATCCATCACTAATTAAGATTTGGCCATGTGCTAAGATTTTTTAAAAAGATTTTATTTATTTTTTAGAGAGAGGGGAAGGGAGGGAGAAAAAGAGAGAGAGAAACATCGATGTGAAAAGCATTGATTGGTTGCCTCTTGAACATGCCGCGACCAAGAACCAAAGCCGCACCCCAGGCATGTGCCCTGACCAGAAGTCGATCCGGCAGCCTTTCGCTCTGCAGAATGATGCCCAACCAAGCCACACAGTCAGGACTGATATTTTATCTCACTTAGTCTTCACAACCACCTTATGAGGTAGGAACGATTATGCTTCCCATTTTGTAAGTGGAGAAACTCAGGCTTAGAGAGATATATTTACCCTACTTCACACAGCTAATATATAGCAGAACCCGTGTTCAAATCCAGGTCTATGAAATGTCGAAGTCCAGACCCTTAATCAACTATACTACGTTCAGTCAGGTTTGAGACATTAACAATATCATTCTCACAGAGGGGACCAGTGACAGAATAAACTCAGTGTACAAAAGGCTCCAGGTGACCCTGCTATGCAATAGAAGCAGAGGCTAGAAAAATAAAACCTAGGTCAATAAAATCTAGTCAAAACCAGAGGCCACAAGTTTGAGCTATGAACACACATGCTTTGAAAAGGTAAAGCACTGAGCTGGACCTTAATACCTTACTGTATAGATAAAGAAGAAGGACAGAAAATATTTGTGTCCCAGATACATCAATAACACTAAGAATACAAATATGACCTAAGTCCTTTCTTCTCTCCTCTCTCTCTCTCTCTGGTTTTTTTTTTTTATCTTGTTATCATAAAATAGAGTCACATCTAGTTTGTTGGCCAGAAGTTTTTGTTGGCCAGAAGTTCTGAGACATCTCAATATATTAACTTCAATGGTTGAATTTTTATCTCTCATTAACTGGAGAGTGACGTTTGTTTTAATTTATGTTGTGGAACTCTACTTACTCATTGTATGTTTGTTTTAGGACATTTAACTTTATTTATCAAGGAACATAGGAGCATAAAGAAATTTTTTTAAAAACATAATGGAGAATCCCAATTTTCCTGGACAGTAATATACATTGAGAGGCTGAGAGTAGGGTGGGTGGAGCCAGAAGTTCTGGGGCCAGACGGACTTCATCCCAGCCCTCCCTTACCTTGGTGACTCTGAGCAACTTGCGTATCCTCTCCATGTCTCAATTCTTTTTGAAATGACACTAATAGTGTCTACTTCACAGGTAACATCAAATAGGTAGAATAGTCCCTGTCACTTTGTAAACTTTCAATAAATGTTTGCCCCTTCATTCCTGTTGACACCTGCAAAATAATCCAGTGTGTGAGTGTGTCATAACTAACCTAACCCATTCCCTTCCTGATGAGCATTGAGTGTTTCCAGTTGATGAACAAGACAAGCAATGTCCCTGCCCTCAAAAGGGCTATGGTCTGGTGGAAAGAGGCAAAAAGAATAAATGAACAAGATAGTTCAAGATATGATATATTAAATTGAATTAATAGCAAGAGCGATATGGAAGCACCTAGGTGGGTAGAAGGCACACACATCATGGAAGATGGTCAGGGAAGGGCTGCTGGAGAAAATGGCATCTGAGCGGAGCCATGATGGATGAGAAAGAGCCATCTATGCAGAGGGGAGGCCAAGGACTTGAGGCAACGGTTTGACAAGTGCAGACTCCCTGAAGTGGGAAAGACTTTGGCGTGTTCAGGACACAGAGGGCCAGTGCAGCTGGAACTTGTACATGAGGGAAGGAGTAGAACAGGTGTGAGAGACCACACCCACAGGACCTTTCAGAGCCATGGCAAAAAATAAGGGCAACCAGAAGCTATGGGAGGGTTTTCATCAGGGCAGTCATACCATCTAGCTGATGTTTCTAGATCACTTGTACTCTTCTGCAGGGAATGGCTTATAGGAAGGCAAAAGTGGAAGCAGGGGCTTCATTAACCAGTTAGGCTAATGCAGAAGTTGAGATGAATGAGGATAAAGGTTTGGACTATAGCAGAGGCAGTGAGGCTGGGAGAAAGCCAGAGGAAAAAAATGTCACCCGAGTGCCACAGGTGAGCCCTCTGTTCCCCTTGGTCACAGAGAGGCCCCATGCTTGTCCTCTTCGTTGTTATGTCCCTGTCCCCACATGTCCTTTCCCATTGTCTCCACACAGAACTGCAAACATTATCCAACTCTCTCAAGTGTTTTCCAATTTAATAGCTGTAATGAAATCTCATTGTAATTTAATTTCCACAATTATGAATAATTCTGAGCATATCCTCAAGAGCTTATTAGCTTTTGGGGTTTCCCTTTCTGTAAATTGCAGGTTCAAATCTTTGGTCCATTTGTATGTTGGCATGGCCATTTTCCTCTCATACATCAGAATTCTTTGTACATACCAGATATTACTCCTTTAGTAATTTGCAAATGCATGGTGAATATACATATTCTGTCATTCTGTCAACAATCAATGTATTAACTTTTTATGTGTGTTCGTGGTTGACACAAATCCTTAATTCTTATGTAATCAAATTTAGAAGTTTTTTTTTCCTCTTATGGTTCATGGTTTCAAAATATTATATAAGAAATCCTTCTTGTCCCTTGAACATAAATAGATTCTCCTACATTATCTTCTATCAACTTTATAGTTTTCCATTTCATGCATTCTGTCTATAGCCCATCTTTTTATATGGGGTTAAGTGGGGATGTTTTATTTTACTCTATATAGTGAGTCACTGGAGACCATGTCATCTATTAAACAGTTTGTTCTTTTCCTATTGATGTGTGATGCCAGTTCTATCATTTATTTAGTTCCTTTACATATCAGGGTCTGTCTCTGATCCCTCTATTTTGTTCCTTTGGTCCTTTTCTTGCATCAACAACTTACTGCTTATGTTAGTGTGGCTTTGTAGTTGATCTTTAGGATCTGGTGGGGCAAGACTCTCCTCTTTACTGTTATTTTTTTCAGGGTGATTGTGTTACCCATGAATATTTATTAGGAGGAAACTTCGGATGGATTGTGGAAGTGGAACTGTGCCTATGGCATCTCTGGCTTTACCATAGTTTACATTCCTGGCTATGCTTTTCCCTGTTGACTTCTAGGTTTTGTACTTTGTTTAGGAAGATCCTTCTCATCCCAATATTATCTAAATATCCTCTAATATTTTATTTTAAATCTTCTATATTATTATTTTAATAGATATTTAATCTGTAGAATTTATTTCTGTGTAGTTATGAAGTTGGGATCTAACTTCTATTTTATTCCAGTGGTAAGTTAGTTTTTATAAAAATAAATAGTCTATTCTTTCCCCTACCTATTTGAAATACTTTCTTGATCATAGACTAAAATGTGATATATACATAGGGCTGTTTCTGGGCTCTCTTTGGTTTATGGAAGGTTTGGGGATCCAGAATGTGTTGGAAGGAATGGAAAAGCATTAGATGCCTTCAGCAGGAGAGTAACTTGTTGAAGGGGATGGTCACAAAGTTCACTGGCCAGTCAGGTGTGTGTAGGATGAATCAGCGAGAGGCAGAGGGTTCTGGGAGCAAGACGCTACTGAAAGACAGGGTAGGAAGGAAGGGACAGTACCTGAGGCATGTTGGAAAAGGAAGGGTAAAGAATTCATCCTTGTTGGGTGCACAGAGGAGTGATGTCAGCTGAGCTTCTCAGAGGAAAGTACTTTTCAATGTTGGGTTACCTGAGGTCAAAGGGCTCTGGGTGAAAGGCAGGCCCTAGTCACCCATCATGGGAGTCAGTTAACAAGTCTCTACACACAATCAGAGGTAGAGGACTTGGACTCTCTGCTCCTTAAGGAGGAGGGGGTGCTGGGTGAAAAGGAACTTAGTCCCTTCCACTTTGTGCAGAGATAGCTGCAGAGCTTCCACATGAAGTAACTCTGGCGGCAGAGAGAGAGCACCAGGTGTGTACCAAGAACAGTGTTTTAGCTTAAACTGCATGTTTATTTGGAGACACATTGGATTAGAGGAGGGAATTAGGCACCCCTCACTCTGTCTGTGGATGTTTCTCTTTGCCAGGCACTCCATACCTTCCCAGCCCAGTTCCCACTGAGTCCACGATAGAGTCCTCTGGGCCCTCTTCCCTATACTGGAATTTAAACTGGACAATTTGGCATTTAATTCAGCCCTATTCCCCCTTATTAGATCATAAGTTCTCTGTTTCCTTCCAAAACCTGCCCTGAGCCTTCTGCACCCAGGTGGGCACACAGTAGGCACTCAGTAAGTGCTTGCTGATAGAACATTGACTCAGTTTGCTATTGCACCAGCTCTGACCTGGGTCAGAGGTGATGTCAAAGGTGCAGAGGAAACAACTTCCACCCACCTCTTATTTAATTTGATTTCCTTTAACGCAAGGCTCTGGTCTTGAGGAGTTTATGCACAATGAGCAAATGTTAATACAAGGATCCAAGAGCTAGATTCTCCGTCCACTGCCCTGGGTGGACGAAGTAGTCAGGCTGTGCTGTTGTGTGGCTGGGCTCCTTTGGTGAGGAGAGGATCAAGTTCCCGGCTTTGAAGAATGTCCTGGGTTTTGGGGCTTTCCCTATGTCTGTTTTGTCGGGGAAGGGTTGGGGAGTGGAGGGAATGTGAAGACAGGTGGGATCCTCAGGGAGAAGGTCCCCTGGACCTCACCATACCCCTCACCTTGTCACTTTTAGGACACGGCTGTGCTGTTGGTTAGGTTGCCCACCACATCAATCAGCCTTCCAGAAGTCCAACTCTGATCCTGTCACTCGCCTGCTCAAAAACCACTGATCGGGGGACAGGAAGAAGGTGAGGGGATTAGCTAAAGAACATGCATGCATAACCCATAGACACTGACAACAGTGTGGTGATGGCCAGAGGGAAGGGAGGCCAGGGCTGAGTGGAGGAAAGGGGAGGAAAGTAGGCACATATATAATAATGTAAATAATAATAATAAAAAAAAATTGATGGCTCCCATTGCCTAGAAAATAAGTCTGAATTTAAAGCATGGTCTTTCAGGGTCACAACAGTTGGGCCCTAATGTACCTTTCCAGATTTGTTCGTTCACAAAGCCTCCCTTCTCTCTGCCCAACTTCCACCACCTGCGGTGCCCCACTCTCTACCCCTCCCCCACCCCAATCCCTGTCTCCTCCCATGCAACTCACTTCTCTGACACCGGACCACTTGTATACCTGAGCCTGCCCTGCTTTCTGGCCTCCCTAGTCTTGCTCATGCTGTTCTTTCTCCTGCCATGCCTTCCCCACCTCTCCTTAGTTACTGAAACATTCTCCATCCTCTAAGACCCAATACAGCTGCCAACTCCTCCATGAAGGCTTCTCAGACCCACTCTTTCCCTTTCCAGCTGACATCCACTTTTCACCTTCTGTGCTCTCTAGCCAGTTATTAACTCCGGAAACCACAGATGTTTACAAATGTGAAGCACAGGTGTTTACAAACCCTAGAATACCCCTGTCACTGCCGGAGGCGCACACCTCTGAGCCTCTGAGAGGTTGGAAGCATTAGGCTCCCCAGACAGACTGTCAGCAACCTCAAGCCTGGGATTTTCTCACTTAGCGTGTATGCAGCAGGTGCTCACTAAGCTGTGTGAACGAAATTGGGTTTAGTCCACAGAGAGGAGTGCGTGCTGAGTTTGTGTCCTTGGCAGTGGGATAGATGTCGGGGCAAGGAAGGGCACGGGCTGGGTGGGGCCCAAGCCAAGGCCCCATTCCCGTTCTGGTGGGCCTGGCAGGCCGAGGGGAGCAGGGTGGGGATATCCTCTCCCTGGCAGGGAGGAGGTCCCACAGATACCTCCGACCAGGTTCCATCCCTGTGCTTGGGCCCTGTCAGCCCTGTGTTCAGATCTCACCCTGAGTTTCATATACTTTAATCTGTGGGCCAGAAAAGCCGGTTGCGGGGCCCCAGGCAATAGCTCAGGCAGGAAACTCCCACTATACTAAGCTGGGCTGCTGAGCAGGTGAAGCTACTTCACCAGGCCCCCTAGTGAGCCATCTACCAGGTCAGAGATAGGGATCAGCTGGGTGGGGCCAGAGAATCCTCTAAGCTGGCCTGAGACCAGACAGGCGCTGGGCACACCCTCTCTCCACCTGGCCTCCCAGGAGGGCGGGCTGGGGGCACTTGCCCTCAACCAACTCTCCTCACCAAGGATTTGGGCAACTATTTTCTTTCTTAACCCTCTAACTTCAGGAGCCCTGGCCATGGTCCCTGCCTCCCATGAGGTCATGCCCACAGCTCCTCTGGCTCTAAGCCATGGGACTAAGTGGAGTTAAAAAAGCAGGCACCACCCCACCCCCCAGAGTGGCGTGTCTGAGCCAGGACCTCAGTAAGCTGAAGAGATGGGGTTTATTCTGACAGCGTGAGGGTCAGCACCCTCGTCTTGCCACCCTCTGTTCCCACAGCTGATTATTCTGAGCTTCGGGGGGCAGCAGACTGCTGACCTGAAGGTCATAGCCCCTGCTGGCTCCTGCATTTCTAGGATCCGAGGACCTGAGGATCCCTTGATAGTAAGAGACCTAGGCGTGGACTCCGTATCTGCTTACCTACCTTAGTCCCTCCCAGCACAATCCCAGCCAATGCCAGGTGTCATTCAGGGAAGCAGAGCTCTGAGTCAGTATAAATCCCCAGTCTCACCACCCAGCTGGAGAGCCACAGCAATGCTCCAGAAGCAGGTACCCGCCTGGAACTCCCACTATATACCAGACCCATACCAAGCAGAAGATGGCAGACCCTTGGGTACCTGCGCCTTGGAGGTGAGGAAGCTATGCTGGGTGGGTGGGGCCAGGGGCTGAGGGCAGGAGGCAGACACAGGGAGGCTGGGGGCACTGTGGACTCCAGAGACACGGAGCGCCTCTGCTGGGGCAGCCCCCACCTAGCACCTGGGGACGTGGTCTGGCCCAGTTGGCACTGCAGCTCTGGGGTGGATGGCCCAGCTGTGGGTACCCAGGAGCTTGACAAGATGCCATGGAGTGGCTCAGGGCCATGCTGGGGTCAGGCCAGCAGCCAGCTGGACAGTGCTCAGCACTGCCAAGAGTGGGCCCACGTTTGGCCTATCCTAACAGCGAGCAGGTATTTACCCTGGGGACATCTGAAACTGCTATGCTGTGTGAGTGTGTGGTGTGATGTCCGGTGGGGATCAGTGACACTGCCCACCTGTCACCGTTGGCCAAGAAGCCTCCCACCTGCGTCTGTGGTCAAGGCTCCTGGGTCTCTGCAGCTCCTCTCAGCCTGGCAGGAAGACCCCAGGTTCGTGGTCAGGTTGCCAGGGCTCTGGACCAGCTCTGCCTTGGCTTTCCTATCTTATCTCACTCTTCTAATTTGCTGTAGGCACGCCATGCCAAGGATTATCAGCAGCAACTTATTTCTCATTACCTTCCCCAGCCCACACTAAGTCTCTGAATGAGATGAGTGATGCCTTCGGTAGTGTCTTGTTCTTTTGGGGTGGGAGATGGAGACCCTGTTCAGTCTCCATGGAGCCCAGGAGGGGAGCTCTGTGCTGCATGGAGCCGGGGCCCCACTGCCCTGGCCAGAACAGACATGGCCTTCAGGGGGTACCCACATTCCCCACAGCCCTCAGGGAAACTTCGGTTAGCCGCTAAGTAGCCCTAACAAGCTCAGAGGTGCAAATATCCTGGTAACAGGGATATCCTAGAAGGATCAGTAGAAAGCCTTCACATTTGTGAACATCTGTGGTTTACAGAGCTAATAACTGGCTTGAGAGCACAGAGGATGAAAAGTGGATGTCAGCTGGGAAGGGAAAGTGTGAGTCCGAGAAGGCTTCGTGGAGGAGGTGGTCAGTACTTGCTCCTCCTTCTCCAGTCTTACCAAGTCTCCAAGAGCCTGGGCTGGGCTGTGGAATCCCTCCACAGAAGGAGCAGAGCTTACCTCAAAGTGGGGAGTGAAGCAACTGAGGACTGTGCCTGCCCTCTCAAGTCCTGGAAGGCCCGTGACTCAGAGCTGGGACTTTTTGCCCTGCCCCCTCACCTAACCTGGGCAGTAAAAAGGCCAGAGAGGCTCCTTGCAGGTGACCCCTGATTTGGGCTGTTGCTCAGACTACTTAAGGAATGTTCTGGAGTCCCACAGAGTTCCCACCCCAATGGCCTTCTATTAGGACAGGCCTGTGCATCCTGGAAGTTATCACCAGGCTGGTCTGACCTCTGACACAGGTGTCGAAAGGGACTGTTGGATCCACCCAGCTCTCTGGAAAGGAGATGGCATCACTAGCCAGGCCTGCCCTGAGAAGCCCTGGGGAGGGCAGTTCCCACAGGCTCCAGGGGAGCTATCTTCCCCCCATTAGTGCCCCAGCGCTTGTGGGCTGGTTTGGTTAGGGTACGCCTGACCTGAGGGTGGGCATCAGACCCACCACTTCTGAAACACAGTTGTCAGGCCCTATTCCCCACCCCCACCCTTACCTGGGAGCCTGACCCCGAGTGACTCTCTGTAACTAAATTTTGACTAATTTGTAGTGGTAGCTAGATTCTTGGGGTATAAGGAGAGTCCAAAATTGGGAGCTGAGGGTTTTACTCCTGCCTCTGCTATGAATTAGTCTAGGGCATGACCTGGAGCAAGATTTTAGCTGGTTTGGTTCATTCATAGTGAGGGCCAGTGTCCAGGTGCCTAGAAACACACTACACCTGAGTCCTGTCACTGGTCTGTGTGATCCTGTGTGAGATGCATTTTCTCTAAACTCAGTCTTCTCTGCAAAGCAGGCATAATAGTACCTTCTTCAGAGCATGGTTGGAGGGCTAGGTGAGAACAGATGCAATGCACCCAGTGTGGCATCAGGACCTGGCGCCCCAGGGGAGGGGAATGAATTTTGTCCTCCATCCTCTCTGCCGGAAGGTCTATCTATACAGCAATGGGATGGGAGTGGGTAATATTGGATTGTGAAACAGCCACTCCTGAGAATCAAGGGGCTACATCTTTTTCATACGAGCTAGCAAATGCCCCCTGTCCTAGGCGGTCTGGAGGGAAATGAAGGCCTGGCAAGATCAGCCCCGGGGACCAAGGCCGGGGAGGAAGATAGAAGGAATGTGTCGGCGGCCTGAGGAATGGTGTCCCAGAAAACTGCTCTCTACCCATCCTCCCCACACAGCTGCACTGTTAATATGTCTAAACGAGTTTTTGTACTGTTTGCGAGATAGTCCCTGCTTGGAGCTCGAGTGCCGTGAGTGCTCCCTCATCCTCACCCTAGGACCCTTCGACGCCGAATGCACCGCAGGATTCATGCCTGTCCCTGCTCCAGGGCGGCAGCCCAGCTGGCACGGGGCCTGACCATGCCCGTTGTTAGATATTTCAACCAGGGCATCCTGTTCTAGGGATGGGCTTGTCCAAGTCCCTGAAGTCCTTACTCTTAGCACACCGTAAGCGCCCATAAACTTGGGTTTCTTAATCTCGCTGGTTTCTGGTTCCCATCTGCAGAGTCACAGACACTCTGCTTTGTTCTTTTGCATTTCTCTGCTGTGTATCAATTACCTCTGGGGCTTATTTCTCCCCCCACTCTAATTGAGCGTATTATATCAGGAAAAGAATACTTATTTGAAGCCAGGGAGGTAATTTTTTTACAGTCCTGGCTCCTGAAATCACCTGGGCCCAGGCTCAAGTCCCACGTTCGCTCTGCCTCCCTCCCGGTGGGGCCCTCTGCACTCTGTCTCTCTGCTGGGAGACATAAGAGGTAGGGGGCTTTGAAATTGAGTCTCTCCCGCAAGTGCCTTGGCTAGAAGGTGTGATTGGAAGCTCAAGGTGGACTCTGGCTGTTTAAAAGAGAGACATCAGGGCCTCAGTAGAGCACGGCAAGTGGGGAAATGGCCAGCGTGTGGGGGTATTTGGAGACTTTGGGGAAATTCAAGGTAAAAAGAATCTGTCAGAAAAACAGATTCTAAGAATAGGTTCTAAGCACTAAAGGAAGAGGAGATGAGGGTCAGCAGCACCTGTCTGCGTGTGTGCCGAGGGCAGCTTTCAAGCGAGATGGCGGTATAGCCGTGGATTTGAACATACACTTACAAATTAGAACTGGATTCAGACTTGGGTTCCTCTGGTTCGAGCTGAGTACCTGAGGTCAAAGGACTTAGGCTCACATTCCCCATCTGTAAAGTGAGGCTAATAATAGCTGCTCCATGGGGTGTTGTAAGGTTTGAGCAAGACAAAATGCAGAGGTTATATACACAACACTTAGCAAAGGGCAGGCACTCAGCAGGTGGTAGCTGATGTGGTTATTGCAGCTGAGTCAGAGTAGAAAGAAATGGTCAGCGGTCATTGGGAGTTATCAGGGTAGATGACAACAGAGAGTTTTTCCTAGAAGGTAGGGAGACTGCAGGTGAGGGCCTGCAGGAAACTTCCGAGGCTCTCTCACTTCCAGAGAAGATACAAGAGAGCCGGGCAGGGTCAAGGACAGCCCATCCCGGAGGCAGGAGAAGGGTAGTGGTGGCCAAGAGCACCAGGGATGTGGGTTTGGAGCCCTTCGACACTATGAAATGCCCCCGAGAACTGACCCCTGCCTGGCTGAAGCCTTGGGCAGCTTCCACTTGGAGCCCTCTAGTTGCTGTCTGAGAAAGTGGGTCAGTGGGAGCAGGCTTTGCCGGAGTTCTTCGCCTGTATGAAAGCTGACTCCTCCTTCCTCACCAGATCAGGCCCTGACACCACTTTGCCCAGGAAGGGAGTGAGAAGTAGGGACCCCAATGTGCCCAGAGGGGGTCTGGCCCAAGGCCACAGACATGTCTCTAGAACCAGAGGAGAAATGGTTTATATGGCCTCTGGCCCAAGTTCAAAGCTCAAAACAATCCTGTCAGAGCAAGTCGTTGACCATGAAGATATTCAATATTTTGGAGTTCATCTCACAAAAGCAATCCTTAAACTATATATGACTGTTAGATTGGCTTTTATTCTGATTTTGAGACAAGTGTTGGGAAGAGAAGAGGAAAAGACCCTAAAATTGACTTATATAACTATCTCAGGGACTGAGTAATAGTCATCATTCTACCGCTATTGGTTAGAATTAAGCCCCAGAAGAGGGTGGAAGGACAGACATCAAAATGATAGCAGCTTTCGTACCAAGTAAAAAAAAAAAAATTTAACCATATGTGATGATGGATGTTAACTAATCTTATTGTGGTGATCATATCATAACATATATAGATATATATCTACATCTCAAATCAGTATGTTGTACACCTAAAACTATTTCAGTGTTATATGTCAGTTATGTCTCAATTAAAAGAAAAGATATCAACACCTCTATTATAAAGGTCTTATGAGGATTAGAAACTAAAAGAAGTGTCTGACAAATAGTAAGTGTTCAACAGATGCTAACTATTACAAATATTATTTTCTCTGATACTGGCCAAGGCAAATGAGCTATCTGTGGACAGTCTGAGCTGAAAATGAAAATAATAATAACATTAAAAAAATTTAATGATGATAATGATCATTTTTGAGTGGTAATATTAGAGGGATTCTTTTTTTCTTCATGCTTTTGTTTTTCCCGAATTCCAATATTATTTTAAATAGAGAAGAATTGCACCCTCTTAAAAAGGTATAAAGTGATTTTAGCAACAGAGTGTACTATGTGGGGTATCAACATTCTAGTTCAGAGACCTCCACAAATACAGTCACTTGGTGAGTTGGGGGTTCCAGTGGCATCTGCCGTGGGCATGGGCTGGGAGTGGATGATAAAAAAGACTTACCTAAGCCTGACTAAAGCTTTCAAAGAAAGGGCTTCAGATCCCAAGATTCAAACAGAAAAACATGAACAGAACAAAGATGAAGCTGTCCTTCTTCCAGGGTGTGCTGGCTCAGAGTGGGGAAAGGGAAAAAACCCTCACTTCGGTGCCTGGGGTCCCCTGGGGACCAGAGAGTCCCCCAGGGCCCAGAAATGTGGATTGACTGCGGGGAGCCTTCTTGAGTCTTGGCAGTGCGAGCCTGTGGCCAGCTTGAGCTGCTCTCTGTCAAGGCCACCTGCCATCGTTGCCTGAACATGAGTCTACTGTCTTCTCACTCCACAGGAGGGGAGGTCTACATGCTACCTGCTAACAGTGAGGGTCATCCGGATGAAAAATGTCCGACAGGCTGACAGGGGTGAGTACTTCCCTCTCACTTCCCTCCTTCTCTGCCTATGTGGCCTGGCTGGAGACATGGTCAGGTGCGTCTGTGTGTGCCCATGTGTGTGTATGCCTGCCTGTGTGCATGTGTTCTACATTCAGGCTGTATTTCAGACTTCGGGTTTATATCAATGGTCCGGCCGCTCCTACTAGCTGTAACCGTGGCGCTGTCAGCCCCTGCATCTGCCTGCACCCAAGAGCGCTGTCCACCTCACTCCCTCCTCCCTGTGCCCCCTCCCTAGTGTCCGTTTCCAGGAGCACCAGCTTCTCCCACGCCAGGCACTCCTTGCTTCTGCATGAGTTTAGGGGCTGTTTGGGGTGAAAGGGAAGGAGAGACCCTCAGGCACCAGGGGGCCAGCTGGCAGCCTATTCCCAGTGTTCCTTCTCAGGACCTGGATCCCATACTAGGTTCTAGGGTCTCTCAGAATCCCCATGGCACCCCGTTCTGCAGTTCAGCCCCCTGATGTGGTTTGACTCACCAGGGCTGTTCATACGATATTTTCTTGAAGCCTTAACTTTACCATCCTACCAGCCCCCTGCAGCATTCCTAGGTCATCGGGGCCCAGGGAGGTCTCTGGCTTCAGGAAGAAATGGCAGCGTCTGGGTGGAAAGGGTGCTCCCCCCATAACTGTCTTTGGGGTGGCATTTCAAGAGGTGAGGAGAACCAATAGCCCCTCCCTATGCTTCCTTCATCTCCCCCCGACACCATCCGAGAGAAAGCTTGGACCTCAAGGAGGAGAAAACTCAGTGTCAAGGCCCCACCACTGAGGGGGTGTCCCCCTACTCACTGCTGAACACAGAAGATTGATCCAACAGCCACCAGGGCTTGCCAGAGCTTTGTTAAACTCGCACTGCTCTGAGGTCCAACTCAGAGGGGCAGGGAATACACAGAGCCGTGACACCAGTACACTTTTTAACAAGGGGCGCCATATCTGCTGAAAGTGGTTATAGAAGAGCCATAGAGTATGGCTTTCTAATCTTGTCACTACAGAACTTAAGACCCAGAGGAGAACACTGAAAACTGCAAAGAGCTAAGACAGGCTGCACAGGGGCCCTAGGTCTGAGAGGGGCAGGGTGTGAGCATCCAGAGGCCCAGTCTGGGGGCAGGGAGCATCCTGAAGGAGAGAGGGGACTGTATCCCTAGAGCACCCGCTGGGGGCCAGCCTCGGGCCAGCCTCGGGCCGTGTGTCCAAACACCATTCAATCCTGAGGGTACACCAACAACCTGAGGGTAGCTCTGTGAGGCCCATTTTGCACAGGAGGGTTAAGGAAAGTGTTTGATTCCAGGTCTGGAGAGCTGGAGAGTAGAAGGGAGAAGGCAGGAGAAGGAGGCTGGGGCCAGTGGTAGAGGGTGAGGAAGCCAGGCAGCGGAAAGATCAGGCTCTAAATGATGGGCACCTGAGCCCTCGAGGAAGGGGTTGCATGACTTCCCCAGGCTCCTACACAGATTGTGCTGGAGCACAGGTGGGAAGAGGCTGAGAAACTTGCAGTGCAGGAATGAGTGTGGAGGCTGGCAGAGGGAGGGCCCTGGAGCCCCAGATAAAGCAAAGGGATCAGGCAGGATTCAGACCAAGTTCCCCGGATGGTGAGTGTCCAGAGCCCATTCCAGCAGCAGCACTTCTAGCCAGTGTCCAGCTCGGGCCTAGCACTGCCAAAGGGGCCAGCAGAGGGCAGGAATTGATCCTCAGGCTTCTCAAGGCCCTCCAGCCCACCAGTGAGTATCGGAGGACTGTGGAAGTGTCCCACGGGCCTGGGGCCTGGCCACCTCATTTACCTTTATTGCCCATGCTACACTTCCCCTCATACCCCTCAGGGACAGCTCTCACACCCGCAGCTGCATGCACCTGCCTCCACTCCTCTCCAGGCACGTTTGCCCCTGCCCTGCAAGCCACCCAGTATGCATATACCTGCATGCACATGATCAGAGATCGGGGGCTGGGGAAGCAGACAGCCAGAAAAACGGGCTGAGGTCTGGCTCTACCACCCCTTTCCCCCCTTCCTCACAAGTGCCTTGGCACACGGGCTGCCTTTTGAGGGTACCTGGTCCCCTCTGAGCACCCTTAGCTGTGTTTTCTTCATTTCCCTTAAGAAACAGTGTTGGGGGCATGCGTGATGTCTGGGGGAGCCAGCCCAGTCATGTTGCGTCTGGACCTCACAGTCGTCACCAGCCTGGCTCTGTTATTGCCTTACCTGGTAAGGTTGGAGACTACCTTGATATCTTCCAGGTTCTGGGCTACCCTCACCCCAAATTGTTCCCCTCTGGCTTGTATCAAAAGCATGTTCCTTTCTGGTTCAGCCTCTAATGCCTGTCTGAGTTTCCAAGAGTCCAAGGAGCCTGAAAAAGAAGAGATTGAGGGATGAGATTCAGGAACAACCTCCCTCACCAGAAGGCGTGCCACACAGATGTGGGCCAGCACTGGGAGGAAGTCAGCCCAGAAACCTCCCAGCTGTCAAATGTTTTTATTCCTTTTGGGAAAATAAATTAAAATGCAAACCAGCCCCCAAAGGGGGTGAGGCAGGTGTCTCTGGAGGTATTAAGGAGACAGTGTTCTCAACATCTATAGAGATTATTGAGTCATTTTGGCCACCCTCGTTCCAGGAAAGGATATATGTCATTCAGATGACCAAGCCCTCTGTCATTCCAAAAGGAACAAGGATTAGAACCTATCTATACCTAGGAAATCCCCTGTACCCTGAAATTCCCAGAACTGGGTCACTGTTGCTTAACCATTCTTCATTGCAAACACGATGGTCACTGTCCTTGCAGTCAGCTAATGACACCTGTGCCTTATTGCCATCCGGATTTCCTCCATCATCCCACCCTCCCCCAGATTACCTCTTCTTTGGGCTGTATTCTCCTTCTTCCCAACTTATGAGGAGAGGTGGGAATAGCTCTCTGCAAAAGGACTGAAAAACAAATTAACACTTGAAGTGAGGGTACCTGATCAGCTCTGGCCTTTCAGGGCAAAAATATTGAGATTTATTTAATGCATTTAATGGGATAATTTTAGGCATGGACTGATGATAGGAAAGGGATTTTAGAGGGAAAATGACCTTTATAGGGTCATATATACCACGCTAAACAAATGGGTGTAGAGTGTAGAGTTGCTGCCTGCAGGCTTCTAGCGTACAGGAGGCAGACTCAAGAAGAGTGTTACAGGCCCAGAAAGAAGGGTAAGTGTCCAAAAAGAGACACAAGAGACATCCAGGATGACTGAGCAGGCCTCTCAGTCTCCCTAAGGGCAGAGAGGTTAGTCATGCCAATTTGCTTACCTGTATCTGCAGTGACTCAGCCAGAATTTCTGGGGCTACTGATACAGCCCAATAACAGGAAGTCTGGCTTTTACATTCATTCATCCATTCACTCAACAATTACCTACTAAGCGCTGACACATGGTCTTTTGGGCCTGCCAATGTTCAGGGTCCCCTGTTAGCCAGTGCTCTGCCAGGAGAAGAGGAGAGCGCTCTGGGCTAAGAGGAGCACTTGGCTCAGACTTGGGGGCTCAGGGAAGGTTTCCAGAGGAAGTTTCTCCTGAAACCTAAACGGCTAGCCAAGGGAAAAGTTAGGTGAAAGCAGGAGAAGGGTATTCTAGGCAGAAGGAATGACAAAATGGCATGGCACCTTCTGAGACCTATAAGTAATTGGGTTTGGCTGGAGTCTTGAGCGCAAGTGTAAGCACGGTGTGCCTGCATGTGTGCATACATATGTGTGTGTTTGGGGGCAGGGCAGGGGCTGGGGAGCAGGGAGGGTGGAAAGATATGGCTGAGGCTGGGGAAGCTGGGTAGGGCAGCCGTGTCAAGTGGGTGGGACTCCTTCCTGAGAGCAGATGGGAGCCCCTAAAGAATCTTCAACTGGGGAGTGACATGGTCAGATCTAAAAAGATCCCTCTGGTTTCTCTTGAGAGATAAGATTAGAGTGGGGCCCATCAGAAGACAAGGTACCCAGTGGGAAAGAGGCAGCAGAGATGAAGGAGGCTGCACCAAGGCAGTGCCAGTGCCAGTAAGGTGTGAGTGGCCTGGAGAGATCAAAGGAGCTAAGTCAACTCAGTGGAGGAGTCAAGGACAATACTTTGTGTCTGGTCCGGACACCTGCGTTGACAATGAAGAAGTAGCAGATTGGGCATGGAGCGGATGATGGGGACAATGAGGTCATTTTTCTTCATTCTGTTGGGTGTTGGTCATTCTTTGTGTCTGGATTAAATGATGATTATGACATGTAAAGGACAGTGTCATCTCAACTTTATTTAGTGGGAAGAGGGCTGTGAATGCCAATTCCCTGAATGGTAACCCCTCAAAGATTAACCAGACATTGGGGAAAAATCAGAAGCTAGGGATACTTCTTA
This sequence comes from Pteronotus mesoamericanus, assembly GCF_021234165.1. NCBI lineage: Eukaryota > Metazoa > Chordata > Mammalia > Chiroptera > Mormoopidae > Pteronotus > Pteronotus mesoamericanus. The sequence continues at coordinate 22,706,256 of NW_026555065.1, forward strand.
TGCAGTCCATGGTTATTAACTCTGATAAAGTTTTCAGTGTAGTGACAATGTAGGAACAAGTCAGTCCAGGGATACACATCTGGTTTCACTCTCATAGGACATTATTAATAGCAACTGTGAACTAGTTTGGATCAGTTCTACCAGTACAGAACTCTCATGGCCACAACAGCTTTACCATCCAGAGAACTCTCTGACACTGGAAACTATTGCCTTTTTTCATTTTCTGTGTATGTGGTATGAACCCTGGGAATTAGACCAGCAGATTGCCAGGGGAGTGACAAGGCACCCCTTCTTCCCAGGTAGAATGGAAGGAGGGAGCCAGGCTGGGTTGCCATTTTTCACCCAATGACTCCTGGTGCTCCAACCAAAAGACCTCGGAGGCCTTCTTCCACTTTGGGAAGACCTACTGGGGTCGAAGCTTCTGTTCCTTCTCCAGAGCACAGCCGGCATCAGCACACTTGGGTTATCTATTGCAAATGGAAGAAAAAAAAAGCCTGTGGCTTCCCATGTGATGGTTTCTTAAGCCATACATCTCATGCTGCAAGATCAGTGTAGGAATGAAGAACGCAGCCGTGCAGCTGAGATATTTAGTCTTATATAGATGGTGATTTATTTTCCTAGACCCGCCGAATAACTTCTTCCCAAATACTTTCCCACTGGGGCCCTCTGGGCTGATCACAGTAAACTGAGTCCCTTCTCATCCTTGCTTCTCCTTAGCCCAGAGGAAGAGCTGAGCCCTACTTTTGTTTCCTTGGTACCTTGGATTAACGCAAGAGGTAAACTGGACCCTTTGGGGCTGGTCCTCCAGAACTTTCCCTGGCAGAGAGATAACTATGCACCATACCCTTGTCCCAAACCAGAGAGCCAGGGTGCCTCTGATAAGACCCAGAGGCCATATGTGTCCATGAGAACAGTCAGTGAGACCTGGGTCCCCCTCTGTGAAACCTCTAGCCTACAATCTATGACCTTCTCTGGGCTCTGGGACAAAAGTCTCTGGAGAGTCAGACTTATGAGTCAGGAGGGGACCTGAAACTGAGACAAGGCCTTCTTGCTCTGGAAGTGACTTGCCTGAAGTTCCCTTCTGACTCCATACACTATCCAATCCGGATCTGGACTGACAACTTGCTCTTTCCTCCCATGCTTGTCTCCATTGGATAGTGAGCCAGACAGATTGCTATGTGAGCCTCTGGCTGCCCACCGCCTCTCATGAGAAGCTGAAGACTAGGACCATCTCCAACTGCCCAAACCCAGAATGGGATGAAAGCTTCAACTTCCAGATCCAGGGCCAAGTGAAGGTGAGATGTGGAAGACTGCACCTGTCTGCCCTGCCTGCATTTCTATTCCCCTCCTTGCAAGCTTGTCCTTCTCTTTGTTCATATGTCCTTCTTATGCCCATTTGTCTTTCTTTCTACCTACTTCTTGTCCTCCTATTGACCTATCATCTCTCTCACCCACTCCTTTCAGCTTGTCTCATATTTGCCCCTCTCTGAGACTGCTTATCCTTCTACCTTCTTTCTTGCCTCTCTTGTCCTTCTACCTAATGGTTTCTGGAACTAGGTTTCTCCTACACCCAAATAGAGTGTATTTCCGGCACCTTCCAGAACATATTCCAAGCAGGAGAATGCACTGAACAGAAGAGCCATTCTATTCACTAGGTCCAAAGCCGGTCTAATTCCATCCAGAGAGCTTTCTCTACCTTAAATTCTTTTTAGATTGTTTTATTATTTCTAATTCCTTGGGTGTGTGTTCTTTCATTTGTTAATCTATTTCATGGTGTTGGTCTTACTCAGATATATGGTGACTCTAAGTCAAGTTCGCATCTCCTTGCAGGAGAATTCTCCCTTGAGCATGCTGAGTTGTGACCGCCTCAGCAGAGTGCTCCTGATGAGAGACCTGGCCTCAGCATGTGGCCACTCTCTGACACTGGAAACTATTGCCTTTTTTTCATTTTCTGTATATGTGGTTCGAACCCTGGGAATGAGGCCTGGGAACCTGGCCTCAGCATGGAGGCATCAACCAGTCTTGGGACCCTTGAGACCTGGGAGCTATCCAGCTTGCTGGTTTCGTATTTTAGACATGCTTCTCCATTTCTGTTTCATGACAAGTACTTTTTATATTTAATGCATTAAAAATACCTATCATATATATGGTTCCTGTGAAAGAAGGGGACTTTGATGTGGGCTCAATCAGCCATCTTGAAATCAGAATTGGGGCTTCCTTTATCTAAAAACCTAGGGGGCTACTGGGTTGGTTCTAGGACATACCTGGGTTTCCAGTAATTATAAGGTCAATAGATCTCATTCAGTTGTGAAAGCTGAGAACCACCTCATGTGTACCAAATAAGGACCAAAGAGGCCAACTCAGTTCTAACCACATCTCCCAGGATCCTTAAAACAAGAGGCCTCAGAGGTTAACCCATGTCACCTGATACCATTGACCTCAGAGTTCAGTCAGATGACAGAGTAGGTGCTCAACTTTGACATCCTGCCTTGGGCCCATCCATGAGTCCTCATTAGGAGTTGATGAGCCAAAGGATGGAGTTCCAACACCTGACCCAACCCCATGAAGTATCAGAATGTCTATAATCTTTGGCACGTCACTCCCCTGGAGCATTAGATGTCGGCTCTCCTGATCTGGGTTTTCTAACACCACAGGAGCTGTCTTCAGCTCCTGAGTCCCCAGTGCTGAACACATTCCGTATCCTGGCAGGAGTCTTGCTTGCTCTGCCCTTCCATCCTTCCCCCAGGTAAAATGAAATGTCATGCTTCACAGGCCCCTGCCAAGCTTGCAGAATTCTCTAACAGGGGAGTCAGGGCAGAGGGGCAGGAAGGCTTCAGAGAGTTAGAAAGAGTGGAGTAGACCCCTTCCTCTCTAAATTCATTTCCCTACATATACCTCTCACACCTGAGCAGGGCCTTTTGTGCTGGTTTCTGTTCCTCAGACCCACCTCCGTGATAGGACTGAGGTCAATGGGAACAAGTCAATGGGTCCATGCAAACATTTTAACCAGACTTGTGCCCCTGTCTTCTCTCCTAGAATGTGCTAGAGCTGAGCGTCTGTGATGAAGACACAGCGACACCAGATGACCATCTCTTGACAGTGTTCTATGACCTCACCAAGCTCTGCTTCAGGAAGAAAACCCATGTGAAGTTCCCTCTCAGCCCAGAGGTGGGTGCTGCTGCCAAGCCCATCCACCTCCTGCCTCATGAAGAGCTGCTGGTTGTTCTCATGACGACTTTCCAAGGGGTCCTCTCTGTGTAACAACCAAGTCAGGGGAAGATAACAGCTGATCCAAATCCCAGTGCTATTGCTTACCAGCTTTATGACCTTCTGGAAATTATTTAATTCCTATGAGTCCTTCTTCCTCCTCATTACAATGGTGATATTAGTACTTACCACAGAGAGACATTGTGAGACTTAAGTGGGAAACTGTGACTGAGGCACCTAGCTCTGTTCACAGTATAAAGTGGACATGGAGTAAGTGTTGATTCCTTTTCCTCCTTTCCTTTCCTCAGCATCCTGTTGCTGGGATAGCCCCAGGGGACAGGGGACAGATGACAGTGAAGGAGGGCAAATATGCAAATCAGAGAAAGTCAGAACTGGAAAGGACCCGGATGTTAAATAATAGATTCAATCATTCAACAAATACTTGAATGCCCACTACAGAGCAGGCACTGCTGGAGGCACTGGGAACGTCAAGTTCCGAGCATCCCTGCCCTTTCCTGGATTACATTTAAGTGGGGGAAATTAAGGTCCAGTGAGTAACAACTTGCCTGAAGTTACACAGTAGGAGGTATAAAGGAACAGGCAAGGAAGAGGCCCCTACACTTCAGTGTTGAACTTTCTGGGGCAATATCGCAGCTCTCCCTGGCACCCTGCACAGCCCTTCGGGAAGGCAGGAGAGCAATGTGAAGTAGAGAAATGGAGGTAAAAGGTAGAAAGGAAAAGATTCTGGAACAGAAGAGTTTGAATGCTGGGGCTGGGGGTCATCTCTGTACCCTGACCCTCCCCTTAGTTGTCAGTGATGTTCTTGATGTCAAAGAACAGCTGTCCCCACTCCATACTGGCAGGACAGTTTCATGGGAAGGATGGGCAGGTTCGCAGAGGCTCCTGGGGCAGCGCACAGCTCACAGATGCCCTCCCTTCCTCTTCCTACAGGGTGAGGAGCTGGAGGTGGAGTTCCTGCTGGATAAGAGGTGAGTAAGCCCCAGCCCCTAAGTGCTCCCCAAGGGTCCTGATCCTTCAAGTTGCATTTCAGCCTGGCCTGGATTTTTGCTGTGTTTCCCTCTTCCATTCCCTCTGGCACTCACCTCAGACCCTTTGCTGTGTATTAGAATCACTGGGAGCTTTTAGATACTGCAGGTGGTGGGCCCCATCCCTGCTCATCCTGTTCTACTGACATCAGTATTGCTTTAAAGATCTACTCTGGCCAAGCCCCTGCCTTAGCTCCCCTGCATTCCTGAGAGTGGCCTCTGGGAAGAATTCCTGCCACCACAGTGATCGGGGCTTGTTGAGGCCAGGCTGAGAAAGAGGTCACGACCAAGAGGTCTCCTCCTTGACCCAGAACTGTTAGAACAAACTCCCCCAGATCTTGGCCCAAAGCAGAGGCTGGCCCCTGTGCTTCTCTGCAGCCAACCCTGGGACCCAGTCAGGGGGAGGCGCTGACCCAACACGTGAAGTTATTTCCCATCATGTTCAATTAGAAGAATGACCCAGGGTCCTGGAAGTGTGACTGTACTGGGGACTCAAGTGGAATTCGGTCAAGAGCTGGAGGATGAGAAGGACAAGGGGACAGAGAGGGAAGGTAGAGAAGGGGTGGTGCAGGAGGGCAGCAGGTCCCCTGCCCAGGGAGACAAGTCTGCCCCCAGGACAGCTGGCTGTGCCCCTCTTCATAGCCCTGGCAGAGCTGAGCCCCCTGGATTTCTGATCAGGCAGGGGAAGCGGATGAGAGGAATGAGCTAGAACAAGAGGACACATTCCACTAAGAGAGGCCTCTGCCTAAGGCTCTTGGAACTACAGTAGGTCTTCAGAGAATGTCTCAACGTCATTTGTCATTTCATTATCATGATGAGATGATATAGAAAACTAACTCTTGTTTATTTCAATTAGCTTATGTTAAAACTGGTGTTGTTACATGTCATTTCACCACAATTCCAAGAACCTAAAGAGGACATTAAGTGAGGAATTACTTATTTGAGGTGCCTCACTTCCCATCAACCGCTGATTAATAACTTAAAAATCAACTTTGTTTCAAGTTAAAGAAAATCTGGGCTCTCTTTTCCAGATCTGAATTTGACAGGAATTTTAGGGCAGGGGGGCATCCTTGGCTGAATTAGAAAGAGGCTTGTAGAATGAAATATGTCAAAATTGGTACTGAGTTGATCAAGAGACAGAGTCAACCTGCGCTTAAGTGTACTGCTGAGTGTGAGCTTGGAGACTTACATGCGGGGCCTGTCACACGAGGACGGTTCTTGCTCACCGGGTCCCTTTCTGCCTGGGTCAGAACTGTTTGTTAAGCATGTAGATTAAACAAAGTACAGAATGGAGAATGGGTTAGTTTCTCTACCAGAACTATTTACATCTGCTCTAGGTGGTGGTCTGGCCTTTTCTTGCTGCCTGTTTATTCTCATAGCTCTGTGTTTTATCTGGTTGGACATAAGAAGAGTTATTCTTTAAGGGAAATGAAGGGGGTAATCTTTTTCTACTCCTTCTAACCTATAAATCTCTTTTTTTTTTTTTCCTGGAAATTCTATTGTAAATGTATGCCAGGTTTTTCCTTGACAACCTACAAACCTAAGGTTTCTTAAGCCAGTATTTTTCATGAGGACCAGCAAGGCTCTACTATCTCATTATTGACCCTATTTAGACTTTGTGTCACTTTTGTGAGAGATCAGTCAAGAACGACATAACTGACCAGGAGTTCTCGCTTTGTTTTGCAGGCCCTCTCCCCCTGAGGCCCTCATCACCAATGGCGTGCTGGTGGTAATTGTCTTCCCAGGTTCCTATGATTCCAGGGGTCAAATGTGGCTGTTGCTCTCAGGAGAACAGACTGTGGGAGAGAACCCTGGGCCCAGCTTGGGCCCTGTCCCAGAATCCACTAGGAGTGAAACTAAGTGAAGCCAGCCCAGAGGGGCAAGGGCCGAGGGGGAGCCGCAGCTGGGCTCCTACCTCTGAGGAGGGGGTAGTTGGGCCCAGCATCCGGCATCCCACGCCACAACACCTCCTTCCTGGGAACTTCCCCAATAAAAACACCCGCTAGGAGGCAGCTTTCTCCCAGAATCTCAGTCCCATGTTCCCCAGCCCCACTCTCTCCGTAAGCACAAATTCAGTTCTAAAAAGATTTTCACAATTCAGCTGTTCATACAGCCATTTTAATTAGATGTATCTAATACCCCAGGATTCAACATCTCTCCCCAAAAATCAGCCTTTGGGAGTTTGTGGTGAAGGAATTTGGCCTACCTATGCTTCTTGAGAAGACTATTTCACTGGAGTTACTCACTTTCAAAGCTCAAAGTGGAAGTTCCCTTAGGTTCCACCCCAAAACTGCCACTGAGAATGTGACCCCTGGCAAATGGTGACCACACACCCTAGATTTTTCAGTAGAGTTTCATTTTCAAATATTCGATCTCTGAATAAGAAGGTGACAGGACTTGATTGGGTTCAGAAAGTGCAGTCTGCCCACTCAGGCTCCTTCCCGGGTCAGGTCCCTCAGAGCAGGGGATGGCTGGTGTGTGCTTGGAATGACCCTCGCTTCTTTGTTGCAGGCTCGACAGGTGTCCTGCCTGGAGGTTCATGCGGAATCCAGAAGGCAGAGGAAGAACAGGAAAAGTGGGTCCCTTGGCTGCCTCTGCCTGCTGCGGAGCAGGGAGAGGGCTGCTTCCCGACCATGACCGCCCCAGGCCTGCCTGCTCCAGGGCTGCCCGGGGCTCAGCCGGGGAACTAAGAACCTGGCAGGAAATGCTTCAGGATCACATCACCCGCACGGGCTGTGAACTGCCGTCTCCCCATCCCCTGTCCCTCTGCAAGGGGCGTGCTCTTCCAGGCATCTAGAGGACCCTCAGAGCTGCCCAGGCCCGATGAGCACCGTGGGTCAGGGGTCGATGGGACAGTGCTGTCCACACTGGTCTGCACCGTGTCCCGGACACACCAGGGGTTTGCTTGGGCTGGGTCAACGGTCAGCAGCAAGGTGGGTGGGCACTGGCAACACTCAGGGCCTCTCTAGCGGTGCCCCTTCCTCAGCCAGATGATAAGTCACAGAGAGTCTTAGCATCTGGTACCTGGCAGGGACCTAAGAGAGCCACAAACACGAGACTCCCCTGTCCACTACTCCACCCCAAGCCACCCATGCAAGGACTTCCAGGCCTGTCCCAAGAGAGGGCAGCAGCATAGCCCCACAGGCATGGGTGGGGAAGGCAGGAAGAGGCCACTCCCCCCAACTGGTGATGTGCAGAGCGCCGCTTTTAGTGCAGTAGGAGGTGATTTGAGGATCCTCCTGGACAAACAGAGCCTAAGGGGACTCAGCATCTCTGAGGGCCTTTTGTCAGCATCACATGCAAGCCTTATTAAAATGCAGATTCCTGCGGTGGCTCTGTCCTTCAGAATGAGACTCTCTGGGGCATTTTAATCAGTGCCCCAGGTAACTCAAAACGCCTGTCCTGGGCACCTCCAGCTATGCTTTTTATGGGACCAAGTTGGGATGGGGGAAGTGAGAGGCTTTGGGGGGCATGGGGAGTCTCAGCCCTCTTGTCCCTTCTTCCAGGGAAGGACCTCCTGGTAACAGTGACAGAGTCCTTCGAGCAAACTCAGCGCATCTCGCAATGCCTGGAACCCTGCTGCCCAAACCCTGCCTCCTTCCACTACCCCAAGTATTTCCAGTCCCAGTTGCACGCGGACATGCCCCGAAAACAATGGAGCTGCGGGGTACGAGGCGGCATCTGGGGGTGGCATGGGGGACTGGGGCAGGCGGGCTGCCAGAGGAGCCCCTCACCCCCACTTACAAAACCACCCCTTCCCTTCCAGCTTTGCTGCTGTGGCGCACACAAGAATGGCCCTATCAGTCAGCCCCTGGATTGCCTCACTGATGGCCAGGCGATGACCATTCCTGTGGTGAGGACTTGGGCCTGGGAAGGGGCCCGCTGAGCAGCTTGGCCTGGAGCTCCTGTGGCAAGGGGATGGGGAGACCCTGGGGGGCACATGGGAGGAGGTGACTCATGGGTCTCTCGGGCAGGAAAGAGGAGCCATGTGGGGTAAGAGATGCTGAGCTGCAGTGTGGAGCCAAAGAGAATGTGTGGAAGCCAAGTTAAGGATGATGGGGAGGGTAATATCCAGAAGAGGGAGTGGGGATGGAGCATGTGTGTGCACGCCTGTGTGCATGTGAGCATACATGTGTGCACATGTGTGTGCTGAATCAGGTCAGGGAGTCAGCAGTGTGATGAGTCTACATATCTTTGGTTGGGATCACTTGGCTCTGAATTGTCATCCCTGACAAGCTTTTCATCTTTCGCATCCCAGGGAGAGAACTGTGAATTACATATGAAGTCAACACCATGGTAAAGTACCTCTTTCTGTCTGTCTCTCTGATTTGTTCATCTTAGGGGGTGTGAGGTGGTATCTTGGTGTCATTTTGATGTGCATTAGCCTGATGGCTAATGATGTTGAACATCTTTTTGTGGGCTTATTGGCCATTTGTGTATGTCCTTTGGAGACATGTTTATCCAAATTCTTTGCCCATTTTTAAAGCAGGTTATTTGCCTTCTATTTTAAGGTGTAAGAATTCTTTGAATATCCTTATTGCAAATACCTTGTCACATATATGATTTGTAAATATTTTCTTTGATTTTGCTGGTTATCTTTTTACCTTCTTGATGGTATCCTTTGAAGCACAGAGATTTTAATTTTTGGTGAATTCCAGTTTATATTTTTTCTTGCATTTCTTATTCTTTTTGGCATCATATTGAAGAAATTATTATCTATCCAAAGTCATAAAAATTTACTCTCATGTTTTCTTCCAAAAGTTTTATGGTTTCTCTCATATTTAGATCTATGATTGATTCTGAGGTAATTTTTATATACAGTGTGACATAGGGACTCAACTTCATTCTTTGCATGTGGATATCCAGTTGTCGCACATTTTTTGTTGTTACTGAAAAGCTTGTTCTTTCTTCTTTGAATTGTTTTGGTGCCCTTGTCAAAAATCAAGTGATCATAATTTTCATTTCCAATTTGATTAGCTCTCTGCCTATAGACAAGTTATCTAACCTCTCTGCATCTCAGTTTTTCTCATCTATAAATTGAAGCAATACCAAGAATACTGACCATTGTTGGTTGCTTTGAGGATCCAGTGAGCTGTTATAGATAACACGTATCAAGAATTCACTGATCTGTTTGACAAGTGGGACACTCAGCAAATATCAACTGATGTTATTATTATCATTGTTATATTACCCATTCCTTGCTGGGGTCAAGGAAAGAGTTACTTCCTCACAGCTGTGTCTACAGGTCTATGGTGGGCATGCAAAAATATGATGGAAGAGCTCCCAGGCCCTGCCATCAAGGAGGTGTGACCTTGTTCGTGACTCAGGTCATTAACTAAGACTCAGGTTGAAAACTGTCAAGGTCCATTCACCTGGAGTCACTAAGGGACTGGGCCTTGGAGGATGCAAGGGATGTAGGAGGTCAGGGAGAGGAAGCTTCCAGAGAAGGCAAGGACCTGTGCAAAGGCTCAGAACCAAAAGTGCTTCTGAGCTTTGAGAGCTGGGGAGCCCTTCCAGGAAGTAGCTGGATCACGTAGGGTCTTGGATGCCAGGCTGGGAGCCTGGACTTGTTCAGGGCAGGGATGTGATACAAAACAGGCAAGTGCTGGCCGTGCTGCAGCAGCTCCTGCCCTACCTGCCTTGCAGACCTGGCAGATGACACGGTGAGATCAGGGAGGTGACGGGTTTTTGTCAACTGCACAAACACACAGGATGATGATTATTCCTGGAGCAGGGAGAGCTTAAGGAAGAACGTGAGCTCCATAAGAACAGGGCCGTGTTTATCCATCTCAGAAAAGCCCTTACTATAGAGCCTTGTCCTGAGAGAATGCCAGAAGGATCTCAGTGCCCCTTGTCAGCCATATCTGCCCTCAGTCGACAAAAGGTGACTTCCTGGATTTTGCAGATCTCGCTGAGGAGGCAGATGGTTCAATGAGCCCCTAATTTTGTTGAGGACCTGCTTACAGTGCACCAGCTAAGGTTTTGGGGACTTTACATTTGTTATCTCATTAAGTCCTAAAGACAGTGCTGGAAGCTAAGCATGATTAGACCCCTTTTACAGATGAGAAAGCAGAGACCCTAAAGCCACATATTCTCCATAGAAGTGGAGTCTATAGGCCTGCTCAGCCAAGGTCCTCTGTCCCCACAGCCCCCAGACGCTAGACGTGCGGTTGGGCTACAGTTTGTGCCCGGAAGAGCTAGAGTTCCTGCAGAAGCGGAAGGTGGTGGTGGCCGAGGCGCTGAAGCGGGTGTTGCAGCTGGAGGAGGACTTGCAGATGGACGAGGTGGGTGCACAGAGGTCGGCCGGCCCGATCTCAGGGTCTGCTCGGAACTTGTCCTGCCAACACTACACCCTGACGTCTGCCCCAGCCCTTCCCTGCCCAGGCCAGCCTCAGCGCTGCCTTTCCTGGTTGCTCTTAGTGCTAAGGTTTCAGGTAAGGGCTGTGTTGGGTATGATTCCACCGTGTTCCCCAGGGGAGGGGAGAGCAGAGTAGAGAGAGAAAGGAAGGAGCACTAAGAGATCCTGAGGTGACAAAACGGCCTCCTCTGCCAGCCAGGAAAACGTGTGAATCTCTAGCTCCTCTCATACTGCATACCTCCACCCAGAGGACCCTGGGCCCTTCATCCTTCAACTTTCCCTTCCCCCAATGTATGCACACATATAAACACACCCAGAAAGAACAGCAGGCGGCAGCTGAAGAAAAGCAGCTTCCACTTGCATGGCCAGCTTCTTCCCATGGAGCAGACAGTGGTGTCTTTGTTAGAGCCTCTGTCACCTCCCAGTGTTTACTGAGCCCACATTCCCCTGCAGTAGGTCAGCCCTCAAAGCAGCCTGCGGCCAAGGCTGACCATAGGTGTGGATGGACGCCTCATGCCTGAGGAGGGCTTGTGCCAGAGTGTTAGCCAAATGAAAACAGAGTGAGTCTTGGCAAAGAGCCCCCTCCTCCCTAACAAACCAAGGGAACACATAGTAAACCCATGTCAAGTCAGAGGTGACAACCCTGCCTCTTCCCCCTTCGGGAATTCACTTCTCCCTGCTCTTACACATAGGGTGTTCACTGGGTGCAGACCATGCACCATGCCTGGTGCCCTGACATCAAATCCCTTTCTAGACAATAATCAGCTTGCAGCCTTTAAGGAACTGTATGTAAGCTGGGTTATTAAGCAAGACACCCAGCCCCTTGCACCTCCGTTTCATCATGCGTTAACTGAGGGCTAGACTAACAGTGCTAAGAACTTTCCCAGCCACGAGTTCCTGATTTACCAAGCCGGTCAGTGTAAGGCTTCAGAGCCCTTTACTGACACTAGCTATTGGGCTTGGAGCGAAGGTCACTCGGTGCCCCACTCTCTGCTCTGCGTAGCCAGCTCTCCCTCCTCCTTCTCAGCTCCCATCTGTCTCCCCAAGGCTTCTCCACACAGCATTGCCTCTCTGTACTCCCAGGTACCGCTCATAGCCATCATGGCCACCGGGGGTGGAACAAGATCCATGACCGCCATGTATGGCCACCTGCTGGGGCTGCAGAAGCTGAACCTCCTGAACTGTGCCAGCTACATTACAGGCCTGTCAGGGGCCACCTGGTAAGGGACAGGGGGCCACTCTCTGGTGGAGCCCAGAGCAAATGGCAAAAGGATGGGCCTGGAGTCTCTGGTAAAGTTCCCTTCACCCCTTGTTAGAATGACTCATGAATCCTGGGCAGCCCCACCACTTACAGCTGTGAGAGCTTGGGCATGCGGCTCAACTTCTCTGAGCCTCGATAACGGGGGTAATAATAGTACTGATCTCATGAGGCTGATGGAGAGGCTCTCCCTGTGCTGGATACATGAGAAATGCTGTACACATCATACATATTGGTCATTACTGACATTACTGTTTCCCTGGGGCTGCGCAGGGACTCGGGAGCATGGTGGCCAACTATGAGTGCACTCCTGGTCCCACCGGTCCCATCCTGCTGGGGAGACGCAGTCTCTCCTAGCGTGGGGAGGTGCCAAGTCTCCTAGGATAGGTGGAGCTGGCCCAGAGGCCCTGGCTGCCCACAGTCCAGCTCACCACCCATGCCCGCCCACCCCCTCTGCCCTGCAGTCTCCCACCTCCTCAGTCTGCTGATGAGCAAGGAGAGTGAGAACTTGGCTCCCTGAGGTGAGACCAGCATGAGCTCAGCGGCTCCACAGGAGCCGCAGTGCCTAGGTCCCACGGTCCTTGTAGGACCCCCCAGAAATGTTTTCTTTTCAGATCAGAAGGAAAAAAAAATGAACTTTTAGGTTGAAGAAAATATTTTAGTAAAGAGTAGTGCTGTATTTGTCATTATACAACAGGAATAAAAGAAAATTGCTAATGTTTTTATGGTGAAAGGGGCCCCCAAAGTTATACTGCAGGGCTGGTCCAGGGTGGCCGGGGCCCTCTGACCACCTGAAGCCTCTCTCTCAGCCAGACCTGTGTCTCGTTCTGTCTGGGGCTGGTGGGCCTCTGTGCCCTCCAGGTCCCAAGCCGCGCCCCCATCCTGGAGGCACTCAGGGTGTCTTTCATTTGGGTGAGCGGATGCAAAGCACCCGAGGAAGATTAAGGGCTCCGGGGGCGTCAGGGGCCCTGAGTCTCCGCCCAGGTGGGACATAGAAGGCATAGCTGGCAATTAGCAGTGTTGCCTCTGTACCAAGCACTTGGGTGAATGTTTCTGATGGACCATTTCATTTATTTTTCATAAGAAAACTATGAGGGAGATGGTCAGTTTGCTCATTTTATAGCTGGAGAAACAAAGGGATTGCCCAGGGCCACTCAGCTAGTGAGTGGTATCGCTGGTATTTGAACCCAGGCTGTGAGAATCCAAGGCCCAGGTTTTTCAGCTCCCTGTCAAATGGCTGCCCATGAGTAGTAAGTAAAGAAGATAACCTCCTTCTATGGCAGAGGATACCGGGCCTAGGAAAGAACTGGGAAGGATTCTTTTCAAACCAATTGTTTGTAATAGTTTTGAAAATTTTTTTAAAGTATAAAAGTAACCAAGTGAAACTTATGGAGATCAAGGTGCTTTTTGTTGAAGAAATCTCCTGACCAACCACCACCTTCCCTGACCAGAAACAAGCCCTATAAAGGAAGAGGCTACTGTGCAGACAGCTGTAGAGCTGCAGGCAGGGCCCACTGTGGGTGGGGTCCCACGTGCTGTCCTGACAGACAGAAAGCTGGGTCCAGGCCCAGAAGAGTCATATAGGGACAGAGACCCAGGGCCAAGGGGATGCCATTCTTTGGTGTCCTCCTCCCCACTGCCCACATGTAAGTGAAGAAGGGGAAACAAACATTTAGCCAGCATGATAACCACGGGAATTGCTGTGGCAGAGTGGAAACAGTCCAGGATGTAGAATCGGCCAAGCCTGGGTCCAAACGATGGCTCCACCACTCCTCAGCCCAGCAGCTACTTTGTGCCAGGTAGTACTCTAACCATGCTGCATTGCATTAACTGATGTCATCTTCACAATAACTCTGTGAGATAAAAGGTACAATTATCGTAACTCTCCCCTTTCCACAGATGGGGAAACTGAAGTGAAGAGTGGTTAAGTAACTTGCCCCAGATGACGTAGCTAGTGAGTGGTAGAATCTGGATTTGAACACAGGAAGATCTGGATCCAGAATCCTCACTCTTAAGCAACATGCTATAATACCTGGCACGCAACAGGCAATCAAGTGGTAGCAATTGTGACTATGAGTAATAACATTCACCCCCTTTCCTCCAGGCTCCTCTCCCGGCAGGCTAGGGTTTTCCATGAGCTGCCCACTTTCTCTCCTGCTGAGATCTGGGGTTGACCAGAGCGGACTCAGCTCTACCCGCCATGCTTGTCTTTCTCTAGGACCATGGCTACCTTGTACAGTGACCCTGACTGGTCTTCCAAAAACCTGGAGGCTGCCATCCTCGAGGCCCGGAGGCATGTGGTCAAGGACAAGATGCCCGCCCTGTTCCCAGACCAGCTCCTCAGATACCGGGAGGAGCTCCAGCAGCGCAGCAAGGACGGCTATAAGGTCACCTTTACAGACTTCTGGGGCCTGCTGATCGAGGCCTGTCTGGGGGATGAGGTAGGTACCCGGCTGCCCCTGGACCACACCCTGACCTGCCTGCTGTCCACCCCTTCCTCATGCGGGTGTCAGGACTTAGATCGCAGCAGGAGGGAGTAGGTCAGATCTGCAGGTGGGTCCTTGCACTGTAGAAGGTGTGAGGTGCCCGAATGTGTGAAGGAGAAAGGTCGTGGGACTGTCTTCCCACATCCCTTTAGAGTATGACTGAGGCCCACTTGCTGGGGGTGGCTTAGGTGCAACCCTGCAGAAAGCTAGCCTGTCCTCTGAGAGCCATATCAAGACACCTAAGAGAAGAAATGGGGTGGCGGGGAGCTGGAAAAGGCTGGGAGTCCTCAGACTGTGATGCAAGTCTGACCCCTAGTGGAGGAGAGGGGGGGAGAAAGGCTGGGTGGAAGCATCTTAAACTTCTGTGTGTGGTCTGGAAGGTTCAGCAAGGCCTTTGAGAGTCCTCCAGCCCAGTTGGCCATCAGGGAAGCACCCGACACCCCAGGATGGGCCTGCCCCACTCAGTCATGGGCTAGGAGCCGCCCATGGGAAGTGTGGCCTCAGCACAAACAGCATGGACTTCAGAGCTTGGCAGCTGGGACCCTCACTCAATAACACTCTCGGTAGTTAGAGGTCATCAGGGCTCCTTCTCAAAGTCATCACACAGAGAGGATGGGCCCAACGAGGTTCCTTCCTGCTCTGAGATTCAATGACCTGAGCAATATGGGCCACGCTGTGTTGAGACCCAGCTGTTGTGAGTGCCATTTGGGACATGCTGGAGGAGTAGGACCCCGTGGGATGCTGTGGCCCTGGATATCCAGGGGAGCCCAGCTAACGCCTGGATCCTTCAGGCTTCACGGGCTCCAGGGATGACCAACTTTGGTTGCTATTTGGCCCCAAAGCAGAACTTCTGTTCAGGCCTGTGGCTCTCTGCCCCATTCCCAAAGGTGTCTAAGCAGTTCTGATTTCAAATTAGAATTTTCCAGAAAAAGGAGGGACAGCAAACTATTTTCTAGTAGGTCTTCTCTTCCAGAAAACCCAGACAATTTGAGCAACCAAGGATGGCCCAAACCACATCTTCAACATGCATTCATTCCTTCATTCAATCTTTCAACAAATTAAGTACCTCCTGCATTCCAGGAATGATGCTAGATCATGCAGATTCAGACATGAGGCACTCACAGCTTTTAATGGATCCCACCCCAATCTGCCCCCTTTGATAACCCACCGTCTAACCTGTCCTCATGATGAAGCAGGGCAGGCGGAGACTGAAGGTTCTGGCTTTGGATTCGGGCAGGATGGGGTTTAAATTCTGATCTTGTCCTGTACTATTCCTTAAATGGGAATTACATCAGCAAGTGCTACTTGGTATTTCTAATAAGAGTTAGTGTCCCATGTGATGAGGAGAAAAGCACCAGGGCTTCCACATCAGAAGTCTGAGCATTGCCTCTGGGGTCCGGTGTGGGGAGGGGCCAGGGTTACCAGGAAAGTAAGTCTAGGATTAACATTAGGAGTCCTCTGCTCTTCCACTCTGGCCAAAAGTCAGAGCTCCTTTCCCTTGGGTCCCCTTGACAATGAGTGTGGACTGGCTCTGCCATGAGTCTGCAACTTCCTATGCTTCCAGGACAGGCATCCTGTTTGTCTTTCAAGGGAGCCCCAAGAGTTGTTTGGCCCACATGTGTTTACCATCCCACACAGGTTATGTGGCCTTCACATGCTTGGGTAATCATGGACAGTCGCCCGGTAGGCAGCTGCTTGGCCTGGGATCAGCACCTGGCCTCTAAGACCTCGATTGGCCTTTGTACACTGGCTGGTTCACTTTGGAGGGTGGCCTGTGACCACAGCTGACCTGCAGGGCTCCCACTCTGAGTACACAGCCCAGTTCTCTGGGAACTTAAAGGGAACTTGGCTGCTATCTGGGGCCCAAGTTTGTAAGCCTTTTGCTAAAAGAAAGAAAAAGGAAGGAAAGGAGGGAGGGCGGAAGGGAGGGAGGGGATGGGAGGGAGGGAAAAAGGAGAGAAGAAGCTTTCCCCCTCCCAAATACATTTTCTGCAACATGCAAAGCAGATAAGAGAAACAGAGCTGCTCCAGTTTGAGTGGGTGGAAGACGATGGAGATGAAGAGGGGCAGCGGTTGCCTCTCCCACCCCTGCCTCTTCATTCTCTGATTCCCAAGACATGGGGAGAACCCCCTGGGACTTTGAGGGACAGCCCTAAACCACAGATCCGGCCCACTCCCTGCCCCCCTCCCCTCCCCATCCTCATGTCGGGGGTGGTGAATAGTCCAAGGATGAGTGTACCTTCTACCAGTTCATTTTAAGAGCAGGTTTAACAGCCATCAGCCGGGCACTACACAGCAGCCTGGCGGGCTCAGGAGGTCTAGCCTGCCCTTATTCAGCACTGCCCTGGGGCTGCCTGTCTGCTTGTTTTCCTTAACCATTTTGTTTCCCCACAGAGAAATGAATGCAAACTGTCAGAGCAGCGCGCTGCTTTGAGCCAGGGCCAGAACCCCCTGCCCATCTACCTCACCATCAATGTGAAGGATGATGTAAGCAACCAGGATTTCAGAGGTAACACTGACGACTAGCAATTCACAAGAGAGTCCTTTTTCAGCAGGCAAAGACAATCTGCACCCAGCACACCCAGGGCCCCACACCTTTGCCACATCAAAAGGTGCTCCTGACAGCTGAAGAAATCGACTTTGCTGCCCTGGGTCATGGATAGTGGGGGAGTGGGAACAGAAGCAGGGTTGCCTGGCTTCTCAGGGTGGCCGTTTGATGGGAAAGGGGGAAATAAAGGCCATGAGGGAAAGGATCCTAGATATTTCTTAAGCTGCCCAGAGGGAGTGACTCTAGAGACCTACTTTGCTCTACTTTGGGGGGCAGTTTTTGTCCCTATTTATCTGGTTTTAAGGAGTAAATGAGCCATGCAGGTTGTCTTGCCCTCAGAAGCTAGACATGGCGCCCCCATGTGTCCTGCGGGGGAACTGCGGCCTCACTGGGTCTTCCCAAAGCGGGGCTCAGTTTCCGACCGCCAGGAGGGAGGGTGTGGCTGTACTACCTGAGACTGACTCTACACCCTGTCCTGCTGCTTGTGCAGAGTGGTGCGAGTTTTCCCCGTACGAGGTGGGCCTGCAGAAGTATGGGGCCTTCGTCCCCACCGAGCTCTTCGGCTCTGAGTTCTTCATGGGACGGCTGATGCGGAGGATCCCAGAGTCTCGGATGTGCTACATGCTAGGTGACTCCTGGCTGGGAGAGTTCCCTGGGAACCCTGCACCATGTTGGGCAGGCCCCTGCCTTTGAGTTAGAGAATGACAGGGAGGCTAAATCTACTGCCCCAGGAATTGTCCCATGTGAGGCTGGGAATGGCAGGCTAAGATGCAAGCTTCTTGGAACTCCTACCCTTTTCTGCTCTGGCTCTGGGCAGTAACCTGCCTGCTTCCAGGGGCCAGACTATCTCCTCCAAGACGCCAGAGGGGACCACAGGGTGAAGACAGAGTCACTGAGAAGCCTGGCCCAGCTCCCAACCCTGTGCCCCCTGGTCCTCCAGAGCCAGGAGCACGGTGTGCGGGGGCCTGTCTGCAATGTCCTCTCATTTAGTTCTCCCCTTCAGAGTCTGAACTTCACCTACCAAAGGGCAACCTCAGAAAACAGACCCACTTTTACACCCTCACCACAGTTATGCTCTTATTTAAACTATTTGTCTCCAGACCCCTCTTTTCCATTTATCCCAATCCACCTGGGCCCAGAAGTCCAAATCAAGCCCCGTATCTTTTGTGAAGCCTGCCCAGAAGCCCCCAGCCCATGGTGGCCTCTCCTTCCTCTAAGCACCTATGCTATTGAGCACATGGTTCAGAGATCTGCATTTAAGAGAAGTGACTTTGGCTTGAACTCTCTGAGCCTCATTTTTCTCATTTGTAAATTGAACTTCAGAGTAAAACCTATCTTATGAGGATCCGAAAGGGTCAACATACATGAAAGTTTTCATGGGTATTATTATTAATGTGTTGCATTTTAAAGTCATGATAATAAGAGATAGCATTACACTTATCAAGTGCTCGTCATGTGCCAGGCACTGTCCTAAACTATTGTATTCACTGATACAAGAGTGGGCATTTGGACTTGAACTTGAAGCCTGCTCCTGTCAGAATTAGGTCTCTGCTGGGGCTGTGCTTTATGTGCCTTCACATCCTCTCCCAGCTCTGAGAAGAGGGTGGAGAAGAGCTAAGAGCTGGGATTATCAGTCATCTGGGTTGAGCTACACCCGTGGGAAGAGGGATATCAAAGTCTACCCTACCCTCTGAGCAGCCTGATGTGGAGAGGGAGGCAAGGCCAAAGCAGAACCAGTCAGTGTTTGGGTGGGTCTGGGGGCTCTTGGACAGAGATGCTCAGAGCTCACCCTGTCCCTAGGTTTATGGAGCAGCATCTTCTCTGTGAACCTGCTTGATGTCTGGAATTTTGTCCGATCCTCAGAAGAGTTTTTCCACAGGTGGACAAGGGAGAAAGTGCAAGACATCGGTGGGTGACACTCTGGCTTTCCCTCCTGGCCGGGTGACAGCGGGGGGCGGGAATGGAGAGTGGCGGATCACACACCGAGGACTAGTCCACCTGCCGTGGGTTTTAGTACCATCTCTGTGGCCCACAAACATGGAAGGCAGCTAGCGCTAGAGGGTCTTCCCTGCCTGGGGGACAGGCTGATTGTAGGTGAAGACACATGTGCGAGGCCCAGCCACAAGCCCCCAGGGGCCAGCTCTAGGTGGTCTGGGGAGTGGATCCACTGTGTAGTAAGCTTGGAAGAGCTGTGCAGTGCCCAGGAGAGCGGAAGAGTTGTAGGGATCTATGAGCACAGTTAAAGGCTGCTCATCTAGACCATCCTCTCTGGGATCTGTCCTTACTTGTCACCTCCCTGCCCCCACTAGGCCCTGTTCTATGTCTCTCTCATGGGTGCTCCAGCTCCAATGCCAGGGCATTGAGAGCTAGGCTAGGAAGATGTGGATGACAAATCTCACCCCTGGGTGCTGGGCTACCGTACAGGGCTCCCCCTGAGCGGTCTGGGACCCCAACTCTTGTGACCTGCTCTCCACCCCCGTCTTCCCCGCAGAAGATGAACCGCTCCTTCCTGAAATCCCCAAATGTGATGCCAATGCCCTGGACACCTCTGTGGTGACCCCAGCGTCGTGGCTGTCCAATACATTCCGCAACGTCCTCACCTATCGATCCTTTGCGTCTGAGTTCCACAACTTCCTGTTGGGGCTGCAGCTGCACACCGACTACCTCCAGAATGGCCAGTTCTCCAAGTGGAAAGGTACCCCTACCTGGCTGCTACTTGAGGCCTGCCTCTGTTTGGAGGAAGAAAAAGTAGATATCGAGGCTGCAATGGAAATAGTGTGGCAGACTCCCCCCATGGTATATTCCTGGGTGAAGCCTGGAACAGTGGGCAGAGCAGTATACATATTTAATTCATCAAATCTGTACAACAACTCTATTCAAAATCTGTACAAAAATCTTGACAGGTAGAAGTTGGCCCATTTTACAGATGAGGAAATATGGGCCCTAACTTTCTGCAGTTGTGCCCTGGGGGCACCTTTTCGTGTGAATGGTGCCACCTTGAGTTGGGGAGGGATGGCCCAGCTCAAGATCGCCCAAGTGGGAAGTAGCAGAGCCAAGCCTTAGACTTTGGTCTTGCAGCTTCCACTCAGCGCCCCCTCCCCACCATGTTAAGGCTCTGAGGTTGATTTTGTACTACCTTTGGTATTTTATCTGGCCACAGCCTGCAAATGGCTGCTTGGGCCTGGCCTAATAACTCTTGTCCTCACTGTCTGGGCGGCAAGGGCAACTGGCTCTGGGTCCCAAGTTTGTACAAGTTTATAGGATAATCTTACGTCCCTTTTTTTACCCCACAAGTCCTGTGGCTGAGTCGAAGTGGGTTTTCTGAGCATATTCCTTAAAAGCCTTGTTAAAACCCCAAGACAGTACGCTTCTTTATCAGCCCACCCAGAAGGGGCACTGACTCACGTGGGTATCCTGGACAGAAGTTGGGGGCTGGAGGTCCAGGGTGAGGTGAGTGAGCTCTGGGCAGGGCGCTCCATCCTTGCCAGGTACCTCTGACCACCTGCTGAGATCAGGGCGCCAGGGTATGATGGTAACTGCAAGCCTTGGATTTCAGACACTGTGCTTGACAGCTTCCCGAACCAGCTGACACAGTCCATGAACCACTTGTGTCTGCTGGACACCGCATTCTTCATCAACTCCAGCTACCCACCCCTCCTCAGGGAGGAGAGAAAAGCCGACCTCATCATTCACCTCAATTATAGTGCCGGGTCCCAGACAAAGGCAAGTGTGGTAGTAAAAGGCTCTCCTCTTCTGAGACAGGCCACTGAATGAGTACCATAAACTGGGAAATGGGAGCACATGCGCCCCCTACAGGCTCCAATATTTAGCATCAGAGAAACTCAAGCAACAATGCATGCCAGGAGGAGGGGAGCCATCCAAACCTCAGGGGGCAGCCAGCTGGTCTTCACATGCCGTGGGGCCTGGGGGGTTGGGAAGACTTGCTGAGCTAATTCCAATTCTTGATTCTGAATGTTTACCATATTTGGCAATTCTTCAGCTGCAAAAAATGGGTCTTTAAAAAAAGAAATAATAACCCTAATAGAGCCCAGTCAATTCTAAAGTTTCATATCACTCCAAGAGCTTGTAATGTCCAATTCCAAAATAGTCAGACTGTCCCCCTCTCCCAAGGAATAAGACCCTTCATGTAATTATACTAAAGAACAGAACCAGGACCAAAGGTTTTTTTTAATTTACTTTTGAAATGTTTTGGCCTTTTAAGGAAAAGAAGCTGATTTCTGGTCTACTTTAATACAATCCAATCCTGAAGCCAGTAAAAGTGTAGACAGATGATAGGATGACAGCGATAATGACCTACGTTTGTAAATGAGTGGGTGACAGCGTCCTTTGGTACACGTGATCTCATGGATCCTTATAGCAGCCAGCTCTTTGAGGTAGATGGCACAACTGCAGTTATTCCCATGTTGTAGCTGAGGAGACTGGGGCACAGAGAGGGTAAACGGCTTGCTTAAGGTCACACAGCTAGAGAGCATGAAGCAGGGAGCAGACTAAGGGGATTTGGACCCTCTAAGTCCACCGCTCCTTCTGTTACATTATGTTTATAAAGATACCCTCTCAGAGTCCTTTGCAGCCCTGTGACACTTTGTCACTTCCCAAGCCCAGGCAGGTACCCCAGGAGCCTGCCAGCCCCAGCTGTCCGTGGCTCAGCTCCTGTCACTCTCAGCTCCCCACATCTCCCCAGGTCCGGGTTTGGGTGAAGCTTCATCAAAAGGGCTTCTGTCCATTTTGCATGGAGAAGGAACTTGCAGTTGGACACACACCAGTCCTACTGCCTCAGGCCCTTAGTCCTGACCTGACTTTGTTCTAAAAATAGCACAAATAGGCCAAGCAGTTGCTAACTGTGGAAATTAGGAAGCTGGATCTCAGATCTGTGTTTCTTATACACCCCCACCCCTGCTAATACTCAAACATGTCCTCCTATGATATTCTAGCCAATGAAACAAACCTGTGAGTACTGCTCAGTGCAGAATATCCCCTTCCCCGAATATAACTTGCAAGAGGAGGGGAATAATCATCTCAAGGAATGCTGCCTGATGGAGAACTCCCAGGAACCTGATGCCCCTATTGTGCTTTTCTTCCCACTCATCAATGACACCTTCCAAAAGTACAAGGCGCCAGGTAAGCCGCCTCTGAGCTCTGTTCCCACTGCCCACTAACTAGCCTTGGACTGAGAGCTCCAATCTTTATTTTTTTGCGGGGGGGGGGGGGGTAGAGTGAACTTTATTGATGGTGCATCAATCAAGGCAGTGCTCCCTAATCCCCTCCCCTCTTCAGGGGGTCTAGGATGGAAACAAGATCAAGAGATTCTCAGTGTGTTGGGGGATCGATTTGGGGCAAGGACTCCTCAGCAGCTGAGGGTCTCTCTTCCTGTCGCTGGGGCTGGTGGTTCAGGGGGCTCTTACTCTTTGGAGACCATATGAACCACAAGGTCAACTACCCTGTTGCTGTAGCCAAATTCATTGTCATACCAGGAAATGAGCTTGACAAAGTGGTCATTGAGGGCAATGCCAGCCCCAGCATCGAAGGTGGAGGAGTGGGTGTCACTGTTAAAGTCGCAGGAGACAACCTGGTCTTCAGTGTAGCCCAGGATGCCCTTGAGGGAGAGCTCCAATCTTTAAACTTGCGCTGTCTTCTCATATCATGAATCGGAAGCCTGGCTTAGCTCCAGTCTGAGTCAGCCTTGATTTGGCAAGAAAGAAAAGACCCCCACACCTTCATGTGCTGGGAGTGTCAAACTTTACTCTCAAACTCAGTCATTCAACATTTATTGGTGTGCAGCTATGCTCCTGACACTGTGCTGGTGCTAGGGCAATCCTGAGATGGGCAAGCTGCGTCCCTGCCCTAGCAGCTTGGAGAGGTGTATGTGTGTGTGCGTGTGCGAGTGTGCGTGCATGTGCACATTTTCATGCAAGCGTGTACACCTGTGCATGCAGAGGCAGGCAGGGGAGAGGTAGGGCACAAGTCAAAGGACAACCTAACATAATAAGAGTCTATAGAGAGTCATTCTGCTTCCTCCAGGTGTGGAGCGAAGCCCTGAGGAGCTGGAAAAGGGCCAGGTTAATATTTATGGCCCCAAAACTCCCTATGCCACCAAGGAGCTGACATACACAGAGGAAGACTTTGACAAGTTGGTGAAGCTCTGTGAGTACAACATCCTGAATAACAAGGACAAGCTCCTTCAGGCCTTGCGGATGGCGGTGGAGAAGAAAAAACTACTGAAGAACCAGTGTCCATTAGTCCCGGGGAGCTTCACCGATCCTGTGTCTGCTTCTACCATCCCAGACGCGGAACCCAGCTACGCTGACCAGCCTGCACAGCCGGCTCTGCTCTCTGGCAATAGGTGCAGGCAGGCTGGCCTGGGCTCTCTATCAAAAAAATAAAAAGTAAAAAAAGTTGAGGGAGACACACAGAGAGAGAAAGAGACCATAGGAAAATAACAAGGCATGCACTGGGGTTTTATACACACTGCAATTTAAAAAGTTCTTTCCCTGTAGGGAAAGGAGTCCAATAGCCACAGGCTCCCACACATGCCGACAGAACAGAGAATAAAAGCGACGCCTGAGGAGGAGGCTGGTTCCCCAGAAACCTCAGACTCAGAGCCAGAGCTCAGAGCCCTCCCCTTTCTGCTCCTCTCAGCCTCCTAGCATGGAGGACCTTGGGGAATTGTACTCTGGGTTCTCTGGGAAAACACTTTTTAAATTTTAAGGCAATTATATTCTTGTGAATTTTATAGGCAATTATATTTTATTTTTGTGAATCAGGATATTAATAACATGATACTAGAAAATCTAGATGGAGCACTGGAGACATCTGGTCTCTTCAACAACAAAGCCAAACAGGTGGCAGGGTTTCAACAGCTCCTCTTTAGCCACTCAGAGCGCCAGGTCTGGTGACTCCCATGATCCGGAGCAGGCAGCCCCATCTGAGCATTCAGCTCCAACGAAATGTCAGACAAAGCCCAAGTGTGCAACTCAGATTCATGGAACAAGAAACTGTGATGCAGCTCAGGGGTGTCTAGGCAGATAAGCGGATCCAGGCATCAGGTGGGCGATGCTGCCCAGGGCTGTCCACTCCGAGAAGCGGGCGCAGGCTGACCGACCTGCTCCAGGAGCACTTCTCATCTTTCTTTGCACCCTCCCCTCTGTTTTCCAGATGGGATTATTTATTTCTAAATGGGATTCGTCTTATTTATCACGTAAACACCATGGCCAGCACATCCCAGCTCTTGGCAAGTCACCCCGAGAGAATGAAACTAGGAAGGAGCTACCCAGGAAGGACTAGGTTAACCCTGAAGAAAAAGGCATCCTCAGAGATGGTTTCCAGATGAATTGCTGGGAAAGCCCTGGGACACAGAAGCCAAATCAAAGTACCCAGGTCCCTCATCAGGCTGAAACTTAAAAATGTGTAACCTGAGCCACTGAGATGCCCATGCCATGGACGGTGTGACCAGAAAGGCATGTAGTCTGCATGAAGCTCACGAAACCTGGAAGACATGTTGCTCTTTCTGGGCCACAATGCTCCTAAGCAGTCCTTTGGTTGTTTAGGAGACAAGTGGTGACAGGTTCCAATTTACATCTGTGCTACTTCAAGTGTGGTGGGGAACTGGTTAGGAATTTGGAATCTCAGACCCCAATCCCTGCCATACTGAATCAATCTACCTTTTAAGGAGATTTCCACCTCCTCTCTGATGCCCAGATGCCCATGCCCCAGGTGATGCCTGCGCATTTTAAAGTTTGAAAGGTATGGACTTATGCCATACTTTCCCATAAGCCTAAAAAGCATAAACAATTGACTCCCCTGAGCCATTGACAAACTAGGAAACTGGTCCCCATCTAGATATTGCTCTCCTGGGAGGCCACCCTTTCCCCTCACCAGAGCTGCCTCCACTTTGACACCTTTTCCTTCCGTTTGCAACAAATGGGATCTCCTTAAATTATCAAAGTGAGCCACACAGCAAGATCTGTTTGTTGTAAGGTCAAAGCAACCCTGCCTTGGATTCAACGAAGTATGTAGAGTGAGATTTCTAAAACCATTGTATTATTTGAGCACAAAATAAAATGGCCATGTGGGTAAATGCTGACTTGTCTGCTTTTATATCTTATGCTGTAAAATGTGCATTCTCCTGCTCCCGTTCCTGCCTGGCCACTGCCAGAGGTATCAGGAGGACATCTCGGTCCCATCCCTCCTCTCCCAGACAGCTTTCTTTTCTCCTCCACGAGTCCCTGCCTTCTTGTGGTGGGGTGCTCCTCTTTTTATGAAGCCTTGTCAGCAACCAGTAGGGCACCCATTCTTGCTGACCCATGCTGTTTGAAACTCCAATGGTTTTCAGGAAGTGCTGGTGGGGAGGAAGGAAGGGCAGCCAGCACCAGCTAAGCAATTACTTAGTGCCCAGTGATCAAGTCAGTAACAGCCTCTGCCTTCCAGGAACTTAGAGTTGGGTTGAGGGGGAAAAAAAACATGGAAAGATTTTTATATGGATGTGAGAAGTTTAACAGTGACTAAGCTTCTAAAACAATGCCAGTGATGTTACAGAGCAGGAAAATGAGTAAGGGCTGCACAAGGGATAAGGACAAAGTGTCATCAGTCCTGAGAGGGGCAAGGGCACAGTGTCTTGGAGAAGACAGGGGGACTCCTTTCCCAGGTTCCTTGCTCTCTGCCTGTAACAGGATTAAATAGAAAAATTAAATAAAATTCCTCTCTCCCCCAGTATGCCTGCTCCTTGTCTCCTTTTTCCTTCCCAGGAGGGCGGCCAGCATACCATACTGCCATGCAACCCAGTCACCCTGGCCCATAGCAGATGTGTTCTGCTTCTGTGTCCCCATGAGATAACTTTATCCTGCGGTCACCAATGTTCTTCCAATTTCCAGATACCCTGCATCAAATGGCACTGGCCCTTTACAGGCCTTATCTTACTTGATGTCAGCAGTTCACACTGCTGACCACTCCCTCCTTCCTGCAACCCTCCCTTCCCATGATTTCCTGCCAACAGCAGTGCAATTCAGTTCTGCTTGCAAATTTTTATTGCCTTCCCACGTGCCAGTCACCGTTGTAGGTACTAGGACAAAAAAAAAAAAGGATTAACAATTGACCCCACACTTCAAAGAGCTTCCTTCTGGTCCCATATAGGCGGTCCACATGGAAACAGAGCCTTACAATACAAAGGAAAAGTTCCACATTAGCTGTGTATGCAGGGGGCATCATTAGGGGCTGCTGACCCAGCCCTAGAAGGAAGGGTCTAGGTTTGCTGGACACCGTCTGTCCTGGATTTCTTCCCACTTTCAAGCCCTTTCCCTGGTTCCACCTCCCTTGTTCTCCTTTAAATGCTGGTATTCCTTGAGATTTTCTCCTTAGCTCTCCTCTCTTGTCACTCTATACTCTCCCAAAGCAATCTCATATACACCCAGGACTTCAACTACTGCTTTTGTTTTAAACACTCTGAAACCTTTAGCTCTAGCCAAACTGATTTCCTAAGTTCTTGATGCATGTATTCCAATTCTATATTAGTTAGCATTACTTCCACTACACAACACAGATGATCTAAAATTATAAGACAGTAGTTTATTTCTTATCGGAGACCCCGGCTCCTTTCAGCTCTTGTTTCTGCCATCCTCAAGTTTGTCAGAATTCTGGTTCATTATGGCTGCTGGAGCTCTATCCATCATGCCCACATTCCAGGCAGCAGGGAGAATAAAGGGGTCCAAACTTTTACTGACGTTGAAGACACCAAAGTAGTCCTGGTCTGCCTAGCTCTGGACTTCTGTTCTGTGGAAGAAAACTAAACTTTTATCCTAGTAAGGTAATAAAAATTACCAGCTGTTCCAGTTATCTATGGCTGAGTGACAAAACCCCCAAAAGTATAATGGCAAGAACAAAAAAACTGCCATTTGATTATGCCTGCAGTTTCTGTGGGTCAGAAATTTCAAAAAGGTACAGCAAGGACAACTCTTATCTGCTCCATGTGCGGGGCCTCAGCTCAAATGACTTGACCTGCTGGGCAGGACTCAGATGGTTAAGGTCTGGAATATCTTCAGGATGAGGCTGAAGGATCGACTTCTGGGATGGCTACTTCATTCACATATCTGGTGCCTGGGCAGGAAAGCCTGGGGAGGATGAAGGACAGGAGGGACTTGATTGGCTGTCTGTCACAGTACCTTCATGTGGTCTCCCCAGCATGGTGGTCTCGGAATTGTCAGTCTTCTTAAACGGCAGCTCAGGGCTCCAAGAGAGGATGTTACAGTGGCCGCCGCATGGAGTGTTATGACCCAGCCTTAGAAGTCCCACAGCATCACTTCCACTGTACTCTGTCGGCAGAAGGATTCACAAGCCAGCCTAGATTTAAAGGTAGGGGACGAAGATCCCATTTCTTGATAGGAGTGTGTCAACAAAATGTATAGTCGAGTTTTAAATCCCAAATATTGCAGTTATTATACTGCAATAATTGAATCCTTAAAATTGACCTTGCTCCTCTTCCACTAAGTGAATGTCACATTTTGGGTTCTATTACTGCAAATTCCATTTCCAGTAACAAATTCCATGTTAGTTAGGAGTTACTTTAATCTTGAGCAGAATATGTTCCTTGACTTTCCCCTCTAATCAGAGAGGGAAGAGGAAAGTCAAGGAACATATAGCAAGGACTCATGGACAAAACCAAAGGGGAAGGATTGAGGGACAGAGAGGGGGAGGGGGCAAGGGAAAGTGGTGGGGGGAAGGCAGAGACAAATGCATTTGAAAAAATAAATAAATTTAATATAAAAATAAATAAATCCTGAGATAATTAACAAGAAAAAAAAGGAGAGAAATAAACTATTAGTATAAAAAAAAGTCTTGAGCAGAGACCTGACAAATAGTGACTTAAATACATTCATGAAAAAGAAGCCCATGGGGACGCAGTCCAAAGCTGGTGTGGCACTTCATTGATTCGTCAGGCCCCTCCAGCTCTCTGATTTACCATCCCTTGTGTAGTCCTTGCCCTTGTGGTCCAGGATGAGCCCCGGAGTTCCAACAATTATATCCATATCCCAGACTACAAGAAGGAAGATTGAACTCCTTTCTCTCTAAAGGTGACTTCCTGCAAGTCCCACACTTTCTTCAGGTAACATATCAGCAACTAGGACTTGGTCTCATGATGACATTTAAGAGCAGGGAGACTAGAAAATTTTGTTTTTACCTCGTTTGCAATGTGCCCAACTAAAAATGAGACTTTATTATTGAAGAAGGACAATTTATACAAAATCGGCAGTCTTGCTGCAAGTACTTACTAGACATCTCCATCTGCATGTCCTAAAAGGTACATCTCCAAGTGGCAGCAGTAATCTGGATAAACAGCCACAGAAAAAGGAGAAGCGTGTCTGAGAGTGAAGGGGGCTCTTTCCAGGCAAAAGTACCTCCTCTAATCTCCTTATTACCTGTCTCTCAGGTCTTTAGCCACTCTGGAATTTAAAGTTATCAGAGTAAGATGCTAGACATGATCTACAGCAAAACTGTGACCATCAAATTACCAAGAAGAAGGAGGAAAAAATACTTCCACAAATATTACAATTATAATTTTCATATAGCAAAGAAAGTTGTAAGTCTTATTATCAAGTTACTTATTTTAAGAATTATTCAATACAACACATTTTCAGGCAGCAATATCACTCCCTACAGAACTGTCTTTAACAAGATTTAACCTGAAAAACAATTGAATTCAGATTTTAAAAGTGACTGAGATCAATTGCCCTAGCAGGTGTGGCTCAGTGGATTGAGTGCCAGCCTGTGAACCAAAGGGTAGGTGGTTCGGTTCCCAGTGTAGGACCCATGCCTGGGTTGCTGGCCAGGTACCCAGCAGGAGGTGCGTGAAATGCAACCACACATTGATGTTTCTCTTCCTCTCTTTCTCCCCCTCTTCCCCTCTCTAAAAATAAATAAATAAAATGTTTTTTTAAAAAAGTGACTGAGATTGACATTGTTTAGTCTGAAGAAAGAAGACTAAAAGACTATCACAACTTGCAAATGGATGCAAGATTACTGTCCTGGGGAGCATCAATAGCTCCCCCACTCCACAGAGGACAGACAATAACAAGAAAGCTGACACACTGTGGCTGTAAGAAGACAGAAAAGAAAAAAAAAGACATAATGGTGTGTCTTCCTTCTTTTTTAGGATTTAAGGTCAATACAATTTTCTCTTAAATATTTTTTTCTGATTATAAATCAAGAACATGATTATTGTGTAAATTTCAAAAATTCAAAAGCACATAAAAAAGGAAACTAAAATCATTTATCATTCCAACTCAGAGATCATTACTAATGAGGGTGTTTCTCCTTCTAATCTTTTCATTGGATACTTTAAATTATTTTTTACAAAAGCACAAAAATTCTATACATTCGCTTTTTTAAAAATTTTGTTAAAAATACTTAACAAAATATACCATCTTAATCATTTTTAAGTGTACAGTCCAGTATTGTTAATTATATTCACATTGTGCAACAGATTTCCAGAATTTTTTCATTCTGCAAAATTGAAACTCTATACCTACCCATTAAACCCAAGTTCCCATTTCACACTCCTCCCAGCCCCTAGCAACAACCATTTTATTTTCTGTTTTTATAAATTTGACTACTTTAGGTACTTCAAGTAAGTGGAATCACACACTATTTGTCTTTTTGTGACTGGCTTATTTCATTTAATGTTCTCAAGGTTTTAGATTGTAGCATGTGATGGGATTTCCTTATTTTTTAAAGCTGAATAATATTTCATAGTAGGATACCACATTTTGTTTTTCCATTCACACATCAATGGACACTTGGGCTTCTTTTACCCCTTGACTATTGTGAATAGTGCTGCTATGAATGTGGGTGTACAATACCTCTTAGAGACCTTCCTTTCAATTCTTTTGGATATATACCCAAAAGTGGGATTGCTAGATTATATGGTAGTTTTAATTTTTTGAGGAATCACCATATGCTATGTTTTCCATAGCAATTGTATCTATTCACTTTTAAACTTATTTGGTTAAGAACAAAATACACAATTTCTGGATCATATGGTAAGAGTATTTTTATATGGGTTTGTTTTTTATGTATGTTTTAAAATGCATTAAATATTTTTCATTTTTGTTGACAAATCTACCAACCTTTTCTTTCATAATTTATTTGGCTTTGTTTAGAAAGGCTTTTGTCTCCTAAAATTTTATAAATCTACACTGTATCTTCTTCTAGTAGGTTTCATTTTATTTTTACATTTCAATCTTTATATTAACATGAGGCCAACATCTAGTAGTATTTTTTTCTTGGCTTTCTTCCATTCTTCTTTTTTTTCTTCCATTCTAAGCTTCCTCTAAGTATTTCATCCACACAACTCTACAGGAGCTTCCATTTTACAAAGAAGGAAACTAAGGCAGAGTGGTAATATTGCATTTAAGGTCACATAGCCATTAACTTATATAATCAGGATTCGACCCCAGGTTTTGATGCGAAGTCCTGTTGTATTTTCACCACAGCCTTGGTTCTCAAACTATGGTTCATGGACAAGCAGCACTGGCAATACCTGGAAGCTGGTTAGAAATGGGGAGTTTGGGGTCCCACCCCATAACCACTGAATCAGAATCTGCATTTCTATCAAGTTTGAGAAGTACTGTTGTGCATCATATTTCCCCAAATGTAGGATATATCAGAATCACCTGGCGCCTTTGTTGAGCTCCATTCCTACTCAATATTTTAAGTCAGCAAATCTTGTGTGAGGACCACAAATCCACATTTTAACAAGCATCCCAGGTTATTCTTATGCAGGTGGCTCCGTGGGTCACAGTTGAGAAATGCTCTAAAACAACTAAGAAATTTTTTTTTTAATTGTAACCTATGACCCCACAGTGATGGCTGATTATTTCTTCCAATCTCAATTTAGGTAAGTGGGGTTTTTTTTTACCTGAAAAAAAGACAGCTGGGAGGTAACATTAACTCTTTTACATGTCAAATGTGGAAATGGGTAATCAGTGAGGATGACTAAATCTTCAACTTTACAGAAAGTCAAATAAAGACAGCTAAGGGTACATGGCCTTCAATCGATCCAGGGTTTAGTGGAGGCAGCTTGTTGAAAAGGAACTTGTACCTATGTAGATTGAAGTCTACTTCCCCTACTTCAAATTTTGTCTATTATGTCCGTGAGTCAAAGTCTTCACCAATAAAATGAAGGTAACAATAACCTGCCAGCGGGTAGAAGAAACCTGCCTGTCAACTTCGTGAACTTTTGTCTCTAGTATCGACGTCTACGGGGCGGGGAAGAGGGAGCGTTCCAGGAGACTAAGCAGCCTCCAGAGGTTCCTTCCCCACCCTCCACCCTCCGCCCCGAGCTCAGATTTGCCCGGAAGACGATCCCACCTGGCCAGAAGCGGAGACCCGGGTACTAGAGAGACCCCTCGTCTATTGGGTGTGCGTCACCCAGCCTGAGAGACACCCTCTCCCCTCCACAGTTCTCCAGACTGACTCCGTCATCAATAATTCATTAAGAACCTCCTCTCCATTGGCTGACACCTCCACACGCGCTGGCAGCGGCCCAATGAGGAAGGGCTTGAGAGAGCTCGTTTGAATAGTGCGAGAGCTCGTGACGTAGCGATTGGAGATTGGTTGCAACGACGTGAGGCGGGGCCAGCTCGAGTGGCGGAGAGCACAGCTGGGACAGCTCAGTGCTAGCTAGGGAGGGTCGAACGAGGAGTTGGGTGGGAGCGCGAGGCTCGGACGGGTAGACGCGCGGACCGACGGCAGGATGTTCAGCTGGATGGGGAAGCAGGCGGGTGGGCGCGAGCGCGCGGGCGGCGCGGACGCCGTGCAAACGGTGACGGGCGGCCTGCGTTCGCTCTACCTGCGCAAGGTGCTACCACTGGAGGAGGCGTACCGCTTTCACGAGTTCCACTCGCCCGCGTTGGAAGACGCCGACTTCGAGAACAAGCCTATGATCCTTCTGGTGGGCCAGTACAGCACGGGCAAGACCACTTTCATCAGGTAACCCGCCCCGCCCCTCCTCATTCCTGCCCGGACCCTTGCTCCTCACCACCGAGGTGGAAGCGGTCTTCTGCACGTGTACGAGTGTAATCTCTAGCCTCCCGCCACCATCAGGCTTCCTACAGCGACCACTTCCTCTTTCACAGAACTCCCCTCGCCTCCAGCGTCGAAGTGACCTCAGGTTCCCCGTCCGAGCGTGGTGAGCCCAGCCCCACCCCGGGGCGCGGCCGCCCGAGTAGGGGCTCGCTCTCCTCGCGCGGGCAAGAGGGTCCCCGGAACCCCTTCTCTGCGTTCTTCGAGCCCGCCTTCCTTGCTCTTGAAAAGGCACTGGTCTGACCGGCTTTTTATCCTGTCACCCTGGCCTGGGAACCCGGGAGAGAGAGGCTATAATAAGCATGTTCTTGATGAGTGAGTGAGGCCTAGGGCTGGAAATGGGGACAGCGGTGTGGGGTATCAGAATGGGCTGGTGAGTCATAGTTGGAGAGTTAAGTCTGTAGCACAGTGCCCGGCGCACAACTTTTGAATGAATGAATGAATGAATGAATGGCAACAATAGAGAGTATTGCCAGTGCCCCCTGCCCTTGAGGTGGCAGGCCACCCCACCGCAGTGGTGGGGGTAGGGGTCGAGAGGCCACCTTCATTCAACTCTTGCACAGCCTCACCTTTATCCTACCATAGGAAGTAAGCTGTGTGTAGCAAACCACACCCAATGGAACCAAGGGGGAGTGTCATATTACTTCTTAGTTTCCATTTCTTAGATGGGTCATACCCTCCTGGCTCACCCTTGACAACTGAAAATATTTGTCATGCCCGCTGTGCCTCCAAAAGCAAACAAATCCTGTGCATGCCCTAAGTTTCAAATAATATAGCTTCCTCGGAAGTGACTTTTGATGGGGAATAATTGACATTGAGACAGGTTTTTGAAGAGGCCATTTTACTTCTAAAGCTGCTGGCATATTAAGACTTACCATTTGTTGGTTAGAAAATTTGTTTTCCTGGGTTAAACCCTGTGTCAATTAAAACAAAGAGACTGGTCATTTAAAGGTTTGGTCCAGGGTTTTGGAAATTATAACAATCTCTTCATCATTGATGTTCAACAGGTGTTCAGAAAACTGTATCTATATTTGGATACATGCCATTTCTATTAAGTAGTGGCCTCTTTTTCTCCACTCCAGTGACCTAAATAGTTCCTACAAATAGAGTAGTTGTCACTACAGGAAATATGTTCAGTCCAGGCCTTCAGATACTCTATGAATGAATTTAGCAGAGCAAATATACTATATTGAAATACATTTACAGACCAGAGATTTTCAGTCGGTGTGCTGTGGCACCCTGGTGTGCCACAAGAATTTTTAAAACATGCAGTACCTATGTAGTCAGGGGCACTGACCTCTTTTCCCTTAGATTGTCCAATTACAAAATTACAACAGCCAACCCAACAATAGCTGTCTGGTGTGAATGAATCAAAATTATACCTATTTTTTGTCAGACTGGCCAAAAAAGATTATGTTTTCTGCTGTGCCACAGAATTTTAGTAATTAGTTTATGTATGCCATGAGATGGAAAAGATTGAAAATCACTGCTCTAGACAGTAACTTAAATGTGAAGGAAAACTGAAGAAAATAATTTTAAAATTGCTTTTTTTGGTGCCTATTAATATGTTGAAAATAATAGTAAATATGTTACCTCAAACACTCAAAGTGAATCATAGAAATATTATGGTAACTGATACCTTGAAAGATGACAGAATACACTTAAGGCCTCAGTAATAAGTTTTTAAGTATATGGGATAATGAAGCATTATGACCAATTCATACAAGAGTAGGAGGTAGACCTTTTGAAATATACAGATAAAAAATGAGGAGGTAGCATTGTTATAATTATAGTAATCTCAGACATTAGTCGTGGCATGCTCATAGCACCCCGGGCAGTTCCCCCTGTCTGTCTTTGCCACGGGGGCTTTATTAGGCCTGTGTGATTAGGGAGCGCTTGCTGGCACTGTACGAACCTGGATGTGATGTGGCTCATGCTCTGCTCCCATAGCCTGGACAATAAGCAAGCCTGAGACAGGAGAACACAATTTACAGGAACTGAATTGACCTCTCTCTCTCTCTCTCTCTTTTTTTTTTTTTCAGTTTACTGATTCATTATACTATTTCTCACTCTTCTCTGCTTCATTATTTGGCAGGAATTTTGTAGTATAGCTAAGCATAGTTTTAAGAATTTTGAGATCTGATTCATGGAGACTTCATCCAAGTGGACCACTTCTCAGTAGGCACTGAGCCATGTGCAACCCAAGGGTAAGGGAGGAGTTATCATATCAGAAACTCACTTGCTCGTGAGACCTCCCCTGGCCTAAGTGACTTTGACATTGGGTAGCAGGCACAGAGTGGACCTGTGAACTTAGAAGGAAATCGGGGCAGACAGGAAGCTTGGTGAGGCACCAGGGACCTGAATTTCGTTTCAGACTGGTGCTAGGAGGAAGAGATTTGGTTCCTGGGAGGAAAGTCCCAATCAAAGGGCAGCTACATGCCCTGGCTGGTGTGGCTCAGTTGGTTGGAGTGTTACCAAAGGGTCTTGGGTTCGATTCCCACTTGGGGCGCATACCTAAGTGACAAGTACAGTCCCTGGTCGGGGCGCATGCAAGAGGCAACCAAATGATGTTTCTCACTCTCTCCCTCTTCATCTCTCTCTGGAATCAATAAATATATTTAAAAACAAAAGGGCAGCTACACTCTAGAGATCTATACTGTAACTGGGGAGCAGAAGGATTGGCCTAGGGTGCTGACCATCCTGGATCGTGCCTGAGGCTGGTCAGTGTCTCTTGTATGTTTGTAGCCATTGATCACTAGAAGCTCATAATTGGCTGTGGGGGTGTGTACATTATTATAGATTCTATCCATTTGGCTTTCTGCACATCCCAAGAAGTCACTGGTAACAGCCTGCACTGATACTGAGGGATACTTACCTCATTGTAAAGCCACTCAGCAAGGCCTTGGGTGTGCATTCCACACCATTTTTAATGGAACTTTACCCTTCCTTCTTTTTTTTCCCATAACTGGGAAAAACTAGGAGCCCCACTAAAACATGGTGAGCCAGGACCTTCATCAGGAGTAAGGAAATTAAGTGTGTGGCTTGTTATAACTCCTGGATTGGGGTGGATAAAGAGCCAAAGTGTCAATAAAATATGCTCACTTCCACATGGGAGACCTCTGTGAGAGACCCAAGTGCAAGGAAGAGGACAGTTGGAAGGAGAGGCTTGGTGGACTCTCCTCACATGGATCACAAAACTGGCCCAGAAAAGGACTTCATATGTGATGAAGATATTTGTCAAAGTCTCTTCGGGATAGAAGCAGAACAGCTGATAAACCTATTGTCTCACTGATGGTTTTATTTACTGTAAGCCAGAGAACATAATGAGAGGAACTGTTGGTGTTCTACCTCTGACCAGCAAGAAAGAATTGGCCAGAGAAGATAAAGAAATGAGCACAGGGAAAATGGCCATCACATCTTAGGCTCTGTAACAGGCAGGGAAGGGTAGATGTTGGGCTCAGCCAGGCTTGTGTCTAAAACCCAAGGAAAACAGATTCCAGAGATTTTCCCCAGAAAATCCCTGGGCTCAGGTGCTATGAAGGAAGACATTTCCACTGAGAGGATATGAGATTCACTGAAAATCAATTCAAACCACACAGTCACCACTTCTGATTTTTAAAAGCCCCATTTTCTCTCTTCCTTCTACACCCTGTCTATTTCTCCCAGAAAACTTTCTAAGGGAAAAAGAGGCAAGTCACTCAAGAAACTGGATAGGTTTTAAAAGGTCAGGGACCAAGGCAATTAGGCAAGAAAAAGAAATAGAAGTCATATAGATTGGAAGGAAGTAAAATTATCTGTATTCACAGAGGACATCATCTTAGAAAATCATGAAAATTTAGGAAAATCCTAAAAAAATCTTTTAAAACTCATAAATGAGTTCAGCGAAGTGTCAGGACACAAAATCACTATAGAAAATTCTCTGTATTTCTATACACTAGCAATGAACAATTTGAAAATGAAATTAAGGATACAATTCCATTTATAATAGCACCTAAAATAATAAAATACTTAGGAATAAATTTAACAAAAGTAGTGTAAAACTTACACATTTAAAACTATAAACCTTTGTTGAAAGAAATTAAAGAAAATCTTTAAAAAATTGAAAGATATCCTATGTTGATGGTTTGGAAGACTTAATATTTTTAGAATGGCAATACTACTCAAAGTGATCTATAGATTCAATACAGTCCTGATCAAAATTCCAACTTTTTTCTTTACAGAAATTGACAAGCTGATCCTAAAATTCACTTGGAAATGTGTGAGATCCAGAATAGCCAAAACAATCTTGACAAAGAGTAAAGCAGAGTTCTCATATGTACTGATTTCAAATTTATTTTAAAACTACAGTAAACAAGGGTGTGGTGCTGGCATAATGATAGACATATATATCAATTGAGTAGAAGTGAGAGTCTAAAAATAAACTCATACGTCTATGGTAAATTTGTTTTTATAAGAATTCCAAGACAATTCAATGGGGGAAAGAATATTCTTTTCAACAAATGATGATGGGACAATTAGATATCAACATTGCAAAAGGAATAGAGAATAATTGCTAATGGAGACTGGGTTTACTTTCGGGGTGATGAAAATGTAATGAAATTAGATAGTGGTATTAGTTGTATAACTTTGTGAATATACTAAAAATCACATAATTATACCCTTGGAAAGGGTGAATATTATGGTATATGAATTTTATCTCAATAAAAATATGAAACAATTCAATCTTCCAATACTAAGCATTCTATAATTTATTTAACTTTCCTAATTCTGCATTTTGTGCCAGTCAAGAAATTTCTGCAAAAAAAAAAAAAAAAAAAATCTAAAAAGGAAAGAAAAGAAATTTCTGCACCTCTGGGCAATAATTTAAAATAAAAATAAATGCCAGAAAGAAAACAAAACAAAAAAAGAAGTGGAGGCCCTGTTGGGTAGCTCAGTTGGTTAGAGCATCGTCTGATTTCCAGTCAGGGCACATCCGAGAAGCAACCAATGAATGCGTAAATAAGTGGAACAACAAACCAATGTCTCTCTCTTCCCCCTTTCTCTCTTTCTCTAAAAATCAACTTAAAAGAAAAAGTAATGGAAATAGCTCAAAAAATAGAAGAATAAAAGGAACTAAGGAGCAGACATGAGAAAAAAGAGTCACAACCACACAATCCCTATATGGCTTTTTCCCTATACATTTTTATCAATGTATAAACATTCATTCTTCACAACATTCAAGTTACTAAAATCAAGATACGATGTTTTCCTATAAAATGCTTGATAAAGTAATTAATTCTATTTTAAGACTTTAAGTATTATTTAAATGTAATGTTAATAGGGAAGAGGGGGGCCCGGGTTCTATATGCAAGGATGGAAACAAAATTTATGGATAGTATGAAGCATTAAGAAGCTGTAGTGAGTGGGCTGAGAAGGCAGAAATGCCTCTCACAACTAAAAATGCCTTTTTAGGCATGTTTAGAACAAGAAAAAGAATCAGGAAGTGATAGACCCACTGCTCAGGATTCTTGGTGTAACATGAACAGAAAGCAGAACTACTCAGCTGTTGTTTTACTTCCTCCTTTTCCCTCAAAGCAAATGATCTAGAGATGGTAGAGGGAGCCCTGCCATGTCTGAGAGGGAGTCCCACCCAAGGATGGGGCACTTTCAGGGGCCTGCACTGGCAAGGCCCAGTAAATACCTGGATAGATAGATGAGAGGGTGATATAGGGAAAACTTATAGTTGTGATCAAAGAATTGTGGCTGGTGGGCTTTTTTTTTTTTTTTTAAGAAATTAGGAAGAAATGAAAAAGTATCAGAAAATTGGAAGCAGTCAAGTGTCCCAGTTTTCAAAAAAAAAAAAAGGGGGGGGGAGAAATAGACTGTGTTTAAGAACAAAGCTCTACTTCATTTCTTTTGACTCCATTATTAAAGAGAAGTGAAGACACTCACAGGAGGCAGCCTGATTCACCCATAAAAAAGATCCCACCAGAGAAGCACTGGCTCCGTTTGGTGGGTCTTGCCCTCATTCAGGCACCAGAGCCCTTGAAAATCAGTCTCCTGTGACAAATATCATGCCTTTTGCCAACCTGAGACATTGAACTATTTAATTTTTATAGAAGAATAGACTGTATTTACAATATATAAGATCATACCTATATACCCCGTGTTCATTTATTCAAATAACATTGATTTCAGGAGTGGGCCTGGCTATCACAGAACTTAGAGTTTCATGGAGAATATGGAAAAGAATCCACAAGCCATTAGGGTTCCGGGTGACGACACTAGAAGCACAGGGTGGGATAGGGGCATAGGAAGGACCCTTCATTCAGGTTTGAAGGTTGGAAAAGTCCTCCCTGAGGATACAACCTAAAAGCTGAGCGCTGAAAAATGAGCCAGAATTAGCTGCCCAAAGGTAGACCAGGAGGTGAGGCTGAGAAAGTGTCAGTGAGAGGCCCAGGGTTCTGGGATAACCAGGAGTTATCCACCAAGATGGGACCTGAGAGGAGGAAGAGTGGAGGCATAATTGTGAGTTTAGGTTTAAACCTATATTTAAGTGATATAGAGTCCATGATGGATCAGACATATGGGTCTGGATTGGGAGGAAGAGGGGCTTGTGGAGACACTTGGGAAAAAGTCACCAGGGAGGTAGAGTCATGTCAGGGAAGGAGTGTGGCTCTGAACCATCTTAGGGATCTTATGGTTGCAAGTGACAGAAATTTAACTATGAAAAGCTTAAGTAAGAGTGGAATGTACCACTAACCAAGGAATGCAGAGGGTCTCTAGATGCTAGCAAAGCACCTTCAGATACACTTGCTATGTATGGTGAATTTCCAGGTGTATGCATTCTACCTCCTGACGATGAAAACAAGAAAAACTCAGTTCTCCAGCCTGCTTTGCAGGTAGGGAACATGGTAAAAGAGCAAATCCACCCTTTCTGGGATCACCTTATCTTCCAGTGTATTTGATTTACTCCTTTACTTTGTTTGAAATATATCCAATCACTTTCTGGAAAACACTAATGAAAGAATGCTGAAGCAGCAGCAAATGTTTCTCTTGTTGACTTCCACAGAAGTTATGTTTTGTGGTGCGACTCAAGTGAAAAGGTACACATTTTCTCATGAAATTGGTAAGACCAGGTGTGTTGGCCTCAGGCCTGGCCTGGGACCCCAAGTGGCATGGTCAGCTGAGGACTCTGTGTCTCAGCTCTGCTGCCTCCCTCATGTTGGCCGCCTCCTCAGTCAGCTGCCCCTCGTGGAGTGGGCAGGCGGCTATCTCCAATCCCAGAACCGCGCACTCTCATTCTGTCAGCTCCGTGGGAAGTAACCCCCGTAGGAAGAACAAGAATCTCTTCCCCCAACAGCTTCAGCAAAAATCTCAGGTTTAAGTCTCAGTCGTTCAACTTTGGCTCTATGCCCATCCCTGAGCCAATCCCTAGAGTCAAGAGGAATATAATCAATGCCTGGAGGGGAGTAGTCAACCCCCAAACTGTGTGGATTCATTGGGGAGAGGTGGCTCCTCAGGGTGCTGTTTTCAAAAAGAGGGATCGACTCTGGTCAGGTGAAAAAGCAGACCGCCCCCCCCGCGCCCCCCCCCCCCACAAAAGCCAGAAAAGGAGAGAAGGGGGCGTGTCAGCAACGTCAGCTGCTTCTGGGGAAAGGATTAAAATGGAACCAGTGGATTAGCCATCAGGAGCCAGGGTGACCTTGGCAAGGGCCGAGTCAGTAAGTGGTGGTGATGGAACCCAGGTGGGGGTGGGCTGAGGAATGAGTGGGAGGTGGAGCACCAAATATAGAAAACTCAGCAGCTGGGCACTGAAGGGGAGGAGTGGTGCCCTGGTCACGGACATTCCGGAGGCTTGGTTCAAGATGAGCATGAGTTAAGTGTTAGGGGAAGGGGCCACAGAGGGGCAGCAGCTGGTGCTTCAGAAACCTAAGAAGAGGCAGAACTAGGAGCAAAGATTCTGAGGAGGGCTGTGGGGGCTCCATGCAGTTTGGTGTGGCATCGGTGGCAGCAGTCAGTTCAGTGAGACAGGGCAGATTGGCCTCTTGTCCACTCATTACACCGTCTGCCTGACAAAGGGCAGCGGTGCCGAAGGATTGGGAGAAATGGGGGGGAGGGTTTTTTTTTTTAATAACAGAATTCTCTTCTATAATTCACATCTAGAAGCTTACTTCTAAAAGACATTCAATATACTTTTCAAAACCTTAGAAAATTATGACCGAGAAAGCTCTGGTTCCTGGACCTGGCCGTGGGGCAGAATCACCAGGAAGTCATCTGAACAGATTCCACGGCCTCCCAGTTGCGAATATCACTGCAAGTGAGGCTCAGAAATCCGTTTTTGTTTTTGTTTTTGTTTTTTAAAAGCACCTCTCAAAGTGATTCTTAATTAGCCTCCTCCAGGAAACATTTGGAAACCATTGAGAGATGAAGGTTCACTTGAAATCATGACAATTGAGTTATCAAGCCTGAAAAGGGTCAGCCTCAAAGGCTCACTTTGGTGGACCTTCCATGGAGTGGTCCAAGCACCATCTGTTCACATTTTTACCTAGATAAAGACATAAAAACCATGCTTACAAAACTGGGTTATGCGATAAATGCAATTTAATAAACAGCCTTTTTCGCTTACTACAATATGACAAACTTTCTTGTGTCATTGAGTAATCTTCAAAAACAACTTCAATGAGTGCATCATTCTATTGTACAGCTTGGCACATTGTTTCTATTATATGCTTTTATGTACATTCTTGGCTATAAATCTTTGTATTTCCAAGTTTTTTTAGAATAGCAGTCTGGGCATGAATTTCTACATCAAAAGGTATAAGTATTTTTCAAGAAAAAAAATATATATATATACCCCCTCACCCAAGGATATATTTATTGATTTTAGAGAGAAAAGAAATTGGAGAGGGAGAGAGAGAGAAAAGAGAAACAACAATGTGAGAGAAAAACATTGATTGGTTGCCTCTGCATGCACCTGGAATTGGGGATCAAACCTGCAACTTTTTGGTGTACTGGACAATGCTCCAACTAACTGAGCCACCCAGCCAGGACAAAATCAATGTATTTCTGATTTTATAATACATATGTATACATATTTCTTTTCAGAAAAATTATTCCAAATTAGCCTCCCACTAGGGGAACCTAGTAAAACTAAGTTATTACTATTAAAAAACAAATATGATAGGAAAAAAATTCTTCTAATTTGATTTTTTTGCTCGTAAAGTTGTAAACTGTATGGTCACCATCTGTATTTATTTGTGAATAGTCTGTGAACTTTGCCCAGTTTTCATTTGAGTATTCTTTATCTTGCAGATGTTTAAATATTTTGCTCAATCATGGCTATCAACCCATTGTCATAATTATTATGTTTTTAGTTTGACTTTGCCTTTTTAATGTTTTATGATAATTTTGAC
The DNA here is from genome assembly GCF_021234165.1 of Pteronotus mesoamericanus. NCBI lineage: Eukaryota > Metazoa > Chordata > Mammalia > Chiroptera > Mormoopidae > Pteronotus > Pteronotus mesoamericanus. Next base: position 22,747,644 of record NW_026555065.1, read on the forward strand.
ATGCAAATATACTTAACATTTGTGGTCAAGTCTAACACATTTTTGCTCTTGTTTTTACTTTTCTATTGAATTTATGGGGTGACACTGGTTAATAAAATTGTAGAGGTTTCAGGTGTACAACTCTATAATACATCATCTGTATATTGTATTTTGTGTTCACCACCTCAAGTCAAGTCTCCTTCCACTTTCTTCCTCTTTTATGAAGTTTTTTATCGCTCTTCTGCATAGAAAATCCTTGATTACCCTATAGGCTTTTAAAAATATTTAACTCTTTAATCCTCTTGGAAGTAAAATCTGTTTCAAAGGTATTCATTTTTTTGGTTTTTAATTAAATATTTAACAATATTTATTGAATAATCCTACCTTTTCCCAAGTCACATGAGTTCTCTTCCAATGCTAACTTATTAAATATTGGAATCTTTGGGGACCTTTCTCTTGCATCTTACTGTTCTGTTGGTAGATTCTTATAACCACCCTGTACTGTCTTAAGTCACTTTCAATGTTTTAAATAACTTTATTATCATTCTAAAACATTATTTAGTAAATGGCAGCACAGACTCTTTTGATCTTATTTCTCTTTGTTTTCCAAATACTATCAATCATCATTTCCTGTTATTCCTTCAGAGGAACTTTAAAATTACTTCATTAGATTCTTCCCAGAAATTCCCATCGGGATCTGTTTGTATTGGAACTGCATTACATCTTGCCACTTGCTCTTCCCAAGCAGGAACTCAGCAATGCTTTTACTCAGACCTTCTTTTATATCTCAGAGGAGTGGTTGATTTACTCGTACAAGTTGTAAATCCTCATATCAATGTTGTTCTTAGGTATTTTGTATTCTGTTGCTTTGTGAATCAGGTTTTTTCCTTTATATTTTTCTAGATGGGTATCGCTCGAATGTTAAGATAGCTACTGATCTTTTTGCATTTTCATTTTGTATATGTTCATTTAATTCAAGTTATTTTGACAGCTATTCATTAAATTCTCTTGGGTTTTCTAGATAGGCAGGTATATCAGTTACCTTCGTGATTGTTTCCTCTCCTGTTTCATATTTTATTTTATTGGGAAGTGAGTGTTCATATCAAGCTTCTAATTTTAATAACAATGCCTTGGTTATTTCATTTTAAGATACGATGTTTGCTATTGGTTTAATGTTTTACAAATTAATCACATTAAGAAATTATTTTTCCATTGCTAATTTTAAAATAATCTTATTTGAAAAAATTAGGATAGATGTTGAGTTTTATTAAATGCCTCTTTACTTTCCCCTTTAACCTGTGTTCTGTGGAATGCAGTCCTGGGAGATTGTAAACAGGTGTTCAAAGGTGTTCTCTAGTCAAGTAACTTTGGGAAATGCTGTGTTCTATAGCCTCCTCATGAAGCTTACAGTACTCCCAGATCAACCTAAAGTCTATTATAAGATTCATAAATTACAAATCATAACATAGAAAACACTTAATAGATTTTGATTATATGAGCAAAGGAATGGATGACAGGAAAAATAAACAAGGTTGTAAGAAATTGGAAAGCATGTTGCCTTTGAGTCCAGTAAACTTCCTTTTCTATTCTTGTTTTTCCTTTCCCATTCTTCCACCCTCCTTCCAGAACAGCATGGAAGGCGGAGGAGAGCAGCTACAGGGAACATCAGAGTTTAGACATCTTCAAGCACATCTCAGCCCCGTGTGGTTTACATTCCATTCATAGCGGGAGAAATAGAGATGCGAAAGGCTTTACCCAGCAAATTTCCAGTTTTTTGGTCCAAACAGGTTAATAATGTTCCCTTAGTAGGGCAGCAGTTTCAAATGTAATATATTCTAAATAAACATTCCTGGTAATAATATGTCAATGTTTCAACTAAGGGAAAAACAAAAATAAAAGGTTTCACATTTAAAGAAGACCTACTTTTAAAATGGAAGTAAAGCTCATTCTGACTTACTGTTTCAATAACTCAAAGAATATTAAAATTTTAAAGTAGATGAAATATTTGTTCAAGAATATTTATCTCAGCTTTGTTTATAATGGTAAGAAATGGGAAGCTATTAAATGCCCAACAGTTAGGAAATGGTGAACTAAATTGATACATATTCACTTTAGAACAGTATGCAGCCATTAAAAAATTGTTTACAAAGAATTTTTAATGGTATAGGGAAAAACTAAGGATGAAAATATAGATACAAAATTATTTAAGCACTTTGATCCCTATTCATTAAAAAATATATTTGCAGAAAAATGGATAGAAATATTTGAAAATGTTAAAAGTGGTCATTATCTTGTACTAATGTGGTCTTGTGCAAGCTACTTCCCATAAGCAAAGTTATCTCTAAGCTGAGGATACGAATACCTGCTCCAACAACAGTGAGGGTGAAGTGATAAAATGTGTGAAAGGCCTTATAAACTGTACAACATGGTTTCTTAATAATCTGTTGTTTGGTGGTGTCTAGAAGTAGAGTTGTTGGTTGCACTAACTTACATATTCTGGATCATTTTATAAGACGTTTGTGATAGTAAACGTTTGGTTCTCCTCCTATTTCCATTTCTTGGTATTAAACATGAGGATAAACAAAGGGAACTGCTTTAAAAACATCATTTCCAGCCCTGGCTGGGTGGTTCAGTTGGTTAAGTGTCCTCCCATACGCCAAAAGGTTGCAGGTTCCATCCCTGGTCAGGGTGCATATGGGAGACAACCAATTGATGTTTCTCTCTCTCTCATTCCCCCCTCCCTCTCTCCCTCTTTGCCTTCCTCTCTCTCTAAAATCAATAAATATATCCTTGGGTGAGGATTGAAAGAAACAAAACAAAATATCATTTCCAGGTTTCCGAAAAATTGGAGTCGAAGGACTAACCCGTTCTATTCATTCTCTCTCCTAGTGAAACAGGGGGTCAAGTATTAGCAATAAACACATGTAACACTCTCTAACACATATTACAAACTGAAGTTATTTAAACTTATAGCCACGTGTTTAAAAATAAGAAAATAAAACTGCTTCACCACTGAACTCAAAAGTACTGTATTTCTTTCACATCTATATGGTTTAAAACCTTGTTTATACCCAAAGGAATAAAATGATTATTGGGGTTAGTTTAATGCACTTAAAAAAAAATATTCCAGGCCATATCAATGAATTGAACCTGCAAAGCCTAAGCACAGATGCCAGTGTCTGCACAACCTTTTTTTAAAATTTTCATTTATCATTACACAAGCTATTTCTCTGGATTGTGGCTTGAGAATTTTAAATTAATGCTCATAGTACACCCCAAATATATGTGCCATGTTACTTTTTAGAGTGCTTGCTTAATTACTGAATACTAGTAACCAGCCTTATATTTGTATATTTGTTGTGATTCATAGAATGTGTTCTGTAAGCCCTCCTATTGCAGACTGACTGAGCCTCTCAAGCTCTGATTTAGGGTAGGGGTAGTGTTCTCAAAGGACTAGTAAGAAATCTTATGTTCTAATTCACAAGTCCCCAACCTTTTTGGCACCAGGAACCGATTTCATGGAAGACAGTTTTCCCACGGATTAGGGTGGAGTTGGGGGAGACAGGAGGCAGAGCTCAGGTGATAATGTGAGTGGTGTCCACAGACAGAAGGGAGGGAGGTTGGGAACCCCTGTTATAATTAACCACTTAATCTATTTGAGACATAGTTTTCTCATCTTAAAATGGGGATAAAAATAGTACTTACCCCATAAGGTACTTGGGATGGAATAAGTTGAAGAATGCATACTCAGGGGAGACAAAATTTGCAGCTGGAATTTTGGAATAATGTGCCTCTTATAGTTTGATTATTCATTTGTATTTTAGTCATTCTAAAGCCCATCTTTGAGAAAATGGTGCCTGGGTATGTTGAGGGACTTTTCATCTCTTGAAGATTTTTTCTTGTCACAATCACATTTTTTTTTCTATGAAGTTAAAAAATAATTCTAGCCTAAGCAGTGGAAGAAAAAAGACACTGTCCACATATACCCTTGCATGAAAGCAGTTCCTTGGGCCTCAGCTGAACCTGGCAGCCAGTGTGCCCAGGAGCTGTTTGGATGAGGCTGAACCATGGCCTTCAGCAGACAGGCAAAGAGTTGCCGGGTCTCCTGTTCCCCCACCACCTCCTCCTCCCAGCTGCTTGGAATCCAAATGTCTGTCCCTTTTTACATTGATGGTTTGGCTCGAGTTCTGGGAGCAATCACCGCTGGAATTGGCAGTCTCTTTGAGAACACAGGAAAAGGAGAACAAGGTGGAGCCAGGGACAAAACCCAGTCTAACGCACAGGATGCCTGTGTAGGGGGCCAGCAGCTCTGAACCGTGGTGGGCTCTTTTCCGTAGGCTTCCTGTGGCCTCTTGTTCCTTTGAATTCTTGTTATCACAGATAACACCTCAAAGTCCTTAGAACTCATGGCTCTGAGAAAGCTTCTGAGGTGTCAAAAAAATAACACAGTTGATTAGCTCGTGTGTGGGCTGTGTGGGTAATGGTTTTTGTACATCACACGTCAGGATCTGCTCAGACTCTTTCTTTCAAGGTTGCTGCTTTTGAACCTCATTTTACCTCATTCTCACTTGGCTCGTGTCAGATCCTCTGTCTCACTGCATGTGACATGCGCATGCTTGCCCAGCAGTGTGATATAAGAGTATCTGAGTTTCACTGTCACCCATTGTGAAAACTCTTCTGGGCAATCAGCTGAGCATGTCATATATTAACTCATGTATCTGACAGGGACCAGATAGATACTACTGAGGGGACCAGAAGCTGGGGATGTGTGGGACCCCAAGGCTGTGGGGCTGAGCCTAGAGCCAAAGCCTCGACGTGGGAGGGAAGAGCTCCAGGCTCCAGTCCTGCAGGGCCAGAGGCAGGTTTGACCAGCAACAAGTCACGTTCCTGCCCTCATCCCCAGTCTCTTCACATGTACAGACATGGGGTTGAACCAAATGATTCCAAACAGGCTTCGAGGCTTTAAAGTTCTGAGTGTGGAATGTGCCCTGCAGGAAATGACAGCCTATCAGAAGAGAGGAAATAGGCCCACCAATAACACCAATACTAAGTATTTTATGAAGATTTCACAAGAGAAGCTGAGGCAGGGGGTGTCCAAAAAAGGAAAAAAAGGAAGAAAGAAAGGTCCCTGATGGAGGCAAGGTAGTAGAAATCGTGAGACATGATTCCCCACCAGACAGGGGAAATGAAGTGAGGGAAGATGGAGGTAGGATTTTCGGGCCTAGAAGAGGCTGATCAAAATGGGAAGAGCCCTGGCAGGGTGGTTCAGTTGTCCTGTAACCAAAAGGTTGAGGGTTCGATTCCTGGTCAGGGGACATACCTCCTCCCTCTCTGAAATCAGGAAACATATCCTCAGGTGAGAATTTTAAAAAAGAAAAGAAAAAGGGAAGGAAAGGAAAGGTCCATTGTAGGGGAGGAACAAGAGCCCAGACTGCAAGGGGTGGTTTGTGAGGGTCCCTGAAAGAAAGTTATCTGGGAAGGACTGAGCCATTAGAGTGGTACTTGGGAGGAAGAATCTGATCTTCAAGGACAAATAGGGGAAAGGGAGGCTAGGAGGCCACTGGAAAGTATGGAGTGACCAGGACATAGCCAGTCCTATGCCCTGTATCGCATCATTCGGTCTCCTCAGCCCACTTAATGAGAATCCTGAAGGACATTTGCTAGGGCCACTGTGTACAATTGTGCAGGTTAAACTACATGAGGACCCCTGGGCAAAGGGGCATGTGGGGGGTAAAATCCAGCTGGAGTCCTCCTTGCTAAGCTGTGAATCCTGGCACAAGGTGTCCTGCCTAGCAAAAGGACACCCTTTTCCACTTTGCACAAAGGGCTAGTGATGGCCCTGGTGATATCTAGCCTGGGCCCCACTCCTTCACCTCCATCTTCCATGGCAGCCTCTGTTGCTACTGAATTATTTGTAAATTGTCTTCCGTGGCTACAGCCTCCAGCAGCCCAAGGGAGCTATAAAGGCACAGGGAGGATGTGCCAGCTTCATAGACTGTGAGTGACAAGGAAGGAGATTGTTCATTATTTCATTCACGACATTAAGTGCCCTCAGCGGGCAGGCACAGTGGTGGGTGCTGGGTGCTGGGGAGATGCATCTGCCACAGACATGGGCCCACCTCCAAGGAACAACAAGCAAAAAAGCATCTTATCCATGGTGGGCACCAGGGTCGTCACAGGCACAGAGGGTCCGGGGCCCACAGAGGAGGTGTCCCCAACATGCTTGAGGGACAGGGACACTTTCCTAAAGGAAGTGGGCCTGAGCGGGGTCTTCCAGGATACATAGGAGCCGACTGGGTACACTTCTCTGGGGCGGTGTCTGTTGCACCCATGGAACTGTGAATGAGAATTTCTGTGCTGAGCAAAGACCACTTTTAGAAGGAGACCCAGCCAGTCTGCAAGACGTCTGACCTTATTCACTAGGCTTCTTACACTGGGGGGAAAAACAGGTCGGTAGATGTTAAGCTTTGAAAAATTACTATTAGCAAAAGAGTAAATCATTCTCCTTTTATTGGGGGGAGGAGTATATTTCTAGATTTTTAAATGATTTTGTTAAAGATTGGTAAACCCAGGAAGCATTCTGACCTTTTGCGTTGTGACAACATGTTGTTTCTTTTCGTCCCTGCTGCCCAGGTACTTACTGGAGCAAGATTTTCCTGGCATGAGGATTGGTCCAGAGCCCACCACTGATTCCTTCATCGCTGTGATGTATGGGGAGACCGAGGGCAGCACCCCAGGGAATGCTTTGGTCGTGGACCCCAAAAAGCCGTTTCGAAAACTTAGTCGCTTTGGAAATGCTTTCCTAAATCGGTAAGGACTAGCAAACTGCCATCTTTGGTCAGGTTATTTAAAACTTTTCTTTGAATTCTTGCCGATTACATGTAAAGGTTCAGAAACAGAACAGAGCATGTCTGTTCTAGAAGAGAGCCGTTATACAGAACATGCTTGTGGTATTCAAATATTTGAAAGATTTTCATAGGAAATGATCATTTACATCTATTCTGGGTGGCTTCAGAAGGTAGAGCTAAGGCCCTGGATTGGACATTGTAAGGCCACACAGTATAAGGAATACATTTCTAGTGGTTTGAGCTGCACAGAAATGGTTTATGTTGCATTGTGAAGTGCGAGCTCCCCATCGCTGGCAGTGTTAAGTTGTGGCTGGATGCTACCGCTCAGGCATAGTGTGCCAGGGCCTCCTGTGCACAGCTTAGCTCAAAGGACCCCTGAGGTACACCTGACCCCCAGATTTAGTCTGTTGGTTTTTGCAGGACAGGTCACCTCACCTCCCTGGCTGTCCCTTAGGCTTCTCGCCCCCATGCTTTGAGCTGCCTCTTTTTTATTAGAGCAGAGCAGGGTAAACAGAGCCAAAGCAACACACAAAAAAGTTAGTGTTCGTACATGGGCATTATTTTATGGATGTGAAGTTGTAAGGTAGCTGAAGTCATGTCTTCATTGGAGATTCATTTCATTTGTGCTACCCCGTAACCTTTCACCATTGAAGCGGGAGTGGGGGGCTGGGGAGGGGGTGGTGAGGGCAGAGAGAAAACCAGGAAGTTCTCCCAGATGCAGCTCCGCCCTTTCACATATGATCTGGTCTTTCTTCCCTCCCCCTCCCCTTCTTTCCCACTCCTAGCCTTTTATTTAAAATACACTTCTTTTTCTTGTCCTGTTGTTCCCTTCTCCCCTCATCCCCTCTCTTATGAGTTTATTGGTTTAGACTGGCTGGTGTAAGGGCATGGGCTGTGGGAGGTTCAGGGACAGGTTGGGGTCATCTAAATCCCTGTAGGGAGAGATGGGACTAGAGCTGAAAAGAGACTTGAACTCCCATTTCTCCTTTTTAGATTTTTTTTTTTTAAATAAGAGTGTATCCTCCCAGCTAACTGCTGTCCTCCCAGAGGCTAAGGCATCTCATTGCGCAATTCCAGGGGGCACCGTTTACAAGGACTGTGGAATGAACGATGTGCCCGGGTGCTGTGTGGTGGCTCTGCTCACAGGGGCCCAGCCAACCTCCACAGGCGCCTTCTGTGAAACCCTGAGCTCTCTTGGGATCCATATTCTCTTGTTAGGGCATTTTTAGGCTCCCATTGCAGATCACAGAAAGCATGCCAGTGGCAAGGAGGGAGCATGGCAGTGGGATAAATGGAAAGGTGCTGATGATACAGATGGAGCCACAGAGAAATTTCATTTTGTTGCTGACAGCGATTTGCAGTTTCTTCCTCAACTCCTGAGCACTGTTGGTTGGCAGCAGAGCATCTCCTTGTGGGAGAAATAAGGGTGTTCCCCTGGTAGAGGAACAACAGAGTCTCAGGAAGGAGTGGGAAAGAGTGACCCACACTGGAGGGGAAGTAGGACCAGAAGCTCCGCCATCGGGGCCTCCCAGGAAGCTATGGTCACGGGGCAAGCAGTAGCCAGGCTTCCTGTCCCAAGACTGGCCCTGAAAGGAAGTGCAGGGCACAGCACCCTTCTCCGTGGAAGGCTGCCTGGAGTCCTGTGGTTTTGTTCGCACTGCCCTTAGACTTACTCTCTTTTTGCCTGACAAAGCCTTAAAAAAGAAATGAGCTATAACTTTCTTCAAGTTCCCATTTTGTGAAGTCCATATTCACATGGGACAAACCAGAAGAGTGGCTTTTAGTTTGTTTAATTTTGACAGGTGATTTACTTTCCCAAGAGGATATTTTTTTTTTTCAGATCCCAAACATTTAGCAGATGAGGATGAAAACAAAGCATTTAGGAAAGATTTTGAATGGCAAAGTTCATTATCTCAGGATTGAAAACTTTCTGAAAACCCATGCATTATATAATCAAGTGTTGTTAATTGAATTCAGAATACATAGAAAAAATAATAGCAAGTAATTATATGGCATTTACTGTATCAGATATTCTTCTAACTGTATATTAGCTCTAAATCCTCACAAAAACCCTGTGACTAGGTGCTGATATTATCCGCAGCACAGGAGGAATTGCTGCATAGAGAGGTTGATTTAACTTCCACAGGGTCACCCAACTGGGTGGCAGCGCTAGGATTGGAACCCAGGCCATCTGGCTCAGAGTCCTGCTGGTGACCGCTGTACTGAGCTGCCCAACAATATAATGTTTAGACTAAGAATCATTGCCTTCTTCCCCCCATCTGACTTGTAAGGCCGTCTTTAATATAGCCCACCGACAATGACAAAAACACTGCTGTTTCACCCCAGCACTTATATAGAGTCAGTTAGTGTCGGGCGCGCAAATGTGTGGATGTAATTTTAGCATCCCTGTGGGAATATCAGCAGGTTCCCTCTAAAGGCAGGCAAACTTCTTCTTTACATATCATACTTTCTGGGAACGAGGTCAAAATACAATACTTAATAGAAAGAGGATTGTCTGCCTGCTGAGGGGAACTCCCCTTTCCCCACTGAGCAACCACCAGTCACCCATGGGATAGGTTCCATTATCCTGGCCCCTCATTATAGGGCGTTGGCTTGGGTGTCTACCTGCAGCAGCATCTTTAAAAGAGTATAGTACTTTCCAAGGTGGCACCCGATGACATCTGGGGGGTGACACCAGCCTCAAAGCATTGAGCAAACCAGTGGATCCTGAGTTTCAATCCTAAGAAAGTAACAGGGAGTCTACAGTGCATTTTTTAAAAATATTTATGTTATTCTTATTTGAGAGAGAAAGAGAGAAATATCAGTCGGCTGCCTCCTGAATGCACCCCCACTGAGGATCAAACCGCAATTCAGGAATGTGCTCTGGCCAGGAATTGAACCCATGATCCCTCAGTCACAGGATGATGCTCTAACCAACTGAGCCACACTGGCCAGGGCTACAGTGCATTTTTAAGAAATGTAGACAAATTCCCAGAAAGGCAGCTTCAAATTGTAGAAATTCCATACTTGAACAAAAAAGCAGGAGTTGTGTCTAGAACAAAATGTTTCTGTGGAAATGACTTTAATGTGACATTCTACAACTTCACCGTGCTGCTTTACTTCCATGCGGAATTCCACAGGTGGGCCAGTCTTGGAGTTGTTACATGGGAATGTGGTTATTGAGGTTACAAAGTCTGTCATCAGGAGAGCGTTCCATGTCACAGGGGAAGAAATGGACGCACCAACAGCACCCTGGGGCCATGAGCCCTGGGAGACAGATACCAGTGTGTTTCGGTCGGTTCAACAAGGGTCAGGAATTGGCTTCTGACATTTCTCCCTCCAGCCTGCTTTTGAATTGGATATTATGCTTTTCCCTTAATCTACTTTTTCAAAAACGTTAGTCTTCTTTTTTTCAAATTCAGATAACTACAGACATTGTTTTTAGTTTAGCATAAAATATAATGTTAAATTGTAGTCTTCCAGAAATTCTTAATCTCATTTACTTCTTTATTGCCTCAATTTCTTTAAAAAATAACTTTAATCATTGGCCTTAGGGATTAAATTTGAAAACTTCCTTTTAAACTGAAGGAATCTGAACAGTACTTTTAGTGCGCCTGTCATTTTCGCCAGGCCTGATGATGGTGATGATTAAAAAAAAAATACTGTCTTATCTTGGTATAATAATTTAGCAATAATAGAATACATATGTGTATTTTTGGACTTACATTCTATTTGTTACCTCTGTGTTTGTAATTAAATGAGGCTTTATGAAATAGACTTTTTTTTAGATTATAAGTATTACATAGTCACTTAGTATCATTGGGAATTTTTTAAAAACTGACTTAATACAAGTACACAACATCAGTCCAGACACATGCTGTCTCCATCAGCAAATTCTTGATTCACCAGCAGACTTTTTAATCTGGATCATTAATTGGTGTGTGCGTGTGCGCTGTGCTTACCATAATAAACTCCCTGAAGCTCTCCCCATCAGTCTTTCACCTCGGGATCGTGTCAGCCCCAGGCCGTGGCCCGCTGTCCTTTGTGGGCAGCTGCCTGTGCAGTGCTGGACCTGGCCTCCTGCCAGCGCGGGCAGACCTCCTGCGCTGGCACTGGCTGGTATACGCTGCACCTGGCCTCCTCCTTCCCCCAGGACAGCGAGGCTTCATTTACAAAGGTACATATCGAGGTGGAACCACATGAAATTGCCAATATTCACCCATCTTTTACTTGTGAAAGTGGTAATTCCATAAGATCTAGGGGTAACCTTGAGCTTTTTATAGTGTAGATTTAAAATAAATTCCCCCTGGGCAGTGGAAGGTTAGATCTGCCATATGTAGTAGGACCATTAAAATTATTACAAGTCTTTGTATATTATATGCTATTTACTGTGTAAATAGGAAGTCGTGTAATCTTTCTGGTCTAATACACCAATAAAGTGAGCAGGTAAAGAAGATGCTTTTAAGTAGCTCCATACGCTCTCCAGTGAAGCTTAGGTTTATTTGAACCTAATGACAACCTGGGAGTCCTCAGAATTGCTCAGAGACCTACAGGAGGTCACAAGGTGGGTGAGCAAGGAAGATGACCAGAGCCTGGATCTTCCGCTTCCTGTTTCCTGCTCTGCTCTTCACCATCCGGTTGAGAACAAGTCACATACAGGCCTCTTTGGTGGGGAGTTCAGGACTATGGTATGCCACTCTTGTTTTAGGATGTTGCCTTCTGTGTGATAAAGGTACACAGCTGTGGTTCAAATGCATGAAATGGTAGGAGCAGCCTAGTCGTTGAGAACCTGGACTTTGGGGTCGGAACTGTTAGCTTAGCATCCCAGCAGCTCGTCACTTACCAGCCATGTGATGTGGCAAGTAGTGATCTGTGACTCCTCTGCGGCGCAGTCTCTGTAAAATAACACAGAGCTCTTTCTTCTGAGGTTGTGGTGAGGACTGAGTGAGTTAACTACTAGATATCACTCCTTGTTTGGAAATCAAAAGCAGTGTTAAGGTACTGCCTGGTTCTTTCAAAATGCTGATCCATGAACTGGGATGTCGGTGTTTGGAGGCAGTTTTAAGAACCCTAATCCCCTCACACCATGTTATACTGTTCTGCTGGGCTCCAGCTGCTGGCCTAGGACCTTACAACCCAGACCATTCCTTTACCTACTCACCCCCTGCTGCCCCTGAGCCTGCCTTTGTTGTGGGGGTGACAGGTAATAGGGGTCCAGAGTAGGGCTTGGCCCCTCCTGCCCTCCTTTTATCAGAAAATAAAAGGTATCTGGTCAGCCTTGGGTGAGGGAGACACTTTATAAAAGCTTGTGTGAGGCACCAGGGCTTAACTAGCACAGTCTGCATATTTCATATGAAATATAGAAAACAAGGCATGGATATTCTTCATGTTAGTCACTCCAGGAAGGAGAAGGAAATCCATCCTGGAGGAGGGAGTAGGAAATCCATCCCAGACAGCAAATCTGTGCTTGGAAACATTTCAGCAGACACACCTAAGTAGGGAAGGCCTGACCCATGGCTGACTGTGACCTACCCAGCAAATAACCTTGCTTTTTATCTTCTGTTCTTATAGCCTTAAAAGTAAGACAGGACAGGTTTGCTTTAAGAGCAGTGCATTCAGAGCTTTTTCTGATTACAGTTATTTAAGAAGATGTGTGTGGTTCTAACTCCAAGGGGTCTGTAAGCTGACTTGTGCTCTGTGCCCCTTCCATATGCGCTTTCTTCTTTGCACACAATCCCAGCCACTCCCTCCCTGGGTGTCCGTGGAGAGCTCCCTTTTCTTCCCCACCCCGCTCTACCCCTTCTTCCTTCTCTTCCCCTTCCTCCTTGAATTAGAGTGTTAGAGCCTTCTCAGCTGTCCCTGTCTCCCCTCCCTCTCCCCCTCTTTCTCCTCCTCTTTTCCTGCAGTTACCCCTCCTGGCCCCGCAGTCTGCTCCCTTGTTTGTTGTGTGGTAACTTCACTACATCTGACTGCATCTTGTTTCTTGGCTCCTACGTTTTGTTCTGCTGATGTGTCAGGAGCCAGGGGAGTTGTAAAACGTTGTCACTTTGCACAAGAAGGAGTGGGCAGTTTATATATTTTTTAATCTCATTGTTAACTTTACAATAGAATCCAGGGGTTTTATGTTTTGAAAATGTTGATATTAAGTGGTTTTGGAAAAAGGTCACCCTGTCCCAGGAATGCTTTTCCATATATGTGCAATTTTTTTCAGATTGCCAAATGTCTCTAGCTATCTGATAGAAAGGACAGAACTGTGATAAGAGACTGAGTCATTACTAACAAGAATCGCCATCCATCACAAACTTGCTCAGAACTCCATTCCTACCCCAATTCTAGAGTATTGAACGTGGTGTTTTTTAATTCTGTGAACTTTCAAAGAATGCTTGGCAAGCCCTGTGCACTTTACTCTCACAGATCTCTCTGAGTAGTGAACAGTGGGATAAATGTAAATGTGGCAGGTGCAGGAGGGGCAGGAAAAATCAGAAATGAGAGACTTCTCAAATTAACTTGACCCTTTATTTTTCACATTATGAGGTTTTTAACTTTAGCGGTTGAGTTCTACTCAGCTGACATCAGAACTATTAGGCCGCATTCTCAGGCCAGCCATGCGTTACTGGCATGACCTCGAGATGTCATAACTGCTTTGTGCTTCAACTTTCCTAGCTACAAAATGGTCATAATATCTTTCCTGCATCATCCTGAGCTGACTTGAAAATCTAGGGAAAAATATATGAGCACTTGTCCTGAGCACCTTCAAAGAAAGCTGTCTTGAAAGGTCAGTAGTTACAGCAAAAGCTCAGGACTGCCCCACCCCAGTCTCCAGCCTGCCTGCTGTGCTGTTCCCGGTGCACCACGAAGGCGGGGCAGGCCTCGCTGTCCTGCATTCCCAGCATATTTACTTTCTGAGTAATCCCACCAGTTCCACTGAATGGAAGAATTGAGCCTTCACCAAGAGTTTTCGAGCTTTCTGCCCACACAGATAGAGAAGTTAGCATTGATGTATACAGTTTCTACTTTAAAACATACACAGTGCCTAAAAAAGATCGGGCTCTGTTGCCTGGGGTGGAGAACAAAGCCTTTCCCTCTGTTCCTCTCGAGTTAGATAATATTAAAGCTAAAAAGACTCACCGGCTCCTGGCCCAGGTGTCTTCATTTACACATAAGGAAAGTGAGACCCAGAGGAGCGCAGTCCTTGTCCAGGGTCCCACAGCAATTTCTTGGCAAAGGCTGAACTGAACCTGAGCCCAGGCTGCTGATCCCCAGGCCGCAGTTTTCTTGCTTCTCCCCTCTACCTCTGTGAGGCCTAGGAGGGAGAGCAGAAGGAGAGAGAAGAGAAGTGATGGACAAGGAAGGAGGCTTGGGGAAGCTTGGCCAGGTCCCTCCCCCACTCTGCCCATTTGTCCACTTGTAGGGCACTCCTAGGACTCAGAAGCACCTGGAGGATTTGGGGGGTTGCCCACAGGTTCCTGCTGCACCCTGAGCCTGAAGCCACAGAAAGCACCAGGCTGGGTGATGAATTCTTATGGCATTAGACAGTGAAAACAGGCCCCAGTACCTCCAAGGTCACTTTAGGGATCAGGCAGGGGAGCTCGAGATGCTCCAGACCAATGGGGCAGTGACCCCGAAGGAGGCATGGGGTTCCCCGTGAGGAGAAGTCCGGGACACTTGGCCAAGGAGCGGCATGGAGGAGGTGCAGGTGAGGCCGCCAGGCTCTGGAGTCAGGCTCTCAGAGCTCAGGCTGAAGGCCCAGCTCTGAGCGACTCCGAGCAAGTTACTTAACCTCTCTGAGGTTAACAGTAATTTCTTCCTCTTGAGGTTAATACGAGGAACAAATGAGATGATGCTGTGAAATATTTAAGTGTCCAATAAGTGTTAGCAAAAATCACAGTGAGCAATAAGGGATCTGGTGGCACTTAGCAGCAGGTGCCAGAGCCCCTCCCATACCTGCCCCATGGACAGTAGCACCAGTGGAGGTCCCATCAACCCCCTGCAAGCCCCCACTTTACAGCAGATGACATCAGTAGCCTGGAAAGACCAAGGAGCTTCGTTGTTAAAACACTCTACAACGCAGTTTTTAATCCCACTTGGATCCCTTTCTTCCAGATTCATGTGCTCCCAGCTGCCCAATCAGGTCCTGAAGAGCATCAGCATCATCGACAGCCCTGGCATCCTGTCTGGGGAGAAGCAGCGCATCAGCCGAGGTCAGTGCCCACCCTGCCTCACTCCCGACCCCGGTGCTGGCCGAGGCGCTGTCTGCTGTTGGCAGCAGATTTCTGTCCCTATCTTATTCTCTCCATGCTCCTGGACACCCCCAGGATCCCCAGGCAGCCCCAGGGTCCAGAGCTGAAAAGGCCCCAAGAAATAGCCAAGAAGGCTGGCTAACCATTCACTTGGACACATATGACAAAAAAATAAAGGAGGCAAACTAATGACAACAAGGGAGAGGGACTTCCCAGCTGCTCTTCCTCCCTCCCCCGATGGCACATAACCCACCCATTTGCCTCCTCAGCATCCTTCCATCAAGGAAGCGGTTACTGGCGTGTCCTTGGCACCACCACATGTGCACTGAGGGTGCTGCAAAAACGAGTGCAGTTTCTGCCCTTGCGGAGCTTCTGTTCTATTAGGAAAGATAGATGTTAATCAAGTTTTCACGGAAATAAATGGAGAACGCAAGTTGGGATAAGCACTTTGAGATGGCGACTGTATCTAAGATACAAGGGGCCCTGGCCTGGCCATGGGGTGCTGGGAAGTCTCCCCAGAAGATGTGCATTTGAGCCAGAAACTGGAGGGTGACCAGGAATTACCTAAGGGCAGCTTGGGCAGGAAAAGAGATTGACTATAAGGTATGCAGAGGGGAGTGACGAAGAATATAAAATGATTGTGAAGAACAGTGACGCCTGGATGTCTTTAGCCTTCAGAAAACAGGGCTGAGGCAGTAACTGTTTCCAGACGCTTGCATTGTGGTTAAACAGATGGGCCTGTTCTCTCTCCCACCCTCTTGGAGAAATGGGACATCTGGGGCAGACCAGAGGACACAGTTTACTTAGAGAAAGGAAATTCATGACTGGGAGGGCACCGTGATGGATTGCTGTGGTCACCGACACAGGTCAAATTCCCTTCATCCGGGCCCTTGAAACAAAGGAGAGTTCCCCCAGGCTTTGCAGGGAGGGGGAGGATAGAGCAGAGGAATTGCTGCTGTCACTTTCCACTGGCAACTCCTCATCACCCCTTGAACGCTGGAACTGTGTTGCGAGTGCTGGCTTGCCAAGGTTGAGCAGTGAGCTGTCTGGGGTCACGGCCATAGGTTATGGTCATGCAGTAAGCTCCCTCAGTGCTTCTGAAGCAGAAGTGTAGTTACAGAGGCCGCAAAGAGCTAGACAGCAAGGGTCCCCTGACAAGGAAAACAAAGCGCTTCCTTGGTCTGCATGCCCTCCTTTCTCATGGCTGGCTGGCTGGCTGCAGCCTCTGTGGACTCGCCAAGCTCGAGCTCGGCCCTGCCTTGCTGCACCTTCAGCCATTCGGGCAGGGACCCCGCGGCCATTAGGCTGCCCTGAGGCCACGGAGAACATTGCACTTACCACAAAAGTCAAGTTAATGCTGTTCTTTTCTCATAAATATCTTTGTAGGCTTTATTTTCTGTTATAAAAGTAATATTTATTGTAAAGGATTCAAACAATGAGTAGGTTGTACAAAAGTCTACCTCTGTCACAAATAACAATCATTAATGGTTTTCTCTGGCTCATTAGGGACTTTTTTATATGCATATATATCACGTTTAACAGAAGTGGGATTACTATGCACGTTTTCTACAACTTGATTTTTGCCTAACAGTCTATCACGGACATCACTTCATGCCAGTTTATTTAAATTACTTTACTCCATTGAACAGCTGCTTAGGCTCCATCAAAGGGACTTGACATAGTTTATTTAACTAATTTGTGAATATTGCGATGTTTAATATTTTTTCTATAAATAGTGCTATACATAGGCATCTTTTTCATAGCTTTACACATCAGTGCCAATAGATTTTTTTTTTTTTTGAAGAGCCAATTTAAGACCATTAACTTGGCCCCATGAAAACTTCTCTGCAGATAAAATGTTTTGTTTTAAAAGGAAAATAAGCAAGCCCATGTTCCATGGCTTTTCCAAGCTGCCCACATTTCACCACTTCTACCTGTATGGCCAAAGTATGCTAGAGAAATATGTGGTCCTGGTAATAAATCTTTCTTTTTACCTCTAAGTTTTAAGACCTCTAGATTGTAACGTCAACCTTAACCATTTCTTTTCATTGGTTGCCTTTGGCCAATTCCAATCGCCCCTATTCTTCAGGAATTCTCCTTTGCTTAGTAATTATAAGTGTCTTTCAAACTGTAGCCCCTTTCCAGGGTGTAGCACGCATGATGCTTTCAGGATGCCTTGGAGATCAGTTCCTTTCAACACTTTATAATAATCTGACTCATGTCCTGGTCTGGCTTACTGTGATGTGTACTTACTCACATCCTATGCACAGAAATAGCATCCATGGTTCCAGTCAGTCGCCTGGTCCCCACCACCCTGACAGACGTAGCAGCTGCTAAGGAAGGACCGAGAGCTACAAACAGTGACAGCGCCACGCATGGGGCCAGGGTTCCCAGCTTAAGCCCAGTACCGTGTTTGGGCACAGTTGGTGGTTGGAGTTGCTCAGCTGACAGTTCCAACACGCTAACCCCAAGAACATATACTGTTTTAAAGTTGGTCCCCCTTAAACTATTTCAGTGTACATTTTCACACATGCTCATATCTCGTTGCATCCCTCCAGCTTCCTAAATCACAGCGCCACCTTTGTCAGCATTTACGTCAACATGGGATGAGGTAGGAGGTACATAACGTTTGAAACATCTGCGTTGACTTATTCAGCAAAACTGCGCCTCCCTTACGGGTGTTTTCTCTGTGAAAGAGGAAAGGTGGCAGCTGCTGTGCCCTTGTGCCCCTTCGTGCAGCCGGCCTGCTAACCCTCCGCAGGCAGTCTCATCAAGTAGGCCCCCCTTACACATTTAAGGCCCCTCCCTGGAGTGCGTATCCATGAGAGTGGTATGAGAACGGCCACCGTGTATTAAGCCTTTCTGTGTGCCTACCCTGTGCTCATCATTTAGGATTTGTATCTAAGTTACACATAATTATGCACAGACAGAAGCTGAGCCCTGGCCAAGGCAACCCTCCTCGTCCTCACTCCCCCTGGAAAGCAGAGCCTTCCAAGGATGGTGAGAATTCTTTCCCCTGCGGCTGGGCAGATGGGTGGCAGAGCTTGACATCTGGGGAGTGGACATCTGTTGACAAGGTGCCACTGTCGGAGAATAGGCTCAGAGGGCGAGTGCTTCAGGCAGTTGCTGAAAGGGGAGGCTGCCGTGTGGACCCAGTGCACCCTCCACCCTCCAGCCTCCAGAGCTGTGCAGCTGGGGCTGAGCACATGCTGGACGTGTGGTGCCGCGGCAGGAGGAGGTGGTGAGTGTGTGGTGACTGATGCGCATTCCCCAGGTGGACCTACTGACTGCTCCACACCCAGAGTTCTCCCCATTGGCGTGGGACAAGACAGGGGGCAGGTGGAGTGGTAGAGCATTGTGCTGCTCTGCTGGGGGTCGGGTGGGGAAGGAGGGACCTGAACTGGGAGCTGGTGTTCCGTCATCACCGGCAGCCCTCGGGAACCTCCAGGGCATTGCCCAGGCGCCCCAGAGCTCTGGAGACCAGATGGCCTGGTGAGGGCGTATCTCTAGGAAGGAGTGCTGATGCCTTAGTAGTGAAAGCAAAGATGGAGACCCTGAGCCCGGGCTCAGTCATGTGCCTCGCCTCACCTGCGGCTCATTCTTCCCTGTTCAGGCTTCTGTCTTATGACACGCTAAGGCTGGTTCCTTTGTATCCTGGGCTGAGTAGAGGAGGCGAGTGTGATTACAAAGAGGACATGGCCTCTCACAGACATTGCTCTTCTGTAGGCCAAAGTTTTAAGTGATGAAAAGAAACACCTGACATTTCTACATGATAGTTAATATTACGCAATATTAGCTTTGGGGTGAAACGCGGTAAACCAACTCTCGCATCAGATGTGACCTTTACCAGTAGAATGTGTCCTAGCACTGTCTTCTCATTAGCAGAATCTTAACAGTGACCCTAAACATCAGGTCACTGCACCCCTTGCTTCCCGAGTCTGTGCTCCAGAAAAGTCAGAATGCAGAGCCAGCATTTGGCGGGGAGTAAGTCTCCTGTTTGGGAGGTCTATAAATAAAACCCACTAGGGTAATTGATTTTGGAAAAATTTTTAGTATTCTACTCCATATAAAAACCCATTACCCTTCAGATGTTTCTTCATTTAATTACAGTTGGCATAAAATCTTCAGGAACAAAAGATTGAGCTTAGTTATCAAACTGTAGCTTTCTTGGCCAACGTAAAGAATTCCCATTAAGCAGGGATTAAAATGTTCTGATATAATAATAATTTTATTCTAATCAAGTAATAGCTACCTATAAGTCCTACAAACTTTTCTGGATTCTCTTCTTGTAGCCAATAAAAGAATATCTGGATTCTTAAGATTCTTTAGGTAATTTTCTCAAAAGTGGGTGTGTGAAATCTGATTGGCTCACTCTTGAGAAACGTGTTTTGCCTCTGAAGACAGCATCCAGATTTTTGACTCTTATGTAATAAGAAAAGAGCACATGTATTCACACCTCCTTGTTTTCATTCTCATTCTCCTTTTTTCCTGGCTCCTGGACTGTTTGGGTCCTGAAATACTGTTTATTTCGTGCTGAATGTAAACATCATCTAGGATTTATTTCTGGACCTGGCATGAACCCAAGTGTGTTCCCAGCTACTAGGTACAAACCTCTGGGCTCTGGCTCCATCATAGAGGCCTCGTCTGGCAAGGAGAACACGGTGAAAACCTCCGCTGTGGCACCTGGGGGGCTTCTCCGTGTATTTAGCACATTAGCATTTGGAAGCTGCTGTTTGAACAGCAAATAATTATTCTTGTGATTTCCTGGATATGAGGTTCTGTGTATTCTTCAACAGACTGGACTTCATAATAAAAATAGTGCAGCTTTTCCCTTTTAAAAACTCAACTCTAGAAGAAAAAAAACTCTTGATCTGAATTTTCTAACAGATGTGCCTGTTCTCCCAGGACCAACAGCTTGTCACATAAAAGGTAGAGGGTGTCTTCAGTGTTTAAGCTCTTCTCTCTGTAAGCCCTTTTCATTATAAGTCAATGAATAAAACAAAGATAGTGAAAAATAAAAGGGCAAAACATATATGGCTAGTAAAAACAATAAGTAATAGTCATACATGAAACAGAAAGGACCTCACTGCACTTCAAATAACATAACACACTATAACATCAATATCAAAACCATTGATTAATGTTTTAACATTTCCATACAGACAGCCTTAGGTCCTCCTGATTTTGGCAGCATTAAGTGTAGTCCTCAAAAATTAAAAAGACATCTGAATACTGATAGGTAAACACAAACAGGCAGTTTCAAAGGTCTGTCAGCACAGCTGAGGTGCCCAAACATAGTATCACCAACAAATTGGCAGACTTGGGAAATAGGGCATGGAAAAGCCAAGCTATAATTAATAATGGTGCAGCAATAATAGAGAAGGCAAAAACAAACCATAATCAGGGAAGTACAAACATACATGCATGGCATGTTTTTTTGAACTGGAAAGACAAAAGACTGGATTTTTAAGGCTGCCTGAGAAAGGTGAGAGAACATTTAGAGATGTCTAGAGAGGAGTGATTTTCCTCACCGGCTTTGGGAATAAGAAGGACTAGAGAAGAAAACAAAACAAACATCTTTTCTCCTAGAAGAATGAGAAGGCTTGGAGCAAGCTGTTAGCCAGGTTCAACAGCAGCCAAGACCCTTCTAAGAAGCAGTGGATTATAGAGACTTGAGAGGCCAACAGCTCCAAGGGCAGGGCAGCGGTGGCAGGTGGAGCCTGTCCTTGAGGTGGACCTCACGGCCAGGCTGTAGGTATAAGCGCTGAACTTGGAACAGTTCCTGAGAGAGGGCTGCGATGCCTGCCGGGTACCCCCGGAAAAAGGAAGGTCAGGCCTCACTTGGGAAGTATGATAAATAAGAGAAGAAATCATTGAACGGCAGGGCCTGTTGTGCGGTAGCGCTATCCCCTCCCTCATCCCGGTCACCATGCGGTTACAGATGCAGCTCAGGATAGTCCCAGCTTTTCAGCAGCACCACAGAGCTTTTCTCTAATCTACACTTATCAGTCTGTAAACCCAGAATCAAACAAATTGCTTTCCTCGGTCCAGTCAAGGGACTAAAGTCCCTGAAGGCTGTCCTACGTAGTGTGGGGAGGGCATGGACAATGGTTTGAACTTCCTGGGTTCCAGCCACTTACCATATGGTCTTGAAAAAGTTGCTAATCTTCTCTATAAAATGAAGGTAATAGTACTTATCACATAATATTGTAACTGAGTTAATACATAGGACACAGAAAATAATGCCCGGCCTAGTACATAGTAAGTGCTCAGTGAACATGAGCTATTATTATCTTCATTATCTCATTGTATGGTAGTGTTATGGTTGATGGCCAAAGAGTTTTCAAAGGCTGAATTTAATTAACCTTCATATTGGTTTATATTGGTTTCTGGTCTCATAAAATCTCTGTCTCACAGAGTAGGGGAAATTTTTGTCAAGTTATTTGAAATGTGAAGTTTGTTGTTCAGAGAATGAAAATGCTATTCTTGGATGTGTTTCTACTTTTTTTCCACATTATCTCGGTCATTTTATTGATGATTTGCTTTTCAATTTTGAAATCATATGTCTCACTGAAAGTAGAAAATAGATAACACTAATTGATTATTCAGTTTAAAAAATATTTCATGGAAAAAGAATTTAAGATAGCAATGTGATGTCTGCGAGCATTTGTTTGTGGTCTTTTTGGCACTTCTTTATTTTAGAAGTGATGGTATAAAAAAGCAATGGGTAATATTAGGGGCATGCTAGAAGCTATTCATTCAACACACATACATGTTGATAATCTACCAAGTGCCAAGCACTGTCCTGGATGCCAGGATTCAAACTGAGTGAGACACCGGCCCTGCCAGTGCTCACACGCTGTTGGTGTGGCTGGACCTGCAAACAAACCCTCTGACCCTGTACATTAATAAAGGTTCTGATCAAGAAACTCAGTGAACAAAGGGACCTCACCAGCCTCCCGCTGTGGGGGGCGGGCAGGTGGGAGGTGGGCAGAGTCAGCAAAGCTACTAAGAGAAAGGGCTGTTCTTTCCCTATTTTTTTTATTTGCATTTTCTCTTTCTCTCCCTCTCTCTCTTTAGAAAAAATTCAGTGACTTTTTTTTTTTTTGGATATTTAGACTTCTGCAGCCATTAGCACAATTTTAGAACATTTTCCTCACTCCAAAAAGAAAGATTGTATTCATTAGCAATCACCACCTATTCTCCTTCACCCCCCAGACCCTGGCAACCACTGTTGTACTTTCTATCTCTATGGATTTGACTATTCTGGACATTTCATATAAATGGAACCATACAATATGTGGTTTTTGTGTCTGGCTTCTTCCACTTACGACAATGCTTTCAAGGTTCACCCATGTAATAGCATGTATCAGTACTTCATTCCATTTTATGGTTGAATAGCATTCCCTTGTATGGCTCTACCACCTTTTACTTTTTCATTAGTTGATGGACATTTGGTTTGTTTCCACCCCTTGGGCTGTTATGAATAATGCTGCTGTAATCATTCATGTACAAATTTTTGTAAAAGCTTATGGTTTTAATTCTCTTGGATATACACCTAGGAGCAGAATTGCTAGATCATGTGGTAAGTCAATATTTAATATTTTGAGCAACTGCCAGATTGTTTTCCAAAATGACTCCATTGTTGTATATTTCCACCAAAAGTGCATTAGGGATTGGTTTCTCCCCCTCCTCATCAACACTGTTGTTTTGATTAAAGCTGTTTTTAGTAGGTATGAAGTGGTATTTTTTTTTTACGGTTTACATTTGCTTTTCGCTGATGACTGATGATGAACATCTTCTCCTGGACTTTGTTGGCCACATGTGCATCTTCTTTAGAAAAATGTGTTTGCAGATCCTTTTCCCAATTTTTATTGGATTATTTGTCTTTTTATTGTTGAATTTTAAGATTCTTTATACTATTTACTAGTCCAATATATGATTTGCAAATAATTTGCCTTATTTTCTAGGTTGTCTATCACTTTCTTCATAGTACTGTCTGAAACACAAAAGGTTTTAATTTTAATGACATATAATTTATCTATTTTAATTTTTGTCACTTGTGCCTAACCCAGCTCATGAAAATTTACTCCTATATTTTTTCTAAGAGGTTTATAGTTTGAGCACTTACATTTAGGTCATTGATTCATTTTAAGTTAATTTTTCTAGATGGTATGAAGTTAGAGTCTCACTTGATTCTTTTCATGTATATTCAGTTGTCCCAGCAGCATTCGTTGAAAAGACAACCCAGCTGACCCTTGAATAACATGGGAGTTAGGGGCACTGACTCCGTGGGCAGTCGAAAATCTGCATGAACTTTTGACTTTTCAAAAACTTAACTAGCAATAATAGCCTCCTATGGATCGGAAGCCTTACCAATAACATCACAGTCAATTCGCACATATTCTGTATACTATATGTCTTACATACTGTATTTTTACAATAAAGTAACTAGAGAAAAGAAAATCATAAAGACAAAAACATTTACAGTGCCGTATGTATTTATTGACAACAATCTGCATATAGCTGGATTCACATAGTTCAAACCCATGTCGTTTAAGCGTCACTTCAACTTTCACCATTGAATTTTCTTGGCCCATTTGCTAAAAATCAGTTGGTTATAAATGTGAAGGATTATTTCTAGACTCTCAGTTGTATTTCATTGATCTACATGTCTGACCCGATGAAGTGGGTCTTCTTGATCAGAGCCTCCAGGTAAATGTGAGCATTCAGACAGAGCAAGATGATAAAGCAACTCTCACTGCAGCACCAGTAGTCAGGGAAAGATGGCTGCGGCTGCCCTTGCTGTTGTTATTCTCTCCCAGAGGGCAGAAAGAGTGTGTACAAGAACCAGGGAAAATGTGTGAGCTCAGGGCCCTTTGGAGGAGTGTGAGTCGTGCTCAAGGGTGGAACTTGGGTACGTGGCGGGTGAGCACACATGTCAGGAGACTAGCTTTTGTCTTAAAGGCTGCATGGAATATTGAGGGGTACCAGGTAGTAGATGGCATGGTAGAGAATTCTGTAGAACAGATCATATGTCCACAGGCTTGGATGGATTATGAAGCCATTTTTATATTTAGAGCTTGAGCTGAATGACTTGTCTCTGAGCTTTGTTTGAATTTGGCAGCAACAGAAAAGTGCCCATCCGCAGGGGCTGGGGCTGACCGCTGATGATTTGTTGTCAGATCCTGTTTTCTGGCCAGTGCTAAGGCCAGTCTGAAGTTGGGTTGTGAGGTCCTGGACATCACTCGTTTCCTTGGCCTCCAGCAGGAAATCCTGGTTTCTTTTTGTTTGGGGGGAAGTTTGCTGACAAACACATTCAGGCTCCTTTTCCGCCAGTGCCCAGGAAATTCCACACACAAGTGCTGCTGCTTCTGCCCCTCATGTGAGTGCGTCATTACCGTGACTCAGATGGCATTTGCCAAGCCCCTGCAGCTATTTCTCATTACTGTTAATATTTTTAAATGTGTACTTGATCATGAGAAATGAATGACCTCTTCGACCCAAACTCTAAACCTACCTAGACTCTTAAATGAAAAACAAAATTTGGGGGAAGCTGAGAGAAGAGCAATTCTCTTACTTTCCATATAGAGCAGCTCATGATCATAAAACACTTCACAGACATTGGGAGACAGTGAAAAATCAGAGAAAATGTTTGCCCCTTACTCTTTTGAGTAATAATAGCTAATTAGTGCTTTCCGTATATTATTAACTCATTTGCTCTTCACCAAAGCTTTATGGAGTAGGAACTGTTATCCCATTTTATAGGAGAGAAGACTGAGACACAAAGAGGTTAAGTAATGTGCCCCCAGTCCTATAGCCAGTATGGTAGCTAGTCTCCAAACCTGCCTGCTGCTCCCACCATACCCACCCCCATGAACCACACCTCCCATTATTCATGCCCTGGTTAGTCTTCTCCCCTTGAATCTAGGATGGCCTCCTGACTTATTTTTTGGTCAGTAGAGCAGTAGAATTCAGCAGAAGTGATTCTTTATGACTCCCCAAGTTTAAATCATAAGAGGCCCTAAAGGTTCTACCTGGGTTTCTGGAGAAGCTAACTACCATCTAAAAAGTCCAATCACCCTGAGCCCACCAGACTGCGAGGGAAGCCCAAGCTAGTCTCACCGAGAGGCAGGAGGCTCAGGCGGCCTCCACCTGTTCCAGCCAACCCAGCTGAGATGTGAGGGAAGACGTCATGATGGATCACCACCTCAGTGGAGCCTTCAGCGGTCTCCAGCCTCAACCACCATCTGACTGACAGACCCTAGTCAAGAACCACCCAACAAGCCCGGTCAATCCCCAGACCACAGAAAACAGTAAATTGCTTAAGCCACGAAGTTTTAAGGTGACCGATAACCAAAGCAACTAGTAAGTGGCTGAGTGGGATTCAAACCAGACATCCTGGTTCCAGAGCATGTGCTGTTAACCACAAGAGACAAAGACACAAACCAGTGGTACCTGTCCCCCGCCAGCTCTCTATACCTCCCCGCCAAACACACACACAAAAGGCAGCACTGGGGAAAGCTACCGTGTGGGGCAAGTTTCCATGTAATTGATGCTTTGCCCCTACAAATACCAAAACTTCTGAGGGTTGTTTGTTAGCAGGTTTTTATGGCAATCTTTCGGAAAGACAGTACACACTGTCCTGCATTCTCATTGAAAGGATGGTGGGAAGGGGGAGAGTTTTGCTTACATTGAATGTCTGCCATACACCACACTCTGCTAGGCGCCCCCGGTCCATTCTTAAGCACATACTATTTCTCAGGTACCAGGCGCTTTCATTTTAACAGCAGGAAAATAGGCCCTGTCTCTGCCTTCCTCGAGTGTACACCAGAGGCCAATGGATGGGCCCAAATGCAAGTTGAAACAAAGACTTGAAGGAAATAATAGTTGAGTTCCACATCAGAGGCATGCCTGATTTATTATTATTTTTTTAACCCTTACCTGGGGATGTTTACGGATTTTAGAGAGGATGGGCGAGAGAGAGAGAGAGAGAGAGAGAGAGAGAGAGAGAGAGAGAGAGAGAGAGAGAGAGGCGCATTAGTGTGAGAAACATCGATTGGTTGCTTTCCATACACACCCCTGCTGGGGATGAAACCCGCAACCTAGGCATGTGCCCTAACCAGGATCTAAACCCACAGCCTTTTGATATAATAGACAGCATTCCAACCAACTGAGCCATCCAGTCAGGGCAGGGCATTCCTACTTTAGATGCATAGTGAGAAGAGGTCTCTGAGGAGGTGACATTTAGACTCAGACCCAAAGAATGAAGGGACGAGTCTGGCAGGGAGTTGGGGGAAGGGCATTGCCGGCAAAGGCCGGGGGTAGGTAAGACCCGGCAGATTCAGGGAAGGTTGGAGACACGACAGGCAGTGGGGTCGGGCAGGCCTGCTGATGTGAGCTGTTGACCCTAGGGAAGCATGTCAGTTTGATTCTGAGAGGAACAGGAAGCCATTAAACAATTATCTCATAACCTTTACTCGAATACCCAGAACTATCACTATGAACATCCAGGTATTCTTGTACTGAGCAAGGATAAAGCAAGCCCTGGGCCTGCTCCCTTTTTTTTTTCTGTGGGTTCATTTGGTTGGTTGATTTTGTCTCCCCTTGACACCAGGCTGTCACTGTCATTTCTTGTGTCATACACATTCTCAGGTCACCCTCTCCCTCAGCTCCCTTTCTGCCCTGGAGTCCATGAGGCTATGAATGATGAGTTATTCTAGGGAACAGCACACCACTTCCTGGCCTCAAGGATAAACAATTAGCACAGATTATTCCAGGGGACTCTGGGGTGGGCCCAGAAAGCTGACTGTCCAGAGTTCTGATCCAGGAGGCCCCCACTTTGAGGAATAGTGCTGGGATAGCGCTGAGCCTGCCCCTCCTGTGCACTCCGCTGCCTTCTAACCAAGTGAAAGAAAACATGATCACAAACTTGGAAAACACCAAAATGGACTCGAGTGATGGCCCTTGTCTCCATTTCACCAGTATGAATGCTCCCTCAGAAGACAGGATGGTGAGGCAAGTGAAAGAGGGGTGACTCTGGGCGGGGTGAGAGGCGGCCCAGCACAGGGCTGTGCCCTGTGGCTCACCCGCGGCCTCCCAGGTGAGGGCTTTGAAAGGGAGCACAGGTAACTACCTCACGGGGGACCAGGTGACTGCTATTTGCTTTAGCCTGGTAGGCGGGCAACCAAGAGTCCCAGCCTGATGCTGCTATCTTCTCTTGAGGCAAAGCACCCCAAACCACTCTAGACCTCTTTGGAAGCTAAGATATTTAGGAACTCATAAAGAAAAATAAAGAAGGAATTTTTAAAAGATTTGTCATTTGTATTTTCAAATGTTTAATAACGTCACTGTTATAATGGAGACATTGTTACACATCCTCTGTCCCAATTGTTATGTGGCAAAGCCCGCTCCCCCTTGATCATTGTGCGCCAGTAAAGGCTTCTGGGCAGGAGAGGCGCAGGATCGTGCTGAGAAACACTGGCCTGAGACGTTTTTCCATTTCCTTGGCTCCTCCACTTACCTACCAGCTGGAAGACCTGGCCAGGTTACTCCACCCATGAGCCTCAGTTTTCTCTATAAAACAGGAAGAGTACTTCCCTCCCAGGGTTGGATCTTGTGAGGATCTGAAAAATCTGTGTAAATGCCTGAGCACTCCACAGACGTGAGCTGTGAAGCGCGTGAAGAGCAAGGGGACCCGCAGTGTGGGCACAAGTCCGGTCTCAGGCACCAGTGCCGGGCAGGCAGGCATCCCCAGCAGGTGGATGCTGACACGCTGCATCCGGGTTTTCCATGGAAGCAGGGGAGGAGGTGGAGAGGGGCAGGCAAGCTGACGGTGGTCCCCGGAGGAAGCTGAGCTAAGCTCAAGTCCTGGCAACCCCCTTCACTATGGGACCCTCAATTTATACTTTTGCGAAGTAAGGGAACTCTCCCTCCCAGTGTTGTTAGAAGAGAAACAACGTGTATTAGTAACTGAGCACAAGAGTCCTGTTGAATAAGTGGCGGGGATGGTAGTCTTTGTTCATGTGGTGGATCGGGGGTGGTCCTGGCATAGCCTGACCAGCATCAACCAAGTGTTTCAGAGTTTTCCCGGGGAGGCAGATGGAGGCCGCGTCCTGAGATGCAGACAGACAAGGATTTGGCTCTTCCAGGGACCCAAAAAAGGAGGGCGAGGTAAAGGGGAAATCTGGACTTGACAGCAGAGCTGCAGACAGGAGGCCAGGGGAACACGGGCGAGGGCTGGAGCTGGGGGACGCCGCTGAAGAGAATGGCCCAGGGGTGCTCTCCGACGGCCCAGGGCCCCAGCTCCTGTCACCTTTCCGATTCTCTTTGCCAACATCTTCCCTCTCTTTTCTGGGGATACTTCTTACATGTGCCACCTTAGCAGTTTCCTCAAGAAACCTCCAATTCACCTGGATTCTTTTAGTCTCTCTCTCAAAACCACCTCCTGTCTGAATCCAAATCACAATGCAGAGCCCAAGTTGATTGAGCATTTCACCTTTCTCAGGTGTTCTTCAGGAGCACCGCTGCTTTGTGCAAATGTGTGTACAGGATTGGGACCAAAAATTCAAATTGCAGAATGTTAGATAGTGAAGACCATCTGTCCCACCCACACCCTCCTTTCCTGTCCCGGAGCAAACCCTGCCAGCAGTCTCTCGGGCTTCCTCCCAGAGTGGGATAGTCCTCTGCACGCGGCTCTGCACCCAGATGTTCCCGCTTAACAGAGAATCTTGGGGCACATCCATGTCAGACTTTAGAGCTTCCCCCTTCTTACTCCATCATAAAGATGTGCCAACATTTATAGCTGGTGTCCTTTAGGTGGATGATATTCTGGCTGTTTCTACTCTTTTGCTGTCACAAGCAGTGCTACAGTGCATGTAGACAGCTTCGCACAGTAATATGCAAATGTCGCTCTATGATACCCTCCTCGTAGTGGAATTGCTGAATCAAAAGGAACTGTGATCTTTGACTGTGTAGCCTATGCCAAAGTGCCCTCTGTAAAAGATGGATCTATTTACAATCCCACCAACGATGCCAAAGTGCCTGTTGCCACACATCCTTCCTCACTCGGCATTACCAATTTTTTTCCCCTTTATCGTTGCTCTATGTTTACTTTATTTCATGGGTGAATGGCATCTCATTATAATTGTAATTTTCATTTCTCATTATTAGTGTGGTTGAGCATCTTTTGATATTGACAAATCTTTCCCAAGTATTTCCTTTTTGGAGTTATTTGACCATTTTGGAACACTGTTGGTAACTACATGAACTCTTATTTAGTAAAATAAGTGAGTCATTTCTTTTTAATAAGGAACCCAGTGTGGACTCCCATGGTCCCCACTGACTCGCTGTGTCTTTCCATCTATGACATGAACCCAGAAATAACTAGCTCTGAGTAATAGTTTGGCTTTAGGAGCAAGTGAGCTGATCATTTAGTTGCTGGAGCTGGACTTCAGGACTGGCTGTGGTCCAGATGTTCACAGAACACTCACGCAACTCTGGGAATGTTTAAAAGGAGGAACAGGGCAGGGCAGGGTGTTCAAGGTCAGGGTCACTTACAAGCCCTTTGTTGATCCCAAAGTTGTCATCCTCTTGGTTTAACACTTCTCTTTAGAAAACTGTGGCTTGAAGAAGCATTGTCTTTTTGCCCTTCTGAACCACAGAATGACAAGATGCACTGAGGTCTTGTTTGTAAGCATTTGGCCTCATCGCACTTGGGCAGAGCCTGTGTACCATTGGCATTTTGCCTCAAGAAAATCCAGTGCAAGTACAAACTGGCTGATTTATAGACATATTGTCTGAGACTTTCTTGCCTGTGGTATACAAAGCCACTTGAAAATGAGGAATGGGAAATTTCCACATGCATGACACTCAATTCCTGGATTCTGTTAATTATACTAGAAGGTTGGCTCTAATGACCTCTTAAGCATCCTTGAAAGTCTGAAATTCTGACTTTTCTTCTGGTCATTTCTTTCAGTGGAGTTGTTTAGAATTTGATGTCAAGTGAATTAAACTTCAGGGCAACTAACTATCCCTATGGAAACATGAAGTACCTTCAGACCAGCCCAAAATATCATAGCACATGAGTCCAGTGGAATGAACGTAATAAAATGAAACTTGCTACTTGATAATTTTATCATTTAGATTTAATCATTGAGTATTCCTGTACCACTTAAACATTTTTACTTTCTTATGCTGGTACTGTAACTAGTTGATGTCTACTACACAGACATGAAATTGAGTTTCCTGAAAATATGAGGTTCCTTTTTTATTTTAGAAAAGCTTAATGTTCAGAACCACCATATATAACTTTAATTTAAGATCTGGAAAGCATCCTTACTGATCATTTGACCCATCAGATAGATGTCAAAACTAAGGTCCAGCAAAGTAAAATGGCTTACTGAGCCAGGACTTGCAGGTTTCTCTTGGTAGATTTTCACCAACTTCTGTCTCCAACAAAGAGCCTAAAATGCCTTGTAATGTTGCTGTTTGTTTCTAGGGTCCAGTTGTCTTTACGTGGACCTGCCTCTTAACCTTATTTTTAATCTGAGATGCAAAATGAGACATGAAACCCAATTTCCCCTTTTACTTAGTCACGTGAGCAGAGGCAGCAGCATTTATTGGGCTAAATATTCAAGCAGAGCCTTTCTCTGTTCCCCATCCACGGTGCGGGGTGAAGCTGTGATGCGTGGGGCCTTCAGGGTCACGTGCACACCACCTGCCTCATCGTTATCTTTACAACATCCTTCCAGAGGACGGAGAGCCAGGCTCTGGGCCAGCTTGTTAATTTTAAGAGAAAACAGGCACGGAAAAATTAATTCTCGGACTAAATTCCAAAGGTAGAAGGAGTAGGGAGAGGAGATAGAGGATAAACCCCAAGCCCCTCCTAGATTTCGTTTAAATCGTGTTGTATTCCGCAGCCAAATCGCCTGCAGGCCAGGCACGGTGAGGCAGGGAGCTCTGTAACGGCAAGGATTATTTGCTAATTACATTCTCCAAGTGAACACCTTTACCAACCGAACACCTTGGGTGAACGGACACTGAACCTCCACAAAAAGAAACAACATCAGGACACCTGTGCAGATGTGGAGGCCACAGTATTTGTCCTCTCTGGGCAGCCTTGTTGATCTGGGTGGGTGAGTATAGGATCAGCCCCGTCCCACCCTGCTCAGCTGTGTCTGGTCAGCTGGAAGGAAGGGGGAGGCAGCCGGAGAAGCCAGGGGAGGCAGCCGGGGTCCGCAGGAGCTAAGTGTCTGTGACTCGTTTGCACACAGCTTGTTCCCATTGCTCTGACAAGCACAGCTGATTGGGGCTGCCTCTTCATGTAGACACTACACCTCCCTCAGGGTGGCCATAGGCTGGAAAGCACTAGAAACCCAACCCCTACCACTGTAAACACCCCCTCAATATTGTTAGCCTAGTCGCATATGGACCGATAATTTTTGCAATATGCTTATTTTTTTCTTATTACAGGAATAGTATATATTCACTTAGAAAAACTATTTTTTAAAAAAAGATAAAAAATGAAAGTGATCTCTAATCCCACTATTCTGGTGTACATACGGTACAGTGCAGTGAATAAAGGCACAGGCTCCGGAGGAGCGTCCCTGGGCTTGAATACTGGCTCCCCGGGAGAAAGCTGTGTGACCTTGGGTAAGATAAATATTTAACCTCTCTGAGTCTCTGTATCCTTGCCTGAAAAATGGGGATAATAATAGTACCTGCCTCACAGGGTTATTGTGAGGATTATAGGAGATTCTGTTGATAGAAAGCCTTCAGAGCAGTGTAGGAATGTTGACAGAGCTCTGTAAATATTTGCTGCAAGCATTTATTTTTAGCTACTATTCTACACCAACCCCAGTAACATTTTCAGAAACAGCCTTTTCCATTTGCAAAGTAGACTCAGCCTGGAAACAATACAAGGACTCCTTGCACATGTTTAACCGAAGCAGCTGTTATTCTTAACTGAAGTGACTGTTTTTGAAAATATGTATTTAATACCTGAGTGATCCCAGTTATTTGATGTTTATTTTGAGCCAATTTGTACTCCCTATATTTATTAACAGCCTATTTTTGAAAAGAAACTTACTGTACTATTCACACAACTAAACCCTCTAACTTACTAAAAAAAAAAAAATCAGTTACACTTCTTATTCGAGTCAGTTCACTTCATTAAACCAAATTCTATTTTATTTTTAATTTGATTTTATTTTATTCACTTAACATGCAAATCTACCTTCTTAATTTTTTTAGTGTGCAATAGAGTATTGTTAACTATAGATACAATGTTGTACAACAGGTCTCTTGCTTAACGGAAACTTTGTGCCTGTTAGATAGTAATTCCCGATTTTCCAGGCCACTGCTCCCTGCATCCGCCGCTCCACTCTGTGAGTCTGAGTTGGACTATTGTAGATTCCTCACATAGAGGGAAGCATGCAGTATCTCTCCTTCTGTGACTGGCTTATTTCACTTAACATCATGTCTTCCAGCTTCATCCATGTTGTGGTATATCACAGAACTTTCCATTTTTTAAGGTTGAGTACTATTCCGTTGTATGTGTACACCCCATTTTCTTTATTCATTCATCTGCCAATGAATGTTTAGGTTCTTCCACACCTTGGCTATTGCGAATAGTACTGCAATGAACATGAGAATGCTAATATCTCTTCAAGATCCTGATTTAAATTCTTTGGGATAAATACCCAAATATGGATTGCTGGATCCCATGGTAGTTCTATTTTTAATTTCTCAGGGAATAAACAAAATTTACTGAAAGGCTACTATGTTCAGTAGCAGATACTAGGTGTACAGTGGTGAACAAAATGAGAAGCAGAATGTCTGCCTTCATAAAATTTCTGTCTTGTAATCACCAAATAAATACATCATTATAGCATGTAAGTGTTACAAAGGAAAAATTATGGATGCCATAATAATATGTAGGAGGGATATAAGGGGACAAATGGTAATGGGAAAAATACAATAAAAATAAATTTTGAAAAATATATATATATGTTGGAGATAGAAAAGAGGGGAGGACAATCCAGGCGGAAGGAAAGGTCTGGGCAAAGGTGCGGAGGCAGGGAAGTGCAGGATGCTTTGGGGAACGGCAAAGAGCATGGTGTAGCGTGGGTTTAGTAAGAGATTGAGAAAAGTCTGGAGAGGTAAGGTGGGGGCAAGTGGTGGAGAATTTGTTCTGTAAACATTTGTTCTAGACGTAATCAGGACACTCAGAGTTCTGGAGATTCCGAGTCCGAAGAAGGGGTGGGGGTCATCTGAGGGCTGGAGGGCGGGGACAGAGCCAGGGGTGAGAAAGGCAGCCGAGCGGCACTGCCAGCACTCACTCTCCTCTCGGTGCCTGTCTGAACAGGGCAGGCTGTGCTGGACAGTTGACTGGGTGCTGCAGGGACACAGAGATAGTCATGACACTTCGGGGACCTTAGGGAGAGAGGCAGTGTTACACAACAAATCTACACAGTAAGTGCCGGGGCAGAGGTATGAATGCCCCGGTATCAAACGTTCGCTGTAGCTCGGGAGGGGCAGGCCAGGGCCCCACCAAAGAGGAGCAGTCTGAGCAGAGTCTGGGGCCGAGCCCAGCTAGGCAAGTGGCCTGCCACCCCAAGAACGCGGCTAGGGGAGAGGCTGCGGAGAACCTGGCCTTGGCTTTGGCTGTCTTCATTATCTTGCATCCTTTTATGGACACACATCTTGTTTAAAACTCATGTAATTAGAAACTTGGCCTTGGGAATAAATCAAAGCAATTTTTTTCTGTTCTATTTAAAATATTCTGCCAATTTTGCTTCTTCTGGGCCCCCGCCCTGTATTTACCTGAGCCAGGCAGCCACTGTTCTAACCTCAGATGCCATTTCCTAGTGGGTCCCTTTGGCTGGGATGGAGACCAATTTCCATGGGGGCTGTGACGGGAAGCCCCTGATTGGGTGGAAGGGGCCCCCTTTCCTTCCTGCCCCCTCCCTTTTGTTCCCAGAACGTGGAGCCAAGAATGCCAAGCTGGGATCTTCCATGGAACAAATTCTCTTTCCCAGCTCCCAAAGCTATGTAGCTTTTGGTTCCTTTTGCAAAGATAGAAATTATATTTTTAAGCATTGGACTGATTATATCTCAATTTTGTTCCAGGCCCATAAAAGTTCCATTGGAAGGTCTTATAGAACTTAAATGTCTATAATTGAGTGAATAAATTTTTAAACTATATTGAACACCACGGGAACAGGTCTGTTACTATGTCAATTCCTGCACCCCCCCGCCCCCACAAACACACTGATACTCACCTACATACAAGATCTCTCTGGGAAAAGGCCAACCATTGTTAATATAATGAGAACAGTTTGTGCGACATCTATGTAACCTGGCAGCCAAGGAGAGTGGACTGGAATGTGCATGTGTGAACAATGTTGACTTCACTGTACTAGTCAGTGGGGACAGTAGACGTCATTGAGTGATCATGTGTACTGTGTGGCCATCGCATTCAAAATGACTGAGCGAGGAGAGCAATGAATCTGCATTAAATTTTGTGTTAAGCTTATACATGCCTCTGTGGAAATTATTCAGATGATTGAGAAGGCCACAGCTATGGGCAACTGATTACTGGCACCTTCATCACAACAATGCACCTACTCACACATCAAGTCTCCTACAGTGTTTTTTGGTGAAATATCAAATCACCCAGGTGACTCAGCCCCCCTACAGCCCAGATTTGGTGCCTTTCACTTTGTGGGACAATGCCCAACCCACTAGGCCAAACCAGTTAGAGCCAGAGATGTATATCTTTAAACAAGTTTAGCAGCTTTGGGTTCATTCTTTCTTTCCTCCCCTTTTTTGTTTTTCTTTCTTTTCTTAGTTATTTCTCTCTCTCTTTTTTTACCTGTTTAAGTCAATTTTATTGAAGTGTAGCATATAATAATACCCTCATTTTAATTGTATTCAAGTTTTGACAAATTTGCACACTCGTGTAATCAACATCATCAAGAAATAGAAACTTTCTGTCACTCTGAGAAGTTCCTTCTTTGTTCATGCCCTTTGGCAGTCAGTCTCAGCCCCACTCTAAACCACAGGCAACTGCTGATCTGTTCTCTGTCACTGGAGCTTAGCGTCACCTGTCCTAAAATTTAGATTAAATGGGGTCACACAGTATTTACTCTGTAGCGTCTGGCTTCTCTCACTCAGCATGATGTTTCTGAGATTCACCCTAGTTGCTGCATGTGCCGCTCATTTCGTTCATCGCTGAGTGGTATTCCCCTGTGCAGATGTACCACTATTTAGGGACATTTGGATTGTTTCCAGTTGGGGCCATTATGGGTAAAGCTAGCAGCCTCAGTTTTATAGATGTATGTCTCTCAGCAATAGTTTCAAGCACATCCTAGGCACTTAGTAATTATTAAGCAATCCATTTTTTTACTTTTGAATTTAGCATGTCTTGTTAAATCCCAAGATATTTAGCGTACTTCTATTTTCCAGAGAGACATGTTCCAAAAAATCATTTAAAGCCAGTTCTGAGAATTTTTAATACATTTCCACAGAAAACATTCTGTCCTTCAGGAAGCATTTGCTGAGATCTGCCCCTTGGTGAGCACTCTCCTGATGCTGGAGGGAACAGGGGGAGACGGGGTCTGCCCTCAGATATGCACGGCCCAGCTGGGGAGATGCCTGTGAGTTAACACAGCACAGTTCTCTGGGGGGCTATGAGACCCCTATAGAAGCCCAGGAGAGCCAGGGCGGCTCCTCAGGGGGCACAGTTTGTCTCTAAGACTGTGGTGTTCACTCAGAAGAGGGCATCAGCTAAACAGGGCATATCTGCACCAAAGACAGTCACCTCAAAATGCGAAGACACTGTGTGGGCCAAGCAAAGGAGCAGCCAGGGGCCATGTTCAATCTGAGGACCTCTGGTTTTCAACCTTGTTTCAGGCTGTAGTTCTGCCACAGACCTACCTCATGTTAACTGGACCCTGACCACCTTCTGTAACAGAATCTTTGGGAAAATTCACTGCTTTCCTCCTCCTGAGTACAGCGTATGCCCTGAGTTTTCCCAGCCAGCATGGGTATACACTGGATTTTCTTAAGCCAGGAAGCGTCCGTGATGGAATCATAGATTTATTTTAGGTGCAACCTGGGGTCTTTAAGACCAATTGGTAGAAGTCTGTCTGTTTCACAAGCAAGAAAAGAAGGGCCACTGGGTCTTTGTGAGTCCACTAGCTCTATTTATAAAATATGAGTGGTTCCCTGCTCAGTGGGTATCTTCTATTAGCTATATTCTGAGCACTGGTCCACTCAGTTGGCTCATGCATCGTTGCATTGTCACCTTTACACTAATTAATTTTGTTTCTTTCCATGGCTGCTGACTATACTTTGCCCAGCCAGGCATCCTTCAACAAATATTTATTGCACCTTGCACCCTGCACTGGGCACTGGATACAAAAATTTCAAAAATAACTAGTAGATAACATTTTGGTGAGCTTTCCAGGTGCCAAGATGATTCTAAATGCTTCACATATATTAACTCTGGGGCCCCATGAGGTATGTGGATACTATTATTAACTCTGTTTTCCAGATAAGGAAAGGAGGCATAGAGTAGGTTAAATAACTTGTCCCAGTCACAAAACTAGTAAGTCATGAAGCCAGGATTTGATCCCAGGCAGCCTGAGCCCAAAGCCCACACTGATAACCACTGTCTCGTGCAACCATGAGGAAGACGTGATGGTCCTTGCAGTTAAAGAATTTATGGTCTAATGAGAGAGCCCCGTACATGCATCTGATGGTAACACACTGTGTAATGTGGTGTGATGGGGCATGAGCAGAGGGCTCTGGGAGCTCAGGAGAGGGAACATTTAAGTCTACCTACAGCAGAGGAGAGAGCAGAAATAATAACACAGCTTAGGCTGATTGAAAGTTTACTAAGTCTCAAGACTATATTGAGCATGTTAAAAGCATTTTCTTATGAAATCACTCAATAACCTTATTTTACAGATGAGAAAATTGGGGCTTAAAGAAGTTAAGTAGTATGTAAGGGTTCAGTAGTATGTAAGTGGTATCAAGGGTTACCCACATGTTTTGAAGAATGAGGAGGATTCGGGCTGGACTTCCTGGTCCTAAACCAGAGAGGAACGACTTGCCAGGGCCAAGGCCCAGCATGAGCAACGATAGGGGAGCTTTCATGAATTTTAAAGTCCATCTTCAAATTAGCAGATTCATATTCCATTTTTTCTTCAATTCTATGATGTACCATCTAACCATCTATTGATAACTTTTTTATAATAAAAATAAACTACTTTAAATGTGTTTTGTTTTGCCAACTAACAGTAATATAGACATATCTGCCATCCATGCCTTAGTATTCACCCTAAGGCAGTGGTTCTCAAGCTCTACCAGGCAGCAGAATCGGCTGGGGAGCTTATAAAATGCAGCTCACCAAGCCCAACCCCAGAGATTTAGATTCTGGGGTTCTAGGGAGGGACTGGGTGTCTAAGTTTTAAGCAAGCCTCTTACTGGATTCTGATAAGACCACACTTTGAGAATCAGTGGTCACTAACTCCTTCCGAATCATTGTTTTCTTTCTGCCTTTATTCAAGCAGACTAAATATCATAAGTTAAATCATTTTGTAAAAATCAGTCAGAACCTCTTGGTAGATAGGTATTTGGTGCCCATCTTATATCATGAAGATGGAATAATTGAGCAGAACTATTCGGCCTTAAAAGAAGGAAATTCTGACACATGCTACAACATGGATGCGCCTTGAAGACATTATGTTGAAGTGAAGTTAAGCCAGTCACAGAAAAACAAATCCTGTACAGGGCTCCAGTTTGGGAAGATGAAAAGGGATCTGGGGGTGGTGATGATGGTTTCACAACCATGTGAATAAACTTAATGCCAATGAATAATAATAAAAACTGTGGTGGGGGCGGGGGACCTGAGTAAACCAGCCTTTCCCAGCTTTGATAATTCTCTGCTGTATTCTGGGACACAGGTGATTTCTTCACCTTTGATTGCATTGCCTGATGTCTGACAAGTGGTTCTTTTACACTTGCCCGTGACAAACACTGTTCTACTTACCTGTACTACTTAAATCTTATTAAGCTCTCATTCTTATTTTATTTTTTTTAACGATTTATTTATTTACTTTTAGAAAGAAGGGATGGGAAGAAGAGAGGGAGAGAAATAGCAATGTGTGGTTACCTCTTGTGTGCCCCCTACTGGCGACCTGGCCCACAACCCACGCATGTGCCCTGACTGGCAGTTGAACCAGTGACCTTTTGGTTGGTAGGCAGGCTCTCAATCCACTGAGCCACACCAGTCAGGGCTCATTGTTATTTTAAAACAAGAGAATATGCATGTGCAGCCGTTTCTCCAGAGAGGAGCAATGGATTCACTTATAGTAAACTTACATCTGGCAGCTCAGTGCCCAGTAGCTTTTCTGCTGCACCAAAGCATTGGAATGAAGTATTTTTAAAAGACTTTTAAAATATAAAACTATTAGGAACCCAAATTTAAGTTAAAGCTTACACACTTGTGGTTCTATCAAGACCAGCCCCTCAACCCAGGCAGCCCTCAGAGGAAGAGATGCGTGTCTGCATGGCTGGGTTTGCAGGTGCACCAGTGGCAGCAGTTGCTGGCGTGGCAAGTTTCCTTTGACACTGATTGTAAGAAGCATCCAGAATCCAGAAATATTTAAATATGAGAAAAGTTATTTACCAATCAGGGCTCTTGGTAGCAAACCAAAGAAGCTGATTCTGGCTGACTTAAGCGGAAAAAGAATATTCCAGAAGATAAGGTCATTCATAGAATTAATGAGAACGTTGGAGAACTGGGTTGAAAAACTAGGTCAGGAAGCCACCACCACTATGAATAAAGTCTCTTTCTCTCTGTGTCTGCACCACTCCCTCAGGAGTCTACAGCCTACTCTGGCGGAAGGTGACAATTGTCTGATTCTAGACCACCTGTATGTACCCCAACCTGCCAATGTGTGAGGTGAGGGACTGTCTGCCACGCCTGC
Organism: Pteronotus mesoamericanus; assembly: GCF_021234165.1. Taxonomy (NCBI): domain Eukaryota; kingdom Metazoa; phylum Chordata; class Mammalia; order Chiroptera; family Mormoopidae; genus Pteronotus; species Pteronotus mesoamericanus. Next base: position 22,786,710 of record NW_026555065.1, read on the forward strand.
AGCTTCTTTGGCCCATAAGGAACCCCCTACCCCAACAGGAAGGGTGTTCACCAAACCACAATTCGTGTCTATTTCGGTGTAAAACCGACACAGATTTTCTTTAACCTGTTTCTGAACCTTCAGCTACCTGATTTTTGTCACAAACGAGACTGAGTGAGAGGATGTTTGGGTCAGAGAGAGAAGTCAATCCTCACTATAGGAAAAGCAAGGACAGGCAGGTTCTTCTGGAGGGTGGTTCTAAGGTGTCTTCCTAGGGAACCCTCCTTCATCTGCTGGGGATCTACGACTGGGATCTGGGGATCTGGCCCACAAGTTGGTCTTGGATGACAGAACCACTCACTGTTACCTTGGGAGACAGCTTGTTCTGGCCTCACAGGGACAGAGCTCCGAGTGAAATCTTGACTCTGAATCTTCATGCCACCGTGTGACCCTTTCAATAGGCCTTTGCTTTTTCTCTGTTCTCAACCAGCTGCTGACAGCAATGAAAGTGACCTGGGGCCCCCTTTCCGAGAACTGCCTTTGTCCTGCTCACCCCTAGGGAATCAGGGAGTGGGGCAGAATAGAGAAGTGAACCACGTGCCCTGAGAGTACACCGACAGGCGTGGTGATGATAAATAATGCATTTGGGCGATAACTACTACTTTTGGGCGGTGGTTTTGTGGGCGAGGGTTGAGTAAAAGGCTCGGGGACTGGTGCACAGGGGGCTTCAGCATTGCTGAACATTTGCATTTCTTAACTAAAATGTGTCTGTGTCCAGTTTGCTTGTTCCACTCCTCCCCTTACACCTGCTCTTCAAATTTCATGGAAGCTTGAGTGCACGGACCCCCTTTATTTCTGTCTAGTGGACCACTGTCCTCTAGATGTGCTCTCATCCATCTTAGCTCCCTAGCTCCCAATATCCCTAGATGGGTGTTAATGTCTTTGTATTTGTGCTGCAGGATGTACCCACAGGCTCTTGTGTATTGCTTTGTTTTTTAGCATTTTACCTGAATGTTACCACACTGCCCGTATCCTTTTAAAATTGATTTTTTCACTCACGAGTTTTTCAGAGATTGGCCTATTTTGACAAGTGAAAATCTAGTTCGTCTGTTATATATAAATAAACTAGACTTAAATTTTTTAAAGAATCCGAAGCGAACAAGGCCAAGTGTCATAATTTATTAAAGTTACCTGGTGAGTATATCAACATTCATGTTATGATTATCTGGACTTTAGGTGTTTGGAAGTTTTCAAAATATAAAATAAGGGACACAAGGACTAAAGCAGGAGTCGAGGAAGGTGCCATCCAAGCTCTGATTCCACAGCTACCGGTAATCAGGCTGAGATTAAAAATAAACCTTGTCCAACTGGCCTCCCCTTGTTTGCTTTTCACGGGACTCTGCTCCCTGGGGAAATGCCTGAAGTCTTGACCGCAGGCTGAGCGGAGTGTTGACTTAACTGCATGATTTGAAGCATATTGGTATGTGGCCAAAACAAACTAAACAGAATTGGTGGTGAGCCTAGCCATTTTAAAGAAGAAATTGGCAAGAGATCATTTCATAGAATGGCTGTGAGACAAAATTTTTAAAAATATTTACAACATCCTTAAGATATAAATAGTCCAAATGATAAATATCGGTCACATTTGCAGCCAGCCTAACCTTTGACCTCCTTAACACTCTTAAAAACTTGGGTTTAGAGGAGACAGTTCTTCTTTTGCTGTGCTCACTGGGTGCCCAGTGGTGCTCCAAGTGGCTTCCAGGTTTTCTTCCTTCTCCATCTCTGATACTTTCAGAAAAGTGAGACTCTGATAGAAGTAAGAATGGCCTGTGGTTTTATAGAGCCACCGATTATCTTTTCCATTGATCCAAAGGACAGTGGTAGGTGAAATAAGAGACTTGTGAGGACTAAATGAAATTATAGATACAGAAGCAAACAATGCCCAAACTGACCGTGAGCCCCTTTCTATTCCCTGTTTCTTCCCACAGAGGGACTCCTAGGAACCCCAACATTAACTAGATCCATCCAATCCAGGGGACCCCGTTTGAAGTGATTTTCAGGTCACAAGGACCCCACAGCCTCCAGCTTGGAGACAGGCTCTCTCCCTGGCCACTGCTGGAAACCAGTGATTCCCAGGCCCTCTCGTTAAACCTGCCTCCCACACGCAGCAGTGGCTGTACTGACATGCTCCTCTCTCTACCTAGGGTACGACTTCTGCCAGGTCCTGCAGTGGTTCGCTGAGCGGGTTGACAGGATCATCCTGCTCTTTGATGCTCACAAACTGGACATCTCAGACGAGTTCTCAGAGGCCATCAAGGCCTTCCGAGGCCAGGATGACAAGATCCGCGTGGTGCTGAACAAGGCCGACCAAGTGGACACGCAGCAGCTGATGCGTGTCTATGGGGCCCTCATGTGGTCCCTGGGCAAGGTCATCAACACGCCCGAGGTGCTGCGCGTCTATATCGGCTCCTTCTGGGCACAGCCCCTGCAGAACACTGACAACCGCAGGCTCTTTGAGGCTGAGGCCCAGGACCTCTTCAGAGATATACAGAGCCTCCCCCAGAAGGCAGCAGTGCGCAAACTCAACGACCTCATCAAGCGAGCCAGACTGGCCAAGGTAAGCCAGCACATGCCCCGGGGCGGCGGACTCAGGCAGGGGACACGTCCCACACTCTCCTCTCTAAGAGAAAGCAGGTGGGACACGCCCCATGCCAGGAGACATAGGAAACAGAAACTGTCATAGGTTAGAAGAGAGCCTGTGTCCTTGAGATCAGTGTCCAGGTTTAGATTCTGGCTCCTAGCTCCCTGACCTTGGGCAAATGGCTTAACTTTCCAAACCCTGTTTTCTGATCTGTAAAATGAAGATAGGAAGAGCACGCCACATGGTGCTTGTGAGGATTCAGGGTAACAGGGCTTGCAAAGCACTTGGTACAGCACCTGGCACACGGCGAGGGAAGGGATCAGTGCACTTTCTACCTGGAAGCTACTGTTAAGTTAGGACAGAGATTTTCAACCTTTTTCACCTCATGGTGCATGTAAACTAATTACTAAAATTCTGTGGCACACCAAAAACTATATTTTTTGCCAATCAGACAAAAAAAAAATCAGTGTAATTTTGATTCATTCACACTGGATGGCTATTGTCGTGTTGGCTGTTGTTATATTTTTATTTGACAATCTAAGGGGAAAAAGGTAAGTACTCCTGAGTAAATAGTCAGGTGTTGCATGTTTTAAAAATTCTTGCAGCACATCGGTTGGAAAACACTGTTAGGACAATGGAAACATAACCAGCAGAACTGGGGAGAGGTGGTGTAGATGGGACTAGTGCCGTACTGAGAGGCCACCGCTAGTCACCCTGTGCCTGTGACATAGAACCTGAAGTCACTGCCTGGACCCAGAGGAACCCTAGAAGGAAGGTCGGCTCAGTCTAACCTAGCCAGCTTCCGGGTCATACCCTCCCTGTCCCCATTCTTGGCTGTGCCTGTGAGCGTGTGTACAGCGGCCCTGGCTCCCCCACCTGTCGCTGAGCCTCTGAGCAGCCCCAGGAGGGTGTGCCTGACGGGCTGAGTGGTAGCCTGACTGCCTGCAAGTAAGTAAAGTCAATTCTGTCACATCTCTGAGGAGAGAAAAGCATGAAGCCCCTCTAAGAAAAAGTATAGGAGAAATTCTTTTAAATATGTGTGCATTTCATAAAATCTTTGTCCTTAGTGCTGAAAATGCCTCCAGGGTTTTAGTCCCAGAGACCATCAGAAGCACCCAGGAGCATTAACCAATGTAAATTCCCAGACCCTACGCCAGAGCTTCTGATTCAGGGCAGGGAGGTGGAGGGAGGGCTGCACGCACGTGTGCGTGCATGTGTGTGTGTGTGTGTGTGTGTGTAAAGCTCCCTAGGTGATGAGCAACTGGGTTTCTGAACCAGACGTCTTTCCTGATTCCCCAATCTCCCTAATTTTACAAGGGCAAGGCACAGTAAGTGGTTTCTCCAGGGTCCCTAACCCATTAGTGACAACGCCAGGACCAACAGACAGCCCCCCTGTTCCTTATTCTAGCCTTCTGCTTTGGCCTCATCACTTCAGTCAACAGTCCACAGGCCTGCCTCTCCCGCGCCACTGGTACCCTGGTCCAGAGGCAAGGTCAGCTCATTCCCCTTGTCTTCTAGAGGCAAAGAACCTGTCCCCTCCCACATCCTCTGGCTGCACACAGGGTGGCTTCTGGTGTGGCTTTGGGGTATGCATACCTCCACTCCTTTGCCTCATTCAGCCGACAGTTGCTCAGAGCCGCCGGGCCAGGGCTGGAGAGCCGAGTCAGGTGGGGGAGGGTGGCAGCCAACCCGTTACAGAATAGCGAGCTGTGTGCTGCGGGGGTGAGGACACTGTCCTCTGAGGAGGGCCCTGGCCAGGGAAGGCAGGAGGGTTCACTGAGGGCGACCAGCCTTCTGACACCGCCTCATCTGATCGCTCCTCAGCAGCCTCTCTTCACGGCGGTGTGCTCGCACAGCAGCATCTCTCCTGGGTCAATGAAGGGCGTCCCTGGCTGCCGCGCCCCACGTACAGCAGTACCCCTGTCAGCTCCTGTCCTCTCCCCAGCTCCGTCCCTGTGCAGGCTCATGCCCTCCTCCCCTCTCGCTCAGCTAGTCTGTGGTCACTGGTTCTCCTGTGAGTCACTGCTATGGAGTCTTTCTTCCTGCTACAAGCGGCTTCCTTTCTGGAACTACAGCCACTTTTATTCCAGTTCTGCAAACCCAGTTTGTCAGTCCATGTACTTGCAGCTCCCCTGAAATGATTTGTCTCTCCTGCTTGCTCTGGGCCTAATGCTTAGTGGCAGGAAGCCTGATTCTGTCCATTTGGTGACCCGTTGGCATGTGGTATTTCTTTTCTGCAGCTGATACAGCTGAACTTAACCTTCAGGGCCCACATTGCCCAACATTGTCTTATAACCAAGGCTGGTAAATCATGTCATAGCCTTTGCAGATTTCAGAATCTTTTGGAATTACTCTTAAATGCACATGGACATATTTAATTCACTTATTGTTGAGATCCTAGTGACTGCAAACGCAGCTGTATTCAGTCATACAAAGGAAAAAAGAGCCGAGGGCTCACTCACTGGGAGTGCCATGGGCGTGGGACTTTCTGCCGTCCTTGAGCCTTGGGCCCTCCGAGTGGGCCAGCTCGGCCTGGGTCTGGAGAGGCCCAGCGTATGGCCCCGGACAGACACAGGAACAATGAAGGCCCTGTGTGGACAGGGGCAGGGGGCGGTCAACTTGCTGAGCTTACTTCTAGGAAAAAAGCTTGTCATTTTTGTTTTCTCCCTGAGAATTGTTCCTTTTCATTAAAAAATATGCTTGAAGTACAGAAGTTCCAGCCTGAGCTTCTCAGTGCCTGCGTGCTCCCAGGACAGCACCATGCTGTGCGGGGGCCAGGAGACAGCCTCGGGCGGGCAAGGGTAAGAAGGAGAACTCAGCACAGTGCCCTTCGATGCCATCACTTTACCATCTGCAGTGTCATGGCCATTTGTGAACTAGTTGTTGCTTAAATGGATAAGGAGCCTCCTGCATTTTTCTCTTTGCTGTATTTATTTCTTAAAAATGTTCTTTGATTTTGGTATATTAATCTTTATTTCTCTTGGCCCAGTTTTCCTTTTGCAAGTCAACCCTTTCTAAGGGCCTGCAGCATTCCAGAAGCATTATGGTTTGCATTACTGTGTTATTTTGTCTGATCCAGTCAATAACTGCACAGAGTTGGGCACTGTCTTCATTTCTCTCACAAGGGAACTGAAGCTCAGAAAGGTGGCACAAGGCTTCCCAGCCTGTAAGTCACAAAATTTAGAATCATACCTCAGTCGGTTTAACTGCTGGGCCTGGAAAGCGTTCGCCCGAAATCCAGGGTGGACGGCATCTATTGCTCCTTCCTATGTGTATCTTTGCTTTCCGCTTTAATCTGCCATTCTTTTTTTTCCATAAAATTCTCTATCCACAGAAACCATACAAAAGTTCAGAGGTTTATCGAGCTGACACTTCGAAAACCTGCAAAGGATGTGTTTTCAGATGTCGCCTAGGAGGTGTCAGATCTGAGTTGGGGTATGGAGTGTGTCTATTTATAGAACACCACAGTCAGGCAGATTCATGACCCATCCAGAAATAAAACAAGTGGGGTAACGTCCTGCCGGTGCTACATTAATCAAACTCTTGGTGTCATAAAGATGATACTTTAATAATATGACAAATGCCACTCTTACCAAAGAGCTCTTTAAATGTAATGATTTTCTGATTTTTTCTATTTATATATTTTTTCACAGCTCTCTATTTTAAATGACAGGAAACCTTTGGAGTGGGTTTTTAGTTAGCCTCAAAGAATGAATCTTCGGATGTCAGTAGACCTCACTCTTTGAAGAGTATTCACAGTCTAAGATGCCAGTCAGGGTTTGTTTCATGATTCTTTAAAGTAAACTATTTGGGGAAAGATCCAATAAGTAGTTTAGAAAATATAATTTAGTTGAATTCAGCTATAAATAAAATAACCAAATTAAAGAAATGGTAGTGTTTTATGGGATAAATACACAAAAGTAAAAATTGAGGCCAGTTCTCTCTCAGAGCTCACCCTTTTTAAACACATTGTCCAAGAATAGGAAAGGTTCCCTCCTATTTGGAGATCTTTGCTCAACAAAAAATGAGCCAACATTTTGAGGAAGAAACAACTAAAAATGAGAAGGAAAGGGAGAGGTCAGTGATTTTCAGGGTTCACTGTAGTTTTGTGGCATTTAATTTCATCTTCAAAACATGTTCCCTTCTTGGTCACGTGTACCGTGCGGAGCCCAGCTTTCTGGTGTCTGCACTGTCACTTCCTTCTGTGGAGAAATGAGGTTAAGGTGTGCACGGGTCTTTCCACAGTAGCTGATGAGGACGAGTCCGCCATGAGGCTTCTAAAAATAACTCAGTCGGCAGTCCTGAGCTGCTGTGGATGTGTGTGTCTGTGCTTGAGCCTGTGTAGGGAAGCCTGTTTATTTGAAGGTTGACCTCAGATGACTGAGTGGGTCCCCTCCAGTCCCCGTTAAGCTGTTCAGAATCCAGTGGCTGTCAGTGCCAGCTGTGACTTCAACAGACCAGCAAAACCTCACTCAAGTAGAAGCCTATCAGCTGCTTTTCTCTGCCTTGCACAGTCTCACACTCTGCTTCTCTTGGGTCTTTATGAACTGAATTTCTATATCATCATAAATCCACTTTAAAAATGCACTGATCCCCTGATGTTAAGTGCTCTTTGCAAGATTCCAGCTGGGCCTACAAAGATGCAGGTCTCCAACAGGCTGTTAGGCTTGCAGAGTGTAGAATCATATTTTCCCAGACTGACCCCCCCACCCCGAGCTGCTCCCCAGTATTCAGATTCCATGAGCATTTCCACTTCTACTCACCATGAGCACTGGATGCTTCTAGTACTCACAGCCAGGGTTGCCCTCCGAGTCTAGAGTGGACATGTCCAGTATCACTCTGAGTACATCCTTCCCAGTCCTAGGTATATAGAAACACTTGTCACAGGACACAATTGATGCAGTTGTGACAGAGTCGATATGTGAACTATCTGTCAATTCATGTTCATTTAAAGGGAGGACATCTCTTTCTGCTCATTGAGTTATTAGCCCAGAGAAAAAATTGACATTCCGGGCTTTTTCAGTTTAATACAACGGAATGGGCAAATTGGACAAGATAAGAATGTTTAAAAAGCGCCCAAGGTGCAAAGTCCTTCACTTGTGAATGAAGCACTTGGGACTTAAATTCATATGTTACTATTCAAATATGGAGAGGTTATTAATTAGTCAGTAAGGACTAAATAGCCATGAGTCTTCTGGCATTATCCTTCCAGCTACTGGTCTTTGACCATTAGTCAATAAAATGTGACATTTTTACTCCTCTGTCTAGTGGACATAGTGCATTCAAATCCATATCCTCTTGATTTTAACCCTCCCTGTGAGGTAAGGGTTGTAATTTCCAAATTGCAAATGAGCAAGCTGAGGCTGGGGATTAGACAACCCTCCTCAAGTTGCTCAGTGAGTGGGCAGAGGCGACAGGGCCTGACCCTCGCCTTCCAATTCCAGGTCTTGTCCTGCCTCCCCCTCTTCTCCCTCTGCTCCCTCTTCTCTTTCCCATTTCTCTTCTTCTCAATGAGTTTTCTCTCATTATGAAGAATAAAAGGTGTTAGACTGTTTCCACCTCCTTCCACAGGACCGTCGCCTCATCTGGCTCTCTATCCAGCATTTATTTGGAGAGACACCTTTGACGCATAAGGACTTTTGTTGACGTTGACATTGGGGATTTCAGGCATGCCAGCTGTGCTCTCTGTTTACCAGGAGTCCTTAGAAAATGACAAGGTGCCATCCTGCCAGAAGATTGCAGTCTTTACCCACATCGTGTTCACAGTGTTGTGTGTCATAGTGTATTCGTTCCTTGTGTGTGTAAGGGTAGAGTATGTGACCTTCCAAAGCTTCCCTAGCAGTTAGGAACAATCAGAAGCCAACCTCAAAGTTTTCCACAGTTTTCTATAGGATGCAGTTCATTTTGAATTTCAGATTTCCAGCAGCTTCAGTAAGGTTTTAATTTATTCTCACAGACAGCAATTCTGTAAGGACAGGGCTGAGGCAGTTGAATGGTAGTGTCTACACCCTCTAACTAGCTGTATGACCTTGAGTAAGTCATATGAATTTCCTGGAATCTGCTGTTCACCTAGACACAGGGGCTCCTTACCAGATTTAATATGCCATGATTCTAAGGATTATAATTTACCTTGTAACTTGATCAGCTTTTTTTTTTTTAAGATTTTATTTTATTATTTTTAGAGAGAAAGGAAGGGAAGGAGAAAGAGATGGGGAGAAATACCAGTGTGTGGTTGCCTCTCAAGTGCCCCCTACTGGGGACCTGGCCCTCAACCCAGGCATGTGCCCTGACTGGGAACTGAACCGATGACCCTTCAGTTTGCAGGCCGGCACTCAATCCACTGAGCAACACCAGCCAGGGCTGATAAGCTTCTTCGATGCGGAGCCCATTCTTGGAATATGACCCTGCATTATTGCCTCAGGATGCCCAGGGAAGGGCAGGAGAGGGGTGGCCATGCAGAGATGGCACAATTGGAAACTTCCACAAAACAGGCCAGTGGAGCTTCCTGGAAGTGGAGGCTGAGGTTGAGAGCATGAGTAGGTCACCTGAGGGTCATGACTCAGGCAGCAGCACGCAGGTGGGAGGAAGAGGAGGGAGTCAGGGATTGACACAAAAACTGCCCCAGTTATGACAGAACCCTGGAGGCCTGGTGTCCAAAGGTGTCTCGTTATTCAGCAGCTTCAGTCATCAGCCACTGAACACCATGAGGGCTGAGGTCAGGGAGCAGGTGCCAGGCGGTGGGTAGAGAGCTGTGGTAGGTGCACATCACCTGCAGTTCAGCCCAGGTACAGCAGACCCCTGGGTACCAGGAAGTGCTCAGGAACAGGGTACCAACCCTAGAAGGCCAGGGGCTGGGTAGGGAGTCAGCGTTCCCTGAGCGGGGGCCTGGAAACTCTGCGATGCACAACAGTAGATGGTGAGGAGGTCTTAGGGAACCCTGCAGGGGCCTGGCAGCTGCCCCAGGCCTGAGCTCGTCAGGGGTAGGGGCGGGGGAGGTGTTGGTGAGAAGCTGTTGTAGATGGGAGACTGAGCAGCCATGGAACTTCCTACTTGCGCTGGGGCTGGCTCCAGAGCGGGTCAGGTCTGGGCGTGGAAGGGAGCTGTATCCACAGGTTCAGTCCAGAGGCTCCAGGAGGGCTGAGGCCGAGGAAATGAGGCAAGGACCCCCGGTGAGCAGCTGGTTCTCCCTGATTAAATATGGCAGCCCCTCCAAGTCCTTCAGGGCCACCCAGAGCCCTCCCCAGCCACATCCATACGAAGTCAGGCCTCTCTCTCCAAGGCAAGGAAATGACTAGTCTTACCACTTATTCATCATATCCTCAGGAGTGTAGTTAAAGCCCATTACTCTAAATAAAGGATTCCCAAACTTTTGGTTTCTCTATCTCAAAGAATCATGTAAATGTTATAAATTGTTTTAATTTGAAAAATAAGTAGAGAGACAAGTTTACTAGTGACAGAAAGTTTAGAATCAACTCTCCCAAACTATATGTATAGCAAGAGCCAGGCAGCACAATGTGTGCTTATGTAAAAATGACCTTTATGGGAATGGAAAAGCTGGCACTGTCTGGTCCGAGCAAGCCAGTGTTTGCCCTCTGCACTTATTTTTGTGTTCAAGTCCTAGCAGAACGGCGTGGCTGTGCCCAGTGTGTATCTATGCACAGAGGCCCTCAGCTGAACTGTGGGATGTATCTGCGTAACCCCTTTATTTAATTTCCACTCTTCCACAAGATTATAGTACAAGTCTGTTTTCTTTAATAGGATTTTCCTTAGTTACATAGTCATTTTTGTTCTGTAATCACTGCTCTGTTTTTCATCCTTTCTTGTTTTAGTTATTCTCTTGACTTCTAAATCACCCTGTAGAATTCTCGATACACAAAGAGAACTTCTGTAACGAACACTTCTTAAGGTCCTAAAGTTGGAAAATCTGGAAGTGTGCGATGTTAAGGAAGGTGGTGACATAGGCCAAGCAGGACTTGCCGCCCCCTGGGTTCTAGTTGGGCCTGCTGCCCGCTTGTGATCAGGGTTTCTGGGGGTCCCTCCCCCTGAGAGAGCTTCTGCTGTCCATCCGGGGCCCAGGCAGCTCATCCCGTGCAAAAGTGACCTCAGTGCCACTGGTGGAGATCTCGGGCTTTCCACTGTTCACAGGAAGGTTACGGGAATTCTCATGTGACTGCTCACTGGGCACACGTTTCCGTGCAACCAGCCGCTGACATCAGCTCCAGTTTCATTTCCTGCTGTTCCTGGGCACTGGCCCCGGTGGAACTCCCTTTAGGTCTTCTGGTTAATCACCAGAACTAAGATCTTTCCCACCCCCACCCCGCCCATCCTGCTGACTCCCCACAGACACAGAAGAGGCACCACTGACCTGTCGCCACAGGACGACTCCAAGTCAGCCGCCCTTCCTCGGGGATGCGGCTTAGGACAGGGCTCCAGGGGAAATCTGTGCAACCCGGCCTTGCCACCACCCCTTACCCAGCCAGGCCTCATCAGCCTGCCTGGAAAGCCGGGAGCTGAAGGCATTATTCCTGCCTCTCTGCTCGGCCAGAATCATTATTAGCACAGTACTAGGGTAGCGGTGTCGTTCCACAGCCTCCATCAGCTCCTAGCTCCCCAAGCAGAGCCTTCCCCCACCCAAGCCTGCGCTGCTGCCTCGTACTCGGCACTGCCCAGGTGTGGCCCAGCGTGGTACCTCCACACCGCCATCCACGCGTGGCCCTCCCCTCCCCCACACATCCTACCTGTTCTTTAGGGCCCAACTCCAACATCGCCTCTTCCCTGGATCTGCCCTCCCACAGCCCTTATCTGCCACAGTCCACATCCCGAGGTCTTTTCCCAACTCTTTCCCCTCCCGACCCTTAATGGGAGGGGTTTTCTCTGCTCACTTTTCCCGAGTGCTCTCATCTACTCCTGTGGCCCTGGCACCACCCCTACTCCAGCCCTCTCCCAAGCTCTGGCCCTCCCTTCCAGCCACCCTGAGCCCGCTCCCCCTCTGTACCTCATAGACTTCGCATTCCCCATGTCCAGAGCCAGACCGATGATTCCCCCCATCCGCTCCCCCAGGCCTTGCCCTCCTCCTGTCCCGAGGGCCATGGCTCCGCAGGGGCGCCTGCTGTGTGTTTCCATGCATGTAAGATGCCACCTTGTTTATCCTTCTGGTGCACTTGTAAATGCCACATCCTCACTGACACATACCCCTACAGGTACACGCCTATATCATCAGCCACCTGAAGAAGGAGATGCCGAGTGTTTTTGGGAAGGAAAACAAGAAAAGAGAGCTCATCAGCCGGTTGCCAGAAATCTACATTCAGCTGCAGCGAGAATACCAGATTTCTGCAGGGGACTTCCCAGAGGTCAAGGCAATGCAGGTACAGAGCCCGTCACAGTGGCATGGACAGGGCGGACGGGCACCGCCACCTTGCCGGCTGGTCGCTGGGCAAGCATGGTTTCATGGTTTAGGACGGGGGAGGATGCAATGAAGTCATCTTCCTGATGGTGACCCGTGACAGCGGGCTGCAGTGAATAGGGCGGAAGTTGCCTGCCTCCTGGAACACTGAAACAAGAAGGGACACATTTCATGAAGTTAATTAAGCTCATGTGAAAAAAATTATATGAGCCATCCTCTCAGGCTCTGTTCCAGATCATTTTGATGTTGGGGTGATGCCTGCTTTTTGGAATCCCAGAACCTTAAGGGAATTAGAGCTGGGAGTGACCCTGGAGGCCCCCAGGCTGCCCCCGCAGGCCGGCCCTGCGCTGTGGGATTATGTGCTCAGGCAGCATCGGTGCTGCAGGCTCAGATCAGTCGGAGGCCGTGGACACGGCTAGACAACACTGGGACACAGTGCCCACTGAGGGCTTTGCCTAAATGTCCATGTAGGGCAGCCTTAGGCCAGATTTCAGGGTCTCCCTGAGTTATGTGTGGGCAGCCCCAGATGAGCCCAAGTGGGAGCTGCGTTCCGCCGCCCTGGCCTGACCAGTGTGCCCACCACCCCGCAGTGGTGTTGGATGAACACATCAATGCTGAGCACACCCTTCCGAGCGAGGCAGACAGGTCCTCGCGTTGGACAAGAAAATCATCCTCACACAGCCAGACTGACCACCTTCTTGCCCAGGGCAGGACCTGCCTACACTGGGGCCACAGGCCTCTGGGGGGCGAGCGATGCCCCCACAGGGCTGCAGCCGGTGACGTGAGCCGGGGAGGCCGGCCGGGCGGACAGGACCTGTGCCGCCCGCTCTGGCTACCTCTTATTTCCTCATGTTTGATAGAGAGGTGGGTTCCTAGAAGTGTGTCTCTATGAGGAAGAAATCAATTGTACAAGCAAAGTGAGAACTTGTGGGGGGCCATGGTGGGGGCAGACTGGAGGTTCGAGCCTCCCCCCCCCCCCCCAGGAAGGCCCTGTTCTGCCTGGTGGTCGCTGCCCTGCTGGAGTGCAGGCCTGGAAACCTCTAAAGTCCCCTGGTTTTCACATTTTGGCTCAACCTTTCAAAGAATACTACATAGGCCAAACAGGGCACGCCACACGCTGGCGGCGCCCGGAGCCGCAGGGGAAGACAGCACTGACGTGAGAGTGCAGTTTAAAGCACGCAGCCGGCCGGCTGGGCCCGTGAGCTGCCTGCCTGCCTCGGAAGGGGAGAGACAGACAGGGGGCAGGTACCAACAGGCAGCTGGAGGGGACATGTCCATTAATGTAAACTTCATATAAGTACCCCCTCTAAGAGGAGTGGGTTGTACTTACTGTTACAATGGCAGGGCCCAGGGCGAGTGTCTCTGGTATACGTGACCTGGTCAAAATGGCTTAGCCGGCTTCAGGATAAGTACAGAAACACCTGTGTTCTCTCATAAACGAGTGTTCCTGTGCTTAGGAGATGAATTGCTTTTCTTTTTTTTTTCCTAGTCACAAGTTGGCTAATTTGAGGAGCCTCTTGGAGCATCTTCCTGAGCAGATTCCACTTTAATGCCCTTGGTTTATGCCCTGCATTCCATGACCAAACTGGGGACACCTGTTTCCCGGCGTCCTTTAGAGATTTTCAAAGGGGAATTGGTTTCTCGAAGGAACTGAAAACCATGCCCAGCATGGCCTAGTGGGGCTCCGGTGGCTCATTAACCTGCTGAGGCTGCCACCGTGCCCTGCCCACAGGTCAGTGCTGTCCCCCAGACCTGAGGCACCACCGCGCCCACGCGGGGCTGCTACACGCCTTCCCCCAGGGCCTTCCCCCGCTTCCCCAGCGAGCTCCCCTGACATAGGGAGCACACTGTGACCAGAGCCACTGGTGACCACGTTAGCCTGGGCCTGGCCGGGTCAGAGGACACCAAAGGTGGGGCGGAAGGACAGCCCCTGGAGAAGAAAACAAGGGAGCCGTGTGCCCCCTCACTGTGGGCTCAGGAGCAGGCACAACCCTGTTTGCTGGATGACACTGGAAGCCCGGTGTCATCCACTGGAAACCCGGTGGGTCAGTCCCCACACCAGGTTCCTTAGCACATTCAGTGGACACCTGAGTGCCCTAGGACTGGGACCGAGGAGTTCCACCTGACAGATGCCCCGTTCGCCTGTGTTCACTCATTCACGCACCCCAGAAAGACTAATTAGGCCTACCGTGGTCTGGCAGTAGTCCAGGCCCCAGAATAAATCAATGAACAAAAAGAAACTAATGGCAAAAATCTCTGCCCCAATGGGGTATATGTTGTGGATTATGGTCTTTGCCACTATGACTGTGGTTGGCAATGAAGCTTTGGGCAGCAAAGCTTGTTGTTGGGACACGTGCTCCTTGGTACCGCAGAGCACTGCTGTGCTTCAGTCTCATTAATTAACGTACTCATTGCCTGTGACTTCGGGACTCCCTTCCTCATAAAGCTGAGCCTCCGCGGGGCAGCGGCCCTGTCCTCTTCCCTGCCGTATCCCCAGCACCTCAATGAATATGTTTTGAATGAGTTTGTTCTTAAGTTAGTATATATTTCTGTCAATGAAAGAAAGTCCAAGCCTATAGGAAAAAAAATTTTGAGAGTTTATTTGAGAAAAAAAAACTGAGGACCAGCCAGAAGCAAAATCTCAACAGATTGAGAAAATGCGCCAAAGAATGGCAGTTTTACAATTCTTTTTATACACTTAGAATCAAAGGAGAAAATGTAAGGAAGGTTCTATGAAATCCATTCTGGTAGACTAAGGAGACAGGAGAAAGCAAAGCGGGGCAATCTCTAGGACTGGATAAAAAGGAAAGTAGACACATATTTGTTTTCCATTAGTAGGTACAGGACACTGAACGTCCCAGTACATAGGGAAGGTCAGGGACAACGAGGTAACCATAGGAGTTGCTGGCAGCCCCCGCCTGGTGCAGGTGGCTGTGCCTCCTCCGAGGGGCGTACGAAGACAGTTACTGACGTTCTAAAGGCATATTATCCCAGCGCACAAAACGATGGACAGGGCTCCCGTAAGGCACAAAATTAACCTTTTCTTAAGGAATCTGCAGGCCCGGATTGTGACTACGCACTAGATGTCCTGTGAGTTCCTCTTGGCCACTGAGCTTGTCGGGTTTGCTACAGAGCCCCTCTCTTCCGTTCACATGCACATCCCAGCAGGCTCCAGGGCAGTGACTCCCTCAGACCCTGGTCCAGCCCTGATTCTGACTCTCACGGGCCTTAGAGACCAGCAGTTTCCAGAGCAAACCCCTGGGAACCAGAAGAGGCTTCTCCCTTGGGAAACTAGCAGGGCCCTGATCACACCGCTCCCGTCCCTTCAGGGGCTCCCCGGAGAACAAGACAGGCCCGGAGCCTGTAAGGTGTGCTCACAATCACCTGGTACTCCAGGCTGGTTTATTGTCACCCAGGAAGCGGGTGGGGGTGGGAGTCGGGGTCACGGTGTAGGTCAGGGCCTCTGTCATCCCTGAGTCTGTTGATCATCTGACTTCCTCTAAACACAGGCATTTGACCTCACTTCACCTGCATCTGGGATCGGGTCGGGTTAAACTTGGCAACGATTCATCATGATCTTTGCACCTCTCAGGGTCACTCGGAGAGCTCACCGGGGCCAGCTGTAAGTCTCTGTTCTCCCTGTGCTCTCACAGACCACACTGGCCTGGCTGACTCTTAGCCATAACGAGTTGAGTGTACTTTAAAGGCTTTTGCCTCGTGCCGGGAGATACCTGTGACCTGCTGGTAAAACTCCCTGTGTCCACCCTGTCCTTTTGGGATGGAGCCTGATTTGCCACACTGATGTGTCCATACTGGAAAACAAGGAGAACACTAGCAAGGCTCCCTTTAGTGCTGACTCGGTAGTCCTCCAAGGAGAATTTGGCCCCCATAGCTGAGGATTTGGCAGCATTTCAGCAGCAGAGGGCAGCAGAGCCACCCCCCAGCTGCCCAGACCCTCCCTGGATTTGAAAACTGCTTCTGGTGAATCTTTGGAGTCAGCAAGAGACAGCCCTTGGAGACTGGGCCCGTAATTGACCTTTGAGTTTTGGGATCCCGGGTTGGTGGCTTTTACAGATGCAATTGTTGATGAGTAAATCTTTAAATTCTCAGGGTATATTCATCCCATTGAAAAGATTTCTGTTTTGGAGCCGCCCTGGTGGAGGACAGGGAGGGCAGTGGTTTACTTTGTGCCCCGCACTCCCTGGTCAGGCCTGGGGCGTCGGGGAGCGCAGGAATGGGCATGCGGAGTGTATTTCCTCTGTGCCCTCCAGGGCGGAAATGACTGCAGCTGCTGCTTCCTGTCCACTCCTCCAAATATGTGGCCATTTCCCCTTGCCAGCTTTCCAGAGGTTGGCGGTCTGGACCCACGTCCCCTAGAGGAGAGTGGAAAGTTTGGGCGGACACCACAAGGGCCCTGTGTGTGCTCAGAGCCCAGGCTCGTTCATGAGGAAATCGGGTGCTTGTGCACCCAGGGGAAGCCAGCCTTGTTTACCCGGCAGCACTCGGATTTTTGTGTAGGCTGCCTGCTTTCCTCCTCCCACGCTTTCCCGTCTCAGTCCCCTTGGATGACTCAGCTGTTGGCAGCTGATGTTTGGTGCTGATGTTGGGGTGACATGCAGGTGTCCACAGTCTGTCCGTAAGGATGAAGGAATGCGTTCTAGAAACCCGGCCTGTACCGCCCGCTGCTCTAGGCCGAGGGCAGGCCACACACTGACGTCAGCCCAGCCCAGTGAGACTTGACAGCTGCCGAGTTTGTGGCTAACAAAGTATTGAAGGTGCCTCTCTGGACATGATGTCAGGCAGTTTAGCTTTCAGTTCTGTCCCCTCTGCCACCTAAAGCTAAAGGCTCTACTTCTAAATGAACAGCATAGAATGTCTGCCCTGCTGGTATGCCCTAGAGACCGCAATTTTGGTTCTCCATTGGAAACAACCTAAACATCATAAATGACAGTGGCTTATCTATAAATTTGGTATTATGTAACTATTAAGAATAAGGTTATGTATCAGGCCAATTCCTAGGTTCAGTGCAAGCCTGGCTAAGCATAGAAGGACTGCCCCAGAACAGAGCAATTCTGCAAAGACAGAGAGGTGGGATATTTTTTTGTTGGTTTTGGTTGGCTGGCTGGTTGGTTGGTTGGTCTTGGGGTTTTGTTTTTGTTTTTTTTTGTTTTAGCTCCTGACATTCAAGGAAATGACTGTCAAAACTCTAGCTGAACACAGACTGAGGAACAGATTTCAGTGAATACAGTCTTTGCAAAAAATAGTTTAGGAACATTACTAAAAAAGAATAAGTTTGTGTAAAAATTAATATGATGGAAAGATATAATACATTATTTCTTTTAAATGCAGGTTGTTAAACACTGTGGTCTTATTTCAGTTAAAATGTGTGTGTCTGTGTATGTTTTTATAAAAATGGCTATACCTCAAATATATTAGCAGGTTCTCCCTGGGTGACGGGATTGAAGTGATTTTTTATTTTTGTATACTGGTTTTTCCCCCCAAAATTTTAAAAATAAAAGTGTGATATTTATGATAACACAAAGCTTGCTTGCTTTCTAACTACCTACTATATCACTTGTACCCCAACAGTCAGGTCTAAAGGGGATGCAAAACCTCTCGAGGAGTCTCCCTGCCTCTTCCCCCGATAACTACACACCAGGCCCTCCAGAGTTGTCCCAGCTGCCATGCCTGGAATTTTTTTTTACAAAACTCTGTTGAAGACATTTTCCACTATATCTTTGAGGCCCCTCATAAAAAGACCTCAATATCTCTCACACTTCAGGACAAGAGAATGTTCGAGATGAACAGGTGGTTTCTCCCTTCAGACAAGGAGGGGGCGCGATCCTCCTCCCGCCGATCCCAGCCAGGGCAGCTGAGAAACAGCAGCTTTTCTTGTCTGATGTGCTCATTCCTGTCCTCTCCCTTTTAATTACTTGGCTTTTCCTTTTCTAATGACATCTATTTCGTGTTAACATTTTCACTATAAGCTAAGCCAACCCTTTTTGAAAGCAGACAAGAACAAAATACTTGTGTCCTTCCTCTACTAAAGCATAGGCTCCCTGAGAGACAGGCTCTGGCTGTGCATGTTTATATCTCTGGCCCCTAATACATGCCAGATGGGTGGATGGATGGATGGGTGGGTGGGTGGATAAGTGAGTAACCAAGGAGACCTGAGGTGGGAGGAACATTTCTACCCAGCCATTCTCAGAGCCTCTGTGGCATTGATGGTTGGCTCTAGTCCTGGCCGGACAATTGCCTTGTCTCTCTGGAACCTGTGCTCCCGCTGCTCTGCCTACTGATAGGCCAGTTCTCCTGGGAGGCGGGGCTGCAACCTGACCTGGCTTGACTGGTATCCTCAGCTTTGGCTGCATTCACACGCACCTTCCCCATCCCCGCTCTGCTCCCTCTTACCAGTTTCAACTTTTACCTGTTTATAACTTAAGTAACATTTGTAACATTTTCAAAGGTTGATTCAAAAACAACATCCTTAATTGTTTCACCTAAATAAGTCCCTCTGCCACAGCTTCATGTCATAGCACAAGGAACACTAGCCGAGGGGCAGGAGGCCTAGGCTCTTGTCTTGACTCCACCAGGACGCCCCAGGCGCTCCCTGTGAAGAACGGCTATTAATCTCATCCTTCTTTATTCCCAGCTCTGTTAAGATCGACTGAGGTATGTCGTAACAGAGAAAACAGTGACTCTCTAGAGGACTAAAAAAAGAAAAAGGCAGGGCGAGGGCATGTTGTCGTCTTAAAGCCCTAAGCGGTTGCTGCCAGTCATACAGCCACCAGCAGAGATGAGCTCCTGGAGCAAAAGGTGCATCCCATGCATCTATTTCTTGTTCCAAAAGCCACTCCTGTGTCTGGCAAGTGCTGGAAGAGAGAACTCTGGAACAGCCCCGAGTACAGAGTGGAGTGTCTGCTTCAAGGGGAAGTTCCTGTCCCTCAGCTACCCCCCCCCCCCCCCGTTATCCCCCTGAAGAGAGGGCATGTAACCAAGTCTGTGGTTTCTCCTTCTGCAGGAACAGCTCGAGAGCTATGACTTCACCAAATTCCACTCGCTGAAGCCCAAGCTGATCGAGGCTGTGGACAACATGCTGACCAACAAGATCTCGTCCCTGATGAGCCTCATCAGCCAGGAGGAGCTGAACATGCCCACACAGCTTGTGCAGGGCGGCGCCTTCGATGGCACCGCCGAGGGCCCCTTCAACCAGGGCTACGGGGAGGGCGCCAAGGAGGGCGCCGATGAGGAGGAATGGGTTGTGGCCAAAGACAAGCCCGTCTACGACGAGCTCTTCTATACACTGTCCCCTGTCAATGGCAAGATATCGGGCGTCAACGCCAAAAAGGAAATGGTGACCTCCAAGCTGCCCAACAGCGTCCTGGGCAAGATCTGGAAGCTGGCCGACTGTGACTGCGATGGCATGCTGGACGAGGAGGAGTTCGCGCTGGCCAAGCACCTCATCAAGATCAAGCTGGACGGCTACGAGCTGCCCAACAGCCTGCCCCCCCATCTGGTGCCCCCCTCTCACAGGAAGTCCTTTCAGAAGGCTGACTGAGGGGCAGGCCACCCACAGGGCAGGTGGTGTGGGGTGCGAATCCTGGGACTTGGGCCTGAGGCCCTTGCTGTCACTGACTCACTGAGTGACCCTGGGCAAGGCACCACCCTCTCTGTGCCTCAGTTTCCCCACCTGTAGAATGGACACCAGATGAGGTCCTTCCACCTCCCAAATTCCCTGAGTTTTTATTAAAATATTGGGGGTGGGGAGCAGATAAGGAGATTGTAGGGTGGAGAAGAAAGAGAAATTGACCAAAGAGTACTCAGAAGCCTGGAGAGACGCGAGTGTGGAGGCGGGCCGGCGGGAGCCCCCGGAGCTCGGGGTGGGAGCCGGGGGGTGGGTGCCGCTGCAGCAGGAGTCTGCCGGGCTCCCCTGGACCGCACATCACCGCGGGCCTGTTTGTCCCTCAGGGCAACCTGAGGGAGCAGAAAGGATGTTATTTATTTTGTTTCCTGCTATAGAATGCTATAGAATATATATATATATATATATATATATATATATATATACATATATATATATATAGCAGATAGGGTTTCTGTTCTCTCCAAACTCTTTACCAAAGAGAAGGTGATTGCTGCCCCAGGTTTGAAAGAGGGCAGCACGGAGTCTGCACGCGCCCCATGCCTCCCTCAGGCCCAAGCGGAGGGGCAGCCAGGCCGCAGAGAGCGTCCGTCCCAGCTCCCTGCTCACCGCCCCACCGCCCCGGGGTCTTCCCAGCAAAGTGGTATTTCATGAAGAATTGGGAATTAATAATTTATTAGTCCTGCCAAGATTTCTAGTATTCATTTCAAGTCATGTTGAAATCTGAAGATTAGCTTTTCTCACTGGTCTGTCCAATAATTTGTAGCGAAGTCTCTTTATTGTGCTTAAACTATAGTAAGGGAAAGAGGTAGTTCTCCCCAGTTGTCACTTACACTTGTTACCTGTCCCCAAGGCTCTTGGTCAATGGCAGGATTTAAACTCAGCAAAAGCATGTCCTGGTGAATGCAGCGTCCTGGGCCTGTGGACAGAGGGGAATGAGGATCCAGCCTGCCCTGAGCTGTCACGTAGAAGTCAGTCCACTAGCATTGGGCACTTTTTATTTTTTAAAAAAGGCATTTTAATGATGTCCAGTTTTGGTGCGGTTTTTTTCTTAAAGCATAAAAAACTTTATCTAGAAATACGATGGAATCTTTCGTATAAAACATTTTCTTCAAAAAAGCTGTGTGGTTCATATCACGAATGCCCCTCTACACTGGTTCCTGAGGGCTCTCTCCCAAGTCCCGGGTGTAGGCCCCTCAGAACCGTTCACTCCGATGCCTGCGTCAGAGGGGGTGGTCCGTGCTCACTCCCGCCCCATGGGCTCCAGCACTTTACCCGTGCGGTAAAGGAGAGGCGCACGACATAATGATGGCCGCCCGGCGTGGGGCCCTGCCGGCGCCAGAAATGAGTGAAATCAGAGCAGTCCCACCTGAGCCTTCCAAAAACCACTTTTTTTTTTTTTATGTTACCTGTGACATCAAGGTCAGAATTGTGGGCTCCAAAGAAATTTTTTACTTTAGAAAAGCGTGTATCCAGATGCCAGCCCTCACCCTCCCCTCTCTTGCTTTCTAAATACTTTTAAGGGAAATCAATGCATAGCATGGTTTTTATCCTTACTGAGCACTTTTAAATTAATTAGATATGGAGAAAGGAGACATTTACAACTCAGTCCTGGAACACGAGCAGGCGGTTCTGTGACGGCGGGAGGACTGCCCAAGTGTGTGAGCACAGTGGCGCCCACCGAAGGGCAAAACTGAGAGGCAAGGAGAGAGTTCATTTGTCCATAGGTTTAGCGATGCCAAACTTAGCTGATTTCCCATTCAGAATTATCTTGCTTCTTTAACTCTATTGAATTGTCATATATAAAGATAAATATATGCACATATATGTCACATGAATATGTATTTTTGACACTTGTCAACATGTACATATGTAGATATGGCCAAGTGTTGTCTATGTAGAGACATATAAGAAAACTGTTTTCAGGAGCCAATGACTGAGGTTTCTGGTTTCTCTGTGGAAGGAAACATGGTATTGGGATCCAACCCCTCGCCCCATGCCCTCAGCTGGTAGAACATCTGGCAGCCGAATCCTTTCCCTGCTGAGGAAAAAGGAAAAAAATCGGATGTTCACGTTTCTTAGTAAATTCTCTTACAACATGAAGTCATTGGAATTGATTGCAAAGAAAAACACTGGAAAACATAAGGGATGGCACCCAAGTGAGGACCCATGTCCTCCCAAGACTCCCACACAGTTCCTTTAGTCTGTGTCCAAAACACCCATTATCCCCACCCCAGCGTAGCAGGGCAGGGGGCAGCAAGATCTACCCTCCCACACCTACCCGACTGTCAAAGTACCCCCTCCCCACAGTGTTAACATGGTTGGGAGGGTGGAAGCAGGTAAACTCTAGCTCTAAAAATCTACCTTTCTGCTCTCCATGATTCCACAGAAGAAAATGTAGTTTCTACAAAGCACATGCTTGTCACATTACACAATCCTCTGGAGTTGAGGGGGAAAAATGAAAACTTGAGCTACCCATCCCGAAGCTGAGTTCCCAAATGTAAGCCTGCGAGTGAGGCTGAACCCCTCTGTAAAAACAGGCACTAAGACCCACCCAAACGCCCCAGCTCCACAGCGAAGGGCAGACGTCCAGCCTGCTTCAGCCTTCCCCAGCCCAGCATTGAAAATTGGTCCCTTTCTCCCCGTGCACTTGGTTAGGCCAAGGCAGGGTCCCTCCCCGTGGGGATAATCATTCAGTCGGTTGGCCTTCGCTTCTCCAGGGCTAGACTGGGTTCTCCTTGGAACACTTGCCAATATGCAGCAACGGCTTCTTTGGACTTGAGGCTATGGTTCCTCCCGCAGGATGGCGGGCCTTGAAGAGTTGAATTCTTATTCTATTATCATGGGACAAGGTGTCCAGGTGGGTCAGAGAGCATGAGAAGGGAAGCAAAATGCTCCTGTTCTCCCCGCAACCCCCGCCCCTGCACCACCTCACAGCAGGGGCTTTGGCAGAGCTCAGCCCGACCGCCTGGACCTCAGTCCTTCCCAGTGGCCTGCCGGCCCTCCCACGGAGCTGCCTCCCCGCCACACTGGGGAGGTCTTGTACCAGTCGTGCCTGGCATCCAGTACCCCGGACAAGTCGCCTTGACGATAAGGAGAGCATTTAACAGGCACTGTTCATTTCTGCCATGGAATGGGGCAGAAGAATAACATTTTTAGGGACAGATAACCACTGAGTATTCAGGTAAACATGGGCCTAATTTAAGAGTATGTCAGGTTATGTGTCAATCAGCCAATGCAGTTAATACACAACGCTTCTTTTTTTAATCTTTTTTTTTTTTTTTGTAATCTTGTTTAGAAGTGTCAACCAAAGAAGTCAGTCTACTGATTAATAAACTTCTGAAAAAAAAAATCACTACCTTTCCCTCCACTGGCTCTGGTTGCCCAGGGACTGCGTGCAGCCGTCTCTGAGGTAAAGCGGGGATCCCTGTCATCCATTCTGACGCCAGGCAGAGGAGTTAGGGGGTGGGGCGCCCTCTCTGCACACCATCCCTGTGACCCCCGACTTCCTGTGTCCTCTCTGGGTGGGAGACTCCCAAAATGGGGCTTCTTTATAAAGAAAGCAGCTCCATCCACTCGGGGCCAAGGCCGGGTGTGGGAGCAGGCCCCCAGGGGAAGCTACAGCCCCAACCGAGAGTGACCGAAGTCACAACTTAGAGGGGGCCTTGGAGGTGAGCCCTCCCGGGGATGGACCAGGGAGTCACTGAGCACTCTCAAAGGAGCAGTCCTGCCACGAGTCCCTCTCCCCATACAAAAAAGAAGGCGTAGTAGTGCTGGGGGGACCTGGCTGGCTGGGACTGCTCCTTCCTCTCGACGAACCTCACAGGTGTGGACCGCCCATAGCAGACTTCTGGGTATCCCCCCTGGCACTCTTCTACGTTTTGGTTTCCAGACCTAGAATCTCCTTTGCGGAGCACCCCCTATGTCCCCCCACCGCAGTCTGAGCCATGAGGTAGACCCCTACCCTCTCTTTCCAGGGTGGGCCCTGGTTGGCTTGAGCCACTTAGAGTATTTCATCCTGCTGGTCACAGAACTTGGCTCAGGAATGCACATGTAGTTCAATTCAAGTTGGTGAAAGCCGGGCCCCTCAGATTTCTGTTTCAACTCTTAGGAGACACGTTCTCTTCTCCAAACCATGCAAGGTAAAGGAGGAGCCTATTGGTACAACAATATGAGTGGCGTTGAAAGGGCACCCAGCACTGCTAGGGGCAGGGGGGTGAGGTGCAGAGGGAATCCAGACCTGGGGTGGCATCATTTGAGCTGCTGGATCAAATGTCCCCTAGAGTCCTCCTGCCACACTCTTCAGTTATGTGGGCCAATACATTTTCTTTATATTGTTTAAACCCATTTGACTTGAGCTTTCATTTACTTGCAAAGCAAATAACCCAAAACCAATAGGCATTCTCATGTCAGCAGGGGCTGCAATGTCACAGCTTGGTCCTCATATGCGGTGGCTTTACTGCAGCTGAGCTAAGGGGGGAGGAGAGTAGTTCCCCAGCCCCACTCAGCCACCTCCAGCACCGCAGCCTCTGCTGAGATCGGTGTGCAAAGCGTCACACAGCTGCCTCCCGCCCTCCAGCGGCCACACCACATCAGGCGCCCTCGACCAAGGGTCTTATTAGGAGGAGAAACAAGCTGAGGGTGGGGGGTACTTCCTAGAAGGAGCAGGATTTTAATGGGGGTGGATAGGAGAGGAGAAGGGACTTTCTAAGCTGAGAGCACAGCAGAAGCCCAGGTATGGGCAGGAAAGCTCTGTTTCTATACAGGCAAGAGGGCATCTTCACAGGTGTGAAGAGAGTTATGCTCTGGATGGTAATCAGGGGGCCACGAGCAGGCGGATGTGCCGGCAGGATGGTGGGTTGGGGACCCATGGGGAGCCCCTGCAGGGGCAGTGAGGGTAGACAGGGCAGGGTGCAGAGCAGGGGTGGACCATGGAGTACAGGGGGCACGCAGCAGCCACCGGTGACTGGCTGGATGGGGGCTGCAATGAAGAAGCAGCTGGGGCTCATCCCAAGTACCAGGAAGCCAGCCAGTGGCAAGAGGAACCTCGCGAGAAAGGACAACAGGGAAGGAAGCTCCTCCCATATGTAGGGAAGTTGCCCCACCCCCAGAGCCCCGACCGACCGAGTTCAGGCGTGAGTCATCCTCCCCAGCTCTCCTCAGGAGCAGGCCATGGCCACAGGCCTCTCGCTGGCCTTGCCTGCCAGGGACACCTCCCTGAGGAGCACCGTCTCTCCTTCCAGAGTCTCCGGGGGCTGCTGGGTGGATGAGCCACAGACACACACCCCAGCTCAGAGGCCGTACCCCGAGCTTAGCCAGACTGTCCTGGGAACCACCCAAGTTAGAAGTCACCCTCCCTCTGGCCCGCTGCCCACAGTGGCTCAGAGAGGGTGAGAGGAGCCGCCTGCTCGCTGGGCAGCCCCTGCCTCGGAGCCCCGCCCGGCCAACTCCATGGGCACTCAGGTGCTGGGGCCCCGCCCTGGAGCCCAGACAGTGAACACCCTGGCCCTGGAGGGGCCGCTGTTGTCTCCACGGCCTTTGCGGGTCCAAGTTACCCCTTCCAGGGGAGCCCTTTTCTGAAAGCAGCCCAAGCGTGAGGGAGCACTGCAGTCAGCCCTGGGCTAGGCTGAGTGCACCCCTGTCAGGGCTGTAAAGCGGAGCCCAGGGTCTGATGATTCCCCAGGAGAAGCCGGGAGGGGGCTCTGGCCAGCGCGTTCCCTCTCATCCCTCCCCTGTGGGTGCTCCCAAAGAGGCCCTGTGGGGTGCAGACAAGCAGCCCCCGACTGGGAAGTGGGTGCAGAAGCTTCTGACCAGAGGCCCTGCCCCCCAGTTCCTCTGCCCAGGCTACAGCGCCTCCACGGGGCTCCCAACCCAGGCCGACTGGAGGCCGCCCCATGCGTCTCCGTGTCTTGGGAGCCAGGACCCCCACCTGACATTGGGGGCATGATAAAGGAAGGGATCTCGGACCAATGGTCTGGAGCATTCTTGAGCCACCCCCTCCAGTCGGAGCCACGCCCAGGAGCAGGTGGGAGGATAATGCTGGCTGTGTGCTGTCCCCACTGTCCTGCTGGTTCAAGAGGAGGGCCATGGCGTCGCCCCAGCTCCAGCCTCAGCCTCTCCTGATAGCTCTCTCCCACCCTACACAGTTTCTGCTATTTTCTGTCTCCAGCCAGCCAGCCAGGTCTCCTCCACAGGCCCAGACATCGCCTAGGTGAGCAGTTTCCTGTTTTCCTTCCACCACCTTATTTATCCCTGTGGCCCAGGAGAGACGTCTGGTATCAGGGCTCTGAGAAGAATCTGGAAAGTGGGGTGGGCAAAAGGGGCCCTGGGCCATTCAAGTGCAGGACGCCAGCTAGGAGCCCCAGGGCCTCACCTGGCTACGCTCCAAGCTGCCCCCACCCCCATCAAATGCAGGGCAGTCTGGCAGGGAGGGCCCCCTTACCCCTGGCAGAGGCAAGCCTGCCCCACGGAGGAGCCATCGTACCCACACCCTTCCCCCAGCCTCCATGCCCCCAACATCTCCAGCTTAGGGCTCCTTGTTCCCAAAGGGCTCCGGGCCTGATGGCTCACCAGTCCCACAATCCCCAGCAGCGCCTTGCAGCCACAGGATACCTGAAGCAGGCCAGCCACAGGAACCCCGGGCGGCTCTCCCAGCCCAGGGCCGCCATGGACTCTGCCTATGAGATGGGCCACATTCGCAAGCTGCAGGCGCAGCACCTGCGGATGCAGGAAAAGACTTTCACCAACTGGATCAACAACATCTTCCAGCGTGGTCGGGTCAGTGCAGTTGGGGTGCCTGCAGTCCACCTCTACCATGCCTCCGGGGGGCTGGTGAGGAGGCCACTTGGCTGAGGCGTCTCCTGCCCCCACAGCCCCCCCCCCCAGCAGCACAGCTGAGACAAATCAATGCCCCTTCCTCCAGGCCGCTGCTCTGGGTCCTGGGGTGGGGCAGTCAGGTGAGGCTGAGCTGACCCCCGCCTTCCCCCGTTCCCTCCCAGGTGGCCCTCAAGATCCAGAACCTGTACACAGAGCTGGCCGACGGCACCCACCTACTACGGCTGCTAGAGCTCATCTCGGGTGAGGCCTTGCCACCCCCTAGCCGGGGCCACATGCGCGTGCACTTCCTAGAGAACAGCAGCCGGGCTCTGGCCTTCCTCAGGGCCAAGGTGGGTACTGAGGAGGGGGCTTCTGGGCGTGATGCTGGGTGAGCAGTAGGGACAGGCTGGATTCCTAGACCATCTCTCCTGGGCTGGCCACAGGAGCCTGAATCCAGAAGGCGTAGCTGGTGTGCAGAGGGCCAGCAAGCAAAGCCCTTCCTGGCACAGCATTTGCAGCGAAGAGAGTACCCAACCAGCTGGAACGAGAGCAGCCAGCACCCCTAGTGGGAGGGACTGAAACATGCCGCTGACTGTAACAAGAGAATCACAGGATTCTAAGCTGAGAGATTCAGTGCGCTCTCAACCTTCTCTTCTGATACACGAGGGAACTGTTCACCGGGCAAGACACATGGCCAGCTGGCCGGCAGAGCCCGTATGTAGGGCCGTGGGAGGCAGGCTGAGGGTCCCGGACACTGAGCTTCATAGTGGAGCAGGGAGGTTCGGGGTCTGCTTCGGAGAAGATGCACTGGATGGCAGAGAGGGGTCTCCGCAAACAGGATGGACCCTGAAAGAAATAAAGGTCAAAAAAAAAAGTCACAAAAGGGAGGCCGGTGCTCCAGGGACACAGCAGGACTCTCACAGCCAGTGTCACAGGGGGCTGTGCAGGGGTCATTTATACTGAGAAGCAGGAATTAGGGGGCCTCTGGCCTCAGATACTGAAGCTGAGAAGAGACTGTCAGAGAGGCTGTGAAGTCACTGAACAGAAAGCGGCTGGGCTGAGCCTGAGTGTGTCTGCCTGTCGCTTATGTCCTGGGCTGGAGGTTACAGTCAGCCCCCGGGAGCCTGGTGTGCTGGGAGGAGGCCAGGGAGGTAGAAACCAAAGCAAGCGGCAGGGGCACTGTGGTCCCCGCGCACGTGGAAGAGCAGAAAGCTGCCAACCCGGACCACCAGGCCCTCCTTGGCTCCAAGGACAATGGCCTGTGAGCAGCCACCTCCCCTTGGGGAGCCTGGGAGGGTGCGAGCCCCGCATCAGGCCCTGCAGCTCCCCTCAAGCTCAGATACACATCACGTCACTGACATGCAGCCTGTGCAGGCGACAGCCCCGTCTCCACTGTACGTTCCGAGAAGCCGTGGTCAAGCAAGAACAAGGGAGTTGCCCCAGATCGTGGTTAATAAGTAGCAGAATGTGCGATGCACTCATTTCTAAAGAATTCGATGTGCCGGGCGCCTCATGCCAGGTTTTGGGGACAAGACCTGACCACAGGGGCCTATGTCAGGGAAGACAGTTAGTTAAACCCCAAATCAGTGACGTGCTGGTAAATGTTTAACAACCAGCTCCCTGGAGGGAGTTTAAGACCCTGGTTTGTAGCATTTGTTGATTCTGAGGCATTGACACCCCCACCACGGCTGATTTCAAGCTAGCAGCATGACATTATAAAACACAAAGGGAGATCAGCCCTCCAAAGCTGGCCTGAGCAGACCAACACCCCAAAAATCAGACGCTCTTACTCTAAGCTGAGGGGAATGTAGAAGGGTTCAGATGTGCCAGGGAAGACAGCAGAGCATGGGGTGCACCCTTTAGACACCGGGACGCTATTACAAAGTGTGCCCACTGGGAGTACCCGGGATGCGACCCCTCCCACAGTGCCCACCTATCGACTACCCACTGTATGCCAGACACTCTACCGGGTGCTCAGGGCGACATCAGGGAACAAAACCAAGATCTCCTCCCAAGCAGAGTGAAGGGGTCAAGCATGTGTGTTTGGGCAGGAGGAGGAGTCCTAGGGTTTTTATTTTAAATAAGGTGGCCAGGGTAGGCCTCACGGAGAAAGTGGCATTTGAGTAAAGGAAGAAAGAGAGGTGACCATGTGGCTATCTGGGGGACTCACATTTTCAGACAGCAGGGAAAGCCAGTACAAAGGCCCTAAGCTCTGTGCTTACAATCTCGAGGAAATGCAAGAATCCCAGGAGCCTTGGCCTTGTGATCCAGGAGACAGCATGGAGCCAAAGGGTGAAGGGGTCCAGGTCATGTGTGGCTTTGATGTTTATTCTGTTCCTTTCTCCCCTTGATTCACTCCTCCACCTTGCCCAAGTGACAAGATCTAGGGCAGCAGGTTCCCAGCTTTAACGAGAAGTAGCTGAGGTGTTTGTCCAAATGCAAATTCCTGGGCCCTGGCCCAAGACAGTATGTCTGGTAGAGGTTGGGAATCTGAATTTCCAACAGGGATTGGAACAATGTCTGAGATTCATGTGTGAGCCAGGGGCCTGAGCTCTCCCTGGAGACTCCAAGAGGCCACCGAAGATGGAGGCAGACAGCTGTTGAGCCCATACATTGACTGTTATGACCCCTCATTTCCAACCCCCATAGCTGAACCAATGACCTTGACCCAGGCGTACCTATAGCCCTCGTATTGGGAGCACGCCCCTCCAGTGGTCCAGTGGTCCAGTTCACGAGATTGGGGCCAAAGCCCCAACCAATTAGAACACCTCTGCTTGCCTGGCCTTGTACCCTGCCTGCTTCTCCCTTGGAGACCCTGTGGGGCAGGACAGATCCCAGGCCCCTCCCCCTGGGTGGCCGGCTCCCTGGACAGGCAGTTACTGGAATCTTCCCTGGTGCACAGGCTTCACACTGAGCCCAGCCAACTGTGCCCACAGGTGCCAGTCCCCCTCATCGGGCCAGAGAACATCGTGGATGGAGACCAGACATTCATCCTGGGACTCATCTGGGTTATCATCCTGCGTTTCCAGATTTCCCACATCTCCCTGGACAGGGTATGTTTCGGCCCCGAGTGTCCAGTTACGCCGCCCAGCCCTGGCTTCACCTCTGGCACCTCAGGCCCGTCCACTGAGCAACTCCACTCAATTGTTACCCCCACAGCAGATCCTTGGCATCCACACAATTTATATTTACTCTTCAACCACAGGCAAAGCACTCGGAATGTCAGAGAGACTGTAAAATGCTGAAGTGAGAGCTAGATTCATGGGCTTCAGGCCTGATCCAGGACAAGTCTTTTCACTAGTGAGCAGCAAAATAAAGGAAATTATCAATAGGTGGAACATGCAGGGTGGGAGGGGACTAAAACCAGATATAGCTGGCCATTTCCCAGCTGGAAAAAGCAGCACCCAATCTGCCCTCAGGAAGCCGCATGAGGCATTGAGGTGGGAGACAGGTAGGCTCACACATCCTAGCTCGGATCCCTGGCAATGTTCCTGGGTCAAGTGAAACCCTCCCACCTGCCGAGGGACCCTGGGCAACTCCCTAATATCTCTTACTGCACCTTCTTGTGACATCCTTAGAATGTAAACACTGATAGTGCCTACCTCACAGGGCTGTGAGGGGCGGAGAGCTATGTACATGGCCCGAAGCCTGGCAGGCAGCCCACAGCGACCGGGAGTGGCGCTAATGAAGCCGGCTGGGGTTCCATGAGCCTTAGGGCCAGTTAGCAAAAAGCCAGGCCCATTAAGAGCGCTGGAGAAACGGGAACAACTGCTGTGGTCGTCACCAGGTACAACTCAAAAACAGCTGCTCAGAGGTGACAGCTTTCAGACACCCTGATTCTTCGGACACACAGTCAGCCCTCATGGGGAAGGGAGGAAGCAGAATCACAGCCACGCCAGCCTGCTGCCCGCTCCCCGCTCCCCCCACCCCACAGCTCCAGGCTCTGCTGCCTCCCTGTCTGTCACTACATGGTGACGACCTGCTGCCCTCTCCCTCCAGGAGGAGCTTGGTGCCAGTGCAGCCCTGTTGTCTGCCAAGGAAGCTCTGCTGGTCTGGTGCCAGCGGAAGACGGCCTGCTACGCCAACGTCAACATCACCGACTTCTCTCGTAGCTGGAGCGACGGGCTGGGCTTCAATGCCCTCATCCACGCCCACAGGTGTGCGTGAGGGAGAGGGACCCCAGCGCATTCCCAGCTCTGACCTGGCCTGGGGCAGGCCTCGGCCTTCTTCCCAGAGGCCTCCACCCACCGAGCCAACTGCCCCGGGGCTCAGGTCCTCAGCAAGCCCATTCTCCCATGCCCGTCTGGCCCCAGCACCCTGGGCACAGGTAGAGGACTGCTAGCCAAGGCCCTGGTCTGGGATTACCCCTTCCTCCTCTCCTAGGAATTCTGTGGAACTGGCCATGTTTGCTTTTGACCCCTTCCTGTCTCCATTTTGTGTCCCTGTCCCTGATTCTATTCTCAGTCCTCTCCCTGGGACAGACCTACCCTTCTGGAACTCCACGCCCCCCCGCCCCGAGGAGCCTGGACACTGCGCCAGATTAACCCTCCCTGTCTGTCAGAGCCCGAGAGCTTCAGCCAGGCTCTCAGGTGACCATCAGGGTCATGACCCATAGGAACTCATTTGCCTTTTTAACAAGTCCCCTTAAACCAAAGGAGTAAATGGCTCAGGTGAAGAGCCCTGTCTGCTCCCTGACCAGGCCAGACCTGCTTGACTACGGCTCCCTGCGTCCTGACCGCCCACTGCACAACCTCGACCTTGCTTTCCGCGTGGCTGAGCAGGAGCTGGGCATTGCTCAGCTGCTGGACCCCGAGGACGTGGCGGCCCTGCAGCCCGATGAGCGCTGCATCATGACCTACGTCTCCCTCTACTACCACCACTTCTCCCGCCTGCACCAGGGGCAGACTGTGCAGAGGAGGCTCGCCAAGGTTGGTGACAAAGGGAAGCTGGCATTGAGGAGAGGTGAGGGCCAGCTGGGGCTCTGGAGTCAGACGCACCTGAGTCTGAAGTTTGCTTCTGCAGCCTCCTACTTGTGTGGCCTTAGCCACGTCACCTAACTTTACTGTACTCCATCTGTAAAGTGGGGGCAACAATGCCTGGGTGACAGAAGGCTGCTGTCGAGGTTCAAGGGAGCATGAGCAAAGTGCCCACGTGGTGCCTGGCACTCAGGGAAAGCCTGGTGAGCAAGCTCCTGCCTATTCCCCCCCACCCCCACTCCCCCTCTTAGGCTGCTAAACCCCCAATGGGATTAAAAGGCTCAGAGGAATTCCCAGACTCTGCAAGGACAGGCACAGAAGCAGCTCTGCTGGGCCGAGTCCGTGTATTTGGGGGGCTCTCTTACTCTCTGGCCACGATGGCAGAGGCTGAGGCCTGGGAGGGCTGTTCTCGGGGTTGGTGCCTCGGCTGGGCATGGGCGACATGGTCCAGGCCACAGGCGCTGAACTGCTTTAGGGGTAGGAGGGCCTCAGGGGAGGGACTAAAGGCTCAGAAAAAAAACAGAACCCCCAGAGGTAAGGCCAAATGGGGTCCAATAAGATGGACGAAAGTAGGCCAGGGGTCCCACACTCCCAGCTCCGAGGTGCCATGTGGGCAGGCCCACTTCTCTAGAGATTGGGACGACCCCACTTCAGTGCTTCGTCAGCTGAGGAAAGGAGCTACCACCCACCCGGACAATCCTGGCTGGCACTTGGTGTCAAAAATGGGAGTGCCTGCATTCCAGGGCCTGTCCCAAAGTGTCATCCTGACTCCATCCCATGCCTCCCACCAGGTCCTGCTTCAGCTCCAGGAGACAGACAGACTGCAGACCCAGTACGAGCAGCAGGTGGCTGACCTGCTATGCTGGATTGCAGAGAAGCAGATGCAGCTAAAGGCACGGGATTTCCCAGACTCCCTACCTGCCATGCGCCAGCTACTGATGGCCTTTGCCTCCTTCCGCACCCAGGAGAAGCCACCTCGGCTGCAGCAGCAAGGGGCCACAGAGGCCCTGCTCTTCCGCCTGCAGACAGCACTCCGAGCCCAGAAACGCAGACCCTTCCTGCCTCGCGAGGGCCTGGGCCCTGCGGAGCTGTCCCAGCGCTGGGCGAGCCTGGAGCAGGCAGAGGCCTTGCAGAGCCAGGCCCTGCAGCAGAGACTCCTGCAACTAAACCGGCTAGAAACCCTGGCCCGGCGCTTCCAGCACAAGGCAGCCCTCCGGGAGAGCTTTCTGACAGACACGGAGCAGGTGATAGACCAGGCTGCAGCCCCACCCGCCAGCCCGGCCGCAATGGAGGTGGCCGTCCAGAGGCTGGGCATGCTGGAGGCCAGCATCCTGTCCCAGGAAGGGCGCTTCCAGGCATTGGCCGAGATCGCCGACATTCTCCAGCAGGAGCAGTACCACAGCTGGGCAGATGTGGCCGGCAGGTGAGACCCAGGCATATAAACCATCCTCAAAACAGTCTAAGGTCTTCCTACCTGTCACACTTCCATCATTACACATACCCATTCCCAGCCACAGAGGAGTGGCTTATGGATTCAGGGTTCCCTTTAAAAAGACCGAGCTCCCACTGATGCCCGAAGTTCCACTACTTATAATTCATCCCTCTTGGTAAAGCACCGTCCTCTCTATAGAGCACCTTATTTAATCCATTCACTAAACAAGCACTTACTGAATGTCTACTATTCCCAAGCACTGTTCTAGTTCCTGGAAATTTAGCAATGAAAGGGCATACAAAAATTCCTCCCCTCATGGAGCTAACACACTATTAAGGCATATAGGCAAATAAGAAAAATGTATAGTATGTGAGAAGATAAAAAAAATGAAGCAAGAGATGTGAGGTGCCAAGGGTTGGGGGGAGTTAGATTGGGTGGCCAGAGGAGGTTCACTTTTGAGCAAAGGCCAGAAAGAAGTGAGGGGCCAGCCATATTAGGAGAGAGGCTATACTGAGCAGAGGAGGTGGTGCAGTGTGTGCCTGGCATGTTTGAAAAACAGTATAGAGGCCAGTGTTGGCCGAAGTGAACAAGTAGGGGTTGAGGTCAGGGAGGTACAGGGTCAAGGGGTGGGGCAGAGACTGTGCTGGGCTCGGCAGGGCAGGCTGAGGACTTGGATTTTCCCTCTGAGAAAGATGGGAAATCATGGGAGGGCTTGAGCAGAGGAGGGACACATTGCAACTTCTGTTTCACAGGGATCACTCTGGATGCTTGTGACATCCAGACAGAAAGGGCAAAGGCAGAAGCAGGGAGCAGTTAGGAAGCGATGGAAATAATCCAGTCCAAGAAAGAGTGGAGGTGATGAGCAACGGCAGGATTCTGGGTATACTTTCAATCCCAGAGGATCTGAAGACAGGTCGGATGTGGGGTGTGAGAAAGTGAGTTATCAAGGTCTTAGCCCAGCATCTGGAAGGATGGAGTTGCTATCACCTGAGATGGAGACTGGAAAGAAGGCTTGCGGGGGAAGGGAGGCATGAAGGCCTGAACCTCCCAGGCACCTCCTGGCTTCTCTGTCTGTATCTCAGAGGCAGGGAAGCACTGCCCCTACCGCCCCAGGTAGGATGCTCTCAGCTCTCATCCATGGAGCGCAGGCTCCTCCTGGGCAGCCAAGCCCCCAACTAGCTGTGCACCCCAAGGAAGCTTTCCTGCCCCAGCCCCGTGAAGCCCACCCTTATTCTCATGTCCTTCAGGCAGTTGGAGATCACTCGGCGCTGGGAGAGGCTCCTTCAGCATCTCCAAGGGCAGAGGAAGCGGATGGCAGGCGTGCAGGCTGGGCTGAGCCTGCTGCAGGAGGTGGAGACTGCCTCCGGCCAGCTCCGGGAGCTGCAGGTGGGCCCTGGACCAGTAGGCCCCTAGGGAGCACAGCAGGTGTGCCAGCGCTGGCACTCCTGGGGACCCGGCAGTCAGGACTGCAATGCCCTCCTGTCCCTGGCCAGGTGCTGGCCAGCTCCACAGCCTGTGGGGAACGGCTTGCAGAGGTGGTGGAGCTGCTGCAGAGGCACGACCTGCTGGAGGCCCAGGTCTCGGCCCATGGAGCCCATGTGAGCCATCTGGCCCACCAGACCACAGAGCTGCACTCCCCTTCGGTCACTAGTGTGGAGGTACTTCAGGTCAAAGCCCAGGAGCTGACCCAGCTCTACCAGAACCTGGTGTCTCTTGTCAGAAACCGGTAAGAGCTTGCCCCGACTCCTCTACCTTTTCAGAACTTTTCTGTAACCCAAGTTAGCTCCTGCCCAGGTTAAAATACTGCTGGCCCGGCAACTTTTCCTACACTGACCGTCACCCCCAAGGCCTCTGTCTCCCCTGTTGAGTCACCCAGAAAAAACAAAACTGTCTTCCTAAGGGGGAGTGTCTGGGCCTAGTATGGAACCCCCTCCCAAGCCCACTCCCAGCCCCTCTGCGATCTTTGCTGTCCCTCAGTCGGGCCTTGCTGGAGCAGACCCTGCGCAGAGCGGAGTTCCTGCGAGACTGTGAGGAGGAGGAAGCCTGGTTGACGGAGTGCAGACGGCTGGTGGAAGATGTGGCCCTGGGCCAGAGACTCAGCCAGATCGTAACCTCTCTGCAGAAACACAAGGTGCCCGCTACCCTGGGTCCTGCTTGTCCCACCTCCCTGCCACCCCTCCCTTACCCTCGCCCAGCTACCTGCTCTATGTTCCTCCAGGCCCTGGAAGCCGAGATCCGCCACCACCAAGCTGTGTGCGCTGACCTCCAGTGGAGGGGACGGGACCTGAGCGCTCGCTGGCCTCCAGCGCGGCCGGATCCCCAGGAGCAGGCTGAGACAGTGCAGGACGCGTGGCAACAGCTCCGTGCCCTGGCGGCGCGGCGGGGCGCACAGCTGCAGGCAGCCCTGCTCATCCAACAGGTAGCAGAACCTTGGGCTGCAGGCGGCCGGGTGGGCTGTGCAGGGTGGTCCAGAGCTCAGCCCGCCCTCCTCCCCGCAGTACTTCGCAGACGCGGAGGCGGCGGCGTCGTGGCTGCAGGAGCAGCGATCCGCGCTGCAGGACGCATCCTGTGGGCTGGACCCAGCGAGCGCCCAGGCCCTGCTGCCGCGCCACCTTCGGCTGGAGCGTGCGCTGCGCGCCTTCGGGGCAGAGCTGCAGCAGCTGGACCAGCAGGCGCGGGCTGCTGCAGCCCGCGCATCGCTCACGGTGCGCACCTCCCCGCTGCCCCAGCCCAGAGTTACTGAAATCCTGTCCGCCCCAACTACAGTTTGGCTCTGCTCACTTTGCCCACCAGTTTCCAGGCAATAATCAGGTTCCTCCAGGAATGGCTCCAGGAATCTACTTTCCTAGCCACGCCTCAGGTGACCCTTCATCCTTACACCCTGTTGGGATCTCTCTCTCCTGCCTTGGACTTTGTAAGTTTGGAATGGCCTAATCACTATGCCAGGATGCTTTCTGAAAAACCCTCCCTCAGTTCCTGAGCCCCCAGTTTTTAAAACACACATGCCTGGCAGGACGGCAGGCCCAGGACCATCACGGTTTACAGCCCTGTTTCAAAAAGCTGTGTGTGTAGCTCCAGATGTGCAGATAGATCCTGGGCTCTCGGGCCCTGCACTCATGTTCGGCCCCTCCCTCTACCCTAATTCCTAAGGAAATTCTATGTGCTGGACCCCCTCTCTCTGCCCAGCCATGTCCCGTGCACCCTCCGAGCTGCAGCTCAGGTTCCTCGATGCCCGAGGTGGCCCGGCCGAGTAGTCAGCAGCTGACCGCAGTTTCGGTCCAGCCTGCACTGATCATTTATGCGGCACCTGACTTCCAGGTCTCAGGGCCTGTGCTTCTAACTTGGCTGGGGCTGGTCGCTCCCTTTTCCTTGCCATTTATTCGCTGGGTCACATAGCTAACATTTTTGAAAATAGATCCACAGTATGTGAGCAGTTGTCTGGTTAAGCCCCCTCACTTTACAGAGGAGGTAACCAAGGCTCAGAGATGCCAAATTAGTGCCCAAGGACATGTGGTTATCCCAGCAGGAGAGGCCTTCAACTTGCAGTCCAAGGTTGTTTCTACCCCGTCCCTCACCGTGTATTGATGTTGTTGCATTCTAGCACTTGCATCATACTAGCACATGCTGTTTTTCCACGTGGCCTAATTCTCCAGCCTGAGTTAATTGTTCGAATGAATCAATGGGTGGTGCCCCATCTTCTTTTGTGTCCTCTACTACTAGCCAGTGCTAGCATCAGTGAGGGGCTTAGGCCTGGTCTCTGGCATTTTGATACCCTTGCTTTGCTCCATAATGCCCGGGGGGTATGGAGGTAACCCCCTCTGCTGGGGGTGGGGAACCACTTCAGCAGCTCAGCACAGCCTTCCCTCTTCCACGCAGAGGGAGCCCCCAGACGACTGGAGCAGGGTTGATGGCAATGCAACTAGGAAACCCCAGGATGGGACCCAACTCTTAGCACCACCAGGCAGCGAGCACCCACGCCCCTCGATCCAGATGCATTTCATCTATGGAGGTACAAGGCCAAGACCCCACATGGGAGCCTTACCAAACCATCATAAATTTATTCTGTGTAGCTCTCTGGAGCACCCAACTACTGAAGGGAGGAAGTTAAGAGGAGGCTGCTTGGGGTTCAACTGAAAGAGGTGCATGAAGCTGCCCCAAATTCTGAGTCTTCCTTCTCTGGTTTCCTACTTCTCTTTGTTTTCTCCCCCTTTCCACTCTTTCTCTGTGCCTGTTCCTTTTCTTCAGCCTCCTCAACCCAGCCCTGAACAGCCAGCCTGGCTTCTGCTGCCCCATCTGACCCTTGCCCAGGGCTATAGGTGCAGAGGAACCAGATGCTCACCCACCCCCATGGGGAGGGCCGCAACCCCCAGAACTTTGCTTCCCCAGGGGCGCGCTTCACCTGGCTCCCGGGGGAGGCCCTGCGGCCAATGCACCCGACAGGCCCTGACACCTGGGAGCTAAAGGACTGGGGTGGCTGCCAGGCCCAGGTGCCCATCAGCCACGTCATGGAGCAGGAACCCCAGGTACAACCGCTGGCCCCGCCCCACCCAGCCTTCTGCTGCCTGCGAGGGAGCCCCATCTGGACACACTGCCCTCTGTCCTGTCGGCACAGGGGGCATCTGCCCTGAGCTCCCCAAAGGAAGGCCCAAGGAGCCCGGGGGCCTGGCGTGAGGTTTCTTGCCCCTCCGGCACCCAGAAGGTGGTCCTCCCAGCTGAGCCCAACCCTGTCCTTAACCCCAACGCCATACTCCAGACACAGGACCGCTTGAGCCAGGACTACGAGAGCCTGCGGGTCCTGGCAGAGGTAATGCTCCTTGTTCAAGAAATGTCCATGAAGCACCACCTCCTCTGTGCTAGACCCTGAGCCATGAGCGCAGAGACAGAGCAGTAGCTGGACATGCTCCCTGCTCTCAAGGGGTTGACATCATGGCAGAGAAGGTGTGAAACAAGTCATTAGATGGATGTCATAGGAGTATAAGAGACCGGAGCCCAGTTCGGGTGGAGGAGTCAGGGAAGGCGTCTCAGAAGGAAGGACTTTCAGGCTGAGACTTGAATGAAAGCTGAGGGCAGGTAACGCCAGGGGTTGGGCAGCAGAGAGCAGGGAGACAGTGTTCTAGGCAGGACCTATGCAAAGGCCGGAGAAAGGCCCAATGGAGGAGTAAGTCCAGGGTGCCTGGAGCCCAGAGGGGAGGCGGAATGGCAGGTTTCTAGAGGAGAGCCTTGGCGGGGGGGGCGGGTGCTGCCAGCCCCATGGGAGAAGTGTGGACTGTACCTATGAGCTAAAGGGCTTGAGTAGGACAAGATCAAAGGAGCACACTCTGCCAGCGCCCTTTACCTGCTAAGCTGCTGCCAGCTGCCTCCCCGGACCTATGACAGAGGGCGCTGAGCTGGGCAGCGGGGCAGGAACCCTCCGTGGTGCTGGCCTGGGATCTGCTGGGGGTGGGGGGACCCCCACCCCACTCTGAGTGCCCAGTGAGGGGCATTGACCCTCTGGACCTGCCTCTCCTCAGCGCCACAGGGCCCGGCTAGAGGAGGCAGTGGCTCTGTTTGGTTTCTACGGCTCCTGTGAGGGGCTCCAGTCCTGGCTGGAGAACCAGACAGCCCAGCTCCTCATGCTGCAGCCCCGGGCTGACAACTTGGAGATCATGCAGCTCAAGTTTGAGGTACAGTCCCCTCGGAGCCAAAAGGGAATTTCAGCTGCTTGGCCCTGGCCCCTCTCCTCACTGCTGTCCTCCCCCCTCGCCTTGTCCCTGCCTCCTCACTACTTGTTCCTGTGCCTCAGTTCTCCATGTTAACTATAGTCCTGCTTGGGAGGAGAGAGCTGGCTTTGAATTTTTTAAAGTGAGGTATAATTCACATACAACATTATATTAGTTTCAAGTGTACAACATAATGATTCAATATTTGTATATATTACAAAATGAAATGATCATCGCAATAAGTTTAATTAACATCTGCCACCATACATAAATATTTTTTCTTCTGATGAGAAATTTTAAGATTTACTCTCTTAGCTACTTTCAAATATGCAATACAGTGTTACTAACTGCAGTCACCACGCTATACATTCCATCTGCGTGACTTCTTTGTAACTGGAAGTTTGTGCCTTTTAACTCACTCAGCTTGCCCACCACTGCCCGCTGCCTCTGGCAACCACCGATCTGTTCTCTGTCTATGAGCTTGGTTTTTTTTATATTCCACATACAAATGAGATCGTATGGTATTTGTCTTTCTCTGTCGGACTTTTTCCACTTAGCATAACACCCTCAAGGACCATCCATGTTGTTGCAAATAGCAAGGTTCCCTAGTTTTTTTTATGGCTACTATTGCATTGTATATATACACCACATCTTCTTTATCTGTTCACCCATCGACGGACATCTAGATTGTTTCCATATCTTGTCTGTTCTAAGTGTTGCTACAGTGGACGTGGGGGTGCACATATCTTTTCCAGTTAGTGTTTTTATTTTCTTCACATAAATACCCAGAAGTAGAATTGCTGGATCATTTCATAGTTGTGTTTTTAATTTTTTCATACTGTTTTTCATAATGACTGCACCAATTTTTATTTCCACCAACAGCGCACAAGGGTTTCCTTTTCTCCACAACTTCTCCAGCACTTATTTCTTGTCTTTTTGATAATAGCTATTCTAACAAGTGTAAGGTGATAGCTTATTGTGGTTTTGATTTGCATTTCCCTGGTGATTAATGATGTTGAGCACCTTTTCAGGTACCTGTTTGCAATCTGTATGTCTTCTTTAAAAAAAAAAGTCTATTCAGATCCTATGCCCACTTTTTAATCAGGTTGTTTAGGGGTTCTTTTGTTTGTCTGGCTTTGTTTTTGCTATTGTGTTATATGAGTTCACGATATATTCTGGATATACCCTTATCAGATATATGATTTGCAAATATTTTTCTCCCATTCATTAGTTTGTCTTTTCCTTTTGTTGATGGTTCCCTTTGCTGTGTGGAAGCCTTTTAGTTTGATGTAGTCCTGCTTGTTTATTTTTTCTTTTGTTGCATTTGCTTTCAGTGTGAAATTTAAAAAAAAAAATCATTGCAGAAACCAGGGTCAAGAAGCTTACCACCTATGTTTTCTGCTAGGAGTTTTACAGTTTCAGGCCTTACCTTCAAGTCTTTAATCCATTTTGAGTTAAGTTTCAAGTATGGTGTAAGATAGCGGTCTGTTTTCATCCTTTTGCGTGTAGCTAGTCAGTTTTCCCAACACCATTTATTGTCCTTTCCTAATTGTATGTTCTTGCTTCCTTTGTTATATGTTAATTGATGACATAGGGTAGGTTTACTTCAGGGCTATTTTATTCTAATGATCTATGTGTCTGTTTTTATGTTAATACCATAGTATTTTGATTAGTATAGTTTTGTAATATGCTTTAGTTTGAAGTCAGAAAGCATGATGCCACCAGCTTTGCTCTTTGTCAAGATTGCTTTGGTTATTTAGGGTCTTTTGTGGTTCCATACAAATTATAGGATTGTTTGTTCTATTTCTGTGAAAATGGTGTTGGAAGTTTGATAAGGATTGCATTGAGTCTAGGGTGTTTTGGGTAGTATAGACATTTTACTATTAAATCTTTCAATCCATGAGCATTGAATGGATTGCCATTTATTTGTGTCTTCTCCAATTTCCTTCATCAGTGTCTTATAGTTTTCTTTTTTTTTTTTAAAGATTTATTTATTTTTAGAGAGGAGGAGGGAGAGAGAGAAACATCAATGTGTGGTTGCCTCTTGTGTGCCCCCTACTGGGGACCTGGTCCACAACCTAGGCATCAAATGATTGGGAATCAATCATTTAACTGGGATCAAATGATCCCAATTCCCAATTTGATTCCCAATTTCCCTGGGAATCAAATCTGCAACACTTTGGCTCACAGGCCAGCACTCAGTCCACTGAGCCACACCAGCCAGGGCATAGTTTTCAGTGCCTCTGCTTAAATTTATTCCTAGGTATTTTATTCTTTTTGATGCAATCATAAATGGAATTTTTCCTTTAATTTCTCTTTTGCTATTAGTGTATAGAAATGCAACAGATTTTCATGTATTAATTTTGTATCCTACAATTTCACTGAATTCATTGATTGGTTCTAACAATTGTGTGTGTGTGTGTGTGTGTGTGTGTAGTCTTCAGAGTTCTCTACATATCATGTAATCTACAAGCAGTGATAGTTTTAGTTCTTCCTTTCCAATTTGGATGCTTGTTCTTGAATTTTCAAAGGACCCTCCCAGCCCTTTAAGGACATAGATCCCTGTTCCTCCAGAGGGATGCAACTTGAACCCATCTGTGACAGAGCGTGTCTGAGGTCATTCATAGTCTTGAGGGGAGCATGGGAAGAGAATAAGCCCCCACAAGGCCTGGGTGATCCTTTCCCTAGAACTTCCTCGCTGCCCTGACTGTGGGAAGAGGTCACTGGGCTGAGGTCAGCAGCTCTGCTGAGAAACTGAAGCAGAGATATCCTGGAGACTCCCCCAAAATCCAGCAACAACAGG
This sequence comes from Pteronotus mesoamericanus, assembly GCF_021234165.1. Lineage (NCBI taxonomy): Eukaryota > Metazoa > Chordata > Mammalia > Chiroptera > Mormoopidae > Pteronotus > Pteronotus mesoamericanus. Next base: position 22,828,101 of record NW_026555065.1, read on the forward strand.
AGGAACTGAGCCAGAGGTGAGAATGAAGAGGGAGGGAGGGGTGGGGGGGCAGGCAGAAGGCAGCGCCCGGGCCTAGGTGCCTGCTCACCCGCTCCCCGAGATGCCGGAGGACAGACTGGATGTGTGAGAGCCAGGGAGGAGAGGGTGCAGGGACGGCCGGCCCGGCAGCTTCTATCATGTGAGCCTCTGGCCAAGACCCCGGAATGGACAGGGAGGTACCCCTGCGATGGAGACATCCTGCTCCCTCTGTCCAGGTGGGGGCAGCTGGAGGCCCTGAAGAAAGAGAAGGAAATGCAGCTGGCGCTCACCGCGGATGTGTGCAGTTTCCTGCAGGAGTGTGGACCTACACAGGCCCAGATACAAGACGTGATACTCCAGCTGGAAGCCCTGGAGCCAGGGCAGTCAGAGGACAGCCGCCGCACCCTGCAGCTGGCCCAGCAGAAGATGCCAGTGCTGGAGAGGACCGTCCATTCCTTGCAAACAATGGCCATAAAGTACAGCCTGGGTTTGGCACGGTGATGATGCTGTGGGAGGGAGGGAAGAACTGAGCCGGGTTATGGAACATGGAAGGAGACAGAAATTGGGGTGGGCGAGGATAGATGTACTCTCTGAAGGACAGGGGCAAAGGTGGGGGACCAGCGTGAGAAAACGCTCGTGGGGTCAGGAGAGCCACATGTGCTTGCTGCCCATAAGTCAAGAGTGAGGTGGGGGCTCAGAGTTGCCACCACCTTCCCTAGAGAAAACAGGCCTGGTTACCCAGCCCAGGGCAAGGCACTGACTGAGTGATGGGCCTGTCTCCCAGACTCAAGGAGCCGGGCCCCGCAGAGAGCCAGGCCCTGCGCGACCAGGTGGAGATGCTGCAGGGGCTACTGGAGCGGATGCAGCAGCAAGTGGCCCAGCAGGCCCAGGCCCAGGCCAGGGAGAGCTTCCTGCAGGAGAGCCGGCGCCTGCTGCAGTGGGCGGAGGACATCCAGGCTCAGCTGCGCAGTGAGGAGGAGGCAGTGGATGTGGCCTCAGCCCAGCGGCTGCTGGCGGAGCACTGCGACCTGTTGGAGGACATCCATCTGCAGCAAGAGAGGTCAGGAGAGAAGCGCAGACAGGGAGTGTTTCAGACTGGCCGAGGCCTGTGGGGATGGGCCACCAGAAGGGAGAGAGAGGAGATTGTGTGTCAGCCAGGGGACCGACCCAGGCTGATGTCCACCATGGTGCTTGAGGGAGGTCTTCAAGGAGGGAAGATGTAACCAAGAACCAGTCAGGCATCCTGCATACTCAGGGAAGGACCCAGGGCACAGTCCAAGCTGCCAGAAGATTCTATCCAGTCCAGGCTTGGCCATACGCCATCCTGGCAAGCACGATGGATTGATTTCAGACAGGGTGACCTAGCCTCTCAGCCGTTCTGGGTAACGCTGACCCCACTGTCCCCTGGAGGCACATGGCTCAGGAACCCCCGGGACTACAACACTCACCTCCTCGGTGTGGTGATGCCTCTCCTCCTGCAGAGACGACGGTTTGGGCCTGTCAGGACAGCGTTACTAAGTACAATCTGCAGGCTGTGCCTACTGAGGGCACCTGACACGTGGCCAGCCAGGCACTGAATCCATCCCATCCTCTGCTTGCCAGCCTCTACTACCCAGTCCAGGGCTGCATCAGCTCAGAGGAGTGGAGCCTTTTCCTAATTCATGCAAAGGTGTTACCTGTTCCCCAGGGGTGCACCTGTGGAAAAAAGGCACACCCAGCTGAGAGGGACACCTTTTCGCATTTCTTTGGACTCCACGTGGGCTTACCGTGGCCCTGCAATCAGGCGTGTGTGCAGTTGAGCAATTTTTTGTGCGATGCTGCCCCAGCCCATGTCCTTGCCTGGGCATCAGCCATCAGCGTGGCCAGACGGAGCCAGCATGTGACATGGCAGGGAGATGGGAGCTACTGGGTCCTAAGCACCATGCTGGGGCTCTCGCACTCAGCGTCAGTGGTGGGCCTGGGCACAGCTGCCCCACCGGCCAAGGGAACCACAGAGCTAACGGCCTCAGGCCCCCCGCAGCTACCCTCACATCAGAGCTCTGAAATGAATGGCCGGGGGTCGGAAGGGAAGGAGGGTCGGTGAGAGGAGGGGCAGGTTTGACCCTCTGCCTGTCGTGCTGGCCAGGATGCAGCAGCTGGAGTCTCAGGGCCAGCCCGTGGCAGCCTTGGACGCCCCAGACTCCCCAGAGGTGACCAGTGCTCTGAGGCTCCTGGGCCAGCAGAGCCAGGGCCTGCAGGCTGCCTGGGAGCAGAGACAGCAGTGGCTGCAGGAGGGGCTGGAGCTGCAGAAGTTCGGCCGAGAAGTGGATGGTTTCTCTGCCAGCTGTGCCAACTCCGAGGCCTTCCTGCAGCTGGGCAGTCTTGGGGTATGGAGCCGGGGACACGGGAGGCCCCTGGGCCAGCAGCGAGGGAGATGGGGCTGGCCCCCACCCTCCCGGGCATGACCCCAGGTCTCTGCACCCACAGGAAGATGTAAGGGAGGCCCAGCGCCTGCTGCAGCAGCACCAGGAGTTTGGGCAGCTCCTGGGCATCCTGGGCCCTCGGGCAGAGGCTCTGTGGTCGCGTGGCAAGAAGCTGGCGCAGAGCAAACACCCTGCTGCACACACGTGAGCATAGACCTATCTGGAAGCACATTTGTTGTCTCTGTCTACACAGCCTATTGCCCTGAGGCTGAGAGAGTGGGTGGAGAGAAGCAGCCTGGGCTGTGGGGGGCTGACCTTTGGTGTGGGCCTCAGGCATCGTGGAGTGCCCCCTACAGCTTCCCCCACCCCCCACATGCCCTCCAGAGTCAGAGAGCAGCTCCAGAGTGTGCAGGCCCAGTGGACCAGGGTCCAGGAGAAGAGTGATCAGAGGAGGAGGCAGCTGCTGGCTTCCCTCCAGCTCCAGGTGAGGGGGCACCCAGGCCCGGAGGCCTCCCCTAGAGCAATGCCTGCGTCCACTGCTGCACTAACAGCTGTGCGCCATGCAGAGCGCTTTCCAGTTTACAAGGCACTTGCCCACATGCTATGCCATTGACTTCCATAGCACCCCAGTGAGACAGGTATTATGATTGATTATTCCAGATGAGGGAAAACTGAGGCTGAGGACACACTGCTCAGAGGTGGGACTGGGTTCAAAGTCCTGAATAACTCCCTCACCCTTCCTCACCAGTTACTCCCCTTCCCCATCACTTCTGACCACACTCTAAGCTTTTGCATGGGATGTGGGCACCAGCTACAGACTGGCTCGGATAGATACCAGCTCCACCGCCCACAGGGGCTCAGAGCTGAGCCAGTCCACAGGCCTCCTGGAGCTTCAGGCTGTTTGGAGAGAGACGGACATGTGGGATCTCATGTGCCCTGGAGTAGTGGGCTCTCCTCCTCTCGGGGCAGCGGGCACTGTGGGGCACAGGTCCTGAATCCCCTGGCCTCTTCCTATTGTTTTCCCTGAGACATTTCTCCCCCAATCTCGGTTTTCCTGTCCCGACTTGGGAGCAGTAACCCCAGGCCCCACTTCCCCTGCACCCTAGGCTTGGCTTTGGGTCCCACGGAGGCCCCCCAGACCTCTATCATAGAGGGCCACGCACCAGCCCGCACCCTCTGTCTGGGAGACCCATGCTCTCTCGGTTCTTGGGCAGGAATGGAAGCAGAATGTGGCTGAACTGATGCTGTGGATGGAGGAGAAGGGGCCGATGGTGAGGGATGAGCCCTCCCTGGAGCCCAGCAACATCCTGCAGAAATTCAAGTGGCACGAAAAGGCTGAGCGCGAGCTGCTGGCCACCCGTGGGCACGTGGAGGGCCTGCAGCAGGTGGGGGCCTGGACGGAGGGTGCACGGCCTGCTTCTCTCTCTACTCCCTGCCCAGCTGTATGGCATGTTTTCATGGAACACGCTCACTGAAGAAAGAACCAACTTCAGTTAGCACGCAATAAGGATTGCACAGCTTCCTCTTTCACTTAGCTGGGCAACTCCTGGTCTGTGCCCCCAAACCAGCCCCAAAAGCTTCCGCCGTTCCTTCCCCCAGCTCCCTGGAGCAGCCTGGGGCCTGCCTCCTCCACCTGAACAAAGACCTCCCCTGCCACTGGCTGGACGCCTGCTCGCCTTGTGTGGCTTGTGGGCACCGGGGGAAGGCTCTCCCACCTCTGCCTGCAGATTTGGGGCCACACAAACTGCTCAAGCCCTGGCAGCCTGTGGAGTGGAGCTTGTAGCCAACCCCCCTCCCCCTACCTCTGCCATCTGGGTCCAGCCTGCGGTGGCTGATCATGGTACTGACAGCTCAGCAAGGCTCCCTGGGCCCTTGTGTCCATGCAGGTTGGGAGAAAGCTATTGAGCAGTGAGCCCTGGGCCCAGGAGGACGTGCAGGCCAGGCTTCGGGGCCTGAGTAGCAAATGGGAAGAGCTGAACCACAAAATGGCAGAGCATGGGGAGCAGCTCCGGCAGGCTAGGCAGCAGGACCAGCTCCGGGGGCTACTACAGGTCGGCTAAAGAGAGGGGCAGGGCGCAGGGGGAGGGAGGCGGATGCTGGGCGGGGCCGGGCACCGGCAGGACAGGGTGTGAAGAGGAGTCTGGGTGTTACGTTAACTCCGGGGCAGCCCTGGGACGTCCTGCACCCCTTGGTCACCTCTGCCCTATGGCAAGTTGAGCCTGGCTTGTCCCACCAGGAAGCCAATTCAGGATTGTCTCCTGTGTGTCCGGTGCATGGTTATTATAGTCTGAGTCCCACAAGGAGGAAGCAGCATGAAGGGACAGGGTGTTCACGAGGTTCTGGGGGATTGTTGGGCACTGCCGGTGAGGGATGGAACTGTCAGGCACAGAGGGCCCCGTAGGTCCTTGGTGAATATGGTGTACCCCAGCACTCAGTCTTAGAGCCCAAGAAGGGCCATTTGCTAGCCTGTATGCGGAGAGCCAAATGCGGCACCATAATCCCTCCCCAGGACGCCAAGGAGAAGGTAGAGCAGCTGGAGGGCACTCTGCCGGGTGCAGAGATGGGGCAGGGCCTGGGCTCCAGCAGGAGGCTGCAGAAACGGCACCGCCAGCTGGAGGGTGAGGGCCAGGCACTGGCCTGCCGGGTGGCTGCCCTCGTCTCCCAGGGCCACCAGATGGCCAATGCACAGCCCATCGTGGAGGAGGCCCAAAAGTGCCTCCAGAGGTACTCACCTGCTTGTTCCGCCTTCGCCCCACTGTGTGTCACCCTCCCACAAGGACATGAGGGCGGGTTTGCCCTGCGAGCCCAACAGGGTGGCCCCAGAGGGCCTGAAGGTTGTCCAAATCCCCGTCCCTTATGAGTGGAGTCCTTGCTGGGGTAGGAGGGTCAGAGACCCCAACTAGGCATGCCAAGCACCCCACAATCTCTAAAGTCAGGTGGGTCACCTGGGTGGGAGGTTGCGCCCCAGACCCTCTCCAGCTGCCTCCACTGCCCCCGCCATCAGAGAGGCTTCCCCACCCCCCCATACCTGCCTTGTTCTTCATGGGTCCCTGGCTGAGCCAAGGGAAGGATTGAAGGTTTGTCCTCACGCATTCCCAGCCTCTTTCTTCTCTTCTGCCTCCGCCCAGGTTAAAGTCCCTGCAAGGACATCTGGCTACCAGGCGCCTGCAGCTACAGGCCTCAGTTGAGTTTTACCAGTTCTACCACCTGACCACCGCGGAGCTCACGTGGATAGCTGAGCACATGCCCAGTGTAAGCTCTGCTGGCTCCACCAAGTGCTTGGGTGATGCCTGGAGCCTTTGCCACAAGCACAAGGTAACAGCCCCCTCGTTCCCCCAGGACCCACGATGTCCTGCCCCCGGGCCTCAGAAGCTCTGCTGCTACGCAGGCTGCCCTGATTTCCAAGTCTCTGTCCCTAGCTATTCTCTGCCTGGGAGTTTTGCCACAAATGGGACCTGGAGCCATGTCTAAGGCTCTGTTCTGGGCACCCTGCAGTTAAGGGGATCTGGAGACAACAGCCCCTTCCCTGTGCTATTCCATGGCAGAATCTCCAAGCGGAGGTGAAAGCCCACCAGGGCTGGGTGCTGCAGGTGTTGGCTTCCGGCCGAAGCCTAGCAGCCTCAGGGCACCCCCAGGCTCAGCACATTGGGGAGCAGTGCCGGGAGCTGGAAGGCCGCTGGGCGGAGCTGGAGCAGGCGTGCAAGGCACAAGCCCAGTGCCTGCAGCAGGCTGTCTCTCTCCAGCAGGTAGGACGCTGAGAGCACAGGGTCAGGGCAAGTGGCAAAGTCAGGCAGGCTCTGTGGCGAGTGCTGCTGGACCTGGGACTCTCTGGGAGAGGGGTCAGTGGTGAGAACCCTGAGCCAGGGGCTGGCTTGTCCCTGTATGGGCACAGACGCCTCCTTGTGCTGGCTGCTGGAGATGATAAAGAGTCCTAAGATCATCAAGGTGAGTTAGACTCTTCTTGGCAGTATTTTCTAGATGTGTCAGAGCTTGAGGACAGGGTGGCGGAGAAGTGGCCGCTGGTGAGCAGTCAGGACTACGGTGGAGATGAGGCGGCCACGAGCAGGCTCATCGAGAAGCACCAGGTACCATGTTCTGAGCATCCTCCGTGCAGTCTGGCCTCAGGTGATGGCAGGCCATGAAGAAAGGGTCTGTCACATGCCCAAGGGGCACTTCTACTTCTTGGAGGCACAGAGCCTTGCCCTTTCTTCCCGAGGACACTGCCAGTCCCCTCCCGACCACCCAGTCCTGCAAGGCCCCTGCAGTGCTCCCCTCTTGCAGCGGCAGCCTCTTTGAAGGACGCTTCCCCTCTTCAGTCTCTGTACCAGTCTATGCCCATGACCTCAGGGCTTCCCTGCCTTCTCTTCTCGCTTCCTCTCCTCCCCCGACACCTTTCTCCACTCTTGGGGTCACTTGTTCAAGCCCTCTCCTCATCTTCCACAGTGTTCTTCCTCCCACATGTTGAATATCCTCCTCTGAGTTAACCAAATGTGCTTCCTGAAACCTCCCTCCCTGCCACACCTGCTTCCCCCCGATGGAAGGGAGGGGTCCTGGACACCCGCTCCTTCTGGGGCTCTAAGGACCACAGAAGCCCCGAAGCCTGGACTGAAGTGATTCTGGTTGCTGTTGCCATTGAATTTTCCCCGTGTCAGTTCTTCCACATAGCTCTATGGTCAGTGTTTCAGTGTCCTGCGTGTGACCGAGGACTTTCTGTGAGCCATTCCTGGGGACGTGCCTATAGCCGTGCCTCAAGGAGACTCAGAGTCCCAGGCCTCCTGGGCACCTGGCTCATCACTCTCCATCTCTTACGCTGTGAGGTTGGGACCTAGCACAGTGCTTTCTATGCCCTCCCCGCCCTGGCCCAGGTTACCCAGCATTCACCCCTCCCTGCTAGATAGTGAGCCCTTTGAGGGCCCAGACCATGCCTTCACTGTTATGGAACAGTAAGGACTCCATCGTTATTGGGTAGGTGAGCGATGGGTGCCTGGGTGGGTAAGTGGATGCGAGGAGGAGGATGGGTGTGTCGTCAGTGGGTGACTGGATGGGGGTGGGTGCGTGTGTAGATGAGTAAGTCTCCCAATCTGAGCCTGGCACGGACCCTTGTGTGCCCACAGGCCCTGCAACAGGAACTAGCGCTTTGCTGGAGCACCATGGAGAAGCTTGACCAGACGGCCCAGATCCTCAGTGACCCTGAGGCCCCTGAGCAGCTGGGCGTGGTGCAGGAGAGGGTCTGGGAGCGGCTTCGGGCGCTGCAGGAGTTGGCAGCCACACGGTGAGGGGCACTATGCACCTTCTGAGTACAAGAGGCTTAGCCACGGTTGACTGTTCCTGTACCACAACCTTGAGCTGAAGGAACCCATGACCCCTTGCCCGTAGAGATGTGTCAAATAAGTCCTTGCTATGTGTTGCTTACGTCTTTCCATAAATTCCTCAGCGATGGCCCACTGGGAAGCAACGTGTACCCCCAGCTCCCAGCTCCCCCACACACCCGTGTCTCTTCCCCACAGCCACACGCTTGCCTGCCCTACACCAGTTTATGTTTACTTGTCCCTGAATCCAGAGCCACAGGCTTGAGCAGAGACCATACATAACCTCCTTCAGGTCACCCCTCTGGCTGGGCTAGCTGTCCCCAGGGGGATGGGCAGCCAACTTCTGAGGAACCACAAACTATCCCTACAGGGACCGGGAGCTAGAGGGGACCCTGAAGCTACATGAGTTCATGAGGGAAGCCGAGGAGCTGCAGAGCTGGCTGGCCAGCCAGACGCAGGAGGCCAGGGAAGGAGAGCACCTCGGAGAGGACCACGAGCATGTCCTGGTGAGAAGAGGGCTGGGGCAAGGAGGCGCCCGAGGCACAGCGCTGGGCGTGGGGGGCCGGCCTGGCTGGGCTGTGTGGGGAAGGGGGCCACGGGAGTTATGAGCCCTGGCTGAGGACAGGCCTCTGAGTAGAGTGGGCAGGTGCTGTGGCCACCCCACCCCCCATCGCTCAGACATCATGGAGATGCCTCTGTCCCAGGTGCTCGCTGCCTTGCCAGCTGCTGGGAGCCACTGTCTCTCAATCCCTTCCTTCTCCTTAGCGCCTCTGCATCAAGTTTGCAAAGTTTCGGCATCAAATGGAGATGGGCCACCAGCGGGTGGCAACCTGCCAGCAACTGGTGGCGATCCTGCTGGAATGTGGCCACAGCGCTGCCCCCAAGGCCCAGCAGACACAGCAGGATCTGCAGTGAGTGCCCAGCAGGCCAGGCCAGGGGCAGGCTGCTCCTGGAGAGTTAAGAGAGGGGGTAGCATGCTCTGAAGGCCACACAGCTCTGTCTGCCCACAAGGAGTCTACAGAGGGATTGGTTCCCAGGAAGCTGACCCTGCCACGGGTGAGGCTGGACATGTAGGTCCTGGAGCCCTGCCCAGACCTCGAGGCTCATGTTCCAAAACACCAGCTCCCACAACCTGGAGGAGTTGAGGGAGGGCTGCCTACATGCCACCCATTGGGTTCGGACCCGCCCCCAGCCTGTGTGTCATGAGGCAAGGTCATAGCCCTTAGCACAGAGTCCCGCCTGGCAGAGACCTGGGGGGCTCCCTGAGAGTTTGCAGAGTAAGTGAGGAATGGAGAGAAGAGGTTGCCCATGCCCTGGAGAGATTATAACCTGATTGACATATTGAGACTGGGACACGCAAGATGGAAGGGGTACTACAAAGCAGAGAAACCAATTAAGTGCTGAATGTGATAGCAGCAAAAGGCTGAATTCAGAGTAAAGCTGGAAAGACAGGCTCCAGGGAGGCAGGTTTGCAGACAGAGCCAGAGGCAGGAGGAGTGTTAAGAAGGGGAGCTTTGGGACAGTCCTGGATGTGCCCAGAGAGGAGGAGGGCCGGCTTGGGTAAGGCCGAGCAGATTGCAGGCTGGGTCACTGCCTGATGTGTTGCTTGGTCTCCCACGTGCCGGGGGCAGGGCTGCCTGGTTGGAGCTGCTGGAGCTGACCCGGGCCCGAGGCCAGCTGCTCCAAGATGCCGAGGTCACTCTCAAAGTTCACAGAGATTTGTTGGAAACCCTCACCCAGGTCCAGGTGTGAGCCCGGGGGAGGAAGGGGATTCTTTCTGGAAATGATCCACCCCAGGCTCAGTGTGCTACCCTCCATTCCTTATCTCCTTGGCCATCTCCTCTCAGGAGAAAACCACAAGCCTCCCCAGTGACGTGGCCCAGGACCTGCGTGGGCTGGAGGCCCAGCTGAAGAGACACGAGGGGCTAGAGTGTGAACTTGCAGGCACTGAGTGGCAGGTGAGCCCAGGTCTGGCTGCCTCTCCCACTCAGGCCTTCCCAGCTGTTCCTCTAGATTTCCCACACTCCCCCGGGGCCTCCAGCGGGCCCACTGTGCTTGGCAGAGCATGGCCCAAGGGTGGGTCTGTGTGATGAGCAGGCCTTCAGCCTCTAGGAGGACATGGCCCTTTCCTCCATATGTCCTACCCCGGCCCCAGCTGCAGGAACTGCTGGAGGCTGCAGGCATGGTGCAGAAGCTGGGTCCAGGGCCTCAGGCCCGGGCAGTGCAGCAGAGGCAGCAGGCTCTGGTGCAGGCCTGGGAGGCCCTGAAGCTATGCATGGAGCAGCGCAGGGCCCAGCTGGAGCAGGCATGCCTCCTGGCCCATTTCCACGCAGAGGTGAGGGCTCCTTCCTCTTGGGCGGTGTGTGTATACGTGGGCATGTGTGTGTTGTATGTGTTGTACCGTACATGTGTGTGCACTTCTGAGACCCTCCAGCTCCAGAGAGAAAAAGAATGTGGACACTTCTAGATGTCTCTTTGGCTGTTCAGAGAGCTGAGCACATGGGGCGTGGCGTGACTCCATAGGTGTGAGTCAACACCAGCCCAGGCGAGTGACAGGGCTGTGACAGGGGTCAAGGGTCCCAGCCAGAGTTGGGGAGTAAAAATGGTCCAGGGAAGTCCACAACTGGAGACCCAGATGTTCTAGACAATGACCTCTCGATCAACCAGCATCTATTTAACACCTGTGTATAGCTGGGAGCTGTGGGTGGAGAGAGACGGGTGATACAGAAGCTACTATGTAAGAGAGTCCCTGCCCGCATAGAGCCTGTCTAGCTGATATGAGCCTGATACCCAAGAGAGTCAGGTTGGGACAGTGGGCCCCAGCATGGGACACCCCAGGAGTCCCCATGGCCCAGTGCCTAGTAGACCAGAAAGCCCAAACCAAGACACTGCAAAAAAGCTTGGATTTAGGGATCCAATTCAACCACCTTCAAGAGGTTAACCCTTAACCCCAGGTTGTTAGCCTGTTTGCGTGTGCCTAGAGTTTACAGAACCCTTTCGCGCACCTCGTGCCATTTACCCTTCTTCACCTGTGCAATGAATCATTTGGACAAGGATCCAAGGCCCCTCCAGGCTCTAACACTGTGTTTGTGCATGACTCGGCAAATCATGGTTTGTGGTACGCTGGCAATCCAGGAGACAGGTGAGCAGCGAGCTGTCAAGGTGCCAGCGTGGGGATGAGCCCTGGTGAGGGTGACGAGGAGGCTGGGCTGGCATATAGGGAAGCCAAGGGGATCTGGGATCGGGGAGGGTTGGGATGGATGACAACAGAGGAACCAGGTGGCAAAGGGCCCCCGAGCCTCACCGGAGGCCGTGCCCCAGGACAGCTCAGGCTGCTGCGATGTGTGAGTGGATCCAGCCGGGCTGTAGTCAGGCTGCAGCCGTGCCTCAGAGCCCGGTTCTCTGCCACCTAGCCCAGCGCTTATCCAGCTCTCTCCCTCCATCTCCCTGGGATTCAGGTGCAAAACTACACATCCTGGGCGGACAGTGTGTGGCAGGAGCTGCAGGTAGAGGAGAGCTCCCAGGAGGCCAACAGTGGCCCCGTAAAGCTCAACGCCCACCAACAGCTTCGGGCAGAGCTAGAGGCCCAGGAGGAGCTACACCAGCGGGCTGCCCAGCTGGGCCAACAGGCACTTCAGGCTACAGGGACACCCACCAAGGAGGTGGGCTCCCTCTTCCAACTGTCCCCAGCGTACCCTGCCCTCACCTGAGCCTGACCCCCTTGTGCCCTGCCCTGCTATGCCCCACTGGCCTCCCCTCTGAGGCTTCCCTCAGGAACTGCTTCCCTCTCATCCGTACGGCTGCCCCCAGAGCAGACACCCGCGTGCCTGTCTCCAGGTCCAGGAAGGGCTGCGAGCCCTGCAGGACAAGCGGGAGCAGGTATTCCAGGCCTGGGAGCAGAAGCGAGCGAAGCTGCAGGCCATGCACCAGGAGCAGCTCTTCCTCAGAAAGTGTGACCACCTGGACAGGATCCTCACCGCCCAGGAGGCAGGCGCCCTCGGCCCCCAGCACACACCCTTGTGCCCCTCTCCTCGCGGTTCCCCCTCTCCCCGACTCACTTCCTTGCTTCCCGGGGGCTCTGGCTTTTTCCCTGATGTGGAGCACAGGGGCTGTGCCCCGCCTCCCCACCAACCGCTGCAAGCAGGGTGACGGGGCTCCGTCTGGACATTCCGTGATGGCCTCTCTTTCCATTCCATGGGCTGGTCCAGCTGACCCTGAAAACCAGTGTCCTGGGGAGCTCGGTGGAAGAGGTGGGGCAGTTGATCCGCAAACATGAGACCTTCCAGAAGGTGCTGACTGCCCAGGATGAGAAGGTGATGGGCTAGGGGAGTTCATCAGAGTCAGTGGGGGAAGGGGGAGTTAGGGAACTTTGGGATCCTAACTAGGGGGCACCGGGTGCTTGGTGAGCAACCAGAGGCGATGCTGATGTACAAGGTGGCCTGCGGGGCTAGGGGCACATGGTTGGGGCTGGCTGAACAGAGTTGACTGGCTGGCTCAAGAAGGGGGGCTTGGATGGGGTGAGCCACACTGCGGGGACAGGGAGTCCACTTGGCCCCATAGCACGTTGTCCCTGGCTTCTGGCTTGCTGGGGGGATCACAGCCCTAGGTCAGCCCTAAGCCACGCGGGTCTGAGGGGAGGGCCTCCCTGCAGGCCAGCTCCTGCTCCAGCCTCACCGGCATGGGAAACAGCAGTCTGTGTCCCCCGCATGCAGGAGGCAGCTCTGTGTGAGTGGGCAGAGACCCTCTGGGGCCCCAGAGTGCAGGACCGGCTCCACGCAGTGCTGGAGCGTCGGGCTCAAGTGAAGGAGCTGGCCAAGACCCGGAGACAGGCCCTGCACGCCTCCCTCCTGATGGCTGGCTTCACCGGGGTCATGACCCAGGTCAGAGGGCCAGCCCCAGCCCCGTGCCTTCCCTTTGGGCCATGTTTTACAGTTTACAGATGATCTTTACCTGGGCTCATTCAGCCTTCACCACAATCCTGAACAAGGACACTGAGGTTTGGAGAGATCAGTGGCTTTCCCAGAGGCCAGCCTAGAGCCTGGGATATTTGATTCTAAGACCCTCTCTGTGAACCCCACTGCATCCTCAGCTCTCGCAGGCCCAGGACAAAGAGAGGCGGGGAAGGGAGCAGAGCGGTCCAGGGCCTGGGAGCAGGCAAACCTCGTCTCCAACAGAAAGTCCTACCCAAGCCCCCTTTCTGTGGCTGAGGGGCCCAAGGGCCTGGGGCATGTCTTATTGGGCCAGAACTATTGGTTCTCACTTATCAGGCTCTGCCCAGTCCTGCCGCCCTTGGCGCCTGTGGTCAGCTACCTGGGCCCAGCTGAGGGTAGGCGGGTGGGACGTCTCTGTGGACAGAGGCAGTATCAACATCATGGGATTCATGTTGCCACCGCCACCAGGCCGAGGACTGGATCCAGGAGCGGGTCCAGCAGCTGGGAGAGCCACTGCCTCCTGGGGATCTAAAAGATAAGCTGAGGCACCTCCAGAGGCACCAGGCCTTCCAGGCTGAGGTCCAGGCCCATGAGGAGGTCATCATTTCTGTCGTCAAGGTAACAGCCAGCCCTGCCCCAAAGCTGGACTCCGGGGCGGCCAACAGGAGAGGCCTTAGGAAGGGGGGACAGGGGACTGCGATGGTGGGAAAGCAGGAAGAAGGGTGACAGGCAAGATCTTCTTGTGTCCCCTCCTTCCCCAGGAGGGCGAGACTCTCTTAGCCCAGAGCCACCCTCAGGCAGGAGAGGTCTCCCAGAGGCTGCGGGAGCTGCAGCAGCGCTGGGAGAGACTGAGGCAGGCGGTGGCCCTCCAGGGCCAGGCCCTGGAGGACATGCAGAGCTTCCTGGAGTTCATGCAGAGAGTGGACCTTTGCGAGGCCTGGATCCAGGACGTGGTGAGGCCCAGCTGGGTGGGGCTCGGGGGGACCCTGAGACTGAGAGATGGGGGAGCCCTGGCCTGTAGCCCCCGGTTCCCTGACAGGGGGAGCCCCCGCAGCTACGTGCCAGGGGGCTGGGCGCGCCAAGGCTGGTGCTCAGAGAACTACGCTCCCAATCCCCGGCCTCTGCAGGAGGTGATGGTGAACATCGGTGACCTGGGACAGGACCGTGAGCACTGCCTGCAGCTCCTCAAACGGCTCCGGGAGTTCCGAGGAGTCTGGGCAGGGGTGAGGGCCCTGCGGGGGGAGGTCAGCCAACACACCCCACCCCACCCCCCGGCTTTGGGAAATACAGCTCAGGGTGCTGACCGTGGGTGGGCTCTGGAGCCAGGTACGTGCTCAAGTGACAGCACCGCGCTTACTCTCTTTATGTGCTTCAGCAGGCTCCCGAGCCTTCGTCTCTTCACCTTTGAAATGGGTGTAACACCTCCCTCATAGGCAAGGGAGCATGTGCGTGGGGGAGCTTACATAAATCTGTACATGTAACAAAACTACACAGCCCTAAACCTCCCCCAACACACACACACACACACACACACACACACACGCAGGTGAGCTCATGTACAAACAGGTGAACTCTGAATGAAATCTGTAGTCTGGTTAACAGACCAATGACAGTTTCCTGGAGTTCATACCATACTATAGATATGTAATGACCAATCAGGGGAGGCCGGGGGAAGAGTACATGGGGCTCTTTTCGGCTATTGCACTTTTGCTATTTTCCATGCACCTATAATTACTTCAAAGTTGAAAATAAAGGAATGCAAGAATGCACCTGTGCCTAGATGAAGTAGATAATCAATAACCATCCGTCAGCATCTCAGCCTCTCCTCCTCACCTCCCCCTACACACACCTCCAAACATCTTTCTTTCATGTGATATAGAGGAAAGAAATTGGACAGATATATTCACAACCAAATATGCTAACCTCATCCCCCTGATGTAAGTATAGGTGATTTTTTTAAAGGGCTGCAGAGCCTTAAGCTAAGCTATCCTTTGCTAACAGTGGAGGTTCACAGCCACTGTACCAGATGCTGTAGTAGAAAGAGCACTAGACTCAGGAAGATGCTGGGCTTCAATCGCGACTGCCAGGAATTGACCCCATTAGCCTCGGAACTCTGCTCTGGCATCTGTAAGAGGAGGGAAATCCCTCCACTGCCCACCTCATCTGAGATACTTCACAGGGAAGTGCGTTGGCAATTTAACAGCCTCTGCAAAGACAAGGAGCTTTAACGAGGGGCAGGAAGCATGCGACCACATCTACCATCAGGGACCCTTCCCCATGCGCCCGTAAGCCCCACCCGGGTCTCCTCTACAGCAGCCTCAGTCCAGCGACTCCTCGGGGTGGGGACACCCTACCCCCGGAGGCCCAGACTCGCCATTTCATTTCACCCTTACTTTGCTTTTCTTATCCCAAAAAGCTGCATTTTAACTGTAAAAGCTCCTGTTAGTCAGTGCGTATGCACCCGCCCCCTCCCATCTGGTCCTGACTTGGGGAGCACAGTTTTTCTAGCCTTAACAATGGCTCTGAGGCCAGCAGGCTCCTAGTGCCTTTTGCTCATTGTGCCTGGGATGGGGAGGCCACCGCAGGGGAAGCCTCTGCCTTCACTCCCCAGATAAGCTGCCCCTTATGCTCTCTCGGGCCCAAGCGGACCCTCTAAGTGACAACTGCAGGGCAAAGAAGGGGCTCAGAGTGGGCAGTGCCAATGCCTCACCCTGCACCCCCACAGGACACAGTGGATGACACCCACATCCGGAGCATCAATGACTTGTCACTGCATCTCAAGACCCGGGACCCTGAGCAAGTCAGGACCATCTGCCAGAGGCGTCACCAGCTCAACAACAGGCCAGTCCCAAGATCAGGAAGCAGTGGGCCAGGAGCGGGGCCAGAGGACCACCTCAGACTCAGCCTCACATCCTGTCTTCCAGGTGGCACAGTTTCCGTGGCAACCTGCTCCAGTACCGGCGGCAGCTTGAAGGTGCCCTGGAGATACACACGTTGTCCTGTGAGCTGGATACTGTCACTGAGCGGATCAGGGAGAAGGTAAGTGGAAAAGAGCAAATGCCGCCCAGGGGTGATCGCTGCCCCTTTGCCACCTCTTCGCTTCAGCTGGGACACTGGGAGGTCCCACCCGAGGTCTGTCAGGGGGTCTGCCAGGGGCTTTCAGGACCATCCCTGGACGGCAGAAGTCCCCACTGCAGTCTTGGAGGCGCGCCCCCCTGGAGCCGGCCCCAGAGGCACCAGTGAGTGCGGAGACCAGATCCCCCCACCCTAGTGTTTCCTCTGTTGTCCCTGAGCAAACTCAGGCCCCATAGGATATGTGCACCAGGACTCTGTGAGCCACTGTGGAGAAACTTGGGCCAAACGCTGGCAGACGCAGAGGTGAAAGAGCCTGGGAAGCCCCGTGTGAAAGAGGCCGTTCCCACTTCTCCTGATTCCCACCTCAGCCAGGCCGAGCTATCCACGCTCAGTTCCCCCAAAGGAACGACGGTCACACAAGACCGTGCACATGGAAGCACCTCATAGACGGCAGCCCCTGCCTCAGAGGGAACTCCCGCCCCACATCCCTCCTCAGAACTTTTCCTCCTTTGCAAAAGGAAGGCGGCACGAGCCCCACTGAGGGCACTGGGAAGGGAGTCACACCGGGTGCTGGCTTTCTGCGTAGATTCCTGTTGCCAGCGCCCCCTCGGCAGTAGGGGAGCCGCTGGAGAAAGGCCAAGCCAATGTCTCCCCATTCCTCCCAGGCCGCCCAGGCCGAGGCCCTGGACTGCGGAAAGGATCTGGAGAGCGTGCAGAGGCTGCTGTGGAAGCACGAGAAGTTGGAGCAGGAAGTGGGCCTCATCCAGGCCCGGGTGGAGGTATGCAGCTGGGTGTGGGGTAGACCCAGGGCTCCTCCTCTGAGGACCCCCGGGAAGGCATGCAAAGGCCAAGGGGACTTCGGGACCCTGAGAGCCAACCGGTCCCACTCAGCTGCTACGCCTGCAGGGACATCCTGCAGCCAGCACTCCCCTGAGTGAAACCTGCCTCCCCGGCCGGCCCCTGACCCTGCTTGTCCCACAGTCCCTAGACAGTGAGGTGGGCCACCTCTGCCAGAGAAGTCCCCGGGCAGCCCACAGCCTCAGCTGCAAGCAGCAGGAGATGATGGACAGCTGGTGGCAGCTCCGGAGCAGGGCCCAGAAGTGGTATGAACCCTCGCTGCCCTTGCTGACCCACCCCTCTGTCCCCGTACTTCCCTTTGGCCCCAGTTTTCCCCTGAGAATCTTCCTCCATCCTTCAAATAACCGGCCAGTTGTCACCCCATAATCCCCAGCCCCTGGGCCCTTCTTTGGCTGAGGGGACTCAGGGACAGAAGGTCCTGGTGGGCACGGGGAAAAGAGGAGCTCAGAGGACTAGCTGCCAAACCCTGTGGGCAGGAGGGAGTCCCTGGATGCCTCACACCAAGCTCAGAAGCTGCAGGCAATGCTGCAGGACCTGCTGGTCTGGGCCCGGAGGTTGCGGGCTGAGATGGGCGCCCGAAGTGCCCCCCGCAGCCCCGCAGAGGCCCGGCGCCTGTTGGAGGAGCACCAGGAGCGAAGGGTGTGTGGCTGAGACCCTGGGCCTCTCCTGGGATCGCCCCTCCTATCTGCCCTCTCCCTTGCTGTGATCCCAACTTTCTCTCTGGTCCTTTCTCTGTCACCTGCCTCTTCCATCCCATCCCTCAGCTGTCTCCCACCCCTCCTTCCCCGACACGGGGCGTCCTCCAGCCTCAAAGGCCTCAGCCTCTGGGACCTGAGTCTAGTCCTGTTGCAGGCTGAGCTGGACTCCCGAACGGACAGTGTAAGCCTGGCCCTGAGCACAGGGCAGCGGCTGCTTCTAGCTGGGCACCTGTCCAACCCTGACCTCCGCCAGGCCCTGGCTGGCTTAGACCAGGAGCTGAACAGCCTGGAAGGGACCTGGCAGGAGCGCCAGCTTCAGCTGCAGCAGGCTTTGGAGCTACAGGTTGGCACCTCCATCCTGCCCCTACCCTCGGGGACCTGCACTAACCCCACCACCTCTGGTCAAAGCCAAAGCCAGAGAGGCTGCCTTGCCAGGGCCCCTTCCCACCACTCACCACCCAGCTTCCTGACAAGTCGTGCCTGCTGTGGACCCGTTTGGTTGAGCCAGGCCCCGGGGCCCTGGTGTCTCCACCAGGCCACCAACAGGTTCACGCCACCTGCAGTTACTCTGCTCACTTCCTCTTGCCGTTTCCTTTCCTCACAGTTGTTTCTGAGCTCTGTGGAGCAGATGGAAAGTTGGCTCTGCGGCCAGGAAGCGTGCTCCGCCAGCGAGGGTCTGGGGGTAGGTGCCTGGCAGGCGTGAGGGAGGGTTTACTCAAGCAGCGTTAAGAACCAAACCAGCCAGAGCCACCTGAGCTCCCCAGGCCAAGGGGCTCGCCCCACGTCAGCCACGTCAGTCAGTCACCGAGAAGTCACTTGCCCACCCGTGCGAGCCACTCGAGCACCTCGGGTGCCCTGGAGGTGGGCCCCACCGGGAATGTGGTGGGGGCTTAGCGGGTGTGTGGCCCCGACCCATTCTTGCCTCCTTCCCTCCACCTCCTCACTCCCTCACACCCAGAGGTTTGCTTTTACAACCACTGTCCCAAGCCCGCGTGGCCAGGGAGCACAGCCTGCGGGGAACCTCAGGGCCCCGGTGGCCATCCAGCCTGTGCCAGGGGAGCCTCCCTGGGAGTGCAGAGTGGGGGAGGCGCTCCTGCTCCGTGAAAAGTTGTGCCTGCGCTGGAAATTCTGGCACTTAGACCTCATCCTCCAGTGCCTTCCCTGGCTGGGGATCACGGTCCTAGAGCCAAATCCGGCCTTGCGGGGTTAGAGGACTGTGTTTGGGCAGAGCACTCAGCGTGAGGGCAAGTGTTTGGTAGGATGGATCCACGTAGGAAAGCAGGGAGCTTGGGGCCGGGTGCGGGCAGCCCATGGACAGTGTCGGCTTCCCTGCTCCCACCAGGACCCCTCGGCCAATGTGGAGACTCTCCTGTGGAAGCACGAGGTGCTGGAGCGGGGCCTGGAGGCACAGGCAGAAAAGATCAGCGCGCTAGAAGCCACAGCCCGCAGCCTGTGCCACAGTGGGTGCCCCGAGGCCCAGAGCACCCTAGGCCGGTGCCGGGCCATGCTCCTCAGGTACCTCCGGCACTGGGGTGGGGCGAAGTCACGGGTGGCCTGGTGTGGGCACGGGGCCTCCTGCCCTTCCGCTCCCGGCCCAGGGTCGTCGGGCTTTCCCAGGGGCTGCAGCCAGGTGCCAGGGCCCCCCCTCCCAGCCGTGCAGTGAGCCGGCCCACTACGGCGGTCAAGCAGCATGCGGTCACGTGGCTGAGATCAGGGGGAGTTTTACAAAGAAACACATGCTCAGAAACTAAGAGAAACGACCCAATGGACCGGCAGTATCGGCGCACCGTGTTAAGCATCAGGCCTCCAGAGCCCGACAGTGCTGCGTTCCCTGCCGCCCACTCATGGGGGGCCCTGGGGCGGATTCCTCACAGAGCCTGGGCCTGCAAGGGGGTAGCGATACCTGCCTTTTGGGGCTGTGTGAGGGTTGAAAAGATAGCCTTGATGTCCTAGCATGGTGCCGGTTGCTCAACTCGGACAGGGTGACAGACTGTTTTTTAATGTCCATTTAAGTGAAACCGACACAGTGTATTTCTAAGACACCAGGTTCCACCTATTTTCCTCATTAAAGCCCATCTGGTTCAGCTGCCTCATCCAGCGCCTCTTTGAGACTTTGAGATCAAGGCAGATCTGGGCCAAAACCTGGACCCCGGACTGGCAGAGCCCATGCTGCTTGTGACGGAGGCCCTGTGCTGGCGGGGGCAGGGGGAGCTCCTTGCGGGTGGACCGCTACCTGGGAACCCTGGCGCCTTTCACCGACAGAGGGCAAACGCTGGTTTGCTGGTCTCTGTCAGCACGCCCTCTGCCCAGTCACCTTAGATGGCTCCTGGCAGGCCCGGCTGCCCCCAGGACAGCGCCACCCTGACCCCTGCCCTCCCAGGCGTCCGCATTCTCTCGGCGCTTGTGTTCAGTCGAGCCCCCCCATCTACTCTGGAAACCCCAGCAGGGGGGCCAATGGGGGGCTCTGCTGATGGGAGGCGTGGGTGGACCCCGGGATGACGGGGGAGATTAGAACTTCTTTTCCTATTTTTTATTGATCTAATTTCTATTTTTGTGCATACGGCTATGTGCTTAATATATTGGTACAGAGGTACATATGTATATAAATCAATATGTGTCTAGATACATGTACACACACGAATACATATCTATTTGGGAAGCGGCTGCTCAAAAAATTCTTACTAATATCAGCTCATGACCAAAGGCTGTTTAGACACTGTACTAGTCTGCTCAGGCTGCTTGTAACAAAATACCCCAGACTGGGTGGCTTAAACAACAAAAATTTATTTCCTTACATTTCTGGAGGCTGGAAGTCCCAAACAAAGACATTGGCCAGGTTGGTTTCTCCTAAGGTCTCTGTCGCCGGCTTGCAGAGGCTGCCGCAGTCATCGCCGTACGTGTTTCTGTGTCTTACTCGTGTCATATTGGGACCCGCCCTAATGACCTCATTTTAATTTAACTCCCTCTTTAAAGGGCCTGCCTTCAAATAAAGTCACATTCTGAGGGACTGGGAGTTAGGACTTTAACATAAGAACCTGGGGAACAGAGCGGGTGGCGGGCACGGAGACACAGTTCAGCCCATAAGAGACACTAAGAAAGAGAGGAGATAGAACGTGTCTCAATTTCAAAGGAAGCCTGAGATTCAGGGTATATATTGATACCCAAGAAAGGGTATCAATGTCCTAGACTGGCAGGGCACCCAAATGCATACGCGTGTGCATGTGCATGCACCCTCTCCTCCCACCATGGCAGCTCCAGGTCCTGGTGGGCAGACCTGCGGGCACATGAGACCCTCCTTCTGGCAGGAAAGAGGCCCTCCTGCAGCGAGCCCGGACCCGTCGTCACCAGCTGCAGGAGCTCGGGCAGCTGCAGCCTTTCCTGCAGGACTCCTACGAGGTTTCCCCCCGGTTGGGGTGGGGAGGGGTTGCGGAGCGGGGAAGGAGTCACCCCACAGAGAGGCCGCCCTTCCTCAGGGCAGCCCAGAGGTTAGGGGAAAGGGGAGAGCCCTAGGCAGCAGTGCCTGGTCCTCCATGTGCATCTAGATGGCCACCTGGCTCAGAGAGAAGAACCTGGTGGCCCTGGAAGAGGGCTGGCGGGACCCCGCCACCCTGCAGGCACAGCTGCGGAAGCAAGAAGCTCTCCAGGCCGAGCTGCACGCAAGCGTGCGCCAGCAACAAAGGCTGCGGATGGTGAGCCCCGGGGGTCCAGCTGGGGACCATGGGACAGTCTGGTGGGCCAGAGCATGAGGTGACGCCACAGAGCCCTGGCAGTGGCTCTGCATCATAGCAATGGAAAGCCGATGTTCATTGAGTGCTTTCTGGGTGCAGGCATCGTGCTGAGCAGCAAAGGGCAAATGAGACACCACAGCTTCCCTGGGCATCCTCTCCACAAATGGTGCCTTTTCAGCAATTTTAAAGGTAGCATTTTGACAGGACAGTTTTTAAAACTGTTGGAAGTATATTAGAAGACACAGAGCACAGCCAGCAGTCCTGGAATCAAAGTGTAGCACCTTTTAAACTTACCCTCTCCTACCTGCAAAGTGCAGGCTCTGACCCCAGGCTGGCTCCCTCCGATATAAAGTGCCCTGCTAAGTATTGTAAGTGCTTGAGGTCATTTACACGAAATAACCATTATTATCTCAGTGACACGGATAAGGCTACTGAGTTCAGAGAGGTTAAGGAACTTGCCCAAGATCACACAGCCAGCACACAGAGATAGCAGCCATGGGATGGGTGGGGGCGTCAATGCAAGTGCCCCGGCCCCAGCGGTCCATGTGTGGCTGTAGGAGGGCCAGAGGCTGCGGCAGGGGGGCCACCCGGCTTCGGAGACCATCCAGGAGCGCTTGCAGGAGCTGGGGGACCTCTGGGACAAGCTACAGGCCAACTGCCAGAGGAAGGCAGCCAAGCTACAGGAGGCCTGTGAGGTGAGGCCGCGCTGCTACAGAGCAGGCTGCATGGGGCACCAGGCCGCTCCCCCTCACGCCCCTTCCGTTCTGCCCCAGGCCCTGTGCCTACGGAGGAGGGTGGAGGAACTAGAGAGCTGGCTGGAGCCTGTGGAAGTGGAGCTGAGGGCTCCCATCAGGGACCAGGACCAGCCTGGCCTGGAGGAGCTCCTGGGGGCTCAGGGAGAGCTGGAGGAAGCGGTGGGCCGGCAGGCCAGGCAGGCCCAGGCCCTGCTGGGCCAGGCCCGGGCCTTTACACAGAAAGGCTGCTGCCTCTCCCGAGATGTGGAGGAGCGGGCCCAGCGGCTGCTTCAGAGGTAGATCTGCCCTACCCACCTTCCTTGCCCTCCTTCATGCCCCCAGCTTGTCTTCTCAGGGCCTCCCCTGCCTTTGGTGAGCGGCACAGAGTGAGAGAGCACTGTCACTGTCTGCCCTAATACTGATGACCATGGTGCCTCCCGCCCCGGCCTCACCCTCTACTGCTGCAGGTTTGAGAGCCTGCGGGAGCCACTGCAGGAGCGCAGGGCCGCCCTGGAGGCCCAGAGCCTGCTCTGGCAGTTCTCCAGGGCTGCTGAGGAGGAGATGGCCTGGGTGCAGGAGAAGCTGCCCCTGGTAGACGCCCCGGACGATGGCCAGAGCCTGAGCACCCTGTGGCGCCTGCAGGAGAAGCACCAGGTGTGGGCCCACCCCGCCAACCCGCTAAGGAAATGGCACCAGAGCCCAACGGGGACTCAGGCCTCTGGGGGCTTCTGGGGTACCCTGGATCCTGTGTTAGTCACAAGGACAGGGGACTCCTTGGGGGCAAGTCTGTGGAATCCCAGGAGGCTTCAGGCACAACTCTGGGGTCTCCAGCAGAGTGCCCAGTGGCAGCCCAGTCCTGCTTCCCTCTACCCCACAGAACCTGGAGATTGAGATGAGCAGCCACGAGGCTCTGATCCAGGCAGTGGCAGGCACAGGGCACAAGCTGGTGCAGGCTGGGCACTTTGCTGCCCATGAGGCGGCTGCCCAGGTACAGCAGCTGCAGAATGCCATGGGCCGCCTGCGGGCAGGGGCCGCGCGGAGGCGGCAGCGGCTGCAGCAGGCTCAGGAAGCCCAGCAGTTCCTGACGGAGGTGAGGGCAGAGGTGCAGTGCGGAGGGCTGGGGTGGGCACGAGGACACCCATGGGGGGCTCCCGGCCCTGTGCGCCTCCTAGGTGGTCTCCAGTCCTCAAGGGCTCCCTTCTGCATGTTTCTAGGAAAACACCAGTGAGTTTGGTTTGGTTTGGTTTGGTTTTGCTATTTCTTCTAAATCAGCGGTTCTCAATCAATGCTTCACCTGGAATCTTTAGGAAATGCCGATACCCAGGCTCCATTCCAGTCCAAATCAGTCTTTTCAGGGTGAGAGCCAGGCAGAGGGTGTTTTTAAAGCTCTCAGGTGATTCTATTGTGCAACCAGACTGAGAGCCGCTCTCAGTCCGTGACCCTTAAGTGGGGAGCCCTGGAGGGCATCACCCCGGGAAAACTGCCCTCCTCTGTGTCGCCCCAGCTCCTGGAGGCAGAATCCTGGCTGGCGGAACAGGGCTGTGTCCTGGACATCGAGGACATGGGCCAGAGTGCCGAGGCCACACAGGCCTTTCTGCGGCGGCTGGAGGCCACCAGGAGAGACCTGGAGGGGTTCAGCGGGCGCATCCAGAGACATCAGCAGACAGCAGACCTCCTGGAGAGCAGACAGAACCCAGAAAGGTAGGCGGGAGGAGGGAAGAGCAGCGAGGGACACTGCGGACAGAGGCTCACAGGCTGGTCCCGCCTTTGAGGAAGGGCTCCAGCCGGGTTGTCCCTCGTGCCACAGCCCCAAGGTGCTGGCCCGGATGCAGGCCCTGAAGGAGGCGCACGCAGGGCTGCTGCAGAGAGCGGAGGACAGGGGGCAACGCCTGCGGGAGCAGCTGCAGCTCCACCAGCTGGAGCGAGAGGCCCTGCTCCTGGATGCCTGGCTGGCCAGCAAGGTGGCCACTGCTGAGT
Source organism: Pteronotus mesoamericanus (assembly GCF_021234165.1). NCBI lineage: Eukaryota > Metazoa > Chordata > Mammalia > Chiroptera > Mormoopidae > Pteronotus > Pteronotus mesoamericanus. The sequence continues at coordinate 22,851,831 of NW_026555065.1, forward strand.
CTCAGGACTGCGGACAGGACCTGGAGGCCATCAAGGTGAGTCAGTCCTGAGCGAACTTGGCGGAGAGTGAATTGAGGCTGAGCAAGGTAAAGGAGGTGTGCGTCTGGGAGAGGCGAGGGGGTGAGCAGCAGGAAAATGGGGATCTCTGGGCTCGGGGAGACCTGTCAGCTCTAGAGCCTGGGCCCAGCACGTCAGGACCCTCAGATAGTGCGAAGCCCTTTGTGAGCTTCCGGAGCCGTGGGACAGCACATCCAGAGTGACCTGCCCAGCCCTACGCCCTTGCAGGTGCTGGAAGAGAAGTTCGATGCTTTCAGAGAGGAAGTCCAGAGACTGGGGCAGGCCAAGGTGCAGGCCCTGAGGGAGCTGGCAGGCAACCTGGAACGGGCAGCGCCCAGGTGCTGTCCCCAGATTCAAGCCCAGAGGAGTCGCATAGAGGCCGCTTGGGAGAGACTGGACAGGGCAATAAAAGCCCGCACAGAGGTAGGTGCCACAGGCCAGGGAGGGCCAAGAAGCGGGGCCATCTGTGCCGTTAGGGTGGGCCAGGAAGAGCAGGCTCACTAGGTGTGTGTGCAGGCGTGCGTGTGTGTGAGCATGCGGGCGAGTGTGCAGGCATGCGTGTGTGTGAGCATGCAGGCGAGTGTGTAGGCATGCATGTGTGTGTGTGTGTGTGTGTGCGCAGGCATACGTGTGTGAGCGTGCAGGGAGGTGGCTGCCTCTAACTCCCAGCGCCAAGCAGATCAGCAGACTCAAAGTCTTCCGCCTCCTGCCCTCTCCTTTGTTCCCCCTAGTGCAGTTCATAGCTCCAAGGAGAAACAGACAGCATGTCTGGCCAGCTTCTAAGCCCCACCATGCCCCCACCCCTGAACACAGGCTTCAGGGGTTTTTTTAATTAAATCATTTTTTATTGTAATTCTACTACAATTGTCCCAATTTTTCCCCTTTGCCCTCCCCTGCCCATCCCATTCCCCGCTCACACCATCAATTCCCACACCGTTGTCCATGTCCATGGGTCATTCACACATGTTCTTAGACCCTTCCCTTTAGGACACATGTCTTGTTGGTCCCTTCTCCTTGACCACACTCACTTCACTGGGCACGATCTCGCTGTCATGTGGCAGATGCCCCTTCACTCCACTCATTCACTCTTCTCACCTAAGTGTTCTGAGTGGATCTGGACGCCAAGGAAGTCTTCAGTGTCCCCCCACAGCCTAGCCCTGAGGCACAGCTGCTGGTTTCTACAAAAACAGCCCGGCTCCTTGCGCCCTGACAGGCCCCACAGCCCAGAGGTGCCACCTCCGAGGGCCTACGCCAGAGCAGCCCCCTGAGCCGGCCCTCTCCTCCCAGCCCGATGGATGCCCCCACACCAACCTCGTCCCTCGCATGGACTCATGCCCACCTGCTTCAGAGCCTCCATCTCTGCCTTCCTCAGGAGTTGGGCCCTGGAGGCCCCCCGCCCCACAGAATGCCCCTGAGGCCCTACCCACAACATCGGTAACATCACACGTTCATCGAGCAGCTGCTGTGTCTGGGATATTTTTTGTGCCTGGTGGTCATGAATGAGTCACCAAGCCCCATGGCCCTCCTTGTTTGCAGTGAGGTAGCCCAGGAGGCCATGGAGCCAGGGAGCAAGGACCTTGGGAATAAGCTCAACCACAGCAGGCCTTCCCTCCTCTTCCAGAGCCTGGCTGTGGCCCGGGAGGCCTGTGGCTTTGAGCAGGCGGTGGCTGAGCTCCGGGGCCAGATGCAGGAGAAGACCAACCTGATGTCAAGAGACACCTGTGACCACAGCCTGTCATCGGTACAGACCCTGCAGCAACAGCACAGGCGCCTGGAGGTGAGGGCCAACGCCCTGCGGACTTCCCGTCAGAGCCACTCCCTGAAGGTGGCGGGTAAGGGGACCGCAGAGGTGAGAGGTAGGACCCTCCCAGCCCAGGGACTGCTGTCCCAGGTTGCGGAGCAGAACAGAGGTGGCCTGGGAGAGTATGGGAAGCAGAGCAGGACTCCTCAGAGAGGTCCGCACAGGTGGCCAGGGAGTGAGGTCTGATCCTGTGTTCTGGTGGCAGAGGGAATTGGCAGCTATGGAGGAGCAGGTGGCACAGGTGCGGATGGAGGCCTGCCAGCTGGGCCTGCTACAACCTTCGGCTCAGGAAAGCCTGGCCCAGCAACTGGCCGAGGTGCAGGAGGCCTGGGCCACACTGGCTGCGAAGGCCTGGGAGCGGGGCCGGCAGCTGGCGCAGGCTGCCCAGGGCCACGCCTTCCTCGGACGCTGCCGGGAACTGCTGTAGGTGGCAACCTGCCCAGCTGCTGGCTCAGTGCTGCCCTGTTGGGGGGTGGGGGGTGGTCACCCTAGCTCTTCTGGGAACTGGACCCCACCTCCCCCTGCATGGCTCCTACCCTGCCCTCCACGCCGCCCCCAGGCTGCCCTCCCGGCCCTGACAGCAGCCTCCTCCGCCCGCCCCACAGAGCGTGGGCTCAGGAAACGCAGGCGCTCTTGTCCTCAGCGGAGCTGGCCGTGGACCTGGCAGGGGCCGAGCGGCTCCTGGAGCAGCAGGAGGAGCTGGGGCGAGAAATCAAGGAGCGCTGCCTTCAAGCCCAGAATGTGCAGCAGGAGGGGCGGCAGCTGGTAGACAGTGGCCACTTCATGTTCCTGGAGGTACAAGCACAGAGGCGGGCCTGGCACTGAGCTGGGCACAGAACCTGACGACCCAAGGCCGCGGAACCCCGAGCAGGAGTGAAGCCAGCGGGCGAGGAAGGCCAGACCGGGGCGGAGAGAGAGGGCCAGAAGGGGAGGGTCCAGCCCCTCAGCCTTCCCTCAACACTCCGGCTGGGCACAGCCGCCCACCCCTACCTGGGTGCCCTGCCCAACATCTCACACGAAGCACCCCCAACCCTCCAGGTGACAGAGTGTCTGCAGGAGCTGGAAAGGCGGCTGCGGGCCCTGGAGGAGGCCTGGGCCCTGCGCCGGGGACGCTGCGAGGAGAGCCGGGGCCTGCAGACACTGCAGCAGGGGCTGGAGCAGGCTGAGGCCTGGCTGGCCTCCCGGGAGGGCCTCCTGCTGGACCCCGACTGCGGGGTGAGCCGAGGCCCTGCCCTCTCGCCCGCTACACCAGCCAGAGGCTCCGGCCAAGGGCAGCCCCGCTGCTCCTGCTCTCACTGGCCCCCGGGCCGGCTGCGGAGGGTGAGGGGAAGGCTCTCGGCGCGGCCGGGAGCTGGGCCTCACCCCGGCTGGCTTCCCCCCAGCACTCCGTGTCGGAGGTGGAGCTGCTGCTCCACAGACACCAGGACTTAGAAAAGCTGCTGGCGGCCCAGGAGGAGAAGCTTGTCCAGCTGCAGTGGAAGACGGGGGTGAGCGAGGCTGGGGTGAGGGAACCCCAGCAGGCTGGCGGCGGGAGCCGTCCCAGCCTCAGCCTGAGAGTCAGGGTCTCCCCAGGGCACTGAGCCTCCATCTGACCCTTCAGCAAAACCCCATTCTTTCCCTTGACGGCTTCAGTATGCTGTCACCCCCATATCCTGGTAGGCAGGGGCGCCGTTGAGGGCAGGGGTGAGAGGGGAGTCTCCTGAGTTGGAGGGAAAGGGGCTCTGTCTGGGAGGGAAGGAGAGGCTGGGCCTGGAACCCCTGGTGCCCTGGCCTGGCTCACGTTGCTCCCCTCCCCAGATGGAACAGACGCTAGTGTAGCAGGTAAAGGGGCTAAAACCCGGAAGAGGGGCCGTGGGCTAACCTCCCCCCGGCACAGGTCCCTTGGAAGCTGGTGGCCAGGCGCACAGCTGGCTGACACAGGGGACCTAGGGCCAGGCGTCCCGGTCGGGCAGTGCACGCACCCTTAGCCACCACTGTCTCCCTGGGGCAGCAGCCAGGCAGGCAGCAGCGGCCCCCGTCGGTCGGCCACGGGGGTGAGGGCCACACCCTGGAGCCAGCGCTGAGGGCGGGGCCAGGGGCTGTGGACAGTAAGGTCGGAGAAAGGATCCCTACCCACCTGTGCACAGGGGACCTTGAACCCTGTGCTGGTCCTGATGCTTCCTGGGCCCCATTTTACACTTTCAGGACGTGAGGGGTAGGCAGTTGGGTGCCAGGACACCCCTCTGGAACCCGTCCACAGAACCACTCAAGGAGCTCAGAGGCGCTACGGGGGCCTGGCCCCTTGGCCTTGTGGACTCTGGGGGGCACTGCCCTGCCCCCCCCCCCGCATTCTTAGGGTAGTTTCTCCTCGGCGCCAACCCAGGTAGAGGGTAGGACTCCTCTTCTGGTCTCCCTGGTTTCCTCCTCCACCCGAGGAACCTCAGTCCTGGTGCTGCAGGTGCGACCTCACTGCAGCCCAGCTGGAGCCCCTGGGGCGGCTATAGGGGGGCCTCAGAGGGCAGCTGCCCGAGCCTGTGGCCGCAGGGGCGGATGGCGGTGGCGACGCTAGGAAGTGGAGGGGCGGGGAGCACAGAGGACAAAGGCCCACCGGGAAAAGCGGACAGTTGTGGTGACCCCCGCCTGTCATCTCTCCTCAGAACGTGGCTTCCACAGCCACCCTTGACCTCATGGGAGCCCCGTTTGAGAGGCCAAGGGACCGCCATGGCAGGAAACATACTTTCCCCTTAAGGTGAGGATGGCGTGGGGAGAGGGACACTGGCCCACTGGCCCCGAGATGCGCTGACTCAGCGGGCAGGGCCTCCCAAGAGCAGCCAAGGAGCCAGAGCCAGGGGTCCCCCCGCGGGAGGCAGGGAGCTTGACCCATGGCTGTCCGGGTGCAGGCTGAGCAGCGGGGAGGAGGTCCTGTTGGCAGCACCCTCTAAAGAGCAGGCTGAGAGCTGGCATGGAGCCCCCAGCGGCGCGGCAGGTAGGCTCCAGGGGAACGCTGGGCGTGGGGGGTCCGGGTGGGGGAACATTGGCTCCCTGGGCCTCAAGCTGGTGGTGTTTTAGTCATCCTCAGAAATTTCACATCTAGTACCCATATAGCCTTCAAGGTAAATGGGACTTACTGTCTTTTTGCAAAGAATTTAAGGCTCAGAGAAGGTACGCAGCTTGCCAAAAATCACACAGCTCATTAGTAGCAGAGGTGGGGCCAGGCTTGATTCTCAGGTGCCTCCTGGTCTCGTCCGCCTCCTTTGGAGTCTGCCGCCCTGACTCCCCTGAGCCCTTCCTGGATCTTTGTGGGCTCTTCCAGGCTCTGTTCTGTCTGATCCTGGGGCCTTCTCCATCCTTCAAGTCCTCACATGCCCTGAATGCACCTCCCTTGGCAGGAGGGGCGGGGCTGATGGGGACAGTGGCCAAGCCCAGCTCTACTAACCTGAGGGATGCCTAGAAAGCTCCCCCTCAGACCCTGCGCACGGAGGGAGTGCACTCAGGGCGCATCCTGAGGCTGCTGGGGCTCTACCAGGAGCCCCTCCCTGCTCCTCTCAGTCTCAGTTCCCGGCTCCGTTCCTCACTGTCTCAGTTCCCCTGGGGTCTCCCTGAGACTGTCCTTCGAGAATCCTCAAGGGATTCTGAGTTTCTTAGCCACCAACATTCAGCCTTCTAGGAGGTGGGACGCGCTGGGGGGTCCTGCCCCAGGGGGGCTGCGCAGCACCCCCACACGGACAATGCTTGGTGCTCAGGGAGCCTCCAGAAGCAGGAGCATCTTAGTCGGTCTGGGCTGCTGTAACAGAAATACCACAGACTGCGTAGGTTATAACCAAGACGTTTATTTCTCACAGTTCTGGCAGCTGGGAAGTCCAAGATCAAGGGACCGACAGACTGGGCTGGTGAGGGCTGGCCTCTGGTTGCAGGTGGTACCGTCCTACTGTGTCCTCACATGGTGGAAGGGGCCAGGGTGCTCTCTGGGGTCTTTATTTATAAGGGCTCCACCTCATGACCTAATCACCTCCCAAAAGCTCTTACTCCTCCTACTAGTATCACCTTGGGATTAAGACTTCAATATACCAATTTGGTGGGGAGGGGGAGATACATTCAGACTACAGCCGGGGGAGGGGGCGTGTGGTTACTCTGCCTGCAGCTGGCCGGGCATCCAGTGGGGTGCCGCCCGGTGTTCTTCCCTCGATCTGCAGCCCACAGTCTAAGCCCAGAGCTCAGAGCCAGACCTCTGGACGTCCTGGCTGAGTGCGCTGGTGAGGAGGTGCCCAGCACGGCCACTGCACTCAGGTAGGGCCCCGAGGTGTGCGGGCGGGCGGGCGGGCGGGCGGGCAGGCGGCCTGAGCCTCCACGGCCAGCACAGACGCTGCCCTCTTAGGCCTGAGGTCCTGAGACTCAGACCTACCCTGCTGGTGGATGGAGTGACCCCTGCGTCTGAGACCCGGGAAAGAGAAGGCCCCAGCGCCCACCCCACCTGGTGGAACCCCTGCTCACTCTCAGCAGTGACAGAGTTGGGGAGACAAGGCCCCCTTTCCCCCACAGTTTCCATGGCTGTCCCTCCCCCTCCCCGCTGAGGGAGACGCACGCGTGTGCTGGCGGCCACCCACAGCCCCCAGAGCTCCCGCAGGCAGCTGGCCCCGCAGAGGAAGCTGTGCCAGGCTCCCACCGCCTCTCCTGCTCAGGCCAGAGCCAAGGTGAGGGGCACCCAGGTTCCCTTCGCCCCTGCAAGCGAGCTCGCCTGGGCCACCTGGGCCACACACTGCTCATTCCTCGTTCCCCGCCTCCCCAGGACAGGGCAGTGCTGTGGGGCTGCCAGACCCCTGCTGCGCCCTAGCTCCTGTCCCTGCCCTCTGCCTCCTTCCCCTCCTGCTTTCACCAGTCCAGGGACCCCAGTCCTGCTCCAAGGAGAAAGAGCGGCCTTACTGTCCTAGAGGCCGGCAGTCAGGATGCCACCCAGACACGCACCCACAGACCCCAAGCCCCACACCCAGGTTCACACGCAAACGCAGTGTTGCACAGGCCCCTGAACATGGAGATGTACACACACGCAGAAACAAGGAGACCCACAGACACACAAAGAAATACATACACAGCCCTGCGGCAGGGGAGCCCTCACAGCCTGACGGGGGCGGCAGCCACACTTGTGGTCTCCGGCAAAGTGTGCGCTCACACTCCTGTGCGGCCCACGGGCTCCAGCTTATGATCCAGGTGATGTGTTGCTGAGTGAATGGCCTTGTCCTCCTGGACACGGTGGCTTCCCAGGCTACAGAGGCAGCCATTTCTTCTGCTCTGTGACTCCAGCCACGTGCCCAGGACAGGGACTGAGAGCTGCTGGGCCAGGGCACACAGATGCGGTAAGAACCAATCGCCTCCCACCTGCTTCACACGCCATGGTCGCTCCTCGTGTCCACTCCCCCCTGGGCGTTAGGCGGAGGCAGGCTGTTCCCAGGGAAGTCGGCAGCCTGGGGCCCCGGGCCCTAAATTCACTCTGCCTCCCTGCTCTCTCCACAGGCCCGAGCCCTGAAGCAAGCTCCGAGGGACCGCCAACCTCAGGGCTACAAGTGAGGACACCCTCTAGGGGACCAGGACAAGACTCAGCTACCCGGGCCCCACTGACTTCAGGAACAGGCAGTTCCTTGTGAAGAAACAGACGTCCCCACCCCCCACCAAGGTCAGAGCTTGGTGAATCTGCGCCACTAGTCTCTTCCTTTGGCTCACCTGGTCCCAGCTCTGGCCACCCCTCCTGTGGGACAGGAAGCAGCCCTTTGATTGAGACCCTGGCCACACCCCGAAGGTCCCTGACCAGGTGAGGACAGGGGTGCTAGCTACCACTACCTGCAAGCCGGCTCACCTGGGCAGGGCCGGGACTGCAACAGCGGACACCCCCGGCCGCCCCCCGTCCAGGCCTCACTGGCCTCCTGTCTACTTTGCTGGGAGCAGAGGACCCACATTTCAGGGGAAGCCCATGCTGACTCGTTAGCTCCGAGGGGCGGCTGGGGGGACATTTTGTTTCTTAAACCATTCCTTGCCCTTTGTACCCAAGAGCCTGGAATAAAATGTCCCTTCTTAGCAGCAATGACAGGCTCTCAAATAATGCCTCCCGTTTGTATGGGCCTCTGTGATGTATAAAGTGCTCTATTTTCTCCGTACAACTACTCAAGGCAGCAAGGAAGGGGGAGCAGACACAGGTCCCAGGGCTGAGCCCTCACACAAATATGGTGAGCGCTGCTCTGGGTGTCCCCCAGCTCTGCCCCTGGCGGGCACAGTCTCCGAACCTTCTCCTTGCTCAAATGGAGGCCATCTCTGGCCCCCATCGTGGGGCCCAGGCTCTAGGCCCTGTTTAGAAGGCTCATGTCCGTGACAGGTTGGCTGGTGGCTTCAGTGCCACATCTGGGTGGTGCTAGGCACACACCGTAGGGTAGCCCCCGACGGGGCCATCTGCACCCCCAGAGGCCTTGGAATACCTGGTGATGACGCTCTCTGCTCCAATATAACCAGAGAGGCCAGAAAGACTGGGGGTGAGCCTGCCAAAGACTCCAGGGCGGTGGGCCCCGCGGGAGCCGCAGGCCAGGTGCCGCCGTCACTGGGGACAGTGCTGCTTGCGCTGCCTCCGCCGCTGCACAGCCTCCCGCAAGGCCTCCAGGAGCCGCTCCCGGTTGTTGCAGATGTTGTAATGTGTCAGATGGAGCAGCTTGTCCACGTCCTCCTGGCTGTAGGTCACCTTCGAGTAGTGGTAGGGGGAGTTGGAGGAAGACAGGTTCACCTCCCCGGCCTTCTTCTCCTCAGCTGTCCGGGGGACGCCTAGTGGGGAGAGACAGCAGCCTGGGCACACGGGGAAGCGCCCTGGGGGTACAGGGGGTGGGGTCACCTTCAGAGAGGCATGCAGGATGGTGGCGGCAGGACGAGGGACAGGCCCAGGGCACCAGGAGGGTGAGGTGGGGGGCTGGGATGGCGACTCACCAGGGGCCGAGTGCTCCTGGAAGGAGTCGTTGACCAGGGGGAAGTGCAGGACAGCAGGGGCTTCAGGACAGTCAGGGTCCAGGAACAGGTGGCACTCCCGAGGCTGGCGCTGTTCCTCGGGGCTGGGAGAGATGGGCGGGAACGGGATCCCCTGCTCCTGGCAGAACCGGCCCAGGAGCTGCAGTTGCTGCAGGGCAGGAAGAAGTGGCATCAGAGGGATGGGCTCACGGGGCTCCCCAGTGTCCCCAACACCAGGCGGACCAAACGTGCAGGTCCACGCGCACACACGAGACTTAGTGCCCAAAGGCCAAATCAGAGAAGTGCACCCAGCAGGGCCAGGCCAGCCTTGCAAAGCTGCTCAAACCCGACAGCCCTCCGGCTGCAGCTCCACTGGGCTCAGCCGAGCGGGGCTGCTAACAATGCCCAGGTTCTGCAACTGGGAGGCTGAGTCCTTCACTGGACCTGCCCGGAAACCCAAGGCAGGGGCCCCAGAGGTCCAGGACCGAGGGGGTGTGTGGGTACAGCTGAATATAAAATACACTTAAACACATTGCCAGTTCGCCCATCACTCATCTCCTGAGCAGAACGAGTTCCCCTGGTTGTAGATTCTATGAATTCAGTTCCCCATTCACACAGTGTCACTGTCACAGCCCCAAGGGAAGGTGGAACGGATACTGGACTCCAAAGCAGATTGCCCTAGAGCATAAGCCAAAATGTCAGGCCAGGCTGGGGGTTCGCCACTGCTTCCCAAGCCTGCCCACAGCCCACCTGAAAGGCCCCATGGAGGTTGTAATCCAGCGACAGGATGAGGTCCACATCCCGCATGGGCCGTAGGAGGGGCGGGCAGCTGGTATTGATAAGGTAGCCGACATCCAGCAGGCAAAGGTGGGGCTCTGCAGGTGTCAGCTGGTTGGGGAGCCCGTCCAGTTTGGTGGCTGGAAAGGTTGGGGGGACAGGGTAGAGAAGCAGCTGTCACAGGTGCTCAGGGCACCAGCCCCTCAGGCCTAACGCAGCTCTGTGCTGCTGGTGGAAGGGGACTCTGCCCTCTAGCCCTGCCCTCACCCAAGCAGCACCCCCACTTCCTGAGGCCCTGAAGGTGGGCCCTGATCCCCCACATAAGGAGAGAAAGAGGGGCTCTTGCTCCAAGCAGCCCAGGGAACTGGGCTCAGAGGTCTTGGGGACAAGGGGTTACAGAATATGCGTGCCTGGACCAGGGACGCAAGGCCCAGGCAGCTGCGGGAAGACTTTGGAGATCTGAAACTGGAGGAGAAAAGTAGATACCTTTCCAGGTGGAGAAGTGAGGATGCTGGAAATAGTCCTTGTGGAAATGGAGGCCACGTAGAAAATTGTGGGTGGCCTGGGCGAGTGGCCGCCATGTCAGAAGATCAGTGAAAAATCCAGCTATCCTGTCGGTCACCGTGGGAGGCTCTTCTGTCTTCAGAAGGGGAACCTGCTCCTTGTCTGCACAGACATGAGGGAAAGAAGTGGGGCGTCTTTCAGGAAGTGGGTACCCCTGGGCCTTTATCCCAGCCTCTGTGGACTCTCAAAGGCCGCAGAGCCACCCCACCTGCCCCCGAAAACAGCCCCACCGGCTGCCCCGCTGCATCCTTATGAGGAGTCCAGCCACCTACCCAGGCTGGCCTGATGCTGCGCCCAGCGGTCCCAGAACTGGCCGGGTTCGGAGGCCCAATATAAGCTGTCCTGGAGATTGGCTGCATACAGGTTGCTCCATATACCTAAGGGGGCAGTCAGGCAACAGAGTCCCCCACCCTGTCACCACCTGATCCTTCCCCCAGGCCCATCCTGGACCGGAAAACATTTCAGTGACTGAACTGGGAGGCCCACCGCCTCTCCCAGGCCCACTCTCCCTCCTGCCCCAGCTTCTGCAGCCTTCCCAGCCCCCTCACCTTCAAGGAAGCAGATGCGAGACTCAGGAAGCCGCTTCATCAGGCGCCCCATGAAGAAGTCAGAGCCAAAGAGCTCGGAGGGGATGAAGGCACCATACTTGGGAAAGCCAACCTCGTAGGGGGAAAATTCGCACCACTCTGTGAGGAAGTCACACAGCCTTACCATGGCGCCCAGAGCCTGAGGACCCTCCGCACCAATACAGCCACCACGGGCTTCAGGTCAGGGCAGCCTAATGACCAGGGGCTCAGCTCTATTGCTGGCACTCTGGGCTTGAGACCTAAGGCCATTGCTCTCATCCCAAAGCCTGAATGACAGTCTCTGGAAAGCGTGGGGCCTCTCCCAGAAGACCTGGGTGTAACCTCCTCCTGCACGCCAGCCCGGCTCCCCCTCACCCTGCCAACCATGACAGCATGGATCTCAGACCCAGGCTGCTCACCTCCAAATTCAAAGGTGGTCAGGTTCTTCTCCTTGGTGTTGAGGGCACAGTAGATGGGCAGAGGATTCTGACCGCGACTCAGAGCTTCCCGCTGGTCCGAGAGTTTGTGGTCATGGGGCTGGGGACAGGGAGATGATTGGAACCTAAAGCCTTGGCTTCCTGGTGCCTGAGGCCCTTCTCACCGCTGCTGCCCAGGGCTGCTCCCATCACCAGACCCTGGCTTTGGCCGCCCCCTCTGCTCCCCAGGCTGCACCATCCCCATACCTCGTCATGCAGCAGGGCCTCGTTGATGAGGGCCCACAGGTTGGTGAAGCAAGTCGGGTGGCCCTGCTGGGCCCGCTCAGCCAGCTCCTGCCGGTACCGCTGCAGCTGGCTGGGGGCCAGCACGCCCAGCTTGTTCTTGGTCACCTGGGTCTTCAGCCGCTTGGTGGGGCCTGCCAGGTCCTTCTGAGACCACTCAGGGTCCTCATAGAGGTTGGCCAAAGCCCTGGGAAAAGCGAAAGCCAGTGGGACTGTCACTCAAGGACCCTATGGCATGCCTTGGGTTCTAAGGGTCCCCCTGCACATTTCTCCCTGGCACGTGCCAGGGTTCTCTCAGCCCTTCTGATTTGGTCAGAGAGGCCAATGCGGCCTAAGAGCCTTACCACCCGCATCCCCTGCACAACCCAACCAACCACTCCCTGGCTCATAAACGCAACCTGCCGCCAGCTCACCAGGTGGATCCCGAGGCCCCTGTGATATAGGACACGCAATCCAAGAGGCCCAGCTCCTTCAGGGCGGCCAGCTGCCCATACAGGGAAGTCATCGCTCTGATCCCACCACCGGTGGCCATAATAGCTACCACTGGGATCTGAAAGAGAGGACAGCCAGGTCACAGAAAGGCCTTAGGGAGGTGGAAGGCGAGCCCCAGGAAGGAGAGGTAGTAAGCCAAGGGCCCGCTCCGCTCACCCATAGCTAAGGCTGCTCAAAATCTAACCAGGTCACTTGAGATCAGTTCTAGTCAAGCCTGCAGAGGAGGGTCTAGTCAAAATCAGCCCCTTGAGGGTCAGGTTTGTCTTGTCTGGCTTTAATAACTCCAGGGAAAGTGGACCAGATAAGTTCTAGGCCTCGTCTCCTCACCTTCCTCTAGCACCTAAGTAGTCTGGTGACCGCCTTCTAGGAGCCACAGGCCCACCTCAAAAATCTCCCATGTAGGTACCCCACACCCTCTTGCAAGGAGAGGTCATCTCCCTAAAAGTTGCCCAAGCTGATCTGCACCTCCAGAGATAGCCCCAGGCCAGCAGGCAGCGCCCACGATGTATGTCCCACTGACCGGTCAGACCAGGCCATCTCTCAACCTGGACCAGGCCAAGGATCAATAAACAATGAGCGGAAAGCTAGCCCAGCAGGGCAGCGTGCAAGCTCCAAGAGTCTCAAGCAATGCTCAGAAGTTGGTGGGATCAGTGTCCTGATAACATCAAGAGAGGCAGCAGGGGCAGGTAAAGAGGAGGCGGGCCCAAGCCCAGCTTGGCACCAGCTCGGTTTGGTTAGGGAACATCCAGTTACAGCATTCAGCTCGGGGCTAGGGGCCCGAGCAAGCCCGAGGATGCCTGCCCCATCCAGCCCAGCCCCAGACCTCGTCCTCCTGCAGGTCTCCATCGAGCTGCAGGGCCTGCTTCAGCGCCTTGGCCACCACCTGCTTCCTCCTGCCCAGGAAGGCGCGCTCCTCCACACAGGGCCCGCAGCCCAGCCGCACGGCCAGCTCCCTCGGTCTGAGTGGAAAGAAGGGCCCATGAGGCAGCTCCCAGGTCTCGTCAGAAACAGAGAAGCTGTGTCTGCCTCCCTGAAAAGCCCAGTGCCATCTCTTCCCTCCTCTCCTCTCCCCGACCCTCACCCTCCTCCTGCGTCCTAGCAGAAGTGTGACGCATGGATGACATGGGGAAAGGGTGAACCCAGACCCAGGTGGGGACGCAGGTGGGGAACACAGCAAAGCGATTCACAGAACCAGGAACACTGGTGACTAAAGAGGCGCCTCCAGGGTCCAGGTATAGACAGGGACCCAACACCACAGATCCACTGCCACCTCTCAGTCCTCTCCCTCACCCACCCAAAAGGGACTGCTAGAGGGGACGGGAAGCAGTGATCCCACCTTGTCGTGGTGAGCAGCGAGACTCCCGGGCACGCGGAGGGCCCGGGCCGCAACTCCTCGTCCCATGAAGGTTAGCTAAGGTCCACCCACAACAGCTGCCAACCAAAGTGACACGATTGCTCTCCTCTCTTGGTTTCCTTGTCCTCTCTGTGCCTCAGAACACTCTCCTCACCTCCTACCTATTTCTCCAGCCAAATGTTTATCAAGGGCCTCCCAAGTGCCAGGCGCTGGTCTAGGCACACACCCACTCTGACTAAAGCAGAAACGCAAGTAAATTGTTAAAGAGCCTTTACCTGCTAAGCTTCCCTACACATCGTGCTACACCCTGGGCGCAGACCCTTGAGCACCTAAGAGAAGCCTGCAGGCGGTTGTGCTGTGAAGCCACCCCATCTCTCCCCTTCGCTCCTCCAGGCCGGGCGCCTGAGCCTCGGCCACCATCTCTGGCTGCTTTCCCCATGGCCTCTCTCAGTGCCCGGCCCGGCCTCTCACCCTTCTTCTTTTTTCAGCTCCACCCTCATCAGGGGCTCCTGAAAATCATGAATGTGCCAGTCACAAAGTGAATGTGGGCCACCAGCTCCTCTCATCCCAGCCCGAGCCACATCCCAGGGTGTCCCCGTGCTCCCTTGGGCCCCAGCCATCTCCACAGGGGCCAGGCCTGACGCCTGAAGGCAGGATGCTCAGAGCCTGCCCGGGCGCTGAGCCAGGGCATGGCCCGAAGACAGAAGCTGTTACTGAAGCAGGCCGGCCTCCAAGGCCTGGTGGCCGCCTGTGCGTCTGGCTTTCTTCCTCCTGTGACCAGTACCTGGGACGTGGGGAAGACGAGTCTCACTGTTTGGCCATAGGGCAGAGCTCTCAAGGGTACCTTCAGTTGCTCCTGGGAGGCATCCTGCAAGGGGGACAAAAGAAGAACTAAGACTCTCTACCTTTCCTTTCCATCAGGGACTTTGTCAGTTGCCCCTGGGAGTGACAGAGAAGCGGCAGGCAGGGGGACACGCGACCAGCGTCAGCCCCACACTCCTACCAGGGTGCGTGACTGTGCCAGGGAGTGAAGGGAGCAGAGGGACAGGCTGGGGGAGAGCTGAGGGGAGGGGGGGAGGCTCTGTGGGCCCCTCACGGGAGCACAAGGCACGCTACCTGCAGATGAACACTCAGCTCCTGTTCCCAACAGGCCGGGTAGTGGAAGCAGGAAGAGGCGGCAGTGCCCACTGAGGCCTCCTGTGGACCTTCATAGGACCCGGGAACCACAAGCTGAACTCTGCTCTCTGACTCTGGAAAAAGCAACCAGAGCAGAGAGTCTGGGCATAGGATCTAGGCCCACAGAGGCCGTTGCCTTGCCCGAGGGGCCTGGGAGCACTTCCCTCCCCGCACTGAGATGGGCGTCTGGCCCAGGATGAGGCTGGAGATGGACTGTCCCCTCTACAGCCCCTCTGAGGACTGAGGGGAAAAGCCCCAGCATGGATTTGCCCCCCAACCCCTCCTTCTGCCCGAGAGCTGAGGGCTTCTAGTGCAAGGTCCCCACCAGGTTCCCCTCAAAAAGGGGAAGACAAGAGTTGAGGGCTATCCCAGGGGGTCAGGGACTCACCCTTCTGGTCCCCAGTCTCTTCCAGTCGAACATGCAAGCAGGAGAGCTCCCGGGCCTGAGTCATTAAGAGAGGCCCTCAGGCGTGAACCCCTCCCCGTTAGAGGCCCCCACCCGCCCTGCATCCTGGTGCTTGTTCCTCTGCATTTTGTGACCTTGACCTGAGTCACCAAACACTTGCTTGAGGTTGTATCCTCTTGAGGAACTGAAATCCCAGGGTCCCCCAGCCCCGACTCAGCTTTGTCCCCGACCCCCATGGTGGGCCTGAAGCTCCGGGGGCGGGGGCGGGGGGAGAACGACAGACAGATGCCTTGAGGGAGGGGTTCTTAACTCACCACCAGGATGCCATTGCTGACGAGCTGCTCAGCACAGTCTGCCCTGAAAAGAGCCCCCAGTGACCCTAAGTGGGAGTCCAGGTCCCCCGGCGCTGACCCCGAGGAGGCCTGGGCACCCCTCCTCCTCCGCTGGATGTCTGCCAGGGCAGGGTGTCGGCTCTGGCTGCCCTGGGCCCTGCCCTCCTAAGAAGGAAGCACTCCCACCCGGGAATTGTCCCGTGGCCCCCAACTCACAGACTCTGCAGCCGAAATTCAACTTCCAGCTGCTCCTTGCCCTGGAAAGAGAAAGGAGCAAGTTAGAAATAGTGAGGGGGGAGAGAGAGAGAGAGAGAGAGAGGTGGGGAAAGGGAGAGAGGGAGGGGTGGGGAAGAGAGAGGGAGAGGGTAGATTCCAACGCAGACGCCAGCTGGGGCTGCCGGGCCCCTGGGGGTGGGAAGGCCACTGCCCACCCCCAGGCTGCACTGTCCGCCTTCGCCGGGCTGCCTCAAGAAAGCTGCCCTTGGCTTAGGCGTCAAACAGGAGGGTTGGGTATGGGGTTGCTTCTCAAGGGACTGCAGCTACTGGTTGACAGAGGCCTCTGAGATGCCAGGGAAGCAGTGTAAGCATCTCCCCTCCCCAGGGCGGGGCCCTCCCCTGCCCTGGATGCAGCCTTGCCTGAGGGTTCCGGGGGAAGATTTCGCGGCGGAATTCTCCAGCCCGCAAAGTCCCCACGTCAAATAGCACCGACAACACAGGGTCATCGCTGGTCAAAAAGTCCTGGTCGAAGACTTGGAGTTGTACAACGTTCTGGAAGGGGAATAGAGTAAGGGAGCTGTGGGGTGGCAGGGTGGAGTAGGAAGGTGACTGGGGCAGGGAACAAAGGGCTGGGAGGGGACGGGGGCAGTGAGAAGGTCCAGGCTGATTCCAGGCCCACCTTGAGCTGGCTGTGAATTCGGAAGCGAAAGCTCTGATTCCAGATGGGGCTTCTGCTGTTCTTAACGGTGCGTGTCTGCAGCCTGTGGCTGCAGGCCGTGGGCAGCCACAGAGTCACATAGCAGTCAGAGGGGGTCACTGTGGGAAGGAGGAAGGGGCACCTGGTGGTGGACAGCCAAGAGCCCTTCCCAGCCCAGCCACCCAAAGTCCATGTCCTTCCATTGCAGGACGCCAGGAAGACCTAGAGACCCAAGGAATGGGGCTGGGTCAGGCAGCAGGGAGAGCAGAGGCAGAGCCTCCGCCCTGACCCTCTGCCCAGCGCCTCCTCCCGGCACCCTCTCCTGGAGCTCCCCGCACACCCAGCCCTACTTGCATCTCTTCCGTCCGCCCCTGCCCTGCCTGCACTGCCCCTGAGTTTTTGTTGGCCGCCCTGGGCCCAGCACTCACCCAGGTCCTTGGAGGGCAGGCCACGGGCCTGCAGGACACGAATGGTGAGCAGGCAGGTCCCCGGTACCTTTGCCTGCAGGGGAGAGAGAAAGGGACAGGCATACTGCAGGCAGAGAGACCCAAAGGAGACAAGGGCCTAAGGGGAGGCAAGGGAGACCCCTTGAGACCTCATCCTGAACCACAAGGCCCAGCCCGGCCCAGCCACCATCCTGAAGGGAAGAGGCTGTGACGCCTGCTGATGACCGGCGATGCCTGCCAACACTTTCGCACCGCTCTGGGCCAGCTCCGGAACAAGTTCTTTTTGTTCATTAACTCATTTAATCACACAAACGCCCTATGTGTGGGGACCACTTATGACCAACCCCACAAGGAAACTGAGGCAGGAAGACTAAGTAGCCATTGGCTCAAGGTTCAGGGCCAGAACTGGACCAGGCTCTAGCTCCAGACTTGCACTCTCAGTCCCCATATTTACCTGCTTCCATTTGCTGGTATAGTCTTTCACCTGCATCCCTAGCACACCCTTAATAAGCAGTCCCGAGGCTGGCCTTGGGCGGTAGGGGCCAGGGAAGAGGTATGGCAGGGCCCAGCCTAGCCTTGGGCCTCCTGGTTGAGCTGCTCCCCACCTCTACACTCTCCACCCTGGCCAGGGAACAATTCTGGATAGAGGCTGTCTGCTATGGTAGAGACAGCAGTCACCGGGCCATACCGCCCACAAACTGTCAAGTCCTTCAGCTCCTACAAGGTCAGGCTAGCAATGGTCCTCAGGCGGCTCCATCCAAAACCATAACCCTGGATCTGAGGATGTGAACACTGGCAGGTGGCCAAGACAGGGAGAATCTGTGCCCACCAATCCTTCCTTTTGGCCTCCAGCCCCACCTCAGGAAGGGCCCTGGCAGAGTCCAGAGAGGAGCCAGGGGAGCTCATCTATCAGTGTCAGCCCTGGGTACCCCCCCGCCCCCAGCAACTGTGTCAGAAGGAGCACTGGAGCAGCCACTGCCTCCTGGGGCCCCAGGACAGCGGCTGGGAGCCTGAGTTACCAGGGCCCAGGTCCACAGTGCCAGGCAGCTCTGCTTGGAGCCTATCCGTAGGGGAGGAACCCAGGATGGTCCCTCATCCCAAGACCCTGCCTCTTCCCTGGCTGCTGCATACCACCCTGGTCCAAGAAACCCACACCTCTGCTAAGGAAGAGCATTAACCAGGCCCTGGGAAGGCCAGGGGTTAGAGTGGGGGCCCAGTTCTCTGTCTTACCAGAGCCATGAGGCTGAGAGTCCTCTGGAGCCAAGAATGACAGGCAGTGGCTGGAAAACTGAGGACTGTCAGCTGTGTAATCCAGGGCCAGGGATATCCCAGCTGGCTCCAAGCTCCTCCCTGGTCCCTCCCAACCGCCTCCGCTCTACCCAAGCCCCATACTTATTCCTGGACCAGTCACCTGTCCAGGAAATGAGGCATCTTAAACCTTTATGAAGCCACTGACCTCCCTGTGGTGGTGGCTTAACACCCCCATGCCCATTCTCTCCAGCCGTCACCATCTGTGCCCATCTGGCCCAACTGCTGCTTTCCCTCCTCACCCAGAGGAGGGGCCAGGAGAGCTCACGGTCAGAGGCTGAGCAGGGAGAAACTGAAGGTGGGGCCTGGAGGAAGCACTTAGGTCTGGGAAGCAGTGGGTGGGCCCAGAGCCACAGGCAAAGGAAGAGGAAGAGCCAGGTCCCTCACGGCAGGGCTTTTCCCAACCTCCCCACGCCCGGTAGGACAGGAATACCCAGTCTTGACTGAAATGGTTGGACAATCTGAGCGGAGTGCCCCAGGCCCCACAATGACCTGGCAGGGGTGTGGTTTGTTCTATGAAACAGCCCTTCAAAGGCAGCTGCCTCCATCCTCGGAGCCAGGTGCTGGGCGACCGTGAACGCGGCCTGTGGTTTGGCACTCGGGAAAGGGGGCTCTTGCATCTCCAGGGCTGGGTTGGCGGGAGGAGGGAGTCTGAGTGCGGAGACCCACTCCTTCCACGCAGGAACAGTCTCAGGAGGGGCAGGGGCTTCTGTTCCCTCCTACCTGTGCTTGCTGTGGGAGGAACAGGCGTGACCCTAAAGGCACCAGACCCCACCAGCTGCCCTAGAGCTGGAGGGAAGGAGAAAGAGCTAGGGAGAGCTTTTCGGGCCCCAAATCAATGAGGCCTGTGCCAAAGAATTACGAGGAGACAGGTCAGCCTGCTTGCTAAGAGGTGCTAAAAGAGCTGTCATGAACAGAGAAGTCTTGGCAGCAGAGAGCTCCTCAGGCCCAGGCCTGGGCCCAGCCCTCACCCCCAGTCAATGTCACCCTCAAAATTTTACCTGAACCTTCCAGCCCTCACCAGACCACATAAGGCAATTTCGAAAGGAAATACCAGCACACATGAATCACAGCTATCATTTATTGAACAATTCCTCCGGGCCAACCTCACGCTGTGCTTACAGATAGCATCTCCAAGTCCAGTGAGGTAGGAACAATCGTTGTCTGTTGTACAGACAGGACACCAATGCTCCGAGGCACTAACACACCCCAGGTCACGGAGGTGAAAGGCAGCGTGCACCTGGAGCCCGGCCGCTCCTGCAGCACAGAACGCTGCCTCGCCTGCGTGGGCCCACGCCCACACCCGTCCAGGGCCTCCTGTCCTCCAGGGCGCCTCCAGAGATCTGGCAAAGCTGGTCGCAAGCTGACCTGGGTGAGGAGCCAGCACACTCTGACTCCATGTTGCCTCCAGAATTCACCTAGCCCAGGAGGGATGCAACATCTTCCACGAATTGTCCTTGGCAATGATATTCACCAGGCTCCATCAGTCAAGGCCTGAGGCCTTAGTGAGGGAGTCAAGCAGCTGGAAGTAACTGTACCTGAGGTCATACTCCATGTCATACCAGAAATTCACTGCAGGGAGAATGAGACCTGAGCATGAGGGTCCCCCTTCTAACCCACAGCCTCCCTCACCCATCTGCCAGATGCCCTGCTGGTCCTTCCACCGGCGGATGGGCAGCTCCTTACCAGCAATGCAGGCATGGGACTGCTGGACATGGTGGAACCACAGAGCCGGCAGGTAGAGCATCTCGCCAGCCCGAACGGTGCAGCAAAGGGCCTGGGCCTGACTGTAACTGGGGTACCGAGCCAGATCTGGAGCCAATGGGTCCAGCGGGATCCAGGGCACCTGAGACACAGTGGATGCCAGGGGACAGGCCCGAAGCCCCAGGCCCTCCAAATCCGTCTCTTCCAAAGGTAAATCTCTCGGGCTTTGCCCTGCTCAGCACTGGGAGGCCCCAGACTTAAGGATTTTTCAGGGCACAGTGCCACCACCCCAGCTCTTGTACCAGCTCCTGAGAGCCCGGGTTCCTAAGCTTCCCTCTCTCTGGGGCCCAGGAACAAGACAGGCACCTTCTCCATGGCCTCCTCATCTATCATCTTAAAGGAGCCGTCTTCAGTTAGCTGGTAGGTTGCTGGTGTGTACATCTCTGAAACCAGGGGGAGAAAGGTGTGGGGACCCTCAAATGGCCTGCAGCTTGCCAGCCACCCCCACTTACTTGTTCCCTGGGTAGAGGGGCAAGAAGGTCAGGAGCCGTAGAGCAATGGAAACACGGTGTCCACAACTCAGGCCTAGGGCACCAGCCTGTCCAGGACCCTCGCTGCCCTCCCTCCACCTTGGGCTGCCTGCTCCCCAGAACCGCCCCCTGCAGGCCAAGTCCTCTACCATAAGGGATGAAGGGCCGGTCACTGGGTGGATGTAGCAGGAAGTGTTTCTCTCCAGAGACCACACAGTAGAGGTTCTCGTAGTGGTCCTTATGCACTGCCAACACAAAGAAGTCCCCACAGGCAGGGCACAGGAAGGGCCAACAGTCATGCTGGGGACCTGTGCCCCGAGACAGACTATAGTGTCAGAGGAGAGCGCACAGTGTCAGAGCAGATCTGAGAGGAAGCCTGGCAAGTTTCAGGCATCTCCCATCTCTGCCCTCCAGGGACTTGGCACTTGCCAGGTCCTGGGCTCATGTCCACCAAGAGGGAAATTCTAGCAAACAGGGCTCCCCTCAGTTCACCCCCTGACCAAACTGGCCTTTGGGAAGCTTTCTAGGGACCTAGAAGAAACAGTGCCCTCCACCCCCAGTACCACGGTTACCTTCCCCAACCTGAGCTGTCAGGGGAGGCCCTCTCTTGTGTCCAAGCCCAGAATCCCAGAAGGAATCCTAGGGGAAAGTCAGCCTAACTTTTGTCTGGGCCCAACCTTCCATTCTTGGTCTCCTCCCCACCTGATACCTACAAGATGTCACAGCAGCCGCCTCCCCCAGCCAGAAGTTCACAGCATCGGGCATCTTTCCTGTAGGTCAGAGGAAAGGTGTTAGGAGAGGGTGTCCCAAAGGCCAGGCTGGGAATAACCACCTTACAGTGATGCTGGGCCAGAACCTGGGTGGGGAGCAGAGGGGTCGCAGTAGGAGAGAAGGGAGAAAGGGCAGAGGTGGACCACTGGCGAGGGACGGCAATCTTTAGTAGTTCATTGACATAAAGTCGAGGCCTGGGAACTTGAGCACTTAGTACATAACACCTAAGCCTGTGAGGCCAAGAGTATGGGCAAGTCACCACTGAAGGGAGAGAAGTAAGCAAGGCCCCCAGCTCCACTCACTCACCAAGCGCCTCGGAGGCCCAGGGCACGTGGGGCTCCAGATCAGGCAGCAGCTGGGGCAGCTCCGTGGGCAGGTTGGAGCATTGCTTCTGCACATAGAGGACTCCTGGGTGCTGGGCTCGGCCCTCCAGCACATCCAGCACATCGCTCAGGGGCAGGCGGCGCTCGGCAGGCATCACAAAGCGGTCCCCTCGCACGGCATCCGCATAGCCATCTGGGGTCACAGCCACACTCACCTCTGTGGAGCCCACTGTGGCTCTGGAAGAATGGACATTCGGCTTCTGCCCAGATGCCACAAAGCACCGCCCACATCCCACTGGGGCAGCCCCAACCTGAGGTAGGGGAGCGACCACTTCTGGAGGGCCGGCCAGTGCTGCAGGGCGCTGCGGATGATGCAGGGCCTGTTGGGGCAGACCCAGTCCCGGTAGAAGTGAAGTGGAGTTGGGGGCTTGTCCAGGTAGGGCACAGCAAGAGGCACGCTGAGCTCTGAGAGAAAGATGGGAATGGGGGGCGAGGGAGAGCTGAAGCCAACAGCACCCAGTGGCTGCCCGTCTTCATAAGAGACGCCCTCCGTGGGCAGGCCACACTGTGTCCCTAGATGATGCTCATCGGTGACCATGGGATCACCAATGACAATCCCAGACAATCAGGAATTGAAGAACAAGGAGGGAAGTTTAAGAGAGAAAGCCCAGGACCCACAGGCACACTACTATGGGCCACAGAAGTCAACAGGGCCAGGGGCTGCTGCTCAGTCCATAACCCAAACCCCCCCATGGGACTATGTCTGGCCTGTACCATGGACTCCTCAGTTTTCCCACTCTGGAGTGGCTAACCTCCTGGCATCCATTAGGAACGGAAGCCACTGAATGACACTGGGAACTCCAGAATGAGTAGAGCTGAGGCCCCAAGGTTATGGGCTGGTGTGGGAGGGCTGAGGCCCTGGGAAGCACTCTCTAACAGTGACATTGACTGAGCACCTAGAATGTGCTCAGTACTTGGCTTGGTCAATATGGACGTATGGAAGGATGATCCAGTCATCCTCTCAGGAAGCCTACAACCAAACTGGGGAGCCAGACCACCTCACAAAACCATAGGAGGAAAAGTAGGGCTACAGCATCACCATCCTCAGACCCCCAGGCTGCCATGAGCACCCGCGCAGGGTGTGCAGTGTGCCGCCTGTGCAGGTGTCTACAGTGGCCCTGTGCCACCTTAATAAAAATCTTTTTCTGACTCTTCCTTCTCCCTCACTCCTATCATCCTATTCATTTTCTCCAAGTCCTATTGATTCTACCTCCTTTTTCTCTCAGGCTACCCCTCCTTTTTTTGTCTACTGGTATCCACGTTCACCTACCTCCTTTAGATCCTCAAATGTCACTTCAGTAAGTCTCCCCCTAACCCGCTCACCCACCCAGCCTCCCTTTTAAAAACTATAACCTCCCAAAAACCCTTATACCACTCCCTCTACTTTTCTCTCTCCCTATCATTTACCACCGTCTAACACACTATAGGCACTCAGTAAGTATTTGCTTAATGGTTGAATTCCAGTCTCCAGCATCTCTTGGTTGGACGGTTGCTGCAGTGAACTAACTGGTTTCCTTGGCTTAATTCCACTCCCTCTCAAAGCACCCCTCACACTGGCCCCCATCATCTTCCTAAAAGACAATGTCATCTTGTCACACCCCCAGTAGAAAAATCCTTTGATGACTTACCACTACTTGTTACGACATTCTGTCTGCCTTGGCATGCACTCAGGCCCAACCCACTTTTCCAGTCTGGTTTCCTCCTGTCTGGTGCCTACACCTTACCACACACTGCTGGGGCAGTACGAAACTTCCTACTGTTCACTCGGACTGGAATGCCTTTCTCCTGGCTTTTATAAAGGGTACAGGGCTTGGCTTTGTTATTTTCATCCTTGACATCTAGCCTGAATGTCTTAACCCCCAATGAGAGGTTACTGCGTCCTTCTCCAAGTGGCCACTGCATTCTTTCCACCTCCAAGGTCATGGTCCATCTCTCACAACCACGTCTCACCGGTAGTTTCTGCCTTGCAATCAGACAGAAAGTGAATGTCATTAGATCAAAGATTGGAACTGAGTGGGAAGGCAGACCCTGGTGGGCCCAGGAAAACTGAAAAGAGCTAGCATGCGTACAAGCCATTCTTCACTGGCACGAGGGTAAGATGGAACCTGCCAAGCAGGTGAGGGATTGGGGGGAAGAAATTGGCAGAAGGCCTTCTCAGTCACACCAGCCCATCAAAGCAGTCACATTGTGGGGGACGGGGATGTGGGGCTCAGTAAATCTCCCTATTATCCTCACTAGGACTTTTAAAGTACACCAAAACTGGTGGTTTTGTTTGTTTGTTTGTTTAACACTCTGTACTTTCTGCCGCTACTTCAGTTTTACTTTCTCACCATTTAACAGTTTTCCTTTAGAGAATGGCTACTGTTTTCTCCTGGAGCTTCAAAGTGAGGGAATTTCAAAAGGAATCCAAACAATTCCTTTGGCCCAACAATCCTTCTGCTAGAAATTTAGCCAACAAAAATACCCGCACTGTGCACGAAGACTCTGCTCCAGGCACACCGACCCCCTCGCTGCTCCTTGGACACACCAGGCAGGCGCCCACCTAAGGACGCGTGCCGTCCATGCCCGTTTCCCCGGTGCTCTTCTCTCATGGGTCTGCACAGCGCACTCTCCCCACCTCCCAGCCTGTGCTCAAATGTCTCCTTGTCAAGGAGGCCTACGCTGACCATATTATTTAAAATTGTAACCTAATTTTTTATCCATGTTTTGTTTGTAGAATTTTTTCCCTAAAAAAACCCAAAAACCATTAACCTTTTTTTAGATGTGTTGCAAATACTTTCCTATTCTATTACTTGTCCTTTAACTTTTTTTTATATGTATATTACTGTACAGTCTTAAATGTTTAATGTAGTCATATTGTCAATATTTTACTTCACGGTAAGAAAAATATTAGTTTATATTTCCTCCTAAAATTCCTTGGATTCTACATATTGGTTTTTAACTCACCTGAGTATTTCTTGTATAATGTGTGAAATAGGGCTCTATATTTGTTTTATTTCAAGTAATACTGGTCCATGCACCTTATTTGTTAAATAAGCCTTATTTTACCCATTGATTCAAAATATCAACTTAATCATACATTACATTGTTAGACAGATATATATGTTTGTCTCTAGAATGCTCATTATATTTCATTGATCTACTTGATTATTTCTGTGCTGGTGTCATGTTGGTTTAATTGCTGAGACTTTATAATGGTCTTAATTTTTTAATATTTTATAATTAACTGTGACATTTAAAAAAATAAATAAAGTCAATCTGCATTGAAGGAAGGAAGGAAGGGAGGGAAGGAAAGAGGGATGGAACTCCTACCTTTTGCGACAACATGGGTGGAACTGGAGAATATTAAGCTAAGTGCAATAAGGCAGCTGATGAAAGACAAATACCAAATGATCTCACCTATAAGTGGACTCTATTCAACAAAATAAACAAACAAACAAAATAAGGCACAGGCATGGAAACATGGAGCAGACTGAAAGTGACCAGAGGGGATGGAGAAAGAGGACAACGGTGGAAAGAAGAAGGGACTGGACAAAGAACACGTATGAATGACCCATGGACATGGACAACAGAGTGGGAATTGACTGTGGGAGCAGGAGGTGGGGCGGGATGGGTGGAGGGGGGTAAAGAGGGAAAAATTGAGACAACTCTAATAGAATAAACATGATTTATAAATTATAAAAAATAAAATAAATGAATAAAGTGTGAAAAGAAATAAAAATAAAATTGTAACCTAAAGGACTCATGGTCATGGAAAACACTGCTGATTGCTGGGGGGAGGGAGGTATAAGAGGACTAAACGGTAATGGGAAAAAAATGCAATAAAGATTAAATTAAAAAAAAACTGTAACCTGTCCTCCACCTGAAGGCATCCTGAGATCAATCATTCTGGTTTGTTTTTCTCCCCCATAGCACTTACCTTGTAACCCATTCCTTCTACTATATAATTTTCTTATTTAGTGTGTCTATGGTTCATTGTTTGTCTCCTCACTTACAATTGCAAGGTCTGCGAGGGCAGAGATTGGTATTGTTCCGTGATGTATCCTAACACACTGAACACAGCCTAGCACACTGAAGGGCTCAAGAATAGTCATAGGCTACATAAAAATGTTTTGGTCAATGACAGACCACAAATACAACAGTGGTCCTTTAAGTTTTCTGGTGATGCTGGCAGTCAAATATAAGTACATAAAGCACAGACAATTATAGTAGTAAGCTATACTATCTAGGTTTGTGTAAACATCATTCTATGATGCTTGCACAACGAAATTACCTCGCTTCACATGTGTCACATGGCTGTATTTGTTAAATGAATACCCAAAGTATTCGTTACAGCACTATTGAAAACAATAGATTGGGAATGACCTCAATGCCTAACAGCAGTGGGCTGATTATGTAAATTACAGCACTAGTACCCAGGTGTGAAAAAGGTTGCAGTACAGGGATATGGAATGATCTCCAAGATACATAACGCAGAAAAGTGTGTTTGGCAGGCTATCATTTGTATAAAAAGGGAGGTATGTGTGTGAATATAAACAGTATTTTTGGAAGAATGCAAACTGCGATATCGAATGGGAAGAAAGCTTACTGACGTTATAAAGCCATTGCTTTTTAAACCATGTGCCCATGTTCTATTTACTGGTGAGAAATCACGGAAAAATAGAGAGAAGGCAGGGAGGAATGAAGGAAAAGAGGAAGGAGGAAAATAAAAACTAAGCAGCGGGGAGCCTGGGATCACTTGTACAGCTGCCCCCAATTCTCCCCAAGCTCTGCATGGCTCCCCAGCTTGCAGAAGTCTGTTCTTAAATAGAGTTCCAGCAGGAGTTCAAAGAGGGAGAATACAACCATCTGAAACACTTCACGACAGGAAAAGGGTGGGAAGGGTAACAACAGGCTCCCAATTATTCAGCGCGGGGCTGGATGTGGGAAATAGGACAGCACCCAAATAGTCACCCCAGGAAGCCAGAAGGGCATGAATACACGCGAGGAGGGCTGTTGAGGACCCCCACCCGCGGGCTTGGAGGCGGAGGGTAGACATAAGAGTGGTCGGAGAGGAGGCATCAACCAGTCACGTGCACCAGAATGTGTGCTCCTCGTGGGTACGGCCTGGTGTCTGCGTTAAGGAGGCACCAGTGCCACACAATTCCGGAACCCGGCCACCGGCAAGCCCACAGCTCCTCCCGCGTCCTGAGACTGATCTGGAGCCAACGCCAGGACGCCACACCCTGAGCGTACCCACTCACCTCTTACGGCCGCCGGGAATTCTCGTAACTCCCTCCGCACGGCGTCCAAAGCCGCCTCCGCCATAACGCCAACACCGCCCCAAG
This sequence comes from Pteronotus mesoamericanus, assembly GCF_021234165.1. NCBI lineage: Eukaryota > Metazoa > Chordata > Mammalia > Chiroptera > Mormoopidae > Pteronotus > Pteronotus mesoamericanus. Next base: position 22,878,411 of record NW_026555065.1, read on the forward strand.
GTCCCGCCCACCGTCCCGAGGTCCCGCCCGCCGCCCCGAGGTCCCGCCCGTCCCCGCTACTTGCGTCGCACTCGGGCAACCCGCACCACCCGAGGCTTTGTCCTGCCCCAACCTCTTAAAGTCCGCAACCTGGATTCAGCACCCCCACCACTTCTCCCCGCCGCCAGTGCCCCGCGGGATTCAGCCATCCACACGACAAGCGAGGAACGCCTTCTGTTGCCTGCCCCACTTGCTGTTGTCCCAGAGTTAACAAACGACTGTTTATTGACCAGTTCATACATCAGTACAAAGACATGTTAAAAACAGCCCCTCCCCCGTGAGACCTGGGGAGGAGTAAAGTGTCAGGGCCGGGACAAAATATAAAAAGTTATAAATAAGGGGTTTTCAAAACTGGGTCAGGGCAAATCTGGACAGGGCCAGCAGTTGCCGTTGGCCTCAGACATGCAGAAGGGAATGGGCGCTAGCCTGGCCACAAGACAAACCCCCTCGCTGGGTTCAGGGTAGGGAAAGGGCGGCCACCTTCTCACAAACTAGCTGGAGTTTGCTCCCTGCTTGTGAAGTGCTGGCTGGCTAAGATCACCAAGAACCCCACTCAGAGGGGTCGGCCTGAGCCCTATTCAGAGTGGGCATAGCTGGTGTGCTGGTTGGGGATGGGGGACCACCCTCAGCTGTCAGAGTTCTTGGGCCCAGAATTTTCCTGCAGATTGGCCATACAGGTGGTGATAGAGTGGCGGTGAAATAGGGTTCATCTGTTTAGGTGCACTCAGGCTGATCCAGAGCTAGGCACCCTTCAGTATCGAATTTCTTTCTAAGCCTCTGCCTATAAAACCAGCAGGGCCCAGAGGCCTGTCCTCAGAATGGGCTTTTGGGGCCTGGAGCTATATATATTAAAAGCTGCCCTGCCTTATCAGAGGCAGAGGGAAGCAGTAGGGCCCAAAGACACGTTCTTCACTCCAACTCTTCAAGAACTGCTTCACTACTTGGTCCTAGTCTACCTGCCCACTGTGACCTATCTCCTTCCCCTCACACTAAGTTTAGTGCCCTTCTAATTCTAATCTATCCCCTCACCTCCACTACTTACCTGTCCCTCCTACCTGTGTCTCTTGGCCCCTGCTGCAGTCCCATATGCCTCCCTCCCCTCAACCTCCAATATCCAGAGCAGCCAGGTGTCCATCACTGCCTTTGAGCACTACCCAAAATGGGTATACCTTATGGGCCATCTCGTATCACCTAGACTGTGGGCACTAAGAATCCAGAATTGGGGTTTAGTGTGTCCCATCTCTTTTCGTGCTTCTTGAGGGGCATTCCACATGAGCCAGGGTGGTGAAGCTGGGGCAGGACATGAGAGGAAACCAGGCACACATCGGTCAGCCAAGTACTCTAGCAATGAACACGCAACTGGGGTGTGTGTGTGTGTGTGCGCGTGTGTGTGGGTATGGGCTAAGCTCTTTAGAAGGTGAGCCAGCGCCCTGTAAACCATGAGGGAAACTCCAATACAGGCTTCTGACTGAGCATCACTCAGGATGCAGGGAGAAGATGGCCTCTAGGCTCCAACAGCCTACTGGGGACCAGGGTTGGAGGATAGGGAAGACCAAAGGGCTGAGGAAAGGAGCCAGGGCTTGATGTTTGCCTAGCAGAGGGCTTTACTGTCCCGCAGCAACATCCCACAGCTGGCTTTACAAGTTCTGCCAAAGACATAAAGGGGGCACAGGGAGAAAGACAATGCTAGGGCCCTCTTGGAGGGGGAATGGGAGTGGAATGTGGGGGCTTAGGCCTTGATACAAACTCAAGACTCCTGAAGGCTGGGAATGCCCTGGAGGGCCAGAGGGCTCGCCTTTCTGAACTGCCAGGAATTGGAGAAAATGGGTAACTCCTGCTCTGGCAGCCAGGGAAGTGCAGCTGGTGTGGGAGGGGAAGTGGAGGTAGAGGAGAGACTCTGCTCCGCTGTTGGCTGATGGGCACTGAATATCACATTATCGCTCACCTCTACCCACTAAATACCCTGTTTGTGTGCTCCACCGCAGGGAGCTGATCCCTGCAGTAATTTCAAATGGCTTCTAAGAAGACAGAGGGCCAGCCCTTCCTGATCTCCCCCAGAGGGGGCAGGCCGCCCTCCTACTCTTCACAGCACCAAGATGACAAAGACCCAGACCTAACCCCTGCATGAGCCACTGGAGGGGCTGTGGAGGCAGGAGTTCCAGGTAAGTGAGGCAACAGTCAGGGAAATAAATTAATAAATACAGGGGCCCCGTGAGGAACAGCTGGGAAAGCTGCTTCCCCTCTGAGCACTGATCGCTGTTATCCACTCCAAGCATCCCCACAGGTTTTAGTGAGTGGAGGAGGGGCTGGTTTGGAATAGGGGAAGCATTCACTTGAAACAGGTTTCTGGAATTCAGAGTCTGCGTTCCATACGCCGCTCCACAGCTCGAAGCAGCAGCTCTGAGTATTGCTCTAGTAGGGCCTGTGTTTGCTCAGCTCCCACGGCCCCAGGGCTCCCACCCGGGCTGGACAGCACTGTCCCAGCCAGGGCCTCTAGCTCCTGCCGCACTGAAGAGAAGGTATTTCTGAGGAGCTGGGTGATGCGACTTTGCTCCACTGAGGGTGTCTTGCAGCTAGCCACCTGCAACAGGAGCCAGAAAGTGGGTTGGAGAACAGTGAAGGGACCTGTCAACAAACCTATAAAAAGGAGGGGCCCCACCTAGGTAGCCTGCCCCCCGAAGAAGGGACTGCATGCCCAGCGGGGTATGGCTGGGAGTTCCACACTCCAAGATCAGCAAGTATGACCAAAGGCTATGGGATGGAGGCAGACTCTGGGGTGACCCAAAAGGAAGAGCCCTTCAGATTATGGCACCATCTGCATTTTGTTAGTAACGCCTCTTTCGAGGTGTGGCCCTGCTGAACTGCCCCCATGTCCAAAGTGGCCAAATGGTTTTTGAACATGAAAAGGGGTACTATTAGTAATTACAGTGGGACAAATGGCACAAACTGAGGTGGTCCTAAGCAAATTAGGACATGTGGGTGCTAGCTCTTGTCTAAGGAAGTCTCTAGCTCTTAGCCAGAAATAACTAATAGGCGCTTGGTTCAAATGGCCCAGCCTGGCCTCTAACTCCCTCACCTCCTCTGCCCAGGATGTTCTTGATTGCTCCACCCACCCATCAGTGGGAGAATCTTATCTTTATGTTCTGGATACTCAGGTAGCACTCCTGACATGCTCTGTCTCCCCACCTGTGGGTGCCCAATACGTACCAAATGGTAGAGCTGCACAGCTTGGTGCACATTGCCCTGGAGCTCTGCCACAAGCTGTTCGCACTGCTCCAAGCTTACTGCTGGTTCTGGGAGAGACAGATACAGCTCAGGCACAGCACAGCTGCCCTTTCAGGCCGCCCCACCCATGGCCACTCCAAGCAGGACAGGCCTACCCTCCAGCATCATACCACCCCCACCACCACTTGTCCTCAGTCCCTTCCTCTTGCCTCTTCCTTCCCAACGCCCTCCCGACACCACACAGAAAATAAGGTCCAGAGAAAAAGGGACAGCCCCAGAGGCCAGAAGGTACTGAGGGACAAGGGGGTCACAGGGAGATCATGAGGTTAGCAGGAGTGTCTCACCATCAGGGGTGTGACTTATGGACCGAGACGGGAGCAGACAGGACGAAAAACGCCAGAGGCTGGACGCACAGAAATGGGATGGAGCCAGAGAGCGGCCAACAGAGACGGGAGAGAGAGGATGGGGCAGGAGATGAAAGCTGGGGGGCTGTGCACACCTGCGGCCTGGCTTAGGGCTGCCCCTGGCCTGATGCACTCCATGGGGCTGGGAGTCTTCTCAGGGGGTGGGGGCTGCAAGTTCTCAGGGTCGTGGAGGTGGCTGCCGACTGACAGGTGCTGGGCACAAGGGCTGCTGGGCCCAGGCTGGACCTGGCACTCTGTCCTAGGTCTGGGAGAGGTACCCTCCCCTAAACAGGTTCGCCTTTCAGATGTACTGTGAGCCTTTCCTAGGCCCACTGGGGAGCCAGGCTGTTCTGCCTCACCAGGGGCCCTGCCCTTGGTAACAGGTGAGAATGTGGCCAGGGTGGGACGATCAGGTAGTGGCTTTGGAATGTCCAGGACCAGGTGAGCCCGGCTGGGCAGGGCCAGCTGCCTGAGAGGTGAGACCCGGATGGGGACAGGAGCTTGAGGTTCGGCTGCCAGGCCCAGGTTCTCCCCAACAGAGATGCTGCGGGATATCTTGGCCATCGAACTGGTGGTAGGGTTCTGGTAGGAGTGGGGCCGAGACAGACGACCATTAGCCTGGGGCAGGGAACGTTGGCCCTCCTGGGCTTCCATCTCCCGTAAGAGTAATGTGACTGGTGGAAATGCCCCACCTATTGAGGAGACAGAGATGATGCAGGTCAGGTAGTAAGGAAGGTATCCCAGGTGCCAAGGCTCAATTCCTGAAGAGCTGCTGTGCCCTGCACACACCCACTAAAGGACACCCAGTGGCAAGCACACTCACACACTAGGGCTACACTAGGCCCTCTTTCCCCCAGCACGCTCATGTGCTCCACACTCCCCACACCCTGGGGCTGAGCCCAGCAGGCTCCTCACCCTGTGATGGCAGACTCTGGACGGACTGGGCTTTCTGGAGTCCACCTAAGGGGTTGGCGGTGCCCACTCTCTTGGGGGTCCAACTGCTGTCCACATTGACCCGGCGTCGTGGCAACAGCACAGGAGCTGCCTGCTGGGGGCCAGAGTTCCCAGGGGTGGGCTCCACCTCTGGCGGTGCTCCTGGAGGGTTAGCACCACTGCCGCTCAGCTGCTCACCGGAAACCTGTGGCACCTGGACTGGTCTCGGTGTCAGTGCCAGGCTTGAGGAAGATGGGGATGGTTCCCTACAGCGAGAAAATGTGGAGGAAGGCCCAGAAGGGTTTCAGGGTTCTTTCTTGCCAAGATGGGGAGAAGCTCTTGCAGTACTAGGGAGGCATTAGGCCTCAAAAGGGCAAGTGCAAAACCAGCCAGGCTAGTGGTCCCCAGAACTTGGGGGTGCAAAATACTGTTGGGCGTGGGAAGCCTTGGAGAGAGGAGAGCCACATGCTGCCCCAGAGGCTGGACTGGCCCTGTCGGGAGCACTGGAAGGTCGGGGGAGCTGGAGCTCCCATGACAGAGCGAGGGCTTCTGTGGGGAGAGTACCTGAGTGGGGGCGTCAGCACTTGCAGAAGAAATCGTGAAGAGATGCTCTGAGACTCTGCCCTCTCCGGTACCCGGACTGGGCCCCCTGCCAGGGTGACAGAGATCAAGAAATGAAGCAACCTCTTGTTCTGGATTCGACCCTCTGGAGAAGGGAACCCCTGGGAATGGCCTCTCAGCCAGGCAAGGAGGGGAGCAGGGCAGACTGCAGTGACCACGTGCTGGCCCTCTGACCACACCTGGAGCAGCCCCATTGGCCAGAGTCTCAAAGTGCTGTTTTAGAAACTGCTCCTGGTCCGGGGTACGGGGGCTGCCTTCCTGTGGCTCATAGGGGCCAGTGCCTCCCTCCTCTTCCTCCTCTTCCTCATCACCCTCAGCTGGCTCTTCAAGGTCTGAGGAAATGCCATCCACACTCAGGGGCTCCGTGCTCTCAGAGTCTGGATGTGGAGGAGGGGGAGAGAAGCATCATGCTGCACCCGCCTGTCACCAGAGCCTCCACCCCTCCCTCAGCCCACTGACCTGTGCGATTCTGGCCCTCCCGCAGGGCTGCAGCCTCACCTTCGTTGGGGTGCTCAGGGCTGGAGAGGCGGCTGCTGCTATAATCCACAGAGCAGGCACTGTCAGGGCTGTGCTTCTCCGAGCCCCTGCTGCCTGGGTACACTCTTCCCAGGGCGCCTCGAGCTGGTGCCTGCACCTGGAACTCACTGCCAGGAAGGCCAGCAGCGGAAAAAAGAGGCTGTGAGCAGGGGCAAGCGGTAGCCCCACTGGACTCCTGCCTTCCTTCTCCCCCACCTGTGAGCAGGACCGGGGATGAGACAGCGGTGATAAGGCGGGCAAGCCCTGAGTACCCTGGGGCCAGCCCTCCGCTCACTGAAGAACACTCATGGGGAAGGGAAGACAGGGCTGCATGGCCCCAGGGGTCTGGTGGCGGCAGGACCCTTGCCTGGTATCCAAGGTGGGGCTGTCACTTGGCTCCGGGTAGACAATACCATCTTCGATGGGTGTAGGCTCCAGATCTTGGGGAAAGACCCCTTCCTCTTGGGACAACAGTCCGATAATGTGGGGGCAGGAACAGGGTTGGGAAGCCTGAGGCTGAGGGGGCTTTTCATTCTAGAAACACACATAGGGGCATTACTGGGGTTGCTGATGTGACAGAGGGTCTGGGAAAAGAGAAGAGGGTGGTCAAGGATTTGGTGCGCACCAACTCTGGGAAAAGACGAATATTCCATCTCTGAGGGCAGACGCCAGGAAGCCAGGCTGGGCCCCAACTAGCATTCCTGAGCATCTAGAAGAATTCTGTTAGCACTCTGGCTGCCAACCTCCAGCCACCACTTAATATCATCAGCTCTCCAAGGAACCCAGCCCAAGACAATCACTATACCACACAGCCTGGCTAGTCCCACCCTGAATCTGCAGTTCAGGCTACCCATGGACTGGGGCAGAGAAAGCGTAGCTGGACCAGTGCTCAGGCTGCAGCTACTGGCACAAGGCCGACTAAAGCTGCTTAGAGATCTCCAGGGAACTAGGAGAAAGCTGGCTCACCTGGATAGCATGTAAGGTCTCAGAGGCCTGCTGACCATGCTTCCCTGAACCAGATGGGATCATGGCCAGAGAGTCCCTGCTAGGGCCCTTAGGGCTTGGAGCCAGTGTCTCTAGCTGCCGCAGGTCCAGCATGGAGCGAACACTCAGCTCCACATCTGACTGAGCCCAGCGCCCCCTTCTTCTGGGTCCTTGGCTGGCTGCAGGAGCTGGGTCCAGGAATTCCACTGTCTCTTGTGCCTGGTGTGGGACAGGAGTGGGAGAGGAGTAAGAGTAACACTCACACAAGTACGTACTAATATCACCCCCGTATTTACAGATGGAAAAACTGAAGCACAGCGGGCTAAAGTAACTTGTCCAAGTCCCAAGGACAGTAAGTTACCTGCCTGTAGGTTATAGCTCAGGTAGTCTAGCTCCAGAGTTCACACTCTGAGCTTCACTCTATGTCCTGTCTTAGATGACCTTCTGATATTAGTCTTCACATGGTGTCATGGACACCTCAAAGCTTGGAGACTCAGCAAGTCCCCTACTCTGGAAACAGTCCCAACAAGGACCTCATGTCCATTCATAGTATCAAGAACCGACCAACAGCCCAGTCTTGAGACGCCTGACCTGGTCGGAAAGCACCAGAGACACCACACTATCATCCCATGTAACTGCCACTAACAGTGAAGGGTGCTGGCACTTGAAATCCTGACATGGGCCCTGGCTGGTGTGGCTCAGTGGATCGAGCGCCAGCCTGCGAACCAAAGGATCACTGGTTTGATTCCCAGTGCAGGGCACATGCCTGGGTGGCAGCCAGGTCCCCAGTAGGGGGTGCATGAGATGCACCCACACATTGATGTTTCTCTCCCTCCCTTACCTTCTCTAAAAATAAACAAACAAAATCTTTAAAAAAAAAAGAAAAGAAATCCTAACATGGGACAAGTCAGGACCGGGCTGCCTTGGGGCTTGCTCTGAAAGCCTTTATCCTTCTCCTGGCTATTGGGGTAGCCACTCAATTATTGGTCCTCTTAGGGCCTTTTCCCTCTAACTAACTGGAAGTTCTGAGCTTACCTCCTAACCTGGCATCATTAGAACTACAGTTTCTCCTTACTTCTGTTCTTTGGACCTTTGATTTTCTTGAACTTTACTTCTAACCATTTGGCTCAGACACCCTCTTTCTACCCCCCACCTCATCCTGCTCTTTGTTCACATTTACTCCCAGGCCCTAGGCAGCTGAACAAGTGGTGGACTTCCCCAAGTGTCACTAATCCTTGCAGGCCCCTCACCTGGCACACAGGAAAGAAACACCTGGGCATCATCATCCCTAACCTGGGACCAGCTCAGCTGCCTGAACTCCCCCCACAAGGCCCTTCCTTGGAAATGAAGGGGGGAGCATGTGGGCAGACCCCATGCCCAAATGCCTCGCCCCGCTCAGACGGCCCTGCTTTCACCTTCCTTCCCTTCTGTAACCTTGGAAGGGCATTTTAATGAGGTGACTCACCCGACTCATCTCCCAGTGGGACAGGCTTCGGGGCAGGGCTGGGTTGGGCACCGAGGCTAGACAGAGACCAGCAGTCAGAGAAAGTGTCTCCTGCCCACCAACCCCAGAGCCCTGGCCCCACACCAGCCCATACCCTACGTGGCCACAGTGACTCTCCAGTTTCCTCACCTCAACATTGCTCTTACCCCTGCAGTCCCAGAAAGCATATCTAGCCACTATACCGACTGTGACTATCTAGCCCCATGCCAGACTTCCACAGACCTGGCTGTTTCTTGGTACCCTTGGCAAGGATGGGCAGAGCTGGAAGTTCTTCTTCTTCAGTGCCCTCGTCTTCTCCCTCCTTGTCACTGTCTGATGAGAGAGCTGGTCCAGAAGAGAGCATTGATGGGGCCTCATGCCTGAGTCCAAGACAAGGAAGGACAGAGGGAGAAGAGACTCAGCGGGGGAAGAGGACATCATGGGTCTTCATGAGAGCAACAGATGTTAGGGGATACAGAGTTGCTAAGTGGCTGGTCCAGAGCAAGGTGGAGGAGCAGTAAGATGAAAACTAGCAATGTGGACTCCCACCCACTGCTTGCCCGTATCCCATACTCTATGTTCTTACCGATGGGGTCCAGCAGCTCTTTGGGGAGAGGACGGTCCTTGCTGCTTGGCCCCTCGCTGACGCTGGCGCAGCTCAGCCAGACGCTGCCTCATGCTGATGGTCATCTCAGAGCTCAGGCGCCACACAAATATGCAGCTGGGTAGAGCCACAGAGTTGTGAGAGAGGGGTAAGGTAAAGTGGGGGTGCCAACACCACTAGTTCCTCTTCTCTGTGGGCTGGCAAGGACATGAGAGCTACCCTCTAGGGACAAGTCAGGTCCAGCCAAAATATATCCCTGTTCAGCCCTACTTCCCAGAGACATCACTGAGGTGAAAAGAGGGGAGGGGGCTGGGTATGTGTGGCACTGAAAAAAATGTGTCTCAGGGAAGCTAGTTTCTGCTCACCTGTCCCCTGACACAGAGATGAGATGCTTGCAGTCATTACTAAATTTCATGCCAGTGACAATCTCTGTGAAGAAGAAAGAATATGGCCTATAAGCCTACCCTGAAATCCCAGCCAAGCTTCTGTTCCAATAGTGGTTGTCGGGGTTTGGTTGGAAAGGAGGGGCAGGCAGCTGTGATGGGTCCCAAAAAAACTAAAGGAAGAAAGAGTAAAGTTCCAGAGGTAGAGTATTGGGGCTACACTCACCTGAGTGGCCAAACATGGTGGCCACGCACTCGCCTGAGGAGAAGTCAAAAATGGAGAGGTTCTTATCAGAACAGCTGGTGGCAATGTAGATCCCTGAGGGGTCTGTCTGCACCTGAGGAGTGGGACACACAGCTGGAAGAAGATGGGAAGCGCCAGTTCCTCTCCACCTAGTGCCCTCATCCTCTTGTAGTCTGGCCCCGAGCCCATCCTGCTGGGCCCTTACCTTAATCAGAGTGCCATCCTCACCCTGTGACCCTTTAAACAGCTTCTTCTGTTTCCCACTGCTGATGTTAAAGATCCTGTAGAGAAACACACTCTCATTCAGATGAGGAGGAAGTCACAATCAAGCATATCCAGGTGGCAGAAATGCCAGAATTCACTCCCAGCCCCATTCTCTATGGGAACCACTCCCCAACACCAATGGGTCTACCACCTCTTGGGTGAGGCCGAGTACTCATTCTGTAGGCCGAAGGGGTCACAAAGTCCTGGACAAAAGGACTTGGGGACTGGGGTGTTTAGATCTGACCCCTCCCCAACTCCCAGGCATAAAGGAATGAGGTCAGATGGTCTGAAAAAGCAATGCCCACCGAATATTTCGGTCCTGGCAGCCAATAGCCGTGTACTTCCAGCTGGGCTCCACATCCATGTCATACAGGGTCGTCTTCCGTACCACGTGGTGTGTCCGCGTAAACTGTACTCCATCTCCAGACTGCAGGGGTAGAGCATGTGGGCAGACCCCAAGCCTAAATGTCTCACAAGGCCGAGAGAGCCCTGCTTTCTCCTCTCTTCACCTCTTGTAACCTCAGGTACAGGAATGGCAGAGAACCCCACCACCACCCGCTACTCCATTCGGGGAAACCCAGTCCCCTCACCTTTTGTGCAGTGCGGAAGTAGATGCTCTTGTCTGCTCCACAGCTGATCATGCGGACTTGCCCATCACTGGCTATGAAGAAGAGGGGCCTAGCTGTTCCCACTGCTCTCAGCCACACAGGGCCAGCCTTTCCTCTGCCATCCCTCCAGAGTTCCCCTCTATCAAGCATGCTACATGACTGGGACAACCAATTAAATCAGGATGCTTACCTCCAAACTTAGGTTTCCTTTATCCCTATCCTCAGCCAACCTGGTTGGCTCATGGTCCCCTGGACTGAGAGCCTACATTCCACTTGTCTTCCCATCTAGCCCTAGGCTTCCCAGCAGCTGTCCAACACTCCCCCAGGACAGGCAGAGAGGCGGGAGGCGGGTGGCTGTGGGGGGCGGGGGTAAGGGTGATATTGGTGGTAGGTGGCAGAAATGTGTCTCAATCGCCCTCTTCCCACCTGCAAACTTGACAGCAGTGATGGAGGACGAGTGCTCATCCAAGGTCTGCTGTAGGCTATACTCCCGTCCAGCATCCAGCACGTGGATCAGTCTGTCCCGGCTGGCTGATGCTAGCAGCTTCAGACCTGTGGTGAAAAGAACTCATCAGCCCACAAGTGCCCAGAACAGGCCCCTGTCTGAGCCTGGCAAAGAGGCCTGCAGTAACCGAGTCCCATGGTGCAGGGATAGAGCTGTCCTCCTTTAAATCTGCAAGGACACCAAATGATTCAAACAACTTTCAGTCCCTTACCCAAGAGCTAGTACAGAGGTGAGTGGCACCAGCAGGACTGGAGAAGCCCTGTGCCATTCTGGGCTAGGGACCAGGTATCCTCCTTACCTGTGTCTGGCTTAGAGTACTCCAAGCACAGAATTTCCGAATCATGGGCCTCCACCTTCAGCATCTCACTTAGGGACTGCAACTCGTGCACCCTGCAAAAATGAGGGGTGGGGGTAGAGGTCATTGCCAGGCTGCAGGAGGAAAGACTCACCCTGCTTTCTCTGCTACAACCTCTCCCCCAACCTTTTCCAAAATTCATTCTTATTTTTGAACTTTTAGACTTAGAGAAAAGTTGCAATGAGTACAGAAGACCTTCCCTATTTCCTTTGCCCAGCTTTCCCTAATGTTAACATGTTACATAACAACAGTTCAATTAAAAGAACCAGGAAATTTACACTTGTACAATACTATTAATAAAAGGCTTTATTTTAATTTCATCAGTTTTCCCACAATGTCCTTTCTCTGGATCCAGTATCCTATCCAATTTGCATTTAGTTGTTATTTCTCTTTAACCTCCTTCAGTCTTGAATAATTCTTCAGTCTTTTCTTACGTTTCATGACCTTGACACTTTTTGAAGAGTACTGATCAGTACAGGTACTCTGTGGTATGTACCTCAATTTGAGTTTCTCTGATGTTTTCTCTTGATTGGACTGAGTTTATGCATTGTTGGCAAGAATACCAAGATACAATACTATGTCCTTATTAGCATATCACATTATGGGCTTCATGATGTTGCTATGAAAACATTAAGCGGGATCACTTGGTTGAGATGGTTTCTGAGGGGTTTCTTCATTTCTTCAACAAGGGAAAGGTTAAGTTACCTTTCCCTTGTATATATAAGTATCTCCCCCAATCTTTTTGAGTCAAATTTTTCTAAAGCTCTGTCCTCAGGGATCTAACTTCCCCAGCCTGCACCATGAGAAGCAGTCAGTACCCACCCCAGGCCTATCATTACCTGAGTGTGCCCATACGGTCCCCCGAAGCTAGATGCTGTCCATTGGGGCTGATACACAGAGAACGGATGCCCACCCGGGGATCCATCAGGGACCCATCAGCTTTGTCTCCTCCGGGCAGTTCAGTGTCCAGTAGGGCCTGAGTGTTCCCATCCACATAGATGATCTTAATGAGGTCCTAGTAAAACAGGTACAGAGAATAAGTGGATAAGGCAGGCCTGACCCAGTATACCTGCAAGGGGAGAGGACTGCTGGACAAGATAAACCCTTAGCTTGCAGAGCCCAGTCAAATAAAAGCTGGAATATCAAAGTCTGGGGACCCAGTTCCTGAGAAGGTGTGAAGGCTGAGGGGATGGGGATACTAAGTATGGCATGGTGGCCCTAAGGCCTCAGGGCTCACATTGCTAAGGATATTGCGGTGCAGGGTGGAGCCGTGCACCCCGGAGCTCTCTGTGTTCCACAGGCGGATGGTGTTGTCTGAGGAACAAGTGATGAAGGAACTGGGGGGAAGGCAGGCTTGATTACTATCCTTCACTTCTGGGTAGACCTGAAGGGGTAGAGGGAACAAAGTCAGATCTCTAGTTAGGGAGCAGTCCTTTGTCTGCCCAGGAAGAGGCGAATGAGATTAAAGGGATAATGCTGGCCAAGACTTAGCCCAGTGTCTGCCCCATAGTAAGCAGGCCATAACTACTAGATATTCTTCATAATCACTAAGGGAAAGTCCCTGTACCTGGGACTCTTCTATGTCTCCCACTTAACATTATTTCACTTAATTCTTAGAACAATTAGATGAATCAGGTACATCACTTCACAGTTGAGGAAACTGAAGCTCAGTCAAGTTCATTAACTCATCCAAGATCACCCAGCCTAGGACAAGGCAAAGCTAAGAATGGACAGGGGCACATTGGAAGAAGCCTAAGATACATAAGCACTAAAGTTCAAGCTCAATCCTCAGGGCCTGAGGATAGGTGGATACACAGTGATGGTGTTAGAGAAACAAGAAGGCAGCAGGCACATAATGTCATATCCCCACTTTCCATCTTCACAATGGTATCCCAGCAAACCTGGCCAGTCTCAGGCCGTCCCAGCCCACCTACCTCCACACTCCAGACGCAGGAGGAATGATACAGAGCTGAGTACACCTTGCCCACTTTCTTGGGGTCCCTCACATCCCAAACATAAATGCTGTGATCATTGTATACACACGACAGCCACTGATTAGTGGGATCAAAGGTCAAGGCAATGGTGTCTGGATACCTGGCATTGGCCACTCCAGAGAAGAGGCGACTGTGGGAAAGAGGACAAACAAACTGGTGAGGGACGAGGTGATAAAATGAGGGATTGAAAAAAAATGAAAACAGATGGCAACCCACAAAGAAAGGAGCAGAGCGGGGGGAGCCTTGTCCAGACCCGAATGTTTGAAAGCAGCTGCTTAAGAAAGACAGAAGCAGCCCCTGACAGCCATCAGCTGGGGCCGACCTGGCACTAGCTGCTGGGCCATGGTGTTCTCCTGATGAACACAAACAATGCCACAGAACACCAACGTCAAACAAGGTAACTCTACGGCCATGACAGAGCAAAACAAATACAAGACTACTCTGTCATTGTGTCTGAGCAGAGATAAAAACAAGATCAACATGTAAACCACAAAAGTGACCAAATATCACCCTTTCCCATTTATCAGGATTGATTGCTGCTTCTTAACCAATTACAGCTGTAGTCCCACCTTTTAAATAAAATTATTAGGCTATCTAATTATAGAATTGCCCCTACTTCCTGACAGCATCCAACCAGGGCAAAATTTCAATCTCTTGAACCATTTCTAAAATCACCTCACGCAACACCCCAAATCTTACAATACTCCCCACTTAACATAGTCCCCACTTACTGAGATACTCCCCAGTTCTCCTTGGTTGCAAGAGCACCAATAAACCCAAATTTGTTTGTCCTCAGAGGTATTCATGGTTATCTTTGAGACACCCTTCACCTTGTTCAATGAAGGCTGGACAGAGCTTGATGCTCTGAATGGAGGCAGGGGGCCCACCTAGCTCACCTGGCCTCAGTGACACTGGCAATGTCTGTCCCCAAGGCATGGGGTCGGGGCAGGGTGCTGAGAAAGTGCAGGTTGGAGGGGTTGAAGAGGCGCACGGTGCCATCAGCACAGCCACAGAAGATGTAGTCTGGGCTCACAGAGATGCAGTAGGCCACGGTGGTCTGCAGGCAGAGGGGCTCAGGTCAGCATGGGCCACCTACCCAACCCCTCCTCAACAGTCACCTGCGAGGAGGAGAGACTAGCCAAGGCAGGGGCGAGGGAAAAGCAGTCCAGCTGCTCTGGCCTGAGCCCCTCAGCTGTTATCTAGATGCCCCTCCCTCCAGAAGCAGGTGGCCACAGGGCCCACAGCCATATGCAGTTTGGGGGATGGGAGTCAGGGACCCTCCTAAGGTATCAGAGGTTTTGGCAAAGAAAACAAAATAGGAAAATCCCAGCAAAGAGAAAGAAACAGCATGAGAAAGACAGGAGAGTCAAGGCATCACTTACTGTGAAGCTGTCTGTATTCTGAGCAGAAGAGGAAAGCAGGGGAAAGACAGACAGAAAGAGAGCAGAGAGGAGGCAGTTACACAGATCTCCATGGAGGGGAACTGGGCCAAGCTCTGGCTCCCTCAAGCCTCTTCTCCTGGGGCTCCCTCCTACATGCATGAGGGCCCAGCCCTGGGATGGAGCCATGGGCATCAGTTTTCCCCTGAGCCAAGACATGCACAGCACCAACCAACTGGGCCAAAGGTACTTACTCTCAGCTCCACCCACTTATCCAAAAGCCGCCGATCACTGAACTCGCACAGGAGCCCTGAGGATGTGATGCAGAAGGTGCTGTCCGCCTTCTTCCCTCGGCCACAGGCCACATCGGTGAACAAGTTGTTCCGCAGCTCCCCCAGCAGCCCTGAGCGGCCCAGCAGGGGCACAGTGGCATTCACCTGTGGAGACATACCACTGTTGCCCACCCATCTACCCCAGAGTCTGCCCCTGGAAACTAGGCCCCCTAGCTTTTGAGACTACTCCTCAGCCCAGAGAGCATCTGACTCATCCAGATCTTCTGTATGGCTGGGGAGCAAGCAGAGAAGGGCCCAAGTGGAGCGGGATCTCCTGGGATGGGGTGAGCAGGCCCTGGCCCTGGTGGCTACTTCCAGCCTCAGCGTCTCACCTTTGAGGTCTTACTGTCATCAAGGTACCAGAATTTGATATGCCGGTTGCCTGCAGTGACGAAGTAGCTGCAGTCTTCAGAGAAGGACACCGCTGTCACCCGACTGGACACCTTATTGGAGGCCACTACAATGTTTTTCTGGGAAAAAAGCCAAAGGAAGAATAAAGGTTCTGCTTCTTTGAGCTAAGAAGAAAGGCAGAGAGGAGAGGAGGGTTAGATCCTATTTGCACTTGGAAAAAAAAGTTTCTTTCCGGGATATACTGGCCAGAAAAAAAGAGGAGTGAGGAGAATCCCTTTCCAGAGGAGTTGAAAAGATTCATTTCCTCCAGAGTTCCTCAAAGGCATGAAACTAGTTCCTTTCTACCAATACATTTGGCTACATAGTTGCTCTTTCCTCCTATCATTTTCTAGAATGAGACTGAGATTAGTAGAATAGAATGAAGGGGGCCCAGTCAGTATCTTCCTGGCTCCCCAAACGGCTCTGAAAACCTCAGGAGACTGCCAGGCCAGCCCATGCAGCCCACCCATCCCACTCACCTTCCAGGCCCAGACGTTGACAATCATGTCATGCTGGTAGCCCACGGAGACGATGTACTTGGCGCTAGGGGAGAAGGCCACGCAAGCCACACCATACTTATGCTCCTGCAGCTCTGCCACCTGGCTACGCTCAGCCACGTCCCAAACCCGCACTGCTGGCATGTGCCCACTCTGCAGGAGGCAAGAACTGGAAGTGACGGCCAGAAGCATACAGACCCCACTAGCCTTTCAGAGTGGGGGCCCTCACCTCCCCAGCTCCTGAATACAACCTCTCTAATGACCTTTGGCCAAGAGTCAAGAGCAGAGTGCTACACAGGGCAACGGTAGAGAGGAAGCAATATATATCTCAGGACAACAATGATTATCAGGGAGAAAATGGCCCCATATTTTGTTCATTATCTCTGGGTGAGGGTCTGCACCTCCGTATTTGTTCAAAGCTCCTTGAGTGATCCTGATGGGGAGCCAGGGTTGAGAACCACTACCATTCCTGCCTATTTCTGCCCCAACTGCCTCCCTGTAAGACTGAAAAGCTAAGAGGTATTCCTCATACGCCCAGCAGGGGGCCTCCGGGGATAAGAAGTATTTTAAGGCAGTGGTTTTCAAAGTGTGCTTCCCAAACTAAGCCGAAGCAGCTTGAAGTATGAACTTGCTGGAAATGCAAATTGTGGAGCCCCACCCCAGACCTACAGAATCAAAAACTCTGGGGTTAGGCCCAGCACTGTGCACTTTAACAAGCCCTCCACGTAATTCTGATACACACTGAAGCTTAAGGACGACTGTTTTAAAGGTGTTAGCAAACACCAGGATTTGGCTTCTGTTTAGGAAGCCAAAGTGGCAGCAGCCCTAACTAGGCCTACAATTGTAGCTCTCTGCTGAGGACATACCGCCCACCCTCTTCAGAGAACTGCAGCCCCCTTTCCTCACTTACCTCTCCAGTGACCAAGTACTTGCCATCAGTGGAGAAGGCGAGGGCAGTGATGGTTTTTCTGCAAGAGATGAGGCTGGCTCAGAGGGACACTGGCAGCCTGGCCTAAGCCCGGCTCCCTCACAGTTCCCTCAAAAGGCAAGACCAGCAGACACAAGCAACACATGTGGCCCTTCTCTCTCTGGCCCAGGGGCCCAAAAAGGTGTCATTCCCAGGAATCAGACACCCCAGACTGTGCCATTGTCTCAGGCCCCAGAAGGAGGTACTCCCTGAGGATCCAGGCCCATTTACCTGGAACTGTTGAGGATGTGGTGTTGTTTATGTTTCCGGGGATTGAACAGCACGACCACACACCTAGAGGGATGAGTCAGACAAAAGACTTAGCACCAAACTACAGCTCCCCCAGGAGCTCCCAGGCCACCTGGGAATTCCAGTCACCCAACAGAAAGGCTCCACTTGCCACCGAGGGCAAGTGACTGCTTTCTCCTGCAAGCTGTTTTAGCTTCCTTTCCTTGCCCACAAGGGCCTATCTCTGCAGCCCCTTGAGGGTAAAAGCGGTCCTTGGAAACCTATCCCACCAGTCCCTAAACACCACCCCATCTCTGGTCATACCCACAAAGAGCAGCAGGGACACAGGCCTTCCCACCACCCACACAAACAGCCAACGGAGGGGTGCAGGAGGGAAGGGCACACGTGATTAGGCAATGCAGGCCAAGGGTGCACAGACCGTTTACAGGCTTGGATCCACATACGTCGAGCATTTATACTCCAACGGGAGGTAAGGCCTCTCACATGTGTACCCACGTGTGTACTTGGCAGAAGCTGGCCTTTCACACCCTCTACATGTCAGATGAGGAAGGGGTGGGAGGCAGAGGGCCAAAATTGCAAAATTGCAGAAAGACTAAGAGGAGGGGCAGAGAGAGCCTGAGAGGGCCTGAGGAAGCCTATTCAGTGTCTCAGAGTTCCCAGGCCCAGCCCTGAAAATCCATGGCCCCAAGGAGCCTTAGAAGACCCCTCCAGATTGCCAGAAAGCAATCAGACTCCACCTGCAGTCTCAGAGAAGGACGGCAGTACCCTCTCTATCTGGTGGCAAGACTGGATGGGATCTGGTTGAGTGACTTTCCAGGGGCAGTTCCAGAGAGGAGCCTAGATGGTAGGTGTCAGGGTAAAGGAGCCGGAAGCCGTAGCTAGGCAGCATACTCCTTTATAGAGTCCTTGGCTGTCAGCAGGCCTACGCCAGTAGATCCTGCCTCCATGTCATCAGCACTGTAACTAGCTGACAGGGGCGAGCGTGGGGCCTGCTGCACCAGGTAAGGGACAGGGAATGAATAGAAGGCTACTTCCCCCAGACTCAGGCTTATTTATTAGGAACCCCTTTGTGACCCCCATATCTGAACCTCACACTTGGTAGAAACTTGAAGCAAAGGTGGATAAAAAATGTCAGTGCTTAGTATCTTAGGCTCAATAAACCACTTCAATATGCAAATTCCACAGGCAATCTCTGGGGACACTGGGATCTCTGAGGTACACCAGATACACCCAGAACTGCAAGGCTGATCAACATCCTTGGAATTCCTGAGTCATATCCTTTTCTCCTCTAACCCGAGTGTTTTCTTTCTCCTTCTCTCCCCATCTCCTAATCTTTTTCTTGTTCCCCTTTCCTCATTCTTTTTGCCCTTTTCTTTTAACAGCAACGTGCAGTCTCCTGCTTCCCAACCAGTATGCCATATCAGAAGAGTTTAATTTTTTATTTTTTGAGGAAAAAAAAAATCACATCTTTATTTTTAATTAACCTTTAACAAACATTTAGCATTTCCTTCTATTTTTTTCAATTACAGTTGACAAACATTATATTAGTTTCAGTTGTACACCTCAGTGATTACTCACTGAGTGATTATTCCGCTCAGTGATTAAGCGGATTGATATTTCTCTCACACATTATATAACTTACTAAGTGATCATCCCAATAAATCTTGTACCCATCTGGCACCATATGTAATTATTAGAACATTATTGATTTTATTCCCTATGCTGTACTTTACATCCCCATGGGTATTCTGTAACTAGCAATTTGTAATTCTTAATCTCTTCACCTTTTTCACCCATTTTCCCCAACCCCCGTCCCCTCTGGCAACCATCAAAACATTCTCTGTATCTATGAGCCTGTTTCTGTTTTGCTTGTTCATTTTTTTTTTATTCAAGTGTTGATAGATACATATTTATTGCCATTTTACTGTTCATATTTTTATCTTTTTCTTCTTCCTACTTCCTTCTCCTTCTTCTTTTAAAGGAAGATGGATCAGGGTTTAGGGTTGGCCCAATCTGTTCACATGGGTCTTCTACTGTCTTTTTTTTTTTTTTTAAGGTTTTACTTATCTATTTTTAGAGAGAGGGGAAGGGAGAGAGAAAGAGAGGGAGAGAAACATCAATGTGTGGTTGCCTCTCGCATGCTCCCTACTGGGGACCCAGCCAACAACCCAGGCATGTTCCCTGACTGGGAATTGAACCAGTGACCCTTTGGTTTGCAGGCCACTGCTCAATCCACTGAGCCACACCAGCCAGGGCTTCTTCTTAAAGAAGACCCTTTAACATCTCATATAATACTGGTTTGGTGGTGATGAACTCCTTTAGCTTCTTCTTGTCTGGGAAGCTCTTTATCTGTTCTTTTAATCTAAATGATAGTTTTGCCAGGTAGAGTAATCTTGGTTGTAGGTCCTTGCTTTTCATTACTTTGAATATTTTTTTGCAAGTCCCTTCTGTCCTGCAGTTTCTGTTGAAAAGTCAGCTGTCAATGTTATGGGAGCTCCCTTGTAGGTAACTAATTGCTTTTCTTTTGCTGCTTTTAGGATTCTCTCTTTGGTCCTGACTGGTATGGTTCAGTGGGTTGGGCATCACCCCCTGGACCAAAAGATTGCCAGTTCAATTCCCAGTCAGGGCACACGCCTGGGTTGCAGGCCAGGTCCCCAGTTGGGGGCGTGCAAGAGGAAGCGGATTGATATTTCTCTCACACATCAGTGTTTCTCTCCCTTTCTTTCTCCTTCCCTTCCCCTCTCTCTAAAAAGAAAGAAAAGAAAATTTTTAAGATTCTCTCTTTGTCTTTAACCTTTTGCATTTTAATTATGATGTGTCTTGGTGTGGGATTCTTTGGGCTCATCTTGTTTGGGACTCTCTGTGCTTTCTGGACTTTTATGTCTATTTCCTCCACCAAGTTAGGGGAGTTTCCTGTCATTATTTTTTCACACTGGTTTTCAATTTCTTGCTCTTTCTTCTCCCACATTTTTTCACTCCCATAAATTTGCTATGCCTCCCCTACTACAGGGCCTTTAAAGAAGCCACTTCCCTTGTCTAGAACATTCTTCTCCCTCTTTTCCAACTAGTTAACACTTAGTCTTCTTTCAAATCTCAGGTTATATGGCTTTATATACGCTGTCATGGCACAGTGTATCAACCTTTTGTGACATTTACCACAGCTGCAGTTTTACATTTACTTTTGATAATCGCTTCCATTAGACTATGAGGATGGGAACTAGATCTGGTTCTGCTCACTGCTTTGTCTCCTGGGCTTAGCACAGTATGGTCCATTGCAGTTATTCAAGAGTTATTTATTGCAAAGGATGCATTCACTATTTATTGAAGGGAGGCAAAGTAGGCCTCCCTTCACCTACTACTAGTTTGGTCCCGTGGGTGATCAGTTCTCTTCCCTACTCCATGACTCACCTATCTTCTATGGAAGGAGGGACCGCAGACCTCTGGGGCCTCAGAGGCAGTGTGGGGCAATGGAGACATTGTGGGTTTGGAGTCAGAGACCAAGGTTTGAATCCTTGTTCTGCCATGTACACCTAGTGACCCTGGTTAAGTCACAAGCCTGTTTCCTTATCTATAAAAAAGCAGACATTTGAATTTAGCTCATAGGACCTCTGTGAAGATTAAATGATTTTTTTTTTCTTTTGACACACAGTAGGAGCCAAACAAATGGCATCTTACTATTACTACTGCTAGAACATGAAAATGAAGCTGAAAGGGGGCTCTTGGCTATGGGGAAAAAGGTGCTAAGGGGTTGTGTCAGGTTTTCCCTTTGGAGCAATGGATGTGAGTCCTGTTAGGAGCTGAGTAATGGTAAAAAAAACTTTTTTAAAAATATTTTTTAAATTTATTTTTAGAGAGAGGGGAAGGGAGGGAGAATGGGAGGGAGAAAAACATCGATGTGCAAGAAGATACATCAGTCAGTTGCCTCTTGCATGCCCCAACTAGGGGCCTGGCCCACGACCCAGGCATGTGCCCTGACTGGGAATCAAACCGGCAACCTTTTGGTTCACAAGCCAGCACTCAATCCACTCACTGAGCAACACCAACCAGGACAAGTAATGGTAAAAACTTTAAAGGAGGCTTTATTTCTTGTTCTGGGAAGGCAGCCAAGAAAGAAGAGTTGGGTTAAGGCTGGGGATAGAAAATATCTGCATCTCTGTTGACTTAGGAGATGATAAGTTTGGAAAGTAGCAAGGAAGGGATGGGGAAATATTGAGGGGAAAAACTACCTTAATTATGTAGGACAGCAGTACAGAAACATGGAAAAATAATGGAAGTGACACCTCCTAGCTAAGTTAAAAAGCATCACACAAGAGTTTCAATGAACTCTACATGTGAAGGCATCCACTTCTTAAGTAACTGATCTTCTGCTCTTTACACAGCCCAGTAAGAATTGCCACATTACCAGGCACTTTCTATGTAGCAGGCATTCTGCTAAGCAACTAGGATGTCTGGTCTTAGCCAATCCTTAGAACAACGTTGGGGCACTGGTACAGTTATCCCCACTTTAGAGTTGGAGAAACGAGTTCAGAGCAGTGAGGTAATTTCCTCAAGGCCATTCAACTAAATCGAAAGAGTCAGAATACTCTGGTAAGCAGTGCTCTAAGAAAAGCAGAGTGGAATAAGTGGGCGAAAGAAGGGAAAACTGAAGTTGCCCTGACTGGGTAGTTCAGTTAAGAGCATCATCCCAATACAACAAGGTTGTGGGTTTGATCCCCAGTCAGGACACATACAAGAATCAACCAATGAGTGCATATATAAGTGGAACAACAAAAATTGATATAGCTCTCTGTCTCTCTCTCCAAAATCAATAAATTTAAAAAAGAAGAAACACAGGGAGCACACTGCCCTAATGTTCAGGGTGCGGTGGGCAAAAGCCTCTGAGAAGAGAGAAAGAAGGCTAGGGCACTTTGAGGGAAAAAGATTTTAGGTGAAAAAGGTCCGCGGTTCGATTCCCAGTCAGGGCACGTGCCTGGATTGTGGGCCAGGTCCCCAGCAGGGGGTGCGGAGAGGCAACCGCACATTGATATTTCTCTCCCTTTCTCCTACCCTTCCCCTCGCTTTAAAAATAGTAAAATCTTTTTTTAAAAAAGGATTTAGGTGACAGAATTTTTAGATATCAGAACCAGGCACAATGAAAATTATAGCAATTACAGTTCAAAGTTCATAGATTTAAATATTTAGATTTTATACTTTGTTCAATGTGTGAAAAATGATATGATACCCACCCCCCCGCCTGCCGACCTGCCACCATCAAGAAGAGCCCAGCAAGTTTTCAGGTTAACTGACGTTAGCTGAACTTTCTTGCTATCTGTGCTGACCTGTTGGGGAGGCCCTCTGCCAGCTCCTCTCTCTAGCAATGGCTTCTAGTCTAAGTTGTTACAGGTTACCTAGTTTTCTGATCAGCTACAGATAAACCACAGCAGAAGGCTTCAGCTGAGAGCTGATCTGACTTGAACTGAGTCAATGCATATTCCAGCTAGTAACATTCCAAAATCCAGAACATGTAAGTGATGAGGACTCTATGGTAAGCTTTTGAGTTTTTCTTTAAACTTATCACCCCAAAGCAGCATCGTAACTTTCAAAGGCAATGCATCATACTGCTAAAAAAACCTTTCCAAGTAAGTGCACACAAATTCTGAGTTTTGTTGGACCACAACATTTTCTGTTTCTTCCTTCTCTAAAGTTAAACTCCATGGTGGAAGGAGAAGGCGGAGGGGGGGCGGGGGGTGTGAGTGTGTGAAAACACAAAGTAGAAAGAAAGATGACAGGCTATGAGGCAGTCCTTCTCTTCCCTAACATCCATCCCGGTCCCACCCACAGTGTAACCTGAAAAATTCTCAGCTGTGGCATGAAAGAGTTAAACAGAAGAGGGAAGCACACAGAAGTAGGCCCTTAAGCTGAAATTTTTACTTCTAATTATTCAAATTTGGAAATCTTCCAACACAAAGAGGAAGAAAGACACCAATCCATGGCCACAGTTGTAGGGACAATAATGCAGATGATGAAGTGAGGACAGAACTTGACAAAGACATCCAAGGTTCCCCTGCTGCCCAGCTTGTTGAGGTCCTCTCAAGAGAGCAGATCAAAACACTGCTGTGGGAGGCCCCTCAGTCTTCTTTGAGCAAGCTCCTTAGTCCGCTAGGGAGAGAAGGTGGGGCTCAGTTTGCATCAATATTTGGCGCCTGGCCTCCAAGTCCTTTGACCCAGCCCAGCACAGCACAGCAGGCAGTCATGTTCACGTGGCCCTTGCAGCAGTGCTGGCTGCAAATCTCAACACGACAAGGGCTGGGCTCCCGTAATTCAGAACCCCAGGGTGCAGGTGCAGGGAGACTGCTCACTCTCACAGGAAGACAGTGAGGCCTCAGGCCTCAGACGGGGAGTCACGTGGAGCACCAATACCAGGTACTGGGCCCACTGCCCAGGAACTTCTCTGAATCAGGAAAGGCCAGCCCTCAACCACCCCCTCCCCTGGACAGGTCCAGGCCTGCTACCATCACGAAGAGCCCAGTGTTCCCATGTCATCTGCCTCCTATCACTCTCCATCCTCTGGAAGGCAGAAACAAATGAACTCTGAGACAAGCAATGAATTCAGCAGCACGTACAGGGAGCAAGACACAGAAGGTTCGAGCAGAGACCCTGTACTTTACAATTTCTTCTTTCAGACCAGGTAAAATCAGGTGACTCACCGAAGCACACCAAAGGTCCCCTCAAGACTTGCTGAAATGTCACACTCTAGCCCTATTTAACATTACAACTTCATACCCCCCACATTCCCTATTGCCTTTCACTGCTCATTGTTTGTACTTTTTCATAGCACACATCAAGTTGTCATACTGTAGTTTACTTTCTTGTGGGGAAGGGATCTACCTTCACCTGTAGATTGCCAGCTCTGTGAAAATGGTATTTTCATCTGTTTTGTTTACTGCTATTTCCCCAGGGCCGAGAAGTAGGCACTCAATAAATATTTCCGAATGTGTGAATAAATCTTTATGTCTCTGGCTAGCAGATCTCAAAGTCCCGATTGCCAAGGAATCGCCTAAGTAGCAAACCTGTGAACTAGAGACCTAGGGCTGGTCCATGATTCTCCCCATCTCAGGCTTTTAGGATGCACTGATACTCAAGGGCAGAGCGATGATGAAAACAAGAAAACATGGGTTAGAAAGATCTGTCTGCTAACACACTGTGATCTTGGGCATATTCCTTAACTTCTCTAAAAGCCCGTTTCCTCATCTGTAAAACAGGAATAATAATGTCTACCTCAAAGAATTGTTAAGACTGAAGATCATGTGCAAAGTAAGCAGCGTGGTTCTCCTAGACATCTCCTGAAGGGTATTCTAGTACACCAAGAACAAGGACAGAGCTACCCAGGAGGTCAGCAGTTGCAGCAGGGCACCCCAACGACAGCATCCCTTGTAGGATTTGCTGGAAACCAGGGACTCATTAGGGTCCTTATCCAGGTGTGCAATTATAAAATGTCCCTCCAGATTCACTCCCAAAGGCAAAATATTATAGTTTTAATTATTCTAAGAGATAATGAGTCTAGGATGCTTCCGAGGGCATCCTTGGCGGTGGTTCTCTTTAGATACCTGGACTCCAAAGCCTTCCAAATAAGTAAGCCTCTTAGGCCAGGCCGAGACACACTGGCATCTCTGTTTCTGGGACACTTTATGACACACACCTCCCCCCGCCCGCCGCCCACAAGGCATGACAAAAGACTTGGTAATAACCCAGTGAATAACATAGCCACTGGTGTAGAGCTATCAGTACACTTCTTTCTGTGCGCTCTAAACATTTTTTTTCCCCAGGGCAAGAGGTGAGCTGCAAAACTTACAAGCCAGGTCAAAGTGGTACTGTCTGAGCTTCCTTACTCTCAAGTCATGTGTTCTAGCCACCATGACTACTCTTTAGTTTCTCAGGCAAGTGAATGAATCTCCCTCCTTTCCTTTGCACTTGAGGGTTCCGCCACCTGGAACACTTTGGTGTCGATCTTCACATGTTGATTCTTCCATCACCCAGATTTATTTTCTTCAAGCACTTACGACTTTCTGATAGTCTCTTGCCCATCTGTTTGTCTACATGCCCTTATTGTCTGCTTGCCCTTTTTGAACCTAAACCCCACAAAAGTAGTGACCCTGTCTGTCTTTTTCACATCCTTCACGGTACAAAGTCAAGCATCCTCTTCTCTCAGGTTCACCCAGTGTCTCCACAGCCTCTCACGTAGGGCTTGCCACAGAGAACATTCAGAGGGGTGGTTCTATGCTCCTTCAGCTCAGATGTCAACAGAACACAGTTCAGGAGGAGATTCTGTGGCTTCATGCCCAGTCCAGTGCTTTGAAACTGGGGACCTCAGCATAAATTCCTACACCAACTGAGTAAGTGAAGGGCCTTTTCAGGAGAGCTGAGTTTCCCCTCCTCCTCCCTAGTTAAAGCCACCAAGAGGTCTCCTCTTGGCTGCCAGATAGGACCAGTGACTTTTGCAGGAGACCTCCCATTCCAGAAGCTCCTCTGCCCATAACATTCACCCAGGCC
This sequence comes from Pteronotus mesoamericanus, assembly GCF_021234165.1. Classification (NCBI taxonomy): domain Eukaryota; kingdom Metazoa; phylum Chordata; class Mammalia; order Chiroptera; family Mormoopidae; genus Pteronotus; species Pteronotus mesoamericanus. Next base: position 22,903,916 of record NW_026555065.1, read on the forward strand.
AGGCCCTGACACTGGGGGTCAAGAGAAACCCTTTCTCAGAACTGACTAGCTCCGCAGTAGCAATAAAGGCAGTGCAGGGCTCTCAAGCCCCTGAATCCCCTACCAAGCCAGCCAGGAAAGGGGCCCAAGCCAGTTACAGGAGTTCAGCTAAACTGAGTCCTTCAAAGAGGCTACCTGGGGACCAGCCTGGCCTCCAAGGGCAGTGGGGCTTAAAGTATGACAGGCTTCCTGTGGGGAAAACAGCAAAAGGAGAACTTGGGAGAAGAGACACTGGAGCCACTAAAACTGAGGGGGGTCTCTACCCAGAGACTTCAGCCCACCTCTGCCTGACACACGTGTCCCTCCACCCTACCCTCCTAGAGCTGTTTCATTTCCTTTCAGAAAACTTTGTTTTGGTTTGATATTTGTCTCTTGGCCTCTGGGAAAATTTTCTGAGCTTTGTTTCTCTTCTTGTTTCTAGGATACCTGAGCTGCTACTAGAGCAACAAACTCTCAGTAGGAACAAGAGAGTGGGGGTGAGAGGGTGAGGGTGTTAAGATCACCAAATAGGAAGAGAAGGAAGAGAGGGAGGGAGGGAAAGAGCCTGCTTGTCTGACACAAACTTTGGTGGCCCCCAGATACCCCAGAGGCACACCAGGGAGCTTTAGCACAGAGCAAAACTAAACAACCAGAAAGGAGCCACTTGCAAAGAAAGAACTTAAAGTTCTAGAAAATCAAAGGGTCAGGGGCTAGACTGGGGATTGGGGCACTGCCCAGGACTGGCCCAAGACAAGCACACTGATGAAATCTACCAGAGGTTATAGCAGGGAATCTTCCATATGACACCTGGAAGGATAATGTCTGGCATGCACAAGAGCCAGGCTGGGACCTGCCCTTAAACAGAAGCACACACCCTTAAAGGTGCCAGGCCTGGGGCCCGGGAGTATGCCGGGAAAAGAGAGGCAGCAGGGCTCCACAATTCCAAGAGCAGGGACACAGGGCTCAGCACGCACTGAGCAGAAGCCCAGGCCTTTCCTAGCCAGCCCCACCTCCAACAAGAAGGAACCTAGCTTTCCCAGGCAGAGGCAGGCACGAGTGGAATTCCCCTGAGGCGGCTGCACAGGGTATCCAGCAACAGAAGTCATTCATCAACTTGCTTCTGGAGGGGGAGAAGGAGGCCAGTTCAGGCTCTGCAGGGTAAAGTCAGTGCAGCTCCCACAGCATCCCCAACGCCCCTCCCCCACCACTGATATCAAACGGCAGGGGGCCACTCAGGAGAGACACTGACCCCAGAACCCAGGGGCAGGAATCTCCCTGACACAGAGGTAGAAGCCCATAAATTGGGCATTTTCATTCAAATGGTAAGTAGACAGCTTAGGAGATAAGCAGCTTTTAAAAATTAGCAGAAGGTCTGGTCTTGCCCCATTTTAAAAGAGCTGTGCAGGCAGACTACTTGAGTTGGAATCCCAATACAGATACCAGCTGTGTGACCTTGAGCAAACTGCTTAAGCTCTTTGAATCCTGGCTTCTAAAATATAGAAAGATAACAGCTCCAACTTCACAGGACTGCTCTTGAGTATTAAATAAAACAATTCCTGTAAAATGCTTAACAAATTGCCTGGCACAGAAAAGTTCTTGATAAGGTAGCTTTTTTGATGGAATGGTAAAACATAGAAAATCATGTATCTGGTACAAAATCTACACGAACTGCTGTGCAGGTCACAGTGGAGAACTCAGCCTTCCCAAGTTGAGAGCGGGGCAAGGGATGGAGAGCAGTGGCTTTCCCAGTTTCGTGGTCCTGTGCCCAGCAGCAAGGAACAGAAGCTGACAGAACCAGAGTCAAGAGGGGGCCCAAACCTCCGAAAAAACACTCCTGCAAAACCCTAAAGAAATGATGGTTAAGGGCTTCCCATCTACAGGAGCGGAGGAGTGAAAAGGAAGCAAGGGAAAAAAAGAACACCAGCCCAGAACTCTGCTTTCCTCCATGGCACTGACATCTCTCCTGGTGACCAGAGCAGACAAATGTTTAGAGCAGCATTTGTCCTTAGCAGCCAAAATGCTCATCAACTAACTGATGAAGAGATAAAATGTGGTATTTTCTCTTTAATGAAAGGTTATTTGACCATAAAGAGAAATGAAGTGCTGATACCTGCTACAACATATATGAACCATGAAAAATTATGCTAAATGAAAAAAGCCAGTCACAAAAAGCCAAATATTATATGATTCCATTTCTATGAAATATCCAGAATAGGCAAATCTACATACACAGAACATAGATTAGTTGTTGCCCAAGGCTAGAGATACATCTTAGAGGAAAATGGAGAGCGACCACTAATGGGTATGGGGTTTCTTTTTAGGGTAATGAAACTGTTCTAGAATTGATTGTGATGATGGCTGCACAACTCTATGTATTTACTAAAAACCACTGAATTGTGCATTTTATTGTATTTTTTAAAGATTTTATTTATTTTTAGAGAGAGGGGAAGGAAGGGAAAAAGAGGGGGAGAGAAACATCAACATGCAAGAGAAACATTGACTGGTTGCCTCCTTGCACATGTCCCACTTAGGGACTGAACCTGCAACCCAGGCACGTGTCCTGACCAGGAATTGGACTGACGAACTTTTACCTTACAGGACAACACCCGACCAACTGGGCCACACTGGTCAGGGCTGAATTGTGCATTTTAAATGGCCAATTATGTGGTATATGAATTACATCTCAATAAAGCTGTTTTTAAAAATCACTACAGGGTAGATGTTAAAAATGGTATTGGGAGCTGTGTATAACATAAAATGTCAATCTATATGTGCGGGTGGGTACGGATGGTCAAAAAGCCAGAGCCTCTACCTGGCCCTGTATCTTCTTTACAAAAATGTCACCAAAACATGAACCTGGATGTGTCTCCCAGAATATAACAGAAAGCCCCTGCCCACCCTAACTGGTTTAGCATGGCTATTAAACTCTCATACAAGAAGACCTCTTCCAAGATACTCACCCAGCTGGGTAGGCAACTAAACCAGATCGGGGGTCACAGGCAAGTCCTCTGCCTCCAGACACTGTTATTCCAAGCACCTTCTCCAAGGTCACCTGTTAGAGCAAGACACAGAAGTGACATGTTATAGACAGAATGGGGTTGGAAAGGAGGTACCGAAGGTACTCAGGACCACCCTATAGTACTATTTTACTGATGCGTGTCTTCAGGAGAATGGGCTATTGACTTTTCCAGGTTCTGTTCTGGCCACAGGTCCCTTGATCACATGGGGAAAAGCCAGTGTACATCACTGGCTTTTAATAGGGCTCAATCTGCTGGCACCATGGGAATGAAAATGAAGGGGTTAAAGCTCTGCTCATAGCCACAGAGGATAAAGCACTCCCCCAATCCAGAAAGGCTCTGGTTACAAGATAAAACCTTGTGTCCCCAGACTGCCTACTTGGGTAGATGAGACTCAGGGGAGGTCACTGACCTTCGTGCCTTGACAGGCATGAAAGAAAGTCCACTCTGATCTACCAAGAGCCAAAAATATGTTAGGTATCAATTAGGTGACTATTAATATCCCTGATCTTTGCATTCTATCACGTTCCTCCCCTCCATCAGAGGACTCTACCCCACCCAAATGTCTGCCAATTCATACAGACTAAAGCCTAGGAGGCAGAAACATGGCTTAATGCTGTGTTTTGCAAAGCACAGATGCTCAGAGTATTCTAATTATCATTATTAAGCCACGACTCCCACAGAGATGAAAGGGAAGCATGTGTAAAGTGCTGAGAGATTCTGAGAGAACATGGCCACATAATATATTCACCATCACTCTCATCATCACTATTGTAACCCCACATGTCTTCAGTCCCCAGGGCATATGTTGGACTAACCTCAAATTAGTTTACTGGTCTTTCTGCCAGATGATGCCACATGAGATTCAGACTGCCCTGTAACCTCTTGCTAGACACTGAACCTTACCCTCGCTGTAGAACATCTTGCTTGTCAGTCCAGGTCCAGTCTTCTCTAGTGCTGTCTGGACTCCCTGCACTGGGCCTCCTCAGGGATTCCTTGGTCTTTGTTGGCTCATAGAAAGGGGTTTCTGGATTTGAATGACCAAGTAAATAGGCTGGACTGTACTTTGCCAAGAGAGTCTTGGAGGCTCTAGGAGGATGGTGTGAACCAGAAACACTTCATGGGTATTCATATCTGTGGCAAGGTGATCTACTCCTAGTCCAGGACAGTTTCTAGAGAGTGGAAGCCTAAAATAACTAAGGGTAGTTTAAGAGTCACTCCCCTCTTACTGTCCCAAGTGGAGAATCTGAAGTGCTCCTAGAGGGCCTGTTTAAGTTTTTATCTCCAAGGATCACTTTAGTTTAAATTAGGCTGGAAAGAAATGCTCAGTGGCTACCAAAGATAAAAATAAGTCTCTGGGGACATTGTAGTTAAAACTTATTTCCCAGAAGGGTCCCCAAGAGTCTTCTGTGCTTCTTGGGTAGATGGACTGAATTCTCAAGTCTCCTCATGGAGAGGCAGTTTAGTTCTAGGGCATCATACCACCTGCAAGCATCAAATTTGCCAGTTACTCTTGAGCCTATCTGAGGCACTAAACCTGATGTGGGATAAACTAACTTTAGCCTACTCACACATTTTTTAATTTGTTAATTGCTTATTTATCAAGAAAAACTATTCCTTAGCCCAAAAATTCATGTTTCATAGTTCAGGAACACAGATTAATAATGAACTCCCATTGGACTCAACCCAAAGAAACTCTTTACATTTGGAAATCACTTTACACTCTGAAAGACACAAGCTTTGCTCATTTCCTCAAAACCTTTCATGAATTTATAATTTCTGTAGACATCTCCATGTATGTTTTTTCTTGGTTCAACTACAGCAAACTTCTACATTGACCACTCCAACAGTATGAAATCACTGACACTTGGCCATAAGGCCATACATCTGAGGTTCCACCAAAGCACTGGAAGACATGATAGTTATAGTCTCCTTAACATCAAAATCCTTCCTAATGAAGAAACAGACCCTCAGTACATTCTCTTTCTCTCTTTTCTTTTTTCACCTAAAGACATGCTTATTGATCTTAGAGAAAGGCGAAGGGAGAGAGAGAGAGGAAGAGAGAAACATTGATGTGAAAGAGAAACATCAATCGGTTACCCTTCTACCCACCCCAGCCAAAACCTGAACCAGCATCCAGGCATGTACCCCGACTGGGAATCAAACATGAGATCCTTTAGGTTTATGGTACGATGCTCCAACCAACTGAGCCAGGGTAGGGCAATACATCCTTTAAAACGTTTTTTAAAAGATTTTATTTATTTATTTATAGAGAGAGGGTAAAGGAGGGAGAAATGGAGAGAAACATCAATGTGTGAGAGTAATATCAATCAGTTACCTTTTGTATCTGCCCCAACCAGGGAGCGGGTCACAACTCAGGCCTGTGCCCTGACCAGGAATTGAACTGGCGACCTTTTGTTCTGTGGGACAGATGCCCAACCAACTGAGCCACACCAGTCAGAGCATGGCCATACATCCTTAATGACCACCTGGCCTGAGCACTGGGCACTGGCAGGAGAGCACAAAATAACCCTGAGGAAATGTGGGCGACACTAAGTTCAGAGCACCACTCCCTATCCTGGCACTGTGCCTCTGGCTATTCCAGAGGGAGGGGTGCTCAGGAACATTTCTGCTGCACCAACTGCCTACTGCAGAGAGGAGAGAGAGAAGGCCAAGACCACAATACCCACATAAATGGGAAAGGTCATAAAATCAAGTGCAGTAAGCTAAAAGGCTGCTCAAGTCCTAGTTTCTTCAATAGAACTTCAGATTTCAGACAAATCTTTTGGATTCACATTTGCATCAGTCCTTCCCTTTGCTTCAGCTTGGTCCCAAGAATCAGACCAGTCTGCTGGTTCTCAGCTTCCCTCCCCTCTGACAGGAATTTGGTGGGTGGGTGTTTTGTGGGTAGATGATCCAGCTCCATAGAGAATTGATTCTGAAACTAGCTTGGACCTTTCACCAGCACTCTAAATGAAGCAGGAAGGAGAAATGAGTTGCTCAGATCCTAAAGACCAGCATTTATCAAAGGTTTTTGACCATGATGACTCAGTATATACCACACATATGTGTGTACATGTGCACAAAACTGAAATAAAAGTTTCACAAAGCGACACTTACTCTTACTGCATGTAGTACTGCGTGTAATTAGTACTGTAGTTTTCTATTTTCTATTGTATTCTATTTCATTAAAACTAATTCTGGTCAGAGCCCACTTTATTGATTTCATAACCTACAAAATGGCTGGAAGCTACAGTTTGAGAAACCCTGCTACAGACCATCTTTTTCCACCAGGCCTAGGATTCAGGCTCTTCTCTCTGGCACCTTTTTCGTTGCGCAGTCACTTCCCTGGTAGGATTCTCGGCAGTGTGCAGACATCTACGCCAGGAAACCCCATGAGCAGGAGTTTGCCTAGGCTCAAAACTTGGCTTACTTTCAAAGGATTTGTGGTATTTGGCTTTTTCTGGCTTTCTGAGCAACTAGCTATCCAAGGAGGGGAAGGCAGTTTCCTTTGGTGTTGTGGAGAGGGGAAGAGGAGGGGAAAAACATTCAGGGGCATCAGCTGGTTTTTATTTTATGTTCTAACTCAAACCAGCTTCCTGTTCACAGGGAGGTTTTGGGCTGAGCTCCACTTTCAAAGGATCTGAGAGTTCAGAGCTCCTGCAGGACCTCCAACATCTAGGCTTATTTTGCAAGGCTCCAGCACAATGGACTTTGTAAACTGACTCTCTCCCTCTCAGAACCTTCTCCATATCCTTTCTTTCCAAAAACAGTACAGTTTCCATCTACCCTAGAAAACGAAGACAAACCTGGACCCTCCCTGTAAACACACCGCAGGCTAAAGGCACGGAAATTTCGGAAGTAGTGTGCTGGAATCAGCTTGCACTGGCTCATGAGAGCTGATCGTGCACATCTTTTCCCTCCTCCACATTCAATGAGAGCACATTGCTGGCTTAAAATCACCGTGGCGGTAATACTTACACCATGGAAATCAGCAAACACTGCATATCAGCGTCCTTTTCTTCCCCTCAGAGCCTGTAAACATTTACCAACACACCACTGAGTTCAAGCAACTATTCTCTCTCACTTGGTCTACGCCTCTAACTCCCATGTGTTCTCTCTGCTTCAGGCTCTGCCCTGCTCCCCACAGCCTTTTCCAACATGGCAGGCCACAGTGATGCTTTTAAAGTATACAAGAGATCATATGATCACTGTGTTCAAAATCTTCCAATTGCTTCCCATCCTTAAGTTCAACTACAAATGCTGGTACTTTACTCAGGTTTCCAAGGCCCTAAATCATCTGGCCTCTGGCTACCTCTCTGGCCTCATTTCCTACACTCTCCTTCTCACCTATTCTACCTCAACCACAGTGGCTGCCTTAAGCACCTACAGCAGATTCTAGCCTCAGGTCTTTTGCATGTGCCATTCTTTGGACTAAAATGCTTTTATCTCAAATATTCACAGAACTAATTCACTCAGGTCTTTGCTCAAGGTCTCCTCAGAGGAGGCTTTCCAGACTAGTTTTCTGCTATCATTCTATACCCAATTTACCCTGCTTTATTTTTATTTCATAGCATAAGAATCAGGCAGTGACCTGACATTGACTATATCTCTGTCAACATACTTTTTGTCCCTCTTCTCCATCAGAATACAAGTTCCTTGAGGGCAAGGAGCTATTTCTCACTGGTATGTCCCTAGCACATAATTTATACAGTTCTGGGCACTTGATAAATATTTGATGAGTAAATGAATGCATGGCAGAGGCTTCAGAAACAGTGAAAGGCCAGACATGAGAAGACCAGCAAAACTGTGGTACTTAAGGACAGCAGAGTTGCTCTCCACAAAGTATCTAAAACTGGTTGTGACAGAAAGACCACGTCCAGATGAGGACAAACACATAGGGAGTTTAAGTAACACATTTTGTTTCTTAAGCTGATAGTGGTCACACAACTGTTCACTCTAATATTCCATATGCCTTTATCATATGTATTAAATATTGCAAAGTAAATGTTAAAAAGAGAGAAAAGATATGGACCAGGATGGGGTATGGAGCTCAGTACCTCATGAGCAACATACTTTGATAATTCACATCCCTGACTTCTCTCTAAATCCTCAAGCCCTTTCACTGACATTCAATGACCCAGCAATGTGGGAGGGCAACGATACAAAGGCTCAAAAATATGTTTTTATTTAATTTAGGTTTCTCACTTAGGTGCTTACAAGGCTGCACATTTTTATGATACTCCGACATGACACAAGCTTGGAAGCTTTCAAGAATCACTGTGTGTACCCCTTCTTCTGACTGCTAACCACGGCAGCCGGTGATGAGATGGGGCTCCCTCAGCCTGGGCCCTGGAGTAACGCAGATGAACAGAGCCCCTGTGATGGCACCCACGAAATCTAATCACGAGCAAGAAATAACTGTCTGTTAAGTCAGGGAGATTTGGCGGTAATTTGTTACCACAGCAGACCTAGCCCAGCAATTTTCACACATTTTGGTCTCTTACACTCTGGTTTCTTCTCTTAGAACACTTGTACAGAAATTATCAAGGGCCCCAAAGAGCTTTTGTTTATATACAAGTTATTTCTATCAATATTTACTATATTAGAAATTACAATGTAAATATTTAAATATATGTGTTAACTCATTAAAAATAACAATAAATCCATTATATGCTAACATAACACTTTTATACTTTTATTAAAAATAACTGTTTTCCAAACAAAAAAATTTAGTGAGAAGAGTGGTACTGTTTAATAGTTTTGCAAATCTTTTTAATGTCTGGCACAGCAGAAAACAGCTGGATTTTTGTATCTGCATCTACATTCAACCTGTTGTGATAAGTTATCCTAGTTGAATATAAAGAAAATCTGGCCTCATTTGCATATGTACTTGGAAAAAGGGGATCTCACAGATCCCTTAAAAGGGTTTGAGGAATACCAGGGGTCCTCAGACCACACTTTGAGAACCAATGACCTAGCTCCTCCTGAATACTATATCATTAAGCCCACTAGTGTGAGATTCTGGCCTCAATCATCATTTGAAACTGAAGGAGGGAACAGGCCCTATGGGAAGAAAGCTGAATTCACAGTCAAGATGGCAGTATAAGTAAATGGGGTACTCACCTCTGCCCACAACCACATCAAAAACACAACTAGCCCTGGGTGGGTAGCTCACATGGTTAGAGCATCATCCAGATACACCAAGGGTGTGGGTTTGGTCCCTGGTTAGGGCACGTATAAGAATCAACTAATGAATGCGTAAATAAGTGGAACAACAAATCGATATCATTTTCTCCCTCCCTCTCCTTCTCTAGAAATCAATAAATAATAAAAAAAGAATTTTTAAACAACAACTGTACCACAGAATAACCACTATTCAGAACCACCTGGAATCTAGCTGAGTAAAAGTCCTACAACTAAGGATATAAAGAAGCCACATTGAGACTGGCAGGAGGGGCAGAGTTGTGGAGCAGGCTGGTCCCAAACTCACATGTAGCAGATAAAAATTGGGAGGGATGTCTGGGCTGCGGAGGTCCCCCATGAGGAACGAGGGGTCCCAGCCCCATACCAGGCCCCCCAGCCCAGGGTTCCAGTGTCAGGAAGAGATGTCTACAAAACTTCTGGCTGTAAAAACCAGTGGGGATTATGGCTGAGTGAGACCCAGGCAGTTCCTCTTAAAGGACCCATGAACAGACTTACTCAGACTTACTCCCTCTGAGCTCCAGCGCTGGGGCAGTAGCTCAAACAGCACCAGGAATATACAGGGAGGAACTGAACTGTCTGTCATCAGGAGGCCACTTTCTCCCAGACAGAAGTGCTGGCAGAGGTCATTGTTCCTCTTCCGAGCCCATCCTCCACAAAGCCAGCAGACAGGTACTGTATCTGAGTATCTATCAACCTGGCTCACACAGGCACCCTGCCCTGATGATTCCTTGAGACCCCACCCCAACCCACCAACTTGTGGACCCACAAAAGTGGTTTCCAGTGGCTTTTCCATACAAATGGACTGTCTTGGCTCATTCTTCAGACTTTCCTAAAATCTCTCAAACAAGCAGCATCCAGCCTCAGCATGACTTGTACCTCACTAAGTGGCCCCAGGCCTGGCACTACTAGCTTTGGTTCACAGCCTGGCTTCATCTGGGCACCTGTAAGGCCAGCATAAGTAGCAGCCACCTGCAGATTTCTTTGTAGCTCATGTCAATGGCCCCTGAAAGAATACAGGCAGTGGCTGACCTTTACCTGTACCTCTCAGGAGGCCCCAGGGCCAGCCCAGGCAGAGGACAGCTTCAGACCACATTGAAATACCACCCAATCACCTCAACAAGCAACACACTCAAGGGGCCGACTCAGTGGGCACCAGAGCCCCACTGAAGTAAGTCCTGCTCTGTAGGGTGGGCTGCTGCACAGCTCATCCTCCACAGTGGGATGGTGGTTGCAGCCAGTCCTTGAAGCTGATCATCCTGAAGGTTAATCCCTCCCACTGACATGCCAAAAGGAATCAAGGCTCAACTATAACAGGAGGGTGTACACAGACCACATGGGGAAGGGGGCAAGGAGGAGGCGCAACTGGAGTGCCCAGCTCAGGTGAACAGGAAGGTCTGTGCCACTGGGCCCTACAGAACACTTTCTATATCAGGCCACTCTACTAAGTCTGGGGGACATAACAGCTCTACCTAATACATAGAAACAAACATAGGGAGGCTGACAATATAAAGAGACAAAGAAACATGTCCCAAATGAAAAAACAGCACTAAACTCCAGAAAAAGAACTAAACAAAATGGAGACAAGCAATACACTAGATACAGAATTCAAAACACTGGTTATAAGGATGCACAATGAACTTAGGGAAAGAGTAGATTAATTTAGAGAGAACTTCAACAACATAAAAACGGACATGGAAACCGTAAAAAAGAACCAGTCAGAAATGAGACACATTAAATAAAATGAAGAATAATTTACAGGGAATCAACAGTAGAGAAGATGAAGCCAAGAATCAAAAAGTGATTTGGAATATAAGAAGCAAAAAATGACCATTCAGAACGGCAAGAAGAAAAATGAATTAAAAACAAAACAAAACACGAGGGTAGTGTAAGGAGCCTCTGGTATGACTTCAAGCGTAGCAACATTTGAATCATGGGAGTGCCAGAAGGAGAAGAGAGAGAGCGAGAAATTGAAAACCTGCTCTGACTGGTGTGGCTCAGTGGACTGAGTGCCAGCCTGAGAACCAAGAGGTCACCAGTTCGATTCCCAGTCAGGACACATGCCAGCGTTGCAGGCCATGTCCTTCAGTTGTGGGCATGTGAGAGGCACAGTGATGTTTCTCTCCCTGTTTCTTCATCCCTTCCCCTCTCTCTAAAAGTAAATAAATGAAATTTTTTTTGAAAAGAAATTGAAAACCTACTGAAAAATAATGACAGAAAACTTCCTTAACCTGGTAAAGGAAACAGACCTACAAGTCCAGGAAACACAGAGGGTCCCAAACAAGATAAACCCAAAAAGGCCCATACCAAGAGACAGCATAATTAAAATGCAAAAGGTTAAAGACAAAGAGAGAATCTTAAAAGCAGCAAGAGAAAAACAGTCACCTAAAAGGAAACTCCCGTAAGACTGTCAGTTGATTTCTCAACAGTACCTTTCCAGACCAGAAGGCATTGGCAAGAAATACTCAAAGTAATGAAAAGTGACCTACAAACAAGATTACTCCACCCAGAAAAGCTACCATTTAGATTTGAAGGACAGAAAAAGAGCTTCCCAGACAAGAAAAAGCTAAAGGAATTCATCACCACCAAACCAGTATTATATGAAATATTAAAGAAAGTTAAAGGGAAGGGGGCAAGGAGGAGGCCCCCTTCTCTTTAAGAAGAAAGGGAAAAAAAGATAAAAAATATGAACAATAAAATGGCAATAAATACATATTTATTAACTATTGAATCTAAGTAACAAAATAAATGAACAAGCAGAACACAAACAGACTCACAGATACAGAGAACATTTACATGGTTGCCAAATGGGAGGGGGCTTGGGGGAATGGGTGAAAAAGGTAAAGGAATTAAGAAGTACAAATTGGTAGTTACGGAATAGTCATGGGGATGTGAAGTGTGCTTCACATTGGGAATATAGTCAATAATATTCTAATAACTATGTAAGGTGCCAGATGGGTGCAATATTTATTGGGATTATACTTAGTATAAGTTATATAATGTCTAATCACTGGGGTGTACACTTTAATATAATACTATATGTCAACTGTAAATGAAAAATAAAAAAATGATTCAGAAAGTAAGTAAATAAAATTCCATTGTCACTGAAAAAGAAAACAGCTGAATTCAAAGTTTAGGATGAGGCCCAAAGTCCTGACAGGAACTTCAACTACAAACCCTTATTACGCAAAAACCAATGAAACATAGCCCAAAAGACACAATAGAGTCCAGTTAACTAATTATGGCCAGTGACTTAGGACACAACTGCTACGGGCAGCTATCACCCCAATATATTCACAGTTCTGGGAACATCACTTCACCTAAATATGAAAACTCACAGTTAAGAAGAGAGTACCCACTTTGTACTCTACAGTGAGCTCCTCCACATTTGAAACACAACCTAAAAGCAGGAAGAATAATCAAATTGTGACCAAGCCTTTGCTTTGGCAGGTGGAGAGTGCTAAGTAGAGGAAAGCCTATACCAGCCTGAAAGAAGGTGTCATCTTACCCTGGAAGCAAGGTTGCAGGACAGAATTACTACAGGTATACTGTGAAGGAGGGCTTGAATACCAGCCACTCTCAGCATACATTAGGCAGGGCAGTACTGTACCCTCTGGAGAGAAAAAAAGGAAAAGCAAAATCACCCCTCACTATAATGAGATAAAGGGATAACCTCATAATAGCCTATTCCCAAGAGAGAAAAAAAAAGAATAAAGGTAACTGTTTAAGTGCTTTTCTGGCTCTCATTAAAGGTGATGGAAAAAACAGGTGGCTCAGAGGTGACAGATAGGACTACTCATTCATACTAGAGAGAATAGTATTTTCCAACATGCAGATTGCAGCCTATTAATAGAACTTGAAGTCAATTTAGTGGGTAATGAATAAATAAAATAAAAATAAATCTCATAGCATATTGTAAGCATAAGTACTGATCATGAAGCTTTTGCTTGGGGGGGTGTGTATACTGGGTCATTTCTTAATGTGGGCTGTTTTACAAAAAGTGAAAGCCACTGGGAGGCTATGGGGGATCCTAAGGTAAAGAATACACATACTATACCCTCTATACTCAAAAATCCATCAAGGAAGATGAGTAATATACTATAAAGCAATCCAGTATGTGACAAGTTCATGAGAAAGATATAGACTGCTCAGAGAAGGGGAAGAAAAATGATTTCTGAACAGGATCAGGAAAGGGAAACAACGAAGTTTTCTTGGAAGATGAGATGGTATTTGGCCTCAGCCTTGCAGTGAGGACAGGATTTTGACAGGTGGACAAAGAGAATTCTCAGTAGAAGATGCATGACTGAAAGTTTAGCAGAAGAAAATAATAGAGCAGGTGAGCAAAAATGAAAACAAAGACTGTGTTGGAGAATAAGTCAGAAGAGGTAGACTACAACCAGACCAGGAAGACCTTGAATGTCAAACTAAGTGGGCCATCTGTAGTTCTGGGAAGCCACTGAAGGGTTTCACACCAGGGACACAATCAAAGCTACATTTTGGTGATGATGTATATGAGACATACAACACAAGCAGGGAGCCCAATTAGGAGGCTGTTACAATAGCTCAGGTGAGAAGTAATGAGACTCTAGATTGGCATAAAGATAATGGGAGTAGAAAAGCAATGATGGGTTCAAAAGTGACAGAGCAAACAGAACTGGCAAGACTGGCACTGTATAAGTCTGAGAAGAAAAGACAGGCAACTCACATCTTGAACCTCAGAGATTGGGAATGAGGTGTTGCCATGAAAAGAAACGCTGCCATGATCAAAAAGAGGACTTGGGTCGGGATACCAAAGGAAGGAGGATGGGAGCCAATGATGTCTATTTTAGACATGTTGACTCTAAGGTGCTTCAAAGATATTTAGTAGGAACCACAGAATATTCAGCTTAGCAACATAAACAAGAATTAATGCTTGGGAGAGGGGTCATGACTAGGAATAGATATTTGATTATTATTCACACGGTGGTGAAAACCACCATTGAAAGTACAATGAAACAGGAGAAAACAGAGGAAAGGGAGAGAGAGGCTAAGGACAGAACCATGGGGAATACCTATTTTTAGAGTAAAAGATGAGGTGCCAGGCAGTTAGAAAAGGAGAAGAACCAGGAAGCCAGTGAAGGGGAGAATTCCCAGAAGGGACGGGTGATTGATTTCAGTGCCAAAAAGAAGTAAAGGAGGCAAGAAAGGGATTCTCCAGAGTCTAGAGCCATCTGCAGCACAGCTCAGGGTCCCCAGCAGTCCCAGATCCCTAACACAGAATCAAAGGTACAGGACTTCTTAAGTTTTTCTGTCCCCCACCCTCCACTTTTTCCCCACCCCTTCACCCAAGAACTGAGCAATTCACAAGCTAGAGAAGAGGCACCACCAATGAGATCCAGTTTGTGAAGCCAAGACAACAACACTGCTAGAGAAGGGCTTTTGGCTTGCGCCTGGGGCATAAGTGGTTGCCCTTCCTTTTTTAGTGTGAGGGGCCACTACTGGGAGTCTGCAATGGTGGAACTAAAACGCCAGAGCCACAGAAGGCCAGGGTCATCTAAGATTTAGCTGACCTCAAACTAGTAAAGGAAACCCCAGCAACTTGGAGGAAGACTATCTCTGTTTTTGTTGCCACCAGTTTCTTTCTTTTCTCTTCTTTCTCCCTTTCTCCACTTCTCAATCCCACTCAATACGAGTTATAAAAACCTGAGTCATTCCAGGCAAACCAGGGACTTGCTATTTTTATAAACAAGCCAGCCACAGACCTGTCGGAGGTGCAGCACTCTGTCTTTCCCACTCTTCCCGCAGGTTAAGAATAACTATGCTTGTCTTTTGTCCACACACTACACTCTAATCTCACAAAGCAGATTCTCCACCAGATTCTGAGAATTGCTGCTTATGCAAAAGCCACAGAGGAAGTCCAAGGCCAGCAGGCTTTGTGCAGAGATTCAGCTTGCTGGGCAGAGACCCAGGGACTGGCCTGGGTAGGGGAAAGGGGGAGACAGATATCATGCCCAAGCTCACTCATTCTTACTCCTTCAGAATCCAAAGTGCCATCTGGTCAGAGGCAGGAAGGGTCACTTTGGCCACCCCGAGACTATGGGACAGACCTTGCCTCTCTACTCTGCTTCTGGTTTTTATACCATCTGGCAGATTTATAGTACTGTCTATAACATAAAGGCTCCCAAAAACAAGTAACTTCCAATATGACAGAAAAAAAACATGCTCCCTCACTGCATTCAGAATCAGTTGGAGCTGAGCCAATTCTCTGGTGCTGAGATTAAAATAGCCTCAGCTTCTAAGGAAGGTAAATCTGCCACTGCCTAGGAGGTAGTGACTTTAGAGATCCTCTAGTCATAAATCCCTGGAGACTAGAAAACAAAGGTTCCCAATCCTGGCCTATTAA
The DNA here is from genome assembly GCF_021234165.1 of Pteronotus mesoamericanus. Taxonomy (NCBI): domain Eukaryota; kingdom Metazoa; phylum Chordata; class Mammalia; order Chiroptera; family Mormoopidae; genus Pteronotus; species Pteronotus mesoamericanus. Next base: position 22,919,537 of record NW_026555065.1, read on the forward strand.
TTGAATTACTCAGGGGGCTTAACAAATTGTTTTCGGATAGCAGTCCCATCCTCGCTCCATCTCCTGTCCTGAAAGATTCTTAATCAATAGACAAGGACTGGAGTTCAATAATCTGCATATTAAAGCTCTCCAGGTGGTCTGATTAACTGGGTAGGGACCTATTAAATTAATGCATTTTCCTTTTTCTTTCCCAATTTCAGCCACACCTGGGACTAGGAGATAATAATGTTCCCAGTATTCTTACAAGAACATCCAGATCCATGGGGTACAAAGGGTCTTGTGCAAAGAGGACTTAAGAGTTACAATAGCTACGACTTACTGAATGTGGATGTACTCTGTGTCAAGAACTGTGCCAGGCACTTTACAAGATCATCTCATTTAATACTACTCTTGAGAAGTTTATACAGGACAAGCATTATCTCCATTTCATATATGAAGGAGTCAAGTAAGTAGTGAGTCAAACAATCAGGATTTAGACCCAGGTTTGTCTGGTTCCAGAAACCATGGTGACCCAAAGAGGGAGTTCAGGTTCTCTAAAACCACGAGCAGGTTGCAGTTTTTGAAAGAGCACATGAGGAAGTCACTGTGCCTTTGGGGAACCAAGAGGGACAGGTCTGAAAACCAAGGTAGAAGGCAGAAGGCACAAGATGAAGTACAGGGCCAACAGGGTCCTCTCCTGCTAGCCTTAATGTTAAAAAAAAAAAAAAAAAAAAAAGGTAGGCCTTACCCATAGCTGAAATGGTCTTAAAAAAAAGGTTCTGACCTCTCCTCACTGAGATGATTACAGAGAAGGAGAAATAGAGGGTCTTCTAATGCCAGAGTATCCCACGTGGCCAGAGCTTGCCCATGTCCAGCTGGCACTGTCAACGTGGACAGCTGACACCCATTTCCAAGGCAACTGACATTACAGTGTCAGAAGAAGGAGAATCTGATTTCATGAGCAGATGGAGAAAGAGGTTAGAAGGACATCAGACCTCAGACTAGAAGGGAGGGAATAAAGGGCCTTTAGCTAAAGGACTCAATTATAATACAACCATCAGCACACGCTCAAGTCCAAAGAACAACTTTAACAAGACAGCACCTGGTACAGAGCAGACGCTCTACCTCCCTTTCTTGTCCCATTATCAGAAAGGCAAGGACAGAAAACATCTCAATTTAAGCAACCAGACTAAGGTAAAAAAAAATTTTGCCGTCTAGAACAAGACCAGAACCACAAACAAAGATTTATGAGCTAAAGGTCTGATCATCAAGAAGGATCTAATTTGTCCTAATTCCCCAACTCTACATGCCTGAATTTTTCTTTCTCTTTTAAAAAAATAAATATTTTATTTGTTTATTTTCAGAGAGAAGGGAAGGGAGGGAGAACCAGAGGGAAAGAAACATCAATGTGTGGTCGCCTCTCATGCATAGCCCACCGGGTACCTGGCCTGCAACCCAGGCATGTGCCCTGACTGGGAATCCAACCAGTGACCCTTTGGTTCACAAGCTGGCACTCAATCCACTGAGTCATACCAGCCAGAGCTATATGCCTGAATTTTCTAAATCTCTTGGTTTCCAAACTTTGTAACCAGGGAAAACACTAACTGTTCCTTATCTGAATGAAATGTGCAAAGAGAATGTGTGTTGTGAGACAAGACGGGGAGCAGAGAGGACTCTTGATGCCCCTGCAATCACGCCAGCTTGCTCCATGAGACTCTCCTGGGAAAAGGGAGGTTTCTTTAACATGTTATTCTCTGTAAAATGCTCACTTCCTTTCCATTCCTAATGCTTACACCTTGGTTTAGTCCTTCGGCTCCACATTCTTGAATATATCAATGGCTTTCTAATCAATCTCTTTACTGTAGACCCTGTCCTCCCCCACCCCATAACCTGTCAGAATAATCTTTCTATGACATAGCTTTGATCATGTGCCTCCCCTGCTCAAAAACTTTCAATGGCTCCTTACTGCCAACTAAATAAATTATAAATGTCTTAGCATAGCATACAAAATTCTTTCTCAATGCACCCTAACTTTCTTCTTCTTCTATTTCCTACTACTCACCTATATGAATTGTATGTTTTTGCCAATCTGGACTATTCATCATTCTGGAAAGGAGCTTTGGGGCTTTAGTTTATATTCTAATTGGGATGCCCTTCCCTTCCACCACCCTGTACTAAAATTCTATCCCTCCTTGAAGGAGCAGTTCAAATATCACATCCCTATGATTCTTTTGTGATCACTCTGGACAGAAGTGATTCCTCCCTCCTTGATATTCTTATAGCAGCACTCAATTTGTCTCATTCTCATGGCATATGCTACTTAGTACCTTTTACAGAAGTTCTTTATGGATCTGTCTTATCTTTCCTGGTCTATAACCTCCTGGAAGACGGAGGCCATGTCTCATACAACTCAGTGCTTATAAGTACAGGACAGTGTTTAATATATATTTGTTGAATCCACTTTTAATACATCAAAAATATTTGTGAATATTCTTTGGTTCATCTTAATTAGTAAGTTCTTTAGCCCCCTAGAGAATTCTCCATCTTCATAGCCAGTACAAGAAGTTGGAGCAGGAAGCAGGATTTTGAGGCCTCTCCGGAAAGAATGGGGAAGGCCTGAGAGGAATAATCCATGTGCCTTAAAAGATTACAAACAAACAGTTTTACTCCTGACTTCAGTAAACACATGCATGGCATGGCTCTACACACATCTTACTTAAATTATAATTAAGGAATAAGTTCAAAATGTTAGAGATCATTTTTTTATTAAAGTGACAATACTATTGTCTAAAAAGAGCTTTACTTGTCCTTTATAATCAGAAATGAATAAAGTTATGAGTAGTTATTCTGAATGTTAGAATTGAGTGACTTGTTTTATGTTTTTCTGTATTAATTATGTAAAAAAAACTTTTTAGAAAGCACATGTACTTCAGAAAACACCAAAAAATATTTTATTTACCAAAGCTAACCAAGGAATTATTTTTTGAAGACAGCAGAAACAATTATGTTAAATTTGACAAGTTAATGATGAATTTGTGAGAAAATATTTTATGATGCATTATTATCAAAAAGCGTATTATTCCAGATATATTTTTCAATAACATTTGTGCATTACTGCTTTAATGAGTATATAGACTTCAAATTTAAATATTTTAGACTTAAATATTAAATGGAAGTTCAAATTGGACTTTTACCTTTATTATTTTTTCTATTTACAAAAATAATACAGACTCATTATAAAAAATTCCAACATTACAGAAATATAGAAATGTAGGTAATGAATATTCACTCATAATCTACAATCCCTCCCTGAGGTAACCGATATTAGCAAATCTTGGTATTTCTAGTCTCACTTTTTTCTATGCATATACTAACATGTATGCTTTAATAAAAATATAATCATTAAGATAAAAACTGTTGTACAGTTTGCTTTTTGTCACTTAATATATATTGTAAATGCTTTAATATCAGTATAGATTGACCTCATTATTTTTAGCAAGCACAAGGTACTTCATTTTATGAATGTACACCAAATTCCCTACTGAAAACCACTTGAATTATTCCAAAGATTTCACTACTGTGACAACACTAGAAAAAAAAAATCAGTTATATACACTTTTGTGTGGTGTGAATGTTTGTAGAGAATAAGACCCCAGAATTATAACTGGTAGATCAAAAGATATAAATATATAAATTTTTCTTCTAATGAATACTACCAAATTGTCCCCTAAGAAGGTTACATCAATGTATGCTTTCACCAGTAATGCAAAGGTATGGGTCCACTTGTTTCTCCAAATCTTCATGTGTATTTTCTTTAAGCAAAAATTATTTAAATAGAATATTTCACTCTTGTCACAATGTTAGAAACTGAAAACAATGGGTTATAAAAAGTAATGTGCTTTCACCCTGCCTTTAAATTCTTGGTCTGAAAGGAAGTTCTAGGACTAATTCACTTTCCAAATTATTTCTCAATAGAAATAAATTAGCCCCAAAGGAAGAAAAAAGATACCTATTTCTAGAGGAGCTATTGCTGTTAAAAAGCATGCTCATCACTCCAGTGATTTCAATAATTAGTAGCAAAAAGAATATTTACTAAGCCTTCCTCTGGGTCAGTAGTTAAAGTATTGTTGATACAAGCCTAGAATATTGGCAAGAAAAACGTAACTGAAGATAGGTCACAATAAAAAGTTCCACGGGGAAGATGATTAAATGTTGGAACAGAAGAGGCTGAACCTGCAAAGGAGACTTTTCACTAATTGAAACTTGAAGGAATAAACTCTTGTCAGCAAACTAGAAGAAAATTACTGGATATTCGCGAAATCTGTGAACCCTGATAACATTAGTAGCCCCCTAACAGTTGTACACTTTAGACCTTACAATGTGTTTTCACATTCATTAAATCTCATGTAATCCTCACAAAAGCTCTGGGAAAAAGCCATAATTATTCTAATTTTACAAATGAGAGAGAAGCCAGCTCCCTCAGAAGTGAAGCGTGTGTGTGTACACACACACACACACACACACACACACACCCATCCCCCACCCCCCGACTATTCACAAAGTATGGTCCAAAGAACAGCATGGGCATCGTTTGAGATATTGGTAGAAATGCAGAGTCCCAGGGTGGACCTGAATCTGAATCTCCAAGACCACTGCCTCTCCCTTCCACTCATTAATCTGTCTCCACATCAACTCTTAGAAGCCCTGTTGACTAGCCATTTCTGGGTTTGCTATGAGGAAAGTCTGCAACAGCTGCTGTGGGGGCCACATAAGAGAGACCAAAGCAGCTTGGGGAAGGAAAGCCATCATAAGAAGAAAGGACATGTTTAGAGAAGTGAGTAGCAGGTTATAATGTCATATGAAAACAATCATGGTGTGCAAAGATACTGCGCTTTCCCAAACAGAAGCTCGCCAATGAGCGTCAGGGTAGTGGGGGCAGGCCTGTAGGCTGCCTGTGGCATGTTTAGTCTTGATAAGCCGCTGCTTGCTTTTCAAGGCAGTAGCTGAGAGGTGACAAGATTTGGGGTTTCTGAGCATGCTCTAAGCTCCTCTTAATAATCACTAACTGTCCTCGGGTTGTCCTCTACCAAGTCCACCTGGCTTGGGGCTTCCTCTCCTCAGGACTAACAGGCAGCTGCAGGAAAGTATGCCTTAAAATCCCATGCTTTTGCACCCATAGTGTTATCATTGTTGCCTATTTGAAAAAAGAAATCAACATAAAGGTATCCCCCACTTGTCAAAAGTTCATGTTATGCCACTTTACTTTTACACTAGTATCTGTTTTTGCTAACTGAAAGAAATCCTAAGAGGATTTTTACTTTTACAAAAAAAAGGCAAATATAGCATTCAGTGTTTGTTTTGCAGTGAGCTATTACAAAGGCAGTGTGCACCCTGAGTAGTGAGAGTGGCACCGCTTTCACTATGTGTTAATATTATTTCGGGTTTTGTATGATATTTGGTATGCCTTGGTAGGGTATTTCTGCGGTCTGAGAACACTCAAAAAATTTTCCATGTAAACTAATAGTGAAGCTTCTTTGCGCCATTTCAGCTTACAAAAAGTTTCATAGGAATGCTCTATTTTCAGATAGTGGGGGGAGCCCATAATACAAATTTGAGATCAGGTGAGGAGGCAAGTTACTTGGTTCAAAGAACTTAGCAACGCTGGAGCCCACCCAGCCAAACAGAGTCAGCTGGGTAAATGACCTCATTTTTGTTCATATTCATGTTCACTGAACCCCCAAATGTCATCATCCAGGACAACCCTGGCACAGAGCATTTTAAATACAGTTTTTCCACCAAAAATAGGCATTTTAGCTCAGCAACTCTCCACAGCTACAAAGACAAGGTCTGTTGTGGGTAGGGACAAGCTACAGAGATAACAAAAAGGTAACGCATACAGGTAAAAAGGGAGAGGTTTGGGGTAGTAGCCCTGGCAAGCAGTCAGGAGTGTGACCTACACAATCAACAACCAACTAAGAACAAAACAGTTTAAAGTCCCATGATATTCACACACAAAAACAACCAAGGCTTCTGTTGGTCTCCACTTCACTTCCCAACTCACTCCAGCCCCCAGAGGGAAGCACCAACTGCTTGTGGCTTATAGTCATTTTTAACCATGTGGCTGCACCCTATCAATCTGACATTCACAAACCCACAGAATCACAAGTTGTACAGTTCCTAACAGTACCACAAGAAGAGAAGCGGGGATACCAGTTCAGAAATTCTGGAGTTGGGGGCAGGGGGAAGAGAAGCAAAGACATAGAGGAACATGGGTTACTGAATGACGACTAAAATAACAGTTGACGAAATTCATTAAATTAACTCTTACAGGGACTGTTGGGAGAAAAGTATACTGTTTAAGGTACTCCCATTTTCCAAGCTGATTGCAGGATGAGACTCTTGGCTATAACAATACTGGGCATACTTCTATGCTCAATGTTATGTTTTGCACATGAAAACTCCCTGGAAAGAGAACAGAATAAAGATTAAGTGTAGGCTTTGGAGTTAAGACAGCTGAGGTGTGAATCCCAGTTCAGCCACCTACTGGCTATGTAACCACCAGCTACTCACCTAACCTCTCTTAGCATCCGTTTCCTGACCTACAGAAGTGGAATAGTAATATTTATAGTGGGGTGGTATAAAATTTGAGTGATAAAATATATGTAAAACACTTAGCCCAGTACATAGCAAAAGCTCAATAAATGTTAGTATTAGCAAAACAAATATTATTATTTCTGGTGTTGTCACTGGGAAAGTAAGATAAGGACAGAAAGCACTAACAACAAAAGGTTGGAAAGCGGTGGCTCCAGTAGGCATACTTCCTACGAATGTTTAATGGTACAAATCTATAACGGATGGGAAAAGGAGAAACTTAAAAAGTACAGGAACACACAGCAAAGGAAACCACCAAGACAAAAAGACAACCTACTGAATGGAAGAAGGTATTCCCCAATGGTTCATCAATGATACCCCAAAATTTATAAAAAACTCATACAACTAAACACCAAAAAACCAACAATCCAATTTAAGAAGGGCAGAAGACCTGAATAGACACATTTCAAAAGAGGACATACAGATGGCCAATGGACATATGAAAACATGCTCAACATCACTAATAATCAGAGAAATGCAAATTAAAACCACAATGAGATATCACCTCACATATGTCAGATGGCTATCATCAGTAAGTCAACAAACAAGTGTTGTTGAGGATGTGGAGAAAAGAGAACCCTGTGCAATGTTGGCAGGAATGCAAATTGGTGCAGCCACTGTGGAAAACAGTATGGAGTTATCTCAAAAAAATAAAAAATGGAACTGTCTTATGACTTAGTGATTCCACTTCTGTATATATCTAAGAAACATAAAACACTGACTCAAAAGATATATGCACCCCTATGCTCACTGCAGCATTATTTACAATAGCCAAGATATGGAAGCAACCAAGTGCCCATCCATAGACGAGGAGATAAAAAAGCTGTGGTACATAAATACAATGAAATATTACTCAGCCATAAAGAAGAATGAAAACTTACCATTTGCAGCAGCATGGATGGACCTAGAGGAAGACTTTGTAAAGTATATAAGTGTCTAACCACTATGCTGTACACCTGAAACTATACAAAATACTACTGAATGTAAACTGTAATTGAAAAATAAAATGTAAAGAAAGAAAAGTATGAGAACAAATAGGATCAAGCCTTTGGGTATTTTAATCTTTAAAAATAAACTCACATTAATTACACATGACAAAAACCTCATCTCTATCCTCACCCACCTTGACAACACCATTAGCATCACATCCTTCAGAAACTACCAAAGCCCTGGTAGTGTTCTATTTCTTGATTTGGGTGGTAGTTACATAGGCAATCATTTTATAATTGTTCACAATATATTATATTTTATTATTATTATTATTATTATTATTATTAGGTTTTTAAGTGCCAATACCTTTAATGGGGCCAACTAAACTTCAGGGAAAATGACCAGAGGTGTCACTATAGGAACCCAGATTTCAAAAGCTAATAAAAAGTATGAAGAGAAGTTAGAAATTGTAGTGAGCTCAGCATGAATGAGAATATTCAAACCAGAAGAACCTAAGAAACTCCCTCCCAGGATTTCTCCAAAAGAGAATTTGGCAAAGTACAAGAGAATCAGCCATGGAGTTTCACAAAGTGTCATTCCAAGATCTTCAAGTAAATTTAAATCTCAACTATGAATGAAGAGGCAGGAAAGAAAAAACATCTTTAACTGCATTCTAGTTTTAGATGAAGAGATAGGGTGTATGAATAAACTTACAAATCTAGTCTCTTTGCTTAATGGTTTTTAATTTTTCAATTACAGTTGACATACAATAAATAGTATATTAGTTTCAGGTATACAACCCAGTGATTAGACATTTATGTAACTTATGAAGTGATTAACCTGATAAGTCGAGTACCCATCTGACACCATACAGAGTTATTATAATAATATTGACTATATTCCCTATGGTACCCTATACTTCCCTGTGACTATTTTGTAATTGTCAATCTTTGCTTCTTAATCCATTCCCCTTTTCCACCCAGCCTCCCAAACCCACCCCCGCTCCGCCTTTATGGCAACCATCAAAATGTTCTCTGGTCTGTGATTCTGTTTCTGTTTTGCTTGTTCATTTATTTTGTTCTTTAGATTCCACACCTAAGTGAAATCATATGATATTTGTCTTTCTCTCTCTGACTTATTTCATTCAGCACAAGATGCCCTAGGTGCATCCATGTGGTCACAAATGTTAAGATTTCATTCTTTTTTATGGCTGAGTAATAGTCCATGGTGTATATGTACAACATCTTGTTTGTTCTTTCATTTACTGGTGGGTACTTAGGTCGCTTCCATATTTTGGATATTATAAATAATGTTGCAATGAACATATGGATGCATTTGTCTTTTGAATTAGTGTTTTGGGTTTCTTCAGATAAATACCCAACGGGGGGAAAAGATTGTTTTGCGGTGTTCTTTTAAATCAATTAATGTATTTATTAATTTTAGACACAAAGAGAGAAAAACTTCAATTTATTGTTCCACTTACTGATGCATTCACTGGTTGCTTCTTGCATGTACCCTGACCAGAGATCGAACCTGCAACTTTGACCTATTGGGATGATGTTCTAACTAACTGAGCTACCTGGCCAGTCCCTGTTTTGATTTTTATATAAAATAATACGTTTTTGGTACCTCCATGCATACCAGCACTATTTACAATAGCCAAGATTTAGAATCAGCCTAAGTACCCCTTCATAGATGACTGGATTAAAAAAACTGGTACAATTACACAATGGAATATTATGCAGCAGAAAGGAAGAAGGAATTCCTACTTTTGCAACAGCATGGATGGAACTGGTGACTAGTATGCTACGTGAAATAACCCAGTCCGTGAAAGACAAAAACCATATGATCTCACTTACAAGAGGAATCTAATGAACAAAATAAACTAAGGAGCAAAACAGAACCAGAGGCAATAGAATCATGGAACAGACAGACAGTTGTAAGAGGGGAGAGGGTAGATGGGGACTGACTGAAAGAAGGTGAAGGGAATAGTCAAAAAACATATATGAAGGACCCATGGACATGGACAACAGTGAGGGGACTGCCTATGGAAGTGGGAGCAAGCTGGGTGGAGGTGGGAGTGAAGGAGGAAAAGTGGAACAACTGTAATAGCATAAACAATAAAATATAAAAGTAAATTAAAAATTTTTTTAAAAATGTTTCCCCACTACCAAATAGGTGGAGTAAAGGGTCTCAACACTAATACCTGAGCTCAAACACTGATCAAAAATTAAAATTAGATTTATTGCCAGTTTTTTCCCCTCTATGAAACATACCTACATAAACTCTTTCCTAGAGCCACGTGTTAAAAGGCTCAAAGTACCACAATACAATCAGGAAGGTGAAAATTTTGGAGAAAAAATGGGAGAGAGAGAGAGAGAGAAAGGTTGGGGGGTTGATATGAGAATTAGACTCCTACTCATAAATACTGAGAACTAGAAGCAAGCTGCAAGTAGTCTTGCCCATTGTTTCCAGAAGGGATAATATATAACTCAGACTGGATTAATGGCAATTAAGGAGGAGGAAGATTTCTAAACCTTCTTCACTTACTTTCTCAAAATCTAATAACCCTCCTGCACAGGCGATGCTTTTGTATCCCTAACTTAAATCTTGCCTGCTCGGCTTGAGTCCACTTCTGGCCTTGTTAAAAGAGAAAAACTCAGCTCCCTCCACATAAAAATCTTTCAGAAACTTTCAGAAAAGGTGGGGAGAGTTAGCTTACCAAAAGCACACACATTTGCTTCTTCAGAAAAACATGGCCTCAAATGAGATGAGAAGTAGGACTGACAATTAATTGCACAGGATTCAAAGTTGAAGGGTATTTACAATTGATAACTTTGAGTTATACTTCATCAGGGCTCAGCAGATATGGCATGAAACCTCAAATTACTTCCAATTCTATTACACTGCAGAGACCTCCCTTGCTTAGTAAAGGAAGTTTTTAAAAATCTCATGTATTCTCTTGCTAATAATTTAAATCCCCATCTCTACCAGCTCTCACTTCAGCTTTTAGCTATATATTAACCATAGTTTTAACTAAGTCTGTCCTTAACTAAAAACCTTTAATGGGCACTACTTTCTGCATATACAAAGTGATGTACAATAATACCCCCTTTTTATTACAAGATCTTTTATTACAAAGTCATAAGCATGTAATTCTGTAACCTAACAATATCACACTCAAGTACCCCATATGACATTTTAGGTGAAATGTTCAAATTAAAACTAAAAATTATTACACCCATATTATAACCCTACCAACCACACTCAAGCAGACATTTCTTCTGCCAGACCCTGCATGTACTTCCATGTCTTTCTTATGTTCTTCACACCTAACAAGGCTGTACCTCCAATATTTTATCATTCTTAATTTTTATTTCTCTTCTAAAGAGGTCACAAACTCCTCTGATCATTTCCTATTCTTCTAGAATTCCAAATTTACCCCTATATTTGACACCTTTAAATTGTTTTCTTTCATTTACTTAGTATTTACTGAGCTCCATACACTGTACTAAACAGTGCGATGTAAAGGAAGTAAAGAACATGACACCTGACCTTTGGAAATGAAGACATATATAAAAGAACAATTAATTCTAAGGTAGTCAGGGCCTAGTCAGGGAAGGCCCTGTGGCTCCAGTGAATATAGAGTTGGATCCAAAAATAAGTGTAGAATTTAGTGTAAAGGCTACTTTAGTTAGAAGGAAAAACATGATTCAAAACAGCAGGTCATCTGAAGTAAGAGCTACATCAAGGCACTTTGTCACTTCCCTCTTTGACCCTGCCCACCCCCCAAGAAATATGTCTTTTGGCCTTCAAATTTTATTTCAGGATTTGTTGTTCATGAATCACAAGCTCTCTGTTACCATGACTACCCAGAGCCACCACACATTAGAGCAGCTGACAAAGCTTTATACACCAAGTCCTATGTGGGTTACCACAAGACAGGCTTTAAGAATCATCTTAGGTCTTAAATAAGGAGTGTGGGGAGTCAGGCACCTGTACGGCCCTAGGCACACAAAGACAGCTATTACTTTTGGGTGCTAAAGATATGCACCAGGACTCTTGCTCTGTCAGGCTATTGAAGGGTCTTTCAACTTCAGCAAAGTATTTCCTTCATTTGTAGCGTTATAACAATCAAAGCCATTTAAAGAGTCTGAAGCACGGAATTCCTATTTGAAACAGGGATATTTAATGGTGATGCCACAGATGTCCTTTTTCACTGATTTCCTGGAGAGCTTCTTTTCTTCTCCTCTTGCCTCAGGACTCACAGTTCAAGCAGCCCTTCCTCTGTGAAGTCTTTCACAATTCCCCTAAGCTGACTTAGGTTCCCTCCCCTGTGCTGACATTAACACCTTTGTATATTTCTAGGACATCACTTACCACACCATGTTGTAATTATTTGACTACAAGTCTGATGAGCCACAAGCTCTTTGATGGCAAAGATAATGTTTTACTCATCACTGATTCCACACATAACAGGCACCCAATAAACACTTGCTGAATGCATTAATGATGAATGACATGAGAAGTTTTAAAGAATGGTGACCGTACCTTCTGGATCCCAGACCAAAATTACAAAAAGTATTAACAATGAAGACTAAATTCCCATCATACATTTATACTCCCTATACACTTCTTGATCAGAAAAAAAGAGGCCAAAGATATGAGAAGATTGCTCTAATAGTACTGGTCATTGCCAAGTTATCAATCAAGGTGTTTGCAGCACTGGGAATGACTCAACACACACACACACACACACGAGTGAACAGTCAAATTTGGGAAAGTTTCTAAGTTTTGGGTTCATTCTCCTGCATCTGGAGAATATGAACAATGATTAATAAAAAGAGTCCTTGGAAAAGTCACTATCTCCAATGCCAAGGAACCTGTGGCCAATTTCAATTTAATATGGCCTCTGAGAGTACGCAGGAAAGCTGTTCACCTTCTGACCAAACTCAAGTAAGGTTCTGTTAAGGGATAGGAATCTGAACTAAGTCCTCCCAGAACCCTGCCATACTGTACATTAGCACTCAAAATTTCCTCACTGGCTTTGTTCATCTCTGAAAAAATACAGACAAGGCACTAAAATGCTGTCTCAAATGCCTCTCCCTGCAGCAATCCTATACCACACAAGACTACCACTGTGTTTACAGGTTGCTAATAAGATGATACAAAGGTCTAATCTGATCCTGTGGGAACAGAGCCCTAGAGTCTCTCAAGAGTTAAATAAATTTAGTTGACTTTTATATACCAAAGCTGTGGGGCTCAACAAAGTTGAAGAAAACATAAAGACCAACACCCAGACAATTGAGGGGATGGAAAAGGACTTGTCTTGGCCTCTGAACAACTTGTGCAGCAGGATGGGATGTGGCTCTTGGCATATAGTAAATGACATAAGCCATGTTCAAGGGCAAACCAGGAGAACAGTTTTGCTGGTATCCTTCCTAAGAAGCCAGGAAGTTCCAATTAAATTAATTTTGGTCTCTTGAAGAGATAAATATATTTTGACTCCAGGCAAGAGCTTTTGCCAAGCCAACGCCTCTGACTAGGTGTTTTAGCATATTTCTTTATGCTACTACGGTCTTACATAACCCAGCCTATGACACTAACACTGGCAGCTTTATTAGTCACAGCTTGCCCTTCACAAGATACGTGATCCCACTACTCTCTTCCAAGAAGGGAAACTGAGTCATAGCATATCAACTGGCTTCCCCAAGCACAGACTTAGTTTGTAGTGTAACGAATCCAGGTTGCCTTCCTCCTAGTTCTCTTTCCATGAATGAATTTCGGCATGCCCACCCTTGCTGCTCTTTTTCTTTTAACCTAAAACTAAATCATTGCTTTTTTGAGAGGGATCACTTGATCCCTTAGAGCCAGCAGGAGCTTCTAGTCCTCCTCTTTCCCAAAAAGAGAGTAACATGGAAAAGGATCAAGGAGCACAGCGGGGTAGAGTTGGAAAAGTGTGGCTCCCAATACTAGGACTCACCTTGGAGCTGAGGTCCTCTCGCCGATTTCCTGCCTTACTCCTGCGTAATTTGATGGATGGGGATCGCAGCAGGTTCTTGAGCCGGCTGGTAATGGTTGATCCCTCCACGGCCATCATGATGAGGAGCCCCGGGACAGTTCCTGAGACAATCTTGGGATTCGTCTCAACAGCAGCGCTGCCTTTCCACTCCACAGGATCTTCCAGTATACCCTCTCACTGGCCTGAGATGGCAGAAGCCACCTTACCGTCTGCCCTGCAGTGTCTGCCGCTTTTATCTCTAAGTATTGCCCTTTTCCCCTCTTTTCATTCCCGCCTTCAACCCCTGCGCGGTTTCAAACGACGTCTGAAGGACAGGCCCATGCCTGCCAGAGGCGTTTAAACTGCAGGGATGGATGGGCCCTACCTAGGTAGGGCCAATAGCTGGTAGCTGGTCTGGTCCCCGTTAATTCCCAACTGTTCCCATGGCCGAGGCCACCAAGGACTGCCTCAAAGGGCCTGGGTACCTGCGCTTGCGAGCGTACTCGGCGCGGTAGTGCTAGCTGTGGCCCGGCACCCCGTTCTGCACGGGAGCCTCCCACCCCCACCCCAACCCTCTGGCGTTCGCTCTCGGCCCTCTACAGCGGCCCGGGACCTTCTCTTTCACTTCCCTAAGAAGCCCCTGCTACTCGCCGGCGCCCCCGCTCGGAACCAGCCTTACCAGCCCCGGGGCCCGGGGACCGCAACGTTCACAGAACCCTCAGGCATCGCGCTCCGCGGTTTCAGCTCCGCGGCCGCTGCGGCGGCAGCAGCTATGGTGGCACAAGCGGCTCAAAACGCGAAGTACCGCCTGGGTAGGCGGAGCCGAAGCGAAAGGGTGTGGTCTGTACCCAGGAGGGCGTTTCAAGAGCGAACGAATAAGGTTTGTGGGGGCGTAGCCAACGGGAGGGACTAGAAGCAGAGGACTTGGGACCTAAGAACTTCTGATTCCGCACAACCGAGTCGCGGATATCACTCCTAGAGGAAAGTCGACAGAATTTGGCTTCAGAATTTTAATGGTATTATGAGTACGTGGGGGGGGGGGGGGGGGGGGGGCTTGTTCCCCCACGGAAGTGCAGTCCCCAGAGCCCCAACAAGAGGGTAACTACGCCCCCAGGGTGCCAAGGTTGGCGAAAGGCCCGAGGGACAGGAGCTGAAACTAATTCCTAGCTCAGAATTTTCAAGATTGAGAGAGCGTGAAGGTTCTTCTCCCCATCAACCCCAAGCGCTGGGGCCCAAAGCGGTTAGAAGATAGTTGCTCGCCGTTTCTCTGGCGCATTGACCTACGTAGAAATGACTCTCCATCGTAACTTTCGATTGCTACGAACTGTAAACCACCTGATTGGCCGTGCTGGAAGAAAGGGGAAGGTAGTGATTGACTGGATAGGGATTTAGGTGAATGGGTGAGGAAAAAGGCAGTATGTTTCTGGTATAACCTCCAAGTCCCACCGCGCTCTTAACCCGAGTTCACCAGGGTTCCGTGGCTCCAGATCTTTTTCTTGTTCCTATCAAAATTCACTCGTGGAACATTTTCCCTAGTACTACTACCTTAGGGAGTTCGTTGTCAAGCTTGCTGACACACTAGATTTAGTGGTAGTTTCAGCTCTAGGTCATGGCGGTTGTGGGCGCGCACAGAAATACCTTTTCAGTATTATTTCACCGGTCCATTAGCGAGATTTCCTAAGGGCCTTTTTGTCCGGTTACAGCTTCATGAAACTGCCTTATGAAAAAGTTAGCCTAAGCCAAAAATTCTTAAGCCAGAGTAGCGGTACATCTGTCTGAACCTATCTAGATTCTTGTAACACCTGGTTGGGCGCGTTAGCAAGAGGGAAGGACTCCTGAACTCATTGCTGTGAGTGGGTCTTGTAATAGCCAAGAGGTAAAACAGGTATGTGCTTCTGTTACTCTTCTACATTACGAAAACGACTCCTAGGAATGTGGCTGCGTGTATTCTAACAACGTATTAAAAAATGAGCTCTCTAAAGCTCACAGATCAAGAAGTTAGTTACCTCCTGGACCAACTAGCAATTATGTCAGAGGCATGAAACTTTTCCTTCCCTTCAACCATGCACTGCAGATGCAATGAAATTCTAAAATGGAATTTTTGCCTTTATTCCCCAAATCTGGAGGAAGCAAGCAATAGTGATTAATCACAACAGTATGAAAAGAGGGGTTGGTTTTTTCAACCCTTTGCTAGTCTTGTCTTTTTAGCTCTATGGTGGTAGGATCCAATATAACCCTAATAAATGGTGCCACCTGGTGTCCTTAATTGTGTGCTACACTCACAGCAAGTGCCATCTCCATCCTTTAAAGTTGTCCCTCTCTCCAGATAACTTTTGTGTATACTAGTTTTCTCATTCACAGCCCATGTAAAATGGGTTTACAGAATGTCATTGGTCACTTCCTGTCCAGCGCTACATTGCTTTGTCCTCTTAGAGAAAATGTTCCCCAAATTACTCATCTAAAGCTCAAGTTGCAGAAGCAAATTCAAGCTCTGCTTTTCAATGTCTGAGATTATCTAGGTGACAAGCAACTGAACAGTGTAAGTCTGGATACTTCCAGTCTAGGGCCAAAACCACATTTTTAATTCTTCAGTTTAGCACCACCTTTATTGTCTAGGTACCAGGCAGCTTTTGAAGTGCCAGTATGGGAATAAACTAGGCTGTTACCAAGTTTCATGAATTAATCCCTCAAGACAATGACAGTTCCAGATCTGGTGTGAACAGGAACCTTATTTCATTCGTTTTTCTCCAAATTAAGTACTTGTCATCCCACCCTCCAAAATGCAGTTGACCATCCACTCTATTTCACACTTTATTCTGCGTGTGTGTGTTCTAAATATGTATACATAGCTGTCACTCTAAAATAGATGTCTAGGAAAAGATGTATGCCCTTTGTTTTGCACTATGCTCATTAGACCAGATTTTAAAAATTCACCCTAGGTTTAACATGCCAATAGGTGCAATTTTAAGATCCTGGAAAAAGGGTTAAACATTTGCTCATCAATTCACATTATTTATTGAGCACCTTTACATGCAAGGCACTGTAGGGACAGCTGAGAGCAATGCCTGCAGTTGGAAACAGGATGGATCTCAAAACAATGCTTCCAAGACTGCGTTCCTATTTAACACACACTCTTCTAACAGCAGAGTTAACAATAGAACTTAGTGAAGCTTCGATTTGTCTCGAAATTCGCAACTTATCCCATGGTTTTAGCCATCTCACATTCCACACACACCTCCATCACTATTACTCAACACATA
This sequence comes from Pteronotus mesoamericanus, assembly GCF_021234165.1. Classification (NCBI taxonomy): domain Eukaryota; kingdom Metazoa; phylum Chordata; class Mammalia; order Chiroptera; family Mormoopidae; genus Pteronotus; species Pteronotus mesoamericanus. The sequence continues at coordinate 22,936,358 of NW_026555065.1, forward strand.
TCTCTGTAGAGAAGTTCGTTTAATATACAATTATATCTCAATTCAAATTGGTCCCTCTTTTCCTGAGGATTATTCGCTCACTTGCCTGTTCCTTGGCTGACTCTCATGTGTTAAATTTCTAATTTCAAAAATGCATTTGACTGATCTCTTTCTCTCCAAATGGCAGTGGGTCTGTATACCTCATCTTTAATTTTCTCTGCATCTAGCCATTCATATCCATGTAAAATTTCATTAAATGTAATACATGAAGTACTGCTGCTCATACAAGTATTTTCTTCAAAATCAACAATTTTGTGCAAGAAATGTAGTGTTGATTCTTGGTTATCAATCATTCTCTATAAAAAGTACCTGGAAATGTGCCTACTCTGTGCAGTTTGTTTGTTTTCTTAATCTTCTGGAAGTAAGAAACAAAGGTTATCACCATTTTTTAGACCAGTCTTTTAAGTGCATTTAACTGTCAATTCACCTGATACTACTGAATATCTCAGCCAGTACAATAAGGAGAAAAAAATTTATACTACTAAACTCTGCCCAAATAATATATGGATCTCTTCTTTATTCAAAAACGTTTTCAAATTTATTATTAGGCCTACTGTCATCCAGAATTTGGGAGAGGGGGAGAACCTGCATTTACTATAAAATTCTCTAAGTTGTATGAAATGTATATACCTGGAACTGATCTGTGTCCTGTAGTTCAATCTAAAGGACTCCTTTAATAAGTTTTTTGAAAATCCTAGTATTAGTTAACATACATCTTGCTTAAGATCATCTCTTGTCCTTACCTGCTAAGACTATATTTATGTCCTGTTATTCCTGAGGCTAACAGGTATATTACCTTGCACACATTAGTACAATGAGACTAGTCTTTCTTCATTGTAGAACGATTTCTTGAGTCCTACATTTGCTGTCAAGTTGTACCAAATTTTGAAGTCTCCATGTAAAACATGCTTCAAGGTTTAGAACACCAAAACCTCCCCCAAATGGCATGTCAGAATTTTGAAAACAGTAAGGAATTCCTATGATAAAACTACTTCAGTGGCATCTCTTTCAAATATGACTCAGGGCATTAGGATTCTCCACTCCAACTCAGCACAAACCTCCGAACACCAAGTCCTTCTTTAATTATTATAACTGATTTATTTATTTCAAGTTCACACAGTTTGCCTTCCACTCCCCAAACTTCTTCTGTTCTTGGGTTTCTAAAAAAAATAGTCATTTTTCAAAAGCAGAAAAGGAAAAAGATATATATTTAATATATAAAAGAAAAGGCTAAATCTGACATAATTATATTCTTAAAAACATTCCATTTATTTACAGATGTATAAAAAGGCGAATTATTGGTCTACTGAGATCATGCTTCTTAGACAGTTAGGGTGAGAGCTCACTATTCTCCAGATTCCTCACTATTCTCCAGATTCAACTTCTCTCACTCAACTCCATCTTTCATAATCACACATGTGATCTTCATAATGTTTCTCCTGGGGTAAGGTTAAAGGGAAGTGTTTTTGGAGATTTTAAGTTTCTGGCAAACTGCAGGATTGTTCTGAAGACTGAGCCCTCCTCTCAAAATAGCTTGCTAATTCCTAGTTCTAAGAGGTCTTGAAAACACCATGATCTTGGGGGTTAGCAGTGACATTTGCAGTCTTCCTTGAACACCAGGAATCATCTCTCATTTCCATCTGTGTACATCTCTCATAAACAGTCAAATATCTTTCCATCAAGAACTGATACTACCTGTTTGTTTATAAAAAAGGGAACAGTGTTCAGAAGCAGAATGGTCCTTCTTTTCCTGAGGATTATTCGCTCACTTGCCTGTTCCTTGGCTGACTCTCAAAAGCCATGACAAGAGCTTTGGGAAGTCAGGAGGAAATGGGGAGGACAAGACGAGCAAGGAAATAATGGGAAACTGCTATACCTGGATTAAAGTACTAGCATCTCAAAGGACATTTTTTAGCAGGGAAGACAGATGCTGGACTCCTTGGCTAAGGCATGAATGAAATCTGCTGGGTAAAGAGGAGTGGGAAGGATAATGAGAAGCTAAGAGGCACTCCTTACGTACTTCAAGCTTCTTCAGTAACCTTATAGGAGGGAAGGTTAAATGCTGAATGAACAAGGTCTAGAAAGGCAAGTAGCACAAGACGAAGAATTTGCTCCCACTGTGATTTACAGGGGAAATTTTCCCACCCTTTTCAATCTGTTTATTACCAGAGTTACTAGAAAGGGAACCAACCATGGAAATAATAATTCACTAGCTAGAACCATTCCAAAGTTGGTCTCACAACCTAGGTCTAAAGATATGCTGAGTGGGATTTGGGATAGATAAAGAAGGCAGGGGATATAGAAGAAAAAGCACTACCTAGGCACAGCCCAGGCACTGGAAGCTCTTGTGTTAGTGTTTAACAACACAAGCAAATCCTGTCAGTGAAGACAGAACATGGGTTACATTCCAAAATATAATTATTTAAGAAAGGCAAAATGCAGCAGCTAAATCCCAGTCTATACATTTTCAGAATAGTGATTCTTGCCCCCAGGAGTTTCCAAGAGACTCCTCAAGTGCACCATGATTATTTACAAACTAGATAGGAAACATCATTTCTATACTCAATACAAATCTCATCTTCTAGGTTGAAAACTTCAGCCTTTGAGAAATCTATGAAAACAACTATACAAAAATATAAATATTTTTATCTTTACAGGCTGTCAGTCCTTCCTACCCTGACAGCAAATAAGTGAAAAAGCTCTACAGATCACTGAACCCATGTTAGCAGATAATAAAAATATATCTTGTGATTCAAATACTGTCTTATTTCCCTGGTAAAGAGTGCCTACTATGACTTTTCTTTACTTAACATCCTGTGCAGGTAATAATAAATGAACCTTCAAGCACCAGGAGGCTGGTTTGATTTGGGAAATACCCAGCCCCACATGTTTTATTTTGGCCACTGTCTCTGGTCTGGGGAGGGAATGCTTTACATTTTAGCTGTCTCTCGAGTGACATGATTTGTGAAAGGAGGATGGCTCCCTCTATGCCTACCTTCAAAATATATATTCCAGGTGAGTCTGGTACTATGAAATGGTCTTTTCAACGCCCAAAGACAATAAGGGAGAACATCTCAAAATAATTATCTTAGTAATAAAGTTAAAAGCATTCTTAATTTATCAGAAAGCTCAGATTGATAATTCCGATTGAAAAGGTAAGGGAAGAGAAGCTATTTGGAATATGAAAGAGAATTTTGCTGAATGACACAAAGTACTTCACTTTGGTATTCCATGGTACCTATTCATCTCTCCACCTACTCTTGAAACACCAACTAAAAACTCTCTTCTGGATCCCGCTGCACAAGTACATCACATTCCTTGGATTTCACACTTAAACAGTTATCAACTACAATTCAGTCCATAACAAGTCCAAAGTCTCAAGCAGCTTTTTCTCTGGGAGAGAAAAACTAGGAAACCACTATGAATCTAGAATCTTATTAATTTCTTGGGTAAGAGGGGCACCTCATGTTCAGTAATGGATCACATCTTCTTAGGGTGGATGAGGAGACCCAGCACCGCAAGTGAGGTAACACATTTTTAACATGATCAGAATTTCATAGTAGTAATTTCTTAATCCCAGGTCAGCACCCTACCCCTTTCTCTACCACTGTCTACTGCATCAGAGTCAAGGATCACAGTTCCATGACACAAACAAACAGATGCCAGCAGAAAAAGGTATCTCCTCACAGACTGGCTTCTGCTTGAGGACAAGTTAGTTCATTTCCCTGCAGAACTTGGTGAGGACCCAGAGTTGCCCAATTTGGGCACAACGGGTGCCAATGTAGGCATCACCTTGTTCTCCCGGCACTCCTGGTCGTTCCCTGTTAAGTTTATTTTGTGTCCAACTGACCCAACTTTGGCAGCTACAGGTGCCAAACAAGGCATCACCTTGACACTCTGACCATCTGCATCACTGGAAGGATTAGCTACTTTTAATCCTAGAGGTGCCAGCTTTGGCATAGGCCTCCACAAAGTTTCTGTACTGCTGTTCTCTAGGCCAGCCTTCATGTGTAAAATGGGGGGTGAGGAAACATTGTCAGGCTCTGCGGGGACACCAGAAGTACTCTTCCCTCCATCACTGACTTTCCTGTGGGAAAGAAGGGAATCCTTTATCTCAGAGTCAATAACGATCTTAAGGACATCTGGCTCAGAGGATGGTTCTGCAATTTGTTTTTCATTCTCAGAAAAGTCATCATCTTCCAAGTGCAAGAGGAGAGGACTGGCAGAATCACTCTCCCCTTGTACATCAGGCAACTCTTTCAAACCAGTTCCCAAGTGGCCAACCTGGAAACTTGCTCTGTTCCCAGGAGGAAGCTTACTGATAAAAGCCTGTCGAGCATCCCCTGGGAACTCTGTATCCATAGAGCCAGGCAGTTCCGCCAGGCTAACAGAGTCATCATTTAGTTGCTGATTAAGAAAGGCAATCTCATTGAGCAGAGAAGTCAGTGTCTCATCAGTATCATCCTCATCTTCCACATTAGTTAGCAGTTCACTGGGATCCAGTGCCGCTTCTTCTATAGCTGATGCTGCCTTTCTTAGTTCCATCTCTATGCTTGAGTCTTTGAGATCTTTCATTTTTAATTTATGGAATGAAGACTCCTTTGGCTTCAGTCTCTCCCGTCTTGATTCACTCTCTTTCCATTTATACTGAATCCCTCTCATATCACCAGAAATCCTTTTGGGTAATAACTCTTGTGCTTCCTGCATACTGGATACATCAACTATTTGTGGAAAACCAGAATCTTTATTTGCCAGGAAAACCTGTGTTGGACCCAATGCCATTCTACCATCTCTATGGCTGCCTCTGGAAGAGAGTCTACCTGAATCTTCAAAGGTGTTATCTTCATTCCTGAGAGTGTTTTTCAGGTGGTCAGGTAGATTGCCATCAGGAACTTCATGAGAATACTTGCTGCCACTCATGTCTACCAAACCCCCCTCAGTGGCCAGTGATGTCACATTAACAATTCTTGGCATCATAAATAAGTCGTCGTTTTCTGGGGGGGGAAAAAAAACTTCATTTAGATCTACAGTAGTAAACACCTATCTCTCATTCATACCCAATTACCATTTGGGGAGCTACAGTTAAAATTCCAACCTACTTTTATCAAAAGGATAAAAAATGTTAATCCTTCAAATTATGGCACTAACCTAACACGATAATAGGTAAAATCCAATCAAAAGACTACCTGATATTCCATCGTTAATAAAAGTTCTATTTAATTATTTTATTGAAATGCTCCCCAAGTTAATTCTTTTTAATTTTTATTTATTGATTTTAGAGAAAGAGCAGGAAGGGAGGGAGAGAGGGAGTGGCAGAGAAACATCTGTTTTTTATTCAGCTGATTCTTGTATGTGCCCTGACCAGAGACTGAACCCACAATCTTGGCATATTAGGATGACTCTCACCCCAACTAAACTGCCCTTCCAAGACCCAAATTAATTCTTTATCTTGATTCAGACATGCATCTCCATTCTGTTCACCCAACTAATTACTATGAGGAAAAAATGAAGCCCTATAGTCAGGACAGTAAGATAAAGAATGATGCCTCCAGACTGGGTTTAGTAGTTATTAGCATTAGTAAGGATATCCTTGTACCGTAACAGAAATTTAGGTACCTACAACCTAAATCATCAAAGTGAGACTTCCTTTTCAACTCTACCCCTTATCTCCAACATCAAGTGCTGCTCAAACAATCAGGCTGGTAATACAGGAGTGCACCATCTCTAACTATAATACAAAATTAACAAATATTTTTCAGTACCAAAAACTAAAACAGTGACTCCTCTCTTCCTTCTACTCTCACATCTTTTCAGTGCTTTTCCTAGTTAGAAATACCTAGAGATCACAAAATGGTTCCCAAACCCAGATAAAAAACGACCAATCAATACCACAGATAGAGTCAAATGTGTTCTAAAATGAGGGTCATCTCATACCACGGCACATGCGAATACAACAGTTCTTCATCACTGCAGAACACAAAAGCTTTCTCTGTCACTGTGACATAAAAGAGGGATGACTCTTTTTCACTATCCATAGAGAATAACACCTATGACATACCTGATTGAGCCACAGAACTGCTGGCAACTTGAGGCTTCAGATCCGCTTCTAATAGAGCAGGAGAAACAGTTACCACTGGTCCTGGGAATAGGGGACCTTTTAAGGTGAGCAATTGCCCTTGTGGAGTCATCACAATGTTGGCAGAGGTGTGTGGAGTATTAGAGGGCGAGGTGTTTTCTGTAAGGAAGATCAGAGGCTAGTTATGGATAAAAAAATCTTCAACTAATCCAAGTATAGTCTATGAGTCTAGGAAACAGCCCTAAAACCACACACTGACTTCAGGTAAGACGTAAATTCAAATTTAGTTAAGGAACCTCAACTTGGAATTTACTTTCTGAACCACTTATCACTGAATAATGGCTACCTGTCCACTAGTTCTTCTAATGATCAGAATTTGTTGTTGTTGAGGAACAGAGCTATGGAAGCACTTTTTCAATGGAATGCTTCTAATAGTCCTGATGGTGAATCTGGATAAAGACACACACAATTCTACACCGAGGCTAGTTTTCCTACATACCTCTAACAAATTATTTCAAGTTTCTAGACCTTAGTTTTTCCATCTGTGAAATGAGGTAACTGAACTAAATGATCATTATAATCCTTTCTTAGCAATAACATCATTTGAGTCTGCAATGTTAAAACTAGCTCACATTTTAGTGTCTATCACTACTCTCTCTTATTTTAAAAACCAAATTTCCTGGTTCATATGTTAGGCTATCCAAAGAATAAAAAAGGATATACCATTCTCTAAGGATATAAACAAATGATGTAAAATCAGTATCGCCTCACTTCCAAAAATCAAGAGTAGAAAGAGCAGTAAGTTAAAACAAATTGACTCTGGTCCTTTATAACAATTCACTGATAGGCAATCTCTTGGAAAATAGAGCCTGATTCAACAAAATCAAATTAAAAATTTTTCCAATTTATTTTTCTCAGCTATACCCAAACTGCCTCACAACTGATGAGCAGAACTGCAAGAAAATCAAAGGTTCATGTATATAGTCCGAAAAAGATGGCAGCCCAAAAAAACCCTCACTAAAACACTAAAGGAAAATATGTATGACTACAGACTATATCAGAAGTACATCTTAAATGTTACCATGACCGGTAACTCAGGATTTGCTTGGAATGTGAAAAGCTGGAAACTGAACTCTAATGTAAATGTAATGTTTGACTTTTTATAAAACCCATATTTAATTCATTTAATTTCAACTAAAATTACGGCCACAAGATGTTTAAGCAACTAAACTAAACTGATGCTCCTCTACATTAAGGAAGGCAAAGAATGTCCCTCCTACCTGTGGCCTGGTCTCTTTTTCTGGAAAGAATCAAAGGTTTCCCCTTCCTGTTATTTATAAATATCTGTCCAAGATCTACAGGTGATGCAGAAGATCCTTCCTGTTGTTTGCTAGTTCTGGGAGACACATCAAACTCATCTGATCCCATCTTCTTTTTTCTTTTTTGTGCCTCTAGTGCTTGTTGTTTTGCATAAATATACTCTAGCTTCTTCAGGACCACTTCTTCTGTCTTACCTATAAGTTGACAGGGAATAAATTGTCACTCTCTATACGACCCCATATAATAATAATAAATAGTCGATTGAAACCCAGTTGATTTAACTTTGTTCCCAGAAACTATGGAAAGCAAGAGTGATTATAATCCAAAAGAAATATCCCACCCAGTCAAAAGATAACTCTGCATTAACTATGGGAACCGAGCCTTAAACTAAGTAGTATCTGAAAGATCTACTAAGAGTTTCTCCTTACTATATACTTAAACTTACACTATTTATTAATCATTCACATGTCTCACCTGAAAGAGATGATACTTTCCGTATCAAAATATTCCGTTTTCGAGTCAGGAGATTTTTCTGTCCTATCAACTTGTCAGCCTGATCTGTCAGTCCCTGAATTTCACTGAATGCCTAGAACAGAAAAAATAATGTCATGTCAATCAATTTGCTCTTTCCTACACAGTTTCTATAATGAAAAAATTTCTAATCTAATATTTTAGAGGACTTTATAAGGCTGCTTAAAATAATTCATGATGTTTTAGAAATCATTTTTTGTTAAACTGCAGGTTTTCTGGTTTATAATTCTAGGGCACATGATTATTTCCAAAAAGCATCACTGGGTGGTTAACAGGTGTTTCCACAACAAGTAGACACAAAACATTTTACTCTGCTTAAATTTTAATAACTGACTTTTAAATCATCTCCTAGTCTAAGTAAAATCTCATTGAAATAACTTTGTTTAGAGGGATATGAATGGCTTGTCTTCTACTCCCCTACAACTTCTACTTTAAAAGCAATTTAAATGAAATTACTTTAGATATTCTACATGCAAACTTAAAACTTCTGCTAGCTTGAGTATTTCAGATTTTCTTTTAAAAGGACTGTCACTGTTAAGAAGTATGTCAAACTGTATCACTTCTGCTGTGTTTTCACTGGGATAAACTGTCCTAAGTGCTACGGAGAACATCAATGTAAAGAGATTGTGCTAAACACAGCTTATCAGGGTTTCTGCTTTTATGTGAAGATTTTATTTATTTTTTAGAGAAAGGGGAAGGAAGGAAAGAAGAGAGGGAGAGAAACATCAATGTGTCAGAGAAGCACTGATGGCTTGCCTCTCACACACCCCCATCTGGGGACCTGGCCCGCAATCCAGGCATGTGCCTTGACCACAAACTGAACCAGTGACCTTCCACTTTGCAAGATAACGCCCAACAACACCCAACTGAGCCACACCAGTCAGGGCCTGACTTTATCTGAAGTAAGGATAGCTCTGCCAATTAAGAATCTGACTTTTATTGAAAAGCTACTCTGATTCAACGTAAGAACTTCCCCCCCTAAAGGATGTATTGGGCTTTCACTAGTCCATATTCAAATATTAAATACCACTGTATTTCAATCTCCCTCATATGGTAATATTTTCTCTTCTAGTATCTCTAGAAGATTCTCTCAGTCAAGCTCTTGTCACTTACATAGAACACTTACCCTAGTAAGAATGAGACTTTTGGAAACTTTGGAAGAATGAAGTAACCCCAATGTGATCTTCAATTTCTCAAAGAGATCCCTCATCTCACCACGCCGGCGCCGCTCATTGGCAGTGTGTGTGCGGCGATAATAAGCAAAAGCTTCTGCTTCTTTCTGTAATTTTTCACTCCAGTAATCAGGCTTCAGTTTTAGAGGCACTGGTGAAGCCTATCCAAACAAAAGATTACCACCTAAATATCTTTCACATTTATCTTCCCTCTTCCTCTATCCCAGATGGCACTGCTCTGTATCAGACACCCACCATTTTCTGCCTGGACTATCATAACAGCCTCTCAATTTGTCATTTTGACTACCCTACCAATCTATACTTCCTCCAAACCTAACTTCAATAGTGTAAATTCTTAACATTTAAAACTCAAACTTCTCATTTTTCAGAAAATTCTTTCTTGACCCTCAGGATGCCTTACTTAAGCTTCCTTTTTCCTTTATTTATTCCATTTCAGTTTTATAAATTATTTACTATAAAGAAGTAATGGATGTACATAAACTTTTAAATATAAATATTTTAAAGGCTTATAATGAAAAGAAACTGTGCCCTGCACCTGTACATGGACCCACAGAAACAACCATTTGATGCTTTTAGCTGCCTTCTCTGGTTCTGAAATTTATACCTAAATTAAAAAATAGTAATTTAAGCTCATGCTTTTCAACTTTCAAGGCTATCTATTTACTTCCTGCTATGCAGAGGAGGGTTTAGCGCATACCACTCTTACCTCATTTTACTATCCCATCTTCCTAATATAGATACATCATTAATTTTAGTTCTTCTATTGATCCCTTTGCATCAATCTCTCACTTCACCAACAAACAGTACCTCTTTGTAAAATGAGCGTATTACCACTCGCTATCCTTCCTGTTATTTTTTCTTCCCTCTTATCTCCCAATTTGTCATTTGTACTTCAACATTTTACAAGACTGAAATTGTCTTTCACACTTTATTCACAGATTATACAAATTTTACAAAATCACTAAGAGTGGCTACCCTATTATGACAATGTGAATACTGTTCATACAAAGCAATAATTAAGGATAATTATATTTCCTGTCTTCTACAGTTTCTTGATTTTGTGTTTTTCCCTAATGCTTCTAGTTGCCTTCCTTTTTATCTGACAGTTTGTCTTTATCATAACCCTGCTAGTACCCCAAAACTTATATAAAATCACTGTTCTTCTGAAGTTAAATTCACTGAGCATTAGTATGAGAGAATAAAAAATACAAGAAAATGAATGCCAAGTTTAAATAGAGCAAAACACTACAAATAATTTACATGTAATAATTAGGGTATAAAAAATGGATTATATAAATAAGCTATTATGAAACATATATAAAAAATGTTTCAGGATAAAAATATATATAATATGTACAAAATGATTACAAGCATGTAATTATGTCTCACGTGATCCCAAAAATAAATTAAAACTTGAACTAATCATACCAAGTGGTCTTTGAAAGGACTGACTAGCACACTTGAACTCAATCCAATCCCCATTATTATCTTTATCTCTTAAATTAAGAAGACAAAATAGCAACAATAACATTATATAATTAAAGTGGACATGGAATTTATGAAAATTGGTAAGCACACTGATTTTCATAAATTCCATACCCATTTTTAAAAAGATTTTATGTATTTATTTTTAGAGAGAGGAGAAAGGAGGTGAAAGAGAGAGTGAGAAACATCAATGTGAGAGAGACACATCGATTAGTTAGTTAGCCTTCTATATGCGCCCTAACCCCATAGCAACTGGGGACCAAGCCCACAGCGGAGGCATGTGCCTTGACTAGGAATCAAACCAGAAACCTTTCACTTTGCAGAATGACACCCAAATGAGCCACACTAGTCAGTGCCCCATACCCGTTTTAATTTTTCTAAATTATTCTATCACCTAGGTGTAATAGAGAATTAAGAGAGGAAAAAAATTAACAATATAATTTCATTAAGAGGGTTTTTTTTAAAGATTTATTTATTTTCAGAGAGAGGGGAAGGGAGGGAGAAAGAGAGGGGAGAAACATCAATGTGTGGTTGCTTCTTGTGCATCCCCAACTGGGGACCTGGCCCGCAACCCAGGCGTGTGCCATAACTGGGAATTAAACCCTACAGTTTGCAGGCCAAGTGCTTAATCCACTGAGCCACACCAGCCAGGGCTCGTTAAGGGTTTTAAAAAGGTTTATATATTAACTCACTGGTAAGACTAACTCTGAATATGTCTAATATAGCTTATGTTGTTTTAACCCTAAAAACAAGTGTTACACGTTTTATTAAATGAGTAATTATCATTAAATGTATTATAAATACCTTTCGACTCCTTTCAGCAGCTTTTTCATCTGCAGACATATGGGTACGGCATCTAGGTAAAGACAGTTTTTTTCAATGACTTAGTGAAATTCAATAACCTAAGACCTACTTTCATAGCAATATTAAACCAAACCATCCCAAATTCTCTGAAGTGTTACCAGCTTCTTTTCTACAAGGTCAGATATGTGGCAATATACTTTATTCTTTCCTCTTAGAAACACTGTCCAAATCATCCCTAAAACTAATTACTTTTTCAATCACAACATACAATATTTCAGACATACAACCCTACAGAAACAAACATACCCAGGCAGCTACCACCCAGCTTGAGAAATAAAATCTGTTAGAGATCCTACGTGCAGCCTGTTCAATCACGTTTCCTTCCTTCTCTCTCACAGGTAAACATTCCCCAACTGAGTTTACCATGCAAATATTTATAGTTTTACTAGGTATGCAGAATGTATCCCTAAACAGAAAATACTATGTGGTACTTTAAACATTTTATATATTAAGTGTATCTTTCTTCAACTGATCTGTTTCACTCAACATTATTACATCTGAGACATGTTAATACATATAGTTCCAGCTCAATCATTTTAACTGCTATATAGTATCTCAAAGTGTGAATTTTCCAAAGTTTGTTTTTTCAGAATGTTAGTAGTCCTTTAGGTTGTTTCCAAATTTTCACAATGTTGCAATGGATACATTGCACACATTCCATACATCCCATATATAACCCTTTGTACATACGTGTGTGTTTTTAAGGCATATACCTGGGAGTGGAATTAATGGGTTGAAGGCATGCACATCTTCAGCTTTAGTAATGTCACACTTCTCTACTAAGTGGTTACAATTTACACCCCCACCTGTAGTAGGTTCCCATTGCTACACAACTAAATAATAGTATTATCAGAAATTTCCATTTTGCCAATCTTATAGGTGTGAAGCAAAAGTCATTGTGGTTTAATTTACATTTCCCTAATTATTTGTGAGGTTTAACAAATTTTCATTGTTTACTGGCCATCCAGTTGTCTCTTGTGTGAATTGCCTGAGATACCCATTACTTCCTTTTCCAACTGAATCATTTTTTCTTACCAACTTGTAACAGTTATTTTATATCCTTGATACTAGTCATTTGTCAAACATTTTTTTAAAATATTTATTTTTAGACAGAGAGGAAGGGAAGGAGAGAAACATCAATGTGGGGTTGCCTCTCATACACCCCCAACTAGGGACCTGGCCAGCAACCCAGTCATGTGCTCTGACTGGGAATCAAACCAGCGACCCTTGGGTTTGCAGGCCAGCACTCAATCCACTTAGCCATACCAGCCAGGGTAAACATTTTTTAAACTGATTTTAGCGGGGGGCGGGGGGGGGAGGGGGAAGCAGGGGGAGGGGGAGGAGAGAGAGAGAGAGACAGAGAGAGAGCAAAACATCGATTTGTTGTTCCACTTATACGTTCATTGGTTGATTCTTACATGTGCCCTGATCAGGATTTAACCCACAACCTTGGTGTATCAGAACAAGGCTCTAAATCAACTGAGCTAAACTAATAGTGTCAAATGCTACTGCGAATCTCTTCCTTATAGTCTGAGTTTGCCTTCTCACTGTTTTCATGGTGTTCTGACAGAAAAAACTTGTTAAATTCTTAAAAGTTGTTCCTTTACAACAGTTTGTCCTGTGTGGCTATACGTGTGTTATTCTTGGCTCTTTATTATTTCAATTTATGAAGATGGTATGCCTCCATCTAATGAATTCTTCTTCAACGTCTTTCAATATAACTTTATAAAAGTCCTGAAAAACTTTTGTTGACAGTTCCAGGTTTTTTTGTTGCTATTGTAAATGGTAGTGTTTAGATTACATTTTTTATTTGTTGCTAATCTTTAGGAACTCAATTTTAGTATGCTGAATTTATATACAGCCAATACTAGCCCAGTACTACTGAACTTAAGTTGAATTAAGCTTTTAAGAGATTTAAACCCTTTCAACCTAAACCACCTGGCAACTGAAGTAGCCTCCAAACAGCTCTAGAGTGAAAAAAACTATTAGGACTACTTCCCCCTCCTTAGACATTCTCAACATCACTAATGATGAAGAATTACTTTCTCTTTCCAACAGCACGGATGGACCCAAAGAGCATTATGCTAAGTGAAATAAACAGAGAAAGAAAAGTACCATATGAATTCATTCGTATGTGGAATCTAATGAACAAAATGAACTAACAAGCATAACAAAGACAGGCTCATGGATAGAGAGCAGACTGGTATCTGTTGGGGGTTGAGGAGTGCAGAGATTAAGCAAAAATTTTTTTTAAAAGAGAGAAAAAGACACAGGAACACAGACACAGAGTGGTGACTGCTGTGGGGAGGGAGTATGGGAGAAGGTAGTGGAGGGTATAGTGGGGGATAAATGGTGATGAAAGAAGACTTGACTTGGGGTAATGAACACAATACAGTGTACAATGTGTCCTGGAATTGTGCACCTGAAACCTGTATAATTTTGTTAACTAGTGTCACCACAATAAATTGAATTTTTAAAAAAATTACTTTTCTCAACTCATTGCTACTTTATATGGTGGTTAATGAGTTAACAGGAAAAGCACAATGTCTGGCACAAAGTAAGAACTCATATAATCTTTCCCTTCTTTCTCCCATACCCCAATCTCTAACACATGGCTCACTAAAACAAAAAAATTAAATAAATTTTTTGGATCAAGTCATCATGTCCTCTATATTTTCACCTCATCAGCTTAACAGGTAGGAAAATTTTCCTAACTATACCTGTTCACCTAGTAAGGAACCAAATCTAGAATTTACTGTCTTATTCTTAAAAGACAAAGAAACTACCCTTTACTGAGTAGTCCACTGTATCAGTTATGTTAGTTGCATATATTACCTCATTTAACACTTCAAATGGGGGCATTTTCCTCACTTTAAAGGTAAGGAATCTAAGATTCAGAGATATTAACGGCTTAAACAGCTACAAACTAGCACTAGTAGATTAATACCAATGTGTAGGCTCCAAAAAGCATATGTTATTCACCTTTACACAGTTTCCTAGCAATAACCAAGGCAAGTTAATTACCTCTGAATTCTAGCTCCTCTCCTCATCTACTAATCAGGAAAAAAGCTAGAGGAATAAAGGGACCAGGTCAGTTAACCAGACCTGAACAGAACAATTTTGTTTATGATCAAAAAACAATAATCCAAAAAGAAATAAAACTTACGTCTGTTTAAAAGTCTGTGTGTGGGCAGCTGTGGTCTTCATGTGGTCAACTTTAATTTCCTCAGAGAGTTCTTCCACAGTCTCAATGTCCACTTGCTCCTCATCATCCTCAATGAATTCTACACAGTTATTCTGAAATATAGCATTCCAACAATAAATAAAGTATTGGGAAGCAAGCACACCTAAACTATTCTACTGAGTGCTCCCCTTATAAAAAAACCAACTAGTGCCAAGCACTGATCTTTACCATGAGTACTGATAAACCTAAATTTGTTAATTAAACATAAAAAGTAATTAACTCATAAAACATTTGGACAGAGCAAACAACCAAGAGCTAAATTATTAATCACTGATATATGTTAAACAGACATCATTAGACTGAATAGTCCCCCAAAAGTCTATATTGATGCAACAGTGTTATTTCTAGTGGACAAAATTCATGTACGGATATATTAAAGATGCATAAACCTTAAGATTAAATACAGTAAAATAAAATTTGGCAAGGGAAAAAGTAGAAAAAAGAAAAATTCTTGTTCTAGTTTAAGAGTGCTTCATGACAGACTCATAGGTACAGAAAACAGACTGATGATTGCCAAAAAGGGGGATGGGTTGGGGGACCAAGTGAAAAGGGTACAGAAATTCAGAAGTACAAATTGGTAGCTAAAATAGTCACACAGATATAAAGTACAGCATAGGGAATATAGTCAGTAATCTTGTATTGTCCATATATGGAGCCCAGTGGTTATTGGGGAAAACACTTTGTAAGATATATGACTGTCTAAGCTCTATATTGTACTCCTGAAACTAATACAAAATAAAATTAAATGTAAAATATAACTGAAAAATTTTTTTTTTAAAAAGAATGCTTCAGCCCTGGCTGGTGTGGCTCAGTGGACTGAGTGCTGGCCTGCGAACCAAAGAGTTGCCGGTTCAATTCCCAGTTAGGGCACCTGCCTGGGTTGCAGGCCAGTCCCCAGTTGGGGGAGCATGACAAGCAGACACACACCGATGTCTCTCTCCCGCTCTTTCTCCCTGCCTTCCCCCTCTCTAAAAATAAATATGTCTTTAAAAAAAGAGTGCTTCATAGCTAACCCCATATGAGACACCCACAAAAATATATTTAAGGCAGATATAAAAATAAAATATAGACCAGTCTTTTAAGTCACAGAATGAAAGCTTTTGAAGCATTTCAGATAACAAAGCAGCCCAGGCTTGCACTACTTGCTAATTATACCAAAAAATAAGTCAATCAGTAAGCATTTATTGAGCACCTGTCACAGAAACTTACTGTGCATTTTATATAACAGAATATACAGATTACGATGTATGCAGATATTTTTCAGGTCCACCTTTAAAAGTAGTGTGTACTATGCCAGAAACTAAACAGGGAAAATGTTATCTATAATCATACTGTACCAGAGAGGCACAACTCAAAATAAAGCATCCCAATCACCTTAATAATTCTATATTTAAATTTGTAAACATTACTTACCCTCAAATTATAGACCTTATGAGGCTGTTAGACACTAAATAAAAGCCATCATTTATGTCCCCCAATTTAAGCAAAATTTAAACAATGTATATTAAACTTAGATGATGTAAAATAACATATATTAAAATTAATTAAAAAAAAACACAACTCTAGGAAGCTAAATCAACAGAGTCCCAACAGAATCTAAAAAGTTTGCATAGTAACGTAGGCAGAAGCTTTATAATATTTAAACTGAAGAATGTCTGCCTACTTCATAGCTTTAACCTCAGGCTTTGTAAATAATATCGAATAAGCTTCACAATGGAAGGTTTAAATTAAAGAGGTTATTCACAACTTTCCTTACACTATTCCAACATAATGCTAATCACAAGCATGAAGATATCGCAGGTGTATAAACATACATAAATACCATTAAATGTAGATGTAGAATTTAGATTTTAGAACTCTTTTAATATAATGTTCTTATTTTTAAAAAGGTCAGTGTACCCCGTATGTCAGATTCCCTTTTAGGAAATTTAAGCAATGCCACCCTGTATAATTAAAATACTCTAATGGTTCTATTAAGTCAGTTTTACGATAGCAACAGTTTCACTGGTTTTAAAGTTGGACTGTTTTTCTTATGCTTACCCAGGCTGATTTACAATGGGAGACTGCAAAAAGCACAAGATATGCAATCTAACTCCCAAACTCAGTGAATTCAGATTCTTCAGCTACGTACATATGTCTGTCCTCAAAAAAGACTAGGCTAGAGTTAGAATGTAAGGCATATGCTATAGAATCATCCAATTTTAGAGCTAAATACTCATTTTATAAATGAGACAACTGAGGTTACAGAAATAACCAACACAAAAACATTAAAATACTTAAAACATATTAGTTTTAAAATACTAGTCTTTTTGTTATGTTTTATCTGTATAAGGTGGTTAAGTGTTAACACAGAAGGACCAGGTAACACAAAGTCTGAATGAAATTAAGAAGTGAGATTCTGTAACAGCCCACTGCATGACAATGAGTACAGAGGCCCATGTTATCTGGTCCTGAAGAAAGGGACTCCATTGAGATTTTAGGGTATTCCACCACCAGCAAAGTATACAATTTACTCCTTACAATTTACACCAGAACCCCTATCAGGGGTCAGCAAACAACAGCGCACCACCTGTTTTGGTAAATAAAGTTTTACTGGAATACAGCTACTACACTTATTCACTTATTGCTGTTTATAATTGCTTTCATGACACAACAGCTATTGAGTAGTTCCAACAGCAAGCCATCTAGCCTATAAGTCTAAAATATTTATAATCTGGCCCTTTATAAAAAAAAAAGTTTGCCCAACTCCTGCTCTATAGCATACCTGACTCTCAGTTACTTAGTTGAGTAAATACAACCCTATATAGGAAGCCTACAAAAATTACTTCAGAAAAATAAATTATAAACATCATATTTCAAAGGAAGACAACCAAAGTTCAGGATATAAATTCTAAAAAAGTATTTAATTTTAGGAGATAATTAAAGAGCAACTTAAGGCACGATCATATTAAAATATTAAATGGTATTTTCCATTCTCCAAAAAGAACATCTCTCTAAATTGAGGTAGGTAAATTCTCCCCCAGTTCTAAGGACACCCATTCCCTGTTTCTTCTACATCTACCAGGTAAGCTAGAATCACTTTATACAGAAAATTTTTTAAAAAACTAATTGGAATCAAATGGGAGCAGTGGTTTCAGGATCTTTTTTTTAAACCTAACTTGATAGGGAATCTAAAATATCTATTCCCCAAAAGCTTACGTCAACCTTTCCAAAATATCAGACAAGTCTCAAAGAACAATATAAGCTCAATAAATGTTACCTGACTGACACAGCCTAAAACTACAGTCATTTAGTCATGATCTAAATCTAGGCATCCAATTGAATGTATAAAGGTCTTAGTGATCTTCTGAAAAGCTACTGTCTCTAATAAATCATTTAAATCCTTGAGGTTTCAGTCACAACAAAAATGGGCTCACCACCTTTTCTACATCATCAACCTCCTCACTCTGGTAGTCAGAAACAACATCCACAATCTCATCAATAGAATCATCGGTTTTCTCATTCTCATCTTCGTCGTCGTCGTCTTCCAAATCCAAAACACTGAAGTCAGCACTGCTTCTCCCACCCTTCTTCTCTTGCTTTGGTTCTATCTGTTCTCTTGATAGCAGTAAGTGACCTTGAAAATGTCCTTCCCCTCTGCTCCCTTTTGTAGCTCTCCTAGGAACAATGGAGAAGGCTGCAGAACTAGAAATCCTACTCCAAGAATCACATTCAGTTTTTAAAACTCTGGTATTCTCAGTAGTTCCACTCTTTCCAAGTAAATCAGAGATGTGTTGTTCTTGTTGAAACACATCTGAATTTTCCCGACAATTCTTTCTTTCTTTAATTAACTGTTCATCTGCCTCTTTCTTGCACTCTTGTGAAGTTCCAACACATTTTTGGGTCAAAGGGCCCTTCAGGTGTTTTCTCCATCTCTCCCTAAGACTGTCCATTAGAGAGTCTCCATGTCCCTTCTCCTTGGCCTCTGGCTGTGGATTACACTGATGCTCCTCCACAACTATACTCCCTGATAATTCAAGTTTACAGTCTTCCTTAGAGATGGTTGGAAATGTATTTGATTTTTCCTCTAAACTGTGCTGTTCCACTTTCACATTACCAAGTTTTTTGGGCTGCACATTACTTATACTTTGGACTGTCATATTACAGGCTCTTTCAGAAATGGTCTTAACATCTAGAAGAGTCAGTTTTTCTTTGGAACTGTTATGATTCCCAATCCCATCTTCACTGACATCTTTATAGTCTTCACTTGTATGTGACCCAGTGATACAGGAGTGCTCAGAAGGCTTAACAGGACCTTCTTCTGCAAGAGATTCTTCATCTAAATGATCACCCCCATCTTCCAAGGAATCATTCAGGGTTTCTTCTGAGGCAGTTGTTCCTGAGTTTTGCTTTATTACATTAGCCTCAGAGTCTATAGCTTCTCCTTCTGACTGCAGAGACTTCTTAGTTTCCTGTTCTCTTTTTAAAAAGCTTGTTCCATCTTTCTGGTCTGCATTTTGGGACTCTCTCTTCATCTGAAGAGAAGCTACATGTTGAAGAATGGAGCTGGGAACAGGCTTTTGTCCTGGAAGCTGCAACAAGGCAAAACTACCAGACTGGAGAGGAATGAGGCTGGCTGTACCAACAGGCTGCCCTCCTGAGCTGTAAGTTATTTTGGTTTCAGAGCCTGTTTTACTTGCAAAGCTTGGTTCAGGAGGGGAAATCCTCAGGGTCAATGTACCAGACTGAGACACAAAGCTAGGTCCAGAAGAAAGCAATGGTGGTGCCTGAGTGATAACATTCACTGCTGGAGAAGACCCAACAGCCTGAATTACAGGACTCATAACAGAGTAAGTAGAGGATGAAGCAGTAGATGGTGGAGTCTCTGAAGGCTTGGAAGGAGTGGGTAACCGGATTCCCATCACAGACCCTGGTAAGAAAAAGAAAACTTTAAATCACCATTGCCCATATCAAGACTTCCAAGTTATGCTTTCCTTTTTTGGACATGTGACTTTAAAAGACTAAGAGGACCAAACCTGGTGTATTAACATATCATATGGCCAAATAACTCAACAGAAGAAAAACTCATAAAATGATCTCCAATTTTATACCTGGGTTCCGAAACATGACAGGCTGTAAGTTGGGCTGGGTATTAGAGCTTCGAAGCTGATGTAAAGGGAGGAGCTGGACAATCTGCCCATTAGGGTGCCTGAAAAGGTTCATTCCACTTGGGCTCCTAATAGGCTGCAAAACCATCCGATGTCCTGGAAGTTGTGTGTTTGAGACAGGTCTAAGAGTAGGGGAACCCTGATGCACTGGAATCAACAATAATCGAGGTCCGGCACGTTTCACTGGGTTAGGAGAAACCTGCGGAGTAGCAACTGGAATCTGAGGGGCATTTTCTGAAAAACAGGAAATAGAAACATATTATCAGAATTTCCTTTTAATACGTGTAGGAAAAAAATTATGACATAGGATCTGACCATGCTACAAATAACTTCTGATTTGAATATAAAATTGGTGAAATCCTATACATCTTGGACACACTATTTAATAGTCCTTTGGTTGACAACAATTTATCTTAAACCTAAATATTAACCAGACATTACAGAGCCTTACATTTAGGCTGATTAAAAAAAAGAAAGCATCAATTGTCAGGAGGTGCATTTAAAAAGATAATGCTACCTAATGTAAAACATGAGTAGGCCTCTAAATCTGGATTGTCATTAAAGCTAAAGAGATCATTCATGATAAAATTCTCTTCAACTTTAAAATTCAGGCTGTTAACACTTACTGGATTTATGACTTAGTTTCACACGTCATATTCAAATAAGATAAAGCCAAGGACTAAAAATCATGAAGTATAAAAAATTTCTTGGCTTTTAAAATTCACTGTCAAATAAGAAAAGTGTAAAGATTTGTGAAAATTATTTTTCATAAAGAAAAAAATACATACCCCCCCAAAATGGAATGAAATTAAGAGACATCAAAGTAGCAGGGAAATAAAGCCTGGTTAGGAAGAGGCAAAAGATAGTTTTAAAACAAACAGAAAAAGCAAAAACTTAATCCAGAAGATGTGAATTAAGAGATTTAAAACCTTAATAGTACCTAAAGATGCACTTTAATGCTTGGAAGAGATTTCAGAAATACTAAAGACATGGAAAAAAATATGTAAATAATCTACAGATAGATTTTTGGCCATGGAGATAAAGAGGTAGGAATAATAATAATAATAAGCATGAATGAAACTGGCCTAACATTACCATTCAGATAGTGGAATTATCTAACATTATTAATAAATCTTTTCATTACTTTGTCATTAAATAATAGAAAAATCAACAAACCAAACAACATAAAGATTTAGTTTAAGATATAATACTCTATCTGATAACCACTCTGCCCATGAAACATACCGAATTTCTAAAAGAAAGTCATGTTCCTGCCCTGGTTGGTGTAGCACAGTGGATTGAGCATGGGCCTGTGAACCAAAGGGTCACCGGTGTGATTCCCAGTCAGGGTACATGCCTGGGTTGAGGGTCAGGTCCCCAGTTGGGGGCATGGGAGGGGCAACCACACACTGATGTTTCTCTCCTTCTCTTTCTCCTTCCCTTCCTCTCTCCAAAAATAAATTTTAAAAAAGAAAGAGAAAGAGATGAAGAAAGAAAGTCATTTTCTTAACATTTACATCACAAAGTATATATAGAGGATCCATGACTTCTCTTGAAAATGAAATAAAACACAACCACCAAAATGTTTATGAAAAAATAGCGTACAAAAAAAAAAATTCACCTATTTTATGTGAATTAAAAAACATGATAAAGCATTAATTTCCTTAACATTTCTATTTAGTTTTAGAAAGTGATTTGAAATTAAATTACTCCGAGACTAAAAGCAGCCTTTAATACACATGTTAACAGCATTGTTTATTGAAATGTGGAAGGAGAAAGAGAAAAAAGAAGGGAAGGTAAATGAAAAAGCACACCTATCTAAATGCCTGAGTTTAGACTCTCTGTGAACCTAGAACAAAATTACACACTTCCTTAGACGTAACAGTTATCTGAGTTAGCTACATTTGTAAATAAGCAGATTAGAAAATCTGTTAACATTAGTATTTACTCAAGTGGTATTAGAGAAGATGATAGGTTTTAGGTGGTGTATGAATATAAAATAACATCACATTGTCGAAAAGTAATTTCCTTTTCAAACTTAATCTTTTGATTTTATACAAAAGTACCAGACTCTGATGCTATGTCTTTAACATTATGCCAGCATTTTCTAGCTTTCTACATGAACAGAGAGAAGACCACATGCTAAAAACACATTATAGTAGCTGGCTAGAATTTGTTTCCAGTGCATTTATTTATAGGGTTAACCTCTATTTTAGCAAGGAATGTTGGTTTCCAATTACAGTAAGATTGCTCCTTTTAAAAATAAACTTAAGTAAACAAATTAGTTGATTTAAATAAAAAAATTAAGTCAATATAGTACAAATAGGAATGACAGCAACATACATGAATGTATGAGTAACTAAAATTAGAAAAACAATGAATTACAAAAAGCTCAATGACTATAATTTCATGACAGAACTAAAAATATAAAGAAAGGTTAGAATCACTATGGTTTAGAAAACATACGCCCATATTATGCCATGTATAATGCCCACTTTTTGCCCAAAATTTTGAGAGAAAAGTAAGGGTGTGCATTATACATAGGTATGATGATTACATGCCATGGATATAATAGTCCTGTGTATAATGAGCAGCAAACATGGGCACACATTATGCACAAGAGCGCATATACATGGGAAAATAGAGTAAATCTTGAGATTCAATAGTAAATCAAAAAAGCAGCTTCATCAACAATCTCATTTCCAAAGTGATATACTAAACTAACCATTTTTATGCGCTCATTAGGGGGAGAAGTAGAATACAAACACATTTAATATTGTGATTCCTTTTCCTTTCAACAGAACTTCAACTTATAAACTAACTCCCAAGTCACTTCTTTCCTAAAATATCAACAGGGATTTGGACCATGTCACTAAAGGCAAAAGTACTTAGTAGTATAAGTATCAATAACCAAGAAAGAACTGCTGTTGGCTATTTATTTCCCCTTAAAGCCCACAAAGTCTCTCTCTTTCCACAGTAATTCCTCTCTGAGTACACTGAGAAAACTACTTTCTTTAGTTGGTTAAATTAAAATAGAGAATTACCAAAGTCTAAAATATTCCTATTTCAAATTCACTTAACCTCAGCCAACAAGGAAGCTTTTTTAACTACAAAGTTGATAAACATAAAATATTAGAGTCCTAAGCAAAGAAATATGCCTCCCTATTTCTATTTCTATTAGTTCATGTATAATACTTAAGTAGAACAACATCAATAATATACGGGAGTTGGACTGATTCACAAGTGATTATTTACTAGGCAAGGGGACCTAGAAATTTAACCTTCAGCAAAGACAACAAGGTACCTTCAGCTTGACTGCAGCATGAGCAGAAGCCTGCAATCTTTTTTTAATGAAAAATATGCACCAACCCACCCCCAAAAATGGAGTGTCCCTACATGTGGGTGCTCTTCTCAGAGATGCGCATCCCTAGCTCTCAGTACACAACACACTGCACTTCTCCCTGTGTCCATCTTAATAGCTGCTCTCCTGGCTCACAGCTCCACTCTCATATGAATTATTTCTGTACCCTTCAGCTACCATTTCCATTCTTATGTTTCTGAGTATTTTTATTATCTTGAAGTAATCTCCAGCCCCACTAAACCATCTGTCAAAGCTGTTCAATTTATTTCCAATATACCATTTATGGTTTTTAATATTGCTCTAGTAACAAAGTTGTATACATTTTTCAGTGATTTGTCCTAACCCTGTATTAACCATGAGCTCTATTGTTTTTAGTGTTGTTTTGCAGAATGCAAAGATTTTCAGGAATACATGTATCATGTTATAGCAGAAACACCTACACCTACATTGTTACCCTGATATATCTATAGTCCTATCACAACCATAAAGTTATATAAACAGCTGTATAGTAAACCAGCTAGTAACATCTAGGCCTTACCTGGTCTCTGGCTCACTGGTGGACTCCCATCAATTCCTGAGAGTATAATGGGAACAGAGCCAAGAGATGAAGTTGGTGTGGTCACCATGGAGGAAGATGCAGCTGTGGTCACCACGACTATGGAGGTGGAGGCAGTGGAAGCAACAGGAAGAGTTATGGTTGGAGGAGATGTTACCAAAGACTTAGGAAAAGTAACTGAAGCCACAGGGGTAGTTATCCCAGTCGTTTTGATAAGGTTCACAGTGGCTGTAGACTGGGGAGATGTTACAGGGGTGCTGGTATTAGTTTCAGAGACCTCAACAACCCCTGCAGTGGTGGCACCAGAAGGATAAGTAGTTTCTTTAGTTCCCATGTCAGAAATAGCAGTCATAGGTGTCACAGCAGTAACATTCTCTAAAAATACTTGAGGGGTGGTAGTAGTGACAGCAGCAGTCACAGGGCTGCACACCTGGACTGCCTCAGAAGAAACCACAGGTGTGACGACCATTACTGGAGAAGGTCTGATACTGAACTTCTGTGGCCCTGTTAGGGGTTGGGGTGTGCTAACTCCAGGTATCTTCTGCTGCAGGGCTCCAACTTTACTCATCACAAACTGTGTGAACACACCACCAGGAGAGGGTCGAGCCGCTGCAAATAAAAATTTGCAGGTCAAAAATCTTCAGTTCTCATATCTTATCCTCTTAGTGATTGTGTTAACCAACATTTATTGTGTGCACCACTGGATCAATTTCTTACAGGTACTAACTGGTACTACCTACCTGCATCATACGTGTCAATTTCCATATACAGAAACCAACACTTCCCTCAACTCACACCAAACTTCATATTTTAACAAGAACGGGATTAAAATTGAGTATCCCTACTAAAAATCTTTATCTACACAATAGAGCCAAATTGCCAGGACACTAAAAAGACAATAAAGCAGCACACAACTTCTAACAGATAAAGTAATGAGATTTTTCCCCCCTAATTTTAAAACTTATTTCTACCACTTCCTCTACCTGTCCCAGCACCTCTACACCTCTTTATTGCAGTCTTCTTATGAGACAGTTAAGTTTTATGTATTTCTAAACTGTATGAAGACATTTTTCGTGAGAGGGCAGAATAAGACTGTTTATTTTTAAAATCACCACTAATTTTAAAGACTATACTTTCAGGGATCATTTCTATAGTTCGTTACCACTACTTCTAAAAAAAGAGGTAAAATGGGTTCTTTTTAAGGCAAACAATGCCTATCGCTCCATCTTCACACAACTCCAGCATTCAGCCAGAGACTTCAATTTTCTATTAGAGGAAAAAATACAGTAATTGACAATTTAACTTAACATTCCAGAAGATTTAAAACACCACAAAGAGAAATTCAATAAACCAACCATATATCCTCTCAATGCTAAAACACAAATGCTTTCAAGAAAGTAACTTATTATAGGCTCTAGCACTAAAATGTTAAGCAAAATAGGTTTTTCATTCACAGAACAGGGATGAATAGAATAAAGCAATGTTTCCAAAATCATGCTTTACAAGAGCCACCTATACTTTAAGCCTATACTAACTCAACCCACTTTGATTCTGCTTGCTCTACGATTTCCTAAGTTCAAGGCAGATACATATATGATTGGTACCAGTCCTCATATTAAATTAGGAAAAGTATTTAAGAATATTATCTTCCCTTTTTAAAATTAAAATTAAAAAAATTTAAAATCTAATTCTTCTCTACATTAAAAGTCTAAAAGTCTGGGAAATAACTGTTAAACTAACGAGTTCAATTCATCTAATATTACAGGTGATCAGAAGAGTTCCCAAAAAGTTTAAAAAAAAATTTTTTTTGAGCAAGATAGACATTGAGAGTAAGAATAATGCCAAATTCTTTGTCTTATTTTTACAACCTCCATACCGTATCCACTGGCCCAGCACCAAGTCACATGCCTTTCCAAAACATATGTATCTCTCTCTCTCTCCCCCAACTTACCAATTGGTCTTTTTGCTGGGACAAATGCCTTCAGATTCTTCCCAGGGCGATTTGTTGTAGTGCCGGAGGAGGATGCCATTTTGGAATTGGATGTTGAAGGCAACAGGGTACGAGGTTTCCTGGATGCAGCCACCTTGGCATTGGATGCTACCTTGGAGATGACAGTACTGAGGGTTGAGAGGTCCAGGACTGAGGGTCGCAACCTGCCTGTGATATAAGCAGCTAGCCTATTGGCTGGATGCAATGCCCCCATCTGTCCCAATAGCAACTTAGCCTGCGGGTAACTCTTACCATTAACCTGAAACAAGTGGCAAAGAGAAATTCTGTAAAGATAAAATTCTCTTGCTAACTCATCTCCCTTGACAGGGGTTTCATTTTTACAAGGTTTTAAAAGTCTATTTTTCAGATTTAAAGGGGAAAAAATGGACTTTTCCCATTTAGTATAATCTGAGTACTTAAGAGGTGAAAAGAAAATGCCATCATCTGATATCCTGACCTAAGCTTTCATTTTGGTAATTTGGAAACAGAGAATCTTAAAAATTCATCATATTTGCATCCTAGAAATGTAAAAGACCGTCAAATCTAAGGAATCATCCAATTGTTTTATTTGTCAATAAGCAATTCTGGTTAAGTTACTAACAATCACAGGGGGGGCGGGGGGGGGAATGACTGTGTTCTCCAGAATTTCTCTGATGAGATCAGAGAGGAACAACAAAGCCCTTTCACAAGGGTCCTTTCAAACTATCTTCCACATCTTGGAAATATTCAGTAAGTCTACAATAAGCTAAGTTACAAAGTCACCTCCATTTTCAGTTTCTAAAAATTCAACTTTGCAGGTGTTTT
Organism: Pteronotus mesoamericanus; assembly: GCF_021234165.1. Taxonomy (NCBI): domain Eukaryota; kingdom Metazoa; phylum Chordata; class Mammalia; order Chiroptera; family Mormoopidae; genus Pteronotus; species Pteronotus mesoamericanus. Next base: position 22,962,968 of record NW_026555065.1, read on the forward strand.
CTTCATCTCTTAGATAAAACTCAGGCTCAAGATAAACACTAGTAAAAACTCACTGTAAATTCTTGAAAGAAAATCAATGAAGGAAGTAAAGAATTTTTCTCTACAGCCTGAGTTTACAGACTGCCTACTTTGGGCAGCAGAATAGTTTCTTTAAAAAAAAGAAACAAAAACTTCCCAAGTTTCTTGCCCATGTTCTCTAAGTCATAATGCTGGATGACTAAAGAAGACATTCCTTTTTTGTTTCTCCTTTACATCACTTAAAAAGAAGAGGGCGTAGAGTGAGGTGGAGAAGCTCAAATTCTCCAAATTAATAAAGAACTGTTGAGGAGAATCGTTACTGCCAAGCTACTCTCTCTTCAAAGACACAAACTTAATTACTCTTTGCTACTTAAGTAAAATTGTGTTTATTCCCAGACAGATCAGCAATGTCTTTGCCCTTGTTTGGTATAAAAAATGCTATCATTCCATCTTGAAGTAAACTTAACTTCACAGTTTTTCAGGCCCTGTGGTGTCCAGATCAGATATCCCTAATCTGCTTCTTTGGGACTTGCTCTGAAGACTACTCAGCAGCTTCCCCAAAACTACAGAGTACCCTGGCTGCTTATGCAAATTCACATTTTATGGTGGTTCTCTGAGTCCCAGACAGGAGAAAAGAACACAAAATTTCTGTGCCTGTATTTCAGAGAGACTAGTCTCTCAAGAAATTATCTCAGATAAGTCTCTGCTCTCAAAGTATCAGTTAATAAATAAAGAGAAACCACTGTTCTCATCATCATTAAAGACTTTAAGAAATAGCAACAGAAGCAGTTATATAAAACCACCAAAAATAAACTGCAATAAAAAGATTTTTAGCTAAGTAGATCGTCCATATTATCATTGGTATAGTTCTTAGCCCAGAGCAGTGATCAAGCTAATAAAGTCAAGTAACCTCAGCAATAATGTCTGACACATCCACACATTTGCTATGTGGATATAAAAGTACATTTGATGTCTCTGAGCAAGAGGAGAAAACCTTTTTGATTATGATTACATTTTAATTCAGAACTTCTCTTTCCAAAGGATTTTCTACATGCCAGGTTAATTTTACTGCCTGAATTACTGAACAGTAAGGATAGAGATATTTGTCCTACAACAATGATTATACTGGCAAAAACCCTACAAACCATGTAAAGAAAAAATACTTAAGAAACTATGGCTCATTTTTTAAAATTTTATGTTTTTGAGTAACACCTTACTAAATTAAAATTTTCTGCCATTTTCCAAACATATACTGCCTATTTTAAAATCAATTTCACCTTGTTTTATTTTGAAAGCTTTCTGCTAATAATCCCAAGAACTAACCTGAACTCCTCACTATCCTCACTTGGTTTACAAAGTATCACTAGAGCCCAGATAATGAAGTTTAAGAGTAACAATTTTCTGAGAAGACTAGGCTCTACATTTGTTTACAAATGTGCTAAAACTTCAGTCTAGGTATGAATCTAACCTAGGCCTATTACAAAAAGAGATAATGATTTTGTTACCCAGTTCCCAGGAAATGTGAAGATAAATGATATAAGGCCCACAAAGGGCTCTGAAAAATAAAGATGTTACCTAAATACAAAAAGTTGCTGCACCCAGATTAAAGATAATTCTCACCTGGATAAGCCCAGATGTGCTTGAACTGGGTTTACGTTTATAGGCCACAAGCTTTCCTGCAGGAGAAAGCCCTGCATAAAAGGGCAGACCTTTGCCTCCATGTAATCTCTCCCTCACTGAATCCAGGGCATCTGTCTGCACAGGAGAGATATCATCCATTTTCCCAGGGGATAATGGACCATCAGGAGTCTCTGATCCAGATTTCTCAGCCATATCATCTTGGTCTTGACATGATGGCATAGAGATTTTCACACGAGAAGAATAAACAGGGGGGTTCTTCTCACCCCGGCTCTTTCGCTGAGAAGCCAACTCAATGATGAAGCTGCCCACCTTAAGTGATTGTGGCATGTTGCTATTGATGTGCTGAGATAAGATGCTCAAAATCTTGTTCCTATCCTCCTCCCAGTTGCAGTCTGAGATGATTTCTATCAGTTTGGTGGGACCACCAGGTGACCTCTGATGCACATAGGAGGTAGAAGAGGATTCCCCTTCGTTACAGGAAGACTTCCAGCTCTTTTCTGATAAAGAATTGAAAGATATTTCTGCATCACAGCATTTTATACTCAACTTTGAAATACTTTCCCTAAGATCTCAGAAAAATGTCAGGCGTACAAAAATGTGACAGCTGCCCAGGGTCCCATTCCCATATATTTTCAGTAATCATTTAACACTCATAATTTGGGAGTTTTCCAGGAAAAAGAAAGATTCAAGAGAATCAGATGATAATAGTCCTCACTACCTGCAACCTAGGCTTTCTAATAAAAAGGGAGTTCCACTTAAGACTGCTCTAAAAATTCATAAATATTACATGAGAAAGTGTTATCTTGCAAACAAAGCATAACCTATAAAAGCAAGGTTAAAGCTTACTCAGTAGTTTAGTGTTCTGCTACCCATATAGGCAAAGCAAAGATACTCGCCAGATGTTCTGTAACATGTGATAGGCAGTCAATCCTAAAAAATAGCAAGACAGATAGTGTTTTGGTTTTTTTAAATACTGCACCGTACTTCTAATTTCTACTGGAAACACTTTTGAATCACTCTGTATTTTTACTTCTGAATTACTTTTGTACATCTAGATATGATTGCTCCACTTCCACACTGTGTGCACAATCACTCAACTCACCATGTTTTATATTCATGGCAACACGTTAACTAGATGTCCATTTCATTAGAACCTAAACTTTTACAGCAGAGCCCCTCAACCAAAGTTCTACAGTTACAGGTATGTCAGGATATAGATCCTGCCCAGCAGAGTCCTCAGTTTACCTCAGTGTGCTATAAAAACATTTTTACCTTTTTTGTGTGTATAATGCCATTTTTTTTTAAAAGTTGGAAACCACTGCTGCTTAACTGTCTAAAGTGTTAGGAAACAAAACCAAAAACAAATAGTTAACTCCCTAGACATTACCTCTCATCAAATTTGGCAGTAGCCTCTGCTAGATAAATCAGTGATATTCCTTCCTTTCTCCCTTTACATTTTTCCAACAACAGCAGCTACTGAGAACCTGAGGGAAAATTTCAACAGCTAATGATACCAATGTGGATTGAGGTTTGAAAAGTAGTTTAAAAAAGAAAATCACTAACAAGACAGGAATGTCTATTTCTACCACTCTTATTCGACAGTGTTGAAGTCCTAGCCATAGCAATCACACAAGGAAAAGAAATAAAAGGCATCCAAATTGGAAAGGAAGAAGTGAAACTGTCATTATTTGCAAATGACATGATCCTGTGTAAAGGGAACCATACAGATTCCACCAAAAAAACCTACCAGAACTGATAAACTGGTAAGTAAAATAGCAGGATACACGGACCCCCCCAAAAATTCAGAAATCGGTTGCATTTTTATACACCAATAATGAACTATCAGAAAGGGAAACTAAGAAAATCATGTTTTTTCTTAGAAAAATCATTTTTCTAAGAAAAAATGCCTAAAAAAATAAAAAATAAAAAAAATAAAAAGGCCCTGGCTAGTGTGGCTCAGTGGATAGAGTGCCAGCCTGAGAACCAGAGTTGCCAGTTCAATTCCCAGTCAGGGCATATGTCTTGATTAGGGGCTGGGTCCTCAGATGGGAGTGTGCGAGAGGCAACCACACACTGATGTTTCTCTCCCTCTCGTTCTCCCTCCCTTCCCCTCTAAAAATAAGTAAATAAAATATTTATAAATAAATAAGATAGCTAGGAATAAATGTAACCAAGTAGGTAAAAGACCGATGCTCAGACAATTATAAGACACTGAAGAAAAAATTGAAGATACTGATAAATGGAGCATATACTATGTTCATGGATAAAAAAATTACCATCATTAAAATGTCCATACTACCCAAAGCAATCTATAGATTCAACATAATTCCTATCAAAATACCAATGGCATTTTTCACAGAACCAGAGCTAATTATCCAAAAATTTATATGGAACCACAGTAATCTTGAGGAAGAACAAAGTTGGAAATATCATACTACCTGATATCAAACTATACAAATCTAGAGAAATCAAAATAGCATGGTACTGGCATTAAACAGACACATGAATCAAAGGAAAATAGAAAGCCCAGAAATAAAACCATGCCTATACAAGCAAGTAATATTTGACAAAGGAGACAAGTACATACAATGAGGTAAAGACAGTGTACTCAATAACAGTTTGGGTAAATTTGAACAGTTACGGTGAAAAAAAATGAAACTAGACCACCTTCTTACGCCATATGCAAAAATAAACTCAGAATGTATTAAAGATTTAAATATAAGATTCTAAACCATAAAATTCCTTGAAGAAAACATACACAGTAAAACCTGACATTTCCATTAATATTATTTTTTTCTGACATATCTCCTTGGGCAAGGGAAGCAAAAGAAAAAATAAATAAGCCTACATCAAGCTAAAAAACTTTTGAACAGCAAAGTAAACTACCAACAAAATAAAAAGACAACCTGCTGAATGAAAGAAGATAATATACTCTGGTTTCTCTTCAGATCATATAAATATTTTGCCTTTTACTGAAAGAAGATATTCACCAATGATACATCCAATAAGGGGTTAATAGCCAAAATACAGAGTGGGGCAAAAGCAGGTTTACAGTTGTTGGTATGGAAAATAATAAATAAATAATAATTCAAGAATAAGCCCTGGCTGGTGTGGCTCAGTGGACTGAGTGCCGACCTGTGAACCAAAGGGCCACTGATTTGATTCCCAGTCAGGGCACGTCCTGGGTTGTGGGTTGGGTGCCCAGTTGGGGGCATGCAAGAGGCAACCACACAGCGATGTTTCTCTCCCTCTCTCCCTCCCTTCCCCTCTCTCTGAGAATAAATAAAATCTTTAAACAAACAAACAAAAAAGAATAAATTCTGTGTTTCACAACACGACGTACTCACAACAATAAACCTACTTTTGTCCCACCCTGTATATAAGGAACTCATACGACTCAATACCAAAAAAATAAAATAAAAAAATAAAATACGAGCGGAGGACCTAAACAGACACTTCTCCAAAAATGATATACAGATGGCCAATAGACACATGAAAAAAGGCTCAATGTCATTAATTGTCATAGAAATGCAAGTAAAACCACAATGAGATATCACCTCACACCTGGCGGAATGGTTATTATCAATATATCAACAAACAACAAGTGTTGGTAAGGATGTGCTGGTGGCAATACAGACTGATGCAGCCACTGTGGAAAACAGTATGGAGGTTCCTCAAAATATTAAAAATGGAACTGCCTTATGACCCAGCAATTCCACTCTGGGTCTGTATCTGAAAAACCCAAAACACTAATTCAAAAAAGTATGTGCATCCACATACTCGCTACAGTGTTATTTACAACAGCCAAGACATGGAAGTATCCCAGTTGCCCATTCACAGACAAGTGGATAAAAAGGTTGTGGTACATACATATCTACAATAGAATATTACTCAGCTTTAAAAAAGAATGAAACCTTACCATTTCCAACAGCATGGACGGACCTAAAAGGCATTATGCTAAAGTGAAATAAGTCAGTCAGAGAAAGACAAATACCGTATGATTTCACTTACATGTGGACTCTTAAAGAACAAAATAAACAAAAAATTGAAATGGACTCAGATACAAAAAACAGACTGATGGCAGAGAGGGAAAAGGCTTGGAGGGTTAAGTAAAAAAAAAAGTGAAGGGATTAGAGAATATAAATTGGTAGTTATGAAACAGTCACAAGGATATAAAGTACAGCATAGGGAATACAGTCAATAATATTGTAAGATCTATGTATGGTGCCAGGTGGGTACTAGAAATATCAGGAGAAACACTTTGTAAAGTCTATGATTGTCTAACCACTATGCTGTACACCTGAAATATACAAAATAATATTAAATGTAAACTGCAATTGAAAAATAAAATTTTAAAAAATGAAGAAAATCACTGACCTCATCCTAAATGCCTCTTATGACAACATACCACAGCAATGAGTGAATTTTATTTCTTAAAACAGGAGATAAACCAAATTACAGGAAAAAACTTATCTATCATCTTTATTTTTAGCAGAAGCTAGAAACAGGACAGGTCAACATATTCTGGGTTGGTAGTTTTGGTTTTCTCTCGTATTTATTATAATCCACACCTACATAATTACTATGAACTGAAAAGATCTAGCTTTCATACTGACCTTGTGATTTATCAGGATCATCCTCCAGATCACAAGTAATTGGTTTCAAGGGCTGCTGTTCAGCATCAAGCTCCTGAAGAAAAGAACAACACAGAAATACTTCAATTCAACACATCTAGTATCAACAGACTAAGACATAAATATTAAATCTCTAAAAAAGTCTGACATAGTAAAAAGATTTAACTGGCAACAGCTTCACTTCTATTACATTGCTGCACCACTATCATATTCTATAGCTCTTAACAAAAACAAGCAGACTTGCTCTGCAGTAATATTCTTCATAGTGACTGAGTCACTAAGAAAATAAATTACATTGTATTTTATAGTATATTCTAGTAAAGAAGGAAAAAATAGGCTGTTTAATGGGCCAAGCTTCAGTTATTTGGAAATTTCACCAATGTGAAAAGATGCAAAACCTAACAACTACAGATAAATAAATTAATTAAAACTAGAAATGTTTAAACTTTAAAAAATTACTCCAACATTAAAAAGAGTAATACTTTTTAAAACCCTGATAAACTATTTTCTAGAATAGGTACACAGAGAAACAAGTGCATTGATATACACATCAAGTAAGCCTTCTCTGCCCCACAAGAATTACTCTAAATTATTCTGATAGTAATGCAAAATTTAATACCAGAAAGAGGAAACTGGAAGTTAAAAAGAAAAATTATGCAATAAGTAATTCACCTTTGCACTATAGTTCTTGGGACTAGAATGACATGAGCTAGGCTGCTGAAATGATGGGGATGGTGACAGCTGTGTCTGTTCCTCCTTTTTTCGTTCATATACTCGAACTCGGGCACAAGTCATCATACTTTCAAAGTACAAGTAGACGGGATCCTTGTCCTCTTCTCGAATCTGTAAGTTTCATACAACAAAACATTCCAAATACTGGAGAGAAAAGTATTGCCTCCTAGACTCTAAAAAAGGCAAAGGATGTTTAATTTTCCTTTCTATTACAACACCTGAAATTTAAAAAGAAAGCTTTAAAGTTAAATAGTACAAATACAGTTCATATGTGTTGAATCTGTGAACAATTAGAAAGGGCAATCAGAAAGAGTAAGATTCTCTATCAAGAAATTTCAGATTCAGTGTGGTTCAGTGGATTGAGTGCCAGCCCGCAAACCAAAGAGCTGCCGGTTTGATTCCCAGTCAGGACACATGCCTGGGTTTCAGGCCAGGTCCTCAGTAGGGTATGTGCAAGAGACAATCACACACTGATGTTTCTCTCCCTCTTTCTCCCCCTACTTCTCCTCTAAAAATAAATAAATAAAATCTTAAAAAAAGAAATTTCAGATCACACCAGAGAAGTGTTTCTCAAATAATCTGTGGTGAAGAATACATTTCTTAATACCAGTCTCATATACACTAATATCTTTGTAAAATACAAAGTCACTAGAAAAACACAAACCTAACTTTTTAATGTTAATAGATTTAAATGACTATCAACTTACTATAAAAGTTTCTGAATATATACTCTTATTTTCTGTATGTACTTATTTTATCACAGACTGGTGTAACAGCTTAAATCAGCACTGATACAGAGACCCACTAAACAGCACTGCACTAAAGAATCTTTCTTCAATTACATGAACTGAGAAGACTGAAATGGAGTTAATAATCAGAAATGCTTAACAGCTCTTTTACCTATCAGTCTTAACATAGACATAATATATCAACTGTTTTTTTAAATCTTGAACTTTACTTCTTGCTTTAAGAAGATGAGTTACTTTTTAAAGCTTTTTCTTAATGGTTTTCTACTAATAACATGTACTACATCTCAATTACTCAATATAGGAATCAGAGTTTGTTTTTTCTTAAATCCTCAACAGAGGACTTTTTTTTTTATCCCATTGCTTTTAGAGAGAGAGAGATAAGAAGGGAGAGAGAGAAACATCAACTGACAGAGAACTATCGACTGGTTGCCTTCTGCAAATGCCCTGACTGGGGACCACACTGGTAACCTAGGCATGTGCCCCAACAGAAAACTGAGGTACCAGCATCTAAACCAATTAAATCAGAAAGAAGACGGCTTACAGGCATATTACCTGAAAGAAAAATGATTCACAAAATACAAACCGAAGATTTGGATGAAACCCATCATCTTTACAATGATTTTTGCAACTTGCAGTAAGATGAAACTCCAGCCCCGACCAGTGTGGCTCAGTTGGTTGGTCATCGTCCCACAAAATGAAGAGTCAACGGTTCAATTCCCAGTCACAGCATATGCCTGGGTTGCAGGTTTGGTCCCCAGTCAGAACAGGTACAAGAGGCAACCAACTGATGTTGCTCTTGCACACTGATGCTTCTGTCCCTCTCTTTCTCCCTCCTTTCCCCTCTTCCTAAAACTAAATTTAAAAAATTAAAAAAAAAAAAAAAAAAGATGAAACTCTAGGCTTACCACAGGATTAGGTTTGGGAGTATATGATCGTGCAGGTTTAATTCCAGTCAGCAGTTTGCCCTTGACAGTAGTAGACGAAATTTCCGGCTGAGGCAACAATAATGGTTTCGTAGGCTCAATGACAGAAGGTGTTGGAATATAAACTGGCTCTGGATCTACTTCACCTTCTACTTTCACCCATAATGGATAATGTCGAACGGGCTGTTCAGGCTCTGTTTCACATATAGCTTAACAAAAGGAAGCATACGTTTTTAGATGCCTTTGGCAACAAAAATTCACTGAAGCCTTGCCAATACAAAATATGCTCCCCTTATAAAAAGCAGTTAACTCATTGAAACCAAACAGATACCCCCTAAAAAACCATTAGTTGCCCGTATGCACCTTAATTTACTCATTAACCAAATATTTGCTGGATATTATACACCAGATACTATTTTAAGCACTAGAATGAACACAGCTGTGAATAAAACTAGGGTCTTGCCCTCACAGCTGTAATTCAATAGGAGAAAACAAACTAATAAACATAAAACATCAAATAATAAGTGCCATGTAGAAAAATGAAGCAGGGTAAGGAATGAGGAGTTAACAGGAAATTCTTCTATATTTAGCACTGTCAAAAACGGCCTTCTCTATAATCCTACAAAGATAACCATAATACAGTACACTTTTTAATTTTACAAGTCACAACAAATATTTATTGAACCGTATGATGTACCTACACTAAGTACTTAATATATTTTAATTAATTTGACTGTCACAGCACTCAAGATATTACTACCCCCATTTTGCAGAAGCTGAGATTCCAGGGAATCTACAGTAAAAGACAGATCAAAAATCAAACCCAGTCAATCTGGCTCCAGAGACTGAGTTGTTACTGTTGCCTTCACATGACATACTATATTCAAAAGATAGCCTGAACTCAGCATAGGAACCAAAATATATCAACAGAAAAGCAATAAAACCCAGCTGAGATGAAATCATACTATCAAGAAGTTCTATACAAAGGAAAAGAGAATCTAGGGTAAAAGGCTTTATTCTTTAGGCAAACTGCCCATCCCAGAAAGAAAACAGCTACAGAGAAACAGTGTATTTAATAGTCAATCCTCAAACAGTATGCAGCTGGTTCTAAGCCAAAGAACCAAAATCTCTGCCTACAGTCACAAAAAAATGTGACTGAACAGCATTCACAGTTAATTCAAATAATTTTTCATAACAAAAGAGAATCCAAACTGCTACCTGATTTTATAAGAAGTATATCTGCTCTGAACATTAACACTCTACTACTAAAGAACAACTTTGTCTCCAAAGGGCTCCTATGGTTCAGAATATAACCACAAAATGTTGAATACAGGCTTAAAGATTCAAAATAGGGAGGAAGAAATCTTCAGAGCTAGAAAGTAATTGAGCCAATTACTTTGCTCTGTTATCCAACTTTTATAACCTAGTTCATTTATCACATAATTCACAAAGGCTTCATCTAAGACACTAGTGTTCATTCATGTATAAGTATCTGAATGTTTTACTATGTATCAGACTTCGTAGATACAGTCATGAGCAAAAGCGATAAAAATTTCTGCCTTCATGGAGCTTACATTTAAGCTGGGAGAAAGAGGGCAGAATAGGCAATAAACAAGACAATTTTTTAAGATACATTGGATTGTGGTAAGTGCACATGAGAAAAAGCAAAGCAGGAGAGAAAAGAAGTAAGTAGTACATAGAGTGTGTAGTATGAATATGTATTTTGAGGGGGAGTGCTGCAACTTTTAAATAGGTAACGGAATGTGCTTACAATAAAGGTGGTACGACCTCTCATTTGGTAAAAAAGCTTGACTGTCTAGTGTTGCTAATTATTTCATATACATATTAATTCTATTACCAAAAAAAAAGTGCCTCAGGGCAAGCATTATTGCCTTTGACCTCTCAATCATCTTTTAAGGATTTTTACACCTCAGTAAGCTAAGGATTGTACTAAGGTCTCTTTTCCTTTTTCTTTTAACAATAGCTACAAAATACACAGTATAGTACACTTCAGAAGAAAACTTCTTAAAATGTTCTAAGATGTCTTAATCCCTCATAGAGAATCAAAGACTAAAGTTTCAGCTGCGGATAAATGGTGGTTCCAGCTAAGAAAATTCATAAAAGGAGCTGACTGAGAAAGGAAGAGTTCATTTCTGTTAGGACATGCGAGACTGAAGTGATAGCCAACATAATCAAATAGGGTAAGCAATAAAAATCAGGGCTGTCATTGGCACAGACTACATCAGAAACCATAAAAATGGACAGACTCCCCATAAGGGCAAGAACAACAGACTCTGGAAACTGGAGTCTGAGGAAGAGATTGAAGAAAAGCAAACAGACACATAAAGGACACCATCACGCAAACCAACCTATACAACATGGGAGTTCCAAAAGGAGAAAAAAAACAGAGAGACTATTTGAAAAAATAATGGCTGAAAACTTTGCAGAAAGACATGAACATAAATGTCCAAGAGTATCAACAAACTCCAAGTAAGATGAACTCAGAGATCCACACTGAGATACATCCTCCTCATACTTTCAAAAAAGACAAAAAGAGATTCTTGAAAGCACCAAGATAGATACAAATCATCATACACTGGGAATTCTCAATAAAAATATGAGATTACTCATCAAAAACTTTGGAGGCCAGCACATTGTGGACTGATATATTCAGAGTGCTAAAAGAAAAAACAAAAACAAAACTATCAAGCAAGAATGCTGTATCAGACAAAATTGTCCTTCAAGAAATAAGGGAGAAATTAAGGAATTTACAGATAAATGAAAGCTGAGGGAGTTTGTGACCACTAAACCTGTCTCCAAAATATACTCAATGAATTTCTGCAAAACTAAATGAAGAGACACTAGACAATAACTTAAAGCCATATGGAAAAATAAAGATCTCCACTGAAGGTAAACACATGGCAATTATAAAAGCTACTACTGTTATAATAATGGCTTGTAAATGAACTTTTTGTGTTCTACAGGATTTAAAAGATTAATACATTTAATGAAAATAAAAAATTATTCATGTGAAAGCTAATATTACTACAACTCTGCTTTGTAATTCCAAAGTTTGTTTTCTATGTAACTTACGATACTAATGAATTTTTTAAAATTACTAGTTTACATCTGGGGATACACATTGTATAAAGATGTAATATTGTGACATCAACAACTGAACAGAGTGAGGACAAACATGTAAAAGTGCACAGAGTTTTTGTATGTTACTGAAGTCAGGTGGTAAAAATTCATATTAGTGTTATAACTTACAGGGCATTAAATGTAATCTTAACAATAACCAACAAGGAAACAGATACAGAATATACATTTTTAAAAATGAGAAAGGAATTTAAACATTTCACTATAAAATATCTACCAAACACAAAAAGAGACAGTAATGCAGGAAATAAGGAACAGAAAAAGCTGTAAGGCATATAGAAAACAAACAGTGCCATGACAGAAGTCTCTCCTTATCAGTAATTCTCTTGAATGTGAATAGATTAAATTCTCCCATTCAAAAGACAAATAGGCAAAACTGCTTTAAAAAAAAAAAAGATAGACTATGCCCTGTCAACAAGAGACTGGCGTGTGATCCAAAGACACAAACAAGGTGAAAGTGAAAGAATGGAAAAAGATATTCCATGCAAATAATAACCAAAAAGAGCAGAGGTGACTTTACTAATATCAGACAAAATAAACATTAAATCAAAAAGGTTGCAAGAGACAAAGAAGGACATTATGTATTAACAAAAATTTCTATATATTCAGAAGAAAAACAATTATAAACATTTACACACCTAATGACAGACCATCAAAATGTATGAAGAAAGACTGACAAAACTAAAGGAAGAAATACACAATTCTACAATGGAAGTAACAGACTTCAACACCCCACTCACAATAATGGATAGAACAAATCAGTCAGAACAACGTAAGAGGATGTAAGCAACCCAGAAATTGACTAGATCTAATAAGCATATACAGAACACTCCACTCAACAGAATACACATTCATCTCAATAAACATGGGAAATTTTCCAGGATAGATCATATGGTAAACCACCAATTAAGTCTCAACAGATTTTTAACACATAGATATCACACCAGGTATCTTCTCTGATTAGCAATCAACAACAAAAGAAAAACTGAAAACTTTGTAAAACTGTGGAAGTTAACACATCTTTGAAAAATCAATGAATCAAAGAAGAAATCACAATAGAAATTAGAAGATAGAGACAAATGAAAATGGAAACACAACTTATGGATACCACAAAAGCACAGTAACAGGGAAAATTTATAGAAATGCTTACATTAAAAAACAGGAGCCCTGACCAGGTGGCTAAGTTTGTTTGGAACATCATCCCATACAATAAAAGGTTGCAGGTTTGATCCCCAGTTAGGGCACACGCCTAGGCAGAAGGTTCAATCTCCAACTGGGGTGCAGGAGGCAACCAATCAATGTGTCTCTGTCTGTGTCTGCCTGACTCTCTCTCCCCCCTCCCCATTCCTAATACTCTAAAATCAATACACATATCCTCAATTGAGGATTAAGAAATAAAAAAAAAGTACTATAAACTTTAGCCCAACAAACTGGAAAACCTAGATGAAACAAATTCCTAGAAACAAAACCTGCCAAGACTAAATCACAAAGAAATAACCAATATGAATAGACCTAAAACTTTTAAAGAGATTGAATCAGTAATCAAAAATCTCCCAACAAAGAAAAGCCCTGAACTTGACAGCTTCTCTAGTGAATTATACCAAATGCTAAAATATGGACTCATCAATCCTTCTCAAACTTTTCCAAAAAAACTGAAGAGAAGGGTACATTTCCCAACACATCCTATGAGGCCAACATCACCCTGACAGCAAACTCAGACTAAGACATTACAAAAAAGAAAACTACAGGCTAATGTCTCTTATGAACACTGATGCAAAATCTTCAACAAAATACTAGCAAACAGAATTCAGCAACATATTTAAAAGATCAGAAACCATAACCAAGTGAGATTTAGTCCTTGAATGCAAGGATGGTTCAACATGCAAAAACTGATCAATGTAATACTCCACATCAACACAATGAAGGTAAAAACCACATGATCATTTTAACTGATGCAGAAAAAGCTTCTGACAAAATTCAACACCCTTTCATGACAAAAACATTCAACAAACTAAGCACAGAAGGAAACTTATTCACCATAATGAAGCCATATGAAAAACCCAAAGTGAACATCATAATGGTGAAAGGCTGAAAGCTTTTCCCTTAAGATCAAGAATAAGGCAAAGATAACCACTTTCAACACTTCTTTTCAACATTTTACTGGATGTTCTCTGGCCAGAGGATTTGGCAATAAAAAGAAAATGCATCCAAATTGGAAAAGAATAAAATTATCTTTTTCATGATGATATAATCTTATATGCAGAAAAACCTAAGGATTCTACAAATAAATAAATCTGTGAGAATAAATGAATTCAGCAAAGTAGCAGGATACAAAGCCAGCACACAAAATCAGTTACATTTCTATACACGAACCATGAAAAATCTGAAAAGGAAATTACAAAACAATTTCATTCACAATAATATAGAATTATTTTCAACAAATCAACAAAAAAAGTTAAAGACTTTTACAATTAAAACTATGAAACATTAATAACAGATTAAAGACAACATACATAAATGAAAACACATCCTAAGTTTATGAATTAGAAGTCTTAATGTTAATAAAATGTCAGTACGACTCCAAGCAACCTACAATTCTATGTAATGCCTATCAAAATCCCAAAAATATTTTTTGGAGAAATAGATAAAGAAAAAGCCATTCTAAAATTCATATGGTATCTCAAGGAACCCCAAATAGCCAAAACAATCATAAAAAATAACAAAGCTAGAAAACTCACACTTGCTAATTTGAAAATTATAAAGCTACAGTAATAAAAACAGTGAGGTACTAGCATAAAGGCAAATAAATAGGCCAACTGTTGCATATATAGTCAAATAATTTTCAACAAAGACCACTCAATATAAATGACAATCTATTCAATAAATCTTGCTGGGAGAGCAGGATATCCACCTGCAAAATAACGAATGTGGACCCTTATCTAATACCACATACACAAAAATTAACTCAAAATGGATTTAATAAGGCCTAAAACAACGAAGCTCTTAAAAGAAAACATCAGACAAAAGGTTCACAACATTGGATTTGGCAGTGATTTCTTGGATAAAACACCAAAGGTATAAGTAACAAAAGAAAACGGTTGGATTTGTGAAAGGTTTTCAATTTTGTACTTCGAAAGATAAAACAGACTAAAATGGCAACCTATGGAGAATACACTTACGAAACATGTATCTGATAAGGGATTAACATCCAGAATACATGAAGAACTCCTAAAACTCAACAAAAGAAAAACAAACAACCCATTTCAAAGGACTTTGTTGACCTGAGGAATGTCTAAACATATAGAGAATTTTTATGAGTTTGTTTGAGCCAAACTGGTAACATACTGGGGAGCAAAAATGACAGTTTGCAGCTTATTTTATAGATCAGAATCAAAAGAGAAGACTAAAGGAAGGTGAATGGAATCCACCGCTGGTAATTTAAGTCGGTGGGAGAAAGCATAGCAGGGAAATCTCCAGTACTGGATAAGAAGCAAAATGGGAAAACACATAATTCTTTTACACTGGTGGGTACAGGACTGTTAGTAACATTTACAGAACAAAGAGATGGTAGGCAGGGAACAAGGTAACAATGAGAGGTTCTGTGGTCCCATGATCTGGGGGTTTGTACTCTAGTGCTGGTGGTTGTGCCTTCGAGGGGTTGGAAAAAGAAAATTACTCTGACATTTCAAAGATATGTTATCTTAGGTGCATAAGAACAATGGACAGAGCTCACTTAAAAACTGACCTTTGCTAAGGAAGCTATAAGGGCCAGGGATGTGATCACTCCCTATGACCTGCCCAGTTAGGAATTTGTGATTAGACCATCTGGTGTGGTTACTTTTGGTCACTGAGCTTGTCAGTCCTGCCACGTGGCCTCCCTGAGCTTGTCAGGTTATTGCAAAGCCCCTTTTTCATTCATAACTTGAACAAACATTTCTCCAAAGAAGAAAATAAATGGCTATAAGGACTTGAAAAGATGCCACCTCACACCCACTAGGATGGTTACTATAAAAACAACAAAATAAGTGATGGTGACAATGTCGAAAAATTAAAACTCTTGTGCACTGTTGATGAAAATATAAAATGGTCCAGCTGCTGTGGCAAACAGTATGGCAGTTCCTTAAAAAGACTAAAAATAGAATTAGCCATCAATACAAGTGCTGGTAAGGGTGTGGAAAGGGGGGGGGTACCCTTCTGCACTGCTGGAGGGAACACAGATTGGTGCAACCATTATGGAAAGCAGTATGGAGATACCTCAAAAAATTTAAAATGGATCTATCTGCCTTTTGACCCAGCGATCCCAAGTCTGGGAATATATGCTCAGAAACCCAAAACACTAATTCAAAAGAACATACACACCCCTATGTTCATTGAAGCATTATTTATAATCGCCAAGACATGGAAGCAGCCCAAGAGTCCATCAGTAGATGAGTAGATAAAACAACTATGGGCACTTGCTGGTGTGGCTCAGTGGATTGAGCACCGTCTGCAAACAGATTGGTCACTGGTTTGATACCCAATCAGGGCACATGCCTGGGTTGTAGGCCAGGTCCCCAGCAGGGGGTGCACAAGAGGCAACCGCACATTGATATTTCTTTCCCTCTTTCTCCCTCCCTTCCTCTCTCTAAAAATAATAAAATCCTTTTCAAAAGGAGAAGAAAAAGAACAAATGTACAAATATATCCTGATAAAAATAGAATACCATGATATTTTATGATGACCAAGTATTATGGTGTGATGTTTCTCATTGTCTTTAAATATTCTAAATCATTTTTAATGACATATTCTTTTGCAGAAATATGTTAAAAATTTAACCCAGATTATACAATAAATTTCCTCCCATTTTTTCAGCATTAAACAGCATGAAATAAATATTCCTAGAAATAAACTTGCTTTTCATTTTTTTAGTTTTATTGAGCTATAACTGTAATAGTTATCACATATATACAATTTAATGAGTTTTGACATACACCTACCCCAGTGAAACCATCGCTACAATTAAGATAATAAAGGTAACTGTCACCTCCAAGATTCCTTGTAATTATAATTGATTACCTCTG
Organism: Pteronotus mesoamericanus; assembly: GCF_021234165.1. Lineage (NCBI taxonomy): Eukaryota > Metazoa > Chordata > Mammalia > Chiroptera > Mormoopidae > Pteronotus > Pteronotus mesoamericanus. Next base: position 22,979,884 of record NW_026555065.1, read on the forward strand.
TGTCTCTCCCTCTGCCTCCAATTTCTATCCCAAACCTTGCCCAAATAACAACTGATCTATATATTAGTTTGCATTTAAATTTTTTAGGTAAAGGAATAAAAATATTAATTTTGGAGGGGGAGATCTGACTGCTTTCCCTTATTGTCCTGCCATTAATCCATGTTGTCAAGTGTATAGTTTGTTTCATTGCACTGCTGAGTATTATTTCATTGGTTGTATCTATCCCAAATTTCTTAATCCACTCATCTGTTGATGGACCTGGGTTGTTTCCAACTTTCTTGCTATTACAAATAGAGCTGTTATGAACACCTCTGTTATGTACAAGGCTTTACAGTGACATACACTTTCATTTCTACTGAAGTAAATTATACAGATGCGAAATAACTAGGTTGTAGGTAGGCAGATATATTTTTAGCATTTTGAGAAACTATCACACTGTTCTCCAAAGTGAATTTACCATTTTACATTCCTACTCATTATCAGAGTTCCAGTTGCTCTATATTCTCACCAGCATTTGGTATGGTCAGTCTTCTTCATGTCAGCCATTTAGTGGTATACAATGTCTCTTTGTGGTATCAAAAGAGCATTTTCCTAAGGACTACTGATGATAACCATCTTTTCATGTGCTTATCTGCTGTCTATAAACAGAGTGGGACAAAAGTAGATTTACAGTTCTAATTACATAAAAGTTTATTCTTGTATTATTATTGTATTATTTTCTATACAAACTGTAAACCTACTTTTGCCGCACCCTGTATCTAATATGATGAAGTATCTTTTCACTTTTCTGTTCATTTTCTAAATTTTGTTGACTGCCTTCTGAGTTTTAAGTATCCTTAATAAGTTTTAAGAATTTATTTTTTATCAAAATACAAGTCCTGCCCTGGGTGGTGTGGCTGAGTGGATTGAGCACTGGCCTGCAAACCAAAAGGTCACCACTTCAATTGCTCATCAGGGCACATGCCTGGGTTGCAGGCCAGGTCCCTGGTTAAGGGCGTGTAAGAAGCAACTGATCAATGTTTCTCTCCCTTTCTCCCTCCCTTCCCCTCTCTCTAAAAGCAAATAAAATCTATTAAAAAAAAAAAAAAAAAAAACTATGCTCAACAAAAAAAAAAAAGAGAAAGAAAAGAAAGTACTCAGCAATGTTTTACAGTTTTTAGTATGAAGGTCCTATATAACTTTTGTCAAATTTATCCATAAGTGTCTCCTCTCTTTGGGGGTTATTTCAGTGGTTTGGTTTTTTTTTTCAATTTCCATTTAGTATGTTTGCATATATACAAACATACTGTATATTGACATTATTGCATTGTATAACCTCATTAATTTACAACTTAGTATCTTTTTGCAAATGTCTTAGAATTTTCCTATGAATAAAGCCAATTTTACTTCTTCCTCTCCAAGATGGATGCATTTTCTTTTTCATGCCTTAGTGCACTGGCTAAGAACCCCACAATGATGTAAAACAGATATGATAATAGAAGACATTAGTCTTTGGGGTAAAGCACTCAGCCTCTCACCATTAATATGCTGGTTGTAGAGTTTTCCACAGATGCTCTTTATCAGGTTGAAAGCTTCCTTCAATTCCTAGTGTGCTAAAATTTTTTACCAAAAATAAATGTTGTCAATTTTTAAAAAGTATGTCTTGAAATCATCACATGCTATTTTTTTAAGTCTGTTATGATAATGGTAATCTACACTGATTATTTTCAAATGTGAAACAAACCTTGCATTCCTGGGACAAATCCCCCTTGGGCATATCCCTTAAATGTGGTCTTGATTTTTGTTTAATAAATTTTTATTTATAAATTTTACATATACTCATGAGGAATACTGCTCTACAGTTTCTTGTAATATCCTTTTCTGATTTAGTTATCAGGGTAATGCTAGTCTCATAGAAAAAAACCATTTTATAAAAGCATTTGTGATTCCTTGGCTGGTGTGGCTCTGTTGGTTGGGATGTCCATCCCATAAACTAAAAGGTCACAGGTTTGATTGCCTATCAGGGCACATGCCTAGGTTGCAGGTTCAGTCCTTGGTCAGGGCAAGTATGAAAGGCAACAGGCTGATGTTTTTCTTTCACACTGATGTTTTCTCCTTCTTTATCTTCCTCCCTCCTTCTCTCTCTAAAATTAGTAAGAATGTCCTCAGGTATGGATTTAAAAAAAGCATTTATGTAGAAGGGGTATTGTTTTTTTCCTATGTGTTAACACAGAATTCACCAGTGAAGCCATCTGAATATGGCATCATTACTGTGGGGTTTTCACTACAAGTTCGTAAGTATATAGCTAGGCAGTTATTTATTTCTTGAGTTCGGTAGCTTTGTGTTTTTCGAAGAATTTGCTCATTTCATCTAAGCTGTTAAATTTGCTGGCATAAAACTGGACCTAACATTTCCATACTATCATTTTAATGTCTATAGTAATGTCAATTCTCATTCTTGATACTAGTAATTTGTGTGGTCTCCTTTAATCCTAATTGGTCTAACTATAGATATAAATTTAACTGATTTTCCCTTTACATAGGTAACTTGTAGATACACATCTCCAACAAAATCTAACTGGGCTAAGAAAGGAAGAATGCCAGTTTTTATCCTTTCTCTTGGTACCACAAACAGCAGCTAAGCACAGTGTCTTTATACCATCAGCAGTAATTTTTTGACAAACAAAACACAGGTGATAAAAGTGAAGGCCAAATTTAAGAAACTTCCCCTTATACAGTAAGGGGAGGAAAAAAAAAAACAAAAAACAACGATCTAGAAGTCAGAAAAGCTTGGGTTCAGATTCCTACCACTCACTTAATAGCAATGTGACCTTAAGGGAAAAGTTACTTAAACTCTCTAAACAATTAGTACATTTGTATTAATAAAATGAACAAGCCTCCTTATAGGGTTGTAAGATTTAAATGATATAAAGCTTCATAAAGTATTCAGTATAAAGAATATCAAATAATGTTAGTATCCCTCTGTTCACAAAAATTGATTAATGGCAGAAAAATGTTTAGGTCTAATGCAATAACCAAAAAAGTATATTACTAAATGTGCAGATTTCACACATTGAATTACTAACTTTTAATTTATATATTAACTACAGAATAAACACAAATATGAAAATTATAAAGTGTATAAAATGTACATAAAAATGAAAAACTGTACATAAAAATTAAAAGCAAGTTTTCCACCATACCCAGTGCCAAAGTTCCCATAAATATTTTTAACCATGTGTGTTTAGTTTTAGTGGTTACCTGACTCTCTTAAGTCAAACACTTTCCCCTCAGTTCCATGATTCAGAAGTAGATAAGGACTCAGGGTGATGAAAGATAAGGATATTTATTAAGCATCCTAAACTTGTTCCACCTCTCAAATATCATTTGCTATAGCATTACTTTCATAATGTCATAGTTTACAGCACTGATTTCTCAACCACAATTATATTTAGACCTTTAGCACTTTGTATATAAATCAATTCTAAAATCCAAAAACCCAATGATTTGCTTATAAAATTATGCTAATATGATTAACCCTTGCAGAATCAACTAATGTGAGTGAATACTGAGAGAAGAAATTACAAATACCATTAAATTTGTTTAAGTTGTCCAGATGAAAAGATTCTTTTTTCTTAACTGCTCAAAATTTTACCAAAAATTTCATTGATTCAGTTAGACCATAATTTTCCTATACAAATTTTTCCCTTCCAGTGTTCTTAACTGCCTTTTTTTTTTTCTTACTGATAAGGCAGCATGTACCTTTACCTAATCATAAAATCATCCAGGTTCTTAACCATGTTATTTCTTAAAATAAAGCTAATGTATTCTTGAAGACAGTCTTCTCAGCATCTTCTGCTTTTCTGCTTTAAACTGAACTGGTTGCTGTCAAGACTTTTTTTTTTTTCTTAAACCCTCACCTGATGACATGCCCACTTATTTTAGAGAGAAAGGAAAGGAGGGAGAAAGAAAGGGAGAGAAACGTCAATTACCATTTTTTGCATATGCCCAGAAGACGGATCAAACCCACAACCTAGGTATGTGCCCTGACAGGAAATCAAGCCAGAGACCATCCACTTTGCGTGACAACTCCCAATCGAGCCACATCTGTCAGGGCTCAAGTCTTACCACATAGCTGTCATCTTAAGATTTATTTCCTCCACTCTTAGGCTGAGTCCACTCCACGAGAAGATACCTCCTGCTTCTTGACTTACTTTATTTTCTAAACACAATATCAAGAAATTCACCAGAAGTTCCTAAAAGGTCAGCTTCCTGCATCACTGTATGCTTTAATATATCTTTATTTTATGCACATACTTGATTTATAATTTGGTTGGCTAAGAGTTCTAGCTAGAAAATTCATCCCATCCCCATCCTGCTCTGATTTTATAAACAATGATTCAAACATCCAGTGTTAACTGATGACCTCTCTGACAATAAACTGACTCTAAATCCTTCCTAGGCAAAGTGTTTTTTCTTAAAGAGTTCACGTTATCTTCTTTATTCTTAATGCTCTGAAATGTTACGAGGATGTGTCTCAATAGAGTTTTCATGAAATTATTACTACCTGGTATTCAGTAGGTCCTTTTAATCTGAAAGTTCATGTAGATCAGGTCTGAGATCCTTTTTTCTACCATTTCTCTAACTACTTTCTCCTTTCCTTAAATACTCTAAATCATCAATAATTTTTTTCTTATATGCTACCTATCCTTTTACAAAGCATACTGAAAGATTTCATCAACTTCCAGTTTTTAATTTTTATCTGCTTGTTTTTGGTCTTCTATACCTAATCCACTCCTTTTACTGAGTTGGCCAAAAAGTCCATTTAGTTTCTTTAGTAAAATAAAAGACATATTTTTCATTTTTACCAACAACTTTATTGACTTGGATATTCTGAGTATGTTGGCAATCTCCCCCTATTGGCTTCTAGTAGGTAGAAGCCAGGGGTGCTACTAAACGTCTTCCAATGCGTAAGACAGCACCATAGCAAAGAATTATTTTGTCAAAATGTCAATAGTGCCAAAAACTTCGCAAAACACTTTTGACATGTTCAATCAGTCACAGCACGTTTTCCATATACTGCACAAATCATTTTTTGCATTTCAGTTTTGTTTTTATTTTTCTGGAAATAAAAAAGCGTAATACACTGAAAATGTCATGTATCTTCTTCCATCTTCAATATTAAAATGGCTGCACAAAAATTCACCAATTTTGCGAAGTTTTTAATAAATGCACACTAATATGACAACTGTCACAATACAAACTAACAAAATTGCTTCAAATGAAGTTAAAGATTTCAATCACATAAAGGCATAGTGAAAGCACTATGAGAGTCATTGTACAGAAAAAAACATAACAGACTATTTGGCCAACCCAATACATAGCAGTCATACCAAAACTATCACCCCTCCTTTCTTCATCCTTCCCTAACAATACAAGAAGACTGATGCCTCCTGGAGCACAGTACGCCAGACTTTTTAAATAATGTCCATGCCACTAAAAAACTATAAAGTATTTTGTTTTGAAATGGAAAAGTTTCACTGTAAGTACAACATGGGAGTAACTCCGTAAAAAAAATATGTATAGAACTAAATTAACAATTCTGTATTTCATTTTAAACCTTCTAAAAGTTTTTTGGTTGTGTTTTTTTTTTTAATTTTCTACATTACAGGTGACATTTAAGCCAGTGGGGAAAGTATTTATTCTCAGTAAGTGATGGTATAACTTGCTAGTCATTTGGGGAAAAATTAATTCCCCACTACAAATCTCACATCAAACAAATTCCACACATATTAACAATTTAAGCCCACTTATCAATCCAATTAAGTATTTTTTTAACCTTGAGATTAGAAAAAGACTTTCTAAGCAACACTCCAAAGACAGAAACCTTCAAGTGAGACTTAACCCCCTCTGCTTTCTCCATTTTCAGGGGAGGGAGTGATGGAAGAGAAGGAAAGCGGAACTAAATTAAAATATGAATTACAAAATTACAACCTGGAAAATATACAGTTCTTGGAAATATAGGAAAAATACGCAGCCACATAATAAAATTAGCAAAGAATTCAAAAAGGCAGTTTTACAGGACAACCTGGAAGAAATGGATAAATTTTTAGAAACAAACCAAAAAAAAGAAACATACAATCTTCCAGGATTGGAAAAAAAAAACAAACATAAAATCTGAACAGACCAGTAACTTCTCATGAAATAAAATCAGTAATCAAAAAACTCCCAACAAATCTAAGACCTAGACCAGATGGCTTCCCATGGGAATTTTTAAAAAACTCAATGACGAATTAACACCTATCCTTCCTTAAACTATTCCAAAAAAATTGAAGAGGAGGGAAGGCTCCCAAGCTTATTTTACAAGGCCCTCATGCCAAAACCAGACAAAGACATTACAAAAAAAGAAAAAATTATAGGCCAATATCCCTAATGAACATAGATGCAAAAATCCTCAACGAAATACTAGCAAACTGAATTCAGCAATACATTAAAAAGATCATATAACATAATCAACTGGAATTTTTTTCCTGGAATACAAGGTTGGTTCAACATCCCCGAATCAACTAACGAGATATACCACATAGAAAAATGAAGAAAAAAAAATCATATAATCATATTAATAGATGCAGAAAGTGGATTTGACAAAATTCAGGAAACATTTTTGATTAAAAAAAGAAAGAAACTCAGCAAAGTTGGGATAAAGGAAACCCCAATATAATAAAGTCCATACATTACAAACCCACAGCTAACATCATACTCAACAATAAAAAGCTAAACGCTTTTTTCAACATTAAGAAACAAGACAAAGATGTCAGATTTCAGCACTTTTATTCAACACAGTATTGAAAGACCTAAATAAAGCAAACAGACAAAAAGAAATAAAAGGCATCCAAATTGAAAAGAAGAAATAAAACTGACATTATTTGCATATGAGACGACACTATACAGGTTGGGGTGTAAGTAGGTTTACAGCCCTGGCCAGTCTGGCTCAGCAGATTGGGCATCCTCCCGCAAGGCAAAAGACCTCCGGTTCAATTCATGGTCAGGGTGCATGCCTATCTGCATGGTGGACCCAGTCCCCAGTGGGAGGCAACTGATCAATATTTCTCTCTCAAATCAATGTTTCCCTCTCTCCCCCTCCCTTCCCCCTCTCTAAAAATAAAACAACAAAATCTTGTTTAAAAAATTAGGTTTACAACTGTTCATTTGGAAAATAAAACAAGAATAAATTGTGTTGTGTGTACTCTCATTGTAAGCCTACTTTTGCCCTACCTTGTATACAAAGAACCATAAGGAGTCCACCAAAAAACTACTAGAATAAAGGAATTCAGTAAAGTAGAAAGATACAAAGTTAATGTTCAAAAGTTAGTTGCATTTTTATGTACCGATAACTTTAAAAAAAGAAATTTTTAAAAATCCTATTTATAATTGCCTCAAAAAAAAAATACCAATAAATAAATTTAACCAAGTAGGTAAAAGACTTTTACTCAGAAATTGTAAGGCACTCAAGAAGAAAAACAAGATACATATAAATGGACGCATATAAAGTATTCTGGACAGGAAGAACTGACACCATTAAAATGCCCAATCACTCTACAGATTCAATGCAAGCCTACAAAAATACCAATGGCCTTTCTACAGAACAAGAACAAATAATCCTAATGTTTACATGGAACAAAAACAGATCTCGAGTAGCCAAAACAATCTTGAGAAAGAAGAACAAAGTGGGACATATCACAAAATCTGGTATCAAACTATACTAGAAGGCTATAGTAATCAAAACAGCATGGTACTGGCATAGAAAGAAACACAGGGATCAATCCACCAGAACAAAGAGCCCAGAAATAAACCACACCTGTCTGGTCAACTATTTACGACAGAGTCAAAACTCCAAAATGCGGTAAATCCAGTCTCTTCGATAAATTAAAAATAGAACTACCATATGACCCAGAGATTCCCATTCTAGATATTTATCTAAAGAAGTCCAAAACACCAATGTGAGAAGATATACATATCCCTATATTTACTGAAGCACTGTTTACAACAGCCAAGATATGGAAGCAACCTAAGTGTCCATCAACTGATGACTGGAGAAAGAAGAGATGGTACATATATACAATGGTATATTATTCAACAATAAAACAGAATGAAATCTCCCATTTGCGACAACATGAATGACCTAGAAGTTATTTTGCTAACCGAAGGCAGAGAGAAAAACAAATACCTTATGACATTACTTATATGTGGAATCTAGAAAGCAACCAAACAGACGAAACACACAAAAAAAGGGTCACAGATACAGAGAACAAATTGATGTTTGCCAGGAGGGGAGGGGGTTGGGGGGTAATGAATAAAAAGGGGAAAGGGCTTAAAAAGTACACACTGGCAGTTATAAAACAGTCACAGAGTTATAAAGGACAGCATAGGAAATATAGGCAATAATATTATAATAAGTATGGGGTCAGGTGGGTAGTAGACTTTCAGGTTGATCACTTTGTAAGTTATATAAATTTCTGATCACTGTATGTTGTACAACTGAAACCAATATATTATTGTATGTTAACTGTAATGGAAAAATTTTTTTACATAAGTGATTTTTAAAAAGCAGTTTACTAAAGAAATATAAAATCAAAATTAAGCTATCAATTTCTGCCTACTGATTTGAATATCCAGTGTTAAGAGTATAGGAGAATGCGGAGAATCAAGATGGCAGAGGAGTGACTAGAAGTCACACTGAGCTCCTCCCAGGACCAACCTGGAATTACAACTCAATGGGGGAGAAATCACCTGGAACAAACAACTGAACCATAGTGAGAGAGGAGCCATGTAACCCCGGAGACAGAAGAATTGGCTTTAGCGCAATCTAACTGGTAAGGAATGTGGTACAGACTTGAGAAAGCGGGCAGGACGCCCACAGGTGGCAGCACCAGAAGGATATTGAAATGGCAAGTTGGATCCCCCTGAGAAGAGTGGGGTCTAAACCAAAAGCAGGGATCTCTAGCCCACAGGACCAGAGCCCAAACATACAACAATCAGCCAGCTGTGAGAAGGAGCAGGCAGCCGGAGACGCAAAGAACTCTTTGAAGGGCCAATGCTTACATTTTTATTTGCAGACACTTACGCTGGGCTCCAGCAAAGGCAGGGGCAGAGGAGGCTAGAGACACCTGAGGGGAGAGGAGGAAGGCGGCTTTGGGGAGAGAACCGAGAGAGTAGCCAGTGGAATCTCGGTGCTGACTCATCCCCCATGTGGCAGCAGCCATCTTGCTCAGGCAGAGACCAGACCCCTGAGCAGCCGCAGCATCAGAAGACCCAATAGCTCCACCCCCAGGTGGGACTCGATCCTGCCCTGTGCTTTCCAAGCTGCCTGCTGAGTGTAGAATGGCAGCCACAGATAGTAGATCCCTGGCTAAAGGGGGCACAGAGGTCTGGAGACACTTGAGGAGAGGCTGGGGCCGGAGGCTTTGGGGAGAGAACAGAGAGAGTAGCTGGCAGGATCACAGTGCTGACTCCTCCCCCATACGGCAGCAGTGGGAGAAGACCCAATAACCCCTCCGCTAGGAAGGGCCCCGCGTAGCCCTGAGCTGTCTAAGGTGGCCTGCTGAGTGCAGAGTGAACAGATTAATAGCTGAAGGAGACAGCCACAGACAGTAGATTCCTGGAAGTCTCAAAAAGACTGCCTAAGGTCAGACAGAGTCAACAGCTGACATCATCACAGGCAGATCCAAAAAGAAAAAACAGCGGCCTCCTACCATAGAAGTTCACACCACAAAGTCAGGAAGTCAAGACAGATCAACTTAAGAAGCAGAAGCAAAAAATAAAGAGTCTCACAAATAATGGGAAGACAAAGAAATACCCCCCACTCAAAGGGAAAGGAAGAGTCCCCAGAAAGAGAACTAAATAAAATAGAGGCAAGTAAACTGTCAGATATTGAGTTCCAAACAACAGTTCTAAGGAAGCTCACTGAGCTCAGTGAGCTCAGAGAGAATTATCGAAAACTACAGGAAAACTACGAGAAACTTACTGCAAACTGTATCAGTATGAAAAAGGACATAGAAACAGTAAGAGACAAGAAGAAATGAAGAATACGATTTCTGAATTGAAGAACACAGTAGAAGGAATCAAAAGCAGGCTGGATTAAAGCAGAGGATCGAATCAGCAAGCTGGAGGACAAGGAAGAAAAAAGCTCAGAAAGAGCAAGAAAATGAAAAAAGATTAAAAAAGAATGAAGAGGCATTTAGGGAAATGCAGGAGAACGTGAAACATAGTAATATCCATATAATAGGGATACCAGAAGGAGAAGAGGATGAGGAAGGGATAGAGAACCTATTTGAAAAAGTAATGATGAAAACCTCCCTCATTTGAGAGGAAAAGTCACACAAGTCCCAGAGGCACAGAGGGTCCCATTCAAGAGGAACCCAATGAGGCCCACTCCAAGACACATTACCATTAAAATGGCAAACATCAAAGACAAAGAGAGAATCCTAAAGGCAGCAAAGGAAAAACAGGTAGTAACATGTAAGGGTAAAAGGGAGCTCTGATACGGCTAGCAGCTGACTTCTCAACAGAAACCCTGCAAGCCAGAAGGGAGTGGCAAGAAATATTTCAAATCATGAAAAGCAAAGGCCTGCAACCAAGACTGCTCTACCCGGCAAGGCTCTCAATTAAAATGGAAGGCGAAATAAGGAGTTTCCCAGACAAAAACAGGCTGAAAGAATACACCTCCACCAAACCAGCACTGCAAAATATACTAAAGGTACTGCTTTAAGATAAAGGAAAGAAGTCTATTAACTCCATTCCTCTCACAGTTGCCAGTAGTTGATATTATCAATATTTTTTAATACGTATTAATCTGATTGTGACAATGATGTGTTATTTTAAGTGTCCCTTTTTTATTTGTTGAAACTAAACCTGTTTTGTATATTTCTTGCCTATTTTTATTATTTTTAAAAAGTTTTAAATGACCCTTGGGTATTCTTTATCCATTTTTTGATTAAAGGTTTGTAGAACTGTTTCCCTGGAAAAAAACAAACAAACAAAAAAAAAAAAACCCACAAAAAAACCACCCTTTTTTAGATGTGTTGCAAATACTTTCCTATTCTATTACTTGTCCTTTAACTTTTTCATATGTATATTACTGTACAGTCACTTGTCCTTTAACTTTTTTATATGTATATTACTGTACAGTCTTAAATGTTTTAATATAGTCATATTGTCAATATTTTACTTTATAGCTTAAGGGTTTGAATATTTTAATTCAGGTAATAAAAAATATTAGTTTATATTTTCTCCTAAAACTCTTTAGATACTACATATTGATTTTTTACTCACCTGAATATTTCTTGTATAATATGTGAAACAGAGCTCTATATTTGTTTTATTTCAAGCAATAGTGGTCCATGCACCTTATTTGTTGAATAAGCCTTATTTAACCCATTGATTTGAAATATCAATATAATCATATATTACATTGTTACATAGATGTTTGTCTCTAGAATGCTCATTATATTTCATTGATCTACTTGATTATGTCTGTGCTGGTTTCATGTTGGTTAATTCCTGAGACTTTATAATGGTTTTAAATTTTTTAATATTTTATAACTAACTTTGACATTTAAAAAATAAATAAAATCAATCTGCATTTAAGAAAGAAAGAAAGAGAGCAAGAGAGATGGACATCCTACCTTTTGTGACAACATGGATGGAACTGGAGAATATTAAGCTAAGTGAAGTAAGTCAGCTGATGAAAGACAAATACTGTATCACCTATAAGTGGACTCTATTCAACAAAATAAACTAACAAAATGAACCACAGACATGGAAACACGGAGCAGACTGAAAGTGACCAGAAGAGATGGGGAAAGGACAGTGGTGGAAAGGGGAAGGAACAAGACAAAGAACATGTATGAATGACTCATGGACATGGACAACAAGAGTGGGAATTGACTGTGAGAGCTGGGGGTGGGGTTGGGATGGGTGGAGGAGGGTAAAGGGGAAAAACTGAGACAACTATAATAAACACTATAAATTTAAAAAATATTTAAAAATTTTAAAAAATAAATAAAAGAACCATAAATAACAACAACAAAAAAAAAAGAGTATAGCAGAACTAGCACCATCTAACTACTGGTAAATATGTGACTGGTACAGCTCTAGCAACATCTTCAAATGTTTAAAATGCACTCGCTGTCAGAGGAATTTCCCTTTTAATAGTGTATCCAGGACATGGTCATTCATTACTGTACTTGGTCATATGAAAGGAAAGTCCAAAAAGGCTAAATGTCCAACCAAAAGGACTGTAGTAACATGTCATCGAAGCTAAAATTATAATATAGAACTATATTTATTTATCTGCAAAGTAGAATATTTTGTAGTATTAAATTTCCAAAGGTCATGATACCACATCTAGAGTAGTAGTATTTTTATAAAGAATGTATGTATATATGCATACAAGTGGATTAACAGAAAATCTGAGAATATACATGAAAATATTAATCACCCACTCTGACTGAAATATGTACATGGCAAGCAGTAAAAAATGTAAATATAAACTAACAAAGAAAATGCATTAATCCCCTAATAAATTATGGAGAAAGGAACTCTTTTCAGACCCTAGCTGGTATGGTACAGTGGACTGAGCGCCGGCCTGCAAACCAAAGGGTTGCCTGTTCCATTACCAGTCAGGGCACATGCCTGGGTTGAGGGCCAGGTCCCCAGTGAGGGGAACATGAGAAGCAACCACACAGGGATGTTTCTGTCCTCTCTTTCTCCTTCCCCTCCCGTGTCTAAAAATAAATAAAATCTTTAAAAAAAAAAAATTTAATTACATGATAAAATCTTCTTTACATTAAAACAAAATAAAATGATATAGCAGAAAGGAAAAAAAAATCAAGAATGAAATATGTAATTTGGTCTACATAATATTTTATCAGAAAAGAATAATAAGCTTTTCAAAGGAGTAAAATGATGCTCAACTCAATTATGCCCATACTCTGTCCCCAAAACTCCAACCTCCTCATCTTACTGCAAATTTCTTCTTTTAGAATATCAAATGTATTAGTTAACTTGATTGTGGTTATTTCACAATGTAAACATATGCCACATTATCATGCTGTACATTTGAATTATGTACAATTAATTTTGTACATATAAATTACTTGTCAATTATACCTCAATAAAGCTGGGAGTGGGGGGAATGATGAACTAAGGGAAAAAGACACAGAAGTTTGAAAGGCATTCTGGAAGTGCACATAAGATAATGATTCAAATTTCATATTTAGCACAAACAAAAAGACATCTTCAAAAGGAAATTTCCATTGAAAAAATGTTATGGGCGGGGGTGGGGGGGGTAACACCTGCCATACAGAAAGAGCACAGTTACAATTTCTCAAAATTCTTATTACATCATAGATTAGGACCGAAGTAAGAAACAGTATTCCTATTTCAAACAAGTTTTCAAATAATCATACTTTTCTAAAAAATAAAACTATACTGTTTTAAGTCTCAATTAATACTCACTATACTCCAGCTTCTTTCTCTTCTTTTTCTCTTTCAATTGTTCTTCCTCTTCCCTGACTCCCTCTTCTTCTCTTTGCTCGTCTCCCAAAGTATCGTAACATGCTGCATCACGATGAGCAGCCTTCCTCTGGAAATGCTTAGCTTTGGATCCCCCTTTAACAAGTACAACTTTTCTTTTCAAACAAGTACAGCCAAACATACAGTCTGGTCTGCGGCAGTGAGCAGGCTGGCGCTTCTCCAAAGCTAGACTGGAACATATGCAACCCAATCGACAGAAGTCATTATTGCATGGAGGGGCTCGTTTCCTTATGATTGTGTGGATGGGTTTAGTTTTGAGAGATGCCTAAAGTGAAAACAGAAAATTGTAAATCTACTAAATCATCCCGTGACACCAACAACCTACAGTCCTATGTTGGTCTGCCTTCTTCTCTGACTCTGAAAACTTAGGACAACAGTACAAGATTAGGGCAGATTCAAATGACAGAACATGAAAATAAATAACCAGGACCTGAGCAATTTCCCAGTCTCATGCATAGCACAGGCAAGCAAGAGAACATTTTAATTAATTATGAGCCAAAATATCAAAGATAAATTTATTCTCAATAGAAATCACACATGATGTTCTAACATAGAGGCTGACAGCATAAAGCCCAAGGACCAAATGCCGCCTATTTCATAAAGTTTCACTGGAACACAACCAGGCTCATTCCTAATGTCTATGGCATTACAACAGCATGGTTGAAAAACAACAATAGACCTCAAAACCTAAAATATTTACTGTGCTTTACAGAAACAATTTGCTGATCCCTGCTCTGTGGTAATTAAAAAAGGGAGTAACAACAAACATGCATAGAAGTCTTTAGGAATGATTAATTTTAAAGGACCCTTTCTCTATTTATCCCACTATCTCACGATCTTCACCTCTAGAATTTAGTCACAGAATTTAAAAATGGGAAATAAGGTAAAGTTCATGACAAGAAAATTATCCTCATTTGTTGTGTCACTTCACATCACGAGAGGCTGCTAAGATAGGTGAAGCAATAATAAATGAAAATTCTTAATATAAAATTTTAAAAAACAGAAGCTTTTCCACAGGTTTATAATTTTTTGGATTTTGGGGGATATAATTCCTTTTAAGCAGAGCTTTCAACGGTGTTTTAACAAGATCAGCAAATGTACCTGCCCACATACTAGAGAATGGCCAGATGCCTTTATACAGAATAGGAGTATTACTCAAAAACACAAATGTACTCTTTTTCCTCTGCAGCAAGAGGAATCTACACTTGGGTATCTCATTGATAAAGAAGAAAAAATGTGGAAGACACCTTAGTTGTCACTAAGGTAAGTAAATGCCCAATTCTCTTGCCACAAAACTCCATTCCCCTTCCCCTCACTAACCTAATTCTTTCCAGCCAAGAATATGCTTCTGGAAAACAAAAGATACTTACTTGAGCCGTAAGCAGAGTTGTTAAAGATACATCTGCTCGCTCTTCAGTAATATAGGTCCTTGGTTTTCCTTCCCAAAGTGCACAATCTTCCAGGTCCATTAGCTTCACTTGAGATTTAGATAAGCCTGGAGGGCGAGTCCCCTGTTGCTGCTGCTGCTGCTGCTGCTGGTGTGCCTGCCGCAAACTAATTTGCTTTGGGAATGTATTTTCATCTAAAGTTGGCACAACAAAGCTATTCACCTGATTTTCTGAGATGGTGCTAGAAGAATTCTTGGTAACCTTATCTCCTGGAACAGTATGACTATGTTTCTGCTTTGGTGAAACAGGGTATGGCAAAATGGATTTGTAAGATGATTTAGTTCGGCCACTGAAAGTTGCCTGTTTGTTTTGAGACTTTGCCTTTCGAGAGGCAGTGGGTGCAGAATGAGGCTTCAAAGAGTAAGAGGTAGAAGGGGAAATGGTAGATTGTTTCTTTAGTACACTATCAAGTGTTCGTACATAGCTGGTACTCTTAGTGGGAAGCTGGTATACCACAGGAGATGTGGGAGCATTAGAAGAGAAACCCATGCTTGTTTCCATCAGCTTGCCTTCATTTTCCAAGTACTCATCTAGCTTATCACTGCAGAAAGCAGAACGGTTTTTCAGTGGACCTTCTGAATTTCCACCTGGAAATAGGGAGACAAAGACACTTAAAAAAAAATCTAGGACAAATCTCCAAGTCTCTTAAAAATATATACTAAAAAAACTAGGATTCCCATCTTCAAAAGAAAAATATAAAACTAAGTAAAAAGATTAAATATCATACACTTATTATTAAAATTAATTCTTCAAAATTATCTCATTACATATATTTGCATGCGTTTTTGAGAAATGCTAACAACCATTAACACTAAGGTAAGAGTATTCAATCCTTTCACAATTTATGATGTTAGTATAGAAACCATACTTAAGTAAAAAACTTAAGATAAAAACAAAATATTTAAATCAGACCTCAACAGAATGCCAAGAGATTTTTAAATTGCTTTATTTTATTAAATTTATTAGGGTGCCATTGGTTAATAGGGTCATATAGGTTTCAAGTGTACATTTCTATGATACATGATCTGTACATTCCACTGTGTGCCCACCACCCAAAGTCAAATCATCTTCTGTCACCATGTATTTGGCACCCTACCCTTTACTACTCCCACACCTGCCAAGATATTACTTAAGAGATTGCAGTACCTGGACTAAAATATAAAATGCAAGGGAAGAGGTAAGGCTCAAAAGCAGAAATATAACATTTTGTTTTTGAAGAATGAAAAAGCCAAGTTTAGTAGAAACTAGCTTTTCAATCATAACACTCTACAAAGATTCAAAGATGAGAAAAAACAATTTGGACAAATAATTAATTTATCTGGTTCGAGTGTAACCTGCCAACAAATACAGTGAGAACAGAAATACATTTAAAAAGGAAGACCAAAAGAATATAATCAAAATACTTGGATTACAAGTTTGAAGTGTAATGCTATCAGGAATCACTTTACACTATGAAGTATACAGTTCTGAAATAATATTTGAGAATGATGCTTTTTATAACCATAGGAATAAGAGAAAGAATGAGCAGTTTTCAAAGGCTGCAGTGACAATTTAAGCCTGACATGGTTAGGGACTAAACCCCAGGACCAGGACTATGGGAACACAAGGAATAAACAAATATCAGCAAGACAATTATTCTCAGTTTAAAAACATGAGGGGATGAAGAAAAACCAAGACTTACTTTTAACAAAGGCTGTAGTCACATGTTTCAGAACATATTTAAAAATTTATTAAAAAGCTGACTTACCTTCATTTCTAGATGCAGAAGCACCATGAAACTTTCCCCTCCATCCCTTGATCTTGGTGAAGTCATTGGTCTTTCCAGTTCTAGAAACAAAGGAAAATCCAGCATCTGTAAAAGAAAAAGTAAAAGATGATTAAAATTCTAGCAAGCCAATATTTAATATCTAATTAATTACTGAGACTGTCTAAAATGTATAAATCATTAAGACTATGCTTCCAGATAAAAACTATACCCTAGACTATCCTAAATGTACTTTGTCTCTATCAAAGGTAGCTTTTTATTTATATCACAAATTTGTTTGACTTCATAAATGCTATGTACTCACCAGGAGAGGCTGGGTTGGTTCCTGTAAGGTTCCAGAAAGGAAAGCTAGTGGCTGGAGGCAAAGGCAGCTGTACTCCCAAGTATTTAAGATCAATGCTCATTGTTGGATCCACTGAATTCAATTTTAAGCCCACTATAAGAAAAAGGGACCACAAATCATACTGGGTTTTTTAACCTTTGGTTGGGAGGAGGGAGGTAGTAGAGAACAAAATGATGAAATAAAAATTTTAAATGGCAGAGAGACTTTAAGGTGATCCCACAATCCTCACCCTCCTGGTATTATTACATATTCACATAATCCTCCTCCCTCCCTGAGTGTGGGCAGGGCCAATGATTTCTTTCTAAGAAATGGAATGTGGAAAAAGGATGAGATAGACATGATTTATATGTATGGAACAATGTAAGAATAAATGTATCACCCATCCTGCTAGAGCTGCAAGAATACAAATTCTGCCAACAATCCAAGGGAAACTGGACACAAACCTTCCCAGCCAAGCCTCTAATGAGAAACCAAGCCTCATATTTTCTCATTAGAAACCATGGTTTTGATGACAGATTTTGTGAGACCCTAAGCAAAGGACTCTATTAAGCCATACCCAGACTTCTGATCCACTAAAACTGTGAAGACAACAAATGTATTGTTTTAAGGTGCTAAATCCATAACATACACTATTGCTAAGTTAAGCAACAATAGATAACTAACACATACACACAGAAGAATTCAGATTTTTTGTGCTTTTATAACCTTTTGTGTTCCAGAGACTTTCCAGGACATTTAATACAAACATGCCATGGGCTGACTTTATGCCCTGTTTATGACTACTAAGTCTCTAGTTATTATTAATGATATTTATGGTTGAGTAGATGTAAAAATAGTATGACTTGTAGGTTAATAGGCAATCTTTTGAGAAACTATTTACATATACTTTTATTTTTTTTACCTAATTATTTACATCTGAGATTTGTGTTGACCGATTTCTCTCTCAATGACTTATTTTCACTGTTATACATTATTTCAGATTATAAACATACTCCAATTTATTCACCATTCTCCTACTGGTGAGAACACTTTCCTATTACAAGCAATGCTGCAGTACAGTTGTACACCCACACAGATGTACATCACATGTGACCACGTATAAGAGCTTTCTCTAATGTATTTAGCTTTTCCTTATGGCATTTACCCGGAAGAGGAAATGCTGTATAAAAGGATATGTTCATCTTTCAATTGTATTGAATGCTATGTTTGAAATACTTGTGGCTGCCCAAAGTACCTAAACACCATTCCTATGAGCTGTTACTCTTCCGCACTATAACATCTACCTCTTTAAGGCAGGTGTTAGAAAAACTGACTTTCCAACTTCTCTTTCCGTTTACATGCAGACATGAGACATAGGATTTGCTAATCAGATGCATCCCTGAAAGACCAATTTCAAAGAGAGCACCACGAGGAAAGGAATAGTGTGTATACTTACGCATATGAGAGTGACAGTTTTGGCCAAAGAAAGAACTTTTAGGGGTAAAAGTAACCAAGGTCTTAGCTATAGTATACTGTCCTAGTCTCCACATTGATAATGGTGGTAACTGTCCAAAACTGTGGGACTGCTTGTATGAGCAGTCTGGGAATACAGGCATTTTTCCTGACTACATACTCCTGCAGTCTGTTTCTCCAGCTTTTCAGGAAATTCTGTAAATCATCTGATATTCTTTAATAAATTTATAGGCTATTTCATTTGTGAACTGGATGCTAATGTTTGCAAATAAGAAATCTAACAAAGTTATTCTGAACACTTCTTATGTGGGGGGTGTATAAGAAAATGGTAACTATGTAACATACTGGAATAAATATGAGGCAGCTAATGACTGGAGGCAACCAGCTCTATAGTTACTAATTTCTGTTGGTCTTGCCTGGCCACTCGGAAATCATATCTCAAGAGCATACCTGTCACATAATCATGGATTACCACGTGCAACAATGCACTAGTTGAAAATCTGTGCTCTATATATTGCCAAATTATTCTCAATGCATACTTCCTCCAGTAATGAATATCATCACTGGATATTATTGTTCCAATCTTACTATTATAAAATTATATCCTATTCTTAAATTTGTATTTTTCTATTACCAGTACAATCTTCTAATTTAGATTTCCTCATTTGTGAATTTCTGGCTTCATACTTTGAGCAGGAAAGTATTTAACTTAGAATTTTAACATAACTGAAGCCAAAAGGAGTTTGATGTATTAAGTATAATAGTAATAACCTTACCAGTTATAGATACAGCCCCCACTGGTGTGGCTTGGTGGGTTGAGCATCATCCCACAAACAAAAGGGTCGCTAGTTCAATTCCCTGTCAGGGCACATGCCTGGGTTGTAGGCCAAGAACCCAGACAGGGACATGCAAGAGGCAACCAATCCATGTCTCGCTCCTTCTCTTTCTCCCTCCCAATCCCTCTCGCAAAAAATAAAATAAACATTTATTATTTAAAAGATTTTATATATTTATTTTTAGAGAGAGGGAAAGAAGGGAGAAAGAGAGGGAGAGAAAAATCAATGTGTGAGAGAAATATATACTAGTTGCCTCCCATACACCCCCAACTGGGGACCTGGCCTGCAACCCAGGCATGTGCCCTGACTGGGAATCAAACCAGCGACCTTTCAATTCACAGGCTAGGGCTCAATCCACTGAGCCACACTAGCCAGGGCATAAATAAACATTTCTTAAAAAGTCACAGTTGCCTAAAAGGGAAAGAAACTAGGTAAATTATAAGCTATTCATTCTTATGGCTAATTTGTGTATCCTCCACATAGAACTTATCTGAACAAAAGATAGCAATTCTGTTTTAGTTTGCAATTTTAGTTCTTTAAAATGTTTTTTTATTTTATTAAATCACATGATGTGACTAAAACTAACATTAATAAAATAAAACATTCTTTCCTCATGTTTTCAATCAACTAGAGAGAAAATAAGATTATGATTCAAAACAACTGGTTTCTAATCTCATCTTTGGTCTAAATTTCTCTTAGGTTTAGGTTCCTCATCAGCAAAATATGTAACAATCCACCACACTGGGTTTTATGCTGTACGAATTTTACTACATTTTCTCTGTGAAATACTCGGTAATACAGATGGTGATAAAGAAAAAGGACATTTCCCAGACCTCAAAGAGCTCTCTTGTTGTTTTCCCAACTGACTCATTAGTACTGGGTTGTCCTAAAAGTCCATTTAGTTTTTTCCATAAAATAAAAGACACATTTTTCATTTTCACCAATAATTTTATTGATTAGGATATTTTGAGTATGTTGGCTATCTCCCACATGGTATGACGTTGATTGTTCTCAATTAATGTCTCAATTTGATTGCTATCAACTTCAACTGCTCTACCCAACCATGGAGCATCACCCAGCGAGGTATCTCCAGCACGAAATTTCGCAAACCACTTTTGGCACATTCGATCAGTCACAGCACCTTCTCCATATACTGCACATAACTTTTTTTTTTTGCATTTGAGTTGCATTATTACCTTTCTTGAAATAAAGCATAATATGACAAAAATGTGTATTTTCTTCCATCTTCAGTATTAAAAAATTTACCAATTTTGATTTTTTTTAAATGCATGCTGATACGACATTTGTCACGATACAATCTAACAAAATTGTTCTGAATGATGTTAAAGACAACTAAGCACTACTAGAGCCATGTTATGCGGGGGGGTGGGGGGGAACTTTTTGGCCAACCCTATAGTTACAATAGGGTAAGTAAGTTCTATGAGATGTAAACAAAAGAAACAACACTTGAAAAGCTCAAGGGAATCTGGTAAAACTTTTCACAGGGTATAATTTTAAATTAGAATAAGTAGGAATTAATTAGGAAAGTTGGGGAGGGAGAGCAGAGTGGAGTCAGAAAGCAAGATACTATAGAAATTCAAGTGAGAACTAAATGCGAAACAAAAAGTAAAATGAAATACTGAAGTGACTTCAAAATAAAAAAATACTCTACTATTGCCACTGACAAAAACTACCAAAACAGAGGATCACAGAAAAGGTAGAAAAAAATAAACTAAGCTGTTAAAAATGTACCCACACAAGTTGATAGACATGCAAACCTTAGACCCATACAATAAATTTAGAGACTGTTTTTCCTACATTATTTTCTTGTCTGCATTTACTTGTATTTTGAACTACCACCTTCCCCCAAGTGATATCAAGTCCTAAAAAAATAAAAAAGATTTTAAATATAAATATTAATTTTTTAAAAGCTCCCAAAGTAGAGATCAATGGCACATAAACACTGTTCAAAGTAATTCTCAGTTTAGCTTACTTAGGCTATCCTAAAATATCTGACCCGCAAACATTTCCTTACCCCAATAACAGGTACATAAAATCTAGACTTAGTTGGTTTCATATGAGTACCTTTGGCTTACAGAAAATAAGGCGCTTAAAAAATTCATAGAAAGCATATCTCCCCCCCCCCCCGAAAATAAAATCCTTTCCACATACAACAGTTTAAACAAAATTATACTTCTAAATGCTTTTGCCGTTTTGCCATATTAGAAGATACTTTTAAAAGACATATCATGCTATTGCAAAAAAGACCCATTGATAAAACTGAAAAAAATCTTTAGATTCAAAGTTAGCTAAGCCTTGGCTGGGTGGTTCAGTTGGAACATCATCCTATGCACCAAAAGGTTGCAGGATTGATTTCCAGTCAGAACACACACCTAGGTTGAGGGTTCCATCCCCAGTCAGGGCAAAGACGGGAGGCAATCTATCCATGTTTCTCTTTTTCTTTCTCTCTGCCTCCCTCCCTCTCTCCCTGCATTTCTCACTCTCTAAAATCAATAAATCAATCCTTGGATAAGGATTAACAAAAAAAATGGAAGAGGCAGAGAGCTCTGGAAAGACTGTCATAAAGGAATTCAACATTAAAGTTGTTGAGTTTATACTGATATAAATAAATGAATGAACAAACAAATGGAGGAGAAAAGACGAAATCTCTGATGCAGAAGAATTCTAAATAATGTATGTAGATCCTCCAACGTTAGGAAAGTGGAGCATAACTCCCTATTCATTAAGTGTGGGCTACACAGTGGCTTTCTTCCAAAGAGTACACCATGGAAAGGTCAGTGACAAATCATGTAGCCTTGATATAACATGATGGGAATGGTACTTTATCTCTGTGATCTTCCTCCCACAAATATATAACCCCATTCTAATCATGAAACATCAGACAAATCCCAACTGAGGGATATTCTACAAAATACCTGACCAGTACTCCTCAAAACTGTCAAGGTCATTAAAAACAAAGTCTGAGAACCTGTCTCAGCCAAGAAGATCCTAGAGAGACATGACTACTAAATGTAATGTGATTTCCTACATGGGATCATGAAATAAAATTAACAAAATCTGAATAAAATATGAATATTAGTTAGTAATAATGTATCAATACCAGCTTACTAGTTGCAACAAATGTACTACTATACTAATGTTAGATGTTTATAATAGAGGAAACTGTGTACATGAGAGTACATGGGAACTCTCTCTACTATGTCCCCAATATTTCTGCAAACCTGAAACTTACCTAAACAAGAAAAAATTTATTTAAAAATTGACATAGAATTGATTTGGTAGCAATGAAGCAGAAATGCTTTTACAGAAATACCTTTAAAGTTTAAAAAAAAGGTAATTTCAGGTTGATAGACTTAAAAATAAATCAATTTGGATATAGTAAAGAAGTCTAAGAGGCAGAAAATTACAGTACTGTGGAAAACCAAATTAAGAATCTTATTTTTATTTTAGCAACAAAACTACCTACAACAATAAAAACATTTCCTCCAGCTTAATCATTATTTCTTCCACAATTTCAAAGCAAGCTCAAAACACTTTACAAGTTTTTCAAGCTTTTTTTTCAGCTCAAAAATATTTTTAACAAATTACTTCAAGCATCAATTTTTAGAGAGATCTGAAGAATAATTTCATTATCTTTAGAGGCCAGGGGGTGGCATCACTTAGTATAAATAGCTAAACTTACTCTCTTGAAATTGTATGTCTTAAGCAGCAAATTTGGGGGGGCGGGGGGGGCCCGCGTAAGCCAAAAGAGAAAAAAACTCCAAAATAGAACTCTGCCTCACAGCTTATGAAAAATATGTACCACATGAATTACACATGTAACTTTTTAAAAACTGTAAAAGAATGCAGGTGAATTAATTTTAACAATGTAAGGATTAAGTAAAAACTTGAACATGACATGACACCAAATGCAGGTGAAAACTGATAGCTCACACACATTTTGTTTGGCTCAGTGTTTTTAAAGCTTTACCTGCCCCCCCCCCAAAAAAAACAGGTACCAACTGCTATCACTTAAAAGTTGAGAGACATTACATAAAAATACTGACATCAGCTTCTACTGAACAATGGGAATTACTGAAAATGGTGGGTCCACATTCCCGTATGATAACAATCCAGGAAGGAATATAGCTACTATCCCCCTTTAGAAGAGTCGCCTGTGCTCCAGCCCACCAAAGTCCTATCCTACCCATAAATTCAGGTTAATTCCACTTTGTTTCCTGCTTAGTTTCCATAAGCATTTGACTTTGAAGTTCCCTTCATTACACAAAGAAAAAAGTTACGGATTTGACTAAAACGTCTATAAAGGAAGGAAAAACTCAAACCCTAGCCAACCAAGAAATAACAGGGAAACAAACCAGAGCAAAAACACTAGCAGGGATCACTGACATATTTAACTCTAGAACTAGGACTAAAGCATATGTGGGAATTAGGGTGAAAAAACAATATAAATGTTATAATATTTATACATTATTAGAGTACATAACTAAAAAGTGGAAGTAGAAAAAAATAGAGTATGTTAACTGATAAGGAAAAGAGACTATTATTTAAATAAAATAGCAGAAGTGAAAGCTGACAAAAAACAATAGCAAATGTTATCCGCCAGATTAATATCAATGTGACTGTGACTATCCCTTAACGATCCACTGTACCCAGTCCTTATCACTTGGATCAAGACTTGCATTCTTTAAGATCACACTGTCCAACACAAGTCATTCCACATTAAAGCAAAAGTTCTTCAAATATTAACATCTGATTTAAAAATCAAATGATCACTTTATAAAAATCAACTTTTTGTTTGTTAACATATAATGGTTACTCTCTCACATAAATGAACTGCTATATAATACAATCAACTAGACAGTCCTTAAAAAAGAAAATTGACTACCAGTCAAAAACTCAATAAACTACTCCAAGCAGCACACCTTAAATCAAAGATATAAGAACTAAAAATTGGAACATGGCTCACAATCCTTTACCTACACTACAAATGGAAAAATCAGTAGTTACTACAATAGCAATAAGCATAATAGATTTCACTATTTAAAACAAAAGGATTAAGCATCGTAAACAAGGCCAAGATAACCTATTAAACAAAACAGGTAATAACGAAAAATTTAAATTAAGTCTCAAGCAATAAATAAAATATATAAAATGTTTATAGCCACAAAAAAAGAAAAATATTCTATTTACATGCCTAAATATATTAATAGGTATAGAGAATAGGATGCTCCCCCCACAAAAAGCCATAGAAACCAAACCAACCAAAAATTTAAAAGATGAGAAATAGGGAAGAAAATACTATGTTATAAGAAACAAAAAACACCACTTTCTGATCATGATACATTTTTTAATTCATAAGATACTATATATCTTTAGAACAGCATTTCTCTTAGGATAAAAGACCTAGACATCTTTTTAAGTTAAGAGGGAAAAAAATCATGGAAGAAGAGAAAATTTCAAGCTGAGAGGGGCACTGAAAGAAATGAAATCAAGGATGGAGGGAAAGGAGATAAAGAAATGGGAGGACGGAGAAACAGGAAGGAGTAAGAGGGGAAGGAGAGTGAAAGGAGGGGAGAAAGAGAACAAAGTTTTAAACTAGCCTATATATATTTTTTTAGAGAATATTACCTTCTTGAAGACCAGGATGTATCACTTGCTTGTGCCTCAAGGCCTTCAAATCTTCTATCAATTCCTTTTCCAACTGGGAAATTCTTGCTCTGCAACCTACTCAGAAAACAATGATGAAGTAGGCTAGCATGTACTACAGAAAAATGAACGTTGCATCTTTTACTTCTAGAGCCAAACCCCAAATATCTCTCTGTTTTTATATCATTATATAATACCTGGGTCATTTGTGGTTGATGCCTGAAGACTAGAGGGTTCTTCTGTTGTCGCATCAACTGCATGAATGTCTAGAGCTTCCTGTATTTAAACAAAATGTAGCACACATCACTTATAAAAGTTTAACCAGAAGCATTTTTTCTCTTTAATACTTTTTGACAGTTTCTAAACGTTCTACATTAACATCACTTTAATAATCAGAAGTATACAAAGAAAGCAAAAAAATCTGAACATAACTCAGCTAAAGGTCTAAAACTATATGCTAATTTGGATAAAGATTTTTTTAAAGCCCAGGTGAAGACAGCTTATTCACCAATTAACTAGGAAGGCAGGAAAGACCAGGTAGAAAGAATTCAACCTCAGCGTAGCCAATTTAGAACTACAGACTAGGGTTCTATAAAAACCAAAACAAAAAAAAATCTAGTTAAAGAGGTAGAATAAAATAAAGAAACAACTGATGCGTAAGACAGTATAATTAGTAAGACCATTAATATTTGCTTCTCCAATGGCACTCTGCTATTGCCAATATAAATCAGGGGATGGAGTGTCCCAAAAAAGTTAATAAACTTCATATACAAGGGGGACCAAAGAAGAAAAAAAAAAGCAATTTATTTATAAAAAATTGTGTATTCATTCCTGCATGTTTAAACTTCAGTCACCTTCAAAGTATTCTCCATTTGATGCAATACACCTATTGAGACTTTTCCCCACTGCTCAAAACAGTGTTTGAACTCATCAATTTTGATGCCTTTTAGTGCTTCTGCCGTTTTTTTGTTTCACCTCTTCCACCTCAGCAAAACGTTTCCCTTTGACAACTTTTTTTCATCCAGGGAAACCAAAAAAAAACGGAGTTGTTCAGGGCAAGACTGGGTGAATAGGAAGAGTGGAGCATGGAGGTCATGCTGTTTTTGGTCAAAACTGCTTAATGTCCCTGGCTGGTGTGGCTCAGTGGATTGAGTGCCAGACTGCGAAGCAAGGGGCCACCGGTTCAATTCCCAGTCAGGGCACATGCCTGGGTTGCGGGCCAGGTCCCCAGTTGGGGACGTGTGAGAGGCAACCACACAGTGATGTTTCTTTCACTCTTTTTCTCCCTCCCTTCCCCTCTCTCTAAAAATAAATAAATAAAATCTTTAAAAAAAAAAAAGAAAAGAAAAAAAGAAAACTGCTGAACACTCAGGTGGTGTAGGCAGATGCACTTGCAAATCACCTATCATGAAATGGGCAAACACATTTAAAGAATCTTCAAAAAAATTTCACTGAAGCAGAATGCAGCCTCTCACACAATGCCAGCTGGTACAGTGATAGAAGAGATGGGTTCCTAGAACACTCATCTAGTGGAGGAAGCATGTAGTACAAGGGGCACCCTCCAGAAGATAATTCCGTTTCTTCTTGGGGGAAGATGTCCCTTCTTGTACTTACGCCTTTTTAAAGTCCATAATAAAAATTCCAGTAAGATTTGAAGATTTTAAAAATTCCAGCTACACATAACAAAAACCATGAACTAAGATCAAGCTGACATAAATTTTTAAGTGCGTTAAAACAAAATATCTTAAGAGATGCCTACTAACTAAACCAAACATTTTGGAAACAGCTTCTGACACAAGCCCTTACATTATCGATGCATTCACAAAAACTAGACTCTAAGTTGATTACTGGCCAGGTTGAACTGAATTATACAATTCAAAAATAAATATTTTGCCTTTGAAAGAATGCTGAAATGACAACTTACCTTCGATTCAAAGGAAACAAAAAGAACACCATCCACGTCTTCCAGATCAGGCTTCACATCTGGAAAGGTACTCCCAGGGCCCATTGGAATACTCTTTGTAGAAGTTAAAGATTTTCCTGTATTTTTAGGTGGTCGCCCTGCTTTAGAGAGTTTCAATTTTCGTGGCCTTCCTCTTTTTCCAGTGACATTTGGAGGAACATTATGATTAGGATTCACAGTCTTGGGAGCTGTTGAAATCTTGAGCATAGTTGTTTTCCTTCTGCCCAAGTCCTCTTTTCCTAAAAATGAATCCCCAGCTAAACTCTTTGAATTGTCAGGTATTCTTCCTGTATTCATGCTGTCAGAAATATCAGGAAATTTCCACTGAGGCTCTTTAAGTGAAGAACATTTTTGTGCCACTCCAAGATCTGGTGAATGTTTTCCAAGACCATTTTCTGATTCCTTGCCTAAGCAGAAACCAGTCTCATTGGAATTTTCAATGTACGTAGGCAAATAGTCTAATTCTGTCAACAAGGAGGCTTTATCCTTCCGAGATAGAGAAAGCATGTTATCAGGGAGCTCGGAAATTTTCACTGTGCTTTTGGTAACAGCACAGGGCTCCAGATAGACTACTGGCATCTTTCCAGCATCTAATTTGAACATTTTAGCTTTAGCAACACCTGATGGGCTATTTGGTAGCCATTTAGAAGATGGATGGTCAGCTTCTAGGCTATCAACTTTATTGTGCCTCTTCAGTTGTTTCTCTAGTATAGGATCATCATCACTGTTTGAGTATACATCTGTTTCCTCATCTGTTTCTTCCTGTTTCACAGTGACCCCTTCTGGAAACTCACCAAGTTCATAATCGTAATCATCTAAAGGTTCCTCTTTAATGACAACATTGAAGTTTCCATTTGGGTCTAATGGTGATGCTACATGGGAACCGTCTTCAAAATTGTTGGCAACAAGTCTGGAGAGACAGGGTAGAGATGCTTAGTTAAAAGGAGACCTTTCCCTAAATAAGATTCAGGAGGGGGAATAAAAGGTTTTTCAAAACCAAGTGACATATCAGGTTTCATGAGCCATTCCTCAAGAAACACTCTGTGTAACAAGGATCTCGAAAACAGTTTATCAATATCACACTTTTATATCTTCTGTCAAACTCTCACAAAAATATATATAAAATAGTAAGTTTTAATAAGTGACCCTCTTATCACTAACTCAAGAAAAGTTATAACACTTATTTTCCTAATAGTATTTTTCAAATAAACTCAGTATTTTTTTTTAAGATTTTTTTTCCCCCAAGACAGGGGAAAGGAGGGAGAAAGAGTGGGAGAGAAACATTAATCTGTGAGACAAACATTGCTCTGTTGCCTCTTCCACATCACCAACTGGGGACCTGGCCTGCAACCCAAGCATGTGCCCCGACAAGGAATCGAACCAGCAATCTTTTGGTTCACAGGCCAGCGTTTAATACACTGTACCACAGCAGCCAGGGCAAATGAACTCAATTTAAAAGTGAACTGGCAACAATAAAAAAAAAAGAAAGAAAGAAAAAAGTCAACTGACACTGAAGCAAAAAACTCAAGATATCTACAGAGGGATTACTGCCAATAAAAGCAAACAAATGTCAACTGTAATTAAGAATTACAATAAACATCAGGTAGGGCCTTTTGAAACTGCCTGCTTGACTTTCCCGTTTTCAAAAAAATAAGAGAAAATTTATATAATATAAAATATAATACTTTCACCACTTAAGAAAGTACAATCCAGTAGTTTTTTAGTATATTCACAATGTTGTGAGGTTGGTTTTTCAACTTTAACACTGAAAAACTCACAGTTTTAAGAATCTAACATTAATTCTCCCAAAATAAAAAGGCAGGGTAGTTGAAGGTGAGTACATATGACACAGGTAGATTCAGTGTTTATAATTCTTCAAAAAATAATCATTTGTTTAGTTTCCCCCGCCTCCAAATTAACCACTGAAAGCATATCAACTGTCCCAATGTATCTTAAGGACGTGTTAGAACTATTCACTAACCAATTAAAGCCACTGTCTTTGTAAAACTTGTGTTTCTCTCAAATATGTACATGCAACTATTAAATTAAATCACTGCATAGTCACTTGTTCCCTGTACAACTTACTTAAGATCTTGACCTGACCTGAAAAATCCTTCACTGGAGGACTTCTGCTTCCAGTTATAATGCTGAAGATCACACCTTGGCTGGGTAGCTCGGTTGGTTGGAGCATTGTCCCATACGCTAAAAAGGTGGCGGGTTCAATCCCTGGTCAGAGCGCATACCTAGGTTCAAGTTCGATCCCCAGTTAGGGTGTGTACCGGGAGGCAACCCATCAATGTTTCTCTCTCACATCAATGTTCCTCTCTCACATCAATGTTCCTATTTCTCTCTCTCTCAAAAAATCAATGAAAACATATCCTCAGGTGAGGATTAAAAAAAAAAAAAAAAAATGAAGATCACAAAGGCCATCACTTCCGCTGAAACAATGAGCACACACTACATAAAATAAAAAACCAATTTTTCTTTAAAGCCATTGAAAACCTGGACACAAATAAGTCTAAATGAACTGAATTCCAAAAGGAACCAGCCCTCTCTGAGACAGATTACTACTGCTTTCAACCCTCAGTAGCATTTACATTGCCTGAAGCACAAGAGAACAGAGAAAAAAGTAGCTAAAAGCAAAGGATCTTTGCTGAGATACAAGGAAACCAGTCAAACTTTCAATGTCTGAATACGAATAGACTAGATTCTGAAAGACCCCAAACAGAAAACTTGTCCTCACTTCCACCAATTATCCTCCCAAGGGACTTCTGCAGAATAAGCAAGAATGATACAGCAGGGCTGGACTAAATACAGAGAACTTGTAGTGCCCCAACGCTTGGATCCCAAGTCTGATCCCACCCTTAAAAATCTGAAATGTGAAGTGAGCTGAAATTTACTTAGGTAAATCACCTAAACTGAAAAATAGAAGGAGGGGAAAAAGGTGTGTCAGGGACCTGTAGCACAACAAATGATCTAACACACTAGTAATTACACTTCCAAAAAGGCAGGAGAAAGGACTACTTGAAGAGAAAATTAACCCATATTCCAAAAGTGAAAGACCTTTTTTTAACCCATAGATTCAAGAAGTTAGACAAATGCCAAGGATAACAAATACAAAGAAAGTCATAACTAGGGAATAAAGGTCAGGCTGCTGAAAACTAAAGATCCAGAGAAAAACTTTATAAGCAGCAGGGGGAAAAAACATGTTACACTGTAGGAACAGCAATGAGAACAGCCCTGGCCAGGTAGCTCAATTGGTTACAGCATCATCCCCATACATCAAGGTTGTAGGTTCAGTCCCTGGTCAGGGTAAATACAAGCAGCAACTAATGAATGCATAAATAAGTGGAATAACAAATTGATGTTTCTCTGCATCCCTTTCTACCTCTGTCTGTCTCTTTCTCTCTCTAAAAATCAATATATGTAAAAAGTTTTAAAAAATGAGAACAGATTGACTACTCATTGTAATGAGGCCAAAAGACAATGGAATGATACTCATCATAAAGTACTGAAAAAGCCAACTTAGCCCTGGCTGGCATGGCTCAGTGGATTGAGTGCCAGCCTATGAAATGAAAGGTCTACAGTCTGATTCTGGTCAGGGTACATGCCTGGGTTGTAGACCAGGTCCCATGTTGCAGGCATGTTAAGAGGAGCAACTGATGCTTCCCTCACACATCAATGTTTCCCTCCCTCGCTCTCTCCCTCCCCCCCATTCTGTCTAAAATTAAATAAATAAATTTTTAATGATGTTATTAAAAAAGTCAACTTAAATGTTCTAGGTCTAGCAAAAAAGCAGCCTTTAAAGCTGAGGACATTTTCAGACAACTGAGAGAACTCAAGAATGTACAAGAAACACTACCTCCTAAGATCAGAAACAAAACAAGAATGTTAGTGCTCACCATTTCTACTCAATTATACAGAAGGTTCTATGAAGGTGATCAGGCAAGAAACATAATTAAAAGATGTCCAGAAATAATAATTAAAAGATGTCCTTAAAAAACTACTGGTATAAATGAGTTTGGCAAGATTACAGGTTCCAAGTTTAATACACACACACACACACACACACACACACACAAATTGTATTTCTAGACAGTAGGCATAAACGTCAAAAATGAAATCAACAAAGTAATTCCATTTGCAAGAATAAAATACTTATGAATAAACTGAACCAAAGAAGTGTAAGACTTGTATACAAAATATTGCTGAAAGATATTAAAGACAACTCTTTAAAAATATTCCATGTTTACATACTGGAACACTTAATACTGGTTAAGACAGTAATACTCCCTGAAAGTGATCTGCAGATTCAACACAATCTGTCAAAACTCACCTGGGATTTTTGTGGAAAATAACAAACTGATCCTACAATTAATATGGAAATGCAAGAGATGCCAAAATAGCCACCCAAAAATCTCAAAAAATAAGTAGTTCTGTGAGGACTCAGACTTCTCTATTTCGAAAGTTACTACAAAGCGCCCTGGCTGGTGTGGCTCATTCAGTGGAATGAGCGCTGGCCTGCGAACCAAAGGGTCATGGGTTCGATTTCCAGTCAGGGCACATGCCTGGGTTGTGGGCCAGGTCCGCAGCAGCGGGTGCATAGTGGCAACCACGCATTAAAGTTTCTCTGCCTCTCTCTCTCCCTACATTCCCCTCTGTCTAAAAATAAAATAAAATCTTTTTTTTAAAGTTACTACATAGCTACAGTAATCAAAAATGTTATACTGGTGCCCTGGCTGGTGTGATTCAGTGGACTGAGTACCAGCCTGTGAACTTGGGGGTCACTGGTTTAATTCCCAGTCAAGGGCACATGCCTGGGTTGCAGGCAGGGTCCCTGAGGGTGGGTGTGCAAGGGGCAATCACACATTGATATTTCCCTCCCTCTCTTGCTCCCTCCCTTCCCCTCTCTTTGAAAATAAATATATAAAATCCTTTTTTTAAATAGTTATACTGACTTAAGGCTAAACATGCAGATCAACTGAACAGTATTCAGAGCCCAGTAATAAAAAGCCCACATTTATATCTATTGATTTTTCTTTTCTTAAATATATTTTATTATGCTATTACAGTTGTCCCAATTTTTCCCACTTTGCTCCCCTCCACCCCAGTACCCCCCACGCCCAATTCATATCCATGGGTCATACACTTAAGTTCTTTGGCTATTCCATTTCTTATAATGTTAACATCCCCCGTCTGTTCTGTACCTACCAATATGTACTTCTTAATCCCTGCCCCCTCTTCTTCTCCTCTCCCTTCAAATGAGAACCCTCCAAATGATCTCTATACCTATGACTGTTTCTGCTGTTTGCTTAGTTTGTTTTTCAGATTCAATTGTTGATGGATGTGAACTTATTGCCATTTTAATGTTCATAGTTTTGATCTTCTCTTTCTTAAATAAATCTCTTTAACATTTCATACAATAATGGCTTTATGAACTCCTTTAGCTTTACTTTGTCTGAGAAGTACTTACCTGCCCTTCGATTCTAAATGATAGCTTTGCTGGATAGAGTAATCTAGGTTGTAGGTCCTTGCTTTCCATCACTTTGAATACTTCTTGCCAGTCCCTTCTAGCCTGCAAAGTTTCTTTTGAGAAACTAGCTGACAGTCTTATGGGAACTCCTTTGTAGGTAATTTGTAGGTAGAGAACTCCTGCTTTTCTCTTGCTGCTTTTAAGACTCTCTCTTTATCTCTAACTTTTGGCATTTTAATTATGATGTGTCTTAGTATGGGCCTCATTGTGTCCATCTTGTTTGGGACTCTCTGTGTTTCCTGGACTTGCATGTCTATTTCCTACACCAGATTAGGAGTTTTCTTTATTTTTTCAGTTTAGTTTTTAATTTTTTGCCCTTTGCTCATTCCAGCCACCCCTATGATTCGAATGTTGGTGCATCTGAAGTTGTCCCAGAGGCTTCCTTAGCCTATCTTTTTGTTTTTTTCCTTCTTGCTCTTCTGATTGAATGTTTTTTTTCTTCCTATGTTTCAAATCATTGATTTGATTCTCAGCTTCATCTACTCCACTGTTGATTCCCTGTAAATTTTTATTTCATTTACCGTAACCTTCATTTCTGCCTGGGTCTTTTTTTATGCTGTTGAAGTACTGAATGAGTTTCTTGAGCACCCTAATGACCAGTGTTTTGAGCTCTGTGTCTGATGGACTGCTTACTCCATTTGGTTTAGTTCTTTTTCTGGAGTTTTCTTCTGTTCTTTCATTTGGGCCATAGTCCTTTGTCTCATTTTGGCAGCCTCACCATGTTTGTTTCTGTGTATGAGGTAGAGCTGCCCTAGTATCATGTCCTATTGTAAAGAAGCACACCAGTAAATTGGATAGGGCAGAGCCTTAGGTAACTGCCAAGAAGGGGCAACCCCTTTGAACCAGATTGATGAAGTCTCTGATACGGTGTCACCGCTCTGTGGCTCTGTGTGGAGGAGGGCTCAGAAAGGGGACAATGTCAATGCCTGGCCTCTGGAGTTTTGTCCAGGAGGAAGCTGTCCTCCAGCACTCACCCTGATGCCAGATGCCTGTTTCTCCATATATGCTACTGATGCCCTATAGCTGCTACCCCTGGGCTGGAGCCCAGAGGAAATGAGCCTACATAAGTCCTAATACCAATGCGCTCCTTTAAGAAACACTTGAGAATCCTGTGGTTTCTCCCACCATCCCAACCCCCACTGATTTTTACAGCCAGAAGTTATGGGGACGTATCTTCTTGGCACAGGAACCCTGGGCTGAGCCTGTTGTGGGGCTGTGATCCCTAGCTCCAAAGGTATCCCTCCCAATTTTTACCCACAGCATATGGGTGTGGGGCCACCTGTGATCCCTGTCTCTGCACATCTCCACATCTCCACCCCCTCCTACCCATCTAGATGAACGTAACTTCTTTAATTCCTTGGTTGTTGGACTTCCATACAACTCTATTTTCTGACAATTCTGAATGACAATGTTTTGCAGTTTAGTTGTAATTTTTTCTGTGGTGTTTGAGGAGGCCAGCCATGTTTACCTACGCCTCCATCTTGATCGGCTCAGTTGATTTTCAACTGGCCAGACTGTGAAGACAATTCATTGGCTTATCACCACTCAAAACTGTTTCCACATAAAAACATGTACACAAATGTTCATGGCAACATTATCCAGAATAGCAAAGAAGTGGAAACAACTTTAATGTCTATCAACTGATGAAGGGATAAATAAAATGTGGTATTATCCACACAATACTACTGATACATGCTACAACATGGATGAACTTTCAAAACATTATGCTAAGTAAAAGAAACAAAGCACAAAAAAATTCACATGTAATTCCACTTATACAAAATGTCCAAAATACGCAAATCTAAAACAAAAAAGGAGACTGGTGGCTGTGTTATGACTGAGGTAAGGTTCAGAAGTGGCTGACAGAAAATGGGGAGAGACTAACTGACGGCACAGAGATTTTCTTTTTGGCAGGGGGTGATGTAAATGTCTTAAAAATAACGATGGCCATAGCTGTACAATTCTTTAAGTATACTAAAAACCACTAAAATATACACTTTTTAAAAAATTGTATTTATTTATTTTCAGAGAAAGGGGAAAGGAGGAAGAAAGAGGAGGGAAACACTCACAGGATTGAATCAGTTGCCTCTTGAACGCCCCAACCAGGGACCCAGCCCCCAACCCATGCATATGCCCCAACAGGGAATCAAACCAGCAACCTATTGGTTCGCAGGCCAGTGCTCAATCCACCGATCCATACCATCCAGGGCTGGAAATACACATTTTAAAGGATCAACTTTATGGCACTGAATTACATCTCGATTTTTTAAATCTTAAAAATAATACTAAAGGGAGGTTTTCATACTGATAGGAAATGAACCAATCTGAAAGTGAATCCAGGAAGAATAAATGAAAAGACCCAAGAAAAAAGTAAATACATGAATAAATATAAAAGACTGCTTTACTTATACTTCCTTAAATGACCACAGACTGTTGAAAATAAAATAATGTTTTGGGGGTTTACAACATATAAGGACATTATCTGTTCATAAATTGTTATATTAATTTAATTCTGAGAAATTTAAGAATGCATATTATATTCTCTATAACCATTTCTATGGATTGAATTGTGTCCCTCCCTAATCTGTACTTTGAAGCCCTACCCTATCTCCAATATGCCTATACACAGAGATAAGGTCTTGAGATAATTAAGCTTAAAGAGGATCTAAAAGGTGGGGGAATCTTCCCCCCTCCGTGAGAGCTGGCTCTCTGCATGCTAGGATGAGATCACGCAACAGAAAATGCTGACAAAACCACTTTCTTGGACTTTTTGGCCTCCAGAACTGTGAGAAAATAGAATTTTTGTTGTTTAAGCCACAGTACTTTTTTTTATCAACCTGAGCAGACTAATACTACAGCCACAAATGAAAGAAAGTGGAGGTGCAGCTAAAAAAGCCAACAGGCAATGAAAACAGAATTTTAAAAACTTAATTCAAATGAAAACAGAGAAGGATAATCAAAGAACAAATGAGAAAAACCAAAAATATCAAAATGCTTAAAACCCAGTCACATCAGTAATAATGTTAAATAAACAGAAGAGTTCAATTAACAGTCGAGATTTGAACAGTAGACAAAGAAAAAAGTCCCAACTGTAAGTTGTTTAAAAGAAAACACAATTTAATTTTAGAACAAAGATAGACGGAAAAGTAAAAGGAAAGATAAAACCATGCAAACAAAAAATCTGAAGAAAGCCACTGTGGCTCAATAATATCAGACCAAGTAGGCTTTAAAACAAGAGTTACCATCAGAGAAAATGGGGGCATTATGAAAATTTTATGGGCTCAATGTATCACAAAGACATAGCAATCCTAAATATATGTATCCCTTATCATATAGCTTCCCAATACTTGAAGCAAAAGTTTACAATACTGAAAAGAGAAACAGACAAATCCCCAACTATAGTGAGAGACTGCAACACACCTTTCTCAGTAACTGAAAGGACATTCAGACCAAAAAAAAATTCAATAAGGAGGTAGAAGAACTGAACAACAGTACTACCAATCAAACTTCCCTGTACGACTTCACAGAACACAAAACACTACATCTAGTAACTAACTGTACAACACATACATCATTTTCAAGTGTATGAAGTATTCATCAAAGCAGATATTATGCTAAGCAATAAAGTAATGTCATGGTAAATTTCTCCTTCAAAAGTTTTAAGTCACATGTTCTTTGACAACAACAGAATCAAACTACAAATCAATAACAAACATCAACACATTAAAATTTATAAATTTTACCTAAAGCAGTGCTCAAAGGGAATCTTATAGCTTTAAATAAAGATCTAAAACAAGTAATTCAGGGATTGATAAATTTTTTTGTAAAGAGCTAGACAGCAAATTAGGCTTTGAGATCCATGCAGTCTCTAGTGTACTTACTCCATTTAGTCACTGCAGCATAAAAGAAACCTTAAACAAACAAGTGAGCATAGCTGTGTCCAACAAATGGACACTGAAATTTGAATTTTACATAATTTTCACACATGACACAATATTATCATTCTTCAGTTTTTCCCAACTATTTAAAAATGTAAAAACTGTCCCGGCTTGTATGGCTCAGTGGATTGAATGCCAGCCTGCAAACCAAAGGGGTGACTGTTCGATCCCCAGTCAGAGCATATGCCTGGGTTTAGGCCAGGTTCCCAGTTAGGGGGGCATGAGAGGCAACCACACAAAGATGTTTCTCTCCCTCTTTCTCCTTCCCGTCCCCCTCTCTAAAAATAAATAAATAAGTCTTTTTTAAAAATACAAATAAAAATATAAAAACCACTCAGTGTGCAGGCCACACAAAGACACTGGGCTGGTTATGGTTCACAGGCTGGTTATCCTCCCCATCTTAGTCTACCCATCCCTGTTCTAAAATAGGCAAATTAAAGCAAAAACAAATAGAAATATCAACTTGGGGGGGCAGGGGGGATCAATGAACTAGAAAACAACAGAGAAATTGAATTTGTGATCTGAAACCTGCCAACAAAGAAAACTCCATGGTTTCCCTCATGAAGTCTATGAAACATATAATGAAAAAATACCAATCTTGCACAAACTCAGAAAATACATGAGAATACAACACTTTACAACTTGTTCTGTGAAGAAAGCATAACCCTAAGACCAATTTATCAAAAATAAAATAACCAACAAATATCCTTCACAAATTTCTGTGCAAAAATCCTTAATAAAATATTAGCAAATTTAATCCAACAGTATTTTTTAAAATGTTATCGTGACCAGGTTGTATTTAGGAATACAAGGCTGGTATAGCATTTCTAGCCCTCACCCCCACACCCCGTCCCTCCCACCACACCCCCCCAAAATCAATGTAACTATATTAACAAAACAAAGGAAGTAAAACATATCACCTCAATGTATACCAAAAAATCAAATGATAAAATTCAACATTCTTAAAAACACTCAGGAAATAAAGACAAGAAGATAAGTTTCTCAGTGTGATACAAGGAATTACAGAAAAAAAAAATTTAGAAACATTGAATGATATTCTATGAGATCAGGAGACATGAATGACCACTCTCAAAATGCAGTTTTAACTTATTACTCAAATAAGTCGAACTAGTGTAATAAAGCACGAGAGTAGGCATAAAGATTGTAAAGGAAGAAAATTAACTTTTGTTCTCAGATGACAATTGTATATGTAGAAAATCCAAAGGAATTAAAAACTAATAAGTGAATTTAACGAGGTCATCAGATACAAGATCAATATACAACAATCCACTGTATTTCTATATACCATAAGAAGTTGGAGGCTTATACTACCAGGTTCCAAGATTTATATCTACTGTCATCAAGACCATATGGTACTGACAAAAGAATACACAAATGGAACAAAATTTAATCCAATAAATAAAACGTGCACACACGGGGGGGGGGGGCGGGGGGGGCACGCGCTCCTGATTTTCCAACACACCAGGGTTTTTTAATGGAAAAGTCAAGTCTTTCCAATAAATGATACTAGAGCACCTCAATATCTGCATGGAAAAATAGGAATCCTCACATCCTCCCTTCACACCATACACAAAAACTAAGCCAAGATGGAATACAGGCTTCAATGTGAAAGCCAAAACAACTCCTCCCTTTGAAATATCTCAATTTACGAAAACAGCTATTTCTTTATCTGTTTTTTAAATAGGTTTATAGTATAAGTTACATAAGCAATTCAATGATTTCTAATTTATGGTTTTACAATCATCACAATGCAGTTTTCCTGTTTTATTTTTTTTTTTAATTCTCACCCCAAGGATATGTTTACTGATTTAAGAAAGAGGGGGAGGGGTAGAGGGAGGGGAGGAACCGTGGATGTGAAAGAAAAACAAGGGCTGGTTGCCTCCCCTACGTGCCCAGCCCACAATTTAGGTAATACACCCTGGCCAGCAACTTTTTTGGAGCCTGGGACCGCACTCCAACCAACTCATCCACCAGGCTAGGGCCCTTTCTCTGCTTTTAAAGGTAAATCAAAACAAGCTTCTTTTCCATTTTCCTATTGTCTCAGTTTTTATGTACCTTCATATATAAATGCCATTCTACCTCAACTAATTTAGAATCCACATTTAAGGATACTTGTCATTATCTTCACATTTCAATACATTAACTCCCAAAATGTAGGAGAAAATGTGTTATCTTATTTTCATTTAATTACACATCATGAATTTTGTTTGCAGTAACTGAGAACCTCATGAAGCTGATCTCATCTGCTAATGCATTAACTGTTTTCACATCTTCCTGAGGAATGAAACTGGGTAAGTTAGCAACATTCTCAGAAAGGATCTCTCCTTATCTTCCAACAAAAACTTTATGCATAATGCATGAAATTTTTGCCTTGGCAGAAAGATTTTGCAAACAATCTTCAAGTTTCACAGTTCTAGGAAGTCTTTATCCAAAAAAACTAGATGAAAGATTAAGTAAGAACATGAGCAAAACAATGACTTGTACACATCACTTAAAGCAAATTATTGGGGTTTTTTTGTTGGTTCTATGTAATCAGTAATCAATGCAACACATAAGACATATATCGGCTATTCTGAACCACAATTTAAAAGCTTAAGAGTGTTATGGATAAAGTCCTTTAATCAATATTTACAGTTGGCCCTTTATATTTAAGGGTTCTGCATCCAAGGATTCAACCAACAACAGATGGAAAATATGAGGGGGAAAGTTATTGTTGATGTGTACTATACAGTTAGGCCTACTGATGCTTGTGTCTGCAATAAACATGTACACACTTTTTTCCTTGTCGTTCCCTAAACAATACTGTAAAAATAATTACATAGCATTTACATTGTACTAGGTGCTAAAAGTAATCTCTAGAGATGATTTAAAGTGTACAGGGAAATTAGCATAGGTTATGTGCAAAAACTACACTGTTTTTTTTAACACGGGACTTGAGCATCTGCCGATTTTCTACTAGGTTGAGGGGCGTGGTTCCTGAGACCAATCCCCCTCAGATACTGAGGGATAACTACACTGAGTGTCCTCAATATACCAGACAAATTTTGATGGGCGCAGGGATTACAAAAAAAGCACAGTCCCTATACTCAAGGAATGTACAGACTAGTCCAGGAAATAAACAAGTAGACAACAGTTACTTAACAGATACTATGATAAAGATATGTACAGGTACTAAGGGTCATTAGAAGAACCTATAACGTAATACCTTCCATGAAACTGGTGCTCATTAAATTAACTGAAAAAAGAAATCCACTGGGAAAAGGGAATGTGGAGTGCAAAAAAACCTCTTGGATGGAGATTTGGCAGTTTCCGGTTCCATCACCCTCTTTCTTCTCAATGAGGTGGCGGACTGCGTTGGTTGTGGCGTCTGTGCGGCCTCCCCAGCAGACGCAGAGATGCAGATCTTTGTGAAGACCCTGACTGGCAAGACCATCACCCTTGAGGTTGAGCCCAGTGACACCACTGAGAATGTCAAAGCTAAAATCAAAAACAAGGAGGGCATCCCGCCTGACCAGCAGCGACTGATTTTTGCAGGCCAACAGCTGGAAGATGGCCGCACTCTCCTGAACTACATCATTCAGAAAGAGTCCACACTGCACTTGGTGCTTCATCTGCGTGGTGGCATCATCGAGCCCTCCCTCCGCCAGCTCGCCCAGAAGTACAACTGTGACAAGATGATCTGCCACAAATGTTATGCCCGCCTGCATCCCCGTGCTGTCAACTGCCACAAGAAGTGTGGCCACACCAACAACCTGCGCCCCAAGAAGGTTAAATAAGGCCCCTCCATCACCTCCTCTGGCCTATAGGGCAGTCTTCTGCCTAATCCCTGTGACCCTGGGGCCTCAATAAAGTTTCCCTTTCATTGACTGGAGCAGTAAAAAAACTCTTGGAAACTTAAACCTCATAACTGCAATAAAAATTTCAGTAAATTAGAAGCTAAATCAAATCTCATAAAAAGTAGAGCAAAAAGATAACAGAAAAGACTGATTTGTAAGATAATCAATCCAGGAGAAGGAATATCCAACTATAAGTAGTTCCGAAAGAGAGAGAACAAAAAGAAAAAAAAAATGGAAGAGTTAGAGTAGATTATTTTCTTACTGATATGCTTAAACAAAGTATAATTTCAAAGGCTTTCCAGAAGAGTACAAACACCTATAAGACATGTAGTAGAAGTCTGCTCAACCTAAGTTCCTCCAAAGAGTCTCTGAATTTCTTGACTGAAAAAACATAGCACAATGATGAGAAGAACCACACCAAGGCCCATCATTGTAAAATTTCATTGATATGAGAAATCAAAAAAAACTTAGTTTTTTTAAATAAAGTTATTTAGAAAGTCACACAGCTAGAAGTGAGAGACAGAAGGAATGGGCTCAGGAAACAAGTTACAAAGGAAAAAGAAAGGGCCCTTGGAGCTTAGGGGAGAGAAAGGTAAAGGTATAGTGTCGGGGGGGGATGTGGACGGAGAGGGGGAAGACACAGGCCTGCTCCCTGAAGAGAGAGTGCCAACAAAAGATCTTGAGAGCCTTCAAGTGACCAGAAATCAAAATGGCATCAAATTCTCAACAGGAAACTAGAACTCACAACATATTTTCAGCACAGAACTAACCAAATTATTTATAAAGTACAAGGACATAATTAAGCTGTTTTTCAATGCTTAAGAAGAAAATTAGGGGTTGAGAGGGGAGAAGCAAGGGACTATTGTTTTCATCAGACGTTATTTTATTTCAATATGCTAAAATTCTAGGTCTCATATGTCTTTTCTGCAGAAATTACCGAAAAAAGGACTTAACCGAAAGAAAAAAGAGACAGACACAAAGAAAGCTTAAGATAGAGAAAATGGAAGGACCTACATTAAAGTAAATGTAGAATTAGGACCATAGCAAAGTGAAGTCTCAAGAAGGCAGCTTTGTAGGGTCTCAGAGAACCAGTTAAAATTGGCAAAGGAGGATAAAAACCAACTGAAGACACTATACCGCAGTCAAAAAAATTTACTTCCTTAGGGTATGTCCCAAGTTCTGATGGTCCTTACGCTCAGGCAGAGAGAAGTCCTTCCAGGTTGCTGCTGGCTGCTCTCTCCCTGTGTGTCTAAGAGCCACATCCACCTTGTTTCCCTCACTCTTCCCCTCTGTGACTGAGACTCTGAAGTTTAATCTGGATCAACCCTGTGTGGAAGAGGCAGAGCTGCAGCAGCAGGAATAGCAGCATCAGGTCTGGCTCCAGAGCATCACAAGAGAAATACAACCTGGTACCTATCAGCAAGCCAGCCTCAGAGCACTATGACTACAAGGAAGAAGAGGATGTAGATCATGATGAGGACAGCGAAGAGGATGATAAAGATGATGAGGACATGTAGGACATCAACAAGATGAGTGACTAAAATTAGTATCCTGATGATGAAGTCAATGAGATGGACATGGAAGGCAACCAACATAATCAAAACCAGTGGATGATGTAGGCAGACAAGGCAGGGTGCCTCAGGGAGATTCAGGCCAACCCAACCTACCCTGTAACCGCTGCAGAACCAGCGAATCATCCCAGTGCCTAAAAACTCACCCTCAGGCACTTCCACAGCTACTGCCAGGACCTGGTCTCCTTGAAGAGTCCCAGGCCATCAGCCTGCCCTTGAATCCCCAGGAACTGAGCCTACCCTACCTTTCTGGCCAGCACCTCACCCCTTGGGTGCCAGGTGTAGTCTCTTTCTAACTCTGTTTAATAAAGACACAGGACTGATTTAAAAAAATTTCTTTAGGAATTTTTACTTTCTTGGATGAGTATATATGTATATATGGGTTAATGAACTGAAGGATTCCATATTATATTTTTTTAACTTAGTTTAACTGAAGAATTTGAGAAGAATTAGCACCAGGTATATAGAAAACCAAATATATATAAATTATATTAGACAACAATTAACTACTGAAAAAGTTATACAAGAAAATGTATTTATAGTATACTACTTGGATCAACAGTATGGAATGTTGATACCCTGTAACATTGAAAAATTTACTTTTATAACTATACTGACAAGAAGAGTAACAGCAGCTAAAAACTTTGATAATATGTAAAACTGGTAATTGATTCACATTAAGCATATGATTTATACAGAGGCAATTATCACAAGAAACAATTAAAAATGGAAAAACAAATTTCCTCTAGGGAAGAAAACTGGGGGCGAAAAGCAGCGTGAAGCAAAGGAGTACTATTTTTCATCATGTGGTTTTAAAACATCTCAAATTATGTATATTTACGTATTGTATAATAAAGAATTTGCCTGACCTTTCTCCAGAGTTCCTGGCAGAGCTTCTGAAACCACCGGAAATTGCTGAGTGACAGAAGTGTCTTTGTCATTCAAAAACCCATGGATCACAAGTAAGATTATGCTAATGAAGTGATTCACAGTAAACCCAGATATTGCTTGATGAAGGGGCTGGTATCTAGAAGACCAAGTCCATTATTAGATGATTTCGACTTAAAACAGCATAACCTCCTGGGAGGGGAGAGAGGGTGGAGACTGAGTTCAATCACCTGGCCAATGACTTAATCAATCAAACATACTTAATAGGACCCCAACTAAACTCTGGACACCAAAACTCAATGGAGCTTCCTGGTCTGGTGAATACATCAATATGCCAGGAGAGTAACATGCTATATATGTCTCCTGGGGAAAGGGCATAGAAGCTCTACATTTGAGACCTTCCTGACCTTGCCCTATATCTCTCTTCATTTGGCTGGTCCTAAATCTGTATTCTTTATAATAAAACTGTTCTAAATATAGTGCTTTCCTGAGTTCTATTATTCATTTTAGTGAATTAGTGAACCTGAGGTAGTCCAGGAGAAATCCTGTATTTGTAGCCATTGGTCAGAAGTCCAGGTAGGTTGGGGACCCCACTTGCGACTGGCTTCTGAAGAAGTATTCTTCTCAGAGACCTTGACTTTAAATCTGTGGAGTCTGACACACTCTGGGGTTGTTAGTGTCAGAAATGAAATAAGAGTACTATATCGGTTGGGGTTCAAATAGAATAGTACTATTTTTACTTACAATTTTTTTTTTTTTTTACATTTAAGGCAATAGAAAGACTTGAAAGAATTAAACAGAGTAGTAACGGGGTCCAACTTCCATTTAAAAAATTAAAAGCTTGCCCTTAGTGGGTGGCTCAGTTGGTTGGAGCATCCTCCTATATACCAAAAAAAGGTTGCCGGTTCGATTCTTTGTCACAGCACATACCTAGGTTTCAGGTTCGATCCCAGGTCAGGACACATACAGGAGAAAAACTGATGTTTTTCTCTCTCAGATGCGCACACGTGCTCTCTCTCTCTACCCCACCCCCCTTCCTCTCTCTAAAATAAATAAAAAAGCATATTCCTGCCCTGGCTGGTGTGGCTCAGTGGATTGAGCACCGGCCTGGGAACCAAAGAGCTGCCGGTTCAATTCCCAGTCAGAGCACACTGTCTGTGTTGCAGGCCAGGTCCCCAGTAGGGGGCGCACAAGAGGCAACCACACATTGATGTTTCTCTCCCTGTCTTTCTCCCTCCCTTCCCATATATAAAAATAAAATCTTTAAAACATGAAAATAAAAATAAAAAGCATATCCTCAGGTAAGGATTAAAAATAAAAAATGTAAAGCTTCCCAAAGGGGAAAACAGAAGAAAAGAACATTGCAACTATCTACATGAATAATAAATTGGATATAATCAAGAAACAAACTAATAAGTACATCAAAGTAGGTAAGAACCAACAATTAATTTTAGGAAAAAAGGCTTCATGGATGGGTGTGGCAAAAAAAAAGCCTTAACAGTGGTGGAGTGAATAAGGGTAGGACCATAGGTGGACTCTAAAAGTGAGGCAGTTACTATTACAAAGTTATACTAATTAAAATAATGTGGTTTTGGTCAAAGGATAGACAAACTGATCAGGGAGAAAAAAAAAATACTAGGGAGGACACAAAAAAACAAACAAAACAGGAATTATCGAAAATGGTGGACAGGAAGGCGGGAGAGAGATGTCTGAGAAGCCACAGCGAACTGGAGCCTCCAGAGTAATAGAAGGGAAAGTTCCAGTTGCAGTGCTGAAAAGTGATCAGCTGAAGAAGCAGCTGCAGACCTCCCAACAAAGCCTACAAAGGTCTCCAAGTTTGATTTGCCATAGGTAGTCAGACGACAAAGAAAGCCTCAGCCATATCCATCAAACTTGGATCAAGTAAACCTAAAGAAACTGTTCCGACTCTTGCTCCAAAAACCCTTTCAGTAGCAGCAGCTTTTAATGAAGATGAAGATAGTGAACCAGAGGAAATGCCTCCAGAAGCAAAGATGAGGATGAAGAATATTGGAAGGGATACACCAACATCAGCAGAACAAAACTCCTTTAATAAAGGAAAGCATGGGTTTTCTGATAACCAGAAGCTATGGAAGTGAAATATAAAATCTCATCTTGGAAA
Source organism: Pteronotus mesoamericanus (assembly GCF_021234165.1). Taxonomy (NCBI): domain Eukaryota; kingdom Metazoa; phylum Chordata; class Mammalia; order Chiroptera; family Mormoopidae; genus Pteronotus; species Pteronotus mesoamericanus. The sequence continues at coordinate 23,024,860 of NW_026555065.1, forward strand.
TGTCCATGACCAAGACAATTAAATGATATGTTTTGAAACTGGGATGTGGGGTGGGTGTAAAGTTAAAAGGAATAGTTTCCTTTTTAAAGAATGGTATAAGACTTTGAAGCCGCCTTTTTTTAAAAGATTGAATGGTACACTAATGAGAATTTGAAATTAGATGTAACTTATGTTTTATATACAGATTTCAAGACATTTGCTAATTTTGTAGTTTCATATGATTACTTTCCAAAGGTTATAGATAATTTTTTAAAAATCAGAAATGGTACCTTTCTAAGAATTACATACTTTTTAGACACAACTATTAGCACATTAAGAGGGAAGCAAAAAGTAATTATCTGTTTAAACTGCAAGTAATTACTCTCTAACTTAACTCCCTTATTAACCTAAACTTTCTGGCTCCCAGGAACAGCCTTATAGAGAGGGAATATTTTATTGGGAGGAAAATGTTACTGGAATATTGACTGAAAATAAATTAATAAAATTAAAATACTGCTTTTTTTCTAATGGGCTTTTTTTTTTGTTTCAAGTCATATACTAGATATCACACTGCTGTCAATGGATACAGAAGCTTAGCTCTTTAAAAATTTCTTTTAATTTTATGTAAACCGTTGAGTATTCAATATAGCCCACTTCACCTTAATGGGGCTTGCCTGCCTTTGTTAGTCTTCAAAGAAACAACATTTGCTACCAAAGGAAATTAGTATTTTGAATGTGCTTCTCTTGGTTTTTGTTACTTGCTTAGCTTCTGTACGCATTCCCACCAGATATGAGGCGTCATAAGCAGTTCTTTCTTTTAAAATACAAACCACCACCAAAAATTTTAAATGTACAGAATACTTAAATATTTGGCTGTTATTTTTTAAAAAGTAACAAATAGCATAAAAGCAACGTTGTATGAAGATTGAAAATGAGAAAGATGCACTTTCTGTAACTTTGTCAAAACACTTAAGTTAATGTGAAATCCAATTTGATTTGTACTTACTACAGGAATTCTTATTTAATACAATACAATGGTTTGTGTTAAGTGTGTACATATTAACCAATGGCCTATCAAAAGCACATTTTAGATATTGAAAAAAAGCAAAGAAAATGCATCTTTAAACAGTTTATGGAATCTTTGACCACATATATTTGGTAGAGCTATGTGTTGTAGGGTTTGTTTGTTGGGTTTTTTTGCATTTTTGTATTGTATATGAATTATTTTTTAATGTGATGATTAAACACATCATTAAAGGCATAATCATAGGTAAAAGAAAAATGCAGTATAATGATTTTCTTGAAAATTTCTACAATGTTAAATTTGCAGGCAGCTTCAGACTGTCTTAGTGGTGGTAACTACTCACTCAGCCCTTTTAAAAGGTAGTAACTCCAGAGAAGCAACCTGTGTATATTCCTAACACTTTGTTCACTTTCATTCATTAGAGTAAGCCCCAAATAAAACAATGGGAATGTATATAGAACTATTCTTAATTACTTGATTTAATGGTATCAAGATACATGAATTTAACGTGCTTTAATGTAGGCACACTTTTTATTTTTGTCTATTTCACTGTTTATGTTAAAATAGCATCCCTCTTTGCATATTTGTTTCATTACTCAAACGAAATATTAACCTATGGTCAAGATGGGAGAGAGAAATGACTGAGATGAGTGTCTTTACTACAATACCAATAAATCTGTCAAACTCAAAAAAAAACAAAACAGGAATTATCTTCTTTCTGCTGGGCAGGTCCCTTGTACTACAGGCTTCCCCCATTACATCAGTGTTCTAAAGAACCCATCTGTATCAGTGTACCAGATGGCGTTGTTGTGAGAGGCTGCTCAGCTTCAGTGAATTTTTTTTTGAAGACTAAGAGCATTTGCCCATTTCATGATGGGTAATTTACTACAGCACCTGCTGCTCACACCACACTGAGAGTTCAGCAGTTTTTCACGAAAAACAGCATGACCCCCCCATGCCCCACCCTCCCTATTTACCCAATCACACCCAAAAAGACTTTTTTATTGTTTCCCTGGATGAAAGGAGTCTTCAAAAATAATGTTTTGCCAATATGGAAGAGGTGAAACCAAGAACGTTAGAGGTACTAAAAGGCATCAAAACCAGTGAATTCAAAAACTGTTCTGAACAGTGGAAAAAAGTGTCAATAGGTGTATTGCATTACATGGAGAATACTTTGAAGGTGAGTGACGTTTAAACATGTAAGAATACACAATTTTTTATAAATAAATCTGGGGGGTTTTTTGGATCCCCCCTACACTGTATCCAAGAACACACCTTCACATACATGATCACCACAACAGTCCCAATGATCAAAGTATATTAAAAAGTGAACTTTACTAATCATTAGAAAAATGCAAATTAAAACTATGATGCTCCTTCTTTGACCACTTCCATTCAACACAGTACTAAAAGTTACAGCTAAAACAATTAGGCAAGAAAAAGAAATAAAATGCATTCAAATGGGGGGGGAGGAATAAAACTATCTCTATTCATGGATGACATGAACGCATGTGCAGAAAACTAAAGAATACATACATACACACCCCCCACCCCATCAGTAAATAAATACACCAAAGCTGCAGGATACAAAATCAGCATAGAAGAATCAGCTCTATTTTATATACTTAGCAATATACAATATAAAATAGCAATTCCCTTTTCAAAAAGAGAATTAAGAAAACCATTCAATTTACAATAGCACAAAAAGAAATAAAATACATGAAAATAAATTTTTCCATGGAGACAAGAGACTTTTAAATTAAAACTACACAGTATTACTGAAAGAAATTAAAGACCTAAAAAAATGGAAAGATATCCCATATTCATGGATTGGAAAAATAATATTGTTATGGTAAGAATACTACCCAAAGTAATATACGGATTCAGTGTACTCCTTATCAAAATCCCAATGGTGCTTTTTGCACAAGTAGAAAAACTGATACCAAAATTCATATGGAATTTCAAGGGATCCCAGCTAACCAAACAATCTTGAAAAATCAGAAGAAAGTTGGCGACTCACATTTCTCAATTTCAAAACTTACTATAAAGCTACAGTAATCAAAACACTGTGTTACCAGCTTAAGAACAGACATACAGACCAAATGGAATAGAGAGTCCAGATAAAAACCATCAAATATATGGTTAACTGATTTTTGACAAGAGTGCCAAGACCATTTATTTAATAGAAAAAGGATAGTTTTTTTGGACAAATGATGCTGGGAAAACTTTATATACATATGCAAAAGAGTAAAACTGAAGCCTTACAACATACTTAATATATTCAAAATGGATCAAAGAAGTACATTTCAAGGCTAATACAGAACTCTAGTAGATAATACAGGGAAAGCTTTATAATCTTGGATTTGGTAATGGTTCCTTAAAGGAAGACACCAAAAGCACAAGCAACAGAAGAAAACGTTTTAAGTTATATTTCATCAAAATTAAAAACTTGTTTTTGTTCAATAAAGGACACTATCATCACAGTCAACTCAAAAGAATGGAAGAAAATACTTTCAAATCATTTTTTAATAATGAATATCCAGAACATATGAAGAACTCTCATAACTCAGGAAAGAAAAGTTTTAATGTGCGAAGGATGTGAGTAGTCATTTTTCCAAAGAAAATATACAAATGACCAATAAATGCATAAAACGATGTGCAACACCACAAATCACTAAGAAACTACAAATCAAAACCACACTGATAACCACTTCATACACATTAGATGGCTTTATTCATACCTGCCAAAACCTAGAAGCAAGTAAGATATCCTTCAGTAGGTGAACAGATAAACCAGCTGGTACATCAAACAATGGAATATTATTAGCACTAAAAAGAAATGTGCTATCAAGCCATGAAAAGAGATGACAAAACCTTAAATATATATTACTAAATGAATGAAGCCAATGTAAAAAGCCTACATACTGTATGACTCCAAGTGTATGACATTTTGGACAAGGCAAAGCAATGGAGACAATAAAAAGATCAACGGTTGCCAAGGTTGGCCGGGGGAGTGGGGGGCGCGGTGCAGGATGGCAGAAAGGAGAATTAACAGGTGGAGAACAGAGGACTTTTAGGGCAATGCAAAATATCTGCATGGTGTGTTATGTATGTATGGCGGATACATATCATTATACATTTGTCCAAACCCACAGAATGTACGATACAAAGATTAAAACCTAATGTAATCTATGGACTTTGGGTGATTATAATGTGTAAATGGAGGTTCATCAATTGTAACAAATGTACCACTCTGATGAGGAATCCTGATAATGGAAGAACCTTATGCATGAGTTGGGGAAGAAGGTCCCAGGGGTGTCCAACCTACAGCCTGCAGACCAAATGCAGCCCAAGAATGGTTGTGAATGTGGCCCAACACAAAATTGTAAATTTACTTAAAACATTATGAGATTACTTTGTGATTACATGTTGCAATGTATTTAATGTGTGGCCCAAGACAACTCTTTTTCTCAGTGTGGCTCAAAGATGCCAAAAGGTTGGATACTCTATACCTTCCTCTCAATTTTGCAAATTTAGTTGTGAACATAAAACTTCTCCAAAAAAACAGTCCTTGATTTTTTAAATAATGTAATTTCAAATAAAGACAACAGTATGTTATCAGCTTGCTTTTTAGTCACACAATTTATGGATTAGGATGCCTATAAGGCAGTAAATTCTTAAGTATTCGATATAAATAAATTTACTTTGAATCCCTTCTGTGCCTTGTCTGGGTAAGTCTTGTGTCATTTATAACATTTCTTGGGGGTCATTTATTTTTGCCTTCTTCAATTAATAGAGTTGTCTACATATAACCAAGAACAGTCCTATTCATGATTAACAAAATTCTAAAACCTAAATTAATGAAAGATCCCCATTGGGATAAATCATCCAATTTGCCTACAATGCTGAATCCTGAACCCAGCTGATACTCCTTATAGACAAATGAACTGTCACTTCACAGAAAGTAAAAGCAGGTGTGGTGGTATTTTTTGTTAGTTTACATTTATCAATGTCTAAAATCAACAGTCCACACAACCAATATATTAAATCTAAAATCTTTTCTCTAAAAACAGAAAAATTGTTACCTACCTTTCAGAAACCTCTTGCTTAAACTGAGTAACTTCACCAAGTGATGAATCAATATCCATAAAACCAAGAAAATCTCGATTTATATTAAGGAAAGGTTTCTCCAAACCCTTGCTTGATGTTTCATGACCCCTCGATAAAGGATCTGAATCAGTCAGCTGTACCTCTGACCCTTCACTTTCTGTGAGACGGGTCCGTTGACCAGGAGAACTGGGAACACTATTCCCTTCTTGGTCAGAGCTGTTCTTTTGCTTTCCATCTCTCTGGGGCTTACTGTTCAACCCATCATCCCGGAAGCCTTTAGCAAATGGATTGTAATCTATTTTCAGCTGGGTAATCTGTATGTTCTGATAAGCTGTTACTGCAAAGAATTCAGTCTGTGGGAAGGTAAACGTGTGGACACCAGGGCCATTTAGTTGTATCACTTCAGTAGCCTTTTCTGCAGGTACCAAATGAAGCCTTGGCAGGTACCGATGCATAGAGTGCAAAATAATATGCCCTTCTTGGTCCAATGTATTGTTGGTAAGTTTGAGTTTATAGAAAGATACTGGTTGATGCATCCAATAATGACCTGTGGAAGGAGATTCTGGATGAATAAAAACTCTTCCCAAAACATGGGGCTCTGCTTTCCCACTGGGTTCCCACCAGCGACCATTCCATTTGTAACGATGGTTATCCACAGGAGAAATATCCATGACAAGGATGTACTTCATATTTGAATCTAAACCTGTTATCCAGTAACGACAGTAAGGAAACATGCGTCTTCCTTGCTTGGTCAGAATCATCTCTGTGCTTCGATGATAGAATTCATTCCACATACTATTGTTATCCAAGGTGACAGTGATTCCTCCCACAGTACAATCAGCTGGAAGGCAAATTTTCCCTTTAGATTTTCCTGGTGATGACACACTGGTAGCCAAAGCACAGGCATCCCGGTTAGTAACCAGAATTCCTTGATCTGTTTTGCCATTTCCTGCCTGTTTCAGGATGACAAAGAAGGTAGGTGCTGATCCTGCCACTGTCCCACCATCTTGATTAGCCAATATAATCTGCTGTTTCTCCTCCATGATTCCAGTGGGATACTCAGTAGTAAGATAACTGTAGTCACCACATAGTCACACTGGCTTTCCCAGCCTAAAGAATAAAAAGAAAAAAAAAAAACCTTTAATTAAGTATTTATGTTGTCAACAGCACAAGAATGATTATGTTACCCCCAAAATATATTCCAAAATTCTTCTAAGATGTTGCTTCTACTGTTCTCTCAATCATTGTAAGGATATTATTCATTCTGGAATATTCAATCAGCCTTTTTAAAGTTCTTTTTACATTAAATTATTATATCCTGGCCCTCCATTGACTCAGTAGATACTATAATCTCACATAAAAATAAATAAAAGTATTTATTTCATTTTATAAAAACTATATTAAAAGTAGGCCTGGCTGGTGTGTGGCTCAGTGGATTGAGTGCAAGCCTGCAAACCAGAAGGTCACTGGTTCAATTTCAGGTCAGGGCATGTGCCTGGCTTGTCGGTTCCTGGTTGGGAGCGTGCAAGAATCAAGTGACTGATGATTCTTCGCACATCAATGTTTCTCTCCCCCTTTCTCCCTTCCTTCCCCTCCCTCTAAAAATAAGTAAAACCTTTTTTTAAAAAACTATATAAAAATATACAAACTTCAGGAGACTAAACTGGAAGGTTGGTTTCATTTTTAAAGCATCGTAACACTTTTATGGATTAAACTGCCACTGGGTTCTGTTAACATTACAAGTTGTCCTGGGATGAGTAAAAATAAATTCCCATGTTACCATCATACAGAATTTACTCTTTATTACGGTACTGACATGGGTTCATAAAAAAGTAAAATGCTATCTTAACCTGATAGTGCACACATTTAAAGAAACCATGACAAATCACTGGAACTTACTAGGAAAGAAAGATTTACCTCCATACTTCAGACTTTATATTGAACAAAATTCCAGAAGGATCAAACATTAAAATTCCTCCCCCATTTCTAAGTGATTTTTTTTTTAATTCTTAAATCCTCAGGAAAGCTTTTTGATAATAAGGACACAAAACCTTTGACAAATTTCAACATCATGTAAATTTTTAAAATCTGGCAAACATCCAAGCAAAATCAAAAAACAAATAACTAGAAAAGGTATTTGCAGCTTATAAATAACTCATTTCCCTAATATAAAAAGGGTTCCTACAAGTCAATAAAACCAAAAATCTAATGGAAAAATGGGCAACAGATAGGAAAAGCAAATGGCTATAAAAATGTACATCGTCTCAACACAGGAGAAATGCTAATTGAAATCATCCTGAGATACGGTTTTTGACCTTAACAGATTGGCAAAAACCAAAAGTTTGGTAGAGGTACTGGAAAAGATGTTGTTAGAAAGGGCAACATAAAAGTATCTAAAGTACAAATGCATTATCTCCTATGGAACAGTTCTTTTAGGACTTTATCTTAAATACACACTCACATACGCATTTGCGATACACCTGTATAGAGATTATTTCCTGCAGTTCCATTTATAATAGCAAAAGACTGGAGAAAAAGTCCATCAATGGAGACTGGTTAAATAAATGGGGTATACCCATGGAGTGAAACATCATGCAGCTATAAAAGAAAATCTATAAGCTTCATGAACTCATACAAAATTACCTACAAGGTATATTAAGTTAGCCCTAACCAGTGTGGCTCAGAGTTGGTTAGTTGGACAATTTGATTCCCAGTCAGGGCACATGCCTGGGATGGAGGTTTGGTCCCCGGTCAGGGTACAAATGAGAGACAACCGATTTATGTTTCTTTCTCATATCCATGTTTCTCTCCCTCTCTTTCTCCCTCCCTTTCCCTCTCTCTAAAAATAAACAAATAATTTTTTAAAGATATATTAAGGACAAAATGTCAAAAGAATTGGTATTATGTTACTCTCCTTAATAAAATAAGGAAAAAAGGCCGAAGAAGAGAGTATGTATGTATTTGCTTGACATAGATTATAAAGATAGAAAGGAACTGGCAGTATTGGCTTTATCGAGGCAAAACTGGATGGCTGGGAGAATACATACACTTTCTAAATTGGCTATCTTTTGAAACTACAACCCATTTAAAAAAAAAGAATTAAAAAGTATGTTAGTAATTCTTAAAAGTCTTAACAAAAGACACAACATATATTGTATGATTCCATTTATACAAAATGTCCAGAATAAGCAAATCTATAGAGAGAGAAAGCACATTCGTGGTTGCCAGAAGACAGCAAGAGTGATAATTGGGACAATTGCTAATAGGTATGGGGTTTCTTTTGGTGGGGCCGGGGAGGTGGGGGGGGTGATGAAAATGTTCAGAAACTAAAAACCACTTAAGTGTTATCCATTAAAATAGCGAATGTTATGCTATGTGTATTATATCGTAATAAAAAGTTGTAAAGAAACCTCAGATTGTTAAATTCTACTGAACTAATGTGCCCAATTACCTAAATATTGTATGATATAAAACTATCACCTCCAATCAGCCTTTACACAAAAAAGGAAGATGCTACATCACTACACTTATATAAGTGGGTCAGTAATTTTGATTAACCAAATTCAGCCACTGTCAGTGCTCATTTTAATTAAAAAGTCTAACTTTCTCTTCTTAGAAGACTAGCCATCTAACTTTCTTTTTAGCCACATCACACCTCTCCCCAAGAAAAAGTATCTCCAAAACTTAAAATATTCCCTGGCCTGAGGATAACAGATACAGGTATTTCAAAAATCAAGACTTCAGAAAGGTTAGCTATTGTTTTCTAGCATGGCTAAATATAGAAGTATTGTAGAAACCTGCTTTCTAACACTAAAGCACTAAGACCAAAGAAAGGTGAAAAAAGAATCACTCCTCTGAGTTGAAGTTTATTTTTTTAAAGATTTTTATTTATTTATTTTTAGAGAGAGGGGAAAAAAGGGAGAAAGAGGGGGAGAGAAACATGATGTGAAAGAATCAGCACATCTCGCCGAGTTGCCTCTCTCATGCCCCCTCCTGGGGACCTGGCCCAAAACAGAGACATGTGCCCTGGCTGGGAATCGAATCAGCAACCTTTCGGTCTGCAGGTTCGCACTCAATCCACTGAGCCACACCAGCCAGGGCTGAAGTTTATTTTTAAGGGATAAAATTCAGGATGGTTCTTTTCAAAAGCTGCCTCGACCTTAAGACAATATAGATTCATTGGTTTACTAAAACTAACAAGTTTCAGCAACACCTATCAGATATTCATGAAACAAAATTTAAACACTTAGAAATCACAAATAAGGTGACTATGTAAAAAGAGTAAAGCTTAGTGAATTCACAAAAACTAATACCACTACAATGATATATAACTCAAACAATTCCGACTCCTAATGCTCTATTTAGTCCATATAGTTCAAAGTTGTTACAAATCACCAATTATTTTTGTGATAAATTATACAGAATATCCTTAAATGCACTTAAATACTTAAATATGCCTATTGACAAAGAACTGCATGAATAGCTAGACGTACACTAAAGGGTTCAAAACTTCCTAAAAATTATCTTTTATAATATAAAACCCTGGTTTTCAGACCATTACAGATAAAACTACGGCAAAGAAGTTTTAACCAATGCTTTAAAAATCACTATCTTTTTAAAAATTAATCTATGAATGTCAAAATTTCAACGAACAGAAGTCCAGTTTAGTGTTACAGACTGCACTTAAGTAAATTTTATGCTAACTTTACATTTACTCATTGCAAAAATTTCCTGTTGCACTATTTGAACTCTGCATACAAGAATCTAATTTTAAAATGTAAAAATAAAATAAAAAACAAAAATATAAAATGTAAAAAATGTATACAAAGACAGGAAAAAGAACTTTCAGACATACGATGTTATAGGTCTTTTTTTTTAAGAATCCTCCAAAAACGTTATTCCATGAATTCATCAAAATACATAAAACCAAAGACCTAACTTATGACCAAAACAATCTCTATCTTGAGTCATAACTCCCTACTAGTTAAGCAACAAGGAATCAAATTCTTATTCTACATCAATCTTTAAGCAAAGATTCCACTTCATTATACGAACATGGCTATGGTTTTGGGATACTACAGGGGATTTTCTAATCAAAGAATAATCAATTAAGCATATTCAGCCACTCTAAGGGCTAAGACAATTTTACCTAATTGCAAAAACCAATTGTTCTTTAAAAAGAGGTAGGCCACTCATCAAGAAATCTTCCAGCAAAATTCTAAAACTATTCTGTATATGGCTCTCTAAAAGCTCTAAGGAAGACCACAGTTCTGGTAGATGTTTATGACTTAACATTCAAAAAAAAAATTTCAGTTCAGCTTTTCAAGAACGAGCTTTTATCTAAAATAACTGTAATAATGAGCTGAGGAAATGTTTACCTGAAAATAAAAATTATAAAAGTAACACTCTGAAAATGTCACAAGAAAAACAGGTGATTTCACGAACAATGTTTTGAGGTAAGTAATGTGGCAAGTTTCATAAATAAATTGTTACAATTTCAGTGTCCCTATTCTCAATCTCTTTTCACCAATCACCTCTTTGGTTAAGTGTTTAGCTACTGAAGAGGTGACCCTGAAACAACTTACAAAGATATACTAGTTAGTTTCCTAAGTAGTTACCTAATTTAATTATTCAAGTATTGCACCAAAACAAAAAGCAAAATTCCAAACCAATATCATTATTTTAAAAACACAAAATATTCAAATACTGGTCAACCTGTTTTGAATATTTCCAAAGTTGCTAAAAATAACCATAACCTTACAAAACAAGTGCATTACTGTATTGTAGGCACCAAGATGTTGGTTTGTTCCTTAATATGATCATTCACCATAAGAATGTTTAAGTTAAATTACATTTCTAAAACTCAAATTTTAAAATAAGAGGTTCACTAGAACTTCAGTATTTACCAATATACAATAAGCCCTGAAATTTCAAAAATCTTACGAAAAATACATTTCAGGTAAAAATATGATCAAAAAATTCGACAGCAAGTGGTGGTAAAGACAGTAAATAGTCAACTACCAGTTAATTGTCATCGTGTTAATATTAATTAAATAAACGGTACTTGTCTGATAGCAAGCACTTACTTCGGACCAGACAATATCCTGGGCACTTTACCACCACCACAACCTTAGTAATTTAAGTTTCAAAATGCTATCTCTAGTGCTTTAGATTTTAAGGCAGAGAATCACATTTGCCTAAGATAATACACTTGCTTCTCTTCTCTCCCCAGCTACAATTCGTTAAAGTTGGCTTCAGGAACATTTTTTATTCCTAGCAATGGCCCCTTAACTAAACTTGGATAAGCAAGTTCTCGGGTCCCTAGCAATTGCATTAAGAATTTGAAGAGCTAACTTTTATGGCAGAAATGGACGGTAACTGAATAGCCACCCTGCCTTTGAATAAGTATGTCAAGGCACCTAGGTCACTGAATTGCCTCAACTCCTAAGCATGTGTTTTCTGTTAAGCATGTGTTTCAGAGGTTAAGCGAACCCAACCCACTCAACCTCTGAAAAACAGTGATACAGCAGCAAAAAAAACACTAATGCTGATCCCATACCCCTGGAAATGAAAAGCCGTCCTGCCAGTCCCCGGGGGAGCAGTCGCCGTCGACTATTAACGATCCACAATCACCGCTTTTCATCAACTGGAGAGGCCCGCTGGTCAAGAACCACGTGAAAAAAATGCCGCAAGGAAAGCTCTTCCGGGGAAGAGCAGTCCCGACTAATCACGTGCCACCGGCCGGAACCCGCGGATCACTCGGAGGGACCGAGCCGCATTGTTGCCCTGGAGACTACAAAACCAGCTACCCGTCCCTCCCAGGCCAGCCCCCTTCCCAGCAGCCGTCACGCCGCCTCCAGGCACTTTCCCTGCAGCCGAGCCGTGGCGTCGTGCCCAAAATGTAAAGGCAGAGCAGGCAGCGTTCGCCAAGGACTCCGCCGCTGAAGCCGGTGGAGCTCTAGAAAACGTACGGGCGGTACGCAGGTGGGCTCGAGACTTCGCCTGATCCACGTGTCAGCTCCCGCGACGTGAACCCTGGGAGAGTGGTCTTCCCTTAGATGGAGATTACTCTGGTTACTCACCTTGTTCGGCAATCACTAACCCCTCCTTGCTTCCACCCTAGCCAGGAGGAAGCATCCCCGGGGTTACAAAGGCAAAGAAAAAGTATTGACAGCAATACACTACCACTTTCTACTCTCAACCCGATTTTAAATGATCCCTAAATTCCCCATAATCTTCACACACACACACTCAACTTTGTTTACTGGTGCTTAGAGCGGTTTATATCCCTGACCCACCTACCATTGGGGGCAGAGACCGACTTGACAATTTAACAGAAGCGGGAAGCCTCATAAACAGAGAACTAGCCAAAGCTGCCCCACAGAGAGAAAAAGAAAATAACACCTGCTCTTCCCACCTGTTCCCCACCCCCCCCCCGCCCTCATTTCTGCACTCGCGAACCACCGGTCCTTTGTTTACCAAGTTCCCACTCCTACAGAGCTCATTTCCTCGACCTCCTTCTTTATTAAACTCGCGGTCCTGCCTCAAACAATTCACTCGAAAATTACATGCTAAAAGAGACGTTTGTACGGGTGTCAAAACGCTGCACAAAGCTCCTTAGAAAAGCGACGTCAGCACCGTTTACCTCGGAGTTTTGGAACCCTGTGACCTGGGCTCTAAACTGCAAAGCGCACAAGCAGGGCTCTCGACTAAAAACAGCCCCTCGCCCGGATGGAAGTCGTCACGCGGCTCGTACCATGCGGTGCGGCACCCCACGCACGCGAGCGCAGGACCGCGCCAAGGGCGCTTTCTCGCCCCGCCCGCCTCGTGGCTGCTCTCTCTGGCGTCGATGTTCCCAGCTAGTTCGCTGCGCGACGCGGAAGTAAGGCCGGGGACGCGCGCGAGGTGACATGCGCAGCCTCGCTCGGGGGGCGGCGTTGGTGGGGGGGGGGACCAAAGGCGCGCGCCAAAGACGGCCCCGCGCAAGGCCAGGCCTGGCCCCGGCGTGCGAAGATCGCTCAGCGGAAAGCTTCTCACGCTGTTCAAACGCACAAGAGCTTCAAACTCTCGAAAAACTCCAACCCGGCCAGCACTAAAGCGACATCCCCCTACCTCGAACCAGGCCCGAGAGTTACCGTGCGGGGCGTGGCCGTCTGCACCCGGAGTCCCTCACATCCCGCTGTGGGCGGGTTATTCTGCTCGTTTCGCACACCGTGTGTCCGCTCCAGCTGAAGAGCCTGCGCGCGCACGGGACGTCCACGTCACCGCGCACGCGCTCCTACCCTCGCGGAGCCGGCAGCGCATGCGCCAAAGGAGGCGCGAGCAGCACCTCCCTTGCCCCTCCCCCAATACCAGGAGGCCAAACGACCCCGTAGCAGCGACAAGACCCTTGGGACCCGCCCCTGGAGCTGAAGCCGCTGCTTTTCCGGGTTCCAACAACTGACAAAAGCCTACTGAAGCTTCCAGAATCAAGAACGGCGAGGCAGGAGAGAGGCACCCCAATTCCCTCAGCCTCTCACACGAAGCCTTCGTGAAAACCGTGAAACCTTTGCCCACGGGCTTTCTCAACTGTGCCTTCTACCGGTTCCCTAGGGCTCCTCGCCGGCCCCGCCCCTACCGCGCCCAGCCCCACCCACAGAGGAATCCGCAAACCCTAGGGCTTCTCGAGCCCCTGAAATGAATCCGAGATCTTACTCCCCAACGACCTGTAGGCGTGGATGGCGCCGAAACGTCGGGAAACCTTGAGGACCTTGAGAAAGGAGTGGTTGAGTTTGCAACATCCACCACCGAAGAACACTAGGGAAGTAGGAAGGAGAAAGAAAATCTCACTGTCGAATGGGACGGGAAGAAGAGTTGCCACTAACTTGCCTGATAAAGGAAAATGATGTCCTGAAAAAAACAAAACACACACACAAAAATATAGTGAAACCTTGAAATGAGAATTTTGCACTATAGAGTATTATCTGAGCTTTAATGTCTTGACCCTGCTTTTCAATTCTATTTGTTCAAGCTATTTAAGCTATGAGGTGCAAAGAAAAAATTACCGAATATCTTTGTCAGGCAGTTGCTGAACTAAGTTAATGGACAGTATTTCTCCCAACCAAACATCAAAAAGTATCTCGCCCTAGCCAGTGTGGCTCAGTTGGTTGGAGCGTCATCCAGTAGCCGAACTGAAAATTTCCGGCCAGGACACATACTAGGTTGTCAGTTCCATCCCCAGGCCTGGCACCAACGAGCAGCACAAATGGGAGGCAACTGATCAAATGAGAGGCAACCGATCGATGTTTCTCTCCCATCCTCCCTCTCTAAAAGCAATGAAAAAAAGAAATGTTCTCGGGTGAAGATATATATGTATATGTAGCTTTTTCTCTATTCCTAACCAGCAGTTCTTTCCTCTTTCCACTGCTAACACTCCAGTAAGAAAGAGAGTTGTTTCAAGTGAGATAGAAAAGAGGCAGAATAGTAGTAAGACAGCAGATATTGTGGTCCATGTTTCCAAACTTTTCTTCCACTCTCTTAGACAAATTAGCAAGTACTGAGAACCTATGTGCTAGATGACTTAAATACAAAGCTCTATGAAGGAGAATGAGGAAATTGAAATCAAGGAGTCAAGAGGAGGAGGCTTATCCAACAGGACCACTTTGAGCGAGACTCCAGGCATATAGAAAGAATTTTCTTTTTCTTCATTCTGCTTTCCTTAGAGGCTATGCCATGGAGAGAAACTGTGCTGGAATTAGTATACTAGAAAACATCAAAGCTAAAGTTTACAGACTTCTGAAATTGCCCTGAAAACTCCCATTCGGGCACTGTCAACAAGAACACTACTAGAGCAATAAATGAATAATACCCAAAATCCTAGGCAAAATTGAAAAGTGACAGCTGCTTTGATGCCTCCTCCTCTATTCTGACCCCAAGGACCTCTTTCCTGCAAGCTGCCTTGTCAGAATTTCCCATCTCACCTCATCCAAGAATGTCTTGGTTTCAAGAGTCTATGGTTTCCCCATAAAAATTTTCCATTTTCTGAGGCACAAATAAAATTTTTGTTGACTTAGCATTAAAGTATCTGATCCTAAGGTATAAATGACTAATGTCTGTTAACCACCATGCCTAGTGGTAGTTCGATCCCAGAAGACAAGTTAACACAAATGGTATCTCTAATCGGGGAATCTGTGAGGACATCTTAATGGACAAACATAGTATGAAACGCTAGATACTTTTAAAAACACCAAATTTTCAAGATTCAGCACTGGATTTCCTGGTGGGACAGGTAAACTGTTTCGAAGTGGGGTCTGCCTAAGCTAAAGAGGTCTTGAGATGTACTATCAAGAATCTGAGAGCTTACCCCCGCTGGTATGGTTTAGAACACTGAGCGTTGACCTGTGGACCCAAAGGTTACTGGTTCAATTCCCAGTCAAGGCACATGCCTGGGTTGTGGACCAGGTCCCCAGTTGGGGGCATATGAGAGGCAACTGACTGCTGCACACAGATGTTCCTCTCTCTCTCTAAAAACATAATATTTTTTTAAAAAAGGAATCTGAGAGCTTCTAACTTTTTATATAGATAATCTAATAATACTGCCACACCATTTCAGTGGCCCAGTTTTGGTTTAACATCAAGCTTGTACCAAGTAACCATCCTCTATTGTTTGCTTTTTCAAGTAATCTTTTAAATGGTTACATTAAACTTTTAATGCAGTGTTTCTCAAACTGGTATCCTTGGTTGTATTTTTTGGCTATATAAGAATGTCTTCCTTTAAAAGGCATCCTTATGTAACCCAAGTTTTAAAAATATAAAGCTAACTAACTGCTAGAACTGACATTCTGAGTTTCACCTTGCTATTAGAATTCTCTCAAGTTATCATAGCTTACCTTCTTCATCCAGCCTAACATAAAAATCCTTCCCTTAGTTTTCCTTGGTTGAACTTTCAAAGAGATTTAACTAAATATTAGGGGGTTGAAAATGGAGAATGCCTGGAACATAAACAATCTGGCCTATAAAGTACACAGTTTTGGTCCAAGATCACTCTGTAAACACATAGGCCCTGTCCTATTTACATGCACATTCTTCCCATTCAACAAATATTTGAGTGCCTTGTATATGCTGAGAATAGAGGAAAGACTGGCACCTCATGCACTGTTCAGATGTCTACACTGGAACCCAAAGAGTTGGCACAACTTAACAAAATCCACCAACAAGACAAACTACATTCCTTATCCAATCTATTCAGATCCCACCTTATCAGTTCAGATTCCTACAGAAACATACCTCTCTCAAATAACAAGAGAAATGATCTCATTCTTCAGATGAGACCATGGCCATCCCTCAAAACCCCTGGGTTGTGATCTTGTTTACAGTATCTTAATACAGTAAGACCACTCTTAGAATAATAACTATATATAGACTGGGGCACAAGAGGCTTGTTTTTAACACAAAGCCCTTCACTAGCCACAAAAACTTGTCTGCTAGGCAGAGGGCAAAAAAGAGGGAATCATATTCCATCCTGTGTACCATTTAATACTGCACTTGAAACCAACTAATGTCAACAGGCAAAGTATGATTATCTCCAATATCTGAAAACTTGGACTAAGGAATTTAAAGTGGCAATAGTCCTGACCTCAAAGAGCTAATAATCTATCCAATGAAGAGCTATAAAAGTTTCTCAATCAGATAATAGTGGTATTATAGATTATAGCGTGTTTTGGAAAATGTATGTCAAGAGAGGTATTAAAAAGATAAATGTGATAGAATGCTATCAATATTTATTAAGAAACACCATTCTGCCCTGGCTGGTGTGGCTCAGAGAATTAAGTGCCAGCCTGAGAACCAAAAGGTGGCCAGTTTGATTCCCAGTAAGGGCATATGCCTGGCTTGCAGGCCAGCCCTCAGTATGGGGTATACAAGAGGCAACCACACATTGATGTTTCTCTCTCTCTCTTTGTCCCTCCCCTCCCTTCCTCTCTCTCTAAAAAACAAATAAATAAAATCTTTAATTAAAAAAAAAAAGGAAATACCATTCCCTCTTGCTGCCCCATAGCTCAAGCATGCACTATCATGTTCCTTACTTTGCCGAAGACCTTCCCAGATGCCTCAAACCTAACTCCAATTCACCCTTCTTGCCTAAGATTAAATCTAACGTCAAGAAACTTTCCTTAAGCCCAAACATAGTACCCACCCTTCTTGCCTAAGATTAAATCTAACTTCAAGAAACTTTCCTTAAGCCCAAACATAGTACCCTGCATTTCTTTACAGCACCTACAACACTGTAATTATTTTTTAAACTATGTATTAACAAATGTTTTGCCCACTCAGATGTTAGCTCCACTCTATTTCAGTGCCTAGCACAATACCTAGAACAGATACATAATATTTATTGAATAAATAATATGAAACCACAAGTTCTAGTTTTCCAGATAAATCCAAATATCAAATGCTGATTTAATGTCCCAACAATTTGAGATTTGGAAAACAGGATCATAATACAAATTACTTCTCCTTGAGGAAATAGATAAATATTATTGACAGAGAAGATGCTTTTATAGATGAGAATAATTTTCTAGCAAAGCCTAATTACTTATTGACAGCCTTTTGCCTCAATGACTTATGCCTGAATATTACCTAGAAAAATCAGCAAAGACAAATAGATGATTCTGTGTTGAAAGAAATGTTGTGATTCTATAATTTACCATCTGGTAATAAAAGCAACAAGTTTGTAATGGAGACTACCATTTGTGCAGATTCATCTACAAGAAAAAAATAGTAAATACAATCTTCAAGCTGAAAGCACATTTTAGTAACAGTGAATTTGTTTTACTAATATTTAAAGGGAAAATATCAGAAATCAGTAAAATAAAGTTCAGAAAGCTAGTTTCAGAAGGATTACAAAATAAAAAATAACAGCTGGAAGGGAAACAATATAAGTTTTCAACATACTACTAAGCCCTTAGGAGATATGTCTCATCTAGGAAAGCATACAAGGAAAAACAGGAAGTTTTCCTAACTAAGCCTAGAGATGCAGAGAGATTTAAAACACACATGAGAACACATAAAAACAGAAACTAGATATGCTAAAGAAGAGAACTAGGAGACAGCGAGTAAACTGCAAGAATGGAATCAGGCAACAAAATCAAGAAGCCTATGACAGAAAAATACACTGAAAGTGTGTCTCCTCATGCATATGAAAGAAGCCCCGCTTACATTACATGAAGGGCACCACTACCTGATGGAAATGAGCTACGATGCTCAACAGAGCAGTTCCCAGACCACTGGGACATCACAGACCAGTAAAATCTACCTTTAAAAAAGATATAGATAACCACCATAAGGTGATAAAAAAATTTTTATCTTACAAAGTATACCTCCTACTATTACCATTCTTTCTTAAAATAATGGCTATTTTAAGACTAAAAATCTAGAGAGAACATATGTCATAATGAATAAGTCTTTTATTTTGAATACATTTAGATAGATAAAAAATGTATGACACTGTCCTTATTTCGTGCTATATACATTGAAACTTAGCAGCAGATATTTAGAAATGACTGCTAGCCAGCCAGGCTACCTGGATAACTAAGATTTGATCTTCCAAGAAAAAATAATGTACAACAGGCCTGGGGTGGATTATAAGTCACCTTGCCAATGAGTCAACAGTCAGTCTCTTCTCATGTAGAGAGAAGAGGATGTTAGCCAAAGAGACACCCCAATACAGACTAAAGGACAGCCACAAGATTAGCAAGCTACTTTGAGTGCCTATGTTTGGGGGGCCATGAGAGGTACTGAAGGCAGGATGATAGCTTTTGCACTGTGTGCCAAAATACTACAGCCTTGGTAGAGGTACATGAGAATAATAAAGTGAAACCAAGAACCAAGATCACCCACCCAATCACAGTGTTCTTAAAAAGCTATGGGATACATAGTGGCTCATGATGGTAAAGGAAGAGGCAGGTCAAACTACTTAGTTTAAACTGGGTTTCAGGCATATCATACATAAGGGAAAACCAGGGACAGGAAGTGTACTTGTTTTAACTGAAAAGTTAACCTAATGGAATTTTCAATATGATTGAAAAATAAACATTGTAAAAGGATTTTATAACCTTTGCCTTTACTAAAAATGTTAGCTGTGATCTAACCACTGGAGGGCAAGGAACACTGTTAAAGGGCAAGGAAAAAGCTATACTGAAATAAAGCATTTAGGATTAGTCAAGTAACTTGAGTGCAGTGCCTTATCCAAATTATCTATATATAGATTATAAACTGTAGAGATTATAAAACCAATAGGGCTGATATTTTTTATCCCAGAATTAATTCTAGCCAACACATTCGGGGTTATCTAAGCAAAATTAAATTATATAAGGATATGATCAGTTAAATATGTAAGCACCAACTATATGCTAGGCACCAAAACAGGAATAAAGGAACAAAGAAAAGTAAGTCCCCTCATGAAGCTCAAGTTCTAGATGAAGAGACAGGATACTCACATTACAAAACTGTGGTTAGTACTTTGGAAAAAGGCTTCTAGGAACACACACAGCCAATGGAATCTAGAAAGGTTACAAAGAAAAGGGGACTTTTGAGCTGGGTCTGGTTTTGATAGAGAAATAAAATTAATGAGAAAGAAAAAGAGGACATTGCAAGTAGCAGTTATATCATCAGTAAATAAATTATCCAGAATTTGGAGACAGGGTTACCTTCAAAAGAGTGAGAGACTTAGGTAAAGATCAATGCAGTAGGTAAGATTAGTACCATGTAGAAACCTACCCTATGAAATGTTTTTGGACACTTAAGAAGTATTTATTCAACCTACAACCCCATGATGAGAGAATATATATATAAATAAATAAAATGTTTGAGGGGCTGGGGAAGGTACTGAAAGCAGGATGGTAGCTTTTGCACTGTGGCAAGATCCTACAGCTTTGGTAGAGGTGATATACATATAACCCCCCAAACATATAAATATATATATTTAAAATATATTTTTTATTCACTCATTCAAACATTTAGATCTCTACTCTGTATTGTCAAATATCTACCAGAGGTCAAGAAAAAACTAGAGAAGCACAGTAGAAGGAGGAACTCACACTGAAGTAAGTTCCTCCTTCCTTACATCAAGTAAGGCTTAGTGTTAAATAAAGGATGTCTAGAAGTTGACAAAGCACAGGAGGGAAGAACACTCTACATCTTTCACCTTCCTGACCATGGCATGCTCTCAAAGTACTACATACCTGTCCTTACTAGAATTTACACACAAGTGAAATTGTATGGCATTTTTCTTTGCCTGACTTATTTCTCTTAGCCTAGTAACTTCTAGGTCCATCCATGCTGTTGCAAATGTTAAGGGTTCATTCTTTGTTATGGCCAAGTAATATTCCATTGTAAATATGTACCATACCTTTTTTTATCCATTCATCTATTGATGGGCACTTGGGTTGCTTCCCTATCTTGGCAGTTGTAAATAACACTGCAATGAACATGTGGGTGCATATGTTCTTTCAAATTTCTGATCTGCACCAGAAGTGAAACTGCTGGGTCATAATGAAGTTCCATTTTTAATTTTTTGAGGAAACTCCACACTATTTTCCATAATGGCTGCACAAATCTGCATTCCCACCAACTGTGCATGAGGGTTGCAATATTCTTAACACATTGCATACCGCTCACGGGTTTTCTCATGTTTCGCGCGCCATCTGTTAAGGACCACTCACAAGTTTTCTCGTCTTTCACACGCCATCTGTTATGGACTTTAGATGTCAACACACTGTCTTGTCCACATCGAATGAAGCGATCTCATTGGTGGAAACCGTGCAGGTCAATCTACAAAAAACTATATAATTGCACGAACCCATAAAGCATTGCAGTTACATTGTATTTTGGTCATTCAACCCTGGTGTATGTCTTAAGAGATTTCTATGCGGTACACAATGTATTAATTTGATCTCTAGGCATTCATTCTAGCTCTTCTCTAATCCATTCCCTACACATCATCAAGTGACCCTTTCAACACAAATCAGTTCATTCCATCTCAGCCAAAGGGGGGACCCAAAAAAACAGGAATTATCTTCTGGAGGGCAGATAACTTGTAGTACAGGTTTCCCCCACTAGGTGGGTGTCCTAGGAACCCATCTGTATCAGTGTACTGGATGGCATTGTTGTGAGAGGCTTCAGTGGATTTTTTTTTTAACTCTTTCAGTGTGTTTGCCCATTTAATGATGCGTGATTTACAAGTGCACCTGCCAACACCACGATGAGTGTTTAGCAGGTTTTGAACAAATGAAAGCATGATACCCATGTCCCACCCTCCCTATTCAACCAATCTTGCCGTGAGAGGCTTTTTGTTTGTTTGTTTGTTTCCGGGGGGGCGGGGGGGGGAGTCCTCAAAGGGAAACATTTTGCCGATGAGGAAGAGGTAAAACAAATACAGCAGAAGCACTAAAAGGGATCAAAACTGATGAGTTCAAAAAATGTTTTGAGCAGCAGAAAAAAACATTTCAATAGGTGTATTGCATTAAATGGAGAGTACTTTGAAAGTGATTGAAGTTTAAACATAAAAGAATAAATACACAATTTTTTATATATAAATTCTGGGGAGGCTTTGAGTCCCCCTCATGTAACCTTCCATCAGATTCTCATTTAATTCAGAATAAAATCCAGACTCCTTAAAATGGCCTACAGATCTCTGCATTCA
Source organism: Pteronotus mesoamericanus (assembly GCF_021234165.1). NCBI lineage: Eukaryota > Metazoa > Chordata > Mammalia > Chiroptera > Mormoopidae > Pteronotus > Pteronotus mesoamericanus. The sequence goes on from NW_026555065.1 coordinate 23,046,651, forward strand.
CATCATTCTCCCAATAATTTCTTTGTGTCTCCATTTTCCTCATCTATGAAACAGAAATAATATAGCAATTCCTACTTCAAAGAGCCGTTAAGAGCATTAAATGAGACAGAAATAAATGTACAGCACAGAGAGTGGTAGATATGCTACAGAGAATAGCACATGTAAAGTCATTCGATAACTTATAGCCGTTGTTGAATTCTTAACAAGTTACTTATAACATTAAAAAGAAAATATTAGTCACTTTTTAAAACAACTATATAAAGTAAAAAAAACTGGCTGGATTTTTTTCCCTGGCTGGATTTAGGGCCAGCCTGCAAACTGAAAGGCTGCCGGTTCAATTCCCCATCAGGGCACATACCTGGGTTGGTGTCCAGGTCCCCAGTTGGGGGTGTGTAAAAGGCAACTGATCGATATTTCTCTCGCACATCAATGTTTCTCTGCCTCTATTTCTCCCTCTCTTCCCCTCTAAAAGTAAATAAATCTTTTTTTTTTAATTAATAAAATTTATTTAAAAAGTTGAGTCTTAAAAAAGTTAGGTTTTGTATTTTCTTAGGAAACTTAGAGCAATGGATTTAAAAATAAGATTCTTCAAAAATTATCACTCTAAGTTAATGTACAGAGCAAGAATTCTTTTACTTATATCACATGATGTGCATGTATTTAATTAAATATTTTTCTACATAACCAAGACCATTAGTACTTTATAATGATGGTTTCTAAGCCCTAAATTTAACTCTTTTATATTCATTCTGAATATTAAAGTTTTTTCCCCTATTGTCCTATATTCTCTTACTTAATTGCCTTTTAAGAAAATCAAAGAATGCCCTGGCTGATGCTGCTAAATTAATTGGTGTGTAATCCAATAAACCAAAAGATCATGGGTTCAATTCCTGATCAGTGAACATACCTAGGCTATGGGTTTGGTTCCTAGTCAGGGAGCATATGAGAGGCAACTGATCATGCTTATCTCTCCCCACCCCCGCCCCCGCCCCCCGGAGCACACCAGCACCTTTCCTCCGCTTCCTTCCCAGAGGCTCATTCTCTCTGCCTCTTTTTCCTAAGCTCAAGGGCCCTCTTTTGCTTCTGTAAGTTGTTTCTTGAGCCCAAGCATCCCATGGCCTGCTTCTACCCCTGTGATTTTCTAAATAAACTTTTGCTTGTATTTGAGTCTTGAATCTGAATTCTTTCTCAGCCAAAACTCAAGTACCAAAGCTGCTGAACTAGTCTGCTGTAACTCTGCCAGTAACATTCTGTTGCTTGTTCACCACTACCATGTGGTGCCGTGATTCACATTGTCTTATTGTTGCATAGTGCAGTAGGATTACAGAGAAGACCAAACAGGACCACCTTGCAGACCCAAACCCATGCTAGGTACCAGCAGGGGCCCATTGTGTCCCACTGGCTCCCTGCTTTGCATCATGGGAACTTGGGTGAATTTTCCTTGGAACTCTAGACCTCCATGTTTTAAGGCAAGAGGTCGCCTCTGTTTGAGCTGTTTTTTCCTTAAATAAACCCTCAAGGAGGAGCTAAAGGTTAAGGGTGGAGAACTCAGGCAAAAGATAAAATAGCTGAGATAACTAAATACAGGAGAAAAAAATGGGTGGCTGGTTTTTAACTTTGACTTTTCAATTGGAATTGCTTTATAAAAGTCTCAACAAACCTTTTGCTGAATAAATGAGAGGCTGAACTCATTCAACTCCAAAGATAAGGGGCACTTCCTCTTTCCCTGCTCAAATCTCAGGTATTCTTAGGCAACTAAGGATCTCTGTGGAGATGTCAGAAGGTATCCCTCACAACAAGCAGGCGCCCCAAAGAGAATTCCAACTCAAGTGTAATTAATTGACTTGCCCAGGGACATGCACATAAAGGTTGATTACCTAGCACTCCCAGCCCTCACAGCTGTATTAGACAGCTGGGGAGAGAAACTGAGACTCATCAGAGGGTTGAGATGACTCAGGAGGTTGACAGCCCCTTGGAGCTCAACTCCTAAGCAGCACACTTTAACCTAGTACACAATTCCCTAGAAATTTGTTCAGGGTCTACAGAACCCTCCTAAAAAAAGAAAATCAAGAATTTTTTAACAACACCATCAAGCGTTCTGAGAACAGAAAATTCTATATACATGCTAAGTTTTTAGCCAAAAGAACAACAAAATAATAAAAAATCCCTTTTATATAGCTAAATTCATAGAAACATAAACTCACATTCATATTAATTCTTTTTTAGCATCTTAACCATTTTTTACTTTTCAATTATAGTTGACATACAATATTATATTAGTTTCATGTGTATACCCCAGTGATTAGACATTTTATTACTAAGAGATCATCCTGATAAATTTCACACACAGTACATATCTGACACCATACATAGTTGTTAGAATATTATTGACTGTATTTCCTATGCATGTATTAATTCTTACCTCTTTAAAAAGGTATTGTTGATGTTTAATTTAATTTAATCCACCTTTAACAGTTAAGCTATAATAGCCTCTTTGTCAAAAATCCATTTTTAAAAATTAACAATAAAAGAAGAACAATCACAACACACAAACAACAAAAAGGAACAAAAGATTAAATGGTTTTCACTCAATCCTAATAAAAGATTTTGTACCACAGTTATAGTAAAAGTGAGCCCCAGCTGGTATGCCTCAGTAGATTGAGCTAGCCTGTGAAACGAAAGATTGCTGGGTCAATTCTGGGTCAGGGCCCATGCCTAGGTTGCAGTCCAGGTCCCCAGTTTGGGGCTTGCAAGAAGCAACTGATCGATGTACCTCTCACACTGATGTTTTTCTCCCTCCCTTCCCCTCTCTCTAAAAATAAATAAATAAAATCTTTTTTAAAAAGTGTATCTACCATTCCTGAGTTATTGCTGGGGATAAACTTACATCTACTTACAATTTCATAGAACTCTATCAAAGTTATCCTACAAAGTAATAATTTGTTGAGACTTGTGGAAACAAAAAGTTACAAAAATTAAAACTTTCTGGTATTTCCTATGCTATGCAAAATCAGCCAAAATTAAAATTTCAAAGCAAAGTAAAGAGTACATTCCATTTTTTTAAATTATTCTAGATTTACTTACTAGGTTAAAAATCTTAATAAACATATTTTTCTTATGGGGATAGAAGTTCATATTCACATATATTTTTCACATAAAAGACCTAAGATTAGAAATTCAGAAGTCTAACAGCTCTTATTACACACACACACACACACACACACACACAATTATACAAGTCTTTCCTTAAATAAATAAGTAAAAACCAAACTACATAAACTCCCAATCTCTGTCTCATTTTTTTTTTTTTTTTACTTTTTTCTTCTTCTAAGATGGTATCAATCCTCACATAAAACAATCTAACTTGTATAATTTAAGGGTTGTCAAAATGTCATCCAAAATGATTTCCCTCACAGACCAGCTTCCATCCCTCCCAGCACTAGACCTATTCTTTCGTGCTATGGGAGAAGCTGGAAAACTAGTACAGCATACAGCCCAAATAGGGCCCTCTGCCTGTTTTTGTACACCCGTGAGCCAAGAATGGTTTTTATATTTTTAAATGGTTAAAAAAAAAAAAAAAAAAAACCAAGAGGAATATCTCATGATGTAAAAGTTTAATACAATTCAATTTCATGCCCATAAATAAAGCTTAATTAAAACACTGCCACATTTATTTACATAACGTCTATGGCTATTTTCACAATGGCAGAATTCAGTATTTACAAGAGACCAGGTGAGACACTCTAATGGTTTTGCATTGCTGCTCAGAGCACTCCAAAATAGTGATACAGTAATAACTTGACAGCTTTTCAAACACTACATTTACCACCATACATATTTTTTTTACTGCCAGAGCATACCCTTAAAGTCAAAACAAGAAAAGAAGGTAAGTGAGCTTTAAATGTCCTACTTTTAAGATACAATGGAGGGTAGGTAACTCTGTTATCAAATTAGATGGAAAACTATTATGTTTACTATGCAGTGACACTACAGCTGTGCTCAAAGAATATACATCAACAAACTAAGCACTCATCACAATATACATATATGTCAACCAGACGAAATACTTGTCACAAAATTTCCAATTCACAGGAAAACAGTCAGAAAAATAAGAAAATTTAAGTAGATTTCATCACAGCTGAATTTCTTCACAATAAAAAAAATGAAAGGGCAACCAAAGTAAGCTTCTGAATTGCTCATTTGTTAGCCAGGAAAAGAAAGCCTTTAGCAATAGTGAGCTAATTAAACTGCATTTGACTGTAGCAGCTAAAGAAATGTGTGTAGAAAAAATAAATTTATTTAAAATTATAAGCCTTTAGGTAGAATAACTGAAAGAGTTAAAGACAATGGTAACAAAAGCAAAAAAACAAAAACAAAAAACTATTTTATCAATTTAAAATAATCACAATACCACCCTGACCAACTGTGACTCGGTGGGGCATCATCCTGCAAAGTGAAAGGTTGCCAGTTGATTCCTGGTCCGGGCATGTGCCTGGGTTGCGGGTTCCATCACGGGGCGGGGGCCCATGAGAGAGGCTACTCATGGATGTCACTCTCTTACATCGATGTTTCTCTCCCTCTCTTTCTCTGTTCCTTCCTCTCTCTCTATAATAAAATCTGTTTAGCCCTGGCTGATGTGGCGCAGTGGACTGACTGGCAACCTAAGAAAGAAGAGATCACTGGTTCAATTCCCTGTCTGGGCACATGCCTGGGTTGTGGGCCAGATCCCTGGTTAAGGGAGTGTGAGAGGCAGCCGATTTATGTTTCTCACACACACCAATGTTTCTCTCTCTTTCTCCCTCCTTTCCCCTCTCTCTAAAAGTAAATAAAATCTTTAAAAAAAAAAAGGATGATGAATTATCCTGATTGGCCTACCACTAAAAGTTAGCAGGCCTTAGCAGTGATAAAGTTTACTGCAATTTTATCAAGCTGAAATTTTTCCAGATGAAGAGAACCACTTACTGAACAATGAAAAAATCTTTGGAAATTAGCTTTTCCTACAGACTTGATAAGGTCTATCAATGAACTTAATCTAAAATCAAAAGGCAAAAACAGTGATTACACACACAACTTAAACTGCAACCAAGTCATTTCAATGAAAAGTAACACAGTTTGAATCAAAAGTAACATCAGGATGCATACACTTTCCTTGCTGTCAAGAGTTAACTAAAACCCCTGGCTGGTGTGGCTCAGTGGATTGAGTGCCCTTCTGAGGACCAAAGGGTCATCTGTTGGATTCCCAGTCAGGGCACATGTCTGGGTTGCAGGCCAGGTCCCCAGTAGGGGGCACGCAAGAGGCAACTACACATTGATGTTTCCCTCTCTTTCTTCATCCCTCCCCGTCTCTCTAAAGGTAAATAAATAAAATCTTTTTTAAAAAAATAAATAAATTGGTACGGCCACTATGGAAACAGTATAGAGATTCCCAAAAAATTAAAACTAGAACGACCATATGATCCAACAATTCCACTTTTGAATACAGCAGGACCTTGAATAACAAGTTTTTTTCCAACATCATTTCACTGTAACACTGATGAGATGCCATAAAAACTTAAGTCTTGTTATGTTCATTAGCCTATAGTAAAACTGTCAGTTTGCTTAAAGTCTCAGAACCTATCGATAATGTTAAGTGAGGACTTACTGTACCTATATAACACCCTATTTTGCTTCTTGGCTCACAAAACCTAAATTGTTTACTATCTGACCCTCTATAGAAAAAGTTTGCCAACCCCTTGATGAAAACATTATCTTTTAACTGACTATCTATACAACCTCAGACATCAGTTAGCTTCCTCAAAACCTTTGGCTGTAAAAACCTGTGGGGGTTGCGGCAATGGGAGAAACTCCCAGTCTCACAGGAGAGTCCGATGGAGGGACACACAGGGTCCTAGAATGTACACAAACCCACCTACCTGGGAATCAGCACCAGCAGGTCGTAACGCGCTTGTGGGTAGTGGGGGATGTGACTGAAGCGGGGTGAGAGCTGAGCAAGCAGCACTGTTCCCTCTCTAACCCTTCCCCCACATACAGTGCCACAATACAGCAAAGTGGGTTGCCCCGCCCTGGCCAATACCTAAGTCTCCGCCCCTTACAACGTAACAGGTGCACTGAGACGAAGAAATATGGCCCAAATGACAGAACAGACCAAAACACCAGAAAAAGAACTACGCGACGAGGAGGTAGACAACCTATCAGGTGCACAGTTCAAAACACTGGTAATCTGGACGCTCACAGAAATGATTGAGTACGGCTGCAAAATAAAAGAAGTGGTGAAGGCTATACAAAGTGAAATAAAGCAAAATATACAGGGAACCAACAATGAAGGGAAGGAAACTGGGATTCAAATCAACAACTTGGAACAGAAGGAAGAAATAAGCATTCAACTGGAACAGAATGAAGAAACAAGAATTCAAAAAAATAAGGAGAGGTTTAGGAACCTCTGGGACAACTTTAAACGTTCCAACACCCAAATCGTGGGGGTGCCAGAAGGAGAAGAGGGAGGGCAAGAAATTGAAAACTTATTTGAAAAAATAATGAAGGAGAATTTCCCCAAGCTGGTGAGGGCACCAGACATGCAAGCCCAGGAAGCTCAGAGAGTCCCAAAGAAGTTGGATCCGAGGAAGAATATGCCAAGACACATCATAATTGCATTACCCAAGAGTAAAGATAAGGAGAGAATCTTAAAAGCAGCAAGAGGAAAGGAGACAGTTACCTACAAAGGAGTTCCCGTAAGACTATCAGCTGCTTTCTCAAAAGAAACCTTATAGGCAAGAAGGGGCTGGAAAGAAGTACTCAAAGTCACGAAAGGCAAGGGCCTACATCCAAGATTACTCTATTGAGCAAAGCTATCATTGAGAATGGAAGGGCAGATAAAGTGTTTCCCAGGTAAGATCAAGTTAAAGGAGTTCATCATCACCAAGCCCTTATTACATGAAATGTTAAAGGGACTTAAATCTGAGAAGAGGAAGATCAAAACTATGAACAGTAAAATGACAACAAGGTCACGACTATCATCAACTGAACCTAAAACCAAAAACAAAAACCAATGAAGCGACAACCAGAACAGGAACAGAACCACAGAAGGGGACATCACATGGAGGGTTATCAGCGGGGAAGGGGTGGGGGGAAGAACAGGGGGGAAAGGTACAGGGAACAAAAAGCATGATTGGTAGGTACAAAATAGACAGGGGGAGGTTAAGAATAGTACAGATTTGAAATGGAGGAACTAAAGAACTTGTATGTATGACCCATGGGCATGATGCTGGTGAGCAGGGGGTGCGGGGGTGCAAGGTGGAGGGGATAAAGGTGAGATAAAAGATGGAACAACTGTAAATGCATAATCATAACATATACTTAAAAATAAAAGCCTAGAGTTATTAAGAGCTGTCTTGATGTCCTTGCTAGGTAAAAACTGCCCTTCTTCTGAATGCCAAAAGATCCTGTGTGTAATTCTCTTACAGTTGCATATAGCAATCCAGTTCTCACTACACTGGATGGATTAGTCAACACACAATTCCCTTCAACATTAAAGCTATACTAACAGCACCTTGCATTTTAAGAAGCAGTGTGATGGCCTTGTATTCCTTATTATCTCCTAATCTCCACATAGGTACCAAATAGCCCTGGCCTTTGGACTTAGCTAATTAGCTATGGGGATGCACCTGACCTGAAGTTCACCCGTCCTCCAGACCAGCCATCAGCCTATGAGGAAAAAGCTTGCTGAAGAGCTTAGCCCAGCCTTGACAGGTGTGGCTCAGTGGGTTGGGTGTCATCTCACCAACCTAAAGGTTTTCGGTTTGATACCCAGTCCGGGGACATGTCTGGGCTGCCAGCAAGGTCCCCTGTTCCTTGTTTGTGGGCAAATGAGAGGCAACCAGCTGACGTATTAACATTGATGTTTCTCTTCCTCTCTTTCTCCCTCCTTTCCCCTCTCTCTAAAAATAAACAAAATCTTAAAAAAAAAAAAAAACACGGCTTAGCCCAACAGGAATGACAGGTTCTCTTAGATGTACAAATGCACAAATGCACTCTTACTCTCTGAACTGAATGGGAGGTGGGAAAGTAAGAACAGAAACTAAAACATTGCCAGAGAACAGGTTACAAGATAGCACAAATCATACATGAGTTGAAACCATAAGGTAAAAGAAAGGACATACAAAGAAGAGGGTGAAGTCAGGGGTTGGGTAAGACAGGAACGGTATAACCAGAGATGAAAAAAGACATTAAGAAACCCCAATGTAGGGGAAGAATGACAAATTCTCATGTTAAAAAGAATATATGAGATAACAGTCTCTACAGCTTTAATGGATCATTCCAGTTCCCTAACTACATCCCAGTCTTTCTGAGGCCTGGATCCATACTTATTCATCCTGGATTACTTTGGGATTTCAAGCTTGCTTTTATCATGTGGACCTGCACAATGAGCATCCAATTTTTAAAGAAATCCAAGTATCTCCTTGTGACCTATGACAGAAAGAAGCGTAACATACACAAATAACCCTTCTAGGCAGTCACCTCCTTGAAAGCAAAGACTATCTTTATTCAATTTAGGATTGGCAGAAGTACCTGGAATTGTGCTTTTCACAAAGCTCAGTACTCACTGGATTTGCTGTAGAAATACTAAGTGAACAAAATCTCAAATATCCAGGTGGTTCTAAGACAGAAACAATCTAAACACAGAGGAAAATTCAAAGATGTAAGACTATTCCTCGGTAAATAAAGAGGTCTAAAGCAGTTGGAGAGATGCTGATCCTAACTCTATCTACTAGTGACCGAGACATAAGTCAATCGGGGCATTACAGTCCCCTGGCTATAACTGGATCAATGACAAACACATGGCTCATCTGGTCAATGACATCCAGACTCAGCTGGTTTTATTTGAACTGTTGGATGAAGAGCTCTTTCTACTCCACATGAACTGGAAGAACAGCAATTGTAGCTATTTCAGCCACCTTGCTGCTATATGAAACCTAAAGATCAAATCAGCGCACAGCGGAAAGCAGATCTGAGTTCAGAAAAAAAAGATACTAGGTCCCAGTGACATCATCTAAACTACAAAAGCCATGCCTCAAGCCAGTGTTTCCCCTGAATGTTTCAGTAACATAAGGCAAAGTATTTTCTTTTTAAGCCAATTTGGGTTGGGTTTTCTGTAACTTGCAACCAAGACTCTTAATGTATACAGAAACTCCCCAAAAATCCATATTTGAAAATAAAAAATTAATCTATATCCCAATATCCTAACACAACAATTATTTGTTTCCATCTAGTTTATAAACACAACTCATTCAATTTTAAACTGATAACCACTCTATTCGAAAAGAATCCTTATCACCACATCCCCCAACATGGGCTTACAGTCCTTAGGCAGGCATCATGGGAGTCCTTGGACACACCAGTCCTTGAATGCATTCCTAGTGGGAGCCTTTACCCAACAAGGGGCTTCAGCTCTGCTAAGGATGTCCATCTCTTGCCCAGAATATGGCCTTTAACTTTATAAAAAGCCTTTACCACCTCTATGAGATCAAGTCAGGTACTATCTGGGATTTTAAACCAGTTCTGGTACCAAAATAACTTGTTTCAAAGTTCAGACAATTGAGCGCAATCAATAACTTCCAGCATACAAAAGCAGTAATATCCCCACAATGATCTACCTTCCTTGTCTAAATGTCCTCAGCTCTGGTTTCTTCCATAGTGTCACTGTCCAAATCTTTTTCACTATGCCCAAGAGAATAATCACTCTCCTGTTACCAAACCCCAGACTTCCTGAATCTTTTTGAACAATGCTCTTTCTACTTGTTTACGTTGACTTAAAACCTGGCTCTCCCTTTACAGATTTCCTCACAGTTCTCTCTTTACTGCAATCCATACCCCGCCCCCCACCCAGTGCTGGGAGTGAATGGCATTCACTTGTCTTTCTACTGCAGCTTGCAGATCATAATCATTCTTCTTTATGGCCACACCTTCCAGATGTATCTTCTCATCACTAGCATCTTTTGATCCTTTAGCTGTACCTCCTCATTCACAGAAGACTGAAGAGCCTACTTCAGTCTTCTCTACTAAATCTGTCACAACACTGGGAGATTTCAATGTCCACAAAGGTTGAACCATCCAATTACTGCATGTTAAAATTCATAGTTCCAAAGATTTTTAGCTCAATTCTATTTTAAGCACCTATCCTTCAGTTCTTTATTCTGGATCTTGTCATCTTTTGAAACGGCTTCTCCTTGATTACTCCAATAGCTCACAAAAATCCTATTCTGCCCTGGCTGGGTAGCTCAGCAGGTTAGTATCATCCTGATAAGCCCAGGTTGCCAGTTCTATCCCCAGTCAGGACAATCAATGAATGCATAAATAAGTGGAACAACTAACTGATGTTTCTTCCCCCTCCTCCTTTCTCCTTCCCTCCCTCCCTTCTTCTCTGAAATCAATATAGAAAAAAAATTTATTATCTTATTCTGACCATACTTGCTCTATGACTTTACAAAGACCTCCTGTCCCTCAAATCCTGTTTCCCCCAACCCAGATCCTGTGGTTGGACATCTAAATCTCTTAGCAACACCTTCAGATTTGCACCCTTTTCTCTGAACCTGACCGCAAAGCAATAGCTCCAGGCCAATACTGTTTCCATGAACTGAGCTACTCAAGAAAAAACACACTAGCCCTGGCTGTTGTGATTCAGTGGATCGAGTGCTGGCCTGCAAACCCAAGAGTCACAGGTACGATTCCCAGTCTAGAGCACATGCCTGGGTTGTAGGCCAGGTCCCCAGCAGGGGGCATGTGAGAGGCAACCACACATTGATGTTTCTCCCCTTCTCTTTTGTCCTCCCTCCCCCTCTCTAAAAATAAACAAATCTTTTTTAAAAAAAGAAAAACCACACTAGATACACTAAGACCACTATAAAGTCTCCAACCTTAGTCCTTTCAAATAAACTTGACAAATTCCCTCTTCTATTCCCCTCAACAACTCTTTCAATCATTTTCTCAACTCAAGCCCCACAGTCATCCCCTGCCCAGGCCCTTCATTCTCAGCCAAAAACTTTGCTTCTGATCATATAGAGATATGTAAGTTAGCAGGCATGGTCTCTCTCTACTGCCATACCCCCTCTGAAAACCTTATCTTATTCATACCTCTCCTTACCTATTTTTATTTCAGACCTAGGAAATGAGGGGCCCCTCTTCCTTTTCAAAACCAACCCATCCACCTGTACCCCTGACTCACACAGTAACTCCCAGCCCCTTCCTACCTCTTTCAACACCTTGCTCTATAAGCCATACTATATCTTGAATCTTCAATTTCTCCTTTCCTTCTAGAACCTTTCCCCTCAGACCATATATAAGATCAGGTCTTGTCTTTAAAAGAAAGTCCTTCCTGGCTTTCTTAGCAAACCTTCTCAGAGAAGTTATTCTCTTTTTTTCTCCTTCCCTCTCTCCCTTTCCTACTTATCTTTCTCTTCTTCCCTCTCCCCCTTTCCTATTTACCCTCTCCTTTCTCCAACTCTCTCCTTTCCCCTCTTTTCTCTTTTCACTCTCCTCTTTTATGTCCTCTCTCACTCCATCATTCACTCCCCCTTTCTTCTCTCTCTATCCTCGTCTTTCCCTCCTTTATCACTTGCCATTTACTCTTTCTTTATCATTTGCCATTTATTCTTTCACCAGCTCTAAGGGAGATTCAACCCTTAACCTCCTACTAAAACTGTGTTAAGGTCATCATAACTTCTTTTTTCTTTTTCCTATCCTTACCCAAAGACATTTTTTTCATTGCTTTTATTTTTTTTTTTTTAAGATTTTATTTATTTATTCTTAGAGGGGAAGGGAGGGAGAGAAACATCAGTGTGGTTGCCTCTCTCACACCTCCTACTGGGGACTCGACCGAAGACCAGGCATGGGCCCCAGACCAGGAATCGAACTGGCAAACCCTTGGTTCACAGGCTGGCACTCAATCCACTGAGCCACACCAGCCAAGGTTTTTTCCCTTGCTTTCAGAGAGAGAAAAATGGGGAGAGGAAGAGAGAGAGAGAGAAACATGGATGTGAGAGAGTTGTCTCCCACATGGACTGAACCAGGGACTTCATGCACCCAGACCAGGGAATGAACACCCAACCCATGTACGTGGCCTGACTGGGAATCAAACCCGCAACTCTTCAGCTATGAGACTACATTCCAATCACTGAGCCACAAGGGCAAGGGCCACCATGACTTTTTTTTTTAAAGAGTTTATTTATTTGTTTTTAGAGAGAGGGGAGGAGAGGGAGAGAAACACTGGCCCACAACGTAGGCATGCATGCACCCTGACTGGGGATCAGACCTGTGACCTTTCGGTTTGTAGGCTGGCACTCAATCCACTGAGCCACACCAGCCAGGGCCACCATGACTTTTAATCACCAAATCAAATGAACATTTTGCAAGTCTTTATTTTTCTATACCAAAGTACACTATATTTGACACTGTTAACTGTATTTCACAGTTACTGTCTCTCTCTGAAAATTTTCTACTCATTAGGATAAAGGCCATCATGCAGCAGACACTCCAATATACTTGGTGGGACAAAGTAGATTTATAGTTGTTCGTACAGAAAATAATATAATAACTAATAAGTAATGACACAAGAATGAATAAACTGTGTGTTTTGTGTACTCACAAGTGTAAACCTACTTTTGCGCTACCTTTTATCTGAATAGATGAAAAAAGGTACCAAATGAAACAAATATGCATTTCTCTGTCTGGAGAACAAGTAAGAGTCACTATCCCATGAAACGTTCATGGATAACTACAACATCAAGAGCCAAATTAGACTAACCAAGTATCGTTAGTGGAACAATCAGGTCAATTACATGATTTTCTCCAGTCATGCTCATCACCCAGAAATCATAAACAGAAACCCAGAGCTTATTACAAGGGCAAAAAAATGGAAATGCTAAAGGAACCTATAGTATAAGAAAAACACAATGCAAACCTATTCTTTTAAACTAAATGCCATGTGATAGATTCCCTGCACGCAAGTATGATAAAAATCATACCTACATGTCATAAGGACATATTTAATGTGGAAAAGAGCTAAGCATAAATCAGTCCGAAGCACCAGATACTGGACCTTAAGAGTTCATAAACAAAGTTTAGTTTTCCAAAAGTTATGAGAAGTGACTAGCAGAAGACACAGATAAGAATGCAGAATACCTGCCAGCATGTGCCCAATTTAAATCACTGGAAATTCACTTTATTCTGTTTCTAGGCAGATTTCTTCCTACACATTTTCCCTCTATTATTCCCACCATCAACATTTTAAATGGCTTCAGGTGCTAATGTCAGCAGCAGTATTTGTTAAAACACTCCTGACTAGTAAAGAAACCTTTCTAGAAACAAGATAAAGACTCAGAGATCTAAGACTACCAAACATTATGGTCTTAAAACACGAAAAGCCTCTGCAGCTCCTTGCTGTTTGGAGTTTTTTTACTTAGTAAGCTTTATACACTCTATATAAAGCAAGTGGCTTTCTTAAACACTGACTATGAACAATAGTCTACAGATATATATAGCATTTGAAGTTTCTAAAGCATTTAACATATACTTGCCTCATTTTTAACTCACATCAAGTCTATGAAACAGGCAAGGTAAGCATTCATGTTTGTTTTTGGGGGGTTTTTTTTTTTTGTTTGTTATTAAGTTTAGACAGAGGGGAAGAGAGGGAGAGAGAGAGGGAGAGAAACATCGATGTGAGAAAGAAACACTGATCAGTTGATTCTTGCATGTGCCCCGCCCCAACTGCAGAACAAACAGCACAACCTAGACATGTGTCCTGACTGGGAGATCTTTTCTTTCCTTTTGCAGGGTGACACCCAACCAACCAAGCCACACCAGTTGGGGCAGCATTAATACAGTGAAAAAACTAAAGCCTAAATTGCTCACTGATTATAAATCACATAGCTAAAAAGTGTTCATCAGGCACAATCACCTCCAAATTTTCTCTAATTTCTCCTACTTCTATGTCCTCAGCCATTCTTAAAGGAAAAGGTATCTCTCCTTTCTAAAATTAATCCCCACCCAGACTCTTAAGCCTACAACGCTTAGCTTCCTACAGAACTTTCAGTTAACTCCTTTTTCCACTCACAATACCTCCCTATCCCCTAACTACATCTCCTCATTCTATTAATAAGCTCAACTCTTCCTTTACGTAAAAAAAATTTTTTTCCTCCAACTCTGCCACCTATCCCACAGCTGTGATCCACTTTTTTCACACCCTTTCCATGGTGAACTCTTCAAGACTACAACTGTAGGCACTTATACTGCACTTTCACCTCTCCACTAAAATGTTCCTTATTATTAAAGGTCACCAATGAAATGCCTAGTGGTCAAATCCAATCATCACTCTCCAGTTCTTATCCCTAAGTTTACAGCCATTGTCCTAAAGTATCTGACACCTTAACCATTCTACCCTTCCTAAAATTTGTTTCACCCTTGGGCTCCACTATGTCTCTCTCTCCTTATTCTCCTACCACGGACTTTCTTCTTCGTGTCCTTTACCTAATTCTCATCTTTTGCAAACTACCTACATGTTGGTCTTCTGCAGAGTTCTTCCTTCTTTTCTCTCCTCAGCTACACGCTCTCCCTGAACACTCCTGTGCTGTTACCATGTTTCTATCCTCCTCTTTCTCCCACACTTCCCCTCTCTCTAAAAATAAAATCTAAAAACAAAAGAAAAAAGCATCCTGGAGAAAATTTGAATAGAATTGCTAAAATAAGGCTTTATTCGCCATCGCTAGCGTGGCTCAGTGGGTTGGAGCATCATTCCATAACCAGAGTTGCAGGTTCGATCCCAGTCCCCAGGCCAGGTATATGCAGGAGGCAACCGACTGATGTTTCTCTTTCACATCAATGTTTCTCTCTCTCCCTTCCCCTTTCTCAAAAAGCAATGAAAAAATGTCCTCGGGTGAGGATTTAAAAAACTTAAAAAAATAAATAAGACTTTTACCCTCTCTTCGAAAAATATCTGTTATAAGGATCAGGTAATGTTAAATAACCTTTGTAAAAAACGGATAAATCACACTGCCTCAAGTTCACTCACTCTGTTCTCAAAGAATGATCCTTCGTGTGTACGAAATTTTATTTTAATACAATGTATGTAAAATTAATGAACTCTTTTCATCCATCTTTAGGTCCATTAATTGTCCTGATTTTTTTCCTCTTTCTATTGAATTCATTGGAGTGACACTGGTTTGAGGTACACAATTCCACAAAACATCATCTGTACACTGCACTGTGCCTTCACCACCCCCAGTCAAGTCTCCTTCCATCATTATTTATCCCCCCATATCCTCCTCCCACCACCTCCTAATTGTCCTGATTTTTGAGATAATCCACATTGTGGTCCCAAACAGCCCCTTCATCTTTTAGCTCCCATCATTTCCTGCCATAAACACTACCCTACGATAATATTGGTTTACTACTACACCCTAAACATATCTTATACTGACCTTCCTCTGTAAATTGCTTCTCCCTTTGGAACTCCTGTCTCTCTGTTTTTAGTAACATAGTAGCTGAGATCCAGAACTTTGAACCCGGACAGTCAGAGTTCAAATTCTACCTGTATCACTTGTTAACTATGTGGTCTTGAACAAGACCCTGTGAAAGAAAAACTGACATTGCCTTGCCACTATTATGAATAAGTGACACATCCCATAGATAGAAAAAAACATGTTGTATCTTGAAATAAATTTTAAAAATGAATCACTCTAATTCTGATCCCAAAATACATAAAATCTTGATCATTTTCTGTAAGCTTGGACTCCCCAACTAAGCAACTTTTTCCCTAACTTTTACAACGCTGGTATCCAAAAAAAAAATGTTATGACCTATGTGGACATAATAATTATGTTAGAAAACTGTTGTTTTTCCACCATGACAAACTAATGTAAACTCAATAAATATTGATCTCCTATCTTTTCCCAACAAATACCTGTATTATTTAATTCAGTAAGCCACTGTAAGTCTGACTCTATTGTGCAAGTAGATCACTCTTCTAAAATCTTTAGTACCTGAGACATCCTTTCCCATTATCAGATCCAAAACTTTTTTTCTTTTTAAAATTTTTCTTTTGCTATACATCTCGTTTAAACAACAACCCACAATTACAAAGCCTTCTTTTGACCTCCACCTCCAAAATCTCAGCGCCTTTCCCAGAGATAATCCATTATTTAAATTGGGTATGTACCCCTCAAGACTTTTTTTTTAAATAATTTTCATACATAAACGTGAACCCATTGAAAACACACACTAATCTCCAATTTCCTCATGTCTACAATAGGAATAACTATATCTGTCTCACAGTGCTGTTGTAAAGATTAAACAAAAAGTTCACATAAAGTGCAATGAGCATAATTCTTAGCACAAAGAAAAATCTCATTCATCTTTCCAGGTCCAGCTCAAATCACAGATTCTCCACCAAGTTCACCCAAACTATTCAACTGCAGATCATTTTTTCCTCCAATGAAGTTTTTCAAACACTCACTGGACACATATATAGTGTCTTTGGTCATGCTCCAGCCTAAACTCCTAGAGGGCAGAAAGTCAGTCTCATGATCCTTCAAACAATTGCCACAGGTTCTCCAAAAAGTAGGTACTTCATAAATTAAAATGCTAAATATTTCTGAGCAACAAAAATCTATGTAATGTTTCTTCCTGATATACTCAGCAAAATTCAAGCACTTCCGGACTTTTAACTATATAAAAGGTGCTGTCTTAAGATATCGAGCACATAATGAAAGTCAGGTTTTATTAAGAAACCTGAAATCCCAGTGATAAAGCATTCTATGCTTGTCTGTTTTTTCCTCCATTTAGAATTTAAGTGCTTAGGAGGCAGGCAAATCTAATAACTTTATTAATAAAATATATGTAAAATGTTGTTATATAAATACAACTAAAGTTTACATAATAAATGTATTCCTTAAAAGTCACAGTTATTTAATTTTAAATGCACTGGTGAAAGCCAAAAAGAAAAAAGGTAACAAATACACAGATATGACTACAGAAAAATAATAATTTTTTAAAACTTCAGTTGCCACACACATTAATGAAATAATATGTGATAATTTGGAAGAAAAATCCCTAAAAATATATAGACAAATAATTATGTATAATATATAATTGGTTGCCCCCCATACACATCCCAGCAGGGAACCAACCCACAACCTAAGTATGCACCCTGACCAGGAATCGAACCTACAACCTTTTGGGTACACGGGACAATGCTCCAACCAACTGAGCTATCCAGACAAGGTTCTTCCTCTAATATCAATCAACATATCCTAGGGTAAAAACTTTTTTTTTTAAAGGCAACTCACATATGACGAAATATGTCAATAACTCTACTAAAAGATTCTTAATCTCATTAGAAATTAGAAAATGTAAATTAAACTCAACAATGAAATACCATTTTTCATCTATCGAACTGGCAAATAAAAAAGATAATACCTACTGTTGGTAAGGCTACAGAAAAACAAGAACTCATATACTTTTTTGATGGGAGTAAAATTACCAGTCTTCCTTTTTTAATCCTCTAACTCAGCAATTACATTTCTAGAAATCTATTCTACAGTATTAACTGCAGAATTTTTTATAATAGCAAATAAATAAATAAATAAATAAGCCCTAAATTGACTTACACCTGCACTAGGAATTCTTAAATTCTTCTTGACCGGGACAATACTAATCCCAGAACCCAAGCTAAAGTTGGAAGTTTGGTGATCCCAACAGGTATCGCCTACTGAATGTAAAAAACAATAGCTACCCTGTCATGACATTGACAAAATTTATCTCTACAGTAATCAACCCAAAAAAGCAAAAGGAAAACAAAGCAAAATTAATTAAAGTCCATTATTTTGAACCACCAAAATAATTTTAGGTATTTTTTTCCTTAAAGCTTTAGAAAAATAAAATTAAGTAAAAGAGACTAGTTTTAATTAACTGTCAAATAAGAAACATGCAAAACCAATATGGAGAAAATTACAAAGCTCTAAAAATGGTAAAAACAGAAAAGAATACAGATATGCATCATATTCCAGGAAGACAGACTTGATATTATGAAGATACCTAATTATCCTCAAATTATAAATTCAATGTAATTCTAATCAAAATCCCAAAAGAATGTCTTCTGAAACTTAAGTCTAATTCTAAAACTTAACTAGAAGTCAAAGTAAAAATATACAATAAAATTTTAGAAAAGAAGAAAGGGTAGGGGAGCTTTTTCTACCTCCTCTCAAAAACTATCAAATAGGAATTTGAAATAGTATATAACATTGATGCACAGATAAATAAACAGAACAGAAAGGACACTCCAGAAACTGACTAAATGGAAACTAAACATATCATAAAAAAGGCATTTCATGATAAAAACAGAAAGTATAATGATGGTTGTCAGGGGGAGGGGGGAGGGGAAAATAGGGAGTTATTGTTCAATAGGCATTAAGGTTCAGTTAAAAAATGACAAGTTAATGGGGATGGATGGTGGTGATGGTTGCACAACAATGCGACTGTATTTAATACCAGTGAACTGTATACATTTTTGAACTGTACACTTAAAGATGGTTAAGATAGCAAATTTTGTGTTATGTGTATATTAACAATAAAAGAAAAAAGAGGCATTTCAAATCCCTGGAAAAAATTCAATTTATTGTATTGGGCACAACTGGCTGACCATATGGGAAAAAAAGTCACTATTTTATACTGTACATAATTACAAGCTAGGATGAGTTAAACAGCTAAATACTAAGATAGATTAAAAAGAGCTGTTTTAGACACACCAAAGATACCTGCACACATGTCAGAACAGCCATGTCTGCAGAGTGGGACCACCTAGAGATAGGCTCCTTAGGGAAATTTCACACTTGCCATCAGGGGTGCCAAGCAGAATAGCCATGTACCACCCATAGGCTCCTGGGAAAATTCCCACTTGGCACCAGAGGTGCCAAGACATTTATCAAAAAGATCCAGAAGGTTGGAGTACATCACTTTCAAGGTATAACCGAGGCAGGTTCCAGACCACTGCTGAGACAACTGAGCTCCACACACCGGGGTGCTGCTCCCCGCCACGCTGACCTCCCTGGGCACTGGCCACCAGAGGCTTTACCCTGCTGGTCTGAGAACTTCACCTGCTCTGCTGCCCACCTGACTCTGGGGATCCTTCCTTGCAAGATGCTGACAACTCCCTTGCCAACTGTGGTGTCTCCTGGACCTGCAGACTGAGACTCTGGGACTTGGGTTTGTTATCCACCATTGAGAGAGAGAGAGAGAGAGAGAGAGAGAGAGAGAGAGAGAGAGAGAGATACATTCCTCTTAGATTGTTAGTGTGAGTAGGATCTTAATGTAGATTGATGTTCTCCTTTGAATGAACATGCATTCAATAAAAACTGAACGAATAAAATAAAAATAAAAATAGAAATAAAAAAATAAAAAGAGCTGTTTTTAAAAACCATACTAGAGAACAAAATAATCTGATGCAATAATACTGTAAAGGCAAACAAAATGTTGAAATTATACAGGAAAGGACTAGGGCTCTCTCTACATCAAAATCTAAAACCTCTATATAGGATTTTGGTCAAGATGGTGGCATAGGTAACGAGGGCTCTCCTCCTCACGCAGCCACATCAAAATTACAACTAAATTACAGAACAACCATCACTCAGAACCAGCAGAGATAGAGCTGAATGGAAGTCTGACAACTGTGGAATTAAAAGAAACCACATCCATCCAGACTCGTAGGAGGGGCAGAGACACGGAACAGGCTGCTCCCATATACATGTGTGCTGGATAAAAATTCGGGAGGGCTATCTTGGGAGCAAGGAGTCCCTGACCCACAGCAGGACCCCCAGCCCAGGATACCAGTGCCAGGAAGGGAAGTCCCCATAACTTCTTGCTGCAAAAACCAGCAGGGATTGTATCTGTGAAAGAAAACAGCTGGAGTCCCACACAGTTCCTCTTAAACAACCCACATGTGAACTTACTCAGACTCAGTCCCACTGAACTCCAGCACTGGCATAGCAGCTTGAAAGGCACCAGTGGCATATGGGGAAGAACTGAAGTGTCTGGCATCAAGGCAGGAGCTGGGGGACAGCTTTCTCCCAGACAGAAAGGTAAGGCAGAGCCGAAGAAGTGGCAGCCAAGTGCCATATCTGAGACTCCACAAACATGGCTAACACTGTGTGCCCTGCCCTGGACATCCCCTCAGGCTCCATCCCACCCCACTTACATCTCCAAACAGCAGTTTTTCCATGTGAATGGCTGGTTTTGGCTCAAGCTTCACAACTTCGTAATTCCTTTCATACAAGCAACAGCTGGTCTCAGTGAGCCCCCAGACCCTGTACCTCTTGCAAAGTGGCCCCAGGCAACAGCAGCCAGCCTAGATTCACAGCTTGGCTTCCTCTGGAAATCTCCAAGCCCAAGACAAGTAGCAGCTATCTCAGATTGCTCTGAAAGCTCAAGCAGGATGGCCCCAGGCAAAACACAGGTGAGGACTGACCTTGGCCTGCACCACTCAGGAAACCCCAAGGCCTGGGCACCCAGTGGACAGCTACAGACTACATCAGAGTTCCATCACCTTGCCCCTGCACAGCTGATCCTCCACAAAGGGCAGAGGTTTGTGGCCGGTAGTCACAGCCAATCCTTGCAACTGACTGGCCTGGGTAAATCCCTCATGCTGACCTGCCAACAGCAACCAAGAGTTAACTACAAGAGGAGGGTGTACTCAGCCCACATGAAGGGCACACCTCAAGCACTCAGCTTAAATGATAGGGGATGTGATGCCACTGGGCCTTACAGGATACCTACTACATTAAGCCACAAAATCAAGACAGGGAGTCACAGCAGCTCTACCTAATACATAAAAACAAACATAGGGAGGCTGCCAAAATGAGGAGACAAAGAGACATGGCACAAATGAAAGAACAGATCAAAACTCCAGATGAAGAACTAAACAAAAGGGAAATAAGCAATCTATCAGATACAGAGTTCAAAACACTGATTAGGATGCTCAAGGAACTTAGTGAGGACCTCAACAGCATATAAAAGATCCAGTTAGAAACAAAGGATACACTGCCCTGGCTTGTGTGGCTCAGTGGATTGAGTGCCAGCTTGCAAACTGAAAGGTCACTGGTTCAATTCCCGGTCAGGGCATATACCTGAGTTATAGGCCAGGTCCCCAGTAGGGGACTGAGAGAAACAACCAATCAATGTTTCTCTCCCTCCTTCTCCCTCCCTTCCCCCTCTCTCTAAAAAGAAATGAAAAAATAAAAACCTTAAAAAAAAAAAAGAAATGAAGGATACATTAATTGAAGTAAAGAACAATTTACAGGGAAACAATAGACTGAATAAAGTCAAGAATCAAATCATTGATTTGGAACATACAAAGCAAAAAACAACCAATCAGAGTAAGAATAAAAAAAGAATTTAAAAAATGAGGATAGTGTAAGCAGCCTCTGGGACAACTTCAAGTGTTCCAATGTTCACATTACAGGGGTGCCAGAAGGACAAGTGGAAGAGCAAGAAATTGGAAATCTATTTGGAAAAATAATGAAAGAAAACTTCCCTAATTTGGTGAAGGAAATAGACATGCAGGGCCAGGAAGCACAGAGTTCTAAACAAATTAGATGCACAGAGGTCCCCTCCAAAACACATCAAATAAAATGCCAAAGTTTAAAGATAAAGAGAGAATCTTAAAAGCAGCAAGAGAAAAGGAGTTAGTTAGCTACAGGAGAGTTCTCATAAGACTGTCAGCTGATTTCTCAAAAGAAACTGCAGGCTAGAAGGGACTGGCGAGATAAATTCAAAGTCATAAAAAGCAGAGACCTACAGCCAAGATTGCTCTACCCAGCAAACCTATCATTTAGAATCGAAGGGCAGATAAAGAGCTTCCCAAACAAGAAAAAACTAAAATAGCTCATCACCAAATCATTATTATATGAAATGTTAAAGGGACTTATTTAACAAAAGAAGATCAAAACTATGAACTATAAAATGGCAAAACGTACACACTTGTCAACAACTGAATTTAAAAAACAAACTAAACAAACAAGAAAAACAGAGACAGAATCATGGATATGGAGAGGGTTTTGATGGTTGCCCGATGGGAGGGGAGTATGGGGAAACAGGTGAAGAGGTAAGTGAATTAAGTTGTTACAGAATAGCCATTGGAATGTAAAGTACAGTATAGGAAATGGAGTAGCCAAAGAACTTTTACACATGACCCATGGTCATGAACAATGGTGTGGGGATTACCTGAGGGAGTGCAGAGTGCTATGTGGAGGGGGACAAAGGGAGAAAAATTGGGACAACTGTAAGAGCATAATCAATAAAATATAAAAATAAAATAGAACCTCTCTATTGTAGAAAACACCATTTTTAGAAGTTGAAAGTAAGTAATAGACTGGGAGAAAATATTAACAGATTACTTCACATGCAGAGGATTATTATCTAAACTAATATCCAAACACAAGGAATTCCAATATCCAATATATATAATGACAAAACATATGAATATGCAATTCACAAAAGAAGAAATACAAAGGCCAATCATCATATGAAAAGATGCCCAACTTCACCACTAATCAAGGAGATGGCAAATCAAAACAATATGTTAATCCTTTTTCAGACCTGGAAATACTTAGTTTGGCAGAAGGTAAAGAAGTAGGTACCCTCATACATTAAGTATAGAAAGATATACTGGCATAGTATATGTGCAATTTGACACTTATCAAGTTTGAAAAGCACATACATTTGCCCTGACTGGTGTGGTTGGCTGGGTGTCATCCAGAAAGCAAAGATTGCTTGGTTCAATTCCCAGTCAGGTCACATACCCTACTGAGCTTGCAAGGTTTGCTCCCCAGTAAGAGCACATACCAGAGGCAACCAATGTTTCTCTCCCTTCCTTGCCCTCTCTCTAAAGATAAATAAGTAAATAAATCTATATGGAAAAAAAGTTAAAAGCACATGCATTCAACATAGCAATTTCACTTCTCAGCATCTATCATGTCTAGAAATAGGAACATTTAGACACAAAATACAAACAAGAAACATTAACATAGATTTCACTATAGCAATGATTAAAATAACCTGGAAATACCATACTCAAGGCCATCTAGGTAATGGTTAAATAAATTATGGAACAACCATAATATAAAACAACATGAGATAAAATTATAAATACAAATAAAGATCTCTAAAACATATTAAGTAAAAAAAAAATCCTGTTTCCACTCAGATTTAAAAAAAATAACATATGTGTATACAATATATGTGTATATACACACAAACACATACAAGTCCATCTTAGCTGCAGTTTTACGTCCTGTCGTTTCAGTCACTTGCAGTCAACTTCAATCCAAAAAGATTAAAGGGAAAATTCCAGAAATAAACAACTCATAAGTTTTAAATTGTTGCCATTCTAAGTAATGTGATAAAATCTCATACCATCCCGCTCTGGCCTGTCCAGGATGTAATCATCCTTCTGTCCTTCATATCCATGCAGTACACATTACCAGATACCCCCGACCACCACCACCTCAATTAGTCACTTAGTAGCTATCTCTGTTATCAGATCAACTGTCCTGATATTACAGTGCTTGTTATGTTCAAGTAACATATACCTCGTTTTATAATAATGGCCCCAAAGAGTAGCAGTGGTGATGCTGGTGCCCTGGCCGAGTGGCTCAATTGGTTGGAGCACCATCACATACACCAAAAGGGTTATGGATTCCATCTCCAGTCAGAGCACATACCTAGGCTGCAGGTTCAATCCCCGGTCATGGCACATAAGGAAGGCAACTAATGAACGTTTCTCTCTCACAATAATGTTTCTCTATTCTCCCTTCTTCTCCCTCTAAAATCAATAAACATTATCCTCAGGTGAGAAATAAAAAAAAAGAATAGTGATGCTGGCAATTCAGATGTGCCAAAGAAAGCTTTGAAGAGCTTCCTTTAAGTGAAAGGGCATGTACATACATGAAAATAACATAGTACAAGTATATATAGGGTTCAGTACTATCTGTGGTTTCAGGTATCCACTTGGGGTCTTGGAATGTATCATCACAGATAAGGGGGGACTGCTGCAGATATAAATATAGATGAAGAGTTGAAAAAAGATGTATACCAAGTTATCAACAGCAGTGTTGATATGAGGGGAAAAAATCAGGGAAGGGGAGAGAAAGCAGGGTGCAGAGAAGATACTATTAAGGAAGGAATTTTTTCCTAATCTATGAACTTCAGTATCATTTGAGATTTTTACCATACAATGTATTATTTATATGCTTAAAAAAATAAAATTAGCCCTGACCAGCGTGGTTCAGTGGACTGGGCATCAGGTCGCCAGTTTGATTCCAGGTCAGGGCACATGCCTGGGTTGCAAGCCAAATCTCCCCAGTTGGGGCCGTCCATGCAAGAGGCAACCAATCAATGTTTCTCTCTAGCATCAATGTTTTTCCTCTCTCCTTCTCCCTCCGTTCCTCTCTCTCTGAAAATAAATAAGTTTTTAAATTAATAAATAAAATTAACAAAAAAATAATTTAAATATGGTTGTCCCTCAATCAGAAAGGTTCTCAAAAGGAGATAATACTAAAATGCTACAAGAAAATCAAACAAGAACAAATACAGCATTAGGAAATATGTAGAATTAAGTAATATTATGCTCCTATTTTCTGAATCAAGATGAAGGCTTTTCAAAAAAAATAAAGTGACTGTGAAAATCTCATAAAAGTAATGAGTTAAAAGTGATTAAGGACAACATTCACTGAAATTAGACACCTTGGGCATTAACATCTCCCTGGTTATACTTATTTTGCCTACCTCGTAGGAGTTGGTCTCTCCATGACCCAGTGAAAAATATTATAGAAAACAGAATTTCAGCTTCAGGTGCATATATAGCTATTTAATCCTCAACCGAACTGGGCAGCCTTCCAACCCACTTGCATGGGCTCATACTGTGTTTTCAAGTCATATAGGAAAACAAAGTTTATGCCATATATTTCTTCATTATATTTGTATACCTGGTACTAAATTTAAAAGCTACCCAAAGAAAATCAGCTACCATCTAAATTCATATACACACACATACATATGAGTAAGACTGAAATTCTTTAAAATAAAAATATATCATGAAAAACTGGAAAATTCCCTTACATTTAAAGCTATTTGATAACTACCTATGAAGATACGATAAATGTGGGATTATAACAACTCACACCTGTCACCCCTTAACAGTAATATAATCCAAAGGTTTAGTTCTGTCACCATAGGCAAGACCTCTGCTATTTTATAGGGTATTCAGCAGTAATTAAAACATTACATAAGGAGAATCTAAGGTTTTCAAATACATTTAGTTTGGATTTAGTCTTTAAAACACGGTATCACACAAAAAAGTAATTAAGACCAGGTAAAATTAAAAGTTTAATTTTCAAAAATTTCTGTCAAAACAGTATTTAAAAATGTTTGCTATGTGGTGAGCATAAATTTGCATATTAACATGTTATTTTTGTTTATTATTATTATTCTAATATGAAGAATTCTTCATGACAAACATAGAATATAAATGTAGCATTGGTTCAAAATAATTCATCACACAGTACTTACTTAGCATTCATTTAATCACCACTGTAACAACAGCTAAGAGAATTCATAAAGAAGTATAAGACAAGGTCCCCAACTCAAGGATCTTACCTCCTAATAAGGGATATAATCTGAACACACGAAAAAAATTTAAAAACCGTAGATAGAATAAATAAAGTGTTAAATCAAGTACAGTAGATTGATGCTGTAGGAGTTCAGAGACAAGGGAAATAACAAAGACTGGATGGAACTACCAGAAAGTCCTAAAGAGTATAATCCTAGAGAAAATGCTTTCCTCATCCAGGGTTGACTATTAATAAAAATAACACTCCTCTAAGCAATCAGTAACAAAAAATCACCTTATTAGACCACTTTGATGTAGCCCTTACCTCAAAATGTTTATAATCCAAAGAGATACACAACAAATATCAATTAAAAGATTGCTGCTCATCACCAGGGGGCTTCATGAGACTAGTAATAATTCTTTCTTGATTCAGGCGATAAATAGAGGGTATGCTCATTTTGTAAAAATGTATCAAGCTGTACATTTAAAATGTGTCCAGTTTTCTTTATGTGTGTTACACTATAGTAAAATATAAAAATAAAAGATTAGCCCTGGCTTGTGTGGCTCATGGATTGAACACTGGCCTGTGAACCAAAGGGCTACCAGTGGGATTCCCAGTCAGGGCACATGCCTGGGGTTGCAGGCCAGGTCCCCAGTAGGGGGCACGCAAGAGGCAACCACACATTGATGTTTCCTTCTCTTTCTCCCTCCCTTCCTGTCTAAAAATAAATAAATATCTTTTAAAAAGAAAAAGATTATAACTTCAGTCTCACAAGTTGCAGTAAAATATCTCCCACTACTACTGGACATCACCACCTGGGATGTCCTGCCCCCACCTCAGACTCCACTTTCCCATCAAAATCCAAAATCTCTACAGACTCTTCTATTTTAATCAATGGCACAGATATCCAAGCTAAAAACTTTGGATTCAGAGAACTCCTCCAACGCAGATGATTTATCAAGACTTATTTCAAATCCAGTAAGTATCAGGTATCTTTCTAGGTACAATACAGCAGTGAAAATGAATGACAATGTCCCTTCTCTCATGGGATTGACATTCTAAGATAGAGTGACAGGTGAATACACATTTTAAAAGATTTTATCTACTTATTTTTAGAGTGAGGGCAAGGAAGAGAGAAAGAGATGGAGAGAAATACCAATCAGTTGTGGGGACACAGGCATGTACCCAGACTGGGAATTGAACCAGTGACTTGGTTCTCAGGCCCGCACTCAATCCACTGAGCCACACCAGTCAGGGCCACATTTTAAAAACAGGCAGTGATTGTATACTATGACAATGAAAAAGAATGAAGCAGTAAAGGATGTTGCTTAAAACTCGTGATCAGGAAAGACCTGAGAGGTGATTTAAACTGAGAACTGAATGACAAGGAAGGAACCAGACTTGAAGAACATTCCAGGCAAAGATAAGGAACAGCCAGTGTGACTAGAGCATAGAAAATATGAGGAAAGGTAGCAGGAAGTAAGGTTGCAGAGGTAGGCAAAGGTGAAATCATGTAGACCAAAGTAACAAGTTTGAATTTTCTGTCCTTTTTTAACTATCTCATGTCTGTGCTTTAATTTCCACTCTCAATTCTCACCTTCAGTCCTCAATGCCACATTCAGGACTCTATTATTATAACAATAACCTCTTAAGTGTTCTTCATTTGAGCTTCTTACCATTTCAAGCCATTCTTATCACCACAGTATTATCTTATCACACAGTAAAATCAAGTATTTTTTAAAGCAGTGTTACACATTATTACTCTGCTGCTTCAAGGGTCAACAAGATAAAATCGCCACCTCCTTAGTCTGAAACTCAAAGCTCCCAGTAATAGGGCCATGACCCTGTCCCTCTCTAACTGTACCATCTATCATACCTCTAAACAAGACTTCACTCTTGCCAAACCTGTTTCCTGAACAGGCATGCATTTCCTATCATGTGACCTTGTCTCACAATATTCATCCCTCCACCTCCCCAAGAACTTTCACATCTTTGACTCTTCTCTAAATCACCATTTATTGTGCAAACAAATAAAGTTCTACCTCAATAGGGTACAGGAAAGGAAAAGAATACTCCCAATGAGGAAACATGAATGAAGGCACAAAAACTTGAATATGTATGAGATATTCAAACAGACAAAAAATAATGTCCTATGAGCACACATTGCACGGTGAGATATAATAGGAAATAAAGCCATTCAGCAGGATGGTTAAGTGCTACATGCTCTTATACAAATTATTTAACCTCTCTGAGCTTTAGTTTCTTCGTCTGCAGAATAAAGACAGTAACAACAGCCATGTCAGAATATTTTAATTATTTAGTAATTCACTCAGCAAACATTTCCTGAGCACTTACTCTCTGCTTCAGCATTGTCCTAAGGGTGTAGAGGTAGCAGTAAACAAGACAGACAAAAATCTCTGCCCTGTGGTACTTATACTTTAGTAAGAGAAACATCAAACAAGCAAAATAAATAACATATATGACATGTCACCTAATGACAGGTGCTAAAGAAAAAAATAATAAAGCAGAGAAGAGAAATAGGGAAAAAAGGAAAATCTGAATCAAAACATGAAAGAATTAAGGAGCCTTGGACAATATGGCTCAGTTGGTTGGCGTGTCATCCTGTAGACTGAAGGGTCACAGGTTCGATTCCTGGTCAGAGCACATACCCAGGTTGCAGGTTTGATCCCTGGTCAGGGAGCAAACCAGAGGGCAGCCAATCTATGTTTCTCTCTCACATCAATGCCAATGTCTATCTGTGTTGTGTGTGTGTGTGTGTGTGTGTGTGTGTGTGTGTGTGTGTGTGTCTCCCCTGCCCCCTTCACTCTTAGAAAGAAAAACAAAAAAAAAGAAGGAATTGAAGAAACAAGCCAGGCAGAAGAAATCAGTAATGAAAGGACATGATCAAGGAAAACCAAGGAATCTAAGGAACTGGAGTTGAGAGTGGACAGTGAATAGTGAAAAATGAGGTCAAAGAAATGAGGCATCAGATCATACAGAACCTAATAGGCCATTATCAAGATTTTAGCTTTTACTTTACTAGAAGTAGGAAGCCATTAGAGGGTTTTGAACATGGTATGACCTGACTTTAATGCATATTAACATCTCTGATTTAACAGCATCTCTCTGGCTGATATATAAAAATATACTATAAGAGAACATGGTCAGGAGGAAGAGACCATTAGAAGATTAAATTAGATAATGTTACTTAACACAATGCCTGGCATAAAAGCATCCGTAAAAGACAGCTATTTGGGGGGGATTGGGAATGAATTTCCCATCCTATTGGACCAAACACTAATAGAAAAATAACTAGCTGAAGTTTTGGGGCAATGTAAGTGTACTGCATATAATCTTAGGCTTAGCAAAAACAAAAACCATTAAATAAATGATGACTCTTATGACGATTCCCTATTTGTCATAAAGACAATGCAGGTCTGTTCCTATCCACATCTTTCCTAGCATGCCAGTGTCCTCAAAAAAGAAAAGAGGAAAATTTGAGGAAATAAAGTATGCATGAAAATATTTTAATCTGGAAAAAAACTGGCTCTTTTCAAATCTACTATTTCAAATGGCACCAAAATTGGTTACCTCTATCAATCTAATTATCATAAATTCTTAGTGACCATATAAAAAAGCTGGCTGCAAAAGCGACACTACTTAAAATAAAAAGGCAGTGATAGCACTTTAAAGGAACTGAAAAGTAACCTGCAGTGCTGAAAAGCTTTCATTTCGATAAGTATAAATACAGTTAGCTTGCAAAATACTATGATTGACATTAACATACATAATCCTGGTAGGAAAGGGTCACCTGGGTGGAACAAGTGACGCATGTATTCTGACCCCTCCTTGCAAATTCAGTGCATGAACTTGGAGCCAAATTCTTACATGACTCCAACCTCTGTATTAGCTCAGGGCTACAGAATTATCTCATTCCCACTCCAATCCAAGTCCTAGGTTATGGCTTCAACCTATTCCAGGCTTTGTCTATGAATTCAAGACTCCACACTATAGGAACACTCCACAGTTCCAACAGTAGTTCTGGACTCTCAAAAATACTGAAAAAAGCATTTCAGTTTGTAAATGATGATATGATAACAAATATTTACTAAGTGCTTACAACATGTCAAGCATTGTTTTTAGCATTTTACATTCTCATCAATCCTCACAAGCCTAAGATAGATATTATCCCCATTGATGACAAAAATGATGAGAATTTAAGTAACTTGTAAGAGGAATACCTGAAAGTAGTAGGAACCAGAAGAAGCCTGGAGGGTGGGGAGAACGGGTTTAAACAAAGGATCAAGCAATCAGAATAGCAAGGTACTTCTCAAAAAGAACACTGGAAGCTAGAGGCAAGGCCTTCAAAAATTCTGAAAGAAAAATATTTCCAACTTGGAGTTCTATTAGTCTATCTCCACAGATGGTAAAGGTGGTAGACATATGATAGGGGTTATGAAGGCCTGGTTTCTGTTTTTATAGTTTTACTGGAACACAGCCATGTCCGCTCATTTACATAATGGCTATGGCTGTTTTTGTAACACAATGACGCAGTTGAGTTATTGAAGGAGAGACCCTGTGGCCCACAAAGCCTAAAATATGTACTATCTGGTCCTTCACAAAAAATATTTGCCAGTCCTGGTCTATAAATATAAGAGCCAATGACAGCCATGAAAAATGGAAGGCCGATGGTTGATAGAGTTTGGATATAGTGCTGGAAAATAAAGGCAAGACTACAATGGCATATTTTCCTGTAAAAAAGTCAAAACAAAAAAAAAAAAAAAAAAAACAGGTTTTCAGTACCATTTGAAGACAGAGCCAAGAGGTCAGTGTCTGATTACTATCCAAGTACTTACTTTCTGCCATTTCAGGAATTCTAAAGAAAGTAGCCAGAAAATGTATAGTCATCATTACATTATTTGGAGAATTACAAAATGTGTACTTTCCAGAGGCTTTGTTTTTTTGTATTCTCTGGCCAACATTAAAATGTTCTGCTACTTACTAGCTCTTTCAATGAAGGTACACAGGAAAAACCAAAAATACATGAAAGACAAGCTGGCCAGTTCAGTTATCTCTGTAGGTAAATAGTTACTGGGAAAAATCTGAAAATTCTTAGAATATGTTAGCAAAACTAAAGTTTTAAATACCAACAAAGTAAGTCCAATATAAGCCAAAGTGGGACACATCTGCAAAAAAACTCTAAAATGGAGGTGTGTGATAGAGATCCTGAAATAACTTTTTTTTTTTTTTTTATTTGTAGAGAGAGGGAAAAGAAGGAGAAAAACATCGATGTGCAAGAGATCTTTTGATTGGCCTCTTATCGCACACACTGCACTGGGGACCTGGCCCACTGCCCAGGCACATGCCCTAACTAGGAATCGAACCAGCAACCTTTCGGTTCGAGGCCAGCAGTCAATCCACTGAGCCACACCAGCCAGGGTGGAAATAATTCCTCTATATGCTGCGCCAGCTTGCCCAATCAAGACTTCCTTATATCTTGTTTTGGACACCATCTTTCATTTTAAGTACATTTTATTGATTATGCTATTACAATTGTCCCATTTTTTATCTCACCTTTACCCCCTCTGCCCCACAACTCCTCTCCCTCCAGCATTAACCCCCTTTGTTCATGCCCATGGGTCATACATACAAGTTCTTTAGTTCCTCCATTTCAAATCTGTACTATTCTTAACCTCCCCCTGTCTATTTTGTACCTACCAATCATGCTTTTTGTTCCCTGTACCTTTCCCCCTGTTCTTCCCCCACCCCTTCCCCGCTGATAACCCTCCATGTGATGTCCCCTTCTGTGGTTCTGTTCCTGTTCTGGTTGTCGCTTCATTGGTTTTTGTTTTTGGTTTTAGGTTCAGTTGATGATAGTCGTGACCTTGTTGTCATTTTACTGTTCATAGTTTTGATCTTCCTCTTCTCAGATTTAAGTCCCTTTAACATTTCATGTAATAAGGGCTTGGTGATGATGAACTCCTTTAACTTGATCTTACCTGGGAAACACTTTATCTGCCCTTCCATTCTCAATGATAGCTTTGCTCAATAGAGTAATCTTGGATGTAGGCCCTTGCCTTTCGTGACTTTGAGTACTTCTTTCCAGCCCCTTCTTGCCTATAAGGTTTCTTTTGAGAAAGCAGCTGATAGTCTTACGGGAACTCCTTTGTAGGTAACTGTCTCCTTTCCTCTTGCTGCTTTTAAGATTCTCTCCTTATCTTTACTCTTGGGTAATGCAATTATGATGTGTCTTGGCATATTCTTCCTCGGATCCAACTTCTTTGGGACTCTCTGAGCTTCCTGGGCTTGCATGTCTGGTGCCCTCACCAGCTTGGGGAAATTCTCCTTCATTATTTTTTCAAATAAGTTTTCAATTTCTTGCCCTCCCTCTTCTCCTTCTGGCACCCCCACGATTTGGGTGTTGGAACGTTTAAAGTTGTCCCAGAGGTTCCTAAACCTCTCCTTATTTTTTTGAATTCTTGTTTCTTCATTCTGTTCCAGTTGAATGCTTATTTCTTCCTTCTGTTCCAAGTTGTTGATTTGAATCCCAGTTTCCTTCCCTTCATTGTTGGTTCCCTGTATATTTTGCTTTATTTCACTTTGTATAGCCTTCACCACTTCTTTTATTTTGCAGCCGTACTCAATCATTTCTGTGAGCGTCCAGATTACCAGTGTTTTGAACTGTGCACCTGATAGGTTGTCTACCTCCTCGTCGCGTAGTTCTTTTTCTGGTGTTTTGGTCTGTTCTGTCATTTGGGCCATATTTCTTCGTCTCAGTGCACCTGTTACGTTGTAAGGGGCGGAGACTTAGGTATTGGCCAGGGCGGGGCAACCCACTTTGCTGTATTGTGGCACTGTATGTGGGGGAAGGGTTAGAGAGGGAACAGTGCTGCTTGCTCAGCTCTCACCCCGCTTCAGTCACATCCCCCACTACCCACAAGCGCGTTACGACCTGCTGGTGCTGATTCCCAGGTAGGTGGGTTTGTGTACATTCTAGGACCCTGTGTGTCCCTCCATCGGACTCTCCTGTGAGACTGGGAGTTTCTCCCATTGCCGCAACCCCCACAGGTTTTTACAGCCAAAGGTTTTGAGGCTTTCTTTTCCCGCGCTGGAACCCTGGGTTTTGCAGTTTGTCTCACTCCCCAGTTGTTCCTTCCAGTTTACCCACATGCAAATGTAGGACTGCCCGGTCTGCCTGCCGCCACCTCACCCACCCAGTCCTCCAGCCACCGCCTTTCCGCAGGTCCTGTCCACCTCAGCTGCCTGTCTCCTCCCTTCCTACCAGTCTGGATCAATGTTTCTTCTTTAACCCCTTGGTTGTAAGACTTCCATATGGTTCAATCTTCTGGCAGTTCTGGTTCTTTTTTGTTTTTAAGTGGGTTGTTATCCTTCTTTTGGTTTTGTGAGGAGGCAAAGGGTATCTAACAATGCCTCCATCTTGGCTGGAAGCTTAGACTTTTAAGAATGAGGAGGATTTCAGTAGAGGATATTAGGGAGAATGATGTTGATGAATTTATGGAATAAGAAGGCAGGGAGAAGATGCTAAAGCAGTGGCGATTTTAAATGCAAAAGGTCCAGATACAAAAACTGGGGAGCATTTTAGTCTAACCTACAGCAGTAGTGAGAAAGAAAGCTGAATCCAGAGTATTGAGGTCTTTTTATGCTAAGCTAAGGAATTTAGGTGCTTTTTTTGTTTTTAAATTGGTTGTTATCCTTCTTTTGGCTGTGCAAGGAAGCAAAGCATATTTACCAATGTCTCCATGTTGGCCAGAACCCTGGGTACTATCTTTTAAGAGTACTAAAGGAGGCCATTAAGAGTGGTGAGAGTATCCTGAAACTATGATGCATTAAGAAAAGTTTAAAATAATTGGGAATTTCTTTCGTTTCTAAAGGTATCTGAGGTATTCATTTTATTTACTAAAAAACAAAATTTGGTCCATGGCTGAGTAGCTCATTTGCTTAGAGCTTCATCCCATATGCAAAAGTTGAAGGTTGGATTCTCAGTCGGGGCACATACAAGAATCAACCAATGAATGCATAAATAAGTGGAACAACAAATCAATGTTTCTCTTTCTTCCTCTTTCTCAAAAACCAATAAATAAAAAAATAAAAAATACAGAATTTCATGAAGACTGGTGTAATAAGTTCCTTGGGGGAGGCAGACTTGCCACTAAAAAAAAAAAGACGACAAGACTAGAAGTATATCAATAAAGTTAACAGTGGTAGTTAACATAATAGAAAATTTTTTATTTCCTTATTTGTGCTTTTCTATATTTTTGATATAGAAATGAGAAGAAAACTACTTTTATAATCTAAATAAGCACAGTTAACCCATGAACATGTGTTTGATCTGCATGGGTCCACTTATACATGGGTTTTTTTTTCAATATGTATAGTACTGTAAATGTATTTTCTTTATCATTTTCCTAATAACATTTTCTTTTCTCTAGCTACGTTATTGTAAGACTATAGGACATAACCCTAGCTGTTGTAGCTCGGTGGATTGAGCACGGCCAGCAAAACAAAGGGTTGCTGGTTCAATTCTCAATACAGGCTACATGCCTAGGTTGCAGACCAAGTCCCGAGTAGGGGGCATGCGAGACGCTACCACACATTGTGTTTCCCTCTCCTTCTCCTTCCCTTCTCTAAAAATAAATAATTAAAATCTTCTGTAAAAATTTTTTTAAAAAGACTACAGTACATAATACAAACACGTATTATGTGTTAACTGTTTATGTTGTCAGTAAGGCTTCCAGTCAACAATAGGCTATTAGTAGTTAAGTTTCGGGCAAGTCAAAAGTTATATGTGGGTTTTTAATTGTACAGGAGTCAGCACCCCTAACCACCATGTTGTTCAAGAATCAACTGTACTTTTAAACTCATATTCATACACACAAAAATTATTGTTCTCTAAGTTCTAAACTCTTCTCCCCACCCTCAGGTAGGAGAAAATATGTCTAGGAAAACCTACACATAACAAAACTATGAAAGTATACTTCTTGTAAGTGATAAATGACATTCTACCTTATATTTGCTATATTGATATAAAAGAAAAAAATGTTTGAATGCAATATGCTGGCAGGACACTCTCTACATAGGGCTTTCATCACATCAAACAAAAAGCCAAATCAATACCATATTGAAACTAGAAATGTTAAAGGATAGGAGAAATCACAGAGCTTTCAGGTCAAGTCAAAATGCTAAAAATTGATATGAGATAAGACTGCATGGAACTCTGAGAATATAATTATGGACTTAATAAATGCGAAGTCCTTGATTTATACCACAGTACTTTTCACTTACTGACACATTGCTTGTTAAGATTAAATTCCTTTTTAATGCTATGTTTCAGTTCCTCGACTAAACTGTCAGGGATTCATGTGCAGGGAACCACGTCTTTTATTTCTTTTGTGTGTCCCCTACAGCACCTCATATAATTTCCATATAAGGTAGGTGGCTCAATGCAGGCTTACCATTGAATGACAAAATAATTAAGCCTACTTTGAGCTTACAGACTGAAAACTCTCACACCTATAATTCACATGATTAAGCCTTCCTCTATGCAATAGTTTAATGGACATTCCTGGGGAGAGTACTGCTGAGTCTGCTGAACTTATTATACTAGGTTTCTTCTCAAGCAAAGAGCTCAAAGTACACATGTAATGTTAAAATAGAATTCCTGACTACTGAGAAGGTGGGTGGGAAAGTGGGCAAATGAAGGAAGAATATTATACTAGCTTGCCTCCAAAGAATAAGCATTATTCAGTCTTAGAAATTAAAACATTCCTAAATTGTATCTGAACTAAGACTCCCGACATCACTTCATTAAACTTTGTACTGGCTAAATTCCATCACAATGAATACTATTAAAACCAAAAAGTCATCATAAAAAAAAATATTCTAAAAATCTCAGCTGATGGTCCATAATGATTGTGTATTGTAAGATCTAGTTCTAATTATTTATTCTCTTTTGCCAAAACAAAACTTCTAAAGGTCAGAGCACACTGAGCATGATGGGAGTATTAAAGAGGAGAAAGATTAAGAGTAGAGAAAGGTAGGGTAGAGTCAGACAATGATGAGTATGGCATGTTAAGTTATGAAATTTGGAGTTTATGCCCCTAGGTAATGGAGAGAAGGTGGAAATCCTCAAGTAATAGAGTGGCAAATACCTGAAAAATCCGTTCACATAACAGGAAGAGCTCAGATTACATTACAATCATCTCAAAAGCATTATTTGATATATCATATTGATGTTGTTCAGTAAATACTGTGCTGATACAGACTCAAAAGAAATCTAAATGAAACCTATTCCTCTGTCTTTGCTTTTCAACTAGGTCTCAAGGATCAGTCACTGGTCCTCTTCTCTACTCCCTGGCTGACTTCGCCAGGCCCATGTTGTTTAGCTTTGGGGGTTTTTTTAAGATTTTATTTATTTATTTTTAGAGAGGGGAAGAGAGGTAGAAAAAGAAGGAGAAAAACATCAATCAGTTGCCTCTGCCATGCCCCCAACTGGGGAACTGGCCTGCAACCCACACATATGCTCTGATCAGGAATCGAACCAGTGACCTTTCAGACTGCAGGATGATGCCCAGTCCACTGAGCTACACCAGTCAGGGCCAGCCTCATGTTTTTAAACACCATCTATATACAGATGACACTCCAAAATATGTTCACAGCCCCCTGACTTTGATTCTGGGGTACACACGTGAACAGTCAACTCCCAACTCAGTGGCTATGCCTGGATATCTAGTGAGGATCTCAAACTCAATATATCCAACTAAACTCTTCATTTTAACCCCAGACTAGCTCCTTCCAGTTTTAATCTCTGTTTACATTGCACTAGTTGCTCTAGCTAAAAACTTGGAATAATTTTTGATTCCTCTTTCTCTTAACTCCCGCAACTAATCAATCAGCAAATTCTACCTTCAAAAATTACCCCGACCCATTCTCAAATATTAAAGGGACTTCTTTAAGAAAAAGAAGATCAAAACTATGAATAGCAAAATGACAAGAACTTATATCAACAACTGAATCTAAAAAACAAAAGGAAACTCAAACTAAGCAAACAACCAGAACAGAAACAGAATCAGATATGGATATCATTTGGAGAGTTATCAGCAGGGAAGGGAAAGGGAGAGAATGGGGGAAAAGATACATAAGGGATTAAGAAGCATAATTGGTAGATACAAAATAGACAGGGGATGTTAAGAATAATATAGGGTATGGAGAAGCCAAAGAATTTATATGTACAACCCATGGATATGAACTAACGGGGGATTGCTGGAAGGAAGAATACTGGGCAGAGGTGGGAAAAAGGGGGGAAAATTGGGACAACTGTTAAGCATAATCAATAAAATATACTTAAAAAAAATTAAATATTCTTTAAGTATACACCAAAAGGAAAGAAGGAACGAAGAAAGGAAGGGATGGCAAATTTGTCATTTTCCAAAGCATTTGAAATATTTTGACATATGTCATTAGCTTGGCTCAAATAAACTCTTTAAAAAAAAATAGCAATTTTAAAAAAGAACTAAAGAAATCTGATTAAAAGCCCTGGCCAGTTGGTTAGAGCATTGCTCCGATATGCCAAGGTTCTATGTTCAATCCCCATTCAGGACACATACAAGAATCAATCAATGAATGCATAAATAAGTGAAACAACAAATCAATGTTCCTCTCTCTCTAAAATCAATATATATGAATGATTATTACCTCACCCTGGCTTGTGTGGCTCAGTGGAATGACTGCCAGCCTGCGAACCAAAGGATCACCAGTTCCACTCCCAGTCAGCACACATGCCTGGGTTGCCAGCCATGTCCCCAGTTGGGAGTACGCAAGAGGCAACCACTCATCAATGTTTCTCTCCCTGTCTTTCTTCCTCCATTCCCCGTCTCTAAAAATAAATAAATACAATCTTTTAAAAATGTATTTTAAAAAAATAGACGTGGCTGGTATGGCTCGGTGGATTGAGTACCAGCCTGCAAATCAAAGGGTAGTTGGTTCAATTCCTAGTCAGGGCACATGCCTGGGTTGCGAGCCAGTTCCCCAGCAAGGGGCGCTCAAGAGGTAAGCCATGCATTGATGTTTCTCTCCCTCTCTTTCTCCCTTCCTTCTACTCTTTCTAAAAATAAATAAGATCTTTTTTAGAAAATTATCTGAAAAAATAAAGAAATCTGATTGACCTGTGTAATGTATCAGTATTTACTGGTTAATTAATTGTAACATATGTGCCATGCTAACATAACATGTTATTAATAGGGAAAACTGGTTACTGGGTATAAGGAAACTCTCTATAACATATTCTGCAATTTTTCTATAAATATAAAACTGTTCTAAAAAATAAAGTTCATTTTCTTCAATTAAATTCATCCAAAATATAAAAAAATAAATTCATCCAAAAATCCTACCACTCAAATAAAATCACTGGTAATTCAAATTTATAGATACCATTCCAGACTTCCCAATTTATTTTTTTTAAGATTTTATTTATTTTTCCAAAGGGAGGGGAAGGGATAGAAAAAGAGAAGAAGAGAAACACCAACATGTGAGAAAAACATCGATCAGTTACCTCCCACACAAACCCCAACCAGGGACTGGGCCGTAACCCAGGCATATGCTGACAGGGAATGGAACCAGCAACCTTTTGTTTTGTCAACTGAATCACACCAATCAGGGTGTTAGGTTACCTCTGATGTATACATTTTGGACTTAATGAACACATACAGGTATTTGCCTTCAAAAATGTGATCATGTTACACATAATTTTTTAACCTACCTTTTACACTTAATAGATATATGCTTTCCAAGCCATTAGTAGAAATCTATTATCATGTCTACGAGCTGTAAGGTATTACCCTCCATGAAGACACTATATTTACTTAACCAATCTCATATTATACAATACCTAAGTTTTTCCTATCATAAAAAATACTGCAAGACAACTGTTAAATGAAAATCTTTGCAAGCCTACAAATCAGTGCCTTAACACAGATAGGAGCTGCTGAGTCAAAAGACATACATGTTTTTAATAATTTCAATAAGTATAGTCAAAATGCCCTCCATTAAGGGTGTTCTTTTGTAAATATCCACCAACAGCAGCATATGAATTTATCAATTTCCGCATTCCTATGCCAATACCAGATATTAATATATTATTACATAAATGCCAATCTGCTAGTGTGGCAGAAGTTATTGTGTTATTTGTTTATAATTGAAAAATGATGAATTTTTGTCTTCATTGGTCATTTTTATGTCCCTGTGTGTGTGTGACCTACCTATTCATGTCTTTTGCCCATCCAATAGACATTAAAGTCATTAACCTAGGTCCGACACATTTTTTTCCCTCACTATTTGCCTGGCTTTGTTCATCATTGGATTCTCTATACCTGAAAAACTGCCTGGCACATAG
This sequence comes from Pteronotus mesoamericanus, assembly GCF_021234165.1. Classification (NCBI taxonomy): domain Eukaryota; kingdom Metazoa; phylum Chordata; class Mammalia; order Chiroptera; family Mormoopidae; genus Pteronotus; species Pteronotus mesoamericanus. Next base: position 23,085,705 of record NW_026555065.1, read on the forward strand.
CGACTACTTGATAAATATGTTAAATGAACACTAAATGAATAAATTTCTTTTTTAACTTTATGGTGATTTTGCCAACTAGAGGCTGTTTCATGCAATAACTCTATCAATCTTTGCATTTATGGATTCTGCCTTTGCAGTCAGGCTTAGAACAGCTCATCCTAGCCCAAGATTGGAAAACTGTTTACCTATTTTTTAAAGTAGTAATTTTCTGACTTCACTTTTTGTATTTAAATATTTAATTCACCTGGATTTCATTTTATTTATATTTTAAGGTACAATTCCTTTTCTCCCCAAATAGTCATTTGTTCCATAAAAATTAAAAATAATACATCAAGTAAATTTTTAAAAGAAATGTTAAATTTCCTTTACATTTAGTAAAAATATATTTCACGTGAAAAAAATTGTTTCAATATAATTTTGAAATTTTCTCAACTACTTCGTAAAGCCACTTTTATAGTACAAGAGAGACTTATATATTTCTAAATTTATTATCTGTTCCACTGCTCTATTCCAGAGTTACTACCTATTAATTATCACAGCTTTATTTGTATACTCACTAGTGTAATTCTTTTCCCCTCCTCACTTTTCTCTTTCAAAAATTTTCCGACTTTACAGGTTCGTTCCTTCAAATGAACTTTAGAATCATTTTGTCAAGTTTTCAGAAGGAATTCCATAAAATTATCAGCCACATGGCCTTATGCAAATTACTTAATCTCTCTTTTGCTATTTCCCTCATTGATAAATGGGGATAATAGTATTTACCTTATAGGTTTGTTATGAAAACTAAATGAATTAAGACATATATAAGGTACTATGCTAGCAAGATGTTAACTATTATAATTGCTCAGAAGTGAAAACTATTATGATGCTCAATAAACGTTTCCCAGATCGTGCTCCCACAAAACTCAAAGGCTCTTTAAGATACATCAAAGGGTAGCATAAACACTAAAGAGTGATATAAAAATACATAATGTATGCTTCTTTCATTTCACTAAAGGCCTTGACCTTCGGTAACATGAAAAGCTGTAACTGACAGAAGAGAACCAAAGGCTGGCGGCAGTGAACCTCAAATGTTTTACAAGGACTGGCCCATCAAGTAGAGAAGCCTTATGGGGCATTAGCAAGACCCTTCTAACTACCTGTGTTTGCTCATCTCCAGTTATAAGAATACTAATCTCGTTATCTTTCTAGGAAACACGAGAACTGGACGTCTAAAAAAATAGTTTTCATATCCACCAGGTTTCCCGCATCATTGTAACGTGGGCGTAGAGGGCTGCTGTGAAAAGATGGAATTGTCTTATAATTGTGAATAGTATGCTCAGTTACTTTCTTCACTATCTGCATGACATTGGGATAAAGCAGAGGTCATACACCACATGAAGGACCTTAAAAAAATAATCTACACACAGCTAAAATATAAAGGAGAAAATGAAGGTCGGGAGTGGCAATGTGACAAAAGTACTGAAGTAACCAATGCTTAGACAGATCCCAGGCCTCTAATTCCTAGACGTCGGGCATTCCACCGCACCACACAGGTTCCGGGCGAGGCTTGCCACGCTTTCATGTGGGAGGAGTAAAAGCTGACCATCTAATCGCAGCAGAAGCGGAGAAAAAGCACGGGACCGCGCAGTCGACGGCACGTGACTGACTACGCATCTCCCCTCTCCCATCCTCCCCCTTCCCCGCGCCAGCAGCACGCGCTGCCAACCTCATCATGTGACCTTCACGCGGCCCCAGCGCTCCCCCTGCTTGGCGACTCTTTCCAGCAGCCATTTTGATGTGAACTTGTCGTCCGTGCTTACAGCGGTGCTGAAGACCGCGAAAACCCGTGGCCAGATTTTACAAACCGCACAGGCGCTTCGAAAAACAGCTCAGGCCGTCAGGGCTGAGCCGAACCTCACTGAACACGTCGCACCCCGGGGCGCCGGGGAAAGCTGTGGGTGCGCCTCGGACTGCGATTGGCTGTGGCGTCCACGTGACGCCATTGCCCCCCTCAACCCTCTACTTCCCCCTACCCACAAAAAACACCCAAATAGACTCTTTAACACCTCGCGCCAAGTACACGCCACTGGGCGCGTGGGGACGGACGGAACGCGTGGCAACCAAGGCGCCTGCGCATACCTGCCAGGGCCGACCGAAGCAGACCCACGCGCCGTGCCGCTCCGCTCACGGGTCCGGGAATCCTCGCGCTGCTGGACCACCCGGCTAGTCATTGGCTGCCAGCTTTGGTCACGTGCTCAGCTCAGTCCTGCCCCTAACCGCTAATCACCTGGCACTGTGCTCGAAGCGGCGCCGAAAGTCATTCGCACGCGGAAAGAGAGGCCAGTCAGAGGACCTCCTTTTCTGCCGTTAGGGGGTTGTAGTCATAAAGGAAAAACGAAAAAACAAGGTCTGAAAACTAAGAAAGCTCACACCTACCGGTTTAACTTCGCGTACCCCTCCAGGAGCCGGGAACCATCGCCCTTGGGCGCTCCCCGATGCACGCCGGGATACGTCTGGCGCCCCTCGGTGTGCTGCAGAGCATGCTGGGAAAAGCACCTCTCCCGATTTCCTGGCTATCACCTCCCGGGCATTCCTTTCTTGTCCCCTTGAAAGCCGGTCCTTGGATTCGGAATAAGGCGGTTTGAGTAATTATGGGAGTGTAACTGGATATAACAGGCACTTCCAGTCCCCTCCCCCTTACTTTTTAGATGTGTGGTCTTGGGGAAGCTGCTTAACCTTTCTTCTTGGAGCATGCATTTAGTAAGTGCCTGCTGAGTGCCTTTGTAAACATTGCAAAGAAACAGCAAGGGTATTTGCCTATTAGTAAACTACCAGTCTTTCCTGGTCAGTGGAAAACAATGCTAATTTACATATAACTTCAAACCCCACTTGAGAGAGGAATTAATACCTAGAATTTCTCTTGGGGCAGAAGGTCAGACCTTTTTTGGTAAACTTAATACTGGAAAAAGCATTTGAGATCTTACTCCTCGACAATTGCCTGGCTTAAATAAACTACTCCTTTAAATCAAACAAACAAACAAAAAAACTATGCTTGTTAGGGATAGTGGGGAACCGGGGAGGAAGGAACAGGAGGCAGGAAGCATTTTAAAGAAGCCATGGATGTGGCCCCATTCCATTTTCTGGCTCAAGCTAATACTAGCTATGGTATATTGGAACTGAGAAGAAAAGGTGGTCTTATACAAAAACAAGTTAATTTTGTAAACTATTCACAGACCAACCTCCAGGTAAAAACTTAATATTCTACCCCAATGAAGTCCCTAATTAAAACTATACCTCTTCTGCTTTGAACATCATTATTCAGTTTTACTGATTTCAAAACTTTATTTTATGCCCCAGCTGGTGTGGCTCAGTGGACTGAGTGCCAGCCTGAGTACTGAAAGGTTGCTGGTTGGATACCCAGTCAGGGCACACGCCTGGGGCAGGAGCCAGCTAGAGGCAACTGATTGATGTATCTCTCACACATAGATATTTTTCTCTTTCACTCTCCCTTCCCCTCTCTCTAAAAAATAAATAAATAAAACCTTTTTTTAAAAAACTTTGTTATCTTATTTCATAAAGGGATGATCGAGTTTGGGGAATTAGAAATAAAATGTTTCTTGATTTATAACGTGGGTACTATCAAGCTGAAACATAATTTTGGGCCCCCTTTTCTAGAGTCAAGGTACTTGATGAGCCTAATTAATTATCAGAAAATTATTTCCTTACTAGAAAATCAAAAAAAAGGGAATTAAACTTCTGGGTATTTATCCAAAATGTAGGTGTTATGAAAACACTAATTTGAAAAGATATATGCACCCCTATGTTCATTGCAGCATTATTTACAATAGCCAAGATATGGAAGTAACCCAAGTGTCCATTGAGGGATGACTGGATAAAGAAGATGTATGTGTATATACACACACACACACACAATAGAATATTACTCAGCCATAAAAACGATGAAATATTGCCACTTACAACAGCATGGATGGACCATGAGGATATTATGCTAAATGAAATAAGTTAGATGAAAAAAGACAAAAACCATATGATTTCACTTACATGTGGAATATAAAACAAAAAAATGAAACGAACAAAACAAAAACAAACTCATAGATACAGACAACAGATTGGTAGTTACCAGAGGAGAAGGTAGGGTAGAGGCAAGGCAAAATGTGTAAACGGGGGTCAAATGTATGACAATGAATGGAATCTAGTTTAGATGTATGCATGTTATACTGTATACAGATATTAAATTATAATGTACTATAAATTCTATAATGTTACTAACAAGTGTTATCTCAAAATATAATAATAAATTAAATAATATAAATACAAAAAGAAAGGAATTAGACGATCACATAATAAAGTCATTAAACTATATCTAAGTTAAACTTGAAGTTTATGGAACAGTCCAATATACTTTATTGTTTGAAATCTTAGCAACAACATTGAGAGAAAAATGCTGAGACAATCTTGAGTAGAAAGCTAGAAAATATGTTTTAACATATTCTTCAGGCAAACTGATGCACAAATAGGTTTGGGGTCTATTGGATGAAGTGGAAACAGCCCAGGCCTTGAAGTCAGACCCATCTGGTCAACTTGCGGTTCTCTCACTTACTGTACTTTGAACCTGAACAGATTTTAAACTTTTTGAGGCTCAGTACATTGAACTATAAATTGGAGCCAATCATACCTAATCTTTGGATTATCATGCTGATTCTGAGATAAAAATATTTAGAATAACTGTCACAGTCCTTGGTAAATAGGAAGCACTCCATAAATATGACTATTACTTATTCAGAAAGATTGTATTCTAACCCTCGTCCTGTTCTCTGTCCAACACAGTAGATTCTTGAATCTTTTTTTCTCCACTATTCCCTTTCTCCCCTAGACAGTGCTAGAGGCACACTAACAGATTCTTACACCGCAGATCTCTTTTAGACTCCTTGGTGACTGTGGCCCATCTGTTAGTACAAATTGTTACGTTATCTCCTGCCTTCATTTCAAGTTTCTTTTTTCTATTAACATATTTTAAATGCTGAACTGTAGATATTATTGAAGTAAAATAATGCTACTTCAAGAAGGTTAAATTTGTGTATATCTATATGCCTCAGAATAAAGATACCCTCAAAACTCACTCTTTCACTTATATAACATACAACACAGTGTTTTAGATGTTCCCTCCTCTATCTCCTTCTGGTGGTTCCTTTTCTTCTAGTTTCATCACCAGCTCATAACGAAGGAAAGGTTTAGCTAAAGCAAAGTTTCCCGTACACATCTGAAATTCAGTATTTCCAAAGTCAAATTAATTAACCATCCCTTCAACACACACACCAACTACTGTCGTATTCCCTTAAGTGGGCAATAACGCCACCATTTTAATAACTCTTCCAGTCTCCATTATCCTTAATTTTTTTTAAAGACTTTATTTATTTATTTTTAAAGAGGGAAAGGGAGGGAGGAAAGAGAGGGGAAAAACATCAATGTATGGTTGACTCTCATACACCCCACGCCAGGTCTGCAACCCAGGCATGTGCCCTAGACTGGGAATCAAACCAGAGACCTTTTGGTTTGCAGGCCAGCACTCAATCCACTGAGCCACACCAGCTAGGACTTGTTTCTTCTCATATGTTTTCCACATTCAATTAGTTACAAAGTACTGTTGCTTTAAAAAAAAAAAAAATTATTGATTTCTTTTTTAGAGAGAGAGAAGAGAGGGGAAAAAAAACACATCGATTTGTCGTTCTATCTATTTATGGATTCATTGGCAGATTCTTGTATGTGCCCTGTCCAGGGATCAAACCTATAACCTTACTGTATCAGAATGACACTCTAACCAACTGAGCTACTCATCCACGGCCAAAATTCTGTTGCTTCTAGCACTTAAATATCTTTTAAATCCAACCCCTACTTTCCATTTCTTCCACCACTGCATTAGTTCAACCTTTATCTCTATGAGAACTCACATAAGTTTTTCATTATAATAATAATAGCATGTTAAAGGTGATTTCAGAATATAAAATGTGTCATCTATATTGTTTTTACAATAGACTATACAAGGTTTGTAATGCCCTACACTGTGAATGTTCTTAATGAGGGTGAGTGAAATAATCCTGCTAATATAAGCAAATACAGGGTCCAGCACAAATAATGCCCCCTTTTTATTACAAAGCCTTTTATTACAAAATCATAAGCATGTAATCCTGTAACATAACAATATCATACTCAGGCACATCATGTGACATTTTGGGGGAAATGTTCATATTAAAACTATAAATTATTACACCCATATTATTACCCTACCAACCATACTCAAATAGGTATTACTTCTGCCAGACCCTGTATGCATATAATGAAATATTATTCTGCCTTAAAAAAAGAAGAAAAAATCCTACACATGCTACAACATGCAAGAAACTTGAAGATATCATGCTAAGTGAATTAAGCCAGTCACAAAAAGAAAAATATTTAATTTATGTTTCCACTTATATGAGGTACCTAGACTAATCAAATGCACAGTGACATGAAGTAGGTATGTTGCCAGGGGCTAGAAGGAGGGGAAAATAGGGAGTTGTTGTTTAAAGGAAATAGAGTTTCAGATTTACAAGATGAAAAGAGTTCTGGAGATTAGTAGAAAAACAATGTAAATTTACCTAACACTACTGAACTACAGTTAAAAATGATTAAGATGGCAAATTTTATGTTGTATGTATTTTACCACAACTTTTATAAAAAGACAGCAGGTATTTGTTGACTGGATGAAAGAAAGAATGCACATACAAAGTAAGACTGATTTTTTTTTTCAGTCCTCAGGGAGGATACAGTTACTGACTTTAGGGAGGGAGGAAGGGAGAGAGAGAAAAAGAAACATTGACGTGAGAGAGTAACAGCTCAGTTTCTTCCCCTACACGTCCCAACACGTCCCATCCAGGGGGCCGCGGACTGAACCCCAAACCTTTTGGTCCACAGGACTAGGCTCCAACCAACCAAGCCACACCCACCGAGGCCTAAGACTGATGTTTCTTTTTTTAAAGCATTTCAAGATTTTTATTTATTTTTAGAGACAGGGGGAAAGAGGGAGAAAGAGAGGGAGAAAAACATCAATGTGTGAGAGAAACATCCACTTGGGATGAGACCTGCAACCCAGGCATATGTCCTGACTGGGAATTGAACCAGCTGCCTTTGGGTCCAAAGGCCAGCACTCAGTCCACTGAACCATACCAGCCAGAGATAGATGAATGTTTCTGATACTCATTTATCATTTCTTTTTTTAAGATTGTATTTATTTATCTTTTAGAGAGAGGAGAAGGGAGGGAGAAAGAAGAACACCAATGTGCACTAGAAACATCGATTGGTTGCCTCTTTCACACCCCCAACTAGAGACCTGGCCTTCACCCCAGGCGCGTGCACTGACCAGGAATCAAGCTGGTGACCTTTCAGTTTGTGGGACTATGTCCAACCCACTGAGCCACACGAGTCAAGACCTCATTTACCGTTTCAACTTCACTGGATTTGGCTACCTCCAATAATTACTTGTATTGAGTGGGTGCATGTGTGTGTATGAGAGAGACAGACAGTAAGACAGAGCAGAAAAAAATATGATGAATTCCAGGATTCATGAAATGTTACACTGAAAATCACTACCTAATTTGTTATTTATATCAAAAGCCAAGTTTTGATTTTTAATTAAAAAAAAGAAAGTATCATACTATATCTTATCTATGGTATTTGACCTAAGTCTCTCTGTCTCTGTTTCTTTTTGTCTCTGCATGTGTGTGTCCCTTCCTCTCTTCTGTATCTCTTATTTTCTTCTTTGATTCAGCACTGTACTCAATTCTTACAGTAGGCTCCTAACTGGCTTCCCTGTCTCCAGTCTGTCTCCCTATCCAGTCCACCCTCCACACCGCTCCCAGACCAATCTCACTTTTCTGAAGCACAGATCACATCATATAATGCCTCCATATAAAACCACTGACAAAGTCCAACTTATTGATCTTTTTTTATAATTAGTGCTTATTTTATCTCATTAAGAAATCTTTGCCCTTCCCAAAGTTGTAAAGATTTTCTTCTGTGCTTTTGGAGATGTTTTATAGTTTAGCTTTTACACTGAGGTCTAATATATACCTCAAATTAGTATCAGTGTATATTGTGAGGTAGGGGTTGAGGTTCATTTTTTTTTTTTTCATGAGGATATCAAGTTGACCCAACACTATTTGTGGAAGACATTTTTCCTCCTTTAAATTACCTTGGTACCTGTCATAGTTATCTATCACTCAGAAACAAATTACCCCAAAACTTAGAAGCTTAAAACAGCAAATATTTATTACCTCATAATTTCTGTGGTTAAGAAACCTGGGTACAGTTTAGCTGGGTGCTCTGGAAAAAAAAGTTTCTCATGAGGTTGAGTCAAGCTGTTGGCCAGGGCTGTAGTCTCATCTAAAGGTTTGATTCACAGGAATAGCAGCCTTCTTCCAAGCTCATTCATGTGGGTCTCAGCAGGACTTAGTCCCTTGCCACCTGGCTGTCTCCACAGGGCTGCCTTACACTATAGCAGCTAGTTCTTTACCAACAGCAAGCCATCCAAGAGAGAAAGAATGTCCCAAAAATGTAAGCTATAATTTTTTTAAAACCTAACCCCAGAAGTAACATCCTGTCACTTCTGTCAGCCCTCACTCAAGGGGAGGAGATTATGCCAGGAGGTAGAATTCATTGGGGACTATCTTAGAGACTGCCTACAACAACATTTTTCACAAACCAATTGACTATATACATTTGATATATTTCTAGGCTCTGTTCTGTTCCATTTGTATGCATATGAATGCTATGCTTTATTTCTATAGCTTTATAGTGAAGTCTTGATGCCAGGTAGTATAAGTCCTACAACTTTGTCTTTTTTCAAAATTATTTAGACTATTCTAAGCCCTTTGTATTCCCATATACATTTTAAAATCGACTTGTCAGTGTCTATGAAAAACCTGCTGGTATTTTAATTGGAATTGCATTGAATCTACAGATCAGTTTTTGAATAACTAATATCTTAATAATATTGTCTTCCAATCCATCAACACGTAGTCACAATACCTATATCTGACAGAGGACAAATATTCAGAATATATAAGAACCTCTATAACACAGTAATAAGACAGCAACTCAATATTTTTTAAGTAAGCAAGACTTGAACTGACACAACAAAAAAATCTAAATATCTAATAAGCATATGAAAAGATGAACAACACTATTAATTACCAAGAAAATACAAATTAAAACCACAGTGAGGTACCACTTCATATCCTCCAGCATGTCCAAAATAAAAAAGACTGACAATAGTACATGTCAGTTTGATTTGGAGCAATTATAATTTTCATACATTGTTGCTGGGAGTGTAAAGTGGTACAATTCTTTGGAAAGCAAGTTGACAATTTTCATAAATTTTACTTTTTTTATTTTATTGATTGATTTTCAAGAGAGAAAGTGGGGAAGGGAGAAACGGGCGGGGGGGAGACATAGATTTTTTTGTTCCACTTATTCATGCATTCGTTGGTTGATTCGTGTATGTGCCATGACTGGGATTGAGCTCACAACTTTGGCGTATCAGGATAATGCTCTAGCCAACTGAGCTACCCAGCCAAGGCATAAATTTTAACATATACTATATTATGGCCCAGAAATACAATTCCTAGTATTTACTCAAGAGAAATGAAAATATATATCTCCAAAACAGTGTCATATGAGAATTTTTATAACAGCTTCTTTTAATTCATTGGTCTTTAGAGAGAAAGAGAGGAACATTGATCTATTGTGCCACCCATTTCTTCATTCATTGCTTGATTGCTGTACGTGCCCTGACCTAGGATCAAACGTACAACTTTGGCGTATGGGGACAACACTTTAACGAACTGTGCTACCCAGCCAGGACCTATAACAGCTTTATTCATAATAACCAAAAACTACAAACAACCCAAATGTCCACCAACAGATAAACAGATTGATTATCAATGGACTATTACTCAACAATAAAAAGGAGCAAACCAATAATAGATATAGCAACATGGATAAATCTCTAAACACATGTTGAGCAAAAGAAGCCAGACATATAATAATACACTCTATATGATTTCATTTACATGACATTCTAGAACCAACAAAATTAATCTATAATGTGGTAGAATAAAGATGGGCCAAATTCTTTGGCACTATCCTCGCTGAAAGGTGGGTTTATATCTCCACCTCTTCAAATTTGGGCTGGTGTTGTGACTGATTTGGGGTCTAGTCTTTTAAGGACTGGAAGCTACCACTTTCTCCTTTTTGGAACCCATGCTTCAAGGAAACCCAAATAGCTATGTGGAGGGAAAAATTAGGTCCTTACATAGCAGTCCTAGCTGAGCTCCCAGCCAAGAACCTATTCCAGCTTGCCAGCCATGTGAGGGAGTCATCTAGGAAGTAGATTCTCAAGTCTCAGTCAAGCTATCTCAGTGGATGCCACGAGAGCAGAAACAAATTGATTCCACTATATTTATTTATTTGCTATATCATTAGCAAATAAATGGTTTTTGTTTAAGTCACTAAATTTGGGGATGGTTTTACATATCAATAGATAACCAAAACATATGGCAATAGAAATCATATCAGCAGTCTCTTTGGGGAAGAGGGAGGATCAATTGCAAAGGGCACAAGGGGATTTATTAGGAGTGATGGAAATGTTCTTTATCTTGATTGGGGTAGCAGTTATAGCAACTTATCAAGATTCTTTGAACCACAGACTTAAAATCTAAATATTATAATATATGTAAAGTACACCTAATGAAGATGATTTAAAAATAGTAATAACTTTGATGACTGTCTATTAACTAGAAAATGAAGATAAGATTCCTCAGCTTGCTCGGAGACTCCTCACAAAGCAGCCCTAGCATGAATTCCCAGGATATTTCCTTCCTACCCTTTATACTAAATCTAAATAAAATGATTTGCAGCTTCACATGGGCCCTGGCTTCTTGAGGTTGTCTTCCTGGCTTGTCACTCCTTCCCATCTCAGGTTGCTGAAGTCTCCATCATTTTGTGACACCCACCCTCACCCACCCGGGTGCTGAGACAGTCTTAGTGACCACCCCCTCTTGCTTGCAGAACACTTTGTGAATTATAACACTTGTCATATTTTGTTGTAAGTTTTTATTTACATGTTTTTCTCCTTCACTACACCCAGACTTCAGGGAAGACACAACTTCTGAATCACCTTTGTATCACCATGATCTAAGTACCAGGCAGGTAATAGATAGTACTCAGTAAGTGAATGAATTATGGTGTATTAGCCAGCCTCTCCTTTTGCTTTGTTCCTCACTTTACTTTTCTTCTCCAGCCCTCAGTGGTATAGGTGTCTCTTGAGTCTCCATCCACTGCCATTCTCTACTATCTGCTTTTGCCTCTCCCTCTCCCGGTCGCTCCCCCTCTCCCCTCTCCCATCCCCTTCTCCTTCCCCTCTCCCTCTACCTCATCTCTTTGGCAGTCTCTAAAGTCTCACCCAATAGCCCTGGTGAGATAACTTAGTTGGTTAGAGCTTCATCTCCATTCACCAAGGTTATGGGTGCAATCCCCAGTGAGGGTACAACAAATCTATGTCTCTCTCATCTCTCTCTCCTTTCCTCTCTCTCTAAAATCAATTAAAAATAAAAATAAAGTCTCACCCATCATAGCTGTAACCATTTCTTCACTACAGATATCTCCCAAAGTAATCCATTATGAGCAAATGTTTACTGAACAATTAAGGACATTGTAGTAAGGGCTTGAACACAAGAACTTAACACAAGAATTCCCAGGATGTAAGGATTCTGAAGAGTACTGAATATTGAAAACAAGAGAAAGGAAGGAGTCAAATACCTGATTTGATTCTGAGCCTGTGTGCTCTAGAGAATAAGGAAGCACTGAGAGCATTTGAGATCTTGCTCCCTAGCATAAGTCATTAGTTTGGTTCAAATGAACTTTTTTTTAAATTCTCAAAAGAGAGAGAGAGAATAAGTAAGCATCATCAAATGGGGAAGTGTGAAGGAGGAATTAGTTTTGTGAGAAAAATAATGAATTTTGGCTTTGCCATGTTGGGTGTCATGCTATTATACTCAAGTGAAACTGTTACAGATGGAGATGCAGAATTTTACTCATTTATAAATACCTCTCCCTTAAAAATACATGTATGTGTGTATATATAACACAAATCAAAGAATTCTATAAGTAAATATAAAATTGAAGTTTATAATAAATGCCTTAAAGAGGTGCATATTCCTATGAAAACAGGTAATAAGAGAAATTGACCTGCTCAAGGAAGTTGGCACTAATCACTGAAAGAAGGCTGGAAGTTGACTAGTGGATGGGAAGGAAAACATTCTAGGTAAAAAGAACAGCAAGTGCAAAAGTCTACATCATAGAGACAGAAAGTAGATTTGTGGTTGCCAAGGATTAGGGGAGAGCAAGGAGGAAAGAGAGGGCTTGCTAATGGGTAGAGTTTCTTTTTTTTTTTTTAATTTATTTATTTTTCAGAAAGAGAGAAAGGGAGGGAAACAGAGAGGGAGAGAAACATCGATATGTAAGAGAAACATCAGTTGGTTGCCTACCACGTGCCCCTAAAGAGGAAGCTAGCCCACAACCCAGGCATGTGCCCTGACCAGGAATCGAACCAGTGGACTCTTGGCTCGCAGGCTGGCACTCAATACACTGAGCCACACCAGCCAGGGTTTCTTTTTGAGGTGATAAAATGATCTGCAATGAGATAGTGGTGATGGTTGCACAACTTTATAAATATACTATACTCCACTGAATTGTGTACTTCAACAGTGTGAATTTTGTAGTATGAGAATTATATCTCCATTTTTGTAATAGAAAAAATTACAATAAAGATGAAGATGAATGCCAGTTAAACAACAGCAATAACAAAAAGCCCATGTCAGACAGGCCATAGCACCTTTAAAAAACTAGAAGACAGTCAGCATGACCAAAACACAGAGTGACAGCAAACGCAATGCACGATGAGAGTGAAGAGGGGAGTACAAGCAATGATGAAGGAGCCGTACTTAGAGAAAGCGTTGTAAGGCATGAGACAAAAAGGACATCAATGGGTAATAATACAGAGACAGTTCAAGAGGTTGCTGACGAGTAGAAGGAAAGAAATGGAATCTGCAAGGGCATGAGACAAAGAAGCCACAGGGCAAGAGAAGCAGCAACACAGTAGACTTGCACACAGGCTGAGAGAGGAGAGGATTCCTCAGAGAAGGTAATGGTCAGCAATACTGACCATTGCAAAGAGGGTTAGGAGGACAGAAATCAAGAAAAGTCTTTGAATTGGGAGATAAATGACCATAGACGCAGCCATGTGAGAATGGGGGCTGGGAGAACGAGCCAGATGGCAGAGGAATAGTGGGAGAATGAGTCATGAAGACATGGAGGCACACGGTATTTGGCAGTGAAAGGACGAAGAAAAATGGGACAGTAGCTTAAAGAGAGTGGAGTCAAATGGAAACCTTTTTCAAAATAGGAGAGACCTGAGTATCTCAGAATGAGAAAAGGAAGCCAGGAAAAAGAATCAACTTAAAATATGAAGGAGAAAATAATTCATGCAGTAAGTTCCCTTGAGGGGACAGGAGAGGATGGGATCAAGACACAGGTGGAAAGCACAGACAGCCTTTTAGTCAGCTTGCTAATGGGTAGAGTTTCTTTTGCATACTGAGAAATAAGACAGCCTTTTACTCTGAGGTAGAGACAGAGGCAGGACTGGATAGTGATAGCTACTATTTTTAGTTGGAGAGAAGTTGATGTCATTAGCCTCTGTCTTCTAAGTAAAATTAAGAGATAATAAATTTACTAAGCATTCACCACAGTCCTAGCCTAAACAATTTTTATATATATTTAATCCCACCACCCACAAGATAGGTACAGGCATAACTCATTTTATTGCGCTTCATGGCACTTCACGGATATGGTGTTTTTTTAGAAATTGAAGACCTTTCACCAGCCAAAATATTACAACTCACTTTTTTGTGGCAGTCTGGAGATGAACCCGCAGTATATTTGAAGTCTGCCTATACTGTTGTTATGCCTATATTATAGTTAAGGAAACAGTCACTGAGAAGTGAAATAACTTTAACAGGGTCACACAGGTAATAAATGGTAGAACTCATATTTCCACCTGTGAGGCAGGAAGGCAGTGAGGTGATTTGCCAAGATTAAAAGAAGAAGTGGTGGGAAAGGAAGGAAAAGGGAAATTGAAGACTTGAAGAATATGAGAAAGTTTAGAATAGCCAAAGTGAAAAATATGCTGCGGAGTGCACAATTAAAGTAAGACCTCTTCCAGAGCAGCCATCCCATATTTTCATTCTTTCTCATGAACCCCTGAACTGGAATATTCCACAATCGAGATCTGCACAATTCCTCACTCAGTTTAGGTAGTGAGTGAAGTCTGGCCTCTGGGTCTGCCCATTGGACAGGATTCTCCTAGTAAAGTTGAAGATGACAGAGCATTATTCTTGCTCTCAGAGATGAGACCTGAAGCCACCCACCCATCCGGCCAGCTTTATTGAACCTTATAAAGTGTGTGTTTTATATTGGCATTCGAATTGCAGTCTCAGTTGGTTCTATGTTTCAGGGTAGATTTCTAACTTAAAGTGAGTTAAAGAAGACCAGAGAATTTCTTGCTGAGATTGTTTCTCTAGCCCTTACTATAGGTAACAAACCTACTTTTTCAAAATGAAATTTGAGTTTGCTAAAAATTTTTTATGTTTCATAATTATTTACATCACCAAGGAAACAGAAAAATTTACAAGAAGCCAAACTGTCTCTATTCTCTTCTTCAAATGTCAGCGGTATGTTGGCAAAGATTCTTGGGGGAGTGAGAACAGAAAAGAAACAACACTGAAAAGCCAAAAACCTCCTTATGCAGAAACATCAATCAAAAAATGTCACAATCCAATTTTTATTTCACAGAAAGGCAAACTGGATTCAGGATGGATTCCAGGCAGATTTGCATCATTGATACCACTTCCTCCAGCAATATGTATTAGTAGTATTTTCTCATATCAAAACATTGTGAAGAACACCCAACTTTTTACTAATAATCCTCTCAAGGTATGAACATTCATACAATTCAATACTCCAGTTCGCATGTGCATGTAGAACTGGGATGATGAGGTTTCCTGACTCAAAGCCTAAATACCACCACAAATACATTACATGCTGGGCAGCCTGGATATCCAGCTAGACAACCAATTGGGAGTCAAAGTCAGATACGAAGATGTAGAGATCCATTGTTACTGAGATGTGAACAAGGAGCAAACAGCACAGAATGGAATTGGGTTTAAGAATGTGTCATGTGAATCCGCCTACACACAACTCTGGCAACTGTTCCTGAAATGGGAGGAGGCTGTCATCACCTCTCCCTCGGTAGCACCCTGTGCCGCAGAAATCATTTTTGTTTTGGAAGCGCGCTTTGATATGCTGTCTCCCTTCCCTCATATGCCTCCTCCCCACTCTGGGAAACAAACGTGATAACCTCTGTAACCTCTGATTTGCTGAGGGAGGGAGGAAATAGGGTGGGAGGTGGGGATAGATTTATAAACCCCTGTGGGGCTAAGCTACCCTTCGCATCACCCAAGAAGGCCTGTTCCCTGACTCCTAGTGGTTGTGGAGGCAAGACTAAGTCCTTATAGTGAAGTGGAAAGAAAGCTAAACTGTGGGTAACAGAGAAACCTCCAGTGAAGGTCAGTTCAGAAGGACTGATGGGTAAGCCTTGACCTATTTCTTCATTCTTTGTGAAGAGACTTAAGAGGAATGATAATAACAACATCTAGTCTTTTACTGGGAAGGGACGCCCACAGTTTTTCTAACTGCACTGTGTGAAGGCTCGGGGAAAGAGCAACCGTGCCTGACACTAAAGCAGACTGAGTTTAGACTGTCAAAGCCATTACATTAACAGCTCATCATTGATAGCCAGCCAGAGTTCTGGGTGCTCCACATATGAGCAAGTAGTCTCTTATAACAGAAGAAGGCCATCTTCTAATTACTATTTCTAACCAGAGCTAGATGTTATGAATCTACATGCACAAGTAAATCACCGATTGAGGGTCATCACGTGCCCTCTGACCTTAACCTATCTGTATGTCTTTTCAAGAAAGTTCTATATAGTCCCAAAGTTCCACCAAGCCTCTGTCCCTCTTAGAGGAACAAAAAGATACCTACAGATTATAAAACATTCTCTGTTTCCCTCAATACTTTTGCTTCTTGCACAAGCTCAAACCTTCTTCTTGAATTTTTACAAGATATTTCATTCCCTCTTTGTCGCTGCTTAGCTATGTAGACTTTGGCCCTTGTATTTCCAAGAGAGATCAGCTCTTCTCTTCTTTTAGTCACTTCTCCTGTTCCTGTCTCCAGTTCATTTAGAGATATCTTGCTGTAACCACACCGAAGGCCCTCCTTGCTACTCCATTATTCATTTTCTATAGCATTTTCAAGGTCATCCCCCTATACACTCCATATTTAGATGGGGGCCAGATGTTCTGAGCCCAAGTAGACTCATTCTAAATAGATATACAGAGCGTGAATCTATCGTTCTTGGGGGATCTGGCCCTAAAATACCTGTTTGACTGAATGAAGGGAGAGCAAGGCTGTGAGTTGTGAATATGCGAGGTGGATCACTGTCCACAGAACAGAAAACTGAGAATACAGACTCCATGTTAACCCCAGTGATCCAGCAGTTGTTTTCCAAGTTCTCCTAAACATTTCTTGCTGCCTAGGAGAAAGGGAAATTCTGAAAACATTCTAATAGTACCCTCTCTGATAATCACACTGAAAGACAGAAAGCTTGTATGTTGGGGAAAGAAATTTATTTCATTGCAGATTGCAGCCATCCCAATTAATATTTGTGTTGTAATTTGCAACATGCACAGCACTTTTTATAAATGGGAGCTGATTCGATCTTTGCAGCGTTCTAGTGAAAAGGCCGAAGAAAGTGTCCTTATTTCCATTTCATAGATGCAGAAGATTCACAATGGTTTAATGACTTATCCAGAGTTAAACAGGCCAAAAGAGAACACAAAACAGAGTGAAAGGAAGGAAAACACAAGAAAGAAAGAGATAAACTGCATTATCTTCAGAGAGCTGTTGGCATCTCAGTCACTAAGATGCAGGAGACTTTCTGTCAATACAAGGGCAGGGGAACGCAGCAAAGCCACTCAGCTCTACTAGTCTCCCCACCTCTGAATTCTGAGATCCAGTTGCTGAGGAAGCCTAGGGGGTTAGCCCACAGCTCCACACAAAGGGGACAGAGCAAACACTGGGCTTTATCACCAATTCAAACTGCGAGCTTCCTCCCTTTCTTATGCATATTTGGCAGGTCACTGTAAGAGGTTAACCAGAAACTCAAGTTCATGCTGTTGTAAGTAGAACCCTGCCTTTCTGCCTTTCCCTCGGACCCTCACACTCCTGAGTTTTTCTGCTCCTGCTGCGCTGTTGCTGCTGCTGTTCATGTTTTTTCTCCTCCCTCAGCATCACTCACTTCCTCTCCCTTTTTTCCATGAGCATTTCTCTCCCCAGTCCTCCTCCTCCCCACTGTTTCCCCCTCTGCTCCTGGGGGAACCAAACAGCTCCACTGTGAGGGCTCTGTGAAACACAGGAACAGGTTGTGGATAACTGACCTGGCGAAGTGGAAGACATCACAGGAAACCACACTGATATCCTAGGGCCCCGTCAGCCTGGGCTAGGTTGGAGTTTCCCCTCTGTTTTACTGGCAGCAACTCTGGAAAGTCAGATGGCCAGATGGTCCCAGAAAAAAACTCCCTGGTCCAAGGACATAAAGGCAGAGCAAATTTGATAGTAAGTCCCTAGAAATGTTGAATTATGGTTTATGGTCTCTGGAATCAGGTTGAATCTAGGAACCCTGATAGCTAGAATGCGACCTAAAACTACAGTGAGTACAATGTGGCCTCATCCAAGGGTCATTAAACCTTGTGGAGAAAGATGCCCCTTCCCGTGCTGAGAGCTGACTATATTCTGGTTTAACGTTTGTTTTAAAATATTATAAAAGGGCCCTGACTGGTATGGCTCAGTGGGCTAGGCATCATCCCACAAACTGAGGGGTCACTCGTTAGATTCTAGGTTAGGGCACATGCTTAGGTTGTGGGCCAGGTCTCCGAATGGGGTCATGCAAGAGGCAACCGTTGATGTTTCTCTCCCTCTCTTTCTCCCTCTCTTCCCACTTTCTAAAAATAACATTATACAATCTATTCTTTAATAGGACTTTTTTTTAAAGATTTTATTTATTTAGAGAGAGGGGAAAGGAGGGAGAAAAAGAGGGAGAGAAACATCAATGTGTGGTTACCTCTCGCATGCCCCCAACTGGGGACCCAGCTGTAACCCAGGCATGTGCCCTAACTGGGGATTGAATTGGCAACCCTTCAGTTCTCAGGTCTGCACCCAATCCATTGAGCCACACCAGCCAGGCTAAAAAATTTTTTTAAGTATTATAAAAGGTGGCACTATGGCCTTATGAAGTTCATATTCCCCTTCTTCATCCCAATCTGAGTGGATGTTTGTAACTAAAAAAAGGGGGTGCAGTTGTGAATGGGCAGGATCAGGGGGCATAAGCCAGACCTGAGTCATGGAGCTAGACTTGGATTAGAGCAAAGGAACTGCCAGAGGAGCTAAAAGGAAGAGAATCTTTTCTTTCCTCAGTTAGTTAGAGCATCATCCCAGTACACCAGGGTTGCAGGTTGATCCCTAGTCAGGGCACATACAAGAATCAACCAATGGCCCTGACTGGTGTACCTCAGTTTGTTGGGTGTCATCCTGCAGAGAGAAAGGTCACTGGTTCAATTCCCAGTCAGGGCACATGCAAGGGTTGAGGATTTGGTCGCTGGTCAGAGCGCAACCAATCGATGTTTCCCTCTCACATCGATGTTTCTCTCCCTCTTTTTCTCCCTTGCTTCCCCCTCTCTAAAAATAAATAAATAAAATCTTTTTAAAAGATCAACCAATGAATGCATGAATAAGTGGAACAACAAAGTAATGTTTCTCTCCCTTCCTGACCTCCCTCTAAAATTAATCAATAAAATTTTAAAAAATAATTTAAAAGACAAATAGGTATAAGAGTTTTCTCACCAACCAACCGACATTGAGATTAGAAGTATCTGGGATCCCTAAAAGCAAACACGGTCAGGGTATGGGCAAAATGACAACCATCCCAACAGCAGGAACTTCCAGAGAAAATAAGGTGCAAATTGGGTTGAAACAAACTGGTTGAGAAATCTGACTCCCAAGAAATGACTCCAGGAATTTGACTGGAGAAAATAGTGAAGACAAAACAATCCCAGAATCACAAACCTAAGAAAGAACGTAGTCAGGGGTATCCAACCTGAGGCCCATGGGCTGCATGCGTTCCAGGATGGCTACGAATGTGGCCCAACACAAAATCATAAGCTTACTTAAAACATTATGAGATGTTTTTGTGATAACATGTCGCAATATATTTAATGTGTGGCCCAAAACAAGTCTTCTTCCAGAGTGGCCCAGAGATGCCAAAATCACCCCAGATTCTAGAGTCTGTTTGTTTTTTTACAAGACTAGGATCTATTAGGGTAAAGAGGCTATAGTCAGCATATTTCAAACCAGAGCGGTAGCAGAAAGAGTCTAGTAAAGGAAGTTCTCTGGTCCTGGCAACCTTAGCAAAGGACAAAGGAGGCTTCTGGCTTCTGCAGGATCAGAATCCTAAAGCCAATGGAATTCATTTACTGAAGTCCCAGATAAGACATAGCAAACACAGTCCCTAACTCTGGGACACAGAACTCTGCCCAAAGCAATATAGGAATGGCTGGGTTCTGAGCAGGACAGGGGGGTTCTTTAGCATCCCGGAGGAAAACTAGCTGGTAGAACCTGTTCTTCCCAGGATGGGAGGTAACACAGAAGGGAACAGAAGGGAAGAAACTCACAGCTGGGCTCAGTCTTCCTTGAATGCTCTGGGAAAGCTCCGTCCACAGAAAACAGTTAATAACTTGGACATAGTCATAGGATAAGAGTTAGAACAAGCTCTAAATATGAATGAGATCTTTTTTAATTCAGAATTCCCTTTGTATATCTCTACGTATATACTTCTTTCCGCTCATATAACATTTGCTTTAAGACAATGATTCTCCAGGGTATGGAAAGTGGGGAAAAGGCAAAGCAGACCCTTGGGTAGGCATGAAAGATGGGGGCAGTGAGCATTTATAGTTTATAAGATTACCAGCTGACTCTGATATTTCCTTCCCTTTCCTCTTTAAGAACTACTGCTCAAGAAATTATCCAGCCCTAGCTGGGTTGCTCATTTGGTTAGAGTGTTGTCTTGATATGCCAAGGTTGCAGATTTGGTCCCCTGACAGAGCACATACAAGAATCCAATGAATGCATAAGTAAGTGAAATAACAAATCAATGATTTCTTTTCTCTTTCTCTTTCCCTCCCTCTAGAACAATAAATGAAAAGTAATAAAAATTTTAAAAAGTTGCCCAACTGGAAGAAAGAAGGACTGCTGCTTTGTCGGGTTAGTGTGCCTCGTGTTGGCCCACAGAGAGGGAGGGCAAAGGGAATATGATTTAAATCATTGCCATATTGATACAGAGAGATCTGATCAGATCACTGGGGAGAGGCAGGGAGGGGCTGTAGGAGGAGTTTGCTGAGGCAATGGTAAGCAGTCTAGGACGGGATTGGCTGAGGAGATGAATGCCTCCAGAAGACATGGATATAAAAAAAAAGGGCTGGCTCTCTGGCTCATGGGCTGTCTGGCTCCTGGGCTGGCTCTCTCTGGCTCTTGGGCTCTTCTTCCTCAAGGCTGCCTGGATGATCATGCTGCAACTGCCTGTGTTTCCCAACAGATGGTATTTTGGATGGGAAGGAACTCCAGGCACAGCCTAGGATCAGGCTGGCCTGGCAGGGGGTGGCAGGTTTATTCTTTGGGTGAAGAATGGTGAGGCAGAAGCTTGTCATTCCTCCAAAACTGTGTAACTTTTGTATCTTATGTTGTTTTAGCTTATAAACTAATCCTATAGAAATAAGATAACTAAAAACTAATAGTGGGGGGGAAATGACAGGAGAATCCAGGTGTTAGAGTTTAGCCCTAATTGATAGGCCTAAATGACTAATTCTTGTGGAAAGCTGTTATACCAAAATTGTGAAGCTTTTGAATAAAGACTCTTTTCCTTTATCACCAAACCTTTGCCTCTGGAATTTTTCCTAGAGGGTGGCGGCGGACAGCAGGGCCCCAACTTGCTGTTCAGTAACAATATCAATGGTGCAACCAATCTGCAATTAGCCCAAATCTTTGTCTTAATCCTCTCAGGCTATTATAACAGTATCTCAGACTGGGTGGCTTTTAAAGAACACAAATTAATTTCTCACAGTTCTAGAGGCTGGGAGTCCAAGATCAAGATGCCAGCATATTTGGTATCTGGTGAGGGTTCATTTTCTGACTCAGAGATAACCATCTCCTCGCTGTGCTTCACAGGATGGAAGGATTGAGGAAAGACATGTGGCAACTGCAGGAATTATGCTGACCTGAGCTGTCAAAACCTCTCCAGGTTGCTCTCACATTAGTTGGAGATCCCATGGCTACAACCAGAGTCCTTGGACACATGTCGTGGAGTGTCTTTTTTTAATCCTCATCTGAGGATATATTCCTTGGTTTTTAGACAGAGAGAATAAGAAAGGGGGAGAGAGAGAGAAACATCAATGTGTGAGAGAAATATTGATCGGGTGCCTTCCATACACGCCCCTACCAGGGATTAAACCTGCAACCTAGATTGTGTGCCTTGATCCGGAATTGAATCAGCAAACTTTTGGTCTTCAGGATGGTGCCCAACCCACCAAGCCACAGTCAGGGCTGGATTCTCTTTTATATGGGAACTAATCTCATCCGTAAGGGTTCAACCTTCATGACCAAATCACTTCTCAAAGACCTCACCTTCAAATACCATCACACTGGGGATTAGGTTTCAACATATAAATTTTGGAGGCTACAGGCACTTGGTCTATAGCATTCCTCAATCATCCTCAAAATTGCCCTAGCATCATACCCAGGAATTAAATGTTATTTAAGATATGAACCCTGGCTGGTGGGGCTCAGTGGATTGAGCACCCACCCACAAACCAAAGGGTTGCCAGTTTGATTCCTGGTCAAGGCATATGCCTGGGTTGTGGGTCAGGTCCCCGGTTGTGCCTGTGAGAGGCAAACAATCGAGGTATCTCTCACACATCGATATTTCTCACCCTCTCTTTCTCTCTCCCTCCCCCTCTCTCTAAAAAGTAAATACATAAAATCTTAAAAAGCATTAAAAAAAACAGTGAGCCCTGGCTGGGTAGCTCACTTGGTTAGAGTGTAGTCCTAACATGCCAAGGTTACGGTTTTGATCCCCAGTCAAGGCACATACAAGAATCAACCAATGAATGCATAAGTAGGAGAACAACAAATTGATGTCTCTCTCTTTGTCCCCTTTTTTTTCTCTCTTTCTCTAAAACCAATTAAAAAAATAAAAATATATGAGTATCTTACAGGAAGATAGCATGACCCAACTAAATCTTTTCTCCTCCAAAATTAAAAGAATTATAGAAGAAGGTAATAGACTTACCCTTGATTCATTAATTCAGTTAGTCCACAAACATTTATTCAAGACTGTAGTTCTCCATTTCTGCTATAACAAATTACCACAAATTTAATGACTTAAAACAACACACTTTTATTATCATACAATACTATAAATCAAAAGTCCTAAGTGAGTCTCACTAAGCTAAAATGAAGGCATTGGCAGGGTTGTTTTCCTGGAGGCCCCAGGGGCAATCCAAGTCCTGCCATTTTCCAATTTCTAGAAGCTGCTCACATTCCTTGACTCATGGCCCCTCCATCTTCAAATCCGTGTCCATCAATGCCAAGGAGTCCTTCTCACAGTATCTCTGGTTTTCCCTCTTCTGTCTTCTTTCTCACTCATAAGGTCTCTTTTGATTACTTTGGGTCTGCCAGATGACCTAGGATACGTCCTCATATCCAGTTCACTTGATTGGCAACTTAATTCCATCTGCAGCTTTAATTCCCCTTCGCCATGCAACCTAACATACTTACAGGTTCCTGGAGTTAAAAAGCGGACATCTTCAAGGAGCTATTACTCTGTCTAACGCAAATGCTATCACAGTCTGGGTAATATTCCAAAGGCTGCTCCAGAGAGCAGAAGTAGGATCAGTGAGCGGCAGTAAAAAGTGCTTAGTTTGTTATCTTATGTAAATTATAATTCAGCTAAGCTTTAAGAAGTTCATAGCTTGACATTCAAGGTCCTCCATAATCCTAATGTCACTGGAGAGGGACTGGGCCTGAAATGGGTCTGCCTCAGGCTGGCTGGTAGTTTGTGGGTTCTTGACTTCATTCAGGAAAGATTTCACAAGGCAGGTCCAGGGGATTTTTGAGAGTACGCTTATTTTTTTTTTATTAATTTATTTATTTTTTTATTTTTTCAAATACATTTGAGAGAGTACACTTATTAAAGCTGAAGACAGTGAAACAGAGGAAGGACTTGGAGTAGAAGTAACAAGAGAGAGAATAGGCAGTGCTGTGCCTTGGCTCCTTAGAAATGTTCTACAGAAGAAGTGAACCACAGCAGGGCTGCCGTTAGCTCACTGCAAAGTCAGAGAAAAGGGGGCCTTGGAGACAGGTTTGGGGGGTGAGCCCAGGAGGAGCTGCAGCCGCACATTGCTCCCCTGCTTGCAGACCTCAATGGGATACATACATCAGCTTTATGCTGATGTGCCAAAATGAGATTTATTCTTCTGACTTCATCTGTCTTTAGGTGTGGTTGGCACAAATGGCGCTAATTGGATTTCTGTTATCTGTCTCCCAGAGTAGGTTGATTTAAGCTATTTAACCTCTGGTTGAGGAGAAGTGTAAACCATTTACTCTTAAGTGTCCTTGGTTAGAGAAGACAGGATTTTGCAATGCACTAGATGGCTATAAACTGCCTGGCCGTTTATCTGTCTCAGTTTCCCTATTCTACTTGCCCTGACTTACTAACCTGTCTTACTAATAACAGTTATGATTACCACTCTTTAAGAGTTTACTATGACATATATATTACTACTAATTTTTCTCACAAGACTATGAAGCAGATATACTATATTTCCTTTCTACAGATGAAACTAGGGCTCAGATGAAGTGAATTGCCCAGGCTTACACCTCTCGTCAGTGGCAGAGACAAAATCAGAGCTAAGTCACTGTGCACTAACCTCCAGCCTCTTCCTTCAGTACGTCCTCCACACTCCACCACGGCAGCCTGTTCTCCAGTTCCCAAGATGGTGTTCCCAGGCTACCATGCACACTCCCTCCATTACATCTCTAAAGAACCCATTTCAAAGCCACTATTACTGAAAAGCCCTCCTTGTCCCCTCAAGTACAAGGCCTTTTTTCTTATGGGCTCACATAGCTACTAACCACTTCCAGCAGAGCAGTTTTCAATTTGTCTTATGGTGGTGTTACCAGTTACCTTCTTCTTCTTTTTTTAAAATATGTTATTTATTTATTTGTAGAGAGAGAGGGAGGGAGGTAAAAAGAGAGGGAGAGAAACATCAATGTGTGGTTGCCTCTCCTGCACCCCTACTGGGGGCCTGGCCTGTAACCCAGGCATGTGCCCTGACTGGGACTCAAACTGGTGACCCTTTGGTTTGCAGGTCAACACTCAATCCACTGTGCCACACCAGCCAGGGCTTACCTTTTTTCAGTAGATTCTAATCTTTCTGAGAGCGGGAGCCCTTTCTTATTCATTTTTGTATCATTATAGTGTCTGGTCAGTTCGTCGTACATTATGCATTCAACATTGTTTTCCGAAATACTCTGAGGCTAAATGACTCTGTGAATTTACTCTTTAATGCTCCCTCTGCTCTAAATACATAGCAGGGATAGATGAAACATAAACAGAAACCAAAATGATAGTACTGAGCTCAAAACAAAATTATCATTTCTGTGACCCTGAACTAAATAGAAACACAAAGTCATGAGCAAGACTGAAGCCTCAGTTGCTTCAAGGACCCTAGTAAGCTGTAGGGGAAGTGGCTAGGCACTTAGGGGACAAAGAGTACTCCAGTCTAGAATCAGGCTAGGGCTTGAAGCCAGGGCTTGGGGCACTTTCTTCACTAGCTTTTAACAACCCTGAAAGCAAGAGAATCGCCAATTACCAATTCAATGGAAGCCAGGAGGGGATCCTACAGGGTCCAGCTTGCCAGTGAATGCAACAGCACCCAAAGATGCAACAAAGTCTCATAGTGACAGTGCAGATGGGACCCTATAAACTCTCAAAACTACAAACAAAGCTCCCTCTCTGCAATTAGGAAACACTGCTGGAAATGGAATCCCACAGACAAGGACAAATACAAAGCAGGTTCAAATAAAAGTAAGGGAAGGAAGCAGAAGAGTCAATTCTCAGAACTTATTAGGCCATATGTTTTTTAATCACTATGTAAATACAACTAAATAGGAAGCTCTACTCTAGAACTTGATACTCTTGTTTCTCTTCAG
The DNA here is from genome assembly GCF_021234165.1 of Pteronotus mesoamericanus. NCBI lineage: Eukaryota > Metazoa > Chordata > Mammalia > Chiroptera > Mormoopidae > Pteronotus > Pteronotus mesoamericanus. Next base: position 23,111,238 of record NW_026555065.1, read on the forward strand.
ATCACATAAATCTTTTGCCTTTTACTCTAGAACTTGAAACTGTATGTTGAAAAGACGTGCCATGTATCTGGGAAAATTGATCCAGAATGACCAATATAGAGACATGGTCTACTGAAACTATTGGACTTGAAAGAAATAGAAACAATATGGCATCGGGGCAGGGGGTGGGTGGAGAAAAGACCCAGGGGAAAATTTTCATATTTTTGTTGCTTAACACTTTATCCAGAAAGCAATGAAAATGTGAACTACAGATTTTATATCTAGACAAAGTGATCTTCAAGTATAAAGGCTATATAAAAACTGTTGGGAATACTGCAAAAACTCAGAGACTACTGTTCTTTCTGAGAAATCAACCAAAGAAAAATATCAAAGTCAGCTCTGGCTGGAGTGGCTTGGTTAGGTGTTGTCTCTCAAACCAGAAGGTCATGGGCTTAATCCCCCATGCCTAGGGGCACATGCCTAGGTTGAAGGTTCAGTCCCAGTCAGAGTGTATGTGGGGATGGGCAGGGGGGTGTTTGGAGGGGGTGAGGAGAGGTAGGTTGAGGAGGTGAGGGGAGGGGAGGGAGTAGTAGCTGATCAATGTTTCTCTCCTTCTCTCCCTCCCTTTCCCCTCTCTCTAAGGTCAATGAGCATGTCCTCGGGTGAAGATAATAAACAAATAAATAAAAAGAAAACAAAAATATCCAAGTCAAATCATCAAATATGGAGATAAGTTGAGTTTTTAAAGCTTGGTGGTAGAGAGCTTTCTATTTGTATTGCAACTTTTCTGATCATTAGAAGTATTTTCTAATTTACAGCATACATTTGTGGTTAAGAGCATGGACTCTGAAACCAAAGGGCTTTGTCACTTATGAGTGGGTAACATTAGGAAAGTTACTTAACTTTTCTGTGCCTCATTGGAAAAAGTGGGATAATAGTCTCTACCCTACACTATTGTTAAGTACATTAATTATATTAACATTTCTAAACCTCTTTTCTTTTTTGAGAGCATAATGTATTAATGCTGGGGACAATGAAACAAAAGACGGCTTAGAACAGAAGAAGCAACAGGAGAGAGACTAGGCTCACTGGAAAGTCAAAGAAAAAAGGGCCTTGGAGACAGATTCTGGGGTTAGCCCAGGACTAGCTGCTGCTGCCCATTGCTCCCCTGGTTGCAATTCTCATGGGAACCCTTAGGGTTTAGCATAGTGCTGTTTTAAAAACAAAGCAAATGGTTGTGTTTGTTAAATAAGTTAAATATTTTCAAATTTAAGGATTAAAAATAACTAAGTTTACAAAAATATAAGAAAGAATACTGGTACATAGTATATGCCTGAATAGAGTGTTACAACAATGATTATAGTATCAAATAGTTTCCAGGTATCCAAAAAGGGCCCATGGCCCAGGCCAGGTAGCTCAGTTGGTTAGAGCATCGGCCCCATACACCACGGCACCAAGGTTGTGGGTTTGATCCCCAATGAGGGCATACAAGAATCAACCAATGAATGCATAGATAAGTGGAACAACAAATCAATGATTTCTCTGTCTCCCCCGACCCCGCCTCTCTGTCTAAAAAAATCAATGTTTAAACATCATTAAATTAAAATCAATAAATGAAAACTTTTAGCCCTGGCTGGGATGGCTCAGTAGACTGAGTGCCGGCCTGTGAACTGAAAGGTTGCCAATTCAATACCCAGTCAGGGCATACGCCTGGATTGCAGGCCAGGTCCCCAGCTAGGGGTATGCAAGATGCAACTGATTGATGTATCTCTCACACATCAATGTTTCTCTACCTGTCTTTCTCCCTCCTTTCCCCTCTCTCTAAAACTAACTTTTTTTGAAATCTCAAAAAAAAATTTTTTTTAATGCATTACTTAAAAAAATAATGTAAACATAAGAAATGTCCAAACCTGCCCTGGCTGGTGTGGTTCAGTGGATTGAGTGCTGGCCTGTGAACCAAAGGCTCACTGGTTCAATTCCCAGTCTAGGGCAATTTCCTGGGTTGTGGGTCAGGTCCCCAGTAGGGGGCATATGGGAGGCAAGCATTCACTGATGTTTCTATCCCTCTCTTTCTCCCTCCCATCCCCTCTCTAAAAATAAATAAATAAAATCTTTTTTAAAAAAAGAAATGTCCAAAGCTATAAGAATTTTTATGAGTTTATTTGAGCCAAACTGACAACTATTGCCTGGGAGCAAAACCTCAATGGGTTGAGAAAATGCTCTAGAGAAATCTTTCGCCAATAGCCAAATATAAGTTTAAAAATAAATGAGGGTTCATGACCTAGCTGGTGTGGCTCAGTGGATTGAGCGCTAACCTGCAAACCAAATGGTCACCAGTTCAATTCCCAGTGTAGGACCCATGCCTGGGTTACAGGCCAGGTCCCCAGCAGGGGGCGCATGAAATGCAACCACACATTGATGCTTTTCACCTTTTATTTCTCCCTCTCTTCCTCTCTCTAAAAATAAATAAATAAAACCTTTAAAAAAATAAAAATTAATTAGGATCCAAGTAAATAAGGTCTTTCAGTTACATCACCATGGAAGTTTTCACATATCCAGCTCAGTAACATTCTTATTTATCTTTTAAAGATCAATCTGTAAACCAAAGTAAATCAGCATTATCAAGGAGTTTCCTATAAACCATTCTTAGGAACAAGAAGATGGTCAGGTCAATTTGATTTTAATAAGACATATAGAGGCTGGCCCATTAATAAAAATTCAGAATCAGTCAAACTCATGAATCCTCTAAGCTGCTTTCTTGTTGGAAGAGGAAAAACAGGATTTCTCTTAATCTTTCAGGGTTACCTAGTAGCTCATCTTTAGATACCATATAACCAAAATATTTTACCTGGGGGATTAACAGAATCAGAACTTGCCCTTTTGGGAGCCTGGTAATTTCCTAGAGCACTCACATATTGGATTAGAATGGAATCTCTAGGAAATTTAAAATCATTAAATCAGCTTTGAGTATCTAATAGGTAGAACGCTTCATGTATACCTGGGGCATTACTGTTCAAATGAACTTGTAATCTTCCCAGGTGAAAGCAAAGAGGTATACAGATAGATGATGATGATGATGATGATGATGATGATGATTTTGTTTTTTGTTTTTATTTAGCAATTTTTAGAGAAAGAGGAAGGGAGGGAGGAAGAGGAGAGAAACATCAATGTGTGCTTTCCTCTCATGCGCCCCCACTGGGGACCTGGCCCACACCCCAGGCAAGTGCCCTGATGGGGAATTGAACTGCGGACTCTTTGGTTTGCAGGCCAGCACTCAATCCACTGAGCCATACCAACCAGGGCAATTACTACTACTACTACTACTACTACTACTACTATTATTATTATTATTATTATTATTATTATTATTATTATTATTATTATTATTATTATTATTTTGGCAAAGCTTTCCGTGTAACTTTGAGCATCTCAAGTAGGACTAGTTTTAAACTCTTATTAGGAGAGAGAATAAATCCTTGAAGTATTCCAGGGCTCACCGGAACAACCCAAAGTCATTTCTCAGTTTAAAAAAAAAAGTCTCTTAAGCCCTGGTTGGTGTGGTTTGGTGGATTGAGTGCCAGCCTAAGAACTGAAAGGTCACCAGTTCGATTCTCCGTCAAGGCACACACCTGGGTTGCAGGGCAGGTCCCCAGTTAGGGGCATGGGATCCCTCACACACTGATGTTTCTCTCCTCTTTCTTCTTCCCTTTCCTTCTCTCTGGAAATAAATAAATAAAATCCTTTTATTAAAAAAAAGTCTCTTCAAATGTAAACTTTGGGAAGGTTTGTCAAACAAACTTAACCAAACGACCATAACATAAACTTCTTTTGTAAATCTGGGTAAAATAAACACATTTTATGGTAGTAACTTTAAAAGACATAAAACTTGCCCTGGCTGGCGTGGCTCAGCGGATTGAGCAGTGGCCTGCAAAGAAAAAGGTTGCCAGTTTGATTCCAAGTCAGGGCACATGCCTGGGTTGCCGGGGCCAGGTCTCTGGTGGTTGGCATGCAACAGGCAACTAACTGTTCAATGTATCTCTCACACACTGATGTTTCTCTCCTTCTTTTTCTCCCTCCCTTCCCCTCTCTCTAAAAGTAAATAAATAAAATCTTTTAAAAATATAAAAATAAAAGACGTCAAACTTAAACCAGTTTTAATATCAAATATCTTGACCAGACCACAAGATCCTGCTTAATCTCTATAAGTATTTAATCCCTTTAGGCTAATAAAGCAGTATACCCTAGTATTGCCATCTGGAGGCAGAAAATGCACCACACATTTAACACAAAGAGGAACACATTGCAAAGACCATACACATAATCTGAATTACTAACTTCGGTTGAAAAGATGCAAGATTTTTCTCACTTGCTTTTGATAACTTTTGAGAAGACTGAAAAAGGAAGGGAAGGTCCTAAATACCAAGCAGGAAGACCTGTTGAGAATCTCAAGGACTGTGAATGAATGATGGAAATAAAGGAAATCTCAGTCAAAGGAATTGAGTATGGCTGGGGATTTCTCTTTACAAACTTAAAACTTTCACGAAGTTCTATAAACTTCACAACCTTTTACAAACCTTTGTACAACTTTTATATTTTTACAAACCTTCTTACCCATTCAGAAATGAATCCTTAGAACAACTCACTTTCCTCCTTTTCCCTCAGAAGTATTTCCATCTCATGCTTTCTGTTACCAGAACCATACAAATATTTTCCAACTTCTTTGAATTTAACTTTTAGAAACCTCAATTTCCAATAACCAAAAGTAAGCAGCCAATATTCCCTAGATGGACTTTTTTTAAAAAAAAAGATCTTACTCATTTTTAGAGAGAGGAGGGGAGGGAGAAAGAGAGGGGAAGAAACATTGATAGGTTGCCTCTCACACACCCCCAACCGCCCCCAACCAGGGACTTGGCAGGCAACCCAGGCCTGGCCAGGAATGGTTCCTCTATGGGCAAATACACTCGTGTTCAAGAAACACACCTCCAACAAAGACATTTATTAACAAATCGTTCATTACAGCTCTCGTCTAGCAATTGGTGTTTCAGTATTTTATGTTATTTTAAAATTTCTGGATATTAAATAACTTTTACCAAATTTAACAGTAGCTAAATTAAATCGGTTTGCTCAGAAACGGCTAAGGTTTTTCAACCCATTTGATAAGATTTACCTTCCAAAAAATTCGCATTTTAAAAGATGGTCCAAATAAGAGTTCTTGGAGCCCTGGCTGGTATGGCTCAGTAGATTGAGTGCCAGTCTGCAAACTGAGAAGTCGCCAGTTCGATTCTCTGTCAGGTCACATGCCAGGGTTGTGGTCTGGGTCCCCAGTTTGGGGTGTATGGAAGGGAACTGTCAATGTATCAATGTATTGCTCACATGTTGATGTTTCTCCGTCTCTTTCTCCCTCCCTTCCCCTCTCTCTAAAAAAAAAAGTTAATAAAATTTAAAAGGAAAAAAAGAGTTCTTAAAAATCAGGTATTTGCATTTCAAAGAAAGACTGGTTTCAGAATTGTTGAGAGGGGGAAGGAGGTGTTGGCACTTACTAGCTTCAGAAGCCTTTTTTGTTGTTGTTTTTACAATTTTATTTATTTATTTTTAGAGAGGGAAATGGAGGGAGAAAGAGAGGGAGAGAAACATCAATGTGTGGTTGTCTCTTGCACACCACTCTCCCCACTGGGGACCTGGCCTGCAACCTGGGCATGTGCCCTGCCTGGGAATTGAACCAGTGACCCCTTGGTTCACAGGCCAGAGCTCAGTCCACTGAGCCACACCAGCCAAGGCCAGAAGCCTTCTTTGGCTAAGAGGCAGTCTCTAAAATTGCTTTCTTTTTTTAAAAGTTTGTATTTATTTTTTAGAGACAGGAGAATGGAGGGAGAAAGAGAGAAATAACAATGTTTTTGTTGCCTCTGGAACTCCACCCAGTGGGAGTGGGGGCTGGTCTGAGACCCAGGCATGTGCCCTGACCAGGAATTGAACTGGCAACCTTTCGATTTGCAGGTCAGCGGTCAACCCACTGAGCCACACCAGCCAGAGCTAAAATTTCTTATTAGCTTTTAAAAAAAATTTATCTTCCAGAAGCTTCTAATTTCCAAATCAAGATATGCTTCCCATTCATTCCGTTCAATTTTAAAGTCAACGTTTTTCTAATTTTGCATGCAAAAAAATTAATGTAAATGCTAAAAGAAAATTGCATTTTGGCCATTTTAAGTTGATATTTCTAGTTAAAGCCTCCCATTTCTGTAAAGCACTTGCAAGTCAAGGCTTCCTACAAGGAGTATTTAATGAGGGCTGGGGTCTGGAAGTTTCCAGGCTTGGAGGCACAATTTCCCATTTTAATTTTAGTTTTATTTTGGGATCTGTAGAGTCTGCACTTCAGACTCTCAAAAAGCAATTCCAATTGAAAAGCCAAAATTAAAAACCAGTCACCCATTTTTCCCTCCAGTCAGGCTTTAGCCTGGGTTCTGTCAACCCTTAACCTTAGTTCCACCTCGAGAATTTAAAAAGACAGCTCAAATAAAGTGAGGTTCTCATACTTTAAAACAGCGAGGTCTGAAATTCCAATTGAAACTCACAGAAGTTCACCTTTTGTAAAACAAGAAGCCAGTGAGGCACAATGGGCCCTCCCTCGTGCCTATCACGAGTCCGGGTCTGCAAGGTGGTCCTGGGTGGGCTTCTTTGGAATCCTGCCACACTATGCCAAGTAAGTGTCAACATAAGAAATGCTCAAGCTTGTAAGAATTTGTATTAGTTTATTTGAGCCAAATTGATGACAATCGCCAGGAAGCAAAACCTCAACAGATTGAGAAAATGTTCCAGAAAATTCCAGTTCTGCACCTTATTTTTTACATTTCAATCAAAAGAGGAGGCATAAGGGGATTACATGAAATCCACTAGTGATAGATTAGGTAGTCAGGGGGAAAATCCAAGTGGGGAAAACCTGTGGGATTGGGTAAAAAGTAAAATGATAGATACAAACTTCTTTTACATAGGTAGGTACAAGATAGCAAACAGTCAGCAATTAACACTATAACAATAACAATGAGGGAATTCATGGCCTCTGCTTTCGTGTGGGTTGTTGTGCCCCAGGGAGTTGGAAACAAGGAAGTTACCTCGATATCCCGAAGGTATTTTATCACAGATGCAAAAAGACAACAGACAGGCTCACTTAGGGTAAAGATTGACTTTTGTCAGGGAAGATTCTAGTCTAGGACAATGACTGCCCACCATGACCTGCTTTTAGTTAATACGTTTTAACTTCAGACCATCCTTTCTGGTTACTTTAGGTTTCTGAGTTTGTAAAGCAGCTGCGCAGCCCTCCCCTGAGCTTGTCAAATTTTGTATATGGCCCCTTTTTGCCCACAATAATAAATAAACAAATAATTCTTTAAGGGGGGAGCCCATTATCTTATTAAAAGAATTAATAGAACTGAAAGAAGGCTGGACAGTTCCAGTAACTTTCAGTGTGTTTGTAGAAGACTCTACTGATGTATTGTAAAGCTCAATTTCCATGAGGTTAAACCCTTTCCTCGTCCCAAGTTTGCAAAGCAGGATAATGTGAGGTAGTGCTGGTAGAACTACTTGCTGCATTTTTTAAAAAATCCTTATCCAAGGATATTTTTTAAATTGATTTGAGAGAGGGAAGAAGTGGGTGGGGGTGGGTGGAGAGACATCAATGTGAGAAACATCATCGGGGGATCCAACCGGCAACTTACGTATGTGCCCTGACAAGAATCAAACCTGCAGTCTTTTGGTGTAGGAGACAATGCTCCAAACAATTGAGCCAACATGTAGGGAGGGCTCCATGCTGCATTTTACAACAAACATTTGAGGAAGTAACAAACAAGTCTGGCTCTCCTTTTCTTCTCAACTATAAATTTCAGTAACTGGACTAAGGTACATCAAGGTCACAAATAAGAAGTGTGGACTGAAAAATAACCAGGAAGGGTGATCTGATCATAGAGTCCTAACTGGGCAGGTCAGGGTGGACAGTCATGCCTCAGGCCTATAACTACACTAAGTAAAAAGATATCATTGCCTAAAGCAATCCCTGTCCATTGTTTTTGTTTTTGTATTCGTTGACATACCTTTGAAATGCCTCCTTTCTAGATCCCTCAAGGAATCCACCTTTTAGATTGCACATTACCTTGTTAACTATCCTGTACTACAATCCCTGCCATATTTTCTCTCATCTTCATGTAATAATCTTCCTTAGTTCCAAATGTATAAAAGAAACTGCATGCCCCAGCACGTGTGGCTCAGTGGATTGAGCACTGGCCTGTGAACCAAAGTGTGTCCCAGGTTCAATTCTTGGTTAGGGCACATGCCTGGGTTGTGGGCTGGGTCCCCGGTGGATTGGGACATGTGAGAAAAGCAACAAATCCATGTTTCTATTACATATCAATGATTTTCTCCCTCTTTCTCCCTTCCTCCCCCATCTCTAAAAATGAATAAATAAAATCTTAAAAAACAAAAACAAACCCGCAAAGCTGTCATTCCCCAGAGCATTTGAAATCTTGCTTCCAGGCAATGTCATCAGTTTGGCTCAAACTCATAAAAGTTCTCCACAGGTTTGAACATGGACAAAAGTATGTCCTGACAATGAACATTTAAATGTTTTGAGGGCCTCCTTTATTATTTTCACCCATTTTACATATTGACATTCTACATAATGTCAATACATAATACATTATATTAAATTATATATTATATTAAAATATTATATACATAATATTTTATTTTAATAAAAGATTACTGCCAACAGCCTGTAAAAATACATTGAAAAATTGTTTGCTGAACTGGATTTATGGTCTTTGGCTTTTGCAATTTCCTTCTACTCTTCATTTATGTTTTTGTCCAGTAAGTATTTGCAGACCTCTTTTCCATGTGGCATCCCCACAGCTACAGCCACCTGTGTGGGACATCTTCAAGCTTCCACCCTGCATAGATGGCTCCCGCCCCCTGAGCTCTCTCTCCCTGTGTTGTCCCTGGCACTTACTGTCTATACCAGTCCTTAGCTCTTTCTGGACAAACTGGGGATGCTTTGTTTCCCTAAGCGTGAGCTCCCTGGGCGTGAAAACTGGAGCTGACGTTTCTTTTCTTTTGGCCAAGTCAGTCCTTGATGAATTAAATTTTACCTTCAGAAGAGACAAACTTAGCTTTAACAAAAGCAGCGCCAGTGGAATGTTTTTGGGCGATGGGAGGGCTCCCCACCCACTCCACACCCACTCCCCACCCCGCTGACCTTTCGCTGTCACTCACTCCACCCTGGCGGGGAAGCGTTCCCTCCCGCCACCGCTGCGGCTCCTTTCTACGGCCTTGCAGCTGGGGCCCCTCACGCCGCGGACAAAGGGGTTTGTTGTCCCCTCGGGGCATGGGCCTTTCCCTGCTGGCTGCCTAGAGGCCTCTGCTGAGGCTAGGGCGGAGCGCACCCGCGTGTAATGCTGCGGTCCCCGCGTGTGGCCCCCTGCGGCTTAGTGGGCCCGTAGAGACTCCCCAGGGCCCACCCTCCCTCGACCCCATCCCCGACCACGGCCGGAGCCTCCCCTGGGCGACCTCGTGGAAAAAAAGTCCCAGAATTTTTTAGCGCGTTCGAGCAAATTTCAAGCACAGCCATTTATCTGGATGGGAATGTAAAAGTCCTTTCACTCCTTTCTTGATTCGGCGGCTTCCTCCTCCTGTGTCTTAGGTAGCGTTCAAACAGCTTCCTCCTCCCCACCTCCGTTCTCCCCGCCCCCCGCCCCCCGCCCCCCCCAAGTAGTAACAGGAATTTAGGGAAAAGGAGAAGAGGCGTGCCTAACATTTACAGAACTTGCCTACGCGCCAGACACTCTTCTAGGCACTTACATACTTTCTTTCAGGTAATCCTCAAGAGGACTAGTGAAATAAATATTGTTTTCCTATCTCTTCTCGGCCTTTTGGCTAAGATCAAGTGTAGTACCTCTTCTTATCAGTTTAATACATATTCTTTTCCCATTCTATCTTTTCATGCTTAGAAAACTGAGGTTAGAAGTTTTCCTCTCATTGCCCTAGGCCCTGGTTAATAACTTCTTCATCCACCAAATCCTTCCATTATAAATTTTACTAGACTCTCCCTTTACTCCCATGTCCATTTAATGAATATTTGTTCAGTGCCTACGATGTGCTAAGGTGCTTAGGATACTGTAATGAATAAAACAGACAAGACCTCTGTGCTCACACAACTTATATCGGGGGATGGGGATGACAATCACAACTAGCGATTATAATTACAAAGGGGGAAGGAGAGCTGGCAAGACAAATTCCCCAGGTGCTGGGTGAGGGGAAAATGTGTCTAGAAAAACCCAAGTACATGTGTGAATAAGGTGTATGATGAAGTAATGTACAGAACCACATACATAGAGATAGATTATTCGAGAAACATTTAAAAATATAGTTTGTTCAATATATGGTGTTGGGACAATGATTAACGATTTGGAAAAAAAGAAATTTGGCCCTTGCTGGTGTGGCTCAGTGGACTGAGTGAACCAAAAGGTTAGTGATTCAATTCCCAGTCAGGGTACATGCCTGAGTTGCAGGCCAGGTACCCAGCTGAGAATGTGCGAGAGGCAACCAACTGATGTTTCTCTGACACAATGATGTTTCCCTTCCTCTTTTTTTTCCTCTCCCTTCCCCGCTCTCTAAAAAATAAATAAATAAAATCTTTAAAAAAGAAAAAAATTTGGATCCATATCTCACAAGATACATTTATCTCAAAATGAAACACTAAAAAATAAACTTTAGAAACACCAGAAGAAAATGTAGGTTTTTAAAAATAATCTTGGAGTGGGAAATCCTTTCTAAGTGTGTGACACAAAACCCAGAAGCCACGCACAAATACATGCTCACATAGACACAACAACCACAACAAAAAAAATACCATATACACCACATATCAGAGACAAAGGAATCATTTCCTTAATACAAAATGAGTGCTTACAGCCCTGGTCGGGTGGCTCAGTTGGTTGGAGCATCATCCCATACACCAAAAGGTTGCTGGTAAGATCCCCAGTCAGGGCACATACCTAGGTTGTAGGCTCCTTCACAGTCCAGGTTTTCATATGGGAGGCTTCATCTCTCTCTCTCTCTCTCTCTCTCTCTCTCTCTCTCTCTCTCTCTCTCTCTCTCTCTCTCTCTTTCCTTCCCCCCTCTCTAGAATCAATAAACATATCCTCATGTGAGGACTGGGGGAGAAAAAAAAAAAGAGTACTTACAAATTTGAAACAGAAGGCCAACAACTTAGTAGAAAAATACATGACAAACAGTTGACAGCAAAGAAAATCAAAATGGCTCTTAAACACCCGGAAAGATGCTTCATTCATAAGAGAAATGCAAAGAGAGAGAGAGAGACAAACTGAAATTATAGTGAAATACGGTCTCATCAGATAGGCAAAACTCACTGAAGGAAGGCAACTTGGCAACATCAACCAAAATTAAAGTGGACATTCCTTTGACTCAACAATTTCTATTTTAGGAATTTTCTTATAGAAATATTCCTATAATAATGAGATAATATACCTAGAAAATTCATTGCAACACTATTTGTAATAACCAAGTATTTCCAACAACCTAAATGTCTATCAATAGGGAACTTGTTACATAAGCTGACATCATGCAAAGGAGTGGAGATGTATACGTACAGCTGGGGGAAGTCTTCACAACGTGGAGGCTCTGTAGGGTATGCTAGATTGGAATTACATATATAAAATGAGGCTGGGGACCAGGACCAAGCTCCAAAGGCGCAGCTGGAGCAGTGACAGAAAGCGCAGGAGCAGAGCTGGGGACCGTGGCGAGCCCCGAAGCCAGAATTAGGGGGCCCGGACAGGGACCAAACTCGAAAGGCCTGGCTGGGATGGTGACTAAGTGAGGGAGCAGGGCCAGGAGGAGACTTGAGAGGCTGGAGCTGGGGAGCAAGGCCAAGATGGGAAGGTGTAGCAGAGGCCGTCAGAATCCTGGGGGCCGTGTTCGGGGCCGGAGCCCAGAACATGGCAGAGAGCTTGGCTTCTACCTTTCAATACTTAACAATGTTTTTTGATGCATATGCATGAGAATAATTTGTAGATGTGAAATAATGTTAAAGGGCATGTTGAATTTTTTGTTTTGACTGATAGTGACAAATTGTTCCCATAGAGGCTGAGTTGACAGTCCTATCAAATATCATTCATTTTTAAAATAGCAGTTGATAAGGAACATAATCAGGACGCACCCCAACTGGGGATCAAACCCATGACCTGGGTATGTGCTCTGACCAGCGATCTAACCCATAACCTTTTGATATATGGGCCAATTCTCCAACCTAGCCACCCAGCCAGGGCTGGACAATGGAAACTTTTAAGGGTAGTTGCTCCTGGGGAGGGACTGGGGTCTGAAGGCAAGCAGACTTCATGTGCTGCATATATACTTTTGTACTGCTTGAGTTTTTACCATGTGCAAATACATATTACCTATTAAAAAAAAGTAAGTCCCAAATATGTATTAATAAATAAAACCTTCAATTAAAAGTAAATAAATAAATAAATAAAATGAAAACAGTAATTGTACCTGATGTACAGGGCTGTTGTGAAGGTTAAATGAGTTAACAGAAATACTGAAAGTACTTAGAACAGTATCCAAAATATATACCATTAACTATTTTCTTATACATATTGTTAATAAAAAGAACAAGGGGCTAAACGGCATGTACAATAATTTTTATAAAAGAAAAGTAGCCCTGGCTGTTGTGGCTCAGTGGACTGAGTGCTGGCCTGTGAACCAAAGGATTGCTGGTTCAATTCCCAGTGAGGGCACATGCCTGGGTTGAGGGCCAGGTCCCCAGTCGGGGATACACGAAAGGCAGTCACACATTGATGTTTTTTTCCCTCTCTTTCTCCCTCCCTTCCTCCTCTGTAAAAGTAAATAAATAAAATCTTAAAAACAAACAAAAAATAAAAATAAATTAAAATAAATTTTAAAAAAAAGAAAAGTAAACCATTACCATTGTGGCTCACTTGGTTGGGCATCATCTCACAAAGCGAAAGGTTGTTCTTTGGATTCCCAGTCAGGACACATGCCTGGGTTGCAGATTTGGTCCCTTCTGGTGGGGAGGTTAGGGGCTTAGGAGTGGCAACCAATTGATGTTTCTCTTTCTCATCCATGTTTCTCTCCCTCTCTTTCTCCCTCCCTTTCCCTCTCTCTCAAAATAAATAAAATAGTTTTCAAAAAAAGAAAAATAAGCATATGGGTAAAATGTCCTTAAAAACTTCATAAATCACTAACAGTGGTTGCTCCTAGAGAGAGTACCTGAGGGGCCAGGGGCAAGGCAACTTATTTTCACTGTCTACCTTTCTATACCTTTTTCATTTTTTACCATGGGTATTCGACATCTATTTGGAAAGATAAGTTAATTTTTTAAATAGAAAAATATCAATCAGAAACACATAAAAAAGTAATTAAATTTTATGAGATGTAGAAATTCTCTTCCAATCTTTCCCATTAGTGAATGATTTTTCAGATACTTGCTCCACACTTTCAAATTATTGATGAAGCATAGTGCTTGCACCTCAAAGTGTATGTGCTCCTCAGAGCAGCAGCCTCCATATTACCTAGGAACTTGTTAGAAATGCAGAATCTCAGGCCCCACCCCAGACCTACTGAATCAATCTACATTTTAACAAGATTCTTAGGCAATTTGTCTGAAGGATCTTGAAACAATGAGCTAGCCCTGGCTAGTGTGGCTCAGTGGATTGAGCGCCAGCCTGTGGATTGAAAGGTTGCTGGTATGGGTACATGCCTGGGTTGAGGGCCAGGTCGCTGGTTGGGGGCCTGTGAGAGGCAACTGATCAATGTTCTTTCCCTTACACTGATGCTTCTTTCCCTCTCTGTGTCCCTCCTTTCCCCCTCTCTCTAAACATGAATACATAAAAGCTTTTAAAAACACACACACATTGAGCCAGAAGACATAATAAAACACAAAGAGACACAAAACGAAAACACTGCTCTACTCTTGTCTCTAATGTTTGAACCCCATCCTTTCAAAATTGCTGTGGTTAGACAATTCAAGAAAACAAATTGCTGAGTGAAAGAAGGCATGCAAAATAATCCAACCTATATGACTCCATTTATATAAACTTCAAGAGTTACACTAATCATGGTGTTAGAAATCAGAATACAAGTTACCTTTGGAAAGGAGGGAGGAGGTAAACAGCGGCAGGACCCATGGGTGAGCACTGGTAATGTTGCTGGTTATATATAGATCTGTTTGTGAGAAATCTTTTTTTTTAATAACTTTTAAAATGTATTGAATTTAGAGAGAGAAAGGAAAGGAAAAAGAGAGGAGAGAAACATCAATTTGTTTTTTCACTTATTTATGCATTCTTTGTTTGATTCATGTATGTTTCCTGCTTGGAGATCAAACCTGCAACCTTGACACATTGAGACAATGCTCTAACCAACTGAGCTACCCAGCCTAGGCTCTTTGTGAGAATTCTTAAGGTCTATACACTTCTGATTGGTGCACTTTTTAAAAATATTATACTTCATAAAAAGGTCTTTAAAAATTCCACTATTATCTCCGACCTCAAACCCCTTGACCATGCCTGTTTTGGGGGAAAGCAAGGTTCATGAGAAAAATATACCAAGCTAATAAATTATCTACACTGATTTAATTACTGATAGGTAACTCCCACACACTTATGTCAGAATTCCCCGTGCATTTTAAAAGGTGCCTACTATTGACTGCATTCAGCCAAAAGATGACATGATCACAATAGAGCTTCAGGGTACCCTCTGGAGCAGTGGGCGTAGAGCAAGCACAGACTCTACTCTCTAACTTAGTAGGTTTGGAGCCTGGAGCTACCACTCATCAGCTGTAATATATAATCTTGGGTAAGTTATTCTGTATTTCTTATGTCCCCCCTTTAAAGGAATGCTCTGTGTATTAAATGAGATAATGTATATGAAGTGCTAAGCACAGGGCCTAGCATGTAATAAATAGACCACCAATATACAATTATTTGAGTAAAGGTCTTCTCAGCCAATAATTCCCAAACACTACCTCACAGATAATCATCACCTGCAGTTAAGGATAATCACAGCAAGAAACATTCTGAAAGCTACTTTTCTGGAAGTCAACTCAGGTGTGATGATCCCTGTGGGAACCAGAATCTGGAGTGTCAGCAACAGGTTTTTCAGGATATACGGTATGCTTTCAGAAGCACCTGCCTCGTTCCATTACCCTTAGCCAGCAGTGTACACCTGTGCCCGCCCAGTTTCCCCACAGTTCTCAGCATAGAGCTGGGCCTGTTTCTCACGCCTCCTGTTGCACGTCCCCAAGAGCTTGCTCTAAACGCTTCTGAACTAAAATTTTCAGGCAGAAATATTGGGAAGCAAACTTCAGGCTTTTACGTCTCGTACTCAAGAGGTTCACCATTCTCTTTGCCCACTTTTTCCCAGTTTCCCCTGGCTCCAGGCAACAGCGTAGAAATGAGAACAAAGTCTCACACGCAATGATAGAAGGAAAAGTCTGAGAGGGGTAGGAGACAAAACAGTCTTTGTCCTTGTTCCAAGATGAACTTTTTCAGAACATTTATTTTTTTAAAAGGTGATTATTTCTAGGTGATATAGAGGAAGGGGAAGAAACATGGACTTGTTGCTCCACACATTTATGCATTAATTGGTTGCTTCTGGGATGTGCCCTGACCAAGATTTGAATCTGCAACCTTGGCATATTGGGACACTCTATAATCGACTGAGCTACCCAGCCACAGTGGTATTTAGCATTTTTTAAATAGTGCAATTTTTTTTTATTGTACTTTTTCCATTACCATTTATTGCCCTCATCCCCTCTTCCACCTCCACCACTCCCCCACCCCCAAGTATTTAGGGGTTTTTTAATGATTTTCTGCATTTTTCCCAATTATCTACAATGACTAGGTATTATCTTTAATATCAGATTCTTTCGGGTCTTCTCTAGTTACAATTTGTGCTCAATGCAAAAAACTTTGAAAGCACAAAGGAAACAAAGCTTCCTTGATCACATGTAAAGGTAACAGCTGTTAACATTTTGGCATATGTCTTTCCAGACTTTTCTCTATGTGGAAATGCTTAACTTTTGTGATCTAGAAAAAAAGTAAATTTAAGAGACAAAGCCTTAGGTCTTTAGTCTTCAATTTTATTTGTTTTTAAACAGCATCTACGGATTTGGAAATGTCCTTAACAGCAAGGGCCCACCCCATGCACTCCCCCAGCCCGGGCTGGGGTCCAGGCTCCAGTAACTCCCCCTCGCCCACTCCAGCCCTCAGGCCTGTTTTCTCTCCATCTCCGGAGACCTGGGACAGAAGAGGGTCTCCAGGTAGAGGGAAAGCTGGGACTATGAGATGCTGCACGGAAGGGCTGGGCTCAGACACAGCTGCCTTTGTTAGTGTCAGGGTATTTCGGGATTTGGTAGCATGCTCAGACACACTATACGAGGGCGTGAAGAGGGGCTGCTGGTCTCCTCTCTTGCCGCACTCATTTGTGGGCAAGCCCTACAGCACCCCTTCTTGCCAGGCTTGGGGCACTGCCTTTAGAAGTTGGGCAAGTGGTAGCCTGTGGTAATCCAGCATGCCTCGCTGCGACCTGGTAGAGCACTTTACTCCTGGCCTAAGCAGGGTTGGCAATCAGAAGGTGACGATTCAGACCTGAGAATCTCCCACCACCTCTTGTCACAGGGCTTAGGTCCTGACTGTACCAACTCTCACCTAAAGGGGAATAATACAAGGGTATCTCTTTGTGAGGAGGGGCAAACCTGGGCATCTAAACCCCAAGCATGGGCACAGCTGGGCCCCTAGGCCAGAAATACCTCAATGCATGCACTGAAGCAGCAGGGCAGCTCAGCCAGGAGAGCAGGGGCCCACAGGGCTAGATGCACTCTCCCCCAACTCCTTTCCACACCCATGGTAACCATGGAAACATAACCACCCCCTCTTGCCAGCTGCCTGGGTTTAGACAACCAGGCCTGGCCCACCTCCACACAGCCAAGGCCTGAACTGAGGAGACCAGGCTGGCCACAGAGTGGCTGCAGGAAGAACTGGGATTGGGTGGTTTGGTCAGTCCAGGCTTCCAGCACAGCTTGGGAAGACTACCACAGGAGCCTCCACGCCTTGCTGCCTGGGCTGGGGTCAGATGGGGCTAGGTCAGCCAGCAGAGCTAGCCGCATGGCCCCAGATGCCCCCTGCCGATGGACTAACAGCTACTGTGGGGCAGTAGGCCTTGCTGCAGCAGCAGGAGCCTCTGGGACTCGTTGTGGGGGCTTTCTGGCTGCTGCTCTTCCTGCCTGGGCTGCTCAGCTGGCCCTGCAGGGCTGAGGATGTACCGACAGTCACTGGGCGTGCCCCCTACTGCCCCCATGCCGCTGCCACCCTCAGCCCCGCCACAGGCCTGGCCCCCACCAGGCAGCTCCCGGCTGTGTCCGTCAGCAGGCTCCTCAGCTCTCTCCAGGTTAATGTATAAGGGGTCCTGGCTGGTGGACAGCACAGACAGGTGGCCCAGAATGTTTTCCAGCTCCATCCGCAGGCATGTGAAGCTTGGGCGCTGCTTGGGGTCGGCGGTCCAGCACTGGTACATGAGCTCATACCTGGGGCAGAGAGAAGAGTGAGGGGCAGTAGTGAGGAGCCAGGAGAAAGGGGAAGGGGAGGGCGTTCCCTCAAAAACAGAGGGCCTTTAAGCATACAAAACCAGATTAGAAAATATTTTTTTTAATATTGTTTAATTATTTGTTTTTAGAGAGAGGGGAAGGGAGGGAGAAAGAGACGGAGAAAAACATCTATGTGGGAGATATACGTCCATCGGTTGCCTCTCACGTGCCCCCAAACTGGGGACCTGGCCCATAACCCAGGCATGTGCCCTGACTGGGAATCAAACCAGCGACCTTTTGGTTTGCAAGCTGGTGCTCAGTCCACTGAGCCACACCAGCCAGGGCCAAAACCAGAATTTAAAATTTTTTTTTTTACTTTAATACATTCATGTAGGGCTTACCATGTATTTCAGGAACTCTTCTCACAGCAACCCTATGAAATAAGTGATCCCGACTCTAACGGTATGGAAACTGATGCACAGAGATGTTAAAAACATTTACTAAGGTCACACAGGTGAAAAGTGATGAAGCTGCAACTGGAAGCCAGGTGGGTTGGCCCCAGAGTCCCTCCTATTCCTCTCAGGAGGAAGTACTAGAAGTGTTTGTCTTGCAGAACACAGCCTGGAATGTAGATTTTGACATCTACCCTTTGTCCTAAATCCTTAACTGTTCAGGCAGTCTTAAACCCTTTGTTCACTGATACCTTTGAGATCTGAGAAAAGCTTCCAGCCCTCTTCCCCCTGCAGGAACAATTTTGACATAGTTTCAGGAAACTTATAGATCCCCTGAGGTCTTATGCTGCCCCTAGGGCATGCCTCAGGCTGAGGAGGGAAAAAACTGATGGGAGGGGGCTGAGGCCAGATTAGTCAGAGAGAGCAAATGCCCTTCCTGGTGCCTACAAAAAAGGCTCCCAACAGTCCCCACACACCAGAGCTCCTGACAGGGGCCTCCAATGATGGAGGGAACCGTGCCAGACACCGAGTAGGCCGTGGGAATGGTCTGGGGCCATGGGTCTGTGGCCAGGCTGCGATACATTGTCAAGGCTGTGCTAGGAGCCAACTGGCGCCTGTCCACCAGGCTGCCTGGTGGGAGGCCAGCATCTGCCCACCCTCTATTGACAGCAAGCACAGGAGACTAAGCCAGGGACTGGTCCCCACTGCCCAGTGGACTCTCAGTAGCTCCAGGGGCCTAGGCAGGCTGCAACCCAGCTTCCTGTCCCTGCCATGCCCTGAGCTCGGCGGAATGAATAAGAGGGGTAGGGCCTGGTTTGTGACTCAGATTTGTCTCTTACCCACAGTCCAGGATCAGGGCACTTGGAACCCACTGCCCTAGAGAAAGAGGGCCCCACCATTCAGGTTGAGCCTTCCTCTACCTGTCCACAACCTTGGACTGCTGGAGGTCCAATCCCACGGCAAGAAATAGAGGTAATCCTACTCTAATCCTATGAGGAAAAGACTATTATGTATTATCCCCATTTTGTAGAAGAGGAACTGGGATTAAAGAGGTTAAGTAGGGTGACCAATGTCATACAGCTACTAAGTGAATGAGCTGGGGTATGAACCTAGATCCCTGTCACTTTAGAATATGTGCCTCTTAACCATGACGCCCACTGTGACTTGTCTGTTCTTCCCTCACCCCATGCAAGCTGGAGTGTCCCTGGGCCCCCAGAGGACCTTTTCACTAGTACCAGCAGGAGGGAGTCCCTTCACTCCCTTAAGAGGCCAAGGGAAGAAAGGAACCCAACCTCCCGCCCCCAGCACCCCCTCCTTGTCAAAAGCAAGGAATGTGATGGAGCAGCAGTTTTTTCCCTTGTCCCAGTGCAGCCCTCTCTTAGCGGGAGGGAAAGCTGTGCTCTGCCTAGGAGGTCTTAGGCTGGCTGGGGACTGCGCAGGAGCGGGGGAGGGGAGGTGACAGGGAAACCTGCACTGCCTGCTGCTCAGCTCTGTAACTTCTGCCTTCTAGGCTCTTGGTTCTCCCTGGAGACTGGAGAACAGAGTGATAGGAAAAGGCTGGAGTAAGAAATATGAGAAGAAAGGAGGAAAGAAAGCAAACAGGGAGGTGGTAGATGAAGAAGTTTGGGGTGAAGGTCAATCTTCCCTCTTATGAATAACATAGACATTAAAAAAAAAAGAAAAGAAAAGAAAGAAAAGAAAAAGGTCTAATGGAGCTTCTGAGCCACCACTGGCCTGGAAGCTATGGTGTCAGTCATCAGCTGAAGCCCTAAATTCCTGTTTCCTCCCTTAATCCCCTTCCTGGGGCACTTACACGTCCTCCATACAGTCCGGAGGCTGTTTCAGGCGGTTCCCGCCGATGAGGTAGTTGTAAATCTCAGCATTCTCGATGCCAGCATATGGTGTCTGCCCACGAGTCATGATCTCCCACATGGTCACCCCAAAGGCCCACTGGGACAGAATCAAAGTAAGAGGAAAGGTGTCATTAGGCTTCCTGAGCCAGGCAGAGCCTCTGAGGCAAGCACATCTTGGGGCTCAGGGACCTGATACAAGGCAGCCAAGGCCCAGAGCGCTGACCTGGCTGGGCCCTTGAGGATCCTAAAAGTCCACCCACACACTAGTCCACACCACTTGCATTACCAAGCCTCACTGTGCCACCACACTCACCACGTCACTGTGCACAGTATACAGGTTGTCAGCCAGGCTCTCGAGGGCCAGCCACTTGACAGGCAATTTGGAGGCACAGCCCTGACGATAGTAGTCCCCGCTATAGATCTTCCGGGAAAGCCCAAAGTCGGCTACACACACAGTCATGTCTTCTGCCAGCCTGTGAGGAGTATTGAAGGACGGGGTCACACTGGCAGCCTTACCAGGTTCCCAAGCTGTCTCCTGGAGTAGCAGATATTGCCCTGGGCAAGGGCTGACGATTAGCCAGCTCCTGCTGGCACTAGCTACTCTCTCCCAGCCCGAGCCTCCAGAATTCACATACATGCAATTCCGAGCGGCCAGGTCTCGGTGGATGAAGTTCCGGGAGCTCAGGTACTCCATGCCGCAGGCAATGTCCACCATGAACCGAATCAGGGTCTGCAGGGGCAGGTCCTGGTGGGCAGACAGAGCAAGCTCAGGCTGGATCTGCCCACCCAGTCAGAGCGGCGTAAATGGGGTTCCCGGCCAGAAAGCCTAAAGACTGTCCTTGGAATCACTGAAAGGAAGGAAATGGAGGGGCTTCCCAAAGCAAGGAAGCTTTGGCAAATCTTCAAGAATGCCCCAAGTCAAGATTCCCCCAACTGGGGGCTCCACAGGTCTCTTCTCCCAGAAGATGTCTTTGCCCAGCCTAAAATTTCCAGCAAGCATAAAAAAGTCAAACTCGACAAACACCATATGATTTCACTCCTATGTGGAATCTAATGAACAAACTGAACTAACAAACAAAATAGTGGCAGACTCAAGGAGCAGGCTGACAGCTCTGCGGCAGGGCAGTTAGGGGGCCAAGGGATCAAGCAAAAAAGAAAAAGGACTCATGGACATGGACAAGACTGTGGTGATTAGGAAGATGAATGCTAATGGAAAAAATACAATAAAAAAGAGTCAAATTCAAAGCCTGCCTTCTCCAAACCAGTTCACTTGGAGCTCCCCACCCAGACCACCTGTCTCCCAGGGTCTTTGTCCCTTTCCTACTCCCGGCCAGCCCCCCCCCAGGCACTCACAAAGGGGTTCTCCCCAATCCGGGAGGCGAGCAGGAAGGCGTGCAGGTCCCCGTGCTTCATGAAGGGCAGGATGACCATGGGGATGGGGAGACGGCCTTTGGCCCTGCTCCGGAGGCTGACCCCTGGGAACAAACAAGAGTCAGGAGCGGGTCCCACAATGGTCAAAGGATGGCTCAGGTGTCTGCATGAGCCCCCGCCTGCTGAATCCTACCTCTAGCACTGGCTCCACTACCTCTTACCCCAAAAGTTCCACACTGGCCTAAGGACCACCCAGGATGAACTATGGCTGCCACCAGATCTCTGGAGCATCTTCTCTGTCCCCTTTTCCTCCAAGTGCAGACTTTTGGTACAGGGCCTACAAACTAAACTCCTTACCTGGAGTCTGAGCAGATTTCAGCCAGGACCTCCTGGCTATTTTGCCATCTGCTTGCTCACCAGGTAAGGCTGAACTTCACTCCCGCAGGCTGCCCTCCCACCTTTGGGGAGCACAGTTTTAGCCTTATTTTGTATCTGCCTCCCCTAAGAAGGAGCTCACCAACAAGCTTGGCCACATGTGGGTGGTCAAACTCCTTCATGCAAGCCGCTTCCCTGAGGAACTCTTCAATGTCACTCGAGGCGATGATGTCAGCTGGGAGAGAAGGATGGGAGGAGGGGATGAGGAAGATGCGTCCCCAGTTCTGACCCAAGGCTACCCTGTCCGTCAGATACCCTGGGCTTCCCAGGGGGCCCAGCGGACAGTCTGGCCAAAAGCAGGAGAATCCCTGCTATGGGAGTGGTGCTGTCTAAGAATTCCTCCACTCGCTAATGCCTTCCCTTCGGAAGCCCAGAAGCTCATCCAACCACGGCTTTCATCACTCTGCGTGAGCCCAGAGGACAGTCACTGCTGCCGGCAGAGACCAAAGGCTGGGGCATGAGTGTGTGTGCGTTCGTGCCTGTGAGTTATTCGCATGGCATCCGGTTAGTGCTGACTAACTCTTCTTGGAAAGTCCAGGGACCCAGCAGAGGCTGCTTTCGGATCAGTCACCCCGTTCATCCTCTTACGTGATGCCCTCACTCCACATCTACTATTCTCCACTCACCTTTCAGCATCTTTACAGCCACTTTCACAAATGAGCCATCCTCCTGCTTCAACTGGGCCTCCCGCACCGAACCAAACTCTCCTACAAACCAATCCAAATTATGGTGAAGAGTCCCATTACCCTTTGTCCTCCCTTCCCGTCTCTCCCAGGTGACCCTCCATAGGGACACAAACTCATTAGGCTCTGGGGCCACTGGAGGAGGCTCCCTCATCCACAACCAAAGCACAGCATGCTGGGAGTAACTCCTCATCAGTACCCCCTGTCTCCAGCTACCATTCCCCCAAGCATCCCAAACTCAGGAGTTTATAAGCATATTCCCTTTATAGGATCTGACCCAAGTCCACACCCTCAAAGGGATGGGAACAACTAAACACACCCAGACATGGCAAACTCCACTCACGCCAACCACTGCACAGCCCCACATACCTTTGCCCAACATGCGGCCCAGGGTGAACTGCTGCTCTGGGATGAGCACATCCTCCAGTTTGTCCTTCAGTTCATCACTGATGCCCAAGCTGTCCACTGTTGGGGAGCGGCGAGAGAAAGGAAAGGGGCCCTGGTTCCAAATCCAAAACGGAGCCTGCCTCCTACACCCCAGACTCCACCCACAGAGCAGAGATAAGCTTAGTTTAATTCTGCCACAGCTAGAATGGCGACCTCCACCAGGGTAAGATCTGTGTGTCTTTTCCATACTGTGTGCTTGGGACTCATCATATTGGTCAAATTAATGAATTAGTAATAGGAAAACAGGCAGGGGTACAGGACAGCCCATTCTGCCCGCATGTGACTCCCCACCACCACTCACGTGTGGCCTCGATGCGTTCAGGCCTTTCCCGATTGAAGGACCGGGCTGCCCTAAAGTGAACGGCTGGCTCCCCTCGAGCCATGACGCTGTCAAAGGCTTGCCTAAAGGGAAACCCAGGACTCGGGGTCAACCCCCAGGTCTTCAGTCATCACCCACCTCCCCCTCTGTGTCCCTACCCCTTACCCGAAGCGTGTCTCCTTCCGCCTCTTTCGAAGCAGGATGAGAGCCAGGGCGGCGGCCGTCACCAGGGCTGTCAGCACGCCCAGGACCACAGGCACCCAGGATGTGCGGCTGTGGGGAGGGCCCTGCTGGCCTGTGGGAGACACAGGCGTGAGGCAGACTAACACCACAGAGTCCCCTGAAAGCTTTCTGATGATGGCCATCTGGCCTGGTCGAGACTCCCTAAGTCAATTAAGGTCCCGAGTAGAGAGGGGCTCCAAAGGACGTCCCAAGAGTTCCTACCCTGTTAGCAACATGCTCCGGCTATTGGGACCTAAGGCACAACCAGAGAATGAGGTGTAGTTTGAGTATCAACTGTCAACTGCTTGACTCTGAGTCATTGGGCCTGTTGACAGGTAAGGTGATGCCAGTCTCCTCTCGTCAGTCTGGGGTGCCCTTGAAAGACTTCATCCTGTCCCCTCCCTCTATCAGCCTCACCTGCGCGGTCATGAGAGGAGACCACCAGTGGCTGACTCCAGGGCCCACAGCCAACTGCATTGGAGACACACACGCGTGCGATCAGGTCCTTCTGGGGATCCCAGACTGTCAAGTTGGCCCAGGTCCCCTCCACTATCAGTTCACCCTGCAGCCAAGAAAAGCCCCCATCTCACAGTGAGTCTGAGGAAAAGGCCTCCAGCTGGGGATTGAAGGCAGAAAAAGGTCTAGCTGGTAACATGGGAGTCTAGGGACACGGGGCCCAGAGGCTGCAGGAACACAACCTGCTGGGAGTGATCACATTCCCACTCCAGGCTGCAGAGGCCCCCCGGGAACACAAACAAGGCTCAGTCCCAGGAATGCAGAAGTGGGGGATGGGAGGGAACTGGGCTGTGGATAATAAGGCCTTATCTGTGCCCTCCCCCAGTCTGCAGAAATGTGCTTCCTGCTTTACATACAAAGTAGCCAATGGATGCAATCCTAACAGAAAACCTAACCCAGTAAGTGCAGCCTGCAGGAGAAGGTGGGAGAAGTGGGCCCCCTGGGGTGGTGGGAGGCCCAGCCCACCAAGGCGGTCAGGCTTACCAAGGACAATCATTCTGAAGCCGATGGCTTTAGAGAGCCCTGTGGGGTGACTCAGGGGATATGCTCAGAGATTTGAGGCTTGGGTCTTCCCTTACCTGGGTTCCTTCCCTTACCTGGGTTCCGTTGTCTTGAACCCAGGACAGTTTATAGGGTCCCAGGGGGCTTTCGAAAGGACCCTCAGGGATCACTTCTTCCCACTCCAGGATGAGGCCCGAGTCTGTGCGGATGGCATGGAGGTTCTGGGGAGCACTGGCTGGGGCTGTGCCCAAAGAGAGAAGGTTGCTGAGAGCCCTGCCCTTCCCACCATCACTATCCGACGCAGGCCTTTGGAGCCCACTCCCAAGAGCTAAACAGCTTAGAGAGCAACAGGTAGGGGGGAAGTTTGCCTCCAGGCCTGACTGCTCTCACCCCTGTCACGCCCTTAGCAATGGCAGCGCCCCTGCGAGGCAGAGTGTTCTCTCAATCGCCTTGGTGACTGCCTCAGCCACAACCTTCGCTACTCTCCCGCCAACCTCCTTGCAATTGCTAGAGAACTCCAAACAACTTCCCGCCCTGAGGTCTTCGCACTGGCTCCGCCCTCTTTCTGCAGTGACTTCCCCCCCAAAACGTGGCTCCTTCCTTATCAATCGGATCTCGGATCTCTTTATGGAGGTATTCCTGAACCACCCTGAGGCACTTTTTATCCGATTTTATCTACTTTTCTCATCTGTTCCACTTGCCAGACTAGAGCTGCAGGGGAGAGGGGTAGGATTTATCTAGCTCATAAGTAGGCTGTAGGTAATCAGTAAGTGTTTGCCAAATGATGCGTGAAGCTCCCTCTCCAGTGGTTCCTCTCCCAGTTAACTAACTCAGAACTGGAACCCAGATGGCCCCTCCCCCGCTCCAGCCCTGTGGCCACTCTGCTGAGAGCCCCTTACCCAGACCCTTTGTCTGAAAGGGCACCCAGTCAGCATACGGAGAAGGCCCCAAGGCATTGGCACAGCGCACCCTGAGGCTGTAGTTTGTGGCAGGTGCCAGGTCCCGGAGAAGGCAGGTAAAAGGTGGTACAGGGACCACGACAGCCAGGACTTCCCAACCTCCTGGGGCCTGCGTCACCTACAGAGAATCAGAAAACTAATGTTGAGGGAGATGGAAGATGGGATAGATGTGGGGTGGTTGAGCTAATGTCAATCAGCAAACACTTGCAACCTACCCCTTCCCACAGACCCTCCCCTCTAATAACACACCAGGTGCCATACCTCCGTGCCTTTGCGAATGCTGTTCCCTTTGCTTAGAATGACCTGCTCTTCCTAGTAAAGTCCAACAACTCGTCCTTTAATTCTCAACACAAATACCACTTTCTCTGGGAAAGCCTTTCTCAGCTACTCCAGAAAATTATGCCCCTTTATGCTTGGTGTGCAACTTGGTTATAGTCGTTGCCACTTATTTCCACTGTTTGTATGCCAGCGATCGCAAAGTCTCCTCAGAGCTTCTCAAGGGCAGAGAACTGGGAGCCTAGGGGCACTGTGAACCGGGCCTTCACCTCCCATTTTGGGAGCCCAGGGCAACAGTACAGATGGAGATCCATGTACCATATAGTTAAATATTTAAATGTTATAAATCAACTAACAAAACTGTTAAATAAAATACTAAAATATTTTCTATCTTAATGTATTGACAGAAAAAGCTTCAAAACCTGGAGCTTTTGAAGCTCCAGGAGGGTCAGGTTCTCATTGATAATTCTCCAACTCCTTGGACCCCCAAGCCAGAATGTGGTGGCACAGGGACATTGTGTGCACAGGTGTGGAATACTGCCTGCATACCCGTCCCCCCCCCACAAATGGCTGCTGTACCCTCCCAAGGATGGATCAGGGAAGAGGCCCACCAGGCCCAGCAGCCACAAGACGAGAAACGCAAGTATCCAGAGTAGGGTGGGGCGTGGCGGTTGCAGGAGGGAGGGGCTGTCCTCCTGATCCGGATGGGCGTGCCCGCTTGCCCTGGGACGAGGGGTGTGGGGGTGCAGCCAAAGGAGGCCCACAGTGGAGTCCTCTAAATGGTAGAGGGCACAGCAAGGGCCTTTCTTGCCTGGGGCAACTGCCTAGAACAGTTTCGAAGGTGCTCATTAAATATCTTTTGAGTAAACATCTGAAAATAAGTAAGTCTGTGTAGCCTCTTGTTTTTAGTGTCAGCTTATCCAGGTTTTTCACTCCCTGGGGCCTAGAACTCCTAGTCCCCTGGTTCCCTTTGGCATGAGTAAGGGGGCGAGGCGTGAGAGTGCAGGTGTCAGATAAAGCAAAGGTTTAGGGTTTCATCAACTTAAGAAAAACCCTTCCAGACATCTCAAGTCTGCTCTACTGATTTGCTTTCCAGCCTGAAGAATGCATGGGTTTCGGCCAATATGCAGTTACTTGGTTACTAGAGAACCCTATGATAAGAGGCAGTAGCCTGGACTGTTCCTGGTAAGGGAACAACACCTGAATAGAGCTGGAGACCAAGCCCCATGGGCAAGTCTAGTGTTATCTAATGTGATTCCACTGTCCACAAAGTGCCACTAAAGCAGTCAGCGTGAACAAGGCCAGGAGAGACTGTCCCACCCTCTGTTTACCTGGACTGTACAGGATTGGAGCACGGCTCGGCCATCGGCACCAGGTGTCCAGGCCACGCTAGCATTGCTGCTGGAGAGCTTTGTCACCGTGATATTGAAGGGAGCTGCAGGCAGTGCTGTGGATGGGAACTCAGAGTCAGTGGTCTGGAGTGCAGTGCCCAGGAAGATATGAGAGATATCCTTATGCTTTCTTTAATCAGGAGGCATAAGAGTCAAGACTTAAGTCCCTCTCTAGGGTCCGCCCCCCCTTACACTGAAGTTGACCTCAGCACTCCCAGGACCACAGTAATATACAAGCAAAACAACAAGTAGGAGGCAGATACCCAGCAGAGTGCCTCCGTTGGAGAGAGGTTGCCTCTCCCTGAATCAAGAGCCTGGTCTGACCAAGGAAAAGGATATGATAGTGGGTGTGTGTGGGGGCAGTACCTCGGCCTTGGGAGAGAAGTCTGTGCAGCCACAGCCCATTCCTCCACAAGCCAGCATCGCCTCCCTCCTTGCCTCCCTCCGTGCACACGCAGCCCTCTGGGTCTCCTCTAGCATCCTGCCAGGCTGTTTTTCCCTCTCCCATTCCCTCCACAGGGGCTGGCAGAAGCAAGGTTGGGCATGAGCCTTGACCATTTCCCGCTGGCTCGCTCTTTCCCTTCCTTCCTCCCTCCCTCCCTCCCAAGGGCTCTGCTTCATGATGGGAAATCTGCTGTGACGTCAGGTTTCTATTTTCATCTCTGCCTCAGCAGGGTCTCAGGTGCTCCCACTAGGAATGGAGCTGTGCCAATTAACCCTTCATCCTCCAGATCCCAGCAGGACTGAGAAGAGCTGGACCACCAAATGATTCTGCCTTCACCCACTGCTGGACAGCTTGCCAAGAATGCTCCTGCCTCACCTACCCCCTCTCCCCACCAACTCTCCTACCTTGAAGATGTACAGTAGCTGGGCGTGAAGAGGCCAGGCCTTTCAGGTTGTGAGCTTCACAGGAAAACACAGTGCTCTTGGTCACCCCTGGGGCCAGAAAACTTCAGTCAGCCCCGACCCCCACCCCCAAGGAGAAACTCCCACTCCATTTGGGATTGGGGAAGGTGGATACTTAGGCTCCAGATCTTATTATCCTAGAAGTCCCTCCAGCCAAAGGGGCTACACAGCCAGGTGCGGGTGAACGAACAGGGAGTCGAACGGGCCTAGGCGTAAGTCCAAAGGCTGGGGCTCTGTCTCATTTCCCAAATGGGAGAATTGTTGAAAACCAAATATGAAAAGTTCATGGCACACAGTAAGCCCTTGAGAAATGCTATGCCACCCCTCCCACTTCAATCCCATCTCCCAAAGACAGCACAAAACTGCCTCCCTTTTCTGGTCACTCCTTTATTACACATTCCAGAGCCCTTCTCTGTTTGCTGTGTGCCATATCCTTGCTGTATCTGCAGATTCTTCGGCTTGCAATAGCTCTTGGCTCCTTATGCATGTGTCTTGCCTCTAATTCCTTGGGGGCTGGACAGATGGCTTCTATTTCTTTTGTATTCCTTCCATCCCCCATGGTGCCTAGCACAGTGTGAGGGGTGGAGTAGGAGTTCAGTGAGTGCTTATTACCAGGCTGGCTGCCGGAGGGTCCCAACCACGCACATCTGGAGAGTACAAAACCCAACCGCCCTTCTAATCTGCTCCAAGCCAGTACCTCCTAAACAGTACCTGACCTTATTCCCAACAGGTCCTGAAATCCACCTCTTCTCGAGATTCATATTGCCAGGGGACCTGGCAGATCAGAGCCCGTCCCCTCCCTCCTGCCAGTCCATGAGACCAACGTCAGACAACAATCTTTTTTGGCCAGTTCAAGCCTCCACCAGAAACATTAACTTTGTTTCACAGATAAGTGAGCCTCACAACCATGTGAGGTACGTGCCCAAGGATCTTGGGGTCCAGTTAGGAGTGCAGGTACAGCTGCTTTTGGTCTAACTGTGAGGAAGTATGCACAGACAGTTGTTTAGGAAAGCAATACAAGGGCTGTTAGGAAAGGAGGTCTTTTATTTTTGTGTGTCCTCCCCTCCCCGTTTTCCTTCCCTCTGTTTCAGCCTGAGACTCTTGTCTTCTAGGCAAGTCTGCCAGACACTCCTCCTAGATCTGCGTGGGCTGGTTCCTGGCTCCTTCCCTTGGGAGGAGCGGGGGTGGAGGAGGAATGGGTGCCCCTGATCCTATCCAATTCACCTCCCAGGGCCAGCTGTACACAGTCTGCACTATCATGAACCAGGGAAAGAGGCCCCAGCATCCTCCTTAAGCACACACAGCAGGGTCACCACTAATCTGCCCACCCAGCCAGCCTAGCACACCCGATTAATGAGCTTAGCAATGGTGCAGCTCACATACCCAGGCATCAGGGCTTGCTCTGGACACTCAACAGCAAACAGTGATTTAAGCAGATTTGAACTCCGCCAGCCTCACCACCCCTGCTCAAGGCCCCTCCTAAGCTTGCTCACCTGTTACATTTAAAACAGAAGGAGAGGGAGCAGGTCCCCCAACCTTCATGTGTTCTCTCCACCAGATAATGGTAACAGGTTCAGGGGGACCCACAGCCTCACAAGACAGCTGGAAAGGGGCATTGGGTGGTACTGCAAGATCTTTTGGCTGCACGGTGAAAAACGGCACACCTAGGGAGAAAAGGGGCATGGGGGGTGAGCCTTGCCACCTCTTGGCTTCCAACTGCCCAAACCCCAAGTCTGCTACCATTTGAAGCTCTTTCTGCATAAGGTCCCACAGGTCCTTATGATTGGGTCAACTATAGAACACGCACCTAGCTTGACAGAAGAGCTCTTCTTTGCCCCCCTTAGGAATATCTTTTATGCTGTCCCCTTGAGTGAGGCAGATTCTCCCTTCCTAGACCTGCTCTGACAGCCCTTCTCTGGCAGTGGGTAGGGAGCTGGGGGAAGGGCAGAAAGGCAGATGCGGGCGGGAGCCTGAGCGGAGTTCTGCTGGCAGGACCCAGATCCAGTTGAGAGCCCTTTGTTACTTTCTCAGTCACTTTGTTTTCCTGGGCTGAACAGCTCTGAGCTCTCGCAGCTGCAGAGCCTTTCTCTCCTCCCCCATTTCTACCCCTCCTGGCCTGGCCACTTGGCAGAACAGGGTCCAGCCCAGATGGGTGCTTGAGGCTTCCTGTTCAGACAAGTGAAAATGACTTGCATCCCACAGGTTGTGGGTTCTAGTTGCACCCTGGGTTCTAAAATACCCAGACTGCAGTAGGTATGGTCTTCCGATGATGGGGTGGGCCTGGAGCCTGGAATAATCAGGCTCCAGAGGACAGTGAGGTAGCTTTCTTCCACTACACTTTCTCCTCCCGAGGCGTAGTCACCAGCAGACAGCCAACATGCCCATGCGCCTCCTCACCTTCTACTGTGAGCCACATTGGCGGGGAAGTCTTGGTTTCATCCCCATCCTCCACCTGGCACCAGTACTGGCCTGCATCAGAACGCTCCGCTGACTTCAGGCTGTGGAAACAGGATACCAGGCTCACCTCCCACGGTCATGGGGGGCAGCTCTGCTGGGCAGACTCAATGGGTTCAGCCTGTCCCGACTTCTGGAAGTTTCCACAGGTTGCCAAATAAAGAAACCACAGACCTCCGGGCATCAGCATTGCCCCCAGCTCCCAACGTCCCCAGGCTGGCATCCCACACCGTCCCCCACAGTCCTGCACCTGAGGAAGCCGATCCAGTGCTGCTCGCTGACTGAGATGTACACCTGATCCAGGCCCTGGACCACAGCCCCGTCCTTCATCCACTGTATGTCAGGATCCTCCATCCCCTCCATACTGCAGTTGAGACTCACCGGCTGCCCCTGAGACACTGTCAGCTTCGCCGGGGCTCCCATGAACTTCAGGCCTGTGAGGTGGGAAGGAGAATGTGTCAGCCAGCTTGAGAGGTTCCCTGTCTCTGGAAATATCCCCTGTCCTCTTCCAGAATCTAGCTTCTATGTCAGAGGGCTCATTCCCAGCCAATGGCCAAGGAAGCAGAGGCAGGACAATGTGGAAGGGCTGTGGGAAGGGGCATGACAGGCTCTCCAGGCACCATGTCTGTCACTGCCAAGTACCCCCCAGTACTGAGACCTCTTCCCCATACCTCCCTGCTGGGCAATGTTAAGTTCAGGCCCAAAAACCAAAAAGAAGGCAAGCCAGGCTGAAAGAGTGGGGCAATCCTATACATCTGGGGCAGGTACTGCCCTGGGAATGACTGCAGTACCCAGCCAGTGCAACAGGCAGCCAGTTCTCCACCCAAGGCGTCAAGCCAGACCTGCACTACTGCTGGCAATCCCTGGCACCCCACCCAGGCAAAGGAAAGGAGGCTGAGGAAGGGAAGGAGGGGGTGCTCCCCTGAAGTGGAGAACATATGGCTGCAAAACCACGTCAGATAAAACACATGGCAGCCTTCCTGGCAGCCGCCTGCTCTATTAATACCTGAATGTGTGCAGTGGTGGGTGCTAGGAAGACAGGAGGTAGAAGGGGGGGAGGGGCCCTGAACGGGAAGCCCAAGACCCCTGAGCTACTGTCACACCACCAGAAGCCACCCTCTGAACAGTACCCTCTACACAGGCGCACACATATGCACACACCCCTCCTCGTCTTCTTTGAACAATCCACGTATCTGAAATCCAGTTCTGCTTCTTCCTACCCTTTCCTGTGTGACTCTATAAATAAATCCTGGACTCTCTGACCCTGAGACATACACCTTTCAGATTGTAAATACTTTTCACTGTCTCCTTTCCCTTCCCTGAGAGGCTTATATGGCAGGGAGTCCTGTCTCAAGAGAAGGTGCCAGCTCAGTGCCTGCTACTTGGGCCTGTGTTTCTTCCTTACTCCCTTCATCTGGTCAGGATCAGTCACAGGGCAAGGAGGGAGAGGCTCACCCCCACACACCCAGCAGTCTCCAGGGCGTGGAGAGTAAACTTGAGGATCCAGGGTGCTGCAAGGAGCGCTGCTGTGACTGGCAAATGCCCCCGTGGCTATGTGGGAACACAAGGCTAACCCCCACAAAGACTGGCAACCTCACCCACCCTCTCCAACACGCCAGGCTTCACGAAGATGAGTGGGCACAGGAACTAGAGTCTGTTCAGACGTTTTCTGTGAGCCGGCACCCTCACAGCCCCTGTGCCTAAATGGTGCCTCTTGGGTACTCGGCCCCAGCCCCAGTGGTTTCAGAAAGAGACCTTGGTGCGTGGGGTGGGCAGAATGGGGGTCCCCAGGACTGGATGAGGAGAGCAAACAACTAGGAACATAGAGGTGGGAAAATTCGGTCCCAAACACCCCCGCTGACCATTCAGCACACTGCCCCACTCCTCTCCTTTCCACCCCGCCAAAAGAGCCCTAGACGAAAGAAAGTTGGGGGTGGGGGCCCCGAGATCCGACCGCGAACACACCGCTACTACCCCTCCCCCAGTACCCAAGCCTCGGCCTTCCAGCTTTGGCCCCCCCACCCAAATCTCCGGCCCGCCGAGGCCCGGGGCTCGCTGGGCTGCGGTGCCCGGCTCCGACACGGCCGCGCCCCTCCGCAGCCCCTGCTTCGCGTTGCCTCCCGGGCCAGCTCCTACCTTCGGCCACGGGCTCCGGGAGCAGCAGAGTGGCCAGACCCGCCAGCAGCAGCAGCGGCGGCGGCGGTGGCCGCGGGAGCGGCGGGAGCCCCGACCTCCCCATGCTCCGCCTCAGCGCCATCGGCGGCGACGCCGCACCATGCCGGGCCCGACCAGCGAGTGACCAGGGAGGAGGGAGAGGTAAAGGAGGAGGGAGAGAGGAGGGCTGAGGGAGGGAGGGGCGGGGGCCGGGCGGGGGTGGTGCTGGGGCCCGCGCCTCCGACTCCCGGGCCCACAGAGACTCTCAGCGGCCCCCGTCAGCGGCGCGGGGTCCCCGGGGCCGCTCCTGGGCCACCGCGCTTCTTCCACAGCCGTCGTCGCCGCCGCTGATTCATGTTCTCTGAGCCGCCGCCTCCTCCCTAGTCCTCCCGCCCGCAGCGAGAGCTCGTACCGCTCCCCCCGGCCCCCCCGCCGCCGCGCGGGGCCCCGGGCGGCTTGCTCGGAAGCCAAACTGGCGGGTGCCAGCCTAATCTCTGGCCTCCGGCCGATCCCCACCCGGGCCAGCACCCCCTGCCCCAGCTACCCCAATGCCCAACCCTAATCTGAGTGGGTCCCCTGGATGGGCACCTCAACCACGCCCCTCCTCTCCCACATACACTCCAGAACCTTTTCAAACCCAACACTCCAGATCCCTCCCTCAAAACCTCTCTAGAACCCTTTACTATACCCTAACTTTTGTCCAGATTCTGATCCTGAAAACCCAGCATCTGCTCCTTGGGATATAAAGCATCTCAGTGTCCCAGACACTCACAACCATCAGGACCCTCGAAACTGTGACTCAGGGCTCCCCCCACAGGATTCACTAGCACCCCTTCATGCCTCTTCCATGAGACTTTCACCCAGATTCCCCAACTCGTGCTCCACTTCCCACCCCTTTATCTCCAAGACCTTGGGCCTTGAGTCTTGAGTTTTCCAAGCTCGTGTTAATCCTCAGGTTTTATTTGCTAGGCCAAAGTCCAGTGATCCACATCTTTGGGGGTTGTCGTTCTTCCTAGTTGCTTTCTCAGCTTCTACCCCCGACTCTCCAGGACATGATATGAAAGTTGGCTCTATTACTTCAGTATCTAATAAAACATTAGTTATTAGAGGAGCACCTTGCATACCGTAAGCACTCCATAAATAAATAGGCAGATGCCTGTTAAATAACTTCCTCAGAGCTTGGCCTGTCCCACAACCAGTAATCACTGGGGTGGCTGCTCCCACGGACATCCTGTCAGGCAGATGCAGAGCTGCTTCTAAATCCAGGTGTCCCCTCCTCTTGCCCTAGCTTCTATCTACCTGGGCCCTGGAGCTTACTCCAGAGGACCCTTCCCAGAATTCTTGAGTGGGGAGGAGGGACAAGCCACTCCGTCCCGTTTCCCCACAGCCTCATTGGATCTTTCCAGGATTCGCCTTCAGAGCAGCAGGAGCCTGACTCTTTCTCCACTTGGCCCCATCACTGCTTGTTTATTAATTACACTAATGATAACAGCAACAGCAGTTCTGGAGGCAGCCTCAGACCCAGCTGGGGGCGCCCCCAGGCGGCAGCCCAAGGAGAGACTGCGGAAGCGAAAGCGCCGTCAGATGGCAGGGGCCCAGTCTTCGGATTTGTGAAGCAGTAGACCAATTCTCTTGGGCACTGTGGGTTGTCTCCAGGACCATTTCCCAAAGAAAAAAAGACTTGCTCCTTTCCAGGATCCACAGATTCTGAATTTGGGCTGAGTCGGATCAGATCAAGCAGACA
This sequence comes from Pteronotus mesoamericanus, assembly GCF_021234165.1. NCBI lineage: Eukaryota > Metazoa > Chordata > Mammalia > Chiroptera > Mormoopidae > Pteronotus > Pteronotus mesoamericanus. The sequence goes on from NW_026555065.1 coordinate 23,145,502, forward strand.
ACAGTCTAGAGCTGAAACCAGACTTGCAAGGGCTCTACTGTGGCAATGTGGCTGCTGCAGCCCTGCATTTGATTGAGCAGTTGTCACTTCTCAAGGCTCTCTCCCCAACCTGCCCTCTCTAGAGGGGACTTCCAGTTTACAGCGGAAGGAAGCATCCTCCTACCACAATGGAAAGACCCCTCCTAGAGAATGTTAAATCCAAGGCCCAAACCCAGCCTTCCACTTCCTTTACTTTCCCCATTCCTCCAGAGTAATTTCCTGAACTCTGACAAGGAATTTCAGCCCAAGAACATCCTTTGCCATCTGTCGAAATATGCTTCTCAGACATGTCATGAATACCACTGTACTCTCTACTCAGAACCTCCAAACCTCCTGCCTCAGCTGCAGACCTGAGACACATCACTACCACAGCACACTATCCATATGGGTCCTGAAGCCCTGAGTTCCTGCTTCCTCTACCCTTGTTTCTGAATCCTCAGTTCTTAGTATTTGTACTTGCAGGGCACTTCCCTTCCTGAGCTCTCAGGACCCATTCTTCCTACCTATCTCCTCTCTCTCTCCATGGTATAGAAACATACTTTGAAGAGTATACAAGCAGGTGTGATTTTGTGGGAGAGTTGTGTGGGTGGGTGAGAGGATGTGCATTGTGATATATGAGGGAGGGTGTGCATTTGTGCAAACTCTAAATGTGACTGACGCTTTGTGGGTGGATGGGGAGAAAATGTGTGTGTGTGTGTGCGTGCACATGTGAGTGCGCCTGGAGGAGGTTGGCTGCTTATGCAAATACATGCCTGCAAAAATCTCTCTTCCTCCTATAAATGCATTGCTTGGAAGGGGACTAATCAAATCAACAGGAAATGTATTTGACCTAATGCAGAATCAGCAGTCCCAGGAACTCCTGTGCTCGGAACAAAACAGGAACCAGCTATGATCTATCCCTGATGAGTAAAAAGGGGCTGCAGGAGAGAGAAAAGGCCACCAGCAGTCCTTTATGGATGCTAGTTTGAGCCCTGGCATTTTGCTACACAGGTGAGTCTGCATCTTCCCACTCTCTGCCTAGTATGACCCAGGACTGCCCAAAGATGGCAACAATCCAGAGAAAACAAAGACAAACCTGGAAATAAAAACCATCTGCCCACATGAAGCAGCTACTTCACCATTTTCAGAGTTTGGACCTCCTCTTTCTGTCCTCTTCCCCTCAACCTGGGGTTGGGGGGAGGGAGACCAAGAAGGAACCAAGGTGAAACATGGAGTCCTGGCAGTCTCCCCAGCCCTGTGACCAAGACCCTATTTCTTACCAACCACTAGTTAAAGAGGAGAGGGTTAGGAAGTGTCACTTAAGGAATGAGGCAGGGCACAGACTGTTCCTCAGTCACCTTAGAGCAGGCAGGGAATCTATGCCTGTGCGGCTTGGAGAAGAACTACCCACAGGTACAATTCCAGGGGAACTGAGGACTGTTGCTGTGCCAACCGAACACCTGTTGCCTGAAATTCCTAAGCCAAAAACAATGCCACTCCATGTCCAGCCAAAGATGAAGCAAAAAGCTAAATGCCTAGGAGAAATTACACTTTGATTTATAGTCACAAGAAACTTTCAAATGATCATATTTTCCCCAGCAGGAGATTTAGGAAATAGAAAGAGAGCAATAAGTTTGGGTTTTCTGTACAGGCAGATGAATCCAAAAATGAGGAAGAAAAAAATGTATCCTCTTCAAAATTTCACTTAGGGATGGCAGTTTCACTTAGGATGAGTTTCATGTGTGAGTGTGAGTGTGTGTGTGTCTGAATGCACTGTATCTGGCTGTCTATAAAGACTTGACTATCTTTAAATGAAGCCTGGCAATTGAGGTTTTTCTGGATCCTTTTTTTTTTTTTTTTTTTTTTTTTTTTAGAGGGAGAGAAACATCAGCATGTGAGAGATACAGAGATTGGTTGTCTCTCGAACATCCTCATCTGGGGACCTGGCTTGCAACCCAGGCATTTGCCCTGACTGGGAATCAAACTGGCGACCTTTCTGTTTGCAGGCTGGTGCTCAATCCACTGAGCCACACCAGCAAGGTCTGGATCTATTATTATATTAAAATTTTTATTATGGAATGTTTTAAACATACACACAAATAGAATAGTATAATGATGAATCCTCAATATACCCATCACTCTGCTTCTATGATTGTGTTAGCCAACTGTCCTATTTTTTTGTTGTTTTGCTGGAGTTTTTATTTTATTTTTTTAAAAGATTTTATTTATTTACTTTTAGAGACAGGGGAATGGAGGGAGAAAGAGGGAGAGAGAAACATCAGTGTGTGAGAGATATACTGATTGGTTGCCTCTCACTCTAGCAGGTTCCCCAACTGGGAACCTGGCCGGAACCGAACCAGCAACCTTTCGGTTCACAGGCTGGTGCCCCCAATCCACTGAGCCACACCAGCCAGAGCTGAAGTTTCTATTTTAAAAAAGACTTTATTTATTTATTTATTTTTAAAGAGAGGGGAAGGGAACGAGAAAGAGAGGGAGAGAAACATTGATGTGAAAGAGAAGTATCGATCGGTTGCTTCTCGTATGTACCGCAGCCGGGGACCTGGCCTCACACCCAGGCATGTGCTCTGACTGGGAATCGAGCCAGTGACCTTTTGGTTTGCTGGACAATGCCCAACCCACTAAGCCACATCAGTCAGGGCTTTTGCTGGAGTTTTAAAAAGCAAACCTTAGCTGTATAATTATTTCCAGCTGTAAATATTATACTACATATCTGTAATAGACTTTAAAAAAACTCACCCATGTATAGATTTAAGTGGTTATATAAAAAATATTTATAGATATTGCATATATATAACAGAATACACATGAATTTCCTTTGTCAGCTGAGAAGGGCAAAAAGTAAGATGCCCCTGTAGCAATGTGCAAAGCTAGCACTCAAATCTTGCCTTCTAATACCATTTTCTAGCAAAAGGAACCAAGAATCCTTGGAAAAACTGATGATTCCAGGATTGGGGCAGGAAATATACAAGATGAGCCTGGAGTATCTTATAGTCCCAGAAAGTAAGAAAGTACCCCAAAACAGAAACAAAAACCCAAACACACAATGAAGGCATATGTCAAAGGATCAGATATCAATATATATTGGAATAAAAAATGGGGAGCGTAGATAAATCTCTCATGCAGAATTATAAATAATTTATGTGGATACTTCATTCTCAAGGAGGTGGAGCATAACTCCACACTCAAGTGTGGGCTGCACATAGTGACTGCTTTCCAAAAAGGACAGGATGGAACACTGTGGGGTAAAAGTAACTTTTGAGTGGGAGATCTGACAAACATTACCTCTGCCAGATGATTAAGGTTAACAAAAACAGTGGTAAGTCATGTTGATAGTAGCTACCCTTGTAAAATGGCATTTTAGCTCTGTGGTCTTCCTCCCAAAAATCCTTAAGCCCACTTTTGCCCTGGCTGGTGTGGCTCAGTGGACTGAGCGTTGGCCTGCGAACCTAAAGGTCGCTGGTTCAAATCCTGGTCAAGGTACATGCCTGGGTTGTGGGCCAGGTCCCCAGTTGAGGGTGTGGAGATGGCAACCAGTTGATGTTTCTCCCCCTCTCTCTCCCCCTCCCTCTCCTCTGTCTAAAAATAAATAAATACAATCTTTAAAAAAAAAAAGAACACCCATAAGTCCAATCTAATAATGAGAAAAACATCAGAAAAACCCCAAGTAAGGGACATTCTAAAAATACTCTACCAGTTCTACTTTAAAATGTCCAAGTCATCAAAAGCCAAAGTCCACAAAACTGTCACAGCTGAGAGGAGCCTAAGGAGACATGACAACTGAATCTAATGTAGTTGGTGGAACAGAAAAAGGACATTAGAGAAAAGTTGAGGATATCAGAATAAAGGTTTTACTTAGTAATAATGTGTCAAATACTGACTCATTAATTCTGAAAAAAAGTACCATATTAATATTAGACATTAATAATAAGGGAAATTATGTTTGGAATAAATGGAAACTATATTTGCAATTTTTCTGTAAATCTAAAACTATTCTAAAGTAATTTAAAAAAACACATCCATACCTGATAAATTTTTAAAATATCCTTAATATCATATTATGCTCAGTTTGTATTTAGTTTTTCCCAACAGTCTCAAAAAATGTCTTTTTACAGTAGGTTTGCTTGAATCAGGATACAAATAAGGACCACATATTTAATAGATAATCTCTTTCTCATTTGGATATGAAATGTATAGAAGAAATTTGAATAATTTCCTACAATCTGACCCTGACTGGCGTGGCTCAGTGGATTGAACACCGGCCTGAGAACTGAAAGATTGTCATTTTGATTCCAGGTCAGGACACAAGCCTGGGCCAGATCCCCAACTAGAGGCGAGTGAGAGGCAAGTAATGGAGAGAGGCAAGCTCCCTCTCTCCCTCCCTTCTCCTCTCTCTAAAAATAAAATAAATAAAATCTTAAAAAAAAAAAAAAAAAAAGCCCTGGCTGGTGTGTCTCAGTGGATTGAGCACTGGCCTGGGAACCAAAGGTTCACTGGTTAGATTCCCAGCCCAGGGCACATGCCTGGGTTGCAGGCCAGGTCCCCAGTAGGGGGCACGCGGGAGAGGCAATCACACATTGACGTTTCTCTCCGTCTGTTCCCCACTCTAAAAATAAACAAAACCTTTTTAAAAATTTAAAAAAAAAAAAAAAAAAAAAGAACTTCCTACAATCTGGATTTGGTTAATTGTTTCCTTGTGCTATCATTTAACATGTTCCTCTCCTGCCCATATTTCCTGAAGATTCGTAGTCAGATCTAGACTCTTGGCTAGATTCAATTTTTTGGCATAAAGTCTTCTGAAGTGTTTTGTACTTCCAACTGTATCACATCATGAGGCACATTATGTCCAGTAGTCCCATTTTTAGTGATGTTAAGATTCATCAATAATGAGCTGGTAACCTGATCCATCCATATAAAATCCTAATCAACCTGCCAGGGCTGGTGTGGCTCAGTGGATTAAGCACCCATGTGCAAACCAAAGGGTCACCAGTTTGATTCCTAGTCCAGGGCACATGCCTCAGTTGCAGGCCAGGTCCCCAATAGGGGGGGGTATGTAAGAGCCAACCACACATTGGTGTTTCTCTCCCTCCCTTTCCATCTCTAAAAATAAATTAAAATCTTTTTAAAAATGTATAAAATCCTAATCAACCTTTCTCCTAATAGTTTTATCAGTCGTTAATGATCATTGCCTGGAGTGATTATATCATTAGTGGTTCAAACAATGATTTTCTACTTTCTGTATTTTTAGCTCCAGTTCCTCTCCCTCATTTCTAGTAACTTCTGACCAGGTCCAGTACTATTTTGGGCTCCAATGTTGGACTCTACTCAATCCTAATAGCTGAAATTTACTGCTGCAGTTGAGATCAAGAGAACTAGAGGAGGGTATTGCCCTGGCTGGTGTGGCTCCGTGGATTGAGTGCTGGCCTGCGAACCATAGGGTCACTGGTTCGATTCCCAATCAGAGCACACGCCTTGGTTGCAGGCCAGGTCCCCAGTAGGGGGCGTATGTGAGGCAGCCATACATCGATGTTTCTCTCCCTCTTTCTCCCTCCCTTCCCCTCTCTAAAAATAAGTAAAACAAATTTTTTTTAAAAAAAGGGTACTAAAACTTGTTGGAATGCAAATTCTCATGTCCTCTTCCAGACCTACTGAATCAGAAACTCTGAGGATGAGGCACATCAATCTGTTTTTTGTGTTTGCTTTTGTTTTTTATCCTCATCTGAGGGCATGGTTATTGGTTTTAGAGAGAGGGTAAGGTAGGGAGAGAAGGAGGGCGGGACAGAGGGAGAGAAACATGGATGTGAGAGGGAAACATTCTCCTACATGCCTGATGAGGAACCACAACCCAAGCACTTGCCCCGGCCAGAATCAAAACTGCGACCCCCTGGGGCCCACTGAATGACGCTCTAACCAACTGAACCATACCAGCAAAGGCCATCAAACTGTTTTAACAAACCCTCCAGGTGATTGGTGCCTGCTCAAGTTTGAGAACCACTGGACTAATTATTGACTTCCCTAAGACGGCAATGATTTACGAAGGTCCTATGTGCACAGCAACATGGTGGGTGCTGAGCATTACGGATGCAAAAAAGGCGGCCTGATGCCCACAAGGAACTCACAGTCTATTGAAGAGAACAAGGCATATGCTGGTGAAAAGGAAACTAGTGATAATTCCCAAGATGCCACACGAGGTTCCAAGGGAAGGTCAGTGCGCAGTCAGGTTGGCCAAGGTTTTACAGTTGACTCCAGCTAGGCCTTAACAGAAAGACTTTGGGAGTAGAGGGAAAGCGAAAATTTCCAACACTGGACACTGGCTAACAAAGGCAGAATGCTCACGGAGGGGATCGCCTTGCGGGCTGCTTTCTTCTCTCTTCTCACCTCCACCATTCCTGCAGCTTGGGTTATGCGCGGCCGAGGACCCCTTTGCCTCTGTCGCGGATGTACTATGTGGAGAGAGACCTGCGATTACCGTACACCGAAGAACGTGTTCTGTCAGCATACAACTCAGGTCGTGGGTAAACTGCAAGCAGAGTACTTTCGCGCTCAACTGCTCCGTAAACCCGATCCGGCAAACCCCAGAGCCGGCGGAGCCCGGCCCTGAAAGGCGGGCCCGACTGCGGGGCGGAAGCTCAAATCTGGAGGCGGCGGAAGCGAGGCCGGTGCGGGGCAAGATGGCGGCTCCCAGGCAGTGCAAGAGTCAGTAGGTGGCTAGTCTGGAGAGACGGAGTTCAGGGGATCTCAGCGGAGGGCTCTGCTGCTGAGTGTTCAGTTCCTTTGTCAGAGCCTGCCGGAGTGTGTTTGGACTGTACAGGAGCGGCCGAAGCCACTTCGGTGCGGAGATCCCGGTTACGGCTCTCCCTCCATCCGCTGGCAGCAGAGGCTGAAACTCGGTGATTTCTCTTTGCCTACGGGGGTGGTCCAAGGGCACGCGGGACCGTAGATCCCTACGGGGAGTTGTGGGGCCCACAGTGTACAAGACTTCTACTTCCTTGGTGAAATTTATTCATAAGTATTTTACTCTTTTTGATGCTATTGTAAATGGAATTGTTCTTAAGTTCACTTTCTGATCGTTCTTTGCTAGTGTATAAAACTACAAGTGATTTTTATATATTGAACCTTTACAGCCCGAGGTGGTTTACTAATTCAGTACTTTTAGGCCAGGCATGTTCTTTACAGTTTGATACAGAATCTCCATTCCCTGATATGACACATTTATCAGCCTGGCTCCCGGTGACATTTTTCTTTTGTGCCCCTAAAGTTGCTGCTGAGACTTTTTATTATCCACAACCTAAGTTGGCAATAAATATTGTAGCTAGGCTGATGACTTCCGGGAGGGCTAAATAGGAAGGGAATGGCAATAAGGTATGAATAAGGAGAAATGAGTTAGCAAGGAAAAAGAGGCTTCTTTGATGCACAAGAAAGATAACCAGGGTTCATTTAAAGAAGGCCCATTTTTATTGCTTTTAGGGGTGAATGAGAGCGAGTCCCCACAACGAAGCAGTGGTGGAAAGAATTGCACAGAGAAGGCACCTGTAGTGTCAAGATGCTGTCAAGACCAAAGCCAGGGGAGTCTGAGGTGGACCTGCTGCGATTCCAGAGTCAGTTTCTCGCAGCTGGTGCAGCCCCAGCAGTACAATTGGTGAAGAAAGGAAGTAGGAGAGGCGCCAGTGCTAACCTGGACCAGCCTCTGCTGCAGGATCATCGGGATACAGTGATGCTGGACAGTGAGTGGCTCTGGGTGTGAGGCTGAGAAGGAGAGGGTACAGCCTAAGGGTCTCCTTCCTCTTCCTATTGTGGATGGATTCTACCCATTATTATTTCATACGCTGCATAGCTGCTATTGCTGCGATCCCATTTTATATAGAAAGAAACCGAGGCTCAAAGAGGTTAAAATCTTGGGCAAGGTGACACAGCTTGAGCCAGGGCTTCCCAGTAGTTGACTTACTTTCTTTGGCTTTCCCCTAGCCCTCAGACTCTTCCTGGGAATATATGAATATACTCACATCTGGGTTGTCTTTTCTTTCTCCCAGGTCTCCCAGATTTGCCCCCAGCTTTGGTTCCTGCTCCCCCAAAAAGAGCTAAGCCTAGCCCTGGCCATCCCTTGGCTGACCATGAGGACCCTGAGGAGAGGCTGAACAGGCACGATCAGCACATCACTGCTGTCTTGACTAAGATTATTGTGCGTCTCACCCTGGCTGAGTGGGACAAGGCATCCTAGGGCAGCAACAACATTGGGTGGGGGTGGTGAGCCTTATGAGTAAAGGATGATTTAGAAAGGTGGGACTTTATTCCCCTGCAATCAGGGTGGGGGCTAGTTTAGAATCACTGTCCCCCATCACTTCTTGGCATTTTGGCTAAGATCAACTGTAGAATAACTGTGCCCTAAAAAGCAAGGTGGGTTTATCACTTCCTAGAGTGAGGTTCTAGTTATACAGAACTGGGGCTACTGGTATAGGCTCCAGCCTGGGGAAATCTCTGTATCATCACTCCTTTGTACTCTCTTGCTGCAGGAACGAGATACAAGTTCAGTGGCTGTGAATTTGCCTGTGCCCAGTGGCGTTGCATTCCCCCCTGTATTCCATCGCTCACAGGGGAGACAGGTAGGCAGGAGTAACCTTAGATGGTGCGTTAGGGTACAGTCAAGTGAGCCTCATAGCGCTTCTTCCTTAGATCAATAATTTTTTTTCATTGATTGTAGAGAGGGAAAGAAAAGGAAAGAGAGAGAGAGAGAAACAGATTTTTTTGTAGTTCCACTTACTGATTTACTCATTTGTTGGTTCTTGTATATGCCTGTACTGAGGTTGTGAACAAAGGTTGTGAACCCACAACCTTGGCATATCAGGATGATGCTCTAACCAACTGAGCTACCTGGCCAGGGCCAGATTGTTAATCTTAATAATGATAAGTAATTCTGTTGTTAAAGTGGCACCATACTAAGCACTTTATATGTATTACTTCATGTAATCCTCATAATAACCATGTAAGATAGGTAACGTTATCCTCTTTCTATCAGATGAGGAAACTGAGATCCCCTCCATATGACAAATAACTTGTCCAACACCATACATCTAATAGAAAAGTCGGAAATCCAACCCAGTTCAGTCAGACTTCAGGACCTCTGCTCCTTTAATACCCTTTTTCCGAGCACTAAGATTGTGATCCTTGGAGATTAAGCAGTTCCCTTTTATCTCTGTTCCAGTGACCTTGGAATAAAGAGGCTGAGAAGAGAATGGGTTAATGAATATCAATCATCCTTGTTTTCTTCTACCCCACAGAGGAAGCCAGCAGTATCTGGGAAGAAAAGCATCTTTGCCCAGGAAATCGCAGCAAGGAGAGTGCCAGAGGCCAGCGTCCCACCAGTTAGAGGAGTTGTGCCTACTCTGGACCCACCAGAGGGTGAGCTGGTGTTGAAGAGACATGGGCTTGGCATTTTTGTGATGCACAATCATAGAGTCATATTTGGATATACGTGTTCCCTGCCTCAAGTATGAATGACATTTGAGCCATCTGAAGAGGAAGCTGTCCCATATCCTCCCTTAGAATATTGAGTATGGGAGGCTTTTGTCCATATCTGGGTCTTAGGTGCAGAAGAGGGCAGGCCAAGGGAGAGGTTAGAAGTGTCTGGCAGAGACTGTAAAATAAAGATAGAAGCCATGATTCCTTTAATGATGCAAATTACTAGCAGAAGAGCTGGGGGGTATGGCCTTGAGGCAGATGGCAGCCTGAACATCTAAGAGAAAAGTCCGAAAGTAGGATGTTTTCTAAGGGAAACCTTAAGTCCAAGGGAAAGAATGAGTACGGGGTAGAGGTGGGGTTCTCCACTCCATGCCTGGGAAAGCTCTAGGGCCTCCATCTGTCTCCAGGGCTAATGGGACTAGAGAAGAGGGCCAGAAAGTCCAATTGGTTTGAGACAATAAAATTGATCATACCCTTCTTCCAGGTCCTGTGACCTATGAGTCACTCACACCCAGAGAGAAGTATCACCAGCCTCCATGGGGCAGCCACAACTTCCAGGAACCCCATCTGGTCACTGGGAAGGGGCTCAGGGGCCAGGAGGCTAAGCAGGAAGCTCAGACCATCCATGAAGAGAACATAGCAAGACTTCAAGCCATGACTCCTGAGGAGATCCTACAGGAACAGCAGAGGTTGCTGGCTCAGCTTGGTATGAGTACCTGGCATTCCTACCAAGACTGAGCTAAGAAGGGGCAGCCACTTGTTAAGGAAAACTTACTGTGATTGCTAGGCTTTGTGCTGAATACTTTAATGCATTATATCATTCTGTCCTCAAACTGTCCTATGAGGTAGGTGGTACTAATCTCATTTACTATGAAAAAGAAATTGAAAAAAACCGAGGCTCAAAATTTTGAGGAATTCTCCCTCAGGTCACCCAGCTAGTAACAAACATGGATGAGAGGTAAACCCGGGTCCAAGTGGTCCCACAGGCCCAGCTCTTAAACACTCTGCTGTGTGTACGGTATTACCCTCGTATAATACACATTGTATTATAGCTCTTCTCTAGTGTGGCTGCAGTATGCTCTACTACACCTCCCTCCTAGTTTCTGTGCACCAAGTCCACCTTGTTCCAAACTGTAGCACCTATGTAGAGCGTAGTGTATATTAGGTTTCTAGTGAATATTTGTGCATAAATAAATTAGCTAATTTATTTATGAAAGACAAATTGTTCCCCTAAATGCCTTCCCTTTCGCCCTAGTCAACATTAGTGATTTTTTTCCACAGCCACTTACTTTGGGCCTATGACCTAGAGCCAGGCACAGGGATGGGCATACACCTGGGCCACGGGACTATGAAGGGTGGAGGCGTGGTTAGGCAGGCAGGTCATGGTGACAAGTATGAGTTATTGAGGCCCCAGGAGAGCACAGGGGGCTCAGGCCAGGGCTGGGAAATGGTTTATCTTGGCACCCGAAGGCAGGCGGTATTCAGGTTTCAGGTTTAGAGGAGGTTAGGGAGAATCTGCCCTTACTCAGTCTCCCCTCCCTCTCTCCTCTAGATCCCAGCTTGGTTGCTTTCTTGAGATCTCGCAGCTGCACCCATGAGCAAGCAGAACAAAAGGCCGCCGAGGAGCAGAGACCAGGAGGACCCTCTCTTGAGGTTACTGGAGAAGGCCCCACTATGCCAACTTCTGCCAGTGAACCCAGGCAGGAAGATGAGCCAGAGCTAGGAGCCCCAGGTTTGCAGGAAGTGGGGGCACATCTTTTTGGGTATAAAAGTAGAGGAGAGTATTCCTTCTGGCAGATGAGAAAAGAGAACCTTCTCTGTCCTTGAAGATCTAACATGAATCCTCATTGTTGCATTGAAATCAGTCTTCATGTGCAGTGTGTCGTGGCTGAATGGCCCCTCCCGCGGCAGACCATCTTCTCCCTTTGCTCTAGCTACCCCAGCTGTGGCTCCATCCATCCCAGTTTTCTGCCCCTGCTCTCAGTGTTGGGGGGAAGAGAGCAGGGCCAGGGTAATGGGGGAAGAGTGACGCAGGTCTTATGAACATGCCAGGCCTGAAGCACAGGGGCCAGTGGGAGCACTCATTTCCCAGGAATTTGATTATTTTATTAGTGATTAACAAAAGAAGAAATTGAATTATGAGAGCCAGGACCCTCCTGCCCCTGGATGAGCTCCAGGCCAGCTGAGCAGGTTAGGTGGGGGTTGGACTGAGAAAGGAAGAGGATGATGTGGCTGTGTGTGTTTGTATCTTGCCTCCCTGAAGCAGTATAGCTGCCTCCTCTATTGTCGCTACCTCTCTGCTCCTTTAAGAGGTTGGTACTAGGCACTGGAGAACTATATTTTCCCTGATATATGCGGTCTTCCCTCCCTCCTCTGCTCCCTCTCTCTTCTCTTCCTTACCTCCTCCTCTTCCTCTTTCCCCTCCCAAAAAATCCTTGGGGTTAGATAGGGATTAGAGCCCAGGGACTGGGTGTGTTCTGCCATATTTGAGACATTCGCCCAATTCCCAGGAGTTCTGGCTCCTGAGCCATGCCATTCAGCCACAGCTGAAGGCAGAGGCTGCCAGACCCTTGGGCAGAGGTGGATGTGGCAGATGCTGGGTGATGACTGGGACACCAGTGGATCAGTGAGCTAAGCCCCTTCGGGAATACTACTCTGCTTCCATCTCCCCAGCTCTGGCACTTCCTGTGGCCCCCAACAAGGAATGGCTGCACATGGACACTGTTGAACTGGACAAGCTCCATTGGACCCAGGACCTTCCCCCGCTCCGGCGGCAGCAGACGCAGGAGGTGAGGAAGGCCCCTGGCCTACAAGGGGTGGAGCCGGGTGAGTGGCCTGCGGCTCTTGCCACCAGAACTCAGGCCCTTTTATTTCCCGAGCTTGAGAACTATCTCTTCTTTGGGCTCACCTCCTAGCATCAGAGGCCAGAGGAGCCCACTCCTAACCAGGAGTAGAACCAGAACTTAAGTCCTAAGAGGCCCGGGATTAAAGGTGAAGAGTGGGTACGGGGAAGTCGTTGCTGCCCCTGGCCCATAGTCCTTTTTCTCTTCCCATTAGAGGATGCAGGCCCGATTCAGTCTCCAGGGAGAGCTGCTGGCTCCCGATGTGGACCTCCCCACTCATCTGGGACTACACCACCATGGAGAGGAGGCAGAGGTGAGGCCCAGGGCCCAGGGAGGGCTGGGCAGCTTGTAATAACCATGTGGAAAAGGACCTCTGGTCAGATGCCCTGGACCTCCTGTGTGCCCTATTCCAGTGTAAGGTCTTGCTGTCCATTCAGATTCCTAGCTCAAAATCTTTCTCCTCATTCCCTCACTTTCCAGTCAGTTCCCAGAACTTGTCAGTTCTCTCACTTCCCCTTGATGCTTTCTAGATAAGAGCCTTGCTCCCTCTTGTCTGCCCAGTCACCATGTCTTCCACTCTGCCATGCCATCCCATGCCATCCCTCATGGGGCTGCCACATTGACTCCCTCTGGCCCAGCTCTGGCCATGCCTCACCTTGCCTCAGAAAGTTTCCTGGCTCCCCTCTGCTCAAAGAATGAGGTCGTGGCTCCTTAGTCCCGCAAGACAGTTTGTCCCTTGCTCCTTTGCTCTTGCCATACCATTCTGCTGCCCTCCCCCACATAAAGCCTATGCCTAAGGACTTCCGGGGTCCAGCTCCCAAAGCCTGCTCCAGGGAATGCCTTTACCCTGTGCTCTAGACCAGGCCATCGAAGAAGCTCTGCCCACCTACTAAGACCACATCACTTTTCCACTTCTCTCTCTCTCTCTCTCTCTCTCTCTCTCCCCCTCTCCCTCTCCCCCCCCCCTTCTGTGGTTGCAAATTAAACACTGATTACCACCTTCCTCCTAATCTTATGTTATGGTTACTTGTATGCAAATCCTATCTTTACCAGTTTGAGGATCCGTGGAGAGCAGTGGCAAGAGATATCACTTATTTTTGTCTTCCCCTTGACTCCTAACTCAGTGCCTGGCATATAGTGGGTGCTGTGTATTTGTCGGAGGGTGCTGCACTGTACTTGGCTCTTTCTGACTTCCTGTCCCTGCCCCAGAGAGCAGGGTACTCCCTACAGGAGCTGTTCCACCTGACACGCAGCCAGGTGTCCCAGCAGAGAGCACTAGCTCTACATGTGTTGGCCCAGGTCATCAGCAGGGTGAGTGGACTGCTGGCTTGGTCCTGCCCACCCCCACCTCGCAGGCTTAGACTTGCCCACCTCCTGCCCTTTCTGCGGTGGTTCATTAGTCCATGCACCAACCATATGTGGGTAATACTGGGAACGGGACAAACCCAAGGTCATGGGTAGGCAAATGAAGAGTTTAGGACAGAAACTATATAACTTTTTTCTACAAGGTTTTATCCTCCTGCCTCCCAGGCCCAGGCTGGTGAGTTTGGGGACCGGCTAGCGGGCAGTGTCTTGCGCCTCCTTTTGGATGCTGGTTTCCTTTTCCTGCTGCGCTTCTCCCTGGATGATAGAGTGGATGGGGTCATCGCAGCTGCTGTCCGAGCTCTTCGAGCTCTGTTGGTGGTTCCTGGAGATGAGGTACAACAGGGATACGAATGGGGCTTTGAAGTATCAGAGTCGCTGCTCCTCCTGCTGGGCATGCCCTCATTGTAGAGGCTTTGCCAGGCAGAACAGAGAATGGGACGGAAGTGTCACCTTCTTCTCCTAAAAGCCTCAAAGCCTGGAACTTTGCCCTTCTTTTCTTTGTGGGTCATTCCACTCACTACTCCTGGCCCCGTTTCCTTGCTTTACCTCTTCTCCCTACCCCATGCTCTTTCCTCGGGCAGGAGCTCCTTGACAGCACCTTCTCCTGGTACCATGGAGCTATGGTGTTCCCTCTGATGCCTAGCCAGGAGGACAAGGAGGATGAGGAAGAGGATGAAGAGCCTTCAGGAGAAAAGGCAAAAAAGAAGAGCCGTGAGGAAGGAAACCGGCCTCCATCTGACCTGGCCCGACATGATGTCATCAAGGTAAAGATGTTGGGACACCTGCATCTGTCCCATGACCTCAAGGGCAAGCACATGGTGAGCAAGAGGGGTCATTAAGGCCTGAGCCCAGCTGCATTTGGCAATGCATTTCTCTCTCTAATCTCCAGGGGCTTTTGGCTACCAACCTGCTGCCTCGGCTGCGCTATGTGCTAGAGGTGACCCGCCCAGGACCTTCTGTGGTCCTTGACATCCTGGCCGTGCTCATCCGCCTGGCTCGACATTCCCTGGAGTCAGCCACGAGGGTGAGAAAGAGACAGGGAATGGGCAAAGAGCCTGGCTGGGCTTGGCCTTGACCCTCAGCCTCCCTGCCTCCCTTTCCTCCTGTCCCCCACAGGTCCTGGAGTGCCCTCGGCTGATAGAGACTGTAGTTCGAGAGTTCCTGCCCACCAGCTGGTCCCCCATTGGGATGGGGCCTACCCCCAGTCTACACAAAGTACCCTGTGCTGCTGCTATGAAACTACTTCGTGTCCTGGCCTCAGCTGGTAGAAATATTGCTGCCCGGCTGGTGAGCAGGACACAGGGCAGGGGTGGGGCAGGGGGTCCTCAAGAAAGTGCTGGGCTGGGGGCTAAGCATGACCCTTGGACTCGGGGGGCCTGCTCATTCCACCTTCCTCTTCGTCTCTGGTTCAATTGCTTAGAAATACAACAAAAACCACCAGTCGGGAACCTAGTCACCTGGAGCCTATCATATCCTATAGACCTACTCTGCTGTCATTATGTGAAAGGGAGGCTCCCAGACCAGAGCACACATACAGATGGGCACACATCACTCATAGCCAAGTAGCCTTTGAAAAGGTGCCCAGCAAGTGCTTGCTAAAAAGGAGAGGGGAGGGGAGGACGGGAGAGAGAGACAGATGAGGTAGTTTCACCCTGGCCCAGAGCTATGACCCTCTGGCACCAGAGGGGCCTGGAACAGGGCTAAGCTGAGCCAGTCTCCATAATGAAGGAACCTGAGGCTACCTGGGACCCTGATCCCCAGCTCTGACTCTGACCCCCAGACTCTGTCCACCCTCAGTTGAATAGCTTTGATGTCCGGAGCTGCCTGTGCCGCTTTATAGCTGAGGCTCCCCAGGAACTGACCTTGCCCCCAGAGGAAGCCGAGACGCTGAATACGGAGGCCTTCCGTCTGTGGGCTGTGGCAGCTTCCTATGGCCAGGGCAGTGACCTTTACAGGTGAGAAAAAACAAAGGGTAGGCTCCTCGGGAGACCCCTCCAGTTCTGTACTCTCGCCTAAACTGATGACAGCCTCGTGCAAGGTTTCAAGCTTGGAGGGAGGTTGGAAATGAGGAAGAGGGGATTCTGGGAATAATGACCAGCTAGAGGAGAGCAGAACAAATGCTGTGCCATTGTGTGCAAATATTGTTTACATTCTGTGCACAGCAGCGTTGGTATAAATCAGATTTAAATTTCCTTTTTGGGAAAAACCTTGAAGAGCTACCTTCTTCCCTTCAGTCCCCAACCTTCCTTCCCTCCTGAAGCCGACCAGAAATACCCAGCCCTGCGACTGATCGCAATGACTACAGGGCCCTGGGGAGGCCTTGCCTTGCAACTTACATCTCCATCTCTCTTCCACACTGAAAGGCACTCATTGTTCTCCCCAGGGAGCTATACCCAGTGCTGATTCGGGCCCTGCAGGCCATGCCGAAGGAGCTCAGCACCCGCCCCGCTCAGCCACTGTCCATGCAGCGGATAGCCTCATTGCTCACTGTCCTCACCCAGCTGACCCTGGCAGCCAGCAGCACTACCCCCAAACCCAGCAGGTAGGTTATAGCCCTGAGATGGCAGCAGGGACCTCCTACTTGCAGCTCTGAGCGAGGCAGGAGAGCTCCTCCCTAGAGGGAGGGTGGCTAGAGCCTAGGAGTCGGGGGAGTCAAGGGAGCCCGATCCTCACTGTGGCCCCTTTTGGCCTCCCTGCAGTGGCTCCGCGGAGGCCAGTCTGTTAGTCACGTCGTCGATCACTTGGACACAGGTGTCTGGACTCCAGCCTCTTGTGGAGCCATGTCTAAGACAGACCTTAAAGTTGCTGCCCAGACTTGAGATGTGGAGTGCCCTGGGCCCGGTGCCCACTGCCTGCTTGCTCTTCCTCGATGCCTTCTACCAGGCCTGGAGCCGGCAGGCGAGTGTTGCCCTCCTGCTCTCCACCATGCCCTGGGCGCCCTGCTTTCATCTTAACACTCCGCAAACACACACACTCCCCCGCCCCCGTTTTCATCTCTCCACTCCTGCCTCGCCATTCCCACCTTTTCCTGCTCCACCTTTCCCTTACTACCTTTTGTCCTCTTTCCACCTCTATACCCAGTGGAGCTTCCAAAGAGCCAGAGAACCCCAAGCAGCAGTTCAGTCTCCATGGAGCCTTTATGCTCTCTCAGGACCCCTAGACAGCAAGTGCCAGAGCAACCTCAGGGTCTTCTCTCCCTCCACAAGGGTCAGAAGGCAGAAGCCTCCAAATACTGACTCTTTCAGGCTCTTGGAATTATAGACCACGCCTGGGTACACAAGGTCTAAGAGAATGGGAGCCCTGGGCTGTCAGCTCAGTGAGCCCCTTTGTCTTTCAGCCAGACTTGTGCCCAGAGGATTGGCTTCAGGACATGGAGCGCCTGTCGGAGGAGCTGCTGCTGCCCCTGCTGAGCCAGCCCTCCCTGGGCAGCCTGTGGGATTCCCTTGGGTAGGTACTGTGTGTGTAGTTGTGGCAGAGACAGTTTCTCTTCTGCGGGTTCCGGGATCTAGCTCCCTGGTCTATTCCAGGTGGAAGCCCTCAGCCAGAGGGAAACCTGACTCCCTCGTGGGCATCAGTTGGGGGCTCTGAGAAAGGCAGGCGCTGTCTGCACAGCCAAGCCCCTGCCTCTTCCAGCCTGGCACACTCAGGCTAGAGCCCCTCATCTTCTCCATTCTGCCTGCAGGCGCTGCTCTCTTCTCTGCAACCCACAGTCCTGTGCTCCAGCCCCCGAAGCTCTCCCCAGCCTTGTGTCGCTGGGCTGCACCGGCGGTTGCCCGCCTCTCAGTCTTGCTGGCTCAGCCTCACCCTTCCCGGTCCTCACTTCCCTCCTCTGTCTTTTCAACACCCTGGCCCAGATCCACAAGGGGCTGTGTGGCCAGGTGAGCCCTAGGCCCCGGGTAGGTTCCAGGCAGGAGGCCAAGACGGCAGGAGTCAGAAAGAGCAGGGAGGGGGCGCCCTTTGGAAAAAGGAGGCATCTTCTGCCAGCACCCATTTTTCTGAGTTTGGCTGGGGAGGGGGCAGCCACCTGTGCACCCCAGAAAGGATCAAAGTCACCTTCCAGATCTGAACAAGCTTGTTTTTCCTCAGCTGGCTACTGTATTGGCTGCCCCAGGACTCCAGAACTACTTCCTCCAATGCGTGGCTCCTGTGGCTGCCCCGCCCCTCACACCCTTCTCTGCGTGGGCCCTACGTCATGAGTACCACCTGCAGTATCTGGCACTCATCCTGGCTCAGAGAGCGGTGGGTACCCCCCAACCCCACACCTCAATCCACTCCCCGCTCCTCACATTCCCCTCCTCCTGCTTCTCTGGAACCTGTGCTGCTTCAGGCAAGCCGTGCCATTCCTGCTTTCCTCCGGACATGCCCTTCAGCACATTCCCTCTTTGCTTATGTCCTCATCCTCACTTCTGTTTGCTTTGTCCCCTCTCAACCCCTGGGCCCCCCACCCTTTGTCCGCAGGCAACACTCCAGCCAGTGCCAGCCCCCAGTGCTGCCCTCCATCATAGCATGGCCTTGGCCTTGCTGAGCCGGCTGCTGCCTGGAAGCGAGCACCTTGCCCATGAGCTAATGCTGAGCTGTGTATTCCGGCTGGAGTTTCTGCCGTAAGTCCAGATTTGGTGGCATCACCTCAGCCCTTTGAGAGGGTGCTGTGGTTGTCAACAGAGCAGCCCTAAATTTGGAGCCAGGAGAAGTGGGCTTAATTGTCTTTCTTCCATGGATTATGCTTAACCTGCCTGAGCGTCCATTTCCTCATTCGTAAAATGAGGTTGAGGGTAACCACGTTAGAGAATTATTGTGAGACTCTATTGTGACTGTATAGTATATAAACTAGCTATACACATGTTGTATCCCACAGTTACTGAGTACTTAAGCTGTGTCTGGTATTCCCTTAAGTAGTTGACTGTACTTTAAGTATTTTACCTTTACCATGAGATGGATATTACTGTTTTAAAATTTTTATTTTTCAACTACAGTTGACATACAATATTATATTATTCTCAGGTGTACAACATAGTGATTGGACATTACAAAGTGACCACCCCAATAAGTAGATTAGTATTACTGTTATAGCTGTTTCACTGTGAGGAAACTGAGGTACAGAGAAGCTCTGTAACCTTGCTCTGAGGCAGCTGACTCTAGTGTCCACCCTCATAACTGCCACACACACTGCATGGAACTGGGGAACTGGAAAGACCTAGGAACCTTTGGGAAGCCCTGGAAAGCTGGCATGGCCTTCTGGGTGCTGTGGGTCCAACCCTTATTTTTGGCTTTTGGGTTCTGTTACAGGGAAAGAGCAGCAGGGGGTCCAGAAGCAGCCGACTTCTCTGACCGGCTGTCCTTAGGGAGCAGCAGGGACCCTGGGTGTGGGCGAGGAGCTCTGCTGGCTCAGGCCTGCCGGGACCTCCCCAGCATTCGCAGCTGCTACCTGACCCACTGCTCACTGGCCCGGCCCAGCCTGAAGGCCTCTCAGGCCTTGTACCGAGGGGAGCTACAGCGAATCCCAGCTCTGCTGCTCCCTTTGCCTAAGGAGCTTCTACTGCCCACCGACTGGCCCTTCCAGCCGCTGGTTCACCTCTACCACCAGGCCTCAGACACCCCTTCAGGGATCCCTCCTGCTGACGCTGTGGGCACAGCCATGCGGGCCTTGCAGTGGGTGTTAGTCCTGGAGAGCTGGCGTCCCCAGGCCCTCTGGGCTGTGCCCCCTGCTGCCCGCCTGGCACGGCTCATGTGTGTGTTCCTGGTGGACAGTGAACTGTTCCGGGAGACCCCAATACAACATCTGGTGGCAGCCCTCCTGGCCCGGCTCTGCCAGCCTGAAGTCCTGCCGAAACTCAACCTGGATTGCCCGCTTCCTGGCCTGGCATCTTTCCCTGACCTCTATGCCAACTTCCTGGAGCATTTTGAGGCTGTCTCTTTTGGGGACCACCTCTTTGGGGCTCTGGTACTCTTTCCACTGCAGCGTCGGTTCAGCGTCACCTTGCGCCTCGTCCTCTTTGGGGAGCATATTGGAGCCTTGCGAGCTCTGCGCCTGCCTCTGACCCAGGTACCTTCTCAACCCAGCAGAGCCTGCCATGGGCATCCTGTACTGGGCCTTGGGGGCAGCCGTGAGCAGTGGGGAGCTTTGGTGGGCCCCCAGTTCTTTGTCATACCTCTCCAAGGCTTTGAGGCGATTAAAAGAATCCACAAAAAGGTTATCTGGCATAAAGCAGGTGTTCAGGGCTCAAGCTTCTTGTCCTTGAGGTATTGTGATCCAGGTAAGAGATGTACTAAATCCCAAGATAGTTCCAAATTATTTAGATTTTAGGTGCTAAGTCAGGAGTCAGAGAAGGAAAAGTTGGCTTCCCATAAGAGGAAGGCTTTATGGAAGAAGTGGAAATTGACATGGTGTTGACCAGGAATGTGGAACAGCATAATCAAAGGCTCAGAGGCAGAGAGGAATATGACAGCTTGGGAAGAGGGAGGAGTCTAGAACAGATTTCAGTTTGGAAACTTCTTGGAAACAAGGCTAATAAAGTCTTAAAGGGCTTCAAATATCAGGCTAAGGAGTTTATAAGCTGTGAAGACATTTTTTTTTAAGATCTGATTTTTTAATTTTTATTGTAACATCTGGTAAACAAAATAGAAATATTTTAATGTGTATATAAAATATAAATGCATATTTTGTATAAAAACACTAAAACTTTTTTTGAGAATTAAAGAGAACATAATTAGACTCATCCGTAATCGCACTGTCCAGTTGCAAGTAACCATGTTATCCTCAGCATATTTCATCTCCCCTGTCACAGTTGCCTGTGTCCCTGGAATGCTACACGGAGCCTCCTGAAGACAACCTGGCCCTCCTTCAGCTCTATTTCCAGGCCCTGGTTACTAGTGCCCTCCGTCTACATTGGTGTCCAGTGCTCTATGCTGTGACTGTGGCTCATATCAACAGCTTCATCTTCTCCCAAGACCCAAAGAGCTCAGTAAGTTACATTCCCCTCTCCAGAGAGAGGAAGGGAGCTTGCAACTGCACTGCCTTTGGGCCAGTTGGAGAGGAGGTGAGGGCCAGCGATGGGTACCAGCCCTTGGCCCAATGCCAGGTCTCCCTGTTCTGTCTCTAGGATGAGGTAAAGGCTGCCCGTAGGACCATGTTGCAGAAAACTTGGCTGCTGGCAGATGAGGTAGGGTTGGGCACATCCTGGCGGGTGGGAGAATAGTGGATCTTGGGGGACATACATTTCAACAGGATCTCACTGCCCACTTTGTAAGCTTTCTTCCCTCTTTGCAGGGTCTCCGGCAGCACCTCCTCCACTATAAGCTTCCTAATTCTACCCTTCCAGAGGGCTTTGAGCTGTATCCTCAGTTGCCACCTCTACGTCAGCAGTACCTCCAGAGACTAACCTCAGGGATGCCCCAAAATGGGGTATCAGAGACCTAGTATAGCTGCTGCGGATGAAGAGATGGATGCGTTCTCCTGGAGTTTGCCAACAGATGCCTGGCCAGACAGAAGGGCTTTGTGTCCTAAGGGAGGGCAGAGGACAAAGGAGCAGAAGGTTGCCTTCCTGGAAGCAGACTGTTTGAGATTTTTGGAGCACGGTCAGCCCTACCGTTATATCCTGATATCTGGAGCTCAGGATCTGGGACTTCTGAGGACCAGTGCTGAGAGTGAAGGATGACCTAGCTACTTACCTGATCTTGGGGACAAGAAAACTAGTTACACCTCTCCTCCTGCCAACCCAGACTAAGGCACATGAATGCTGCAGTTGTGCATTGAAATAAACAATATTTTTTTCTCCTGGGAATCTGATTTGGACTGATTTCAGTTGTGTTAGGTCAGAATTGGTATCAAGGGTCACGTTATCCGGGGGAGAAGCATGAGTGGAAGGTGAAAACAGTCCACATGTGGATACAACAAAAATGTGGATCCCAGTTCTGGAGTGGAGCCAGGCCAGGGCAATGTTCTTGGGGTTGAGGGCATTTCTGAGTAAGGAAGAATAGGTATCCTTAATGAAGTAGTTGAGCATCTTTTCTTCTTATGGTCCCCTGTTTACATCAACTGCTGTCCTGAGACATGAA
The DNA here is from genome assembly GCF_021234165.1 of Pteronotus mesoamericanus. NCBI lineage: Eukaryota > Metazoa > Chordata > Mammalia > Chiroptera > Mormoopidae > Pteronotus > Pteronotus mesoamericanus. Next base: position 23,167,257 of record NW_026555065.1, read on the forward strand.
GAGGCCAAAAATCAGACTGTTGTAGTAGCTGTTTGCCCTGTTTGGGCCGCTATAACAATACCATGGATTGGGTGGCTGTGGCTTATTATAAACATATTTATTTCTCACAGTTCTGGAGGCTGGAAAGTCCAAAATCAATGTGCTGGCAGATTTGGTCTCTGGCAAGGGCCTGCCTCCTTGTTCGTAGCTCTCACATGGCAGGGGGGACAAAGGAGTTCCCTGGGTTCTCTATGAGGGCACTGGTCCCATGCCAACCACACGGGTGGAGTCTTCATGATTAATCACTTCCCAATGGCCCCATCTCCAAATACCCTCACATTGGGGATTAGGTTTCGACATAGGAATTTGGCAGGTGGGGGGAGGTGGACACAACCATTCAGGTCTTACCACTGCTCTGGAACGCAGGCATGTGCCCTAACCCAGGATGGAACATGCAGCCTTTGGTTTCACAGGCCAGCACTCGGTCCTCTGAGCCATACCAGCCAGGGCTGAACATAGTATTACACATTTTATTAAGCAACTACTGTATCTGCAAACCAATAGTTCTCAAATTTATCGTGACCAGAATCACCTGGATAATTAATGTGTTAAAACAGATTGCTGGGCCCTATACCAGTGTTTCTGACTCAGTAGGTCTAGGGTAAAACCCAAGAACTTGCATTTCTAACAAGTTCCCAGGTGATGCTGATGCAGCTCTCCTGGCTCAGTCACACTTTGAGAACCATTGGTTTACAGAAACCTTGCAAAGTAAATTCTATGACTTCATAGTGGAACATCTACAGAGTTAAATAGGGCATGGATACCAGAGATTTTACAAAATCACTGTTGTATCTACATCTAGCATACCCAGAGACTTAACCAAGCTCCTAACTACTATAGCTTTTTTTTTTTTTTTTTTTTTTTTTTTTTTTAAATCTTCACTGAAGGACACCTTTAATGATTTTAGAGAGAGGGGAAGGGAGAGGGAGCAAGAGGGAGAGAAACATCGGAAACATCTATCAGTTGCCTCTCCTAAGCACCCTGGACCCAGGACCAAACCCACAGTGCCCTGACGGAGAATGGAACCCAGGACTTTTTGGTTTAAGGGACTATACTCCAACCGACTGAGCCACACCAGCCAGGGCTACTAAAGCCTCTTTTTTCCAACGTTTTATATTAAACACAAGCCTTAGCATATAAAATTAGTACTTTGTGCAAAAGAGTGAAGAAGACACAAAACTATCCTAAGACTTTGGCCCTCATAGTTGTGGGATGCTTTGTAATTTACAGAGCAATTTCTCCTCCTATAATTTTTGTAGGTGGTGGGGAAACTGTCTTAGAACAGTTGTGACTGTGCACCACCACCCACTGGCCAGAGATACTAGAGCAGTACTAGCATTCATATCTGACATCAAGATTCAGGCTTTCACACCATCACCCTAAAGCTGTGCACCGAGTTAACACAGGCAATGGAATTGTATGAGGTGAACCCAGAGATCCATGTTTCTGAGGGTTTTGGGAGGTGCAACCTTGCAGTCACAAAGTCTCTGAAAGACACAAATAAGGACAAGTGATGTTGCCTATCTTGGGGCAGTTTAAAGAGCATTACCCATGTGTTATCACACTGGCCACTACCAATGAAGTGCACACACACTGCTCCTGGTGCAAGAGAGCTAGAAGCCCCATGTGGGGTGTCTGGGGTGTGGCTCTCCACTTTTTCATGACCCTGCTTCCAAAGGCTGGAGACACTTCCCTTCCAGGTATCCACCGCATTCCCCGGGGCAGCCCACGCCAGAGCCAATGGCGGGAGACTGAGAGTCTTTGAGTGGGAGGCTTTGCAAGATTCTTCCAGGAAGCTTAGGGACCTCTCTGACCACACGGCCTTCCCTTTCCTCTTTTGAAATCCCAGAATCTGAGGTGGGAGCGGCCAGGCCGGCTTTAGGACCAGGCGGTGTCTAGCGAGCGGCTGGACACTCCTGAAAGCCGCAGTTCGGGCCCTGGAAGTTGGGTCTAAGGCGGCAAACCTAGAAGCGGCAGGCAGAACAGGTGATGGGCGTTCGGCCCGCAGCTGCTGTGGCTGGGAGCTGCGGGTAAGTGCTTTTTGGCAGTCAGGGAACAGCTCAGCCAGAGGCGCTTTCCTAGGTTTGGGGACGGCAGTCGCGACAGAAAGGGGCTCAATGGCTCTTTCGGAAGCCTCTAACCTTTGAGGCCAGCACCCCAAATGGGTGTTTACAAAATGAGAGCCGAGAAGCGCCGTGTCTGCCTCAATCCTAAAATCCTGATCACGCAGCTAGGAAAGGAGGGACAGGCCCTGGGGGCGGGGGGCGTCTCAGCACCGCAGGGGGCGGGCACACCACGCCAAGTCGAAGAAGGGATGGGGAGACCCAGACTGAGTGCGACTCCCGAGTCATTCACTGGGAAGGACTCTCCAGGAGAGAAACTTGCAAAAGCATCAGCGCGCCTCAGCAACCAAAATCTGGGGGAGAGCCTGCGTCCGAGCGCTGGGGTGCACAGGCTGGGTGGGGCTGGGGGCGTGGCCGCGGAGGCTGGCCGGCTGCAGAGAAAAGGGGTTTCCCGTCCTCCGTTAACATGCGGCCTCCTCTCCAAACCCCGATGCCTCCCTGTCACCTTTCAGGAGCCATTCTCTGCTTCAGCTCCGAGTCCCAGGCTCCCTGGTTGCCACCCACGTCCCCGCCAGGTCCCAGTCCCCAGGGCCCGAACGTCAGGGCCCCGCCTAGCCTAGAGGCAGGCAGCCAGCCTCTTCACTAGCTTGCTCAGGCGAGCTCCATGCTGCTTCCTCCCTTCTCCACCCACCACCAGCTGGTGCCTTATGACCCTTTCCTCTCTTCCTGCTCCAGACACCGAGGGGTCTTGGCAGTTCTCCCCCTGCGGGGCCAGCAGACGGTGCGAGCCCACACAAACGGTGAGATGGGGCGCACACAGGCAGCAACGTGGGGGTGACAGTGGAGGCCGCCGGGCCAGTACCAGTAAGTGGGGAGCAGGAATAGAGGTGGGTGGTGACGTGTGAGTTTGAGGTTCTACTGTCAGGGGAAGGAAGGCCACCACCTTGCATCTTAGGGTATTCTGCAGCTGACGTGCAGCCCCGGTGCCCCTGACTGTCCCTTTTCCTGGCAGAACTCAGGAGAAAGGTGGCAATAGCCGCCGTCGTCGGTCGAGTTAGCCCGTACCCAAAATCCTGTTGCCGCCAAGCAAAGGACCCATAATCAGCTGCAGAGTCAACGGAGTGGGCGGCTTGAGCCTCCTCCCACCCCATCTCCATTAAGCCTCCTAAATTAAGTGTGAAGTCTAAGTTTATGGTGTGCAAACCTAGTCTCCCTTCTCTTCAGAATCGACTACAGCTTCTAAGTCCCCGAGACAAGAAATTATGGAGCCGCCTCTGTCACCAACCTCTGTCCCAGGCAGGCGGCCCCAGGACCCAAGGGCGAGGGCTGGGAACTCAGCACCGGCTGTCCGCAGGATCTCAGTTTACGGAGTCAAGGGCCGCAAAGGCTCCAAGAACCACTTGTCACAGCACGTGGCGTCTTCTCCCTTGGCCGCGGGAAGCCACTTTACATCCTCGTTGGGCAGCAAGGACAGGACGTCTGTCCTGGAGTAAGTGGAGCCAGTGGGAAAGGGCGGCTCTAGCGCTGCGGGCGAGCGCTGGGCCAAGGGAGGGAGCGCTCCTCGGTGTTCAGACTTCGGCACTGCCAGGGGAGTGAGTGCCTGCGGCCCTACTGATTGGCGCCTGATACCCACCCACAAGGGAGCCTGGGGAGCGAGGCCGTCTGCCTCGGAGAGTCTGAGGCCGTCTGAGGAGAATGCGGCGGCAGATGGGACTGAAGGGGTCGCAGCGCTGGGCGGGTGGTACAGCGCGGGCAGGGGCGCCACCTACGCCTTTTTGGTACCTGTTAGCCTCCCCGCGGGGAGCTCCCTTCCCCAGCGCTCAGCGTTAAGATCCCAAACCTTTTCCCGGGACTGCACGCACAGGAGCTATGTAGGGGCTTTGGGGTCCCAAAGTCCCTGGGTCTGGCTGGGAGCCCCTTCCCTTACTCCAGCCCCAGGGGTCGGAGCCCTCGCCTAGTGCCCGAGTCCTCACTCGACGGCTACAGGGCACGCCGCTGAGTGCGCGGAGAGCGAGCGCCGCCTCTGGTGGCCGTCTGCGGGGGCCGACAGGCCCACGTGAGGGGGCAGGAGCGAGGCCGGACTCAGACCGCCGCGAGAACCTGGAGAACCACCCCACGGGGCAGGTGAGGGCGTGGGGCCGCTGCGGAGGGGGGGCGGGGCTTGCTGCCGGCCATCCTTGGGTTGCTGCGCAGGAGGAGGGGACGACTAAACGTCGTGGGCCTCCCCTCCTCAGGCGGCTGCTCACGGTGGGAGCGGGAGGGGACAGAGGGCAGCCAGGGCTGCGCTGGGCTGGGCTGCAGCCGGAAGCTAAGGGGGTGGCCGAGGGGCCTGCACTGCGGGCAGAGGCGACGGGAGGCTACCCGGGTAGGCGCGCCCTTGGCCAAGGCAGCTGGTGGGTGAAGTGAGGTTAGAGCCTTAGAACAGGCCGAGATTCTCAGAAGAATGAGTGGGCAAGGTGTTGAACCTCGCTTCAGGCCAGAGCGGAGAGAGTTAATAGCTCTTAGAAAAAAAAGGTCTGAAGAGGGAGGGAAGGTGGAGGGGAGAGAGAGAGAGAAAGAGAGGGAGAGAGAGAGAGAGAGAGAGAGAGAGAGAGAGAGAGAGAGAGAGAGATGTTAGATAAGTTGCAAATCACACTTGCAGAGAGCATTCCTTAGATTTTCATTTAAATCGAGGACCTTTTTCATCGCAACAGGTGCCCTCCTTGTTCTGCAGCAGTCACAGGACTTTAGAGATAGCCAAATTAGCAAGCTGAGCAGACAGGAAGAAAAGGCAAGGATAATTCAAATCAGTAGATCTCAAAGTGTGGTCCCTGAGCCAGTAGTGTCAGCACCACCTAAGATGTTAATAGAAATGCAAACTCTCAGCCCCTCTGCAACCTACTGAATCAGAAATTCTAGAGTCAGCCTGGCTGAGTAGCTCAGTTGGTCAGAGTGTTGCCCCTACATGCCAAGGATTCAGGTTCTTTCCCGGGACAGGGCACATTCAAGAATCAACCAGTAAGTGCATAAATAAGTGGAACAACAAATCGATGGCTCTTTCTCTCCTCTCCTTTTCCCTCTCTCTAAAGTTTATTTTTAGAGAGAGGGCAAGGGAGGGAGAAAAAGAGGGAAAGAAACATCGATGTGTGGTTGCCTCTTGCAGCTGGGGGCCCAGGCATGTGCCCTGACTGGGAATCGAGCCAGCAACTCTCTGGTTGGCAGGCTGGCACTCAATCCACTGAGCCACACTAGCCAGGGCGATTTTTTTTTTTTTTTAATTTTTAAGGAAAAAGAAAAAAGAAACTTTAGCAGGGGGTCCTAGAAATCTGTTTCAGTCAGTCCTCTAGATGATTCTAATACACTTGTGTTTGTAAACCACCGGTGTAAAGAAACAGAGCCTTTGTGTCTGTCTGGGCTATACTGTTTATAAATTATATCTATCTATCTTCTTCCATTATATACAGCCTCTCCCTTCTATAGCTGAGGACATAGGACCAGAGGAGTTATATGGACAAGGAGGTGTCCCAGCCAGCCTGAGAGAGGCCTACAGGTCCCAGTTGCTTACTCCCTCCCACCTTTCTCTAGCTCCTGTCTCACACTTGTGAAAGGGCAGCACCTGTATTGTGATGCTGGCATAGAGGAGGCCATGCTGGGATTTCCACTGGGAGACTCCAGCTTCCCCACTGTTCATAAGTCATCTTCCCAGCAGTGAAGCCTCTGTGTGCCCCTTGCTCCTTCTATCACTTTCTGTTTCCAGAGGGTGGTACCTCAAAGACTGACTTACTCCAGGCTAATGGAGAAGATGGCGTACCCTTTCTGTACCCCAGCAGAGAGCTCTACCTGCAGCCCCTGGCAGGTGTTAGCCTCTACCTTCCACCTTTCAGCCTGGCCTAGCTTTTTTCCTCAGTTCCTGAGCCCACTCCCATCTGAGCCAGAAAGTTTGCACTGTGAACTACCTGCTTCTTGCACAGCACAGGAATATTTAGGAACTGGGATGTCAGTATGGGGCATTCTGGGGTGCTTGTCAAGTATCTCCATGCTATGAATTTTCAAATACTAGCAAGCTCAAGGATTCCAGAAAAAGGGAGTATGCAGGTCTGACAGTCCCCCAAGACCTGCCACCCACCCTTAAATGCCTGGCTTTGCTGCTTGTTTCAAAGTCCAGGGCTAGAATTATCCATGTGGCTGGCAAAAGTATGTATGTGTCCCCGCACCTCCATCCTCTCCCTGCAACATTAGTTCTTTTACTCATATACAAGGAGAACCATGGAGAAGTGGCAATCTGACTGCATCTCCATTGCAGTCATTGCCTTTGAAAGGCTGCCAATGGCAGGCAGAGTTCCAGCTGGTCAAATGCATGTTCCCAGAGGGCATGGAGCTAGCTGCTGATAACATCACCTGGGTGGGTATGTTCTGCCTTTGTCCGAGGTCTGGACTCCTGGGGCTGCAGACTGGGAGGAGCAGTAGGGTACGAGGAGTGTTGCCTGCTGTGTGCCAGGCACCATGTCGGGTGTGGGCAGGAGATTGGACATGCATCAGTGCACGCTCTGCCTTCAGGCAGCATGTAGTCTAGTGGTCTAGTGTGGGAGGGGCACTACCTAGCTATCTATATATCTAGATATAGATATATATTGAAGTGACAATTACCATAGGGGATATAAGGTGGTTTAGGGGTCCTCAGGTGGGAGAGGTTGTGCTTGTCTAGGATAAGTGGGAAAAGCATCATGGAAAAGTTAACACCTGATCGTGGACATGGACAGAGTGTGGTCTAGTGTGGGTAGGGAGATATAAGAAGACTAAATAATGGAAAAAATACAAAAAGATTAAAATAAGAGAAAGGAAGGAAGGAAGGAAGGAAGGAAAGTTATCAGCTGAGCTGAGTCTTGAGGCATGGCTAAAAGCCTGGAGTGGAGGGACAGAGAGGAGCTTCCCCACTGGAGGTGTCTCTCTTTCTCCCTAGATCTGCCCACAGCCCCCGGCTCTCTGATTCTATTGGTGGGTGTGGGGGCGACTTCTACACCTAGTCCCCTTATGGTGTGTGGGGTCCTGATTCTGGGTATGGATCATGCAGCAGATACGGCTGATTCAGGGCTGCCCACCTCTCCACTGAGTTGTGTGGGGTCTCAGGGGCACACACGGCCAATTTCAAGAGCCCTACTCCCTGCAGAGCAATGGTGAACTCCTCTGGGGTTCTAAGAGTAGAAGCAGGTGGGGAGGCCCCGGGGGAAACATTTGCTTTAATGGGCTTCTGAAGAGGTGTCCTAGGCAGGGGGAAGCAAAGCAGGGTGGGCCTGATGGGCAGGTGGAGAGTGTGCCATTGTTTCTCCCACCTTCAGTGAACCGTAAGAAGTGGCAGGGCCTATGGAGTACAAGGCTGCCAGACCCTGGGCTTGAACTGAGCAAGCTTCGAACTTCCACCATAGGACAGCCCCCAACCCCTACTACTGCCAGATGGGGCATGGCCAAGCCCAGTCCTGGCCTCTATCCCCAGGGCTTCCCGAGATTTCCCCAGACAGTGTCATTCTGCTCAGGCCAGTCCTCTGCCTCCTTCTGAGAACCTGTACACTCTGAATCCCCCTCCCGCCCTGCTCCCTGCTGTGGTGAATTATGGATCCCAGAGAGCAGAGTTTGGCTCAAACACCTTATGTAGAGAAGACGGAAGCCAGAGAACCTCCAAAAGAGAGAATAACTTGCCCGGGGTCAGATATCTCCTTCAATTCTGAGATGGTAGGGACCCTAGGATATGATTCCTTTGGAGCAAGGTTGCCTCCACCTCAGGGTGGCTGCCAGGACCTAAGGGCAGGCCTCATGCTGACCACCCCCCCAACCCTGACCCCATATCTTTCCTCTCTTTTGCCTGGCTCTGTGCCGGTCAACATTGCCTCTGCAGGACTTACACCTGGGGACGTGCGATGTTGTAGAGAAAGCTCAGACCCTCAGAGAAGGCCAGCTGGGCAAAAAGGGGTGGGGGGAGGGAGGTAAAGGAGACTAGACTCTCCAGGACCCTTCCTCAGGCCCAGCCACCCACTCCCTTTCAACTTGTCTTCCTGCAGAGACCTGGGCCATGGTGCCTTTGGAGACATCTGTGAGAGTCTGGTTATTGGCCTTCCTGGAGACCCCATCCCCCTGTAGGCGGCTATCAAGGTCAGAGGGAGTTGGATTTCCAGCTGGAAGTAGAAGAGCAGGGTTCCATGGAGGGGGAACAATCGCTGATGCTGGGGTCCACCCACCCTCCTGAAGTGTCTGGGGAGCTCAGAAGCTCTGTGCCCTTGCCCTCCCCAGACCCTGCCAGGACCCTGCCCTCCACAGGAGGAGCTGCATTCCGCAGGGAGGCGCTCCCCTCAGGTGCACCTGGGGCCAGAGGCCACGTGGAAGTCATGGGAGAGGCACCCAGAACTGCCTGCAGCCTCTTTTTACCCTGGGGCTGAGAGGTAGCACGTCTAGGGACACGGCAGTCCCTCCAGTTTTGTGGAGCCTAAAGCATGGTTTCTTTCCTTGCTGGTGATGGGGAATGTGTACCACCCGCCCAGCAAGTTCAGCCACCAAAACATTGGGCGCTGTGCAGGGCTCAGCCTCCGGGCTGCCCCTCGCCTAAGTCTACTGGAGCCGATGTCAGAAGAGGACGTGCGGAGTTTCCTGAGGCACAGCTGGCCCTGCCTGGGAAGACCCTTCTCTCAGCCCTCCAGGCCCCTCTAAAGACCCTGCCCAGGTATGCCGGAACCCGCATGGGCTCGGGTACCGTCTGCCCGACCCAGGGCCGGCCGCCACCTCTGGCCAGGCAGGACCTCCCCCAAGCTGGATCAGGACACAGCCCAGGGCTGCCACTGCCTGGAGGAAAATCACTTCATCCACAGGTCGAAGTAATCCTGGCTTAAGGAACCCCTGGCCCAACTCCCTCCCCAAGAAAGAGCCCTTCCACATAACTTTTATGAAAGTAGATCAGAGCCAGAGATTCTAAGTTCTGGCAGTGGTCCCTCCCACCCTACTCCAACTCTGCAGGGACATCGTTGCCAGGGACTGTTTGCTGAGCTGCACTGGGCCCAGCCTAGTGACCAAGTTTGCGGACTTTGGAATGGCTAGAGATATCTACAGGTGGGGGGTCTGGGGAGGTGAGGAAGGCTGCTGTTTCAAGGGAGTTTCCCAGCAGCCTCCTGTGACATTTGAATAACTCATCCCTCTCCTCCTCCCTCCTGTTGAGCCAGTTATTTCTGCAAGGGGCAAGGGGTAAGGGCTCTGCTGCAGGTCAAGTAGGTGGCCCCAGAGGCCTTCTTGGAGGGCATCCTCACATCCAAGACTCCTGGCAACACCACACCTTCCCCCTCCCCTACCTCAGGCTACCTCACAGGAGGGAAGGGGAAGCTGTGCCTGACGGGCCTTCATTCGGTTCCCCCCATTCATGATGCAGGTCTTTTGGGATGCCGCTCTGGGAGATCTCACTGGGCCGCATGCCTTACCCTAGGTGCACCAACCAGGAAGTGGTAGACTTCATAGTCAGAGGGAGATGGATGGACCCTCCCAGCAGCTGTCCAGGGCCTATGTGAGAATGAAGTGTTGCTGGGGTGGGGTGGGGGGTGGGGGTTCACCACCATGGTTGAGCATAAACTCCTCTTTCTCCCCAGGTAACATATCATGACCCAGTGTTGGCAGCACTGAACTCTGCCCTACTTTTGTCAGCATCTTGGACCATCTTCAATATTGCATTCATGTGTGCCCCATGACCTGCCTTGGTCATCTGGTCTTGGGGGTCAGGAAGAATGCCATAAACAACACTGATGCCCGACCACAGTGGCTCAGTTGGTTGGGCTTCATCCCACAAAGCAAAAGTCGCTGGTTCCATTCCCATTCAGGACACATGCCTGGATTGTGGGTTCCGTTTCAGGTCAGGGCACCCAATTGATGTTCCTCTCTCATATCAATGTTTCTCTCTCTTTCTCCCTCCCTTCCCCTCTCTCTAAAAATAAATAAATAAAATCTTAAAAAGACAAAACAACAAAACATCACTGCCCGCTGGCACACCTCCCCACCCCCTGCCCCTGACCGCCTTACCATCCTGTTACAGGACCCTGATGTGCTGAATTCGCCTCTGCTGATGGAGCGAGGGCCCATTCTGGAGGAGGAAGGGGCTTCTGGACTGGGGAGCAGGCCTTTGGAGGGCCTAAGATTCCCCACAGGCCCAGGACCTGAGGCTGGAGGGCTTGAAGAGCTGGGGAGGGAGCCTCCTTGGCTCTTGGCTGCCCTCTGGCCTCAAGCCCCCCAAATCCAGGGGGCTCCAACCTCAGAACTTTTGGAACCCCACCTATGGCTGCAGGGCCCCAAGGGGCCCCGAGGGTGACGGCACAGGCATTGATGCCAGCAATGGTCCCTCCCTGCACTCCTCCCTAGGTTTCTAGGTGGCTTGTTATTCCAGGAGCCTCTCCCCTGCCACCCCCGCCCCAGTTTTGCCGCATGCCTGGGCCTGTCTCAGGGTTGGCCTGCAGCACTGGACTTTCCATCCTGGAAACCAGACCCAGGCCTCCTGGGGAAGAGCCTGGCCACTCCCAGACTTTGAACTTTGGGACCAGAACAGAGGCCAACCCCCCTCCCTCAGGTGTGGGTGGTGAGTTGAAGTTGCCTCCTGCAGGAAGCCTCTGCTGGATAGCCCTTCCCCTGTGAGTACCCTTCATCTGGGCAGGCTGCAACCCTACAGGTGCCTCTAATAACGAGCTCTTCTCATATCATCCAGTAATCAGAGTGGACGTAAGGAATGGCTGGGAATTGAGAAAGAGAGGGCCAGGAGGGAGGAGATGAGGCCTGAGTTGCCAAAACTGGTGTCTTTGAGTTTTATTGAGAAGGAAGGTCCATTGTAGTGTGGGAGGTTAGATCAACAGATCTAGTGCTTGCAAAATAATTCATTATCTGGCCTCTCTGGAGAAGCACAGAGCCCCCTCAGTAGTGCTGGGCTGAGGAAGAAGCCCATTGTCACAGCCTACACCCCTCCCTCCATAAATTAGTGTCATCGGCTCTGGGGCCACTTGGGTTTGCGTGGGGAACAGCTTTGGTGCTGCGTTCCATAGTGTTTGGCACCTGGCCCTACAGAAACCTGTGAACCGCCCCAACCTCTGGGTTTCAGTCTCTCCCCGGCATGCATGGCGGGGACAAAAACGCAGGTCCATCTGTCAGGCCAGCGGTCTGTGTGGGGACAGGGGCATAGCCTCATCTCTCAGCCAGGCTGGCCAGGATGCCAATGAGATTGTCCAGCCCCAGCAAATAGCCGTCCTCGCGGTTGCCCTCCTCCCAGGGCCTTCGATGGTCCAGGGTCTGGCCGTCTGGCAGGGGCGTGGTTTTGCCGAAGTCGATGAGCCACACACCGGCGCGATGGCAGTGATCGTGCACGAAGAGCAGTGAGCTGCCAATCACCTGCAGAGCCCCAAAGGTCAGGCCACAGCCCTTTCCCCGAGAAAAGCGCCCCCACCCTTTTCCCCGTGTAGCCCTCACAGACCACAGAGCAGAACCTGACCCTACCCCCTCTTACCTCGTGTCTCCTAAAGAACTCAGAGACCTCCAGGGTGTCCCGAATCTGCTGCAGGCGGTTCAGATACCTCCTCTGGACAGGGGAGGGTAGGAAAGGAGGGCAAATTAACTAAACACTAATTGGGCTTCTGTTAACATTAGGGGCCACGATGCATGCTCGGCTTGGTAAATACCAGTGAAACACAGACCCTCAAGTGGCGCGCGGAACAGAAGGGAAGGAACGTAAAACAATTACAACACGATGTGATGAAATGCTACGATGGGGGTCACATAGGCGAGGCAGTATACAGGCTGGCTTGGGGCACTGCTCGGTTTCAGGCTCCCCAGTAGCTCAGGGTCTAGGACTTGGCGCTCACCAGCACTTCCGCATCCCCTTGCACAAACTCCTCAAAGACTCGAATCACCTGCTCCCGGCTTCGCGTTGTCTTGAAGTCTGTGCTGCAGGATCCGTCTGCTTTCTTAAGAAGGTGGGACAGGAAGTGTCAGGGGCCCGACCGAGGGGAGAGAATCAGTTATAGCGGCGGTACCTCCCTAGACTTTGGAAGCCTGGGACTGAGAGGCAGCCGCCAAAGGGTGCTTATTTCGGGAGGCTGGGGGCCGACTAGGAAGTTAGACACCGCTTGGTGGGGGGCTGGGGTGGAGGAAGGGCGGGGCTGTGCGAAGAGAAGCGAGCCTGGCCCACCTTTATACCCTCGATGCGGAAGCCGAGCGTGGTGCTGGAGCTGATGCCTTCTCGCCACTGCATGTAGCGCGGCTTAGTGACGGCGCGCTGCGCGTGTTCCTCCTCAGTGGGCGCCGCAGGGTCCACAGCCAGCATCTTCTTGTACATATCCTTCCTCAGCTTGGGCCGTTCTCGGGCTTTGGTCAGTTCCTCTTCCAGGTAAGTCCTAAAGAGGCGCAGACGGCGGCGGGGCCTGAGCGGACGCACACCGGGCCCGGTCGAGCGCAGCCCTGGCCCCCCGCCCGGGAGACCCTGGACAGCCCGGCAGGGCACGCGTACCTGATGCCCATTTTGCAGTCAAGTACGCAGGGCCCATCGAAGCCGTGGAGCAGGTCCTGCAACTGCAAATAGCTCTCGCCGTCGCGCTCCACCACGCCGTGGAAGGCGGGCACGCATCCGCGCAGCGAGTCGGACATCAGCCGCCCTAAGCAGTAGCGCTCCTGCTCCGAGCTGCGCTTCAGGATCAGTCCGCTGGTGCCCGCCGCCTTGAAGCTCCCTGCAGACCCGGACGCTAGTTAGCGCTGCCTAGTCCCTCCCTCCCCGAGGAACCGACCCACCCTACCCGCGCCTGCCCGTGCTCACCCGTGTGCCCAGCCAGCTGCACCCAGGCATAACGCTTCTTGAAAGGGCTCATGACCGGCAGATTCACCATGGTCCGGATCTTCTGCCAGTGGCTTTTCTGAAAGCAACACGGTCCCGGGCTCCTTGTCCAGCGTCTTGGCAATGCATAAGCCCTCCCTCCTCTGGAACAGGGACTCGACTCGACCCGCCCCGTCCCACCGCAAGCAGCTAGGGCCTGATGATTCATTCATTTGCTCACTCAGGAAAGTTTACTGAGCGCCTGTGTGGTGGACACTGAGATGCACAAGGTGGTGACAGATATCCAGCTTCTCAAATGTGCCCTGGACTTAGCGTCAGAAGGCTCAGAAACTGTGTGGGCCGGTTACTAAACTGCTCTGTCGAGGTTTTAGAATTTTTGTGAGCGTGAGAATCACCTGATGGCCACCCTTGTTAAAAATGCAGATTCTTGGGTTTACCACAGGGAAATTCTGAGTAGGTCTGGGGTAGGACCAAAAATTTGCATTTCTACCGATGCCTCAGGATATTTTGGGGCCTGAGAAACAAATTTCTGTGCATCAGTTTCTTCATCTGTAAAATGGGGAAATAGCCTCTTTCACTGGATTGTTGTAATAAATGAGGCTTGAATGTGTGACAGACTCTCTCTCCCCCAACCTCATTTCTTGGCATGAAACAGAAGCTGGACAAATCTGGATTGTTGATTCATTCACTTTGGGACCATAGGTTCCTCTCATGTAGAGAGACAGACAGTCACATAAAAAAAACCTTTACCAAGGTCCAGGGAAGGGGGGCCAGGTGCCTGGCAGGGTCTGAAGAAGGAATGACTTGGGTTTCCCAAAATTGTCTATCCCTGGATGCCATGTCATTCCTCACGAGATGGCAAGACCCAGAGCACTGTTGGTCCTAATGTGGACCCAGAAACCTGAGCTTTGAAAATGGGAGGCACAGCTGAGGACCTTCATTTTAGATCAAACTGAGAGGGAAATGTAGATTTTGATGTGCTTGCTGCCTCATGACCATTTCTTCCGGCCTCCACTCAATCCTGAGAACATCTCATATTCTGGACCTTTCTTCTTCCCACCCAAAAGCTATCATTCCTATGTCGACAGGTTTGTAGTGCACAGGTTTGCTCACCCAGACTGTGTTTGCTGTCTCCGCTCAGGGGTGCCTGCTTTTAGAAGAGTTACACATATGTGCCCCTACAGGGCCGGAACCCAGGAATCCAGCCTCCCTGACCGGAGGGAATTCCAAGAAGGGGAGGGAGAACTGGGGTAGTGGCTTAAGCAGCGTAAGGCTGTTGACCGTTAAGCCCTTTCCTATGTGGATCAAATGGGAGTTAATGAAATGGGAGTTAGTGACTGAGCACCGGGTGGAGAGTCAGGAGTTGGTTCCAGTCCTGGCTCTGTCACTTTCTAGGCAAGTGAGTCCAAGCAAGAATTTCATCTGTGTAGGCCTGTTTCCTCTGGGAAGGCAGAGCTACTGCCATAACACAAGCCACCATTTACTGACCGCCTACTGCATGCCAGGCACTTTTCAGCCTCCACGAGGCAGCAGTGCTCCTGCTTTCCTGCCGCAGACCCTATATGGTATGCTGGGGTGTGATCACGTGCCCAATCTCCAGGGATCTAGGGGTGTAGCCAGAAGCAGCCCACACTTTTAAAACTCCTTTCTTACTCTTTAAATACATACAAGGCTTGCATCATGCTGCAGAAACCCAAGTTTTATTATAAAACTCTCCCACCTCCAAAACTTCAAATAAAATTCTGGGAAGATGTATGTGCCATGTGTATTCAGCAGCACCACCCTATACCCTCTTCTCCCACTCTCCGTTTGAGAATGATGATAATGAAGCACACAGACAGTAAGTGCAGGAGGAGGTGGCGTTATTGCCATTTTACACAAAGAAATCAAGGCTCAGGGGAGTTAGCATGCCCTCACTTCCTGCCTCCAGCCTCCCAGTCTCTGGTTTAAGCAATCTACCAGCCCAGCCGCCTCTCTCTGTTTCAATTGCCCCAGCAGATTTCAGAGTCCAGGCTACCATCCTGATTCCCTTTGGGGGTCCAAAGGGGACCCCCACCCCCACATGAGAAAGAGCTCTTGACCAGGTGAAGCAATATGCGGCCACAAAGTGGTGTGTTTTGATTGTTCGGAAACACTGAGATCTGCCCGGGGACCCACCCTCTGTTGGCTTGACACCTTTGCCTTCATCCAAAGGAATGGGTTTAATGGTGGGGCTTCAGGCAGCTTCAGGTGCCTACTGGCAGAAAGCGAGAGAGAGTGGGGCCAGAATGGAGTTAATCAGAGGGTACATCTATTACTGTAGCCACCCCGGTGGAAGAGGGGACCAGCTTTGGGTCAAGTGAGATGAGAGAACTGCATCATTCTTTCTTCTGGGATTGTGTGGGAGTAGTGAGTGGGGATGGAAGGTAGAAGGTGGATCTGGTAGAGGAGGGTTTGGCACTGGCAGACCTGGACTACTGCCACTTGATTGATGAGTGATAACACAGCATCAACTTGCTTCTAAGAATGATGGAAGCTGGGGTCCTCACCTACCCTCCCCACCCCAGTTTTGAGAGGATCCCGTCAGCTGGGAGCAGCAAAGACTAAGGCTGGTTCCAGCCACGCAGGCTACAACGAGCGATCATACCCATCTGAGCCACCCCCGCCACCTCCTGAGGTCGGTGTGACAGGAGTTAGCAGCCCCACCAGTGATGGGTATGGTCAAACGTGGAAGGAGTTGAAGCGAGTGCCAAGGAGCTCACTGCCGCCTTCCACCCTGGGGAGCTACCTCCCCTAGAGGACATGATGCACATAAAGAGGCATATCTCCAAAAAGGCTCCTGGAGAAACATTCTTTGGTGAGTGGGCGATGATTTGGGCACATGAACAACAGCAGGGAAGGTAATTTTTGAGCAGGTAAGGCTTTTATTGTATGCATATCAGAAACCAGAATTATTGTGTTACAAGGTGAGATCTACCTGACAAGAGGGACAAAAGCCCTGTTCTCTGGCCTCGGCTATGCCCCACAGAGATCTGGGAAACCAACTCGCGGCCAGAGGCTACCAGAGCATCTTGGAGCAAAAAGCCCAAGAGAGCTGACCCTGGTGTCTTTAATGAAGTCACAGGAGGACCCTCTGATAAGTCCTCATGCCCGAGGCTGGACAAGGAACATTACCCGCTGGACAGAGCTTGGCTAGACACTAGCCTCTGACCCTCCTTTATTTAAGCTCCACTTGAAGCCCTGAGGACTCCTGCTTCTTCTATCACACCACATACTCAGGGTATCTTCTGCCAGAATGGACCCTTTACTCTGCCTTTGGTACTGACCCCCATGCTTACTGGCTCCCACTCCCTGCCTCCAGCCATCCAATCACTGGCTGAAGCTCTCTACCAGCCCCACCCCCTCCCCATGTTCCCATTGCCCTATCAAACTAGCACTCCCTGTGGTGGTGGTGGTGGTGAAAGCAATCAGTTTAAATTTATAAAATCATTTGCACTAAGGTATAAGTGACCCACGACTTCACCCTCCCAGGGGCTTTTACTCTTTAAAAAGGAAGTCAGTTAACCTAAATTCTGCTCTATAATTAGTGAAAAGTGAAGTGTGGGAGTTCTGGGTCCAGGACAGGATGGCATCCAGGTCTCCTTGCCCATCCTGGAGCACTGAGAGAAGAGAACCAAATGAACAGGAGCCAAACACCCTCTCTTCTGCTACAGCAACACTCCAGCATTGTTTCAAGGGGTAGGCAAGGCCTAAGAACACAGCCATGCCTGCTGCCCTTGGGGAAAGCGCCCCATCCCAGCTTATGCCCCTTGGGTATCCCTGCCCATGACTTTTCCCTGTACTATAAAGGAAAGGCCCAGGGAGGGAGGCGGGCTGTGCAGCCCCAACTGCCCTGTGGGGAGCCCAGCTTTGCCCTCCGGGCAGGCCCTTCGGGGCTCCTAGGAGAAGGAAAAGGACGTATGTGCTAGGCAGAGGCAAGGTAGAGCCTTCCCAGGCTCCCTTCTGCTCTGGCTATTCCCGTTATCTGCGCAGGTCCGAGTGCACGGGCCTGGCGACCTGGGCGCTCCCTGGCGCCGCCCCAGTACCCTTCTCTCAGGTGCATCCTTAACGGTCGGCCAGCCCGTGGGCGCTGCTTCCTGCCGGGGGAAGCCCTAAAGGCAGCCTGGGCGGGCGCACTGTGCCGCTCCCGGACCGGCCGAGAGGCAAAGTCCGCGCCAGGCCCTTCCACGAGGACGCAGGTGGCCTCTGTCAACAGCTTCTGGCTTATCGGCCGCCGCCGTGGCTGTTTGCCTTCGGGGAGGCCCCGGCGGGCTGGGGGTTGGGAAGGCCTGTGAGGCGCAGCCTTGGAGCTGGAAGGGCCTTCAAGCAGCCATCTGCTCCAGCTCCTGGCCGTGCCGGAGACTGCAAGGCCCAGGGTGGGAAAGGCCGGCGAAAGACGCCCAGGGCACAGCTGCGACTGGTCCCTGGAGTGTTGACCCTAGCCGGGCTGCCTACCTTGCACACAGCCTTGGGCCGCGGGACCTCCTCCGCCCACGGGCTTGAAAGGGGAGCGGGGGACTGATTGGGGGAGGCTGCCCTCGTGGCGCCTCGCCTCCTGCGCCCGCCTCTCAGCTGTCAGAGATTTGAGCGGGGGAGCCGTGGACCCAGAACTACTGCTCCGGATTTTCCGAGGAGGCAGAGAGGGAGGAGTCCTCTCGCTGCCCCACATTCCACTTCCTTGGAAACCCATAGGCGGCACCCGCCTCACTACACGGGCCAGGGTTGCACGGGGAACGCTCCTGGGTCAGGGGCACCCTTACTCCGCGGAGAGGCGAGAGGGACTCCCGCACCCTACACCTGGAGGTCGGGCGTGTTCCTAGTCTGTGCGACTTTTTTCTTTTTCCTCTTGTGTCACAAACCATGCCGTCCTCTGGGTAATGTAAGTCAAGTCTCAGGGGGTAACTGAGACAGGTCCACTGCAAGGCGTTCAGTGTCTCCCCCGCTTTGTCCAACCGCAGCGTGCGGCGGAGCCTCGGCTCAGCAGGCCCGGGCCGCGCCCCAGGGCTCTCCCTGCAGCTCCCAGGCAACCGCGGCGCGCGTCTGCGGTTCTCACCGCCCTTCTGGGAAGGCCAGGAGCCACCAGAGCCTGCGGGGCGCCCTTCGTCTCTCCCTCAGCTCTAGGGACACTTGCATAACGTGGATCTATAGCAACTCCTTCCTACTGGTCAGGAGGAGTTAGGGAAAGTATTCGGCCTTGGTTTAAACAAGGGGCTCAGGACGGCCATCCCGGGCGCGGCACAGCCCTGAGGGGCAGGCACGGGTAAGGACTTCAGGGAACCCTGCCCTGGATTATTCGAGGGTCGAATCCCCAGGCCTCTGACACCAGAGGCGTAGACTAATAGGTTGATCACGCCCCTTCAGCCTCAGTTTACCTTCCCCGGCCACAATTAGGAGCAGTAAACCGGGGAGAGCCGGGGTCTCCTCCCCGCCCGAGCTCCCAGTCCCGCGCCCCTCCCTTCCCCACGTCCACGCCTCGTGCGGGCGCGGGGAGCAGGCGGCGGCGGCGGCGGCTCCCGAGCAGAGTCTGGAGCGCCGCTCCACTCCCACTCAGGAGAGGGAAACCGTGGCAACGGCGGGGGTGGGGCCGCGGCGCGGGAGAGGGGGCGGCAAGATTGGGAGACTCGTTTGCCCCGCTTTCCCCGAGAGTTCTCGGGGCAAGGCCAACCCCCTCCGATCCCTCAGGCGCCACCTCGCAGCCGGCAGGTCACGAATTCCCGCTCCCCACCCCAGCCGGTCCCCGTGACTTGTCGCAGACTCCTCCTCGCTCGCCTTCTTAGACGCCCCTGGGCCCGGGTCGCGACCCTCCTGTGGAACCAGGGTGAAAACTGCCAAGGCAAGAGACCCGCCCGGCGCCTCCCTCCGACCCCTAAGCCCCCTGGACAGTGAGACCCTCGGCGAAGGGAACTTAGGGCAGGAGTCGGACCTCAGAGAGCTAGGAGCTGGGTCCCCAGAGAGCAGCCCCCGCGCCCGGGGCTGGCTCCGCCCTCGCGGCCCGTACCTGACCCACGACTTCGCCGGCTTCCAGCTGCACGTTGCCGCGACTCCGGCTCTCGCTGTCGCTCAGCAGATCGTCCTCCGAGTCCTCGGGCAGCGAAGAGGAGCCAGTAGAGGAGAGCGACGAGGTGGAGAGGCGGCGCGGCTGCTGCAGGTGCGACGAGCCCACGGCCGGGAGCCAGCCACCCTCCGGCTCCGGCGGCCCGGGACTGGCCGGGGGGACGTCCGGCTCTTCGGCTGTCACAGTCAGCTGCGGGATCACCGGGGCAGGGGGAGCCCGCTGAAGCCCGTTGGGGACCTGTCCCCCACGCCGCTTGGCCCCACGGGCCCGGGGCTCCCCTGCGGCGGCGGCTGCAGCGACAGCGGCGCAGCGCGCCTCGAAGAGCAGGCGCAGCTCCCCGACACTCCGGCGCGGGGCCCGCTCCAGCCCGGGGCTGCAGGGCCCTGCGCCTCCCGGCCGCGCCATGCCCGTCGGGCCCCCGGGCAGGGTCATTTCCCGGCACAGGAGCCGCAGCGGAGCCCACCAGCCTGCGACGCGGTGGGGACTGGAGGCGCTCGGCGCCCCCGGCTCGAGACTGCCCCGAGGCGGAGCCTGCACCACCGCCCGCCTGGGCCCCGCCTCGGCCGCGCCCCCCGCCCACTTCTTTCACTTTCAGAGAAAGCGCGGGCCTCCCAGGGCCCTTGCCGGGCGGGGAAGGCTCCCAGTGACTGCTCCTGGTGCTGGGGAAGCCTAGAGGTCCTGGACAAAAAATCAGAGCCTGGCCCTCGCAGCCTCTCTGTGCCCACCCTCGAGGAGACGGGAGGGGCCGCTGCACCTCCGGGTCCTACTGCCTACCCAGGCTTCAGGCTTCGGGTTTCGGAGGATTCCTCCCAGCGGCTCCAAGGTCCCTGACCCCGCAGGGGAGGAGCTAGTCCTTCTGTTGCTCTCCCACCCAGTCCCTAGGGTTCCTTTCCGCGTTCCACCCATCCTGGTCTCCGGGGCTTCTCTCTGCCCGGCGATCCTTCAGCACAAAGTTCAAGGCCATTGGCTTCCCAAAGAAACCTTACGCCAGCGCGTGCGCCCCAGTGGGGACACTGTCGCAGGAACAGCTGAGACTTCTTCCCCTCAAAACCCCTACTTCCCCGCGGGCGGAACGAGGCCAGGGGGCGGGGCCTGGAGGCCTCCACGTGTCCAGGCGGAGTCCTGGGCAGCATACCTGGCGGCTGGCTGGTGGGGGCTGAGTCCCCCTTCTCCTTTTCCTTTTGTAGTCTGTGGCTTGGAGTCTGCTGTGTGGCTGTGGGCAAGTAATTTCATCTCCTTGAAATGCTGATTCTCCTCCGCAAGGTTGTTGTCCACCTCACAGGACTGCTGTGAGAATAAAACAAAATGAAAGATGTGAAATCTCTAAAATGATAGAATAGTTTTAGCGTGGGTGGTAGAAATAGCTAATCTCAGGTTCACCACACTCTCATTGTGATTAGGAAAATCTCACCCGACCCACAGTGTTGGCGCTGTGAAATTGGGAAGAGACTGCCGATATTGGTGAAATGTTTCATGTACTGCAATGTGCTTATAGTGGCATCACTGTGGTGGGTCTTTGGGCCCCTCACATGTTAGTGGTCAGCTGAACTGCAAGGCTGCTTTGAGTAGAATTCAGTATTTCACGGCATGTCCCGTCTTCTCTCAAATGCCACAAATGAGGATCCCTTATCAGGTGCATGATGCCTAGAGATTGTTGGGGGCCTTGTGGGGAGAGTATCCCAGAAGGATTATCTCTGAGGCTGATGGCCCAAAGAAGGAGCTCTTCTTTTCTTATTTCTCTTAGCCAGGATTCAAGGAGGACCCTGGAGGAGAGAAAAGGATGGTTCGGAGAGAGAACTGAAACCTTCAGCAAAGAATAAAGAAGAAGATCCTGGGGGAAACTGAAGAAAGAGTGGGAGGGGAAGGGAGGAGGGGAAACTGAAGACATGCAGTAAGAGAAAGGAGGAAATACAGGGGTTTGAATATTGAGTCCTCTGTGGAGAGCTTGGGAAGTCACATGGCTACCTCCTCTGAGGCACAGAGATCTGGAGGAGCCTAGGTGCCTGGGTGTGTAGGCGGGGTGGGTGGGTGGGGGCGGTGGTGGGTATTCTAGAGCTTGAAGACCCAGGAACACCCATGTCTCCTGTACTCAATTCTCTTTGTCCTTTGGGGCTACCCAGGCCAGAAAGGTATTGCCCTCAGAAGAGGACTGGGGACAAACCCCCATGGGGAGAGTCAGAAAGAACATGGCCAGTGCATGTGAATGGGCCATCTGTTGTTTTGGGGAGACTTGAAGTCCTCTCCAGAGAGAACAGAGCCTCTATGGTGTGTGTGTGTGTGTGTGTGCGCGTGCACGCACGTGCACATGTGTGTTGCGAGGGGGCAGAAGAGAGGGGCAGGAAATAAATGTTCCTTTAGACCAGGTGATAAAGGGTCTCATTCTAGTCAACAATTCCCAGACACACTCTGTAGGGCTTGGTATCCTGCAAGTGACTTTCTGACTTCAAGATTCCAATATTCTGTGACAATACCTGTGATTCATTCAGTCACTCACAGAGCAAACAAACTTCCATTAAGCAGCTGTTATGAACCAGGCACTGTACTAGGTAAAAGAAATACAGGAATGAGTACTTCTTATGAGGACCCCCTCCTTACTGGGAGTGGTGGTATATCATTCTACATTGTCTTCTGAAGCAAAGAATCAGAAAGGACCCAACCAGAAAACAAGCCCCAAGATGCCAAATGGCTGCATTTACTGTTTCCAAGGGGCTGTCAGTGAGAACTTGGTCTTTCAGCTGCATCATGCAAACAGTTCCCCATCCCTGGTCAATCAGATGCCCTTCTCTGCCAAGAGCATACTAGAGAGGGTGCTGGACGGTTGGCCAGAGCCAGGGACCAATAGAAACTTGAGGATAAGGAAGAATTGGAGGTCTTTCTCTTATGGCTGCCTTCATCTGACAACCTCAGACCCTTTGCCTCTGGGTTTCTCCTCCCAGACATGCCATCCATTTCTCGCTCCTTCTCTGACCCCATAATTGATAGACTCCATGAAAATATTCTAGAATTAGGTGCAAGGATAGTTTAGCAGGGCTGGAGATCTAGCTGCCTTCACTCACCCTCCACCATCTGAATTACTCTGGTCCAAAATGAACACGTGTCGCCATGCCTGTGTATGCACAACACGATCGTTTCTCTCTTGACACATTTCGTAAACAAGGTCTTCCATCCTTTCCAGGAGCCCGTGTTCCTGTGGTCTCCTCCCTCCTGTCTCTTTTCAGAACTCAGAACTCTCAGGATCTCTCCTAGCGGCCAAGTGGAGAGAGCATCTGCGGTCAGGGATGTGGCCAATGATGTCGGTCAAGGCAACTGCTCTAAAGCCCCGAGTGCAGTCGCTTTGTCTCTCATGCTCCCCATCTTGTAACCGCGGGGGGTGGGCACAGCCCCTAATTCCATTTGTGATGTTTCTGCCTGCCAGCTTGACCTCCATTCAAGGTGCGCAGTGACTGAGTCCACAGAACATGCGGTCAGCTGCGGGGGTGCCATGCGACTTGCGCGACTGAAAAGCTGAGGCCTCTGCTACGAACGCTGGGATGTCGCCGGCACTCGCGCCCAGTCCGGGTCGCCCGCCGCTTCCATTTGTAGGAGCCGTGTGTCTCGTGGCCTGGGGTCAAACCCTAAGGACGCGAAGCCTGGCCTTCAACGGCAGGCAGTCTCCTCGGGTCTCCTAGCGCGCGCTGCCGTCTGGGGGCAAGGTGGGAGGGAGGAGGTACGGTCAAATGCCTCAGAACGCGGCGCCTGCTGCTGGACATCCACTTGCGCTCCCCACAAACCCCTGCCCTCTTCCCTCCACCGCGTTTATTGGGCGTTAACTAAGTGCCAGGCAGCGCTGGGTGCTGGGCTTACGGAGTGGCAATACAAGTAGCTTCCAGGCTAGGGGTGGAGACTCAATAAGAGTACAGAGTGGGGAGCGCCACGCTAGGAAAAACCAGCGGGAGGTGCTTCCAAACCCTAGCGGTAGGGGAAGATCAGGGAAGGCTTCCTGGAGGAGGTGACCTTTCAGCTGAGCACAGAAGAGTGAGGCATTCTCCAGGGAAAAATCAATGGAGATAGACCAGTGCATTCCAGGTGGGGAGAATGTGCGTGTGCCCGCAAGATGTGGCATCCACCCACGATTAGCAAGGCAGGGCCAGACAGCTTTAAAGAGAACAAATTTTTAAGAATCTGGTATTGGAGTATTTAAGATCTTGCTTCCAGAGATTATCATCAGTTTTGGCTCAAATGAACCCATAAACTTTTTTTTTTTTTTTAAATAAGAATTTGGTATTTTGAAGAAGGTCTTTAGGTAGTCATCATGGGAAGGATCAGAACTTGGTTGGACTTCTTTACACTTATTCCCCAGTTTGGTGTCATTTTTGTGTTTTAATTACTCTTGGTGTTGGGGAGGAGGTTGGGCCTCAATCGCTCGGAGCCTGCTGGGACAGTGAGCCTGCTGGAAGGTGCAGTCTTCAGAGCCATTGAACGTGAGAGCAGGACGACGTTTTAAGACCCGCCATCTGGCCACCTGTAAAGAGGGTGTGTGTTGAGGGCTGGAGGGCAGCTCTCCTTCGCTGGACTGTTCCCCAGATCAGCCGAAGCGCTGACCGCCCGCCAGTGCCCACCGGTGGGAACTTCAGCCTGAAGGAGTTTCTCGCCTCCCTTCCCTGCACCAAGGTGGGGGCTGCCAGGAGTCTCAGGGCCTTGCCCTTCAGCTTCAGGCCTGGCCTTCTGCCAAACCCCCACGCTGGGGGTGTCCTGTGGCTTCAGTCCCCTTCTTCGCCTGGCAGTTCTCTCCTTCCATACTGAGGCCTGCGCTAGCCCCCAACCTGCAATCTCTCTGCCCAGGCCCAGCAGCCACCACTCTCACTAACAACAGTATTTATTGAGCCCCTATGGGGAAAGGAACATTTAATCTTTATCACAATTCTGATAGGTCTTAAATTAAAGATAGGAACACTTGTGGCCTAGAGGAGTTAAAGGTAGTAAGTGGCAGACCTGTGATATGAACCCTGCGCTCACCTGCCTTATGGCTCTTGCTCTCTCTTGGGTCCCCAGCTCTGGTTGGAAGCCCCAGATGTGCCTTTGCAGTGGCTAAGCACCTCAGCAGGACCAAGACACTCTACCTCCAGCTTCTGCTCAGCCTGCACTGGGGCTGGCCTGGGGAACTTTACAGAGAAGGCAGGTTGCTGCTCAGGAAGTCATTCATGCAAAGGATCTGAGCTGGGGGTCAGTGGCCTCCCTGCTCCAGAGAGTTGCTGGACACTGCCACTCAGGATTACCCAAGGAATCCTCAACTCCAGAAGATGAAGTTGACCAACCCAGCCCCCCCCCCCCCCCCCGCCCGTCCCCTCTGCATCCCTCTGCCTGATCTGCACTGGTCAGCTCCCTTGTGGTCCCTCCCTCTTCCTGCTTCTCCAACAGGAGGGAGACAAATGGACTAGGCTGTCCTCTGCTCAAAGGCTTCTCTCTAGAGCCCAGGGAATCCACTCCTCTCAACAGTCAGGTACAGGAGTGGTAGGGAGTTGGAGAAAACCTCATTGAATGTAGTGGCAGGGTGAACCCGTGACCCAGCTCTCCCCACACTAGAGGCGGGCTTTGGACTGGACTCCTACCATTGTGTGATGGTCACCTACCACCCTTTCATTTCCAAAGGGGAGGACTTGCTTCCTAGCTAGAACCAGGTAAGAGCCGAGGCAGCCTCAGGCAGTGGATGTGTAGAACCCTTGCAGGTCTCCTTAGCTTGGGGGCAGGAGGGAAGCTTAGCTATAGTTCCTCCAGGGCCAGATAGACACTTAAGTTTCCCCTTCCTAGGTAAACATGATAGTGAAGGAACTGCTCCTAAAGCAACTGAAAGTTTAAAGGACCAGATGCTCACTAGGGTTAGGCTGTGTATGCGCCCTACCTAGTTCTGTTACAGCTCGGTGGTATCTGCCAAAGTAGGAAGTGAGGCCAAGTGAAGGTCGCCCTGGCTCTACACAACGGCCATACCAGAGGGACTTCTGGGGAACCAGGCTGCTGAGGAGCTGAAAGTATTTTTTGGGTACGTAGTGCTAAGAGAAAGAGAAACAAAGCAAAAGAGAGGCTCTCTTGGACTTTCAAAACATTGACTTTGAGAGTTGCCACTCAGGAGGCAATCCTTGGACTAAATCCAATCCTCTTGTTAAAAACAGGGCATAAAATTTATTTACAAATATCTGTACAGTTTGAGTGACAGGTCAGGATTTCACAACAGAAACAAAGAAAACAAAGCATTCTTTTTCAAGGGAAGTTGCAGGCGTAGACTTTCCCTGCACCTGTCAGAAGCAAGACAGACAAACAAACCTATACATCATGAGCTAGGCATATGGACACTGGCCTTTTTGCTTCTTGTAAGGAAGTGAAAATGTATAAAACAGCCTTAGGTACTGCACCCTTCAACACTGAAACCACAATGTGGTGGGAGGTGGTATATGGAGTAGGGGGCCTCTGCAGCAGTTTCCCAGCACAAGAAATACTGTGAACCACCAAGAAGCCCAGCTGATCCTATAGTTTCATGTCTTATGCCTGGTCAAGCTCTCAGTTCAGAGGCCCTGCCTCAGCTGAGACTGGAGCCAAGTCCTCAGTCTTGATTCCAATCACCAAGCGGGCTACTCAGGTGATGAGTTAACTTTCAGTCTTCTTTGGTTGGCTTTTCTCCCTGTTATTTTGGCATCTCAGAACGAAAGTTTCAGCAGCTGCATATGGGGAGGTAATGGTGAAGTGGCTACAGTGTGATGCAGTTTTAATAAAAATTTTATTACACAGCCATAATGTAATCGACACTTCTCCAAATCCAAATGATATTAAATACAGATCTATATGGTCAATCAGAATGACTCCAGCAAATTATATGGATTCTATAATTTCATGTCTTTTAAAACCAGAAAGAGAAGAAAAAAACAAGTTCGTCATGATAGGGGAGGTCCCAGCAGCCTCCGGGACTCTGCCAGAGTCCAGGCAATGTTTAACAGTCTGTGATTCCACATTTACACAATAGTCTATAAAGGGTTCCGGTCAATGGACTATTCAAGTATGTATGATTTTAATGAGTCCATCACCACTCCTCTGCCCAAATGCGCTGTCACAGCTACCACATAGCTGTGTTACAGTCATATTTATCAATTTTACAATCACAATACTTTTAAAAAACCATCCATTACTGTTCTTAAAATAAAAAAGTGTAAACTAAGTTAAAGCAACGCTGAGGCTCTACTAAACCCAGAAGAGTTAGCCAAGTTCATTTTTGTGTTTAAATACAACCTAACTCCATGATTTCCCATCACCCCACTTCCTTACAGAAAAGTAAGAAAGAAGTACAAAGCTGAGCTTCTAGATTCCTCTCCCTCTTGTGGAAATCAGCAGCTCTCAGCTGTTTCTTTAGCTTAGTTCTTGGTATATATAGTCAGCTGTACTTTGTTCTGAAAAGATTTGTTAAATGCCACTTTTATTTACACTTGGAGCTTTACACCTGAGAATGATTATCAAGCAGTCAGCTTATCTCTTTTCAAACATTTCATAAAGACATACACACTTCTTTGCTGGCTCCACCCTAGCTGCACAACAATATATATGCTTACCATATATATATGTATACACACACAAAACTGCACATGCTTGTAACATTTGCAACCTAAATCTTTTTGTGTTCGTTCTCTCCACATCATGTTGAATACTTTCTCTTAAGAACAAAATATTATTCTTACTGAAACAGCAAAACAGAATCACTAGAAAGAGACAAGTACATGGGGTGGGAAAAAGATTCCTTCTACAAGAAGCTGTACCCATGGGATAAGCAAGACTCCTGCACTGCCCTCCCCGGAACTTGGCTGCGGGCTTCCCTCCCGCCTGCCAGGACACAGCCTACAGGGAAGGGGCCAAACTGGGGAGTTTTCTCCGAGGTCAGGAGGTGATGAGGAAGAGGAGGTAGGGAAGAGGAAGTTACACAGCTACAGCAGTCAGGCCTGTTTAGTAAGAAGAATCACATTTAATGAGTTTCTTTCTTGCAGTTTCAGATGCTCAAGTACAGCTGAAAAAAATCTGAAACAGCTATAGACCCATGACAGACTGATACAAAGAGTACTGCATTTAAAAAAAAGGATAAAAAACCCACACTTACTTACAGACATACACACATACACACTCACTCTCTCTCTCTCTCAAATAGACCCCCCTCCCTCCCCACAAATGTACACTTTTTGGAAACTAAATTGGTTTTGAAAACCCCTCTTCTGCAGAGATGGGAAGAAGAGAAAGATGAAGAGCGAGGACGGAGGACTGCAGGTGCTCAAACCCACTCCCTCCACAAGGGCCGGGTGCCACATGTTCACTGTCTGGGTCCACGGCAATCCAGAGGAGACGGCCCAGTGCTGCTGCTATCGCCACCAGGGGTTCCAGCAGGAATCCCAGCTCCATGGTAATACTGAGGGCGTGCAGAGTGGCCAATGAACTGTGCCAGTTTAAAAAAAAAAAAAAAAAAAAAAAAAAAGGCAAACACAAATCTAAAGACATGGATAAAGCCGAAGAGAGCCCAGATCCACACTGCATGGGGCCTGGGTGGGAGGGGGTATTGATGGGAGATGGTGCAGACAAGGGAGGTCTATACAGTAAATGGTTTATATTACAGATGACTGGCAGTTTAGAGTCTCTTCCCAGTTTCTACTGCTGCTCCAGCCCAAACAGGGCAAATCAAAGGAAAAGAGGATGGTGGGACACTGATGGGCATGCAGGGTCAGAAGCAGCAGGCTGGGCGCGCTCAGATAAGCCCCCGTCGTTTTTTGTAGTCTTCCAAGTTCAGAGATCTCCTTGGAGCCCCATCCTTGGCTGGTGGAGCCTTGGAGGTGATGGCCAAAGCCTTTGACTCTGTGGGAAAGAAGAGCAAATTGGCAGCTAAGGAACCTACAAAATGCTTTTAGTATTGTGCTTCACTCCTTCAGGGAGCCCTCCTAACTGTCCCTATTCCCTCTCAAACCATACTTGCAGCCCCTATAAATACTGATGAGCAGAAACACCCATTTCTTCCGTAAAACAGGCCACCATGCAGGCTGAGAGGGCCATGGAGCTCTCTGATCCTTGGCCGTCACCACTCCCCATCCTCACCTACCTGAGCTGGGAACTTGTAAATCAATCTTCACATCAAAATCATGTACTTTGAACAAATCTTCTGAGAGGTCACTGGCTGACTTAGAATTCAAATCTTTATCCTTTCCCTGACCCTGTAATGTGAAGACAAACAGTAATTATAAAAACATAAACGTAAGCGGACTTAAAGTAGCAGCAGCCACTAATGTTAAAAAGCTCTTGCTTAAGTTCACTAGATCTTCCTACTACGGCCCTTTCCTGACTCCTTTCCTCAGAGCACAGGAAGTCACAGACAGAGAAGTTTCTTTTCTGAAGCCTAAAAACAAAGAGCGGGCAGGCCCATGTCTGTGGTGTGAGGGTAGAAAGGGGAGGTTTAAAACAGGCCAACCTTCTGACCTAAGATTTCAGAAATTCCTGAGACAGTTTGGGCTCCACAGGAAAAGACCTAACTTAGGCACAAAAGTACTTCTGGATGGGCAGTTCCTCTCGGTTTAACATTTTAGTTTCAAAGAGCTTTCACTTTTTTAACTGTCTGATCCGTACATGTCATCTGCTCTTCCTAATTGTCCTGTGAGGTGGGTAGGGTATACAATAATATACCCATTTCACATAAGAGAAAATGTGGGTCAGGGGACTAGATATTAGTTGCCTAATGCTGCAGTAAAGGCCTTAATTAAGTAGTAGTGTTGGGTTTAGAATTTAGGTCATCTCACCAATCTTCGATAGCATTTTACCACATTTGTACGTAACTGGTATGGAGAAGGAATGGCCAGCGGGAATCCATGTTCCTCCAGGTGGGAAAAATCAAGCCCAAACTAGGCAAGGTGCTTGCTCTGGAGTCCAGGCCAGCAGCCCAGCTCTGCAGGCCGCAGGGCAGGGCAGGGCAGGGCAGGGCTGCACTTACCTTGCTCATTTCTTTTGGAGCATCTGGTAACACTCCAGAACCGTATTTTGCATTCAGCTGGGCCAAGATGGCAGCCTGAACAGCTGGGTCTCTGGACTAAGAGAGAAAATAAGTTATTTTAGAGACTGTTCGACACCAAGCACAGTCCTACTGTGAATCTTTCCCACCTACCACCACTAACATACAAGCACCACGGGGTCCCCATCAGCAACTCAGTGGGGTTTTCTTCAAGGCAGCAAAAAGAGGCAATTAACAGCATTGAAGCCAAGCCCTGCCTAGTCAGGCCTAGGTAGGTGACCCAGCCTACACATTTCTTTCTTTCTTTTTTTTAAATGTAAGATTTATCATCTTAACCATTTTTATTTTAATATTTATTTTTAGAGAGAGGAGAAGGGAGGGAGAAAAAGAGGGAGAGACACGTTGATGTGTGAGAGAAACATCAATCAGTTGCCTCTCATGCGCCCCTAACTGGGAACCTGGCCTGTTATCCAGGCATGTGCCCTGACTAGGAATCGAACCGGAGACCTTTTGATTTGCAGGCCAGAGCTCAATCCACTGAGCCACACCAGCCAGGGCTCAGCCTATACATTTCTAATGTCTGTGGCACCGGGTGTTTAGTCCATAGGTTTCTGTAAATCCATGCCACATTCTTACCACCTGGATGTCCTACAGCAAGATAAAAAAGGAAGCATCCAGACCCAAGAGTTTGAGGCAAGCAAATCCCACTAAGACAACATTATTTTTAACTTCTTCATTAATCTCCTAATGGAATTCACTTTATGTCCCAGAATCTAGGTCCTGACTAAAACGTCCTCTTTAAGCACTCACATTGGAAACGATGGTAGGTTTGCACTGCCGCCTGGTAAAGGGATCCATCTGTTGGTTTTTCATGTTGTGACTTTCAGCCTGAGACAGAGAGCATGCATTACAGAACTGTACCTCCTTCCCCCTCCTCTCATCATAAGCTTACATATAAATATAACAGTCTTTGCAAGGTCCTGAAAAAAGTCAAAGCTGTTTATCATTCTTTTCTCTTCAAGAGCACCAGAGCAGATATGGGGGCAACCACCTAAGGAACAAAACTGGAAATGGATAAAAACAAATACCTGTGGAGCAGAACCTAAGGATGGGGATGAATAAGACAGGGCAGAAGACTGCTGATTTCAGTATAAATTAATAAATTATATTGGTGTATTTGTATATACAGAGAGAGTATGCATATGTTCAGTGAATATGTTATTTCAATAATTTAAAAAATACACTCAGGCAAGGTATAGAGAGGATTTCATATAATTTTATTAATTAAAGTTATTTTCAGTGATCCAGATAAAGTTATCTTACTCACCACAAGGGCCTTCTCAGACTCCACGATGTTCCATTCCCGGTTCCGCTGGTTGATGTAACTAGGGAGTAAGCAAGGGGAACGGGTCAGTGGGCTGGAAAGGAGGGAGGGAACCACTGAGCCCTGACCTCAGAGTTATGTGGAGCCAGGGTAGCACAGAACGTGCATGGCCACGGATTTGCCTGATACCTGTGGCGAGGTATGAGGGCTAAGGATAGGAGCCCAGTGAAAACAGGCTCTGTAACATACCTGATAGCAGATATGTTCTTGGTTCGCTGGCGGTCCAGGGCCTCTGCCCGCTCCTCCAGCTCATTCAGCTGGTCTTGGATTTGTTTGGCCTTGTCCTGATCCCCCAGGTCCTCAGCCATGGCCTGCATAGAGAGAAGTGTGTGTTTTTGGCTATGATCTGTATCAAGTGTCCCCTGACTTCCAGCACAGCCAAGTTGTCTCACGTGAGGAACAAACGACAAATGTGAAAGAACACTGACAACAAACTTTACAAATGCGAGGTACAACTTTTTTACTATAGCAGTGACACCTTCCTGGCTCTGGGCCCCTGGTATCAGTGATGTGCAATATTAACCTTAGAACCCAGGTCCTATATGGCTAACTCACTCCAATAAGGCTCCACCCCTTCCTGAGGTGAAGAATGAAAAGCCACCTAATGCATCTGGGCTTGGCAATATCACTCATATGTTTAGACCTAGTACTGATACACCCTGGGGTCTATCTGATTATACACAAAACCAAAGTGATAAGAAAGTAAGAATGGAACGAGTAAGATCGGTTTCAATTTACAGAAAGGAAAATCCCGCCGCCACTAACTTGATGGGGTGAACAAGTCTGATTTCCACATATCTCGACAGGACAGGGAGAGAGGTTTGAGTGCAAGTCCTTACCTTTTCCTTTAGCAGCTGAGTCTTCTTCATAGCATAGTTGGGTGGAGCTTTCCTGAACCTTTCTTTCTCTTTTACAATCTGCACCAGAGAGGAGATACCAGCAGTGAGGTATTCCTAAACTATTTTTGTAGACAGGCTAAGTGAGCCCATTTTGGAGGCAAGCAGCTAGTTAAAAGGGGGCGCTCTTCCTACAGCAGTGGCATGCCCCAGAGAGAGAGCGAGTTCATTCCAAGGGATACTATGCTGCTTCCAGGGTCACGGAGATTCTTCTGGGACAGTCTGAAGGAACATGCACCAATAAACAGCAGCAGCCCAAAGGCCTGGTATTGTAAGGCTAGCCACTGTCCAAGAGAACAGAGATCAAAGAGTTTTACCAAAATGTTTTGGAGAAAAAAAACTCCTGAAGGACCAAGCCTAGCAGAATACAGATCCCTGAGCCCTGAATATACTTCTTTAGCTTATGACTTCAAATGAGACTATACAGAAAAAATCTAGATAAACTCTAAATAGTAAGAGAGCAATATCAGCATTCCCTCATCCTCATGCAGCAGGAGCATAGCTAAAAACATCAAGATACACGGAAAGAAAAGGAAGTCATGCCCTTCTCTAACACTTGTTCTTGATGAACCTGAAGCCTCTGGAGTATGAGTCTACTTACCTCTTCAATGTCCTGATCATTGAATTTATAATTAAGAGCTTCTTTAATAGATAACTCCTTCTTATTGATTTCATCTAGAGTAGGCAACTGCATTCCAGCAGAGAACATCTGGACCAAAGCATGATAAAAGGTTATATTAACAAGGGATTTTGGAAAGAGATGCTGTTACTATTTTCAGGAATAAGAGCTAGGTGTTGTCTATCCACTCACTGCTTCTTTCCACTTCATGAATTCGCTTTCGGTGAATTCCTGGTTTGAGACAAACTCCAGGCGGAATACCCGTTGGTCGTTGCCATGCCTACGCGAAAAAGAAACCACAGCTTCAAGAACAGGTATGTTGACTGAAGCACTGGCAAAGCAACCCTACCAGTCTGTGTACTGTCTATCTCTGTGGTTCTCAATCCTGACTGTCCTCTAGCATCATTAAGATTTATAAAATATTCCAGTGCCGAAGTGCCACTGTATACATTAACTGAATCAGACTCTCTGGGAGTGGGAATGAGGTACTGAAATTAACAAACAAAACCTCCCAGATTGTTCTAATGGGCAACCAGGATTAAAAACCAAAGGTAGCATTGGAAACAAAGGTACTTGGCCAGTAATTCAAAAGTGTGTTTATAATAAAATCCATCACAGTCAATTGGCACCCAGAACATGAAATATTATGTACATATCTGAATGACAAGGAAACTCTTCCCTAGAAAGGAAGAACACTATCTTTTTACTGACCCCTGTGCTGACAAAGTTGAGTGAGTCAGTGCCATTTTCCTAGAGACACTTGCTGCATGTTATGCCCACTGCCCTCCCCAACCGGTTATTTTTATTTATTTAAAAACATTCTGCCCTGGCTGGTGTGGCTCAGTGGATTGAGTGCTGGCCTGCAAACCAAAGGGTAGCCAGTTCGATTCCCACTCAGGACACATTCCTGGGTTGCAGGCCAAGTCCCCAGTAGGGATCGCATGAGAGGCAACCACACATTGATGTTTTTCTCCCTCTCTTTCTCCTTCCCTTCCCCTTTTTAAATTGTATTTCTTTTTAGAGAGATGGGA
This sequence comes from Pteronotus mesoamericanus, assembly GCF_021234165.1. NCBI lineage: Eukaryota > Metazoa > Chordata > Mammalia > Chiroptera > Mormoopidae > Pteronotus > Pteronotus mesoamericanus. The sequence goes on from NW_026555065.1 coordinate 23,200,166, forward strand.
AGGAAGAGAGAAAGAGAAGGAAAGAAACACTGATCGGCTGCCTCTTGCATAGGAACAAGGCCTGTAACCCAGGCATGTACCCTGACTAGGAATCGAACCAGCAACCTTTCGCTTTGCGGCATGACGTGCAACCAACTAAGCCATGCCAGCCAGGGCCCAACTAGTTTTTTTAAACAGACCAAAAGAGATAATGGGGGAGGGAGAAGAGAATGGGGGAGAACCCAAAGAGACCAAATTAGGCCATGGTACAGCTGTGCCTATTACCTGCTATTCACACTGGTCCTGGCAAACTGCTTCTATTCCTTCCTATATGGGGCTTTAGAATTTTCAGGCTCCAAGAGGACAGGGATTTATGTATCTATTTTGTTTTCGCCTCTATCCTGATGCCTAGAACACTGGCATGTATCAGGTGTTCAGTAAATATCATGCTACTAAAGAAGAAACTAAGTCCAAAAAGGTGACGTGACTCGTCAAAGCCACAGGCTGGTTAGTGACAGAGCCAGGACCAGAAGCAAGCCTCCAGACCTTGCTTAGGAAATGCCTGCAGGGCTCTGGAAGGAGCAGGTCACAAAACCTAACTTTTTTCTTCTATATGTCCTACCATTTCATATCCCTGATTTCTCCTAAAACAGCTATATCCCACTTTCTCTCTGGGCAACAGCAAAATAAGTTTCAATCCAAGTCTCAGAAAAACATCCCACTGGGAGAGAGTAAGAGCCCACCCAGGCAGTGCCTGTGTGCAACGGGAGCAGAAGCTGCCACACAGAAACACCTCTCCTACCGTAGTTGTAGCCCTTTGTTTGTTCTGGTGCCACCAAGCTGGTAAACTTTAGCAGTTTCCACGACACCTGTGATCTCAGCAACCTAAGTGAAAGGACAGAGACAACAGTCAAAAAACAGACTCCCGCAGAACTCTCCACACACTCTCTCTTTGGCTCTATCTACCTGACCGCAGATGAGCGGCCCTGCACTGAGAGGTGCCTACAGCTGAAAGGTGTTCTGGGCACCTTTCTCAGCTTTAGAACTAACAGCCAAGTACTAGGAGCCCTGTACCCAGAGTAGTAAGCAAACGCCAGGAGAGGAGGCAGTTAACTGGGTGGGGCTTGTTAGAAGTTTCCTGTCCAACTTTATTCTACCTTACTAGGGGATGTACTTGGAATTTCAGAGGTCAGTTTTATCAATCAAATATGAAGACTATGGGGGTCAGTTTCGGGTGCCAAGTTTTCCAAGGCTTGGTTATGTTAAAACCATACAACCAACAACAAAATAAATAAATAAATAAATAAAAATTTCTAATGCTGGTGCTCCAGCCTTCTAGGCCACAGAGGCAGTGCTGGAACCAACAAAAGAACCTCGAGTAGGTTGGAGAGATTTTTTTTTTTTTTTAAATTTTAACAAAACCACAATATAATTTTGATCTAGAAGTCCATTAGTATGCAACATGGAACATTTTCATTTACAGCAGGTCCTCAAATAATGTCATTTTGTTCAGTCATTTCATTTCAATGTTGGTAAGAGAAACAAAATTGGCTCCCCACCAGAACTACTGTCTGTGTGGTTTGCACATCCTTCCAAGTCTGTAGGTTTTCTCTGGGGACTCCAATTCCTCCAGCCTCTCAAAAGTGCACACATGAGGTGAACTGGCTTGAATACCTTGTCCCAGTCTGAGTGTGCGTGTGAGTGGGGGCAAAGCGGGGGTAGGGGGGGTTGTTTCTCCCTTGTGCCCTGCCACTCATGACCCTAAACCAGGATAAGTGTGTTAAAAAAGATCCTTATCTTACTTGTTTGTATTTTATTACCAACTTCCTGTTTTTAAAAATTATCTTATTTTTCAATTACAATTGACATACAATATTATATTAGTTGCAGGGGTACATTTCAGTGATATTATATCACTTACTAAGTGATCATCCCAATTAATCTCATGCCCACCTGACCCCATAGTTATTAGAATATTATCGACTACATTCCCTAATCTGTACTTGACATTCCCATGACTATTCTTTTACTATCAATTTGTAATAATAATCCCTTCACTTTTTTCATCAAACCACCCTTCCATCTGGCAACCATTAAAATGTTCTCTGAGTCTATTTCTGTTCTGCTTGATTATTTTGATTTTTAGATTTGGTTGTTGATAGATGTGTATTTATTGTTGTTTTATTGTTTGTATGTATGTGTATACATATGTTTTTTTAAAAATTACTTTTAGAGAGAGGGGAAGGGAGGAAGACAGAGAGAAAAACATCAATGTGTGAGAGATACATGGATCGGTTGCCTCTCACATGCCCCCAACTGGGGACCTGGCCTACAACCCAGGCATGTGCCCTGACTGGAAATCAAACCAGTGACCTCTCAGTTCACAGGCCAGCACTCAATCCACAGAGCCACACCAGCCAGAGCTACTGTTCATATTTTGTATCTTTTTTTCTTCAAGAAGACCCTTTAACATTTCATGTTATATTGGTGTGGTGGTGATGAACTCCTTCAGCTTTTCCTTGTCTGCGAAGCTCTTTATCTGTTCTTCGATTCTAAGTGACAGCTTTGTTGGGTAGAGTAATTTTGGTTGTAGGTTCTTGCTTTTTATCACTTTGATTACTTCATGCCAAATTCCTTCTGACCTGTGAAGTTTCTGTTGAGAAATCAGTTGAGTTTTACAGAAGCTCCCTTTGTAGGTAACTAACTGCTTTTCTCTTGCTTTTTTAAAGATTCTCTGTCTTTAACCTTTGACATTTTAATTACATGTTTTGCTCTGGGCTTCTTTGGGTGCATCCTGTTTGGAACTCTTTGTGCCTACTGGACTTGTATGTCTGCTTCCCTCACCAGGTTAGGGAAGTTTTCTGTCATTATTTTTCAAATAGGTTTTCAATTTCTTGTTCTCTGTCTTCGCCTTCCGGCCTCCACTCTGATGCAAATGAAGCTGTACTTGAAGTTGCTCCAGAGACTCCTTACAATATCCTCATTTTTTGGATTCTTTTTTCGTTTTGCTGTTCTGATGTTTTTTCTTATATTCCAAATCGCTGTTTTGATTCTTGGCTTTGTCTACTCTATTACTGATTCTCTGTAAATTACTCTTTATTTCAGTTACTGTATTCTTCATTTCTGACTGGTTCTTTTTTATGGTATCCATGTACTTTTTTATGCTGTTGAAGTCCCTGAGCATCCTTATATGAGCAGTGTCTTGAACTCTGCATCTGGTAGATTGCTTGTCTTCATTTTGTTTAGTTCTTTTTTTAGTTTATTTATTTATTTTTTCAGAGAGAGGGGAAGGAAGGGAGAACCAGAGGGAGAGAAATATCATTGTGTGGTTGCCACTCATGCGCTTCCTACTGGGGACCTGGCCTGGAACCCAGGCATGTGCCCTGACTGGGAATCGAACCAGCGACCCTTTGGTTTGCAAGCTGGCACTCAATCCACTGAGCCACACCAGCCAGACCATTTTGTTTAGTTCTTTTTCTGGAGTTCTGTTCTGTTCTTTTGTTTGGGACATAATTCTTTGTCTCTTCATTTTGGGAGCCTCCCTGTGTTTATTTCTATGTATTAGGTAGAGCTCCTACATCTTGTTCTTGGTAGAGTGGCCTATTGTAGTAGGTGTCGTGTAGAGCCCAGTGGCACAGCCTCCTGGTTCACCTGAGGCAGGCACTCCAGCTATGCTGTGCCCATGTGGGCTGCATACATCTTCCTGTCGTAGCTGAGACTTGATTGCTGTTGGTACATCAATGGGAGGGATTTACTCCCAAGCCTATCAGCGGCCACCACTGTAGAGGATCGGCTCTATAGTGGTCCACCCCATAGAATGGGATTTACTTCAGTGGGGTTCTGGTGTCCCCTGAGTCTGCCCCCTAAGTATGTCACTTGTAGAGGTGGTTGGGTGGTGCTTCGACGTGAACTAAAGCTGTCCACTGGGTGTGCTGACTCTGAGGCTTCCGAGGAGGTATAGACCAAGGTCAGCCACCGCCTATGTTCTGCCCAGGGCACCCTGCCTGCGCTATAAAGCGATCTGCAGATGGCTGCAACTTGTGCTGGGCTTGGAGGTGCCCAGGCAAGGCCAAAGTGTGAACCCAGGCCGGCTGCTGTTAGTGCTGAGCCTGGAGCCACTTAGCAAGGGGTATGGGGCACACTGAGGCCCAATGCTGCTTCTTTGACACATTTCAGGAAAGTCTGAAGCATGAGCCAAAAGAGGCCGTTTGTATAGGAAAGCTAATGGAAACAGCTAGGGTAGGCTAGGTGATTGGTGAGGCATGGTCTCAGGGAATCATCAGGGGAGGGACAAACAGTGATAGCCAGGTAGATGGAGACTCAGATATGGCACCCCACCTCCGCCTTTGCCATCAGCTCTGTGGAAGGAGGGCTTATCAAAGGAACAATGGCCTCTACCAACACTTCTGTCTGGCAGAGAGCTACCACCTGCTTCCCCAACAGCCCAGCTCTCGCCCCAACACTAGCCACTTCAGTTCTTCCCTGTATGTCCCAGGTGCTTTTTGAGCGCTGGAACTCAGAGATTAAGTCCAAGTAACTCCATGCACGGGTCCTTTAAGAGGAACTGCTTGGGAGTCCAGGAGCCCTCTGACTCATTCAGCTGCAAGACCCTGCTACTTTTTACAACCAGATATGGGGACATCTCTTCGTGGCACTGGAACCCTGGGCTGGGATGCCTTGCTCCTCAGGGCGGACCTCCACAGCCAAGATACCGCTTTCCATTTTTTACTCACCACACCATGGTGTGGGTCTAGCCTGTTCTACATCTCCGCTCCTCCTACCAGTCTCAATATAGCTTCTTTATATCCTCAGTTGTAATCTCTGCTCGTTCTGAATGATGGTTGTTCTGTAGTTCAATTTTTGATGTGGTTGTGGAATGATGTGAGCACTGCGTTTAGCTATGCTGCCATCTTGACCAGAAGCTCCTTACTTGTTTTTATTAGTCTTTCTTATCAATGTTTAATATTAGATGTGTTTTGGGTGTTTATTTAAACATTTGGTGATTTTTTTGTGATGTGAAATATGTCATAGAGATTTAACTCTTGTTTATATCAATTAACCTATGGTAAACTGGTTTTGTTGTATTTCATTTCCCTTAAAGTCACAGTTTTCAAGAACCTATCGACAATATTTAGTAAGGACTTACTGTATTTATTTTTCAAATGAACAAATCTTCCAGATTATGTAACAACAAATACTTCATAAATCTCTCCCTTTTTGCTTTTGTATGGAAGGAAGGTAGAGAATTATTCTAAATCTAAATCTACCAGCTCTAACTACTCTTCCTGGCAGCGGGTCATGCATGATCCCTGGTTACCCCAGAGAGTCACTATTCTACAGGCATCTCGATGTCTATTTTCCCATAAAATGAGACTAGAAGAGTGACAGATTTATGAAGCAGCTCTTACTCCGAAGTGAGAGTCATTACATTTAAAACACGGACAAATTGTCCAAGGAAAGAAACACTAACCCGGTAAACTGGTTTGCTGTTGTGGTTTCCAATGCCAATTCGTACAAAACATCCTGTGACAGTTTTAGCGAAGAAGGGCATATGACACCAACGTTCTAGCTTATGTCGTGATAATCGAACCCGATTCAATTCTTCAGGTAAGGAGACTGGTTGTGATTTTGGAGGGATCTCTTCTTTCCTGTGAGGAACAAAGGTCACCGGGAAAAATTTTCATCATAAAATCAGCTCAAGAGAAATAAATAAAATACCAATTTCTTAAAACACCATCAAAGTACATGTGCTTAAGGCAGTAGGAGAAATACATGAGCCAGCAGGAAAAGAGTGGTAAAAGAATCCTCTTCCTAACCAGTAGTGTGAATTGCCTTCATAAGCAGTAGTGTGAACTGTGTTGATAATTCCGCCATCCCAGATAACCTATCACAGTACGAAAACAAACGGAAGCTCCCAGCCAACGTGGGGGCGACATGAAGTCAGTTCCTACCTACTGGGCCCGAATGAAATATCCAGGGCTGCAGAGCAAGAGCCAAAGGCAGGAGCTATGTTTGGGCTAATGTACTGGGAAACTCAGCTCAGGAATTCAGGGTGCTGCACCAAACAAAATTCATAGTCCTAACGGGGAAACTGGAGATTACAGTAAGCTTCTCCTCAAAGAACCCATTTACTCTAACTACCAGACCAAAATGTACGTCAGCTTACTCTTCTTCTTCATCAGATGACGATGTTCGGGATGAGCGGTCTGACTTTTCACTGGACTTGTCATCCTCTTCTTCCTCCTCATCGTCAGAGTAAACCTCACTGGTTTTTAATGGCTGTTTTTTGGCAAGGAGCTCAGCTAAAAAAGAAGTGGGAAATGTTTACCTAGCATCTTTCAATAAGGAACCGAAACATTCTTTACCTCTGATAAAGAACCGACACATGGAAAGTGACTTGATAGCTCCATCTTCTCTGCAGTGGATTGTGATTACTTGGACTATATATGGAAGTGAGTCAAACCAGAGATAAAATTATTTAGCACCAAATGTCAAGCCTCAGTAAAAAAGAAGCTGGGAGATTGTTGCTATATGGGCAGAAAGGTCACCAATTCTACTGACAATTGTACTTTATTGCACTCAAAACATTTGATGATGGGCATGTAAGATGGGAAAAAAACATTTATAATGTCTTCAGAGAATCTTCGAGTAAAACTTTATATGGTAACTGTCTCAACTACTCAACTTTGTTGTTGTAGATAGAAAGCAGCTATATGCCTTGGCTGGATGGCTCAGTTGGTTAGAGCGTTGTCCCCATATGTGACGGTTGTGGGTTCCATCTCTGGTCAGGGCACATATGAGAAGTAACCAATGCACAGCTAAGTGGAACAACAAAATTGAAGTTTCTCTCTCTTTCTCTATCTCCCTTCTTTTCTCTCTAAAATCAATTTAAAAAATAATAAAGAAAGCAAGCAGCTATAGACAATTATGAGACAAATGGGCATCATTGTATTCCAATAAAATTTTACCTTTAAAAAGATGGTTTATCAGCTGATGTCCAACATAAAAACTAAGGAGTGATTTCTAGGATGTGCTGTTAAGTAAAAAAAGCAAGGTAGAGAAAAGTGTGTATAGTGTGCTACCATTAATCCAAGATAGGAGGTGAATCTGTGTCCCTTTGTTTAGGGGGGAAAGAAAGGATATAAAAATTTTTTTAAGTGGTTACCTAATATGGGAAGAAGGCAAGGAGTGAAACAAAAAGGTATTGTGCTAAATTTTTTTTAATATTCCTTAATAGATTTAACTTTGGAACCCTGTATTTTATGTAATCATAAAACAAAATAGTAAGTCAAATCTACACATCACAAGCAAAATGAAGCAAGGTATTCCTTTGACAGCACAACCACACAAAAAAGAACCATAACAAGTGACTTTAAAATAAAGCTTTTTGAAAGGACAAACATATAGACAAATAGAATAGAAAGCCAAGTCAATTCAGTGATTTGGAAAATAAGCAAGCAGAAAACACCCAATCAGAACAGCAAAAGGAAAAAATGAGGATAGTTAAGGAGCCTCTGGGACCCCTTCAAGCACACCAACATTCCCGTCATGGAGGTGCCAGAAGGAGAAGAGAAAAAGGGACTGAAACCCTATTTGAAAATATAATGATGGAAAACTTCCCTAATCTAAAGAAGGAAATAAATATGCAAGTCCAGGAAGCATAGAAAGGACAAAATAAGACAAATTAAAGAGGCCCACACTAAGACACATTAAAATTAAAATACCAAAGATTAAAGACAAAGAGAGAATCTTAAAAACAGCGTGGGAAAAGTAGTTTGTTACCTAAATGGGAGCTCCCATAAGACTGCTGGCTGATTTCTCAACAGTAACTTTGCTGCCAAAAGGGATTAGTACAAAATATTCAAAGTGATGAAAAGCAAAAACCTATAACTAAGATTACTCTCCCCAGCAAAGCCATCATTTAGAATTGAAAGACACATAAAGAGCTTCCCAAATAAGAAAAGCTAAGGAGTTCATCACCACCAAATCAGCACTACAAGATTTGATAAAGGTTATTCTTTAATATGAAAAGATAAAAGAAATAAAATGGTAAAAAATGCGTATCTATCAAAATGGATAAGAAAACAGGACCCTTACGTATGCTATTTACGAGAGACTCACTTCAGATCACAAGACACACATCAACTGAAAGTAAAGAAATGAAAAAAGGTATTTCTTTTTCCTTTTTTTATCCTGATCTGAGAACATGCTTATTGATTTTAGAGAGAGAGGAAGGTAGGGAGAGAAACACTGATATGAGAGAGAAACATCAGTTGGTTGCCTCTTGTACACACCCTGAATCTGCAACTTAGGGACATGCCCTGATCAGGAAGCAAACCTGTGATCTTACGCTCCAGCCAACTGAGCCACACTGGCCAAAGCAAAAAAGATATTTGTTGATAATGGAAACAAAGTGGTGTAGCAAAACTTATACCAGACAGAACAGACTTTAAACAAAGGCTTAATGAGTGATAATAAAGGATCCAGCAACTTGACCTCTGGGCATTTATCTGAGAAACCCAAAACATTACATTGAAAAGACATGCATCCATATATTCACTGAAGCATTACTTACAATAGCCAAGATACAAAAGCAACCTAAATGCCCATCAATAAATGAATGGATAAAAAAAGTGGTGTGTCTATACAATGAAATATGACTCAGCCATAAAGAAAAAAAGAATGAAATCTTGCCACCTGGAACAACACAGATGCACCCAGAAGATATTGTGCTGAGTGTAGTTAAGTCAGATAGAGAAAGATATGTGATTTTGATTCTATATGGAATCTTAAAAACAAAATAAATGAACAAACAGACCAGAGGCAGACTCAATGATACAAAGAATATTTTGACAGTTGCTACATGGAAGAGGAGTTTGGGGGAATGGTTGAAAAAGGTGAAGGGATTAAGAAGTGTTATACAAATTAGTAGTTACAGAATCATTGTGTGGATATAAAGTACAGTATAGGGAATACAGTTAACAATATTGTAGTAACTAGATATGCTGTCAGATAGGCACTACATTTATTGAAGTGATCACTTTGTAAGTCATATAGATGTCTAATCACTGGGTTGTACACCTGAAACTAATAATAATATTGTCCACCAACCGTAATTGAAAAATAAATTTAAAAAAATCCCAGCTCTGTACACTAAAAAGGCTTAGACATAATGACCAACCCAGAAGCATGAGTGCTTACTACATCTAGACTCTGCTGTCTAAATATAATTTTTTACGAAAAAGAAACCAGGGTTCCTTAGAGGAAAGGCTGACTCCAAATCCAGAAAGCAAGAAAGCTATTAAAGAGTACTGGGGTCTTATGACAAAAGGACCTGGGCTACAACTAGTTGAAGATGGGACAGTATGGGTCTTAATAATAAAAACCACAGTGGATTAAAATATATAAAGTATCTTAAAACCCATGAGTTCACAGGGTTATTCAAAATAAATAAACCTCATTGGTCACCTTTGGAAGTTGTTAAGGAACTATCTCATTCTTCTGAAAACTAGTAAAGAAAAAAAATATCAAGCATTATTCTGCTTTTCCTGTAAAAAATAGCACCTGTTGGTAACTAAATAGCTGATGAAAAGTTTCTGTTTTATAGAAGTAGACCAGCCCTGGTTGGTGTGGCTCAGTGGACTGAGTGTCGGTCTGCAAAACAAAGGTCACTGGTTTGATTCCCAGTCAGGGCACGTCCCTGGGTTGCGGGCCAGGTCCCTAGTTGGGGGCATGTGAGAGACAACTGATTGATGGTATCTCTCACACACTGATGTTTCTCTCCCTCTCCCTCTTCTCCCCTTCCCCTCTTTCTAAAAGTAAAATAAATAAAATCTTAAAGAAAAAGAAAAGTATACCAATACCTAAAACTTAGCCTTCCCCTCAAAACAAAATAGAAACAGAACAAATCCAAATCTGCCTGATTCTCTAGCTCTAACTCCAAATTACAGGAATTGCAAGGGACTAGAACACATTCAACAATGCCAATGTGATATACTCAGCATCTGTGAGAAACCACAGGGTAAACGACCTGGTTTCTTCAACAAGTAAGCTGGAAGGGGCTAAAAAAAGAGATGGACAGGAAAACCTATAGATTAAGCAACTTTGGGGATATATTAACAAATCACAATGTCTGGACTTTATATATGACCCTTATTCAAATGATCAAATTAGTATATTTTAATTATAAAACAACTAGAGAAATTTGAACACTGACTAGATATTTGGATAAAGGAATATAATATTAAGGGATTTGTTGTTACCATTTTTAGGTAATGTATTGGTATTATAATTAAAGCAAGAGTCCTTATCTTTTCAATATATTGAAGTAATTATGGTTGAAATATAATGATGTTGGAATTTATTTCAAACTAACACGATGGAAGAGGGAGTGTAGCTCTAACAAGACTGGCCATGAGTTGCTGTTATTATTCTTATGCACCATTCAGACTTGTTAGAGTACATGTAGATTTACAGCCTCCAAGTTTGCCCAGTACAGTAGTTTTATCACTAGAAGTTTGACTTATTGATGGAGTCCCATAGTAGTTTCAGTTTGAGATACAGTTTTTTTTCCACCATACATGTGTGTATTTTCCCTTCAGGTGATGGAATGTTTAGGACATCTGTATGCATGGTTACTCAGTTTTTATGAACTGTTGTACCCTGTTAGTACATATTGCTCTGTGACTCTAGTATATCTCATTTGTAATGACCAAACCTAAATAAAGATTAAAAAAATTTATTAAAAAAATTTCCTTCTACTTTTTTCTTTTTTTAAAAAAAAATTCCAGAGAGACAGGAAGGGGAAGAGAGAGAACCATCAATTGGTTGCCTCCCATATGTGCCTCAACGGGGCACCAAACCCACAACCCAGGCATGTGCCCTGACCAGGAATCGAACCCACAACCTTTGGTCGATGTTCCAACCAACTGAGCCATACCACCTAGGGTCTAAATAAAGATTTTTATTGTAACTCCTGCAAAACAAAACAAAACAAAACTGGCCAACTGACTGTTGAGGCTGGATGATGATGGGTTCATGGAGGTTCGTTATACTATACTCTGTGTTTGGAATTTCCCATAATAAAGAACTGAGAAATGGGAAAAATAAAAATGGGCACCAGGAAGTCAAATCATATATATGATCAAAGACACAAAGTAGCATTATATTTTCCCCAGTTACCTGTTCTGTTCTTCCGTTTTTCTCTCTCTGCTTTTAGCTCCTCCATGGCTTGAGATTTCTTATCTAGTTTCTCATCCCGTTTGGAACGCCGTTCCTTGTTGTGGGATGTTACCTAGGAAGGGAAAGATAGGTAGGATGGCTCTTTTTACAAAAGGCTGAAAAGATTTTTCTATACCCAACAATCATTCAGTTCTTCACTGTGACTACATTGGCTGCCGAAACTGAAACTTGCTAGAAGGGAGAGAGCATCCTCTTGTGGACACAGAGGGTAGAGCAGTAAAACCAACCCCTTCCTTACCTGCCTAATAGAAAGCTTTAGAATTACAGGGTTAAGACTCTTTCAAGAAAGACACCCTACATCTAGCTAATATTTGCTGATTAATATAGACCTGTCTTTTATATAAACATACACTCAAAACAGAGATTTACTCTTAGGATAATGACGTCCATCAAATCTCCTACCTGAGATTCTTGAATCTGTGTCAGCTTTTTCTTTTCCTGCTCCTCTTCTTGCTTTTTCTTTTTTTCTTTCTTTTCTTTCTTTTTGGCTGTTTTTAGTTTTTTCTTGATTTCAAATCTGGTTAAAAGATATTTGTTTGGTTTTTAAGTGTCAATGAAATATTTGTAAAGACTGATTTCTATGAGATAGGAGAAAAGGAGTAGAAGGAAGAGGTGAATAAACGTTTTGGCTTCTTGCAAGAGACTCCAATGTACTAAAAAATATTTAATATAAGTACACTAAACGTACATAAAAGCATTAAGTTGAAATAGACTTAAAATGAGGGAAAATATTCAGGATACTATTATATCCCGTTGGTAACACACAGCTCTTCCACGACCTTTACATAATAAAAGAAAGTAATTGATTTTAAATCACCAATGGTGTTCCATTAGAAACAGAACGAAGCCACGGAGAGCCACTGTCACAGTTCGAAGTGGTCAAGACAAAGGCTGTATTTGAGTAAGTTTGTTTTCCCTCTTTCATTAGAAAAAAATGAAACCCCCCCTCCACCGCCCCAGCAAACATATCAATAAATATGCTATTCCCTTAAACAAACGTAATCTAGGCTCTCTCCCTATAATGAAAATCAGGCTTTCATGAAATTAAACTATTTTCTTCTTGGTGAATTTAAGGAACTTTATGGATGAGATAAAGGAATATAATATTAAATTCTTATTAAAACACTCCAAAATAACACCAACAGTCAAATTTTTACTTAGTTCTTAACACAGTACTAAAAAATTTATGTCCTTTCAGTCATTATTAAGGTTGCAAATGCACTTTTATAATATGATAGGGGTGCACTGTTATAAATGTACTCCTTTTAAAAAGTTAATAATTAAACAACATACTCCTAAATAACCACTGTGTTAAAGAATAAATCACAAATGAAATCCAAAAATAATTTGAGATGACTGAAAATGAATATACATGTTAAAACTTAAAGAATGTAGCTAACGTAGTGCCTAAAGAGAAATATGCAGCTGTAAATGACTATATATTTTTTAGAAAGACAGATTTCAAATCAATAGCTTAATCTCCATCTTAAGACAGTGGAAAAAGAGAAAACTAAATATAAAACAAAGCAGGAGAACAGAATAAAGGTTAGAGAAGAAATTAATGAAACAAAATAGAAAAATATACTTCAAGTAAAACCAGAGTTCATTCTTTGAAAAGATCAACAAAATTGTTAAACCTTTGGCTAAAATGATCAAGAAAAAAAGAAACAAGACTCAAATTACAAAAATCAGGTATTAAACATGAGATATTACCATCAACCTTATAGAAGTAAAAGAAATCATAAGGAACACTATGAACAATTGTATGGCAACAAGTTAGGTAATTTAGATGGGATGAAAAAAAATCTCTAGAAAGTCACAAACCACTAAACTTGACTCAAGAAGAAATAGAAAGGTCTGAATGAGATCGATAATAAAAGTTTGAATTAGTAATTTTAAAACTTCCCACAAAGAAAAGAGAAGAGAAGGGAAAAAGAGAAAGAGAAGGAGAGAAACATCAATGTGAGAGGGAAATACTGATCAACTGTCTGTCATACACACCCTGACCAGGGACCAAACCCATAACCCAGGCATGTGCCCTGACTGCAAATCAAATTGGAGACCTTTCACTTTCTGGAACAACACCCAACCAACCGATAGCCACACTGGTCAGAGCTCTACCAAACATTTAAAGAAGTAATACCAATTCTTTACAAACTCTTCCAAAAAATAGAGAGAAGGAAACACTTTTTAATTCATTCTGTGAGGTCAGTATTATTCTGATATCAAAAACAGACAATGATATTACAAGAATAAAAAAGTATAGATCAATATCTCTTAAGAATACTGATGTAAAAATTAACAAAATAGTAGCAAACTGAATATATAAACTTATAAAAAGGATGATACACCATGATCAAGTAGGATTTACCCTAGAAATGCAAGGTTGGTTCAATATAAGAAAGTCAATCATTGTAGTATACCAGATTCACAGAATAATATACAAAAACCACATGATTGTCCCAGCAGACACAGAATAAGCACTTACCAAATCCAATACCCTGTCTTGATAATAACTCTCAACAAACTAGGGACAGAAGGAAAGTTCCTCAAACTGACAGAAAAACCCACAGCTAACTTAATACTTCATAGTGAGAGACTGAATGCTTTTCCTCAAGATCAGGAACAAGACAAGGATGTATATGCTCTCATCATCTGGAGGGCAAGAAAAAGAAATAAAGGGGTCCATATTGGAAACGGAGAAATAAAATTAATCTGTTTTTGCAAATCACATGATCTTATATATAGAAAATAATAAGGAAGCCACTAAAAACTATTAAAACCAGTAAGTTATTAGCTCAGCAAGGTTGCACAGTATAAGACCAATATACAAAAATTAATTTTATTTCTATATATGTGCAATGAACAATTTGAAATTAACAAAGAAAACAATTTCATTTACAATAGCATTCAAAAATATAAAATATTTAGAAATAAATTTAACAAGTGCTCAACTTTTACACTAAAACTGTCAAACACAGCTGAAAGAAATGAAAGAATACCTAAAGAAGTAGAAAGACACCATGTTTGTGGATTGAAAGACTTAAGTGTTAAGATAACAATACTCTCAAATTTGATCTACAGATGCAATACAATTCCTATAAAAAGCCCGGCAGCCTTTTTTTGTTGTAGAAATTGACAATCTGATAATAAAATTCATATGGGAATATAAAGAGCCTAATATAAACAAAACACCTTTTTAAAAAAAGGTTTTATTTATTTATTTTTAAAGAGAAAGGAAGGGAGGGAGAGAGGGAGAGAAACATCGACGTGCAAGAGAAATATAGATTGGCTTCCTCCCACACGCCCCCAAACAAGGACCTGGCCCACAACCCAGGCACGTGCCCAGACTGGGAATGGAACCAGTGATCCTTCAGTCCACAGGATGACGCCCAACCCACTAAGCCACACCAGCCAGGGCTAAACAAAACACTTTTGAAAAAAAGAACAAAGTTGGAGAACTCGCACTTCCCAAGTTAAAATAGACTACATCAGTAATCAACACAGTATAGTATAGACAAAGGGACAGACATAGATCAATGGGAGAGAATTGAGAATCAACAAATAACAACAACAAATGTCCATGTATCTATGGACAACTGATTTTCTTTTTTTAAATGATTTGAGAGAGAGAGAGAGGGAGGAAGAGAGAGTGGGAGGGACGAAGAGAGGGAAAGGGAGGTGGGGGAACAGAGAAAGAGTGAGAGACAATATGATTTGTTGTTCCACTTATATATGTATTCATTGGTGGTGTCTTGTATGTGAGCTGACCAGGGATCAAACCCACAACCTTGTCATATCAGGATGACTCTCTAACCAACTGAGCTACCCAGCCAGGCCTGGACAATTGATTTTGACAAGAGAGCCAAGATTGGGGAAAGAACAGTCTCTTAAACAGGTGGAACTCGGACAACTGAAAATCGACATGCAAAAGAATAAAGATGGATCCCTAGTTCACACCCTTTACAAACAAGATCTCAAAAATGGATCAATGACCTAAATATAAGAACTAGAACTTACAAGAAAACATGGGGATATATTATCTTAACCTTGGATTTGGTAATAGATTCTTGGATATGATAACAAAAGCTTGGGCAAGAAAAGTAAAAAAAATTGTCCATCAAAATTAAACATTTTTGTGCATAAAAAAACACTATCAAGAGAATGAAAAATACAACTTACAGAACAGGAGAAAATATCTACAAATCATGATAGAGTGAATCCCTACAACTCAATAATAAAAAGACAAGTAACCCAGTTTAAAAAAATGGGCAAAGAGCCCTGGCCGGCATAGCTCAGCTGATTGGGCATCATCCCACAAAGCAAAAGATCACAGGTTCAATTCCCAGTCAGGGCACATGCCTGGGTTGCAGGCCTGGTCTCCCGCTGTGGGCTTGTGAGAGGCAACCGACTGATGTATCTCTCACACATTGACATTTCTCTCCCTCTCCTTCTCCTAAGAGAAACCCTACCTTCCCCTCTCTCCAAGTAAATAAAATCTTTTTAAAAAATGGGCAAAGGACTTGAACAGACATTTCTCCAAAGACAGCCAACAAGGACATGAAAAGATGTTCAACATCATCAGGCAACAGGAAAATGCAAATCAAAATCACAGTGATATATATTTCACGTCCACCAGAATAGCTATTATGAAAAAAAAGTAAAATATCAAGTGTTGGCAAAGATACAGACAAATTGGAACCCTTATAAATTGCTGGTGTGAATGTAAAATGGTACAGGGGCTGCATAAAACAGTTTAGTGGTTTCTCAAAATGAAACATAAAATTACTATATGACCAGCAATTCCACTCCTAAAGAACTGAAAACAGTTATTCAAACAAATATTGGTACATGAATGTTCATATTAGCAATATTTACAATAGCAAAAAGGTGAAAACAACATGTCAATCAACAGATGAACGGATAAACAAAATGTGGTGTACTCATACAATGGAATATTATTCAGCCATAAAAAGGAAAGTATTGATACATGGTAAGTGGCTAAACTTCAAAAATATGCTAAGTAAAAGAAGCCAGTCACGAAAGACTGTAAGTATGATTCCATTTATGTAAAATGTCCAGAAATAAACAAATCTATAGGGACAGTAAGTACATTAGTGGTTGCTTAAGGCTGGAAGGCTCGGGAGGAAATAGAGAAATGGCTGCCAATGACTAGAGAGTTTCTTTCTGGGGTGATGAAAATGATGGTTATACAACTTTGTGAATATATAAAACCACTCAATTGTACACTTTAAAAGGTGGATTCTATGGTGTGTAAAATATACTTCAATGAAATTATTTTTAAAATAATAGTTTTTACATAATGTTCTTATATGTATCATCTGACTCAAACTTTACAACAATCCCTAAAGAGGCAGCTGAGGCAGGAAGAGGGAAAGTAGCTAATTCAGATCACCCGGACAGTCTGAATTAAGCATGGACCTGACTGAAAATGTCGGTGCTTTCTAGAACTAAGCTACTTTTTATGGCTGCCCGTACTCACCTTAAAAATAAAAAAAAAATTTTTTAATGATTTTATTTATTTAATTTATTTTTAAGTGGACCTTCCAATCAGTCCACTAAGCCACATCAGTCAGGACTAAAAATTTTTTTTTAAAAATTAAAAAAGAGGCAGCCTGTCCTGACTGGTATGGCTCAGTTGGTTGAAGCATCGTCCCCCAAAGTGAGAGGTCACTGGTTCCATTCCTGGTCAGGGCACATGCCTGGGTTGCAGGTTCTGTCCCCAGCAGGGGGTGTGTGAGAGGTAACTGATGGGTGTTTCTCTCACACATAGGTGTTTCTTTCCCTCTTTCTCCCTTCATTCCCCTCTTTCTAAAAATAAATAAATGGGGGGAGGCAGAGACAAATGTATTTAAAAAGTAAATAAATTTAAAAAAATATATTAAAAAAAAAGAAAAGCACATTACATGTAAATTAAAACCTTTTTTGCAAAAAAAATAAAAAAAATAAAAATAAAAATAAATAAATAGGAGAGAGGGGTGGGTGGAGGTGGAAGAGGATATAAGGGGAATAAGTGGTCATGAAAAAAACCAGTAACAATTAAAAATAAATAAAATCTTTAAAAAATATATAATGTTAACAAAAAAGAGGCAGCCTTATAAGAGGCAAAGAATCTAAAAACTGAAAATATCTTGCTATGGGTGTTGCAGGCTATAAAATGGGATGCTAATAGTTTTTACATAAAAAGATCAATTATTATGATTAAATGAGATCTACACAAAGACCTTTATCGTAAAAGATGCAGGATATTTCTGGGTTACCCTATTGTACTGCCATGCAGCTGAATAAATAAACTATAAAAAAAAAATCTCAATTTGCCCTGGCTAGTGTGGCTCAGTTGGTTGGAGTGTTGTCCTGTAACTGAAGGGTTGCCGGTTCAATTCCCGGTCAGGGCACACGCCTAGGTTGCGGGTTTGGTCCCCAGTCCCAGCACATACGGGAGGCAACCAATTCATGTTTCTCTCTCTCCTTCTACTCTCTCTTCAAAGCAATGAATAAATGTCCTCAGGAGAGGGTAAAAAATTAAATCTCAATTTTCTGTGAATGGCTTTGAAGTTCTGTCTTAATTATCATCACTGTAAACATTTTTCCAGTCACTAAAAGTAAGTCACTGAATCACTCGACTGCCTCATTCACATATGGTGAAAAATATAAACACCAAAATATAGTAAAACTTTTGAGATAAGCCACCCATTACTCTTGAGCTTATTTGAGATTTTCTCATAGGGCCCTATTGGCCTTATATAAGAATCTCTTGTTATGTTTTCCACAGCTCAGAAATACAAATTTTAGAAGTTATCCCAAATCATCTGGCAATTCCGTCAGTTTCTTAAGTCTTGTTTGTTCCAGTACAGGTAACCCTGGAAGCATTCACACTCAAACCAAATGTCTATTAGTTGCTGCTAACTGAAAGACAAATATTCTTCTCTCTTGATAACTCACCATACTTAACATGGTCACTAGAAGGCACTAATACACTCGCAGATGAATTAGAACTGCTGCCAAAGAAAAGGCTTCTATTTTATTTTATGATATTAGGTAAGTAGGGAAAAATCCTAGTTTTGAGGACTATTTTATTTCCTGAGACAAAAGCTAAATTCTTTTTACCTTGAAATTCTCTTAGGAGTTAAAGAACAACTTTTGCCATTTCAACATGGCTTCTGAATATCAAACAGCAATTTAACACTTGAGGTTTAAAAAAATACAAAAACCATGCTGAAAGGATAGTGCAATATCTAATTCATACATAAAGATGATAAATCCCAAGTCCTAATTAAATCATGTGGCGACAGGGCTCGAAATGTGAATTCTGGGATATTATTTTATTTAATCATTAAGGAACTTTAACCTTACCTTCTTTTCAACACCTCCCTCTTCTCTATGCGGTTGAATAGTTCTTGCTCTCTTTCTTTCTCTGTCATCTGCTCTAGACGAGCCCTGTCTTCCTCATCTCCCATGAGGTCTTCTCCGTAGCCATCATGGAACTCTTCATCTTCTGAAGAAGAATCCGAATCTGAACTGGAGGAGGAGCTATTGCTGTCAGAATCTGATACTTCACCTGCAACAAAGGCCCAAACACAAGATTAGGCTCTGCTAGAGAAGACAGGCCACAGGTTACTCCAGTGTTGGTAACTGTTAGTCCTTCACTCCCCTAGGCAAAGCGGTATATGGCCATCTCAGCTCCCTTGGTCTGCCTTTGGCAAATGTAAACACAGGTTAGGGAAACTGAAGCTGGAATATAAACCAGAATGTTTTTAATTTTTTTATTTTGGGGGGGGGAACAGACGTAAAGAAAAAAGTCACATGAATACATCTTATAACTTAGGCTCACCCATTGTTAACATTGGTAATTTACTTTCTGTCTATACATGTAAAATAATGTATTCATTTTATTTATTCATTTTGCTGAACTGAAATTTGCAGATTGTAACCCTTTATCTCTAAACACTTATAAAAAAAATAGTCTTTTACATAACCAATTATATAATTATCAAAATCAGGAAATTTAACATTGATGTAATACCCTTATCTAACATACTCCATATTCAAATTTCACCAGTTGTTCTAACATATCCTTTCTAGTCACTTTTCAACCAAAGGACCCAATCTACGATCACACACTGGATTTGGCTGCCATGTCTCCCTACTAGCCTTTAATCTGCAACAGCCTTTGTTGTTGTTGTTTTGTCTTTCACACAACTTAATTTTTGAAGAGTATAAGTCCCAAAATTATCTAATATAATTTTATGAACCCTGGCTGGTCTGGCTCAGTTGGTTAGAGCATTGTCCTTTGAGCCAAGAGTTTGTGGATTTGGTTCCTGGTTGGGGCACCCACAAGAGGCAACCAGTCAATGTTTCTTTCTCACATTGATGTTTTCCTCTCTCTCCCTTCCCCTCTTTCTAAACTCAGTAGGTTTACCCTTGGGTAAGGATTAAAAAATACATAAATGAAAAGAATTGTATGAGGTGATGAGGAAAACGTTCTTTATCTTAACTAGTAGCCACCACATATGGGTACTGAACAATGGAAATGTGGCTAGTGCAATTAACTGAGGCATTCAATTTTTAAGTTTTAATTAATTCAAATTTAACTAGCCATATTTATCAAATGCCCCAATTTGGGTTGGTTGGCTTCATCAAGCACTATCTAGGTTATGAATTTTTGGCAAGAATAGTCCCTAAGTGATGGTGTCCTTTTCAAAGTATCACATCAGGAAGCACCTGACATCTATTTGTTCTGTTAATAGTGATATTAATTTGGATTTTCAGTTAAGGTGGTATCCCCCAGATTTCTTCTTTGTAAAGGCACGTTGTTTTCTCATTTGTAGTTAATAAATATAATAGGGAGATGCTTTGCTACTATAAACATCTTGCTCTCCAACAAACTCTAACTCAATGGTTTTAATATTCATTGAAAATTCTTGAGTAAATCAATTACTACTATGACAGTTAAAAAATGGTGATTTTTCTATCATCTCTTCTACATTTAGTAGTTGACACTAAAAAAAAAATTCATCCCTGACAGGTGTGGCTCAGTGGATTGAGTGCCAGCCTGTGAACTGAAAGGTTACTGGTTCGATTCCCAGGCAGGGAACATGCCTGTGGGTTGCAGGCCAGGTCCCCAGTTGGGGTGTGTGAAAGGCAACTGATTAATGTATCTCTTGCACACTGATGCTTCTCTTTCTCTTTCTCCCTCCCTTTCTCTCTCTCTAAAAATAAATAAATAAAATCTTTAAAAAAAAATCAATGTTTCAAGGGAGTCATTAAATTGATTAGTGGATTCCTAATAAGAATATTTTTTACTGAGTTTTGTATCTGGTTCAAAGATTTTCCTCCTCTGTCAGACAATGCATAAGAAAGATGGAAGGAAAGCATGGCACTCAGGGTAAAGTGAGTTGAGATTCTAATGCAGGGACTCCTCATGGGTTTCCTGGATGGGTTTCCTGGACCTTATTAACCTTTGGAACTGCATGTACTTTTCCTGCTTCATTCAAAGTCTCAAAAGATCCATGACCACCGAAACGTTATGAACTGCTGTAACACATGCACTTTCCCCCTCTATTTTTGACTCTGCATCTTCAACCCGACAATAGTGGGAGCGCACTCCCAGGGTCCGGGCCATTTGGCTCACCTTCCTCAGGAGCTGAGCTCTCAGCGGAACTGTCTTTGTCCGAACTGCCTGAGGAAGCAGTTTTATTGGCCTGTTTCTTCATGGTTCCTTTCTTCTCTATTTTTCTGGCCTTTCCTTTCTTCTTATTTTTATTGCTCCCAAACGTCCACTACAAGGAGAAAAGAAAAAGGAAAACTGAAACAGAGACTTTAGTAGGAAAGCTGGAAGATTTAAGAGTGAAGAGTCTCTGACGCTGGTCAAAATAATTACAAGAGTCTCTATTGCTTTGGACCCAAAATAAACATACTTTATATGAAGAAGATGTGGATTTTTGAAATCTTGGGTTAATAGTTCATAACCTATGATTTGTAATTTCTTAGAGGCAGTAGATAATTGATATAATAAAATTTAATTAATGCACTCTTATCACAACAGAAAAACAAAGATATCAACTAAACAAAGATATTAACTAAAATTCAGTTGTTACAGAAATCAGGTCCTAATGTTTCCTGTGGCAGAGAAGGCAGCAATCTTGGGTTAATAGTTCATAACCTATGATTTGTAATTTCTTAGAGGCAGTAGATAATTGATATAATAAAATTTAATTAATGCACTCTTATCACAATAGAAAAACAAAGATATCAACTAAACAAAGATATTAACTAAAATTCAGTTGTTACAGAAATCAGGTTCTAATGTTTCCTGTGGCAGAGAAGGCAGCAATTGCTAGGGGTTGGCATGTCTGGGTGCGAGTACACAGAGAATGGTTTCCTTCTGGAGTGGGCTCCAGGAAGGCAGGGAATAAAGCCTGTCAGCAGAAGAAAACTGCAGAAGCACAGGGAGAAGGGAGGAGGACCATGCTTTGGCACGGATGGTAGCATGGTACCAACTCCAAGGAGGCAGGACGTCAAGTAGATCATTTTATATGTGTGTGTATGCATCTTTTAAAAAAAATCTGCATATATTTAACTACAAGATATGTTTTAATTGAATCATAAATAGATCCCATACATCTAAACGTAAGGAACCTGCAGTCTGCATTATGAAAATAAAAGAACAATATACAGTTAATCATTCCATGGCCAAAAAAATGAAACAAAACAACAACAACAAACTTCATCAGGCATTTAAGTCTGAAAGACCAAGCAATAGTTTTAAAAATTCACAAAGACAGCCCTGGCTGGTGTGGCTCAGTGGATTGAACGCCAGCCTGCAAACCAAAAAGTCGCCAGTTTCTCAGCCAGGGCACATGCCTGGGTTGTGGGCCAGGCCCCTGGTTAGAGGGTGTGTGAGAGGCAACGGACAGATGTATCTCTCACACATCAATGTTTCTCTCCCTCCCCTTCTCTCTCCCTTCCCCTCTCTCTAAAAATAAATAAATAAAATCTTTTAAAAGATTTCACAAAGACAAGTTATAGTAAACTATACCTCCTTTGATATTTTAACTTGTATATTTAGGAGAATGATTTTGGGTGAAAAATACTTTATTTGGGGGTTTTATTTTATGTACTATAAAGAATAACCTTTTCAGCATCACAGACTGAATTATAAATCTGGTATTAACATAAAGTCTCTATACCTAATATTAAAAAACACACTAAGTCTTTGCTCCTTCTATAATGTGATCATAAATTAATCTCCTACCTGGTAATGGTTAATGTCAGAAGTAAGTTTATTTATTTTTCTGTGGGGGGTTGGGGAGGTAGTTCTGATGAGCTTTCCATTTTAGAAAAGTTCCATATGAGCTATTCTTAGAACCAAAGTCTGTTACTTCACTTTAATAAAATACTGCCAGAGAGTGCTATTTTAATCTTCTGATTTTTCACTTTTAATTTACTCTTAGTTATTTTAATTGCCACTTTATTTTTGTATTTAAGAGCTAGGAAAAAGGGACAAGTGAAAAGAAACACATTATAGAATTACACATCAAATGAATCAATCGTGACTTCCCTTTTTAAGTTAATTTACTTCTCAAACCGGCACGTTTCAACACTTACATTATTATTTGGAAAGAAATTCTAATGCTTCTCTCTTCTAAAGCCTAGTTCCCAACCATTTCAAAATTTTTCACCTTTTTGTAATAGCTTTTCTTTTTATAAATATTTACTTTTCAATTACAGTTGACATACAATACTATATTAGTTTCAGGTATAAAACCCAGTGATAAGACTTACTTACAAAGTCATCATCCTAATAAACCTAGGACCCATCTGACACCATACATAGTACATTATTGATCACATTCCCTGTGCTGTACTTTACATCCCCACAACTATTCCGTAACTACCAATTTGTACTTCTTAATCCTTTCACCTTTTTCAACCATCTTCCCAAATCCCTCCCATCTGACAACCATCAAAATGTTCTCTGTATCAAATTTGTTACTGGTCTGCTTATTATTTTGTTTCTTAGGTTCCACATATAAGTGATATTACATGACATTTGTCCTTCTTTGTCTGACTTACTTCACTCAGCATGATACCCTCTAGGTCCATCCACATTGTTGCAGATGGCAAGATTTCATTCTTCTTTTTTTAAATGACTAACTCATATTTCATTGTATACATGCGCCATTTTTTAATTCATTTATTCTAATGGATACTTAGGTTGCTTCCTTATCTTGGCTATTGTAAATAACGTTGTAATGAACATATAGATGCATGTCTTTTCAATTGAGTATATTGGGTTTCTTCAGATAAATACCAAGAAGTAGAATTGCTGGGTCCTTCCTTATCTCTTGTTATAGGCTTTGTTTTAAAGTTTCTTTTGTCTGGTGTAAGTGTTGCTACCCCAGCTTTTTTGTTTCTGTGAAATATCTTTTTCCATCCCTTTCCTTTCAGTCTGTGTGTGTCTTTTGACCTGAAGCAAGTCTCTTATTGATAGCATATGAAGGGGGCCACCCCAAAAACCAGAATTATCTTCCGGAGGGCAGGTCCTTTGTAGTATAGGCTTCGCCACCTGGGTGAGTGCTCTAGAAACTCATATGTATCAGTGTACCAGCTGATGTTGTTGTGAGAGGCTGCATTCAGCTTCAATTAATTTTTTTTTTTGAAGACTCTTTCAATGCATTTGCCCTTTTCAATGTAAATGCCCATGGGTGATTTACTAAGTGCACCAGCCCACACTGTGCAGAGTGTTCAGCAGTTTCTGACCCAACAACGGATGTGATCCTCATGCCTCACCCTCCCTATTCACCTGATCTTGCCCCAAGCAACTTTTTTGTTTGTTTGTTTCCCCAATGAAAAAAGTCCTCCAAAGGAAACGTTTTGTTGATGCGGAAGAGGTGAAACAAAACAGCAGAAGTACTAATAGGCATCAAAATTGATGAATTCAAAAACTGAGCAGTGGAAAAACATATCAAGAGGTGTACTGCATCAAATGGAGAGTACTTTGAGGGTGACTGAAATTTAAACATGTGAGAATAAATAATTTTTTATAAATAAATTCTGGGGGTTTTTTTAGGTCTCTCTCATATGTAAGGGCCTTGTGTTGTTACTCATTCAGCAACCCTATGTCTTTTGATTGAAACATTTAACATATTTGTTTTTAAAGTAATTACTGATATATATATATGTATTTATTGTCATTTTATTTCCATTTTTTTTCTTCTTATACAAAACCTTTTAACATTAGCTTTTTCTTGTCTGGGAAGCTCTTTATCTGTCCTTCAATTATAAACAATAGCTTTGCTGGGCAGAATAATCTTGATTGTAGGTCCTTGCTTTTCTCACTGAATATTTCATGCCAGTCCCTTCTAGCCTGCTAAGTTACTGTTGAGAAATCAACTGACAGTCTTATAGGAGTTCCCTTGCAGGTAACTGCTTTTCTCTTGCTGCTTTTAAGATTGTCTTTATTCTTGGGCATTTTTATTATGATGTGTCTTAGGGTGGACCTCTTTGGATTCATCTTTTTTGGGATCCTCTGCGCTTCCTGGGCTTGTTTTTTCCTTCTCCAGTTAGGGAAGTTTTCCATCATTATTTTCTCAAATAGGTTCAATTCCTTATTCTCTCTTCTTCCAGCACCCCCATGATGAGAATGTTGTTACACTTGAGTTGCCCCAGAGGCTTTTTGAATGCTGTGGGCATATCAATGGGAGTGATATACTCTAAGTCGATTGGCTGTGACTACAGCAGATGAGCTGCAGTGCAGAGGCTAAGCCCCCAGAGCAGGACTCGCTTCAGTGGGGTTCTGGTGGCCAAGAAGTTTGTCCCTTGAGTGTGTCGTTCATGGAGGTGGTTGGGTAGCACTGCAGTGTAGTCGGAAGCTGCCCACTGGATGTGCTGGCTCAGGGGCCTCCTGGGAAGTGTAGACCAAGAACAGCTGCTGCCTGTGCCCTGCCCTGGGCCAACTAGCTACAGAGTGACCTGCAGATGGCTGCTACTTGTGCTGCACTTGGAGGTGCCCAGGAGAGGCCAAGCTGCACACTGAGGCTGGCTGCTGCTAGTGCCAGGCTTTGGGCCATTTAGCAAAGGGTACAGGGCACACCAAGGCCAGACGCTGCTTGTTTGGGGTTTGTGGAACTTAGAGAGGTTTTAAGAAATTCTCCAGCATGAGCCAAGACAGGCCATTTGTATGAATAAGCCACTGGAAGCGGTTTGGGTGGGCCCGCAAAGTAGGTGGGGGTGGGATCTCAGGGAATCACCATAGCAGGGAGAAGAGTGTTAGCTAGGTTGATAAAGACTCAAATATGGCACTTAACCATTTCAAATTTTAATCATTCCAGGAAGATAATTTTAGGTGAATTTGAATGAATCTAAAAGAGGCTAAAGTACTGAATTTCTCAGTGAACAGAACTAAAACATATCAACTTCCTATGCTGAAAACACATATCTATTACTAGAGGCAATTCCATGTATAAAATATCTTTTGCATTAGCTTTGGTTACAACAAATAGCACAACTATGCACATATTAGTCAATATTTACTGGTTTGTTATGAAAATGGGCACCACCCACCTCTTCCAAACAGGGTGTCTTGGCCCTTTCAATTTCTACCCAATGGGAATATAAGGCTAAGAGAGAAATGCTGAGCTACCAGGGTCACATGTATTTAAGTCTTCAGGTCTATTGTTGCCTACAGATGTGGGTTTCTCATGTACAACAGAGCCAAATTCTGGACTCCCTAAGGGAAAACGTGTTTGTGAGAGCATTATAGAGCTAAACACGAAGTAACACATGTGAATCCAATTCAGGGGGTACTAGGAAGCTAGTTGTCTTCCTTATCCTTCCACACTCTACCAGCCGCAATTTGCCACTGTCTGAGCTTGTCACTCACTCATAGTCTGTGATGTTTATCCCTTGGGGAAGATAGAGAAAAGATAATAATAAAAGTAGAAAATAAAATGTTTCCATTTAAAAAGGGCTTTCCTGACTAAACCTGAGTGTGGTAAGGAAACCTCGTTTTTCCTTCCAACAATTTTCAAAAGAAATGAGATGACAAAGGTGCCTTATCTCCAATGAGACTAACTCAATAGGGTCCATTACGCCAGTGGCAAACACCGGAACTCACTGCATGAAACAGGATTTTAGGGGAATTATGATAATGTAGGTGAATTTATTTTTAAAAAATAAAATTTCTTATGAATAACGTTTTGGTACTGAGAAGCTAGACTAAGCTACTTAGATTGCATATATCCTTTCTAAAAATATCTTATTTTTGATAAACCTTTAAAATCTAATTAAAAAAAAAATGTGTTCATTATATGAAGCTTTAAAAACATAGAAAAATATTTTTAAAACTAAAGGAAGCCCTGACCGGTGTGGCTCGGTTGGGTGCTGTGCTGCAAAGTGAAAGGTCGCCATTTTGATTCCAGATCAGGGCATTCGCCTGGGATGCAGGTTCAGTTCCCATTAGGGGCGCATATGAAAGGCAACCTATTGATGTTTCTCTTTCACATCAATGCTTCTCTCCCTCTCTTTTTCTCTCCCTTCCTCTCTCTAAAAATACATACATACATACATACATACATTTAAAAAAAAAAAAGCTAAAAGAAAAGCACTCAAATTTCCATCACTCACATATAAATAATCACTTAAAATTTGGGGACCAGCTTAATTCCTATTTATTCCTATTATTCCTATTTAATACAGAGAAAGAGACTCATATGGGTCCCCATAATCTAGAGATCCAACCCCCCCTTGCTGAGAATAGATCACATTTGTTATATTTTACATTTACTCCTGTAAACCAGAGGTTCCTGAATGTTTTTTTGTACTAAGCATGCATTTCAAATATTTGCCCAGTACCTCTTCTCCCATTCACACAAAGTGATAAACCATAAAGGAGATGGGCAAGGCTTGTGTCAGACAAAATTGACATAGAAATATCTTAATCTGGCCATTAGCCCAGTGACTGCTCCCCTATCCCTGCAAAAGCCTTGCTGACTCCAAGACTGAGGGAAAATGAATTTCTCCTTCATTGCCAGAGTGTGGTAGTAAATGGAGTCTCAAAGTAAAGGACAGGATTCAAAGGATGCTCTTAAGCCTTCTCCATCGAGCACTGAGGAGAGGAAATGACCGGGCACTTCTTAATTTGTTTTGGGAACTATGGATCTATTAAAATGCAAGCTGTTGTGACCTTAAAAGTGCACTAAAGAGAACCACACAGAAGGCAAGAATGAGAAAATGAGTGCCTGACGATCTGCATCTGAGTACAGAGACCAGAGCCATCCGCAGTAAAAGTTGCTTAGTAACAATCTGCAAAAGCAAAAGGGTCCATTGTCCATCAGGACTAACACATGTTGACGTCCTGCTTTCCAAGCAGTCTACATGTATTTGGACCTACACATAACAAGGGATGCATGTATATACAGGGTGGGGCAAAAGTAGATTTGCGGTTGTGAGTACACAAAACACAGAGTTTATTTTTGTGTATTATTTGTTAATTACTGTATTATTTTCCACAGGAACAACTATAAACCTACTTTTGCCCCACCCTGTATGCAGTGAACAAAACCTAAAACAGAGACTGGAAGATGTTCTCTTAATAAATTAAAAGAGATTAGTAGTTTGATTCTTACTGATGTAACAGATACTTTAATGGGCAGCAATAATCTAATGATAGAGGGAGGGTTACTACTACACAACTCTGTGCCAGCAGGAGTGTGTATGTGGGGGGTGTTATGAGCTGGTCCCCAACCTGGGAAGCAGCTGGCCTTCCTGCCACGGAAGCCAAAAGACAGGAAGAAACATGGAGTGGGAAGTAGCTGCTTTGGATTTAGGTAAGATTGAGATGCTGCGGACTTTGACCATCCAGGAGGCAAAGAAACTTCAAGTCTCCAGAGAGGCTATCTCTAATGGACAAGGAAGATCACCTTCCAGGTCTCAGGACTCAGAATCGAAACCACTGCAACCTATTTACTCCGAAATAAATTTACAAGTCAAAACAAATATTTTGAGATAAGTAGAATTCAAGAAGAACAGCTGGGCTACTGATAAACTATACTGGGATTAGGAATTAAAAAAACTGGAATAAGAACAGCCCAAGTCCCTAACCTGAGACAGTTTCCATCTACAAAGTAGGATAAACAAGCCTTGACTACTTATCAGGGTAGTTTAAGACTCAAAGAAGAAAGAATAAAATAAGTTCAGAGAAACCATAAAGTTCTATATAAACTCACAGTACTATTTTATAATCTGAAATATAGGAGTCTGGATGATCTTTATGACCCCTTGGAGTTTTAAAGTTGTAAGATTCTGTATGAACTGAGTGTTATACTAAGTCAAAGCAATTTTCAGAAGGGCTCTGTAGTCATTACTCTAGATCTTGACAGCGGCCAGCAGAGGCCTGTGAGAAGGGCACAGCTCCTGATTGAGGTGTTTTTCTCCCCTCTGAAAGTAAAAAAGGGTCAGTGGAGTTGAAGAGGAAATACAATTTAATGTCAGCCTAAAGAACATGAAGAATAGCTTGGCTTTCTTTTCTGGTATGTAATTAATCAGACAAAGTATAAAAGACTTTTTATATTTAACCAAGCAATTACATATTCAACTGGAAAACATAACAAAACATAACAATCACACAAACTTAAATTCTGGTTATGGAGACAAAAACAAAAGTGAAACAGATGTAATACAAAAAAATGTAAAATGTAAAATAATCAGTACTCCATTCCGCTGCTTGGTAGAAGTGTCAGAATCTGTTGTAAACAAGTTTGAGCAAGTAGTCTATGAAAATCACTTTGTTTTTCCAAATTCTTGTGATGAAATTGTAATGATACCCAGCTAAATGAGGTGTTACTATCTGACTGTCTACATAGCCAAGAACGAAGGAGTATGTAAAAATAAGGCTTATAAGCAATCCAAATAGCTATCACTAAAGCTAAAGTACTAAAGAAGAATATTTCAATCTAAACTCTATAAGGTCCCCTGGTTTCCTGACCCCAGAGCAGACTGGATGCAGGAAACTGGAAGATTACCAAAAGATAAGAACAATGACCACTTCTTACCTACAGTAAGGGACAGAAAGAGAAGGTTTAACAAACAGTACCACAGAGCTCAACATTTTGGAAGTCATTATTTAATGGTACAAGAACTGCCATTCATAAACATGACTAAATCAATAAGAAAAACAACTACATATAATAATATCTATCCAAAAAAACTGTTAAAATGTAGTGGGCTTTACACCTGAACTTTTAATAGTTTAGTTTCAGTATTGGGGTAATTCATCTGTGTGGAACATCTTGTTCCAGAGGTACTATGTGCACGAAAACTTTATTAAGTCAATATATACAGAGGAAAATACTAGCTTAGTAATGAAGATCTTTTTTGGAAGCACATACTAATTATGTATTATCATTTGTATGGTAAAGCAGTAACAAAATACTCTTGGCAATCTAGGCCAACTTCCTAGAAAAGTTGTTACTAAACGAATTTGTAAGTAAAAGTTATCTTTTTCAAAATGTTCTAATAAAAATATTGGAGCCAGCACGAAACAACAGAGTGAAAATTAGGAGTGTAACTAGATCAAAGCAGGAGAACCCAAAAGATCAGATGAGACAGAAGAAAAAGAGAAGCAGCAGCTTCAGAAAGAAATAGAAAAAAATGGAATGGGGGAAAAGTAGGAAGAGACGAGAGTCTTTGGAGCAGCAAGTGTGGGTATAAATGAAACCAGGAAGGCTGACTAAAGTCTTGGGGAAGAAAAAACGTATGACAAGTGAACTACAGACTACAGGGCTGGCCACAGGCTTTTGTTTCTCAAAAATGCTGAAAACAAGACTATACATGAAGCTTTAAAAAAATAATAATTCTCATTTAGGCAGAGGTTATTAGAACAAAATTCAGCAGTAACCTCATTATGTCTAATGTAGTTACACTCAATTTTAAACAACAAAAAAGAGTTTTCTTGGTATCCAATGTCATTTTTACAGGTAAAAAGTGAAAATCTAGGCTTTCTTCTTATCTAGCTGCAGCTATTTCTCTATAATCCACCATGTTTCTTAAAAGGACTCTGAAGTACTTAAGACTCCATTTCTCCTAACAAATGGTTTTTTTTTTTTTTTTTTTTTAGCCATTAAAAACAATTCCATCTCCTGAGTGAGCCGCTGCTAGCTCTCTTCCTCCTAACCTTGTTATTTTGCTTTCCTGCCATTCCTGTTTGCACCCTGGTGGGGCTTCTCCGATCAAATGCCTTCAGGGACAGGAAGTTACAGCACCAAAATGCCACAGCACATTTTGGCCTACCACTGATGTGTGCTTTCCAATTTCCCAGGCTTGGACAAAATAAACCTTATAGAAAGACTCTTAGTTTATATTTTTGCATGTGCCCCAAATTATCACTGAGAATAATGCATTCACCAAAAAAAATTTATAAGTATATTCGCTTTCACTAAACTTAGGATGTTTCCCCCCCTCTGAATATACTATAATGAAACATCTACTATTCCCTCCCTAATACTTAATGTCCAATGCACTCACTTTTTCTGGATAGGAAACTTTTATAACTTTTAGCTAGATATCTTCTTGCTCTAAACTCAGTGCATGTCTCTCCTTATAACAAACCACTCATTATCCTTCTCAGGTGTTCTTGACCAGTTTTCTGTCCTAGCAAATCTGCGGGGACCAACATACTTTCCCTACCTGTATTCATTGTTCACTAATGACAATGAACAATAAAAGAGATGGTAGGGGAGAAGGGTTGGGAGGTGTATTTGAAAACATTACAGAGTAGTGTCTGGTACAATTCTCCATCTGACTGAGAACTGCTTTAACAACCAAATTTCTAAAAGGCTAGTTTGTAAGTTATTAAGGATATAAAAGCCATAACAGAAATGAGAAGACATAGCAAATTACCTCAGTACATAATTTTTACCTACAAAGAGGTAAGAATATCATTATGAGAGAGAAAACTATGCAAATGCCTCATCTCAAACTTTATATTCTAAGCATCTCTCAGAAATTCCCTACCTAGTCCAAAATACCTCTACAGTAGCCATAAATCTGAGTTCCCAGTAATACCACTGAGCTCTCTGGTGGTTGGCAGAATTTTAAAAAATATATATTTTCTTAATCTTTTTGGACAATTTGCTTAATTGTCCAAAGTAATAAAATATTCACCCGAAGTCTGCAGTGCTCAGAGGTTAGTGGTCTGGGCCAAAGACTGATGAGGCAGATTGAAGAACAGGTGCTTTTCTAAATGGCCATGGTATCGTGGCTACTATTCCCAGTGGGTTTGGGGAAAAGGAGACTGGAGTAGAGCTGCAAGAAACTTGTGGGCCTGGGGGACTGGGACCAGAAGGGAGAAGCAGGAGCTAAGAACTTTGTAGAGGGAAAGTTACTCAAAGTCTCATTACCCACTGGGCAGAGTGCAACTTGCCTGTCAGCTTTTTCTCCAGTAAGTGCATAAGCAGTTGGGTAGCATTCTAAGGTAAGGACTTTTAGACATGGCTAAGTAGCTGCAAGAAACCCTAAGCTGTAAGGGTTTTTATAGACTCTGGGTGTACTCTAGCACAAGTTTTGGGTTCCTCTAATGCTATAGAGGAGATACATACTCTGCCTTCCTGATAAAAGCAGCTAGAAAGGATAAAGGGAATCCCTATAGTCACTGCATACTTAGGACTCTGATTTAATGATAGAAATATAAAGAATGAAATACTTTACAGAGTAGTTATTGCTTGTATCTTAAGGAATTGTAAAGACCATAAACACATTACAGGGTATTCCAGACATACCATAGATTCACATTTAATACAATATTGGTAGGCAGTGGAAAGAAACCCACAACATCTGACTTCCGAAAATATGAAAAATAAAAATAGTTGATGTAGGAATAGTGGAAAAAGGAAATTATCCAAGATTTTCCTGTATTGTCTATGCTTTAAAAAAAGAAAATGGGAAAACAAAACAAGCAAGTTACTTCACAGAGTCCACTGCTTTTTAACATATTGAATTATTATCAACTTGAGAGGAATTAAAAATAAAGAGAACAAAAAAAAAATTTAAACTCACATATTCACTACCTCTTGCTGTGAAAAGCAATTCTAGGTGTATTAAATTATTTAAAATTAAGAGAACATTGCTACTGAGTCAATTATAATGCCATCATCCCTAATGTGCAAATGCAGGCACTAGTAAATACAGTTCTGGCTGTGAATTAAATTTCATTATAATAAAAAAACACCTTTTACTTTAGTGAAACTGTGAAACCATATAAGTACATTGTTAAAGATATCCTCCCAGACTACAGGGTAAAAGATGAAACAGAAAGGTGGTATCTGTCCTCTCTCCAAGAAATTAGTCTTCAAGAAATTACAGTCATGTAACAATGGGCTTATGTTCTGAAAAATGTGACTTTAGGTGATTGTGCCATTGTGCGAACATCACAGAATATTCTTACACAAACCTATGTGGTATAGCTTACTACATACCTAGGTTACATGGTCTAGCCTATTGCTCCTAGGCTACAAACCTGTGCAGCATGTTACTGTATTGACTACTATAAGCAACTGTAATACATTGGTTAGTATTTGTATATCTAAGCATATCTCTTTTTTAACTTAAAAAAAAAAGCTTTTATTTATTTATTTTTAGAGACAGGGGAAGGGAGGGAGGAGACAAACATCAATGTGTGGTTGCTTCTCATGTGCCCCCTACTGGGAACCTGGTTGCAAGCCAGGCATGTGCCCTGGCTGGAATCGAACAAGCGACCTTGTGGTTTGCAGGCTGGCACTCGATCCACTTAGCCACACCAGACAGGGCTCTAAGCATATCTAAATATAAAAAAGGTACGGTAAAGATATGGCATAAAAGATTAAAAAGTGGAGCTCTCTTTGGCAGCACATACACTAAAACTGGAATGCTACAGAGAAGATTAGCATGGCCCGTGTGCAAGGATGACATGCAAATTCATGAAGCATTCCCTATTTTTAGAGTAATGCGGGGGGGGGGGGGAATGAGGACAACTGTAATTGAAAAACAATAAAAAAATTTTTTTAAAAAAAGGATTAAAAAATGGTACATCTATATAGGGCACTTACCATGAATGGAGCTTGTGGGATTCAAAGTTGCTCTGGGTGAGTGAGTGAATGGTGAGTGAATATGAAGACCTAAGACATTACTGCACACTACTGTAGGCTTTATAAACACTGCCCCAGAAGCCTCCCCCTGGTTCCTTCTGTCAAGGTCAGAAAGAGAACATCAAAGCTGTCAATGCTGCTCCATGAACAGGGAAGTGCACTGGATTGACTGGAAATATCAAGGAGATACTGGCTGTGTAAGGCATCGATCACCATAGTAGTGACTGTCAAGAAGGAATAAAAGGAAGCCTGAGGACTGGTAGGAATAGGAATCAAGATGGAGACATAAAAGAATATAGGAAATTGTCATGGCAGTGTGGTTTTGGCTATTGCATATTGGAGCAGTGGTCAGATGAAGGAACTTGGCGACATTCATTTAAAAAAGAGGGTATTTGCCCTGGTTGGTGTGGCTCAGTGGATTGAGAGCCGGCCTGCTAACCAAAGGGCTGCTGGTTTGATTCCCAGTCAGGGCACATGCCTGCGTTGCAAGCCATGTCCCCAGTAGGGGGTGCGGGTGAGGCAACCACACACTAATGTTTCTTTTCCTCTGGTTCTCCCTCCCTTCCCCTCTCTCTGAAGATAAATAAAATCTTTTTTTTCTTTTTTTTTTTTAAGATTTTACAGCAATGCACTCTGAAAACTATTAAGCTAGAATTAGGAGAACTATAGTACCCTCGAAATATGTAGTGCTGGGGGACAGGCTCATCTGTGCTGAAACAGGTTGGCAGCTGACTGACTGGAGATCTCTGCACTCGAAATTCAGGTGCTGAGTGCAAGGGAGTTATTGCCAAGCCCCACAGATATTCCTCCCATCAGAGAAAAAAAAAGTTCCTCCTGAACCACATAGCCTTCCATTTCTTTTAAGAAAGCTTCTTGTTTTGCTAAAGTATTTCCCACTAAAACATGTCATTCTTGATAGAATTTCTTTTCTAACATGGAAATGGGATTAAAACGATGGCAGCGGGGGGGGGGGGCGCGGAAGGGAGATGATGACTAACAAGTTGTGCCCCTTCTTCTGCAGTAAGACTGAAAACAAGACTAAAAAATGTCCACATATGCCCTGCAGAGAGCAGTATAGGGAACATGAAAATTCAAGAATTTCCCTTTCAGTTTTCTTTCCCTAAGTTGTTCTTGTATATCTTAGGTTGTAGGTATATCTTAGGTTGTAGGTCTCAGTTTAAGAAAGAGAGGACATCAGGAGTCACCAACACAGGGACCCTCAAATACCTGTCAGCCCCAGTGACCTAGCTCCTCCACACCCACCTCATCATCACTGTCGGACGTCTCGGAGTCGGAGGAGGCTGCAGGCTGACTCACAGGTGGCTCCTTCTCTTCAGAGTCACTGCGTTTCCGCTTTGCCAGGGACAAGAGCTCCTAGTAGGACAAGTAATCACATGAGTTTTGTTCAACAGAAAAGAAATATCCAGGAATAATAAAATGCCCATCCTCCCCACATCTGTTCTACCTCTTTGTGCTTTCAATTGAAGGGGGCTTTTATCATGTGAACAGACCAATTACCAGTATTCCTAAGTGCTAAAAGGAACATTTTCAAAAATTTCCCCTCCCTTTTAATCGCAAATATATGCCTGAAATGGAAAAGTGAATATAAAACTGACCTGGAAGCTACTTTCAAATTGTCACCATTTTCTCTATAATCTACAGAAGTACTGATTCTCCAGAATCAAAATATATATAAAAACCATGTTTATAAAGGTAATTTGCTTACTGTTCCGACTGGTATAGCTAATCAATACTCTGACCACCCTCTTACTGTAATTCATAGTAAAGCTGGCATTTGTGGGGCTAATTTCAATAAGCTGACAAATGACAAGTTTTATTTCAAATGCTTAAGCCAGGAAAAAAAAAAAGTCTATTTCCAGTGGTTAATCCAAGGTCTGAAAACAAGCAGCAAATGTGCTGACCACTACATCAGAATCCTAGGTAACCCTGACCAAGTAGCTCAGTTGGTTAGTGTCGTCTGACATGCCAAGGTGGTGGGTTTGAGCCCCGGTCAGGGCACTTACAAGAGTCAACCCACGGATGCATAAATAAGTGAAACAATAAATCAATGTTTCTGTCTATCTTTCTGTCTTTCCACCTCCCTCTCTCTAAAATCATAAATAATTTAAAAAAAGAATCCTAATTTGACAACCCTAATATCCCCCATTTAGCACCTCTGTTTTGTCCAGTTGATTTAATAATCCACCAGGACAATTAATGCCATTAAGTCCTGGCTATTACCAGGATTTGCTCTCTCACAGGGCTCCCCTGTCCTGCTACTCCACTCCAACTCAGCCCAGTCACTTAAAAATGCAACAAAAGAAAAATAAAAATAAAGAACAAAAATGTAACAAAAGGATACCTGTGCTAGTTCCTGCTCTCTGCTAATGTTAATACCAGTCCACAATTATACTGTACTTACTAGATGCCAGGTACTTTTCTAAGCACCTAACATTTAATCTTCACAACAACTTTAAGGTAACTATCACTATAATCCTCATTTTTTTTCTTTCTTTTTTTTTAGGATTGAGGGTGGGCTCTGTCACTTTGAAACTAGATAAAATGGACCCCTTTATGTTTCCTCAATGTCTCAATTGTGTTGTCTTCCCCACATTACCAGATGAGGACTGAATTAACATACTAATCGTGTATGTTTTACACTCATAAATGTAGAGGACTAAGGAATATGACTGCTGACAAGTGGCTTGATGAAGACCTCAGCCCTGGTTGGCGTGGCTCAGTGGACTGAGCTCCGGCCTGCAAACCAAAGGGTGGCTGGTCCAATTCCCAATGGAAGGCACATGCCTGGGTTGTGGGCCTGGTCCCCAGTAGGGGGCACAAGAGATGCAACCACACATTGGTATTTCTTTCTCCCTTCCTTCCCCTCTCTAAAAATAAATAAATAAAATCTTAAAAAAAAAAAAAAACCCAAAAGACCCCAGATGTTACTTCCCAGAGCAAAGCAAGGATATGCAGCCAGTTACCTGAGTGCTCCATTTTTTTCCTTGCCAACTACTTATTTATTGTTTATTTAAATGTTACCATTCCCACTTAAAGAAAAAGAAACTAAAGAGAAGGAAATGTTAAATAACTTATCCAAGGTAACACAGCTGGTACATAATAGAGTTGGGATTCAACCCAGATAGAATCCTAGCTCCTAATTCAGGCACCTTTACTAGTCTAAAACATTTTTCCCTTCTGCCAAAAAGAGAAAAAAACCACTGATAAATACGAGTAGTATCATTCCTTGATGATGATGGTGCTACACAACTATAGGTCAAGTGGCAAGATATATTTTAAAATAATAGACTGTTAAAAAGTATCTGTTTTCTTCTTCCAGTTTCTTTCTATTTTAGGAATATACCCTCCTTGGCCAGAATGAGAAAATGACCTTCTCAGATTAACAGCTGGCATGCTCTCTTTCATAAGCAGTCATGAAATGTTACTCTTCTCATTTCATTAGAGGGAGCTAGCACACCAACCTCCTGAAAAGGCTGAAGACAACACTCTACTTTTTCATACCAAAACAGTTAATTCCTATTAATCATATGTAAGTTACAGCAATATTTGTGTTTATGGTATCTTAAAAACTTGAGGTATAATTGACATACAGTACATTTTATCCTTTCTTATGTACAGTTCTATGGGTTTGACAAATAGTTAAACCACTCCCACAATTAAGATATATGACAATATCATCATTGCTCCCAAATATTGCTGTAATTTGCATTTGGTCAATAGGAGTAACTGTTTTGGTATGAAAAAGTGAATATTATTATTTTCAGCCTTTCCAAAAGTTGGTGCTCTTCATATCTTTCCCCCCGTCCCGTGGCAACCACAGACCTATTTGTCCCTATAGGTCTGCCTATCATAGAATATCATGTAAATGAAATAATACAATATAGTAGCCTTTTGAATCTGGCTTCTTAGTATAATATATTTGAATTCATTCATCTTGCAGCATGTATCAGTAGTTTACTCCTTTTTATTTTTAAGTAGTGTTCTATTAAATGGATACTTTGTTTATCCACTTACCAGCAGAAAAACATTCAGGTTGTTTCCATTTTAGGGCAATTATATGTTCATATACAGGTTTTTGCATAAATATTAAGTTTTCATTTCACTTTGGTAAATACCTACGAGTGGGATTGTTGGGTTCTACAGTAATTTGTGTCCAGTCCTAACTATTATCTTTTTTCCCCATATTACCTTAATGGAAATTTATAAGCTTTACAAAGACTTCTGGCAAGTAATCTCTTTCCTGACCTTTGAGGTTCATGAATACATCCGAATTCTGTATAATGAGTTGATACCAACTCACTACAACAGGGATTTGGATACGGTATCAAATTCTTCTCTGAAACATTAACTGTTATATGCAGTAGACATCCATTAAAAGTTATTGTCTCAAAGCGTTATTAGTACTGCCTTTCTCTTAAAGAGGTCCACTCCATACTAAAACCCTAACAAATGGTTCTTCTTCATCAGCAAATAAATGTATCTGATAGGTACAGTTCCTCCTCTTACACAAAATTAAATACAATATTAACACTAATATGGAGATCTCAAAGATCTTCTTAACATTGTGAAAGACACCCTTAAGTTGAGAATTACATAGGAAGTTACTGGGGGAACTCAGGGCAAAGCTACTCTTTACAGTTGAGTCTTTTATATTCTATTAAGGGCTCATTAGTAAGCTGAACAAATCAGTGTGCAACGGAAACTTCTTTCCAACAATGCAAACATGAGCAGACCATCAGATTTTCTACCTGCAGAGGCTGATTTATCAAATACCTGTGCTCAATAAAGCCAACCTAAAACTGATTCACACACAGGGGCTGGGTTCACTGCAGGTCTCTCCTTCCTGCCTGCTTCGTTATGTCACAGAGGTTGAGATGACGTTTCTGTGTCCAGTGACCCTCTCTCAGCAACATCCCTCTGTTTCATCTCACCCAGTGAAAACCATCCTTATTTATCTCAGCATTCCTCTAGGGGAATGGCAGTGTGGAGTGCCAGTGTGGTATATCAAATTTAAGCTGAACTAAAGATCTGCTTAAAGTAATGCCAATGCCCAACATACTATCGGTATAGCTTTGCAGGATGCCATATATGGCTTCTAGAGCAGTTTAATTAACATTACTTAAAAGCCACATTTAATATTAACTAGACTGCCAAAACTGAGACTGTATAATAAAGCAAGTCTAATTGAACTAAGGTAGTGTTTATTAAAACAGTATTATCCTGGTTAAGATTAGAATTCTAATCTACCAGTATGTGAAGACTCAAACCTTAAGAGTTAATCCCCGCACCCATCATTCACAAATAGTATGCTTTCTGTGATGTCATGTCAGAATCAATTTATAATACAGCAACTTAGCTCCCTCTTACTTAAAAAAAAAAAATTAAATCTTATCCCTTTAATCAAACCTCCCATGATTACATGTAAATGGGACACATATTCTGCACCTTAGAAATATGGAATAAAAGTCTATATGGACAAAGCTGAGGCTTTTACAGCCATTTAGCATACTGAGCTCTTTCTGACTTATTCATTCTACAAATATAACTAATATAGTTAAGTAATTACTACCAGCTAGGGTGACCAAACCTCCTAGTGTGCTCAGAAATGTCTGGGTTTTAACGCTGAAAGTCATGCATTCTGGGAAACTCCTCAGTTCTGGGCAAACCAGGGCAGTCAGTCACCCTACCACCAGTATCTACTATCTACCACGCCCTGGATAGATAGTCATGAAGAAAAGATAATCCTTGATCTCACACAATTTAATATCAAGCAGTGGGGACATACAATAAACAAGTAAACACAAGTACAATGAACCCTGGCTGGTGTGGCTCAGTGGGTTGGAGTGTCTTCCTGCAGACCTAAGGGCTGCAGGTTCAGTAAGGGCACATACCCAGGTTGTGGGTTTGATTCCTGGTCAAGGTGCATACAAGAAGGCAACCAATCAATGTTTCTCTCTCATGATGACGTTTCTCTCCCCCCATTCGCCCCAGCAATGAAAAACTTCTCAGGTGAGGATTTAAATAATAATTAATTCTATCTAGCGACAGAGCTAAGAAGGAAGTGAATCAAGTGAATGTGAAACCTATCTGTGAAAGGACGACCAGGGAGGCTTCTCCGAGGCAGTGGGCATTTAGGCTGAGACTAGAAACTTTGGGAGGGGAAAAGGGGAGTAGTTTTTTTGGAGAGAAGTCTCCAAATAGAATAGTTAAGGCCCCGAAGTTGACAATAGCTTGATTTAGTCAAATAACTAACTGAAGAAAGAGAACCAATGGAGCTTAGCAGGCAAGGGGGAGGATGAAATGAAGTAGGTTAGAGGTAAGAGGAAACCAATAATTCTGTGGTTTATAAAACAGGACCAGGAACCTGGCTTTTACTTGAAGGTGGTAGGGAGCCATCCAATGGTGTTAAGTGGAGAGTAACCATCCCTTTTTAAAAGAGCACTCTGGCACTGACTGGTGTGGCTTGGTTGGTTGGGCGTCATCCTGCAGGCTAAAAGGTCGCAGGCTGGATTCCCAGTTGGGGCACATGTCAGGGTTGCAGGTTTGGTCCCAAGTCGGGGTGTGTGCAAGAGGTAACCAATCATCACATCAATGTTTCTGTCCCTCTCTTTCTCCTTCCCTTCTCCTCTCTGTAGAATCAATGAGAGAGAGAGAGAGAGAGAGAGAGAGAGAGAGAGAGAGAGAGAGAGAGAGAGGAAACTGACAGAGCAGACTAGCCCAGGGTGGAAGTGCAGAGAGGAGTCAGAAGGAACCCACGTCACTGTTATCAGAGTAGATGGTGACCTGGACAAGGTAAGTAACCACAGGAACAGAGAGAAGTGGGAAGACTTAAGAGATGCTGAGGAGACAATAGTAATTCACAGGTTTAAATTTGAGATGTTAATACCTATTCTTTTATATCAAAACTGTTGGTAGAGGAACATGATTCCAAGAGTAGACATTGGTTATTTTTCAGGAGTAAGGAATGGAACCATTCTGTAAGTATGTTTTTGTGACAGAGGGGTATTTGTTTTGTTGGAACTTTTTCAACAAGAATGTTCTACTTTTATAATTAAAAAAATAAACATAAAAACAATAAACATATAACCAAACCCTTCTAAACTAATTATTCCAAAGTGGCAGCATAACAAGCCTTTATATTTCGCATGATTGGCACTAACTGTGGGAACTTTCCCTTCAAATTTCCAGCAAAGTATTTATAATTGTAGATAAAATACTGAGTTATATAAATGCCCACAATTTTACAGAATTTATAAAATCAGTTTTCAACCCATACAAAATAAAAGGTTTTTTAAAAAAGATTTTACTTATTTATATTTTTTAGAGGGAGAAAGAGAGGGAAAGAAACACCGATGCCAGACAGAAACATCCATCAGTTGCCTCTCACATGCATGCAGCTGAAGAGCTGGCCTGCAACCCAGGCATGTGCCCTGTCAGGGAACTGAACCAGTGACTTTTTTGTAGAATGACGCCCAACCCACTAAGCCACACCAGTCAGGACCATAAAAGTTTTTAAAAATTCTACTACTATTACTTGTTTTTACTTAGCTCCCTCTCCTAATACATTTCTAACTAATGCACATTTTTACCCCTTAAACAAGGGGTAGCATTATTATAGTAGAGGGGTCAAACTAAGAACCCCCAAACTGATAATTTCCCTTAGCTCTATAAGTGATCCTACTGTAACCAGGTTAGAAAACTTGGTAAGTAGCATTTGCCAAGTAGCATGTGCTTATTCACAAAGGCTTATTAAGTGCCTACCTTGTGTCAGGCAGGAATTATTTTCAACTACCTACTTGATGTAGATATCCACCTGGATATCTCACAGCCAACTTTTCTTTTTAAATTTTTATGATTTTATTTATTTATTTTCCGAGAGGGGGAAGGGAGGAAGAAAGAGAGGCAGAGAAACAATGTATGGTTGCCTCTCCCATGCGCCCCACTGGGGACCTGGCCCACA
Organism: Pteronotus mesoamericanus; assembly: GCF_021234165.1. Classification (NCBI taxonomy): domain Eukaryota; kingdom Metazoa; phylum Chordata; class Mammalia; order Chiroptera; family Mormoopidae; genus Pteronotus; species Pteronotus mesoamericanus. The sequence goes on from NW_026555065.1 coordinate 23,241,509, forward strand.
ACCCAGGCATGTGTCCGGACTCTAAACTGCACCAGCAACCCTTTGGTGACCCTTTAGTTTGCAGGCCAGCACTCAATCCACTGAGCCACACCAGTCAGGGCTCTCATAGTCAATTTAAACTCTACAAATATTAAGACTGACTCATGATCTCAACCTTTAAATCTGGTATTTCTCCAGAGTTCCCTGTCTCCAACTAGAGCCTCCCCATCCTCACCCTGACATCCAATCAGTTAAGTCCCTTCAGTTTTATATCCTGAATATTATGCCCAATCAAATCTACTTTGTTTTCTCTATAACTACCATACCAATCCAAGTCAGGCATTCATTCAACTAATACTGACGGGGTGTCTGCTGCATGCCAGGCATTGTTCTAGGTGCAGGGATACTACAACGAACGAATAGCCTTGCCCTCTTAAAGTTTCCATTCTAATGAAGCTTCTTCCACCTGGACTCTTCTATCCGCCACCCAACTGGTGCCCCCTCTCTAGATTACTATCTACATAGCAGCCTGGGCAAACTTTTTAAAAGGCAAATCTTAACACCTCTTCCAGTTTAAAAGTCCTTCAATGGTTTCTCATTACCTTGAGAATAAAGTCCAAAGCCCTTAACATTGCCAACATTGCCAGTGGCTTTCAATGTTTTAACCTCAGCACACCGTAAGATAAAATTATACCTCATGGCCCAGGATACATACATGAATATGTATATACACGAGACACAAGTTTTGCAAAATAGATAATTACTAGGTCTGACAGATTTCATGTTTTCTATTCAATTCAACTTCATCTCTATTTTTGATGCTAGTTGTGACCCACTAAACTGGGTTTTCCGTCCTCAAAACAGACTACTTCTGTAGATTCATTTGTACCCCTCTCTCTCCAATTTCAGTAACTATGCTTCTTTCAGTTTCATGAGTGTGTTAGAACCTTCCTGCCTTAAATGCTTTTCTACATGCTGGTCCCTGAACCATGAACACTCAACACTTCCTGTACTTGTCAGTCTCCTAATCTCTTCTTTCTTAACACATGGAATCATCTCTCAGTTTAAAAGTCACTCTCACGAGGCTAGTATAGGATTCCTGGCCATACTCTCATAGTATCCTTGCTTTTCCTTCACACACAATCTACAGTGAAACGACTGTCCAAGCAATGCTGCCCCTGCCCTCTCTCTACCCTGCTCTGGCTCCCCTCTTTTTTCTTTCCCGCGTAAGCAACCTTGAAGACAGAAACTGCTGCCATTTTGTTTACCCAATAGCCCTAGTACCTAGCACTGTCGAACACATTTGCTGAAAAATAAACAATCTCTGCCCTTGGAGAACTTATAGTCTAGGAAGGGAGCAATAAGTACACCAGCAGAACTGGTGTCAAAAGATGGATGGGTTTTGAATACTTGCTAAGAGCCTCTCTATTAAAGTTGCCGTGGGACTCAACCTTCCCAGTGCTATTTCTAAAAAAGTCTAGTGAAATTAAGAAATGAGTTACATGCAACATTATGACACAAATTAAAAACTTCCTAAGTCAACACTGACACTCCTCACAAGTTCATCCTAGACTTTAAATGCTGCTCTACAGCCCTGGCCAGGAGCTCAGTTGGTTAGAATGTCACTCAGATATGCCAAGGTTGTGGTTAGATCCCTGGTCAGACACATGCAAGAGTCAACCAATGAATGCATAAATGAGTGGAAAAACAAATCGATGTCTCTCTCTCTCTCACATCAATAATAATAAAAAAATTAAACTGTGCTCTAATGTAAAAAAAGACTATTAATAAGAAGCACAGCTTTTAAACTTCTCCACTTTAGTGGAGAAGGTTTATGGAAGAATACTTTATAACACTGACATTTTTTACATACATTGTCTAAAAATAATTCCTAGAAAATACTTTAGGGGACATATTATTTCAAAGACAAATTTAATTATTACTACTTTAAGTAAGATGAGCAGAGAGAAACAGGACATGACAATTTTATCACTGTTTTAAATAAGAAAGGTAATTATGAAATAAAGCATGACAATCTGCACATAGCTCAATTTTTTTTTTTTTGTCTTGAGAAAGGCAGAGTAAAATTTTTATAAATGTTGTGTTGATCCGAATAGAGAACTCGGATTTCTTTATTACCTTTGACACTTTTTGTTTTCTAGGACCCACTGTATAAATATTATTCCATAAAAGGTGACACATGTACACATACAAAAGTGATACAATGATCTCCATGGAGGCACATGATGGGGTGAAAAGCCTAAATTTGCCTCAAATTCTGTTTTGCTTTCTTTTTCCAAGAGACACCAAAGGCAAGTATCTTCATGATTTGCAATTTTTTAATGCTGAAAAAAGGGTGTGGCCGAAATAAAAATTAAGGTCACTAACAAGTCACATGTGAAAAAAGAAATCCTTCAAATTCTCTAACTTTTGAGTTTTAAAAAGCAATGGAAGTTAATACAAATTTAAACAACTCCGATTCAGTTACTACATAGTTACTACATACTTTTTACCATCAAGAAGAATGGCAAAAAAGAAAGAGGCCTCCATAAAAAGCATCCCAACAATTCAAATAACTTAACAGATATACAAGAACCAGCAGCTAGCTCTGTCAACTTAAACATCTCTGTTAAGTTCCTTCAATTACACCTGTACACACTCTGACCAACACAGGAAGTTATTTCTCTCCCAAACTACTTAAGAGTGTTTTACTATAAAGATTAACTTACATACAGACAGTGTTCTAAACCATTAACATAAATAAATACCTGGGCTGTACCTGGCAAAAATGCAGAGTCCAGCGCTCTGTCCTCCGAGGGTCTGATTTAGTAGGTCTGGAATGGGAGCTCTCGCAAAGTGTATTTTAAATAAGCAAACCAGGCAGCTTCTGACACAGGTGGTCCTCCTCCCACCACCAGAAAAAACATCATTGAAGGCTTACTTGCCTCACCTTTGGTAAGGACTAAGTTGGAGATAATATTTCTGACTTAACGGCTTAGATTCCCATCTGGAAAACCCAAAGACAAAGGACCTCCTTACCAACTGTGCTCCACTATCACACTAGACACTCAAAGATTTGTTGTGGTTTGTTCTTTTCCGCAAGGACAATACAAGAGACAGCAAATATAATGTTATAACCCCAGTGAAGACCTAGAACTAGATGGAGCAGGCCAAGGCGTCTTGGTTAGGAGAGACCCAGAATAAGTTACTTTTGTTCTGAGGATCCTTAAAGAACCCCACACCAGGCTGACTTTGAACTTCTGCAAACAGCCTCTGGTGAAAACTTCTAGAGGGCAGAGATCTTTCTTTGATTCCTCTGACAGCCTGGCACAGCGCTGACCAGACAGACTGAAGGCATTGGTGGCTCCGTTAGGATGTGCAGGGAAAGGGAATTCTGATCTGGTTCCCATCTGATAAAAGAATGCCAGTGAATGGTTGAAGAGAAGGAAGTTGAAATTGCTGTTAAAATGTATTAGGTATTACTTACACATCTCATGCTAATTTCTTTTTACAAATAGATAGTTGGGTTTAAAATTGCAATCCTCTCCAATTCCTACCTCAGAAAAGTTCTGTGTGGATCGGTCTACCACAAAAGGAAGCTCTCAACTCATTTCATTTGTCAGATTCTGTGGAAAATCACTAAGGACAGAATAATTTGCTTAGTTCATTTATCATCTGAACAGATTTCGAGAGTGCTTTCCCAAGGAAGTCCCTTTGTCAACTATTTAATATACTTTAGAAACACGAATTGTAGCAATATGGAAAATGGCCTTGAAACATTCTTTTTGCAATATGAAAACTTAAAAGACTAACAGATTAAGTCAGTACAGTGAAGAGTATAATGTCTTATTGTCAAGCAGATTTGGGTTTAAATTCCAACTCCACCATTTACAAGTTGTGTAAATCTTGGTAAGTTACTTCTTCAATCTCCATTTTCCCCATATGTAAAACATAAAAAAATGATACCAACTTCATCATAATTTGAAAACTTGGCAATGTAAATAAAACACCTAATTAAGGTCACTAGTTCACTCTAGGCACTATGTAAATAGTCGCTGATGTTATTATTGGATATATCTACATTTCTAGGTCAGATAATAGTAAAAAATTAAAAAGAGTTCTAATTCTCCTAAGTGTTAGTCTAAAATTATCAACCACACTTTTAGAGTCAAGAATATTTTTTTAACATTTTTGTAAATGTCAGAAGACTTTCAACTTACCTTTCAATTCCTATCCCAAAACAACACTGATAGTTCTCCATAGGCCCCATTACTTCCTCACTCCCATTCTACCATTTTCAAAACAGCCCTCTTTTCTTCAATTTATCCCCAGTCCCTCTTCTTATAGCCCTCACATTTCATGGCCTAATATTTTAGTTCTGAGACCTCTGGCCTAATATAAAGGACCTGCACAAAACCATTTGTACAACTGCTTTTCCAAGTGCTTGTACCAACATTCTTACAAATACCTGATCCTTACGATAGCCCAATCAGATATACAAGGGCTAAAGTTATATCTAGATTTTACAGTTATGACCGAAGATACATAGCTAGAAAACAGCATAGCCAGGCCTAGAACACGAATTCTCAGATTCCAAGTTCAGTACTTTTCCCTATTTAACTTATAAAGCTACAACCTCTTGCATAATCATTATATCATTTGTTCACAAAACATGGAGTGGGGGGAACCCTCTTTGTATCTCCTGGTATCACTACAGTACTGCTACAAAGGACAGCTTTCTCCCCACAGTATTTTCTAGAGTACATAAACAGTTCAAGCAAGCCCAAGTCACTAAGACCAAAAGTTACTTTCAATAGTTCCTGCACCATAGTCAAGTAAAAAAGAAATCTGGGATGCTGCATGAAAATGGCCAAAAGGCGTCGGCCACAGTCCCTTCATGCCGCCTTGTATTTCTCCACTTCTGCCCTCTTTCCTCCTAAGAGTTTTCCTCTGTCTGACATCTCATCAGGGACCCTTCTCAACCAAATAGATTCGTGCGCGTAGCTAAGCCTTCCTCGCCAAGCACAGCAGAGGTTCTCTGGGACATCTGTCCACACTCCTTGTCTGAAAAACTTCATCTCCCAAGGCCCGCACCTTCTTGGCCACCACTACCCCCAAAGCCCCACGCTCAACCCTTGCACCTCCTCCAAAACCTCCCAAGCCTCCCGGGCTGGCGGGCGATACTTCCTATCTCTCCTGGCCCGGATCTCCTGGCCTGCAGCCCGCCGCCCCAATCTGGCCCCAACAGATCACGGACCCCTCTGGTCCCCCGAGCCCGAGGCCCACCAGCCTGGTCCCTGCCCCGCCTCCCCGCCCAAGGCGCCAAGTCCTCGGGGCTCCGTCTCCAGGCCCCGGTCAGACTCCGATGGCTCCGGGAGCTGCGAGGAGGACAGGAAGGAGGCGTCAGGACACAGGGCGGGCCGGGCGCTGGGGACGGGAGGCCCGAGGGCCCGACCGGCTCCCGGCTCCCGTGGCCCGGACTCAGCCCTCCCGCTCCGCCAGCCCGCGCCTCCGCGGCCTGCCCTCACCTGATCCAGGTTCTCATCGCTGCCGCTGTCCGTGTCCGAGTCGATCACCACGCGGCCTTTCCGCTTCTTTACCATGGTGGTCCCCCGGCTCCCACGCCGGACGCCACCCGGACTTCCCGCTAGCCCGCCTGCCAGTGGGACCGCCACGGTCACTGCCGCCGCCGCCGCCGCCGCCGCCGCCGCCGCCGCCGCCGCTCGACCCACACAAAGGCGACCGCGCATGCGCGCTCCGCTCCGCCCCTGGCCCCGCCCCCGGCTCGGTGCACGCCGTTCGCCGGCGCTCGGCGCCCCGCCCTATCCTCCTCCCGACGTAGCGTGGGAGGCGGAGCCCAGCACAGGGCTCGGTTCCCGGCAGTGGATCACTTTCCCTTTCCCTGCGCTTGCCCCTGGAAGCCTTGGGTGTGTTTCCGCCTCGGGGCTGAAGCTCGGTGTGCTGCCATCCTATCGTAGACTGCAGCCGCAAGCATCTGAGTCCTGCCTGAGGGGCCTTTCAGCTGCCCTACACTGATGAGGTGTCGAGGGCGACGTCAGGAGCTGCCCTCCTGGAAGACACAAGTCGCCTGGACCACGCCGAGGCGCCCGTTGGCGGGGGATGAAGCTTTCCTATCTAGGTAGCGCAAATGACAACTGAGCTGGGACCTGGAGGATGCATCTCAGTTACCCCCCGCCCCCGCAAAAAAAAAAGTACAGGGAAGGATGTTCTGAGCAGAGAACCGCGTGGGCAAAAGAACCGCGATAATAGAGAAAGTTGAGTTCAGGGAACTGCAAGTTCACTATGGCTGACCAGATGGCAAGGAGTGTGGGGATAAGGCTGCAAAGGGACCCAGCGGCCACATCATTCAGAGCCTAATAAGCTATATTAGGAAGTATTGAAAGATTTAAAACTGAAGGACGACATTATTAGGTTCGTGTTTTTAAAAGATTACCCTGCCTGCAGTGTGGTGAATGCATTGGAAGGGAGCGAGGCTTCAAGGCAGGGAGACCATTTAGGTTGTTGGTATCATTTTAGCAAGAGTGTCCTTCGTTTCCTGAACGAAGGAAGAAGCAGTGGAAATGAACGGATGATTTGGAAAGTAAAATTACCAGGACTTGGAGATTAGTTGGGGAGAGGGGTAAGGTGAGGTCCCAGACACAGTGATGCTCAGATTGTGGCATAGGAAGCTGGTGGTTAAGTGGGCGCTTCATCAAGATAAGGAACACGTGTGGGAGGAGGTTTGGGGAAACTGGTGTAGTTCGGTTGTTTGCCTGTTGAGTTTGAGGCCAGCCGACAAAAAGGGCAGCTCCCGAAGTGATTTCTTTGTGGGGTTTGGTATATAGAGTAGGAAGCACAAGAAATAACAACTTGAAACTGTTCTCAAAACTTTTGGAGTCCATTACCTCGTTATTCTGGTAACGAACTTGTGAGTTAGATCCCAGACTTCCCGAAGCATTATTGGGCAGGGGCAGGCTGATGTATCCTTGGTCTCTGACACTCTTTCTGTCTTAAGTTTTATATTTTCCAGCAGGGTTACAATACATATCACAAATGTGTATACCTTAAAATAGCATTGTAATAAATAAAATATATCATATATGGAGACATCCCTAGAACCGGATATATATTTAGATGGCCAGTTTGCTGCCACTTAGCTTGAAAAGGTGTTTGAGATTCAGGTAGAGAAAACAAATACCCAACTACTGCTTTACTCCAAAGGAGTTTTTCTAAGCTATAAACCCTAGACTTCTCTCCCGTAACATATCCTTAGAACTGAGACTATGGCCAAGATGATTCAAATGACCAGGCTAATTCCCCCATTTCTAGCCACATTGAAGCCTGGTGCCCTTCTGCAAAGTGGGGTCCCCCTTTTGGTGACATGACCTTCTCTTAGTTAATGGTCTAAATTAATTAATCAGGATCTAAAAACTTAAGGTCTAAAAACTCGCGCAGATCTTAAAATGGGGAAAGGACTGCCCTCAGCCCTCTGGTCACCCAACCTTGATTTTTTCTGATTGAAAGTTGAGTACTCTTTTTGGCTGCCCATCTGTTTTGTCTAGGGATGCTGTGTTCTGTTACGCATTTTCATAATTCTCTGGGGGTCAGGTCTCTTGGGCTAGAACTCTGACCTTCCTACTCATAATAATTTCATCTACCTGGCTTCTAGCAGTTAAGTGCTGCCACCTGGCTAACAGCCTCTTGTTTCAAGATCGTATCACACCATTGCTGTTAGCCAAGTTTTGTAACAGCCTCTCTTGTCAGCCTCTCTACCGAACTTTTAGTGATGCAAATGCACCTCTTAGCATCACATTCCTATGGCCTTGATACATGGAATAGCCTCTTGGTCTTCCCGTGAATCAATCATTGGTGGGATTTCTGACCTTATATAGTTAATTCACTTTGTTGTTTGTGCTCACTTCTCAGCTTTTTAATCCCCTCATACGTCTTACATTTTTGCTCTTCTGGCTCCCCCCCCCCCCCCCCCCCGCCTTATGTGGGCCATAGAATTTTCCATGCTTCTCAGAGCCATTCTAGTAGTAAATCTGCACCATTTCCTGAGGTCCTTGGCCAAGTGTTAAGTTCTGTATCTCAGGAGAGTGCTTCCAAATCAATAAACTTTCCCTAATCCAATTTTACATTTTAGTTCCCTTGATCAAGCACCCTTGGAATCCAGTGTCTTGCTACTCTCACAGCTTTTGCCATTACATGATTAGCTAGTTCTTGCAGCTCCTTTGGAGTATAGGTCCATGCCTCCCTTACCAGGTCCAGTATGTCCCCCACTGGGTTATGTAGTATTTTAACCCAGTTATTGGCCTCATGTCCGGGAGAGAAATAAGGCCAGAGGTTGAGGAGGGCACATAGGGTCTTACAGGGTACAGGCCTCTTCACTTTCTAATAGCAAGAGGGGATTGCTGGATGGTGAGCCATTTCTTCACGTTCAGAGGATTCAGGGAAGTCTGAGAATTAAGATCTTCAGTGGCATCGATCAGATAGCCTCATCCCAAATGTAATGATCCCATTACTAGGGCCTTGGCCTTGCTTAGCCCACCTGCCTGGCCTGGGAGTATAACCCTATTGAAATAGACTACTGTGATGATTACCGCAGGCCTCAGCTTTCCCTGCCCACCTACTGCAGGTGTTGAAGTCCTCTTCATGTGCTCGTAAGGAGGCCCTCTGGTGTCCATGCTTGACTTTCAGTAACAGTGGCCCAATTCCATATTATAGTTACTTTGCCCCTCCCCCAATATATTTCAAATGCCTGATACGCCCCACCAGCTAGCACATCCCCTTCCACCAACATAGTATCCCTGTTTACCAGTGATGAAATATTTAACAATTGGACCACCAGATCTTCATTGCCAGCTGTGTGGTGAGTAACTCTTTCTAAACAGTATTTTCCTTCCTTCTTTCTTGGACCACTCTTAGCACCAACTATTGCAGATTGGGTTATCCAAGAAGGAGATTCTGAGATGGAGTTTAGTGTTCAGGATGCTTATCAGGGAGTGTCCCTAGTAACAACTGTGGAAAGGAGGGAAAGTGGGAGAAGCTGAACTGTAGTATGTACCTGATAACGCTGCTCACATGGGCACTGTGAAGCTAAAATAATATGGTCTGAATTGTCCCACATTGGGCTAAAGTGACTAGACCTTCATAGCCCTGCCTCATTCAATGATTAGGTAGAGTCCTGGGAAGGCCGTGACCCTGGGCAAGGGGTCTCTCTGCAGCTTAGCCAGAGACTGAAGTATCTAAGAGCTAAAGGCCATCAGCTGGGCCAGCAGGTCTTTCCTTCCTAGGTGACACATCTCTGTGCCCATGTGGAAACTGAAGCACACTGAGGTTCCTAAGGTCACACAGTTGGTAAGTAATGGAGCCAGTGTGATTCCAGGGTGGTGTTCTTAACTACTGTCAGCCTAGTACCTTTGCCCCGTCAGGTAGGCATGCAGCTATACAGCCTGCTTATCCAAAGCAGTCAGAGGCCAGCCCACTGGAAGTAACTTTAGTGTGAAACAGGTAGAGGGACAAGATTGTAAAGGTGGTTTAGACAGGACAAGAGGCAAAAACACAGTAACCAAAAGGGGGACTAGGAAAGGAAAAGCTTCCTAGTGGGTCTCCAGTGCTGCAGGAGAGGGGCCTTGAGCAGCTGGCATGCCCTGTCCATCACCCTGGCTACGTCGCCTGGGAGAGCCTGGGAGAGAACGATATGCCACTTCCACAGTTCAGAGAAAATAGCGCTTACCAGCCTCCAAATCTATCTCCGAAGCCCTGTTCTCCAAGCAGTCCCCTAATCCAAGAAGGCTCTCCCTCCTGGAAAGAGACTATTGTTTCCTTGACATAAATATTCTTAGCAAACATCCTTCTAATGGTAAATTGTTGGTCAATCCTATAAATCACTCCCTCTGCCTTTGGTTAGTAGGAACTTGTTTGCCAGAGTCTGATCACCTTTCAATAATGAACTGAGCATCCAGACTTTGAAGAAAGCGAAGCAATAGGTTGGAAACTGAGTTCATGTTCCCCTTCAGCATAATACCATAATTTTCTTGGACGGCCCTGCCTCTTTATCCCCTATTGCTTTCTTACTTCTCTGTTTTGGACTGGGTGACTCTCAGCCTAAAAGCATCCCCTAATGCCCATTGTATGAATGGAGTAATATTTTTCTACCCACTATTCTCATGTACTTCTGTGGTTCCTTACCAGAAAGTGGCATGGTCAAACTCCTTTGCTATACTATGCCTTTTCTTTCTTTCTCTTTCCTTGCTTCTTTCTTTCTTTCTTTTTCTTTCTTTCAAAAGAATTAAAAAGAAGAGTAAAAAGGGGAGGGAAATAAGGAAAAGATGAAATTAAAAGGAGAGGAAGAAGGTAAACTCCCACTGCATTGGAGGAAGAGCTTAAAGCCAGAGTTTCTTTTGAGGTCTTCTCTAGGCTCTTTATTCACCCAACAAATGCCTTTTTGGACACCAGGAGAGGCCACACATGTTTCTAGGTTCTGTTCCTTTGAGTAAAATGTAATTCGGAGAGTTGGTGATCATGTGGGTCATGTTCCAATCACTCCCAGCTCTTCTAAATTTGGTTTTTAAAATACAAAATTAATACATGTCTATTGTAAATAATCCAAATACATAGCACCCCCCCCACCAACCCCCACCCCCCATCCCCCATCATCACCACCCACCACCACCACCACCACCAAAAAAAGAAAAGAAAAAAAAATCCAAATACGTAAAAAGGAAGCCCTCACTCCCTTTCTCTCTCAATCTCACTCTGCAGGTATAAGACCTATGACCAGTTCGGTGTTTATTGTTCTGGATATTTTGGAGAACACATGCAAGCAAACCTAAAAATGGGATCATGCAACACGTATTAGCCTGTAAGGTAGCTTCTCCTAGCATTGAAGGACTGCCTTAACTCAGGCCAGCGCTGCCCAAGGGAGTCTGCGAAAGCACTGTGTGTAACCACAGGGTAATATCTGCCACCATAGGCGTGGGCTCTGTGACTAAGTTGTACATGTTGAATTTGTATTAAATGGGAAACATGGGGCCCTGACTGTTGTGGCTCAGTTGGTTGGAGTATCATCCCACAGAAGGAAAGGTCACCAGTTGGATTCCCTGTCAAGGCACATGCCTGGGTTGCGGCTCCCTCCTGGTCAAGGTCATATGAGGCAAGTGATTGATGTTTCTCTCACATTGATGTTTCCCTCCCCCCTCTCTAAAAATAAATAAATAAAATCTCTTAAAAAATAAATAGGAAACATGGGTTTCCTTGTACTTACTGTTTCTTCTTTGTAAGTGGGAACTAATTTGAAAATGTAAGGTCAGTCCTCTCTCTGGCCTCTCTCATTATAGCTCTGTGGTTTATAACAGTACACATAACAGATGCTGTCTATACGCACATACTCTAAAATGTCCTCTCTAGTCAAAGAGTACCAACGCCCTGGCCGGGGGACTTGGTTGGAGCACTGTCCTATACAGCAAAAAAAAGATTACGAGTTCATCCCTGCTCAGGGCACATACCTAGGCTGCAGTTTCAATCCCCCCTTGGAGTGTGTACGGAAGGCAACCAATCAATGTTTCTCTTTCCCTTCATCTATAAAATCAATCAATATATCCTCAGATAAGGATTTTTAAAATGTTGAAAAAAGTACTCAAGAAAGCACGTCAGGATGCCAAGGAATGAAAGGGATGTTGCCATAGGGATAACATATCTTTAAATTTATTTTTATAAGTTAATTATTTGCTAACTTTGATATTTAAGTGTAATTAATTACTCATTACTTGAGACATATAGCACAACTGATTGTAATGTACTTTCAGCCACTAACAAGCGATTCCCAGAATTTAAATTCTTGCTTTATCAAAAGCCTATCTTGGGGCTTATTTAGCAGCAAAGAATCCCCTGATTTAAACATTCATGTGTCAGACATTCAATTAAGCACCTGTCCTGTGCCAGGCACATAATACAATGGTTCTTGAGCTTTACTGAGGAGCAGCCAGGAGCTTGTTAAAATGCAGTCTTACTTAGTAGGTGAGGAATTTGTATTTTTAACAGACACCAATAGTAATTCCTCAAGTGTATGGGGTGGTATCATTTTGAAAAACGCTATTCTGGACACAGAGAAATAATCAAAAAACCATGTAAAGGGTTCAGGATCAGGGACTTTGTTTCTATGCCTGATGTTTCCTGAAATAAGACTGACAGGGGAGGAAGAAGGGGGAAGTGAATGAAAAAAGGGAAAGGGATCAGCCAAAGAACATAGGCAGAACCCATGGACACAGACAACAATGTGGTGATGGCCGGAGGGAAAGGAAAGCCAGAGCTGGGCGGAGGTGGGCAAACAGGGCGGGGCGGGGGGGCGCAATGAAAGGAACATCTGTAATAGTGTCAATAATAAAGTTAAAAAATGTATTTTTAAAAAATTATGTAAGGGGTTCAGGATCTGGGACCTTTTCTATGCCTTTTGTTTCCCTAAATGAGCAGTACATGCACATGATAACAAAACATTTCAAAAGCTGAAGTTAGGATGACCCACTGGGAATGACCTGGGTAGATTCAAAATGCAGAAGAATGCAGCCTTCTATAAACAAGTTGTCAATACGTAGTTTTCAGAAGATTTTGAATCATTATGCGCTTAAATGTTCATTGAATGCCTACTTTGCCCCAGATACTGCGGGGCATTTACTTCTATCTAAAGCTCCTCCTATGTCCTATATTCTGTTATTTGTACTTCTCAGAAGTATTACTCTATTGATTATTGCTCTTCTCTTCCATGTCTTCAATCTTTTTCTGCTGGCTCCTTCCTTTTAACACATCTCTTTTGTATGAAAAAAAGTAAAAATGTGGCCCTGGCCAGGTGGCTCAAATGGCTGGAACGTTGTCCTGTACACCAAAAAGATTGCAGGTTCAATCTCTGGTCAGGGCACATCCTAGATTGGGGGTTCAATCCCTGGTCGGGTCGTGTACGGGAGACAACCAATTGATGTTTCTCTCTTACATGAATGTTTTTCTCTCTCTCCCTTTCTCTCTCTAAAATTAATAAACATATCTGCAGGTAAGGATTATAAAAAGAAAAGGAAAGTAAAAATGTTTCTCCTCTGGCTATAATCATGTTCTATTCTTTGCACAGGCCTTCCACTTAGGATGCTTTTGGCTGCAAGTAGCAAACTCAACTAACTTACATTGGCTTAAACAAAAGCATCTATTGGCTTCCATGACTGAAAAGTCCAGAAGCAGGTCTGGCTTTAGGAAGGCTTGACTCAGCAGCTCAAATGATATAAAAAGGAGCCTACTTTCTTTCTGTTCTTGGCTCTGCCTTAATCCTTGGGGTTCCACTCCGCTCACCAAGGCAGCTTTAGGTTCTCTCATTGTGGTTGCAAAATGGCTCATATTCTCCCACCAAATTACTGAGGGAAAGATAGAGGATCTGTCTAAGGAGCCTCCAAGGAAGAAGGAGGAAGCTGCTTCTTCCTAGAAAGCCCCGGTAACTCCTTGGCACTGACTGAGTGAGTTGTCAATTACTGTACCAGTCTCTGGAGTCAAAGGGATGGGCTGTACCAATTGAATGAAGCCGGGTAGGGCAAACCTTGGAGTTGGATTTGGAGTTAATCCCATCCAAATCATGTGTCTGAGAATGGAGGAGAAATGGTTTCAAAACAATATTTGGGGACATGGTATTAAAAGGAGAGGAAATGCTCACTATAAGAGCCATGCTTCTGAAATTATAGGTCCTAGTTCATCTTCTACTTACTCTTTTCTTTTTTATAGTAGTGCCTAAACTTTATTTTCTAAATTTTATCTATTAATTTTAGAGAGAGGGAGAGAAAGAGAGATACCAATTTGTTGTTCCATTTATTTATGCATCCATTGGTTGATTTTTGTATATGCCCTGACCAGGGATTGAACCCACAACCTTGGTGTCTAGATACAATGTTCTAACCAGCTGACCTACCCAACCAGGGCCTTCCACTTATACTTTAGCTTTGAATCCAGGATACGAATTGTTCCCTGTGCTCAGCTCATTAATTTTGCCAAATCTCTAGGCCTCAGCGTTCCCTCATAGGGTGGAATACATTTTCATATTCTAATAGGGAAATTTGCCAGTTTGACTGCAAATTCTGCAGACTGGGTGTCGCTTTTCACACCAGGTGATCCTCAGAATACTTGACTTGCTCAGAAATGTTTCCCACCAGATACATTACACAGGCATTTGCACAGGCAGTTGGAGTTAAAACAGGTGGCTTCATTTCAAAATGGAAGTACTAATCTTGTGTGAGAACATAAAGCAGATTGAACGCTAAATGAGGTCGCAATGAAGTAGTAGAAGTGGTGAAAACTCAAAAGGGTACAAAGACTTCAGGACTAAATCTTGAGAAACCCCACATTTAGGGGACAAGGGACACAAAATGCTGAGTAATACCCTACTGGTTAAAACCATTCAAGCCAATATTACCTGAATCTTCTGTGGCTTAATCTGTGGCAGAAAATTATACTTGACTTAATCCTACTTTTCAGATCATTTTAAGCTCTGGCTTTCACATGCTGACCAATTCAGGAGTAATTCAGAGTTTTCTCTCCATTATCTAGGACTACACTGTCCAGTATGGTAGCCACTAGCCACATGTGGCTATTTAAACTTAAATTAGCTAAAATTAAATAAAATTAAAAATTCAATTCCTCAATGATACTAGCCATATTTCAAGTGCTTAATTGCTGCATGTGGCTAGTAGCTACCATATAGAATACTAATATATGGAACTGATATGGAACAATGCCATCATCACAGAAAGTTCCGTGAGTTTAGGAGGTTTCTACATATTTGTCTGTATTTTCCACTGGGTCTACCTAGATATTCTATTTCTGTTACAATTTTAAAAGTTGGTCAAGCTGTATACTTAGAGATAGTTGCACAAACTGGGATATATTATTTTGAATTAGGGACATAGTGGGTGATAAACCCACACAAGCAATGACTTAAATAGGGAAAAAGTGTATTTTTCATGTTAAAGTTCAAGCCTAGATGTAGGCAATTCAGGGCTATTTTAGCTGCTCTGATTCACAAAGTCCTCAAGGTCCCAGTCTCCTCCCTATTTTATGCTACTGCAGGAGGTCGCCCTTAACCTCATGGTTCAAGATCCAGTCTTGGGCCTTGGCCAGGTAGCTCAATTGGTAAGAAGATTGTCTCAATATGCCAAATTTCTAGGTTCAAGCTCTGGTCAGGGCACATACAAGAAGCAACCAATGAATGCATAAATAAGTGGAACAACAAATTAATGTTCTCTCTCTGTCTCTCTCCCTTCCTTCCTCTATCTCTCTCTCAAATCAATAAATAAAATTTTAAAAAAAGATGGAGTTTTAACTGCCATTTCCATGTTCTAGGAAGTAATGTGAAAGCAAAATGAAAGAGGGGGAAGACATGTGCCATCTGTCTTTTAAGGAATCGCATGACATTTCCACTCCCTTTGGTAGCTGCAAAGGAAGCTGGGAAATGTAAGCTTATTCATGTGTCCAACTAAATATTACAATAAAATGAATGAAAAAACAAGTATCAGGAATCAATAAGTAGTTTTCTTCACAAGGCTCAACAGCTGAATATGAGGACCAGGTTAGGAAATGCCAATCAGGAACTGAAGCTATTAAGTCTGTCCAATTCTTGTAGCTTGGCCAGTGAGGGTTAGCCAAAGGCAATTCAGGTTGAGAATATTTGTAATGGTGTGGCAAATGTAGCAGGTTGTTCCCAAATCCAAGCCAGGAGGGTGCTGTGATTGTAACTATAAGGGAGAATAAAATTGCCTCAGTGTCAAGTGATACTGGTGGAGGATGGATTGGGGTTTTACCTGCCTGGAGTAGACTAAGTCCTGAGCCACAGAAAAAGAACATGTGTGTGTCCAGATATTTATTCAAGTGACTTCACAAAATGCTTGACCTGAGAGCTGCAGGTAGAAATATCCCAAAAAGGATAGATGATTCATTTTGTTTAATGAGAAAATCCCTTTAAGCATTGCCAGCTCTTTCTAATTAGGTGACCTCACTCATCTGTCTGGACTGCAAGGTGGGCTTCCCTGTCAGGAGGGACTGTCCTGAATAGATGGCCTTGAATCTCAAATCAGGCCCATTTTCAGTTGTAGGTAAATAAATGGTCATTCTGTTTGTCATTTCTCCTCCTGTGAGGTTGCTTGGCATGAAGTAATCCTCTAAGTAAATAGATACAACCAAGTTCCTGGATCAGCAGGGTAGAGAACTAACCCCCAATCTCTAGTGACCCCACCACGACTCCAAATTCCCATGAGGTCATTTCCTTTTCTAAATCATTTATTTGCTTTGCCTGGATCATTGCCTAATCATCCTTAAACTCTGAAGGGACTCCGTCAAGATACGAAATTGCTGAATCATATTGTCTCCTGCCTGAACTCTGGCAGTGTTGTTTTGTTGGCCTGTGTCACTACACCGCTTGCAAAAGTTTTTCATGAAATTTGTCCTTTGGCCTCTTGAGTGTCTAAATTTGTGTGGGTTATGTAGAAGACATATTTTAAAGTATATGACAAAATCACTACCTTCAAGGTTTTTACCCTCCTGTTGAAAAGGCTTATAAATAAAACAATGAACAAGCAGTGTAGTCAAGTTTATAATCTAGTTTTCATTTGAACATAATTGTCCATGTGTATAGCATAAAGAATAAATATTATAGGATGTCAGGCCCTGGCCAGGTAATTCAGTTGGTTAAAGGGTCGTCCCCATACACCAAGGTTGCAGGTTCAAGAAGCAACCAATGTACAAGAAGCAACCAATGAATGCATAAATGGGCAGAACAACAAGTTGGTGTTTCTCTCACTCTCTCCATTCCTCTCTTTCTCTAAGGAAAAAAAAAATCAATTATAGGATGTCAGAAGGGGAGCAATCATTATGAGATAGATGCATTTGGGAAAGTTTTTAAGGAGAACATGGGATTTAAGGTGTGTTTTGAATAGGTGCAGTCAATGTATCAATTAGGATCTATTGGTTGCAAGTGATAGAAGCCCAAGTCAGATTAATTTAGGTAAAGGGAATTTATTGGTGCTTGGAAGTCAAGGGAAGATTCAATAGCCAAGCCATGACAAGACAATTGTTGCAACTGAGCCTCAGGAACAACTCGCACTGGCAGAATAAATGCTGACTGAATCTTATTTTATCTTCCCATTCCTGCCTCTCTCAGAACCTTTATTTTATCTTGCTGGAAACCAATTTTCTTCACAATATGAGCAGGTAGGTCAGGAGCTCCACAAGAGCCACTAGGACTAAAAGGGCTCTTCCCAGTTTTAGTTCAGAAAATTCCTGGGAATAACCTGATTGGCCCAGTGCAGACCAAGTGCTTATCACTGGACCAATCAGCTGAAGTCGGGGGAGTCTTGTAAACATCTGAGACCAAACTTACCTGATGCCAAAGAGGGAGGAATGCTGAACAGAGAAAATACTCTGTTATGAGGAGAATTCAGTGTGGTTTAGGCAGATATCAGCTTGGATGAGAAATTGAGGATAAATGTGAGTATTATAGATGGAGTAGGATATTACAGTGGGTTTAGAATTTATGTAGTGGGACATGAGCCAAAGGAGTATGGTTGTTAGCTTGGGTGCCTCATTTTAAAATGTAAGTAGACAAACTGTTGTGTCCAGAGTGGGGCAGTTAGTAGACTGAATGTAAGTTGTATGAGAGCAGTTACTATCTGGGTTTCACTGGGTTTGGAGAGAAGGAGCAAAAGATCAAAGACAGCAAAGAGAGCTCCGTAGGATTTAGGGTGGGTGAGAGGAGGTCTTAGGAAGAGAAGTCAAGGATAGGCCAAGGATTTCCAGTTTAAGAGGATGTGGTCATTTACAGAAATAGGGATGATAGAGGAGGTAAATATGATAGTTCAGCTTTCGACATACTGAATTTGAGATGCTAGTGGTATATCCCACTGCTGGAAGTGCTATGAAGAGGTTTGAAATGCTTACAGGGGTCTAGCGAAAGAGATTCTCACAGTCTCTAGATAACTCATATCTGAAACTAGAAAAGAGGAAGGTGCAGTCTGGGTTTTGGAGACAACCCTATCTAAAGTTGTTGGAAGAGAAAGAGGAGTCAGTGAAGGATGCAGCTAGGGACGGTTGGAGGAGGTAGGAGAGTTAGACAGGTGTAGAGACTAGAGAAATCAAAGCAGAATTTCAAGTAGTAAGAGGTGGTGGCGTGGAAACGGGTGGTGAAGGACACTTGGAAAAGGCAATTATATTTGGTGAGGTATTTTCCCAACCCTGGAGTTGACTGTCAGGGGCTACAATTCTCCTTCAAGCTCAACCCTCAATTCTGCTAGCACTATGCTAGGTGCTGAGGACAGGAAGAACACAGCCTGGACCCAAGAAGTTTACAGTGTGTTGGAAGAAGTGAGAAGTAAATGAATAATTAAGATACAATGTTGAAAGTCCTTTAACAGAGGTGTGCACAAGATAATAATAGAAGCACTGCGGAGTGGGCGACCCCACCCGGCGGGATAGGGAAACCGCTAGTAGGACCGCCTGCTGTCCTGGTGCGTGCTGGGTCACCAAAGATTTCCTCCGGGGCACTTCCAGCAGAACCAGTCCTCTGAGACTATAGCTCTTGGGCGGCTGCCGGGCGATGGGGCGCGAGGGGACTCTAGCGCCTCTGGGCGAAGGAACTTTAGTAATATCAGGGTCCTATTTGAAATATGGGGCTGGAATTTGCAGCCAGAAGAGGGGATGCAGGAAGAAGAGCCGAATAACTTGTCTAAATTCTCTCTTTCTTTAAAAAAAATAAATAAAAGGGTAGGAAATATCAGGAGTGGTGGAAGCCAGACTCTTTAGAACACTAGTCGATGAAAAGCTTCAGGTCGCCTGGCTTGGGGGTCCTCGTTACTATTCCAAAGCCTCCTCATTGGGCCGGAACTCTATCAAAACGCCTGGTTTGGCGCCGGATTGTGAAAGCAGATGGACTTACACGGGGAACGTGGATTACCCGGTCGGGAAAAGCTGGGGACCCGGACGGAAGCCCCTTCTCAGCTCCGGTGGAGGCTTTAGCCTCGGTCCGTGGTTCCGGGACGTGCGAGGGCTACACAACCGGAGCAGGTGAGGGGTGAGGGGACCACTTCACTGCAGCATGGCCCTGACCGCTCCCCGACTCGGACCGAGAGCTTAACGCCAGGGTCCAAGAGAGTTTTGCCACTTACTAGCTGTATGACCTCGGGCAGTTTTATTTTGGAACATTCGTTTTCTGTCTATGTAATTGAAATAATAATAGTATCTCTATCGGGGCTGTTGGGAGGAGTCAGTGAAAATACACGTAGAACAGTTTCTGGCACACTGCCCCATTTCACTGTGTGGGTTATATCGCCTTCAAAAGCCCCCCCCCCCCCCCTTCGAGTTGGATCATCGGTTAATGGGTTTGACTTTATTGGTAAAACTATGAAACAAAACATTTAAAATTAAAGTATTATTAGAGAAGTAATACTACAGAGGGTTTGGAAAATAGGGTGAATATTACTCAATCTCATCATCCTACATGAGGCTTTAAGACTTGAATTCCCCACCCCTGCCCAAATATTTTTTTCTGTGCATTTTTAGACTTGTAATGTTAGCATATATGCAATTTTGATTCCTTCTTATTTGCCACTTCCTGAAGGCTATGTATGGGGTTCAGGAGAATCATTTTTATGACTACAAATTTCATTTTATGGGTATATCAGTTGTTTCCCAAGTTCCTGTGTATGTAGAGATTAACTCATTTAAGTACTGTCAGTGAGGGAAACTTAAATATTACCTATGATGCCTGGACATCAGATCAACTTTTTATCTTTCCTGGTTTTCTTCTGTTTTTTAGAAAAGGTTTTATTTATTTACTCTTAGAGAAAGAGGAAGGGAGGAAGAGAGGGAGAGATCCATTGTTTGGTTGCTTCTTGCAAGACTCCCAACTGGGGACCCAGCCCCCAACCCAGGCGTGTGCCCTGACTGGGAATCAAACCAGCGACCCCTTGCTTCTCAGGCTGGCACTCAATCCACTGAGCCACACCAGCCAGGACACTTTTCTTCTATTTTTAATTCATGTGAAAACATTGTTTGCATGGTTTTCATTTATTCACCAAACATCATTGAGCATCAGCTATATTCAAGCCATAGTTTCTGAGATTAAGGGGGTCAGGCTAGTAGGTAGATAAAAGCAAGAGTCTAATACTAGACTCTTGAGGATTGTGAGGTATGCACAGGTTCTTAGGAGACTATACAGGAGGAGCAATGTCAATGTTGTCCACAGTCGGAGGCCACCAGGAACATGCCTGTTGCCCCGAAAGTTGGGTTTATTACTCCTTGTAGTGAAGGAGAACACACATCATGGGAAACCATGGGGAATCTCAGTAAGAGGGTGATAGAAGGGATTTGTTACAGACATGCATCACTTAACAACGAATACATTCTGAGAAATGCAACAGTAGGTGATTTTGTCATTGTTTGAATGTTATAGAATGCACTTACATAAACCTAGATGGTATAGCCTGCTATACACCTAGGCCATATGCTATAGCCTGATGCTTCTACCCTACAAGTCTGTATAGTATGTTACCGTACAAAACAACACAAGATTAAATCAACCACAAGAAAAAATGATGCAATCAAGAGGTGTGGTAAACACAAGAGGTAATAGGCTGCTGATGGTGTAGCATAGCATACAGTTTTATGGCAGACTTGTTTTTGTTTTGTTTTTTACACAAGTAGAGTACACTCTAATGACAAAAAAGTATAGTATAGTAAATAAAGAAACCAGTAACAGTAGTTTATTATCATTATCAGGTATTAGGTACCATATGTAATTGTATGTGCTATACTTTTATATGATGGAAGCACAGTGGGTTTGTTTACACCTGCATTACCACAAACATGTGAGCAATGTGCTGTACTATGACACTGACATTAGGATGGCTATGATGTCACTAGGTGATAGGAATTTTTCAGATCCGTTATAGTCTTACTTATGGGACCACCTTTGTATTCTTGGTTTTTGTTGGGTTGGCCAAAAAGTCCGTTTAGTTTTCTGTAGAATAAAATACATATTTTTAATTTTCACCAATAACTTCATTGATTCAGGTATTTTGAGTATGTCAGCTGTCTCCTGCATGATATAACATTGATTATTCTCAATTAATGTCTCAATTTAATTGCTATCGACTTCAAGAAGTCTACCCATCTGACCATGGAGCGTTGTTCAGTGAAAAATCTCCAGTATGAAACATTGCAAACCACTTTTGACATGTTCAGTCAGTCACAGTACGCTCTCCATACACTGCACAAATCTTTTCTTGTGTTTCAGTTGTGCTTTTACCTTTCTTGAAATAATAAAGCATAATACACTGAAAATGTGTATTTTATTCTGTCTTCAATGTTAAAATGGCTACACAAAAATTCATCAATTTTGATAACTTTTTAAATGCACAGTTGATATGACAGCTGGCACAATATAACAAAATTGTCTCAAATGAAGTTGAAGACAACTAAGCGCTACTAGAGCCATCATATGGAAAAAAAACCAAACTTTTTGCCCAACCCAGTAGTTGACTGAAACATTATTTGTACATGACTGTATTGGATTTAGGCTTGTGCTAAGTGATTTTGGGGAAAGTAGTCAGGAGGTAGGGGTAATTCTATGATTCTCTTAAATACCACCTAGGAGAGAATCTTACCTGTCTGGAGTAAGGCTAATGCCATGACTGGTCAAGATACAGCAGTCATATTAGCCAGGTTAGTAGATTGTTTGTTGGTACTTTTGTGGTTTGAACAGTTTTGGGTTTTTTCCTGTTTTCAGATACTATTACGCTGGTTTTAATAGAGCTGAGGGTATTGCCCATGGGCATAAGGAGAAGTTAGGTCAGGGAATTGGGCACATTTTGGAGGGCCTTGTGTATCATTTTAGGAGTTTGAATTTCTGGGGGAAATTGCTGCATTATTCTAAGGGGCCATCACATTTTAAGATACCCGTTTTGTCAGGCAAAGGGTAAACTGGAGGGAGATCAAAGTCAGGGAGATGTGGTAGGACTTTGCTATTTAAAGGGTATTCTATGAGCCAATAATAAGGGAATTGTCTGGGAGCTTGTTAGAAATGCAGAATCTCAGGCACCATTCTATACCTAATAAATGAGAATCTGCATTTTAACAAAATTGCCAGATTATTCACAGGTACTTAAAAGTTTGAGAAACCGTTTGTTAGGAGAATTACAATAGTCCCAATAAGAAACAATAAAGCATTGAACCACAACACTGGTGGTGGAAGTGGAGAAATTATTTCTTCAACAATATCAGAAGCCTTCTGCATCCCTGACACCACCCTGAGAGTTGGAAGTGCCAAAATGAAGATAATCTGTTCCCTGAAGACATTTCCAGGCTGGCGGGTAAGACTGATGAGTGACATTGTCAGTAAACTGTAGCAGGGAAAGTGAAATCCCAAAATGTGAGAACACATCAGAGGGATGTGGGTTTTGGTGGAGTTGAGTAGTCAAGGAAGGGTTCTTGGAGGATATCTGAGTTGAGTTCCAAAGGATAAATTAGCCAGGCAAAATCAGTAGAGGGCATTCCTGGCCAAGAGCAGCAATGGGCCAAGGCCCGAAGTTCAGAGAGGGAGTCCTGAGTGGTGCTTGTCGAACCACAAGTGTGCTCTGATTAGAGCACAGAGCTGGTGTGACTACAGGTGAGGCTGGAGAGGTGAGCAGAGGCTAGGTCTTGAGGAGTCTTGTAGACCCTGTGGAAAAAGTTGGGCTTTATTTTTAAGACCATGAGGGAGCCTCCGAAGGGTTTTAATCAGAGATCTTAAATGTTAGTTTTGTATTTAGGCTCTCCGAGATGCTGAATGGTGGGATGAGATAGGGGTTGCATGCCTGGAGGCAGGGAGCAGGGTGCAGCTACCTAGGAGAGGGAGGGTACTGATTCACCTGATGCGGGGAGTGAGGGAGGACGGGCGTTCTAGAAAGTACGACTAGTCTTATGTTGTAATTAAAATAGCCTGGGTGTCATTTTGATGTAGACTCTCAGGCAACTGAGGCAGGTGAATTGGATTTTGGCATTGTAGAGGCTTTTTTTTTTCCTTTTAAGTTTTCAGTGTTCCATTTAGTTTCTCATTCAGTATAGTGTTTTGACTGGTGGGTAAGTTTCCGTTTTTATTTTTCCTCTCTCCTGATTGCTAGGGCCAGGACAGGACAAAGACAAAGGAATTGGCATTACATATTTTATTACATATTTTAGAGGTAGTTGGAACAAGTAGGAGAGGGGACTATTTAGTCTTCCTGGTTCTGGCTGTACTTCCTGCCAGCACTTATTATATGTTGCTGCTAAGAGCAAAGTTATTATTTTACTAGAGCTATAGAAGTTATATTGCTAATCCTTTACATATAGGGAGGCAGCAGCATCAAGTGGAAGGACTTCAGGCTAGTGGTCTGGTTCTTGCTTCTTTACCATTAGCATTGTGAGCTTAGGCAAGTCATTTAACCAATTTGTGTCTGTTTGCTAGAGAAGGGAAATATCTGCCTGCCTTGTCTTACAGGAGTCATACATGCATTAATGAGATAATATATGTTGAAGTGACTTGAAAATATTAAGAATGGTATTTAAATTGGATGGTATTTTAGTGCTACTGTTGTTTAGTTTCTATCTTTCAGGAGCTCAAATAGTGATTGATAGTCAAAGCCGTTACTCAAAGTGTGAGCCTTGGACTAGGAGCTTGTTAGACATGAAGAATCTTGTTAGACTTACTGTATCAGAGACCCCTCGTATAGCCACCATTGCATCTGATCTTCAGAAGACTCCTTTAAGGTAGGTAGGGGAGGTGTTAACACAGCCTTACCCCCAAGGAAACAGAGATCTCAAAACATCAACTGTTTTACCTGTGGGTAGCTTTGTTAAGTTTAGCCACATGAGATTGTCAATATTCACAGTACTCACAGCCCAATAAGAGGGCAGAGCCAGGTATAGGGCAGATCCAGGTGCTAAGTCCAAGTTTTCTAACTCCATATTCAATGTATACTGTAAGTCCCCCTCTTTTTTAAATGAAGTGCTAATATGTCAGTTAGCCTATGTCCCGGAGTGAATTAGTTAAATACTTTATTTTAGAAACCAGTTATTTCTTTAAAAATCCAATCCTGGTGGAGTCACCAAAAAACAAACAAAAAAATGAAAGCAACACCCCCCAAAACAAACAAACAAACAAAACCGAGCATAAAAGTTTGTTTTAAAGTTGACACAATCTCACTCTGACTGGCGTGGCTCAGTGGGTTGGGTGTCGTCCCACAAACTGAAAGGTTGCCAGATCGCTTCCCGGTCAGGGCACATGCCTGGGTTGCAGGCCAGGTCTCTGACTGGGGGTACATGATAGGCAACTAATTGATATTTCTCTCTCACATCCATATTTCTCTCCCTCTCTTTCTACCTTTCCCTCTTTCTAAAAATAAATAAAATATTTTTAAAAATTGATACAATCTTATGAAACACATACTTGAATTATTTTTGGGTTGATTATAAATTCCATGAAGGGAACCTGTGTTTAAATTCATTCTGGTATTTTTTTACAAGGCAGTGGGATGCATTATGTGCAGTGCAACCAATGTTCTCATAGTTAGCCCTGGGTAAATGCTTATAGAATTAGGAAATAAGTTCATGAATTTCACAATACATGATCCATGTTGAATTTGAAATTGTGATGTATTTTTTGCTATACTGGTAACTCTTCAATGTCTCTTCTATTATAGGTTGAATTGGGCTATTTGCTGAAGCTTCTTTCCTTGGTAGCCTAGGGATAATTTACATTCTGACTTTTTCTTACCATGGCTTTGGTTCACAAATTGATGAATCGCACTGACAGTCTTAGAAAATGCCTGAAGCTAAGTGATGCCTCATGTCCATTTTTGAATACTCGCTTTGCAGACTATTGTTCCAGTAGTCTTCAGAAACCAGTGGCTACTCCTGGCAAAACTTCCGCTCAAAGGAACACTGAAGGGGGTTTACAAGGAGATCACCAGAGAGAAGTTGCTTTGGATATAACTTCTCCTGAGGAGAAGCCTGAAGTTAGTTTTGATAAAGCAATCAAAGATGAAATAAAAGACCATTTTAGGCGTTTGAAGGATGATATCGTGAATCATTGGATAGGGCCTGAAGGCCGCCCTCTGCATGAGGTCTTGATGGAACAAGCCAAAGTAGTCTGGCAGTTCCGTGGAAAAGAAGATTTGGATAATTGGACAGTGACTTCGGATAAGACAATTGGAGGCAGAAGTGAAGTGTTCCTGAAAATGGGCAAGAATAACCAAAGTGCACTGCTGTATGGAACCCTGAGCTCTGTGGCGCCTCAGGACGGGGAGAGTGGTCGCAGTGGGTACTGTGCAATGATATCCAGGGTTCCAAGGGTAGGTTAGGCCCAGGAACCTGAGTTTTGTAGTGAACTGGGGTGAACTTCATTGTGGCATGAAATGTAACCAAGAGCTTTTGTTTCTGAAAATGAAAACACGTAGCATCTCATCTTGTATGGGGTTAAATAACTACTTCGCACAAGTGTAAAGCTGAAGGAGGGGAGGTGGTTCGTGAGGAGGGTCTAATCGTTTCTAGGCATCACTTTGGGCCAGAGTGGGGCATTCTTATGTTTGGGGAGCCCTGAGAGGTTAGACAATTGAACGATGGTCTGGGGATGTTTGTATTTCCTCTGACGTAGACCACAGACCCTGTAATGGCCAGGGGTTCCTTAGAGTTGATGTAGGATCAGCTTGTGGCTTTTTCTTTTTTAATTAACAATTTTAGGGTAGTTTTATAGTTTTACAGAAAAATTGCAAAGTAGTACAGAGTTCCTATATTGCTCTTACCTAGCTTCTCCAGTTGTTACCATCTTACATTGCTATAGTATATTTGTCACAACTACGAAACCAACATTGGTACATTACTATTAAATAATTCCAGACTCTATTTGGATTTTACTAGTTTTTCCACTAATACTGTTTTTTTGATCCAGAATCCCATCCAGGATCCCTCGTTACATCTATTAATCATGTTTCCTTAGTCTTCTCTGGTCTGTGCCAGTTTCTTTTCTTACTTTTCATGAGGATTTGAGAAATACTGATCAGGTATTTTGTAGAATGACCCTCAATTTGGGATTTTCTGATGTTTTTTTCCTCCTGGTTAGACTGGAGTTCTGGGTTTTCAGGAAGAATGACACAGTTTAAGTATCCTCATCACATCATATGAAATGTACATGCTTAGCAGCATGACTTACCACTGATACGTTAGCCTTGATCACCTGGTCAAGGTAGCATTTGTTAGGTTATTCCATCATTCAGTTACTTTTTTCTTCCTTCTATACCATATTCTTTGGAAGCAAGTCACTATATGCACCCTACTTCCAAGACAGGAAGGGTGTGGGGTTAAGTTGTATCTCCTGGAAAGTGCAGTATATACATAAGTTATTTGGGATTCTTCAGAAAGGAAGATTTGTTTCTTCTCTCACACTATTCATTTAGTATGAACTCACATTTTGGATTATAATCCAATAGTATGTTGTTTATTTTGTTGCTCAAATTGTTCCAGCTTTGGCAATTGGGAGCTCTTTCAGGTTGGCTCCTCTCCCTTTGATCGGCCTCCATCCTTTTGTTTTTTGAGCACTTTTTGGCTCTTCAAGATGTTCTGGCTCATCTTGTATTTTCCTTGTCCCAACGCTATAATAAGCCATTTCTTGAAGGAGCCCTGGTTCCTTTTTTATGGAGAACAATATTAAAAACCAAGATCTGGGTATTGTGTGTGCTTGTTGCTACTGGGTTGACATTAAGTCCAGGACATCTCAGTAGACATAGCTAGGAAGTGTATGTACACCTAACAACCTGTGGAAACACATGTTTGTAATTATTTCTATGTCCATATTAAGCTAAATATGAGTTCATACTAATGCTCTAAGATTCAGTACTATATGGTTCATTCTAGCCTTCCCCTTCTTGCTTATCTGTAAAACAGTGAGAAACATCTCCCATCATTTAAAATCCATTCACTTACTACTTTAACCCCAATATACATGTAAAGCAGTTTCAGAATTTTTAACCCATAACCCTGTGAGACAACTTTACCAACTAGAATACAACTTCTTCAGCCTTACAGTTTCCAGTCAGAGCACTATTTTTAAAGTTACTTAGGTCAGTTCATTTATTTTGCCACTGGCGTATGGCTTTTTGCAAATTTGCTGACAGGATATTTTTTCAGGGCTGCCCTGGACAGGTTTCCATGCCTGGCCTTGGCCACAGCCCCTTGGATATTGTGCTGTAAAGAGAAAGACAAATGTTAGGAGCAGTATTAGGTTCTCTCCAGATAATGAACAAGAAAGGTAGGTATTCTTTCAAAAGCATCAAACTATGCATACAGGATTTTTTTTTTCGGGCCCTGAAACCTACAAAATGGATTTAATCAGTCCATAGTAGAAAATAATTCTATGGCTAGATATGCACTGTGGAGTAATGGAAAATATTGATAATGTTTATTAAGTATACTCTGCCCGTCCTTGTGCTGATTAGCTTATATGCATTGTCCCTTTTATTCCTCACAACAACATTTTAAGGTATGATCATTCCAATTTTACAAATGAGGAAACTGGGGCTTGAGGAGATTTAGGAACTTGTCCAAAATTATACAGCTAATAAATAATAGTTCATATCTGCACACTAGTTTTCTTGAAATCAGATTATCTCTGAGATTGCTATAAATAAGCTCCTTTGGAAATTAACACTAAATTCCACTTTGAAAGAGAGACAGTATAGATAGTTGTTAAGAACACAGATTTTGGGGTTAAAGAGTACTGGATTTGTCACTTTCTGAGTGCTCAGTTTCTTCATCTATAAAATGGAGTACAATGATCGTACCTATCTCATAGGGCTGTTGTGAGGATTAAATTTTGCAAATTTAACATAAGTTTTCAATGAATGGTAGCTGTTGTTATAAAATATCAATTTTAAAACTTGAACTCTTTCATAGTTTTTTAATTTGTGTGAAGGCTGTTGTCATCAAATGGCCTATGCAGGAGCCATCGCTCCATTGGACCAGGGAAAGTACATAACAGTAATTCTTTTCCATTCAGTGACACAAGTGAGTGCCTACGCATGTAAATACTGTCCTGGGTCATTCGTGTCTTGAAATTACCTTAGAAACATATAACTATGTTAGTAAGGAAGTATTATCTGCTTCCTTATGGTAATAAAGCTGAAAAAGAAAAATGGCTAGTGGGTCCTCTTGTTGCTACAAAAGGTGATGACTCACACTCTGCTAACAGTGGAAAATGAAGTGAAATTAACTTTCCTTTCTGTACATTAGGGCTCTTTTGACATAAAGAGATCTTATGATTGGTCCCAGTTCAACACTCTGTATCTCCGTGTCCGTGGAGATGGTCGGCCTTGGATGGTGAATATCAGGGAGGACACAGATATAATCCAGAGGAAGAATCAGATGTACAGTTACTTCATGTTCACCCGTGGGGGGCCCTATTGGCAGGAGATCAAGGTAACAGCACAAGTCTTTACTGAATATAAAATTATGACTTTTGAGATCATGGTTACATTGTAGTTTTATTATTTTTTATTTTTTATTCTCTATTGGAAGGTGTGGGAAGGAAATGAAGAGGACTTGGGGCAAGATTTACATAATTGACTTTTTCTTTGATTAATATAAATATTAGTCTACTAACCAGAAAATATTTTTGATACGAATATGACCAGGTGCATGTTAAGTCGTGGGTACATCTCTGCTTTGTGCCTAAGTAGATGTTTCTTTTTTAAGTTTCTGCTGTATCACCTCTTCAAGGCAACTCTACTAAGCTGATATCCCTAACTTAGGGGAAAGGCTCCCTTAACACCTGACTGGTGTGGCTGAGTGGATTGAATGCCAGCCTGTGTACCAAAGCATTGCCAGTTCGATTCCCCGTCAGGGCACAAGCCTGGGTTGTGGGCCAGGTCCCCAGTAGGGGGCATGTGAGAGGAAACCTATCAGTGTATCTCTCACACCATCGATGTTTCTCTCCCTCTTTTTTCTCCTTTCCCCTCTCTAAATAAAATCTTTTAAAAAATTTAAAGAAAAATTGCATTCTTTGTGCATCTTCTGTACCTATTTATATTTTTAAAATTTAGGTACTGGAGAGCTTCCATATCACTACATGGAGTTATTTTTCATCTTTTTTTTATATTTGTTATGTGGATATCCCATTGTTTTGTTTTTTCATATTTGATTTAAAAAAAATTAAACGTTTTTTTTTAAAGGTGAAAGGAGGGGGAATGAGAAGAAAGGAAACATCAATTAGTTACCTTCCGTATGCACCTTGACTGGGGACTGAACCTGTAACCCAGGCATGTGCCCTGCCTGGAAATTGAACCAGCCACCTTTTAGTATGTGGGACGACATTCAACAAACTGAGCCACACAGGTCAGGGCCAGGGCAGATATCCTATTGTTGATTGAATGAATCCTGTATTGATAGTCACTTGGGTTGTTAACAATTGCTATAGTAAATATTTTATTAGTTTTTTGAGGCATTTAAGAAAAAAACTGGAATCTTTTCTATATCTTACTTTTTCATGAATCAGAAAAACATACATTTCTGTATGTTAGTCTCATGCACATGCTCTGGCTAGTGCTTATGTAACGGGGCACAGCCAGGGCCCCGCCAAAGGGTATTTGTAACGGGGTCCAGAGATTGGGGTGTCCAAGAAAAATATATTCTCCCCACCCCAGGGCGGGCCGCCATGGAGGATGGAAGCCTTGAGCAGGGCCATTGAGAGTCATTTTGCATGTCAATAACAGGGTAGCTTCATTCCTCATTTGCAAAAAGGGTTATTTTGCCTATCATGAAAGCTAATCAGGAAGGTTAAAATAGACTTAATAAAGAATGTAAGGAGGAGAGAGGAGAGGCAGGGGCTTACAGCAGAGAAAGGGACACAGACTCTGGGGAACAGTGTGAAGACCACGCGGGAAGGAGGAGGGGAGAAAGGACTCTTGCTAGTGGGCCATGAGAAGGTGCCACATGGTTATGGATTAAGAGCTGGAGATCGCGGCGACGCAGTAGATGGTGCTGAGACCCGCGAGAGGCCTGCCTAGCAGAGCCCCGGACTTCTGTTCTTCTTCTTCTGAAGGACGGTACCCCTGACTGGCCTGACAGGGCAAAGGGGGGAAGGCAGGACGGTGTGTGTGCTGGTGGTTGTTTTGAAGGAATTCTGAGGTTTAAGGGTGACATTTAGCCATTAATCAAACATGTATAACTTTTGAATAAATAGTTCCTTTTCCTTTTCACCAAACTCTGCCATTCAAAGCCATAATTCCAAGGGCGGCGGGTGAAGGACGCACAACCGAGGGGTCTCAGGGAAGCGGGGGGTCATTTCGGTAATAGCATCTGGGCACCCCCCCCCACCCCCGCCACGGGTCCATTTGTTCAGTAAAACTTATCCCTCTGTTCCTGTTTTACTTCTTATATCTTACTTTTGGACTAATATATTGTGGAGGTCTTTTTGTTGTGCTATTAGAAAAAGCTATATCGTGATGTATTTGTCAGAGTTTATCTGAAATATAAATTCCTAAATGTGAAATTGGTAGGTCAAAGTTATGGCATTTCAGATTTTGTTAGTGCTGTTTTCTATTGCTACATAAAAACTTACCATAAACTTAGCAACTTCAAAAACATATTTGTTAGCTCATAGTTCTGTAGGTCATAAGTTGGGACACAGTAGATCTGGGCTCAATGCTCAGGGCCCTATAAGGTTGTAATCAGGGTGTTAGCTGGGGTATATTCCTTTCTGGAGGCTCTGGGGAAGAATCTTCCAGGCTCATTCCTGTTATTAGCTAAACTCAGTTCCTGTGATTGAAGGGCTGTTGTCCTGTTTCTTCACTGGCTGTCAGTTGGGGAGCCACTCTCAGCTCCTAGAAGCTGCCTGCATTCCTTGCCACTTAGCTCCATCAATCTTCAAAGCCGTCAGTTGAGAATCCGGCACCCCTCCCCCTACATTGGATCCCTTTCGTGCTTCTACTCTTTCACCAGTCAGTCCCTTTTACGGGTTCAAGTGATTAAGTCAGGGCTATAGAAAATAATCTTCCTTATATAAAAGTCAACTGATTTAGGACCTTCTGCAGCTCCTTCATAGCAACACTGAGATTAGTGTTTGAATAAGTTGAAGAAGGTGCACACTAGACTTTGGAAATCTTGGGGACCGTCTTGGAATCCTGCCTACGACAACTGCCAGCTGCCCTCTAAGAGTTGGAATAATTTGCACTCCTACTAACAGTTTATAAGTGTCTGTTTCTCTCCATCCCGTTTTTCTATTGGGTTGTTTAATCTTTTTCTTAGTTATATTATTTGTGATCCAAATGACTAGCCATTTGTCATAACTGCATATATTAAATAATTTGAGAATTAAACTTAAACTACTACTCTTATCATTGCAGTTACAAAGGCCTCAGTTACTTATATTTTGGCTATGAAGTAAATGGTTTCTTCTTTCTTCAGATTCCTTTCTCCAAATTTTTCTTCTCTAATCAAGGAAGAATCCGGGATGCCCAGCACCAGCTTCTTCTTGATAAGGTAACATTTTCCTCTACTTTGACTCAGAACTATATTATCTTTGGTGAAACAGAATTCCTGTGAGGATGAGTTCAGTCCATTTTTGAAGGCTGGCAAATGAAAGGTGGAAATTCCTACTCAAGGCCACCCCTGTAATACCCGTACAGATGTTGACACGGACCTATCCTTTGAACCAAACCCATCTGAAGAATTTCATTACGGTCTTTTCAGCATGCCTACATTTTATTTTAGCTTTAAAATAAGAGGACAGTATTAAGAGTTCAGGAGACCTTCAAGAACCTCCATTAGACATGTGTTGTCTTTATTAGTCTTCAGTGATACCACATTAAAGGAAGAGAGGAAGGTGAATGTGGAAAGAAAAGTAGCCCTGTACTTCCTCTTATAACATGCTACAGCATATGAGAACTATGCTATACTTGTTAAGGGCTGATAGTATAAAGACCCAGCTATAGTAATCCCCTCATAGAATGGAAACTGGAGGAACAAACATCAGTACATTTAGTGCATGCGATTTTGATCAATTTCTCTCATTTTAAATTTAGATCTCTTCTATCGGATTCACCCTGGCTGATAAAGTGGATGGTCCATTCTTCCTGGAAATAGATTTTATTGGAGTGTTTAATGATCCAGCCCACACAGAAGAATTTGCCTACGAAAATTCTCCAGTGCTTAGCCCTAGACTTTTTAAACAGCGATAATGTGGTAGTCTTGTATTACGAAACTAGGGTAGTCGTTTCTATGATCATACAGAGACAAAATAAAGCATCTCTTTAATGGCATCCAGTCAGTGGCTGGTATATATTCCCTAAGACAAAGATAAATGCAGCTCCTAAGAGGGACCATATAGAGGGAAACACAGTATGAAGCCAGGTTTTAAGCTTTACCTTTACTAAGGGAATGCAAGTACTACACTGATGCAGAGATACTATGTAAATAGTTGTTTTTGGTTAGAATGATTCTTATTAGAAACAATTCCTGCATGGTTTCCAAAACAAGGAGTCTGAGATGACTGTTGATGGCCTTCTACCACTCTGCTCCTTAAAGGTTTCTTCTGTTTACTAATCCATTTTTGAGGAACAGAGGCTGCTGAAAAATATTAAGATAAACAAGTCACTGAGAAAAGACATACCTACTGTCTTAGTCTGCTTGGGCTGCTATAACAAACTACTGTAAACCACGTAGCTTAAACACATACATTTGCCTCTCACAGTTCTGAGTGCTGAGAAGTCTAAGATCAAGTTACTTGCATATCTGATGTCTGGTGAGTGTCTGCTGCTTTGGTTATAGACAGCTGCCTTCTTGCTGTATCCTCACATGGGTCACCTTCCCTTCTTAAAAGACACTAATCCCATCATAAGTGCTCTACCCTCATGACCTAGTTGCCTCCCAAAGGCCATCTCACCTCTAAATACCATCATATTGGAAATTGGGGTTTCAACGTGTGAATTTTGGGGCAACACAAACATGTAGTCCATAATGTAAAGAGAACTAGTCTTCCAAAGATGCATGATCCTTACCAGTTCTTAATTCATAGTATAACCACTAGAGAAACTAAAGCAGGTATTAGACTAACAACCCCAAAACCTCCCCAGTCATTTTAAGTATTACAGAGATTGCATAGACCAAAAATAGACGGTTTCTTGATTTATATGAGCTCTGCCTCTTGGTAGGAAAATCTAAGTTTATTAAGCACTCAGGAGTATGTCCTATTCTGTGGGTTCATATATGTGAAAGTACAAGAGAAGGACACGGTCATTTCTTCTTGGGGTGGGAGTGGGTGGTCAGGAAAGGGTGCATGAGGAGTGCAAGCAAACCTGTTCATCTTAGCTGGCCAACTAAATCTTGGAAGCCAATTATGTTTACAAAGAATGAATCTACCACTGTGAGAAAAAATTTTATTTATGAAAATCTGAGGGAGTACAAAACTCAGAAGCTCCACTTAGGTGCCACAAACATGGATATGATTCTAAGCAACTCTAGTCTTTCCATAAATTGAGTAAGATTTAAGTTTGACAGCACGGTAATTCTTAAAGCAGCAATCCTCCAATTTCAATATGGCTCTGTTTATTGTTAAATAAGCATGGCTAGGATGAGCTATAGAGTTTTTGTTTTTTAAGAATATATTGAGCTAGATGGCAATTACATGAAGTGATCTAAACAAAGGTGCATAAGCTTGGGGGGAAAAAAAAACCCCAAACCACCACATGGGTAAAATACTGATGCCATAACCAACCCGTATGGCCCACAGTTTCATTAAGATGATTAGATTCTCTAGAGGATGAAGAGGTGACGTTGTCAAGCTTATCCTATTCAAGTTATTACTGTTCAGATTCTACTAAAGCTTACAGTATAACTAGCTAGCTACTCTACGTTAAATTCTCTTGCCTAGAAGAGGGCTGCAATTCTGTTAATATTAGAGCGAGCAGAGGGAACTTGGCACTAAAAATGTAAGTCAAGAATCTATAGGATGGAATAAAAAAAATCTATAGGATGGGTCTTGTTAGAAAACAGTTTGTACAGAGACTTACGTTAAAACCATTTCAAAGAATTTGTGAGTTTTAAGGTAATGACATCTTTTCAGAGATTG
The DNA here is from genome assembly GCF_021234165.1 of Pteronotus mesoamericanus. Classification (NCBI taxonomy): domain Eukaryota; kingdom Metazoa; phylum Chordata; class Mammalia; order Chiroptera; family Mormoopidae; genus Pteronotus; species Pteronotus mesoamericanus. The sequence goes on from NW_026555065.1 coordinate 23,275,635, forward strand.
TAGCATGTGAAGAACACATGCTACTTTATGAACAAAGTGAAGAAAAAGATCTTTCGACTAAAGTGGGAAGAACAGTATAATATTTACAAAAAAAGGTTCAGAATAAAGGAATATTTACAGGATGTTAAACCTATTAATCTGCAGCCATGATGAGACCCCTTCGAGTTCCCAAAACCTTTGCTTTCTTCTCCTTTCGTTCTTGCTCATGTTTCTTCCGTTGCTCCTCCCTAAAAGGTACAGGTGCACGTTAATTAGGCTCTAGGGAAACTCCACAACAGACCACTTTGAAGCACATGGTAGACTAATGTCCAAACTTAAAGACACTTACAGTGATACTGCAGCCTATCTGGTGGTCTGTGATGAAAATCACTACTGTGTTAGAGGGCTATACATTGGTATTTTCCTTTTTATCTTAATGCAGCATTCGAAAGTCAAGCACAGAACTGAAACCAGAAAGCACCTCAGGGCTTGCATCCAACCCCTGTAGTTTTTGTTTTAATTGATAAATCTCTACTTCTGGATTTAGGAACTAGGAGCCGGGGTCTGACTTTAGCCACTATGTTTTTATGAAAGGGATTGGGGGGAAAACAAACAAACAAAAAGCCCAGGATCAACTTAATAATCTTAATAGCAAATATAGTTAGTAAAGGTCTTGGTGGCAGGAGTATACAGGCAAGTCACGTGATAGGTAACTCTATATCAGGAGGGTTGCATGCAGGGAATCAATTCAAGCTCTGGCTTTTTTAAAAAAAAGATTTATTTATTTTTAGATAGAGGAGAAGGTAGGGGGTAAGAGAGGGAGAGAAACATCAATGTGTGGTTGCCTCTTGCATGCCCCGCTACTGGGGACCTGGCTTGCAGCCCAGGCATGTGTCCTGATTGGGAATCAAACCAGCAACCTTTTGGTTTGCAGGCCAGTGTTCTATTCACTGAGCCACACCAGCCAGGGTTTAAGCTCTGGCTTTAACTTGGTCCTTAGAAAGCCTCTGATTTAAGTTTGTTTTAATTGATAAATCTGGGGTTTACCCCTATGTAGGGTCTTGAAGCCTAGGAAGCCTGGTTTTCTTGAAGTGATGGATTTACATTTATCTGCATACCTAGGTCCCCTGGGCACTTGGACTGGGGTCTGGAGGGATGTCCAGGTGCATTGTTTGTGCAGATAGGTCATGTAAGAGCCGTGCTCTGAATCTGGGTGCTCTTGTGAATCACTTATAGTGCATTGAAAACAATGCAGTTGCTTGGGCCCCACCTCGAACGGACTAAATGAGAATCCATTATGGTGGGGTGAGGCATATGTACTTTGAGAAAGTTCTATGTGTGATTCTGCTAATCTCTTCTTGACCACCACCTACTGAAACCCTGTCCCTCAGAGGGTCTGCTTTTATATAGTCTTTCAAAATTAAAAGAATTATAGAACTGGATAATTATATACTTACCTGGTTTGGAGACGAGGTTGTTTGTAAGTTTTCTTATGGAAGCTAACTCTGTTTAGATTTTCATTCAAAGATTTATTTTCCTTAGACTGTCCCCATGGTTTAAGTTTTCCTAGTTTAGAACAGATACAAAGACAGATCAATGAAGTTTCTTGTATTTATATTCCTAGTTTTATTCATCTGTGGCAACTTGCTTGCTGTCAACATTTATACTTTGGTTTAATAGACATTTGCCAGTATAAGTTTTTAATTGATTTCAATTTCATATTCCATGGATATAAATTGCATTTTTTCTGTAAATAATGTGTTCTATATATATTTTTTTAAATTTTATTTACTTATTTTTAGAGAGAGGGAAGAGAGGGAGAAAGAGAGAAAGAGAAACATTAATGTGAGAGAGAAAAATGAATTGGTTGCCTCTTGCATGTGCCCCAACCAGGGAGGGAATGGGCCTGCAACCCGGGCATGTGCCCCAACCAGGAATTGAACCAGCAACCCTGGTTTGCTTTGCGGGATGACACTCAACCAACTGAGCCATGCTGATCTGGGCTGTGGTCTATTTTTTAATCCTTGGAAAGTCAGAGTAAACCTTAATACCAAAAACAAACAAAAAACCAACTCCCATTATGTAGCATTTTAAAAGAAGCCACCACAACCAAGTAGTTTGTCCCAAGGTTGCGTAGTATCACGTTTAATGTTAAAGTGTTATTTCACCTGTGCAGTCTATTATTACTGTTACACATTAAATTGTATTTAAAATGGAACAAGTGGGAATATTTTGTTTGCTTTAGAACTGGGACCAAATTTCCAGATATTTATGTATTGCTGTATTTGCATAGTTTATGACCTATGTCTGAGAACCAGTGATTATCATTTGCAGTGTTTCCCATTTTATAGAAATGACTTTCACACCCTTCATTATTGTTTAATCAATAGCTGCTAAAGTACTACTTAGTGGTGGTCATAGTCATTCCCACAGCAAACACTTCTTGAGTACCTGGTATGTGCCAGGGACTGTTGTAGGTGCTGGGGACATAAGCAGTGGACCAAGTAGTCAAGATCCTTGCTCCCTTAGACTAGTGTGCCAATGGTAGAAGCAGATGATAGTCAAGTAACAACATCAGGTGGTGCCATGTACTGTGAAGAAATGCAGAACAGGCTAAGGAGTAAAGACTGGGAGGCGGGAGTAAAGGCCTCAGTTGGTCACAGCTGAGGGGATGTCCCATTAAAATGAGGGAGCAAGCTGTGCAAAGGTCTGTGGATACATGATTCCTAGATAACGAGTTCAAAGGCCTGGAGGTTGCAATGAGCTCAGTGTATGAGGAGCTGACACGCCAGTGTGATTGGTGCAAAGTTAGGGAAGGGAGGAGGCGATGACTGAGGCTGGGAGATAGGAAACCTCAGAAGGTTCTAAGCAAGGCAGTGGTGTGCTCTATTGGTTTCTAAGGTTGTAGTGGGGCAAAGACCTATTCTAGAAGCCCGTTGAAGAGAAGATGATCTATGGACCAAAGGGAATCACAGTGGAGGGTGAAAAGCAGTGAAAAAAAAAGACCTGTTACAGTTTTTTTATTAAAGTATCACTTACCAATCTTTAAAAATATAATCGATACAAACAATCTGCAACAGATGTAAGGTAAAAAGGGAGGAGGAAAGAATAACTGAGGAACATTTACCACTGAGATTTGTTTCCCCTGGTAGCTGCTCCCCAAAAAGATATAAGATCTTTTTCGAAGGTAGAGGTAAAAGGACTAGCTGATGGGTAAATATGGTGTCTGAGAGAAGGTGAGGAGCCAAAGGGAATTCCTAGGTTTCTGCCCTGACAACTCAGTATACGACTCAGCATTGAGAGGTACTATTGCCACAGATGGGAAAACCTGGGGAGAAAAAATGGGGTATGTGGAGAAGTAGATCTTTTTTTTTTCTTTTCCTTTCCCTCTTTCCTTTCCTTTCCCCTCCCTCCCTCCCTCCCTCCCTTCCTCACCACAGATGAGCTGACTCTGGTAGCTAAATAAGATCTATGTTTTCATTGTATTTCTTTCATTGACTTTAGTAATTTAAAGATAAATGATTATTGCAGGAAGTTTTTGTTTTGTGTTAAAGTAATTCCAAAAGCACTGAAAATAGATCACATTCATTATTGCTATTTTAAACAGATGTAAGAATGATACATGCCCAAGAATGACATCTGGTCAATAAATATTGCAGGTGGTTGGACCAGTAGTTTCCAGCCAGCCTGGGATCCTTTGAAAGTTGTCAAGAAAACATTCATTTACCCATAGGGTCACTTCTAAGTTTCTTGATTTTGGCTGAAATTTTACTAATTCTTTGTAGTAATACTGATTAGAAATTATGTCTTTGATTAACAAAAATACTAACTGAATCAATTATTTAATACTTGTTTAATGGGTATTTTTTAAAATCATGGGGGGCAGAGCAGGAATTTTAGGTGGTCAGGTAGCACTCCACCTGAATCTCACCCTCAGATGTGAAATTGGTTAATCTTAAGTCTTTGCATGTCTTGTACCTCAAAACATCCCCACATACCTTTGTGTGGCTCATAGTTGAGGGGACGAGACAAACTTGCTTTGAGATCAAATACTGGTTTCCTGTTGGAAACTGGAGTCTGTGCTGCACCAGCTGACAACTTGAATGGGGTAAAAACTAAAAAAGCCAACACACAAAACCCAAGGGTGTAGTTAGAGGAAAAAAAAGAGACCAGTTACAGTTTTTTAATTAAAGTATCACATCAATCTTGAAAAATATTAATCTATATAAACAATCTGCAACAGATGGAGGGTAAAAAGGAGGAGCAAAGAATAACTGAGGAACATTAACCACTGAAATTTGATTCCCCTGCTAGCTGCTCCCCAAATAGTCTATAAACATTTTGACATTTCCTAGGGTCAGCTGGGAGTTTAGGATCCTATTTAAATAATTAACTGGGTAGCACTGAATGGTGTGGCTCAGCTGGTTGGGCATCGTTCTCCAAAGTGAAAGGTCGCTGGTTCAATTCTCAGTCAGGGCACATGCCTGGGATGAGGTTTCCATCTCTGGTTGGGGCATGTACAAAAGGCAATGGATTGATGTTTCTCTCCCTCTTCCTCCCTTCTCTTCCCTTCTCTCTGAAAATAAAACCTTTAAAAAACTAAAAAAGAATTAACTGGGTAATTTTTCAGGCTGTTTACCTGATATTATTTACCTTTCTTAAAATTATGTATCATTAATAGTAGCATTTTCATTAACGCAGATATAAAGCCTGCAAGAAACCTAATCATATATAGATGAGAAGATTAATTGTTCTGTTTATCATAAATAAAAACTGTTACTTAACAATGTGAATTTTTATACCATAAAAATTAAAAATATACCAGGATGGTATAATTTAGTAAGCAAAATTTTTGCTCCAGTTGGCCACCATATATTTGGCACACGTTTTATAATCCTTTCTGCTCATAGGTTGCATTCAGACTATTGTCAAATGTTAGCACTTACTGAGATATGTGAATGAGAATCTAGAACCACCTAGTTAAAACAGAAAACACAAAACCCCTGTGCATCAGCTATTCCATTATGTCAATATAAAATGCTGGAAGGGGAACAATGCAGCTGCCACAGACTGATGATGAGAATATAAATTGGTACAATTCAATCAGTACAGTAAATTGCATATTCTTCTAACCAGCAGCCCTATCCCTAGGTCTAGAGAAATTCTTGCACATGTACAGGAGACATATTCAAGAATGGTCATAGCTGTGCTATATATAATAACAAAAGTTGGAAATAACCACACATCTATCAGCAGTAAAATACATGAACTGAAATACAAGGTCTGCCCGGAAAAAGTCTAACCATTGTTAATATAACAAGAATAGTTTGCGAGACAATGATGTAACGTGGCAATCATGTAGAGTGGACTAGAATGTGCATGCATAAATAATGACAACTTCACTGTACTAGTCAGAGGTGGCTGTAGACATCGTTGAGTGAGCATGTGTACTGTGTGGCCCTCGCATGCAAAATGACTGAGCAAGTAGAGCAATGAATCTGCATCAGATTTTACATTAAGCTTGAACATTCCTCCATGGAAACTATTTGGATGACTCAGAAGGCCACAGCTATGGGCAACCGGTGATTGGCAGCTTCATCACAACTATGTGCCTGTTCAAGCATCATGTCTCGTGCAGAGTTTTTTATTGAAATATCAAATCACTCAGGTGACTCAGATCCTTATAGCCCAGATTTGGTGCCCTGTGACTTCTGGCTTTTCCCAAAACTAAAATCACCTTTGAAAGGGAAGAGTTTCAGACTGTTGATTAGATTCAGAAAAACGCGATGGGGGAGCTGATGGCGACTGGGAAAACTGTGTGAGGTCCCAAGGTGCCTACTCTCAAGAGGGCTGAGGTGTCATTGTCTATGGAACATCGTCCCATAAGTATCTATGGACGATGTTCCTTGTATCTTCTTCAATAAATGTCTCTATTTTCCATATTACATGGCTGGATACCTTCTGGACAGACCTTGTATATCCATACCATTGAAAAACAGTGAAGATGAATGAACTTTTGCTCATTTATCAATATGGATAATTCTTTTATTTTTTTAATTTTATTTTTGATTTTAGAGAGAGGGGGAAAGGAGGGAGAGAAACATCAATGCAAGAGAGAAACATCAATCATTGCCCTCCATACATGCCCCGACCAGGAATTGAACCAGTGACCTTTTGCTTTAGTGAAATATCAAATCACTCAGGTGACTCAGATCCTTATAGCCCAGATTTGGTGCCCTGTGACTTCTGGCTTGCATTTGGGAGGACGACACCCAACTGAACCACACTGGCTTGGGAAATATGGATTATTCTTGAAACATTAATGCTGAGTGAATGGAGCAAGTCACAGGGAAGAAAAATCCTACAGTTTGATTTCATTTTTATAAAATTCATATTTGATAACTGGGGAATAAAATATCTAATCTCAACTGGGCACAGCCCTGAATTACTTAGAGGAGAAAGCTCAGAATATGGTAAATATTAAGTTTCTGCCTCATGTCTTTATCTGAGAGCATTTGCGAGTCCCTTCTCATTATAAGGTAGGTGCTCCGTGAGCTCAGAGGGCATAGTGCTCTCTGTAAAACGATAGTGTCATTTCTTAGGCAAGTCCACCCACCATTTTTTAGCACTGCCCAAGTCCCTTTCTCCCATACTACAGAATGACTTAGAATGTTCCATGGTACATTTGCTACCTGGTATATAGATACGAATAAGGATTAGGGTGGGAATGAGAGGTCATTTAGAGGAAGAATCACAGGGAATCATATAAATGTACTATTTCCACCTCTGGCCTTTCTCTTGAAATTTAGTTGTCAACGTCACTATTCAATCTTTAATTTAGGTCTTTATGGCATGAGGAAATCCTCAGACTCTCCTCACTGATTACTACTAACAACGATCCAGTCTGAAGTTCTGCTGGATTCCTCTAGTTCTCAAGGAATCTGGCAATCCTTTCTGCATAATCAAGGCTCTTGACTGACATGTTCAATAAGATTCTCAGGAGAACCTTGACATACTCATTTGTAATACAGGCCTCAACCTGTTGGTGATACTCTTCTAAACTTTCACATGGTTTTACAGTATTTTTTTTTTTTTTAAACCACCTGGTCATTGTAGATGATGATGAAGTGGACAGTGTGCACAAGAGTATCTATAAGGCTTATGCTGGCTTACTCAGTCTACTAGTCAATATTGTGGCATTTATTCATGTTAGTTTCAGAGTCCCACGTGACCATTCAGAGGCTGTAATGAACATTATGATCCTCCTTCTAACCCCTGGGTTTGAGAAGAGGCTGAATGTTCCCTAGGGAGAGTCACCATCTTAGCAATCCTCTTGGACAGGAAGGAAGGAGTCCTCAGGCAGCTGCTAGTTTTTTCTTTGTATTTCTGGCATTTCTCTCACCAGGATAAAATGAAAAATACGCTATAGTGAAATGTTTGCTCTAGGTTTTGCAAATATGGAGAGACGTCAAGGAAGCAGATATACTTAATTTCAGGAAGTTACAGGACTTAAAGATGAACCAACAGTTTTGTTTTGTTTTGTTTCTTTTTTTACCTGGAGCAGAATCCCTCTTTATGGTCTTTAACTTGTTTGTCTCAAGCAGAGCCTGGCCTTTCGGGGTATCCCCAGATATGGTCACATGTGGAGACTTTCTGGCTGGAGTCTTGGTCAGTGAACGCTTGTACTCATTATCTTTAGTAGCAGCTGAAAACCTAAATGAGACAGTGGAGGACAGGACATGAGTTGTGTGAAGAGTAACTTATGTCAAGCTTACAAAACATGGCTTGTATTCTCTTCCTGCCATCTTGGCCAATGAAAGTACAAGGCAGAGCTTGAAGGAGATGCCTGTAGACTTCAAGTTACAGATTAGAAGGTACTCAAAGAAGCCCCCCTTATTTCTCCTCTTCCTGATAATGTTAAGTTAGAGGAAACTGGAGATTGCTATGTCAAATGAGTGATGGGAACAGATCTTCCCAGAAGAATGTTATTCATTTGCCATAAATGTATTTCATTGATTCTGATACATAGTTTCCCTACATATTAACATCTCTGGTATTGGGATGTGTTTTACAATGATCACATGTTATAATTAGTTGGCAGTGACTTTTTACTGGTGCATAAAATAACGGTGAGCCCTCAGTTGATGGTATCATACATTCAATGAATATCTACTAATGACAGATATAAATATATTATAGGGTTGTTGGTGGAGAGTGAACAGGGAAGCTCTGGACTTATAACTAATAATTGATGGTGATCCTGAATCAACACCCAAAATTATCACCAAAGATTCTACAACAGAGTTAGGAAAATTGGATGTGCTTGGACAGATGCTGTGAAGTCTAGGCTGTGTGTACATTGCAATGAAACAAGGGTTAGATCCTGACCCTGTTGTTTGTAAATAGTATTAAATCTAATCAGAACTGCCAAGTATAGGTACCTCATATTTCAAGCTAACTCAGTAAGTACAATTCTAAACTCAAGGACATTTTTAAGATTTAAAAACTATGTCAGATAATTGCACACATTGGAGAAGTGTTACCATACACCAGCTCTATCAGAGGCTACATGTGCTCTTTAAAAAGGAGAGAGTAAAATTTTGGTATTAAAAGAAAGGAGCGTGCCCTGGCTGATGGCTCAGTTGGTTGCAGTCTTTGATTCTTGGTCGGGGTGTGTATGGGAGGCAATCGATTGATGTCTGTCTCTCTCTTACCTCCTTCCCCTGTCTCTAAAATCAATAAACATATCCTCAGGCGAAGATTAAAAAAATAAATTTAAAAATAGAAAAAAAAAAGAACATGAAGATCTTCATCTTTGGGGACAGTCACAGTTGAGGGGTACCCTGATGTCAGGAAAGGTACAAGCAAACAAAACAGGAATCAATGGGCATGAGACAGCTATGCTACTGCAGTGCCTAACGGGTACAGTGTTTATACTTTAGGACATGTCAATTTTTTATTTCACTGCATTGAGAGATTTTCTATAGGAATTTAGCTTCAACTTTGTATTTAAGTCAATGGAAAGATTTCTCTTTATGCATCTTTGCAGCCATACATTAATAAAATGGAAAATATTAATATACAGCTTATTTTATATCTTTACTTATGAATTGATTGTGAGCTTGGGAAGTTGGATAAAAGAAGAAAACCAAATACAAATTTAAAGGAAAAGATTAGAACTTATAAAAGCCACGTGCTTATCTTTTTCCCTGATCTGATCCTCTTTCTCATTCTTTTTTTATTAACATGAAAACATAATTGATATAGTCCACCTGAAATGTATTAGAAGCTGTAAAGCTTCGAGACCTTGTCCTCAACCACATTTCTGCAGCTCTTTACCTGACGTTCATTTTAGTTGCCGAGAGAGTGGGGCGCTTGACTGACCCCTTCACACCCAAGGTGCTCCGGTCTGCAGTGCCCTGGGCCCGGCCCCGTGAATGCCGCTGGCTTGCAGGAGTGCGAGCCATGGAGAGCCTTCCTTGGAGGCCAACTGGAGTTGTCACCACGTCCTTAGTGACGGGCTGCTTCTGAAGAAAGGCAAATGCACCATTAAAGCCTGACCCCTTAGGCAGTATTGTCTCCTTGACAAAGTACAGAACAGCACCCCCATTTATCCCATTTCCTCCCCATTTCCTCCCCCTCTCCTACCTGTTATGGTGATTCTAATTTAACAGTAAATTCTGGTTGTACTGAGTAATGTGTTACAGAAAGCTTTTCCTGACTCCCAAGTACTGAGGTATTTTTTAATTAGAGAAAGAATGTGGCTTAAACAGATCGTATGGCCGAAAGGGAGAATAAGCAGGTTCTGTCGGACATAAGGTGACTTTGAGAGCATGACAGACGGTTTATTTAATACAAATTCAAAGAAGAACCTATTACATAATTAGCATGTAGAATTTACAAATAATTCTACCCCTACTCCACCTGCCCCCATAGTTTTAAAAAATTCTTAAAAAAAAAAACCCTAAACAAAAGGGAGGGAGGAAAATCCTCTCTTTGGAATGGCTGGGAAGAGTTCCACTTAGATTATCTTTTGTCAAGGCACACAGAATAATTGAATGTTTATTATCATTAGTCTAAGCTCTGTTGCAAGCAGAAGACATGTAACTTCATTAACTGACAGCAGAGATAGGACTACTGAAATTCACAATGGAAAGCCAAAGGATAAAAAAAATTCTGATTATATCCTACAAAATACAAACAAGAGAATTATGTTAACTTCTCATTTTGACATATAAGCAGCAGAGATGCTAATGTTGTGAGACAAATTTAAAACAAATATTTAGTAAATATACATCTTTACCATAAGCTGAGAACCCGGGTTAGATGTATGAGGTATACTGTTGTATTTAGTCACACCTTTTATGCTGTCTTCTACATATGCCCTAAAATTCCTTTCCACACTGTATCTCTTTGCAGTTCACAGTTGGTGCCAGGACCATCAACACCGCATCTTTGAGCGCCACATAATGTGTAAATGATTCTACTTGTACTGAGAACCAATCTTCTTGACTTTGTTTCAGGTATAACATTATACTGCTGACTCTGGTAGCATTAATTCATTTTGTCAGCACAGTACCCAATCAATTCCTCCTTTTCTTGCAGCCATAAAAATCTTTTTCTAACGAAGCAAGCAAATCAATCATATCATACACAAAAATAAAAATGTGGGTTATAAACATAAGGAAAAATCACAAAAACAGTAAATAGAAATATAAGAACACATTTTTATGATCTTGGGACAGGTAGTGCATGAAAAAAACTCAGGAATCTTAAAAGAAAAAGTTGGATAGATTTAATTAAAAATAAAAACACCTTCTACAAGGTAAAAAGACACCATTAATATAGTTAAAAGATAAACTGTGGTTCTGTGGCCATACCACTCTGAGTGTGCCTGATCTTGGAAGATAAACTGTGGGAAAATATTTGTAACATATAATATATATCATTAATGTAGAATAAGGGCTCATAAACGTACAAAAATTTAAAATAAGCAAATTCAAAGAAAAACAGCCAATTATAATATATAAAGACACATACCATATAAATTATATGTAACAATGATGAAAGAAATACCAATTGGGATTTTTTTCATATTACAAGGTTTCTGATCTTTGTAGAGGGCCATTTGGCAACAAATCAATGGGGTGTCCCCTCTTGAATCATGAAAGTCAAGGAAAGATTGGTCACCACCAGGATGATTCTCTCTAGGATCTTTGCTCAGTTATTACTATCACTATCATTACTATCCAAACGGCCAATCCTCAGACTTCATATGGGCTATGGCGAAGTCACTGTATTCGTTTTTATTTTCTAGTCCCCAAATACGTCATGCTAATTAACCCACCTGACAGGTCAATTCCTTAAATAATGGTGGTGCGGTGGGATTTTAGAACTAAACTCATTCAGATGTGGCTATCACTAAAAAAATAAGATAAGCTACTCATCTATTCAACATATCTTCAAGGCTGCACTCAAGTTTATCATTGAGACCGTGGTTCTGCCCTTTACTGTTCCCTGGAAAACCAACTCATCCATATTATGCCATATGGAAAGCTTGACTTTCAACCTAGTACTTAAGCAGACCTAGCTTCACGGTAAGGAAAACGAATGGCCCTGCTTCCAAGGCATATTTGCAAGTAGCTCATGCCTATGTAGAAAAAGAAGCTAAATGTCTATGTTCTACGGTGTCGGCATGGGCGTCTTGTCCCAGAATTCAATTGTGAACATAATGATACCTAGCCTTTACTGATATTTAAGTATTATGGACATACTAAACATCTTTCAGGATTCTCCACCCACGTTCTTCCATCAGTATGAAGAAATGGAGATGTTTAAAGGTATGACTTGGCTTTGTTGCTGTTTGCTTGAAGATTGATCAACAGTGTCTTCAACTGTGTTATGGCGGTTTTATAAATACTGTTCAAAAGAATGTTTATTACCTAAGATTAAGCTTCTTAATAAGAAGCTTGTCTTTTTAAAATTATTGTTTAGAATTTATCACCCAGAGCATTTTCCTGTTGGCATCAGGATCAGACTACTCAAAACTCAACTGAGTGACTGATATATTAGACAATGCACCTCCTAACAGAGCTCATTTTCTGCCTTTTCTAAACCAACTATACTGTTTTGTGTTGTTATACTACAAACTGCCTCAATTTCTGTTTGAGAAATAGCAGGTGGTTGGTTAAGTATTAAAACTTCTAAAATAAGTATCTCCCAGGCCTCTATGTGGCACCCCCTGAACACCAGATACCATGTAAGACAACAGCATCAGCTTTCTAGGGTGTTATCAGCTCACTGCTCTGCTGACACAACCCTGGGAGTAGAATCCTGTAGGACCTGGACTGAAGGCCCCGGGAGCTCAGTTATCACTGAAAGCCTTTAAGTGAGCCACTGCTGGTCACCCCTTTTTCTTTAGGGTGAGAGACAGAATATGTCTTCAGCTATAAATCCGTCCATCCTCGACAAAGGTGACAGGTACCACGTCCAAATGTGGGAAACATAACAATTAATTGCCACTTTGGAATTCATTCTGTATAGTGAGGCAAGGCATGTTGTTTTCTCTGGAGGGTTCTGAAAATTCTGATGATGGGAGAATGCAAATTGAGATAATAAAGATATATTAAACTCAAACAAATCCATTCCACTAATGGAGTAATAGAAATTTGGTTGCATTAACCATGGTGTATACATGGTATAACATTAAAATCAAATATATTAGCTCTGGGCAGTGTGGCTCATCTGGTTAGAGTGTTGTCTCATATACTGAAAGGGTGTGGGTTCGATTCCTGGTCAGGGCACATACTAGGTTGAGGTTCAACCCCAGTTGGGGAATGTATAAAAGGCAACTAATCGATGTTTCTCTTTCTCTCTCTCCCCACCCCCCATGCATCCCTCCCTTCCTCTCTCTCTCTCTCTAAAAGCAATGGAAAAAAAAGACATTGGTAGGGATTAAACAAACAAACCAACAACCCCCCCCCAAGATATTTTAGTTCCATTAAGAACATAATTACCTTCAGTTCGTTAAGTAAATTGTGTTGTTCAAAATGTTTCTTTTTTCTCTTAATATATTGATCGATGGACTCCATTTCCTTAAAACGAGCCTCATGAAGCTTCTTAAAGTCTAGAATGTTCCACAAAATATGAAAATTAATAATAAAACAAAATCCATTCATTCATCTTTGCTTTGTTTTTCTGTTAAAACTTATTTTCTCTTCTGGATCTCTGGCATTCAATTTCAACATCCTCTTGGCCAAGATTTAATTTTGAAACATTTAGTTTTTGAAACTCAGGGACAAAACATATCCTAAAATCATCAAACATCCACCATCTCTCCATTGTCCATTTCACTGCTAACTGACATTTTGGTTTAGTCCAGAGCATAACAACAGATTTGTCCTCTCACCTCAGCAATTAATCACGTGGCATTATTTAATAAAAAATTTGACGTTTTAAAATGCTGAGTTCTATGCCAAGCATTGGCATACTTTTTCTGGAAAGGGCAGATAATAATTATCTCAGGCTTTGTGGCCACAAGTGGTATGGTCTGTTTCATATTCTTTTCTAACATAACCCTTTAAAACTATAAAAATCATTCTTAGCTCAATAGTCTGCTGACCCCAGCTCTGTGCTGTTTTAATCAATTAAGTATATATGTATATTCTAATTAAGAATATTTTGCCCTGGCCAGGTAGCTCAGTTGGTTAGAGCATCTTCCAGATGTGCTAAGGTTGTGGGTTTGATCCCCATTCAGGGCACATACAAAAATTAACCAATGAATGCTTATATGAGTGGAACAACAAATCGATCTTTCTCTCAAATCAATTTAAAAAGAGAATATTTTAATTAAGTATATTAATTTTCATACACACACACACACACACACACACACACACACACACACACACACATACTAAGCATTCAATCACTATTCTATGTGCCTAGCAATAGGGAAGAATTACTTGTCCAAAAATGGAGTCCCTTACACTTATTATTTTTTTTAAAAAAGGAAATTTATTACAAGGTGGACATTGTGCCAAGTACTTTACAGACATTCATTCTCAGATATTTATCAAATACTTGCTACATGCCAGTTACTGTGCTAGGTAATCAGAAGACGAAAAATAGTCTTAACTAATCTATACATCGATCTGATGAAGTAGGCAGTATAACCATTACCATTTTTAACAGAGGAAGTGGGTTTACTGAGGATAAGTAAGTTGCCCAAGGTCTCACAGCTGGAAAATGAGAGAAGGCAGATGCCAACCCCAGTTCCGCACCCCAGCTTTTAGCTGTCACAGTACACTGACTCTCAGACGTCAGCGGGAGGGGGCCCGTTGTCACTTTGTATTTCTTTGCGTGCAAAACTTACTTGGAGTAGTGTTTGCAATTCTTTTATTTTTTCCAGATTTGGAAAACCCCTCTGTGTAAGCAGACTTTTTTCTTTCTGAAGGTATCTTTGAATCTTCATTACCTGAATACAAAGATACAGAACTAATGAAAAGATATCAACAAATTCCTGCCATTAAGAAATGTCTGAGAGTTAACACGAGCATTTTCTGGCGATAGGCTCTGCCAAGGTCGTGGGAGAAACGGCTGACAGGGAGCACAAAAAATTAGTTATAGCATCACTAAAATTTTAGCTCATTTTGCTTCAAGTAGGCACACAATTTATGCTGCCTGGTAAAGAAGTTGTACCAGAAATTAAGAAAAACTTTTTTCAGAACTTTGGTTTTAAATATATTATTATAACTAGAATGATAAAAACCACATAATCCCACCAGCCTAAGAAACACCATGAGCATTCCGACATATTTCCCCAGGTCCTTTGCATCTATACAGGGGCTTCTGCTTGGACCATGTTTCTAAAACCAGAGAGAAAAGCTCTGTGGAAAAAAAAAAAAGGATATTTCCAGAGTCAGAGTCACTCCTCACAAGATACTTACTAATTAAAAATGGAAAAATAGTAACTTTAGCCCTGGCTGCTGTGGTTTTTGTTTGGTAGATTGAGCATCAGCCTGCAAACCAAAAGATTGGCAGTTCGATTCCCAGTCAGGGAATGTGCCTCGGTTGTAGGCCAGGTCCCTGGTTGGGGGCATGTGAGAGGCAACCCATGGATGTTTCTCTCACACTCAAATTTCCCTTTCTTCTCCTCTCTCTATAAAGAAAATGAAAAAAGAAAAACGAAAAATAGTAACTTTACAGAGAAGCAACTTACCAGACACCACCATAAGCAGGTAATGAAAGTTAACATGACTAGTCATAGGACAAACTAACACCTGTGCTTTCTCGGGCGATAGCTTTGAAGGACACAACATCACTCTGTGGGAATCTACCCGTAAGTGCATGATCTGAATCTAAATATCAGCACATAAGACAACAGAGGACCACTCCCCACCCCTCCACCCAACAAAAAACCTGCCTATATTAAAAATGTCAACATCCTGCCTTGGCTGGTGTGACTCAGTGGATTGAACATGGGCCTGCGAACTAAAGGGTCGCTGGTGCAATTCCCAGTGTAGGGCATATGCTTGGGTTGCAGGCCAGGTCCCCAGCAAGGGGCATGCAAAATGCAACCACACATTGATGTTTTTCTCCCTCTCTTTCTCCATCCCTTCCCCTCTCTAAAAATAAATAAATAAAATCTTAAAGAAAAATTATCTTCTTCCTTAAAATAAACACCCTAAAAGATAAAGGAAAACTGAGAAAATAGTGCAGATTAAAGTAAAGAAAGATGACAATGAACTGCAAAGGATGAGCTGAGATTTAATTTAATTATGTCTCCTTTAAGAGATATAATTGATGGAATTATATTGGTTTAATTACTGAAATAATTGATGCAACATCTAGTCTCAGAATCCTTTTGTAGTATCAAAAACTATTAAGGGCCCGAAAGAATACTTTTTTTCATGTATATTAGTTATATCAATCAATATATGCTAGACACTTAAAAATATTTGATTTATTAAAAATAACAATATCGCCATTACATTTCTAACAAAAATAGTAAAGTGACATTTTTTAAGAATTTCTTTAATGTTAGACTTATAAAAGGCATTTGGATTCTCTGCTTCTACAGATAAATGTTGCGATATGTTGTTTTGGTTGAAATATACATATGTGAAAACAAATCTTGCCACATACAGATGTGTGGTTGAAAGGAAAGAGTATTTTAATAGCCTTTTCAGATAATTGTGCATATTCTTCTTTGATACTGTACTGTAACTTGACAAATAGTAGTTTCTAAAGGTTAGTTGCGATGTAGAATACGAAGCCACATCAATGAACTTTTTATACTCTGTACATTTGTGACAGTCCTTGTGTTTTTAATACACACTGAAGCATTTAGGTTTGTAAAGGGACACGTATCTGCAACTCACTCTCAAATAGTTCAGAAAAAAAAAGTGTATACTATACATATATGTGTATATATATGTACATAAATATAAACAGAGGAAAAAATGTAGTAAAGTGGTAACATTTGGGAAATGTAGGTGAAAGATACATAGCAATTCTTGATACTATTTTTGCAACTTTAAGTCTGAAATTACATCAAAAAAGTTTAAAAATTTTCTTTTACTGGAAATTAACTACATGATCAGATTTTTCTTTTTCAAACAGCCTATGTTTCATTAGGCAAACGTGATTTAATGGGTTCACACTCGGTTTTTCTATGACATCAAAACTGAGTCCTAGACTTATGTCCCCTGGATAAAATAATTGGTGGAATAGAAGATATTTGTAATTCCACACCCACTTCTGACTCTGTCATATTTCCTAACAACGATCTGAAAATCATGATTTCAAAATGGGTATATGAGGCATATGCACCAGAAGACAACGGAAGTGTCAAACCTGGGGTGCTTATTAAAAACTGCAGACTACCAGACTCCACCTACTGAATCAGAACCTTGGCCTCCTCGGCCTAGCTTTACTAAGAAATGCAAAATTGTGGGGAAAATGCGGAGGCTCAACATTAGAAATTCCACATTTAACCGCTTGGCAGACACCAGCCCAGGCAGAGGGGCTGGGGTGGCACGCGCCCTGGGACACTGCTGCGGCTGGCAGGCTCCCCGAGCAATGGAACCAGAAAGTGCCGAGTCCCGTGAGGTATATAAGGATGAAAGTCTCCTGGTCTTACTGAAATAAGCCTTTAGTTGAGAAAGTTTATGGGAGAGGTTTGGGGGAGGATAGAGTCTAAGGAGAACATACATTTATTATAATAAAAAAGGTCACACCACGGGAAGATAAACTTTGCAACTCCATTTAAATATCCTGGCTGAAGAGGCAAACAGGTCTTTGCACCTGTGCCTGGAGTAGGCCAGAAGGAGCTAATGGACACAACGCAGGTTCTCCTCATCACTGAGGAGAGCTCAGCTTCCCCAAACTTCCTAGCTACCATTCTTATTCTGATTTCTGTAATTAATAAAGATGATCTGATGGCCTACTGCATTTGGTTCCAACTTTTGCTTTAATTGTCAAACCCTTAGAAGTTGAATATAATGGTGTTGTGGGTTAAACTCTATTGAGATATGCTCAAGTCTTTACCTCCAATAACTGTGATATAACTTTATTTGGAAATAGGGTCTTTGTAGATGTAATCAAGTTAAGAGGAGGTCATTAGGGTGGAAACCCTAATCCAATGTGACTGGTGTCCTTTGAAGAAGACAGGGAGAATGTCATACAACAGAGGCCGAAATTTAGAGGAATGCAGCTGCAAGCCAAGAAACACCAAGGGTCAGTTGCCACCACCAGAAGGTAGGTCGAGGCCAGGAAAAATTCTCTCCAGGGTCTAGGAGGAGCGTGGCCCTACTGACACCTTGATTTCAGACATTCAGCCTCCAGAACTACGAGAGAACAAATGTGTTGTTTTAAGCCGTTCAGCTTGTAGCACTTTGTTAAGGCAATCACAGGAATGTAAGGCAATGGCTGCCCGTGCAATTTTGGATTTTTTAGTTATTTGGCATATCATTTGTTCTACCTTTTCCTGAGGACACTGTATTCTCAACTCCTTGGCTTTCATCTGGTGGAGAAGGAACTTCTGCAGCAGTTCTGAGAATCTGGTTTTCCTGCTTTTCTTGATTCTGGAACTCAGTGGGATCACTTGCTTTTATCTCTGAATGATTCTGCTACATATTTTAAAAGGAAAATAAGTGGTTTAAATAGTAAGATGTTATCACATTTGAAAGTTGCTAAGAGAGTGTACCTTAAAAGTTCTCAGCACAAGAAAAAATTTTTGTGACTGTGTGTGATGACGGATGTTATCTAGACATATGGTGCTCATTTTGCAATACATAAAAACATTGATCGAATCATGAGGTTGTACACCTGAAACTAAAGTAATCTCATATATCAATTATACCTCAATTTGAAAATATATCATTAAAAAATTTGAAAGCATTGCCTTGGCTGCTGTAGCTCAGTGGGCCGAGCACTGGCCGGCGAAACAAAAGGTCCCTGGTTTGATTCCTGGTCAGGGCACAGGCCGGGGCTGTGGGCCAGGTCCCCAGTAGGGGGTGTGAGAGAGGCAAACAATCAATGTTTCTCTCCCTCTGTTTCTCCACTCCTTCCCCCTCTCTAAAAATAAATAAATAAAATCCTTAAAAAAAATGTAAAAACATTGCTTATAGTCAGATATTTTTTAAAAAAGCAATCACTCCCTTCAAAAACTAGGTACCAAGCTGAGGGGGGGAAGGAGTTAAAGAAAAGTAGGAAAGTAATATTTTTGTGTGCAGACTTGGTTCTCTGCCTCACCAAGTGTCAGAGTATGAATTTGGGACTAGGAGATACTAGGGGTCACTGGAAGGCATAAATGGTAACATTGCGTCCCCTTCGGGATGAGAAACTAACACTAAGAGACCCAGATCAGCTAATGACTAAGGGGCTGTACAAAGCTAGAAAATAGATACTAGGACCATGTATTGTGAGGGAAACCCCTGCAATCCCATGGCCTGGGACAGGATAGGAAAGAGAGAAAAATAATATTTAATGCTGGTTTTTCTTGCCTTTGAATTTACTACACCCCACTTAAGTAAACACTTAATGAAGGTTCATATTTCTTCAACAGATATTTACTTTGTGCTTAATACTTAATAAGTGCTTCCTGAGCACCAGCACCTGGGGCATGACGATGAGCAGCTTACAAGTGGGTCTGTGCATTCATGGAGCTTACAACACACAGTGGTTACCACCACCTGACAGCATAAGGAAAGTAAAAGAAAATATACCACTTCTGGCACAGGTCGTGGCTTATTTTCAGTTTGCATGTGTCCATTCACTCGGGAGTCAGGATTGCTGTGGGCAGTCCTGCGCCTTCTCCTTGTTTTGGTGACACAGCCCGCTGACTCCCTCTCAGCTTGCTCCTGGCTGGTAATCTGTATCTCAGTCTCATCACACGAGGATGCAGAAGTCTGACTTTCATCCTGAAAAGAGACATTAACCTGCCATGTTCTGTGCATAGAGGTATAACGCTCAGAAAGAATCAGCATTTAGACTTAATAAAAAACATACAGTACCTAGGCGAAGGATAATTTTTACAACTCTTGAGCACTAAACTACAGGCAAGGAGGATAACATATGTAGAGTGTTAAAAACAAAAAACAAAAAACAAACAAACAAAAAAAATGGCATTTAACAATCCAGGCTAAAAAACTAGGCTAGGAAAGCATTCAACATTATTTTGAGTAAATAAGCAAATTATTAGAAGTGCATTAATTTGTTGAACATATGCTATGTGCCAGGCAGTATACTATAACAGTATCACAACTTTATTGGACATCTTATATAGATTATCTCATTCATTTCTCAAAGCGTATGAAACAAGTACTAATATTTTCCACAGTTCACATATAGGGAAACTGAGGCTTACAGAGTCCAAAGTAACTTGTCAAAGGTGAAAGGGAGTAAGGTAAGAATGGCACTCCCACTACCATGAACTAAAAGTAAAGAAGTTGCGGGTTCAATCCCTGGTCAGGGCACATACAAGAAGCAACCAATGAATGCATAAATAAGTAGAACAATCAATCCCTCTCTCTAAAAATCAATTTAAAAATAAGAGCTACATCATCAAAATAGTGTGGTACAGGTACCAGAACATCTCAAACACACCTGCTAATGTAATAAATCATTGCATGATAATGGTTTAACTTCATATTCATAGGGGAAGGTTGGATTCATTATTCAACACGTTACTGACAAAATTATTTTTAATATTTTTGTGGGGAGGGGCAATAAAACATGATTGTTCTCTCACATCAAAATGAAATCTGAATGTATTAAAGATTTAAATGTAAAAGATCAAACTATAAAAGCACTAGAAAAAAGCAGGTGAATAGCCCTGACTGATATAGCTCTGTTGGTTGGGCGCTGTCCTGCAAAGCGAAAGGCCCGTTTGATTCCTGGTTAGGACACATGCCTGGGTTGTGGGTTCTATCACCAGGGTCGGGGCATGTACAAGAAGGCAACCAATAGATGTCTCTCTCCCTTTCTTTCTCCCTCCTTTCTTCTCTGTCTTAAAATAAATAACATCTTAAAAAAAAAAAAAAAGGTGAATTTATTATCATTAATGGGTGGGGAAGCTTTCTTACCTAGAGACTATAAAGGAAAACTTGATGTGCTTTAGGTATTTTTATAATTTTTGTATTCATAAGTTCTAATTTTTAAAAAAATGTTATATATTTATTTATTTATTAGAGAGAAGGGAAGGGAAGGAGAAAGAGAAGGAGAGAAACATCAATGTGTGAGAGATATGTCAACCAGTTGCCTCTCATACACTCCCAACCGAGGACCTGGTGCACAATCCAGGAATGTGCCCTGACAGGAATTTGAACTAGCAACCCTTTGGCTCACAAGCCAGCGCTCGATCCACTGAGCCACACCAGCCAGGGTCATAATTCTAATTTTTAAAAATAAACTAATTTGGTAATAAATAAAGTAAAAAAAAAAATTCATGGCTAAAAATATAAAAATCAAATATTAATGAGATTATACTGAAAAGCAATTGGTTCTCTGCCTAGCCTTCTTTATTTCTCAGGCTTAATTTCAGGTGATTATTTATACATCATCAGTGATTTGCTGATGAGATATTCACTTACGGTTTCTTTTTTTCACTTATATTTTCAATAGCTATTTTTAGTGCCTATGATATGCTGAAACTAGCTCATTTGCACCACCTGTCTCCCCATCTTCTTTGAACAGAATCATACCATTGGTAGTCACTCTATTAGTTACCTTTGTAGTTTTAAACATACTTACGACCTTAAATCTTGTTCCACAACTATATATAATACATCTAGCTTATAAACTTCTTAGTATCCTTATATGACCCTTCACCTCTCAACTTCTGTCATCTATTCTTTTTAAATTTCCAAGTTGATAACATTTACAGCCAATTATGTAACCTTAATTGAATCATCTGTGCCTTTTCTGTGTAGCTGGATTCCAAAAGCTGATAAATCAGTAAGTTATTGTAAGGCTTTTCTTTTTAAAAAAATATTTATTTTTATTTATTTATATTTATAGAGAGAGGGGAAGGGAGGGAGAAAGAGGAAGAGAAACATCGATTGGTCTCATAAGCACCTTGACCAGCAACTGAACCCACAACCCAGGTGTGTGCCATGCCTGGGAATCCAACCTGCGACCCCCCTTTTGTTTTGTGGGATGATGCCCAACAAACTGAGCCACACCAGTCAGGGCGTAGGGCTTTTTTTTGCTTCTTCTTCTTTTTTTTTTTTTAAAAGCTTTTGTTTTCTTTAGGGTAATCTTTTTCTTTTTGTTTATCTTAAAGTCTCTCAGACTACAGGCTTTCCTCAAATGTCTAGAACTGTTGGTCTTTTATTCATATTTCAGATCTAAAACCTCATTAGGTACTTGAATGTGTGAACGCTTGTTATCTGGTGGGACGTGACCTACTATGCCCTTTAGGTGGGGAGGAGGCTATCGCGCAGGGGGTCCTTGAATGCCAGAAGGTTTTTGCTTGATAACCATTTAATTTCCTTACAGAGAAACCTAATATTTTAGATGGTAGTAGATACCTGGTACCCTGCACATTAAGTAGGGGGTAGACTGCTTTGTATCCTTACTTTTCAGTCCATTTCATTATGGTACCTGGACCCCATCCGCTGAGAATGATTTAGTTGGCCTGGGTTTTGGGGAGACCTGGGGTTTGGGGAGGCCAACCAGTATCTTTAAAAATGAGTCTCCCCAAATGATTCTGCCACACAACCTGGGTTGAGAACCACACTGTAAAGTAAATGTGTTGGAAGCTAAAGAATAAGGCGGCTTAGAGAGAGCAGAAGGTTTTAGTTAGAGGTGAAATATTACTTAGTATAGTTCCAAGGGATATAAGGTCCGGAATGTGCTCAAAGAAGTGATGGCTGGTGAAGAGTAGAAACGAAAGTCTCGGGGGTTAAGGAACCAGGAGGCAAAAGTAGTAACGTGCATCCAGGTGAACCTTCGATTTACTCAAAATAAGGTCAGGACACGAGGTGATGAGAAAGACAAGACAGTGAACATCAGAAAGCAACCATTCCTCAATAAAGTAATTATAAAATTATAAAACAACTCTTCTCCAAACAACAACAGCAAAGAAAGCAAATGGCAGGTCAACAGATGAGAGATGAGAATAGGTGAGCAAAACTGCCAAGGAGTAGGAATATCTGCATGAGAGTAGAAAGATGCTATCTGGTTCTGACTTCCCTATTTCCTGGACAGTCGTTGGCAAGAAAATGAAAAGAAAAAGAAGAAACTTTCCACTATAGAAGTGGTACCTTTTCAACATCACCCCAATAAATTCTGCTAAAAAACAAAACAAAACTGGTACCTTTGGGTTATGCCACATATTACTGGAATATACAGACAGGTTTTTAAAAAATTGATTTTAGAGAAAGAGGGAGGGAGAGAGAAAGAGAGAGAAACATCAGTTTGTTGTTCCACTTAGTTGTGCATTCACTCATTGGTTGCTTCTTGCATGTGCCCTGACCGGAGATGGAACCCACAACTTCGGCATTTTGGAAAGACGCTCTAACCAACTGCACTACCAGGCTAGGGCCTATAGGGACACTTTTAATGTATTTATTCATTCCTCCCCAATCCTGACCCCCACAGCAGCACAGTACAGGACAGGTGCTATACTCGGTTTAGAAGCTTGTTAGTATAACTCCCAGAGATGTCTTCTTTTAACGCCACACACATTAACCATGTTAATCTGGGAGGCTGACAGTGATCAAGGAAGGAGTGTTCATTCCTGAATGCACCATCATGTAACTATCAACAGACTTGTCTAAATCCAAGACTGAAGAGGTACACTTATTTGAATGAGGGAGTCCGCAGCACATAGCCAGACTAACCTGCACATAGAGCTACTCCAGCTCATAGTTAAGGCTGACCTATAGGGGGAGAATAAGGCCCAATGTCACAGTCACTCAAATGTGAACCAAACCTGTGCACTCCCCCGGTGATGATTTGGGGGTCTGGAAGCTTACTCATTTGTCTATCGTTGGGGACATTAATGATCTCTTTGCCATGTATGTGGACAGTTCTGAGTCCTTCTGTAGCCTTAGTTAGATAAATATACTTTTTGTTTGGCAGGTCTTTCCATCAGTCTAAGCTCAATATTGACAGATTCACCACTTAGGAATTCTGTAGGAGTGAATTTTGAAACTGTTTCAAAGTGGAATGGCCCCTGAGATGTTGAATTTAAAATACGATAGATCATTATTAATTTAGTTTATCAATTCCAATCCAAAGTGAAATCTTGATTTCAGATAGCACTATAATCATGTATCCTTAACCATTTATTTTTTAAAAAGATTTTGTTTACTTATTTTCGGGGGGAGAAGGGAGGGGCAAAGAGAGGGAGAGAAACATCAATTGGTTGCCTCTTGCATGCCCCCAACCAGGGACCTGGCCTACAACCCAGGCATGTGCCCTGACTGGGAATCAAACTGCAGACCTTTTGGTCTGTGGAACAATGCCCAGCCCCCCGAGCCACATGTGTGTGTGCATATATAAATTTATTTACTTGATGTAAAAACTTCTAATTAATTGAAAATTAATTTTTTTTGTATTTTTAGTTAACACTTGGAATCAGAAAAATCTTGAATATTGAAAGTTTAAAAATGTTTACAGCGTGGAATGTAGTTACAGAGAATATACAGACAGAGAAGAGCAAGTTAGATTTTCAGTTCAAGTCTCTTTCACAGCCCTCACTTTGTTTGATTCTCCAAGACTCAATACAGCAGAGCAGGAAACTAAGAATCACAGAATTTGAGCTTCCCAGGTCATACAAGAAGAAATAATAGAGCTGCTACTTAACCTGGGTTGTTCTGACTTTGAATCCACTTCCTTCCCTATCCATATTACACTATCTCTTACAATTTTTGGCAACTAGTTAACTTTTGCATTTGTACAAGAACACCTTATTCAACAGACTACTTGCTGCCAGGCAGTTTTACCATTTTTACCCAAGAGTTATAATGAAAGGACTTACTATAACCAATAATGATCTCTTTGGTAATAACCAGCATGTCTTAAATGGCATTACTAATTGTGCTTATTATTAACTAAATGTGATTGTTTTGCTAAATGGGTGATGAAAAACTTTACATACCTGATTTTCGTTTTCTTTTCTTGCTTGCTTTTTCAGGTGGGCTTTCAAGGCTTTTAGCAACTTGTCTGCCTGCAGAAAAGTTAAAGATCTTAACAGTAGAGCCAAGAATCAGATGTGCAAGACATATACACTGAACATTTTCTCCTGTTCTTGAATTCAAATGTCCTTTGGGCAGGCTCTGGGAATAGAATGAAGACCAAAATAGAACTGGTCTCTGCCCTCACAGATTTCACAGCAAAGTGAAGTCAGAATGACTTCAATGCAATGACAATGCAATGGGGTCAGTGCCAGCATGAGGAAGCTCAGGATGTTGTGAGAGAACACAGGTGTGCTTGTTCAGTAGGGTAGAGACTTCAGCAGGTAAGTGAATACGCCAGTTCTAAGACAAAGACAAGATGTCTCTAGCTGCTGAGGTCTGAAGTATGATTGAGAGAGAGTGGAACGTAGGGAAAAGGGTAAAGAAATAGCATGGGGAGGCCAGGATGTGCATGAAGTTTGAGAAACTACAGTTTGGTATGGCTGGAGTGTGGAGCTACTGAAGGAGATGCTGAGAATGCTGGGAAAGTGGGCAGGGGCCTGAGCTCACCAGGTCTTGTAAGGTTTTTAAGTATATAATCTTCACCCTCAGGGTAAAGCGCAATCTCTGAAGAGTCTGCAGCAGGACACTCTGCTTTAGGCACTTGGCCTTGCTCAGAATGAGCACTCTCACTGAACAGTGTGCAGGATGCATCAGAGGAGGGTCAGGGGAAGACAGGGAAACCGCCAAGGGACTGTTGCAGGAAACCAGAGATGACTGTGGCCTGAGCTGGAAGATGGCTGGGGCAGTACGGATGGACTCAAAACCTTCCCAGGAGGTTAACGCACGAATATGGGGGTTGTCCATAGGAACAGGGAAACTGTGCTACACCCAGATTTCTGGTGGAGTGTGGTGGGGGTCCCTAATTTGCGGAGTGCCAAAGGGGAGCAGAGGAGGTCTTACAGAGGGGGATGGTTACAAGGCCCCTGGGAATGGAGCTCCAAGTTTCTCTTCCCACCCTAGGAAAACTTGTACCTTCCTAAAAGAGGAATACTAATCTGATTGATGTTTTCTTATGCATATTAGTTCTCTTTTCCCCCACTTTCACGCAGCCCTGTGGTTGACCCCCAGATTCCCTTCTCAGGCGACCCAGCCAGCAGGTTCAGTGCTTCTCTGGCCACATTTATCATTGGCCTTGTGTCCAGGAGAGAATGGCAGAGATCCTGATTTGGCTTGGGCTTTAGGGGACAGAAGAGGCTGTGTTTAGGGTGTGAAGCACATGCTCCAGCCCATTTTACCAGAATGCTCTGCACCATGCCAGCTAGTAATAAAGCGGTACTTTATTTTCTACTTGCCTTTGTTCCTTGTGAGACAGGCTAGTGAGCCAGGACAAATGGAATAGGGAAAGTGAGACAGATTATTAATCAAGCAGTTTGCAGCCATCCAGTAAATCCCATCTTTCCTAAACCAAGAACACTTAGTAAATGGTTTACAATTCTCCCCAACCAGAGGGTAAAGAGCTTTAACTCACCCTGTTCAGGGAGACAGATGGCAGAAATCCAATTAGTGCCATTTGTGCCAACCACACCCAACAGATGAAGGTAAGGGAATAAAGTAAATCTCATTTTGGCACATCTGCATAAAACTGATGAAAATTCTATTGAGATCCTCCTCTAAACTCCCAGCCTTTAAAAGCCCTAAAAAAACAAAGGACCCAGCACAGGCCCCCCACTCTTAAGAGCACGCTGCACTTCCCCCTTGCCTCTCTTCTTCCTGCACAGGCATGGCGTCTCCTAAACTCTAAGGGTCTCCATGAGAGTTGCAACCAGGGAGCAATGGGCAGTGGCAGCTTGTCTTGGGCTAACACCTGAACCTTTCCCAAGGCTTCTTTTCTCTGATTTCTCAGTGAGCCAAAGTAGCCCAGCCTAGGCTCATTTCCCCACCTAGTCCCTCCCATTGCTTTTATGCTATGTCCTCCCTTGTTTCACTGTCCTCAACATTAATAAACATACTCTAAAAATCATCTAAATTTGTGAAATCTTTCCTGCACAAAGTCAAGAACCTGTACACTACCAGCGGGCCAGCCCTGGGCAAATCGACTGGCTCAGGGCCGGGTCCTCTTTCCGGTAATACCCGAACCTCTCTTGGGGTCTTCTCTGTGCAGGGGACGATCAGCAGGGCGGAATTTAGGCATTCTTGGTTCTTCTGACGCTAACATCTCTCCCTACCCCGTCCACTTTACTGAAGTATGGCTGACATACCAAAGCTGTAGATATTTAATGTATACAACTTGACATGTTGGAGGTAAGTATACACCCATAAAACCATCATCGCTGCCATAACTGATCCATCACCTCCAACAGTTTCCTACGCCCTTTTGGTTTTTTTGGTGGTAAGAGCACTCAACTAAGACCTATCCTCTTAGCAAATTTTTAAGTATACAATACAGTATTGTCATAAATTCTATGTCATACAGGTTTCCAGAACACCTCGAAATATCATGAGAATCTCACCCAACATAACAATGATGAAATGGGTGCCTGCAGCAGACCCAAGTGAGGGCGTCTAGCAGGTTGTATTATGTGGGGTGATGCTCAAGGAAGCTGAGCTGGAGGTAGAGATGTTAGTATCAGCACATACTCATGCATTCTCTCCGCAAGCATTTATGGTGTTTAACACTATCTCACACAATGGAAAGACAGTGGTGAACAAGAGACAAGGTCTCTGCCTTCAGGAGCCTTGAGCAGTGGAACAGTAGGGAAATTGTCTATTAACCGAGTAAGCTAAAATAAATATGACACCAGGCGCTATGAAACAAAAAACAAAGCAGGTAACTAGATTGGGTGTGCTACCCAAGTTAGGATGGTCAGGGGAGGCCTCTCAGAGGTGTGACTTTTGAGATGACATGAGTCAGAAGACAGAGTAGGTGAAGACAGGAGGGAGGAGAATTCTAAGCAGAGGGACACCAAGCCCAGAGGCCCTGAGATGGGTTGGTGAACGTGAAGGACAGAAAGAAGCCACATGGTGAACCCCTGGGCACGGGGAGGGCAGGGTGGTCGGAGAGGCGACCAGGGCCTGGGTCAGGAGAGGGCTACGGGCCGCAGCCAGCAGTGTCCGTTTCCTACTATTAATTTGCTGTTATAAAAAATAAGTCTACCGAAATACCGTAGTAAACACTATCATATTCCTCACCTAGATTCAATAATTGTTAATATTGTCTCATATTTGCTTTCTCTCTATATTAATACATATTTTTACCATGCTATTTGAAGATAAGTTCCAGACATGATGATACTTTACTACTAAATATATCAGCCTCATCTCCTGAAAATAAGGAGATACTTTCCTACATAACCTCAAATGAATGATCATACCTAGGAAAGGTAATGAGTTCCTAATATCCTCTAATAGCCCATAATCAAATTTCCTCGACTGTCTCCAACGTCAGCTGTTTTCTTTTTTCCCTTCAAATCAGGATCAAGCCAAGCTTCTTGTATTACTTTTAGAGGAGTTTGGATTTTATTTTAAGTACAGGGAAAGCCATTGGAGGGCACTGAACAGAAGAAAAAGGACACATTCTAAGTTTCCAATAGCTCTTAACTACCAAGGGGATGCTCTTGTGAGGCAAGAATAGAGGCAAGGAGAGGATCGGACAGGCCGAAGCAGTGGTCAAGGAACAAGGGTGCCATGACCCAGGTTTGTAGCACTGGAGATCGTGCACAGAGGTTCAGATTTCAAGTTACTTCCAAGGAAGAGCTGACAAGGATGGTTGGTTGTGAACAGTGAAGGGAGGAAGGAGAGTGATCTTAGGTCTGAATCATTTACTGAGACTGGGAAGAGATCTTCATTGTTTTGAACTGACTAAGCTGTTTAAGATGCACTTAAATACACGAGGCAGCAGCTCAGGAGAGAGGTCCCACTGAAGGAGGTGGATTTCAGAGTCATTAGTCCTCGAAGAATGGATAAGGTCAACACGGGAGAAAGCACAGTTAGAGAAAATGTCAAGGAGAGAACTCTGGGGCACTCCAAGTTTAGATATTGGGCAGAGGAAGATCAGCAAAGGATACTAGAAAAAAGTGCTAGTAAGGCAGAACAAAAGGAAATACCAAAGAGATAGACCACAAGCTTTGTAAGATGCAGGGCATGGCTGCCTCAATAAGAGTAATTTCACTGGAAAAGAGCAGAGAAATTGGGCAGTAGAGGAAGGATGTGCAGTCATCCTTCTTTTTCTTTTTTTAAAGATGGTGATATCACTTTGTAAGTTATATGAATGTCTAACTTCTATGCTGTACACCTGAAACTAAACTAATATGATATTGACTATAAGCTGTAAGTGAAAACATTAAAAAAAAAATAGGTGATGTTAAAGACTTGATTGTATGCATTACAGAACTGAGCCAGCAGAATGGGAGACAGTGATGCAGGAGAAAGACATTACAGGAGCGCACCACAGAGAAAGGAACAGGTTCTCCAGCACAAATGGCAAGGCTGCCTTTAGGCACAGCCTTTTACAATAACAGGAGGGAGGCAGAGTAGGCAGAGACAGGTGCAGGCTGTCTGGTGTGTTTGGGAGTGGAAAGATGAGGCAATTCTCAGCTGCCTGCATCTGTTTTTCCATGGCATTTGAGGAAAAGTCATCAAGTGAGGAAAGGGGAGCCAATCTGAGGTGACAAGATATGAAGTAATTGTCCTTAAAAATGGAAAAGTTAATGACTACCGAGAAGTGTGAGAGAATCAAATGGCATTTTTACAATTTATGCTCATAAATTTAAATTAAGTTCGGCCAACAAACTTAGGTGATTTTTGTTTTTCCAGCCAGGATCAGCTGGTTAGGTATAAGCAAGGATTAAGCACACAGATGAGTTTAATCAGGCTTAGAGTTTTGCCAGGTGAGGGAAGAGAGCTGCAAGAAGGCGAAAACAGAGACAGTCTTTGTAATCTAAGCCCGGCGAGGAGAGTGAGGGCGTGAGTGAGAAGAGAAAAAACCAGTGGCCACACAATAAAAGTATCTGACTCCCTCATTTTGCTTTACCATTAATAGCAGTATCTCAATCAAAAGAGCTACTATTTTCTCTTCTAAATTTATTTAGAATGTTATCATGCTGGTGATAACATTTTTAAAAATATCGAATCTTGATAATTGCTTAGAGCAATTTATTCATTTTTTGCTAAGTACTTCGAATTTAAAAAGGCAACTGATTTAATGAGCTGCTGGTTTATACCAACTGTACATAATTTAAAACATTTTAATTATGGAAAATTTCAAATGTATACAAAAGTAGAGACTAGTGTAATGAACCCCCATGTTTCAACAATCATAACATTCTGCTGTTCTTCATCTAATCCCCTTCTTCTGGAATACTTTATAGCAAATCCAAGGCACCATAACATTTTACCTGTAAACACTTGGTATGTATTACCAAGAGATAAGGACTTTAAAAAAAGAGAAACATAATCACAATACCATTATCAAACACAACAAAATTAACAATACATTAATGTAATTTAATACCTAGCCCAAGTTGAATTTTCTGTCTCCAAGGTGTCTTTTTATAATTGGCTATAATAAAGCCTTGTATGATCAAATTTGTCTGAGAAATAGTACCACTTAACAAATATTTGACACCTACTACATGCCGGATATGTCGTGTGCTAGGCAGGCAGCAGGGTCTGTAGTGACAAATACTGTACTACTCCACCTCTAAGAAAACAGATAACTGACTACCCCAGACGGGGTGCTTAAAGAGTCAATGATGGGTGGGACTGTCAGAAAAAGATCTAAACCTGCAATCGCTCCTTAGAGATGCAAATGGCTGTGGGGCCTTACTGCTAGGAGAGCTCCAAATTCAGGTAGGAAGCCTCCACTGTAACTCTTCTGGTGCACTGCCAAAATGTAGTATAAATAATAGCCTGAATGACTGTTCAGCATCTCCTGTATAAAGTGTACCACAATTAGTACTGTAGACTTCCAAGGTGGAAAGATGAAATCCCTGTTCAAAGAACTTAACTTTTAGTAGAGAAGATAACACACATACACAAATAATCAGAGTACAGGTGGAATCTTGCAAGTGCTCAAAGACAGTACTTGAAATTAAACTGTTTAAAAGCACAGAGGGGTCCTGGAATTATTGGTTTGGTGGAACTGTGGCTAAGGGAATGAAGAGGAAGGTATGGGGCACCAAGTCAGTGAGGACAGTTCAGCCGGACTGTGAAGAGTAATTGGAAATTATTCTTGTAGAAAAAGACAGAGGGAGAAGGGGATCTGAGGCCAAAAAGTCAAAATTAGCAAAGGCACAAAGATGGACAAAGGTACCAAGTGTTCAGCCACCACTCCAGTTTGGATGCAGTCTCCGATAAAAGATTTTAGCTAGATTGGGAAAAGCCTAAGGGATTTAAGCTAAGGTATTAGGCTTTGTTTATGAAATATTTGGGAACCATTAAAGATCATAGCTCAGAATTATCTCCAAAGACATTCCTTTTTCAGCCCCAACGGATGGGCATTAATTATTTTACTTAAATCATTTAAAAACATTTGTAATGACTGATTTAGGCATTCACTCAGTGTAAATATCATAGCCGGAAGAACAAATCTCCAGAGTATACATTAGCATTACGTGGGGAAATTCCATCAGAATCTACTATAGAAACCCAATCCCAAACTGAATCCCCATACTTTCCCACAATATTTTGCAATCTCGGAATCAAAGACCTTACTGGTTTGAAGACACCACCACAATAGTGATCAATAAATGAACGATCATTTCAGATCAAGGCTGAAATGTGTCCACGGCGGGGAGGGGCCCTAAAAACCATCCTTTCTTTCATGTCCCTCAATAAAGTAGCAAGAGATTTTGGGCGCTATTACAACTTACATAAGTGTTACTGTTTGCATTTTCCAAAAGTCTAGGCACTTATTTCCGCGACTGCCTAACATTAATCGGCATTGGAGCCAGAGTTCCTTGAGCTTTCTGGGCCTGCATTCGTAGTCACAGCCCTAGAAAGTATCACAGGGTAAAAGCAAGTCAAACAAACCTTTTTGAAGTCAAGGCCTATGGCTCTCTTTCCGTCCAACTTTGCAGATGGAGGAATACTAAGGAACCAAATTTAACCCCCCAGGGTCTGGCTTGGTCCCCTCCCACCGCGTCTCCCAAAGGCTGCTCAGCCTAACCCACCCGCTACCATCATGAGCGACCGGCTCCGTACCCTCAGGTTAGCCCGGAGGCCCAGACTCTTGGCCAAATTTTGCAGGTCACTGTACTTGAACGAGTCCAGCTCCTCCAGTGAGGGGACGGTCATCGCGATCCGTAATGCAGGAAACCACGTAGGGTATCCTCCGGCCACACCAGCACCGTTCAAAACTCTGGCGCCACCGTAAGCGTTGACCAAGCTAAGGTCTACAGACAGTTTAAATTAAGAAAGCTGCACTTCCATTGGTTAACAAAATATTGAAGGCGGGGTTTTCTGGCGTTGGCCAATAGAAAGGCTGATTCCTCATCAAATACACGTTCTACCCCATCCCTCACCCAAGTTTAGGCGCCGAAGGGCGTGTCCAAGCAATGACTGAGCTGCAGGGCACTGGCTCTCGGTGTCCAATGAAAACTCAGGAGCCGGGCTTGGGGAGGGGCTTGGTGCACATTCGAAATCTAGGCGGTGGCTGCAGAAAGATGGCGGCTCGCTCGCGGCGGCATCGCTCGCGCTTTGCAAAGCCGCGGGAGAGTGACTTTTGTGATGGCACTGAGACAACTGACGAAACTTCTTTTACGACTTCCATGGAGTGGGACACACAGGTGGTGAAGGGGTCTTCGCCGCTCGGTCCCTCAGGAATGGGAACGGAGGAGCCGTCGCCCGGCCCACGGCTACCATCGTGGCTGCAGCCCAAGAGGTGCGCCGTGTTCCAGTGCGCGCAATGCCACGCCGTTCTCGCTGACTCGGTGCATCTCGCCTGGGACCTTTCGCGGTCCCTCGGGGCCGTAGTCTTCTCCAGTGAGTGGGGGAGGTGTTTGGGGAAGGCAGAGGAGGACCCGAAAGGGCGTTCCCGCTTTCTCTGGGAGTGGCCGAAAGCCGGCTGGGAAAGAAAGCGGGATTAAGATTTGGAAATTAACCCATTGCCAGGGATGGGGGCAATTTTTCTTGTTTGTGGACCTGATGAGCCAATCTGGAAGGGGTAGTTTTCCCTTTCAAGGCTCCACAGCTACTGGTTCTGACCTGCCTTTCTTTCTTCCTAGGGGTTACAAATAACGTGATTTTGGAAGAGCCTTTCCTAGTTGGCATTGAAGGCACACTCAAAGGCAGGTACGTAGAGATTCCTGATCCGGCTCTAGTTCCTGACTTAATGATACTGAGGAACGTAGAACGGACCTGCACAAGGAGAAAACAGTTTGTTTCTATCGTGAGCTGGAAGAAAACTTTATTCCGTCCGTTCAATGTCTTGGAAGTATACTTTTACCTGTTTCAGTCTTCAGGGAACTTGATGCATTAATCAGTGGGAAAGTTGTATTTGTGTAGGTTTTAAAATCTTTCTGGCCCTGGCTGGTGTGGCTCATTGAGTTGAGTGCCGGCCTGTGAACTGAAAGGTCACTGGTACAATTCCCAGTCAGGGCACATGCCTGGGTTGTTGGCCAGGTCCCCAGTTGGGGGCGTGCGAGAGGCAACTGATCCATGTATCTCTTGCACATGGATTAGTCTCTCCCTTTCTTTCCCCCTCCCTTCCCCTTTCTCTAAAAGTAAATAAATAACATCTTTAAAAAAAATCTTTTTGAGGGCCACATATACGTAGTGGCTTGTGCAAGTGAAGTGAGGCTAAGAAAGGTATGTCTAGTAGAACAGAGATTTTCAACCTTTTTCCTTTCATGGCACACACACAAACTAATAAAATCCTGTGGCACACCAAAAAATATATATTTTTGCCAATCTGACAGAAAATAAGTATAATTTCGTGGGGGACTCCATCCTGCGGAGTCCTCTGATTCACTGCAGATGACATAACCAGTCATTACAGATAGCAAGTGCTGTTAGGGAAAGGGGAAGGCATTCTCTAGTGGAGAATGCCCGAGCCCTTTTCTGAAGTGGCTTTTGTTGAGAACGATGAGATGATATGCGCAGGGTGTACAGTGCGCATGCAAAGCTTATGAATCAATGCCTAAAGGCTATGTTTACAGAAAACAGATAGATACCATGGAAAAGAACTGGAGGAACACAGAGACTTGCCTCAGGTCAGGGTCTGTAAGGCAGCTGAGGTCAGATGGTCTTAAGGTATGGCTCCTGCATTCAGGAATTCACTTCTTTTTGGAGTTTAAACATCTGGTTTTTCCTTAGCAGGGCAGTGCAAAACAGAGCAAGCTTCAGTGGATACAAGGCATTCTTTAGGCCAGATTTCCCACGGGAACCTTCGGTGTTAGCATGGGATCAGGCCTGCCTCCCAGCATTCCCAGTTTTCTGGTCGAGACTTACAGTCCTTTTTTCAAGGCCTGGCTTGTGTAGGGCTACAATTCCCGATACCACACAAAGTGGTGCCCAACTTAATTTTGGCTGCTGTTGTGTTGGCTGTTGTCATTTTTGTATTTGACAGTCTAAAGGAAAAGAGGTCAGTGCCTCAGACTAAATAGTCATGTATTGCATGTTTCAAAAATTCTTGTAGCACAACAGTTGAAAATTGCTGTTGTAGTAAAGGAAAAAGGAGAAAATTATCTTTTGGTGTATAATGAGAATAACTTATTAGGGACCACATCCTTTGAGATAACTAGGACTTTTAAGTTTGCATTTATTTAACCAGGAGTTTGTAATAAGCAATGCCAGGATTAATTCTGCTGTAACCCAGAAAACTGGGGGACACACACAGTTGAATGTTATATTCTTGAATACAATAGTCCGTCCCCCTTATCCATGGTTTTGCTTTCTATGGTTTTGTTTTCCACCGTTTCACTTTCCACAGTTTTAGTTACCCGTGCTCAAACACAGTCTGAAAATATTAAATGGAAAACTTAAAAATAAGCAATTCTTAAGTTTTAAATTATGTATCACTCTGAATAGCATGATGAAATCTTACAATGTCCTGCCTTTTGTCCAGTGTACCTATGCTGTATATACTACCTGATGGTTAGTCATTTTTCTAGCTGGCTTGATTATCAGAGAGCATCTGGCACAGTGCCACTGTTTGTGTTGAAGCAATCCTTATTTTACTTAATAATGGCCCCAAAGTGCAAGAGTAGTAATGCTGGTTACTCAGATATGCAGAAGAGAAGCTATAAAGTGTTTGTATATATAGGTAAACACAATATAAAAAGGGTTTGGCGCTGGGGCGTGGTTCAGTTGTTTGGAGCATTGTTCTGTGCTCCCTAAAGAGTGTTGCAGTTCCTGGCCAGGGCACATGCCTAGGCTACAGTTTCAATCCCCCATTGGGGTGTGCATGGTGGACAACCAATCAATGATTCTCTCCCCCTCCCTTCCATTTTCTCTAAAATAAATCAATAAATATATCCTTGGGTAAGGGAGTTTGTGTGTGTGTATGTTTCATTGCTATCCATAGTTTCAGACACCTACTGGGAGTCTTATAATGTGTCCACTGAGCCCTGGCTGGTGTGGCTCAGTGGATTGAATGCCAGCCTACAGACAGAAAGGTCACCATTTTGGTTCTTGGTCAGGGCACATTATGGGTTGTGGGCCAGGTCTCCTGATGGGGATGTGAAGAGGCAACCAATCAATGTTTCTGTCTCACATCAGTGTTACTCTCCCTCTCTTTTACCTTCCTTTCCCCTCTCTAAAAATAAGTAAAATCTTTAAAAAGAAAAAGTATCCACTGAGGATAAAAGTTACTACTGTACTCCCTAGTAAACTTTGCATTTTGCTTGTACTATGATTTACATAGTACTGACAACAAAGTACTCAATGAATTTAGTATGATAAGGCTCCTCGATTTTGAATGTTGGCTTTAATGACAAGATCGTTTATTCTCACCAGTTTGATTCAGCTTTAGGGTTAAAGTATAGGAATTCTTAGTTGCTTTAGTTAGTAACCAGAAAGAGTTCTGTTGCTCCTCTTTCCCAGCTGAAAGACCCTGTCCTTACTGGAGTGTCCTCTTTCTGCCAAAGGGAACAGAGGGAAGGAGTGGTAGCCTGCTTGGAATTGGATCATGTGGGGCCAGAGGCAGAAGCTCTCTGAATATCACCTTAGAAAGGATGACAATGCATCTAGACCCATGCTGTTCAATTCTTTAACCACCAGCCACATCTAGCTATTGAGCATTGTGGCCATTCTGACTTGAGATATACTGTGAGTGCAAAATACATACTGGATTTTGATCACTTGATACCAAAAAATTAATATTTAGAAATATTGATTCATGTTGAAATTATATTTTTGATATATTGGGCAGCATAAAATATATTAAAACTAATTTCACACGCTTAAATTTGTTTTAACAACATTTTAAATTACTTAATGTTCGCATATTTCTGTTGAACAGTACTGATATAGATGGTTTATAAAACATGGGAGGGAAAGAACCATGTGTTTGGGTATTTTTGGAATAAGGGATGCAATGGGACTTGGTAGGAAGAGATTTATTATCAGGAATTTGTTCATGCAGTTTTGGAGGATGAGAAGTCCTAAGAGCTGTAGTTAACAAGCTGGATAAAGTCTAGTCCAAGTTCACAGGCCTGAGAACCAGGAGAACCAAAGGTGTAAGTTCTAGTCCAAAAGCCAACCGGCTCTAGAGGCAAGAGGATCCTACATTTCAGTTCAAGTCCAAAGACAGGATGAAAGACCCGTGCTAGGGTTCAACGCAGTCAGGCAAGAGTTCCCTCTTACTTTTCAGAGTGTCATTTTTTTTTTGTTCTAGTCAGGCACTGGTAATATGAGGGCCACCCCCTTAAGTCAGTGTAATCTGTGTTACTCAGCCTACTGATTGAAATGTTAATCTCATTCAAAATCACCCTCACAAACACATTCATAATGATGTTTGACAAAATAACTGGGCACCCTCTGGCTCACTTAAGTTGACACACAAAATTTAACCATGACTTGTTAACTTAGAACCCACATATATCTCTTAAAACCATGCTTAGTCACCAAATAAACACAATAACATTGTAATTGTGTAACATGGTACAACTATTTTACATATAACTGAAAATGCACCAACCCTTTCTCCAGAAGAGGGAGTAAAGTCTGTAATTGATGTTAACTTTTCTCCTTGTTTTCTCATAACTTAAATACTATGGTATAAATTTAACAGTAATGTGATAGACAATATACCTCATGTTACATGATAAGGGAATAAGCAAGGAAAGAAAATGTTTTCTAAGAGAGGTAAGAAAACAAACACGCAAACTTTCATAATAAAATGGAAATACTCATGACAGTTACAGTTCTCATTTCTACAACTGGTCACATGGTCAAAGCTGCTATTTATAACTTCTTCTACTGCTTATTCATAATCCCTCTGCCTTCAGCAAGCACTCAACTGGTCATAGTTCTTTACCTGGTGTGGTGATACAGATCTTCATTTGTGAAGGACTTGAGCCATTAGCAGACTACTATTTAATGAAATAAAAATGACAAAGGCCAACACAACAATAGCCAAAATTATACCTATTTTTTTTGTCAGATTGGCAAAAAATATATTTTTTGGTATGCCACAGAATTTTATTGATTGGTTTATATGTGCTATGAGATGAAAAAGGTTAGAAGGTCTATAGTTACTATGCTCTGTCTGATGTAATTAATTCCTATATAGGATTTAATTCAAATTAATGCAGCTTTATTTCATGGCTGGCTTTGTGGTAGCCATAGTCAGAAAAAATGCAGTACTACATGTGTGGTATAGGACTTCATTTACCAATAAATTTAGTATATTTTATTGTTAGGAATTTTTTAGTATCCATAGACATGAATCTGTTTCTTTTTAGCCATGTGATTTTTATACTCAATTTTACTGCATAAAAATTTCTTCTCTTACCAAGCCACTTTAAAATTGCTTTCAAAAATAAAAATTAAAAAGAAAATAAAATTGCTTTCAGTGCCCTGGCTGGATGGCTCAGTTGGTTGGAGTATGGTCCCATACACCACAAGGTTGTGGGTTTGATTCCTGGTCAGTGCACGTACCTCGGTTGTGGGTTTGATTCTGGTCAGGGTGCGTAGGGAGGCAACCAATTGATGTTTCTCTCGCTCATGTCAGTGTCTGTCTCCCCCTCCTCTCTAAAATCAATAAACATATCCTCCTGTAAGGATAAAAGAAATAAAAATAAAATTACTTTCAGTACATGCATAATGAAACAGTTTTTTCCCCTAAAACATTTCTTTGTAATATTTGGATATTACCAGCTAACATGGTGACTTACTCAAGTGGTATAACTAAAACTAAAATCAACATTTCCTGATTCTTCATCCAGTAATGTTTCAGAGGATGAAGAAAAAGAAAATTGATGGCTTGCTAGAGTAATAGGATTCCTTTTCTTTTTTAAAGTTTTTTGTTTTGTCTGCAGAATAAAAATCCTGATTTGAATGCTGTTAATAAATTGTTTAGTAAGCCCTAGTCAACCTGATTACTCCTTGGTAGCTAATTTAAATGGTCATGTGTAGTTTTATATGTTTAAATGTTAATCTGATTAGTTAGCTCTCTGCTTTTCAAACATTAGCTCTCTGCTTTCCTCTGTTAAAGTTACAGTTAGGCATTCATGATTTCTTTTAATAGTATTTATTTCCCATTACCATTTAGCCCCCTTATACCCCTCTTCCCTCCCGCAGTCACCACGTTGTTTTCCATGTCCGTGAGTCCTTTATCCATGGTTTCTTTTGTGGCCACAATCCACAAGGTTGTCTGTCATCTAAGGCATAATTATATTAAAGCCTGATTTAACCTCTCTTGAATGTGACAATCCTATTATAGCACAGTTTTTAGGAATGCTCCCAGAGACTGGTTATTTTCTATTTGTTTCTGATTTTCTTTCTTACCCATATTGTTTTTTTCCCCCCCCAGCACTTACAACCTTTTATTCTGTAGTTCCTGTGAGATTCCCATTGGTTTCCATCTGTATTCTACCCATGCTGCCCTGGCTGCCTTGAGAGGTCACTTCTGTCTTTCCAGTGATAAAATGGTGTGGTGAGTAGACTAAGATACACTTTTTTTGTTGTTGTTGTTAAGATTTTATTTTTATTTATTTTTAGAAAGAGGGGAAGGGAGGGAAAAAGAGAGGGAAGAGAAACATCGATATGAGAGAGAAACATCAGTTGGTTTACCTCTCCCACACCCCCAACTGGGGAGCTGGTTTGCAATGCAGACATGTGCACTGAGAGGGAGTTGAACCTCTGACCTTTGAGGTCACAGGCCAATGCTCAATCCACTGAGCCACACCCGCCAGGGCTGGTAACAAAAATTTTTAATATGAATTTGAAAAGAATTATGGGATTCTAAGTAATTTCTTAATTTTTTTTTAAAGATTTTATTTATTTTTAGAGAGAGGGGAAGGGAGGGAAAAAGAGAGAGAAACATTGATGTGCGAGAGATACATCGATCAGTTGCCTCTCCCATGCACTCCAACTGGGAACCAAACCTACAACCTAGGCGGCGCCCTGACTGGGAATCGGCTGGCAATCTTTTGCTTTGCTGAACGACACCCGACCAACTGAGCTGCACTGGTCAGGGCAGTTTCTTAATCTTTAAAGTGAGTTGGACCCAAAGATCTGTATATTCTTTTTGATTGAGTAGAAATGAGGAAAGTATAGGTACTATGAGTCTGGGAAGATAATCTGTATCTGTGTATCAAAGTGAATTTGGTTGCCAGTCACAGAAAAGCTGATTAACAGTGGGTTTAACAAGTAAGGGTGGGGGGTGGTTGGCCACTCCAGGAGTCTAGTGGCTCAGCCATGACAGGGCCCTGGGTCAGCAGCTCTGGTTCTCTTGGCCTTTTCCTCTTGGATGCAAGATGGCTGCTGGAATTATCTAGAGACAGTAGCGTCCCCACCTGGAAGAAAAAAGATATGGGAAGTATGGGAATATAGGGAATGGTCTTCTTTTATCAGCAAAATAATTATTGGCCAGAGCTATGTCACATGATTGCCTTAAACTGGGTAAACAAGTCTGAAAATAGGGAATAAGATTGCCACAGTTGGCTTGGAACAGTTATGGTTCAGACAGAGTACACTGTTGCACTAAACAAAATCTTGGTTCCATTAACACCAAAGAACTGAGGAATGGCTTCTGGGTAGGCAACCAACCATTTGTCATGTGATTATTTTTCTTCTAACTGTGCTACAGTATCTCCTGTGGAGTGTGAAGCTTACACTCATCATGATTATTTATATGACCCTCGTTTTTGTCTAGTTTTTCCTGCAATAATTTTGTCTCATGTATTCCTGGTTGGCAAGGGGTAGATGAGGGAACATACTCTCTGATGGTTTGTTACTTGAAAATTTGTTTTTCCTACAAATGAAATGGAAATCAGTAAGGAGTCAGTCTTGACAGATACTACTTGAGAGGGCAAGTTTGGTTCACTGATAATCTTAACTGTGGTATGGGACTAATACTTTCTCACTCTATTTTCTATTTAGCTATCTCTTAGAAACAAAAGCCATCATAAATGCATCTGAGGTGGATATTCACAACATGCCTCTACCAGAAAAGGTTGCAGAGGTAAAATTTCATGATTGTTGTATGTTTCCTTTAATCTAAACAGCTCCTGATAACTTGTACTAAAAAATATGGGGGCAATGAAGTGATGTGAAACTCAACCAATTCTACACCCCACCCCCCGCACCCCCCAACAATTTTTTTTTTAAAGATTTTATATGTATTTTTAGACAGAGGGGAAGGGAGGGAGAAAGAGAGGGAGAGAAACATCAGTGTGTGGTTGCCTCTTGAGCATCCCCTACTGGGGACCTGGCCTGCAACCCAGGCATGTGCCCTGACTGGGAATCAAACTGGCAAGCCTTTGGTTCACAGGCCGGCACTCAGATCACTGAATCACACTAGCCAGTGCCCCCCACCCCCAACAATTCTTATATTTGGTTTGACATACCTTATTGGATTTGTGACACAAAGCAAAATATTAAAGTCCTATTGAAAGGCCTAGTTCAGGAGAAGCTGGAAAGCTGCTCAGCTCCTGCATTCGTATACTTTCTATCCTATGCCTGGAGTGGACACTGTCACCTTACATAGATTTATCCTCTTTGCATACAGCATGTACTTAGCTGTCTCAGAGTAAGGAGTGGTAAAATGATCATTAAAAATTCTTATTTAAATGGGTTTTACTAGTGGTTGGTGGTTTTGAATTAAAGAAAGCAACTTTGTTTTGGTAGCTTGCTGACTCTGAGTGGAAATTTGGCTATAATTTCACTACCTTCAGAAGAATTTATTGTTGATTTTGTTTTTAGTAGTGTTAATAGTTTATTCCTTGCTAGTTACACATTTTGCAAGGCATCAATAAGAAGGCAGTCTTTAATATTTTGCTTTGTGTCAGAAAGTCAATAAGGTATGTCAAGCCAAGTATAAAAAATTATGGCAAACCAGTGGCACTTATTTTTCAAAGCTTAAGTACCTTTTGGAACAGAAGAGTGATTTTTTTTTTTCATAGTTAACTAAGCTCACGAAATCATATTGTAGGCCAAGAGTTTGCAAACTTAATCAAGGACTAGATGACAAATATTTTAAGCTTTGTGACCATTCAGCTTCAACTACTCAACTTTGCCTCTGTAGTACAAAAGCAGCCAGAGACTATGTATAAACAAATGGGTGTGGCTGTATTGCAACAAACTTTATTTACAAAACTGGGCAGGAGGCTCTCCTGCAGTCCATAGTTTGTCAACCCTTGCTCTGAGCAACTAAGTTGGGACTATAATGTTATGATTAAAAATAACCGGTATGGGAGATAAGTTTCAGAATAGGGAGCTTTGGAGTTCCATGGACACTCCCTTAACCAGCAAAACAGCCATAACTGAAGAAAATTATAAAGAAAACAACCATCTTAAGTCTGGAAATTTTCCTCAAAGTGGAAAGTAAATGAGACTTTTTTTCAAGAATGTAGATTTTCAAAAGCTACTAAACCTTAGTAAGAACAGTCACAGCCTATGGCATTTGAGCCATAACATTTTCCCTCCTTCTCTCCGGCCTGCGAAGTCCCCCCGGTTCCGCGCAGATGGGAGAATGAGTCGTTCCAGACACCATTTGCCTGTCAAAGAAAGGGGAAGGCAATTCTCTCTCAAGGAGAATGCCTCAGCCCTGGTGCTCAATGGCTTTTATGGAGAGGGTTACAAGCAGGGGATAGGTAGCAGGAATGTATAGATAATCTAATTACATCAGTAGCTTAAATTTACAGAGTAGGTGATGTTTAAAGAAGACAATGGCAGGAACACACTGAATTGCTTGGGTCTGAGATAAGCAAACATTATGGTGTCAGGTAGGATTTGGGTCAGGGTCCAGGAATTTTGTAAATTTCTTTCCCAGCCTTGAGCCCATTATCTGGTAGAAGATTAACAGAGCTTGAGGGAGAAACAAGGCATGCTTCAAGAAGTGTAATTTACTTCTAGGCCTTATTTTCCTCAGGGGCCCTCAACCACATTACCAGTGTTCTGGCCAAATCTTGCAGGTCCTCTCCCAGGCCCCAGCTTGCGTGGGACTACAGTTCCCGATACCACTTAAAGTTGCCCACTATACCAAACCCCTCCAGCTCAGAGGGAAAGCGGTTCCATCTGGGTGGATGCAGTCAAGACAGGCTACCAGTATTTCTCATTAAAGCTCTATTCCAGGCAAGAACACCCAGTTGTGGTAGATAAGAGTACCGGGAACTCATTCACCCTTGCCCTACCTTGTTTGTAGGGTTTCATGTTGGCAAAGGCAAGGTAAGAACACCAGAAGCTACTGTCTCTGCCAAGCACCTTGCTTATAAATCAGGGGTATCATTCTGAGAGACATCACCCCTCTCTCCAGCATGGGATCCCAGCTTAAAAGGCAGACTGCAAAAAACAGAGCTCCGAGACTCTCCCAAAGAGCTGTCTTTATTTATTTTTCAATTACAGGTGACAATATTAGTTTCAAATGTACAGTATAATGGTTAGACATTTACAAAATAGTCTCGCCAACTCATTAAACAGATAAGCAAACCATCACCACAAGAAGGGGTGTGTGTGTCATGTTAGTAAAAATTAGGAGACACACAAAGAAAAGTATGACCCATATGAAGGATAAAAAGCAGGCATCAGAAACTACCTTTTAAAGGGCCCAGATATTGGACTTAGAAGGAAAACCTTCGAAACAGCTATTATAAACTGTCCAAAAAAACTAAACAAACCCATACTTAAAGAAGTAAACGAGCTTTTTTGGCCGTAACTGTCATCTTCCAGTGATTTACCAAAGTGACTAACAGAGGGAAAGAGGAGAGGCACCGCTGTATGTTCTCTCGGCCTTTTAGAAAACAGGGAGTTGTTCTCTTTGTCGCATACACGCAAATCTACAAGAAAGGTCATATTGTAGACATCAAGGGAATGGGCACTGTTCAAAAGGAATCCCCACGAATGTTCCCATGGTAAACCTGGAAGAGTCTACATTGTCACCCGGCATGTGGTTGGCATTGTTGTGAAAAAGGGTAAGATCCTTGTCAAGAGAATTAATGTATGTATTAAGCATATCGAGCACTCTTAAGAGCCAAGATAGCTTCCTGAAACTTGTTAAGTAAAAGATCAGAAAAAGAAGGAAGCCAAAGAGAAGGGTACTTGGGTTCAGCTGAAGTGCCAGCCTGCTCCACCCAGAGAAGCACAAGGTGTAAGAACCAATGGAAAGGAGCCTGAGTTGCTGGAGCCCATTCCCTAAGAATTCATGGCATGAGAAGTGTGGGGAAAAAAAAGAAGACCCCTGTACTGATTTTTTTCTTTTTAAAGAAGGTAATGGCCCTGGCTGGTGTGGCTCAGTGGATTGAGCGCTGGCCTGTGAACCCAAGGGCTGCCACTTCAATTCCCAGTCAGGGCACATGTCCGGGTTGTGGGCTGGGTCCCCAGTAGGGGGTGCGCAGTTGGCAGCCACACATTGATGTTTCTTTCCCTCTCTTTCTCCCTCCCTTCTCTTCTGTCTAAAAATAAATAAAATCTTTTTTAAAAATCTAAAAAAAAAAAAAAAAAGAAAAGAAAACATAGGTAACATAAGGTGA
The DNA here is from genome assembly GCF_021234165.1 of Pteronotus mesoamericanus. Lineage (NCBI taxonomy): Eukaryota > Metazoa > Chordata > Mammalia > Chiroptera > Mormoopidae > Pteronotus > Pteronotus mesoamericanus. The sequence goes on from NW_026555065.1 coordinate 23,319,373, forward strand.
CAATGTCTAATCAAATAGAGGATATCCCTGCCCTGCCTTGGTGGCTTGGTTGGAGAGTCGTCCTATACACCAGATGGTTGCAGGTTCAATTCCTGGTTGGGGTGCGTAGGGGAGGCAATAAATTGATGTCTCTCACACTGATGTTTCTCTTTCTCTCTCTCTCTTCCCCTCCCTCATTTTCTCTACTTCCCTCCTCCCCTCCCTTTTTCTCCATCTCTTCCTTCCTCCTTTTCTCTAAAATCAATAAATATATCCTCAGATGAGGGTTAAAAAAAGAATAGAGGATATCCCTAAAGAGAGAAATTATAAAAAAGAACAAAATAAAAATTCTGTGAGTTGAAAAGTACAAGAGCTGAAATTAAAGATTCACTAGAGCGGCTCAATTGAACTGGTCAAAAAAAGAATCAGCGGACTCAGAGATACAGATTGATGATCTCATGCAATCAAAGAGATATCAATTGATGACCTTATACAATCTGAAAAGGAGAGAAACAATGAAGAAAAATGAACTGAATGAACCTTAGAGACCTGCTGGACATATCAAACACCTAAATATGTTTTGGTAATAGGAGTACGAATTGGAGAGGAGAGAGAGAAAATAGAAAAAAAATTCAAGGAAATAATGGTTGAAAACTTTTCAAATTTGATGGAAAACATTAATTTACATATTTGAAACCTCACCAAGCATAGGTAGGATAGATGCAGAGAAAGCTATACTCCAGCACATCATAATAAACATGTTGGAATATAGACAGAAAATAATCTTGAAAGCAGGAAAAAAAAAGATTCATCACATCCAGGAGCACCCCAGTAAGATTAACAGGAAATAAGATTTTTTTTTTTGTTAATCCTGTCTTCAGGAGAAGACTGTTATACATTATCCTGTATTCCATGATAAATTTGTTTATTTATGAATCTAAGTACACACTGTATGCTGAGTAACACCACAAAGTTTGGTTCTAGATACAGCCATTCTAAGGTGAAAGAACTATTCAAAATTATTAAATTGCAACAAACATCTCTTCTAAACCTGGGAAGTAGAGCTACTTTTGAAGACCATTAGCAGAATATTAAAGAAAGACTTTTTTTTTTACTGTGAACAGAGTTAGAAAAAAAGATATATATTTGCCACTAGGAAAAGAGAGGAAGACTAGTTGATGCTTCTGTCTCTACAAGTTCTGTTATTCACTTTATTCTTGTCTTCTTCCCAGTTTTCGGAGTTTCAACCTGATGATAGGTTAGGAAAGGATGAGACAGAAGCAGAAAGGATGAGATGCTCACCAATAGCTGGTCTTTTTTCATGTGAAACTTTGTATCTGGGGATCTTATTGTACTGTTATATACATTTCTTTCAGAAATAGAACAAATGTATTAATAAATGTGTTGAGACACTGCCAGCTCCCAATTAGTAGCTTGAACTTGGAGTGACTTCTAGAACCAACAAATTGAGAGTTAAGTTTACAATGTGTTGATGTGTATATGTTTCTCTTCCCAGCTGAAAGAGAAGATAATGTTAATGCACAGTCACTTAAATTCACTGATGGAGATGCTGAAGGAAGTGGGTCCTGACCAGACCAAGCCAAAGAACTAATCCAGAACCAGAGTTTGAGTACCAGGGTCAGGCCTTACTGCTCTCTTCAAAGACAGGTGCTGTTTGATAACTTCTCGAGAAAGATTGACTTCAAGAATGGACAGCAAATATGGTTTATTATGTTTACCTCTATGCTGATTTTCCAAATGATTTGTGAAGCTCTTTCTAGAAGAAACGAAACTAAGAAGACTTCTGTCCAGGTTTCATAGCTGTTTGCCTTTAGAAATTATTTTAGTTTTCTTATGTTTCGTAGTAATTTCTGAAAACACCTTTAATTGCACATTTAGGGAGTAAGAGGCAATGTGCCATTTTCTGAGCTAAAGATGCATGTGAAAAAGAAGTACTTAACGTCGACTACTGTGATTCCTACATGGAGCAGTTATAGGAATACTGACAATCTTTTTTTAGGTAATACTCAGTAAGTTGGATGATAACAGTTTTTCTCTTTTCGGTTGGAAACAGCTTAATAAGGTAATAATAAAACATCAAACATTCACTGAAATGCTGGTTTTTTGTTTTTTCACACTACACACTTTGGCTCATAGCGGCTGTATTAAGGGTTTGAAGAAAAGGGACATAGAATTACAAGCACATGTAGCAGGTAACTGAACTGGGCTGGGGGGTCAAGTGAAGTTTCAGCAGTGGTCTGAAAGGCAAATTGGAGGTAAGGTGGGGGGACCTCCTATTCAAAGGCCCTGTGAGGCCTTTAAAAGAAGGCGTGCAGGAGTTCTGGTGACCAGAGACCAGAAGATGCAAGGTCTTACTGAACAATGGAAGAATGTTTGTTTTTATCCCAAGAATAATGAGAAATCCTTGAAGAATTTTAAAAGGAGAACTATGACAGCATTAAATTCACAGAACCTCATTATGTTTGTCCTGTGGAGAATGAGTGGGAGGGGCTCACACTAGCAGAGTCAACAAATGATACCAAGCCAAGGTGCTTCAAGAGAAGTTAACTTGGTTCAGGTGCAGCTAGATTTTTAAAAGCAGATTCTTTCCATTTTATACTCTATAAAGGATATATACCTTTAAAGTATTTTGTTGAAAATTGTTTTGCTTTATGCTTTTGAATTGGAACACTTGGTTTTGTAAGCATGGGTGTGAAGCCTCTGGCAACACAGTACCAGAAAATTCACAACATATTGAAGTATGTCAGTCTATCTGCCTCAAAATATTTCCTTTATCTAAATTAAAAAGCTGTTCTTATGTAGCTGTTTTCTTTAACCTCTGGACCTACTATTTGGTAGACTTTCAATAGAAAATTAAATGCTTGAACTTGACATCAGATTAAGCTGGCTGGTTTTAAAAAGATTTTTTTCCAAATACAAATTATGTGCTCACTTAGAAAAACATGCAGACACAGGTATGTGACCAAATGAAGCGTGTGCACTTTCCCTTTCCACTTCTTAGAGCATGCTGAGAAGTGGGTAAGCTCTGGAGCCCAACTATTTGGATTCAAATAGTTCCTTGGGTACTCATTAGCTGTGAACTTGAAGAATTGACGGAAGTCATTCTTGTAAAACGGATTAAAAACTAGGGCTATAGTGAGGATTTAAAACAAGTTAATAATATGCCTAAGGTAATAAGAGTAGTGCTTCATATAGTAAGTGGTCATTAATACTAGCTATTATAACCATCATGTGTGGATATACATGTGTAGACATAAAACAGGCAATTATGTTAACATTATTTTGCAACCTGCTTTTCACACAATAAATATGGGCAACTTTCTACACCAGCCCATATGCAAATTTCATTTGTTTTTAACATTTAGCATATAATTCAATTATATATCAATTTAATTATTCTTATATTTGATAAGGTATGTATTTTTGCATATCTACTGATATTTCTGTTAGTGACTTCTAAAGTAGCACAAAGGATATGTGCACTTAAAACTAATTCTAGTATTATACCTTCTATGTATGTTATACTAATTGATATTCTCACAAGTCGTTGACTTTTTAAACATGCTTTAGGTAGTAGGAGCTGCTCTTGAAGTCTAACAAACATTGATGATAGTGTGGCTGATATCAACAGATTTTAAGGCTACTTTACTAAAGGTCGATACCATTTATAATTGTTTATATGTTGAATAGTTTCAAAATTCCATGTAATTGTTAAGGAAAAAACCTGCATATTGAAGGTCCCTGAGTTGTAAACTTTTGAACTCCTTAATGGCAGAAACCATCTTCATTATTGTAAACCCAAGATCTAGCATAGTATTTGGGAGTGAAATGTATCAGTCAGTGTGTGTTAAATGTAACTCTTATAAATCAAAGGCACTATTACATTAGTTGTCACACCATAAAAAACCACACAGCTTTTGTTTCTCTACATTTACAATATTAAATCCCAAAGAAATTTGTAAGGTCTGACTTCCTTTTACTTGAAAAACCTCCTTTCCTTTCACCTGAATCAAGAGAAGGACCTCTTACAGTGTTAAAACATTTTTAGTTAACAGCCAACATTTAAATATTAAATATAAAAGGATCTTAAATGCTTTATATATTTCAGATAAGGATTCCCTGCAATAGTTGTGTCCTTATTGTACTTAGATCATTATTTCCTTACCAGAAACATTTGCTCACAGACCTAACATAAGGTTGGCCCTAAAAGCAGAAAGGGAATGGAGTAAGTTTAAATGGGATGCCTGTAGGTGCTCTGTCCCTTTGGGGAGCATGCTCTCACCTTTCCCTTCACCTTCTTCCCCCCAGGCACAGTACTATGGTCTTTCTCCTAAGCTCCAAAGACCCTTTTGTGCCTGTGTAACTTGTTACCTGAGCCTGTATAGCCCAGCTGGTGCACTTCTACCTCCCTAACTTTCTAAATAAACTTTCTCTTATAATTTGAACATAAATAAATAAATAAATGAAAGAAGGAGAGGAAAGAAAGAAAAGCCTCTTTCTTCAGGTGGTTGCTTGTTCCCTTGGACACCAGAAACCACCATAACTTAGGTATCTGGAGCCTGTGCCCCAGCACAGGTCTGTGCGTAGGTTCCTTTTCCCATAATTTATGGCATCATTAGAAATTACTCATTCCAAGTAACAACACAGTGAAATTTCAGTGCATTCTCAGACCATGCTGCTTTATTGCCAAAATATACATATACACAGGTGCAGAGTTTCCAACTCTTAAAGCAGTTCCTTTTTACATCAAAGAATAAAATCTTTTCTAAAATCCCAAAGATGCATAGATTAAAAAGCTGCCTTTTGTAATAAACATTCAATGAAATTCAACATTATCATCTATACCAACGGTGCAAGGGAGAAGATACAGAACAGTAAGGAAAAACAGCAACAACTGTACTTAACGGGACAGTACATAAAATTCTATGTGAAGGGTACTGTAATGTGAATCTTTTAAAATATAAGTGATGAGTAATTTTAAGGTAATCCTCTAAATGATTAGTTGTTTAAGGACTGATGATAATGTATTGCCAGAATACCTTTCTTATCCCTGGGAGAAAAATTATATTTTAAATCAGTACCATAGCAAACCACCACCACAGGAGACAAAATCTTCTGAAAAATTGTCATTGATCTTAGAACATCTATTCTGACTTAAAAGGAGGCTAAGGAATATGGATTCGTGGAAAAATCAGTGATGTCTGTTTTCCCAGTAATTTTTAATTGCAAAAATGGGAAAGGAGTTTAGAGAAACTCTGTCCTTAAGCCTTTGTTGTTTTCCTTGGTTGACAGGCATGTTATTAATACATGGCAAAGAGAAAATTTACACATGGGATATGACATCTCACTTCCTGTATTTGAGACCAGATACTGCAATGTTAAACATTCCCAAAGGTATTTGGAGTGAAATCCCACAGCGGTGTCTAGTCTAATCCTGTTTAGACCTCTTTCAGGTATAATTAATTCCATTTACATTATGTACCTTAATTACTTGTACTTAACAAGGATTATTCCAAAGTTAGGAATCATCTAAAAAATTTTAAGCTACCACAAAAAAACAAATAAGAAAACTTGCTCCTGTTTACTTGGTATCAAAAGCTTTAGGAACAAATTATGCAGTCTGACCAAAATGCCAAGAATAAAACTCTGGCTATTAAAAAAAGTGTTAATGTAATAAATACAGTAACAAAAGAGAAACCAAGCCACAGATATGTTAATATTTCTCAGGACTATTTCCCCAAAATGGAACAGTTTTGCTGCCAAAATCCTTCATGGCTGGTCAATACCAGTACCATCCAGAAAGTTGCCTAGTTATCTAAAAAACCCTGAAACATGAAATATGTGCATATTGCCTCTATCCACTTCCAAGATCCTACTTTTAAGATGCAAATTTGAGCCACATAGACTTTGACAAACCCTTATTTACTTTACATATTCCATACTTTTGTTCCCTACTTTCCTACCCTTTCTGAAACTCTGCACCTGATTATTATAGCCATAGCTATATTTATTTATTCCACATGCTTAGTTTGTGCCTTTTGTATTGTTTTTAAACATGCTCGGGGACTAATGGAACCAAGTAAGAGGTTAGAGGGTGATGAGCACTCTTATGCTCTATTCCTGACAGTTTGAATATCTTACAGTTGCCCCTGTTTATCATCTAGCTCCCATTTTCAATGGAAGTAAGATCATCTTTAATTAGAAAATGAAAACTAATAATCCAAACAGTAAATTCAAGCTACTGGTTTAAGTCTATTGCTTCATTATTAATAAATGCATATATATATAATAGTAGCCACATAATACTGGACATTTTCAATCAATCATGCATTAGAATATTAGTGCTCTAAAATCAGAGTTATGGGCCTGCCTCTATTGCTTGTACTTTCATCCAGACCCAGTTTTAATAAACATGCAAAGTAAATCTCTTGATTCAGAGGAATTAGAAACAAGGATACATGCAGTTTCAATCAAAAATAGGGTTTAAGTAATTGCTTAGAAATGCAGGCAGGTGCTCCACGTCTATCATAATGCTGCTTCAGAATAGCGGTACAAAAGTCACAAAAAAAGTTAAAATTAGGACCAATATTCAGTTACAAAAAGCTTAATGGCAAATCCTGGTCCTTCTGGATACAGAATGATGTAAAAACTCTGGGAAAAGAAATAGAATTGAGAGATGCACAGTCTTCTGGAGCAGTAAGTTTCTTGGCCTTTTGACTGCTGTAGTGTAGAGGAGCACAGGCGGTGTAGGGACGGTAAAGATGCTCTTAGAATGGTTTCTTCTCTAATTCATGTTAAGAGCATTAGCTGCACAGCTCCCAGGGGGAAAGGAGTTTATGAACAGCAGAGCTAATACAATGTAAACGCAAAAATCAATGCCCTGAAATTTAGCATAGCCCTCTGCTTTTGAAAACTGTTGGTCAAGGGATCCTTCCAAATATGGTATGATTAATAGCCAAGCAATGTTCTGAATAAACTAGAAGTAATTTGCTTGCACCAGCAGCACCATGATAATGTAAACTCCTGGAGAACAAGGTCTCTTCATATTTTGCATATCACAAGTACACAAAGAGTAAACATGAGACTACAACACTGAAAAGTAATTAACTGTGTACTTTGAAACTACAAAAACTTTTAGCACATTTTAGCATTTGGAACAATTGATGTGGCTGTTAAGGGTAAGCTTTAATTGTTCTAAGTAGCTAAACTGTTGACATCACAGTAATACACCTAGTGTTCTCAAGATCATGCAGATGTCTGAATATTGCTTGGTTATTCCAATGTCTCTAACACCAACTGATGGTGTAGGACATTTAAAGAGGAGCTATAATCAATTTAGTAGAGCCTTCCTATCCTTTGGAGTTGCCATATAAGAATTAAATATTCAAGAGGCACTATGTTCTTAGATCTTTTCCATTTATCTTTTAGGTTTCTTTTTTTCTTCCCCTGGAAAAACAAGGAAACAGACTGAGTCCCCTCAGGGATCTCTTCAAGGTGCTAAATGGCCAAGATGACATGAGGTAAAAGGGAGTAAGAAGTCACCCTCATTCCACTATTATATCCTGATGTGAGCTCTGTGCATGCTCAGATCAAGAAACTAGTTTGCTGGGTTTCTGTTAAAATAAGTAGTCACAGACTGCAGGCCTAACACATCTATATTAGACAAGGTTTAAAAAACCAACATACTGTCTTTGGTTATTCCCTTCAATCCTTTCGTTTTACACCTTTAAATCTTAACTCCCCTAAACTAACCATAGGCCAGCTATCCAAGTTTTAATTTTTAAAATTCTAAATACACACACACAACAAACTTTTCCTTTTTAAGAATATACCCAGGAAACTAATGGAGGAAGGTAAGGTGACAAAGCAAAAAGTATACTATTTGCCTGATGCTTAAAAAAAAAAATAAGCAAAATCCCCACACAATAGCTTCAGTGGGACTTCATCAGTAAGAGTACATTTATTTCCCAGGTTAAGCACTAGAAAAATTTCATTCAAAGGTTCTAACCCTCTGCTCTAGGAAACCAATAGGGTCTTTAACCTTTAACTTACACAAAAGTTGTTATTTCTCACTGATGTATTCACATACATTCATAGTTTTAAAAGTAACTTTTATATGCTCTTTATCTAAAACTTCCTTTTCTGCAACTCTGTTAACCACAGAGCCTCACAAACTCTAGTGATACTTATTCTACTATACAGTCTTGCTAATGCAACTTACTTTACATGCCAAAACTGTTATTGCTACTAAAATTCTACCTCTTGAAAAGTATTATTTCATTTTATGGCTTTTTCTTTTCTTTTTCAATAGGGAATACCCTTTCCTATACGTACTGTGCTATCTTTGCATTTATTACCTTTTCAGAGGTATTTTAAAAAATGTTTAAATGCTTTTCAGAAATGGATTCTCACAGGCACTAAACTATTTGAGCCAAGAGTACAATTACTTGAAGTACACTATGAGAATTGAAACCTGGGTCCCTGGAGATCTGCTGCAGAAGAATCTATTTGTCTAAGTTTGTTTCTACACACAAGACACAGTACATTAAAATAGTTTTGAATTTCCTATCATGCTAACTGTAGAACCTGTGCCAATAAATTTTGGACTCTTCTAATACTAAGATTTAAAAATCACCTCAGAAAACTGCCATTTCCCAGTTCTCAAGGCAGCTTTTAGAGGTAGGAATTTCTTTTCGACAATAAGCTATCTTATGCTTTCAGAATACCATAATTTTTATGACTACAAGGAAAGTAGAAAAGTGAAAGCTGTCTGAGGCAGCTATAACCAAGCAAAAGTTAGTTATTACATGGCAACCTACAAAGGCTCTGTTGGCTGCATTTCCAATTCTGTGAAAAGGTCTGGAATCCCAACAATACACAATTCAACAAATTTGGAAATAGGAAAAGCCCATGACAAATTAATGCAGGACACTCTGAACTACTGACACATGGCATGCTGCAGAAAGTGTAAATGATCTGCAGATTAGAAAAGCACTCGCTTAAGCAATTAACATAGCATCTCAGTAGGACATGCAATATAATTTCCTGATGCAAAAGTAGGAAAATAATAAATGTAAAAGACATAGAATGTGAAAATAGCGTAAGAACAATCTCACCTCAAACTGAGCAAAGCAGAATCCTGAAATGGGGCCACGTTTGGATGTAAGGTTTCATAAGACACTAAGGCAGCTGGTTTCCAGCTACCTCATGAAAAGCTTAAATATTCTCAAACACAGTATTTCACATTGTGATCTCACATTACTATTTATAAATGAGTCTTTTTGGCCTAATCTCTCCCCAGGGAGAATATCATGGATATCGAAACTTAGGAAAAAAGGTCTACATTTTTCACTTTTTACACTATTGGTTATTATAATTCATCCTGAAGTTTAAATAATTACTAGGCTCATGCACTAACTTCTAACATGGCACTACAATATGCTACTAAGCACTAATGCTTACAAAACTATACACATCTCAAAATGGAAGACATTGGTGATTTTGTTGTTCTGAAACAACTTGTAACATTTGTCCACAAGTATTAAAATATACATATATATATTTCTATTGCACATATCCCGTTTTTAACTTAAAAAAAAAAAAACAAACAAAATAAAAAAGAAAATCCCAAACCTGCCAGCTAAAATGGATGAGCAAAGGAAAGGAAGCAGATATAGCTTAGGATGGATGCATGGTTCTGCCTAAAACTACAACTTTTGCCATCAAGGAGGAGACCAAAATAGACCAGGAAAAAAATGTCTATGTAATAAGTAAACACTGGACAAGTACAACTGCAATATGCTCATTTCATTAAATGCCATTTGGTAGCAGGATGCAGAAACAACATGAAAGAGTATTAAACAGCGGTTCTCTTAGCTGTGAAATGAAAAAATATAAAGCAACCAGAGAAACTGAGTCTGATACTTATTCAAACAAGTGGGCCAGAGATGATTTCACTATGCTGATAGTACAGGGTCCCTATTCTCTGTCAAATGATCCTACCCAAAAAGTTGCCAAAAGGATACAAGGAAAGTAGGTAACAAACTGAAGATATAAATTTCCCATCTGACACTCTCTATACCACCGGGACCCATGTATGTAAATTCCATTGTCTTTAACAATTTCAAAGTACTTTAAATATGTTTATCAGGAAGTGGCTGGGAAGTTACTTAAGAGAAAAAAATTGTTACCTTTATCTGGTTACTTCTGTGCTGTACCACTCAGTAATTGCCCTCAATTAAAGAAAATGACATTTTATTTATTTTACTAAAAAGCTTTCTTATACCAATTCAAACTGGCTGACCAATTAAACTAATCAAGAGTGCGCAACATTTCCATTTTTTGGCCAGTTCTATCACTCTCAAATCTTGGTAAATCTGCACCAAGTTTTCAACATGACAGCATGTTTGGCCCTAGGCAAACATTCCCTAATCACAGAGATGATCTAAGATGATTTGTTCTTAATTTCATCTAAGAAGCTTTAAATTCTTTCTCAAATCACAGAGACTCATAAAGATTTCATTCTTCTTATGCAGAGACCTGACGATTCATACACTGTTCTTCTGTTGATTTTGAAGTTAACAGCTTTACACTATGGTCTGTTCCTCTATAGCTTAAGTTTTAAGGGAGAGGAAGATCCATACATCTTGTTGAAGCTATTTTTCTTGTTTCAGGTTTTTTTCAGACCTGAACTTCTTGTACACTGAGCCAACCACAAGTTTGGCAACATTGCTTCTGAGGCCCATTCTCTGATGAAGAGTGGGGAAAGTTACCTGAGTCCCAGCCTTTTCAGCCTAACACTACAGCTGTCACCTAGAAAAAGAAATCAAACATCCAAGTACTGGTCTTGGATCAAAGGAAAAAGTTATTTATACTTTTACAAAAAACAAAGCTACGAAATGTAAAACACCATCAAGTCAGGTGGAACTGTAAGTCATTTTTTGCTTCCTTTTCTTAGGAGAAGGGAGTTATATGGAAAGTTTTCTTATTTTGCCCCATTCCTCCATGTCCAAAGTTGAAGGCAGGTTACACTGTAGGGTCCATCACATCTTCTGAACAGAAAAACCACGTATGCCACTTTTCTTCCAGCAGCATGGAAAACTTCTATAAGTGCTATATAAGACTCCAAAAAATGAATGAAGTAATTTGTAACATAGCAGCTTCTTATCCTAGGGAGGTGAACAGGGTTCCATCACTGGACTCAAAACTTTTGTTTCCTTTTACCCAACTTTCACTAATCCCAAGCATGCATTCATAGGGTTAACAGCTGCACAATATAGTCCTTCCTTAGAACAACAAAGAAAACAAAACATTTTAAAACATCAAATGTCCAAAGACTTCTGAGAAACAGCTTCCTTCCTAGTAGAAAAATCGCTCTTCTCATCCAAATATGTGGGTTTACACTTTAAAATATGTATTTAAACAGAGACAGTGATGATTTATTCACACATGAAATTAACTTTGCAATATTTTGTTTTTATGCTTCTTCCTCATATCAAAGGTTTCACTGCAATATTGGACCTTTGTTCTTATCCAGTTAATCTATGTCACAGGATGAGCCAGGATATATATATATATATATACACACACATATATATATATTTAGCATCTCTTTTATATCAAATTACAACACGTTTGTAATTTATTCCTGTAGTCATAACTGTGCTTATGATAGTGACTACTACTGGAAGACATTAAAAAAAACCAAAACCAAACAAACAAAACCCCTTGATACTTGCTATTTATATAGTTTTCTTCTTGGAACAAAAGGTAGAAAGTTTACAAATACCACCACTGAAGCACCTGTTTCAAATTAAACATCACCCTTCAGCCTGCAAAATAATTTCTTTACAATTAAAATGGCAGAAGAAACGTGACAGTTGCTTCTTTCTCCCTGAAGAAGTTGGCAGAATGACTGCATCCTAGGATCTTCTCTGTGTTGAATTTTTGATGCAGAAAAAAAAGAAAAGCAGCCTTTTCGATCCAAATCGTGGAGGTAAAGTGTAGAGAAGAGATATTCTCATTTCAAGACTAGGGAGAGTGATTGAATAGAAGACGCAGGACTACCCACTCCAGGGACAACATAGAAATACCTAGAAATACAAAATAAATTAAAAACAGGATGATTAGACCCGGTACTTCCTTACTTTTAAAAATATTTAACACAAAGAAAGAAAACAATATTTTGGATTACACATCATCTAAAAGAAAATGTCTAACCATAATACCAATTCAGTACTGTCATCAGAAAAACAAATGTAGTAGCCAGAAAAAAATATATTAAGTACAATACAAAAAAGTTAGATGTGTAAAAAACTTACATAAATTGCACACATTAATTCCCTCTTATGCGAGTGGAGTAATAATGTACTCTAAGTTTTTACAGCCATAAAGTGATATGAAACATTTGTGTTTAAAAGCAGTATTGTACTTGTCCCCGCCAGGTGGCTCAGGTGTTTTGAGCACTGTCCTGTACACCAAAAGGTTGTGGGTTCAATCCCCGATTGGGGCGTGTACAGGAGGCAACCAATGGATATTTCTCTCTCTCTCTCTCTCTCTCTCTCTCTCTCTCTCTCTCTCTCTCTCTCAAATATCAATGCGCATATCCTCAGGTGAGGATTACAATAGCTAGATAAAAGCAGTATTGTACCCCAAATTTGATGTCTATATACTCAATACTCAATACCATATGAATCATCTTACTTTGAATTGTCTTCAACTATGCAAGACTAACAATGAAAAATAAAAATTTTGTAAAGTATAAGTAAAATAATATGCACTATATCATGTCACCAAATGCAAGCATTTAAAAACATCAGCAGTTCACTGCTGTTAAACATAACACTGTTAAAACTGCAAATATCTCCAAAAGTCAACCAGAAAAAAAGAATATTGTGTAATTCCACTTATATGAAGTACCTAGAATAAGCATATTGATAGAGATAAAAAGTGGAATTAGGAGTTATTGATTAATTAGGAGTACTGAGTTTCTGTTTAGGATGAGAAAATTCTAGAAGGAGATGTTAGGTATGGCTGCACAACAATGTAAATGTACATAATGCTAATGATTGTACATTTAAAAATGGTTAAAATGATAATTTTTACCTTATATATTTTATTTTAAAAAATTTAAAAATCACTGATGCTATCAACAGCTTAAATTACTATGGCTTACAGAAATGGCCAATAGCAATTAGCTAGTCTTTCTAGCCCTCCTTTTTTAGTATGTCACATATATTAAAAAAAAGTAACCTCAACTCTTAAACTTAAATTTAAATAACCTCTTCTGGTTGGAGATGACACAGTTACAAGTCAAAACTTATGAAAGGCAAATGTAAATTAATTCCGAATCAAATCAAGAGTAAGAGAGCTACAGAATTTGCATTTATTGCCAAAGCAGCAGTGTAAGAGGAAAAATACAGCCAATGCACAAAAAGGCCTTTAGAACCGTACTGGTAACAGGGCTGTTTTATTACATGAGCTTACTCAAGCTGATTTAAGCTTGTACCAGCCGCTAGAGTTAGAGAGTTTAATTCTGATGGCAAGATAATTGGCAATGACCTGGCCGGGTGGCCAGTTAATTGGAGCATTGTTCAGTGCGCCAAACTGCTGCAGATTAGATTCCCAGTCACAGGTCATACCTGGGTTGAGGGTTTGATTCCCAGTTAGGGTATGTATTGGAGACAAGTGATCCATGTTTTTCTCTCATATTGATGTCTTCTTTTCTCTTTTCTCTCTCTCTCCTCCTCTTCCTCCCTCTCTAGAATCAATAAACATATCCTTGGCTGAGGATTTAAAAAAAAAAAAAAAAAGCTAGTTCTTTCCAGAATACATAACCAAACAAGCACAAAACAAGACATAAAAAAAAGAGCACCTTTTTTTCATATTCCTTCAGCAACACTAACTAATAAAAATGCATACAATCTATATCTTACTATTAGGAAATAATGCTAGAATATCATAAGGTTATATTTTCTTCAAAATGTCCAATTTCACATATTAGACATGACTATTCCATTTTATACATTCTAAACACACACACATACGAGGATTGTCCAGAAAGTATCCAGCCATGTAATATGAAAAAGGGGGACATTTATTGAAGATGCAACACTGTACACAGGACAATGACACCTCAGTTCCCTTCAAATAGGCACCTTGGGACCTCATACAACCGCCATCAGCTGCTTCGTTGTATTTTCCTGAATGTCATCAACAGTCTGAAATCTCTTCCTTTTCAAAGGTGATTTTAGTTTTGGGAGAAGCCAGAAATCAGTGGGTGCCAAATCTGGGCTACAGGGAGGGTGCTGAGTCACCTGGGTGATTTGATGTTTTGCTAAAAACCTCTGCAGGAGATGTGATGTGTGAAAGGGCACGTTGTTGTGATAAAGCTGACAATCACCAGTTGACTATAGCTGTGGCCTTCTGAATCATCCGAATATTTTCCACTGAGGAATGTGCAAGCTTAACACAAAATTTGATGCAGATTCATTGTTCTACTCACTTTGAATGCGACAGCCACAGAGTACACATGTTCACTAAACAGTGTCTACTGCCCCCACTGACTAGTAGTGAAGTCGTCATTGTTCACGTTTGAGCATTCCAGTCCACTCTCCTCGGCTGTCAGGTTAAATCAACATGTTTTGTGCAAACATGTTCTCATTATATTAACAATGGCTGGACTTTTTCCTGGCAGGCCTCGTATGTACCACCAACTATTGGACCCTTTTGAAAACTGAATGAGTAGCTCAATATAAAAGCCAAAGTTCTGACCAGAGATCGACCTACACCACCCTGCTTCCACCATATCTTCCGACCCCCAACTCTGTGCCCACCCGTGCCCCCATCACGGGTTCCAACCACAGTGGACCCTTTGCTCTTCCTCAAGTGTTATGCATGCTCCGACCTTACAGCCTTTGTACCAGATGTCCTCTGTGAGAAGACTCTTCCCCAGGCATCTGTACAGTTAGTTCCCTCACCTTTACTTCAATGCTATTTTCGCAATGAGGCCTATTTTGAGTCCCTATTTAAGATTACTGTCCCCTCAATCCTACCCACAAACACACTCCCACCATTCCCCTTTATCCTGCTCTACTTTTCCTTTTACCCACTGCATGGAATACTATCTAACCTTCTATATAAGGCACTAACTATGTCTCTCATTTACTGTCTTGTCTAAAATGTAAGCTCCACCAAGAAGGAACCCATTTTGTTCACTGATGAATCCCAAGCATAGAGTGTGACCCATGATAAGCACTTAATAAAAATTTGTTGAATGAGAACTGTAGAGCTCTTAAATACACTGAGCCAACATGAGTTAAAATTTAAATAGACATACATTCTAGAGTTAGGTGAGGAAAGTACCACTATATACTCTGATCTATAAAACACAAATACATCCCTATAAAGGTGGTAGCTTACTAGGCACTTTTGTGTGTCTAAAGTCTTCTGCTTAGTGCTGTTGATTATACGAAGTAACTTTGTATTAGAAAATGTGACACACTGAAAGGATGGAAAGTTAAAATAGGAATTTTTAATGCAGTACTTAGCTTTAGTCAGATGTGAGTCAAATGACTTCATGTGGTAGTCAGCTTCCAAAATGGTCCCCAGTTACTGCTGCCTCCCAGTATTCACTTTTTTATAGTCCCCTCTAACAAAACTTCAGCATTGATCTAAGTGACTACTACATAATAAAGAATTTTCAAATTTCTTAAAAGATTTTGTTTATTTATTTTTAGAGAGAGGTAAAGGAGGGAGGAAGAGAAAGAGCGGAAGTATTGACGTGCTAATGTGCAGAGAAACATCTATCAGTGGCCTCTCACACACCCCCAAGTGGGGACCTGGCCTGCAACTCAAGCATGTACCCTGACCAGGAATAGAACTGGTGACCTTTCAGTTTGCAGGACAGTGTTCAATCCACTGAGCCACACCAGTCAGGGCTGTATAATAAATAATTTAATTGCCCTTTGTCCCTGGTAGGGAGACGCTAAATTCTTGTTTACACTAAATGAGCCAGTGGAAATTAAACAACACACTATGAAACAACCAATGGGTCAAAGTAATTACAAGGAAAATAGAAAATATCTTGAGACAAATAAAAACAAAAACACAACACACCAAACTTATGGGATGCAGCAAAAGTAGTCCTAAGATGGAAATTTACAGCTAGCTGTAAAGGCTCACATTAAAAAAGAGCTTAAAGCAACAACCTAACTTTATACCTTAACTAGAAAAAGAATAAACTAAATGGAAAGCTAGCAAGAAAAGGAAAAAATTAGAGCAGAATTAAATAAAAAAGAAAAATAGAGAAAATCATCAGTGATCAATAAGTTGGTCTGACAGAGTCGTGGAAATCCCTGAACTTGTAGCCAGTTGTTCAGAAGTTCAGGTGGCTTGAGAATCCTCCAACACACAAACTGGCATTTAATGTGAGGGCAGTCTTGTTGGTGCTCCTGCCCTTTGACTTACTGTATAAAAGTACAGTAGTTGGTATCAAAATAGTAAACAGAATGAAGAGGAAATGATAGTGAATGACTTCTGAGGCAAGGTTATAGATGGAGCTCTGACTTCTGCCTTGTCCTGGATTGCCTGTTCTGGAAGAAGGCAACTGTTATATTAATGATGATAGTTGAGCAACCCTGAAAGAAGCTAACATTGCAAAGAACTGAGGTTTTCCATCAGCAGTATGAATTTGCCAACCACATGAATGAGCCACCATGGATTTAGAGCAGATGACTGCCAACCCAGACAGTATCTTGACTACAACCTTCTAAGAGTCCCCAAGCCAGAAATCCCCAGCTAAGCTGCTCCCTAATTTCTGACCCACATAAATCCGTGAGAGATAATTCATATATCCAGGTTTTTTTTCTTTTTTAAGATTCATTTTTAGAGAGAGAGGGGAAAGGAGAGAGGAAGAAAGGGAGAGAAACATAAATGTGTGAGAGAAACATCGATTGACTGCCTCTCACATGTACACCAACCAGGGACCAGGCCCACAACCCAGGCACGTGCCTTGACTGGGAATCAAACTGGCAAACTTTCATTTTGTGGGACGAACCCAACCAACTGAGCCACACCAGTCAGGGATATGCTGCCTTTTCTTTTCTTAGAGTAAAGATACTTTAAAAAAAAATTTTTTTAAAGATTTTTCTTATTTATTTTTAGAGAGAGGGAGATAGAATGGGAGAGAAGTATCAATGTGTGGTTGCCTCTAGCACGCCCCCTACTGGGGACCTGAACACAACCCTCTGGTTTGCAGGCCAGCACTCAACCCACAGAGCCACACCAGCCAGGGCAGTATACTCTTGTTTTAATCCACTAAATTTCAAGTCATTTGTTATACATCAATACTTTGCTTCTTCTAAGGACTTGGGAGTGAAATACTCCTTTCTTACTTTGCTATGTAAGTAGTAAAATCACAACACATTTCACAAAACAATGGATACTGTTGTCATTCAAATTAAGTTTTTTCTGTGTCTTATTAAAGTGTTGGGAACCTGACCAAGTGGCTCCATTGATTAGAGCTTCATCCAGGACAACAAAAGGTTGTGGGTTCATTTCCAGATCAGTGCACATACCTAGGTTGAGTTTGATACACAGTCCGCAGTGGAGATGATACATAGGGGAGGCAACCAAGAGATGTTTCTCTCTCTTTCCCTTCCTCTCTTTCTAAAAATCAATGAACATATCCTTGGGTGAGGAATTAAAAAAAAAGTGTTGGGCTTGTTTCTGCCCAGATATGAATGGACTATATAAATGTGAAATTACTGTCTGAGCAAAAATTTAACTTCTCAGTCGTTTATCAAATATTTATTGAGTGCTTCCTTTGTTTGGATATTTTAAATTATTTACTTGAAAGGTAACAAACGGACATGATAGGACAAGATAAAATAAAGTATACAGTGTCTCTTGCATATCCTTTTATTCTAGATATATAAAATGAGTATAAGTAAATTTATTTCCTTCCCTAAAATGAAAGCACATGATACACTTAATTCTGCACCTTACTTTTCCCTTTAATGTATATGAGATCATTCCATTTGTAGAATTAAAGCTACCTTATAAGTACAGAAGCATCTACATTTATTTACATTATTTCCCTATGGGTATGTAAATTGCTAGCAATGTCGTGCTATGCCAATGTCAAGGTTTCAAGTTTCCACTACTATCAATCAGGATTTAAAGTTCTACATCCAAGCACTAAAGCTTCTCCTCTAAGATAAAAGGCTATCACTTAAAGGGCATTTTGCCCAGTTTTTATTCCTTTTCTTAATACTGAGGCATGTAGTGGGAGATTTTTTTTTTTTTTAATCCTCACTTGAGGACAAGCTTATTGATTTTAGTGAGGGGTGGGAGGAGGGTATAGGGAGCTGGTGGGGGGTGGGGGGGGGAGAGAGAGGAAGAGAAACATTAATCAGTTGCCTCTCTTAAATGCCTTGACCAGTGTCTGAACCTGCAACCTAGGCATGTGCTCTGAATGGGACTCAGACCTGAGACCTTTTGGTTTACAGGATGATGCTCCAACCGAGTCACACCAGCCAGGGCTATAGTTGGAGTTTTTTACTTACCTTTTTTCAATTTTTTAAAACTACAATTTTAAATTACGATACATGCAACATAAAAGTTATGCCCTAGCTAGCTCATTTAGTTAGAGTGTCATCCCTATACATCAAGGTTGTGAGTTCGATCCCCAGTGAGGGCACATACAAGAATCAACCAATAAATACAAAAATAAGTGGAACAACAAATCGATGCTTCCCTCTCTCTTTCCCTGCCCCCCTCTCTCTAAAGTCAATTACATTTTTTTTAAAAAAATTTATAATTTTAGGCCTGACTGTGTGGCTCAGTGGGCTGGGCACTGTCCTGCGGACCAAGGGTTACCAGTTCAATTCCTGGTCAGGGCACATGACTGGGTTGTGGGCCAGGTCCTGGCTGGCGACATGGGAGAAGCAACCTGTACATGTTTCTCTCCCTTTCTTCCCCTCTCTCTAAAAATAAATAAATCTTTAAAAAAATTTATCATCCTAACCCTTTTTAACTGTTCAGGTCAGTTGTATTAAGTGCATTCATATTGTTGTGCAATCATCATCACCATCCATCTTCAGAACCTTTTCACCTTGAAAAACTGAAACTCTGTACCTATTAAATAACTTCCCATTTTACCTCCCTGTAACCCCTGGCAACCACTATTTTACTTTGTCTCTATAATTTTGAATACTCTAAGTACCTTATGTAAGTGGTATATAAGATTTTAATCCTTAAAACAGCTGTACATTGAATAATTTTCACATACAATCCAGGTATATAGCTAAGTAGATTTTATGCATTTAATTGTGTCCGCCGCAAATTCGTATTGAAGACCTAGGCCCCAGTACCTCAAAATGTGACCTCATTTGGAAATAGCAATTGCAGATGTAATTAGTTAAGATGAGGTGAGATTGGAGCAGGGTGGGCTCCTATTCTAATCTGACAGGTGTCCCTATAAAAGGAAGAATTTTGGCCCTGGATGGGTTGCTCAGGTGGCTGGAGTCATCGCGTATACCAAAAGGTTTCAGGTTCGATCCCTGGCTGATGTGTGCACAACAGGCAACTGTTCGATGTTTCTCTCTCCCTAAAATCAATAAAAGTATCCTGAGGTGACGATTTTAAAAAAGGCAGTGGGAGGGGGAGAATTTAGGACACAGACACACACACAGGGAAAATATTATGTGAAGACTAGAGTTATACTTCCACAAGCCAAGAACTAGCAAAAGCTAAAAGGCTGGGACAGATCCTTCCCTAGTGCCTTCAGAAGGAACACAGACCTGCCAAAACCTTCATTTTTCGACATCTGATCTCCAAAACCATGAGATGTTTCTGTTTCTCTAAGTCATTGCCGTACTTCCTTATGACAGCACTAAGAAGTTAATACAGTTGGTATGAACCCTATTTTATAAATACAGTATTGTCAGTTGAGAGCACATGTCACGCTGCTTGCTTTTTATGCAACAAAACCTACTTTACTTCTGTGGTAAATTCCGAAAATACCAACACGAGACACAGAACAGATTCATATTTAGGAATATTAAGAGAATACTGAAAAGCTTTAGAAATCAAATACTAAAACAACAATATTTATAATTAAAACTTAAGTAAATATATTCTAAAATTTGCCTAATAACATTTATATTTTATCGGCTGAACTCTCAATCTAACTAAATTTTTTCTTTACCCAATACAAATTATTGGTTTGGGCAAATGATTAAGTCTGTCTTCTCTTTTTTATACTTAATACATTGCTATTGCTGAAAATAAAAGATTAAGCTTACATATCAATTATTTATAGTTACTTTTGATGTTCATCTTCTGTTGAAGCTAATGGTTTATTGGTTCTCCTCTATGTAGCTATTTTCAAGCTGCTTAAACAGTATTTAGAAGCATTAGCCACTATTACTCACTTGCCAAATCCTGAGTTCAGAATTTTTTCTTTTCCAGATGAATAAAAAAGCACCTAAAAGTCAAGGAAAATGTTCTTCCTGCGATAAGGAAAAAATAAAAAGAACATTACAGTAAGGATACAGCCCTCACTGGTGCTATATGCATTCTTGTACAAAATTATTCAAATAAATCAAGCTTTTCTAAAAAACATCACTATCAAAAACTATTTAGAAGGAACAATCGGAAAGAAGTTACTGTCTACCTGCACTGGCATTAATTTTATAAAGATGTCAAAAGTCTTAGAACAGTGGTTCTCAAGTTTTTATGGAACACCATCCCATTTGGTGATGATGCTACGGACTCTTCTCCCCACAAAAGAGTTGCTCCAGTATTGATGACCACTTCCCTCTGTCAGGTAGGGAGGAAGAATGTTCTTTCTTTCCTCTACCCCATATCTTCTTCCTTCTAAATGAAATGGAAAAAAAAAAAAAACCCTACTCCTGCAAAAAGCAACAGAAAGATATCCTTTACCTGATATTTTCAGGTCTGCTCAATCCAGGGCCAGCAAAGAGCATACCAGAAACATTCATTTATATTATGACATGTCATTTGAACTGGACCCAACCTACATGCCATTTTAAACAGGCTTTGCCAATTCAGAAACCTACAATTCAGAAACCTAATAACAGGAACCTTTCCCAGAATTTAATCGAAAGATCGACTGAGGGATTATAACAACCCAAATTACAAAAAAGATACCCCATAATGTTAAACAAAAACTGAATACAAATGCCTGATAGTATTATACTTTGCAACCCCACCACATTACACAACTTATGTTCTAATAATTCCCAAATTCAATTCTCTCTGCAAAGAGATAAAACTAGCATACTGACTCTAGTTCTGGAAAACAACAACGGAGAATTCTACCAAGACCTAGAGAAAGTCGAGATTAATGTCCTTTAGGGAATTATCAGGTCATACAAGGACAAAGCTGCTTACTGAGCTCTTTAAAGTTTTGAGGTGGGATGGGAAAGAAAGGTTGCAAGTGGGCATGTACCATACACAGACTCAAATTATAAATCCTAAGGGTCCCGGATTTCAGAACAACAAAAAAAAATCCTAAGGGCTACCGGTTAGACAAAATCTCAAGGTCAACGGACCAGGGACACAAAATGCTCCTAACAACAACAGGCCTGGATTGATACCGGAGCCTCGGGCAAAACAGTGACCACGAAGTCGTGAGGCGAGGAGTATAAATAAAGATATTCTTCAAAACATAAACCTACGACCGACGTAGAAGCTGCCAGATACCCGCGTGGGCACAACCACCAAGGAACCAGCCCGCAGCCAAAGACATGGTACTGAGAAGGTCAGTCAGTGGCACATCGAGGACTGAGTGGTGATGACACACACCTCAGAAGCCGGGTGCGGCCGCCCTGGGGCAGCTCGGGAGGAAACCCACGCCCGGCCGATGCCCGTGGCTGCAGGCAGGCTCCACCACGGAGCTGGGCGGCGCCACTTCCTGTTTGTCCTCTCGTCGCTGGCCTTCTCGGCTTACCTCGCACGAGCCAGCAGAAGCAATGGATCGCCCGGTGACCGGCCTACCCACCGGCCCAAGGCCGGATCGCAGCGGAGCGCCTCACTCCGCCATCTTTGCTCCTTCACAAGTCCGCCAACCCTGTGGCGGCCGTTTCCACAAGCCCCGCCTGCGCCGCTGGGTGCTGATTGGATAACAACTAGCGCAGGCGTACTCTCCTTCCATTGTAGGTTGGTTAGAATGTACGTCAATCAGTAGAGTTCGCTACATTCTTTCCATCCCTCGTTTGTTGGATTGGTTACCAGGGTTGAGGTTAACAGGGAAAATTGGTTTTGTAATTCATTTGTTAAGGACGTGAAATTATTTCCGCGTAGAAGCAGTGTCACTTTGTGGTAGCGTGGCTAGGCCGCATGATTATTATAATAACCCATTAGGTTGAATACTACTAATTTCATACTCAGGCCCTGGAGATTTTAATCCTGGGCATAATGACCTAGACAATTTAACTGCTCCAGTTTGTCTCTTTGACCCATTTAGACTCTTAAAGGGCCAAAACGCTGGATTGCTGTTTACAGCTTTGGTCAATACATGAGAAAAGATTTGTCATTCTTTGAGGGCCCCTCTACCCATTGTTATAATTGGGCTATTTTGTTGCTTCCTGCATCCAACTGTAGGGCTCTTGAGATCCTTTCTTTAGAGATTGTCCCAGGAGGGTCATTAGGAGCTCCTCTCCCGGCCTCTAAAAACGGCCCTTGGTGGGTGGTGTAGGTCCTCAGACACCAAGTCTGTCATCTGGGCTGCTTCCTAGAATACAGATTTGCCTAGGCTACAACTCGAGATCCAATTCTTAAGTCGTCGGATGAGACCAAGGCATCTTATTTTAACAGAAGCGTATGATAAAAGGTATCTAAGGGAAACGTATAGCTTATATCATACTTATTTGTGAGACTTAATACTTTTCAATTTAAGATCAAAAACGAGGCAAGGACACAGGCTCTTCCTACCATCTCTACTCAACATTATAATGGAGGGTGTAGCTAGTGCAAGAGGCTAATAAACAAAAGGCAAACAGATTGGAAGAAAAAACAACTGCCTTTATTTGCATACAAGATGATCCTCTTTACAAAAGCATATAGCACCTTGGTTGGGTAGTTCAGCTGGTTAGAGCTTAGTCCTGATACAACAAGGTTGCAGGTTTGATCTTAGTCAGGGCATATATAGGAATCAACCAGCCCTGGCTGGTGTGGTTCAGTTGGTTGAAGCTTCATCTTATAAGCAGGAAGTTTGTGGGTTCAATTCCTGGTCAGGGCACATGCCTAGGTTACAGGTTCCTCCCAATGAGGATTAAAAATAAAAATCAACCAATGAATGCATACATAAAATAAGTGGAACAAAAAATTGGTATTTCTCTCTATACTAGAACCTACATGTTTAGCAAGGTTGTAGGATGCAAGATCAGTATACAAAAATCAACTATATTTCTCTATAGAATAACAAAAATGAATTAAGAAAGCAATTGCATTCACAAGAGCATCAAAAAGTAAAATACTTAGGAAAAACTTTAATAAAACAAGTCCAAGATTATTCACTAAAAACTACAAAATATGCTGAGAGAAATGAAGACCTAAATAGGTGGAGAACCTTGACCAGTGTGGCTCAGTTGGTTGAAGCATCCTCCAGTAACCAAAAGGTTGCAGGTTCAATTCCCAGTCAGGACACATACCTAGGCTGCAAGTTTGATTCCTGGTCCTGGCACTGTGTGCAAGCGACCCCTGGTCCAGACTCTTAGTATCTCCAGCCTGGGCGTGTTATAGGAGGCAACAGGCTGCTGCTTCTCTCTCCCACGGAAGTTTCTCTCTTTCCCTTCCTCTCTCTGAAAACAAAAATGCCCTCGGGTAAGGATAAAAATAAAATGAGTGGACTCTCCATGCTCATGGATTGTTAGACTCAATATTATTAAGATAGCAGTTTTCAAATTGATTAGATTCAATGCAATCTGTAACAAAATACCAGCCCTCTTTTTTTTGGTAGAAACAGACAGGCTGATCTTGAAATGTATACAAAGGACCTAGAATAGTTAAGATGATTACAGAACTAAACTGGAGTGATTATACTACCTGATTTCAAAACTGACCACAAAGCTACAGTAATCAGGACAGTGTAGTATTGTCATGAGGATAGGCATATAGAATCAATGGAATGGAAATTGAGAGTCCAGAAACAAACTCCTAAAATTATGGTCAATTTTTGGCCAAGATGCCAAGATTATTCAGTGGGAAAAGGATAGTCCTTTCAATTCAGGAAAAAGCAGGGTTGATTTATAACTCAATTATTAAAATATTAAAATACTTCCATACTTGCTTGGAAGTAGCCATTGTCCCAAATCTGCTTCCCTCTCCTGCCTCTGTCTTTTACTCAGGACCTCCCAGTCTTACTCTCTATTCAACAACTGAAGGCCTTGCTGTCCAGCATAGCAGAGGAAATCCAGGACTCTGTCCCAGTCCTACATTCTTGTTGGTCAGTGCAGCATTAGTAGCAGAATAGTTTGAAAATTATTATCCTCCCCCCTCAATACAGGAATTCTTCCTGGGACCCAAGGCAACTAGAGAAGGACCAAAAACAAAATCATAAAATAGTGCCAACTGGAGTAATACAGATTGTTTCTCATTTATTTCCTCTTAACAACTATCCCCCTTCATGTTTACAAATTCTGCGGATACACCTATGGGTGTTCCCCCAAATATATCTACTTGGAGAACCTAGTAATTATATTATGAATTAACAATCAGGAATTCTAGATCACCTAAGTTAAACTCTGTTGTAATATAGGAATTCTGAAAGATCTCTGACAAAGATGGTCATTCAAGATTTTGCTTAAGCCTGTGCAGAGACTGCTGGGTACCCCCAGTGTCCTACCTTCTTCCTTAGGAAAAGAGTTATTTCCCAGGCTTCCTCATCAGTAAGGTTTGGTCATATGACTAACCAAGTGAAAAATGGTCATTCAAGATTTTGCCTAGCAACCAACAGCTAGGGAGAGCACCAGCTTTAGGGATATCCTGTTCTTCATTTGTAATTATTAGAAAATCCTTCCTAATTAAAATAATTTGAAATCTGTCAACCTATTACTTCCATTCATCTGTAATAAATCATATATAATGCTTAGTGCGTGTGTCAGGCACTCATTTAATCCTCACAGCCATCTGAGTTTGATACTGTTACCATCATCATAACCCTTATTTTACAACTGAGGAAAAAGGATACAGAAAGGTTACGTGAATTGCTCAAGTTCATGTGCTTAGTTAAGTGGAAGACCAGGATCTGAACCCACCCAATCTGTTTCCAAAGTCTATATCCTTAAATTCTACATTGAACTATCTAATTATGGCCCTGGGCTGGCAAGAATCAACTAATGAATGCATAAATAAGTGGAACAACAAATTGATGTTTCTCTCTCTTCTCATTCTCTCTCTAAAAAACAAAACTAATTATACAACATAGATTCTTGGTTTATGGTTATTAACTACCACCTTCAAACATATCATCTATAATCCAACCAATTTTCTCCATTTTAACTATAAATACTATGAGGGACAGACATACACTTTGCTGAAATCAACACACCATGCCTGTCTCATTGATCTAACATGTAAATTTTATAAAGCTTTGAAATAAGTGAAGGGATCGTAATTTGGCATAATTTTTGGCCAAACACATCAGCGTCCTGGCAATCATCAAATTCTTTTCCATATCTTCACAAACAATATAATGACCCATTCTAATATTCTGCTGGGGAATGAGGTCAAACAGGTTAGTGGAACATTTCTGAAATCAGTCCTTTTCTCCTTTTGCAAACTTTGCCAGTATCTGCCTCCTTCTGTTCTCTAACCATTTCCCAATATCTGTATCTCCATGATTAAGAAGCTACCAGAATTGCCCCTGATCTCATCAGCACAGGTGAGGAGATTACCAAATGTGGTCATACTATTCCAGATTTGTGATTCTGGCTCCACAAGGCCTGGAAGAGGCAGCAGGTAGCATAAAATACATTTTAAATTTAGCACATACATTCTTCTAAAATTTAAAGTTTTTACTCAGAAATTGAGTCAGCTCTGAGATGTTTAATAAAATAATGAAAGTCTCCATGGCAGCTTTCTCCCAACTGATGTCCTGCAGAAGATTATTTTTCTTTTGTGCAGAAGATTATTTATTTATTTATGAGAGAGAGAAACATCGATTTGTTTTTCTACCTATTCATGCATTCATTGGTTGAGGGGTATCAAACTCTCAATCTTGGCATATTGGGACAATGCTCTAACCAACTGAGCCACTGGTCAGGGCTGTGCAGAAGATATTTGAGTAACAGCTAGAAATTTGTTATTTCATGGCAGAGAAGACAACTTCTACCCTCAAGGAATTTTGCATTATGGCCAGTAATGCTTTTTGTCTCCACTGTCCACAAGGTTGTTTCCAAAGTGATAAGGAAAAAGATGTGGTACCTGTAGAAAACCAGACAAGAAATCACTGAGCTCAATCAGGACACACATCATTAAACCTATACACACTAGCACATTTAGACCATTTCTTGGTCTAATGACTTGAGGTCTTTTCTATAAACTCAGGCTATAATAGCTTCAGGATTAATGAACTGTTTATTTGGTCTCACAGGATTATTTGGTCTATAATGAAATGTCTGCTGAGTTACTTGGCTTTCATATTGTCTCCTTTGTCAGCTCCCTTCTTGATTGTCAACGTATTTCCAATTTGTTATGGACTGGATGACCAAATCGCCAAGTTTATTAGAATTTATCAGAATTATTTCTGAAGAAATGTGTGTGTGTATTTAGGGAGTAAGAGATTTTCTATTCTTGTGAACAGAATACTCAAACTGTGGGTAATGGTGCTTGATGTCTGTTGCAGCAGCCCAGAGATGTTCTTTGATCAATTCTTATTTCTCCAGCCACCTTTAAGTACTAGATATAACAATCACCTACCTGGTTCAGTTCTTGAGTAGTCTCCAAAAAGCGGTGGTTAAGTGTCAGGACTCTGTCTCCAAATAAAGTTTTGATGCAAGATCAGAATCTAGTGCTTAGAAGACTGAGTCTTGTCATCTCAAGACCAAGTCCTTGATCAGCTTACAGCTTAGGTAAATATGTCAAACTAGTTACTTACTCATCTTAAAAGACATGAACCTCTTCATTGCTGTCTCTTCCCTCCCAGAACTGTGAAGAAACAGTCTGCAGTACTTCACAAACTTACCAGGTAAATTTCCTGCCACTGCTTGATGTAGAAGGAAAGAATAATGAAATCTCTAAATGGGAGTTTCTACTAAACTAGTTGTTGAACAGGTCTATATTGGCAAATACCAGCCATCTTTAGCTTGAATTGCTTGTTGATTCAAAGCTCAGCTAAACTAATGTGAATTTAGGGAGCATCAGTCCAGTTGTAATGATTTCCTTCCAAGTAATTCTGCAATCAGTGTTTGACAAACAGGATAAATATTTGGTGTGTTGCATAAGAAATCTAGTTTGTAAAGACAGTCCTCTCTGAGGCATCTCTGCAGTAATTATTTGCTGGAAATCCCAATCAATATAAATTATTCTTATAGTCTTTTAAATATAAAAGGTAACCTGATTCTAAAATCAATTTGAAAAAAAAAACCCAGATGACTATAAAGGATATTCTAAAAGGAACATTAGACACATCCTCCAGTAGAGATGGCAGCATAGGCAGACATGGCTCGTCTCTTTGCATAAACACATCAAAATTACAAGTAAAATACAGAAAAACCATCACTCAGGAACATCAGAAATTGAGTTGAATGGAAGTCTGATAACTACGGAATAGAGTTGAATGGAAGTCTAACAAGGGTGGAATTGAAGAAATCATCCATCCACACTGGTAGAAGGGGTGTGGACACGGAAGTCTGGCCCCACACACATGTGGCTAAAAATTCGGGAGGACTATCTTGGGAGCCAGGAGTCCCAGACCCATACCAGGCTCCACAGCCCAGGATTCCAGTGCCAGGAAGCTAAGTCTCTATAAGTTCTGGCTGCAAAAACCAGTGGGGATTCAGTGGATGGAAGAAATGTCTTGGGCCCCAAGCAGTTCTTCTTAAAGAACTTACACACAGACTCACCTACTCAGACTCATTCCATCTCAGCTCCCATGCCGGGGTGGCAGCTTGAAGGGCACCAGTTGCACACTGGGAGAGGCTGAAGCGTCTGGCATCAGGGCGAGCAGAGGCAACTGTCCCTTTTCTGAGCCCTCCCACTGTAAAGCCATGGAGGCAGCAGGCTGGTAACATATTTGAGAATCCATCGACCTGGCTAATACTCTTTGACCTGCCTTGGAGATACCCTAGGATTCTGCCCCATCCAACTTATGGGCCCACCCAAGCTTCTTTTCCATATGAATGGCTGATCTCGTTTCATACTTCACAATTTCCTAAATCCTGTCAAACAAGCTACAGCTGGCCTCAGTGAACTCCAGGCCTGGCATTAGCAGCAGCCAGATTAGTTTCACAGCTTGGCTTCACCTGTGAAACTCCAAGCCAGCACAAGTATCAGACTTCTCAGATTGCTTTTGGAACATAAGGAAACAAAATACAATCAACCAGAACAAGAAGAAAAAAGAATCCAAAAAAATGAAGGTAGTATAAGCAACCTCTGGGACAACTTCAAGAGGTTCAACATTCACATCATAGGGGTGCCAGAAGGAGAAGAGAAAGAGCAAGAAATAGGAACTCTATTTGAAAAAAATGAAAGAAAATGTCCCTTATATGGTGAAGGAAATAGACATGCAAGTCCAGGAAACACAGAGAGTCCCAAACAAGATGGATGCAAAGAGGACCACACCAAGAGACATCATAATTAAAATGCCTGGGGTTAAAGTTAAAAAGAGAGATTCTCACCAGCAACAAGAGAAAAGCAGACAGTTACCTACAAAGGACTTCCCCAAAAGTTGAACCTCTGGGACAACTTTAAATGTTTCAACATCTGAATCATAGGGGTGCCAGAAGGAGAATAGGAAGAGTAAGAAATTGAAAAGTTATTTGAAAAAATAACGGAGAACTTCCCCAATCTGGTGAAGGAACTAGACATGTAAGTCCAGAAAGATCAGAGAGTCCCAAAGATGAATCCAAGGAGAAACACACCAAGATACATCATAATTAAATTACCCAAGATTAAAGATATGGTGAGAATCTTAAAAGCAGCAAGAGAGAAGATGGAGGTGTAGGTGGGTACACTTTGCCTCCTTGCACAACCAAAAGAAGGACAACAAATTTAAAAACAAAAAATGAGAATTACCAGAAAATCGAACTGTATGGCAGTCCAACAACCAAGTGCTAAAGAAGAAACATTTATCCAGACTGGTACAAGCGGGGGAGACAGGCAGCCTGAGCTGAGAGGACGCATGGCAAGGCAGTGGCTGGAGGACCGGGCTGGCGAGGCTGCGGCTGGCAGACTGGGCAGTCCCACATCTGCATGCAGATAAACCAGAGGAACAGCTGGGGAACGAGACAGACTGCGCAATCCAGGGTTCCAGTGCGAGAAAAGAACGCCTCAAAACCTCTGGCTATAAAAAGCTGTGGGGGTTGCAGCGGCAGGAGAAACTCCCAGCCTCACAGGAGAGTCCGTTGGAGAGACCCACAGGGTCCTAGAATGTACACAAATCCATCCACCTGGGAATCAGTTGCCCAATTTGTTGAGGGGAGCTGGGAAGTGACTGAAAGCCTGCTGAGAGCGAGCAAGCGACATTGTTCCCTCCTGGACCCCTCCTCCACTGACAGTGTCACAACTCAGAGACCTGCGTTGCCCTATCCTGGCGAATACCTAAGGCTCTGCCCCTTCCAACGATTTCCAAGCTGCACTGAGACAAAGAAATACGGCCCAAATGAAAGAACAGATCAAAGCTCCAAAAATAGAACTAAACCATGAACAGAGAGCCAGCCTATCAGATACACAGCTCAAAACCCTGGTAATCTGGATGCTCACTGAATTGGTTGAGTATGGTCGCAAAATGCAGGAAATAGTGAAGGCTACGCAAAGTGAAATAAACAAAAATATACAGGGGACCAACAGTAAAGGGACGGAAAACAGGACTCAAATCAATGACTGGGAGCAGAAGGAAGAGATAAACATTCAACCAGAACAGAATGAAGAAACAAGAATTTTAAAAAATGAGGAGAGACTTAGAAACCTCGGGGACAACTTTAAACAACCCAACATCCAAATCGTAGGGGTGCCAGAAGGAGAAGAGGAAGAGCAAGAAATTGAAAACTTATTTGAAAAAATGATGAAGGAGAACTTCCCCAATCTGGCCAAGGAAATAGACTTCCAAGGAGATCCAGGAAGCTCAGAGAGTCCCAAAGAAGTTGTACCTAAGGAAGCACACACGAAGGCACATTACAATTACATTACCCAAGATTAAAGATAACGAGAGAATCTTAAAAGCAGCAAGAGAAAAGGAGACAGTTACCTACAAAGGGGTTCCCATAAGACGATCAGCTGACTTCTCAAAAGAAACCTTGCAGGCAAGAAGGGGCTGGAAAGAAGTTTTCAAAGTCAAGAAAGACAAGGACGTACATCCAAGATGACTCTATCCAGCAAAGCTATCATTTAGAATGGAAGGTCAGATAAAGTGCTTCCCAGATAAGGTCAAGTTAAAGGAGTTCATTATCACCAAGTCCATATTATATGAAATGTTAAAGGGACTTACCTAAGAAAAAGATCAAAAACTATGAATAGTAAAACAGGGGAGGGGGAGTGAGAAGAATGGGGGAAAAGGTACAGGAAATAAGCAGCATAAATAGTAGGTACAAAATAGGCAGAGGGAGGTTAAGAATAATATAGGAAATGGAGAAGCCAAAGGACTTATATGTACGACCCATGGACATGAGCTAAGTGGGGGGAAGGAATGCTTGGGGGTGGGGCAGTAGATGGTGGACGGGAATAAAGGGGACAAAAAAATGGGACAACTGTAATAGCATATCAATAAAATATATATGTTTTTAAAAACAGCAAGAGAAAAGGAAAGAGTCACCTACAAAGGAGTTTCCATAAGACTGTCAGCTGATTTCTCAAAAAAAGTTTTTCAGGCAAGAAGGGACTGGCAAGAAGTATTCAAAGTGATGAAAAGCAGGGACCTATAACCAAGATTACTCTATCCAGCAAACCTATCATTTAGAATGCAAGGGTGGATAAAGTGCTTCCCAGACAAGGTAAAGCTAAAGGAATTCATTATCACTAAGCCATTATTAAAGGAAATGTTAAAGACACTTAAAAAGAAGACCAAAATTATGCACATTAAAATGACAACAAACTCACAACTATCAACAACTGAATCTGAAAAATAAAAACTAAAACAAAAACAAACTAAGTAGCCCTGGCTGGTGTGGCTCAGTGGATTGGACACTGGCCTGTGGACTAAAGGTCTCTGGTTTTGTTCCTGGTTGGGGCACATGCCTGGGTTTCAGGACCTGTGCCTGATGCATCTCTCACACATTGATGTTTTTCTCTCTTTCTCCCCCACTTGCTGTCTCTCTAAAATAAATAAATAAACTATTTTAAAAAGCAAACAGAAACCTAAAAAACTAAGCAAACAACCAGAACAGCAATAGAACCATAGGTATGGGGATCATCTGAAGGGTTATCAGCTGGGTGGCAGAAGGGAGAGAAAAGGGGAAATGGTGCAGGGATCAAGGAGCATAATTGGTAGGAACAAAATAGATGGAGGGATGTTAAGAACAGTATAGGAAAGGGAGAAGCCAAAGAACTTAAGCGCACAGCCCATGGACATGAACTGGGGGATTGCTGAGGGAAGGGGGACGCTGAGCAGACGAGGGTCACAGGGAAAAAACTGGGACAACTCTAACAGTATAATAAATAAAATATACTTTAAAAAATTCACTAAAAATAAAATAAAAATAAAAGTAAAAAGAATAACGGTAATACAGAGTAATTTGATAGCTTGTGGAATTCATTTCTTTTTCTAAGTATATGCCTGAGCTCTGACCTAATAATCCTATTCCCATACATTTTCTTCAATTACAAGTTCTATGAAGAAAGGCAATTCATTGTATCATTATTTTATAACAGACAAAATCGGAAACAAAAGGCAAACAAATTAATGGTTAAATATTATATCAATAGGTAAAATACTATGTAATCATTAATATAAACTAGGAAGAAGAGATAACATGGGGAAATATTACAATGTTAATTTTTAAAGATTTATTTATTTTGAGAGAGGGAGGAAGGGAGGGTGAAAGAGAGGGAGAGAAACAGATGTGTGAGAGAAGCATCAGCTGGTACACACCCCAGCTGGACCAGACCTGCAAGCCAGGCATGTGTCCTGACCAGGAATCAAACTGGCAACCTTTTGCTCTGTGGGATAATGCCCAACCAATTTAGCCATGCCGGCCAGGGCTACAATGTTTATTTTTAAAAGCCAATATAATTTTATATTATGTTCCATTTATGCTCAAATATGTAATGCATGGATGGAACACAAGGGAGCAAGGGAAATAAAATTGGTTAAAGAGATTCTCCTCAAACTGTATTTAATGTTGTAATGATTTTTAAATTTTTTTAAGTATTGTTTCATTTTAGTCACATACTGGTATACCGAGAAACATGGTCAGTAGTATTAAGGTTCCTCCAAAATTGCCTACATGGTCACTATATTTTTCATTTTTTCCAAATCCTAAAATTAGACTCAAAGCAAAGATGAAACACTGTGGAAGCCATTTTGAATGGATTTTAAAGCAGAGAGACGGCAAAAGGAAAAGGTACTGTGTTAGAATTCATATAACTGACTCCAGCTATTACTGCTCTGAGACCTGCCACGAAACCTTAAAATAAGAAGAGGTACTCATACCCTACCTAGACTAAGCAGTCACTAAAGCTTGAAGATGATGCAAAGCCATGTAATAAAAACTGGGTACAATATGTCATTGAGGCAGAAGGGGCTAGACAGCTTAATAACAAGCAATGACAGGTACCCCATTTTTAGGCCTTTTCTCTATTTAAGGAGCCAGGGAGTCAGGAACAGGAATTGAATCTTACCTGGAGTGAGCAGGAAGTGGCTGAGGCTGACCAAGCTGTGCCCAGAGGCACGCAGCGCTGGCCCCTGGGTGACTGCCCCCACCAGGGAGCAGCTGGGAAGACCTGCATTTGGTATCACAGACAAAACTTAAGGAGACACTGTGATTTCAACCTTGAAGAAAATGATTGAGTTATATAAAATTCTTGTAAAACACATGGACAAAGTCAACCAAGCTGTACTGTTTTAACTACAAGTATTTATTGATGGATCAGAGAATACAGTCTTAATGGAACAATAAGGCACAACCGTGGATAAAAACAATTTGCTATACAGCCAAAAGGAGGAAAAAGCATAATTTTAGGAACTTTAAATATGCAAGTCAAGGAGCCTTTGAAGTACCTCTCTAACAGATCAGTGTCAGACAAATCTTCCCTTTTACATGATTCCTATACTGCATCACTTGATTACAAAACTAGACTGATACTTCACCAACAGTTTCTCAGTCATTTATATTTGAGTAATCCAGCCTGGCCACTCCTCTGTTTTCCACTGTTCCTAATCCCTTGCAGTGGTATTTCTTTCTTTCTTTCTTCTTCTTCTTCCTCTTCTTCTCTCTCTCTCGTTTTAAAGCAATTCCCTTCCTAAACTACTCTGTATACATCTTGTATAGCCTTTCAAAGCAAGGAAGCAAGCAAGCAAGCAATG
The DNA here is from genome assembly GCF_021234165.1 of Pteronotus mesoamericanus. Taxonomy (NCBI): domain Eukaryota; kingdom Metazoa; phylum Chordata; class Mammalia; order Chiroptera; family Mormoopidae; genus Pteronotus; species Pteronotus mesoamericanus. The sequence continues at coordinate 23,353,079 of NW_026555065.1, forward strand.
AGTCAGACAAAATCAGCCAAGGGCAATTATAAGAATGAATAGACTCATAAAGACAGATGTTAGGATGACAACAGCCTGATTCAGTGAGGTCTATACTAAGCTGACTTAGGCAGAAAATTTGCTTTGGCTCATGCAAAGGCTTGTAATGCCACCTCAGGTTGGGCCACCAGTGTCAGGCCCCTTGTTTCTAAGGGATTAGCAGTGGTTGAAGAGAGGAGTTACAAAATCAATGTAACCAGGCTACCAATGATACAATACATTCAAAGCTCTGGACCTGTCTTAGGAGCTGACTATGGCTTCCAGCATTAACATTTGCCAAGCATAAAATTTATAAAGTATTTTGTGCAAAACTTCAAGACACTGAGGACAATCTTTAAATCTTTTGGACTGGGATAAGTAGGCACTTCTGTAACACTAGTCTTTCTATTTGGAAATGTGAAGTGAAAAACATTCCAGGGCACACAACACTGAGGCATAAACCATGCTGCAGATATGGGAATACATGAGGCTTTTAGGGTGCCCAGTCTCCTTGTTCAAAAAGCCATGAGAAAGTCCACAAGAGTTTCATCAGAGCAGCCATTTGGGTGGCAACAGTGTCCCAAAACTAAGCCAATCTGCTGGCATGTGCTCTTTTCTGAAAAGTCAACACTGTACTAGCAAGAGCAGCTACATAGGTATGTATGTTGAGAATCAGAGGCCAGAGGTAGAGCTACCTGGGCAAGTCAGCTGAAAGGCTGTGCTCCATACCTCTCACAAACACCACCACCTTTCAAGGAGGACATCTCCAACCCACAGCCCTTTGATGACAAAGCAGAGTGCAGGTGACCAAGACGATCAGAGTTTTCTGAGAGAGGTGTTGGTTATTGAAAGCTCCTGGAGAGGCAACATCCAAGAGATCTATTTAAGAGTAAAGGTAGTTCAGAACTGCCAGACCACCAAACTATCCTACCAAGTCAGAATTACATTGAACAGGAATAGCTTGGGGTGCCAAGTAGAACACAGGAATTTGAAGCTTAATAAAAAGCGGGGAGACTGAAAGACTAAGTGAAATCATGTGTTGGGTAAAAAAGAAGTAGAAAGCAAAAGACATGTAAAAAGGATGGAGGAGCATGCCAAAGCCTTGTTGGAGGGAAGGCAGCATGGCTCTAGTCTACACCCAATGGAAGAGCTATGCTGGCTGGTTCTTGACCTGATTGAATTTCTCATTTTCTCAGACGAGATGCACATGTAGCACTCAGCAGCAGGATGCGGGTGCGGCTGGGCTCGGGAAAAGTATTTAGAAATGGAGATAACCAGAGAATGATACCAAACAGATGTAGACCGGGTGTACCATTCTGTAATGCCCTGTTTATAGACCAAAGGCAAGTTTACGTTGGCAGAACATATTAGGGGTTGTCATGCAACAGCAGTAGTACTTTGGGAGATGGGGTGGAGGTGGGGTGGTGGACAAGAGGACTCCCAAGTTCCAGTTCTTAAATACTAGACAGCAAGGAACAGTTTGGTCGCAGTCCTTTAGTGAAGAAATCGGATGCTCATTTTCTGTTCCACGTCCACCTTCTCCAAAACCTGGGGGAAAAAAACCCAGTTACAGAAACTGTCCCATGCTCTTTTCTGAATGTTTTTTTCCCTCCCTCCTGTGCAGAATTTAACTTTTCAAACCACAAGATGACTGACTAACCTTAACAAATTCTGTGAAAGATATGGCGCTGTCCCCATCTTGATCAGCCTCCTGGATGGTCCTGTCTGCGATGCTGCCCAGCTGTTCATCTGAGATGTTCACTCCGACCATCATGCGTAGCACCTGCCGGACCAAGAGCCAGCATAACAGAGACTTAGGGTCAGGGGGACTCTTTTACTAAGATTAATGATAAAGTCCAAAACATTTTCCCCTTGATGTCCTCAAATATAATAGCCAGAAAGCGGACACCTTTTTTTTTTCTCTCACGTAGGCCATTCTACACGATGACATGAACAGAATTCTCTAGCAAGGTCACTGAAAAGGAAAGTAAACCTCATTGGGCAAAGTCCTCTGCGTTTTGCTTTTCCCTATTCTTCCTGCCTGGAATGTAGATATAATTCCTGGTGGTACAGCAGCCATCCTGGGACTATGAGGTGAAAAGTCATGTGTACTGTGGATGTCAGAGCAAGAATACAAAAGAAGCTTGGTTCCTGGACATCATTTAGGTACTGTACCAACCTGGACAATCTATGCCCAGACTTCTTGTTGCATGAGGCAAACTAGTTTGTTTTTATTCATTCATTTACAGTGAAGGAAGAAACTTTATTCAGTGCAGAAAAGCTCAACTGTGACTCAGCACCAGTGTAAAAACAGCAAGGCTGTGAGGCAGCCCTGGGGGCAGGCCCCTTTCTGGCTAGACAGCTCTGCTCTGTTCCTCTCTGATCTGTCTGCTTTGCTTTGCTACTCACTGGTCTGTTTTGCGCTGTGCTGGTCTGCTCTATGCTGCTCCGCTCTGGCACATCTTCAGTGTTTTAGCTCAGCCAGGGTGGAAACTAGCTTCTCATTGGTTTATAAGTTTGGCAAGGCTTTCTGGAATCCAATGCAGTCCTCCTTGAGTATGGCCAAAACTATCCCTAAAGTATGGCCAAAAACATAAAGATCCTTGAAGGGTTAAATACTAAATACCCCTTTTTAGAAAAATAACATTCTAAGTGCTATCACACATCTGAAATAGGATTTAAATGGCCGTGAGAACTGCAGTAAAGAGAATTTAACACTATTTCACCAAATTTGTCTCAAATATAACAAGTCCACCCCCTCCCAATTCTGCTATCTTTAGGGTATAAATATACTTTGAAAATTGCTACCTTAAGCAAAAGGAACAATTCTATTCAGATGACTCTAGGACAATATAAAATGAGGAAAGAGTGTTTTTGTGATGCCTCACATCACTTTTATTATTACTATTTTTAATATCTTTCTTTAAAAGGTAAGAGCAGAGATTTTCCACATGATAGAAAGGCTTTCTTGTCCAGCTGTTCACAATCCTTCCATTCCTCTACATCCTTCTCCAATCTTACAAAATGATTTTTAAAAAGTAAATTACATTTTTTTTGAAAAGAAAAGAAGACCTAAAATACTGATGTGTGTCAACACCTTTTTTTTTTTTTTTTTTGCAAATCAGTTCTTGAAAATTAGAAGTTGTACATTTTGGGTACAAATGTACACAAATTGAAGGATTAATAAAAAGAGGTAATGTTGTCCTGGCTGGTATGGCTCAGTGGGTTGAACGCTGGCCTGCAAACCAAAGGGTTGCCAGTTTGATTCCTGGTCAGGGCACCTGCCTGGGTTGTGGGTCAGATCCTTGGTGGGGGGCACATGAGAGGCAACCACACATTGATGTTTCTCTCCCTCTCTTTCTCCCTCCTTTCCCCTCTGTCTAAAAATAAATAAATAAAATCTTAAAAAAAAAGAGGCAATGCTAATGAAAATAAAAAATAGCCAAGCCATTTGCCATTTTTCCTGATTGTGTGTGGCCAACTAGACAAATCACTCTATCCTCAAACCTCTTTAACAGATCAGATCTCGGCCAAATTGTTTTAGAATTAGAAAACTGAATTGTGCGTGTGTGCTATGTGTGTATAGGGGGTGGGAATAGGAGTGGTGTCTTCAAAATCACTCAACCAGTCCATTAATGAGACATGAAGAAGTGGCTTGATACAGGTCCCAGCAATCAGGCTTCTAGGGCCAGCTGGTGTGCTTTCCATCTCTCCATGGTATCACCACTGGTTCCCGTCAGAAGTTTTTATTAGCAAATGGGATTTTTATTATTACTATTTTTAATATCTGGTGAGATTTTTTGTACATATCCTTTTCCAGTTAAGGAAAGCTCTCTTCTATCTCTGTTTTCACTAAGACTTCTTTTTAAAAAAAATCACAAATGAGCGATGAATTTTACCAAATGCCCTTTTTTCTATGGAAAAGACTATTCAGTTTTTGGCTTTTTAAAAAATCTGTTAATGTGGCAAAATACATTGACTGATTTTCTCATTTTAAACCAATTTTGAACTCCTGGTATAAACCCACCTTGGCTATAATATATATAGGGGGCATGTGAGTGGCAACCACACATTGATGTTTTTCTTTCTCTCTTTCTCCCTCCCTTCCCCTCTCTAAAAATAAATAAATAAAATCTTTAAAAAATATTTTGTTTAGGATTTTTACATCTATGTGAATGAGAGTATGTTGTAATCTTCTTTTCTTGTACAGTGTTTACAAGATTTCTATACCAAAGTTATGCCAGCCTCATAAAATGATTATAGCAACTACCTTTATTGAAGTGTAACTGATACACAATAAACTGTACATACTTAAAATGTACACTATGAGCCCTGGCTGGTATGGCTCAGTGGATTGAGCACTGGCCTGGGAATGGAAAGGTTGCTGTTCGATTCCCAGTCAGGCACATGCCTGGGTTGTGGGCAAGGTCCCCAGTACAGGGCATGTAAGAGGCAACCTATCAATGTCTCTCTCACACATTGACATTTTTCTCCCTCTCTTTCTCCCTCCTTTCCTCTCTTTCTAAAAGTACATAAAGTCTTTTAAAAAAAGTGTACACCATGATAAGTTTTAATATATGTGTACTCTTGTAAAACCACCACCACAATCAAAATAATGAATATATTCATCCCCCCAAAGCAAAACCAAAACTTTTACAAAAATATCAAGAAAACATGACCACTCAGCCTTTTAACATCCACCAAATAGTTAAGAAGTTCATGTCACCAAATGTTTAGAAATGGCAGTGTCTAGAAAGGTAGATTTCGGTAAACTGTTCATATCCTCTTTTTGCTAGGATAAACCTAGTTCTCTGACACCTCAACACATCATGCACACTTTCGTCCAAAAGTCATTTTATGCCTGAGGAACATTCTGTGGCTTTGCCTGGCACTCTGGCCCCTCTCAGGCTTTTAAAATCATAATAATGGAAAACAAATCAACCCTACACTAAAAAAAGAAAAAATTTCTTTCTGGCAGTCAAATCTTGGCCAGAGGATAAACACATGTATCTGTAGGGTGACTAACTCTACTTTTTCTCTTCAGAACTCATAGGTAGGAATTCTAAATAAATTCTTCTCACTGAAGAAAGGTAACCAACTCAAAAGCAAAGGACACTAATACTGAACTGCAGACTGTTTCAGTTTTTGCTCAGACATAGAAATGTACAAATACCTTGAGTTGGACCTTAATCTGACCTGAGTTATCTTCAACTTAAAGATTTCTCAAGACACTGAATGAGTTCAGATTTACTTCAAGATGAATAAAAACCACTTTACTTTTTAGGTGTATCTTGAAACAGAAATTTCTCCACATAAAGTCCTGCAAATATTAGCCTCCTAGGGTCGTCCAGGTTTACAGATATTTAAAAAAGAGGAAAATCTTCTGCCCTCCTAAATGTGAACTTTGGAGAGGGAGGAGAGGAAGAATAGAAGGGCCATGGGTAACAGGATAAAATGTCAGTCACTGCTAGTAGAGGACAGTGAACTTATCTATGAGGAGCAACAAAGGAAAATGAGCAGTCAGGCCGGCGGCAGTTCCCTGACTCCTATGTCAAGCCCCAAAATAGATGGAACAGCAGTAATTACCTAAACGTCATCAGAATTACTTGGTTCTTGCTGCCAATAGATTGACTGGACAATAACAAAACATTTTAATCTAAATCATCTCATATATTTAGTCGTGCCGGTCAGCACCTAAAAGACATTTAGTTACCTTTTAAATAGTGAAGACACCTGTCTGGGAAAACTCAATGAGCCATTTCAAATTTCCCCAGGTCATTTGCTCTGCCTTATATCTAGGATAAAACTCCGCACACAGCAGGTATTAAATAAATGCTTCCTAAAAGTAAAGAACAATTCCTGCCCACAAGAATAAGCAGGCAGGGCCCAAACACAAGTTACCTGCATGCATGAGAGCTCTCCCACATACCTGTAACAGCTCGTCACGGGAGATCTTGTCATCTTTATCCAAATCATATAGTCGAAAAGCAACTGGCAGGGAAAAACAAGAAGTTAGTGGGAAATTCAGTAGTGTTTTGCCCCTTCTCAAGGAACTAAAATGTGAAGGACACTAGACAAAAAACAAAGCCAGTTAACAGTTTTTCCCAGAACAATCTCTATTACTTGTAGAGCTTTTAAAAACTTTGTAACATTTAAGAAATTGAGATACATCTCCATAATTGATGGCATGTTAGATTTGATGAAACAGGGGATGTTCGTGGAACAAATCAGACAACAATAAAAAGAAAAAGCCAGCCCTGGCTGGTGTGGCTCAGTGGATTGAGGGTCACGGTTCAATTCCCAGTCAGGGCACATGCTTGGGCTGTGGGCCAGGTCCTCAGTAGGGGGCACGCGAGACACAACATGTTCCTTTCCCTCTTTTTCTCCCTCCCTTCCCCTCTGTCTAAAAATAAATAAATAAAATCTTAAAAGAAAAAAAGTCAAATGTCTTTTTTCTTACCTTATAATTAAAAAATAAAAAATCCATAAGTGGTTCTGTAAATTAGGTCACCTCACACAACTCATCAAGTCTACCATGCACCACTCAGGGGGAGCCAACAGTAGGAGCTGTATAGGTACCCAACGGCTGACTACACCAAGTACTGCTCTGGGAAAATGGCTACTTTGTCAAATTCGAGCCAAATTTCAAATAACTCTCTACCACTTGGGAGTCCTGTAGGTAAAAAAAAAAAAAAATCAATTTCAAATAAAAATGCCAAGATTTTGATGGTTTTCTGACCTTATCATGCTTCTTTTCTCTTTAACGATAGGTAAGTCTTGTAGAAAGTAGGATAGATATATAGGAGACAGAATTTAGAAGAGCAAAAACCATGCAGTCATGTTGCTGAAGGGCTACCACGTGAAAAGTGTGATGATTTTATAGGCAGTCACACTGAGGAAGTTAACTGCCTTGTAATCATAACTGAATTTAGTGTGTTTTTGAGGCTTTGAATCACTTCAACTATGCCATTAAGATTTTTGTGTTTTTTTTTTTAATTTATTTTTTCAAATACATTTGTCTCTGCCTATCCCCCACCACTTTCCCTTGCTCCCTCCTTCCTTCCCTCCCTCAGCTCTTCCCCTTTGGTTTTGTCCATGAGTCCTTGCTATATGTTCCTTGACTTTCCCCTTCCCTTCCTTTTCCCCGCCCTCCCCTCTTCCCTCTTGTCTCTGTTGATTTCTTTTCCTTTCAGTGTTGCTGGTCTTATTTTCCTTGCATCTTTGTATTGTTGGTTAGGTTACACTTATAGGTGAGATCATATGGTATTTGTCTTTTGCCCTGTGGCTTATTTCGCTTAGCATAATGCTCTCCCGTTCCATCCATGCTGTCACGAAGTTTAGTAGTTCTTTTTTTCTTTTTGCTGCGTAGCATTCCATTGTGTATATGTACCATAACTTTTTGATCCCATCATCTACTGAGGGGCATTTAGGTTGCTTCCAACACTTGGCTATTGTAAAATGTGCTGCTATGAACACTGGGGTGCATAGGTTCTTTTGTATTGGCGTTTTGGTGTTCTTAGGGTATAGTCCCAGCAGGGGAATCACTGGATCCAAAGGCAGTTCCATTTTCAGCTTTTTGAGGAAATTCCACACTGCTTTCCACAGTGGCTGCACCAGTCTGCATTCCCACCAACAGTGGACTAGGGTTCCCTTTTCTCCACAGCCTCGCCAGCACCTGTTTGTGGATCTGTTTATGATGGCCATTCTGACCGGAGTGAGGTGGTACCTCATGGTGGTTTTGATCTGCATTTCTCTGATGGCTAGTGATGCCGAGCATCCTTTCAAATGCCTCTGGGCCCTCTGTATCTCCTCCTTGGAAAATTGTCTGCCCAGGTCCTTTGCCCATTTTCGGATTGGATCGTTTGTCTTCTTGGAGTGGAGTTGAGTGAGTTCTTTATATATCTTGGAGATCAAGCCTCTATCTGATGTATCATTAGTGAATATATTTTCCCATATGGTTGGCTCCCTTTTCATTTTGCTGATGTTTTCTTTAGCCGTGCAGAAGCTTCTTATTTTGATGAGGTCCCACTTGTTTATTCTTTCCTTTATGTCCCTTGCTTTAGGAGACATATCAGTGAGATTTTTGGTTTTAAGTAGAGTGCTGTGAATACTAAAAAGCCAAAATCTACTGCTCTATAGTTATTATAACAACACAGATTTAGCTCTTGTCCTTAAGAACTCATGATCTAGTAGAGGGAGAGCAACACACACTGCTCACTTTAATACATACACAGTGCCATCATATATCTGAAATTCAGGGTGACAAAGGGAAATATGCCTTTCTGGTTCAAGTAACATTTGAACAAGTCTGACAAGAAATGGCATTCCAGGCAGAGCTAACACTGGGGACAAAGGCATGAAAACATGGATGAGTATCTACAAGTTTAAACATCACACCCTTCCTAAAAAAGGAGAATGTCCTGTAAAAGAGAAAGTAAAGATTTAAAAAAAAATCTAATTTACTCTTCATAAGGCACGTATTACAACTCTTGAGTGGGAAGTAATGGGAGAGATTTTTCTCTGTTTGTCTGTTCTTAATTTGGTTAGTTGAGTAACTATCTACCGAATTTGAGAATTTCTATGCTTAGCCAGTTTAGTGTCTAAGAGGGAAAGGAGGCAAGTATCAAAAGAATCCCTAAAGGAATATGTGTTTAATATATTCCCTAAATTAAAAACACACTTCTGCTTATGCTGTCATCTTTCGGAAGTAACCATAATATGTATTATCTACTAAGCTATCTTTAGGATGATTTTGGGATAGAAACCTGTTTGCTATATAACCCATAAATATTTCTGAATTTCTGAATTTATTAACTGGGCAACTGGAATAAACACAGCCCTTTCTGCCAAACTATTTACAGAAGGCTGAACTAATTTTTTTAATTAAATTTATCAGGATGACATTGGTTAATAACTGTTTCATGTGTGCAATTCTGTAATACATCATCTGCATATTGCATTGTGTGCTCACCACCCAAAGTCTAGTCCCTTCTGTCACCATTTATTTGACCCTCTTTATCCTCTTCATCTTTCCCCTACCCCTTCTGCTAACCACCATACTGTTGCCTGTGTTTATGAGTTGTTTATTTTGTTTGCTTGCTTATTGCTTTGTTTTATATTCCACATGAGTGGAATCATATGGTTCTTGCCCTTATCCATCTAACTTATTTAGCTTAGCTTGATACTCTCAAGATCCATCCATGTTGTCACAAATGGCAGTGTTTCATCCTTTCTTATGGCTGAATAGTATTCCATTGCAAATATGACACATCTTTATCTAATCATTCATCAAAGGACACAGGTTGTTTCCGTGTCGTGGCTACCATGAGTAATGCTGCAATGAACATGGGGGTATAAGACACCTTTACAAATAAATATTTTCAAATTTTTCAAGCAGGTGCCCAGAAGAGAGATTTGCTGAATCATATGGTCTATTCTTAAATTTTTTGAGGAAGCTTCGTATTGTTTTCCCTAGGGGCTGTACCAGTTTACATTCCCACCAGCAGTGTTTGAGGGTTCCTTTTTCTCCACATCCTCTCCTAGACTTGTCACTTCTTGTCTTACTGATAATAACCCTTCTAATAGGTATGAGGTGGTACTCACTGTGGTTTTTTTTCTCTTAAATATTTTATTTATTTATTTTTAGAGAGAGGGGAAAGGAGGGAGAAAGGGAGAGAAACACTGATATTTGTGAGATACATCAATTGGTTGCCTCTCATGCATCCCCAACTGGGGAACTGGCCCACAACCCAGGCATGTGCCCTGACTGGGAATTGAACCGGCAACCTCTCAGTTCACAGGCAGATACTCAATCCACTGAGCCACACCAACCAGGCCTCTCTCACTGTGGTTTTGATTTGCATTCCCTTATAGGTAGTGCAGTTGAGCATCTTTTCATATATCTATTGGCCATTTGTATTGAACTGCTTACTCTTGAAACTCAGTTGCCATGGTCTGAATGTTTGCGTCCTCCTCAAAATTCATGTTGGAATGTAAACCCCCAATGTGATGCTATTAGGAGGTAGACCTTTTGGGGTTAATAGGGTTAGATTCTGTCATGAGGGTGGGGTCCTCATGATGGGAAGAGACAGGAGATCTCTTTCTCTTCTCTCTCTTTCTCCCCATGTGAGGACACAGTAAGAAGAGGACAGTCTGTGAGTCAGTAGAGGGCCTTCACCAAGAACCTGACCATGTGGTACCCTGATCTCTGACTTCCCAGCCTCTGGAACTGAAAAATGTCTATTGTTGAAGCCACCCAGCTATGGTATCCTGTTACAGTGGCCTGAGCAGAATAAGGCACCAGCAGAGGAGTAACTGGAGAGATCACACGATAGGGCCTTTTTAAAAAAGATGGCAGTGAGAGTAGTTATTTCTTAACTGACTTGGATTCCTGTCAGTCTGCTCTGGCCCTGAACCAGCAGAAACATTTTCCCTAAGATAATGAATGGTCGTATGTACAAATGACTGTACCATTTTGTTAGGTTCTTTCTCTTTCCTCTCCCCTTCTCCCTTTCCTGATTCTTGGTCCTATGACTTGGACTCTCCTGTCTCCAGAGCTGCTTTCTTGAATCTCCAGTTCCATGGCTTCAACTATAACCCAATTCTGATTACTTCTAAACATGCAGTTCCAGTTTGCACTCCTTGCCTGAGCTCCTCAGAGCAATGCAGTACAGTGGTCAAGAAACCAGCTCTGCCGAATCCGGGCTCTGACACATGATAGCAATGTACCTCAGTTGCCCCAAGGATGCAAAATAACAACAGGGTCCATCTCATAGGGTTTTGAGGACTGAATGAGTTAGTACATGAAAGGCACTTTAAACATGGCCTGGCACATGATAAGAGCTCAATCAGTGCCATCTACCTGCCATCACCTCTCTACCCTCCTCTCATACCACTCCTTTCTTGAGAATGCTTGTTTGTCCTCTAAGTACGCATTTCTACCTGACAGCCTTTGTACTATCAGTTGGTCCCTCTGCATAGAGCTCTGTTCTGTTCTTCATATGGTTGGCTTGTTCTTAGCTCAGATTTCAATTCCTCAGAGTTCACTGACCACTCTGAAGTTGTGACAGCCCCTATTACTTTCTAATCTCCTATTCATTTCCTTCATAGGACTTGCCACAACTGTAATCTTATTTGTTTATTTCCATATAGTCTGTCTCCCTTATTAGATCATAAACTCTATGAAAGTGAAGACCTTATCTGATTTATGCATCATTATATCCTGGGCCTAAAATAATGCCTTACACATAGTAATTGCTCATACATTTGCTTAGTGAAAAGACCAAATGAATGGTCTCAGTCAAACCTTTACCTTTTAATCACTGTTTATTATTAAAAAAAACAACACTGTAGTAAAATATACATAAAATTTACCATTTTGACCCTTTTAAAATGTATAGTTAACTATTAGGGCGTTATGTTGTAACCAGCATTGCCATTCATCTCTTGAACCTTTTCATCTCTCCCAACTGAAACTGTGATCTACTAAACAATAACTACTATCTCCCCCTGGACCCAAGCCCTGGTAACTTTCTCTCTATGAATTTGACTGTTCTAGGAACCTCAAATAAGAGTAATCAAACAATATTTATCCTTTGGTGTCTGGCTTATTTTATTTAGCATAAGTAGATTCACCCATGTTGTAGCATGTGGAAGAATTTCCTTTTTTAAGTTTTAAGGTTGAAGAACATTCCACTGCATGCATATAACACATCTTGCATATCCAGTCATCTGTCAATGGACATTTGGGTTGCTTCTCCTTTTTGGCTATTGTGAAAGATGCTGCTCATTATTTCTTCTTGGCCCAAACTCAACTTCACCAACATTCTCTATCATCCAAATAAAATATCTTCATGTGCAAACTCCTTATTTCCCAAGTCATTCATTATGTGTTATAAAAAACCACTTAAGAAGTCAATTAGAATATCAAAAGGAGGCTTCCAGACTTCTCCCAAAGCATTCTTAGATGGGTCATATTTTTTCACGTAAGACATTAAAACCTCTTTGACCTGAAGGGGAGAGCCAATTCTTTTTTCACTTCTTTTGGGTAGAATATCCAAAAGTGGAATTGCTGGATCATATGGTAATTCTATTTTTAATTTTTTGAAAGACTGCCATATTGTTGGATCAAAGAACTATCATTATTATGAACCACTCCTAAGCATAAATAACAAATTGAGATTTATATCTACAACTAAATGTGAAATAAATGTCTGATTTCTATTGGTTTTAGAGCCACAGGTACTGCTGTCACTGCTGTGGTTTGTTGCCAACATTCATAAATGAAGGAAATACCAAATTTTAATAAAGATTGGGAGAAAAAGACATACTATTTTTCCTTCCCACATTCACAGAATCCTTTGTTTGTGGACCTTGGATTAAGAAACAGAGATCTACAAGATGCTCTTTTTTCTTGAGTGGAGAATTACAACCTTTATTGAGACAGCGCTATCCATGCACAAGTATCTCTCTTTTAAAAATTATTCCTTTTGTTGAACTAAAATATCTCCATGATCTGCACGGCATAAATTCTTTTCTACATGATAGCCTTTCATATATTTGAAGATAAATCTCTAACTCAGTTTTTCCTTCTTCTGACTTTATGCCCAGTTCTTTCAAAATCTTCCATCGTTGGACAAAGGGGACTCTAATGGGTAAAGTTTCAGATTTGCAAGAAGAAAAAGTTCTGGATATCTGTTTCACAACAATGTGAGTATACGTAATACCACTAAACTGTGCAGTTAAAAATGTTTAAGATGGTGAATTTTATGTGATGTGTTTTTTACCACAATAAAAGAACTCTTCCTTATGATAACGACTTATATATCGTCTTTGATACCTTCAAATTTCTAGTTTCTTTCTTATAAATATGCTCTGGTATATCTCTGGAATCTAAACTGAAGTATGGTTCCCAAGGTGTGTTCTTTTTAGCACAGAGTGGAATTACCACTACTCTCATTATGATACGTTCCTCTTGTCAGAGCCTAATGTTACATTACTTTGGGGTTGGGATAGGGGTAGGGGTGCTGCAGGCCAGGCAGTCATAGCGTACAGTCGCTTCATTTTAGATTTACCCTTAGATCTTGTTTATAGGTGTTGCTGGACCCAAATGTAGCACTCTAGTTTATCCCTTATAATATTCATTTTGTAAGACTAGGTCCCAATTTTTTCAGCTAATCAAGATCTCTTTTGGTTTTGATTCTGTGACTTCCTGTATTAACTATGCTTCCAGTTTATAGTCAACCAGGAACTCAATATTCAATGGGGGGACCCCAAAAATATCCAGTATTTATAAAAAATCATGTATTTATTGTTACATGTTTAAGCTGCAGTCACTTTCAAAGTACTCTCCATTTGATGTAATAAACCTATTGAGACATTTTTTCCACTGCTCAAAACAGTTTTTGAACTCATTGATTTTGATGCTTTTTAGTGCTTCTGCCTTTTTTTGTTTTACTTATTTCACATTGGCAAAATGTTTCCCTTTGAGGACTTTTTTCATTGGGGAAACCAAAAAAGTTGCTTGGGGAGTGATTGAGAGATTGGTTGAATAGGGAGGGTGGGGCATGGAGGTCATGCCGTTTTGGTCAAAAAATGCTGAACACTCAGTGTAGTGTGGGCAGCTGCGCTTGTAAATCACCCATGATGAAAGGGGCAAAGGCGATGAAAGTCTTTAAAAAAATTTCACTGAATCCAAATGCAACCTCTCACAACAATGCCAGCTGGTACACTCATGCAGATGGGTTCCTAGAACACTCACCTAGCGGGGGAAGCCCTGCCCTCCAGGATATAATTCCTTTTTTTTGCACCCCCCCCCCCCACAATATTTGCTTATTACAACTTCAGTGAAAAGTTACTGAAGATAAGAACACTGAAAAGCTGAAAGGGCTCTGCCGTATACCTTTTTCTGGTGTGATACAGGTTCATAAATGTTAAGTGTTCTAGCCTATTGTTCCCTTGCAATTTTATCACCTGTGTAGGTTTGTGTCAACACTGCCACATTTAAGATGCAGAGCTGTTTCAAAGGCTCAGGGCTCCCATGTTACATCCTGTTCTGAACATACAATAAAGAAGCACATCTATTACTACATCACAAAGTTGTTTTAATATTTTGTTCATTGTATTTCAATAGAATTGGTTTCCTTTATAATCCTATGTATTTTATTTTATGATTCAAAACTTTCTGAGATGGGCTCAACAGGATTCACCAACTTCCAAGGAACTCATGACTTGGAGAAAGTAGAACCCACGCTATAGAAGGAATTCAGTTAACAGGTTTGTGTCACGCCTGATAACCTTTAGAAAGTTTCCTCTTATCCTGGATTAGAAAACAAGCGTTGTTGTTGTTATTTTAATATTATATTTATTTATTTATTTTTAGAGATGGGGGAGGGAAAAAAACATTAATGTGCAAGAGAATCCACAGACTGTTTTTCTCACACCCCCAACTAAGGACCTGGCCCACAATCCAGGCATGTGGTCTAACTGGGAATTGAACCAGCAAACTTTCAGTCTGCAGGCCAGAAGCTCAAGCCACTGAGCCACACCAGGCAGAGCAGAAAACAAGCATAGTTTTATAGCACATAAAATTTGTCTCTTATTATCTTCTCCTTAACTAACTCACTGGACCCATGGGTGCTCTTCTGCCCCTTTACAAATTGTTCTAACTGATGTGGTGGCACACTGTATACTTGTAGCGAACAAGCTACATGAGTGTCCACTCCACCTGTTTATCAAGAGTTGCTTACTAAGAATCAGGGTATGCCAACAGTCCTAAAACTGTTTGTATTATTTATTCTTTCCGTAAAACTGTATAACTTTGTAAAAACTAAAACATATGTGAAAAGTTATTGCTTCTAAGAAAATTAGACTATTTCTAAAAGACAAAATTATTACGTCAATGAAAAAAACATGCTAAAGTACGGCAGAACTATAAAACATTAAGGGGAAAAAATGTAAACACCTAAAAAGATTCTAGTCTCAGAATGCTTTAGGAGTATCTTTAAGCTCTCTTTCTACTTAAACTGCAACCATAAACCTTAGACTATACATTATAGGTGTGCTATACAAAAAAGTCACACAACTGCCATCATCAGACTTATACTAGAACAAAACAAACCTTGGTCCTATATCAAAAGGTTGGCCAGTATGTGTTTTTAACTATATTAGGCACAATAAAATGGTAAACCATGTATCCTTTTCTGTGATTCTATGCGATAGCTTACTTTTTCAATTCCTGATCAATTCCTCATCTGAAAACAATGAATAAGAAAATTACTACTACGCCAATGTCAGAATCAGGCAAACATGTACTAAATACAATGCTAAAACTCTTACAATGCAAGACATAAGGCTTTATCTCAAACAGTATTTAGTCTTGAAGAAACAACTGGAATTCACTAACACAGTATACAGTAAATTTGGGCACAATTCATTAGAGTTCTATTTTCTTCTACATCTTCTACATTAAGTGTTCTGTTCTTAATATTAAGGTACATTATCTTGTAATAAAGAAAAGCGGTATTTTATTATTTTGGTTCAAAAATCTTCCATATCTTATATAACTGTACTTATTTCAGTACTTCTTAAGCTCTTTTCCTGAACAAAGGAGTGAGCTCATACTCCTATCCTACAGACAGGGAGGCTGGGAATGTGGCCAAAGGGTCACAAGTCACAAGTTTAAGTTTTATGCACCATTTTCCAAATGTATGTAAATTTGGCCTGGTAGTCTATAAGTTATCTGTATTTGTTTCAATATTAAAAAGCCTTTTCAAACACCTATCTGTATACCACTGTGCACCCTTGAAGAGAAGCTTGGATTCAACCAATTCAATACAATTTCAATTCCAATTTTGATTTGTGTTAAGTGAAAAGAGAAATTAAATTGCAATTTCTTGGGGGAAGTGTTGTAAGCGATTGGGCAATATCATATTTGAATCAAGAAGGACAGAGGAAAATCTAACAAACATCCAAGGAAAGGAGGCAAAAGGCATGGGGACAAAAATTAAACCTTGCACTCTCCCAGTTGTCCAGCCCTACTTAAGTCATATCTAATATCTAACAAATTCTAAGATGGGCTGAGGACCATCATTATTCCCTACAGGTGGGGCTGGGTCTTCTTCACTGTTGTCACCCTAGCACTTACCACAGTGCCGGGCACACAGTGGGCCTTCTTGCCCAAAGTCACATGGTCAGAAAGTGGCAGAGCTGAGATTTAAACCCAGCCAATTTAGCTTCAGGGTCTGAGCTCTTAAACACTACGCTCTTACAAATGTTTGCTGAATAACTCAATGAGTAAATAATTTGTAAGAAATGAAAAGCAAATACTTTAAAGTAGAAGACTTTAACTTCCTTACAGTGCAGTTTGTTGCTTCGGCTGTTGAGTGGTTCTGGTCCATTCACGTCTTTACTCTTTTCATTATCTTCAATGGGTCGGAAATGAGCCAAAGTTCTCATGAATCCGCGGAAGTTTACCTGGTCCTCTCTGATTGGGAAATACAACAAACAGCACTGTGTCAATCAGCGTGATTATTTCTTATGAATTCAATATACTGGCAATATATTTAACGAAGTATCTTTCCATATGCACAGTACAATACTTTTGTGCTCATAAAAATACCTTCATTGAAATATCACCTAAACCTTGTGATGTAGGTAGCATTTTTCCCACTTTGTAAGTGATTAACAGGGTCTGAGTCACCTACTGAATTTACTTCTCTGTTTTCCCAAAGAGGATTTTGAGTAGCTCCAGGGCTATGCTAGCAGACAAGCCAGGATTCCAACTCACTGTGTTAAGATTCTGAAGCAAGCACCAAGGTGCTCATTTCAACCCAGTGAATCCCAGCCACCGCCTATGTCTGCCCTGCAGTCACATATACCTAGTGATATTTTAAGGTTAAGGCATAGCATGGAAAAGCTGCTTTTAAAATAAAGTTTAGCCCTGGCTGGTGTGGCTCAGTGGATCGAGCACTAGCCTGTGAACCAAAAGGTTGCCAGCTCCATTCCTAGTGAGGGCAAGTGCCTGGGCTGTGGGCCAGGTCCTCAGCAGGGGGCATGTGAGAAGCAACTGATCGATGTTTCTCTCACACATTGATGTTTCTTTCTTTCTCTCTCTCCCTCTCTTTCTCCCTTCCTTCCCCTCACTCTAAAAATAAATAAATAAAATCTTTTAAACAATTATAAAGTTCCTTTAGTTATAAAAGCAATAAATACATTTTTTGAAATTTGGGGAAAAAGTACAAAGAAAAAAACCATTCCTAGTTCTAACAATCAATTATAACCATTATTAATATTATTTTCTTCCAGTAATTTTTCTATGCTGTTTGGATAATTGTGAATATATTGCATATGTGATGTTATATCTTGCTTCTTACTTATTTATTTTTACATTTTTTCAATTACAGTTTACATTCAATATTATTTTGTATTGTTTGACATGTACAGCACAGTGGTTAGATAATCATATACTATACAAAGTATTTCCCCCAATATTTTCAGTACTGGGTAGGCACCATACACCTAGGTTGGGGCAAAAGTAGGTTTTCAGTTGTTCATATGGAAAATAATATAATTAATAAATAATAATACAAGAACAAACTCTATGTTTTCATATATTCACAGCTGTAAACCTACTTTTCCCCAACCCTGTAGTTATTACAATATTATTGGCTATATTCCCTGTGCTGTACTTTACATCCCCATGACTATTTAGTAACTAACATTTTGTACTTCTTCATCCCTTCACCTGTTTCACCCAGTCCCCCAATCCCCTTTCGCTGTTGACCATCAGTCCATTCTCTGTATGTATGAGTCTGTTTCTACTGCATCTTGCTTTCTAAAACTTTTAAGCATGTCTCCAACCAATGTAAACACTTTGAAACATTTAAAATGCCTGCATAATTACGTGTCTGTATCCTGATTCTATTATTCTCCTCATAATTGGATAGATTTCCTCCTCCTACCACCATTTTTTATGATCATGTTTTGAAAAACCCTTTTATGTATAAAGCTTTTTGGGTCCTTTAGAGAGAATCCTGTTACCATGCCACAGGCTACTCAATAATCCTTTAAGAAATAATTTTAAAATTTGAATAAATGAAGAATGTTCTTTAATATTAAAAAAGAATGTCCCGATACAGAGGGACAAACACGTAAAGACAGTGGGAGAAAGCAGCTTTCTAAGAAACAAGGAGAGAGTCCTTCAGAGAAACTGACCCTGCTGACACGTTGATTTCTTCCACTTAGGGGGGAAGTGAGAAGCACGGTGAGAGAGTTTGACAAAAATCACACCTGGGATGGGAACTAGCAGCTGACACCATTTAAAAATGACCAGCGCCCTGGTTTGTGTGGTTCAGCAGGTTGGGCATTGTCCTGCAAAACAAAAGGTCACTGTTTCTATTCCCTGTCAGGGGACATGCCTGGGTTACGGGCCAGGCCCCTGGTTAAAGGTGTGCAAGAGACAACTGATGCCAATGTTTTTCTTCTTCTCTCTCTCCCTCCCTTCCCCTCTCTCTAAAAATTAATAAATGAAGATCTTTTAAAATGACCAGAAAACCATTAAATGATGATAAAACAATTAAGTAAGATACAGTGGAAAACTATGATTGGAAAAATTGCTAATACCCTCCAAGATTTGAGACTGTAAAATAAAGCACAATAGTAAGTTATCTTAGTATATCAAAAAAAGTAAAAGAAAAAAATAAAAGTGTCCCATGTGACATAGTTATTTATCTAGGGCAGTCATGGGAAGAACAGTTAGTTGCCTGCTTCCTATAGCTAGCTAAGAATAAATTCCAGTCTTTGTGTATCCCATTGAACAGATGCAGTATGTTAGGTCTCTCAAGTGCCAGGTCAGAGAACTTCTAAAGGTAGAGTTTAAAGCTCATGAGCCCACTGTACTCAAAAGAATGACCTTCAGTTTTTCAAGGTAGCTATACTACTAATGGAGTGGTATCTTGAAAAAAATCTAAGATCTGAAGAATCAAGTAATATGAAATAAGATTTGAGTTATATGTCAGAACAACAGATTAATGAGTACATATGTTACTGCCATAATGTCTCTCAGTGAAAGGTAACTAAATACCAATGTTTCACTTTCAAATCTCATTCTTTAAGAAAAAAAAAAAATCCACCTGCACAAGATTATAGAAAAAACAAAAAACCCGGAAGCCAAATATGTATAACTGATTAAACAGGGCAAGAGAGAGAGGTGCAGCCTGCTAAGAGCTTATCAGTGTAGCCCAGTGTTGGCCTCAGCTTCCTTATGTACACCTGCCTATCTAGCAGCGGATCCCTGGGTAGGATGGCAGGTAAGGTGATACTATAGTCACAACAAAGGAGGTCTGGCCTTATAGAGCAGTTTTCCACAAGCTGCTTTTTCAAATAATCAAACGTGACTGTGGAATTCTGAAAAAAGTTGGCAAGATGACTCTACTGTGTCTACTTTTCATAGCAAAGATCTGAATACAAAGTATAGCTGTGAAGGCTCTCTCTGGAGAAAGTTCAATGCTCTGCAAGTGCTAAAAGGGGAAGTAGAAAAACCACACCTGAAACAAATGACAGTTCAGGGAGAGATGGGAAAATGAGGAAGGGTAGGGTATTTCCTTTGGTCAAACATGGATCTGAAAAGCGCAGGTCTCGGTCTTCATATTCCTGTCTTCATATAAAACTGGCTGGTAGTGCTTCTCTTCTGTCACTCAGATTTACTGAGCACCCAACTTCTCAACGTGTAAATTCCTTTGCTGTCAAATTCAGAGAAAATTTCCTCTCCAGGCATTTTATCTGATAGTGTCCTCTCTGATACTTGATCTGACTATTAAGAACTGGTAACCATATAACTTCTTAAAGCACTTGGGGTCATAACTTGGGGTTATCTAAGCCACCAAGAACCAGGAAGAGACTGTTACAGAGATTACTTAAAACAAAATTATATGATTAACTTTATTCATGATAAGGTACCTAATCAAATCAATAAATACTTACTCAGTACCTTGAAGGCAATGCATTAAGTAGTGAAGCATATCAAAAGCCTAGTTTCATATTAGATGAACCCAGCCCTATTTGGGAAAGTGTGCCTGGTGGGGATGACTGTATCCTTAGTCAATGCCATTAACAAAAAACAAAACAAACAAAAAAAAAGGGCTGTGCAAATGTTCCAAATTAAAGGAGGCTAAAGACACAGGACAACTGACCCAGACTGAACCCTGTACTGAAGGAGGGGAGGAAATGTGCTACAAAGAAGATTATTGAATGAACTGATACAGTTGGAATATGCATAATATATTAGAATAAAATAGAGAATGGGAGAAATGGGTTAAAGTGGCCAAAGAGTAAAACTTCTAGTTAAAAGATGAGTAAGTTCTGGGGATCTAATGTACAGCATGGTGACTATAGTTAACAATACTGTATATATATATTTGAAAGTTGTTATGAGAGATTATAAAAGTCCTCACCACAAATAGTTAACTCTGTGAGGTGATGGATAACCTCAATAACTAATATTATTATGGTAATCATTTTGCAATATATACATCTATAAAATCACTATGTTGTACACTTCAAACTTACACAATTTTATATGTCAACCATATCTCAAGAAAGCTGGAAAAGAGAATAAAATACCTGCTATTTTATTTTATTATTATAGCACACTGGATGAAAGACATTTGGAAAAAGAATGTTAAGCCCTGGCTGGTGTGGCTCAGTGGATTGAGTGGCAGCCTGCGAACCAAAGGGTCGTTGGTCTGATTGCTGGTCAGGGCACACGCCTGGGCTGCAGGTCAGGCCCCCAGCTGGGGGTGTGCAGGAGGCAACTAACTGATTGATGTTTCTCTCACTCCCCCACCCCCACCCCTTCCTTCTCCCTAATAATAAATAAAATCTTTTAAAAAATATTAAGATACATTAGTAATTTAAAAATATTGATTACATATTAAATGATACTTTGAATATACTGGGTTAAATAAAATATATATTGCTAAAGTTAATTTAACTTTATTCACTTATGGATTAGCTTTGTTCACTTTTACTTTTCAAATATGGCTACTAGAAAATTATTATTATGTATGTGTCTTGATTATATTTTTATTGCTCGATCTGAGAGACATAAAGCACATGCAAATGAGGCAACACTTTAACAACAGATGTGTCTTGGTAAAAGATATACAGGTATCCTTTGTATTATTTTCAATATTTGCAACTTTCTGTAAATTTGAAGTAATTTCCAAATAAAGTTTTTTAAAGATTTTTATTTATTTTTAGAGAGAGGGGAAGAGAGGGAGAGCGAGCAAGAGAACCATCGATCAGTTAGTTGCCTCCTGTACACCCCCAACTGGGGACCAGACCTGCATCCCAGGCACGTGCCCTGACCAGAAATCGAGCCGGCAACCTGTTGGTTTGCCAGAGGACGATGCCCAACCAACCCACTGAGGCACACTGGTAAGAGCGAAATAAAATTTTTAAAGAGTTTAGTTTTATATCAAAGATAAAGTTATTAAGAACAGAATTTTGAAGATGGGCTCATATACCTATTTGAAGTTTAAAATGGGACGAGGGTAGAAGACATATTCTAGATATGACCAAGTTAGGGATGTCCAATATAATCAGGAGGATCATGGTCTGAGATGACCCAACCAAGGTCATTATTCCAGATTAGCCTCAGAAAGAAGCCCAATAACTACAGGGACTCACCCCTCTGGAAAAAAGGCATTGATGATCCGGTCGCCCAATGGATTGATGGCAAGTTCTGGAATCCGCTGGAAATCTTCCCGGCTGCCAAGAGAATGACTTGAGTTAGAGACCACTGGCCCTTAGTATGAACTCCTTCGGTCATGCAAGAGTACAACCTAGCAAGGAAATTACCTCCTGGAATTTACTTCTGTGGCAAAATACACCAAATAACTGCAAAGAATAGCACTTTAATAGCTGCCAAGTGTTTCTTGTACCAAGTTAGAAGTGGAAGAAGCCAGATTTAACTATGCCACGTTCCAGTGAATTGGCTCACAGGTTACATCAATAAACCACTGACGAGTAAATACTCAGTTGTCCCTGTAAATGATTCCTTGAACATTACCATTTCGTACTTAGTTATTAAGTTTGGAGAATGAACAGCACATGTAAAGTATCAAACACCACAGAGCTTGAATGTTGACAGCAAAAATTCAGAGGGACCTCCGTACCCTTGGTAGGAAGATCTATAGCACTATGACAATGCAACGTGTAAATCCAAGGAAAGAATAAAATGTGGCAACTAACTGATTTCCAGACTTTCATGCTCTGAGTCTGACTTTTTCTCCACTGTCTTTTACGGATTAGAGTTAGAGAAGTATTTAACCTTCGAACAGGGCAAGAGCAGTCATCTTCTCACAACTTGGAAGTTATATTAAAGTGAGTATTAATTACCATGCACTGTATACACATTATGTGCTGCTCTAAGCCTGCATATATTATCTCATTTCTTTTTTAAATGATTTATTTATTTTTAGAGAGAGGGGAAGGGAGCGAGAGAAACATCGATGTCCAAGAGATACATCAATCGGTTGCCTCTTCCACACCCCCAACCAGGGACCTGGCCTGCAACCCAGGCATGTGCCTTGACGGGAATCAAACCGGGGATTTTTCAGTTTTCAGGCCGGCCCTCAATCCACTAAGCCACACCAGCCAGGGCACATTAGCTCATTTCTTAATGCCATCATTTTACCTATTCCCTTTTAGAGCTGAGGAAATTGACAGTCAGTGAGATGACTTGCCCCATGTTACAAAGCTAGTTAAGTGGCACAACTGTGATTTAAATAAAAGTCTAAGTTAAAGCACATTCTTTTCTTCTAAAAAAATACATTTCTTTCCCATGTTGAACTTTTTGAAAGAAAGGTATTCTCCCAAATATGTTCAATAGTTTTATTTTTTTGAACTTGACTGAGACTGGGCTGGTGTGGCTTGGTTGGTTGGAGCATGGTCCCATAAACCGAAAGATCACGGCTTCAATTCCTGATTGGGGCATATGCTGAGGTTGCAGGCTCGGTCCCTAGTTGGGACACATGTAAGAGGCATCTGATCAGTGTTTCTCTCTCACATCAATGTTTCTTTCTCTCTCCCTCCCTCCCTTTCCTTTCCCTCTCTCTAAAATCAATAAGCATGTCCTTGATGAAGATTATAAAAAAAAAACTTAATTGATATTTTGTGCTGATATAAAGCTGTTTACAACATAACTATGCTGTATTCATCAAAAATACCAATGTTCTGAAGGACGGAGAAAGGCAGAAGATTGTTTCAGATCAAAGGGGACTATAGAGACACACACCTAGACTCAATGTATGATCCTAGACTAGGAGAAAAATTGCTACAAAAAACATTAATGAGCCAACAGGAAAAAATGAAATATGAACCATAAAGAATGTGAAATATTATATAATGGTACTATATCAAAATGCTAAATTTCTTGATTTTGATATGAGCATGTTCTTGTTATAGAAAATACACAATGAAGTATGTGGCAAAATGTTAGTAATTGGTAAATTTGGGTATCAAATTTGTTAAGGAATATAAACTCAATAAATCTGATCCCTGCTTTCAAGATGTTTATAACAGAAGAGATAAAATTCCTCCGCCCTCTTCATACTAAATGCTAATGATCCTGTTTAACCAGGAAACTTCAATACTCCGTTCCTCTTGTGGTTTAACATTTACACAGTGCTTAATTCAATAAACTCACCTTCACCACAACCGGTGGGACACAGGTACAAAATGACCTAGAAGACTGAGGACAAAGCTCTGGAACAGTAACTCTGGACTGTAATCATCCTTGACCACATGGAATAATAATCTTTATAGCAATGAGTGAACCAGAAGTCATGCATAAGATAAGTGGGTTGCTTAAGATGATAAAAGATAAGTGAAACTACCGATGTCCTATTTAATTCAACAAACATGTACTAAGCTCTAATTACAGAATTCGTACTATAATACAAAGTCCACATTATCACCAAAATGTTCTCCTCTTGTTTGACAGAGGTTAAGAAACAGTAACTATTACCTTTTAAATGAAGATTAAGGCTGATTTGAATTGCATGACAACATACCTCAGTTTAATGTCTAACAAACTAAAGTAATTTTAGCTAAGAGCACAGGTTAAACAGCACGTCTAGCATCAAGTAGTGAATGCACAACCTAGCCGGAAGTCCTTCTGTCTCAATTAGGGATCTAGTCTTGGACTTTCAATGTTAATAAGGACCTAAACCCTGTCACTTGACAATTTTAATCTCTACTCGTAGAATTTAGATTGTATATACAATGCTGTTCTATAAGACCAATAGGAATACTGTTGAAAGTATCAAAATGAAAATAAAAGAGTATTAAAAAATAGTTTTTAAACTTTTAATAATACAGTTTGTTATTAAACATTCTATAGTAAAATAAAAATCATCTGGGCAATTTCTCTAAACTTAGATTCTCAAGTTTGTCCACCAATACAAGCAATAAAAAATACTCCAGCCCTGGCTAGTGTGGCTCAGTTGGCTGAGTGTCATCCCACAAGGAGAAAGGTTGTGGGTTCTATTCCCAGTCGGGGCACATGCCTGGGTTGTGAGTTTGTCCTGGTCAGAGCATGTATGAGAGGTAAACCATTGATGTTCCTCTCTCATATCAATGTTTCTCTCCCTCTCTTTCTCTTTCCCTCTCTCTAAAATAATAATAGAAAAATACTCCAAGGAGTCCACACCACAGGTATACTTGAAATGCAGATTTGCATGCACTCATACAAGAGCATACCAGTATTATACTCTACACCTCATAGCATACCTAGGAAAACTTTTCTTGAAGATTTGTAAAGGAAAAAAAAAACACTATTCCTGGTAGAAGGCAAGTCTTTGTGGCCAAGAAATTCCCAATGAGGAGTGGTTTTCCAGACATTCATGGGCACAGGGATGCTCTGGAAAACCAGAGTTTGAGAGATCTTTAGTAGCCAGAAGTGCCAGCCCTCTACCCTCATCTTTGCTGTTTAAGTCCCATCTCTGACTCAGAGAGTTGATCTTACAGTTAACTGCTTATATTTCAAGGACCCAGGGGTTGATGCTTAGATGGCATACAAAATGAAGGCATTAAAATCTGTTAATAGGACATATCCATGTGAACACATTCAGTTAGGAAAAGTTTCTCATATTTAGTATAATAGAGGCAAATAATTTGTCATTTATATTTATAATATACTTTTTTATATTTATTATATATTATATAAATATATTTACTACATAATCATTTATATTTAACACTGAAATGCAATAATTTCTATTATTTAAAGCATTTAATTAATATTTTTAATTAAATAGATAAAATAATTTTATTGTGTTGTTTTGAATAGAATTCTCTTTTTTAAAAATATTTTATTTATTTTTAGAGGCAAGAGGAAAGAGGAAGAGCAGGAGAGAAACAGCAGTTGGTTCCCTCTTGCACACCCCCAATCAGGGACCTGGTACACAACCCCAGCGTGGGCCCTAACCAGCAACAGAACCAGTGACCCTCTGGCTTGCAGGCTCGTGCTCAATTCACTCCGGCCAGAGCTGATAATAGAATTTTCTTAATATACAGTGTCAATAAGTGGTGAGCACTGTCTTTGCTAGTTGTTTTAAGTGTTCAAGGGACAGACTGGCTTACTGCAAGACTGCATCCGACTTTTAGTTGAGGATGGTGGGCACATACATGTTTTCCTCCTCTCATTTTCTAGAACTCCCTGAAATGTCAGCAACAATTTACATGGGAATATATCTGAGACATAAACAACCAGGGTGGGAGGAGTGTATAAATAGACAAGGGATTTTGACAAATTCTGGAAGTCAAAAAATAGATGCAAATATATTAACAGGTAAAAGTAGAAGGACCATGAAAAGGCTGTGGCAGAGTAGAGAGCCACTCTGGTTTGCAGAGTCTCAGCAAGGCGTCACACTCAGAGTTGCCAGGTAAGGGAGGCAGCATTCAGGGTACTTAATTAAAGAAACTATAAAGAATGGGCCGCCTGCATACTGTTGCCAGTGCCCATACCCAAAATATGGAACCATTTGTCCCGAGTATAAAAACGGAGCATTGCTATGGAAAGAAACCGAAAGACCTATCTGGGCAGGACTTCAACCACGTATGGGATGTTGGCCACCCAGGAACAGTCCTCTTATTCAGGGTTGGGGGTTGTAAATCTGACCTCTTGCTGCCTAGCTGCATACCCTACCTAAAGTGAAGCCTACCAACTTAATGGTCCTTTTCAGAGTATAAAAGGGAAAGACCTGTGGAGAAACCAACCACAAACCAACCCATGCCAGTTTTCTACAGTAATCCAACCAGACCTTTTCTTAAATATGAATGGACAAACCAAGGCTCACCGGATATTTTGGGAAAATTAATAGAGGGATAGAAATAGTCAAAGACATAACAGAAGAAAACTCACCAGTTAAAGAATATATTTTTATATTGAGAAGATTCTCCTAAGGCCAAGCAATTAATAATAGAAAATAAACCACAAAAAGGCACATCACTGAAATTTCAGAATATCAAGAGGAGATATTTGAAGATTTGAGAGAGGAAATAAAAGATTATCATTCATTCTACTGAAAGAATGATAATTATTCAGAATGGCCATTATTAACAAATCAACAAACAAAAAGTGCTGGTGAGGTTGTTGAGAAAAGCGAACCCTAGTGCACTGTTGGAGGGAATGCAGACTGGTGCAGTCACTGTGGGAAACAGTATGGAGTTTCCTCAAAAAATTAAAAATAGATCTGCCTTTTGACCCAGTGATTCCATTGCTGGGATTGTACCCTAAGAATCCTGAAACACCAATTCAAAAGAATCTATGCACCCCAATGTTCATAGCAATGTTATGTACAATAGCCAAGTGCTGGAAACAGCCTTAGGTGCCCATCAGTAAATGAATGGATCAAAAAACTGTGGTGTGTATACACAACGGAATACTATGCAGTGGAAAGGAATGTCTACCCTTTGCGGCAGCATGGATGGAATTGGAGTGTATTATGCTGAGTGAAATAAGCCAAGCAGTAAAAGACAAATATCGTATGATCTCTTCTATAAGTGGAACCTAATCACAAAAACAAACAAACGAGCAAAAATAACCAGAGACATGGAAATAAAGAACTGACAGTGACCAGAGGGGCAGGGGGAAGGGGACAGTGAGGGAAAGAAGGGGAACATGTACAAAGGACCTATGGACAAGGACAATGGGGTGGGGATTGTGTTTGGAAGCAGGGGATGGATGGGGCAGGGAAGAGCAACATGGGGAAAAATGGGGACAAATGTAACTGAACAATAAAAAAAAAATCAAAAAAACAAAAAAGAGAGAATGAGAATTAGGTTGGCATCATGGTTCTCATCTGTGAAACTCCATCCTGGAATGACTGTTACCACTGCGTACAGAGCAAGTGCTTGTCCAAATATTGCAATCATCTGTCCTCTGGATAAAATCAAACAAGAAAACGAACCTCAAAAACACTTAGTGTTTAAGCAGACAAATGGCTATCATTCAGGACACAGTCTCCTAAAGTTTACAGGCAATCTATAACTGATATGTAACAACATAGTCACCTAGCAATTCCCAGTAATAACTTCATTGCAGAGTTTGGTTGGTCTGTACTGTTCTCTATAGTCAACCTAACCTATAGAATTTAATATCCAGGAGTATTTTTCATCAAGGTTATTTGAGAAAAAGTATTATCTGACAAAGATACAATATTAAAATTGTTCAATGCAGAGGATATTTTTAAAGTAAACTTTTACTGAAATACAACATATATATATATATCTATATATATATAGATATATAGATATATATATAGAAAAGAGCACAAACCAGAAGCATTCAGCATGATGAATTTTCCTGGTGAAGATTATAACTGGTACCCAAATCAAGAAAATTATCAATACACAAATGTTCCCTTTGTCTCTACCTATTCCCCTCCCCAAAGGGTAATTATATTTTGACATCTAAGATCATAGATTAGATCAGCACAGACTATATTTAAATAAAAGAAACTATCTTTCCATCTTTGTATTCAGATGCCAACCGGGCTCTCTTCTTGACCTGCCCTACATTGGACCATCTCAGGATCCCTTACAGGACCCCACTGCCTTTTCAGAAAGACCAGCTTCAACGACAGTGGTAAATTTCACCATCTGAAGAAAGTAAAATTTGTGAGGTTACAGTATTCTATGAAATACCAACCTGAAGAGATAGTCCATGTAAAAGGGACTCTACATAGAAATAACTAACCAACTTGGAAAATACTGTTTATAATACTCCCCTCTTGAAGATGCCCAATTCACTTGAGTATATTAAAGGTGCTGGGAAACCCCATAATAAAGAAGCCAGTTTAGCCATGTTTACTAAGTTTTCACAAAGTTTAGTGGATAACTTTTGTCTGTCTTCTTTTCAACACAACACATAATTGGTAGGCCAAGGAACTAGTGTTTAATAAAACAAACTTCGGGGCAAATCTCTGAAAGCACTTTGCACAAGTTCCATTTCCAACCCCAGCCTTGCATAGTATCTGCTTTATGTTCCCACTGGGATTGACACCCCAAAGGAATACAGAATGCTTTGGATGGTACGCTATAGCCTCTTGTTCTGCAGAATGTGGCTTTAGGCCCCAGACACTGAGCATCTTAGAAGAGGAAAGTGAAGGAAAATGTAGAAGAGAAAATACTTCTCCTAAAAGTGGAGTCTGTTCCAGGTAACAAAATATTGGAGGTCATCTGTATTCGGCCGAGAACCCTGATAGATTCTGGAAAGGTCAAGATAGGCCTTGAACTGAGTTTGGCAGTAAGAGACTGGAGATACTAAATTGCTCTGTATTTAGAAGAATTTAGAGTGTACCAGATAACCTTTAAGGCTGGAGGAGCAGAACAGAAGAAAGGGTCGGGGGAGAAGGGAAGGCAATCTAATAAGATGGCAAGAAGCTAAGATAGCCATTGTCAGGAGGCACAGCCAGTGTGAACTCACTGATAGTTGGTGAGTCCAATGAAATTATTTACATATATATTCTAGTTGTTTACCATATTTTAATCTACACCATGATGGAGATTAAAGAACAGATTTAAGACCTAGTGTTTTGTAAAGCTAGGTATAAAAGAATCAGTTAGATCCAGGTAACCATGAAATCAAGAATTACCCCATCACTTCCTGCCACCTCTTCTCCCACCAAGAATTTGTAGAAACCATCTCTGAGAACAATGGTATTCAATAAATACCTATCAAATGAGTGAGTTAATTCACTGGCATTTTAGGGGTTGAACAAGTCTTAAGTAGATTTTAAGAAGCAGATAATATTAGCTGACATCTGGAAAGTTTTCACCCCTTCCTAAGGATAAAAAGTTCCTTTTACAAAAGCTTTTCCATTGTCTCCCAGAAAATAGTGAAAGTGATTAAAACACATTTACAAATCACTCACTAAAGGAATTAGAACTAATTCGAATCTATATATTTACTTAGTGGTTAAGTCTGAATTTATGAGAAAGATGTAATTCCAAACTGAAGCAAATTATTTAAGTATTAGAGCTGAAGATTTGGAGTATTAGAGCTGAAGAGATTTTTAGTCTGGTGTATTTTTCAAGTGCAAATTTACATAGTCTCTTCAACAAATGTGCTTGGATAAGTGGATATCCACATGCAAAAAAAAAAAAGTTTGACTCTTACATGATATATAAAAAAGATATATAAAATAACTCAAAATGAGTTAAAGACTTAAATATAAGAGGTAAAACTACAAAACTCTTAGAAGACAGCACAGAGGTACATCTTCATGACCTTGGATATGGCAATGGTTTCTTAGCTATGACACCAAAAAAGCACCCACACAAAAAGAAAAGTCAGATAAATTGGATTTTATCAAAATTAAAACTTTTATGCTTCAAAGAACACTATAAAGAGTGAAAAGACAATCCACAGAATTGGAGAAAATATTTGCAAATCATGTATCTGAAAAGGGTCTAATAGCTAGAATATAAAAAGAACCCCCTCAACTCAACAACAAAAAGACAAACCAATTAAACAATAGTCAAAAGACATGAATAGGCATTTCGCCAAAGAAGATATACAAATGATTAACCAGCACATGAAAAGAATGCTCAGCATGATTTGTCATTACGGAAATACAAATCAAAACCACAATGATGTATCACTCGCACCCACCTGAATAATTAGAATAGACTTTCATGTGACTCCGATAAGACAACTACGAATAGGAAATGATATAGCATTACACTACTCTGAAATCATACACTTATTCTAGACCAGTGGCACTTTTGACATTTAGGGCAGAATAATTCTTTATTGTGGGAGGATGTCCTGTGCACCGTAGGATGCCTAACAGCGCTCCTCTACCCACTAGACAAGAGTAGCATTCTTCAATCATGACAATTAAAAATGTCTCCAGACATTTTGTCACCTGGGGCAAAACAGCTCTCAGTTGAGGTCCAATGCTCTAGATGAAAATACCGAACATCTTATCTAACATTAAAACATAAAGTGACGTACCTAGGGTTATGGGTTGTGTTCGGAAATAGGAGAGACGACAAAACAACCTGACCCTATCTTGGATTACAATGGGTCAACCTTCTAAATGCTAATATCCTTGGAAAAGAGCTGTGTGAAAACTCAAGCAGAGAGAACTGAAATTCTCAAAAGTATATCCTTAGGACCAGAACAATGGCCACACAAACTAAGGCGAACTGGAGTAAAGCAACAAGCACCTAGTGATAAACATAAAGTTATATGTTTATGTTTATATAAAGTTAGGTTTATCACTAGTGTTCTGCTTATTTAACTTCCTTTTGGATTAATGATGGTCAAACACAGGTGAAGAAATAGTCCCTGCTCTCTGCATGCTAGATGCCTATCGTATCTACCTTTGGGACAAAGGCAGCTAGCTATTCAGAAAATGACAGAACATAAAGAAAAGAACTGCCTACCTGAGAGTCCCATTCTCTCCTTTGTCCAGGCTGGTGAATCGGCTGTAGAGGCGGGTGATCTGACTGTGGGAAACTGAAGAATACAAAATTAGTCCCAGATGGAGAAGTCACCCTCCACTCAAACTGACCCCTGTGGCCCTTTGGAAGCCAGCTGTTTTTCTGGACTGAGCCCACCACGAATTAAATGCCTCCCAGTGAGCAAAATGGGGAAATGACTCAACTAACTCATCCCTAGAGTGTCAAAGGAAAAACCTTAAAAGCTAAAGAATGAAAGGAATTAGAAAATAAACTAAATCAAGATCAAAATTAACTCTCAGGAATGAAGTCAAGGCTTAATTAAGACTAGGTGTTACAGTAAATGTCAGGTAGTAAAGATTTAACAACACAAAGCCAATTTTAGTTTAAAAGGAAATTGGGAAACTTTTACCTTTCAGTCCCCTCACTTAGAGACTATGAAAATGCGTGCTTTGATTAAAAACATACTTATTAATCAGTCTGAGGTTTCAGGCAGGCAGGCTCCCTGGGTAGGGAACTTGTACTGAATTTAAGACTGGGGCACTCAGATTCTATTTTTAAAATCTGGTTTACTCCTGCACTAAGCATTAGTGGCTTTATCTTTTCCCTCAGTACTGATCTTTCCCTCAGTAAAAGATCACCACAGCCTTGGATCAGCCTCTTTTCTGTGATGGCATGAGCTCCACTAAGTTCCCAGTAAAGGAATGGGTTCCAAGAAAGTAAATTAGGCAATTTGTAAAATTGTCATGTTATCATCATATGACATCTACAAAGAACCTATTTTGCTCCTTATTTTGGATTAACTCAGGCACGGGCTGACAATTAAAATGAGGTAATAAATGCACAATAAAACTTTGAAAAATGTAAAAAGGAATTTCTGGGAAATAGTTTAGTCTCCTGGCAGACTGGAGGTAGGAGGGGGGGGAAGGTATCAAAGGAGAAAAGACAAAGAGGGTGTGGCAAGTGGGGACTTTGTCCCAGGTTGTACCTTCAGGGGCTTAAAGGGGTGGCTGAATGAGTTCTGATAATTGTCCCTCTCTCCCCTGCTCCTGAAACAAAAATTTACTTGCAGTTTTAGGAACAATGGGACAAAGTAAACAGGGGCACAGCAGGAGAATCAGGAAATGAGTGGCCCAAAGCTAGGCTGAGAGAACACACTGGGTACAGCTGTGACTGCTTCGGCATCAGAGAGCAGGAAGCGGAGGAGGCCGAATCATGCCCAGCCGGCACAAAGCCAGCCAGGGTCCAGGCACTTCGGGTGCAGGCACGGAGGAAGCATCGTGGACCTTTCTGCCTGCCAGGCAGGTGTAGAGTACACTCCTGTGCGGGTCAGGTTGACAGAATGATTCCATTTGCAGTGCCAAGGCTTACCCGTGAGGGGTGAGTGAACAGGCCTGCGGAGTGAACTGAGCGAGTACATGAGAAGGAAGGGCTTGCCAAGACGGCAAGTGGCAAATACTCCGCGTTTGTTATTACCATCGTGAGGTAAGGATTTACATCATAAGCCTGAAGGTATAGCTTTACTACTGCACTAATTAATCTCCACCTTTCTCCTGACTCTGCCAGCCACAGCCCGTTTTCTTCAGGAACCTGATGAATTTACCCTAGCATCGGCCTCGGGCCTCAAAGCCTTCTCTAACACTCAAGTTCCTTTTAGTTTAACAACATTAATTAGTTAGCGAATTACTAACTTGCCCAAAATATTTTTTGAAAAAGCAAAATTTGCTCACAATCTCAACAGCACTGTTTTCATTTCTTCATATCCCATCTAATATCCGTCACTTGTCTACAAAGGTATGATAGCTTACTTCTCATTTATTAATTCATAATTTTTCTATATTGCTTTGCAGTCCTTTTTAATAACTGCATAATATTTAGTCCACTGGATTGGTTTTTTAGTAGAGTGGTATATATTTCAGATTGCTTTTAACAAGGAAATCATTCAAACTGAAAAGTCTCTGTAGCAACTGAGTTCCCCAGCCTCTCTTGCCAGAGGCAAACACTATTACCAGCTTCTTCGCGAATTTTTCTAGAAATTCCACATGCATATAAATAATCACGTATAGTGATTTATACAATTTTAAAATTGGAAGGAATGTTGTCATCTAGTCCAACCTCTTCAACTTATAAATGAACCATCAGCTTACCTTTCTAATCTAGATCACTAGCTGAAAGAACTGGGCGCTTAAACCTCTTACAGTATGATTTTTAAAATTCCCTTAGTAAGTACTGGTATGGCATTTACACCCCAAATTTCAGAATAAAAGACTAGTTTACGGCTGTTTGAGTTCATAATTTTACCAATGTTAAAAATAAATATGTAAATAAGTAGCCAAACAACCATAAAACTGCTGTCTTTCAGGACAAACTGGGCTATACGTCAACTTTTAACACAACTCAATATGGTTACATCTCAATCTATTTCCTAAATTTCACAACCAATGTTATAATGATAGTTAAAAAGAGCTTTGTTAACACAAGGAGGATGGGGCAAAGGGAGGAAGAAAAGAAAAAGAAGATGGAGGAGGAGGAATAAGAAGAAAACCAAGGTGGGGAGAGGAAGGAAGGAAGGAAGGGAGGGAAGAGGGAAGAGGAGGAAGGGAGGAAAGGGGGAAGGGAGGGAGGAAGGGAAAGTTTTAAAGCTTTAATTTAGGTGCTAAATCCACTGTGACCAAGAATATAAAGCAATCTTCAAGGCACAGGGTTCAGAGCAACTTCAAGAAGCAGAAAGGTATTGGAACTGCCACAAATGAAGGCAAGACAAGTTGCCAGTAAACCATTTTCACCAGAAGGTACTAGGCTAGCCGGCAGGATAGGCAGCACAAACCTCCACAAGTCTTGTAACTCAAAGAAAGTCTCGGAGTTGACAATTACTCTCAGAAGGCTGTGCACATGGACATGTCTTGAATAAAGCTGTATTTTTCTCCACTAATGGGCAAATTATTTTATATTGTTGAAAGATTACTTAGAAGGCCCTGCTAACTTTCAAAACTCTCTGACCTTGTTGCTTTGAGCTCAGAGGAAGAAGCACTTCAGACAAGTGCCAAACACTAAGAAGGAATGGCAGAGGGAAAAATAAAAATGAAAAGGGAGGAAGAAAAACAGGTATTTTGCCCTTGCCCTTGCCCTTACCCCAAATCTTAATGCAGGAGAACAGACTGATAACCTAGGGAAAGCATACAACTGCAACCAAAGGTACCTTTAGATAAAAGATTGATGTATTAAACTCTGCACTCTTAACCATTTCCCCTGAACACTCCACACCCCAGCATTTCCCCTGACAAGAGAACTCCAAGAGCTGATCTACTCTGTTAGGGAACCTAAAAAATAAAAGAAACTTAAAAGACATTACAAAAACAAAAAAACCCCAAAGACCCAAACAACCTTTTTACAATTGGGGAAATTTGAATATAGACTGAATGGTGGATAGTATAATAGAATTATTGTCAACTTTCTCAGGTCCGATAGTAGGACTGTGGCAATGTAAGGAAAATCCCTATTCATGCAGAAGTATTTAGGGATGAAGAGTTCTGATATCTGACTTTCAACTAGATCATTAAAAACTATGTATAACTAGATAAAGTAAATATAGCATAATGTTAACAACTATTTTAACTTTTTTTTGTATTTGGAAATTTTCATTATATGTTGGTGGGGAGTACAGAGATGTACAATTCACTTAACCCCAAACCAGCTACAAGTGTTAAGTTATATTATGTGCATTTCTATTTCAACAGACGGATGTATATATTCTGATATTTATTCAGGCATTGTATTAATATGTTTCACTTCTTATTTACACAATTTGTCTTAAGTGATTTTGGAACTTAATTTTTTTCCTTACTTGAATCTAACTGGTTTTTCTTTTTTTCACTTTATTTTTCATTTACAGTTGACATTCAATATTATTTTGTATGAGTTTCATTAGTTGTATTTGTATAGCACAGTGGTGAGACAATCATATACTTTACAAAGTGTTCCCCCTGATATTTCAAGTACCCACCTGGCACTGTACAGAGTTATTATGATATTATTGACTATATTCCCTATGCTGTACTTTATATCCCTATGATTATTTCATGGTTAGAGCCAATTTGCAGTTCTTAATTCCTTCACTTCACCCAGCCTCCCAAAATGCGCTCCTCTGGAAGCCACCAGTCTATTCTCTGTATCTATGAGTCTGTTTCTATTTTGTTTATTTTGCTCTTTAGGTTCCACATATAAGGGAAACCATATGGTATTTGCCTTTCTCTGTCTTATTTCACTTAGCAAAATACCCTCTAGGATTATACATGCTGTTGCAAATGTTAAGATTTCATTCTTTTTTATGACTAAGCAATACTCCATTTTGTGTGTGTTGTGTGTGTGTGTGTGTTTGTGTGTGTGTATCACATTTTTTTTATCCATTTATCTATTCATGGGCACTTGGGTTGCTTCCATATCTTGGCTATTGTAAATAACGCTGCAATGAAAATAGAAGTGCATATATTCTAAATGGCTATTTTTTAAAAAAGTGGTTTTTAAATTATTGAGTTTAGAGTGAGAGAGAAGAAGGGATAAAGGAAGGGAGAGAGAGAGAGACACTGATTTGTTGTTCCACCTATTTATGCATTCACTGGTTGATTCTTGTATGGGAAATGACTCAACTAACTCAGTATCAAAGGCGGAAATTTAAAAGCTAAAGAATGAAAGTAATTAGAAAATAAACTAAATCAAGAACAATCAAAATTAACCCTCAAGAATGAAGTCTAGGCTTAATTAAGACTAGGTGTTATCAGTAATTCTTACCTAAAATTACTTCCCTAGAATCACTTAAATTTCAAATGCTGGCTAAACTAGGGATAAATTAATTCTAATCAATTTAGACAGGAAAAATTGTTTAAATTTTTCATTGATTGTAATTTAAAGTCAGTTTGCCTCAATTATGCTACGTTTTCTTACAGGCAAAGGGAAGAGTGAAATGTC
Organism: Pteronotus mesoamericanus; assembly: GCF_021234165.1. Taxonomy (NCBI): domain Eukaryota; kingdom Metazoa; phylum Chordata; class Mammalia; order Chiroptera; family Mormoopidae; genus Pteronotus; species Pteronotus mesoamericanus. Next base: position 23,389,034 of record NW_026555065.1, read on the forward strand.
TTATACTTGTGCTTAATTTGAAGTGTTTCTGACTGATAGTTACCCAAACTAAGAAGCAGATGAAAATGGACAAATTCCACCTCTCTACCCCATCTTCAGGTATCTGTTGTTTTTATTCTTCTAAACCTTTTATATCATGCTAAAATTACTGCTTTAAAAATCAACCCTGCAATAATATTCTAATAACTATGTATGGTGTCAGGTGGATACTAGACATATTGGGGTGATTACTTCATAAATTATATAAATTACTATTTATATAATATATGTAACTAATATATGTCAACTGTAATTGAAAACTTTTGAAATTATTTTAAAAAATAAAATAAAATAAACTCTGTTGATGGACACTAACTGCATAAACTGATAGCTCAACTCCCAGGGAGGAGGAATAACCATGCAGCAGTCTGGGGGATAAAGCTCTTGGAAGTCATGAGAAATGCCTTAAGTTAATTTATCCAAATGTAATCTGTTCACACATGAATCATGGCCCAATTCCTATCCTCCACAAAGCCAGCCCACGTGGCTTCCTTGAGTTCTGCACAATTTCAGTAATCTTGTGTCCTGATGCTAATCCTAATTCTTGTGGGCTTATCTCCACCACCAAGTTGTGGGTGTCTTTTGTCACCAATTGCTGGGAATACCTAGCACAGTACTGAACACAGACTTTGCAGAAATTCAGTAAGTATTTGCTTCATTAGTCTTTCTGACTCAGTACATACATTTGCACTGGTTGTGTTAAGACTCTCCCTCAGGCTTGGTTCACTTTTTGGTAACAAGGAAAACAGCTCTTCCAGGAGGATTTGGTCCTGCGTTTCCAGAAGTCATACTGTAAAATAACCTAGAGTCCTGTAGCACCCAGGCCCTTTTCCTTTGGTCGAATGTAAATAAATCAGAATGGGATTACCATTTCCTTTGAGGCAAAAAACAGCTTTTTCCATCCTCACTAAGCTTTACACTTCCTCATTAATGTGACTTTTTATTTTAAGCACAAGCGCTTTAACTCCGGTGTCACCTAGGACCTAACATAGTTCTTATATTTCCAAGAGCAGCTAGGGATCGTGGCCACAAAATGTAATAAAATGCTTGACCAGAAAGTCAAGTAGCCAAACAAATACTGCACATTATAAACAGCTAATTACTTCCTGTCATTCATCCAAAATCATGAAAAGGATAGCAATGGTATATGCTGAGCCCATCATTGTTAGTTTTTATGGAGAAGCGTTAACGGCCATGTGGTAGGGGATGATGAAAGAAGTAAAACACTCCGACAAGGACTGGGGCTAAATAACAGCCCTTCCAACTTGAAGGTTCTAGAAAGTTTAATTTGTCAGAAAGCACTGGACAGCATTTAATTCATCTCAGGCCACACTGCCTGCGTAATTCTGTAGTTTCTCAGTATACCCCAATATTACCTGCATCTAAGCCACTGAGTTACTTACTGGTCACTTCACTATCAAAGACAGATATGGTGAAGAGAGAAATCTCAGGTACTTACATAACTCGTGTAAAATACAAGAGTCATAATGGATTATGGAGAATAGAAAATACCATATGCATTATCAAGGACTATACCAATGTATGTGATGTTGTTTTACGGAGCTTTGAATTCCCAAAGCCCTATTGCCCCTTTGTTCAGGTTAATGAAAAAGACATTGGACTATAAAAAATCAGCTCCTAGTATAAATTCACACAGATTTTTGGAGCACCTCCAGTTTCCATGGTGACTGCATAAAGTACAGCAGCACAGTAGAAATCAATATATCTGAAATCGGGACAGTAAGCATCTTCAGAGTAAGTAAAAACCGGTGGCCACTGTATCCATGCTTTTTCTCCACAAGTTCAGAAGGAGTCATACTCTCAGATCCCTGATTTTTTCAAGGTCTCCTGTCACTGGGTCCCATCTTTCAAAGTCTTACTATACGATCTGACTTTCTGTGGGTTTCTTTTATTCCCCCCTCCCAGTTGTGGCAAGAATATGTTTGTGGTTTCCCACAGATGTCAGTGGTTTTAAATCCTTGCCCAGAAAGGGATTTTGTCTTCTACAGGATCAATCTGGAATTCCTGAATTTCAGGTTGGTGAGAAGATACAGGAGGTCCTTTCCTTAGCTGGGAGAGGAGAAATGAGCGGTGTTTGTGCTCTGCAAGTAATCGCGACTCCTGCCTTTGAGGCAAAGGACAGCCACCGCAAGAGCCCGAACCCCGCTCCGGGTAGATGTAGCTGGAAGAACAGGTTCTCCAGCTCTCGGCCCCGAAGCTCCAGCGCTAGAGGCTGATTAGGACCTCCTCAACCTCCAGGTACCCCAACTCCAGACCTCAGCGGTAGCAGCCCTCATCCTGATGCCAGCCGGAGGCGCCCAGTCGCGTTCCCACCCCCTACGCGAACTCACAGCCAGTCTCCTTCTTGATCTCTTCAAGCTCTTCGTCCCGCAGTAACGTGGAGGCCCGAGACCCCATCACCGAGCTGGGAGAGCTCCTTTCGGGAGCTGGCGCGCCAGAAGGGAGGGCGGTAGCTGGAGGGAAGGAGGAGAAAGAGGAAAGGCCAGGGGTTAAGAAGGGAGAGGGCAGCGTATCCACCACGGCCTGGGGAGGGTACCCAAGGGTGTTGCAAGTACGGGGGCGGCCTCGAGGGTGGCCAATCAGGATCGAGGCTGAGCCCGGCGCAGGAGACGACGTCGGCTCTCCTAGCTCCGGCCCCAGAATGAATCACCCGGGCACGGAGCCGGGTCGCGCTAGAGATAGACCCCGCCCCCGGAATTGTGATGCAACAGGGCAATGCCACTCTGGCTCTCGCAAACGCAATTAAAGGGGCAATGTCATTGACTCACTTTATAACACACCAACCCTGCGACAGGCAGCCCGTAGCCAAGCAGTTTCTCACAGAACTCTATCACAGAAATCCCACCCTACGGGTAGCAGTTGGCGCAGAAAAACAATAAAAATAGATAAAACGTTGCTTGGGGGAGCTTTAGGGTGTGTCTCCTGGGAAGTGCATGCTGGGAGTCGCACTTGCTCATTTTTTCCGAGCGGCCCTGTCTCCTCCTGGCCGCTGGGGGCGCTGGGGAATCAGCCTCCGGGCCACGCGCTGATTTGGCTCTTCAGGAAACAGCTGGACATCTCGGTGGGCCTCCTCCAGGCGCCGTTGAGCTGAACGGATTCCCTGTGCTCCATACGTTTTACCGGTCCCTAAAAAACCGCCATCGCGGGCTTGGAACTCTCCCAGAGTTCTCCGTTAACAGCAGCTCCGTTTTAAAGTTCAAGACTAAAGCTGGAGGAATTCACCATTTGGCGAAAATTGGAACAGGACTTCCCAAATTTACCTCGGATAAAAACCCCTAACGGCAGTGAAGAGTGAATTCCTAGCGTATGGCTCGCCTTTTATTTGTAGTTTCTTCTTATTTTGCCTTAAAAATGAGTAATTTTGCACTTTATTCTTATGACATACTTTTAGTGTTGTTTTGAAAACAACACTACTCGTTTAATTAGTATACCCTCTGAGGTGAACTACAAGTAGTTCTTTTCCTGTGTCTTCAATGCCTTTTGAGACCCGCGTCACACACACCTCAAGTGTTTTGTTTTTCTTTTTTAAAGTTGTAAACATTGATTTTGAGAGAGAGGCGCCCACACACACACATCAATTGCCTGTTCCACTTATTTATGCATTCATTGGTTGATTATTGTATGTGCCCTGACCCCCTGGGATCAAGCCTGCAACCTTCCCCACCTTGGCGTAACTGAGCTAGTGGGCCAGGGCTTGAGTGTTGTTTTGTGGACACACATGTGACACACGGAATCAAATTTTCATCGCTATCACTTAATACCTATGCACTAGGAGACCCTTAGCAAGCTGCCCAATTTAACTTGGGTTATTAGTTTCAACCTTCACTGAAGGCTTCGATGGCTTAGCATGAGACCTAGGTTCTGGACTCACTGAGTCTTCTTCATTACTGATTTGCTCTTGCTGGACCTAGTGATGTCTACCTTCATATAGTGTGACGTTTTCGATATGCTCTTCTAGAAGCTGCCGGAGTTTCATTTTAATCTTGCGAGTATGGTTATGGTAAAAAAAATCTTGGTATCAGCCACATGAATGTCCCTTTTCTGAGCCTGTCTTGAAACCCATCTCTAGATTCTAACCTGAGTTCTTCCTAATCTTGAATCTTTCCGTTTGCAGATGTCGTCAGTCAAGGCTTTCTTTGCTTTGTGTTAATGTTTTCTTTTTCTTCTTCTGACTTTAACATTTCTTAAGTATCCTTACTTTCCAAGCATTTCACAAAGTTTTATTCCTTATCTTTTAAAAATATAGATTAATTTTTTGTCTTTATTAAGGATGGATTTTCCAGTTTTGTGTCCTTTTGTTTCTGTGAAAATTACCCTTTTGCCTACTGGATTGACTTAAAAAAAAGAAGAATGATTTTTCTCAGACCCTTTGGTGACTTAATGTTCTCTGGATGTTTGACACTTGGTCGGTCTTGTCCTAGACTACACATAACCTCCACTAGGTTCAGGTTCCATTACCTTCTGAATGTGTGACTTTGGGCAGGTGTCTTAAAATATTTAAGCCTCAGTTTCTGCATGTGTAAATTAGGTAATGGTGGTTGTAGGCCACAAATAACATTTGTAAAAGCACTCCACCCAGGGGTGTCCAACCTGTGGCCCGTAGGTTGCGTGTGGCCCAGGATGGCTAGCAATGCAGCCCAACACAAAATCATAAATTTACTTAAAACATTATGAGATGTTTTTGTGATTACATGTTGCAGTGTATTTAATGTATGGCCCAAGACAACTCTTCTTCTTCCAGTGTGGCCCAGAGATGCCAAAAGTTTGGACACCCCTGCTAGACCTTAAAATATAAAAATATAGTTTATTTATATAGCTTAAATTACTGTGTGTCTTCTCACCTTCTTCCTAGTTCATTATGCCTTAATTATTCCATCAGTGTTTTGTTAAAGTAAATTGTAAATTCAGTGGTTGACTATTCCTAATTTGGCAAAGGCAAGCAGCTTTTAAATTTAAACAACCATAGAGGAAAATTTATCTGGGGTTCTAAATACAAGAACATCTGAATAACAGGATTCTAAAAGATATCAAAAAGGATTCATCTTTTAATTTACAGTATTAAACTAAAAAATGAATGTTTACTATGAATGATACTTATGTCTACAAGATAAAGTTTTTCTTTGTACAATTATGCATTATCATTCTTTGTAATAAGCATGCATCGTTTTCACAAAAACAGTTGAATTTTACAAAAGTAGTGTATGGCATGTGGCAGTTTAATATGTCAGGCTGCACATGACTGGTGGTGATAATATGGCAGCCCAGTGCCTGAGCTGTGGCCAGGGTGGGATGGAATGGCCCTTGCAGTGACATGGTTGCTGGAGTGGTAATGGATGAATTGTGATAGTTCTGAGTCACTTATTATTTGGTTGGTAAAAATGTCAAACTCTGGAAATGTACTAATCTTCAAGAGGCTAGATCCAGGGGAGGGTAGGTCACAGACTTTTCAGGGTAAACAGTTTATTACAGAATGTGTCACAAATGTTTGTTAGTATCAATTTTTGTTCACTTGTTTTTTTTGTTTTTTTGGATTGGTATTAAAAAGATATAAGTGTGTGCCATTAAAAAGCCTCTAAATGTTGTGCTTTCATTTATCAAAGGAAGGAAAGGTGGTATTACCACATTTTATAGACAAAGAAGCCAACCAAGCCTACCTTGCTCTAAGTCCTGTGGTTTTCAGTTTCCCGTGTAAATATTAGAGTTCGTGTAAAAGCGATCTTTTTCTCATTTTCATTCTAAAAAATGAACAAAACTGAATTACTCTCATAGTTTTAATTTTCTTGTCCCTTCCAGGAATGGGGAAAGGGAGGGAGGGAAAGCCCATCTGTCCAAAATATTTTAAAAACTCATAGATCTCTTTTATTTTCAAGTGCTTAGAAGATTACTTGAAGATTGCTTTTGGAATCAAAAAACATGGATCTCAGCAGTGACTACCATTTCCTCAATCAGATTTTGTGGAGAAGGGTGAAACTCACATTGGTCTGTGGCATCTTTGAGGGAGTGCTCCAGCATGTGGACCCTAACAAGATTGTTGTCCTGAAGAAAGGTCTCTTGTTATTTCTCATACTCTTCTGCCATTTAAGAGGTTAATAACTGAGTTTGGTGATGACTCTGGGCTCCACCGGGATCATTAGTAGGCCTTATTCCTATTTTAGGCAAGGGGTAAGTGGAAGATTAGAATGCTGGTTTCCCTAACAGAGCAGCCTAGCTGCATATGATACTTTGTCCCCATTTCTATACTTTTATTGACATGATAATGGACAGTTTCAACATAGAGAGTTTTTTAACTGGGTAGTTCTTTTCATTTTTCTCCATATACATCTTGAAATTATAAATAACCTTTCCATTAGATAAAATTACTTTTGGCTTCAACAGACAAATTCACAAAGACACTTATTTTTCTCGTGCAAGAAGAAATCCATAGGTAGATAGGCTGCTTAGGAATAGTGTAGATGTCAGGAGGGACCCAGTGTCTTGTGCTCCTGCTCTGCCATCTCAGTGATTATCTGTTGGGTTGGCCAAAAAGTGTTTAGTGTTTTCCATTAAAAAAAGATTCATTTTTCATTTTCACCAATAACTTTCTTGATTTGGATATTTTGAGTATGTCAGCTATCTCCTACTATGTGTCTCTAGTGGGTAGAGGCCTGGGGTGCTGCTAAACATCTTCCAGTGCATAAGACAGCTCCACAGCAGTGAATTATTTGGCCAAAATGTCCGCCAGGAAACTTCGCATACCACTTTTGACACATTTGATCAGTCACAGCACCTTCTCCATACACTGCACAATTATTTTATTGAATTTCAGTTGCATTTTTACCTTTCTTGAAATAAAGCATATTATGCCAAAAGTTTTGCATATCTTCTTCCATCTTCAATATTTAAATTGCTGCACAAAAATCTACCAATCTTGGTAAGTTTTTTTAAAAAAGATTTTATTTATTTTTAGAGAAGAGAAAGGAGGGAGAAAGAGAGGGAGAGAAACATCAATGTGTGATTGCATCTTGTGCACCCCATGCTGGGGACCTGGCCTGCAACCCAAGGATGTACCCTACACTGGGAATCAAACCAGTGACACTTTGGTTTGCAGGCCAGCACTCAATCCACTAAGCCACACCAGCTGATGCTGGTAAGTTTATTTTAAGTGCACACTTATATGACAGCTACATACAATCTAACAAAATAGTTTTGAACGAAGTTAAAGACCACTAAGCACTACTAGAGCTATCATATGGAACAAACTAATTTTTGGCCAACCCAATATTATTCTCATGATAATAAAATAGCCTCTACAGCTGACAGCTTCCCAGCTTCATTTCTGGTTTATTATAAAGGATACAACTCAGGAACAGCCAAATGGAAGAGATGCATAGGGCAAGGTATGTGGGAAGGGGCTCGGAGTTTTCATGCCGTGCTCTGGGTTCTCCTGGATCCTCCATGTGTTCACCTTAAAGCTACAATATGTAGTTTTTTATTCACCTAGAATATTGACTTGCTAGGGTAGTTGTTTTCCTGGCATGATAAATTTCAAGTTCACAATTAAAACATGCATAAAGGGCATTTGAGAGATTAATGTTAATGTTAAGCCATATTATGACTTTTGTGGGCTAGGATTAATTCACTCGGTAACCATTTATTGATAGTTTTATATCCCAGCCACTGTGCAGGGTACCAGGGATACAGATAAGAATAACTGTACTAAAAAAACTTAGTCTAGTAAGGAGATATAAACAAGTAGTTATACGGTAATACAGTGTGATATCCTCTCTGATAAAGGGACGCACAAGATGTTGTGGAAACACAAAGGTTCAGCTACCCGTAATTTAGATCTGAGAGTGGTAGGGTTAATACAGTGGGGAAGGCTTCCCTAAAGGAGGAACTGATGGCAGAACTTTATTCAGATGAGTAGGAATTATCTGGATGGGAAGAAAGGGGAAGGCTGTTTTAAGCCATTGGTCCTCAAACTTTATCTGTGCATCAGAATAACCTGGAAGACTTGTTATTTTAAGGTCTGGGATAGGGATCAAAATTTACATTTCTGACAAGTTTCCAGATGTTGCTGATGCTGTACTGGGGAACACTTTGAGAGAACTATTTTAAGCAGAAGTAGCAGCATGTACAAAAATATAGAGACATGAAAATTTGCTGCATTTAGAAAATCTAAGTAAATTTCAGTGTGAAGATGAGAGAAATATGGTTGGAGAAGTAGGCATGGATAAATTAGAAGGACCTTACGTGTCATAGCATTTGGACACTTCCAAGAGCAATGTGGAACAATCTGAAAAATTTTTAAGTGAGAGGCATAAGAGTTTTCAAGTTAGGTGCTTGAAATTTTAAATGCTGGTCATTAGGAACCATGCTCAGGTGCTAGGAACAGATTTGCTTCCAGGGGCTTAAACAAACGAGGAGTTTATTCTCCCTTGTAAAATAAGGCAGACATCCCCAGCCTATTATGACATTCCCCAAAGTTGGCAGGGATCTGGGATTTGAGATTTTTCATCTTTTCTGCTCTGCCATCTTTAGCACATGGCTTCGAAACTCGGAGTTACAGACAGGAGGAAGAGGAAATACAGGGAAAAGGGTATTCCCAGCTGAGTCAGTCCGCTTAAAGAGATGCCCTGGAAGTCCAGGAAGACACCACTCTCTGCAGGGAGACTGAGCATGTTCCTAGCCTGAATAAATGGTTTTGAGTAGCCAACGATTACTAAATGCTTCTTGCTTGTTCAACAAAGCCTTCAGTCCAGATGAAAATTTTTTTAAAAGATTTTATTTATTTTTAGATAGAGGGAGAAAGAGAGGGAAAGAAACATCAATGTGTGGTTGCCTCTTGCATGCCCCCCTACTGGGAACCTGGCCCGCAGCCCAGGCACGTGCCTGACTGGGAATTGAACCAGCGACCCTTTGATTTACAGGCTAGTACTCAGTCCACTGCGCCACACCGTCCAGGGACATGTGAAATATTTTGGTAAATTTCTATCTTGTCTTTAATGACAGATTTATGTAGTGGACATAATAAGTCTGGTATATCATATATACAGTTTTTCAGTTAACACTATTACAAGCATTTTCTCATTTAACAGCTGCTGTGAGCATTTCCATTTAGAAAAATAACACCATATTGTAGACCTGAAATCTAAACTCCTAAGTCCCTTATCTCTTCAGAGACGAGCCATGTATTTGGATGAGGAATTGGATTATTGTCCCTGCCCATTAATATTTTTGAGCATGTAGCATGACATGAATGTGGACCTTAGAAATAGTAAGCTGCCTTAAAGTTTTTCTGGAGTTAGGTGGAATAAAAGTCAGTGGAAATGTAGTAAGTAGATATAATACTTAGTCCCAAAGGCCTTAGCATATTCTTGGAAGAAGTTTAAATTTTTATTTATTACTGATTTTTAGAGAGAGAGGGGGGACAGGGAGAGAGAGAGAAACATCAATTTGTTGTTCCACTTGTTTGTGCATTCATTGGTTGATTCTTACATGTGCCCTGACCAGAGGATCAAACCCACAACGTTGGTGTATTGGGATGATGATGCTCTAACTGAGCTACCCAGCCAGGGCTTCTTTGGAGTAGTTTAAATTGCAGTGTACTACTACTTCTGTCCTTTTAGTTTCTCTGAGGTTCCCTCTCTTACTATTACTACTTTTTAAATCCTCATGTGAGGACATGCTTATTAATTTTAGAGAGGAGGAAAGGGAGGGAGAGAGAGAAGGAGAGAAACTCAATGTGAGAGAAGCATCGATTAGTTGCCTCTTGTACATGCTCTAAAGAGGGACCAAACCTGCAATGTAGATGCATATCCTGACCAGGAATCAAACCTGCAGCCTTTTTGGATTGTAGGACAATGCTCCAACCAACTGAGCCACACTGGCTAGGAAGGTTTCCTCTGTTTTTTAAATACTTGTTTCAAGGCTATAGCTTTGTAATTTTTTGCTGACTCTTCATTCCTTGGGGAAAATAATTTGAGAATTTTTATAAAACTCAGATTGAGCACTTTTGAGAGACATTGTATTTTCTTATAGTTTTAGGGAATATTATTTTTTTTAATTAACCCGTTGAATTGTTTTTTATAACAGTGAAGAATGTGGAGACTGGTAGAAGTATTCCAGGAGTGAAGATGTTTTTTGGGCACGAGATTGTGAATGGTGAGAGCTTCACATTCCTTGAATTCTGGTATTGGGATTTTCATTAGTAGTAAGCTCACTGCATTGCCTCATTCCAATATTTGAGAAAATATATTATCTTGCCATTAATGTTGCTTTTATGAACTCTTAAAGTTGCTATTTGAAAGTTGACCCTTACCTTACTGTTTCAATGAATATTATGAGCAGAATAGTCTTAGTCATCTTAATTTTACAATGTGAGGATTGCTAGTGCTCATTACTAGAACTCAGCCAGCAGGCAGAGTTATGAATCTGACCAGAAAGGAATTGCCTTGCTCAGCAAATGAGTTTAACACTTTTGGTTCACAGTACATTTGCAGTTCCTTATCTGAATCCTTGGGGTGAAATGTTTCAGAGTCCAGGATGGTTCTGGACTTTCGGAGAACCTTACACAGGGTATACGCTGTTCATATTGCATAATAGTGCAAGTGGATCTAGGCAGTACTCTGTAATAAAACACATTTCTACAGAGAAATCAGTGGATAATCATACTAAGTGGAATAAAATAAGACTATAAAAATAGTATGCCAATTTAGGGTTTGCTGCAAAAAAAGTTACCAAAATTTTTTTTGGCTATCAGAGCTTTTTGGGTTTTGGAATCACAGGAAGCAGCCCTGTTCTTTATTTTTGCGAACAGTAGCCATTTGGCAACAATAGGTACAATTATTTGCCTGAAAGAGTATAGAAGCTCAGCTGGTCAGTGTGCTTTGGACAAGCCAAATGGGCTAAGAAAAGAGCTGGGAGCAGGAGCTGTTTTTCTTTCAAGAACTCCAAAGCAGAAAGCCCTTCATGGAGGAATAAAGATCAGTGCAGGGTGGAGAGAGTGGTGGAGTGGGAGATCTGGGACTGCCTACAGTTCCGCTTTTCTTCACATTGGGGCTAATATGAGGAAAGGAAAGGACTCCTGTAAATGAGATTACTGCTGTTCGAAAGGTTATTTTGTTTTGTGAGAGAAGTAGGATTTAGGGAGAGAAGAAAATCTCACCAAATTGATGACTGCCAATCCAGATCCACTTCTGGCAAACTAACTGTCCTTTGTCACTGAATATGCTACTGTAAACACTCTGTCCCTTGAACACCTTTTTATAATGGCAATGATAGTGGTTGCAGTAGTGGGATTCTAAATCATGCTTTAAGTAGTAGCCTTTGCAGAGGAGCAGAGTTCTGGACTGGCTTGAAGCTAGGCCGTGGATGGGTTTATAACAAGAAATGAAGGAATCAGTACTACCATCTCACTAACTTAGGGGAATACTAACTACTGACTAGCTTTGTGATCTGTACACATGGATTTAATCGCTTCCTAAATTCTTTCTCAGAGCTTAGCCTTTGTTCGCAATTTTTAAGCTCAAAAGATGACCTCCTTCTTTGCCCAGTGTGGTTCAATTAGAGATGGAGGGGTCTCCCTGAAAAGCACCTTGAATAAGAATCAAGATGAAGGATAATATTTGACTAATCAGTGCTTTTAGTGAATTTCATCTTCTCTCCCCCAGGCTCAACACTTCTAAATAGTGCAGGGGAAAAAGACGTTTGAGAGTGGCCCTTGAGAGCCTTTTCCCCTGAAAAGTAACTAAGCGTACTTAATTGAATCTAAGATGCCATTAATTATAACGTACACTATTACTTTTCCCACCCTAAGAAAGAAATAAAGCTGCCAATTAAATTGTCATGTGCAGTTTCTGTCAATCACATATAACTTCAGTGCTGTTTAAAATGTGCATCATGGAATCAATGGTATATAATATTTCCTACATTCCCTGTACTGCTAGGTTAAAAATAAATAGTTCCTGAATCTTGTGGAATGTTTTCTCTAATATATCTTTTGTGATTTCCAATCTAGCTTTTATTACTTTTCATGTCACTGAACTACTGTTGTGCCAACCTGCGAGAGTTTCGAAGGGGACAGTTCTGTAAATGATTTTATAGAAAACTCCCAAACAGTATGTAGTGTGAAGGAAAGTGCATTAGGATGGGAATGAATAGAAGGGAAAAGATATCTCTAGAACCAATTTGTATTACCACAAAGGTGCCTTGGAACACAAAGGGTAAAGGGCACATATAGAGAGGTCCCTAACCCTGCTGAACGGCCAAGGAAGCTACATAGGAACATAGTGTTAGGAGTTGTCACAACCCAAGTGTCCATTGATAAAAAGACATTTGGATAAAGAAGATGTGGTACATATATACAATGGAATATTAGTTGGCCATGAAAAGAATTAAATCTTAACATTGACGACAACATGGGAGGACCTAGAGGGTATTATACTAAGTGAAACAAATCAGAGAAAGACAAATATGATTTTACTTATACATGGAATCTAAAAAACAAAATAAATGAACAAACAAAACAGAAGCAAATTCATAGATATAGAGAACCAACTGATGGTTGCCAGATGGGATAGGGGTTGGGGGGGACTAGGTGAAAAAGGGGAAGGGATCAAGAAGCACAAATTGATAGTTACAAAATAGTCACGGGGATGTAAAGTACAGTATATGGAATATAGTGAATAATATTGCAAGTGAGTTCTAGACTTGTCAGGGTGATCACTTTGTAAGTTATATAAATGTCTAACCACTATGCTGTACACTTGAAACTAATATAATATTGAATGTTAACTGTAATTGAAAAAAATAAATAAATAAATATTAGGAGTCTTTAGTACTTTGGATAGTCTTTTCTGCTGTCTTTTATAGCTAGCATATAAAGGCCTCTAGGGATTAACATTTCATTTCCAATTACTGTGTGTGGAACTCAAACACCTCCAGTCCATCTGAGGACAGATGGGGTGTAAATTGCTTTCAGATTGGAAACTATTGGAAGCCATTTGTTTATTTTACAGTGGAACTACTGGATGAAATAGAACAATCTGCACTGGGAGAAAAGGCATCCTCTGTTAGGTATGATGAATACTTTTCTTAATTATTATGTTACCCAAATACACACATCAGGGTAGAATGTCTTAACTCTAATTCGATAGCTTGGTAATTCCTAAAATGACCTGAGGTAATAGAAATGAGAAGAAATAGATGGGTATTTTTCCCATCTTTAGATGGTATATCCAAGTCAATGTAAGCAGTGGATGAATGGGCTGTCTATGAAACAGAGGTCTAAGCGTTCTTATCATTGATGTGTGGCAAAATTGTGTATGGCATTAGCAACAGAGAACAAGTCACCTGACTGTTGTTTTTTTTTGTTTGTTTGTTTGTTTGTAAGCACAGTCTAAACACAGAGAGAACCAGGATGGAGAAAAGGAGAGATGACCTCAATGTATGTGAGCCTCCTGCTCCTGCTTTTGAGGCACCAACCACCTCTCTCCTGAATGACTTCAAGTACAGCATATCAGGTGAGTGCTGGGCCTCTATTGTGGTTCACAACTCTTCAGAGCTGGCATAACCCTGAGTCAGGGTTCCACGTGGAATGCTCAGCTAAGCCATTGCTTCTCAGTCCTGAATCAAGATAAAATATCATGATTTATTTGTTTATTTAATATTATAGTGCACACTGTATCCGGATATTGGGTATACTGAGGTGTGGCGTCTGTACCCTCACTGAGCCCTGGTTTAGGAAATATGCACTAAATAATTAAATAAGATAAATGACTATAACATATAGTATGCTAGTGCCAGGTGCTATGGAGAGAAATACAGAAGAAAGAGTAGAAGTCTGTGGAGAGGGTAGTTTTACAATTTAGGGTGTCCAGGATAGGCTTTATTGAAATGGTGACATTTGAGTAATGTCCTGGAGGAGGTGAGAAATGGAGCTATATGGATATCTGTGGGAAATATTTTGGGGGCAGAAAAACAAACAAACAAATACAGGCCCTGAGATAGGAACACGTCAGGATCTTGACATAACAGCAAAGAGATCAGTGTGCCAGAGCAAGGAGAGTAGCAGGAAATCAAGTGGGGTCAGTGGATCATGGAAGATGTTGTAATTATTGAAGGGGCTTTTACTCTGAAGTGAGAAGAGACGCCACCGAGGATTTTTTGGATTTACCATTTCCCTAATGACTAAGGATTTTGAAGATCTTTTTATGTGCTTATTAGCCATTTAATATCTTTGGTAAAGTGTTCATATCTTTTGCTCATTTTTCTTAGTGAAGTATTTTATTATTTAGTGTTAGGAGTTCTTTATATATTCTGGATACAAGTCTTTTCTCAGATATATGCTTCACAAATATTTCCTCTAAATCTGTGGTTCGGCTTTTCATTCCCTTAAAGTATCTCTCAAAGAGCAGACTTTTAAAATTTTGATAAACTATAATTTATCTATATTTTCTTTTATGGATTATGCCTTTGATGTTATATCTAAGAAATTTCTTCCTAACTCAAAGTCACAAAGATTTTCTCCATATTTTCTTCTAGATGTTTTATAGTTTTAGGTTTACATTTAGGTCTGTGATCAATTTTCAGTTAATTTTTGTGTAAGATATGAGGTATGGATCAAAGTTCCTTTTTTGCATATGAATAATCAGTTGTTCCAGCACCATTTGTTGAAAAGACTATAGATTCTTCACTCAATTACATTTACACCTCTGTCAAAAATCAGTTGTCTATAAATGTGTAGGTTTATTTCTCAACACTCTATTCTGTTACATTGATCTATTTTTCTATCTTTATACCAATAAGAGATTGTTTTGTTTTATGCTTGAAATCAGATGGTCTTTTTCCAAGCTGTTTTGGCTATTCTCAGTTTTTTACATTTCCCTATGAACTTTAGAATTAGCTTGTTAATTTCTACCAAAACACAAAACAAAACAAAACAAAACAAATCCTGATGGAATTTTTATTGGGATTGCATTGAATTGATAGGGGAATATTGGCATGTTAACAATTTTGAGTATTCCAATCCATTTACCTAGATTATCTTTCCATTTGTTTAGATTTAATTTCTCAGCAATGTTCTGTGGTGCCCACTATTTCTTAAATATCTTTTGCCATATTTATCCCTAAGTATTTCATATTTTACACTATTGTATAGTATTTTAAAACTTTTATTTTCCATTGGAGAGTTTTGAGCAGGAAAATAACATGATCTGACTTCTGTTTTAACAAGTTCGCTCTAAAGGCTGTATAGAGAGATATTGAAAAGAGGGCAAAGATGAAAGCACATGCAGGAGGCTACTGAAATATTTTAAGATGAGTGGGTATGACGAGGCTTGGACCCTAGTAGCGGCTGTATGGTTGGTAAGACGTGGTGGCCCTGACTGGTGTGGCTTAGTGGTTGGGTGTCATTCCACAAAGTGAAAAGCCGCTTGTTTGATTCCTGGTCAGGGCATGTGCCAGGGTCTCGGGTTCCATCCCCCGGTCAGGGCATGTACAAGAGGCAACTGATTCATATTTCTCTCTCACATCAATTGTTCTCCCTCCCCTGCCCTCTCTCTAAAAAAAAAAATAAATAAAACCTTTAAAAGAAAAAAAAGAAGTGGTGGGATTCTGGAGGTATTTTGAGGTAGAGCATACACAATGTACTGACAGATGTGGATGTGAGAGAAAAACTCAAGGATGACATGAGGGGAGTTAGCATGAACTATTAAACTGAGATGGGAAAGGCTATGGGTGGGAAAAGTTTTGGGGAGATAATTAGGACTTTAGTTTCTGTCAACCTAAGTTTGAATGTAGGTCTAGAGATGAGTAGAAAGGTCTGAGATGAAGCTATAAATTCAAGAGTTAGCCTGTAAGTGATATTTAAAATCTTGAGACTAGATGAGATAGGTCTCCAAGATAGTGAGAATGGATAGAAAAAAGAAAGAGGTACGTGGACTGTGTCCTGTGCCACTCCAAAGTTTTAGAGGTTGGGAGTTGAAGAACTACATATTATACTATATTGTAATCTTTTAAATTACATAATTAAAAAATAATTAACTTTCAGAACCCAGAGAATTCCAAAAGGGTGGACATTGGTCCGTCTCCAGGACTAATTTATTTTAAACTGTAATTTTTTTTGTTATGAATATGCTTTTGCGACAGCATGGATGGACCTGGAGATTATTATGCTAAGTGAAATAAGCCAGTCAGGGAAAAACAAATACCCTATGATCTCACTTATATGTGGATTCTAATGAACAAAATAAACTGATGAACAAAGAAAACAGAAGCATGGATACAAGGAGCAGACTGACAGCTGTCAGAGGGGAGGGAGGAGGGAGAGACTACATGAAAGAAGGTGGAGGGATTAGCCAAAGAACATATATGTGTAACCCACAGACACCACAACATGTGGTGATGGCCAGAGGGAAGAAGGGTGAGGGCTGGGTGGAGGCAGGTAAAGTCGGGGGCATGGGGAGATCTGTAATAGTGTCAACAATAAAAATAAAGTTTAAAAAAGTGCATGTCTTGAAGTATTTTAAGACATAAAACCTATAAGGAGGGAAACATTACTGGATTGTCACAAGAAATGACTAAATAGTCAAATCCATAAGATTGTCATTGGTGGGCTTTTGTTTATTCTCAGTTGACAAACAGGATGCTAATAGTGTTCACTGTGTGATGGGCTGATGTAGGTGATATGAAATAACTAGACATTTGAGTTGCAATGAAGTAGGAGTTGATTAATATACCTAAAATTAGTGGGAAGGCTATTCTGTTTCCAAGGAAGACAAATATATCTAATATCATCATTCCCCTTTAGAGGAAGAAGAGGTGACATACACAGTCATTGATCAGTTCCAGCAGAAGTTTGGTGCAGCAGTAAGTATTGCCTCCAGTCATTCTCAGTATTGTCTGCATATGGATATCATGTCTATGTCACAGATTTTTCTCTTACTATAAGATCATTGATGTTTTCTCTAATAATTTAACAAAATATTTGAGTGCCTGCTTTTTGCCAGGCATTATTCTGAGGTCTAGGATAAAACAATAATCAGTTTCCAGCCCTCGAGGAGCTTACATTGTGTTACAAGAAAGTAAATAGTTGTATATTATCTGGTGATAAGTTTTATGAAGAAAAATAAAATGTGGTGTGGTGAATAGAGTGACAGAGAGTTCCTGTTTTTAGACAGAGGCAACCTCTGTGAAGAGGACACTTTAGAATGCAGACCCGAAAGAAGAGAGCCAGGGATGTGGCTCTCTAGGTAAAGAAATTAAAGAAGGTGTAATTAGCAAGTACCAAGGCCCTGAAACTAAAGCACACTTGGCTTGTGTGAAGGAACAACAGGGAGGTCAGTGTGGTAGGACCACAGTGAAGAAGAGTGACAGAAAATGAGAAGAAACAGGAGGTAGATCAGGTAGGGCTTTTTTAGACATTGCAAGAATTTTGAATTTGACATGAGTGAGGTGGACAGCCATTGGCACGTTTACAGGAAAGTTGGAAATTTTTTTACTTATATTTTAAAAAGAGAATTCTAGATGCTCTGTTTGGGCAGTTTCTCTATAACCCATTTAGTAATTTGAGACATGGCAGCCTAGGGTGCATTTCACAGGTGGATTTCTGGGGAGTCATGATGCTTTCTGTTTAGATGCAAGCTTATGCTTGTGTCTGCATGGGTACATTTTTAAAAAATTTTAATTATATTTTATTGATTATGCTATTACTGTAGTCCTGAATTTTTCCCCCTTTGCCCGCCTCCACCCAGTGTCCCCTATTCCCTCAGGCAACCCTCCATCATTGTTCATGTCTATGGGTCATGCATGTAAGTGCTTTGGCTACTCCATTTCCTATACTGTACTTTACACTCCTAAGGCTATTCTGTCACTACCTATTTGTACTTCTTAATCACCTCACCTCTTCCCCTATTCTCCCCTTTCCCCCTCCCATCTGGCAACCTTCCAGTAACTATCTTCTCTTCTCTTGCTTTCAAGGGTCTCTCTTTATCTTTAACCTTTGGCCTTTTAATAATG
Organism: Pteronotus mesoamericanus; assembly: GCF_021234165.1. NCBI lineage: Eukaryota > Metazoa > Chordata > Mammalia > Chiroptera > Mormoopidae > Pteronotus > Pteronotus mesoamericanus. Next base: position 23,407,091 of record NW_026555065.1, read on the forward strand.
ATGTGTCTGGAAGTGGGCTTCTTTGCATCAACCATAATTGGGACTCTCTGTGCTTCCTGGATTTGCATGCCTACATCCTTCACAAAATTAGGGAAATTTTCTTTCACTATTTTTTTAGATAGATTTCCAATTTCTCGCTCTTTCTCTTCCCCTTGTTGCACCCCTATGATGCAAATGTTGGACCTCTTAAAGTTGTCCCAGAGGCTGTTTATACTATTTTCATTTTTTTTGGGGGGGGGGATTCTTTATTCTTCTTCTTGTTCTGTGTGGTTGTTTTTTGCTTCCTTATGTTTCAAATCATTGATTTGATTCTTGGCTTCATCCATTCTATTGTTTCCCTATAAATTTTTATTTCAATTAGTGTATCCTTCATTTCTGACTGGGTCTTTTTTATGCTGCTGAGGTCCTCACTAAGGTCCTTGAGCATCCTTAGAACCAGGGTTTTGAACTCTGCATCTGATAGATTGCTTATCTCTGAGCTCTTTTTCTGGAATTTGGATCTGTCCTTTCCTTTGGGCCGTGTTTCTTTGTCTCCTCATTTTGGCAGCCTCCTTGTATTTGTTTTTATGTATTAGGTAGAGCTGCTTTGATTCCGTGTCTTGGTAGTGTGGTCTAATATAGTAGGTGTCCTGTAGGGCCCAGTGGCACAGCCTCCCCTATCACCCAAGCTGGGTACTCGAGGTGTGCCCTTTGTGTGGGCTGAGTACACTCTACTCTTGTAGTTGACTCTTGATTGCTGTTGGTAGGTCAATGGGAGGGATTTAGTCAGGTCAGTCAGCTGCAAGGACTGGCTGTGATCACTGACTATTAACTTCTGTCCTCTGTGGAAGATCAGCTGTTTAGGGGCAGGGTGGTGGTGCTTCAACATGGTCTGCAGCTGTCCACTGGGTGTGTTGGCCCTGGGATTTCCTGGGTGGTGTAGGCCAACGTCAGCCCCCACCTATGTTTTGCCCAGGGCCACCCTGCCTGAATTGTAAAGCAATCTAAGATGGCTTCTACTCGTGCTGGGCTTGGAAATTCCCAGGTGAAGCCAAGCTGTGACTCTAATCTGGCTGCCACTAGGCCTCACTGAAGCCAGCTGTTGCTTGCTTGATAGGATTTAGGAGCCAAAACCAGCCATTCTTATGGAAAAGCAGCTTGGGTAGGCCCATAAGTTGGTAGGTCACACAGTGTTAGCCAGGTTGATGGAGTCTCAGATATGGCACCAGCTCAACAGCTCTGTGTGGGGAGGGCTCAGCCAAGGGACAATGGCCTCTGCTTGCCCCAGTGCCAGACTCTTCGGTCTCTCCCTGTATACCACGGGTGCCCTTCAAGCTGCCACCCTGGTGCTGAAGCTCAGAGGGAGCAATCTGAGTAGGTGAGTCCATGTGTGGTTTTCCCAAGAAGAACTGCTCAGGGCTCCCGCAGCCTCCTCCACCAACTCCATCCCGGCTGGTTTTCACAGCCGGAAACTGTGAGGACTTACCTTCCTGGCACTGGAATCCTGGGCTGGGGGGCCTGGTGTGGGTCTGGGACTCCTCGCTCCCAAGATATCCCTCCCAAATTTTTATCCATGTGAGGGTGAGGCCAGGGCTTCCACTTCCATGCCTTTCCTACCTGTCTGGATGCGTGTTGTTTCTACAATTCTGTAGTTGTCAGACTTCCATTCAACTCGTTTTTGTAGTTGTCAGACTTCATTCAACTTGATTTCTGATGTTCCTGAGTGATGGTCATTCTATATTTTAGTTGTTAACTTTGATGTGGTTATGCAAAGAGGCAAGTCATGCCTGCCTACAGTGCCATCTTGATGGGAAGCCTCATGGGTACATTTTTTGAGGGAGCATTAGCTTCCAACAGATTCTTTTTTAAATAACAGCTTTGTTGAGATATAAATCCACATACTGTAAAATTAATCAATTTATAATGTGCAGTTCTCTAATTTTCAGGGTATTCAAAGAGCTATACACCTATCACTAGAATGATTTTTAGAACATTTTGAATACTCCCAAAAGAAACCCCATGCTCCTTAGCCATCACCTCTAACCCTTCCCTAACCCCTGACAGTCCCTCATCTATTTCTTGCCTCTATGGATTTGACTGTTCAAGACATTTCATATAAATGAGACCATACAATATATTTTCGTTTGTGACTGTCTTCTTTTGCTTAGCATAACATTTTTAAGGTTCGTCTATGTAATAGCTTATACCAGTATTTCACTTATTTTTTATGCCAAATATTCTTTTGTATGGCTGTACCACACTTCATTTATCCTTTTGCCCATCTGATGGACATTTGGATTGTTTCTACTTTTTGGCTATTATAAACTGTGCTGCTGAGAACATTAATGTACAGGTTTTTGTGTGGACATATGTTTTCATTTCTCTTGGATAGATACATGGGAGTGGAATTGCTGGGTCATACAGTAACTTGATGTTTAATTTTTTAAGGATTGGTCATACTGTCTTCCAAAGCTGCTGTACCATTTGACGTTCTCACCAGCAGGATATGAGGGTTCCAATTTCTCCACATTCTCACCTGAAGTATGGAGTTGCTATTAAACTGAGATGAGAAAGACTATGGGTGGAAAAGGTTTGGGCGAGATAAGTAGGAATTTTTAGTTTCTGTCAACCTAAGTTTGAATGTAAGTCTAGAGATGAGGAAAACAGTCTCAGGTGGAGATATCAAGTCAAGAGTTAGCCTCTAATGATATTTAAAGCCTTGAGACTATGTTGTCTGTCATTTTGATTATTGTCATTCTAATGTCATTCTGTGAAATATGGTATCTCATTGTGGTTTTGATTTGCATTTCCCTGCCAGCTAATAATGTTGACTATTTTTTAATGTGCTTTTTGGCTATTTGAATATCTTCTCCAGAGAAATGTCTATTCTATTGCCCACTTTTAAATTAAGTTGCAAGAATTCTTTCTATATCAACAGATTGTTTAAAGGGTACATGACAACAACAACAAAAATGGGATAAGAGCTTTTGCTTTGGAATTTGGAAGAGGTAGTTGGAAATTCTTGTCAATGGGAAAATACAGATTTTGTTCCCAGTTCTGCAGCCTTCTTGTTGTTGATTGAGGATGGAACTAAAACTTCATTCCTGTTTTTTCGTTGGTAATAGAAGATACTCAGGATATAAAACACTTCACTCTCTAAAGGAAGATACTGTGCTAGCATAAATTACCATGCCCTTGCACTCTTGAGTAATTTGCCTACCTATAAAACGGGGAGTATCTTGTATCATGCCGATATTTTTATAGATTGTGGATTAAGGATCTTAGAATTATATAATCTTTTTAAATACTCATAGCATAAGAGTACAGATAATCAAAGGACTAACATATGTTCCTGGGTTACCACTATTTTGATTTTGAGTGATTTAATGAATCTAAGACTTTAAGGGACCTGTTGAATCCCTGTTTCTCTGATTCTGAGCAGTAGATACTGTGAAACTCAGCCACTATGTGAGTTCCCTTCAGGTACAGTATATTGCCCTGTGTCAGGGTGCTGTTCTTTGATGCATCTTTCTCTGTTATATCAGTGGTAACAAAAGGTTTCAGAGTTTTCAATTCTTACTAGCATTGGGGATGTGAATGATTTATTTTCCAGTTGTGGAATAATTTTGTGAAAACTAAAAAAAGGATCACAAGTGTTTAGTAGTATGGTGGTGGTGGTGGTGGTGGTGTGTGCGCATATGAAACAGACTCCTATTTTGGATTAGTCAGATTTTATGAGTTTAAAAAATATGACCCACTTTGTTATTACTTGTGTCATTCATGAAATCATAATTGCAAAATTAATTCCCTGGAGAATTGTATTTTCTTCCTTTTCTTACCAGATGCTCCACATCAAGAAGCAGAGTGTCTTGGGCGTGGCTGAAGAAGGAGCTAATGTGTGTCGTCATGGAAAACTATGTTGGCTTCAGGTAAAAAATAGTTTTTAAAAAACTTCTTCTTTTGAAATAATTGTAGACTCACTGGGTAAATTTATTTTAACTGTCTTCTTTATGTCACCCAAGTGTCACTGTACTGTAACTTATTTGGACTATCGTTCACTCTTTTACTACTAAGTTTATTTTTTTCAAAAGAAGAGTTTATGTCTCTTTATAGATTTACTTTTATAATCATTATTGCTGTTTCATAGACCCTGCTTAAGGTCTTCTTTCTCAGCTCTGTTCTCTTGCCTTAGATATATGAAGAGTTTCTCATCTTTCCATTTGTTTGGTAGCTTTCCACAGCAAGTTTCTACCACATCCTTTTTATTTTCCTGGACCTGAGAGATGTCAGGTGAGGGTCCCCATTATATCAAAAGAACTTTGTGGTGAACCTTGCATAGCTAGAGGTTGGGTAGCTACCTTTGGATCAAATTGAGCAGTATCAGCATTTAAGGGGCTGCATACCCAAACAATATCTTCTCTTCCTTGAGTCAAGACATATCTCCACCTACTGAGAGGATATTTTTTTATTAGGATTGGCATTCTGCCATCTTGACCTCCTCCCTCTGGAATGTTCACCTTCTCTAAGGGAAATGAATGGAGGTTTCAAGCCCAGTTTTGCTGAAGGATTAAATTGCCTGTCATTCCATGCACTGTCTAGGTAAACCTTAGCTTTTAGATGACTAGATTTGAGTTAGCACGAATGCAAATTATTTAAAACAACATCCAGAAGCAACAAAGACGTAAATAAACAAATGAGATTACATCAAACTAAAAAGCTTATGCACAGCAAAAGAAAAGATCAACAAAATGAAAAGGCAACTCATGGAATGGGAGAAAATATTTATAAGCCCTATATCTGATAAGGGCTTAATATCTACAACAAAAAGAATTCCTAGAACTTAATAGCAATAAAACCAAATAACCCAATTTAAAAAGGGACAAAGGTCTTGAACAGACTTTTTTCCAAAGAAGATATATAAAATGGCAACAGATACATGTTATCAACATTACTAATAATCAGGGAAATACAAATCAAAACCACAATGAGATATCACCTTACACTGGTTAGAATGACTGTTACCAAAAATACAAGAAATAACAAGTACTGGTGAGAATGTGGAGCAAAGGAAACTCTTGTGCACTGTTAATGGAAATGTAAATTGGTGAGTCCACTATTTAAAACAGTATGGCAATTCCTCAAAAAATTAAAAATAAAACTACCTTATAATCCAGCAATTTTAGTTCTGGGTGTATATCCGAAGGAAAAGAAAACTATCTCAAAGAGACACCTGCATTCCCATGTTCATGTTGCAGCATTACTTACAATAACCAAGACATGAAAACAACCTAAGTATCCATAGATGAATGAGTGGATAAAGAGAATGTGGTATATGTATACAATGGAATATTATTCAGCTTTAAAAAGAAGGAAATCCTGCCCTGACAGTGAGGCTTAGTTGATTGGGTGTCATTTTGCAGACTAAAAGGTTGCAAGTCAGGGCACATGCCTGGGTTGATGGTTTGGTCCCTGGTTGGCGCATATGAGATGCAACCGATTGATGTTTCTCTCCCATATCAATGTTTCTCTCCCTTTCTTTCTCTCTCCCTTCCTCTCTCTCTAAGAATAAATAAATTAAATCTTAAAAATAAAAGAAGGAAATCCTGCCATTTGTGACAACATGGATGAACCTTGAAGGCACTATGTAAGTGAAATAAATCAGACAGAGAAATACAAATACTGTATACATACATATATCTGGAATCTGAAAAAAATGAACTGATGAAGAATAGATTAGTGGTTGTCAGGGATTGGAGGCATGGGGACATGGGGGCAATGAGTGAAGGTGATGAAAAGATACAAACTTCAAAGAATAAGATAAATAAGTTCTGGGAATCTAATGTACATTACAGTGATTACAGATAACACTACTGTATTGTATGCTTGAAAGTTGCTAAGAGAGTAGATTGTAAAAGTTCTCATCACACACAAACACGTGCACGCGTGCGTGCGCACGTGATAAGTATGTGAGTATCTTGTTAGATGTGTTAACTACCCTTATAGTGATAATCATGTCACAGTATACTTACATCACATCATCACGTTGTGTACCTTAAAGCTGGGGATGTTGGTGGGAAGAAACCAATCCCAGACCTCTCTCACCCAAAATAAAATGGTGGATTTCCTGGTAATAGGGGCCTGGGCAGCTGTAGATTATTTCTTAATTTGCTCCTTTGGTTGTTTAGGTACTAGAGGGGACATCCAGTTGGTTAAATTATCCTCTGCAAGCAAATCAATAGGCACATTTTCTCCAACCAAGTCCTTGGGCGTGTGTGTTTAATTTTAAAATCAAAATATTCTCTTAAACGCAAAAATAATCAAATAATGGTAAAAAGTTTATGAGAAAAGAGAAATCCCCACCTGCCACTTCAGAGGTGTCACATACTTGTTTTTAGACTCTAATAACACCATTATTCAAAAAATATTGTTATATAGCACTTTACAGTTTATTAAATACTTAGGTGAACATTTTATTTACATGTTTTATTTCATTCTCCTTGTGGGTGCCATTTGATGTAAATATTAGTTTGTTTGATGTTGTCCCATAAAACCATTATTTTCACTTTTTTTCATTCTTTTTTCTTCTTGCTAGTTCTGATTGGTTGAGTTTCACTGCCTGTCTTCAAGTTGCCTGACTCTTTCTTTTGCTTCATCATGTCTAAAGTTATTGAAACGCCCAGTGTATTTTTCATTTAATTATTATTATATTCTTCCCTTCTGTGACTTCTATTTGATACTTTATTATATTTTCCATCTCTTTGGTGAAGTTCTCACTGTGTTTACCCATTCTTCCCAGTTCAGTGAACATCTTTATGACCATTATTTTGAACTTTTTATCAGATACATTATTTATCTTTGTTTTATTAAGTTTTTTTTTCCTGAGGTTTTATCTTGTTCTTTTGTTTGGAACATATTCCTTTGTTTCTTCCATTTTGCTTGACTCTATCTGTTGGTTTCTATACAGTAGTTGAAACAGCCACATCACCCAGTCTTGAAGGAGTGGCCTCATGTAGAACATGAATCTTGTTATTCAACCCTGCCTCAGCTCCTGGAAGCAGCCCATTCTATTTTTAATAAGTCTCAGTAGCTGTGGATGTGCAAAGGCCTCTCAGTGTCTTAAAGGGGAAGATGTCAGCACCTAGATTTGGATCGACTAGAAGCTAGACCCTCACATACCAGCTTTTAAAAGTATGCAAACATATATGGTCCTGAGGGACTTGCAAGCGTAAATTTTGCTGACTACCAGAGCCAGAAATCTGACAATGTTCACTGAGTGACAGTCACAGAAATTGGAGCCCCAAACTAGTATATAAGCTCTTTTCTGGATGATACCAGTAAGCTGGGAGCAAGGCAGAGGGGGAGCACCAAGATGGAGTCCACAGCTGACATTCCTTGAGAGTAGCTCTGTAGGCCAATAAATGTGTCTGCCCTTCGTCTGAAGCTCCAAGACAAGCAAAAAGGCCTCCTCAACAGAAAGACTGCGAGTGTGCCCCAGTATACTATCCAGTGCCATGGGGGTGATAGACAGCCAGGAATTCTCTCTCAGATTGCCACTGTCCCATGAGACCCAGGATGCAAGCTTCACCAACCCCCAGCCACCAGAGTCAGATAATCAAGGGGCATCTCGTGGGCAGAAGCCACAAAAAAGTACAGAGGGAACTACTTTTAACATGTTTAAATGTGTCTATTTTCTTTTTTTTCCCTAATAATATGCTTATTATTCTCTATTCATTAGTGTTAAAAACTAACTTTTATTGTGGCAAATAAAGATTTTTCTCCCTTATAGCAATTATGCCTCCCTAGATCCTCCCAATTTAGTTATACCAATTTTTAGTTAAGACACTTCAGGCTGTATGTGATTATGACTGTGTAACTATTGTTCACTCTGAGCCAAGTAAGATTGTTTCTTTTTTTACACAACTTTCTGTCTTTCATAGAATTAAGAATTGCCTCATCTTAGTAGTTTTTTGTTTTTGCACCTGTGACCAAGCCTTCCCATATCTTTCCTCTCATGTGTACCTTTGCCCTGCTAACCTGTGTTGCATTTTTGTCTTGAAGCCATCTTCCCTGAATCCCTATTGCCTCCTTTTCCAACACTGGCTGGTGTCCTGAAGGCTGGAGCTGCAACAGAAGAGGTCTGGAGTCTCAATTCAGTGTACATACTTGCATTTTTCAGTCCATGACCAAACCCTCTGTTTTACATTCCCAAACCTAGAGCCTCTCTGATTGGATTTACCCAGAGACTACACCTTCTCTCCTCTTTGTGAGAGTGGCTGAGGAATAGATGGGGATAACTTGGAGGCTTACTTCTCTTTAGACAGACCTCCAGCTCATCTCCCAATTTCCACCTCCTCACCCTTCTTACTATCTGGCATATTTAATCCCTTAATGTTTATTTTGGTGTTTTTTGTTGTTGTTTTTTTCTTTTATCCACACCTGAGGACTTTTTTTCTCACTGATTTTAGAGAGAGAGTGAGGGAGAGAGAGAGGAAAAAAAAAAATCAATGTGAAAGAGAAACACCAATTGGTTGCCATCTCATATGCTTCTGGCTGTGAAAACCTGCGGAGATTGTGGCTGAGTAAGACAGAGGGCTTCTGGAGTCCCTGTTGTTCCTCTTAAAGGACTGGTGCACAGACTTACTCAGACTCACCCTGAGCTCCAGTGCTTGGGCAGCAGCTTGAAAGGCACCAAGGACATAAGGAGAGGAATGAATTGTCTGGCTTTGGGGCAAGGACTGGAGGATTAGAGTTCTCCTAGAGAGAAATGCTGCCAGAAGCCTTTGTTCCTTTGCTCAACCCTCCTCCAGCAGGCACAGTAGGGCATCATATCTTGGTTTCCATTAACCCAACTAATGCTGTTTGCCCTGCCCTGGTAATTCCCTGAGACCCTACTCCACCCAAATGTGGGACCATTCAAGCTGCTTCCAGTGGCTTTTCCATATGAATAGGTTTGGCTCATGCTGTGTATGGACTTTCCTAAATTCTCTCAAAGCCTCATTCATAAATCCCAAACAAGCAGCATTTGGCTTGCGCATGCCACATACCTCTGGCTGGGTGGTCCCAGGCCCAGCATTAGAAGCAGCTGGACTTGGTGTGCAGCTTTGCCTGTCCCAGGCACCTCTAAGCACAGCACAGTTGTAGCCATCTATGGAGAGCTCTGTAGCTCATGGTGGGTCACCTCAGCCAGGGCATAGGCGGTGGCCGACCCTGGTCTGTATCTCTTAGGAAGCCCCAGAGAAAGTGCACCTGGTTGACGAGCTTCAGACCAACCAGACCACCACTCAACCACCTCCACAATTGAAACACACGATTGGCAGACTCAGCAGGCACCAGAACACCACCAAAGTGAGTTTTGCTCTGTGAGGTCACCTCCTGCACATCAGATCCTCCACTGTAGTTGCAGCCAGATCTCATAGCTGATCAGCCTAGGGGTCAATTCCACTGACATGCCAACAGCAATCAAGGCTTAGCTACAGCAGGACGGAGTACACCTGGAGCACCCAACTGAGTTGACCTGGGCCCTACAGGACACCTACTACATAAGGGCCACCCTACCAAGACTGGGAGAAATAGAAAATCTACCTAATACATAGAAACAAACACAGAGAGGGAGCCAAAATGGGTAGACAAAGAAACATGTCCCAAGTGAATGACCAGGACAAATCTCCAGAAAAAGAATGCAGCAAAATGTAGGCAAGAAAACAACCAGATACAGAGTTCAAAAAAGTGGTTAAGGATGCTCAAGGAACTTAGTGAGAACTTCAGCAGCATTAAAAAAAAGGACATAGAAACTAGAAAAAAAAGAACAATCAGGACAAGAATACAATAAATGAAGAATACATCTGAAGGAATCATTGGCAGATTAGATGAAGCAGAGGATCAAATCAGAGATTTAAAAGACAAGGTAGAAGAAAACACCCAGTCAGAACAGGGAAGAAAAAAAAGAATGAAAAAAATGAGGACAGTCTAAGGGAACTACCTCTGGGACATCATGAAGCATAACAACATCTGCATGGTCTAGATAAATGTTTCTTATTCCACTCTTCAGCTGTTGGACTTCCATACAGTTCAATTTTCTGGCAGTTCTGGTTATTTTTTGTTTTTAAATTTGTTGTCGTCCTTTTTTGGCTGTGCGAGGAGGTAACATGTATCTACCTATGCCTCCATCTTGGCCCTCAATTTGAATATTTTATGCCAATCCAATCTGGCCTCCTGCAAAGTTTCTGTTGAGAAATCAGCTAACAGTCTTAAGAGAGCTCCCTTGTAGATAACTAACTCCTTTTCTCTTACTGCTTTTGAGATTCTCTCTTTGTCTTTAACCTTTGCCATTTTAATTATGATTTATCTTGGTGTGGTCTCTTTGGGTTCATCTCATTTGGGACTCTCTAGGCTTCCTGGACTCAGATGTCTTTTTCCTTCACCAGGATGGGGACGTTTTCAGTCATTATTTCTTTAAATAGGTTTTCAATACCTTGATATCTTCTCTTTCTGGTACCCCATCCTGGTGAAGGAAAAAGACATCTGAGTCCAGGAAGCCTAGAGAGTCCCAAATGAGATGAACCCAAAGAGACCACACCAAGATAAATCATAATTAAAATGGCAAAGGTTAAAGACAAAGAGAGAATCTCAAAAGCAGTAAGAGAAAAGGAGTTAGTTATCTACAAGGGAGCTCTCTTAAGACTGTTAGCTGATTTCTCAACAGAAACTTTGCAGGAGGCCAGATTGGATTGGCATAAAATATTCAAATTGAGGGCCAAGATGGAGGCATAGGTAGATACATGTTACCTCCTCGCACAGCCAAAAAAGGACGACAACAAATTTAAAAACAAAAAATAACCAGAACTGCCAGAAAATTGAACTGTATGGAAGTCCAACAGCTGAAGAGTGGAATAAGAAACATTTATCTAGACCAGTAGGAGGGGTGGATACCAGCAGCTGGGGCAGAATGGATGTGGGGCAAGACGGCGACTGGAGGACCAGGTGGGCAAGGCGGCAGCCGGTAGTCTGGGCGGTCCCACATTCGCATGCGGATAAAATGGGAGGAACAGCTGGGGAGAGAGACAGACCGTGTAATCCAGGGTTCCAGTGTGGGAAAAGAAAGCCTCAAACCTCTGGCTGTAAAAACCTGTGCAGGTTGTGGCAGCGGGAGAGACTCCCAGCCTCACAGGATAGTTCATTGGAGAGACCCACAGAGTCCTAGAAAGTACATAAACCCACCCACCCAGGAGTCAGCACCAGAACGGCCCAATTTGCTTGTGGGTAGTGAGGGAAGTGACTGAAAGCCAGCTGAGAGCCAAGCAAGTGGCGCTGTTCCCTCTCAGACCCCTCCCTGACATACAGCATCACAACACAGCCACCTGGGTTGCCCTACCCTGGCAAATACCTAAGGCTCTGCCCCTCCCAACATAACAAGCATGCTGAGGCAAAGAAATATGACCCAAATGAAACAACAGGGCAAATCTCCAAAAATAGAACTAAGCGATGAACAGGTAGACAACCTATCAGATGCACAGTTTAAAACACTGGTAATCAGGATGCTCACAGAACTGGTTGAGTATGGTCGCAAAATGGATGAAACAGTGAAGGCTATGCAAAGTGAAATAAAGGAATATATGCAGGGACCCAACAGTAAAAGGAAGAAAACAAGGACTCAAATCAATGATTTGGAGCAGAAGAAAGAGATAAACATTCAACCTAAACAGAATGAAGAAACAAGAATTCAAAAAAAATGAGAGGCTTAGGAACCTCTGGGATAACTTTAAATGTTCCAACATCTGAATCATACGGGTGCCAGAAGGAGAAGAGAGAGAGCAAGAAATTAAAAACTTATTTGAACAAATAATGAAGGAGAACTTCCCCACGCTGGCAAAGGAAAGAGATTTCCGAGGAGATCCAGGAAGCATAGAGAGTCCCAAAGAAGTTGGACTCAAGGAAATACACACCAAGGCACATCACAATTGCATTACCCAAGATTAAAGATAAGGAGAGAATCTTAAAAGCAGCAAGAGAAAAGGAGACAGTTACCTACAAAGGGGTTCCCATAAGATGATGGGCTGACTTCTCAAAAGAAACCTTGCAAGCAAGAAGGGGCTGGAAAGAAGTATTCAAAGTCATGAAAGACAAGGACCTACATCCAAGATTATTCTATCCAGCAAAGCTATCATTTAGAATGGAAGAGCAGATAAAGTGCTTCCCAGATAAGGTCAAGTTAAAGGAGTTCATCATCACCAAGTCCATATTACATGAAATGTTAAAGAGACTTATCGAAGAAGAAGAAGATCAGAAACTATGAACAGTAAAATGACAACAAACTCAAAACTGTTAACAACTGAACCTAAAGCAAAACAAAACACCACAAAAACCAACTAAGCAAACAACTAGAACAGCAACAGAGTCACAGAAATGGAGATCACAGGGGAGAGGGAGAGGGGAGAATGGGGGAAAAGGTACAGGGAATAAGAAGCATAAATAGTAGGTACAAAATAGATGGGGGAGGTTAAGAATAGCATAGGAAATGGAGAAGCCAAAGAACTTATATGTATGACCCATGGACATGAACTAAGGGAGGGGAATGCTGATGGGAGGGGGTGCAGGGAAGAGGGGAATAAAGGGGAGAAAAAAATGGGACAATTGTAATAGCATAATCAATAAAATATATATTTAAAAATATTCAAATTGATTTTAAAAAAAGCAAGGACTTACTCTTTCAAGAGGTTTTTTTTCATCCTAACAATGTATCATGTAACTCCTTTTTTTCTGAAACTTCTGAAATAAAACTATAAGAAAAAGAAATCAAGGACTTACAACCAAGATTACTTTACCCAGCAAAGCTAATAGAATCACAGAACAGATAAAGAGCCTTCCAGACAAGAAGAGCTATAGGCATTAATCACTGCCAAGCCAGTATTACAAGAAATGTTAAAGTGTCTTTTTAAAAAGAAGAAAGATAAAAATGTGAACGATAAAGTGGCAATAAATACATGTCTATCAACAATTACTTTAAATGCAAATGGATTAAATGCTCCAATCCAAATACATAGGGTGGCTGAATGGAAAAGAAAACAAGACCTTTACATATGCTGTCTACAAGAGACTTAATTCAGAATGAAAGACATGAAGAGATTGAAAGTAAAGGGATGGAAAAAGATATTTCATGAAAGTGGAAAAAAAACTCTGGGGTAGCAATACTCATAGCAGACAAAATAGAGTTTCATGCAAAGCCTATTATGAGAGACAAAGAAGGATCCAACAATTCCACTTCTGGATATTTACTGAAGAAATCCAAAACAATAAATTGAAAAGACATATGCATCCATATGTTTATTGCAGCATTATTTACAAATGGCAAGATATGGAAACAAATTGAAGTGTTCCTCAATAGATGAATAAATAAAGAAGTGGTGCATATATACAATGTAATGTGACTCATCCACAAAAAAATGAATGAAATCTTGCCATCTGCAACAACATGGATAGCCCTGGAGGGCATCGTGCTGAGTGAAATATGTCAGACAAAGAAAGGCAAATGCCATATGTTTTTACTTATATGTGGAATCTAAGAACAAAAACTGAACACCAGTCCATATTCCAAGATGAAGATATCTTGGACGTGGAGCCCTTACTCCAGGGTGGTGAAGATCTCTTGAGTGTGAGGCCTTGTGTGCATGGCAGCCATCACCTGTCCAGACCACTTTCCACTAACTGCTGGACGCTCTGCCCAAGGAAATCTTGAGCCCAGAAAAGTGGCTGTTATTTACACATTTGGCACATAGGACTTAGAGAGCATCTAGAGATATTGACTCCCAACAGATTTAATGACAGAGCTCCAGCAAGCCCAGACAAGCAGACCAGAATCAACACAGATCCAACCTCAATCTGGCTTCTGCATAAAGACCAACTCATAGCAAGGAAAGGTTTTCATCAAAATCTGTCACTTATTCTCCATCCCTCCTCTGACTGATGTGACTGAGGATGAGACACTTCAAATACTAGAGGAGGACCAAGCCAGATCTCACATCCCCATGAGTCTGGGAAAGCCTCATGCTGAACTGAATGCAAAACAGCAATTTCCTGTGAGAGTTCATGATCACCATTGCCAGGGAGGGTCTAGAGGACAAATACAGCCTGCAGCTGAATCCAGAATGGCACATATTGAAGAACTGGCTGTTTATGGGCTCCATCGCCCAGCAAAATATCCACTCCCAGCAATGTCTCAGATCCAGAGACAGGGGAACCTGTACACAGCTGACTCCTTGAGACCCAAGAAAGCCCCTGAGAGGCCTTGACCCTTTGGCTAGAAACCCCTGACCTCCTATTGGCAAAATTGACCTCCCCAAACTGGATGGAGCTCTAGGGCTGTTGCTGGAAGTGAGGGAGGACCACCTGGTGATGGGGGTCCCCCAGCAGCTGTACCATCTAGGTGCCTACACCCCGCTATGGATCAACTCTGACGAGAGCAAGGGGGCCTTCCATTGGAAGAGAAGGCAGTTGATGGTGGTGATGCCAGTTCTGTCCATGCCTCCTTGACCCAGTGTGTCTGTCTCTCTGTGCTTCCAAGCGGGGGAGAAGAAGGTGGTAGCTTCTCTAAAATTGAAATAAAAGATTTTTGCCTTTGGAAAAAAAATAAATCAACAAGCAGAATAGCAACCAACTCATACATACAGAGAACATTTTCACATTTGCCAGATGGGATGGGGGTTGAGGGAATAGGTGAAAATGCGAAGGGTTTAGTAAGTACAAATTGGTAGTTACAGAATAGTCATGGGGTTGTAAAGTACAGCATAGGGAATATAGTCAAGTAATAACTATGAATGGTCATCAGATGCGTACTAGTTTTATTAGGGTAATCATAAGTTATATAAATGTCTACTCACTGGGTTGTATGTTTGAAACTAATATGTATGTCAACTGTAATTGAAAAATATAAAATTATTTTAAAAAATAAGATGAAGGTAGCAAATATTTGTTGAAAGTCATAAAGTTTTTTTTAATACCCTTTGACTCATTTCTCAGGGCCACTTCTAGGAATGTAGCCTTAATAATTCAAAATATGAAGAAAAAATATTTGAGAATCTATTTATCTTAGCATCATTTATAATGGTGAAAAATCAGGAACCACTTAAATACTTAATAATAGAAGTCATAGTACATTTTATAACTCCTTTATGGATGCCAAAAATCGATGACAAGTGCAATATAGAAAAATATTTGAAAGTTCATTAATGGAAAAAAGCAGGATATAGATTTGAATGCATATTATTGGAGCCATGTACACTTTTTGCATATGAAAAAAATAGAAGGGAGTATTGAATGACAACATTGATTCACTAAGGAAATTTATAACAGCCATCCATATGCCTGGCTCTGTTCTAGTTGCATGTATAGTAGTGAATCCAACATAATCTCTCATCTCATAGAGTTTACAGTCTAGCAGAGAATTATTTTCCACACTTTTAGTGTCTATTCAATTTTTATAATTAAAAATGTAGGGGAAAAGAGCAGGGATTGATTATTTTAGGTGTCAAATTCTAGCAACTATCATGAAGAATCTAAGAATAGATGCCAGGTAGGCCTGGCAATTGTAGCTGTAACAATAGTTAGCCCCTGAAATGACACAGGTGCTATCAGCCTGTCACATGGCTGGCTCTCTAGACCTATTTGCATCATTTTTGCCTTGCACTCTCTGACTCAGTAGATAATCTAACTGTACTGCTTTTGTGACTTTTATGGTCAGAAACAATCTAGAATTCTTAGGATTGTATGAAATTGGTCTATAAAGCAGTGTTTCACATCCTGCCATTTGTGCCAGTGTACTTGTTGCCTGTTGTTTTTTTTTTTTACTGCTAGGGGACAGGGGTCTTCTCTTATGAGTAATTTCATGTAATGCCTAATTCATTCATTCCTATTATGTAACTCAGAAATGTAAAATAGCATTTTGTGTTGTCGACAACAAAATACTGTTTATTCCCCTGAAACCTGTAATCCCTGGGGTACTAGAGTGCTGTAGGTGAGATGGGTAAAACACAGTTGGGACAGTGAAAAGTGAAAGACTAAATTACCAGCTTGTCTGTTTCTTTTCTTTTGAAAACGGTCATAATGTCTTCTTTTTTAACTTAAGATCAGTGTAAACCCAATTTTTCTAAGAATATAGAATGTCCTATTGTTTACTTTAAAAGTGAGGATGTTAAATATTTTATTGTGTCTGTTGATCCTCAGATACTCTTCCCTAGTTCTTCCTATTTCTATAACGTGAGTCTGGATGTTGTATTGTAGGTGGCTACAAATAGTCGTGTCTACTTATTTGACATTTTCCTCCTGGGAAGTCGTGCTTTCAACAATGGACTACAGATGGTATTAGAAGACAAGAGGATTTTGAAGGTGAGTGTATAAGCAGATTCCTCTGCTAGTAAAATTTGCAGCCAGGGTCTAATTACTCTGCTTCTTTCTTTTGATGCGTTAGGTTATCCATGATTGCCGTTGGCTTTCTGATTGCCTCTCTCATCAGTATGGAATTTTGCTGAATAATGTCTTCGATACACAGGTACATGCTTGGAAACACTGGATTCAATCTACTGTACATAGTTCCTCTAGAAAACAGGCCTTGTCTGATGAGTGGCCAAAAGTCTTTTTGTGTGTGTGTCCCATTCCCACTCATTTCTCATGTAAGATGTTTGTATTAATATGTGAGATCATTTGATGGACTCTAAAATCACTGCAGAAAAGTTATATAAAAATATTTAGGATTTTCCCCCTTATTTTACTCCAGAATTTGTCAAATAAGGAGCAAGCTCCATATTCTACAACATTTAGAAACTCGAACAATTTGGGGGTCATTCAGAATTCTGACACAGGACACTTAGTATGAGGTGAACAATCACATTTCTGCCTCTACCACGTATGAGGTAAGGCTAGTGGCTAGTTGGTATCTAGCTCAGGGATGCAGGTGTCCTAGATATGCCCCAAAAGCCTATTTTGGCCCAAAATAGCCTGAAGATATATGACTTTTTCCTACTTTAAAGGGCCCTAGGGAAATAAGAAATTCTTAGACTACTTTATCTCTTAGAGCTGGTTTGGCTGTGAGAGCAGGAAAACCACTAGTTTTGATAAGGTTCTTCTAGATTTATGGCAGTGAAAGGGAGATCTTGAATATATAAGCCCTAGAGCCTTTGGAGAAGTGTTAAATTAATGAATTGCCAATTATTTTTGAACAGAAATTCCAAGAAGTTCATTTTTTTTATTATTATATGTGATTCAGTTTGCCCTTTATCTATCTGCTTATCTACATGTTCCTTTGGGCCTTCTTTCAGGATCTGTCATCTATAGAGATTGCTTTTGTGCTTATTCCAAAAGGCAAGATAATTGTTCATTGTTCCCTTGACCTCATATATACTATATAATGAAGACACTGGCATATTTTTCCATATTTTTCTTTTCAGATTTTTATAGAGCAAGAAACAGAAATTGAGAATTTTCCCAGTTTGTTTTCCTTTAACACAATGTATTAGTTTTTTGTTGCTGTTGTAACAAGTCACAAATTTAGTGGCTTAAAAACAACATTAATTTACTCCCTCACAGTTGTGGTGGTCAGAAGTCTGAAATCATTTTCATTGGGCTAAAGTCAAAGTGTCAGCAGGGCTGGTTTCTTCTGAAGACTCGGATGGGGAAGAGTCTGTTTCCTTGCCTTTTCAGTTTCCACCTGTATTCTTTGGCTTGTTCTTCTTCCATCTATACAGTGAACCACTTCAGTCTCTGCTGCCATAGTAAAGCCTCCTTTGCCTCCCTCATGTAAGAACACTTGTGATTACATTTAGTCACCCCCCTCCCTGGGATAATTCAAGATGATCTCCCCATCTCAAGATCCTTAACTTAATTACAGCTACAAATTCAATTTTTCCACGTAAAATTATATTCATAGGTTCCAGGAATTAGGATGTAGATAGCTTTGTGGACCATTATTTAGCCTACCATATACAGAAAAATAATTACTTCAATTCTTTTTTTTATTGTTCAAACAATTCTTAATTTTATTTACTTTTCTTACCAAAACTTTATCAGAGTTGCTAATAAATAATAAAAATAATTCTTGAATTTTATCTTTCCATATTCCCCAAAGGGATCAGAAAGAAATACATAGGCATGAAGCAGGCAAATAAAAGAAATGGAAAAGAAAATAGACAAGGACATATTAAAATTGGGTGATGCTTTTTCTTTTTCTTTTTTCCCTCTAATTTTTCAGAATAAGTTTACAACTTTAAATTTTCATGTGGATTCTTGGAGAAAATGGTATTTAAAGACATTTCTCTAAATATATTTCTGCTACAAGATGGCTCTGTGTATATATTCTACAGATTGGTCTGTTTGTCTTTTAATGCCACAGGTGGCAGATGTCCTTCAATTTTCCATGGAAACAGGTGGTTTTCTTCCAAACTGCATCAGTACTTTACAGGAGAGTTTAATAAGACACCTTAAAGTAGCCCCTAAATATCTTTCCTTTCTAGAAGAGAGACAAGAACTGATTCGGGTGAGTATTAAAAGATGTCCTCTAACACATTAATTTTTTCAGCTGTTTCTGAGTGGGGTTATCAGCATATTCTATAAAGAAATGACAGCTGCCACGTAAATATATGAACATTGCTAAAATGTTAGCTGTTCCAAATGGGAGCAGTTTGTTTGTGGTCTCAAGTGGATAAGAGCTAGGATCCAGATTTGTCATTTATCAATTTAAAAGCATGCTGAAATATATTTTTAAGTTGGGACAAGGGAGTGATTAGGTTGAGAATTTGGACTAAGCAATAGAACAAAAATAATCCCAACTACTTCTTTCAAAGTAAAGTAGATTTTATTTAGTTCCTGATAGTCTTGCATGCCAAACTGGGGTCTAGACCATATTGGCTATAATTTTGGCCATATAACCAAGTCTGCTACTTCCAATTTTAAGTCCTGATTCCCGTTCCCCCACCCCTCCTCCGGCCCTCCCCCCAACCTCCCTCACTTTTAACCTCCCTCCCTCTTCCTGTCTTTTCCTGTCTCCTTGAATCTTCCCCACAAATTACACACTATACACTGAAAGAGAGAGAGAGAGAGAGAGAGAGAGAGTGTGTGTGTGTGTGTGTGCGCGCACGCGTGTGTGCTCCGAAGGCTAGCTGTAGTGTGAAAGTAGAAGGTAATAATTGAGGAAAATGACAGTAATAGTGTTTTAAGTTAAATAACACTTAAATAAACAATTATTTTCTCTAAAGTTTTGCATACTATTCAGAGAAAATTGTTTTGGTGTTTCTAGGAGAATACAGAAGTGTGGTTCACACGACCTCTTTCACCCTCCTTACTGAAAATTTTGGCTCTAGAAGCCACCTACCTGCTACCCCTTCGCCTGGTACTCCTAGATGAGATGATGTCTGACCTAACCACCCTCGTGGATGGGTACCTGAACACCTACCGAGAAGGGTCTGCAGACTGGCTGGGAGGCACAGAGGTAGGTGTAGCTCTCTGTGGCTATGTCGTGAGGAATTCTGCTTCTGCGTTATTCTTCATGGGATGGCACAGTTATATCCCCTCTTTATAGCTGTGGCAAATTTCGTGAGGCAGGCTTGGTGACAAATATATGTTTTAAAGATTTTATTTACTTATTTATTTTTAGAGGGGAAGGGAGGGAGAAAGAGAGGGAGTGAAACATCAAAATGTGAGAGAAACATCAATCAATTGCCTCTTGCACATGCCCCAACTGAGGACCCAGCCCGCAACCCACGCATGTGCCCTGACAGGGAATCAACCTGGCAACTTTTCACTTTGCTCGTCCATGCCCTCCCAACTGAGCCATGCCAGTCAGGGTGTGACAAATATTTTTGAAGGGGCTATAGCTTGGGCTTAATCTGTCTCCTTGAGCATTTTTCAGAATATTAAGTTATGTTTCCAATAAATATGTCTATCAAAGAATGGGTAAATTCAAGACTTCATTAGTTATTTTATGATGCCAGTATAATATAAGAAAACTATATACCAGGAGTTGAGAAACTATTGTCCGAAGGCCAAATCTGGCCCATGGCCTATTTTGGTACAGTTTACAAGCTAAGAATGGTTTTTACAGTTTTAAAGGATTAAAAAAAAAAAAAGAGTATGCAATAGAGACAGTTTGTGGCTCACAAAAGCTAAAATATTTATTACTTGGCTCCTTACATAAAAAGTTTGCAGGCTGCTGGATTCTCACTTAGGAATTCTGATGCAGAATCCTAAATACAATACTAGCATTTTTAGTGTGAACCACACTTAGATGTATTTTACTTTTCTTTTAACATGTCGCTGGATCCTATTTGCAAGCATGGTTTAATGTTAGGAAATTTTTCATTTTACTAGAGCTAAGAAAATCTTATGATTGTTCCATAAGTGCTGAAAAGAATTATAACTTCTTGTATTTTTCTCTCACTGTTTAACAATGAAGAAAATAACAACATAAACATTCTTGCGTACCTTGTTTGATGGGCGAATTTTAATGTTTTTTGTTTATCATTGTAAAACTAAGGACAATTTTATAACTTTTTTGTACTTTGCTCCCACTATTTAATGCTAGAAACATTTGTATTATTTTGTATGCATTGCTAATTAAAGTTGGAATAGATACTTTAACATTATAAAATATATATTAGGCAAGAAGACGACATAATGTTTGATTGGGAACACTAAAAGTATTCCCATTTATATAAATAAAAACATTTTAGTGCTGACTATTACCACTACTTTACTATTTTTTGAAGTTATTAACCAATGAGATTTTTTAAAAACTGTATTTTTAAAAAAATAAACTATAAAAATGGAGTAAGAGGAATCAGAATTATGACATGCCTGTGATACAACTGAAAACTGAAGAGAGTCAAATGAAAATGATATCCCAAACAAAAAGACAATTTAGTAGAGTGGGAACAAATATAAAATAAAAATTCATAGCCTTCCTGTACCCACACACAGACTATATAATGAAAGAAAACATCAATTTATAATTGTAACAAAAAAGATAGCTTACCTAGAAATTAGTCCAACAAGAAATGTGGAATGTAGAGATGAAGAAATGTTAAAATATTACTAAATGACAAAAAAGATAATCTGAATGGAAACACTAAGTATTTTTAGCTATAAGTTATTCCTAAATTAACTTTTGAATTTAACTCTATTCCAAGAAAAATATTAACACCAGCATTATTTTGGCAAACTGTGATTATAGAATATATAGAAAGCAATAAAAATAAGTAAGTTCTGCTCTGGCTGGTGTGGCTCAGTGTATTGAGTGCTGGCCTGCAAACCGAAGGTCTCCAGTTCAATTTCCAGTCAGGGCATATACCTGGGTTGCGGGCCAGGTCCCTAGTTAGAGGGGTGTGCGAGAGGCAACCAATCAATGTATCTCTCACACATGGATGTTGTGATAAAGGTAGGATTTCCAATCAATGAGAAAAAGATCATTATTCCATAAATGGCCTTAGACAATTGACTAACCATTATTGGGGAGGAGAATTATAGTTGGGTTGCTATTTCTTTCATTACACTAATAGAAACTCCATGGATCAAGTATTTATGTAAAAAATGGAATTATTGGAAAAAACAATTAAAAGAAAATGTTCTCATAGTAGGGAATGCTTTCCTTTCTTTCCCCTCAACTTTACTGAGGAAGAATTGACAGAATTAATTGTATTTTTTAAAGTATACATATGCATTGGTGGGATGCTTCCAAGATCAAAATAATTAACACATCCTTTGCATCAAATAGTTAATTTGTGTGTGTGTGTGTGCTGAGAATTCTTAAGATTTACTCCTAGCAACTTTCAAGTATTCAGTACCGAATTATTAACTATAGAAATCATGCTGTACATTAATTATATCCTCAGAACCACAGTGTCTTATAACTGAAAGTTTGTACCCTTTGACCTGCATCTCCCCATTTCCCCCAACTGCTGGCAACCACCATTCTATTCTCTGTTTCTATAAAATAAGCTCTAATTTTTTTCTTTTGTTTTTCTTTGTCTGGCTTATTTTATAATATGCGCCCCCCCAGGTTCATTCATGTTTTTGCAAATGGCAGGAATGCCTTCTTTTTATGGCCAAGGAATATTCCATTGTATGTATATATAGACCACATCTTTTTTTCTTTCTTTTTTTAAAAATATTTTATTGGTTATACTTTTACAGTTGTCCCATTTTTTTCTCCCCTTTATCCCCCTTGACCCTACACCCCCTTCCTGTTAGCATCTCCCCTCCTTAGTTCATGTCCATGAGTTGTACATGTAAGTTCTTTGGCTTCTCCATTTCCTATACTATTCTTAACCTTCCCTTGTCTATTTTGTACCTACCAATTATGCTTCTTAGTCCCTGTACAATTTCCCCATTCTCCCCTCTCCCCTTTCCCTACTGCTAACCCTCCATATGATCTCTATTTCTATGATTCTGTTCCTGGTCTAGTTGTTTGCTTAGTTCTTGTTTTTGTATTTTTACATTCAGTTGTTGATAGTTGTGGGTTTGTTGTCCTTTTACTGTTCATAGCTTTGATCTTCTTAGATAAGTCCCTTTAACATTTGATATAATATGGTGATGGAGAACTCATTTAACTTGACCTTACCTGGGAAGCACTTTATCTGCCCTTCCATTCTAAATGATAGCTTTGCTGGATAGAGTAATCTTGGATGTAGGCCCTTGCCTTTCATGACTTTGAGTACTTCTTTCCAGCCCCTTCTTGCCTGTGAGGTTTCTTTTGAGAAGTCAGCTGATAGTCTTATGGGAACTCCTTTGTAGGCAACTCTCTGCTTTTCTCTTGCTCCTTTTAAGATTCTCTCCCTATCTTTAATCTTGGGTCTCTTAATTATCATGTGTCTTGCTGTGTTCCTCTTTGGGTCCAACTTCTTTGGGACTCTCTGAGCTTTCTGGATGTGTATGTCTATTTCCTTCTCCAGCTTGGGGAAGTTTTCTTTCATTATTTTTTCAAATAAGTTTTCAATTTCTTGCTCTTCCTCTTCTCCTTCTGGCACCCATATGATTCAGATGTTAGAACATTTAAAGTTGCCCCAGAGGTTCCTCATCTTCTCCTCATTGTTTTGAATTCTTGTTTCTTCATTGTGTTCTGGTTGAATGTTTAATCTTCCTTTTGTTCCAAATCTTTGATTTAAGTCCTGGTTTCCTTCCCTTCACTGTGGTTCCCTGTATACTTTCCTTTATTTCATTTTGCCGGGCTTTTACTTCTTCCTCTGTTTTGCATCTGTACTCAGTCATTTCTGTTAATATCCTGATTACCAGTGTTTTGAACTCTGCTTCTAATAGGTTGGTCATCTCTTTGTCGCTTAGCTCTTTTTCTGGAGTTTTGATCTGCTCTTTCATTTGGACCATATTTCTTTGTCTTGGCACAACCTGTTATGTTGTAAGGGGAATAGCCTTAGGTATTTGCCAGGGCAGGGCAACCCACTTGGCTGCATTGTGGCTCTGTGTGTGAGGAAGGGTCAGAGAGGGAGCAATGCCACTTGCTTAGCGCTCACCCTGCTTTCAGTCACTTCCCCCACTTCCCACAAGGTAATTGTGTCCTTTCAGGTGCTGCCCTGGTGCTAATTCCCAGGTGGGTGGGCTTGTGTACATTCTAGGACCCCATAGGCCCCTCCAATGGACTCTCCTGTGAGACTGGCAGTTTCTCTTGCTGCAACCCCAGAGGTTTTTACAGCCAGAGATTTTTGAGGTTTTATTTCCCTGTGCTGGAACCATAGGTTGCACAATCTGTCTTGCTTCCCAGTTGTTCCTCCCAGTTAATCTGCATGCCAACGTAGGACTGCACAGCCTGCCAGCTGCTGCCTTGCCGCACATCCTCTCTGTCCTGGCTTCCTGTCTCTGCCCTTCCTACCGGGCTGGATGAATGTTTCTTCTTTAAATCCTTGGTTTTTGGACTTCCATACTGTTTTATTTTCAGGCAGTTCTGGTTGGTTTTTGTTTTTAAATTGGTTGTTATCCTTCTTTAGCTTGTGCAAGAAAGTGAATTGTATCTACCTACCTTTTTTTCCTTTCTGTCCTCGCCCAAGGATATGTTTTATTAATTTTAGAAAGAGAGGAAGGTGGGAAGAGAGAGAGGAAAAAAAACATTGCCTTCCACACATACCCCAACTGAGAATCAAACTGCAACCTAAGTATGTGCCCTAAGCAGGGATTGAACCTGCAACCTTTTGTTGCATGGAATGACACTCCAACAAACTGAGCCACCTGGCCCAGGCAGACCATAATTTCTTAATTCATTTATCCCTTGATGGACACTTAAGTTGTTTCCATGTCTTGGCTATTCTGAATAATGATATGCAAATGGCAGGGCTGATATCTCTTCAAGACAGTGATTTCATATCCTTCATACATATATCCAGACATGGATTTGCTGGACCATAAAGTAGTTCTAAGTTTTAATTTTTTGAGGAACTGCCTTACTGTTTTTCATAATGGCTATACCACTTTTCATTCCCATAAGCACTATGAGAGATTCCTTTTCCCCTACATATCCCCCGCTCAAAGCACTTGTTATCTTTTGTCTTTTTCATAATAGCCATTCTAACAGATTTGAAGTGATATTGTGGTTTTGATTTGCATTTCCCTGATGATTAGTATTGTTAGAGCATTTTTTCATATATTGATACCTATTGGCCATTTGCATGCCTTCTTGGGAAAATGTCTATTCAGGTTCTTTGCTCATTTTTAATTAGATTATTTGCTCTTTTGCTATTGAGTTGCAGGAGTGCGTGCTTTTCTATGCAACACAGAAATACTCAGAGTCTTAAAATGTTAATAAATTTAACTTTAAATTTTTGTATAGCAAAAATACTTGAATAAAGTCAAAGGCAAGCAACCTGGGAAAACTTATTTACCTCCTGGAACAAAGATGACATTTTCTTTTCTTTTTTAATATATTTTATTGATTATGCTATTACACTTGTCCCAATATTTCCTCCTGGGTTGTCCCCCCAACCCAGTCCCCTCTAACTCCATTGTTTGTGTTTGTTGGTCCTCCATATATGTTCTTTGGCTACTCTATTTACTATGCTGCACTTCACATCCCCATGATTATTCTGTAACTACTAAACTGTACTTCTTAATCCCTTCACATTTTTCACCCATCCTTCTGGGCCCCCTCCCTTCTAGCAACCAGTGAAACATTCTCTGTATCTATGATTCTGTTTCTGTTCTGCTTGTTTATTTTGTTTTTCAGATTCAATTTTTGATAGATATGTATTCATTGCCATTTTATTGTTCATATTTTTTAATCTTCTTCTTTTTCTTCTTAAAGAAGACCCTTTAACATTTCATATAATACTGGTTTGGTGGAGATGAACGCCTTTAGCTTCTTCTTGTCTGAGAAGCTCTTTATTCATCCTTTCATTTTAAATGGTAGCTTTCCTAGGTAGAGTAATCTTGATTTCAGGTCCTTGCTTTTCATCACTCTGAATATTTCTTGCCAATCCCTTTTAGTCTACAAAGTTTCTTTTGAGAAATCAACTGAGAGTCTCATGGGGGCTCCCTTGTAGGTAATTAACTGCTTTGCTCTTGCTGCTTTTAAGATTCTCTCTTTGTCTTGGTGTGGGCCTCTTTAGGTTCACTTTTTTGAGACTCTCTGTGCTTCCTGGACTTGTATGTCTTGTTCCTTCACCAAGTTAGGGAAGTTTTCTGTCATTATTTTTCTTCAAATAGGTTTCCAATTCCTTGCTCTCTCTCTTCTTACAGCACCCTCATGATGCTAACATTGGCACACTTGAAGTTGTCCCAGAGGCTCCTTACACTATCCTCATTTTTTAAAATTTATTTTTCTTCTTGCTGTTCTGGTTGGTTGTTTTTTGCTTCCTTATATTCCAAATCGCTAATTTGGTCCTTGGCTTCATCCACCCTACTGTTGATTCCCCATAAATAGCTTTTTATTTTAATTAGTGTATTCTTCGTTACTGACTGGATCTTCTTATTCTTTTGAGGTTCTCATTACCATATTTTGCCATGTGCACCCATTTTTTTTGCATATTATATACATGGGATTATTGTGCCCATTTATTATATCCATGGTATGTAATAATTTACCCATGTATAAGGCACATCCTTATTTTTCCCTCAAAAATTGTGTCAAGAAAGCACATTATACATGGCAAAATATGGTAAGTTCCTTGAGCATCCTTACAACCAGTGTTTTGAACTCTGCATCTAGTAGCTTATCTCAATTTTGCTTTGTTCTTTTTCTGGAGTTTTATTCTGTTCTTTAATTTTAGCCATGTTTCTTTGTCTCCTCATTTTGGCACCCTCCCTGTGTTTGTTTCTATGTATTAGGTGGAGGTGCTACATCTTCCAGGTTTGGCAGAGTATCCTTTAGGGTCCAGTAGCACAGCCTCTCCTATTATCCAAGTTGGGTGCTCAAGTCGTGTGCACTCTGTGGGCTGTGTACACCCTCCTGTTGTAGTTAAACATTGATTGTTGTTGGCATTTCCAAGGTCAGCTACCAGCTGTGTTCAGTCTGGAATCACACAGCATAAGGTACAAAGCAATCTGCAGGTGGCTGCTACTTGAGATGGGCTTGGAGGTCACTACGAGGAGCTGAGCTGTGAACTAAGGTTGGCTGCTATGACTGCTGGGCTGGGGCAACTTAGCGAAAGGTATGGGGCTCACTGAAGCAGATGCTGCTTGTTTCAGAGAATTAAGAAATCTGAACTATGGGCCAAGACAAGCCATTCATATAAAAAAAGCCACTGGAAACAATTTGGGTAGGTCTGAAAGGTGGGTGGGGCAGGATCTCAGGGAATCACCAGGACAGGACGAACAGTGTGAGCCAGGTTCATCAAGTCTCACATATGGTGCCCACCTGCTGGCTCTATGGCTTTTTTGGGGGAGGTCTTAGATGAGGAACTGTGGCCTCTGTCAGTGCTTCTGTCTGGTAGAAAGCTGCCCCCCAGCTCTTGCTTTGAGGCCGGACAATTCAATTCCTCCCCATATGTCTCTAGTGTGTTTCAATCTTCTGCCCCATTCTGGAGCTCAGAGGGAACATGGGCGCTTTAAGAGGAGGTGGCAGGCAGTCCAGCAGATTTTGTTTTCCACCGCTTCAAACCCCACTGGTTTTTACAGCCAGAAATATGGCAACTTCTCTTCTTGGTACTGGAAGCCTGGATTGGGGCTAGTACTCTTCGCTCCTAAGATATCCCTGTGGATTTTTATCTGCTACACGTGGGTGTGGGACGTCTTTCCACATCTCCCCCCCTCACCTCCTACCAGTCTTGATGTAGTTTTTTCTTTAAATCTATAGTTGTAGGACTTCCATTCAGCTCAATTTCTGTTGGTTCTGAATGATAGTTGTTTTATAATTTAGTTGTAAATTTGATGTGGTTGTGCGAAGTGGTGAACCACTATGCCACTATCGTGACTGGAAGTCAAAGACATTTTCTTAATATATTCATTATTGTAGTATTTATGCAATCACAGTTGGGAGACATACTTTTCACTGTAAAATCTTGATCCCTACACACACACACAGATACACACAAAACTGGATTCAAATTATTTGCTTCTTAAAAAATAGTAGAGTAGTTACAGACACTAGAGGGTGCTGTGGGAATACATTTGAATAGATCCTCGCTGGCCAAATACTGCTAAGTAAAGCAGAAGTGGTTTTAAAGCATATTCAGTTTAGTTACAGTAGATTTATGTTCATTTTCTTTTCTTAGCCTACATGTATGGAGCTTCCAGAGGAACTGCTTCAACTCAAGGACTTCCAGAAGCAGCGCAGAGAGAGAGCTGCGAAAGAATATAGGATGAATGCACAGGGACTCCTCGTAAGGACAGTGCTATATCCAAAGAAGTCAGTGATAGAGACAGCAAGGAAAGAGGAAAAAGGAAGAAGTTTCTTACTTTGTGAAAACTCTAGGTTAGATAAATGTCTAAGTTTTACATCTCATGAGAATTTACTGAAAGAAGAAGGAAAGAGTAAGAAAACAACAACAGAACTTCCACACTTCCCTCCCATAAAGCAAGAAGTCAGTGAGGATTCCAGTAACAAAGTCATTTGCTCTGAGTCAGAGGTTTCGGAAGACCAGAGAATAAATCAGAAAGAATACCTGAAGATTCCCAAAAAGGAATTTCAAGCAAATTTATCTTTGAAAGAGGAGATAGAACAGTTACTGATGGTGGAAAACAAGGAAGATCTAAAATGCACAAAACAAGGTGGTTTAGTGCCTCCTTCCCTTCCTCAGGAAACCAGAGTATCTTCAAGTGACACCTTTCATCTTTTTAGAAAAGCTGTGTTTCCTACACTTCCTCCCTGTCCAGCTTTGGAGGAGACGGATTCCTGGATAAGTTCTTCAAATCTGCCTTAGAGATCTGCAATTTGTTCTTTAGGCCACATAGATGGTTCATTTCCCTTATCATCAGGGCTTTCCTCAGTGCTTAAGTTTCACATGTTATAAATTTAGTTATGCCTCAGTCATAGGCTTCAGGGGAAATTAAATATATTCATTTATTTAATTTTTTGAAAAAGATCATTTTTTTAAAGTTCTTTTTATCTGTTGATTTATTTTAATCTTCACCTGAGGATATATTTTTTTAAATTGATTTTAGAGAGAGAGGAATGGAGGGAAAAACAGAGAGAAACATCGATTTGTTGTTCTACCCATCTGCGCATTCATTGGTTGATTCCCATACGATCCAGGATGGAACCCACAACTTTGATGTATTGGCATGATGCTTTAACCAACTGAGTTACTCGGCCAGGGCCTTCAGGGGAAATTACATCCTTTTGCTTACTCCTACATTCCTGTAATTTGATTAGGATGGGATGACTAAGTTACATAATGGCAGAAGTACATTTTCAGATTGTGTCATGGGGCAGAAGAAATGTCCCCAGTGGCCAGAGTGAATTATTTCTCATAATTTGGGTTTAGAGTATTTAAAGAAGCGGAAAGTCTTGGGTTTAATATTTCAAAGTATCTATATTTTTACATTTTTGTTGTGTTTTTTGGTTTGAAGAGGGTTGGTAAAAATTCTTAGCCATAAGTTTAAAAATAATTGGTAACTAACACTTTATTACTTCTGTTTACCTCTTCAAAATATTAACTTTAATTTGTCAATTATATCTCAATAAAGCTAAAAATAATTAACTTTATTTTTGAATTTTGAATATGTTGTCTCTCTTATGTCATACACAAACAATAGTTAATGTTATTATAGGAAGCAATGTTCTAGTTTTAATTTTTCATTCCATTTACTTTTAGAAGATTTTGTCCATTTTTCTAACAAAGCTGGGACTTCTTTTGAATATGTTTATTATGTAAACTTTAATTTTGATTCCACTCTATTTGCTTGGAGATCATATACTGCCTTAGGGCGAAAGAAAGGAAGCTTATATCAAGTCTTTTTTTATACTGATACTTGCAAGCTGCTCATATTCTTTTGTGTATGATAACCAGTAAACCTGTTTTGACATTAGGTTACCTCTTGGATTTCTTAATTGTTTAGCGTAGGAATAAATTAGAATATGTCTGGATTTCTAGGTTGAGTCCAGTTTAGAAATGTAATTAGACTTTTACAGGATTCTATTATTTATTGCACTTAGGGAAACTTAGGGGCAATCTATGATTAGGAGCATTCTTGTCTGTATCAGCTGATTCAATTATTAATTCCACCGAAAGCAGAGGTATGTCCTTCCAAACACTACAGCCCACATCCAGTCTAAGGTTAAGATGAAGGCAGGCCCAAGAGCATTCAGCTCAGTCTGCATTTGCTGCGTCTCACTTTGTCCTTAGTTTAGAAGGTCACTGCGGCCAGGGTGGTTACTGGTTCATCTTGTGTGAATGCAGCTTCAGATTGAGCCCAGAATGTATTAATCAAGGTTTACTCTGGAAAGGGCATGAATTCCTATAAAATTCCTGGAATTGATTTAGTTTTATGGAACCATTAAGTTACCCCACGGTATATACCCCTTTGTAGCCAGTATAGACAAAGGTATATAATCCTTTTTTAAATATAAAAAATATAATTATTAATAATCTCTTAAATATGAGATTATATTTAATTTATATTTATAAGAAATTTAAATATAAAGAAATTATATACAAAGGTATATACTGACTACAAAGAAAAATATAATTTATATTTAAAAGATTCTCCTTTGGGAGGATTGAACGTGGGAGGTGGGGGCGGGTAGGGGATAGTAATGGGGGAAAAAAGTGAAGACAGCTGTAATTGAACAACAATAGAAAATAAAAAAGGATTCTTCTTTCATTATGTATGTTTTATGACTACACTTTGAATAATAGGATTATGTTGGACTTTTGCGGTGCTACTCAATGTGATAGCCACTAGCTATATGTGGTTATTTAAATTTAAAATTAAGTCAAGTCCTGACTGGTGTGACTCAGTGGGCTGGGCATCATCCTGCAAATAGAAAGGTCACCCATTTGATTCCCTGCTGGGGCATGTGCCTGGTTTGCTGGCCAGGTCCCCAGTTCAGGGAATGTGAGGGGCAACGCATAGTGTTTCTCTTGCACATCAATGTTTCTCTCCCTCTCTTTCTCCCTCCTTTCCCTTCTCTCTAAATAAATAAAATCTTAAAATGAGGTAAAATAAAATTTAAAATTTAGTTCCGCAGTTGCACTTGCCATATTTCTAGTACTCAATAGTCCCATGTGCCCAGTGACTACCGTATTGAACTTTGCAGATATAGAACATTTCCATTGTTTCAGAAGGTTCTACTGGACAGTGTTATTTGTGTACTTTTACTCCCAGACCAAATGAGTCTTTAGTTTTCATTACTGTATTTTGTGTATGTAGGGAACACTCATATCCCTGGAGTTGCATTTTTCTCCATATCCTCACCTCGCCTGGAGTGCCTATCTAAATTCCATGTGTGTGGTCAGAACCTACCATGAAGTTTTGTCCTGTGCTAGATAGAGTGTAAAGAATCCCTGGATTGTTCAAGCCCTGTTGCTGGTGCTCTGTACCTTTACTCAAATATCTAAATTTTGCCTAGAATTTGGAGAAATGCTGGGTTCTTATCCCAATCCATAGTCAAGTTCTTTACTGACTCTGTTTTTCTAGTTGAGAGCTCATAAACCATACTGCCTGCTTTCCCAAACTCTTGGAGATTTGCTCCAATCTACAGAAATTTCCTGAATCCTACTCAGGTCTGACCTTTCTCATCTGATTTTTCTGTACATGAACTACAATGAGATACTCTTACAAATAATCTGACCTTTTTAGTTTGGGAGTTAGATAGCAGAGATGAATGACTTCCCTGAACAAAAATGCAGCACTGAGATAGAACTAGCATTTCTTTCTTCTTGGTCCATTCAGTATTCTTTCATCTTTAGTAAGAAAAATCACTGCAGCAGCTTTGCCTCCAGTCTGGCTGTAGGTTTGATAAATCCTAACACAAAACAATAATTTTTAAAAAAGATACCAGCAAGTATCTTTTAAAATAATAGGTTTTTATTGTGCTTCAAGTCATAATTATTTATTACATAATTAGTAGAGATTTCATTCAGGAATTTTATTCTCTGATCAAAATAGTTTGCAAAAATCCCATTTGTACAAAACAATAGATTTTTAATGCCCTATTGGCTTCTCATTGTTTTGAAACTAGGTTAAGTGCCAGCAGCAAAATGAGATGAGGCCTAGGGCAAACCTAGGGAACTTGGGAATGAATAGCCAGGTATACTTATCAAAAAGGCGTTTATACTGTATTGTAAAAGTAAAATAAATACTGTTTAGTTACAGTAGATTTATGTTCATTTTCTTTTCTTAGCCTACATGTATGGAGCTTACATAAAATTTAGAAAATAAAGAGAAAAAATATCTATCATCATTCATTAAACAACCCTTCCTAGCATTTTTGCATTTTCTTTCACTTTTCTCTCTCATTCTCTGCACATACATATCTGAAACAGTCACAATTATATAGTAAATATACTTACTGGGTTTTTAAAAAGATTTTATTCATTTTTGGAGAAAGGGGAAGGGAGGAAGAAAAAGAGGGAGAGAAATATAGATGTGGGAGAGAAACATTGATTGGTTGCCTTTCACAACGCCCCCAGCTGAGGCCCTGGCCTACCACTCAAGCATGAGCCCTGACTGGGAATCGAACCGGTGACTTGGTCTGCAGGCGAGCACTCAATCCAGAGCCACACCAGCCAGGGCCTTACTGTGCTTTTTATATCATGTATTTTTCCATTATATAATCCTAATAGCCAACATTTTTAATAGGTGTTATATTTTAAAATTCACATGCTATTAAACAGAATTTGGAAAATAAGAAAAATTTACTCTTATTTCTCTAACTTGACAGAAAAATCAGGAAACGTTTTTGTTAATGCATAGTTTTTTTTCCCTACATGGTTGTAAACATACACACACATATATATCCTACCTTATGAATGTTTTCTTATGCTGTTACATGACCTTCGGAAAGATTTTTTATTACTATATAATATTTCTTAGAGGACACAGCACAGTTTATTTAACTGTATTTTGGCATTTTGAGGTTGTTTTCAATTCTTTATTTATGCTTTTTTCAAAGCTTATTTCAAAGCTTTTCCCCATGGTTTGAATCATTGTGTTAAAATGAAATTCCAGAAATAGGATTAACAGGTCAAAAAAATTTTCTTGTTTTTGTTTCTACAAAAGTTTTATAGCTCTTGCTAAGTTACTTTACAAAAGTGTTAATCAATTATATTGCTGCCTCTAATTTTTGTAGTTATGATGACCATCAAGAACATTAAATTTTTTTCTTGAGTATCATGGCATACTTTTGACTTTCAAAATTATTCTTCATGCATAAATCTTAAAGGTTTCCTGTCATTTTTTTGTAGCTTACCTGCATTGGGTATTAGAGTGATTAATGAGAACATAATATTGGAAACATTTGAATGATCTCTAAATAAGGACAATATTATGGGTAAAATATTTAATCATAGATACTCTAAAATCAAAGTCTATATACTCATGATAAAAGGTATCTTTGAAACATATTCAGAGCCCTCATCAGGGATATCATAGAAAACTATGTTTGTTGTTGTATAAAATAAGAATCTCAGCTAAGTTTTTAGGTTCACCCTAAAACAAAGTTTAATACATTCTATTCTACATACTCATAGGATTTGAGCCTTTGACTCTACAATAGACCTCCTCAAACAGGAAGTGCTGTCAAATTGTAATCAGGGCATAATGAGTAACCCAATCTTAAAATAACACAAGTCATTGCAAAAAAATGTCTAGACTATGCTTTAATCAGTCATGAACAGCATTTCTTAAACAATAGAATGGAATAGAAAATACTAGTGCATTGCACATAGTATGGGAAAGAATTATTCTGTGAAACTTTCTCTCTCAGTTGTGTGCCTGAGGCATGTGTGCTCTTACTGTTGGTTGCAGTAAAAAACGGCCAAAGATAAGCATAGAAGGAAATTTATAGCTTTAAATACTGATGCAATGAAATAAGAAAGATCTAAAACCAGTGATCTCAGCTTTCACCTTAAGCTAAAAAAAAGAACAGTAAATTAAACTTAGGGTGAGTAGAGGATAAAATGAATAATAAGAGAAATCAATGAAATTAAAAGTAGATGGAGCCCTGGCTGGTGTGGCTCAGTTGGTTGGAGAGTTGTCCCCTAGGCAGAAGGGTCTCAGGTTTGATTTCCTTTCAGGGCACATACCCAGGTTGGTGGTTCCATCCTGGTTGGGATGTGTATTGGAAGACAACCAACTGATGTTTCTCTCTTATATTGATGTTTTCCTCTCTCTCTCCCCCACCCCCTTCCTCTCTCTAAAAACAATAAAAAATGTCCTTAGGTGAGGATAAAAAAAAAAGAAGTAGATGGAGAAAAATGAATAAAACCAAAACCTGATTTTTTGAAAAGATCAATAAAACTACTAAGCCTTTAACCATACTGAGAGAGAAAAAAACAAGACACAAATTACTAATATCAGGAATGAAACAGAGATTATCACTAGAGAAACTACATACATTAAAAGGATTGCAAGGGTCTACTTTGAACAACTATGTCCACTAATTGAACAACTTAGTTGGAATAGACAAATTCATTGAAATGCAAATTACCAAAACTGATTCAAGAAGAAATAGAACACCTGAATAGCCCTAAATCAATTAAACAAATTCATAATTTAAAACTTTCCCCAATGCAAACTTTGTACCCAGATAGCTTTACTGGTGAATTTCTACCTTAGAAAGCAATAATAGCAATTCTTCCAGGTAATAAAAAAGGAGGGTTAACTTTCCAACCAATTTTATGAGGCCATCATTACCCTGATACCAAAACCAGAAAGTGACATTTCAAGAAAACTATAGACCAATATCCTCATGAAAATAGATACAAAAATCCTTAATAAAATAATTGCAAATAGGATCCAGAAACATATAAAAAGGATAATACATAATGACCAAGTGGAGTTTATTCCAGGAATGCAAGTGTGGTTTAACATGAAAATGAAATGCATCATATTAAGAGAATAAAGGAGAAAGAACATGTAATTATCTCAGTACCTACCAAAAATGTTTTTTTGACAAAATTATACATCCATTCATGGTAAAAACAAAACAAAACAAAACAAAAAAACCTCTCAGTAAACTAGGATTAGCAGGGCACTTTACCTAATAAAGGTCTTTTAAAAAAACACACTTTTACTGGGACTTCTGGCCAAGATGGAGGCATGGGTAGATACACTTTGTTTTCTCACACAACCAAAAGAAGGACAAAAACAAATTTAAAAACAAAAAACAACCAGAACTTCCAGAAAATCAAACCGTATGGAAGTCAGATAACCAAGGAGTTAAAGAAGAAACATTCATCCAGATTATTAGGAGGGGCTGAGACAGGCAGCTGGGGCAGAAAGGACATGTGGCAAAGTGACAGACTGGGTGGGAGAGGTAGCAGCTGGTGGACCTGGAGGTCACATTTGTGAGCAGATAAGCCAAGAGGAACACTGGGAAACAAGACAGACTGTGCAACCCAGGGTTCCAGAGTGGGAAACTAAAGCCTCAAAACCTCTAGCTGTAAAAACCTGTGGGGGTTTCAGTAGCAAGAGAAACTCCCAACCTTATAGGAGAGTTCATTGGAGAGACCCATGGTGTCCTAGAACATACACAAACCCACACACCTGGGAATAAACACCAGAATAATGCAATTTGCTTGTGGGTAACAGGGGAAGTGACTGAAAGTGGGGCAAGGGCCAAGCAAGTGGCATCCTTCCCCCTTGGGCCCCTACCACACACACAGCACCACAACGCAGCCACGTGAGTTGCCTTGCCCTGGCGAATACCTTAGACTCTGCCCCTTACAACATAACAGGTGTGCCAAGACAAAGAAATATGGCCCAAATGAAAGATCAGATCAAAACTCCAGAAAAAGAGCTAAGCGACGAAGAAATAGCCAGTCTATGAGATGCACAGTTCAAAATAGTGGTAATCAGGATGCTCACAGAAATGACTGAGTACAGATGCAAAACAGAGGAAGAAGTAAAAGCCAGGCAAAGTGAAATAAAGGAAAGTATACAGGGAACCAACAGTGAAGGGAAGGAAACTGGGACTCAAATCAAAGATTTGAAACAGAAGGAAGAAATAAACATTTGACCAGAACACAATGAAGAAATAAGAATTCAAAAAAATGAGGAGAGGCCTAGGAATGTCTGAAACAACTTTAAATGTTCCAACATATGAATTATAGGGGTGGCAGAAAGAGAAGAGGAAGAACAAGAGGTTGAAAACTTATTTGAAAAAATAATGAAAGAAAACTTCCCCAAGCTGGAGAAGGAAATAGACTTCCAGGAAGTCCAGTAAGCTCAGAGAGTCACAAAGAAATTGGATCCAAGGAGGAACACACCAAGACACATGATAATTAAATTACCCAAGATTAAAGATAGGGAGAGAATCTTAAAAGGAGCAAGAGAAAAGCAGAGAGTTGCCTACAAAGGAGTTCCCATAAGACTATCAGCTGACTTCTCAAAAGAAACCTCACAGGCAAGAAGGGGCTGGAAAGAAGTACTCAAAGTCATGAAAGGCAAGGGCCTACATCCAAGATTACTCTATCCAGCAAAGCTATCATTTAGAATGGAAGGGCAGATAAAGTGCTTCCCAGATAAGGTCAAGTTAAAGGAGTTCACTATCACCAAGCCCTTATTATGAGTAATGTTAAAGGGACTTCTCTAAGAAAAAGAAAATCATACCTGGTAAAGGATTCATATCCAGGATATTGAATACATAGAGAACTCCTGGAACTCAACAACAAAAAAGCAACTTGATTAAAAAATGGGCAACAGTCTTGAATTGGCATTTCTCCAAAGAAAATATACAAATGGCCAATAAACACAGGAAAAGATTCTCAACATCACTAATCACTAGAGAAATGCAAATCAAAAGTATAGTGGGATACCATGTCATACCCAATAAGATATCTACTATTCAAAAACAGAAAATAACAAGTGTTGGCAAGGATGTGGAGAAATTAAAACTCTGGGACACTGTTTATAGAAATGCAAAATGGTGTAGCTCCTATGGAAAACAGTATGAAGGTTACTCTTAAGTATAGAATTATCTTATTATCCAGCAATTTCACTTCTGGGTATATACTCCAAAGAACTGAAAACAGAGATTTTGTTTGTTTTTTAGAGAGAGAGAGAGCAACATCATCAATTTGTTGTTCCACTAATTTATGCATTCATTGGTTGTTTCTTGTATGTGCCCTGACCAGGGATCAAACTCACAACCTTGGCATATCAGGATGATGCTCAACTGAGCTACCTGGCCAAGGCTGAAAACAGGGCCTTTCTTTTTTTTTCTTTGGTTGGCATTCTTTTTTTCCTGTAAATTTTTTTTTTATTGTTCAAATACATTTGTCTCCATTTTCCTGCCACCACTTTCTCTTGTACCACCCACCCCCAACTTCCACCCTCAGTCCTTCCCCACTTTGGCTTTGTCCATGTGTCCTTTATACATGTTCCTTGATTTGACCCTTCCCCTTCTTTTACCCATTACCCCCTCCCTCGTTCCCTCTTGTTACTGTCAGTTTCTTTTTTCTTTCAACGTTGCTGGTTATATTTTCCTTGCTTGTTTATTTCATTGATTAGGTTCCATTTATAGGTGAGATCATATATTTGTCTTTCACCCTCTGGCTTATTTCACTTACTCATAATGTTCTTCATTTCCATCCATGCTTTCACAAAGAGTTGTAGCTCTTTTTCCCTCCCTTCCTCTCTTCCTTCCTCCCTCCCTCCTTTCTTTCTCTCTCTTTCTCTATTTCTTTCTTTCTTTCTTTCTTTCTTTCTTTCTTTCTTTCTTTCTTTCTTTCTTTCTTTCTTTCTTTCTCTCTCTCTCTCTCTCTTTCTATGTAGTATTCTATTGTGCAAATGTACCACAGTTTTTTGATCCATTCATTTACCAATGGACACTTAGGTTGCTTCCAACACTTGGCTGTTGTAAATTCTGCTGCTATGAACATTGGGGTGCATAGGTTCTTCTGAGTTGGTGTTTTGGGATTCTTAGGGTATAATCCCAGAAGTGGAATTGCTGGGTCAAAAGGCAGTTCCATTTTTAGCTTTTTGAGGAAATTCCAAACTTGGAAACAGGGTCTTGAAGAGATACTGTATACTATGTTTATATGCATTAGTCACAATAGCTACAACATGAAAGCAACTCAATTATCCATTGATGGATGAATGTATAAGCAAAATGTGGTATATATATACAGTGGAATGTTATTCAGCCTTAAAAAGGAAGGAAATTTTTAAAGAAGATTTTATTTATTTATTTTTAGAGAGGGGAAGGGAACGAGAAGGAGAGAGAGAGGAAACATCAATGTGTGGTTGCCTCTTGAGTGCCCCCTACTGGGAACCTGGCCCACAACCCAGGCATGTGCCCTGACTAAGAATTGAACCAGCAACCCTTTGGTTCGCAGGCTGGCATTCAATCCACTGAGCCACACCAACCAGGGAAAGAAGGAAATTCTGACATATGTTACAACATGGATGAAACTTGAGGACTTTATGGTAAATGAAATAAACCCCCCAAATATGTGGTACTTGAAGTGGTCAAAATTATAGAGACAAAAAGTAGAATGGTGGTTGCCAAGCTCTGGGGGGAGGATGGAATGAAAACTTATTGTTTAATGGTTAAATAATTTCAGTTTTGCAAGAAGAAAGAATAATAGAGATTAATGATGGTGATGGTTGCAGAACAATAGGAATATACTTAATACCAGTGAACTGTACATATAAAAATGAATGACATGGTAAATTTCATATTATATGTATTTTCCACATTTTTTTATAGGGGAAAAAAATCTCTATTACTAACATCACTCTTATGTCCATGTGATTGAGAACAAAGAAAGGATATCTGTTCTCCTACCAATACTGCACCAGCGTTCCCGTTTCTCCACAACCTTGCAAGCACTTGTTTTTTGTTGATTTGTTTATGATGGCCATTCTGACTGGTGTGAAGTGGTATCTCATTGTGGTTTTAATTTGCATCTCTCTGATGGCTAGGGATGCTGAGCATCCTTTCATACATCCCTGGGCCCTCCGTATGTCCTCTTTGGAGAAGCGTCTGTTCAGCTCCATTGCCCATTTTTTCACTGAGTTGTTTGTCTTCCTGATATGAAGTCCTGTGAGTTCTTTATATATTCTGGAGATCAAACCCTTCTCCGATGTATCATTGGCAAATATATTTTCCCATATTGTTTGTTCCCTTTTCATTTTGCTGATGTTTTCTTTAGCCATGCAGAAGCTTTGTAATTTGATGTAGTCCCATTTGTTTATTCTTTCCTTTATATCCCTTGCTCTAGGGGATATATTGGTGAAAATATTGCTGTGTGGGATATCTGAAATTTTCCTGCCTATGTTCTCTCTAGGACTTTTATGGTAAAACACCAATTCAAAAGAACCTATGCACCCCAATGTTCACAGCATCATTATTTACAATAGCCAAGTGCTGGAAACAGTTTGAGTGCCCATCAGTAAATAAGCAGATCAAAAAACTGTGGTACACAGCAGAAAGAAAAAAGGAACTCCTATCCTTCACAACAGTGTGGCTAGAACAGGAGAGTGTTATGCTGAGTGAAATAAGCCAGGGGTGAAAGACAAATACCATTTGATCTCACTTATAAGTAGAACCTAATCAACAAAACAAACAAGCAAGCAAAATAGAACCAGAGACATTTAAATAAAGAAGAAACTGACAGTGGCCAGAGACAAGGGAGGAGGGAGTTAACAGGGGAAAGAAGGGGAAAGATCAAGTCAAGGAACATGTATAAAGGCCCCACGGGCAAGGACAACAGTAGGGGGAGGCCTGAATGTGGGAGACATGGTGGGCAGGGCAGGGGAGAGCAATGGGGGAAGAAGGGGAATGACTGTAATTGAACAACAATAAAAAAATTTAAAGAAAAGAAAAAAGGATATTTATTCTCACTACTTAAATTCAAGCTTGTTCTATAGATACTAACTAGTGGAATAAGGCAAGGAGATAAAAAGTATATAGGTTAGAAGTTTTAAAAGCAACATTTTATTTTTATATAACATGATCATGCATATAAAATCCTAAGGGATCTACAAAAACCTTCTAGAATGCTGAAGTGAGTTTAGCAGTGTCATAGGATACACTGTCAATGTACCAAAATGTGAATATACCAGAAATACTGGACATGAACAATCAGAAACAGAAATTTAAAAAACAATATTATTTACTATAATGTCAAAAACATGATTAAGATAAATTTAATAACATATGTGCAAGATCTATGTATTGAAAACTTTAAAATATTGCCAAGAAAAATTTAAAAAGATGTAAATAAATGGAATATATACCATATAAGGCTCGGTATTGTTAAGATATCCATTATTCCCAAATTGACCTATGGATTTATTATAATTATAGTTGAAATCCAAGCAGAAATTAACAAGGTGATTCCAAACTTTATATGAAATGCAAAGAACTTAGATTAGCTAAAACAATTTAGAAAAAGAAGAATAAAGTTGGAAAGTTTGTACAACCTGATTTAAAGACTTTAAAAGAAACAGTTATCAAAAACAGTGTGGCATTGCTGTAAGTAGTCATGAGATCAATGGTCCAGTTGGTTAAGCGTCTTGCCATACACCAAAAGTTTGCAGGTTCCACCCCTCCTCAGGGCGCATATGGCAGACAACCGATCGATGTTTCTCTCTCTCACCCCCCTCCCTCTCTCCCTCTTTGCTTTCCTCTCTCTCTAAAATCAATAAACATATCCTTGGGTTAGGATTAAAAAAATGTTCAATATTCACTTACCATACCAAATCCTATGTATTTATGCACCAATAAAGTTTTGTTTTGTTTTTAAATTAAAAGGAAGACCGGCAATAGCAAGTGTTACAGGGTGGGAAGTAACCAGAACTACAAAATACACAACCACTTTAGAAGATAATTTGTCTATTTTTTTATAAAGTTATCACCCCATAGCCCACTACTAGGGATTTATTTCAAGAGTAATGAAAGCATATATTTATACAAACACTTGGAGACAAATGCTCATGATGGTTTTGTTCTTTTTTTTAATTTTATTTTTCAATAACAGTTTACATTCAATATTATTTTGTGTTAGTTTCAGGTGTACAGCATAGTGGTCAGAGAGTCAAATAAAGTTTTTTTTTTAAAAACTTACCTGGAAGGGGAGGCACTCTGCACAGGATGGCTTTATTCTTAATGGTCCTAAACTGGAATCTAAATTTCCAACAATAGGCAAATGGATAAATAAATAGTGGTATATCCATACAGTCTCGCAGTACTCAGCAACAAAAAGAAATAAACTATGATGCACACAACATGGTTAACTCAAAAGATTTTGCTGAGCAAAATAAGCCAGATGTAAAAGAGCACATAGTTCATGGTTCTATTATATGAAACTCTAGTGAAAAAAGAAACTAATCTATGGTGATAGAAGGCAGGTCAGTGGTTCTTGGGGCTAGGAGCAAGAGTTGAAGATCAGCTGCAAAGGGGAACAAGGGAATTTTTTCAGGTGATGTGAATGTTCTATATCTTGATTGTTGTGGTAGTTACTCCAATACGTACATTCCTCAAAACTCATTGAACTGTACATGCAGTTTATTGTTTATAAACTATGCCTCAATAAAGTTTATTTTAAAAGCATTTGGAAGCCACTGGTTTAGTGGTGCAGGGGAAATAGTCATTAGAATCACATCATTTTGTTAAATAATATCAATGAGGAGAAGCAGCAAATGTATGTTGCTAATATAGTCAGATATTAATAATTTAAACAGCATTTAAAAAGAAAAAGTAATACATGCACATGGTTATAAAATAAATAGCACAGAAGGGCTTATAATGAAAATAAATATCTCCCTACCCCATTTTTTTCCTAACCTCATTAATTTTCCCCGGAGGCATCCACTTTTAGTATTTTAATCCTCACCCTCCTCTTTTTCCTCAATGAACCAGAGTGTGAACTGGTAGAAAGGGAACAGTTGATGAAAGGTATTTAATTGGGATGTAAACAAGAAGGGCCAGTAATTTAAGCATAAAGCTGCTGATCTCTCCACATGGCAACAGTAGCTTCTGTGATTTGCATGAGACACTTCCACATTCTGGAGTTCTCCAATTCCCCAAAGTACATTCTTGTTTATAACTTGAAAGCCACCTGACTGTTAAACACTGCATGTTTTAAATAAAAATCTTTGTAATGGAAACAAATTCTAATGAAAACATTCCTTAGGAAGAGCCAAACTAGCAAGTTCCAGGAATGGGGGAAAGAAGTTCTGCTCCTTATTGTGTAACTTGTTGGGATGCCATCCATAGTTTGCTTTTTGAGAAGCCATTGAAATTGAAAAATCTTGGTAGAGGAAAGAAAACTCTTCCTCTGCTCTTCCTTCTGAGAAGGTGATCTTACAAGAAGTAAATGTAAATGAAACTATTACATGTATGAGGAGCACATGCTCATACTTGCCTTTAAAATAGAGAACACCGAACTGCCGCTTTCAAGCTGCCTTACTGCAGTGCCTTGCATAGCAGGCTTCATTTGTGCATTCATGAACTATTTTGAAGTGCTTTTTTGG
The DNA here is from genome assembly GCF_021234165.1 of Pteronotus mesoamericanus. Taxonomy (NCBI): domain Eukaryota; kingdom Metazoa; phylum Chordata; class Mammalia; order Chiroptera; family Mormoopidae; genus Pteronotus; species Pteronotus mesoamericanus. The sequence goes on from NW_026555065.1 coordinate 23,449,133, forward strand.
AGGCAGGTGCTGGCTGGACTGGCTTGAGGAATCAAAGATAAGAAGACACAGTTCTTCACAAAAAACCTAAGAGTCTAGTGGGAAATGTACACATAATTAAAATAGAACCCTGACCAGTACAGCTCAGTTGGTTAGGTGTCTGGCGAAGTGAAAGGTTGCTCGTTGGATTCCCAGTCAGGGTGTGTGCCTGGGTTGTGGGTTTGTCCCTGGTCAGGGTGCATAGGAGAGGCAACTGATTGATGTTTCTCTCTCACGTCAATGTTTCTCTCCCTCTGTTTCTTCTTCCCTTCCCCTAGCTCTAAAAATAAATAAATAAAGTCTTCAATATGTTAAAATAGAAACAACAGTTACATTCAAAGTATACCAGTGCATTGGTTGCGGGGTGGGGCAGGGACAGGGAAGGCAGTGTAGCCTTGGGGAGGACATAGGACTTGGCCTGCAACTGAGCTGTGTGACAACGGGCTGCTTAGGGGGTGGGGTAAGGGTGCAGTTAGGGTAAGACAACTATAAGGAGTTAGTTCACTTAGTGCAAGAGAGGAAAACAGCCTGTGATGGTAAGAGGAAAGGCTGGAAAGTACAGTCCATATGCCTGTCATGGTCTTTTGGTCGTAAGCAAAAGAACTGACTTGGCTAATGTAAACAAAAAGAGAATTTATTGGAAAGATAAGTAGCTCACAGAATTGACGGGAAAGCTGAAGAACTAGGTTTGGAAATGGGATCAAGGGCAGCTGCAGAACTCTAGGCAGCAGGGACTACTCAACTTTCTGTCAGAGTGAGTGATCACCAATGCATTTTTTCATCCCTGCATAATTTGACCCAGGTTTCAAAGTCCTGAGAGAGTATAATTGACCTTATATCATGGACCCAGCCATCTAGGGCGTTTTGATTAATTGTCCTACCAACACTCCCCACAATGGGGAAAAGGTAATTCCCAAAAGAAATCTAAGTGCACCACCAAAGGAAGGGCAAATTAAGGACATGGCTTGTGTGTTTAAGTTTTATCCTATAGACTAGAGAAAACCATTGAAGAATTATGAATAAAAAACCTAAAATGATCAGAACTGTAGATTTTAGAACATCCTGGTTTAAATTGTATGATGGATTGAAATGGCAGCAAGAATAGTATGAGGTAGACTTGGATAAAAACTCTTGCTTTGATTCAAGTGGGAGATGGTGAATGCTTGAATTTGATAGGGATACAGAAGTTGATAGGATGGAGAGGTGTACACATACGAAAGATAGTTACTCTAGTACATACTATAATCTCTCTCTTACCTTCACTTAGTCTTAGTTCTGCAAGTATCTGTATACTTAATGTTTACCGTTGCTTCTTATGCCAATGACTCTCTAGTCATTTTGATTGTCTGAAACTCTTCCTCTAGTAGATTCATTAGCAGGGAGCTCATAGGAGCAATATTCATTGAATTCTTTCATGATGTAAAAATTTATCTCTGCCCTTTATAGTTAAAGATTAGTTTTGCTACTTATAAAATCCTTGATTCATATTTTCTTTCATCGAATGTCTTAAATATGTTATTTCATTTCCTTCTGGCACAAAATGTTGCTATTGAATCTAAATATACTAATCTAATTTTATTTTTAAGTTTATGTCATATGTTCTTGTCTATATTCCTAAAAAATTTTTTCTTAATCTTTAAAGCCTTAAAATCTTTAAATTTTACTAGATTATATCTTGGTGTTGGTCATTCTGTATACTATTTTTCAGATGTTTTTTCAATATGTTGCTTTAGGCTTATTTTTTTGTTGTTGTTGTTGGTTTTAGAGAGAGATAGGGGAAGGGAGAGAGAAAGAAATATCAATTAATTGTTCCACTTATTTATGCATCCATTGGTTGATTATATGTGCCCTGACTGACGCTTGAACCCACAACTTTGGTGTACTGGGACAATGCTCTAACCAACTGAGCTACCTGACCAGGGCCAGCTTGTTTGCTTTTTAAATTTTAGGAAAGCTTCCTTGAATTATATTTTTAGTATTTATTTTCTTCTTTGTTTTTATTCTTTAGGGACTTCTATTAACCATGTGTTAAATTTTCTTTACCTGTCTTTGATATTTGCAACTTTCTCTCAAATTCTTTAGTTTTCTTTATTTTTTTAAGAAAAAAACTTACAAAGAATGCTCTTCATTTTCTTTTTCTTAATATATCACTTGTGTTTATTTGCCCCTGTGTTCATTCCAGTTTGGTCTTTATTTTTAAAATGGCTTTTAACATTTTGTATTTCTACTTCTTTTTTGGGGTTCTAACTCTTCATTTCTAAATATTTCTAATTCTGATACATGTTCTTTCATATCTTGAATAATATTTTTGATGCTTTTTAGCATTTTATGCAATAGTATATTAACATGTTAATTTTTTTTTTTTTTTTTTGTATTTCTTTTTGGCATGATTTCATTGGGACGTTATTCTGCTCCTTATTCTCTTTTTTTCTTATAAGCTTGTCTGGCATCTGAGTAGCACACTTTTCTGTTGCCCATATAGATGTGAAATTAGTTTTCCTAAAATTTTGGAAGGAGGCTTGGTTTGATTGCCTCTTTTTAAACTTCACAGTATAGAGTTAAAACGAGAACGTTTTGGTTTCTGAGATTTCCTGGCTCTATTTTCCTGCACCACTTTCATCTAGACTTTCTCTTTCCTTCTTCCTTGTTGTCCCTACCTTGTTCAGTTTTGGGGCTTCTATTTCCAGCAGTCTCTTCCCAGTGTGGGACCCTGTCCTGGCAGTCGTGGTTGGTTATTTTCTAGAATGTACAGTCTAAGCTGCTTCCAGCCTATATAGACCTTCATACTGTGAGATCCTTATTCTCACTTGCTATTAAGGTTTTGTCCTTAACACTTTCTAGTAAATACTTATTGGCTATTTTAGGATTTTTCTTTTTAGGGCTGTCAAATGTCTCATTGCTTCCCTTTGCTTTTTTTTTCTTACATGGATAGCAGGAGCTCTTGGTGGTTTTGTCCCTGCATCTGCTCGTAATTTCAGGTTTATGGGATACTTGGTCACCTAATTTTCTTGTAAATATTGTTCAAGGGTTTTGGGGTTTGCAATGTAATTATTGTGTTTTGGTGGGAAAATTCGGGAAGATCTAAAAACTATGCCACCATAACCATTGCTACCATCTTCCCAGAATTTTGTTACATACTTTTGTTTTCACTGAAAGGTCTAATACTGGAGCTTGTTCTGAGGGAAGTCAGCTTCCATGTCAGGAGAACACTCAGGCAGCCCTGTGGAGAGGTCAAACTGGCAAAGAACTAAGGACTCCAGCCAACATCCTATGAGGAACTATGTCCTGCCAACAACCACATGAGTGAGTTTGGAAGTGCACCCTTCCCAGTGAAGCCTGCAGGGCCCAGCTTGACTGAAACCTCAAGGGAGACTCGGAACTAGAACTACCCAGCTAAACTGACCCTGGATTCCTGATCCTGAGAAACTGTGGGATAAATATTTGCTGCTTTAAGTGCTAAGTTTTTTGGGTAATTTGTTACCGAGTTACAGAGAACAAATTACATTTATGATCAGATGATCCCACTTTGTTCGCCTAGATGTCTTGCTGACTGCAGGGATGTTTTTCAAGATTTTATTATAGAAAATTTCAAACATGCAACAGTCACAAGATTTTACTCTGAACACCCATATATCTATTACATGGATTCTATCACATTTTTTTCTGTGGCTTTTAATGGCACCATGTAGAACTTGTAGGAAAACATTTCATTCGAAACATTTCAAAATATTTACCAAATTACGGACTCCAAGATCATCACTTTTCAAGGCAAACTGTTCCCCTTTTCAGGTACTTCTCCTTATATAAATATTCATCCTTATTTTGAGTTTAAATTTGTTGCACTTCATTTTTCATCTGTTAATCCTCCCATGGTGCCATGGTAAATAAATTCATTCCCTCTCCCAAGTGATAGCCGTTTGACCTCTCCACAGGCGTTACAACTTCCCTGGATCCCCCTCTCTGTAGTTCCGTCATTTCTTGCATTTCCCCTGTTCTCTAGCTTCTGCTGCTTTTCAGCTGATGCCAAGTAGTGGGAAGCACTGGTAGAAGATTAGAGGGCGGGAGAAGCCAGGACTTTCACACAGCACCCCCATTTCTGCCTTGTGTGGAATCTCCAACAATGGCCACATCTGCTCCACGGCTCCATTACCCGCCTGACAGTCCTGCTGTGGCTTCAGCAGCAGCAGGGTGATCCTGGTCTCAGTAATACTACTTCTCTTTGTTCCTCCAGCCTGGGTGTAGTGGAGTCTTCCTGCTGTTGGTAATCTCTGGACTGCCTCACCGTCCACTGCTGGCTTTGCAGCTCTCCCGACACATGTGAAATTAATTTCCTGTATTAAATTCCCTCTGTTTCAAATACTTAAGAGTGCTTTCTGTTTTCCTGGTTAGATGCTGACTAATAAAAGGGCATCCCACGCAATTTTTGAGGAAGATATGTCATAAGAGAGGACCTGTGGTGTTTACCACAATCACCTGTGACTTCTCCCACAGACAGGAAATTATATTGCATGGGTATGTTGTCTTATCTGGGATCTACCACCCAGGTAACACCTAGAGGTATAAGAGAAACCCTGTTTTCAGAGAAGCAGTTGGAATTAGATGGTGAAAACTTATAATAATGATATTTTGGAAAACCACTTATTAATGAGTTGTACCTGTAGGAAAGGAAGTGGTCTTTAGAATGATATCTTATAAATGAGATTAGAAGAAACTTGATAACCAACAAGGAATTAGGATATTAAAGTCAGGCAGATGACAAAAAAGCTGAATGTTCACTGAAAAGCTTCCTCAGTAAGAAAATAAAAAAGCCCACTCATGATGCAATGTAAACACCAGTAATACTGTATGACTCATTGTTAATGTTTAAAAAACAACAGGAAAATCAAAGCATCATTTAGTAGTAATGGTTCTTATTATATAACATAGGTTAAATATTCTATTTATTGTAATTTTTCTAAAATATCAACAGTATGTGATTATTATTTTCATTCATCTCTATCTATACTGCAGGTGCTGAATAAATAATAAGAATTAGAGAAGAATGAGGAATAAATACATGAATTTCAAAAACTATTTCTGGAAATCATCGTAGTGCAACTATGATCTCAGCATTAAATAAAATAGTGGAATAAATATTTAAAAAGAAACAATGTGTAAGACTCTAAAGGATGAAGGAATTCTGACTAATCAACAGCAGTGATGAATTATAAATAGCAGACCTTGCCAGATTAATGTGAGTGGTTTTCTGGGGGGTTTTTGGATTATGAATTCCAGGAACAAGAGAAGAAAAGTGTTAGATATTCTAAGGCATTTTGATCTAGCATCTTGTGAAATCTCAATTACGAAATTAAATTATAGTGACTTCCAGGTGAGAGTGGTAACTGGAAACTGTCAAGGAAGATTTAGAGGAACAAATGAGCAATGACAGGGAATTTTTTAAAATTTTTTTAATTGTGAAATATACATAGACATTTAGATAATGAAAATGCACTGTTTAAAGAACAATCTAAAGTAAACACTCAATTTAAGTTCTAGAACATTGCCAGTACCATAGACTCGCACCTTGTATTCACTTTCCATCACGGCTCCCTTCTCCCTCTCCCGCTCCTAGGGGTAGCCATTGCCCTGACTCTTATGGCAACTATGTCCTTGCTTCTTTTTTTTTTTCTTTTTTTTTTTTTTACAATGTCACCATCCACCCGTGAATTCCCCAAAAGGAAAGTAGCTTTGCCTGTCTTGAACTTTGTATAGATGAACTCATACTATATATATTATTTTGTATCTGGCTTTTTATTCAATATTTTGTTATTATATGTGTTATATTAATGTCATATTCATTTTCCTTGCTGTATGGTATTCCGTCTTTGGTATGTGAAAGGATAGAGTCAGGGCCATTTGCTGTCTGTCACCATTTGTTGAGCAGGCCTATGACCTTGTTAAATATAACTGTCATTTACTCTTCTGAACAGTCGTTTGGAGGACTGGAAATTACTGGAAAGCAAGAACAGAATGTTATTAACTGCTCCCTACAGCCAGGGGCAGAAAGTAACTTTGGAACAAACTGCGGCCTCCTTGTTACAATGCCTGAACAGCCCAGAGGCCACACGTCAACAACTCCCGCCACACATCCATTTTTAACCCAATTATAATCCAATAAAAACTCACAGCCCCCACCCCTCCATGCTGGTATATCTCTCCACACCATGTCACTGTCCTTTCTTGGAGAGTGAATAAAATCTTTACTCGCTACACTTTCTTCTCTTTGTGAATCCTTTCACAGCCCACGTCGCCAACCACCCTAGCAATATACACCACGATTACTCTACTCTATTGTTGTATATTAGCAAATGTTGTGTATTATCTTATACACAACAGTAAAAAACCTCTCAGTCTCACTGACTTCAATAAGAAACATTTGCTTCTTGCTTTTTTTTTTTTTTAAGACTTTATGTATTTTTAGAGAGAAGGGAAGAGAGGGAGAAAGAAAAGGAGATAAAGATCAATGTGAGACAGAAACATCGATCCGTTGCCTCTGGTATGCACCCCTACTGGGGTCTGAACCCACAACCCAGGCATGTGCCCTGATCAGGAATCAAACCAGCAACCTTTTACTTAGTGGAATGACACTCAGCCAACTGAGCTCCACCAGTCAGGGTTGCTTCTTGCTCTTGGTACTCGTAAATTGTATCAACTTAGGTTCCTTTCCATGTGGCTTGTCATTTCAGGACACAGACTAAAGAAGCAAACCCTGTCTGGGACATGCATTTTTGTGACAGAGGTAGAAGCAATAGCTGGCAGAAACCCATTAAGACTGTTGTGAATGCTATGTATATTATTCCTGCTTTGCTCACATTCCATTGGCCTAAGCATGTCTCCATGGATAAGCCAAAAGTCTATTAGCTACTGTGTATACTCCTCCCACAGGAGGCATGGCAAGTCACATGGTGGGGAGTGGTACATAGTTCTTTTCCAGGGAAAGATGGTGCAATTAGCTACCGCCGTCAATGTTCTCATGTTTATCACAAAGCGTTATTATGAGTTTTCTTGTGCATATATCCTGATGTAAATTGGCATGAATTTTTCTAGGAGTTGAATTGCTAGTTATGTGTGTTTTCAACTTTATTGACTATGTCAAATTGTTTTTGCAAAATGGTTTCACTGATTTATACACCAGCAATGTATGAGAGTTCCAAATGTGCCACATTCTCACTGACTCTAGGTACAGTCTTTTTAAATTTTAGGTAAAATAACCTGGTGAGTAAGTGGTTGTAGCTTGGTGTGGTTTTAATTTGCATTTCCCCAGGTGCTGATGAGATTAAATACTCTTTCATATGTTAATTGGCTAGGAACTTTTAAGTGCTTGTTCAAACCTTTTGCCCATTTTTCTGTTGAGCCAGCCTAGTGCCCAGCGAGTCCTTTACTTAATGAGTTTGTAAAGTTTAACTTTGTTAGATATTGTATTGCAAATATCCCCTCATGCTGTTTTGCTTCCTTTTCAGTTGTAATGGTATCCTTTGATGAATAGAAGTTTTTAACTTTGATGACTCCAGTTACTTTGATGACTCCAGTTATATCACTGCTTTCTTTCATAGTTTGTGTTTTCTTGTCTTGTTTAAGCACTTTTTCCTTTTTTTTTTTTTTACTCCAAGTATCTGAAGGTATTTCTCTTGTTATGTTTTTTTTGTTTTGCCACTCGCATTTAGATCTATAATACACCTGGGATTGACTTTTAAATATAGTATGAGGTAGGATCCAACTTTACCAGACTCTTTATACAGATACTTAATTGTTTGGCGCCATTTATCGGAAAACTGCAGTGCTCCTGCTCATAGGAATACAGTGTTGCTACATGCTGTGCTTCCAGGGCCAATGTCTGCTGCTGGGTTCTCCTGTTTACTGGGGTTTTGTCTATCTTATGTCAATAACACACCGTTTTAATTACTGTAGCTTTATAACAGATCTTGGTATCCAAAAAACAACTCATTCTTCCTCTTCAAAAGTATCTTGGCTCTTCATGGCCTTTTGTATATTCATAAAAATTTTAAGTGTATAAATTCCATAAAACTTTTTAAAGTGTTGATTGATATTATAGTGAATCTACAAATTACTTAGGGGAAAATTGACATTGTTACTAAATCATGAATTCTAAATCATGAATTTGGTATACTTCTCTATTTATATAGGTTTTCTTTAACATCTCTGTGTGAGGTTTTATACTATTTCCTATAGAGGTCTTACACATCTTTGTATGTAGAAGAGTATGTGGTACATAGAAGGTACTCCATAAATGGTTACTTAATAAATGAATAGGCAAATCCGTAGAGACAAAAAGTAAGATTAGTGATTGCCAGGGGCTGGGAGCAGGAAAAATGAGGAGTGAATGCTATGGACGCAGGATGTCTTTGGAGGGCAATGAAATGTTCAGGATTTAGATAAGGATGATGATTGCACAACCTGGTGAATATAGTAAAAGCCACTCAATTGTACATTATAAAAGGGTAAACTTTATAAGTGGATTATATTTCAAATTTTTTTGTTTTTAACAAAGTAAGTTATTATTACTGCCACCCTCTTTTCTAAGTACAGATAAAGAGTCCTTAGACAGAATAGAACTTTATGACTACAACTCATTATGTAACCCGTATACCAAGCTTATAAATAACTATGTCATTTTCTCAGTAGTGAAGGCCTTGTAAGTTAGGGCTTGAGATGATACCTTTTTCCCCCCTTTTCATTAAGGCTTTTAGAGCACTTTAGGCTCACCGAAAAATTGAGCAAAACATACAGGTTTCCCATATACACCGTGCCCCAACATGCATAGCCTCCCCCATAATCAGCATCTCCCAGCAGAGTGATTCATTTGTTACAGTTAATGAAATATACTGGCACATCATAATCAACCTAACTCCGTAGTTTACATAGGTTTCACTCATGGTGTTGTGCATTCTATGGGTTAGGTCCAATGTTTAATGACATATATCTATCATTATGGTATGATATGGAATATTTCTATGCTCTAAAAATTGTCTATGCTCCACTTATTCAGCCCTCTTCTCCCCCCGCCCTCACCCCAAACTAACCCCTGCTGGCAACTGGAATTTTTATTGTCTCCATAGTTTTGCTTTTCCAGAATGTCATTTAGTTAGACTCATACAGTATGCAGCCTTTTCAGATTGGCTGCTGTCACTTAGTAATATACATTTAAAGTTCCTCTATCTTTTTCTCCCTTCCTCCCCCCCTTTCTCTCTCTCTCTCTTTCTTTCTTTCTTTTTATTAGTATTTATTTTATGCTGAATTTACTCCCAAGCCATAAGTTTTTGTTTCTTCAGTTTCTTCCAGGATATCTTATTCTTCTGTGCAAACTACTTCTCTAGTTTAGGAACAATCTGCTCTTTTTCAGGAAAGATCATCTCAATGTGGCAGGGATGGCTCATGTGTGGGTTAAGTTCTATTCTGCATCTTGGGAGCTTTGTTCACCTGAACGTGCTCAACGACCTGAGAATCTATACCTAAACCCTTAAATTTAGCTTACTCTGCATTTTTCACATGCAGCAAAAACTCAGCACTCTTTTTGGGCCACCAACCCCGTGTCTAGCGCCATTGTTTGCTTGGGCACACCTACCAACTCCACCATGGTAGCAACAGAATGGGACACATTGCTTCTATAAAGTGACACGCTTTATATACTTGGTGGCTTTTCGGATAGGCATACCCTTGATGGTCGCAGTTTCACGTGTCCTTAAAGTGAAAACAAGGATTTGAACCTCTTGATTTGCATGATTTTGTGGGATTTTCTTGGTCAAGTGAATACTGAACCATTTTCAGAGGTTATCTCTGGCCGCTTTTGGGGAGAGCTCCTCCATGTTTTTTCATGACTAAATGTTCATTTTTTAATTATATTTTATTGATTACAATATTACAGTTGTCCCAGTAATAGGGCAACAACTTTGCCCCCCACCACCCAGCACCCCCCGTTATCTCTGACAATCCCCACAACCGTTGTTCATGTCCACGGGTCATGCATATAAGTTCTTTGGCAACTCCATTTCCTATGCTATTCTTAACATCCTTCTGCATATTCTATAACTATCAATTGATACTTCTTAATCCTTTCAACTTTTCCCCCATTCCTCTAAACCCCTCCCATTACCTGGCAACTACCCAAATGCTCTCCATATCTGTGATTCTGTTTCTGTTCTGCTTGTTTGCTTAGTTTGTTTTTTAGATTCAGTTGTTGATAGTTATGTATTTATTGCCATTTTAATAGTCATAGTTTTGATCTTTTTTCTTAAATAAGTTCTTTTAACATTTCATATAATAATAGTTTGCTGATGATGAACTCCTTTAGCTTTACGTTGTCTGGAAAGCACTTTGTCTACCCTTCCATTCTAAATAATAGCTTTTCTGGGTATTCTAAGTTGTATGTCCTTGCCTTTCACCACTTTGAATACTTGTTGCCAATCCCTTCTAGCCTGCAAAGTTTCTTTTGAGAAATTAGCTGACAGTCTTATGGGCACTCCTTTTTGGTAACTCTCTGCTTTTCTCTTGCTGCTTTTAAGATTCTTTATCTTTAACCTTTGGCAATTTAATTATGATGTGTCTTGGTGTGGTCCTCATTGTGTCTCTGTGCTTCAGGGACTTGTAATTTCCTTCACAAATTAGGAAAGTTTTCTTTCATTATCTTTTCAAATAGGTTTCCAAATTCTTGCTCTTTTTCTTCTCCTTTTGACACCCCTCTGCTGCAAATGTTGAAATGCTTGAAGTTGGCCCAGAGGCTCCTTACCCTGTCCACGTTTTTTTGGATTCTTTTTTCTTCTTGCTGTTCTGATTGATTGCTTTTTGCTTCTTTATGTTCCAAATCACTGATTTGATTCTTGGTTTCATCCACTCTCCTGTTGATTCCCTGTAACTTGTTCTTTATTTGAATTAGTGTACCCCTCATTTCTGATTGGATCATATTTATGCTGTTGAAGTACCCACTGAGTTTCTTGAGCATCCTTATAACCAGTATTTTGAACTCTGCATCTGATAGTTTGCTTATATCCATTTTGTTTAGTTCTTTTTTTAGAGTTTTGTTCTGGGCCACATTTCTTTGTCTCCCCATTTGGCTGCCTCCCTGTATTTTTTTCTATGTATTAGATAGAGCTGCTTTGATTCCCTGTCTTGATAGCATGGCCTAATGTAGTAGGTGTCCCGTGGGGTCTAGGGGCTCAGCCTCCCCTACTACCCAAGCTGGGCACTCCAGTTGTGCCCTCTGTGTGGGATGAGTACACCTTCCTCTTGCAGTTGAGCCTTGGTTGCTGTTGGCAGATCAATGGGAGGGATTTGCACAAGCCATTCAGCTGGTAGGACTGACTGTGACTGCTGCCACCAACCACCTCCCTCCTTGGCTTGCGGGGGTGGTTGGGTGGTGGTGCTCCAATGTGATCTGTAAGTGTCCACTGAGTGCACTGACTATGGGGTTTCCCAGGTGGTGCAGGCCAAGGCTAGCCCTCATCTGCGTTCTGTCTGGGGCCACTTAGTATAAACTATAAAGTGATCTGCAAATGGCTGCTGCTGGTGCCGGGCTTGGGGCCACTTAGTGAAAGGTACAGGCATTGGCCTCTGCTGTTGCTTGTTTGAGGGGATTTAGGAAGGTCTGAGGCCTGTGCCCAGCCAAGCCATTTATATGGAAAATTCACTGTTAACAGTTTGGGTGGGTCTGTAAGTTGGAAGGCACAGAGTCTTAGGTAATTGCCAGGGTGGACCAAACCATGTGAACCAGGCTGATGAATTCTCAGATATGGTGCTGCTGCACTATGGTTCTGTGTGTGGGAGGGCTCAGAAAAGGAACAATGGCCTCTGTCAGCAGTTCTATCTGGGAGGAAGCTGTCCCCCAGATCTCACCCTGATGCCAGACACTTCAGTTCCTCCTCGTATGACACTGGTGCCCTCCTAGCTGCTGCCCCAATGCTGGAACACAGAGGGAGTGAGACTGAGTACCGTATTTTGTCATGTATAATGCACATTTTTTGCCCAATTTTTTGAAAAATAAGGATACATATTATACATAAGTAGTACTAATTCTGTATGTATATAAATGTTTTTAATTCTTTTACTTATACGTATGCATTAAAAGGGTAACTCTAGAAAGTGATAATGATATCCATATGCAAAATAATACCTTGGAATAATCAGTTTTGTTTCTAAATATAAATAAATAAATAATTGAAATAAAAAAAAATAAAATGAAAGATTTTTTTTCCTGAAAGTTTGGGTCAAAAACGTGGGTGTGCAGTGTACACAAGAGTGCACTATACATGGCAAAATCTGTGTGCAGTGTGAGGCCCTGTAAGAGGAAAGGCCTGAGAATCCTACAGTTTCTTCCACTGACCCAACCCCCACTGGTTTTTACAGCCAGAAGTTATGGGGACTTGTCCTCCTGGCACTGGAACCCTGGGCTTGGTGGTCTGGTATGGGGCTGGGATCCCTCATTCCCAAGATATCCCTCCCAATTGTTATCCACTGTGCGTGGGTGTGGGACCAGCCTGTTCACTCTGCTTCTCCGCATATCCATGCCCCCCACCACCTGTCCAGAAGAATGTGGTTTCTTGATTTCCTTAGTTGTCTGACTCCCATACAGCTCAATTTTGTCATGGTTCTGAGTGATAGCTGTTCCATAGTTTAGTTGTAATTTTGCTGTGGTTGTGCATGGAGGTGAGGCGTGTTTACCTACACCTCTATCTTGACTGGAAGTCTCATTTCTTTTTAGCTTTGAATAATACTCTATTGTCTGGCTGTACCGCAGTTTACTTATCCATTTACCTCTGAAGGATATCTTAGTTGCCTCTGCAATTATATCCATTTTGTTATGGCAATTAAGAATAAAGCTGCTATAACCATCCATGTGCAGGTTTTAGTGTGTACATAGTTTTCTGCTTGTTTGGGCAAATATCAAGGAGCACAATTGCTGGGTGATATGCTAAGCATATGTTTAGTTTTGTAAGAAACTGCAAAACTGCCTTCCAGAGTGGCCGTACCATTTTGCATTCTCATTAGCAATGAATGAGGGTTCCTTTTCTTTCACATCCTCACCAGCATTTTGTGTTGTCATTGTGTTCCAGAGTTTGGCCATCTGTATGTTTTCTTCAGGTCTTTGGCCCATTTTGAAATCAGATTGTTTATTTTCTTAATGTTGAACATTAAGAGTTCTTTGTATATTTTGGCTTGCTGTGCTTTATTAAATGTGTTTTTTCCAAATATTTTCTCCCAGTCTGTGGATTGTCTTCTCATTCTCTTGATATTGTCTTTTACAGAGCAGAATTTTTTGATTTTAATAAAGTCCAGCTTTTCAATTATTTCTTCCATAGATCATGCCTTTGGTGTTGTATCTAAAAAGTCATCACCTAACCCAAGGTCATTAAGATTTTTCTCCTATGTTATCTTCTAGGAGTTTTATAATTTTGCATTTTACATTTAGGCCTGTGGTTCATTTAGAGTTAATTTTTATGAAGGGTATATAGTCTCTGTCTAGATTTTTTTTTTTTTTTGCTTGTGCATATCTAGCTGTTCTAACATCATTTGTTAAGGAGATTTCATTATGGTTATATAAAATTTTAAACCACTAAGTGCTGGTTCCTGCTCTCTCCTGTCTCTCAAATTTTAAAAAGAGGATCACATGAGAGTAAGAGGAACAGCCTCAGCGGAAACCAGTATGACCATTTGAGGGGTCAACTTAATAATAACGTAAGGATATAAAAATGTTTGAACCCTTTGATTTTGCAATTCCATTTTTAAAAAAAAATCAGTCCTAAGAATTTAAACAAAAATAGACACAGATGTTCACCACAGCATTATTTTTAATGATGAAGAAATTTGGAAATAGCCTAGCTTTTATGGGAATACTCAGTAAATTGTGATGAGTTTAAATGATGCTTCCATTAAAATGCTTTTGAAAAAATTTTGATAATGGAAAAAATACTCACACTACATTATGTTTTAGAAAGCAATAACCAAAATTATAGTCAATTTGTTTTTTTTAAAATCTATATTAAAACAAGATGGGAAGAAAATGCACCCAAACACTATCAGTGGTCATCTTTGAATTGTGGAATTATGGCTGATTTTTAAAAACTCTTTTTCAACATAGTATTACTATGTGGATTATTCTGTAATGAATGCATAGTAACACTTTTTGAATCTGAGTGTATACTGAAAAAAATTATCTCTCTTATTAGGTAAATGATGTTAAAACCTGGAAGAAACGGTATGTAATCATGTATGTATTCATAGTTCCCCATTTCACCATGTTCCAAGAAGGAATTCTTAAGTAAGTAAAGCGTATGTTCCAGAGAGACCTCAGGATTGCAATTGCAGCTGTTGTTATCTTCTACAAGTAGCATAATGTTTATCTATAATGGTTGATTTGCTGACATTTTTCAGGCTGATAAGGCTGATTTGTCGGGGTTGATAGAAGCTATATAGTTTCTTGAGCTAGAGTGATATAATCTTACAGGTTTTCTAAAGTGGTTTTTCTGAGGAAGAGAGAGGATTGACAGCTCCTACTCACCTTCAAGTCCAGCTCAGGTATTCTGTCCTTCAGGAAACCTCTGATGCCCCCTCCCTCTCAGTCTGGGTTAGGTTTATCACTTAGCTCTTTACACTTACTGCTATCTTTGTGCTCACTACATGGAATCATAATGATTGGTTTTTGTGTCTGTCTTCCTCATCAAGTTGCATTATTTCCAGGTGGGTCCAGACCTTGCTCAACTCTGTAGCCCAGACATCTGGTACGCGATCAATTCAGTGACAAATACATGAGGAACAAATGAATGATGAGCAGGCTGCACGAGATGGCAGGCTGGCGAAAGTGGAACTGAATTTGATGGGATGTCAGCAAGGTGGTTTGGCAGGTGATCACACTAGGCAGCCACAGGACCATATATCAGATTTTAGAGGTCAGATTCTCAGACGGACTCAATAGCATACCAGGAAAGAAGGGAATGACAAGAATTTCTGCTGGTGAAAAGATTATTTCTCAAGTCTATGTTTTCAAAGTCTGCCCCAAAGCTGCCAACATCATAACCACTGTATACTGATTTACAATGTAGATGTCTGGGCCTCTTCTCAAACCCTTCTGAATCAGAGTTTTTGGAGCTGGACTGAAGGAACTACCTTTGAAAATCTTCCCAGATGGTACCCTAAGGTGAGAGGGCCTCCAGAGCAGATGATTTAGGACTAGAATCTGAGGACCTTGTAATAATTTGTTTTGCAGAACCAGCTATATGTGATGTTTCAGCCCACCACCAAAAAACAGCATTGTGGCTCTATCTCAGAGATTACTATTCAATAAGATTAGGGTAAATCCTGAGTATATATGTAGTACAAAAATTTAGTGCAAGCCCAGGAAGCTCCAAGTATATTTGGACATACCAAGTTGTCCTGTTTGACTGGAAATGAGAATTTTTTCTATAGAAATGTATAAATATATTCAGAAACCTCTAACTTATTATATATTTCAAACAGTCTGTTATTTATTTACTCTGTGCAAACAATGTGCTAAGTATTATGAAAAATGAGAAGATAAATTAGACATAGCTTTTATGTTTAAGGCTCTTATAAATGGAAAAATAAGATGTGTGGAAATAATTGTTGTCACAACAAAGCTTTCAGGTCTGCATGATAGGACCTTCTATGAAGGATCTTGAGGAAGACCAGGATGAAGTGGGGAGAGCTGGCATGAAGCCCCCTCATTGTGTCCAAAGAATGTAATTTTGAGGTCAGCCTCTGAAGCTCCCTGAGGGGTCAGGACATGGTTGCAGAAGAGAGAGAGAGGAATGGGGGAGAAAGAGAGAAAGAAGCATCAACCAGTTGCTCCACCCATCTACGCACCCACTGACTGACTGCCCCCTCACCCAACTCCACAGCAATGTGCCCTGACTGAGATTCTGAGATTCAAACCCGCAACCCTGGAGCATCTGGGATGATGCTCCAACTAACTGAGCTACCTGGCCAGGGTGGTTGCAGAATTTTTTATTTGTGCAGATACTGGCCAACAAGTAGAAGAGAGAGAATCAGGCGAGCCAGTGCAAGCAATACTGCAAAAAGGAATAGTTAGAAACTGTGTAAGGGGTCAGAGCTTTGACTGAAAAACAGGCTTCAGGGGCAGCCTACAACCCTGGAAGGAAACTGGAGTGAGAACCAGGGATCCAAGTCGGAGGTCTTTGTCTAGACTGACCATACACATTGGAGTGGTAAACAGGAAGACTCGATTCATTGTTCCTGCAGACATCCAAGATTGTTCACACCAGGCCAAGGGCAGCAGACTACATCCTCACTAGAGGAAAAGGGACAGAAATTGTGCCAGTGAGGTCCTCATTAGTTTGAAGCTGGTGGGGCGTTGGGTGGGGGAACTGCAAGTAGCAGGTTTTTTGTGCCTACAAATGTCTGGGTCAGGGGCTGGAACAAAGAGAAAGCAGTTCAAGTAAGAATATGATTTTTACAGAAGAAAAGGATAGATCCCATTTGACTGGCATTAACAAAAGAGAAGTGAGAATCAGTGTAAGTTTCCAGGGGTGAGATTTCGAAAAGAACTGGAGAAATCAGTGCTCAGAAAGGAAAATGAAACTTACTGGTCTGAGTTAACAAGGTCACTTCCAGAGCCCTTTTATTATTAAGAATTATGTAGCAATTCATCAAAATCTTGGCCCAGTGACAGAGTTAAATATTTTCATTGTGTGTATGCAATTGAATCCTGAAAATTTTCAAAACCCCTGAATGTATGCTGTTTGATTTCAGTTACTTTTTTCCAGGTATCTTACTATTTTAAATGTCAAACGTACAAAGAATTTGTTTTCCAGTTCTCTGTAGATTCATCCATGTTGTTGCATACATCAATGGTTCCTTCCTGTTGAGTAGTATTTCATGGCATGGATCTACCAGAATTTGCTTGACCATTCACTGTTGAAAGCCATCTGGGTTGTTTTAGTTTTATATTATAATGAATAAAGCTGCCATAAACATTTGTGCACAGGTTTTTGTGTGTGTGTGTGAACATAAAGAAGTAAGTCTTTATTTCTCTGGAATAAATGCCCAAGTGTGCAACTACTGGGTCGTTTTCCAAAGTGGCTGTACCATTTTGCATTTCCAAGAGCAATGTATGAGTAATCTAGTTTCTACTAATCCTTGGTGACACTAGGCACTGTCTGTATTTTTATTTTAGCAGTGTGAGTAGGGTGAGGTGGTATCTTGTTGTGATTTTATTTTGTATTTTCCTAATGGCTAATGATGAACATCCTTTCTTGTCTTTATTTGCCATCTGTTTATCTTTGTTGAAATGTCTCTTCATGTCTTTTGTCAATGGAGTGTTTGCTGTTTGGATTGTTTCTTTTTTACTGTTGAGTTTGTTATTTAACGTACAAAGAGTTGGCTAACATTGATTCTTTTGCTTGCTAGAAGTCTTCAATGGTCCACTCAAAGATGATCACTTAGTCTAACATAATGAAGCCTATAAACTTTGTGTGCTGATGCAAACACTGGCGGCACTTATTGAGGCTATATTTCCACGGGTCAGACCGTGCTGGTTTCAGCAGAGGTGGCAAGAATGCGGACCTTGGCTGAATTTTCACAAGTGGCTCCAGTAAAACTGCTGGCTACCCATCTTGGTTTCATGGATAACAATAGGCAAAAGGCCCTGGCCGAGTGACTCAAGTTGGTTGAGTGTCATCCCACACACCAAAAGGATGCGGGTCTGATCCCCAGTTAAGGCGCATACCTAGATTGTGGGTTTGATCCCTCATCAGGGCATGTATGACATTTTTCTCTCATATCAGTGTCTCCCCCAACCCCCTCCCTCTCTCTCTCAAATCAATAAAAAACATATCCTTAGTTGGGGGGGGGGGGAAGAGTAAGCAAAGGCTGTTGTTGAGTTTTAAGAATTTTTAATGTATTTTAGATACTTGCTTTTTGTCATATATGTGCTTTGCAGATATTTTCTTCTAGTCCGTAGCTGTCTTTTCATCCTTTTAACAAGTTTTTTAAGAGTGAAAGTTTTTCATTTTTTTAAAAATAATTTTGTTCACTACCAGTTTTTTTAAAATTTTATTTATTATTTATTTTTAGAGAGAGGGGAAGGGAAGGAGAAAAAGAGGGAGAGAAACATCAATGTGTGTTTGCCCCTCCCATGACCCCTACTGAGGACTCGGCTCGCAACCCAGACATGTGCACTGACTGGGAATCGAACCGGTGACCCTTTGCTTTGCAGTCTGGTGCCCAGTCCACTGAGACACACCAGCCAGGTCAAAGAGTTTTTCATTTTGATGAAGTAAAACTTATCAGTTTATTTTTATGGATATTGCTTTTGGTTTGAGGTCTAAAACTCTTTGCCTAGTTCTACATCCCAAAGATTTTCTCCTATATTTTTCTAAACCAAAGTGGGGAAGGATTGAGGGAGGGAGAGTGGGGAGGGGGCAGGGGAAAGTGGTGGGGGGAAGGCAGAGACAAATGTATTTGGAAAAATAAATAAATAAATTTTAAAAATTAAAAAATAAAAATAAAATAAACACACACACACACACACACACAACATGTTTCTTTTAAAACTGAAAACCTAAGAGTTCAATTTCTATCATAAACAAAATTCTTTAAAATATATCTTTAGATGCTCAGCAGACCTCAGAAGACTCCCCAGACCTGGACCACAGAGCAGTCTGCTGTGGAATGCTTAGCAGCTTTGTTTTCCCAGCCTGGTTTATTAACAGCGCCAGGTGGTAATAAGTATCCAACTGGTTCCTACAAGTAAAAAAACCTGCCTAAGGTCACCATGGACTCTATCCCCCATTCTCTGCTTCATCTCTGACCTGATATGCTTTTGGAAAATAATTATGCATGGCAGGCAGTTGCCATACAACAGAGAAGGATTGTTGTGTCCTGGGATTATATATATTGCAAGAAGAATAAATTGGAAGCGGAACCTAACCAACAATATAAAGATGCAAGGAAAATAAGACCAGCAACACTGAAAGGAAAAGAAATCAACAGAGACAAGAGGGAAGGGGGGGGGGGCGGGGAAAAGGAAGGGAAGGGGAAAGTCAAGGAACATACAGCAAGGACTCATGGACAAAACCAAAGGGGATGAGCTGGGGGAGGGAAGGAAGGAGGGGGCAAGGGAAAGTGGTGGGGGGGAGGCAGAGACAAATGTATTTGAACAATAAAAAAGAAAAGTACCCATTTAAAAAAAAAATAAAATGAACCCAGAAACTCAATAAATAAATAAATAAATAAATAAATAAATAAAATATATAAAGAATTCTACAATGATTTTTTAAAAATGTACCTGAGGAGGAAAAGAAGAGAGACGTGGACAGATATTTCACTGAAGAAAATACACAGATGGAAAATAAACACATGAAAATATGTTCAGCATCATTAGCCATTAGAAAAATGCAAAATAAATCCACAGGGAGGTCACAAAAAAAAAGAAAAAGAAAAAAGAAAACATGATTTTCACCAGAATAGCACAGGGAAACCTATTCCTTGCTCTTTTTTCTTTCCTGTTTATTTCATCATTAAAAGCCTAATAAAGGAAATTATTTACCAATTTGGGAGAATGTTAGCCTTGGTGTTTAGCATTCGGCACAATGACATAGATCCCAGAAACAAAAGCAGCTCCAGGGTCTGCCCAAGTTCTCTGAAATAAGGGGTGAATATTTTAAAACTGTCTTTTTTCACACATTATACACGGTCACCCATCAGATAGAAATATGTACTATGTGAAACCACTACTTAGCCAACCATTCTCTATCTAGGAGGAATCCTTAGTTAGCTAAATTTTGTCCCTGCTTCATTTTTTTTAGTTAAAAAGAGGAAGATTACCAGGAGAAATAAATCTGAGGATATGTTTTAAAAAGTAAGTTCCTGTTACCTTCCAAACAAGATGTAGTCAGCCAAACTCCTCTCCATTATACTAGCCACTAGCCACACAAGCCTAAAATAAATACTAGATTTTATAAACGGTGTGAATACAAAAAGAAGATAAAATATCTCAGTAATAATTTTTATATTTATTACAGGTTGAAAAGATATTATTTTGGATATAATGAGTTCAATAAAATTTATTATTAAAATTAATTTCACCTTTTTTGTTACTTTAAAAAATGTGGCTACTAGAAAATTTAAAATTACATACATGACTTGGTTTATATTTCTATTGGACAACACTGTCTTACACTTTTACTCTGGGACATCATTTTTCCCTGAGAACCAACTGACTAAATAACAGATCCTCAATCTCAGAAGTAGAAGTTAATTCAACATCTTTGGCAAAGCAATTTGAGGATAAATATTAAGAGACTTCCAAGCTCTTTTAAGCAGGAATTTACATTTCTAGCCCTATGACCCAGCAATTCCATTCCTAGGAGATTTTATATATATATATATATATCTATCTCCAAAAGAAATGAAAGCATATATCCATACAGAAGCTTATACACAAATGTTTATAGCAGCATTATTCACAAGAGCTGAAAGAAACAACCCAACTGCCTATCAATTGGCAAGTGAAAAAACAAGTATGGTATATCCATACAATGGAATATTATCCAGCTATAAAAAGAAATGAAGTATAGAGACAGGCTACAGCATTGACAGGCCTTGAAAACATTATGCTGGGTGAAAGAATTCAGTTACGAAGGACCACATATTACTTGATTCTATGCATATGAAATATCCAGAAGAGGGAAATCTGTAGAGACAGAAAATAGAGTAGTGGTTGCCTAGGTTTGGTGGGAGGTGGCAGTAGAGTGGTTGGTGGGGAGGTGACAAGTAAAGCATACAGGGCTCTGGGGGGTCATATAAATGTTCTAAAATGGACTGTAGTGACACTTGCACGTATCCATGAATATATGAAAAAAATTGAATTGTATACTTTAAATGGGTGAATTGTATGGTATGTGAACTATAGTCAATAAAAAGCTATTAAAAAAGAAAAAAAAGTTTTATGATTTTATTATTTACATTTAACTCCATGATCCTCTTTGAGTTAAATCTTCTTCATGTGGTATAAGACTTAGGTCAAGGTTCATTTTTCTGCCTCCGAATGTCCAGCACCATTTGTTGAAAAAGCTGCTTTCTTCCTTCATGGTCAGTGTTTATCTAGATACTGAGAAGAGGAGCAAAATGGACCTAGACACGGGGCTTAATAAACTGGGGAAGATGAGGCTGATTGCTCAGCCAGTAAGCTACAGCTTCACACTCCAGGGCACCACAGCATCGCTTTGCCTAGGGGATTAACTCTCCTCCCTTTCCCCACTGCTGTACCAGATTGTTAGGGGGGACCAGGGAGAGGTGCTGGACCATAGCGACCTGTCAGTCTAACTAGGGGCTGGACTTATCAAAGCTTGTGTGGAAAGTTTGGGGAGTTGATTGGTCATTTTGAGGAAGTACCTGTTCCAAACCCAAGCTAATGTAATCACAAGTAAACAAAGAAGCTGATCTCTCTCTCTCTCTAGCCCACCTGGTGATGCACTTGCCCGATCATTCACATGCTCTCTCTCCCGGGGCAACCATGCAGGTCTAGCAGATACCAGGCCTGCAGCAGACTATGTAGTCTCCAAAAGGACTAAGGTCTCTCTATTGCTCGCCTGGTGATGCAGTCGCTCCATGTGCTCATGTTCATTCTCTCGCCATGGCCATGTGGTCTTGGCAGCTGCATGGCCAGGGGCCATGTGGACTCCTCACTGGAGTAGCAAGGAACAAGCTAAGCTACCCAGGTGGGGACCGAGACCACTTAGCAGCTGCGTGTGGGCTCCGAAGACTACGCTTTAATACAAAGCAGAAACTCTGGACACTGGCTTTTGCTTTGGTCTTCCTGAGGACACGGTTGGACTTTTTCCATGGCAGGTCAGAGGGAGAAGGGACATTGGAAACCAAGGAGGCAGCTTTTATTTCCACATGAATAAACAGTCTTGCCACCCTGCAATCTCCCAAGCATGGGTTCTTGGAATGCTTTCTTGTGATCATGTGGGAGAACCTAATTCCCACCTACTACACTTCCACTGATTTGCTTTTGCAATTCAGTTGGTCTTTGTGATGTTGCATTAGAACATGATTGCCTAAATATCATACCAAAGCACAAGTCACAAAAAATATATATGAATTGTACTTTATCAAAATTAAAAACTTTCACCCTGGCTGCTGTGGCTCAGTGGCTTGTGAACCAAAGAGTCGCTGGTTTGATTCCCAGTCAAGGCACATACCTGGGTTGCTGGCCAGATCCCCATAAGTGGGCAGGGGCCCTCGAGAGGCAACCACACATTAATGTTTCTCTCCATCTCTTTCTCCCTCCCTTCCCCTCTCTAAAAATAAATAAATAAATAAAATCCTTAAAAAAATTAAAAACTTTTGTGTTTTGTAGGACAAAGTGATAGATATATACCTAAATACTTTTCTTCTTTTTTTTTTGAGAAATTTAAATGGTATTATGTTTTAATTTTGGTGTCTATATGCCCTTGCTAGTATATAAAAATGTAATTGATTTTTATATGGTTATTTTGTATCCTGAGATCTTGCTGACCTCACATATTTGTTTTCAGATTTTTTTTGGGGGGTAGGTTTTTTGGTTTCCATGTAGACATACATGTCACCTGCAAAGGAAACAGTTTTATTTCTTCCTTTCAAGTCTGAATGCCTTTTATTTCCTTTCCTTGTGTTATTACACTTCTTGAACTTCCAGCACTCTGTTGTTTTTTTTAATTGTACCTCTACATCTATTTAAAATATTAGACAGTGATTGTCTTAGTCCATTTGAGCTGTTATAACAAAACACCATAGATTGAGTGGCTTATAAACAACAAAAATTTATTTCTCACCCTTCTGGAGGTCAGAAGTCCAAGATGAAGGTGACGGTATGGTTGGATTCTGGTGAAGACCCTCTTTTGGTTTGCAGAATGCCAACTTCTCACTGTGTCCTCACATAGTGGAAAGGCTACAGAGCTCTACTCTGAGTTATGAAGGCTCCCCTTTCATGAGCTAAATCACCCTCTAAATGCCCTACACCCTAATACCATTGCCTTGGACATTAAGTTTTCAACATACTAAGTTTGGGATACACAAACACTCAGCTCGCAGTGGTGATACAATTTTTTCTTCAACTGTCAAACAAATCAAAGGGAGAAAGAAATCTTAGTGTATTTAGCTATTATGCATTTTTATTTTTATTTATTTTTTAGAGAGTGGAGAAGGGAAGGAGAAAGCAAGGGAGAGAGACATCAATGTGAAAAACATTGATTGGTTGCCTCTCACATGCACCCCGACTGGGAACATAACCCGCAGCCCAAGCGTGTGCCCTGCCCTGGAATCAAACTGGTGACCTTTCACTTTGTGGGACAGTGCCCAACCAACTGAGCCACACCAGTCAGGGCTTTACCTATATTTTTACTTTTCATGTTCTTTTTTCTTTTCTGATGTTCCAAGGTTCCTTCTTTTATAATTTTCTTCTTTTTAGAGGATAAATCTGATTTTAGCCATTTTTTAAGGATGAATCTGCTGATCACAAATTCTCTTTAGTTTTTCTTCATCAGACAATGTCTTGATTTCCCCTTTATCCCTGAAGGGCATTTTCACTGGGTATGGGATTATAAGTTGTCAATTCTTTTCTTTCATCACTGGAAAAATATTGTACCACTTCTTTTGGGCCTCCATGGGCTTTTTTTTCAATTACAGTTTACATTTAATATTATTTTCTATTAGTCTCAGGTGTATAGCATAGTGGTTAGACATTCATATACTTTACAAAACGATCCCCCCAATATTTCAAGTACCGACTTGGCACCATGCATACTTATTACAATACTATTGTAATACTCTATTCCCTATGCTGTACTTTACACCCCCATGACTATTTTGTAACCACCAATCTGTACTTAATCCCTTCATATTTTTTACCCCATCCCACAACCCCCTATGATTTCTGATAAGAAATTCATTATCATTCAAACTGATTTTCCTTAATAGGTAATGTGTCATCTCTGTCAGCTTTGTGTTCACGTCTACTGATTATTTTTTTGAATTCAAACTGAGATCTTGGTTCTTAGTAATTCTCCATTGAAACTTGACATTTTTATGTTAGGTCTTTAAATGTCATTGTGAGTCTTACTGAAACCTGTTTTAGCTGGCTTTCTCTTTGCACCATTCCAGCAGGGGAAGTTGGGAGTGTACCATCTTGCTACTGTTAAGTGGAGGTAGAAATCCAGATTTCTCACTTGGTTTACGTTGATATCTGTATGTGGGTGCTGCTAGTTACCTCTGGTTGGGAGTTGCAATTCCAGGCGGCCACGCTGATGCTATGGGTAGGTGTCCTTGTTATCCCCAGGTGGGGACCCACACTGATACTGGGCTTCTCTGATTCTGCCCTGGCAGGGGTGTTGGGGCCTCTTGTTACGGGCTGCAGGAGTGGAAATCTCAGCTGTCTGTTTGGCCTTTGCTGGCACAGATGGGTTCTGGGCCACAGTTTTTGCTGTGGAATTTGACTGGAATTAAGTGGTTGTTGTGTAAAAATTTTCTGTCTTGGTAGGCACTCTTTGGCTAAAGAAACAGGTTTTTCTTGTGGCTTCTTTGTCTGTACCCATTGGTTACAGGGTTGCCAACATTTTCAGATCCAAGCCTGGTACATATGTGAGCCAAAAAGAAAACCCAAGAAAACTGCCATGTGTCATTCCTTGCTGGGTAGGGTTCCCTCCACTTTTCAGAGTCTTAAGTTTGTTTTAGAAATAGGATTTAGACATTTTAGTTGTAATCAGTAGGGGACATAGGGATATGTTTGTTTACTCTATCTTTCTGGAAGCAATTAATTTGTGAGTTAATGTTTCCCAATTTGAGTTTTCTGATATTCCCACATGATGAGATTTGGGTTATGCTGACTTGGTTGTTCCACAGAAGTGATGCTGAGTTATTTTTTAGTGCATCATAGCAGAAGGCACATGCTGTCAATGAATACTGTTACCAGCAATATTAACTTTGTTGGCTTTGATCACTTGGTTACGGTGATATTTGCCAGGCTTCTCCACTATGCAGTTACCATTTTACCTTTTATGGTTAATAAGTATTTTGTGGGGACATACTTTAAGACTGTGCAAATATCCTCTTACTCTTCAAACTTTCATCAAATAGTTTTAGCATTATACACTGATGACACTAGTCTGAATCAATTATTATGATGGTTTTCAAATGATAATTTTCCAATTCTATCATTCCTTTGTTATTTATTAATTTATGTTTAACTGAAAGGAAAGCTTTCCCTTCTCTGCCATTCACCCACTCACTCATTCATTTATCTATATATCTATTTAAATCAGTGTCTGAATTCTTCTATTATAAGTAATAATTCTTTACTATCATTATTTATTTTGATGGTCAAATTGTTTCAGGTTTGGTCAGTGGGGTCGCTCTTTAGTTGCTTCCTATCTCCCTGTGATACATCTTTACTCAAAGATAACATAGAAATCAATGTAGAAAATTCCAAAGAATCTACAAAAATGCTACTAGAGCTATGTGTATATTATAATGTTGTAGAACACAAGATTAATATACAAAAATCAAGCATATTTCTATATAGAATAGCAACAAGCAATTGGAAACTAAAATGTTAAAAATACCACTTACAACAGCAAAAAACTCATGAAATACTTAGGGGATAAATCTAGCAAAATACATGTAAGATTCATATGTTGAAACTACAATTTATTAGATAAATTTAAGAAGACTTAAATAAATGAAGAGACCTCCTTTATTTATTTATGGAAGAGTCAATATCGTGAAGCTTTTAATTCTTCACAAATTTACCAATGGATTCAATACAAACCCAATGAAAATCCCAGGAGCCTTTCTTGGTAGAATTGGTAAGCTAATTCTAAAACTTATTTAAAAAAAGAAATCTAGAAAACAAATTTGAAAATGAACATAGTTGGAAAGCACATACTATATAATTTCAAGACATTCTAAAGCTATAATAATCAAGACTGTGTGGTGCTTGTATAAAGATAGACAAACATATCAATGGAAAAAAAATAGAGTCCAGCTATATAGACTCACATATATTTGGTTAATTCATTGTCACCCAAGGTCCCATGGTGATTCAATGGAAGAATTGGTTATAGGAACTGGTTGTGGGAATAACTGGACATCCACATGTAAAATATAAGCCTTGACCCTTGCCTTGCAACAGATAAAGTAACTAAAAATTGATCACAGACCTAAATCCCTAAAGCCTAAACTATAACTTCTTGAAGAAAACACAGGAGAAAAATCTTTGTGATCTTTAGTTAAAAAAAAGGTTGTCATAAAGAGGATACAAAAAAATACAAGTCAAATAGCAAAACAACCAATCTGATTGAACAGTAGGCAAAGGAACTGAATGGGCATTTTTCCCAAGAAGTCATACAAATGGCTAATAGAGACATGAAAAGATGCTCAATGTCACTAATCATCAGACAAATACAAATTGGAACCACAGCAATATTACCTCACACTTTTCAGAACGGCTAGTATCAAAAAGACAAAAGTAAGCCCTGGCTGGTGTGGCTCAGTGGACTGAGCACCTGTCTGCAAACCAAAAGGTCGCCACTTCAACTCCTGGTCAGGGCCCATGCCTAGGTTGCAGGCCAGGTCCCCAGTAGGTACCTGCGAGAAGCAGCTAATCAATGCTTCTCTCCCTCTCTTTCTCCCACACTTCCTTTCTCTCTGAAAATAAATAAATAAATAAAATCTTTTTTTTAAAAAAAAGACAAACAATAATGAGAGTTGAGTAGGATATAGAAAAAAGGGAACACTTGTATGCTGTTGGTGGGAATGTAAATTGATGCAGCCACTATGGAAAATAGTATGGTGGTTTCTCAAAAATTGAAAATAGAACTACCATATGATCTGAGGAAAATGAAAAAAAGATCTCAAAGAGATACCTGCATTCCCATGTTCATTGCAGTGATATTCACAATAACCAAGACATTTAAACAACTTCAGTGTCTGACATTCCTTCTAAGTTATCTTAGTAGTCAGCTTATGGTTAGACAGAGAAAACTTGAAATGCCTTGAACTTGTAAGCTTCCCAGACTTTCCTGAAGGGCTATGTGTTTGTATATGGGCACAGCTTCAATGCTCTAGCTTGGTATTCTCCCTTACATACCAGGTGTGAAACAACTGATTGATGGTATTAACAAAATGGGTTCCACTGAGCCACCCCACAGCCAGAAGAGAAAATACAAAATTGTTGAAGCCAATACATATAATAAGAAAATTGGCTAAAACCCAGATCTAGTAGTATTTCTGGTTGGAATAGGGACAAGCTGCCAGGGTCAAACTCTAACATGCCCTGGATCAAAGCATACAAAGTCATCTGTAAGCACTTTCTACTGAAACAACACTATTTGAAGCCCTAAATTGTCTCTGTACCCACTAATCAAGTTGGCAATCCTGTCTTTTCCTCCAGTCAAGGGTGGATTGGTTTCATCACTGTGGGTTGGGCAACGAGTAAGTTTCTAAGATCATGATTGATTGCAACTAGAGTGTGCTAAAAGATACTAGACAGATTTTTCCCCCTTTTAAAACAATTTTCTGATAAAAAATTTCTAACTTACTTAAAAGTACAAAAAATAATATGAATCCTAGGTACCCATAGTCACAGTTGTAGAATTGTCAGCATGATAATTTCATCATTCTTGTTTCATCTCTTCTTTTTTCTAAAGTATTTTAAAACAAATCCTTGACATCATGTAATTTCCTCTGTAAATATTTCAGTATGTATCTCTAACAAATAAGGCCTTTAAAATAATCCCACAAACTCTTTCATAAAACCAAGAATAAACTTCCAAATCATTTTGTGAGGTCAGAATTACCCTGACATAAAATTTGAAGAAGACATTATAAAAAAAAAGAAAAATACAGATGGATATTCTAAACTCACCAGCCTACCTATTCCTTGAGATACTAGCTTGATAGTCAACATTATCAGCAGCTATGATCACATCAGCAATGTCAGCCTGCAATGTTCCTATAGTCATGTTTTCCGTGATTACCCTGTGATCTGGGGTGCTTAAAGTCCTCAAATTTCATCAGGGAGAGATTGATGTCATGTGCATGCTCAATCTTCATTTTCTGGACCCAGGCATCTCCCATATCAGCAATCATTTCCTTCTTAACTTCACATTTGTAATTCAAATGGTTGTGGGCCTATCTAGATTTACCCCTCTAATGACTTTGATGTCGATGTGGTTCTTTTCATTTCCCATTTGTTTTCTGGGTGGCAAACTATTGGCAAAAAGATACCTCTCATGAACTGGCTCAAATATCATCTCCTGTGAAGAGTTGTCTCTGAATTCCGTTGGCAGTGACTGCCTTCTCCTCTCAGCTTCCTAAGTATGTACTTTGCACATATCTCTTTTGTTGGCCTTGTCACATTATACTGTGATTATTTAATCTGAGGTCTCCCTCATCGGACTAAATAGCCAGTGGCTATAGCTTGGCATAAAGCAGTTAGTTCAGTAACTGTTTGCTGATATTGTAAATGAAAGACTGAAAAATAAAAATACAAATCTAGAGTTAGTTCTCACCACTTAAGCCAAGAAGAATGTGCTTCTATAGAAAAACAAAATGTCTTATTGTAACTTCACACATGTAGAAACCAGGAAGCTAAAAAGTCCTCAGGAAAGGATAGATGTATTTTATGATTTCACTTCATAGATACTTGTTATTTAAAAAAAAAACTCAAACAAATCAGTTGTGTTAAAGTAAGAAGCAAAAGTCCTCTAAAGAGATGCTGCCAATTTAGACTTCTTCATTAGTGTATCATGTGCTCATCTCTCCTCAGCCTTACCTGTACTACGCTTAATTTTTGCAAATCTTGTAAGTGAAAAGTAGTGTTTCAAATTTTTATAAATGTATACTTTTTAAAAATAAATACACGTAGGTCCAATAGAAAGTGAGAGAATGATGCAGATGGAATTCCGGATGATGGTTATGTCATGGGCAGAAGGTGGAATTTTGGGATGTGATATGGATAAACAAAACTTATTGTCCAGGACCTAGATTTTGTTTTTCATAATGAGTTTGCAAATGCTTATTGCAATATTAAAAGTAACCTTAATAAAAAGGAGTCACTGACAGACCTCTGATATGTCACGAACCAAAGATTATGATTAATAGAATTTTGTGAACCTGAAGCCACCCTCACCAAATTTAAAAATAATAAGAATATAAAATAAGTTAATTAAAGCTGTACATATTAACATAGATAACACTCAAAACCATAATGTTGATTTAAAAGAACCAACAAAGATAGATATTTATAATGTGATTTTAATGGATATATATACACACACACAAAACATGGAAGGGTATTGTTAATAATAAATTCAGGAGAGTGGTTACCTATGGGAGTGGGGAGAGAGGGGAAATGGGATACAAAAGGCTATATAGACGGTATCAACTATATTTGTAATGTTTTATTAAAAAAACAAATATGACAAAATACTAAGATTTGACAAACCTGGTGGTGGGTACACATGTTCATTTTATTTTTCTCTATACTTTGAGCTGGTATATATTTCATAATTTGAAAATTAAATAAAGGAGTGATAGTATCAAAAATTACAGATAGGCAACCAAGTAAGTATACCAAATGAAAGTGATAAAAGCAAAGGTTTTATGTAGTGTAAGAATACAGAAATTGGCATCTTAAGATCTGGGTTTGAGTCTGCTTCCTCACTAAGTGTGTGAGTTCGAACAAGTTACTTAGTTATTAGCTAATGATGTTAAACATCAGTTCCCTCTTTGTAAATTGCAAATAAAGGGCTTTAATACAGGTTAAATGTGGGTTTCTCCCAGAGCATTGCCCAGCACATTATGGATGCTCACAAAAGGTTATCTGCTATTATGTTTGTGCTTTGAAACGGTATTAACAGACTTCTGCATAGGTAAGCACAGCTCGTCTTGTCACACAACCTCATCAAAATTACAACTAAAATATAGAACAGCCATCACTCAGAACCATCCGAAATCAAGTTGAGTGGAAGTCTGACAGCAGTGGAATCACATCCATCCAGACTGGTAGGAGGGGGGGAGGGGGGGAGATACGGAACAGGCTGGCCCCACATCCACATGTGGTGGATAAAAATTCAGGAGGGATATCTTGGGTGTGAAGAGTCCCGGCCCCACATCAAGCCCCCAAGCACAGGGTTCCAGTGCCAGGAACGTAAGTCTCCATAACTTCTGGCTGCAAAAACCAGCAGGGATTGAGTCAGTGGAAGAAACTCCTAGAGCCCTAAGCAGTTCCTTGTAAAGAATCTATACACAGAC
This sequence comes from Pteronotus mesoamericanus, assembly GCF_021234165.1. Taxonomy (NCBI): domain Eukaryota; kingdom Metazoa; phylum Chordata; class Mammalia; order Chiroptera; family Mormoopidae; genus Pteronotus; species Pteronotus mesoamericanus. Next base: position 23,479,472 of record NW_026555065.1, read on the forward strand.
TCACCTATTCGGATTTATTTCCTCTGAGCTCCAGCACCAGGGTAGCAGCTTAAAAGGCACCAGTGGCATACAGGGAGAAACTGAAGTATCTGACATCAAGGTGAGAGCTGGGGGACAGCTTTCTCCCAGACAGAAAGGCAGACAGAAGCCATTGTCCCTTTTCTGAACCATACTCCAACAGAGCCACAGGGCTGGTGGGCTGGTAGTCTGGTGCCATAGCTGAGACTCCATTAACCTGGTTAACACTGTTTGCCCTGCTGTGGAGATCCCCAGAGTCTCAATTCCACCCAACTTACCAGCCCACCCAAGCTGCTTTTCCATTTAAATGACTGGTCTTGGCTCATGCTTCACAACTCTCTGAACCTCTCAAATAAGCAATAGCCTGCCTCAGTGAACCCCAACCCCTGTACCTCTTGCTAAATGCCCCCAGGCCTGGCACTAGCAGCAACCTGCCTAGCTTCAGAGCTTCGTTTTTCCTGGGATTCTCTAAGCCCAGCACAAGTAACAGCCATCTCAGATTGCTTTATAGCTCAGGAACTGTGGCCCCTGGAAAATCACAGGTGGGGGCTGACCTAGGCCTGAACCACCTAGGAAACCCCAGAGCCTTTGCACCCAGTGGACAGCTATAGACCACATCAGAGCACTGATACCCTGTCCCTGCACAGTGGATCCTCTGCAGAGTGTGGAAGTTGGAGGTTGGTGTTCTGTGGTCACAGCCAGTCCTTGCAGCTGACTGTCCTCACTAAATATCTCCCATTGACCTACCAACAGCAATCAAGGCTCAACTACAAGAGTAGAGTGTACTCAGCCCACATGAAAGGTACACATCAAGTACCCAGTTTGAGTGATAGGGGAGGTTATGCCACCGGACCTTATAAGATACCGACTACATTAGGCCATGCTACCAAGACAGGGAGTGAAAGCAGATCTACCCAATACATAAAAACAAACACAGGGAGGCTGACAAAAAGAAGAGACAAAGAAACAGCACAAATGAAAGAACAGATCAAAATTCCAGGAAAAGAACTAAACTAAATGGAGATAAGCAGTCTATCAGATGCAGAGTTCAAAACTCTGGCTATAAGGATGCCAGAGGAACTTAGTGAGGACCTCACAGCATAATAAGTATTCAGTCAGAAATGAAGGATACACTAATTAAAATAAAGAACAATTTAAAGGGAAACAACAGTAGAGTGGATGAAGCCAAGAATCAAATCAATGATTCGGAACATAAGGAAGCAAAAAACAACCAATCAGAACACAAAAGAATATAAGAAAAAAGAATACAAAAAAACAAGGATAGTGTAAGCATCTTCTGGGAGAACTTCAAGCATTCCAACATTCACATCACAGGGGTGCTAGAAGGAGAAGAGAAAGAGCAAGAAATTGGAAATCTATTTGAAAAAAATAATGAAAGAAAACTTCTCTAATTTGGTGAAGAAAACAGACATGCAAGGCCAGGAAGCACAGAGAATCCCAAATAAACTGGATGCAAAGAGGCCCATGCCAAGACTTTTAGATAATAAAATGCTAGAAGTTAAAGATAAAGAGAGAATCTTAAAAGCAGCAAGAGAAAAGAAGTTAGTTACCTACAGGGGAGTTCCCATAAGACCATCAGCTAATTTCTCAAAAGAGACTTTACAGGCTAGAAATATTTAAGGTAATATTGGCAAGTAATATTCAAAGTCATGAAAAGCAGTGATCTACAGCCAAGATTGCTCTACCTGGCCAAGTTACCATTGAAACTAGTATGAAGGGCAGATAAAGAGTTTCTCAGTCAAGAAAAAACTAAAGGAGTTCATTATCACCAAACCATTATTATATGAAGTGTTAAAGGAACTTATTTAAGAAAAATATCAAATCTATGAACAATAAAATGACATAAATACCTATCTATCAACAATTAAATCTAAAAAACAAACTAAGCAAACAAGAAAAACAGAGACAGAATCATGGATACAGAGAGTGTTTTGATGGTTGCCAGATGAAAGGGGGGTGTAGGGAAATGGGCAAAAAGGTGAGGGGATTAAGAGGTACAAATAAGTAGTTACAGGATAGCCATGGGGGTATAAATTTCAGTGTACAGCATAGGAAATGGAGTAGCCAAAGAACTTATATGCATGACCCATGGACTTGAACAATGGTGTGGGGATGGCCTGAGGGAGCGGGGGTGCTGGGTGGAGGAGGACAAAAGGGGAAAAATTGGAACAACTGTAATAGCATAATCAATGAAACATAATTTTTAAAAAACAGCATTTACTAACCCATACTGATTAGAACAAAAACATATGCAATGAGAATGACAAATTCAAATAAGTAAAAACAATCTTTTATTGTAGGAATTTCAAGCTGCAATATCTGCAGAAGCTGGGCAGTGATGGAAACAGTGTCCGTGGATTGGGTTTTAGTAGTCCTACTGGTAGTAATCGGAACTCAGGTGAACAGGAGAACATATCGGGTGCCCAAAGGAGAAGCAGCTCCTCACTCCCATTCAGTAGTTGGACCAGCATTGTTAGATCTTAGTTTTCAAGAGAAAAGAAATGCTTAAAAATAAAAAAAATAAAAACACACACATTGAGGCCAATTTTAGCCAAAGACCAAGTTTCTGGGACTTGCTTTAATGGTTAAAATGTGTATGCTGCAGATCCCAAGCAGAATGCATGTGCTCTTCACCTCCCTGTTTCTCCTGGAATCCAAGAGAGCAGCAGTTAGGATGCTGGGAACTATTCCCTCTCTGGACTTGGTAGTTGGTGGGTGCAGCTTGATGGTTATTGTTCAAACTGTTGTCATCTCTGTTACATCTGAGAAAAGCTTATTTTTCCTGTGATTGCAGGTTAGGTAAGGACTTTGAGAAGAGTGTGTCTTATTTACTTACTCATTTATTGATGAGAGAGAGAAATTTGTTGTTCCACTTATTTATGCAATCACTGGTTGACTCTTATATGTGCCCTGACAGGGGACTGAACCTCAATCTTGGGGTATTGGGATGACACTCTAAGCAACTGAGCTACCTGGCCACAGCTGAGAAAGGTGTGTCTTAAATTATTTTTGTACTATCATTTAGTTCCTGTAGTTCCATAATTTGTCAAAACCACAATCTACGAACAGTGTCCAAAGAGAAAGAGCCTCCTAGAAAGGTAGGAGAGCATCTTAATTCAAGAGAATACAGTATTTCAAGAATGTATATGAATACAGTTGAAAAGTCACATTTTAAAAATTCACTTTTTATTTATTTATCCTCACCCAAGGACATTTTTTCATTGCTTAGAGAGAGGGAGGGAAAGAGAGAGAAGCATGGATATGAGAGAAGCACCGATTAGTTGCCACCCCTACTTACCTGGACCGGGGATTGAACCTACAACCTAGGTAGGTGCCCTGACCAAGAATCGAACCTGCAACCTTTTGGTTACAGGAGGATGCTCCAAACAACTGAGCCACACTGGTCAGGGGTTGACTTTTTATTTTGAACTAAATTTAGACTTACAGAAAAGAAGTAAAAAGATTTTCTGTATATTCTTTACTCAGTTTCTCCAATATTAACATTTCACATAATCTTAGTACAATTATCAAAACAAGGAAATTAATATTGGTACAATATTATGAATTAAAGACCTTATACAAATGTCACCAGCTTTTCCACAAATGTTTCTTTTCTGTTCTAATTTCTTTTCCAGGACTCTACATTGCATTTACTTGTTATTTCTCCTTAGTCCCTAGCAATCTGTAAGAGTTTTCAGGTCTTTCCTGATCATTACTGACAATTTTGAAAAGTCTTGATCAGTTATTTTTTTTTGAAAGTCCCTCAATTCAGATTGTGTAATTATTTTTATTTTTAATAAGCTTTATTTTTAAAAATAATTTTACATTTACAGAAAAATTGGTAAGATAGTAGAGTTCCCATGTACCTGGAACCAGTTTCATCAATTATTAACATCTCACATTAGTATGGTGTACTTGTTACATTTAATAAACCAATATTAATACATTATTAACTAAAATCTAATTTAAAAATTCAATTGCCATTACATAAACATTCAAAATAAAACTGCTTTGCGAGAAACCTACAAGCTCAAATATATGGAGAAAATCGTCTGTGCAGCTATGAAATAGGAAGTAAGAAATGTGACTAAAAGGGAATAAACAAATGAATGAAACAAGAGCTTTGCAGGGGCAGATAGCTGTTTACAAATTGAAAGGTACAATTAACTAACCCTGGGACATATAAAAAAAGGAAGAGATTGAAGTGAGAATGACTGTAGGGTAAGGGACTGTCATACTCATTTAGCTGTTAGGTTCCACAGGAAAAGGGAATGAAATTTAGGTTATAAATTATTAGCACCTTAGTGAACATGTCTATCTCCCCCCTGCCCAGCCCCGCATCTTCTTTTTTTTTTTTCAGGTTGTGTTATCTTTAATTATACAAAGACTCTATTCTAATCACACCGCCTAAGCTCATTTCACACACTGTTTGGCCGCCAGCCTCTTCTCTCTCTTCAGCGATGGTGAGGCGGATACCCTTTCCACGAAGAAGGGAAATCCATGGCTTGTTGCCTTTGCCAATAACAAAAATTTTGGAGAGCCAGGTGGCAAGACTATTGCCATTGGCGTCTTTCACGTACGTCAAAAGAACAAGGGTGTTTCTCTCTGCTGGTGATCACGCCAATTCTTCCCAGGTTAGCACGTCCGGTCACCATACACAGGTTACCAACATCAAACTTAATGAAATAGGTAATTTTGCCAGTCTCTAATCAATCCGAATGGTGTCGTCCTCCTTAATGAGGGGATCAAGGTAGCGGATGGTGCGAGCATCGTGGGCCACCAGGTGAGGGATTCCTTTTGTGCCCACAAAGATCTTCCTCACTTTGCACAACTTGTACTTGGCCTCCTCAAGTGTGATAAGATGAACAGCAAAGTCACTGTTGGTGTTACAGATCAGATGAAAATTCTCTCCGGTCTTGTCAATGCTGATGACATCCATAAAGCCCGCGGGGTGGGCTACATCACTTTGGACCTTGGCATCGATCTTAATGAACCGCTGAATGCAGATTTTCTTTCTTCAACTCCAGTTCGGGGGTACTTACGTCTGTTCCTTAAGAAAATAATGAGAGGGAGACATTCTCTCAGCTTGCGGGGACGAGTAGATGGACAAGTAGCAAACACATCAGTCAGTTTGTCCGGCATCCAGTGCTTTGGAACTGCTACACACTTCTTGGGACAACAAGCAGGGCCCTTTTCTTGCTAATAAAAACGAAATGAAATTGAGGAGGAGTAAGTGGTCACCCCCTGCGACTCGCTCCGTAACTGGCGTCTCCGGATTGTGTAATATTTTTTCGTGATTGGAATGAGATTACTTTTTTAAAAAAAGATTTTACTTACTTATTTTTAGAAAGAGGGGAAAGGAGGGAGAAAGAGTGAGAGAAATATCGATGTGTAAGAGAAATATCAATCGTTTGCCTCTTGTACACTCCCAACCCTGACCAGCTGGCAACCCAGGCATGTGCCCTAACCTGGAATTGAACTGGCAACATTTTGCTCTGTGGAACTAGGGTCCAATCAACTGAGTCTCCCCAGTCAGGGCTGAGGTTATGTATTTCTGACAAGAACACCATGGAAATGATGTTGTGTCTTTCTCAATACAAAATATCAAGGGGTTTATTCTGTCTGTATGTCTTGTTACATGATGATGTTTACCTAGGTCACTTTGTTTAGGTGCTCTCTTCTGTTTTACCATTATAGGTTTACTACCTTCCCCTTTGTGCTAAAATATATCTTGGGTGAGACATTTTGAATCTACGTAAATTCTGTTTTTCTGCAATGCTTATTACCGTGGTGTTTGCCCAGTGGTGATGTTTGTTTGTTATTCCTTTCTCCTTCTACTTTTACATTTATTGACTGGAATTTTCTAAAAAAAGAGTTGTCCCTCCCCCCCCCTTCATTTAAATAACCAATTATTTATTTCTATCAGTGCAGATTATTAAATTTAATTATTAAATTTATTAAAAATAAATTTTCATGGGTCTATGGATCATAATACAATACTATCATTATTTATTTGTTGCTTTGGCTATTAGGAACTCTTTCAGGTCGACTCCAGTGTTCTTGTGACATCCTTTTTTGAGCATCATTTTCTGACACCACACAATAGTCTAGGCTCATCTTGTATTTTCCTCGACGGCTTAGGAATCAATTATCACTTCAAGGTTCTCCTGCTATTTTTATTGGAGAATGGTGTTTAGAAATAAAGATCTGGGTACTAGGTATCCTCTTTGCTTCTAGATACTCTCACCAGATAGAACTAGGAAATATACATATATTAATCCACACATACACACATCCCAACCTATATTTCTATACCTAATGTACGTAATTAAAAACCCATGAGTTTATACTGGTATGTCAGATTCCAGTCCAACCCCACATTTTAGCTTTTCCCTTTTCCTTAAAAACTCTTTTTCTCTGCCAATGAGAAATTTAGCTCATGATCTACACTATATTTGTATACTTCTAGCACACACAGAAGTGGTTTCAAGTTGTTGACCGCTCCCCCTGCCCACCCCCAAACACTTAGTATGTGGATCATGGCATTTATGTGCAGTTCAGTTAGTCTTATTTTTAGGTTTCTAGTCAGGATACTGTTTTCTTCAGTTACTTAGGTGAGTTCTTTCTTCCTCATCTCCTGCAGAGTGGCTATGTTACTCATGTGTAATACAGTTCATTCCTTAGTGTTTATATTATTTTGGATTTGTCCCCACACATCGTGGTTTTTGTTTTTGTTTATTGCTTTATGATCACAAATAAGCATAATCTCAAGTAAACCAGTTTCCTCAAAATGATCATTAAATAATATTTTAAACATTAAAACTAAATGTAGCATATTGAATGATTGTGAACAATACTTAAATGAAGCCAAAGAGATTCTTCTTTTTGGATAGAAAACAGAAAATGTTACAATGAACCATAAAATAAAATCAAGATATTTCTGGAAAACAAATCTCAATTTACATACAAACTACAAAGAAATTGTATATTAAATTTTATATGATTTACTAAATCTCTAAGGCAGTGATTTTGAACATATTTCTTCTCATGGCACATATAAACTAAAATTCTGCAGCACACCAAAAAAATATATATTTTGCTGATCTGGCCAAAAAATAAGTATAATTTTGTTTCATTCACACCAGACGGCTATTGTTGTGTTCGCTGTTGTCATTTTTTAATTTGACAATGTAAGGGAAAAGGGGTCTGTGCCTCTGACTAAATAGTTAGGTATTGCATGTTTTAAAAATTCTTGTGGCACGCAGGTTGAAAATTGCTGTACTAAGGCAAAGAATATACACAGGCTTTTAATCAAGAATCTAAGACTGTATTAGAAATTGAAAAATAACCTGGACTCTAGTGTGAAAAGTTACAGATCAAAGATATAGCAAGCTGTACATTAGATGTTCTATGACAGATGGGGAAAGCAGAATAATGCCCTTTCACCCAGCCCCAAAGATGTCAACAGGACCTATGAATATGTTAAGTTACATGGACACAAGAAATTAAGGTAATAGGTAGATTTAAGGTTACCAATCACTTGATTTAAAATGGGGAGATTATTCTGGATTATCTGGGTGGGCCTGATGTAATCACAATGATCCTCTAAAAAAAGAAAAGAAAAAGAAAAGAAACAAATATCCTTAAAAGGATGAGTTGGTCAGATACGTAAGATAGACCCAAACTTGCGGACTTAAAAGATGGAGGAAGGCAAGAACCAAGGAATAAAAGCAGCCTCTGGAAGCTAAAAAAGAAACTGAATTCTTCCCTAGAGCCCTGCCAACACCTGTTTAGCCCAGTGAGACACATGTCAAACTTCTGACCTACAGAACTGTAAGATAATAAATCATGTTGTTTGTTAGCACAGCAATAGGAAACAAAAACAACCTACATTTGAACCTTCAAGGACCGTACAACTTGCTCCCTGCCTAGCTTACTTTCTTATCTTTTCCTTTTGGTCTATGCTCCAGACAGACAGTTCATTGTTACTCATATTATCCTACTTGGTTGTAGGTGTTCATTTGCAGAGGGGTGATACATGAAACATTAATCTATTTCTACAGTTCAGTCGAATGCAAAAAGATTTGCCAGTTCCTTATCAACCTTCTACCTTGTTCCTACCCCTTCGCTTTCCACCATTCCCATATAGGAAATCAGTTGTTTTAATTTCTGGTTTATTCTTGTATTTTTGAACAAATGAGCAGATACATGTGTTTTCTTACGCTTCTTTCTTACACAAAGGGCAGCATTTTGCCTTTAAGCAAAACTAACTTTTTAAAGTCCAGCGAATTCACAATAAGTCTACTTATTGATTGAGCGAATGTTCTGCTTAAATACAAAGGGCCAGGCTGCACTGAATTAAAGCTTTAGACCCAAGAGAACTGAAATAGCAGCACAGTTAGCTTTCAGGAAGTTCGAATCCTTATCTGCAGTTATGCTGTATACACAGTAGATATTTCTTATGTAAGAGTCTGGTAATTGAGTTCATTAACTTTAGTAAATGTATCATGGAGCTCTACTATGGAGTAGACACAGACAAATCAATTATTTCCTTTTCTGAGGCTCTTTGGGTGACAGGTTTCAGTCCCCAAGTCCCTGAAGCCTAAAGCCCTCACTGAGACATCTTGCCTAACTATGTCACAGAATCGCCGACTTGGTCTGACCCTAAAGGGGAGCCCAAAACTATTGTGTAAGAGTGCTCTACACAGCAGGCACTTCCCCAACGATGTACAACTCTACCGAAAAGGGGCCAGAAACAGTATAGTATCACACCCGAGCCTATCCTTTCCCTCAAGGGGATCTCAGTGTTCGGTAACCCTTAACACACTAACCACAAGAACCCTCCCATCTCCTGCCTGCGGGAACCAATATTCCCAGGATCCCGGGCCGTTTCGATTGACGTTACTTCCGGGAAAAGTAACCTTTCTTCGGCGGTTGCAGGCCAGCAGAAGTCTCGCGACATTTACTCCCGCGAGATCTGCTTGCTCACTCTAGCGGTGACATCCTCCTCCTCCTCCCCGCCGCCTTTCGGCAATCTTCGCCAGGCCCAGCCCTGACCAATCTGCACTCTGATGGCATGGATCAGGGTCTCCCCCCCGAACCCCGGTCGACGCGGGGCGTCAGGCGGCAGCGGCGGGGTGCGAGCTGCTCGAGGCCAACGGCAGCGGCACTGCGGGAGGCCACGGGCTGGCGACGAGTAGTGAGCGTGGGCGGGGCAGGGGTAAGCCAACTGAGTAGCGGCTCGATTGTTCTGGCCTGGCTATGGCGCCTCTCCTCCCCCCCGCCATGGCTCCCCGTGTCCCTGCTCCGCTCCTCTCAGTGAGTGAAAGTGGCCGCCGCCGCCGCCGGCCCAGCGCCCGCAGCCGCCTCAGCGCCGCCGCCATCTTGGGGTCCCAGGAGCCGCCGAGGGAGCGGGCTAGGAGCGTCCACGCTCAACGTAGTCACCGTCCTACGGTCTCAGAGAGCGAACCGCGGCTCCACCGTCGGCGGGGCGACCCCCCCCTCCGGACCCCGCCCGCACCCCGCCCCCCCTCCGCCGCCGCCGCGGCGGCGGGGCCCGGCGGCCCGAGGTGAGGCGACTAGACGTGGGCGGGCGAACGGAGTAGGGGTCGGGTAGGCCCCGTTGCGCCCCTCTCTGCGGGCGACAACTGGGCCGCGTCTTAAAGGGGCCGTCGCCCCCGGCCCTTGGATTTGTTGGGGTTAGTGGGGAGGATGGGTGTGAACACTCTCCGCAGGGTTGGGACCTCCGGGACCTGGGCCTTGTTCTTCCCCTCTCACATCTCTGGAGACCAGGGGTCACACGGTGACCTCAGCTAGCCGAAGAAGCCCGTGGGGCCACCACACGTGGGGAATGTGTTAGACCAGGTGCACGTGGGACCTGGTGGGGCGGTGTCGGGCTAACACGTGTGTGGGTTTGGGGTGGGGTGGGGCAGGGCGGGGGCTGTTTGGGCTCAAGTGGGAACCCTGTGAGAGTTATACTTACCTTTTAAAGCATTTAAGATCTAAGGGCCTGATAGTGTGTCGATTTATGGGGAGCTAGTTGGGGTATGGGTCTATGGTGCATGCTGCTTGTTGGTATTGGTTGGGGGCAGCTTAACACGTGCACAGACTTAGGAGTGTGTAGGTGACACTCCTGGCCCTTTAGCTTTCGTAGGGCGTCTCAGCAAGTGTCATCCTATTTGACATTCCTTCTTGAGCTTGCTGATGGAAACTACTACTTCCGTAATCATTGAGAGTAGAAGCCCCCTACAGTTGGGGAGTGATAGAACCTAAGAAGGCAATCACTATTTTAGTTAACAGCCAACTGTGCCAAATTCTTTGATTTCATACACTCATACACGGTCTAGTTTCATGTTCCTGTACTTGTTGGTAAGAGTAGGCGAGGGAGTAAAAGGGTTGACCTCACTAACATCGCTGGTAACCAGTTTTTCCCAACCAATGACTTTCATGATTTCTTTTCCTAAGGAAGTTTCATTGTGGTTTACTAGGGAGGCTTTTAATTCATTTTTTAAAGTAACAGCTTTACAGATGTATGATTCGCATACCAAAAAAACTCGCCCTTTTAAAACGTGTACAGTTCTATGATTTTTAATATACTCGTAGTGTGTACAGCCATCACAACTACCAAATTCATCACGCCAAAAAGAATCCCTGTTAGCAGTCACTCCCCATTCCTCCTCACCACAGCCACTAGCAACTAATCTATTTTTTGTCTTTGTAGATTTGCCTATTTTGGATATTTTGTATAAATGGAATCACACGTGTACTTTTGTGACTGACTTCTTTCACTTAGCATGTTTTTAAGGATCATGTATATTGTAGCTTGTATTAGAATTTTGTTCCTTTTTATTGCCAAATTATATTCTATTCAGATTGTGTTTTATGTTTGAGATTTACAAGCTTTTTATATAAAATGACAACCTGAGATTATTATATGGTAAAAGTTGGATACCTATTAGATTCTAAAATGAATTCATGTTATTAAGAATTAAATTCCATTATTTTAGTTTACTGTTCTTTTTTTCCTACATTCTTGTTTCAAAAGAATCCAAACCAATTTTTAAAGATCTATGTCTTTGATAGGAAATAACTGTTAACAGCACAAATGTGATTAGAAAAGTTTATGACTAATAAAAATATTTAGAGTACGTCAAGGTGGAAATATGATTGTCTAAGCAACCATAAACTATGGTGTTATAATTTCACCTAATGAAAGTTTGTCATAGTATTACTGAGGGGAGGTTTTTTAACAGCTTTTGTCTGGTGTTACACATGTAGACATACATCGAGGAAAGGAGTACTAGACATCTCTCCTGCGGACAAGAAGGTTAAAACTGGCTTGGAGATTTAACTTGTCAACATACAAATTCACACAAAACAAATGCTGGGATGTAGTGAATTTTAGAGAGGGCAGAATGAAATAGAGTTAATAGGAAACTGAGTTTATGTAGGAAAATAAGTGAAATTGATGACAAGTTTTAAAGTTGCATCTTAAGTAAAAGACTTTTGATGTGATAGGCTGTATCATGCAGGAGATGAGAAGAGAGTAGTCGCTAATACTTACTTAAACACATTTCTTGGGCACTAATCCTAATCATGAGGGCCCTGGTCTCACCTCCTGATACCATTACTTTGAGGGCAGGATTTCAACATGTGAATTTGGGGGGGAGGGCCCACGAACATTCAGACCATGCCCCTACATTAAGTCAGAAATTCAGTTGCTAGTGATGATACAGTAAGTTTGCTTAGGATTGAAAAGTTAGTCACAAGCTTAATGCATGTGTTTAATAAGCACTTAAGAGATTTCCATATATATTGGGTCAGAAGTAGGAAATCAGTAAATATAGTTAACAACTTAAATATAAAAAAATAATTGGGACTAAATGTTATCCATATTTTGAATGGCCTAAAGGACAGTGAGTAAGCTTATGACATGCCTTTTTAAACTTTCACTTCCAGGGATAGACAGCCTGTGTGATGGTCTCTAGAGCAAGCAGGGTTCTTTTTTTGTTTTTTGGTTTTTTTCCAACACCTTTGCAGTCTAAAAAAGCACATGACCCTCTTCTCAGAATATGACTTATTTATTTGCTTAGAGCAAAACAAATTTATTATCTTACATTTCTGAAGGATAGAAGTCTGAAATGGGTGTCTGGGCTGAAGTCAAGGTGTTGGCAGGGCTGTGTTTATTCTGAGGACTCTTAAGAGCTGTATCTTTGGCTTTTCCAGTGGGCCACTTTCTTCACCTTTAAAGCCAGCCACCTTGGCATCTCTGACATTCTTCCACATAGTCATTTCTTCCCCAGCCTCTCTTAAGGACTCCTGTGATAATTTTGGGCTCACCTTAGGTTGTTACAACAAAATACCATAGGTTCAGTGCCTTTCAGATGACTACTTTCTTGCTATGTCTTCACATGGTAGGGAGAATAAGACTTTTAAATGTATGTAGTTCAAATATTTCAATTTATGAAGTAAGAAATTTGCTTTTATTATTGAATTAAATAACAACTAGTGATAGTCCTGCTAATATTGCTGCGGTGTGCTGCCAATTCACCAATATAGGTCAATTAAGAATTGAAGGACATGCTCATTTCATTTATAGGTTAGTGAAAATGTTATAAATTTTTTCCATCCAAGTTCATGGATACATAGTTTAAGACTCACAATTTTAGAGCCTCTCTCCTAAAGAGTCCTATACACATAACGAAGTCATTTCATACGGGGTAAACCAGTGGTTTCCTTAACAAGAAGTAGGGCTATGGACTTAAATTTGTGTTCAGAAGAATGTGAACATCACTTTTTATAGGAAGATCAAGTGATAGTTTAAGGAGAAACCTGGTAGTATAATAGAAAGACATTGGTTTGGGAGATAAAAAGACTTGAGTTTTAACTTACTACTGGGTAAGTTAGGAAACTTTTTTGTTACAGTTTTCCTTATCTATAAAATGGGGTTAATAATTTTAACTTCTGAGATTAAATAACATATTAACTATAGAACAGCATATTGATGAATGTTAGTTTATTTTCATCTTTGAAGAAATAAACATACAAAAGGCTGTGACATACATTTAGTTTTGATTTAGAAGAGGTTACACTATTATGTAGTAGGAAAGAACAACATGTGTTGGATATAGGGTTTTCTTAGGGTATTCAAAGTAGAGTTCACTTTTTGGTAATGTTACTAAACCTATTCTTATTTCTTTTAAAACAACCAATATGGTGCCTCGTTTGCATGTGACAACTAGCTTTTCTGGGTAAGTAGCTAAGTAAGATAAACTGGGTAAATCTCATATCTTTGTCATGAACAGAAAAATGGCTAGTGATCACCAGTATGGTAAAAATAATGCTAGACCAAGCAGTTAGTTCCTCCCTGAGAATGTTGCCAGAAAGGCCAACAAACTGTTAGTCATTCTCAAGAGAGTTATGGAAAACAAAATTTAAAAATGGAATGCATTATCTTGGTGTGAAATCACAATACATCTTAGACTATTGGATGGATTCTAATTATTGTACCTTAAAGAAGAGCAAATTAAGCAGGAGGGAAGTTTCCAGAAAATGGCAGTATAAATGATGAAGCAATGGTAAGGCTTTTGTATGAAGATAAAGAAATTAGACTCTACAGTGGAATGATGAAGACTGAGAAGGAGTACGATTAAACTGTACTGAATTAAGAAAAACGTGAATAATGATCCTGGAAAATTAGAAGTAGTTTGAAAGATGAATATAGGTAGACAGGGCCTGAATAATGAGTAGTTTGTTTATGAAACTTATTAGCACAAAAGGTGGTGAAGGCTCCAGAACAGCCCGGACATAATTTAAGGATTACAAAGCCAGGAACTTCTGTGATTTGGTCCTAGTTGATATCATATCAACAAAACATTGAAGGATACTTGTACCTAATAGCTTATGAAACTCCTTGTTCTGTTCATTCATTTAATAAATATTTATTGAACACCTACTGAATGCTTTTTGATCATCCTAATAACCATTTGTTGAACATCTGCCATACTCAAAGGATTGCGGTAGACTCTAAGGGTGTACAGTGAATTAATAAAGTGGTAGCTGTATATATAGAGAGTACAGAGGGGCTCTGCAAAGATAAGCACACAGGTATGCAGAGAATTATAAACCTAAATGTTTCTCTGAGGTGCTGCTATGAATTATTACTACCTAGGGTCCTTTTTTTTTATTTTTTAAACTATATTGAGACATTTTAAAATTTTGTTTAAAGGCCCTAATCTGCCTTGTTAACAGAAGCATTGTAATCCAACGGGAGTGTAACCCCTTCTAGATCCTAGAGTTAGATGACCTGGGTTTGAATTTTGGCTCTCCATCTTATTAACTGGCCTCTGGAAAGCTATTTAAGCCTCAATTCCTTCATCTGTTAAAAATTACGATGATAGTAGTACCTTTTTCATAGAGAATAATTGTAAGAAAGCAAGGAGTATGTAGAAGTACTTGAATGATACCTGACACATAGTGCTCTCAACAAGTGTTAGCTATAATTATAGGTACCATTTTCTTTGGACAGTTTAATGTAGAGTTTGTATTTATGTTTAATTTAGCGTTTTAATTTATGAAAGTATGGAGATCAGAACCTTTTTATTATGAATAGAAAATACCTCAAATCTCAGGGGCAGAGAAAAATTCATCAATAAAGAAAGTAGTTACTATGTATTAACCTTTGTGTTTATGTAATGAATACCAGTAGATGCAAATAGAAATATTTTTCTATTTAAGATTATAACTCAAAGAGATGGTGTTTTCCAACATAAAACTGTTTAATTCAGGTTCTGAAATATTTCTGTCCAGGATGTCATTCTAATGTTTTAATAGTTTGCCCTTCTATGAATCTTTCTTAGAATATGTAGTACGCCAGCCTTCTAGAGCAGGGTTTGGGAAGGTTTTTCTGTAAAGGGTCAAATAACAGATCTTAGGCTTTGCTGGTCATGCCTTCTCTATTGCAGCTACTCAACTCTGCTGTTATAATGTGAAAGCAGCCATATTAGTGTGTAAGTGAATGAGTGGGGTTGTGTTTCAATAAAACTTTATTTATGGGCACTGAAATTGTAGTTTTATATGTTTCTTGTGTCATGAAATAAGCTTTTATCTCCAGTTATTTAAAAATGTAAAAACTATTCTTATCTGTCAGGGTTTACAAAAACAAGCAGTGAGCTAGGTTTGATATGCAGGCCACACTATGCTGACTCCTACTCTAGAGTCTTGGCTCAACAACTCCCTGGCTAGGTGATTTTGTGCAACTTAATATTGAGCCTTAATTCCATCCTTTAAATGGGGAATAATAATAGTATCTATTTTATAAAGATTTATTAGAAATAAATGAGAATTTATCTGAAGTGCTTACCACCAACCCTGACACAAATTAAGTATTTAGTAAATGCTATAGAGGATTATCATCTAATTGAACCCCCTCATTTTACCATGAGGCTGTTGGGACCCTGAAAGGATACGATAGGTATTTTTAAAGTCTGTCTATGACCTGTCCAATAGCATTAAACTCATGGCTTTTTACTTTAGCTTCTCTTTGTACCCAACCATGCTGCTTTCAAAGAGGATTTAATTGAGTTAAAATACCATACCATTTAATCCAATTTAAATACTGCTTGATAAAACTATTCTATCGGATGCCGAAATGGTGGCTACATGACACTATGCATTTGTCAAAACCCATAGGGCTTTACAGCACAAAGAGTAAACTAATTATGCAAATCAAGCCAAAATCATTTAGGAGGTCAAGGATCAAGAAATGCAAACTGTATTACAAATGTATGAAACAATCTTATAAGGAAAGAGGGTAGTGCTGACGTAAGTAACCTAAGAAATGAATGGAATCTAAGACAAAAGGAACTATACATAAGCACTGTCTAATTGATGAAGTTGTGTCCCATAGTGGTGCAGGTTAATTCTGATATTCCTATATATGTATACTGCAATTCAATAATTAAGTAAATGGATGGTGGGAGACAGACTTCTCACTGTTAGAGTGGGGATTTACAAGTAAGCAAGGGGAGGAGGCTAGAATGGTCAAGGTGGTAATGTATTAGAGTTGGAGACATAAGTGTAAACCCATGTTTAGCTTAATACAGATATAGACGGTTACATATTGAAGTATTTATAGATATGTGTACACAGTGGGGTTTATATACAAACGTTTCTGTGCTCTTGTCACCCGAAAAAGTTAAACCCAGGAGCAAACGTAGTATCCAGTTCTTAGTTTCTAATTTCATTGTCCAATAAAAGGAACTAGAGCTTTTTGGAGAACTGGCTGATTCTAGAACTGGTGCAAGAAATATACACGATGAGCCTGGAGCATCTTATAATGCCAAAAAGCAAGGCAGTGCTCCAGACACCACCACCACCAGAACCCCACATTGTTGAGGATATGTCAAAGGAGCACAGTAGCCATCTGAAAGAGCTCCCAATGGCCAAAACTGGAGCAGTTTGAGCAGCAGAATAAACAAAGCGGCACTGGATCATAACCTGTAATATAAAATCAATATTTAAGAGTTGATATTCGCCCAAATAAATGATTCAACAAGTGAATATAGTGCTTGGAACTCCATTAGCATCGTTTTATGCCTTAGGAGCCCCTGGTTTACTGGAGATTCTTTGAACAATATTGGAATGATGAAGTATGTGGGACTTTGAAGTTCAACGTTTTGGATTCCAGTCCTGGCTCTGCCAACCTCTGGCTGTGTGACCTTGGGTGGGTTACTTAAGCTCTCTACCTGTAAAATGGAGGTTATAATAGTGTCTATGTTTTAAAAGGATTAAATGAGTTGATGCATATATAAAGCACACATTGCTCTCAATTGAATATGTATATGTAGCCTTCATACTACAGCAGCATTCAAAGAATTCGGATTCCAACTTGGAATATTTTGTCATAAGAGTCTTATCTCCCTAACCCCCCCAAGCTTCTTGAATAGAGAAAAAAGTCTAACTCTAATTTCATGAGTGTTTATTGAGCTCCTAGTCTGATGTAAACATAGCTGCCTTGTTCAAACTGACTGTGCAGACTGTATAGTGAAGAGAATAATACATATTTGGTGTTAATAAAATCTAATATATACTTGGTGTTAATAAAATCATCACACACCTAAGTGAGTGAAATACTCAATGATTGAAAGGCAGTATCCATTTAATGTACAATTCAACTCATGCTTATTTACAGATGGCTTGTCCCTAGAGTGAATGACCTGAATTATGATTTTTTGGGCTTCTTTTGGAGAACACAGTTCTACATAACTTTTTTGTTACCACCTACACCAGTTAGTGTCTTATTCTCACAATGAAAACTAACTTTTAGTATAGGAAAACTAAATATTAAAATGAATTTTGGAATTTATGGATACCTCTTAACTTCTTAATAACAACCTCTCAACATCATTCATGTAATAATGGAGTATTAACTATACATAATCAGTAACTAAAATTTCCCAGCACTTTGTGTGTATCTTTATTTTTCACCGGCATACTATCAAGTAAGCTAATATTATCTTACCTTTGCTGAGGAATGAACTGAGTTGCCCAAGAATTTCTGGCCTGAAAATTTAGTCCTCTATCTCTTCTCAGGAGCTTTTTTTTCTTTTTCTTAGCCATCTCATTCCTTGACAAAGGTAAGTGTTTTCATGGAACCAGCAGTGAAAGTTGTTGAAGTCACTGGTTCATTCCTAAGAGGAAGTTTTAGTTTGGTTCTCAACTCTTTAATTTGATAAATCGTTACTAATTCAGATCGGGTACTTTTCACCAGAACTTATGAAATATATAGCTCAGGAACTTCTCAAATAGCCTAACTTAAAAAAATATATATTTTTTAAAATTACCATGTGAAGGGTCCACCAGCCACCTCAGGAGACTTTTTTTTTTCCCCTTTTGGGTGTTTGATTTAGTAATATTTAGACCCTAAGTGCTTAGTAAATAGGAATTAAACTTGATCAAATCCTCTGTGGTGTATACAGAACTCTCTGGAGGCAGTTGTACTAGTAAGGCTATTTTATATTTCTGATGTTTTTGTTCCTCATCTTGGTAAAGATATTCTAGGAAGGTGAAATTCTTTCTTAGAAGAAAGCAAATGCATTGTAGTTGATTTTTTTTTTTTTTTTTTTTACCTTGGTACATTTCTTTTGGTATAATACTCTGATTTGATTAAGGATGAAATGCAGGGAAGGGAAAATGTATAAGCATTTTTTTTCATTCTCACAATATATCTAAGAGGTGGGCCAAAATATTTTCTCTTTGCCAATTTAGAAATTTGTGGAAGGGCCATCCTTTTTAATCAGGGGTTCTTCATTCTATTTAAATGCTGGTGTTATTTTTACTTATGGAACTTTATGCTTTGGATAAACTCTAGGCTTGTTAATTCGCCATTGTTCCCATGCTCTTGTGATCCCTTTGTTTGAGCAGATTGTTTCTTGCCCCAACTTGAGAACTCTGTCAGCTTCTGCTCCTTGCAGGCAAGGTCTTTTCCTCCTTGTGTTTAATTCAGTGTATTCTAGTATAGTAGCCTCTCAGTAAATATTCAGTGGTCTGAATGGAAAGTTTAGGTTTAACTAAAATATTTGAAAAGTGTGATTTACCTACTTTTTATTTGTCATGTGTAGGGTGACCAAAAATTTATTGTTCCAATGTGGATACTTTTGAAAGCAAAGGGAGAGTGACTAGTAGTAATTATGCTTAGGACAACAGGCATAAGCTTGAACTGTCTTGGGCAAACCTTTCTAGGAGCTATGGTCACCCTAATCATGATGCTTCTTTATTTTTGTTATAGGGTCTGGTGGTGAAGAATTGGGGCTTTGGAGTCAGTGGTAATATTCAATAGATCTGAGTTCTAATTTTATCTTGGGCAGATTATTGAACTTAAGTAAAATGAGAATAAGATTTGAATCATTGTGAGGATTAAATGAGCTGGTGTTATTTAAATCACCTATCTGGGACAGAAAAGACCCCCATTCTAGTGTTGCTCGAACTCAATGTTAGGCCCCTTGTCCACTCTTCCCATCATGCCATAGTTAGAGTTTTTACCTTCAACTGAAACTGGCTTTGACAGCTTTTACTATGGTTCATATTAATTGAAACATTTCAGGGAAAGCAGAAATGTTTTTTTTTTAGCTCAGCTATTGAACTTGTTAAAGTTGTGTAATTTATGGTGGGCAGAAATGAATGCCCTATCAAACCTAATTACTCCTACTCTCAAAATATTCATGAAAAACATTTCCCTTTAATTTTTTTTTCAGAATTGCTAAAAGATATTTTAATAGTTTAGATTTAGCAAAATAATGAAGTCACTGGTAACCTTTATTTCAGTCAAACGGAGTGACACAAATTTTATTGGTTATGAAAAAATGGATTTAAATGAGAATTTCATTAAGTTTCTTATCAGTATTTATACTATCAGAATTATGTATTCTCTTCTGGTATTTGAATTATTTTTCCCTTCTATTTTTGATGTTTTGCTAATTTAATCCCTTTTAATTATTTGTGATTTTTTTTAAGAAAGGAAGCCAAAGAAAAGCAATTTCTGTTTACTTTCTGCATTAATACAGACATTTGCATTGTGCACCAAAGGGGAGAATTCTGGTACTAAGACTTCCAAGTACTTCTAGTATTGCATATGATTCTATTATATAGATAATAAGGTAATGAAAAAAGACCAAAGGGTAAAGAACAGTAAGAATGATAGAGACCCAACTAGGAGAAATGAGGATTATTTGCCCATTAAGTATTCAGTAAATTGTCACTACTTTAAAATATTGGAGAGTTGCCCTGGCTGGGTTGCCCAGTGCAACAAAAGGTTACGGGTTTGGTCCCCAGTCAGGGCACATACCTAGGTTGTGAGTTTGATCCCTGGTCAGGACATTTATGAGAGGCAGCCAATCGATGTTTGTCTCTCACTTGGATGCTTTTTTTCTCTCTAAAAAATTAATATATCCTTGGATGAGGATAAAAAAATAAAATGAGGGGTCAGATTATCTGGATTCTAATCCACATTTTCTATCAAATTGTGACCTTGGGCAAGTTACTTAATGTGTAAGTTTTTGGTTTCTTATCTATAAGTGGAAAAATAGTAACAATCTCTAAACAGAAAATTACTGGGTGGGTTCTGTGTGCTGGAGGTATTATGCTACTGCTAGAATTTTGTAAGAACCCTCTATGAGATTTAAATTTATAAAGTGTTGCAAATATTTTTCTCAATTTATTACTTTTTAATTGTATTTGTTTCTTTTCTGTACAGAAATGATACATTAACATGTTTATTGAGATACAATTCTCAGTCTATAAAATTCACCCATTTAAATTGTATATGGTTTTAGTATATTCATTGGTTTTAGCATACTGTATTCACAGTGTTGCAACAATCATCACAGTCAGTTTAGAACATTTTCAGCAGCCCCAAAAGAAACCATACTACCCATTAACAGTCATTCATTTCTCCCCTCCCCACAGTGCAACCACTAATCCATTTTCTGTTTCTGTGGAGTTGCTTTTTCTGCATGGTTCATAGAAATGGAATTATACAATATGAAGTCTTTGCTGACTGGCTTATTAGCATAATGTTTTCACGGTTCATCCATGTTTTCGCATCAATCAGTGTTCCATTCCTTTTCTATTGCCAAATAATATTCCATTATATGGGTATACCACGTTTTATTTATCCATTCATCAGTTCATGGACATTTTGTGATGTTTTCACCTTTTGGCTATCACAAATACTGCTATGAAGATTCATGTTTAAGTTTTTTTGAGGACATGCGTTTTCAATTCTCTTGAGTATACCTAGAAATGAATTTGCTGGGTAATATGTTAAGTCTGTGTTTAACCTTTTGAGAAACTTCCAAACATTTACAAAATGGTTGTGCCATTTTACATTCGCACCAGCAATAGTATTAATGTGAAGGTTCCATTTTCTCCACACCCTTGTCGACACTTGTTACTATCAGTCTTTTTTACTATAATAACCCTAGTGGGTGCTAAGCAGTATATCATTGTGGTTTTGATTTGTATGTCCCTGATGGCTAATGATGTTAAAGCATCTTTTCATTGGTATATCGTCTTTGGAGAAATGTCTTTTCACATTCTTTGCCCATTTTAAATTGGCTTACTTGTCTTTTTATAACTGTTGAAAGAAAATAAGTAAATAAATGAAAAGACCTCCCATGGTTCTTGAGTCAATATCAAAATCCAAGCTGGCTTTACATATTTATTTGTTTGCAGAAATAAACAAGCTGACCTAAAATTCATATGGAAATGCAGGGGACCTAGGATAACCAACACAGTCTAGAAAATAAAAAACAAAGTTGGAGGACTCATATTTATCATTGGTACATGTCATATTTACATTGGTACAACTGGTACATTGGTACAGTACCAAGGTGTGTGGTAGTGACATAAGGGTAGACATATAGATCAATGAATGAAACAGAATTCGGAGTCCAGAAATAAATACACTTAGAGATAAATGATTTCCAACAAGGGTGTCAAAATAATTTAATGAGGGAAAGAACAGTCTTTTTAACAAATGATGCTATGACAACTAGATAGTCATATGCAAAAGAATGAAGTTGGACCTTTTCCTTACACTATATACAAAAATTAATTCAAAAGAGATCAGAGACTTAAGTTTAAAACTATGTAACTCTCAGAAGAAAACACAGGGGTGAATCTTCATGACCCTGGATAACAGTTTCTTAGATCCACCAATAGCAAAAGCAACAGCAACAACAAAAAAATAAATTGGGCTTCATCAAAATTTACTTTAATGCTGTAAATGATATAAAAAAATTGAAAACCCAAATGGGAGATAATATTTACAAATCATGTATCTGAAATGGGACTGATAACCAGAATATAATTTTGAAAACTCTTAAAATGAACTTAAAACTTTCACCATGGTGTTAGCTGTGAATTTTTCATAGATGCTCTGTAAGGTTGAGGGACTTCCCTTCTATTCCTTGTTTAGTGAGTTG
Source organism: Pteronotus mesoamericanus (assembly GCF_021234165.1). NCBI lineage: Eukaryota > Metazoa > Chordata > Mammalia > Chiroptera > Mormoopidae > Pteronotus > Pteronotus mesoamericanus. The sequence goes on from NW_026555065.1 coordinate 23,501,494, forward strand.
TTTTATTTTGAAATGGTGTTTGATTTTATCAAATCATTTTTCTCTATTAAGAAGATTAAGTGGGTTTTATCCTTTGTTCTCTCTGTGTGTTACATATATGCTTTGTTCTAATGTTGTGTATCAGGTGATTTGTAGGTGTTATACCAGCCTTGCATTTGTAATATAAATTCTACTTCATAATTGTGTATAATCCTTTTATATGTTGCTGGACTCAATTGTTAATATTTACTTGAGGATTTTTGTGTGCAGATTAGTCTATAGTTTTATTGTAATGTCTTTGTCTAGTTTTGGAATCAGGGAAATACCAGAGTCATAGAATGAAACGGCAAGTGTTCTTTTCTCTTCAGTTATTTGGAAGAGTTTGTGATGGATTCATATTAATTGTACTTTAAATGTTTGATAAATTCACCAGTGGAGGCATTTGGCCTGGGTTCTTCTTTGTGGAAAGTTGGAATCATTAAGTTTTATATGATCATATTCATCAGGCTTTTCATTTCTTGTTCATCTCTTGTTCATACATACACAGAAGCCTGGCTTACAGTTTCCTAATCAAAGATGTAAACATTTGTAAATAATGCAGTCAGTAGGAGTTACAAATTCCTTAAATAACATTTAACATTGGGTAAACATTCATAAGTAATCATCTTTTCCTAAACTCTCATGGCACTGTACACATCTCTTAAGTGACTTCTCATGTACTTCTTTAAAAATTGAATTTATTGGGGTGGGAGGGGCATTGGTTTGCAAAACTATACAATTTTCAAGTGTACAACACTTGATGTATGGAACAGCAAATGTACAAAATATCACCTACATATTGCATCACATGTGCATTGCCCCAAGCAAAGTTTCTTTCTGTCTTCATTTTTCCTCCCTTTGCCTACCTCCATCTAGCCCTCTGCCCCCTTTCTCTCTGGCTGTCACCACATTGTTATCTTGGTCTGTGTGTTACATATATGCTTTTTGCTTAATCCCTTCACCTTCTTTCATCCAAAAGGTAAGATTTCCCTTTTTTTTTTTTTTTTTTAAATGGCTGAGCAGTAGTTCATTTTGTACGTGAACCACAACTTTTTTATCCACTCATCTACTGATGGACACTGTGGCTGTTTCCAGATCTTGGCTATTATAAATGATGCTGTGAACATAGGGGTGCACCTATTCTTTCAAATTAGTATTTTGGGTTTCTTTGGATATAGTCCCAGAAGTGTGATCACTGGATCAAAAGGCAGTTCCATTTTTAATTTTTTGAGGAAACCCCATACTATTTTCCACAGTGGCTGCAACAGTCTGCATTCCCACCAGCAGGGCACTAAGGTTCCCTTTTCTCCATATCCTCACCAGCACTTGTTGTTTGTTGATTTATTGATGAGAGCCATTCTGACAGGTGTGAGGTGTTATCTCATTGTGGTTTTAATTTGCTGGTGATTAATGACATTGAGCGCTTTTTCATGTTTGTTGGTCATCCATATGTCCTCTTTGGAGAAGTGTCTATTCACGCCTTTTGCCCATTTTTTAACTGAATTGTTTGTCTTCTTGGTGTTGAGTTGTATAAGTTCTTCATATATTTTGGAAATCAACTTCTTATCAGAAGTATCATTGGCACATACGTTCTCCCATTCAGTGGATTTCCTCTTCATTTTGCTGATGAAGCACTTCTTTTGCTGTGCAAAAGCCTTTTAGTTTGATGTAGTCCCATTTTTTAAAAAAATGTATTTCCCTTGCCCAAGGAGATATATGAGCAAAAATACTGCTACAAGAAATGTCTGAAATTTTACTGTCTTTTCTTAAAGGATTTTTATGGTTTAACGAGTCACATTAAGTCTTTAATCCATTTTGAGTTTGTTCCCATGTATGGTGTAAGTTGGTGATCTAGGTTCATTTTTTGCCCGCATTTGTCCAATTTTTACAACACCATTTATTGAAGAAACTGTCTTACCCCACTGTATGTTCTTGTCTCTTTTGTCAAATATTAATCAACCATAAAGGCTTAGGTTTATTTCTGTGCTCTCTATTCTGTTCCATTGATCTGTATGCCCGTTCTTGTGCCAGTACTGTGCTGCTTTGATTAGTATGGCCTTGTAGTATAGTTTGATACCAGGAAGTACGATATTTCTGAGACTGTTTGGGGTCTTCTCTGGTTCCATAGAAATTTTTGAATTATTTGTTGTATATCTGTCATATGCCATTGGTATTTTAATTGGGATTGTGTTGAATCTGTAGATTGGTTTGGGAAGTATGGATTGTTTTTTAAGATTTTTTTTTATTTTTAGAGAGGGGAAAGAGAGGGAGAGAAACACCAATGTGTGGTTGCCTCTCGTGCGCGCCCCTACTGGGGACCTGGCCTGCAACCCAGCCATGTGTCCTGACTGGCAATCAAACCGGTGACCCTTTGGTTCTCAGGCCAGCACTCAATCCACTGAGCATACCAGCCAGGGAGGATATTTTAATAAATTTAATTTTTCCTATCCATGAACATGGCATGTACTTTCACTATTCGTATCTTTCTCATTTCATTTCTGCAGAATCTCAAAATTTTCCAAGCAACAGTAGTAACTGTAATAAACTTTACCTCCTTGGTTAAGTTTATTTCTAGGTACTTTATTTTCATTGCTTCTTGGCCTTTTGGCTAAGATCAAGTGTAGTGCCTAGGTACCTTATTATCTTTTTTTGGAGGGGGGTTGCAATCATAAATTGGATTGTTTTCTTAATTTCTCTGATAGTTCAGTATAGGTATATACAAATGTTACCTATTTCTAAATATTAATTTTGTAGTCTGCTACTTTGCTGAATTCATTTATTAGATCTAGTAGGGTTTTTTTTTAAAGATTTTATTTATTTTTATAGAAGAGGGAAGGCAGGGAGAAAGAGAGGGAGAGAAACAGCAATGTGTGGTTGCCACTTGAGTGTCCCCTACTGGGGACCTGGCCTGCAACCCGGACATACGCCTTGACTGGGAACCAAACCAGCGACCCTTTGGTTCACAGGCTGGCACTGAATCCACTGAGCCATACCAGCCAGGGCTAGATCTAGTAGTTTTTTAGTGGCATCTTCTAAATTTTGGGGGGGTTTTGTTTGTTTGTTTTTTGTTTTTGTACGATAATCATATCATCATGAATAATGACAGTTTTATTTTCTCCTTTCCAATTTAGATGCCTTTATTTCTTGCCTAATTGCTGTGGCTAGTACTCCCAGTACTGTGCTGAATAAGCGATGAAAGTGGACATCCCTGTCTTGTTCCTGATCTTAAGGAAAAGACTTTTAGTTTTTGCCCATTGAGTATTATGTTGACTGTAGGTTTGTCATTATATGGCTTTTCTTACGTTGAGGTATAATCCCTGTATTCCAGCTTTGCTGAGTTTTTTAAATCATAAATGGATGCTTGATTTTTTAGAATGCTTTTTCTGCATATATATGATCATGTGAATTTTAGCCTTCATTTTGTTTATCTGATGTATCCCATTGATTTGTGAATTTTGTACCAACCTTGCATGTCAGGAATAAATCCCACTTGATTGTGGTGTACTGTCTTTTTAATATATTGCTGGATCCAGTTTTGCTAATATTTTGTTGGGGATTTTAGCATCTATCTTCGTGAGGGATATTAGCCTATAGTTTTTTCCTTCATAGTGTCTTTATCTGGTTTTGGAATTAGAATAATTCTGCCTCATAAAAAGAGCTTGGAAATCTTCCCTCCTCTTGAATTTTTTGAAATAGTTTGCAAATGATATGTGTTAGTTCTTTGAATGTTTGGTAAAATTTCGCCTGAGAATTTTTGTTTGCTGAGAGTTTCTTGATTACTGCTACAATTTCACTAGTTGTGATCGGTCTTTTCAGGTTTTCTGATTGTTTCTGATTCAGTTTTGGAAGATTGTATGTAATAATTGATCTATTTCATCCAGTTGTCCAGTTTGTTGTCATATAGTTTTCATAGTATTTTCTTATAATCCTTTGTATTTCTGTGTTGTCAGTTGTTAACTTCTCTTTCATTTCTGATTTTACTTACATGGGTCTTCTTTCTTTTTCTTGATGAGTCTTGTTAAAAGTTCGTTAATCTTGTATATCTTCTCAAAGAACCAGCTCTTGGTTTCATTGATTCTTTGTAATGTTTTTTTGTAGTCTCTATGTCATTTGTTTCTGCTCTAATCTCTTTTATTTCCTTCCTTCTACTTAGTCTGGGAATTATTTGTTGTTCTTTTTTTAGTTCTTTTAGGTGTAGAGTTAGATTATTTATTAGAGGTGTTTGTTTTGTTTGTTTGCTTCTTGAGGTAGGCCTGTAATGCTGCGAGCTGCCCTCTCAGGATGGCTTTTGCTGTGTGCCATAGATTTTGGGTTCTTGTGTATTCACTTTCATTTGTTTCCAGGTAACTTTTGATTCTTCCTTTTATCTTACTGCTAATCAATTTATTGTTTAATAACATGTTATTTAGCCTCCATGTGTTTGAATGTTTTTCAGTTTTTTTATTGTAATTGATACCTAGTTTCATACAGTTGTGGTCAGAGAAAGATGCTTGATATGATTTCAGTCTTCATGAATTTGTTGAGACTTATTTTGTGTCCTAACATGTAGTCTGCCTTTGACAATGTTCCATGTGCACTTTATTTTATTTTTTCATTTTAGTGTTTTATTGTTGATGCTATTACACATATCTCATTTTCCCCTCTTCTCCCCCTTCCACCCAGCCCACACCACACTTCTGTAATCAATCCCCACACCTCCGTAGTCAGTCCCCACACTGTTGGTCATGTCCATGGGTCCTTCATGCATGTTGTTTGACTAATCCCTTCATGTTCTTTCAATCAGTCCCCACTTCTTTCCTCCCCTCTTATATCTGTCAGTCTATTTCCATGTGCACTTTAGAAGAATGTATATTCTGCTGCTTTGGAATGAAATGTTTTGTAAATATCAATTAAATCTCTCCAGTCCAACTGTGTCATTTAAGGTTGCTGTTGCCTTGTTGATTTTTTTGTCTGGAGGATCTATCCATTGATGTCAGTGGGTCGTTAAAATTCCCTATTATGACTGCATTGCTGTCAATATCTCCCTTAATGTCCACCAAGATTTTCTATATAAAAAGGTGCTCCTCTGTTAGGTGCATATATGTTTACAAGGGTTATATCTTCTTGTTGGATCGATCTTTTTAGTATTATGTAGTGACCTTCTTTGTCTCTTGGTATGCTCTTTGTTTTGAAGTGTATTTTCTCTAAGTATTGATACCTCATCCTTTTTTTTTTTTTTGCTTTCATTTGTCCATTTGTATGGAATATTTTTTTTTCATTCCTTCACTTCCAGTCTGTGTATATCTTTTGTTCTGAGGTGAGTCTCTTGTAAACAGCATATATATGGGTCAAGTTTTCTTATCTAGTCAGCTACCCTACATTTTTTTATTGGAGCCTTTAATCAGTTTACATTTAAGATTATTATATTTGATAGGTACTTAGTTATTGCCATTTTATTCTTTATACTTCTGTTCCTCTTTCTATTTCTTTTTTAACTCCTTCAAATAGGCCTTTTAATATATCTTGCAATGCTGGTTTGTTGGCAATGATCTTTATTTTGTATTTGGGAAGCTCTTTATTTCACCTTCTGTTTGTGTGAATTTTTTTTTAAGATTTTATTTATTTATTTTTAGAGCGAGGGGAAAGAAGGGAGAAAGAGAAGGAGAGAAACATCAGTGTGTGGTTTCCTCTCACATGCCCCCTACAGGGGAGCTGGCCCACAATCCAGGCATGTGCCCTGACTGGGAATCAAACCAACAACCCTTTGGCTCACAGGCTGGTGCTCAATCCACTGAGCCACACCAGCCAGGGCGTAATAAAATACATTTAATAAATTTAACTTTATTTAATAGTTAAGGGCGGTAAAAGACCTGTACTTGAAAAATTATGACATTGAAGGAAGAAACTGAAGAAGATACAAATAAATGGAAGCATATGAGTATACTGTACTCACAGATAGGAAGAATTAACAGCCTTAAAATGTCCATACTTACCCAAAGTAATCTATAGACTCAAGGCAATACCTATCAGAATACCAATAACATTTTTTACAGAACTAGAACAAACAATCCTAAAATTTAGATGGAACCACAGCAATCTTGAGAAAGAACAAGTTGGAGGTATCAAGTAACCTGATATCAAACCAAACTACAAGACTCTGGTAACCAAAACAGCATGGTACTGGCATTAAAGAAGACATGTAAATAACTGGAACAGAATAGAGAGCCCAGAAATAAACAAATGCCTATATGGTCAATTAATGTATGACAAAGGAGACAAGAATATACAGCAGAATAAAGACAGTCTCTTTAATAAATGGTGTTGGGAAAACTGGACAGATAAATGCAAAAAAAAGGAACTAGGCCACTCTCTTATACCATATACAAGAGTAAACTCAAAATGGATTGAAGACCTAAAGGCAAGACCCAAAACCATAAAACTCCTAGAAAAAACACAGCTAGTAAACTTCTTGACTTTACACTTAGTAATATTTATATCTCCTCAGGCAAGGGAAACAAAAGATAAACAAATGGGACTATATCAAACTAAAAAGTTTTTATGTATCAAAGGAAACCATCAACAAAAGGAACAACCTACTGAATGGGAGCAGATATTTGCTAGTGATACATAAGAGGTTAATAACCCAAATCTATAAAGAACTCATACAACATAACTAACACACACACACCCCCCCACCCACCCCAGGACAAAATGATCTGATTTAAATGGGCACAGGGCCTGAATAGACATTCTTCAGAGAGGACATACAGATGGCCAATAGACATGAAAAGATGCTCAATGTCACTACTCATCAGAGAAATGCAAATTAAAACCACAGTGAGATGTCACCGTACACCTGTCAGAATGGCTATCATCAATAAAGAACAAGTGACAAATGTTGGTGAGGATGTGGAGAAAAGGGAACCCTTATGCACTGCTGGTGGGATTACAAATTGGTGCAGCCACTGTGGAAAACAGTATGGAGGTTCTTTAAAATATTAAAAATAGAACTACCATATGACCTAACATTATTTCAAAAATATATATGCATCCTTGTGTCTATTGCAGCATTCTTTACAATAGTCAGAATATGAAAGCAACCCAATGTCCATTGATAGACTGTTAGATAAAGAAAAGGTGGTACATATACATAATAGAATTTTTGTTGGCCATAAAAAAATTATGAAATCTTACCATTTTTGACAGCATGGATGGGCATAGAACATATTATGCTAAGTGAAATAGAAAGACAAATACCATGTGATTTCACTTAACACATAAAGTCTTAAAAAATGAACGAACAAAAGAGGGACAAACTCATACAGAAAACAAGCTCTTGGTTGCCAGATGGAAGGGGGATTAAGGTAAATAGAAGTACAAATGGACAGTTTCATAGTAGTCACAGGGACATAAAGTATATATAGGGAATAGAGGCAATAGTATTGTAATAATTGTGTGGTGTCAGATTGATATTACACTTGTAAGGGTGTTACTTTGTAAGTTATTTAAGTGTCTAAATACTATGCTGTATACTGAAACTAACACATTATTGAAAGTCAACTGTAATTGAAAAAGTTTTTTTTTAATTTTAAAAGTGAAATAAATTTAAGAATTAAAAAAATTTATTGACATTATGTAAGAGTTTGTTTTGGATTCTTAGATACGTTCTGTTGGTTTATATGGTTATCCTTATTCTAGTATCACACTGGCCTGATTACTGTAGCTTTATAGCTTTTTAAAAATATTTTATTTACTTATTTTTAGAGAGAGGGGAAGGGAAGGAGAAAGAGAGGGAGAGAAAACACTGATATGTTAGAGAAACAGCTATCAGTTGCCTCTTACATGCCCACTATTGTGGCATGTGCCCTGACTAGAATCAAACCAGCAACCTTTCAGTTGGCAAGTTGGCGTTCAGTCCACTGAGCCACACTAGCCAGGGCCTTAATATGTTTTAAAATCAGGAGTGTAAGTCATGCAACCCTGTTCTTTTAAAGAATTATTTTGGCTATTCTGGTTTCTTTGAGTTTCCATATAAGTTTTAAGAATCAGGTTGTCAATTTCTGAAAGAAAAAAAAAACAATGGCATCTTGCTGAGATTTTGATAGGGGTTGTGTTGAATTTGTAGATCAATTGCAGGGGAATTTCTAACATTTCCATAAGTAGAAAGATTATAGTAGGAAAATTTAAAAACTAATAAAAAGATAACTCAAGGTAAAGATATTGTGGTTTCATTTAAAGTTGATACCATAGTTTGTTAGATTATGAATTTTTAAAACACTACCACTTGAGTCCTCACTGTATGTCAGATGGTGATCTAATTGTTCTATGTATTCTCATCTAATCATGGCTTAACTTCTTAATTTTTAAAGATAACAAGGTAATAAGACAAGGCAGAAGATGTTACATGAAAGATGGAAAATTGTTGTACTGATTATTTCTCTAGTGAAGATACTCTGGCTTTTAACATTATCTGTAACAACTTAAAAGTAGCAAAGAGAATGAATGCTATAGTCTATACCTATGTTTCTCCTCCTGACTTTTTTTGCTTGTTTCCTAAGTCACTTCTATACTTTACGGCATGTTTTGCAAGGGATAGTAAAATACTCTGCCAATATACCTAATCTCTTGTAAATGGAATACCTCACAGATATGTAAAAATACAAAATGAAAAAAAAATGGAGCAGCTGTTTTGAGGGTGATTCTGAGGTACTGGTCTTCTCTGAGGTATACAGAAATCAGCTTGTGGTATAGATTTGGGTTAATGTGAGTAATTGTTAATTGTAGGGTAAAAGAGAAATGGGTGAAAATTTAAAGGCACCGTTCCAAAGAACTGTAATAGGAATTTCCATTAAAACAGGACAATTTTTCTGCATTTTGGTGTTCTTATCCTTTTAACTTTTGCCTTTGCATTAGAAGGCAGTGTCTGTCGTGAGCATTATGATGATCTTGCTGCAGACTAGATCTGATTTCTTTTCACACTGATAACAAGAGGCAAGATAAAGTGAGAATATAATAGTGTTTCATTATTGACTACTTATCTCCATCCTACAGCTGTGCAGTCGGAAACCCTTGTGCATGAAGACAGATTTGTTCTATGGCCTCGGAGTTGGGTGCCGGGGACGATGGCGGCTGCACTGAGCTGGCAAAGCCCCTCTACCTTCAGTACCTGGAGAGGGCCCTCCGGTTGGACCATTTCCTGCGACAAACATCAGCCATCTTCAACAGGAATATTTCTAGGTATCCTAGTCCATCTTCCCACTATGATGTTCAGCCGTATTTCTGATTTCCAGTATCGCTGTGGATTTTAGAATTAAGCTTTATGATTTTTAGCACGTTTGATAGTCTTCCTTTCAAATAAAACACAGTGAACTTATCAAAGGATCAGCTTCTTCTGTAAAATGTTGGTGTCCTCTAGTCTTTTTCTTTTTTTAACCTCACCAAAGGACATGCTTATTGATTTTAGAAAGCGGGAAAGGGAGGTGGGGAGAGAGGGAAAGAAAAATCAATGTGGGAGAGAAATATCAGTTGCCTCTCTGCCCACCCTGATTGGGGACTGAATCTGCAACCTAGATATGCACCTTGACGGGGAATTGAACCCACGACTTTCTGGTTTATGGGACAGTGTTTGAACCAACTGAGCCACACTGGCTAGGGCTAAAATGTTCAGTCTTAAGCATAAGTTATAATATTTTGCTGGATCAGCTCTGAGTGTGGATTTACCATTCTTCAATTTATAGTGATGAAAGTGAAGATGGACTGGATGACAATAATCCTTTATTGCCCCAGTCTGGAGATCCCTTAATCCAAATTAAGGAAGAACCTCCAAATTCTTTGCTTGGTGAATCTTCTGGAGCAAGCAATTCTGGAATGTTAAACACGTACTCACTGAATGGAGTTCTACAGTCAGGTCAGTGTGATATGAGATTCCTCTTCAGACTATCAGTTATATTGGGGTAGTCATTCCTTTTTTTTTTTTTTTTTTTTTTTTTTAAGATTTTATTTATTTATTTTTAGAGAGAGGAGGGAGGGAGAAAGAGAGGGAGAGAAACATCGATGTGTGAGAGAAACATTGATCCATGGCCTCTTGCATGACCCCAACTGGGGACCTGGCCCACAACCCAGGCAAGTGCCCTGACCAGGATTCAAACCAATGACATTTCGTTTCATAGGCCGATGCTCAGTCCACTGAGCCACACCAGCCACAGCTCATTCTTCTCATTTATTTATTTATTTATTTATGTTTCTTTACACAGAATCAAAATCTGACAAGGGAAATTTATATAACTTCTCTAAGTTGAAGAAAAGCAGGAAGTGGCTAAAGGTAAGAGAAGACAATGTTCAGAATTTGAATAATCTAACTGCAAATAAAAGGGAAAGATATTGATGCATTCTGACACATTGGCAGGGATTTTTGTAGAGATGAGTTTTTTTATTCTGGGTGTAGTTTTTTGAAGAGATTATAGAGAGGAATCTAGAAGACTCATTGAAGTTTATTTTAGTAAACATTGTTGAGTATGAAGCACTGTGGATCGAGGGAGTACAAGTGTATATTAGATAAGATCCTTGCCTTCACTGCGTCATACTGTAATTGGGATATTTAACCTGCTTTTCACCGGTCCTTGAGTATTTTATTCATCCACCAAATGTTGATTGAACAAACCCTACAAGCCAGATACTGTTGTAGGTAGTCAGGATTCCTGCTCTGTGAAATTTAAATTCTAATGGAGGGCGGCAGCGAGTACGCCTGTAAACAAATAAATAAATATGGCTTTAAAGAAGTAACATTTTAACTGATTTCTGAATGATCAGAGAGAACTATGTGAAGGTTTCACATGTGGGCATTTCAATTAGAAGGAATAACTTAGAGATTTCTGGTCAAGATGAAGGGGTGAGTAAACAAGCCTCACCCCCTCACACAATTATGGTAGAAATTACAGCTAGTTTACAAAACAGATATCACCCAGAACGATCAGAAAATCGAGCTGTGTGGATATCTGACAACCAAAGATTTAAAAAAGCCACATTCATCCAGACGAGTAGGAAGGGCAGAGAGGCATGGAGCCATGGTCCCACATTCATGTGCAGTGGATAAAAATCAGGAGGGTGACCTTGGGAGTGAGGTCCCAAATCAGACAACCCAGCAGCTCAGGGTTCCAGTGCCAGGAAGAGAAATCCCATAGCTTCTGGCTGTAAAGACCAGTGGGGGCTGGGGTGGCAGAAGAGACTGCGGGATTACCAGGAAGCTCCTCTTGAAGGGACTTCACAGACTTAGGACTTACGCAGATCCACCCCCCTCTGGGATTCAGCATCAGGGCAAAAGCTGGAAAGGTGCAAGTGGCGTACAGGAAGAAAGTGAAGTGACTGGAAACAGGATGACTGTCAGGAAACAGCTTCCACCCAGGCAAATCTCCAGAAGTCAGGCAGTGACATTGTCCCTTCTCTGAGCCCTTCCCCCACACAGCCACAGGTGTGGTGAAATGGATTGCCCAAACCTGGTGACCTTTTGGCTCTACTCCACACAATTTACAGATCTGCTCTTCTATAACAGGCCGTGCTACTAAGATAGGGAATCAAAGCAACTCTACCTAATACACAGAAACAGAGGGAGGCCAAACTGAAGAGTCAAAGAAATATGGCCCAAGTGGAAAAACAGAAGAAAAGTCCAGGAAAAGAACGAAATGAAATAGAGATAACCAACCTATTAAATGCAGAGTTCAAAACACTAGCTATCAGGATGCTCAAAGAACTCATTGAGTATGGCAGCAGCATAAAAAATACCCAGGCAGAGATGAAGTTTACATTATGTGAAATAAAAGTCTACAGGGAACCAGTAGTGGAGGAGATGAAACTGAGAATCAGATCAATGTTTTGGAGCATAATGAAGAAGAAGGCATTCAATCAGAACAGCAAGAAAAAACAAGAATTCCAAAAATTGAGGACAGAATAAGAAGCTCCTGGGACATCTCCAGACGTACCAATATCTGAATCATAGGGATGCCAGAAGAAGAGGAAGAGCAAAAAATTGAAAACTTACTTGAAAAAAGAAAACTTCCCTAATTTGGTGAAGGAAATAGAATACAAGTCCAGGAAGCACAGAGAGTCCCAAACAAGTTGGACCCAAAGAAGAATACACCAAGACACATCATAATTAAAATGCCAAAGGCTAAAGATAAAGAGAATCTTAAAAGCAGCAAGAGAAAAGCAGAGTGTTACCTATAAAGGAGTTCCCATAACACTGTCAGCTAATTTCCCAAAAGAAACCTTGCAGGCAAGAAGGGACTGGCTGGTAAGAAATATTCGAAGTGATGAAAAGCAAGGACCTACAACCTAGATTACTCTATCCAGCAAAGCTATCATTTAGAATGGAAGGGCAGATAAAGTGCTTTCAAGACAAGGTAAAGCTAAAGGAGTTCATCATCACCAAGCAATTATTATATGAAATGTTAAAGAGTCTTAATTAAGAAAAAGAAGATCAAAACTATGAACATTAAAATGGCAACAAATTCACAACTATCAACAACTGAATGTGAAAAAACAAATCAAGCAAATAAGCAGAACAGAAACAGAATCATAGATAGGGAGATACTTGGGGGGTTATCAGCTTGGAGGGAGGAGAATGGGGGAAAAGGTGCAGGGACTAAAACGCATAAATTGGTAGGTACAAAATAGACAGGGATGTTAAGAATAGTGTAGGAAATGGAGAAGTGAAAGAACTTATATGTACAACCATGGACATTAACTAAGAGGGGGGTTGCTAGAGGGAATGAGGGTATCAAGTAGAGCAAGACAAAAGGGGAGAAATTAGGACTACTGTTAAAGCATAATCAATAAAGTATATTTTAAAAATAACAAAAAAGAGGAATGACTGCAGAAGTTCTGAGAAAGGAAGGAAGTCAGTGTGTTTAGGGGAGAAAGAAGGCTGCCATGGTTGGAAGACAGTAAATTAGGGCATGATAGAAAATGAGGTTAGAGAGCCTGATCTCTGAAGGCCTTTGTACACCATGTCAAGGAATTTGTGTTTTACTCTAGTAACAGCGCTAAGCCATTGAAGCCTTTATAAGCAAGAGTGGTACGATCTGGTTAATACTCTCACAAGCTTACTGTCATTGGCCAAACTGAGTTAAGGATAGCATTTCTTCTATTGAAAATAATTGTTTCTCTGTTTCATACTTTTCTTGTGAAGAATGGAATGTAACTTAAAGGTATTCTTTTATTATTATATCTAGGCCCTTTAAAAGGCTGGTGGGTAAAAGACCTGATTTGCTTCATGTCAGTGAGACTTTAAGCTGTTGCGAATGCAGAAATCTTTGTTTAGTCATCACATTTTAAAAAATTGAGATATAATTCACATGCCATAAAATCTACCGTTATAAAGTGTATGATTTAGTTATTTCTAGTATATTAATAAAGTTTTGTGTATCATCACTGTTTCCAAAACATTTTCATCACTCCAGAAAGAAACCTCTACTCATTAGGAGTCACTTATCATTCTCTACATCCTCAGCCTCTGGCAACCACTGATCTGTTTTCTGTCTCTATGGACTTGTCTATTCTGGACATTTCATAGAAACAGAATCATGTAATATGTTGCCTTTTGTGTCTGGCTTCTTTCACTCAGCATAACATTTTCAAGGTTCATTGATGTGCCACATAGCAGTACTTTATTCCTTTTTATTGATTAGTAATACTTCATTATCTATATAATACCACATTTTGTTTACTCATTCATCAGTGGATTTAGGAATTGTTTATTTGCCAGCACAGGGTGGTTGGTTGGTTTTTTGTTTTTTGTTTTTTGTTTTTGCTTTGGTATTTGCCATTTAGTTAAACTATCTTATGTATAGTGTAAGTATTTAGTGAATTCTAGCTTTGTTGATGTTTATAGCATTTCCCATGTTTTAGTGCTCTTTACTTTGTTCCCCCTGGATTTAATTGCTATCCTTTTGTTTTTCAGTTGAATTGGCAAAGAATAGTATAAAGGAAACTAGAATGACTGTCCTCCATCTGTTTTTGTCATTGTTTTGGACCTGGATAAAAAATACTTCTATTGTCTTGGGATGTTGAACACACAATACAATATACAGATGATGCATTATAGAATTGTACACCTGAAATCTGTATAATTTTATTAATGAATTTCACCCCAATAAATTCAGTTTTTAAAAATGCTTGTATTGTAAAAGGAATTGCTTCACCATGGAGGTATCATTTCCATTTCCTCCCTTTTCAGAGCATTCTGTTAAGTGATGAGTCCAGTGAGGCAGATTCTCAAAGTGAAGACAATGAGGAAGAAGAGGAAGAAGAGGAGGAGGAAGAGGAAGAAGAACTCAATCTCAGCAGAGAAGAACTTCATAACATGTTGCGGCTGCACAAATATAAGAAACTCCACCAGAATAAGTACAGTAAAGACAAGGAGGTAAGAGTTTCAGGAGATGTAACAGACCTTCATGCTGGGTATTACCCTCAGGGCTGTAGTCATTGAAGATCCATCATTTTAACCTTATATTTAGATGGTGGTGATAGTTGCCATAGTGACAGCTTTATTGAAATATATTTTACATACCAAAAAAAATTAAGCCTTCTAGCCCTCACTAGTGTTGCTCAATGTCTTGGACACTGTGCCACAGACAGAAGGGTTGCTGGTTTGCTTCCTGGTCAGAGCACATGCCTGGGATGCGGGCCAGGTCCCTGGTTGTGGGTATGCAAGGAGCAACCCATTGATTGATTTTTCTCTCATCAGAGTTTCTCCCTCTCTTTCTCCCTTCTTTCCCCCCTCTAAAAATAAACACAAAATCTTTAATAAAAAATTCAGCCTTCTAAGGTGTACAATTCAGTGTAACTGTTATGTAACTTATCACTATCTAATTGAGATTGTTTTGTTACTGCACACAGAAATCCCACTCCCCTTAATTGTTGCCCCCCATTCTCTCCATTCCTCTCAGCTCCAGACAGTCATTAGTCCATCTCTTGTCTCTATAAATGTGTCTATTCTAGATATTTCATACAAATGAAAAAACATGTGTCCTTTGTATTCTGTTCCTCTCACTTAGCATGTTTTCAAGGTTCACCTACGTTGTAGCATACGAGGTATGCCCACAAGGTATCCAGCCATATAATATGAAAAACAGAGACATTTATTGAAGATACAAGAAAGAGTGTACATAGGACGGTGGCATTTCAAAGTAGGCACCTTGGGACCTCACACAGTTCTCCCATTAACCATCAGCTGCCCCATTGCATTATCCTGAATCTCAGCAACGGTCTGAAATCTCTTCCCTTTCATAGGTGATTTTAGTTTAGGGAAAAGCCAGAGGTCTCAGGACACCAAATGTGCGTTGTAGGGTGGCTGAGTCACCTGAGTGATTTGATGTTTTGCCAAAAAACTGCAGAAGATGTGATGTGTAAGCAGGCGCATTGTGGTGGTGAAGCTACCAATCACCCATTGCCCATTCCTGTGGCCTTCTGAATCATCTGAATATTTTTCTGCAGAGGATTGTTCAAGCTGAACACAAAATTTGATGCAGATTCATTGCTTTATTCATTCAGTCATTTTCCATGTGATGGCCACACAGTACACATGCTCACTCAGTGGTGTGTACCACCCCAACTGAGTAGTGCAATGAAGTTGTCATCGTTCATGCATGGCGCATTCCAGTCTGCTCTCCTTTGCTACCAGGTTATATCAATGTTGTGCAAACTGTTGTCAGTATATTAATGATAGCTGGACTTTTCCAGACAGACCTCATATATCAATACTTAGCTTCTTTTTATTGCCAAATAACATTCCATTGTATGGACATACCATATTTTATTTATACAGGCATCAGTTGATGAACTAATTGGATTGTTTTTACTTTTTGGCTATTATGAATCATAGCTATGAATAGTGAATTATTTATACTTTTGGCTATTATGAATAATAATGCCATGAAAATTTGAATTCAAGGTTTTCATGTGGTTATGTATTTTTGTTCCTCTTTGGTATATATCTAGGAGAGGAATCACTGGGTGATACGGTAATTTTGTGCTTACCCTTTTAAGGAACTGTCAGACTGTTTTCCAAAGTGGCTACACCATTTTAAATCTAGTGGGTTTTTTTTTTTCTTTGTAATACATTTGCTCTTTGAAATATTCCTATCTTGGAAAAAACTCCCTTTCTTCACATTCTAAAATTAGATTGATGATAGTTTTAAGTGGCAGTTATTTGCATGCTGTTACCAAAGCCTTCCGATTTTTGACAGAAGTGTAGCACTTTGTACATAAGCATTAGCATATTCGAAGATCTAAAAAGTTTCCAGCAATTAATTAAGGTCCAAAGTTAGTTCAGAAAGCTTTGAATAATTTGCTAAAGGATGTAAGCCTGTAGAAGTGATAAACAGTAAGATATCGGACTGTTTTGATTAAGACAAAGGATTCCTCCTTAAGGTACAGTGTTAAGGTACTTGATGCTCAAAATATTTGTTGTTTTTTTTTTAATTGAAATAAAACAAAAAGGGGAAGTCCACAGGTTTTTAAGTATACAGATTGATGAATGCTCATTTAATTTTGACCTTTGACAGAGAACTTTATAATAGTTTTCTGTTTCATTCTTCTAATTTTATTCCTTCAACAACTCATTTGGCCATAATCCAGGAAAAGCAATTTGACAGTGGACTACATGATTTTAATTTATATTCATATTTATCCTTTAGTAATAATTGTGACAGAATTAGTGAGAGCTTTGGGTCAATTTAAATGAAATGTTTGAAAGGATAAACCAGTTCCTGGAAAGAAAGATCGATATTGATATGTTATAATTCTGGCAACATAGGCACTATTCATAATATTGTCAGTCTCCCTTAGTTGGAGATGAAGAGAGAAAATACTTGAAAGATCAAAGTATTGGGATGGCTGGTAACTATCTGAACCAAATACAAGACTATATGCCTAAATAGCTGGATCAGAAATCTTGAAAATCTGAGGACCTTTTCGTAACAGAAATATGATTTATATCTTGCTGATGAATTCCAAGAGGAGATCTTACTGCAAAGAATTGCATCTCTCAAATACAGGATGGAACAAAAGTAGATTTACAGTTGTGAGTAGATGAAACACAGAGTTTATTCTTGTATTGTGATTTATTAATTATTGCATTATTTTCTGTATGAACAAATGTAAACCTACCTTTGCTCCGCACTGTGTGTCAGGACTAAGTAAATATTCTGGTGGAGATTCAGAAGCATGAAGGGCTTTTCTTTCTTAAATTATTTCCAGCAACTTACCATGTGCATAGCCAATGAATCCATTTTGATGTGAAGTTTAGGCAATAAATCTTTCTTGCTCTCTTTGTGGGAAGAATACTGTACTTAGGAATTATGGTTTTTCTCTGGCTTAGCTTTCTGTAGTAAAGATAATTTGGAGACTATACTATAGGACACAGATAGGCTCTTCTAAGGATCACTGTCTTTGCCTGCTTCAGTTGCAGCAGTACCAGTACTACAGTGCAGGCCTGCTCTCCACATATGACCCTTTCTATGAGCAACAACGTCACCTACTTGGACCCAGAAAAAAGAAATTTAAGGAGGAAAAGAAACTTAAAGGTAAGCATATTGATCTGCCTTCCACACTTACTGATTCTTAATTTCAGGATATTGTATGGCCTCCTGATACATTTGGACCTTGAACATAATCCTTTTAGTAGAAATGTGCTTTATCTGAAAAACACTACCTCCCTATCCCCATCTAATTTATTGTATTATTAACCTTATTTTGTATTTGGTTTATGACATTTTCTAGAATTATGAAGACGTAAGAACTGTGGGTTCCTAGTTTATTCAAATTAGTTTATTCCTTTTTTCTTCTATACAATCTCCAAATGTTGAAAATGTTCTGGGAGTGGAAGAAGTTGGTTATGCACAGGGAAATATGAGGGAGTAACCTAAAGTGTCTGGTAAAAGTTATCATTGTTGCTGTATGGGTGATTTAAAATAGATTACCTCCTGATGATCTCCTGTAGTATTTTTTTGCATGTTTACCAGAGTGTGTCATTTCTATCTGTCTGAGCTCTAAGCAGCTGGAAGTCAGGAAGGAAGTAGGAAGGGAAAGTTAAACTGTACGGGCAGATTTTATTCCCCTAAAGGTATGAAATCTACTCAGAAAGACTCTTTTCAGCCTTTTCCCCTTCTCTCTCCCACATCCCCATTGTTTATTTTCATGTTTTCTCATCCTTCACATCCTCTCCCCTCAATTAGGTTTCTGTTTCATGTATAATTTTCTTTTCACAAGTCATTTAATGCATTTTTTCTTCCTCTTTTTTGTTAGTTACCTTACATTGCCACCAAATAGAAATGTTTTCTTATTTTAACCATTGCTTGAGCCCATACTTCCTTTCTTTCCTGTTTTTGAGTTTAGAAGAAAATCAGTCTTTTGTTTTTATTCCGTTTCTCTTGGATGTAAACAGAGGGAGTATCCAGTGTTCTTTTCCAAGGTAGTGAGATCTTTCTGTTGGAATATTCATGGGCCTGAATAGATAAAGGGATATACATTGCCAGCCTCAAGTGGAATGAGGAAAGAACCTTGAATTTTCTTAAAGTGATGAGGTTGTTTTATTGCTATCTTCCTGTGGAAGGGAGGAAATGCAGCCTTCTGAGAGTCTCTTTCCTTTGCAGCCAAGTTGAAAAAAGTGAAGAAAAAAAGGCGAAGGGATGAAGAACTTTCCTCTGAAGAATCCCCTCGTCGCCACCACCACCAGACCAAAGTCTTTGCCAAGTTCTCTCATGATGCACCTCCTCCAGGCATCAAGAAGAAGCACTTATCCATTGAGCAGCTTAATGCTCGTCGCAGGAAAGTCTGGCTCAGCATTGTGAAAAAGGAACTACCAAAGGTAAGTGAGCGTCTTCAGTACAGGCGGTGGCAAGAGTGTTTCCTCTGCCTGCCCTCTAAAGAGGAGCTGTGAGGGTTAGATACCTTGACACTTCAGAAAGGAAACTCATCTGTTGGAATTAAGAGAATGCTTCATTTAACTGTTTTTCTAGAATTTAAGCAGAATTCACAAGACAAATAATTGTGTGATGCTCCTTGGCCAAAAAAAACTGTGTTCTTTGAAAAAAGAACAATTTTCTTACATATAGCAATGGAGCTTGACGGCAAATATATAGGTGATAATAGAGGAAATTAAGATTAAGTTTTTGAAATATGTTTCTTAGAGAATTTATAGACATTTGGATGTTACTGAATAATCATAGGCATTAGAAGAAAATCTGAGTGATTCAAGAGAAACATGTTTAAGCATTCTTTTTGCTCTTTTAATAAGTGGCTCTAGATAGGGGAGGAGATTAGTGAGGGGGGATAAATGGTGATGGAAGGATACTTGACTTGGGGTAGTGAACACAAGATAGTGTACAGTGTTGTAGAATTGTGCACCTGAAACCTATGTAATTTTGTTAACCAGTATCACCCCAATAAATTCAGTAAAAGGGAAAAAAAATAAGTTGTGCTGGACAATAAGATAGCTATTTGGAAAAAAAGAAAATTAGATCTCTGTCTCACTCATATACTCCAAATGGATATCAGTGTAAAAAAAAAAAAAAAAATGAAACAATCCAAATACTAGGAGCAAACAGTTGCATTCTTATTTAACCTTCATATAGGAAAAGTGTTTCTAACTGTGACTCAGCATTCAGGAGCAATAAAAGAAAATACTGATAAATTTGACTCCACAAAATAAATTTTTACATGACAACAGACAACTGGCAAACTGGGAGAGATTATTTGCGTTGTATACTATGATCCAAGGGCAATTATCACTAAAAATAAATAGTTCTTAAAAATTGAGAGACAAAGGACCACAAATTCAGTAGGCAGATGGGTAAACTGACATGAATAGACAATTTAGAAAAAAAGATATAAAATGGCACTCAAATATAGTAAAAAGGATCATAATCTTTCATAATTGGAGTAATACAAATTAAAATAACACCTAGGTACCATTTGTCACCTATCATACAGGTAAAAAACGTTAAATATGATGACGTACTCTGTTAAGGAGGCAATGGGGAAAAAAGGCAGTCTCATACACTGCTGCTTGGAATAAAAATTAGAGAAAACGTCTGGAGGGAAAGTTGTCAGTACCCAGCAATTTACATATGCACTTATGTTTCAAACCAGCACTTCCACTTGTAGGAGTAGATTCTGAAGCTAAACCCTGAACAATACAAAATAACATGTACACAAGGTTATTCATTGCAGCGTTATTTGTAATTGCAAAATAATAGAAACAACCTAAATGTCCATATATGGGGCTTGAATTAAACAGTGGTAGATCTACATAGTGGGTTATTGTGCTGCTGTTAAGAAAAAAGAATGAGGATGACCTCTCTGAACTGATATGAGGAATTTCTAGGGCATACTGTTAAAAAAGCAAACCATGAGCAAGTATTTACAGTACTTACCTTTCATATTAGAAAAAAATGCAAAAATATCTGTTCATTTGTTCAAAATAGGTTGAAGAAAGATAAATCAGAATTAAAGTGATTGATTCCTTATAGGGGCAAGGCAGGAAAAGGGTAGAAAAAGGGAAGGGATGTGAGTAGGCTGGCAGGGTAAGGAAGGGGTCTTGAGTATATCTTTTTGTAAAGTGCTGATTTTTAGAACTGTAGTAATGTTTTACATATTCCTGAAAAATACCCCTAGAAATGAACAAAACAATTAAACCCACCAGGATGTAGGTGGAGAGGGAGGTTGGTTATATATGTAGGTAAAAGGAATAAAAACAGAAGCAAATGAATTTAATTGTATTAGAAATGGGTAACATACTAAGTTGCAGCTAGTGGAGAATAAAAAAAGTCATCTAAGTAACTGAAGGAGAACAGTGTTTTGACTATGTAAGGCTAAAGAACAGAAGAGCTATACGTAAATGCCATGATTAACAAAATAAAAGTGTTTCTCACAGTAAAATGAGTTAGCACTTTGAAACTATTTTATGTAATCATTAGAATTGAACAAATAAATATATTGTATTTCTCACTGTTGGAGAAAGAAGTTACAAGAAAAGAAAAGGAGAAGCTAAAATGAAGCGTGTTAAGTTTGATTGAAATCAGAGGTGTCCGTATATGGTTTTTCATGGACATATAAATAAATATAGAAATAAAGTTGGGTGTGTATGTGTGGATTAGTATGTGTTGTGTTTTTCTTAATCTCTGTTTGCTGAGAGAGCTAGGAGGAGTGACACCCCAATAACAATGAGTATACCTAGCACCCAGACCTTGGTTTCTAAACACCTTTTATTCTCTGATAAAAGGAACTAGGGCTCCTAGTTCCTGGGGGAGTAGTTTAATACAAGGTGTGCCTTAAACATCTTGTAGTGCCAGAAAGTAAGGAAGTGGTTGAAAAGAGATTGGGCATTGGCAGGCGTGGAGTATGCTGGGCTTGTCAAAGGATCGCAGGAGCCAGCCTGAAGGTGTTGCTCACGACCAAAGTTAGAATAATTTGAGAAACAATGTATAATAATAATTCTAGATTTTAACCCATAGAATAAAGAACTATTTATGGGTTCATACTGTTATAAATAAATGAATTCACAAAAAGGTAAGGTAGAAGGAGCAGTTCTTCCTTACAGTAGAATTTGAATTAGTAAGTATAGAAGCAAGAAGGGAAATAGATGAATGTGGTAATTAGAGGGCAAAAGTTAAAGGAGAGACAATTTGCATAGACTCAAAGCATCTGCCCCACAATACATATAATAGTACAAAAGGAAACATAGTAGCTGTAGTAGTGAAAACTGGCAGAATGCATTTTAACCAAATGATCAAAGTAAACATCACTAGTAATATAAATTTTAACATCATGAACTCCTTGATGTTATACACTGAGAGCAACACGTCATTTCTGTGGAATTCTGCCAAATGTATAATGTGACTTCAGTCATGAGAGAACACCAGAAAACCACAAGTTTTGGGATGTTAAAGAATAACTGATTAGTACTTTTCAGAAATGTCAAAGACATGAAAGAGAAAGATTGAAGAAATGTTACATACAGGAAGAGACTAAGGAAAAAAGCAACTAAATAAAATGTGGGATCCTGTATAGGATCCTGGAACAGTAAAAGGATATTAGTGGAAAAATTACTGACATTCAAATAGGACCTGTGGTTTAGCTAGTATTTTACCAATGTTAAATTCTTATCTTAATAGTTATACTATAGTTATATAAGATGCTAAAAATAGGGAAAGCAGAGGGAGGAATGTAAGGGAACTGTACTATTTTTTGCAAAGTTTTTGTTAAGTCTAAAGTTAGTTTAAAACAAAAAGTTTTTTAAAAATATATGGCTGGCATAATGCAGGGAATTGTCAGGTATCCTTTACTCATTTAGCAATTGTCTCATTTGCTTTTTTACATAACTATACTTCTTTTCTCACCCATTTTGAAGGTTTGAGACTTTGTGCTAAATTCACTCCTAATAATTCAATGTAGATTTCCTAAGAAAAAGGACATTTTATCACATAGATCCACAGACCATATTTAAATTTCACCAGCTGTCTCAATAATGTCCTTTACATTGCTTTTTTTCTTTACCGATTCAATCCAGGATCCAGTCAACAACTATGTATTGTATTTTAGTTTTCATGCCTCTAATCTCTTTTAATCTGAAACAATTTCTTGGCCTCCTCTTTCATGACTTTTTTTTTAAGATTTTATTTTTTTTAATTTACTTTTTAGAGAGTGGGGAAGGGAGGTAGAAAGAGAGGGAGAGAAGCATCAGAGTACCAGAGATACATCAGTTGGCTGCCTCTTGCACAGCCCCAACTGGGAAACCTGGGCAGCAACCCAGGCATATTCCCTGACTGGGAATTGAACCTGTGACCTTTTGGTTCGCAGGCTGAAGCCACACCAGCCAGGGCAACATTGTTACTTTTGAAGGAAATAGGCCATTTATTTTGTAGAATGCTTCTGAATTTGGATTTGTATGATGCTGCCTCATGATTAGATTTGAATTACGCATTTTTGTCAGGATTACCGAGGGAGTGGTATGTCCTTCTTTGTATATCACGTCGTAAGGCACATGACACATCTGCCCTAATATTGGTGTTACTAGCTTTGATCCCTTGGTAAGGTGGTTCTTCTCTACATACAGTTACTAGCTTTACTAGCTTTTCCCCATAGAAATTTCTAAGTATTTCTGGAGAGAGAGTTTATGTGTGAGCATTCTTGATGGGAAAAGTTATGAGGAAACATGCTTTGTACCTGATGAAGAGGCCTCAGATGATGCCCTTCCTGTTATAAGGAATTTGATTCAATGGAAGTATTTGAGATTCTTGTCTTAAAATTGGCAATAACTGCTTAAGAATTTATAAGAGGAAGTTTTTTGTAAAATGTCTTACAGTTTCCTTAAGCGGATAGCCTCAGTTGGGAATATTGTAGAAATGGCTTCCATGCCCTCTATAACTTTGAACCCATAGTTTCTTCAGAATGAGGGGGGGGAGAGCTCTTTAACAGTCAGAGAACCACTCAGCTCTGCCTCTTCTGTGTTTCTCCCAAGACAAATAAAATGATGGGAAATTCGGTTTCTTTATTGAGATTTTTAACTTAAAAGTAACTGGAGGAGGCTGCTGAGTCATCTTGTGTTAGGTCTGCCTCAGAATTTTTTGTTGTAGAAGATGATGCTTAAGTGGTGGCAGAAGTAGAGTAATAGTGGCAGCAGGTTTGGCCTGGCTGAAGGTGGGGCTAGAATCACTTACCTGGGGGGCCAGTTTACCTTTCTACTAACAATTTATGTGTCTGAGTGCCCTGCTCTCTCAACATCTTTGCAGATCGGCCCAGGAATACAGTGTATTTTAAGGTTAGGATATGATGTTACATTTTTCTAGTCCACTGCAAACCTTAAATATAACTGAAATTCTTTCCAAAAGGTTACAGAAGACACTAAGGCAGTGACAGCACTAGCTTCTTATTCTTAATGCTACTGTAGTAGGTTTATATCTGGTTCTTGTGTCAGTAATGTATCCTGAATATGTTTCACTTGATGCTTTATTTTTTAATCCTCAAGTTGAATAAAAGACAATGTCAGTACATAATCTCTTCTCAAAAAGGAATATCCTAAATGAAATACTTTTTAAAAATATTTTAGGCCAACAAGCAGAAAGCTTCAGCTCGTAACCTGTTCCTCACCAATAGCAGAAAGGTAAAATTATAGTTTTATATTTCCCATTTTACATTTTACTGGAATGTGTTCTTATTCTCTGTATCCATGCTTGCTGCTCTTATCTCTTGTGACCTATTGTTAATGAATCGAGTAACACCTAAGAGATTTTAGTTTCTAAATGTTCTGAATCTATTTTATAAATAAAATTGTTCTTCCTCACATTTCTGGTATTTGAACCTTTTATGGTAAGATCATAGCCTACTCTCACTCCTTGGACAGACCACAGAATCTTTCCGTGTTCAGATTCTTCATCTAAGAAATGATGACATTGATACCTTCCGTTAGAGGAGAGTAACACAGCTTCCTTTGAGAGCTGTGAGGATCAGATGAGGTAATGTTCCTAGGTGTATTTCCCTGGGCTAGTTGATCACTCACCCTCAGTTTCCTCGTCTATAAAATGAGGGTGATGATAATAACGACTTCGTAGGGGTTTTGTGAAGAATAAGTTAGCTTAATGTCTGTTAAGCTTAGAATGGTGCTTAGCATATAATAAGCATCGATAGCTATCACTGTTGTGTGTGATCACACTTTGTAACTTCCTGATGCATCTCAGATCATTATACTTATTATCTCCGAAGGCATTACGTCTACATATTTCTCCTCCCTGATATTACCTTGGGGTCTGGAACTGGACCATAGTACTATATGGGAAGGTTAATCAGATTGGGAGAGAGAGACATGTGGCCTTAGGAGGACTGTGTGCACTGAACAGAATAAGGAATGCTGTGGTATGGAGTCCAGGGAGCACTGGTCCTGGTGTCAGGTGCTCTGTTGTGATAACATTGTCATCTGCAGCTCGCCCACCAGTGCATGAAGGAGGTGCGTCGAGCTGCCTTGCAGGCCCAGAAGAACTGTAAGGAGACCTTGCCTCGTGCCCGCCGCCTTACCAAGGAGATGCTTCTGTACTGGAAGAAGTACGAGAAGGTAGAGAAGGAACACCGTAAGCGTGCTGAGAAGGAAGCCTTAGAGCAACGAAAGTTGGATGAGGAAATGCGGGAGGTAGGACAATAACATAAAATTTTGAAAACCCTAATTGCTGCAACCATACCAAGAGATTGGTTTTTACTTCATAAATTATGATCTAACCAATGAAATTGTGTAAAAATGTTTTAAGACATAACTTTGAGGATAGTGATTTTAGTCAAGTCAACCAATTCTGTTCTTTCAGTAAGGTTCTCTCCCTGGCCTTCACCTCGTTTCTTCTAAGCTAATTTCTGTTCTTCAAGCTATTTCTTTGTATATTTCTAGAGAACCAAAAAAGAAAAAGGAAAAGAAAGAAAAGTGACAGAAAGTAAAAGAAAACAGCTTACAGCTTGTCTTGGCTTGGTTCCAAGTGTTGGCTGCAGTTTTGATTGATTGAAAGATCAGGGCTGGTTGCCAAATTTAGGGCCAGATAGGGACAATAGACAACTAGCCCAGTTTTCTGAGACCCAACCCTGACCTGCTTTGCTGTTTTAACCTGCAGCTAATACTCTTGCTAAGTCTGATGTCATCTGGTGTAGGTTGAGTATATTGTTTGGGAAAGCAGGAGGGGAGAATAAGAGGACAAAGTTACTGCATTCCCATTGGTAAACCAGTTGGAATGAATGGAAGGAAAGTTGAGTTCTGGAGAAAGAAGAGATTCAAAGGATTGGATATTTTCTTTCAGCATAGGTCGTACTCTTACCTAAGCGGAGCTGTAGAGACTCTCCTAAGCTTTTGACCTTCTCTCCTTTATCATGCCTTAGAGAATGAATATGGAGTTTGCCCAGCTCTCCTAAGTCCCCTCAGTAACTTTTTGCCTGCAAAATAAACATATTATTGAGTTAGTAAACATTTGATGCTATCAGGAATACTTACCGAATTTAGAGATAGTTAAGTAACAGATCTTGAAGTTTTGTAAATGGCTTGGCTTATGATCTAGGTTTGTGAGATATTCTCTTAATTACATTGATAGCTAACTGGTGACAGTTTCATCTGTGGTTATGTTAACTTGTGTGTCTTTTTCTCTGAGCTTTTGAAATAAAACTTTTTAATGGATCTTAATTGCTCCATTAATTTACCTTGTTTTAGAAAGGTTTTCTTGAGTGTACTTCAGCTCTGGCACATGAGCATTTATGTCTGTTAGGGGAAAAAACTCAATGTTTTCTCAAAATCTCAGATTTTCTTGCTGATCTGAATCTGGCTCAAGTGCTGTAAAACCCTAAAAGAATAGTATTTTGTAGCATACTTTGGGACTTGTGTCCTTTTTTAGCTTTGTTCCTTATACTGTTGTTTTTCTTTTGGGAAAGTAAACCTAGTGATAAATACAGTTAGTAGGGATTTTATTATTAAAGAGTTAATGAAAGGTAATGATTCTTTAATTTTGTATTTTATCAGGTTATTTCAGAGGCACTTTGATTTTATTTTTTTTCACATTTAAAAAAGAATATGTAGTCTATATTCATGTTTTATAACTATCATTATCACAGATAAACCGTAAGCTGAGGGAGCATTTTCTTCCTTTGTTGGGCTTCTTATCCTCAGATACCTCTGTGTTGACTTCAAGAATAATTTATAGCTCCTAGTTACTTTGAATTTTGGTGCTAAAGGAGAGCTTTTGATATGTTTACATTTTTGAAAATAATGAAGCTATACACATGTATCTACCACCCAGCTTATGAAATAAAATATGTAGCTTAAATTTAGTTATTGTTTCAGTACCACTATACAAAAGTAATGTAATAAAGAAACATTTTAGACAGAAGCCTAACGGAGAAAAGATTTCATACTATAAAGGAGAGCAAAACATAGGTTGTTATTAGGCTATAAATGAAGGGTATTATTTGCTTTTAGGACCACTGACTTGGTTATTGTAAAATTGTTTATTAGCAGTTTTTACCTTTCTAAAGGTGTAAATTTGTAATGGAAGTATATGCAAACTATATATAGGTTTGGTGAATTCTATTAACTACCTCTTGTATGTGATTAATGATGTGACTCTATTTTCACTTAACATTTTTCCTGTGTAGGCCAAGAGACAACAGCGAAAACTGAACTTCCTAATCACCCAGACAGAGTTGTATGCCCATTTTATGAGTCGCAAACGAGACATGGGTCATGATGGGATCCAGGAAGAAATTCTAAGGAAACTAGAAGACAGTTCTACCCAGAGACAAATTGACATTGGTGGAGGGGTGGTAGTTAATATCACACAGGAGGATTACGGTGAGTCCTAAATCAGGAGTTAGGGGAAGCAGATACCTTCCATTTTTCATATCTAATACACATAAATTCTTACAAGTTTTATCTTGACTGATAGGTAATATTGATCAACAAAGGGGAATTTATTGTACTGGAGTAGGGAAATGTGAATATTTCTACAAACAAGCATATAAAATAACATTGAATAATTTGAAAAGGAAAGGATCAGGTTATATGATTTTATAAGTTTGGGAATATTTTATATGTGTTTATTTGTTAGTAGAAATAGAGGTATTAAATCAGAAGAATTCAGAGAACATAACATGCCTCAGGAGAGAACATCATCTCTCCCATAACAAGGTTGTTGGTGATGCAAGTCAGAAATGAGTAAGAGATTGATCAGTTTTGGTATTTTTGTGACCATAGGAGAGGGAAGAATTGGGATAAAGTTTTGAGAGAAATTTCACAGGGAATAATGATCAAGGTCATGTTGAGCTAAGAATAAAAGAGTATGGAGGTGCCTCAGAGTATCCTGGGGGTTACACATGTCTGTATTTCTTCTTTCCGAATAATTTCACCTGGCAGAAATACATTGCAATTTTGAATCCTCATTGTCTTACATTCATGGCTTTGGCATTGCTTCATGCAAGAACCCAGGGTTGGGAGGCTGAAGCTCAGTCTCCTGGTGATATTTGTGATCTGGCTTTGGTTATTGGATAGCTTGGCATCCCTCTGCCTCCATTGCCACTTCCAGGTCCTTACCTCTGTCAAGTAACATGAGCCTTTCTGCTCTCTCATCCTGCATGAACCTAGAGATAAATAGAATGGGGGAATCAGGGATACAAACATGTAGATGTGAATTGTATCTTTGAATGAGATGTATTAATGAGGTAGATAATCTGTAAGTTTTCCTTTTCAGATAGTAACCATTTCAAAGCCCAGGCTCTGAAGAATGCTGAAAATGCTTACCATATTCACCAAGCTCGGGTGAGTCTTAAAAATGAAAAGATAAACTAATGTGCCCTGAAAATACCCCACAACCTTTTACTTGGGTGTCTTCCTTCAGTCTTAATCATATTTTCAATTAAAAGCATTCATGGCTTCACCCAGTGTAGCTCAGTGGTTGGAGCACTGTCCTATAACCAAAAAGTTGCAGGTCCGATTCCTGGTCGTGGCACATGCTTAGGTAGGTTCATCCTTGGTCTGGGCACAGGTATGTGTGACCCCCGGTCCTGTCACAGATCCCAAGTCTGAGTGCTTACAAAGGCAGCAAATAGATGTTTCTCTCTCGCTCGCTCGCTCTAAAAAAGTAAATGAAAATATCATTGAGAAAAAAATTGGAAAATCTGTGTATGTGTAGCTGATTGAGGAAAGGTGCAAGGAAAGCATTCATATGATTGAAGCTGGGACAGTTTGCCTGTTTGTTTGTTGTTTTTGTTTGTTTGTTTTTTGGTTCTCTTGACTAATCCAGGGAAATACAGTCAGAAATGCATCACAGTTATTTAGTGAAAAGACCACATTCTTGCCTGTTAAAGCTATATCATACCTTAAGAAAACTGCTAATCTTTGGCTGTGTGGCTAAGTTGGTTGGAACATCATCCCGTGCACCGAAAGGTTGCTGGTTTAGTTCCATCAGGGTGCTTAAACCTAGGTTGCAGGTTCAATCTGGGGTCCATATAGGAGGCAGCTGATCGATGTTTCTCACACTGATGTTTCTCTCTCCTTGTTCATGCTCTGAAATTAATAAGGAAACATATCCTTGGGTGAGGATTAAAAAAAAAAAACTGCTAAGTCAGTACTTTCTTTTACTTTAGTAATAATTTGCCTATTACTGGCTGGTTTGGCTCAGTGGTTGGAGTGTTGTCAATACTGAAGGGTTGTGGGTTTGATTCCCAGTCAGGGCACATGCCTAAGTTCTGGGTTCATTCCAGGTTCATTGCCAGTCCCAGAGCAGATACCAAAGGCAACCAATCGATGTTTCCCTCCCATCGATATTTCTCTCTCCCCTCCTTTCTGTTCTTCTCCCTCTAAAGAAGCAAATGCAGATGCCCTTGGGTAAGGATTAAAAAAAAATTGCTTATTCATGATAGTGAATATTTAATATATTAAATTATTGATAGTGATATTTAATGAAACCAGAAAGAAATTTCAGTTAGATTAAATAAAGTAAAGAAACACAGTGTAATACACTGCACAGGGACCCATATATAATTTTACTAGGATACAAGTCAAGGGTAGACATAAACTCAATCTTGTTTCTACCAATTCCCACCAGTCAAATCTTGAATAAATTTGTTGATGAAGTAAGCAATCACATATAAGGCTTCGTGTCTGTCCATCAAAAGCATACTTTTAATATAATTGTTAAATTGATTTTATAATATTAATATACTTTAATATACTATACTTTATATATAATATGATATATTATTTTACATTATATTATTTTTTTTCCAGACAAGGTCATTTGATGAAGATGCAAAAGAAAGTCGAGCAGCTGCCTTACGGGCCGCAAACAAGTCTGGCAGTGGGTTTGGGGAGAGTTACAGCCTGGCAAATCCATCTATCAGGGCTGGCGAGGATATTCCACAGCCCACAATTTTTAATGGCAAATTAAAGGGTTATCAGCTGAAAGGCATGAATTGGTTGGCAAATCTCTATGAACAGGTAAATTTTAGAACTGTCATACCCATTCTGTTTTATTTGTTACCTGTTTTCCTAACATCATTGGCTCAGTGTTTTGTGAAATGAGCACAGGATTATGACTTAGATTTCATTCCTTTTAAAAAGCTTTATCTTTTGACAAGAGTCAAAAAGATGCCTCCATATTTTTAACCTGGAGATTTTATTAGAGAACATTTATATCCTATGTATAGTTTGTCTTAGGTGGTCTTGGTAATAAGCCTGATTGTTTGCTTTTGTACATGGATTAGATTAGCAGTGAAACTGGCTTTATGATTCACAGTTGTAGCTGTGGAGTTGGCAAAAAGAATGAGTATAACAGAAGACAAAGTGCTGAAGCTGGGTATCTCTAGTCACTTCTGTTTGAAAAACTTTAACATTTCTGTTAAGGCAGTAGGTTGAACCTGATATGGTGGAATGTGAAAGGTGTTAACCATGTGTATGTGTTTTTTTCTAGGGTATTAATGGTATTCTTGCAGATGAAATGGGCCTTGGTAAAACGGTACAGAGCATTGCCCTTCTGGCCCATCTGGCTGAGGTGGGTAGATGCCATCTTTCCATATTTTTATCTCTAGATTTTAGGGTCATTTTATATTGAGAATCTGCCATTATCAAGCACTATGTTAGGCTCTGTAGCGTACTACGACAGTAGGACT
Organism: Pteronotus mesoamericanus; assembly: GCF_021234165.1. Lineage (NCBI taxonomy): Eukaryota > Metazoa > Chordata > Mammalia > Chiroptera > Mormoopidae > Pteronotus > Pteronotus mesoamericanus. Next base: position 23,532,169 of record NW_026555065.1, read on the forward strand.
TGCTCCTTGCCTTGAGGGCCTTTAAACAGTGACATTATGTAGTGAAACACTTGGGTTTTCAAGACTAGGACAATTTTGAGCATGTGTGGTTTGGAAACCTCCCCTACCACCTCCGCCTCCAATTGAAAACTACCAGTGTGGTGACAAAGACAATATATGGTTAAATCAGAGGACCCGAATTCACATGTCAACTCTACACTTACTAGCTTTGTAAACTTGGGCAATTCATGTAACTTCTTTGACCTGACTTCAACTCTTCTGAGGAGGTCTCCACTTCTGCAAAATTCCTTATAGGGATTTTGTGAAAATCAAATGAGAAAATATGTATAAAAGCCTTTTGAAAAAGCAGAAGCTCTATACCTATTAGAAAATAGTAAAATTGGTGTGATCATCTAGTATAGGGGAAAGCAGCACATGCAAGTCAGTATGTTCTAAGTGGTTTGTGGACGATGTAAATAATAAGACCATTGTGAATGATACAAAATAAGAGAGGGTTGGGGGTGGCATGGCAGTAATTGCTTGGTAGTTTTACCTCAAGGTGTGTATAAAGAACTTCTTCCCACTATTTCTTTTGTTACAACCTACTTCCTGTTCTTAAACTGCTCTTGTCATTAATTATAATTTTGAATTAAATATCTGCAGTTTTCTTACAGTTGACTAACCCAGTTTTTCTGTTTCAGAGAGAGAACATTTGGGGACCTTTCTTAATAATTTCACCTGCTTCCACACTTAACAATTGGCATCAGGAGTTTACTCGATTTGTTCCTAAATTCAAGGTAAAAATTAATCCAACAAAAAATTTTATTGCTTTTTAAAATAAACTTCTGACTCTTTTGCTGCCTTGCTTGTTTACTTGCTCATAATAATTTTTAATTTTCGCTCGCATACATTTTCTATAAAAGTTACAATGGGAGCAGTAAGAGAGCATATTACATCTTTATGTGTCGTAAGTGAGAAATCCAAAGTCCAGTTTGTGTGGTTTGCTACACTGGCCACAGGAACTGACGCTCTTGGTCAAACTACCATAATAGAAAATATCTACCTTGCTGGTTTAGTGTAGATTTTTTGGCAGATCATCATCAGGGCACATATCCTGTCATATGTAATATTGTCATTGTTCCCCCCACTCCTAATACATTCATAAATTGTCCATTTTCTTGATCCTCCAAAGCTAGATCTTTTGCCTTAGTCTAGATTAGAACTAAAGTAGATAAGGTAGTATCTAAGGTAGATCATGTGAAATTTGATTTTTAACTAATTTAAACGAAAAAAATAGAGATTTGAGGTAAGAAGTGATCAGTAGAGAAGCATGTTGCATCAAGGTGGGAAAGGTATGGCCAAGGCTTAAATGGGTTTAATCACGGAAAGTTGTTGGAATATAAAAGAATGGGTAGGATGTATTATATTGTTTGCAAGTAAGAGGGGAGAAGTGAGTTAAATAATGTGTTCTGTCCCTAAGGGTATAATGGTAGTGAAGTTGCATGGAAAGGAGGATTTTATAGAGATTATGTATAAAGAGATACTGACATGATGTCTCTGATTTTGGGTCTCTGCAATAATCATGGGTCCCATGCAGTTTAAAGGGTACACAGGGCAGGGTGGAGATGGGAAGCAGGTATTTTCTTTCATATGCTTTGTAAGGAATAGGGACATATCTTGGGTATTCTACTTTGGGTCATTTTTATGGCTGTGGCCCCACCTTTGCCGTTGAATTGTAAATTTAGAAACTTTACAAAACACATTAGGTGTATAGCTTTTAACTTGGCTGACTCAGTTTTAACTTTCCGAGATCAACTAAAGCAATTCGTTGAATATTTGTTATAGAGTTGTTTAACATATGGGAGATGGAGCTCCCCGTCTTCTGCTTTTGTTGGTGGTGGTGGTGGTGGTGTTCAGAGCATGCTGAACAATCAGGAAGTTAAGAAATTAAAGTCTTAAAATTTTCATCAAACCACTTAAATTTTCAAAATTTCCTTCATTGACCTATGGATGGCAATGTAGTACTATTTATAATGTTATTGTTACTGCTCTTTTGACTTTATTCTGGTACCTGAAACTGAGCTTTCATTTGCATGTTGAGCTTTCTTTTGATACTGTAGTTTAAAGTGTACAATGAAGTAGCATTGAGCTCATTTACAATATTGTGCAGTGATCTCTGGTATCTGGTTGCAGGATCTTTTCATCACCCCAAACAGAAACCTTTTCCCAGTTAAGCAGTTACTCCTTAATTCTCCTTTCTATACCCCAGCTACCACAAATCTTTCTGTCTCCATGGATTTGTTTATTCTGGATATTTCATAGAACTGGAATCATAAAATACATGAACTTTTATATCTGACTTCTTTTCACTTACCATAATGTTTTCAAGGTATATAAGTTGTTATAGGGTATATCAGCACCTCATTCTTTTTTATGACTGAATAATCTTTTATTATCTGGACATACTGTATTTTGTTTATCTATTCATGTATTGAGGGATACTTGAGTTGTTTTTACCTTTTGGCTATTGTTAATAACACTTCTATGAACATTCATGTACAAGTTTTTGTCTGAACACCTCTTGTTTTTCAGTTCTTTGAGATTTATACTTAGGAGCGGAATTGCTGAGTCATTCTATATTTAAGTTATTGAGGACTCTGCCACCTGGTTTTTGGGTATTTGTTGTTTGTTTGTTTTTTGTACAGCCTGTACACTATTCATTGTTTTTACATTTTTAAATTTTTGATTAAAAATGCTTCATAACAAATTACGTATGGCATTTAAATCCTATCTGTTGGAAGACAATTAAGCTCTTTTGTTTGTGTATTTATGGCTGAATTCTCACTACAATAGCAGAGTTGAGGATTTGTGACAGATGGTATGGCATGCAACGCAGAACTATTTATCTGGCCATTTACAGAAAAGTTTTGATGATCTCTGCTTTCTTGAGTCATTGTTTCTATTGCTGTTACTCCTTTAGATTGTCAGGAATGTGTTCACTTCCCTACAGAATGTAGGTGTAGACTCTGCTCAGGTTTATAGTTAGATTACATTCAGCCCTGGCTGGTGTGACTCAGTGGATTGAGCACCGACCTACAAACTGAAGGTTGCTGGTTTGATTCCCAGTCAGGGCACATGCCTGGGTTGCAGGCCAGGTCCCCAGTCGGGGGGGGCATGCAAGCGGCAACCAGTAGATGTATCTCTCGCACACACTGTTTCTCTGTCTCTTTCCCTTCCTTCCCCTCTCTCTAAAAGTAAATACATAAAATCTTTAAAAAAATTTTTTTAGATTACATTTGAAAGGTATTTAGATCTATGATGTTAACATCTGAAAGTTTATTTTATTTGGGAAGTAATCTGAGTAACTTGTTTTATGGTTCTAGTATGATCAGTGCTTCTAACTTCCTGCCTTTTCCCATGAAATATGATTTGTAATTTTTTAGTTAATGTACCATTTTTCATCCCTGAAATTGGCTACTGTAGGTGTTCTGTTTCATTTATTGATGCTCTTTTATTATCCTTGTCTACTTTTTTGGATAAACTTTTAAATTTTTTTTAACATTTTGAGATGGAGCTTAGATTGTTGATTTTCAGCTTTTTTCTAATTTAAGTGTATTAATTCCTCTCTAAGCATGACCGTAGTCATCCAGAGGTTTGATGGGTCACATTTTCATCATCTTTCAATTCAAAATAATTTCTGGCTTCTACTGCAAATTCTAATGGGTTATTTAAAAGTGTGGTTCTTAATTTCCAAACAAAGGATGGTTTTCTAGGTACCTTTTTGTGATTAAATTATAGCTTAAATACACTATAATAAGGAAACATGCTTTTCATGATTTTATTCTTTTGAAATTTGTTGAGCATTGCTTTTATGGCCCAGCATATGGTCAGTTTTTATAAATGTCCTTGTGTGATTGAAAATAACATATATGCTGCCATTGTTGAGTGTGGTGTTACATATGTATTGATTAAGTCAGTTCTGTTAACTTCTTCAACACTTCTGTATCTACTCAGTTTTTTTTTGTCTGCCTGTCCTATTACTGACTGAAAGAGGTGTGTTAAAATTTTCCACAACTATGGATATATCCATTTTTGCTTTATATATTTTGAGGCTTGTGATGGATATACAAATTTATAATGAGTTCATATTCCTGGTGAATTGAACCTTTTATTATTATGAAATTTCCCTCTTTAAGATTTTTTACCTTTTCCCTTGCTAGTTTGGCTCAGTGGATTAAGTGCTGGCCTGTGAACCAGAGGGTTGTCAGCGTAGGGGTGCACAAGAGGCAGGCACACATTGATATTTCTTTCCTCTCTTTCTCCTTCCCTTCCCCTCTCTCTAAAAATAAATAAAGTCTAAAAATAAGACTTTTTACCTGAAAACCTATATTCTCTGATATTAAATTAACTTTCTTCAGTTATTTTTTACATGGTATCTTTTTCTTCCTTTGATTTTTTAACCATTCTGCATCTTTGCCTTTTATTTGTAATACTTGTGCTTGCTTTTCATGTAATTACTGATATGTGCAGTTTAATTCGACTCCCTTGCTGTTTGCTTTCTAGTTTGTTTCACATATTCAACTTTCCTTTTTCTCTCCTTTCTTGGGTCCTTTTGGATTGATTAGATTTTATTATTTTTTTCTTCCCTCTTAGCTTGCTAATTATATATTCATTTTATTCTTCACTAGATACCCAGGAGAATACATGTATCATTGACTTTTTAAAAAGTGACATTTTCCTATTCATTTTAAGTTTATTTAGATTTATTCATATTACATTTTCATTGTTTTTACTGATCTTCATTACTTGCTGCATATTTGTGCTTCCATCCGGCTGAGATTTTTGAAAACAACAAAAGACATCAAGCTATGAATTCAAGAAGCACTTTGAGCCCGATATGGACAAGAAGAAAGCAAACCACCCCTAGAGGCATCACAGAAAGAGTGCTGAATTTCGCATTCTTTTGTTTTTCCATGCTTTAGTCTGGATATTTTCTTCTAACTGGTCATCTAGTTCACAAACTTTCCTCTTAGCTGCATCTTATCTGTTACTCAATTCTTTTAAAGGTCTTTTTCTGATATATTTATTATCTGATTCTCTTGTGGCTTTGTTCCTTTTTTCTGTGTCTCATGTTTGTTTTCAGTTTAGTGACCTGGTTTTTCCTTAAGTTGGGCATTTTTTTTTTAATGGTATACAAGTCATTGTATGAGGAAAATTCTAGAGATATTTGAGGGTTCTAGATAGTGTTTTCTTCTTCCAGAGAGAAAATTTCTGTGTTTTGGGTTTCATTTTGGCTTCTTGCCACTAGTAATTTTTTTTTCTGGGGCACCAATAATCTAAAGTGCTCTTAATCTAGTCAGGGACTGAGATGATTTGAAGCTGAAAATCAGTACACCTACTAAATGTATTCTGTCTGCATATCTTAAGGTTTCTTATCCAGGGATTCAACCAACCATGAATAGAAAAAATACTTTGGGGGAAAAGTTACATTGTTGCTGATATATGCTATGTAGTTAGGCCTACAATAGTTGTGTCTGTACTGAACATATATAGACTTTTTTTTCTTTTCATTATTCCCTTAAAAATACAGTATAACAATTATACATAGCATTTATATTAAGTATTATAAATAATGTAGAGATGATTTCAAGTATACAGGGAGATATGCATAGGTTATATGCAAGTACTGTGTCATTTTACATGAGGGACTTGGACATGCATAGGTTTTGGTATCTTCAAGGAATCCTGGAACCAATTTCCTACAAATACTGAGGGATGACTGTGTCTTTTAAGGCAAGTCTGTATAGTTTACCTTTATATTACTAGTGTATATCTATCCTTTGATTCTAAAATAAGGTCAGGGAGGTTGTTGTCTATTGGAATCTGTTCTCCTTGAACTGCAGTTCTGTGGGCCCTGCATCTTTTTAAAAACAAACAAACAAACAAACAAACAAACTGCTGCTAAGTTTCATAGTCTCCTAGCTAGAATTTTTGGAAAAGGGGAACATGTACCAGGTGCCAGGATTTCCTCTCTGGGCTTCTTTTTTCTAGATCTTGGTTCTTTAATTTCCACTGCCTCAGAAGCTTATCTTTCTGATACCTTCAAACAGATGTTTTGTATATGAGTTTTTAGTTTGGTCAGCAGGAGGAGTGCTAGTTGAACACGTAGTCTGGCAATGACCTCAGAGAAACTCCAGTATTTATTTTGTTTTAGATTCTTTGAAAATCATTCTGAATAACATTTGTAATAATCGTTTCAAGATTATCGATACAAAATAATCTCTGCATTGGTCCTTTTTTAGGTGCTACCATATTGGGGAAATCCTCATGATAGAAAAGTCATAAGGAGATTCTGGAGTCAGGTAACTTTCAGTTAACTGTGTATATACATATACACGCACATGTATGCATATGCAGTCATTATTTCTTCAATTGATTTAAATAATTTCTCTTGTATAAAATCTTCTTATGTATTTCTGGGCATTAGGCAAGTGCACTTTTTTATAGTATTATGATGTTTTTCCTGTTATAGGCAGTCATCTGGATTTGAAGTCCAGGATTAAATAAAAGCTTTTTTCTTTATTAAGTTGAATACTAGTTTTTAAAATGATTTGTGATTAAGCTGACTACTTTAAAAACAGTTGTGGTTTAATTCACTGTACATCTCTCACATGGGAGAAGCACACCTTTAGGTCTATCGTCATAAACTTCTTGGCCTTATAAAGTACAGTCTGTTCCTCATCTTACTATGAATTGTTAGGTATCTCTTTTCACTCTTGCCCTCTTATATTTACAGAAGACACTTTACACTCAGGATGCCCCCTTCCACGTGGTTATCACCAGCTACCAGCTGGTGGTGCAGGATGTAAAGTATTTCCAGCGGGTCAAGTGGCAGTACATGGTATTGGACGAGGCTCAGGCGCTCAAGAGTAGTTCCAGGTAACATGAGTAGTAGAAACCAAACTCCATGGACTGACATATAGATTATATGGTTGACACTTGAAGAATATGGTAGTTAGGGATGCTAACTACCCCCCTGCCCATCCCCTCACTCCCTGCAGTTGAAAATCCACATATAACTTTTCACTCTCCAAACACTTAAATACTAACAGCCTTCCGTTGACTGGAAGTCTTTCTGTTAATATATAAACAGTCAGTTAACACATATTTTGTATGATATAGATGTAAAAATACAGTATATAATAAAGTAAGCTAGAGAAAAGGAAATGTTGCTAAGAAAATCATAAGGAAGAGAAAATACATTTATTATATTTATTGAAAAAAATCCATGTATTACTGGTCCCAGACAGTTCAAACCCATGTTGTTAAGGGTCAACTGTATTTGTGTGATATATACACACATGTGAAAATAAAAGATCAGAGAGGTTTCAGAACATGGCATGTATTTGACTTCTGGTCAGATACATGGTCTTTCCACAAGTCATTTTTCTGACCAGAAGTCAGAAATTCCCTTTTGTATTTTTCATGGAACATAAATACTAGTGTTTAGAATACAAGGATTTTTCTCAACTTCTATCTCCTTACTCAATAATTATGGCATTTTAACAGATCTTTATTCTTCAAGGAAAATTTCTGTGGAAGAAGGGATATCTGCCCTATCCTTGAGATTATTTTAGACAGGAGGTCTAATAGGAAGTAGAATGTTACATTATGTGGATTGTAGGTTCCGTCTGCTATATGCAAGTTGTCCTAGTCCCTGGATGGTTATTGGAATTCCCCAAGAATCCTTTTATTGGAAGTTACATGTTTAAAATATTCTAATACCTTTAAGGTCACAAACTGAATAGTAAATTAGTGCTTTGCTATAAAGTGTTACTCAGTGGTATTAAACCTTGGGTTTGAAGCATTTTTACTAATTGTTGGTGAGCACATAGGACTTTCTTAAAGGTCCATGTTATCTGGCAGAATGGTATTTTCCATGGAGCTTTCCATCATCTGAAATGCATTACTTCATATTGCACTCTTTCAAAGTAGGACATGCTCATAACCGTAGACTCTTTGTATTTTCTTCTCACATCCTTCCCCTTTCTTCATTGCTCCCTCCAAACTCACTGGAAGGACACAAATTAATCATTTTAAAGCTTCCTACTACAAATAAGTGCCTTATAATGGAATGGTTTGTGTCAATACGAAGAGGACTTTATCAAAGCCAGAAAGGATCTTAATCTGCCTATTTGTGGGCTTTTTTCCCCCAAACCCTAATACCATCTTTTGAGTATAGAGGACTCTGTTTCTCTTACATTTCTTGTCCTCAGCTTTGTTGAATATTTTTCGGTTGTGTACACGGTGGATTCTTGATTCTGAGTGTTTGTTATTTTTTTTTTTTTGAAAGCATTTTTAGAACTATGGGGACTTGGTAGTATGGAGAAAGATTTACTGCTAACTTGGAATTTGTAATTCATCTTATTGGACAGTGTTCGCTGGAAGATTCTCTTGCAGTTCCAGTGTCGGAATCGGCTTCTGCTAACTGGGACCCCCATTCAGAACACCATGGCAGAGGTAGGCACGAGTAAAGGTTTCACTTTTAGGTCTACATTTAATCGAGTGGTTTCAACACAGAATAGAAATCTTTACCCATGCCAACCGGGAGTGTCTATGCTCTGTACATATTATAACCCCCATGTAAAAGGAAGAATTCGAACATAGCTTGCCCTAACTGGGTTTTTTGGCATCATTCCTATTTTTTCTTATTCTCTGGCAAAAAGCAAATAAATTGCTTTATTTCTCTGTATTCATGTGATAAATAGTGACCACATTAGGAATACTACCCATCCAACGTAGAGATGTTTTGTACAAGAATGAAAAGGCAGCACTCTTTAACACTGAGAGAAGCTAAATTTTTTTCTCTAGTGATCGTCTACAACAGGGGTCATAAAACTTTATGTAAAGACACAGATAATAAATACTTTAGACTTTACAGGCCATTACAGTCAGTCACAACTATTTAACCTTGCTGTTGTGATGTGAAAGCAGCCAAAGATGATACATAAATAAGAGTGGCTATGTTCTAGTAAAACTTTACTTGTAAAAATAGATGGCAGACGATACTTAGCACCACAGATTATAATTTGCTGACCCCTGATGTAGATTTATTATTAGCAAGTTATGCTAGCTCAAATTGTGTGCAATTATGGAATGGATTTTTTAATATATATAAGATCTTTAAAACTACCCCACTGCAAAATCTGAGCTTGCGCTTTCAGACTTTTAGTTTGAAATTAATTGAAAAATAAGTACATTTTTCTGTAGCACCTTATAGAATTAGAATTGGTTGATGAGGCAGGTGCTGACGCAGTTTCTCTCTCATTAACTCACACATACACATGCACTAAGACACAGATATACACACATACCTGCAACTTTCGTTCTCTCCAAACCCTTTTACAGCCTCATACACTGTCATTTTGTTGCCCTTCAGCTATTTCACTTTTCTTTTGTTTCCAGCTCTGGGCTCTGCTGCATTTCATCATGCCAACATTATTTGATTCACATGAGGAATTTAATGAATGGTTTTCCAAGGACATTGAGAGCCATGCCGAAAACAAATCCGCCATTGACGAGAGTGAGTACTTTCATGAACTTTCTTCTGTGTATCAGTGTAGGCAACCACAGAATTGTATGTTGTTTTCTTTATGAAGAATTTTTCTTCAAGTATACTTAGAAGGATCAGAGTAGGGGGTGTTTTGCTCTTATAAAATAATTATGTACTTTGTTTATGTACAAAAAAGTCATAAAAAAGGACTAATTCAGGTGATGGTGCTATTTTGTTGGGTGATCAAGGCAGACCAGGCAGAGTCATAAAGTGCCATATTCTGGCTTACAGAGTCCATATTTTCCACATAGATCCTATCAGATTATATTCTTTGTGGAATGGGTAAAGCTTTTTTCCTGTTATAAAAGCTGAAAATACTAGAAGGATCATTTTTATTAGTTTCTGTCTATATTAGAATTTGTTTCTACTGTGAACATTTTTAACCTCGTGTATCATTACTTTTGACCTTGTTGAATATTATCTTTTAAGAGAATCATGAGGTGTTTATTATACAGACATGAAATAACATCTGTTAACTATTAGAACAGTGCTTAGGTAATTTCTTATACATACAAGTTGTTATTTGCTGACATACTTTGAGAAAAATGAGTTTGGGGGAACACTAAAAAGTCACAGATAGCTTACATTAGACCTATATGAGAACCCTATTGTGAGTCAAAAATGTTCCTTCAGCACTCTAAAGGTGAATTCTAATAAAAATAAGGGGGTCCTTGTTGGGCTGAGTAAAGTGAGAGCAAAACGCATTTGCCCAATTGACTGTAGGAAGAGGTTATGGAGAATTCAGATTCCTTGGTTTCCTATTTAAAGAAAAAAATATATATTGTTCCAGTCTTCTTTCAGAGAATCATTAAGCCAAAAGGTGTTAAAACAGTTTAATGAGAGCTGTTTTTGACTTTTCTTTAGTTTGTGTTACATCAATATAATGCATTACTTATTGAGGGCATGCTCCTGGTATTACAGATCAACTCTCTCGCTTACACATGATTTTGAAGCCATTTATGCTGAGGAGAATCAAGAAAGATGTAGAAAATGAATTGTCTGACAAGGTAAGGAAAGAAAACCTCATGAGTTTATTAAGGCTTAATGGGCACCAACTTAGGGTTCCAGAGTGAAAAAAGGTTCCTTGATAAATGTTCAGTTGAAGAATAATTACTTTGATTAAGAGAAGACCTTTAAACCTGAGTGAATCAAAGAAGATTTGAGTCAAATAATCATGGCAAGTAATATTTTTTTGTTTTACACTCTTTATTTTGGCAAATTTGAAACATTACAAAAGTTGACAGCATTGTATAATGAACCTTCTTGTAACCACCCTACAGTTTTAACAATAATCAACTCATGGCTATCCCCACCCTTCTACATTTTTTTGAAGCAACTCCCAGATGTTTTTTATTTCACTTATAAAAATTTTCATATGTATCTCTGAAAGACTTAGCCTTTTTTAAAATACATAACCCTAGTGAAAACAACAGTTATTGTATTTTACTATCACATATCCAGTCAGTGCTCAAATATCCACAGTTTGTACATCCCTCCCTCCCCGCCCCCCCTTTTTCTTTCTCTTTCTCTCTCAGAATTAGATTTTTGAAGTCAGAATTCATGCAAGATCCACACATAGCATTTGGGTGACATGTCTCTTAACTATCTTTTTAATTCCTTCCTTCTGTTTTCCCTTGCAATTCTTTGTTGAAGAAACTTGAGTTATTTGTCCTGTAGAATTTTCCACATACTAGATTTTGCTAATTACATCATTGTGGTATTGTCAAGCATGTTTCTCTGTCTCCTATATTTCTGTAAACAGATTTAGAAGTTTATTGTGCTTTGGGTTATAATATTTTTTCCCATACAAAGCAAGTAATTTTGGCTTATAAATATCTTTTTTGAATCCTTACCAGACTTCTGTAATTTTCTTTTATCTCCTTTGATTTCTCCCCATATTCTCCTTCTTTTTTTTACCAGTTCCCCAGTCCTCTGGAATTTTTTTTTCCATATTCCATAGAGTCTGCTTGTTCCTCACAATTCTTCTCTCTGCCTACAGAGCAGTTTTTCAGATCCCTGATGATATCAGGTAGTTCTTCTCTCTCACTGTCACAAGGATGGATTATTTTGAAATTAGTAACTCCTCTTGGAAGATTGTGGTGGGGATGTACACCTTCAAAGAGAGACGTGTACCTTTGTTTTATTTCTTTTTTTTTTTTAATCTTGGTGACTGTTTTGTGAAACTGGCTGATTTTAATTAAAGAGCACTGCAGTGCAGATGTACCTGACAAAAGGAAAATGCTTTATTAAAAAAATGAATCCTTGAGGCTTTTACATCACAAAGGGCTTAAAAAACAGTAGTGTCATAATTTCTATTATTAATGGTGAATAGGGAGATGATCAGAAGATGTAGTATGGTTCTTAACCACTGTGTATAGTGTAAATTTTTAAAACATCATTAATGTTTTTGATCTGTTAAATAATACTAATATTTTTATTTATTTAACTCTTATTGCCTGGCATCCACTGGTGTGTAAACATTCAGTCTCCAGCTTCTGTTCAGATTTCCAGTGAAGATAAATATATAAATAACTGTAATGCTGTATCATAGAGACACAGTGATTGTGTGAACTCTAATGGGAACAGAGATGACATGACATAGATCTGGAATAATGAGTTGACATTTACTAGGAAAATATGATAGAAAGGGGATGCTAGGCAAAAAGAGCAATGTGAACAAAGATAGAGCAACATTCGAGTGTTCATTATGCTTGGCAAATGTTATTCAGACCATAGTTGCTAAAGGTATATAGGAGGACCTGGTAATGAGACTAAAACAATTGGGTGGGTTAGATTATGGAGATTTTCCTACCAATGGGAGAATTTTTAATATTTTACTATAGGCAGTAATGTATATTGAAGGTTTTTTAGCAGTTGAATTGCCGTACAAGATTTGTGTGGAAAGTTTCTTAGAACCAGTAGAGACTAGAGGCAGGAAAACACCAAAATAATAGCAGTCTAGATTAATATAATGAGATTCTTCAGTAAGGCACTGGGAATTTTTCAGAAAAGGTAGTTAGAAGTAATTTTCCAGGTTGGATTGAGGGATGTGGGGAAATGATAGCCATGGGGTATGAGAAAGAAAAGTCAGAACTGACTTAAGTTTCTCTTTGGGCAACTGAGTGATAATGCTGTTAATCATTTTAGTAAATTGTGGGAAAGATCATTGTTTTTCTTCATATGTCACATAAAAACTGCTGCATACTTTCTCATTAGTGCTATTGTATTATAGTAGGTAGTTGAAAGTATGGGCCTAGGGAGGTTTAGGAATATACAGTCTTGTATATTCCTAAATATACAAGATATACAATGTATAATATACAATGTATAGTCTTGTAGAAGTAAGGCCTGCCTGAGTGTGGTTGGTAGGGTAACAATATGGGTGTAATAATTTATAGTTTTAATTCGAACATTCCACCTATCTCATGTGGTGTGTTCGAGTGCAATATTGTTATGGTACAGAATTACTCTTACATGCTTATGGTTTTGTAATTAAAAAGGGGCATTATTTGTGCCAGACCGTGTATTTTTGTTGTAAGTCACAGTGATGGGCAATAATTGGTGCTATTGGAAATGGAAGAGATTGCCCAGGTACACCATGTACATTGGTGACAAGGGAAAGAGGATAACTATATCAAAGATTACATAAAGATACTGGGTTTCTAGAGATAATGTATATTGTTTTTTCAATGATAATGTGGCTTGCACATGTATTCAACTTTCCATTGATAGTGAGTTTCTTACAAACTGTTTTTCAAAATATAAATGTTCTCACTCATTTTTAGATTGAGATTCTAATGTATTGCCAACTGACCAGTCGACAGAAGCTGCTCTATCAGGCACTAAAGAACAAAATTTCCATTGAGGATTTATTACAGTCTTCTATGGGCTCTACCCAGCAAGCACAGACCACCACCAGCAGCCTCATGAATCTGGTCATGCAGTTTAGGAAGGTAAGAACGTGAGTCAGTTGCCCTGGGGTTCTCCTGATTAGCCCACTTCAAGAAAAAGGCCTCTAAACTTGATGCCAAGTAAATGTTATTAAAAAGATGAAAATTGGAAAGTGTTTATTCACAAAGGTAAACATTCATGGTTTGTGATTTCCCTGTCATTTTATCGCGTGATGTCTGCACATAATAATGTTGTCTTCTTTTCCTTTCTCTTAGGTGTGTAATCACCCAGAGTTATTTGAACGACAAGAAACTTGGTCTCCATTTCATATTTCCCTAAAGCCATACCAGATTTCAAAGTTTATCTACCATCATGGACAGATCAGGGTTTTCAACCATTCACGAGATAGGTGAGCAAATACTAATATCTGTTTATTCTGAGTGTTTTTGTAATTTGGAGGATTGTGGAGATAAATTTAGTGGAGAGCGAGTTCCTCAACAAGAGGGTATTTAACATATTTAAACAAAGGGTAGACCACCGTTTATTGAGGAATCTTGTGGTAGGAGAGTCTGCACTGTCAAGGGTTTAGCTGGATGACCTTCAAGGCCCTCACCACTTCTAGTTGCTTTTCCAAATGAGGAAGAGGCACCTGTGTGCAAATATGTAGTAGCCCCAAAAGAGGTGTCTCTGCCCCAGTATTGAAATTGCTTTGTGGTGGCTTATTTTACATATGGAATAGCACTTGTGGGAGAATTGATTGGATTTCAAATTAATCAAATTTACCTTCTCAGAATCAGCAATGACAGATTTGGGTAAAGGTGAAGTGGTCGTTAATAGTAATGTGCTAGAGACCACTTTCATTCAGAACATAGATGTGTAAGCCGATTCTACGTGAGTGAGGGTGGTCCTGGCTTCTGGATTTTTTAACAAGCTCCCAAAGGATTCTTATGCACATCCCCATTTGAGAATCATGGATTTAGAAAGCTTCTTCTGAGGAGAAGCAATATAAACAATACTATCCAAATAATTATTGACAATATTTAGACTAATGAAACTGAAATTGAGAAATTTCATAGGTTTAATTTTAAGAATTCTGTGTCTGTGATAGCTTCAGGCTAATACTTAACTAGATGAGCAGGGGAAAGCAGATGGGTTGTAGTGCTTTTTGTTTATAGTAGATGATGACTTAGGGTGCTAGAATTGTGAATCTCTGAAATAAAATTAGACTACTTTAAACTGTTATTATCTTCTTATAGCTTTATTAAGTACTGTTACTTTCTGACTTTTTACACCATGATTTTTGCCTGGTAATAACAGGCTTCTTAAAAGTATAAAGAATTTCAAACCTAAAAGACTATCTTTAGTTTGGAACCTCCAGTCTAGTTAACTTCCCAATATTTATATTGCGGTTTGGATTTATTTTATTACTTAATTTACAGGTGGTTAAGGGTTCTTCTTTCCCCGTTTGCACCAGACTATATCCAACAGTCTCTCTTTCACAGAAAAGGTAGGTGTTTTTATCTTTGGGAAGGAAAGTGTGGCAAGGATTTACCATGATGCCTCTCTTTTGTTTGCTGAGTAACTGATTTGGAATTAATAGTGGTTTGCCTGCATGCTAGGTTTTTATTTATAAAGTCTTGATAAGGTTTAAGTAGCTCTGATTGGTGTGACTCAGTGGATTGGGTGTCATCCTGCAAACCTGAAAGGTGACCAGTTTGATTCCCAGTCAGGGCGCAATTCTCTCCTTGACCACATTTTATTTTTTATTTTAAAGACTTTATTTATTTATTTATTTATTTATTTATTTATTTATTTATTTATTTAAGAGGTTGGGGGAGAAAGGGAAAAAGAAAGGGAGAGAAACATCTATTGGTTGCCTCTTGCACGCCTCTAACTGGTGCCATGGCCCGCAACCCAGGCATGTGCCCTGACTGGTAATCGAACCAGAGAGCCTTGGTTCACAGTCTGGCACTCAATCCATTGAGCACACCAGCCAGGGCTCAACCGAATTTTTTTTTTTTTTTTAATTAGTCATCTTCATCTTAGGTGCTATGATTTGTGACTATAACAAGAAGCAACAAAAATTTATCACATTGACCTTGTCTTTATTTTACACCTGACTCTTCAAGACTTTCTTAATACTTTTGAAACTTGACAGAGACAGTGCAGGATTCCTATTAATGTGGCTTAGTTTCCGCCCCCGTAGTCTAAGGAAAAGAAGCTGCTCAATTGAGAACATTGTCCAAAAGTATTGAGGCAAGGTTCAGAACCTTTCACCTCTATCTTTTCCACAAAACCCCCACCCTGCCCTGTTGTGATAAAAAGAGGAAGGAAGTTAACAAAGAATACAAAAACCCCAAATGTAACCGATGAGCCACTTCACTCTGGCTCATCTATGCTGTATGTCTGCCTCTTCTACTTATGATTGGAGGACAAAAATATGGCACCCTGACTTCCATCAAAGTAACTGTGGTTTGGAACCTTTAAAATATGTTTCGATTATTAAGCCAAAGCCCAGCAGTTTGGCAAGCAGGCTTTAGTTGAGTATTATCTCCTGGTTTGTTGCTGCCTTTAATTTTGCCCTTTGATATTCTAGGTGTTAATGAAGAAAGCTGTTTCTCTTTCCTTCGCTTTATTGATATATCTCCAGCAGAAATGGCAAACCTAATGCTTCAGGGACTTTTGGCCAGGTGAGAAATTTGCTCATTGTTTGATGACAGAGCCATTAGAAATAAAAGAGGTCAAAGGTTGAATATTGCAAAGGCTAAATATTTAATGTTATGTCATCTTGGGAGCCTCTCATTCTTTTTCTGTTGTTAAAAAGTTTTATTAGGGAATCATAATTTTCTTTTGATTGTTTAATAATTGCATGATACCTCATCATATACCATAAATAAAAACTATTCAGGCTCTTCTCCCAAATGCTACCAGGTCTTCAAGTCTTCTTAATTTCTAGTTAATCTACTATATTTTATTTATTCGTATAGGGCAAATGATGGCTGATGATTCCTTTAGTTAGTAGCGATAGCCTGCCTTAAGTGTTCGGGGAAACTTATTTCAATGTTCTTATTCTTTGAAATAATAGCTTTCATTTATTTTATTATCTTGTACTTGTAATAAATAGTGGCCTCATTAAGAAAGGCTCTCTCCCTAATCTGAGGATGTTTTTATGATAGATGTTTTGCAATAGAACTAAATATTTTTTAATACTGAGATGAGCTTTACGGAAGATTTTAGTTTTTATAGTAACAAACCAAGTCATGCCAAAGGTAGAATTTATAGAACAAAAGTATGAAATGGTTTTATCTCAAAGTAGGAAAGAACTGTTTGTTCAGGATTTACAAGAGACATGTTAATGAAAGACAAAGTTCCTTACTGCTATAACGTACCTGAAACCTCCATGGAGCACTGAATAAGCGTGTGTGCTGTGATTTGTTTCAGATGGTTAGCTCTTTTCCTGTCTCTGAAAGCCTCCTACAGGCTCCATCAGCTGCGCTCCTGGGGAGAGCCAGAAGGGAAGAGCCAGCAGAGATATCTGAGAAACAAGGATTTCCTTCTGGGGGTTAATTTTCCACTCTCCTTTCCCAACCTTTGCAGCTGCCCTTTGTTAAAGGTAAGCATTTACTTCAGCATCAGTTATCCAAGTAGTGCTCCATTCCCTTTTCTTTGAATCAGTAAAAGTAGTTACAAAGTAAATGATCGCCTGACAAAGCAAAAAAGTTCCCAAAGGATTGGGAGCAGTACCTTGATTTATTATCTATTATATATATCTTGATAGACATTTTGTGTGTTGTGTGTGTGTGGCTGGGTATGTATGTGTCTATCTATAGGGTGTATATATTAAATGTATATTTTTGTATATAACTTTACTGTAACACACATCTTAAATGTGCAACTCTCTGAATTTATACATGTGTGAAACGCTTGTGTAACAACTACCGACATTACAATATAGAACATTTTCAGCAGCCAGAAGTCTCCTTCGTGCTACTTCCCATTCAATACTTCTAATTTAGACAAACCAACAAAGGAAGGTAATCACTATTTTACTTCTGTTATCACAGATTATTTTTGTCTGTTTTTGAACTTTATGTAAATAGAATTATCCAGTATGTACTCTTGTGTTTGGTTTCTCTCCCTCAGCATGTCAGTGCAGTTTATGTTGCATTATAGCATTATTTTTTAATGCTGTGAAGTGTTCCACTGTCTGAATCTGTCACAATTTAGTTTATTAATCTGTTTTACTGTTGGTGAATATTTAGGTTGCTTCCAGTTTGTGACTGTTAGGTATAAAACGACTATGCACATTCTTGTGCATGTGTTTTGGTGAACATAAGCACTAATTACTTTGGGATTTATATCCCAAAGGAGTGCGATTGCTGTATTAATCAGGTTATGTATGTTTAGATTTAGTAGCTACTGCCAAACATTTTCCAGAATGGTTTTACAATTTATACTTCCTTCTGCAGTGTGAGAAATTTGCTGTTGTGTCATCATCCTTACCTGGTATTTTCAGTCCATGGTTTTGAATTTGTGGTGGTATCTCAAATAATTTTAAATTGCATTGTCATGAAAAGTAATGATGTTGAGTACTTTTTCATATAATTTTTGGGCATTATAAAGTAGGTGAAGGGGAAAGTGACAAGAAATAAGGGATTGATGTAGGTCCAGATCCCATGGGACTTCATAAATTATTGCTGAGGATTTGGATTTTATTCTGAATGAAATTCATAGCACTGGAGAGTTAATGATATTTGCATATTTATATTATAGTTCTTCAACTAGATTAGAAGGTAGGACATGTATCCTTTGGAACAGTTAGTGGGTCATTAGTCTTAATTGCAATCAAATGTAGGGTGTTCTTTGGCTGACTCTGGTGTGTGTCCCTTGTTCCCTGGAGAACCCATATGATTTCCTTCTCTTCTGTGTTCTCAGTGGGTTTCTCAGGCATTGCTGCATATACTCTTTTTGGACTCTGGAGATAAGATCTGTAATGCAAAAAGAGACTAGAATTGGGTTCCAGCCTGTTTGGAATGACCTTAGTGGTGGCAGAATGAAGTCCTACTAGTGAAATATTGATACGTCTGATGAAGAGTCCCTTAATTTCCTATAGACCAATTCCCAACATTCGGTGGTATATATTACACTTCAGTTACAAAGTTTTACTAGTTTTATTTTTGGTACAGAAAGCATCATTCACCCAAAGGTCTATGAAGCCCTTTTTGTGTAGACACCTGCATCTTATTTAACACTCAAAGATATGCATCATTCATTTGTATTTTTATGTTTTATGTAAATATAGTAGTGTGTTCAGATCACCTGTTCAGTAAGGTCCTATATTAGTTACTGAATTTCCTGAGAAATTCAGATGTGGGCAATTTGCTTTATGGAAAATTGGCAGTGAAATCTGAAAGTTTATCTAATTAAAGTTACATTCACTTCCATTTCCTCTTTTTAAATTTTATTTTCTGTTGTGGATAGATGTTTGCTCTTGTATTGGTTTAGAATATACACGGAGTTACTGAGCCAGTGGGTCACAGGTAACTGAAAGCTAATAATGTAAGTGTAGAAACACTGTTACGTTTTTGGTCTCCAATATGCATATATTAAAAAACCAACCAGTTTATTTTGCAGTTTGTTGACATATCTATTCTAAGAAATCTCTGATTTCAAATAAGCAGAATGATCTTTATGTGGTATCTTCTAAACTTAAAGGTTAGCTTGGGTTCTGAATAAAGGATTATGTTGTTTGAAGCTCCATGTGTAACAGTTAGTAAAAGTAGAATAAAGTCCATTACATCTGTGGGTATTGAAGTGTGATCATGACTCAAGTCAAGAATATTTTAAGTCGAATATTTTATATCAACACTTGATAAGTATGTAGATATGCCAAATATTACAAATACATAAATTTTTTTAAAAATATATTTACAAAATAATACGCACATACACAGTGTACTCTGGTTGTTTCTTTCATTCTTTGTTTTTCTAATATTTTTTATTTATTTATTTTTGACGTATATTTTATTGATTATGCTATTACAGTTGTCCCAAATTATTTCTTCTCTTTATCCCCCTTCTCCCTGTACCAATCCACTCTCCAGCATCCCCCTGCCCCCCCTTTAGTTCATATCCATGGGTTGTACATGAAAGTTCTTTGGCTTCTCTATTTCCTGTACTCTTCTTAACCTCCCCCTGCCTATTTTGTGCCTGTTATGCTCCTTATTCCCTGTACCTTTTCCCTCTCCTCCCCCTCCCCACTGATAATCCTTCATGTGATCTCCATTTCTGTGATTCTGTTCACGTTCTGGTGGTTTGCTTAGTTTTTTTGGTTTCTTGTTTGTTTTTTGTTTTTTAGGTCCAGTTGTTGATAGTTGTTTGTTGTTATTTTACTGTGCATAGTTTTGATTTTTTTCTTTTTCGTAAATAAGTCCCTTTAACATTTCATATAATAAAGGCTGGGTGATAATGAACTCCTTTAACTTGACGTTATCTGGGAAGCACTTTATCTGCCCTTCCATTCTAAACGATAGCTTTGCTGGATAGAATAATCTTGGGTGTAGGTCCTTGCCTTTCATGACTTTGACTACTTCTTGCCAGCCCCTTCTTGCCTGCAAGGTTTCTTTTGAGAAGTCAGCTCATCGTCTTATGGGAATCCCTTTGTAGGTAACTGTCTCCTTTTCTCTTGCTGCTTTTAAGATTCTCTCCTTATCCTTAATATTGGGTAATGTAATTATGACATGCCTTGATGTGTGCTTCCTTAGGTCCAACTTCTTTGGGACACTCTGAGCTTCCTGGATCTTCCTGGATTTCCTTGGCCAGATTGGGGAAGTTCTCCTTCACTATTTGTTCAAATAAGTTTTCGATTTCTTGCCCTGGCTGGTGCAGCTCAGTGGACTGAGCTCTGGCCTGTGGACCAGAGAGTCGCCAGTTTGATTCCTGGGGCAGGGCACATGCCTGGGCTGCAGGCCAGGTCCCCAGCAGGGGGTGCATGAAATGCAACCACACATGGATGTTTCTCTCCTCCTCTACAATAAATAAATTTTAAAAACCTTAAAAAAAAAAAAGTTTTCGATTTCTTGCTCTTCCTCTTCTTCTGGCACTCCTATGATTTCGACGTTGGAGCATTTAAAGTTGCCCCAGAGGTTCCTAAGCCTCTCCTCATTTTTTTGAATTCTTGTTTATTTATTCTGTTCCAGTTGGATCTTTACTTCTTCCTTTTCTTCAAAATCTTTTATTTGAGTCCTTGTTTCCTTCCCTTCACTGTTGGTTCCCTGTATATTTTCCTTTATTTCACTTTGTATAGCCTTCATTTCTTCCTTCATTTTGCAACTGAGCTCAGTCATTTATGTGAGCATCCTTATTACCAGTGTTTCGAACTCTTCATCAGATAGGTTTTATATCTCAGTTCTTTTTCTGGAGATTTGGTCTGTTCTGTCATTTGGGCCATATTTCTTTGTCTTGGCACACCTGTTTCATTGTAAGGGGCAGAGCCTTTGGTATTCTCTAGGAAGGGGCAACCCTCTTCGATATGTTGTGGCACTGTCTGTCAGGGAGGGGTCGAGAGGGAACAATGCTGCTTGCTCGGCTTTCACCCTACTTTCTGTCACTTCCCTAGCTTCCCACAAGGGGATTGTGCCCTTTCAGGTGCTGATTTGCAGGTTGGTGGGTTTGTGTACATTCCAGGGCCCTGTGGGCCTCTCCAGTGGAAACGCCTATGAGACTTGCAGTTTCTCCCACTGCCACAACCCCCATAGATTTTTACAGCCATAAGTTTTGAATCTTTAGTTTCCCACGCTGAAACCCCTGGGTTGTGCGGTTTGTCTCACTCCCCAGTTGTTCTTCCCAGCTTATCTGCATGTGAATATCGGCTTGTCCTGGTCAGCCAGCCCTGGCCTTGCCCACGTAGTCTGAAGCCTTGCCTTACCACGTGTCGTTTCTGCCCCCATCTCCACCCCTCCTACCATTCTGGATGACTGTTTCTTTAATTCCTTGGTTGTTGGGACTTCCATGCAATTTGATTTTCTGGCAGTTCTGGTTGTTTTTTTATGTTTAAGTTGGTTGTTATCCTTCTTTGGGTTGTGTGAGGAAGTGAAGCATCTCTACCTATACCTCCATCTTGGCCAGAACTCTGTATTTATTTATTTTTAGAGAGAAGGGAACATTTATTTTTAAAGAGAGAGAAACATCACTCGGTTGCCTCTCCAACTGAGGACCTGGCCTGCAACCCAGGCATGTACCCTGACAGGGAACTTAACCAGTAACCTCTTGGTTTGCAGGCTGGCTCCCACCCCACTGAGCTACACCAGCCAGGGCATTTTTATTATTTTTTTTAAAATGTTAGTGGGAAACCACTAAAAAATGATTTCATGACCATCCCTACATGGTTTGAACAATACAGCACTAGATGACTGTACAATATTAGAATAGCTAGAGGACTGGGTAAAGAGAGTGATGTTGAAGATTCTGGATCATTCTTGGAATAGTAATGAAGAAGAGAAACTGATATTTTGATATTTTTGACCTTATGGAAGAGTCTCACTTCCTGAATATAAAAGAAAAGACTAGAAGTTGCTCAGAGAGCATTGTATGTATTTCATTCCAGTTACCCTGACATATATCTAGTCATCAAGCTCCATCTCTGTCTTAGCATATTCTGACATATATCTGTTGTATCTCTGGTATTCAAAGATAATATAAATAAAAATAAATGATTTTGAATGAACCAATTTATTCAAACCTGAACACAGTAGTTATGGGAACTATTTCCCAAGAATGACCTTGTTAGAATATGCCTATCACCATTATGCTTTTTCTCACACTGGTTTCTTTGAGCTGAATTTTTCTTATTCAGAAAGCATTCATCTAGATAAAATTGGTTTTGTTTTACAAAGAAGAGTAGAGAAGAAAATTTGAGACACCTGATTCTTTAGAACAGATGTCTAAAATTCATTAAGAGTATAAAAGTTAAAATTTAAGATGCATGATATTTTAGCATGCATACAAACATCAAAACCACATTATTAAATTTCATAGCCTACTCTGATCCTGCAAAGACTTTAGTTTTTTTCTAAAAAACATGATTGAAAAATTAGTCTTTTTAAAAATAATTCACCAAATATTGACAGCAGTGCTGAGACTTAAATTTAATAATTATCTGTTGTGCTGTGTTTGCATTTGTCAATTAGGCTCTTTTTAAAAGAATTTGTTTTTTGGTTTAGATTTTATTATTTTTAGAGAGAGGGGAAAGAAGAGAGAGAAACATCAATGTGTGGTTGCCTCTCATGTGGCCCCTGCAGGGAATGTGGCATGTAAGTCAGGCATGTGCCCTGACTGGGAATCGAACCTGTGACCCTTTGGTTCACAGGCCAGCACTC
Organism: Pteronotus mesoamericanus; assembly: GCF_021234165.1. NCBI lineage: Eukaryota > Metazoa > Chordata > Mammalia > Chiroptera > Mormoopidae > Pteronotus > Pteronotus mesoamericanus. The sequence goes on from NW_026555065.1 coordinate 23,555,029, forward strand.
AGTCCACTGAGCCACACCAGCCCAGGCAGGAATTTGTTTATTTCTTTAGAAAGATAGTGGAAGGTTGGGGAAGAGGTAGAGAAACTTGATGTGAGAAAGAAATATCAGTTGTTAGCCTCTTGCACACGCCCCAACCAGGGACCTGGCCCGCAACCCTGGCATGTGCCCTGACCAGGAATCAAACTGGCGACCTTTTGCTTTTGCAGGACAATATCAAACCAACTGATCCACATGGGATGGGGTGTTGTCAATGATTTCAAATACACGGTCTTGGGTTCTTTTTGTTTGCTGCTTTGTGTAGGATAAATTCATTGTATGTGTGCTTTGTGCCTTTCATTCCTGATGTGACTTGCTTGCTGTCATTGAGGTCTACAAAAATACTTTTGGCATTGTTAGTACAATTTGCAAATCCTGTGAAAGCCTCCTTTGCTTAAATGGGGTCCTACTACTGTGACATGAGAAAATTTTTTATTTTCACAGAAAACAGGCCTAACAATTATGGTATTTTCAGCAAATAGACTGAAAATATAACTTGAAAGATATTTACTATAATACATAAGGTAAATTAGAAACTCAGAAAGACAAGAAAAGTCTTGAAAGATTAGAAAAGGACCGATGTATAAAAGTGGAATCTGTTTTTTGAGAGGGTAGGAAAGTGGGTATGAAAGTTGGAAATGATGACCAATATCCTAAGTTACTGGAGAGGTTTAAAAATATTCTTCTAACAAAATTAGTAACCATTTGGAGTCATGATTCTAAGAAGCAACTAACTTGATTCTGAAAAGATGACCTTTTGCTTTCGTTTAGTAAGTAAAAGATCAAGTAGGTTGGAGAGGGAGAAGTAATAGGTACAATATATTAAATTTTTTAAAACCTTTTCTCTTGTTGCATGAGCTGTCCTTCCAGAGATATTAACATGCATACAGGAAAGTGCACAAATCATAAGTGTACATATAGCTTAATGACTACATAAAACACTACCAGAACTCTATTGCAGAAGCTCCTTTGTGCCCACCTCCATTCCCTGTTCCTCTCCAGTGCCTTCCCCACCAGTGTTACTGCAGGCAAATATTTGGGTTGTTTCTAGTTTTTGTTATTACAAATAGTGCTGCTAAGAACTTATTGTACACACCTTTAGTGAAATTTTATATGCATTTTTGTGGGGCATATATCTAGTAGTCAAATCACTGGGTCACAAGGTCTGCATTTGGTAATATTTCATAGATTGTGCCAAAGAATTTTCTAAAGCAGTTTCACCAATTTTCACACTCATTAGCAGTATATGAGAGGTTCTAGTTGCTGTACATCCTTGCCAGTATGTGGTATTGTGTGTTCATTTTGAGGCTATCGATTATATTTCTCTTATGAGTAATGATATTCAATAATTTTTTAATGCTTATTGGCTATTTTGATAATCTCCTTTATGAAATGCTTAAGACCCTGACCCTTGCTTATTTTTCTGTAGGCTGTGTGTAGTTTTCTTAGTGAATTGTAGTTTTTTTATGTACCACAGATAGCTTCTACTCTGTAGCTTACTTTTTCACTCTCAGTGGTGTCTTTTGTGGAAGTTAGCATTTTTGTGTCCTGTTGAAGAAATCTTTGCCTATACCAAGGTCATGAAGATAATCTTTTATGTTTTTCTCCAAAAGATTTTTTTAAAGATTTTATTTATTTATAGAGAGAAGGGAAGGGAGGGAGAAAGAAAGGGAGAGAACCATTAACATGTGAGAGAAACATCAATCTGTTGTCTCTCACATGTCCCTAAATGGGGACTTGGTCCGTAACCCAGGCATGTGTCCTGATGGGAAATAAAACCCACGATCTTTCAGTTCACAGGCCTGCACTCAGTCCACGGAGCCATACCAGCCAGGGCTGTGTTGGGCATTTTTGCATAGGTGTATTGCACCAAATGGAGAGTACTTTGAAGATGACTGAAGTTTAAACATGTAAGAATTGGTACACAATTTTTTAATTAATAAATTCTGGTTTTCTGGGATCCCCCATTGTATAATAGAATAAACTTTTAAAAAACTAATACAGCATGCTTCATCTAGCAATTAATTCAATTCCAGTATGTTGAGTTATAAATGTGAGAGAAAACTTATTAGCGTTTCTGTTTTGCATCATTAAATGAAAAAATAAAAATACTTCTGTATTAAAAAAAAATGAAAGTGTCAAGGGGACTCTGATTTAGATATGGATGAGCAGTGACAGGAAGGAGCCACTTCTAAAACTGAGAGTTCAAGAAAGGACTCAAGAAGGAATGGTAAATTCTATGTCAATTTAAAAGTGAACACTTAGGCATGAGATCAGGAGCACATTGATGCTAGGAGTGCAGAAGAAAACAAAGAAGGCCCCGGTGCAGGGATTTATAGTGAGGAAGATTCTGATTAGAAAGTGTTGAACCCTGACTGGTGTGGCTCAGTTGGTTGGGCATCATCCCCCAAAGCAAAAGGTCTTAGCTTCCATTCCAGGTCAGGACACATGGGTTATGCATTTGGTTCCTGGTCAGGTTGCTTATGAGAGGCAACAAGTTGATTTTTCTCTCCCTCTCTTTCTTCCTCCCTTCCTTCTCTAAAAATAAATAAAGTCTTTGAAAATAGAAAATGTAGAGAGTGGGTAATGAAGTATGGCAATTAAAGGAAGAATAGGAAGGTATTTCAGGATGGAAAGTTGGGTTTAAGTCAAAGTTGAGTTTGTAAGAAAGAGACTCAGACTGGAAGGCTGAAAAGGAAGAAGGCAACAAAAAGGGAAATTGAACATAAAGGAGAGAGACAGTTGATGGGGATGCAAAATTATCCAATTTATGTGGCAGAAAACTAACAAAAACTAGTAGGAGCTCTATAATTAACAGAAAGATTCTTCCACAAAGAATGTTTTATAGTGTCCAGAAAGACTAAAACTGAGCTTAATTACGTGGGCGGGGGGGGGGGGGGGGGCACTCTCCAGCAGTTGTCTTTCATTCCTTCATATTTTTCCCTCCAAGTGAGAATGCAATTTAGGAATTTGGGCATTATATACAGTCCCTCTTATTTTTGTGGTCTGGTTATTTTAGGCACCTTCCACTTTTAAGGTTAAATAAATGTTTGCTGAATGACTTAATGAGTGTTGGTATATTATACAATATTATTGTTTCTTTTCATTTTGGAACTTGGTATGTATTCTCATTTCAGGGATTGTTCTTCAGCCTAAAATTATAGTGTTACTCAGTATTTAAAATGCAGTCTTGTGAAAAGTTCTGACTTTTCCTTATGGGTTAGGCAGTGTGGGTGGGATTAGTAACTTGTTTAATCATTTATTAATTTTTTTGGTATATCAGTTCTTTTTGTCCTGCATTTCAGCTGAGAACTAGAAGCATTTCTTGAGACTGAGGAATACCAGCAGAAGTTAGTGTATAGAAAGCCAAAGAGTAATTGCAAAAAGGGTCAATTGTGGGTGTTGGCCCCCATAGTAGTCATCTATACTTACAACAAATTACCCTAAAATATGGCAGCTTAAAACAATAAACGTTTAATATCTCACAGTTTCTGTTGATCAGGAGCTTGGGAGCAGGTTGATTAGGTGCTTTTGGCTCTTATGAAGTCAAGATATCAGCTAGGGTTATAGTTACCTGAAAGATTGAGTAGAGCCATAGGATCTGCTTCCAAGGTAGCTCACTTTCATGCCCAGCAAATTGCTGACGCCTGGAAGCCTCAGTTCCTTGCTGTGTGGACTTTTCCGTGCAGCAGCCTGAGTGTCCTCATGGCATGGCAGCTGGCTTCCCGCAAAGTGATTTAAGAGAGAGAGCGTGCGCGCACGCAAGGAGGAGCCACAGTACCTTTTGAGCTGGTTTTGGGAGTCGTTAATTCTAGCTCACTCCCAAAGGATGGAGAATTAGGCTCTACCTTTTGAGAGAGAGGTATGAAAATTATGGACATATCTCAGAAGGACCAGAACCCTTACTGCTGGGCTGATATCTTTATATTAATTATTTCATTATGAAATTTGTTTTGCTATTCACTGTCCTGAGATTTTGGCTTAGGCTATAGCTGGGTTCTGGCTGTGACACTATGAAAGTTCTTAAACAGGAAAAGATGTTGGTATCTCTCCCTGCTCTCCAGGTCATCCATCTGTTTATAGTTTATTAGCCACAGCAAATGTCAGCTGTATTTATATTAAAAACAGCATAATATCTTGCTTTGATCTCCAGCAGGAATTCATTGTTCATAAGGCCTAACTCCTTGTGAGCAGAACTTTTTCTTGCAAGCTCTGTTCCATTCTGTATCTTGGATTTTCATTTGATTTGCCAATTTAGTTCTGATTATGTAACTTCTATTATTCATAAACATAATGCCAAAGAGATGCTGTTTCTCCAGCTCTGTTTTGCTTTCTTTTGTGGTACTAGGAAATGGAGTAGCCTTGTTTAAATATGCAAAGTAAACACAAATTATGTTTCAAAGGTTTGATAGAACATACAAATTGAATCTAGATTCCATGTTCAAGATCAGTCTTAAAAGTAAAGTTTGGTGTTATTCTAAAGCAGACAGACCTGAGAAAAATGACAGAGGAAATGCTAAAATCAGAAGCAAGTGTCAAGAATCTTACACTATTCAAATAATAATTTTGAATAAAATTTCTTTGGACCTCCCAAAACAGCTTTAAATTAATTTTTCTGTACTCAGCTTTATCCTCTTAAAGAGGAAAATCGTTCATTCTGTTCCCTCTAGTGCCTTCATTTGTTTTATAAACAGTAGTAAGTATTGTTTCAGAAGCTTGTCTCCTAAATACAGCTTCCTATCATCAGAACAAGGTAAAGGCTTTGTTCTTATTCCTTTGAGGACAGATAATGAGTGTTGACTTAGATGCATATTGTCATCTTGGTAAGCTGCCTCAGATCACATACTACTTTAGATCACATTCAGCAGTCTAACCCAATCCTAACGTCTCCTTGTTCTTACCCGGCAATGAGTATTAAACTTAAATTCTGTGCTACAGAGTTGAGGGAAGTACCACTCTCATAATACTGGTTTTGGGATAATACATAAACATCAGGGAACTAAGAACAAAGATAAAGACACAGATCAGATGACATTCAGGGGTGTTTGAACAAAGTTGAGGGCCTTTTAAAAATCTCTTACTTGACGTGAATACTTGCTTGTCTGATATTTTTTTTTCTTTTGATGCTGCATTCCTCTTAACTTCATTGTGTTCCACTCTGCTTAGCTGGTGAGAATGTCAAAAAGAAATAGTATTTAGTTCAAAATTTTAATAAATTTATTCTTGCACATCTCCCTCTCTACTGTGGGCTTTGGCTAGAGCTCCTTTTTTGTATGGATTTGCAGAAATTAAAGGATACAAGTCTCACACATATGAATCTTTTTTATTTTTAATTTTGTTTTTTGAAAAATAAAGACAGAAATCAGAATTTGTAGGAAATACACTATTTAGCCATGTTTGGGGGAGGAAGAACAGTTTTTATAGTATAACCAGTTCAGTGTTATATTAAGAATGATGAATGACAGAAATACAGTAACAGCATTGATTCCATCTCCTGTCTGAGTCTCAGTGAAATTGTCATGGTAATGATCTACTTAGGCATCATATGTGTTGAAAGCTCATACACTCTACAACTGTAATAAGCTACCTACATCATGAAATTGGGGGTGCCTCACATTTTGCAATTTAAAAATACACCAAAGGACCTAAATGTAATTTTTTTATTTTCAGAAGAGTGGTATGTGTGTGTAAGTTTATTTATTTTTAATAATTATATTTTTATAGACTTTATTATTTGTTTATTTATATATTTTTAGAGAGAGGGGAAGGAAGGAAGAGAGGGAGAGAAACATCAGTGTGCAAGAGATACACGGGCCCAACTGGGGACCTGGTCTGCAACCTAGGCATGTACCCTAACTGGGAATTGAACAAGCAACCTTTCAGTTTGCAGGCCAGCACTTAAACCACTGAACCACATCAGCCAGGGCTGTGTATAAGTTTTAAACGCTATTCTCTATTAAATGCTTAGAGAGCTTTGACTGACCATTGATGAAGAATCCCCCCAATAGGAAGTTTTCAAAAAACACTTTTGCTAAATGTTAATTTGCAACTACAATATCTGTCGTCATTTTCTCAGATTATGAGAGCTGCAAACACCGCTTGTAGAAAGCTCTGGGAAACCATTTTGTTCAGGGTTTTTCTGTATTTTTATTGTTCCCCTTTTTTGTTTGGTCACTTAAAATATCTTTGAAAACAACAAGTCCAGGAAGCACAGAGGGTCCCATTCAAGAGGAACCCAGTGAGGCCCACTCCAAGACACATCATCATTAAAATGGCAAATATCAAAGACAGAGAATCCTAAAGCAAGCAAGGGAAAAAGAGGTAGTAACATATAAGGGAGCCCCAATACGGCTAGCATCTGACTTCTCAACAGAAACACTGCAAGCCAGAAGGGAATGGCAAGAAATATTCCAAGTCATGAAAAGCAAAGGCCTGCAACCAAGACTGCTGTACCCAGCAAGGCTCTCAATTAAAATGGAAGGCAAAATAAGGAGTTTCCCAGACAAAAGAAAGCTAAAAGAATACACCTCCACAAAACCACCCCTGCAAAATCTGTTAAAGGGACTGCTTTAAGATGAAGAAAAAGTTTCTATGAATACCCAGTTCCTTTCAGAGTTGCGAATACTTGATATTACCAATATTTTTAATACTCACTAATCTGATTGTGACAGTGATGTTATTTTAACTGTTCCTTTATTGTTGAAACTAAACCTGTTTTAGTATATTTCTTGCCTATTTCTATTATTTTTTTTTAAAGCTTTAAATGACTTTTTGGTATTCTTTATCCATTTATTGATTAAAGGTTTGTAGAACTTTTTTCCAAAAAAAAAAAAACCAAACCTATTAACCATGTTTTAGATGTGTTTTAGATGTGTTAAAATACTTTTCTATTTTATTCCTGGTCCTTTAACTTTTTTATATGTATATTACTATGTAGTTAAATGTTTAATATAGTCATAATGTCGATATTTTACTTCAGGTCATGAAAAATATTAGTTCTATTTTCTTCTGAAACTCCTTAGATTCTACGTATTGATTTTTAGCTCACCTGAATATGTCATGTATAATGTGTGAAATAGGGCTCTATGTTCGTTTTATTTCAAGTAATAGTGGTCCCATGCACCTTATTTGTTGAATAAGCCTTATTTTACCCATTGACTTGTAATATCAACTTAATCATATACTGTTAGATACATACATTTGTCTCTAGAATGTTCATTATATTTCATTGATCTACTTGATTATTTCTGTGCTGGTATCATTGGTTTAATTGCTGAGACTTTATAAGGGATTTAAATTTTTTTAGTATAATTAAATTTGACATTTAAAAAAATAAATGAAATCAATCTGCATTTAAGAAAGAAAGAAAGAGAGGTGGAACTGCTACCTTTTGTGACAAGATGGATGAAATTGGAGAATATTAAGCTAAGTGGAATAAGCCAGTTGATGAAAGTCAAATACCGTATGATCTCACCTATAAGTGGACTCTATTCAACAAAATAAACTAATGAACAAAATAAACCACAGGCACAGAAACATGGAGCAGACTGAAAGTGACCAGAAGGGAGAGGGAAAGTGGACAATGGTGGAAAGAAGGGGAAGGGACTAAGCAAAGAACATGTATGAATGACCCGTGGACATGAACAACAGAGTGGGAATTGACTGTGGGAGTAGGGGGTAGGGGTGGGATGGGTAGAGGGGGGTAAAGAGGGAAAATTGAGACAACTGTAACAGAATAAACATGATTTATAAATTAAAAAATAAAAAAGTCAAAAAAAATCTGTGAAAACAGAATCCGTGTAGTCTAGTAGTAGATCTATAAACATTATGCCATTTCATTTAAAGTGAGACCTTTTCTCTATATCTAAATTTGATGTGTTATTTTTATTTAAGAACAAAAGCAAAAAAATGGATTTTTAAGTAATGACTTAATGTCAGCATAAGGGATTTTTTTGTATGTGTGTGTTTTTTAATTTTAAACAAGACATGAAGAGCAAAGTATGGACCCTTTTTAAATGAGTAAGTCTGTATCTGAGGAGAAAACACCCGTGTTTTCCATGCTACCCTGTGTCAAGAAGTGTGCAGTTGCGGGGCCTGTCATCTTGCCCTACTGATTTTATTTTTTTAATTTACTGCTTACTGTATTTTTTTCTGCCCTACTTATTTTCACCTAAGACTTTTACATTGGGCCAAAAGACTACAAAAGCCTGACTTTACTGCTGTATACATGTTGTGGTGCTGGTAGCTAGATGCATACAGCTGCCAGCGCCTACAGTGTAGTGAGACATTCAAGAACACGAGGAAGGGACAACAGAATAGCAAAACCTGTGGCCACGTTGTAACCAAATCGCATCTCTTAGAGTGTGACATTCTTTTTCTTTTTTCCTAATTTGTTTTAGGTCAATTACAGTAACGAAATAATGAACCTTCTTTTGTGTCCTATCCCCTCAAGCAACCTAACTAATGGTGTTTAAGGTGCCCTTAGTGTTATTCTTCGTTACACATTGAATTATTCTATGTCTAGCAGTATCTGGCAGTTCATGTCATTTATGGGAAGGAAATGTGAGTAATATGGTACCAAGGACTATTTGTACTAAAGTTTGATGGAACCAATACTAAGAGAAAATAATCTAGAAAGACATAGCTTGAGTAAAATATGCTGGAGGTAGTCATGGTTTCTCTAAAGCTAAGGCTATGTAGGTTGGACATTTTGATCTAGTGAAATATTTTTTTAAATCTGGAATCAGAAAGCTATAAATCAGCACGATTTATAGTGACTTCCAGTGAGACTGCCATCTTAACATAGCTCATTAAGATATGCGAACATGTTCTAATTTGGGAATGACCACCTCTGGAAATAGAATTGGTGAACTTTTTCCACAAAGGTATCACAAATGACATACTGTGTTAAAAGGACTTCCTACAGTGAAAGTTATAACCCTTTCTCATTAATAACTATAATGTTGAAGAGAAAATAATTGAAGGAAATGTTTATTATTTCATCTTTTACCTTTATACACTAGGAGTGAAGTTAAAAAAGAGGCTTCTGCCCTGACCGGCGTGGCTTACTTGGTTGCGTGTAGTCCCACAAAGTGAAAGGTCTGCCAGTTTGATTCCCGATCAGGGCACATGCCTAGGTTGCAGGCACGGTCCCTGTTTGGGCACTTGGGAGAGGCGACTGATTGATGTCTCTTCTTACACATCGATGTTTCTCTCAGAGAAGGGAGGAGGGGGGAGAGAGAGGGAGGGGGAGAGAGAGGGAAGGAGGGAGAGAGAAATTCTTTGGGGGGAAAAAGGCTTCTGTTGGTTTTTGCCATTTGAGAATACTTAAAATGAAGGCAACTTGAAGAGATTTCTGACATAATTTAGTTATTTTTCTTTAGAAGTTAGTAAAGAATTCAATACTCTTTAGGTCAGTTACTGCTGCTACCTTAGCCTAGGTCCCAGTGTACATCCCAACTAACAGCCCTGTACTAGTCCTAGTACTATAGTGAGCAGCGGTTGCTAGACTTGTATCATCTCTTCTTTCCACCCTCAGGAGGGCCAAGAGGAGCTGCCGCTAATAATCAGAAATGCACTTTCAGAAAACAAGAAAAATTGCTACTTTTTTTATCTTTATTTGTGCACCATTAGTAGGGTTTTTAAGTTGCCTTGCTATTCATTGTTCAGGATTGGAAGAATTGGGTGACACCCCATCTAATAACCTTCATACTGATCCTCACACTAGGCATTCAGATGAAGATCGACATAAATATATAGAGAAATGGATGAATTTCAATGTACTGGATTGGCCAAAAAGTCTGGTTAGTTTTTTCCGAACAATGGCTCTAATAGTGTTTACTTGTCTTTAACTTTATTTGAAACAATTTAGTTAGATTGCATTGTGACAGCTGTTAGTTAGTTTTAGTTAGATTGCATTGTGACAATATCAGCATGCATTAAAAAAAAACTTAGGAAAATTGGTGAATTTTTGTGCAGCCATTTTAATATTGAAGACAGAAGAAGATATGCAACATTGTCAGTGTATTATGCCTTATTGTTTCAAGAAAGGTAAAAATGCAACTGAAAAACATAAAAAGATTTGTGCAGTATATGGAGAAGGTGATATGACTGACCAAATGTCAAAAGTGGTTTGCAAAGTTTCTTGGTACTGTTGATATTGTGGCCAGATAATTCTTTGCTGTGGGGCTCTCTTATGCATTGGAAGATGTTTAGCAGCACCCTTGGCCTCTACCCACTAGAAGATAGCTGGCATACTCAAAATATTCATATCAATAAAGTTATTGGTGAAAATGAAAAACATGTCTTTTATTTTACAGAAATAACTAAACGGACTTTTTGGTCAACCCAATAAATACTAGCCAACGTAAAGATGAGTACAGGGATAATGTTGAAAATCTCTTATCAGAATCTTAAGATTCTTTTGTGGGTAATAACAAGGACCTCAATATCTAGAGAAAAAAGTCAAGCACATTAAAGCTACCTGGACCTACCACTGTAATATAAAATGTCATAAACATTTGCCTACAGTGTGATTAGAGATCACTGAAGACAGCTCAGCTCTATTAGAAGCAGTTAAAGCCTTTCATTTTGTTCATGACCATTATTTTAGAAGATGCTGATTCTTTCATGGAAGCAGATTATGATACACATGTCCAGCTAGACAGGTTGAGGTCGCTTTTCTCAAATTATGATCCTAAAGAACCCATTTACTTTGGGAGAAGGTATGTAGTAGAACAAATAGGGCTTGAAGAGATTTGATACTGTGAGTTTTTGGTACTGGAATTATAGTTATCTTTCTCCTGCAGAGGATGCTTGTTACTGTTCATCTTGCAGTTTGTTTTTTTTGACTTTTCAACATATAAATTTTACTACATTATGTATTTTCCTCTATGTGGTTATTTATCTAACTACCTTATTTAAGAAACCAGGAAAACAGAAATAACCATGAATGAAGAAGATTGAACAAGAAAATGTCCGATACTGAAGAACTGCACCTGCAATATAGTACACTGTAATCCTACTGACAAATTCTTTGTATGTGAATATTCTATACTTTAAATATTTCATATGAATGACTGAAAACTGAAGTTTTAACATGGGCTGTGGAGTCTTTGAAAATGTATTTTTGATACAATAATGTAAATGAAGAATTTTTTTTTAATGGTGTTCAGGTAGAGGAGATAAAGAGGTACTATTTCCTCTTCCTGACCACTTGTATTGATGTCACATATAAATAAAACAGCTAACCTTGCTAGAAATACAGTGCACTATGTTAGTACATGAATGTGATACTAAAAAGATTTACCTTAAAGTACAACTTAGAAAGAAATATTACTGGTCATTGTTTTTAACTCAAAACATGAGTTTGCATCCATGGTATATAACAAATGAACCAAACTTCCTCCCATATACACACCACTGGGCTGTCCAGAAAGTATCCAGCCATGTGCTATGAAAAAGACATTTATTGAAGATGCAGGATACAAGAAACATTGTAGCTAGGACAATGATGCCTCAGATCTCTTCAAAGTAGGCAGATTGGGACACTACTCAGTTCTCCCAATCACCATCAGCTGCCACATTGTATTATCCTGAATCTCATCAATGGTCTGAAATCTCTTCCCTTTCAAAGGTGATTTTAGTATTGGGAAAAGCCAGAAGTCACAGGGCACCACATCTGGGCTGTGGTGGGGGCTAGTCACCGGGGTGATTGATGTTTGGCAAAAAAAACTCTGTGCAAGGAGTCATGATGCTTGAATGAGTGCATTGTCATGATGAAGTTGCTGATCACCAGTTGCCCATAGCTGCGACCTGCTGAATCATCTTAATAGTTGCTGCAGAAGAATGTTCAAGCTTAACACAAAATCTGGTGCAGATTCTTTGCTCTACTTGTTCAATCATTTTGAATGCAACAGCCACAGAGTACACATGTTCATTCAGTAGTGTCTACTGCTCCCCAACTAGTACAGTGAAGTCTTCATTGTTCATGCATGTACTTTCCAATCCATTCTCCTTGGCTGCCAGGTTACGTTCATGTCACGCAAACTGTTCTCATTGTGTTAACAATGGCTGGACTTTTAGTGTTCTGTCTAATGAAGGTTTTACTATCACCACTTATAAATAACAGTCTCTTCCAAAAAAAAGATAGAAATGGTACTTTTAAAACCACATTTTGAAATTAGCATGGATTTTTGTCTACAGTATGAGTTCTAAATAGTGTTTATTAGAATTAATAATATTCACTAGGAAGAATGTCTTTAAATCAGATCTTTAATATGTGACATTTCCCCATTTTGATTATGTTAAACATAATTATCAATGGCACTAATCTGACTTTTTGTTTTGTAGTTTCTGGTTTTCAGCAGCCACTGTAAAGCAGTGAGTGGCTACTCAGACCAGGTCATCCATCAGCGGAGATCAGCTACCTCCTCTCTTCGTTGCTGCCTGCTCACTGAGCTGCCATCTTTTTTGTGTGTGGCCAGTCCACGAGTAAGTTGGACCTTGAGAAACATAAATCCTTAGTATTTAGAAAGAGCATCCACACCACGGTGCTGGCTTTCCCAAGACAGCACTTCTCACTTTGGATTGTATTGGTTTAAGAATAATTGTATGGTAGATAGCAGTGGTTTTCTTCCCTGACCTTGTCTCTCTTCTTACTTCCTCTCATTTAGTCAGGGGCTCTAATCTACCATGGCAGCAAGCCATCTGTCAGGTGGATTAACACCCAACAACAGGGTCATAGACAGTGGACTATTTGAAAAGGAGAGGGAACCATTTGTCACCTGCATTGAGCCTTTTGAAGGATTTTCAGAGAAGGGGCCAGATTGGCAGGGAGATTTGATCTGGCCTTGTCACCTCAGAACAGTCTCCAAATAACAAAAGGAAATATGACACTCTGGCATCAAGAAAGTTCTTAGTCTGGTGTTCTCTCACTTTCCTCAGCAGTTCAGCCTGGATTGTGGTTCACAGGTGTGTTTCCTCTGAAAAGTGACTGTTGCACAGTACTTGCCATTCAACAGTCATAGTCTTATTTATAGGTGGGGGGTAGTTTCTATTACAGTTTCAACTTTGAGCAGTTGTTGGATTCTTCCTATACCCTGTTTATCAAAACAGGGCACCCTGGTGATTGTTGACAGCATTGCTGTAGTCACTGTGGCTGTGTGCTTACTTATTCCCTCTTTCCAGTCCTTATTGATCAGTGCCAGACAAAACCTCTCTCACAAGCTTTCTGTGTGTTTTTTGTTTGTTTTCTCCACTCATCCTAGCAAGTTTACTGTTTTTACAGTTCTGTTCAAAGAAGGTAGAGCTTTTTTAATCTTCCTTAGTGATATTTTTCTACCATTATTTACATCACCTTGCATCCTTACTTTTATTGTTACCAAAGATCAGAATCTGTCAGAGGGCGCAAAGAAAGATGAATGGAAATAAGATGATGGTATTGAGTCCCATTGACTCCAGCCTTCCTAGATTTCTTCCTGCTGGTCCTCCATTACATGAATTTGATTCCCTTGCCACTGTTGTCTTCATTTGATTTATATTGACCATCCAGAATTTAGATTTTGCAGGTATCCAGTTCTTCCAAAGCATTCTTGGTCTTTGAAGCTTAAGCTGATGCAGAGAAATTCACTTTTTAAGGAAACATCTAAAGCCAAGCACTTCCGTGGAAGGCAGCCTTGAGGCTACATAATTGTGTGGTTTGTTTCTTTCTCAGTCTCCTAGTATGATGTGTATACTGAGAGGCCTGGAAAAAAAGGAAGTCTACATTTTTTAGAGCAGTACATCAAGGCATTTTTACTTCTCACATTCTTAGTATTTTCTAGAGCCAATAAAAAGTGAACTGACTTGAACTGTAATGGCATTTATGGACATAAAAATTTTTGATTTGTACCATTCTGAGCTCTAGAGCCAACCATTCTGAAGAACAACCCCACTCTCCAAACATATTCACACATCAGTACCCCAGCTGTACTTGAGAGTATTGTTTTCTGAGGAGCCAGAAATCTACAGTCATGCATGGTGCTGCTGTTTCCCTAAAGAACAATAAACAGTAGCTTGAAGAAGACTATCATAGGGTATAAAGATTTGATGTTATTCAGGGAATAGGAGAAAGCTTTTATCATTTGACTGAAGTGCTCCTTTCTGGCATTCTACTTAGCCTCTCTTCCCTTATTTATTTGCAGGGTTTCTTCATGTAACATGTGCTAAACCTGAAAATGGGAATAATTACATGATGGTTATGAGGAGAGGAAAAAGTTTTAAACGTGTCTGAATATTTTATGCACATGTACACAAATTCTTAATCTTTCAGATCAAACCTGGGGTGTGAATAAGGCAACATTTCATGAAACACCTTAATTATATTGATTTCTCACCCATCTGTGATGCTGAGAAACCGATTTCCTTTGAAGCCTCAACCTTGGCCTTGAATTAAGACAAATTAATTTTCCTAGCACATGCTATGAAAACTTTAAGGTCAGTTCAGGATGAATTGTGCCGTTGAGGAAGGAGTTAATAAGGCAGCTGTTTTCTCATTAGCTGAGAAAATAATCCATCAGGGGTCATAAACTAAGACCCTGGAATTCATCTTACAAAAAAAGTGTAGCGCTTGGAGCAGTCACGCTTCCTAGAGCTAGAGCAGGAATATACATGTCCTCAGGAAGGACGCTCTGAGTGCTTGCGGAGGCAGCCTCTGAAGATACTATAGCTTAGAAAGTTAATGAAGCAAGAAACAGGTTAGCTTATGTGGTACTGAAGGGAGTATGCATTTCCATTTGTAGGGAGGAGAAAATGGTAGGTCATGCTTCATCTCTCCCTGTTTCTGAGCAATCAGAAAGGCCACTTGGGTGGAGGCTGTCTATGATAGAGCCGACTTTGAAAGCAGGAGTTAAGTAGAAATGGACTTGTTTGCCCCCTTTAGGGCCTCACGAGTTTGCTGCTTACGTATTTACAACATGACATTCTATGATTCTGCATATATCTTGATCCAGGGCTCCTGCCAAAGAAGTTTATCAAAACATTAAAAAATATTTCACTAAGAACTGTGTCTTGCAAGCCTCCCAGTTTCAGTCTTAAACTTGGAAGGATACCAGCAAAATGCAAATTGGAAAATAGGTGAAAGTTTATAACTGGAAAAAGTTGGTTTGTTTTTAAAGTATTAAGACTTCCTAGAAATGAGTCCCAGGCAGGGGAAACATTCTCCCGTGCGTCAGTTCACCCTGTTCCTTCAGGCTGAGTTACTAGCTTTGGATTTTTCATCTGGAGACTGTGGGTCCAGAGTCTTTATATATAATTCCAATATAAGTTCTGCTCTACAAAATAAACCAAGAAATCCCAAAGCAGTTATCTTTGTAAAATTGGGCAGTATTAGTCTCTAACAGATTATGTTTTACACATCCAAGAGTGTGCACGTTATTTGAGATACATGGAACTGGTCATACTTCTGTAGTCCAGACCGCTGCTTCCTTAACCATTTTTATGGAATTAGCAGTGAGGTTCTGTGATTCATACCCTAGATCAGGGTTCCCCAACCCTTGAGCTGCAGGCTGGCACCAGCCCTTGGCCTGTTAGGAACTGGACTGCACAGCAGGAGGTGAGCGGCGGGCAGGCAAGTGAAGCTTCATTTGCTGAGCTCCACCTACTGTCTCCCCCACTACCCCCGCACCAGTCTGTGGAAAAATTGTCTTCCATGAAACCGGTCCCTGGTGTCAAAAAGGGTGGGGGCCCCTGCCCTAGGTGGTAGGTTTCTACTCTGATCTAGCACCTGCTGGGCCACTGCCAGAACAAACTAGAGCAGGTAGAGATCCAATTTTTATCCACGTGCTTTGTATTTCAGTGTTTATTTTGCCTATGCTCAACTTTCAGTGGGAAAAATTAGTAACTTGGAAACGAGGACAAACTCCTTTTGGAGAGAGTAGAGGAGATATGAGATTACCAAAACCTTTTCCTAGTACAGTCTGGTTAAACCAATTTCTGTGTAAGCCTGTCTGGGTTTCGGAGCTGTAGGGGTTCAGCTTGCTGTCACCCTCTGTAGTTTTGCCATCTGGACCATAGATGGCACTGCACCCTAGCCAATTCAGGTCAGCTTTATCTGTGAGCCAGAGTAACATGTTCTGTGGTTATTGGTAAATGATGTTCTTTTTCTGGTGTTGGTATCCTCTAGTCCCCAGCAGAGGCACCTTGCAGCTCCATAGTAAGCTAGTTAACTGTTTATGTACCCCATGGCAGCATTTTCAAGTTTCAGCCTAAGATGCTGGGGTGCTTGTTAAAAACCCGGTTCTATTGGCTCCTCCTGTCTGAATATACAGCTGCTTATTAGAATGGGAATAGACCAGAGATAGCTAAAGAAGGATAAGGCCTATGTTTCTGAATGCACAGGAGCCCACACTGTTCTATAAGAGGACAGCATTTGAGAGTTGTTACAACTAGTGGTGAGATAAGATGTGTAGCCTCTACCCCAACCAAGAAATCAATCTACTACTTGTAGCAATTGCTCTCCCACCCCCAGCCCTCAGCTTATGGCCTGAAAGAAAGATCCTCTTATTTTCCAAAAGGTTTGTCAGTCAGCAGCCCAGTCTGTGAGGAGGAGAAAGTGTTGATAATCATGGGAGCTTTGCCACAAAAGCAAATGCAAAGATAACTTCAAATGCACCAAGCCAATACTCTGTAGTTCTTAATGATGGCTAAACTAGCTCCAGTTCCCTTTCTGGCCTCATCAACTTATGTATGGCAAATAAAACTTTGCCAAAAGCAACATCCATCAGTGAAGGAAGCAACCATATATACTATAGAATTGTTTCTTACCTGATATCCTGGTTTATCTGTGAACTCCAGCACACCTTAGTTTTGTTACAGGTTCATGTTATAAGAGGTTGGCCTTTTATCTGGGAAGGCTCCCATTAAGTCAGCTATTAGGGAGAGTTTAGTTTGTTAGAACAGAGAATGTAAAATCACTAGCCCAAGAATAGTCCCCATTAGTCTGATTTCATAGTTGAGGTTCCCAAAAGGCTTAGTGGGTGTGGAAAATGTGAAAGAACCATCTCATTTGACTCTGACTGCAGGTCACCGCAGTGCCATTGGATTCTTATTGCAATGACCGAAGTGCAGAATATGAGCGGCGAGTGCTGAAGGAAGGAGGGAGTCTGGCAGCCAAGCAGTGTTTGTTGAATGGGGCCCCTGAACTGGCAGCAGACTGGCTAAATCGACAGTCCCAGTTCTTCCCCGAGCCAGCTGGAGGACTGTGGAGCATCAGGCCTCAGAATGGCTGGTCTTTCATCAGGATTCCAGGTGAGTCCCCCGTTCTCTTGAAATACATTCCCAGCTTTTGGCAAGGGGAGAACCAGGGCGATGCTCCATGTGGTGGTTTCAGAGATTTAGAATTCAAAGCTTTGGGGGTTTCTGTTTCCTCTTTTGCCCTTAGTAACTTATAGGTAAGTAAATTTAAGTAATTTGTGACGAGTAGAGAGGAATGTGTTTTAGATTTGTGCTTAAGTACTCTCCTTTGATAAGCTTACAGATGAGAAAGGAATACCACTCTTACAAAAAGAGGAGGAGGTAGAAATAAACTAAGTAGGGAAGGCTCCAGGTCGAGTAAGAACAGCTGTCCTGTGCCATTGCCACTAGGATGAATGAGAATGTCGTCACACAGAAAGCCTAGCTCAAGTAGCATAAATAGTGTCCTGCACAAAACACTAGAGATCTGAATGATAACCAGAAGAAAAACAGTGTGCTTTGTGCCAAAATGCTAGCGGATTCCCAGACCTCCTGGGGTCATGGCCATGGGTTGGAAGGAAACTAGGTTTTCATCTTTGCTTTAGTGAGACTACTTTTTTTTTTTTTTAAGATTTTATTTATTTATTTGTAGGTTTTATTTATTTATTTGTAGGGGGAAGGAGGCAGAGGGAAACATTAATATGTGGTTGCCTCTCATGTGCCCCCTACTGGAGACCTGGCCTGCAACCCAGGCGTGTCTCTGACTGGGAATTGAACTGGTGACCTTTTGGTTCGCAGGCTGGTACTCAATCCACTGAATGATACCACCCAGGGTAGTGAGACTGCTTTTAAGGAAATGGAACACAGGGTTCATAGGCTTGTGTTCTTGCTTACACCTGGCAAACTAAAGCAGTAGCTTTGAGCTGCCATGTTAGTTTTGGTCATCCACATTCTCTAATACTTTGATTGTATTCCTCTTATTGACATCTAAGGGAAGTGAACTAGAGCTAAGCATTCAAAAGAGAGAATCTGCTGTTTCTAAGAGGTAACTGGATTCAGAATTTACGGCCTGGTTTTTCCATTTTAATGTTAACTTTGTCCAGTGTCGAGAGACTTGGAGTCAACCGCTCTAGTAGCTTTGGGAATGTTTTGAACTGGAAGATACTCTTTTGGGTATATGAGAACAGTATTGTAAATGGCCTCATAGCTGACTTAGAACACGTGAAAGCAGTGGGTGAAGGTATATTGGTGGAAAATAAGGGGAAACCCAGAGTGTAAAGAATGCCTGAACACTGGTGGGAATAGAGGGATAGAATCCAGCAGTGTGGAAACCACAGAATCCCAGGCAGAAGATTAACACAGGTATAGAAGGAAGCAAGACGATACCTTATTTATTCTTTCTCCCTTCTTCATTCTGGCTGCTTAGTTCCCAGTACAGGAGTATAAGGCTTATTGCTGGCGCTGTGGGAATCTCTTGTGGCTTTTCCTGTTCTTTGAAAGAAAAATGGACCTTGTTTAAATAGCAGGAAGTGTCTGAGTTCTTTTCGCATCGATAAAAAGCACCAGCCTCACTGGCTGTTTACTGTGAGAACCAACCAGCTCCTCACTGACCCTATTGTGCTCTGTGGACTGGCTAGGGCAGGGCAGTGAGGGTTTGGCGGGGCGGGGGGGCGGGGGGTGGTTGTCACTGGAACCTATATTTTATCTTTCTTTTTCTCTATGCTTTTACATTTTCTGTGTCCCTGGGAAGGGTTGGTTCCATTACATTTCTTGAGAAACTAACCAAAATCTGGATTTCACGCATTGAATGCATCTCCGTGTTTCACTGGGAGAAGGATCTACAATCCCTTCAAAAGTCTATTCTCTTCTCCTTGGTAAGAGGAGATATTATTCAGTGTTACCCTGATTTTACTGCCATAGGATACATGTGTTTTGTTTCTGAGCAGGATCTTACACTGTGGTCAGTAAGAACCTGTATCTGAGTGAAAAACACTATAGCACTGTACCACATATTTGTAGGGAAGATTGTAAGAAAGTAGATCTGTTCATTTTAACGGGTTGTTTTTTTGTTTTTGTTTTTGTTTTTGTTTTTGAGCTGCTGTTTTAAAGAAGGGGCTGGTCACAGGTTTGACTTTGACAGAATCAGCCTAATTTCTAAGAAATGGTGCTCTTCTTGGCTCTGTGCCCTGCTTAGCAATAGATTGTGCTCTTGTCCACTGCAATTTTGTAGCTTCTAAACAATTGGGTAATGGATGCCAGGCCAGAAGACACTAGTGTGTACAGAGAAAGAAACCAGTATTTCTGCATATCTTTCTAAGGACAGATACTGGAGGCCAACTTCCTCTATCTAGCATGCTTACCAGAGAAAGAGAAATAATGTTTATTGTTTAAGGGTTTTAAGGCCAGTGCTGAAGCTTCTTTCTTCTTAGGCCTTTTCCTTCAATGCATTCCGAAGACATCCAGTTTGTCCACTTTGACCTCCCCTAACTATACAATAACAGAATAACAACAAGTACCACTTCTTGCTGCTTCTCTCAAGTGCATGGGAGTTCTCTCCATCTAAGCCTATGCATATCGTCATCTCTGAGCTTTCTGCACACTAGCATCAGTTCTTTTTGATTTGCCAAAATAAAGTCGATATGGGAAGCAGGAATGTGTGAAAACGATTGAATCATGATTTTGAGATGAATTGAAGCTTCTCAAAATTCAGCCACAAGACAAATTTGTATATGCTTAAATATTTGTGTTGATGGAGTATATGCAAATAGAGAGGAGATAAGTAGGCTGCAGAAATCTGATGTGCTTAGCTTAGTCCTGCTCAATGATTGAAAAATATATGGGCTTTTTTTTTTTTTTTTTTAAACCTTGCTGTTCTTTTATTGAGAAAAGAAACATTGTTCAAAATTGATTGGTAGCTCTGCAGGGATTATTTAGGAACTATCAAAATTAAGGGACCCTAGGGAATCCAATTAAAGGAGAAGGGTAATTGTGACAAGAAGAAAACCTTGAAGTTGCTATGAAGGCATTGCTGCCTCGTCAGGCTTGGAATTTATACAGGCCTCCTTGTCTGGTGCCAGAGAGAGGCCTTAGCAATCGGTTCTGTCCCAGCTGCAGTTACTTGATTGTGTTGGTAAGGAGACCAACAAAAAGAAGAGCATTTCAATAATCTAAACAGGACCAAACAAAGAGGCTGAACAAAGGTGTGTGCCACGGCGTCAGGGAGGCGGTGGTGGAGGGAGAGATGTGGCCTGGCAGCGTTCCGAAGGTGGGAAAAGGCAGGCTGCAGTGCAGAGGAGTAAACATCCAGGACCTGTGGCTTTGTAGCAAAACAGAGTGGTTGATGATTTGTTATGGTGCTGTCAGCACATCCGTTCTTGTTCGGTTTATACAATAATTGTGCACTTGGCAAATAGTGGCAAGAACTGAGAAATGACTGTTGAGAACTCTTGGATTGCTCTGCAGTCTGGGGAAAAACCATAGGTTCAAACCCAGAAACAAAGGATAGACAGTATGTTTGTCTTAACAGTTTTGTTTTTTACTTTTAGTGGTTAGTTGTCAGTGTAGTGTCTTTAGTCTTTCTGTCTCCCTTTTTGTGTTCCATAGCCACTTCCACATACACTCTTAAATATCCCAGCCCCTTAAGCCTCATCTCTTCCCCTCTTAATAACAACAATTGTTCAAGGCATGTTTATGGACCAGTCTGCAAACAGGAAACTCTACTTCCTGAAATATGATGGGAGTTGAATGATACTGAATGGATAAGATGAAAATTTGTGGGTTAAGTATTCTTTAAAGATCTTTAGCTGAAATGATTTTTTTTTTTTAATGGGAAGAGGAAGGAGACAACACAAGTTAGTGAGTGAAAGCAGCCTCCATTTCACAGAAATCCAAAGCCAATCTTTGTAAAAAGCTGAACGAGCCCTATTCTGTCTTTATTGAATTACAGCTTAGGATAATGACATTTACCGGCCAACCTATTTGAAATCATCCAGGAAAAGGGAGTTTGGGGTTTTTTTAAAAGGCAGAAGAGGGGATGTGTATTTGCATTTCTTGGTGTTTAAGTGTCTCCAGGGGCAGGCAAGAGCAGGTCTTGTTTCTTTACATTGTCGTGCTTCTGGAAGGTAAACCATTTAGCCACAGAACTTGCAGAAACAGATATCTAGAGACAATATGGACAAAAAAATAACAGGTTTTTCAGGTCGCTACAGCAGGTATGACATGGACATCGCTTTCAGATGTTCATGTGTATCTGCTGTTTCCTGAGTAAGGATTAGAGCAGGGAAGTTTTCAGATGCCTCTGTCTGATTAGAAACTGTCAGTTGGGAAGGAACCTACACCTCCCTCCCTCAGGATGTTTCTTCCCAGAGCACTATTGGATCATGATTTAATAGTGCTTTGCATTCTTCTCTACAGTACTTTCTTGTTCTCATGATAACAAGCATCCTGGTTGTAGTAATTTTGGCTGCATACAGCTTTGCAGTGAGTGATTTTGCTGCTTCAATTAAATACAGTTTCCCCTTCCCCCCCTTTTCTTCTCCCTAGGCAAGGAGAGCCTCATCACTGACAGTGGAAAGCTGTATGCCCTTGATGTCCTGCTGACTCGGCTCAAGTCTCAAGGACATAGGGTCCTTATCTACTCCCAGATGACCAGGATGATAGACCTACTGGAGGTAGGAGAAAGAACCTTGGGAACCTAGGATGCCTTCACATTTAACTTGTAGGGATCAGATGTCTGTGATTAATACCAGTCCTGTTTAATGGGAACTCAAAACATCTTCATGATTTTTCTGCCTCCTTCCTTATTCCAGTGAAATAGATCACCCCTTACTCCCTTTACTAGGGAAGAAATTCCCTAATTTTAAGTAGATCAGAGCTAGGAATTTCTTGACAATTCCTCTGAAATTGTATATGGTAAACAAGACTTGGGATTACTTCTCTATATAAAAAACCAGAAAGCAACTATTCATCCCGAGTTAATGTAGTGGTTCTCAACTTGACTACATATTGCAATCTCTTGGGGGACCTTGGACAAATACTGATGTCTAGTTCCATCCTCAGAGATTCTTATTATAATATGGGATGAGACCTAGGCATCAGGATATTTATTTGTTTATTTATTTGGCATGAGGATATTTAAAAGCTCCTAAAATAATTCCAGTATGCAACCAAAGTTGACAACCACTGGATTACGGTGGTTGGTAGAGCTATATCTTACTGTATATTCCTTCTACTTTCTTGTTGTCTGAGTAGTTGCTTTGTTACTTGAGGGAGGGAAGTCATGAACATTGAAACAAGACAGTGAAAGTGAGGACAAAAATCACAAACCACTAGAGTAAATCTTTAGTGCAAGATTGTTGGGCCCTGACTGGTGTGGCTGAGTTTGTTGGACATCCTTTTGTGAAACGAAGGGTTGCTGGTTGTCAGGTCACAGGCCTGGGTTGTGGGCCCTGTCCCCAGTTGGAGTGTGGGCAAGGTGCAGTTGATTGGTGTTTCTCTCCCTCTCTTTCTCCCTCCTTTCCCCTCTCTCTAAAAATAAATAAATAATTTTTTTAAGGATGCTGGAAAGCTACTTGTCTAGAGTGTAAAGCACCTGAATGTCATTAGCATGTGGATATTCTCATGTTTTTCCATGGATTTTATATGTCTAAGGCTTTCTGTTCTAGCTCTACTACTCCAGGGAGTAATTGATAATAAGTGGAAATTGAATTATGATTATCCTTATCTAAGAATAAAGGAGTAGGGATCCTATCAGTACCAAAGGAATGAAGGGTAGTAAGAAGGAAGAATTTTTAGATTCTTCGGAAGCCAGAGCTGGCTTGCTGAATTTTCTGATGAATTTATTGGAATTTGGTGGCAGACTCTTTTTTAATAATCTGGCAATTTTTTTTTTTTAAAGCAAGAGACATAAATGATATTTGAGATCAATTTAATCACTACATTTTATGTTTAATGTGGTATTTAGCTCCAGAATCCTGTCAACAGGCCACACTCTCTGGTTTGTATTTTAAGTAGGGTACCTATTTCTAAATGATGAAGAATGCTTCTAAGTATCTGTAAGTTGCCCTAAGAAAGGTGATTAAGCCATTGTGTTTGATGTAAATCTTGACTGTGTCAAAGATCCTAACAGCAATAATTTAAAATAAAAGGATTGTGTACATCTTTAATATTCTGGTCAAAACAGATTATGCCACTAGCCAAAACAATGAGTTAACTTTCCTTCAGTGGGTCTCTTTTTAGATGAAGTGCACTTCCTTGTCCTAAAGAGCGAGGGAAGTATAGATGAAGTAGTGATCTTACACTGCTAATAATTATAGAAAAAGTATTATATTAAGGATTTTGTAAGGAAGGGGATGATCTTTCTTTTGTAAGGTATATAAGTGTATTAAAGAGTCCTAAAAGTTGATTCATATTAAAGAAAAGTTCTAAGAGAAATTGGGTAAACCATCAAAAAATAAGGTAACTCTGGTAGATGAAGGTGAGTGTGGGTGGTTTAAATTTGATACAGTCCTACATTTTAGCTTCTTATCCTGCATATTACACACTTCTAAATAATCATAATTATTACTAAAATAGGTAAATCAAAGAATGATAATGAGTTTTGTTCAGGATGAGTGCTGTAAACCTTACCCACCACGGTGACTTCCTATCCCTCTCTAATCCAGCAGGTTATGTTTGAAGGGGGAGGTCTGAACTTTGTGGGTAGACTTTACAAACAAGGCAGCTTGAAAACCTTCTCTGAATGTAGTCGCATCCCTCTCTGGGGAATTCTGAATTGGGGAATAGCATATTCAAGCCTGAATTTCACAACTGCTAACATTCCTTAGCCATATGTATAACATGCATCAACGATGCTGAAGCCAAAAAATGTTGAAGCTCTTTGTATGTTTTACTAAAAAACTAAAATGAAACTGTTGTCTAGGTTCCTTGATACTATTCTATTCTATTTCTCCTTCAACATTAAATTTCCTAAAATTTTTGTCTATTTATTTAATATTATTTACCCAAGTGAACCATATTCTATATTCCAAGAGGTTAGTCCACAAAGGAAATTTATTTTGTAGGCATAGAATTAGAATGCCCACAATGTTTAATATATATCTAATAATTTATTGTAATGTAAATGTATTATGGATCTTAGGACAGTCCAGGATTAGGTCTACTTTTTTTTTTACTCCTTACCCAAAGGTATGTTTATTGATTTTAGAGAGGTGGGGGGAAGGAGGAGAGAGAGAAAGAGAAACATCAATGTGAGAGAGAAACATTGCCTCCTGTATGTGCCCCAACCAGGGATCAAACCCACAGCCTTTTTGTGTATGGGACGATGCTCCAACCTACTCAGCCACTCATTCAGACCTAGATCCACATTTTTTTAACCTTCTTAAAGAGTATTATGGGTTTTTCAGTCACTTTCATAATGGAATCTGTAAACATTCATTAGAGCCCTTTTGGCTTTAAAACATGACCTGGTGCATGAACCCTAATGATCGTGTTATGGAAAGACCCTGTATATAGCTGCTTTTCCCTTGACTTTTTCTTTAAAAAAAATACCTTGACCTTTGCCTTGCTTCTTTATTTGCAAAGTGTTGGGGGTTAATTTGTGTTTAGAATTTTTTAACGTTTTTTCCAGGATTCTCTTTTTCCTTTGACATCCTGTTACCCTGCATGTCAAGGAGGGAAAGAAAAGCTTTCAATAGAGCCAGAGTTAGAACTCACAGGGGGCATTGAAGCTCTGTTGTGGAACTGTGGAACATGTCAGCATCTTTCATACAACAGCCTTTTTGGTTTTTTTGTTCTGTGCTTTAGCCTTGTCTATTTGTCTGTCTATTTCTGGGACTCAGAACTAGAAGACAGTAAAAATCCACATACTTCTATATGGCCAGGTTTCCATTTTGTGAGAAATACTAGATCTGGGCATTTAGTATTTGCTCAGTATTTCCTAATGTGATTGATAGCCTCCTTCTCTTGGGCAAAAATCTGACTTTAATTTAAATTTCTTTGGAATATATCAGATCTTCTTCCAAATAGAATTCTGTATTCTGAAATGTTTTATCCTTTCCCATGGTATCCAAATAGTTCTCTGGATAGGGGATAAAAAAGGAGACTGCTCAATTTCCAGGGCCAAAGGATTCTTAGTGTGCCGCAGGCAGAGGTTAAGGACATAAATAGAGGAAGGTACGTAGATCACTAAATGTTATGTTATGGGTTTATTTTATATTTACTGAATCACCCATAGGTCTTGGATGGTAAGGGTTCTATGGAAACAGACAGAGCCCCTGTGCAGTTGGGATGGTGGTGTCCAACTGGATGTCAGACAGAACTTTTCCTAACACCATCATTTTTACACTAGTTTGGGATGTTGCAAAGTGCTTTTAACTCCCTACAGATGACTTACGTTTTATCTCTGGGTTGTCTCTTTTGAGATTCATTCCTGTTGCATCGAGCAGCTGAGTCTGTAGCTTAAGGAAATGAGACTCAGTATTTTCTGCGCAATAAAAAAAAGGTTCAGCCAACTGGTGCTATATGTGGTATGATTGTTAAGTACTAAAACGCAGACGAGTCTTGAATTGTACCACTATATGAAAATAGTGCAACTCAGAATTAAATCCAGATAATCCATAGCTAATGACGACATTTGAGACACTGGGTTGTATAACTTGTCCAGTCAGCAAGTACTTCACTAGGGAAAGGTTTATCCTAAACAGACGTTCTATCATTTATAAGTACTCTAAAACATCTTCACTACGTTGATGAGATCAAAATGTTAAAAAAAGACAGAGATGCCCAAGGTCAACCCAACATTCAACCAGTCAGGTTTGTCATGTAGTGAACTGCAATCGTGCTGACAAGCCACTTGGGAGTCTGGCCAGGGCCAGGGGCAGCAGCCCAGAGAAGGACCACAACAACATAGACAGTGCCATAACATTTCACTGTTTTTTTAAAAATAATAATTAAATGATTAATTAATTAGAGAGAGTGAAAGGGAGGAAGAAAGAGAGGGAGATGTGAGAGAAACATTGATCAGTTGCCTCTCAAGTGCGCTCCAACAAAGGACCAGGCCTGCAACCCAGATAAGTTCCCTGACTGAGAATTGAACCTGTGGTAACCTTTCATTCTGGAGGGATGACGTTCAGTCACCTGAGCCACACTGGTATGAGCTCAACACGTTCTAATCAGAATCTTTCTCACTATAAATCCCTGCACCTGGGCCTTCTTTGTTTTCTTCTCCACTCCTAGCATCGAAGACCTCCTGATCTTGTGTCTAAGTATTCACTTTAAAATTGACATAGAATTCCCCATTCCTTCTGGATCCTTTCTTGAACTTGAGGTTTGAGAAGTGATTTCTCCACTGCTACTGCTCATCCATATCCAAATCTTTAATGCTTTCATTTTTTCTTGAGGAATACAGAAGTATTTTTATTTTTTCATTTAATGATGCAAAACACAAATGCTGATGACGTTTTCTTTCACATTTACAACTAAACAGACTGTAATTGATTTAATCATTATATGGAGCATACTGTACTAGTATTTTAAAAATTTATTCTTTTACATGAGGAGGGATCGCCCAAAAATGGAATTTATTTATAAAAAATCGTGTATTTATTCTTACATGTTTAAATATCAGGCACCTTCAAAATACTCTTCATTTGATGCTGTACAGCTATCAAGACACTTTTTCCACTGCTCAAAACCGTTTTTGAACTTGTCTATTTTAGTGCTTATGCCATGCCTTGTTTCACCTCTTCCATATCAACAAAATGTTTCCCTTTGAGGACTTTTTTCATCCAGGGAAACAAAAGAAAAGTTACTTGAAGTAAGATTGGGTAAATAAGGAAGGTAGGACATGAGGGTCATGCCATTTTTGGTCAAAAACTGCTGAACACTCAGTGTGGTTTGGTCAGATGTGTTCGTAAATCACCATCATGAAATGGGCAAATATGTTAAGAGTCACCAAAAAAAGTCACTGAAGCCAAATGCAGCCTCTCACAACACCACCAGGTGGTACACTGATACAGATGGGTTCCTAGGACACTCACCTAGTGGGGGAAGCCTGTATGTACATCGAGGGGCCTGCCCTCCAGAAGATAATTCTGGGGAGGGGTTTGGTTCCCCACTTTATGTCAGTTGGCTTTTCTTAGAATGTCATTGCCTTTGTGAATTGTGATTTTGAACATACTGGAAAGCTGGGTTTTCTAAAATTGTCCCATAAAGCAAGTTGGGGGTCACTGTTGACTGGCATTTTCATTAGGTCTTAAGAATGCCAGAAGGACATGTGTCAGATTACAATCATCCTATATTCTGTTTAGTTCATTTCTTTTTCATGCCAACTGTGAGTATGGCATTGTGCTAGGTAGATGTAAATATCAGTTCATTGTGGTCTTTGACAGCAAGGAATATATCCTGTGTGTGTATATATACATATCACAAACACAAATAACTGTCAAGTGTACTCTGATACTGATGCCACAAATGAAGCATAACATTAACTGAACATAGCAGGAGGAATACATTTATTTCTTAATGAGTTGCTTGAGGAATGTTTTACATAGACCCCATCTGAACTGAACTTAAACCGAGTATCAGCCATCAGGGAGAAGTGCATTCCAGACTAATGAAACCAGGTGAAAAAAGACACAGAGATTGCCCCTGGCTGAGTGGTTCTGTTGGTTGGAGCATCGTCCTGCAGACCAAAAGGTTGTGGGTTCAATCCTCAGTTGGGGCATATACAGGAGGCAACTGATCAATGTTTCTCTCCCCCCCTCCGCATTTCTCTAAAATAAATAAATATATCCTTGGATAAGGATTAAAACCAAAAACAAAAGGCACAGAGATGGGAAGGTAGAAGACATTTGAGGGGACTAGTGCACTGTGGCTGGAGCATGTGGTATAGGAGAAAAGGAAATAACACAAGTAGTATGAAGGCAGATTATGGCGGACCCAAGAATGCTTTGTGATTAGGTCTTGCTCCTAAGGGCTCTGTGTTAGATATGGGAGGGATGGCCGCCATATTTCATTCACTTGGTACAATTTACCTGGACAACAGAGGGGTTGTAATAGACATTGAGAGGAGCGTCCCTTCTCACTGGTTATAGACATCAACGAAGGAAAGAGGCATGTCCGGGAAACTAGTTGCACCACATTTGCAAGTTTGTGGATCATACTGAGCCTTTCCCCACAAAATGTTTTATGAAAGTGAAATTGTGTTAAAATGAACATCACAGGCAACTTTGAAATGGAAAAGAAGTCTCAGAATGGAAGTTCATGTTACTGGTATAATATATATGCATTTTCCTTTATTTTTTCAAGTGTGCAATTATCCTTTCTCTATGACAGCGATGGATAGAGTTTATGGACAGAATATACTAAGGACCTTATGTGCTTCTCTCCCCACCCCACTCCCATTTTTTTTGCTAGTAGTGATGTGCTTCTGTTCCGTGTAAGAAGCAATAGAGGGGCTAAGCCAAAGGCTCTGGAACCAGTCTACCAGAGTTCCAATCCTAGCTCCGTTACCTACTGCCTGTGCCACTTTAGACACCTTACTTAACATCTGTAAAATGAGAGTAACAATAATAACACCTACCTTTGAAGGCTGTGGTTAGAATTAGATAAGGAAAATCAGGTAAAATATGTAGAATACTTAAGGTCACTTAGTAAATGCTAGCCATCATCATTATCACTACTACTTTAAGATGAACCTAGTCCCTTTATATTACACCATTGGGTATGTGACCATTTGCTTTTGTTTAGTATATTTTAAGGAGTTAGAAGCACTTGCTGATGCTATTTTGAGTTATGCTGATACCTCTATTTGCATACCACTGCTTTAAAAGTAGGGTTTATGAATGTGATCCAGAAGTGACCTGTCTTCTCAACTCGTATTCTAAAACAGTAGTTTTCAAGCAGGTGGAGTAGGTTAGAGGGTAGGAGACCTGGGCAGAGATTAAGTAGGTGGGGCACTGGACTCCATACCCTTCTTCATCAACCAGAATAATAATGCTTTTTACCTATTTTATATTAGAAGGATTTCATATAAGAGTTTGCTTGAAAAAAAGTGTTTCAATGCTTTAAAAATAGCATAAGGATATGCTGTACAACAGTGTTTCTCAAACTTAAATGTACTTACAGTCACACATGTTAAAATACAAATTCTGATTCACTAGATATGGGTGTGCCCCTTTATTCTGCATTTCTAGCAAACTTCAGGTGTTGCCAGTGCTGCACATCTGAGGGCGACACTTAAAATAGTAAGATTCTACGGGACCCTGCCCTTCCTTTCCTTTGTAGTGGTTGTTTTTCCTATTGCAATCATCTTTGGAGCTTTTTAAAAAATAAGCAGTCCAGGCCCAGCCTGTGTGGCACAGTTGGTTGGAGCATCATCCCATGCACCGGAAGGTTGCAGGTTTGATTACCAGTCAGGGCACATACCTGGGTTATAGTTTTAGTCCCTGATTAGGGTGCGTGCAGGAGGCAACCAATCAATGTTTCTCTCACATCAATATTTCTCACTCCTTCTCTCTCTCTCTCTCTCTCTCTGGAATTAATAAGTATATTATAAATAAGTTAATTAAATAAATAAAATAACCAGTTTAGGCCCTAACCCAGACCTGCAGACTCAGAATACCTGTGGTGGGTCCAAGCACAGGTATTTTTTTTAAATCCTGGTCAAGAGTCACCACTCAAATGCTAAGAATACATCTTGTCCATGATCCCTTTGGCTTTTTCAATAATTTTCAAAAATGGTACTTATTAGAACTTTATAGATCTCAAGACTTCCTGAATGTTAAAAGCCATAATTTTTACTTTATTAGTTCAACAGTATTAGAACTTATTTGGTTAGTAATTATTAATCCACAAGAATCCACTTGGGAGTACTGGTGTTCATATTTGTTTAATTAAAGGAGGATACTAAATTTTGAGACCTCTGGGAGAGGAGGAAGCTCTTCATTTGGTTCCTCTTCTCTCTTTGCGGCTTTAAGAGTGGAACAAAAGGAATTCTTTTGACAAGTCTCCAGGAAATTTAATCATTCTGGTGATTATTTTCTAAGCCTTTTCTAATTACCAAAAGTGGACTTGAGCAAGAGATACGTTTAATTTCGACAGGGTGCCTAGTGTAAGGAAAGACTGGGTTATGGTTGGTCTTTCTGTCCCATAAGCCCTCTTTAATATACAGTTGAACTAAGTATAACAGTTCCTATAAACCACAGTAGAGTCATCCAGGAAGCATTAACCATCCAGCAGTGGCCCTCAGACATATGGGTAAACTACAGAGAGTCGGAGGATGACTGGGGACAGTGTGCCATCTTAGACAGTTTCTAATTAACCACGTTTCAGCTGCTGGCTTTGAAAAGAATATATTAAACAAGGCTCTTAAGATGAATCTTAGAAAACCTTTTGACGTTTTTGTTGTTAAGTGGAAGTAGACTTTTCTTTAAGATTGGTTTTTTAAATACTTTTTTAAAAAATTTATTTATTGTTAGAGAGAAGGGGAGAGAGAAGGAGAGGGAGAGAAACAGCAATGTGTGGTTGCCTCTCGCGCGCCCCCATCTGGGGACCTGGCCTGCAACCCTTTGGCTTAAAGACTGGTGCTCAATCCACTGAGCCACACCAGCCAGGGCTAAAATAAACTTTTAAAAGTGCTATGGGTACTATCAAATCATTTGTTAGAATTTGTTTTGTTTTTTTTAAGATTTTATTTATTTACTTTTTAGAGAGAGGAAAAGGAGGGGAGAAAGGCAGAGAAGCATCTCTCAGTTGCATCTCACATGAACCCATACTGGGGACCAAGCCCACAACCAGGCATGTGCCTTGATCGGGGATCAAACCAGTGACCCTTCACTTTGTGGGACTATACTCAACAAACTAAGCCACACCAGCGAGGGCTGAACCTAGAAATGGGAGTAGATACAGTTCTTGAAGAAATTACGCATTTCTTTCCAGATGAACATTTGATTACGTACCTTTTTAAACAGACTAGACTTTTAGAGAGACAACTAGAATAGCTTTGGTATAGCCAGAATTTATGAATGATAGAAATATTAAAATTGCTTTTTTAGCTCAGTCTTTATCTAAACTTTATCAGTGTTTTTCCATGACATAGCATGACAATGTAGACTTTGCTCTGCTTTTAACTGCTCTTTCCATGTCCATTTACTTGATTTGAAGCTTTTTACTGAAATAGGATCTAAACTCATCTAAACCTTCTGAAATCCCACTACTCCCCTGGGTGGGAAAGCAAAGGCTTAAGCAGTAAGCGGAAAAGATTCACATCTGTTGCCTTAGTAACAAGCTTTCTGTAATCAGCATTGGTTTGATTATGGTCTAGGATTGATATCTCTGGTGTTGTGCTGACCTTCATATATAAATGATGTGAACAGCAAGATCTACAAGAAGATTCATTCATTCATTGTTCTCACTGTGGTTAGAAGTTCTGGTTTAAAATGCAAAATAGATCCTTGCAAGAAGCTCCCCTTTTGGTTAAAGTCCAAATCTGTGAGATGTCTGTTTGTATAGTCTCGTTATTTTGTTGTTCTGGATGGCAGCATTCCCTGATTGGATTAGCTGCCAAGTTAAAGTGAGCCCTTAAAGACCATCTTCCTGCCATCATCATTTTCATCTTCTCTCCTGAAGTCCACCTTATCCAAAGCACCACTACTCTTCTGCCCTTAACGCTGTTCCATTATAGGGCTATACCACTAAATATGAACTTGAAGTTCACTGTGGCTAAATATTGTCTGCCCCTCGTTGATTATCAAAGTCCTTAGAGAGCTACCTGGAGACAGGAAGCAGTAGTAAAATATTGTGTGTGTGTGCGTGTGCACGCGCACATATATATATATTTATATAAAACATAATGAAGATGTGTGTCTCAATGAACATTGTCAGCCAGCTTCACCTCACAGTTACCCTAGCCAGAGATACTTCTGCCAAGCTATTAAGAAGGTTAGAGCACTTGCTCTAAGAACAGGCTACCACATAACTGCACTAGCCATACCAAACTGAAGCAGCTTTGTGTGCTGAACTACCCAGCTAGCTATAAGAACTACTGGCTATATGAGAATTTTGCAATACAAGTTCATGTAAGTTTGCAGCTGTGTTGAATTCTTGATAATGGTTTCTCTACAATGGACTTTTTTGTTTTTGTTGTTTTAAAGATTTATTTATTTTTAGAGAGAGGGGAAGGGATATTCGAGAAACAGGGAGAGAAGCATCATTGTGTGGTTGCTTCTTGCATGCCCCCTACTTGGGACCTGGCCCACAACCCAGGCATGTGCCCTGACTGGGAATTGAACCGGCGACCCTTTTGCTTTGCAGTCTGGTGCTCAGTCCACTGAGTCACACCAGCCAGGGCTACAGTGGACTTTTTGAAATATAATCCAGTAATCAGCAGTAAAGGAAGAGGAAATCAGTGCTCATTTGGACATGATCTGTAAGAAGAATTGCAACTTCTGAAAATGGAGATAGGTCTCCATTGCATCTCTTAACATCTCTTATTCGTTCTTAAAAGTTGTGATTCCTTTTACACATTATGTCAAAAACATTCTCTGCTATGGAAAGTTACCCTGTCTTCTGTTCATCCTGATGCTTTGGCCTCCCTTAACAGTGATGCATGCTTTGATGGAAAGGGAAGTTCAGGCTGTAAATTCAAGGACTTTGGTAAGCAAGGATTTGCTGGGGAGAAACACATCATGTTTAGTGTTATATACTGAGGGAAAAGTAGGTAATTCATAGCTGTGAGACACATCTGGTTGGTGTCTGAAAAGGCTTTTTGGTTTGGAGATTTCATTTTGTTTATTTGTTTTTTGTTTTCCTGAAACCTATAGAAATAAGATTAGTTTCCAAGTTGAAATTGAGGGTGGTTGTAATCTTCATGTTACACTCGATTTTTACACATTTGTAGTAAACATATTCATGAATTAAATTCTATATTTTTGAGATTGCTTTCTCCTCATTCTGGATATAATGACTTGCCCCCAATATGGATGAGGTAGAAGGTGGGTAGATGGTTGTATGAATTGGAATACAGTAATTTGTATCAGACTGATTTATATCTATTTACTCTTGATTGGCAGGAATATATGGTTTACAGAAAACACACTTATATGAGGCTTGATGGCTCATCCAAGATCTCGGAGAGGCGAGACATGGTTGCTGATTTTCAGAACAGGTAATTTTATTAGAACTTACAAAAAAGTCTTTGGCTTTCCTCTAGTACTTAAGATGATGAGTTTAAAAGAAATACCAATACACATCAGATTGTTAAGTGAATATGATAGTTCCTGCCATTTGAAGAGGTAACTCTGTTTATAGCAGTTCAAATCTATGTGTCTGTGAGACAGAAAAATGAATACTTGATAATTTTTGTGTTTGAAATCTCCTTTCTTACCAAATCAGTGCCTATTTCTTTGGTCAATTAAAAAAAAAATGACTTCTGAGTGTGAACAAAGACCCTCATATAGATAATATGCATGTAGAAAAAAATCCACTAGACTGTTTTCCTAAATGTTAACAGTTGCTATCTCTGGGTATTAACTTATAGTTGATTTTAGTTTGTTTTTGCTTACCTGTTTCACTTTGTATGAGTGCTTTTTTTTAAATCTTCCCTTTTCCTGCTTTCCCTCTAGCATTGTAGTACAGCATAGTATGACATCCTACAGTAGTGTGCAATCTGTTCAACTGGCAGCTCTCAGTTACAGTACTTCTCCTACCTGATAATGAGCCTATGAAATTTCAAATACTACCTGCTGGATGCTGATGGCTTTCAGAGCCATAATTATCCTAAGTGCAGGTTCTCATTGTAATAAGTAGAGTCTGGTTACTGCTCTCTCCAAGGAGAAAGCCAAGCTCTGCTAGTGACAGGTCTGCTGAACTCCACCCTTAATTTTCTTTCTTAAACTTGGAGAAGTAAGGAATAGAGTAGGTCTCAATGTTCTATAAATTATAACATTCTGAATTTCTGGCCTTTAATTGGGTAGACTGTTAATATTTAACTTTTGAGTTCTTGGGAACAAAATTAAGCACACAGCCATTTGTATTTAGGTTACAGTTTTAATTTCTTTTGGTTTTAATGCATGGTTTACTTCAAATGTAAAATAATTTAGCAGAAAACAAATCCATAGTTCAACAAAGAATGTCCTCTAATTGAGAGTTTTTGCTATTGCACAATCATTTACAATAGAGCAGAGGGAAGAAGATATATCCTGACATTTTGGTTTACAGTGTATATTCAACTTCTAAGTTGAAACTATGCATCTGAATTTAGGTGGCCGTTTGACCAACAGTGGAGGGGAAGATCTGCTTTGAAACTATTTCAGTTCGTTACCTTGAAGCAACTGTGTACATGGCCTAACGTAGCCTCTCACCTGGCAGAAGCTATCAGCAGATTTTTAAATTGACTATTTGAATCATGTATAAGCATGGTAGTGCCTCCTAGCCCTACCACATTGTTATGCCCTGCACCTCCCCCCACAAGAAAAAAGTTAGCAGCTGCTCTTCATCTTTTTGTGATTCTGAAGTCAAATGAAACATATTTTCCTTTGTCTGTACCTACTCCAGCCTAAGAGCTCCAACAGACAAAGATCTTACATACAAGATCTATAGACTATCTGGTTTCCCCAGGGTGCCTGTAATTTCTCCAGGCATGCCAGCATCTCTGATATGGACACACTGGTATGAGGTGGCATGAGTTGTGTGTTAGAGGAAACACCATTAAGTAATAAGTATTTCACCTACTATTGTTTATGTTTATTTTTTACTAATATGTTTGATATACATTTGAGGATCTCATTAACGTGAGAGCTTTTTTTTTTTTCCTGAGTAACAATTGGCATTATCATGTCATAATAAAATGCATGTTGAGGAAAGTTTGAGGGGTAATTAATGAAGAAAATAAAAATCACCCACAATCCCATTACTGTTAACATTTTGGAATATCCCTCTAGTCCTTTATGTACCATATTTTGCTGTGTAATGCATACTTTTTGCCCATATTTTTTAGGGAAAATAAGGATGTGCATTTTACATGGGTAGTATCTGAAATACCTTGTATCTGTTCTTGTGTTTTATAATTATTTGTTACATAAAATTTCTTGTACCAAAATATGTTCAAAAATAAATGCTAAAATTCCTTTGTAGTACAAAAAACAAGTATCTAAATATAAACAAACAAATAAATAATTGAATTAAAAAATTTAAATGAAAGATTTTTTTTTTTCCTGAAAGTTTGGACTGAAAACATGGGTGCACATTATACAGGGGAGCACATTATACACAGCAAAATGCAGAATGTGTGTGGTTATATTTACACATTAATACCATGTTTTAGGTAAGATTGTGTGTCCTGATTTCTTCTAACTTTATCATAAATATTATCATATATAATTTAAAAAATCTTTGTAATCATTATTTTTAATAACCAGTGTTCCATTATACTGGGGGTACTATAATTGTTAAAAATGGTGAGTGAATATCTTTGTTCTTAAATCTTTGCCATCATTTTAGATTATTAATATAGATTCAAACAAAGGAAATCACTGAGTGAGAGGATGTGAATGTTTAAGACTTTGTGTATTGTCAGGTTGCTTTATAGAAATTTCTACTGATTTATATTCCAACCAGAGCTGTAGTATGTTGACTTCTAATGATTTAGGTTTCTCAGTTGTAGTGCTAGAGCTATTCTTCTAGCTGACGCAATTCCCAGAAAACTGGCCTGTGAGATCTAGAGCTCAGTATATTTTAGTGACCTTTTGGGGGGAGGAATCAGTAGATATATCTAATCAATGGCCCTTAAAATCTTTTATTTAACTTGTGAAGCAGTTATTTGGGCAATCCCAATAGCACACAATAGTTTTGAAAAGCTTTGCTCTAAAAGAAGGGTTTTTTCACCATTAAATTGACCTGTTGTTTACTTAGTAAATATCTTACTTTGCACAGCTTTTTGGGGGAACCTTACTTGAGCTTCCAAACCTCACAGCTGAGAGTTACTTTAGGGAGCAGTGAGGTTTTTTTTTAATCAACATTTGAATAACCATGACTTAAACACCCTGCATCTAATATTAGGCAACCTGAAACAACAGACTAATATCTCTTTCCCTGCATACATTATGAACTAGATAATTAGAGTTGGGATTATGGCTAAAAAATAATCTCCTATATCTCAGGTATAGAAATGAACTGTGACTATGCTAACCAGAAGCTTATTAGGCAGAACCCTCCAAATGGGGAAAAAAGTTCTCAACTTACAAATTTGAGTGGCTGCAGTATGCCAGTAGAGAGAAATAGACATGTGTTTTTGAAAACAAAAAGACATGGCTTGCCAAATATTTATTATTATTAATGAAAAGACATCAAAAGAAAAAAATTGTAGTTTCAACTGGAAAGCCCTGAGGCCTGAGGCTCAAAGGTCAGCCAGAGTAAACAAGAACTCCTATAAAAAGCCATTTACATTCCCTTCATACAAGATTTATTTATGAGGGATCCTTCCAGGAAAGAGTCTGACTGAGACTAAAGACTTGTTTGGCCAGGATGTCCTGACTGGGCAGCATTCAGAACATGTGACCAAGTGCGTGATCCTAGAAGCCATTCACAAGGTCCTTTGCTCTGGAGTGCCTTGGCCTTGGCGTCAGTTCTTCCTACCCCATGATAGTTATCAAATGGATCCCCCCAATTATCTGACCACTCAGGCTGGGCCTTTGGGAACAGGAGAAAAAGTGAGTGTACTGTGGATTGTTTTTCCTTGGTAAGAGTGTTGTAGAGAGCTCCAGTGTTGTCTTATTCTGGCTCTGCACACCTTTATTTACTGTAGTCAGCTACATACCCAGCATTATTTGGGTATTTTGGTGCAAAGTGGCCTCAGTGGGTCATTAAGTAAAGAAGAGTGAGAGTGTGACCTAGGTATGTCTTTGCTACATGATTTCATAGACAACCTGGGAGTCTGGTCTCTAAGGCTTGTTCCATCACAGACCCCTTTTGAGTTGAGATTCCTTTTCAGACCCCTAGAGGGCACCCAAACCATCATGATGCCTTAAATGTTGCCAATTTATTTTTACCTAAATTGCTTTCACTAGAGTTTTTTCCTATGTATAGTCCCTGTTTATAAGTGATTATCACATCTGGGGTCTTTATCTCTCTTGCTGTCCAGATTGTGGATGTGACTCATTTTTCTGCCTCTACCATTTCTTTTTTTGTAGTTACCAACTGCCTTCTACATCACTCCCTGTCTCAAGCCTGTTCCCCAGCCCCCACCCAAACTCAGGTGCTCTGGACTTCTATCAAAATTACCAAAAAAGTTCTAGCCATTGGGTCACACAAGTACTGGAAAGAAGCCCCTGACCACTGACCACACCCCTGCATCCACCAAAACAGGAGAGAGATGTATGGGGGAGAGCAACCTTTTCAGGGCCAAGAGATTAGACAATCTGGAAAGCTCAATATTTATTTGAAGACTTATTGTGGTTAAGTGTTCTCCTATGGTCTGTGAGGCCCCAAGTTTCCATTTACATCATCCCATATATATGGGAACTGGCAATGCCTTTTAACTTTTAGGTTGCCCTGTATGGTTTAATCACAAGAGACATGTTATAAATTATATAAATAAAATTATGAGATATTAAACTTCATGATAAAATTCAAGGATAAACAAGAACTTTCCTAACAGCACACTGCTTTTGGAATCACATCCTGCAAGAGACCTCCAAACATGCTGTTATCCGTGCATGCCCCTAGGCAAGTTGTGTTTAATTGAATATAAATAATGGACAGATTTCTAGTAGGACCTGTCCAGCTTAGTGATTAACCAGGAAGTTTATTTCAAAATAGCTCCTTCTCTGATACTCACATTGACTGTTGACATGTCATCCATTAGTCACTTCAACTATATTCAGAGCATATCTATTTTAGATCCAGGAAATACACCTTTAGCAGTCAAGTGACTTCAAGGAAGAACAGCATCAAGGAATGAAAGCATCCAGATGTCAGTGCGTTCCATATTTTTTAACTTGAAGTCAAAAAATAAAATTAATTTTACATTAGGATTTGGTCCCATACCTGAAATTTCACAAAACAGTAGTTTTCCTTATGACCAGTGATGATGTATTATATTTTCTAACCTGTTCTATTTTTTCTTTAAATTATTTCTTTATTCAGTCCAGATCCACCAAACTGAATTCATGCCCAATGATAGGTGTGGCCTGAAATTTGAATAACACCAATCTAAATGCATTTCCAGTTGTACTTCTCATTATAGTCATGACAAAAAGGGATTAGCAGCTTGATTTAGAGGACAGTAAAGTTTGCTCACCAATGTAACTTAATCCCTTAGAAATGTTCTAGAAAGGAATATCAGTGGCAGGAATGTGAAAGTGCAAGATAATCTTCAAATATGTTTATGTCATCTGCAAGAACTAGGTTCGGACTGAGCCCCTAACTGTATGTGTATACATAGATAAATCTTCTAGTGAAAGCCTGCTTTTTGTGGTCTGGCATGGTCTAGTTCCTAAAAAATATTTGTTACATGAATCAATGACAGTGGCACCTACTGGTTTACTTGTAATTCTAGGTTTCTTTAACAGGACATATAATGGACATGGAAACAGAAAACTTTAATTGCTTCTATTTAAGGGCTGTGTTGGCATTGATCAAAAAGTACTTTAACTGTGTCTGTCTTTATGGATTATTCCTAAGTTCAACCTAAAATGTACATAGAAATCATGACCTGGTCTTAGTCCTGGGACCTTAGGTCATTTTTCCAGGACTGACTTTTTTCATCTGAAAATGAGTGCTTTGAAAATATAATTAGCACTCAAATTACTGGAAGTTATGATTCCTGGGGGAAACACCAGGAAATACTGATTTATTTGTCTCCTATATGAACTATGAATAGTGTGATTTGTTAAAAATATGACTACTACATTTAAAGGCCTCTATTTCCATGATAATATACTTTTGTTATATTCATACATGTTTGTAATTATATTGCCTGTCAGTCAATATTAGTAGGCAGCCAAAGTATTTCTGCAATTTGGAAGATGATAACCATGGTTTGATCTTAGCAACAGAGCACCTTTGTACAATGTGTCAAAGAAACATTACATCAAGCCTGGGTAACCACCAGCACTCTTTCTAGCCGTAGATGTTGTTCTGTATTCAGAGATTCCTCTCTTATGCCACAGGCCATTTTTCTTTTTCAGTTTTTCCTCTAAGCATATACCCCCTTCTTCTGCAGGAATGACATCTTCGTGTTCCTGCTAAGCACGCGTGCTGGAGGACTCGGGATCAATCTCACTGCTGCAGATACAGTAAGTCATGAGAGCACAGTACACTGGATGTGCAGGTTTTCTACTATAAATATATTGTTCGGTTGGTGTTACTCTTTGCTTTGTGTCACAAACTTTTTATTTCTTTGCCTTCAGTTATGTTAATAGTCACACTTTGCCTGGAACTGGAACATTTTAGCTTTCCTTTGGACTTTTCTGCCCATTCTGTTGGAATAAATTTCTTATACATTCATTTAACAAATATTTGGTGAATGCCTACTATGTGTCTGATACTGTTCTAAATATTTGGAGTATGTTACTGAATAAACAAACTGAAAAAAATTCAGTCAACCCAACCAGGAGCTGTAACTGACCAAATCAGGAAGGATTGTTTTATTACTCTTTTGCATTATTTCATCATAGGAGAAATTCATATTTTTGTATCCCAAACTTCAAAAGGTAGTTGGAAAGAAATGAAATCGGTAATTTAAAAAAAAAAAAAAAGACATTTCATCAAATGATCTATCTTTTCATATCCAGTCTCCTTGGAAGGATACTTTAACATCTGAAAGGGAGAAGAAAAGAACGTTCCTTTTGAATCTTAGAATTACTCCTGGTATTCAAATGTTTGTTGTTTGTTTGTTTTTAGAGAGAAGGGAAAGGAAGGAGCAAGAGAGATAGAAACATCAGTTGGTTGCCTCTTGCATACCCCCAGCCAGGGACCTGGCCCAAAACCCAAGCAGGTGCTCTGACCAAGAATTGAACCTGTGACATTTCAGTTTGCAGGGTGATGCCTAACCTACCGAGCCACACCAGTCAGGGCAAGATTCTAATATATTTAGTAACAATTTCAGTACTCTTGAGTCATAAAAATGCATAAATGGGAAATTGTTCTGCAGAAGGCATACCTCTGAAAATGTCATTTGTGTGGTGGTTGTTGTGATTCTCTGTGAAATACAGAGCATCAAGATTCTCACAAATAGAAAGTTGCAAACTCCAGAGGGTCATAGAGAAATGGAATAAAAAGGTGGAAAGGCTTGAATAGTCTCGCAGCAGAGCTGGAACTAGATCCCATATTTCCTTGTATCCACTTTTTCTCCTTATTGACAATGCTGTAGAACTGCCTCCCTTCAAGAATGAAAACATTCTATGATGACAACCATAGGACTCAGCTATGTCTTTCTGGGCACTGAAACCTCTTCAGCCAGTTAACCAGGTTGGGACAGGGCTCCAGGGCATGAGAACCACTGGGGTATAGCTAGGTAGATTCTATATCCTACGTGCACATCATCACCCTCAGTCATCTTAAGGGAAGGCTGTCTTTGATAGCTGTTTTTACAGGTTTTTTGATGTGGTAGCTTACTTGGAGCCATATCAGATAACAGAAACTTGGCTTTCTCTTTGCCCTGTGTTCCTCCCTAAGCATTTCATACAATTCCAACTTAGTCATACCCTCAATGTGAGTACAAGATTCATTACTT
The DNA here is from genome assembly GCF_021234165.1 of Pteronotus mesoamericanus. NCBI lineage: Eukaryota > Metazoa > Chordata > Mammalia > Chiroptera > Mormoopidae > Pteronotus > Pteronotus mesoamericanus. Next base: position 23,596,007 of record NW_026555065.1, read on the forward strand.
TCTCCTAGCTGATCTTTTGGATTCCAATCTCAGCCCTCAGCCCTGTACCTACTATTTATATATTCCCTTCTTTACTAACATGCCACTCCCTTGCTTACAACCAGGGAATCTCCATCATCTACAAAACAAAATATAAGCTCCTTTACATGGCATACAAGGCCCTTCATTTTGTGGACTTTATCTCCCTTTCCAGTCCAATTGCCAGACTATGTCCCCTTCTAAAATTTATGTTACAGCCCTGGCTGGTGTTGCTCAGTGGATTGAATACTGGCCTGCAAACCAAAAGGTTGCCTGTTTGAACCCTGGTCAGGGCACATGCCTGGGTGCGCAAAAGGAGGTGTTTCTCTGGCACACTGATGTTTCTTTCCCTCTCTTTCACCCTCCCTTCCTCTCTTTCTAAAAATAAATAAAATATTTTTTAAAAAGTTGTTACAGAAATGATTGACTTGTAGTTTTCCTGAACACACCACCCTGTATCACACTATTGCATAAACTGTTCCCTCAGAATAGATCATTCTTCTACCTGGTAAATTTCAAAACCCTGTTTTTGATCAGGGGTTGTTGTGTTAAATGGGTTGGTAAAGCTTCTCTGATAAGGTAACATTTGAGCCAAGATCTGAAGAAAGTGAGGAAGTGAGCCAAGCATATATCTGGCAGAAGGAAGAGCATTCCGAGCAGAGGAGATAAATGCAAAGCCCTGAGGTGAGAGCATGCTTGGCATAATCAAGCAGCAGCAAGCAGCCCTGTGTTGTTGGAACAGAATGAATGAGGGGGGAGAGTGCTGTGAGGTGAGTGTTGCAGAAGCTGATCATGTAGGGCTTAGTAGGCCCACAATAAAGATTTTGAGATGGGAGGCCACTGGAAGAATTAGAAGAGTAACATGACTTGGCTTAAGTTTTCAGTGCCCTACCCCCTCTGGCTTGGGGGTAGGGCAGGGGTGGGGAGAACTATAGGGAGAAAGGTAGTAGCAAGAAATTCAGTTAGCAGTTAGACCAAGGATTAAAACAGTGAAGGTGGTGAAAAATAATTGGAATCTGCATGCATTTTAAAGGCACAGCCAGAGGAATTTGCTGCTAGATTGGATGTGGACCATGCAGGAGGTGTGAAGGAGAAGTCCAGTCTGTTTGACCTGAGCAACTGGAATGGTGGAGATATCAGTTACTGATTAAGGGGGATATTGGTGGGGGTTCGGCGGGGGGATAGTTTTGATTGGGAGACTCAGAAATTTGGTTTGGGGTGGGTTAAGTTCAAGATTCTCTCCTAACAGATGCTAAGTGGCAGTGTCACCCAGGCAACAGGGTCTGGAGTTCAGGAGAAAGATTGGGGCTGAAGATGTATTTTGGAATCATCAGGTCAGAGATGACCATTTAAGGCCATGAGGCTGGATAGGTTTATTTGTTCAAAATGCCTATCTCAGTTTTGGTCTATAGTTTCTTAAGGAATAGTTCCTCTAAGTCGTTCAATTGAATGACCAAAAAATAAGCAGATTTGTGGGGAGCTGAGATCTGCATCCTGCTTCCAGTGTTCACATAGTTTGCCTTGTGGGGGTAAGAGCTCCTGCCAACCACGAAGAACCAAAATAGGCCGCTAACACATAGCTAGAAGAGTAGAAATAGGAATTCCCTTTTCATCCTGGGGGCTAAAGAGAGGTTCTGAATATTCTGAGTTCCCAATTTCAAAATAATTTACATTTAATTTTGAAAGGAGGGCTTGGGGATTCACTTGTAAATTAAAACCTTCTGGAATACTAAGAGAAATGAGACCACAGATTGAAATGAATTCCTAGGTTATGCTTTGTGTGAAGTCAGGTTATACTCTCTGTGTATCATTAGAAAAACAATAGGCTTAACTGCTTGCCTGGCATTTTTCCTCTGTCCCAAGATTTCCTTAGCTTTGGAAGATACCCAGAACCATTTATGGACAAGGAAGAGGTTAGTCAGCCTAAAATGTCAGTAAAACTCAATCTCTCATGATTGAGAATGCATATATAAACATGTATTTATAAACAGTGGGACTCTGGCCCACTCTGTTAGTAAAAACATGATTTTAGCATGTGATTAATGGCAGCTGCCCTTCACTGTCTGTGTTGTTCTTTGTGTATTCTTGCTGAAGTAGGGATCTCTGCATTTAACTTTGTTTAGTGGGGAGTTGTTACAGTCTGCACTGTTTGTTTTGTTTCAGACCTATTTCAAATGCTTGCATGTAGCGAGAGAATGAAGAACTTTTGTTCCTTGGTAGCAATGTGAGAAGTCCTTGCTCCCTTGAGACAACATGGGACAGCTTTCAGCCCTCCCAAGGGACTGAACTTCCATCTGTATTCTTGGGAGAGAAAGAGTTCCACCCTCCAAGTGTTGGTCCTTTTGCGGGGGGGGGATTCCTCTTGAAATTTTCCTGTTTTCCATTTCAGTTCCTCATTCCCTGACACTGCTTCTCATTGACCTATATAGCTAGGTGCCTCCCCCGCACCTCATCTCACCTCCCCACTGTCATTCCTGTCCAGTGTGGTGTTTATAGTTTCATGAAGGCGCCAACTATTAATATATTTCCCCTTAGTCACTGCTGGGCCACGCTTTGTGGATTGACTTGCTTTAATCTTTCCTAATTAAGACAGTTCTAATCCTTTCATTGTTACTTGTTTTTCTGTAGAATACCTCACTGAGTTCCATAAGCCTGATTACCAAATACAGGTGTCTTCTCAGTCCCACTGTGATTGTCTCCTTGATTCCCTGCCCCCACCCCGAGTTTAAGTCATAGTTGATTCAATGTTAACTTTATTGTCAAATGAGATAATAACCACACATCTAGCCTGGTTTTTAGTTCTCATTTTTCTTTCAACTTGCTAACTTATACATATTTCATATTTTTTACCCTGGGCAAGTAGTTTTCCAAATAGAATCTTATTTTATTTCTCTCTCCTAAAATCCCTCACCTTTTTTAATCTATTCAAATGATAAATAGTCACAAAGTTTGGTGGGGAGAGGGTATAAAGTTAAATTGCAAACCTGCCTCCTTAGGCTTTAATCTTCTTACTGTTTGTGAGCTCAAAAGAACCCAAGGTGAATCGGGTTTGGTTGCCACTGAGACTTCGAGGAAAAATGTAAATGTTAAGGAAGCACCTATGAAATGATTCATAATACAGAAATCCCCATTATGAAAAATCATGCTGAACCATTGCCTCAGGCTTAGCTAACTAAAAGTTCTATTTTTTAGGTGTGACATCAGCTCTCATTTTCCATATAGGTAGTCATTTTTGGTATGTTAAGCAAGTAATGTTTCCCCTTAGTCCAGTTGGCTTTTTCTTACTGTTCTTTTTTTTTTTTTTTTTTTTTTTAAGATTTTGTTTATTTTTATAGGGAGGAGAGGGAAGGAGGGAGGAAGGGAGAAAGAGAGGGAGAGAAACATAGCCTGGTTACCTCTTACACTCCCCCAACTTAGGGACCTGGCCCCACACCCCGGCTTGTTCCCTGACCAGGAATCAAACCAGCAACCTTCCAGTTTGTAAGCCAACACTCAGTCCACTGAGCCACGCCACCCAGGGCAAGTGGTTTCCTTTTCATTAACTGTCTTCTCTTCTTAAAAGTTTAAACTGGATTTTCTAGAATTTTGCATATCTTATTGAAGCTCCACAGTGTCCTATGGTCAGGTGCTCCAAGTGAAAATTGTACACTTAGAAATCCTGGGTCTGTGGACACTGTAGATTAACAATAAGCTTTCACAATGATGTATTTCTTCAACAAGCAGTTTGTCATTTTCTCCCCAAGAATTCTGTACTAAAAATTGAGGGATTATGCTTCATATAGAAGCAAGACGAAGGGAATACCAGTGATGGTTCTTACAGTAGAGGCAAGAGCGTTGAAAATGCTGGTGCTGCCCTGGCCCGGTTGTTCAGTTGGTTGCAGCATCATCACGTACTCCACAAGGTTGCAGGTTTGGTTCCCAGTCAGAGCACATACGTAGGTTACACAGATTTAATCCCTGGTGAGGGCATATTCAGGAGGCAACTGATCAGTGTTTCTCACATCAGTGTTTCACTCTCTCCCCCTTCCTCTTTCTAAAATCAATAAACATATCCTCCGATGAGGATTTAAAACACATGCTGATGCCTTTTGTTCATCTTCACCTGAAGTCTGAATTCTGCAGAGAATAGTATTGCCTCCATTTTTAAATGAGAAAACAAATAAGTTACTTAGGAATAATGTTAAGCAATAGGAGAAGCATCATATAAAAACAGTTTCAAGAGAGACAAATCACGTCAATTAACATTTTTAGGCTATATCTAGTTTTGGGGTTTTTTTAAAAGATTTTATTTATTTTTAGAGGAAAAGGAAGGGAGAAAGAGGGAGAGAAACATCTTATCAGTTGCCTCTTGCACACCCCAGCTGGGGACCTGACCCAGAATCAAACTAGTGACCTTTCAGTTTTGCAGGCCAATGCTCAACCCACTGAGCCATATGAGCCAGGGTGGCCCTATCCAGTTTTAATCAATCTCCTTATATGTTCTAGTATCAGTTGACTAGTATCTATGAGATTCTAGTTTGCAGTGATGGATCTGTCTGTCCTCTAATAACTCGAGATGGGAAGATATTTTAAATAGTGCGCATGAAATAATTGGATGAGAACAGAAGATAGTCAGTGATTAAATGGAAACTTGGACCAAGGTAGACAATGCAAGTGATTGTTAATGTAGCAGGTTGTAGGGGAGAGACTTTTAGCACTATTAGCTCAGGCCAGTCTCTTTCTAATTTATAAGATGAAGGAAATGCATAGGGTTTTTGTGGAAATTTAATGAGATATGTATGCACACTAGTGCCAGGCACATTTTAAGTTCTCAACAGATTTTAGCCATTATTATTTCTAACAGAAATTCATGAGGAGTAGCAAAGGGAGACATTGTTACAGGCAGGGGAAATCAGGGAGGCCTTCCTGAACATGGTGAAGCTTGAACAGAATCAAAAGGGCCGATAGGGAAGAGATAAAGGATTCTAGGTCAGAAAAACAGCTTGAGCAAAAAGTGGTTTAAACAAATGAAATACAAGTGAGGAACACTGCGGAGACCTCTCTGACGAAATGGAAGGGGCATCTCTATGTTAGGAAACAATAGAAATGAAGTCGAGTCAGTATAGCAGGGCCTGATTATTAAGGGGAGTTTAGACTTGATGTGTTAACAGCATAGCTGGCGGAGAGGGAGTAGTCTGTAATGGTACCCAAAGTAGGCTGAAACCTAGGAAGTATTAGTGAGCTGGTCTCACAGCATTAGTGAACCAGACATAGGTGGCGAGTGCCTATTCTAGAATAGGGACAGGAAGACTATAGAAAGGATGGGTTCTTTTCTGAAGAAACACTGGCTGGACATGGTGGCTTGATTAAATATAGAGGAGGATGCATGAGAGGTGAGGGCCATTTTGAACTGGCTTTCTTACAAGAGGTCCACTGTGTTGGATGCTGGCCTCAGGGCTGAGGACCCGGGAGCCTTGTTGGTTTTAGGATCACTTATGGGATGGGGAGGGGGCAGTACATTTTGTTGTTGTTAAGTGTTTGTTGTTTAGCAAACTAGACGTAGCTTCCAAGGAACCTTTAAACATGTTTTCCGTGGTATTCAAGGGATAAGAAATGACCCTGTTGGTGGGAGCCTGAGAATGCCAGGAAAGCCACATCTGTCTCACATCACGGGCGGCCTCATGTGAAAGAGGAGGCTCTCCATTCCTCCCATCCCAGGTTTACTTAGGCTGTGTAACCTTGGATGAATTCTCCAATTCCTCTGTGCTTCAGTTTCCTTCTCTCTAAAATGGGGTCTTAATAGTACCTAAATCTTAGTAATTATGTGATTTAAGTACATGAATACACATAAACCACCTAGAACGATGACTGGAATATAATAAGCACTAAGTGTTAACTATTAATATTATTGCTGCTCCCTCTTTTTAAATGAAAAGTTTGGGGGGGGAAAGTTCAGAATATGTCTTTTGACCAGGACAAGTGAAGGATTGGCTTAGTTTTATAAATGCATATCTGCTCATCCTTATGTTATAGAAAAAAATCTGGCATCAGACTGTTGCAAAGAGATGAGTGGCTAGGTTGTTCTCAGAATTCCTGGTTTTATGCTGAGAGTGCCTCAGTCTTTGCTGTATTCTTGTCTTGCCTGTGCAGGTGATTTTTTATGATAGTGACTGGAACCCTACTGTGGACCAGCAGGCCATGGACAGAGCCCACCGCCTGGGGCAGACAAAGCAGGTTACTGTGTACCGGCTCATCTGTAAAGGCACCATTGAAGAACGCATCCTGCAGAGAGCCAAGGAGAAGAGTGAGGTAAGCACAAAGCGAAGGAAGTACTACATTGCCGAATAAAATAGAAACTCCAATCACATTGACTAGACTGGGATTCTTGCCTTTTGTTGGTCTGAAGGAGCTAAATTTCTTCTAGATAGAAAATAACATCAGGGGAATAAAAAGAGGAGGAAAAAGAAACAAAAGATGAGGTCTTATATAATAGTAATCTCTACTGTCCTGGCTGTTTGTTCCTCGCTCCTTTTCTACCAGAACGGTGTTTACATCTTAGGTTTGGCAGTGGTTCCTGTGGAGAGAACACCAGTCACGGCCCTTGTCTTTGACATACTTTAGCATTCAGGGAAGAAGGAATAATATTTGAACTATCACCCTAGTTCTCTCAGCTTCTGAATTGTATGCCAAATTTGCTAATTTCTAAAGAAATTATTATTTGGGTTTTTTTTCCCATCTTGATTTAGTACTATTGGAACTTCTAGGTACCAGTTAGTTGCCCAAGCAAAGAAGTTCTTTCTGTCCTTTCTGGTAGAAATGGTGGATGAGCCAGTTGAATGAATAAAAAAGAAACAGGGAATCCAGGGGCCTCACAGAAAGAGTGAGACAGATGTTTCTTTCTTTTGGTGATTTACCAAGATGGGATGGATACCTGGTTGTAACATTTTGATCTACTTTTATGTAGATTCAGCGGATGGTAATTTCTGGTGGGAACTTCAAACCAGATACCTTGAAACCCAAAGAAGTGGTTAGTCTTCTTTTGGATGATGAAGAATTGGAGAAGAAATGTACGTACCCTAAACCTCTTAATAATGCTCTCTCCTCCCTACAAAAGATGTTTTTTGGCCCCACACATCTAAAAAAGGAAGAGCCCCTTGGCTGTGTGCCAAGGGTAGGCACAGCCAAAGACTGTATTTTGGGAGAAACATTTTTATGTTTATTTATATTAAAACCAAAATAAAGACATGTTATGGAGTAGAAGGTAAAATTCACATATATTTTAAAGTAATAAGACTTCAAATAAATTTGCACCAGGAAGGCTATATCCCTAGACTCCACAGCGGTAATAAATTTGTTTTGTTCTACCCAGAGAAATCTTTTTATGAAGAAGATGGAAAAGCACACCGCTGTATCATACAAACCATTCCCCCATTTATTTCTGGCTTTTGGGAACAATAGGTTTTAGACACACCTTGTGAGCCTCTGAGGACTTCCACCGCATCACATCAGAAAAGAGGATGAAGCTCTTTTCTTATGTGCTCACGTTTGCCACCACTTCCTAAAAACATTTTGGGATTCAGAACCACACTCAACCTGTGCAATGCAGAGATATTGAAAGGCTAAAAAAAGGAAAAAGAATAAAGGCAAGGAAAGGCCTATAATAAGTAAACTGAATCATAGTTTGAACCAAAAACAAGCTATTAATCCAGGAACTCGGTTCCATCTCCAAGTTAGAAAACTTCAGGTTATTTGCCTTTGACAGATAGAAGTGGTACTTGGGAATATAAATTTCAAAGGATATGGCCACTTTAATTTCAAAGAATGAGGATTGTGATTGCGCCAGGTACTTCATCAGATCTTTTTTTTTTATTTTCCTGATAGTAAGATTGCGGCAAGAAGAGAAACGGCAGCAGGAGGAAACCAACAGGGTCAAAGAACGCAAGCGAAAGCGGGAAAAATATGCAGAGAAGGTATCTCAAACTTGGGGTAGCTGACAAGGACTGATGGGGGTGCTGGGTGGTATTTACAGAAAAGCTTTCGGAGTACATGTCTTGTCGTCTCGGTTACTGGTCAGTTACCCAGCTCAGCAGTGTGTGGTACGTAGCAGTTCTGTGCTTACTGACATTTGATGAGAAATGCAGCCTTGGTAGACCTGTATTCCCAACACAAACCCACCCTGTCTATAGCTGCATGTAATTATGGAAACCATTTGTCGGGATGTTACAAAAGCATAAGGCTAATGTGGGTACGATGGGTGTCACATTATTAGAGTCCATGGAATCTTAGAAAGCACTTCAGAGGTCATTAGATCCAATCCTTCTACCATGATTCTGCTACGGTGTCAGTCAGTGTCCTGTACTGTTGGAAAAATAAATCTCTGGCCAGTCTAGTTCTGTACATCTTTTTTCTCCAATTATGCCAAGGATTTGCGCAGTTTTTGTGTCCCTTCTGACATTTCTGCTTGAGCCCAACTAGCTAGCTGCAGAGTAGAATGTAGTTCCCCTACATTTCTCCCTATCTTGCTGTTTCTACTGAAGCATTTTATTAGTAATCCTTATCCCTGGTCCTCATTGACATGTGAATCAGAAGTGAGGCCCTCCGGACTTGTTCTTATTTCAGGAGTTAGCCCATTAGTTCTGACTAATTAGTTTCCCAGACGTCTTATATGTCCAAGGATTGTTGGTTTGGGACCACTTTACTAGGTTCTAGAAAGATACTTTTTGTAATGGGTTTGGCTTACCTTTGGATTGCACTGCCTTTCTCATCTTCCTCTGCCTGGTTTGGACCCCTCTTGAACAAGTTAGTCACCTGAGCTTCAGGCATCTCTGGCTCTGAGCCCTCGAGTCTGACACGCGTGCCTCATTTCCTTGGACTGTTTGGTTTATCTGAAGCATATTGCTTGTCTAGCTACATGTTAAAGTTTGTTGTTTTAAGTGAAGGTCGGCTTTTTCCCCTTACCGCACTTGTATTGGACCTCGTATCCAGCTATATGGCCTTGATGGGCAGCAGCTTAGAAGCCTGTATGTATTACATGATCATCTTCCAGTAGATAACTGGCTCTTTCTATTTTAAAATCCGTACCCTCGATTGTACCTTCTGCTAAGCAGAACTATTAACTAGCCCGAAGAATGCGCCTCGTACACACTCTAGTTATAAACCTGAGAAGTCCCAGGAACGAAGGATCATGTTCCTTCTAGCCTGGGCTGCCATGTCCACCCAGTTCCTCAGATGCTCTTTTATGACTCCATTCTCACATCTCTAACCCATTACTTACACTATTTAGAATTAAAATAGCTTTAACACTCAGAAACAATATCAAAGGAGAAAAGATGGTTTTCTCATACAGGACATTGTAAAGTTTACTGGGTTTGCATCAAATGCCATCCCTACTCTGAGCTAGAAGTTTCAGATAAATACCAAGTGATGATATAAGCTACACAAAGGTATACCATATTAATCCTAATAGAGGTGTAGAAACAAAGGCAGTTAGGTAGAGTAGGTAGATATGATCTCCAGAATTTTCCAAGTACATTGTGTGACTGATTCCAGGTTGCTAACCTGTGACAAAGCCTTACTGAACTTGATTGTAGAACTAAGTATAGCTCAGTCACTCAACCCTTAAGCCTTTACATGTAAATGGAGGAAATAATGACAGAAACCTATTATTCCTTGGGTAGGATAAGAACCTTCATTCTCCTTATGCATATTTAAAAAGAAGGCAGAGTGAAAACAGATGTACAGAAAATACACTAAAGACTTTAGCCCTTCCTCTTGTAAGACTGCATCAGTTCAACCCCTAAGTGCTATTGTTTGGACATGCCAGGAGCTGGCTGTACGCTTTGACCCATGAGGATTAGGCTTGGTGCAGCTTTGACTCAGTGTAACTGGCCTACCTTTCAATCTGTATTATTGTGGTAGAATATACATAAACTCTTATTGAGCCATTCCTTTCCTCCTCCCTTCCGAGTTTTCTTTTTCCTTAAAAATACACCAATTGCAAAAAAAAGAAACCCAGAAGTTTAACAGAGTCAAATTTCTGTCATTACTTTTGTCTCTGGACTCCACTTTTTTCGTGCCTATCTTCATGTTTTGTCTGTATTGTTTTGTGTGTTCCCAGAAGAAAAAGGAAGATGAGTTGGATGGGAAGAGAAGAAAGGAGGGTGTGAATTTGGTGATCCCATTTGTTCCCTCGGCTGACAACTCCAACCTCTCTGCTGATGGGGATGACTCCTTCATTAGTGTGGACTCAGCCATGCCCAGCCCTTTCAGTGAGGTGAGGCTCCTTTTAGATGCCTTCATCGCAGCAGAGGGTCTGTTCTGACCTTGTAGGCTTTGCTTCTCCTGGAGTCCGCCTGCCTTTTAGAAGGGGGTTGCACGTGGTAAACCTTAATCCATAAGGTAAAAAGCAAATGAGGACAGGCTGGCTTCTCTGGAGTCAAAGCAGGGTATCTAACCCTCAAGAGTGAAGCCGGGCAGGAGAGGGAAATAGTGGCAGAACCTCAGAAGCACACCCTCACGTAGGCAAAGGGCCATGGGCTGTGGGCACAAGGACTAGCAGTGGTCTCAATCCTTCCTCCTCTAGATCTCCATCAGCAGTGAGTTGCACACTGGCTCCATTCCCCCCGATGAGAGCAGTAGTGACATGCTCGTCATCGTGGATGACCCGGCCTCTTCAGCTCCTCAGTCTCGAGCCACCAACTCTCCTGCTTCCATAACAGGGTCTGTCTCGGACACAGTGAACGGTAAGTGATGCCGCTGTTCTGTACGACTTGGGCCTGGTCCACTTCCCCAAGAAAATCATCGGTTTAGATGTGAGATAAGGTCCTGATTCCTTCTAGGGTAATGACATTTTCTTTAAAGAAGAATGGAGAGGAACAAAAAGAATTTGTAGTCTCTCTCTTTCATTAGTCCTGTCAAGTGAAAAGGAGAAAGAGGAGGTTTAGGGAAAGCAAAAGGACAAGTTTCAAAGAAGATTTCAAACTTCTTTGTTTTCTTTCATACTTCATCCTTATTTTCGCTAGTTTAGTTAGCTTTTCTGGGTCTTTCCTCACTTTGTTCTGTGGGGCCCAGTGTTGCTACTCTTTGAGGAACTCTAGGTCTAGAACTTGAAAGTCCGAGTTGACTCTGCAGCGGGACGCGTTGTAGTGTGCAGTGGGCATCAGGTAGCCACTCCCTGGGGTTCATTTAGTGATGATCTCATTTAGAGAAGAGATTCAGGAGTAATGGAACCACTCATGAGGAGTTAGCCTGTTTTAGCTCTTTAGAAGTCGTACTAACTCTTTGTGACTTATTGGCCCAGCCATTAATTAAATCAGGATGCAGACTTCCCTTTAAGGTCTTGAAACAAACACCCTGAGAGCCAGCTTTATCTATCAAGGGAAGATTCTACTAACCTATAAAGAAATGGACTTTTTTTTTCCTTTTGGCCCATTTGTTTCCATAGGAATTTCAATTCAGGAAATGCCAGCCGTAGGACGTGGTCACTCTGCCCGAAGCCGAGGCCGCCCCAAAGGTTCAGGAAGCACAGCCAAAGGAACAGGGAAAGGCCGGAGCAGGAAGTCCACCGCGGGCAGTGCTGCCGCAATGGCAGGAGCCAAAGCAGGAGCTGCGGCAGCCTCTGCAGCCGCCTATGCTGCATACGGGTACAACGTGTCTAAAGGTATGGGGGCCGAGGGGATGTGCAGGCTCATTCTGGTCAGGGACATTCTGGAGGGTCTATCGAACATTCTCCCAGGTAGAGCGCGTATGACACCCCCAGGCCAAGAAAGCTCTTCTCAGAGCCCATGTCAAGTTCTGTTTCTGTGTCGAACAGTCCTGAGCTCCGCTTGTCCTTTGAGGTGGAAGTATCTGTGAAAAGACAGGGCTGAATTTGTGGACTCTGCTACTTTTAAACAGTCAGAATTTTTCCTTCTTCGAGGACTGATGTTTTTTCTGAGACCCATATTTCAATAATCACATTTCAGTATTCCAGGCTAGCATAGTTAACATTTACCCAGCAATGTGATCCATCATCTTAGGTATTAAGCACTTGCTGTGTGCATAGGAGTCTAACATGTGGACCCTGCTCTTGAGTATACAATAGCAATAAGAAGGAGAAACTGTACATGGACTATGTTTAACAGCAGTCCAAGGCAATATACATGCACTGAGTAAAAAAAGAGAGAGAGGGGCCTAATTGTGGTGTAGATCAGAAGGAGGAACCATGGACCTGAAGACAAAGTGGCCAGGCTGTAAGTCAGAAAGGAGGAGGTGTGGACTGGCAACAGAGAGTTGGCAATGTCCAAGGCACATTGGGGGCCACTAAGCAGGTCAGTCAGACTGTGTTGAAGAGAAGCAGTGGGAGTCAAAGTTAGCAAGATACACCGCAACCTGATGGGCAAGAGCTTCTCAGGGGTATGACCGGAGCCTCTGGGAGGCTTGAGAAGGGAAGTGGCTGTTGTGACCATGACAAGTAGAGGACAATTGTAGCGACGGAATGTAGGACGTCTGAGGTGGCGGAAGGGAGCTCCCATTTATCGACCTCTGTACCCATTTAAAACGTGGGCTTAGTAGTTCATAAGGCTTTTGTAGCAAGTAAGGGAGTTATCGAATAGAGAATGCTCAGTAAGTGTTAGTTATCTCCCCTTCCTCCTGCTGCAGGAGCGTCAGGTTTCATTTAGTTGTTCATTCAACAATTGTGGAGATAGTACCCTAAGCCAGTGTTTCTTAACCCTCATCACATCTTTGGAAAACAACAGTCTTGCCAGTAGTCAAAGCTGCTGTGGCAGGATCTCACCCACGAATGGGCAAAGCACCACACTCACCAGGCCTTCTGCTGGAGACCCAACCCCAGAAGGGGACAAGAGGGGCAAAGGAGGCAACAAGGGGTAGAGCTTCACAAGAAAAATCAACAATGCTTGATAACTGGAAATAGAAGTCAAGGGAAGAAACTGCTTCAGGGATTACCTGCAGTTTTCACTGTGAACAAAGAGACACATGTTGGCTGAGCAAGCACTTAAAAGAGTTCTTTTTAGGAAAGTAAAACCAGAACACAAGAAACAATTGAGGTACCATATTAGACAGCGTATTATCAGAAGTAAGTGGATTTGCCTCATCAAGGGGAAAAAAAAAGAGTTGACTGTTGCCCAGGAAGCCATTGCTGAAGATGAGAGACTGGAACTGGGTCCTTGAAGCGGCAGGGCTTGGAGAACAGCGCAAGGAAAACTGCCCGAGTAGAAGCACAGGATAGAGTGGGCAGTGGAGAACAGCCTCTGAAATTAATAAGCAGCTCATCACAAGTGGTGTCCCCAGTTGAAAGAAGGACTGTGAGAAAGTACATTAGTGCCTAGTAAGCTACAGCTCAACCCTCACCCTTGGCTTCTCCACATTGGGTAAAGTGTGCCCTGTCCTTGAGCACCAAGGTGATGTCTTACTCCCTGTTGATGAGGTAATGTAGAGAGGGCTGAGTAGGTGTTGTATGTCTCTTAAAAATAGACCTCTTACCGAAAAGCAAAAAAAAAGTTGACAAGAAGAGCAAGCAAATGTGCTAAGAAGCAGGGAGGGTTCCCCACAACCTCTCCTCCAGCCCAGACTTCAGTAACCAAGCTCAGGCCTGAGGCAGCTCAGGCAGTACTGACGCTTATACTCTTGTTTTTTGCTCCATCCCCACAGGAATCTCTGCCAGCAGTCCTCTGCAGACATCTATGGTTCGGCCTGCTGGCCTTGCTGACTTTGGACCTTCAAGCGCCTCTTCTCCCTTGAGTTCCCCTTTGAGCAAAGGAAATAATGTTCCTGGGACTCCCAAGAGCCTCCACTTGACCAGCAGCCTAGCCCCAGACTCCCTGGTCCGGAAACAGGGCAAAGGCACCAACCCCTCTGGAGGACGGTAACTACCTGGGCCCTCCAGCTTCCTTCAGCCAAACCACGAGCTAGAGCTCTGGCCTGCAAATGGTCTTTGGATGGCTTGCCCAGTGCAGCATCTTACAGGTCAGAGGGCAGAGATGACCAGTTGCAGCAAGTGAAGGACAGGCAGGTGGTTAGTGTGAGCACTTTTATCACCTGTGTCTCAAGAAGAGTGCTCTGGGGTTACCTAGCGGAAGAAGGCCCAAGGACAGGGATCAGCCCCGCAGCATCTCAGATGAACTTTATAGCCACGTCTTAAACCTCATACTGGGGAAGGGCCTGACACAGACCCCTGTAGATGCTCAGGCACACTTTCTCCATCCCCATTCCGCTCTTCAGCTCTGGTCATGTCCCTTGCTAAGGCTCCGCAAGTGCTGTGAGGAGCCTTCCACAGTGGAAATTTCTTTTAGGGCTGGGATTCCTGTAGGGCTAGGAAGGGAGGAAATCATGTATGTGGCATCCCCAGTCTTTGGGCAGCTCCCCACGTCTCCAAACCCCATTTGTCAGAGTGTCACTGCGAAAGAGAGCAGTGAGTGCAAAAGAAGGTAGTGGCTTGTGAGAGTGACTGAGGCTAGAGGAAGCATGCCTGGAGGCCGTTGTTTTCCTAGCATTTCCTCCCCTGTCCTGCATGGTTCACACCAGAGAACCTTCAGGTTCCACCAGCAACAGTAGCAGCAGCTCCCACTTAGGGACTCCCAGAAGCCAGTAAAGAGACCAGGAGCCACGTCAATCAGCAGGACATCTTCACTGCCCCTCTCACGGACTCCCCTTGCCCTTCCTGAATGCACAGTCTCCCCACCCTTGCCCTTCAGCCCCCTGCTTGGCTGTATGCACTGTCTGTATTGCACTGAGAAAGGAAGGGACGGCAGGAGTGAGGAGAGGATGGAGAGAGGGCAAGCTCAGCACCCGCCCTCCCAGCCCCAGCGCCACCTGAGCCTGCTTCCCTCCAAGAGAGGCACAGGGGTGGTGTTTGCGTGGGAGGTGTGTCTGCCTGCCCCCAGCCTGATGTTCCTGGTGGAGCAGGTGCTTCCAGGCGAGCCAGCCTCTAATTTGCACACCTGAAAATCGCGGAATTGAGTTAGATAGATTGATTTTTAAAACTTTTTTTTTTGGAGTAGGGGTGGTAGGGGAATCATTTAATTTAAATCATTAAGATTCCTCTGCCCAAACCCAGACTCCTGTGTACAGAAGCTATTTAGAGGGAATCAGAAAAATGCCAAGCCTTTTTTCTCTTTGAATGTGCTGTCTATTTTTATAACTGAACTTGTACATATGTATAAAGAGAGACACATCTTTCTTTTACTAACTGGAGAAAAAAAAATCTTAAATAAAATGGAGTGAGATAATTTTATGTAAATCGGGGTGTCTGTGGTCTTTGCAGCTGACTCTCTTTGGAGGCATTTGGGCCCTTGATAGGGATGGGTGGCGGGATAAAGGGGAGGCAGCCCCAGCATTTCTGTGGTCAGGGAGGACAGGGGGTCAGTGGGGTGAGGATGTTCCTGTGGTTTTTTCCTCAGTGGCATCCTTAATGGGGTTTAGGAATTTGCTTGGCATGCCGAAGCCAAGGCCCTTGGGATGTGGGCTCATTATGACTCGGGACCTAGACTCCAGAATTTAGGTATAAGCAGGTTGGCTATTCCACCACCAGGCAGTTGCCTGGTGGTAATATCGGCAGGTTCTTTCTCCCAACCACAGATGACAGGTTATCCTGGCAGCCTGTAATTCAGGGTGGGGCTAAAGTAGGTTTACAGCTTTTCGTATGGAAAGTAAGGTAATAGTTAATAAGTAATAATACAGAAATAACCTGTTTCACATATACACAACTATAAACCTACTTTTGCCCACCCTGTACATGAAATCTCCAACTAATGGAAACTTAATGGTTCCAATTTCTAAAACTGTGATAGCTGTACAAGTACATGTGTACAAACCCCGGAAACCAGCCCATTTGAAGTCCCAGTACACACTGTGTGGGCCATTTAAGCCAGTGGAAATACAGTAAGTCCTCTAAGGTTGATAGGTTCTCGGTAACTGAAACTTTAAGCAAAATGAGTGTAAGAAACCCAATTTTACCATAAGCTACTTGATATAAACAAAAGTTCCTACAGCAAAACATCTTCAAACTTCTAAATAAGGACCCAAAATATTTTTTATATTAAACATTGGAATAGATATGAGCTGTACATACATTTAATAAAGATTAATAAAAAACGAGATAAGGTACTGGCGGCTGGAGCCTGTTCCAGGAGCTCAGGACACAAGGGGGACCCAACCCTGGTCAGGACACCCTTCTATCAAAGGGACACTCACCCCAACACTCACTCAGACTGGGGCAACTTAGATCCTCCAATTCACCTAGCGTGCCCGTCTTTGGGATGTGGCAGGAAAACAGTGCCCAGAGAAAAGCCACACAGACAGGGAGAACGCGGAAAACCACACAGAGAGAGTGGCCCCAGCAGGGGGGCTTTTTTCCCCCTCCTCAACCTTAGAACAAAATGACGTTGTTGGAGGACCTGCTGTACTGACATACTGTGAGGGGAACTCACTATTCTCAAAGGCAGCTGTACTTCTAAGAATCATGAACGAAAACAGTGAAATACAATAGGTTACTAGGGATTCCAAAGACATCCAGGCTTTGAAAACAGCTCTCTGATCAGGTGGAAAAAAGAGTGAGCTCCCAACCCGGACTGGCAGTTAGTGTTTCTCTGAGCTCAAACACTGATAGTGCTCTTGCATCACCTTTGAGCAGGGCTCACGCTGTTCCCAAGCTGGCTGGCAGTGTGGCCTCCCGAGCCTCGGCTCACCCTGCACACCCTTGATCAGGATGGGCTGGCTCTTGGGCAGCTGCGCTCACCCAGTCACAAGGTTCGGCCGTTTTATTTTGTTGATCTCAAGTAGCACTGTCAGATACACTGGGTCTTGTTTTTCTTGCTGGTAAACTTCGCTAAGGCCTCACACAAAACAAACCAGTGGCAGTCTCCCAATAAATCCTGCCCTTATGTCGTCACCACTGTGGCTTTTAGTCAACAAGCCCACTAGTACGGGTTCTCTCCGCTTATTACTCAACAAGACCCCCAGTGACATTACCGTTAGAGCCTTGCCAAGCAAGGTCAAATCTGCCTCGGGGGACCAGACGGCTCTGAGATCCTTGCACAGCTTTGCCCAGAGGCAGGGGTTTTTTCCTGAAAGCATGTACATTTTGGATCAGAGCCTTTCATTCTTCTCTGTCCCCAAACATACTACGATACCCCACTTTCTCCCGTTTTCAACCCAGTCCCTAAAGAAACAGCTAACAGCCTGAAGGTGCTTCCTCACCTGTATCCTCCCTTACCTGAGGGTAGAGGGATAGCACTTGAATCTTAAAAGGGAAGGCTTTAAACCCATTAACAAGTCGAGTCCAGTCCCAAAGTTATGACTCATGCCCTCTCTATCCACTTTCTGAAGACTTGTACATCGCCTGCCTGAGACTAGCTCTCACTTTACGAATCCAGGGAGCCAGGCCCTTAATGTACAAAAAAACTGGGGACGGCTCCCACCTAGCTAAAAGAAGCATTCCCTCAGGAAGCTTAGGAGCTCAGTCCTAGAGCTCAGGTGTGGGCTGCGTCAGTGAGGGCCGACCCTTCAGCCAGCGTCACCTTGCCATGTGAGCCAGCTCCCGAAGTCCTAGGTCAGTGGATTTTAAGATTGTGGCTCTGTATGAGCAGCCTAGAGCTTTCTTGAAGGACCCAGGACTCCGGAGACGCACTCCTGGACTTGCTTGGGTCTGCCTGGTCCTGAGGTTGGGCTGGGCAAGGAGGCTGGTAGTCCGGACAGAGCATTGAGCTGAGTTCTGTGCAGCCTCAACCGGGTGTCTGCTGCGTGTTCCATCCAGAAGGCCTCACTGCTGACTTCCAGATACAGTCCACACACCCTCCCCTATGTCCCTCACAGAAGATCACCTACCATGAGAAACATTTCCTTGGCTCCTTTAGATAACACACTGAGGTGCTTGGGTTTTAGCTGGTCTCGCGTTTCAGACACCCTCAGGTGCGCCTCAAGAGCTGTTGGGAGTGATGAGCTGAAGGGCGTGAGCCTCCCAAATGGAACAGAGCAGCTCTGCCGTCTTTTACTGCCAGATTACGATTTTGTGTGGAGTTAAACTAAGAAAAAAGAATTGAAACCTCTAATCATCCCTTAGGGTAATGCTTTCCCAATTTTAATATGCACATGAATCACCCTGGAATCTTCTTAAACTGCAGATTCAGTTTCAGAGGATCTTGGGTGAGACTGAATTTCGAACACATCCCAGGTGATGGCCTTGCTGCCAGTCCTCGGACCACACCTGGAATAACAAGGCCTCAGGGCGCCCTCCAGACCTGCCAGTCAGCATAAACCCTGACCTCAGTCTGCGCCCCCACCCCCGCCACGCAGCCCTGTGCAGGAACACAGCTGTATTTTTTTTTTTGTTACTCATCTGAATCCACCTGATGACAGAAAAGGACATCAGTATCTCCTGAAAAATTTGGTCCTATATGCCTTTTCTCAGGATTCCTTTTTTTTTTTTTAATTTAAAACTGTCAATTCATGGAACATTTGGAATATTCTCTCTGGCATATATCATCAGTTTGGCTCAAATAAACACATAAAAGTAAAAAACCTCAATTCATGATTTCCTCCATTGCCTTTCTCCCCTGGGTAGCACCTCTGTTAGACATTAGGTGTGAGAAAAGGTCTCTGGCCTGCTGCTGTCCCCCTGTCCTGTGTGGCCTCCACCAAAATGTAGCCTCTAATGGCTGGTATTCACTGGAGGGCCTGTGATCCCTGGATTCACTACGTTCTGCTGCATGTGTCTTATGACCAGCAGACTCGCCAGGGTCAGTCTTTTCTCAGCAAATTCCTAAGACCCGGGAACATGGAGAAACTTGGCTGCTCTCCCACGCTTCTCTGAGATTGCTGCAGTGTGGTGAAGCCGTGCCATTTGGGAGGCAGCTGTGGTCAGCGCCAGCTGCCCAGTTCAGCCACCTTCATGATGCGCATTCAAGCCACTTAGATGTGGGAGGTGTAGGGTGGGCAAGGTCTGTCCTAGAGAAGAAGGTGTCCAAGTCTGTCTGCCTTGGAAACCGTGTGCCCAAGTACTTGCTCTGTGGTAGTAAATGGTGCTAAGAAAAGCATCTGTCTGGGGGAGAGGCACTCACACAGAGGCTCCTGAGGACTCTGGGCTGGCAGCGGCTTGGGCTATTTCATCTTTCATGGGAATGATCTACCCATTTGCCACCCAGGAAATGCCTGGGGCAAACAGTGCCAGGACTGCGCCATGGAGATGCTAATCCCAGGTGGCAGCCCCCCGGGCTGGGTGTGAAAGGAGATGGAAGGAAAGGTGTGGAGACGGAGGAGGTAAGACATGCCTGAGGCCCACTTCCTGGGTGTCAAGCGCCCCAAGGGAGCTGGATGCTTTTATCACCAGGCCCCTGGCCACTTCTTGTCCTCCCAAAATTGTGTTCTCCTCGTTCTCCTAGCTGTTGCCAAAAATGAACGTTTTACTTTTTTTTTAAAGGTTTTCTTGCTCATCAAAACCAGGTTACTAGGTAAAAGCAAAACTAGACACAGGAAGTGACAAAGCTCAAGATACTTCACAATTTTCACACAGTTGCTGGTCTGTAGTTCCTGGCACCTTGAATAAGAGAAACAAGGATCCCTGAGTGAGAGGCTCCGCAACTCTTAGCTCCCTACTTTTAAGAGAGGCAAGAGTTTCTTCCCAAAATGCAAGAAATGTGCTGTGAGCAGCCCTGCAGAGCCTGCACCCCTGCGCACCTGCCCTTGGGATTTTGTTGTCTTGGAACCCAAAGCTCAAGAAGAAATGCCTGGCCCCAAGGGCTATGCTGGCCTCTCTGGGTCTTACCTGGCCCGGGATTAGGCTGCAGCAGCCACCAAAGGGAAGAAGAAAGCCGGAGCACAGAGGGTTCAAAGGAGCCAATGGGGAGTTTCCTAAGCTCCCCCAGCCAGCTAATGGCCCCAAGAGCAGCTCTCCGGGAGTATCTCACACCCTCCACTGACCCCAGCACCCTAAATCAGGCCACTTGTAGCTATTCCTGCGACCACAAAAGAGGGAAGAGGCTCCTTCCCTTTTCCCAGGTAAGGGGTCCTGGAAGACCCTGGGCCGCTCCACACTTAGCGCCTGTGAACCTTGAGAGGGAATGCAATCTACCAACAAGAACTCGTGGTTAACTGGGCTGAGATCAATTGATCGATCAATCAATCTATCTATCTATTTTTATCCTCTCCTACAGACATGTTTATTGATTTTAGAGAGAGGGAAAGGGAAGGAGAGCGAGATGGAGAGAAACATCAATCGCTTGCCTCTCCTAAGTGCCCCAACAGGGGACCAAACACACAACCCAGGCATGTACCCTGACGCAGAATCAAACCCACGACATTTTCGTTTATGGGACAATGCTCCAACCAACTGAACCACACTGGCCAGAGCTGCGCTCAAATTTATAACCACTGTATACCAGCAATTGCTGACAAAAGCCTCTTAATGTGTATGTATCCGGCATTTCAGGGAAATGCTATAGGCTGAGCTTCCAGCCTGCTGCTGCCTGAGTCAACCCTACCAGGGAATTCCCAGTTTTGTCTTTCTACTGAGACTTGCCCGTCCAATCAGAGCTGCACAACTATATCCTTATTTGTTTCTATACCAACTAATCAGAACTGCTCCATTACCAATCGGAACTGCACAACTTGGAACAATCAGAACCGTGCAGATTTAGATGCCTCATTTATATAGAATTGGACCACTTGGTCTGAAGGGGAAATTCCACTATAAAAGGAAACCTCCGCTTTGTCTTAGTGGAGCACACTTTCAGTTTCCACCAGAGGCTGTGCTTCCTGGGTTTGCAAACTTCTGCAGAATGAAGTCTCTCAGTTGAATAAAATCTCTCCTCTTTCCCCGCCTCAGGTTGGTAATTTTTGTTGACACATCCTTGAAAATCTCCCTCAGTTTAAATCTCCTGACCCAAACTTCCAGGCACTCCAGAGGGTTCAGTCCCCCAGTACACATGCTGCTGTCTCCGCTGGTCCCACCTTCAGTCAGGGACCAAAAGTGGGTAGTAGGGCTCTCCTCTTTATCACTTTCTCTCTCTAGCTTTGAGCATACCCTGTGCAAGGCCTCCTGCGTGCCTTTGCCTGAAGGCAGGGAAATCTCTTCCTGCACGCTGCTAGGTTGGCAGCCAGGACAATGCAATTGCTGCCGGGCTGTCTTGAGCAGCCTCCTCCTATGGCCCCTCCCCCACTCGGGGGTCTGGCCAGGCTGTCTGGCCAGGGCTACCTGCATCAATAATAAAAATGTTATAAAATTGACTGTGGTGATAGTTGCATATCTCTGTGAGTATATAGTAAAAGCCACTGAATCGTACACTTTAAAAGGTAATTGTATCGTGTCCTGGCTGGTGTGGCTCAGTGGATTGAGTGCCAGCCTGTGAACCAGAGGGTTGCCGGTTCAATTCCCAGTCAGGGCACATGCCTGGGTTGTGGGCCAGGTCCCCAGTTAGGAGTGTGTGTGTAAGAGGCAACCATACATTGGAGTTTCTCTCCCTCTCCTTCTCCCTCCCTTTCCCTCTCTAAAAATAATAAAGTCTTTATTAAAAAAGTAATTATATGGTATGTGAATTGTATTTTAATAAAATTGTTAATAAAAAAGAAGATGCTGCCAAAAATGTAGGTGGAAAGTGTTAGGTTAAACAACATGAAATTGCTTTTAACCATATGTGACTTGTTTATCTTACAAATACGACAGTTTCATATGTTTCCGCCTCGTGATAATTAAACATAATATTTTGTGATTTTTGAGTTATCAGTTTTTCTGTTTTGTTATTCTATTTATTTATTTTTAATTGAATGATTTTCTAGAGAGAGAGGAAGGGAGACAGAAAGAGGGATGTTGATTTGTTGTTCCACTTATTTATGCGTTCATTGGCTGATTCTTGAATGTGCCCTGACTGAGCAACCTGGCCAGGGCTGTTTCGGTATTCTAAGAACTAACCTTTGTACTTAATTTTGTATTCTTTTTCTTAAAGATTGCTCTCCCAAATTGGATAAGGTCTAGGCCTCACACACCCAGATCCCAGGATGGGAATGTGAAGTGATAGACAACTTAACAATACATGTCAAGAATTTTAGAACTATACATGCCCTTTGACCCAACCATTCTACTTTTAGATATCTGTTTTCAGGGAATAATCAAGTAAAACAGAGTTTTTCAACTTTAATGAAGTCTCCTGAGTGGGGCTCTTATTAAAAGGCATGGCCCTGTTCAGAAGGTGCTGGGAGGTCCCTCAGAGTTCTGCATTTCCAATTCTTCCAGATGGCATGGAGGCTGCTGCCCACAGGCCCCAATCAAAATAGCCAGACTACAGAGGACATTTCCTGGCTGTGTACTCAGCATTTTCCCTTCCCACACTGTGCAAGAGCCATGGGGATAGGCCTGAGCCTCCCCAACACATCTTGTCGCAATGACCTGGTCAAGGATGGGCAGGCAACCTGGACCCAAGGTGCTCATGAACCTCGTTACCCTCCCACCTGTCTATTCTTTCATAAATTGTCCAGTCAGAGAAAAACAGAGGTCCTGAGTCCTCTCTCCATCCTCCCGGATGAACATGAAAACTCGTTGCTCCAGGTGCTGAGGAGAAGCCAACCTGCGGATCAGGCTGCCACACAGAGAAGGTAAAACAAGAACTGTAGGAAAATGGAGCAGGAGCCATGACTGAGCCTTACCCAAAGCTCCCTTCCTCTTAAATTTTGAGTTTCGCCAACAACTCCTATTTGGCTTAAGCCCATTTGAATTGAATTTTCTGTTACATGACACTAACAAAAGGTTCGTAGCAGCATAATCGAACCAAGCAAAAAATTGGAAACAACCCAAATGCCAATGCAAATGGAATAATATAGGATTGGTTAAACATACTTTTGTACATTGATATGATGAAATATTAGGCAGCCATTAATAAAACATTTTCATGAATATTTGGTGACACAAGAAAATTCTCACAATATAATCGAGTGAAAAAGTAGGACACAAAATAGGTAAGTGAGATCAATTCTGTTTTCATTTACATGCATATGTGTGTAGGTTTTTTAATAGAGTTTTAAAAAGGAGAATGAAAAAGAAGTAAACTTCCCTGTGTGGTGAAGTAAATAAATTTTTAATTCTTTATATCATTATGTATTCAATGATATAAAAAGACACAATTTTATTCATACTATGATCTAACTGTGTATGGCTTTTTTTTTTTTTTGCACATAACATTATATAGAATAAGAGAGTGCTGAAAAGAAGGTAAAATGTTTTCCTAACAGTAAGTATTCTTCTCCAACTTCTACTATATCATGTGTTATTTTATATATAATTATAATAAGCACTATTAATAAAGAAGTATATATTTTTTGCACTGACCAGGTGGCTGAGTTAGAGTGTTGTCCTGTACGTCAAAATGTTGCAGGTTTGATTCCCGGTCAGGGCACATACCTAGGTTGAAGTTTGACCCCTGGCAGGAGTAAGGACAGGAGGCAACTGATCAATGTTTCTCTCTCTCCCCCTCTTTCTCCGTCTCCCCCTTCCTCTCTCTCTCAAATCAATACACATATCCTCACATGAGGATTTTTTTTTTAAATCTTTTTTTAAAGGAGTGTAACACTGACCAGCATGGCTCAGTGGGTTGAGTGTTGTCCTGCAAAGGGAAAAGTTGTGGGTTCGATTCCCGGTTGGGGCACATGCCTGGGTTGTGGGCCCAGTACCCAGTTGAGGGAGAGTGAGAGGCAACCAACCGATGTTTCTCTGGCACATGGACGTTTCTCTCCCTCTCTTCCTCCTTTCTCCTCTCTCTCAAAATAAACAAACAATATCTTCTAAAAAATAAAAAAATATATGTTTTAAGGGGTATTCAGAAAAAACTCAAAACAAAGAAGAAAGTAAAATAGTCCCCATAATCAAAGCTTTCTTACAGTGTGTATCCCTTTTTCAATTCAGTTCACATGATAAAACGATAACATGGTAACACTCCCCTCACCTTAATATTTTCATGGGGACTTTAGAGGAGCTGTACTTCCGGCAGAGGCACAGGCTGGAATTTCAGGCCCCACGGGGAGGTATCTTTTTTCATGCCTCGGGTGAGCTTTGGAGCACTGATAGACCTCTGCCGCAGTGTGCACGGCCGATGTTCTAGATTTCCTCAGCCTAAGACCAGCTCCTCCTCTGGGTAGAAAAGTGAGCCCCCGTGCATGGCCCACGTTCCAAATAAGTGCTTTTTACCTCTGAGGGCTACTTCTAGTGCCTCTTTGTTGATAGACCTTTTCTTTTTCAGATCTGCATTTTATTTTATTATACGTTCAACTTATTTACTTATAAGTAAGTAGTAAATTGGACAGTTCAAAATCAAAATCATACAAAAGAGCATAAAAAGAAAAAGTCTCCCATCTCATCCTCTGGCCCCCAATTGCCCTCCTGGGAGGCAAATTGTGTTGACAGTTGCTGGTGATTTCTTCCAGGCATATTTCTATGCTTTTTAAAAGACATGATTTTATTCATACTATGATGTAACTGTGTGTAGCTTTTTTTTCTTTCTTTCTTTTTTTTTTTTTTTGCACATAACATTGTGTAGAGTAAGAGAGTACTCTAAAGCAGGTAAAACGCTTTCCTAACACTAGTAAATATTCTTCTTAAACATTCATAATGACTGCAAATACGCCATCAAAGGGAGATGAGCCATTTGGTTGTCCTGCTGCTGGACAGTTAGCGTTTCGCCCCCTGAAGTCCTCTGATTCTGCCCAGATGAAACTATCTGCCTGAGTTCAGCCAGGGATTGCATTTGGTTTGGACCCTGATTGGCTGTTGGCTCCCTGGAGACACACGGCACTGAGGTCAGGAGGAGGCCCAGGGCACAACCCAGAGGAATGAGAGGGTGGTCCCTGGCCTTCAGGGCTGGCTGTGTGGTCCTGGCCAGCAGGGGAGATATATTTAGCTTGGTCAGATGCTGCTGACTCTGTCATGACCCAGGAGGACTGCTCTGTTGGTAAACAAACCAGAATGGCCGGGCTCCAGCCAGCTCTCCTCCCTCCTCCCTCTCCCCAGCTTGCTGGCAGGACAGAGGCTAGGAGAGGTAGAAGAGGGCACAGAGGGGCACCCAGCCCAGGCGGATTCCTCTCACTGTCCCAAGTTTGTTTTCTGCCATTTCCTCTGTTTTTTTGCCCACCCTCCCTAACATGGCAGAGTCTGGGCAGCCCAAGAAGTCTCCCTCCTTCCTCTACCTCGTCCCCCTTTGCCCTTTCTCTCTCCGCCGCAGCCAACAAGATTTGTTCTCAGTGCTCTGCTACGTGAGTGGAGTCCATTCATGTAGTTGTTTATCCAAGTCAACTCATTTATCCCAAGAATCTGAGAGGTAGTGATGATTATCAGTCCTGCTTTAAAGATGAAGAAATTGCAGATCAGAGACGTTAAATAACCTGACCAAGTACTTCTAGGGTACACGGAGATCTGGTGCTCAAACCCAGTCCCTCTGATTCCAAGCCCATGTCCCTCCTGAAAAAGAGGAACCACTGGAACTTGGTGAGGACTGGTTTTTTGCACAGCTTTTCATTTCACATTTGAGAGACGGAGGCCCAGAGAGGGGAAAAGTGCCAAGAGCTTAAAACAGAGACTGGAACCCTGGCTGGGTGGGCCAGTCGGTTGGAGTGTCGTCCCTTCACCAGAAGGTTGTGGGTTCAATCCCCAGTCAGAGCACATACAGGAAACAACCAACCAATGTCTCTCTCTCTCTCTCTCTCTCTCTCTCTTTCTTCCTCTCTCTCTAAAAATCAATTTTTAAAAATATATCCTAAGGTGAGGAGTAAAAGAAAAAAAAGAAGGAGAAGCCACATCAAGACTGGTAGGAAGGGCAGAGACATGGAATGGGCTGGTCTCACACCCACATATGGGGAATAAAAATCAAGAGGGCTATCTCAGCTGCAGAGCTCCCCACTGAGGAGTAAGGGGTCCCGGCCCCACACTAGGCACCCCAGCCCAGGGTTCCAGTGCCAGGAAGAGAAATCTCCATTTCTAGTTGTAAAAACTGGTGGGGATTGAGGCTGAGGGAGATGGAGGGCTTCTGGAGACCCAGACAGTTTCTCCTAAAGGGCCTGTGCAAAGATTTACTGGGACTCACTTGCTCTGAGCTCCAATGCTAGGAGAGTAGCTCAAAAGACACTAGAAACATACAGGAATTATCCAGCATCAGGACAAGAGCTGCAGGGTACAGCTTTCTCCCATACAGAAGTGCTGGCAGAGGCCCTTGTTCCTTTGATGAACCCTCCCCTGAAAGAGCCTGCAGGGAGCACCATATCTGAATCTCCACCAGCCTGACTCACTGTTTGCCCCACCCTGGTGGTTCCCTGAGGCCCTGCCCTGCCCAATCTTCAGGCCCGCCCAAGCTGTTTCCAGTGGCTTTTTTATATGAATGGCCAGTCTTGGCTCATGCTTCAGATTTTTCTAAAATCTTTCAAACATGTAGCATCTGACCTCAGTGAGCCCTGTACGCCTCACTAAGTCACTAAGTGGCCCCAGGCCGGGCACTAACAGCAGCCAGTTTTGATTTGCAGCTTGGCCCAGTGTTCTTTCTTTGCAACAAAACAATAGTTCAATGCCCTGACCAGGTTATGAGGCCCTGGCAGGTTTAAAGTGGGGCGTGGTCATGGTATGTCTGGTTCCTCCCCTCTTCTGCACCCCTACCCAGCCCACCCCCGCCTTTGCTGCACAGTCCCTCGCATGAGGAGACAGCCCCCATCTTCCCCTCACTGGTGCCGCTCTCTTGCTGAGTGAGTGGGCTTTCATTCAACAATGTTATTAACACAGGGCTATCAAAGCTGCAAAGCACAGGTATCAGAGATATGTGGCCAGACCCCAAAGTCAGGCCTTGGTGGTCATGTAGAGAAAGTTCAGGGAGGCTTCCTGGAGGAGGTGACATCTCAACTGAGCCCTGAAATCTATGTGACAAATTAGCCAGGCTGGAGCTGGCAGGGAAGGGACTTTCAGGATGAAAAGGATTTCAGGGAATGAAAGGTGCAAGACAAGGTAAGAAGGCGCCTCGCGACAGGAGCAGGTGTGCGGCAGGCTCCTGTCAGGTCAGCTCCCATCCGTGCCTCTCAAGGCTGCAAGTGGCCTATGAGCAGGAACTGGGTCTCCCTTCCCGTGGAAACCCCCGTGGGAGAGGCACTACTCCTGTGGACAAATGATTCAGGCAGTCCACGTGACCAGCCTGTCATCAGCTTTTATCCCCATGGACTCACCTTCTCTCCCAACAAGAACCACCTGCCTGTCCGACACTCTCCATCTCCTGTCACCCTCCTGACCTGGCACCAGCGTGACTAGGCCCAGGAGGGGCTGTGCCTGGCTGGAGGCTTTGACTGCAGTGCCAGGGGGAAGCCACAGGTGGATGCATTACTCTTCCCTTCCTCCCCTAACAACAAACATCCTCAGGCTGTGCCTGAGAAGATCAAGCTGCCCCTCCTGTGGGGACAGGGAGCCCCGCCCCCTGAGAGAGGTGCTAAGCCCAGAGTGGGGAGGACCAGCAGGGCTGGGGACCCTGTCCCGACATGCCCACCAAAGGGCAGCCCTACCCTCAGGATGTGTCTAGGGCTTAGCCTCTCTCAGACTGAGAGAAAGAGGGGCCAGCCCAGATGGCAGCCACTGGCACGTGTCGGCACTGCCTCAGTGAAGTGGATGCTGGCCTGGCCACCTGGGCCTGGCTGGTCCGCCCTCGCCCCGGTGGCTCCCAGGCCTATATTCCTGGGCTGTGCACATAAACGTTCAGGTTGAATGTTATCCTGGGTATGCTGCTTGGCATTCCCACTTGGCTATGAGTGACGTCTTCCTGGGGGTCTTACTCTCCAAGGGGACGTGAGGCATTGCCTTCAGAAGGGTGTCTCATTAAAACCCGTTTCCCACAGGCCCCCTGAGCTCCAGTGGGGCCCCAGGGCTGCGCCACGTGCTGGGATACACACAGTTCCTGCTCTGAGAGGGGAGAGGGGAAGGTCATTTTAGCGGACAGAGTTGCAAGCAGATCACGGCAATACGACTGACATGCTGGGCACAAAATGGAGGGAGTGGGCAAGAGGAGGGCCCAGCCGGTGGGCTGGGGAGGGGTGAGCAACAGCAGCTTCTGGAGGCAGAATGCTGTGCTGAGCACTGAAAGATGTAACAGAGTTGGGCAACGTTGTCCGGCAAGAAAAGCAGGGGGAGCAAAGGCCTAGTGGCCAGAAATAGCATGGGGTGGGAGGGGACAGCAGGGAGCGTGGACACGGGGATGGGGCAGCTGGGGAATGGAAGGGCAGCAGAGGGAGGGTTTGGGTAGAAGGGTCCCAGGATGGGAGGGCGCCAAGGATGGACAGGCGAGCACGGGGCCAGGCCACCCGGCGGTTCATCCTGAGGGCCCTGAGTCGCTGTCAGTTTGTCGGTGGGGAGGGTCAGGGGCAGAGCTGCATTTTACGTTATGTGGAGAACGGATACCCAAGGAGGGCACAAAACTGAGGGAAGGTGGGTCTGTTTGGAGGCCATGATAATCACCCTGGAAAAGAGGGAGTATTAGGGCAGTGGCGGCAGGAGGGGGAGGGGGCCGTGGACACAGGGAGCAGCATGCGTGGAGGTGTGAGGAAGGCAGTGTGAGAAAGAAGGCTGGGCCCCACCACTGCCCTTGGGTAAGAGGGAAGGGCTCAGCCTGGGCTCCACCTTACTCGCAGGTCAGTGGGTCCAGGGAGGGCCCAGGGCAAGGAGCAGGATCCAGGACAGGGCCAAGGAGGGGGCTGAAGCGCCAGCAGCGGGTGAGTGTGTGGTGGGGGCCCCGACTAAAAAGGGAGGACAGACACAGGGGGAGAGGAGTGGGTACAGATGGTGCCCACTTCCTTCTGGAGGGGAAGAGCCAGTGACCAGAGAGCAGCTCTGCGGCTGAGCCCTCAGGGCGTGCCCCTTTTCCTTCATGCCCAAGGAAATGCCCTGGGTAGGGGTGAAGGCAGGGCCAGGCCTGAACTAGGAAGGGCGGGCCTGTGGGGACTCTTCCAGGGCAACCAGGGAAGGGCAGAGGAGAGTGACCTCCCTGGGCCGCTGGGCTGGGGGTGAGGGTCCAGAAACAGAGCGAGGAGAACAGAGGACGAGACTGGTCAGCGGCGTTGGTTGACTCCTTCTGACAGCCGCCTCATAGAGCAACCTCGCTTGGCCCCGCTTTCCATAGCTGCCATGCAATTGATGTCCAAACCTGCATGCTTTTGAGAATGAAAGAATCACTCCAGGACAACGGGAGTAAACTAGGCCTGTCCTGCGCACACTGGGACATGTGGTCACGCTAGCCACGGGGTGGGAGGCTGACCCTGTGCTCTGCCCGTGGCCCACAGGGATGCTCTCCCTGTCTCTGGGCCTCCCCTAACCTGTCCCTAGGCACTGAGGTTGGACTCACAGCCTGGAGCACCCGACCATCTTCAGAGCCAGGCCTGGAGAAAGAGCAGGTCTCCTTCATTTGAGGTCCATCTCAGATGTGTGAGGTCCCCACACCCTCTGCTTCTCTAATGACTGACCTGGCTGCGCCCACTGTCTTCAGGGCAATGACAGCCCCCAGAGGGATGTATATGGTCCTTGCTGGGGACCATGGCAGGCAACCTGGAGAACCCTTAGGAGCCTGCCAGCCTTAGAAGGGTACGTGGAGGCCCGAGTGTTCACCCACAGCCCCCTGCATTGTCCATGCCCCCTCTCAGCAAAACTGGGGATCCTCAGTCTTCTCCCTCTTGCTTGTCCCCTGTTTCCCATGGGCGGCCAGGAGCTGTCCCCACATTCCAGGGTCCTGGTTTAGCTCAGCCCTCCCCAGCACCTGCTGGAGTGTTACTCCAGGCGCCTGCCTGCCCGACCCCTCAGCCCCCAGCCACCTTCCCTCTGCCACGAGCCCCCTTAAACCTAAGCCTGAACAGGACTTCTGCTTAACCAGCAGACAAAACAAAAGAACAAAAACAAACAAAGACCCCCCTGTGGGAGGAAAAACACAAGAAAAAACAGAAACATCGCCTCAGAGCTCAACTTCCCTACAAGATAAAGTCTGCAACTTCCTCCTCAAACTGACTCCAAAGTAGCTTTTGGCCTGGTCCCCAAAACCCCAAGGCTCTGTTTGCACAGCTACTTGCCAGACTCTGTGCAGCTCCCTCCTTTGCAGGAGCCCTCTGCAGGCGCCTGGAGTGCCCCCTCCACCCGGTGGACTCCCGAGGCTTCCTTAAGGCCCCACCACACCTGGCCTCTCCGCCCCATCCCCTGAGATCCTGGGGCAGCCTGATCCCAGGTCAGGTGTGAGGAGATTCTGTGTTTGGCAGCCTTCCGTAGCGGGAGGTCCAGGGCACTGTGGCCTTTGTGAACTCAGTAAACAGGGATTGAATTGGCTGATATTTCCTATTCACACTCCAGGTTTTTCAAAAGGATGCCCTGAAGGGATGGACGGGATGATTTCTGAGGTCTCTGCTAACTCTGAAACTTCTTAATTTAGCTGTGCCCGGGGCTGGCCATCTACCTGTCACCCTGCTTGATCTCCTCCAAGTAAAATAGAAAAGAAACCAAAAATTTTTTTTTTAATGGTCCTACACCAGCAGTCCTCAAAAGTGGCCCAGGAACCCCTGAGGGTCCCCAAAATCCTTTCAGGGGGTCTGCAAGATCAAAACTATTTTTGTAATAATACTAAGAGGTTACTTGCCTGTTTACTGTCATTTTCCCATGAGTGTACAGTGGAGTTTTCCAGGGCTGTATATGCGGATTTGCAAAATTAAATGCAGAAGAGATAAGACTCCAGCTGGTTCCACATTTTTAATGTCAGACATCAAAAATATATAACAATGCCAGTCTTGTCACCGAATTTGTTTGTTTTGGAAAATAGAATCATTTTTTTAATATGTTAATGTGTAATGGATTTCTTTTTTTTTAATATTTTATTTATTTATTTTTTAGGGAGGGGGAAGGAAGGGAGAAAGAGGGAGAGAAACATCAACGTGAGAGAGAAATATCGGTCAGTTGCCTCTAACGCACACCCTGACGGGGGAGTGAACTCAAAACCAGGCATATGCCCTGACCGGGAATCGAACCAGCAGCCCTTCGCTTTGCCAACCGGTGCCCAGCTAACGGAGCCACATGGGTCAGGGCAGGGATTTATTATTTTTATGTTTACTTTAATAAATGTATTTTAAACTTCTTAATTTCTAATACACTGTGTTGTCAATAGCTATATCCCCCATAAACAAAAGCTCTGGGGTCCTTAATAATTAATTTGTAAAGGGGTCCTGAGACCCCTGTGCCCTTCTCACACCCTCCATGACCCCTCAGCTCCTGTCTTCTATTAACATCCAAATTTCTTGAGAGCCATCCACGCCCTCTCCCACTGGCCCCTCAGCCCTGCTTTGGCGTTTCTCCACTCTTTCTGAAATTGCTGTCACTGAGGCTACTGAGGATCCCCAGCATTTCACCCACGGGACTCTCCTGTCCTTATTGTCCTCGGCATCTGGGCAGCATGCCCCTGGCCCTCCCGGTTCTCCTCCCTCTTCCCATCCGCTTGTCCTCAGCTGTTCTTGCTTCGCTCAGGTCACCAGGGCGGGGGGCCTCAGGGCTGAGCGGGCCCAGTTCTCTTTTCTCTCCACTCCCAGGGCTACAAGCACAATCTCAATGTGTGTGGCTCCAAATCTCTAACCCCAGCCCCGCTTTCTCTCCGGAGTCCTAGACCCACATATTCAGCTGCCTCCTAAACACCCATGTGGATGATGCTGCCCCACACCAGCTCTGCCGACTCAACCACTCTAATCCGGGGCAAATCCGCACTCAGCCTTTCGGACTCTGAACGCCGGGCCTCTCTTCCCTCCCTCCCTCTCCTCACCACCAGCCACACCGACTCCTGCCGACTTCATCCTTTAACCTGCTCTCGCAGACCCACCCTCCAGTCTGTGCCCATGGCCACGCCTCAGCTCAGGCCACCTTCGCCTCTCCCTGGCCTCCCTTTGGCCTTCCTCCTCCGACCTGATACAGCAGCCAGTCCTTCTAAAGCAGAGTCTTCCCTTCACAGAATCCACAGGCGGTCCCTGCGACTCAGGAGGAACGCCGCCTCCGCAGCCCTGCTCGCGGGGCTGGCCGGCAGGGTACGGGGTGCAGTCCTGCCACCTGCCCACCCCCACGTTCTCGCCACTCTGTCCCAGCTGCTCTGACCCTGCTTTCTCTCTCTAGCACAAGCCTGTACCCTGCCTCTGTTCACCGAAGACCCATTCTCAGGCTCAGGGCTCAGGCCTATGGCTCCCTCCCTGAGAGAGTCTTCCCTGACCACGCCTCTGGGCCAGGGGCCCTTTCTAAGCTGAGTGCCTTATTCTCCTCCCATCGCCGCCCATTTCATGCTGAACAGTCACCATTCAGAGTTTCCAGGCTCTGAGCTCCTTGAGGAGGGGGACTTCTTCCCTGCTGTATCCCCAGTGCCCAGATCAGTGCCTGGTCTATAGCAGCTTAGTAAATACTTGCTAAATGAATGGGTTGCAGAATTCGAATCCATGTACAGCAGGCAAGCAGCCCTCCCCACACCCATTTGGTATAGAGCAGGGCTGAGCTCTGAGCACACAGGAGGGCCACGAGGCGGCCACCAGGGCTCCTTGCCGCCCCCCACCTCCTCCTGTTGTGTTGCCCTGACTGAACTCCCATCAGTGGCCAAGGCATGAGGCTGCCAACACATGGGCACACTCCCAAGGCACAACACGGCCCAACGTAGCTGGAACTGACCCTCCTGGGGACACCCAGACCATTCCAGGACACCAGCCACAACAAGAGCAGCAGCAACACATGCCACACAGCACCCCAGTGTAAACTAATGCTCAGAGGGCTGAATACTTTTCTGGAGTCACTAAGCCAGTAAGGGAAGAGGCTGGGTTGGAGACAGGCCCTTCTGCTGTTAAGGCCTCTCACCTGGGCCCCACACCCCCACTGCAGGTCCTCGAGCAAAGGCTGAGTCCACTGAGGGGCCATTAGCAGTGGCAGAGCTCAGGGTCAGGCTGAGATCCTGGGGCCAAGGACCTGTGCCAGGGGCTCAGGGTGGGGAGGAGTAGCCGGGGCAGGCGCGGTGAACTAGCCACTCACTCTGCTGTGGGAGAGTCCTTTCAGGTCAGGGCAGGATAAAAGCTGCAGCCCACACCCCAGAGGGGGCAAGAGTGAGCACCTGGATTTGAGAAGTCAAAGGGCCACCAGGTCCTCCAGGCTGTAGGTCTTCACTGTCAGCCTTATGCCAAGAGTTGTCAGGACCCTACCCTAACCCATATGCTCCTCTAGCTGGAAGCCAGATGTCGAGCCTCACTATCAGGAAGAGGCAGCAGCTGGCCCGAGAGAGAGCGACCTGGTCTGAGCTCCAAGTCTGCCAGCCTCCTTGGGGCAGAGGCACAGCTGGATACCAGTTCAGTGGCAAGAACACCGCTCACAGAGCTGCCCAACACAGCCACACAAGCTGAATTCTACATGACTCAGTGGTGTCCTTTGTATGCACTAAGATGTAGACGGTGCCCCTGGGAGGGATGTAACCCAGCAGTCCTGCCTATTGAGCTGCCTGCTCCCTGGGAGAGAGAGACGGAGACAAAAAGAAAGCCCTTTCCCCTCTTATGAGGCTTCCAGGGCTTCACCACCTCACTTTCCCTGACCCCCTGTCTGAAGAAAGAATCACATTCCAACATAGCACAGATAATAAGAAATCAGTTTATGGGTGATAGTATGGGACAGACTGGGATGGTGCCAGGGTTTATAGTGATGAATTTCACAGAAGTAAACAAACAGACAGATAGGATTGACACAGACAGACATAAGGACAGAAAAACAAAGCCAAATGGGTCAGAGTCCCAGGCCCAGCCTCAGTGGCTATACCTGGGCTCCAGATCCAGCTTTGCCCTTGGGGATGAGAAGGGCTGACAAGGGCCTCAGGTCCTATAGGGCCCCCTTTCCTCACTCCCTCCTGTCCCTCACCAGCAGGCTGAGACCTTTCCAAGGCGGTATTTCTGGGACTAGGAGGTTAGAGGGTCAAGGCTCTTGGAGACTCCCTGGGGAGGCAGAGGCCTGGGTGGTGTGGGGTTAGCAGCAACACGGAGGGATATATGGTCAGGCACCAGGCACCTGTGGTGGGACACCGCTCAGCAGGGCCCATGTGTCCAGGGCAGGTCCCCCACCCTGCCCACCACACCAACATGGTGCAATAAATAATTTCAAGTAGTAGGTCAGTGTCATTGAGGAGAGAGCTGGAGACTGATGGGCAGGCAGGGGGCTTAGGGAGAGGAGTCCCCATTGCCCACTGAGTCCTCGTAGTGGGCTCCAGCTGTATCAAGTCTGTCCATATGCACAGGAGTGGGGGTCTAGCCCCTGTGTCCACGTAGGCGCTCCCTGCAGGGGCTCAGCCCCTCAGACCAGTGCCAAAGCCTGCTCTGTGGGGCAGAAGCAGGGCAGCATGGTGCCCACAGCATCCACAATGGCTGCCAGGTGCTCGTCCTGCGCCTGGGGCCCACAGAGCTGCATGAAGTCTGCCAGGCGCAGCAAGTACTCGAGATTGTGTCCGGAGAAGCCGCGGCAGGATAGGATCTGCGTAGCAATGGCCTCCTCAGGAGCAGGCCCCAAGTAACCAGGGTTCTGTGGGGTGGCCACGTAGGCCAAGGCCTTTAGTGGTTCGTCAGGGGTATCTTGCGGATAGAAGGTGACCTCCTTGGTATCATAGCCACCGAGCACTGCTTCCCGCACGTTCAGGTACTTCAGAGCCTCGTTCACCTGTTCATCTCGCACCTGGTATGCCACACCCCACGTGCAGCCCTAGGAGGAAACATGGGCACAGGCTTCAGTCACAACAGCTCCTTG
Source organism: Pteronotus mesoamericanus (assembly GCF_021234165.1). Classification (NCBI taxonomy): domain Eukaryota; kingdom Metazoa; phylum Chordata; class Mammalia; order Chiroptera; family Mormoopidae; genus Pteronotus; species Pteronotus mesoamericanus. The sequence goes on from NW_026555065.1 coordinate 23,630,760, forward strand.
CTGGTCACACCAACCCCGGGACTCTGCTGCATAAGGGAGGTGGAAGGAAGGCTGATGAGCCATCAACTAGCAAACCCTCCACCTCCCTTTCTTAACAAGGTGATCTAGCCCCAGGGTGAACAGGATTACTACTCAGAGTGTGGTCTAATAACCAGTAGCATCACCTGTAAGTTTATCAGGAATGTGAGTTTCAGGCTTTAATAAGATCCTCAGGAAGCTCTTGTGAGAAGCACTGAGCTAGACTACCCTTTCCTCTGCCCAGAGGGACATCTAATTTAATCTGCAGCCAAGGGCCTGGCACCCCCCACTCTTGGCCCCTGGGATCCCTCTCTTCATTCATTCAGGCACTTACCTCATGATCTTCAAGAAGGGTCACCACACGGCCAGGCTAGGAAGGGAAGAAAGATTTTGAAAAAGCCAAATTAGAAACCAGCTCTGCTATCACTGCCAGAGGACTCATCAACCCTGCCCGCAGAGGCCTCAGAGAGCTCGCTCATCCAGGGGAGAGCGGAGGGAGTGATGCTTGGATGCAGGAGAAATAGACACATGGCAGTAGCCCAGATTGATAATCGGAAGTATACATCCACACAGTTATCCACAGGATCACCGATTCCAGCCATCACACAGCAATCCACTGCGTACACAAATTTAAGCCACAAACCCCAGGCACTGGTTTACCTATTTCCCCCATCAGCAAGGAGTCACATTCTGCTCAGAGAGCCCTGGACTATCCTGCCACTACCCCCATCCTTATTACCCGGGTCATGGTCGGATGCTCACCATCTTGTCGCTGCCCCGATGGAAGGTGTCTCCTTGCCAAAATCGGCGACTGTAGCCACGCACGAAGCCCACACGGCTGTCGCTATAGGCGAAGTCGGGCCTCCACACCAGGGAGCCATACCCGAAAATCCACAGCGCTTGCGGGTGGCGGTCGTCCCGGGGGCGCTGCGCGGGAGGCGAGGGGGAAAGCGAGGGGGGAGGCGAAGGGGGAGGCGAGGCGGGAGGCGAGGCGGGAGGTGAGGCGGGCGGCGAGATGTTCTGAGTTACGGACTCCTGCTTCATGGTGCCGGGCACAGGGACGGGCCCGGCGGCTTCCCGGACAGGTCTCCGGCGCGGGCACGGAAAGACCGACGGACGCGCACACCTGGCCTGGCACCGCTTAGACGCTCCAGCTGCGCTGCCCTTGCCAAGGCCCCTTTTAAACCCTCCGACTGGCAGGCACCGCCCACCGCGGCCAGCTGTCGTGGTGATTGGGGCGGGGCAAATTCCCTTTTGACCAATTACCTTTGGATTTTGCTGTTCGGTTAACCGCTCCACCCTGTGAGTGGGCAACTGAGCGGCCTGCCCCCGGCCCGTTGAGCCCGATGATTGGTTCAGCTCCACCTCTGTAGCACTGTCAGAAGTGATGCAACCGCAGGGGAAGTTTCCCCAGCGCTGGCATGCAGCAAGGGCGCCTCGGATTGCGTCAGGCGGCGGGCAGTGGGCACGGACGTGGGCACCGGTCGTCTCCCCGGCTGCCTCTCCATGACCTGGGCCTTTCAAGATCCTCAGCGGGCGGGTCCCAGGCGGCGTGTACCCAGCAGTCCTGCAGGTGCACCTGACCGAGCACTGCCCCCCAAGACAGCACGGACTCACCAGGGTCAGTATAGGGCACGGCTATAAGGAGCACTCCGGGCGGCGTCAATGCCCGTCTCTGGGACTCCGCCTGGGAGCACTCACTCTGGAGAAACGGTCGGGGGCACCCTCCGCATTCCGCACAGGTGTTTCACGCCGTAGGCCCACGTGAGTAAATGTAGAAACTGAGTCACGGGGCCGACAAGGGGTTCTGCAGAGGCTGAATCAGGCCTGGCACCCGAAGGCTGCGGGGCCTACGCGTGAGGGCTACGCGGCAAGCCAGGAGTGGGACCCCTCTGAGCCCCGGTAGGCTGAGGAAGAGTCAGTCAGGGCTCTTGAAACTGCCATGATCACTTTGGCATTGTTGGCCACGGAGAGAGGCCATAAAGGCAGGAAAGCCAGGCCAGTCCTGCCCTAACGCGGCAAGTTTAGTTCTGCCAGGACGTGAGACTTTTGCGACAATGGTTTGACGAATCCTTAGGCAACAAGATTGCTGGCGCCATGACAAGGAGGGCCCAAATTGAGACCCCCAGAAGGCTGTGAGCAGCTACTGGCCTTCTCCCTTGGTTACTGGCCTCCCAAATGACCGAAAGGGTCCTCAGGCCTTTTGGGGTTGACCCTCTAAGTATCAGCAAGGGACTGTCCCCTAGGGATACCTCTGTCTGGAAAAGGGAAAAAGCGACAGTAGAAGGCCTATCCCTCACAGAGGGGTGCTGACAGTTTGAGGTGAGCCCTCTGGCAAGGGAAATGGACAATATTGCTTCTCATTCTATTCCAATCAGATATTTAAATGAGAAATTATCTGCACACTTAAAGCAATCATTCCAAAAGTGTCTAAGATATATATTCTCCAGTAGGAATGTTGCACTATGGTGTATATAGTATAAGCTAGTTCTTTTTTCTTTTCCTTTTTTTAAAAATTGATTTGAAAGAAAGACAGAGACATCAACCTGTTGATCCATTTAATAATGCATTCATTGGTTGATTCTTGTATGTGCTCTGACCAGGAATCAAACCTTCATCCTTGAGGAATCAAACCCGCCACCTTGGTGTATTGGGTTGACATTCTTAGCTAACTAACTAACCTACCGGCCAAGACAAAGCTAGTTCTTTTAAAACAAAACAAGTTGTACATTAATTGTGGTAAAAATCATCATCATCATCTGCAAGAATATACCTAAACTGTTAGCAGAGCTTGTCATCAGAGGAGGACTTTCAATATTAAATGCTGCAGTCCCCAACTTTTTGGTGCCAGGGACTGGTTTCATGGAAGACCGTTCTTCCCAGGATTGGGGTGGGGGGGATGGTTTCAGGATGATTCAAGCACATTACATTCACACTCACCTCCTGCTGTGTGACTGGTTCCTAACAGTGCCTGGACCAGCACTGGTCTGTGGCCTGGGGGTAGGAGACCTATGTTAAATGTAAACATTTATGGAAAAGTTGGGTTTTTTACAAGGAGCATGAATTACTTTTCCAACTAGAAAAAATTACAGGCAACATGTTTTTTTCTGGTCATTCCTTTCTCCCTCCACTCCCCATGTTGTCTCTCTTCTTCTCCTCTGCTCTCTATCCTGTCCCCTTTAGTCCACATGACACGTCCTTTGCTGCTAGCTTCTTACGGAGAATATCCCTGCCTCCATCCACTACCTTTGGGTAGTGGGGTGGGAGGCCAGAAAATGATGCCAGCACATTGCTGGAAGTATCTGAATTGGCACAAACAACGCTTTGAAAACGCAGCTTGGTGATACAAATCAAGAATCATAAAATGTCCCTGCCCTTTGACCCAATACTTCCACTCCAGGAAATTATTCAAAATATGGGGAGAGCCATATGCCCGAAGATTTTTCAATGCATCATTATTTATTATAGCAGAAACTAAAGAAAAACTACTTAAATATCCAAAAATAGATGAACCTTTAAGTAAATTATGATCAATCCACATGATAGAGAAATATACAAACACAGACACACACACAAAGAAAACAAATATCCAATAATAGGTGGTTAGTTATGTAAATTTGATATAAACATCAAATTAAATCATGCAATCATTAGAAACAATTATTTGTCTATAATGTACAGCTAAGTGAAAAAGATTATAAAATAACCTGATATAACACTTTAAATTTAAAAAAGTCTGTGTTCCTTTGCTTAGAAAAAAACTCTGGAAGGACACATAAACATAGTCAGTGATTATGTCTAAGTAGAAGGACTATATGAAATTAGATTTGTACTTTCCTTTTTATACCAGTTCAGAGTGTCTGGGATTTTTTAAAAGAGAATAAAAACCACTGCAATTCAGGAAAAAAAAGTTAAAAATCCATTATGAAAACAACATACTAATAATACCTATGATTGCACAGTCAGACAAAAATGCAAAATATGCCTATCACATCCATTATGATTAAAACAACAAAAATAAAATACATGAGGAAAAATGGGGGTTCACCATATTGCTGATGATAAATGTGTTGCGGTATTGAGATTATGGGGGATTCTTTTCTCTATTTTCCAAGGTTTACGAAGTGTACTTCTTAATAATAAAAAGTTCCTTTTAAAAAAGCCTAATTAGTGGTCTTCTGGTAGTTAAGGGGCAGATGGCATAACAGAATCACCCCACGGGGGGGGGGGAACGTATTCAAGATGCCCATTCCGAGCTCTCCTCGCACGGGCACCGAAGCCCCAGGCTTTAATAACTCCTTTGGTGAGCTCCTACCCCAGGCAGCGAGGCGCTCCTTCCGCTGTCCTTCCACAACCCCTTACCTGACTGTAGTTTATGTTTTCACCTCCACCTCCGGGCTTATTAACAGAAACCATCATCAATCTCCAGGTGACCATGAGCTAGGCAGTGTGCTAAATGCTTTCACATCTATTCTAATTACAAACTTCATTACTTTGTGCGGTAGATACAATTTCACAGGTGGGCAAACTGGAGCACTGACAATGTAGGTAATCTACTCACGGTGACACAGCAAGTGGCGGAGCCGGAGACTGAAGACAGGCGGTCTAATCCCGGAGCTTCCTTGCTGTTAAGCATTTGACGTTCCACCTCCCATGAACATGACAGGTCCCTGAGAGTCGCTTCACCTTTGAAGGCCCAGGGGAACCAACACCGTGCTGGTTCATGGAAGGTTCCTCACAAAAGTAGGTAGAAGTAAAGCTCTTACTTGGTGACAGGGCAGGGTACCCTGGAGTTCAGAAGAGGAGGAATCCTGCTAGACACAGATCCAACCTTGACTCTCTCAAAACAAGAATCCCCACAAAAGCTGGCCCAGGGATCCCAGCCACCTTCCCGGGAACATGTCTTGTTCCCATTCTTTGCTTATCTTTACCAACATGGCCTGCCTCTTCCCCTCCCAGTGGGACGCTCTCAGGCAGTAAAGCGCCCACTCAGCTGGTTCCTCTCTAACATCTGCAGCAACCATTCTCTTTCTTCTCCTAAAATCCCCTCAGGTAGAGGCTGCAGATGGCATGCCCACAGAGGAACCAGCTCGTGAGAGGTGATGACAAAGCGTCACCTCCACCTTGAAGAGTCGCACATGATTTGCACATGATGCACACGTGGTGGCTTCCATTTATAGACCTTTCCCAAATTAATCTTTCCTTATTGTTCCCCTTCAGGCAATCACTTCTCATTTCCCTATGGTCTGTCCTTTCTCACTTCTCATTCCAGTCTAGGGAGCATGCTAATTTATTATGCTAAATGATGATGTTGCTTTATAAAGTTGCTGATTCCAGAAGGGTGAAAAACCTCCCCAGACATGGGCTCTAAGCCCAGCTTGCTCAGATTTGAGCCTTACTCCACCACTTACCAACAGGATGACCCCAGGCACATTCTCCCTGGACCTCAGCGTTCTCAACTGTGAAATGGGGAATAACAGTGCCTACCTTGTAGGTTCTGATGAGGACTGAAAGAAATAGCAGCCAGCACCTGCTATGTGGAAGCTCTATGCATGTTGGCGTCTTACTATTTTTACTTTAGACTTTTCACTTGCCATTTTATTTGGGGTAGAGCCATAGTCTACCATGATATTGTGCTGTATAATAAGAAATATGCATTTGGTCTTTGTCCTCTTACTGGCACAGAGCTCCTAAAACCCTCGGGATTTCCTTAGTGATAGGAGTGATAAAAGTCTTTCATTACTCATAACTATCAGCCACACCTTAGTTTATCAAAATGAGGGAGCTTTTGAGAATCCCTAAGGATGAAGGATGGTTTCCAGGAGGACCAACTATATGGTTAGAGGATTGGAACTTTCAGTCCTACCTCCAAACCTCCAACCTCCTGGGAGGAGAAAAGGGCCAGAGATTAAGTTCAATTACTAGTGGCCAGTGATTTAATCAACCAGTCATGCCTATGGAATGAAACCTCTATAAAAACCCAAAAGGACAGGGTTCAGAGGCCTAACAGGTTGGTGAACATGTTAAGCTGCTGGGAGGAGGACGTGCCTGGAGAAGATGTGAAGCTCAGCATCCCTTCCCATGACCTTGTCCTATGCATCTCTCCCATTTGACTGTTCCTGAGTTACAATCTTTTATAATAAAATGGTAATCTAGTAAGTGTTTTCCTGAGTTCTGTGATCCACTCGAGCAAATTAATTGAACCCAAGCTGGGGGTTTTGGGTACCTCCACCCTATAGCCAGTCAGTAAAAGCCCAGGTAACAACCAGGACTCGTGATTGGTGGCTGTAGCGGGGGCAGTCTTGTGAGACTGAGCCCTTAATCTGTGGGCTGTGATGCTATGTCTAGGCAGAGAGTGTCAAGATTGAGTTAAATTGTAGGACACCAAGCTGATGTTACAGAATCGTTTGATGTGTGGAAAACCCACACGTCTAGTATCAGAAGGGTAGTGTTGTATAAGTTCTCACTTAACATTATTGATAAGTTCTTGGAAAGTGCAACTTTAAGGAAAACAATGTATAATAAAACCAACTTTACCATATGCTAATTAATGTAAACAAGAGATAAGTTCCCATAGGATATTTCTAGTCACAAAAACATCACCAAATAAAGACAGCATACACTTCTAATATTAAGCATGAAATAAATGTGAGCTATACATACATTTTTAAAAACTGTTTTATTCTCACCTAAGGACTTTTTTTCATTGCTTTTATTTTTTCATTTTAAAAAAATTTTTAAATTTAATCTTTATTGGTTTTTTTCCCCCCAAAATATAGAATGCTTCATGAATGTGTGTGTTGTCCTTGCTCAGGGGCCATGCTAATCTCCGTATCATTCCAATTTTAGTATGTGTGCTGCTGAAGCAAGTACTTCATTGCTTTTAGAGAGAGAGGAAGGAGGGGAGAGAGAGAGAGACATCGATTGTTTGCTTTCCACACAAGCTCCAACCAGGGATTGAACCTGCAGCCTAGGTATATGCCCTGACTGGAAATTGAACCCACAACTTTTCAGTGTATGAGACAATGCTCCAACCAACTGAGCCACGCCAGCCGAGGCAAGCTATACATACCTTTAAGAAAGATTAATAAAAATAAGTAAGATTATTTTCCAACCCACTTATTCCAGTTCAGGGCCATGGGTAGCCAGACCCTCTCCTGGCAGCTCAGGGTACAAGGGGGACCCAACCCTGAACAGACAAGCCACGCCTTCCATCACACTCACACACCACACACACACAAGCACGCACTCAGACTGGGACAATTTAAATTCTCCAATTCACCTCACATGCACATCTTTGGGATGTGGGAAGAAACCAGAGTACCCAGGGAAAAGCCATGCAGACATAGGAGAACATGCAAACCACATGTGGCCCCAGCCAAGAATGATATTTTTTTTTCTCTTATCAATGTTATAACAAAACAGCATTGAACAAAATGACAACTTGAGGACCTGCTGTAGTAAAGCACTGAAAGTAGATGAGATGCAGAGGAAGAGTATGTTTTCCTTTACATCTCAGTCTGACACAGCTTAGAAGAATTGGGTAGTCAAGAAAGTGATCAGGGTAAGTATTTTTGATTCAGTGAAGGAAATCTCCAGCTATCTCACCCTTCATTCTTGCCATACAATTCATAGATTGTTCCAGCATATAGGTTGCAAAAGGAGTGTTTTTAAAAGGCAGAATGGGTGAGAGTCTGCCCCAAAAACACTGTGAAAAGAATGGTTGCTTGAGCAAAGAGAGAGATTTTCTGTGTATGCTTGGTGGGAGGGGTGCTAAAATAAACTAATTAAGAGAATAAATAATCCACAATCTATGAGGGGATATGCTTCCCCCAGACCTCTGAGAGTTAAGTGTGTCCTTAGCTCCTTGGCCCATGTACAAGAAGGACATAGGCCCGCTAATACTCTGGCAAAAGATGGGAAGAAAGAGTAGCTGAATCCCTGAATACAGTCCACCTCAGAAGAGGGAGAAAAGAAGACAGATACTCTCCCAGTAAAGTCAGCTGAATCCTGGGTCAAGGGGCAAAGGCTACTTGGTTCCCCCATCCACAAAAAGCAGGGACTGGAAGGAATCACCATGTCCTGGTAGAAGGGCTCATGGTATGGTGGGAAAACATGGCTCCCTGCCCACTTCTTGCTTCCACGGAGGGAAGAAGATGCAGCTGCCCAGGCATCCTGGGGTGGTTAGGGTTCCAGCTATTCAGAACTCCTGCCTAGTCTACCTAGAAGGGGAGGGGCCAGGGCTTTAACAGAGGGTGGGAATAGTGAGGCCTGGCTCCCTACTCCAAGGAGAGAGGAAGGTGTAGTTTGTGGGGGCAGAAAGTGACTGGCTGCTGGGCCAAGGAGAACTCAGTAGGGACCATTTCAATGGAGTGACAGGGCTGATGTAGAGAGGAGACCCATAAGGTTAGAGTCAAACATCAGACCCCACAGAAATGCTGCAATATGGTAGGGCCTGGCTGTAGAAGAGAATTCTAGGAAAACAGCCCATGTGGAGATTATGATGGCTCAGAAGAGGCCCGACTGTGGGGGCGGACACGGAGGCCCACAGAGAGCCAAGAAAGTGAAGCCCCTTAAATGAGAGCAGCTGGGACACCATCCCCCACAGGCCTACTGAGAATGGGAGGAGGTCCCAGAACGTTTTAGACCTCTTCTACTAGAGAAAAGGGGAAGCACTGAGTGAGGGGGGTCACTGATGGAGGTGAAACTGAACAGACCAGGCCTAGTATGATGGGCCTGGTCCAGATGTCTGCCACTGTGGAAAGGGACATCAATCCTTGGACAAGCCAAGTGGCACATACCTTTCTGCTAACTCCCAGGGCTTGCTTGTTTTGCCTCCAACCTGAGCCAGGATAAAGGATCCGGGGACAAACAGGCTGACCCTGTGTGACAGGGCTTTGGCTCTGCCATGACACAGGATGGCTTGGGCCCAGAGCCGACCTGTTGCTAAATCCAAACTCCTGAGATACCAGTTACCTTGTGCCTGGCCGTAGCCTCTGCTGGCTTTTCAGACCCTGTGCCATGGCCTCAGAGGGTCTTTAGGGATGAAGGGAACAGGCTGAGCCCACTCTTGGCCAGCTCGTTAAAGGGAACAGGGCCCCAGAGGACAGGGAAAAGGTCGCAAAAGCCACTTGTGGCAGATCTCCAAGGAGAAGGGGACTCTTGAGGACTTGGGGTCCTGCTGTCCCTTCCCACAGGCAGGGTCTCTCTTCCACTACTCCCCACATCAAAGGAGGTTGATCTAGCCTAGCAGCGTCCCTTAAAGATAGGGCCACAGAGGGAAGCGATGGTGGAGGCAACCTGGAATCTCATTTGCCTTCTGGGTCTTAGGGCTACTGCTGGGTCCATCCATCCAGACTCCAAGATTCTTTCTAGTTCACCTCTCGTCCTGTGGTTTGCTACCATAACTTGAGAAGACTTAACCAATCGGGGCGGGGGGCGGGGGGGGGGGACTCTTGCTCACAAATATTTTCATACCCTAACTCATTTTGACCTCATAGTAATGTGCAAGAGGTATTATCATCCTCTGAGAGATTAAAGATATTTAACAGATGGTTGGCGTCCTTGAGCAGTGACCATATTTTATCGCCAATGCCTGGCATATAAAAGGGGCTCAAACAGTGTGGAAGGAATGAAGAAATAGACGGACCTGGCCCAGGTCACCTGGCAATGAGGTGCTGCGTTTTCTAGCCCGTCCTCATTCCCTTCCATTCAGGATGCCGGCAGGCGGAGATGGCCGGAGCACCGCGGACTGAGAGGTGGGGCAGGGATGGCTGCTGCGCCAATTCAGAGTACTGAGAAAGGGCCCTGCTTCCCTGGACGCCCTGAGTCGTATTTTAGGGAAAGCGTCGCTTTGAGCTCTCTCCTGTTCATTCTCTCCGCTGGAGGTCCGGGGCTGGAGGGAGCTCTGCGCGAAAAGGGCGAAAGCTGAATTTGCGTCCGGCTGCCGCTCTTCCTGGCTTGCTGCCTGGGCCCAGGACTGAGAAGGGCTGACCTCCGGCCAGGAGAGGCCGGCAGGCCCCGATCGCGCTCAGCCCCGACGGCCGCACAGCGCCCTCTGGTGCCGGGCAGCGGGGTCCCGCGGGCTCGCAGACCCGGGGCGGAATTCGGGGGTGCGAGAGGCGGAGCCTGGCGGGCGTGGGAGTCCGCGAGAAACTCGCGGCCTTCGGCGGCTTCCCGGCCCGGGAAGTAACCCAGGTCGGGCGGCCGCAAACAGGAAGTCGGCCTGTAACAAAGCCTGGGGGGCGGGGAGCCCGGGACCTCCGGGGCTCCCGGTGGCCACAGCAGGTAGACTGACGCGGCCAGCACGCTGCACCTTTCTTCCGCCGCCCCTCCAGCCTCCCAGCCCAAAGGGATCGGGCCGGGCCACGGGGCCACACTGTGAGCCCTGAGTGGGGTGGAGGGTGCGGCCGCCCTCGGAAGGCCGCTAGGACCTCCCAGGCGCATCCTCTCCCCGGGAAGGGACAGTCATAGTACCCTAAGTGAATCACTTCCATCCCCTTCCCGAATGCAGCAGACCACGTGGGATGGAGGGCTGGGTCCGCAGAGACTAGGAGTGCTGCAAGGAGGGGAAAGCCCTGTAGGTCCATCTGGGGTGCCGGAGCATCCATTCTATATGAATCTAGTCTAGTGGTTTAATGTAGCCTGGGATTTGGGGGCGAGGGGGCAGGCTACGAGCCACTGTCTTTTTGTAACCTCTGACCAGTCTGACCGTGGCCCTGAAGCAGCAGAGGGCACTCTGGCTGAGCAAGCAGGATAAAGGCATTCCTTCCTTCCTTCTTCACAGTTCTCCCTGACTCACCTCCCCACAGTGATATCCAGGTGGTTCCCAGCCCCTGGGCCCTGAAATAGCAGTTGTCCTCAGAACTGGAGGTCACTGTAGGGTCAGACTTATCCTGTAGGCAGGGCACTACCTCCAGCAGCTGTTAAGGAACTGCTAAACTCTGGATTCTCTTTCGAAATACACATGCAAATTAAACATGGGCATTTGCTAAACCATGGAGAGTATTAGTGAGTCTAGAGCTATCATATAGCCTTGTACCTGCCAAACATGGGACCTCTCCTGTAGACCTGGACACTTTATCAGAAAAGTCTTGGGTATCTTAACTGTGAGAAGGGGATGGATCCTTAGGTCTGGAAATCCTGGGAGGAGGAGGGCTTCCACTGTGGCCTGTTCACAGCCCAAGTGCCTGGCCCACCCTCTGCAGTGTCGCTGGGGGTGAAGCCTAGCATGAGCTACAAGTTGGAGCTGCCCAAACTGAGACCACACATGGTTCCCCTCTTTCCCCAGAAAACTGGCATGGTGCACTCTCCCAGCTCCCTGTCTAGGGTATCAGAGCCAGTGAGCGGGTTTAGCCAGCCAGCTCCTCTCCAGGGCTCTTCTTTGAGGGGCTGGCAGCCAGCGCAGTCCAGCACAGCCTGGTGGTGTGGACGTGCTGGCCTGCGAGTGTCCTACCTGTCTCCCACATGGGAGCCTCGTCATCTGGCCTGTGTGTCCCAGCCCAGTTTCCCCCGCCCCCCAGGGTCCGGGAGCCGCTTTCCTGTTTCATTTTGGGCAGGAAGAGTGAGGTGGTGTTGTTCTTCCCCCTGCTGCCGGCTCAGGCTGTGGGAACAGTTCCCTGAATGCTTTCCTGTTTGATACCCTGTGTGTGCAAGGAGGGAACAGGGACTGATGAGTGAGGCGTGGAGCCTGTGCGTGCAGGGAGTATGAAGAGCATAGGTCTCTGGCTCCTGGGTCTCTGGTATAGACTCCCAGATCAGGGGCAGGCATGCTGTACGTGTGCTGGGGAGAAAGAGGAAAAGGGGGACAAGCAGCACAACGTATACTTAGACCCCACTGGGAACATCTGGCGGGTCTGTTTTGTCATACTGTGGACAGGCTGAGACTGAGAGCATTTGCTCAGCTTTTTGTCAATGGTTCATTTTTTCATCCTTTGCTTTCCCTGGGGTATGTTTGTAGCTATAAAGAGAGGATGGTGGCAGCCTAGGACCATTCAGCACTTTAGAGGAAGTTAGGCATGAAGTTGAGACTGGAAACTCCCTCATTAGTGCATCAGCCAGAGAAACCTGGTCTCAGGGAAGGCCACCCTCTCTTCTTCTTCCCTTCCCTGCATCCCAGGTACCCAGACCCAGCTCTCTCACCCAGCTTCAAAGAGGACAGACCCAAGGCAAAGCCCCCCCGCCTCTCCCAAGACCAGTGCTCTCCGGGGGCTGAAAAAAAGAGTAGGGTGCCAGCCGATCTAAAACCCTGCAATGGCAGGAGGAAGGACCCAGATGTCATCATGGTTCAGACACTCCATTCTCCAGCAAGAGAATCCTTTTGAAAAGAGAAAAACAAGCAGGACTGTCCTCTTTCCCCAAATTCCTATATCCCCCAGGCTGACTTTGGAGTCCATAAGCTTTTCCAGATTTGAGGAGAGAAAAGGGGGCAGATTTGGGTCGGGGGCATATCCCCCAAGGAATGTGGGAGCATAAGGCAGATGGGGAGCCACAGCCAGCCTCCAACCTCCAACCATCAGGCAGGGACGGCGGCTTAGGCTGGGAACTAGATGGGCGAGGCCACGTTCCCGGAGGTCTGGAAGGGGACAAGAGCCTGGAGCACAGCAGACCAAGCCCAAGTGCCTGCACGGGCCCCAGAGGTTCTTGTGGAGCAGCTGGCAGCAATGTGAGAAGGCGAGTCAGAGAGAACGGGGAGAGGATTCCCACTCGGCCATCACAAAGACAGGACCCAAGAAGTAATAAACTCCTATACACATCTGTTCCGTATTATAAATACACGTTATATACAAAATAATGTTATAAAATGTAGAAAGGTCAGTGCTTCTGATTCTTAAATTATCGAAATACTAGACTCCAAAATAAACTACAAAAAACAAACAAAATAAAAACTCATATTATTGATTTCTGATGATCGACTAGGGGCAGTAGTGGGCGCGGGCAGAGCTCAGACTCAAGGCCATATGAATGGGCTTGAGAGGGGAGGAAAGGGCCTAGGTGATGACAACACCCAATTTCTCCCTCACTGGGACACTGGAATTTCCAGCATCACTGCCCTGAGCTCCCTAGTTAGGCCTGGCACGCCTGGCTGGCCCTCCACTGTCTGCTCACAGGAGCCCAGAGGCACTCAAGGCCAGAGGCTGCGGAAGCCAGGTAAGCCTCACCGGTATCGCCGCACAGAGGACCTGGGCCAGGGAGAGGCTGGGTGGTGTTATGACAAGGCCCGTCCGTATGCAGTAGCTGGAGGCACATGGGCAGAAAGTGCTCCTCCCACTTCAGGTGTGCACTTCACCTGCAGGGCAGCTCCTGCCAAAAGCCACACCTGATGGTTTCCTGGCCCACAGATGGCCCTGCCCTTACTGGCCTCCCCTCTTCTCTCTGATTTGGACCCAGCTGTTGCCATAGAACCTGGGCCGAAGGCACTTTTGGAAACACAGATGTCAGCGGAGGCCACAGCATCTCCAGGCCCTACAGGGCCCTGCCACTCCCTCTGGAAAACAGGCAAGAGCTCCAAAGGAGCCCTCTGAAGGCCACCCCTGGCAGGGCAGGTCCGAGTGGCGCCTCTCTTCTCCTCTGTTCCCCTGGCTGGTACGGCTGCCAATCTGATGCCAGACAGACACCCAAAGGTGTGGAAGGTACTGCATCTCTTGGCAAGTTCACAGTCTGTCCAGTTCATGCCATTCCCTCTTCCTCCTGAGAGCAGCACGTTGCATATTAAAAACGTCCCATCCAGGATGCAATGTAAACAATGCAGAAGGAAGGTCCAGCTGCTGGGCAAAGCTGGGATGTCCTGGGAAGCTTCCACCTTATACCTGGGGAGCATGTGAGGAGCGGGTTACCCTGGAGTACAAAGCCCTCCCTCCATGGCTGCTCTGGGCCTCCCTGGGAAACCAATGGGGCAGGTGGGGTGAAGGGAAGGTAGGGCAGCCCTCCCCGGTCTCGGGTCCCAGTACACGCACATGCCTGGGAGCTTCTGCTCGAAAAGTGGGCCAATGGAGGAAGCCAGGGAGAAGGGCCAGGAGGGGCGCAAGGCAACCACCCTCACCCACCGGCAGCTGGGAAGCAGCGCCTGGGAGCTGGCTGGGTGCCACGGCTGCCCAGCCCAGCACTAACACAGCAGGAAGAGACCAGGCTGGGCTCACCAGCGCGGCTCCTGTTTCACACTCTCTGTGGCAACGAGGCCAGCAGGGGCCCAAGAACCATTGAACCAGGCCTGCCAAGAAAGGGTCCTGACCCATCCAGAATGGCCCCTGGGGTCAAGAGTAACCAGGACATTTTCCCATCCCCAAAAGGCACGCAGGGACATACTGGAAGGGTAGGAAGCCCAGCACTCACCTCTGTGGCAATGACACATTCGTTCCTCTCCTCTGATATCAAACACACAGACTGGTACATGGAGTCCCTGGGGGAGCATATCGCTGATATCCGACACTCTGGCTTTTCACTAAGGGAACACAAGACAGGCTGCTGAAGGAGGTATGGGGAGAGCGCTGGGGGAAGGGTGGGGGCACTAACCGGGACCCTCGAGAGCCAAAGGGCGCTGGCAGAAGTGGCTCTGGGAGAAGACACAGGCACCGGGGACACCCAGTACTGGCTGGAGCCAGGGGACAGGCCCCTGAGAGCTGCAGGACCACCGCCCCTACCGGAGGGTCTCGGGCCTGGCAAAAGCCAGCACCGCCGCTAGAGGCAGGCCGTACCATAGCAAAATGGAAGTCACAAGAGACACAATACGGACCCTTGACATTTGTGAGTGAATGAACGCATGAATGAATGAATATGAGGGCGGGAGGGACAAAAGACTCCTGTCAGGACTCTTGTTGGAAGATCAGTAGCAAAACCCCGTTTGCTTAAAGGCTGTCATGGGCCTGGTGCCAGCCTCCCACCTGTGCTGGGTGAGCCCAGACGATACCGTGGAGGGGTTCGTGGCCAGGCCCTGGGCTTCCAAGGGCTGCTCACCTGTGTAACCGGAGTGGCGCCTTCTCCCCTAAGCTCTTGTCACTGTGGGAATACTTCCCCAGCATAATCCCCCGCCCCAGGGGTCCTGGGGCCAGATTATAGTCCAATGTGTGGTTCTGCTGTTTGCCACAGTTGGACTTGTCCAGGCCACAGTCTACTTCCAGCTCCTTCTTCTGGTTTGTGTTCTTGAGCTGGGCAGCGGGGATCAGGTTGTCCTTCTGGAAGTCTGACAAGTTGTTCATGGCCTCCCTGCTGCCGTCGTCTGGCCGCCGAAGCCGGAGCTGCCGCACAGCCACCGCCACCATGCCCAGCAACACCAGCACCACCACCAGCCCCACGCCCAAGGAGACAGCCACCCAGGGGAAGCTGGGTGGCAAGCTCACAGGAAACTCGCAGCGGCTGCCCACAAAGCCATAGGGGCAGTTGCAGACGAAGTTGTCGGGGGAGCGACCGGTGTAGCAGGTGGCCCCATTTAAGCAGGGTCCTGAGGCACAGGCGTCGCTGGGTGTCCGCACCTCACAGCGCCTGCCAGAGAAGCCAGCAGGGCAGGTGCACACAAGCCCATTCTCCAGGTCATGGCAGGTGCCACCGTGGGCACAAGGGCTGCGGGCGCAGTCACTGATCTGGAGTTCACAGTGGGTGCCCGTGAATCCAGGACGGCAGCGGCATATGCGGTTCGGACCTCGGTTCAGGCACTGGCCCCCTGTCAGTACACACAGGGCACAGGTCAGCAAATGCCTGGGAGGCCCCCTTCACCCCGCCACCCGGTGCAGAAGGCATGCACTCCATCCCAGGAAGGAGCTTAGGCCCTTCAGCCTCCATGATCACAGCCAGCATTCACAGGTCCCACTGCAATGGGCACTGCACAAAGAGTCAGGAGGCCTGGTTGAGGTGACCCTGGTCGCTATGCCTCCAGGGCCTCATGTATCAAAACTGCTAGCATCTCACAGAGTTGTACAGTGGAATCAGACAGAGGTGCTTGGGTTTGAATCTCAGTCGCTTCTAGCTGTGGATCTGGCACCTGTTGCTTTACCTTATATCTAAGCTTCAGTTCCCTCGTTTGTTAAATTGGAGTATAATGCTATCCCCTCCACAGGAGATCTCTGCCGGTTAGGTGGGGCGATGTGGGATGATGCATAAGGACAGGGTGCCTGCCTGGTCTGTAGTAAATGCTCGAATAAATGTAATTATCATTGTTTCATCTGATCTTCATAACCCCATAAGGGAAGAGGACAGGTATTATATTTCCCATTCAGTGATGAAGAAACTGTGGCTCCAAGGAGTTCACTAAGTCATTAGCCAGAGAGCAGCCTCCATCTCAGCCCTTCCAAGTCCTCTCCAGCTTCTGAGGCTTCTCTCCTCCACAGTGCTATCCGCTTGCCTCATGGCAAGTGCCCAGGAGGCCAAGGGGACAAAGATAATCAGCATGCTTTGTGTCCCAAAAGATGCTGAACATTCTAGATGCCTTGTGCCATACCAGGCTCCATGTGGCCACGGGGCAAGGTGAGGCCTTCAGGAGCAGGACCCTGACTGCACTAGCTTCCCTTGAGGAGGGACACGAGGCCTCCAAAGTCCCTCTCTCTAGCCTAGGACTTCCTGGAGAGGGTCAGAGGCCACCCCAGTAGGGACAGGGCTCTGACATGGGAATAGGAACAGAAGTCACTCAGAGTACACACCGCTCCTTCTCCCAAGGCCTGGACCTGCTGCTAACCTGCTCCTCGTCCAAAGCTACTCAGCTGATCAGGCAAGCTCTTCACCATCCAGAGCACATGGCAACCCATCTCAGCCTGCCCAGAGTGACAGACGAGGCCTCTCTTCTCTCCTGACCCTCCCTCACCAGAAGGCTCTCTTGTCCCCAGGTCTGGTACACCAGGTTAGCAAGGCAAGAAGACACACCATTGGCACACGGGTTGCTGGTACACCTGTCCACTTTCTTCTCGCAGTTGGAGCCGGTGAAGTTGGGAGGGCATTCACAGGCATAGCTGGTCCCCTGGTTGCGCTCCCGGCAGGAGCCCCCATTGAAGCAAGGGGAGTTGGCACAGCTCAAGGTGCTATGTTCGCAGTGCAGGCCATAGTAGCCCGGGGGACACAGGCAGTGGTAGCCATCCTCCTGGTCCTAGAGAGAGACCAGAAAGGAGCCAAAGTCAGATGCTGAGAGACAGGGATGTATAGCTTGGGGTTAAGCCTCCACAAGTCCGCAATGCCTGTCTATGGCCGCCTGGGGTGGGGTTGGCTGAGAACCACCTGGCCAGACCTCTGCCTTCCTACGCTGGCCTGGGCCTCACCTTACAGCTGCCTCCATTGCGACACGGGTTGCCGTCACACTCGCTGAGCTTCAGCTCACAGTCCACACCAGTGTAGCCTGGGCGACAGGAGCAGGTGTAGCTCCGCTGCCCACTGTTAGAGCACGTTGCCCCATTCTTGCACGGGGAGTGATGGGTGCAATAGTTGAGATCTGCAGAGACAGGAATCCACCGGCTGAGCAGAGCCAGAAAATTATCCCACCTCCAGGCTCCTTGCAGTGCAAGTTCACTGCCCATGTTTGGCCCAGAGGCTTCAACTCAGCCTTCCTGGTCCAAATGCCCTCCGTCTTCCCCAGTGAAATCATGTATATTGAAGCACCTTGACCCACACCTGACCAGTGCAATCAATCAACGTTGAAAAACACAGATGGACAACTGCCTGCCAGGTAAGCTCACAAACACCGGCAAGCAGGGGAGAATGAGGGTGAGGAAGAGAAGTGGACAGCAAGGCCACGTGTTGAGGAGGAAGTCAGAAAAGGCTTCATGGAGGAGGGGCAGCTGAGATAAGCCTGGAAGGCAGGATAAAACTTTAACAGGTGGAAATGGTAGAGGGGAGCTGAGAGTCACCATATGTATTTTTTTCAAGGAGAATTCATTACGCAGTTATTTTGATATATAAGTGCCCTGGCTGGTGTGGCTCAGTGGATTGAGTGCTGGCCTGCAAACTGAAAGGTCGCCGGTTAGATTCCCAGTCAGGGCACATGTCTGGGTTGTGGGCCAGGTTCCCAGTTGGGGGTATGCAAGGCGTATCGATGTGTCTCTAGCATATCCAAGTCTCTGTCCCTCTCTTTTTTCCCTCCTTTCCCCCATCTCGCTCTAAAAAAAAAAAAAAAAAAGTGTGTGTGTGTGTGTGTATTTGTTTTCTTATTTGGGAAGGCCAGGGAGGGGGAACCAGACAGAGCAAATATAGGAACTGTGAGGGCTGTGTTTGCATGTGATTGTATATGACTGTGTCATCTGGGAGCAAATGGGGGCAGAAGAAAGAGAATGGGCAGGAACCAGGTGTGCGTGTGCGTGTGCGTGTGTTTGGGAGTGAGGGGAGAAAGCAACACACACACAAAAGAAAACAGGGGCTGAATTCTAAGCCCCTTGTTGTCAGCGAGTCAGGGCCGAGGCAAGTTCTTTCTATCCTGGCAAGCCCTCTGCCCACCCTACCCAGGCTTGTGCTGGTGTTTCCATGGCAGCAGCCATCCCATTTGACCCTGAAAATGGGAGGCACATGCTGCAGCTGGCTCCCAGGATGAAAAAGATAAAGGACCCCTCCTCCACAGTTGGGGCTGGCAGAACCCTGCATGGCTAGAAGAGTGACCAGCCCTGCCAAACACCAGGAAGAGACTGTGGGCTCAGGCAGCTGCCTGGCAAGTGCAACTGGGGATGAACAAGGGAGACTGTTTGTAACCACACCGAAAAGTCAGTTAGATGCCACTCCACCCAGAGGCCCGGCTCCCACAGCCTCCAGGCAGCCGGCGGGCACACCCCACCAGACAGCTGTTTAGGAGAGAGCTGCTCAAACAGACCTGGCAGGTAAGCAAACACTTAGGGGGTTAATAGGTAACTATGAGGTAGAAAAAGGAACCGAGCCCAGCATCTCTCTCTTTCTCTCCAGCCTTCCTGGAATTTTTGAGTGCAACCTCCAGGTCACCAATTTGTCACCCTCCAGGCTTCTCTAGCCACCCTCTCTCCCCAGCACCAGAGGGAGAAGAATCCACCATCTTATTCTAGGTCAGTTGTAAAGATCCTTGAAAGTCCCAACCTTCTTCTTTTTTTTTTTTTAAGACTATTTTTTTTTTTTAATTTTTAGAGAGAGGAGAAGGGAAGGAGAAAGAGAGGGAGAGAAACATCAGCGTGCAAGAGATACACCGATAGGTTACCTCTCACATGCCTCCACTGGGGACCTGGCCCAAAACCCAGGCATGTGCCCTGACTGGGGATCAAACCGGAGACCCTTTGGTTCACAGGCCAGCACTCAATCCACTGAGCCACACCAGCCAGGGCAAAAGTCCCAAGCTTCTTGAAAGATAATGGGAAAGCCAGCACAGCAGTCACCAAGCAAGAAGGGTCCGGGTGATAGCTCTGGTTCCCACCCCTTGCCCATCTCGCCCACCTCCTCTGTATCCCCCCTCTGCTCTCACTCACCTTGGTCACAGAATAGGCCTCCCCAGCCCTCGTTACAGGTGCATTGCCAGGGGATGCTGCAAGTGCCATGGCGACAGCCATTGTGGGGGATGCATTCGTTGCACAGGCGGCCCTGCCAGCCTGGGCGGCAGCTGTGAAACAAAAGGGAGGCTGAGGGTGAGCTGAGCGCCTGGCCAGGGGACGCCCCTTTCCCACTTCCTGTCCCCTACTCACATGCACTCTGCTGGCTTGCTGCAGTAGCCATTCTGTTCATGACAGCCAGAAAGACAGACGGCTGAGGGAAGAGAACAGAGCTGTGTGAGGTTGGGATGCTAACAACTCTGAAGACCACTCTCCCCCTCCGGGCCTTGGGGGTGCCCCCAGCTCTCCTGGGCTCACTTTCCACTCCTGGCCTCCCAGAGGAGCCATGGTGTCTTAAAGGGAACTGGTGGCACAGAGAAAGAGAATGAAGACTGGATGGAATGCAGTCATGGGGTCCTTGCAGGCTTTGGGCACAACGGGGAAAAGCACTCAGAAGAAAGAGCTCTAAGTCCATACCTGTCCTAGGCATGCCCAGCTGTTCCTGAGGGACAGCTAGTGGGCAGCCCAGACCGGCTCTGTGAGGGACTGAGGGATGCAGGCAGTGAGGATAAGAAGTCACCTCTTTTGTTTGTTTTTGGTTTGGTTTGGTTTTCGATTTTGCTCAGGAGACCGCCCCCACCCCCACCACCCAGGCAGGCAGGAGAGAGCTTGGCTGCTTACGCTGTTCGCAGTACTCCCCAGTCCAGCCCGGCAGACAGGACAGGCTGCCATCTGGCTGGCACACGTAGTGGCCGAAGTGGTCATTGCGCTTCTTGCACAGGCGTGAGCAGCTGTCCCCATAGTAGTTGTCACTGCAGATGACCCGGTAAGAGTAGCGCAGCCTTGTTGGGAGAGGGCCGGTCTGCTCATCCAGCAACCAGTTCGGGCCCACAGCTAGGGAGCCCTGGGTGGTGATCTTGCTGATGAGCGCATTTGGTGGCATGGCCTCTGAAGGGGCAGAGGGCCAGGTCAAGGAAGGGCATCCTGTCCCCGAGGGTGCCAGCAACTGCTGGATCAAACCAGATGTTCAGATGACCCCCACTTGCCAGCAAGCACAGGACAGAGGAACCCAAGGGTCCCACTTCTTTGCTGCCCTGTGTGTGTGTGTGTGTGTGTGTGTGTGTGTGTGTGTGCAGGGGGACTGATACTATTCAAAAGGGGGACAATAGAAGGATGTTAAGATTTCCCAGTGTTCTGGAAGCAGATAGGCAAGGGAAAGAGGAAAAGAGGTCAAAATGGAGAGAGAATGAGAGAAGAGAGAGAGAGAGAGAGAGAGAGAGAGAGAGAAATGAGAAAAAGAAAAAAAGAAAAGCTTTCCGTGCACGGAGGACCCCGGGAGCAAGGATTCCTCGGGTGTCCATTCAGGGGTTCTACCCTCAGAGGTGGGTAATGCTTTTCTTTTTCCTTTTCAAAGTGAGAATTGTTGTGCTGCTGAAATATCCTTTTCCTCTGTGTCAGAACAACATCCCAAAGCCATTATTCCCTTTCCAAAGGAGCGGAATTCGCGAAAGGTGTAAAATACAGGAAGGGGCCCGTCAGCGGCGCTGGCAGCTTCGGCCTTTCTCACCACCGTGCTCCCCGCGTTCCCACGCCAAAAATAACCCGCAGGAAACGCAATTGTGCTCAGAGTCCAGGCAGCGGGCGGAATCCGAGCGTCCAGCGCGGGGCGCAGCTCCCGGCCGAGCTAAGCGTCCGGCCTCCTACCCCCCACCCCGCACTTCCCCCGCCTATTATTACAGGTTAACTCTTTCAGTGCTGCGCCGAGTCGCCCCCCTGTGGCGGCGGAACGAGCTACTCACCTGGCCGCTGGTCTTCTCCCGACGCGTGCCAAGCTTCGATGGTGAGTGAGAAGGTACCCTGGGAAGCGGAAGGAGGCGGCGGGAGAGATAGCATGATGAGCAGGGAGGTGGTGGGGGTGCCTTAGGGCGGCCGGTTTAATTAATTTAATTGCAGGATACGGTTACTGCGCCCGGTCAACCTAACGGGTCTGCGCGCAGCATCGCGCGCGAGCACGAAAGGCGAGAGAACCTTGGATAGGAGGAGGGTTGAGGGATGGGGGAATGTACGCGAAAAGCACTTGGAGGTGGGGGACGCGCCGGGGTGATAAAAATCATATCCCGAGAACTGGGAGAAAAGAGGGCGTAGAACTGGGAAGGGGAGGCTGGTGAGAGCTTTCCAGAGGACGAGGTCCCAGGAGAGTCGAAAGAGGATCAGAAGAGAACGCCCCTTGTTTTGTTTTTGTTTTGTTTTGTAGGGGAGCGAGAATATCTGGGGAGAGGGCTTTGGTCTCAGGGAGCCCCCTTCAGTTGGCTTTCGTCACCTCCCAATGCTCCCAGGCTGTGCTCACCGGCCAGGTGAAATTGAAAGGCAATTGGAGAGGGTTGCGTCCCCCGCCGCTACTGTCGTCCGCAATGGCGAAGGAGTTGGTGCCCAACACAGGTGTGGAGACGTTACCGAAGGTGCAGGGCCCGGGCGAGTAGACCGCCTGGAAGTGCTGGAGGCAGACACGGAAGAAGGTCCGGCAGCCGGGTTCGCACCGCAGCCCGCTGGCCAGTACGCCGTCGTCGTTGACAAACTCCTGAAGCTGCAGCTGGAAGACTCCGGAGCCGGCCGCGCGCTATTGCATAGGGTAGGAAGGAAGGAGGGGAGCCATCAGCTCGTTGGACACCCGGGCTCAGGCCCAGGGCGAGGTGGGAGGGGGCAGAGGGGGCGCGGGACGTTACCTGCTGACAAAGTGCCACCAGCAACAGTAGCGCCCAAACAGAGGCGCTACGGGACGCGGCTGCCATTCCCTGGGGCGTCGCTCTCTCCACCCGCCCGCCCTGAAGCTGGCTCGGTGCGGGACGCTGTTTGCCCGTGCGTCCACCCGCGGGAGGAGTCTCTGAAAAGCCAGGCTCCGCTCGGAGCTTTCCTCCCGCCTCGCCTTCTCGCTAGCTGCGCTCAGATCGCCGCGGTAGGTAATCCAGGTGAGGGCGGCTGGGCGGCGGCCGCGCAGAGGACGTGTCCTCGAGCTAATCCTGGGGCTGCAAGCCTGCTAGTGCCGGAGTACACTGCACTGAGGCGGCTGGAGCTGCGGCTCTTCGCCTCGCGTTCCCAGCCTGCGCTCAGCGCCGCTACTGAAACCTGCGCGCTCGAGAGCCTGCCTTATATATATTGGCTCCTCTCCTCTCTGCCTGTCACTCTCCCCTCCCCTCAGGGCCTCTAACTGCTACAGCCTCAAAGCCGCCGGGAGGGGGCCTCCGCCCCCGCCAACCCCCCTCCCAGCCAGCCAGTCAGGCACAGGTCCCCGCCCATCCGTGCCGCTCTCAGCCCCTGGGTCCCCCAGCTCTGAGCGGGCCGAGATGACCAGTTCTTCGCAATCTCGGGGTTACGCGCGGAGCCCCGGGCAATGGGAGAAGAGGTGGAGGGCCGGGGAGCAATGGGACAGGAGGTGAGCAAGTGGTTCCCGGAAGGTCGCGGCGACGGGGACACTGGGGAGTCCCTGGGAGCCGTGCGTCCGCAGCCAGGGCTAGTTACCTGCAGCAGGTAAAAAGAACTTAGGTCCGGAAAGCGAAACCAGCGCTAAAGAGCTCCGATTTCCTGCTCCTTCACGGAACCTCGGAAGCCCTCTCCTCGGCCGGCGTCAACCTGTGAGCACCCACCCACCACGCCTCCCGAGAGCTGCAGTGGAGCCGGCGAGCGCGTTAACCCTCTCTGCGGCAGCTCTCCGCAAGGAGGGGAGCCGAGCGTCCAAGACTCAGGGCTCCCTCCCTCCACCTGGTGGGCGTCCCTCTCCCTGGTGGAGGGGGGAGGAGGGAGCGTGTCCAGCGCGTGCTTTTTCCCTTCGGCCCTCCCCCTCGGACTCGGGCTCGGCGCGTGCCAGCTCTAAGACGCGTGGTCCTAGGGAAGGGGGGAGGGGGCGTGGTCCCAGAGGTAGAAGCAGGGCGGGCATCAGCTGTATGGTAATGAGGGTCTGGCCCCACCTCCAGCGCCTCCCCTCACCTGGGTTCGGCTTCTGCTCCAGCGCCCACCGTCTCCCCCGCCCCATCCCAGCAGCCTCAAGCCCCTCCCGCGTCCTGTCGTTCTGTAGGGGCAGAGAGGAACACTTCTGGCTCCAGAGTTGGCTCAAGCCGCTGGAGGGTCAAGGTGAAGGGCTGAGGCTAGGCAGACTCGGGTCATTCCTCCAGGGCGAGATGTAGAGTGGAACTGGAAACGCTCGGACTTGTTTTAGTTTCAGGAGGCTACACCGTCTCTCCTTCGCGGCTCCGCTGGTGGCCCCACTTCTAGCCGGGGCAGTTGCAGCTGCTTTTCCCGGAACCCAGTGTGATCCCCGGTGACCTTAGATCGCGGCGGCAGGCTTCTCCCAGTCCGGGGGGTGGGAGGGAGGAGGACTCCCTCTCCCTTCGACGCTGAGGGCGGTGGGGGCCCTGTGGCTTCAGCTGTCAGCCTGCCCGCACAGCGATGGCTGTCGTCGGGCGATAAGATCGGTACGGGGGGAGCAGGGACGCGCGGGCCCAGGGGAGGCTGGGGGCGCGAAAGGAGCCCAACAGCTGCCTATGCCGAGCATGGTCTGATTTTTTTGACCTGGGGGTGGCGGTGAAGTATGGGGGGAGGATGAGAAACAAGAGGTTGGGAGCGTGGGTTGAGGGAGGGACGAGGTGAAGAGACGGGCTCCGGGGTCCCCCACGCACGGCCACCCCTCCCAGTCACCATCTGGCACGAGCGGGTTGGCGTGGGGAACCGAGGTGGGGCGGGGGCCGGCAGATGGGCCCAGGCTGCGCTCCAGAGTTAATGTAGGTTATGGGCAGGCGGAGTCCCCAGGCCGCGAGGGAGGAGGAGCCCAGGACATGCCTCACAGCGACCCTGATAAGTGGGTTTCCCATCCTCGCTCTGCCGTACTCTATGGGTCCCTAGACCTGCCGAGGGTGCCGCAGCGTTGCCGTCCTCAGAGCTGACGTCCAGCCCTGCCTCCTTGCCTCCTTCCCCCCAAATCCTGGCTTGGGAGTTCATCAAAGCTAGGATTCTTTTGTGGCGCTGGTATTTGCCTGTCAAAGAGGACACACAACCCACAGGAAGCATTTGCTTAATACTGGTAGATCTGGAACACTTTACACACATCTGGACTAATATGTCCAAAAGCACTTTGCACACAGTCAAGGACCAAAGAAAAGTACCATCATTTCCCTTGGAGGCTGAAATGCAAGGGATCCTAGAAACCTAAAAATCCTCTGACCTGAGAAGGAAAGTCGTCACGATCAAAAGTCATTTATGAAGCACCTATTTGAAGTTCATTATCCCCCTAGAGCTCTGTCCTCGGCCCTGAGTACCCACTTGAGCTCCAATCATCTGGGTCCAGCTTTGCCTGCTTTTGCTCAGCAGGAGAGGGTCCGGAGCTGCAGGCAAAGAACCAAAATTCAAAGCCTCCACAGCTGGGGCTCCTCTCTTTTTTCTCCCACCCGCGACTTGTGGACAGAAGAACCCAACACGTGTCCTGGGAGGTCCCAGGAATAGGAGGCTTTAAGGTGATCTGAGGCCATAAATCACAGTGGTGTTGGACCCAAGCGGACATCTGCTGACCCTGCCACTATGTAGACTCTCCTTTCACCAACCTGGGCTCGCCCCCACCTCTAGCCCCCCCCCCCCAAAAAATGCACCGATGCTTCACGGTTCCTCACTCAACCGGCAACGCCATACTATCCAGTGTCCCGAGCAGGAACAGGGTCGAGGCCCAGCTTCACTCAAGACCCCACAGCCTCCTCCCCAGGGACCTTCTGTTTCTGCTGTCCTCTCATTGCCAGCTGCACAAAGCCCCCGGACAGGCAGAACCTGCACCCTGGCCAGGAAAGGCCAAGGTTACCTTTCAGCGGTGCCCTCAAAGTGACCCTCGGTTATTGGGGTGCATCAGGAGCCCAGAAGAACCTGAGGATACCTCCCCGACTGGGCAGCCTACTCGCCCTCCCCACCCCTACCCCGCACCCCTGGGACAGCGTCCTCAGAGCAAATTGCACCCAGGTAGGAGTGCGTGGGGGCCGCGCTGGCGGGGGGGGGGGGGCGGGGGGGCGGAGGAGCAGGCCTGGTTTGGGTGGAGCGCTTAAGCCCTGAGGGGCCACTTGCAGGGAGCCGCAGCCGGGAGCGACACAGAAGGCGGGGAGATTTGCAAACTGTTGCTGCCACATGGCTGCTCCATTCGATCCATTCACATTGAAATGAGGCCGGCGCGTGCCTCATCTGCCGCAGGGCGCTGCCACGCGTCAGCATGGCCCGCCGCGTGCCAACTGGGGCAGTGGGGCTGGCAGGGCCTGCCAGCCGTGGGGGTGCAGCCGGGGATTTGGGGCCAGGAGGGGTAAGGGGACGGAGCCAAGCTACCCCAGCCACTTAGGCGCCGCAGTTCCGTGGACCTTGGCCCTGCAAATGGGAGCAAGACGACGAGAAAAGATGAGGACCAACGGGTTTCGGAGGGGGGTCAGGATCGATGCCGCCGCTCCCCGCAGATGCGCCCCGGCAGCGCTACTCTCCATCTGCCGCTGCTCGCACCTGCCGGTCAATAAATCGATTTTACAATTTAATGCAGCAGCTTCCCGCCAGCCTGGGACAGATGCCGCCGCAGAACCACCTCCCGCCCTCACCCCTCCCCTCGAGGGGCGCCAGCGGTTAGGGCTGGGATTCCCGCTCGGCAAGCTGCACCCCGCGGGGCCTCCTTTGCTTCTCTCCGGAGTCGCTACAAGGAACTGCCTGCTCTGGGTCTTTCCCGAGGGACAGAATGGGTTCCCCGTAGGACAGGCCTGAGTCTGATGGACGAGAGAGGAAGATGACTTGGTGGTGGCCTTGAGGACTCGGTTGGGGGCTTCACGGTATTTTGGGGGTGGGGGGAGAATGCAGTGGCTGATAACTGTATGTGAGAGCCCCAGAAGAAGGAGGAAGGGATAGGAACTGGGGCAGGGACTCTGAGAGACACTGAGTCCTGAAGAATCTTTATGATGGAGACGCGGCCTCTCCCCAACCTCTGGCAGAGTCTACGGAATAAGCACCACGTGGACCTGGCTCTTGGCTTTTCCCAATCCTGGGATCTTGGGCTTGTATTTTAACTATAACTCTCTACCTCAGTTTTCTCATCTGTAGAATGGGGATAATAATAATAGTAGCCTGGGAGGTAACTGAGGAACTATATCTGATTATGGATTTGCAGGGCCCCCAAAATATTAATTTCCTTTTTCACAGGTGACATCCTGACAGGCAGGTGCAGACCTGGAGTGGAGGGGAGGTCCCTGACAGCATTTGAGTTCCAGGAGGAAAAGAAGGAAAAAAGAGTGCTAAAGATAGTCACAAAGGAAAAGCCAAAGGGAACAGAGAGAGAGAGAGAGAAAGAGAAGCCAGGTAGATTATGGAAAGGAGATGGGTCCTGGGGAAAACTTCAAGTATGAGAGCCTTTTGTGGGAAGAGAACCCACCCCGGGGTTTGGAGAAGGCACAGGAATCAGGGTGGAGCTAGCCTAAGCCCTCAGGCTCCTGCGAATGTCTAGGCTCTTGACTGGAGCAGGGAAACTGGAGCTCTGGGAATGGGTTTGGAGAAGCCATAAAGGTTTAGAAGAATCCATTGCCCATAGCCTTGGCTTTCCAAAGATGCTCTGACAATGGCCAGGCGTAGGTCTCAAGCTGACATCCCTCCTCCTTTCTGGTGGTGTTTCAGAGCAGAGGTGTATGGGAGGAAGGAGTCAACTTCTGAACTGTTCTGATCCTTGCGGCTCCTGGCAGCTCAGGGGGCTAAGCCCTTCCCAAGTCACCAAGAGGTCACACAGACTGGGCGGGACTGTCTACTGGCTGATGGCTCATGACTGATGACCCAAATGTCCCAAGGAAAGGGTGTCCAAGTGGGTGAGACCACCGCACATGAGTCAATATGCCTCCTCTGGCTCCTTTTGAGACCCAGAAGGCCCCCTACCTTCTCTCTCCCAGGTTCGCGGGAGCCTGAGGGCCAAGGCTAGGTCCGTGCTCTGCTTCCTTTGCCTTCTTCAAACGCCAGCACAGGTGGTGACTGGTGTGGACTAG
This sequence comes from Pteronotus mesoamericanus, assembly GCF_021234165.1. Taxonomy (NCBI): domain Eukaryota; kingdom Metazoa; phylum Chordata; class Mammalia; order Chiroptera; family Mormoopidae; genus Pteronotus; species Pteronotus mesoamericanus. Next base: position 23,658,253 of record NW_026555065.1, read on the forward strand.
GCTGTCTCTTCTCAATGAAAACAGCCTTGGCCTGCAGAGACACTGGGCCCAAGAGAGGACAAGCTGAGGAGCTCTGACCTAAGAAGCCCCTTTTAGCTGTGTAGGAAGGAAGCTCTCTCCAGGCCTTCTGTGTGCTGATCAGGAGGAAAGGAGATAGAGGCGGGGTGGGGGGTGGGGGGGGACCTGCTGGCTGGAGGCAAGGACCCTCATTGGTGGTGACCTGGTAACTGCCCAGCTTCATTTGCCAAACCAAGGGGATGCCTGGAAAGCTAGGGCCAGGAGCCATGCAGAGGGTATTTCCAGCCACAGAGGAGTCCAGGGTTTAGGGCAGCCTCCACAGCAACTTTCCCAGAGCCCCTGGCTTCCCCTTCCCTAGCTCTTTCCTGTCCCCACCCTAGTTAGTAGGCAGGGAGGCTCAGGGGAAGGGAGGGAATGCTCAGGGTGGCCTCTGCGTGGAGACCCTCAGGCTCGGGCCTTGCCCCAGCCCGCCCCTGCCTCCGACCCAGATCCCTCAGGGTGCAGAGAACTCTGAGGAGGGCTTGCAGGGCCAGAGAACAGAGGGCACAGGGTAGAGGCATTGCTGAGAGAGAAACTTCTGCCAACTTGTGCTGAAGAACAGGGCATAGGCGAGTATGGGAGCGGAGCCTGAGTTGAAAGCAAAGGTTCAGGCACCCCTCGCCCCCCAGCCCTAGATCTTGGGTCGGCTTCCCTACCTGAAGGTTTTTCTTCCCCTATAGAAGCTTCTTCACGCGTTCATCCTCTGCCCTGGCTGTGCTGGCCTCCACTGTCCTCTCCTCTTGCCCCCTCCCCAGTGTACAGCTCACCTGTCCCTGAAACCTCTTGGGAAGCTCTCCCTGGCCCCATCCTCCCTCTCAGGCCTCACCCCCCTCTTCTGGCCTTCAATTCACATCCAGGGCCCAGCACTGTCCCTGATCCCATGGTGTCCCTGGGTCCTTGTGTGCCCTTCGCCTTCTTCAATTGAACAACTCATCTCCTGGAAGAAACTCTGACCTCTTCTCATGTCTTCACAGAACCTCTGATCTCTGATCCCAGGTGCCACCCAGGACTTGAAGCAAGAAAAGATATGTGACAGGGTCACACCTCCTCCTCTTTGCAGGTCCAGTAGCCTGGGAGTGAGGGTCACGAGACAGGCCGTAGTTCCCTGAAGCCTCCCTGGAAGGAAGGGTCAGGCTTGAACCAGGAAGTGCTGTGTTTCAAATACTCTCATACACAGAGAAAGAAACTAGGGACAGGTGCCAAATCTGTGAACAGCTGCCTGAACAAGCAGGTTCCCTGGAGAAGGCAGAGGAGAAACCTGGCTGCCTTGGTCAAGTAGGTAATAGGTCTTAAGCAGAGGACAGTGACCAGCTGTCTCCTTCTCCCATCACAGTCAGAATGAGAGGAAACAGGCTTCAATAGTGGCAGGAAGGACTTAGGTTAGATATATGGAAGAACTTCCTGTGACAGTGTGTCTGCACTATGTATCCCAGTTGTTAATCCAGATTGAACTCTCCCCCGGAGTGGGTGAGAATTTCATGTTGATGCTTGCTAATGAGTAACTTGCCTTGCCTGTGATTATCAAAGAACTTCCCACCCAGAGAATTCTCCTGTGTCTAGACTGTCCCCAGGTAAGAAATGCAGGGAGACCTGGGAGGCAGTAGCACCTCAGCCTCCTCACAGCCTCAAGGAGATTTTTGGACAATGTCAGGCCTCTGTGAGCTAATGCCGCTTTGCCTCTCCAGCCCTCAGTGCTCTGGCTGCCACTCCCAGAAAAACAAGCTCTATGGAGCTGTCCAGCCCAGACTAAATTTTCAGAGCGATGGTGAATGCCCAGGGTCTCCAGCATCAGGAGTTTCAGAAACAGCCTCAGCTAACTAACTCTGTACACTTACAAATAGACAGCTTTCACCCCTCGTGTGTGCCTGCTCACTCCAGTCTCATGAGTCTTATTTGGGCCTCAGAAACACTCCTTTTTTTGGAGCTATTCTGCCAAGATCCCTGTGTTGCCCCATGGCCAACTCCCTTCTCTCTTGCTTTCCCTTCTTTCCCATGTGGCTTAATCCCCTACCCCTATAATCACAACCCCCTTCAAGTAAGGAGGAAGATGGAAGAGCTAGGACAACTCTATTAAACTGCCATCAAAAGAAGAGAATGTAGCCCTGGCTGGCGTGGGTCAGTGGACTGAGTGCCAGACTGCGAAGCAAGGGGCCGCCGGTTCCATTCTGGCCAGGGCACAGGCCTGGGTTGCAGGCCAGGTCCCAGTAGGGAGTGCATAAGAGGCAACCACACATTGATGCTTCTCTCCCTCTCTTTCCCTCTCCCTCCCCCTCTTTCTAAAAATAAATATATATAAAAAAAGAAGAGAATGCAGGCAAAAGACGTGGTCCACCGGGGGCATGGTTAATTTTCCTGGGGCCTGTACGTGCCTACATGCATGCCCAGAGTTGGGTTCATCAGTTACCCAGGTGTGGATGAGGTCTGCTACATGCCCAGTACTGGGCTAAGGTCAGTGAGATCAAAGGGAACATTGAATTCAACTCCTGATGCTCATGGGACTGGAGCCCCAAGAGTCAAATGAAACTCTGTGGGGAGGGGGATTGTACTGGGCCTGAAAAATAGAGCAGAACTTAGATAAGGAGAAAAGAAGGGATTCCTGGCAGGAGAAATGGGGAGAGGAAAATGATCAGGGTAGAAATGAGGAAGATGCAGCTGGAATAGACTTCATATGTGGAGGGGCTGGGCATGAGGTTCGATAGCTAAAGTATGGCGATCCACCAGGTAGATGAGTTCAGACCTGGCTAATAGGCCCGAGGGAATCTTTGGGCTTTTGAGCAGAGGACGGCGTTGAATCACCATCTGGCAGTGGTGCGTACAGGGTGGTCGGGTGCATGGAGGTGCAAAGGGAAAGCCAGCTGCAACTAGGTGCATCTGTGGCTGGTGGCCAGGTATGCGCCGATGCCTGGCTGTCTCTGAGATGGCTGGGCACCTGGGAATGCTAGACTCTGACGGCCCACTGGGACTGGCACCACCCTCCCCCTGCCAGCAGCTGCTCTCCCCTCAGCCCCTGCTTTCCAGATAAAGTCCTGCAAAATGCCCAGCATCAGGGCTTCCCCAGCTCCTATACTGAGAGTGGGCCATGCACTCTCCCAGCCTACACTCCCCCTTCCTCTCTTTTTTCTCAGAGGCCTAAGACTCCGTCTGGCAGCCCAGATTTGCCTGGAAGAAGATAACGGTTGGATCGGGCCTGGGTTTATCCCACCTTAGTTCTGAAATCCATAAAGGGAATCCAGAGGCGTCTGTAGAGAATGAATTAGGGCCCTACATCAAGAAGCTCAGGATGAGGTGAGCTCTCAAGGGCACTTACATCAGACCAACCTCATATGCTATAGTCAAGGGCTTGAATACCTCCAGGGACAGGGCCCTCACTCCCTCCAAAGGCTGATCCCTGCTATTGAGATGGTTCTGGTTATAGAAAGTGCATCCTCTTGTTGATCTGAAAGTCCTGCTCTGGTCAGAGTGGACTGATGCTATGGGAGAACTCTGTTTGGGCTGGCCCTCACTGAGGGGCTTCTGGAATGGCACTGCCAGAGGGAGGGTCCACCAGCATCCTAGGTCCGGGTGACTCTGCTGGGTCCTGTGGGCCCCCTTGCTGTGCATGCTTGGCGCCCTGGGCTGGGGCAGTTGAGCGTGAGAAGTACCAGTCTGTTTTCAGCTCAGAGCTGGTGGGTGGAGCAGCTAGGGTGAGGCCACCAGGGTGAGGCCAGCCCTGGGCAGCCCTTCTCAGCCTCATCGGGGAGGCCAGACTCTGGTCAGCCTGTCAAAAGGGCCAACCCTCCCCAAGCTGAGATCATTGCCCTCCGGCCTCCATGGCAGCCCCCACCCCCAGCTGAGCTCACTGCCCCGGTCCTCTGGGGGACATTGTTGTCTCCCGGCCCCTCCCCCGGACTCAATGAGCTGTTTGTTGGCATGTCCGGCTAGGGCAAGGGGAGGGCGGGCACAAGACGTCCTCACACAATGGGGATTCCGTCCATTCTGAGGTGGCTGCGGGAACCAGGCTGGCTTTGTCCCTGGGACCCTCATTCCCACCATTTAGCGGAGCCGGAACTCCAGGCGGAAGGCCCCGTATAAGAACAACAATGTCGTCACCTCGTCTGTGGGGGAGGGCCCTGCAGGCCAGGCCTCCTGGGGCCCAGGGGACCCACAGTCTGGGGCAGTCTGAGGGGCACTTGGGACAGGTCCTAGGGCTGAGGCTTTGCCTCAAATCTAAGGGAGACTCAGGAAGCAGATGGGCGCCCCCCCCATGCCACCTGGCCTGCCAGCCCATCTGCAGCCTGCATCAAGCATTGGAAGGGGGCTCCCTGGCATCCCCAGCTATGTTCAGCTCCCCCAATTGCAAATATGAGCCCTAAGGTGCAGAATGAATGGGTGCATCCTGTAAGCCCTGTTGGACAGTGTACCATAGAGGGACTGAGTTAGGGGCAGCTTGACTTTCATGCCTTTCTGTACCCAACTTGGGCAAAGGCCTTTGCTCAAAGCTGAGCTCAGACCTGTTTCTGGGCCTCTGGCCCAGCCAGCTTGCCCCTTCGGAAGTGGCACTGGCCTCTCAGACAACAAGTGTTTATTTTCCAGGGCGGGGGGTGGGGGCGGGGTGAACAGGACGTCATGGCGTTTCCCTCCTGCCTGGTGTTGCAGTGGTTCTCACAGTCTGGGCACTGGTGACATCACCAGCCTTTCCTCCTCAGCCCTGGCCTCCTTACCTCCTCCTCCCCTTCACCCCATGCACTGACCAGGCCACACAGTTCCGAAGCTCCTGCTTCCGGTGCAAGCACCTCTGAGCGGGCCCTCTTGGAGGGCGGTGAGAGCAACCAGGACAGGAAGTACTGGACCAGCCCCTCATCACTGCCCTTGGTATCAGGCTGAGCTTAGAGATAGCCCTTCTGTGCTCACCCTTACCAGAGTGGTCGGTATCCCCCCAGGCCCACTCCTATTGCGATGCTGGCCCTTTAAGGGTCTTGGGAAGCCAGAACAACAGGAAATCCAAACGGCCTCATTAGGCAGCGCGGAGCTCAGCACAGTAATTAGTGCCCTGAAAACAAAACAAGGAAAAGCAGGTGGTGGTGCCCCCCCTCCATCTTGGCTGCCCCCGGCATGGCCTGTTAGTACCCAGAGCTAGGCAGCTGGGATTGGAGCCCCTCCTTTCTAAGCCCCCTCGCCCCCAGCTCCTGAAGCCTGCTGCCCGCTGCCCAGGCCAAGGGTCAGAGTCTCTGCTTCTGGGGAGCAGGCAGTAGCTTTTCAGCCAACTGTTTTCCTCTGGGGAGACTGAAGCCCCGGGGACATGAGCTGGGGCTTCCCCTCTCCTGCAGCCAGGCGGCCACTCGTCCATAGCATATTCCACCTGTTCGGAAAATGCTATCATGGGGGCTGGGAGCTGAGTTGGACTCCTCCAGAGGGAAAGGGGAGACCCCTGGGAATTCCAGGGCAAGAAGGCTCCCTGAGGAGAAGGGAAAAGCCTGCTCTTTGGTCCTGCCTCTCAGGATCTCTGATGATTCTCCAGGTGGACGTGACGGCTTGGGCAGAGGAGGTGATAACCCACAGGCCCTCTGGTCAGACCCTGGGGACTTGCAAGCCCCTCAGTTAGTAAAAGCCTGGCTGGGAGCAAAAAAAGAACACTAGCAAGTTCTCTCCAGCCAGGCTGCAGGCCTGACCCCTGAGATATCTATCTTTATTTGTACTGTTAGGGAGGGACATGCTATGCTCTACTTAAGAAACAAACATTCGTTCAACAAACATTTATGCAGTGGTTGTAATCCTCCCTACACTGTGCTGATGGGGGGTTCTGGGAGCATATTGAGAATTTCAAATGGTACTGCCTTGTGATACATCATGACAGCTCTTCCTTCTGCCTCGAGAAGGCCTTTGAGAGAAGGGACTGGCTCTTTCCATGTGCACATCCCCCCAAAGACCTCGCACTTAGGTGACTGGTACATGCATATACACAATCCAAAATGAACCAGGAATGGTCTCTGACTTCAAAGTGGTTACCATGGAAGCCCAGTATTTGGCACAGCACAGCAGCAGCGCCCTGGTAAGGACCGCCAACCCTTGGAGAAAATCACCTCTGTGCTCAGAACCCAGACCACCCGGAGGACCCTAGGTTTTGTGCACAGCAAGGGCTAAGGGCGTTGTGGGGGAAGGAACCTCGCGTCCTCCGGAGACTAAGGCTGGCCCGGTTGTGACACTGGGATGAGGGGAGGAGCTGTGCCGGGCTTGCCTGGGACGTGGCGGGGTGCGGAGCAGGACAGCCGGACAGGCTGAGCGTGGATGGTGGCCAGCTTACGGCCAGTGAACGGGACTATAATTAAGCTGCGGGTAGGTTTCTGGTCACACTCCTGTTGGCTAAGAACAAAGGCCCTGGGCATCACTGCCCAGGGAAGGAGCAGAGGGAAGGGGCGGGGTAAGCCAGAACCTGCTATCAGGCTGGGCGGCTGGCCTCCAGCTGGGCAGAGAACTCTGCAGGCGCCTCTGGAGGACGAGCTAGGTGGCAATTTCTGAGGAGCCCGAATCTGGAACTGAGGTACCAATGCTGATGGTAGAGGTGAAGGGGACCAGCCAGCAAGTGACCAAAGGGTCACAGGGTCATACAGCAGGGGCTGTCAGCTCTGACTACACACAAAAATCACTTGAGCAGCTCCCTAGAGATTCTGATATAATTGGATAACTGGTTTGGGATGAGGCCTGAGAGACACTGGTATTTTCTGAGAGCTCCCTAAGCGACCCGATGTGTGACCAGGGTTGAGAACTACTGTCCGCTGGGATCTCAGGACCCTACTTTAAATACCTGCCCCTCCCCAGAGCCCATAGTGCTCAGAGGCCACACCCACTGGATCAAATAGCACAAGTGCTCTGGGCAGAGAGGGAAAAGGACACCAGAGTCTCCTAGGCCTGGAGGTGGGGACTTTGGAGAAGTCAGCCGCTTCTTGACCCCCCACCCCCCAGTGGAAAGTTACCCAGGGAAGCAGCTGTGGGCAGACAAGGCCAGAAGTCTGGAGGAGGGGTGCCCATGGGGAACAGCACCCGGGAGAACAGGCTAGGGACCAGGAGGGAGGAGTGGCAGACTAGGAGCACCTGAGCTGAAGGGGCCTGCTCCCCTTCAGGGACGTGTGCTGCTCCTGAATCATTTCCCGGATATAGCTTAACAGCTCAGACTTCAAGGTTTTGGGGGGGAAATCTTTTTTCCAAGTTCCTCGATCTGTCATCCCCCTCCCCCCACCGGCCGGATAGGCCTGGACCAGTGTCCTCTCTCTGCTCCCCCTCAGCCTCCCAGCTCGGGCTTCTCCACTGAGCTCCCTGGACATTGTTTCCCGCCTCAGGAAGTCTCTGATGCCCTGCGCTGGATTTTGTTTTCCTTGTTATCGGGACAACTAATATTTTTTCCTGTGCGGAAAAAAAAGAGATTTTCCCAAGCAGATTACAGCTGTCAGTGAGGGGGGAGGGGGCTGGAGGTTGAGCCCTCTCTTCACCCTCCCCTTCTGCCACTCTCGCAGGGCTGAGCTTTCAAATGAGGGAGGAAGTCCTGGCCTCTCATCCAGCCAGCCAGTTGGAGCAGGGGAGGACGCTGGCCTTGACGGGAAAGACCCCTGACCTCTGCTTGTGGGCCCCTGCTCCCTGTTAACAGGGTTGACCCATTGGCGGGGCCACCTTTCCAAGGACAGGGAGAGGGCCTTGGCCTCGCCTTCCCCCTAGGGGGGCAGAAAAAGCAGGCTGCCCTGTAGTTGCAGGGTGGCGGAACATGAGGCGAGACCCACTGGGAAGAGCGGGAACAAAAAAGAGACCCAGCTGTGCCAAACCGTATGACTTTAGGTAATTCCCTCAGCTCCCCGTGCCCTGGACTCCTCACCTCCGACATGACCGTACTGATGCAGGCCTCGCCTACCCACATGGTTATGTTGTGAGGACACAGATGAGATCAAGTATCTGATTCAATGTCAAGGATCTTATGACTGTGGTCATAAAGGTTAATAACAAGTGTCTCAGTACCTGTGTGACCTGCCTGAGGCCCGCACAACCAGCAGGCCAGAAAACAGGGCCTGTCACTGAGCAAGTTCTGTTTGAATGGCACACCCAGGCACACATGCGCATGTGTAACACATCACACACACACACACACACACACACACACACACACACACACACACACACAGGCCTATGCATTCTTCCTTGTCCAACGTTCGATTTCTACATCGGAGCTGTGGCTCTCGGGCCAGGCCGCTGGGCCTTTAGGACGGGAGCTGCAGCATAACCACCAGGGTGGCGATCAAGCCTTATCTAAAATGACCAAGTTTCTTGTCAAGTTGGCAACAACAAATAGAGTGTGGGTTACTCAGTTGCTTGTGGTTTGTAATGTATTAAGAAAACCAGGCCCTGGCTGGGTAGCTCAGTTGGTTAGAGCGTCGTGCCACTATACCAAGGTTGCATGTTTGATCCCTGGTCAGAGCCTATGCAAGAATCAAACAGCGAATGCATAAATAACATGCGTTCATTGGAACAGTAAGTCAATGTTTCTCTCTCTCTCTCAAATAAGTTAATAAACAAAAAAGAAAAAACTAGCCCCACGCCCGCGCCCTCTGCCCTCCGCGAGAGGGACGGCCTGCTCTGAGGGAGGCGCCCCGCCTGCCCGGCGGCATGGCAGGCGCACGGGGGGCTGGGTGCGAGTGAGCATCTGTGGAGGGGGGAGGAAGAGTTCTATTTAGACTTATTTTTTTAGATAAAAAAATAAATTAAACTTTAATATTTAATTTCTTGACTATAGTGCCTAATCTATACATAAATATTCATAATGAAAAATGTTTGGAGACCGCCACCCTGGGAGATAAGTGCGGGCTTTATATCCTATTAGAAGCCGGTTCAGATTGGGTGCTGGGTGAGGGAAGGGAGTGTGGAGGAGGGGCTAGTGAGGTCTGGGTGCAGAACCATTTGGGCCCAGTCAGATTACAGAACATCGCCAACAGTGTGGACCTTCTCGGCCACCCCTGTCCCCAGACCCCCTCCCGCCTCTCGCCTTCCCTTCTCCTAGCCCGCCCTCAGACCTGCTTAAGCCTCAAGTGGTTTCTAGGATCTTTGGCTGCCATGCTTCCCGTAATGGAGAGGGTGATCCTGTGTGACATTCCCCTCACCCTCAGGCTGGCTGAAGTGTGGCCAGGGTCCCGGTAGCTGCCATGTATGCTGTGTCACCCCCAGGAGAAAAGTCCCTGGCGGGAGGCGGCCCTCTGCCGGGAGGCTGTTTCCTCAACTGGCCAAGGTAAGAAGTAGGGGAATTCCAGCCCTGTCCACTGTGCTAACTTCAGTCCTGGGCTCCTCTCCTTTCTAATGTAGTGCAGGACTGGGTGAGGGCAGAAACTCCAGAGTGAGACCTGAGAGCTGACAAGATGTGGGGGCATCAGAGCCAGCTAAGCCCACAAGCCTCCAGCTGTTACTCTGTGCTCCAGAGGGAGCCAAGCCCAGGGCAGAACCCCGTGGCTGCACCTGGGACTGACAGGGACCCAGCTCTGGAAGACCCCGACAGGCGTCTTGGTGAGGAGCAGGGGCTGGAAATCCAGAGCCGCACTTACTCATGGGTCTGTGGGGAATGACTCAAATCGATGAATGCCCCTGCCTAACCCCAGTCTGCCCTGGTTCTGGTGAATGGCAGGTCTAAATCTCACACTTTGAGGCCCTCCCAGCTGGCTGGCACTTCCAAGGACACTGGAAAGTCAAAGGAGCCAATGTGGACCCTTGGGGGCTGGGAGCCAAGAGCCTCACCTCCCAGATGTCTTGTCCAGAAAGCACGGCCCAGAAGAGGAGAGCCGCACTCTAAGAGCATTCTTCAAATTCCTGCACTGTCCGCTGGGCAGGGAGAGTGGGTGCAGCCCTGGAGGCTGAGTGGAGGGAGAGGCAGACAGCTGCAGTGGCCTGATCCGGGGGCACACACAGAGGGCCCCGCCCCAATGTCAGCCCGCTCAGGCCCAGGGAAAGGCTTAGGAAACAGCTCGACTCTCACTTCACCTTCATAGAGATTATCCTGTGCCTCACACACATGTGAGTTTCAGTTTGTTACCTGGCTTCTATGTGTTTGCTGTGCGCACATGCTCATAGGCCTGTGCGACTGAGGCGTGCCAGGTCGAAGAACAGGCAGGGATTCCCGCCAGGGCCCAGAGCAGGAAAGAATCTGAGAGGTGAAGTAATACATCCAGCCACCATCAGTGCAGGCTAACACCATGTCATGATGCCGTACGTGTATCATCACCAATCTGTACAGCAAGGAATCAGTCCCATGAGGAAGGTGTTATCGCTATTTTACAAAGCGATAAGCTGAGTAAAGCTTAGAAAAGTTAAATGCCCAGCCTGAGGTCACTCAGTGAGTAAATCTAGGCCACGATTTGAACCCAGGTCAGTCGAAGGCCAAGCCGCAGATCCCTCTAGCAGGCTCTCTCTCAGGACGGTCCTCGATTACGCTCCATCTGCTCCTAGTGTCCGAAAGCCTTGCTGCCCTGGTCTGAGGTGACAGGCCTTTCCTCTGTCCTACTCCCTTCCCCTCCAGTCGAGGTAGCAAAACAGGTCCTGTTCAAGGCCACACGCAGCCCAGGACGCTGTGCCCAGACCTTCACACATCAAGCCAGTCCCCAGTTCAGAGAGGGTCTGACTGGCCCTGGGCAGGATCAGCTAAGGCTGAGCTGGGGCAGCTGTTTACAGTAAACAGAAAGCTCCTGAGGAAGGAAGGAGGGGAGGGACTGGGGTCGTCATGGAGACAGGGACGAGCACAGGGCCTCTGCTCGGATCCACAGCTGGTAAGGCATCCCAAGGACCGTCTGGGCAGTGCAGCCTGAACCGGAGAGGCAGGGGCAGACAGGCGGGGCCCCAGGGCAATGCCCACCGAGAACACCGTCCCCCCCATTATGTATTTCTACTTAGTATTAACAATAACAACTACTGTTTACTGAGCTTCTACAACACACAGGGCCCTAGGCCCTTGAGAATGTTTTCTTATTTATCCCTAACAACAACCAGTCTCTGGTTTATAGATATGAAAATCGAGATTCAGAAAGATTAAGCCATTTGTCAAGGTCACACAGCTTGTAAGGGACAGAGTAAAAATTTTGGATCAAAAAACTCTTTTTACCAAGGCAGGTAGGAGATGAATTTTCTGGTGAAGCTGTGTCCCTTGGCCAATGGGGAAACTGAGTCTCTTGGGTACCAAGGGGAGTTTCCTGGGCTTCTGGCGTTAGTCAAAGAGATTGCTGGGGACAGAACCCATGTGTTCCAGCCCTAACCACTAGACCACATGGCTTCTCCATGGCTTAAGCTGGGAAGGTCCAAAGAGAAACTCCCTTTCCAACCCCAGACTAGAGCGCAGACTCTTCCCCAGCTAAGAGGCTGCGCCTGTGAAGGCCAGGCTGGGCCAGGGTGCTGTGGGGGATGCCGGGGGGGTTTCTGCCCACACATATGGTTTCCAGATTCCAAGGGATGAAAAGGAGGCCCTTAGGGCGGAAATGGGGGATGTGCGATGACAAATTTAGACTGATTACTTAAAAAAAAAAAAAAGGTCGAGAAACCCTAAAAAATAAAAGCAAAAATTCCGCTAGAAAACCAAAGGGAATTATTTGATTGTGAAACTGAGTGTCGTGAGGTGCAGCATGATTTAGTGCGGAACAGTATCAAGGGCTCCTCAGACTTTGACTGCTCAGAGGATGGCGGGAGAGGAGGAGGCTCTGTCTGCTGTTCCTGCTTTTAAGGGCTGGGCTTTGGGACAAGGACAGAGCCAGGCAGGACACCTGGGAGAATGTCTAGGCGTTCAGAAACACTTGTTGGGAGGGCTTTCCTGTAAGGCTTGGGTCTTTCAGACAATTAGACTCCAAGGGTCCTGCTGGCTTGTGGCCAAGGGTCCCCACTGGCTCATGTAGGGAGCTGCCCCAGGGACACTTCAGCTAGTCTGTCCCCAAGAGCATGTGAAAGGATGAGCTGTAAGGTGGGGGTTTGGGGTGTCTCTGAGTTTCAGCCTTAAAGGGAAATGTCCAGGAACAGAAGGTAAAAGGGAGGACAGCTGCCTGGAATTCTGGCCTGTAGCAGGCCTATGGGGTCAAGAGTCAAGGGGGGGGAACAAGGGGGACTTCCTGAGGCTCCCAGGGGAGTGCCAGCTAGCCCGTCAGCCAGACTGTTGTGCAAGCACTGGGCTGGACCGTGAGGGCAGGCTGGCAGCGGAGCCGTGCTCGGCCCCCTCGGCCTATCCTATCCCCTGGGGCTCAAGTAGGGCCCTCTCTCCTCCAGGACACCAACACGCTGTCCCCCAAGGTTGCATCGCTCCCGTCCCACCTCAGTGGCCATATTCCATCTGCTGGAAGGCTTCATCTCTCATACTCATCCTGAATCTCTTTTCCCCGGAATCCTCACCTTTTAAGAAACCAGAAAAACCTTTTCAAATAAGCCTATTTCTTCCAATTTCAATCCGATCCCCAAAGAGAGGTTTCTGAGGGAAGAGCCATGAGAGGGCTCGCAGGGTGCCAGCCCGAGAGGAATGAGGCACAGAGTATGACAGAAGGGGAAGCAAGCCAACGGGAATTGCTTGGGTACCAGGCCCTGGGCGAACTTGGCAGATGTGCTGCACTGCTCTGGTCTAAGCTTTACCCAAGTCTCTCAAGGTCTGTTACATTTACTCACATTTTACAGGTGAAGAAATTGAGGTTCTGAGGCTGTGATTAAACTGACAGCTGGTAAATGTTGGGGCAGAGACTTGCACTTGCTCTTTCCAGATCACCTCCCTGTTCCTCAGCACAACCCCACTTTGCCTGGAGATAAAGAATGAGCACCATGGCCTTGGCCCGATGGCTCAGAGAGTTAGAGCACCGCCCCCATACACCAAGAAAGGTTGTGGGTTCGATTCCCAGTCAGGGTTCGATTCCTAGATTGCGGGTTCTGTCCCTGTTTGGGGCGTGTGTGAGACAACTGATTGATGTTTCTCTCAGGGATGTTCTTCTCTCTCTCCCTCCCTCCCCCTCTCTCTAAAATCAATAAGCTTGTCCCTCTCTCCCCCTTCCTCTCTCTCTAAAATCAATAATAAAAAATATCCTCAGGTGAGAACTTAAAAAAAAAAATGAGCACAATGAAGGGCCTGGAACAATGTTCGGCTCCCAGTGGGTACAGGATCACCGTTAACTGATGCTCAGTCTCGTGGAGACGGGACGGGATCCTGGATGGAGATTAGTGCCCACCACCGATTTCTCCTGAGATTCAGCATCTGTAAAATCAGAAGGAGGAATTGGCAGCTCAGTGATTTTTCAAACTGGGTTCCTGGCATCCTGGCATCCCCCACAGATTGGGATGAGGGAGAAAAGGACAGTGAATAGGGGTGCACCCCCTCCAGCCTGGCTTCCCTCGAGGGAAGCTTAGCATATGAATTTCAGGTATTGGATGTCCATGAAAGTTTTTATCTGAACAACGGCCCCACATCATCCCATGACCTCTCTCCGAGCTCTCTGCAGCTCTAACATTCCGGCAGTCATGGTCTACGCAGTTCAGGTCCTGGGCTGGCAAGAGGAGCCAGGGGATCTGGTGAGGGAAGTGGGCTAGACCATGTCTGGGTTTCCAGCCCTGCGGGGGGAAGCAGGTCGAGGTCAGAGCTGTGAGATGAGGCTGTGGCCGAGGAGGCAAGCTGCAGAGATGCATGGCACGCGCCTCTACACCTGGGAAACACCAACAGGCCTCTGGCCGCGGCGGGCAGCCTGGGAACCAGGAGCAGCCCCCACCTCCCTGGGACCACACCAGTGCCCCGTTTGCTTTTACTGCCAGGTCTGCCCTGGCTTGTTCTCTGTGGACATCGGTTGCTGGTCACCAACCTAAGGCCACCCGAACCTCCCAGGATTTCATGATCTCCGACTGCCCAGTTCAAGGGCTACTGCAAGGCAAAAGCTGAGAAAGGGCAAAGCTGCTCAGGAAGAGGAAAGCACCAAATCAGGGGGCATTCCGCGAGCAGCAGCTAATAATTCCTTTGAAAGAAGAACCCTCCTTTATGCCCCTTTTATCACCCATCCTAGACCAAAGTTTGCCCTTCTGTCTAGTTTTCCCTTTTGGAATCTGGGCATAAGAATGGCTTCCCTCTCCTGGTGGCTTCAGCACCCCCTGAATAGGATCATCTTCATGTCCCAGTTGGAGGAGAAATCGGAGGGCTCCAGCTGCCCAAGGGCTAGATCTAGCGCCCTGCTATCATCCCCCTGCCAACCCCAGGCCTGCCTCTGACCACCATTCACCCTCAACCTGCTGCAGCCTCACTCCACATAAGCAGAGCTGCCAGCAGGGTCCTTTGTGGTGCTGCTCCCTTGTGGCACAGCCTTGGGGCCCCACCATGGGGCAACAGATGGACCTATGGTCTCTACAGAACAATGGCGGAGGAGGGGCCCTGGCATAGCCCGCCCCAAACAGGAAGCCCTGCATGAGCTTCAAAGAACTGTCAGGGCCAAGGGGCTGAGTGGTTGGAGCCAGTGCCAGGACTGGCGGCTGCCCGAAGAGATGCCTGCCAGCCTCGGGATGACCAGCCTGCCGTGGGGGTGGGGCTGGAGCTAGGTTTTGGGCAGAAGATGCCTTGCAGGTCCCAGTGCCAGTGCAGCAACCTCTGACCCTGGAGCGGGCTGAGGGAAGGGGCCTCGGACCCTAGGCTGTTTCCCAGCCCCCCCTGCCACTCACCAGCGGGGCTGCAGGTTCTTTCCCAGGCCACCGTGGGTCTGACCCTCCATCAAGCAATCATGAGGGGCAGGGCTGGCACCAAGCCTGCCGCCCACTCCCTGCCTCCTGCTCCCAGCTGCTCTGCTCAGAGCCTTTTCCTCTCCACTTCCTGTTCACACAGGGGGGGGCGGGAAGTGGAGGGAGGAAGTTGGGGGGAGGCGTGTAGGGGGGGACCCATTGAATAAAAGGAATTAACCGTTTCCCTCCTCTGACCTCTGGGAATTTCCGCCTGTGAAAGTGTCTCGAAGAATCTGTAGAGCTGGGGGAGTTGCACGGAGGTGTGCCCCTCTTGCTCCCCCCCACCCAGTGGGGCCAGATAACTCCCTCTGGGCCCCCTAACCTTTTGTTTCCCTGGCGCCAGGGGGACAGCGCCCAGGGCAGCCTGGAGCCTGGGGGCCTCATAGCCCCTTCCCAACCAATGGGGTTGGTGCCTGCGTGCCTGCGACCCAAGCTCTGGGGGCAGGGGCAGGAACTGGGAGAACTGCTGGCCCCGGGGGCATGAGCTCACACCCAGGCTGCAAGGACTCTGAGCCCCGCGCCCTCTCTGCCAGGGCCAGTGCCCTTGGCCAGTGAGCCTTGGGGTCAGGAGAAGGGAGGGTGGCCAGGCGGGTAAGCAAGGACTCAGACGCTGGACCGGCACACCCTCCGATGGCCACTCCCCCAGGAGCTGTGGAGGGGATCCTGTGGGTTTGGGAAACCAGTAGACAGCGTCCCCTAGTGTCCACCGCGGACTTGACCGGGCGGCCCCCCAGGGCCTTCTCAAGGGCGGGCCTCAGGAAGCACCTGCTCCCAGGACCAGGGGCCGCCCTGCGTCTCCCCCAGGTGGCTTCCTTGTTTACAGGCCTCCTGCCCTGATCCCAGCGTCACTGCCTGTGGCCACTCCTTCTATTTCCAGTGACCGCTCCAGGAGCAGCTCATTCATCTTGGCCCCTGCCCACGCAGCTGCTCCTCTACCCCACCCCCTTCTGGCCCTCCCCCAGGCTTAGGGCCAAGGCCCTAAGCGCCTTCTCTCTCCCCTTCATTCCAGGCCTTGCTTGGTTTCCAGGGATCTAAGAGCTGTGGCTTCCCGTTGCCTTGACTCAACGGAACCCCATTCTGTCAGTGCCAGAGAAGCCTGGGGCCTTTTTCCAGGAAAGAGGAAGCAGCCTAGACCAGATGGGCAGGCTTAGGGGAGGACAGAAGGGGCAGGGGTGTCCCAGGCTGTCTTAGCCAAGTCCCCTGAGAGGAGGGAGCAATAAGGCAGTGTTTGTTTAACTAACATATATTAGGCACCCATTATGTGCAAAGACAGAAGCCCCAAGCT
This sequence comes from Pteronotus mesoamericanus, assembly GCF_021234165.1. NCBI lineage: Eukaryota > Metazoa > Chordata > Mammalia > Chiroptera > Mormoopidae > Pteronotus > Pteronotus mesoamericanus. The sequence goes on from NW_026555065.1 coordinate 23,674,304, forward strand.
GTTCTAAGAAAGCAAGGGACCATGCCAGTGACAGGCCATGGTTTAGGTTTATACCGAATACTTGCTGATGGCGTGGGCGGGCGGGGGTGGGGGTAGGGGGAGACAGTATGTGCGCACACACACGCACACAAATTTACTCCCACTCTTGTTTCTTGGAGAAGATAGGAACCTGACGTTCATCAAAGATGAGCAGCTTCCAGCCCTTGAAGTTGGCAAAGGCTCTGAAGAGACGCTGTTGTTCTAGTGGTCGGGGAACTCAGCAGGACAAGATTCCACCAGGACTGCAGGAGATAAATCTTGGAAGAGGATTTGGCTGCGGGGAAGAGAAAAGCCTGCAGACACCAGCCAGGTGCCCTGACCCCAGCCTGATTCCTGATTATTTTATTTCATTCTGGCAGCCGATAGACCACACCCGTAGAGCCGGGCAGTGGACTGTGGACACCAGTGTTTGGAGCAAAGTGTGCTCAACTGATGTCACAGGAAGGCCCTGCTCTAAGAATCTTTCAATGTGCCTTAGCCGCCAGCCACAACTAAAGAATTGTACTCTGGGGGGAGGGGCAGGTACGGGAGCTAGGGACAAAAAAACCTGCCAAATGCCATGAATGGTGACAGTGGCATTCTTACCTCCAAGTTGGACCTCAACATTATGGTTAAATGCCAGACAGAGGTAGGGGAGTAGCGAAGCTGGACAGAACCTGGGAATGTGGGGACCCAAGCTGGCCAAGAGAGGGACAAATAAAATCTAGCGTGTGCAAGGGCTGGTGGAGGGAGGAGGGATGAGGGGCTTAGATTCATGGTTAGGTGGTGGAGATACCCAGAAAACTCTTGGGCCATCTAGGGAAGGAACAGACTGAAGCAGCACTAGGGGAGAGAGTGACTTGAGAAGTCGGCACCTCCAGCAGCCTGAGGCAAGGGAGTCTGTGGGGAGCAACACCACCTGCTGGCAAAAGGGAAGAAGAGTCCCTGCTCCTGGACAGGATGGTGGGCGGTAACTTCCAATTGAAGCCGGGAGTCAGAGAGGATAGAGTGGAGGGACAAGGAAGCGAGCAGGAAATGGCAAAGTCGTCCTGTCACACCTCCAGGTGAAGAAGTGAGGGCCAAGGCTTGAAGCCATGGAGGGCCGTGGCAGCCTCCCGGTGGCACCCCAGCCCCTCCTCACTCACACCCCACTCAGCCCAGCATCAACACAAAGCCATCCACTAAATGCAGACAGTTTAATGTTCTCCAAACCACTACCAGCTCCCACAGCGTCCCATGGGGCCCTCTGCCCAGGGCGCCCCTCACAGCGGAGCCCCAAACAGTGTGCACAAGAGCACACCCACCATCAGCACCACCTTTCCCGGGCTCCATGCCCAGGACTTGGAGGGGCTGTCTTTTCACTTCTTTATCAGGGTCAGATAAAAGAGAAGGCTTCCTCTGAGGCAGACGAGGCACAGAGAAAAGGAAGGATGGTGCTCTCGCTCTAGGTGAACAGGATGTGTGCAGAGAGTGAAAAGGAAAAAACGAATGGTTAGATGCTGAGAGGATGGGAAGGTGATCAGAACTGTGACCTCTCCAGCCAATGCCCTCTCCTGGGAGGCAGGCTGACGGCCTGGAGTAACAGCAGGGCCTTAAAGCAGCTCTGAAGAACAGCATGAGCAGCAAGCGGGTGCACTCGGAGCTGATCCCCATGGGCGAGGGCTATCACTTTACTCCCTGTTACAGCCAGAGCCCAGCAGTCTCCAGGTGACTCAGCGCACGCTACCATGTGGCCTTCCCAAGACTGGGCAAGTAGCTGTCCTTGACTGCCTGCCCCCCACCAGGGGCAACACCCTCCTACAGCCAACTGAGATGCTCCTCCTCGTAGTGCTGGGGGTCAATGAAGGGCCGGTCAATAGAGCGAATCATCAGCTCCCCACAGTACACACACTCAGCTGCCACCAGCTCATCTAGGTCAGCCTTGAGCTGTTCCCGGCTAGGGCCCCCGGGAGCAGCCCCACCCTCAGCCTCCTTCGCCCGGGCAGAGCCCTTGGTCGGGGGTGGAGCAGCCCCCAGCTTGCGCTGCAGTTCCTCCAGCCGGGCCTGCTTGTAGGCCGGCAGGCCAGGCCGCACAGCCTGCAGCAAGCAGTCAGCATGGAACATGTGGCCACAGAGGAAGAGGTAAAAAGGGCGGTTGAGAAGGGGGAAGTCGCAGGTGGCACATTTGTCTTGGGGCTCCACGGTGCCGTAGCGACCCCGCAGCTCCTGCAGATCTCGCCGGATGCGCTGGGCGCTGGCGGTGGCCTCCTCCATCTCCTGCTGCAGCTCCTGGATATGGTGGTTGTAGGCTTTCAGTGAGCTGCAGATCGCCTCCTTAAAGTGGTCAATGGTAACAAAGTCAGGAAAGAAGGGCAGCACATCCTCAATCTTGAGCAGGGGGCAGCTAGCCAGGCAGGCCATAGCCGTCTGCACATCTTCTTCCTCCTGCACCACGTGCCGTGCAATCTTCAGCCACAGCTTCTTTCGAAGTTCCTCATCTTCCTCGGGCAAGTCAGCACACTGCTTGGCCAGGTCCACGTCCACCTGTGGGGAAAGCAGGGTGTTAGGGATAAGCCCCCTTCCCACCCAGGACAGACCATGGAAGAGACAGATGCCCAGGGAGTTCCTGAGGCAGGATTCCCAGCACTCCCGGCAGCAAACGAGGAGGAGCTTCTGTGAACCAGGACAGGAGCCTATCTCAGTGATGGGCCTGTCCCTGTCAAAGCTACGTAAGAGCGACTCAAAATGCTGGCACTTCAATTTTCGTGAATTTAAAATTCACCTGGGGAACACAGTCACACAGATTTTGGGACCCACCTTAAGACATTCTGATTCAGTAAGTCCTTTAGGTAATAATTCATGATTTGAGAAATGTCACTCAGCATCTTCTGCTTCTGCAATTGGGATCATAATACAATAGCTAGCATGTACATAAACTTACCTAAGCCAAAGGCACTGTTCTGAGTGCTTTTCATATACAGTAAGTTTTTTAAAAATTTTATTGATTTTAGAGAGAGAGAAACATCAATTTGTTGTTCCACTCACTTACGCACTCACTGGTTGATTCTTGTATGTGACTTGGCAAATTGGGATGACGCCCTAACCAACAAGGTACATGGCCAGGGCCATGTACAGTAGTACTTTAATCAACTCTCTGAGGGAAGTGTTGTAATATCACTCCCGTTTTGTGGATGAATTACCTGAGGCACAGAGAGGTTCAGAACTAGCCTGAGGTCACTTAGCTTAGAAAGGAGCAGAACGAGAATTCAGATCTTGACTTGAGTCCCTGTTCTTAACCTCTATACTACAGCACCTCTCTGCAAGGGAAGCCAGCACACCCTAGCCACAGCCACCTCTCAACCCTTCAGTACTGAAGCTATCGCTCTACAGGCCCCTCTCTTACATGGTGTCAAGACTCATTGGCTCACCTGCAGGGCCAGGTCCACAGCCTCCTCATACAGCTCCAGGACCTTGTAGACATGGACACAAGCACGGTGGTGGCCGTGCTCAGCGCAGAGCCGCAGTGCATACTTGAGATCGTAGTGCACACGGTGTGGGCTGGTCCCAGCCTGCTCAAGGTAGGCCAGCAGTGAGGCTGGCTGGCCTCGGGCATACAGTGACAGCAGGTAATTGTGGATGGCCTGCTCGGTCTCACCCAGCTCGTTCACGCAGAACTCCATGTAGCGGATGGCCTGGCTCACCTGCTGGGCCTCACCACCCTGGCTATAGCTCACCAGGGCGGGGATGAGCTTCCGGGCGTCCAGCCGGCTGCCCATCTCAATCCAGGCATCCACCAGCTGGCGAGGAATGTGACGGATAAGGATGGGCGAGAACTTGTAGAAGAGCTGGGGGTCCCGGTGGCGGGCGAGCACAGCCAGGGCCTCCTCGTAGGCCTCATGCTGGCAGTGGTATGCCACCACCCGCTCATAGTCCTGCATGATCACAGCAAAGTACACCATGTGTTCTGTGTCCCCATGGCTCGTGAGCAGCTCATGGATGGAGGTCCTGCTGGCGAAGAGCCACTCCCTGTGGCGGGGGCTGCTGAGGAAGGCACGGAAGCGCTCCCGTGTCTCCCGGTAGAGGTTCAGGGCTTCTGGGTCACCCTGCAGAGCCCCAAGCCGGCTCAGGTACAGTTCTGTGAGCCAGGTGGTCAGCAACGTGGCCTGGGTACGCTCAGCTGGCTTCAAACCAGCCAGTTTTCGTTGTAAGAACTCAACCAGAGCCTCTTCCTGTCGGGCCTCCAAGAACTTGAGGGCAATTTCCTCAAAGTAGCTCTGGGTCAGGGCATAGCAGCGGGCACTCTCCAGGTAACGACGCTGATGAAAGCAGAAGTCGGCCTCGCGAGCCAGGACGGTGTCCAGGCAGTCGGGCCGCTCTCGACAATACTCTTTGGCCAGGTCAAAGCGGTTCATGTCCAGGTAGGTGCGCCAGACATCTCGGGCCTCCCGCTGCACATGGTAGCGGAAAACAGCCCTCTCGGTGTAGGCCCACAGGTGGCCTGTAGAAGAATCCTTCACCATGTGCTTCAGTGGCCCAAACTTCTCCAGGAAGTGATCCCGAAGCACCACCTGCCCTGTCAGCGTGCACACCGCCTCCACCCGGTCTGCCAGCAGCAGCAGGAAGTGGAACTGTGTCAGGACAATGGCCAGGGGTGGGCTGGCCCCAGGACCTACCCCCTCTGGGTATTCCCAGACTCGCTCCTCACTCAACAGGGAGTCGGGACGCCCGTTGTCCAATGCTCCGTACAACACGCCATCCCCCATCATCCAGGCGAAGGCCCTCGGTGCAGAACGCAGTTTGGGGGTATAAAAGGCCAACTCACTGTAGCCCAGACTGCTGGGGAACTCACGGAATGGGGGTGGGTGGTCAGTGTAGGCAGCAAAGAGCCCCAAGAAGCCCTGTGCCTCAGCTCCCTCTGCTGTTCGGCCTATGAACTGGAAAAGGCGCTGCCGAGTGGTGGCAATAACAAAAATACGCCCATCAGGGCCCCGCTCTGCTTCGAGGGAGCACACAGGGGCTGGACCCCCTTCTTCATTTAGAACATACAATGGACGGAAGGAGAGATCTGGCGCAGGAACGAAAAGCCCACCCTCACTGGCTGAGAGCTCTGCTTCGAAGATCTGGCCTTGGGCAGTGCCAACTAGGATAGGGCCTGTGCTGCTCTCGGTGCCCAGTGCCTTGTTCCAGCCCACGCTCTCCACCAGCTGCCCCTTCCAGCGTGCCAGCGGCCGTACCTTCTGTCCATTACGGTTCACATAGAGGACCTCAGTGCTGCTCAGAGCAATTAGCAGGTGAGAGCCTGGAGTAGGGGAGAACATGGACCCTAAAGGGTGCTGCCATTCCCACCCTCAGCCTCCTCCTTGTCCCAGAAACTCACAGAGCCCACCCACCCAGGCAGTGACTTAACGCCAGCCCCATCCCCACCGCACCACCTCAGACCTCCATCGCCACTCACCTGTATGGTCCAGGAACATCTTGTGAACTTTGGCATCATCCTTGCGCCCCAGTTCCATTTGATTGGGTTCATTTGCCTTGCCCAAGTCAATGCTGTCAGGACAAAAGAAAGGCAGGCCCTTTTCTCCAATCACAGACTTCTTTATAATTCGATGAAAGCCATAGCCTTTCTTCCCTGAAATCTACACATACACATAAAACTCTGAAACATATGCAGGGCCCTACTTAACCCTCAGTTGAGAATTCCTGCACCTCATTTTGAGAAGTCCACTAAGCAGAAGTCTTTTCCCTCTGCTCAACAGATCTCTGGCGCATCCAGGAAGATGGGCAGGGGTATCCCAGACTTCTGGGGTAAAAAATGAACAATAGTAGCTAATGGTTATTGAGCATCTTCTATATATCAAGCATCCTGCCTAGAACTTAATCTAGTATGATCTCAATTAATCTTTACATTAAACTTGAGGAATGCTCTTGTTTGAATTATATTTCCTTTGGTAAATTCTTTTCAAATATATGCTCACTCTAACTAAAGAAATCAATGCAAAAATGTATAAAGAAAAAGTTAGTGATTTTCTTCTCAGAGTTGTCATTCCCAACAGAAAACTGATGTTAATGTCTGTATCCATGAACAGAAATAGTTGTTTCATCATTTTTTAAAAACAGATTTACTTATTTTTTAGAAAGAGGGGCAGGAAAGGAGAAACAGAGGGAGAGAACATCAACGTGCTAGAGATACATCAATCGATTACCTCTTGTACGCCCCCAGCTGGGAGTCAGGCTTGCAACCCAGGCATGTGCCCTGACCAGGAACCGAACCGGTAACCTTTTGGTTTGCAGGCCAGGCTCAATCTATTGACCCACACCAGCCTTGGCTGTTTTGTCAATATTTACAAAAATGACTTCATATTGTGTATATGTATATGCATGCACATTAACTTATAACTTTCTTCCCTCAGATATTTCATGAGCATTCCACTGAGTCAACAGACATAGCTCTAACTTCATTGTTTTAATTTCTGCATAATATTCCTTCTTATGGCTGTACCATAATTTAGTCATCATTTTCCTGTTGATGAGCATTCAGCCCGAGTCTAGTTCTTCCTACCACAAATAATGTTGCAATCAATGTCCTTGAATCTATACCCTTGCAAACCGGTACTTTTCTTTCTATAGTTATATATTCCCCAAAATGGGATTGTTGGGTCAGTTATATATATATTAAATTTTAATAGACATTGCCAATTATTTTTCAAACAGATGGAGGGAATTTATACTCTCACCAACAATGTATGAGTCGTTTTCTGTGTATCTTTACCAGTACCACATATTACTGTTCTTAATTTTGCCAATCTGCTAGGTTTTGAAAAATCGCATCTTACTGTTATTTTAAATTGCATCCCCAGAGGTTAAAATATTTTCAGATGTTTAATGGAAATTTGAAGTTCCTCTTCTGTGAACTGCTTGTTTATATTCTTTGCCTACCCTTTCCTACGAAATCGTCTGCTTATTAATTAGAAAGGTCTTTTTAAGGAACAAGGATGTAAACTGTTACTCTTGTGGAAAAACATTATTTTCCCACCATCTTTTATCTTGACGTGATTCATACTTTTTTTTGCTTGTTTTGTCACAATAGCAATTGCTATGCAACCAATTATATCTTTTTCCTGTAGCATTTGGATTTTTTAAAAAAAGATTTTATTTATTTACTTTTCAAGAGAGGGGAAGGGAGGGAGAGAAACATCCATGTGCGAGAGATACATGGATTAGTTGTCTCTTGCTCTCCCCCAACTGGACCCCTGGCCTGCAACCCAGCCATGCGCCCTGACTAGGAATTGAATCATCTACCTCTTGGTTCACAGGCCAGAGCTCAATCCACTGAGCCACACCAGTCAGGGTAAGGATTTTCTACCTTAAGTAAAAAGTCTTCCTTTTGCCCAAAAACACAGAAGTTTATTAAATATTCTTTTAATATTCACATTGTTTATTTTTTATATTTAAATAACTATTCTACATGGAATTCACTTTTGTGATACAAAGGCTTAGCTCTGTTTTATCCCAGATAGATAAACAAATTTGCTAATACTTTTGTCATATATTATTTCCATTTATTTATATATTTATTTCCAGCTTTATTAAGATACATTGTTTCCATTTATAGTGGACTTATTTCAGGACTCTAGACAGCTCCTCTGAGCTAAGTGACTAACTTTTGTGTTGGTGCTATCTTTAACAGATGAAAGGACATGTTTAGAGTGGCTGGGTGACTTACTCAAAATTCCATAGCGCCTACGTGAGAAAGCTGGAATCTGAATAAAGCTGGGATCTGAATGCAGGTCTACCTGATTTTCTTTTTTTTTAATATAGGTTTATTTTATTCTCATTCTAGAGAGGGGGGAAGGGGGAAAGAGAGAAGGAGGGAGGGAGGTGGGGGGGGGAGAGAGAGAGAGAGAGAGACATCGATACTAGAGAGAAACACTGATCTGCTGCCTCCTGCATGCGCCCCAACTGCGGATTGAGCCAATAACCCAGGCATGCGCCCTGACCTGGAACTGAACCTGTGACCCTTCAGTTATGGGAGCACACTCTAACCAACTGAACCATGCCGGCCAGGGCAGGTCTACCTAATTCTGAACTACTACACTGCATTGGTTCTCTTTGGGAAGGATATTTCCTGAAAATTCCAAATCCTGTGTTCACCTGCAGAGAGGGCAGAATGGCCTGTGTGAGTTAACAGTCCCAAAATGTCACCATTCCACTTCCTACTCCTGTGCAGTTTGGGTCCTCACTCACCGGAGCAGTGTATCCTTGCCCAGGCTCATGCAGAGCTGATTGCAGGAGACCACAAGACTGGTGATACGCTCGGAGGGGGTGAAGTCAATGCGTTGCTTTGTGAAGATGGGTGCTTCCTTTTCTAGCTGGGCGTTCACATACCCTAAAGGTAAGGAGCAAAGAAAAATTTGGCTATGGAAGAGATGGAGGAAGGGCAAGGAGAAGCAACAACAACAACAAAAACTGCTCCTCTCCACTTTCCCAACATATTCCTACCCCAGGACCTTGGTTAACGAATAGTTTAATATCAACATGTCAAGTAGTTTGCTAATCATCCCTACATTAGGGGTCCTGGGCTCTTCCCACACTTCTGACAGCAGTGAGGGGTTGATTCCTAGAACCCTTGGGATGCTGTTTCACCACGATATAACTGCTCCCGATGATAATGGGGGAAAAATACTGGACATTTTCCCTTATCCATCTTTGGCCCTGCAGCCCCAGCTTAACTAACACGGTCTAGTTCCACTCTTTCCCCTCCTCTCTGCTTATGCAGTAATGCTCTCACTGAGTCTCCAGAAGAATAAGCGTGAAGGGAATCTTGGAAAACTGTTTCAGTCAGTTAGTTAACAAACTGAAGCTGCTCTCTCTTTAGGTTTTATTCTCAATCCTTTACCATAGCTCAAAATACCCCAGTACTTCAGACCCCTCTGCCAATTCTGTACTACTTTCTACAAAAACTTTCCCTCAATGCCAGGCTTCATCCCACTACAGTGAAGGTCTAAAATACTTCATTTCCCTCTGTTCAGTGAGAGTTTATTCCTTCCCCTACAACATTCCCTTCACTAGCTTCTTTGCCCATTCTCTTCCTCCCACCAGAAGGGCCCTGGTGAGAAAAGCGCAGCATCAGGTGAATCCTGAAGCCTATTCTCATTTCTCCCAAATGCAGTCCTGTAGGCAAGGCACTTCCGTATCTGGGTCCCACTTCCCTCTTAGAGGGACCTTAGTGGCAGGGCCTAGATCACTCGGCTGCTCTTGTTGCCGGTTCTTTCGCTCTTCGACCAGCCACCATCTGGGAGCGAAAAGAGCCTGAGGAGAATCAGGGGCCTAGAACCAAACTGCACGTCCAGGAGGTGAACCAGAACTCTTGGGGCCACCCTCCACACTCCTACCCCGTAGATGTCAGGGGAACTGAGATGGGCAGCGGCGCCTTCCCTTCCCTTACCGGAATGGGGGATGCCCACGCTGGGGCAGCCGGGCTGCAAGACGGCCGAGCGAGACAGGGAGTCCTCATATTCATCCAGGATGGACGCCATGGTGCCTGGCTTAGGGACTTTTCGTCCCAGGCCCAGGGATCACAAGAGGGCTTCACCCAGGGATCCCTGTCGTCCCCTCTGGAAGCTGCGACTCCCCAGCCTAGACAGAAATCTGACAGATCCCAGCAATCCGCCGCCGACTCCTCTCTTTAATCCTGAGGATCTCCGAGGAGCGAGGAGACCGAGGAGCCTTCCCCCGAGAATCTAATGCAGTCTTGCACCCACCCCCGGCCCCAAGAGATCTTGGGCTCCGCTAAACGGAGCCCAGGTGTTCCCAACCTCGCCCAGGCACCTCAGCTGACTCCCGCCCCCGAGACGCGTGCCTATAACGTAACTTCCGGGTTCTCAGCCGCTCACGTACGCAGGCGCAGGAGCTTCGCCGGGCGGCCACTGGGAGGCTTCGCGAGCGGCGAATGGGCGGGGTGGGGCCCCGACCCAGTCTTCCCTAGAGGGAGGCGTCCGGGAGTGAGACCGCAGTTCACTGCTTGGGGCGGAGACCTAGACGCGTCCTCGTTCGAGACCTGCGGGGTAGTGAACTGGCCCCGCCAAACACAAGCCTCTCTTTCCCTGCTGCAGTTCCAGGCTTTGGCACTAGGAGGTAATACCGGCTTTCTCAGCCGCTTTCCCCGATCCGCCCAGTGCCATCCAGCTTCAGCCTCGCCTGTCCCCAGCACATTTCATGCCCAGGCTCCCCTGACTCAGGCTCCCTGCTCAGCTCCGCTCCCACCTTTCTAAACAGCTCGCTGCCCTAGGTCCCCAGGAGAACTTCTTGTTCCCCAATCTAATCGTTGTTTTGATCCTGCCTTCATAAGACACAGGGAAGAAGTCCGGATCTCTTTTCCCACAGCCACGGGCCCACCAGCTTCCAGAGAGTGGCAGAGCTGGGGACCCCAGCTATTGGGAATCCATGTGCTACTTAACCTGCCTCTGATCTGCTCCGTAGTGGCTCCTCGGTGTGGAGGGAGACAAAGAGGGGCGGCAGAGAAGAAAAGGCACAGCTAAGGGGTGCCAGGCTGCTTCCATTCACTCATTTAACAAAAACTTACTTTGTGCCTGGCCTCTGTCTATGTGCTAGAGTCACAGATATAAGTACAAATAAAATACTACCCTTGACTGTTATAATCCAGCATTGACGATGGACCAATAAAGAGATAATTAATGCTAGAAGAGAGGTTGATGGATTTGTTCAAAGGTCACCCAGTCCACAAATGAGCGCACTCTCTGTGCTAGGCAACTGTTCCAGGCGCTGGGGCACAGCAGGGGCATACCCAGAGATGTGGCCACAGCGCCGTACAAAGGAGCAGAGAACAAATAACTGCAAAACCTGGCAAGAACTAGGGACAAGTGTTGGAGGCGAGTGTGGAATCCTAAACGACAGAACTGAGAGGGTTCGGGTACAGCTGCGATTGGGCTTCCCTCTTCCACCTGCCTAGGAGACTTCGAGTCTGTTCCTTTAGGGGACCCATGGACTCTACTTTGCTAAAGTGGGAGGCTCTTGGCCAGGGTCACCGCCATCCTGCTTTAATGGGTGGCCCCCGGGGAATGACTAAAAGTGCCCCCTTTGCTCTCAAAAGCATCCAGGTTTGCACGGTAGACAGTGTGGTCACGCTACTCTTGCCGAACTTCCCTGCCAGGCACAGAGAAAACCGGACCCTCACCAGCCCCTACTGGGGGCTCTCTGGGCCTGGAGTGGCCCCCGCCCAAAATAAGGTGACTGGTTATTTCGTCCAAGATAACTTCCCTTTGTACCAGGGTCTTGCTTCTCCTGCCCTTAACTGCAGCTGCGAACTGCTCTCCCCACCAAGGGGCGCCGACCGATAGGCTAGAATGCAATCCCTAACCCTTTTGGCACCAGGGACCGTTCTGTGGAAGACAGTTTTTCAACACACGGGGCTGGGAGGCGGGCAGAAGGATGATGGTTTCAGGATGATTCAAGCTCATCCTCTGTGCGCCAGATTTCTTAACAGGCCACAGGCAGGTCGACCTTGGAAGGTGTGGGAGTTGGGCGTTTGGCAGGAGGTTTCCTCCCTGGGAAAAGTGATCCCAGCCAGGGAGCTGCCCTGCTCTGCGCTTGAGGTTCCACCACAGATCACCTGTTATCTGCATTAGAGAAACACAAACAGGTCCTGTCAAAGATCAGATAACCATAAAAGATACACATACTGAGTACCGACAACGTGCAAAGCACCAAACTATGGTAAGTTCCTAATAATCACTATTACTTCATTTTGTACACACTCTGTTGCTATGAAGTAGGCACTACACTCTTCCCCACGTTACAAAAGCAGGAACTGCAGTTCAATAGTGGAACAATTTGTCCAAGGTCTTGTGGCCAGGAAGTGGGAAGCCAGGAGGCAATATTCAAATCCAAGCACACTGTCCATGCCCCCGTGCAAACTGAGAGAAGGGGGTCTAGCTGATGCCTCGTGTCTGTACTGTGCAGTGTTCCCCCTGCGTGGAGCCTGTCAGCATGGTGTGGTGTGTCTCAGGGACACAGAGTCCTTCCAGCCACCTCCTCACTGTTTCCAAAGCCTCCCAATTGGCCTCCACAGCTCTCTGGGATGTGGGGAGTAGGGCCTACGTGCGCTTTGCTTGCTACAGACACAGTACATTGTCCCTGTTGAGGTGATTACAGCAGTATCCTTCCACATACTCATTACTACATCCTTAAGCTGGACTTTGGAATAAGAACCAGAGACCAGCCCTCTTGTCCCTGTCCAGTCACTCATTAGCTGTGACACTGCACATTTCATGCTCTTAGCTTTGGTTTCCTCATCTACAGAAATTGTTACAATTACCTAGGATGTCTGTTTGAAAGAGTAAGTGAGGTGATCTAGAAGAAAGCTCACTGCTATAGCACAATGTCTCACATAGAGCATGTGCTCAATACACTCTAAATGTGGCTTTAATCTGACAGTCATTCTCAAATCCACCTCTTCCCTGGACCAAAACTTCCCCTCAGAACTGCTTATGGATATTCTTCTTGCCATTTACTGACACCAGATTATGAAGTGTGGGCATTCTGCTTTTATATAACAGAAGCTGATTGTGGGGAATAACTCGAACTTTGCTGAGCACAGGAATGCAGAGGTGCCTTAGGGAACTCCCAGCTACAGACACATCCACTAGTACCTCCCTACCTCTCACAATTCAGGTAGTAGTTGCCGTGAGACAGATAAAGGCTGACTACTGGCCCAGGGAGAGAGAGGGTCGGTATGCAAAAGTATGTGAATTTGACCTGGGACTTGAAGTCCAAGGACAAAAAGGGAAAGGCTTTAGGCAGGCCTTGAGAAAAGCAAGAGCAAAGGCCTGTGAACAGTGGTGTTTGGAGAAAATACCTAGAGCACTTGGGAATAGAAAATGGGATTAGCTGTGGCCAGTTTAAGAAAGGCATTGAATAGGCCCTCCGAAGGCATTGGTTGGGGATGAGATCATCTGATGTGGGTTCTAGAAAGACAGGCAAAAGCTTGGGTGGAGTCCACATTAGAAAGGATGAGCTCCGAGGCAGATGCAGAGGACCAGTGGGGAGGGCCCAACCTGAGGAAAGAGAGAAGACTAGGAAGACCCTGGGGAAACATTTCTGAGAAGGGAGCATTGGATTTTGTGTCAAGTTAGATGTGGAGGGAAGAGGGAAGAAGAGTGCAGGACTTCTCTTGGGAGACTTGGAAGATGGTGCAGTGACACCGTAGTCCAGGAAGAGGAAGAGCTGCATGGGGCAGGGCGGGGTGGGGGTGGGGAGGCAGAGGTCACGTGATTGACCTCAATCCAAACAGTGGCACTTGAGGCCCCTGCAGGGCATTAATTGAAAGAGACCCCCACACCTGTGGGACAGTCACTAACTCACTAATAAATATTTATTAAACAATTGCATAAATGAGCTTTGTCATGCTTCTGTGTTTATATTTGTAAAATGAGAAAAAACTTATGGCATCTTGAGTATTATGAGGTATGCAAATCACTCAGCATTGTGCCTATACCTGTAAAATGCATAATATTAGTTAATTATTAGTAGTAGTTGTTAACTGAATGAAGACCCAGACCAAAAAGAATGATTTAATTGACATAAGTAATTTATTTTTAAAAAATAGACGTTTTAAAAAATGGTTCTAGATTTCCGGAAAGAGTGAGAAGGTAGCAGTTTCCATGTGCCTCACATCCAGTTTCCCTCATTATGAACATTTTACATTAGTATTGTACATTAGTTAGAATTAGTGAACCAATATTGACACATTATTATTAACTAAAGTCCATACTTTAGTCAGACTTCTTTAGTTTTTACTTAACGCCCTCTCTCCGCTGCAGAACACCATATAGGATATCACCTTCTATTTAGCTGTCCTGCTTTGTTAGGCCCATCCCTCTTGACCGTGGCAGTTTTTCAGACTTTCCTTGTTTTTGATGACCTTGACAATTTTGAGGAGTGCTGGACAGGTAGGTATTTTGTAGAATGTTCTCTATTAGAATTTGTCTGATATCTTTTTTTCATGGTCTGCAGGTGTCATAGGTTTTTGGAAGGTAAAGTACCATTTTCATACATCATATCAGAGGTACATACCATCAACATGACTTATCACCATTGATGTTGACCTTGATCACCTGGCTGCGGTAGTGTTTGTCAGCTTTCTCTACCTTAAAGTTACTCTTTCCCCCTTTCATACTGTGCTCTTTGGAAGGAAGTCACTACACACAGCCCACACTTAAGGAGAAGGGGTTTATGTTTCCTTGAAGGTAAAGTATAAATCAATTAAAATTCTTCTTCATGGGAAATTTAGGAATTTGTTCTGAAATTTAATTTTTAATTTTATCTTTTTAGTATATTTTATTGATTATGCTATTACAGTTGTCCCAATTTTCCCCCTTTGCCCCCCTCCACCCAGTACCCCCTTCCCTTCAGCATTGCCCATCCCACTTAATTCATGTCCATGGGTGGTGCAAATAACTTCTTTGGCTTCGCCATTTCCTATACTATTCTCAACATCCCCCTATTTTTCTTAATTATTCTTCTTAACCCCTGCGTCTTTTCCCCTCCCCATTCTGGCCCTTCTCCCTCCTAGCTGATAACCCTCCAAATGATCTCCATGTCAATGATTCTGTTCCTGTTCTGGTTGTTTGCTTGATTTGTTTTTGTTTTTAGATTCAGTTGTTGATAGTTGTGAGTTTCTTGTCATTTCAATGTTCATAGTTTTGATCTTCTTCTTTTTCTTAAATAAGTCCCTTTAACATTTCATTTAATAAGGGCTTGGTGATGATGAACACCTTTAGCTTTACCTTGTCTGGGAAGTACTTTATCTGCCCTTCCATTCTAAATGACAGCTTTGCTGGATAGAGTGATCTTGGCTATAGATCCTTGTTTTTCATCACTTTGAATACCTCTTGCCAGTGCCTTCTTGCCTGCAAAGTTTCTTTAGAGAAATCAGCTGATAGTCTTATGGGAATTCCTTTGTAAGTAACTCTCTGCTTTTCTCTTGCTACTTTTAAGATTCTCTCTTTATCTTTAACCTTTGGCATTTTAATTATGATGTGTCTTGGTGTGTTCCTCTTTGGGTCCAACTTGTTTGGGACTCTCTGTGCTTCCTGGATTTGTATGTCTATTTCCAACACCAGATTAGGGAGGTTTTCTTTCATTATTTTTTCAAATAAGTTTTCAATTTCTTGCTCTTCCACTTCTCCTTCTGGCATCCCTGATTTGGATGTTGGTGTGTTTAAAGTTTTTCCATAGGTTCCTAAGCCTCTCTTCGTTTTTTTCTTTGTTTGTTTTTTGAATTCTTGTTTCTTCTTTCTGTTCTGGTTGAATGTTTATTTCTTCCTTTTGTCAAATCACTTATTTGAATCCTGGCTTCCTTCCCTTCACTGTTGGTTCCCTGTATGTTTTTCTTTATTTCACTTAATGTATCCTTTATGTCTTCCTTTATTTTGTGGACACACTTAATGAGATCTTTGAGCATCCTGATCACCAGTGTTTGACTCTGCATCTGATAGGTTGGCTATCGCCAATTCATTTAGTTCTTTTTCTGGGGTTTTGTTCTCTTCTTTCATTTGAGCCATATTTCTTTGCTTCCCTAATTTGGTGGCCTCCCTATGTTTGTTTCTATGTATTAGGTAGAGCTGCTTTTACTCTCTGTCTTATTAGCGTGGCCTATGTAGAAAAAGCACCTGTAAATTGTGTGGGTGGAGCCTTATGTGACTTCCAGGGCAGGGCAACCTGCTTCACTGCTTTGTAGCTTTGTGTACTGGGGAGAGGGGTGTGGCTCAAAGAGGGGTCAAGGCCACTGCCTGGCTTCTGGAGGCCTGCTGGGCACTTGCCCTGTTTCCAGTTACCTCACCCACCTCCTGTATGTGACTGGCGCTCTTCCAGGGTTTGTGTATGTTTTAAGTCCATGTGGGCCATTTAAGTGGCAAAAGTCCAGCAGTCTCTTCCACTGCCCCAACACCCACTGGTTTTTACAGCCAGAGGTGATGGGAGTTTGTCTTCCTGGTGCTGGAACCCTGTGGTCTGGTCTGGGGCTGGGATTGCTCACTCCCAAGGCATCTGTCCCGATTTTTATCCGCCACACATGAATATGGAACTGTCCATTCTGCCGCTACTGCCACTTCTCCATGCTGCACCATGTCTTCTCTGCCCCTCCTACCCATCTGGATGAATGTGGCTTCTTTAAATCCTGATTATCCGACTTCCATAGAGCTCAATTTTCTGATGGTTCTGGTTGTTATTTGTTTTTGAGATCTGGTTGTAGTTCTTTCTTCGGTGCAGGAATGGAAAGCATATCTACCTACGCCTCCATGTCAATTTAATTTTTAATTATCACAATAAATGTATATACATTTTAAAGTACAACTACAAAACTTATTAAGGAAACTGAGCAGTCCTTCACCTCATCCCCAGTTAAACTCCATTGAGTTTAACTCTATTCTCATCTCTCAGTGCTTATCTAAGGATATTCTCAGAATGCACCTGCACCTCCAGGTGCGTGTGAATTTATTCCTCTGTCCCCTCTGGACTGGCTTCCCTCATACTCTTCCTTCTGTGAGGGTCAGGGCCCCTTCTAGGTTCTCCCTGTGCCCCCTGTGTGGATCACCCCATATAATGACCAACCTGCATTACAATTACCTGATAACTCTGTCTCTCTCTCTCTCTCTTTCTTTCCTCTTCCCCTCTTCCTCTACCTTGTCTTCCCACTCCCTCTCTTCCCCCATCCCCCTCCTCCTCCCAGGGCTGACAATTCACTGAGGGTAGGAACAGGTGTCTTGTACACCCTGTCCTGGGACAGGGCCTTGCACATTGTTGGCTCCTATTAAAATATGCTGAAGGAGAGAAGGCTCTTGGCCCACTCAGCCTCTTCACAAGTTTTTACAAGAGGTTGTAAATTTATTCTCTTACCTGTTTGGGTTCAAACCTACCTGAATCTCCTCAGTTCTCAAAAAGCCTACTCCCCTCCCTGTTACTATTATCTCTTCTCCCACTGAGTAAATGTCAAAGCCTCATGCAAGGCAGTTGGGGACCTAGCCTGCTCCCTTTCTTCCCCAAACCTTCTAGGATGGTAGGCCCAACAGCCCCAAAGAAGCCATTGGGCAGCAGGGAAGAGGACACATGTCTAGGTGAGAAATAAAAGCATCCTCAGGTCAGCAGTCCTCAAAACTAGGGTTCACATGTCCCAAGGAGCACAAGGAACCAAAAAGTTTTAGGGGAATCGGTTTCCAGAGCCTCAGCTTCCCTTGGTTCTTTTCTAAAAGTAACCAGCAAGAGAAGGTCCAAGGGCAGGTTCACTTCCACCTCCGCTGCTTCTCTTAAAAAAAAAAAAAAAAAAAAAAGTGGACTGCTCAACAACCGGCATGGTGAGACACCCCCTACGCCACAGTGCATTGCTTCAGGGCATAAAAATTTGCAGAGCGACCACTGAAGTTACTGTTGTGTTCTCTCAAAGACAATAAGACTAGGTAACAAGTCCTTTGTACATCAAATGGATTCTAGTTCTTTAACTTGAATGCAATTTGAGAACCTAATCAGGTTTTAGCTAACTTAAAAAAAAAATCACTGATATTTTGGCATGTAATTTTAAAGAGGGTCAAATATTCCAATACCATTGCTATACCAAACCTCCTTTGATTCCCATCTAATGATTTATGTGAACAAGATTTCTCTACATTTATATCAACACAAAACCAAAAATATGTAGGAGGAGACTTGATCCTGAACTTTGTATCAGTCAAGCATTCTATCCATGAATATATGAACTAATTGAAAATAAAAAAAGTCCTATACAGCTAATTAAGAGCTGTATTTCTCATATAATTTTACTTTTCATGTGTATTTTTATGAAAATGTGAAATATATTCATGTTTTGATCAGTTGGATAATAATTATAACTTAATTCATAAGAAAACAATGTTAAGACCTAGAGAATTCCGCCTCCATTCTTCCCCACCCCCAGCCTGGTGCGGGCCATGCCACCAGTGACAGCTCTGACTGCGAGGAGGTGGCAGCCTAGGACGGTTAAGGGACACCCCGCCTGACCCCTGAGAAAGAGGCACATCACTCAGCACAAGAGGTAACGATTTCAGGTCCACCTGGGAGAGGGTGGCGAGTGAAAATAAAAACTTAGAGCCTTACAACAACAAGAAATACAACATTATAATGTTTAAAAAACATAGATACTAATTAAAAATAATTAGGATAAGGTATCAATAAAAGTTTTCAAGCATAACATACATTCCAGTAAGATTGGAAACACTGAAAGAAAATGAATAATGTGAAATTTCCAGCTGTTAAAGAAGATCTTGTCCACACATTTTTGTAGTGGATGATGGAGCATGTCAAATTGCTTTAGTATTTAGATTCCAATGTATATATTTAAGAGTAAAGTAATAGTTTTATTTATACATCAATATTCACAGTATGCTAGAAGTGATATCCTTTGAAACTATGGTCTTAAAATGAAAAGTGTTAGTATTTGGTATAGTTTGAGGTTTTTTTTAAGATTTTATTTATTTATTTTTAGACAGAGGGGAGGGGAGGAAGAGAGGGAGAGAAATATCAATGTGTGGTTGCCTCTTGAGTGCCCCCTACTGGGGACCTGCCCCCAAACCCAGGCATGTGCCCTGACTAGGAATCGAACCAGTGACCCTTTGGTTCGCAGGCCTGTGCTCAATCCACTGAGCCGCACTAGCTAGCACAGTATTTGGTATAGTTTTATAAACTTGTTTTAGTGATGGGTGTCTTGGTGGGATCCATGCTTTGCACCAGCACCACGTGTGCCAGGAGCCCCTCCCAGGCTGGCCTTGGCTCTCCGCTCTGCCACCCTCCATGCAGTTTCTCCAGGCCCCTTATTCAGGATACGGAATCACACTTAGCCAGATGCTGCTGTCGGACAAGTCACCTAGCCTCTCTGAGCTCCTCTCCTCCACCATCAGCCTTAACTTTCCTCAACTATGACCATCTGTAACATTCTGAGATTCTCTGAAAGCCAGTCCACTTAGAGATACTTGAGGACAGTGCCCAGGAAATAATGGTTTTCAGAGCACTGCCTCAGAGCCAGCAGCCATGCTTCTCACTGGTTCCCCAATCCAGGATAGACCTGGGCTCCAAGATCCTGGCTCTCTTTTACCTGTGAGGCCTCAGGCAAAAGATGCCTAAGCCAGGGAACTTCCTCTGATTAATGTGAAACCAATAAAATCTAACAACCAGCCCTCATCTGCCTCCAAACTTTTAGATCCTAAGACCTGACACACTGTAAGGACTTAGGGAGTGCCTGTTGAATGAATGCATGACTTGACATGTTAATGTGCATTCACATGGTTATACTATGTCACACTGCATATATCTGAACTAAACTTCCTATATGCTCACCCACAATGGTCTCTTGCAGGAACTGTTTTACAACTTTTAAAATGGTGAGATTTTTGCATTTAAAAGAAATAGCAACAACAACAATAAAATAAAAAATGTTTAAAAGGAGCACCAATACCAACCGTTGTGAGGTTGTGGAGCATCTGGAACTTATTGGTGAGAATATGAAATGGTACAACCATTAAAAGACACTTAACATGCACTTACTTTATGACCCAGCAATTCCATACCTGAAAGTTTACCCAAGAGAAAGAAAAACATAAGGCCACATAAAGATTTATACATGAGCCCCAGCTTGTGTGGCTCAGTGGGATGAGTGCTGGCCTAGGAACCAAAAGATCACCAGTCCAAACCCCAGTCAGGGCACACACCTAGGCTGCAGGCCAGGTCCCCAGTTGGGGGCGTGCAAGGGGCAACCAAGCGATGTATCTCTCACACGTGGATATTTCTCTCCCTTTCTTTTCCCCTTCCCCTCTCTCTAAAAATAAGATTTATACATGAATGCTTATAGCAACTTCATTCCTTATAGATCCGAACTGGAAACAATTCGAATGTCCATCACCAAGAGAATAAACAAATAGTAGCACATCCATACAATGGAATACTATTCAGCAATAAAACAGAACAAATTACTCTTATACACAACATGAATGAATCTTAAAAACATGCTGAGCATAACAAGCCAGACATGAGAGTACACAGAGAATGATTTTATTTATTTGAAATTCTAAAACAGGCAAAAATTAAGCTACGGTGACAGAAAGCTGATCAATGTTTGCCTGGGACTTGCATGGGGGTGGAGGATTGACTGGAAAGGAGCAAGGCAGAACTTTTTTTAAAACATTTTTTTGTTTATTGATTTGAGAGAGAGAGGAAGGTTGGGGGGGGAAGAGAGAAACATCTATCTGTTGTTCCATTTACGTATGTGTTCATTGGTTGATTCTTGTATTATGTGCGCTGACCAGGGCTCCTTCTGTTACCTTGGCGTATGGGGACAATGCTCTAATCAACTGAGCTACCCAGGCAGGGCCAGGCCCAGGCCCGTTTTAAGGGAGATGGAGATGTTTTGTATGTTGATTATTGTGGTGGTGATGACGTAGGTGGACACACTGGTTGAAACTCACTGAACTATGCAGTTAAAATGGGGGCATGATGTACATAAATAACCTCTCAATAAAGTGTATTATAACACAAAATTTTAAAAAGATCTCTGACCAAATGTTAGAATGATAATCAATGTGTATAAGGTAAAAGATAATAAAACAACAGATAACCTGCTTTGTAGCCCATAATTCTTAAGGGGAGGACTGAAAAGAGGGTGTTTTCAGACCAACAACAGACCTGGGCTCTGAGACCCTGCCTCTCTCTTACCCATGAGGCTTCAGCAAGTCACTTAACCTCTATGAAGCTCAGTTTTTTTCCTCATCTATGAAATAAACATAATAACAATACCAGTATATTAGAATGATAACTTGAATAAATGCTAGTTTCTTTATGTTTTCCCTGTATGAATCACAAAAGACAAAAATCTGGACCTTACATGACCTGGTGAATTTGTATTGTTCATTCTCAGGCAGGGCCTTGACTTCATCTGAAAAAACTTGCTCTGACCCAAGGGGAAGATAATCATAATAATAGTTCACCCTTGCAGAACACTGTCTATGTGTGAGCATTAGAGAACATTCTACAAGGTAAGTACTATTTTAATCCCATTTTATAGGCAAGGTAACTGGGGCTCAGAGAAGGCAACAGCTGTAAGTGACACAGCTGGACACCAATCCAAGTGCTTCATCCCAGAGCCCATGCTGTGGACTACCAAGCTAAATTCTCTCTCTCTCTCTCTCTCTCTCTCTCTCTGCCCGCCCCACCCTTGAAATATTTTCTTAAGGATATATTTACTGATTTCAAGAGAGAGAGAAACATCAATCAGCTTCCTCCCATCCATATCTTGACTGGAATCAAACCCACAACTTAGGTATGTGCCCTGACCAGGAATTGAACCTGTAACCTTTTGGTATATGGGCCGACACTCCAACCAACTGAGCAACCTGACCAGGGAAAGCTAACTAGTATCTTGTTGACAATATTTTAATTTGAGACACAGGAGGGGAAAGGAATTGGATTTAGAAATGCTAGCTTTATATAAATGTAAATATGAACACAAACTGGTACCTTTCATATAAATACTTTCACAAAAATTAGTGAAAGCTGATTTCATGTTGGTTTGGAAAATCCTGCTCTGTTTCTAGTTTCAAGTGCTGTGGTCTTTCTGAAGAGCAGGCTGGAATTATTAACAAGAGCAAAAAGAAATATACGAGTACTTAGGGTGACCAACCCTCCTGGTTTTAGCAATTTAAGTTCTGTTTCCGAGGACACCCATAGTCCTGGTCACCCTAGGCTGAGCTAGCTGTTCCCCCGTGACATAACCCCAAAGCAAAAGAGGAGTAACCTGGATCTGGCTCCTGTCTCCCTCTCCAGCTCGTTCTCCCAGTCCCTCCCTCAGTCAGGCTGAGCTACTTTTAGTTCCCAAATGGACCACACTCTCTCTTTCCCCTCTGGGCCGGATTCCTGCTGTTTCTTCGAAGGTTGTTCCCAAGCCTTCAGTGCTTGATTCACACTCACTCCAGATCCAGCCAGACTGGTGAAGTTCAGCAGGTTCATGCCAGTATGGCCACACAAGTTGTTGAAATACCCACTTCCTGAGTGTGTCCTTCCCTGTCATTCCTCCCCAGGATACAGGCACTAGGGTGTCCAACCTTTTGGCATCTCTGGGCCACACTGGAAGAAGAAGAGTTCTCTGGGGCCACACATTAAATACATTGCAACACGTAATCACAAAAAATCTCATAATGTTTTAAGTAAATTTACTATTTTGTTTTATGCTGCATTCATCACCATCCAGGCCACAGGTTAGACACCCTGCAAGGGTTAATGTCAAGCACACCAGAGATCTTCTATACGCTGCCCTAGCATAAGACTAGCATCTTTCTGAGGCCATACCCATTACTAAACAACTGAAATATTCCCAAGTACAACTATGCAAAGTGTGAATTTACGCAACAAATGCCAACAAGAGAATGTGGAGCGATGTGAGTATTCATTGAATACTTGTTTACTGGGCCCTCTTTTTGTAAAGTTGCTGATGTTTATCATGATCATGATCATCATCAGTGCTCTGGGGTTAACCCCAGAGACTCGAATGCACCTCAGGGGTGCCAGGCCCCAGCTTCCGTTGAAGAGGAGGTTTGGACCAATAGAATTAGTCTTTGGGGAGAAGCATTTAAGGATTTGATTGGGCCCAGAGGCTGGTCGTTTGAACAAGTACTTGCGGCATCAGGGGAGGTGGGGTTACCCTCTAGTCTTTTTGTCATTTGGCAAACCATGCTTCACCACTCATGTATTCATTCATTCCACAAGCAGTTTCTATTTTTTCTTTCCACAAGTAGTTAATAAGCTCCTACAATGGGATCCCACTGGACTGGGGCAGTAAGAGCTTGAAGTTTTATAAGACCTTCCCTGACTTACAGCCTAGCTGAAGTATGAGATATGCACACAGGAAACATGGAACGTTCTCAGAACTTGTGAGGCAGGGAGCTCAGAGAAAGAGGGTTGATGTCAGGCAGAGCAAAGTTGGGGAATGGATGAGCCCTGTTTTGTTCACTGTGCTCAGCACTTTCCGCAGTGGAAAACCTCCCAGAACAAGCAAATGAGTGAGAACAAACTCTTCATAATCCTGCCAGAGGCAATCATTGTTGACGTTAGTGTGTTTTCTCTTTTTCTCTAAATATACAGTAAATATATTTTTAAAATTCTAGTTACTTTTTTTCAAAAATAACATGCTCATTGCAGAAAAAGGAGAAAATGCTAATATGCAACATAGCACTAATAGCTAACATGATGAATGCTCATTCTTTGTCAGGCAAAATGAGCTTCTCAGTGGTAATGATGCACATTTTGTGTATGTCCTTCATATAGGACTCTCTTTTAGTATAAGTGCTTAGTTTTTAAAATGCTCAAATTGTTTATATAATTCTGCATTATTTAACATTATCTTTTAATATTTTCCCATGTCCTTGAAATTTCTCTTCAGAATCATTTTCAGCGACTGCTTAGCCTATCCCAGAAGGAATCTAACTAGAAGACAAGGGATGCCAGGCAGAGACTTTGCCCTCTATCTGTGGCTGACAGGGATGCACTGTAGGTTCTTGAGTGGAATAGTGGCAGGATAAATTTATTGTCCTGGGTGCACTAGAAATGAAGAAAACAAAGTCAGGGAGGCAGGTAAGGAGGTGATTATTGTGGCAAAGGAAGCCTAAAGGAAGAGGGAGTTAAGTACTACTTCAAAGAAAGGACTGAGGACCAAGGAGAAAGGAGAGGAAGGAGTCCAAGCACATTGGGAGGTTTGGGGACTATTCAGCCTCCTCTCTTCCCAGTTCATTATCTCCAGAGAATTATGCTACCATTGTCAGAGATAAAGAAATAGGAGCAGGGTTCATTTAATGAAAGGAGGGGGAGTCCTTTTAGATGAACGTTTGAGGCTGCAACTCCTACAGGTGTTTCAAAAACGCTGGCCAGGGCTTGAATGCAAGGTCTGCTCTGGGAAAAGAGATTCCGAGGGCACATTAGAAGCTGGGATCGGCTAGATAGAGAGAAAGGCAGGGCGGAGCTGAGGCTGAGGCTGGGTGTGGGAGAGAGGGCTGATCAGAAGCCAAGGGGACAACCTGAGCTTTGGGGTGAGAGGTTGATGTAGAGGGGGCGGGGACCCTTGGGGCTGAGTGCTGCCTAGTGTGCTCCTGTCCCAGAGGGCACAATGAGGCACAAACCCAGACCAGGCCCCTGAGTTTGTCACGACCCCCTCCCAGAACACAGGCACACTGAGTAGAGAAAAACCTCTAGAAACCCATTGAACTGGTAAGCTCCCAAGTGTACAGTCTAACTATTGCAGTATTATTATCATTAGGATGTTGGTAAATCAGTGGGTTTCCCCCCCAGCTTTACTGAAGTATGATTGACAAAGAAACTAAGTATTAAGTATAAAATTATTTTTCTCTCATCCTTTTTATTTCAAAGCGTTCTGACCTGCTCACCTGAGGCTCTGGGCTGTCCTGAGCAGCAGGCCTCGTCTGGGGGCCCGGGAGTGGAGTGCACAAATAGAAAGAGACTGCTTGAGGTGCACTTCACTCACAAAGAGCCTCCTGAGGAACTTTTTGTGGAAACACTGCATCAATACTGATGTTGTTTTGTTAACCCCTTTTTCAGCAGTAAGAAAATTATGGTGGTGGTAGGGGTATATTTCTTTTGGTTTATTCTTGCTGAGTTGAATTGAGGTTTGGCTGTAGATATCCCAAGGTAAGCAGTAATTTTAAATAAGATAAGGAATTAGCAGAAATGCCTAAGAATGTGACCACACCTGAGGGTGGACCTGTGGATTGCTGATTCTGGGACTGCCACTTAACCAGCTTCTTTGATCTTAGGGCAAGTCCCCTAACTCCTCAGGGCGCCAGTATACTCACCTCTCTTCCCAGCAATCTCACTTGGGTTCTTGTGAGACAGGGCAGATAAAGCACTTTCATAAGGCTAAAGTCCATTACAACTGTGTTGGCTTTTTGTTTTTGTTTTTGTTTTTTTTTTTTTTTGATTTTATTTATTTATTTTTAGAGAGAGGGGAAGGGAAGGAGAAAGAGATGGAGGGAAACATCAATGTGCGACAAATACATTGATCAGTTGCCCCTCATACACCCCCAGTTGGGGACCTGGCCCACAACCCAGGCATGTGCCCTGACCAAGAATTGAACCAGTGACCTTTTGGTTCGCAGGCCAGCACTCAATCCACGGAGCCACACCAGCCTGGGCTGGGGTAGGCATTTTTGAAACAAAAATGTTATTACTGCCATGATTCAATGTCAGGGCCACATTTTAGTTTTCTTTTTATTCTTTTGTTGTTGTTGTTGTTGTTGTTTAATAAATTCTATTTTAGAACAGTTTAGATTTACAGAAAAATTGAGAAGATAATAAGAGAGTTCCCACATACCTCATCCCCAGGTTCTCCCATTATGAACATCTTACATTAATATGGGACATTTGTCACAATTAGTGAACCAGCACTGATATACTATTATTCACTAAAGTTCACATTTTATTCAGAAATCCTTATGTCCTCTTTCTGCTCCAGGATCCGTCCAGCACATATTACATTTAGTCATCATGTCTCCTTAGGCTTCTCTTGACTGTGACAGTTTTTCAGACTTTCCATGTTTTTGATGACCTTGACAGTTTTGAAGAGTACTGGGCAGGCATTCTGTAGACTGTCCCTTAATTAAAACTTTTTTGATGTTTTTCTTATTAGATTGGGGTTCCTGTTATTTTTATCTCTTGTCTAAAAATAGACCACCTGACTGAGTATTGAGTATTAAGGATTTTCCACTGTAAAGTCACTCATTTCTAGCCCCCCCATCACTTCATATTGTCGTCTTTGGAAGGAAGTCCCTATGCACAGCCCACACTTAAGGAGTAGGGGTTTATGCTCCTTGTGGGCAGGGTATCTACATACATTATTTGGAATTCTCCATGGGAAATTTATCTATTGTCTCCCTTTTTATTTATGTGTTCAATCATTTTTTTTTATGTCAGAATAGATCTGTGGATATTTATTTTAGACTTCAGGCTATAATCTAATAATACTTTATTTTGTTGCTCACATTGTTTCAGATTTGCCTTTGAAAGCTCTTTCAGTTGGCTTGTGCCCATTTGTTGTATCGCCATCTTCCTGCTGTTTTGTTTGTTTAGCACTTTCTTACTTTCTGTACTGCAAAATGCTCCAGGCTCATCTTGTATATTTCCTGCTCCAGTCCAAGAATCAATCATTTCTCCAAGGAGAATGTCAGGGGCAAGTTTAAATCTTAGCAAATGTGTTGTCTGGCTGGAAGTTGGGGCAGGCGATCTGACAGGTGGGCAGAAATAAGACTCAACCCACCGTACGAGGTGATTTTCCCAGCAGTAGCAGCCAGAATTGCAAGTCCTTAGCTGAGAAATAGGTGACTCACCAGCTCCCCAGGTTGTCTCCTCCCTCCCCCTCTTGTGGACAAGACTGTCCCTAAACCAGTTCAGACAGAGGGACTTAGGTCAGAAAGTGTCCCCACCCACGGGGCGAGAGAAGGATGGCCTGTCTCAGGCTAAGTCAGGGCTTTTACCCCTGGCCAGCAGACACCTCCCCCCATTTGTGTATTATTTATACTCCTCCTGCTTGCAGAAAGGATTAAAACAGGATTACCCTTAAATTTACAGCTACAATTAAACTATGATTAAAAGTTGGGTAAAAGGACAAGAGCACTGTGAAGAAGAGCCTCTGTGTGTGTGTGTAGTAATTTTGCCCAGACACCTGGGCTAGGGTGACTTGCTTAGGTTCCCTGAATTACAGATTGCTAGCACCAGAAGGGCTTTTGGAAATAAGGACACTTCACCTGTCATTTTATAGCATGGAGATGGATCAAGTGATTTCTCAGGAGTCACAGAGCAAATGAGCTGAAGAATTAGGAATAGTGTGACAGGTCTCCTTAATGTTCAAATCCCAACTCTTGTCCCCCTTTCCAAAAGAGTAAAAACAACAGTCTTTGAGATCTTCTGTGGGATACAATGGCAAGACAACATTTTGGGTCTCTTTCACGTGCTAGATAAAAAAATGTATGTGGATGTGGCTGAGAAGTCTTTGGGACTGTAATTAAGGATTATTAGCATCTCCAGATATTTGGTCCTAGGAGATATAGGATGTAGACATGGTGATATAGAAGTGGATAGTGGGGATCCTACCATTTCCCCAAAGTCAAGAAGATAATGGTTAAATCAGCAATTTCTAGCTATTGTTCTCAACTTTTGGTTTAAAGGAGGAGGAGGGGGAGGAGGAAGAAGGGGGAGGGGAAGAAGGAGAAAAGGAAGGAAGGGAGGGAGGGAGAAAGGAGGAAAGAAAGAAAGGAAGGGGAGAAGGCAGGAAGGAAAGAAAAGAGAAAGAAAAAAGAGAGAGAGAGAAAGAAAAGAAAGGAAGGAAATAAATCAGGGATTCTGAAACTTTTCCCAAGAGATTCAGAGAGTTGGATTTATGGATTTATACTACTATTTGAGAAATAGAACTCTCTTTTTTCTTTAATATTCATTGCCTTCTTCATTCTCCCTGCAGAAACTCAGGAATGACGCGTTTTTGAATGATTTTTGTATAGGCTGAGATGAAAGACTGCCTTGGAGTTCAGAGAAAGGACTCTGGGCCTGGTGTCACTTTGTGGTGTGGGTGCATTAGAGATGAAATTAACATCAGGTTACTCTTCACTTGCTGTCTTGGTGACCTACCTAAGCCACCTGCAATACCTTGTCTCAGTTTTACCCTTCTAGGGTAAGGACAGGTGGCCCAGAGCAGCATGTGCTTTTGATGATGGTGATGATTATGATGAAGATAATATTAGGGACTTTTCCGACTTAGAAAATATTCAGATGAAGAATTGTCCTTGAAGACTCTCCCTAGCTAGTTTCTCCAACACCCTGAGTTCCTTTAGCACAGCAGAGCTCTATCTTGAAAGGGAGTACAATACATCCGGCCTGCTGTGTTCGCACTTGGGTATATCTTCTGCCTCTTCATGATCTGTATATTTTTAAAAATCATCCTTCATTAATAAAATTATTATCCAGACTTTTAAAATACCCGTACAATCATGTGTCAGATTTGTTTTAATTTGAACACATTTAATTTGAACTGGCTTCATTTTGTGTTCGGCAACTTGCTTCCTCCTCCTAAAGATAAATCCTCCATATACTTCTCTGGCAAAATACCTAGAGCTGCCTCATTTTGGCGACTCTTTGTCCTTGTACCTGTGTGATTCTCTGAGCGTCAGCTCCCGGCCCCCCCAGCCCCGCTTCCTCCCGGTGTCTGAGATTGCCTGGCCTGCGCTTTTGGCTTCTGCAGGGAGTTCCCGGAGCAGGTCCGGCGGGTGGGCGGGGTCCAGGCCGCTAGGGCTATGCAGATGAGGTGGGCGGGACCCCACTTATACTGGCAGTTAGCGGCGCTGCCGCGCCGGGCCTCGGCGGACTCAGTCAGAGGCAGCCTGCGGAACCGGCTTCTCTCAGCGCAGCAGAGCCTGGTCCTGGGCTGTCCCCGGAGCGGGCCATGCCCCCGCGGGAGCTGAGCGAGGCCGAGTCGTCTCCGCTCCGAGCACCGACCCCTCCCCCGCGGCGGGGCAGCGCAACCCCAGAGCTGGGCATCAAGTGCGTTCTGGTAGGCGACGGCGCCGTGGGCAAGAGCAGCCTCATCGTCAGCTACACCTGCAATGGGTACCCCTCGCGCTACCGACCCACGGCGCTGGACACCTTCTCCGGTACGTTCAATGGCCCCGGCGGCTGCGTGGCCGGGGGGTGGGGTTGTGCAGCTGGGGGGCGGGGGCCGGTACTCAGGCGGGAGGGCACTGAAGCCCCCCGCGAGGGAGGCGGGAACAGTCCCTGAGGTGGCGCTGGTGAGGCCTGGTGGGGCCCAGGACGCCTTCCTAACTCAGGCGATCCTCCGCCCCACCCCTGCAGTGCAAGTCCTGGTGGATGGAGCCCCTGTGCGCATTGAGCTCTGGGATACGGCGGGACAGGTGAGAAGCTGGGAATGGCCTCTACTGGCCTGGGGTACGTGGTCTGGAGGCTGGGAGGACCCCAGATGAATCAGGAACGGAGACGGCCTTGGGCCTTTGGTAATGAGTCTCCGGTCTCCAACCCTATGTGAAAAGCGAATTCCCGCTTGCTGCGATAGGGAATAATCCTACTAATGACCTGGCATTCCCATCCCAGGAAGACTTTGACCGCCTTCGCTCCCTCTGCTACCCTGATACCGATGTCTTCCTGGCCTGCTTCAGCGTAGTACAGCCCAGCTCCTTCCAAAACATCACAGAGAAATGGCTGCCCGAGATTCGCACTCACAACCCCCAGGCGCCCGTGCTGCTGGTGGGCACCCAAGCCGACCTTAGGGATGATGTCAACGTCCTGATTCAGCTGGACCAGGGGGGCCGGGAGGGCCCCGTGCCCCAACCCCAGGCTCAGGGCCTGGCTGAGAAGATCCGGGCCTGCTGCTACCTTGAGTGCTCTGCCTTGACTCAGAAGAACTTGAAGGAGGTGTTTGACTCGGCCATTCTTAGTGCCATTGAGCACAAAGCCCGGCTGGAGAAGAAACTGAACGCCAAAGGTGTGCGCACCCTCTCCCGCTGCCGCTGGAAGAAGTTCTTCTGCTTTGTTTGAACAGCTGTGGCAGAGTAGGGAGCAATAGGCATAAAGCCACAGACATCTGGAACCTGGGGTAAGGGGCTACTGGCAGGGCCAGGCCACCCCATGAGACTCAGTCCCTTCTGAACACTGGGGACATGGGCCTCTACCTGCCCACTCGTGCCAGGGTGAGCCCATGGCCTAGAGGAAGGAAGGCTGTAACTTGGATTTCAGTGGTCAACGCTTACAGAGAAATCCTAGCACTTTGATTTTCATGGGATGGTCCTAACAGTGTCAGCCACCTCCAAGCAGTTTGGGATCCAGTTTCCAGTTTCTTATCATGGGCCCTCAGGTCAGGCTGGCTGAATTAGGACCCCTTGTAGTGGTGCCCACCCCCTCCTTGGCACAGGGGTGAGGAAGAGCCCAGAGAATAGCTGGGCATCTTGGAGGGCTGGGAGGTGTACAGCTCTATTTGGAGATAAGTTTGGGATGGACTGTGTAAAGATAGAAGTCAGTGAGAGGGTGAGAGGAAGCAGAGAGTGAGGCCATGGAGCCTTGGGACTGGAGGCAGGCTGGGAAGGAGGAGGCAGATCAGGGAGCTAGGCCTGGAAGGAGTAAGAGTGAGAAGGAGAGAAGAGAAGTGGGGCAGCCGCGGAGCAAGGCTGACACCTGGGCTGCCCTCAGCCCCCAAGGCCAGGGAGGGCGGAGCTGATCCCTGGGAAGAACTGGGTCTCACCGCTCCCTAGGCACTGCCCAAACTGGCTGGGCCAGGAGTGAGGCAGGAAGTGAGAAGCAAGACCCAGCAGAGGAGGGGTAGAAGATGCAAACTAGAGCCTGAGGGAAGAAGGGGCTGGGGGTCACCTTTTTCTCCAAGGTCACAGCCTAGAAGGTAGGGCAGTGCAGAGTGTGCAAATAAAGACTTTAAGTTTCTGAAGCTAATGGTTTGTGTCATTTCCTGGAGTGATCAACCCATTGCTCTCTCATAGCCCTCCTCAAGGCCCAACAGTGTGAACAGAGGCTGGTTGGGTACCAAAAGACAGAGGCTAAATTGAAAGGTGGGGACTGGACTAGGTGGGACACTGTGATGGGAACGGGACTAGGGGGGCAGGTTTGGGGCTCCCCGCTTGGGGCTTAGCTGGTTCCCAGGAGAGCTAGCGTGGGAAGCAGCTTGGAAACGGGTTTCCCCAGGTGTCAGCGCCAGAGCTTCTTTCCCATGACCTCACCAGGTGGGTGGTGCCCCTCCCCTCCCCTCCTCCTTTCTAGAGCACCTTGCTCAGTGCTGAGGCTCTGAGGCAATCCTGAGCCCTCTAACTCTCCATCTCTGATCCTTCTAACAGTTCTCGGGGCTCAGGTTGGGGGCCCCCTGTTTTACAGCCTGAGCACGAAGGGACCCCATACAGCCTAAACCTTAACCAGTGGCCACATTTCTTGGACTTGGCATTGGTTGGACCCAGCCTTTAGCTTTGGCACCCAAAGTTCACACGACCTAGTCAAAGTACCAGTTGTCACAATTTAAATAGAAGTTTGGTCTCAGAAGTCCTCTGGGAATGAGGGTTCGTTTTGTGAGGACCTTGAGAGGGGCAGGAATCCAGAAAACACTCCCTGTTCCCCAGAATTGGAGCTGGAACGAATTTAAAAGGGCCCCTGTGGGGTGGGGGGAACATTTTATTTTACCCATAAGGAAAGTGAGGCCCAGAGAAAAATGGCAACATCTCCCTTGATAGTACCAAGCAGCTGTACTTTGCAAACTCTAGAACTGGGTACCTGGGTGTTATTCCTGTGGAGAGGTATTTCTAAGCACACCTTGACACCTGCTAAGCAACTGCTGGGCCAGGTGAGCATTCATCCTGTCTCAACCCAGCTCCCTCTGTAGGAAGTGCAGCTGTGTGTGTGTGTGTGTGTGTGTGTGTGTGTGTGTGTGAAGAAGAGAATGGCGGGGGGCGGGGCGGGGGGCGGACAGAAATCCCAGCCGAGTGAAACCTCAGATAATCCCCAAGTTTACTCTAAGCCGAGACTCCTGGCTCCTGCCCACCAGGACCCATCCCCCAGCACTCCCTTTGTGCCCTTGCCCCTCAGTCAGGCCCTGAGGGGTCTGAAACGCCAGCTCTACAGCCTACTGTTACCTCAATCCAGCCTGACACACCCCACGCTGGG
This sequence comes from Pteronotus mesoamericanus, assembly GCF_021234165.1. Taxonomy (NCBI): domain Eukaryota; kingdom Metazoa; phylum Chordata; class Mammalia; order Chiroptera; family Mormoopidae; genus Pteronotus; species Pteronotus mesoamericanus. Next base: position 23,706,053 of record NW_026555065.1, read on the forward strand.
GCAGAGTCCTGGGTTCAAGGTAGACTTTGACATCAACTGTGACCCTAGGCAAATCTTTTCTTTGTGCCTCAGTTTCCTTATTTGCAAAATGAAAGACTCAGGACTCTGAATTAGAGATTTTCAAACTGCTCCAAGGGGCCTTAGATGTACCGTGGATTGGGAGACAAGCCTAACCAGGTAACCTCTAACTGCTCCCCCCTCCCACCGATTCTTCCCTGATGGTGCCAGCACATCCACGTCACAATATGTTCTCTCCTGCTGGGTTACTGGGCCCGGTCACAGCTCCATCATCTCACCCCTACTCCCTGCCGCTGCGGCTCCCTGCTCCAGTGCCTCCAGCCTTGCTGTCTTCCCTCTGGCACCTCCCAACTCCAGAGTGTTACCAACTTTCTTTACCAGCAATTAACTCCCAACTTCTCATTTCCGCATTCAAGGCCCTCTCAACTCTGACACCAACCTGCACCAGGCCAGCCTGTCCCAGTGATCCCCACTCCCTGATCCCCAATTCTTTCTCAATTTCTGACTCTGAGTCTTTGCTTTTGCCAAATCCTCTAGTTTGGAAAGTGCCCCCACCCCATGCCCTGTTTCTCCCCTATCTAACCACTTTGCAGTGCTCCCCTTCTCCAGGAAACGTCTCTTACTGTATCAGTGTCCACACTGCTCTCTTGGCACATTGAAGACACTCAATTTGGTCACTCACTCAAGCTGTATCTCCCCAGCTAAACTGAGAGAGAGAAAGTCTCATTCATACCCCACAGGGTCTTGGGCTCAAAGAATGTTTGCTGCTGGCCTTTAAGTGCTTAAGATAAAAAGCCAACCAGTGAGCCACAGAAGGGATCCTGATAATCAAGTTCAGCTCCAGATTCATGTCACTGAAGCCTGGAGACAGGCCTAGGAGTGTGGATTGTTGCAAAGGCCCTTTAGAGTGCAGGGCCCAAGCCTGTGCAAGACCAGAGGATTTACCTCTGGTTCCAAACCCAGCAGCTTACTCTGCTTTTGTCTTTCTCTATAATATGGTTTCTCTCTGCTTTTTTCCCCCCTAACCCTTTGCCCATTTTTATTTTTACTTTTTTAAAGATTTTTAAAATTTATTTATCTTTTAGAGAGAGGGGACTAGAGAGAGAAAGCCAGGGAAAGAAACATCAATGTGGTTGCCTCTCGCACACCCCCTACTGGGGACCTGGCCTGCAACCCAGGCATGTGTCCTGACTGGGAATCAAACCAGCGATATTTTGGTACACAGGCCGGCACTCGATCCACTGAGCCACACTAGCCAGGGTCTTTTGCCCATTTTTAAATTGAGTCGTCTTTATTGTTGACTTTTAAGAGCTCTATATATTCTGGTTACTAGACCCTTATTAAATATATGATTTACAAATAATTTTTTATTAATTTTGAGAAAGAAAGGGGAAGTCAGAGAGAGGGAGAGACATTGGTTTGCTGTGTCACTTATTTATGTAGTCATTGGTTGTTTCTTATATGTGCCTTGACCGGGAATCCAACCCGCAACCTTGGCAAGTAGGAACAACACTCTATACCCAGCCAGTGCTCTCTCTACCTTTCTGATACTGTTTTTATCTCTATTTCTCTCTCTTTCCCTTGCCTCTTTTCTCTAGCTTTCTCCACCATTGAATCTAAATTTTAGGGAATATTGATTATACTAATTGGATAAATTCTGTTTCTTACATATACATTCATATATATGCCCTTATTGGTGTAAATTGTTTTTAATGTCTGTATAACCAACTCTTAGTGGATCTAAAATATATATTTATTTTTCCATACAAATACTCAGAAAAATTGGAAAATTAAAAGAATTAGAAGTTTAAAACTGTAATCATAGTGTTAAGTCCCAAAGATAACATTTTGATATACTTTCTTCCAGTCCTTTCTTGTGTGCATATTTATAATATATTTTTCTGTGATCATGTATATACAATTTTGTGGTTTTTTGCTTTTTTCATTTTTTTTTAAATCTTCACCCAAGGATATGTTTTATTGATTTTAGAGAGAGAGGGAGGGAGGGAGAGAGAGAGAAACATATGCACCCCCACTGGGGATTGAACCAACACCTTTTTGGTGCACAGGACGACAGTCCAACCAACTGATCCGCACCACTAGGGCTCATTTAAAACTTTAACAATGTTTTTCCATGTTATAAACTCTAACCAGAGGCTGTAACCATAGTATATGTTTGCTTACCATTTCACCCTGACCATACTTTCTTCAATTAGACCTCCATTTGGGGGCATTAAAGCTGTTTAACTTTTTTTTTTCTATTGTAAATAAAACTAATCAACAGTTGATTATTTTTTCCATCATTGCTTGGTGACTACCTACAGAAAAAAAAAGTTATTCATCTTTGGCTTAGAGACTGGACCCCAATACAATCCCAAGTTACTCATAGAGGGAGCTTGGGTTTCTGTGTATATATGACTTGATGGAGAAAGGTTCTTTCTATTGGAGCATGACTAGCAAATGGTACTTGTTTAATAAATACTAAATGATGACAAGGTGTATATACACCTTATATATGTGTATTTGTGTTCATGTACATTTCTCTGTGTGCCTGTTTTTGCTCTTGTGTATTTAAGGTGAGTATTGTCTTTGTGCAAAACTTTGAATAATTCTATATCCATGCAAGTCTGTGTTTGTATGTCTGTAAATGTCGGTGTCTATCTTTATACAAGATGTGTATAGCTCTGTATGTGTGTGTCTGTAAATCCATATGCTGCCTTTGGTATCATATGTATCATACATGATCCTATGTGTGTGTCTGGGTGTGCATGTTAGTTTCTGTGTCCGTGCATGCACATCCAGGGTGTCGTGTGTCTATGCGGCGGCCTCGGCTCAATTCTGTGTGGCTATCTTTCTCCATGTGCACCTTCCACTGGGTGCGTGTGCTGGACCTGGGCTGGTGTGTGAGTGTATGTGCACCTGAAGGAGCTGTGCCTTGCTTGCTTTTCCCCCGGGAGCAGAATGGTGCCCAGGGCAGAGGTGACACACCCTCCCTGAGTTCCCTATTCTCCTGGGAACCAGCTTGGGAGAGTGAGTGAGACCCAGAGCAGACTGCGTCAGAAGCACGGGGCCCCTTTTGCGACCAGCCCAGGCCCCAGGCAGTAACTGGCTCTCACAGGTCAGCCCTGCCCACTGCACCTGGCTGCCAAGAACCCCGGCTCCCAGCAGAGCTTGCTGTCAGCATCCTCCTTGGGCCTGGGCCAGATCCTCCACCAGCAGAGCTCAGCCAGTAGAGGGGCCACATTAGTCACCGTGTGGCAATAGCAAGAAGAGACTTCCTGGGCCCGGGCAGTGCTGGCTGTTCCAGGGAACCATTGCTTTTGGGCCTGTATGCAGCAATGCTTGGGCAGCCTTAACCCCTCCATTGTCACCTTCTGTTCTTCCTCTGGCTTACAAGGTAGGCCAGAGGACTCGTATTAGCTCCAATTTTCAGATGAGGAGATGGAAGCACAGAGCCACCCACTAAGGTAAAGGCAGAGCTGGGCCTTGGACCTGGGTTTCCTGACCCTGGGTCCAGGCCTCTTTCTAGTGCACCACCTGGCGGGGGCGGGTGGGTCTGCCCCCTAGAAATGTTTCTCCTAAAGGGCTGGGTTGGAAGCATGGCTTATGGCACACACTAGGTTGTAGGCTGGGGAGTGAGGCAGAGGGAAACAGGGCTGTAGGTAGGATGTGAGGAGAGATGTCAGCACTGATTCAGGCCTGCCTCCCTAGTGGAATGTTCTCGAGTCTTTTTCCACTGACCACAGGATTTGCCCCACAACTTGGATGATCATAGAATTCATTGTGAGAATCAGGATATTTCTGAAATTGAGTGGGAGCTCTATTAATAACATGGGCTTATGGTCACCCTGCTCATAAGAGCCAGTCATTGTCACCAACTCCGTGGCCTCCTTGGCCCTCACTTGTGCCAGCCTGCCTCCGTTCCCAGGTATCCAGATGACTCCCCGGCCCCTTGGTAGTGAGTGAGGGGCAGCAGGGGAGCCTTTGGGCCCAGTTTGGGCCTAGGGGTTCCCGGGGCCCCGTGAAGCTACAAGCAGGTCGCACAGGGCTCACTCAAGGATGCCTGACCCATGACGTCTTTCTCTCTCAGACCTATATTCTCTGTGGCCATGTGTGGCTGCCTCTGCTCATCTTCTCTTCTTACCTAGCACCCAGTACCTGCTGGGGAGCAAGCCAAGGTCATCCCCAGAGATCTCCCTCCAGGGACAGCAAGATCGCTCTCCCAGTGAAGACAAGAGACCCTTGATTCCTGGGGCTATGTGCGTTTTCCTCCCTATGGCACCGCCCCCCCCCCAAACAGGGCATGTGCTCTGCTGACCACTCCATCTCCCATGGGCCACCTGTTCCATCCCCATCGTTGACCTGCTGGGTGACTTTGGGTAAACTACTTCCTTCCTCCTTGTCTGAGTTTCTCCCAGCTATAAAGCGGAGCTAATACCCTCTGTCCCTCCCTAGCTCCCAGGGGACCTGTTGGGATAAGCAAGATAATACCCAGGAACTGATTTAGAGGAAGCTATCAAGAGCCAAAGAAGTATCAGTGCTGCCGTGTTTACATGGGTGTGGACCTTGGGTTCCCAGCCTCCTGGGGCTTGGGACCAGCCCTGACAGCTTCTTGGCCTGGCTTCCAACTCCTTTGTCTTGTTTCCAGAGAAAGGACAGAAACCAAAGCCAGGAGTCTGGTCGTCTGGAGATGAGACATCAGAGCAAAGTTTGGGGCTCAGGAACGGTGGCCTCCTGGCCTAGCTCTGTCCCCAACCACTGGGTGTGTGACATTGTGCCAGTCACTGCCCCTCTCTAGGCCTAGATAACTTGATTCTGACAGCCTCCCCAGCTACGCACTCAGGGGCCCAAGAGCCTATAACCAGAGGTCCATATCATAGTTTTGGGATAGAAAAGATCTTGTCATCTAGTCCAAGTCCTTCTTTTCCATAGAGTACTATGGACCCTCTGGGGGCCACAGGCTAACTCTGGTCGGCCTGATTACCCCAAGGCTATAAACTGATTGCAAAGGGGATCACTCAAAAGCGGGTAAGTGTGTTAGAAAAAACCCACCGGGAAGACAAGAGGTTCTGTCCTCACTTTCTGTTCTCGTCTCTGGGCCTGCTGTGCCCCTCCCTCACAGCAGCCACCCCGCTCCTCAGGCTCACCCTGACGTGGCTTATGCCCAATTCCAGGAGCTTGATCCTCTCCACCAAGCGCAGGCCCCCTCACCTCCAGACTGTTTGGGCCTCACCAGGATGCACACAACTCAACACCCAGAGCCCAGTGGATGGCCCAGAGACTACAGGATTCATGTTTCTGCTTTGTCCCTTGCCCTACTTTATGTTTCTTCTTGCTCTTTTCTTTTATCTTGTCTCTACTTTATATTCATGTTATATTATAATTCTTTTTAAGCTGCCTTTAAATTCGTCCTCAGTAAGACAAGCCATAAGCAAACAAAAAGTAAGATACCTACTATAAAATCAATATAACCAGCCTTCATCCGGAACCCGGTGGCCCCTCACCTTCTGCCTGGTTCTCTTGAAGCTGCCCCTCCTCCATTCGGCCCTGCTTCTGTTGGTGGCACCGCTACCCATTCAGACTCCCAGGACAGAAAACCTGGAGGCTCCTCTGACTCAGGTTCCCATGGGTTGCAATCCACTCATCAAGTCTTGAAGCTTCTCCCTCCCCCAGGTCTCCAGAGCTCCCTCTTCTCCATCCCCACTGTTTCTACCCATCTCAGAGTGTCATGGACTGATGATTTCTTTCTAAAATATATCTGAATGCTTGTTCAAAAAGTAACTTTTTATTACAAAATCAATAGATATTCATTGTAGAAAATTTAGAAAATGCAGGTTGACAAACAGAAAAAAATGAAAATCACCTGCCATTCAATCATGAGAAACAACAGTGTGGACATTTGGGTAAATATGCTTCGGTTTTGTTTGTCTTGTCTTTGTAGACACATGGCACAGCCTTTTTTTTTTTCTTTCTTTCTTTCTTTTTTTTTTTTTAGCTCCACGACAAGGAGCCTCTAAGTTTACTTTCTTCATCTTCCTGGTTTTGGGCCCCACTGATAGACCCCCCGTAGGAACCACTGCAGGTGGTAGGTTCTCTCAGAGAGCCTGGGAGAGAGTTTGGGCCACCGCCTGGGCTGAAGCTGAGCTTCTGGGTTTGGATCTTCCAGGTGGCACTATTGATGACAACCCCCCCCAGGGGGAGCTAAAAATTGCCTTCCCAGTCTTTAGTCTAGTTGTGGTTGGGCGGGGAAGGGTGTGGTCTTGTGCAAGACAGCAAACTACTCCCCATTCAAGGCTGTTTGTTTAAGTGAGCAGGGATGGGTTTGGGAGAAACAATACAGTTTTTGTGTTTATTTGAACTGTTAGGACAATAAGTTTTGGTGCAAACTCCCCAACAGGAGGAAGGCTGGATGGGTTACAAGGATAAAATGATGAGACTCCCAAAGTTAAATGCCTGGGAGCAGCAGGCAGTGTGGAGCTGTGGAGAGCTTAGTACCTGCCCAGCTCAACGGGACCTGAATTTGGCACCTGCTCTACTGAAGAAATGTGGGTTCTGGATTGCCAGTCCCCCAAGGTTTCACAAGAAGCTAGAAATGGCTTTACAAAATGAAGTTTCCTAACTCTAAATGTTGGTAACTAAAAAGAAGGCACTGTTTCAAAGTGTGATCGCAGGCTGCTGGGTGCAACCTTTCAGCTAGTCTTTACATCTACCATGTACTTCACATAGGTTACCCTGCCTTATTTACTGAGAGTGACTACCTCCTTCTCCCTGTGGTTTGACCTCTAGTAATATGGCCTGCTTACCTGTCCATTTCTTCAATCTGAGTTTAGGTCACTCCTTACCCTGCTCAAATCCCCAAGTGCCCATCAATGTGGCCTCCACCCACCAACCTCCTACCTTTCCCTCTCAGTGCTTGAGCCAAAGTGAGCAGCTTACTTGTCCCCAAATGAAACAAGATTCACGATCTCCACTTCCAACTGTTGCTCACTATGATTTTGTTTTGCCTGGGACACCCACACCCACCAGCTCATCTTATTTTACACCTCCGTGACACCTCAACCTCCTTAATCTCCATGGTTTGACCAGTCTCTGCTTTCTTCAACAGGCATTTGCTAGGTACCTCATATCTACAAGCACGGGGGATGCGAAAATAAATAAGACCCCATCTCCGCTGATGAATCTCGCCCGCGTAAGGGCAGACCTATACTGTGCGGGCCATGTGTACTCAGCAGAGCTGTGTGACGTGAGAATGGAGGGCAGCGATGAATTCTGCCCGGAGAAACAGGGAGGGCTTTTTGAGCTGCCTGACAGGTAAGTAGGAGCTTTCCAGGGACAAAGGGAGATTTGAGATAGAGGCAACTGCCGGCACAAAGGAATGGAGGCCTGAGATTCTGAGAAAGGAGTTATTTGGGCGTGGATAGACAGAGGACAGTGGGGGAAGTAACGGAGATTAAAGAGCGACTTGGGAATCAAATTGTTGTGTTACAGTATTTGCATCTCTTCTGCCTGCATCCCAGAGTGTAACTCCAGGAGAACAGGTGCGGCATCTCAACTTGCATAGCTTCACATCTGACACCTGCCCTGCACTGTGTACTCTGGGGGAACCCTTGCAGAAAACATAGCACTCAGTAGCGGTGAGCGCGCCCCCTAGTGGCCCCTGCGCCTCCAGCGGCCTCCAGCCGCTGCGCCCTCCTTCCATCCCAGCGCCTCCTCCGGGGATGGTACTTTGCTAGGCATGGTCTCACTTCATCTTCACCCTTCCCTGAGAGGAGGATGTTTCCTTCGGCCCAACATTTATTAAGCGCTTGTTCTGGGTTGATCCCTGTTTTGGATATTGGGATACAGAATTTAATGAGGCATTAATCTCCTCAACTCTGGAAATGCTTTTAGAGCACTAGGCGGTGGAAGTTGAGTAACGACTAGCACTGGCGGATTGACCAGAAAAGAGAGCAAGGACGGTCGAATTTGCCTGGTAAACTAGGAAGCAAAAATGCAGTGCCCCACAATGGCCTGTGTGGCTCGGCTGGTTGGAGAACTGTCCTGTGTACCACAAAATTTCAGGTTCAATTCCCAGTCAGGGCACCTTGCCTAGGTTTGTGGGTTTGGTCCCTGGTCAGGGTGAAACAGGAAGGCAACAAATCAATGCTTTTTTCTCTCTCTCTCTTCCTGTCTCTAAAACCAATAAACATAATTTTAAAAAAAATGCAGTGCCCCATGAAATGGGAAGAGCCAAAGCAAGGTAACAAGCCCAACCCCTTGCCATTTGTTCAACATTTATCAAAAACACTACTAATTACTAAGGTTATGCACTATGGGCAGGCTCAGAGATGACTAAGATGCCATCTGTGTCCCGCTGGGAAGACAGCTCAGTAAATGGAAAGGTAAAGGGGGCACTCTGTGCTCAGGGTCCTGTTAGCAGCCACAGGGGTGAGAAGCAGGGAATGCCACCCATTTGGGTGTGTGCAGAATTTCAGGAATAAGAACCAGTTTAGGCTAAAAGATGAGAAACAGGAAGGTGGTTCAGGCTGAGTACAACAGGCACAAAAAACATAGATATGGACGTTACCCATCAAAAGGAGGCCCATCCTGGGGTGCTAGGACCCTCTGTATCTTGAACTAGGTGTTTGCCTTCTGGGTGTGTGCAATTATGTTAATTCATTGAGCTGTATATGTATGACTCATGCATATTCACCTGAGTTACACTCCAGTTGTTTAAAACTAATCCCCAACCTCTCACACTGCCTTATTTTTCTGTGTAGCATTGTAAGACTAGACCCTGGAGTCATAATTAGGGCTTAAATCCAGTCTTCCTGTACCAGCTCTAAGACTATGAAGACTATGAGAGCTTTGCTGTCAGTTTCCTCACCTGTAAAATGGGAATAATAGTACCACCATCACAGGGTTGTGTGCCGAGACCGAGACGATTAACTTCAGACATGCAAAGCACTTGCATATCCTGACAAGACCAAATTTCTAATGATTGGCAGTACATAGCACACGGGAGCTCAATTATTTGTTGACTAAATGAAGAAAAGAAATAAAAGCATGTATTTGTTTTTGTTTTTTTTGCACCAAGAGGTGGTTCAAACACAGAGAGGGGTGTGAGGGGGAATGGAGTACCTCAATTAAAGGCTTCTGGGTAGGAGCACAGTGTCTGGGGAGCAGCTGCACTCCTGGGAAGCCAATGCTTCTGTGGGTGGGAAGGGGACGGTGGTGACCTGGGCGAGATAGGACCCCTGTCCCTAGACCCCACACCAAAGGGAGTGAAGACAAGAACCAGGGCTCAAGTCTGCGTGCCCACACTTCCTGTCTTCAACTACACACTGTAGTGAAGACTTGCTCCAGCGACAAAGACATACGACAGAGCAGCACTGCAGCTTCCCTGGGCCCCCTACTCCCGTGGCCCTCCTACCCCTCCCCTCTGGTGGTCAAACTTGGCACTTCTCTCCACCCTCAGGGGCTGAGGCAGTTTCGGGAAGGGTGGGAAAACCTGCTAAACAGGGTGGCCAAAGCCTGAACCGGTTGGACTGGGCAGTCACATCTCCCCCCAGAAGCTGAGCTGGGTCCCTCTCCTGGCCCACAGAGCAGAGGCGGAAGCCTCACAGAACAAACCATTTTATTACACTGTGGGTGGACTGGGGCCTATGGGAAGCGGGGGAGCTGGCAGGGGTGCGGTGTCCGAGGGAGCCCTGGGGAGGGCTGGGAGGATACAGCAGCTCTGGCTCCATGTGCTAGGTCAGGCCAAGCTGGGGCTTGTTCTCGGGAGAAGGACAGGAAGCAGCAGAGGCCAGACAACCACTGTCCATCGATCTCTCACCTACCCCCACAGTATTAAATAAACAATAAGCAACTCTGTACAGCACAAAATATATAGGGAGCTCCTTACCCCAGCTCTGGGCTGTGCAGAGCAGGAGGGGTGGCTCTGGAGGACAGGGGTGGGCCTCCAGCTTCTGACACTGCTCAGGCCCCTTCCCAACCGCACGGTGCAGGGCAGCAGCTCTGAACAGGAAACAAACCTCCAACTTCCTCTTAAATCCTAGGCAAGGCAGGGCCATCTATATGTAGAACTCCTGGCTCAAAGGTTTTCTGCTCCTCTCAGACACTAGAGTTTTCTCAGGAACAAGTGGCCCGAGCTTAGCTGAGACATCTCTGAGAGGGGCTAGAGCCCTGGCCTCTGAGGCAGAGAGGCCTGGGAAACAGGCAGGAGGGGTCTGGCCCCAAAATCTTTCCCGGTCCAGGCCTCCTTCTTGGTAAGGAGGAAGCAGGGCCAGGTGAGAGTTGGCAAGAGCCCATGAGAGCCCTAGGCCAAAAGGCCAAGGCAGCCCCGGGCTCAGAGAGGTCGGGTGGTGTGGTCATAGACCAAGTGCTCTGTGTCCTCAGTGGTGGAGACCGTGGAGCTGGCAGGGGTAGAGGGCGGGGGGTGGCGGTGGCCGTGGCGGTATCTGTGGAAGCCTTTTCTCTGGTTCTTGAGGAAGCAGTACCCCAGGATGGCCACCACCACCACGATACAGACAATCAGGAACACTGCAATGGTCGTCTCCACGGAGCCTGGGGGCAGAAAGGGTAGAATGAAGAGCTCCCGGGGCCTGCTCAGTTCTAATACCCAGCCCTGACTCTGTATTGAAAAGATCAAGTCAAATGGATGCCAAATGTGGAAGGGCCACCAGCCCATGAGCAGCTGAACGGCCCTATTGGGAGCTCAATGGGACAGATCCCGATGGGCCTCCGGCCTCGGCTGCAGGTTGCTCTACTTGCAGGGAGCTTGGGGAAAGGCCTGGGACTGACGGCAAACATTTAGCACGCACTCTACTGGGCTTCCCTCCCCTGTCACGACAGGTGTCACTACTGCTTGTGACACTCTGTCCTCTAGCCAACCTCAGGATCCTTCTCAACACAGGTTAAGGCAGCCACAACCAACTGTGCGGAGTTCATTGTTGAGTTGACACAACTCATCGGTAACACGGCAGACCAGGGCTTACCTGCGCTGGGAATGGGGCTTTCCCGCCGCAGACCAAACACGTCCTTCTCTACAAAATGACAGGGGAGAGACAATTCGGTATTAAGGGATGACACTCAGCTGCTTCCCAGTGACTGAGAGTCCCCACTGCCATCCTCTCCCACCCCCATTTCAGGCGCTCTGAGGACTCGGTGTGACCAGCCCAGGCTTTGGGACAGAACAGGGAGCTCTAGCGAAGCTTTCCCCCTTCCCAGCTTCCACCCCACCAATGCTCTGCTCACTGGAGATGCCACGACAGGACTCAAGACACTGCTGCTCCTCTTCAAAGTTGTTCTTGTTTCCATAACAACCGCCATAGGTAAAGCGGGCACAGTGTTCAGTGAAGGGGTTGTAGTACCAGCGAGGGATGCTCTCCTTGCAGATGCCCGTGTCTGGCATGTCCACGCAGTGCCCTGGAGGGTGAGGAGTGGGCAAAGGAGTGAGAAAGTCCATGCTACCATCTATGATCTCCCAGGCCCCCTTGGTGGCTGCCCGCCACCTCCTGACCCGCATCGTGCGGAGGAAGGCTATGGTTCAGGGAGGCCTCAGGGGCCCCAGAAACACCTGGCTCATCTGCAGTGTCGCCAGAAGCAGTAATCTTGGGCACAGAGGTAAACTACCCTGACTCACATAACTATTTCTTTTTCAGTCTTCTCTCAGCTTTTCTGATTGTGTCATAGTCTCAGTTTTCTCTCCTGCACTGGATGATCTATCGTTAAACAAGAGCAGCTCAGGGTCTAAGCATTGGCAAGCACCCATGTCAGGCTAAAATTTGTTAACATTTTTTTATTATATTTGTTTTAATAGTCAACCTCAAGTTGTGGCACATAATGGTGAATTTCCATTCCTAGCAGTGATGTGAAATTTCCTTCTTAACACATTAAATTAAAAGAATCATCGATTAATAAAAAAAAATTAAGTAAATGCCATCTCGGTGATACGTGGGCATGGCTAAATTTCTGAAGGTGTCACTATGCTTGGGAAACAGCCCAAGACAAAAGCTGGGAGCCCATGCTGGCTCTTTCTGCCCACACCCTGGCACACGCAGCAGCCCCTATCGGCACGCAGACCGAGTGAGGGAGGACGGCAGGGCCAGCATTTGCCCTCACCGAGAGGACCTATGGGGAATCTCACCTTTGTCACTGGGGAAATGGAAGTTCTGGAGCTCTTCAAAGCCTCTGGTGTCTGCAAAGATGAAATATCAGAAGCACAGCCCAACAGCAGACTCCCAGGGGTGCAGGGTGAATGGTCAGGACCTCCCCCTCCGCTGCCCACCGCCCCTCCATCCCCCAGGCCTCACATTTTTCACATGTGGCCTCGTCGGAGGCATCAGAGCAGTCAGGAGTGCCGTCACACTCCAAAAAGCTGTCGATGCAGCAGCCATCGCTGCAGTGGAACTCAGTGGGGTGGCAGGTTCCAGAGCACTCTGGATGGGAACGAAATGGGTCGGGGGCAAGGTCATGCTCCAGCAGAGGCCAGCGGCTACCGATGGGCCATCATCTCCCTGGCCCTCTCCACCCCAGCGTAGCATCATGACGCGTCCCCCCTTTCCCCACCTATCCCACAGGAACCCTTCTACACACGAACTGGGCAGATCCTGAGAGGCGGATGCTAGGCTGTAAGGGGCGGGGTGCTTGTGGTCCTTCCGCATACCACGAGGGCAGGAATGGCTTGGGCAAAAGCAGCTTGGTCAAGGGCATGGACGTGACCTGGGCTGCAGATGTGGTAGGGGTGAGGGGAATAGGAAACGAAGCAAAGCCCACCTGTGTGATGCCTTTCCTTGGAGGGACCTAGGAAAGAGAAAACAGAGAAGTGAGAGGAGACAGAGCCAGGCCCCAGTGGGGATGAGCTGGTGGGGGAGGGGCACGGGGCCTGGGAATTAGGGGCTCTCGTGCCCGCCTCCCTGACTGGTGAAGAGAAACCACTCACCCTGAGGGAAAGTTCACTGGAGCCCCAAAGCTGCCGCGCAAAGGCCCACCTTGCACATCGAGGCAAGCTAGCTTGCACTCTTCCTCCCGAAGGTAATTGTTCTTGTTGCCCGAGCAACCTCCATAAACGAAACTCTTGCACATCTGTTCTCCTGGGTCGTAATACCAGCGGGGGAAGGAACCACGGCAGCGGCCCACCTTTTTGGTTACGAGGCAATATTCTATGGGGAGGAAAAATTGTGAGGGGGGCCTCCAGGGCCAATCAACAGAGTGGGGTGGCTCCAGATGCGGCCTCCCCACCCCGCCCTCACCTTCTGTCTGCTTGGTGGAAAGAACAGTGACTGTGATGTTGGCCATGTTCTCTGGCTGGTTTGAGTTGGCCAAGGTCAGCTGGAACAGGTAGGTGCCTTCCTTGAGTCCCCATAACTCCACCTGGTCCAAATTGTTCCTCTGTGCATAGGAGTGGCTATTAGGCTGGGATTCCCTGATGCCCATTGAACTATCCCAGGCCCTCCCAGACACACAATCCCCCAGAGAGGACAGAGCGGGGCCCTGGAGAGCTGGGGTCAGGGAGCCAGACCAGCGTCTCACCTCCACCCTGACATCCGGGTCACCCTGCAGTAGGCGCCAATCTGTATTCTCCACACCCTTCAGCACCAGAGGTTCCTGGGGTTGTACCTTCAAGTCTATGCCTGCCCAGAGCATGGTGAACCCGGACCCTGTGGGGAAGATGAGGTGAGGTCAACTCTGGCTGAATGGACCAGATCTCTCCTGGGGGCGGGGCGCTATATGAGCCCCGCCGAGACCAATCCAGGACTCCGCAGCCAGCATGGGCCACAGGTGGGAACCCACAACTAAATCATCTTCTTGATCCCTATTTATATATATTATGTCTTTGGTATATTAAAGACCTTTTTATGTTGTAAGACTCACTTTCTGAAAAAAATTACTATATATCATGTGCCATCTGATTCAATTTAGGGGTGTGTGTGTGTGTGTGTGTGTGTGTATGGGGGAAGTTTATTCCTGTCTTCTACAATAAGTAGGAGTAGGTCTTGTGCTAATTGTTTAAAGAAATTAAAGTAATAATATTTTTGAAAAGCCAAATAAGTAAATGTGGAATTAATACCCATACCCCTCTCTCTCTCTGCTGCCCAACTGCTGCTGATAGAGACCTAAGCACAGAACCCCCAGGCAGCAATGTGGCAAGTCTCGGTGTCCTAGGGTGAGTGGCCACAGGAAGAGGGTGCCCCTGCCACCTCTGACAGACTGCCCGCGGTTCTGAGAAGGCCCAAGCCAACCACGCCCTCCCTCAATCTGATTGCGCCTCTGCCTGAGGCTTCCCTCAGTCTCTGGTTAGGGGCTGGAGAGAAAAACAAGCACCGAGAAGGAGTCCTGCCTGCAGTGGGTTGAATGGCGGTCCCCCAAAACATATGTCCATGTCTAACCTCCAGACCTCATGCATGTGAACCTGTTTGAAAAAAGGGACTTTGCGGAAGTCATCAAGTTAAGCATTTCCACATGAGGTCACCCTGGATTAGCTATATCCAATGACAAATATCTTTATAAAAGACAGAAGAGAAGAACAGAGTAAAGGGGAAAAAGGCTGTGTGAAGACAGAGGCAGAGACTGGAGTGAGCAGCCATAAACATAGGAAGCCCTGGTGGCACCAGAAACTGGAAGATGCAAAGATGGATTCTCTGCTAGGGCTGTCAGAGGGAGTGTAGCCAGGCTAACACCTTGATCTTGGACTTCCGACTTCCACAACTGTGAGGCTATACATTTCTGTTGTTTCAGCCTCTCAGTTTGTAACCATTTGTTACAGCAGCCATAGGAAATCAGTACTGTCCTTGAGGGGACTCTAGTCCAGTTATGCAGATAAGACCCAACAACCTGAAGCAACATGGGAGAAGAGAGCCAACGGACTGAAGTGATACGCACTGTGTGCACAGGACAGGAAAGTGATGGACATTCAGAGAAGGGAGAGCCTCTGAAAGACTAGAAGAATAAGGGGAGATTTTTCTGGAGAGCGAGAAACTATTTTTTTATTTTTTTATTTTTGTTTTTATTTGTTTGGATGTAGGAAAGAATAAGTTGTGTTGTTGATGACAACAGAAAACATGAAGAGCCAAAGCAAGGAGTTGGGGATTTTCAAGGCTGATGTGGTGACATTATGGAGACCAGCTGGCCTGGAGAGACCTCGAAGTGCGCTGAGTGCTGGGCCAGGGCATGTGGACACAGCAGGAGTGACATCCAAATGTTTAACAACCGGTGGTACAGGAAGGGCGCACACTGGCCGTGAGAAGTGCTGCAGAGTCCTAGAAGCCCTGGGCTGCAGCAGACATTGACCTTCTAGATGCACGATTGAAGTCCAGGAGTGCTAAGGCAGGGGTCAAGGGCCTGGGTGGCAGGGACACTCCTGAGCTCCAGGCAACAGATGTTCACCATCTGTTTGGAATGATTTCTACAGAACAAGGAGGCTGACGAGTGGACCAGTGCAGTGGGTCAGGGCAGATGAGACGGGAGTGGTCTGAATTAAGGGACAGCTAAGGGAATGGAAAGGAGGATGTTAGCAACGATACTGGGCAGACGCTTCAGGCTTCAGGCGTCCGTGCCTGAAGGGTGCTGGGAACTTGGGAGGAAGAGGAGGCCAACAGGCAGAAGGGAAACCAGACATAGACGGAATGTGTGGGTTCAGTCACAGAGAATTTAAATTTGAGGGAGGTAAGACCATCCAGAGTGGAGGAATACAGTGGGAGCTCCAGAGAGGACAGGGTTGGAAACACATCTGGAGTTGCTATATATATATATATTTTTTTAGATTTTATTTCTTTATTTTTAGAGAGAGAGGAAAGGAGGGAGAATGAGAGGGAAAGAAACTTTGATGTATGAGAGAGACATCAACCAACCGGTTGCCTCTCATACACCCTCCTGATGGGGGACCTGGCCCACAACCCAGGCATGTGCCCTGACCAAGAATTGAATCTGCGACCTTTCAGATCGCAGGCCAGTGCTCAAGCCGCTGAACCACACCAGCTGGGGCTGGAGTCATAATTATTAACAAAATTACCACTTGTTGGATATATATGCAGCACCATACTGTGTACTTTACCCTCATCATCTACACCATGGGTAGGCAAACGAGGCCTGCAGGCCAAATCCAGCCCACCACCTAGTATAGTTTCAAATGGTTGGAAAAAAAATCAACCGAAAGAATATTTTGTGACATGTGAAAAGTACATACAATTCAAATTTGTGTCCAAACCAGCCTCTCCTATTCAGTCACATATTGTGGATGGCTGTTTTCACCTTACAACAGCAGAACTGAATAGCTGCAACAGAGACTGTATGGTCCACAAAGCCTAAAATTATTTACTATTTGAAACTTTATAGAAAGTTTGCTCACCCCTGATCTATCTCACCCATCTTCCTAAATATCCTGCCACCACTGTGTCTCATCCCCCTTTCCAGAGGAGGACACTGGCACCAGAGAGGTTAAATGACTTGCCCAAGGTCCCTCCGTTTCTATACGGCAACATGGGGATTTGAACCCTACTCTGACTCCATAGCTCATTCTCTCTCCAAAACACCATGCTGCAGGCCACCCTTCCATTTAGAGGTGTAATTTTGACTACTTTTACCAATGGGGTTTTTGTTTTTAATTTAGGTAATACACGCACATGATGTAAAATTCAAAAAGTACAAAAGGGTAGTGAGAATTAAGCTCCCTCTTCTCCTTAACCCACAGGTTCCCCTTTCCGGAGGCATCTGCTCTTAGTTGCGCGCGCGCACGTGTGTGTGTGTGTGTGTGTGTGTGTGTGTCAATAGAGATAGTACTGAACACACAAGCATACAAGTTCTTCTTGTTTTTCTCATATATCTTGAGAATAATTCCATAGCAACATAAAAAAGTTTCTTTTTCTTTTTTGGTTGCATATTACTCATTGTATAAATACATCATAATTTACAACTTATTTAATTAGTCCACTAGTTTCCTCTTGATTTAGTTTTCCCTCCTTTCCTCCCTTCTTTTCTAGCAACTAAACCATGCTGCCTCAGGGTTTATTGTTATTGCTAAAATATAACCACAGTATCCAACTATAGGATGTGTTGGCAGACATCATGATCTTTCCCATTCTTTGCTCTTTTAAACAATGCTACAGTGAACAGCTGGCTGGTAAGTTGTTCTACACACATATAAGTAGAGCCACAAAATGAATTCCTACACATGGTATTGTGCTGTGGGTAATATGCATTTACAGTTCTGATGGATATTTCCATACTTCCCTTTACAGAGGCTCCACAGAGGGCACATTCAATGTAAGAGGGAGTTCAAAGGAAGAAGAGAAAGCAAAAATATAAGAACAGCTGGCTGAAGGCTGAGTCACAGGGATTCCTTTTTGATAAGGTAGAGAAAGCAGATTCAATGGGGACTCACAGATGGTGGTCACAGACAGAGGTGAGAAGATCAGGACACACAGGGTCAGCAAATGGATGGGAGGGGAGAGCTTACATAGAGAAACATGTCAAATTGGGCCAAGGTCCACAAGAGTGAGAAAAGGAACTCCAGTTTCCAGGGGCTGAGGGGAAATAAAACCAGGAGAGTAGGAAAGGAAAGTGTTTGTCTGGAACAGCTCCCCTCCCCCCACCCCACACCAGTAGTTTGGCTGGAGATCAGGAGAGGGCCAACAGGGGCCAGCCCTGAGGTGACCTCTGAGACTCAAAGCAAAAGGGGCAGTGAGCTGCAAGAAGCCCACTCCTCCCTCCTTGCATTTTACAGAAACTAATCAGCTATCTGAAAGGGGAAAGAAAACAGACTACTTGGCAGTCTACCGGAGAGGCTAGCCCGACAGACACCTAAGGTGGAAGTGGCAGGCAGAGTGATGTGTCAGACTTTGGGCCAAATTAGCAATGTCCACCTCCACACAGCTGGTCAACCCTGGTCATCTCCAAGTCCCAGTGCTCAGGAGCAAGGGGCAGATGACCTGTCCTACCACTCCCTTCTTCCCACCCCCAAGAGAGCAAAGGGCCAGAGTGGTAATAAAGCCAGCCCCTCCCCCAGCCGCCAGGCCCAGGACATATCCAGGCAAACGGAGACTCCACCTCCTAAGCCACTCCTCCAACGGAAAGGGGGAGAAGGTAGAAAAGAGGAAGGAGCAAGGTGCTCTGGAGCCCACAGGAATCTGGACTGAACTGGCCTGGCTACAGGCGGGGAAAGGAGGACCAACCCACCCACCCTGGGAAGGATTTCTCTACCTTATACAAGAATCAAAGGTTTAGAAGCCCTAAACACCTGCTCACCTTGCCTGACATAATGGCTTTCTCCTGCTCTTACCCACCTCCAGCCGTGCTAGCTGGACTCAGCTGAGAATAGGTTCCTTGACACCACACAGCTTCCTCCACTCCCCAAAGCACTGTGGCTCCCTGAAAATGGCCTGCAGCTCACACTCAGTCCAAGCCCTACCCAGCTTCCTGAGTGCCCAGGAAATCCCCACTCCGTCCTGTCTTGCGCTAAACAGGCCAGTCTGGGGGTGGGAAGATTTCCAGTGAGGAAAGCTGGTTCCAAGATCATGTGGCCCATCCAGCTCAGCTCCCTGACCAGATTCTGGAGTTTCAGACGCTGGCCAGGAGTGGGACGCAAGTCAGTTAGAGTCATCACCACCTACACCTTCTGCTACTCCCTGTGGAACAGGCTCAGGCCCAGTGGGATTCAGTGGCCCAGTCTGGCCCAGAGATGTTGCCCCCTCCTGGAATCCCCATCCCAGTCACCCAAGGAGAGCTCCTTGAAGGAAAAGGGCAAAGAATGGGCCCTTAACTCGGGAGAGAGACTAGACCAGAAAAGGGCTGGAGAGGATGGTCCCTTCTCCACTTTCCAGAAATGAGACCAACCCCAGACTCTGCCCCAGCCCAGTCCTGGCCCTTAGGCTCCCCAGTCTCTGGCTCAGAGACAGGTTTCTTCCAAAAAGGTGTTCTTGTGTGAAAAACAGCACAGGACTTTTGGAGGTCCTGCCTAGGGTTGAGTCCCAGGTCTACCATTTATGCAACATGGGAGTCAGTTTCCTAATTGAAAAGTGGGATGACTACTAATAGCACCCTTTGCAGAGTCGGTTATGATGAGGCCTCGGTGAGAGGTGGAATGGCACAGCAATCAGAGAGCTGCGAAGCGAGAACCGAGGTTATCAGTTGTGACCCATCCCTGCCCTGGAGCCCCACCTGGCCAAACAGCAGGTGGAGAGAATGGGGAATGAAGGTCTCTGGAGGAGCCCTGATCCCAGCTAATTGCTCAGTCCCAGGAGGAAAGAGGAGGAGCCCTGGCCCCCACTTTGCCCACATCCTCGGAGGTAAACAAGGTGAGCAGACAGCGTGGCTACCAGATCCTAAGAGGGGAGAGAGCGATCTGCCTGGCTCACTCGCTCACACAAACACACACACCTGTCTGGACAGCTGACATCCCTCCCCTACCAGGTATACATACTGGTGAACTGACTCACCCAACAATCCTTCTTATCCCCACCCCTGGGCCTCTGGCTACTGTGCCCACAACACCTCCCCCTTTGGGTCAACCCCAGACTGCACTTGTTCTCTAGTCTCTGCAGTCTGGCAGCTTTCCCCAGACCACAGAAGGCCAATAGGTGGGGGGAGGGGTGCAGAGATGCTAACCAGTCCCAAGTCCATCAGTGGAGGAAGAGGCACTCCACCAGGCTCACTTGACAGGGCCTCAAGGTGCCTCAAACCATCTTGGCTAGGGCGGGTGACTGGCCCAGGGGGTACCTGCTAGTCAAGGGCAGCCTCCAGACAGCTCATTCCCTGACTCAGCTTATCAGGGCCGGAAATCGGGAATCCAGAGAAGCTGCCTCCTCTGCCTCATACACACATCCCTGAGCCCCAGCCCACTCAACAGCACCCTGAATTCAGGAGCAAGTCGACTTCAGGATGTCACCCCTCCTCCCTCACCTAGACTGTCTGTCATTTGCGGTTTACACTGTCTACTTCTAAGGAGGAGTCGGAGTAGAGTGGGACTCTTAAACCCTCTTTATGAAGCTCGACTCTTCCGACTCCATAGCCAGTCCCTTTTCTGAGTCTGCCCAAATCCACCCAATCCTCGAACCACCGTCTTACCTCCAAAGCCGTGGGTCCGCAGCTCGCGGTAGGAACGGTAAACCTCTCTTGTGAGGTAGTTGACAAAGCCCTCCCTGGGCGCAAACTTGCACACAAAGTTCTGCCCGTAGAGGCAGTTGATGAGGAAGCAGGAGGCTACGGCGTCCTCCTCGCCGGTGGGCTGCCGCTCCACCAGCGCCAGGTTGCAGTTCTGGGTGGTGCAGCAGGCGCGCACGCAGTCCCGGCCGCGGCGCACGGTGGGAGAGCCCAGGAAGGTGGCCCCGTTGCTGATCGAGGCATCGGTGTCAAGCACAAAAGCGGGTACCCCGGGGGTAAAGCGGTCCAGGCAGGCGGCTCCCTCGGGCTCCGCGGGGGGCGTGGGCGCCGGCCCGGCCTCGGTGCCGGGGAGGCAGAGCGCACACAGGAGCCATAAGGTGACTGCGGGGATGCGGGCCTTGGACAGGGGAGGGCCAGCCATCGTCCTCACAGGGGCCCTCGCCCTCCTGCCCAGGGCGGTCACCTTCACAGTGCTGGCCTCTGGGCTCCGACGGTGCTTGCGGCCTGAGAGAGAGGAGGAGACAGAGGAGGAGGCACACTGGATCAGCCGGGGAACCGGATCAGCCGGGGAGACTTCAAGGGGGGCGGGCCGGCCCAGAGGAAGTGCAGGGGAGGACTGGGGAGCACGGAGCACCCTAGGAGACCCGGCCGCCAGACCCACGGCCCGAGGGACTGCTAATGAGGTCACGTACCCGGACACACGGACGAGTGCAGAACAAAGGGCCAAACATACTCGGAGCCCGCTCCACCTCCGGGGCCCCGGTTACCTGCGCAGGTGAGTGGGGTGGGGCCGGGGCTGTCGAGGTTCCGGTCCCGGCTTCCTGCGCGGCCCCGGCAGCCGTTTCCGCCCAGGTGAGGGGTGTGCGGCTGATAGGCCCTCTCCACCCCCTAGTTTCTGGTGAAACTGAGTCAGCGCGACCGGGGCGGGGCGGACATTAACCCCAGCGCGCCGGCCCGGCCCACGCCCCTGGCGCTTGGGTCGGCGCTTCCAAGCCGAGCTTCCGCAGCAACTGCCCCGCGGCCCCAGGATCCCCGACTCCTCCCCCGCAGTCTGGTCCCCAGAGGGGAAGAAGAGGCCCCGGACGCCCTGCCCCCGGCCACGCCCCTGGAGGCTGCTCTGCGCCGACTCCACCGAGTGCAGCTCGCGGGGGAGCCCGCGCCCCAGGACAGCACCCGGATCCCTCAAAGTCCAGACACCTCAGAACGCTCCAGTGAAAGGGGACAGGAACTTGAGCATCGGGCGCCCTGGGGAGGTTGCTTCGGTCTCCCTTTCGGGTCAGAGCCAGCATGCTTAGCCTCGGGCCCGAGGCGCTTGTAAAGGGGCCAGGGGTGGAGATGGGGAAAGTCCGATGCAAAGGACTTGGCCG
Organism: Pteronotus mesoamericanus; assembly: GCF_021234165.1. Lineage (NCBI taxonomy): Eukaryota > Metazoa > Chordata > Mammalia > Chiroptera > Mormoopidae > Pteronotus > Pteronotus mesoamericanus. The sequence continues at coordinate 23,727,517 of NW_026555065.1, forward strand.
TAGTCGTCAGCCCTCGAGAACTAGTTTCCGTCTCGTGGCCGTAAGAGGTCCCCAGAAGCTGTGCGGCTGCACCTACGACAGCCGGAATCCGGGTGCCTGCACCTCTATCACCACTCTCGCCAGTATCACCACCCGGGAAGCCCTCCTTTCTGCAAGAGTGAGAAACAGGAGACTTCCTCCCGCTGCTGGGCCTCTCGGCTTGTCCGCAGTGGCACCAGTTGTTCGACGCCCTTTCTCGACTTGTACTAACGTTTCCTCGTTTACGTACTTTGGAGTCTGGCAGAGCTGAGTCCCGGTTAGCGCTCTTGGGTCTGCTGCTCCCTCCCCTGGGCCGCAGGTTCCTTCTCTTCAACCACTAAGGGGGTGCGCCGGGTCTAGAGCTGCCACTCTCTTCCAGTGAAATGCCGTCTTTGGAAGCTAGAGATTCTAGCTCACCAAAGCAGCTGAGTTAATGACCTTCACAGAGCCATGGATTCCTTGAAGCCTTATTCATTGCTTTTCCTGAATGAAGAACCCCTCTTCACACTCATTCCTTACAGAGCAAGACTGGTCCTGTTAATGCTCTCCCCCAAAAAGAGATTCCACACCTTTTCATGATGACTTAACACTCGCACCACCATGGGAACATTCTTCCTAATTTATCTAGTACAGCTTTACCTACTAGGTCTTGTAGCCAACCATTTGGTCGTTTTTCTGGCTGCACTGCAACACCTCTCTGCTGCCCACATCATGGGAGAAAATCTGGGGTCTGTCTCCCTTTCTCTGGATTTTCTGAGTTTTTTCCAGAGTCCCTGGCATAGTGGTAGACACAGGGCAATCCATGATGATAAATGATATGCTGGGAATGAAGTAAATGATTGTGCAGTTACTGGGAAGAAAGGGTTTTGCGATTTGATTCCTGCCTCCCCCAATACATTATACATATGAGAGTCCTAACACAGGAGACTATTACCTTATAGTAATATTAGATTCCCACAGATTTATTATTATATCCATTGTACATACCATTACCAGAGAAACCTACTTTTGCCAGGCACTGACGGGGGCCAAATCCTGTTTCTCAGCACTACCTACATATTACCCCATATACTCAAACAAACCAAGAAAGTAGGTACTATTTTTATCCTTGTTTTACAGATGAGCATTCTCAGGCAGGTGAACTAACTTGTCAAGTCATGTGGCAGTTAGGTGACAGAGCGGGGACTGATATCCCAGCAGGCCAATGCCATTGCTTCAGTGGCTTTTCGGCATTTGCAATTCTGAATTCAGTTGGAAGTTCCACCCTCACCTCAGATTCAACCTCACCGAAACAAAAACTCATTTTCAAGTGGTGAGCAGCTGCCATTAGTTGAGAGACTTGACATATATAATTGCTAATGCTCAGACAACTCTTGAGAATAGTTTCCACTTTCAGAGAAGTTTACTAGCTTTATCAAGGTCACATATGAAGAGTGGGACGCAAGCCTGTATCGGGGTTGAGCTTGTGCACTTCATGCTCAGTGTCCTTGGTTTAATTCTCTTTTCTGCCATTTCCTAGTGGTGTGCCTTAGGTAAGTTTCTTAGCCTCTCAGTGACTTATTCTCCTTGTTTACAAAATAGGACTTCGCGAGGATTAAATGAATCTCTCTGTATTAAATGAATACAGAGAAAACATGTGACACTGTGAGTGCTCAACAAGTGTTACCTGAAAAAGTGACAAAGCCATCATTTTATCCCATTTCTCTGACATCAAAAACTACACTTTCAGGCCTGGCTGGCCTGCTCAGTTCACTGGAGCAGCATCCCAACACGCGGAGGCTGTGGCTTCCATCCCTGGTCAGGGCACATACAAGAAATAGTCAATGAATGCACAAATGAGTGGGACAAAAAAGTGATGTTTCTCTCCCTCTACCCCTTCTTCTCAAGTGAATAAATAAAAAATAAACAAAGGGAAAAACTACGTTTTTTCCACGAATGTAAGCTGCTTCTGACATACTGAAAAGAAAAACTACACATGAGGGAAAAAAAGAGAGCCCAACAAAGAGGTGAAAGTGATGGCATTTGAACGGTGGAAATATGGGGTTAGCTTTTCTTTTTAGTTTTTAAATTATTTTCCAAGTTCCCTTTAGTGAACACGGACTGCTTCCATAATAAAGAGAGAAATACATCATGACAACGTCCACATTCCTCGTATTTAACCCTAAATTGCTCTTCTCTCCACATTTTCTCCTGGCCTCAGTGTCCCAGTGATGTAGGAGTTATCTGTGCCCCCTGCCTTTCCTTGGGCTTTCCTTGCAAATATCCAGCCAGGCCCTGGGTCCTGGCAGTCTTCCCTGGTAATCGCTCACATCTGTCCCTGCTTATCTATTGAAATTGCTGCCCTTGCTCTGGGCTCTGTGCCGACTTCCAGACGGACTCCTGCCATCCTGCACACTGCATAGGATTCTCTCCTCCAGCCCTGCCTCCATCTGCCTTTCACCTATTCAGACCCTCAGTGACCCCCAGGAGCCTCTCTGACAGTGTGCAGAGCCAGCTGTTACCTGCATGGATTCATGACGTTTGTTTGTGGAGCAGCAGAGAGCGATTGCACTGTGGGTGGCCTTAGTTAAAGGCTTTCCCCTTACATATAGGAAACAGAGGCCCAGAGCTTTGTCCTTGATTTGTTCAGAGACATATAGCTAGTATGCGACAGAGGCCAGTCCAGATTTAAGGTCTCTTGACTGCCAACTTTGGGCCCTTTTTATGATTCTTACCTACCTTTCTACAAAGCATTTCCAGATGATAGTTTTTTTTTCTTTCTTTTTAAAATGATTTTATTTATTTTAGAGAGAGGGGAAGGGAAAGAGAGGGAGAGAAACATCAATGTGTAGTTGCCTCTCGTGCACCCCCTGCTGGGGACCTGGCCCACAACCCAGGCATGTGCCCCAACTGGGAATTGAACCAGTGACCCTTTGGTTTGCAGGCTGGCACTCAATCCACTGAGCCACACCAGCCAGGGCTAAAGTTTTCTAATCCTATAGTGCAGGTCCAGGCGCAGGTGTCTGGATGAATTAGCTCTTTTGTTAGACCATGTGGCTCACTGTCCCTCTGTGAACTTGGAGAAAGGAAGGCCTGGGTTTATGCTATAGCCTTCATTCCCATTTGCCATACTGAGGCAGGAGAAAGCGCAGAAAGAACTCTGAGACTGCGCTGCTGTTACCAGCCAGCAGCTAGCATCCTGGATGCTAGGAAATGCCTTATAGCACTTAGGTAGAATGAATAACAAACCAAGGCAGGGAGATGAAAGGAGACATGTCTCACCCACTAACTCAGCGGCCCTGAGCCTGGTCCGATAATATTGCCATGTGTTCCAACATGGCAACGCGGACATGCTGTGTTAGCACAGGAGGAGGGAAGTTGCTGAAATTCTATGTAGTGTTTCACTATCTGGGAAAGAAGGCCCTGAAATTGTGCTTTCACCCTAAGGCTTGAAGCGAGGGAGAGGATCCATGGTGCCCAAAGCAGTAGCCCATATGTAACTTTGGGTAACTGGTCCAACTTTAATTAACTGCCTCCTGTCATGTATCTTTTACAACAAGATGAACAAATGGAGTCTGGAGCAAGATAAAGATTGGGGCTAACAGACTCCCACGCATACCTAAGTTTGCTAACAGACTCCCACGCATACCTAAATTTGGGTAGTCACCTCCCCTCCAGGAAAGCTGGCACCACATTTACCCATCAATCAATATGTAACTTTTTCACTCTCCTCCTACCAACTATATAAGTTCTCAGAATGAAGGGCTTGCTCTCTTGGTTTCCTGGCCACCTGGCCTCAGGACACCTGGCCTCTGGCCACCCCAAGCTAGAGACCCCGGCCCCCAGCCGCCCTTACTTCTGCCACCCTGCTTTGCCCTGAACCTATGCCTTTTACTGCCACCCGCCATGGCCCATCTTAACTAGGTCCATTCTCTTCCATGGGAATGGATCCCTAATAAACCCTGATTGCATGCTAACGGATTTGCTGACCTGTAATTCTTCACATGCATCGTAAGAAGAACCAGGTCTCTTCCGTCAACAATATCACTGGTACCAACCACTGCTCCTAGGAGTGGGTGGTTTGGTGAGAATATTCAGGCCTTAACACCAAGACTAGAAAAGGACCATTGAGTGTCTTGTCTCAGATGGTGGACTGTCTACAAATACAGCCCCCAAAGATGGTAGATCAGACTTCACCTTCCTGTATGTGCAGGCTGCTCCTCCCACCAAGAGGGAGTGTCTGTCTTTTCCTTCCCTTTGAATCAGTAACTTGCTTTGACCAATAGGACATAGCAGAGGTGGTAACACCTGACTTTCAAGGCTCCACATTGTGGCCTCCATTTTTCCTCTTAGAACCAATTGTGATGTAAAGAAGTTTGACCCTGTAGGAGTGAGGCCACCCTAAGAGAGCAAGAGAGACTATCAGGGTCCAACTATCTCACAGCAACCCCAGGTGAGGAGCTGCATTAAACATTCTTAGCCCCAATCTAGTCGCCTGCAGAGCTCAGCTATATCTGCCAAATCCTGCCCAAGGTGCAATTTGTGAACAAATAAATGGCCGTGTCTATTTTAGCCTTTAAATTTTAGAGTGGTTTGTCATGTGGCAAAAATAACTGAAACAGAAGGATAATATATTTACAGAATAAACTTTAGTTTTAGTAGTCTAAGTAAAAGTCAACTAATTGCCTTGATAATGCAAAACAAAGGATTTTTTTTTTAAATAAAGAATTTCGGGGAAATTATGCAATATTTTTCAAGATGAGGCTGTTGTCACTGGTTTAGTCTTTATTTAAAGGAGACATTTCCATTCAGATACTGCTGCAGCCCAAAAAGGGGCTTTTTTGAAGAATTTTTTTCTTTTAATCATAGAAGATGATGAATTAAGTAGAATATTTTTTGAGAGAGAGAGGAAGGGAGGAAGAAAGAGAGGGAGAGAAAAGTCAATTTGCAAGAGAAACATCAGTCAGTTGCTGCCCCCAACAGGGGACCCAGCCTGCAACTCAGCCATGTGCCCTCAAAGAGAATCATACCGGTGACCTTTCAGTTCGCAGGCTGGCACCCAATCCACTGAACCACACCAGCCAGGGCAGAAGAGAAACTTCCATTTTCATTTGTTTTTTTTTTTTTTTAAATGAACAGCTGAGAAGAACAAAGTGTTCTATAACTTTTCTTAAAAAGTTTAGAAATTTTTGTTGCACAGGACTAAACAAACAAAAATACCCTTCCTTTCAAATGCAAGGATGTCTAGAAGTAGTAGTCCCTGACACCTGGGTAAAAGTTTGCGGGGTTTCCCCTGTGTCAGGAAGGACGTGATTCAGGGGAGGGTCGTTGACGATAAACATGGCTTCCTAAGCAGTTGCCTCTGGGGAAAGGGAATTGGAGACAAGGTTGATAAATTTGCCTTTATAAGCACACAGGGCCAGGCTACCACAGGAGCGCCCCTTCTCTCACATATTCCTAAAGGCAGCTCACATTCAGACACATCCAGACACAAGAGAGCACTGACTCCATGAGGACCGCTGATAATCACCCCCTAAGTTATCCCTGGTGAAACTGCTTCCCGCAGTGCCACACTGTGAGCAGGAGCTCCTACCTGCCAGGGACACTGCTGCAGGATCTGACTGCAGCTTCCCAGGTAGATCGAGTTCCAAGGAGGTGGAATGCAGAGAGCTCTCAGGTGAGTGTGACCCTGGTCCTGTCCCGGAGCTGGTCACAGAGCGCAGATCACAGACCTGTACGCCTCAGGACCCAAGGGCCCATTTCTCCGCCCAAGGTATGGCACCCTCTTGACCTTTGCTTATCTGCAGTTGATGCCACTTGGGGGCCTCAGAAAGGGAGGCTTGGGTACAGCTCAGCTCAGGAGTGCCACTTACTGGCAGCCAGGAGTGAGGAGTCTGGCATTCCCAGCACCAGACAAAGCCTTGTTGATCCTTGACCCCTGCCCCTCCCAGAGCCCTGGCGCTCCCTCCGTCTCTCCCGCCTTTCTCCCCTGCTGGCCTCTTCTGTTTTCTCTCCCTTCACTTCCCTAGCACCCTTGCTCTGACTGGTGGTTTTATCCCAGCTCCTGGTCCAGGCCAATCCTTCCATGCTGTCTTCAAGCCCTGCTTCCTGCACATCTCCCAACCCTGACAGGGAGGCCCCAAATAAGAAGGTCCAGTGGGCTTCTGGGAGGAGGAGAACGTCATCCACAGACTCCGAGTCCAAGTCCCACCCTGACCCCTCCAAAGTGTCCAGGTCCCGGAGATCAAGCCGGCTGACGGTGAAGTACGACCGGGGGCAGCTCCAGCGCTGGCTGGAGACGGAGCAGTGGGTGGATGCCAAGGTTGAGGAGCTCTTCCAGGTAGGTAGCATAGGGGAGGGTGAGGAGACAAGGGGGCCTGAGGCTTGGCGGCGGGGGGGCGGGGGGGGGCGGGGAGCAGGTGCTGAGAAAGCCTGCTCTGAGACCTCAGGAGGAGCTGGAGGGGGGGTGCAAGGTGCTCCATAGAGAAAAAGCTTTCGCAACAGGTGAAGCATGGGTCTGCAGCCTAGAAATCTGGCCTCTCTGGTGTGGGCTCTGCCTCTTACTCTCTTCATAATCTGGGGCATGTTTTTTACCATTTCCGAGACTTGGTTTCCTAATCAATGAAACAGGCCTATAGATGCCTGTCAATATCTCCTTTAAGGATTTTTTGATGCTCAAACAAGATAATAGAAGGGCTATTTTTCTTTATTTTATATCTTTATTTACTCTTCATTCTCAACACACATGTCTAGAGCTACATTGTCCACTGTTGTAGATATCGGCCATATATAGCGATTTAACTTTAAATTAATGAAAATCAAGTACAATTAAAAATTCAGTTTCTTAGTCACACTTGCCACATTTCAACTGCCCAATAGCTCCATGTGGCTAATGGCTTCCATATTGTCAGCACACACATAGAATATTTTCATCATTTCAGAATGGACAGAACTGGACTAGAACATCAGAGTATCTGGCACTAACACCAGCAGCTGATCTAGCCTTGGCCCTGGTTCTGACTGACTACCATCACCTCCACCCTGGGAAAAGGACGGGTCTTGGCCCCTTGTCGTGGGAAGTACTTAGATATCTTAGATATCTCCAAATTGGGATCCTGGAGTAGTATAGCAACCACTGCTTCAACAGGAATAACATTTTGAGCACTTAAGCTTGTGCTAGGCACAGTGCCGGCATTTGACATGCATTGTTTCATTCAGCCTCCCCATGACTCCATTAGGTAGGTACTGTTTTACCGTGGAGGAAATGGAGGCTTAGGGATGTTGAGTAACTAGCCCAAGGTCACACAGCTAGGAAGCGGCAGGACCCAGAGCTGCAGCTGGGGCTCTGCCTGCAGCACCTGAGCATTGACTGGAGCACTTAGTAATTCTCCACACCTGAAGTACTTCAGAAACAAGCCAGTGCTTTGACTGCACCTCAACTGAATTGAATTTAAATCTACTAGGGTGGGGCCCAGGCCTGGCCTTTTTGCAGAATAAACTCCACAGTTGATTCTAGCGCGTGGCTGGCAGAGAACCACCGCCCCAAGCCAGAAACCAGAAGTCTTCCTTATCCACATACCATGGTCCTGTTTCTCCTCCTTCTGGACTCAGGTCCTTTTTATTTTTCTTTTTTTCTTTTTTCTTTTGGGGGCAGCAAGGGCTTGGATTCTTCCAGGGAAGGGCTGTGTCAGCAGCTCTGCAGTCGGGATTGGGAAGAGTCATTCATGGGACCCAGGCTGCCTCATGAGGCTCCCTGGGCCATGCATCTCCTTGGTCCAGGTATCGGCCACGGCCGCTGAAGCATCCTGGGGTGGGTGGGAGATGTCCTGGCTGAGAGCAGGAGAGGCATACTTCCTCTGCCGGTGTCTGCGCTGACCTTGCGGGACACCGCCACCGCCCTTCATTATTGCCGGCACCCTCCCTCTCTGGATCAGTTTCGATTTCTGATTGTTTTGCACTTGTGTGAAAAGTCTCATATTTCAGCACCACAAGACAAATCCTTCTAGGCATCAAAGAAAGACACTATAGCCAAATCTTGTTTTGCAAGATTATGGGAGAAGGGAAAGCTGTACAATAATGAGCTCATAACATTAAAAAAAAAAGGGCATGCAGGAGGACTGCTCCCAGGCAAATAAAATACCTGACCTGCAGTTGCCATGGCAATTGTCCAAAGGTGCCGTAGCAGTTCCTCTCCCAATCACTGCTCTTCCCATCAGGAAGCAGCCAAGTGACTGGGGAAGCCCCAAGTGGCTGATCACCTTGGGCAGAGACGGAAGCAATAGAGCCTCCAGGCTTACCCTACCCCAGTTCTAACTTCACAGAGTCCCTCACCAGCCCCCAGGGCTCTCCCCGACATGTCTACCTCAAATGGCACCACTGAAAATGCTTTCAGAGAGGCATCAGTACTTGTTTAGTTCTTTTTTAATGAGACTCAACCTGCCTTCGTTGGAGGGCTGCACGTCTCTGGGTGTACAGCCTGCTGCCTGCTTTGTGGCCTTCAGAGGAAACAAGTCTGGGTTCAGCCAAAACAAACAGATTTGGGGCCCTATAGCTCCTATTGCTCAGAGAGGGAGTGTGGATTTGGCTCCTAAGCAAACCCCTACACACTCATAAGTTTCTCCTATTTTAAAAAGACTCTTGCTTAACAACCTGCCCCCTTCTAATTACTGTACCATATCTCATGTCTCCTTTACAAAAAGACTGCTTAAAGGATTTGTTCACAGTCACATCCTTTATGAAACTTTCCCCTTCTTATCACCATTCAAACCACCAAAATCTGGCTTCTGTTCCCACCACTCTATTGAGAGCTCTTGCTGCAGTCACCAATCGCTGCCTTGGGGCTAAATCTGATGTACACATCAACAGGGGACACTGTTGACCACCCCAGATGTTTTAAACATTCCTTTCCTTTGGCTTTCACATCATCTTTCCCTGGTGGCAGCTAGCATTTTGTTGCAGCCCTTTTAATGTGGTGAGATTGTAAGAAACAATCTATTAACCTTCCAACTTTAAAAACCTGTTGTCAATGAATATGTGAAACAACACTGTTAGCTCATCTCTGAGCCTTACAGCATTGCTGCTCCCATGGCAGAAAAGCCAGGAGTAAGAGGACTGAGTAGGGAGGTGAGGAAGGGGTCAAATCTGGCAGCATCTGGCAGGATGCCACCACCTGTAATACAGTCACGCGTGCACCACATCTGTTCATCTCAGCAGGAGCTGTTTGATATATCTGCTCATTTTCTCAGAATTAAAAAAAAAACTTGAGGGAAAGAATATTTGGATTAAAATGTGGGCCCATTTCACAACCCCAGATGCAGTGCCAATCGGACTCTAGGTCATACACATACCTTATATTCTATGCACATATAGCTAATATCGCAAGTGATATAAAATATGGGAGGGGGTCCTGACTGGTGTGGCTCGGTTGGAGCGTCGTCCTGTAAACTGAGGGGGGGTCACAGGTGCGACCTCTGGTCAGGGCATTTGCCTAGGTTGCGGATTTGGTCCCTGGTCGGGGCACGTAGGAGAGGCAACTGATCAATCCTTCTCACATTGTTGTTTCTCTCCCTCCTTTCCCCTCTCTCTAAAGTCAATGAGCGTTTCTTTGGATGGGGATTAAAAAGAAGAGTGTAAAAAATCTGGCCCTGGCTGGTGTGGCTCAGTGGATTGAGTGCAGCTAGTGAACAGAAAGGTTGCTGGTTTAATTTCCAGTCAGGGCACTTGCCTGGGTTGTGTGCCAGGTCCCCAGTTAGGGGCATGTGAGAGGCAGCCAATTGATGTATCTCTCCAACATCGACATTTCTCTCCCTCTCTTTCTCCCTCCCTTTTCCTCTCTCTAAAAATAAAGAAATACAATCTTTTAAAAAACTTGGCGGGGGGGGGGGTGCCGCATTAATGCTTTTTTAGAGGCAGAATTCTAATCATTAGAATGTATCTTTATTCTATTCTATATAATCATTCCATCCAGTTTCTGGGATTCCAATTACCGTACACACATATTAGACCACTTGATACCATCCCACAGGTCACCACAGCTCGGTTCTGTTTCCTTCACCCCACCCCCAGGTTTTTTTCTTTCTGTGCTTCATTTTGACTTTTTCTTTTGCTGTGTCTTCCAGGTCAGCTGATCCTTTTTCCCCCTGCAAGTATGCTGTTAATTCCATCCAGTAGATTTTATATTTAAAATACTGTATTTTCACTCTGGCTGGGTAGTTCTGTTGGTTCAAGTATCATCCCAATACACCAAGGTCATGGGTTTGGGCAATTATAGAGTTATCCCTTTTATTTCACCAACATTTGGTATTGTCTCTGTTTTAGATTTCTTACCATTTTAATAGATGTGTAATGGTATCTAAATGTTGTTTTAATTTGCAATTCTCTGATGACATGATATTGAGTATCTTCTCAGATACCATTTGACACCTGCATATCTTTGATGAGCCATCTGTTTAGATCTTTTTTCCATTTTTTTAATTGTTTGTTTCTTATTGTTGAATTTTAAGAGATATATATATATATAATTCATCCTTACTTGAGGACTTTTTTTCATTGCTTTTATTTTTCTTTTTAAGATTTTATTTATTTACTTTCAGAGATAGGGTAAAGGAGGGAGAAAGGAAGGGAGATAATCATCAATGTGTGAGACATACATTGATTGGTTGCCTCTCACACGCCCCCAGTTGGGGACCTGGTCCGAAACCCAGGCATGTGCCCTGACTGGGAATCAAATCTGCGACCTTTTGGTTTGCAGGTTGGCGCTCAATCCACTGAGCCACACCAGCCAAGGCTTTCATTGCTTTCAGAGAGAGAGAAAAAAGAAGAGAGAGAGAGAAAAAAGAAGAGAGAGAGAGAAAAACAATCAATGCGAGAGAGATTGATTGGTTGCCTTCTCATTCATGCCCTGACTGGGAATTGAACCTACAGCCTGGGTATTTGCCCTGACCAGGAATCGAATCCATGGCCTTTTGGTCCACAGGCTGATGCTCCAACTAACTGAGACACTGGCTAGAGCTGTATATTTTGGATAGCAGTCCTTTATCAGATATATCCCTTGACAATATTTTCTCCTGGGCGGTGGTTTGTCTCTTTCTGTTGAGCATCTCTCATTTTTAATTTTATATCATCTACAGTTTAATTTTTTTCAGTGACCAAATAACTTTTAAAGATGGCTTTATTTTACATACCATATAATTCACCAACTTAAAGTGGAAAATTAAGTAGACTTAAGTATCTTCACATGATTGTACAACTATCACATTCAAATTCTGGGCTTTTTTATTGCCCCTAGAAGAAACCCTGTCCCCGTCAGCAGGCATCCCTCACTCTCTACCGCCGCCACTCCTGGCCCCGCGAAACCACCAATCTACTGTGTGTCTCCATAGATTGACCCATTCTAGACATTTCATACAAATTGAATCATGTAATAGGTAGCCTTTTATAACTGGTTTCTTTGACTAACAATGTTTTCAAGGTTCATCCATACTATAGCATGAATCAGTACTTTGTTCCTTTTATCGATGAACAATATTGTATGGCTATGTCATATTTTACTTATTCATCACCTGATGGGCATTTGGGTTGTTTTCAACTTTTTAGCTAGTATGAATGATGCTGTTGTCAACATTCACGTGCAAATTTTTGTGGGGACATATGTTTTCATTTCTCTTGGGAACAGACCTAGGAGCAGAATTGCTGGGTCAGATAACTGTCTATTTAACATTTTAAGGAACTGCCAAAATGTTTTCCAAAACAGCTGCTTCACTTTACATCCCTACCAACATTATGTATAACTTTTGAAATTAAATAGATACCCTTTTTAAAGAACTCTAGTGTTTCAGGTGGAACATAGTATGTGTTCAGAAACTTTACGGAAGAATGAATGTGTGGTTTGAGTGAGGAGTGGGAATGAACATGGGAAATAGAGTGGGGAATTAGTTTGCCCTTGACAGTAACCTTCACTCCAGCACTAGCTGGCCAGGCCTCTCTGAGCCCCATGTAATTCCCAAACAGGATCAACCAACCTCTTCTGAGCCTGAGATTGACCTGGAGGCTCTCATGGAACTATCCGCAGAGGAGCAGAAAACTCAGTTGGAGGTAGACTGGGAGGCTGGGCCCCAGGCCCAGGGGTTGTGGTTGGAAGCTGGGCTTGGACCAAGGAGAACCCAGGAACCCAGGCTCTGCCTCCTCAGGCAGAGTGGGGAGAACCAAATGAGAGGGAAGAATTCTTGGAGGACTGAGTGGGGGCTGGTGGGAAAGTGCTGTGGCTCAGGTATCCACTGTCTGTCTCCTACCCAGGCTGTTCTCCAAGACTGTCCCCGCCCCACAGAGGTAAGGACGCTTTGCTGTTCTGGGGTAAGAGGGTACCCAGTGGGGAGGCAGCTAATGAAAGGGGAGCTTGGCTTTGTGTCTTTTCCCCTTCCCTGGCTCTAGGGAGGCGATGGATGGGGTAAGAGATGAGGGAGGACAGTGTGGTGGATGGGCATGGCTCCATGCCTCAGTCTTACCTGTTTCTCCCTCAGCCTTTTATTTCTGAGCTACTCAGTCAACTCAAGAAACTGCGGAGACTCAGTCGGCCTCAGAAATAAGACACGGGAGACTACATCCAGCAGCCTCAGCACCGTCGGGCCTGCTCTGAGCCTCTGGATCCTGGGCCAAAAGGGAAGTGGCTCCCTGGGGCACGGACGAGGAACACTGAATGATGAAGAGGGAAATTAGGACACCCCTATTGTATATAGTTACAGCTAGTTCTTGTCAGCTGGGCTTTCTGTGAGCCAGTCACTCTGTAGCCCAGTGCTTTCCTTGACAGCCAAATGGATAAACCTTTGGGAGCCCTGGCTGAATGGAGTGTGAAGTATATCTGTGCTGAGGGATGGGGGAGCGAGAGGGTGAAGTGATATACCAGAAGGCCAGCATCCTGAGTCACTACACTCTATCCAAATACTTCATCCATCCATCCATCTGTCCGTCCATCCATCATCCATCCATCCATCCATCCATCCATCCATCCAAATAGTCCTTGAGAATTTAAAGATGAAGGTCACAGTTCTACTTCAGAGAGATCACAATTCAGCAAGGCCCAGAAGCTAAGATGCAAAGCATCCTAGAATCAATGAGAGAAGCCCAAGTGGCAAAGGCTGGTTTTGAATCCCAAAGAGGCAACAGGAAAAAACTTGGGTCTGGGGCATCAGGGAAGCCTAAACCCTCCTAACCTCTAAATGATGCAGGAGGCCTCAGGTTGAGGACCCTTTCTTGAGCTGGCCCCAGCCAGAGGAAGGGGAAAAAGAAGGGGCTAAGCAGAGGGATGTAAATGGGTACAGAAGAGGCCAGGGATCAGGTCAGGAGGGAGTTGCTGGGAACAGACACTGCATCAGAATGGCAGGCAGGTTGGGACAGGAGCACAGGGAGGTGGTGTCCTCTGGGAGCAGGGCAGGAAGCGGGGAATGCACCCATTGTGCATGCAGCGTTTGAGTGCTAGGGAGGCTGACAACCCAAGGTCGCTCTGGGGCCTGCTGGGCTGCCCAGAGCAGATACACAGTTTAGTTCAGTTGAACGAATACTCATGCCTGCTGCCTGTGAGGCCTCCTAGATGGGTGGTGCTGTTCCTGACTGGAGAATCTTACGATTCCATCCTTTCCGTCACTCCGCAGGTGTGGACTTAGAATCTACTCTGCCTTTGCCACCTCTCTAAGGGCCCAGGCTCAGGGCCTACAGGGTTCTAGAGATAAAAGATACTGAGCCCTGGGAGTCAACGCACTTTATTTGATACACTAAGTGCTAGGGCCCTTGAGCAGGTTTCAAGGCCCATACTTAGATTCAGTTTGGTCTTTCCAGTCTAGGCTTTGCTGGTGGAGGGTTCCTGACTTCTGCCTTCCCTCTGGCTCCACCATTCATCATCTCCAATGGAAAATCTTTCTTCATTCCAGGGACACCGAGGCTCAGGAAAGGGTGCACCCACGAGCAGTCTAGCCTGACATGCTCTCCCATCAGATGCCCTGAGGCTGGGACCAGAGGTGGGTGTTGCAGCTTATGTGACTGCCTGTAGGACTGCCTTCCCCAAGGACCAGCATTTCCTTAGTGCTCTTGGCCTGCATGTGAGGGGCGGTAAACAGATGTCTGGTGCTCTTTAAGTTCAAAGGCATCATGGCCTTCCCTGTGGAACAAAGAGATACAGCTCAGGGATCACAGGTGGGCCTTGAACACTCCCAGCCCCAACAGAACGTTCTACCTGCACCCACCGGAAGCAGCGGACACAGTAGAGGTCTCCATCGCAGCCAGCACAGCGAAGGGTGGCGTCCTCATTGCAGATGCAGCACCAAGGGAGCTCCTCTTCCTCAGCTGCAGGCCTTGGGGCCACAGCCTGCGCCTTCAGGGAGCAGAGAGGGGTGGGGGAAGGTCCCTGATGGAGTATGCGTGGGTGGGAGGGCGGCTGCAGGAGCAGTCCGCCAGTCAAGAGGGAGGGCGTGGAGGCCGCCTAGGGGTCTGTGTCTGGGGCTTTTCTCACCTCCGGTTCTCCCCTGCCGGCCTTGGCCCTGGGTTGGAGAGCCGCCTCTGCAGGGCTGTTAAAGCCACTCGCCTCATCCAGGGCAGCTTCTTCAGTGAGCTGTGGACAGGGCAAAGAGGTGCAGCTCCCTGCTTGTGGCCCAGCTCCTCCCCAACACCCCTGAAGCTTCCACTGCCTTAGCTTCTCAACCCATCTTCCTTTATCTGTTGCTTGTGGCTGCTGATACCCCATCTCAAGGGGCCAGGGTGCAAGTCTAGGTCACAGGGACGATGTGGCTCTACTAGAACAGGAGCTGCAGAGTGACTGGCCATCCAGTCCCAGAGTGGAGGCAGGTTGAACAGGGCCAGGGGGGTGGTGGGCAGTGCGGTAGGGACAGGACAAGGGGCGGGCAGGAGGGTAAGGCAGGCCCACCTGTTGCAGGACTCTCTGGATGGCTCTCTCCTCATCCTCACTGTCATCACTGTCTGGGAGATGATAGTCTTGGAGGGTCACTTGAAGAAGGACAGAGGTAAGAGCAGGGGGGGAGGGGTGAAGTTGAGAGTTCATCTGAGTGACTGCACTCTTGCCACCAGGAGCTGGTTCGGTTTCCAGTGGCACTTGTTCCAGAGCCGAGCAGTCTCTGCAGCCACACCAATCAGACTCTGCCCCTCCCTGCTCCACCCTGCAGGGCTGGGGGGTGGGAACAAAAGGCTCTGCACCTGAAGGGACTGAGAGTCCCCTGTCCCCTGATGGCTGCCTCTTATTCCTCATCCACTGCTTTGTTCCAGTTGTCCTCATGGCTCTGGGCAGAGCTCTACAGATCCCTGGCCACAGGGACCTCTAGCCCTTGATTGAGCCTAGGAGCCATTTTGCAGAGCTTGGCTCAGGGGTCGGGGTGGCGGGCTGCCCAATGGACTGGAGTGAGTGTCTGCTCCCCAATTTCTACCTCTGTCAGGGTCCTGTCCCTGGAGCACAGCCAAGCGCTTGGCGAGGGCCAGGATCCGCTCCTGCTTCGTGTTCTCCTCCTGCAGTTTGGCCGCTGCTTCAGCCAGCAGCCTGCTCTCCTCCCCATCCTGCCCCTGGGAGCCAGTGCTCTGGCCCCCTGCTCCACCCTGGTTGAGGTCCTTCTGGATAGAGGTAGCTGGAAGGAGCAATGACATTTCAGGGAGGCAGAGACATTCCAAGATCTCTCATCAGAAGCTACTGAGCCCATTTTTCAACTTTTTATAAAAACCCACAGAGCATCAGCTTTTTGTTCAGCACTAGCTCCTGCAGTTTATGTTACAAATAACTATTTCCTCCATTTTTTTCCCAATGTAAAAAACTGGTAATCTTAGACTTTTTTCCAACCACATTCATCCCCACCCACCTCAGATTTTAACATGCTGTCCTTAGGGCTGGCATCTCATGGCATGAGAACTGCTGCCCAAAAGGAACAGGACCGGGGGAAGCCAAGGTGCAGCCAGTGCCGCTGCCTTACAGGCTGGAGTTATCATTTCCAGGAAGCAGCACACAGAGGACATGACAGAATCTGAGGTCTTCCGTGTTACTAGGCTAGAAGAATTTTGCCGGAATGGGTGTGGCTCTGACATGTTCTCTTCAGCTCAGTTTCAGAGCAAGAGGTTTGAAAACAGACAGCTTTGGGTTCAAGTCCTAGCTTTGTTACTTACTAGCTGTGTGACCTTGATCAAGTTTTTAAGCTCAACAGGCCTCAGCTTCCTCATTTATGCAATATGGATAACAAGAGTATGCACCTCACAGGATTACTGAGGATGTTTAATGAGATCATGTCTCTCTAAAGCAGGGTTTCTCAATGTTGTTTCTATTGACACTTAGGGCAGGATAATTCTTTGTTGTGGGGCTGCCATACATCATTCATTGTATGATGTTTTAGCAGCATCCCTAGTTTCTTCTCACTAGATGCCAGTGGTACTTTCTGAGCTGTGATAACCAAAAGGTCTTCAGACACTGTCAAATGGACCCTGAAGGGGAACTCATCCTTGGTTGAAAACCCCTGCTCTGAAGCCTTTGAAGAGCACAGTCCAACGAAATTTTTTATGATGGGAACATTCCATATCATGGTTATATTTATACTGTCTAAGATGGCAGCCATGAGTCACATGTGCCCACTGAGCACTTGAAATATGGCTAGTACCACTGATGGAACTGAATTTTAGTTAAATTTAAATAGCCTCTTCCTCTTTACCATCATCATTGCAAGACACATTCACTGAGCAATTACTACGAGCCAGTCAGGGTCCTAACAGTTAATTGGATTCACTCATTTACTCCACATAACGTACTTCCCCATGAGGTAGGTTTTACCACATGCACCTCCATTTTACAAATGAGGAAAGTGACACTTTCCCAGGGTCACAAAACCAGTAAGTGGTAGGACAGGGAATCACTGATTCTAAAGCCCACACACTTATCCACTAGGCTTATATCAGCTCCTGATGAAATGACCACTCAATAAATGGTAGCTCTTATATTGATTGTTCTCTGATATATATTCACCTTGAAGAAGGTGGGCAGCAGAGCCTCTCCCACCTGGGGAAAGAGGGCAGGTCCCTGGGGGCCCAGGTGGAGAAGTTACCTGAGCCTCCTCGTTCCCAGCTCTCATCAATAGCCACCTCTGCTGTCAGCTGTGTCAGCAGATCCTGCGCTTGCTGGGCCTGGGTCCTGGTGTCTGGTGTCTGATGCCCCTGCTCAGAGGAGAGACTCTCAGTGGGAATCCGGATAGGGGGGGAAGCCACACTGTAAGGTCCAGAGCAGCCTATGTCAGCGGTCAATGCTGAGGAGTTCCCAAAGATCAGGGAAAAGGGGACTAATCCAGGGCCCACATAATCAAGTGGGTCTGACATTCCCCAACAGGGCCGAGGGGCCATTCTTTCTTGCCCCACCCAATCTTGGCCTGGCAGCAGACCTGAGGGTCAGGAGGCGGGGGTCAGAGGCTTGCCAACTCCTACACAGAACATAAGCCTACAAGTACTAGGACCCTCTTCCCTCTCAAGCCATAGCACTCACCGGCTGGCGGGCCTGAGAAGGTGGAACTCTGCCCTGAAGTGCAGCAAGCCGGGCCTCCATCTCCTGGGTGGAAGGGATGGGACCCCGGGGTTCATCCCTCAGCGCGGCCAGCCTGGCTTCTATCTCTGACTGTGAGGGCACTGACTCTGCAATTGGCATGGGGAGCCCTGTAAGATCCAGAGGAATCCCAGTCCCAGGAGCCTTTAGGCCATCCTGCCTGCTCCCACTCACTGGGCTTCTTCTCCTGGCGGAGCCGTGCTAGGCGCTCAGCGATGAGCTGGTCTTGTTGGGTCAGTCCCTGGCTCTGGGGAGTGCTGGGCTTCTGCTTGGCTTCCAAGGCTGCCACACGCCTGGGAAGACATGGGATAAAGGCTCTTGGAGAAGGCAGAAGGGAGGGGTGAAGGCACCCACTCGCTTTTTCCTATTCAAATCATTTCTAGGCATCTATGGAGGCCTCCCGTGGACAATCTTCTGTGGCCCTCATGCATGTTGTCCTGCAGCTCAACCCAGCTGCCCAGATGGAGGGTTCAACGGAAAGGGCAATGTCTATCAAAAACTTTTTCTGGGGAGAGGGCTAATGGGCTGCTTTCCGATCTCGAGGAGGTGGGCAGGAGCCTGAGAGGTGGATATTCTCCTGACCCTGTGTTCATTTGCTCTAGAGACTGGGAAGAAAGTCCTACCCTAGGGCTCCTTTGTCTCCCCGCCCCCGCCCCCCCCCATCCACATTTGTCTCTGTCCCTTCAGCACTTACTTCTTATAGTTCTGAGGTGGTGACCACTTGGAGGCATTGGCAGGAGAAGATCCTCTGTAGAAAAGAAATCTGGTTTCAGAAGTCCTGCCATCTGCTAGTCACTGCCCCCCACCCCAAACTGGGCTGGGCTGACCTCTGGCCACAAAGTACAGGCTGCAAGGGCTGGCCAGCTGCCTGCTGCCATGCCTGGCTGAATACTCACCCACATCGGCTTCTCACCTGGTCAGGACCTCATGGCACTGCTTGCACACTTTCTGTTGGCTGTTCCCAGCCCGGGGCACTGCTGCACTGAAGCTAAGGCAGCTGGAACAGTAGGCTCGGCCACAATTCTTACAGCCGTTCTATAGGAAATATGAAGCAGGGTTATCCACCTCTCAACTGCCCTTGTGGGCTCCTCCCTGGGACCCTCTGAGCATGCGCGTGCGTACACACGAAGACACTGAAGTTGTGACTAGCTCCTGGGAAGAGGATGAAGAGTAGAGCCCCTAAGGCCTAGGGAGACACAAGGGTGGAGGGTAAAGTGATTCCTCAGTCTCCAGTTTTTTATTCAAATCAAGTAAAGCTTCATGGAAAATTCCCATGCTTTCTTTCTACCCTGTCTTCAATTCCCTGACACTGGAGTGTAGAGGACAAATAGGCAAAGCCTGTTGGTCACTGACTCTTCAACAAAGGAGAATCAGAGAAAGTGGAGAGCTCATGTTGTCTCTACTCTAGAGGACATGGAGGGAAGCTTGGCTCAGGATGGAATGATAACAATAGCCTCCATTTATTAAGCACTTACTGTGTGTCAGGCACTAAGCTCAGTATTTAACATTCATCAACTGATTTAATGCTCACAATTTCTATACACTATTTTACTTAATCTTGATGCCCTATTTTAGGTGGGGTCAGAGAGGTTGTGTGACTTGCCCAAACAAAGGTCACCCTGTGAATGAGAGGGATAGCTCATTAGAGCATTCTACTGATACTCCAAGGTTGTGGGTTCAATTCCCAGTCAGGGCACATACAATAATCAACCAATGCATGCATAAATAAGTGGAACAACACTCTCTCTCTCTCGCTCTCCATCTCTAAAATCAGTAATAATAATACGACGCTAAAATTTGAACCCTGACCACCCTGATTCCCAAATCCAGGTTTATAAGTACTATACGGATCTGCCTCCCCACGTGCTCTTTTTTCATGCTGTCTGGTTCCTATCTCCTGGTCATAGCTGAGGCAGAGGAAACCTGCAGTTTACCAGGGAATCTTGAACGGCCTGGGCTGAAGACAGGAGAAACATTGCTATGGTGCCCTGAGGGCGGGAGAAACGCTGGTAATCTAACTCAAGAAGCTTGGGAAGGGCAGGATGAATGACTGTGAAAGTTTCAGAGCAAAGAGAGTAACAGGGCATGGTGTGAGAGAGTGTGATCACAGGGCTGCGGAGAAGCAGGCTTGAGAAGAGGAAACAGCCGGATCCTATACTTGGCAGACAGAAAAGTCTAGCTTTCCAAAAACGACAGGGGCGTGCTTTACAATTTACAGATAACTTTTACCTCCAGCACTTCATTGGAGCCAGAACTCCAGCCCCGTAAGCAAATGGGAGTGCTAGTCCCATTTTACAGAAATGGAAACTAAGGATCAGTGACTTAATCAAAACCATACTGCTGGAAAGGGGCGGTAAAACCAGTCTAGGGGCTGCAAGTCCCGTGTTTTTCCCTCCACTCCGCCCCCCAGTCCACGGGGAGAGATGACTTGCCTCCTTCTTGAAGAAGGTGAACTTGACAGCGCAGCCGTAGCACCTACTCTCCATCCTGATTCCCGGCGTGGCGCGGCAGGGTCTGCGGAATTGAGATCAAGCCGGCAACGTTCAGGGCCCCCTGGACCTTCACCCTGTTCCGCCCCTCTCCCCCACGCCCACTCGCGCGGGCCAGCTACGGTCTCCCGCAGAGGAATCGTGACCCGCCACCCCAGTCGGAGAGCAACAATGGCGGAAGCGGGGGCTCCTGGGAGTGGTAGTTCATTCGCGACGGCCGGCTTCCTTCAGAGGCAGTCAGGCTCGACCCAGAACACATTTCCCAGAGGGCTAAGCGCCATTCAGCCGGGTCGGGGCCGACTGTCCCCGGGAATCCCCGCGCACGTTTAGACTTGGGAGTTGTAGTACGAATCCAGTCAGGGTTGGAACCATGGCGGTGACCAAGGAGCTCTTACAGATGGACTTGTACGCGCTGCTAGGTATTGAGGAGAAAGCGGCGGACAAGGAGGTGAGAACGGTGGCGAGGAGAGCCAGTCTCGAGAGGTCTGGCAGCCTTTCCTGTCTCGGGGCCTAACCCGCAGCTGGTACCCGCTTTCCAGGTTCGACCGGGCCCTGGGCCGGTAGCGAGGCGTGGCCTGGCGGCCTCAGAAGTTGGGCTCCCGGTCCATTCCAGGGTCCTCTGGGAACCTCACGAGGAAGAGGGGATCACAGAAGGGAGGCTCGTTTTGCGGGGTACTCTGCTGTCCCTCAGGCCCTTGTCTAGAAGAGGCGGCAGGGTGAACCTGGAAGGGAACCCTAGCCGCCTCCCTGGGCCGGCGCAGGAGGATGGCCTGTAATTCCGTTTGTCTTCACTGTGGCTGTAGATATTTAAGTCTCTTCTGAAAGCTGATTTAACTCCACTTGGAGCCTACGTCTCAAGGCTCCTCCACTTCTTTTGCACTCCCTCCGTGACGTTGACACCTCCGACTCTGCCGTCTCTGTTTTCTTTTTCGTCTCAGCCCATTGACTTTTTTCAAGCAGCAGATGCCGAGGTGTTGTCCTCTCAACATTTGCTAGTGCGCCAGAAGCAGGAGGATCAGAAGGGTAAGGCAGAGGGACTGAAATTCCACAGGAAGTTGGTGATAAAGGTGCCAGGGAATGGGACACTGAGCGAGCCGTTATTAAGAGCCTGCTGCTCTTTTTTTTTCATGAGTCTGGTTAAAGATTTGTCAATCTTGTTTAGCTTTTCAAAGAACCAGCTCTTGGTCTCATTGATCTTTTGAATTTTTTTAGACCATATTTTACTTCTGTCCAATTTTCCCAACACCATTTATCAGATAGACTGCCTTTGTTCCATTGAATGTTCTTGCCTCCTTTGTCAAATGCTGTTAATTTCTATTATGTAACCTTGGATCACGGTTGGTAGTTGTAGCATCGTAGGAAGGGGAAGTAACACCACACTGCTTTCCACAGGGGCTGCACCAGGCTGCATTCCCACCAACAGTGCACCATGGTTCCCCTTTCTCCACATCCTCACCAGCAGCACTGGTTTGTTGATTTATTGATGATGGCCATTCTGACCGTGTGAGGTGTTATATCTTTGTGGTTTTATTTATTTATTTATTTAATCCTCACTTGAGGGCATTTTTTCATTCCTTTTAGAGAGAGAGGAAGGGAGAGAGAAACATCGATGAGAGAGAGAATTATTGATTTGGTTGCCTCCCATTCCATCTGGGGTTGGGACTGTACATGTCCAGCCTGGACCAGGACTGGGGATCCAACTGCAACCTAGGCATGTGCCCTGACCAGGAATCTAGCCAGGACCTTTCAGTCACAGGATAAGGCTCCAACCAACTGAGCCACACTGGCCAGGCCTGTCATTGTGGTTTTAATTGCATTTCTTGATAATTATTGACATTGAGCATCTTTTCATATATCTGTTGACCATTGTATGTCCTCTTGGTCCTCTGCTGACTTCTTTATTGGATTTTATTTTAGTGTTGAGTTGTATTAGTTTTTTATATTTTTGGATATTAACCCCTTAGCAGATGTGTCATTGACGAATATGTTCTCCCATTCACTGATTTTTAAATATTGTGCTGGTTTCCTTTGCTGTGCAAAAACTTTTTAGTTTAATTTAGTACCATTTTTTTTTTCATTTCCCTTGCCCTAAGAGAGATATCAAAAAAATATATTGCTATGAGAAATGTCTGAGATTTTACTGCTTATGTTTTTTTCTATCTAGGATGTTTATGATTTTCAGTCTAACATTTAAGTCTTTCACCTATTTTGAGTTTATTCCTCTGTTTGGTGTAAGAAGGTGGTCTAGCTTTATTTTTTTGCATGTATCTGTCCAATTTGCCCAACACCATTTATTGAATAGACTATCTTTACTCAATTGCATGTTCTTGCCTCCTTTGTCAAATACTGTATTATTTGACCATGAAGGCATGGGTTTATTTCTGTGGTTTCTATTTTGTTCCATTGATCTATATATCTGTTTTTATGCCTGTATTTTGTTTTGATTACTATGGTCCTGTTGTATAGTTTGATATCTGGTAGTGTGACTCCTTCAACTTTGTTCTTCTTTCTCAAGATTGCTGTGGCTATTCTGGGTCTTTGATGGTTCTGTATAAATTTTTGGAATATTTGTTCCAGTTCTGTGAAATAACGCCATTGGTATCTTGATAAGACTTGCATTGACTCTATAGATTGCTTTGGTTAGTATGGACATTTTAATGATGTTAATTCTTCCTATGCATGAACATGGTATATACTTCGACTTATTTTCATGTTCTTCAATTTCTTTCTTCAGTTTCTTATAATTTTCTGAGTATAGGTCTTTTACATCCTTGGTTATATTTATTCCTAGGTATTTTATTTTATTTTATGATTTTGTTTTATTTTTGATATATTTGTAAATGGGATTGTATTCTTAGTTTCCCTTTCTGATTGTTCATTATTGTTATATAAAAATGCAATTGATTTCTGGATATTTATCTTATGCTAATTTACTAAATTCATTAATGAGTTCTAGTAGTGTTTTGATGGAATCTTTAGGCTTCTTTATATACAGTACCATGTCATCTGCAAATAATGACAGTTTTACTTCTTTTCTAATTGGGATGCCTTTTATTTCTTCTTTTTATCTGATTTCTGTGGCTGGGACTTCTTATACTATGTTGAATAAGAGTGGTGAAAGCAGACATCCATGTCTTGTTCCCAGCCTTAAGGGAATCACTTGTAGTTTTTACCCACTAAGTATGATGTTGGCTGTGGGTTTGTTATATATGGCCTTTATTGCATTGAGGTATGTTTCCTATATTCCCACTGTGCTGAGAGTTTTTATCATAAACAGGTGGTAAATGTTGTCAAGTGCTTTTTCTGCATCTGCTGATTTGATTATGTGGCTTTTAGCCTTCATTTTGTTTATGTGGTGATTATTGATTTGTGGATATTGTATCAGCCTTGCATCCCTGGAATAAATCCCACTTGATCATAGTGTATGATCTTTTTAGTATGTTGCTGGATCCGGTTTGCTAATATTTTGTTGAGGATTTTAGCATCTATGTTCATCAGGAATGTTGGCCAATAGTCTTCTTTCTTTGAAGTGTCTTTATCTAGTTTTAGAGTTAGGATAATGCTGGCCTTGTAAAATGACCTTTGGAGTTTTCCCTCCTCTTGATTTCTTTTTCTTTTTTTCTTTCTTTTTTTTTTTTGGTAATAGTTTGAGAAGGATAGATACTGTTCTTCTTTGAATGTTTGGTAAAATTCACCTGTGAAGCCATCTGATCCAGGACCTTTGTTTATTGGGAGTTTTTTAACTACTGATTTAATTTCTCTACTTGTAATCTGTCTATTCAGACTCTCTGATTCAGTTTTGGAAGATTGTATGTTTCTAAGGAATTTATCCATTTCATCCAGATTGTCCATATGTTGGCAGGTAGTTGTTCTGTAATATTTTCTTACAATCCTTTGTATTTCTTAGGTGTCAGTTTTTACTTCTCTTCTTTTATTTCTGATTTTATTTATTTATTTGGGTCCTCTTTTTCTTGATGAGTTTGGTTAAAGGTTTGTCAGTCTTGTCTTGTCTTTTCAAAAAACCAGCTCTTGGTTTCATTGATCTTTTGTATTTTTTTTAGACTATATTTTACTTCTGCTCTGATTTTGTTTTTAATCTCTATCTGAAGATATGTTTATTGATTTTAGAGTGAAAAGAAGTGGCAGAGAGAGGGAGAGAGAGACATTGATGTGAGAGAGAAACATTGACTGGTTTGGGTATTGAACTTGCAACCTAGGTATGTGCCCTGATCAAAAATTGAACACCCAACTTTTTGATATATGGGAGGATGCTCTAAGCAGCTAAGCCATCCAACAAGGACTGCTCTAATGTTTATTATTTCTTTTTTTCTTCTCACTTTGGGCTTTGTTTGTTGTTCTTTCCAAGTTCCTTTAATTGTAAAGTTAGAATGTTTGGGGTTTTTTGTTTCTTTTTAAAAATATTTTTTAAGTTTATTGTTAGAAGGGAAGGGAAGGAGAAAGAGAGGGAGAGAAACATTAATGTGTAAGAGAAGCATTGATCAGTTGCCTCTCGCATACCCCCAGTTGGTGACCTGGCCCACAGCCCAGGTATGTGCCTTAATTGGGAATTGAACCAGTGACCTTGCGATCTGCAGGATGATGCCCAGCGCACTGCACCATAACAGTCAGGACTTTTTTGTTTCTTGAGATAGGCCTGTAACGCTATGAATTTCCCTCTTAGGACTGCTTTTGCTGTGTCCCATAGATTTTGGATTGTTCTGTTGTCATTTTCATTTGTTTCAAGATTTTTTTTATTTCTTCTTTGATCTAATTGTTAAAACATTCATTGTTTAGTAACGTGTTATTTAGCCTTTATGTCTTTGTGTTTTTCAGTTTTTTTCTTGAGATTGATTTCTAGTTTCATACCATTATGGTAAGAGAAGATGCTTGATATGATTTCAGTCTTCTTAAATTTATTGCGACTTGTTTTGTGTCCTAACATGGTCTATCCTAGAAAATTTTCATGTGCACTTAAAAAGAATGTATATTCTGCTGCTCTGGGGTGAAATACCCAGAAGATATCAATGAAATCCATCTAATCTCATGTGTCATTTAAGGCCGCTGTTTTCTTGTTGATTTTTTGTGTGGAAGATCTATCCACTGATGTCAATGGCATGTTAAAATCCCCTGCTGTGACTGTATTACTGTCAATTTCCCCCTTTATGTCCATTAAAATTTGTTTTATGTTTTTAGGTGCTCCTATGTTGGATGCATACATGGTTATGAGGGTTATATCCTCTTGTTGGGTTGTTCCCTTTATCATTATGTAGTGTCTTTCTTTGTCTTTTACTATTACCTTTGTTTCAAAGTCTGTTTTGTCAGATATAGCTATTGCTACCCAGCTTTTTTCCCTTTTCTATTTGCATAAAATATCTTTTTCTATCCCTTTAGTCTGCGTGGACCTTTCATTTTGAGGTGGGTCTCTTGTAGACAGCATATACATATATATTTCTTCCATTCAGCTACCTTATATCTTTAAATTGGAGGACTTAAGCTATTTACATTTAAAGTGATTTTTAAAAAAAGATTTTATTTATTTACTTTTAGAGAAAGGGAAAGGAAGGGAGAGAGGGAGAGAAACACCAATGTGTGGTTGCCTCTCACACGCCCTCTACTGGGGACCTGGCCCGCAACCCAGGCATGTGCCCTGACTGGGAATCGAACCAGCTACCCTTTAGTTTGGAGGTTGGCACCAGTTGCCCATAGCTGCAGCCTTCCGTAGCTGATAGTCCACTGAGCCACACCAGCCAGGGCTAAAGTGATTATTGATAGGTACGTGTTTATTGCCATCTTAATCTTTTAACTGCATTCCTCTGTTTTTTTTTTTTTCTTTTTCTTTTTCTTCTCAAAGAAGGCCATGTAACATTTCTTGTAATACTGATTTGGTGGTAACGAACTCCTTTAGCTTGTTCTTTTCTTGTAAACTATTTCTCTTTCAAGTTTAAATGATAGCCTTGCTGGATAAAGTAGTCTTGGTTTGTAGGTCTTTGCTTTTTATCACTTTGAATATTTCCTGCCAATCCCCTCTGGCCTGAAATGTTTCCATTGAGAAATCAGCTGTTAGTCTTAATGGGCGCTCCCTTGTAGGTAACTGTCTTCCTCTAGCTGCTTTTAAGATATTCTCTTTGTCTTTAACCTTTGAAATTTTAATTATGCTGTGTCTTGGTGTGGGCCTCTTTGGGTTCATCTTGTTTGGGAGTTTTTGTGCTTCCTGGACTTGCATGTCTTTTTCCTTCACCAGGTGAAAGTTTTTGGTCATTATATTTTCAAATACATTCTCAATCCTTTGTTTTCCTCTTCTTCTGTTACCCTTATGATTCGGATGTTGTTATGCTTCCTATTGTACCAAAGGCTACCTATCCTCATTTTTAAAATTCTTTTTTCTCTTTGCTGCTCCGTTTGGGTGTTTTCTGCTATGTTGACCTCCAAATCGTTGATTCGATCCTCTGCTTTATCCAACCTACTGTTTATTCCTTCCAGTGTGTTCTTCATTTCAGATATTGTAGTCTTCATTTCTGACTGGTTCTTTTTTATGGTTTCTGTGTCCTTTTTCATGCTGTTGTAGTTCTCACTAAGTTCCTTGAGCATCCTTATAACTTTTTTCCGAACTGTATGATGTGTCTGGAAAAAGTCCAACCATTGTTAATATAAGGAGAACAGTTTGCATGACATTGATGAAACCTGGCAGCCAAGGAGAGTGGACTGGAATGCGCATATGTAAACAATGACGACTTTGCTATACTAGTCAGTGGGGGCAGTAGACGCCATCGAGTGAGCATGTGTACTGTGTGGCTGCTGGATTCAAAATGACTGAGCAAGTAGAACAATGAATCTGCATCAGATTTTGCTCTAAGCTTGAACATTTCTCTGTGGAAACTATTTGGATGATTCAGAAGGCTGCAGCTACGGGCAACTGGTGGTTGGCAGCTTCATCACAACAGTGCACCTGCTCATGCATAATGTCTTGTGCAGTGTTTTTTTGGTGAAACATGAAATCATCCAGGTGACTCAGTCCCACTACGGCCCAGATATGGTGCCCTGCGACTTCTGGCTTTTCTCAAAACTATGATCACCTTTGAAAGTGAAGATATTTCAGACCATCGATGAGATTCAGGAAAATACAACAGGGCAGCTAATGGTGATTGGGAGAACTGTGTGAGCACCTAAGGTGCCTACTCTGAAGGGAACTGAGGTATCATTGTCCTATATGCAGTGCTTCTTGTATTTTCTTCAATAAATATCTTTTTCATAATACGCGGCTGGATACTTTCTGGACAGACCTCATATAGCTGATAAATTATTTGCCTCCAGTTAATTTAGTGCTTTCTGGAGACTTCTCGTGTTCTTTCATTTGGGATATGTTTCTCTGTCTTCCCATTTTGGCTGCCTGCTTGTGTTTGTTTCTGTGTATTTGGTAGATCAGCTATAACTCCCAGTCTTGGTAGGGTGGCCTTACATGGTAGATGTCCTGTGACACCCAGTGGCACTGTCTCCTTGATCATTTGAGCTGGGTGCTCTATGAATGTCCGTTGTGTGGGCTATGTGGGCCCTCCTGTTGTAATGGAAAATTTATTGCTCTTGGTCTGTTTGTACATGGGGTCAGCCTTTAGGCTGCTGACTCTGAAGATCAAGCCCAACCACAGTGTAGGAGCTGCTGACCACATGAACCTCATGTTACCTTATCAGGGTCTGGGGCCTGCCAAGATCTCCCTGTGTAATGTATGCTGCTTGTGAAGCTGATCCTGCTCTGATGTTGTCTGAAGCTGGCTTCTGGTGTGTTGGTTCTGGGGCCTCTTGGGAGGGACTCTGGTAGATAGGCAGGTGTCTTTGACAAGGAACACACATGGAGGAGGGGAATATGATTTTGATGTCTTTACAGAGAAGGCACAAGAGGAGGCTCTTTTGAAGGCTATGTTGCTAAGCAGTCAATATCAAATATCAGGTATAATAAATCTTGGTCCCTTGTTTTATAAATATTATCAAAAATTTTACAGTTAGATTTTCTTTTAAAATCAAATAATTAAAATCTTCATTACTGACCACTCCAGCTTTGCCGCAATTGCTGTCACCATCCTTCTTTCTGATAGCAGCCCCTTCTGAAAGCTTTTTCAAAATTGTCTTTCTGAAAGGTGGCGCACTCAAACCGAGTAGGCAGGAGATCGCCCATCTCTCTGCTGGACAATCCTGCACCGTGGGATCGCCCCACCCTGATTCTTGAAATCAGCATGCAATGTGCCCAGTGCCTTACCCAGAGCAAGTACACACACACAGTTTATTAAATCACGCTTTATAGTGTTCCCCCTACCACCTTTTGGTTTCCATTTTCTTTCTCCATGAGTGTTTTAGAGGAGAGAAGCGTTTCCCACAAACATCATTTGATTCCACAAACTTTTAAATGACTGCTGTGTGCACTTCCCAGAGCCTGGTGCTAGGGATACAAAGGTGAAGAGAGCAGTCCCAGAGGGTCACCCCAGCTCGTCTGTTTCCAGCTTCCATGCCCCTTACTCCTGTGGCCCATCATTTTGAAACAGAGGTTAAACTTGGTAATTCTAGAAGGTGATGTTTTCTAATCAGATGATGATTTCCTAGAGAAGGCCACTGGTACAGAAAATAACAGTGTTTATTAATCAGTCTTAACAAGTAAGGCTAAGAATTGTTGCTTGTTTCATCAACTGTGTGTTGAGAATGGATGGAAATCATAATACAGAGCACTAAGCAGTGCTGGGAGTTGTAAATGTGCCTTTATTATAACCACTGTTCTTACCACCAGTGATAGTTAAGAAAGTGGACTTTGGAGTCAGGTTGCCTGGATATTGGTCCCAGGACTTACCTAGTTTGTGACCTTGAGCAAATAAAATTTGTTTGTTGTTGTTTTTTAATAAAACAATCAGCCTTTATTGCAGTATTATAAAACACTTTCCATTTTGGCAATATTTTACAACACGCTTATCTTCAGGGACTGGGAAGAAAAAAGTTGGAATCTAAAGGGGGAAATTTCAAAAGACATTATTAAAAGAAAAACTGTCCGAGCTCTCCCACCCAAATAAAATTCCAAATATCACTTAACTTCATGACCCAAGAAGAGGCCACGAAGAAAGCAACAGGCAATTTCACTATGGATCATGTCAGAGACAAAGGAACATTCAAATAATCATCAGTATGGTCGGTTGCGCCAATCATTTCTGTAATCATTTCTTCCTCCCATTTTCCCTCCCTGGCCACGTTGGTCTGCTCCGTGGCTGCCACCCCTCCTGTCTTCTCCGTAGCCACCCGGCTTTGGATCTCCCCCGCAGTCTCCTTGGTCTCCTCCGTAACCACCTCCTCAGTCCCCTCCATAGCCATCTCCTCGGGCCCCACCATACTCACTTCTCTCTCCACCATAGTTGCGTGCCTCAGTCTCCATCTTTGTCCGCGTGACCTCTGTGGCCCCTCCCTCCACCGTAGCCTCTTCCCTGGAAGTCTCCTCCTGAGGGACAGAGTCCTCTGGTCTGGGCTCATTGCACTGATTAAAGGTATTCCTTCGAGCAAAGTTCACATTTGCACGTGACGGATTAGGGTATACCCAATCCCCACTTTTGGGGTCTTCACCTTTCTCCTGAAAGCCTCCGTGGCCTCTGAATCCTCCATGGCCTTGCTACCCACCTCCACTTCCACCTTCTTTCGTAAATTCAGGTCATCTGGTGGCAAAGGACATTTTAGTGATGTTGCCAGGAGACTCTTTCCTAACAAACCTGTCATTGGCTGCCTTAGCTGAAGGAAGGTTGTCAAATATACTGTTGCCTCCTCTTTTGGCTTCCCTGTGTCCTTGTCTGTGATTTATCATCAGTTTTCTAGTCATGTTGTTTGTCTTGATAATTTCTATCTGTTTAAAGAATTCCCCCACTTGATCTGTAGACATACCCTCCCCAAGTCCTTGCACAAAGATTGTGTTATCTGAATTATCAGACTCTGACTCAACATCTGATCTGGGTCCTTAATCACTGTGACCACCAAAACTTTTGAAGCCACTGCAGTCATCACCACCTGATCCTGTAATAGGACCTCTTTCATCCTTGTCATATCGCCCATGCCCTCTACCTCCTCCCTGTGACCCACCATGGCCTCTGTTGTCTTCTCCATATCTGTTCACATCAGATAGTCATCTCGTGTGTGGTAGCTGTAGTTTTTCCTTAGTGAATGGTAAGATTGCTGTTTTTATTTTTATTTTTTCCAAGCTGTTTATTCCTTTTTTAAAATTTTATTTATGTACTTTTAGAGAGAGGGGAAGGGAGAAAGAGAGGGAGAGAAACAGCACTGTGCCAGAGATACATCGATGGGCTCTTACACACCCCCAGCTGGGGACCTGATCCTACAACTCAGGCACGTGCCCTGACTGGGAATCAAACTGGTGGCCTTTCGGTTCTCAGGCTGGTGCTGCGCCAGTCAGTGCTGCTGGTTTTCATTTTTAAGATTTTTTTCCTTTTTATTTTTTTTTAAGAGAGGGGGAAGGGTAGGAGAAAGAGAGGGAGAGAAACATCTATTGGTTGCCTCCCATATATGCCCAACTGGGGACCAAACCTGCAACCTAGGCATGTGCCCTGACCGAGAATTGAACCGCTGACCTTTCACTTGGCAGGGTGATGCCCAACCAACTGAGGCACACGAGCCAGGGTGGTTTTTCAAAAAAAAATTTTATTGGTTGATTTTAGAGAGAATGCACTTACTTATGCAGTCACTGGTTGATTCCTGTATGTGCCCTGACCAAGGATCAAATCCAAAACCTTAGTGTATCTGGAAGATGCTCTAACCAACTGAGCAACCCGGTCAGAGCAAAACTGCTGGTTTTGAATATAGGAATCATGCTGCTGATCATAATTTACAGTTGAGCAAATATTTCCCCTCTGTGTACGTTGGCTTCCCCATCTGCAAAATGGGAATGGTGACAGTTCCCCCTTGCTGATGTTGTGAAGCTTGGTCCGGGTAAAGCACTTAGCACAGGGCCCGGTTCAGAGTACATGTCTATGACACGTTAACCTTCGCTGTTATTATTGTTGTTCTACCGTCCTTACACTGTGAGTGCTAAAGGTAAATACCTTGCTGCCCGCAGTTCTTGTCTGAGGTTGCCCTCCACCCCTTGCCCCTCTCACGTATTCTAGTCCTGACAGACCAATGCCAGCTCACCCAACACCACACCAGTGATTCTTGACTGAGGCAGCGGTCAGGGTAGAAAGGAGGTGGGTAATCAGAACAAAATTGAAGATTAACAAAGTTCACTCTTGAGTTCAAATCTACAAATGAATGGAGTCATCATGGACAAGTACACTTTAGAGCTGAATGAGACATCACTTCTCCTTTCAGACAGCTCACACAGTATAGTAAGCAATAAATTCTGAGGTAAAGCACAGGAGATTTAATGAAACTATATAAGGAAAATGTATATATAAAGAGGAAGACATGATTCATATGATTGGCAGGATCAGGGAAGATATCCCTCAGGAGATGTTTTTGTGCAAGACCTTGAGGGGAGAAAAGAACATAGAATGTCAGGGTTAAAAGGAATCGTGGTGGTTCCCTGCTCTCTTCATTTTATAGACAGGAGGATAGAGGTCCAGAGAGGCTATGGAGCTTGCCAAAGACCACCCAGTGAGTGAGTGTCAGGCCAGACCCGAGCCCCAGTTTAATGCTCTCTCCACTCCTCTGCAGCTGACACGCGAATTTCTTTCCTGTCTGTAGCAGCCTTGCCTTCCATTTGAAGCCCTTTGAAGGCTTCAAACTCACTGTATCATAGTAGGTATTACTTGGTGAAATCAGATGCTTGAGATGCATTTTGATCAACTTTTGAAGACTCAAATTTTAAGTGTATTTACCAGGAAAACTACCATGGAAACTTGATATATGGGGGGGTGTGTGTTATATTTTATTATTACTTTAAGGAAAAGACTATTTTACCTGTATGCCAGCTAATACCTTTCTTTAAATCATATATTTCTGTTATACCCTAGAATGCGTGCATGGACATTGTTTCTTACAGATTTAAGAAGAGTTAAGCTTTCGAGGACAGATGGTCTTGAAGGAGCAGTGTGAGCATGAAGATGTAAAAGTCCTTGGCATGACAAGGAATGGGATATTGCTTAGGGTTCATTGAGGATGTGGCAGGAGGTGAATCAAAAAAAATACGGTGTTTTGGGGCCTCTGGGCTCTAGTGTTGTTTGACTTGACTTTCTGGGCATCTAGGGGCCATTTCTGAACTTGAGGTTCACCGTCTCCAATGGGATCCTCTCCCAAAGCCTCTTACCTCTAAACCAGGTGCTGAGTCCTTGAGATTGGGCACCCAGCCTGGTTTCTCTTGATGGTGGGTGGTTGTTCCCCAAGGGCCTGAACAGCACTGGGCAGAACCGGGAGCCAGGCTTCCCAGTCTTCTCCATATCTCTTTGACAGTTAACTCCTGGGTTTGGTTTTCCGGCCGAAGCTCTGGATTTTTGGAGTTACTTGGCTGCCTGTTAAGTCAAAAGGAATGATTCATTCGTGTCTGTAAGCTGTTCACTAGCATTCAAGATAATACCTCACATTTATATGACACCAAATTGCTTTCACATAAATGATCTCATTTGATGTGATCTTCAAAAACAAGCCTGTGAGGTAGGCAGGAACCATTAGCTCCAATTTATAGATGAGAGAATAAAGAGTCTAATTGATTTTCCCAGCATATGGTGGCTAGTGAATGCAGAGCACGTGCCCAAACCGAATTTTCTACGTCTCTCTCAGCTTTTTCCATGACCCACACTCAGGAGCAGTGAGGGCAATAAGATACGGTCTTAGGGCCCCAGAGAGCCTCCGGCCTCCAACTGTGACACAGAGATTTGAGTAAAGCTGCCCAGCAGGTATTAAGCTAATCTGGAAAGTTTGAGGAGTTGCTTGAAAAATTTGAGTTAAAGCTACTGCAGCAGAGCTTCCATTTCAACTGAGGCAGTATTCAAAATATTCTCCATTTGCATAGCTGCTTCCCTATTTTTGCTGTTCCTGAGTAGTTAGTTGATATTTTTCTTTAAATTGGCTCACTTCTTTTTACTACTATAAATTTGTTTATAAAAGAAACCAGGGCATTAAGGGAAAAAGGAAATGAGATGTAGGAAGTACCAGGGCCCAGAGGGGAGGAGTTCTACACCCTGGGAGAGGCCAGAGAGAGTGGCTTTGGAGCTGGGACTCATGGGTCGCTGGGAGTTGAGGCTGTGACAGCAGGCAGTGGGGAGAGAGGGACAGCCAGACCCAGGGTATCTTTAACAGACCTGGGGGTAGGAATCTCCAACCTGAGATGAGAAGGTGGGCAAGGAGTTTGGGGTCTGAACCTCATATAGAGGTACTTAGGGGTTAGGGTAGGAGGGTAGAAGCAAGCACTGAGAGAAGGGGGCTGAGAAGGAGGGCAGAGGCTGAGGCCCAGGAGAGTGCTGGGAGGGCTAAAGGGAAGAGGCAACCCAGAGGGGAGCGCTGGACCCAGATCCCAAAGGGTACAGAGGGGCCACATTTGGGGCAAAGCAAGCCAGGCCTCACCCGTGGTCCCAGTTGGTTCAGGCTACATAGGTCACTACCTTGAGTTTGGACCATTCGTATGGTTAGCAGCCTGAGAGAGATGTTGGTGTGGGGTCTGGGGGCCCTGAGAATCATCTTGGCACCGCCAGCAGGCCCACATTTGGGGAGTGTTGAGCCGAAGCTGCTGTCTGGGGGTTGGCTGGCACCCTGCTTGCACTGAGCCTTAGGAGCAGCCTGTAGTGTCTGTAGTGACCAGGCACTTAGGGATTCCTCCGTAGTGCTGTTGCAGCGTTGGCCACAGGCTGTAAGGAATGAAAATGACCAATCTTGTAGTCCACAGAGCAGACTAGGGAAGTGCCCAGAGCTCTGTGCTTTACTTCCTTCCCGTGGCATCAGGCAGTCACATACCACTGGTGATCCTGGGGAAATGTCTGCCTCCTACAGGCTTGGGGAGAAATTACTGCCAGGTAGTAATCTGACTATTCCCATTCCTTGGACCCAGCCTTTCTAGCTGATTCACTGGGGCGGTTTGTTCATTCAGTACCTGATGTCACACAGAATGGCCTCCCACTGTGTCCTCCACATCTGAGTCCTATCTATGAATCTCCATATCTGAGTCCCATTTATGAGTCTGGCTTTGGAGAGCAAGGTTTAATTACTTGTATCATTTACTTACCTGGCTCCAAGTTTTATTATAAGAAAGGCCTTTAAAAAATTATGTTCTCTTCTTTTTTAAAAAAGATTTTATTTATTTTTAGAGAGAGGGGAAAGGAAGGAGAAAGAGAGGGAAAGAAACATCATGTTTGGTTGCCTCTCACATACCCCCAACTGGGGACCAGGCCTGCAACCCAGGCACGCGCCCTGACTGGGAATCGAACCACTGACCCTTTGGTTCGCAGGCCGTCACTCAGTCCACTGAACCACATCAGCCAGGGCTGTTCTCTTCTTTGTAGGGCACCTTTCTTTTAAGTTAATTATGGCTATTCTATGTTTACTGGACCCCTTAGTGCCTTGCTTTTTGAGTAAATCAGGAGTTCATTCCCCTCAATATGTAAAACTGGATGCAGGTGGATTGTCAGAGGTCCTGCTCTGTGTCTGGTACAAAGCCCCGTGAAGACGGCAGGAGACCTGCTCCGGGCTTCTGGGCTCAGGTTGGTGCAAGTGGTAGAACCAGTTATGAGGACTCCAGGAAGGGCTGGGCAGCTGCTAATTCATGACTCATTCTCTATGATGTAGGCTCTGGGGGGATTACATTTCCTGCCCACACTGGCTCTCTTGACAGTCTGCTATAGTGATTTCTTCCCTTTTCCAGACTTGATTTCTCAAAAGGAGATGTTAGGTAGGAGGGGAAATTGTGAAATAGTGGTAAGGTCTCCTAGTGTCAGGACAGCACCCACTTCCTTCCGCTCCTCAGTGGGCCTGACCTAGTTGACACAGTTGAGGCTTGCTAATTGTTTTGGTGGAGAACAAATGAATGTTTGCTCCTTTCATTCAATAGGCAGGAAGGCTGTGGGTGGGAAGTCTCAACTGTCACCTAGCTCCTCCCTGAAGTCTCAGGAAATGCAAATGAATGTTTCCAGGTATTAAGGAGACCAGAAGACTTTAGGGGAAATCTATAGGTAAAGAAGGAAACTGCAAGTGCTAAGACAATGCAGTAGCCTTTGGCAACTTCGGTGGCTACTTGCACCCTCCTAAGCGATCCCAGTTTCATAGAGAAGCTGCCAAACTCGGTGCTTTGGATAAGCAGTCCTGTCTTTATCTCTCATCATTCCACATTGGGTCTCTCTATTTCTCTGATCTTCTAAAAGTTCCTCCTCCTTCCCAACTTTAACATAGTTAAGGAAAACATTGTTGTCCTGGTTGGTGAGGCCCTGTGACCAAGGGGTCGCCAGTTGGATTCCCAATCAGGGCACATGCCTGGGTTGTGGGCCGGGTCCCCATTTGGGGTCAAGTGGGAGGCAACCAGTCCGTGTCTCTTACACATCAATGTTTCTCGTTCCCTTCCGCTCTATAAATAAATAAATAAATAAATAAATCTTTTTGGAAAAGAAAAATATTGCATCTTTTTGCCCTCATCTAGCCTCTGAGCTGCTCATGAGGTAGGATTATTTCATAATAAACAATATTGACACCAGAAGCTTTTTCAAAGGCCTACTTTAGGAGAATTGTGTTTACTTCATGAGAAATTCTTCAGGCAGCAGTCACTCCATGAGGGCCGGGCAAAGCTGGGAGTCCAGTTTGTAACACAAAACACTGAACTCCAGGCCAACTGGTTCGAAGTCAGCACTGGCCTTCCAGGCTAAAACCCAGGAATGGGCCCTGCCCAGAGCAGGCTTAGCCGCTAAAGATAGTAATAACTAGTTAATCAGGACAGACACACTTGACCAGCATTCTTAGGCCAGCTGGGTTTTGGTTCATGGCCTCTCTGGAAGATCTCGGGCCACCGATCTGTGCCCTCTACCCTTTGAATGGGAGTATTTCAGAGCCCCCTGGGGCTAACCCAGGGAGTGGTTCCTGCTGCCTCCTGCTGGGCCAAGAGAGCCAGATGGGCCTGGTTGCTTTGGCAGGCGAAGGGGTGGTGCTGGCAGTGGCCCAGCAGGTGGCAGCACAGCCCTGAGGTCTAGGCAGCTGCGTGATTTTCTTGGCCATAGTTGTGAGAATGGAATGAGGCACCTGCCTGCTGGCTCTTCCGCGGGCCACTGGCAGCTTGCCTGTAAATGTCCTCATTTAGCACATATTAGAGAGAAGTATTTATTGGTTCCCTCTGAGAAGTGGAAGTTCTGGGTCCAGAGGCTCCTCCCAGGAGGTTTGAGCAGCAGGTAAGGTATGCAGGCAGAAGTGAGTGCAAGCCCTCAGGAAACTGAGCACAGATTCTGGGATTTTGTGCTCTGCCTTCCCTTAAACCAGCTGAGTGCGTAACATATGAAAGGGAATCTTGGTAACAGTTTATTTTTACTAATGTAAGAAACATTACTTTCCAAATCAGATATGCAAAGATAAAAACTAAAAATGGACTATAACCTCCCCACCAATATAACCTCTGTTGACAATAAAAAATGATAGTAAAATAAGATTGGTTTAAGGGTTGAAAATTTGAAGTACAGAATGGCCTAAATGAGATGCGAATGTTTCCCTCCCCTCCATCTTTAGCTTCTCTCCAGAGGAAACCACTCTTAATTTCTTATGATTGCTTTGAGGAAAGCAAAACACAGAAGCTATGCACATGTCAGAGTATCTGAACTATTTTTATTTCATTTATTTAATTGTTTATTTTATTTATATATTTTTAAAGAATGGGTAATTTAAAGTGATTTTTTAGAGAGAAAGGGAGAAAAAGAGAGAAACACCAATCTGTTGTTCCATTGATACAGTCATTGATTGATGCCTGTATGCGCCCCGATCAGGGATCAAACCAGCAGCAACCTTGGCTTATCCCGATGATGCTCCAACCACCTTAGCTACCTGGCAAGGGCCACATTTATTTGTTTATTTTAAATCCAAAATTGGTCATATGATATAACGGTTCTAAGCCTTTTTTCCCCCACACACACTATACTTTGAAGATCCTTCTTTTTTCTTTTCTAAATTGAGATATAATTGATATAATATAACATTGTATTAGTTTTAGGTATTCAACACAAAATTTTGATATTTGTACATCACACGAAATGATCGCCACAGTAAGTCTAGTTAACATTTGTCACCACACATAGTTATAAGATCTTTTCTTTTCCCTTGTGATGACTTGAACATCTTTCTAGTCAGCACAGATAGGCTTCCATCTATCATAATTTTTTAAATGGATCTCCCTGTTAATGGAGATTTTGGTTGATTCCAGTAGGGGGCCAACATAAACAAAGGCGCAGTGGGCATTCTTACACACTTAGGTTGGCGTGCTTCTGTAAGTCTGCCTAGGACTGGGTTAAAGGGAAAGCAAATTTAAAATTTGATGGCAGAATTTTCCTCCAGAAATGTTGCCGCAGTTCACATGCCTACCAAGAGTGCTGAGAGTACCTGTCCCCGGGTGGCTGTGCAGAGCCTGCCCCTCTGGGAGCCCATGACATCCCTGGCGGTCAGATTGGCCACTGGGCAGGAAGTAGGCTCAGCCCCTCTGCTCCAGGCAGCAGTGGGCTCCCTCCACGCCCTTTGCCTCCTCCACTGCAAATCTCTGTGGGGGTCATGAGGTGACTGCCTCAGGGCGGAAGCCAACAGCCTCTCTTTTAGGGATGGGGAACACTTTCTGAGGGGATTTCCCTTATCACTTTAGCAAGGCTTTGCTCTTCATTCTGGGTGAGAGAAGGTGAATGACTGTGTCTTTTGATTCTTCCAGGTGAAAAAGGCATATAGGCAGAAGGCCCTCTCTTGCCACCCAGACAAAAATCCAGATAACCCCAGAGCAGGTGAGACTCTCCCGGGCGGGCGTGGGGAGGAGGAGGCCGGCCCACCTAGGCATGGTATGTTTGCCGCCGGTGCTCCCGTGGGAGTGCTGTGGAATGCTGGAGCTCCCAGCGTGGCTACTGGTGTTAGGGGTGCCTGCTCAGTTGCTGATGCTCCTACCCTTCCTTGCTGGTCTCTCATCTGCTGATGTCGGCTTTTTTGTCTGCCTGTGGCTTCTTTGAGGTGCTTATTTTGAGGGAGTACACTATTACTGCATC
The DNA here is from genome assembly GCF_021234165.1 of Pteronotus mesoamericanus. Classification (NCBI taxonomy): domain Eukaryota; kingdom Metazoa; phylum Chordata; class Mammalia; order Chiroptera; family Mormoopidae; genus Pteronotus; species Pteronotus mesoamericanus. The sequence goes on from NW_026555065.1 coordinate 23,765,727, forward strand.
TCATTTAATTTTTCTCCTCTCTGTGTTTTGATCCTTGTGTTTAGCTGAACTCTTCCACCAGCTTTCTCAGGCCTTGGAGGTACTGACCGACACTGCAGCCAGGGTGAGCACATCCTCCTCCACCTGAATTGTCGCCATGGTTAGAGACCACCGTGGTACTTCAGCCCCAGTCCTCTGTACTCTGCCGTGAAGCACAGTCCTTGCTGTCCCAGGCTAGAGACACTCCAAGTGGCTGTGGGGCTAGGTGGTGGGGCCTTATGCTTGTTCTCTGGCTGACTGCCCCCCTGTGTTCCTTTCTCCCGCCAGGCTGCATATGACAAGGTCAGGAAAGCCAAGAAGCAGGCAGCTGAGAGGACCCAGAAACTAGATGAGAGAAGGAAGAAAGTAAAGCTTGGTAGGTGACACCATGGTGCTGGGTGGCCTGCTGTTTCCTAGGCCGTTTTTATGCAGCTCCCTCACCTTTCTTCTTGGAGCTTCATTCAGTTGCAGCAACTTAAAGCCTCTTGGCCCCAGCTCTGGGGAGAACCTTGTTCTCAGGGGTGGATCCTAAAGGACACTCTCAGGGATAATAACAATGGCTAGATTTACTATTAGCTAAGCACTGTGGCAAATGTTTTATTATCTCTTTTAATTATCACAGTGCTCCAAGGGTGGGTATTACTAAAGCCATTTTTTGTGGACAAAGAAGCAAAGGCACCAAGGATGAGAACTTGCTGGAGCTGTGATTTAAACCCATGCAGTATGAGTAGATCCATGTTCTTGTTCACCATGCCATCCTGGGTCTATTTATTCATTCTAGCCTCATTTCTTTTTTTATCCTCACCCGAGGAAATGGGGGTGGAAGAGAACGTCAATGTGAAAGAGAAACATTGACTTGGTTGCCTTATACACACCCCAACTGCGGATCGAACCAGCAATCTGGGTGTGTGTCTTGACTGGGAATCAAACCTGTGACCTTTCAGTCTACTGGCCAACACTAACCAACTAAGCCACACTAGCCACATTTCTGCACAAAGCTTTCATTTTGAGAAGTCCTCTCAGAAGGATCCAAAGAGGTCCAGGCATTCTTTTTTTTTTTTTTTTTAAAGCAGTTTTATTGATTTACATTTTTTTATATTATAGTATCCACCCATTTCAGGTGTACAGTACAGTGATTTCTAGTAATATGCCAAGTGCTGTAACTATGACTGTAAATCAATTTCATCATCCCAATAAGATTGGTTCAGGCCTTCTTCACTCAATTTTCTCCCCATCTTCTTGCCTATTTGATATCCATATATTTAATATGTACATATACCGTCCCAGTGCATCCATCTCTTTACCAAAAACAAACAAAAAACACCCCTAGAGATTGTAAGTAAATAAAATACACAGAAAAGAAAGCAGTGAGTCCCAGGCCTGAGAGAAGGGTTTATCACAGCAGCTGTCCTGGAACAGGGCCACAAGCAGTTTCTCCTTGGAAAGCAGGAAGGGCTTCATGACGTGGGGTGATGTCCTTACAGAGTCTGCCATCCCTGTAGGAGCCACTGTAGCCGGGTTCACAGTGAGGCTTGGTAAATGTGAGTTGAGGGCCAGGTGAAGGAGACAGTGACAACGTGGCTCAGTGGTGGGAAACACATCAAAGCCAAACAACACTGCAGGCCGGGCTGTGGCGCCAGACCACAGGAACGGAGGCCAGCTGCCCCGCTCCCCGCCCTCCCTGACATGTGGCCCTGGGCTGCTGCCATGAGCACCCACCCACACCCTGCTCACCGATCAGAGGGCCAGCTTGGTCAGTGTGAGCTGATTTAACTCTTCTAGACCCCGGCCACTCAGCTGGAGCCTATACTTCTTCCGTGCTCTGACTTTTCCTTAATGGAAATTAATTTGAGGGCACATGGGCATGGAGGGAGGGGGCAGAGTTACTTTATGATTTCATCCTGTGTGAGGCTGGGGAAGCAGCCAGAGCTGGGGGTGTGAGGCCATGGAGAAACTGCTTAGACCATCCATTGGGCCGTTCAATCCCTGTGCCTAGACCTGGAGGCCCGGGAGCGGCAGGCTCAGGCCCAGGGCACTGAGGAGGAGGAGGAGAGCCGGAGCACCAGGACGCTGGAGCAGGAGGTGAGCTTCCGGGCGTGTGGGCCTGAGGCCACCTGCAGGAGGTGAAGAGGGTGGACATAGGTGGCTGTGGCGGCTGGGGAGGCCATAGCCTTCCCACCTTCTTCTGTGGGATCGGGGTCATCTGCCCGACCCGCAGGTTGCTGAGCCCTAGTTTACAGGTGGAACCTCCTGGGGACCTTTACAAGGGGAGCCAACCTGGAACTGGATCTGCACAGAATTGTCACCCCCCAACCCCCCGCTCTGCAGATCGAACGCCTGCGAGAAGAGGGTTCCCGGCAGCTGGAGGAACAGCAGAGGCTCATCCAGGAGCAGATACGCCAGGAACGGGAACAGAGGTTGAGAGGTGAGAGTCCCTCACCTCCCGCCGCCTCCCACTCTGAGGTGGCTCTCTGTGGAGTCGTTGTAGAGAATTCTACCTGCGGGAACCCTAGTGGCACCCCACTTGGACACATGCCACCTGTCCCTTCCTCCTACCAATTCTCTGGGGCCTGTTTGCTTTTCACTCTGCCCTAGATCTCCTGGCCCAGAATGTCTTAGTCCCAAGTCAGGCTGCCTCTATTTTAGTCCCAAGTAAGGAGAAAGACACCGGAATACTTTGTTTTAGTAGAACTGTGTGGTCTGTACCTCTGTGTCTGGCCCCCGGAGGCGCTCACAGCCCTGCGTTGGAGCGCTAACCGTGCCCTTCAGCAGGCAGCTGTGCGGACTGCCCTGGGGGGGCTGGGGGTGGAGTTTCCTCTCCCTCCCCCGCTCCTCAGCAGGGGGCAGATACTACCCTTGGTCAGAAGTGACCTTTTCTGGGTCCTTCTACCCCTAGGGCAGAAGTTCTCCTTTGGGAGAACTCTCTCTCTCATACTCTTACCTTACTAATTTTCCCAAATTTTCTAGGAAAGGCAGAAAATCCTGAAGGCAAAGAAACTCCCAAGCTAAAGGTGAGCCTCATGGGGACCCATGGGTCACCGGACACTACCTCCTCTCAGCAAGAACACATACTTTCTGTGGCTCAGGGGGTTCTGGTGGGGACATTGCATCCTGGGAGCCTGCACCGCTTCCCACGCCCTCTCATCTCCCGCCGCCCAGGGGTCAGGAGGGCCTCTCAGCGCTGGCCCCGGAAGGCCACTCTTAGCGCACCCTTTAGGCAGTGCTCCCCGGAAACCCTCCAGGAGAGCATCTAACGGGGCTGGCACTGTGGCTGTGGGTGGGCAGGCTGCCCTGCCTGTCCGTTTTCAAGGGGAACACACTTTTGGGGGGATGCTCCCGTGATTACTAGTGGAGAGAGTCGGTTCAGACTGGAAAGCTCAGGTATGGGGTCTGGTCCTGTTCAGGCAAAGGTTGGAAATCAGTGGTGACGCCCACTGCTGTCTTTCCAGCTAAAATGGAAGTGCAAGGAAGATGGGTCAAAAGGCGGCTACTCCAGAGATGTCCTCCTGCGGCTTTTTCAAAAGGTCTGCCCTGCTGACTTCCTTCTTTCCCATTGCCTCAGTCCAAAGCCCAGGATTTCCACGCCTCAACTTCCCTAACACCTCTACCTGCCTTGTTTCCTGTTCATAGACCATCAGACAGTTTGGCCTGCACCCAGGCCACAACCCCCTCTCACTTGTGTTGCTGGTGCCCCTCCAGCCTCTCTCACCTGCATGGCTCACTTCTGCCTCTGCCACCTGAGAAGCAGAGGGCTTGGCTGAGTGTGTGGGGAAAGGAGGGGGGCATCTGGCACAAAAGCCCTGTCCTCTTCACCGTCTCTAGTCACTAAGGCAGCTTTGCAACTCTTGCCAGTCTGAGTCCCAGTCCTTTACCAAACTCTCCTTTGCTTTGCTTCTGCATTCCTGGAACAAAATCCTTTCCTCCCCATTTGTGATCTCCCCTCTCTGGAAACCTGGCAACAAGAACTTATCCCCCAGCTAAACACTCCCTGATGGGCCTCAGGGCAGCCCAGGCATGTCTCTGGCATGAGCTGGGCCTTCCTTGTCCCCACAGTATGGAGAGGTGCTCAACCTCGTGCTTTCCAGTAAGAAGGCCGGCACCGCCGTGGTGGAGTTTGCAACCGTCAAGGCCGCGGTGAGTACTGTGTGAGGCTTCGGGGGAGCCACTGCCAGCCCTGCCATTCCAGGGTGGGGACTTGGTTCTGTGGGTCCCCTGAACTTAGGCATCCACGCTCTCATGGAGTCTCTGGGCCAGCTCAGAGCCGAGGGATGGGCAGGAGAGTGCGCTAGGGTAGTGGAGAGCACAGACCGACTTCATGTCCTGCTGCCTGGCTCAACAGCCTCCACTCTGCCGCCAGAGCTGGCCTGCCTCCGGGCTGGGGCCCCACACTGCCTTTCCCCTTTGTCCAGCTACGCAGTCAGAAGGCTTACACCCCCCGCTCACCCTTGAGGAGGGTCAAAGCTTCGGTACACCAAAGGAAAGGTTGTTCAGCTTTGCTTGGAGGATGAGATTGCTGGTTCTGGTACTTTCTGTGGGAGTAGAGAGCGCCACTCCATTGCTGATTGGCATGACGGGACTGACTGGATGCTGTGTTTGGCAGGAGCTGGCTGTCCAAAATGAGGTGGGCCTGGTTGATAACCCTCTGAAGATTTCCTGGTTGGAGGGACGGCGCCAGGGCAAGGACGGCCCCAGGTGCCCACAACCAGCACAGGTAAGGAACCAGGCCGCGCACAGGTGGACGTGCTCAGGATTTGGGGAACCTTTTCCTGTCTGGGCTCTTTCCTCGCAAATCCAGGTAACCCCGATGGAGTCAGGTTGGCAAATCCACTGACCAGAGCAGGAGGACCGTGATTCCATGCTGACCCCCTTTCCTCTGCAAAGGCCAGTGGGCCCCACCCCACATAGAATTCTTAGCCCTCCCCCCATATCCTAGTCTCCTGTCGGAGACCTTCATCAGCACCCAGAGGGGTTCTGGCCCACAGGCTGCTTGGTTTTAGTGTGAAGCATTTGGCACTTAGACAACCCGTTGCCGTGGGGAAGAGGTCGAGGATGAGGACGAGGACAAAGACAGCTGCTTCCATCCCTAACTCGTTTGCCAGGTGTGTCTGTGGCTGCCCCAGACAGGACCTACTGAGCAGAGGTGATACCCCTCCTTAGAAGTGATGCTAGCTTCCCTGTTGGCACCAGGGCACTCCCTTCCTGGGTGCCCGACTCACGGTGAGGCAGAGACTTCAGCGGCTGTGTCTCAGTGCTGGCTGTTTGTCCTCACAGCACGCACACACACACATGGTGACCCTAGTCACACCTGCCCTCGCTCTGGGGGATGGAGAGCTTGTAGGCCAAGAGCTTTCCCGCCTCTGAAATGGCCCGCAGGTCTGCGCGGGAGCCTCATACTGGTGCGTTCACACCCCACTCTGAGGGGAGAACGCCCCTCGGTGGTCAGCAAGGCCTTTGCTCTCAGTCACTGCAGCCCTGCCTTCCTGCTTGCCCCTCCCCTGCCATGAGAACAGGAAGCCCTCTGGGAATATATCCCAGGCCCTGGACAGAGCAAGAAAAGGAACTGGTCTAAGCCCAACTCAAGGTCCTTCTTTAGAGAGTTCATTCCCTCACCGTAACTCCCAGCATTTCACACCCTAGACGACATTCCACAAGCTGTTTTATAGAACTTTCTTTATTATCTCTTGCGTCCAGAGGGGAGCCTTTCTGGGTACATGCACATAGGAGGAGAGGAGACAGGCCACAGGTGGAGCCGTGGGAGCAGTGTGCATCAAAGCCTCCCGCTCCCACTCTGCCACACCTGGAATCGCAGAACTGCCTGGTCCAGCCAACCTGAGCTCTGGTTTCTAGTCTGGCCAAGCCACAGCGTGGGGCAGCAGCACAGCGTGTGGCGCTGACCTGGTGGGCTCTGCCCTGGGTGGCAGGCCCCCTTCGGCAGAGGGGTCAGGCAGGGCGGAGCTCCCCGGCCCTGGCGGAGGGTTCTGGAGACCAGCTGTGCCTCTTCATGGTAACAGCCATGAGTTTCCTGTCCAGTCCTCCTATGTTCTCGTCGGGGGCCGGATGGAGGGAGGGAAATCTGCCGCTGTTCTTACTGCATTTCCCAAGGGATCCCATCAGAAATAATTCTGGGAACTCCCCAGAGCAGCCCTTCAGAGCTGTGTCCGTGCCGTCAGCTAACAGTCCCCAGAGCCACCCTCCTCAGGCGTCAGGGGCCGCTCTGGGCTGCTGTGTTGGCAGCTTGGGCCTCTTGGGGCCCCTTCGCTGCGAATGACTTGGGTGGCCTTTTCCCTAAGTGATAGTCTATGTATACCTGCCTCGCTCTTCCCAGCTGCCAGCCCCTCCCTCCCGTTGCAGGCCTCCGAGTTTCCACCCTCGCCCACCATGCCCCTGCCAGCCGCGGGCCGTGCTCCAGGCCAGCACTGTCCGACGCGGCTTCTTCCAGGGATGTCGATGTTCGCCCTCCACAGCCCAGTGTGGTAGCCCTTAGCTGGGTGTGGCTGTCGACCCTTTGAAATGGTAGCCAGTGCGGCTGAGGAACTAAATTTTTAATTTTATTTAGTTTCAGTTATTTAAATGTGAACAGCTGATTATAGCTAGTGGCTTCCACATTGGACACAGTCAAGCCTGTCTCATCCCTCTCCCCTCTGGTCTCCCTCACTTCCTTCTTAGGCCTGATTTGGACTGCTTTTGCCTAGACCTGTCCTGTAGCCTCTCTCTGTTGACAGTAGCTTCACAGGTGGCTGTGGCAGGGTATCGCCCATCTGATCTGTCCAGCCCATGTGTCCTCCTTTCTCTGACTCATCCCCTGTGCCGCCCACCCCCTGTGCTGGCCTCTGCGTGGTCCCTGGACTTGCAGGCCCGGCCTCCCTTTCCCAGCCCAGCCAGCTGCCTTCAGGGCTCACAGCCTTTCCAGCTTGCCTCTGTGCATCTGTCCTTCCACTCTGGGGTGATCTGGAGGACTGTTGAGGACCCAGAGGGCAGGCAGGGCCCTGGATTACTAGCCCTACCTTTTTCTTTCTTTTAACGATTTTATTCCTTTTTTAGAGAGGGGAAGGGAAGAAGGGAGAGAAGCATCATCAATGTGTTTTTCACGCACCTCCTCCCGCCCGCACTGGGGGTCTGACCTGCAACCCAAGCATGTGCCCTAGACTGGGAACCGAACCAGTGACCCCTGGTTCACTGGCTGGCACTTGATCCACTTAGCCACACCAGCCAGAACCCCACCTTTTTCTTAATCTGTGACTGTACCTTCCTTTCCCGGGTACTGAGGTTTTTCGTTCTTCCAGTCCCCACACCTCTGCCCACCCTCACCCCATTCAGAGGCTGGGCTCACTGGGAAATTGCTCCCTCAGCATCTGTAGAACTTCCTCAAGAAGTGAAATCCCCAGGTCCACTTTGAAGGAGAAGAAGGGGTCATTAAGGTCCGCAGCAGGTGCCCTCTGGAAGGGGGGAGTATCCGAAAGGTCCTCCTCAGAGTATTCATGGAGGGGGCCCGCCAGGGAGAGTGCCGATGACAGGGTAGCCGAGTAGGCAGATGGGGGCTCCAGGATGTTGGGGCAGCTGGAGCTCTCTCGGTAGAGGCGCGGGGGCTTGGGTGGGGCCAGAAGCGTGGCCCGGGGTTGCTCGTCTCCCCACAAAGGCAGGCGCCGGCCATCCGGCCTCCCTCGAAGCTCCCGGACCACCTCTCTGTTGCTGTACTCCTCATGGTCCCCGCCGGCCGTGCTGGCCTGGCTCAGCACACTGCCCTGCCGCCGGAGTCGCCGAGGCCGTCCCAGGCTCAGTCTCTTGAAGAAGGAGGCATTGCGGAAGGAGCCTTTCCGCCAGGTCTCCATGGACTCAGGTTGCCAGTAGACCTTAAAAGTCCAGTTCAAGAGTGTCTAGGGACCATCTGGTCCCTGCCGGAGCAGTGAATAACAAAGAGCGGGAGACAGTGCCGTGGACTTTTCAGCAGAGGCCGCCAGCTTTCTGCCTAGCTCAGACCTCAGGCTAGCACCGTGGGCGGTGAGATGAGGTCCCAGGCAGAGCAGAGCAGAGTGCTGCAAGTTCCTGGTGTCCGGAGTTTCTGAGAGGGACAGGAGCGGCCTGGTTACTTGATAGGGCAGTGGAAAAAACCCAAAGAGGAGGAAGCAGCACTTACTGGAGCCAGAGCGAGAGCAGCTCCATGGTGTCAGAGACGGATCTTCTCAGGCGGGCAGGAGCGGCTCATTCTCCTTCCCTCTCTCCCCGGCCCCTGCCTCCCTGCCGAGGCTCCCTGCCTCTGATCAGTGCCCGGCTGGTTGTGCTGGTGTGTGGCGTGGAGGTGTGTTTTTCTCAGCTGACTCAGTCAGGTGGGAAGCCAGGGTTTCATGCTCTGAGGTGATTGCAGCATCCGCATGCAGGAGTTGGAGCAGCCATGGCCAACACCCCAGGGCCACTGGGGAGCTTAAGATTCCTCTAGGGGCTCGTCTGGGGGCAGTCCTGTTTTCTCTTGTCACCGCACTGTCTTCTTTTGCCCCACCACCCGGGGCCCTAGCAGGGAGCCCAGCTGCCCAGCCCCCAGTGTGTCTGGGAGGGAGGAGCTCAGGGAGGGTGGTAGTTAATTGAAAGGCAGGCGTGTGGAACAATTGTTAGGGAAGGAAGAGCCCTGTTGCTGGTGTGGGTGACTCAGCCCTGGGGCCCGGCGACAGGCCTTCATTAGCAGAGCCCACAGGTATGGGGGGGAAGGAGGCAGAGGGTGTGTTAACAGGGAGCAGCTCCATGCCAATAAAGGGCTGGCTCTCTCCGGGGCTGGGCTCAGGGCAGGCCGGGGTGACTCTGGGTTTCCTCAGCAGAGCAGCATTACCTTGGGGAGAGGACAACTACCCTCCTCTTGGCCTGACAGTCTAGCTGCTCAGTTTCCTCATCTTCCGCAATTTATCGGGTGACTTCAGGGCAGGAGAGAGCAGCTGAGGGGCAAGGTCCTGCTGCCTCCTACCCTGTGCTCCGTTCCTTCCCCAAGGGCTACCTGGGCCTCACTTGAGGTCCCTCCTTTGTGGAGGGGCTGAGTCACATGGGCTGCCTTGAATTGTCAGCAGTGCTCTGGGCCGAGCTTAGACCACAGGCCTGGCTGGGAGGGCAGCTCTCCTCCGAGCTTTGTCGCCCAGGAGAGAGGAGAGGGGTGGGGCGGTTGGGAGGAGCAGGGGGATCTAGGCTGAATAACACTTCCTGGTTCTATACACCCCTTCCTCCGAACCAGCTGGCCAGGGCCTGGCACTTTACCCCCAGCCACTCCCTTATTCCCCAGGTCACTGACCACCAGTTTCCTCTTGACTTGCTCCATGAGAGTGCACCAGCTTGGCATACTACGGAACAGGGCTCCGCACCTTTGCCTGCTCTGCAGCCCCTTGGTCTGGCTCACTTCTGTGCCCCCTCAGGTGGGCTTCCCACTTCCCACGGCTTCAGCTGCCTCAAGGGAGGAAGTGATTTCATTCCCACTGTGGACCTTATCAGGGCGTAGGGTTGGCAACCCAGGGCTCGTGGCACTGTAGAGCCGCCTCTCCACCCCTCGGCCTAGGCCCATTGAGGTGGTTGTTTATTATTCTTTTGATTATTAAAATGCGGCAGTCTTTAATCCCCTGCACTCTGCTGGCAAGATCATAAAAGAAAAAGAAAAAGCTACAGGCCCTGCCCTCCAGGAACCCTGGTGTGTGTTTTTAGGAGGCAAGCCAGCCTAATGCTTGTTTCTCTTTTTCAGGGTGGGGCTGCTTGAGGCTGTCTAGGGTAGGGCTTCCTTCTCCTGCGTCCTCAGCAGAAGCCAGACCAGAGGGAAGGTGGGCAGCTGCGAGAGAGCAGTGCTCTTACCCCTGCCTGGCAGAGCAGAGTGGGCTTCTAAACCTCTGACAGCGTCCCTTCCCTGGGAACCTGTGAGAAGCAGGGCTACAGGGCAGAGAGCTGAGAGGAAATGAAGCAGGATGTGGGCCTGGCCAGAGCATGAGGAAGTCAGTCACCTGGGAAAGATGAGCCAGAGCTGGCAGTAGATGTGAAGGGCCTGAGGGGGAAGGAGACGGGGGATCGCTGGTGGAGATGGGTTGAGGTGCTGGCCTGGAGGCCAAAGGCCTGCTTGCTCCAAAGAAACACATGATCTGAGATTGCAGGCTGCTCCGGGCTCCCTCCCTTCCTGGGCATCGTTCTTCCTTGACTCTTGACTGTAGCTCTTCTGAGGCCCTGCCTCTGAGTCGAGTCTGTGGGGCTGTGCCCTGATGCCCTGACCCTGTCCTGTCCCTTCTCTGTCCCCTAGGGCTCAGTGGTGTCCGAAAGGGACTATGAAAGCCTCGTCATGATGCGCATGCGCCAAGCAGCGGAGCGGCAGCAGCTGATTGCCCAAATGGAGCAGGAGGACAAGGTGGGGCAGCCCACGTAGCTCCAGTTCTGCCCCCCACAGCCTTTTCCTTAAACCTCACAAATAAACTTTTCTTTTTTAAAAGCCTGCCTGTATTGCATACATAAGGGTAGGGTGCTGGCCTGTCCAAGTGTGGCCCTGGTCGCCGGGCTCTGCCTCAGAGGCCCTGCCCAGGCTGGCTGGCCCTCCCAGCAGCGGGCAGATCCTCAGGAAGGCACTCCGCTTGGTGAGAGTCCCTGCACGTGAGGAGCGTAGGATCAACCACTCATCGTGGCCCTTTATTGGCTTGAACTAGCTGCACAGTCCTGGGGCCATCGCTCTCGGCCAAGGCCAGCCTGGCTCTTGCCAGCCGCTCAGCCCACCCAGGAACATAGACTCCTCCAGGACCCTCAAGCCAGGCCAGAAGGTGGAGGGGCGGCTGGGAGCACCAGGGCAAGGGGCCTGCTCTCCCTGCCCCCTGCTGAGGCAGGTTTCAAAGAAGGCCATTCCCTGCCCAGCGATGCTGGGTCCAGGAAAAATGACAGTTTGCAAAGAGAGGGGCAGGGCAGTGAGTGAGGTGAGGGGTGGGATTGGGGCCCCTGGCGACCAAAGATGGGGTGCCCTGCACTGCTCATTGTGGGGGTCACTCCTTGTGCAGGCACCACACCAGCGTCTGACCCACGCCTGTCATGCTCAGCACACGGAAGCCCCTGCGTTCCAGCTTGTCCAGGACTATTCGAGGAGGGTCGTTGACATAGTACTCTTGGCTGTGAACAGAAGGAGAGGGGGCAGTGTGAGAGGGCACCTGGTGCAAGCTCCACCCACAAAGCTAGTCTGCTGAAGGCCACGCCTGGTCAGGGATGCACAGAACAGTGACTCATATTTGCTGATGTCTTCTAGGCTAAGTGCACATTCCTTGCCCCTCTCCCCGGCTAAGCACTTTTTATGCATTTTCTCATTTATTCCTCTCAGCAACCTGAGGCGGCTCATTGATTGTTCTCACTTCATAAATGAGAGAACTTAGAGGGCTTAAGTAGATTTCCCAATGCCGTAAGACAAGAGAACCACGCTGGTCTGCTGACAGCCCCACGTGCCCTAGCCTGCTGCACTGTTCAGGAGGAACAGGCTGCTCTCCCCAGGGTCCTCACCCAGTGCCTCGCCCCTCCCGCTGCCCAGACTGTCCTACAGTAGCTTGGCCCTAATAGTTCCTGGCTCTGGGTGCCTCTCCCTAGCACAGAGAATGCTTGCTTTTTCTTCTTTCAGGGTGAATTCATTCTAAAGAGCCATGATTAATGGCTCAAGCCCTAAGCTGGGCATCTCCAGACAAATGCCTCATGGCAAAGGGATAGGGTTGGGGTTGGCTTCAGCCCTCCAACCCTGACCCAAGGGGCCAATACCAGCTCTTCTCCCCTTTGCGGGAGCCTTTGAACTGGGGCTCACTCTGGGGACCCTTCTAAGGAGTTCCAGCCTGTGGAGCCAGGGTTCTCCCTGCTTACAGGGTATGAGGTGGGGAGGGGCAGAAAATGAATTAGCTCTCACTGTTTCGACTCGAAACTAGTGAGAAGAATGTTAAAGGAAGTGGCTGAATCCCTAGGCACCTAGTTAAGCTGGAAGTAGGACCCGAGCCGCCTGCTTCCTGTTTCTACGGCTCAGGTTTGTTAATCACCCGGCTCTTCAAGACAGAAACCTTTTCCTCTATGCCTTTGCCTTAATGAGGTCCAGCTTAAAAGAGGGTAGGGCAAGGGGCGGTCCACTTACATTGACCTGCATCCAGGAAACTAGACTCTGTCCTGGGACTTTGCCCTTGTCCTCTCTCGTGAAGGGAGGGCCAATGAGAAAGCCTTAAGAGCAAGCCTGGGGGAGCGGAGGGGCTGCGAGGCTGCAGATGGGACTGGCCTTGCAAGAGCACAGAGCCCCAGGAGGCAGGCAGAGAGGCTCTGAGGTTGGGCAGTGGCCTTGCCCCTGGTTTTGGTGGTGTGTGAAGGGAACAGGGACAGGTCTAGGGGCCAGTGAGAAGGTACTTAGGAATGCTGCTACTTACAAGTTGTTTCCCAGGACGCCTCTTTTTGAGGCCCCCAGATGCTGCATCAGCTCTGGATCCGAGTGCTCATCGCCCACCAAGGTGGGGCCCACCTCCTGCAAGGTAAGCAACAGTGGATGCTTGGCTGGCTTCCAGGCAGGGGTAGAAGGTCTGGACTCTTCTTCCTCCCCTGTCTACTCTCACTGAGTCAGAAAACTGGAGGGGTCAGTGAGGGAACTTGAGGGTTGAAAACAAGCTGGCAAAGCATGAGGCCGGTCAATGGTCCAGCCAAGCAATGCGAGGCTTCTCTAGCCCTTCCAAGCTGAGCTGGGCAGTGCCTGAACTGGCACCTTCATGCCAGGCACCACCCACCACCCCTGTTTGGTGTGTATCAGAAGCAGTTGGAGAGCAGAGAAATGAATGCCTGTCCACACAAAAACTTGTACAACAATGTTTGTAGCAGCATTATTCATTGCCAGAAAGTTTTTCAACTGCTGAGTGAATAAATAAAATGTGATATAGCCATATGATGGAATTTTATTTGCAATAAAAAAAAATGAGTATTGATACATACTGCAATACAGATGAACCCTGAAAACCTTATGTAAGGGAAAGATGCCAGATACAGGACCATATATTATTACAGAAAGTGAATCAGTGGTTACCTGGGGCTGGGGGACTGGGGCGAGGGTAATGAGGAGTGACTGCTAAGGTGATAAGAATGTTCCAGAATTTATTAGGATGATGGTTGCAAAACTCTGAGCATGCTCAAAACAAAACAAGACAACAACAAAATTGAGTTGTAAAATTGGTGGCTTCTATGGTATGTGTATTATATAGCAATAAAGCTGATATATTAAAAAAGAATCACCTGAGGACCACTGAATTCCCACACCCCAGTCTTACAGTTTTGGGAGGCCTGGGACGGGGCTCAGGAATCCACATTTTAACAACTCAAGTGACTGGTTCTCAAACTGCTGCCCTATGGCACTGCCAAGACCGCTCCTGTCACGTGGTGAGCCCGCCCTTTCCGTCTCCCCCGAAGGTTCCTTCCTCTCCGATGGATCACTCACGCATTGGGAGTGAAAAGGGGCAGAGCAGCAACCTGCTGCCCAGCTGGGGGACCAAGTAATATCACTCTGAAGCTAAATAGGGACCCTTGAGGCAACCAGCACCTTCTTAGACCAGCAAACTGCGCCCAGGGGAGGGGAGCGATTTTTTTGGACTCCGAAATAGTGTTCTCCCCACCTCTAACCTCACGGGTGACGGTCTCCCCTTTCTTTCTTCGTGGGCAGGAAGGTTTTCCTTTTCCTTTCCTAAGGCCTCAGGGACAGCTCTCCCTGGACGCACTTAAGGGAGCAGCTAGCGGATGTGGGTGGGCCGGGCTCTTGGCACAGGTGTTTTAGCGTCTTAGCACGTCCTTTTCTTTTTCAAACCTTTCTCTCAGGTTATTGCACTTCTTTCCCCTGCGGAGCGGTTCTGGGTAGGGCAGTGAGTGTTGCACGTGTGAGGTCAGGGTTTCCCACGGAGGTAGGACAGGAGCCGCTAGTGCCCGGAGCTCGCTGGGTAGCGGGAACCCAAGAACCTGGTCTCCGTGGCCCTGAAGGCGGCGGGTGGGCCAGAGTTCCGAGTCCCGGGAGCTCGGCAGAATCCGATCCCCAGCCTCCCTCTCCGGGGTTGGGATAGGGGGTGGGGGCGTGTCCTGAACGACTTCCGGACCGGCACCCCTAGACGCTGCCCAGGAGGGAGGCGCCAAAGTGCGGCTGCAGCCCCGGAGGCCCAGGTCGGGCCCCAACTCCACCGGCCAGGCGGGGCTACTCACCATGCGGATCTGGGTGCTGATGAGTACGTAGGGCATGGTGCGCGCGTTCCGGCTACGCTCCCAACGTGGGCTTTGGGCTTGACACCGACGCCAGCCCCTTGGGCTCCCGGACTGCGACCCGCTACCCCAGTCCCGTTACTCAGGTTCTGGCCTCTGGCGATGCCAACCCGCAGTGCGCCCCGCTGGACTGTAGCAGCGTCCAATCAGGAGCCGGCGCCTGTGACGCGCCCCCGGCACCGGGTGATACAGGGCCCGCCCCTGCTCGAGGACAGCTCACACGGAGGGTGCGTGTCGTGGTTCGTGGTGGACGGCTTCGGTACTCGCGGCCTGGAAGCCAAGATGACCTGCCGGGCTCCCTTTCTACCGTGGGCCAAGTTACAAAGCGCGCGTGTTGACTTTGCACCCTTTTACAGCAACACTTCCAGTAACAGGTTTAAAGTCCTGTTAGTCTCCTCACCCTCCCCCCGTCCCAGTGAAGCCTCCCAAGCTGCAGCCCACAGCACCCAGAGACGCCTCTAAAGGTTTTAGCGGACCCCACTCCCCGTCCCCAAGGCACGTTCTCCAGAGACTCTTTGAGAGGAGTGAAGACGGGGGTTGGAGGCTTGTGGTTACAGCTAACGTACCACCCCGGGAGCGCTGCGCATTCCCGCCTCCCTGACTGTAATCCTAGCACAGCAGCTGGACCTTGCCTTTCAGGGCCGCTGTAACCTGTAAACCTGTAAAGGAACTAAGCGGGTTGGCTGGGTGCCAAGCCTGGAGTGACTTGAACCAACAGAATGTGGCCCGCAGTTTGGAGAGCTTTCCGCGAATCTGGAGAGACGTGGCACAAGCGGGGATCACAAGGCAACCCCTGCAGCAAAATAAACAACTCCCACGCTAGTCACCCAGGAGAGAGCAGAGAGTTCACTTCTGTGCATCCACACCCTCATCTGACTGTAGCAAAATATGACAAGTCAACACTCTTGGGTTTATTGTTATTGGTTCTTTTTTGTTTTCTAATCCTCGATCAGTGAATTATTTTTTACTTGATTTTAGAGAGAGAGGAAGGGAGGGAAGGAGAGAGAGAGAAACATCGATGCACATCCATGGGTTGCCTCGTGTACGTGCCTGACGGGGACTCGAATCCGCCTCCTAGTTCTGTGCCCTGACCAGCTGTAGGGACGATGCTCCAGCCAACTGAGCCACCCGGTGAGAGGGTGACTGGTTCTTTAAAAAAACAAAGCAAAACGAAAACTGTAACATTCCAGCCCAGCAATTGAAAAATCTTGATTTAATTGACAGGCTCTTAGGGGTTATGCTCTGTCTCCAGCACTTTGACAGATGTGAAGAGAGCTGTAAGGGAAATAGGAGGTTGTGTTTCTACAGGATCCTTATTGGTCTGATTAATTTTCTATACCCTCTACCCTGTCCCCATCCCAGGGTTAACAATTTAGCTAGATAGATAAGACATAGACATATTCATGATTAACAAAGCACTTGTTAAATGGACAAAGGATGAATGCCCAGGACATATAAAGTACTATAAATCCATAAGAAAAAGATAAATCAATAGAAGAAACATGGGCAAATGACGAAAATAGCCACTTTTCAAAAGAGGGAATGAAAATGGCCAATAAACATATAGCATGATGTTCAAGATGATTACAAATCCCGGAAATGCAAATTAAGCTACATTTTAATCACAATGAGATACTGTTTTAATGATTGGCAAAAAAAAAAAAGGAGTAAACATCAAGTATTGGTGAAGATAATTGGTGAAGATATCTAACAACTGAAACACTACTGTTGGGAATGCAAATTATGGTTGATGCAGTATGATGCAGTTAACCTTGTACCACGGAAAACAAGTTGGCATGATCTGGTAAAGCTGAAGATATGCATTCACTATGACCCAGCCCATTTCCTCCTACATAAACCTCAGGAACACTCACTGGGTTCAAGAATATTCATAACAGCACCCTGACCGGTGTGGCTCAGTTGGTGCGGTGTCCTCCTGCAAAGTGAAAAAGAAAAGATGTCCGCTTGATTCCTGGTCAGGGCTGATTGATGTTTCTCTCTCACATCGATGTTTCTCTCCCTATCTTTCTCAACTCCCTTCCCCTCTCAAACAAACCAGAGGTGGTTAAATTATAAAGAAAATTAAGGGAATTATAAATGTAAATTAAGGGTAAGAGTTATCTTGGAGAGCAGCTAAAGGGATGGGATGGGGAAAAACATGTATTATAAATATTCTTTTGTAGCCATTAAATACTTTATAAGAACAATTTAAAAATAAGAACAATTTTTTAAAGTGTCAGTTTCCTTAGAGCAGTAACTTTCAACCAGTGTGCCTCGAGAATTTTTAAAACATGCAATACCTAACTATTTAGTTGGGGGCACTGACCTCTTTTCCCTTAGACTGTCAAATTTAAAAATGACAACAGCCAACACAACAATAGCTGTCCGGTGTGAATGCCCTGTCTTAGCCATAAATATATAGGTTATATAATAGAGTTGCATCTTACTGGTCTTGTTACATAAGGTTGTTCCTGTTGGTTAATTCAAGTATAGGCACCTGATATTTTAAAAACTCACTTTGAAGCAAAAAATGGTAGGTTATTACTACTGGTATTATTTTTTTTCTAAATCAGTCAAAATTATACCTTTTATTTGTCAGATTGGGAAAAAGTGTTTTTTGGTGTGCTGCAGAATTTTAATAATTACTTTGTATGTGTCAGGAGATGGAAAAGGTTGACAATCGCTGCCTTAGAGGTTGGATACAGGGGTACTGCCACCGTCCCAAGGCAGCGATTTTCAACCTTTTCCATCTCATGATACATGTAAGTGAATTATTAAAATTCTGTGGAACACCAGAAAACATTATATTTTTTTGCCAATCTGACAAAAAAATAGGTATAATTTTGATTCCTTCACACTAGGTGTTCCGGGTGGCTATTGTTCATGTTGGCCAGTGTAATTTTTAATTTTTTATTACTACTCTTATTTATTGTTGACACTGTTGCAGATGTCCCCATTTTCCCCCTTTGCCCACCTTCATCCGGCCCCTGCACACCCCTCCCCCCGCCTTCGCCACACTGCTGTTTGTGTGCACGGGCTATGCATATATGTTCTTTGGCTAATCTCTTCACCTTCTTTTATTGAGACCTGTTGTCATTTTTTAACTTGACAATCTAAGGGAAAAGAGGTGAGTGCCCCTGACTGAATAGTCAGATATTGCATGTTTTAAAAATTCTTGTGGCACAACGGTTGAAAATTGCTGTCCTAAGGCATTTGACTATGTTCCAAGTGAGTGTCATGTGCTGGTCAGAGATCAGAACAGGAGTTTGGGGCCTGTCTGCTCTGATTTCCTCTCTCAGGCTGGGCATGGGGAAGTGAGGAGGCGACGGAAGGGCACTGCATATCTCAGGCTGCCAGGGCTTTATTACATTTGCAAAACTGGTCTGCAGATGCAGCATAAGATAGAGAGCTTCATCCAGAATAACCCACCCCCCTGCTGATTGCCCTGGCAGCCTCACGCCTGCCAGATAACATCTTTAATATCCAGGGGGAAATGAATTCCGTCGCTTGGTCTGCCCATTTGGCCTCGCCTCTTGCCATAGTCTATTTATCTGGCAGATCTTCCTCCCCTGTAAACAGAGGAGAAATTATTCTTCCACAACTCAGCTTTTCATCATGAAAACATTGTCCAAGTGGCAGGGCCTGGATATTGCTCATTCCTTCTTTCTTTCCTCTATTTAGCTTTTATGGATGGCTTGTGGATTAGAGTTGTGCTAGGCACAGGGGACATGGAGACGAATGAGGCGTGAACTCTGTCCCAGAGCAGGGAGCAGTCCAGTGAGGCAGACAAACTAGAAAGCAAATAATCATGGGACCAAGTGGAATAGGGGTAATAGAGCTTCAGAAGCAAAAGAGGATAAAAAGATGAATTCTATGAGAGGAAATGAATTTTTATTCCCTCCAAAATTAAATATTTTTTTCTTATTACAGAATAAAAATTTACACATGCGTAGTTCAGGAAAAAAATGAGGAAAATAAGGGAAAGGAATATTAAAAACATTCTTCAAACATGAAAACACTTAACCTAAAAATAAAAGGCCAACATGAGAGGCAACAAGCGTTTGATAACTTATTGAGTTCAAAAAGAATAGCTATTGGGGAAGCTTTGATTCACGCAGAAGCCCAGATAAAGTTCTGGCTAAGAGGAGGCAAAGGCAAGGAGTATTTATGAGAAAGGGAAGGGGAACTATTACCATATTTTGCCATGTGTAATGTGCACCCATATTTTTGGCCTAAGTTTTCGGGAAAAATAATCTTCCGTTTTAATTTTTAAATTCAATTATTTATTTATATTTAGAAACAAAACTGATTATCGTATTCCAGGGTATTATTTTGCATACAGATATCATTATTGCTTTCTAGAGTTACACCTTTTTTAAAAAAATTGTATTTATTTATTTTTAGAGAGAGGAACGGAGGAAGAGAGGGAAACATCAGTGTGGCTGCCTCTTGAGCGCCCCCTACTGGGGGACATGGTTCACAACACAGGCATGTGCCCTGACTGGGAATCCAGCCGGTGACCCTTTGTATGAGGCCAGCATTCATCCCACTGAGCCATACCAAACAGGGCTAGAGTTATACTTTTAATGCATAAGAACAAATAAAATAATTTAAAACTTTTATATAGATACAGAATTAGTACTATCCACGTATAATGCTCCTCCTTATTTTTCCCTCAAAAAATTGGGCAAAAAGTGTGCATTATACATGTCAAAATATGGTGCATCAATACCTAGGAAGGCATTTCTTTTTCTTCTCTCTTTTTTTAAAAAGATTTTATTAAATTTATATTTAGACAGGGGGAAGGGAGGGAGAAAGAGAGGGAGAGAAACACCAATGTGTAGTTGCCTCTCACGCACCCCTGCCATTGGGGACCTGGCTGCCAACCCAGCCATGTGCCCTGACTGGGAACTGAACCAGCAACACTTTGGTTCACAAGCCGGTGCTCAACCCACTGAGCCACACTGGCCAGTGCTCTCTCTCTTTTTTTAAATCCTCATTGAGGACATACTTATTGACCTTAGAGAGAGAGGAAGGGAGGGAAAGAGAGAAACATCAGTTGGCTGCCTCTCATATGCACAATGAGGAGGACTAAACCCATAACCTAGGCATGTGCACTGACTGGGAATCTAACCTGCAAACTTTGGGTATACAGGCCGATACTCCAACCAACTGAACCACACCAGCCAGGGCTAGAAAGAAGGCATTTCTATTGGTGCAGATAAGCTAACTTAATGACTCTAATTCTAAACAATTCTAAAAAATTCATAAATTTTCAGTCGATACTCAACAGTCCAGTAAGCAGAATACATACTTTCTTGTTATCTTTACAAAAAGGTCTTTAGCACTGCAACGTTGCTTTAGGCCCAGTCCAAAGGTTAATTTGCCCTGTTTAATATTCCAAAGGTTTGAGGCATAAGATGTGCCTCTGAACTGGCAGCTCAGGCTCCATTTATGTTATTTTAAGGTGGCTTCATTTATGGCTCTGGCTGGGTGGCTCAGCTGGTTGCAGTGTCGTCCTGTGACATACAACAAAAGGCGCACCTGTGGGAGGCAACCACATCCCTGTTTCTTTCTCTCTCTCCTCTCTCTGTAAAATCAGTGAATATATCCTTGGGTGAGGATTAAAATAATAAATAAATGGGCTTCTTTTATGTTATTTTTTGCACATTGCAATATTATTTACAATAGCTAAGACATGGAAGACATTCTAAGTGTCCATCGAGGGATGAATGGATAAAGAAGATGTGGGACACATATGCAATGGAATGTTACTCAGCCATAAAAAGATGAAATATTGCCACTTGTGACAACATGGATGGATCTTGAGAGTATTATGCTATGTGAAATAAGTCAAAAGGAAAAGGACAAAAACCTATGATTTCACTCATATGTGGAATATAAAACAAAAAGTAACAGACTTGCTAGTAACAAACCAAACTCACAGATACATACAACAGACTGGGGTTACCACAGTGGAAAGAGGGTAGGCAGAGGATGAAGTGGGTTAAGGAGGTCAAATATATGGATGGTAACAGAACAAAACTAGACTTTGGGTGGGGAGCGCACAATGGAGTACACAGATGTCGAATTATAATCTTGTATACCTGTAAATTATATAATGTTATTAACCTATGTTACCCCAACAAGTTTAATAGAAATAAAAACTTAAAAATCCTTCTCTTTGGAGACTGCGGGTCAAGATGGCAGCATAGGCGTACATGGCTCGCCTCTTTGCACAACCACATCAAAATTACAACTAAAATACAGAACAATCATCACTCAGAACCATCAGAAATCAAGCTGAATGGAAGTCAGACAGCTATGGAATTAAAGAAACCACATCCATCCAGACTGGTAGGAGGAGCGCAGAGGCAGAACGGGTTGGTTCCTCACCTACGTGTGGTGGATAAAAATTTGGGAGGTATATCTTGGGATCGAAGTGTCTGAGTCCCACACCAGATCCCCCCAGCTCAGGGTTTCAGTGCCAGGTAAGTCCCCACACTTTTGGCTGCAAAAACCAGCAGAGACTGAGTCGGTGGAAGAAACTGCTGGAGCTCCAACCAGCTCCCCTTAAAGAACTCACATACGGACTCCTCTACTCAGACTCACCCCTCTGAGCTCCAGCACCAGGGTAGAAGCCTGAAAGGCACCTGTGGCATGAAGGGAGAAACTGAAGTGTCTGCCATCAAGGTGAGCAGAGGCCATTGTGTCTTCTAAACCCTCTCCCCACAGAGCAGACAAGCTGTGCCATATCTGAGACTCCATCAACCTGGTTAACACTGTTTGACCCTCTTTGGAGATCCCCAGAAACTCCACCTATCCAATTTATGGGTCCGCCCAAGCTGCTTTTCCATATGAAATATGAATGCTAGGTCTTGGCTCATGCTTCCCAACTTCCTAAATCCTATCAAACAAACAAGAGCAGGCCTCAGTGAACCTCAGGCCAGACACTGGCAGCAGCCAGCTGAGATTCATAACTTGGCTTCACCTGGGAATGTCCAAGCCCAGCACAAGTAGCAGCCATCTCAGGCTGCTTTACAGTGTGGCCCTGGGCAAAACACAGGTGAGAGCTGACCCTGGCCTGCACCACCCAGGAAACCCCAGGGCCAGCGCACCCAGTGGACACCTACAGTCCACATCAGAGCACCACCACCCTGCCCCTGAACAGCTGATCCTCCACGGAGGGTGGAGGTTGGTGGTCAGTGGTCACAGCCAGTCCTTGCAGCTGACTGGCCTGGGTAAATCCCTCCCATTGATTTGCCAACAGCAACCAAGGCTCAACTACAAGAGGAGGATGTACTCAGCCCACACAACGGGCGCACCTTGAGTACCCAGCTTGGGTGATAGGGGAGGCTGTGCCACTGGGCCCTACAGGACACCTACTACATTAGGCCACACTTCCAAGACATGTAGTCAAAGCATCTCTACCTAATACATAAAAACAGACACAGGTAGGCTGCAAAATGAGCAGACAAAGAAACAAGGCCCAAATGAAAGAACAGATCAAAATTCCAGAAAAAGAGCTAAATGAAATGCAGATAATCAATCTATTAGATGCAGAGTTCAAAACACTGGTTCTAAGGATGCTCAAGGAACTTAGTAAGCACCTCAAGAGCATAAAAAAGATCCAGTCAGAAATGAAGGATACACTAAGTGAAATAAAGAACAATTTACAGGGAAACAACAGTAGAGTAGATGAAGCTGAGAATCAAATCAATGATTTGGAGCATAAGGAAGCAAAAAACAACCAAGCAGAACAGCAAGAAGAAAAAAGAATCCAAAAAATGAGGAAAGTAAAGCAGCCTCTGGGACAACTTCAAGAGTTCCAACATTCACACCATAGGGGTGCCAGAAGGCGAAAAGAAAGAGCAAAAAATTGGAAATCTATTTGAAAAAATAGTGGTCCTGGCTCATGTGGCTCACTGGATTGAGCACTGGCCTGTGAACCAAAGCATTGCTGGTTCAGTTCCTAGTCAGGGCACATGCCTGGGTTGCAGGCCAGGTCCCCAGCTGGGCGTGTGGGAGAGGCAACCAATCAGTGTATCTCTCACACATTGACGTTTCTCTCCCGCTCTTTCCCCCTTCTTTTGTCTCTCTAAAAATAAGTGAATAAAATCTTAAAAAAAAAAAAAATAGTGAAAGAAAACTTCCCTAATTTGGTGAAGGAAATAGACACATAAGTCCAGGAAGCACAGAGAGTCCCAAACAAGATGGATGTAAAGAGGCCCACTCCAAGACAAATTATAATTAAAATGCCAATGGTTAAAGATAAAGAGATAATCTTAAAAGCAGAGGGAGAAAAGAAGTTAGTTACTTTCAGGGAAGTTCCCACAAGACTATCGGCTGATTTCTCAAAAGAAACTTTGCAGGCTAGAAGGGATTGGTAAGAAATAATTAAAGTCAGGAAAAGCAGAGACCTACAGCCTAGATTGCTCTACCCAGCAAAGGTATCATTTAGAATTGAAGGGCAGATGAAGCGCTTCCCAGACAAGAAAAAACTAAAGGAGTTCATCATCACCAAACCACTGTTACATGAAATGTTAAAGGGCCTTATTTAAGAAAAAGAGTAAGATCAAAACTATGAAAAAAATAAAATGGCAAAAAAACACATATCATCAATTCAATCTAAAAAACAAACAACACAAATAAAAAGAACAGAGACAGAATCATGGAAACATACAGCGTCTGATGGTTGCCAGATGGGAGGAGGGTATGGGGAAATGGGTGAAGAGGTGAGGGGATTAACAAGTGCAAATAGGCAGTTACAGAATAGCCATGTGGATGTTCAGTACAGTACAGGGAATGGAGTAGCCAAAGAACTTACATGCATGACCCGTGAGCATGAACAATGGTGAGAGGATTGCGTGAAGGAGTGGGGTGTGCTGGGTGGAGGGGGACAAAGGAGGAAAAATCAGGGCAACTGTAATAGTGTAATCAATAAAATATAGTTTAAAAAAACCTTTTCTCACCATCAAGACAATTATAATTAATCCCCTAGTGTATTTCATGAGGTGCTAATTGAAATACATCCTTAAGAATGAATGGCAAGTATTGAAGTTCTATTCCTTAGGCTGTGGGGTGAATACCTCACTGTTTCTAAATTATTATTTACAATGTACATATACATTAAATGTACTCATATGTAAAATATCTCATAATTAAAATGTATATTAATATAATATCTAATAAAAAATTTGGTGAGGGTTGCATGTTGGATTCCAAGTCAGGACTTGAAACAATCCATTGATGTTTCTCTCTCACATCGATGCTTCTCTCTCTCTCCCTCCCTTCCTTTCTCTCAAATCAATAAACATATTCTCAGGTGAAGATAAAAAAAAAATGGAGGAGGACATGTAAATATTTTGGCTGTCACTAAACTAAATTTTAACTCAAGAAATGCTGACAATCATAGTCCATAAAATCCTGTATTTTTAGTTTCTAAAATTACAATAAGTTACATAAAATCACAACTAAAAAGGAATTATAAAAGAATCTATGGGCCAAGGATGGGCACAGAAAAACTGATGAACACAGATTAAAACACACACCCCCCCCAACTGATGAACACAGATTCACACACACACACACACACACACCCCCACACACACACCCACCACCCCTCCCCGAATGGTATCTGAACCAATTTAAGTAATCAGAGAGCAAGTTTCTGCCTAACCCAAATGTTAGAGGAATGAATTTCATTTACATTCTGGAAATGGAAAAACAGTTCATTACCCTGTCCCTGGTTAATGCAATACCGACTATGTATGGTTTAAGAAAGTGTTTTTTTGTTTTGTTTTGTTTTAAAGCGCTTGTGTATACATCTGTGATACGACTTTTTAAGTACAGAGTAAGAGTTTTTTAAAAGCTAGCCCTGGGAACTCAGGATCCTCTTGTGGTCAACCACCAATAACCACCAATTTATCTGTTCTAATTTGAACTGCGAAAGGCGCTTGTGTCTAGTGTTTAGTAAATGATTTTCTTAAAAATGCACGAACAAATTAAGCCCAAATGAAGTCGGAGTTAGAGAATGGGTTATTCTAGGCAGAAGCAGCAGTAGATATTCTGAGAACAGCAGATAATCTGGTGTGACTGGAGAGAAATGGTAACTCAGATGTCCACACCGGAAGGGCTTTTGCTCGAGCCTCCGCCGCAGTAAATCAGCTTTCCCGCTCTCCCTCGGATTCGGTTTCCCTTTCCCACCTCTACGCTGGCCCCGCCGCGGGAAGAAATTTGAACGGCAGGCGTACCCTGGCATGGTCATTTCACCGCGCCTTCCCAATGTCGCGCGGGGTTTATGGCGCCGCTTAATGACGTCACGATCATTGACAGCGTGAGGCGGTGGCAACTGCTGCTATGGTGCTGAGCGGCCCGGTGAGGGTCTGAATTTATTTCTTGCAAGGCCTCCAAGGGGCGGGGGGGAGGCTAGGAGTTTGTGGCCAGGGCGGCGGGCGTGTGGTGTGCAGTGTCGCGAGGCTGGAGGGGATGGTTTGGAAGCCCAGAAACCTGACTCTGAGATCAGGGCTAGGGGGCGTGTTGGAGGGGAAGCTGTGTCCACGCTGGGTGATAGGTGCGGAAGTTAGGCTGTTGGGGCTGACCGAGTCTCAGGGTCCGGATTGGGGTGAGGGCAGTTGGGAGCGCAGCGTCTGGGCAAGGTGATGTCTCCAGGGATTCGGCGTGGCGGTGCGTTTACCGCGCTCACAAATCTTTCTCCCCACGCCCGTTTGCTCCCGGTGCCTCACGCGGGCTGCAGGTGCATCATGTCTAGATTGGGGGTCTTGGGCGGCTCCCGCTCCGGGCTGGGACTGCTGTTGGGCACCGCCGCGGGCCTCGGATTCCTGTGTGCCCTTTACAGCCAGCGATGGAAACGGACCCAGCGCCATGTCCAGACCCAGCTCCTGCCCAACTCACTGGACCTCACGCAGACTTCAGAGCCCGGACGCCAGGGTAGGAGCCGGTCCACTGACAGATGGGGCTAGGGAACAAGGCTGCCTTTTGCAGAGCCCGTGGGAGAGGATAACGAAGGCGGGAGCCTGGGAGTCTTTCGCTTTTCTGAAAAGCTTATTGAAAAGGAAAGCCTTCTCCCTCTTCTTCACTCTTTTTCCTATAATCTCAGGAAAGTATATTGTGAAAAAGCTGTTTAATTTTCATTTTTAGTTCTGGCTACAGTGGTGCCATCCATATACATATATATGCAGTTGCTTTGTGTTGGGTGAGGTGTTTAATTAAGTAGAGGAAGAGTCCTAAAGTAGGCAAAAGAAAAAAACTAATCTCGTAGGAATTAAAAGCCCCGAGGCTTACATGTTAAATTATGTATTAGAATTTGAAGGGGATCATGGAGACTATCTAGTCCAAGTGTTTTTTATCCTTTTTATGATGAAATCAAGATTTAAAAAAAATGTTTAAGTTTCCCAAGGTTGTCACACAGCAAGTAAATGGCAGGTTTGGGCATGATCACCTGGTGCTGTGGATTTACCACAGTATGGAACTGGGAGAACGCTTACTTGCAATTGAAACCGAACATGGCCAGAAGCAAGCCACAGCTGAAAATGGTAGTGCTTTCAGTTTTGCAAAAACTTTCATGTTAAATTAACACCTTTGAGCAAAGCATTTAGGACTGGTCAGACCTCATGGTGGTGTAATAGAGGAGCTTTCAGATCATCTCACTGCATGTTAATTGGGAATGAGTGTTTTCCCTGATTACTAAATGCCATGTGGTTTAGGAAAGTTAGTTTTAGAGGAGTGTTCAAAGAATTATCATTTTAAATTGTAACTTTGTTAGCATCTCATAACCTGGTAGTAACCTAGTGTTGCAAGTGTGCTTGTCTTTCCTTCATTTTCCTAGTGGTTTGTTTGTTTGAAATTCCTTAGCAGTAGTCCTTCCGCTGAGGATGGGAGAAAGTGGCCGGGTTCCCAGGAATTTTTCTTGCTCTGCATTCTTGAACACTGTTGGTTGTGTATTGTAATTTGGCTGAGACTGTTACTAGATTTAACAGATTTGTGCTTGCTGGACTGTGGGTTCTTCTTTCCTGGTTTCTTTCCTGTTTTTACATTTTCTAGTAAAATTGCCTTAGGTAGCTCTCAGTTTACTGGCATTTACTGTTGGCATTTACCTAGAGCTCATTTCAGGGCTTGGCAATGGTGTGTTTCCAATGGGTTTTGATGGACCTTTACCAATGTACCTTTTCTCTCAGTAACTGTCCTTTTTCTCTTTGCCTCTCTCTGATGATAGTAAAAGAAATTCTTGAGAGGAGCTCAGAATTTTATTTTTTATTTTAAAAAATGTGTTGATTTTAGAGAAAGTAAGGGAGAGAAACAGAGAAACATCAGTTTGTTGTCCTACCTACTTACGTATTCATTGGTTGCTTCTTGTACGTGCCCTGACCAGGGATCAGACCTGCCACCTTGGTGTATCAGGATGATGCTGTAACCAACTGAGCTATCCTGCCAGGGCTCTATGCTATTCTTTTTGAAGTGAAAGATCAGAATTTGAGTGAGCTCAAATTAGTGTGTAGTTGGTAATGACTGGTATTCGGGCATTATATACAGGCACACCTTGTTTTGTTGTGCTTCACTTTATTGCACTTCACAGGCATTGCATTTTTTTTCCCCCAAATTGAAGGCAAGACCCTTCACCAGCAAAAGATTACGACTCACTTTATTGTGATACGCGATTTATTGCAGTGGTCTGTACCACACCTGCAATATCTCCAAATTATGCCTGCAGCCAGGTAAAGGTTTTCCTTTTATTCTAGCAGGGCAGCTGTCCTGACTTTGAGGAATGTCACTCTTGCAAGCATTTTATATCATCTGCCATTGTGTGCAGTACTGCCAAATGCCCTCCTGTGGAAGGTTCATAGAACAGCGGCTCTTGTTTGTAGATTGGGACCGCGATGTGTTTTTCTGGTTACTTGGTACTTGTTAACAGGACTTAGCTGTGAACATAAGCTTTCTGAGCCTCAAGGGTCATTGTAAATTGAACTCCAATGGGAAGCAAGTGTTTTTGAATTCTAGGCGCAAGATCTTTTCCTCACTCCCATGGGCATCACTGTGTCCTGTCCTCCTTCCCTCAGTGAGGCCATTGCGGGCAGTTCCAGGTGAGGCTGGGGATGCTGCGGTGCTGCCCAGCCTCCCACGAGAAGGGCAGGAGATGGTGCTGGACCGCCTGGACTTCGTGCTGACCAGTCTGGTTGCACTGCGGCGGGAGGTAGAGGAGCTGAGAAGCAGCCTGCAGGGGCTTGCTGGACAGATTGTTGGGGAATTCCGGTGAGTAATGCAGCCTCCTCTTCTGCCTTGTCCCCTGCCCCTACAGCTTTTTCAGCTGAGCTGTTTTGGCCTTTGCTCTCTGTCTATAAGGAAGAAGCCAGGTTTATAGCTTTTCACCTAATTGGCAAGGAGGCTGGCCTTGCACAAGTTCCTTGCTGCTTTGGGGCCCTCAGGGTCTGCTGTAGCAGCTGAAAAGCATAATTCTTACTAACCTGGTCTGTCCTGGTTTGCCCAGGGAGCTACCCTTGTTCTCATGAGTGTAGAGACCCAAGATTTTCTCCGTTCTTGGGTCTTTAATGAGGAGCAGTAGTAAGAGGCTCCTTTATGGTGAGGGGAAAGACAGGCTGGATGGGGCCTAATGCCACCCTGCTTTTCAGATCTCACATGGAAGAGAACCAGAGAGTGGCTCGGCGGCGAAGGTTCCCCTTTGCCCGAGAGAGGAGTGACTCCACTGGCTCCAGCTCCGTCTACTTCACAGCTACTTCGGGAGCCACATTCACAGATGCTGAGAGTGAAGGCGGGTGAGTCATCTCTCCCGGAGGTAGTTGTAGCTCCAACCAGGTTATATTTTGTAAAAGTAATGTTTATCCATGGAAACTTCACACCAAGCTGCTATAAATTTTTTTTGGAACAAAGTAAGAGTATTGATAAATACAGAACAGTTGAAATAAGAAAAACCATCCACCTTATGTTATCCAAAAAAATGAAAATGTCATCAGTGGTTACTGCTTGCATCTGTTATTTTCCTCTGAGCAGGTTTGTTTTTTGCATTGTTATTATATATTTTTTATTTGTTTTCCTATAACATTAACCACAAGAACTTTATTTCCTCTGCTGAGTGTGCTCCCTTCCCCTGGAAGTTCTCTTCCCACGGGGAGGCTTGCTCCCTTGTCAGCTTTATAGAGGGAAGGTGACTGACCTGAGGAATTGGTGGCCTGGCAGGTCTGACCATACACCTTACCGTGAGATGGGGCAGCAGGCAGGAGTCTCATGGAGTCTCCAAACTTGGTCAGGCTAAAGCTTTTGATTTTAAACCACTAGTGCCATTTTGAAACTTTGGTCCCAAACATAAAGTCTGAATAAACATCTCTGTTTTAACACCTGATGCCATCAGTGGCAGCATCTGCTCATTTGCTGGCAGCTCCAGTAATCCAGGTGGTCTGAGGTCTAGGGGCTGATCTCCCTTTGGTAGCCTCTGCCGACCTTTCTTCCTCTTCAAGGAAAAGATGGGCGCACAGAACACCTAAGCCTTCTGTCAGGCCAGAATGGCTGGTTTAGCTATACGCCGGCCATCCAGGACGGTCTTTGCAGCATTGTCCCTCTTTAGCTAAAATACCTTATATTAACGACTCATTATTCTTCCTCTGTGACAGACTGTACTAAGCACGTTAGAGGTATTTTCTCACTCACTCCTAGGTGAGAAAGGATACTGTGGAGCAGGTGCTGCTTTTCTGTTTCTCAGAGCAGACTTGAGGCTTAGGTTTGATGCCTTGCCCAAGGTTGTCCTCCTATCAAGGTCAGGCTTAGCTGGGTTCATCTGCAAGGGCGTGAGGGTCTGTGATCTGATGAATGGCTTGGTCGTCGCAGAACGGCACAGGAGGGCTTTCACAGGAAGACGTGTCCCTGGCATGAAGCCCTTGGGAGTTCTTCCCATTGACCAAGAGCTGCCACAGCTCACTGCCCATAGTAGTACTGTGTGTTCAGTACATCTTACTCAAGATATTTTGGCCTTGTTTTCTTATTTGGGCCATTATATTCTCCTGCCTCTCCTCATTTGGTTTTCTAAGAAAATTAAGAATAGTATTACTCTCTTTTTCCATTTCACTGCCGTTGGGCACCTGTGCTAGAGATGATTATTGCTCATGTGCCTCTTGAAGCAAGTGAAGTCTTGGTAGAGCATTAGTACTCCAGTCACGATTACTGATGCCTGGGTTATCAGATCCCTATTACCTGTATTCTCAAGGGCAAGCAGAAGTGGCCCTTTTCTGTTCCATTTACCTGATAATTCTGGGCTGAGAGATGTTTCCAGAGGGCTGTTTTAGAAGAGGGGCAGAAATGAAATACTTGATACATCTGGATTGAAAGGACAAAGTGGTTGACAATGGGCCCTGAGAATTAAGGAGTATCTCTGTGCACCCAAGAAAACAGGTCTCTTGTGTGGGGAATTGATGTTTGAACTTTGTATGAGGGTAGAACAGGAGAGGTCCCAGCTCTATCCAAGACCAGGATGTGGAACTCAAGGTCCTTGATGATTTTTAATAAGTTATACAAATTCCTGTGGGCAGTGAGAGCCAGAGAGTTTAACCACGGAGGCTTGTGGGTGCTCACTGGGGCTCCCATAAGGGGCAAGACATCTCATCCTGTGATGGGATGAGAGGAATGATGGCTTTCTCAATAATAACTCAGAAGGGTCACCCCATGACTGACTGTGTGTCATGTGGAAGCCAATGGGGGCGTGTGATGCAAGACTCTGGTTTAGCTGGCTGCCGTCTGTGGCAGTGGCCATAGTGAGTAATTATTTTTGCCATGGTCAGTGCCATATAGGTCAAGGGGAAATAATGGGAGGAGGCCTCAGCTGCTGGAATGACTTGGAACGTGTGGGCCCGCGGGAAGGAGTGCCTCTCTGAGGGATGAAAGGATAAGAATATTTGATGGGCTACTCAACCCCATTGAAAGCTGTATTCCCTTTCCCCACCCTGGGAACTGACTGAATGCGGCAGAGGCAGAATCACTGTGTGGGTCCGTGAGCTTGTTCCCTGAGCATTGTAGCAAACACAGCTTCAGTTCCCTCCCTGTAAAAACTCTACTTGCCCTAAAACACCAGCTCTTCCAGGAAACCTTCCAGGCATCCCAACCAAGAGGGATGGCCTATGACCTCATCTCCTTGGGCATTTATCACCTCATTGAGGTTGGTGTTATATTCTGCACCCCTGGGAGTGTCTCAGGGTCAGGGCCTGTACGTGCTTTCTTTGAATGATTCAGCTCCTCTCTCTAATGGGGCTTAGGAGGACTTTAAGGAAAGAAACGTAATGGCCAGGAGGTGAGATATGTGTAACTGAGTCCTCGATCACTCAAGGAGTAGAATAGGATAACTCCGGCTCCTTGCTCTGAGGGAGCCTTGGGTCCTTGACCCACGGAGGGAACAGTGTGTTCTGTCTGAGTACACAGATCCAAATTTTCAAAGGTCCTGCCAGTCCCTTGCTGATCTCAGAAGGTGAACGGCATGTCAAACAAAAGGGCCGCCCCTTTCCCTCTGGTGGATTTCTCCAAAGGCTGAGTTGGTGGTCCAAGAGGTGTGAGAGCATGATGTGAACATACAGACGGCAGCCCATGTAGCTCTAGCACATGATCAGTCTCTTCTCAAGCCCTGGAAGCCCATGGTGCTGATGTCAGCGCTCACTCAGCAAGTGTTTGCCCACTGTGTGCCAGGCAGTGGGGCTGCAAGTTAGCGAGGCAGAGCTCCTTGAAGTGGGGCTGAGGTGCAATAAAAGACCTCACTGTGCCGGCCTTGCTGGAGCCTCGCTGCCTTACAGGGCTCTATCATCTCTCACTGTGGGTGGACATAAGGCCCCTTCTGACCTCCCCTTCTTGGTCTTTAGGACCCAGAGGGATCACAAACTATAGGACTTTCCTCCTGGCTCCACTCCCTGGAGAGACTGCTGATGCCTGTGTTCTAAGCATAAAAGCAGGGATCCCTCTCTGGGAGACTCCTGATTTGAACTGATTGACCAAGGCAGCCTTCAGTCCAGCAGGGAATGGGGTCTCCCCTTTTCCTCACAACTGGAGGTGAGGAGACTCAGATAATCCACTCACCCATTTGCCTTTGGGCTTGGCTGGGCTAAGTAGGGGCAGGCTATTGTCCAGGCCTGAGGAATGGGCTGGGAGTTTCTCTAACATGCTCCTGTATGGTCTCACTCATCACCACCAGGTTGATTGTGAAATCTGATGCCACTTTTTCTTCTCCTTTTATTTTTTTTAAGATTCTATTTATTTATTTTTAGAGAGAGAGGAAGGAATGGAGAAAGAGAGGGAGAGAAACATTAATCGGTTGCCTCACTTATGCACCCTGACCGGGGACAGAATCCACAACCCAGACATGTGCCCTGACCAGGAATTGAACCAGAGACCTTTCACTTCCTGGCATGATGCCAGACCAGTCAGGCTTTCCTTGTCCCTTCAGTTTCTAAAGTTTTTTACTGCAAATTGGTAGAAGGGAAAGAGAACTTAATAACTTCTTAAAAAGCAGGGTGAAGTTAAGGTTTTAAATACCTTATGTTTTTATAGTAGATGTTACTAGGGCCCTTTTGTTAGGGGACTCAGAAAGATCCTCTACAAAGTAGTCAGCATGGATTGGGCACCAGGTCTGATTGCTCACTTGGTACCTTCTAGACGGAATCTGCCTCCTTGTCATCTCTGGCTTTCTGGCCTAACACAGTGTTCAGCCCCTGACTTTAGGTGGCCCTTTTTTTAAAAAAATTTTTTTTAAATTGATTTTAGAGAGAGAAAGAAGAAGAGGGATAGAGAGGAAGGGATGGAGGGAGGGATATATACAAGGTGTGTCCTGAAGAAGTCCAACCATTATTGATATAATGAGAACAGTTTGCTCGACATCAAAGTAACCTGGCAGCCAAGGAGAGTGGACAGGAATGCACATGCATGAACAATGACAGTTTCACTGGACTAGTCAGTGGGGGCAGTAGATACTGTTGAGTGAGCATGTGTACTGTGTGGCTGTCACATTCAAAATGACTGAGCAAGTAGAGCAATGAATCTGCATCAAATTTTGTGTTAAACATGAACATTCCTCTGTGGAAACTATTTGGATAATTCAGAAGGCTGCAGCTATGGGCAACTAGTGATTGGCAGCTTCATCATGACAATGTGTCCGCTCATGCATCATGTCCCATGCAGAGTTTTTTGGTGAAACGTCAAATCACCCAGGTGACTCAGACCTGCTACAGCCCAGATATAGTGCCCTGCAACTTCTGGCTTTTCCCAAAACTAAAATCACCTTTGAAAGGGAAGAGATTTCAGACCGTCGATGAGATTCAGGAAAATACAACGGGGCAGGTGATGGTGATTGGGAGAACTGTGTGAGGTCCCAAGGTGCCTACTCTGAAGAGAGCTGAGGTGTCATTGTCCTATGTACAATGTTTCTTGTATCTTCTCCAATAAATGTCTGTATTTTTCATATTACATGGTTGAATACCTTCTGGACAGACCTCATGTACATTAGGTTGCCCAAAAACTCCATTTTTTTTCCCATAAAATAAAAGACATTTTTCATTTTCAACAATAGCTTTATTGATTTGGATATTTTATGTATGTCGGCTATCTCCCACATGGTATAACATTGATTGTTCTCAATTAATGTCTCAATTTGATTGCTATCAACTTCAACTGGTCTACCTGACCATGGAGCATCATCCAATGAGAAATTCCCAGCACGAAACTTTGCAAACAACTTTTGACACATTTGATTAGTCACAGAACCTTCTCCATATATTGCACAAATCTTTTCTTGCATTTCAGTTGCGTTTTTACCTTTCTTGAAATAATAAAGGATAATATGCGAAAAATGTTGCACATATTCTTTCATCTTCAATATTAAAATAGCAACACAAAAATTCACTAATTTTAATAGTTTTTTAAAAAAATGCATGCTGATACAACAGCTGTCACAATACAATCTAACAAAATTGTTTCAAATGAAGTTAAAGGCAACTAAGCGATACTAGAGCCATCTTATGGGGGAAAAAACACACTTTTTGGCTAACCAGGGTGGGGGTGGGGAAAGAGAAGGAAGGAGAGACGGAGAGAGTAGAGGGGGAGAGAAAGAGAGGGAGAGAGAGAAGAGGGAGGGAAACAGAAAAATGCTGATTTATTGTTTCACTTATTTATGCATTTATTTGTTGCTTCTTGTATGTGCCCTGACTGGGGATTGAACCCGCAACCTTGGCACATCCAGCCAGGACCTTAGGCTGTCTTGTATTGATTTTATTTGTAGGTGTCTTCCCTCATCTCTCCTTCAGTTCTGTTTTGCTCCAGAATAGAGATCCTTCCACTATCTCTCATTCCAAGATGGAGGAAGACTTGTCCTTACAGGTCTCCCCATGTGCTTCAAAACCTTCTGACTTACAGAACCTACATTTTCTTACTCAGTCTGGAGGCCTCTCTGGTGTCTGATTCTGGCCCCTGCACAAGTCTTACTTTCTTCCCTGCTCAGTTTTTGTCTGATTCAGTTGGCAGTTAGGAAAAACACCCTGATCAGCTGCTGGTAGAGGCCAAGATCCAAGAGAAACTTGGCTTTCTCTTCAATGGGTGCATTTAGGTTGGGGTTCCCTAGGAGACCCCTGGCTTATGGTGGCCCCAGATACTTTTCCACAGGGTTCTGTTTGCATCTTCCTCCTCTTCTGCTTCCAGCTGCAAATGGCCCTCACTCCACCCCAGCAATTCCAAATGTTCCCAAGGGCTACTCCTGTTGTAGCTTAGGTTTGGTTACTGACTGACATGGGATGGGGTACACAATGGCTTGAGAGAGAAAATGTGGATATCTGTGGCTGCTCAGGGCCTCAGAGGCTGGCACCCACCCATGTTAGTCCTGACAGGTGCCTTTGGCTGATAAAGCAAAAATGAGTGACAGAGACCTGGTGAGCCATCTAGCTCAGATCAGTTCCACCTACTTTAAAGTTTATATCCTTTAAACAAATGTTTTTCCCATTACCATTTAGTCCGTTTATATCCCCCTAAAGTTTTTATCTTATTCATTTCTTTTTTATTTATGACTATATGCTCACTAAAGCAATTATATTAAAAGATAGAAAAAGCATTTCCTTTTAATTCTTCTGCCCTGAGAGGCTGACTGGCAACATTTTGGTACATTACCTTTCTAAGCTTTTCTTTTTCTCTATTTTTCTGGCAGACGTGGTAATAGCTAAGCAGAGGGTTCTTATAATAGTCCCTCACTGTCACAGCACCCCCAGAGGTGGTCACTCTTCTAAATCATTTTCCTCATTTTCCCAGGTCATAGTTCCCATAGGAAGCTTTCTCTAGGGGACTAGTTTTTGACCTTAAGTGGGGGGAGTGTTTCTTACTTGGTGCTCTGGACAACAGTGTCATGGAGAGTCCCTCTTTGTGAGTAGGGAACAGACTCTAGGGCTCTAGGGCTGAATGATCCCCTCCTTTGACCCTGTAACTTACATTTCTCTGTCACAGTTACACAACAGCAAATGCAGAGTCCGACTACGAGCGGGACTCTGACAGGGAGAGTGAAGATGGGGAAGATGAAGTGAGCTGTGAGACCGTGAAGATGGGGAGAAAGGATTCTCTGGACCTGGAGGGAGAGGTGGCTTCAGGCCCGGTTCCTGGAGCCCTGGAGGCTGAAAGCTCCCCTGACTTGGAGGATATGCTGCCCCTCCTACAGCAGGCGGACGAGCTGCACCAGGGCAGTGAGCAGAGCAAGCGGGAGGGCTTCCGACTGCTGCTCAACAACAAGCTAGCGGTGAGGCTCCAGCTGCCTGCCTGCCCGCCCTCTCTCTCTGCTGAACCCTGCTGACTCCTGGGGAGTGAGAGCAGGCCGCTGTGGTTACTGACCCTGCAAGGTGACATGGGAAAGAAAATGAGGGTGAGATGGCTGGTTCTGCACCTGTCCCCCAGGGTTGCACATCCTCTTCCAAGGGGCTAAATGCTACCCTAGATTTACAGCCTGTTCCAGAGCTTCCTCCTGAGGGCAGTCCTCTGCCTCCTGTAGAGTCACCGCAAGAGCTCCACTTGTCACAGGAGTGGGAAATGTGGAGAGAACTGGATGTCCTTTTATTTCCCTTGAAGCAGAGCCCAAGCTGCATACTCCATTAGAAGTTTCCAACACCAGGGATAAACATTTAGCTCACCCAACCGCAATTCCTTTCTCCTAAGGTTCACGGCCAGAATTTATGTTCACCCAAGAATAAATGCCCCCAAAGTTAGAATTTTCCCTTTTTAGGGCATTACTGCAGAGTGAGGGCATTCTTGTCCGCTGATAGTATAAGAAGGTAAGGTCAACTCCAAGATGTAATAAGGCACAGCAAGAGAAATCTTGATGACACCATGAAGAAAATGTGAAAATGCGCAAGGGAAGCCATGTGGGGAAGGGGGGCTGTGCATAAAATGGGCCCACTGGTCAGCATTTGTAACACACTAGCTTGGAAACTCAAACTTACAGTGTGGGAAGGCCAGGGCCCCAATTCTCTGAGGGAAGAGGAGTCTCCATCCCTTTCTCTGTTTGGTTTGCAGTATGGAAGTCAGCAGGACTTCCTCTGGCGCCTAGCCCGGGCCTACAGTGACATGTGTGAACTTGCTGAAGAG
The DNA here is from genome assembly GCF_021234165.1 of Pteronotus mesoamericanus. Taxonomy (NCBI): domain Eukaryota; kingdom Metazoa; phylum Chordata; class Mammalia; order Chiroptera; family Mormoopidae; genus Pteronotus; species Pteronotus mesoamericanus. The sequence continues at coordinate 23,801,589 of NW_026555065.1, forward strand.
GTGAGCGACAAGAAGTCATATGCTCTTAATGGTAAGTGCTAACAGGCTCCTGGTGGGAAGGTGACTGATTGTGGGGGTGGAGCCAGCCCATCTGCTTGGGGCCCGGAGGACCCACCAAGCCGCAGACTGCCAGGGCAGCTGCAGCTCAGTTACTCACTAGGGACAAACTCTGGCTCCCAGGGACACCTGCATCCTTGATACAGAGAACAATCTCTGCATGTCACTGTGATTTGGGAAACACTAGTGCACATTTTTAGGAGTACTTGTATCCTATCAGCCTAATTGTTTGTTCTCACTCCCCAAGCACAAGAGGGCAAAACCTATCTTAATCTGAAGAGGTTCTTTTTTGCTGGTTTCAGTTGTGGAGATTGTGGGGCAGGTGTTCTAAGAGATGAATCTAGTGTATTTGGTAAGCACCTGTAAGGAGTAGTTCAGGAACACACTGCTAGCTTACAAGCCCCTGGGATCTCCTTAGCAATTCTATTGCCAGGTCTGTACCTTGGGGGATAGGGTGCATCTGACTTATGCCAGGCTCAGGGCTCATCTCTCTCTGCCATTAAGTCACTGAGAATTCTGCTTTAAAAAGTGACTGGTTTTGAAGGGAAGGTGATGTGTCCTGCCTTGCTACACGCCTGCGGCATGCACCATCAGTGGGCTCCCAGGTCTTGTGGTTCCGTTAGTTATCGAAAATGGATTTGTCTACTTTCCCACTTTTATACGTACAGCCTTGTAAATGTAACTGACTCTTTGATAATGTAGAATCTGCCAATACCTGAAGGTCATTGTTCTAAACTTTCGTAGAATTAGGAAGTCAATAAAGAAAGAATAGGCCAACTGAGTAAAATGTTTATTGTTATAGATCTTCATAAAACCCCCCCTGGAAATTTTAACAAAAGGTACTTAATTACTGTTTGCTTCATTCTTTTTAAGTGTCTGCCTTCCCATCTAAATTTCAGTTGAGGATTCTGATCAGTTCTTGGTTTGATTTTTGGTATCAAGAAGAACCTTTCCTTTCCCTTTGGTCATTGATCATCTTATTAGGAACTACCAGAGAGCATTGGTTGCTTTTCCTGAGCTGAGCACCCGAGACAAGTTGATTTCTGCTGGAGGTCGAATAACTATGTAGCATCTTGGGAAACACCCCCGCCCTGGGACTCTAGCTTTTTAGGACCATTCTTGCTGGGTCTAAAGTTCTTCATTTTGTTCTACCTCCAGAAGCTGGACCACCAGGAGGAAGCTATTTTTGCGGATGTCAGGCAGTATCTGTTTACCCCTGTGTCTAACTTGGCAGGGACTGTTTCTCATTCTTCAGTTATTTTCCTAGTGAGACAGTGCTTGGAAGGGGACAGAGAAATCCCTTTAGAGACAATGCCCCTCACTGGTGGGGGGCATATGGTCTTTATGTTTGGAATGGGAGATGTAGGGTTCTCATCAGTTGTCTTAAGGATAATTAGCTGCATATACAACATACCATAATTACTATTACTTAAGGATGAAGAAACATTTCAGATTAGCCAATCGACAATTTCAACATTACTTTTGTTCCATTTTCTCCATATTCCCTTCCAAGCCCTCTGTATTTTCATGAAAGGAGAAGTCCCATTTTGCAGGGTGCTCTTTTTTCCATTGTACGGGCATGGTGGTCCTCATATGGAGGGCTCCATGTTCCCTGTCACTCTAGGGGACCCTTGTCAAGAACTTTCATGTATGTAGGCCTCAATTTCGTGTTAGTGCCTAGAAAACCTAAGATTCAAGTGAAAGTCACTTCTGGTCATACCTCAGTCAATTTGGCTCTGGTAAGGAGTTTTGGCCTAGGACTATGATCGATGGTCTCAGATCATGTGTCCTTTTGAGAGTTCTATCAAAGCTGTAGACCCTCTCCTTGGGGAGATTCATGGATACCCTGAAGCCTATTCAGAGACCCCAAATAACAGACCCTCCAGGGTCAGGTATATTGGGCAGTCTCAGGTTGGCTTTGGGTCCTTTTGTATTTTAAGTGCTGTGAGCACATTGGTGAATGTTGTAAAAACAAGATAGCTGGGTCAGCTGATGACAGAGAGCAGGAAGCTGAGGTGAAGCAGAAGCCATCCCTGAGAAGCTGTTTGCAGCTTTTCACTCTGTTCAAGTTCACAACTATTTCCAAACAAGTCCAGGCCGGGATTGGTATCGGTGGAGCAGTCATTCTTTCTGAAAGCCCCCGCTTAGGGAAGTGTGCATGAGAACCCTTGTCAACTCTGGATCACCTTTGTCCTACAGGAAAAGAAGAAGCGGAGGCCGCTCTGGAGAAGGGGAATGAGAATGCTGACTGTCACCAATGGTAATAACCCCCTGCAGGGTCCCAGGAACAGCCAGCAGAGTGAAGGGGGCAGGGCTTTATGGTGTCTGCTTTGGCCATAAAGGCATTTGCCAAAAAGAGCCAGGAGAGGGAGCTCTGGCCTTTACTTCCACATGCCCCATTCAACCCCCAGCTGGGGGCCTAGGGAAGTTTTCTTTGGCAGGTGCCTTCAGGATGAGGCAAGGGAGAATATGAGCTTTTTCTTTTTTTTCTATTGGGGCTTGGAGAAATGAGCAGCTTTGTAAGTCACCTGAACTACAAAACTTGTGGGTTCTTGGCTCCTTAGGGAGGCTGGGACAATGCAGCTCCCCTCTCTTGCACAACTTCCTCTTTCCCCTAGCTGCTATCCCTGGCTGGTGGTGAGCTTTGGCTTCTTTGCTTGGCTTGCACGAATAAAAATGGATGTGAGTTCACCCCCAGGAAGTTGAATAGTCAACTTATTAGCTCACAATAATATCAACCCTGTTTGTAGTCTCATGTGAGGCAAAGTTCTGCCAATATGCATGGGTCAGGGCAAACCTGTGTCCTGGGGCCTGGTTCCAGCACCTCAGGGTGTTAGTGAAAACAATCCTTTCCTGCCTCCCCTCTTGCTTTCCATCTCTGTCCTCAGATTGTGAGCTGAGAGATGCTGTTTCTCTATCTGTAGCTGAAACTTTACCTCTGCAAGGCGTCTTCTCAGAGGCCAAGGTCATCACTGTTTCTAGGATGTCACAGGTGCTACTTCCCTGTGGGCTTCTTTGGGGCTCCTGGACTGGAAATCGGCCTCATGCTTCCTTAGCTATTCTTGGAGAACAGCTGTTTGGACTAAATATGGAAATGAGCCCCTGGAAGTATCTGATACAAATATCCCCAGAAATTTGGTAAATATATGAAAAAGCAACTTGGGCCTTTAAACACCAATTTAATGTCAACTGTGCTTCTGGAAACAATGCTGGAGAGGGGAGTAATGAGATCTGTGTTTTCGAGACGAAAGATGGGAAGCTGGCTGGCTGGTTTTGTACCTATGTAAGGATTTGAAAGAGGGCTGAAATCAGAGGCCTTTCTTCCTTTGCTTCTTTTGGTTCTCAAGTTAACATCAGAAATTCCTAGAGTATCTTATTCCAATTTGATTGTTCAGAGTCGAGTCGGTATACCTGTATACTGCCAAGGCTAATGAGACCTTTTTTTAGTGTTGGTTCAGGAGGCAAAAAGCAATGTACTCAGGTATTATGCTTTGATGCTGTTTATTAGAGAACTGGTTTTTAAGTTTTTGACACCTATGTGTACTCATTATGAGGAGAAATTTGTTGGATATCTGGACCAAGACCTTGCCTAAATAAGTGTAAGAGATTTACTGTGGTGGTCCCAGATCTTTGTACCCAATATAGATACTTTGGAGAGCCTCCCACTGTTTGCGAAAGAGTATTAATTGGAACCACAGGCCTGTGAAAAGGCAAATTATCTACACATATTTTCAGCTGTAGTTGAGGGTGCAGAGGTGGTGTTAGTAGGCTGTGGGTGGGAAGTCCATCGCTGTCCCTGAGCTTGCTGCTGCTTCCCCCTTAGGTATGCAGTGCTTTGTGGTCAGCTGGCTGAGCATGAGGGCATCCAGAGGCGCATCCAGAGTGGCTTTAGCTTCAAGGTGAGGAAAGGCTTCTCTTCTTTCCCTTGTGCTGTCCACATTCCCTGCTCCATCTTAGCTCCTTGCAAAGGGTGTTTCTACTGCTTCTATGACTCACCGCTCTTTCCTAATCAACTCTGGTGTCTGAAGTTAGTTTATATTTACATTTTTCCCCTCAGGAGCATGTGGACAAAGCCCTGGCTCTCCAGCCAGAAAACCCCATGGCTCACTTTCTCCTTGGCAGGTGGTACTACCAGGTGAGCTAGATTCCAGGACTTAATATAAGGGCCCTTCAGTGTCACAGGACACTGATCTTCTTGCAGTGAAAATTTGGGAGCAGGGGCCTCAGCCTGGCTTATGTGCCATTTCCTCTGAATGGTCATGTTACTATGATTGGACCCAGCTCTGTTTGACCCTGTTTGTTTTCAGTACAGAACATGCAATATTTCTAAAAATACTTGCTTAAAATATTTATTCACACCTTGATCTTTTGATGGCAGGTCGCTCACCTGGGTTGGCTGGAAAAAAAAACTGCTGCAGCCTTGTTTGAAAGCCCTCTCAATGCTACTGTGCAGGATGCCCTCCAGAGCTTCCTAAAGGTATCAGGAGAGGGACGGAGGGAGGGAGGGAGGGAGCAGCACCTAAAAATGCCTGGGTGACATTGTTTTTCCTAATGATATTGTTTGGAGGGGTTTCTGGCAGGGAGGCAGTTTTGTTTGCCTGTCCAATGGGAAAATCAGAACCACCTGGAGAGCTTATAAAAATATATATGTTCCCAGACCCACTAAATCAGGCTCCAGGTAGAGGACTGGAAATCTCTAAAATACTTGAGAGCCTGACTTGAATTTGGGAACACCTTACTGGAATGTCTTCCTCCCTCCTCCAGGCTGAAGAACAGCAGCCAGGATTTTCCAAAGCAGGAAGGGTATATATTTCCAAGGTAAATTCACCTATTTCAACACAGATGAAAAGTATGTATGTTGATAATATTCTGGAAACTCCTAAAAGCATACCCACTTATGCCTTTTTCTAGTCTCTTGGTGGTATTTATCCCAGGTTTTCACTACTGTCTCTTTTCAGTGCTACAGAGAACTAGGACAAAACTCTGAAGCTAGACAGTGGGTAAAGCTGGCCAAGGAGCTACCGGATGTCACGAATGAGGTAATACTTTTAAGAACTTTTCTAACACTGGATTCCATCAAGTCATTCCTGGACCTTTTCAAGAAAGAAAATCTTCCCTTGAAATCTTATTTCCCTAGAAAGAAGTCTATACTTTTACATGTAGGCGCTATGACAACAGCTCAGAAAGGAAGCAGAGGGTCCTTCTTCTTGCATACCAGTGGTTTGGGAAATGTTGGCTTAGATTTTGGGTCCTAGTCTTGTTCTCTTGTCTTCCTAGGATTCAGCTTTCCAGAAGGACTTGGAAGAACTGGAAGTAATTTTAGGACACTAACCACATTTCAATGGCCTTCATGACTTGAGAAATACCACTGCTTGAGGGAGACGAAAATCAGGTCCTTTCCCCCTTAGATCCTGCTTAGAGCAGGAAACTGAGCAAGACTGGTTAAGGGAGTACCCTGACTCCTGCGTCTGACCAGTACCTCCTACCATCTTCTTGCCTACTGTCCACTGGTTACCTTATTCTAATCGCTTAACTAATCTGCAACTGCGGAAGCACTTAAGCCTGAGTTTCTGTTATAATCTCCCTTGAGTGAATTCTTAAAAAAATCAAGACCCTGTTGAAAAGAGGGGAGAACTGAAGGCCTCCTTTCAGCTGCTGGTAAGGTGAATGAACTTCAAAGAGCTATAAGAACAAAACACAGAACTTGTACTCTAATCCAATCTTTTTTTTTACTGATTAATATTCAACACCAAAGTACATAATCCTAAAATCATATCCTACCTATCAAGGTAAAAGGAAGGGTCAAGGCAGTCCACGGATACTGCCTTCTTTTCACCTATCATGTGGATTCTAATTATATTCCTGGGCTGAGGGACTGGGCATCTTGGCTGCTTTTGGAATGACAATTGTGCATAAGGCTTATGAGACATTGAATTGATGATCTGAGGAGGTGCCTGGAATATATTTTGGTACAAACTGAAAATAAACCAAATTTGATCAGAACCGATTATATTCCCCCATGTTTATTTATCAACTCCTTATTCTTGACACTTCCATAACTGTTACCTGCCACAGGGGCTATTGCAGACAAGTAGAAAATAGCAAAAAAGGGTTTAGAATAGGCTCTCTGGTTAATGCTATTTCAGTGAAAATTTTAGTTACAGGTAAAATACAGGCAGAGAGCTGATTTTTAGCCTACCAAGGCCTATTCCAAGTAAGCAGGTGTTCCCTGACCCACTCATGTTCACATACAGGCAGCAGCATAAAGCCTAATCTCAACTACAAGAAAAATTAAGACAAATTTCTAAGTCAAAGGCATTTACATACTTTATAGTTCCTAAAAGACTGAGATGCTTTTATACAAGAACCAAGATTTCATTCCAGAATCCGTCACTGTGGCTTTATTCTACCACCCTAGGTATGTTTTGTGGTAAGAAAAGACCTGAGAGATATTCCATTCTTAAAAGCCAGGGAACAGAACTGCTTTTAAAACAAAGCTGCATCAAATTGTATCTCCCTACATATACCAGGATAGATACAGGCACCAGCAGGGATTTTTCACTGCCTTTCTTTCCAGTACTAGCTGAGAGTCCCTTTGAAATTAGAAGAACTTGTTAAAACCATCCTGAATATAAGTTTAAAGGGTTAGAAGAGTACGTCAAACTCCTGAAGTTGAATAATCCAGAGTAGCATCAGAGTTCTACAACATGAGACTTACAGAATAAAAACAAAGGCCACAGGAAAGCCATGGTACATCCACCTTGTAAGAGTACATTAGGTTGAAGGACAATAAGCTGAATCATCTGAATATAGGACTTCCCTTTTAAATTTTCAATTTTAAAGCAATAGTAACTGATCACTTCTACCCCATGCCAAAAAGATATAAAGGCCCTATCTAGTTTGTTCCAGAATAACTCCTATAAACAGCAGTCACTACAAATAACCACTTTACAGCAGTTCCACACTGAATCTACTTACTTCAGCCTCCGAAATGCTTATGATTCCAGAATTATCTGGAGTTGCTCTTAGTAAAAACAAAAACAAAAACAAAAACAACACAACAAAAACCCCAAGCAAGTAGGTGGTTAAAGGACTGGTGGCTCAGCAGGTCTGCTCAGTATTCCTTAACTAAAAACATATTCTTACATATGATAATTCAGGCATACAAACTTAAAAAACCCTGTCTGATTGACAGATTTACTCACAGAGAGAAAGAACCTGTGAAGAGACCCATTCCCTTTGCCACACAGCTAAGACACTTTTTTCAACATTATTCAGACAGTGAGAGAAGAGACAGGTTTCCCCAGCTTGAGTTCTCTTGGAGACACAAGGTTGTCCAGCTGTTAGTCATAAGTCAACCTCAAGGCACTATGTCAAAGGTATTCCATACACCAACTCCCAAAACCAAAGAATTCACATAGAGATTAACACACTCTCTAGGGAAGGAATAAACAGATCAATTTGTGACTACTGACCTGTCTCCTGTTTACACCACCAGAAAGGCTGATATAATAGTTATTTTCCTGGAAGCCTTTTTTTGACAGTCACAACAGGAAGAGGCCCATGAGGAAGCCCAGGGAGCAGCCTTCTCCACTAGGCTGCAGCAATTAGGTTTATCACAGGAAACAACTCAATGATTCAGTCTTTGGCATCTCCCACTCCATCCGCATTGATGGCAAACATAGCTTCAGCCTCAGGAAGACAAGGAGAGTCGTAGATTTTGCAGATTCTGGTTTCTCCTCTTCCTTTTCTCAGGTAAAGTCTGTCCCAAAGACACAGACCAAAATACCCAAGTTATTATAATTTAAAAAATTCTATTCCTATTTATGGTAAGAACTAAAAAAATTTTGGATGTATATACTTCTTAAAAGGACTTTTGGAATCTTTCTGTATTCCTTCGGGCACTTCTAACCTAGAGGAAACCATTTTTGTCCTCCCCGCCCCCCGGCCCCTTACTGGATTTTCCATACTAAAACAATTATTTTTAGTAAAAAATTTTTTTACTGATTTTAGAAAGAGAGTTGCGGGGGGAGAGGGAGAGAGGGAGAGAAAGAGAAACATCAATTTGTTGTTTCTCTCATTTATGCATTCATTGGTTGATTCTTGTATGTGCCCCGACTGGGGACCAAACCTATAAACAAGGTGTATCGGGACAATGCTACAACTGAGCTGCCTGGCCAGGGCCAATTATTTTCATTCATTCATTCACAGAGAAAGGGGGAGGGAGGGAGAAAGAGAGGGAGAGAAACATTGATGTGTGAGAGAGACGTCTACTGACTGGTTACCTCTCATGCCCCCAACTGGGGACCTGGCCTACAACCCAGGCATGTGTCCTGACTGGGAATTGAAACACCTACCCTTCAGTTTGCAGGCCAGCACACAATCCACTGAGCAAACACCAGCCAGGGCTATTTCCTTTTAATAATGATGGGGAGGCATATTCTTCATATTCAGTCCTCAACATTTGAGGGCTTTCAATTTTTTTTTTTTTTAAAGATTTTGTTTACTTATTTTTAGAGAGAGGGGAAGGGGGTGTGAAAAAGGGAAAGAAACATCTATTGGTTGCCTCTCCCATACCCCCAACCGGGACCCGGCCCGCAACGCAGGCACATACCCTGACTGGGAATTAAACCTCCAACTTTTTGGTTTGCAGGACGACACCCAACCCAATGAGCCACACCAGTCAGGGTGCTTTTGATTCTTTTATGAACTAAAAGCAGACACCTAAACTAACCAAAGCATGATAATTAGATTTAGCAAAGGCTCCTTTGTCCAATTACACAACAGTAGCTTTAACAGGAAAATGAATGGTATATCTTCATGTCTGCTTCATAGTTAACATGATATTCCAAGATGAAGTCATCTATTCCATCATTTTACCTGGTTGTTGAAGCATGAGCAATGATATTTCCTCCAATAGGTTTTTTAGGATCTGCAGCAAACATGGCTGCTCCATCCACTTGGGCTACCACCTGGTTGGTGATTACCACTGCAACACCAAACTGATGGAGAAAGGATGAATGTCATTTTTTTGTGGCCACAGACATTCCAAGAACCTTACTACTGCCACCCCTTTCCCTCACAAACCAATGAAACGACACAAGTTTCTCTTCATATCTAACTGGTATCTGGATGATACCAAGCCCTGATGTCCTGGCCTCCCAGCAAGTCTCCTGGAATTCGTGGCCCCTGAAAGTAGTTATTCTTTCACAACCTGACAACTTACCTCATCAGCAAGTCGCAGAAGCATCCGCAGAAACCTGGCCAAGTGCATCTGCCTGGCTGAAAGTTCACCTCGACCAGAATAGTCTGTTCTGTAGAGGGCAGTGGCACTGTCTACAATTAGCAGCGCATACCTACAAAGAACAAGGGTTCTCTGAAGCCTATTTCTAGCTTATGTCAGATTCTGCTTCATTCCTCTCATTATGCTAAAATTTCATATTCATAGTTACACTTCTGCATAGATGTTTCATTAACATATATGTACAGCATTCATGTCTGAGGTGCCATATAACAAGGTAAAATTTCCAATAAGTTCAGATGTGTTATGCCTTCATTTTTTAATAGTGACTTGACTTTAACCACAAAGCAAGAGTGTCAAAATAGGAACTAAAATGCAAATCTCTCCATTTCTAATTCAAGCTACTCTCAATTTGGTCAAATAGCTTGTATGAGTCAAGGTAAGGTCCCTGGGAGCACATTCAGTGTCTCCTACTAAGCACATACCTGGACTCTACCATCATAGCTGATGCCTGATAAAGTAGCTGGGTCTGGTGGTCTGTGTTGAACCCACGAGCGTATGCTACGTTATCTAGGACATCACTGCCAGAGAGGCCATATCTGGAAGAGAGGAGAGGACATTTTTAGGCTACACACAGAACTCAGGCAGACGAGAAATTCATCTCTGATAAATAAATTACCGGGATTGGGTAGGTAAGAGGTAGTGTTGGGGCTAAAGAACATTAATTCCCTTTCCCTGAGGAAGTCCAGTCCAGACAAAGTACAGAGGGAGAGATGATAGCACTGACTGCTTTGGAGATCTACCTGGTAGGAACTTTAAAATAAATAAAAGCTATTGAAAACTCCTTAAGTATAAATTTCCAAATATAAGGAAACAATGTTCTCCTGGAAAAACTAAAAGCAACATGACAGAACTGAGACAGAAACAAACAAAAAAAATCACTCAAAGATCTATTAAATTCATATAAACTTGTTACATGGGAATAAAACCATCCAAGGAAAAACTCAAAAACTCAAAATTCTAAAAAGTTCAGGAGAAACAAGCACATCCTTTTTTTTCTTGCTAGTAATTAGTTATAGTTAAGATAGGAAATGTGACAGGTACCTACCATATTTTGCTGCGTATAATGTGCATCCATGTTTTAGTACTAATTCCCATGTATAAAGTGGATCCTTATTTTCCTGCAAAAATTTGGGCAAAAAAGTGCACATAATACACAGCAAAATATGGTAGTATGGTTAAATGAATGGTACCTTAATTCATTTCATACCTCAATAATGATTTTTCCCCCTATTCATTTAAAAAAGGCAAATAGCCCTGCCTGGTGTGGCTCAGTTGACTGGGTATTGTTTTGCAAAATGGAACATCACCAGTTCGATTCCCGGTCAGAGCACATGCCTAAGTTGTGGGTTTGATCCCCTGTTGGGGTGTATGGGGATTAATGTTCCTCTCCCTCTCTTTCTCCCTTCCTTCCCCTCTCTCTTTTAAAAAAAAGAAAAAAAAAAAGGCAAATAAAATCTCTTTTTTCCTTAGGCCAATCTATTTTTTAAACTTTATAACTGCTACCTAAGACATAATTGGTTCAAGCAAGACAGTTTTCATTTTCATTAAATGTACCATAATGAAGCCCCATTTCTTCAAGATATTTTGATTTATGCACCTATCAAGACTCAACTAATTGCCTGCACTTTCATAAAAACTTCCCTGTTCCTCTCAAATAGATGTGATTCTCCCTCTTTTGCCTTCTAAGAACAAAAACAAAAAAACCAAACCTCCCAAAAAACCAACTATACTGAGGTCTTTTTATGGCACTTGTGAGGGGCTATTCTGTCATTCTTTGAATAGACTACAAATTCCTTGGGTAAAGACTAAGCCCTATGCAGTACATTTTTTATACCTAGTAAATTCTGAATAAATCTTGCTGAAAAACCTTTTCCCACAATCCATACAAAGAGAATCATATATATCACTTTAACCCAAGTCATAATTTCATATTAATGTCACCTAAATTCATTATAGTCCCAAAATATAACACTTTCTTAAATAATAGTTTAAAAGAAGATCTGTTTAAACAAGAAATCTATTCTATGTGGAGACTCTGTTACAAAAACATATACTGCATCAAACCTATTTTTGTGAAACTTAGCTTTATTAATTTTTCTCCCCAAAAGAATAGGAAAATAAAAGGCTGTTCTAGCACTTGAAATAACAATGCAACAAGATAAATCTTGGTATCAGGAGATCCCACCCTACCCAATTGCATTTTCCACACCATACAATGGATTTTTCATATTACGAGTTTTCCTGGACATTTCATCTGCTATTCTTCACCATCATCAACATAAATGAAAGGTTAGTCCTGGCATTAACTTCACTAATCACAATGAATTATCAGTTAAGTCTGGGCATGAAAATAAGGAGACAGAGAACAGAATTTTACCTTGGGATACTGACCAAATAAAATGGAATAGGAGATAAAATTTTCCATATTTAAATCATGGCTATAAGATTTTTAAAAAGATTCAAGAGGCCTAAGTATTATACCACATAAGTCTTCTAGTCTTGCCTCAAGAAACACTGATGTAACCTACTATGAGGAAGGGAGATTATCTTTTGCTATCAGAACATTGATGGTTTACCAGAAAAACAAAGAATTATCCTGGCACCCTGACCAGGTAGCCCAGTTGGTTAGAGCATTGCCCAGTTACACCATGGTTGCGGGTTTTGATCCCTGATCAGGGTATATACAAGAATCAACCAATGACTGCATAAGTAAATGGAGCAAATAAATGCCTGACCTTGTTTTTGCTCTCTAAAAATCAATTAAAAAAGAAATTATCACCTGATGAATACTAACTAAATACTAGATTTATTTAAAAAAATTGTCCTGGCTTTCCTCTCAGCAGTGTGCACAAAGATGGCTACAGGGATCTCTGTGCTTAAGTACCTAAAACAACATGAAATTTTCAATTCCCACAATTTGGAAAATGTTGGTTAGAAATAAGCATCCTCTCTCATAGTGTTTCCAGAACTTCCTCAAAGATAAGAATACACCTATTAAAAAAATAAAAATCCTTGGCCTAAAAAAAAGACTCACTAAATCACAATCTTCAGGGAAGACGCATATTAATTTGTTTATTTACCAGATACCTCAGGTGATTTTTTAAAAAGGATTTTATTTATTTATTTTTAGAGAGAGGGGAAGGGAGGGAGAGAAACGTCACCATCTGTTGCCTCTCTCACACATGCCCAACTGGGGACCTGGCCTACAACCCAGGCATGTGCCCTGACCAGGAACTGAGCTGGCAACCTTTTGGTTTGCAGGCTGGAGCTCAATCCACTGAGCCACACCAGCCAGGGCTCAGGTGATTCTAACATGTAAGTTTGAAAAACTGCTACATCACCTCAAAGGAGTATTGTCACTCTCTCTTTCATAATACTTAAAAGATTTCAAAAAACATGGTGACAATGTAGCTAGCAGTTGTGACTATGATTCTCAAACTTCAGCAAACATTTTGATTACCTGGAGAGCTTGTTGGACCCTATCCTCAGAGTCTCTGCTTCTGATTCAGCAGATCTGGTGTGGAGTAGGGTAATTTCCGTTTCAAACAAGTTCCCAGGTGATAGTAATGCAGCTCTACTGAGGACCACATTCTGAGAACCTGGATTTATAGTAACCTAAATGTGGACTAACATTCTTCACCATGACATGTAAAAAATTAATCAGGGAGGGTTGTTCTGTTGTGAAGGGAAATTTGGTATTAGCTTAAGGAGGCTCTGTAACTTTCTCAGAAATATAAATTTAAATGCAATATACATAAACAGAAATTCAATTACAGGTAGAAATGATTACAATGAATTAATGAAAATTCTATTTAAACATTTTTCTTTTAGTTGATAAAATAGTCATAAACATGGTCCTACATTAATATTAATTCATTGTGAATGCTCTGTTTTAGGATTTAGGGATACTCTGAGTCAAAACAAAGTCCCTGCCCTAGATGGTGTGGCTCAGTCGGTTGGAGCATCATCCCACAGAGCAAAAGGTCACCAGTTTGAGCCCAGTCAGGGCATATGCCTGGGCTGGGGGTTCGCTCACCGGTTGGGGTGCGTGCAGGAGATGGCTGATCGATGCTTCCCACATCACATTGATGTTTCTCCCCCTCCCTTTCCCTCTCCCTCTCCCTAAAAATAAATAAAATCTTTAAAAAAAAAAAATCAACAAGCATGTCTTTGGGTGAGGATAAAAAACAAGAACACAATGTCTCTGTTCTCAGAGCCAATATTCTACTATCTCATCTATCCTATCTGAACACGAAATTGTATTACTGGACAAAATCTTAATGATGATCCAAGAGAACTCTTCAACTACTAAAATAGAGTACTTAAAAATTACAAGTGTGATTTCTGTACAAGAACACCAAAAACAACTTTGGGAAGGAAGATACAGTTTAGTATACACATCTTTAGAAAACTAAGATCAGGTTGTAAGACAGTGATTTTGTAAGCAGAGGCAAAGAGCTACAATTATTGTTCCAACCTAATGTTATGTCTGAATGGAATACACTCCACAGCAAGATTCCTCAAATTGTTAACAGGAAAAGAGAATTTGATTATAATTATAAAACCAGAAAATTAAATTCTCAATTTAGCTGGGCAATTTTCAGCTCACATCCCAATATGCAACGACTTCCTAGTAAATTTGCAGAGTTGTACAACTATCCAATTTTAGAGCATTTCCATCACCCCAAAAAGATCTCAAGCCTATTTGTAGTTATTTCTATTCTTACTCCCAGGCCCAGGCAACTACTTAACCTACTATTCTTATAGATTTTCTCCTTCTGGAAATTTCATAAATTAAGTCATATACAATATGTTTAGCATCTATCAGTTAATATGTTTTTGAGGTTTCTCCACATTGTAATACGTATTGGTACTCAACCTTTATATGGTTGAATAGCATTTCATATATAATGGAAATACTATAATGAATAATTTTGTATATTCATTCACCAGTTGATATACGATGGATTATTACCAAGTTTTGGAGAGTATGACAATATTATAAACACCCACATACAAATCTCCATGTGGACATGTTTTCATATTTCTTGGGTATATGCCAGAGTAAAATTGCTGGGCCGTATGGTAAATTTTTTTAATTGACATATTCTTTTCCAAAGTGACTGTACCATTTTACATTCTCACCAGCAGTGTGTTAGGGTTTCAGTTTTTCCACATCCTCCCCAACACTTGTCAATATCTGTTTTATTATAGCCACCCCAGTGGTGGTATCTCACTGTGGTTTTAATTTGCATTTCCTTTGACTACTGATGGTATCTGCCCATGTGCTCATTGTCTACTTGCATGTCTTCTTTGGAGAAATCTCTTTACAAATCTTTGCCCATTTTTAAAATTGGGTTGTCATTTTATTTTCTGGTTGTGAGAGTTATTCATATATTCTGGATCCTAGATGCTTATCAGATTCCCCACCCCCCCCCAAATGTTACAGTTTTAGCTCTTACGTTTAGGATTATTACTTTTTAAAAAAATTATTGTAGCCCTGGCTGGTGTTGCTCAGTGGTTTGAATGCTGGCCTGAGAACCAAAGGGTTGCCGGTTCAATTCCCAGTCAGGGCACATGCCTGAGTTGAGGCCAGGTCCCTAATGGGGGGTGCTCAAGAGGCAACCACACACTGATGTTTCCTTTCTCCCTCCTTTCCCCTCTCTAAAAATAAATAAAATCCTTAAAAAATTACTGTAAATATACATAAAATTTACCATTTTAACCTTTTAAAAATATACAGTCCAGTACATTTCCATTGCTGTGTAACTATTCCTTTCAGAATTTCATCACTCCAAACTGAAACTCTGTACCCATTAAATAATAAATCTCCATTCTCTTCACCCCAAGCTCCTGGAAACCACCATTCTAATTTGTCTTTATGAGTTTGACTAAATACTTCATATAAGAGCAATCATACCTTTATCCTTATGGCAACTGCTTTATTTCACTTAGCATATTTTCAAGGTTCATTCATGCTGTAGCATGTGTGAGAATTTCCTTCCTTTTTGAGATTGAAAAATATTCCATTGTATGTACATACAACATTTTGTTTATCCATTTACCTGTTCATGGATATTTGGATTGGTTCCACCTTGTGGCTATTATGACTCTATGAACATTGGAATGCAAGTATCTGCTTGTGTCCCTGCTTTCATTCTTTTGAGTATATAACCAGAATTGGAATTGCTGGATCACAATGTAATTCTGTTTAATTTTTTGAGGAATCATCAGACTACTATCCATTTTTAGTTAATTTTTATGTATGGTATAATGTAAGGGTCTAAATATATCTTTTTACATGTGGATATTCAACTACATTAGCCAGTTATTGAAAAAAAAACTATTATTTTCCCCCTTAAATTGCATTGGCACCTTTGTAAAAAATCAAGTGACAATAAATGGTAAGGTTTCTTTCTGTACTCTCAATTCTGTTCCATTGATCCATGTTTAATTAGCCTTATGCTAACACCACACCGTTTTGATTATTGTTGCTTTAAAGTAAGTTTTCAAATTGTAAAAGACTAAGTAAGACCTCCAGTTTTTTCCCCCTCAATAATGTTTTGGCTGTTCTGGGTCCCTGATATTTCCATATAAATTTTATAATCAGTTTGTCAATTTCTGCAAAAAAGCTTGCTGAATTTCAATAGGGATTGTGTTGAACTCACAGATTGATTTGAGGGATAACTACCATTTTAATAGTATTGCATCTTCCAATCCATGAATGTGGAATGTTTCTCTGTTCATGCAGATGTTTAATTTCTCAGTACATTTTGTAGTTTTCAGTCTTGCATTTCCGTTAAATTACTAAGTATTATTTTTGATGTTACTGTGAATGGTACTGTTCTCCTAATTTTTGAACTGTTCATTGCTAGTGTATAGAAATACTGACATTGTGGCCTACCACCTTGCTGAATTAATTTAGTTCTAGTAGTTTCTGCATGTGTAGATGCTTTAGGATTTTCTACATACAGGATCATGTCATTGGTGATTAAAAGAGTTTTATGTCTTCCATTCCAATCTGGATGCCTTTTATTTTCTTGCCTGATTGCACTGGCTAGGACCTTTAGTACAATATGGAATATAAATGGTGAGTGGACACCCTTGCTTCATTTTTTATCTTAAGGAGAAAGCATTCAGAATTGCACCATTATGATGCGAGCTGTAGGTTTTTGTAGTTCCCCTTTATCGAGGCATCTATCCATTACTGATAGTGAGATATTGGTCCCCAACTATTATGGTTGAACTGTCTATTTCATCCTTCAATTATGGCAGTTTCTGTTTCACATATTTTGGGGCTCTGTTATTAGATGTATATATGTTATACCTTCCTGATAAACTGACCTTTTAATTATAAAATGTTCTTTGTCCCCAGTAATATTTTTTTTTGCGCCTGAAAGCCTATTTTGTCTGATATTAGTGTAGCCACTACAATTCTCTAATGGTTGCTGTTTGCATGCAAGTCTTTTTCCAATCTTTTACTTTCAACCTATTTGTGTCTTTGAACCTACATAGTATTTCTCTGGAAAACAACATATAGTTGGATCTTGTTTTTTTATCCTGTCTGGAAGTAATTCATGAATTTCTGACTATAGGAGAATGCTTTCCTCTACTATATACAAACAGCTTTGGAATATGGAGTAATAAGTAGACACTCTTCAGCCAGACTATCCCTGACAATAATGACAATGACAGTACAGCCATACTTCTCTCATTTAATCCAGTAACCTACCTCTCAGCCACTGCTAGCAGCCGTTCTGGCCTAAAGGTACCCTCGGTGTCAATGTACATGGCCTTTCCTTCACCTCCACCTCGGTCAATGGGAAGCTAGAGAGAACAAAAAGAAAAGTAGAAATGAACACTGTACTTCTGACATAACTGACCAACTTATCCATGATTCTATGAACTCCCCATCTTCAATAACTCAAAGAGAAAAAACACATCAAAGTGACAATCAGAGGTAGGAAGAGGGCATTCCCTTCTGAGAAAAATACAGCTAGTAGTAGATATGTAGCTCATTGTGTCCCATAGCATATAAGGCTAAATGTCTTTATAGAGTTGGACTGTTTGGAAATACACAGCACAAAACAGGTGGTAAAATTCTAGGATAGCATACCAACACAAGAGTGATCAATCCTCTCAAAAGTACAAACATTTGGAAGGTCATTTATCTTAGCTTTAATAAGTAAGAGAGCCTGACCCAATACCCAATTAATTTTAGCATATCCAAACCACACTTATACTTCATTTTATTGAGCAGAGTTCATTTCTGTGGGTTACTAAAGGAGCTTGGCAATGCCCCAGGGCACCTCTATCAAGTTTAATATATGAGCAAGAAAAAAAGTGTCTGCTCCACTAGTACATATAGATGTTAAAAATGAACAAAAGGAAAAATAAATAATAAAGTTAAAAAAAGAAAAGAAAGAAATGCTATGAAAATTGTCTCATGAGCTACTCAAGGAAATCTGCTTTAGGCTACCCAGTCCATGCCAGACACTTTGAGTTTTACAGGTTTTAGATGAATGATACGAAAAGACAGTTTTCACCCTAGAAATCTACTGTGGAGCCATAATTTACCTTTAAATTCTGAGGAAAATTCCTTAGGACAATTTACATTAAGGACTTGGTAGTACCAAATTTTCTTTCTTTTAGTTCTGAGCAAAAACTTTGCTTTCAAAATTACAAAAGTACTACATGTTTGTATTAAATATTCAAATATAGAAGTAGAGTAATAATTGAAAGCTCTCATTACTCCCATCTCCAAGAAGTAATCTTCCAGATTATTTCCTATGTATTGTTATACAAGCACTTTTATTATTTGTGGTTCTGACACTTACGATGTGTCCCGAAGAATATTGTTTTGTTTTCTGCAAAATGTAGATAAAACCCACCTCCTGGGATTGTAGTGAAGATGAAATAATTTATGTAAGGTGTTCACCACAGTGCCTGACAGACAGAAAGCACTTTGAAGATTTATGATATTCTCTACTTTTAAGGCACTGACTATAACATACATTCAGTTACTGTAGGCTTTGTTAATTTGGAAAGGAAAAAATGATGTTATCATTTGGCAGTTTAGCAGACAAAATCTTTCAAGTCATAGGAATCCATGGAAGGAGCAAAGGATATGTATACAATAAAAGGGTTTTGACAAAGATCTGGAACTACTGGCCAAGAGGACAAAAAGCAGAAGCTGCCTCAGTTTTGGGGAGAGGAGAAAATATTAACACTCAGGGGGCTAAGTCCCCAGGAATTAAGATGAATGAGGTTCCCCCTTCTCTCACTTTCTGGTATCTTTATTGCTAGTATGAGAGGGGTTTCTTTTCTAGCTCGGTAGAAGGGAAGGAGGGAGGCCATAGGTCACTGAACATAGGGAGACAGACTGAGAGCAGAGGCACAGACAAGGTCCCGGTGTATTGTTGGGCCAGTCTCAAGGGGATGGACCACATGTTCCACACTCCAGTCCATTTTGTTTCCTCCACCTTGCTCTCCCAGGGCCACCGTAGCCACCATGTTTTACTGGACTGGGGTATCACTGACTAGCTTTTTAAATAACTGCTTAGTTATTTTTTAGTGACACAGATTGTCTCAAACTTTCACCATTTAAAAATCCAGCTGTGCAAATTTTTTTGTACATGTATTCTTGATAGTATGTAAAAAGTTCTGAAAGACATTTTTCTGTCAAAGGACATGTAGACAAAATTGATAGTTAAATTGTCTTCTAAGAACTTTAAAATTACACTAATACTTTGAATAAGCATGACCTGCTTGTATTTTTGTAACCTAACTGTGGCTCTCAACTTTTTATAACTTCACTGTAAGACAGAGATCTAGCTCTGGCCAGGTGGCTCGGTTGGCTGGAATGTCATCTAATACACCCAAATGTTGCAGGTTTGATCCTGACAAGCTACAGAGAGGAGGCTTTTTATCATTTATCAATGTTTCTCACTCCCTTTCTCTCTCTAAAGTCAATAAAAACATATACTTGGGCAAGGATTTAAAAAAAATTAAAAATGACTTTTATTAGACTTCTGGCCAAGATGGAGGCGCAGGTAGATATACTTTGCCTCCTCGCACAAACAAAAGGACAACAAATTTCAAAACAAAAAATAACCAGAACTGCCAGAATATTGAACTGAATGCAAGTCCGACAACCACGGAGCTAAAGAAACATTCATTCAGATTGGTAGGAGAGGTGGAGACAGGCAGCTAGGGCAGCGGTGGATGGTGCAGGCAGTTCCATATTTGTGTGTGGATAAACCATGAGGAACAGCTGGGGAGCGAGACAGACCACGCAACCCAGTGTTCCAGTGCGAGAAAAGAAAGCCTCAAAACTTCTGGCTGTAAAAATCTGTGGGGGTTGAGGTAGCTGGAGAAACTCCCAGCCTCACAGGATAGTCCACTGACGAGACCCACGGGGTCCTAGAACATACACAAACCCATCCACCTGGGAATCAGCACCAGAAGGGCCCAATGTACTTGTGGGTAGTGGGGGAAATGACTGAAAGCCAGCTAAGAGCCGACCAAGTGGCATTGTTCCCTCTCAGACCCATCGCCCACACACAGCGTCACAACACAGTGACCTGAGTTGCCCTGCTCTGGTGAATACCTAAGGCTCTACCCCTTTTGAGGTAACGGTGTGCTGAGACAAAGAAATATGGCCCAAATGAAAGAACAGATCAAAAACTCAAAAACAGAACTAAGTGATGAACAGGTAGCCAACCTATCAGATGCAGAGTTCAAAACACTGGTAATCAGCGTTTACCACTGGCAATCAGGACGCTCACAGAAATGGTTGAGTATGGCCGCAAAATGGAGAAAAAAGTGAAGGCTATGCAAAGTGAAATAAAGAAAAATACACAGGGAACCAACAGTAAAGGGAAGGAAACAAAGACTCAAATCAACGATTGTGAGCAGAAGGAAGAGAAAAACATTCAATCAGATCAGAATGAAGAAACAAGAATTCAAAAAAAATGAGGAGAGGATGAGGAACCTCTGGGACAACTCTAAACATTCCAACATCCAAATCATAAAGGGTTGCCAGAAGGAGAAGAGGAAGAGTAAGAAATTGCAAATATATTTGAAAATATAATGGAGAACTTCCCCAATGAGGCCAAGGAAATAGACTTCCAGGAGATCCAGGAAGCTCAGAGTCCCAAAGAAGTTGGATCCAAGGAAGCACACACCAAGGCACATCATAATTACATTACCCAAGATTAAAGAAAAGGAGAGAATCTTAAAAGTAGCAAGAGAATAGGAGACAGTTATCTACAAAGGAGTTCCCAAAAGACTATCAGCAGATTTCTCAAAAGAAACCTTGCAAGCAAGAAGGGGCTGGAAAGAAATATTCAAAGTCATGGAAGGCAAGGACCTCCATCCAAGATTACTCTATCCAGCAAAGCCATCATTTAGAATGGAAGGGCAGATAAAGTGCTTCCTAGATAAGGTCAAGTTAAAGGAGTTCATCATCACCAAGTCCTTATTATATGAAATGTTAAAGGAACTTATATAAGAGAAAGGAGATTAAAAACTATGAACAGTAAAATGACCACAAACTCACACCAAGAACTGAACCTAACCCCCCCACCAAAAAAAAAAAGCAAACTAAGCAACAACTAGAATAGGAACAGAATCATGGAAATGGAGATCAGAGGGGAGGCGGAGGGGGGAGAATGGGGGAAAAGGTATAGGGAATAAGTGGAATGAATAGTAGGTACAAAATAGGCAGGGGGAGGTTAAGAATAGTATAGGAAATGGAGAAGCCAAAGGACTTATACGTATGACCCATGGACATGAACTAAGAGGGGGAGGGAATGCTTATGGGAGGGGCGGTGCAGGTTGGTGGGGAATAAAGGGGAGGAAAAAAATGGGACAACTGTAACAGCACAATCAATAAAATATATATTTAAAAGAATAAAAAAATTTTTCAAAAAATGACTTTTATTTAAAAAAGAAAGACAGAGATCCAACACATAATGGAGCTTCACTTCATTAAGTTGAGAAAATCTGAACAAATAAGAGCATGTACTGTTTAGATTAAAGTAGTAATCTAACGTCCTCTCCATAACTCTGGTTCTAGCTTTTAGGGTGGTGAAATGTATTCTTTTTTACAGAAATTTTTATTTATTGATTTTAGAGAGAGAGAAGGGAAGAGGGGAAGAGAGATGGGGAGGGAGAAGAAGAGAGGGAGGGAGAGGGAGGGAGAGGGAGGGAGGGGGAGGGGGGGAGAGAGAGAGAGAGAAATAGCAATTGGTTTTTCCACTAATTTATGTATTCATTGGTTGATTCTTGTATGCACCCTCACCAGGGATTGAACCTGCCTGCAACCTTGACCTATGGGGATGATGCTTTAATCAACCGAACTAGCTGGTAAGGGCTTTTTTCTCTGGAAAAAGATATTTAGCCACCTGTGAATGTTCAGTTATTTTTACAGAGAGGACATGTTTATTTGAGAATTTTGCTTCAGTTTATTGTTGACAGGCATTATCTGACTACTAAATAAACATTCCTAGGATAGCCCTGGCTGGTGTGGCTCAGCGGATTGAGCACCAGCCTGTGAACCAAAAGATCTCAGGTTCCATTCCCAGTCAGGACACGTGCCTGGGTTGTGGGACCAGGTTCAGGGTTGGGTGTATGTGAGAGGCAACCGATCGATGTTTATCTTGCATGATGATGTTTCCCACTCTTTGTTCCTTCCTTCCCCTCTGTCTAAAGTAAAAAAATAAAAATCCCAGGATAGAATTCTGTTTGTACAACTTAAGAGCATCAGTGACATGCCGAATTGCCCTGGTAACTCTAAGTACTGTGGTACTGTGTACTGTACTCTAAATATTTATTCCACTTAAATTCCTGTCAGAACATGAGGAAAACATTTCTATTTAAACGGGTCACACATCATGTCAAATAACCCATATGGGGGTGATAATTTAAATAGTACTATTTCCCTTTAGCTAGTAATTTTCTAATAGTGCTCAGGCAATAAGCTATAGTTTCCACAGTTTACTAATAACACTCTTCTTCTCAGTGATTCTCCCTCTATAAAGTTTTCCTATCCCCGTAACTGAGTCCTCTGTGGAATTATTTATGAGGGGAACCAACAGTGGCTTAGATCTCCTTGATAAATGGCTGACTCATAAGACATATGGTGACATTTTGGTCTGCAATGAAAAGATCAGTAGAACAATTGAGAAAAGAAACAGAATTGAAATGACAAATGAAAAGGGAAAAGTGAGAAAAAAATGAGCGACTATCAAATTGGGACTTTTTTTTTAATTACAATTACAGTTGTCCAAATTTTTCCGAGTTGGGCCTCTTGCTGTTAGATAAACTTTTATTCATAAACAACCAGAATATTTTCCTATCTTAATAAATGACATTCACCACTTCAACACAGACGTGGTAAGTGATAAAGGACATATCTGTAACATGAGAAAAATAAGAAGCCAGCTTTTCTTGGGTGACTTGAGAAAATCAGCCTCATTATATTAGTCTCTATACATACGTGTTTTACTAAATGTAAACCCTATGCAAGACACAGGGTCCAAACAAATTTATATATTTTATAACACTATCTTAAACTATATCAGAGCGTTACATCAATGTAATAAACATTTGCTGATAAAGTGCTATTTAAAATACAGAATACATTATGAAGGACAGTCCATAACTTGTTTTATAAGGGGAAAAAAACAAGAAAATTTAGGAGGTAGGAGTAGGAGGAGGGTATGGGGGGATAAATGGTGATGGAAGGAGACTTGACTTGGTGTGGTAAATAATACAGTGTACAGATGATGTGTTGTGGAATTGTGCACCTGAAACCTGTATAATTTTGTTAACCAGTGTCATGGCAATAAATTCAATAAAAAGAAAAAAAAATTTATATTTGATGTCTAAATTTATAAATAAGTTCCATGAACTATTAGTATTTTGTTGAGAGGATAAGAACTCACACTAGGATGTAAAGACACTTTATATAGCCCTGGCTGGTGTAGCTCAGTGGATTGAGTGCTGGCCTGAGAACTGAAGGGTCACTGGTTCAATTCCCAGTCAGGGTGTATGCCTGGGTTGTGGTCCCGATTCCCTGGTTGGGGGGCATGCCAGGGGCAACCACACACTGATGTTGTTTTTCCTCTCTTTCTCCCTCCCTTCCCCACCTCTGTCTAAAAAATAAATAAATCTTAAACATACAAACAAACAAACAAAAAAAGATACTATATATAAGGAGGATTTCATTCCAGTTGTTCCTGAATTCCATTGATTAGTTGTGTCCCTGGGTGAAGTGAGTATGATCTTTGAAAATTAAAATAATGCCATTTTCTTCCAATACATAAAACTGTAATTAAGCCCCAAAAGACTATAACAAGAGTTGGCCCAAGGGAATGGACCGGGTTCCGGGGTACTTTGTGGGTTAGCTACTCACAGCAGCACAGCCTTAAAAGCCAGGGAATGTTAGGAACCCATTCAAAGAGGGAAACCGGTTTCCCCAAAACGCTTCTTAAAGTTATAAAACAATAAAACGTTTCTTCATCTTCTCTCCTATATCCTTCTCTCTCTCATAAATCTTTAATTTTCAGAGATTCCAATGTTACTTTTCTATATAGGACTTAGTTCTACATCTCTAAATACTGCTGGAAATTTTTACTTGGTCGTCTCATCACTTCAAACTTGAACCCGCCATTTCTGAACTTGAATTCATCTCTCCATTAAAAACGGTCTTTCCCAAACCCTAGTTTACCAAATTAATACAGTGTTCAGTTGAGGGGTATTTTTTTTGCCAACCATTAAGCACTGCCCTTTACATCACCTCTATCCTTTCAGTGACAGTTTTTTAGTTTAGTCCTGATCAGCTAGTGCCTGTAATAATCATATATCAAATATCCTCCACTCTTGCCTCTCCTTTCAATTCATTCAACAGGTTACTACCAGAATATTTCTGAATATAAAGCTCATGTTCTGCTTTAGTTGAAAACATTTGAATAATCCCTACTCTTTATAGAATCAAGTGTAAGCTTCTTACACTGCAATCAAGACCTTCTAAAACATGACCTTGATGTATCCTTTTAAGACTTAGCTCCTACAACTTACCCAAATAAAACGTCTGAAGTTGGTAAACAAGTTTATTGTTTTCTCCTCAATACTCTATGCTTCCCTGCCCCTTGCAACCCTCGAAGGCAACCCTTATGAAGTCTGGTTTGATTCCTGTACTTGTATCTACTAGTACTTAAATATGGCATGATCTTAGGCAATTAAGTAACTCACTGTGTCTGTTTTCAAATGTGTCTGTGAATGGGAGAGTAAGGAAGAAGAAACTGAAGGGGTCCAATGGAAGGTTTTTCCTAATGGAGATATTAGCCATGTTTGTGTAACAAAGAGGATAATCTTACACAGAGGTAGAGCAGACAATAGGAGTACAGTCCTTAAGAAGGTGGCAGGAGAGAGTAATCAGATCACCCTGGTAGGACAGGCCACTGAGAGGAAAACAACTTTCTCCATTGTAACCCAAGATAAGAAAAGGTGGGTATAAACGCAGGCAAATGTAAAGATTTGATATAAAAAGCAGGTTAGGTCATTGGCTGACAATAGTGTTAAAGAAGAGCATGAAGGTTGAAGAAATGATTAAGTTGTCTTACTGAGTGGGAGAAAGTATGCCCAAATAGAGAAACTCAGGATATCTGCCAAGCGTTATTGAATGTTAACCTAACGCTTGTCTTCTTTAAGTGAAGCCAATCAGCTTTATGGTATGATTTTTCCCCTGTATGATCAGCTATTTGGGGAATAGGCGTTGAGAAGACAGGGTTCATTGAGATAGGCATCTCTTCAGATATGGGATGTAAATCTGAGGGTATCTGTAAAGGGATGACTTTAATGATGAATCACAAAATCTAGACTAGCAAAGAAGGGAGGTAAAGCCAGGGGAAGGCCTAGTGGATGGTAAGAAAGTATTTGAAATCAATGATTGGAAAATTTCTATGATGTGGAAGAATATTGCAGTAGGAATCTCTCTTTTAACTAGCATGTAGGATTCTTGAGGAGAGAGAAAGTACCTTTTATGTTCACCCCAACAATGCTTGAAAACAGTGGAAACCAACTCGTTTTGCTGATTTGATTAGTTAGAGGCCCAACAACTCACCTGGCATGTTACAGCCAATGTATGACAGATCTGGGTCTTCCCAGTTCGGAATTCTCCAAACATCTCTGTGATGGATCCAGTCTCAATTCCTCCTAAAAGAGCAATAACAAACATCTCTTAGCACAATACAAATGTTTAGAAACAATAATCATAGAAATGTTCTTGGAGCTCATCAGAAAGAGGAGGGTAGAGAGGTACAGGAAGGAGAGATAACATCCAGATTTAAGTGTGATTCCTGAACCCATGCTATTTTATACCCTAAAAAAAAAAAAAAAAAAAAAAAAAGAACACTTGAATGATTAAATATTTGGGGAAGCAACAAAAAATCAAAAATAACTTAGGACAGTAATGTTTTCAAAATTCAAAAACTAGAGCTTTCCATAAAGTCCTGAAGATTAATGTATACTACAATGTAGTATTCAAACATGGAGTGTTTTAATCAGTCATTGGATTTTCAACCTTGTGTTAGAGTAGAACACTAAAATTTTTTTAGGCAGAGGGAGCTTACTCTCTGAATAAAATAATAAATGGAGATTAAATTATTTGACAGATAACTTTAGTATTTTATGAGTCATGTTCCACCCTGCAGCAGTCTTCCTTCATCTATGTGGATACTTTCATCTCTTAATCATATATAACACATAAATCCATAGAACACTTTAGTTTTGTTCTGTGACTTGGATGCTTTGCTAACTGCAGTTCACAACATAGGATAAAGAATTACTACACCTTGAAGTAGTTTGTCGAGCTCTTTGGAGCCAGTTGTAATCTGTATGATCTCTGATCGCCTTTGGTGGAACTCAGTTGCAGTGGTGAAACCCATTGGAACTAATTTAGCTGCCTCAGTCTGGGAAAAATAAGAAATGTCAAATCAACAAAATAAGCTTACCAAAACAAGAAACAGGCATACAGTAGGAAGAGACAACATATAACAAATTTCCAATATTATTTCTCTTTAAGAAGTCATCAAAATACTAGTAGTTCTAGTTCTAGGATTATTTTATCTCTCTGGCAACCAAAGGATAAGCTAATTTCGGGACTCCATGAAGATTAATGTTTAAATTGCCAATTCAAGTAATACACTCACGTACTTAAACTTCTCCATCTCTGTCAGCTATACCTTTTCTTTTATCTTTTATTTTATCTGAGACATCTCTATCCTATTTTGTAGTCACTGATAAGTCTTCAATGATCAGTCTATCAGTTGATTCCAGAATTTAAAAATAAATCCATTCACAAATATGTGGAAATTAAACACTACACTCCTAAATAACCAATCAGTCAAAGACGAAATCCTAAGAGAAATTAGAAAACACTTTGAGATTAATAAAAATGAAGACTAAAACTTATCAGATGCAGCAAAAGCAGTGCGGAAAAGGAAACTTACAGCTGTAAACACCTATATTAGAAAAAATGTTAAATCAATAATCTAACCATCTACCTCCACCTTAAGGTACTGGAAAAAGGAGACAAACTAAACAAGCAGAAGGAAGGAAATAAGATTAGAGCATAAACTAAGAAGACAGAACAGCTCTGGCTGGATTTTCAGTTGGTTAGACCGTTGTCCCAATACCACCAGGGTTGTAGGTTTGATTCCCTGTCAGGGTACAAGCAAGAGTCAACCAGTGATGCATGAACAAGTGAACAAATCAATGTTTCTCTCTTCTGTTCTCTCTCTAATTAAAAAAAAAAAAAAAGAAGAAGAAGAAGATAGAGGACAGAAATATAATAGAGAAAAATTAACACCAAATGTTGATTCTTCAAAAAGATCAATAAAATTAATAAACCTTTAGCTAGACCTCTTCCACCCCTCACCAAAAAAACTAAAATCAGAAATGAAAGAGGGGACATCACTACCAACCTTACAAAAATAAAACTGTCAACAAATGAGATAACTTAGATGAAAAAGGCAAGTTTCTATAAAGACTCAAATGATCAAACTCACTCAAGTAGAAAAGGAATCCAAGCTAAAGCACTGAAAGATCAGTAGAACTTGTGTCTAAATTCAGTAAAATAAATGGTCTGAGTTTGATTACAAAAAAAAAAAAAAAAAATCGGAGTAGATCAATAGTGAGTAAAGACATTAAACTTATAATTAAAAACTTCTAAACTTCTCTACATTTGTAAAACTTCACTTAAAAACTCATTACAATGTTTATATTATAGCTCTATGAATATAACTCATTGCAGAACCAAATGGTGATAAGAAATACAATTCTTTCACTAAAGTTCCAATGTTATTATTATGTCTCTCAAAGGTTTCTACTTTAAAATTCTAATAAATTCTTTTTTATACTCCACCATTTTCAAAATCATGCCCTATTTTACCTTGCTTTTATATCTGGGCCATGTTTTTCTCTAGTATTTTCTGACTACCATTTCTCAAATTTTCCAACCCTGCAATCTTACTATGTATTCTACTGAATCCTTCTTCCCTGCTCCAAAGATTTCTTTTCCTTCTCCAAATCGGACTTTCTGCTCTCTAGGCTTGCTACAGTCCTGGGCCTTTCTTCACTGAGTACTTGAGTTGAAGCAGTTTTAACACAGATACTGTGTGTTACCATCCTCACTTTAGTAAAATGTATCCTCAAGTAACTTCCTAAGAAAAAGTATGTAACAGAAAAATGTCCTGAATTCTTATATTTCTAATGTTTTATTCTGCCCTAATAGTTGAATAATGTTGCTACAAACAGGATGCTAGGTTTAAGATTATTTTCCCTCACAGGTTTAAAGGCACTGCTCTACCTGCTTCTACCATCCAGATTTGTTAGGAAATTTACTCTCTAATTGTGTTCCTTTAGAGTTCACTCACTTTTTTCTCTCTGAAATCTTTCAGAATATTTTATGATTGTATACTGAAATTTCACACTGATCTGTCTAGTTGTTGGTCTTTGATACCCTATGGGTCCTACTATGTAAGATTTCTGCTTTCCTTTAATTGTCAAATTTTCTTGTATTATTTCTTTGAGAATTTCTTCCCTTCTTTTCTCTGTGATCTCTTCCTGTAACTTCTACTAATTGCAAGATGAATAAAGATTAATGAAGATTAGGAAATAAAAATACCAAAGGGAGGGGAGCTAAAAACCAATACTGAACTCTATTTAATGTATGCTAAAATATTTAGAAGGAAGTGTACTAATATCTGCAACTTTCTTTGAAAAGCATAAGGAAATTCTAAGATTGACTGTGGATATAGATGAACAGACAGGTGATAAAGCAAGTATATTAAAATACTAATGGTATAGTTTAGGTAGTGGGTACATGATTGTTCACTGTACAATTCTTTCAGCTTTGCAGTAAGTTAAAGAAATTTAAAGACTTTATTTATTTTTAGAGAGAGAGGAAGGGAAGGAGAAAGAGAGGGAAAGAAAACATCTATGTGCGAGAGATACATCCATTAGTTGTTTTTCCCACACCCCGACCCAGGGACCTGCCCACAACCCAGGCATGAGTCCTGACTGGGAATCAAACTGGTAACCTTTCAGTTCGCAGGCTGGTGCTTAATCCACTGAACCACACTAGCCAGGGCAAGTTCAAAACTTTCAAAAACAGCCCTGGCTGAGGTAGCTCAGAGGGTTAAGAGTGTTGTCTTAGTATGCCAAAGTTGTCGTTTGATTCCCCAGTCAGGGCACATACAACAATCAACCAATGAATGCATAAGTACATTCAACAACAAATCCATGAATTTTTTGTTTTTGTTTTTGTCTCTCTCTAAAAAGCAATCAATCAAAAAATATTAATAACAAAATGTTGAGAAAACTCAGGAGATGCTTTACCGCGTCATTTTAACCCCTAAAATTTCTAGTCTGTGAGCTCTTAAAAGAACAGAATATTATAACCAAAGTGAAATTTGAAGTAAAAAACCATGCAACTGTCTAATCTGGCAGAACTTTACTTCTATTCCTATACTTAACACAATATACTTGCTTTCATCTGTGGTAGATAGAAGTCTTTGGAAGTTTTCAATAGGCAAGAACTACCAAACCCTCGGACACAAGACATAAAATGGCAAGTAAAAGGAAAACATTACAAAAAATATCCATGCTGAATGTATCAGTGCTATGACAGTGTGCCAAGCAAGGGAGAAAAACCTCAAAAAAAGCCAATAATTTTTTTAAATTTTGAAAATGTGGAAAAGACATAGGAGAATATGGCACTGTCTGAATGAATTATTTCATTCACAATATCTTTCTTTCTCAACTATTTTGATTTATATTCTGAAAATGGATTTCTTTTCTTTAGTTTCCTTTCATCTTCTATCAACATGTATTTGGCCCCTTTTACCCTTTATTACCCTCCTTCTCTCTGATAACTTCCATTCTGTTGTCTGTGTCTGAGTTTCAGTTTTCTATCCGACTTACGAGTGGAACTGTAGGATTCTTAGCTTTTTCTGACTAACCTATTTCACTTAACATAATATTCTCAAGGTCCTAGATCATGTATCATAGAAATGTACGGTTGAAACCTACATAATCTTATTAACCAATGTCACCCCACTAAATTTAATAAAAAATAAAATAAAAAATTGTGGAGATAGTTTTCTTTCTCCATTGTGACAATGGATATTCTTGCAGAAAGTCTCAATTCCAAATATTTTTGGGAATGAGGGGGAACAGCCACAGTACTGAACAAATCTTTAGCCTTTAAAAGTAAATAGCACAATCTTTATTCACCAGAAATTCACAATATAAAACGTCTGAAATCAAGAGGACAAAAATATAAAAAGACACATCTATATCATTTTGCACATCTCATTTCACTTATTATGTGTTTGTTTGTTTTCACAGAAGCAGAATGTTGATTTGATTTCTAAAACTAAGGTCTGACAAGCCATAAAGATCCTGCCAGGATATGTTCAGTCACAAAACCTGATGTGAAAAAGGAAACAATAGACTTTAGGGACACCTACTGGCTTAGTCAATATCACAATCTTTCAGTGAGGTATTAGGGACTGAGAACTTACTTCAAACAAAGTCACCATTTAAACTTTATTTATTTGAGTAATCCAATAAATGACAACATCTTTCCTCTAAGGGCTCAAATTAAGAATTATGATTTTTGAGCCCTGACTAAATTACTACTACAGAGTGGTATTAAAAAAATGGAGTAACAGCCTGCCAGTGATTAAAAATTCAAAGCTCTTAGTATAATACTCATAGAACAGAATTTACTGGTTTGTGCATATTTTATGGGTGATATTAAATAAGTATACATAAATCTCAGACACTATCCATTTGACTTAAGTTACATAGCAGAACTACAAGTACTGTCGCTACCCAATAACAAAGGATTAATTCTTTTGAAAGATTCTTTCTTTTTTTGTAAGTATTTTTATGTATTTACTTTTAGAGGGAGGGATAGGGAGGGCGAATGAGAGGGAGAGAAACATCGATCCTTTGCCTCTTGTATGCACCCCAGCTGGGGACCAGACCCATAATCCAGGCATATGCCCTGGCTGGGAATTGAACTGGCAGCCTTTTGCTTTGCGGAATGACATCCAATCAACTGAGCCACACTGGCCTGGGCAGAATCTTTAGTTTTTAAAGATTACTTTTCAGAGAAAATTTCTATAAAACTATATTTGTCATGTTGATTACTAGAATTAATACAGATAATACTAGCTTTATCTATCTTTCTCAGTGTTGTTATAAAGGCCTAATGATAATATATATTAAAGAGATGGGATTTCAAAATTAAAGTGCTTTATAAGAAACTGAATTACTACCTCACTTTGGTTAAGCCAGTAAAATAACTTTTCTGTCATTTATTAAGTTAAAAAAACAAAACAAAACTCAGTGCGTGATTTGAAATCACACCCACTTTTCATTATTAAAAAATCTTGCCTGTGATTAGTTGACTAACAGATTATACACACTGACAGCCTAATTAATATGGCTTCAGTATTCAAACAATAAAAAATTTTTCTATTTGAAAGTAAAACATGTTTATTATAGAAAATGTAGAAACTTCAGAAAATTGAGGTAAAAAAAATTGCTAACAATCTTACCATCCAGAAAAGTATTAATATTTTAGTGTATATATCCCCAGTGTAAGTGCTATACATTTAGACATACATTTTTAAAAACTTAAATCAAGCATATATGTACACATGCACACACACATTCATACACACATTTTGTTAATGTTTCTTACATCAGGAACATTAATTATCATTCTATGTCAATGAATATCCTTTGAACCTGTTTTTTTGTGGCTGCATTCTAAAGAATATTCCTAAGGCATGAGATCATAATACCTAGAAAGATAAGGTATGCACCACTCACTGCTGGTGGGAGTGCAAATTGGTAGTCAATTTGGCAAAATTTATGTCATAACCTACAATACTGCAATTCCTTAGAGAAAAATCCCAATTTAGTCAAAAAGGTACACACAGAGATAATTAACGGGTAATAGAGTCACCCCTGGAAAGAGGAACAGGATGACACTACGAGGCATGGAAGGACCGCTGCCTGTCACTGTGTACCCTTTTGTACTATTCCCTCTAAGCCTCCCTAGGTCACATAAACAGTACTTACCAGAATTTTATCAGCTTTGGCTTCACTAATCCCCTTAATGTTTATAAGCTCTTTCTTTGGTGCATAGGCAACAGCCTCCACAGTATGGAATCCAGCTTCTTCCAATTTCTTTACGTCATTGGCATTTATGCCACATTGCTGCAAGTGAAGAAAACCATTGACAAATTTCTCATCTGTCTAATGTGGACTTCTGCCCTACCAACTTCACAGAGCTATTTGGAAGAACTGTGATATTATATGCAAGAGCTTTGAAAAGTGTGCCATACATATAATGTATTTAATAAAAAAATTATTAAAACCAGGAGTTTTAAACTAGTACCATCTCATGTATATTAAAAAGCACTCATCATGAATTGGGATTAAACCAGTTACTTCCACCACTGGAAATAAAAGTGTAACTCTCAACCTTTTATTACTAAGAAGCTAAATGAACTCTGAGACCCTGCGTTCTAAAAGACCACTTTAAGCCAATCTTTCCCGATATTTTCCAAATCAAGCACCCAAAGAAAATGGTATTTTTTTACTCTAAAGTGGGGTAAACAAATGAGGCTCCCTTAGAGCTGAGGGGAGCACTATCTTAGCATATCAATACTCTTTTTGTAACACAATGACTAAAAAGCTCTCCTCTAACAACCAATACTAAGGATGGGAAAACTACTATTGGTCAGGGACTTACACACCACTTCTCAAAACAAACCACCCGGACACTTCTTTCTCCCTATATACGAAGTCAGCTTTGGTTTTATAAGCCACCAAAAACATGACTTCTGGGAAAGTAGGAGTTAGTGGTGGGGTGAGGGCGGGGGGAGGAGAATGTGTATGTATCAGGGAGTCAGGAAAAGTTTGGGAGAAGAGAGAATGATACCTGCCCATAGAAACCATGTCTGCTATTAATATCTAGGCAAAAAGCAATACACATGTGTGGGTATAAGGATGCTCATGGTACTGATATGACTCTGAAATCTAATGTCTATCACAAACCAGTTTAAGTAATTTTTGGAGTCTTGAAGCTCAGCTGGGGATGAAAAGAATACATGTAAAAAGAGAGAATGAAGGTTTTCTCTGCTTTCTCTCCTACTTCTTTCAGCTAGTGTCAGTTGCACTAACACTGGGGCCTCTGCACAATAAGTAGAACAGTACAAGGCCCCAGCTCCTATGTTTGATTTCTTGTGCTAAGTACTGAATTAGGGCATGGTTCTTACACCTTAGCAACTACAAGCCCTTCTTCCTGCCCACGACAGCTGTTTTGGTAGTAACTTCAGCACAAGCCTCCCTGCATCACTGGCCAGCTCTCTGTATTCCCTGGACAGTAATTTTATATTTAGTACAAACAGCACAGACTCATGGGATCCTAGGACTTCTTAGTTTCTGACAATCTGGCTCTGGAAAAGAAAAGTGATAAAATAGGAGAAGAATTCTTGACAAAAGAAGAGATCTGCCCTGACATGATTAGCAACTATCATAAGCCTTTCTACAGGATCCTTGATAATCCTTCCGAAAACTCTAATTTGGGTCTTGACAACAGGCAGTAAACCAATGGCTTATATAAAGATTGTGATTTCTCCCAATAGGTAGAAGAGTCTAGTCCAGCTTTAAAATTCCCAAATTAGCAACTAAGTGCATACCTCTAACCGTGAAATAGGTTGTGGGCCAAAGCTCTCTTCTTCCACTGAAGTATCTGCATTTGCTTCAAGCTGCATCTGCATTGCCATCACTCTTTGTTCAATGCTGAAAAATACAGTCGGCCATCAGGAAAAACACTAGAGAAAGTACAGAGCTGCAAACTTAGTTTTGTAATAAATCTCTGAAGAATTACTAGTTAGGCTTCTGGTGACCTACCCATGGCAAGAAAAAGAACAAATCTCTCACCAGTTTTCCCTTCCATCTAGCTAGCTGTATCAGAAAAACTTTAGGAAGAGCCAGGATTATTCTGCTTCGTAACAATGCACAGCTTAACTAGGTCAACTATGTCCCTGTTCCCCTGCTTCATATTCCTGGAGGGTGGGGACCAAGTCTTATTTATTTGTATATAGTTCATGATACATTATAAATATTAGGTGTTTGGTAAATATTTGGTATATGAGTGCAGACTTTCCAGAACTCTACTTAAAAAAAAAAAAATTGATGAAAGGTTAAACTGCTTTGATTCTATTGTTCCCCTCCAGCCAGCAGGGATTGGAGGTAGTGGGACAGGAGTGAAATAACAGTACAGAATGACTGTCTATAAGCCTCCATTCCTGACAGAGAAACAGTGGACTGAGATAAGAAAAGTACTTCCCATCTCAGGCAAGGATCATAGCTTGTAGTTATGCATTCTGCTTCTCACAGGAGTGTGTGAAATTTAAAGATCACCATTTTAATCAATTCCAGACCTCAGGAAATGCACAAATGAATAAATAACATGCAAGTACCTGGCCCAGATGGAAATCTTCCATAAAAAGAGTACTTAAAAGTCTGGTTATTATGATAAAACTAAGATCACTCAGGCTGAAAATAACCGAGAATGAAAAATTTTTAAATTATCTTTAAGAGGTGTTATTAGTAAAAGTGAGCAAGTCTTACGTCCACAAGAATAAATGGACTTAAATTATACCAAAATGATCTAGACAATATAACAATCAGGGTAAATTTAATTCAAAAGATATGAAATCTCCATTCTCAGAGACTTGACAGATGACCCTTTGTTCCTGATTGGCTCAAGTACAGATCTTTTAGATGTTAGTTATAGCATAATTTGAGTCCATGATAATTCCAAGTATCAAAATCACCAAAATGCAATTTAAACTTAAATCTTGTCCTTCATAACTTATGAAAAAGATGACACTGTAGAATAATGGGAAAAGGATGTTCCTCTTAATAAATAGTGCTGTGTTGATTGGATAACCTTATAGAATAAGAAAAAAAAACCCCAGGAAAAATCTATTTCCAATTTAGATTATAAATCTAAATGTAAGAGGTAAAACAAGAGGCTTTTAGAATATAGGCGAATACCTTCATGACTTTGGGCTAGAGAAAGATTTCTTGATTGGACACATAAAGCAGTAACCTACAAGGAAAAGACTGAAAATTTGAACTACTTTTAAACAGAAATCTTCTATCCATCAAAAAACACCATTAAGAGACTGAAAAGGAAAACTGTAATGAAGGGAGAAACTATTTACCACATGTACAACCAAGTGTTGATAACTAGAATATATAGTAAAAAACTGCTCTGGCTGGGTAGCTCAAGCATTGTTCCAATATGCCAAGATTGCAGGTTCAATCATCAGCCAGGGCACATACAAGAATCAACCAATGAATGCATAAGTGGTAAAACAAACTGATATTTCTCTTTCTCTGAATCAATAAAAACAAATACAAAAACAAAAACCCCTCCAAGTCATCAAGAAAGCAATGCAAAAGAAAAACGGTTTGATTCCTGGTCAGAGCACATACAAGAGGCAACGAATGAATACAGAAAGTGGAACAACAAATTGATATTTCTCTACTTTCCTCTCTCTAAAATCAATAAAAACATAAACAAATGCTCAACCTCATTAATAATCAGAAAAATCAAAATGAAATATTACTATATACCCACCAGAATAGCTAAACTTAAAAAGATTGACATTATCAAGTGTTGGCAAGCACATTAAACAACTAAACACTCATACAGTGCTGTGCTGGTTTTAGTGTAAATTGGTACAACTTTGGAAAACTGGCATAAATGTGAAAATTTAAATAGAGAAATGCTATGACTCAGGAATTTCACTAGTCCATATTATTAACCAACTGAAAAGTATACACATGTGCACCAAGACATATACAGGAATAGTCTCTCAGCACTGTTTCTCATACAATCTAAAAAACAGAAACAATCCAAATGTCCCCCATGAGCAGAACAAGG
The DNA here is from genome assembly GCF_021234165.1 of Pteronotus mesoamericanus. Classification (NCBI taxonomy): domain Eukaryota; kingdom Metazoa; phylum Chordata; class Mammalia; order Chiroptera; family Mormoopidae; genus Pteronotus; species Pteronotus mesoamericanus. The sequence continues at coordinate 23,837,501 of NW_026555065.1, forward strand.
AATACCAACCATATAGCAAAAATAAAGTACTGATGTACTTCCTGAAAGTGACCACAGGTGACCTCTGAAAATGGTTCACTATTCACTTGACCCAGAAAACCCCACAAAAACATGTAAAACATGAGGTTCAAATGTTCGTGTTCACTTTAAGAACACTTGTGAAACTACCCAGACCATCAAGGGTATGGATATCCAAAAAGCCACCAAGTACCTGAAGGGTGTCACCTTAAAGAAGCAATGTATGCCATTCCGTTGCTACAATGGTGGAGTTGGTAGGTGTGCCCAGGCCAAAGAGTAGGGCTAGACACAGGGTTGGTGGCATTAAAAGAGTGCCGAGCTTTTCCTGCACATGCTCAGAGTGCAGAGAGTAATGCTGAACTTAAGGGTGTAGATGTGGATTCTCTGGTCATTGAGCGCATCCAGGTGAACAAAGCTCCCAAGATGCAGTGCAGAATCTTCAGAGCTCATGGGCAGATTAACCCACATGAGCTCTCCCTGCCACACTAAGATGATCCTTCCTGAAAAAGAACAGATTGTGCCTAAGCCAGAAGAGGAGGTTGCGCAGAAGAGTAAGATATCCCAGAAGAAACTGAAGAAACAAAAACTCATGGCCTTGGAGTAAACTCAGCATAAATAAATACTAATAAAAGTAAAAGAAAAAAAAAACCCCCAACAAACCCTACTACTATATTCAAAGATATGTTTGAATCTATGGACAGAATGTTAAGGGAAGCCAGTCATATGTATAGCATTAATTAGAAGAGCATTTGAGATCTTGCTTCCTGGCATATATGTCATCAATTTGGCTGAAATAAACTCGTACAAATACCATACCCACACACAGGCACACACTTTATTATATAAAATTCAGAAACAGGCAACATTAGTCAATGGTCTTAGAAGTCAATAGTGGTTACCTTTGGAGAGAAGGGAGAGTATTAGACCAGGGGGCACAGGGATGCTACTGGGGTGCTGAGAGCATTCTTTTTTTTTTTTTTTAACCTGAGTGGTAATTACACAGGTTTATTCATTTTATTATAATTCATGGAGCTGTATACACTTTTGATTTGTTATTCTATATGTATATTACATTCACTTTAGCGGTTTAAAAAAGAAATCCCCAGCTCACTACAGATCATTCCCTAGGCATCATACGAATGGTCTTCCGATTAGATAATGAAAATATCTTTTTGACAACTGGAGTAAGAAAAACATGGTGTAATGGACAGAGGACTGACCAGAAATCTGGTCACCACCCTGACTATAACGTTAAACAGCTGAGGTTTTAAGTCATTACACCTCTGTTCTCGGCTTCCTCGCCTAAGCCCATAAAATGGGTGTTGGAAACGAAAAGGAAGGTCTCAAAAAGGCTCCTCCCAGTCTAACGACGGTTCCGCTTTTGTATTCGCCATCGAGCTCCAAAGATCGGTTGGGTCCGGCACGGCCCTGCCTCATTTGCGGCGGAGAGGCCCCATAAGCTAAGTGAGAGAGCATTGGCCCGGATCCCGGTCTCGCTAACGAGGAGACGAACCCGGAGGTGAAAAGGGACCCTGGCTGCGCCTGACAAACTCACCTGGGCCTGCAGCGCCACTCGCTCCGGCTGGCTGTGCGCTCCGACCTCCGTCCGCTGGCCTGGCACGCACCAGACCCTGGACGGACTCGAGACGCCCTCGTTTACGCCCCACTTCTCTACTCCCTTTCTCCCACCTTCTACACACAACCCGAGAGAGTTTCAGCTCTCAACTACGCGCCCCGGAGAACGCCTCAGCTACCCTCAGTCCTGTCTCCGGTTGCAGCGCGCTCTCTGCCCGGCGAGTTTCGTAAATCCCGCCAAACCCTCTCGAGTAGCGTCACGCTCGCGTCAACGTAACGTCTCCCCGCCCTTCTCGGATCCGCCTTCTACCCTGTTGGGCCGCTTTTTGCGAGCCCCGGAGATAAGCTCAAGGAACTTGAACTTGCGTGATATTATGGATTGCCCTTTTTCGTTTACCTCTAAGGACTAGTTCAAAATTTAGGAGTGGCCACTTTCTCGTTTACTAGATCGAGGACTACAACTCTCAAGTGGTAATGTGGTCGGCTCGAGACTACATCTCCCAGTGTGCACCGCAGGCGGACGCGGCGGACGTAACTCCTCGAACTCTCTCGGAAATAGCCTAGTTCTGAGAGCTAAATAAATTATGTATGTAAACGTCAGCTTTTGGAGCTTTCGGTAGCTGAGAGTCTCTGACTCAAATTCCGAGTCCGGCGTTTTCCAGGCCTCTGGAGGTGGTAGAGTTGAGGAAGCTAGAGTAGATGGATGAAACTGGAAAATCGAACTGGTGGAGGGGAAAAAAATGGCTAGAATGTTAGTCAAGCTGTGGTACTTCGCCGGAGATTTGTAGAACTCCAGAGAAAGGAGGCATTGGTTTTGGGAAGGTAAACCTTACGGTTTACTGGCAAGTTTGATCCGTTATTCCCGTTTTTAAGAGTGAATAGGGGTTTCCCGGAGAAGAAGCGCTGGACAAGCAGATAAGAGCATTATGGATATAGAAATTTAACAGCTGGTCAAGGAATAGTATTGTCTGATAAGGGAGGGAACGTGTTGTAAGAGATTCTGAGACTGGAAAGTTACGTTTGAGTTCGGGCTATGAAGAGGCTTAAGACCATGTATGGAGCTTTGGTCTTCATTCTCTAGGTAATGGGGAAATCATTTTAAGTGTTTAACCAGACGAGTCATATGAGTAGATTTATTTTTTTCCCCCAACCACTACTTTGTATTCGTGGGGTGCTTTTAAAGTGTTCATTTAATCCTCACGTCATTGCTTGTGGCATTGATGGATAGATTTCAGGAGAGACAACAAAAGCTTAAGGAATCTCCTGCAATATTTCAGGCAAGAGATGAAAGCTTGACAACAGATTCAGGAATCATTTTGGAAGTACAATCAACTTAGCGATTATAGATGGTCCTGGGGATAACAATAAGCTGCATTTCATACCAGATATGCACATTTACCTCCCATTCTTCACACATACTCCTGAGAGCATCTGCAAATCCATAGTGCCTCTTGGCTGAGTGAAGTCACATAATTTTGACCTTTACTAAAATTAAACTTTGTAGCGTTGTGAATGTTAAACCAGAGAAACCCCATTTGCAGAAAGATTAAGACATTGATTCCCTGGCTGGTGTGGCTCAGCGGACTGAGCACGGGCTTACAAACCAAAAGGTCATCGGTTCAATTCTCAGTCAGGGCATGTGCCTGGGTTGCAGGCCAGGTCCCCAGCAGGAGGTGCATGAAATACAACCACACATGGCTGTTTTCCTCTCTCCTTCCCTTCTGCTCTCTAAAAATAAATAAATAAAATCTTAAAAAAAAATTGAGAGACTAATAAAATGGAAGAGAGTCTGAGACATAAACAGTTTCGAATTCTGATTGCTTTCTAGATCTAGTTTACAATTTCTCAGGGGCCCAACAACACTTAACTGCTCTTAAGGTCTATGAGATATCCCTACACTCCAATATATTTCCCCTTTTTTTCTGTGAAAACCAATTTGAGTGGTTTTCTATTCCTTTCCTAAAAGACAATCTACTAATAACTTGGAAATAAGACAAAGTAGATTTCTCACTAATAGTTAAATTAGCAATTCATGAGTATATGTAAATATGTAATTGAAAGGCTTTGGATATATCCTTAATTATAAATTAAGTGGCCTATCTGAAATCTCAAGGAGGCAACCTCTGATAAGACCAAACTCAGTCAGCAGAAACCTAATCTTTTGTCTGAAGAAAAATAATTTAATCAGCATAGTCAACCTGGAACATAGAAAGGGAAACCAGGAAAGGGAAACCCAGTATCCAAGGTGATCCATTTGCATAGTGCAAGGATGATTTGATATTAGGAAGTCTTTGTCCATGTTAATAGGTCAAAGAGAAAACGGCCATCTGTCGATTTCATCATTTTGAAAAATCATTCAATAAAATTCAACATAAGTTCCTGATGAAGGTGAAAAAATGTAATTATGTTTCCTTAGCATGGTCAAGAAAATATATAGACACCCCAAGTAAACTGCCATTATCTGCTTACTGGTGAAACATTAGGAACACTTTATTATTTTTTAAGACCGCATTTACTTTTAGAGAGAGGGGAAGGGAGGGAGAATGAGAGGGAAACATTGATGTGAGAGAGAAACATCCATCCGTTACCTCTTGCACACACCCCAACTGGGGACTGAATCTGCAACTCAGGCATGTGCCCTGGCTGGGAAGGGAACTGGCAACCCTTTCCCTTGCAAGACAATGCCCAACAACTGAGCCTTACCCCAGTCAAGGCAGAAACACTTTAATTAAAACCAAGAAAAAAATTGTATTTACTACTGTTCAGGAAGTGCCACTAAGTGTTATATTAAAAGATGTAAATGTTGAAAAAGATTTACAGATATGATTATGTAGCTGGATAGTTTAAAGGACAAATAAGAGATAACAGTAATATAACTAATTAGAAATATAAAAAGATGAAAGCTTTATTAAGTGTTAACAATAACAGATTAAACAATGTTAATAGGAAAAAAACTCAAAGTAGCAACAAAAACCGTAAGTAACTAGGAATAAACTTTTAGAAATGTTCAGGACCTGCATGGAGAAATATCTAAAACTATGTTCCCAAAGGAGAAGGCTCAATATTATAATCTTGAAATTTCCCCCAAATCAGTGAATTCTCAATAGAAATCCCAATGGGATTTGTGGCAATCGCTGTTGGTTGCCTACCCAATAGTCATAGCCCTTCTTTATTGCTAGAAGAACCTAGTGTGTGGAAAGATGCTCAACAGTAAGCTTTTAGATTACTTTGTAATCTAAATGTCTTGAAATAAACTTAACAAGAAAAGTGCACATTCTATATGAAGGAAACTTTAAGAAATATTAAATGATATTATAAAAGTACAATTAAAAGGTGTACAAAAAATTAGGCCAATGGAATATAATTATCCCAGTTATCTTAGTTTCCTGTTGCTGATGTAAGCAAATTATCATAGATTTGATGGCTTAAAAGAAAAAAAAAAGGTATTATTTTATAGTTCTGGAGGTCAGAATTCCTAAACTGGTTTCATTAGGCTAAAATCAAGGTTTTCACGGAACTGTGTTTCTTCCGGAGGTCCTAGAAAAGAATCTGTTTCCTTGCCTTTTCTAGTTTCTAGAGGCATCTACTTTCCTTGGCTCAAGGCCCATTCATCTTCAAAGCCAACAATTACTGGCCTCTGCTTTCAACAACACATCTTGTCTGACTCTAACATCCTGTTTCCCTTATAAGGACCTTTGTGATTACACTAGGCCCACCCAGCTAATCCAAGATAATCTCCCCAGGTATAAGATTTCATCCAGGCTTTAGGGAAGCCTGATGAACTACTATGCAACTGTTTTTAATGCTAAATTTAATTTCTTTCTGCCGTTTTAGTCTCTGCCAAATTCTTGCTCTTGATGTTATTCCATCCTTTAAAAATTTCCCCAGATGAAAACTTTTTTAATAGTGTTATTTATTTAATCCTCACCTGAGGACATACTTAATCGATTTTAGAGAGGGGAAAGGAGAGAAAGAGGGAGAGAAACATTGATCAGCTGCCTTTTATGGGCCACAGCCCCACAACCTAGGCATATTCCCTGACAGGGAATTGAACCCATGATCTGAGCCACACTAGCCAGGGCTATGGTGTTCTTTTTTTAAAAAATCGCACCTAAACTATTCTTAGTTTTTAAGTGGCTAATAACATTCATACGATCCAAAATTCACAAAGTACCCAGTAGAAAATTTCGCCTTTCCTTTGCCCTCAGACACCCAGACACTCAGCTTCCCTTCTTCGAGACAATCAGTGTTACCAGTTTATTGTCCATCCTTTCAAAGCTATCCTATAACAAAAAAGCAAACATGTATGCAAGTAGGTATGAGTGTATAAATACTTTTTTACATAAACAGTAGCACATCAATACATTGTCTTTCATCTTGCCTTTTTCACTTAACTACATATCTCGATAGGTTCAGATTAGTACATACAGAACTTCCAAAACATAATTTTTCCTTTTAATCAAATAGTTCACTGAATGCATACACCATACCTCTATTGATAGACATGTAAGTTGTCTATCACCTTTTAATACTGTAGGCAATGCTGAAGTTTTGCATCTGTTTATCTGTAGGATAGCTTTCTAGAAATGGAGCTGTTGAGTCAAAGACTAGTTGCATTTGTAATTTTATTTTTACTTTTAAAATTTTTAAAAAAGATTTTACTTATTTAATTTTAGAGAGAGGGGAAGGGAAGGAGAGAGAAACATCAATGTGTGGTTGCCTCTCACCCACCCCCTACTGGGGACCTGGCCCAAAACGCTGACTGGGAATTGAATGGGTGACTCTGATTAGCAGGCCAGCACTCAATCCACTGAGCCACACCAGGCAGGGCAATTTTTTAAAACTTTTATTAAATCTAGGTAATGGATACATGGGTATTTAATTTCACTGTTCTTTCAACATTTCTGTAAGACACCAAGCAAAGCTCTTTTCACCTCCAATTTTTTATTTTCAAAAAATTCAAGCCTACAGAAATGTTGAAAAACCAGTGCAATTAAACACCCAGGTACCCATTACCTCGATCCATCAATTGTTAACATTTTGCTGTATTTGCTTTCTCTCCCTCACACACATATACACAAACATATACAGTGTAGTGTTAAAAGCCATTTGAAATTAAATTGGAAACATTTGTATCCTAATAAGGACATTCTCCTATAGAACCATATTACTATTATCACACCCAAGGAATTTAACACCAATACAAAAGTAGAATCAATATATAGTTTATTATACTTTAAATTTTTTATTTTTTTATTTTTTTTAAGAGAAATTAGTTTTTAATATTCCTTCAGTATATTCAAAGATATAAATTTCTCTCTAAGTACTATTTAGGTGTAGCTCATTATTTATTTATTTTTAGAGGGGAGAAGGGAGAGAGAAACATGAATGTGTGGTTGCCTCTCAAGTGCCCCCTACTGGGGACCTGGCCTGCAACCCAGGCATGTGTCCTGACTGGGAATTGAACCAGCTACCCTTTGGTTCTCAGGCTGGCACTCAATCCACTGAGCCACACCAGCCAGTGCCAATATATAGTTTAAATTCAAATTTCCATGTATCCCCAAAATATCCTTTATAGGTTTTGTTTTTAATACAGAATCAATCAAGGATTAAGTATTTTGTTAACTTTATTTATTTTCAGAGGAGAGGGAAAGGGAGGGAGAAAGAGGTAGAGGAACATAAATGTGTGAGAGAAATATCGACTGGTTGTCTCTCTCATGCCCCGAACTGGGAGCTGGCCCACAACCCAGGCCTGTGTCCTGACTGGGAATTGAACTAGTGACCTTTTGGTCTGTGAGACAATGCCCAACTCACTAAGCCATACCAGTCATGGTGATATTTTTATTTGTGTATATGAGAAAGGTATAGCTCCAGAAATCAATACCTATATTAAATTCATTACTACTGCCAGAATTTGAAAAAACTGGTGTTTTGTGAGTGATACTGCTTGAAGTGTAATCATTTAATGAAAGGAATTGAGAATATTGCTATAATGCATCTTTCAGAAAGATGGAAACTGCCTAGGCAGAAGAGACGGTATCTTTTTCAACATTTCTGTATATTTCTATCTCCTTACTATATCACAAACACAAAATCAATATATTTACATATATGTACTGGGCCAAAATCAATGACCTTTCCATACAAAATTATACTAAGAAAACACTAATAGACATTATATAATAAAAGGAGGCAAGGTCATCAAGAAAAAAAAAAAGGCAAATTATCCAACAGTTGAGTGCTATTGATTTCTCTTAATAACACTTCTGGAATGGAGAAAACGGAGGATGAGTGCTTTGCAGACAGACATGTCTCTATTTCAGAAGTATCCGCTAGGAAGAAGCCAGGAAACCTATGTTTTTGTCAGTGGTTACACATCCTCAGGGCTTGTATTAAAGCAGAGAGCATCACTTTAGTGAGGAGAAATTGTTCCTAAGTGCTCTACTCCTTAAATCTTTAGTAGAAAGTTGAGCAAGTTGATAGCAGGCTATTTAAGGCCTTTCATTATTTTGAACTGTAGAGCTTTAAAAACTAACCTACAAATTAACTAGAAAACCATCAGAAGGAATTTTCTAGGACCTAAAATTGAAGATTTCACAGAAATAGAGACTCTAACATAATATTATTGAGTGTACTGTGCTTTGTTGTTATAGCTGTGGTCCATGGGTCTACTGGTAGAAATCACAGCCCTGAAGCAGACCTCGGTGAATTCGTTTGACTGCGTTCTTTAGGTAGTTGTCCTCCAGTGGCACTTTAAATAGAAGGTCAGAAATTTCATCATGGCTGGAAAAAACAAAAAGATAATCAATTTTTCTGGAGACCTACACTATTATAGTTAAATGGAGACCTATCTCTATTTCAGTGGAATTCATGTTTTTGGGTAGTGTCCTGGGAAGCACGAATAGGCATTTCTGGAAATAATTAGACTATTGAGTTTGAACTGAGATTCTAAAAACAAAGCCAAGAACCAATTTTGGACATAATTGTGAGGTATCTTGACCTAGCTGCATTCTCTGGCTATAAAATCTAAACTCTTGGACTGCTAGTGTTTGCTGATGGATTTGAGGTGGGCACATTTTAAATTCTGCCACCTTAAAATCTGTCAGCAGTGAGTCTGAAAAGTTGCATACTATATTGCAAGATTTAAATATTTTTAGGTCTGGTTCCACAGGCTAATTGAGAAAAACATCATGACTGCACAGCTTTGTAAATGATTATTCTATTTTTAAGACCACAAAAGTTGTTCACATATGACCGGGGCTAAGCTTATGCAGGATTTTTTCCTTTCTTGATTCCTATTTTAGGTAACAGTGTTAAAAAAGTGGAACAAGTATAAAAGAATAGACTGGTGGTCTACAACATCCCCTGGAGATAGCAATGAAGGTCACTGGCTTTGAAAGAACAAATTCTTCAAAATAGAAGTCAGAAAGAAGTAACATTTGGTTCTCACTATGGTCTATCCATTTGTTGACCACTTTGAAGATCTTTCAAATGATCTAACAAAGATAAAAAAGTAATGGGAAGCCCTATCCTGCTGGCCCTTCACTCACCTGATGTTTCCAAGGTGATTTTTAATGGAGAAAGGTAACGGTACAGATGGATAATGGGCCGAGAGAGAGAAAGTTATCTCAAACTTCGCAAATGCTGCAGAACTGGAGAATAAAAGCCTCAATCTGCAAAAGACAAAATCCTCAACTAAAAATACAAAACAAAAATAGAATGAAACACAAATATATCTTCTTTTTACAATGGCATGTGAAACTTTGGTGTACATTATTTCTTGCTCCTATCAGATATACAGGAGGTAAAACATCTGGAACAAAGTATTGTTATGATTAATGAAACTCATTAATAAAGTATTTTAAAAGTTTTCTACTCCTTTTATGATTGAACTGTGTTCCCCCTCCACAAATTCATATGTTGAAATCCTAACCCCAGTACATCTCAGCATGTGCCCTTATTTGGAAATAGGGTCATTGCAGTTAAGATGAGGTCCTACTGAAGTATCATGGGTCTCTAATTCAAAATCACTGGTGTCCTTATAAAAAGGGGCCATTTGGACACAGACATACATGTAGGAAGAACGTCATGTGGAGATGAAAGCAGATAGTGGGGGTTATATATTTACAAGCCAAGGAATGTCAAATATTGCCAGCAAATCACCAGAAGTTAGGAGGGAGACGTAAAAAAGATTCTCTTTCACGGCTCTCAGAAGGAACCAACCATGCCGACACTCTGATCTCAGACTTACAGCCTCTGGCACTGTGAGACAACAAATTTTTGTTGTTTAAGCCACCAAGTTTGTAGTGCACTTTGTTATGGAAGCCCTAGGGAACTAACACACTTACTCAGTATTATTCACATCTGTGTTCATTAGGTTATAATTTGGTCCCCATCTCTTTAAAAACTCAATCTCTTCTCCAAGCAGTCTGCAATGGCTTACTATCAGTGAGATTTCTTGAAGCATCTGGGAAAAATAAAAGAAGCAAAAGAAATTATAAAAACATTTCAGTGTTTAGTGGCTCTTTTATAAAGAACTCTCCAAAGTTAAATGATTTAACACATTTATCATTTCAAGATCCACAATTACACATCTAAAATTTTAGTTCTGCATTTTTGGGACAGGTAACATAATTTGCCTTTAAATACTTTAATCAGAATTTACCTTGGATACCTGATGCTGTGTTGTACATTTCTTCTTCCAGGATTCCTGTTCCTCAATGTACTGAAAAATAAGCTTATGAACTAAAAGGGAGGAAGAAGGAGCTTTATCCTCTGAGGAAGGAAAAACAAAACAAAACAAAAGCAGAGCATTAATTATTCAAATATTTTATATAAATATATAAGCTAGAAATATTATACAAACTATAAATACCTTCAAACTACTAGGTGTCTAAGTATCCTCTCCATTTTATTTTCAAACATATAAATCAGAATACATGGTGAACATAAGACATTCTTATAAAAACTCAAGCCTTTATCACATACAGAATAAAACTTGGTTAAGAGCATAGGCTTAAAAATAACATAAACGTGAGTTTAAAATCCTGTCTTTCCCCACTACCTGAGTGATCCTAAGCACAATGTTTAATTCTTTTGGGCTGTAGGTTCCCAATTTGTGAAATGGAGAATAGTACCTACCTCATAGTGTTGATGTAAGTAATATGCATTGCCTGATACAGAATAAGACTCACAATGATAATTTTTAGATTACAAAAATAGCTATTAATCATCACTCAAGATCTAGCAATAATAACTTAAAAATTATTTCTTTTAAAACCTACCCAATATTTGGAACATAACTCTAGCAGTTTTGTGTCTACTACACATGTCTAAGGACAAATTATTATTATTATTTATATTTAACTTAGTATGTGAAAGAGTTTTCAAGGAGCAATTTACATTTGTAAATTTCCAACATATTTTCTAGTGGCTTAAATGCTTTGAACTTACCATCTAACAGAGATTGAAAATTCAGGTCAACAATGCTCCTATAAGCCTTGTTCAGGAAAGGGAGACCATCTAGGAAGAACCACAATAAGGACAGTATTTCTTTTTATTATCTGATTTTAAGCTACATACAACTCAAGTACTTTAGAGTCCTACTCTTTCTAGGTAGCAGGACTTTTTCATAGGGAGTTGAAGGTTTATCCTTGAATCATATTTTTATCTCTATATGGTAAAGGCTCCTCTGAGACAGCTAAACTATACTGATTTGCAGGCCTTTGGAAGAAATTTAAGGTGTAATACATTTATAGTTATATTTGTTAACACCTCCTTCTTTGACCCCTAACTGCTGTGCAAAGATAATATTATTTTCAGGAACCATATGAAGAGACTGTGACCTCCCATGCCTATTTTCTTTGTACAAATACAGTAAAAATGATTTATGTTTTTAGCATTAGAGTAATGAATTTTAGGTAGCCAGAACAGCTGCCTGCTCCTCCAGACTCTAGAATTATCTCTTGTCTCTCAAATTGATTTTTCCTTTGGATACTACCATGATACAAATAGACATGATCAATCTATACTTTCAAAAAGATTACAGCTCACAGGAACACACAGATAATTGCAGTAATAAACACACCAAGAACTACAAACTGTTATAAACACTATTAAGGCAAACTGCAGGAAGCAACAAGAACATAAAACAGGAGGGCAAGTAACAAAGAGAATAGGTATAGTGAGAGTCTGGTAAAATTTCCTTGAGAAAGTGATAATTAATCTGAGCTTATAAGGATTATTAGTAAAAATTCATTTAGTGAAGAGGGGGTGCTAAACATTTGTGTTTCCTCCAAATTTGTATGTTGAAATCCTAATATCCAATGTGATGATACAAGTGGGACCTTTGGGAGGTGCTTAGATCATGAGGGTAAAGGCATCTTATAAAAGAGATCCCAAAGAGCTAAACTTGGTCTTTTGTCATGTGAAGATACAATCAGAAGCATGCAGCCGGGAAAAGGGCCCTCACCTGACCATGCTGGCTTTCTGATCTCAGATTTCCAGCTTCCAGAACTGTGAAAAATTTCTGTTGCTTATAAGCTACCCAATTTATGTTACTTTTGTTACAGCAGTCCTAATGGACTAAGAAAGAGCAAGAGCTCCCAGGTATAAGAAATGTCAGTATGCAGGTCCAGAGGTAGAATGGAATATGACTTAAGATGAAAGCCCTTAATCTTTTTTCAAAAAAGAAAATTTATTTATTTATTTTTAGAGAGAGGAAAAGGGAGGGAGAAAGAGAGGGAGAGAAACATTGATGTGAGAGAGAAACATCAATCAGCTGCCTCTCACATGTGCCCTGACTGGGACCAAACCCGCAACTGAGGCATGCGTTGCGACTGGGAATAAACCCAACAACCTTTCCCTTTGTGGGACAATGCCCAACTGAGCCACACCAGCCCGGGCAAGACCATACTCTTTTAAGAAAATAAAAGAAATTCATTGTGCCTGACATGCAGAGAACAGTGTAAGATGAGACAGGAAAAGGAGGGAAAAAAAGAGCTTTACAGGCTATGTTAAATATTTTGATCATCAGTCTAAGAGAAGTAGGTGCATGATCAGATGTCCAACAATCATTATAGCTCCAGAAAGGAGAATGAAATGGAGTAGAAAACGAGAAGATCCACAAAGACCAGCTGGAATGTTATTGTAGTCACCTAGGTTAGAGGTGACTATGGACAGAAGAGGGGAAGAAAAGTGAATGAACATTAAATTAAAAACAGTAAGTCTTATTAATGATTTAAATATGCCTAGTGAAGGAGAAAGAGGTATGGAGTGATTCCTAAGTTTTAATTTTGGACCTGGATGGAAGTTGATGGTATTCATTAAGAAAAAGGACTTTTAAAGAGAATCATGTTTGGATGCTGGGACCATACAATGGATTCTAAAGATCCTAAACATTTTATTTATTTTTAGAGAGAGGGGAAGGGAGGAAGAAAGAGAGAGAGAGAGAGAAAGATCAATGTGTGGTTGCCTCTTGATTGCCCCCAATTGGGAACCTGGCCTGAAACCCAAGCATGTGCCCTGGCTGGGAATTGAACCGGTGACGTTTTGGTTCACAGGCCAGTACTCAATCCACTGAGCCACGCCAGCCAGGGAAGATCCTAAACTCCAGTTTGGTCATATTTACCCATGATTGGCTATGATGCAGTTAACTGTTTTAAGAGAAAAAAACCTAAAGATACTGAGGCAACCCCAACAAAACAGCTAGGACTCTCTCAAGTCACCATATAGTGGTTATCTACCTACTTTGATAAGCCTACCAATACACACAGGACTTCCAATTAACTTTTAGGTTAACTGAAGTATAAAAATACAGTCAAGAGTCACCAGCCATAAAAGTAAATTCTCTATGACAAAAGACAAAGAAAAAAGGAACTCAGAGTAAATGGATGTGAATAGCATGTGATCCAGTAACTGAATATGCAAAATTTCTACTGTCTAATGTAATTCAACAAAGGGTAACAGTCATTAGATGAATTTTTATTTTACTCTTTATCGAATAAAATAGACACAACTCTATTCTCACTAATTGAGGTGAGAGCCCATTCTAAGATTTTTTAGCAGTGCTTTTGTTATGTCAATAGTTATTATTGCGTTAAAATAAAAATTTGAGTTTAGCCATATATTTTTCTGCAGAGGGATTATCTTACTTTTGCTACTTACCTACTGGCTCTCCGAAAGTGATGGTGAGTTCTATTGAATCATAAAGAAAGGTGAATACAGCTTGATTATCACTCCACTCAATGATATCCCACTCAGACAGGCTGGACAGATAAACAAGACAAAAAAAATATGTTTTTGAGATAAAAGAAGAAAGTTGACTTCAGATACCACCTAGTTAGTACCAACAACTGCTACTCGAGTTTTTCTGCTGGATTGGGAGAAAAATTTTAATTCAAATATTATGAACGTACAAGCATGCTTTTGAAATAAGAATTCACTCAATCCTGAGTTATATATCAGAGAAAAACCAAGTCTAGGCAATACAAAATATTAAATATTTTAAAATTATAATTACATAGCTCTCTCACCTTGTATACTTCCAACTTAGTGTTGAGTACTTTGACTTGTTTTGAGGCGACATTGGTTAAAAACAGTGACATATACTGCAAACACATGTCAACTGTTCTAGTAGGTGTAGACAACCATAAAGGCATAGGATAAAACACAAACTAATGATATCAGCTTTTTCTTACCTCAACTGATCCAGTAGCTCTTCAGTTGTATTTATTTCTTTTTGTACAAAGTCTATCTGAGCAAGGGTTTGCTCTTTCTGTACTTCTAGTTCTAAGAGATTTCTGGAAAAAAAAATTCACAGAAAGGTAAGTTCATTGTTAGAAAATTCAGACTCTATTAAAATAAAAGGGTTATGACAAGAAGTCACATTTTAGATGGCTCCTCAGTGAGGTGAATGGCATCTATTTTTGCATTCTCAAATGTGTTACTTTTGGGATGAGCATTAATCTAGAGCATGGGCCTTAGGAAAGGCCTAAATCAATGGCTCTTAAATTAGAATCTATAAAGATATCCTTGGGGTTTTTCATGTTCTTTAAAATTATTAAAATTTATATTTTCATTTTGATGATAAAAATGTAAACACAATGCAGATTATGAGATTGCCCACCTTAAAACTGAGACATGCCATAATTTCAGTGCTTTCATTTGGTTTTGTTTAGTTTATTAGATCTAAATAGAACTGATGCTTTATTAGTCATTTTGCTAGCATCAGTTTAATTTCAGCCAAACATTATCACCTGTCAAATTAATATTGTTAATAGGAATTTTACTAGTTTTGTAATTACTTATATTTGATCTCTTTTAGTCTTACAGTTAAATAAAATTCATGAGTATAAGAAATATACATCTCATATTATACTTATTGATATTTAAGTATACTATAAAAATAGTAGGTTTATTTTGCTTAAAAGGATCCTGATATTATTCAAGTTTGAGAAATAGTGTCTTGGATTAATACCCTATAAACAATAGTGCTTAGAAAATACTGTCAACCCCAGGGTCAACGTCAAAGCCTTGAGTCAATAATCATATCCCTGATCTTGTCAGTTTCTAGAGACAGGAAGTTATTTAACCTTGTGAAGTTTAGCATATTTTCTAACACTCAAATTGAAGGCTGACCTTTGAAGCTCTTCTTCATCAGTTTTCAACTGTTCCAGTTCTTTGAAAAGAAAAATAAAAACAAATCTATCAAAATGGATACGTTGAAATGTTCCTACAAAAAATCATCTATTTATTGAAAATTGTATCTCATTAATCTCGCCTAAATAAACCAACTCAGAACAGAAGGGTTCCCCCCGCCCATTTATCTCCTTACCTTTCTCTGCAGTTCTCATTTCAGAATCCCATTCTTCCAGGAAATTGTCTTCCTCTTCATGCTCCAAATTCTTAGTTTCTAAAGTAGACAATGTGCATTAGAATAACCCAGTCAAAAATAGTTTAAAAACTGGACTTAAAAAGAATAGATGCTCCTAAAATATATTGTTAAGAATATTTGACATGGCATAAAAATAGACATATAGATCAATGGAACAGAATAGAGAGTCCAGAAATAAATCCATGATTTATACCCCATTAATATTAAACAGAAGAGGCAAAAACATACAATGGGCTAAAGATAGTTTATTCAAATAAATTGTGTTGGGGAAATTGGACAGATATATGCAGGAAAATAAAACTAGACCACCTTCTTACACCACAAACAAGAATAAATTCAATATGGATTAAAGACTTAAATGTTAGAGTCGAAACCATAAAAATCCTAGAAGAAAACATAGGCAGTGAAATGTCGAAAATGGCTTGTAGCAATATTTTTTCGATATATCTCCTTGGGCAAGGAAAATGAAAGAAAAAAATAAACAACTAGGACTTCATCAAATTAAAAAGTTTTTGCACAACAAAGGAAACCATCAACAAAATGAAAAGACAACCCACTGAATGGGAAAACACATTCACCAATACATCTGATAAAGGATTAATATTCAAAATTTACTTAAAAAACCTTATAAAGCTTAACACCAAAAAACCACGAACAATCCAACTAAAAAATGAGCAAAAGACACTTCTCCAAAGAGGACATATAAGTGGTCAATAGACATATAAAAAGATGCTCAATGTCACTAATCATCAGAGAAATGCAAATTAAAACCACAATGAGATATCACCTCACACCAGTCAGAATGACTATCATCAGTAAATCAACAAACAGCAATCGCTGCAAGGATGTAGAGAAAGGGGAACCCTTCTGCACTTTTGGTGGGAACGCAGATTTGTGCAGCCACTGTGGAAAGCGGTATAGAGTTACCTCAAAAAATTAAAAACGGAACTACCTTATGACCCAGCAATTCCACTTCTGGGAATTTATCCAAAGAAATCTGAAACACTAATTTAAAGAATATAAGCACCCCTATGTTTATTGCAACATTACTTATAATATCCAAGATGTGGAAGCAGTCCAAGGGTCCATCAGTAGATGAGTGGCTAAGACAGCTGTGACACATTTAAACAATGGAACACTACTTGGCCATAAAGAAGAAAATTTTACCATTTGTGACAGCATGGATAGACCTGGAGAACATTACACTAAATGAAATAAGCCAGTCAGAGAAAGACAAGTATCATATGATTTCACTTATATGTGGAATCTAATGAACATACTGAAATAACAAGCAAAATAGAGATAGACTCACAAATAAAGAGCAGGCTGATAGCTCTGGGTGGGAGGGTTGGGGAAATGGAGGGACTGAGCAAAAAAGAAAAACAACTCATGGACAAAGACAACAGCGTGGTGATAGTGGGTGGAGGTGGAAGAAGGTATGGGGGATAACTGGTAATGGAAAAAATACAAAAAATAATCTGTTAAAAAAAAGAATATTTGATAACCACTCATCATTCCCCCATTTTTCCTTGCCAAAAAAAATCACTGAGATATAATTATAATTTCATTCAAAACTTGCTCCTAGAAGCAGACAACTGAACTTTGAGCCATATACCAATGTTCTCCAATAGTCGCTTTTCAGGGGCCATTATCACTTGGAAATTGTTTATATAAGTTTGCATAATCAAAGTTATGTTAGGCAACCCAATGGACTAAGCAGAAACAGATACTATATACATATATATTTAAAAATTTTTACTTATTTTTAAAACCTTGTAGTCATCCTTAAAAATACTGCTCCCCCATCCAAACTAAGTTTAGATTTTTACCTCAAAAATATTTTTTGAATCTTTTTTTTCTTCACCATCACTAGCCCCCCTTAATATAAGCTACTGTACTTTCTTAACCATACCAGTTCAATAAATAACTACTGAACTTCTTACATTTACTCTTGATCTATTCAAATTCCATCCCAACACTGAATAGTCTGCTTTCCTCTCTACTCAGTCTTTGTATCTTAGCTTAATTGTCACTTCCTGAGAGGGAAGCCTTTCCTGACTCAACTAGATCAGAATTCTGTTTCAGGACTTTATAGCACCATGTAACCTCTCTTCCATAGCACTTGCTGTAACATTATTTGTTTAATTCTTATATTCTCCTGTAGACTAAAGCTCTATAGGGCACTTTTTCACTTTTTGTTTTTAATCACCATAGTATTTTTAGCACTGAACACTGTATATGACATTTACTAGGTATTCAGTATATTTGCTCAAGGAATAATGAAAGAACAAGAAAGAAATAGGGAGCCATTTAGTAGTGATACTTAGAGAAGGAAGTGTGATTGTTGGTATTTTTAAAGATGAGAGAGGGGTGCATACATCCAGTAGAGGAGGCAGAGGTTGAATATACAAGACATAAGGAAAAGTTGGTGATACATGATTTCTGAGAAGAGAAGGAGCGATGAAACTCAAAATTTAGGTAGAGAGATTGGTCTTATGGAAAACAAAGGATGAAAGAATGAATAGATAGATTCAAGTTTGGTTTGTTTGGTCACAGAAAGTTTAGAAGTTCAAACCTAATGGTTTCTATTTTTTTTCCATGAAGTGAAGAGAGTAAGGTAATGAACAAAGGGGTAGGGCAGTCTAAGATTATGAAATTCAGATATTTATCAATTCAATGAAGAAAATGTGCACTAGACACTTATTGTATGGAAAGCACAGTTCTAAGAATTTTGAAGGATATGAAGAAAAATAAAAGCTGATTTTTGCTCCCATAGAACTCACAATTTAGTTAGGAAGATAAACTATACAAAAGTAACTATAATTACAAGTAGATTTGATAGGTACTATAAGAAGTACTGATAAAATACCCACAAAAGCTCAGTGGAGATAAAGACTACTTCTTTTGGTAGAAAACAGATTAATGCATTAGAACAGACAAAGTGGCAGGACTGCAGAGAAAGGACAAGATTTGGTTGGAATTTAGAATGTATAAGTAAAACAGTAAATCATGTAAGAAAGAAAAATCTAAAAATGATTATAGAAATGTTTTATGTCAAGTTCAGGAGTTTGGACTTTATTTCATAATAAATGCAAAGAGAAAAGTCTTTCGGGGGTATAAAATAATGAAAGCTGCCCTCCATAATTACTAAGCTGCTGGTTATTAAATATGCAGGTTGGACTGGAAGGAGATAGAATGAAGACTGTGAATGTCAAGTTAGAAGACTTCAAGTAGCACATTTCAGAATTAATGACAGACATGACGGGAATGGGAAAGAACGCAAGACAAGTTGAAAAGCAGATATGACAGAACTTGATAACAGAGACTGAAAAACACTAAAAGTTTTGAGCTTTTTACAGTATATAAGAATGGCGATGCCATTAATAGAAACAAGAAACATTATAGGGAAAACAAGTTTTCAGATTTTAATTTGGAAATGGGAGAAGATAGTAAATTCCATTTATTTACACAGAGTTTAAGGTGCTTAAGGACATGTTTGCAGAGAGTTTCAGCAAGAAGCTATAAAAGTTAAGTCTGGAACTCAAGACAGAGAGGTTAAAAATGCCCTCACCCCAAAACTGTACGTTCAAACTTGTACTTTACCTATTTTCACCTCAGTGAGACAGCTGGCAATCTTCTTAAGTATGTTGTCCATCTCATCTATCCTTACCTGAAGTTTCTCCCTCTCATTCTAAACACACAATATTATAGACTGTTAAATTAAAGTTCTAAACAAAACATTATAACATTATCAGGTTTGAAACAGCTGACATAACTATGTCTAAATCATGAACAGGCAGATCTTAAAATGAATGCCAAAGTTTCCACTCTACATTTAAATACTACTTCAAAAAAAGAGTTCACTAAAAAATGTTCTAGCTATGGGAAACACTGGTCTAACAGAATCATGGCATTTTTTTCTTTACAGAATTTTTAAAAAAGATTTTTGACTGTAGACATTAATATGCTATCTATTATATTTCTCTGAAAAGTGATATTGTATGTAACATATCCCAGACTTACTTGCTAATAGAAAGTTTTTAAACACAGAAATTTTCTTAAAGGATGATCATTTTGGGAGATGCTACTTTAAACACAAACACAAAAGTACGCAGCTAGGTATGAACTGCATAAAAGATAATACTATAGTCCTTAGTAATGGAAAATCAGAATCCTATATTGTTTTATTTTAATCTGTATAATGGATAACAAATTTGAGATAAGAAATAGGTCCATATTAGTAAACATATTTTAGAATTACTCAAGGTTCTAAGATTTGCCACTTTTGATAAATTGAACTCCCCCCTTGAACAATTCTAAGTTTTTGCCCAAGTCTCATTCACGTGTCTAAGAAACAGTCTTCATATTCCACAACCACCATAGAATAATTTCAATAGATCTTTCTATGCTATTAACTTTCTCAAATTACCTGAGCTGACTGCACCAGTTTGTTGTAGAGAGCCACTTTTCCTTGGTGAGTAAAGACTTTAGTCATCTTGGTAAAATGTGATTTTATTTTGTTCAGGTAAATTCCGAAGGCCTTCAGCTATAAGGAAAAGTAAAAGGCTACAATGCACTAAACAAATTAGAAAAGGCAAAAGATCTGAGAAGGCTGGTTCAGATGATACATGCTAAGCGTTACCAATTCTAGATTCTGATTCCGAAGGCAGGGTATTTCTCATTTGTAAATTTAATTTCATTTAATAGTTTAAAAGTGCAACCAAAGATTTTAATTTTGATTCCTGCTTTCAATTCACTTATTCATATTACAAATTAGAAAATAACAGGTTCTTAATAACTCTTTTAATGTATTAGAGCACATATAAAATGAGTTATAATTTAATCAAATCTTTCCTCATCTAAATCTAAGTGAAAAGCAAACAAGGAGGGAACTCTAAATAAACTTCAACTATATTTCATATATTAATATTAATTGATAATTTCAGGTTTGAAAAAATTATATATTAACAATTGCTCGTGTATAATTAAATAAAACCTTGGTAACATATTATACCTCAGAAGGAAATTAAAGAAATCATTACTAAACACCAAGTAATAGTTACCTATTTCATAATAAGAATTGTTCAAAATGTCTATATTGATTCCTACTCAGAAAATGAGACAAAAGTACCTCTTCATCCGAGCAGTGTCTCATTTTTTCCCATAGGTTCCCATTTACATCAGTCAACAGTTTATCTTGGTTCAATGCAGAAAGCTTTAATCTAAAATATAGAAAAGTTAATTAGCATAGGTTTCAGAAGTTAGCTTCAATGAATCAACTCAGATCTACAGGCATACTTAATTTAATCCTAGTGGTTTTTCTACATAAATAGAGGGGAATAAACTCAAGAACAGTGACCAGCCTTATTATTTCAACACTTGTAGAACAGTTAAAAAATGTTATAAATCAAAAAAACTTCGCACAAATAGAATCCTCACCTCAATGTTATCAGCTTGTTCCAACATGAAAACATATGCTAATAAAGAATCCTGAAGGCCTATCAATGCGTAATTGTGAGGTTGTAACTATTATTTTAAATACAGGTTCCCAATTCAGTTCAAAGTCCTATCTCAACTCTACAGAATGACATTGATAAAAGTAGCAAAGACACACATATATATATTGGCCTCTTGTTAATAAGCAGAAGAAATAAATTTCTACCAGAGTTAAAAGATATTACATACAAGCATTGAAGTGCAAAATCAAATAGCAGAGCACCTCTAAACAGGCTATTCATTGCATTTAATTCAAATAAAGCATTCTCAGACAAATCATAAGATGCCCAACTTATTTATACAATGTGAAGAAATTTGTCTGTCTCATTCAGTGAAGAACCCCAGTACTTAGTACAGTATCTAGCACACAGTAGGTGCTCAATATATATATTTGTTGAATAAACAAGCCAGAATCAGGCAAATCTGCAATATAATAATTTAACAGCATCTCAAGCTCCTATTTTTAAAACTACATACTTCATAAAAGATTATTTTATTTCTTTTCTGTTTGTTAAACTGGTTCAAATTTAGTTGGATAATTCTAGATAAATAAAATATAAACATGATTTGGGTTGCAAATCCTGATCTACCTGAGAGAATCTAGGTATAGTGTAGCTAACTCATAAATTAGTCTGCAGCATCTATGTAATACCAAAGCACTAACCTATAGTCTGAGTAAAACCATATTATTTTATATATGCAAATCAAGGGCAAATGTGATAAAATTATAAACTCAAAGGCATTCTTAATTGTAGGTACTATATATAAATCTCTAAAGAGATACCTCTTTTTTGAAGAAGTTCCTTTGCAATCAATTTATGATATAAATCTAATAATTATTGTTCATTGAGGACATACATTTTACAAAAAGTGGCATGAAACATTTTATATACACTCTTATCTACTTTTCATATCTACCTGCTGAGTAGGTATTGTTATCCTCAATTTATGGATATGGAAATAATGGTTAAATGGCTTATATAATGTTACACAGTTAGTGTCATAGCCAGGATTGAGCTTCAATCTGAAAGCCAAAACTCTTTCTATAAACATACTGTATCATATCACCAATTAATGACATCAACTTTTTCTATGCTAGTGTCATTCTAATCAAAACCTTACCACACAAATTATTTGCCCATGCAACAAACACAAAAAATGAAAACTTTCATACTCTTCAATCTTTTGGCGAAGAGCTTCACAATCTTCTCTATAAATCTGTATCTTGGGTCGGTAAACATATTGATTTAACATCAGATCTTCTGGAGTAGTCTGCGTGTTTACAGTAAACTGAAAAAAAAAATCAGTCCCTCAAAACTAGTATTTTGAGAATAAGACATGTTTAAGAACTCTTTCAAGTTTCAGAGTACCTATTTCTCCACGTTCTACAAAGAAAAATTTGAATATTCTATTAAAATTGTTATACCAGTAAAGCCATAAACTGAAATCTGAATTCAAGTCTCTGACATCAAAGTCTACTTCCCACAGATGTTTAGGTAAACTATAGATGTTCCACTCACAAAGAATTGTGAATGATTTGAAAATGGCTATGTAGAATTGGTCAATTATACCTCAACAAAGCTGGAAAAAAGAATGGCTATACATTATTTTAAGTAATTCAATACCAAAAAATTCATTAACTTCATCATTTACCTGCATTAATTATCCTTCTGACTTTTTAAGGATAATTATTTTATTGTTCCAATTTCTTAAAGCGAGTATTAATAATTCCTTTATTTTTAAGACTCTCTTCTGTAACAACGGTATGTGAGACTCTTAATTTCCCGTTAAGCATAATTTTTTCTGTATGTCCCATAGATTTGGTGTTAAATGTTTTCCTTTATTTTGCTTTCTAAATAGCTTTGATTTCCTCTTTGATATAAAAATTATTAAGAAGTGTGTTCCTTAATTTCTAAGAAGCTAAAGAATATTTAGTCCTTTTATTAGTTCTAATTTTACTGGATTAAGATCAGATGATGTGGTTCATAAAAATCTCCATTTTTTTCAATTTGTTAATGTTTTCTTTGTGGCGAAAGGCATAGCTAATTTTTGTAAATGTTCGACAGACTTAAGAGAAAAAGAATTCCTATGAAAGTGTTTTAAGTTTTTCTATTAATCTTTTAAATTGAGTTTGTTGATTGTATTATTCAAAAATTTATGATCTTATATACTTATTTTGAAAGTGTTTATTAAAAACTGTTATTCTTAGATTTTTTTATAATGGGAAAGCTTATGTTTAGGAAAAAGTATCAAAAACAAACTAGATAGCAAGGAACGAGAAAAATTTCACCTTATGAAAATCCATGGTACAAAAAAACATCAAATTTTTTTTTTTAAGAGAGGGGGAAGGGAAGGAGAAAAACGTCAATGTGTGGTTGCCTCTCGCATGCCCCCTGCTGGGGACTTGGCCCGCAACCCAGACATGTGCTCTCACTGGGAATAGAACCAGCAACCCTTTGGTTCGCAGGCTGGCACTCAATCCACTGAGCCACACCAACCAGGGCAACAAAACAGTGACTTTTTATGCTAACCACAAATACACCTATTATAGGAAAACTCTTGTAAAAAAATTTGCTTCCTTTGATTCTTTTTTCTTTCTGAATAAATGCTTGCTTTGATGCAGTTTAGTAAATAAGAACAGAATAAGAAATGTTCTGAGGCAACTATTTTGCCAAGAAATTGCACTTACTTTGGCTGGGAGAGTGCTCTGTCGGGGTTTTTGTATCAAAATGTGGACTTGAAGAAGTATAAAGAACTCCTTTATTGTTATTCTCCCATCTTTGAGTTTCTGAGGAAAGAAGAAAGTTTGCATGACCATTCAAGGTGGGCTCATTTTGATTTGTAAATAGCTTAAAGTTCTTTGCATACATTTGTAGAAATACTATCCAGATACTTGTAGTCTGTACATGGTAGATTTTATCTAAAATCTATTTCTTGAGATTATTCAGTAACAGTAGAACTGGGGGACGGGGGGAAACAAAACTGAGCTCTTCTAATCATATTTTTACTCCCTATAATTAACTGCCACATTGGGTCCCTAACTGAGAAAACTCACCATCTGTATATTTAAAACATATCAACATTTTTTAAAAATTAAAAAAAGAGAAAACAAAGCAACAAAATCAGTTGCCTTAGTAATGAGGAATACGTTAACATACCTCCTTCAAGCTCTCTTCACAAATAGTATCTGGGAGAAACTGTGATTCCATCTGACTGTTGCGTTGTGCTAGAAGTAAGGCAAATTCAGGTGATGAACAAGTCAGAATTAAACTGGAAAC
The DNA here is from genome assembly GCF_021234165.1 of Pteronotus mesoamericanus. Lineage (NCBI taxonomy): Eukaryota > Metazoa > Chordata > Mammalia > Chiroptera > Mormoopidae > Pteronotus > Pteronotus mesoamericanus. The sequence goes on from NW_026555065.1 coordinate 23,861,762, forward strand.
TTAATTTTAGTTATCATTCAGGTTTATGTGTAGTTCACGCTCCTGAAGCTATCCATTAGGATCTTGTTAGAAAGACAGTCATGTGTAAGGCAAAGTATGTTACAGTTTTAAGGCTCCATTCAATGTTTTCTCAACTGAGTATAGCCTCTTAAGGAAGATGCTCTACCCAGGGTAGTATTTCACTTCTCAATTTATTAAAACTAAGAATTAAAGATAAACAAAGTATTATTTTACTTATCAACTATTTATAACCCTAAAACGCTTATATAAATTTTATTTTTATTTATTTTTAGAGAGAGAGAAAGGGAGAGAAATATATCTACTGGTTGCCTCTTGTACGCCCTCAACTGGGGACCTGGCCTGCAACCCAGGCATGTGCCCTACTGAGAATTGAACTGGTGAACTTTCAGTCTGTGGGAAGGATACCCAACCCACTAAACCACATCAGTCAGGGCTAGCTTATACAAATTTTAAACATCTCTTGAACAGAAATACATTTATTATCAGTCAAGTAAGCAGATGACTTGTATTAATTAGCTTTCATGAAAATCATCTTACTGCTGAAGTCCAGAGAGATTCCATCAGTCTTGATTGATTCCAGAGAACTGCTGCAACTAGATGGGGTCCTGCTCAGGCTTTTTATCAATACACTGTTAGCATTTTTATCTCTATCCCCTTCAGTATGGTACCCAAAAATCTGAAATTATCAATTAAGGAATATCATCAGGACAAAGTTATAACACTGTATACTCATAATGACTAAAAGTTTGTTGAACACTAACAGAAACACTTCTAGCATAAAATTTATGTATAACTCTTATGAGTTCCCTTAGCAAAGAATCAGAGTAAATACCAGGCAAATGAAGTCTTTAGAGTTAAAGGTAATTTTATTTTAAAATACACAGATATAACTTTGTGCATTACACTGTATAAGCAAATTATTTCTCTGAGGTATCTTAGTTATAGCCAGATTCTATGAACTATCAAATATAGACCTATCCAGTTATTCAACTACTAGCCACCAGGGCCAGGGATACCACACTACAGAAAACCAGAAGAGAATATTGGCTATACATGGTGGCCCTGGCTATAGTACAGAAAAGAAACTTATTTCCGGGCTTTAGTACTTTCTTCACTTGATGAAGAAGACTCCTTTGGATGAAGTCAAATAAGTCACGGGATCCTGTTTTTACCATTTTAACCATTTGACTTTACAGCCTTAAATGTCATGTTTGTCTACCTACTTTACATATGTTTTTGAGGACATTATATTCTTTGTCTAAATGCTGTAATATAAGCAAGCTCCATGATAGCAGATTTTTGTCTACAAATTCTTGCTGATGTATCCTAGCAATCTCAACAGTACCTAGGACAGAGCAGATACGAAATAAGTATTTATTGAAAATAGTACTAATTTTCATAGAATCTGTTCAGTTATATATTTTATATTGCTATTAACTACTTTTTCAAAGCTTCATAGACAGGCCATTTCCTCGACACCTCATCTTATAGAACCACTAAAATCATCTTCTAAGCTTACATATTTTTTAATTTAAACTGCTTTCTATGAACTTCTGATACTTTTAATCTTTATTTCTCTACCTATAACTTAGCTTGAATGACAGGTTTTATTCTCCCAAATTATCCAAATCAGTGTCCCACAGCTTTACTATCTATGATCTCTTTCATAAATACAAAATCTCACTTACTTCATTTTGAGATAGTGGACTTGACCTAGGTATTTTCCCATGAAAGAAATGGACTTTCAGTTTCCATAGACCCTCGTTAGCCAAGAAAATTCAGTCAAGCTTTTCTTTATGCAGTTTGCATAATAAAAAGGCTTTTCACCCTTCAAATATTTTAACAGTGAAGATGGCTTTTCAAACCACATATACTCTGCCTTGAAATTTTCACATGCAAAGCTATGACAAATTATCAGAGGTAACAGAATATTTAGAATTGTATAATTTCTACATTAATTTTTGTACTACTTTTAATTTTATTTTTTGTGACCATCTGCCACTTCAAATCGTTTTTAAGTCTGTTAGTCAGTTTAGTCCTTAAGATTCTACAAAGAAATATTTCTTCAGCCCTATAACTGAAAATAATCAATTTCTGCTTACCCAAGACTAAAAATAAAAATTCAAATATGCCCATAACTTTTTCAAGACAGAACTCACCTCTTGATCTTGTGCAGTATCACTAAACTTAATCTCACTTTTTCTGATTTTTTTCTCATTCTGAATATCAGCATCATCTTCTGGTACCCAGGTTCTTTTTTGGCTATTGCAGGTTTCTTTCATTTTATCTTCAGATGGTGAAATCTCTTTTTGGTATGTCTCGATCAAAGATTTTTCCTCAGTTTCTATGCTAATAGAGTCTGAAGAATTAATCTCACCAGGATATATAGGAAGATTTTCCTCATTTATATATTGAGATGGACTTAAGTTCAGCTTATCTGCAATAAATCCAATGCCTAAATCCTTATTGGAGACGAGGTGAGTTTCTAAGTGATTCAAATCAGTTGTGTCTGGCGGAATCTGCTCCAGGTCATCAATACCAGTGACACTACAATTTCTCTTGTTTGGCAATCTAGGCAAAAATATTCCCAAAGAACATCTCCTCACTTTATCTTTTACAAATGGCTTTAGTAGTAGAGAGTTGGTTTCAGACCCACAATGAAAAAATTTATTTTCTTCCTCTCTATCATCTTCAACATTGTTGGACACTGTGTTAAAATTACATATTTCTGTAGCTTGTACTCTACTCATATCATTATCTGCCTTATTTACTAATTCAAGTAATTGTTCTGGAAAAGATGGTATATGAACAGTTTGTAAATCCAAAAATTCTTCAGTTTTCTTATTCAAATTATTCAGACTTGGATTGCCACTACTAAAACTTGCAGTATTAGATGAAATTACAGGATCTGATGTTTTTTTAGGATTGGCATGAGTTTGAACAACTTGCTTAGTCAAGTCTGAGTTACTGTGGAAACCTATGGCTATATTACATTTAGCTGTTTGGATCTTTTTCTTCAGTTCTTTTTCACAGGCTACAGTAAACTGTTGCTCATTATTGAACATTATGGACTCATTTTCACATGTAGGTACAGAGGAATTTCTTATAACAATATTTAAATCCTTACTTTCATCTTTATTAACAACACTCTGTCCTTGTTGAGGCAACGGAGGTAACTGGGTAGACAGATGAGGCTGAGAACCAACATGAACATCACCATCAAAGGCCTGTTTTAAACTATGTTCTGCATTATTAATGAAGTCCTCCATTTGATCCTCTGGAAGCTTACCAGATACTTGCTTTGAATCAAGTTTGGTCATGTTCTTCAAATCTTGACCATATACTAAAGTTTGGTTAGCTAATAGATTTTGGGGCTCCTGAATCAGACCTTGATCTTTGAGTACTGTTATGACACAGTCTAACTGTCCTTTGATATTAGTTTGAATAACTTTTTCCTTCTCTAACAAAGAACAAGCAGCAGAGAAAGGCACCCCCTCCGATTTCAAGTAATATTCACTGGCTAAATTGTTTGTATAAGCAAGATCATTTTGCACTGGGCAATTATTGGCTTTCTCATCTTCATCACATAAGGACATGGCATTCCCCTCTAAATTATCAAAAGAGGTAATAACATTTGGTAAACAGGAATAATTATTGCTGGATCCACAAATAGCAGGTGCATGACTCTTTGCAAAATCTACATTTCTTCTGTCTGTGCTATTTAAGTGGCAGCTTTTAAGTTTGGCTTTTTCCAGTGTATAGGCCTGGTCTAAAACTTTCCCCCTGACATTTTCATCCACAGCAGTACTATGGAATTTGACAATTTCTATCTCGCCTTGATCCCCAGACAATGTATTAGAATAGGCTATCACATGACGCTTTTGCTCAGTGTGAAGAACAATTTTGTTTCCTACAGACTGTACTTGTTTTTCAGTGATTTCTTGAACAGAGCTACCATCCTTAGGAAAAGAAACACCCAAGGTTTTTCCTTTTGCTGTTCCTAACTTAGGGCACTCCTGAAGTATTTTCTCTGTGGCTTGACAATCAATGAAAGCATTATGGGACTTGGTGACTTCTAGATCACTGTGATTATCGACAAACATTACAGTATTTTCCATAGGCTTAGTGGTAATTTTAACTGGTGAGACAGTTTTACACTCTAAGGCAGTTGTGTGACTTCTAGTGATCTCCATGTCATCCTGTCCACATGTATAAAAAACAGTTTTAGAAGTTCTCGCTAAAGGCACCAAAAGAGACTCTTCTCTATCTTCTAGGGAACTTTTGTTATTTATTTCCACTGTGCAACTCTGGATGATATCCATGTCATTTTTATCATTATTTGAAAATGTAATGGGCTTGTCATTTTTGAGTCTGAGGCTTTTCTTTCTTTGACTTATGTCTGACAGGGGTTCATTAAAAAATCCAGGCTTTTGTACATCTTTGCCATTTTTCCAAATGGTTGATGTAGACACTTCCATGTTATCATCAGTTATAAATGCTACAGCTCTCTCTTTGGGACCACTATTAGACCGTTTCTCTGATGTAAGCTGGCTGGCTTCTGCTGCTGAATGGTCATTTTTAGCATTCTCTGTAAAGAAAACACTCTCTTCACCTGGAGGAGTCACTTTTGGTTTTCCTAGGCTTTTCCTTTTGGATAGTTTAAAGTCAGGTCTGTCTGGAAGCACAGTTCTTTCTTTTGCTTGGTAGTCAATGAAAACAGTGTGGGACTTTGTCATTTCCAGTTCATCATGATTACCTATAAACATTACAGTTTTGTCCACAGGCCTGGTAGTTATTTCATCTGGTAAGAAAGTTTCATATTCTATGGCAGTTGTGTGACTTTTAGTGACCTCCATGTCATCCTGCCCACACGCATACAAAACAGTTTTAGAAGTTCCTGCCAAAGGCAACAAATGGGAATCATGTTCATCTAATAAAGGTCTATGATTTATTTCCAAAGTATAGCTCTTGGTGATATCCATATCATTCTCATCACCCTCTGAAAATATAACAGTCTTATCAATTTTTAGTCTGTCAATACTTTTCCTTCCACAAATCTTGACATCTTGTTTTTCATTCAGACATCCAGGCATCTGCACACTTCTGTCCTCCAATGTATCCATATCATTAAAAATGAATACTCCAGGTTTTTCTATAGGAATTTTATTATATTTTTCAACTTTTACAGCTTCATGTCTGTTTATGGTTAGTTGGCTGATACTGTTTTCTAAATTAGTCTTACCAAGGTCTTGTACTTCAGAAGGACCAAATCCAATGACAACAGTGTGACTCTTGGTTAGATCCATATTTTGATCCTCTTCTGAACAAAGAATTATCTTGTCATGAGAGCAGTCAAAGATGGGATTGCCTAAACTTTTCCTCAGTGCCTCGGGCAGTTTAGAATTCTGGCCTGGTATAGATTTTACTATATTACTGTCAATAGCAGTATTATGATTTTCTGTAGCACACTGTCCTTCTGATGAAAATAGTTTTGTGGTAGGAAATACAGATTGCTCACTTGACACGGTATTTCTATTATTCCCCAGTGCTACTTGTTTATTAAGATCTCCGTCACAGTATACTATATTATACTTTGTGTTGTCCTGGTTAATATTGACTGACTGAAGAGAAACTTTATCAAGATATGGTGAAATCTTCAAAACTTGATCTTTTTCTTTGCTCCAGGTGTCAGTTAGGATGTTTTTAGATATCATGTTTGATTGTTGGGATAGTTCAATATGACTTTTGGTCATTTTTTCCGATTCATTTAAAAGGCTATTGCTATCAGAGTGAGACTTACTAATATCCTCAGATGCTTGATTGTAAGATGCAAGAGAAACTTGACTTCCTAAATTAGTTGTGTGACTTTTAATCAAATCCTTATCTTCACCTGTGAAGATTACAGTCTTTTTACCAGTCAATGAAATAGACAGAGGATTTGCCAGGCCCTGTTGTAATCTTTCCTTAGATACACAAGGAACTGAGCTACAGTTTACATTCATTTTTTCTTCCTTTGACATGGTTACGTGATTTTGGAGCATCATTTCTTTTTCAGATATTGGTATGACTGTCATCTGTACATTTGTTTGATCTTGTTTAAAAATCTGATTGTCTATTGCAACTGTGTGACTCTTGGTAATGTCCATGCTATCCTCTCCTGAATAAATCGTTTTCTCTATGAGAAGAGAGCTTGCATCTGGATTAGGATACATTTTGGCATAATTACTGTCATGCTTCAGCAAATTTTTTTCCTCTCTCATACTTGACAGACACTTGGTCAGTTCCATGGCATTATTACAACTAGAATACAAAAATGTCTTGTAATCTTGAAATGATGGACTGGAACATATAGATTCTGGGATCATGGCCAATGTTTTGATATCTTGATTAGAAGTCTGTGTGACCATGTGAGTTTTTGTCCCAGAAGTATTGCTTCTGGTGATATGTATTTCAGCTTTAGGGTCTAAGGAAGTGTCTTGAAAAGAAGCATTTGGTTTATTCTCAAAGATCCTCTTCTTCCCTGAAGCTCTGGTTCTATAACCTGTTGTAACATCCATCATGACAGTCTGAGTTTGATTTTCTATTTCAGATAAATTATCTGCTGAGGGTAAAATCTGTATAGTGTGGTTTCTTGTCAAGTCCATCAAGTCACTACCATAAACGGTAATATCATCACTTTTAAATTCCCTTAAGCTGGCCTCACTGGATGTCGGAACGAAACTCTGAATATTGGCTGTATGACACTGGGTAAAATTCATCCCATCATCTTCTTCTCTAAAGATCCTAGTCACATTACTGTTATTTTCATCAACATTAGGGGATTCATGCATTTGATATATAGAAGAGGTCCTATTTGATTCTTTGGAATGAACAGTTATCTCAGAATTTTCTTTATCAGGTCCTATAGAAGCATTAGATTTCCCTGTTTTCAATCTTTTTATGAAGTCATTGAAATTTATTTTCTTTTCTGAATTAGTGTTTTGATCCATGGAAAAATTTAATTCTTTTTTCATTCTTGAATCCTCAGTGTGAAGCTTTAAGTTAGCCAGGAAGGATGTAGTATCTATCTTGGTAGAATTCTCACTTTTTGTACTATCTAAAAGGCCTTTGGTAATCATCACAGTATGACTTGCTGTTAGGTCCATCTGGTTTTCATCTGAAAAGATGACTGTCTGGTCATTTGAATATTTCTTTTCATGGTTGTCTTCTGTAACAGAAATCTATAATGAAAACAAAATATCAAAAAATCAAATGGAATGCAAACTATGAAAGATATTTTACACATACTATATAAATAATCTTCAATGATGGTTTATGATACCTTGGTGTGTTTGAGTCAATGGTGTGGTGTGTAGTAATTTGTCATAAAAATTTTTTCTAAAGACTTTGAATATTTTTAGTGTTTTCAGACAAATTAAAAGTTCAAAGTTAATTATATATCCATTAGAATGATTAAAAATAGAAAGGACTGACAATACCAAGTGCAAATATAATGAAAATTCTAATTACTGTATCAGATAGGTCATTCTCATTCTAAATAAAAAAGGCTTAGAAAGGGGTAAGTGCATAATGACTAATTTATAGCACATTCTGTACTTCTGGGAGTCAGATTTTCTTTGAATCTAATGCAGTGATTTCATTTTTAAGGATATGGTCAAACTCCTTGCTACTTAAAGTATGGTCCAATAGACCAGTTTATCGGTAATACCTAGGAGATTGTTAGAACTATATAATCTAAAGGCGTACATTAGATCTACTGCATAAGAATCTATATTTTAACAAAATCCTGAGATGATTCATAAAACTGGCAGTGATTTAACTTTCCTTAGTTAACTTAAAGGGTAAGAAATTTTTCCAGTCTATGGGTCCATTTTGGCAGTTAACCCCTAAGTCATGCTATTACCGTTAAATTTTGAGTTTAAAAAAAGTTTTAGCTGTCAAGAGAAATTAAAATATGAAGGCACTTTCATGAACTCATACCTCTCTCTGTTGCATCTGGGTCTGAATGGGAGCACAAAGCAATGTGTTCATTCCTATTGGAAAAAAAGAAAAAGAAAAAAACTATAGTCAATGACAAAAATATGTATCACCAAGAGGCGAACTTTCCTTTTGTTAGGTTTTTTATCAGTTACAAGTACGGTGGCACTCTTATCAGTAGCTTTGCTTTTTGTGGTCATTCATGGTCAACCATGGTCTAAAAATACTAAATGGAAAGTTCCAAAAATAATTCCTAAGTTTTAAATTACATGTCACTCTGAGTAGCATGATGACATCTTGAGCCATCCTGTTGTATCCTGCCCAGGACATGAATCATTCCTTTGTTCACTGTATCCAACACTGTGTATGCTGCCTGTCTGTTAGTCACTTAGTAGTCATCTTGGTTATCGGGTCTATCATGACAGTACTGCAGTGCTTGTGTTCAAAAGCCCTTATTTTACTTACTAATGAACCCAAAGTCCAAGAGTAGTGATGTTGACAATTAGAATATACTTCTCTTAAGTGAAAAGGTAAAATTTCTCCACTTTATAAGAAAAAAACAGCTGTATACTGAGGTTGCTAAGAACAAATTTCCTATTTGTAAAATTGCTTAATGATTTATAAATTAAGCTTTATCATAGCTATGTATGTATAGAAAAACAATTACATACAGTTTGTATTATTTGTAATTTCAGGCATATACTGTGGGTCCCGGAACATATTCTCTGTGGACTACTATATTTACTGAAGTTTTATTAGTTATTAAGTCTTTTGTAAGGACTTAGGTATTCAATTTTATTGACTTTTAATTGTCTCATTTTAGAGACAGAGATAGTTGCTGTATTCTCTGTGTGACTAAAATGTTTTTAGAATGTGGTACAAATTTTAAAGATGGAGAGTTTAGACTACCTTTTTTTCCCTTCTCCATTTTTTTATTTCCTGGATAGTAGAGGTTACATGGTAAAGAGTACCAACTGATTAGACTGAAATTTTAGGGTAAGACTTTGAAATCTAGACATAATAAAATGTGCATTTTATTTTAAAAAATTCTAGAGGAGAAAAAAGAAGATTCAAGAGAAGATGAACCAACATGGAAACTACTGTAATAGTTCGGATACAACATATGAGAGTTTATGTTAGGATAAGACACAATGAGAATGGAAATAAGGAGTTAGACTCAAGACATTTAAGAATTAAAATATAAAAGTTTAGGGAACAAACTGGACTTAAAAAATACAGGATTGAAGATGATGCTATAATAAAAAAAAGGAAATTGATTTAAAAATACTTAAGTTTAAAGGCATATCTTTAGAATACTTTAAAGAGTTTACAGCAACCTTGATTAAACGCGATGAAGTAGTTATAGGCTTATTAGAAGCCTTTTTATCAAGTTTTCACTCATTTATTCAACAAATATTGCTTCAGAACGTATTATGTGCCCCCAAACAACTATTTGCTAAAGCACAAAGACAAGACAAAATTTCTGGACTTCAAGAGTTTCTAACTTAACAAAAGAGCCAGAAGTAAATACCAAAACTACAATGTGATGGGGTGAGTTGAATTTCTGCTGCTGAACTTTGGGGCCTGCTGGGAACAGGACTTGTACAATGACAAGTATGTCTGGAAGGCTGTGGTCCAAGGCCATTTTTGCTGGCTATAAATGAAACAGGATCTCTGGAACCAGAGGGAACACACAGCTCTTTTTAAAATCTAAGGTGTTTATGCTTGAGATGAAACTGAATTCTATCTGGGCAAGAGATGTGCTTATATGTACAAAGCAAAGAACAACACAGTGACTCTGGGTGGTAAACCAAACAAAACCAGAGTCATCTGGGGAAAAGAAACTCGTGCTCATGGAAACAGTGGCATGGTCCATGCTAAATTCCGAAGCAAACTTCCTGCTAGGGCCATTGGACACAGAATCCGTGTAATGCTGTACCCCTCGAGGATTTAAACTTAACTGAAAAGCAAATAACAGCCCTGACTGGTGTGGCTCAGTTGGTTGGGGGCCCTGTGGCAACTGGAAGGATTCCTGTTTGGAGCACATGGCTGGGTTACAGGTTCATTTAGTTCCTGGTCAAGAAGCAAACGGGAGCTAACTGGTGAATGTTTCTCTCACATGCCAATGGTTCTCATCCTCTTTCCTCCTCTCTTTCCTCTCTAAAATAAGTAAATAAAATCTATTTTAAAGAGTAAAAACAAAAACAAAAACAAAAAACTACAATGTGATAAATTCTACAATAGACTGAGAAGTAAAAGGAGTGTTGTGACAGCACAGGACAGAGTTTCCAACTTCTTGGTTTTGTCAGAAAAGATTCCACTTAAGCCAGTACTACTCAATGTATAGTTTCAGTCTGTGAATGGCTAGTTCATGAAGCTTGCAGCTAATGTAAATTTATATAGTATTTCTTACATCAAGGAAGCTTTGCTAAGAAAAAAATGTCACCTAAAGAGTAGCAACTTCCGGTCAACATGGAGGTGTACGTAGATACACTTTGCCTCCTTGAACAACCAAAAGAAGGGCAACAAAATTTAAAAACAAAAAACAACCAGAACTACCAGAAAATTGAACAATATGGAAGTCAAACAACCAAGGAGTTAAAGAAGAAACACTCATCCAAACTAGTAAGAGGGGCAGAGATGGGAAGCCGAGGCAGAGAGGGCTCGTGGCAAGGCAGAGGCTGGAGGACCAAGTGGGCAAGATGGGGGCTGGTGGTCCCACATTTGCGTATGGATAAATGGGGAGGAGCAACTGGGGAGTGAAGCAGACCGCACAACCTAGGGTTCCCGTGTGAGAAAAGAATGCCTCAAAAGCTCTGGATGTAAATACCTGTCAGGATTGCAACAGCGGGAGAAACTCCCAGCCTCATTTGAGAGACCCACCAGGTCCTAAAATGTACACAAACCCACTCACCCAGGAATCAGCACCACAACTGCCCAATTTGCTTGTGGGTAGCAGGAAAAGTGACTGAAAGTCTGCCAAGAGCAGAGCAAGCAGCACTGTTCTATCCCTGACCCCTCCTCCACATATAGTGCTGCAGAGCAGAGATATGAGTTGCCCTGCCCTGGCAAATACCTAAGGCTCTGCCCCTTACAACATAACAGGAGCACCGAGACAAAGAAATATGGCTCAGATAAAAGAACAGATCAAAACTCCAAAAAAAATAACTAAGCGATGAAGAGATAGCCAACCTATCAGATGCAGAGTTCAAAACACTAGTAATCAGGATGCTCACAGAAATGATTGAGTATGGTCACAAAATAGAGGAAAAAGTGAAGTGTATGCAAAATGAAATAAAGAAAAATATATAGGGAACCAAAAGTGAAGGGAAGGAAACCGGTATTCAAATCAATGATTTGGAGCCGAAGGAAGAGATAAACATTCAACTGGAACAAAGTGAAAAAACAAGAATTCAAAAAAATGAGGAGAGGATGAGGAACCTCTGGGACAACTTTAAATGTTCCAACATCTGAATCATTGGGGTGCCAGAAGAAGAAGAGGAAGAGCAAGAGCAAGAAATTGAAAACTTATTTGAAAAAATAATGAGGGAGAACTTCCCCAATCTGGCCAAGGAAATAGACTTCCAGGAGATCCAGGAAGCTCAGAGAGTCCCAAAGAAGTTGGATCTATAATTAAGTTACCCAAGGTTAAAGATAAGGAGAGAATCTTAAAAGCAGCAAGACAAAAGGAGACAGTTACCTACAAAGGAGTTCCCATAAGACTATCAGCTGATTTTGCAAAAGAAGGGCCTGAAAAGAAGTATTCGAAGTCAGGAAAGGCAAGGACCTACATCCAAGATTACTCTATCCAGCAAAGCTATCATTTAGAATGGAAGGGCAGATAAAGTGCTTCCCAGATAAGGTCAAGTTATAGGAGTTCATCATCACCAAGTCCTTATTATATCAAATGTTAAAGAGACTTACCTAAGAAAAAAAAAAAGATAAAAATTATGAACAGTAAAATAACAACAAACTCACAACTATCAGGAACTGAACCTAAAAAACAAAAGCAAAAACATAAACAAACTAAGCAAACAACTAGAACAGGAACAGAATCCTAGAAATGGAGATCACACAGAGGGTTATCAGCGGGGAGAGGGAGGGGAAGAATGTGGGAAAAGGTACAGGGAATAAGAGGCATAATTGGTAGGCACAAAATAGACAGGGGGAGGTTAAGAATAGTATAGGAAATAGAGAAGCCAAAGAACTTACATGTATGACCCATGGGCATGAACTAAAGGGGGATGGAGGGGAGAGGGGAATAAAGGGGAGAAAAAAAATGGGACAACTGTAATAGCATAATCAATATACTTAAAAAAAAAACAAAAAACAACAACTACACAGTAGCTTATTGCTACAGGTGATTCACATTCCAGTGCAAGGTCTTCTGTCATGGACTGTAACAGTTTGTGGACTGGTTACTCTGTTTGTTTTGTTCTGTTTTACCTTCACCTGAGGAAATTTTTGTATTGCTTCTAGAGAAAGAGGAACAGAGAGAGAGAAATATCGATGTAAAAGAAACAATGACCTGTTGTCTCCTACATACACCCAGACATGGGATAGTTCAAGCTTGATCAGAGGAACAAACCCACACCTAGGCACATGCCCCGAACAGGAAATCAAACCCACAGCCCTTCAGTTACTGGATGATGCTCCAACAAAATGAGCCATACCAACCAGGACAGACTGGTTACTCTGAATAGCACTGAAGTTAACCTAAGTTAAGTGAAGAATGAGAAGACTGCTAGGCAAATTGTAGTAGGAAGAGCACTTTAGGTAGAGGAATAGCATTTACAATGGATACGGGCAGGAAAAAAGTCCACATGTGGAACTGCAAATAGTTCTTCATGGGCTAGAGGAAAGAACACCTATAAAGAAAAGGGAATAAGGTTGGAGAAGATGACAAGCCAAATCACAATGGCCTTTCTAAGTCTATGCTGAGGAGTGTGGGTTTTATCCTGCAAGCAAAAGTGTCATTAAATAATTTTAAGCTGGAAAGTAATATGTTAGGATTTAGAAATACATAAAATAGATTAGAATGTAGGCGGCTGCTTTGAGTGGTATCGGGGACTGTAGTCCTGTGCAAGCTAGGGCCTTGAAGAGGCTCCATAAGTCTTGGCCGGAAAACCGGTAATGCAATTGATAGGCAGGACCCAATAATAGCTCTGAAGTCCCCCGGGGGGAAAACAGCCCTAGAAGCAAATTACACTCCTTGAAGCATGCCTTGTTTCTGCCTCAAGCCCTGTTAATCTTATACTAGATAACCAGCCCAAGGCTGGGAAGGAAATTTACAAAATTCCTGTACCCTGACCCAAATCCCATCTGGCGCCATAATATTTACTCATCTCGGACCCAAGCAATTTGGTGTGTTCCTGCCATTGTCTTCTTTAAATATCATCTACTCTCTGTAAATTTAAGATACGGATGTAATTAGATTACCTATACATTCCTGCTACCTATCGCCTGCTTGTAACTCTCTCAATAAAAGCCATTGAGCATGGGGGCTTGGGGCATTCTCCTTGAGAGAGAATTGCATTCCCCTTTCCTTGACAGGCAAACAGTGTCTGGAACGACTCTTTTCTTCCATCCACAGCGAATCTGGGACTTTGCAGGCCAGAGTCCCTCATATTAGAAGGATAAGAAACTAAATACAGCCCTGGCTGGTGTGGCTCAGTGGACTGAGCACTGGCCTATGAACCAAGGGGTCAACCAGTTCGATTCCCAGTCAGGGTACATGCTGGGATTGTAGGCCAGGTCTCCAGTAGGGGGCATATGAGAGGCAACTACACATTGATGTTTCTGTCCCTCTTTCTCCCTCCCTTCCCCTCTGTCTAAAAATAAATAAATAAAATCATTAAAAAAGGAGAAGGAGAAACTAAACACAATAGCCCAGGAACTTGAATTCAAACAGTGGCAAGAAGGAACAGAGAAAAATAACAGATTTATAAGATATATAGGAGACAGGACAGAAAGCAAGTAGGGACAAATAGATATAGGGAATGAAGAAAAAAAAAAAAAAATTTAAAAAATGACTCAATGCCTGCTTTGAGTAAATAAATGAGTGTGGGGGTGTCTAAGGTTGAGGAAATAAGAGAACAGCAGTTTTGGAAGAAATAAAGTAAATTTGTGAAATTTTAAATTGAAAATTTTGTGTAAAGAACAGAACCCTCTTCACATTCTTTTTCATGGTTCTTTTAGCTATTACTTACCGAGGTATCTGGATAAAAAGAAAGGTATATGATAAGAAGAGTATCCTGATCATACTCACCAGTAATCTCACAGTAATTATCTTCTGGATTCTTATTCCTAAAATTTAAAAAGTGTTTAAAAAACTGTACCCCAAATAATTAACAAGAATCACAACAGTTGAATAATAATACCAATTACCTTTTACAATTTATTCCCATTAGCAATGAGTGACTAGCAATGAGTGATTGGATGAAAAACTAGTTATCTTCAAAACTAATCTGGCCTTAGTTTTGAAGATAAGCATCGTTTCATTTGCCCAAGAGCTACTGGTATTTACTTTCCTAAGTATTAACATTATAAAAATAATTTTTAATTTAAAAATATCTGTAGATTAGTATTTCTTGTTTTATACTAGATGATATATTTAAGGACTTATATATAAAAGCATATTTCATCATTCTATTAAAATAAGCTCTACAATGCACGTACTTATCAGATATAACAGTATATTAAATTCTGTGAAAAATTTGTTTAATTACTACTAAGTGTTCCACAAAAGGGACACAAAAATAAAAAATGAAAAGAATATTAATTTAAAAATCACTTTAATTAATAGGACTAAACAACTTTTAAAATATAATTTGAATCACATTTTCCTTACTTACTGCATAAATAGAACATTTTCTCTTGCTTCTGTTTCTAAAAATGAAATAAAGTTGAAAATATTTCAAGGACACATTGATAAAGCATTATAAAAACTGCATAAGGACGTTAACAAGAATAAAAAAAAAAATGCCCCCCATGCCTCAAGTTATACTTTTTAAACAATACGATAAACAATAAGTTATATCAATTATCTGGTTAGATACCCGCAGTAAAATTTTATAAAATACATACTTAGCAGGGATTGCATTAAGACATTACCTGCAATTTCTGACTTTCTCACTATTTTCTTATGAGATTCTGTCTGGAATACCCTAGAAAAGAAAATAAAGATTGATGAATATCTGTAATTTTGAATTAGAAGATTATGGTATTAATTTATATTGTTTTTATCTCAAAGTAATAAAGGCCAAATATGAAAAACCCACAGCTAATATCATACTCAACAGGAAAGCATTTCCCTTAATATCTGGAACAAGACAGGGATGTCCACTTTCACCACTTCTAGTCAACATAGTATTGGAAGTTCTAGTCACAACAATCAGACAAGAAGAAATAAAAGGCATCCAAATTCAAAAAAAGAGGTAAAACTGTCATTATATACAGATGACATGATACTGATATAGAGAACCCTAAAGAGTCCACAAAAAAAACCCTCCTAGAACTGATAAATAAATCAGTAAAGTAGGAAGATACATAATAAATACCCAGAATCAGTTGCATTTTCATACACTGATACGTAACAAACTATCAAAAAGAGAAACTAAGACAACAATCCTATTTATAATTGTGTTAAAAAATAAACAATACCTAGGAATAAAATAAAATATCTAAGAATAAATTTAACCAAGGAGGTAACAAAAAATAATAAAACACTACAGAAAGAAATCGAAGAGGATACAAATAAATGGAAGCATATACCTGCTCATGGATAAAAAGAATTAACATTGTTAAAAATGTTCATACTACCCCAAAGCCATCTATAGATTCAATGCAATTCCTACCAAAATAATAATGGTATAATTAACAGAACTAGAACAAATAATCTAAAATGTTATATGGAACTACAAAAGGCCCCCAAATAGCCACAGCAATCTTGAGAAAAAAAGAACAAAATTGGAGGAATCACATTAATTTATATTAAACTATACTATATAAGGCCACAGTAATTTAAAAAACAAACAAACAATGGTACGGCATAAAGAGACATATAGATAAATGGAACAGACTAAAACCCAGGCCTATATGGTCAATTAATATTTGACAAAGGAAGCAAGAACATACAATAGGGTAAAGACAGTCTATTCAATAAATGGTATTGAGAAAATTGGCTAGATATGTGCAAAAGATGAAACTAGACCACCTACTTACATCATATATAAAAATAAACTCAAAATAGATTAAAGGCTTAAATGCAAAACTCAAAACCATAAAACTCCTAGAAGAAAACACAGGCAATACAATCTCAGTCATTTCTCTTAGTAATATTTTTTGTGATGTATCTCCTCAGGTAAGGGAAACAAAAGAAAAAATAAACAGGACTATATCAAACTAAAAGTTTTGGCAAAGCAAAGGAAACCATCAACAAAATGAAAAGACAGTCTGCAGAATGGGAGAACATATTTGTCAATAATACATTTGATAAGAGATTAATTTCCAAAATTTATAAAAAACTCATACAACTGAACACAAAACAAACAATCCAACTAAAAACTAAGCAAAGGACCTGAATATGCACTTCTCCAAGGACATACAAATAGCCAATAGACATGAAAAGATGTTCAATGTCACTAGTCATCAGAGAAATGCAAATTAAAACCACAATGAGATATCACCTCACATCTGTCTAAATGGCTATCATCAATAAATCTACAAACAAATGTTGGCAAGAATGTGGAGAAAAGAGAACCCTTCTGTACTCTTGGAAATGAAGATTGGTGCAGCCACTATGGAAAACAGTATGGCAGGTCCTTAAAAGATTAAAAATGGGATTGCCTGAGGACCCAGTAATTCCACTTCTGGATATATATCTGAAGAAGCCCAAAACACTAATTCAAAAGAATGTATGCACTGCTATGTTCATCGTAGCATTATTTTCAATAGCCAAGGTGATTGCAGTCCAAGACCCTATCAACAGACGAGTGGAAAAAAATGATGTGGTACATTAATACAATGGAATATTACTCAGCCATAAGAAAAAATGAAATTTTACCATTTGTGACTGCATGGATGGACCTAAAGAGCGTTACGCTAAGTGAAATAAATCAGTGAGAGAAAGACAAATACCATATGATTTCACTTATATGTGGAATCTAAGGAGAAAAAAAAAAAATAGCAGAAACAGGCTCAAAGAGAACAGACTGATAGTTGCCAGAGGGGATAAGGGCTGGAGCACTGGGTGAAAAAGATGAAGGAACTGAGTAGTATAGATTGGTTTTTCCAAAACAGTCATGGGGATGTAAAGAACAGCATAGGAACTATAGTCAATAGTGTATTAACTATGCATGGTGCCTGGTGGGTACTGGAAATACCCAGGGGAACACTTTATAAAGTATTTGATTGTCCAACCACTATACAGTACACCTGAAACTAATACAAAATAATACTGAATGTAAACTTTAATTGAAAAAAAATTTTAAATTAAAAAAAATTTATACTCTACTTTGAGATAGGTAAATATTAACACTTTTGAGTTCAATTTTGTTATATCACAAATTATTAATATTTCAAATGCCAAAATTAGTTTACCACATTAAAATCTTACATTTTTTAATGAGCTCTGAGAGGATCATATTTTATCACTCTAAATAACCTAGAAAAATGTATTCATTCTCTATATACCTGGTGCTATATACTAGAGTCTGACACAAGATCCTTAACCTCAAGGTACTTTCACTGACTTTTTAAAAATATATATTAATTATGCTGTTAGAGTTGTCCCAATTTTCTCCCTTTGTCTCCCTCCACCTGGTACCTTCAGCAGTCCCCCTCTTAGTTCTTGTCCATGGGCAGCATATATAAGTTCTTTAGCTTCTCCATTTCCTATAATATTCTTAACCTCTCCATCTATTTTGTACCTACCAATTTATGCTTCTTAATCCCTGCACCTTTTCCCCTATTCTCCCCCTTTCCCCTCCCAGCTGATAACCCTCTAAGTTATCTCCATATCTATGATTCTGTTCCTGTTCTGCCTGTTTGCTGTTTGTTTTCTTAGATTGTTGTTGATAGTTGTGAATTTGTTGCCATTATAACATTCATAGTTTTGATCTTATTTTTCTTAAATAAGTCCCTTTAACAATTCATATAATAATAGTTTGGTGATGATGAATTCTTTTAGCTTTACCTTGTCTGGGAAGCACTGTACCTACCCCTTGATTCTAAATGATAGCTTTGCTGGATTGAGTAATCTAGGTGTTAGGTCCTTGCTTTTCATCACATTGAAATACTTCTTGCCAGTCCCTTCCTGCCTGCAAAGTTTCTTTTGAGAAATCAGCTGACAGTCTAATGGGAACTCCTTTGAAGGTAACTATCTCCTTCTCTCTTGCTGCTTTTAAGATTCCCTTTTTATCTTTAACCTTTGGAATTTTAATTATGATGTGTGTTGGTGTGGTCCTCTTTGGGTCCAACTTGTTTTGGACTCTCTGTGCTTTCTGGACTTTTATGTCTATTTCCTTCACCAAATTAGGGAAGTTTTCTTTCATTAACTTTTCAAATATGATTTCAATTTCTTGCTCTTTCTCTTCTCTTTCTGGCATCCCTATGATTTGGATGTTGTTACATTTAAAGATGTCCCAGAGGCTCCTTATACTATCCTTGTTTTTTTAAAATTCTTCTTTCTTCATGCTGTTCTAGTTAAATGCTTATTTCTTCCTTATGGTCCAAATCATTGAATTGAATCCCAGCTTCATCCTCTCCACTGTTGGTTCCCTATAGATTTTTCATTTCACTTAATGTAGCCTTCATTTCTTCCTGGGTCTTTTTTATGTCATTGACATACTTAATGAGATCTTTGAGCATGCTGATCACCAGTGTACTGACCTCTGCATCTCATAAGTGGGCTATCTCCATTTTGTTTAGTTCTTTTTCTGGGGTTTTGTTCTGTTCTTTCATTTGGGGTGTATTTCACCTCCTCAATTTGGCAGGCTCCCTGTGTTTGTTTCTGTGTATTAGGTAGAGCTACTTTGACTCCCTTAGTGTAGCCTATTGTACAAAAGGCACCTGTAAACTGTGTGGGGCAGAGCCCTAGGTTAATTGCCAGGGTGGGGCAACCTGCTCCACTGCTGTGTGTCTCCTTGTAGGGGGAGGAATCAGGGAGGGGACAATGCTGCTGCCTGGCTTCTGGAGGTGTGTCCAGCACTCACCCTATTTCCAGTCACTTCACTTACTCCCCATATAGAACTGGTGCCCTTCCAGTTGTTGCCCTGGTGCTGAATTCCAGAAGGGCTAGGTCTGCATACATTCTAAAACCATGCAGGCCCTTTAAGTGGAGCCTCCTGAAAATCCAGCGGTTTCTTCCCCCATCCCAATACCCATTGATTTTTATAGCCACAAATTATGGGGATTTATCTTCCTGGTGATGGAACTCTGGGCTGTGCAGTCTGGCCTGGGACTGGTATCTCTCACTCGCAAGGCATCCCTCCCAATTTTTATCCACTACACAAATATGTAGGACTGCCCGTTCCACCATCACTGACTCTCTGTGCCACACTGCATCTCTGGGCCTCCCTGCCCAGCACAACATCTCTGCACCTCCTACCCATCTGGATGAATGTGGCTTCTTTAAATCCTTGGTTGTTGGACTTCCATACAGCTTGATTTTCTGATGGTTCTGTGTGTTTCTTGTTTTGAGGTTTAGCTGTAATTCTTCCTGTGGTTGCATGAGGAGGTGAAGCATGTTTACCTACACCTCCATCTTGACTGGAAGTGTTCCTCACTGACTTTGTTATTAACAATTCAGATAAGTTGGCATGGACTCCAGAGGAAGAGATTTTTTCATTGCGATGATTAGGAGTAAGTTGCATGCAGAAATAGCATTTGATATTTCCCTTGACAAATTAGATCAGTTCATTTTCATTCAGCTAATATTAAGTATTGTCTATTTTGTAAGCATACTGTGTGCCAAGCACTGTGCTATGTTCTTTACATGCATTTTTAATGATTATAACAATTACCATGTTGTTTTACAGATGTAGATATCGAGGGCCATAAAGATTAAGTAACTACCAAGGTCATATAACTGATAAATGGCAGACCAAAAATGCAAACCCAAACTTTCTGACTTCAAAACCTGAGCTTCAAAACCTGTTTTTGAAGCAACTTTTCTTCAAATGATTTACAATAGAACAATAGAAGACTTTTTATTCAATATGAGTAGGATCAGTAGTTGGTCAATTAATTAAAAATATCTTTAAGAAATAATCTGATACATATTATCATACTGATAATATTTTGAAACTTAAACATTAATTTGCAAATCTTCTTATATCAATCTGAGGTCTTTACTCTGAGTGTGGATCTACTGATACAATTAATTTTAGTGTATTTATAAATTATTTTCAGCACACTTTAACACAGAATCCTTCTAAATTTTTATGATTAATTTCCCTTTTATCTTGTCTCACCCAAACCAAATTTGAAAGCATTTTAAAAAATAAATTAATCGTCATCACCCTGACCACTGTGACTCAGTTAGTTGGGCACCGTCAAACAAAGCAAAAGGTCGCTAGTTCAATTCATGGTCAGGGCACATGCTATACTTGTACATAAGGATTTCTGGTATCAAAAATGTATCAATCAGAAGCAACCTTATTATATGATATGACCAATAAGGTGCAACTCTATTATATGACCTATGTATTTATGGTTCGACACAGAGTAGTCACACCAGCAGCTATTGTTGTGTTGGCTGTTGTCATTTTTTTAATTTGATAATCTAATTGAAAAGAGGTCAGTGCCCCAACTAAATAGTCAGGTATTGCATGTTTTAAAAGTTCTTGTGGCACACTGGTTGAAAACCACTGACCTATTTTAACAAAGAACATCTTTTTGAAACACTACTTATACATTGTTTATTATTACTCAAATTAACACCTTATGGCCATGTAATAATACTATGAGATATGTAAAGACTATTATTTCTATCCTAAGAAAGGAGAAAATTGATGCTCTGATAAGTTAAATGACCCGAATTAGGGGCTATTTAGCAATAAGCCAAAACTTGTTCAAAGTTTTTTTTGGTTTTGAATATAAAATTTGTTTTATTATATATATTGTTTTCCTCACCAGAAGATACGCTTTTTTTATTGATTTTAAAGAGAGCAGAAGCGGGGGGGCGGGGAGGGAGAGGGATAAAAACATGGATGTGAGAGAAATGGATTTGAGAGAGATCAGCTCCTGCAGGCGCCCTGACCAGGAAGCAAACCCGCAACCTGGGTACGTGCCCTGACTGGAGAAGGAACCCACAACCTTCTGGTGTACAGGACAACACCCCAACCAACTTAGCCACCTGGCTAGGGCTGAAATTCCTGTTAATATTCCACAGCCATTTTAGAAAAATAAGTAAATAGATTTTTTTATAAGGAAAGGGTGAAATAGGTTTAACAGCATTTGGGCAAGGTAATCAGCAGCAGTGGAAAAAGCAGTAAAAAAAAAAAATCAGAGGACCTACATTATTATTGTGACTCTGTCTCTATGTATACTACCACTGGAAAGTCAAATCACCTCCCTGGCTTTAACCTTTTCACCTTAAAAATGGAGAGTTTGGACAATATCCTCTTGTTAAAGTTTCTTCTAATTTTAACGTTCTATCATCCAAAACACAAATTTGAGTAGAAAATGCTGAATTTTCTTATATATCTAACTGTATTTTATGGATAGATAAGAAAGAACTCCTATCCCAGGCACCTCTTCTTGTCCCATAAGCTCCCTGTTAACTTCTGAGAACATGTTTTTAATTAATCAAGCTCATTATAAGACAAACAGAAGAAAAAGAATAAGCCAAATAAGCATTAAAAACGGAACAAATCTGAAAAAAAAGTACTGTAATCAATTTTCTGAGATAGGCTCAGAAAATACATCTAATTTCATAAATAATACAGGTACTAGAGAAAAAAAAATACCAACAATGTAAAAAACATAAGAGAAGACACAATAATATAATGATTAAGAATACTTGATGTGAAATAGTCCAAAGTCTGAGCCCTACCCCTTCATAAGTATGGGAAACTGAGGCTAAGCCTTATCCATAAAATGAGATATAATTGTTAGAATTAAATGAGTAATAACTGCACATAGCAGCATATTGCCTGTCACATTATAAATATTCATAAATATTTATAAATCAAATTTGACATATAAATCCACTTTTAATTATTTGAGACAGGTGATCTTTCTATATAAAAATGATCATTTCAACATGATTACTGAGATAATGAGCTATTTTTTTGGAGAAATAATTTTTTTAAAAGGCACTTTCAAGTTTCAAGTTCCTATTGTCAGGTTTTTAAAATTTGAGAGAGAAAAGAGACTCATAAGTTGCTTCTAGGAAGGAGAAAGAATATTTTTAAACTGAAAAAAAAAAAAGAATGGTATCTGATTTGTTCTCTCCAACTTTATGAAAAATGCAGACTTGGATTTAAAAAAAACAATCAACTTGATTGTTCCTTCTTATTCCTTAACACCAAAATAAATTCTAGATGGATTAAATGAAATGAACTTATAAAGAGACCTAAAGAAAATACAGGTGACTTTAAAAAATAATTTGGTTTCTAATTTTTAAAAAAATTATTGATTCTATAGAGGTGAAGTTGACTGAGAGAGGGAGAGAAATATCAGTGTGAGACAGAAACATCTGTTGGTTGCCTCTTGCACATGTCCAGATTGGGGACCAAAACCCAAACCCAGGCATGTGCCCTGACTGGAATTAAACCCGCTACCTTTTGCTTTGTGGAACAACACCCAAACAGCTGAGCCACACAAGTCAGGACTGGCATCTGTATTTTAAACAAATCTGGAAACAAGCAGCAAAAACATGGGCAGATTTGACTATATAAAATTTTACACTTTTATATAGGAAAATATCAAATAAGGAAAATTAAAACAAGTAAAAAATATTGCAATGCAGATGAAAAAGGGCTGATATCCCTAACAGTTAAAAAACTCTAACAAGTCAGAAGAAAATGACCACTCTACTCATCAAGAAGACGTGTATAGCCCTGGCTGGTGTGGCTTAGTGGATTGAACGCCAGCCTGCAAACCAAAAGTTGCCGGTGTGATTACTGGTCAGGGCCCAGGGTCATAGGCTAGGCTCTAGTTAGGAGTGTGCGAGAGGCAACCGATCAACCAATTGTACACTGACATTTCTCTCCCTCTCCTCCCTCTCTTGCCCATTCTCTAAAAATAAATAAATAAATAATATCTTAAAAAATAAAAAAGGAGAATGACCTAGAAACAATGAGTAATTCAATAGTGAAGAGAACCTATAGCATCCATATTGTGGTTTCTAAATGCCATTTTCTATGTAAAAGAACTGAACCACTCCTTGAAGAAATGGTTGATTCCAGGTCTCGGAGAAGATAATACATAAAATAAACATGAAAATCTTGTTATACTATAAAGGAAAGAAGCTATTAAGATTATTAGGGTTATGTTAAAAGGTCAGAAACCAATCTGAAGAGATTCTACTGGTCAAAGATAGAATAATCTGAGTATGAATAAAAATAATAATTACAACTACTGAAACACATCAAATACAGTTAAATTCATGATATAGATACTGAGATTTAGATATTTAGATAAAGATACTAGGGGAAAATATCTTATGAGTTAACTTTGAAGGACACTAGAAAACCAACTTGTACTGAAAACTAGTAAATAAAGGGGAAAAAACACCCCCGAACATTTAACCTGCCTTTCCTATATGAACCATAATTCAGAGCAAACAAATAGCTTTATGGGAAAATCCTCTCAGTAGAAATGATGCTAATAAACAAAGAAAGAATGACAGAATGAGAATATTAACAATTAGCAAAAACTCTAAAGAAACAATGGATGTAGGTAATGATCGCCAATGACTTAACATCACAAAAAGAGAGATAACTGAACAATAAATCTGATGAAAGCACAGGACAGTACTTATGAAATATTGTCTAAAATATGAAATATAAGTCAAATCAAGCCTTCCAACTCTAACAACCAATCAACAGGAAATCAATTATAGAGGAACATAGTAAACAATGGGTATATAAGGGTATAATCAGCAAAATCCAGAATGTGGGACATTCAATTGTACAATTTGATTTCTTTAAAAAAGAAAAGAAAATATTTTCTTCAATATTGCCTAGATAAACAAGGAAATAAAAAATGAAACACATCAAAATGAGGGGGAAAAAACCAACCATAAATGAACAAAATGTAGAAAAAATAGTAATGGCAAATAAAATACAAATTTAAAATAGTAAGAGAGAACATTATAATCAATCAAGTCAGCTAAAAATAAGTACTAAAGACTAATGTTTACCATGTATTCATGGAAAATGTACATTATTGTGGTATTAAAGTCAATAACAAAAATGTAATAATGGCTACATTACTGTCTCTTCCTTTAAGCCTAGCAATTCTACTTTGGAGAATATAGTCCCATGGAAGTAACTCAAAAAGAAAAAATGTCATTTACATAAAAATATGCCACACAGCACAAGGAACAGTACAGAAAGTTAAAAATGATAATTTTTACATTAACATAAATATACCTAAAGAAACCATGTGAAAGAAAAGTCAGTCTGCAACATATGGGGATAAAAATGAGTTATTAAATCTAACCATGGCCCTGCCTATTTAAGGAATATGCAAACAGAAGTATTTCAAGGCTTTGCAATAGGTGTGTGTGTCTACTGTGGGAGTGACTTCATTAGGTTTCATAGACAAATGCCATTAAACATTCTAAATCACTCAAATAACTAATAGTTCAGATGCCATTATCAGCAAGCCATGTTCATGTTATAGCTTACTTTCTTAGGTAGAATTAAGACAGTGTAGGGACTTGGGCCTGGTAATAGAAAAGTACTGCGTGGTCAGAAAGCCAAATTAGGAGGAACATCAGGTAAGAATGTCACCACTCCTCCTCTCCTTGCTCAAAAAAAAAAAAAAAAAAAAAAATTGCAGAATTTTTACCTCCCTTCTAACCACTTGTTTCTCCTACACCTACATGAAAAATTTCACAAGCCCGCCTTTTTCAAAAGGCCTGTTTTTTTCATGCAAGCTAGCTTTGTTCCCAGCTTATGAAAGCAGCCAAGCTGACCTTCCTTTTCTGTGCCACTTTCCTTGGACCTGAGCATAAAGCTTAATAAAATCTGCCTGGAAATTTCTCTGGGGTTTCCTCTTGATTTCTGTCTTGGACAACCCAAGAACCCTAATGCCAGTACCAGAATGTCTATAAGGAATATACTGATCTATTTACACAAGTGTTCTGATTCACACAATTTGTTTTTCATGATAATATTTAGTGGAAATAGCACACATCTCTAGTGAATTTGTTCAGTACAAGCCTGTCTCTGACAGATCGACCCATATTTGGTACAGAGAGGGGGGAAAAAAAGGACTCTGCAAAGCCAAGGGCTAGATCCAGGATGACAGTGGTAATTTCACAAAGGAATATATCACCTAGGAAAGTCTACTGGCAGGCAATAAATGGTCTTCCCTGATTGTACCAAATTTCATTATGCATCTTTTTCCCCCCCAAAATTCAACACATGAAATATTGACAACTCATGTTTATCCAGGAAGACATTAATTAATTTATGGATAAGAGATGAATAAAAAACTTATAAAACAATTAAAATTACTATCAATCAATAGCAAAAATTTATATTTTAGAAGGCATCTACTGTTTGGAACTAACAATGGGTAACCAAAGATGTCACACATTGTCTACAGTAAGATGGGAAGCCCTTCTTCACCCCTTACCAACATCTACTTACTACTCCTCCAAGGAAAAGAAGAAAACACATTCCTAATAGCCCCACAACCGAAATCTTGGGCAACCATACATCTATCCTAATACAAAATCATGTTCAATTATGGTACTGGAGTTCTTTAATTTGTATGATCCTAAAGATTTGTTAAGCTAAAGAATTAGGGGAGACAGAGAGGAAGAAATGAGGAATGGGAAACAGTGCAGATCAAAGCCCAGGACTTTGTCAGAAAGATTTCTGGACATGAAACAATAAAGCCTCATCCTAAAATGTTTAAATTTAAGGTTGAATTGATCTAGGAGCTCACCTCACTTAAGGTCAAATTGAAGAAGTCTGAGTTATACAGAAAATAAAGTTTGATGGCCCTTATATTAAGTAGACAGTCTGTCTTTACAGTAGCTAAAGAAGAGTCTTTGTTTACATAGAAATACAGCTACCCTGGAATACTACCATACCCCTTCAAGAAAGGAATGTCTTGAAAATAGCTGGCTGAGGAAAACCCAACCCATTCAATGATGAGTAAAAAGTACCAAATCTATAAAGACACCATAATATTAAAAGAAAATCATAGCAACTTATTAATGTAAGAAAAATAGTCATCAGGAAAATGTTGTCCCAGAGCGTAGCAGATGAAAAATGTACATACACAGTACATTTGTATGTACTTCTAAATCCTTGCAAAGGATTTAAAAATCATAGCAGCCCTGGCTGGCTGGCTCAGTTTGTTGCAGTACCACCTGGTAGATCAAAGGGTCACAGGTTCAATTTCTGGTCAGGGAACATACCCAAGTTGTGGGTTGGATTCCTGGTTGAGGTGTGTATGAGAAGGCAACCAATCAATGTTGTTCTCTCCCTCTCCCCATCTCTCTCACTCCCCCCTCCCCGCATAAAAGCAATGAAAAATTGTCCTGCAGTGAGGATTTTAAAAAAGCATAGCAAAGCAATCATCTCTATGAAAGAATAGAAATGAAAGTAGAAATACAACAGCTCTAGGAAGGGGATAAGACAGCAGATAATCAAACACATAGATGAAACTCATGAAAGAAGCGGAACCAAAAATATAATCACCACAGAATGAAGGCAAAACTGGAAGGGACACAAGGTTCAATAAATACTTTGGAAAATATGGAAAAGGATATAAATTTTTAAAAATGAAAAAATAAAAGGAATTAGGAGACAATAATGTACACAGAAGAAAAGCAATTATTATAAACATAATTTGTTTATAAATTATTGATTGCCTAAAGAAATCTAACATAATGGAATAGAGAAAAATATTAAAAAGTTAATTCAAGATTCAAGACACAATAAGGGGCCTGGATGGTATGGCTCAGTGGATTGAGTGCTGTCCTGTAAACCAAAGGATCGCTGGATCGATCCCCAGTCAGGGCACATGCCTGGGTTGCAGGCCAGGTCCCCAGTAGGTGGTGTGCAAGAGGCAACTACACATTGATATTTCTCTCCCTCTCTTTCTCCCTTCCTTTCCCTCTCTAAAAATAAATAAAATCTTAAAAAAAAAGACACAAAAATTTCAAAATGGAGATGTATCCAAGTCAAGTCAATGAACATTGAAGATAAATCTGTTAGGCAGCCTGATAAAAAAGATCTAATCATTTTATGACAGGAAAAAAAACCCATGAACTCTTCAAACTTGTTCATAGAAACATTCAATGCCAAAATATGATGGAATGACCGTAACAAATTCCTTAAGAAAATATAAACTGAAGGTTTTATATCCACGTAAACCTTCAAGTATAAAGGTTATAACTAACAGGTTTCAGTACCCAATAACTCAGGGATATCATTTCAATGAGCCCTTCTTGGGGAAACAATGAGAGAAGAAATTTCAGTCAACCAAGAGACAGGGCTACTATATATAGCAATGGAACAGATGTGGAACATTTAAATACTGTTTATAACAGAACTAAGACAAACAAATGTGACAGATGCCCTAGCATCAAATACTGAGAGAAATAAAGATGATATAACTAAAAAAAAAAAGGCGGGGGGAGGGAATGATGGGCAGAAGGTGAGAGGTGGAAATATGCTAATTACCTCACCTATTATAACTGCCAAAGGATGATACAAGCTTTTTTCCACATGTATGTCTTTATAATATATCTGTATACTCTACTGTGTGCCCAACAACTCAAGTCTAGTCTCCATGCAGCACCAAATATTTGACTCCCTTTATTATTTTCATCTTCCCTCCACCTTTCTTCTCTGGTCATAGACTATATTTTTGTTTGTGTTTGTTTATTCATGTGTTACTCTTTGTTTTATAACCCACATATGAGTAAAATCACACAGAAAATCTTGTCATTTTCCATCTGACATTTCACTTAGCATAAGACTCTCAAGATGATCCATGTTGCCACAAATAGCAATATTTCATCTTTAAAAAAATTAAGTTTTACCCTGGCTAGTGTGGCTCAGTGGACTGAGTGCTGTCCTGCAAACCAAAGGATTGCTGGATCGATTCCCAGTCAGGGCACATGCCTGGGTTGCAGGCCAGGTCTGCAGTAGGGGATATGTGCGAGGCAACCACACATTGATGTTTCTCTCCTGCTCCTTTTCCCTCCCTTCCTCTCTTATTAATAAGTAAAAAATAAAATCTTTTTAAAAATGAAGTTTTAATTGAAGTTTAAACATATTAATAGTACAAAGGTATATTACTGACTAAAATTGGGTTGGGGGAGAGTAAATAGATTAATTTGACGATTGCTCATACATGATCGAACAGTACACAAAGGTATACCAGGCAAATGAAAACAAAAATATAGCAGAGACAGAAATCTTAATATCACTCTAGGGAGAATTTGTGTCAAAAGCAATAAACAAAACAAAGATAAACATTTCATAGTGCTAGAAAGTGCAATTCCAGAAGATAGAGGCGTAGGTAAACACACCTTGCCTCTGCACACAACTATAGCAAAAAATACAAAAACTAGACTACAAAACGAATATTACCCAGAATTGTCAGAAAATCAAGCTGTGTGGAAGTCCTACAATTAAAGATTTAAAGAAGCCACATTCATTTGGACAGGTAGGAGGGGTGGAGACACAGAGACCTGACGCACAGAGATGCGCAGAGAGTTACGGACACTGAAGGCATGGTCCCACATCCTCCTGTGGTGGTTAAAAATCAGAAGGGATACCTCAGGAATGAGGGATACCAGCCTCAGATCAGACCACTGAGCCCAGGGTTCCAGCGCCAAAAGGTTAAGTCCCCATAATTTCTGGCTGTAAAAACTGGCATGGGTTGGGGTGGCGGAAGAAACTGTGGCACTTTCAAGAGACTCCTCTTAAAGGGCTTGCAATGACTTAGGACTGACTCATACAGGCCCACCCCCTTTGGGATTCAGTACCAGGGCAACAGCTGGAATGGCATATGCAAAGAAAGTGAAGTGATTAGCAACAGGGAGAATGCTGGGAGACAGCTTTCTCCCCAGCAAAACTCCAGAGACCCGGCAGTGTCACTGTCCCCTTTGCAAGCCCTCCCCTATACAGAGCAACAGAGCAATGACATGGGTTGCCTGGACCTGGCGATTACCTAAGGCTCTGCCAAAAACAACTTACAGGTGCGCTTTCCTAAAATAGGCCACACTACTAAGACAGGGAGTCAAAGCAGCTCTACCTAATACACAGAAACAAACACCGGGAGGCTGTAAAAATGAGGAAACAAAGAAATATGGCTCAAATGAAAGAACAGAACAAAACCAGAGAAAAAGAACTGAACAAAATGGAGATAACCAATCTATCAGATGCACTGGTGATCAGGATGCTCAAAGAACTCATTGAGTACAGCAACAATATCAAAAGGAACCAAGAAGAAGTGAAGTTTGCATTAAGTGAAATAAAGAAAAATCTACAGGGAACCAACAGTGGAGGGGATGAAGCCAAGAATCAAATCAACGATTTGGAACACAAGGAAGGAAAAAGTATTCAATCAGAACAGCAAGAAGAAAAAAGAATTAAAAAAAAAAAAACCAACAAAACACGAGGATAGGCTTAGGAACTTGTGGGACATCTTTAAGCATACCAACATCTGAATCACAGGGGTGCCAGACGGGGAAGAGAAAGAGGAAGAATTTGAAAACTTATGTGAAAAAAAAAGTGAAAGAAAACTTCCTTAATTTGGTGAAGGAAACAGACATACAAGTCCAGGAAGCCCAGAGAATCCCAAACAAGACAGACCCAAAGAGGACCACACCAAGACACATCATAATTAAAATTCCAAAGGTTAAAGATAAAGAGGGAATCTTAAAAGCAGCAAGAGAAAAGGAGATAGTTACCTACAAAGGAGTTTCCATTAGACTGTCAGCTGATTTCTCAAAAGAAACTTTGCAGGCTACAAGGGACTGGCAAGAAGTATTTCAATGTGATGAAAGGCAAGGACCTAAAACCTAGATTACTCTATCCAGCAAAGCTATCATTTAGAATCAAAGAGCAGATAAAGTGCTTCAAAGAAGATCAAAACTATGAACATTAAAATGGCAATAAATTCACAACTATTAATAATTGAATCCCAAGGTGCAGGGATGAAGAAGCACAAATTGGTAGGTACAAAATAGACAGGGGATGTTAAGAACTGTATAAAGTAATGGAGTAGTCAAAGCACTTACATGCATGACCCATCGACATGAACTAAGGGGAAAGATTTCTGGAGGGAATGGGGGTACTGGATAGAGGGGGACAAAGTGGAGGAAATTAGGACATCTGTCATAGCATAATCAATAAAATGCATTTAAAAAAAGAAAGTACATTTCAAATAAAGACATAACAATGTCACACCAATAAACATAGAATCAACATTCATAAAGAAAAACTACAGAGAATATAAAGACAGAGTGAGATGCATTACCAATAAAGAGGCAAATTGTTTTATAATTTGTGACATATAAAAGTAACTTAAATTATATAAGATTATAGAAGACCCAAATAACACAAGGTATAAGGTGGATATAAACAATATATATTAAACTCTACAAAATATTTCTTTTGAAGTATCTATGAATCACTCACAAAAATTGATCATATACAAAGGAAATTACAAAGGAAATTTCAATAGAAATGAAAATAATACAAGATTATCATTCTGACTACAACACAACTGAAAATTAATGCTAACAAATGTCCTTACCACTTAATCTTTTTTTTTTTTTTTTAAGATTTTATTTATTTGCCGAGAGAGGGGGAAGGAGAGAAACAACCATATGTGAGAGAAACATTAATTGGTTGCCTCCTACACACCCCCAACTGGGGACCTGGACCATAACCCAGGCCTGTGCCCTGATTGGGAATTGAATTGGTGACCTTTCAGTTTGCAGGCCAGCCATTCAATTCACTGAGCCACACGAGCCCAGCACCACTTAGATATTTTTAAATTCTCTAATAAACAACTCTTGAATCAATGAGGAAATACAAATATACTGCTGATCAGCAAGAAAATAATCATTAAAACACTAATATAAGAATTACATTAATAAATTAACTTAGGAAGAAGTGACATCTTTATCATGTTGAATACTTTTATTCAGGAACTTGTTATGTCTTCATTTGTACACTTATTCTTTAGTATTATTCTTCAGTAAGATTTTATTCTTTTTTAAAAAAATATTTTATTTATTTATTTTTAGACAGAGGGGAAAGGAGGGAGAAAGAGAGGGAGAGAAACATTAATGTGTGGTTGCCTCTTACGTGCTCCCCATTGCGGATCTGGCCTGAAACCCAGGCATGTGCTCTGACTGGGAATTGAACGGGCAACCCTTTGATTTGCAGGCCAGCACTCAATCCACTGAGCCACACCAGCCAGGACAGGGCTTAGGTTTTATTCTTTATATGCTTTATAGCAACAAAATTTAACATAATAGAAAAAAAGACATTTATCTTCTACCTATTTATTATTTACACAGGAAAAACTGTTGATTTCTATATGTTAATTTTATATCCTACTACTTACTCTCTGTAGAGTTATTTCAATTGATATTCTTAGATTTTCATAACATACAATTTGCAAAATTGCAAAAAATAATAGATTTACGCCCATCATTGCAATTTTTATAACTCCAATTTCTTTTTCTAGTTTATTTATGTTGGTTAGCACCTCCAATACAATGTTAAATAATAGGTATAAGACTTAGTTGTTTTGTTCCTGACTTTAGAGGAAATGTTTTCAATGTTTCTCTTTTAAGCTTAATGCTAGATAACACCCTTTAAAATAACAAATTCTCTAATTCTTACCTAATAGAAACAACAGGCTATCTGAGTCAGTGCTGGCATTTAGTTTGACACACAAAAAAAGCATTACCTGTCACTTTAAATTATTTCTTCTTTTAACTTACTTTATAGTATCTGCAAAGCTAACTCGACGAGAGCTTTTCTTATTCCTCAAAGCACTGGGTTCCTAGGGGCAAAAAATATATGGTATGATTCTTAATGGAACCACTGTGAATTAGGTCCCCAGAGTACTACAGGGAGACCAAGTCTTATTGTGAATAACTTGATATTATTAATTTTATTATTAATTTGATTCTCCAAAATATCCCAATGTACAAGCATTTAACAAACATGAATATAATTTTCACTGTGAGTGATAACAAGCATACTGACAACATATATTTAAGGAGATTATTGTCCCTTACCTTTCCTCTTTTTTTAAGTGAATGGCTATTTTGCTATCAAGAAGAGAGACTGAGAATAAAGCAAGTGACATGTTGCCTGTTATGGTAACCTTACTATAGTATCTTTAAGATTAAAAAATTTTAATTGCAGTAAAATACACATAAATAAAATTTATCATCTTAACCATTTTTAAAATTTATTTTTATTTTATTGTGGTAATAACACATGGTAAGAAACCTACCCTCTTAACAGATTTTTAAAGGTAGAATACAATATTGTTAACTATAGGCACAGTGTTGTACAGACTCTAGAACATGTTTATCTTGCATAACTGAAATTTTATACCAGTTGATTAGCAACTTTTCATTTCCCCCTCCTTTCTGGCCCTGGCAACCCACTATTCTGGTCTTTGCTTTTAGGAGTTTGACTACTTTAGATAACTCACATAAATGGAATCATACAGTATTTGTCCTTCTGTGACTGGCTTATTTCACTTAGCATAATGTACTCAAGCACCTTAACCATTTTTAAGTGTACAGTTCAGTAGTATTAAGTATATCTATGTTGTTATGCAACCAATCTACAGAACACTTTTCATCTGAAACTGTATCTACTAAACAACTTCCTTCTCCCCCTGTCCTTTATGTAACCACCATTCTATTTTCTGTCTCTATGAATTTGACTACTCTAGGTACTCCTTAAGTGGAACCATAACTTTTTCGCTTTGGTCCCTCATATACTTCATTTAGCATGACGGCCTCAAGGCTCATCTATGCTGTATGTAATAAGTGCCAGAATTCCCCTCTTTTCTAAGGTTGAATAATGTTTCATTGACACCACATTTGTTTGTCCATTCATCAGTTAATGGACACTAGGTTGCTTCTTCCCTTTGACTACTATGAACAATGCAGGGGTGTACATCTCTTCAAGATCCTTCTTGAATTTGTTTTTAAGATTTTATTTGTTTATGTATTTTTTTAGAGAGGGGGAGGGTGGGAGAAGGAGAGGGAGCGAAACATCAATATGTGGTTGCCTCTCACACACCCCCTACTGGGGACCTGACCTGCAACCCAGGCACATGCCCTAGACTGGGAATCGAACCAGAGACCCTTGGGTTTGCAGGCTGGCACTCACTCTACTGAGCCACACCAGCCATCAAGATCCTTCTTTCAATTCTTTTGAGTATATACCAGAAGCAGACTTTTTGGATCATATGGTAAATCTATTTTAATTTTTTGAGGAACCACAATACTGTTTTCCATCATAACCACACCATTTTACATTCCTACAAGAGGGCACAAAGATTCAAATTATTCCACATCCCAGGCAACATAAATAACAAAGAAAATAACAAGTTTGTTATTTTCTGGGGTTTTTTTGTTTGTTTTTTTGATGGTAGTCATTCTAATGAGTATGAGGTAACATCTCATTGTGGTTATGATTTGCATTTCCCTAATAATTACTGATGTTGAGCATGTTCCATTATAATATATTATATTTTTATTTTCCCTCAAACTCCTTAATAAGAGTAAACATTTTTACTCACATAGATACCAAAAACAAAAAGCAAGACAAATAAACAAAATCCACAGAGAATTTTACTGGATTTAATTTTGTGGATTTAATTCTGAATAACTGAACATAAGTCTTATCATAACAAAAATCAGCAACATTCATCCTAGTGGATGATACAGGTCACTTTGACCTTAGTATGATAATAATACTGACACAGAAAATACTGGGACTAAAGGAGACTAATACAATTTAATACAGTGTCTTTTTATTCTTGAAAGGCTTTCTTTACAGAAGTCTTTGAAGGTCTAAAGTGAAGTATTCAGCATGGAGAGAAAAAAGTGTGATAAACTACTTATCACCTAAGTCAGTTCCCTCTGATCTTCAGAACTGATCTTCAAAATGCAAACTCTACTCTCCTCAGTATTCTTACAAGGCATGGTGGATCTAGGCAACGTGGCCTTACATGGATTAGGTCTGTGTTCCTCCAAAGGTACTTATATACACTTCTTTCTTGACTTGCTGTAGTCTCTGTAAACTAACTTTGACTAGTTCTATCAGAAGAAGACAGGAAGGGAAATTGCTAGACTATTTCAAGTCTTCAATGGCTGGGGCTTTCTACTGTTCTTCAACAGTATCCTCAGATCTAAATACTAGCATATTTCTGGCTAAAAAAAAGAAAAACAAATTTATGTATTAGAAATTAGTAGATTAAACCTCTAATTTGAAGTCTGCCACTAACTAGCAATGCGGGCTTAGACAAAACATTTAATGTCTCTGGACCCCATATCTCTCACCTATAAAATGAAGAAACCAGATTCAAGATTACTGGTGAGATCCTGTTGATTTTAAAGTTCTATGAGTCTATGAATCTGTCATTTAATCATTCAAAGTTCATTAAAAACATTTTTTAAAGCAGGATTGGGGGGAAGGAGGAGAGGGTAAAGGGGGGATAAATGGTGATGGAAGGAAATTTGACTTGGGGTATGAACACACAATATGATCTACAGATGATGTATTCTAGAACTATATCCCTGAAATCTATATAATTTTATTAACCAATGTCATCCCAATAAATTTCTTAAAAATTAAAAAGCAAACAAACAAACATTAAAAAAATATATACATACTCTAGATCCTGTGCTCACTGCTGGGAAAAAAGTGGAAAAGAAAATATAGTCCTACTCTACTGAACATTAATGCTGAAAGAGTAAAACAAAAAAATCCATACACATATAAAAATCAAAATATGGCCCTGGCCTGGTAGCTCAGTTGGTTAGAGCATTGTCCCAATACACCAAGGTTGTGGGTTCAATCTCTGGTCAGGGCGCATATAAGAAGGAAACATGAATGCAAAAGTAAGTGGAACAACCAACCAATGTTTCTCTCTCTCTCTCTCAAATCAATAAATAAAAACTTTTTAAAAACACAAAATATGATGAGTGGTATGAAGGAAAACTACATTAGAGACTAATTTAGCCTGAAAATCAGGAAAGATTTCTTTGAGACAATATATTTAAGTTGAAACCTGACGTGTGAGTTACTAATCAGATGAAGAGTTGGGCAGAAGGAAAGCATTTTAGGCAGAGTGTGTACATGGATCCTAATGCAGAAAAAAGCTTAATATATTTGGAGTAATAGAAAGATTATATCAATGAAATAAAAAGACAACCTACTGAATGAGAGAGTATATTTGCCAATGATATATCCAATAAGGGCTTACTATCCGAAATTTATAATGAACTCATAAAACTCAACACCAAAAAACAAAAAAATCCAATTAAAAATTGAGCAGAGGACCTGAACAGACACTTCTCCAAAGAGGACATACAGACAGCCAATAGACATGAAAAGATGCTTAATGTCACTAATCATCAGAAAAAGGCAAATTAAAACCACAATGAGATATCACCTCATGCCTGTCAGAATGGCTACCATCAATAAATCCACAAACAATAGGTGTTGGCAAGGATGTGGAGAAAAGGGAAACCTTGTGCATTGTTGATGGGAATGCAGATTAGTGTAGCCACTATGTAAAGCAGTATGGAGGTTCCTCAAAAGATTAAAAATAGGACTACTTTATGACTCAATGATTCCATTTCTGTGTACATATCTGAAGAAGCCCAAAACACTAATTTAAAAGCATATATGCACTGCTATGTTCACTGAAGTGTTATGTACAATAGCCAAGCTATGGAAGCAACCCAAGAGCCCGTAACAGATGAGTGGATAAAAAAAGCTGTGGTACATATACACAATGGAATATTTCTCAGTCATAAAAAAGAACAAACTTTTACCACTTCGGACAGCATGGATGATCCTAGAGAGTATTATACTAAGTAAAATAAGTCAGTCAGAGAAATATGATTTCATTTCAATGTGGAATCTAAAGAACAAAATAAACAGAGAGACAGAGAACAAACTGATGGTTTCTAGAGTGGATGGGGGGGTTCAGTGACTGAGTAAAAAAGACGAAGGGATTAAGAAGTACAAATTGATAGTTACAAAACAGTTGTGGGATGTAAAATATAGCATAGAGAACGTAGTCGACAATATTCTAACAACTATGTTTGGTGCCAGGTAGGTAGTGAAAATATCGGCGGGGGAACACTTTGTGAAGTTTTTGATTATCTGACCACTGTGCTCCACACCTGAAACTAATACAAGGTAATACTGAACATAAACTGTAATTTTTTTTAAAAAAGAGAGAAAATGAAAAGTGAAAGTAAAAAAGAAAGATTAGAAAGGCAAAAGTAGAATGAACACTCAGAACTGTATGTTCTCCAAAAATGTTACATCTATCAACAAAGTGTACTAAAAGCCATTATGTACTGGGCACAATAAATTTAAAAAACACATGATAAAGTTCTTGCCCTCAGGGATCTCTTAATTTAGAACAAACATTGGTAAACAATTACAACAGAGGGTATTGAGGGATGATTTTTCTGAGATAAGTGATTCCAAATCTGAGTTTTGAAAGACAAATAGGAATTACCAAATAAAGAGGGCTACAGATTTATTATAAAGTATGATAAAATATTAATTGTAGAAACTAGGTGATGACTATATAAGCATTCACTGTAAAATTCTTCCTACTTTTTAGTATGTTTGAAAACAATTTTAATAAAATTTTGGGAGAAAAGAGAAAAATGAAGGACTGGCCATTTAGTCAGAGGAAATGTCATGTGTAAATACCGGCAGGTTTGACAGTTCATGTCTTCTTTGGGTAACTATAAGCAATTCCAAATGGTGAGGTACATGTGTGAGAGTGGCAAGAAAGGAAGGCTGCAAAGTAAATGGGGGTTAAAAATTATGGGCTCCAGCTTATTCAAGTGTTTGGATTTTAACCCAAAGGCCACTGGATGCTTATTTGTTCATATTTAATTGAGAATCATTTATGATGCTCTCTTCATATGGCTAACAAAGTTCTGACTATTAACAATATCATTGAAAATAGTCATCTATGAAGCATTTGCACTAGAAACTTACCTAAACTTACCTGAACTATTTCATTCCCATCTCTCAGATCCCGAAGAGGACTCCTTGGGGGTTTCAAAATCTAGAAGTTAAGAGAATTATTAAAGAAAATCTGGCATATCCATTAATTATCAGCTCATTTCAAATTATACCATGAGTAGAAAGGTAGAGATGCTAAAATTCCTATAAAAACCTCTCAAATTCATACTGTTCAGTGCTATCCTTTTTGGTTTGTTTAAATATTTTTCATCTATTCCTTTCCCCCTCCCTGCCCACCTTCTGCAATTATTTTGTCAACTCTGATCCCATGTGGTCTGAATGAAGCTCCATCCCAACCTAGCTACATTCTCAGTGTGTACTCCTGGTCTAGAACAATCTGCACAATTCTCTCAGCAACAGTGGTTAGTTCAGGAATGAGGATTTGACTCCTATCAAGATAATCAAGAAACTGATTCAATCTTGAGTGTTTGTGTTTTTTTTAAAGATTTTGTTAATTTATTTTCAGAGAGAGGGGAAGGGAGGAAGAAAGAGAGGGAGAGAAACATCATTGTTAGAAACATTGATCCACTGCTTCTCATAAGCACCTGACTGGAACCTGCAACCCAGACATGTGCCCTGACCAGGGATGTAACTGGCAACCTTTCACTTTGCTGGACAACACCCAACCAACTGAGCCATATCAATCAGGGCTTTTTTTGTGTGAGTAGCATGCGTGTGTGTGTGTGTTTGTGTTGAGGACATAGATACTATTTTTCATATAGGACTTGAACTTGGAAGTTGGGAGACCTAGATATATTGTAGTAACCATGAAGAGCCTGTCTAATAATGGATATTACCCAGGGAAAGCAGAAAGCAGTCAGAGTAGACAAAGTGAAAGGAAATCCTACTACTGATGATATTGCTGGAACCCAGGGTAAGTCGTGCCTAAAGTCTTTCTTATCTTTGTAAAAAATAAAAATAAATAAAGTCTTTCTTATCTTTGGATTTTTCAAATTCATAACCAACAAATTTTGTCCTCAAATCAGTTTAAGTTGAAATTTTTTATGTCTAGCTACAGCTTTGTACACCAGTATGTGTGTGTGTGTGTACACATATGTATTATATATTTTTTTTTCATTTTTAAAAAAGATTTTATTTATTTATAGAGAGAGGGGAAGTGTAGGAGAGGGAGAGAAATAACAGTGTGTGGTTGCCTCTCGTGCAGCCCCCTACTGGGAACCTGGTCCACAACCCAGGCATGTGCCCTGACTGGGAATGGAACCAGAGACACTTTTGTTTGCAAGCTGGCGCTCAATCCACTGAGCTGCACCAGCCAAGGCTATTTTCATTTTTTTAATCCCCACTTGAGGACATGTTTATTGATTTTAGAGAAACAGGAAGCCGGGTGGGTGGAGAGAGGAAGAGAAAGAGAGAAACAGCTATATGAAAAAGAAACTTCAATTGGTTGCCTCCCATAAATGCCCTGACCTGGCATGGAACCAGTAACCTAGGTATTTGCCCTGACTAGGGAGCGACCCGCAATCTTTTGGTGTATGGAAGGACATTCCAACCAACTGACCCACCCGGCCAGGGCTAAATGTGTTTTTAAAAAGCTGTACTGAAGTACGATATACATAGCATACAATTCATGAAATTAATAAATATTGACAATAAAATACATATTTTAATATATTTATAGAATTGCGTAACCAGGTTAGATATTTGAGCCATTATCCAGAAAGCAACAGAAGTCAGTGGGGGTGGAATGGTGATGCCACAGTCAAAATTACTGTTATATGTAGTCATCATTCAAAAAATGTTAACAATTAAATAAATGTTTCTTACTGAGGAATGTCGTCTTCTAACAGGTCTCTCTATATTGTCACTGAAAGAGGAAAAAAAATTTAAATAGATACTGGCAAAAGACTGATTTTTCAAAAGCCCACATCATCTTTTACATGCTTTTAAATTGACTATCACTTTTACTTAACACTTGACATCACTTTCATTTAGCAAAATTTGTAACACTTTAAATTCAATATTTAGAAAATCAGTGTTTTAAAATACATATTATATACTACAAAACCATCTCTTAGAACACAATCACTACAACATAACTTAAAATATCTATAGAGGTAAAATTATAAGATAAATGCACTATAAATCAAGAGGCTCTACCTCTGGTTTTCCTTTTTGATTTTTAGACCACGTTTTGAAAATTCCTATGAAGGTTACACACATAATTTATTTAGCAAGTGCAAGAATAACAGGTGGGGTGGAGACTATAAGGGAAAGCTGAAAATCTAATTGTTGTATGAACTCTTGAGGCTTTGATATTTGGCAACTAATTCAAAAATTAAAAAACAATGCTTAGGAAAAAACATTGTCTCTGATTGTAACCAGGCCACCAGTTTGTGATGCCAATTTTAGACAAATTATTTCATTTCCTCATGCCTCAATTTTCTCATCCTTAAATTGAAGAGATGAGACCTGCTCTCTAAAGTCTCTCTTAGCTTTGAATCTAGATGAGTTTATACAAAGATATGGAATGGAAAACCTATTGATAACTTTTGAAATCTCTTTCAATTCTCTTCCAGGGTAAAAGAAGTAAATGTTACAAAGTCAAAAGGTCTTACTAGTTGAAGAAGTATCTTTTCTCTGATAGAGTTTAACATTTTTTAGAGGCATTCCATGAACTTACTTTTCTTCATTAGTCTCTGAAGATAATGCATCCATTTTTGAAGAAAATCTTTTCTGTAACAAATGCACAATATTAGAAAGGTGAGAAAGAAAGAAGAGAAAGTAAAATCCATGAAGAAATTAATAGCAAAGTTTTGACTTCAGCATTATTTTCTGGGAGAAGACAAAAAAAAAAAAGACGGAAAGCTACGCTATGGGGCTAAAAGACAAAATATTTTGAGTTTAAACTACGTACTCTGATATAATCAATAATCCTGGAAAATTCTCATATTTAAGATATAATCAGTGATTAACTCTGAAGGGGATGATATGGACTGTAGCGGTTAAAACAAAAGCTTGCCCTAGTTTATAAAAGTTTATGGATTATATAATAATTCAATCCTCAAGTGAAGTCAATTAGATATCAAAACAGTGGATTTGCTTAGTATGCATATTTATCTTATGAAAACTCAACTATAAGCACTCCACAAAAATATTTTCAGAAATGAAAACATTTTAAATAGTGCAGTTGATTATACTTACATTTCCATTCAATGCATGTTTGTCTTCGAAAAAGTGTGAAACAAGAGGCAAAACCTGATGTTTCCTCAATTGGTCTTAGTTCTTCCCTACCCATTACTATACAAGATTTTTATTTTAGGCATTAACTTTTGAACCTCACCCCTGAGTAAGAAAAAACTCCATTTCAAAAAAAAATTAGAGATTTGACTCAACAATATTAGAACTTGTACGACAACACTAATATCATATACTCAAACTGTTAGAATCAATGTTCTTATTTTTAGCAATAAGTAAAAACATCAATTATTTAAAAGATATCTTATTTTACATGCTTTCATCATATATAACAAAAACCAAATTAGAAATGATCCTTCATAATGAACCTGAAATTCAAACTGAAATAAAAGTCTGCTTATTTTTTAATATCAATTTATTCAAATAGCTATCCATATAATAAGATGATGGGCATCTTCTAGGATCTAATCTCTGACCCTCTCCTTTTGTTCTCTACCACTCTCAGTCTCTCATCCACTCTTCTGGTTTCACTTATCTCCTGTTCACAGGTAACACCCATATTTACTTAAAGTAATATTTTAAAATTTTTGTACAGTGTATAAGAAGTTCATTTTACAAGATTGGTTTTTTAAAAAATCTTGAGTTTTCTCCTTCCCAAAAGCAACCATTTCACTACTTTAAGCTAATTATTTTGTATTCCTTGCAATCACCTCCATCTAACATACACAAACATTGACCCTACCTCACCACAGCCAGATAAATACAGTACAAGAAAGAAAAGATTGCATGTCAATTTCATTATTAAATATAAAAATCCTAAGTAAATACCAAAAAGGAGCCAACAATTTGTAAAAAGGATATATATCTTCACTTGATCTTAGCCAAAAGGCCGAGAAGTGATAAAAGGATATATATCTTGGTCATGTTGTTTTTATTTCAAAAATGCAAAACTGGTTTAACATTAGAAAATTAATTATACAATTAATCATACTAACAGATTAAAATGGAAAAATCATATGCTTATTTCAACAGATAAAAAAAGTATGATGAACTTTAACATCCTTTCATGCTTAAAACAAAAGAAAACCTTAGCAAATAGGAATAGAAAGTAAATTCCTTAATCTAACAAACAATATTTAAAAAAACAGCAACAATCAACTTAATGGTAAAACTTTCCCTTTGAGATCATACAAGTATGACAGTTATTTCCATTTATCCAAATTATTATCAAGTCTTAGTAGTCCTATTTCCAATATACAAGGTCTGTTCAGAAAAAGTCCAGCCATTGTTAATGTAACGAGAATGGTTTGCACAACATGGATGTAACCTGGCAGCCAAGGAAAGTGGACTGGAATGCACATACATGAACAATGACAACTTCACTGTACTAGTCAGTAGGGGAGGTAGATGCTGTTGAGTGAGCATGTGTACTACGTGGCTGTCATTAAAAATGACTGAATAGAGCAATGAATCTGCATCAAATTGTGTTAAGCTTGAACATTCCTCTGTGGAAACTACAGATGATGTAAAAGGCCGCAGCTATAAGCAACTGCTGACTAGCAGCTTCCCACGACAACATGCCTGCTCATGCATCACGTCTCATGCAGAGGTTTTTGGTGAAACATCAAATCACCCAGGTGACTCAGCCACCCTATAACTCAGATTTGGTGCCCTGCAACTTCTGGCTTTTCCCAAAACTAAAATCACCTTTGAAAGGGAAGAGATTTCAGACCGTTGGTGAGATTCAGGAGAATACCATGGGGCAGCTGCTGATGATTGGGAGAACTGTGTGAGGTCCCAAGGTGTGTACTTGGAAGGGTACTGAGGCGTCATTGTCTTATGTACAATGTTTCTTGTATCTTGTATCTTCTTCAATAAATGTCTCTATTTTTCATATTATATGGCTGGATATCTTCTGGACAGACCTCGTATATCCCAAATCCATTCACTTCTATATTTATTATTATCACCAAAGTTCAAGCTACCATTATCTTTCACGTATGATATTGCAATATCTACCTCACTGGTATCCCTGTTTTTGCTC
This sequence comes from Pteronotus mesoamericanus, assembly GCF_021234165.1. Lineage (NCBI taxonomy): Eukaryota > Metazoa > Chordata > Mammalia > Chiroptera > Mormoopidae > Pteronotus > Pteronotus mesoamericanus. The sequence goes on from NW_026555065.1 coordinate 23,904,434, forward strand.
TTATTCCCCCTCTCCTACCACAGTCCTTTTCCCACATACGAGGGAGTTACCTTCTTAAACATAAATCACATCTTAGACATTATCCTACTTAAAACCCTTCAATGGCTTCCCATCTTACCAAGATAAACTTCACCAGGACCTAACAAAGCTCTACAAGATCTGGTCCCTGTTTGCTTCTCTGACTTCATACTGTGTCTTTTACCCCTGTCTTCCTCACTCACTGTGCTAGCTACACTAGCATTCCTGTTTTTGCACACACAAAGCTCTTTCCTGAGTCACTGAATTTATATTTGAATTTATATTTTCTTGGCAAGAAAGCCAAGAAAACTACTCCTTGTCCCCTCTGTAGCATTACCACACTGTAATTTAAAAGTATGTTATGTAAATTAATTATTCCTGTTATTTCCCCAGACTGCCCTTGCCCCAACAGTAAACTATGAGAATAGAGCTGGTGTCTCTTATGTTCACTGTTACAGCCTGAGAACCGAGAGCACAGCACTCATTTGCTGGATGACTAATTAAGAAACAATTCTTTAAAGTTACCTTTACGATCACTGTCGTGCATAGTTTTTCTTCTTCTGGTAATATTTTCAAATTCAGTGACATATTTAGATTCACAGATAATGATATTAAATACTATCAAATCACAATCACCTAAACATCTTCACTGTTTGAAATCCTGAGCATCATTCCTGTCTAACCTACAGACTAGCTGGCACTTAAATGATAAGAGTAAAAAAATTATTAAAGTCTCCTTTTAAAAATATTCTATTTATTACATAACTGTAAGTTCCAACTTTAACAGAAGTAGGAGACCCAAGATTCCCATGTTAAGCCTCATTTATAAAATGCTTTTATGATTGAACTCTTGATCACTGCCACATATCGTTGACTGATTGGTTCTGAAACTGCACCTGGAAACCTGGGGTGCTACAGCATATTCACAGAGGTGTCCTGGTATATTTTAAATGTAAGAAACAGCAGTTCTAAACATCTGTCAGGCACTGTGTGAACTACTAGCTCAAATAGTAAGTACCCGTTTGCATTATATTAGTTTTGACAACAGATTATTGCAAAGCTTGGTCTTTGGCAGATGCTGTGACATAAAGCAATTCTTCTAATGAATATGGTACAGGAAATGGGAGAGGCAATGTCCAGTTGATTCCAAGACTTGAGAAGCTGTGCAGTGTTCAACAGGGACAGATATCCAATTAGTAAATAATTGTAATTATTAAGAATAAAGTTAAAATATCTTTTCCTTCAATGGATGCATGTTATGTTTTTTCAAATGGCTATTATGTGGTTAGGACATAAATTCATTTCAACTTAATAACAACTTCTAAAGTTGTTTGGACCTAACTATCTATTAAAAGAAATCCTCAGGTATTTCATTTGGCCTAAAGGTACCATGAGCCAAGAAAGTTTGGGAACTACTAGTCTAAATAACCAAGAGATCTGCCAACTATGGCTACTGGACCAAATGGGTCCTTAAAAGTGGTTTTTTACATTTTCAATGGGTTGTAGAAAACAAACACAACAATAAATAAAGAATATATGACAGAGACCATGCCAGTGACCATGTAGCCTGCAAAGCCTGAAATATTTACTTTCTGGCTCTTTGTCCATTTCTGCATTTACGCTACCAATAACTAGAGTTATATGTTCCATACTGTCCATTGATATAAGCTCTAGATTGGTGCTGTCCAATACAGTAGCTATTTAAGCTTAAATTAATTATAATAAAATTTAAAATTCTATTCTTCAGTCACAATAGACACATTTCAGGTGCTCAATAGACACATGTGACTAATGGGTACCAAATTGAACAGTACGGATATAAAACATTACCATTGTCACTGGAAGTTTTATTGGACAGCCGTCCTATCAATATCTAGAGTATTTAATACAGTTCCTCATCAATCATCAAACACATCATTAATATTACCACTCCAAATGTTTTTACTTAGTTTTCATGCCTTTGACATCTTATAAACATTTGCAGCCATGAAATAGTAAAGGACAATTATACTTGTTTGAACCCAACCTTCAATTAGCAAAATCTTACATTTACCTCTGTAAATCATTCTTCCCTTCAAGTTACACTTCAAATACCACTTTCTCAACGAAGCCTGTCTTATTTCCCTTTCTGGACGGTAAACTTTTTTAGGTAAAGGACTCTGAATCACCTGCTCTCAGCCCTGGTATAAGACAACAAGGAACCCAATACATATCTGAGGAATTCGATTGATCCAATTCAATTGAAGTGAAACTTTCATCTTAATATCTAGAGCAAGCTCTGCTTAGTCTCCTCTGACATCTCTATGAACTTATCTTTCCATCAGCAATTTTTTTAGAATTTTTTTCTTAAACTCTATTATTGAGGTAAACAGCAAGGAAAAGGGCTTTAACCCTGAGCTAATAATGAATGGAGGAAGACTTACAAAAACTCATTTGTGGTGTACTAATACTGGCTTATTTGCTAAGGTTATTGTATTTGCAAAAAAACCCTAAAGTCTGTTCAGTGTTGCTAGCACTCCAAACACTATAAATAAACCACGACAAGCCGATAATTTAAAATCACTTATTGCTGTCACTTCAGTTACATCTAAGAAAAGACTGAGTCAGAAATACAAACAGCCGAGTGCTCCCCAGGAAGAGTTGCAGGGGTGCGAAGAAGAATCCGGAAACGAGGACAGAAGACAACCGAGCACCACGGACAGGGAGGCCGAGGACGCCGTGGATAAACCAGCCGAGCCGGCCCAAGGGATCCAGGTGTGGGTGGGAAGTGCTCGGGAGGAGGGAGGCGGCACAACGCGCAGGGCCAGGTGAGGAAAGAAAAGAGCCCCACTCTGGGCCCAGCGCTTTCGTGGGCCGCCTGGCTGATGGAGCGTTCCTCACCTTCCACCACTGGACGTTCAGAGTACTCAGACTAAACCTAAAGTACGCCCCCAACCCCGGAGCCCAGAACGAGAGGGTCATTTTCTTTACCAGTCGTAGCCTCCTGCTTGACAAATTCTCCTCTGACTTGTTTGGGGTGCGCGGTCCTCAAAGAGGTAGCTCCTCACCGCCTTTCCGCGTCACCTCACAGCGCCCAGACTGCCTCCGTGCAGTATTCAAATCTAACCGCCTAGATGATGCGCAAGCGCAAAGCCACTCTATGCGTCGGCTCCGCCCCTTAGACGCCAGGAGGATCGCATTCCGAAGACACCTTTAATCCAGCTTCTTTTCCAGCCCGTATGCCAGTTTTATGTCCTTCAAAGTTTCTCATTCTCTACCGAATTTTCTTTTGTTTCCCGCATTGAGACCTCCCTCTCCGTATTATGGGAGCATCCATCTTCTTTTGATTACTTGCTGTAAAAGAAGATCGGCTCTTTGTTTCCGTACAAAATGGCGCCCACCATAATATTGCGTCACATCCCCCTTGTATTACTCCCTATAGCTACCGAGAAGAGGTAGGCTTCTGGGACGAGGTGGCCGAGTGGTTAAGGCGATGGACTGCTAATCCATTGTGCTCTGCACGCGTGGGTTCGAATCCCATCCTCGTCGGCGTTAAGTTTTGCCTCAGATTTGAATAGAAGAATAAATTTATTTACGGTAATGAAAGAATTGGATAGATTCCAGTTGTGATATACTGGTCAATTTAATCTAGTACCACTAATCTCAGGTTTAGGTATTTAAAAGACGGCTTTTGGAGCGTTCTAACCTCATAGATAAGGAAAAGGCAAGGAACGCTGACGGTGTAGTTAAAAATGCAGAGCCACTGGTCAATTTGGACGTCAATAATCCTGATTTTAAAGCCAGTGTAATGGCTTTCGCTAACCTTCAGATTCAGCGTCATGATAATTACCTGATAATGCATTTTGGTCCAGCAGCGCCTAACACAGGATGTAGTTGCTAAAGCAAATCAAATAAAAGAGGGATCGCCTGTTGCTTTAGAAAAGCACAGTCTTGGTTTAGACACAGGAGATGCCGTTTCTAATGAAGCTGCTCAAATTCTACGATTGCTGCATATAAAGAGCTCAGAAAACAAGAGACAAAAAAATTAATGAGGCGATAGCAGCTTTCCAGGCAATTATTGGCAAATCAAAGACAGGCCACACACTGAAAAAAGTTGGAAGATGAACATTTTAGGACTTCAGCCTCTCACCTACTTGGTACAACTGGGAACCATGTACACCCTGGTACGTTTTCAAGAATCCCAGAAAAGTACGTTCTAGAGAAAGGCATTTTCTGGGAATCAGAAAATGGCCATGCTGGATTTTATTTCTTTTTATATGAAGTAAACAAGTGCATAAAATTCTAGGATTATTGCCATTCCCATGTAAATTTAATGCTGGTCTGCTCCATATTAATTAACCTCTTGATTTTTTTTTTTTAAAACCTTACTCTTGATTGAGGGGCTTCAATTATTGTGGATTCTTATCCCAGTGTTTTCAATACCTGTCCTAACTATGAAATATCAGCTTTCACTTCAAAAGCTACCTGTAGACACAGACTGTTCTGGATTCTCTTCCAGTCCCCAGCTGGCTGCAGGTGCTCAAGAAAAATAGACACTGGGAAACTAAAAAGATGTTGATAACACGTGTAACCTTGGTAGTACAAGTCTAGAAGCCAGAGGCTGAAACCTGAAATATGGCTACCTTCCTGGAGGAGAATAAAGTGTTAAATCCTCTCTTGGATTTAAGCAGAGTGGGAGGCACAGGGAGCAGAAAAAGAATAGAGAGACTCTCCTCTTGAATGGTCATCAGACAGATTTATTCAACTCACATGTAACAACCTTTATTTATCCAGTATTTATCTACAGGTATCACAATGAATTACATCACTTTAACTCACCATAACACTGTGATCATGAAAGACATTTTTATTACTTCATATTACAGATGAGGACACTTGTCCAAGTTTAGATTGCTTTTCTTATTGTAGAAAGGGCAGTGTAACCCAAGTCTGTCAATTCTGGTGATTCTTAACCATCATCCTATCCTGTGCTGGAAATTAGTAAACAGAGCTCATCGATCCCTTGCAGCAATGGTTTTCAAGTTCTCTCCACCTAGCATGGTACCCCAGAACCTGGTACCTGGCAGGTACTTCAGCAAGGTTTGTAGCACTGAGAGGGGAAGGCAATAAATAAGTAGTCCTTGCTTGCCCTACTCCACTCCGCCCTCTTAATTTGTATCCCTTGGGAATATTGATACTTCCCTGAGTTGACGGCTGGGAGTCATCCCAGCACGTGTCTTCAGCCTTGCTTTCCAATGCATTCACTACCTTGCTGCTAGGAAGGGTTTCTATACAGGTTCCACATACTCCCAAAGGACCATCAATAACATTTAACTGGTTATTTGATTGGGAGAAAAATGCATCTTTATTTTCACTAATCTCTAGTTGAAAGCTCTTCCTTCAAGAAAGATAAGCAACAAATCACAGTAGTAATGTTAATATTACCTGTGATTTTTGTCGCCAGTATAAATCATGGATATTTTTATATCACATTACCATTGTTGCTTTATGCTCATCACTTGTTCAACATAATGGTAGTTATTAGACCTGTCATTAGATCTTGTAATCTCATCCATTCATAAAGAAGTATATATATTATTATATTATTATACCACAGATTTTTAAAAAATATTTTGATAATTGTATTCCAAAATAATTGATTGCCTTTGTATTCCAACAAACTTAATTATATTCGTTTTAAAATAATATTTTGATAAGGTACCCATAGAATTCACCAGGCTGCCAAAGGGGTCTATGTCACAAAAACAAAACAAAACAAAACAAAACAAAACAAAACACACAAAAAAAACGGTTAAGAGCCCCTCAGGGACTTTTCTAAAGTACCCTCAAGATACTGATCTTAAGCCTTCTCTGAAATAGGCCTTGCTCTCTCTCCCTAAGACCTTTGCTGATGCTGTCCCCACGCCTGTCCCTGGAAAAGCACCCACTTTCCTATCTTTTCCATGTTTGGCTGGCTCCTGCTCTTCCTTCAGCTCTGTTTAAATGTCATCCCCATCACCAAGGCTCCCCTAGTCCTGCAACCTGCAGCTCCTTCATAGATTTCCTTCAATTAGTGCATGTGCTCTTTCTTGCTTCAGGGCCTTTGGTCCCCTCCTAGATGCTACTGTAGTTCCTGGGTTTCCCCCAGCACTTGCCAGACAGTATTTAAATTGCCCAGTAGTGCTGTAGCCTCTCTAAAAACTAGTAAGACTGCATTGTTCTTCTTAGTTTTGCCTGCTTTTTTTAGTGATGACTTCCTATGGAAAATGGATAAGTCTATCAATGTGTCCGGTATCTGCAAATAAAAAGTGAGTGGATTTTCTTCTCAAAGGAAAATCTTCAGCTGTAGAAGTTCTGAAAGTCCAAAGCACTAGAAGTTTCTAGAGAGAGAAGAAAAAGAAATTTTGAGTGGAAACTCACTTTTCTATTCCTCATTTCTGTACCTGTCTTCATGTCTACTTCATTTGTGGTTTTTTTCATATGAAATTGCAGTGAGACTGGTTTTGATAGGTCATTTTTTTCCATTTATGATCTTTTCATCTATAGGACCATTTTTACCTTTTTCTAAGAGAATCAAAATAATCAACAACATGCCATATTACTTAAATGCCTAGAAAAGAATACTTAAATTAGTGATGGAAAAAGCAATTTTTAAGCTAAGGTAATATGAAAGTTAGAGGCGCCATCTACTGGAATAGGAGCAACTGCAAGACTTGGACAAGCTAGTTCTACAGGAATGGCTGCTAGGCTTGGAAAGGTTTCCATCACTTCCCCAAAGTTGTCAACAAACCACAACTCAAGGAAACCATTCTGCATCTACACCAGGGTTCCTCTCCATAAGTTCTATCCTGAACAACTGCAGGACACTTCAGCCTCTGGAAGACCATGTGAGAAAGATCCATTGTACAGTCAAATGCATTAACAATATATTCCAGCTCCCTTAACAGGAAATAGTCCTTCATTCTCTGAGTCCACCTTCAGGAAGAAGACTCATTCTTCCTGGACAATGAGGTGCTCTGGGAAGAACTGTCCAGTATTTGGTTGGTGATGGTTTACAGCTAGGCGGGCCCTTAGATGTCAGCAGCCCTTTTTATGACAACTCTGAAGAAAAGATTGAAATTATCAAATAATTTTGGTGTGCCTATAGTTTTATTTAACTCTTGCAAGAAAAACTCAGACCCCAGGCTGCAAGACTTGCAAAAATTGATTGTGAGAGTCAGGCAATGACAGAAGTGAGTTCAGTCTGTTTCTTACCGTTAGGAAGTGTGGTCTCACTTGGAGAATCATCTCTGGGACTACAGTCATGACAAGGCCTAGAGAACTTCAAGAATAAATTCAGGCTTTTTTCTCCAACTGTGCAAGACCAACCCAAAACATTTTTCTTTGCTCAAATTATTCCCTGAGCTGCATGCTATCATGTGAAAAACATTCACTTTGTTATAACAGCTTCTGGGAATGTCTACTGCTCTGAAAATGAAATGGTTTTTTGTTCTGGTTTTTTTTTCATATTGAAGATCAATAGACCAAAAACTAAAATCTACTTTATAGTAACCTGGCTTAGGAAAGAGAAAGTGAATAAATGCCAACACGCTAGGGGAAATGGGGAATTATATTGTAATATCCATGCTTTGTATTGTCTGCTGAGATAGCTATGGAGCAGCGGTGTCCAACTTGCGGCCCACGTGCTGCATGTGGCCCAGGATGGCTATGAATGTAGCCCAACACAAAATCCTAAATTAAAAAAAATAATAAATTTACTTTTAACCTTTTTTATATTCATCAGTTTTTATTAGTGTTTGCACTAATGTGTGGCCCAAGACAACTCTTCTTCTTCCAGTGTGGCCCAGAGGTGCCGAAAGGTTGGGCGCCCCTGAATTGAGGAGGAACAATGAACCACATTTTAAATTTCAAAAAAATAATTTTGTTTGAAATCCCCAGAACGAAGTAAATCTGGGTTGAACCCAACCCCAATAGGGTGAAGTTAATGGATGAAGGCAAGACCTGGGGATATGACCTGGTGATTCCATCAAGTTAGAAACAGAAGCAAAAATTTTTTTTTTATTGTGATACTATGGAGCAGTAAGTTGTTCTTTGGTTTTTTTTTATCCTCACCTGAGGACATGCTTATTGATTTTAGAGATAGAGGAGAAGGGAGAGAGAGAGAAGGAGGGAGAGAAACATTGATAATTGATTGCCCCTCAAATGCACCCCAACTACCAGGAATCAAACCCACAACCTAGGTATGTGCCCTGACTAGGAATCAAAGCTGCAACCTTCCCTTCAGTTTGCTAACAAGGCTCTAACCTGCTGAGCCACACCAGCCACGGCAGTAAGTTTTTTATGTTTCTCTTTGGGCTAAATAAAAGTTCTTGACTCTAAGTACTTTTCCCCCCATGCCTTTCTCAAATATTGTTATCTGAATGCTTTGATTTTTTAAAAATTTTATTTATTGCTTTTAGAGAAAGAAAGGAAGGGTGAGAGAGCTAGAGAGTGAGAAATACTGATTAATTGTTCCACTAACTTGTGCTTTCATTGGTTGATTCTTGTATGTGCCTGAACCCTGATTGAATCTACAATCTTGGTATATCCAGACAACCATCTAACCAACTGAGCAACCCAGCTGGAGCCTGAACATTTTGATTTATATTTATCAATTCTAGATCAAATCTCTTCAGTAAATGCTTAGGTGTTACTGATGGACAAATGAAGGCTGCATTTGTTATGCAATATGACAGCACAGCAAGTGATAAAAACACACCATTAAAAAAGCCTAAGCCATCTCAATGATCAGCTTTCCATTGGTAGCTAATATAGCTATGGATCTAAAATTGTGATTTTTAAAATCTTGACTGATACAGAAATTTAGCTCCTGAAAAGAATTTTTTCTTATAGCTTTTTGAAAATTGAAATAGCTCCTTGACAGTGGTTTCTGGGTTTCTGTGAACTCACCGAAAGGATCACTCCCAATCAACTCTCCTTTCAGTGACTGTGAGTAACCATTTTTTGGTATAAGCTAGCAAGTAACAGAAACAGTCTTTATTTTAGCCCATTACACGGGACTTAAAATTTGTTTCAGCTGAAACAACTGAAATGGTCCCATAGTTCTGGTGACTAGAAGTCTGAGGTTGAGGTGTCAGCAGGGAGGTTACAGCTGGTAAAGAAAATGACCCTTTTGTTCTGGGCTCCGGGGGGTGCTTTAGGTTTAGATTGTTGCCACCACTCCATGGTCAAACTGACCAAATTCTTTTGCTCACTTGTATCATTCTAGGATTTAAAAAAATATTTTTCCCATAACCATGTGCAGTAATTCTAACAAAAGGGTTTTGCTTTTTCCCTGATGTAAACGGTAATGAAGACACCTGCCTTGTAATAATAAACTATTCCTCAAAAAACTTGTCATACTACTAGAAAATGTCATTTAGACATTGGAGTTGAATAGCAAACTCCCTCCTTGGGGAGGGAAGATTTACTGTGGATCAAAACTATGAAACATTCAAATGCAGAGCGAGAGCCTATGCTATTAAAAATGCCAATGACATTAAACATTCCACAAACCCCCACCTATTGTTTCAACTTAAAGACTCTATTGGAACTTATACAATAATTCTTATTAATAACCTGAGAAGTTAGAATCTTCAAAATGACAAAAGCAAACTGATAGAGCATCCCTAATTATTGGTACACCATGTTATCAAGTCGTTTTCCTGGGTTGCCCTGGTTATTAAATCCCCAAATTTTAAATTATTCTATATTCTTCTGTAGAAAACTATATGTAAATCAGATTCAATATTTTGGCTGTATTTCTCCAACAGGGATTTCCAAATTTATCTTTGAAAATGCAGCCCTTGGTTTAGTTTAAATAATAATCATCATGTAAGCACAACTGACTCAAAATTCCTCACTACTGGGAAGAAAACCTAGATAACAAGTTAATAATGGATTCGGTCTCAAAAGGATAGTCACTATGTCAAAGACTACCCATTCCTGGAATGTTAAAAAATGGTTTATGTTGTAAAGTCAAGTTTCACAGCATACGTACACACACACACACACACACATACACGCTTATATGTATATATATTATTTATTCACATTTCCATTCATATAGTAAGATTCCATACTCAAAAGTTTACATCATGTCCTGGGTGGCATGACTCAGTTGGTTGGGCATCGTCTGGCACGGCAAAAGGATGCCAGTTCAATTCCCGGTCAGGGCACAGGCCTGGGTTGCAAGCCAGGTCCCTGGTTGGGGCGAGGCAACCAATGTTTCTCTCTCACATGGATGTTTCTCTCCCTTTCTCCCTCCCTTCTCCTCTCTCTAAAAATAAATAAAAATATTAAAAATATAGTTTTTATCACAACATATGGAGAAGAGTTAAGCAGTGCAAAGCAATTTATTTTCTCCTAGAAGTGTAATGTCATTTCTACAATTTAAGAAGGCTGATAAACAATTTGCTCTTTTGACACTAGGTAGGAATGCTGAACTTTTGCCTAGCAGCTTTATTTAAAAGTGAAGAAAATAAGATATTTAGAGTGACCATTCTTCTTCCCCATATTTTGGGGGTTGGGGAGGGGGTAGACAGAGAGGAGAGAAAAATCATTAACTTTTCAAACTGATGATCTTCATCAGTTTTCAGAAATGGACTGAATTTCATTATACTTTAGACTTGCATAGCTCTCAACAACAAATTATTAAGGTGCTTAAAAGTAAAAGATTCACAATATGAATCCCGAATAATGACATTGCAAAAACAAGTTAAGATTGCATGCAAAGCATCCGAGAATATCGCTGTGGTTTCACCTTAGACCCATAACCATGGTCTGTTACAAAAGCAGATCATACATACAAAGATATAAAGAACATTAAATTTTTAGCTAAAGGCAGCATTTCTTTTAAAGGGACATCCCCAGCAATCCAGTGAGTAGTAGAATTTAAGTATGACAATGCTGAAGAACATGATGTGTTATTCAGTAGTCATCCCTGACTATGCAACTATGATTTTCTCATGTTCCCAAACCTCAGCCACCTCTACTTCCCCTGAAGGCTCCTTTCTGCTCATAATTAAAGTTGCCCAAATTGCTGCTATACTTCCCGCTAGGAAGATTATAAATCTGCCTTTTTGGTCTTGCTGGAGATTTCTTGGTGCTGAACCCAAAAGTTGTATCTTCTTCAGCTCTCTTTTGACTGACTTCAACCTTCTTTATATTTCCAGGATAATGTTATTGTGCTCCTATAGAAGAGGAGTGTGGAAGACATCCTTGATTAAAACATTGGCATTATTTGGGGCTCTGTGCTGCCTGAATGGTGGGGCTGGTGAAGGACCACGAGGCTTTCCAGAGGTTCAGCTTCTTGTACCAGGGGCCCCTCAGTGAAGAGGACTGTCTGTCGAGGCTGCTTTTCCCAACTCCTCCAGGCTTGACTTGCACACAGCGCCAAAGACACTGCAGGGGACAGCGCTGGACAGTACCGACCTGCCTAACATGCCAGTGCAGCCAACGATTTCTCAATGACCCTGGGCATGTGCTCTGGGGAGCCAGGCAGATTCCAACCCACCACAATCCCTGCCAAACAGCCACCTTGCTGAGAAGAAAGTGCAGCGTCAGGGCTCCAATGACCAGTGATGGATTCACCCTACCTTCCAAATAAGTAAAGTTTAATTCTGTTTCACTTTAAAACAAAACAAAAACATTGGCATTATTTGTTACTTTTAATGCAATAACTTTAATTTTGTTCTTTTGTTTTTCAGGCCTTGCCTGTTTTACCCTGGAGAGCCAAGTGAAGTTGTCTGATATAAAACTTCAGACCCTGTGCAAAGTACTGTAGTCTAACTTTAAAATCTTTGAGCTTTTCTGCATTCGGTTTATTAAGAAATCTAGAATTTTTCAGCTCCACTGGTGGAAGTTGTACAATGAACATTCCACATAACTGAATTGCAGCTTGGGTTCTTCATTACCAGGATTCTCCCCATTTTCTGCTTCTTCAGGAGGGAGAGGCAGGTACTCCAATAATTTATCAAAGTTTCCTTAACTGTCTTTCTAGTTTTTCCATGTCACCACAAAATAAACTCATTTCCACCAACAGTTTCAATGCCTCCAACTGTGGATTGAGACTTCTCACTGCGATAGTCAAAGAGCTGAGGTTAAGGTGAACCTGCTCACAGAAATAAGCCACGGACTTTCTGGAATGCACACTTTTAGGGAGGAAGGGTACCGCCTGCACAGTAAGAGTCTGGCCACACATTTAGGAGCTGATGGGTTGAAAGTTTGTTCTAGGTCAGCCTGGTTAGCTACTAACTCACAAGTTGTGGTTTTCCTTTCACTGCCTATAAGCGTTTTAACCCAGGATAGTATCTTCATGAACTGGACAAATTTTTCCCCAGTCACATCTTCTAGGACCTTTTTGGATTCAATTAGTATAAGTTCCTTTACTTCCTTTGGTAAGGCCTCGTCTGGTAAAGTCTTACATTTTGTGGAAAGGATTATGATTGCTCATTCTCTAACAATGTCCTCTCCTTGAAGAATTTGGATGAATAAGGCACCTAAAGTCCCTTTTGCATCCATCTTAAATGAAGTAAATAGGGCATTGTTCATTAAGTTAAATTCTGCCGTCATCTGCCTGTAAAAGTTGGGTTAGAATGTCCACCACTGGGGGAAGATTTTCTCTAGTGGCAAATTAAGGAAGCTCTTTAATTGCTTGCTGGTGAATTAATACATCTTGATCCTCACAGAGGACTAACTGTGCATTAATAATAGAAGCAGCCAATTCTGGAAAATGTTTAAAGAATTTTGATATAAACTGAGCTAATAATCTTTTTGCCTTGACACTACCTTTCACACCATCCAACATCACTTGATAAGCATCTGAGTGTTGGCCCAGTTGCTCCATGCCATTGGCTAGGATGCCATAATTGCAGTAAACCTCCTCCACAGTCAAAACGGTGATCGGCAGGCCCAGGCCTCACTCCTGTTGTCTCTATGGTCCTCACTGGTGTCTCCGTTGCCTCTGAAGTTTCCAAAGCCCACCAGCCACACTATTATGCTGCTGACAGTCACTTTACTAGGCAATTCTTAATTGTTCTGATGTAGTTAATAATTGATCAAATTATTGCAGTCATTTTAGTAGGCAATTCTTAATTGTTCTGATGTAGTTAATAATTGATCAAATTGCTGCAGTTTTGAAAACATGAACAAGCTTCAAATGAAGAGAGTACACAAAAGGTTTAAAGGGGGAGAAGTAAAATTATCTCTATTTGCAGATGACACAAAAAAATACAGGTATTTTAAGAACATACACACATAAACTATTAAGCTAATAAATTCAGCAAAGTTGCAGGATACGAAATCAACACAAAAATCAGTTGTAATTCTATACTCTAGCAATGAACAATCCAAACAAAATTAAGAAAACAATACCATTTAAAATAGTATCAAAAAGAATAAAATATTTACGATTAAATTTAACCAAGGAAGTATAAGACATGTACACTGAAAATGACAAAACATTGCTAGAAGAAAATGGGACATTAAAAACTTTTTGTGTATTAAAAGATATAATCAATAGAACAAAAAGAATCTGTGGAATGGGAGAAAGTATTTAAAAATTAAACACCTGTAAGGTTAACATCCAGAACATGTAGAGAACACTTACAGAATTCAAAAGAAAAAATCAAATAACTATTAAAAAATGCATAAAGACTTGAAGAGGCATTTCTCTAAGTGATATACAAATGGCCAAGAAACAAATGAAAAGATGCTCAGTATCACATATCACTAAGCATCAGCGAAATGCAAATCCAAACTACAATGAGATATCACCTTACACCTATTTCAATGGCTACTATAAAAAAAAAGCAGAAAATGTGTTGGTGAGGATGTAGAAAAATTGGAACCCTTGTGCATTGTTGATAGGATTGTAAAATTATGTAGCTGCTATAGAAAACAGTATGGAGATTCCTCAAAAAATTGCAAGTAGAACTACCATATGATCCATCAATCCCATTTCTGGATGTATACTCAAGAGAATGGAGAGTGGGATACTTAAGAGGTATTTGTACAACAGTGTTCACAGCAGTATGATTCACAACAGACAAAAGGTAGAAGCAGCCTGTGTCCATAAATGAATGAAAGGATAACAAAATGTGGTATATACAGACAATGGAGTATTACTCAGCCTTAAAAAAGGAATCCTATCACATCACAAGACGGATGTACCTTGAGCACTTTATGCTAAGTGTAATAAGCCAATTACAAAAGATAAAAGTGTATGATTCCACTTATATGAGGTTATCTAAAGTAATCAAATTCACAGAAACAGAAAGTAGAATGGTGGTTACCAGGGCCTTGGGGTAGGAGGGGAAAGAGGAGTTGTACAGAGTTTCAGTCATGTAAGAAGAAAAAATTCTGGAGATCTGTTTCCAACAATGTGAACATACTTAACATTACTACACTGTACACTTAAAATGATCCAAAATGGTAAATTTTGTTATGTGTTTTCTACAATAAAAAAAATTAAATAAAAAAATACTTTCACCCTCTTTTGCAGGAATGCAATCAAAACAATGTGGTAGTGGTGGAGGATAGACATAGAGATCAATGAAAAAGAATCAAGAGTCCAGAAATAAAACTATATATCTGTGGTCAATTGATTTTCTACAAGAGTGCCAAGATCATTCAATGAAGAAAGAACAGTCTCTTTAACAAATGGTGCTAGTGTTACAGAACAGCAAATGGGGTCCCGCTGCCCACCACCACCCTCTAGGCAAAATTCCAGAGGCAAAGGTTTAGTGATAAGGGAATCTTTATTCAAAAGCTTCATAATTTTGGAATAACAGCTTTCCACTTGCATTAGTCACTTAAATGTATCAATTAAGGATAAACTCTTTAACTCTTCAGTTACAGCTTTAATCACTTACACCTATCAATTAAGGCTAAACTCTTTGACACCTGCTTTCTCCTACCATTCCCCATTAGTTTTTAATTATCTTATTTCTATAGGATTAGTTTACAAACTAAAACAACATAAGATACAAAAGCTACACAATTTTGGAAGAATGGCAGGCTTCTGCCTTGAAGCTTGTCCCCTCTAGATCACCCGAAGAATAACTCTGCTGCCCTCTGCCAGGCCAGCCTGATCCTAGGTTGCACTGAGGTCCTTCCCATCCAAAATATCATCTGCTGGGAAACACAGGCAGCTGCAGGAAGATCACCCAAGCATCCCTGAGGAAGAAGTGAGAGCCAGAGAGTCCGAGAGCCCTTCTTTTATTTCAGATCTTCCGGCATATTAATTCCATGAACTTTAGAGGCATTCAGCTTCTCAGCGGATCCCTTCTGATTTATTTACCATTGCCTCAGGCAACCTCGTAGGGCTCCTCCCTTCTCCCCAGTGATCTGATCAGATCTCTCTGTATCACCAGGCAAAGTGGATATCCACACGTAGCGGAAAGAAATTAGACCCCTATCTCACACCATATACAAAAATCAACTTAAAATGGATCAAACACCTAAATATAAGAGCTAAAACTATAAAATCCTTAAAAGAAAATCCAGAGGTAAATCTTCATGCCCTTAGATTTGCCAGTGGATCCTCTGATAATAACATCAAAAGCACAATCAATAAAAGTTGGACTGCATCAAAATTGAACCTGTCAAAGGCACACACAACAAAAGCAAAAATAGACAAGTGAGACTACATCAAGCTAAAAAGCTTCTGCACAGCAAAAGTAAGAAATTGACAGAGTGAAAGGCAACCTATGGAAGAAAATATGTGCAAGTCATAATTCTATTAAGGGGTCAATATTAAAAAAATGTAAGAACTAAAAAAATGTAAGAACTCCTTCAACTCTATAACAACCCTCCCCGCCCTGCCCCCCTCCTCGCCTCCCTTCCCCCGCCAAATAAGCCAGTTAAAAAATGGGCCAAGGATTTGAATAGATGTTTCTCCAAAGACATGCAACCTAGGTTCAGAGAACTTCCAGGTTCGTGAAGAAGGCATCACATGCCCAGGGGGTGGCATATCCGAGATCTACGGGGTCAGAAACACCTGTGCTCAACACCCTTCCAGACCTTACCCAATATATCTCTTTATCTGGACATTGATTTGTATCCTTTAATATCCTTTGGTAATAAATCAGTAATCTATCAAGTAAACCATTTTCCTGAGTTCTGTGAGCCATTCTAGTAAATGATTAAACCCAAGGAGAGGGTTGTGGGAACCTCTGATTTATGATTGGTCAGAAGCGCAGGTAACAACCTGAGCTTGAGACTGGCAATGTGGGAGTAAGCCCTTAACTTGTGGAATCTGACCCTCTCTCCAGGTAGATAGTGTCAGAATTGAGTTAAATTGTAGGACTCCTTGTAGCTGGTCTAGGATTATTTCTTGGTGTGGAGCAAACCCCACACATTTGAAGTATACAATATTCTCTAAGTAGTGAGTAAAGGAAAACAAGATTTTTCTTTTCAGGTATCTAACAAAATCAAGCATATAGAAACAGAGTCAAATGGTGATATCAAGGGTTGGGAGCAGGGGGAAATAGGGAATTACTATTCAACAGGTATAAAGTTTCAATTATGCAAGATGATTAAGTTTGAGAGCTCTACTGTACAACACTGTTTCCAGTTAACAATACTGTATTGTACATATAAAAATTTGTTAAGGGCTAGATCTCATATTAAGTGTTCTTACCACGATAGAAAAAATTAAAACTTTTGTGAATTAAAGGACACTATCTACAGAATGTACTGACAACCTACAAAATGGAAGAAATTATGTGCAAATTATTTATTTGATAATGGTGTTATATCCAAAATATACATGGCGGTTTTATAACTCAACAAAAGGGCAAACAACCCAATTCAAAAATGGGTAAAAGACCTGAATAAACATTTCTCCAAGGATATATAAATGGCCAACAAGTACATGCAAAGATGCTAAACATTACTAACCAGTAGGGAGATGCAAATTAAAACCATGACATATCACTTCCACTAGGCTAACTATAATCAGAACAAAAGAAAGTAAGTCTTCGTGAGGATGTGGAGAAATTGTAAACCTGGAGTGTTGCCCATGGGAATGTAAAATTGATAGGGGAACTCAAGAGTTAAAAGATTTTAGCTTCTGGTAGAGCTGACAGGCTTAAGTGATTAACGCACGTGGAAAGCTGTTATTCCAGGAACTGGAATGCACAACCTACACTACAGGACAAGCAATTCAACATTTGTGCCCTAGGGGGTCTGCAAGCTACGGTATCTGAACCATTGTGTTCCAGGGAGGGAACATCTGTGACACAGATAAAGAATTGTTGATCAGCAGATAAATACTAGGAACATCACAGCAACTGCAACTCTTATCTGATTAATCTTTTTTCAAACCCCTTACCTACCCTTTTCTTCTCCCCATAAAAAGATGGACTTGAGATGTTAACATGTTTTTGATTCAATCCTTGTCCCTACTTACTGGTTCTGGTAGTGACAGGCAGCACAAATGCTAACTTTCCCGGTTTCAAAATGGCTCTGTCACTATGGAAAAGTTACATGACTCCTCAAAAAGTTGAACACAGAATTACCATATAACTCAGCAATTCTACTCTTCGGTACATACCAAAGAACTGAAAATACAAATTCAAACAAAAATTTGTGCACAAAAATACAGCCAGTATAGTATACCCATACAATGGAATATTATTCAGCCATAAAAAGGACTGAGGTACTGATGTATGCTATAAATTGGATGAACCTTGAAAACATTATGCTAAGCAAAAGACAGACAGACACAAAAGGTCTCTATTATATGACTCCATTTATATGAAAAGTTCAGAATAGACAAATCCATTCAGACAAAAAGTAGATTAACAGTTACCGGTGGCTGGGATGAAGGGGAAATGGAGAATAACCGTTTATGGGGTATGGGTTTCTTTCTGGGTGATGAAAATGTTTTGGAATTAGGAAAGAGGTAATGGCAGCACAATGCCGTGAATGTGCCAACTGCCACTAAACAGTATACCTTAATATGGTTAATTGTATGTTATGTGAATTTACCTCAACCTAAAAAAAAAAAAAGTAGGAAAACCAGACACACAGGGTATAAGAAAAAGGGATATATTTACAAACCAAAAAGTCCTCAAACTCTAGCTCAAGGAGGTAAAAAGTATAAAAAGTTCCAGAGTCCAACTTCACTCCTTACAGAAAGCTTGAGTACCACTCCACGAGGTCAGTTTTTACTCCATGGCCTCTTCCAACCCAAGAAGTAATTTCTCCATAGGCCACAGGTCTCAGCTCTCTTGCCAGTCATCCTGTGCCCAGGTAGGCATGGGTGAAAAGTACTCAAAGCCTGGCCCTTTATAGCGCAGGGCATGCAGAAACATCACAAGGTCTTGGGGCAAGGGGTCCAGTCGCACCAGTCGGCACTCTGCACAGAGGGGGTCTATCTCTTGATTCACAACATCTGTTTCAGCTGCATTCCCAGGTGGCTGGGCCACTATGTCCGGATCCTGAGGGGCTGCCTCAAGTATTCCATCCATCTTTTGGGCAGATGCAACCAAGTCTTCTAGGTGGTCCTTGCCCAGCTCTGAGGAGGGAGCTGTAGAGTCTGTGAGTGCTGAGGACAGGTCACCTTCACAGAGATCTATCACATCCAGGCTCTGTTTGGCTTGGTGCTCTGCCACAAGGTCCCGCAGCAATTCCTCATCTGTCTTGGGAATGTGGCCACCACGGCCCCGGGAGGGTCCCCAGGCTGCTGAGTTGTAGATAGGGTCATTTAGGATGGGGTGGCCCAGGAACTGGAGGTGGACTCGGATCTGGTGGGTGCGACCTGTGAGTGGCCGACACCGCACCACACTGGAGTGGCCATTGTAGCTCAGTCTCTGAAACACTGTCTCACAGGGCTTGCCCCGAGAATCTACACGGCACACCCCTACCTTGTAAGACACTACCAAGATGGGTTCCTTGCAGGTCACCTCCTCGGCCGGGAACTCCCCCTCCACCCGGCACACGTACTCCTTCTCCAGCTACATGGGGGGAAGAGGGAGAAAATCAGCACAAAGCATAAACGCATGAAGCCCTGCTCCTCTGCAAGTGGTGAGGAATATACCAGCACCAGACAGAAGAGGATGCAAACTCCATCTCCATCATTTGCCAGTTTTGTGATTCTGAGTCCATTACTTAGCCTCTTTAAATCCCATTAATTTGTCTAGAAAAAGTGATATTAGAAAAGGTTTTATCTCAAAGGGCTATTTTAAGGATTCAGTAAGTGAGGCTCCAATGTACTTGGTACTTAGCCTGGTATACAGTAAACACTCAATAAATGTATCAATCAGATCCAGAATTACAAGTCTCAAGACCACAATCACTATCATATAACTCTTCTACCCAAGCCTCTTCCAATTTCATCCACAATCTTTCCATCAAGTAGGCTCTCCCCACAATCTCAAAAACCTTGCTCAGCCTGTCAAAACTTTAAAATTTCAAAAGAGCAAAGTACCCAGAGAGACAGTGTGTGCCATTTCTAAAAATCTCTTGAAACATAAGAGATATTAATAACCTGTTTTTGGCATGTTAGGTGTTGCCCTCCCTGAAAGTAGGATGCTTGGCCAGATTAAATAAAAAGGCCTACTTCAGTTAGAACTCAGTGATGCCCTTTTGACACATAGCATTTGTGAGCCCAAGAAGTGACCTGCATGAGACAAAAGCCAGGCTCACCTGCCGGTCCCGAACCTGCTCGTGTATTCTCTCTGAAACGGCCGCTGTCTTGGCAAACATGAGGACCCCTGAGGTAAGGCGGTCAAGCCGATGCAGTGGGTGTAGCTCTTTAAGTTGGTGCTCCTTGCCCAGGATGAAGATGACTGTGTTGTGTCGGAACCGGCCACAGGGGTGGACAGGAATGGAAGAAGGCTTGTCTACAACCACCATGTCTTCATTCTCAGCCAGCAGGCGGACAGGCTCTGCTGTGACTGGTGGCTCATGCCTGTGCACAGTGTTCCGCAAGAAGTCATTGTCCTGCCAATAACATAGGCAATTGGTCAGCCCGGTGGCCAGCAACCTGTAAATGAGTCAACTTCACACACCGCCTCCTCTTATTTATTGACACGGAAGAATGGTCCCAATGTGTCCTTACATAGAAAAAGCAGTACGTATAGTGCATTCTCATTTTGTAAAAATGCAGACACACAACATAGGCAAGAAGTAGGTACTGGAAAAAAGAACTAAAAGGATATATACGAAAGTGTTAATGGTACTATGTCTGGGTGGTGGGATTATGGATGTTTTTTGATTTTGCTTATTTGTATTTTCTCTACAATGCTATATTTAAAAGGTAAATTTGTCTTAAAGAGAGGGAAAAAACCCCCATAAATCATCTCTTTTCATGACCTTAAAAAAAAACACACCAAGCTTTAAGTGCAGAGATCTGAGCTCTACACCTAGATTTCCCACAGGTTCATTGCAAGCCACTTCACTTCTCTAAGCCCATTTCCTTGTCTGTAAAATGTGAAGGTTAGACCAGATATGTGCTTTTCAAAACTAGGATGGGAGAGAGGATTCAAACTATCCATTCCCCAAATGCTGCAATCACCTTGTCTCCTCTCGCAACCTGGTGAGCCAGTGTTCCTGATAGGGGTGTGTGGTACCTCTTAGGTGTGAAGGAATTTTAAAGAAGGGTCAAAGCACTGGGCTAGACAGCTCTAGTCTTTATCCCTGACAGTTCATCATTCTATCAAGTCAGGCTCTATAATAAATAATTTATTTAAGCAGTTATAAGAACACAGGCTTTGGAGGTGACACTGTTGCCTTACCTCTGCGAGGTTTAGTTTCCTCACAGGTAAAATGAGGTGGCAATACGTACCCCACAAGGATGTTGATTAAATTAAATGCTAAATATATAAAATGCTTCCTCTGTGCCCAACATATAGTAAGGAGACATAAATGATAGCCCCTACTATACTATTTGTACAGAGATCCACAATGCAAAATAGAAAGTGATCAATGTCAGTGTCAGTGGTACAAGGCTGCATAAAAGGAGTCACAAGAATTCCAATTTCTGTCCTGAGGAAACAAAAATGCAATGTTTTTGAAGCACTGAGTTTTGAAGCGCTGAGGCTACTTGAGGAGATGGGGTGCGAGGAGGGGGCTAAAAGGCTGTTTCAAGTGAAAGCGAGAAAGCTTCAGAATCACCCCGATTTTACTCCAGTACCTATGCCCTACCAGCTCTGAAAAAAACCCTGCCCCTTTCCTCGCTCCCTTCCGGCCGGCCCTATCAGGACTCCACCTTGAGCACAATGCTGAGGTCCTGTACCGGCTCCTCGTTGAGGTGCAGACGCCCTGCTCGGACCGCGGCTTCGTAGTAGGCCAGAGGCTGGGCTCGGAACTCGGTGCTGAAGACGTGCAGCAAGCTGTGGCCCACCCACCGGCCTTTGCAGTAGGTTCGGAAGTCAAAGTAGTAAGGCCGCACTTTGCGCAGGCCGCCCTCGAAGTAGTAGCTGGTCTCTGCAAAGTGCTCATCTCCGAAGCTCACTCCTGCCCGGCGCTTCTTCGGAGGCGGCACCACTCGCTCCCCGACTGTGCCGCGCCGCTTCTTCCGCTTGCCTAGGTCCTGCGGTGCAGCCGGGGCCTGCTCCTCGCTCCCTGTGGCCTGCGGCCCCTCCCTTGGGGCCAGCTCCACTCCCTGGGCCGCCGGCTGCGGGAGTCCTGGGGGCCGTTCACCCCTCGCGACGCCACTCGCGTCTCCGTTTTGCTGAACCGGAGCCCTCAACCCACTCGCCGCCTCCGCCTCAGTCGAGAGCGTTTCAGCCATCGGGCCCCCACGGCCACGACAAGTCCTGGCAAAGCTGAGGCACCGCAGGTTAGAACACTCCTGCACGAGAAACGGGAGCCATCCACGGACGCCTAGCCACATACCCACGCGGGCGCCACTGCTCGGTCGCGATCTGAAGACGTCACCCAGCACCAGCCAATCCTGAGATCCAGTGCCGAGGTGGGGACTGCGAAAAGAGGAGTGAGGGGAACGAGTTGAAAGAATTGAGTGGCCAGTTGAGAGGCTGTGAGAAAGCCTCACCAAAAGCATTGATTTCCTGTAGATATACTCCAAGGTCCTTGGGGCTGGAAAAGCTCCTGAAAAGAACTCCCTCCCTCCCCCCCTTCCTTCCTTCCTTCCTTCTTTCTTTCCTTCCTTCCTTCTTCCTTCCTTTGAGTAGGGAGGAAGAAAGACAGAAACGTCAATGTGGGAGACAAGCGTGATAGGCTGCCTCTCCTATGTGCCCTGACGAGGGGGTCAAAGCTGGGAACTTTCGGTTCACAGGATGATGCTCCAACAGCCTGAGCCATACCGGCCAGGGCTCTTTCCTTAAAAATTGATTTTTTAAAAAGGTTTTATTTATTTATTTTTGGAGAAGGGGGAAGGGAGAGGGAGAAAGAGGGAGAGAAACATTGATGCGGGAGAGAAACAGGGAAACATCAATCGGTTGCCTCTCCTACACTCCCCAACTGGGTAGGAACATGCAACTCAGGCATGTGCCCCCACTGGGAATCAAACCAGCGACCTTTTGCTTCAAGGAATGATGCCCAGCCAACTGAGCCACTGCAGTCAGGGCTAATTGATTTTTTGATAGGGGGCATGTGTGGCGGGGGTGGGGAGAGAGAGAGGTTTAGTTGTTCCACTCATTTATGGATTCATTGGTTGCTTTCTTGTACGTGCCCTGACTAGAGAACAAGTCCGCAACCTTGGTGTATGGGGACAATGCTCTAACCAACTGAGCTACCTGGTGAAGGCAACATTTGTCGTTTTGAATTAGTGCTCTTGTTTTCTTTGGATCAATACCCAGAAGTGGAATTGCGAGGTCTTAAGGTAGTTCTATTTTTATTTTTTTGAGGAACCTCCATACTGATTTCCTTAGTGGCTTTGCAGATTTACAATCCCAGCAACAGTGCATGAGGGTCTCCTTTCCTCCACATCTTCGCCAACACGTTGTTTGTTGATTTATTGATACTAGCCATTCTGACAGGTGTGAGGTGATATCTCATTGTGGTTTTAACCTACATTTTCCTGACAATTAATGATGTTGTGCATCTTTTCATGTGTCTATTGGCCACCTGTATGCTCTCCTTGGAGAAATGCCTCTTCATGTCCTAAGCAGAGTCCAAAATAAAGGGATGCTCACTGCCCTCATGTGGCTCCCAGTGTGAGAAGTCACTGAGAGGAGGAGATCACCGTGGTTTCAGCTGTGCAAGTCCAGGATCTGGTTTGGGTTTACTCAGCACACACACTAATTATTCAGAGGACATGGATGAATCACTAAGGGTGCCAGTTTGTCATTTTACAACTGCAACTTTAAGTTATAAAGTGTATTCCATTTGTGCCTACTGTTAAAGGCACCCTTATCAAGATATTTAAGAGGCCAAATTTGAAATCAAGAGTTTGTTTGGTGAGCAGGAAATCACAGAAAAAGGCATAAATGGGTTGAGAGCACCCATTATGGGTGCATTTGATGAAGCACCCATAAGCCTGTGAAAGTGCTCCTCTCTATGAATCAGCTGCTGCCAGATTCAGGTTACCACATAGGGTGGTAGTTGGAGGACTGTAAGGATCCTTCGGTGAGAGATTCCACTCCCCCCATATTATTCCCTGTAAATAAGCATTGTCAAAATCTTGCCTGTTATCTGCTCCTTTGTTCTGTAACCTCCTTGCTTTTCACTTCCCTCCATTTGCATATTCTACGTATGGTTGTAAATGTGAGCAAGGTAGTACTTTGCAGTTTCCATTCACATGTTGGTAGTTATTAATACCATAGCCATATTAATTGGCTTTCAACACATCTAGAGACTAGATCATAAGACAAATTACTTCTACTGATGGGGTTTTTTTTTTAGGAGTAAACAGCCCTGGAAATTGGGGTTTTAGGGGTAAGAAGAATTGCATCTCAGCATATTGATAACTCCTAAAAGATATCAAAGGTCATCTCCTTTTTTTTTATAATTTTTAATTCTCACCTGAGGATATATTTATTGATTTTAGAGAAGAAGGGAAGAGAGAGAGAGAGAGAGGGAGAAACATTGATTGTTTGCCTCCCTGGTGCACCTCGAACAGGATCCGTGACCTGTAACCTAGGTCAGTGCAAGTGCCATATTTTGCTGTGTATCATGCACACTTTTTGCCCAAATTTTTGAGGGAAAAATAAGGATGTGTGTTATACGTGGGTAGTACTAATTCTGTATCTATAGAAATGTTTTTAATTCTTTTATTTATGTAGAGCTTGTGCATTACAAGTAACTCTAGAAAGCAGTAACAATATCCCTATGTTCAAAAATAAGTGCTAAAATTCCTTTGTAATACAAAAAACAGGTATCTGAATATAAATAAAATAAATAATTGAATTAAAATATTAAAACAAAAGATTTTTTTTCCTGAAAGTTTGAGCCAAACACGTGGGTGCGCATGATACATGGCAAAATATGGGTATTTACCCTAATGGAAATCAAACTCGAAACCTTTTGATCACTTTTGAATCACTTTTGATGTAGGGGAGGATGCTCCAACCAACTGAGCCACCTGGCCAGGGCAAAGGCCATCTCCTTTTAAAATGCACTTCTGACACGCACCTCCCAAGACCACTCTCTCCTTTATATACTCTGGTCACACTTCTCTCATATCCTCTGTAACTATTTGCTGTTCTTTGTAAAGTCGTCTGCCCCATGGCGCACCCTGTTACACTAAGCTGTGAAGACCTCTGGGACTCATACCAAGTCTGTCTTGGATTCCTTCTTTTATTTATTTATTTATTTATTTATTTATTTAATTTTTTTTCCAGATACATTTGTCTCTGCCTACCCCCCACCACTTTCCCTTGCCCCCTCCCTCCTTCCCTCCCTCAGCTCTTCCCCCTTGGTTTTGTCCATGAGTCCTTGCTATAAGTTCCTTGATTTCCTTCCTTGGATTCCTTCTTAACATAACGCCTAGAACACAGCAGGGGCTTGGCCACTGTTGCCTAAAGGAATGAGGGAAAGCTTCATAACTTGAATGGGACATAGGTGTCCTGTAACCTGGGGAAGAAGAAGCCTCCTTCCCCATCAGAGCCGCAGAAGTACTCTAACTTGGGTAGCGAAAGGGTGAAATTTTCGGAGACAAACACTGGTCCAGAGAATTGCTGAGGAGGTGAATTTGCTCAAAGAAGCAAAGTCAAAGGCCTTAAAAACCGGGCTTCCTCATCCAAGCAGGAAATAGGTGGAGGGCACTGTCCCCACTACTGAAACACACAGAAATAAGTGGAATGGGCCCTTGCCAGGTAGTTCACTTGGTTAGAGCACCATCCCAAAATGCCAAGGGTGAGGGTTCGATCTCCAGGGAGGGCATATACGAAAAGCAACCAATGCATGCATAAATAAGTGGATCGACGAATCTATATTTCCCTCTCTCCCCCACTCCTTCTCTCTCTAAAAGTCAATAAATAAAATTTAAAAAAATAAAGAAATAAGTTTAATCAATCTAGCTCCAGGGGAATGTAGATACCCAGGGTACTTGGCTCCACGGTTTCCCGGCAACAACAGGCCCGCCCACCCGCTCTTGGCACTCAGTTCCTCACTTCCTTATCCACTCGACCTATGGAGGCACAGAATATCGCCAGATTGGCCGGTGATTGGAGGACTCCCGGGATCCGTCACTCGGAGACTCCGCCCACCCATTTCTTCCCGGCTGAGAGACAGCTGAGCTGAGGGTTTGCGGGCAGCTCCGCGGGCTGTTGCGGTAGGTGAGGAGTGGCGGGGGCCCCAGCATATCCTCGCTTCGGGCCGCATCCTGGAATACCACAGAGAGACCTCGGACTCTGATTCATTCCTCCCAGCGAGTCCTTGAGGACAGAGTGCCTGAGGCCCCGGGTCTGGACACCAGAGTTCCTTGCGCTGTGGACTTCCTGCGGGGAAGGAGTACCCCCGGGCTCTGGCGTGAGCAAATTTTCGGTTCGGCTGTGTTTAAATGATTTGGGGGTGGAGTGGGGTTCGTTGTGGCCCCTGGCATCAGTTCATTCAGGGTCACCGTGACAGATCTGTCCCTTTTACTTCCGGGCCCTTGCGCTGGTTTGGGTTTTCCTGGAATTATTCAAACCTTACTGCAGGCAGCCTTCTTAATCTCAAAGGCCCACCGCCACCCCGTGAGAAGGTGTCAACCCATCCTGTAAGACTAGATCGTTATGAAAGCCCCTAGGCGCTGTGCTTAGCCCTTACCAGTTACCTCTGCTGGGGGTACTTTCAGTATATTCCCAATCAGGCAGAATGGTATTGGGTAAAAACATGGATATATTGGAGTGGCCCAGGTCTGGTTTCCCATCAAGGAGTTACCATATAGAAATAATGTACCATTGACAAGTTAATCTTCTGATCCTCAGATCCTACAGATTCTTCATCTGCCAAATGATGAAAATGCCTGTCTTACAGTGTCTCTATTAAAATAAGAAAACGAGGCATACAGGCCAGCTTCTACATGTAATGAGCACATGGGCCTTTGCATGTGACAGTGTTCTCTGAGAGGCACTTTTCACCAAGCAGCACTTTTATTATTCTTACGTGTATGGGACTGGGCAAGATTTTTAGTCTGTGCCCTATTGAAAGCAATTTAATTGGCTGAGGACTGAGTGGTTGAATTTTGGGGATTTTTTTGGGAAAAGTGCAGGATGATTGTTTTCATTGGTAATAGCATAGAAATACACACACATATGTGTGTTTTAAAACAAACAAGCATAGAATTTACCATTTTAACCATTTTTAGATGTATGATTCAGTGGCATTCACATTGTCCTGCAACCATCACCACAATCCATCTCTAGAACTTCCCAAACTGAAACTCTGTAGCATTAAACAATAACTCCCATTCCCCTACCCAAAAAGCTCCTGGCAACCACTTGCCCAGTTTTCTGTCTCTATGAGTTTGACTGCAGTAGGCACCTCACATAAGTGGAATCATTTGGTGTTTGTCCTTTAGTGTCTGGCTTGTAGAAATCTCATTTTTAAAGACAAACTTCATTATGAAAACAACTTGAATGCAGAGTCAGAAGAGGAACCCAATTACCTTTTTGTAATCTTTTTATCTGTAACCAGAAACCTAATTAATAGAAGACATTTTAACTTTTGTTAAGAGAAACTTCTTAAAAGTATATCACCTTCAATGGGTAAACATATCTGAATATTACATACTTATACTATATCCTTAAAGCCTGTCCTTGCTAACTTGAGCTTCTGTTTTTCAGTTTAAATTCCAAATGAAAATGTTTGAGAGCGTTGACTCTACAACCACAAAATCTGGCCCAGATCTTTGGGCTGAAATCTGTTCCTGTCTGCCAAATCCTGACCAAGAGGATGGTGCCAAAAATGCCTTCTCAGACTCCTTTTTGGATTCTTACCCTGCAGGCACGAGCCAGAGGGAGGCCCCAGACTTTGCTACTCAGCCAGCCATAAAACCTTGGGCTCCCTTGCAGGATTCAGAAGTGTATCTAGCATCTCTAGGTAAGTTAGATGGCTTTTTTTTTTTTAATCGTAAACTGATGGCTTTAAGGATGCTTGTTGAAATTTTTTTACATCAAACCTGGTTTTCTATTGTTTAAAATAATGGGTTTTTTTGTCCTCACCACATACATCTGTCAGATATAAGTCTAAGAGGTGTTTCAGGTTGGTTATGGCAAGGACCCCCTTTTTCTTGTATGTCCCTTAAAACAGTCTTTATCACTTCTTGCCTCTGTCTTATCTAAATTCTGCTTTATTTTTTGGCATTCTGTAGACTCTATTGCCTACTGTTGGTGGCTCATATATTCAAATAACTCTATAAAAGTATCAAACCTTTCGCTATCCTGAAAGAAAAGGTCATGGCCCCAGAGCTATGTGTAGGTTTCTGATGCTACAGTTTGTAAAACTATTATATTAAATAGATCGACTGTTGGAATGGGAGCATGTTGGCATAAAATTTATTCTGCTTCTTGTTAGCTATTTAATGTTTTAATATTTCCTGAACACATTTTCACTGTTCTGTCCTATAGCCTTTAGTGTAAGTGTTTAGAGAGACTCCAAAAACAGGAAAGATATTGAGATTGTCTCATACTAGGGGAAAGAGAAATATCAGTCTCTAGCAGCCATTGCCACACTTTAAAATTGTGGTATATTTTTATTATTACACATTCATGAGTAATATATCTGTTTAACAATTATACTTAAAATGCAAATAAGAGTAATAAACATCTATCATCTGGAAGCCATATGGATCACTCACAAAGGGATTACACGATGTTTGTTTTTATTAGACTCCAACATCCAGGCTACAAGTTGAGCGACTTTAAAAGTGTTGGGAGATTCCCTCTTTTTAACCAGGAATTTAATCACACGTAGAAATCTTAAAAGTCTTTTATTATTGAGTTCTTATCGAGTCAATTTTAGTGTCTAATGAGCCATTGGATCTCTCATCATTTTCTCTAATTCTCATGAGGTTTGGAAACCACTTCATATCATTGTAACAAAAAGAAAAACCATTTGCTCCTCAGAGGGACTATTTTCACAGAGTTGAAAAAAGATGATAGTATACACATGTCAAGCCAGGGAAAACAAGCATTCCTTAGAGAAATACCTGCTGGGTTCTGTGATTTCAAAGAAAACATACCATCAATTTATTTATGAGAACCTATGGCTTTTCCCTTTTCTGGGGTTAAACATTTATTTGACAAAATGTAGAGTGAAGACATTGTGCTGGAAAAAGAAAATGGTACATTTTCCTTTGTCTGTCCTCTGTAAAGAATAAGCTCTTCTGTAGGGAGTGTGGATGTACTCAGCGAGAGAATCTTTAAGTTGGCATTTGCATTTTAAATTTAGTTTCATTTCATATTCACTTTCCTTATTAAGCTCCATTTCTTCCCTCTTTAGAGAAGAAACTGAGAAGAATCAAAGGTTCAAATCAGGAAGTGACTTCTAAGGACATGCTTCGAACCCTGGCCCAAGCCAAGAAGGAATGCTGGGATCGGTTCCTCCAGGAAAAGTTAGCATCAGAGTTCTTCGTGGATGGACTCGATTCTGATGAGAGGTAACTGATTCCCAGTCCAGTTCCAGGCAACAGTCTATTTTTCTGTGGGCCCTTCTTTTTCACTAACAAATTCAGGGAGAGTGACACCTGAATCAAGGTATTATTTGATATCAACACCAGCTTTTCTGAGCTAAAATCATCCTTTGTCAATTTGCCCTGTTTGCTCTTAGTACAGCAGCAGATTTTTGAGAAAGAGCTTTTTGCCAAAAAGAAAATACTCCATCTACATCTTCATCGCAGATTGGATATAGTTGAGAATAAAACATTGCCTTCATTTTTTTAAATATTGATTTTAGATAGAGAAAGAGAGGGAAAGAGAAACATCAACTTGTTCTACTTATTTATGGATTCATTGTTTGATTCTTGTATGGACCGTGACCAGGGACTGAACCCCGCAACCTTGGCATAGCAGGACAATACTAACCAATTGAGCTATCTGGCCAGGGCCAGATATCTTTGAGTACAAGTACATAATGCACTTGAGAAAGTACAATAGCATTCAATCAACAGTTGGAACTGTCTTCTTACCTCTGAATCTCCATTGCCTCACAAAGTCATATTGTAGCCACTCAATTTTGTATAGACTAAATGAATGAATTTCTTAAGCATCTGCTGACTGAAGGCACTGTGCTTGGTGTCATGGGGCTGGGATGGGGTAGAGGAGACATGGAAAGAAGTTTAACACCCTCTTGTTTTGTCCTTGGAGCAAGTTGGGGAGAGATGACAAGTACATATAAAGACTTACAATATGAGGCAGCATAAGAGTGAGATGAGTAGAAGTGATAGAACACGCTTGGGAGTTAAGAGACTGTTGAGCTCCCTATGGGCTCTGGTGTTTGTGCCAGGGAAGGAGGCAGGACTTGAATGATACCTGCAGGTGGGCAAGATGTGGAGGGGGGGGAGGACACTCTGCCACAACACAAGGTAATGTCTGACACTGGGAAAATGGCTCTGCCACTTACTGGTTGTATGTTCCTGGGTAAGTAAACTGTATGTGCCTCAATTTTCTCCTCTCTAAAGCGGAGGAAACCTCATAAGGTTATGATGAGGGTTTAATGAATTACTATGTGTAAAGTGCTTAAAGAGTGCATATATATGGTAAGTACTGTTTAAATGTTAGCTATTATTAATATGCTTCTCCCTAACAAATTATCCAAAATAAAGAGCAGTGAGGGGAGTCAAAACCTGAATTTTAACAAAAGGTCTTAGGGGAGTATGACTTAACCTAATTTTACAACATATCATTAACATTGATTTTGAGAGTCCCATAGTGTGAGATGAAGATATTGCTGCTGAAATTGTGGACAATGTGTGAATAAAACTTCACGGTTACATTTTACTTTTTAATTTGCAAAGTACCTTCACTTACATTATCTTAAATACTTAATCAGCATTTTCCAAGATCCTTCAGAATTCAGTGTGGCATTGGAGCTCAGGGCAGCTACCCTCTTAGGGTTCAGAAAATGATACAAATTTTGCTCTTTTCTGTATTTAAAAGCTCAACCCAGTTGTGCTTTAAGCTGTCTCACACACAAAAAAACTTGAAGATGTACAGATTCCTGACTCACTCATAATTTGACAGTCTCTCTCCTTTTGAATATTTCCCTCCTCTCCAGTTCAAAGATGAACAGATAAAACTGTCTTCTGCCTAATTCTTAACTAGAAATTCGTTTTCTCTGAAATCAGATCTGCACCGAGGCTCGTTACCATTTCTGTGTATTTATTAATACCTAAAATAATGTGATTTTCCCTTCTCTATAGAAATAATTGAAATAATTCTATGAAAGGTGTGGTAGGTGAAAATTAAATTCCTGTGTAGCATCTGAGTCCCCGAACCCTGGGCACTTGCTCCCCGAGCCTGCACCTGCGGGAACACTTCTGTCACTGTTCAGAGCAAGCACCAGGAAACAGTAGGTATGCATTGGTTTTCAAGCTTCAAAATTTATGTTCTAAAAAGAGGCCATTTTATAGGGGAATTGTGCACTTCTTCCCCTATGTGAAGGCCAGGTAGGTGACCCTCTTTACGGTCTGCTTTTGGCAAGGGAGTGATGGGCTGAGAAATTCAACTGTGCCCAGCATAAATCCCCCACAACGTGAGTCCCCCACACACTGAGAGGTGTCTTAAATCTGCTGGTTATGGCTTAAGACTATGTGCTATTGAAGAACATAGAGTGAAGTTAACATTATTTCTGGTCATTTATATTTTACTGTGAATGTCTAATAGCTTTAGAGTAAGGATCCCGTGTACTTAAGGAAAGTGGGAGGGGAACACTTCTCCCCTCCCCACAGATTCAGACAATAAAAGGGCCATCCGGCATAGTGGCCCTTCCTTTTTTTAGGGAACATTGCCACTCAAATGTTTCCATGTTGGGGAGTTGCTAAAGGATAACTGAACAAACAAAATATTCGTGTTCAGTGCCACTAAACATCATTGTCTCAGACTGCCTCAGGTATGAGATTTCAAGGTGCTCAGGTTTCTGCCTCACTAATAATTTGGTATTTATTTGAATGTTTCCTCCCCTTGACAATTTCTCTCCTCTCCAGTTTTGAGGAAAAAAACATCAGGACTGAGGCATGGGCTCTACAGCTGTTCTCATCAAGCCTTCAGAGGCTCTGCATTTGAAGGGGCCTGATGCTGCTGATAGCCAAAATGCCCACCAGGGGGTACATTATGCCTGGGAGCTGCCAGGATGCACAGCTGCCAGAGGAGTATTGTTGTTCTTTCCACGTTAGCAGTGAAAAACAGTTGTAGGAAGAAATTGGTTGTGGGTGGGAAGGCAGTATTTGAGTGACCGAGATAATCATGAAGCAATTAATCATCGAAGTCTGATGCAGTCACCCTTTTCTCTTGCTCTTTCCTAGCACCTTGGAACATTTCAAGAGGTGGCTCCAGCCAGATAAAGTAGCCATCAGTACAGAGGAGGTCCAGTATCTGATTCCTCCAGAGTCACAGGTTGAGAAGCCAGTGTCTGAGGACGAGCCAGCGGCAGAGGAACAATAAATTACACATACTTTCACACACATGTGCTTGCGCTGAGCTGCTGTCTTGAGTCCAGAGGGAACAGTGGAGAGCTCAGCAGCAGCAGCGGCAAGGAGGAAACTTGGGAGGGAGAAAACCCAATCTTCCACTCAACAAGCACACAGCTGTGGGCCCCTGAGGACTTGCTTGGGGCTGCCATGTGTGGCTGTCTTTTACGAAGTGACTGACCCGGTGTGCCCTGGATCAAAATGTTGCTTTCCTGTATGTCTCACAGCTTGCTTGATTGAGGGCTGGTGCTGCAAGTGAAAAGTCTGCTAAGAATCTAGTGAAGGACCCAGGCATAAGTGTATTTGGAGAAACTGATGCCCTTGTGTATCATGTATACATTAAGTGAGCCATATTTTTCCTTGCCTCTTCTGGATTTCTGTGCCTGCGTCCCAAGCATTTCTGTGGTAACTTGTCAGGAGTGAGTGGGGCCAAGGAAAGTGAAGTCTGCCTCCTTAAACCCAAGCCCCATTTGGGGATTCGCTAACAAGTCCATAATAAATATGGGGACTTTCGGAAAAGAACCTGGGTTTTTCCTTTGTCTGATTTGTTTCTTGTGGGGAAAATGGACAAAAGAAGTATGAAAAGGTAGGTGTGAATATATTTTTAAAATTACATGTGGGATTTCTCCCCTAACTTCTTCTTGCACGTAAAAAGGGCTAAGTTCCAAATTAGATTTGCAAGAATGGTTTTGGTATTTGACGCCACTGCTTAAATAGTTCCCTGCTTGCTACTTGTAGCAGCTTTTTTGGCTCAGCCTGTGCTTCCCTCCTTGTTTATGGTGTTCTTGTTTAGTTTGTGTTGTCCATATAAAACTTTTCTCATCAGAACAGCTGTATGTGTGGTACAATTGACCTGATTCCTCCCAGAGAAATGCTCCCAGGCAGTGAGAAGGTAAAAACAAATGCATGCCAACGCAGGAAAGCTGCTAACTTCTGTCAGCCTCTTGTTTTTAACACGTGCCCTCTGATAAGACAAACCTTGGTGCTCTGAGGGTACATGTCTGAGGCCATGGCTCCATGGAGCTTCTTCCTGGGTAATAGCCCCTAGGCTAGTTCCTAGCCCCTAATGATGAGCAGCATGGCCATAAAAATCTTTACAGAACATTTTCTTCTTTCTTTTTTTTAATTGAACTTTATTGGGATGACATTGGGTCACAAATCCATACAGGTTTCAAGTGTACAACTCAACAAAACATCATCTGCACACATCACCCAAAACAAAGTCTCTTTCTGTCTCCATTTATTCCCCTTTTACCCACCTCCACCTACCACCAATCCCCTTCTCTCTGGCCATCACCACACTATTGTCTGTGTCTATGGGTTACACATATATGAGTCATATGTTCTTCAGCTAATTCAGTTCCTCCCTGTATGTCTCTGGCACGTTTTTAGCTACTACCCCAGCACTGGAGCTCAGAGCAACTGAGTCTGAGTAAGTCCATGTGCAGACTCTATAAGAGGAATTCCTGGGACACCAGAAGCCCTCCATCTCCCTCAGCCTCAATACCTGCAGGTTTTTACAGCCAGAAGAAATGGGGACTTCTCCTGGCACTGGAACCCTGGGCTGGAGGCAGGGGACTCTGGTGTGGGGCTAGCATCCCTCACTTTTCAGAGAAGACCACCTCAGCTGAGATATCCCCCTTGATTTTTATTTTCCACACATGGGTGTGGGACCAGCTTGTTCCACATCTCCACCCCTCCTACCAGTCTCATTGTAACTTCTTTAATTCCCTAGTGGTAGGACTTCAGCAAGATTTCAGGCAGTTCCGTATGATGGTGGTTTTGTGTTTTACTTTTTTAAATTTTTTCCCAAGGACGTGGTTATTGATTTTAGAGAGGGGGGAGGGAGGAAGAGAGAGAGGGAGATACACGTTGTGAGCGAGAAACATCAATCTGTTGCTTCCTATATGCACCCCAACTGGGGACTGGACCAAACCTGTAACATAGGCATGTGCCCTGAATGGTAAGCAAACTCGCCTTTCAGTTTATGGGACAATGCTTTGAACTACACCAGCCAGGGCTCTTTAGTTGTACTTTTGAAGTGGTTGTAGGAGGAGGCAAGTACTGCATTTACCTATACCTATACCACCATCTTGACTGGAAGTTCAAAAGACGAAGGTTTTTCTTCTCTCAGCATGATAAACAAAAATTATTCTTCCTTATATATTTTGGAGATTAAACCCTTGTCTGATGTGTCATTGGCAAATATGTTTTCCTATACAGTCAGTTCTCTTCCCATTTTGGGCAAGGGTTTAATCTCCAAAATATATAAAAGAATCCATATGACTCAGCACCAAGAAGATAAAAAATCCAATTAAAAAATGGGCAAAGGAATGGAATAGACACTTCTCCAAGGAGGACATACAGATGGCCCATATACATGAAAAAATATCAACATCACTAGCCATCAGAGAGATGCTAATTAAAACCACAATGAAATCACCTCATACCTGTCGGAATGGCTATCATTAATAAATCAACAAAGAACAAGTGCTGGTGAGGTTCTCGAGAAAACCCTAGTACACTGTTGGTGGGAATGCAGACTGGTGTAGCCCCTGTGGAAAACAGTATGGAATTTACTAAAAACAATAAAAATGGAACTGCCTTTTGACCCAATGATTCCACTGCTGGGATATATCCTAAGAATTCCAAAACACCAACTCAGAAGAAGTTATGCACCCCTACATTCGTAGCAGCACTATTTACAACAGCCAAGTGTTGGAAACAGCCTATGTGCCCATCAGTAGATGAGTGGATTAAAAAATTGTGGTACATTTACACAATTAAATACTATGCAGCAGAAAGAAAAAAAGGAACTGCTACTTTTTTGCACCAGCATGGCTGGAACTGGAGACTTATGTTAAGTGAAATAAACTAGTCAGTGAAAGACAAATACCATATGATCTCACTTATAAGAGGAATCTGAAGAACAAAATAAACTAACAAGCAAAGCAGAACCAGAGGCATGGAAACATGGAACAGACTGACATCCGCCAGAGAGGAGGGAAAAGTCAGGGGATGGTAGAAAGAAGGGGAAGGCACTAGTCAAAGAACATGTATCAGTGACCCAAGAACATGGATAGGACCCATGTGTGGAGATTGCGGGAACAGGGAGTGGGCTGGGTGGAGGAGGGGCAAAGGGGGAAAAATTGGGACAGCTGTAATAGAATAAACAAGAAAAAGAAAAAGAAAATAGAAATTATTCTTCCTCCATAACAACAATTTAAGAAAAAAAAAATGCAGTAAGGTCGCAAAACACTCTCTCAAAGAGTAGCTGATCATAAGACGGTTAGGGAATATTTCTGTAAGAGAAAATAGTGTTTCTATAATTCAGGCAAGATTTTAGCCTTGCCTTTTCTCTACTTTCTTTTCATTTTCTCTCTAAGAAACAAGAAATTTTCATATGAGGAAGTGGGGAGTTGATTTAGAGGAACCAAAAAGGAATCGTAGGACTGAAAGGCTTTTAGCCCCACATGAAAACCTGGGTGAGGTGTGAGAAGGTCCCAGATCTTTGCTTACCTTCTCGCTTAACTCTTCAACAGAGATAGGTTTCCACAGAAGGCAGTCCAAGAAGTTGTAATGGTTTCTTAATTGGTTTAGAGGTGACAACTTAAGTGATGGCTCTAAAATCGGGTAAAACTCTATTTACCAAAAACAAAGTTGATATTAGTTCCCAAATCTAATTTATTAATATAGATTTACCTTAGGCTATTTAAGCAGCACTAAATTTGAAACCAAGAGTCTTGGGTGCTATCTTTATCTGTCTTGTGGCTTACTGTGTGGTCATAAATAAGTCAAACGAACTCTCTGTGTTCCAATTCCTTTCAGAATTTGGACTAACCATAGGAAAAATAGTATTGGCCAAAGATACTGATCTGTTTCTTTTGACCCTTGAAACTCCCAAGAAACTCTAGTTAGGACTTGCTCAAATCAGTAAAATTTTTTAGTGTAGAGAGCCTTTCTTATCACCCCAAACTTTGTTTCTTCCCCATATCCTTAATGAACAGAATGTTAGAGCAAATGGATCAATATTTATTGCTAAACCTTAGAGCCGGGGAAGGACAATTACCCACAAGGGCAAAGCAGTAATAATTGGGTACATCCAGAGAGAGCTGGGTTGGAGCCAGGAAGATCAACTAAGGGACAGCCACTGTTCCTTTCCAGTGCATGCACTCATCGCCCAGGGCTTGGCGAGATCAGCACTGGAATGGCACAGGCTTGTATCCAGTACCTGCTCCAGAAATAGGCTCTAGTTATAGGCATAGCAACTAAACAAATTTCCTACCAGCTGTTGCCAAGGTGTGTCCCTCCCAGGCAGGCCTGGCCAGGAGGACTGTTGCTGGAGGAGGAAGACCGTCTGGAGCCACTCGCTGGCCTGCCTTGGAGTGAGTCCCCAGGGCTGAGAATAGCTCCAGTCACATGAGACAGCATTTTCCTGAAAATTCCAAACTCTTCCAACCAGTTTTGGCCCTACTTCGGTTATAAGATTCAAGGCAGGACACTGCCATAGCAATCTTAGGTTTGTGGGAGGGCTATTTACTTGAACCCAGAAGGGGATTATTGAAGGCACAGATTCATTCATCTAACCAATATTTGTTGAGCCCCTGCCACACTTCAGGCAGCGTATATGTGGTGAATAAAATAAAACCACCTCTCCCCTCGTGCAATGATGGAGGGGAAGCTATGGCTAGCTAATTAGTGCTGTAATCACTACTGCTGTAGAGGGTAGGGGTAAGCACAGGGTGCTTTGGGAGCACATAGGAAGGAGACTGGAGGGCCCGAGGAAGGTCAGAATGGCAGGCAGGAGAGAAGCTGTTTTAGGAAGCTGAATTCAGACAAATGAATAGCAGAGAGAATAAAGGAATAGAGCATGGAGGCAGAGAAAGATCCCAGAAGAGGAAAACAGCATATGCAAACACCCAAAGGCAAAAGAAAATTTGGAGACTGGAAGTGCAGTGTAGCTGGAACACAAAGGACAAAGGAGGAAGCATCAAAAGGTGAGACAGAATTAACAAACAGACGTGAAGGGCTGTAAGAGCCTTGTTAAAGAGTTTGGAATTTAATGTGGGAACAACAGACATCTAAAGGAGTCATTTTATGAGAGACAGTGGCAGGATCAGATTTGCATCTAGAAAGATGGTTATGGCTGCCGTGGGCTTGACTTGATCAAACCGATTAGAGGAACACAAATTCACATTGTGTGAACTGACAATATGTCTACATGAAATAACACAATTAGAGGGCTTGTGGTTTCACTTTTTTTTATTTTTTAGCTTAATTTCTTTGAAGTTAATTTTTTCTCTATTACAGAACAAACAGAATCATGTATGACATGATCTGTATCAATATCAATATGACACATCCCACATTTTCATTTTACAGAGTGATGAGAACACTCCTCCATTGAGATGTTGGCTCAGTCTTCCCTTCCCTTGAACCTGGGTAGACCTATGTAACTGCCTTGCTAACAGAATACAGCATAAGTAATGTGACTTCTGAAGCTAGATCATGCAAACATCCCGCCTGGATTCTCTCTCTCCCAGCATGCTCCTTGTTAGTCCTGAACCCACAGGTAAGAAGCCTGGTTGCCTTGAAGCCACCACACGAGAGAGGCCACACAGAGACAGAAGTGCTCCCAGCAGTGTAGTCCCTAGTCGTTCCAGTCTTCCCACCAAGGCATCAGGCATACACATGATTCCAATGGGTTCAGGCCTAGTCTTAAAGCTGCCCCAGCTGTCTCTGCAAAGCCCTGAAGATTCATGAACAAAATAAATTTCATGGTTTAAGCCATTTTGGGGTTGGTTTGATACTCAGCAATAGATAACTAATATACCATGACCTAGGTTTCAGATTTTATGTAGCTAATTTCAA
The DNA here is from genome assembly GCF_021234165.1 of Pteronotus mesoamericanus. Classification (NCBI taxonomy): domain Eukaryota; kingdom Metazoa; phylum Chordata; class Mammalia; order Chiroptera; family Mormoopidae; genus Pteronotus; species Pteronotus mesoamericanus. Next base: position 23,942,361 of record NW_026555065.1, read on the forward strand.
GTATTTGCATTCTTTCTAGTTTCTGATGGTGACAGAATTTTTATACTTGACTGGATGCAGTATGGAGAGGAACAAAATTGGATGCAGGGGACCAGCTGTGAGGTGGTTGCAGTTGTCTGAGAAAGAGATGATAGTGGCTCGAGGACTTCTTTTTCTACTTGGGATGTGGAATGCTGCCAGAAAGTCATTCTCATCCTAACAATGAGAAATAGCCAAATAATCTACAAAATCATAGCTTTTCTTTCTTTTTTTTTTTTTAAGATTTTTAAAAATTCATTTATTTTTAGAGAAGGGAAGGAGAAAGAGAAGGAAAGAAACATCAATATGTGGTTCCATCTCACATGCCCCCTACCAAGGATCTGGCCTGCAACCCAGGCATGTGCCCTACACTGGGAACCGAACCAGTAACCCTTTGGATCGCATGTCAGCACTCAATCCATTGAGCCACCACAGCCACGGTTCATGGCTTTTTCTTTTGAGCCCTTAGAAAGCTGAGGTCACAAGGCAATCACATAAAGCCTCTTCAAGGAGACAGAGGGACATATAACCTGTTTCAACTTCAGCAGGCCATACAAGAAAGAGGTGGTTGTCATACAAGTGGGTAAGAAGATCCTAACAAAAATGTAACACAATTTTAAAGGTTACACATGGGCTAGCGTGCAGAGGGGAGTTTGGACTCACAGGCAAGCTTTTCTCCACAGGCCTCCCGCGAGGTTCATGAGAAAAAGCTGGAGCAGGGCAGGAACTGGCAGAGAGCTTTCCTCCTTGGTGGTGTGAGCATGTAGGGATTGATTAAGGCAGCTGCCGGGGCAATGAAGAAACCTCAGCTGCTTCCACAATCCTTCCCTCTTATAAGCAAAAGCCATAAAACACTGGGGGAGGGGGTGAGACGAGGGGGAGGGGCAAATTCTTGCTTCCTGGGAGAAATAAAAGCAAAACTCAGCTGCCTCTGTGTGTGGGGTAAAAAGCTTCTTGTCCTGCTTGAACACGGCCAAAGATCCATTGCTTCCAGGGGAAGAACAGAAGCAGAACCCCTCTACCCCAAGAGGAGGGGCAGGAAGCAGTCTTGGACTGAAGATTCAAGCAAAGGCTACTCTTTGGGGGAAGAGAGCAGAAAACTCTGGCCACCCAAAAACAACCCTAGAGATAAGGGTTGACTTTGGCTGTCACAGTGAATAAGGGCCGAAATACTGAGAGAGCCACTTTCCTGAAGCTCAGGAGCATAGGATCAGCGTAAGACTGAAGCTGAACCAGAGTAACAGACACACAACCCCTCCACCCCCATGCCCTGCCTGTCCTTGAGCCTAGCACCAAATAACAAGCAGTCCACCACTGGTGGAGGGCAGGCATGCAGGAAACACGGAAAAACCCTCTGACACCCCAGTCCCCACTCTAAGCAGCCCACCAGAGAAACTGAAGGCTGTGTTGCGCTGAGGTAATGATAGCAACAACAAAACCCAAATCCTAGCACCTAACCAGCTGACTCAACCTTTCAGACCAACAGGCTGACAGAAGAGGCATGCCCACTTCCAGGCATAAATATTTTTTTACCTTAGTCTCTGCTGTTCTACAGATGCTAGGCATTCAATAAAGAATTTAAGAAACACAAAAAGGCAAGAAACAAAACGTTCCGGTTCATTGTCAGAAGATAAAGAAATCCATAGAACCAGAGTCACAGGTAACACAAATGTTGCAACTACCAGACAGGAATTTTAAAATAATAATTACCACTCTGGCTGGTATGGCTCAGTGGGTTGGGCACCAGCCTATGAATCAAAGGGTTGCTGGTTCGATTCCCAGTCAGGGCACATGCCTGGGTTGCGACCAGATCCCCAGTTGGGGATGCACAAGAGGCAACCACAGATTGATGTTTCTCTCCCTCTCTTTCTCCCTCCCTTTTTCTAAAAATAAATAAATAAACAAAATAATAATTACTAATATGTTAAAGGGTCTAGTGGAAAACGGTGAGCTACTTGAATCAACAGATGGGGACTTACAGTAGAGGTGTGGAAACTATAAATACAATGAAGCCAAATGGAAGTGCTCGAAGTAAACTATGACATCAGAGATAAATTCTTTCAACATGCTTTTTAATAAGTAGATACAGCTGAGGAAAAAACCAATGAACTTGAGAACGGTCAATAGAAATCATCAAAACTGAAACAGAAAGAGAAAAAGGAGCAGGGAATAGGGGGAAAGAAAACAAATCCAAGCTTCCAGAAGCTGTGGTTCAATATCAAACTATCTAATAATTGTGTAATTTGTGTCCCAGAAGGTAGAGGCTGGGAATGGGGCAGAAGAAATATTTGAGGAGATGAGGGTTACATGAACGTGACGATGCAGTTAGAAGTGGATATGAGAAGCATTTGGGGGAAGGACCGCTGCAACTTGGTAACTGAGTGGAATGCAGTGTGAGAGAGTGGGAAGGATGAAGCGTGGCTCCTGGGGGTGGCACAAGGTAGCGGTGGATGGTTAGCAAGTGATTGTGTCAGGATTGAGGGCCAGGCCTAGCTCTCTCCAGAGCATGTGCTTTTTGTTGCTGCACTACATACTGCTGCCTACAGACCAAACTGGAATGACAGTAGAACTCTGCTGCTTGAGTCCCCAATCTCCAGTGCCAGGCCATCAGGGAACCGTCCCCATGAGTCAGTGTGTGGCTAAGAGATATCTCCTCCTTCCGTTCTCCCCATTTCCCTTTTCGAAGTGCTGTGTGTCACAGATTATTCTGAAGTAAAAGTTTTCTCTTCCCCAAGAATCTGACTCTCTTCTTCCTTCATGCTAACCTAGTATGCCTTTTAAAAATTGGTTCTTGCCCTGACCAGTATGGTTCAGTTGGTTGGGTGTTGTCCTGCAAAGTGAAAGTTCTCCAGTTTGATTCCCAGTCAGAGCACATGCCTGGGTTGCAGGTTCGGTCCCCAGTTGGAGCAATTACAAGAGGCAACCATTCGATGTTTCTCTTTCACAACGATGTTTCTCTCCCTTTCTTTCTCTCTTCCTTCCCCTAGCTCTAAAAGTAAATAAATAAAATCTTTTAAAATATTGATTTTTTTTGCCGATAAGTAGGGAGACAAGAAGCAGAGATGGAGATGAGTGAGGGATTTTGTCTATGTGTGTGCATGCATATGTGCACAGGTAAGGAGTTGAGTTACTGAGAGCTTATGAGCATCTTAAAGAACAGGACCACAGTCAAGATGGTGGTATGGGCAGACGTGGCTCACATCTTCCCACAACCACATCAAAATTACAACTAAAATACAGAACAATCATTACTCAGAACCATCAGAAATCGAGCTGAATGGAAGTCGGACAGCTACGGAATTAAAGAAACCACATCCATCCAGACTGGTAGGAGGAGCGCAGAGGCAGAACGGGTTGGTTCCTCACCTACGTGTGGTGGATAAAAATTTGGGAGGGATATCTTGGGACTGGAGTCTGAGCCTCACACCAGACCCCCCAACTCAGTGTTCCAATGACAGGAAGATAAGTCCCCCCAACTTCTGGCTGCAAAAGCCAGCAGGGATTGAGTCGGTGGAAGAAACTGCTGGAGCCCCAAACAGTTCCCCTTAAAGAACTCACATAGGGACTCCTCTACTCAGACTCACCCCTCTGAGCTCTGGCACTGGGGTAGAAGCCTGAAAGGTACCAGTGACATTAGGGAAAATGTCTGACATCAAGGCAAGCAGAGGCCATTGTCCCTTTTCTAAATCTTCCCCCAACAGAGCCAGCAAGCTGGTGCCATATCTAAGACTCCATCAACCTTCCCAACACTGTTTGACCTGCCTTGGAGATCCCCAGAGACTCTGCCCCGCTCAACTTATTGTCCCACCCAAGCTTCTTTTACACATGAATGACAGGTCTTGGCTCAGGCTTCAAAACTTCCTAAATCCTATCAAACAAGCAACAGCTGGCCTCAGTGAACCCCAGGCCCTGGCACTAACAGTAGCCAGCCTAGATTCACATCTTGGCTTTGCCTGGGAATCTCCAAGCCCAGCACAAGTAGCAGCCATCTTAGATTGCTTTATAGCTCAGGCAAGGTGGTCCTGGGCAAAACACAGGTGAGGGCTGACTTTAACCTCCTCCACTGGGGAAACTCCAAGGCCAACACACCCAGTGGACAGCTACAGACCATGTCAGAACATCACCACCCTGCCCCTGCACAGCTGATCCTCCATGGAGGGCGGAGGTTGGTGATAAGTGGTCACAGCCAATCCTTGCTGCTGACTGGCCTGGGTATATCCCTCCCATTGATCTTCCAACAGCAACCAAGGCTCAACTACAAGAGAAGGATGTACTCAGCCCACACAAAGAGTGCACCTCAAGTACCCTGCTTGGGTGATAGGGGAGGCTGTGCAACCAGACTCTACAGGACACCTACTACATTAGGCCACATTATCAAGACACGGAGTCAAAGCAGCTCTATCTAATCCATAGAAACAAACACAGGGAGACTGGCAAAAAGAGGAGACAAAGAAGCATGGCCCAAATGAAAGAAGAAATAAAAACTCCAGAAAAAAAAAGCTAAATGAAATGGACATAAGCAATCTATCAGATGCAGAGTTCAAAACACTGTTTATAAGGACGCTCAAGGAACTTAGGGAGGACCTCAACAGTACAAAAAAGACCAACTCAGAAATGAAGGATACACTGATATAAAGAACAATTTACAGGGAAACAACAGTAGAGTGGATAAAGCTGAGAATCAAATCAATGATTTGGAACATAAGGAAGCAAAAAACAAGCAATCAGAACAGCAACAAGAAAAAAGAATCCAAAAAAGTCAGAGTAGTATAAACAGCCTCTGGGACAACTTCAAGAGGTCCAACATTCACATCATAGGGGTGCCAGAAGGAGAAGAGAAAGAGCAAGAAATTGGAAACCGATGTGAAAAAATAATGAAAGAAAACTTCCTTAATTTGGTGAAGGAAACAGACATGCAAGTCCAGTAGGCACAGAGAATCCCAAACCAGATGGATGCAAAGAGGCCCACCCCAAGACACATCATAATTAAAATGACAAAGGTTAAAGATAAAGAGACAATCTTAAAAGCAACAAGAGAAAAGAAGTTAGTTACCTACAAAGAAGTTCCCATTACACTGTCAACTGATTTGTCAAAAGAATTTTTGCAGGCTAGAAGGGATTGGCAAGAAACATTCAAAGTAATGAAAAGTAAGGACCTACAACCAAGATTGCTCTACCCAGCAAAGCTACCATTTAGAATCAAAGGGCAGATAAAGTGCTTCCCAGACAAGGTAAAGCTAAAGGAGTTTGTCATCACCAAACCATCGTTATATGAAATGTTAAAGGGACTTATTTAAGAAAAAGGAGATCAAATCTATGAACAATAAAATGGCAAAAAAATACATATCTATCAACAACTGAATCTCAAAGACAAACTAGCAAACAAGAACAGAGACAAAACCATGCACAGAGAGAGCAGTTCTGGTGGTTACCAGGTGGGAGGGAGGTGTGGGGAAATGGGTGAAGAGGTGAGAGAATCAAAAAGTACAAATAGGTAGTTACAGAATACCAATGGGGATGTAAAGTATAGGAAATGGAGTAGCCAGAGAACTTGAATGCATGACCCCTGGACAGGAACGATGGTGAGGGCACTGCCTGAGGGAGTGGGGGTGCTGGGTGAAGGGGAGCAAGGGGGGGGAAATCAAGACAACTGTAATAGCATAATCAATAAAATATAATTCAAAAAAGAATAGGACCACTTTTGAATTTTTAATCTTATGTCCTTTTTGGATAGATTATCAAGAATGGAGCTGGCCTCAAGGTCAGCTGCATTCCAGAACTCAAAAAATATCTTTAATCCCCTCTTTCTTTCACTCTTAACTTTTCTTTGTGTGTTGGTATAGTACAGAGAGTTCCGGGAGTTCTGCACCTTATCCCAGTTTAGCAAACCTAGAGGCGCAGATGTCCTTAAGAAAATTTTTATCTGTTACACCTAAATCATGGGCCCAAACCTATAACTAGGGGTACAAGGTACTGTGGTTCACCAGAACCTTTTAAGAGTAGGAAGTGGAGGAGAGTTGCTGTTACTTGAGGAAAAACAAAAAGGATGCTGAGAAGCCAAAACAACAAATTTTCTGTGTTTTCACAGTTCAATATCAGCCTTATCGTACCTTGCCAAAATAGTTGAAATTCCAGGAGTCAATAGTGAAAATATATTTAGGGCCATAGAAGTATAAAAATATATTCTGTACTGGCCGTACTATTCTGAAGCATCATCCGGGTACCACTGACAAACTCTCAGTGCTCCCAGCAGGAGGGGCGCAGGGAGAGGAGGCTCAGAAGACTGAGTCATTTGAAGAAAGGTCAAGGCAGCAAGGTATTCTGGCTGGAAAATAGAAGATGTAATAGACATTTTGGACTTAAACTACTCGGAAGAGTCTTGAGTAGAAAAATGAGACATTGAAGTACAAAGCACAAACTACGACCAGTGTGGGGAAGTTTCAGTGAGATTAATTGCCATTCAATCTATGGAGAACTTTCTAATAGCTGTCCAAGAGTAGATAGGGCCACCTTCTAAAAGAGAGTGAGGTCCCTGTCACTGGAGGTGTTTAAGCAGGTGTCAGAAAGGTTGTAAAGGGGGTTCCTGTATTGCAAAGAAACTTGAGTCAGGAGACCCCTAACGTCCTTTCCAGTTATGAAAGTCTGTCCGTCGGAGACCTATGGGGGCTTGCTGCTAGTAAGTCAGCCCTGGCCTCCCTTCCAGCAAACATCTGATCACCTACCGTTAAGTGGTCAGAGGCAGAGCCCTCTAACACTTCTTACCTTAGCTCAGCCTTGTGGGGCAGGCTCTGGCTGGATAGAGCACAGAAAGGTAGCTCTTGTGCTATTTTATGTCCTCTGAACATATTCAATGTGACAAGGACTTGGATGTAGGCAGCTTATTTCGCGGGGAGAGCAGAATGAGGGAGTAAGGAGAATGAGACAGAGAAGGGTGCATGCAGTAGGGCTCAGTACCACTGGGATCACTCTGAGGAACCATAAAGATACCGCTCAGAATTTTCCCATTGAGTGCTGGGGAAATCTAGAGCATATTCCACCAGTGCCCATCTCTCACTGGCTGAAGTTTGCCCTTTCGGAGTGTCAAGCTCTTGCTACTTCCAGGCTGCCCTGCGAGGGTTGAGAAAAGCTTTTGGCAGAGAAGGAGAGAGCTGGGGAGCTGTGAGCACACACCAGAACTGTCCACTGCAGCTGCAGCTGGACACAGAAGCAGGTTAAAGGGAAGTGGGGCTTCAACAACACCTGCCATAGTCCCCTTCCTGCCCAGTCCAGGGCCCATCATCCAGGGATGCAGACCTTTGACTTTAACATTCCAGCCTCTGTGGCCCAGTGTGTTCTCCAGATCGGCTAATTCAACACAGCCTTGTCTGAATGTCCACCCCTAACTCTCTTGTGCTCAAGTCTCCCTTCTGGGCCCAGCTCACTCAGTGGGCCCTTTGGGCAGAGGGCACCAGGGCAGTGGGCTCTCCAGGCTGCCACCTGTTCTATTCTGCTCCTGTACATAAGTTTGGAACATTGTAGGGACACTGGCTCCATCATCTCCTCCACACTGTAGCCAAGGTCAGGGTTAAGTCAAAGACTAGAGGGGCTCCAGAATTTCCTCTGCTGACGGTCTCATTATTTCTTAAGAAGAAAAATATGCCTTGACTGGTGTGGCTCAGTGGATTGGGCGCCAGCCTGCAAACTGATTCCCAGTCAGGGTGCAGGCCTGGGTGTGGGCCAGGTCCCTGGCTGGGGGGCATGTGAAAGGCAACCGATAGATGCGTCGCTTATGCACTGATGTCTCTCTCCCTCTCTTTCTCTCTCCCTTTCTCCCTCCCTTCCTGTCTCTCTAAAATAAATAAATAAAATCTTTTTAAAAAGAAAAAGCTAAGAATGACCAAAAACTCAAAGACCTCGAGAGGTCTCATTCAAAGCCTTGTAGACATTTTGAAGATGGGAAATCATTGCACTAATAACGTTCGAGGCAGGAATCCTGGCCAGACCCGGGAGACCAATCTGAGTTGGCCCACCACTCCTGTTATTTATTTTTATTTTTATTTTTTTAATCCTCACCCAAGGATATGTTCATTGATTCCTAGGGGAAAGGAGGAGGAGAGAGGCAGAGACAGAGCAAGAAACATCAATTAGCTGCCTGGAACCTGGAACCTAGGTATGTGCTCTGACCAGGGATTGAACCTGAAAACTTTTTGCTGTAAGGGACGATCCTCCAACCAACTGAGTCAACTGGCCAGGGTGGTTCCTCTTATTTCTCCTCTGACCGGCCTTGGTCAGAGCTCTGAACCTGTCTCTCTTCCTCCCTCTGCTTCTCTCTCCTCTCACCCCTACACCCCTGTCTGTACTCACTGTCTTTCCAGCTGGGCTCTGTTTCCCTTTCGTGTTAATCATCTGCAGGGCCTTTATCGTCTCTGATGTTCACACTCATTACTCCCTAGTTTTGTCTCATTTCTTACCATTCCTGTCAGTATTCTGATGCCCATTTCACCTCCTGGGAGAGGTGAGGCTGCGAATAGATTTATAATGAGTTTGGGGTGAAATGGAAACAACCGTCTCCCAAGGGTAAGGAGAGGTTTGTGTGTGTTGGGGCGGGGTTCAATTTTACCTTTGTTAGCTTAGAGTGAGGTCCATCCTAATGCGGCAAATGTTATCCAGCCCGAGGAAGAACCAGCTGAGACCTCAGACAGAATGAGACAAAGAGAAAGCTATTGAACCCAAGCCCTGCTCCGAACAGGTAATTTACTGGATGGGAATGAGGGTATTTGAAAGCTGACTTCTCTCACCTCTTCCTCGTCTGTTCCTCCCTCGGGGCCCTCTCCATTTTCCTTTTAGTTTGTGGTTCTCTCTCCCTCTGTCCTTAAGGGTCCCCTGTGCCTGTCTTTGTCTCTTTTTCTTAATTCCATCTCAGGCCCTGTTTTTGCTTTCTTCATCCCTCAGTCCTGCATCGTTGAGGTTCTGCCACCATCTTACTTTCTTGCATCTTCCTATTTTCGGCGCCCCTAAGTATGCTTGTTTCTCTCTGTCTCAGTGTTTACGCCTTTGAGCCAATCTGTTTTTCTGTGTCTCTGTCTGAATGTCCATATTCCCAGAAGCCCTATAACTCTGGAATGCCTGGCAGGAGTGGCCTTTCTGAGAATGGAGCCTGGGACAGCCACCCGAGAAGGAGAGGTGGCTAAGGACATTTCCAGCCCAGCAGTTGTCATGGTAACAGCCAGGGCGGGCCAGGAAGGGGACGTGGGGAACCACGTGGGCTTGACCTTTCTGTGGGTGTCAGGTTTGAGGGGGAGCTGAGGAAAAAGAGCAACAACTGCTTTCCTCTGGCCCAGCCCTCGGGTTTCCGGGCTGGGCTGAAAGGAGGGAGGGAGAGACTTAGAACTGGGACAACTGGCAGCAGAGTTAGAGAAAGGACAGAAGGTTAGCCATAGCCATCCAGAGAAACCTCGGGGGAGAGAGACAGAAGCACAGGCATGCACACATGCACGTGCACACAGTCCCGGGGTCCTCGCCAAGACTCCCATTGAGAACTGACCTGTGGAGGGCACTAGACATCATTCCTGGAGGCTCCGCTTGCTCTTCACCAGCCGGCAGCTGTGGGTGGGTGGTTACTAAAGGTCAGTTCTCCACACTCAGAGTTCCCTTCCCTCCAGACTCCTTCAGATCAAATGTCACTTTTTCCATATTGCAAAAGCCTTTATTGCTTTAAGGAAAATATGCTAACATAAAAAGAGCCAAATGATTCTTTCAAACATAGTAATGTTATAAATGCAAAAGTCCTAAGAAAGACACTCAAAATAAAAGGCATTCTCCCAGCTCTTGAGGGGCGATTGCATCCCATACCAGCCAGGTCAGGCGGTAGAGACGAGAACAGACCCCCGTGTCCATTTCTCTGACAAGGGTCCATCGGGGAAGCCAGATCGGTTGTTGCTTGTGTGTGAAGGGGGCTTGGATCACAGCCCCCCTCCCAGCCCATACACACCCTCTCCATGCCTTCTCTTTTTCCTGTGGGAGAAGGAATGTAGGCACCAGGAAGAGGTGCCCACAGGTACCCTGTTAACCCTTTGACCCCTTAAGGGAGAGACAAGCATATAGGGCAGCCTCAGGTCAGCTCCGGAAAGAACACAGCTCACCTGTGGATCTCATTTTCAGACTTTCAAGTCATGGCCACACAAAAGATCTCAAGCTTTTTGAACACACTGCCATGGAAAACAAGACCACAAAGTCAGAATGAAAAATAAGGTCTTGTCAGGTACTGACCATATTCAGACATCAAGAGGCACTCACTCGCCAGATAAGAGGTGGGAAACTTAACACATCAGCATTCCAGGCTTTCTTTTACATGGCAGTACAACCCAAGATCGCCCTGAGGAACTGCTGCTGCGGCAGTCAGATAAAGACAGGGGAGGTCTTGTGATACAGGAGAGGGGACAGCAGACCCTGGGGTCATAAGTTAGCACACTTCCAAAAAGCTATTTGAAATGACTTCAGATTACATGTATTTGAAAGCGGTAACAGTGTTACCAAAGATGCAACTTTTTTTTTTTTTTTTTTTTTTTTTTTTTAAGATTTTACTTATTTACTTTTAGGGAGAGGGGAAGAGAGGGAGAAAGAGGAGAGAAACATCCAAGTGGGAGAGAGATACAGTGATCAGTTGCCTCTCACACACTCCCAAATGGGGATCTGGCCTATAACTCAGGCATGTGCCCTGACTGGGAATCAAACTTGTGGCCTTTGGTTTGCAAGCCGTTACAGAATCCACTGAGACACACTGGCCAGGACAAATCCAATGTTTTTGAGACTAACCTTTCTTTCTCTGTCTCACAGGCTCATGTGTGGTGGGCCTCTCTTTTGGAGTTGATTGACATCACCTCCTAGTTCTGCTCCTACAAAGCCATCTATCTCTCTGCTGGGGACAGAATAGGTTCTGGAGTCCTTCAGGTACTTGTGCATCTAGGACAGTAGGCAGAGGACGGGTGGGCAGAGCACAGGAGGGCAACTGGTGCTCTGATGCCCCACACATGCGGCCCGGGCCCCACCCTGGGACACACGCAGTGCACCACTCCTCTCCCCAGGTTGTGACTATTTCTCTGGGTGGGACCCAGCTAAGTCTCTCCTTTTTTTTCTGTTCATTTTACTCTTCTGAGTGTATGTCCCCAGGATTGGATAAGTCATTCCTTTTTTGTTCTTTGCCCCTTCCCTCCAATTCAGTCTTTCCTATGTCAGCCCCTCAACCCCCCTCCCACCCCCGTACCCCTTCAGCTCAGCATTTGCGGTTGGGACAGCTACCCAGGGATGCTGATAAAATCTCAGAGCATCTGCCCAGCACCTGAAGTGCTGTAAGCTGGTGAATGTGGGCTGCTTGGCAATTGCTTCTGCCAGGCCTGTGACCCCTGATGGCTCCCTTAGGCTCTATCCCTTCTGTCCCCACTGACGCTGTGGGCCAAGCCCACCACAACTCCTGTATGCTCACAGGCCACTTGCTATTTTATGCCCCATGCCTTGGTTCAGTCTATTCCCTTTGCCAAAAACATCTTTTCTGGTCAATCCATGTTTCTATTTAAAGGCTCAACTCGAATGTCACCATACAAGTCAAGCCCTCCTCAATCTACTCTAGCCTACTCTGCTGTCCACAGACCTTTTTCTTATCACTACCACAGCAGCCTTGTCTCTGTTTTCACATAGGCCCCCCACTAGAGGGCGTACTTTCTGGAATGGGCTGGTTCCTATTATCTGTGGATCTCCAGAATTCTGCTCAGTGTCCCTTGCTGAGCACCTTTATTGTGGTTGACCCCCACCCAGAGCAGACTCTTGGTCTAGGATGTGAGCCAGAGAAGGTCCCAGGCTCCTCAGAGACCACAGAAGACCTGCAGGCCAAGGAGTAGTGAACGGTGTGTGTCACGCCTCCCCTTCCTGGTCAGACCAGGCCCCACCCTGCTGCACGTCCTGTAGTGCCAGGCTGGTTGCACGAAAGGGGACTCTTCACCTTTTTTTTTTTTTTTAAAGATTTTATTTATGTAGTTTTAGAGAGGGGGAAGGGGAGAGAAAGAGAAAGAGAAAAACATCAAGATATGGTTGCCTACCTGGCCCGCAACCCAGGCATGTGCCCTAGACAGGGAGTCAAACGTGCGATCCTTTGGTTCACAGGTTGGCACTAAATCCACTGCGCCTCACCAGCTGGGGGGACTCCTCAAAACTATGGCTTAGCCCATTTGGCACCCACAGAGGGATGTAGAAGTAACACCTGGCTGGCTATCTGGATCCTTTTTCTCCAGCCCTGGGCAGCTGTCTCCTATTGCTGTCCCCTCCTTCAATGACTTTACTGACACCTCTTGCTGCACTAAAGATAGCGGGCTCAGTGTGGGAAGAGAGGACTGGGGGTATCCTTCCTCTCTCTCTCCCTCCTCCTGGAGGGCTGCAGCTCTGCTTCATGATGTGGAACTGAACAGTCTTAATTACCACTCAGCCCTGCCCCTGAGTGCTCTAGAATCCTGAGAAGCCCCAAGTTTGGGAGTCTCCATTGCGGTGGGGCCCTCAGATTTCCTGGGTGATCGCAGTTCCACTTATAGTGGGTTGGGTCTGTGTGACTTGGGATCCCTTTTTGGATCTCTAGAAGGAGATGCCCTCCCTAGGGTGGGGGAAAGTCTGAAGCTGAATGGAGGAGAGGAAACCCTAGGTCCCCTCATGGGTTCTCACTTGTATGAGCAGAGTATGTTGGAAACAGCATATGGTGGGACACGCAGAACTCCACAGCAAGCAGAGAAAGATGAACGAATGAGTAAATAAATCAAATGTGCTCAAATTCAGCACACTGATGACTTATCTGCCTTCGAAGGGACCTAAGCAAGGAGCCTTGTGCATTGTCAGCCCCTCTTTTTTTAATTTTAATTTTTTTTTTTTGAGTCAAGAACCGTGAAATGCATGAACACTGAACAAAAGGAAGCTGAGTGAAGGAGGAGGAGAGGTGGACCCTGGAAATTATAAACTTTTGGGCCTGGCTCCAATATCTAGGAAAACTCCTTCATAAATATCAACTTAAAAACACCCTAGAAGATCAAATGAGATAATACACATGAAAGTAATTTCTGAACTGTAAAGGGCTTTAGAAATATAAGATGTTAGTTATTATGTAATATTTCTACTCAGTGCAGACTATAAAACAGATGCTACAGGGAGGCTGGAGATTTATGATAATGGCTCCTCCCCCTACAAGGTACTCACACAATTTGGGCTGTTTCTTTAATTAGTCGTTTGCCTCTCATGTAGACTACTCCAGAAGCCTTCTAAGTGGCTCCGCACCTCCACCTTTTCGCTTATTCCATTCATATATGCCACTGACGGGTTAATTTTCCTGATGCAGAGCTCTGATCAAGTACTTGCAATGCTTCTCCTGCCGAGCGCACAGAGCCGGGAGGCCTTGGCTTAGCAGTCAAGATGTTCCATAATCTGTTCCCACATCACTTTCCCAAACTGATTTCCCTCCTTCCACCCTGGCAGATGTAGGCTCAGAAAGATCAAGTCACTTATCCGAGATCACACAGATACCAAGGGGCAGATCCTGAAATCAGACTCTCGAACCCTGAACACGTAACTCCAAATGCTCTTTCTAGCACATCACTTTTTCACTATGATGGATACAGCTGCATTGAAAATCTTACCACGCAGAGCCATAGAGCTTTTTTCTTCTTTGGAAAAATTTTCTCAAGACTAATTCCCAGAATGGGATTATCAGGTTAAATGACATTAATATTTTTATGGCTGCATGAATGAACGAATGCTTTGCAAAAGGGCTGAGCTGATCTATATTTTAGCCAAGGATGTATACACAAGTTTCACCAGACCTCCTCTCCACCTAGGATAACCTTTGAATAAACTTCTAATTGAATAAGGTATTTCTCTGTTTTAGTGTCAATTTCTTGGACTATTGCAGTGGAATTTTTTCCATGAATCGTTTTATAATTTGTATTTTGTCTTGTGTGAATTATGTGTTCATATCTGTGGCTCATGTAATTACTAAAGTCTTCATGTTTCAGAAGCTGCAATGCAAAAAAAAGAGAGAGAGAGAGAGAGAGATAAGGTAATCTTGAAGGACAGACATGCTAGACTTTGTGAAATCAAAGCAGAGGTCTCTATCTGATAAAGGCATGGAAATAAGTTGTATCTTGAGTAAATCTTTAAAACAAAATTGAGGTCAACTAACTTAAAATACTAGCCTACACTTAAAGGGAGAATTTAGGGAATGGCATTTCCCAGACTCCAATATACTTTTCCTTACCCTGTTAATGTGTCATTACACTAACATTCATTATTTAATTTCATTTTGGTGATGATGAAATTGTCCTAAAACAGCAGTGCATTGTATTTTTTATGTTGTTTTAAAAGTTATTTTATTTTTTGACCAAGTTAGGTATATATATGGAACAAAGGTCAAAAGATTGACCTTTACAAGATACAAAATGATAGCTGATATATACTTTGCTGTTTTGGAGAACATTCCATATCAGTATATAGAAAGCTTAAATACATTTTTAAAACTATAGTACCCAATGTGCTCTACTCTAAGAAAACTCAATAAACAAAAGTCTACATATAGTAAACAAAATTTTAGTAGGTATTTACTTCACAAACTAAACTTTTATTTGTATAGAAAACCTCTAACATTAAGCTAACTTCACACATTTCAGTTATGATTCATTTCATTGAATTTATGTTTATGGCTTTATGACAGAAACATTCTATGGGAAGCAAAGGCCATTTAAGGTCGAAATTATTTATTAAGCAAATGAATTTTTAAAAGAGTATACCTTGGTCAAAATGTCATATCCTAAACTTGGGCAGAAAGCATGGCTGTATGTTTGAAAAGTTGATCTTATGCAATTCTTGTTTTTTAAAAGCCACAAATGTAATAATTATGACTTCCAATTTGCAATTTGTTTAACAAATATCAATAGAATGAAGTATAAGGAAAAGACTTTCAATGTTCGTTGACATAAGCTATGCAGTCCAGGGTCATCTGAATTTGGTAGGGCCCAGCCTACCAAGGTCTTGTGCCCTAACCTGGCAGGAAACTAGACTTTTACCCTGGATCTCGACAAAGGATTGGGGGATACCCTACAAATATCCACACCTTTTTTTTTTTTTTTTGCTTTATTTTTTTCCTTTTTATTGAATGTATTGGGATGACACTGGTTAAAAAAAATTACACAGGTGTCAGTTGCCCAATTCTATAACGCATCATCTGCACACTGTATTGCATGTTCACCACCCCAAGTCAAGTCCCTGTCCATCATCATTTACCCCTCCATACCCTCTTCCGCCTCCCCCCCGACCTCGCCCCAGCAATCCCCACGCTGTGGTCTGAGTTTTCTCTCTTTTTTTTTCTTTTTTGTTCAATCCCTCCATAAACCACTCACCCATATCCCCATCTTTCTATCACTGACCCCAGAGCCTGCATCTATGGGTTTATTAAGAACTGTCCTATTGCTTCAGGCTGTACCATCTTTAGGGGCAAAAGTCTCCTGTGTTTACTGACTGCTTCCTATAAAGCAGCTGTCTTTGTTTGCTCCCAGAGGACTCAAAGGCAGCAAATTGCCTTTCTTCTGCAATGAGCCATTGTTTACCCTGTGTTTGGTATAATATTTTAAACTTTTATCTTATCTCTCTTTGAAATTTATCTTTCCAAATTTAGGGTCTCTGCCCTTCTAAATGCCTGCTTTCTAATTGCATAGTCAGAATGTATCATAAAAGTCATTTTATTCGTTCATTTTTCACTCACGCAGTATTTCATGTGCTCTCATCTTCTCCAAGTCTTTGTAAATGTTACCTCCTCAAAGTGACCTAACCTAATTACTCTACTTTAAAATTGAAACACCCCCTCCTCATGTGCCCCCTTATTCTTCTTTCCCTGCTCCGCTTTTCTATTTTACTGGGCACCTCCTAATATATACTTTTCTTATTTATGATGCATGCTCTTTATTGTACCTCGCATCGCCTTCCTCCAGAATGTAAGCTCTATTTTGTCTATTGAATTGCTGATGTGTCCTAAGAACCTAGCAGAGTGCCTGGGGCATAGCAGTAGGTCCTCCATGCTATGCATAAGACATGGGGCTAAGCATGTTGATGCCTTCAAAGATGAATCTGCTGTGAGTTCTACCCTCAAAGAGCTGAGTCCAGCCTTACAGTTGAGACAT
Source organism: Pteronotus mesoamericanus (assembly GCF_021234165.1). Lineage (NCBI taxonomy): Eukaryota > Metazoa > Chordata > Mammalia > Chiroptera > Mormoopidae > Pteronotus > Pteronotus mesoamericanus. Next base: position 23,958,557 of record NW_026555065.1, read on the forward strand.
GGAATTAGTAACTACAATACAGAAACAGCAATGCAGAGAAAGAGTTGTGCACTTAGAGGAGGAGAAAACTTTCAATCATAGAAAAACTCTGGCTGGTGTGGCTCAGTGGACTGAAGTAACAGCTTGCGAACCAAAGGGTCGCTGGTTCGATTCCCAGTCAGGGCACATGCTTGGGTTGCGGGCCAGAGTCCCAGTAGAGGGTGCACAAGAAGTAAACACATGTTGATGTCTCTCTCCCTCTCTTTCTCCCTCCCTTCCCCTCTGTCTAAAAATAAATACATAAAATCTTAAAGAAAAAACAAAAACAAGGGATGGCATTAGCAGAGGCACTGGATGGACTGAGGAATCAAAGAGACTGGAACTGAATCCTGAATCTGCCCTAATTGAATGAGGTTAGCTTGTAATAAGCAACTCATCCACAAATTGGGGATAAAAATATTTATCATAGTAGAAATGTGAGGGTCAAATAAAATGATGACTGTGCATAGCCTATGGTAAATAGCACCTGGTACCAAGTCCATGAAGAACTAATATCGCTCCCCTTCTCCCTCTTGGGTGTCTATCAACAGGAAATCATAAATTATGATATAGAATGGAGTATTATGATTGCCCTGGCTGGTGTGGCTCAGTGGATTGAGCGCCAGCCTTCAAATGAAAAGGTCACCAATCTGATTCCCAGTCAGGGCACAGGCCTGGGTTGTGGGCCAGGTCCCAGTAGGGGGCGTGAGAGAGGCAACCACACATGGATGTTTCTCTCCCTCCCTTCCCCCCTCTCTAAAAATAAATAAATAAAATCTTTTTAAAAAAATAATATGGATGTGTAGTAGCACAGAAAACAGCTTTCAATTGATATTAAATGAAAAAGAGGCAGTGTACAAAACTGTCCATGATTACAACTGGCTAAAAATAATTCAAATATATGAAAAAATTAAATCCATTTTTGGGCTAGTCTGGTGGGAATGAGAATTAATTTACCTAAATATGCTCCTTTAATTTTTGTAATTCTGATTTTTTGGTCAGTATTTAATTTTGATATATTTCAAATTTTGCAGAAAAGTTGCACAGTACATACAAGAAATTTCCAAACATCTTTTACCCAGGATCAATTATTGGCATGTTCCCTCTCTCTCTGCATGCATGTATACATTTCCTAAAACAGAGATTCTCCTATAACCATAGGACAGATTTCCTACTATTTTTACAAATAAAAAAGCCAAGAGAGTTTATCTTCTTTTCTTAAGATCCTGGGCCACAGTCTCCCTAGGTTCAGGATGCAGGGCTCTTCTCTGAAGTCTTTGGGCTTTTCACATCCGCAAACACCAGTAAGCCACCAGGTCAGCCATGCTGCTGGTGGCAGGGCCTCCTTAAAGTGCCTGATAGAGGGAATGGTATGTTGTGCCGCCCCCCTCGGTTGTATGGAGGAGGGGCTAAGATGGAGCCACCCTGGGAGGCTCCTTTTTCAGGACTGAATCCCGCGTGCACAGGGCCACAGTGGTTCCTGTGACTCAGGAAGTCGGTCCACTTGGGCCAAGCTTCCCGGGAATGGAATTTCAAGGGGAAGTCACTTAGCTCCATACTGGCTCCCCGACCCCCGACACCCCCATCACCCGCCCCGCGCCCCAACAGAGTCTGCTGAAAATGTTTCTTCAAACCCCTGAGCTCTGAGAACCAAACTACAAGTGCTGGAGCCAAAGGTGCTTACACAAGAGCCTGTCCTTGGAACTCCGAAACTAGAGCTACTGTTGCAGGAGGAGGATTGTTTAAGGGGGTGTTTTTTGTTGGCGGAATGAAGCCTGTGCTGAGGCCCTGAGCAGTGACTGGAGTAGCAGCCAGGTGGAAGGACGGGAGAGGTTTCCCATTAGCTCGTGGACAGGCCTGCTTGCACGTAATCAATTCATACACACCTCCGCCATCACCAGGGAAACAGTCCGCCCCACTCTTCCCGCAGCCCTTCTGAGTTACCAGACACAGGCCATTCCTTTTTCCTTATTTGCAGCCTCTGCCTCGTGCCTAATCAGGACAAGCGCAAGCAGAACAGACCCCACACCGCACAGCCCAGGAAAAAGAATTTAGTATCATTCCCAGCCCCCACCTTCATCCCCGCCCGTCTGGCTGGAGCCTGGAGATCCAGGCCTGGTTCCACCCAAGCCTCAGGGTTAATAATGGCTTTGCCCTGCTACTCTTCCCGCCACCCTGGAATGCGCCTTCCTCACTTGCTTTTACTAGTTAATTCAGTGATTTGGAGGAGTCAGCCTCTCTGGACCTGTCTTCTCATCTAAAAAAACCATAATGACATTTATCTCAGAGGACGGTGGTGAGGGAGAAAAGAGACCTTGCGTGTGAAAGCACATGACTAACCCGGGCAAGTGTTAGTCAAACTTAAAGCTTATCCATGGGAGACGCCAGTTTGACCTCTCTTAATTTATGCTCTGCAAGTGCTGAAGGTCATAAGCTGCTCAGTCAGTATCAATGGCTGAGGCTGATTTTTATTGAAAAGATTATTGCCCATTTTCACCTATCAGGTCGATAAAATTACTTCTAGACCATAGAGACCATAGGGAGCAGAGTCTTCTCATACACTAGTATTAGGAAAACAAATGAGCACACTCTTGATGCCTGGGTACAACATTTAAGAATATTTAGCACATTTCTTTTAATTAAGCAATTTCCCTCATAAGAACCTATCTATCAGACATATTCACAAATATAAACAAGGTCAAATGACAAAGTCATTCATTACAACGTTATTTGTAATTGAAAAATATATGGAGGCAATCTGCATGTCTAAAATTAAGGAACTAAAGAAATTGTGGAGTTAGGCTTCCATGTTTTAAGATGCATTCGAATGTCAAAATAATGACAGATCTCAAAGCAATCTACAGATGCAATGCAATTCCTATCAAAATTCCAATGGCATTTTTCACAGAAATAGAAAAGATAATCCTAAAATTTGTATGGAACCACAAAAGACTCCAAATAACCAAAGCAATTTTGAGAAAAAATTGAGAAAAAGACACATCACACCTCCTGATTTCAAACTGTTTTACAAAGCTATAGTAATCAAAACAGTATGGAACTGGCATAAAAACAAACACAGATCAAGGGAACAGAATAGAGCGCCCAGAAGTAAACCCATGCATATATGGTAAATTGACTTAACAACAAAGGAGTCAGGAACATGCAATGGGGAAAGGACAGTCTGTTCAATAAATGGTGTTGAGCAAACTGGACAGCCACAGGCAAAAGAATTAAACTGAACCACTGTTCTACACCATACATAAAAAACAACTCAATTAATTTGAATGTAAAGATTTGAATGTAAGACTTGAAACCTTAAAATGCCTAGAGAAAAAAAAAACAACAGAGGCAGTAAGCTCCCTGACATCGGCCTTGGCAATGATTTTTTGGATCTGCCACCAAAAGCAAAGGCAACAAAAGCAAAAATAAACAAGTGGGACTATATCAAACTAAAAAGCTTCTGCACAGCAAAGGAAACCATTATCAAAATAAAAGGGCAACTTACAAAATGGTAGAAAATATTTGTAACTTATATATTAATAAGGGGTTAATATCCAAAATATATAAGGAACTCATACAATTCAATAGCAAAAAAACAAAACTAAAACAAACAAAAAAAATCCAATTAAATTAAAAAATGGGGAGAGGAATTGAATTGGTATTTTTCCAAAGAAGATATACAAATGGCCAACAGATACATAAAAATGTACTCAACATCACTAGTCATCAGAGAAATGGAAATAAAAACCACAATGAGATATCACTTCACACCTCTAGTTAGAATGGCTGTCATCAAAAAGATACAAAATAGCAAACGCTGGCAAGGGTGTGGCGGAAAGGTCACCCTTGTGCACTGCTGGTGGAAATATAAACTGGTGCAGCCACTATGAAAAACGATACGGAGTTTCCTTAAAAAATAAATTAACAATAAAACTACCATATAGTCCAGTATATCCAAAAGAAATGAAAGAGATACCTGCACACCCTTGTTCATTGCACTGTTATTTACAATAACTAAGGCATAAAACAACCTAAGTATCCATCAAAGAATGAGTGGATCAAGCAAATGTGCCACACACACACACACACACACACACACACACGAATAGTATTCAGCCATTAAAAGAAGAAAATCCTCCTATTTGCAAAAACACAGGTGGACCTTGAGGGCATTGTCCCTAAGTGACATCAATCAGACAAAGACAGGCAAATACTGTATGATCTCACATACACATAGGGTCTAAAAAAAGCAGACTCATCAGAAATAGATAACAGATTGGTGGTTGCCAGAGGTATGTGTTGGGGGATGGAGGAAATGGGTGGAGTTCGCCAAAAGATACAAACTTCCAGTTGTAAGACGAATTAGTTCTAGGAATATAATGTATAGCATGTTGACTATAGTTAACAATATATGTATTGTGTATTTGAAATGTGCTGAGAGTAGACTTTAGAAGTTTTTATCACAAGAAAAAAATATTTGTAACTATGTGATGTAATGGATGTTAACTAAACTTATTATGTTGATCATTTTGCAAGATATACATACACCGAATCATTATGCTGTACACCAACTGTATGTGTCGAATATATCTCAAGACTGGAAAATAAAATAAAATAAAATAAAATAAAATTCCAATCTTGCTCCTGCTTAAAACTCTGCAATCCCTCCCATGGCTGTGTATGTGGCCTCCGGTGTCCCCGGCACTCAGCGTGCATCCCGGCCCTGCCTCACCCCCCCGCGTGCTGCCCTCCAGGCAGAGAACACCGCCTTCACGTCGGTTATCACAGACACGCAGCGAGGCTGATGGAAGTAGCTGAGGAACTTTGACAAATTCCATAGTTATCAGAGTATAAAATACATCGAAGTGATAAACACACTAATGTTTTACAATGATAAAAAAAATGACAGGTTATTATATAGTGGCATGGGAAGATTTTATGCTTTTAAGCAAAAACAGCAAGTTGCAGAATTCTTTTCAATGATTGAAAACTGCCTAGCATGTAATAGGTAATAAACAAATACTGAATCAAAAGAAGATGATCTCAGACTGCTTTCAAAAGAAAATTACCCACCCCCACACTTAGAAACTAGCCCATGTATTTTCATGTGCCTAAGAAAAGCTCTGGGAGGACAGTGACCACTGTTAGCTATGTTTACCCCTGGGGTGTGAGCAGCTTTAAGCTTCCCTGGCTCTGGTCTACAGGAGCCACGTCATGTGAGGTGAGGCTGCAGCGCACAGTCTGCGCACACACCTGGCAGCTCACAGCGACGTTGCTGGAGGTTGCCTTTAGTCCTGCTCTCTCAGCAAGCAGCAAAGAACAGTAAAGCCCAACCACTCCCAACAATTATTCAAGGTAACTTGCAGGGTCAGAGAGAAAAAAGCCAAGGACAAGATGTGCAATTATTCAGAACACTGTGTTATTTATACTTAAGGAGAGACACTGGAGTAGAAACCTCCAAGAGGCCTGGGTCTAGGGCAGGTCAGACATTAAGGGTGGGTCGCTTCTACGGCTTGGAGATCCCAGGCCAGAGCCAGCCAATATGCCCTGAGCAGGGGGATCATGTTCCATCAGGTAAATCCTGAAAGTCCTGCTCACTGTGCTCAAAGCTTAAGAAAGAGCTCTGGCCGGGTGGCTCAGTTGGTCAGAGTGCCATCCTGTGCACCAAAGGGTTGAGGGTACGTTGTAGGCTCAGTCCCTGGTCAGGGCACCTGCAGCAGGCAACTGGTCCATGTTTCGCTCTCTCTCTCTCTCTCTCTCTCTCTCTCTCTCTCTCTCTCTCTCTCTCGCCCCCTCCTCTCTCTCTAAAATCAATGAGCATGTCCTTGGGTGAGGATTAAAAAAATTTTAGGGGATTAAAAGGAGTGTCAGGCAGGGTTAGTTGTTGGGGCAACGTCAGAGAAATACCTGGATCTGGGTGAGAGGTCACTGAAGAGCAGAAGACAGTATGGCTTTGAAATATTCAGAAGGAATTTTTCAAAATTTAGGAGACCTACCATAGTTTGGGGGACTCGCAGAGAAAGGGTTTATTTCCAATTTGCCAGCATGAGGTCTGTCTTAGCCTGTTCAGGCTGCTATAACACACCACAGTAAACTGACTTGTTTAAACAACAGACATTTCTCACAGTTCTGGAGGCTGAAGGTCAAAGATCAGAGTACCAGCGTGGTTAAGTTCTTGGTGAGGGGCTTCTTTTTGGTTTGCAGACAGTCACTGCCTCGTATCCTCAGGTGGTAGAGAGGGAGTGAGCTGTGGTCTCTTCCTCTTCTCAAAAAGACACAAATCCCACCATCGCATTGGGAGGTAGAGCTTCAACATAAGGATTTTGAGGGGCACACAAACATTCAGTCCATAACAGGGCAGGAGTGACTGCAGTGCAGTCAAGACAGTTTACAAACACCCTCAGGCCAGTCAGAGCAGGAAGCATCCCTGCACCTTGCTACAGGCCAGGAGACAGAGGTCCACCCCAACCCCTCCGGGCTCTCAGAGGCAAGGTGCATCCCAGTGGTTCCTGCCCGCCCCACCCCATCCCCTACCCTCCATGATCCACAGAGACGGGCCCTTCAGAAGGCTAGGGCTGGGGCTGATGTAAGCAAACCAAGCAAGCAGAGGCAGCCAGAGGGACCTTCTTAGGTGGCTAGGCCAGGACTGTGGGGAAGCTGGAAAAGCTGGAAGCCTGGGAGATTTCTGCCTTGCAAGCCGTGACTAACTTGTAAAGCCCATCAAAGCTATACTTGCATATATATTATCACATTTGATCCTGAGAACAATGCTGAGAGGCATGTATTTATTGATTCATAAGTCTTTATTTTCACCAAGGAAAACTATTTTTAGCATTCATTACGATAATTAGTGAAGGACCTGATACAGATAAGATCTAGAGAGAGCAGAAGCACTTGTAATAGCTAACTCTAGAGTATGGACTTCTTATTTTTTCAGCACCTTTGTTGAAGTATGATTTACATATAATGAAATGTACCTATTTTAAGTGTATTAATTTTAGTGTTTTTAAAGAACAGTAAAAGCAATTTGATATGTCTTTCCACGAAAATACACACATATAACCATCACTCCAATGAGGACAGAGCATTTTCATCACCTCAGAAAGTTCCCTCATGCTTCTTTACAATTGTCCTACCCTCACTGTCCCCAGGAAACCACTGATCTGCTGCTACTATAGCTTAGTTTTGTCTGTTCTAGAATTTCATGTAAATAAAATCATCCAGAATGTACTCTCTGTGTCTCGCTTCTTTCACTCAACATAATATTTTAAGGATTAATGTATGTTACATATCAGTAATTTGTTCTTTTAAATTATTGATGAAATAATGAAAATTATCCATTTTCCTATCAATGGATAGTTAAGATGTTTCTGATTGATGATCATTGTGAATAAAACTGCTATGAACATTCATGTATAAATCTTTCTATGGATATAAATTTTCATTTCTCTTGGATAAATACCACAGACTGAAATTACTGCTATGTTATGTATGTTCACTTTATTTAAAAACAATAAAACCTTGCCAATCTATTTTCCAAAGTGGTTGTACCATGTATGTAACACTCACCAGCAGTGAATGAGTTCCAGTTACTCTGTACCCTCACCAGTACTTGGTATTGACAGTCTTTTTAATTTTAGTCATTCTGGGGAAGGAGGGAGTTGTGTATCTTATCACGGTTTTGATTAGCATTTCTCTGTTGACTAATGATACAGAGCATTTTTTTTGTTCATTTTTTGGGCATTTATATATCTTCTTTAACAAAGTCTCAAATCTTTTCTGTTTGTTTTTTATAATGTATTTTTAAAAGAAATTTTATTCAACAAAATTTTATAGAAGTGATTGAGGTAATTATGGTTTCCTTTTACAGGTAAAGAAAGTAAGTCCAGAGAAGAAGGCTTCCCCAAGCTTTCTTACATTAGAGAACCAGCAGTTTGTGGCAGCAACTCCAGGCTCTTCTGATCAACTATCTGTACTGCAAAGGGAGGGATTGCTAACTTCAGCTGTTCCGAATGACATTCACCTGCTTAGCAGGCTTTATTCAAAGTACTCAGATGTTTGAGCATGAACCAGAACCTTCTGCCCAGTAAAAATAAATTTAAAAATCAGACATGCACCTAATTAATAGAAAGACATCATACGTTCATATGGTTAAGATGCCAATGCTCCTCAAATTATTCTACAGATTCAACATAATCCATATCAAAACCACAGCTGTATTTTTTTTTTGTAGAAATTGACAAGCTGATTCTAAGATTCATATGGAAATTTCAGGAACCCAGAGTTATCAAAACAATCATGAAAAAGAAGAATTCGCACTTTCCAATTTTAAAACTTACTACATATTCATAGTAATCAAGACAGTGTGGAACCAGCATAAGGATAGACACAGAACAACAGACTAGAAATGAGAGTTTATATATAAACCTTTATATTTATAATCAGTTGATTTTCAACAAGGGTGCCAAGACAATTCAACGGGGGAAAGAATAATCTTTTCAACAAATGGTGCTCGGACAACTGGGTATCCAACTGCCAAGGAATGAAGTTGAACTTCCACCTCACACCATGTGTACTATATATTTCTTAGAAGAAATATAGGGAAAAAATATAGGCATAAATCTTTGTGACCTTTGTGTGGGCAAAACACAAATGACATGAAAAAAATTAAACTTTATCAAAGTCAAAGACATTTGAGCTGAAAAAACACCATTAGGAAAGTAAAAAGATAACCCACAGAATGGGGTAAAATATTTGCAAATCAGAGGTCTGGTAAGGCGCTTGTGTCTAGAACATATAAAGAACTCTTACAGCACAGTAATGAAATGACAAATAGTCCAACTGAAAAAATGAGCAGAGGATCTGAATAGGCATTTCTCCAAAGAAGATATGAAAATGGCCACTAGCCATCACGGAAATGCAAATCAAAACTACAATGAGATATCTCTTCACACTTACTAGGATGACTCTGATCAAAAAGACAGATAACAAGTGTTGTCTAGGATGTGGAGAAATTGGAACCCACATATGTTGCTACTGGAAAATAGCCTGGTAGTTCCTTGAAAAGTTAAACAGAGTTACCTCTGTCTGTACCCAAGAGAAATGAAAACATATGTCCACACAAAAACTCATACACAAATGCTTATAGCAATATTATTCATAATAACCAAAAAGTGAAAACAACCCAAATATCATTCAACTGATGAACGGATAAGTAAAGTTCCATACAATAAAATATTATTTAGCAATAAAAAAGACTTGATTACTGATAGATGTGACAACACGGATGAACCTTGAAAACATTATGCCAAGTAAAAGAAGCCAGTTGCAAAAGACCATGTTATTATTATTTCATTCATATGAAGTGTCCAGAATGAGCAAATGTATAGAGAGCAGATTAGAGCTTTCTTAGGTCAGCAGAGGGAGTTTTGGGGGGAAATAAGGAATGACTGCTAATAAATACAGAGTTTCTTTTGTGGGGGGTGATAAAAATTTTCTAAAATTGACTGTGGAGATGGCTGCAGAACTCTGTGAAACTACTAAAAATGTTAAAATTTATGCTTTAAACAATTAGGTGAATTTTTGAAAATTATTATGCAAATGTCCATTTTTATAAATTATTAAACATTTTTGTAATTAGGAAATGGTTTTATAAATATAGTTATTGTTTTGTAGATAAAGTACTTTTATTATAAGCCCACAGTGTGTAATACACAATGTTACCATCAGTCTGTACACTTTATATTAGTCATTATTTGCTGAAATTATAGTTCATTGATCCTACTTCAAAGGCAGGTATAGAAAGGATTTCTTATATGATGAATAATGTGTGGTCTAAAAAAAACCAGAAAATATGCATAGAATTAGGTACAAAGTAAATGTGTTTTCTTCAATATTCTATATCCACGTTGTTTTTCTGTAATAAAAGAACAGGTTGTAAACATGAAAACAAACACACACAAAAACAAAGAAAATGACACAATTAGTGACATGCAGAATACATTCTTAAAAACACATTTCATACATGTGCACATGCACTCGAACTGGCAGCCAATGCCACATCTAGAGACAAGTGTTGGTGCGGGTGGCTTCCCAGTTTCCCCAAGGAAGAAAACATTTCCCAATTTGCCATCTCCACTGACCTGCGCCATTTGCACCCCTAACCTAGGTGCAGAGAGGGCAGGAGCCGCTGGTGTACATCCGGTTGCCTTTCTTCTTTCAGGGGGTACCTCTGTGTTTTCAGGATTAGAGGAGAGCAAGGGGCAAAGTACACTCTCCTGGATGCAGCAGAAGGTGATCAACCCAAGGACAGTGGCCTCAGCAAGCGGCACTGCCACCTTGTGGGAGGGGATGGTCCTACCTCTGGGTAAGGCCCCAGGGACCTTCAGTGGGGCTCCTACAAATTCTCTTAAGAAAACACTGGATAATTCAGTAATGTTCCTTCAAACTTCATTTTTTATTGTTCTTTCTTAAAATAAAAGTAACTAGTGATCACTTTATAAATTTTAGAAAGTAGAACTGAGGAAAAAGAAAATAATAAAAATTACCTGTAAATCTAACCCTCAGAGATAAAACCAAGGATAGATACTTGGGTGTATATTTTTCAAGTTTTTTTCATTGTTTTTTAAACAAAAATGAAATCATACAGTACATAATTTTTCCCCATAAATTAAATATATTGTATGAATATATTTCCACTGATACATTGTTCGGCAACACCTTTTCTTTTTTTTTTTTAATTAAGGAAAAAGTTTTAAACATACAAAAGTAGAGAGTCTGGCATAATGGGCTCCTATATACAAATCACCCAGCTTCAATGATATCAACACATGGCTGATTCCAAAACTTTTAAAATGAATGCATGATATTCATTTCTTTGGGTTCCTGGCCGTAATTTAACTAACCAACCTTTTACTGGTTTTTTTCCCCACGGTTTTTATTAGGTTTTATTATTCAAGTGTTACATATTCACTGCTGAAATTAAAAGTACTGTAGAAGGCAGAAAGCAACAGTTTTCTTCTCTACCTGCCTCTTCCCCCTCACCAGACAGCTCTCAAAGTCTGACTTTTCTTTTGAAGATTGCTCTTCTTCTGGGATGTATAACATTGAGTGTGTGATTAAGAGACAGTCTCAAGAAATTACATTTCGTTCTCTTCTATGAGGAAATTAATTAACATATTTAAGCTTTATTTCTCAAATCTGTTAAATGGGCATAATAATAATAATTCTGATCTCATAGAGTTCCTGTGAAGGTTAATGAAATGACAGTATGAGAATCACTTAGTGTGGTGCCTGGTTACATATGTATAATTAGCTGTGGGCATGAGAAAAGGCTTGCATTCAGCCCAGTGACCCTATATCACATCATAAAAGGAATCTCTTCTCTTCTTTTATTTTTTCTATTTTTAAATCATTTAAAATTTTTTCAATTACAGTTGACATACATTATTATATTTCAGGTGTACACTCCTGTGATTAGGAATTACATAACTTACTAAGTGATCTTCCTGATAAATCTTGCACCCATCTGACACTATACATAGCTATTAGAATATTGTCGACTATATTCCCATGACTATTACACCCTCATGACAATTCTGTAACAACCCATTTATACTTCTTTTTTTTAAAAAAAGATTTTATGTACTTATTTAAATAGAGGGGAAGGTAGAGAAAAAGACAGGGAGTGAAACATCAATGAAAGAGAAATGTTGATTGGTTGTTCCTTGCACATGCCTTAACCACGTAGCAGGCCTACAACCCAGGCATGTGCCATGACCAGGAATCAGACTGGTGACTTTTTGCTTTGCTGGATGATGCCCAATCATCTGAGCCACACTGGCCAGGGCAATCCATTATTTCTTAATCCCTTTTCCTTTTTCACCCACCCTCCAAACCTCCCTCTCATCTGGCAACCACCAAAATGTTCTCTGAATCTATGAGTCTGTTTCTGCTCTGCTTGTTCATTTATTTTGTTTTTTAGATTCAATTGTTGATAGATATGTATTTATTGCTATTTTATTGTTCATATTTTTGATCTTCTTAAAGAAGATTCTTTAACATTTCATATAATATTTATTTGGTGGTGATGAACTCCTTTAGTTTTTTTCTTGTCTGGGAAGTTCTTTATCTGCCCTTTAATTCTAAACGATAGCTCTGCTGGATAGAGTAATCTTGGTTGTAGCTCCTTGCTTTTTATTTCTTTGAGTATTTCTTGCCAATCCCTTCTGGCCTACAAAGTTCCTTTTGAGAAATCAGCTGACGGTCTTATGGGAGCTCCCTTGTAGGTAACTAAGTGCTTTTTTTCTTGCTGCTTTTTAAGGGTCTCTCTTTGTCTTTAACCTTTGGCATTTTAATTTTGATGTGCCTTGGTGTGGACCTCTTTGGGTTTACCTTGTTTGGGACTCTCTGTGCTTCCTGGATGTGTATGTCTATTTCCTTCACCAAATTAGGGAAATTTTCTGCCATCATTTTTTCAAATAGGTTTTTAATTTCTTGCTCTGTTCTCCTTCTGGCACACCCACGATGCTAACATTGGTATGCTTAAAGTTGTCCCAGAGACTCCTTACACTATCCTCATTTTTTTTTTATTCATTTTTCTTTTTGCTGTTCTTACTGGGGCTTATTGTTTTCTTATATTTCAAATCACTGATTTGATTCTTGGCTTCATCTACTCTACTGTTGACTTTCTGTAAATTATTCTTCATTTCAGTTAGTGTATCTTTCATGCTGTTGAGGTTCTCGCTAAGCTCACAGAGCATTCTTATAATTAGTGTTTTGAAATCTGCATCAAATAGATTGCTTGTCTCTATTTTGTTTATTTCTTTTTCTGGAGTTTTGTTCCATTCTTTTATTTGGGATATGTTTCTATAGCTTCTCATTTTGGCAGCCTCCCTGTGCTTCTATGTATTAGGTGGAGCTGCTATGTCTCCCAGGTTTGGTGGAGTGGCCTAATGTGGTAGGTGTTCTGTATAACTAGTGGGACAGCCTCCCTGATCACCCAAGCTGAGTATTCAAGGTGTGCCCACCTTGTGGGCTGTGTATGCCCTCCTCTTGTAGTTGAGCCTTGACTGCTGTTGGCTTGTCAATGGGAGGGATTTACCTATAGGCCAATCAGCTTAAAGGACTGGCTGTGACCACCAAACACAAACCTTTGACCACACCGACCTCCAATCACCATGGGATCAGCTACGCAGGGGCCCTCCCCACAGAGCAGGACTTCCTTCAACAGGGCTCTGATGCCCACTTAGTCCACCCCTTGAGTGTATTACTTGTGCAGGTAGTTGGGTGGTACTTCAATGTGGTGTGAAGCTGTCCACTGGGTGCCCCGGCTCTGGGGCCTTATTGGAGGTACAGGCGAAGGTCAGTCATCACATGTATTCTGCCTGGGGTCAGCTGGCATGAGCTGCAAAGCTGTCTGCAGATGGCTGTTAGTTGTGCTGGGCTTGCAGGTACCCATGTAAGGCCAAACTGTGAACCTAACCCGGCTGCTGCTAGTGCCAGGCCTGGGCCACTTAGTGAGAGATACGGGGCTCGCTGAGGCCAGATGCTGCTTGTTTTGAAGATTTTAGGAAAACCTGAAGGGTGAGCCAAGACAGACTGTTTGTGTGGCAAAGTCACTGTAAACAATTTGGGTGGGCCCAAAAGTTGGGTGGGGGCTGGGTCTCAGGGAATCACTATGTCAATGGGGGGGATGTACCCATAGTATGATCAGCTTAAGGTGAAGCGGACATTGTGAGCCAGGTTGATGGAGTCTCAGCTATGGTGCACATTTGCTGGCTCTGTCAGGGGAGGGTTCATCAAAGCAAAATGGCTTCTGCCAGCACTTCTGTCTGGGAGAAAGCTGTCCACCCCTAACCCCCACCCCTGCTCTCTCCCTGATACCAGACAATTCAGTTCCTCCCCATATGTCTCTGGTGTCTTTCAAGCTGCTATATCAGGGCTGGAGCTCAAGAGGGAGTGAGTCTAAGTCCTCTTCAAGTGTATAGGCCCTTTAGGAGGAACTGCCTGGGACATTAGAAGCCTCAGTCTCCTTCAACATTAATCCACTGGTTTTTACAGACATAAGTTATGGAGACTTCTCTTTCTGGCACTGGAACCCTGGGCTGAGAGACTTGATGGGGGAATGGGACCTCTGGCTTCTCAGGCAAGACTTCTGCAGCTGAGATAGCCCTCCTAATTTTTATCCACCATACATGGGTGTTTTATAGCCCATTCCACAGTTTCACCCTTTCTACCAGTCTCAATATGGCTTCTTTAATTCCCCAGGTGTAATATTTCCATTCAACTTGATTTCAGGCAGTTCTGAGTGGTTGTTCCATATTTTGATTGTACTTTTGATGTTGTTGGAGAAGGTAAGTGCTGCATTTACCTGCACCCTAATTCTAACACCAATCCTTTACTGTTGAACAATTAACTTAGCGTGGGAAGTCCTGGCCATAGCAATCAGACAAGAAGAAGAAATAAAAGGCATCCAAATTGGAAAGGAAAAGTAAAACTGTCATTATTTACAGATGACATGATATTATATAGAGAGAGCCTTTAAGTGTCCACCAAAAAACTACCGGGACTGACAAACGGATTCAGTAAAGTAGCAGGATATAAAATAAATATCCAGAAGTCGGTTGCATTTTTATACATCAATAATGAACTATCAGAAAGGGAAACTAAGAAAACAATCCCACTTACAATTACATTTTTAAAAAATACCTAAGAATAAATTTAATCAAGGAGGTAAAAGACCTGTACTCAGAAAATTATAAGACATTGAAGAAAGAATTTGAAAAAGATACAAATAAATGGAAATGTATATTATGTTCATGGAGAGGAAGAATTAACATCATTAAAATGTCCATACTAACCAAAGTCATCTGTAGTATCAACACAATTTCTATCAAAATATCAATGGTATTTCTCACAGAACTAGAATAATCCAAAATTGTATATGAACCACAAAAGACCCTGTATAGCCACAGCAATTTTGAGAAAGAAGAACAAAGTTGGTGGTATCATGCTACATGATATTTAACTATACCACAAGGCCACAGTAATCAAAACAGAATGGTACTAGCATAAAAACAGACATATAAATAAATGAAACAGAATAGTGAGCCCAGAAGTAAACACATGCCTATATGGTCAATTAATGAGTGACAAAGGAGGCAGGAATATTCAATGGGGGGAAAGCAGTCTATTTTATAAATAGTGTTGGGAAAGGTGGACAGATACATGGAAAAAATGAAACTAGACCACCTTCTTACTCCATACACAAGAATAAACTCAAAATGAATCAAAGGTTTGAATGTAAGACTTCAAATCATAAACCCCTAGAAGAAAACATAGGCAGTAAAATTTCTGACATTTCTTTAAAAAATTTTTAAATATATTTATTTTTAGAAAGAGGGAAGGAGGGGAGAAAGAGAGGGAGAGAAACATCAATCAGTGGACTGGGGACCGAACCTACAACCTAAGCATGTGCCCTGACTGGGAATCAAACAGGTGAACTTTCACTTGCAGATGACACCCAAATAATTGAGCCACAATGGTCAGGGCGTCTGACATTTCTTTTAGCAATATGTTTTTCCAACATATCTCCACGGGTAAGAAAAACAAAAGAAAAAATAAACAAATGGAACTACATCAAACTAAAAAGTTTTTGCACAGCAAAGTAAACCATCAAGAAAAAGAATATACAACCTAATGATTGGGAGAAGATATTCACCAATGATATATGTGATAAGGGGTTAATATCCAAAATTTACACTGAAATAAATCCAGTTAAAAAATCAGCATAGGACCTGCATAGACCCTTCTCCAAAGAGTACATAAAGATGACCCATAGACATATGAAAAAATGCTCAGCCCTGGTCTGAGTGGCAAGATTGGTTGGAGCCTTGCCCTGTACACCAAAAGATCACAGGGTTGATTCCCGATCAGGGCACATACCTAGGTTGCAGGTTTGATTCCTGGTTGGGAAGCCTACAAGAGGCAACTGAAAATGTTTGTCTCTCACATCGATGTTTCTCCCTCTCTCCCTCCCCTCTTTTTCTAAAAAAGCACGAAAAAATGTCCTTGGGTGAGGATTAAAAAAAAAAAAGATGCTCAAAGTCACTAATCATCAGAAAAATGCAAATTAAAACAACAATGAGATATCACCTCACACCTGTCAGATTGGCTATCGTCAGTAAATCAAAAGCAACATGTGTTGGCGAGGACCCGGAGAAAAGGGAACCCTCATGCACTGTTGCTGGGAATGCAGATTGGTCCAGCCACTATAAAAAACAGTGTAGAGGTTCCTAAAAAACTTAAAAATGGTACTGCCTTATGACCCAGTAATTACACTCCTGGTGTATATCTGAAGATACCCAAAACACTAATTCGAAAGGAAGCCTGCACCCTATGTTCATTGCAGTTATTTACAATAGCCAAGCTAAGGAAGCAACCCAAGTGTCCATCAGTTGTATGAGTGTCTAAAAAAGCTGTAGTACATATCTACAATGGAATATTACTTGGCCATATAAAAGAACAAAATCTACCATTTACATCAGCATGGATGGATCTTGAGACTATTATGCTAAGTGAAATAAGTCAGATAAAGACAAATACTGTATGGTTTCATTTATATGTGAAATCTAAAGAACAAAATAAACAAACAAAATAGAAACAGGCTCATAGATACAGAGAACAGAATGATGGTTGTCAGAAGGGAGGTGGGTTTGGGGACTGAGTGAAAAAGGTGAAGGGATTAAGAAATACAAATCTGTAGTTACAAAAAGTCTCGGGAATGTAAAGTACGGCATAGGAATATAGTCAATACTGTAATAGCTACACAAGATGTCAGGTAGATACTTGAAATGTAGGGGGAGGGGGACCATTTTGTAATATATATGATTGTCTAATCATGATGCTGTACACCTGAAGCTAACACAAAATAATACTGAATGTAAACTGTATTGAAAAATAAAATTAAAAAAAGGGTTTGGTTGGAGAAGGTAGGGTCTGGAAGAGTGCCTGACATATGCGAATATAGTACTCAAGTATTTGTTAGATAAATGAATGATTTGCTTGCATATTAATGCAGTGGTTTTCAAGCACCAGTGTATGGCTCATTGATAATCTTGAAGATATTTTCACCAAAAAAGAGCAAAGTGAGGAAAATAAGGACTATGGAGTTTTCCAAAAAGCCAATTTTATTTAATTTAAAAGACTTGTTAATTCACCTGACAAATTACTTCCCAATTCCAAAGGAGAAATAATTTCACAGTGGAGAAATCTAGTTGCCTCCATTCTGACGAAGTAACCAAAGTTAACATCTCTCGAAATAGGACAAACAGATGTCATGTGTTCTTGATGTGATATACTGAGAAAGGACACATCATTTCTGTGGTATTCTTGGCAAAAATGCATTACCTTCATATAATAATGAGGAAACATCAGACAAGCTCTAATGGAGGGACATTCTACATATTAACTGGCCCATATATTTTTTTTTAAGTCAATGTCATGAAAGACAAAGAAAGGTGGAGGAACTGTTTCAGATTGAAGGTGACTAAAATGTCATGACAACTAAATGCAATATGTGATCCTGAACTAGCGATAACACTAGCTACTAAAAGGGGAAGGAGGAGAAAAGGAAGGGAAATAGGAGAAGGAAGAAGAGAGAAGAGAAGTAGAGAAGGAGGAGATGCGGGGGAGGAGAAAGAAGAGAGAGAAGAGAGGAGGAGGAGGAGGCTGTGTCAGCAGGGGGAGGGGCCATTATTGGAACAATTGGCAAAATTTGAGTAAGTTGTGTATATTAGATAATAGTATGGTATCAACAATGTTAAATTTCCTGATTTTAATAGTAGTAACGTAGTATTTCAGGGTTAAGAGGTGTCATATCCACAATTTACTCTCAAATGGGTCCGATAAGAAAAAATTATGTGTATATATAGAGACTCTTTGCTCTCCCTCCACCTCTTTTCTTGTGTGTGTATGTATGTGTGTATGGAGAGAGAGCAAGAGAATGATAAACCAAATATGACAAAATGTTAGTCATAGGCAAATCTGAGTGAAGTTTACCTAGCAGGTCATTGTACAATTCTTACAACTTTTCAGTGAGTTTGACATCATTTCAAAACAAAAAGTGAAACAAAGCAAAATCTGTTAGTAATTCTTCAAATGGTGGCATTCCAACATTTCTAGAATTAAGAAGTTTTTAAAATTTCATTTCATTTCATTTTTTTTTAATCCTCCCCTGAGGACATTTTCTCATTGCTTTTTAGAGAAAGAGGAAGAGAGAGAAACACCCATGCGAAAAAGCATTCATCGGTTGCCTCCTGCACGTGTCCAGACGGGGGATCACACGTGCGGTGCGGGGACTGGGGTGCCCGGACTGCAGACCAAACCTAGATATGTGTCCTAACTGGGAATCAAACCTGCACACTTTTGGTTATGGGACAACATTGCAACCAATTGAGCCATGCTGGGGCAAGGAGGGTGTTTTTGTTTTGTTCTGTTTTGTTTTGTTTTTAATTGAAATGATGGTCACAGGTGATGGCAGTTTTTATCAATGAACTTCTTGGCAAGGTAAGTTAGTGATCCCCTGTTGGGCCCTCCACTGTTTTTCCTAGTGTGAAAAATCAGAAAATGTGAGAAACACTATTTTTGTGTATCCCTGAAAGGATGGACTCCTGACTTCATCCAGAGGCAGGACACACTGTGTTCTCGGTAACAGGCCAAGAATAGCTCTGTGGGCATGAGGGACTGGCACACACCCATCTCGGGTACCCATCCATAGCACACATCCTGGGTGCGCCTGGGAAGGGGAGCCCAGCCTCCGCTGGCATGTGACTAGCTGTCCAGGCTAGACGTGGTGGGGTGCTACAGAGGTGAAGTGACTATGTTGCCATTATAAGCTTCAGGAAATAGAGACAGTCAAAACTGAGGATTAAACCAGCCCTTGCTTCCTTGCTCCCTTTCTACCAATTCTTTGTGGAAAAGTTTAGCTGACTGAACAGCATCTCTTGGTGCCAGAGGGGTAAGACCTTCTCATCCTCCATCATCCCAGGAAGTCTTTGGAGGATGCAGGACCCTCAGTGACAGGTGAGATTAAGAAACAGAGCTACAGTCCTTTGGGTAGAAAAAGCAGAACCCTGAATCTGCTCTGTAGACCCTCAGCAGGCCTGCTGGACAACAGAGGATCCTGCGAAGCCTCTGGACTCAACCAGGAGCTCTGTGAGTACAAGTGAGGGTACAGGCTGGGGGTGGGGCCTGGAGACAGCAGCATATGACACCAACTCTATCAGGCTGGGTCAGGAGAAGGTTCTGTGCTGGACTGGGACAGTGACTCTAGACTCAAGGGAGGTGGGGGGTGGGGAGTGAGGGCTGAGTCAGAGGCCATATGACAGCTGGGGGAGGGCAGTGTTTGGAGCACATGTTAAGGATGGAGATTAGTGAGGGGGGGGAATTGGGAGCCAGAAATAGCCACAGAATTGTGAAGCCTGGGACACAGGGATGAGAGTGGGGATGCGAATTGAGTACTAGGGCTGTCGCTGAAGCAGCAAAGTGAGCCTGAGCTGCGATGACGGTTAAATATCGGGGCTGAGAAAGGGTCTGGGGAAGACTGGGTCAGCAGGGAAGACAGGTGAGGGCGAGGAGGAGGAGGAAGAATGGGTGAAGGAAGAGGAAGAGAAGAAAGATGCACACTCAGGTAAGGGTGTCAGAGCCAGGGGAGTTCTGGCTTATCCCCAAAACTGAGGTTAGGGGAGCAGAGCGGCAGGGTGAGGCGCGGTCATGGTCAAGAACGTCTGACCTCTGCGGTGGGTTGGAGGACTGCCCGGGACTTACCTACAGGAGGGCGTGGCTCATCCG
Source organism: Pteronotus mesoamericanus (assembly GCF_021234165.1). Classification (NCBI taxonomy): domain Eukaryota; kingdom Metazoa; phylum Chordata; class Mammalia; order Chiroptera; family Mormoopidae; genus Pteronotus; species Pteronotus mesoamericanus. The sequence continues at coordinate 23,978,426 of NW_026555065.1, forward strand.
CCGCTGCATCAACACCTGAGCACACAGAGGCTGTGACCTTGTTTTACACGCGCCTGTTCCAATCCGAGCTACGTCTGGAGCGTCATCTTAAAACTCTGGTCTGAAACAGTTTGCTACGTTCAGGCCGCAGGGACGCCGGCGGGCCGCGAACTCAGTAGGCGTGGAGTGGCCTCGGGCGGCCACCCCGCCTGCAGCCCCCGCCCCTCCGGGCCTCCGGGTCGAGGCCAGCGCCCAGTCTCCGCCTGCTTGGCTGTGACAGAAGCGGCCGTGCGAGAACCGCGCTGGAGCCGACCACACGTCCGCGCGGGCTCAGCGCCAGGGGGTGGCGCTGCGAACGGACAGAGCCGAGACCTTGACCCTGGCCCGGGCCCTGGGGAGGCAGAGCTGGGCGGAGAACGTGTCACTAAGCACTCGTTCGCCGGCACGGCGGAGCGCCAGGCAGCTGCCAGGCGTGAGGCCGCAGTGGCGAGCAGAAGGTTTCAGTGAGGAAAGCCGCCCGCCCACCTGGGGGCCCGAGGGGAGCATCGAGTCCCGTCGCCAGCCCGGATTATGGGCCACTGTGGACGGATCCCGGGAGACAGGCCCTGGACCTGCGAGGGCTGGACGAGAACCCAAGAGGGAGTGTCACACCAGGCCGCGCGGGGCGCTCCAGCTGAGTGGGCTCGCCACACACTGCCCCGCGCCGACGACCAGCTAGAAGCTAAATTGAGAGGAGGAAATAGTTGCACCCCAGAGAGGGTGGTTTTGCTGGCCCCCGGGCAAGGCAGAACTGGAGGCCACGCCAGCCGCACCCTCACCGCCCCAGCGCCCACCCGAAAGGGCAAACACGCCTTTGTTGTTATAGAACCACTTGTGCTGGGGCACGGACCTGAGCCCGCGGTGTGGAATGAGGCGGGCTCTTCTGCTAGAACACAACATGCCCTGAACCTGAGACTGTGCAAGGCGATGAGTTCTTCAGATTTGGGTGTTTGCAGAGTACCTTTTCTTCCTATGCTACCCTTGAAGCAGGGATTAGCAATTCCTCTCACTCCTCTACCCTCCCCCACCCCGGCCAAAAAAACCACATTTACACCAGAGCTTTAGTAAATCTTGTAGATTTTTTTGAAGCATTATAGAGGAGACCAAGGAAAGGGAATTTTATGCGTACAGCATAGGGTGCAGCATTTCATTCCATTAACCATTTCTTTCCTTATTTGCCTTTTTGGCTGTTCCTCATTCTCTCCCTGAGAGGCCTCTGAATCTTGCCCAGCCCCAGGGCTTCTCCATCTCTCCCCCTTCCTCATGCAGAAAAGTGCACCGGGGTCCCACCTTCCCCAAACTGCTCATGGAAACACACACTTTGTCCTACACCAGAGAGCCAGCTCAAAAAGGACCCTATCATCGCTAGCATTCACCTTCTGCAGAAATCAGCACAGATTTTATTTCTGAAAGATGTAACTTCTCTCATCCAACTGTCCCCATAATCCACATAGGGTAGATATTATTCCCATTTTACAGATGAAGAAACTGAGGCTTAGTGAGATTAAGTCCCTTTCCCAACATCACATGTAATAGGTGATTAAATGTGATTACACTGACCAGCATTAAAACCCAGCCAGTCAAGCTCTTTCTCCTGCCAAGCAGCCTCACAGAAGGGCAGTTTAAATAGCCACATCTGAGGCAATGGCTTCTGATGCATCTATGAGCAGTCATCATGGAATTGTTGTATATGTGGTATCCAGGTCACAAGAATGTGTGGTGTTCCTTGCTTCATCCTGTGTCTCTTTGGTATCTGGACTTGAAGCAACATTTCACAGATATAGAAATTATGTCAGGAAGTTAAATTGGATGACTTAACTATCCACAATTAAAATATTATTACTCAAATACAAATGTAGCTGAAGTACATGGCTCATTTAATCCTCACAAGGTCCTGTGAGATGGGAACAGTGGTGCGATTCTCTTCTCTTCCCCCAGTGTGAATTTCTTTGTGGAAAATTCTGTCATGTAGTACTGGAAAATGTAAGTCTTTTCCACAGTGTCACAGTTTTGGGATTAATTATAAATACTATATACAAATGCTATATAAATACTACATGAATATACTATAAGTACTATAGAAATACTTAAATTGTAATATCTTTGTGCCAAGTGCTGCTCTAAACACTTTAAATATTCATTCATTTAATAATCATGACAACCCTATAATTTTTCCATTATTCTCATTATTTTCAAATACCATTATTTTTCAAAGATAATTTTAAATTAAATTTTAATTTATATGAAGCATAACATTTAAAGTACAATTCGGTGGGTTTTGACAAATGTATATTAATGTAACCTTCATCTCATTCAAGATAAAGAACATTCCCATCATTCCAGTAAGTCCCCTCTGCCCCCTTCTCAGTCCGTATTATCCAAAGAAACCACTACTTTGACTTCTTATCCATAGATTAGCTTCGCTTTTTCTAGAACTTCACATAATTGGAATCACAGAGTCTCCTCCTTTAGTACAATGCTTTTGAGATTCGCTCATGCTAAAGCATGTATCAGTAGTTTGTTCCTTTTATTGCTGAGTAGTATTCTATTGCATGAATACATCACAATGTGTTTTCAGTTTACTTGTTGATGGACATTCACGTTGTTTCTAGTCTTTGGCTATTATGAATTAAGCTGCTATGAACATTTGTCAGCAAGTATTTCGATGGACATAGATTTTAGTTTCTCTTGCGTAATTATTTAGGGGTTGAATTAAGTAAGTGTATATTTAACTTTTTAGGAAATTACCAAATAGTTTTCTAAAGGTTATAAAGCTTGATGTAATTGTACAAAAGCGGAAATGAGGTCCAGCCAGATTAACTCATTGCCCCCAAATACCTTGTCTAGGCATAGTGTCCTACCTAGAGTCTCTCTAGTTGAGAATGAATTTTAAAAAGGGAAAGCTGGGGCTGGAAAAAGAAAAGGCTGCGACACCCCCGAGGGAAGAGGCTGCTAAAGCCAGTGGAGTCAGTCGTGAGCAGCCCTCTCTCTGCCCTGAGGGAGGCTGGAGTACAGCCAGGGGACAGTGCCGTCCAGGCTGGGTCCTGGAGCTCCAGACTGGGGGTTAGCAGATGACACCCTTCCCCCCTATTCTTCTCAGGCCCCTGCCCTACCACTGCTGGCCCAGACTCCCCCCCGCCCCCCCGCCCCCCCGGGGAAACTTCAGGCTGGCAGGGTGGTAAGCTACCCTTCATATCCCAGCTCGCAGGAAACAGGAGGCTAGAAGGCTTTGCCTAGAAACCATTCTCGGCAGATCCTGGGGCAGAGGGGTGTGGGGCCGGACAGTCTCACCTCCAGCTGCTGGAAGGCAGGTTTCCACCTCTAGGTGGGGAGGCGAAGGGAGCAGGCCCTCCGGCCTTGGCCAGGAGCCTTGTCAGATTTGGCAGTGGCCGCTGCCGCCAGCCCCAGCGGTCAGCCGAGCACGCGCTGGAGTCTTACATTTTTTTTTTTCTTTCCTTCACTAAGTGATTTTTCAGGAAGCAGCTTACATGAAGAAGTGAGATCACATTTGTATTGTAAAATCTGACATCTCAGCTGAATTATCCTTTAGCTGCAAAGACACCAACTCACAGATTTTAGCGCTAGAGTTGTCGGCGTTGAGACGGGAGTGGAGGGAATAGATCTTTCACAGTGAGGAAAGAGATTTTTAAATGTTTGCATTTGATGCAAACAGCCATTCGAACCAGAAAATACCATCCAACGTACAATAGGTAATTGACTGAATAGAAAGCAAACACATTTTTATCAATGAGATGGAAACTGCTTTTTTTTTTTTTTTTAAACCCAAAGAAACACAGGAGACCCAATTTATCTGGCAATGTTTTACCTTACTTGTCTTTTTGCTGTAATATTTTGAATTACTTGAGAGAAAGAAGTGGAAAACACATGAGGTGTTGTTGTGATGAAAATCCGAGAGGCCTAATCAACCAACAAATTGTCCTCAGACCCTGACTGGGTTCCCAGGTTAGACACTGAGGAAGTTCCAGAAGAAGTGAGGGCTGGCAGTTTCATTAGGGAGAAAAGACTTGGGCACAAGAGGAACCATACAGGATGGTCAGGACCATACTATTATGTGACTAGGAATGAAAATTCACATTTTCCTAAGACTATTATCATTTTACCAAAGCTGAATTAAAAGTTCACTGAGATCTTTTACTTTTTAAAGTTTAACTCATTGAATAGACAATACGTTAACAAGGTTCAAACTTCAGCAGATATTTGAAACTTTTTCACAACAGTCTTCCTCTTCTGGCATCTCTCAGCTACCAGTTTCCTTCCACTCGCTACCACTGTGATTAGTCTGATCCCAGAGTTTATTTGCTAATAAGCACATATGAATCATTTCCTCTTTTTTAATATAAAATATAGCATACTGTTCACAGTGCTCTGCATCTTACTTTTCCCCTTAATATATCTTGAAGATCTTTCCATATCAGCTCACAGAGGGCTTACTTATTAAAATTTTGTTTCCATAATGTGACAGTGTTCTACTATTTTAATGGACCATAAATAAATTATTCAGTCCTCTTATCTATGGACATTTAGGTCATTTCCAGTATTTTTGCTATTATAAACAATAATACAACGAATAATCTAGTATACATGTCACTTTGCACATAAGTTATATCTTCGAGGTAAATTCCTAGAAGTGGAATGACTGAGTGGAAAGGTAATTGCATTTTCCATTTTGAGAGATATTGTCAAATTGTTCTTTGCAGAGGTTGTTCCACAACACCCTCCTGTTTTTCCCCCACACTCTCACCTACAGAGTGTGTTATGAAAGGTTCAGAGTTTTGCCACACTCTCAGTGAAAAACATTTTCAGTATAGTTTTAATTTATACTTATGAATGAAGTTGAATATCTTTTCATATATTTAAGGCCCATTGTACTTCTTTTCTATGGATTGTCTTTTATATCCCTTGCTAATTTTTCTATTGGATTATTAGGTTTTGTTTTATTCCTAAGAGTTTGTTATATAACAGAGAAATTACCTTTTAGTTACACAATTTGCAAATATTTCCCCAAATTTTACATTGTCTTTTGACTTTGCTTATAGTTATTTTTGTCATGCAGGAGTGTTTTCTTTTCTTTTTTCTTTTTCTTTTTTTTTAAATTTATTGGTTTTAGAGAGAGAGAGGGGAATGGAGGGAGAGAGAGAGAGAGGAGAGAAAAATATCTTTTTGTTTTTCTACTTATATACACATTCATTTGTTGATTCTTGTATGTTCCCTGACCAGGAATCAAACCCAGGATCAAACCAACAATCTTGATATATCAGGGCAACGCTCTAACCAACTGAGCTGCCTGGCTAGGTCAGGAGTGTTTTCTTTTTAATGTGGTTAAATATATCAACCTTTTTTTTTTTTTTTAATGTGTGTGGAGTTCTGGGATTTATCCCAGATAAAAAATATCTTCCCACATTAAGGGAGGAGATTCTTTTAAAAAGCAGAACATAGCATTATTTATAATAGCCAAGACACAGGAAAAAAAAACCTAAGTGTCCTTTGATGGAGGATTGACTAAAGAAGATGTGGCACATGAGTACAATGGAATACTACTCAGCCATAAAAAAGATGAAATGTTGCATTCGCAACAGCATGGATAGATCTTATTAGCAGCATGAGAATATGCTAAGTGAAATAAGTCAGATGGAAAAGGACAAGAATCCTTTTTTAAAAAAGGTTTTATTTATTTTTAGAGATAGAGAAAGGGAGGGAGAACAACAGGGAGGGAAATACTGATTTGTGAGAGAAACGTCTCTTGCATGCCCCCAACTGGGGACCTGGCCTTGCAACCCAGGCGTGTGCCCTGACTGGGAATCAGCCAGGTGCTCAATCCACTGAGCCACACCAGCCAGGGTAGACAAGAACGTTTTGATTTCACTTATATGTGGGCTATAAAACAAAATGCAACAAACAAACAAAAAACAAACTCATAGTTACAGATATCAGAATGGTAGTTGCTAGAAGGGAAGGAAGGTAGGGGGAGGATGAAGATGGTAAATGGAGTCAAATATATGGTGATGGGCTTTGGGTGATGAGCACAGAATGTCATACTAATGTGTACCTGGAATTTATATAATGTTATTAACCAGTGTTACCCCAAGAAATTTAATTTAAAAAATCATGATGATAATGGGGCAGTAGATGCTGCAGAAGTAGAAACAAAATACAAAAAAACATATTTTTATAAGACTGTGAGGCATTTATTATGTAATGTTGATCCCCTCTCCTCTATATTAATACATAGATAAATAAGCATATGAGCAAAGTGACTCCTCTTTTAAACAGAAAAATATCCATAGTCAGATATTTTTAGGCATTTTATTTATTATGTTCCAATCATATAAAGAACAGAAATTTAGTTCCTTAATCAATTGCCAGATTCAGAGCTAGAGATCACATTCAGAGCTAAAAACCTGAGAAGACCCTACAGTTTTATAAAATGTACGCCTTTCATATCAAAGAAAGAAATATCCATGAGGGGGAACTGATATCTATAATATATATACAACGATCAAAATAAATACTTTTGAACAGAATACTCAGGTAAGATACAATCATAACAAACTCTGGGTTGACGTTAATTCATTGAGAATCAGTAGATATTTAGCAGGTACCTGGTGGGGCAAGGCACTGTCAGGCCTGTGGGGAACATAAAGAAATTGAGGGGTCATTGTTCATGTTTACCCTTTTACATTTTACCCAATTTTGCATTTCTTTATGAGACAATTTAGATATGAAGCCATCTTTCTAAGTTATTTAGATGGCAAGTCATCCAGAAACTTTGGCCAAGAGAAAGAAAGTATGAATAATTGTGTAATTTTTGTTACTAAAATTAAAAAGGGAAAATTAGAAAAGGAAAATACTTGACACTTCACTTCTTTACCAACTTGAAGATTTATAAGACAGAGCCTAGACTACAGCCTCCCTCAGACTGATCCATCTTGCCCTCTCTCAGCATCTGCTCCTTTCATGGAGTAAATAAAGGTGGGTGTTGGTCATCTTGCCCCTCCCTCCTTCATCCCCCTGCGCCTAACTCATTCCCCTTGGGGGTACACGTTTATCGATCATTGCCTTTGGTGCAATAGTGTTGTGTCCCTCCAAAGCACAAGCGATTACACAGTCTTTTATTATTCCTGTTAGTTTATGCAATGCATTTTAAGTGTTATATAATGTGTTCGAGGGCAGTGGTAATGGGTAATGTTGTATGGTGAAGTCTGAAAATACATCTGGATATTTTTGCATTCATCCTTATGGAAATAATGACCACTTAAAAAGCAGTAGAAATGGACTGCTGACAACCAGATTTCATGCTCCTCTTTCACAGTGTAGTGTATTTGTAGAAAGGGGCTTCCCATACTAGAATTGTATTTCTAGTGCCCCTTAGATCTAGGTGGGGCTGTGTGCTAAATTTGCATTAATGGAACATGAACAGAAGTCATTGTATACCATTTTCAGGCCAGGCCTAAGAAATGTGGGTGCTTTCTGCAAGTTTTCTCTTTACTGATTGGCTGAAGAGGAGGACAATGTCCCAGGAGATGGCAGAGCCAGGTGAGGGGAGAATTCCCCTGGGCATGAGTCACCAACAGGAGGACAAATAACTAGGAACACTGGCACTGGATTATTATGTGAGGGAGAAATAACCTGTTGTGTCAAAACTCTGTGGTGTTGGAGCTTTTGTGTTAGAGCAGGTAGTGTTACCCTAACTAAAGCAAAAATCGTTTCATTATAAGTTGCCATTTTCTGTAATATTACTCTAATATGGAATGTAGATCAGTCCTCCATTTCAGCTGTGTAAGTGTGGCCCCTCTGTCCTAATGGAGGTTTATACTTTAGTTGACTGTTCTGTCTTGAGCCCTGTTCTCATTTATTGACCTGAATGAACAACAGAAGGTTTAAAAGAAATTTGCAGACATACACAAAGCTGAAAGGCATAGCGTGATGCTCAGTGAGAGAATCGGGATCCAAAATTATCTAGACTAGAATGATAGGTCAAAAGTAACAAGATGAAATTTAGGCATGCATGAATATGATATGCTTTGATAGACAGTGGTTTGAAATAATTGTAAATGATTCAGATATTATTATGAATTAAGATAAGCAATCCATTTGATAAGTAACAGAAGAAAAATAGGGATCATTTCTACTCTGTGTAAGGGAAAAGTGATTCTTGGGCCCCACGAGATGCAGCTTACACTCCAGTTACCTGAATAAAGAATGGTTTCAATTTTCATCTATACACTCAGGCATAGAGACTTCCCTCCACTTGGAATACCTTGTTTATTTGAAAAACAGTGAAACACACATCAGAAAGCCTGAATTTAAAAGATTAAAACCTACAATTTAAAAAATTCATTAAAGCGTGTATAGAAAAACGGGGATTCATTCTATATCAGTCTGTCCAGGTGCTGACCTCAGTGGTGAAATGGAAAATAGTTCTGTGTGAAATTCCCATAACAATAATCACTCATCTCTACAGTGCTCTAGGGCAGTGCTGTCCAGTAGAAATATAATGAGTCACATGTGTAATTTCTAGCAGCTACATTTTTAAAAAGTAAAAAGAAGCAGGTGAAATTAATTTTTACTACTATATCTTATTTAGCCCACTGTATTATCATTTCAACATATATCCCATATGAAACATTATTAACAAAATATTTTGCATTTTTTATACTAAGTCTTCAAAAATCCAGTGTACATTTTACACTTGCAACAAATGTCACTTTAGACTAGCCACATTCCGAGTGTGCAGGAGCCACGCGTGGCTGGTGGCTGCTGTATTGGCACAGTTCTAAAGAGTTCATCCACATTGTGTCATTTAATTCTCACGGAAACCCTTCTCCATAGGTATTACTATTTACATCTTGCAGATAATAGAACTTTTATAGAAAGGGAGTAATTTTTCCAAGACACACAGCCATGATGGAAGAATCAGAGCCGGAACCTGACTTCCCTGGTGGGCAGTATCCCCAGGTTAGGTGGGTCCATGTGGAATCAAACGGACCTGGCTTCAAATCCTGGCTCTGACATTTACTCAAGCGTGTTATCTCAGGCATTTATTCTGACACCTGGTTTTGTTATTTGATAAATGGTAATAAGACCCCTCACAGGCTGTTATGGGATTAATTGAAAGCAAAGTGCTCCGCACAGCTCCCAACCGCAAGTTGAGAAGCAAGCGCTTCGTGGAAGGTAAGGGTTATTACCTTGACCACAAGCCCAGTGCCCTTTCCCACCCTGCTTCCCAGGAGCTTCCCCTTCCATTCACCGCAGGTTCATTCTCGATGTGTGACTTGTACTGAGGACCAGTGAACTGGATAATGGTTCTGACTCTAAGGCCAGCCTCATCTCTCTACATCTCAGCTGCTTTGTTGGCATTTCTGGTCAAACACATTGTTGCCATCTTCCAACAACACAGGGCGTGATGACTTGACAAACCACAAAGCAAATCTAGAAATGTTTGAAGCCAACCACACTGTCCCATTCTGAGACCTCTCCGCAGAGTCACCTCATGATTGCGAGGATAGCAGGAACAGCTGTCACTTGGTTCTGTAATTGTCTGCCCTTCTTCAAGTCCTCTGCAATCTGCACAGTTGAAGGAAGAAGGTAGACTGTCCCCAGGCAGGAGCTAGGGCCTTCTTGCTGCCTCCTCCCCACCTGGCACTGGTATCCTCGCTTATCTGCAGTGTCGTAACATGACCCCTTCCCTCAGAGGCAGGTTTAACTTCCCGCCAGCCAGTAACAGAGTGTTTTTTACCACTCTGAACGAAATACTTTAATAAAATATGGGGTTGAAGTATCAAACCCACAAGCAGAAATATTGTGGTGCTAATGCATGCAGTGCATGCTGGTTAACGACTGCCCCTCTGAGTGTTTTGTTTGCCATCATAGAGAGATGGCTTATTGAAGACAGGCTCTCAAAAGATTGACACATAATGAAGTGAATCATAGTTTATTCACTCATCCAATAAATACTTAGTGAGCCCCTACCATGGACCAGGTACTGTGAGGGGTGCTGGGGACATGAGGGTGGGCAAAAAAGACAGAAATGCTGCCTTCAATGACCTATCTTCTAGAGGGGGATGTAGATAGAAATCAAATATAGAGTTACAAACTGTAGTAAGAGCTCCCGAGGAGAGGGAAGCAAACCACAGAGAGATCTGATCTGGTCTGCAGGTCAGAGGAGCCTTCCTTGAGAAAGTAACGACTGAGCTGAGGAGGCATGGACTATGTGAGGGGACAAGGGGGACAGGAGAGACGTTCTGGCAGAGGGGAAAGGGGAGCCAGCATATGCTGGGGCCACCTCAGGGTCTAGGATAACAGAGCTGGCATCAAGATCCTCCCCGATATGAAGGCCCAGCTGCGTGGCCTGGGGAAACGGTGGAAGGACGTTGGGATTCAAGCCTGGGCTCCGAGTGCTCCAGAATTAACTCTCCTAAATCAGGAAGGTAGAAAAATGTTGTCCCAACCTTCTGAGAGAAGCTGGGTGAGCAGGTGTGAGGCGGTTGGGCTACACGGGCTGCATCCAGGGAAATTAGCTGGTGTTCCGCTCATGAGCCGGACTGTTCAGGGTTTGGCTCAGACTTGAGAAAGCTGGCTTCGTGATGGTGGAGGAACTAACAGCCCTCCCTCTCACAGAAGGGGGATGTAGCTGAGGTTGAATGGTGTAGTAGCCGTGGTCTCTTTTTGACAGACTGTGGATGGAACAGTAAGCAAGTGGCAGCTACAGAGTGGTAGGGGTGGGAGAGGGAAGATCAATGAGGGCAGCTTCAGTTGGGCCTGCGTGAGTGGAGCTGACCCCGTAGAGAGGGTGGGCCTGGTGCTGGGGCCCCACCCAGCGACTTCAGTGGGCTGGGGACCTGTCATTAGAGATTACAGCATTTTTTTATGCCCTTGACTGACCTCCAGGTTGTCAGGTTGAGAAAACATGACGATAAAGCTGAAAAATGGTCCCGAATTAAGAGGTATGTGTGAGTAGCACAGTTCACAGTCCCTTGGAACAAGTGGCAGTCTCTTGAGAGAGATTTATAGCAGCAGTGATGAGCAACAAGTGCAACAACCACCTGGGAATTTCAAGGCTTAAATATGATCTGGGACATCAAAAATACCATTAATCCCTGACTGGTGTGACTCAGTGGACTGAGCACCAGCCTGCAAACCAAAAGATCACCAGTTCAATTCCCAGTCAGAACACATGCCTGGGTTGCAGGCCAGGTCCCCAGTTGAGGGCGTGCAAGAAGCAATGGATAGACATGTCTCTTGCACATGGATGTTTCTCTCCCTCTCTTCCTCCTTCCCTTCCCCTCTCTCCAAAAATAAATTTAAAAAATATTTTTTAAAAATATAATTTACTGTAAACTCTGACTTTTCAGGTGCCCACTCTCCCTTCATTTTTGTAGATCCACCCATGACTGAAATACATATCAAAAGAAGAGAGGCAAGAGTAGGGAACCTCTACATTTCTGGTCACTTAAGGACATGTCAATAAAAACCCATTAAATACTTCTTTAAAGCAAAATTGAAACACTACTTTTGTTGTAAACAGTTAAACATTTCAGTATTTTTAATATGTGAGACTCCAAAACTAAGCTGAGGGTACAAAGGTAAGCAGGATTAGACACAGCCCCTGCCTACTAACTAATCGGGAGATAGCTATTAATTAAATAATTGGACCAGTAGATATGTAATCACACATAGACAGCAGTGCCATAAAGATGAGGTACACCCCCCTGTGAGAGCTTATGACAAGCTAACTGATCTACTCTAGGGGGTCAGGGAAGCTGCTCCCCAGAGGAAGGGACAATTGAGAAGATCTGAAGGATGAGGAGGAGTCACACAGGCACAGTGGAGTGACGGGAGGGGAGGGAGAGCCTTTCCAATAGAGGGAACAGCATGTGCAGAGGCCCTGTGGTAGGCAGGGAAGCAGGGGTAATAGAGGAACTGAAAGGCCTCTGTATGTAGTGGGAGAGTGTCCTGGGAAATGGAGGTCAGAGAGGAGGATAGGGACTGGCGGCTGTGTTAAGCATGTGGGTCTTTATCCTAAGAGCAGAGAGAAGCTATCAAAGGATGTAAGCAGTGTTGGGTTGGAATGAGGGCAATGGTGGTTTGGGGAGAGAGAAAGGAGGCTATTGCAATAGTCCAGGCAGTGGATAATGTTACGTGTCACCTCAATTTTGGCACAAAGGAGATGGAGTAGAGATAGAGAGAAGAGGAGGCATTTTGGAGGTAAAAGGAACAGGTCTGGTGATTGACTAAAACCTTGACTTGGGGAGGAAAAGTACTAAGTGAAAATCCCAGGTCTGTGGCCTGTGGAGATGGAAGAATGGTGGTCATGTGCTTTGTGACAGGGACAGAGCACAAAAAGCAGTACTTGTTTGTTTGTTCCTTTCTTTCTCTCCCTCCCCTCCCCTCCCTCTTCTTTGTCTTTCTTTCCTTTCCCTTCTCCCTTCTCCCACCTGCTTCTTTTTCTTGCGGGGAAAAAACCATGAGTTTTGGACATTTTGAATCGAAATTACCTTTGAGACATGCAAGTGGTGATGTTAATTAGTGGTTGGATGCAAGAGTCTATAATTTAGAAGGGGAGGCCCAGGCTAGGGATCTGTGTGTGAGGTTACTGACATCTGTGGCACTTGAAACATGGGGCGTGAATGGATGGCTGGTGGAGAAAGCATACTGTAAAAGAGCAAGGGACCCAGGAAAGGTCTTGCTGAGCCTCAGATTCAGGGACTGAATGGAGATGAGCCCATGAAGCAGCCATAGCCGTGAGAGTCAGAGAGCGAGCAGGAATACCAGTAGAGGGGGTTGTACAGAAATCTAAAAAAGGAAGGTGTTTCAGGAAAGAAAGGGTGGTTCACTGGGTTGAATGCGGCTGGGAGCTAAAGAATGAAGCCTAACGATGTCCACTGGATGTAGTGAATCAGAGGTCCCTAGATCTTGACCTTGGGGAAAGATGTTTCTATAGAGTCATGGGGGCCAGAGTCGAGAAATAAATAAGAAGTTAGGAAATGGAGACAATGAGTGTAAATGATTCTTACTAGAAGCTTGATTATTCTGTTAAGAGTATGCAATTGTGATGTTGAAACCTGTATATTGGGATTCACTGCAGCAAGCACCATATTTCAATGGAAAGAGAGCCGTCATTTGTCAGTAGGATCCACATACTAACAGAATTGGTGCCCCCCACTTAATGAATCTTTGAAGCATTGATTCTGGTGGGATTGCTGCATATATCATGGCAGCAACAAGACAAATGTTCTTCATTTTGGGTATGCACTTGTAAACCTAAACAGCATGATCTCTCTGTGCAGATAGTTTGGTAAACAATTACTGGTAGGGGGGCATTTTTAGCCCGTTGATCTACTAGAAACAGGAAATGACAAGAAAAGAGAATAATCACTGTGGCAGATATGTGCATCAGAACCGCTGACTCACAGTGCGTGTCCGCACCTAGGCCTCACCCCCACTGCCCGTGAGGCTTCCAGTACCACTGAGGCCGCCGTAAGACCAAGAGGAAGCTTCTGCTGTGGAAATACGGGCACATGGCATTCATTCAAGGGACAAATGAGAACTAAGGGGCTTGGATACTGCAGTACACAATAACACCTACAACTTTAATACCCAAAGTCAAGGGCAGAGGATTAGTGCATTTCAATCATGCTGGAGCCCAGTACCTCAGACATTTTGACCCATTTGAACACATTAACAACACTCACTTGGTACTGAATAGAAATCAGTATTTTAAAAAACTTTTTATTTTTCAGTGCCCTGGCTGATCTGGGTCAATGGATTGAGTGCCAGCCTGTGAACCAAAAGGTCACCAGTTCAATTCCCAGTCAGGGCACATGCTTGGCTTATGGGCCAGGTCCCCAGTCGGGGATGTGTGAGAGGCAACCAATGGATGTAACTCACCAACGTCTGTCTCCCTTTCTTTTTCCTTTCCTTCCCTTCTCTCTAAAAATAAATAAAATATTTTAAAAAATAATAAAAATAAAATGTTTTTTAGTTTTCTATTACAGTTGACATACAATGTTTTAATTTCAGGTGTACAACATAGTGATTAGACAGTTCTATAACTTACGAAGTGATCACCCAATAAATCTAGTACCCATCTGACATCATACATAGTTTTTATAATATTATTGACTATATTCCCTATGCCATCAACATTTTTAAAAAGATTTTATTTATTTATTTTTAGAGAGGAGGAAGGGAAGAAGAAAGAAAGGGGGAGAAACATCAATGTGTGGTTGCCTCTTGCGCGTCCCCTACTGGGGACTTGGCCCGCAACTCAGGCATGTGCCCTGACCGGGAATCGAACTAGTGACCCTTTGTTCGCAGGCCAGCACTCAGTCCACTGAGCCACACCAGCCAGGGCAACATTTTTTTTTTTTTTTTCATATATGTGCTAAGCCCCAAATCTCTTAACTCTAGTTTCTGACATCCAAAGTCTCCATTTTAGAGGCACGTGCCCCTCCTTCTATTTTATCTCTTTTACCTGGAAAGAAGAGGCAGGATCCTGAAAAGATGAAATACATGTCAGCAGAATAGAGAATGTTTCAAACTTTCCAATGGGTGTCTGTATCTCATTGGCACAATCATATTGACAGCAGAGATGCCCTAAACCAAGAACAGTGGTACTTACTTAGAATCAGCTGTGGGCACACTTGAAACGTATTTATTCGTAGAGCATGCATACATTAAAAGAAGAGTTTTCAGATATTGTTATTTGACAGTGAAAGTTCTCCATGTTCAGACTTCTGGTGCTTGTTTCTACGAGTGCCTAAGTTCCTCGCTGAGTTTAAGAAAAATGCTGGAGCTGCCAAAATATTTCCTTCATGCCCCAATTCGCTTTAATAACTATCATTGTCTCCGTGTCTTGGAGGAGGAGAATGAGGTGGGTTGGTCAAAGCAGGATGCCAGTGGGCAGGGCCAGAGGACCCCACGGCCTCTGGTTGGAGCCACTCATTCCCTGGGGGAAGATGATAACCCCCTCCCTGGGGTGAATTTCCAGTGGAAAAGACCCTCTGGGAGGAGGGTGGGAATGGTGACAAATTACAATCACAAAAAAATCTTTTGCAAGTCAAGAATCATCTTAGCCATAAAGTATAAACACTTATGACCCTGCAAAAGGTAGTTTAGAGATTTAAATTCACCCTCAAGTGTAAATAATGCTTCCAGAAAAGATGGTTGGGCCTGAAGGAGAGTAGGAGAAAGACCCATGAAGGAGGACAAGGGGCACGGCGAGGTGGAGGCAGGATTCACATTTCCGCTCTAGCTCAGAGCTGGGTCTGACAGGAAGAGAGGAGAGAGAGAAACTGCGAAACAGCAGTGGGTTCTCTCTACTCTTGGGAGCCTGAGCAGAATAGTGGGCAGGTCAAAAAGGCACCACATGTTCGCTGGTTGCTGTCTCTGCAAGCCTCAGGCACTTGCTTTCACAAGGGTGCCTCCAACATCTTTTCATTGGTCTTGACAACTACTTTAAAATTTGTTGCAAGACACTTTTCAGAGCACCTGTCCACTGCCTTCATTTTCTGAGAGAATCAAGGTCATAGTTGGAGGGACCAAACCAGATTTAAGGGAAGGACCTCACTGAACGCTTCTATCCCTAGTTTAATATTTGGGTTTTAGCATTTGCATGTATCTTCTTAAATAACATTTACAATCTTAAGGGTTCATATGTGTCTGTGTATGTATGAACTTGCCATTATTATTATCTTATAACTTTTATTTCTTAAATTTTTTTTTACTTTTATTACATTTATTTTATGCTGAATTTACTCCAAAGCCATAAGTTTTTCTCTTCAGTTTCTTCTGGGATATCTTACTCTTCTGTGCAACCTCCTCTTCTGGTTTAGGCACAATCTGCTCTTTTTCAGGAAGGATCATCTCCATGTGTGGGTTAATCTGCCCATGAGCTCTGAAGATTCTGCACTGCATCTTGAGAGCTCTGTTCACCTGGATGTGCTCAATGACCAGAGAATCCACATCTCCACCCGTAAGTTCAGCATTACTTTCTGCATTTTTAAGCAAGTGCAGCAAAAACTCAGCATTCTTTCTGAGCCACAGACCCTTAGTCCAGCCCCTCTGTTTGGCCTGGGCACACCTACCAACTCCACCATTGTAGCAATGGAATGACACACGTTGCTTCTGTAAAGTGACATCATTCAGGTACTTGGTGGCTTTTCGGATATGCATACCCTTGACGGCCTGGGCAGTTTCACGAGTGTTCTTAAAAGGAACACAAAGATTTGAACCTCTTGATTTGCATGATTCTGTGGGGTTTCTGGGTCAAGTGAACAGGGAACCATTTTCAGAGGTCACCTCAGGCAGTTTTCAGGAGGAGCAAAAACTTTTTTATGAGAGGTAATATAACCTAGTGTTTTAGGGAGTAGGTCCTGGAACCAGAGGGTTTGAGTTCAAATTTCAACTCATATATTTGCCAGCTGCGTGACCTTCAGCAAGTTACTAACCCCCTCTGTGCCTCTCTTTCTCCTTATCTGTAAATTAGGCATGATTGTTGTACTTGCTTCATAAAGTTGTTATGAAGATTAAGTGAGACCATACACGGAAAGCCAGAACGATGCCTGCATGTAATAGCACCTAATAAGTGTCAGCAACTTTTGTTGACAGTTTCAGGTTTTGTTTCCTATATTTTCTGCAGCTCCTTAAGCTGCAGTTCAAGATGTCACTCTGTCCTCTGTATTTCCTGCAAATTGGCAGCTAGTTATCTCAGATTTTGGATGGTAGCAGCTATTAATAATCAGTGCCTGGATCCATTAAATCCTTGGGGATTATAAAATGGTGGTATTTTATCATTTATTCTTTATTTATTAATTGGGGTACTTTATTTAAAAAATGCTTCTCTTTACCTATTATTTGGCTACCCAATGGTAAACTTTAATAGGAAGGCAAGATAAATGCTTGATTTTTTCCTTTTATTTATCAATTTTGAAGATAATGACTATCATTTTCTGAAAAATGACTTTTTAAAAAAAATAACAGTATGAACTCATAAACTTGAACACAGCAATGGTTTAAATCAGTTACAATTATCATTTTGAAGTTAAAATTGTCCCATCTTTGGCTGGTGGGAGCCTCTTTAAGTTGGCTGCTGAGTCTTTTGACATGATCCCAACATTCTTTGATCACTTCCTTGCTGTCAAGTAAAACAAGTTGTTCAAGCTGATCTTGTATATTTCCTACCACAGACCTGAAATCAGGCATTTCCCCAGAAGCTCTGATTTCTTTTAGTAGCAAACGATATTTCTAGACTACAATGTGGAGACTATAGACACTCACTGCTAGTGAGTTAGTCATTGTTTCTAGGCATTTTCAGATGACAGCGCTAGGATTAACACATGAATTGATAGATCAATCAACAGATAAGTAAATGTAGCTCATAAGTTCCTACTGATACTTTCGATTCAAATTCAGGACTAAGCTTTTTGTTTTTAAATCTTAGGGAGTAAAAATTAGCTAGGCCTTTTTTCAAACAAGCTTAAGCAGGAAAGAGAAATTTAGTATAAGAACACACAGAGCCCAAGAGAAAAGCAGCCAGGTCTCAGAAAGGGAGTAGAACCAAAGAAAATTGTCAAGGATTAAGGTAGCCTTTCTCTGTGGGCCAGCTTCTTGCTTTTCTTTTTCCTAATCTACTTCCTCCATTTCATCATGTACATGGTTAGTAAAATGTGTCCAACACTCCAGCTCCAGGGTGTTTTCATGTGTTACAAACATGACTAGAGGGGCTGGAGACTGGGGAGGTAAAAGGAAGGGCAATTCTCAGGCAAGAGGGAATCTCAATAAGCTGGAGTCCACGTCATTCTGGGTGTGAGAACATAAAGGACATGGGGACAAGGGAAGGCAACTGTGGCTTGTGCAAAGAATGCAGGATTAGGGGGATTTCACTTAATCCTTTCTGTATTATATCAGTGTATCTTTTCTTCTATTCCAAGAAACCTAGTTCTCAAGAACACAGGACAAGATAAAATTAGAATATCATATTATTAATAATCTACTTTATCCCACATCACATATACAGTAGTCTCAGAATAACATGGATACCACCACCATTGCCAAAACTGAGAACAATTAAAATTGGGATTTTTGAATATGCTCTCCCCACTCTCCTCCCATTTTTATAGTTGTCCTATAGTTACATTATATGAATATGTGGCCTTTACATACTCTATTTTCTCAGTTTTAACCCTCATTCAGTCTTTTTTTAAGATTTTATTTATTTTAAATCTTAAAAAAAAGAAGATCTATCAAAGTTTACAGTTCTTCAGAGAAAGAGAACCAACAGACAGGGCGCATGTGTGTGTATTTATTATAAGGAATTGGCTCAGGCAATTATGGAAGCTGAGAAGTTGGCAAGTTGGAGACCCATGAGAGTTGATAGTACAGTTCTTGTTCAAATCTTGCAGGTTCGAGACTCAAGGAGAGCAGATGTTTCATTTTGAGCCTGAAGGCAGGAACAGACCAATGTCCCACCCAGCTCAGGGTAGTCAGGCAGGAGGAGCTCCGCCCACTCTCCTGGGTGATGTCCTCAGCCTTTTTTTTTTTTCTATTCAGCCCTTCAACTGATTTATGAGGCCCTCTTACATTAGGAAGAACAATCTGTCCTACTCAATCTATCGACTGAACTGTTAATGCCATCCCTAAACACCCAGAATAATGTTTGACCAAATATCTGGGTGGCCTGTGGACTTAGGCAAGTTGCCATATAAAATTAACCATCAAAAAGTAGAGGATGGAATGACCTTTTGCTGTCCACAGAATCAACAAGCAGTCATTCATTCTCCCAGATTCAGTAATGCTGCTGGTAAGTACTTTATATGACTGGCTGCAATTTATAGAGGATTACACGTGCTACCCCATCTAAACCTTCAAACAAACCCTACAGATCCAGAAACTGAGGCATTGAGAGGTGAATCAATTTACCCAATGTTATACAGATAAGAATGGAGTGAGGATTTGAATACACATCTTGATTTCCAACCCCACGCTCTGTGGCTGCTGTTCTAGGTACCCTGAGCTTACAAGGGTAGGAGGCGAAGTTTTCTACTCTGTGGCACATGGTTCAACTGAGTCATGTTTACAGGCATTCCAAGACAAATAATCTCTTCATGTGTACTTTGAAAAAGTAGGTTTAAAATAATACATAAGTAAAAAAATTTTAAAAAAATGACTGTTCTGAGCAATTTTTAGT
This sequence comes from Pteronotus mesoamericanus, assembly GCF_021234165.1. NCBI lineage: Eukaryota > Metazoa > Chordata > Mammalia > Chiroptera > Mormoopidae > Pteronotus > Pteronotus mesoamericanus. The sequence continues at coordinate 23,997,651 of NW_026555065.1, forward strand.
CTTGCTTATTATTATTTAAAACTTCAGGAAGTTCATTTCTCCATTTCTGGAATCAACACATAAATAGCATGTGAATTATAAAAGCTTTGGTACTTAGTATTAATGCAAGAAAAAATAATTTTTGACAAAATATATACATAAAATATATGTAGAGTTCAAAGAGTAATAAAACAAACACTCATATACCTACCGCCCATCTTTCTACCTGAGTCATACCTACTAACTTTTATTTCTCCTAGCAATTAGAAATAGCTGGAAACATTTTGTTCATATGTTTATTTTTAGGAGAGAGTCAAAATAGCAACGCTTATATAGGAGCAGCTGGTTTGTGCCTCCTAGATACTTATTTTACCCAAAGTGGATTCAGAGGAAAACCAGACCTGTGAAAAAGTGGATTATGCAGTCAAATAAGTTTGTAAGAAGAGTGCATGTTCCCCTGTCTCCACCTGCCACTCAGATCTATAAGACATAGTAACATAACAGGAGAAATCATCTTTTATAATAAAATTCTGTGTAACTCTGGATTTCCCAACATACTTGAGCATCAAAACTTTTCATGAGGCCTGTTACCTCCTGAATGCAACTTGGGTTCCTCCGGAGAAAGGCCAGCATGGCCCTGGACTGAAGTGAATTCTTGGTAATGACTGCAGCCCAAATGGGTGCTTTCCTAACGGAGTTGCTAGTGACAGCACGCTCTGAATAGTAAAAGAGCTCTAGGCTCCTGAGTAAAGTAGAAGTTCAGGAGGAAGGAGGTAAGGGTGTCAAAGTCATACCCACTCCAAACAAAGGGAGGGGAGAGGAGGGAGCCAACACCAGATGGACAAATTAGCTTTGTTTTCATTACCTTCAAGGAAACATTACCTTCAAGTTTGCAATTCAGGTGGTGGTTTCCAGAAGGAAAGGGGTGCATTGAATTATGGAAAATATTTTATTTGACTTGTGTTTTAATCAGGAAGAATCTTCTAGTCAGTAAAGGCTGTTATAACAGAAAACCACAGTCTGATGGCTTGACCAACACTTTCATTTCTCACAGTTATGGAAGCTGGGAAGTCTAAGGTCAAGGTGCTGGCAGATTCAGTGTCTGCTAAGCACCCTTTTCCTGGTTTTCAGACAGCAGCCTTCTCACTGTGTACTCCCAGGGTGGAGAGGGAGAGCTCTGGCCTCTTCCTCTTTTTATAAAGACACTAATCCTATCATAGGGGCTGCACCTTCGTGACCTCAACTAAACCTAATTGCTTCCCAAAGGCCCACTCTCTAATACTATTGCATTGGGGATTAGGGCTTCAACATTTGAATTTCGAGGGGGCATAAACATTCAGCCCGTAGCAGTCTCTAACAATGACTGCATTAACAATTATCAGAAAAGATTTTTGTCCCATTATGCCCAAGAATATAAGCTGTTGAACAAAATGTGTCTAGATACTGCAAAGCTGTCCCCCAGCCTGCTCAGACACCACCAGGGAACATGCATGGTAATAACTTCATCACCAAACTCCCACACCTAACATGATGAGACAAAAGTATTTAAAAATGACACTTGTCCTGCTTCTGTGGGGCTTACAGTCTGAGATGATGGACCACCAGTGACCCAAAGAGAAAAGAAAGACAGGTTTGAGAAAAGCAGATATCCATGTTAGGGTAAAACACACTAAAGTGATAATCATTTGATGGGATATTGCTTTCTAATTAATAACCTGCAAGGGTATACAGATTAAGAGAGCAGCCCTGGTTGATGTGGTTCAGTGGGTTGAGTGCTGGCCTGCAAACCAAAGGATTTCCAGGTTCGATTCCCAGTCAGGCCACATGCCTGGCTTGTGGACCAGGTCCCCAGTACGGGGCGTGCAAGAGGCAACCACACATTAATGTTTCTCTTTCTCCCTCCCTTCCCCTCTCTCTAAAAATAAATAAATAAAATCATTTTTTTAAAAGATTGCAGTATTGTCCCCAAATTGTCAATAATGGTAACTGAAAATTCCAACAACAATACTAGTTAACAAAAAGGCTGCATTTGTATTCCATGAGCTCTTTTGGATTTGATGCCTATGTGTAACTTCCCCTTGTATCATGACAAATCCACTGCCAATGGCCATCATTCTTGACATTTGTGGGGTGTGTGATCAGGAGCCCAATCTGCAGGCTCCTGGGAAACCCTCAGATATCTGAGCAGAGTCCAAGTAAAAATGGTCAGAGGCAGACCTAGTTCTAGAACTAGTGTTATAGAACATATAGTTCTAGGAGGTTCTCAGCACCATAAATGCCATCCAGGGATTCTAGGACCACAGGTTAAGAACCACTGCTCTACCAATGTCATTTTTTTTGCAGAAATAGAAAAAGCCATCCTAAAATTCATATGGAATCTTAAAGGACTGAATAGCCAGAACAATCTTAAAAAAGAAGAACAAAGCTAGAGACCTCATACTTACTGATGGCAACACATACTACAAAGCTATAATAATCAAAACAGTATGGTACTGGCATAAAGCTAGACATAGAGATCAATGGAACAGAATAGAGAGCCAAACATAAACCCTTGTGTATATGATCAAATGATTTTAAATAAAGGTGACAAGACAACCCAATGAAGAAAGGGCAGCCTTTCAACAAATGGTGTTGGGAAAACTGGGTATCTTCATGCAAAAGAATGAAGATGGGCCCTTATGCCATTTACAAAAATTAACTAAAAATGGATTAAAGATCTAAATATAATACCTGAAACTATAAAACTACTAGAAGAAAACATAGGGGGAAATCTTCCTAATATTGGAATAGGAAATGATTTCATAGATACACCAAAAACATAGGCAACAAAGCAAATGAAAAAATAGACTAATGGGACTACATCAAACTTAAAAACTCTGTGCAGGAAAGGAAACAACCAACAGAATAAAAAGCCAACCTATGGAATGGGAGAAAATATTTGCAAAGCATGTATAAAGTACCTGTAAAATTCAACAACAAAAAAGATGCAATTTAAAAATGGGCAGAGAACTTGGGTGGACATTTTTCAAAGGAAAAATACAAATAGACAACAAGAATATGAAAAGATGCTCAACATCACTAACTATCAGAGAAATGCAAATCAAAATTACAATGAGATGTCACCACATACCCCTTAGAATGGCCACTATCAAAAAGGAAAATAAGTGTTGGTAAGGATGTGGCAATATTGGAACGCTTGTACGTTGCTGATGGGATTGTCAAATGGTGCAGCTGCAATAGGAAACTGTGGGGTTTCCTCTAAATAAATGAATAAACCACTGCAGTATAGTCCTGTAATCCCACTTCTAAGTATACATCCAAAAGAATTTAAAACAGGTTCTCGAAGAGATATTTGCACCCCCAAGTCCATTATTCACAACAGCCAAGATGTGGAAACAACCCACGTGTCCATCAACAGGTGAATGGATAAACAAAATGTGGTATATACATAGAATGGATTATTACTCAGCCTTAAAAAAAGAAGGAAATCTTGTCACATGCTACAACATGGATGAACCTTGAGGACATTATGCTCTGTAAATAATCTACCCACAAAAAGACAAGTACTGCGTGATTCCACTTATATGAGGTATTTATCTAAAATAGTCAACTCATAGAAATAGAGAGTAGAATGGTGGTTGCCAGGCACTGAGGGGGAGGGAAATAGAGAGCTGTTTAATGGATATAGTTTCAGTCATGCAAGATGACAAAGTTCTGGAGATTTATTATACAACAGTGTGCATATAGTTAACATTACCGTACTGTGCTCTTTTAACATTGTGAAGAGGATAAACTTATGGGTTTTCTTTGTTTTGTTTTGCTTTGTTTTGTTTTGTTTTACACATGCACAAAACTACCTCTTGTCTCGGAACCTCATCTGATGTGCTCTGAGTGATATTCCTCAAGCAGTGTCCCCCAACCAGGTCCGGGAAGACTTATTTTCCAAGTTCTTCTAGAAAAGGAATGTAAAACTGAGCTTTCTGGGCACTTTGAGAACCAGAATGATTGATGAGAAACAACCTCGACCTTGAAGAGTCAGGCATGGCAACACGGGGATCTGTATTTGCAAGTAAGGACATGCCAGCACAGAGTACACACCAGCCAGGTGGGGAGGAGGGAGTGTCAAGAGGAAGCCGCCCCGAGGAAGGGCACACACTGTCTGAGGCTGGCCATCGCTCTCCACAGGCTGTTGAGTAGCCTGGAAACATAGAGTGAGCCCTGGCTGGTGTGGCTCTGTGGATTGAGCGTCAGCCTGTGAACCAAAGGGTCGCCAGTTTGATTCCTAGTCGGGGCACATGCCTGGGTTGCATGTCCCCATGAGGACCAGGTCCTCAGTAGGGGGCGTGCAAGAAGCAACCACACATTGATGTTTCCCTCCCTTCCCTTCTGTCTAAAAATAAGTAAAAATATTAAAAAAGAGAGAGAGAGAGAAACACAGAGTGAGGTCACTAGGACAATTGGAAAAGCCCCCACACAGTGGAGAGGCAACGGCAGCAGCTGGGACTCTCAGAGAGGAAGCCTCCAGCTCTGGTGGGCACGCCATTGCCATACTGAATGGGACCCGGAGTCCAACAAGGGCTACACACCCTTTTAAAACATGAACAATGGTAAACTGTTTGATATTTGATCCATAAAAGAGTTAAAGTTACTCAATCAAAGTTGAACCCTCTGACACTGTAGGTTTTTTAATTTCAGGCCCTGCTACAGGAAAGAAAAAATAAAGAAAAATACATATTTACCATAAATATAGCCTATCTAGGTTTTATATATATATGATAAAACTATAGGAAACATGACATAAATGCTTCCCAGAGTAGATTAGGAAAAAAAGGAATACTTCATGTACACCTTATGTTCCAGGTGGCCTGTCCCTTGATTTCGTGACAGTATGCTCCCCCACCCTCACGGTCAGTGCTTGCATCACAAGGAAGCCGTATCTGGAGGAAGTCAAACACAGTGTAAAATGCTCACTGGAATAAAAACACCCGTATTTCAGTGCTCATGATGTTAGAGAGACCTCGGAGAAATCAAGGAATCATACACTTGACATCTCCAGGTATTATTACTAGGTCATTCGCTATTTAATCGTGTAGCTGGGAAACCTTTGAAATTAAGTCACTCTAAAGCTTGACACCCTTGCTTAGTCATTCTTCAGTGGAAAAGAGGGCAAGCTAGAGAAGAAAACATGAACTTGTCAGTAAGTATCTGAGCGCAGCATGTCTCAGCTTTGGGTAATATACCCCCATTAAAGAAGAAAAAATGCTCAGATATCTGGAGTCAACTTGCTACTCAAGTAAGTACAAAACATGAAGCCAAATATATTTATGCTAATGCTTATTCTACTACTGTGGAAACCAGAACAAAATTACAACTATTATAAAAATAATCCAACTTAAAGTGATTAATTTTATGTGATAGAGGCTACTGCGTTGCTGTAACTGAACTCTGCCTACCTGACTGTGGTGCCAACCTCTAAGCTGCAGGCTCTTCGAGTTCAACACACTTCCTCCTGCCAACTTCCTCATCATTTTATTTTTGTATTGTCATCATTTACATAGTTGATCTGTCTCTATTTCTAATCAGAATGGAACAATTCAGGTAGCTGCTGGGCACCACCTCTGCTATAAATGCAAACTCAGAAGCTGAGACGGCCTGGCGGTACCAGACAGTAAGGCAGTTCCTCAGACGATCAGGAAGATTACACAGTGATCTGTTTCGGTTAGCGTCAAGACTGAACATTCAAAATTAGAAGACTCCTCAGAATACGTCCTTGGGTCTTAGTCTGACAAAAACTTCCAGAATCTAAACCTGAGCCTCTTACCTTTTTTTTTTTTTTTTTTTTTTTTTTTGCACCACCGCTCCCTTTGGTGGTCTGGTGAAGCCTCAGAATCATGTTTTGTATTTTTAAAAAATGCATAGGATTGTAGCCCCTGGCTGGTGTGGCTCAGTGGATTGAGTGCCAGCCTGCGAACCAAAAGGATGTGGATTCGATTCCCCCTCAGGGCCCATGCCTGGGTTGTGGGCCAGGTCCGTCCGCAGCTGGGGGTGAGTGAGAGGAAACAGATTTCTCTTTCTCTCTCTTCCTCCTTCCCTCCCCCTCCCTAAAAATAAATTTTAAAAAAATCTTTTTAAAAAAATGCATAGGATTGCAAAGGAAACCAATTATATTGAAATTTAATTTGTCAAAACACTGAAAAGCAAAAGTGTGATATTGATAATGTGCTTCTTTATGAACACATTAAGGATCTAGTGGCAGGCCTAATAACTATTTTAACTTCTTAGTTATTGGTATAGTCAATAGTTTGTGACATCTTAAATTGTAAAATCATACAAAAGTATCTGTGATTTCTAGAGATGACAAAGTCACCAACTTTCCTACTTCATAAAACTATGAACTTATAATATTTCATAAAATATTTCACACATTTCAGAATAAGTTAGCAAAAATAAAGATGTAACTTTTCCCCAGGTTTACCAATCCCCTGAATTCTGTCCACAGACCCCTCAGGGGCCCTGAGGATCCCCCACAAGGACCCTTGGCCTAAATCTTACCTAAATAAAATGGTTAAAGTTATACACACATATGTAAGATTAACTGCAGGTTTGGATGATTAAAGAGCTGCCCAGGTACATGGACCATCCTCTCCTTTCAGAAAGGAGTATGGCCAGGGCCCAGACCCAGCACTCTTGGCCGGCAGGTCTCTGAACCTCTGTGGCACCAAACCACAAGAAGCCAAGAAGCTTGACTGTCCTGGCATAATGAGGTTCTTACCCAGAATCTCCTTTTACTCATTTCTCTTCAAAGATTCACTGCCAGCTGAGGTGTGCATCTTCCCCTTAGTTGTCAGGCACTGCTCCCTGGGAGGAGCCCTGCATTCTAGAGTGTATCTGTGTGGCTCCTTAGCCAGGAGGAAAGACTCTAAAGAGGCACTGCTCATCCCCTATGAGCTAACTCCTCAGAGGACAAGGACCTCCATGGTTGTTAGGCAACTGGTCGTGAGGAAGCAGGCCAGGAGACCTCCACTGCAAGAGACTCCCAGCCAGTCACGTGGTTGCCCTCTCTACCCGCCCTCTGGCTGGGAAGGGTGGAAATGCCCTGAGGTTGCTAGGCAACAGGACAGCAGTCACCTATGATGGTAGCTAGAAGACTGTTATACCCTAGTAATGTGTGGCATGTGGTGTGTGTGTGTGTGTGCGCGCACGCTGTGATGCATCACTCTCTCTGGAGGTCTAGAAAGGGCTGCAAAAGTCAAATTCCTAAAACAGCCTAAAGGACCATTTGGGGTTCCAGCCTGGGACTGGGGACTGGGACTCACTGCAAAGTATGTTGGAGGTGTCCCTCCCCTGGGATATCACTCTTCTTCCCACACCCAGTCCTATCAGAATCTGCTCTCCATTCATGATCAAGGTGCCAAAAGAGGCTCATAAACAGATCCATCATATAACCCAACTGACAGGACTTCACAGCTGCTCCAGGCAGTGTGGAGTATGAGCACAGACTGAAAACCATGCTCCCTGCGTCCACTTCCTGGGCAGCCTCTAGGCGACTGCGTGACAGCCCTCTCTCAGCTTCAGCCTCCATTTCTGTAAAATAAAGTTGTAAAATCCATCAGAAAGTCACTAGGAGAATCGAACATTCAGGTCAACCTGAATCTAACCATGAGGAAACCATCAGAAAATCCAAATTGAGGAACAGTTGCAAACAACTAATTTAAATGCTTCAAAATGTTAATGGCATGAAAGGTCAAGCGCAGGGGGCGGGGCCATTGTTTTAGGTGAAAGAAGACTAAGAAGTCATGACAATTAAATACAGTGCATGATCTTTAATTGGATTTAAAAAATAAAAAGTTAAAAAACATTATCTGGACAACTGGGAAAATTTTAAATGTGGGCTTATATAATACTGTTATGTTACTATAAAATGTCTTAGGTTTGATGATAGTATTGGGTTACATAACAGAATGTCTTTTTCCTTAGGAGATACATGCTGAACTATTTTGGGGGTGAAGCATGACAAACCTGTAATCTATTCCAAAATGGTTTAGAAAAACATACATATAGAGAGAGATAAAACAAATGTGGCAAAATGTGAACAGGTAAATCTAGGTCTATGAGTTTCGCTGTACTATTTTTACAACTTTTATGTAGGTTTGAACATTCTCAAAAAATAGGAGAAAAGATGTATAGAAATCTCTTTGCACAGGGCCCGGCACAAAGAGGCAGTTAATAAGTGACGGCTTCTTACTATGATCTTCTGACTTTTGCATCTCCATGGAGGTGACTTCTTAAACAAAAAGAATGACTGTGCAACAGTGGAATGACAAGCTCCGCCATTGGATGGTGGCAACACTCAGGCTACGGAGCCTTGCTGGAACCTACCCGACTCTGCCTGGACACTTAAGGGGCGATGACAGTGTCCTCTGACAGGGAGAGGGAGCTCTTCTCTCACACTCTGGTCTGGACCCACCCTGCCCAGGTCATGGGCCATGTTCAGAGCCTGGCCTTCAGGCTTGTCAGCTGGGGAAGGTAAGAGAATAGACATGGAAATGACACTTTTAATTCCAGGCTTGGTGGAGACAGGCCTCCAAGTGCAGAACCTGGAAAACGGACGGCACCTTTTCGAGAATGAGAAAGATGTGCTCCCTCCTCTGGGAGACCCAGCTTGTGTCCGGGCACCTGCTGCCCAATTGCACGCAGCAGCCCTGATTAATCCCTCTGTGTAATGTTAACTTCCATTTATTGAATACCAGACATGTTCTATGAGTTATTTTGAAACCTCACGACAACTCTGAGATAGATGTTATTTTGCTCATTTCACTTCTGGGGAAATAGGCTCAGAGAGGCTTAGAGGCTTGTTCAGCTGGCCCAGCTAGTGAGTGCCTGAGCAAGACAGTAAGTATCTGAATCCAGGACTCCCTGACTCCTAAACCCTCATCCCATTGTTCTCTCCAGCCTCTTGCATGCTCAGAGTTTTATGCCATGTAAAACTGCTTTCCTCATGTGCTCTGCAAGTCCCCATGAGGTAGTAAAGGTGACAGGTGAGAAAACTGAGGCTTAAAGGGAATTGCTCAAGATCAGCAGAGGGTTGTGGCAGAGTCTGGACTGGAATGCAGGAATCTGGTCCTTAATACCCCAAGGGACTCCCTCCCTACTAACCGTTGGTGGCTAAAACCCACCTCCTGTAGGAAGCCCAGGTGGATTAGGAACAAATGAATGTGAACTCCTTTTACCTCTGTTTTAGGGAAGACATTTGTCTTGATTGCTGGAAGTTCCTCCCTTTCAGGAATTCTCATGGTGACCCCTTGACCCCCATTTTCCCGACATCTGTCCCTCGCCTGGCTGTGTTCCTGCCAGTCCAAGTGGCCCCCCTTCCCTCCTGTATCTTCATGAGCCCAGGACCCAGCCCTGCCTGGGCCACTTTCCTCCATCTGCCAAACCTCTGCTTTTGCTTCCTGAGTGGAACATCTCTCTTTCCTTCCAGTCTTCTCCTTTTAAGAAGCAATATGCTAACTACCAGATGTCCGCTGTGATTCCTGATTTCTCTTCCTGCAGAAATCCCTCTTCCTTTAGTCCTCCTGCTGCCATTTACTCATCCATCCATCCACGTACTCCTTCATCTGTCCATCCACCCATCTGTCCATCCATCCATCCACCCTCCCATCCTTACATCCATCCACATTTTCATCTAGCCATCCATCCTTTAATTCACACACATATACCTACACTCACTCACACACATCCACCCATCCATCCATCCATCCATCCATCCATCCATCCATCCATCCATCCACCCATTCATCCACCCACCCACCCACCCATCCATCCATCCATCCATCCATCCATCCATCCACCCACCCACCCATCCATCCATCCATCCATTCATTCATCCATCCATCCAATCATCAGACCTTCCACTTATTCAACCTTTATTGAGCACCTTCTCTGTGAAACAAGGCCTGGCCCTTGCCTTTGGGAAACTCCTAGTCTATAGGGCAGGGACAGACAAGGAACCCCATGGGTTAAAAGCTCTCCTAAAAGTGTGCAGTACTAGTGACCAGGGGAGGAGGGAGAGGCTAACTGGTCAGTAGCTGAGAAAAGCCACAAGAGGGCCAGGCAACTGAGCTCTGACTGTGAGTCCCCTTTCTTGTTCTGTTCCTCCTCTGTGCCCATCTCTCCCCTTATCCTCCATCTATTCATTTTGTTATATGTGGGTGTTCGGGCTGAGGGTAGTCCCAGTAAACAAAAATCAGAGTCCTCCCCAAAAGTTGCACCGGGACTGGCTTTTCCCTCCTGGCTTTCCTGCTTTAGTTAAGCCAGCTCTCTCATCTATCAGAACAGCTCTCCGTCACTGGCCACCTGCAGCCAGACAACAGGAGACCCCCGCCCTACCAGGGCACTACCCTGCCCTTGTTTTCAGCAGCTTCTGTGGAAGATGCTCACTACAGCTTCTCACTGGTGGGTAGGGGAGGCATGCCTGGGTTGCCAGTGGTCAGCTAACCCCCAACTTGGTTTAGCTCCTCCATCAGAAAGCTTTGCTGCATTTCCCCTGTCCCTGCACTGCCAGCTTCACTGTTCTGGGCCTGCCTCAGGGGCCTTCCTCCAGTCGGCCTGTGGCCCTTCGCTAGGGGGCCAGATTGATCTTCAGTTGCCATGGACTCCTCTGCTCTGATGGCCTCTCTGGACAGTGCTTGGACTTTGGGGGCTCTGCTATCTCTGGGGCTCTGGCAGGGTCCTGGGGCAGCTCCGTCTCTCCAGGACAGAGGACAGAGAAGCGATCCAGTGGTTGCCCCCTGGGCTGCTGTGAGGTGGACATCTGGTTCCCCTCCACCTGCAAATAGTCAGAGAGGTGGCGGCCTGGCAGGTCTCAGGAAGCAGCTGAGCCAGTGGCAGGACGGACATGACAGGCTCCTCTCTCCCGAGCTCTTGAAGGCCCTCATGTCGTTCTGTCCCCCAGAGCCCCACCCCGAGGCTGAGGCTGACACAGCTTTCCTACTGGAGAGTCGAAGGGCAGGGGGCAACCTGGCCTGACCTGGTCCTCTTTGTCCCCTCACAATGGCACAATCGGGACTGATGCTGTGATTCTCTATGTCTCTTTGGGACTCTTATGCAGACTGGTCCAGGAGTGGGATGAAACAAGCTCAAAAATCTCAGTAGGGGATGGTACAGAAGACCCGAAGCTCCTGGGCATGCCGGTCCGGGTAGCTCCCTTTAGGGAGACTTTGCTTCCCTCTCAGGCTGTCCTGGAGTTTATGTGAATGCTCAGACTGGGAAGAAGCCTAGACTATATCCCCTGAGAGGCCTGGGGTTCTAGCACCCAGACTCAACCTCGAGGTGCATCTGCTGTCCCCTGAAAGGATGTGAGCCTATGAAAGACAGAAGCTAGGCAAAGGTGATCATCAATATCCACCCAGTCTATGACAAAGGCACAGACCAAGGATAATCAAAACCTGCAGCAAGCGGGGTAAACTGCAGGGAAAATACCTGGGCATTTGGGCATGGTGATGGCACACGTCTTCTAGCGCCCACATGAAGGCAGCGGCAGGAGTCCTGCTGTGAAGCCAAGGAGCGGCCATGAGAAAGAGTTGACTTCAGGCTCTCCGTACCCCCCACACATCTTAGAGGCTCTTGCTAGGCCAACAGCTGTTTTCTGGCTGTTGAAAAGGTCATATGTCAACAGAACTTTTAGGGACCAATGTCCATTAGTCAGAGTGGCCACGCCGGGCCTGTGCGGCAGTCGTGGAGGTGCTATGTTCACATCTTCCTTCAAGACAACCTGCTGTGAGAAGTGTAATTGGCTGACAGCGCCCAGCTGCTGCTACAGCTTTCTATCTTTTGATCTGCCTCAGTGTCACCCCCGACCCCACCCTCCACCCCCGACGCCCGCCATTTCTGCCCAAAGAGGACTCCTCCAATAAGTAACCTTTGCAGGGGATTCCCCATTGGTTGTGCAGAGACTTTCTTAGAGCTGCACTGAAACCTGAGACTCTTCCCACGCAATTCTTCCTTCCCTCTCTCCTTTCACAGGGTCAGGCTCGTCCAGCTTACTCCTACTCCCTTCCCCTTTATCCATCACAGCTGTTTCCCCTATAAATCTCTTGCATGTCTAATTCTGCCTTGGCATTTACTTCTCAGAGGACCCAAACTGAAAGTCTAGTATATTCATGATCTGGGCCCAGCACTACTGGAACGTTGATTCTCCGGGTGGCAAATCTGGGGAATTTTATAATAGCTGGAGAGGTCTGTGGACAGAATCGCTTGTGGCGTGTTGGAGAGGAGGGCTGGAGGTGGGTGCACAGAAAACGGACACGTTTTCTGCGGTGCAAAGAAATCAGAGAAAACGGACACAGCAAGTGCAATTAGATGGGGCTGAGTTTTAATCCCAACCACATCATCTCTTTGGGCAAGTCATCTAGGCTTAATTTCCTCATCTAAAAAATGGACATAATTTTGCTTATCTTGCTGGGTTGTTGTTAGAATGAAGAGGATGCATGTAAAGTACTTACCAGCGTGCCTGGCACAGGTGCTCTCATTTCAGAGCAGGTATTGTTCATTATTAGTATGTTCCTTTAGGAAGAGAAAGAATGCCTTCCCTCTTGCTTGAAGCCAGGCAGGAGCTGGTTCAATATGAAAGGCATGGGATCCACCCTGAGAGAGGGCCTGGGGGCTCGGCCCCTCTGGTGATGAACCCCTGGGAAGGGTGAGGGCTCTGTGTTCACCCAGGGGGAGGGGCAGCTGCTCCAGTTAGGTCTTGCTTCCAGTAGGGGGTGTACATGGGGGGACCCCGCTGGAAGGAGGCAACAGAGGTGTGAGGAGAAAAGGGAGGGGAAACCACCTTAGAATTTAAGGTGAGTTGGTTTCTGGGCAGTCTTATCAGACAGGATGAAAAAAGGACCAGAACTGGAGCCTGGAAGTGGAGTCAGGACCCAGACTCGGACCCAGACTCAGAAGGCCAGGCCCCTTCCAGCTCCTCCCCTTTCCTTTGTTCATTGCGGTCTGGGTCTGGCGGAGAGAGAAGTTAAACAACTGCCAGCCCCATCCCCTGTGTCCCGGAGAACTGGGTGGTTGGGATGGAGCGAGTTGGGAAGGGGGAACCCTTGTCCTCATGGCGTAGGGCTTGGTCCTTTGTGGGGACGAGAGCCGACTCGGTGCAAATGCAGGAGTCCCAGGAGACATGTCCAGATGTCCAGTCTCAAGAGTGCTCCTGTCTGGCCCCAGCAACCCAGAGCCTGCCCCTACCCCAGCCCCCAGATCTGGCCTAGGTGCCCAATATAAGGCAAGCCACACTAGGGCCAGCTGGACCCCCACAACTCTTTGCCACCTCCTTGGTAGTTTCTTTTAGAAGTCTATTTTCTTGAAAGGAAGGGTAAATGACAAGTTAAGTTCCTCAAAGTCTAACTCAAGGGACAAAAGTGACAGTAAGTGACAGTTTGTCTCAGCAGCCCCCCTCAGGCTCTTACCTCAAACCCTCCTCCCCACACGGCAAGTGCGACAGTGCCTGCCAGGGTGCTCTGCGGCCTGCCCCCCTTTAATGCCTGAGAGGCGAGTGGTCAATAAGCTAACCACATCAAGGACTTCATTTGTCTCTCACTCCTGCAGGGCAGGGCGGGATAAAAGACCTGAGGAGGGAGAATGTGTGCAAATGCCCCTAACTATGACCCCCACCTGCCCTTCATCTTCTTAACCTCTAACCTCCGTATTCTTTCCCTCTTCTCTCAACCCCCATCTTTCATAACCTCCATCTCCCCTGCACCCCCCTCGGCCACTCTCACTTCTGGTTCCCATTTTGGGAGCACGCAGGCCTGGGTTGGACATTGGGCAGATACTTACCCTCTCTGTGCCAGTTTCCATGTCTCTAAAGCAGAGTAACAGCTGTGGTATTGGGCTGTTGTGAGGACTGAGATGAGGTGAACACAGCAGCTGGGCCCAGCCTCCTCTGGGTTCTCTGGGCTCCATGCTGCAGCCTCATAAGGGGGACTGACTAGCTGCTACATGTCTGAAGCGGCAGTTCCCAGCCAAGGAGGAAGAAGCTAGGGCAGGGCGGGGGTAGGGAACCCCTGGGGGGCCAGAACCTTGAAGAGAGACTGACTGGTTGGCAGAAGATGTGAACCCACAGGTCAAAGGTTCTCTGGTTTCCAGTACTGGGTGGACACACTGTCCTGGCTTCTCCCCTATCCCCACAGGCCACGAAGGGATCAGATGTTCAACTAGCAACTCAAAGAACAGTCATTGAACCATGGGCTGGAGTGGGATCTTTTACAAATTTTGTCATCAGTAATCCTCACAGCAATGGACGTAAGATAGGTATTATTATTCCCATGAGAATGTGGAGGCTCAGAGAGGTGCTCAGGCAGCTCGTGAGCAGAGGCGGGACTTGATTGCTCTGGGTGACTCCAAGTACAGTACTATCTGTCCTGTAGCAAGATGTACACCTTGCTTCTGCTGGGCCATATTCATGCCTATTGTATGCCAGCCCCTTGACTAGGTTCTGGGAACAAGACAGACATGATCTCAGCTCCACACAATTCAGTCTCAGTGGGGAGACTGACAAGTAACTGGGCCATTACAACAGAGCACAGTAAGCGCTATCTAAGGTGAAAGTTCCCCAGAGCCAAGTAGACCCTGCAGAGGGGCACCTGACCCGGGCAAGAGATCAGATAAGGCAGGTAAGGCAGGTAAGGCCCATGGCAGAGAAGCACGAGTGCCCACAGAAGCCCCCTGCCCCAATCTCTCCTCCAAAGTCAGGCCAATAGCAAGGCTAGGTATGTATCTTCCCACATAGCTCACAACTTCCTCTGGACATAAGTCAATAACAGCCTGCCTTGCTCAACCTCTTTGCCTTCCTTATAACTCTCAAGGCCAAAAATAACCTCCCCTTATTCACACAACAATCCCCTTTTTCCTCTGGGGCATTCCTCGGTCAACTATTCCTGTCCAAGAGGAAGGAGAGCTAGTGTTTCATACCCACCTCCTTCTTCAGGGAATAAGCCATAGGGTGTGCCATTCCTAAAAGGGTTTGCCCCTCAGTGGCATCCTAAAAGCTGAGTCTGTGATCAGGTATGGCCTATGGGGAGCCCCCAAATTCTCCATGGAATGGCAGTGGCCCAGTGGACTGGCCCAACCAAGTCACACTTCAACTTCCTTTCTCTACCTGCAATCTCCCCGTCCTGATCTGGGGAGACAGACATCTGGGAGACCTGCTCAATGCACAGGAACACAGAGAGAATCAGGGATGCTGACTTTGTATACAAAACAGCTTTATTAAAAACTCAGCTATTAGGAAAACAAAGTCTTCACAAGAATTCTATCAAAAAGTACAAATTTTAAATAAATGTGTCAGAAAAGTGGCAGCCACATACACCAGCTGCAGCCACAACCTTGGGGGAAGGCAGTGCCCAGAGTGCCAAGAAGGGGCTGGGCACAGGGGTCTTTGGATGCTATCAGGCAAGAACCCTGACTCAGTTTTCCTTTTCTTGAAAAACTAGAAAGAATATGACAAGTGTAGGAAATTTTGAGCCTGAAGCAGAAAGGCACAAAAGTTATCTGTAAGGCATGATTGCTAACTCATGGACGAGTGGGCCACTGGCTCGGGTCATGCTCCTGAAGGGTGCCCCCTCTGGGGCTGGCCAGAGGTTAAGGTGAACCAAATGGACTGCACAATCCCTGAAGTCAGTCTGTAGAAAAGATGTGTTGCTTCACTGGCAAACCAGTATCTGGCTCTGCCAGGACAAGAAAGGTCACACTGGCCACCAAGAATTCCCCCCAGTGGGGAAAGCGCCAGGCCTCCTGTCCACCCCGTCCTCTGAGCCACGGTGGGCACCCACCCTGGACAGTTTTCCGAGAGCAGTCCCTGGCATCCAGACAGCAGGAGCAGCTCCAAGGCCTCAGAGCCAGGGTTTCTATGAACGGCAGGCACAAGAAGCTGGCATTGTCAAAACCAGTCCCCAACAGTTGCTGGCCCATACACATGGTCACTGGTGACAGGCCTCCCTGGTGACATTGGGCAGTGGGTAGGCAAAGAGGGAGAAGTCCAGGATATACTTAGGCAGCACGTCCTGCAGCAGGGACCGTGGAGCACTGCACAGGTGGTAGTGCAGGCTTTCACGGCTGGCAGGTCGGTACCAGGCCTGGCGAGCTGGGAATCGGACATGGGGTGGTGCCCGCACCCACTCCAGTACCTGGTTGGCATCTGCCTCCAGCCTCTCATAGGAGCCTACAAAGTCATAGCGCACAGCACAAGGCTGGCACAGGTGGTACACGGGCATCCAATGCTCATTCATGCGCTCAGGGTCCTCGTCCACTAGGTACCTCAGGAACTCAGGGAAGGTGACATCGTCCCCTGCAGGGCTGGGCCCCGCTCCTGCCCTGTACCGCCTCACGATTTCAGCTCCGTAGCGCTGCTGGTACTCTCGGATCTCGCCAAATTTATTGCGGTAAGCAGAGAGAAGGCGTTCCAAGGGGTCCCGCACAAACAGGAACTTGAAGTAGTGCTGCAGGCGATAGCGAATCTCCTCAGGCCGCAGGTCTGCCAGGAACACCAGGTCATTGCGGTGGTCCATCTTGAGTCGGACGTCCACGCTGTCCAGGACACCCGCCAGCACCTTTAGCACCCTCTTCCAGTTGGAGCAGGCCACCTTGGGGACGTAGCAGTAGAGGAAGCGGTAGCGGTCACTCACGAGGATGTGGCGCAGCAGGGTCCGCCGCTGTCCCACTGGCAAGTCCCAGGGGTCCCGGGGCATGCCCGGTTGTCCGCACACTGCTCGCAAGGTCCGGTTCCGAATGTCCTGCCTCACCTGCAAGTCCGAGTCCCCAGCATCCAGGGACAGCCCCCCAGGCCGCGGGACCGTCCTGCGCCACGCTGTGCCCTCGCGGTTGGGCGGGTGCAGGGGAAGGGGCTTCATGTCGGCCAGGATGCCCCTCTCGATCATGAGCAGCAGCCCGCTGGAGGCTACGATCACCGCAAACATCAGCATAGACGGCAGCAGCAGGGGCGGCCCCCCGAGCCCAGCCCGGGCCCTGCCCAGTGGCGCCCGCCTCAGCGCCCGGCCCAGGGGCTCGGCGCCATTTGGGGCCGCCAGCGGGGTCAGCGGGCAGGGGAACATGGTGCTCCGGAGGTGGGGGCCTGCGCGGCCCAGCCGATCCCGGGGCTGCCTGCTTGGGAGGCGGGCTCGGGCTGGGGGCGGGCACCGAGTGTTTGGGGCCGCAGCGCCGGTGGGGGTCAGGAAGGCGAGCGCTGGCTGGAGACCCCAGCGCGAAGATGGTGCGCTCGATAAGGGTGGTCGGCTCCCAGGCGGAGGCGCAAGAGCGGAGGCGGGCAGCTTGAGGGAGCGGCGAGAGACGGCCGGATGTCCCGCCCGACAGCTCTCCAACCCCGGCTGCCGTGACACAGGCGCTGGGCGTGCCCACGGGGTGGGGGTGGGGGGACGAGCACCCCTGCAGGGAACGGGCTGGAAGGGCACGTGCAAGACTCTCACGGCCTGATCCAGGGTGGGCCTGGTCCTCCGGGTTTCGAGGACAGAAACGGCCGAGGTCCCGAAGGCAAGAGACCCAAGCCCCGGCGAGTCTCAAGGAGCTGGATGAAGAGGGCCTTCACCCAATACCGTGCCGCATATCCCCGGGAAGGCTTACCCCTGGCGGGGCTGAGCCTTTCCTTTTCAACAGCTGGTCTGGGGGATGGCACCTCACAGACCCGCCCCCAATGCTCTGAATCCAAACTTTTGAGAGGCCCGGTTCTAGCTTGACACGAGACCCCAGTGTGCTCCCCATGCCCACCCCATCGTGGCCACCCCAGTAAAGAGGAACAAGACTGTCAGGCACTGATCAGTGGCTCCTCTCCATGGTGACCCTTAAATTTAACTGTACTTAGCCGATTACAATATTTACCCACTGAGTAATGCTCAATGTCCTTCCTCCAGGCATGAAGAGATGGGATAACTGGGACACTCTCTGGTGAGGGGCCAGTAACAAGTTGGTGCCTCCCGACCAATGGTCAGCGCACATTTTCACGGATGAGCAGCTGGGGCTCACAGAGCAGCAGCTAGCTTCCTTGCGGAGCACCAAACATATGTTTAGTGGCACCAGGTTGGCCCCGTGGGGTAGAGGCAGATACGGGAATGCCCTGGATGTCTGTGGCCAGCCTTTCCTCACCTGAACTGGACAGCTGGTTAAGTATCCAGATTTCACCCTGTTACGTGCAGAGTCAGGGAGGCTCCGAAGCACAGCAGTAATTGATTAGAGTCCACATTTACTGAGGCAGGTGCCTGCTCAGTGTTTTATATTCTCTCCTTCATCCATCAGTCACCCTGGGAGGGAGGTGCTACGGGCATTTCCTCTGTACAGCTGAAGAAACAGAAGCTCAGGAAAGCTGAGACTCTATGGGTCAGTCTGATTCTAAAACCTAAATTCCTAATCGCCATCCCTCAGAGATGAATGGAGCACAAAAGTAGAATGGTTAGGAGGGAGGAAGCAGCTGACCCAAGGCACGCTGTGAGGGAGGGACGGAACAGGAGTAGAGCCAGAGGCTTTGAGGGTGGTGTGAGAATGGCACTGCGGCTAATCAGGTGAATTCAGAAGAATGAAGGGTTCTGAGGGATGGAAATGAAGCTAGAAGGCTCCTGGATGCCTCCCAATCCTAACAGGAAAGCACATAGGATGAGCCTTCATTCTCTCAGCAAGGAGTGCCGGTATACTGGGGCCATAGACCACGTTCTGCTGGCCAGTTCCCCAAGGGTATGACCCAAGGCAATGAGGTACAACCTTCACTGTGCACCTATTTGGGGACCAGTTCCCAGGTCACCGGCCAGGTGAGGGCTGGCAATGGAAGGACTTCGGTCCCGGCAGGTGGCTGCAGCTCCCATTCTCTGTTTCCTCCCCCCAGCCTTGCCCTGCCCTCGGCTTTCCACCTCCTTTCCTATTCTCTGCTCACTGACTTCAGCGAGTCCCATACTAGAAGGGTGAAGGAAGGCTCCCAAAATAAAGGGCAGTGAGCCCCTCCACAACCACACGCAAAAAGATGACAGGACACGAAGAGAATGATCCTTTTCTAAATCAATACAATTTCTCAAATTTATTTTTTTTCTTAAAGAAGTACTTCTAATCTCTGTCAAAAGGAAGGGGAGGAAAGGTCCTCCCTCCCTTGTAAACACTGAAATACAGATCTGAGGAACCAAGATCGACACACACAAAAAGTGCATTTTACAAAATTATCAACTAAAATATATTTTACATGAATTATGCTTCCATCGAAATTCTACCAGCTCCATTTTCAGGTTCGAAAAAATATTTCCACATCTAAGAGATTTCAAAAGCATTTAAGTTCTGGGCAGCAGACCTGGGGAGGAGGGGCCTTGATCCCTCCTGCTGGGCGGGGCTGGGCTCCTAGGTGGCAAGGGCCCAGCACCCTGGGAACCAGCAGGCTCCACAACAGGCTCTTCGGAGCCCCTGTTTTGCCAACTTCTACTGCAGAGTCCTCTGGACTGATGCCTTCCTCCAAACAGCTTATTCCATACCAGGGAACCCGAGTCCCTTCTCTTCAGGTTTGGGATTGGGCCTTCCCTGTGTAAGTTCACCTCTGAGCCCTCCAAGCCTCTCCCACCTCAGTGCCAAGCAGGAGCAACCCAGTTTTCTCAGGGACAGCACAGGGCCGGGGTTGCTGGGAGCGCCCTCAGTATTCACTTCCACCTCCTTCTCCAGACCCTGCCAGGCTGTCCTCACCCAGGGCCACCTTCCCAGCCTGCTGGGTCACTGTCTGCCCCTGCCTGGGGGAGGAGGACCCAGGGCGGCCCTCCTTGACTCCTGCCCCCAGGGATGTGCTCACAAGCAGGTTCCCAGCGCCAGGCCCGAGCCACACAGGGCTCCTCCCCCTCTCCCCACCCTGTTCCTCTTTGGTACAAATCGGAAAGGACCAGGCTGCTCCAGCCCCTCTCACAGAGAGCCCCAGGGCCAGGGCCTAATCCCTGCAAGGACAACAGGGGGCCGAGTCTCCTAATCTACTCTGGGGAGCAGGGTGAGAACAGGGCCCCTGGGCAACAAGAATAAACAAAATTCGGTCCTTAGCTCCTACAGCTAGTGGCTGCGGCTCAGCAGGTCTGTGGACTGGTACAGTGTTGTTTCTCGCTGGGATGCAAATTAGTGCAATCTACAAAAGACTAGGGCGAGGGGTGGCAGGGCAAGGGGAGCCACAGCACGCCTTTGGTTTGATTTCAGGTGGGTGTGGCTTGAAGAGTCATGTGTGAAGTTCTGCAAGAGGTTTCCTAGAACCTCCAAGTGTAAGGCAAGAGGAAAAGTCTTCAATAAATCAGGTAGCAATTTTTCTTGCCCCCTGCCCCCCCCCCAGCTCCCTTTTGCCCTCCCAGACATGACAAACCCCATGTTGATCAGTTAACTTCAGGGAAGCCAGACCTGCCGGGTGGCCCCTCACCAGGAGGTGAACAGGAAGCTGACACCCATGACTGTGAGGGCCAGGTAACTTGTCCCAGCACCAGGGGCTACTGCAGGGGCAAAGGAGGAAAGCCAGGGAAAGGCCCTGAATCCAGGAAGAGGAAGTCAATGCTCTGGAAGCCAGACTCTGGCTCTCTCTGCTTCAAAGGAATGAGCTGGGAGCTGTGCTAGAATCAGAAAGAGGCTGGTCCCAGGCTGATAGGGAAGCAGCGGGTCACAGTGGGTGAGGTAAAGCTGGCTCCCACTACCCCTTGAAGGGCCCAGGGGAGGATAAGAAGGCCCTGTTGGGCCTGGTTCCTGAAGGATCTCTTGCCTCCCCCTAGGCTCCATGTCCCTCAGGCTTGGCCCAGCCCAGGGAAGACTGCTTCTTTAGGAGTCTCTGCCCAGGGACCACAGAGTGGTACCCTGGGCCAATCTGAGGGCTCTGATGCTTTTCTTATACCCTGGCCTCCCCTCCCCTCCCGTAAGACCCAGAACCCATAGGGGCCCCTGCCCTCCCCCCAAGAGAAACCACAGGCCAACAACCTCAGGCCCCTGTGGCCCCTTAACCAAGTGCTGTGCTTCAAGCAGTGCTCCCTGCCCCAAGCCCCACTTGCCTGTGGGCAGCCCCAATGTGGGCAGGAGGAGGCTATTGGGGGTTTTTGAGGATGCGGCCATGGCGGAAGTCATAGACATGGCGGCAAAGAAACACCAGCTCGGGGTCCGTGTCCTCCGGCACTGTGCGGTGTGGCGGCGTGGAGTAGTCCGCAGAAGGGGGCACCAGTGCTGTCTTCCGGCTGGGAAGGCCTTCGCCTCGGCGCTTGGCCATGGCACAGAATCTGCAGCGATACGCCATTCACTGTCATCGTCAAAGCCACCTTTGCAGGAAGACCAATTCCTTCCCCACCCAGTTCAGAGAGCTGGAAAGTTGAGTTGCCTCCAACGCCCACAAGGGCTGGTGCCGCCTCCATCCCTGTCCAGGGGGCTATCCCTTCTCTGTTACTGAGGAACCACACCTGCCCGGGCCTCCCTCGTGACTACCTGCCATGATTTTCTCTTGAAAGCAGTACTATAACCACCCCCAATTCTGTCCAACCACTCTCCCTCTGACAGGCAACAAATTTTTTTCCTTCTAAAAAAGTCAGGTGGTGGAAGCAGGCTGTAAGGAAGAAAGTTCTGGGAGGCCAGGCCCAGTGAGATCCCCTTGGGGATCACTGGCAGCTCCCCAACAGCCCTGGGGAGAAGCCTGCTGGAGACACAGGGCCCCATGTACCTGCAGTACTCCGCAAAGGTCAGCACATAGCACTTCTCCTCGATGCAGGCCACACTGTTCTGGTCCTGATGTCTTGATGCAAAGACTTCATTCTGCAAAGGCTCAAGGGGAGATAGGATGAGATCAGTTACCAGGGTTGGAAACACCTAACTCCAGGGAAAAGGTGGACATTTTTAACCCCAGCCCCTCTGCTGAGACTCCTGACCCCAGGTCACTCCAGCTAGTGCCCGGAAAGCTAGGGAGCTTCCCTAGAATTTGTACCTAACTGCTTCTCACCTGGCAGCCCACTGCATTCCTCCCAGATTCTGTGATGCTCTGGAGAAGCCAGGTAGCTCCTCCAGCCCGTTGTTAAGCTTCCTAACCCCCACTGCCGGCCAGGAAAGGAGAGGGGAGTTGATGCACATCTTCTCGAAAAGTCCCAGAGGACAGAGTAAAAGCGGGTCCAGATGGGGGGAAACTACACACAGAGGGCATCAGCACTCCCAGCACACCTCTGGGTCTGGTGCTAAGGTGGAGCGCGCTTCCCGTGCTCCCTCCCATGCTGCAGGCGGCACCAAAGGGGAGCAGGTGTGCCGCTTCGCTTCCCCTTTCTGGCTGACAGGAGGACACATCCTGGCACCCCCTGCCTACAAGGGCTCCCTTTCTACATAAAGGTTACGATTCCCTTTGAAACATGAATTGGGGCAGTGCTGAGAAGAAAAGCTGAAACCCAGGTGCTTCCCCCAGGTTCTTTGGCATCCAAGGTGACAAGTCTAGGGACTTAACTACCCATGTCTGCCCTTCCCATTCCACCTTCTTGTGTTACCTCTCCCCCTGCCGCCCCTGCCCTCCCCATCCCATCTGCCTGGTAGCTCACCTCGTGCATGCTGGGACTGCGGCCTCCCTGTAAGTGCTCTGGTCTGTAATACCACAGGAGGCTCATCATCAGCTCTCCTGGGGGACAAAAGAAGCAGTCACAGCTTGAACCGGCAACCCCAGAGTTACTTAGACAAGGCAGGCAGGCTGGCCACTTGCCCTGGAGGCTCATCCAACTTCAATGCTGGGCCAATCCTATAGGCTCCAGCCCCCTTTTCCTATGCCTCAAGTCCAGCCTGGCATTCAAGTGGCCTGGAATGCCATTAGGCAAGAAGGGAGAAGGGAGAAAAGCAATGACAATTGAGAATGGGGGACAGACAAGTGCCCAGGTTCTGGTGACTGGAAAGGTTAATGAACTGACCCAACCGAAGCCACAAGGTTGTCTGCGACCCCTGGCAGCAGATACACCCTGACTAAATGGAAGGCAGACTGTGTGAACAACACAGGAATATCAATGCTGGGTCAGGCAGGGCCTACCTGATTCGGGGTTCTCCCAGAGGGCTGAGATTTTGGCCACATAAGGTGTAGACGTTTTCCGTGGGCCTGACTTGAGAAGGACAGTGTCCCGGACCCGAATGGTCTCTCCATGGCGCTCTACTGCCTGGTAGCTTTTCCGAATGGCTGGCTCCGGTTCATCCTGTGTTACAAACCAGTGACAGTCAGGCTTGTGGGGCCACATTTAGATAGAGCGGGAGGGAAGGAGGGAGGGAGCAAATGGCATCCTCTCTATGCCTTCCTCACAGTAGTCAAATCACTAAGGCTTTGCAGAGCAGTTTGCAGGTTGGCCTCTTCTCCTTAAGCCTGGTTCACAGGGGCAGGATGAGGTGGGGAGTCCTCACGGCTGGATACAGGATGAGAAATGGGAACAGGGGCAGGAAAGTGGGACAGTCTGGTTTTGACCCTTCAACCACCGTTGCAAGTGGTGGAGCCTTGGGCAATTTACTCAATCTACTGCTAAGCCTCAGTTTCCTCACCTGTGAAATGAGGATAATTATAGGAACATGGGATATGTACCTCATAGGGTAGTGGTGAGGATGAAAGCAGATAATGCATGCGAAGTGCTTAGCTCAGTTCTGGCACCTAAGAAGTGCTCAATAAATTTTAGTCAACATTCTTTGCATCATCCCTGATGTTCCTATATCACTGACTTCCTCTGCCTGTCCAAGTTTTCCCTAGACATACTTATCCAAAGAGCCTCCACGAAAAATCTTGCATTTAAAAATCCAGAGTAGAGGCGACAGTGTGAGCAGGGATAAGAGATGAAGACACTTTAGATAACTTCCCCAAGAGTCAGCAACAGAGACGGCGGCCACCAGCACGGGGTCTGTGTGCATCCCCGACCTCCCTGAGGGGCGCAGTACCGGGTCAGCAGGGGTCGGGGAGCAGGCTGGGCTAGCATAATTGGTTCCCGGAGCACAAGTGAGCTGGAGCCCTTCGTCACCTGTCAGAGTAGCTAAAGCCAGGGCTCCTGGGACCCACCTCACTGCAGGTTGTATGTCCCCAAACCCACCCTCTCTTCTCCCTATCAGCTAAAACCCGGCACTCACCAAGACATAGACGGCCTTCTCACAGGCAGCCCCAACAGGTACCCAGCCGTTAGTGCGGCGGCGGCGGCGGCGGCGGGGACGTGGGCGCTGGACACGTGGTTGCTTGGGGTGGCTGGGCCTGCGGGCAGCCTTGCTCCTCACAGTGTGCCTGCAGCTGGAGCCCGTGCGCAGACCTGACTTGGAGCCACTGGGAGGCTTGGCGCTCTGAGGGCAGGCGCGGGCTACTGTCTGGGGCTCCGAGGTGGGTGTCTGAAGATGAGGGACGGGCTCTGCTGCAGGTGGCACGCTGGGCACAGGGCATCCCAAGAGGGGGTGGGCAGGTGAGGCTGGGTGGCCAGCTTCTGGAAGAGGAAACTCTAGCTGGCCCAGGGACCTACAGCCTTCTGGGGAAAGGAGAAAGGGGGTCAGGACAGGTAAGGACAAGCAGTAACCTCGCCCTGGCCGCTTTCAGAGCCTGCTCCCTGTCTTAATTCTAAGTGTGAACCAAAGGACCTCTGAAGTGGCAGGCTGGGTCAGGGGCCTTTAAGGTGTATTGTCAGGGTGACCGGCCAAGCAAGGATGTTTCTTGACCTTGGAGACCTACAGACATTGCCATCTCACATTCTAGCCTGAAAGATGAAAAGGGGTGAGTAATGGGAACAACTTCTGTAGCTCTGACTTAATCTTCTCTAAGGCTTCTACAGTGCTTAGGAGCAGGGGAGCTGGAATCAGCCCAGTATATGAATCCCAGACCTGCCATGTACCAGCTGTGTGACCTCGGGCAATCACTTTACCTCTCAGTGCCCTGCAAAAGAACATTAGTTGCAAATATCATGTAGTCTGTCCTAGGTGTTCCTCTTACCACTGTATTAACTTATCCTTACAACCACCCTATGACGCAGGTATCATTATTCTCATTTTACAGTTAAGGAAACTAAGACATCAAGTAGTTGACTGATTTGTCCCATGGTTACATGCTAAGAAGTGAGGGAGAACATTTCACTCCAAGGCTGGCTCCACAGCCTATGCTCAATTACATGCCGCATGGTCCCCCATCTGTGAAGCACCTTAGAGGAGCCTGGCACACGGGGCGTACTGGTGTCCCAGGGCAGGGGATAAGGGCCTTGGGTCCCACAGTTACATGTCTAGACTTGGAAAGTGGTACAAAAGAGAAACAAAAGCCCAAGAAGAGCCCTGTTCTCATTTCTGAGTCCCAACTCACACCAGAATCTGAAACAACCAGTCTGGACAGAGTCAACTGGTCTATAAAGTTGTTTTATAGACCCCCACACAAAGGGGCGTGGGGGGAAGGAGAGCCCTGGGAAGCCATGGCCTCTCACTTCACCAGCAGCAGGCCAGACCTGCCAGCCAGGATGACTCTGGTCACCTTGTTTCCACCCAGGAGCCAGGAAGGGAGCCTGGAAAGGCATGTGAGGACACTCCTGCTGATTTGAGGGATGAGAGATCACTGTGGGGGTGTCTCATGAGCTGCATCACAAGCCTCTCGGGTGTCTGGGTCTTGCCAAGAAGGCAGACACCAGAGCCACAGGCCCTGAGAGCGCCTTGTCTGAGCCAGGAACTCTGCCTGTTTTTGGGGTGTGCCCACCCCGCCCACCCCTAGCAAGGTGATGCTAAGTCTAGCCACTTTTTCTCTTTCAAAGCCTGTACAGCCAGGGTGAAGATGCTCTGCCACAGCTGGCACCATCCACTGGGCCCGGCAGCCCCCGCCCTCCCTGTGAATGCTGAACGTGGCTGACATGCAGATGGTCTGGGCTCCTGGAAGGCAAGACATTCTAGCTTTGAGGAGAGCAGAAGGGACATGAAGACACCTTGGCAAGAGCCCTAATTTCATTAACTTGCTACTCAGAGTCTAAGATTGGAAATC
This sequence comes from Pteronotus mesoamericanus, assembly GCF_021234165.1. Taxonomy (NCBI): domain Eukaryota; kingdom Metazoa; phylum Chordata; class Mammalia; order Chiroptera; family Mormoopidae; genus Pteronotus; species Pteronotus mesoamericanus. Next base: position 24,023,584 of record NW_026555065.1, read on the forward strand.
CCAATGGGGAGGGAAGAGAGGCCCTTTCTGCCCCCCTCCACCACCAAAATGCTACCTACCTGCCAGGTCAAGAACTCTCCGTAGGCAGTGGGGACAGAGCAAGGCTGCTAAAAGCTAACCATGGGCCCCTTTCCTGGGATTGTTCCTAAACCTGGGGCACAAAAGGCGGGAAGTATTCCCCCCTCAAAACTCCCTACCTCCCATGCAGTAGCTAGACCCCAAGGGAACCCCACGACCCACCCTCCTGGGTCACTGTTTCCCAGTGATTCCCTACTACATCCTATCCCCGGGAAGGCTTACCTGCTGCAAAAGGCATTTTGTAGGAACAGCCACCACAGGTAGTGCCAATGTGGGTAAGAGTAGGGGGCAACATTTCACAGATGCTATAGCCATTCACTTCAGCGTCCTCGCTGGAGCAGTAGTGAGAGCCCCAGGGAGGCTGCTGGAAAGGGGTGCCTGCAGGCACTGATCTCGGGGCCAAGAGGAGACCCTCGGTAGGTGCAGCCACTGGGGACAGCTTGCCCTCAGGGAGCATAGGGCAGGGGGAGTAGCCCCCACACTGCAGCCCATCTTGGCTGCAATACAGGTAGAAGCTGCCTAGCGCAGTGAGCTCAGGCCGACCACACAAGCCGCTGTAGTCGGCGGGGTTGCCAGGCATCGGCAGGGGGGAGAGCTGGGGTGTAGGGAAAGAGGGCTGGTGCAGTTCCTGCTTGGGGGCAGGTGACTCCTCTCCTGGGCGCCCAGGCTCTGGCTTCAGGGCTGCCTGCCCACCCATCAGCAGGGGCAGGTGGGGACGCAGCCCTAAGGGGCTCTCCAGAGCCTTACTCAGGGGCTGATAAGGTAGCTGGCTGGATGGCCCTCGAGGGGTGGCCGATAGCCATGGCTCCTCAGGGCACTCTTGCCAGCTGGGTGAGTTTGCAGCCTCTCCAGAGCCGGCCCCCTGCCGGGCCTTGGGATAGTTCTTGCCATTGACTTTGGCCCACTTTGGCCTCAGGGCCTTCAGTGCAGGCGGCTCAGTGGAGCGACCCTCTGCTTCAGGGTGGGCACGAGGTGGTCGCAGGGGTAGCTCCCGTTCCTGGCTCAGCTTTAGGAAGGCAGCTGCATTCAGGCTGGCCAGTCTCTTGGGAGCTGGGTCACCATCTCGGCGAGCACCTTCATCCGGTGCTGGCTCTGGGGACAGATCCCGACTTCCTTCTCCGAAGTCCCCCAGCTTGGGCCGCTTCTTGGAGGAAGACCAGCCCCCTGTGGCCCTGTCACGGTCCCGGCTGTGGTGAGGGTCTCCTCCTCGACTGCGGCGGCTGCCTGCCAGGCTGCCGGTGTCGTCTCGCTCCAGCAGCAGGTTATTGAGGGCCTCGGCATTGAGGGAGGCCAGACGCCGCTTGCGGGGCTGGGCGAGGCCAGTGTCCTCACTGGATGGGGCCGGGCTGGGGGGCTTGGGCAGGTCAGGGGGCAGCTCATCAGCCTCATCTGCACTCCGTGGACCGGCCACATTCTCCAGGCGGGTCAGCAGCACTTTGCAGGCCTTGGGTTTCTCAGGAACTAAGGGGCGCTTACGCAGCGGGTAGTTCTTGCGGCGTCCTGTGAGATGCCCTGGGCTCTCAGGCATGCCTGGCTCCACACCCTCCACTCCCTGCTCCATGTTGCTGCCTTCCATTTGCAGGGGCTCCCGGCGGCCAATGGGGCCCGAACTCAGCATGGGAAGGGACTTCCTCCGAGTGTGTGTCATGGAGTATCTACAATCTGAAGGACAGAAGGGAGACAATGAGAGAAGCCCGCCCTGGCTTGCCGCCCTGCCTGCTCTCCCCTCCACTGCAGTCCATCCAGCCCCACCTACAGTAATTCTGGCCTACCCTCACCCCTTCTCCAGCCTGTATTTCCCGGGGACCCCTCTTCCAGAGTGCAAAGGTCCAGTGAGGTCAGGCTACCAGCAGCTTTGCAAGAAATGGCTGCCCCATTCTTCTTTTAGCTGAGAGTCCTTCTGTGAACTAAGCCCCTGAAGAGGCTACAGAGCAATACGGGCCCTAGGGTCGGAAGACAGAAGGAGCTAGGGGCAAAGTCGGTCCTCTCTGTTTTTCTCCCACTTGATACTCCTCTGAGGCCGGAAGGAGGATCTGAAGACACTGAGCCAGGATAGGGATTTGGGTGGTGGTAGCCCATTTATTCCTTCAAAAATATGTTGGCTAAAAAGCTTGTTTGCTTTTTTCCATGAGGTAGCTCTAGTAGCACTTAGTTGTCTTTAACTTCATTGGAAACAATTTTGTTAGATTGTATTGATAGTTGTCATATCAGCATGCATTTAAAAAAAATCAAAACTGGTAAATTTTTGTGTAGCCATTTTAATACTGATGATGGAAGAAAATAAGCAACATTTTTGGCACATAATAATTATGCTTTATCATTTCAAGAAAGGTAAAAATGTAACTGAAACGCAAAAGATCTGTGCGGTGTTTAGAAAAGGTGCTGTGACTGATCGAACATGTCAAAAGTGGTTTGTGAAGCTTTGTTCTAGAGATTGCTTGATGGGCGATGTGCCGGGGTCAGGTAAACCAGATGCAGTTGATAGCAATCAAATTGACACATTAATTGAGAATAATCAACGTTACACCAAGTGGGAGATAGCCGACATACTCAAAATATCCAAATCAATAAAGTCATTGGTAAAAATGAAAAAAATGTGTATTTTATGGAAAAAACTAAATGGACTTTTTGGCCAACCCAATATTACCAACCCCTCCCCTGTGTTGGGGCTTCTGAGATTGGCCACAGGATGATAAGGAGATGGACAGTGAGAAGTTGAGATGAGAAACCTGCCTCCTGGGCCTGGAGGAGGCAAAGTCCGGCTTGGGAGGACGCCCTGCTGAGCATGTGCGGCAAGACAGCTATAACCTGGGTCTAGCTGGGAAAGCTCAGGACGGGTAAAGGCCTGGCTTTGCGGAGCTGGTGGTCAGGGGAGGTCACAGCCAACCTTAGAGCCACACCCACCTTGGTTCGAGAGATTCCAGGGGAGGGCAGCCTAAATAGTGCCAGTGCCTAGGGAAAGGATGTTGGTAAGGCCAGAGCCAGCATTTCTGGGTTGGAAACCCAGAGACCCCACACTAGTGTGGTACACCTTTACCCACCGCTTGCCCCCACCAACAGCCACTAAGAATTGGGAAAAGAAAGTGTCAAGAGAAGGCTAACCTGGGGGCTAACCAAAGCTGCCTCCTTACCCCTGCCCTACTCCCCAGGTCTCCTGCCTGGTAGGCCAGACTCCAGGCAGGAAGCAGGAGGGGGGGAATGCCAGGAAGCCCAGAGCCCATGACAGAAAATGACCTCGACCAAGCATCATCCCCTAACTTTGCGTGTCAAATACTTCCCCTACGTACCTGGGCAGCTGAGCCCCATTCTGAATGAGAGAGGCCAGAGCTGGGCGTGCGCTAGAAACTGGTATGGCTCAGGCAATGAAGAACTGGGGAGGCTTGGTGGTCAGAGGCTACCGAGCTGTTCACGCCTCACCTACTTCCCGATCCAAAACAAGGTGCTGTCAAGTAAGGTGCCTAATGAGGCCCTGCCCTCACCTGGCACCTTGGGATGCCCTCCCCAGCCAGCAGGCCCAGGCTTTCAAGCTAAATTTTCCCACTGCAGTTGTTCACACTTACTCCAAAGAAGCTGGGGGCACTCCTGCTGGGCCAGGATTTAACCCTGGAAGTCCAGGCCTGAGGGCTGGGGTGGTGGGGCAGCAACAAGGAGAAGCACATCTGTATTTCCTAGGAAAGCCTCGGCCCAGCCTTCTCTCGCCCCCAGAGGGCCTGGAGATGAAGGACAGTGAACAGACCACACAGCAGAGCAGGGTCCAAAGCTCCTCAACAGGCCCCAAGTTACCATAGGAGTCAGGTCTGGAAAAGGCTGTGCGCCAAGGCTGAGATCACCTGGGCTTGTGGCCTTGAAGGACATGGACAAGTAAAGAGCAAAGAGCGGGTGGATGGGAAAGGGAAAGAAAGGGAGCACAGGGAGGTGCTTTCAAGCCTGGAAAGCGAAAGAGCAAAAGGTCCCTTAGCCAAGGCTGACTGGTCTGCCCCTACTTCTCGCCTGCCCTCCACCCCAGTTTGTTGGCTGCGTGGGTAGATGGGATTCTGGGACACTTTCTCCCCATTCAGTCTTTACTTTCAACATGCGAAAGGTCCCAAACAGGGAGAGATGGGGCAGGGAGTCTTCCACTTTCACGAGCATGTCCCCAGAACCTGGGAATGTGTTCCCTTAGAGTATCTCTCTTTACCTCCAGTCCCTCAGGGACAACCACTGTCCTTGTCTGTCTGTCCGTCCGTCCCCCTGCTCATGGGCTGACTATCTATCAAGGAAGCCTCTAAATCACAGAGTGCAAGTCACATTCCCAAATCAAGCTAAGAGCCTCCTGCTAGCCTCCCACGACTCTACCAAATCCTGTCACCCACTGAAAACACCCAAGGTCATCAAAAGCACATTGCAAAACAACTCTTAGGCTTTCAAGCGGCGCCTAAGGCTGCAATGTCACTCACCATCCTGAGAAGAGGCTGAGGTCTCTGATGCCTGCCTCATTGCACTCCCAACTTTAGGAGAGCCAGACAAGTAAGAACCTTGGCCACAGCACCCCCCAGGTCCCCTGCAGGTGGGGCTGGATTGGCGGGGGGTGCTGAAGGGGTAGCCCAGCTCCTTGGGGAAAGAATCCTGGAAAGCAGTAGGCTTGGTTCTCATTCCAGCTCTGCCAGTCCTCCTGCTGTCCTGTCCCTGCCAGTTATGCACCAGCTCAACCAGGAACTTCTACCACTGCCAGGAGACAAGGGTGCCAGGCTGCTCGCAGCATTACCCTCTTCCTCTCTAGGAAGCCTTGTCTTCTCAGGTACGGGCAGTCCAGGCCCCCTCGGGAGAAGGTTCCTAGGAGGGACTCCCCAGGGCATATTACCACTCACCTATATCATGTCAAGCAAGCTCTCCCTGAAGAAAAGCAGTCTGTTGCCAGCTCTGGGGAAGAAACGGCCAGCTATCATGAAGGATAGTTGCTGCTGCTGGCTTCTCCAAGCCAAAGACCAGCAAGCCACATGGCTGAATCCAAAATCACAGATATACTCTAGCCAGCCAACCGAGCACCTCAGCCCCAGGTACATGGGGTCTAGAAATCAAGGGAGAGAGCAGGCCTAGCTAGAGAGTCCAGGCAGGGTCTGGGCCTGAGTGCTGCCGCCCCAGCTGCCGTGGGGCTGGGGGCATTCATCTCCACAGAAACAGAAAGGGAGGGAGGATTTCCTTTTTGACCTCAAACTGCAGTAGCGTTGTGAACCTCCCCTCAGCACAGGTGGAGCACACCCAAGGGGCTGTGTGCAAGGGAGGGTCAGAGGCCTGGAAGAGTGTGGGCTATGGGCACCACGGAGGGGAAAACCAGGGCGGAGCCTGGACAGGCAGGTCAAGCCCGGGTTTCTCCCAAAAGCAGAGACTGGTCTGCGGCAGGAAGAGGTCCTGAGCCTTGGCCACGGCTCTCCCTGTTTTCGCCCAGCTCCAGGCTATACTCCCCGCCCCCAGACTCAGGGCTCTGCCCTACTGCCCTTCCTGACACCATTCTTATCCACTGCATTTTAAAATTGGCTTTTAAGGCTTTCTGGTTTATTTTTAATGGGAGGGAAGTATTCAAGGGGGTCTTAAGTAAGGGCAGACCAGGTGGTCACCAGGGTAAGAGCCAAGAAGAGCCCTGACCCAAGGCACCTCCCAATTACACTAAAGCCACACAACTGACACAGAGGTGAATACTGCCCTCCTCTGCACTCTCTCCTGGAATCACCTCCCTCCTCCACTGAAGGAATAACACTTTCCCATGAGCACTGAATTTCTTCAATCTTCTATCAGAGAAGAAAAGCAAGAGCGCAAAGGCAAGCTCCTGTTCATTTTAATTTAGTTGATGTTAGTTCATGGGAAAACAGAAAGGTGAAGCTGCTGAAATTCTTATGATCAAGCCAGGTAAAGAGACGTGGCTGGTATCCTCAGGAGCTGGCAAAGTGGAAAGAACCAAACCTTGGAGTCGGGCAGACCTGGACTTAAATGCCAGTTCTGCTCCTCATGGCAACTTACCTCTCTGAACTTCAGAGTCCTCATCTAAAAATGAACCTAACTTAAGAGTGGTGGTGAGGATGATGGAGTCACCCTGTTCAGGAGCCTACTAGGCTAGAAACCAATGTCCCTCCCCTTTTCCGGACCCACAGGCACAGGTGGACCTGCCCTGGGTCTGGGCAGTTCCCCACAGTAGGAGACAAGCTTCCTCTGTGAGAAATGTGAAACCCAGAGTACCTCAACTCTGCTGTGCTACTAGTTCACCAAAAACTCCCAGGCATCAACCCCAGAGAGAGATGGAGATGCTACTCTTTGCCCACACAGGACCCCCTGTGGGGTGAATTGTGGTGGGTTCAGTTTACAACACAGCAAGGCGGCAAGGGGCAGAAACCATATCCCAACAAATCCCAACAAGCGCTCCACGCCTCCGAGAAACACTCAACTCTACAGTGAAAGGTAAGCTCCCCAGATGCTCAAGGCCTGGGCATGGGGTCAGAGGGCTTGCACTCTGCCTGTTCCTGCCATGTGACTGCTGCTTCACAGCGGGCACCCACACAAAGGTGAAGTCCCTGGCGGGTAGCACAGAATGAGCTCAAGGCCTGGGGCCCCACCGCCCTGGTGCCCATTCAGCCTCACTTAACTGCAGGATCTCAATTCACTAAAATCAAGTTAAGATCCTACAAACATGCAGGCAGGAAGCACAGCCTCCCAACCAAAGGGAAACGGCCATACTTGCCTGGATACAGCTTGCTTTATAGACCACCATCAGGCCTGGCAGCCATCTGAGGAGCGGGCTGCGCCTGCCCCTCGGAGGCACCGACCCTATCTACAGCCTGTCCGACCACCTGCTTTTCACACTCCTCACTGGGGACTCCCAGGAGCGCTGAGAAATGGGAGCAGCCCTGCTGGGAAGATCCACACCCACCCCACGTGGGGCTTGGGGTGCAGCTGGCCCTATCTTTGGCTACTCCTCTCTATTCTGACCATCCAAATAGGACAGCTCAGACACACAGGCTCAGAACTGCACCAAGTATTCAGAACCTCCACACACAAAGTCTCTTGTAACTGTAAAGGAACACAAATCTTAGTGGGGAGGGGAGGGAGGGATGTTTTTGTTTTTAAAAATTAGTTATTTATTTTTAGAGAAGAAGAAAGAGTGGGAGAGAAACATCGATGTGGGAGAGAAACATCAATCGGGTGCCCCTTGCACGTCCTCAACTAGGGACATGGCCAGGCATATGCCCTGACTGGAAATCAAACTGGTGACCTTTTGGTTTGCAGGACGATGCCCAACCCACTGAGCCACATCAGTCAGGGCAAGGGAATTTTAACTCATATTATCATAAAGCAACCCCCCCATTTTATATCGGTACTGTAATTAAGTATACAACTACAGGAGTGGGCAAAAGTAGGTTTGCAGTTATTTATATAGAAAATAATAAAAAATACTAATAAATAATAATACAAGAATAAACTGTTTCATGTACTCACAACTGTAAACCTACTTTTGGCCACCCCTGTATATTAACAGTAGAGTTGGTGGAATCTCCTCCTCACTGGAAACTGCCAGTGTCCTAGTCTTAGGGCAAGGTCCTTCCTACAGGTAGCAGGGCTGAGAGAGACAGTGTACCCCTTAGAGCTAGAAGTCAATATATACATGCAGACCCCTGAACTAGGACAGTGGGCAGAGAGCACTGTATTTTATTCATACCACAGTGTTCTGCTTTAAAAAACTCTAACCTGACTAACCTGACATTAGAAGGTAATCAGGTATAATACAAAACTAGTATTTGCAGCTTTCATTAAAGGCACATACCCCTACTTTGAACAATCTGCCTTGCCCTAGCTTCTCCCCAGTGCACAGCTCCTATGTGCCCAAGGTAGACCTTTACCGGCAGGTATGAGTCTAGCTAAGCCAGAGCACCCGAGACGCGATCCCAGGCACACGGCACCTCTGTGACCTTTGCTCAGTCAGCCAACATTTGCTGGCCCCTCGCCATGGCTCAACATAGAGGAGGCAAAACTCACATGGTTCTAGAAGCCACTTGGTGCTGCTGCTAAGCCTAGTGGGCTTGGTCAACAAATTGAACTTCTCTGAGCCCTGGTTCCCTTGTCTATACAGCAGGGTTGTTAGGAGGATCAAGTTAAATGAGAGTGTGTGCCAAGTGCCTATTAGAGTGCCTGGTATACAAAAAATGATCAATACAAGCTCATTCTTTTTCCCTACATTTCAAGTATTAAGCTAAACGCTAAATAAAAAATGCAAAAAAGGCCTAAGAAATTAGAGCTTTGGGCTGGTAGGAAGACAGAGGACAAGAGAGTATGACAGGGGCTGTGACGAAGTGCTCGGAGCTTGGTGGAGAGAGCTTTCACTGCAAGGCAGACTCAGAGGGCACACTTGAGCCCAGACCTCATTCAGACACTGAAGGCCTCCTTCATGCCAGGTTTACCGAGGAACAGAAAAGCCCAGTAGGGAGTGGGCAGCACTCTGAGAAATTCGTTTCACAAATGTCTGAATTCAGGAAGGGACAACAGACAAAAGCTATTCTTGAGACAGGAGACAAATGTACCTTTCCCCAGACTCAGCCCTGCTGGCTCCCTATTTCAGGGGACAAGGGAGCTCCAGGCTAAGGCTCCCTCAGACCCTCCTGCTCAGACTGAGCAGTGCCGAGGCAGAGCCAGAAGCAAATCTCCTCCTGGAGCAGGACTCATTTGCTCTGGGCAAATAACGGCATGGGAGAAATAAAACATAAATAGGGCTGGGTTCCCCAAAACTCAGCAACAGGCCCTCAGCAGAACTAGGTGTAAACTTCATGTTACTAATGCACCATTCTTAAAAAACAAACAAACAAACAAACAAAAAAACAACCAATAGTTCACCAGCCTGCTCTGGGCCTGTGTCCAGGAGTAGCAAAGGATATGTGTTGGTTAAACCACCAGGACATTCTAGGAACCAACAACTTAGATTTCTAAGCTGCCTTGCCAAGACTGGAGGTGCTATTTCATCCTGAACAGAAGAAACTGGCCAGCCAGGCAGGGATGGGAGCTCTGCCCTCAGCCCCCCCAGTATGCCTTAACCTCCTGAAGGAACCAGACATGAGGAATAAGACCTAAGACAAGACTTTCTTTCCCTGTGCTCTATCCGCAAGGGCAGAACCACAAGGCAGACCCTACCAGAGTTATGGGCACCCTACCTATCTATTTCACACCTAACTAATTACTTCAGTGATTAGTGGCACCCCCATTACGATGCAAGCTCTGTGGGGACAGGCAGGCTCTGACTTCCTTACCATGAAATTCCATCCATAGGGCTCAGTAAGAGTTTGTTGAAGGAATGAAGATCTGGCTGCCCACCTGCCCCACCTTATATAATATTTCTACCCTAGACAAATGGCATCACTTGGAGCCCAGGACAGGAAACTGACCTCTAAATTCTCCCCCATCCTCAGGAATCCACTGTGCCTCTTCAGTGTAATCCACAGTTCAACAAATAGGGCTACTTCAGGAAATTGCTCATATTTACACAACACACCCTCTTTCACTATCATTCTCTTTCTTCTCTCTCCCAGGTATCTCAAGGAAATATTCCTCTCATTCCACTTCTTATTCCCAAACCATTCAGAGAGCAAGGGTGGCCCTGGCTGTGTGGCTCAGTGGATTGAGCATCAGCCTGTGACCCAAAGGGTCACAGGGCCAGGTCCCCGACTGGGGGCGTGTGAGAGGCAAAAGTCTCTGGTTGGGGGTGTGCAAGAGGCAACCAACCAACTGATGTTTTCTTTCACACATCACTGTTTGGTTCCTTTTCTCCCTCCCTTCCCCTCTTAAAAGAAAAAAGGATTGAGAAAACAAGAAACACACTTCTATCAAGACTAGGAATGTCACGAATATTAAGGTGGCCTCAGCAGCAAAGAACCAGAGTTAACATTATCAGTCTCCAAATCCCCTAAACATGCAGGGTAGGAGAGTCTTGCTCCACTGCGAAGGCTTCTAGTTGAACAGGATGGCTCATGTTTGTCAAGCATTCACTATGCGCCTGGCACCACCCTAAGCACTTTACATTTACTCTCATTTATCTTCACAAGCAGCTCACAAGGATAGCTGTCATTATCTCATCCAAAAAAAAAAAGCGGGGGGGGGGAACAATGGTATACAGAGGCAAAGTGTTTTACCTCTCTGTACACCCCCACTGCGACACAGGACAGCTGCTGGGTCACAGAGCAACATTCAAGATCAACTTACACATTCAATTTTGTTTTTTCTGTGTTGTTTTAATTATTGGCATCAACACATTATTAGTCTTTCCTGACTTTTCATCATACAAGGAATTGAAGACTGATTAAATGACATTGGTGAGCTGGCCAGGGAACATAATTTTACAAACTGTTTCTATGGAAAAGTCTGCTCAAAGTTCCCAAAATTTTTACATGTACTTTTGAAAACAAACTCATTTAATATCCCAGAAAAGGGTAAAGGCTTCAAAGGTATGTTGTCTTGATTTTACAGCAAATCCAAAAAAGAAGTCTACAGACTTCCCCCACACACCTAGCCACACCTCTTTAATCAGGTGCAATATCCTTCCTTCAGCCCGACCTGCAACGAAGACTGAAATCTGTAATACTCCAAAAAATCACTTTAGTGTTTCAAGACGAAGTCACTGCCCCTTGGCTACCTCCCTTGGGGCCAAATAAATCCATGTCCTTTCAATTTTCTCTGAAGATCATCTCTTATAGTCATTTCATCAATTTTATGATTATTTTTATTTATTTATAGAGAGAGGGGGAAGGAGGGAGAAAGAGAGGGAAACATCCATCGGTTGTCTCTTGTATGTGCTCCGAGGTGGGGAACAGAACCCACAACCCCGGCATGCACCCTGACCAGGAATCCAACTATCAACCTTTCACTTGGCAGGATTACACCCAACCAACATGGAGCCACACAGGTCAGGGCAGAGTTCTCTTTTACATTATACCCAAACTGTGTGGACCCCTCCAGATGCACAGCAGGGAACACCCCTCACTTCCGAGGCCCTATAGTGGAAATGTGAATATTCCCTTCTGGCATACTTGTCAGGATATCCTGGCATCAAGCAGTACCCTAACACTTTTCCCATAATTTCTAAAAAGATCCTCCAAAAACTGCTAATTTGCCTCTATACCACTTGGCCAAGTAAGAATGTGATTAATAAACTAAATTTCCCCCAAACATTTTGGTCCCAGAGCTGGAGAAGGGCCTACATGTGGGCCACCCTCCTCCTCCTCTGCAGGCAGGAAACTGAAAGCTGAGTCTAGAGAGGACAGGGGCCCAAACAGGCATTGGAGATGGACTGGAAGTAGGAGCAATCGGCACCACACCAGGTGAGATCCCAGGGTCACAAAAAGCAGAAATTCAACAGGTCCCTTCTCCTTAACTTAGGACAATGGAAGCACTTCCCCCCGCCCCCGCAAAATCCACTAGAAAAGCTGATATAACAAAGAAGTTCTAGACCCCAAGTTCCTGTCTGCATCCATCCTGTTAACTAAGAAGAGTCACTTGTCATTTTTTCATTCAGATAACTTGGTGCATTGGGAAACAACTCAGAGAGGCTAAGAGACAAGCCCATTCTTTTACTCTTGGTGAACTGGGCTTGCAGAGCATCTCAAGGACAATGTTATTTCTTATCTTTTTCATGTGTGGGGGAGGGTGGGGGCACACTGAATTAGGTAAATAACCAACCATCCTTGCAGGAGTATTCCACTGGGGAACATGGAATCTGGACGAAAATGCTTCCCAGGACACAACACAAAGTCCTGGACATTGCTTCCCTGAGGCTGGCTCACCAAACGCAGTCCTCTGCTCACGTTTCTAGACCAAGTTGCCTAGGGCAGGGCACCAACCCCCCTCCCCACAGTGAAACCCCAGGCCCCCGCTGGTGCTCAGCAGCTCTTCGTCTGCCCCTGAACAGGCTGGGCCCTGAGCAGGCAGTTTGCAGCCTCCTGGCTGCCCCTGCTCTTCCTCCTCCTCCCTGTTAGCCGGTTTACTGCTCATTAGTGGCCGTACCAGGAGGTGGGCAGGGGAAACATAAAGGAACTGAAATTCAAACCAGTCCATTTTACTCCAGTTAGGTGCCTACCATTAAACCAGGCTGCATTTCATCATCCAGGTCATCTCTGTCCCGTTTTGGGGAGGTCGAAGCAGCACAAAGGGTCAGAAGCTACAGAATCTCAGGACCCCAGGCATCAGAGCCTGTGCTTCCAATCATCACAAGCTCTTGACTACACTCTGTATTTTCCATCTTTTCAGGGTTAACAGGCACTTCTAGCCATGAGCTGGTCCATCATGTCAAGGCCAGGGACCTGCAGAACAGGAGTACTGGGTCTGCCCTGAGTATCGGAGCACACTCTCCTTGTCCCTTCAAAGTCCCCAGCACAATGGCAAGTTCACAAAGGAAGTGAGTCTTGCCAGGCTGTGCTAGCAAATTCCCATAAATACTTAGGCCAGGGTAGTACTGCTTATGTGCAATGCTTCCCCATCGAGAGATGTTGCTTTATTTACATTCTTCACAACCCATTCATAAAAAAGGAGGCCCTTTAATGTTGGGGTTGTCCGTATAATGCTCCATAAACCTGGCAGCTTCGGCTGGCAGCCTTAGTTCAACACAGGCTACTTCTCTATTCCAGAGCTTTCTTTCCCTGAAGTTTTTTTTTTCCTCTTTAATGACTCACCTTGCAACACGGTGCTGAGGCCAGATGTTGCCAAAGCAAGGCCAAGAGGAATAAGAACAGATAAAATAAAAACACACAATCTTCCTGAATGCTGAGACAGAGAGGTATGAAAATAAGTAAATTGAAAATTCCCACAGAATCCCAATATGAAGTATAGTAGAAGGTTAAATTCCTTCTGGGTTTACCAAAACTTCCCTTATGGATGCCAAAATGCTCCCTAACTTATACTCCCCTACATATCAGAGAAGGTGTAGATGGGATTTTTTTTTTTTTTAACCTGAAAGGAATAGCTAGAAGAGGGCTCTTTCTGGTTTTTCATTTGCATGGCAGATAAATTTAAAAAACATCTATTTTTTTTTCTTTTTTTTGCTTCTTCATAAAAGTGTTTCAGGTTTTGCTGGAATTAAGAGGGGGCACAATTTGCTCAGGGTGAAGAAACTCAGGCAAACCCCAGAAAGACAGCAAAGACCATGTTCTAGAACACATAGCAAAAACAACCTGAGCAGCTGAGGAGAGAGCCCAGGAGCTGCATTCTGAGGTAGCTTGTCTCCTGCTAAGGTAGAAGCAAGGAAAGAAGTAGTAGGGATTTTTTTTTTTTTTAATTGACGGGGAGCGGTCTCCATTGCCATGGCAACTGTGAGGGGTGGCTTTCCAGCTTGGAAGGGAAATGCTGGTCCATTAATCATCAAACTGGGGCACAAAAGAGAGGTTTGGGGGAAAGGGGATGGATGCAGAACTTATTTTTTCACTGTCTAGACTCAAGCCAGTCACCAGTCTTCGTCCCCATTTCCCACATGGTCTGGGGTTGATGGTAAACAAAAACTGAAGTTCTGAGACAGCTGTGATCACGGCTTTCCTTTCTGATGGGTCCAGTGTGGCGCTGATCATGCCTCCCACATCAGCGATGCCCCTATAAACACCTCTTCTAACACTAGTCCCCAAAGTCCCATCCATGGGCCAGACCCAGGAATCTTTTTCTTTTCTGTTCTCAGAACCCTGTTTTCTCCCTTATTTACACCTGGGATTGTGAAGAGATAAAACATATGGATTCATTTAGCATGAACAAGGAAAACTGCATAAGAGCAGCAAAGCTGGGTGGAGAGAATGGCCTGGTGGGATAGGAGTAAAACAGAATTATAGTCTTTTTCTAATTCATGTCTATATGGTGTCATGTGAGTAATCCAACAGGACAGACTTTTCACCAGACGGAATAACAGAAACAGCTAACTTTCATTTGTTCCCCACGCTAAAGCACCCCAAACATATGCTATCTATATGCCTTTGACAGAAAAGGTTGGAAACCACAAAGGATTCCATACTGAGCATTGCTGGGGAAGCAGAAAGGAAGGCTTCCCCTCTGTTCCCACCCAACTAAGCAGTCAACTGCATTTATTCATTCAACAAAAACAATGTGTATGACACTCTATCAGAAATCCTGGAATATTCATGCGCCCCCACACACACATACAGGTTTAACAGTCAATGTGGGCCTGGAGTGGTTTGAGTGACAGGGAGAGGAAGGATGAATAGGGTTCAGGCGGGAGGAGAAAGCGGCAAGGGGCTCCTCATTGGGGAAAACTGGGGAAAGCAGCAGAGCAAAGATGCAGGGAGATAAATGTGCACGGCATGGCTATGAGAGTCAGGGGAGTTGCCCAGGATCAGACTCTAGGGAAAGGGGAGCCACTGCGAATCTGTGGACAGGGGAATGACAAGGGGAAAGGGTGCTTTAGGAAGATTCATCTACTAGCTGTGTACAGACTGGATCAGAAGGATCAGATGAAGCAGGAGGAAATGGGGGGCCATAACAACATAGGTCTGAAATGGGAACAGGAGGACAACAGAAAGGAAAAAAAGGAGGAAGATATAAAAAGAGAAAACCTCTTCACTGGCTAACCTCTTCAGAGCCAACCCTCCTAATCACTTGATCTGACTGACAGGAGACTCCTGGCCAGGTAAGAGCCTGTCAAAGAGGAAAACCATTGTTTTTGGCAATTAATTCTCCTTTCCATCCAATGGCCAGACCAGGTCACCCTCTTTTTACTGCCACCAAAAGAAATCACATACTGTGTAGCCTCAGCGAAGGCACAAGGGCCTTCATCATTCTCTGAATCTTAGACATACAATTAAATTAATCTCAGAACAAACTTTAGTCTCCTGCATGAGGTAATACATCACATTCCCACAAGCTTCAAACTCCACTCAGGCTGGGGTCTAGAGGATGGAGGGTGGCCATAAATTAACTCCGTGCCCATACTAAGCAAGGCTGACAGACAGCTTTCCCAAGGGTGAGATTACAGCCAACTACAGCTGGGAGCAGCTCTTAACCAACACCTACCTGAGGTGGACACAAACCCAGATTCTTACCCAAAGTCTGCATTCTAAACAGCCTGAGTCCCATGTCTTTGTGTTCCCAACTATTCCATTTTGGGGTCACATGAGGGGACATGGAAGCTCTGAGGGGTTTTTTACAAATGGGAAAACAGCATCTACCTTAGAGCTGATCACTAGTGGGCTTAGAGGAACTCAACTTAAACCACTGGTTCCCAAGTGTCCTGTAGCTGGCCAAGTACAACATGTCCCTCCAGGACATGCAGTCCCATCTGGGTCCCCTCTCAGGAAAACATGGGGATGAAGAAGGTAGTAAGTACACGAAGGCCGTCAGGTGGCATGAAAGAAAAAAACTGGAAGCCTTTTTTATTTAATCATTAAATTTCTGCCTGAATTCATAAACTCAGCTTCTCATTTCCCTATGTGGGTACCTTCTTTGGCTCAAAAAAAAAAAAAAAAAAAAAGTGCTGAAAGCAGTTAAGGATGGATTGCTGGCACACATCTGGAGGGTGTCTCCTAGTCCCCACTCCAACTGATCTGTCCTCTTAAAACTGTCGACAATGGGCGACTGGGAGAAGTCCCAGGTGGGATTAAACCTCTACCAGTGGGCAGACTGCTTGCAGAAACCCCTCATCCCTAGCAGGCTCTAGAGTGATTCACCGGACTGTCGCCTGCCTCGGTGAGTCCAGCAACCTGGTCGTTACCAGCCAGGCCCACGGTATGCACTCCTCCACCTCTGCCCCTGTGCCCCTCCATCCTGGCCAGGTCGACCTCACTCTTCCCAGAACCTCGCGGGGATCCGCGACTGGAGCGGTGAACCAGTGCCACAGCTCCTCTCGGCGGGCACCTCGGCCCCCGCAATCCCCGGGGCAGAGTCCGGCCCTGTCGCCCGCCCCTCGGGGTGGTGGCTCGGACCCGCTCCCCTCCCCGACGCCACCACCTGCGCCCGCTCCGGCGCCGCCTTTGTCCGGCGCTTCAACGCCGAGCGGGCCCCTCGGGCCCGACCTGACCCGGCCCCAGAGGAGCGGCGGCGAGGCAGACAGGGCAGGACCAGGCCGGGCCCAGAGCATGGGGTCCCGCTGTCACTTGGAGGCGGTCTGACAACTTCGATCCCTCCGCCCCACCTCATACTCGGCCGCCGCTCTGCGTGGTCCCAGCCGGGCCTCCCGCGGCCCACACTCGCTTCTCGAACCGGTTCCCTTCCGTCTTCGGCGCCTCCCTTCCTCTCAGTCCGATCCCATCGGGTCTACACTACCCCCCACCCCGGCGCGGCCCCCATCCCCTGCCCGCCCCCCCATCTAGCAATAACCGGTCAGCTCTTAGCGCGGGAGGGCGCCCCCCACCCTGAGCGTGCAATCCCGCGGCGCCGCCCCCGGCCTCGGCCCCTAGCCTCGGGGACCGCGATGGGGGAGGGGGCGCGGCGGGGGAGGGGGGCCAGGGCCGCGTCGCCCGCGCACTCGGAGGCGAGCCGGCTACGCCGCGGCAAGGAAACAACCGGCGTCCTCCCGCCCTCCGCGGCCCGGGACGCCCGGGACGCCCGCGCCGCCGCCGCACGGCCAAGCTGCCAGCCTGCGGCCGCCACCCACCCCGCCCCCGGCCCTCGAAGCAAGCAGCCCCCGGGGGCTGTCACCTCGAGGCGTGCCGCGCTCCCCGATGGCGGGACCGTGGCGCCGGACCCGGGGGAAGGAGCAGGCGCGAGCGAGCGGGCGGCCGCACCTGCTTCGCGTCGTCCGTCCGTCCGTCCCTTCCCGGGCTGGCGGGGGCGGCGGCGCGGCGCGCTCGGTGGGGCGCGCTGACGGGCGGCCGGTTCTCCCCTCTTCACTCGTCCACCTCCCTCGCTTGCTCTCTCCCGCCCGCTCGCCCCTTCCCCCCCCCCCGCTCGACCCCGGCCCTTAGCTCACCGGGACGGCGGCGCGGACGGCGCAGCTCTGGGCGCCCGCAGGCCCCAGCCGGGCTGGAATCCGGCGGCTGGAACCCCCCGGGGGCGCTCAATTCCCGGGCTCCACGCTGCTGCGTCAGCGCCTCCTCCTGGGGGCCGGGGCCGGGCGGGCGGAGCGGGGACCGCGGCCGGGCGGGGCCGTCGGGGGGGCGGGAGCGCCGGGGCGGGCGGACGGCGAGGGCCGGACGGGCGGGGCAGGCAGCCGGACGGGCGGACGGCGGGGGCCGGGCTCCGGGATCCGCTACGCCGCTCGCGGTTCCTCCACAAACTCCCCGAGAGCGGAGCCTCCACCACCCTCCTTCCTGCTTCCTCGTCCTCAACCAATCAGCGGAACGCCCCTCGCCTCCTCCGCCAATCAGCCACCCCGCCCTGCGCTGGCCCCGCCAGCCAATCCGGCCCTCGGCTCCCCCTCCCAGTCTCCGACCAATCAGAACCGTGGGTCGGTCGTCCCAACGCAGGGGGCAGCACGAGGCGGCTGGGGGAGGCGGTGCGGGGAGTGGTGGGGCCTTGGGGGAGGGGTACGGTGCCAAGGGTGGTGGCGGGTGGTGGTTTTCTTTGCCGGCTTCTTGGGTTTTTCTCCTCGCCTGCGGAGCCTGAGCCTGTATCCCATGGTGACCCGATCCAGGAATCCCAATCCCCCAGCTGCTACCCCCACCCCGAGAAATCATCTTGCCCCCCCCCGCCCCCGCCCTGGTCGTAACCCCTCTACATACCGCTTCCTCCTCCCTAGCACCCACTGTAGAAAACTGCGGGCCAAGGAACACCCCAACCCGCGCCAGCGGCTGCTGCCCCCAGGGCAAAGCTTCGGGAAGACCAGACGAAAATCAAGCGAGGACAACCCCCCCTTTCCTGCAGAAAGGGCCCCAGACTCCAGCGAAAGGGCCCCGACTGCTGAGAAGCCCCTCCCGCCCTTGCCTCATCTTTCCGACTTCCCAGCCTGCCACGTCTCCTTTCCTTTCAAGCAAGGTCGGTCCTGGCTCGGTAACCCCTCGCCCGCATCTCTTTTTCCTGTTTCTCCCCTTCACCTACCGCCCCCCACTCCAGCTCCTAATTCACCCTTCCCAGAAGCAGAGTGTGGAACCCTCATCCATTAACAGCCGACAGCAGAGCCTGGTTTGTGAGTCCTTGACACCCACATACCCTCTTCCACCACCGCGGGGAACATCTGAGCTTTCCGCGGGAGCAGGGTGGTGTGTGGGAGGGGGGGCTGCCTGACAGCCCAGGCTGGACTCCCTTTCGTCCCCAATCCAGGATGGGATCAAGCATGGACACTTACCTGGCTTCCCCGTAGTCGCCGAACGCTGTGGCTCCGTCTCACACCCACAATCGCGTCTTTCCAAACCCGAGCATGCACTCGGGGTCAGCGGGGTGGGTGGGCACAGCAGGCTGAGGTCACATGGAGGTGTGGGAGGTCCCTGTGAGGTGAGGGGAAGGGGCTGTGTCTTGGGCACCTTGTATCACCGGAACGGGAATAGGATTTCATTCACCTCAACCAGCACTAAATGTGCACATAGTAGGTTCTTGAGAAATGCTGAGTCCACCCCAGAACAAAGCCTCATTCCCCATTCAGGAGGGGGAGGGGAGCTTTGGGAGGTAAAAGGAGCAGCAGCAAATTGGGTAGTGTCAGGTCACCAGAGAGCTGGGAGTAGCCCAGGGAGGGACTGCCTCCAGCAGAGAGAAGCACCCTCGAATCCTGGGGTTGCCTAGGGTAGAGGAGAAACCCAGCCTTGGAGTGTGGCTGAGGGGCTCTTTTGCACCCCACACACTATCTAGCCTTTCCTAGACCTTGACATGCAAGCATCCACACACAGGCAGTCTTGAAGACAATCAGGACTGCTTACCCCTATGGCTAGGAAATAGCACACTCAAGGATGGTTCCCCATCTGCCTCTAGAGCTGTCTGTGAGGCCTGGATAGTTTTAGGTGTATTTGGGGAAATGTTTAAAGGAGGGAGCCACCCAGAAGGAGAGGTGTGTGAATGGAAGCTAGAAGCTAAAACTGTTAGGGAAACTCAAAGAATGAGGTTCTCCTAGAACAACTGCCCCTACTCCTCCCATCTCCCACCCTTTGAGAAAGCAAAGTTCCCAAATCTATAAAAGCGGAAGACTGATAATTCTCCCCTCCCTGAGCTTCCCAGGACCAAGATTTCTAGCAGTCTGGTCCCCCATCACAGCCCTATTCCCACCTCACAAAATGCACCCTCTCCCTTGTTCCAGTCTTCATGGACTGATGTGCCCCCACCCCTCATCAGAGACTGGTGGTAGAGGATCACAGCAGCAGTGGCCATTGATTGCTTGGAGCCAAGAAAGAAGAAGGGACAGGGCTCCTGTAAGCAGCTCAGCCGGTGCCGACCTTGGGTTCATGCCCATGAATGGGCAGGGATTGGGACCAAAAGGGTCAGAAGGGAAATGGACCTAGTCACAGGGAAGGAGACCCAAGTGGCAGGAAGCCCGTGATCGGCCTAGCAAGTGGCTGCAGGATGAGGTCGGAGGACTGGGCTTTTCCCCAGCATATAGGAGTGAAGATCCAGTGGCCCTCGGTTGGGGGTTAGGGGAGAGAGTTATCTTTATATGGGGCCCTCTTGGGAGGGCAAAAAGGGAATACTGACTGGAGAGGAGGCTGAGTTGTCATGAGAACCCATTCAAGCTTGCCCAGGCTGCCTTGCCTGGCCGCTGGAGGAATTCTACCCACAGAGCCTCCCCCATGTGGGTGGCTGTGTCCTTTGCCCCAGGAGGCTCTGAGTGGGCTAGGTTCAGAGACACAGACTGGCTAAAGGCACTTGGTGTTCCTCCTATACTTGCCCACTGATCTACCCCCATTCCCTCCCCCCACATTTTGTTAAAGCCGATCAACAAGCCAGGGAAGAAGAGAAACTGGGCTGCACACCCTGCCTATCCCCAAGGGATCTTTCATCCAGTCCTTCACCCTGTTTCCAGGGACCTCTGTGACTGGGCCTCCTTCCCAGTCCAGAGCCTTTCCACACCTGGAAAGGACTCCACCTCTTCCTCCTTCCTTGATCTCCTCTAACCTTTCCTGAATGAGTACTGCCCCCAACCCACTCCACTAGGGCAGCTGTGCCACAGCCTGGGTCCCATCACTTTTCCTCACCTTGGCACACCCAGCAGCCCAGAGGTTCCCCACTGAAAAGGAAAAGGGTTTGTGGCAGGGTTTGGAGAGAGAAATGGACCCACCCCCTCCATTCCTCCAGACGGGGTTCTCCCTACCCAGGCACCTCCAGACCCATCAGGAAGGGCTAAGTGCCTCAGAGCAGGAGAGCAGAGCAGAGAGAGGGAGATGCAGAGAGGAAAACATCCAGGGCTTGGAGAAAACACACCGCACACCCCTCCCCCACCACCTACGACCAGACTGACAGCCGGGACAGACTGGCTGCTCCATCTCTACTGTCCAGTCGCCAGGCACCTCCCCCACTGCTGCCGCAGTCCCTGCAGACCGCCTGCCCTCGGTTCCAGCCACCTGGCACCAGGCAGGGCACCCCAGTGGGGCAACGCTGCTGTCCTTGCAGTGGTGGCAATAACCACTTTCCCCTTCTCCACTCCAAGCCCTGGTCCCATCTTTCCAGGGTGTGGGGCAGCTAGCTGCTCCTCCGCCCCCTTAAAGTGCCTGAACTCTAGGTCCCAGAAACACTGGGCCACTTGGCCTCTCAGACCCACTGGACAAACTGAAGGGCATAGCTCCTTGGGGAAAAGACACCAGGGCACCAATTAAATGCGGCTGCAGCACTTGCTCCCTCCCCCATCATAGGAAGCCCCGGAGGCACCCCCACCTCAGGGGAAATAATGAAAGGTGGACTTTATAATTCTTTTATCTGACCCACTCCCTCTTAAAGGGATCGGAACCCCCTCCTTAAAGGGATCTCCAGAAATTATTTGCCCTCAGGCAAAAGCAAGTGCAGACGTCTGCTGGGTCTTTACTTGCTGGGGCCCCTTCCCTAGGGATGGGGGAGGCAGAAGTACTCTTCCTGTGACTCTGAGCTGGAGGGGCAAGGCTCTGCCCAGGAGCCAGCTGTTGAATGCCCAGGAAAGAACAGGATCTCTTCCTTCTTCCTCTAATGGCACCTACTGCAGCCTGGGGATGGGGGTTGGGGGTCAAAGTGAAGCCGGGGCTTGTGTGGGCCCAGGACCTTCATAAGAAAAAACGGGAGGGGGGGGGCGCCTACATGCTCTCAGACTTTGGGTGATACATGCCCTTGGCAGTGTCCAAAAACCCCCATGTGTCCAATGCTAACCTCCAGAGTGCTGGCCAAGGGAAGTATTTGCAAGCTGCCGCTCCCCAAAAAAGCTATTTATGCATTCTCCTTCCCTCTCTCCCAACTCCGGACTCTTACCCTCTTTGGAACCCCACGCTTTCCCCTGGGGGTGCCCTCTCTGTCCCTTATTCAAGTTGTCTCCACCACAGCCCCCAACAACTACAGACTACATCCCATATCAGGCCCTTTTCTGCTCTAGTCGGAGCGTTCCTGGGGTCCCTCTCACCACCCTACCCCCTACCCCCCACCCAGCCAAGGGGGTGGGGGATGGGCACACCTCGGCTCCCGGGAGCCCCGCAGTGCTGCAACCTCTCTCTCCGGTTTACCAGGCTCCTAGTCTGACCCGGCCCTTCGGGCTGCAGGGTTCGAGGAAGGGTGGGTGTGAATGGGGCGGAGGCGGGGCGGGCTGGGGGGGGGGGGGTGGTTCGAAGACACTCCAGATCGAGAGAGGGACAGAGTCGGAAGCAGGCACTCACAGAAGCCACCTCTTCTGCCCCTCCTCCCTTCACCCGAGGAGGGTCGCGGCTGCCGAGGGAGGGCTTCCCGGGCGCTCGGGAACTCGCCCAGGCCCCCACCCCGCCACTCCCTGTTGGAGAGACTCCCCCAAGAACTGGAGCTCCGAGCTCTCCCCCACCCCCCTCCGGCAGCTGCTGCAGCCTCCGGCTGAGGTCAGGCTCCACCTCCTTTCTCCGGAGGGAGAGCGTGAGGGTTGTTTGTTGTTGGGTGTGAGAGGTAGAAGGTTCGAGATCACCTGGCCCGGTGGGCCTGGGCAGGCGGAGCGGGAGGGAGCTGGGCCGGGTGGGCTGGAATCGGCGGGAGCCTCCTGCAGAGGCTGAAGTGCTAACCTCAACACCACCCCCGCGGATTCTAAAAAAGCAGCTCCATCCATTGCTTTAGTTCTTCCATCCAGCCGCCCACTCGCCCGTGCCCCCCTCCCGTCGTCCATCCCGTGTGGAGTGGCCAGAATGTCCAAGGCGAGAGGGCTAGCCAGCTGTTGGGTTACCACGAGGACCAAGACTTTTCCTGCTCTCGAGAAGCTTCCAGTCGGAAGGCTGGGATGTGTTGTGGGCAGAGGGACAAGTAGACAGAAAACAGCGTGATAAGCGTAACTTCGTGACAGCAACACACAATGGCTGCTGAGGAAGCAAACGGAATAGTGCAGGTCTTCCCTGGTGTGGGGCTGGAGTGAGGTGCGAGAACGTTCTGAGAAGGGGCTAAGCCGAGAGCAGAATCTTTATGAAGGATCACCATTCTCCGTGTAGAGGTGTCATCGGTAGAGACAGAACGAAAGTTGAGGACATCCAGGCAGGGGTACTGGCTTTAGCAAAGGCGCAGAGCTGTGAAATAGGGATGAGGCTAGAAGTAAAGGTGGAGAGGTGGCTGGGCCACGAAGCTTTTTAAGTGCTGCCGAGGATGTTCACCCCAAAAGCACTGAGGGCGGGGGGCACGGAAGGATTTTAAGGGAAGCAGGGTCCTGGTCGGATCCGTGTCTGACAGAGATCTGGGAAGGCAAATGGGCAAGCAGGATGGTGTGGCTAGTGCTGGGGGGTGGAGGGGTTCCACTTTGCCTTCCATCCAGTCCTGTCTTCCAGGAAAGATATGTAACCTTGAGTCTCTCCGCCTCCTGGGTGGGAGTTAGGCAGAAAGGGTCCAACCCTGGGGAAGAGTCCTGTCCCAGCGCTGCTCCCACCCCGAAGCTGGGGGTCTACCTCCTTTCTCCCAAGAGAAGGGGTGGGGAGGGCCCAACCCATCTATCTCCTCCCTAACCCTTTCTGGGCAGTCCTCCCAGAATCAATGCCATTTCCTGTAACAGCGACAATAAAAAATGGCAAGACCATGGGGACCAGCTTTACCCTCCAGGTGCTCTTTCCCCTCCTGACATGGGACTAGAATTCCCCGGCAGTGGACATTGCCAATAAAAACCATATAGAGACACTGGCAAACGGCCCTCTCTGGGACCCTGGGGCTGGCATCAGACCAAGCACCTGACTTTTGGGAGCCAGTTCCTTCCCTCCTCACCCCAATCATTGCTAGGAGACAGCTAGGCTCACTGTCACCATTTCACAGAACAGGCTCAGAAACCGAGATTCAGAGCGCTTAATGCCTGTCCCAAGTCACACAAGTGAGGCTTATAGCCGGGTCTGCCTGACTCTCGGATCAGGGTTGGACCCCCCCCCCTCCCCCGGCTCCAGCTCACTGTACTGCCTTCCACAAGCCTTGTGCCGCTTGCCTGCCCAGTCAGAACCCGACTGCCATCACCGGTCAGGGATGGCCACGTCAAGTAGGACAGGGTGTGGGGGTGTCACTGAAGCCTTATAATATATAGCCCTGCCCTTTCCAGGGAGGCTTTTCCCATGACACCTGAAAGAAAACTCTGGAGCTTTTCTCTGGTGTCGCCAGCATAGGTCGTGCCTGTACAGGTTTGTTTCCGGAGCTCTGTGAACTCTCTGTCTCTGAAATCCTCATCCCCTGAGTCTCAAGACTGATTTTCTTGAGAAAAGTCACTCAAAGCCCAGGTGAAGTTCTCCCAAAGTGAAGTCTTCATTGCTCCCTGATGCCCTGAATTCCTAGGAGCCTCTGCATCTGCTGCTTTGCCTGGGTCTTTGTGATGAGACTGCAGACCTCTGGAGGGCAGGGCTCTGGCTTCCCCTTCCCCGTTACAGCCTCTGGTGTGTCTAGCATATCCTTGCACCCAAGGAAGGATGGCATTCGAGGTCTCCCGGAACCTGGCCCCAGGACACAAAACCCTTTTCCTCTCCCCTTCTGCAGATCAATTCAAGGGTCCCAAATGACAACCTTTAAGCAGACTTCAGCAGGCAGACAACTTCTGTTTTGACACGTTCTTGTCTCACAGGACTTTAAAAAAAGATTAAAATGAGAAGCCAATGCCTATGTTTTTGGAGGTTTAAAATGAAAACCCAAAGTTCCACCCTAGCCGGGTAGCTCAGTTGGTTAGAGCATCCTCCTGATCCTGACAACATTTTGGGTTAGATCCCCAGTTAAGGCACATATGAGAATCAGCAATGAATGCATACATAAGTAGAACAACAAATAAATGTTTCTTTCTCTCTCTCTCTCTCTCCCCCCCTCCCTCCCTTCCTCTCTCTAAAGTTGATTTTTTTTTAAAAAAGAACTTTGTAGATTCTTAAAAATAATACAAATTCCAGTTTCTCTTGAAAAATCAGATCTGGCCCTGGCCGGGTAGCTCAGTTGGTTGGAGTATTGTCCCATACACCAAAAGGTTGGGTGTTCCATTCCTGGTCAGGGGGTGAATGCGAGGCAACCAATCATGTTTCTCTCTCACACTGATGTTTCTTTTTCTCTCCCTCTATCTCTCTCCCCCTTCCTTTCTCTCTAAAATCAATAAACATAACTTTAAAACATTTTAAAACGTCAGAAGGTCTGGCTATTTTGGGCCCACATTTGCATTTGCAACAGTAGGCTGGTACCAAGAACAAGTGCCATCTTTATGGGGCAGGCATGCTCTAGTTTGTC
Organism: Pteronotus mesoamericanus; assembly: GCF_021234165.1. Classification (NCBI taxonomy): domain Eukaryota; kingdom Metazoa; phylum Chordata; class Mammalia; order Chiroptera; family Mormoopidae; genus Pteronotus; species Pteronotus mesoamericanus. Next base: position 24,048,364 of record NW_026555065.1, read on the forward strand.
ATAGTCCCACCTTGCCCTCTTCAGGCACTTATGAGAGCTGCCTGACTCAAAGGTTTTCAGGTTTGTGATCCTTGCATTGTGGCCACAGAGACAAGGATGGGTGTCTGAGCTTTTGGAGTGTCTGCCTCCCTTGCACCTACTCAGAGCTCCTTGTTACATTCTCATAGCCCATCTCTAATAGTGCCTTTATTGCCTCGAATACAGATGTTTGCTGAGCACTCTCCAAGATCCATGGAACTATGGAGATGGAACGGGATACTAAACACGGTCCAGCACCTGTGGGTTCCTCTAGGTGACTACTCCTGAGAACATGGCACAAAGCCTGGCAAAGAGTAGGTGTACTAATATTTTATGGGCTGAATAGCAAATGATTGGTAAATAGCAACTGAATAAATAAATTAATGGTAAAGGATGACAGTTCCAAGAAGCATGAAATATGTGTGATGATCTGGATGTGGTCTCTTGGGACCTCAGCTTCCTCAAGGTCACTGCTATTAGGATTCTTTATTTGCTCAGGTATCAAATGGAAGTATGTTAAAGAGGACCCCTCCCTGAGATACCCAAGAGGCCGTGGGCAGGAAGTCCAGGAGTACATCCACTGTGATTCCTTGAACCTAGACCTGCAGACTCCCAGGATGATTAGGACTCCCAGATCTAAAATAGGCAATGCCTTCCAAAGTCCAAGGTCTAACAGAAGGCATGGGCACACACTCACATGCATCTCTTTATTTAATCCTCAACAACCCTTTTAGGTAAATATTATTCTCAAATTTACAAACAAATAAGGAAACAGAGACCTGGAGAATCTAAGTAACTGCTCAAGATCACCCAGGCTGAGAGTAGCTCCAGACCTTTGCTTTTTAAAATATGGCAGTTAGCATAGAGGTTAAAGAGATTTAACCCTCCATAGGTCTAAAAACCCTTACTCTTTCTACATTTCACATAATGTAGTGGTTAAAGAATACAAACTCTGTAGCTAGACTTCCTGAACTGGAGTTCTGGCTCTATAGTGTCTTAAAACATGCAAAATACTTAGAATAGCGCATGACTCTCAGCAAATGCCCTCCAAACATTAGCAATTATGAATCTACTTCATCATGCCCCTGTGAGACCAAGCCTGCGGTCTGCCCTGCTCCTGGAATCTGGTCCTGCAACCTGTTTGCCCCTCTGCCTCCCATGTGGAGCTCCTACTCTGTGCTATCCGTGGCTCTACCCTTCCAGATGCCTGGGTCCCACTCTAGCCTTGGTCAGGCTGTGCCTCCCTTTGCTGGGTCTGGAAAGGGGCCAGCCTCCCTCCCCATGACTTTGCCACTCCACCCTCCCCAAACTAGGGCCATCTTCCTCTCTACATTTGGGAAGATTTTTGGTGGCATCCCTAATCACATTCCCCCAGGCGAAGTGGCTCCATCTCTTACAGGCTTTCAGTCACAGCCAGCGGTCTCTCTAGTCTTCAGAAAAGAAGAGCAGAGGAAGAGTCGCCTGTAGCTCTTTTGCCCTTTTTCCTTTAACTGTAATGAACCCACAGGAGGTGGGACCAGCCCCTCCCAGCACAGACCCCTGCCTGGAGTGGTCTCCACACTGCAGTACTGTTAACCAACCACAGCACCACTCACACTCAGCACTGTTCAGGGACACACAGGACCTGGAAGATGACGCAGGTAACATTGACCTTGGAAAGCTTCCGTTCCACCATGCGGAGACCCTCTGAAACTAAAGGACCGAGCAAAGCATACATAACCCAAGCAAGGTTGGGCCAAGTGATAAACAGCTGGGTAAGTGACACCTAGACTCAGGCACCAGGTCTGACAAAATCGTTCCCTCGTGATTTGTGAATAAATCTTTTTAAAAAAATATTATAAGGGGATTTGTGAAAATCATGCTTAGTTATATGACAATTCTTCTCTATTATTGAAAAGCATATGGGTAAGTCAGCAACTGCCTTTTTGATTTCTTTCTCTCTGTCGGAGTGTGGTTTGTAGTGATAGGTAACATTCCTAGCGGGATTCCATGAGCTAGGCTTTGTGTTAAATTCTTTATGCACTTTTATTTTAGGCTAAACACTTTTATTACACGAGGGAAGAGTGTGTACTTGCCTTTCTGGGCCTTGCTTTTCCTCAGCTAGAACCCCAGCTCCTTGCCCTCTAGCACACAACCATCTGTGTGGCCATACTGGCCTGGTCTTGAAGCGATGCACGCAAGGAGCTCGCTCTGATTTTGGCGTTCTTTTTCCTTTCATTATATTTCTTCTGAATATTCTTTGATCTTTTTTTTGTTTAAAATCTTGTCCTCCTCAGGAGTCCGCTCCGCTGCCTTCCTGCGGCCCAGGGGCAGTGCCTCGCGGGACTCAGCCCACTGCGGGTGCAGCATGCTGTCGACGGGCACGATGCAGCTCTTTACTAGAGTGTCTGTAGCGACCCATTTGTCATCGGATACACTGCAGATGACATCAATAACCCGTGTTTTGCGAGGACAACACTCCAAGCCCCAGGAGAAGTTGATCGTGTCCAGGCTCAAGGTACAGTACTTGTTGCCTCCCCACACATGGACCGTGTATGCAGCAGGGGACCATTCTTAGTGTCGGCAGCAGGGCATCCCAGCTCATATCTTCGCTTCTTGTGGTGGGGCAGCTTCTTGCCCCTGGTCTTGCAGCGCTGTGCCAGTTGTCCCAAGAAATACCCAAGGCTTGGCACCGATGGAAAGAATATACACTCTCTTAATCCTCAACCAGTCTTATGAAATAGGTACTGTTATTATTCCCACGTTACTGATGAGGAACCCGAGGCATAGTTTCAGTAACTTGTCCAGTCACACAGCTAGTAAGTGGTGGATCCCAGCCTTGCCACTTTTAACTGTTCCTCCATCACTTGTTCCTGAGTGAGTTTCCCCTAACAATTCTCTACTCTTATGTTTTCCAACCATCTGTTGGCAAATCATTTGGATTTTACACATGAAGTTGCTGTGAGCCACTATTCGATTGGAGGCAAAATGTTGCGAGCTTCTTGTCATGTTTCTTTGTAAAAAGAATATTCCTTGTGCAAAGTCTCATCAAAAGTACCCTTTCCCTGCCCTCTGCACTCATTTTGACACTGAAATAACAATGTGGTCTTTTAGGAACATCAGATACACTTCAACCAACTTCCAACTACAGGCAAACCAAGTCCTCTCCTAGTGTTTCCACTTTGGGGTAAAGGCACAACCTCCTACCCAGTTTCAAAAGCCAGGAACCTGCGAGTCATCCTTGGCACCTCCCTCTCCCTCTCCCTCCCCCGCCACCACCCATATCTAATCCATCACCGCAGCCAGACTGTCATTTACCTCCACTCCTTGCACCTCCTCCTCCCCACCCCTGCAACCGCAGCCCTGGCCTCCCGCATCCGTTCTGCCCTTCCCATCCCCGCCCCCCAGACTTTCCCTTGCAGCAGCCAGAGGGATCTTTTCAAAACAGATCGCAGCATATCATTCTCCTGCTTAAACCCCTCTGTGGCTCCTGCTGGCTGCCAGGATCAAAATCCGAATCTGAAACAGACAACCGAGGCTGCCTCAGCCAGAGACTCACGGATCCCTACACCCCTGTCCCCCCCTCCTGTCACTCCTGAACCTGCGATGCTCCCTCCCTCCCTCCCAAGCCCAGCTTGGCAAGGGAGTGGTTCCTGGGTAAGGCCTGTCTCCCACTAGGCTGGGGTGAGGACATCTACATTGGGTCCTGCTGTTTCACCACGGCCTGGCAGGGTACTACACATGGTTGGCTCTCAGTAACAATTATCGAATGATGAATGAATAAATGAACAACTGGCAGAGCAATTAAACCTTTGCCTGTGCCACCTCAGCTCTGCAGTCCGACTGCTTTGCCACGTGGTCACAGTGCTGGGAAACTACTTCCTGTAGCCACACTATGTGCCAGGCCCTGGCTGCTGCCCTTAGACTCACTCCTCCCAGCTCAGTTTGCCTATTTTCAGAAGTAACTGTGATGTTACCTTGGCCTCTAAGTCTCTGATATTTGTGGGTTTTGTGATTTGTGTACATTTTTACTATAAAATTTACTGACTTGATGAATGCAGTGACTGGGATTCCGATAGTTATGGGTTTGACAGGGCAGATCCTTTGAAATCTGGAGACATAAAATTTACAGTCCTGGCTCTGGCAGACCAGATGGCTTCTCCAAGAAGTTAAGAGTCTGTGGCCCCAGAACCCCAATCTTTTAGCTGCCACTAAAAAGATCGGAGAATTTAGTACAAGGCAAAGCCTTGGGATTTCCCCTGCCCATTTCTGCTCCTCCCCACTGCAAGTCTCCCCTTGATGTTTCAGTTAAATCTGATTTCATTTAGATAAGCTTAGTAGAGAGAGACAGGAAGAGAGGTGGTCCCCTCTGCAGCCCCCCAGGGCAGCCATTCATCATGCAAATATTTCTTATTCAAGCACCTCCATCAAGCCAGGCTTAATGCAGAGGATACAGCAGCAAACCACAGACAGGGTATGTTTGGGTGAATGGTGCTTGTGCTAGGTCTTAAAGAATAAATAGCATCAGCCCTGGCTCAGTAGCTCGGTTGGGTAGAGCATCACCCCAATACCCCAAGGTCATAGGTTTGATCTCCATCAGGACACGTACAAGAATCAACCAATGAATGCATAAAGAAGTAGAACAACAAACTGTTTCTCTCTCTCCCTCCCCTTCCCAATCTCTCTAAAATCAATAAGTAAAATTTTTAAAAAAGAAATAACATGAGCATTAATTGGAGTGATTGAACTGATCTGTTTTATGTCAGTTTTCTCAACTAAATTGTAAGCTCCTTTGGCCCCAGAACTGTTACTGCTCTCAGACTCCCCAGCACCCCTGGCACGTAGTGCATAGTGGGCACTCAGTAAATGCCGGTTGTTCTGAGCTGGAGACTGGCGGATGCAGGGATGGGTCACTCAATGGGCTGAGCCAGGAGTGTGCTGGCTGGGGGCAGCAAGCTGGATGAGCAGGTCCATCCACTGACTGGGGACTGGGTGATGGACCCAGAAAATCCTCGCAGGAGATGTAGAGAGATGAGGTTTCCATGAGGCAGCGGGGAAATGATTTAGGTGGCTGTTCCTGGTGAGAAGGATAGGCTGGGGTGAGGGGCTGGGTGGAGGGAAAGGGCTTATCGGATGACCTTGTGGGGAATCAGGAGAGGGCTAAACCCACAGGAGTGTCCACTTGAAGCAGAGGGGAATGAGGAAGTTTTAGGAATGCAGAGCATGAGATAGGGAAGGTTACCTATTAGTGAGGGGATCTACCTCTGAACTAAGACTGAGGAGCCAGCATTTCTGTTTGACCCTTCTTCAGGGAGCGCTAACAGCCTTACAGATTGTCTTGTTGCCTATTGACAACAGGCTCCACACTCTGAGGCACTTCCAGCTCTCTTGCCCCACCCCCACGGCCTCTCTCCAGGGTTCAGGAGTCCGGGGCACAAGGCTCTACCCCTTTGGAGATGTGGGTCACCCGGAGGGGAGGGCAGAAAAGCTGCAGCATGAAGCTCTCCGATTGGCCCCTAGGGTCAATGAATGGGGAGGGGGACCTAGAGGGGTGACCGGCAGGGTTCCAAGCACCTGGGTATCATGGTACAGAAGAAGACTAAGAGGGGCCCACTCGCATTCCAGTGAGGACTTCACAGTCCTTCACTCCGGAGCCCCTCAGCCTCTCGGGGGAGGAGGTACCGGAGGGAGATGGAGATCCCAAAGACCAACCTGTTTCGCTCCCGCCTTTTAGCAGCCGTGCAGGACCAAAAGGTGTATTCTGCCCAGGGGCACCTGGGAAACGGGGGCTGGGAGATCGGTAGTGAGAGGGACTGCTGCTTGCTCAGTCTGAGTATCTGGGTGGTTATTCTTTAGCCTGAACCGTGGCCCCCTCGGCCACTGGGAGCAGTCTCAGCATCGGGGAGCACATCCCTGCTTTCTCGGGCAACTACAGTTATAGAAAACTCACATACCTCCAGCCTTAATTAGCAACCTTGCAATGGCCCCAACCCCACCCTTTTACTCTGGGTCAACAGACCCCACCCTTCCATTCTGGGCCAACAGTGGGAGTATGAGAGAAAGGAAGGACTAGGCAGGCAGCAGGCCAATTATGAAAGACAGAGTCTCACCTCGCTAGCCTTTTTCCATTTCAGAGCCCTCCTCCCCCTACATTAAATCTTAATGCATCTTATAATAAATTTAATTAAATAATTTTACTTCTCCAAGTAAAGGGATCTAGTGCATACACAACCCTGTCCGGCCTAACAGCATCAGCTGGGGCTCTAGTGCGGACTAAGAGACTTTACTACCCCAATTCCCATAAATAGAGCAAGCATTTGGGGTGGGGTCCCCAGGCTGTCCTGAGAACACTCAGCCTTGCAGAGGCTGCCTCTCCTGGAGCCCAGGAGGATGTGCCAGGGAGACTCTCAGGGCAGGCCAGGCAGCCAGCCCCTGCGCTGGGCTTATCTCCCTCAGGCAGCTGCAAGCTCCCGCTCCTGGCCGCTGCTCCTGCAGCACGTCTAACAGCCTGTCTCTCGGGGGGTGTGGCTATGTGTAGGTCTATGTGTGTGCGCCACGTTTGCCCTTGGATGGGCACAAAGGGACAGGTGTGTTTGGATGGAGAGATGTCTATCTCTGGTTCGGAGAGCCCCAACCTTCTTCCTTCCCTCCCTCTAGTGATGGAAGGGCAGCCCTCTGTCCTTCCTCCACTGATCCACTGTCCTCCCCTGAGGAGGATGATAGTGCCCGTGCTGAGGATATCCTGGGGCTGGAATGTTGTTCCTCTCTTTAAGAAACTCCCCCTGACCCATCCAGCCCTTACTGCCCCATGTCTTCCAGGGCAAAGGTGTGTAGGGCCGCCTGGCAGAGTACGTGGAGACACAACTGTCCCTCTCTTAGGCTGCTTGCACTCACCCAGTGCTGTCTCCCAGCCCCTGGAGCAGTGCATGGCTCTGAGCTTGTCTGTAAAGGTGTGTTGATGATGCAGTTGATGGGCCTGAACAGGGAAGCAGTGATGCACCCGCTTTTGCCACCTGGCCTCTCTCCCTTGCTGAAAACAAACTCATGCAGCTGGCCCTGGGGCTGACATGCCACTTCTGCCTAGGTCACCTCTGGCGGCATTATTCTAAAAGGTATAGGTGCACAACTACTTTGAAAACCAGTTTGGAATTACATAGTGAAGTTGATCAGGTATATACCCTGTAAGATAGAATTTCCATTCCTGGGAATGTACCTAGAGAAACTCTTGCACACATATACCAGAAGGCACATACAGAAGATTTTAGAATAGCCCCAAGCTGGTAACAACACGAATGTCCATGAACACTAGGATGGATATCAAATTGTCATATTTTTACACAAGGGAACACTATACAAGAAAAAAACTGACCAAATTACAGCTCTTTTCATTAATATGAAGAAATCTCTGCAACCTATACAATGATCCCACGAAGCAAGATACAGAAGAATATGTTAAGTAGGAGTCCAGTTGTCAAAAGTTTAAAAACACGCAATCTAAGCAATATTGTTTAGGGATACATACAGTGGTAGGAAACCATAAAGAAAGGCGAGAAGGGGATTGCCACTAAATTCAGGGTTGTGGTTCCTTTGGGGAAAATGTGTCGCGGAGGGGCACATGGGCTTCTAAGGAACTTGGAATAGTCTCCTTGCTGACCTGGGTGGTGAGTACATAGGAATTTGTTTTATTGTATTATTGTTCTTTGCACTGCACTGCATATGCATGTTACATACCTTTTGGTATATACCATACATTTAACACAAGGGAAAAAAAAGAATGTCGTGTGCCCCAACTCAGCTCCCTTTCTCCACCCAATCCCCATTCTTTTCCTCAGCTGACAGGAGAGGGGCCAGTGTCCCCCATCACAGTTCCTTTCCGTTCCTGAGTGGGCCAGAGGAATAGAAGAAGCGAGGGCCTCCCCTCTGCAGCTGGGTCCTGGCTACTCCAGGGTGAGAAGGCCTGGGGAAGGCAGGGCCAGGCGAGGCCGGCTGGCTCTGCTGTTCCTGCCAACTTTGGGGATTAGGCTAAGGCTCTGGCCCACCTGTTGTTTCACTCATTCAGCATGAACATAGCTTTCTGTGAGCCCTGGGTGCTGTTGGGAGGATTCAGATAAGTGAGAAATGGTCTTTGACCTCAAAGATCATGCAATATACTCAGAGGTGATCACATACACAAATAACTATGGTACCAGCAAAATGTGAGCAAAGTGTCACATGATACCTATTTACTCTTTCAATAAATATTTGTTGAGCCCCTATTATGTGTCAGAAGCCATACTGGATGGTGAGCATATAAAGGCAGTTAAATCACAATCCTGGCCCTTAAGTTCTTAGGCCAATGCAGGAGAAACAGACACATAAACAAGATAAATGTAACAGTGGGGCAAGCCCACCCATGTAGGTATACCCAGGAGGAAGGAGGAAGGGGCCCCAGTCAGTTTGGGTGGGATGGGGACAAGCAGCGAGGAGAGGTTGGAGAAGGGAGGTCTTCCTGAGGGCGGCAGCTCCTGAACTCAGGGGATGGGCCAGGAGGGCATCCTTTGCAGCGGGATCAACCGGGACAAAGGCACAGCAGTAAGAAACAGCACTGCAAATATTTGCAACTGAACACAAGTCCTCACAGGGATGGGGAGAGGAGCCGCAGGAGGGAAAGGTGGGAGCAGATCAGAGCTCCCACTTGCCTTGACAAATCTTAGAGCTTATAGGTGCTGGGAGCCCCTGAAGTATTTAGGGGGAGCTTGGTAGTTCACTTTCGCTTGGTATAGAAGAAGGGTAGAGGGGCGTGGATGGGAAGAAGGTAGGCAAATTGTCAGATTGTTGTGGATCCAAGAAATATTAGACAGGCTAGCTGTGCCTGAGAGTGTGTGTGGGGAGCGGGGGTATGAGAGAGACCAGCTTCGAAAACAGCTCTAGCTGGAGTGACCAGGTGGAGCACACAGGGAGGGGTGGGCTCCCAGCTGGAACCAGTGTGGCTCTGGGCTCTGGGTAATAGGGGGCACTAAATGTGGGCAGCCAGGGGACAGCCAGGAATGTGGATGGGACTCTGTAACATCTAATCTCAGGGCTCCCAAATTTTAGCCTGTGGACAAGCCTGAGAAAGTGAGGGGAATGTGGGTGGGTATGTCATGAGCTTCTTATAAGCCAAATGTATGCTATTTATTTAATTATTTTAGAGAGAGCAAGAGGGAGGAAAACATTGATGTGTGTTTATTTATTTTTTGGAGAGAGGGAGAGGGAGGAAAACGTTGATGTGTGCAATAGAAACAAGGATCAGTTGCCTCCTGCAACTGGGGACCTGGCCTGCAACCCAGGCATGTGCACCCACCGGAATCCATCATGATCTTTCGCTTTGGGGAATGGTGCCTAACCAACTGGACCACACCAATCAGGGTCAAATATATGCACTTTAAAGAACTATCCTTAGAAGTGTCTGCAATTAAATCAGTAAGTAAGCATATCACTTCGAGGCATGAAATGAATTACCAAAAGAAATCTCTTAAAGATTCAAGTGTATTTTGTTGTTGTCGTTGTTGTTTTTTGGTGAGGGGCTGGTGAAGCATCAAGAACAAGGGTTTTCTTTTCCTTTAAAAGGTTTTTAAATAAGCGTTTTAAATTATATTTTAAAACCCTTGAACATAAACACAAAATTAAGGGGAAAAATAACCCAATGGTCTTTGTTCTAGTTTAAGTCCTTTCTACCTTTTCTAATTTCTAAAAGTGGCCTTTCTTGTATGAAATGATACAAGATAAAGGATAGCCAGCCCTCCCCCGCGCCCCCCCTCCCCGCCCCCTTAGCGCTCTCATTCGGTAAAGCAAAAGGTCTTTGAGCCCGGAACAGCTCAGAGCACCGACCACGGCCCAGGGCCGCTCTGCGCGCCGGCAACCCCGCAGCCTGCCGGCAGGGGTCAGGCGAGCTCCATGCAGGGCCCGCGGAACCGCCCGAGCCCCGAGAGCCTGAGCAGCACTCTGCAGCGAGATGCCTGGGGGGAAGCAGCAGACGCAGGACCCTGAACCTACCTTAAACTGACAGTCGCAACTATCGGCCACCTGGGTCTTGGGTCAGGGTTCGGTTGGGAGTGACATGGAGTGTGAGCCCCTCACAGGCCCCCACACCTCATTTACACGAGCTCTGGCTCCACCCAGTGTCTGGGAGGGGCTGGTTGGTCTGCGGTTGGTTTGTTCACGTGCCCCTTGGCCGCTCACCCAAGTCTCTTGGATGGGCCCCATGTCCAACCCTGTCTCCAGAACGGGGTTGTCGTGAAGATCAAGGAGCTAATGTAAAAACGAGACTTGAGAGGGCTGTCATTAATAGATTATATGGGTTTGGAATTAGGACTTGGGCCTCTTGGGAAGCATCCTCTGGGCCCCAGATAGGCCAGTTCTGAAAGGTTACCTGTGCCTCAGAATTACCCCTGGAGATGGGACTACGTTTGGGGCCCATGAAAGAATCTGCATTTTCTTCTCTTTAAAACAGATTGCCAAATTCTCATAAAGGGTATGCCCAGACCACACTTGGGAGAACCATTCCCTTAGCTTCTATTACCATCCCACAGGGCAAGCAGTAGGAAAGCAGGGATGGTAGTCAACAGGGGAGCTTGAACTGATAGTGCAAACTGCCTAAAATTGGAGTGGAATTACAGGCAGCCCCAGGAAGGAGAAGGGTTGGCAGCTGATGCTGTAGAATTGCACAGTGGGTGTAAACAACTAAAAACTCCCAAAAGAACCAAAGTGGAAGGGCCCCCTGCTCTTCCATTCATGATTCAGGCTACACTTTTTTTTTTTTGGCTTTATTTTTAAACATATCTTTTTCATATACAGCATCAGGAGAACAATCAATTTTTCCCCAAGCTGGTGGCAGGCCTTGTACCTCAACTTCACTGGACGAAGAACCGCATTCTGAATGTGGTTCTAACTACACTTTAAACCCAACAAGACCACCATTTTAGCCACATCCATCAACATACCAGGAGGCAGAGTGGAGAAGTTAAGGGTCAGTGCCAACAAGCCCTGGGTCTTTCCCCCCTCACACTGGCGCTAGGCTTGGGTAGGTATGGAATAGCTCTTGGCTACAGGCCAGGACCAGAAGTCAGAAGAGGCATCGCTGGGCTGAGAGCCAAGAAAACTAGTTCTCTCTTTTAGAGAACTTAAATGGAACAGCCCAAACCTGGTCCTCCCTAAGCTGCATCCAGGCAGCTGTGCAGTGGGGCCCCCGGAGGGAATTTTCAGAATCCCCGTTTCTACTGCTCTTGATTCTAGCTCCAGGTCTGACCTTGAAAAAATCTGTCTTAATCTTTTAAAATACATGGAGATGGTTTCCAAAAATTTATGAGCTTCCTTCTAGCTCTAAGATTCTTACCACTTTGGGCTTCCAAATTCCTTTAAAAAATCCCCGGGAATTTGGAAAATGGAGGCTGAGAGCTCTTCTTTCCTAAGTGATGATTCCATCCATATTCCCCTTTCACCTGTGAGGAGACTGGAGGGCAGGAGCAGGACCCAGAGCAGCCACTAAGGACATGGGGCTAGAGCCAGACAGGAGGCTGTAGCAAGTCAACTGCTTCTCCCCCAAAACACCAATGTAGAAGCAGATGGGTCTGCTTCATAATATGTTTAATATAAAATGGCAGCAGCCGCTGTGCAGTTGTAACAAAATTAGCCACAGGGTGTCCAGAGAAATGTATGCAGGCAGCCTTGGCTGGAGTTGAGCCAGCCGACGCAGGCCTGTTGCCCGGTCAGCTGCGGGCTGTCACATGGCCAGGGCTGGGTGGTGGGGATGGCACTGCAGCGCTGAAGGACTCAGAGGTGCTGCCAGAAGCCAATGTCAGGCTGATCCTTTACAAGCACGCCGACCTCTGCCCCATTGTTGACTCTGGACGGCACACACGCTTTGAGATGCCTATTTCCAGAGCTCTACCCCAAGATGGTGGGATTTCAGCCCTAAAGAAGGAAGCCCTTGGAGGGATGCAGGGGCTGTGCCAAGTGGGTACCTGCTCATAAGCTGCTGGAGACTGAGGCCTCTAGAAATTGCCAGAAACAAAGGCTATGTTTTGGGATTTTTTCCCCCTCTGGAAGCGGACACCGATCAAGGAGATGAGCAGAGGGCTCCCTGCCAGATGCTCAGCCAAAAAAGAGGCTACTGGCTGCCCACCCCCACGTGACCACCCTGGGAGGTGGGTGCGTCAGGCTTGGCAGTTAGAGAGCAAGGGCACAGGGTCACCGAAGCCCATCCTAATAATCCCAGAAAAGCCACTGTGCTTCCTGCCGTGTCCATTTTAAGTCACTGAACGCATTTTCTGGGCTGGCTGGCTGGTCTGGCTCTGAGGCCCCCAGTGCTGGGCAGCCAAGCAGTAGGACTTGCCACACCTCCAATTCCAAAAAAGGCCTTTCGGTGCTGAGAAGAGGGGTGAAGGTCTCGGGGTTAGTGGAAGTCTGCGTTGAAGGCTCTGCCAATGACCAGTCGCCTCACCTCACTGGTCCCAGCTCCAATCTCATACAGCTTGGCATCTCGCAGAAAGCGGCCCATGGGAAAGTCATTGATGTAGCCATTGCCACCTGCAGCCGGGGTTTGGGCAGAGAAGTACAACAGGAAAAGTGATGGGCCGTGGGCAAAGCAGGGGAAGAAAGCAGAAGGGGAAGGATAAAGAAACAGGTAAGAGGGGGGACCAATTAAAGAGCACCAGTGACGGGCGGTGAGAGGGCAGGGTATGGGGAATACCTTACTTGGAAGGACAGTGGATGAGGGGCTGGAAGGCCACCCAGAGTGCAGAGGATGGCAGGCAGGCAGGCAGAGGGGAGGACCGCTGGCAAGCATGGAGAAGGGGGACAAGGAGATACTGCATAGCACTTACTGGGGGCTAGCACCAGAGGAGGGAAGTTGCACAAGTCACAAAGCTGGTCAGTGGTAAAGCGAGGAATTTAAACTCAGCCCATCTGGCTCAAGTCTGTGTAACTTTGAAACAAGGCTGTCCCATCTCTGAGGTATCTCTCTCCCTCTCAGCTTCCCCATGTCCAGAGGACTGGGTGGTGAGGGTGTGAGGGGAGTGTTGCCGAAGGCAGTAGCAATCTGTGGCCTCCAGCAATTTTCTCATTTGCTTTTCCATGTTCTCCTAATAACTGGGGCAGGAGCCTATGGGCGGGAGCCAGCCCAGCTGCAGCTAACTGGAGGTCACAGCGAGGGGGGAAGAGGGGATCCCCTTCTGGAGGCAGCCATGGGCTCTGGGAGCAAGGGAAGCCCGGGAGTGGGAGTGGGGGCCACTCACCGAAACACTGAATGCCATCCAGGGCCACCTGTGTGGCGCACTCAGCTGAGTAAAGAATCACACCCGCGCAGTCCTATGGGAGGAGGTCCCAGGTCAGCAGGGCCCAGCAACCCACCCGCTGCTTCCTTTTGGGCAGGCCTTACCTTGGCAGTGCAGTGGCCCTCATCACAGGCCTTGGCAACATTGTAGACGTACTGCCGACATGCCATAAGGCGGGTGTACATGTCGGCCATCTTCCCCTGCATCAGCTGGGCACACAAGGAGGTCATAAGTCAACATGCTAGAGCCACATTCCTCAGACACTCTCCCTAGTTACCAAAAGCAGATCAGCAGTAGCAACCTAAGAGCCAGAATGGGAATATCAGGGCACAGAGAGCAGACAGGACTTACTTAGGATGACAGAGATGGTAGCAGGTCTGGAGTTAAGGCCATAGGGCTGCCGCTGCACCCTGAAGTGGCCCCCACCCACCACCACCCTGATTAATGTCCTGCAGCTCTTCAGACCAGAAATGCCATTCCCTTTCCCCATGCCTCCCCAAACCTGCATGCCTCACCCTCCAACCTCACAATGCCTAGTTCATTCAACTCAAACAGGAAGTGAGGTGACATGTGATGAACTTCCGGACAACTTCCAAAGGCCAAATAGCAGGCTGAAGAAGACTGCATTCCAAGCACTCAAACTCATTTTGCTGGGGAAGGATAGTAAATGCCCCATAGAGCATTTCCTCTATATTCATTTGTTAAAGAAAACTTGAACCCAATGGAAGAGCACATTTCAACAAAGCATTCCACTCACCTGGAAGTGGCCGATCTTCTGGCCGAAGGCTTCCCTAGCGTGCAGATAGGGAATGGTGTGGTCCAAGACGGCCTGCATGAGCCTATGGGCAAGAGAAAGACATTGGGGCGGTGCCTCACTGTCCCCCAGCTGCAGCTGGAGTGGCAAAATGCCAGTGTAGAAAAGGCCTGGGGCAGGGGGTGGCAGCCCATTGAGACAAGGAGCTGGAGTTCTGGGGAGGAGAAAAGGAGAGTAAGGGCACTGGTTATCCCTGCTCAGTCGCTGCACTGATTGCACAGGGCTTATGCAGGGGTCCTGCATAGGGGGCCTTAACGCCTGGGTGTCCACTTTTCATATCCTGAGTAACTAAGCAGTATTGCTCCCCAGGCCTTTTGTCTTTCAACTAATCTTTCCCTTTATCATGAAGAAATTACACGGGGGAGAAGGAGGTTCTTCTAATCTCCAGGAGAGAAGGTGTACTGGCCAGGGGGTGGGTTCCCTTGGCCCACAAGGGGAAGGCTGCAGCTGCTGTTTGCCAGGGCACCGCTTGCCAAGGAGGCTGAAAGCCCAGCCCCATCCCTGAGCCCCACACTCACCCCACACTCACCCCAGGGGTCCACCAGCCAGCACCAGCCGCTCCAGGTCCAACCCACTCATCAGCACGTAGACACCTTTACTTAGATGGCCCAAAATGTTCTTAGCTGCCGGGAAAAGTGCTGGTCAGAGGGAAGAGGGCTGTCCACAGACTTCTCACTTTTATAAAAGCGACTAGGATTGGTACCACGGCTCTCATACGAGGCATTAAAATATGTCACCTGGCCCTGGCCAGGTAGCTCAGTTGCTTAGAGGTCCTCCCTTAAAGTGGGAAGATCTTTTTTTTTTTTCAATCTATGACTAAATCCCAGAAGCCACATGCGCACAAAAACAGTTGATATATTTAACCACCTTAAAAAGAAAACACTCCTGGCCCTGATTGAGTAGCTCAATTGGTTAGAGCGTTGTACTGATACACCAAGGTTGTGGGTTCGATCCCCATCAGGGCACATACAAGAATCAACCAATGAGTGCATAAATAAGTAGAACAAAGAAAGCAATGTTTCTCTCACACCCTCTTTAAAAAAAAAAAAAAAAAAAATCACCTGCCCTTCAATTAGGGTGCTTCTGGGTAAGAGAAAAGGATGGGAATTACCACTTTGAGTCAGAAGTATGTTTGCTAGACAGAACCCTACCCCCTACTATCCACAAGATCAGAGCAAGGCCCAGTCCTTAGGTTTTCTCCTTCTCCTCTTCCTCCACTGCCTTGGATGGGAAAGGAGAAAAGCTAATTTGGTCTAGAAGTCAGCCAAACCTTTCCTAGGTGTTCGTTTGTCTATTTGTTTTTTAAACACCTGTGTCCATGACTCTTTCCCCCAGGCTGAGCCTGCTCTGGTCCCATATCACCTGTCTTCTCCCTTCCAAAGGTGGTCCCTAGAAAAGTGACTGTCCAGGAGATGGGCCATTCAGTACTAGGGACAGAAACTGCTGAGCACCTCTCCACCCCAGAAGCCGGGGCCCTGGATGACCCTGGAGAGTTTTCCTGCTTACAAAGAAGGACCTGCCCTGTGCCCAACTCCTCCAATGCTTCTTTGTAGCACTTTTCTTGGAAGGCAGATCACGGCACTGAGGGGTTGGTCTACGGCTGAGGTGCAGAACAAACCTGGTTGGTGATCAAATCTGTGTCCTTGGTCTCATTAGCACATGAAGGGTATGCTGGCTCTCCCACAATGTGTCACATTTTCAGTTACACTTCAGGGGAGAATGTACTGAAACTGAACTGCCTTCCCTTCACACAGTCCAGCTTCCACCAGTGTATTTGGATGGTTTTTTAGCATTGTTAATGAATACCTCACACAGGCTGTACGGGGAAATGCACAAACAAGGACATTTGAAGGACATTAGCGGGCAAGGGCAGATCTTATCTTTCAATTCCAGATACTGGAATGCAACCCCAGACACAAGTGTGCTATCCACACGGGAAGCACCACCTTGGACTGCAGCCGGTCGGGCACACGGGGAAGACGGCTGCCCAACAGCCCCAGAGCCCCACACATGGGCCAGAGCAGTGGCAGGCCCACCGTCGAGCCACAAGTCAGTGGCAGGCTAACAATGGGGCGCCTCTCGAACCCAGAGATGGGCTTTCCCAGCTTCTGAAGGGGTCAGGACAGGGGCTCACCCTTTCTCAGACACTCACCAGGAACCTTGCAGTCTTCAAAGACTAGTTCACAGGTATTAGAGCCCCTCATCCCCAGCTTGTCCAGCTTCTGGGAGGTGCTGAAGCCAGGCATACTCTTCACAGAAACAGAAGGCAGCCTTGATTACAGAGCAGGCCCCAAGGGGGCCTAGCAAGGGAAGATCCCTGCAACACACCCACCTTCCCATCAAGTCCCAGCACTCGCACGGCACCCCGGAACTCCCCGCCCAGCGCCCCCACCAGTACACAGGCACTCAGCTCCGGAAGCTCCGGCCCTGGCATCCCGCCCCGGACCCCAGCCTTCTCCCTGCTGGCTGGCCTTCTCCCTGCTTTCCACAGGAGCACTTCCTTCTCAAATGCCTGATCCCTGGGGCCCTCCTGACCCTTCCTGGCTTTGTTTCCTTTCCTTAGGGAAATCGCTTCCAAGACATTCTCACCAGCCCATTCAATTCCTTCGGCCCTTTGTTCCTCAGCCATCTGTACCTAATTGAGTCCCAGCCGGGATCAATTCAACCACCTGTGCTGTGTGCTCTGACCTGGGCTAATCAGGCACACTGTGGTTAAGTACCAGAGGAGAACGAGTTCCTCCCCTCACCTCCTGGCTTAAGAGAGGCATTACACAACCTTGAGGTTTCAGATCTTAGCCAGGTCCTTTGGGCTACTCACTACTCTTGTCTGCCAGTCCTAGTCAGCTACTTTCCCCCTCTCCCTAGAGTATGAGAAACCTTCACGACACTAATTCATGGAACTGTCTACCCACTCCCTCACCCCGTGGTTCCCAGCCCTCACAGGTGTCCTGGCCTTCCACCTCAAGGTCACAAGGCAGATGTTCCTTCCCCATTACCTGTAACCAGCCTTACCTCTTCTCCCTCAGCTCTCCATTGTGTTTTGCACACATCTTAAGCTCTCCCTCTCCTATTTTCCTTAAACTTTCCCCCAAAATTTGCTCCACTGATCTCAGACTTGACCCATCCTTCCTAGACTCCACTTTTTGGCCACTCTCCTTTCAGTCTGCTCTTTTGCCTCACCTACATCCCAGGGAGCCTTGGCAGAGCACACAGGGTTGTGGTTTGGAACCAGCTGAAGAAATCTGTCTCTGGCACGACCGTCAGGAGACAAAGGCCTCCCACAGTGCACTACCCTCTCCACTCACCTTCTCCACGATGAAGGCTGTGATGCCCCGAGAAGCTGGCATGGCAGCCAGATCAGTCTTAGCATAGACAACAAGGACATCGGCATCAGGACCATTGGTGATCCAGAACTTGCTGCCATTCAGGATGTAGTAATCTCCTAAAAACAGGATCTCAGCTACTAAACACCGGCAATGTTGGCCCATCTCAGCCAGTCAGCCTCCAGACCTGCTAAGCAGGAAGCTGCCCAACTGGAAACAGTTCTGACAATTAGCAGAGGCCACCCACCCCCAATTACTGCTCCCTCACCCTGACAAGGTCTGTCCCGCTGTCCATTTCAGCCCCTAAATCATGAGAGGCCTCACCTTTCTTTTCTGCTTTTAGCTTCATGGAGACAACGTCAGAGCCAGCATTGGGCTCACTCATAGCCAGGGCTCCGATGTATTCACCACTGATCAACTGCAAAGGAAACCCCAGAGGGCCTGGTTATGACTTCAGAAATACCTACTGGAGCTCAGATACTTCTTGCCTGTTCATACGACACCCCTTCAGACTTCTCTCAAAGACTAGGGTATTGGTAAAGTCTTACAAGAGAAGTCCAGGATCTTCAAGGCTGAAAATACTTCTGCTTTTCCTATCCTCTTTGCATAGGAAGCAAGTCCTAGTCTTCAGTTTCTTTAAGTGCTCTCTGCAAATGTTGTCTAGTGATGAATTCAGGAGGTCTGGCCCTATTTTTAATTTTTTTGACTAAAGTATTTGAAAGCAAACCCCTATCCCTTCCTAATCATTCTAGTTCAGGCAGCATGCTACAGAAGGCAAGCTGGACCAGCTCTCGCCAAGAGGGGAGCGTGCCTTGGGGATGGTGGTTGTACAGTGAGAGCAGCGTGTGTTTCTCCATTCCCATCTCCTCACCTTGGGGAGGTACTTCTCCTTCTGGGCCTCATTTCCATTGCGCACAATCTGATTGATGCAGAGGTTGGAGTGGGCACCATAACTGAGTCCCACCGCTCCAGAGGCTCGGGATATCTCCTCCATGACCAGCACATGCTCCAGGTAGCCCAGGCCAGAGCCACCATACTGGACTGGGAGTGGAGGTTGTTCAGGGGAGCAGAAGAAACAGCCCAGATTAAACCAGGACATTGACAGGAACCTAACATTTATTGACAACAAAGTCTAAGTTCCCCCTAACAGTCAACAGGCTGATGCCATGGACTCTGCTTACAAGCACACAGAACTGGTTTTGCCAGCTGCCTCTGTCAGCTGAGGTGTGGTTCAGAAAACAGTCATTGCAATTTCCACTTTACCCCAGACAGACCTTTTCATGAAGAGAAGAGAACCTGAGTACAGGCTATTCTGAAAGTATAGGTGCAGAGGCAGATGACTAAAGAGGATCTGGAGTTTAACCAAGAAACACGAAGAGGGAAGATCAAAGTATGAAGAACAGATACAAAGCAAAGGATGTGTTTGTAAAGGCCTGAAGAAGGTGAGATTTTCATAGCATAGGTTTGGACTATCAACATGCTGTACACCTTAAACTTACACATTACACGTCAATTATATCTCAATGAGAAAAGTTAAAAGAATTAAAGAGAGACTTCTGGTCAAGATGGTGATGTGGGCAGACAGGGCTTGCCTCTTTGCACAACCATGTCAAAATTACAGCTAAAATATAGAACCACCACCACTTAGAAACATCACAAATCAAGTTGAATGGAAGTGTGACAACTGTGGAATTAAAAAAGCCACATCCATCCAGACTGGTGGGAGGGGTGCAGATGCAGAACAGGCTGGCCTCACACCCACGTGGATAGAAATTCGGGAGGAATATCTCGGGAAAGAGGAGTGCCAGACCCAAACCAGGTCCCCCAGCCCAGGATTCCAGTGCCAGGAAGGTAAGTCCCCACAACTTATGGCTGCAAAAACCAGCCGGGATTGAGTTGGTGGAGAAGGCTGCTGGAGCCCTGAGCAGTCCCTCTTGGGGAACCCACACATGGACTCACCTACTCAGACTTGCTCCCTCTGAGCACCAGCGCCAGGGTGGTAGCTTGAAGGGCACCCGTGGTACACAGGGCTTTCGAGCATCGGGGTGAGCAGAGGCCATTGTCCCTTTGCCGAGCCCTCCCTGCCACAGAGTCAGTAGGCTGGTGCCATATCTGAGACTCAATCAAACTTGCCATTTGACCCATTTTGGGGATCACAGAGGCTCAACCCTACCCAAGCTACTTTTCCAGAATGGCTGGTTTTGGCTCCTAAATCCTATCAAACAAGCAAGAGCTGGCTTCAGTGAGCCCTAGCAGCAACCAGATTAGAGTCACTGCTTGGCTTCACCTGGGAATGTCTAAGCCCAACACAAGTAGCAGCTGTCTCAGGTTGCTTTATAGCTCAGGCAGCATGCCTGGGTGGAACACTGGTGGCAGCTGACCTTGGCCTGCACCACTCAGGAAACCCCAGGGCCAGCGCACCCAGTGGACACCTACAGTCCATGTTGGAGCATCACCACCCTGCCCCTGCACAACTGATCCTCCACAGAGGTTAGAGGTTGGTGGTCAGTGGTCACAGCCAGTCTTTGCAGCTGACTGGCCTGGGTAAATCCCTCCCATTGATCTACCAAAAGCAATCAAGGCTCAACTACAAAAGGAGTGTGTACTCAAGTCACACAAAGGGCGCACCTTGAGTACCCAGCTTGAGTGATGGCGGAGACTGTGCCACTGGACCCTACATGACACCTACTACATTAGGCCATACTACCAAGACACAGTCAAAGCAGCTCTACCTAATACAGAGAAACACAGAGGCTGCCAAAACAAGACAAAAAAAACCCCCAAAACAAACAAAACACAAGGCCCAAAATGAAAGAACAGATCAAAACTCCAGAAAAAGAGCTAAAAGAAAGCAAGATCAGCAATCTATCAGATGCAGAATTCAAAACATTGATTATAAAGATGCTCAAGGAACTTAGTGAGGACCTCAGCAGCATAAGAAAGACCCAGTGAGAAATGAAGGATACACTAACTGAAATAAAGAACAACAGTAGAATGGATGAAGCTGAGAATCAAATCAATGATTTGGAACATAAGGAAGCAAGAAACAACCATGCAAAAGAAGAAGAAAAAAGAATCCAAAAAAATGAGGATAGTATAAATGGCCTCTGGGACAACTTCAAGAGTTCCAACATTTACCTCATAGGAGTGTCAGAAGGAGAAGAGAAAGAGCAAGAAATTGGAAATCTATCTGAAAAAACAGTGAAAGAAAACTTCCCTAATTTGGTGAAGAAAACAGACATGCCAGTCCAGGAAGCGCAGAATTCCAGTTTCGATGGATGCAAAGAAGCCCATTTCAAAACACATCATTAAAAGGCCAAAGGTTAAAAATAAAGAGAGACTCTTAAAAATAAGAGAAAAGAAGTTAGCTTCTGGAAGGTTGCCAGATAGGAGGGCAGAAGGGGAGAATGGGTGAAGGGGTGAAGGGATTAAGAAGCACAAAGAGGTAGTTACAGAACAACCACGGGGATGTACAGTACAGTACAGGAAATGGAGTAGCCAAAGGACTTACAGGCATGACCCATGGACATGAGCAATGGTGGGGGGATTCCCTGAGGAAATAGGGGATGCTGGGTGGGAGGGGACAAAGGGACAAAAATCAAGACAACCGTAACAGCATTATCAACAAAATATAATTTAAAAAATAAAATAAAAAAGGCAAGATTAGCCCTGGCTGCTGTGGCTCAGTGGACTGAGAGCCGGCCTGCGAGCCAAAGTGTTGCTGGTTCAATTCCCAGTCAGGGCACAGGCCTGAATTGCGATCCAGGTCCCTGGATGGGGGCGCACGAGAGGCAACCACACATTGATGTTTCTCTCCCTCTCTTCCACCCTCCCTTCCCCTTTCTCTAAAAATAAGAAATTAAAAAAAGAAAAAAAACAAGATTACTAACAGGGAACAGGAGAGTCAAAGCCTGAGAGAAAATCCAGTGGGCAGCAGAGGGCAGAAGAGACGCTGGCAGGGAATTTCAGAACTCCTCCTAAAAATGTGCCTTCTCCTTAGCAGTAGATCCAAAATCAAAGTGGCTGGGTCATCGGTACCAACCCCCTCCTCTGCTTTTTTGGTAAACCCTTGTGAGATCCTCTGCATGTGTTCACTCTGACCAAGAAAGGCTCATCCAAGGCCCTGAACTCATATCTGGCTTTTTCTTCTTTTTTTGCATGTTTTAATATATATTTATTGATTATGCTATTACAGTTGTCCCTCTCCTTTATTCTCCTCCATCCTGCATCATATCTCGCTTTCTTTTCAAGGTTCTGATTTCTAACTACCTCTTTCTTCTATTAAATGCCATCTGATTCAGAAGCATATCCTCTGTGGTGGTTCACAGCCTCCAAGAAACAGTGGAAGAAACAGCCTTGTTTGGGAGTTCCCAGTGGCCTTCCCCAATTTTGAACTGGCTTCCTTTTATTGTTACTCATGATGTAACTTTCTATGATCAGTTCAAATCCAAGAACTGTCTCCAGGCAGTGAGAGGAAGATTTAAGAAGTATATTATGTGCTACTTCTATTCCAATGCCCGAGGACTATAAAGTAAAGCAGGTTGTGCCATCCAGGCTTTGGCTGGTGGGACCATAGGCTCATCTATTTACTGGGTAATGTAAGACAGGCTGGGTCTCTCCTTCAGAGGCCAACACCCAAATCAGAGCCCACCAGCTCCCTGCCCTTTTTCCCTGAAAGCAAGCAGTAAGACCCACAAGGGACACAGGGCAGGCCCAGGGACAACGTATTGAACACATCATCCGGCCACCTCAGGTGTAGGCTCAGACAGGCATCCCTGTCCTCCATACTGCCACCTGTTCCCAAATGAGCCCCAGGGCCAGGCTATGTGTCTAGATGTGATATTGGCAGAGTAGAGTTTAGGGACTGGACTGAGGTGCGAAGACAGCTGCTAAAATCACATGGGGGAGCTTATTAAGCACGCAGACTTCAAGAGTCCAGGTGATCCTAATCTGAGTGAACCACAGTGGCCTAATCTCTCTGCTTTCTCATTGTCACTGCCTAATGAAATAGAACGGCTGACAGTCTATGGGTGCTTTCCCAGAACCAAGGGGGAGGAAGTTCTAGGTTTCTTTGAGCACAATCTTTCTACTCCTTTCCTACTTCATTTGGGACTGGTGTTAAAGGGCAGACAAGAAAAGTTATCTTTAGGGAATGAAATTATACTCACCAGGGGCTGTAATGCCCAGGACTCCCAGTGTCCCCAGCTGCTTCCAAAACTCCTGTCAGCAGAACAGAGTGAGTGCAATGAGTTGTGAGAAGGCAGCCAGTAACAGTACTTGAACACCTGGAACAACAGACCCAAATGTTTCACAGAAAGGGGCTGCAGTGTTAAGGAGGTTTCATTTACCAGAAGATTGTATGAGCTCTTTTAGGCTGCAGTGTAATTACCAGCCCAGCTCCCAAACTGCCCCTCTGCCCCTCAGTGTGGGCCTCAAGACTCACTCGAAGGTTCTTGAATTCATTGCTTCGATCAATCTCCTGGGCCTGGGGGGCTAGATGCTCCTGAAGGAACTTAGCCATGGTCTGACGAAGCTAGAGGGAGAGAGGTAGACAAGGATGCCTCTTAAACAGTACATTATTGCCACTTAAGACAGTGTCCCCACTACTGAGGACACATTCAGGCAAACAGGGCCCAAGATATCTCACCAAACAACATCAGACTGAAACTTAGAAGCACTTAGTTTATGTTTCCTCGGAGATATGTTCACCCCACTTTCTCTGCATTTTTTTAAAGATTTTATATATTTATTTTTAGAGAAGAAAAGGGAAGGGAAGGGAAGGAGAAAGAGAGGGAGAGTAATATCCATCAGCTGCCTCCCACACACATCCCAAGTGGGAAATGTCCTGCAACCCAGACATGCCCCTGGCATGCACCCTGACAAGGAATTGAACCAGCAATCCCCTGCTTTGTGGAACCACACTCAACCAACTGAGCCATCCCAGTCAGGGCTTCACCTCTCTGTCTTGAGGTCCTAAAAAGAGACAGCTTGAAAATGATTTTTTTAAAATGCCACTCCCCTACATAAAATCATTCCATGACTTTCCTTTGTACTTAGGATGCCAAGGTCCTGCATGTGCTGACCTTCATTGACCCTTCCAGCCTTCCTCAATACCCTAGCCCCCGACACACTGTGCCCTCTTCAGATCTAGGAGCCTGTCAGGCTCTTTTCTGCCCTTTGTCTAAAAGGGATTACTCCCGCCAAAAAATGTCTGGTTCAATTCCCAGTTAGGACACATGCCTGGGCTGCAGGTCATGTCCCCTGGTAAGGTGTGTAGGAAAAGAAACTGCTAGATGTTCCTCTCTCACATTAATGTTTCTCTTCTTTTCTTTCTCCCTCCTTTCCCCTCTCTCTAAAAATGAATGAAGGAATGAATTAATTAAAAATAAATAAATGAAAGGGATTACTCAAAGAGATTAGAAACTTTTCTTGGCAGGAAAGTTTGAGAACTAGAATTGATTTCTAGTTTTCCAGGGCGATTTTCTGTCTCCTGTCTGTAAATGCAAAGGGGCGTTAAGAGTTCTGGGAGGCACTGGCACGTGTTGGCTGTTACAAGAAAAATCAAGTTCTAGAGGGCGTTAAGGCGGGGAACTGTGTCTGAGAGAACAGTCGCCTCCCCTCTGGAAGGGCTCTGGTTCAGCTCCATCTGTAATGACATCTTTCACGTATTTTGCTCAACTTTGTGCTTGGCCTGTGGGGGCAGGGCGGTTAGAGTACATTGCATAAAAAAATCCCGGAGGTGTGTATTTCAAAAAGATTTGTTGAGGATTACTATCAACCCGTTTGAGAACCACAACCTTGCGTAAAATGTTCAGCTGTAAGGAGACTTCAGGCAGATTGTGGACCCTTTGGCCACATACAGATGGCCCCCGCCAATCCTTCATCAAAACACCATGAGTTTCCCAGGAGCTTTCCTGTCTGACTCCTCACCTAACTCTCGCAGCCTGGCACACGCCGCAGTTACGTGGCAGCTGGGCGGAAGAGTGTCAGGCAGACCACGAAGCAGGCAGCTGGGGCCAAGGCTAGGAGGCCTTGAGGCCGGGAAAGGGGTCAGGCTCCCTACCTGCTTCTGTTCCTCCTTTAGCCCGTTAACTGCATCGTCCACGGGCAATAGCGAGTGGGCCCGTTGGGGAACGAGGCGGGCGAGCGGCGACAGCGGCGTCTGCAGCCTCCAGCTCGTCGCGCACCGTCCCAGCAGCCAAGCCTTCGTCGCCATCTCTTCCTTGCAACAGACCCAGTGCCAAAGCAGAAAGGAGTCCGCCCCCGGGAGTTCCACCAATCCTGGGTTTCGCGGACCCCACCAATCAGCGAGGAGATGGGTCTCCAGCAGCCTATCACTCTTCGTTGTCCGGTGAAGGCTGAGATGCCCTTAGCCAAGACCGGAGCCAATCAGTGGTGGTCCCCGTTAGCCGACTCCGCGTGAGGCGTTGGTACCAATCGCGGAACCTGGTGGCTTAAGCGCTAGGTTGGGTCCTCCTTAGGTAGAAGTGTCTTCCTTTTCTGAGCGGAGGATATAGTATCCCCCCTGTGGTGAAATAGCAGCCCCTAACTGCGGAAGTCTACTTCGGTGGGAAATCAAGTGTTAACCTAGCAGAGGGAAAAACTCCCCAAATGCCTAGTGCTTGGGAGTAAACTGTTAAAGCAAATGTGGAATAGCTCAGACTGGGAAAATACTTTCGCTCTTGTCTGCTTTTAAAAAGCAAGGGCTCCCAAATCAAATAAACAGAACGAGATACCTACTTTTAAATACTAACATAGCTGAAATAAAGAGAAAGATGAGTCACGGGACTCCTTTCACCAGAGTGGAAAATTTCAATTAAAAAAAAATTGGGATAAATAAAATGGACACTGACTTGGTTAAAACAAAGATTTTAGTACAGCATAACCAAAAGCTGAATGGATACCCCTCCCCCCACCCCCGGAGGTGATGAGGGCTCAAGAGTTGGAAATGTTTAATTTAGGTAATAATAAGCTTAGTAATCAATGCATGTACGAAGACATTGTTCCAAGAGCTGAAGGCATGACCCACCTTGACTCTAGCAGACCATAAGCAGTTCCACCTTGGTGCCTCACGAGGCGGGCGAGCGGCGACTGGGGCGTCTGCAGCCTCCAGCTCGTCGCGCGCCGTCCCAGCAGCCAAGCCTTAGCCGCCATCTCTTCCTTGCAACTGACCCAGCGCAGTCAAGGTGGTGTCTGAGCCATTGTACTCCAGGTTGAGGCGTGAACTGCCCAGGACACAGATGAAAGAATGCTGCAGCTTTTATTTGATTAGCTTTTTCCCAGAATTCCAAACACTCACCTACACTTGTCTTCTCCTTATAAAAAGGGGGCGGGGGGGTTTGAAAAGGAATTTTAAGACAGTCTATGAGAACCCCCAGCTTTTCTTTCTGTCAGGGTTTAACTCGATGGATAAATTTGTTCCGGTAGGGCTTTTCTTGGAGCTATTTTGGGGAACATTTTATTCTACCTGTTTAATTTCTTCTTCAGAACACTCTGGGTATTGCCTAGTTGTGTTTCTAGTCTGTAAACCCTAACACCCTTGAAAAAAATCTTATTTCTAGCCAAAGCCTCCAGACTCAATTTTTAAGTTTGATGGACAGTGTGTAGGCTCGGATTTTAATTTAGATTTGTTTGGCTGGGAATGGGCTGCAAACTGAAGTTTTAACATCCTAATTTTATATCTAACTTTTATTTTGTCACCCTTGCTGAAGACCTTTCTGTATGTAGATTCCTTCCCTACTCCCTATGCCATCAATTAAGTCCTGCCATTTTCTTGTGATTCAGATCTTTCTTTACACCTTTGCTGTCTCGGCCCTTACGCATTTGATTCCTACGCTCTGCTGATGTCCTTGACTCTATTCTCTTAAAGGTTCAGAAATAGCCAAAGTAAAACCAATGTATCACCAAAGTAGTAATTAGTAAAAGTTCATCGTGCAAACCAGGAGCACTCAAACCAAAACATGAAATGAGGTTCAGATGTACTCGTATAATGTTATAAAGCAGCTTATATAGTGAGAAAATGTTACCGAACCAAATCAAACAAGGGTCTGCCTGCCTGATGTGCAGCAAATCCAAACACTGAACGTCAAGGTTTGCAGGGGGAAATTAAAGCTGTTTTATTTTCAGGGAGTCAAGTAAGGAGAAGAGAAAGGTATCGCTTAAAACCCCAATTCCCCAGTGGCTTTTAATGAGGGGTTTTAAAGGCAACAGGCTGGTACGTGGTGTCCAGGTGTACAAACACTGATGTCCAGGTGTGTATCAACAAAGCAAAGCTCTGGGATTGCACAGCACTTATAATGGGATGCAGGAAGGAACTTTCTCAACCGGGTATTTTGAGTTTGTCTCTGGTTAGTGGGTTGGCTTTGAATCTGAAAAACAAACTTACAGGAAGTGAGGGTAATTCCTGGGCCATTAATCTATAACTATCTATTGATAACTGCCATAGTTCTGGCAGGACTTGACTCCATGAAGCAATTTTTGGAAACATTTTATTCTGTTTCACTACTAGCCTGAGGTCAGTGTCGACAGATTACGCTGCATTCTTTTCGATGTCAAACAGGGAATGAAGACAGTAGTGTCCAATTTGACTCCAAAGCTTGAGAAAGTAGGCAGTGCCCAAAATCCTATTAGTAAATACTTGTAGTTATTGAACAATGACATGTTTTTTTAGATTTGTGTATTATTTTTTCAAATAGCTATTCTAAGTTGTTAGGACATAAGTACTTATTTGGATCTAACTACTTAAAGTAGAATTGTTAGGTATTTATTTTGGCATCAAAAAATATTACTGACATAATGGGGTCCATGTTTTTTGCCTTTTCCCTAACTCCAGAGGCTGTGGCACGGCAGCCACTGAGCTAGAGTCATTGGCCACCATCGTCTCTTCTTACACCCCTGCTGGCGCCTGGCGGGACACAGCGAACAAGGACCTGCAGGGCAGGAGGCAGCATTTTCTGTACTTTGCCTCTGGCAGCAGCCTGCTGACTAGTGGATCCCCCTCCGAAACCCTTTGGCCTGCTGGTGGCCCTCCCACAGTGTTCTTAGTTGCAAGCAACAGGAAGTGGCTGATTGAAGCAGAAAAAAGAAGGTATAGAAGGCTGCTGGAGAGCTTACAGAATGACCAGGAAGGACCACAAAGCCGATATTATAGGCAGGCAAAAAGGGAGGCGTGGCAATTGGAATACAGCCAGTGTCACGGACAGAAACTGCATAGGCTGCCAGGGCCACACCCGTGCTGAACTTGGTAAATGTGGACACCCCCTCATGCATCGCCAGCAATGCCTGCTCCGGACCCTGTCTGCTACTGCCACTACACCCCTGCAGTTCCTGAAACCCAGATGTGGCCACCACCACCAGGCACCAGAGGGGAATTTCTGCGGTCGTGAGCACTGTTCGAAGCCCCAGAAGTTGTCCAGATTGGCAAAGTATTGGCCATGTGCCCTTGCCCTGACTGCAAGCAAAATTTGGAGAATTGCCTTCTGGGGTTCAAAGCTTTAAAACTGGGAGTCTGGCTCTGGCACACTCTACCCTCCAGACACATAAGGTAGGAAATTCCCCAAATGTGGGAAAGAAGTTCAGATACTTATATTAATAGTTGAGATGAGGGGAAGAGTTATCAAGCAAATGATTAATCAGTTACAGGATTTTAAGCTGGACTTTGGCAATTCCCAAGGCAAAACAAATGAAACTTAGCATAGGTGTATAGCTACCGTTTTTCAAAGTCCTGGCTATGAAGTTTGGGGAGTAGTATGGAAAATGAACAAAAGCAATTTAAGTTCTCTGGATAAGCAAGAGGAGTTAATAGGAACACGTCCCAAAAGAAATTAATGTTTACACTCAGGAAGGAAAAGAAATAACCCTAGTATAAAAAGGTCCTTTACATGGGCGCAAAAGAGAGTAGTTTGCCATTGGAGTATCAAATGAAGTTAAAAGCAATACAACCCAATGACTACAAATGGTCTCAGAAGAAATTGAAGACATTATCAAAAAGTAGGAAACAAAAACTCGTTAGAACATAACAGACTACACTTACAGATATTTTTTATGTGTTCATTTAATATATTTAACATTTAGAACAGGGATCTGGGATATATCTATGTTTAATATATTTTCAGCAATGCTCTGAAGGGGTATCTCACTTGACTCCTTGTTTTCAGACTATAAAAAGAAACTGGGTTAAGAGTTAGGCAATCACAAAGGGGACCATAAGGCACTGGAATGTATGATAAATGGATATGGTTATTTCTTCTGTGAACATGTTTCTGTGAAGTTATTTTCTTGAGTTGATCTGAAGTATATTCTTGCTCTGTGACAAAGGGTAGATGTGAAACTTGATGGTACTGGCGAATCGTTCTGCTCTGGAATTTTTTTTTTTTTGCACTTAATAAGTGCTAACAAATTGCACAGTTGATGATAAATATTACTGAGACAATAGGGACATACGAACTGAGAAAGTTTGGAAACCTATGGCCTAAATGATAAAACCCACACTTCTTAGCATGGCATTAAAGGTTCTTCAAAACTTCTGGTAACACCATTATCTCCCACCCCTATTGTTCCCTGGCTTGAGATTTTCTCCAATACTTCTCGTTGTTTGACCTGGGGCAATTCAACCTAACTTCTCTAAGCCCATTTCCCTACCTGTAAAAAGAAAGGGGTAATAGCGCTTTACGTTGTATGACTGTGATGAGGTTTACATGGGAATGTGACACATAAGGAGGAACATAACATCACATTTGGATTATTCTATTACAAGTGTTCAATTAGGCGTCAGACATAATCCCTTTTCATCTTGAACCCTCTGAACAAGCCGTGTTCTTACTCAGTGTCCCAAGACTCATCTTCCCGCTCCCCTTTTTCTAATCTTTCATGATCTTATTTTCTCCCAGGAGTTTACAATGATCCCTTCCTTGGGTTTGATTAATTTGCTAGAGTGGCTCAAAGACTCAGCAAAACATTTTATTTACTAGATTACTGGTTTATTATAAAAGCATACAACTCAGGAACAGCCAGATGGAAGAAAAGTGTAGGGAAAGGTATCAACGTCAAGGACATGGAGCTTCCATGCCTTGAGCACCGCACTCCCCTCAAATCTCCATGTGTTCACTAACTTGGAAGGTCCTCAACTTTCTAGCTATAGCCTCTTCAAATGTTACTTTGCCTTCAATTTCCAGTCTACCTCCTCCATAAGCCTAGCTCACAGTTAACTGCTATACTATACAACGGTACCACACAACTCAGTTAGTAAAGTAGTGCCTTTTGTTATTTAACTTGTTTATGACCTGCACATTTTTTGTTTCACCTAATAGACTGAACACATCTTTGAAATGAAGAATGTAATGCTACATTAAAGTTTCCTATGGCATCTAGTAAAGTGGGAAGGTGCAGATCACTATTTACTAAGTTTATGCATGAATTTGTTCAGGCTCCAGGTCAGGTTAAGCATCCAGAATATTAACACATGTACAAAAGGCAGGAGCAGCAGCACTGGTCAGAAGAAATAAGAGCGCACAAATCTGGCTGGCGGTGCAAAGGAGAGCTATGAAGTGGGAGCCCCTTGGTGAGACCAGGACACAAAGGAGCAGGGTCTCTACATTGGGGAAGATGAGTAACCACAGACATTGAGGTAATTCCTTTCTCAGGAGTTAACGAGGGTGGCATGACAAGGAGGTGAGAATCCCACAACTGAATTTCCCACCCTCTCCTTCCAAGAAGGAAGTAAAACTTTATTTTGACCTGAATGAGCAATTACAAATTCATTTGGGTAAATAATGTTTTAAACTATAAACATCCTAAAAATGGGTAGAAGAAAATGTTTAGCCCTTTTCATTTGTGTGAATTATTTAACTGGATTTCCCCCTCAAAATATTTGGGACATAACCAACTGCACGAATGTTTGCGTGTGAAGGCAAAGATTTTTAGCCCTTTAAGTTAGGGTGGGGGCATTAGCTGGCCTGAATGGGTGGCTCTGGGCCACCTCAGTAATCCTGCATGGTGGGTGGGTTTGGCGAAAAAATTAGTAGGCGCAGAAAAAAGGGGAGATAGCCAAAGACTGCGTAGTTTGACGAAGAAATGAAATATGGCTGTGTCTTTGGTAAACCAGGTTGGGGCAGACTGCCATGGACTTCAGTTGTTTAAGGATCCATGAACCAAGTCAGGATTGGCTGTGCAAAGCAGACAGCAGGTACATAACCGCGCTTAGGAGTGCAGGGAGACAGCTGGTGACGCAAACCTGGCCGATGGAGTGTGGTGCCCACTGCTACAAATAGGGGGCACCCTCAGAAAGCCGGCTCATGTTCCTGGAAGACGGGGTGGGGTGGGCATGGAGCAATTAATGGATGGAAGAGAAATATTCTGGGTTAAATTGAGGTGGAACTGTGAACTCCTAGATTAGTTTAGTAGTAGTCAGTGAACACATTTAGGTTAAAAGGTCATTTTTTTACTTTTTTTTTTTTTTTTACTTCTCCATATTGCAATCTGAATAGAGAAATATCTATATATAGAAAGAAATATCTCTTTTAATTAGATATTTCTTTTTATATATATAAAAAACCAGAAGTAACTTAGATTAAAAGCTCCAACGTGTATTGTTTCAGGTAGGTGTTATTGCTATTAACCTTCAACCCATTTACTAAGCTATTTCAAGTAACTTTAAGTTCATAAATTTACAGTGAGGTATAGAGCCCAACCAGGATGGGACAGAATATGTTCCAAATTAGAAGGAGAACGCATGGCTCATCAGTGATACTTCCTGTGGAGCACCTGTGCTCCAGTGTACAACTAAGGGTTTCTTCCCGTACATCTGAATGTGACCTTTTGGATTCTCTGGCTGTGGCTGGTTTAGTCTCCCAATTCTAACAGAGCGTCTGTTGCTTTGTTGCCTCAGTTGATCCAAGTGTCCAGGCAGCCCTCTTGTAGATCTTAATTATGTACATGATAGCTTCAGAGAGCTGACCAATCTGAAGGTTAGAACACTTACTTAAAAGAGAAACTGCTATTCCAACACAAACTGTCCTTAAGCCTACTGCAGAAACTATTTTCATTCTGGGGATGGTGAGTCCTAGAAGATCATGGCCAAGAAGTAGATGTCCTCAGTGGATTCCTCTTAGCGTTAATCCCCAAGAGACAGCCATATGGTCATTTGCTTTTTATCACATTTCTAATAGCTGCTCCATTTCCTCGAGAGCTGTTGTAAAATCATTTACTTGACTGTTACATAAGGTCTGCTGTTCTAGGAACCGGGTCCTCTCTTCTTCTTTCATCTTCAACTTTACTTTTAAGGCCTGCTTGGAAAGATATTCAAAAAGAGAAAACAACAAACACAAAACTTTGAAACATTATGCTTCCATTCCATTGAAGACCAGAGGAATACTGACATTAGGTTTGTTTATCTGTGCTGGTTTTAGGAACTGCCCCATTTTGCTATAGACTCCTCTATCTAAAGTGGAGCAATAAAATCCTCTAGGATTCAGTGTCATATCCCATGATTCATCCAAGCAACCCAAAGCAGTCCCACGAAGCTGGGTTTCCTTAAGGTGTCAAGTTTCTACAGCATGGATTTCACACAAGTCTCAACTCTGAGCAACCTTGCATGTTGCACATTGTCTTATGCCCTGCAGATCTGAACAATTCTAAAGGGTCTTCAGAACAGAAAAAGAAAATTAGTTGGAAAAAAATGGTGAAATCAAATGAAGTCTTGGAATTTAGTTAATAATAATACATCAATGTTAGTGTTTCCTAGTTTTGACAAATGGCTCACGATAATATAAGATGCTAATAGTACAGGAACTGAATTCTCTGTATTCTCTTTGAAACTATTCTGTAAATCTAGATTACAAAATAATTTATTAAAAATAAAGAAATAGATAAATAAGAAAGAGCCTTCCAAAGATCTACCCATGGTGGCAGGCAATGGTAATTCTACCTCCAGGTGACGTTGGCCTCTTACCTGTAAGTCTTCCATTTGCTTTTTGGCTGTTTCATTAAAAAGCTTTAGTTCATCTTGCAAAGTTTCTAACAGCAACTGAGAGGAAACACAATATAGTAACAAATCTTTATTGAAATGTGAACATTTTCTTCATGTAAGTTCATCTCTTTGTATGAAAGGAGCATTGAAGTAGATGGTTACTAATATCGTTCAATTATTTGCTGAGCACCCACACACAAACCAGGTTCTCTCTTGGGCACCCTGACAGAACTCCATCCCCTAGAGGGACAACAGATTACCTCGCTTCTACAAGATCTGCTACACAAGCAATAAACAAAACATAGTAGCCACTGAAGGGGTGACTATTAGCTTGGGAGAGCTGAGGATGGTTTCCATACCTCATATTCCATGATTCTAAGATGACAACTGATCTTCTTGGGGAAGAGATCATAGAAGCTCAGAAGACTTTAATCCCAAACAATTACCTTCCTACTCTTCAGGGAAGAAACCAAGAGAAGCCAAATTTAATTCAGGCTGAACCTTTGTATTACAAAGTTCTCAGCAAAGGAGTAAGGAGAGAAATTTGTTATAGTGTACAATAGAGAAACCAGAAAGCTCGCTATACAGGTCGATCCTATTATGCTTTAAAGTAGTACACTTTCAACTCAGACTTACTCATTTTGTAAGAACAAAGTCACCTGTCTAATAAATATGCTACTATAAGTGCACATCCACTACTCTCTGCTTCCTCTATCCTGGGTAACCAAAGGCTGCTCCTCGGGGTTTACTGATCGTATGGCAGAGACCTTAGAGCTGCAGGGCCCCACAGTCACTCGGCCTTCGCCCACTCACACCCATGCCCTCACCACAGAGTCCACGTGATCCGTGTTGGATTCTTGCTGTGATGTCAGAGTTTCACTGCCTACAAGTAATGGAGTCAACAAAGTCAGCCTTGCTTAGGGAACTGTACCTTAGACAAAGTAAAATAAAATGAAATAAATTCCATCTCCCAGACAAGCACAAGAGTTTCCATGAGGGAAACTTGTCTAAGCAGCCGCTCCCTGACTCCCCCTAGTTTTCGCCTCAGCAGTGCTGCCCATACCTGCCTTCATGGACACATTTTACCTCCTTCCTTTCTGTGTTTGGATATGGCCAAAAATTAATCCTGCTTTCTCCTCAGCAAAAAAATTGGTCAAAAGGAAATGCATAGGTTGGATTTTTTGTTAATAAAACACATAGCTATTTTTTAAAGCTTTTCAGGCCTTAAATATTATTTTTGGCAAAAGTAGTGCATACACATAGTAAATTAAAATAATGTAAAACCACAAATGGTGACTATAAAGAATATATCCTAAAAATGCACGGGTTAGCCAGTAGCAAAGTCAGCATTTCTTAATTCAGAGAAGCGCGGGGCCCTTCCCCAGGCATGCTCAGGGTCCACGGCTCAGTGCCAGGCCCTCTGGCAGTTCTTGGGCAATTCCTCCTGTGCTCTCTTCATTCCAGACTCTGTTCTCTAGGGACAAGGTCAAAGCAAGAATCACATTTTAATCACTGTGATTCTGCGGATTAGCCAGATATTACAGCATCATCTCTTTCTTTTCCCACCCGGAAGAGTTACTCACATGTGCTCTTTCTTAAAAAAAGAAGTATTTCTGGTCTAACTTGCAAGGTCATATCTTTGAGGGCCAAATGAATTCCATAAAGTGTTCAAATAAGAAAGAGACGATAATCCTTTCTCCACACCCACCTGTTGCTCAGGCCCTGTCAGCATCACAAGGGAACAAAGAGGAGCTTCAACCCCCTACACTGACTAGGCCAGCTGCCTGCCATGCTGCACTCTGAACCCACAGTCCAGAATCATTCCAGGGGAGGGCACTGATTCCTTTGAAGGCCGCCGTGTGCTGTTTCTTACCTGGATTGAGGCCCTTGCTCTCCAATATTGCCAAACAGTTGTCCTGAAACTTCTCCAGCAGCTCCACCTTTTGGGTCAGGTCCTTTAGTTCTCCCTATTGGGATGCATGCAGACAGCTCAGGCCTGTCCCACTCCGTACCTCAGGAGTGGCCTTTACTGCCCATGCTCTCAGACAGCCACAGCGCAAGCCTGGCATCTTACCTGGGTACTCAGGCAAGGTACCGTACCGCAGGTATCCTTGGGTACGCAGGCATTACGGCCTTGCTCCCACCAGAGGGGCTGTCCCTCGGGATTCCATCTGCACCGCCCAATGCAGCTGATGGCAGAGGTCTGGTGGCCTCTTACCTGAGTTTCAGTCAACTTCTGGTGCAACTGCTTGTTGACGACCTCTAAGAGCTGGTTCTTATCCTTGAGCTCTTCCTCTGATTTCTGCTTACTCAATGGTTTGTAGCTGTAATTGGTAATTGTACTTATTGAATATATGAAGTGGTGGATGGTTTGTAGCTTAATTGGTAATTGTACGCACTGAATATATGAAGTGGTGGAGGGGGTAAGAGTGTGTATGGACTCTGTAGTCTCACTCTGGCTTCATTCCCAGTGCTGTAGGACCTTCACTGAGTTGCATAACCTCTCTGAGGCTCTGTTTCCTCATTTCTAGACTTAAGATAATACCTGCATCTCATATTATTACTGTTGTGAAAGATAAGAGAGAGAATACATGTACCATCCTCAGCACAGCTACTGGCACATAGCAAACACTTAAACAGTAGCCATTATCACCATTAAATGTTCTTTTCAAATTTCTCAGAGTTCTTGATAGTATTTTATTTTCAGAACTTTTAAGACATGACCAGATTTGGAATCAGAGCTTATTTCTACAGGATTTTCAGCTTGTGTTATTTCTGTCTTCAGGACTGCAAAATGTCCAAGCTAGTCTCAAAGAGAGAAAGATAAATCCCTCTCCTGGATTTAGCCTTCACCAGCCCCAGCAGCAGCAGCACCACCGGAAACACCATCTTGAAATCACTAACTACATGCTGCCCCTCCGATCCCGAAGGCTTTACACTCCTGTTGATAGGTCATAGCTCGGTTTGATTTCCAGTCGGCAGTGGCCCTGGCATGGAGCCACAGAAGCTCGTGATTGGTCCTAAAGATAGCAGCACTTTGCCCTGAGAAAACTTCTCAAACCTGGCTGTGCCTCGCCCCTGAAAATCCCATCCAGATTTTGGGGGCTGCAAAATTTGAACTGTAACTCATTAAACAAGTCCCAACAAATCCTGTACAACCAGGACTGAGAGCCACTAAAATGGTACCCAACCTTCATACAACCTGATGTTCACCTCTTTTTGACGTTCCTTTTGATGGCAGTGTCTGCAGCTTTCACCTGCCTAGAGAAGCAAAGACAAAGAAATCAGGATGTTGACTTACTGTCGTGAACATTTTGCAATATACACACATATCCAATCATTATATTGTACACTTGAAACTATACCGCTGCAGTCAATTATTCCTTAATTTAAAATCAGCAGCAAAGGGAACAATAAGAAAATCATAATATGTTGTTATATGTGTTGTGAACAAAGCAGAACAAAGAGCCTGGTCTTCTGAGGAAAGAACCAGAGATTTTATATAATGCAATTAGTACAAGACTGATAAGCTCCGAGGGCCCACGCACTGTTGTTTCAGCCCAATTATTGAAAAAGTCTTATTAATACAGAATGAACTCCCCTCCTGCTCAAAATGGAGTGGCTATCTTATGTCAACCTCGCTTACATGGGGACTGAGCACTGGATGGAGGCACACACGCACCTTGGGCTGAACCGTGTGCAGACCAGCAAAATAGGCTAACAATTAGCGTCCACCCACCATGGCTACCATTTAGGGCTGGTGTGTGACCACAGTAATGACATTTGTACACTCAGGGCAAGTGGTGAGAAAGGAAAAAACACCTCTTATCATAACTGTTGCTGTGTCTCTTTAGGACCGAAGAGACTCCTTCGGTTCTGGCTCCTGGCAAAGAGTTCGGCAATGCTGCACTGCGCTGGGCCACTGACTGCAGGCCAATTGTTCAGGTGCCTTGTGCTCATGAAAACCCTGATTTTCTGATTCTTGGTACTGAGCAGGTTCTAGCAAGATGTTCTAACTGGATACCAATGATATGACCCACCCATTCTCTCGTCTTGGTTTGATGATTTTCATAACATCGTTCTCTGAAACACCTGGATGAAGAAGTCTGGGAACATCGACTTCTTTAGACTTAACAGGTAATAAGCTCTTAGAAGTGGCTCGAATTTGTGTGTCTGCCAAAGGAAAAGAGGAGGGTAAAACTTCAAGTATCATGACCCAACAGCTGCCACTCTGTAACAGAGTTCTATTCTAAGTTGTCAGAAACCTGTATCTCGTTCTGGCCAATCTCAATATGTGAAGATTAATTCAGGAAAATGAGAATTCTAGACTAATTGGGGATTGAAACCAAAATTCTTTAAATGTGACAATGCAGTGTATAAGGGTAGCCAAAAGCTTGATGACACATCAAACGGAATGGCCACAGGATATAAAGTGAAGGTTGACACAAGCAAAGGGCTACAGAAGAGGCAGTGTGGCAGTCAGCAGGGCAAAATGCAGCCGAATGCTTCATCACACGCCAGAGGAACTGAACCATCTTATTAAGCTTCTAAGCACTCTGCACGCTCTCCCAGGGCTACACTCAAGCTGCTTCGAGTTTCTCTTTCAACTATTGCTTTAATTGGTTTGAC
The DNA here is from genome assembly GCF_021234165.1 of Pteronotus mesoamericanus. Lineage (NCBI taxonomy): Eukaryota > Metazoa > Chordata > Mammalia > Chiroptera > Mormoopidae > Pteronotus > Pteronotus mesoamericanus. Next base: position 24,085,384 of record NW_026555065.1, read on the forward strand.
CATACTGTCTCCCTAACTACTCTAAAATATGTCTTTGTGTCCCAGTGCTTAGGAGAGTACCTGGCGGCATCCGAACAGAGGTTTCACAGACCACCTCTAAACAATCCCTAGTCTTCTTTCCCTCCTCCATGCTGATACCTTTACTGCCAGCCCTTTCAATTTGTTTATACATCATTAAGTTTAGAGGTTCCCTATTTACATTCTCTTCTGATCTTCTTGCTGGGCAACTGCCAGCCAGAGAAACAGCCCTGCCATGACACTCAGCTTCCCCAGGGAGCATTTTCCCCCTGACCCATATGCTTCCCTTCACTAGACACTAAGTTCTTACCATTGATGTTTCATAACCAAAAGCAGTCATGTGTGCTGGAGTTAAGCACACCCCATCCTCCCCACAACACACACACTGGGTTTTCTAGTTTACACTAGTTTACTTTGTTCATTGTAAAATGGCTCATTTAATCTTAACCTAAATAAAGTGCCGTAAGAATGAAATCAGGTTGAAGAAATGAGGTACAAAGCACTGGATCACAGGGATTAGGAAATTTTGTATTTCCTAATGGACAAAGAAATCAGGATGTTGACTTACTGTCATGAACATTTTGCAATATACACACATATCCAATCATTATATTGTACACTTGAAACTATACCGCTGCAGTCAATTATTCCTTAATTTAAAATCAGCAGTGTTTGAAAAAGACTTTATTTTGATGAGTCTAACTATAAAACAGTTTGGAATAAATATCATTTCTCAGGTTAACAAATTATTTCATTTACAGGTATATTCACTGGGCACTTACACCCTATTTTCCATACTCTTACTCATAAAACAAAGGTTAAAGGTTTCTTTCTGAGGTCTCTGTCTAAAGTAAAAGGTAACCTTAGGGGAATATATTTTTCTTCTCTCTTAAGTATTTATAAGTTACACATAACAAATGTACCCTATGGAAAAAGGTGTTAATAGTAAATTGGTCAAAATTAACACTCTTCACTGACTGTAATTAGTTCCAATAATCCATATTTGCTAGAGCCTAAGGATTGTATTGTAGGAAAAATTTAGCAGGCCTTAACCAAGATTATCTTCTTAAAATCAGGTATGTTAGGAGGGAAATTGTATGGCTGGTGTTCAAATAAGGAGAGGCAACTGGTTTTTCACTACATATCATTTCCTAACTCTGAATCGTTTTTACACGTACGTACGTTACCTACTCAAAAAACTGAAACCTGGAGTTACATAAAATTTGGAGTGACGTCAGCATCATGGCAGGGTAAGAAGGCTCCTTTGTTTCTTTCCTTAACATTTTTTTAAAAAAGATTTATTTATTTTTAGAGAGGGGACGAGATGGAGAAATAGGAAACACCAATGTGTGGTTGCCTCTTGCACGCCCCCTACTGGGGACCTGGCCTGCAACCCAGGCCTGTGCCCCGACTAGGAATTGAACCGTCAACCCTTTGGTTCACAGGCCAGCACTCAATCCACTGAGCCACAGCAGCCAGGGCTCTTCCCTTAAATTTACAAGTTGGGCAACTATACCTCAACAAAGGATCCTCTGCTCAAAATGCCGCAAAGATCCACACCCTGGGACACCTGAAAGTGGGTGTACTGGAACGAGTAGGGAAGGCAGGACGGGGGCGGGGGATACAGGATGGTGGCCCACCATGGCTCCAGTGAGGGTGGCAGCAGTGGAGAAGCTGAGCTGCAGCCCTCACACTAGGGCTGTAAGAGGGGCGGAAGTGGTATTCCCCTGAGAAAGGCCATCTCTCTTCCCCTTCCCCACTGTGGTAGACTCAGACAGAGGCGGCTGGGAACCTTAAACAGTGCAGCGGTGACAACAACAGGGAGGGGCAGAGCCAAAAGGTCTTGAACTTGCCTTTCTTGCTCCACCCATCCTGACAGAGCCAGGAAGAACCGGTAGAGAGGCCTCCAAAAGTACAGCAGGGCCAGCGACCATTAGAAAAAAGGAGGTAGCAGGCAAAACCAGTACTCCACTACCCATCACACTTCCCCACTGCAGCGGTGGTGCCCTGTAACGGAGGCCATCGAGTCACAGGGGGACACCCCGCATCCCAGGGGGTACTTGCCATTTTTCTTAACTGAAGTGACACTGCTCCACCATGATCCCAGAGGTGCAAATAGTGCGGTAAGAGGCAACAAAAACTTAAACTATAATACCATCAAAATAAAGTTCCCTACCTATCAAATCACTGAATTATTGAGAGCAAAACAGCATATAAAACAAGAAAAGAGTTCACTACCCTCACATGTGCAGGCAGAGAAACAATTCATTAAATACCATGAACAACCCAAATAATATGGGAGCACAGAAAGAAATGAAAAGTCTCCAGAAACCAAAGTCAAAGTCATGGAAGAGCATGACTTAAATGACAGAAAATTTAAGGTTGCAGTTATGAAAAAATTCAGTAAGATACAAGAGAACTCAGAAAGGTAGTACACTGAGTTCAAAAATAAAATTAATTAACAAAAGTATTTTACCGAAGAAATTTAAACTATAATAAAGAACCAAACAGAAATTCTGGAGCTAGAACTCAATGAGATGAGGAATGCTCTAGAAAGCACTGGAAATAGAGCAGACAAGATGGAAGAGGGAATTAACAAGCTTGAGATAGAAACCTAGAAATGACCCAGGAGGAAGAACAGAATGAACTAAGAGGTTAAAAAAAGAAAGAACTATATAAAAACTATCTGTCTCCATTAGAAAGAACATAAACCCTGGCTGCTGTGGTTCACTGGACTGAACATCAGCTTACAAAGCAAAAGGTTGCCGGCTCTATTCCCAGTCAGGGCACATGCCTGGATTGCTGGCCAGGCCCCCAGTTTGGGGCATGTAAGAAGCAACCAGTCAATGTTTCTTTCACACAAGGACATTTCTCTCCCTTTCTTTCTCCTTCCCTCCCCTCTCTCTAAAAATAAATAAATAAAATCTTTAAAAAAATAAAAAGAAAATTACAGGCCAATATCACTGATAGATAGGCAAAGTCAATCCTAAACAAAATACTAGCAAATCAAATACAGCAATACATAAATAGAATCATACATCACGATCAAGTGGGGTTCATTCCAGGGATGCAAGGATGGTTCCACATCCACAAATCAATCAATGTGGTTATAACAATAGATACAGAAGAAGCATCTGATAAGCTACAACATCCATTTATAATAAAATACTCCATAAAATTGGTATAGAAGGAAAGGAGCTCAACATGGTAAAGGGCATATATGACAAACCCATAGGTAACATCATACTCAATGGTGAGAAACTGAAAACTTCCTCCAAGCTCAGGAACAAGACAAGGATGCCCACTCTCATCACTGCTATTCAGTATAGTTCTGGAAGTCCTGGTCAGAGCAGAGCAATTAGGGGAGGGAGGGAGGGAGGGAGGGAAGGGAGGAAGGAAAGGAAGGAAAGGAAGGAAAGGAAGGAAAGGAAGGAAAGGAAGGAAAGGAAGAAAAGAAGGAGGGAAGGAAAAGACATCCAAACTGGGAATGGAGAAGTAAAACTCACTATTTGCAGATGACATGATTCTCTATGTAGGAAATCCTAAAAATATTAGAAGCAATAGAAAAAATACAGGAAACTTGCAGGATATAAAATGAACATATAAAAACCTGTTGCATTCCTATATACTAACAACTATATATATATATATTTTAAAAAATCCCATTTACAATAGCATCAAAAAGAATAAAATACCTACAAATAAAGTTAACAAAGGTAGTGAATGATCTGTACACTGAAAATTACAAGACACTGTTGAAAGAAACTGAAGAAGACATAAAGAAATGGATAGATATTCCATGTTTATGGATTGGAAGAATTAACATTGTTAAAATGGCCATATTACCTAAACCAATATACAGATTTAATGCAACCCCTATAAAATCCTAATAGTCTTTTTCACAGAAATATAACAAAAAATCTCAAATCTGTATGGAGTCATGAAAGATCCAGAATCGCCAAAGCACTCCTGAGAAAAAAGGTTAACTAAGCTGGAGGTATCAAACTCTCTGACTTTAAACTAAACTATACACCTTCAATAATTAAAACATCAGGGTATTGGCAGAAATACAAACAGACAGACCAATGGAACAGAATTAAGAGCTCAGAAATAAACTCACATATATATGGGCAACCAATTTTCAACAAAGGAGCCAAAGACATACAATGGAGAAAGGAAAGTCTCTTCAATAAATGGTGTTGGGAAACTGGAAAGCCACATGTAAGAATGGGACTATATCAAACTAAAAAGCTTCTGCAGAGCAAAAGAAACCATTAACCAAACAAAAAGGCAAGAAGATATTTGCAAATGCTGCTTATCATAAGGGGTTAACATCCAAAACATATAAAGAACTCATACAACTCAACAATTAAAAAACCCTATTAAAAATGGGCAGAAAACTTGAATAAACATTTTTACCAGGAAGATACATATGGCCAACAGCTACGTGAAAAGATGCTCAACATCACTAGCTATAAGGAAAATGCAAATCAAAACCTCAATGAGATACCACCTCAAACCCATTAGAATGGATGTAATCAAGAAGACAAGTAGCAAGTGTTAGAGAGGATGTGGAGAACACGGACACTGCTGTTGGGAATGGAAATTGATGTAGCCACTAAGGAAAAAAGGACTGAGGTTCCTCAAAAAATTAATAGAGCTACCATATGACCCAGCAGTCCATCTTCTGGGTGTCTACCTTAAAAATGTGGAAACAGCCCTGGCTGGTGTGGCTCAGTGGAGTGAGCGCTGGCTTGCAAACCAAAGGGCTGCTTGTTTCGATTCCCAGTCAGGGCACATGCCTGGGTTGCAGGCCAGGTCCCTAGTTGGGAGCATGAGCCAGAGGCAACCACACATTGATGTTTCTCTCCTTCTTTTTCTTCCTCCCTTCCCTTATCTAAAAATAAACTTTAAAAATCTTTTCCAAAAAAAGTGAAAACACTTATTTGTAAAGATACACGTACCACTTTGTTTACTGCAGCACTACTGACAATAGTCAGGACATGGAAACAATCTACGTGCCCTTTGAATGATGACTGGAAAAACAAGATGTGGTACATATATACGACTGAATACTATTCGGCCATTAAAAAGATGAACTATTGCCATCTATGACAACATGGATGAATCTTGAGAGTATTATGCAATGAAATAAGTGAAACAGATAAGGGCAACCATACCATTTCATGCATATGTGGTATATAAAACGAAAAGCAAAAAACTATATAAACAAAAGAAACAAAAAACAAACTCATCAATACAGGCAACAGAATGGCAGTTACCAGAGTGGAAGGGGGTCAAATATGTGGTAGCTGAAGACTAGACTTCAGGTGCTGAACACACAATAAAGTATACAGATGTTATACAGGGTTTGGCACAAATAATGCCCCTTTTTATTACAAAACTTTTTATTACAAAATCATAAGCATGTAATTCTGTAACATAACATTCACACTCAAGCACACCATATGACACTTTGGATAAAATGTTCAAATTAAAACTATAAATTATTACACCAATATTACCCTGCTAACCACACTCAAGCAGGCATTACTTCTGCCAGACCCTGTATTTTAAAGTTGAAATCTAGATGTTATTAACCAATGTTACCCCAGTGACTGTAATAAAAACAAGCAAAAAACCTGAAACTTAAAAACAACCAACCCATGCCCAAAATCAAAAGAAAAAACCTGGAAGACTGCCTAAAAATGTTAAATTACTGAAGTTACATATGATCATAAAGCTGGGACTGGGATATAAAGCAAAGAGATGAAAAACTTTCAACTTTGCTGGGTAGAGCCAGTCACTCCCCGGTGTGACAGAGGGGCATTGCACTTTAAGGGAAGAGCAGTGTAAACGGGGGTGGCTCTGGTTCCCCTAACCACGCCTAGGCCCTGCTGATGCCAGGATTCCCATTTAGGTGTTCTGAGACAACATAAGGCAAGGAGGGCAACCCTTTAAACCTTTGGAGAAAAGCTTAGTTACTTCGTGGATCAATCCTGCTACTGCTCATCGGCAAGCTGATGGCGTGACTGGGAAGGGATCTTAAACAGCTGCTTCAAAATCTCCCACAACAGGTTCTGATGTTTGAAGCTTATTCTGTGCTACAATTTCTAGATTAGGCAGCTGGACACCTGCAGACCCTGGGTAGTGACTTAAAACCATAAGACATGTAACATAAAGATGGCAAAACAATAAAAAAATTGTCATGTCTTTTCTCCCAAATTTCTCCAATGCTCTAGCTAAACCTGACACCTTTCTCTCACTTCACTCACCAAATGTTTACTAAGAAATGTACCATATGAGAGATACTGTGGAGATACCAATGTGAACCAGACATGGTGGGGAACCTTAGTGCTTCCCCCTAAGTATCTAGCTTCTCAAATGGCTCTCCTCTCTCCCCATGACAACAGACCCAGTCCCTCCAGGTAGCGCAGGTCTGGAAATAAAATCGGTAATTGTTTATTTACAAAGGGATTTCTAAATTAATGGGAATAAGACTGTAGAACAATCAACAGCTTAAATCTAATTGGTAACGCAGCACGGTTAGGTTTGGGGAAGCAGGGGTCCAGGACAGGACTAAAATTCTACCGCACGGCCCTCAGTCCCTAACTCCTATCTTAAACTAGACAGTCGGGTTCTAGAGGAATCAGCAGGTAGCGCAGACAGAATGCCCTCCCCACCGCCCCCATCCCCGCACCTCACCACCCGCCCCGCCCGCGCTCCCTACTCCGGGCCTAGATTTGCTCCTCCGAACTCTCTTAGGGGGCAGCGTGCACACCGACCTGCGGGCGGGCCGCCGCTCGGCACTGAGGGAGGCTGCAGTGTGTACATTGTCTTAACCACGCTGGTCATCGTAACGAGGTGGCAAGGCTGGGCCCTGGAATGTGGAAGGTGAAAGTTACCTCGTGGTGGATCGGGGGCCCCCCAAACAGATGGAGGGCCCCCGGAGAGCGCGACACAGTCTGCCCCGGCTCAAGGAAGGAGTAGGAGAAAACTCATCCATTCCCAGCCCAACCCTTCCGCTCCCATCAGCCCAGTCCCGTGCCCCGGGAGAGCCGAACCCAGGTGCCTGCTGCTCCGGCCCGTAACCCTCGTCGTTCTGATTCAAAAAGCGCTCCGCGGCAACCGCCTCACTGCCAGGCTCAGCGGCAGCCAGGATTTCAAACGGAAACTTCCGGTGGCCGGGTGGGAGGGGCTGCGGCGCGCGTCCTGTGGGTGGCCATGTTGTACGGAAGACAATGTCTGGAGCGAAGCCTTCGGGGGCTGCCATGATGTACGGAAGGTTGGAGCCCTAGCCGGAGCTGAGCTTCCCTGCAGTGGGTTTTGGACCCCACGGGTCTTTGTTGGGGAGGGAAGTGGTGCAGGTTGCGGACCTGAATGGAGCTATGAACTACCGACGGCACATTCCAGCTTGGGACGCAAAACGTAGCCGCGTTTAGGGTCCATGTCACAGTCCTCTTTGTTTGGTCCGTGATTGTCGGGGATATTGCATGATGTCTGACAGCCGGGCGCAAAAGGTATTTCACTGGGTGTAAAATTTGCACGTTACAGGGTGGGGAGTAGCAGATGAGGTTTCAAGAGGTTCTGTGGGCTGAAAAACCTGAAGCACCTACCCTAATTCTAACTCTAATATCAGTTATCCAGATTATCTAATAGCAGTTAAGCAGAGATTCAAAGCTACTCGTAATGAACAGGGCAGAGTTCTCAAGCACTTATTGCATCATTCATTTCACTCAACAAATGTTGAGCTCTGCTATGTGCCAAGTCGCTATTCTAAGTGGACTGGTGCGGGGACAGAGGGGTAGGGCAGCAAATATCAAGACTGACCTTGGTTCTGCTCTCCTGGAGTTTACAATCTAGGAAACAGTAAACAAATAATCATATGAACTTGCTAATTGTATCTCAATTAAGCTGGACAAATGCCAAGTAAATATATATTTACCAACTGTAGTGAAACTATGAAGGAAAAATACAATGTGCTATGAGGGAGAAAAGCAGGGCAAGCAAGTTTAAACTGGGCAGTCAGGGAACACATCCCAGGATGCAAGGGTGATAAGGATAAGTGGGAGTTAATCAGATGAACAATGAGGAGGAGGTAGAAATGCAAAGTCCAGACACAGCAATGGGCTCTTCTCCTAGTTGGGACTGAAAGATGGGAGGAGAGTGATACAGTTAAAACTGGAAGAATGGCAGCCTTTGTAGGCCAAAGGAAAAGAAGTTAAACTTTATCTTAAGAGTAATGGGAAGTCACTGAAGTATTAGAGAAGGAGAGTATTCTTGAAGTTATATTTTTAAAAGCTCATTCTGGCTACCTCAGAGAATAGATTGAAGGGAGCAAGAGTGGAGCTAGGAAGACAATTGGGAGGCTACTTTAATCATACAAGTGAGAGAAGATGGTGGTTTAGCCAAGATGGTTGTGGTATGTGTGGAAATGACGAGACAATCAAATATATGTAAGACAATTTTTGGAGTCTGAATCTCAGAACTTAGTGCTAGATTGGAAGTGGGGTAGGGGGGTGGGAATAAGGGAGAGATAGATCTGAAGGACTGTAACTGTGACTTAATATGACTAGTTTAGTGATCAAAGTTATGCATTCTGTAACAAATCAAAGTGTACAATTAACCCTGTGCTTTTAATCAGCTCTGTGTTTTCACTCCCATTTGCCAAGTTCTTGTTACAGTCAAATAACCTGTTCCTGGAAAGAGGGGCGCTGACACTGACAATGAAGCAGTGGACCACAGGCATTGAGCTTAACTATATCACAAGATAACATCAGAAAGAGAAGAATGAGCCCAAGCAAGAACTGCATGCCTCCGCTTCATTCCCCCCTCCACTCGCTCCCAATTCCCTTTCTCAAGAGAAACTGCATGTCTGAATTCCAGCCTTAGGAATTCTCCCCCTCCTGAATTCCCACCAACTCACTATAAGAATCACTGGCTTGACCAGAGATGTTGAGATGGCTTTTGAGGCACGGGGCCTGCCACCTCCTTAGGTTGCCGTCATTCAAAATCAACCACTTTCCTTTGCACCAGCACCTGTCTCATGAGTTTGGCTTTGTGGTGGCAGGCAGCGGAGCCTGTGGGGATAATTTTCCTAGTTTAAGGATGATTCCCTGGCTTGAATAATTATGTTGATAGAGTCACTATTTTGTTTTTTTTTGGGGGGGGGGCAGGTGAATGCTTAGTTTTGAATTTGGTAAACTTGAAATGCCTCTGAGACATTCAAGTGTTTAAAGTAACAAGTAGGCAGTTGGAAATACAGGCTTTGAGCCCAGAGGAGAATGTAGGTTGGAGATACACTTTTAGGAATTACATGTATATAGATGCATTTAAAACCAGATATTGGAGGAGATCACCAAGGAAAGAAGTGTACAAAGAGCCTTTGGGCCAAGGACAGGGACAGAAGTGTTTAGGAGTTGCAATAAGAAGATGCCAGGCAAGAAACAGGATAAAGAGGTGCCAGAGAAGTGAAAAGAAAAAAAAAAAAGGGTGGTATCCTAGAAGCTAAGAAGGAACACGTGGTAAACTGCTGAGGGAGGGAGTGGTAAAATATTGAAAATAACTGAAAGGGTAAGTGAGATCAGAAATAGAAAGAATCCTTTTAATTTAGCAACAAAGAAGTCATTGATGAGTATAGGAAGAGAAATTCTAATGGAGAGGTTTGAGTGGAAGCCACGTTGGAACAGGTCGAAGAATACATGAGAGAGGAGGAAGAGAGAGATGGCAGGTATGGATTTAGAGTTTGTTAATGGAGTAGAGCGTTTGGGCAGTAACTGAAGGTGGGTTAGCGGGGCACATCTTGAAGATACAGATACTAGTCAATACATGTGCTGCTGGGAATGAGCCACCTGAGAGGAAGAAAAAGATGCTTCAGAAGGGGGAGGGGATGATCAAAGAAGCAAAGTCACAGAGAAAGAGGGAAGGAAGATGGGATCTAGAGCAGCATTTTCAAATTCTTCTGTTCATGGAACCCCACAAAATAATGAAACAAAAAATTATGTGCCTTCTCATCCATTTTTAGTTGATGACTAATTTTTTTCATAATTTAAAATACTGGTAAGTTCCATCCAGTAGTTTTTCATCTCCGGCATTTTAGTTTGTATCTTTCCAAGTTCAATTCTGGTATTTTAAAAATATCTTCCAAGTTTCTGCTTAGCTATGGTAACATTTAGAAAACAGTTACAATTGTTTTGATGTCCTTGTCAGGTCATTCTCATGTAAGTGACAGCTCTAGGTTGATGTCAATTGATTTTCCTCCTCAATATACGTCATATTTTTCTGCCTTTTTGCATACCTGGTAATTTTTTACTAGACTCTGGACATAGTGAATTTTATGTTTTTGGGTTCTGGTTATTTTTGTATTCCTGTAAATATTCTGAAAGATTGTTCTGGGCTGCAGTTACATTACTTAGAAACAATATGGTCCCTTCAGGTTTTGCTTTAAAGATTCGTTAGGTGGGAACAATCAATGTTTAGACCAGGACTAACGAGTCTCCACTACTGAGTCACGCATATTTTGAAAATTCTAACCAATGCTCCTTAAGTTATGAGGTTTTCCCATGTAGCTAATGGGAATAGGCAATGTTCCAGCCGTGTGTGACTAGTGGCCACTGTTCCCTCTAATCATTTTGGGTGGTTCTTTCCTTGGTCTCAAGTGGTTCCCTCACATTTATATGACGAGCAGTGCTCTGCAGAATCGTCGAGGGTTCCTTTTCAGATCTCCAGAACTCTCTCTCTGTGCACCTTTCTCCTTTCTAGTATCCTGTCCTGAGCGCTCCAGCTCCCTTGGCTGCCCCAAACCCTGAGCCATCTCCTCAGCTCAGGAAGTCTGCATGGCCTTGCCTGGGCTCTCCCCCCTGCACTGTACCCTGGAATCGCCCTCAGGCAGTCAGCTGAGCAGCGGCAGGGCCCACCTCCTTTGTTTCTTGGGCATCCGGGTCACTGTCCTTTGTTGTCTGATACCCAATGTCATCAAACTGTTTCATGTTTTTTCTTTCTGTTTGGTTGTTGTTTCAGGAAAGAGAGTAAATCTGGTCCCTGCTACTTCATCTTGGCTAGAAGGGGAGGTTGTATATGTACTTTAAATATGTTTTGTTCAAACCATGAAGCATTAGATTTAAATGAATCCACTTTTGAAAGATATCTACCATGTATCTTATTGGCAAAGCCAGGCCTCTATGTCAAGCCCATCAGCCAAATCAGATTGACTTTCTATTAGAAAAAGCCTGAGTTTTTTATTTAAATTTTTTTGTTTTTAATTTTTTTTCAATTCAAATAATTCGAATTAAATGAGGAAGGCACAGAACCGAGCTATAAGGATGCCCCTTTTGAAAATTCTTATAGAAGTTCTCTAGACTTTGCTTTCCCAAGGACTTGCTCAAGCACAGCATTCTCAAGTAGCCCTTTTTTTTTTTTCCTTTTCCTTTTTCTTTTTGTACTGCAGAGTGAGTTGCCAGAGTAGGGTTCAAAATGAAGGAAGTGGTCAACTGGGAAAGTGGAGATAGAGAACTGACTGACCTAAGGCTCCTTCTCAGGCTGATCAATACAAAGAAAGGAAACATGTGAAGGACGAAGCTCTGAAAGTCGATTCCGTTAAAACTGTCTGTGTCCACATACCTTTTAGAAAGTCTTCAGGTCCCTGTGGAAACGCAAGCCCTCATTTGAAGGCCCTGGGTGCAGTGTGTGAAGTCATAGATGGTACCGTTACTGCTTCCTTTGTTGTAATGGAAGGGATGGGGAGAGAAGTAGGCAGGAGCAGCGGTAGGTAAGTTGGAGACCTGAAGCCTTGAAGGTGAGTAAATTTCCAGTTTTCTTTACAAAGAATGAGTTGTCTACTGACAGGGGGGTTGCAGAAGGTGGAGGTGGGTATCAGATACTTGAGGAAGGTAGAAAAAATATGAAATGGTCCTTACAAAGAATGGAAACTAGTAATTAGAATGGAAACTAGCTAGGCAGGGCTGAAGGTCCAGTTGGAGGTTGGTGGTCATGAATTCAGACCTACATCAATCTGCCCCACTGTGTGATTTTCTTTAGCAATACTAAAGTTCTTATTCGATGTTTGTGCATTTGGTAAGACCCTTATCTTTCCTCTCTATTGAGGGTTTCCGTGAATAATCACAAAGAGGCCTGATAATAATTTTAAGTTTATCAAGGTCGTTCCCAGGCTCTTTAGTACAAGGTGGCTTTGGACTGCCAGCCATTTACATAGAACATAATAGCTTTCTTTTGTTTCTCATCTTCCCAGTGAACTGCATTACAATTTCTTCTCTTAAGCATAAACACCTCCAGACCTTGAGTTACAGTCACCCCTGTGGACAAGGGAGAGGGTAGAAAGGGTGAGGAATGTCTGTTTTTCCTGTTCCCAAGCAAAGAGGATCTTGATGCATGGCCTGGGGTGCCAGAGAGCTTGTCAATGCCCACGTGTGTTATCAAAGGCTGAGATAAGGCCACCATGGAAGAAAAGATCAGAAACTCTCTGGATAATGGGCGAAGGTTGTAAATCAGTCAACGCATTATCCTCTTTCCTGATACCCCTCACCTGCCTCCCTGTCCTGCTGTATACTGGGGGAAAAAATGAAATGAGTTGGAGGGAGCTGAGGAAGTTTGGCTTATAAACCTCTTATGAGATGTCTCTTTCAGACTCAGGCTCAGGCTGGGATATTGACTAAATATTATGGTATGGGATATGCCGTGTGCCAGAATAATCTAACATTCTTCCAGTCACATCAGTCTGTGCCTACCACTGTCATCAAAGCGCCACAGCCATGGAAGGATGGGCTTTCCCATTGTCACAGGCTATACCAAGTTACATTTTTAAAATATGGCACACATACCCTGAATGTGAGCTCAAGCATCTGTGGCACAAATAGGAGAAGGACTCTCAATTCCCAAATGAGTGTTAACATAGTTCTATTTTAAAGTGTCTCAGCGTTAAGAAACCATTTCTTGAATTTTCCCGAGCAAACATGAACGCTTTGGCCGGTCTTCCCCCGCCTCACAGCATGCTTGCAAGCCTCTCCCCACCTGGGTCCGGGGCCACACTCTCACCATAACCACCCATAACAATCATAAAGTGAATAGACCTGCTAAAGTCAAAGGAAACTGAAAATGCTAAGTCCTGCTTTCCAACACTGGGGCTAGAGAGGTGGGCTGAATTACCCACTGAAGAGGGGTGCCTGCTGTTGGTTTGGGCCATCCTTGTTGCAAGGTGAAGTGTTTTGATGGCCACTGGATTTTTCCAGTCCTTTGGGCCTGGAGGCAGAAAGAACAAATCCAGTCAGCACCTCAACTGCTCTGGCTCACCTGCCTTCCTATAGGGTTTTGTGGCCATGGCCTGCAAGAATGAGGCCCAGAATCCCTGAGGGGGCCTTGGGTGTGCCCGCACCCCCAGTGACCCGCCACCCCATGCTAGAACATTTCGGTGGTTGTGTTCAGGCAAAGTATTTGAAGCGCCAATGTTTTCCTTTGTCAGATACAAAAAAGGGTGTAGGGGAGCAGGTTCTTTTGGTCCAGGTCCTTGCTGTCCTCCCACAACATGGGGCCAAAGAGACTTGGTGAGTTGCTGAGAAGCAACTAAGATGTTGGACTCTCTTTTGAGTCAAGGCCAGACGTCTGCTCATGCTTAGGAGGAAGGGCTCACCCATCCTCCCCTAGGATGGTGATTGTCCCAGGGGAGCCCAGGGCTCTCCCAGCCTGGCTGTGTGATAACAGAGGGACACAGTCCTTGGTGCAGAGAAGGCAGGACCCCACGAGCAGCCCTAGACCAGAGAGGCCGAATTCTACTTGGACATGGAGAGACGTCCAAGCAGATCCCTCAGGGAGCAGGTCCAAGTTACATCCCCGTCATCACCCTCCCTTCCTAGGAGTCAAATACATTTCATTTATTTATCTTGCAAAGTATTCTGTCATTCCTGTCCACGGTCTTCTATGTCTTCCACAACGTCCATGTCTCGTTGGGGTTTCTGTCCCACCTTTCATGGGTTACTTGTGGTGGATGGTGAGTCTCAATAATACAGAAAAAAGCCAAACAAAACCAAACACTCCTTGACTTGTCTCCAGCTCAGCCACAGACTGTTCCTAGAAAACTCTCTTCCCCTCTGTGATTCTCATCTGTAAAATGGCCTGAATTAGGGGTTTTCACACCAAATTCTGTGGAGCCTTCAGGAGCTTGAGGGTTCCCCAGGGCTTCCAGGGAGGCACAGCAGAAAGAGAGGCTCTATATCCTCCCACCCAGCACCCACCAGAGTAGCTGCTTTTTATCTGTCTTATATACTGTGTTCCCATACAAGGAATCTTTGAAGAAAGGGTCCTGAGGTTACCAAATTTGAAAACTCCTGGAATGGATGATCATTAAAGTTCCTTCCAATCAGATACTTAGACTTCTGAAGCCCAGCTCAAGTCGTTCTTCTTCCAGAAAGCCTTCCTGCTTACCCAGTCTCAGGTACTTGAGCTTCAGCAATACTGATAGTGACAGGCATATGTCCCTCAGAGACCCACTGATGTCTGCATGGACATGCGAACCATTTCCCCAGTTAGAGGGTGGGCTCCTCGAGGGAAGATGTTGATTCTCCTTCCATATCTCTGCCTCCTGGTAGTGCCAAATGCAGAGCAGGTATTCCGTAGGCTTGCTGATGCTCCCAGTGTCATGAGCTCTTACATGGGATCAAACCTTTCAGAGAGACTCATTGATTTAGCAGGGAGGAATCAACCTTTGGTCTGCTGATCGACCCATCCTTAGGAAGCTGGGGACCCTCCCTGGAGAATAGCTTCAGGTCCACGTAGTCCCAGAAAGGGCAGCCCTGAGTTCTTGCCTTAGTTGAACTCTGCTCCACCTCCACTGTCCCCAGTGTCTCTCCTGGCAGGGACTCTCCATATACTGTGGCCATGGAAGAGGACGCCACTGACTCTGAACCTGGAAGTCGGGGTAGCCAGGGTACCCCATGGCCAGTAGGCGTCTCAGCCGGCTGATGCGGAAGAACTCCAGGCTCGCTCAGAGCACAGCTCTCTCCGGAGATGGAGGCCTAAAAGGAGGCTGGAGGAGAGCTTACTCAGAGACACCTGAGAAGGCAGGTCACAGGAGGGTGCTGGGGGTGAAAGATCAGGAGAGCCACAGACCAATGTCCTTGGGGTAGGTGACGAGGAGGAGAGTGGGAACTGCAGTGGTGGAGTGAGTGTGGAAACCTGCTCTGTCATTAATGAGCTATGTGACTTTGGGCAAATCACTTCACTTTACTTATTTTAAACATCTTTACCTATGAATTGGAGGCAAAAGAACGTGGCCGACTGCAGGCTACCCCATAGTGAAATGACAGCCCAAGGAGACAACAGGAACAGAAGTGTTCTGTAAATTAAAAGAGGCAGGGATGGAAAGGACTCTGATTGTTAACAGGGGAGACCACTCTTCCCTGCCACAGCAGCTTCCTAGGAGGGACCAGCCTGCCACATCATAGGGATGGCCCGAGGCTGACCAGCCCTCCTCCTTCTGCTCCTCCCATCTCTGCCTGGCCTTGTGAACTTCTGGTCAGATTGGGGTACATGAAGGGGGAAGGGCAGTTCAGGACAGAGTCCCCAGCCCAATTCTGGCACAAAGAATCTCCCCAAAGAGATTCTGATAAAGAGCTCCTGGAAAGTGTGAGGCCCCGGAGGCTGCTGCGATTCCCCAGGACTCTTTTGCTCAGGGTGGGTCCTGGTTGGCACTGTGGGGGCACAGAAGCCTTCAGCAGGTCACAAGGAGAGCTTGGCATTTCCCTCCAAAGACTTTGCCCACTGAATTCTCCAGACACCTGGCAGGGTTTAAAGTCCACAGCTGGAGGGTGAGACCTCTCCATGCTGACATGGGGAAGTACCATCAGGCTCCAGCTGGATGGCTGTCCCTGCCTTGTCATCCCTGACAGGCTCTGTACCCTGGTCTGGCCTCCCTGGGCCTCCCTCAGCTACTGTAGCCTGAAGTATGGGTGCTGGGTCTGCGCAGCCAAACATCTGGCAGATCTGGCTGGCTGTTGGGCAGCACAACAGGGCTGCCATCCCCGGGCCCCCCACGGCCCTTCCAGGACGAGCTGCTCTGGTGGGAGGCAGGCAGTGATGGGTCGTACACAGTCTCCTTCAGCGCCAGCCACAGGGTGTCCCGCTTCCCGTTCAGCTGGCCCCGCTCAGGTACTGATTGCTCAGTTTCATCCAGGTCCTCTGGGGAGGCACCCATGGAATCTGGCACACGGGCACTGGGCTCAGAGGTGCTTAGGCAGGTCTCGTCGGAGACGCTGAGCCCCTCCAGGGTGCTGGCTGAGGAGCAGAGGCAATCAGGTGGCTCTGCGGCTTCAGGCTCCGGGGCGTGGTCTGGGGCGTCTGGTGAAGCTTGCGCAGGCTCAGCTTTCTGTCCTGGGGAGTCCTGCCCGGCCTGGTTTTTGGGGCTGGGGCCAGCCTGCTTATAAGGGGAGGAGGTCTGCAGGGCTGGGCACTGGCTGAAGACTGCCTTGTGGTCCAGGAACAGCTCCCTTGGGGAGACAGGGGCCGGTGGGGGACGGGAGCAGCAGGGGCCGTCATGCAGCTGTAGATCCTCGGAGAGCACTGAGGGCCGGTGGGACAGTTTGCTGGTGGCTGTGCTGGTGTCAAAGCTGGGGCTCCGGCGCCGTGCCAGGGGCTGTAGCTCATACTGCTCTGAGCAAGAGCCGGGCGCCCCTCCTGATGGCCCTGGCCGTGGGCGGCCTGCTTTCTCGCCCCGCGTCTCCCCCGTTCCAGCATCCCACGGCAGGTGGGCACAGGGCCAGAGGATCTGACCACAGTTCTTCTCCGGTCCAAAAAAACAGCAGAGAGATTGGAAGAAGAAGCTGGCAAAGCCACAGCTGACGCACTTGACCATCATGAGGACAATGCCCAGCTTGCGATAGAGCAGCACTGTGGCAGGCAGCATGAGCACACCAGCCGCAAACAGGGCTGCAGCCCCCATGGCCGTGGCGCAGCTGGTCTGACGCAGTGAGAAAGCCACGCGGCTCAGGCGGTCGGGGTGTGGGCACAAGTGATAGGAGATGCAGTAGTTGACAGTGAAGTCTACCGAGAGGCCCACAGAGGCAGAGAGAAAGAGTGCCTCAGCAGTGTTGAGCTGCCACTCAAGTAGAACCAGGAGCCCCACGGTGAGCAGTACAGTGCCTGCCACAGCTGCCACAGAGAACAGGCTAAGTGGGACATTCCAGGTACCCAGCAGCAGTGTGGCAAAGGCCAGCGCCAGAGCCAGGCCCAGCACCACAGCAGGCTCGGTGCTCAGGCTGTGCTGAAGGCTGTACAGCTCCAGCCGGCTGGTGAACCAACCTTGGCGGAGGCCGGGCGGTGCCCTGCGCAGCTCTGCTGCCAGCCAGTGGCTGACCTCAGTGTAGAAGCGGTGTGCCTGGTTGTAATCTGGACTATACTGGAAGTTGGTCTGGAACTGTAGGACCAGGGCAGTCAGGCTGCCCTGGGCATTGAAGCGGGGTCCCAGGTCACGGGAGCTCTCCGGGCCTTGCTCCAGAGCCATCATCTTGAGGCAGTGCAGGAAAAGCTGGGGTGCCCAGGGGAAGCCTGAGTGGCCGCAGCAGAGGCCAGGCCCCAGGCGGGCACAACCAGGGCTCTCCATCCAGTGCTGGAGGGTCTCCACGAAGCACACTGTGGGCCAGCCCTCGGGCTGGGCACCAAAGAAACTCTGATTCCGAGTTCTGTGGCAGAGGGTCAGCAGCCAGCGCTGGGCCTCAGGGCTGCTGGCTGAGAAGGCAGGGTCACTTACCAGCGAGCTGTTGCTGCGAGGGTCCAGGGGGTCCCCAGTGTCCACAGGCAGGATACCCCACACTAAAGCCACGGGCATGTGGCCTCCCTCGCCCTCAGGTAGCAGCTCGAACAGGAACTGCTGGCGGTACTCTGCATCGAAGCGCTCGAAGGGATGGCTGGGTCGGAAGACCTGGCCGCGGGGCGGTGGCAGGGTAGGCAGCCGAAGGCGGGGGCTGACACCGGCGATGTAGGCGCCCCCTGCCGCCAGCGCCGCGAACCAGCAGATCCAGATGTAGCGGAACTTGATGACGCCGCAGGGCAGGAGGCGCTGGAAGAGCAGGCGCGAGGTGCCGGCCGCGGCCCTCCGAAGCCCGCGGAGCCTCCGGTGCAGCGCCAGCGCTAGCCGCCGGGGTGCGCTGCCGGCCCACGGGCCCTGCGCCCGGGCCGCACAGCCGCGCGCCAGGTAGCGCTCATGAAGCACCGCGGAGGAAGGCAGCCAGGCCAGCGTGAGCGCCAGGTGCGCCAGCACAGCTGTGCCCATGTAAAGGGCGAAGCAGCGCACGGCTGGGAGACGGCTTAAGTAGCTGGCGTAGAAGGCCGCGCTGGTGGTGAGTCCGGAGACCAGCAGCAGGTAGCCGAAGTGGTGCATGGTGCGGCCCACGCGCTGCGCCAGCCCTCCAGAGGGCAGCTGGCTCTTGCTGAGACGCCAGAGATCGAAGAAGATAAGAGTGTGGTTGATGCAGACGCTGCTGAGCAGGACGAGGGCCGCCAGATTGACGAAGGGGAAGTAGGCCATTCGAAAGGCCACTCGGTAAAGAAAGAAGGCCACCAGCAGGGAGCCCAGCACCCCTAGCAGCACCATGAACGTGAGGAAGAGAGAGCGCAGGTAGAGGGCAATGCTGAGGAAGATGGCAACCAGGGCCAGCAAGGGGTACACTGTATCCTGGGCCAGGTAGTGCCTCAGCAGCTCCTGCTTGAGGCCCAGGTCCATGCCGGTGATGGACGTGTAATTGTCTGAGAGCTCCCAGGGGGTGGCTAAGCGGTCCAGGTAGATGCCCATCATGGAGGCACCCTTTGGGGTGGGCAGGAAGAGCAGGCTGTACTTGAGGGAGGGCACCTGGTAGTCAGCAGTCTGGGGACTCAGAAAGTCCCTGTCCAGCAGAAAGTGCAGAAGTTGGTATATGGCACTGCTCCGGGAGCACTTGGTGGGTACCTGGGAACAGCGTGGGGGCTTATCCTGCCCCGGTCCCAGACAAGAGGGTACCAGGGCACCACGGTGGTAGTAGAGGGCACAGGCCCGAAGCAGGGCCAGTGTGTGCGCTGCGTCTGCTTGAGTGGTGTCCAGGCAGGAGGAGCGGTTGGAGAGCACGGCCACGTAGTTGCCCAGGGACCAGCTGGGGCAGCACTCGTTGGCAGCTGTGCGCTGGCACAGAGCCCCGAAGTGAGTATGGGAGCGGATCTATAGGGCACGGAGAGCAGGAGAGAGCTCAGGGGCAGTGCAGGGGCCCAGGTTCCCCCAGACCCGCCCAAGGCCCTCTCACCTCCTTTCGGGCGGCAGGGCAGAGGCAGATAGGTATCCCAACAGCCCAGCAGAACTGGCTTGACTCAGGGCTGCCTTTGGCTCTTGGCCCAGGTGTCAGCAGTTACATTTTGACCCCATCAAAGAGGAGCTGCAGAGACACTGCTGAGGCCCCAGCCTGAGAGGTCCTGCCCTACGGGCCCCTGCAGGTCACACACCCCAACTCTGCACTGCCTGAGCCGGGAGTATGAGTGGAAGTGGCAGCCACAGATGGAACAGGGTCAAAGGTCTAGGAAAGTGGAAGCAAACAGAGAAGCGGAGGCTAAAACATTCCAGGATCAGGGTCACTGCCAAACCCTAGCCCCTTCCCTCTGTCTGCTAGGCTGTTTAACCCTCTTAGGCACAGCACTGTTTCTTTTTCAGACCTCCTGCTTCCTTTTCTCTCCCCCTGCTGTTGACATCACAATGGCTGGTACAGTTACAGAGAGCACCTGTCTGGGAACCAGAGGCTCTGTTCTGCTACCAACTGGATGTATGGCCTTGGGTCTGAGATCATGGTGACAATAGTAACATTTATTGAGCAAATACTATTGTCAGTCATTATGTTATAGTTTAACAAATTCCATCTTAATTGTCACAACATCCCTATGAGGAAAGTACCATTCTTATCGCATTTTATATGTACAAAGACTGAGGCACTGAGAGGTTAAGAAACATGCCTGAGGTCACACAGCTTGAGGGAGGGCACCTGGTAGTCAGCAGTCTGAATTCAGCTAGGGAGTATTAGAGATGGCCTTGAAATCAGGCATCTGCCTTCAGAGCACCTGTTCTTAACCAGTGTCTTTGGCACTTTGGACACCCTTCTGTGAAGTGAGTGGCTTGGGCCACTTTGTGGCGTTCACACTGTTTTTAACAGCAAACCCTTCCGTGGATGTTATGGTGTGTGGTTGTCTAGTCAGCAACGATTGCACTGGCACTGCTTGGATTGATTGGGGCTGGGGGCCTTGGGCGGGGGCCACCTTCACAGACCTTGAGGCTCCTTTTCAGGACCTTCAGGAAATCCCCAAGCTCTGTATGTTCTGTCTTCCAACATTTGTGTTTTGGCTCTTCTGAAAACAGCTGACTCTTCTTTTCCTACCCCAACCTGGAGCCTTTCAGCTGCATTGGAATAATTTTCTAAGCAGGGAACGCTCTTCCCCAGTCCACCCTGGCAGTCCTGGCTCAGTGGTGTTTCCTTGGTGTCCTTGTTCCCCTGCACCACACCCAGCCCCTGATACCTCCCCAGCCAACTCACCCGGTCCTGTTCCATGCGACACATGGAATGGATGGCATGTAGGTTCCACAGGCTGCCCGCTGAGGTGGACATGAACACCAGCTGTGCGTAGCTCTTTTCTGCAACACACGCCCCAGAGTTCAGCCCTTTGGCCCCAGATCCTGGGCCTACCAAAGGAAAGATTCTTACCCAGAGCCATATATGGTTCAGATTCTCAGGAGCTTGAAACCTGTTCCTGGCTGCCTCGTCCTGGGCCTGCATCCCAGCTCTTGTGCCCACCCACACCCAGCTTGACCCTACCTGGCAGGATCACCTGGGAGCTGCCTCATCTTCCTAGATATAACCCAACTTCCTTGGCTTGAATGTGGCCAGCTGGCCTCCTTTCCTTTCTGTCTGCTCAAATTTGTTCTCCTGGGCCCTTCTGTTCTATGAGGTGGGGTGGGGACCCCTAGTAAAGCCAGTTCCTGGCTTTACCAGGGGGTAAAGCTGAAGCTTACCAGGGGGGCCACAGAAGAAACTTTCTTGCCCTCTGTCCTCTAGGGGCTCCACCATCCTCCGGGGCCGGACCATGCCCTCCTGGGCACTGCTCCAGGGTTCAGGGCTCAGGGTGGTATGTGGGTTTGAGCTGAGGTACAGAGAAAACCAATGCCAAGCACCGTCAAGGGGTGGGGTGCTCAGAGGAGGCTATGCATTACCCCCCAGAGGTCCCCAGCAAGCCCCTCTGACTTGCCTTTGGGGAGGTCACTTGATGGCCTCTCCCTAGACACCTCATTTTTTTCTTCCATTTCCCCCAATGGTGTGGAAAGATGGGAACCCATTACCTGTTCAGCTCAAGGTCTGGGGAAAGGGAAAGCAGCTTCCTGGGGCCCGTGAGGGTCTGCAGTGCTCTCCAGACCACTAGCTTGCGCCCAATATCTGTGTCCCGAGGCTCAAAGCCCTGTAGGGGGAAGGCCGAGAAGATCAGGCAAGCAGGAGGCGAGGTTTTCCGTCTGGCCCTTCTCGGCTCTACCCCTTTGGCTCCCCGGAGCAGGGAAGGCCAGCCTGCCTGCCTGGATTGCTGAACAAGAGTATCACCTCTATACCATCTTCCCTACACTCTCTGTGGGCTGAGAGCCCACCACTGCCACCCCATCCCCAGCTGGGCCCCTCCACCTTGTTGCCCCTGACTGAGCTGGGGTGGCCAGATGTGGAGGCCTCCTCCCTCCCCTTGGGTCCTCACCAGCAAGGGCGTGGAGAAGTCGGGCAGGTGGCTCCCCAGGAGTCCAACCAGGGTGCAGAGGAGGATGACAGCTAGACACAGCAGCAGCACTGCCACTGGCCACTCAGCAATCAGCTGGGAATAGCTGGGAAAGAGGAAGACAGCCCGCATGAATTAGTGTTGCCTGTGGTGGCAGGGGCTGGGTGAGCTTAGGAGCCACCCAGAAGGGGTGGTGGGGCTATACTGGGCACAGCCTGGCCACCCTAGGGGTCAAGAAAAGGCCTAGGCCTACCTCTTTGGCATCCGGAAGGCCTGTTTCTGCCTGTGGAATAGAAGGAAAGACACTTACTTGCTTGCCAAAGTCCTCTTATAGGGTGGGACGTGGGGGTAGGGAGGTAGAGGCATTAACCCTTTTAGGCTTTCCCACACCACACCTACAATTCTTCCAAGCTCTCTATCCAAGCTGCCTCCTTCATCAGAGGCAGAGGACATCCTGGACTGCCTCCTAATGATGGAGTCCAGAGCCCAGGGGATTGGCCCCACTTTTTAGCCCTGCTTACCTTCCAGTGGCAGCTGGCAGGCTGCCGAACCCCCTCTTACCTGACGCTGACCACATGGCGTTGCACAGATGGTGGCTTCCAGGCTCCATCGTGCTGTGACGGGGCTGGGGAAGGGCTGAGGCTGGAGCCATGGGAGCACAGAGCTGCCCGGTCCCCAAGCCCTGGCAGGGAACTGCCCCCCCGGGATTCCTGTGGTGCCCGGGCATAAGTGAAGTGGGCAGGGGCCAAGGGACTGGATGGGCCCACAGGCTGGAGGGTAGAAGTTGCTGGTGGAGGTCCCGAAGAACTGGAAAGGTCCTCTAGGGGGCAGCTGTGGAGGGAACAGCTTCTTTCTGGGCTTGCCTCAGGGGCCACATCCTTGCTCTGGGACCTGGGGGGAGAAGAGATGGGGAAGATTGGGGTGGGGCACATTGGTAGGATTTTTCTATTGCTAGTCCTGGGGGAGAGGCAAAGAGGATGGGGGCTGTGTGTCTACATCCCCTGCCTACCTCTTAGGGTCCATTGTCTTATTCACTCATACACTAAAAAAAAAAAAAAAAAAAAAAAAATTATTGGCAGCCTGCTATACGCCAGACACTGTGCTAAGCAACAAATGTGATTTTACATGTATGATCTAATTTACTCTTTACAAAAACCTACTGAAGAAGTGCTTTCCTTTATAGATTTGAAAACTGAGGTTCAGTGAGATGTGAAGAGCTGGGTCCTGAACCCAGTTCTAGTCCTGGGCTCCTTCTGCTACTGTCATAGTTCATTCTCTTTTTAGACATTTATTGAGCACCTGCTGCACTGTTGTCCCTACAGAGCATTGCTCCTTTCCCAGATAATTGCATGGTTCACACTCTCTTTATTCCATTATCAGTTCAACAACTACCTTTGCAGAGAAGCCTTCCATGACTACCCTCTCAAAAGAATCACCTACCAGTTCTCCATCCCCCTACCTGCTTTATATTTCTTCAGAGCATTTGCCACAACTGGACGTTATATTATAGTTGTCGTGTTTATTGCCTGTCTCTCATATGGAATGTGAGCTCTGGGAGAGCAGCGGCCCGGTGCGTTGGTACATCTCTCCATCCTCAGTGCCTTGCACACAAGAGGTTCCCAGAGAATGTTTGTTGAATGAATACTGAGAGCCAGAAAGGCTGCTAATAGTGGTGCTAGGATAAAGAAGGCCCAGTCCTTGTCCTCTAGGTACTCACAGTAGGTGGGAGATATGGACAATCTACCATGCTGGGTGCTGTGAGAGAAGAAGTCATAGGGGGCTGAAGGAGCCCAGAGGAGGGCCCGACCGTCACAGGGCTGGGGGCAGTCAGGGAGAGTTTGGCAGAGGCCGCTGCTGCTCTTCCACCAACGTTGAGCCATGGGAAAGAACGTTTGTTTTGCAAGGGAATGCATAGATGGGAAATGGAGTTTGGACCCCGAAGGAACTTGCTAGGGAGGAGTCAGAAATAGATTCCTCTTCCAAAATTCCTAATGAAGGCAGGGCTCAGTGTAGGGACCCAGCCCCACTCCTTCGGTGTGGGGGTAGATGGATCCCACCCCAGTGATGGGATTGCCAGACCCAGGATAAGAGAACGTGGCCACAGAACAGAGTGGGGAGCTCCCTAGGGGTTCTGGGATGGGCAACCTTGGCATAGCCCTGTCTCTTTCCCTCCATCTCCCTGGCTCACCTGGCTCATGAGAGCCTGCAGAGCTCCCTGGAGCGGCCAGGTGTATACTGAACCAACAACCCTGGCTTCGAGTCCTGCCAGCTACACTGCTGAAGGGGCTGTGGGTCAGAGTCCTGATGCAAGTGACCATAGCCCACAGAGGCTGGGCTGTGCCTAGAGGCCAAGTAAAAGAACTGGAAAGAATAGGCAAGCTCATCCTCTTCCTCCAAGAAGGCTGGCTGGCATAGCAGTTGGGGGAGGATGGCCCTTTTGCTCAGAATAAAATGGGGGAAGCGGTGGAGGTGTGCTCCTGGCTCCATCATCCTTTAGCTCTGGGACCTTGGGAAAGGCACACAATTCTTGGGGCATTGGCATCCAAGTCGGCTGTGTGAGGATGTGATAGTGACTCCTCCCAGGTTTGGTATTAACTGATATAACATATGTGAGGTGCCTGGCATGGAGCCTGGCATGTGGAAGACACATTTGCTTTCCTGCCCCTTCTCACACTTGGGCTGCAGGGAACATGTAGTCTAAGAAGCATATTTTTTTTCTTTTTAAGAAGCATATTTATATCTACAATTTGGCCTCTTTAAGCACCTCAGATAGTAAATCTCTATTTGAGGACTCCTCATACCTTGAGAATCTCACTACATATATAATTATAAATGCTTTCCTTTTTGTTATCCCAAAGCTGCATCAGAATTTGATCTCATGATTTAAACCACTGATATTTGTTTTTTACTAACTTAACATTTAGAAAAATAGGAATTTGAACAAAATTGTTTTAAATCAAGACCTCAGATAACACCATAAAGTTAATAACATAGCAACCAGTACCCTTGCAGTTAAAAGATCTTTTGGGCCCATCACCATGGACCAAAAAGAAGCTGGATATATGGCCTGCGTTTCTGTGTATAAGTGCGGGCATCTACCTCTTTAAGATTTTTATTCTGCAGGTGTTTTTTTGAGCACCTACCACATGCTGGGCACTGCTCGGTCTAAGTTGAATCCTGAAGGCATGAAGATGACCCATGAGTCTTGGTTTCCCTCTTTAGGGTGGGGCCTGCCTTCCAGAGGTCAGGAGAGTGGGGCAACCAGGGCATCTATTCTAACTTTCCATTGCTTAAAACACTCACTGAACACTGGACTTGTCCTAGGAGCCAGGCTCCTGCTTGTAGTGTCAGCTTCTTTTTCATTAAGAAGGTGCTAGAGGAGAACATAAGCATGTTCCCTTTACCAGTTTCCAAACCTTAAGCCCAATTCCTTCCTTAGGTGGCTTCTGTTCAAGGGGGATTCCGGCCTCTACCATTGGTTTGCTTCTACTGAGGTCTTCCTGGCCCCGTCTTCTTCCTTTTAACCCCTTCTTTCCTCTCCAGGGACCAAGGATTAGTTGTTCCCAACTCTCACTCTTTTTGACTGTGCCCGTCATTATCAATATGGTAGAATCTGAAATCCTCCAGATTATGACTGCTGCAGGACCGGGCTTTTGCCTCAACTCTTTCAAGGAGAACAGCCAAACTCTTCTTAGAATAAAAGCTTTCTCTTGCCAGCCCTTGCTGCCCTCCATTCTCAGGAGACCTAGTAATAACGTGAGTTAAGCACTCCAGGCCTTGCCTCCCCAGGGGGCTTTCCTTCTCACCCTCTCAGCTCCATGGCTCTGACTGGGATGAGCAGCTTCCTCGGCTGCCTGTCTGGACCCGCTGGCCTGTAAGCCAAGGAAGTGATTGAGGAGGGCAGGCAGGGGAATGGACAGTAGTGACGCAGACCTCCTTAAGGGGCCAAAGTCACAGCAGTCAGTGCCTAGCTGACGGGGCCCCAGACAGAGACCCCACTTGGGACCCTCATAAGGGACAATGTATATGTCATCAACCTTGCCCCCAAGCCCACAGACACGTAGCCATATGGACATCCATGTGATCCTGCAGAGTGGCCAGGATAGATAGGGAAGTAGCTCACACCACTAGGAAAATAAAACGATAATTTTAAAAACAAAGAATGAACTATCTCAATTTGCTCTGTAGTCAGTGTGTTAGTAAAGGACTGTGTGTGTGCACATCATCATATTCACTGTGTATCTATCCTCAGAGTTCTACGTAGCTCAGCAGGAGCATATATGTGTTTTTGAATTTAAGTGAGTCCCTTTGCCTGATTAGTATCCAGGGTCTCTGGAGAAGTATAGAGAGGGGCCAGAGGGCCCAGGAGTTTTTAGAGGAGAGAAAGTAGTTCTTGTGCCCAAGAATGGCCCTCATGTGCAGGGGAAGCAAGCAGACCAGACAGGGTTCATCCTTGGCAAAATATCCAAGGAAGAAATGACTTTCCAGCACCTTCTAGGGAGGCTTCTGGCCCCAGATCCCTGCTCTGTCCTGTCTACCTCTGGCTCTTTTGTCAAGCCATGGTCCCACGCAGACCCTGGTCCAGGGAACACATCCATCCTGTGTCCCATCTCTTTGAAGAGATCCCTGTGACTTCCATAAGAAAGCGTGACTAAATCTGTCCAGGCTGATGTGTTGTTAACAATACAGGGAAGAAAATATTTCACTTGTGGGGCTCCTCTTGCTCTAAGTACAGAATGCACATTTTAACTGAAGCAGTCTGGAGACCATGTGTCTATCTCTGCTTTTTGCCTCCAAAGAATGCCTCTTATTTTAGTCCAGGCAGAATAGAAAGGCAGTGTCATGTCAGGGGAAGGATTCTGGAGGTGGCAGACCAAGCAGGGCACAGAAATTGCGCCATATTGCTACCTGGCTGGGCAGTCCCTCACACATATGGTGGAGGAAGAGAGAGGATAGGCACCAAGATCTGGGCTTTCAGCCGAAAGGTGTTCTTCCTGTCCTGCCAGCCTGGGGCTCCTTTAGGGTTGGTTCTGACTGTAGCCTGAGCCTTCGAGCCTGCCCACCTTAGTGCTTTCTGTGAGTGCAGGTAGACGCCACATGCAGGGACTGTGGCCCACACGTGTGCAGTTGGCCATGCAGAGCAGAGTGGAGATGATGGTGATGGACAAAGACAGTCCCTGGCGTGGCCACCGAGTATCTGCCCTCCCCATGACACACACCTTGGCAAACCTTCCATCTGCGATACACACGCACCCTCCAGCCCACTGACACACAGGAGCCCAGTCTGAGGTTGCCGCAGGCTAGGGACTTACAGAAGAGATGCGAGGGGCAGGGTTTAGAGGGAGGGGCTCGGAAGGCCAGAGGGAGGGAACCCCGGGCCTTAGAGGGTAAGGTTGGAACAGTGGGTGGGGCAAGAACCCAGGGCGGTGAGGGCGAAGGTGGGGCTGATGGTAGGGGGTAGCCGGGAGAAAGAAAATTGACTTGGCAGAACGAGGGCGTGGCCAGGGGGCCTGGAGGGTGGAGGCGCCGGAAGAGGCTCTGAGAGGGGCTAGAGAATGAATGGGGCGATGTATGGCGGCTACTGCGAATACCTGGGGCGGGGGTGCTGGGAAGGTCTGTGAGCTGGGTCTGGGGAGGTTTCGCCCTACCTGTCCGGGGAGCTGCCATCTGGGGCCAAGGGCTCCCCTTCGGGCCGCTGCTCCCCTTCCGGACCTGGGCCGGGAGCCGGACCGCTACCGCTGCTGCAGCTACCTCCGTCCATGCCCGTGGGCGGCGCCGCTGTCCGGGCGCTGGTGCTGAATTGGTGGCGGTGGGGGGCTTCTGCGCATGCGTAAGCACCGGGCGTGTTCGCTGGGCGGAGCCGAAGAGAATCCCAGCCAATGGGCGTGGCGCCGGAGGCGGGCACAGAGGCTTCCCGCCGCTCGGCTGCCTGGAGCTGTAGACTTGCTGTCTTTAAGACCCCTGGGCTGGTGGGCTGGTGGGCTGGTGGGCTGGTGGGCTGGTGGTGTGGGCTCCTCTAATCACGCCAAGTCTCAGAGCTTCTTTTGGGAGTCTGGCCTTCTGGCTGCAGTCAGTACATTGGCTTTTCCTGACTGGTACGGTCTTTCCGTAAGGAACCAGGAAGCGCGACCCCCAAGATTGCATCAGGGAGCCTCACAACCTGAAATGCAGACTTTTTCAGTGGGAAAGAAGGAGTAGCTCCACGCCTGCATTTCACAACCCAGGACAATGAGGGGTCGAGAGGTCGGATGACTTTAGTCCCGCATGCTTCTCGGCTCCGTTCAGGCAACTGCTCAAGCTGGGTCTTCCTTCACGTTCATCTGGATCTGGACCTGGACCTGAGTCTGTTCCCATCAGACTCCATGGAACCTCAATTCCGTTATTCAAGTGTGGCTATGGTGGGGAGGGGAGGGGGAAGAGAGATAGTCAGAGAATCCCT
This sequence comes from Pteronotus mesoamericanus, assembly GCF_021234165.1. NCBI lineage: Eukaryota > Metazoa > Chordata > Mammalia > Chiroptera > Mormoopidae > Pteronotus > Pteronotus mesoamericanus. The sequence continues at coordinate 24,113,603 of NW_026555065.1, forward strand.
GGTTCCTTTTCTTATAATCATCCCACTTCAGCCTGGGAAGTACCTAGCAGCCACTTACTCCAGGGCACTTGCTGTCTCCCCCGTAAGGGAATGATTGTGAGGGAGGGGAGGAGTGATGGGCTGTGGACAGGCCTGGCTAGAGGGCTGTGGTAGCTCTAGAATAGATAGGGACAGTGGAAGAAGCCTGGGAGTTGGCAAGTGCAGAGGGTCTGGGATTTGCATGAGCAGAAAGGGTTTCACAACAAGCAGACTGGATGGCTGTGCAGGGAGGTACCTTGGCTGAAGAATGGGGCTGGGGAGAGAGTCAGAACCCAAAAGCGTTTGGAGTATAGATATCTCTAAACTGTGTGCAAACACCACCCTGTGAAAGACACAGATCAGTAGAGAATGAGGTGGGAGAATCTAGAGTGTAGAAGTGGTGGGCCTGCCCTGAGTATCTCAGTTCTGTCGGAGAAATAAAAGGCTAGCCCGTGAGCTGGTGCTGACTGGGTAGGGTGTGGTCATACCCATGTAATAGTTGACATAAGCTGTAGAGAATGAGGCAGTGTTCAGAGGACCTCTCTTTTCCTAATGGGCTTTGGGGAAGGCTTCATATTGATGGTAGAGCTTCGGCTGGCTTGGAAGCAAGGCATTACTGACCTGGGTGTGGAGTGGGTGGGTGGGGAATTGTGTAAAGTTAAAAAAGCTGGAAAGTTCAATGTATGTTTAGGGAATGGTGAGAAATACATCTGGACAGTAGTTTATGTAGGGGTGTCCAACCTGCAACCAATGAGCCACATGCAGTTCAGGATGGCTATGAATGTGGCCCAACACAAAATTGTAAATTTACTTAAAACATTGAGATTTTTTTTGTGATTACATGTCACAATGTATTTAATGTGTGGCTCAAGGCAACTGTTCTTCTTCTAGTGTGGCCCAGAGATGCCAAAGTGTTGGACACCCCTGCATAAAAGGCTTCTGGTCTATAGAGTGAGGCATGCAAGATGGAACTTTGGAAGGCCCACTAGGTCTGGGTATATATGATGGGTTAGAGGTGATGAGGCCACATTTTAGGCCCTTTGACGGGAAGAAGCAAAGTGAAAAAGAAAGGAGGTGGCCTTATATAACCATATGCTATGGGAACAACTGAGTCAAGCTTCTGAGAATGCCTGGCTGGGTACCCCATTCTCATAACTAGCGAACAGAGAGACCACTGGGTTCCTGAGTGCCAGGTTGGATGTAAAGGAAGACAGACTTTTTTTAAGTATAAAACATGGCCTTTAGGAGACTGCTTATTAGGAAAAGAAGATTCTGGTTCAGGCTCCATGTCAGGTCAGCAGGGCAACCCACTTAGGCTCCCAATTCTTGGGTCCTGTTTTTTTCTGCTTACTCAGTCATGTGCATCGGAGGTGGGCACAGTGCCCTGGGGGGGCTTCCCCCATGACAGTGCCCTGGCCGTGGCCGTGGGGGGCGCTCACAGGGCCCTAGAGGATGGCTTCCTCCAGGGCAGTGTCCAGGGCCAGGGGCATGGCCGTGCCCACCACCGTGATAGTGCTCCTGGGGGAAGCCAAATAAACGATGTTGAGTCAGTGCCAATGTCACCCCAAGTCAACTTCCCCTCCTCTTCTCCCTTCCCTCTGTAGAGGACTCAAGATTCCTGGGCACTAGCAAGGGATCATGGTGGAGAGTTGGGAGGTAGGGACAGCAGTGGCAGCTCTTAGCTTTGGGCCTTTTGCTTTGATGAAGCCAGAGCACAGAGCAGACAAAACAGGAGGAAGCTAGATTCATTGGTCTCCATTCCTTGAGCAGCGAAATGATTTCCACTCCCTGGACCTCAGTTCATTTTATCTGTAACAAAGAAGCAGAATTATCTCATCTTCTCCCTTCCATCACCCAGGAATCCTTGTAGAGTGACTAGAGCTTTGCCATGCTGGGAACTGCAAGCTGACTGTACTTAGAAGTGAGGCGGCCACAGAAGAGCTCGCTGTGGGCCCAAGGCAAGGAAGAGACAGGAGGCAGTGTTAGCGGATGTGCGGAGCAGGGGAGGAGGAAGAAGGCAGCTGGAGGCTGGGAAGAGATCAAAGGCAAGAGGTGGCAAGGCAAGGGTGTGCATGTTCACTGTGTCGGTAGTGCATGCATATGTGTAGGTACAAGTGTGTATGCTAATTTACATACAAATAGCTATATCTGTGTACATGTGCATGGGTGGGTGCATATACATGTTTGCTGTGTACACAGATACATGCATATGGGTGCCTGTGCATGGCTGTATGTACAAGATAATGGGAGTGTGTGTGAGCCAGTGCCTGTCTCTCAATAGGTGCCAGACTCAAGAAGCCAGGAAGAATAGAAAATAAAATCAAGGCTTCGCTGCCTCAGCCAGAAGAGACCTGGAAAAAGGATGGTGTAACCTTCTGTCTTGGCTGAAAACACTTTTGAGGCCCCAAGGCCAGAGGAGTTTCTTTGCCTTTTGCCACAGGCCCAGGGAACCCCATACTCTTACACTTGACCCTCAGACTCACAATCATGTGTTACGTCAGTTTCACTTGGGTCACTGCCACTCATGTTAATTATTCATGTTGTGGGTCTACCACATGCCAGGTCATGGTACGCAGTCCCTATAGATTCTTGTCCCTGTGTAGACACCTGGCAGGGAAGAGGTCAGAGATACCACCTTTCCTGAGGTCCTGAGGGAGCAGGGGTAGGGCTATGCCCCTGCTCTAGGGACGGGATAACTTCTTAGCCTGCTTCTGCCTCCTCGGGCCTGGTAAAGTCTCGGGGGCTGGGGGTGGTCATGGGTAGGGGGCAGGCTCCAGGACTAGGGGCTTTCCTGTCACCATGTTAGAGCAGCCCCTGCACCATCCAGGCTCAGTTGCCTGGAAAGAGCCCCTTCCCCTGCCTGCCTCTCCTTCTATGACTCTTTTCTTTTTTTTATGCTGGGACCAGTTTCAGGCCTGGGAGCTGGGTCTGCCAGTGGTGGCCCACGGAGGGATTGGGGGAGCAGGGAGGGGAGCTGGCAGCCTCCCTTCTCTGGCCTAGGCAGGTCACGGGGGGCCCTGTCGTGTGGTTGGGGTCTGGGAGCAAGTCAGCCATCCAGGAAAGCAGGCTTCCTGTGGGGGTAGCCGGGAAGGCACGGAAGCGTGGAACAGGCGGGGAAGCAGCGGGAGAGAGGATGGGCTGCTGGGGCAGGGAGAGGATGTGAGGAAAGGAGAGAGACAGATGGGAAAACAGGAGAGCAGCTGAAGAGAAGGCTGTAGCCAGCAGGGGGTGGATGAGCGCTGCGGGGCTGGTGGCTGAGCCCGCTTCCTGCTCTTCATTTGGGAAGGTCTAGGATGATGGCTAGAGGTCTGGAGAACACGGCAGCAGGGAGGAAAAAGGGAAGAGGACTGGGAAACTTTCCTATCTCCTGGTCTGTGGAAGAGGAAGGGAAAAAGAAGGCAGTAGCTTTTGTCCTTTGGTTCTGCAGTGAGAGGTCTGTCCTCTCCCTGGTACTGATTTTGTGCCCGCCCCCACTTCCAAGGCTCCTCACGAGCCTGACCATCATTCCTTCCTTCGTTCACTCAACAACAGATATATGTATATTGAAAGTCAATGGAGAGTTCAGCTGTGCATTCCTGGTTGTTCAGGAGCTGGCTGAGTCCTCCTGGGTGGGGTGGAGTCGGTTAGGAAGTGTGGGTTGTGGTCCCCACCCTGTCAGCTGCCTGCCCTCCAAACCTCAGCCAAATCCTATGACACTAAGGGAGATACTCTGATTGGCAAACCCCGATTCTTCTGCTTCCACCTCCAGAAAGGCCCCATCCAGCTTTCCCATCCGCCGCTTCCCACAAATCCCACTTTTCTCAGCCCCATTTCTGCCCAGACCCTCAGCTGTTTTTTGGCTCCTGCTTATGACCTTCTGTTCCTCTCTCTTAACCTTTGCTCATATCTCCTGCCACTTGAAAATCTCTCTTGTTCAACTCTGTGCTGCCTTCCTGCAGGGAGTCTGTTTGGATTGGGCCACCCCACCTGCCTTGCCTGCCCAGTTGCAGGTCCAAGGGGGTCATTCTTCAGTAACCAATGCGAGTGGTCCTGGGTGTTCCAAAGTGCTCTCTTGGTGGGAATTGCCTACTCGATGAGACATATTCCTTGAGGGCCAGAATGGGCTTTTGTCCCTTTTGAGGGAAGCCAACCGCACAGCTACTGAGAGCCGAGTTCTGGGCCCCCCACCTAGCTGCACCTCCATAGCCTCACCCTGAGTATAACCCATAATTTCTCTGGGCCTCACATGTCCAATGGGAGAAGCACCTGTCTGCTTTACTCCTGAGAATGTTTCTTAAACTGTGCAGTGTTCTACAAAGTATAAGAGATTGTTTTCGTTTGGAACCTTATCACCCCCTTCATACAAACACACGCTCTTGGCATGCAGTAGATATAGGCGCTGATTGCCCCTCCCTGCCTTTACCATTTCCTTCCTTCTCTCTTCCTTCTTCCACCCCACAGCCTCCCAGCCAAGCAGTTACCTGGCTCCATTTTTATTGGGCAAGTACAGAGAGTGACAAAAGAGAGTGACTAGTGGTTCAACCGATAAATTTTAGTTTACTGTGATCTAAATCTCAGTCTTTCCTGATTCCCGCCCAGGGATGTGAACACACAGTCCATTCAAGGACTAAAAGGGATAAAACTGCTCCCTTTGGCTTAGTTTGTACCCAGTATTGAGCTGGCCATTGAGTAGGTGCCAGGCATGGGTGGTGAATGGATACAGTGGGTTCACCCACATGGTGGGTAGAGACATGAAAACATTGTGTACTAATCCCTGAACCCCATACACTCACACTTGACCTCAGACTCACAATCCTGTATTACTTCAATTTCACTTGGGTCACTGTCAGTCATGTTAATCATTCATGTTGTGGGTCATGGTACTCAGTCCCTATAGATTCTTATCCCTGTGTAGACACCTGGCATAAAGGTGGGAGAGGGTGGCTTGGTGAGATCAGTTTGCCCAGAGCAGGGAAGAGCAGGAGAGGGTTAGTGGGTAGGGGTCTATGGAAGATCCAGGGACCTGAAGATCTTTGCAGGTGACTAGAAAGCCTTCCCAGGTTCTGGCTACTTGTTCCTGTCTCTCCCCACCAGGATTAGAAGTTGGCAGGAGGCCTAGGGTCTGAGCCAGGTTGTCATTTACCAATAAGTGTATTCTCATTGGATGGTGCTGTTGAGGTACCCTAGTGCCAAGGTTGGCCTTATCTTGTTTGGTCCTGGTGTGTAGGTCACAATGGACAACCCAAAATGGAACAAGTGCACACACAGTACATTCATTTTTTTCCCTGACCCACAAATCAGAATACGTTATGTAATATAAAGACCAAATACTTGACATCTGAGGTCTCTGGTACTCATATAGCTGCTGAACATAGAAACACAAATGTTCACACACATGCACACACACACACAGTACAAGAGTCCAGCCCCTTGCAAGACAGGCCCCTTGCATCTCTTGAGCCACCTATTTTTGTTGGCTTCTACTTGTACCACAAATGTTCATCTGAAGTGAGCCTCCAAGCTATGTCCACGGTCCTTCCTGCACCTGATCCTTGGCTTTCATGAGTTATGAGTCTGGAAGAGATCCATGGGGCTGGGCTTGGGAAAGGGAGCATTAAAGAAAACCTAGGGCAAGTCAGAATATGCCTTGGAAGAGAAAAGATAGGCTTTGGGAAAACACGAACAAGTCAATTGAAAATTGAGCAGAGGACATGAGCAGACATTTCTCCAACGAAAACATACAGATGGCCAACAGGTACATGAAAAGATGCTCTACACCACTAATTGTCAAGGAAATGCAAATAAAAACTGTGAGATACCACCTCATGCGTGTTAGAATGGATAGCATCAAAAGAAAAGAGATAACAAGTGTAAGGATGTGGAGAAAAGGGAAGCCTGTGCACTGTCGGTGGGAATGTGAATTGGTGCAGCCGCTGTGGAAAACAGATGGAAACAGGTTCCTCAAAAAATTAAAAATAGAACTACCTTGTGACCCAGCAATTTCACTCCCGGTTATTTGGCCAAAGAAAATGAAAACACTAACTAGAAAAGATATGCACCCCCATGTTCACTGTGGCATTATTCAAAATAGCCAAGACATGGAAACAAACTAAGTGTCCACTGATAGATGAAATGGATAAAGAAAATGTGATTACACATACACACACACACACACACACACACACACACAGAAGAATATTATTCAGCCATAAAAGAGAAGGAAATCTTGCCATTTGCAACAACATAGATGGACTTTGAGGACATAATGCTAAGAGAAATAAGTCAGAGAGAGAAAGACAAATCTCACTTATACATAGAATCTAAAAAAACCCAGAATACAAAAACAAACAAAACCACCCTCAGCTCATAGACACAGAGAATGGATTGGTGCTTATCGGAGGTAGTGGTGAGGGACAGGGCAGTAGGGTGTAGATGAAATGGGTGAAGAGGATCAGAAGGCACAGCCTGTTGCACACCTTAAACTAATGTGTTTTGTATCAATTAAACATCAAGAAAAGGGAGCCTTGGACTCTCTCTCCCCAGTTCAGCCCAGGGTATTTGAGGGACCAGGAGTTGGTGGCTCTGAAAGGAAAATAGTCATCCAATCCCTTCAATCCTCAGCAAAACCCCTCTGCCTGACATGGCAGAGGCTGTAAATTCAATTATAACTCAAGTAGAAAGCGGATGTTCAGGGGCTTGGCTTGGAATGGGACCAGGGCTGGTGAACAGACATGGATGCAGATACACTGATATATGGCACACAGACCCACATTGTATTCATGAGAGACACAGACTAACACACACAGATGCACGACACCCACACAAAGAGACACAGGGGCACCGATACCAATTCAGTGCACACACACTTTTACCCAGAGAGACCGTGGCCATACAGGCACACCACGCACTCTCTCAGAGAGCCCCTTCTGTCCCCTGCCCACAGCCAGCAGAGCGGGGCCCTTACCTGAGAGTGCAGGACAGGGGCGGGAGGAAGTCTGAGGCTCTCCGTCCTCAGGTGCGTTGGTACAGGGCAGTGATTTTCAAATGGCGCGCTGCAGCACACCGCTGTGCCACGAGAATTCTTAAAAACATGCGTTACTTGACTATTTAGTCGGGGGCACTGACCTCCTTTCTCTTAGATTGTCAAATAAAACCATGACAACAACCAGTACAGCAATAGCCATCTGGTGTGGATGAATCAAGATTACACTTATTTTTTTGTCAGATTGGCAAAAAATATTTTTTAGTGTGCTACAAAATTTTTGTAATTAGTTTATGTGTGCCATGAGATTAAAAGGTTTGAAAATCACTGGTATAGGGTGGGGAGGAGGTGGTATGGGTCAGGTACACAGGAAGGATCATGGGCAGAGGGTGTGAGGGAACAAGAGGGGGATGGGCTAATCTTATCTGGGCAAAGAGCAGCTGGAAACAGTTTGCGTGTGGGGGGAGGGGCAGGCAGAGAGAGTTGGAAACAACCCATTCTCTGATGGGTCTGGTAAGAAGATGCATAGAACCGAGGCAGGGGTCCCAAACCCTGGCAAGGCTGTTCAGCACCCAGTTGGCTGTAAATGTTTGTGGAGCTGCTCCTGAATGCCAGGCCCTGAGCCTCACGCGCTTTAGTTAACCCGCTGACTCCTACAAAAGAGATAGGATTCTCACCTGCTTCCTTGGGTGGAAGAGGATGTAGTGACCCTGGTGGAAGAAACTGGTAGGATCTTTGCCCCGGGCACCAAGCCCCGGTCCTGGGTTCTCCAATATGCTGCCCACACCCAGGGAGCCCTATTGTGAGTGGAAATCAAACAAGTCAGAAAAGGGCACTTCCACGATGGAATCTAGACAAGAGGGAAGGGAACCTGGGGTTTTGAAGTTTAGGCTGCCAGCTTGCTCTGCACCTTGCAAGCCCCTGTGCTCTGGCCTCCACGAAGCCCTTTGACCTCTGCTGTGGGACACAACCCTTTGCTCTGTGTGCGCTGGCCACACTGTCTGCCCCTTGTCCCCTGCAGACAGACCAGCTACGCCTGGTACAGGCTCTGCTATCCCCTTGAATCCTTTCTTCTAATGCCTCTTGCCCCGGCTGGACTGTCTGCTCGCCTTTGTATTTACAGAGGCTGGCCCTTAGCAGTTCTCCTGCCACTCGGCAGGCGCCCAGTTACCTGGTGAAGTCGGAGTGTAGTTATCGGGTAATAATGGAAGTATTATAATATTGATGCTTCCATTTCTGTGGCTTATGTTTCATTTTTTTGTCTCTTTTACATATTTTTAAAAATTAATTTTTTTCTGGATAAAGGAGGAGAATGTCTTCCATGATTGCAGCCCCTGGGTGACCTGAGCTCATGCTGCCCGCCCTTGAGCTCACAACGGAGGGCGAAACTGAGGCCAGCTAAGACTCCCATTCGCAGGTAGGCAAAGGGCTTGGCTGGCCTCTGTTTCCATCAAGGAGAGCAAGAACCATGCGAAGCTGAAATCATGAAAAAGAAAGCAGAGAAGTTAAAACAGTCGCTGTTCCAGATTTTCCTGTAAAGAGCCTGAACGAACTATCTGCACATGAATGGCATTGCATTCATTTTTAAAAAGTAATATACTTAGTCTCTGGGTAAAGATGGCAGAGCTTTTCGTTGACTATGTTCAGCCCATCTGGTAAACTTGTCCAGATAGAATGTGTTTTGGCTGCTGTAACTGGAGGAACCCCTTCAGTGGGAATTAAAGCTGCAAATCATGCGGTATTAGAAGTGAGAAGAAACAGAAATCCATTCTGTATGATGAGCAAAGTGTACACAAAGTGGAGCCAATTACCAAGCACGTAGGCATAGGCCCAGATGACAGAGTGTTTGTGCACAGAGCTCGAAACTAGCTCAGCGACACTATCTTGTTTACTAAGAACCCATGCCCACAGCTCAGCTGGTACAGAGGGTAGCTTCTGGGACGCAAGAAATATACCTAGTCAGGTATATTATCGTTATTGCAGTTACTTTACTCATTTATGGTTGGAATGAGGGATGACCACATTTATTTCTGTCAGATCCATCGGAGCTTACTTTGCTCAGAAAGCCATAGCAATGGAAAAGAACCATGTGACTGGGAAAACTTTCCTTGAGAAAAGATACAAGAAATATCTAGAACATGAAGATGCCATTCACACAGCCATATTAACTCTAACGGAGAGCTCTGAAGGGCAAGTGACAGAGGATAACATTGAAGCTGGAATCTGCAATGGAACTGGATTTAGGAGGCTCGCTCCGGCGGAAGTCAAGGATTACTCGGCTGCCGTTGCCTAACAGTGAAGTGACTGAAAAATGCAGAATTTTGGATAATCTCTATACTTACACATGTTTAAAGTATGTTTTGTTTTGCAGACTTCTTGCACACTTATTTCTATGTGATTTAATGGATTAATGTTTTAAAAATGACATTTATAAATCATAATAAACTGTTAAACCCAATAAAATGAAGTGAAATAAAATAAAAAGTAACATACCTGTTGCCAGATGGGTCCTAGACTTACTGCGGTGTTCAATTTATAAGGTACAAATGTCTAATCACTACGCTATATACCTGAAACTAATATAATATTGTGTGTCAATTATAATTGAAAAATAATTTAATAAAAAAAGAAAAAAGTAACATATCTGAGAGAAATGAAAACAGATCCTCACAAAGGTGTATAATCAAATGTGCAGAGTAGCTTCGTTTGAGAAAGCTAAAAACTGGGAACTTTTCAAATGTCTGTCAATAGGTGAATGAATAAACAAGTTGTGTATGCACTTGATAGAATTCTACTCACCAATAAAAAGAACTTTGCTATATGCTAAAACATGATTGAATCTCAAAATAACTGCTGAGTCACAGAAGCAACACATAAAGAACACATACAGTATAATTCTGTCTAGAAAATGCTAGAATTTTGGAAAATCCTAGGAAATGTGAACTATTGTACTTATAATGACAGCAGACCAATGGTTGCCTGGGGACATGGGTGGGAATGGGGAGCGGATGGAAGGAGATGTTAGAAAGGGACACCAGGACACGTTTGGGTTTGATGGGTATTTTCATGGTCTTGATTCTGGTGATGGTCTCATAGATTATACGTATGGCAAAACTTATCAAACCACACAAGTTGTGCCGTTTATGGAATGCCAATTTGGTCTCAATTAGAGCTGTAAAAAACAAATAATATCCACATCAGAAAGTAACTTGAAAAAAGGAGAGAAGGAAAAAGTAATTTTCCATTATTTCCATGGTCCGCAGAAAAGTATTTCAGTGTGTCAGGTTCTTTTATAACATCAGTTATCTCACAACAGCTCTTGGAGATGGGTGTTCTCTTCCCCTCTTTTGTAGATTTTAAAAATCCAGGACTCAGAGAAATTGAGAAACCTGCCTGAGGTCACCCAGCCAGCGTACAGCTAGTCCCAGTCACCACCCTCTGAGTCTAGCCTTACCGTTGTCTCTCCTTTCAGAAACGCTCTTCTGAAAAATTTCATGCTCTTTGGTAACATTGCGGGCAAAGAGCTTTGGTCAATGACCAGGTGGGGAGTTATTACTGTGTCACCTACACGTTTGCTTGGGGGAGCCAGGGCATGGAGGGCAGAGGTCCACAGGGCAGCATACAGAGGCGGGGGTGCCCGAAGTGCTCCCACCGCTCAGCCCACGCCACCTGAACCGCAGGGCCTGCCTGCACCCACGCAGGCCCTCCACACCCGCCTCTTCCAGGAATCCTCCTCTTCCCCTTCAGGGACCCTGACAGCATGACCTCCCCACCCCACCCCAGGGCTCAGCTATGGCAGGAAACTAGAAGGGGAGGCCTGTGTCCTCTCGGACCCTCAAAGGGGACTGAGGGGCTGCAGGGCTGAGGACTGCTCTGGTCTTGAGGTTCAGGGGTTCTCATCATCTCTGGAAACAGGGTCTGAGCCCGGGGCCCTGGTCACCACAGAAAGTACGGAGTACTTCCCTCAGTGCTAACCCTGTGGGAAGTACAGAGGCTGTAGCACTGTCTTGATGAGGTGGATAGAGAAGCTAGGACAGGCTCAGCAGCCTGGGCGGGGCGGGAGGCCCGAGGGAGGTGAGGATGCCCACAGCAGGGTGAGCATGTTGGAGTGAATTTACAGCTGACTACGATGTTCTGGATCTTCCCTACCAAGCCCTAAGGTGTTGTGGGCAAGCAGAGCGTCAGCCGCAAGTGTGTCCCTTCTTTCCTTCCGCACTGTGCCTTACAGGTAGTAAGCACTCACCAAGTGCTTGAACTTATGGTCTGGCTGAGAGAGGTGGCACTTACCTGCCAGAAAGACACCACCTAGAAGAGAAGGAGCCCTAAGGAGCAAAGGAGACGTTGCTGGGGTGAGAGGCTCAGCTCAGGGAGAGGAGAGGCTCAAGGGCGTCTCCTGTAGTGGTAGAGGCTATGGGTAGGGGTCTCGGGAGAGTGCCCACTGACAGTGAAGGCCAGAATGCAGGATGTCCCTTTCTGTGACCTCCAATCTCTCTCAGCAGATCCAGCAAGGCCCCTTGCTCCTGGGCTGCCTTGTTGGGTGGAGAGGGAGGCAGGATGGCCAGGCTCCTTTACATGGTTTGGTTGGACAGGTTTCTCACTGCAGGAGAGCCAACGTGGCCAGCCCTGGGCATGCGCTGGAGAGCGTGCTGCAGCGCTGGGGCGTCGGCCTGAGTGATTGGGGCAGTCGCTGTGGGAAGGCCTCCACCCCTCCACCCAGACTCCTGGGCAGGTCACCGACCCTGATCACCAAAGAGAAGCTAATAACACCTGTCCTGGCTAATTAACAGATTTCAGAGCTTGATGAGATCAAATGGCATCACATGTGCGAGGGTTTGGCAATGTCAGATGTAAGAGCAAGGTGTTGTGTCAGGGTTAGCACTGAGGCCTTACTTGAGTCCCTGGCCTCTCCATTCCTTCTCTTGCTCACACAGGGTTCTTCCTGCTGGACGCGGCCCCACCTCTGGCCCCTGGCATCACTCAGAGTATCTCACTGACAGGCTCCTGAGAAGTTCCCTCCCTGTCCTAGGCTCTGGCAACAAACACCTTGCTTCCCCCGAAATCAACCAATTGTCCAGGTTTTGAGGGGTTTCTGGATGGAGAACTTTCAGTGTTAAAACAGGGTCAGTTCCAGACAAACTGGGACAGTCGGTCACATTACTGCCCTCCCCACCTTCAGGTGGCTTCCTCTTCTCTCTGGTGAATATGGTATCCTAGGCATTTCAGCATTTCTCTTCTCTCATCCTAGTTGTCCTTACCTGTCTTGGATCCTCTAATCCAGGGACGCCACCCAGCGATGGGGCATGCCGCCCCGGGCCATTCCCGAGACGCTGCCCTCTTCTCAGTGGGGCCAGTCAGACCTCACCAATCCCTCAGGCTCCTGTTGGGTTTCTATCCTCTCTGTACCTCAAAACTGTGCGAGACCTCTTCCCTCTCGTGAGAAGATGTAACCCCACCTATACTTCACCCCCTTGAGAGACCTCTGGGATGAGCGTCAAGGGAAAAGACAGCCTGTCTGTCTCATGTCAACCCTCTCTGTCTGCCCAGAGGAAGGAGCACCTGGGCACACACAGGCAAGCCCAATCTGCTCCCCACATCCATGAGGGTCTGCAGGCCTGAATCCTTGATGTTGTCTTGGCCCTTCCCCTCTCCGCCGTGCCCACCCCCGGCCTTGCTAACGCCCTGAGGCCTCGCCTCCTGCTCACTCTTGCCTAGGCCCCCACTGCTCTGCCTGGCCCAGACCCCTCCCTGCAGGCTCCAGGCACAGCTTCCTATGCGTATGCTTCCCTCCGGCCCCATCTCGCTTCCCCCATGCCTTACCTGGGTGACCCATTCTGATTTCAGCTTCCTAAGCCGCTGCGCAGCCTCCTCAGACCCTGCGGTAAAACCTCCACTGAGCCCCTCTCGGACCACTTTACCCACTTGATCTGCCGTTCAGTGTCCTTCTGGTCTGGTCTGCACCTTCCTAACCTAACAGTCTTGCTGGTGAGAGCCACCGCCACTTCCCCCGCTGCACTGACAGGATGTCCTCTCCCTACCATCCCCTTGCTGAGTCTTGCTCATCCCCTAAAGCTCATCTCCTGGAAAACTCTCCTCCTGCATTGGCCTGGCATTTGCAAGTGCCTCTGAAGTGGGGCTTGGGCGCTCACCTCCTTGTCCCCGCATAGCCTCAGCCAGGTGAAGCACACAGGAGGTGCTGCTACTGTCATGGGCCAGCACTGACAGGGGCCTCTGATGTGGGCAGGTCTGGGAAAAACAGTCTGAGTCACCTTCGCAGCTACCAGGGAGAAGAAAGTCCCCTACAAGGGAGACCCCAGGGGTCCAGTGCCACACAAGGGTTTACCGCCCACTGCTGGGCCTGAAGCTGGAAAGCACGAGAGGGTGTGCCCTGGAGAGCAGAATGGAAGGGTAGGTCCCCAGACCAGTTTCCCTGCTGCTTCCTGATGCCTCAGAGGGCTTTGGCCCTGGCCTACTCTAGCCTCTGTGCTCTGGGGGGAGGTGGGGCGGGGCTTCGTCTCTGGCGCCTCGAGCCTGCCTAGGGCCGGTCCCTCTGGCCAGATCTCCTGCATTCTGAGTCTCCTCCACCCAGGGCCAGGCCTGGCCTGACCTGTAAGGCCTGCACATACTTTAGTCAGTAGAAGTTCGCACAGCAGTTTCTTGACCCAGGTATGGCCACGGTGGAAGTGGGGGTAGGGCAGGGAGTGGAGGGAGTGGGTTTGTAGGAAAGGAACACTGTACTTTAAACCGCCTTCTTGCCCCTTCCCATTCACTGGGCTGCTGCCTAATAGCAGGGCTCTCATGCACGCCAGCTTTGCTCACCCTCTTTCTCAATGCTCATCCACCCACCCAGGCCTGGCAAGTGGCACCAGTGACCTCTAAGGGCTCAGCCCCAGGCAAAACAAATGGTTCCCAGGCATTGGGATGTGAGCCTGGACCTGAGCCTGGTGGGATAGAGAGGCAGGTGAAGCATAGGGACTGCTTCCAGGAGCGCCAGTGCTGGCTGGAGAGAGGTGGCAGCCAGAGAGGATTTCAGAGGGGACAGGGCATGGGGGAGGGGCAGGCAGGGAGGACTCCTTGGAGGGGGCGGGGCAGGAGCCTGGCCTTGCAGGATCAGTGGGGCAGGGAATAACGTGAAGGAAGGTGTAGAGAGAATGCTGAGGGCGTGCCTCAGGATCTCCCCAGCCAGCTCACAATAGGTGTCCATACCTTAGGGCCTGGTGGTCCTCAGTGTGTTCAGTCCCCTGAAGGCTGGCGGGAGGCAGCCTTGGGGTGCCTCAAAGGGTACTGTGAGGGTCACATCCAGAAGGTGGCTATCACAGTTACCTGAGGCAAGAAGAAAACTATTTTGAGTTTTACTCTGGGTCACATGTTGTTCTAGAATCTAGATACATAGGGGTGTTACCGGGTTATTTCATGTCATCTGCCAGTGGCACGGTGGATTAAGTACACCTCATTTTACAGATAAGGACCAGAGACAGAAGGGACTTACTTAAATCCACACAGCCGGTAAGGGGCGAAGTTAATTTGGAATCCACTCTTCCACTCTGTCTCATTTTAGGACAAGGGCAAAGGCTGGAGTGCTTATATTTAATGATCAGTCACCCTCAGGGGCGGCCATTCTGGAAACAGAGAACAAGGTCTGAGTAATGCAGGCTGCATGGGTGGGGCCTCTGCCAGGTCTCTGCTCCCCTGTTCGGTGTGTGGTCCACAGGGGCTTTGCTCCCTGGATGCCTCCCTCTTCTTTTCTTCCTCAACAAGAATTCCCAGACTTGCTGCCAGGGTTTGCTCTGGGTCTGTACCACAGGCCCATAATACCTTCCAAAGGGAGGAGATGTGACCTGTGAAGTATCTGGGCAGCTGGTGGGTCTGCGGGGAGTAAGAGTGCCAGGCAGGGAGGCAGGTGCCCTACTGGCTTCTAGCCGCATCTGTGCTTCAAACAGGCTGCGCAGCCTAGGCAGAAGAGGCTATCTTTCTAGGCCTCCCCATTAATAACATAAATCTGGAACTGCGTAACTTCTCCAGCCTGGTGGAGTTGAGAGGCGGGGCTTATGGAGACTTGAGGTAGAGTTGCTGCGGCAGGCGCAGGAGAGGCGGGGAAGACCCCTCCCACCCTCAAAACTGGGCTTTTGGAACTCTGCTGCCCCTAGTGGTGGCATGGAGTAACAGAGACAGGGTCTCAGGGCGAACAACATGCTGGTCATCTCCCTGCCTCCCCCAGACAGTGGCCTTTACCTGTGACGGCCTGCCTCAGGGCTGCATGGGTTCTGGGTGAAAGAAAGGCAGTCACAGCCTATATGTAAGATACTCACAACTGTGCCCAGGCTTGCATGGGTTATTCGCTCATGTATTCATTCTGCAAGTGGTGGGAGGGTCTGTAGTTTGCAAGGGGATCTAAAGGCCCTTGGCACACCATTTCTGCCCTCAGACAGCCTCTGTCCGGTGGGAGGGCAGACAAGGAAATCACAGACTCTGGAGAAAATAGGAGAACGTGGAGGCTGCTCCAAGGTGTGATATTGTAACACTTGGGAAGCACAGGGCCAGAAACTGTGGGGCCCTGTCTGACTGATTGTTGGTTTGTTCTGGGCACACAGGCCTCCAGCCTGACGGGCTTATAGGCCTTTGCCACGAGGTCAGCGGAGGCTCTCCCTGCAGACGCTTCCAGGAGAGGTGGGTCACCCTCTGCATGGGGTGGCTGGATTTCTACCAGTGCCTCCTGTTCCCCTGGCTGGGAGCGGGACTGAGGGGGACAGCTGACCTTGCCTCATCCCTGCAGCCCCTTCTGTCTGTACCCTTCCTCCTCAGGTCTGGGAGCCTGGGTTCCAAACATGATGGGGAACATTAAATGTCAGCTGCATCTCCCCCTGATGATGATGCAGGCTGATGCTCTGCAGGCCTCCCAGCTCCAACAACACGGTGTGGGCAGGTGATGGGAAGCTTAATTGCCACCCCACCAGAGCCCTGCCCCTGGACTTCAGGGGCTCTGCAGCCTGTGGGGGGCAGTGTACAGAGAAGGTGGGAGAGGGAGCGAGGATGTGTGAGAGAGAGGCCTAGGACAAGAAGCCTGGGTGAGTCATATTGCTGGGGAAGTAGATGCATCTGACTCAGTGGGAACATCCGGCAGGAAAGGAGGGGAGAGAGCAGTGGCATTTCCAAGCAGGATGGGAACTCTGGGGCTGCAGAGATGGGGTGTAGGGTCAGGGGCGCTGTGTGAAGGCCTGGCCAGGAAAGAGACTAAATGTGGTGAGGAGGGGAGAGTGGACAGGAAGAGGCGGTTCAAGGGGAGCAGAGGTTGGGTCTCTGGCTGGTCTGGGGAAGACGGAGAGGGCAGTGGGGCTTTCTGCTCTGGAGACAGAAAGGGACAAGTTATGCCATGAGATTAGGGAAACTGAGGCCTGGTCAATCATGGAGGTAGGGAATGCAGGGGCCTCTGACACCCTCAGGGTCCACAGGTGAGGGCCCTGTAACTACTGAACGAGACCCCGGACGCTCCTGGCACAGACACACCACCCCTCTTCCCAGTACCCCATGCCCAGGTCCCAGAGGCTCTCAGGGCGGGACGGCCAGGTAAGCTGCTCCCCCAGGCAGAGGGGCCAGCCTCAGCTGTACAGGGAAAGTTTCGCGAGGGACCTTCCCAGGAAAGTCTGCTTCTGTTCTCTGGGCTGGAGTGGGGGAAAGGGCCAGCCCTAGAGAGTAAGGCCAAGGAAGGGCCCAGAGGCGAGGAGCCTGAGGAGGGGAGGCTGGGGGCCGGCTGTGAGCTGTGGTGTCAAAGGTCCTTCACCCCATTACCAAAGAAAGGCACGAACAGCTGAGCCTCTAAAGTACAGGGGTGGTTGTACTTTAAAATACAGGAAAGACAACATTCAACCTAAAGGAATGAATGACTAATGGTGTTATTTTAGGTATGAGGTAGTATTTGGTAGCATAGGGGAGGTGAGCTTCTTGATCTCTTCAAATGATTTTAACTAGGGCTGGTGAGGAGAGTGAGGGGAGGCTTGTTTGAGGCGGGGGCCCCCGGGCTAGGGAGCCGGATGGACTGGGTCCTGTAGGCCTTTCTCTACTCCTGGGAGGGGCGAAGGCCTACGTGGGCCGTCCATCTGTGTGCCGGCAGGCCCAGGCTGGGGCGCGGGGCCTGGGGGAAAGCAGGGCCTGGGGCCGCAGGTCCCCTGTGTAGGCTCAACCTGCCAGGGAGAGGTCCCTGTTGGTCTGCCTAGGGACACTGGGGCAGGGCAGGGAGAGGTGCTGGGCAGGGCCAGCTGGCTGCCAGTGCCCTGGTCCTCGCCCTCTGAGAGTGGATGGGTGGGGGCAGTGGCCAAGGCGTTCCTGGCTGGGAGCCCAGAGGAGTCTTTTGTAATCACAACATGATCTCGTGTGCTGAGCAGCGAAGCCGGCAGGGAGAGGCCGGCAGAGGCCTGGCTCCGGTGGCTCCCGTGTCCCTCCTGCGTTCGCTCCCCCAGGGCTGCTCTGGAATTCTCTTCGCGCCCGCTGTTGCCATGCACTCAGCTGTGAGTGGCACCTCACCCTCGGAGGGCTTCTTAGGGCTGGGAGAGGGTTGGGACACCGGGAAGCCATACTCTGGGAGCAGCTGGGGACAGCTGGGCCTGGGAGGAAGAGGGCTGTGCCTAGGCAGGCGGGGGGGGGGGGGGGGCTGGGCAGGGGCATGGGTGATAAAGGAGATCCTGCGGGCAGAGAGGGAGGGACCTGGGCCTCCCTGGAGCTGGCTGTCTCCTGTGCCTCGCTGCCAGCAGCTCACGGCCCGGAGCTGCTGGGCCCCTGGGAGTGGCTCTTTCCCACAGGCTGGGCACAGGCCTGAGGAGTGGGGTCTGGGGCCTGGGAGTTCAGGACAGATCAGGGGCCTCTCTTCTTACTGTGGTTTTGGGCCTGGGAGCCAAACAGCTCCCTCCTCGACCTCCTGAATCCCCTGGCAACTTCCCAGTCACGGCAGGTTCCACTGCCAGAGCCATTTATAACTCCCATTCCAGGCTGTGCTCGGCAGTGGAGCTCCCTAGAGAGCCGGGGGAGGGGCAGCCCACTGCTGGGAGCTGTGGGCCTGGGTACGAGGCCCTGACCTGAGCCCGAGAATGCAGAGGGCTAGGCAGACAGGCCTAGTGGGGTGGGGGCTTGGGGCCTTCTGTGTGTCATCTCCTCCTGTGACCCTAGCTCTAGGTCTGGGGTCTGTTCTTCAGGTGGTAAGAACCTGGCTAGGTGGGAAGGTTGGGCCACTGGTAAGGGGTGACCCCCGCGGTCAGGAGCTTGGGCCCTCTGCAGGTGCCTCACGGGACCGAGTCCCTGATGAGCAGGCAGGAAGAGAAGGATGCCGAGCTGGACCGGAGGATAACTGCCCTTCGCAAGAAGAACCAGGCCTTACTACGCAGGTACCAGGTGAGTGGGCTGTGCCGGGGGCTGGGAGGGTTCACGGGGCTGGCGCTCCCCGCGTCACCCACAGACCCTTGTGTGCTGGCCTCTCCCTGCAGGCTCAGCCTGGGGACAGGGTGAGGGTGGGTGTGGTCCATCTCAGAGGCTCTGTGAGGGTCTGGGGGACTCCGTGGTGCGGTGTCTCTGCCCCCTGGTGTCCCACTGGTGTCTCTCTGTGTAGGCCTGTCAGCGTCTGTGTCTCTGTACTTCTGGGGGGCCGTGGCCTGTGCTGACCCCAGGCCCTCCCACAGGAGATCCAGGAAGACCGTCGGCAGGCGGAGCAGGGGGGCATGGCTGTGACCGCGCCGGAGCTCCTCCGACCCGACGGCCTCACCATCACCATCAGCCAGGTTCCCGGGGTAAGCCCCACCCGGGAGACAGGGCAGGGCGGCACGGAGGTGTCCGCCCCATGTCCGGGGGGACGACTGCCCCTGCTCCTCTGCTTCTCCCACTTACAGCTCTGGGTACTCTCCAGCTCCCGATCTCATGCAGCCCAGGTCACTGTTGTGCTCCCATCACCAAAGGGCCACAGTTGAAAGGCCAACAAATGGAAGCTTCCTCATACGCTTTTCCAGCTCTACAGCCCCGTGCATATGCCTCAAAGCATAGGCCACTCCTCAACCCCAAACCCCAGGGGTCAGAGAAATGGGGCTGAATGCTAGGAACAATGGACGAGGGACAAAGTCTCATTGTCTGAGTGCTCTGGATTTCCCAGCTCGGAGATGACGGGTCACTGTGGCATCTTGGGCCCCAGAGTGGCCCTGGGCCTGGATAACCTAATGCCACTGGCATGTGAACGTCCCCTGGAGTCAGCTTCTCTGTGGGCATTCCAGGGAGGGCCAGGGTTGGAACTGGCCTGGGGAACCACCCAAAGGACCCAGCCCCCAGCTCCTGCCCAGCCCTGCCCGCATGACCTGAGGACAGAGCACCTCATTCTGCAGGAGAAGCGGGTAGTCAGCCAGAACTGGGCAAGGAGCCCCCTTGGGCCTGGAGCAGCCAACGAGACGCTCACGGATGAGGAGCTGGAGGACCACACTGACACCTTCTGCTTAGGGGAGCGGGTGGAGCTGGCCGTGACCATGGAAAACAAAGCCGAGGTGAGCAGGGTGGGCGCGGGAGGCCCGATATCAGGTGTGTAGCCCCTTCTTCCCAGCTCTGCCACACTGCCACACTCACCGCCTCCAGGCCAAACGGATCGTCAGTGAGAAGCCCACCAGAACAAGGAGCCAGGGAGCAGAAGGGTCACCCGGCGAGGGCTTGGGCCGGAGCTCTGCCATGCAGATGGCTGCCAGCTTGGATTCTGCACGGAAGGTGTGTCTTCAAGAGGGGATGGGGACATGGATGTGGCGGTACCCATTGAGAGGCCAAGACGCTGAGTCACATATGCCCCCCATCTGTGGGGACATGCCCAGGCAGCCCCAGCAAGAATCCTTTCTTCCTCGGGCCAGCCCCCCCCCATTGGGTGGGCCTTGCCCTGAGAGACAGGGTAAGCCAGAGGTGTGATCCACCTCCACCTCCGTCCCCTACCTGGACCTCTGGTGGCTACTGGGTGGGGGCTGTGGGTGGGGCCAGGAGGGTGCAGAGGACTGGCCCTGTGCCAGGTTTGACCTCTAGGTGGCAGCAGCCCCTAGTCCTGGCTCTGCTCAGAACTGCTGGGTGCTTCTCCACTCCGGGCCTGGCCACACACCCCTGCAGCAACCCTGTGGACAGGTGCTATTATTATCCCCATTTTACAGATGAGGAAATGATACACAGAGAGGTTTAGTAACCTGTCCAAAAGACACAGCTAGCAAGTGGATGGAAACCGTGCCTATGGCAAACAGCACATTAGAGATGGAACACACCGAATTTTTATATGGGGACGGCAAAACCTTGAGAGAGGAAGGGGTTAGTAGACTCTGGATTTCCATTCCAAGCCCAGGGTTCTTTCTGCTTCTACCCCATGGTGCCAAGTGTCTTCTCCTAGCAGGGTGCTCGGGAGCCCCGGAGTCCAGGCCAGGCCCCCGGCTCAGCCGCCCACCGGCCAGCGTGGGGGCCCCTGGAGCAGGGCTGGGACTATGCCCAGTGGAAGCAGGAGCGGGAGCAGATCGACTTGGCCCGCCTCGCCCGGCACAGAGATGCACAGGGTGACTGGCGCCGCCCGTGGGACCTGGACAAGGCCAAATCCACGTGGGTGGCAGGGCTGGGAGGCGTATTGGGCAGACATGCTGTGGGGCCTGGGGTAGGGCTAACTGTGGGTGCTTCTTGGAGGCCTGGTGGCACTCTCCCCAGGGTGGTGAGGGTCTGCCTGGGCCTTCGGGTCAGGGCTCTGCGGGCACTGGGTCCCCCGTCTTTCCTGGGCCCACCGTCTCCCTGCTGCCCTCAGTTCTGGGGCTGGGGGTGGGGAAGGAGGAGTTGGTATGGATCTTGCTGCAGCCTCTGTCTGCCCTGCACCAGCGTCCTGACTGCCCTCTCTGTCCCCACAGACGGCAGGGCCCCAGCAAGCCTCGGGAAGAGGGCCCGGGCAGGGCCGGCGGCACCAGGGGTGAGCCAGCGCCCCACCTCAGACCCCTTCCCCCCTTGGCGTTTTTACCCCTTGCCCCCCTCTTCCTCTCTTTTCTCTGTCTTTTGGTTTACCCCTCATTTTCAGAGCTGGTAGGAAGCACGCCAGAAAATCTTCCTTCCTCTCCCTTGCTATCAGAGTAGGACACCATGACCTCCCTGTCCACCCTCCAAAACCGCAGCTTCTGCCCCAACTTCTGACCCCTGAACATCTGCGGAGAAGGCTCATGAGGAAGTCTGTGCTGGGGTCCCGCTGAGTCGTTGGTTCCTCGGGGGTGAAAGCCCTAGTTTCCCTGGCCTGACCCGTTGTAGGAACAGAGCTCTGCGAATTCCGGTCCTCTTATTTTACGCATGGGGAGGCTGGCATTGGAGAGGCTGGCCGGTCACTTAGCCAGGAGTGGCAGTGAGCACAGGGACCCTGCTCTCCTGATCTCCAGGCCAGGGCTCTATTAGGGGGCCAGAAAGCCCAGAACTGGACCAAGAGAAGGACCGACAGCTTCCTGGCCCTGGAAGAACTTGTGTTCCTGCTCCAAACTGGTGTTTGGTTCCTTTGCTACCACACCCTTTCCCTGTTTCCTTTGCCCTGCTTAGGTCCCAGGAGCCAGCGGAAACTACAGTCTCCACCATTGCCCCCTGACGGCAAAGGTGAGTTGGGAGAGAAGGAGGAGCAGGACCCCATGAGCTGGTGAAGGAGCTGGGCGGCTAAGGGCCTCTTCACTCGTTGATTTGTGGGCCATTTCTTGCAGGTGGCACTACTCGGGGTGGGCAATCTAGCAGAGCCTTGGTGGCACCAGCTGTATGCAGCAAAGCTCGAGGGACGGAGAGGCTGACGGGCAGGGCCCGAAGGTAACAGGTGGCAGAGGGCAAAATCAGGGAGGCACCTGGGCTTCTTGATTTGCTGGCTCTCCTTTGCCCTGGGAGTTGAGAACCCGCACTGGCCTGGTGCCTGCTCCAGCCCTCCCTGGGGCCTCTGCCTCCTGGTTGACTGCTGACTGCTGCCTGGTGGCAGGTTAATAAGATGCAGGGAGAGGCCATCAGCAGAGGCTGCGGCAGTGGCGGCAGCAGCAGCGGTAGCAGCAGCAGCAGCAGCAAGAGCTTGGTGCCCAGGGAGGCTGGTGGTAATTACAGCAGTTACCTTCCCCCGGGAAGTCAGGTGCCTTTCCCAGGCAGCGCAGGCAGGGACACGCCTGCAGTCTCCACAGAACTCAAGGTGCTGCAGGCTTGGCATAAACAGCAGCTGGGGACCTGGGATGGGGCTAAGGAGGGCAATGCTCAGAGGAAACGGCTGAATTTGGGGAGCGGGTTGGGCTGGAAGGGAAGCATCCAGGAGCCTCGTTCTGGCTCTGATGCTCCTGAACCCTGGGGAACATAGGCCACCAACTACGGTACTGGTGGCATGATGTGGGGTGGGAAGGGTGGGGCCTGCCTTGTGCTGTGTTTCTACAGGTGGGAGACAAAGGAAGATAAGGAGGAGGTGGAAAGCCCGGAGGTGGGTACTTGGACAGAGAGTGGGGAGGGCTAGGGACATGAGCCCTGGATTTGCCAGCCAGCAGGGCCAATCTCTTGTTTCAGGGAAGTCAAAGCACCAGCCAGACTCTGAACGAGAAGGAACATGCACAGACACAGAGCAGGATGGAACAGGGAAGACCCCCGAGTGCCCCGGCAACCAGCCCAGCTCCAGCATCCCCAGAGGGGCCAAAGGGGGAGTCAGGAGCTCCAACAGCCAGCCCGGCCCCTGGCGCTGCACTAACCTCTGACTTGGTCCCCCTTGACCTATCTCTAGGAGGCACCAGTAGCCCTGGGCCTGGGAAGAGCGTGGGTGTGTTCAGTCCAAGGCCTGGGGCCCAGGAGAGTCCGACGTCCTGGCCGGATGGTTCCGAGCAGCCCCTGGGGTGGAATGATTCCCGGGCTGAGCAGGAAGTCCAGACTTACTCTGAGTCACAAAAAGGGACAGGGCCCTTAGAACCCAGAAAAGATGAGTCTGGCAAGGCTGAGGCCCAGCAGGGCCTGGCACCACGAAGCAGGCCTCCCAGAGGAACTGGCCAAAGAGTGAGGGGCAGAGGAGGTGTGAGGGGCAGGACAGGGGTCCCTGGCCCCACAGGGAGATGCTGAGCAAAGCTCCGGGGAGAAGGAGGGCCAGGCTGGGGAGAGGAGGAGAGAAGAACAGAGTCAAGAGCCTTCTTTGTGAAGGGTGTCTTGTTGCTGGTGGCTTGTGGCAGTCTAGCTGAGCAGTTTGGCAAATTCTCTGGCCCGGTGACATTGTGAGGGCAGGGAGCTGTCCTTCCCTATACCTCATGTGCACACACCTTCGTGCACATGAGTGTTTTCACCTGCAGGTACAGCCCCTGGTGTATTCCCCTGCCACACCTGGTCTCTGAGGCTGGTAAGCCCTGTCTTGCTTGGGTCTACTGCTGCCTAGGCCACAAGCTTCCCCCCTACTCCTCATGGCAAGAAAGCAAGGCTGAGAAGCACTTAGCACCTGGCTCGCATTGCCTCCCTCTCCAGCTGCCAGCTCCTCCGGTGCAGGCTGCCTCAGCAGCTGGCATGACCAGCCCAGGCCTGGGTCCTTGCCCTCACCTCTGCCTTGCGCCCAGCTGACTCACAGCCCCAGACTCAGGAGGGCCGAACCAGGGGAATCCCACCAGTCAGCCAGAAGCCTTGAGGAGGCTGAAGGCCAGAGAAAGGGAGGCCACAGTTGGCAGGGGCTGAGCTGGGGCTGAAAGAGCAGAGCTAAGGCTTCCCCTGGAAAGGTCTCCTCTCTGAAAAGGGGTGAGGCTGGGTGGGGAGGAGACAGTCTCCTCTCCCTACAGTAGGTGGGAGAGCTTACCAAGAGGGAACCCTGTCCCCATGCCAGGTCAGACAGTGAGTACCCTAAATGGGGGTCAGAGAGCAGTCCTGTAGCCCAGGGTCATTTCCTGCCATCTCCTACTTCCTCTCCCCACCACCTCGCCAAACCGTGGTCAGGCAAAAGCAAGGACTCAGGCAGGCTCTGAGAGATAAGAGATAGCGACTCCAGCTAAACAGGGCATCAGGACTTGTCTTTCTACTTAAGTCTTCATTCCTGCCCCTCCTCCAAGGCCCACCGTCTGGTGAATTATCCAGACTCTGCACAAGCTGTGGTTTCTCTCAATTCAACAAACACTTCCTGAGCACCCATTACCAGCAATGCAGCCAGTGGGCGATGGGGACTTTGCCAGCAAGAGGGAGGGAAGAAACCCAGTCATTGGGCAGATCCAGGCTGCACAGGAGCTGTTCTTGCCTGTAGGTGCCCAACAGGGGCCAGGGGCTGGGAATGGTGGTAGAAGCCCAAAGGGAGCCATCCTACCTCTGCTAGCAAAGGCAGGTACCCCTCCCTTTCTCATTATGTGTACTCTCTGCCCCCAAGCCCATGCCTGGCTCTCCCCACCTGGCCCCCTCTGCTCTCCTCCTCTCCGGTCCTGCCATGGTTGCTCCTGTCTACTGAGAGTGCCTTCCTAGGTTCTCTAGGGAGTGTCCAGATTGTCCCCAGGACTTCTCCATTGATCTCCAGAGTGAAGCCTTAACCATGGGGTCGCAGCCTGAGTTTCCTCACCGGCTCTCATTCCACCCTCCTCAACTATTCAGGAAGCATGAGGAGGGGATCAGGTTGTTTAAGGGAGTGCTTCTCACATGTTAGGTGCAGAGTGATGCAGATTCTAATTCAATAGGTCTGGGGTGGACCTGAGGATATGCAATTCTACTGCTTCTCCTGGTGATGCTTATGCTGCTGGTTCCTGGACCACACATTGAGCAGTGAGGGTTTGGAGTAGCATGTGTGGAGGGCTGCGACAAAGACAGACTAGACTCTCACGGCTTGTTGCTGGCTATGCAGAGGATGGGGAAGTACTGCCTCCGCTGGTGGGACCTGCTTGTCTTCAGAGCTGGGTGGGAAATTGAGCCAGCTGGGAAGATGCTTGAGAGGCCAGTGAGTGCTTGTGCCAACTTCCTGCAGTAGAGAGTGAGAAAGCTGGGTGAGAATAGGAGGTGAAGGGGGGAGGAAGAGGTTGGTATGGGGTTGATCAAAGGGATTTTGGAAAGGCTTGGGAACATTCCTATGTGTATGGGAGGAAGACCCTTGTGAAGTGAATAGACAAGAATGAAAGAGTCCCAGTTCAAGTTTTTCTCTTGCCTTCCAATCACACAAACATGGCTTTGGAGCATGGCCCTGGCCCATGGGAACCCATGACTCCCAAAGGATGGTGCTGGGGTAGGGTAGGTTCAGGCAGGGCCCTTGAATGCAGGTGTTTCCAAAAGTAACTGTGGTTGAGAACTCGAATTCTGAGATTCACAAACTGCTACCAACCCCCAATGCTTCCGACTGTACAGACGTGCCAAAGCATATCTCACTACAGGATGGGGATTTAGTATTTTGACAGAGCTCTGCTTCAGCCCTCACAGCAGGACATAAGCAAGAGAGAAAGCTGGGCAGAAGAGCTTTGGAGAGATAGGGCTTCTCTCCCTGAGGGGAACATTCGGAAGGACCTTAAGGGATGTCACAGGAGCCACCAGGGGCTGGAGAGAATGAAGACTGGGACAGGACATCTTCACTGGAGGAAGGCTGTAGGGCAAGGCAAGTATCACTGAGCTTTAGTAAAAAAAAAAAAAAGGGGAGCCCTTCTTCAGAATAAAGGGAGCCAGCAGCTATGGGGGCCACCCCTCCTGCTCCTGGATGGAACCAGGTATGGAGCAGGAGGGAGACATCCCTCCAAAAACCTCGGGGTCATGGAAGGCTGTTTTTCTCTCTTCTTGGACCCTTAAGGCCTGGCTGGGAGCCTTCCTTTTGGTATCCCTTCTCTCCGATTAACAAACAAGGTTGCCCTTAAAGGTGGGAAGTTCTTCATGAGACAGGGCTATCAGAAGCCCAGGCACAGACCTGAAGGGAGTGAGGAGGGAGGTCGCAGGAAGTAGTGAGTAGTAGGAGTAGTAGCTCCCCAAGCCCGTAGGGAGATGACAGCTCTGCCTAAGGCCTCAAAATAAGGAGAGCATCAGAGGCAGAAGGCGTCCCTGCCCTGGGCCCATATCCCTTCTCAGAGGGGAGCAGCAAACTCTCCTGCAAGGGAGGTAGGCTTTTTGATGACAAGCAGCATGGCAGAGCAGCACAAACATGGGTCTTAGAATCCGACAGACTGAATCTGAATTCTGTTTGCCATCGACTATCCGGATGACATTGGTCAATTTAACCTCAAAAAACCTCAGTTTTCTTATCTGCAACATGGGGCTAGTACTACCTACCTTGAAGGGTCGCTCAGAACATGAAAGATAAGAGTATGAGAAATATGCCTGGCACACACTAGGCTCTCTACTAAAAGTAGCCTAAAGGCACTTAGTAAATATTTGTTGAATAAATGAAGTAGCTATTTGGTGTGATCTCTGTCTCCTTTGTTTCCCGTCTTTTCCTTTACCTTCTCTCCTAGTCTCATTTTCACTGGGGTCAGCACCCTCACGGAAAACAGGGCTGGTTTATAAAGTTTACCAGCATTCTAGGACAGTGAACGGCTTTCACCCAGGGAGTCTAGTTGAGTCAAAGCCTCAGAAAGTGACCCTTCCCCGACAGGGAGGGTTCTTTGTCTCCACTCACCAGTGGGATCACAAGGATGTCCTAAGCATTTCCACCTAACTTTACACATTGGCTCCCACAGCTCAGAGTGGTTCCTCTTGCCCTCTGTTCACATCAGGAATCTCATGAACCTCCACCAGTTTTCACTTCAGTGTTAGCTGGGTGTCATTCTGTAAAGCAAAGGCCGCCGGCTTGATTCCCAGCCAGGGCACATGCCTGGGTTGTGGGTTTGGTCCCAGGTCAGGGTGCATGGATGAGGCAAATCGACCCATATGTCTCTCTCACATCAATGTTTCTCTCCCTCTCTTTCTCCCTCCTTTCCCCTCTTTCTAAAAATAAATAAAATCTTTTAAAAAATAAGTCCTTCAGAAACAAACTCCCTGGTGGAGTTTGCTCATGCCTCCTAGTGTTAAGTTCTGTCACCCAAAGGAGCAGCATAACTAAATTTTCTTATGGTCAAGGGATGAGTACTTGGAGATCCCTGGAAGCAAGGGCTCCCCAGCTACATAACAAGGCACAAGTTGGGAAGGTTCAATCACGAGTCAACTCTGGTCCCAACCCTGGCCAAAGGGACAGGAATAACAGGTAAAGTTGGGACCAGCTCCCCAAAAGAACAAAGAAAACAGCAAAAATCCTCACATCTTCCTATTTTGGGCGCCAAATCAGAGGGGGCCAAGGGACTAGGAGAAACTAAAGACACCAACCACTTCACTCCTGCCTCTCGAGTCATTTATCAGTGTCCGCAGACCCCGGCGAGCACATCTCTGAGTCTCTGAGCGAGGGTTATCGGAGCTTATGAGGAAGGGCTGGCTCTGGGTGACCACAAACTCACTGAGGGAAAGAATTCAAGGCTGGAAAAGGCAATGAGGAGTCAGCATAAGACCCAGACTGAGGCTGCTTTTCTTCAACAAGTCTGCTGGCCCACGTCACAGCCTCTCATTAAGCATCCACTTGACGCCAGGGAAGTGAAATTGCACAGACCTGGCACCAGAAGGAACAAATGTGGCACCCACTGCTCCTTTTAAGGACTGGCTAGAGGAGCAGCAAGCCCCAGGGAAGGAGGTGAGGCAAACACATCAATACCTTTGTGGGAAGGGGAGGGAGGGTTCTTTCAGGCCTGCCTCCTCCTTAGCAAGCTCTCCAGGGCAAGTTCTGCAACTGTCAGAAATAACCGACAATGTAGGCTTTTTCCTCTTTTCTCACAAACTCTGGCAACACAGCATTTCCTTTCCCCCCAGCAGGGCAGCTAGCTTCAACCAGGAAAGAGCATCAAAAGCCCCCCTTGATAATCATCTGTCAAAACAGAAACACTCTAACTGCATCAGAGGGAGAGGTTGAGCCAGTGGTTCTCAAATTTTAGTGTGCGTCAGAACCACCTGGAAGGCTAGTTAAAACACCGTGGTGGGCTCCATCCCCTGAATTTCTCATTCAGTTGGTCTAAGATGGGGCCCAAGACATGGCACTTCTACCAAGTTCCCAGTTACTGATGCTGACAGTCACGGCACTGGTGTGATGCTTGCTAACTGCCCCTTCACATTTCTTTCCACGCATCAGTTTTTCCCAAAGGGACATTCTTTTGAAAATGTTACCTCATGTGCGTACACTGTACTCTAACTCCCAAGATCTCCAAGCCCTGTCATATCTATTACCTCCATTGGCTCTCATGAAGTCCCATTAAGTTAGGAAAAAAGAGAGGGGTCAAGGGCAAAACCAGTGGCCATTACTGAGTCCTCAAGTCTCCTATTCCCCAAGAGCTTGCTGCCTCCCACCCAGGTCCTCATGACAGTGTGAGCTGTCTATGGATCAGGGCCTGGTTGCTGTGACACAACACAGCCCAGACGGACCGGCATCTGCGAGTACGTGGCCTCCAGGAGAGTGTGAGGAGACCCCAACTCATGACTGCACACTACGGAGGTAGCAGAGAAAGGTATATTTAGAAGGAAATCCTTGGTAATCAACCTAATTGCTTTTTTGGACAAGTTGGTTTTGGGACTTCTGAGGCTCACTTGGCACACTGTAGACACTAAATAAATAGTTCTTGAATTAATGGTAGTGGTTTATGGAAAAAAAAATCTAAGTTAAGTTAGAATCTTATTGCTTTTTAACTGATAAGCTATTGCAAAAACAGATTACTGAAGTTAAGAAAACAGGGCATAACAAGGGTAGAGTCTCGCTGGCATGACTGTAAATTCCTTGAGGGTGAGACCCATGTGGTAATCTTCTGGTCCCTTATGCCTAAAGAGTAGAACAGGGAAGCTGGTTTGTCCCAGTGCCCCTCCCTGACCAGGTGGCTAATGTGCACCACAGGAGCCATGCTGTTTCTGCTTTTAGGATGGAGGGCCTAGTAGAGTCTGGCTGTGTAGTTTAAAAAAAAAATATTTTTTTTTTGTTTTTCTATTTTTAAAATTAGCTTCTGGAGGCAACAAAGAGCCTAACATAGGTTTTCTGGCAGCAGAAACCCACAGACCATGTCAGCAAGTAAAACAGATGTGTCCAAAAAACTGTTGATGGATCAGGCATTTTTATAGCTCAACATTACACCACAGGGCCAGAACAGAGGAGACTGAATGGATCACACATTCTTTGTTGCCTCCATTAAGCACCACATGGAATACAGCTGTGGACTGGTGCCTGGCAAGAACAGGCAGGCCAAGTCCAAGTCCCTCAACTTGGAAAAACCGCGACTTGAACGACCAGTGCCAAATGTGTTTTCCAGTGGTTCTCTTAAGCAATCAATCCACTCCCCTGAACCAGAATATGGGCCGTGGATGCAGGTCCACAAATGGATTATGACAACGACACCACAATGACACAAAGAACGGGCCTATCCAACACAGTGATCAACCAGGTAAGGAGCAACAAACTCAGAGCACCTACTACTGTGCCAGGCACTGGGCTTAGTGCTGGTCCTGTGAAATGAGCAAAGCCATTGTGGTCCCTCCCTTAACCCAGCTGGGCTGGGGGTGGGGTGGGGGGTGGAGTACAGCCCTTGCCCTTTTGTTACTGCACTTGCAATTCCAGAAATACCTCCATTCTCCACAGACAGGAAGGGGAGGACAATTATTACCCCTTTTAAATAGCTGTGGTAGCCCTATCGCTTGGAAGCTGACCTTTCAGTTCCCCTAAAAGAAACATGTAGAAACAAGTAGATGTTCTCCTCTCAGCATTTCAAAACAGGATATAAATACTCAACTAAAGAACACATTATCTTACAATTCTCTGGCGAAAACTGAAAAACAAGGTAGACAGAAAATGGTCTCATACTGTGCGGAAATCTAGAGCTCTTAGGAAGAAAAATATTTCTTATGCTTAAAATTTCAGAGAAACACTTACTTGTATCTCAGCATCCACAGGGGAGAGAAATGATACTGACGCAAACTGAGTATAACGGTCTCAGCAAACTCCTGGCCCCTCACCCTCCAACACTTCACTTTCAAGAGGATTCTCTCTTCCTTCAAACTCAGGCTGTCAGGAAATAAGGCCCATGTGGTAACTTCTAATATAAGCAAACACCTAGAAATGATCCTGGTGGTGCAGGTGAAAAGCAGTTGAAAGAAAGTAACCACCTTTGCACAAACCTTTTCTTCTGGCTCAAAAGCCAATGGACAATTTTGCAGCTAATTTCTAACGCTTGAAAATAAAGCTATTCAGACCACTGCTCCCTACCGACTGGGGCCTCTTCTGTGGAACAGTACTCTTCTCATGGGCCAGCAGGCACCTGCCACACACATTGCTGTATGGGCCCACCGTGTGAAGCCTGGTACAGCTGCAAAAGCCGCTTGTCACCCTCTACAGAAAGGAGGGGCTGACTAGAAGAACCTTGAAACTCTCCCTCCCCTTTTGCTCTGCTTTACCAAGACCTCTCATAGAAACCCACTGTGTAGGCTGAAGAGGGAAATAAATGGTGGACTTTTTCCACGCCTCCCTGCAAACTACAAAGTGATGTAAAAGCGCAGCAGCCACCGCCCCCAGCAGCTCTGAAGTGCAGGCCCCAGGGGGCCCCACCAACACTGGCTTCTTGTTGTGTACTGGGCAGCATTGTCTAGTAACAAACTGAGCTCAACTGCTTGCCATGTATTTTGCAGCATAACTAATCCCCCATTTTTGTGCTTTTCACCCACATGTCTTTTATTGTTTGCTTTAGGAAAAGAGCCTCCCATTTGAGGCAACCTAAAGCTTCTCTCAGCCATTTGGCTTTTTCACCTCCTCTGTTGTAGTCAAAGCTCTGACCAACCACTGCAGACTCCTCGGTGTGTCTTTCCCAGTGTATGCATTTCTTGAGTTATCGAGGGGCCAATGGTTTGTTTAACAGTGAGAACAGTGATGCTCTCAGCCAGCTCAATATTGGCAATAATTCTTAATATGCATGGTGACTAGTCCCTTAGCTTCCTCAGTTAGGCATCTGCTCAGTCCTTTATAGCAGAACTTTTTTCAACCTTTTAAAGCTAGATATCATCACTGTTCTTCCAACCCCATCGTTGCTTCCCGACTAAGACGGATCCTGCCACCCTTCACTAATCAATTCAGTCAAGCCCTCAGGCACAGAGAACAGGAGGGCAATTGTTTTTTCCTCCTATACCTGTTTTATCACCACCCATCCACATCTCAGCCCATTTCCTCTTTCAACCTCTACTGGTTCCCAAAGAAATTTGAAAAGAAAAATGATCCATTTACACAGCTTACATGGAGTTCTTAGAATGTATATTTGTTCACCTGAAAAATAAAACTTTTAAAAAATATACAAGACTTTTCGAGTACAGGTATATCTTAAATGGCTGAATTATAAATAATGTCTCTGGTCATGTTCACAGCTAGAGCTGGAACTAATGTCCCAATTCCAGTGAAGGCTTTAGAGAGTCAGGAGGCCAGCAGCTGGACCTATGAGCGGTCTCTTTAGACTCTGATCCGTCCCAGAGTAGATTAAACAGTCCAAAATGCAGGGGTCAGGATGGGGAGAGGGGATTGGACTCTCAGATATACTCCTCCAAGTTCAAAGAATTCTTGGAATAAGAGATCAATTTATAAATTATTAAAATATAGGACTAAAAATTCACACAATAAATATAAATCACAGGCTATTATTGAAGTTATAAAGTGGCATTTTGTTTCTTTCCCCCCAGACCCCACCAAAAATTTTAAAAGGCCTCAGAGGCTTTCTAACGACCAAAGTCAAGTCAGCTGCTCAAAAATCTCCTCCAGCCAAGACACCTTAGGGGTGCTACCAGCCTGCCCCTAGGCTATGACAGCTCAGCTGCTGTTATCTTGCCTACAACAGGACAAGGCTTAAAGCAACTGTTCATCCTATCAACTTGGATCAGAGCTAACTAGAGTGCAGGCCAGAAAACTGGAGACAATCTGTTTTTGGACTCAGGTGGCTAAATTTTTCTTTTTCTTAAAAAAGTGCCTCATTTCCCAAAAAGGAAACACTAAGGGGTTTGATATCTCGTCACTACCCACACTCAATTGCCTAAAAGCAAGTGGCGGCAGAATGAAATAGAATCTGAATTAAAGATGTGTAATTCTTGCTGCCCCAGAGCTAAACAAATGTCATTTCCCTTGATGTTTCTCATCTCAATAAAAGTACAGGCTGCATATAAGTTTATCAGGAGAACTTTCTCACTGCTGGTCTATATATTGGCTACCAAAGCACAATCCTGAGTTTGAAGCCCATCTTTTAACCTGGAGGACATGCTCAGGCTCTGGTTTTACAACAGATTTCATCCTAATCGCAGGGCTACCGTTGTCACTACATGCTCCTAAAAGAGGGAAGGCTAGGATGATTACTGGAACAAGACAAGATTTTAAGGAAAAAGATAAAACACTTATGAGTCAATCTACTTACAAAGTTTGCTCTTCCTAAAAAACTATGACAAAGCCAAGTACTGAAGCACAGAGGCACTGCTTTCCCTTCCTTCTTCCCTGGCCCATATCCAGAAACTTTGGGTGCAACAGGAAACCTCTTAAGTGAGGGCACTAGGGTGGGAAAGAGAACAGTACACTCCCCACCCTCCCTGAATGGCTTCTACTTCTCATAAGGTTTTCCACTAACCTTTTGACAAGTCTAAGAATGATTATACTCTTGTGTCATAAACCTTTCTTTCTGAAATAGGAGGGGGAATAAGGGAAAGAGTGGGTGATGGAAAAAACAGTGTTTGTGCCCTCTGGCTAGCTGCACTCTGGGGCTTTAGCAAATAGCCCTTGCCTGGCCCCATCAGTCAGTAGCTACCCAGGGTGTGGGAGGATATATACTCGTATAGTTCTATGTAATTATAGCTTCTAGTGCATAAGTCAACAACTATATACAGGGATCTATAAATTAAATGCGTTTGTGGCCACTGCAACTAGGTTGACGTACCTGAGCTCCACTACTTTTGGTGCCCTCCTTCTTCTGAGAGCTTCACCTTATTTAAGAGCCCCTATAGCTCCCTCCTTCCCCTGAGTCTTGGTGGGAAAGCCCGAGTCACCCCTGCACGTAGAATACACAAGTGTGAGCAGCGGCGCAAAAGGGTTCCCTGCTGGGATCTCCCCACCCCTTCACCCAACGCTCTATGGCTCAGGGCCCCGGCGCCAATGCACGGGCCTGGGAAGACCACACTGCGAGTCCCAGACGAATCGTGGTCCCTTGGCTGAAGATCTAGCTCTAGGCCACTCGCCCCCACAAGCCTGCGATCGTCGTGGGAGGAGGGGCGTTCACTGCCGCGAGGGTCACTCCAGCGGGCTCTCCGCCCCGTCCTGCCGCAAAGTCCAGCCTCCAGCCTTGGGGAGGATGGTTCCCCGCCGCCCACGGTGCGGAGGAGTTCAGCGACTCCCGGGCGCCGCCGCCGCCGCCGCTTCCTCCTCGTCCTCCTCCGGCCCCCGCGGCCGCTCCAGCGGCCCGGCCAAGGGGCTGTCGGCTGAGGGCTCAGGAGGCGTGGGTCGTGCCGCCTGCAGCGGGGGCGCGTCGCGCGGTGCCTCGAGGCTGGACGAGCCCGTGGCGTTGGGCCCCACTGCCGCCGCCCCCGAAGTCCCAGACGGGCCGGTGGTGTTGGAGCCGCCCGGGGGCGGGCCGGCGGCTCCCCCCGAGGTCCCGGCACCCACCGGCTGCCAGATGAGGCTGTAGTAGACGGCAAGCACGATGGCGGCCAAAGACACGGAGAGCACGTAGGCGAACACGGTGGCGAGCCGGACCCACTTCTTGTTGGTCTTGGCCGCCATCTTCGCCTTCTTGTCCCCGGTGTAGGTGGCCGGCTTGCCCCGCTCGGCCGGGGCCGCGTCGCGCTCCTTCATGGGGGGGCCCCGGCCTTTGCCCCGGTGCTCCACGGCCCCGGCTGGAGGGGGCCTGGCGGCCTTCGAGGGCTGGACAAGGGGCGGCCCGGCGCCCTCGCTCCTTGACTGCTTCGCGCTCCGCCGCTGCTCCTCACGCCGCCCTCCCGCAGCCCGCCACCGCGTCGCTGCAGCCACCGCCGGGGCCTGGACCAGTTACCGCCGCCAGCGCCGCCGTCGCCGCCGGCCCGTCAGCTGCTTCCCCGCCGCCGCCACAGCCACAGCCGCCACAGCCGCCCGGCTCCGCGTCCCCATCCGCCGCCGCCGCCGCCTGCCCGGCCGCTGGACGCTCGGTCTCCAGTGGCCGCGCGGACAGCGCGCTCCGCTCCCGCCGGGTTCCCCCGCCTCGCGCGCCGGCAACAGGGGGCGGGGGAGAACGCTGTTGGGGGCTGCCTCTTAAAAGGGCGACGCCGGGGTCCGGAAGTGCCGCGCGGGGAGGCGGGCTTCTGTCGCGAGCCGCAAGCCCCGCCGGGACGCCCCGTTACGAGAGAGTTAAAGGAGGCTGGTTCTTAAAAGGGCAACGTCGCCGCAGCCCCGAGCGGGCTGGCGCGGTAAGGGTGGGAGCCCGGGCGCTTCTTTAAAAGGGGAACCGCGTCGTTTGGGGCGGAGTGCGGAACGGAAGGGGGCGGGGAGGGGCGTTCGGAGTGCGACGCTGTCAACTCGGGCACCTCTCCTTTCAGTCCAGTCCCAAGTGACGGATGGAATAGCAGCAGCAGCTTCGGCTCCCAGGCCTCAGTTTACCCCCAGAGTGAGGGTGATACCACGCTAGTGCTCTCGGCTCGCGCCCCGCTCCACGTACCCTGCGTGCGGATCTTCCAGACCTCTTTATACTTAGCAAGCCTAGCCCGCGTCCGGCGTAGGCAGACGAGGACCAGTAGTTCACACTGTGGTCACAGCCGGTCGCGCCCCTTCCCCACCGGCCCCATCCACTCTTGCCCCATCCCCTTCTCCGTCCCGCCTCGGGTTCGGGGCTTTGCTGAAATCTATCTGATTCCTTGTCCTCTTTAGAGCCCGGCGTCAGGATGACCAGACCTTTCAGAGCTTCCGAGACAGTACCGCATGCTAAGCTGGTTTTCCAGTCTCGCCTCCCACCTTAGTGCCGGTCTCGGGTCCCGCTTTTTGGGGCGTCTGAGTCCCAGATCAAGAGGCTAGCCTGAACCTCTTGAGCGGCTCCCAGAGATTTTCCCCTCCCTAGGCCTTAGGGCCTGGGCGTTTGTACCCTCGCCCACTTCCCATGTGAGGTTTGTCCTCCCTCAGGTCGATTCTGACGGCTTCTCTCCAAGCTCTCACCAGCCGCTTTCCCTTGAGCCTTTCCCCCTCCTTCCACCCTCCTCTCTCCTGCCTTCTCTTCTTCTGATTCCCTCTCCACAAAGCTTTCCAGAATTTCTGGCTCCCTCCTTGAATTCTACTTCCTGTGTTCCCAGGAGTGGCTGTGTGGACCGCTTGGGTGTCCCAATGGCTTTGGGAGACTGTGCCTGTGTGAACGTGTGTGGGGAGAGGACTGTGGTCCTGATGGGATTCTGTGGGTGAGCAGCCCCCGACCCAGTCCTGCCCCTGCAGATGTGAGCCTGACACCTCACTTCTGACTCTGTGGGGCAGGACCCCCTCGCCTTTCCCATTTCCCCTCATCCTCCACAGGAAACTTTGGTATCCAGACACGGTGCCCCTTTATGAGGAAACCCCATCCCGACCCTGTTGCCCTGTCCCCCCCCTCCCCCCACTAAGGGCAGATAGAATGAGAGAAATCAGAGAATCAAGGCAGGGTGGGGACAGAAAGGGCCCAAAAGGTCAACTTTTGTAAATACCCCCGGGTCCTAGAACCTCCTACACAACACCCCTATGGAGCACTTTTCAGCCTTAGCCAGAAGACCCTCCATGACGGTGTGCCATGCCGTGTCTGCTCTCCAAGGCCACTTTCTCGGGCTTTGGAAAGTTCTGAGCTTACACACAGATGTCAGGTGGCTACCAGAGCTAAGTGTGCTGATGGCTGAGGGAACCAAAGGCCACTAACCCGACCCCCCACTCTCATTCCTGAGGCCCGCTAGCAGTGGCCAGCTGGATGCTGTTTCCAGGAGCAGTCTGCCTTTTCACTTCCTAAGAAATTTCAAGAACATTGGAAGTTTGGAGTGTGTATTGTCTTTTGTGGGCTGATGGGGAAAAGACAACCACTCCTTCCCCATCCGGCTCCCACGCCAGGTCGCAGCTTGTCTAGCAGGGTGACCTGTTAAGTTAAAATCCCTGAGTTGTCTCTGGATGTTCTCCTCTCTTCTCTCCTCTGCTCTCTGGCTTTCCTGGCAGGACTGATCATACCAACTAAACCAAGGCAAATTATTCTGAAAGATTCCAGGTAAAGTCAACCCAAAGCCTTCTTCTAGCCTCTTTCTTGAATTCCATATTTCTTCTGTTGCAAATTAAACTTCTTTCTTCTTGCTTGGTTCTCAGGGAGCAGGAAACAGCATGTCACTCTCTTCTAAAGAATAAATACACTTGAAGCACTAATTCAATTCCTCTCACCCTATTTTTCTCCACACTAAACAGTGCCAAATTCTTTAACCTATCATCAATAAGCCCTATTTATTATCTGGATTTACATAGTGTCTTTTACCCTACGAACTCAAATTGCTCTCAGATATAATTGAGCTTGATCTCCCTGGTGCCTGAGCCATTAAGAAACCATTAGTGTATTCCTGCTGCAGGGAACTAAATGGCCCCCTAGTGGCCTGATGGTGAATGTGCTTGCCTAAGTGTCTCCGACTGCGGGTAGGCAGAGCTAGAAAAATCAGAGAACCGAGGCAGGATGGGGACAGAAAGGGCCCAAAAGGCCATCTTTTGTAAATACCTGCGGATCCTATGCAACATCGCTGTGGAGCACCCTTCAGCCTAAGCTAAAAGACCCTCTATGATGGTGTACCTTGTCTGCTCCCTAAAGCAGCCTTCTCAGGCTTTGGTAAGTTCTGACCAATTACAAGAGCAGCAACATTCACACTCTCATTGTGCACTAGGCTCCATAATAAGCATTTACATTTCATATCTCATTTTTATCATAACAAACTATCAGTAACTCTGGAAGAGTTGGTGATTCATCTTGACATGAACGAGCATATATTCTGGATATAGATTTCTCTCTCTTGCCAGAGGCCTCAACCAGCACCGCCCCTGAGAGGCTTAAAGAGTGTTTGATCCACAGACTTGGGATCTCACATAATGTTGCATCAGATCAAGAGACCCACTTTATAGCAAAAGAGTGGTCATGGAGTCTTCTGGGCATATCACATACTTTGCTGCCCACAGGTAAATATAGTTGACAGAGTAAAAGAACAGCCTGTCATAGGTGCAGCGGAAGCACCGTTTTTAGAGATGGGGAAACACTGTGCTCCAGCATCAAGTATACAGTCTATCCAATAGCCACATATGTTGCTATGGCCCAACAGCTAAAATACGGTGGTCTAGGAATGGATGAAAGGGGGAATAACCTAATTTACTATCACTCCCAGTGACCCTTGATGCGGGGAGGGGGTTGGAATTTATAATTCTTATTCCTACATTTCCAGGCTCTCTGGGTTTAGAGAATCTAGGTCCTAGAGATGGAACACTTCCAGCAGGAGACAGAACAAGAATTCCATATATGTTCAGTGTGGCTGCTTTCCATCCTTCAGACTCTTTGTGGCAAGACACCTGCAGGCAAAGAAAAGAGTCACTTCCTGGCAAGGGTATTTGACCCCGATCCCTTAGAAAGATAGAGCTGCTACTACATAATGGGGTTAGGGAAAAATATGTTTGGCACCCAGATGATGCACTGGGGTGTCTCTTGGTACCCCCTTGCCCAATGTTGACAGCCAGTGAACAAATTCAGAAGCTTCATTTGAGAAGGGCATGGTGATTAGGGGCTCAGACCCCTCAGTAATGCCACCACATAAGCCACCTAGACCAGCAAAGGTATAAGCTGGAGGTAAACAGAATCTAGAATGGGTAATGGGGTGGGGACAATGCTGACTATCAGTTGTGACACTAACATCAGCTGCAGCAGTGGGGAGTCAGGATTGAGCAGAGGAATAAATTGATCAATGATGCAGTCACAACAAAGGATACCTCCACAGGGAGCTCTGGGGTTCAGATGACCCTTCAGACCTGGCCCCAACTGAGCAAGAGGACTCGACCTTTGAATCCTCACACTGACCAGGCAGATTACCACTAGAAAGGGCTCATGAAATCGGGCAAGGCACCTACCTTTGGAAGTGCCCAGGAAGAGGTCCAGCTGTGAGCCATTAGCTGCCAACACTCCTGGCAACTTGGGGGTTAAGTTTCTTGGTCCCCAAGGCAGGATCTGGGCGGTGTACCATAGCAACGATGACAGTACCCCCTTGAAATGGCTCAGACCTACATGCTTCGTGTGGTAAGCTGGCTTTGCGTGGAAATGACTCCTCCGGAATCCTGGTGATCGTTTTCTCTGGGAAACTTACAGGAAGGTAAGTAGGAGGAACTACAGCCCCCAGTTCACAAGCCCTTCCTAGGGATAATCTGCCTGGTCAGTGTGAGGATTCAAAGGTTCAGCCCTCTTGCCTCAGTCAGGGCCAGGTCTGAAGGGTCATCCCAACCCCAGAGCTCCCTGTGTGGAGGCGTCCTTTGTTGTGACTGCGTCAATTTATTCCTCGGCTCATTCCTGCCTCCTTCACCCCCTCAGATGTCGTGTTGTTTCTGAGAGCACCTCCCAATGAACTTTCTGCAGGCAGATCTCTTTCTCATAATGTTTCATGGGAAACCTGACCTAAGACAGTCACGCAAGTCACCAAAGATTCTAACCTTGGGGGCCCAGGAGAACAAATCTCATCTACCTGAAAGTAGACTTCCTGGCCACCTGTGTCCTCTAAGCCATGATTCCCTCCACCAGTCCTCACAGAGCATTGCGTGCATCCTACATCCTGGCAGTCCCCCACCAAAAGTCCTCCAGGCATGTAAAGCAACTAAGCCAAAGTCTCTGAGTACATCACACCAGGAATGGGAATGTGGCTGAGTCTTCCTTGGTTCTAGAGCCCTAACTGCGCCCTGGAACCAAGGGTGAAACCCTTTAGAAATCCAAACTCCTTACCTTCCTTGCCCTCACCCCACCTGCCCATCCCTGGTCCTGATTCAGAGGGTCTGGGTGTAGCAAGGAATACACAGTGTTACCAGAGCTTCCCAGGCAATTCTGATTGGTATCAAGGTGGAGAGTCACTGGGCTCAGTACTTGACTTCAATTCAGCAGCCTAAAAGACTGTCCGCGTTTTTGGCAGCCTTTTCATTTGACTCATATGGAGCTGGCTCTCGGCAAAAACCCTCAGTTTTATTCACACATGTTTCTGCTAAGCTGCCACTTCCCCACCCTGTCCTTGTACAGTTGGTGCCTTGGAGCAAAGCCCAGGCCTCTCAGTTAAGGTCACTCTGTTCATTTCACCTTTGAGGTTCAACCTGTTACCCCGGCAGGTTAGGATGTTTTGGGATCCTAAGTGTGTCTCCCAGCATGTCCCCTGTTCTCACTGACTTCCTGCTCTCCACAAAGTTGAGGGGCTTGTTCCATCACGGCTTTGCCCAGGTCTTGATAAAAAGGTGGATGAGGACAGAAATAAGGACAGAAGCAGTTGATCTTTCTGAGGGCTTTCCTTATGTGCAATGCACCATGCCCACCTGGAAAAGGACATCATCTAACTTATTTCACCACACTTAGGAAAATGGGTCCATTTCACAGACAGATAAGCAAAGTCAGAGAAGATGAGTAGTGTGTCCAAGAATACCTTGCTAGGGTAGGGCCAATCTTTTCCTGCCAGCTACAGTTCTTATCTCTGGGTTGGCTCTTCTGATTGGAAAGAGATTTTTAGAGCTGGAAGGAATCTCAGAAATGACTAAAAGCTTAACAGTTTCAAGAGCTCAGGTAACTTGCCAAGATCACGCAGCAAACCTTTCCTCTGTTTGAGATTTAAATCTGGGTTTGTTGAGAATGATCCAGTGTTCACGCAGCTACATTTCCAGATAAGTTTGATCCAAAATGACACTTCAAAAGGAAACATACTCAGGACTGATTCTTTTCCACTTCTAAATCCCAGATGGTTCCTTCTGTGATTCCAGAAGGGCTTGGTTTGGGAGGACAGGCAATGTTGTCCTCCTGGACTTCTACCAAGCACTCTTGTTTACCTCTCCTTTCTTACCTAAGGGATTAGAGCCTCAGCACCTGCTACCCAGCTTGTCCCTTCCTCCATTCACACTCAGCTCTTACTGTGCAGAGGGTGGCTAGATCTAGGACTATAGCTGGCCATACAGACAGGCTGATGGGCAGCTCCTGGTCCTGACTCTCAGCGGCCTCATCAGCTGCGAGGGCCATGGCGATGCAAAGGCAGCGGGAGGTTGGCACTTGACTTCTTGAGTTCTGGCTGCTTTGGAGGACAGCCTGCTTCAAGACTACAAGCAGGAGCACCCCGAACTCAGCCTGCCCTGGGAAGGTGGGTCTAGCCCCCAATCCACACAAACTGCTGGGGAATAAAAAATCCAAAGAACAAGTCAGTGAAGAACATATACTGAAGAAGTAATAAGAAATTGCATTTCTCCTGTCAGTGTCTGCTAAAATAATAATATCACAAGTGGTTGGGTTCATACAGTAGTGAATGTGGCTCCATGTGTCAGACTGGGAAACAGACCCCAGAAGAGGGAACAACACGAGCTCCTGAACCCCACTGCTTCACTAGGCAAATCATGGCATCGGGTAAGAAACTCACCTAACCTGACTCTCTTGTTGCCTGGTAATGGGTCACCTAAAGAGCTGAGTTCATCTTCTACCACTAAATTTCTCTGATGAACATGGTTGGGAGGCCAAAGCGTGAGGTCCCCTGACAAAGCTGCCAGGTGAGCAAGTGAATTTTAGACCTG
Organism: Pteronotus mesoamericanus; assembly: GCF_021234165.1. NCBI lineage: Eukaryota > Metazoa > Chordata > Mammalia > Chiroptera > Mormoopidae > Pteronotus > Pteronotus mesoamericanus. The sequence goes on from NW_026555065.1 coordinate 24,154,303, forward strand.
CCTTTGAGGCTTCAGGCCACCAGCATCTCCCTAGAAGGCAGCAACGCGATGAACGTGAATTCTCAATGATTCGTATGGCCCAAAGCTTCCTCATGCCAAACTCTCCAGGGTACGTGTCTCCAGGGATCACAGCTGGCACAGACCCTCCAGCAACTTCCCTGAGGACTTGATTTCCCTTGATCCCAGCCTTTCCCCCGGAGGCACATGCTTTCCAGTGGCTGTGCGCCCAGTAGGGGGCATCCTCACCCTTCCACCTTCTGCCCTCAGGGGTGGATGGTGAGGAGAGATTGGCAGACAGCCTGGGGGGCCTCTGCTCCGCTCAGCCCAGGAGCACATTTCCTAAACTGGGTATTCATGCGGCCTCCTGATTTTCCCCGTATCCACTCTACCATTTATTTTATACAGTATTTTTCTTTGTCGATACATGTTTTTTAAAACCTCCAACGTGTTTTTAGAAGGAGAAAAAAAGCCGTCTGATGAAGGTTTTCCCATCTTCCCTCAATGTGTGAACTTCCTGCATTCTGAGGGCTGCTCTGCAGGATGCGGGCGGGCGGGGAAAGACAGGCCCCGTGGGAGCGACAGGTGGGGGTCTCAAGTGCTGGGTCCGGCCGGGGCCATCGCTCGGTGGAGGTGGGTGAGGATCTATTCTGTGGATTCAGAGCCTCAACCTTCAGAGCCAGAGAAGGGAAGACTTGGAGTACAGAATCCTGAACTCCCTGCCTCCCTGTGGCACCCCCAATCCTGCCTGTCCCTTCCCTTCCCCAGGATGAGGAAGAGAGAAGGAACTGTCTTTCCAGGCCCACAGTACAGAGAAGGCTGATGGCTGCAGGGCAGATAAGAGGGAGGGACATGGGTGCAGGACCAGGGGAGGCTGCAGGTGACAGGTGCAGGGGCTTTGGGGAGGATCAGGGATTTCCCTTGCAAAATCCATTCAAACAGACGGAGGGGGAACCTGATCCCAGGGAGGGAATCAGAGCTGCAGGGACACAAGAAGGGTCCCCAGAGGGGCCCAGGTTTGGAGAGATGGGGGAAGAGAAGTGGGGGACAGCAGGGCTTAGAGACGGAGGAGAGGTTGAGTATGAGTTCTGAGGGACGAGGACAAGGAAGCTGGAAGATGCACAAGCTGCTTCCACAGACACAGTCAGGCTGTGTTCCAGGCTCCACCCCAACAGTCTTAGGACTGCTCTCCTGGAAGGTATTTTAGCAGTCCGAGTCCTTAGCTCGAGTCCCCCCCGCCCCCGCTTCCACCACAGGCACACAGAGGCAGTTTTAGGACCTGAGTGAGAGTTCCCTAGTTGTCAGGGGCTGGCACGGAGACTCATGGTGGAACCAGGGGCAGAAAACCAGGCCCTGAGAGGGGAAGGAAGTCCCGGGTAGACCTCCCTGTTCCCCCAGTGGAATTAACAAAGCTGATAATCTGATCAGATTAAGCAAGGGGAAGTGGGCTGGCTGAGCTGGGTCAGGACTGAGCTCCCTGGGCTGGGCGGTGTTAGGTCCATGCACCCTGAGGAAGTACTCAGGCCCGAGGCCTCTCCAAGTAGCCCCCTGCCTCCAGTGTTCTCACCCGAGGCTCTGGGCGCAGAGCAGAGGAGGGAGCCCGTCAGGAGAGCCCACTGAAGGCTGGTGGCCAAGGGTTGCTTGGCCAGCTGTGTGTTGAGGGTGGCTGGCTGGTCAGTGGAGGTTCCAGGCACAGGGGACCAAGAGGAGAGAGTCACGTGTGGCAGGTATGATTGCCTCACTTGCACCTCATTTTCATGGGGAGGAAGCGTTGAGAAAGAGGAGCTGGGTGTTCAGCAAACTTTGCTTATTCAAAGCACTCAGTCCCAGCTGGACCCTGCCCCACGCTCAGCTCCCACCTCCAGGGTGGTCCCAGCCTCCTCAGGCTCTGGGAGAGACCTGCATGCCCTGACACCCCCCACCACCGCTTCTGCGGAGGTCTCTTCTCTGGTGACCTCCTTGCCTCCCTGCCTCAGTCCCTGCCTAGGCAACAGTGTCCCCAGCAGACCCCATATTATTCTGTCTCTAGTCCCCCAGCCACATCTAGGGAGCAGGGACTACTCCTGGGAGTGGGAGGCCCCTGCTCTAAGCAGACCAGGTCTCGTGACCTGCCTCACAGTCATGAACAACACAGAGAAGGAAGCCCTGAGCAGGAAGTGCTGAGGCATGGAGTGAGGGCGGGGGCTTTGAGGAGGGGAGCCCGGCCTCCCTGGGCAGAAGCAGTAACCACAGCCCCCCACTGCAGACAGGCGGGAGGAAGCTGATTTAAAAGGCAGCTGGGCCTCTGTCTGAAGCACTTAGCTCTTCACCCAGTAACTACCACCCGTGGGCTGTAGGAGCACCCAGACTTCCGGACCAGCTCAGGGCGGGTGCCATGTGAGCCCAGCTTGGCTCTCCTCCTGCCCGCCCTCCTCCTGCCTGCCTCTGCCTGACCCGTCTCTCCAAAGAAAAATACTTGGCACCATGTCTCTGCTCAACCCTGTCCTGCTGCCCCCCAAGGTGAAGGCCTATCTGAGCCAAGGGGAGCGCTTCATCAAATGGGACGATGTGAGTGGGGCAGGGGCTGTGGGCTGCTGGGACACTGGGGCAGCAGGGCTGGGCTGCTAGGGGCTCTGCCAGGGTGGGTGGGTTGGTTTATGTCTGTCAGGACTCAGGCGCCTCTGTGGCTTGGCCAGGCAGCTGACACAACTGCCTGCATAAACAAAGCTGGGGGGTTGAGGGCATGGGCCCCAAACATATGTCCCTGGGCTGCTGAAGCTGAGGCTCTGTGTTTGGATGTGAGGAACCGTTGGGCAGCCTGGGAGGAAGTTTCTCTCGGTCTGGGTCTGTCTTCCCCCAAAGCCCCCAAGAAGAGCACAGTTTGCTGCTCCTGTGCCCAGCCTTAGCAGGAGGAAAGCGTGCCCCAGAGCTGAGGCAGGGCCAGAAGCAGAGGGGAACTAGGCCTCTACTTCCAGCACAGACGCCCACTCTTGCCCCATTAGGGTGCCTAGACTGACATTGTCCGCCCCTTCCCACCTGGTCCTGGCCCTGGCCCAAGGAAGCCCTGCCCTCCCCTCAGCTGCCGGGGGGAAGCCACAGAAGGGCCCTGGACCCCAAGTGAGAACTGGAGGCTCTGTTCCCAAGGGCCTGGGAGGGAGCAGACTGACTTCTGCTTCTGCTGGCTGCTCTCAGCCCGGCTCCCCATCGCCTGTCTGTCCGCAGGGGCGGGGGAAAGGCACTGAACCGGGGCCTGCTTCCCAGCCTCTGGTCATCCCAGACGCCAGGGGTCAGGGATTCTCTGGGGTAGGTGAGGAGAACAGTATGGGGACCCTTCTTCGGGAGGGAGAGCTGCTGGGCTGGCATTGTGGGAGAGTTTGAGGGCTGGTCCCAGGAAGGGAACGTGAAGGTTGGGGCTGGGGGCGGAGGAGAGGGCCCTTAGCGCTGGCTAGTCCTCCTTACCTGGGGGTGGGAGAGAGGGCTCTGGGGCTGTGAGTTGAGGCAGCCTGGGGCTCTGGCCTTTCAGTGCTGGGCTAGGCTGAATAATCTGGTTGCCATGACTATGGGGAGGAGGCCGTAGCCAGCCTCACTAGTTGCTTTCTGCTTCCTTAGGGGTGTGTGGTCGATGTGGCATGGTGGTGGCATGTCCCAGGAGTCTGTGGAATGAGGGAAGTGGCTCAAAGTGAAAAGTGAAGTGGCCTCTCTCAGTTCCTCTGGGGAGTGTGTGTAACCTGACTGGGCAGAGGGTCATTAAGGGTGGGGACATGCTTTGTGGCCTTCTCTGCAAGCCAGCACCTGGGTACCTGGCTGCCCCACTCCCCGAGGCAGGGCACTGCATGGTCCTTGACCCCGACTTCCACGAGCAGGAACCTCCCAAGCCCAGTCACAGGGCACATGGACCCAGGAGCCAGGGCTCTGCTCTCAGATGGCATCCATTCGGCTCCGTTGGCAGATGACTTGGGTATTCGTGCCATGTTGAACAAGCACAGTGCACAATACGCAATCAACGCTCTACTTGATTTTGTCTCGCATGCCCCTTTACAATGCATTTGGTGGGAGAAGCTCTCCTCCTGCCCGTGGAAGGAAACTCAGCCTGTCGCAGACAATCCATTCTCTCTCAGGGAGTACAACCCTATGGTCACTTTTCCTCACAGAGCCCAGTCTTATTTCAGAAGCCAGTTATGATTCAAAAATCCAATCTTCATTTAGAATGACATCTTCTACCCTCCTCCCGCTAGGAATGGTTTCAGGTGGGCTGTGGTTCCGCTGGTGGGATCCCCTGCTCCTCCGAGCCGCCCTAGGGATCGGGTACAGGGAGGGAAGTGAGCGAGGGGCGCCCAAGTGCTCAACTGAACAGGCATCATCATCAGCTGGCTCGTGCTCTCTGAGCCTGGCAGAAGGTTTAAGCTTATTCTTTCTCTGGTGCATATTTTTGACGATTCTCGGGAAACCCTCCCCACCCTAAACCTGGGATCTCTTGCTTAGGATCCTCCTGCTACCTCTATTTCAGGAGGTCACTTGCAAGGACTTCTTCAGCCCCTCAGAATCCAGTCACGACTTCCAGCTTCCCGTAGCTTTGAACTCTCTGCCCCGCTCTCCCACAGGCCCCTTCTGGACCCCAGCAAACACGCATGTGTGCATCGTCCCGGCAGACTCCGGGGGGCGGGCTCACCCAGCACACTAGAGTCTCTGCCTCCAGCAGGTAGCTGGTCTGTCACCAGCTCGGTGTCCCGGGCAGGAGTCAGACCCCCGTCTGTTCTGTCCCACAACAGCAGGGGTGACAAAATCTCTCCAAGTGCAGCTGACACTGCTCACTAAGCTTAAGGTGAGGGGTCAGGCACCCCTAAACCCCCCTTGAGGAGGGAAGAGAATGAAACTCACAGCACAGCTTTCTCCAAAATTAGCGTCCTCACAGTGCGCTCATTCCCCAGTCCTTTAACCACCCCTGACCTGAGAACTTTCTGAACTCTTTCCTTTCTAACTGCTGCATTCGATCTGGTTGGGCGTGCAGGAGCTACCATGTCTCATTGGAAACTTCAGCTCTAATATCTTGTTATATATACATTTAAATATTATAATCAAAGATAGGCTGTGTGCTCTGTGAGCTGAACAGGAATTTAGAAGTGAGTTCATTCACCATTCACTTGCTCCTTTAGCAAATCTGGAGCCACTGGGCTCATGGTCTAGTATGGGCTTGTTCCCTGGGAGTCCGCGAGCCTCTGGGGATTTCCTGGATGGGCTTCTGGGTCTGAGAACAAGCCCTCCCTGCGCTTTGTTTCAGAAAAGGATTTTCAGAAGAGGTGAGACTTGGGCTGGTCCTTAATGGTGTTCCAGGCAGGGAAGGGTGGGGTGCTCAGGCTTGGAGGTGAAAACACACTTGGTGTCTATGCGACAGCTGGACGGACGGATGGGGTGCAGGGGGCAGCTCATGGAGGGTAGGACTGGGCGTGTGGGGAGAGAGCTTTGAGCTGGATTGTGTAGGACTTTGGATGCAGGTGTAGGAGTTGGGTTCTCGGTCCTTATTTTGTTGAGCAATCCTGGAGGCAGTATGGACCCTTAAGAGAGACATTCCACCCCTTTGGCTGAGCTGTGGCCCAAAAAACAGGGTGCAGCAGGGGCCAAGGTGCTGTTTGGAGTGCAGAGCGAGAGCCTCTCTTTGGGGTTTAGATGGGAAATCCTCTTCTCTTCCAGAAATGCCATCTCCAATCCTCTATTCCTTCCCTCCCCTGGTTCAGAGCTTTTAAGGCTCATGCCCACCTTAACTCTGGAGAACAAAGGGCAATGGCTTCAGATTCCTAGGACAGCCACCTCCTAGGGAGATGGTGAGCTCTGAAACCCCTGGTGTGGGTCAGGGAAGGTTGGCCTGAAGCAGAGCAAGGCACTGACTCTTTCTCTTGACAGGAAACAACAATAGCCTCCCCGGTTATCCTCCGTGTGGACCCCAAGGGCTACTACTTATACTGGACATATCAGAGTAAGGTGAGGCGACCCCTACTGGCAGTGACCCTGAGCTCCTGCTAATCCTTGGAGTCAAAGAAGCCTCTTGGCGATGCAGAGCTGGATGCTGGGGAGTGTACAATGACCTGGAAGAGTGGCTCTGGGGGATCTCCCGTGAGAGGCGCTATTTGCTTTGGGAGGGAGGATGCAGTCTCTCTGACCATGGCTGCCTTGGGCCTAGATGCTCCAGCCTTAGCCTCCCGTAGAGAGGGAGAAAGGAAGAAGGGCTGCGACTGAAGGCTGATTCTCTGCCTGTGGTTCCAGGTGAACTTGAGGGCTGCGAGAGACCAGAGCAGGGCCTCAGCCCCCGGACAGGAGGAAGGGAGGGAGACCTAGGGAGAGTCCAGGATGGTGGAGGCAAGACTGCAGACTACGGTCCCCAAGTAACTCAGAGTGGCCAGGGAAGGAAGGGACAGAGGGGAAGGGAGGAAGGTCACCATGAATCGGAAGAAACTGATTCCTGGGAAGGGCAGGCTGGGGTCTGGGTGGCCCAGCACAGTCTTGGAGCCTAGAGAGGGCAGCTGATGAGATGGGAAGGGATATGGAAGCCCCCTCCTCACTGCTCTGTGTCCGCATCCCTTCTTTGTTTCCACCTGGCCCCTTCCAGGAGATGGAGTTTCTGGATATCACCAGCATCCGGGACACCCGCTTTGGGAAGTTTGCCAAGATTCCCAAGGTAGGTGGGCCCAGCGTGGCTCAGGCCCCGCGTGGCCACCAGCTCCGCAGGGCTGGGGCAGGAGGCCCTGCGGAGCGAGGAAAGCTTCCTGGGCTGGGCAGCCGGACCTCCCCCTGAGCCGAAAAAGGAGGGGGCCACGCCAGCGCTTGCTGGGGCTCCATTTGGTACCATCAGCAGAGAGGTCTCAAGGCCAGCTCCTGTCCCTAAATCACCCCAGGCTGTCTGGGAGGTGCCGCTGGAGAGCACAGCCTCCCACCTCTCTGACTGGTTTGCCTGTGCTCGCCTACTGCTCCTAGAAAGATTGGAGGAAGGGATTGGTGGGAGCAGGTTTCCCCGAGACAGGGAGCTAAGAAACTATCTTCACATAACAAGTGGTAAACAAAATACACAGAGCTCCCAGACCCCGTGGCCTTGGTTAATCTCTTCCTGTGGGTTTCTCCCTCCCCGCCCCAGCCCCAGTGGGTAATCATTCAAGTGGCTGAAGGGGAGGGACAGGGAGAGCCACAGTGGTCGGGGGCGATCCTGACCATGTCACCGTCGCTGCAGAGCCAGAAGCTCCGGGATGTCTTCAACATGGACTTTCCTGACAACAACTTCCTGCTGAAGACACTCACCGTGGTGTCTGGCCCTGACATGGTGGACCTGACCTTCCACAACTTCGTCTCCTACAAGGAGAATGTGGGCAAGGTGCGCTGGGGTCCCCTGGCCTGGGGCTTGGTGCCTGGCATAGCCTGGGCTTCCTGAGAGACAGGCCTGGACCATGGGGTGGTGTGGACGCCTTCAAGGTCAAGGGCCTGACTGCTGTGCTCTGGGGCCCTGCAGGACTGGGCTGGAGATGTGCTGGCCCTGGTCAAGCACCCGCTCACAGCCAACGCCCCCCGCACCACCTTCCTAGACAAGATGTAAGTGCCTGCCTGCCTGGCCTTAGATTGTGGGGCTAAGGGTGCCAGCCTCAGGGCCTGACACGTTGCTTTCTGCCCCACCAGCCTGGTGAAGCTCAAGATGCAGCTCAACCCTGAAGGGAAGATTCCTGTGAAGAAGTGAGCCTCCTCTATTCCCTCCCCACTCTTCCGCCCAGCTCCCCAAAGCCTTCTTTCTCTAGGCTGACTCCTCTGCCCACGTCCTTTCTCTGTTCCTTTAGTTTTTTCCAGATGTTTCCTGCTGACCGCAAGCGGGTAGAAGCAGCTCTCAGTGCCTGCCACCTCGCCAAAGGCAAAGTGAGTGGTTCCCCTCTCCCCAGCTCATCCCTGTTCTTGTCACCTGAGCTGGCTCTGACCAGAGGTCAACTTGGCCAGGCCTGGTGGGGGTTGGAGAGGGAAAGAATAATAGCACAATCTCAGTAAACAGCTCAAAAGCCAGTTAGCCCTAGAGCCACTGGTTTCTGATACACAGAGGCAGAACCAGGCAAGGGGGTGAGGTGCCCTGGGTTCAGAGCAGGCTGGTCCCCTGCCCCTGGGTGGCAGTGGGGGTGGTGTTCAGGACAAGCAGCAGGTGTGGCTGCATTTCCATTCCAGCCTTGTAATGGAAGTGGAAATGAATTTTCTCCAGCCTGCAGGCCCGAGGTAAGGTTAGCAGGGACAGGAGGCAGTCTGCAGGGAGGGACTAGCTCTGCAGCGGGTAGGGAGAGGCGCAGGATCAAGTGGGTAAGCTGCTAGGACACAGACTTGAGCTCAACACAGAACACCGTTTTTTCCCTTTCTTTTGAGTTAAATAATTAATTTTTAATTACAAGGTGTATGCAGGTGTATTATGTAATACAGCCATGAGGTGTATTATGTAAATTACAAAAAGAGCCCTCTGGGCAGACGCAGCCCTGAGCCAGGGCCGGGGCCTGGCTGGCGAGTGGGTCCCAGCCCCTGTCTTGCCTGGGTCAGGCCTTTGTCCACGGGCACCACCTGTGCCTCACTGAGTCTTTTTTTCCAGGTAAGATTTTAAAACATTGCAATTAAACTAAGACCTCACTGATCACTTGCCCTCCTGAATTCCTTGAATACTTCCTCCCCAGTCACAGCTTTAGGGGGCTGGTGAGCCGTGGGTGAAATCAGCGACGGGGGGGATGCACGAGTGGGGTTGGGGAAAGATTGGGAAAGGACTCCTGCTGCGGGCCCTGCAGCCAGCTTGGCAAACTGCGGTCAATAGACCTCCCTTTCTCCTGCCTCCTCAGCTCCCGCCTTGGCTGAGTCCTCCTGATTTGTCAGCTCTGCTTGTGTCCCAGTAGAGGCCACTGGCCCATCTTTGCTTGAAGCTGATGGGTCCAAGATCCAATTGTAGGGAGATCCGTGCTAGCTTTCCTGCTGCAAACTAAGACTTCAGTATGACCCTGGAGGACGTTGATGGGTGTTTCTGGGAGGGAATCCCAGAATGCCCCTAATCTACTTTCTGTTTCTATTTCTATAGATTTGCCCATTCTGGACATTTCATGTAAAGAAATCATACGATATGGGATCTTTGATGCCAGGCTTTATTATTTAGCATAATGTTTCCACCATGTTGTAGTGTGTATGAGTACGTTATTCCTTTTTATGGCTGAATAATAGTCCATTGTATGGATATATCATATTTTGCTTATTTATGCATCTGTTGATGAACATTTGGGTAGTTTCCACTTTTTGGTTATTATGGATAATGTTGCTATGAACATTCATGTACACTATTTTGTCTGGACATACGTTTGTAGTTCTCTTGGGTATATACCTAGAGGTGGAATTATTGGATAATGTGGTAACTTTATATTTAAATTTTGAGGAAATTGTTTTCCAAAGTGACTACACCATTTTATAGTCCCACCAGTACTGTATGAGGGTTCCAATTTCTCCACATCCTCACCAACACTTGTTATTGTCCATTGTCTTTTTTCTCTTTAATTTTAGTCATCCTAGTAGGAGTAAAAAAAATTGTGGTTTGATTTGCATTTCCCTAATGACTAATCTTATTGAGCATGTTTCCATGTGCTTATTGGTTGTTTGAATATCTTCTTTGGAGAATTATCTATTCAAACCCACTGCCCATCTTTCAATTAGGTTATTTGTCTTTTACCCATGGGTTGTCCCGTCTTGCAAATATCCGATTTGCAAACACAGGGTATGGCAAAAGCAGGTTAACAGTTGTTTTTATGGAAAATAATACAATAATTAATAAATAATAATGCAAGAATAAGTTCTGTTTTGCTACTGACCTGTAACCATACTCTTGCCCCACGCTGTGTTTTCTCCCATTCTATAGATTGTCTTTGATCTTTTTCATGTTGTCCTTCAAAGTCCAAAAGATTTTAATTTCGATGAAGTCCAATTTATCTTTTATTTTTTTGTTATTGTTCTTGTGTTTTTTGGTGCCTCCAACTATTATTGCTGACTTGTCTATTTCTCCCTTTGATTCTGTCAGGTTTTACTTTATGTGTCTTGGGGATCTGTTTTTACCTGTACTATGTATATTCAAATTGCTTCTTTTTAAAAATTTGTCCTCCACTTAAAAAAAGCTAGCCCACTACTCTGGCAAGCAGCACCACTTACTCTGACCTCCTTTCCTCCTCGTTCTGGTCATTCTTAGTTCCAATCCTGCTCCAGCCAAGACACTACCCAGTGTCCAAACTGGGCAAAGCAAACCAGCACAGCTGGCTCAGCAACCAGGGGATGCGCAGCATGTCCTTAATGCTCCTCTGTCCACACTGAGCCCTCCTTCTAACCAGGCCTCGTGTGCAGGGCTGGGCCTCATTTGTGGTTCTTAGAGCCGAGGAGTTGGGGCAGAAGTGACGGGGTGGCTCTCTATCCCCCCAGAACGACGCCATCAATCCTGAGGACTTCCCAGAATCTGTCTACAAGAGTTTCCTCATGAACCTCTGTCCTCGGCCTGAAATAGACGAGATCTTCACTTCCTAGTGAGCTCCTTGGGCCGGGCTGGTCATGGCGAAGGGTTGGTGGCTAAAATTCCCACTTGCTACACTGACAGTCCGGAGTCTTCAGTGGACAAGGGGGCTGCCCGAGGTCCCCAGCCTAGAGGATGTAGGCCTGTGCTCCTCTCTCTGCCTGCAGCCACGCCAAAGCCAAACCCTACATGACCAAGGAGCACTTGACCAAATTCATCAACCAGAAACAGAGGGACTCCCGCCTCAACTCCTTACTGTTCCCGCCAGCGCGGCCTGACCAGGTGCAGGGCCTCATCGAAAAGTATGAGCCCAGTGGCATCAACGTGCAGAGGGGTGAGGACCAATGGAAGCCCTCGTCCACTGTGGGGCTTGTCCTGCTCTGACAGCTGGCCTGTGGCCCTGATTGTTATCCCCTGCCCCCCAGGCCAGCTGTCACCCGAGGGCATGGTGTGGTTTCTCTGTGGGCCGGAGAACAGCGTGCTGGCCCAGGACAAGCTGCTGCTTCACCACGACATGACACAGCCACTCAATCATTACTTCATCAACTCCTCACACAACACGTACCTGACAGGTGGGCCCTAGCCACTTCATTGCTGGCTTCTGCTTTTATGGGGGATGCTCCTGTTCCCTGAACTCCTCAAGGGGGTGCCACGGGCTTCCAACAGTACAACCCGGGGCTGGAGTAGCGTTGGGGGAGAGTCCTTGAGTGAAGTCCCTGCCCCTCCCCTTGCTCTGGCTCAGCTGGCCAGTTCTCAGGCCTCTCCTCCGCTGAGATGTACCGCCAGGTACTGCTGGCTGGCTGCCGCTGTGTGGAATTGGACTGCTGGAAGGGGAAGCCCCCCGATGAGGAGCCTATCATCACCCATGGCTTTACCATGACCACAGACATCTACTTCAAAGTAAGACTCGGAGTGCAGAGGCTGGTGGTAGAGGCCCTGGTCCCCAAGCCTTCTGGGTATGGGGGCATGAGGCAGGAGGAACAGCTGGGAGGCCTTGGACCAGTGTGGGGACTAGAGGGGATCAGGGGAGACCGGGTGGGGTGGGGCCGGGCAGCAGTGGCCCTCCAGTTCTACATGCGTGTTGAAAATGCGGAGAGGAAGTGTGCCGTTTTTTTGGCGGGGCAGGGGCAGGGAGGGGTGGGGAGGAGCATGGTGGGGCGGGGAGGGGCGGGGAGGAGCTGGGAGCACCGGCCTCCTCTCCACCGAGTTCTCTCTCATTCAGGAAGCAATTGAAGCAATTGCAGAAAGTGCCTTTAAGACCTCCCCCTATCCTGTCATCTTGTCATTTGAAAACCACGTGGACTCGTGAGTGTCCAGGCCCATTCAGCCTCATTCTCTACCCCATCCCCATCTTCTGCCTACACTGCCCTCCCCCAGCTACCCCCAGCCTTTACCCATGCCCTCCATACAATCTGAGACCCCAGGCTCTCCTGCCTGTGTCCCTGCCTCCCCGACCCCCTGTACTCCTGATGACCCCGATCAGAGGCCCGGAAGGATGGCCAAGAGGGGGCCAGTGCTGCTGAGCCCCACCCCACTTCTGCTCCCTGCAGACCCCGCCAACAGGCCAAGATGGCTGAGTACTGCCGGACAATGTTTGGCGATATGCTGCTCACAGAGCCCCTGGAACAGTTTCCGGTGAGTGGACTTCACTGTGGGGCATCTGGGGCTGGGGGCTGGGGGCCACCGGCACGGTGGGGGCCAGGTTAATCATGTGTCAGGCACTGTGCTGGGCTTTGGGGGTACATTAGTGACAAGGATGCAGTCCCAGCCATCAGCCTGCTTACTCACTAGTGGGGAGACAGACAAGGAACCTGGCCGTGACAATCAGTGGCTGCTATGGGGGTACCTGGGGAGTCATGGTCTGGTCTTGGTGGTCAGGGAAAGCTCCCTGGAGAAAGTGATGGCTGGGCTGAAACCTAAGGGAGATATTGGATTTACATTGGTGAGAGTGGGGAAAAGGAGTTCTAGGCAGACAGATAGGCGAGAGAGAACATCACTGAGGAACTGGGGCAAGTTGGGCCAGGCAATGATTTAGTACATGACGGGGAGTGAGGAGGGGCGAGGCTGGAGAAAGAAGTAGGCAGGGGAGGACGGGGCGTAGCTTGGTATGGAGGGACTCAGGCTACACCCTGAAGGTGAGGAGATGGTGCTGACACTCTCTCCTCTCCCACAGCTGAAACCAGGCACCCTCCTGCCCAGCCCTGAGGATCTCCGTGGCAAGATCCTCATCAAAAACAAGAAGAACCAGTTTTCTGGCCCAGCATCCCCTGGCAAGGAGCCAGGTGGGGAGGCTGAGGGCAGCGGCCTACCTGATACCCCTGTGGTTGGGGACACAGGTGAGTCAGCCTGCGAGGAATGGGGCTGGCATGGGGGTGAGGGAGCATCTGGGATGGGAGAGAGGGGCTGGGCCTGGGGGGCACGTGCTGGGGAGCCAGCCTGGTGTGGGGGTCTCCCTCCAACCAGTGCTGACGGAGTTGTGTGTGGCAGTGTGGGCTGGTGAGGAAGGGGCTGAGCTGGAGGAGGAAGAGGAGGTGGAAGAGGAAGAGGAGGAGTCAGGAAACCTGGATGAAGAAGAGATAAAGAAGATGCAATCAGATGAGGTATGTGGAGACAGCCGGAGGCCCTTTGGCCATCTCTACTGTAGAGCCCTCCAGGCGGGATGTGGGGCCGTGTCCCCGGGCTCTGTGCTGTCCTGTTCTCCACCCTCTTCTCTCTTCCTTAGGGCACAGCGGGCCTGGAAGTGACAGCTTACGAGGAGATGTCCAGCCTAGTCAACTACATCCAGCCCACCAAGTTCATTTCCTTTGAGTTCTCTGCCCGTAAGTTTGCAGGGGGTGGTGGTCAGCTGGAGGTTCAGCTAAATTCAGAAGGCCCTCAGAAAGCGTGTCCTGATACCAGGCAGTTTGATGGGAGGGGGTAAGAGGAAGAGGAGTCCTCCCCCTTCCAGGAGCCCTGTCTATAAATATTCATCAGAGGAGTCAGGCAACGGACTTGTTTAAGTGGCAGTGGCTCCCATTTCCCAGCACAGTATGTACTGAGGAATTTGGCACCGAGCAGAATGCTCTGGAATATGTCGGTGACAGGCAGGTCATTTATGACAGGCCACCTCACTGGGGCTGGCCTGGGGCTCCTGCAGCCTCCTGGAGGTTCTGTGACTCCTAAGCCCAGAAACCCCAGCCTCAGGGTCTGAGAACTCCTGGAAGGGGGTGGAAGGCAGAGAAAACAGCCAGCGCACATCTATTCCTTGTACCCTTTCCTTTCTGTGGACGCCATGTTATTTATCTCCTTCAGACATATGCACAGGGCCTTCCTCTCCCTCTCTGTGTGTGTCCCCGACATGATCACCTCTTTCTATATACACGTGTACACAGTGTATACATCTTTTTTCCTTGCCCCTGTGCCCACAGCCTGCACCCCTACCTGTGCTCACCTGTGGCATGCGCCCCCCTTGGTGTGTACCTCCCACCCCGCACCCGCCCTTCCTGTTTAGACCCTGTGCATCACAGAGAGTTCCCGATTCCCTGGGCTCATCCTGGCATGTTCCCCACACCCTCTAGGACTGTGACACACACCCAATCCCTGTGCATATCCACTACACATGCCCTTTCCCCCCAGCACACACTGTTACCCACGACAGATCTGCACATCTCCAGCCCCCTGGACGCCCCTCCCCTCCCTGAACCCTCCAAACTCCGAAACGCTGGAGATAGCTGTACCACAGGGGAGGGCAGGTCCGAGGGACTACCTCGGCGTGACATGGACTCCCCTGCCTTTTTGTCCCCCACACAGAGAAGAACCGAAGTTATGTCATCTCCTCCTTCACGGAGCTCAAGGCTTATGACCTGCTTTCCAAGGCCGCAGTGCAGTTTGTGGAGTATCCTTGAGGCCTCAGTAGACGGGATCCCTGATTGGGGTGGAAGGATGGGGACAGGGTTTGAAGCGGGGGCTGTTGGGTACTCCTGATGCCGCCCCAGGTTGGCCTCCTATACTCTGGGGCAGCTACAACAAGCGCCAGATGAGCCGCATTTACCCCAAGGGCACCCGCATGGACTCCTCCAACTACATGCCCCAGATGTTCTGGAACGCTGGTTGCCAGATGGTCGCCCTCAACTTCCAGACGATGGGTGAGGGTACTCCCAGGCTCTTAAGAACCTTCCCTTGCCCCTCCCACTTTTACCCCATTCCTGGGAGTGGTCTTTAGAACAAGCCGGGTGTCCGGATGTTTGTTTAGACTCGGGGAGCACAAGCAGGTGTGTAAATATTTCGGGACAGAAATGCATTAGCGCATGCCTATATGACTGCACGTTTATGAGTGTGTAGGTGAGGGTGCCAGGGTGCTGGCTTGGGTCCTGGCCGTGCTCTGAGTGGGCCCGTGGGAGCACCTCACAGGCCTCAACCCCCACTGTGAGCCTGAGGCCTGGCCGTGGCTTTGGCTCTGCCAAACTCCAGGTTGTGGGCCCTTCCTGAGAGAAAAGACACCCTAAAAAACCAGGCTAAACCCTCGCTGGTATGGCTCAGTGGATTGAGTGCCAGCCTGCGAACCAAAGGGTCACCGGTTCTATTCCCAGCCAGAGCACATGCCTGGGCTATAGGCCAGGTCCTCAGTAGGGGGCGCATGAGAGGCAACCACACAGTGATGTTTCTCTCCCTCTCTCCCTTCCCCTCATTCTAAAAATAAATAAATAAAATCTAAAAAAAAAAAAAGAAAAAGAAAAAGGAAAAAAAAAAAGAAACCAGGCTAAGACACAAGAAGCCCTCATGCCCATGGTCTGTTCAACCTCCTCATTCACAAAACGGGAGAAAGACTGTGACATGTGGAAATAGAGACTGGGTGGAGACACAGGGTTGGGTCTTCCTCACTAAGTGCCCTTGTGCCCCCAGACCTGCCCATGCAGCAGAACATGGCACTATTTGAGTTCAATGGGCAGACCGGCTACCTCCTCAAGCATGAATTCATGCGTCGGCCAGACAAGCAGTTCAACCCGTTCTCAGTGGACCGCATCGACGTGGTGGTAGCCACCACCCTTTCCATTAAGGCAAGGCCCTGAGATGGACAAGTGGCCAGGAGGGTTGGGGTCTTGAGGAGAAAGACACAGGAGTCCCGCTCCTCTACTCCCAACCCCCTCCCCTGATTATCTTGAAAACTTCAGCCCCAGCCAGTTCGAGCAGTAGCAAGTTGCCTTGGAAACTGCCTCCTCCTCAACCCTGGAAGCTGCTTCTTGGTCCCCATGGAAACCAAGGGGAAGGGCTGAGGCTGGGGTGGGGGAAGGGGAGAAGAGTGGGCAGAAAGGGGCAGCAGGAGCCCCAGGCCCTGGAAGAGAGCCCTGTTCCTTCTTTGCCTGGGAAGGGAGGCCCACACCCCTTCCCAGAATGCTGGGAGCTCCCTAGTTACCAATGCTTAGCTGTAGCCCTTGAGACACACAGCCTCTACTCGGTGGCCACAGCTGAGTGGGGCTCTTCGCAGTACCCAAGAATGGATGCTTCAGCTAGAGAAGCTAGAGGCCTGGGGTGCTGGGGAATGGCCTGGGTTCTGGAGCTGATGCGCGCCTCTCACGGGCCCCCACCTCCAGGTAATCTCTGGGCAGTTCCTGTCAGAACGCAGTGTGCGCACCTATGTGGAAGTGGAGCTGTTTGGCCTTCCTGGGGACCCCAAGAGGCGCTATCGCACCAAGCTGTCACCCACTACCAACTCTATCAATCCTGTCTGGAATGAGGAGCCCTTTGTCTTTGAGAAGGTGAGGGACTAGGGCAGGGCAGGGGCTGGAGTCTGGGCAGCGTAAGGGCTGTCCCTAGTTCTTGACCTCTCCTTATGGAAAAAGGAAATACGTGAAAGGTGTTCCTGATCCTCCTCCTCTCCCCACCCCTTCCTTTGTGCCCTCCTGAATTTCGGGAGTCCAAAAGCAAATTTACAGAAATATACTTGGTGGGCAGGTTGTGTGTGTGCGCGCGCGCACACATGTGCATGTGTGCACGTGAGTGTTCATGTGAGGATCAAAGGCAGAAATGTGAACTCCCAGGCCAGAGTGTAAGGTCCCTTGGGTCACTGCAGGTCTTTTGCCCCTACTGGATACTTGCTGACAAAGCCATCACAAGCTGTCTGCACCAGGATCCCCAGAGCCCTGGGCTGCATGTCCAGCCCTTCTTCCCTGGGCGGACCAGCCATGGCATGAGCTGTGAGGATGTCTATGTGTGTGTGGCCTAGAGTGTGCCCTCTGTCCTCACCAAATCTCATCATGTCTGCCATATTCTCACAGTGACCCTAGACTTTGGAAACTAGGGATGGGGTCAGCTTGGCTTCTCCTTGCCACCTTGTCCTGTCCTGAACTCTCCCCAGATCTTGATGCCTGAGCTGGCCTCCCTCAGGGTGGCCGTGATGGAGGAAGGCAACAAGTTTCTTGGGCACCGCATCATCCCCATCAATGCCCTAAATTCTGGTAAGTAGGGCTCCTTCTTTGCTGTTTGCAGCAGGTCTGAGGCCAGATGCAGCACCAGGAGCCTGCCCAGAGGGTGGGCCAGCTTCAGGGAGGCGGCCCTGAGACCACCTGACTTTTTTATGTTCTCAGCCCTAAGGAGTGGAGCAGGAATAGTACTTCTTCAGGAAACACAGAGCTGGGGACTCTGGCCACCTAACAGAATGTCTGTAATTTTCTGAAACCACGCGGGCAATTTTCCAAGTAGCTGACACTTATTAGACACTTAAAATGCTTTAAGAGCTTATATCGTTCTCCCTTAATCCTAACAGTTAACCACCTGAGGTAGACTACTATCCCCGTTTCACAGATGAGGAAAGTCTCGGAAGTTTACAGTAACTTGCCCAAGGACACACAGCCAGGAAGGTGCAGGACCAGGCTCGGACTCTGGCCTCTCTGACGCTAAAACCAGAAGCCTGGCAGGCGGGGCTGCTGGCACGCAGTGTGGGGTGGCAATGGGCTCTGCTCACTGCCCACCCTCTCATGCCCCGTAGGATACCACCATCTGTGCCTGCGCAGTGAGAGCAACATGGCCCTCACCATGCCAGCGCTCTTTATCTTCCTGGAGATGAAGGACTATGTTCCTGACACCTGGGCAGGTGAGGAGGCCCGAAGAGTGCTGGGAACCTGGGGCTATCCATTTCCTCTCCCCCGTCCTTAAGTGAGCCTCCAGAGTGGGCAAGGACAGGGTGTGCTGGGGTAGGTGAGGACGGGGGAGGCTTCCGGGTACTCTCCATACCAGGTCTGAGATGCTCCTGTGCACCCAGATCTCACTGTGGCCCTCGCCAATCCCATCAAGTTCTTCAGTGCCCATGATAAGAAGTCTGTGAAGCTCAAGGAAGCCATGGGAGATCTGCCTGAGGTCTGTGTTGCTGGGTCCTTTGCCAGGGGCCCCCAGGAGCTTTGCCCTCTCTGTGGGAAGATGAGGGAGGGGGCAGAGTCCAGGCCTCGCGCAGAGAGGGCTGTTGGGGACATCTTCCTAACTTGCTCTTCCTACACAGAAGCCCTTCTCTCTCGGGAGTCCAGCTGCCAGCCAGGTCAACGGAGCAACTGCCCCAACCAGCAATGGGTCAGCAGGTATGCATTGCGAGGCCCTCGCACCTGCTGGGAAAGGTCCTGCCTTCTTTGGCTGCATCCATAGGCACACCCCAACCTAGCGACAGAGCTTTGAAAAACAGGCTTTAACCTGGGGAAGGGAACACTGGGTCTGAAACCTCGGCGCTGAGAAAGGGCATCGCAGGGGGCCCATACTGACGCCCCCAGCAGGCTGGGTGAGGCAGAGCTGGGCCAGGGGACCCCAGGGCACCCATCAGCCCGCCCTGTGGCTGTTGCAGCAGTTGGGGCCTGTGCCAGGGAGGAGGCCACGAAAGAAGCTGTGGGTAAGGCCTGCTGAGTCCGAGTAGTTTTGGGGACGAACCTAGGGAGGGTTCGGGACGAGTGAGTAAGAGGGGGGCTCCTGGGCGGCGGGACGCCTCACTGGGGTCCCCGCAGAGCCGCGGACCACCAGTCTGGAGGAGCTGCAGGGGCTGAAGGGCGTCGTGAAGCTGCAGCGGCGGCACGAGAAGGAGCTGCGGGAGCTGGAGCGGCGCGGCGCGCGGCGCTGGGAGGAACTGCTGCAGCGCGGCGCGGCACAGCTGGCGGAGCTCGGGCCGCCGGGCGCGGGGGGCGGCTTCGGGGGCCGCAGGCTCGGCCCGGGCAAGGGCTCCCGCAAGAAAAGGTAATGACAGTGGCGACGAGCTGGCCTCCGTGGGGCAGGTGCCGGCGACCTAGAGCTCAGCACCTGTTCCCACGTAATCTCCACAGGACGCTGCCCTGCGAGGAGACCGGCTGGGCCACGCTGGGCGAGGGCCCCGAGGGCGCGGAAACGCTCGTCCGCGAGCTGAGGGACCGGCTGGAGCTGGAGCTGCTGCAGCAGGGCGAGGAGAAGTACGAATGCGTCCTGAAGCGCAAGCAGCAGCAAGTGGCCGAGGTGCCAGGGTCGTGGAGGGGAGAGAGCTACCACCAGACCAAACCCACACCCTCTGCGCAGCAAAGGGCTTCACGCTAAGCCAATCTTTCCTCCCCCTGCAGCAAATCGCCAAGATGATGGACCTGGCCAGAGAGAAACAGGTTGCAGAGCTTAAGACCCTCAAGGAGACCTCGCAGAGGTATGACTGCCTCCCTCCCACGCCTGACTCTTGGGAGACAGACATCAGGGCTCAGGCCCCCACAAAACATCTCCTTGATGCCTGTCTCTCTGCAGTGACACCAAGGAGATGAAGAAGAAGCTGGAGGCCAAGAGGCTGGAGCGGATCCAGGCCATGATCAAGGTCACCACCGACAAGATGGCCCAGGAGAGGTGAGTCCTGGAGGAGAGGCCCAGGACTCTAACTCCAGGCCCAGTGCTGAGCAGGAACCACTCCCCCACACGTGGGTCCTGGCTCGCTTTCCAGAGGTGTGTCTGTCTCCTGGTCCTTGAAACTTGATTTTACTTCTATCACCTCTGATTAGCATGACCTCCTTATGCAAAACACAGATGCCAACACTATTTGACCAGGGAGGAGACTTTAAAGGACAAATCAAGCATGCAGAGAGAGGTGAAATCTTGGGACAGCAGCTTCCCACCTGGGCTTTCCCGTGCACCTTGAAGGACAGGGCGAGTTATTGAGGAAGCCCTTCCTTCAGAGGGCCCCAGAACTTTCAGTAGCCCCTCAAATCCTCCTTGGGTCCCCGTGTCACCCTGTGGCTTGTCCCTACCCTTATTGTAGAGTCCTCATTTGGTTCTGAGGAGCCTTTGTCTCATCCTGCCCTTCCCAGGAGCCTCCTGCCCCCTCTGAAACTCTCATTACCCCAACAGATTGAAAAGAGAGATTAACAACTCCCACATCCAAGAGGTAGTACAGGTCATCAAGCAGGTAGGTAATGCTGTGCCCTTCCCAAACACACACACTCTTGGGCAGCATAAGGGCGGTCCCTAGTTCTTGACCTCTCCTTATGGAAAAAGGAAATACATGAAAGGTGTTCCTGGTCCTCCTCCTCTCCCCACCCCTCCCTTTGTGCCCTCCTGAATTTTGGGAGTCCAAAAGCAAATTTACAGAAATATACTTGGTGGGCAGGTCTTCCCAAACACACACACACACACACACGTACATGCGTGTTCATGTGCTCTCCAATAGGAGAGCAAGGGTGGCATTAGACGTCTAGTTTGCTGTTAGGAGATATACTGTCCAGAGCATTCCACGCAGCTAAGGAAGGCGGGAGGCAGTGCAGGGCAGGGGAGCCCTAGGCCAGCCTGAGGATCTGGTCTTACTGTGGAGATTGGCTTACCAGCCTAAAGGGGGTGTTTCCCTGCCCAGCAGCCCTGAATGAAAATGACATAAGCGAGCTGGGGCAGGGGGGATGGCTGGATGAGAGGGAGCGAGGGGTGCTTCCTGAGGCTCCAAGGAGCTGGAAGGGAAAGGAAAGCTCTGTTCAGAATGGACCTAAAGCTCTCCTGGGGATTAACGACCGTAACAGAACTACCAGCTACTGAGTTATGACCTTGTGCCAGGCACTAAGCCAGGTGCTTTCTGTGAACTGTCTCATATAAACTTTCATAATCCAGTGAGACAGGTAGTATTATCCTCATTTCACATATTAAAAAAAAAAAAAAAACACAACAAAAAACTCAAAACAAAAACCTGTTCGCAGGTTAAGGAATTTACCTTAAATGTTATAGCTGGTTAACTGGGATCGTAGCTGGGTGCCAACCCTGAGCCTGTCTCTGCTGCCCTGATTCCCTGCCTCTCACTCCCACCCAGATGACAGAGAGCCTGGAGAGGCACCAGGAGAAGCTGGAGGAGAAGCAGGCAGCCTGCCTGGAACAGATCCGAGAGATGGAAAAGCAGGTGACAGGAACCACCACCCTGGCCCCCAGCAGAGTTGGCCTGGCTCCAGGGTGTAAAGGGGACCTGCTCCAGGGAGCTTCCAGTCAGGAGCTCAGGGGAAGGGGGACTCACCCCTCACCAGTGGGTCATAGGCTCTGGTTTCCCCTGGGACCCTAGGGCCCTCTCACATGAGGCAGCTCTTCAGATCTCTTTGCTTGATTGGCACCCTCTCTCCTGAGAGGCTCCCTGAGGGTCTCCACTATGCTCTACCCTCGTCACCTGGGAGCTCTGAAAAGACTGGGCATGTCTTTGTTCCACTGTGGGGTGGGGGAGTGGGTACGTTGTCCCTCTTGAGCCAGGCAGTGGTCCTTGCTGTCCCCACAGCTCCAGCAGGAGGCGCTGGCAGAGTACGAGGCCAGGATGAAGGGCCTGGAGGCCGAGGTGAAGGAAGCAGTGAGGACCTGCCTCAGGCCCTGCTTCCCCTCGGAGGCTGAGGACAAGCTTGAGAGGCCCTGTGGGACCTCCAGGGAGCCGTGTGAGCTGGACCCACCTACAGCCAAGAAAGACATCCAGGAGAGCATCCTCTGATACCCCCATCCAACTGGGACATTCTGCAAGGACATGTCTCCTTCCCTTGGAGGAGGCTCCATACTCCCAGCAAGAAAGGTCCCAGCAGCCCCAGCAGCCCCAGCAGTCTGAGGCTGTGGGAAGCTGGGGTTCCCTTGGACTCCAGAGCACCCTCCTCGACAGCCAGGCCAGAGGGGGAGGCAGGGGCCAGATACCATGAGGGCAGGGGCACATCAGAGGCCTAGAGGTCCTCTAAGCTGGCTTCCTGCTCCTCATTTGTCTCCTCCTGGAATTAGTGTCACATATTTGTTGAGGGCGAAAGAATATGGATTGGGAGGCAGCACATGGGGTCCTGGCCTCACCCTGCCTTTCCTAGTGTGCAACTAGTGGCGCCCCTCTCTCGGATCAGTTTCCTCATCCGGACCGCTAGAACCTGGCCACCTGGAACCTCCGCTTGAGCGCCTGTAGCCCAGGCAGGACCCTCTCTGCCATAAGGCCAGCAGCTCACCCAGGCTTCTGGGCCCCGTCTTGGGCCTGCCCTGGGTGGGCCTCATTATTGGCTCCCTGGTACAGAGCCTGGCCCTACCTCCAAACTCCCCGGGGGACTGCTGCCCCTAGGGTCCCAGGCTGAGCTCCCTTCCCTGGCTTCCTGCCTGTAGGGGATGGGAGGCTGACATGAAAAAGTGGCCTCAGCTGCCTGGTCCTCAGGCCACTGAGACACCTGGAGCTGCAGCTGGTGGCGAGGGGAGAAGGATGGCCTTTTGGGCACTCTCCCTCCCAGGGCCTGGCTCACCCCTTTTTCTAGGTTTGGGGGGCTATTTCCTGGCATGTAGCCCCACCCAGGCTGCCTGACAAGGTCAGCATCATTTTCTCTCCTGGTTTATTTATTTTTCTCCTTACCCCTACTAAAGAATCTTGTTCCAATATTTCCTGCCTAAGCCTGGCCTCTGTTCTACAGCTCAGAAAAGGGGAGGAGGCGAGTGGAATGCCCTGAAATGAAGCAGGCTGGGGAAAAACCCTTGGGAGCTGGACCCCGGGGGCAAGGTGGCCTCCAAGTCCAGTGGAATGGCCCTGCCTCTAGGCTTGAAGAGGATTCACTTCCCCTTCTTCCCTCCCTGATGCCACAACCACTAAAAAATGATGTCACGCCTCCTCCACCTCTGCCCAGATGGGGCCCCTCCTTGTGTCTGCCCTCAGGGCTGGTGCAGAACAGCCTATGCAGAAGTATGCGGCCAACCCTCTTGGGTAGTCGCAA
Source organism: Pteronotus mesoamericanus (assembly GCF_021234165.1). Taxonomy (NCBI): domain Eukaryota; kingdom Metazoa; phylum Chordata; class Mammalia; order Chiroptera; family Mormoopidae; genus Pteronotus; species Pteronotus mesoamericanus. The sequence continues at coordinate 24,176,947 of NW_026555065.1, forward strand.
ACCTTCAGGCCACCTGCGTCCCTGTAAGCACACTTACAGTGGTCCGGTTCTCAGGCCCCTGTGGCAGTTACGGTTGACCCCACACTTGCTGCAGAGGGGCTTGTAAACATCCATTCACTGCACCTATGACGTGGTCCCAAATCTGGGGACGGGGACATGCACTGGCTTGGGAGAGGCAGGGTGAGGGTTGATTTCTGGGAAGAGGTTGTTTTCTTAACAGAGTTATAGCAAATGCCATTAGCTGTGAGCACCTGTGCCTCTGGAAAATAAACAGGAACCACCCCACCCCCGTGGGGGCCTGACCTCTGGGATCCTAGCAGTTCCTGGCTGCAGGGCGAGGCTAAGGATCTGCTCATTCCCAGGAGTAAGGCCTGTCATCAGTCAGCCTGCACACACACCGGATACGGCTGAGGGCGGCACCCTGTCTTCAGTCCTCTGGCTGCCCTATCCGCCCTCCAGCCCAGGGGTAGCACCCAGGCCTAGGGAGACTCACTGACCCAGACAGGGGGCATAAGCCAGAGCCAGCACCAAATAGAGCCCATTGGGCAGTGCCCAGCTGGTGACAATGAGTGTTCAGGGGAAGGAGGGGCTGCTTTCCCCTGCTTTTCTAAGCCAGGCCTGGCAGTCTCTGGGCCCCTAGTGTGGAGCTGGGAAGCCCAGGAATGGGGGAGCAGACAGTCCTGCCTCCTAGAGAGGCCTCTGCACAACAAACTGGGGGCCTCCAGGCCCAGGTACCGCCCTCCCCGCTTTCTGTTCTCTTTGAAAAGAGCAAGGTGCCCTGGGAAAATACCGTCGTCTCTGGGCCCTGGAGGTGAATTAATCTCTGGCATCAGGGGATGTGCAAAAGAGTTTACCTCCCTCGGGGCACTGGGCAGGTGAAGGACACCTGGGGTCCATTCCTGCTGGGGATCTATGGGGCTGGGCAAGGTTCCTGGTCTACTTACCATGCCTCGGTTTCACCTTTTGCATATAGAAAGGGGTCCCTACCCCCTTCCCAATCTCACTGCTGATTCAGATGCCAGAGTCCCCTGTTGACTCACCGGTGCCCCCCCCACCTCTCCCCTCTTCCTCCTGCACCACCCCCCACCCCCACCCCAAGCTCTCTAGATCTCCCAGCCACGTGCCACCAGGCCCAACCCTGCTGAGCTGGTGCAACGTGACAGGGTGAGGGGGTTGGTGACACTTGAGGAGAAAAGAAGGGGGTCTGGGGGGTGGGCAGCTGCAGACAGAGTGACAGACTGCAGACCTGAGCCGTCTTTGCAAAAAAGCCCTTTGCCAGTCTGGGGCCAGCGAGCGGGGGAAGAGACTCAGCAGGTGGGAGGGGAGGAGGGCGTGGAGAGCTTGCCTGCCCCCTGCTTGCCTCGGCTCTATCTCCTGTCAGCCTTCAGCTCCCTAAGCGACAGCTTCTAATTTGGGCTGTTGGTGTCTCTGTGCTCTGCAGCAAAGTTTCAGCTTTTTTTCAGCTTTGCTATTTCTTTTCTGTTCAGAACATACTGAGCCCACAGGCAAATCAGAGCAAAGGCTCGAGGACCTGAGACCTGACACCCGCGGCCACCCTTTCCCCCATCCCACCACAGGCTGGGCCTGATTGGCAAGGCCACCTGGGGCAAATGGAGCTGGCTACTCCTTGCAAAGAGCACCCAGCATGGGGCTCTCTAACAGGCCAGGGTGAGGCCCTCAAGGGGAACTTCCTCAGCTCCTCTTCTTCCGTGGAACTGTCTCCATCCTCCACAGGCAACAGACGTAAATGAGGCAGAGCTGTCTCACGGATCATCAGCGGGGGAGAGAGACCATGGCTCTTTAGGACCAAAGCGCCCAGTCGGTGTTCCTACTATTTCTCTCCTCCATGTGGGGGTGTCACTGCCTGGCTGTAGGATGGCCTACCCCACACATTCCAGGCGTACCCCTGCCCTTACCCTGAAAACAGAAGAAAAGGAAGAAAGCAATTTCCTTCATGGTGGAGAAAAGGGAAATTGAGTCATGACAGGTGGAAAAGCCTTTCTTCTGCTGTCTGAGTAAAGAGCTCAGAGAGCATTCCTGTCTTTATGGGGTTGGAGAGCCTATATCCACCCCTGGGAGACACCCAGGAGGGGCCCCAGGTCTGGGGGCAGGACTGGGCTTTCTGTGTGCCGGATAATTGTGTAGCTCTTTTCCTGACACTTTCTAGCAACATCTTGCCTGATGCAGGCAGTGTAGTATTATTGGCTCCATTTTGCATGCGGAAATATGCAGGCTTGGAGCAGCACTGCTAGTAAATGCCTTCAAGCTGGGTATTAATTCTGATGTCAAATACTGGCAGAGCCATGAGCAGGATTAAAAAATGCAAAAAGGAAAAAGAGGGGCTTCACAGTGTGTGCAGGTATGCATCCCACGCTCCCTCAGGACAGGCTCCCCTGGGGCCTGGGAGCTGGAAAGAAGCAAGAAGTTCAAGGTGCAGGCCCATGTGCCCATTCTGCCACTCACCCACACACCGTCTTCTTCCTAGAGGCAAATCCTCTCCTTGCCCCATACCTTTCCCCAGGCAACTCCTTCTGCAAAGCTTCTTGTCACTGCTCTGCCCAGGCTAAGGACAATTTTATCTTTCTCTCGATTTCCTGTCTTTCACAGGAAGGGACTTTTCAAAGCATTCCCTCAACAGGGTCCCTTCAAGCTGTTTTTCTTGCCTCCCTGACCTTGCCTCAGTAACCCCCACAGCTCCACCTTTTCCTCTAAGGGCTGTCTCCGCTTGTATTGAAGAGATAAATTCAGCCCTGAGGTGGTAAACTCCACTTTTTATGTCCCACTTGAGAGGGGAGATCTTTTCCATCAGAAGTGAACGTCTGCTCTTCCCACAGCTGGAAACACAATACCTGGCTCGTGAAAAGTATCAGTAAATTCTGTAGCTAATACCTGATCCACCTTCCATTTTACAAATGTCAATTTCAACCCTACACACCCTCCCTCATCCCTCTGGCTCGAGGCGGCCCGACTTCCCCAGGCCTGCGCCCCCCGCCCCCCACCCAGGGCCAAGCAGCTGGCCAGAAGGAGACTGGAGGCGTTGGTTTTTCCACGCCCTATTGACTCGGGCTCTCTTCTCCCTCTCCGAAGGGGTCAGCTAGTGGTGAAGGTCAGAGCCTTGTGGTCTGGGGGTGGTTTGGTGCTCAGGAGGGAAATGGGGACGGGGTGCGGGGAGCCTTGCGTGAGTCCCCCGATCTTTGCTCTTTCCGGGAGGGCGGCCCGTCCTGAAGCAGGGAGACGGCGGCGCCGGGTCGTCGCTACTGCGGCTGCGGCGCTCCGGAATCCTGAGGCGCCCGCTCTGCCAGCTTCTCCAGCCTCCGGGAGCTGGCAGGCGGGCGCGCTGTAGGGGTTGGAGACGTCTGAGATTGGAGAGCGCACTCTCCCCCTACCCCCACTCCGAGTGAGCCTGTGCGGGAGGAACAATTGTGAGTGCGTGGTTCGCTACCCGAGTGGCAGTTCCCAGCCAGACTGAGCGCCCCCATCCTGCGCGCAGCACAGCTACCCTTTCGCCCAAATTACTCCCAGCCCGCCGCTCGCAGCCACCCTAGCTCGCTTATGGTGCAGTTCTGTTCTCATGGGGTACCATTTCCTTCCACCAGGACCGCTGGGGGCAACGCCCGGGCTTCCCCGACGGTCCCGAGGTCCGGCCAGTTTCTAAGGAGGCTAGGGCACAGGCTCAGATGGGAGAAGAGGGCGGGGAGAGAAGACTGACTTTTGGATTGGCCCGATTGGGTGCATGTGGCCCACAACGAGCAGCCCCCGCCACCGCCCGCAGCTGCTGCTGTAGCCCCAGGGGAGCGCGGAGGAGGAGCCGCTCCCGCACCTCTAGGCTCACGGAAATGTGGGGGTCAGGGTTGGGCTCCCCCGCCGGTCCTTTTCTGACTTGACGGCTCAGCCCGCTTTCGGGGCAGCCATTGCCATGGAGACCCCCGAGGCTATAAAGTCAGGTATCCAGGTGGGCGGCGGCTCCTGCGCCGCTGAGCCCCCCAAGTAAGGAGCAAGCGCCCTGGCGTGGCCCGGCCCCCGCGAGAGGGGAGGAGGCGGAGGAGCGGCGTTAGCAGCTCGAGGAGCAGCGCGCCCCTCCAGGGCTAGAGGCAGGCGCGCAAGGCGGGCGCCACCGTCTCAGCAGGGGAGCGGGGGCTACCCCGGGTGCGGGTGAGTGGCGCGGCTGAAGGCCACGAGGGACTGAAGGTCGCGGGACACGGGGAAGGCAGCAGGAGTGTCAGGAGGGAGCCGAGTCTCGGCTCCAGCCGTCTCGTGGTGGGCCAGGCGCGGAGCGCGGAGGAGCGAACAACCTACACCCCCAGGCAGGCGGGAAGCCCAGGGGAGAAGCAAGACGCCAGGCGTACGGCCCAGTTGCCACAGGACAGCAGGAGCCGCGGGGGCACAAGAGTGGAAAGCTCAGGACCCTTGGCCGCAGCCGCCCACGCGGGCAGGGAGCCACGCCAGACCGCCCGCGGAGGCCAGAACCCCGCGGGGCGCGGAACTAGGGGCGCCCCCGTGCGGTGCTGCCGGGACGCCTGGGGGCGGCGGCCGGTGTCATGCTCAAGCCTAAGGACCTGTGCCCCAGAGCGGGTACGCGCACCTTCCTGGAGGCCATGCAGGCGGGCAAAGTGCACCTGGCCCGCTTCGTGCTGGATGCGCTAGACCGAAGCATCATCGACTGTCGCGCGGAGCAGGGCCGTACGCCGCTCATGGTGGCCGTGGGGCTGCCGGACCCCGCGCTGCGCTCGCGCTTCGTGCGACTACTGCTGGAGCAGGGTGCGGCCGTGAACCTGAGGGACGAGCGCGGCCGCACGGCTCTCAGTCTGGCATGCGAGCGTGGCCACCTGGACGCCGTGCAGTTGCTGGTGCAGTTCAGCGGCGATCCCGAGGCGGCTGACTCGTCTGGCAATAGCCCCGTGATGTGGGCGGCGGCGTGCGGCCATGGGGCGGTGCTCGAGTTCCTAGTGCGCTCTTTCCGCCGCCTCGGCCTGCGCCTCGACCGTACCAACCGTGCGGGCCTTACAGCGCTGCAGCTGGCTGCCGCCCGTGGTCATGGAACCTGCGTGCAGGCCCTCACCGGGCCCTGGGGCCGCGCAGCCGCCGCCGCCGCGGCTCGGGGCTCCAACTCCGACAGTCCTCCTGGCCGTCCGGCTCCCGCGCCCAGCCCGGAGCGCCGACGACCCAGCCCCCGGCGCCTACAGCGGCCTCTCTTGGCGCGCTTTGCGCGAGCAGCCGGCGGCCACGGCCACGGAGGCGAGGCTGGCTCAGGAGGCAAGAGCTCCGGCCGGCACCGGGCGCAGGGGAGCGAGCGGCCCGAGTTGGGCCGGAGCATGAGTTTGGCTCTAGGTTCTGTGACCGAGGAAGAGACGGCTCGACTGCGGGCGGGAGCCCTGATGGCCCGACCACACTCGCCCCAGTCTTCGGGGACCGGGCGGTGGCGTTCGCACGAGGTGCTGGAGGGAGCGCCCCCAACCTTAGCGCAAGCCCCCATCGGCCTTAGCCCCCACCCCGAGGGCGGCTCCGGCACCTCCGGCCGCTTGGGTTTGCGCCGACGATCCACAGCTCCAGACATCCCCAGCCTGGTCGGGGAGGCACCAGGGCCAGAGAGCGGCCCGGAATTAGAGGCCAACGCCGTGCCGCACTCGATGCCTGGACCCCAGGCTTGGCAGGCAGGCACGGAGGACGTGGTGTTGCACTCTCAACGGTAAACAGCGTCGAGGACGAGCCCTGTTCCCTGCACCTGCCTGTCTCTGCTCCACTGGGATTTCTCTTTCTTCCCTCTCCTCACTTTCCTGGCAGTTTCCCTCCCATCTGTGATCCCAGAACTTGTCCCCACTGCCAAGATAAGTGGCCTTCTCTCTTAAAGGGACCCCTATTATTTCTTTTTTTGGCTTGTCGGTACTTTTAGTGTTCGCTGCCTAAGTCTCACCTCTACAGCCTGCTTTTCCTGCCCTGGACAGGGAGGAGTAGAAGACTGGTCCCATGGGCTACAGCCTTCCAGGAAGGTGGACCCCCTTCCCTCCGCCTTAAGGCTCAGTCCTGAGTCTGGCTGGCTCCTGCTTGGTCTCCTTCCCATTGCCAGGTTCCCCTCCACCCAAGCAGCAACGTGTAGAAGAGTGGACCTGTACCAAAGGATCTAGTCCTCCTCCCTCCCAGTGATGCTGACAGTAATGCCACACACGACCTAAGTCTCCCTTCCTCTTAAGTGTGGGCGAAGGGGAGCATGGAGATGGGCCTCAAAGACTTTCCGGCAAGAGGGCTGATTAGGGAGGAATCTAGAGGTTAACTCTGTCTAGGGAGGAACTCCTGCCTCAAGACAATGAAAGCCTGTTTTTGGAAGTGGCAGAGCCCCTGGTGTTGAAGGCTAGTTGTCCCTTGCTTACCCAGCTTCCCTCTTCCTTGTCCCCAGCCCCACCCAGAACTGAATGTCATTGACGATGTGGGGTCATTGCCCTGGCCAACGCCATCTCCAGCCTCCGCTGCATTTGAGTTCCGTCTCTGGGGTCTCATCCCTCATGACCCAGCCTTATTTCCTCACTCTCAGAGGCCTGAAATGGAAAGCACTTCTCCCACCTCCACCTCCTCCCAGCTCCCCCATCCCACACGTGGGTGCTCCTGCAGGGTGGAACTGTTGCGAAGGCTTTGCTTCATTGTGTTTCTTCCAATCCTCAAAGAACTCGTGTTTTGAGCCTTTGTATATGAAGCAGAAAGCAGCAGGTCTGATCCGAGGCTTAAGAACCTGACAATGTCTCTTTAAATAGAAGCTCCGCGAGGGGGATAATTGACTGAAGTGTTTGCCACGTTAAACGACGGCGCGCGGGAGTCGGAAGCCCACACGAGCCGCAGGTCCGGGTTTAAATTACATCAAACTCCAGCGAGAGCTGGGACGGGGCTGTTAAACGGCTCCTGCTTCTCGCTGGGCGGTTAATGGCGGGCAGAGCGGATGATGGATGCCAGAGGTCGAGACCAAGGACCCCTGCCTCTGCCACAACGCGTGGGACGCAGGTCCGGCCCCGCTTCATTACTGGGCAGATTAGCGAGTCAGAGGCAACCGCAGAGAGGTGGTAAAAGGCCTTTTCCCGGCCCCCCTCACTCCCTGCCCCCTTTTTTGTGCTGGCCTAGCGAGGGGGGAACTAAGCGGGTCTGGCGAATCGCATGCCGTAGGGCCCTGCGGAAGCACTAGCACGGGTGTCTGTGCACCCAACCCGCCAGGTGGCGGCGCACGGGAGCTCTTTCTGTGGACCCCGAAGGTTGAGCTTTCACTCCCTTTATTCATCTGGCAGGGGGGTCTTTTCAAGACATCAACCTGTTAAGTCTTTGCAAAACGAAAGGTTTCTCACCAGTAATTCTAAGGGAACTGTCCAGAGGGGGAATGACCTGTGCTCAGAACTTAGGCCTGGGGGTGACGGGTGGGTGATAAAGGGTGCGGGCCTTGCGGAGGTAGATGTCAGACGACTTCGTAATCCCTCCACCCTTCCAGGCCCGCGAGGCCGCCAGTGCCCCTACTCTGGACGTGATCTCTGGTGCCCCCTGGTGGCAGCACTGCTCTCTCGCTGTGTCCTGGTTCGGAGTTTGGACTTCTGGTTTTATTTGAGATCACCGCTGTTGTACTTTCCCCTCCATGTGTATTTACCCATAAAATCTTCAGACTCTTGTTGTGTATTAAATCCTGATACTTGAAGTCATTTCACAGCAGTGAAGTGACGGACAATGAACAAAAAATTCGCATTTGGAGTAGCGGGAGCCCAAACCCTTCACTAAAGACCCCAAGAGCTTCCAAGTTAAGGCTCTGTGTCCTGAGAGGTCCTGTTGTCTTCTGAAGAACTGGAGCCTCCAGCCCCTGCTTTATGATTTCTGAACCTTGGGACCTACTGATTACGCACTGTTTTCTTCTGACGAGCCTTGCTTTTGTTTCCGGGGTGTTTTGCCCTTCCCCCGCTCCTTTCTCGTCAAACATCTGCCTCCCCTTAGCCCACTGTCTGGGCGGTGGGTAAACAATACAGGAGCTCCTGAACAGCTAGAGGACAGGATCTGGGGTAGGATTGGGGGTAGTTAGTCACCCCAAGTGCAAACTCCTTTTTTTCTGATCCTTGCTTGCTCACTTACTTCCTTTCCAACTGTGTTTAATTTTTGTGAAGTTTCTAATGGTGTAAGAATACAAGTATTCTGGCTTCTTCAAAACAAGGTGAAGTCTCAGTTGCACATTGTATTGAAGGTTCTGTATATTTCAAGTGAATATTACCTGGGCCCTCTTTATTGGGTAAACAACCACAAGGGCTCCTCTCCCTGGAGTTGCCAAGGGCTGGGTGGTTGAAAGTGATGTTTCTAAGAAAACCACAGCTGATCTTTCCTGTCTGAACTGAATTGCCTGTCTGACTGATTTGCTGTTCTTGCAGATTTCTTACCAGGCCCAGCTCAGTGCAAAACTTAAGTGTTTCGCCACATTTTTGCTCTCCTGAATATCTTCTCATTGTCAGCCCCAAGGGCATTGAGGCTGGGGTCCTCTCTCGCTCTCTCCACTTCAGAAGAGACTTTCTAAACATTCTGCTTTTCCAACTCTTGTTGCTTTTGTTATTGTGAAAATGTATCCATGCCACTAGAATCCAGTACTCCACGACCAAAGTCTGAGCTGGCCTGAGTGAGGCTGAATGACTTACATACACACTTTTGGAATGACACTGCGTGGTGGAAGGATGATTAGAACTCAAAAGAATAGTGAATAAACCCAGTATTGTTCAGTTGGGAGAACTGGCCTCTCTTTTCCTTACCGGCCGCTCCTGACCGCCCGCACCTTTTGGAGGTGGAAGGGTGCGCTTGCCTCAATCTCTGCCCATCCCATGGTGACTGCCTCCGGAAGGGAAGCCTCAAATGCTGTTTCTGGCTGAGCTGGTGGGACTGGGGCCCTCCGACCTGGCAGCTCTCTAGGTGTGAACGCCATCTGAAGCAGGAGCTGGTCTGCGTGGCTCCTTGCTCCTGATTAAGAGGTTTCAGTGAGCCCTGGGTTAGGGGGTAGAATGAGCTCTCAGAAAGAAAGTACTGGGATCAGTGTTAGAACTAGAAATTTCAAGATAATTTCATCGACCCACCCCACCCCCAGGACTGGAACCCGGGTTTCTGGATTTCCAGCCACTGCACTGCTCTTTCACAACTCCTCATTGTGGTCTCCCTCAGTTTGAGAACCCAAGCCTTCGCACGGGAAGCAGTTTCAGGCCCCTTCCCGTGGACAGCTGGAAGACGGTAGGTTTTCATTTTCCAGGGACAGGGAAACAGGGGAAGGGAGAAGCTGCTGCAGGAAGTGGTCATCGGCCCTGGTGACTGTCCCCAGAGCCTCAATAGAGCCAACAAACAAGATGCTTGGCCCTGGCTTTGCTGGCTGGGCTCTTCTCCCCTGAGAAGGAGGCTGTCTATTTCTCAGCTCTTGCAGTCCCAAGGGACTTCACTTCCTGTTTCTCTCATCCCCTACCCTCATTTTGGGTCCACACACCACCAGGGAGTTGGGTTTTCTGTGGACTAGAGTGGCCACTAGAAAGCTCGTATTGGGGTGGAGAGGGGGCTACACTAGACACCCTACTACAGGATGTCCCGCTCCAAGGCAGCCTGGCTGTGCTCCCAGAGACGAGAGGAAGTCCAGAGGTTTTGAACACTCAGTTTAATTTAAAACAGGCACAAGTGCAAACAATTCACAAAAGTTTCTAGGGAAGATGCTTTTGTTTTTAAAACTCTGACCCTTAAAAAAAAGTCCTTGTGTGTGTGTGTTCTTTTTTGCCCCAAAGCAGGCCACTAGGGAGCAAAGGAATCTAAAAATATGATCTAGATAGGGTCCAGACTCCTGGAGTTCTTCCCTGGGCTTCCCTGTCTCACAACAGCCCTGAAAGTAGAGGGGAAGGAGGACAAGGAGACAGGCGCCTGAGGAGGCCGTGAGGGGCAGATGGTTTGCACAAATGGGGTGCCCATTCTCTTGATAGGACAGAATCCCGGGAGCTGGTTCACCTCTGCCCCAGACCAGGATTTTGAAGAAAGGGTCCCTGATGTCCTGGTTATTGAAATGAAGCTTACAGGTAAAACAAAGTTTGTTTCCTCGTCCTTGCATACTTGGGCCCTCAGACTCCACACGGCAGGAGAAATTTGGAAACCTGCGCAGCCCACAGGATGCGTTAGTTTCAATACAGACCTCTGCACTGGTCAGGTAGAGACAAAAAGGACTTAAGGGGTGGGAAGCCAGACCAAGAAAGCAGGTTCCTTCAGAGCAGAACTTAGTGGGGAAGACAATGAGGAAGCCTTACTGAAGGGGCCAGGCTGTTGGGGTGACCTTCCTCCACTTACACACACCCACCCAGGCACACATGAGCACTCGCACCCGGTAAAGCGACACCACCTTTGCGACCAACCCTATTATTTCTCTTTCACCCAGAAAATGTTCCTTCCCCTCCCATGGCCTACCAATAGGCTGTTCACAGTTCGGAGCAGGCCGTGCATGAGTGTTGTGTGTTATCAGTGTAGGTGGGTCCGGAAGCAGGTGCAGGTGGGGCTGTGCCTTAAGGAAGTCAGACACAAGGGAAGAAGATGGATTCAGGTAATAAAAAACCTTCCCTGTGACCCTCTTGAGACACCGGAGTTTGGAATTGGAGCTGAGAACAGCAAGTATCCTGGTGAAGACAGGCACTCTGTCCCCTCGGGTGGCCCGGGATGCTAGGATACAATTGCCTTTAAAAAAAATCGCAGCAGCCTTTTCTGCTGTGTTGGCTGCAATGGCCAGAAGTGCTGGTCTCCGTGTTGCTTAGAAATATCCCTGTGCAAATAACAAAGGGTCATTCTGAAAAAGGGGTCTCCATCATCCGAAAGGCAACTGGGGACTCTCTTGTAGGGGGAGCGAGACTGAGGGGCAGGTCCGGCCTGGCCCAGTGGGCTGAGGGGCAGGAGGGTGGGGGTGGGGTTTCACATTCAATCTTTGGAGAGAATACTGAGAGAATGAGGCAAGCAGGCCCTGCCAGCAAGCCGGTTGCCCAGTGTCCCCTGCCTGTGGGCACAGGTGGCGGGTGCACTCTGGGGGTGGGCTCAGCAGGTGGAGGTCTGCTTGCGGTAGAGCTGGATCAGGGGTACCAGGCACTCGGGGAGCCCAGTCTGCAGCAGAAAGGGATGGTCCAGGAGCTCCTGGGCCGTGGCTCTCTCCTGAGGGTCCCGCACCAGCATCCGTTCCAGGAAGTCTCGCAGCACTGGGGAAACCTGTGGAGACAGGGCAGCGAGAGGAAGCTACGATTTGCAGTCATTTGGGGGTGACCCATGTGCCTGACCCTGCCATCATCTGAAAGTCTTAAATTTCCTCTTACTCCGTGCTTCCTTCCAGGTCTAGCACTTCTGGGATTATCAGGTAGAGAAAGAATATCAGCATCTGTCCAGGAATAGCGGCCAGTTCGCCTCCAGGGGGTGCTGCTGAGCAATGGAATTAGGATGCCTGGAGCGCTGCGGAGAGCTGAGCCCTAAGTACAAGCCCATTACACACCCTGTTTCTCTGGGCGCTCTCAGCATTCAGATTCTATGGAAAGGGGCATGGGATTGGTACCAGTGATCCAGGCCTGGGTTTATCCCTAATCTCTGGCAAGTTGCAATTTTCTCTACAGCTCAGTTTTCTCATCTGAAAAATGGGCTAATGATAACGTGCTTGCTCTGTCTGCCACAAAGGGCTTTAGTGAGGATAAAAAAAGAGGTCAGGGATGAAGAAGTGTTTTCTGAAAAATAGAAAAGAACAAAGTGAGCCCTGAAAAGGAAGATTTCTTTATTGTTCTGAGCCTTAGAGTCTAAGTCAAGGGCTTATCTTGGTTAATTTTGAGCCAATATCAGAGGGTGAGGCTGAGTCTTAGGGTGTTAGAGAAAGCTACCTCCTCTGAGGAATTAGCCAATTGGGAATCTCCTCTATCTGCTAATGTTGGGGTCAGCAGTGGTCTCCAAAAGCCAGCCGTCTCCCAGATGATCCCCATCCAGCCGTGTTAGGGCCACAGGGCTTCAACCCTCTGGGACACTTCTCACTCTGGCCACCAGATGGCAGTGCCCATTTTGCAGCCCTGTGTTGACCTGGCCACTAGACGGGTGTCTCCAGGTAAGACCTGCTGGTTTGGGTGGGTTTCGTAGAAAAGGGTTACAACACACACACACACACACACACACACACACACACACACACACACACAGGTTTTAAGGGAAAAGCTATGGCTCAGATGTGGTCAGGACATACAGTAATGGAGGACAAGCCTATTCACTGCACTAGACTGGGGAACACTGTGCCAGGGTGTAGCTCCCCTGACGGATGGGGGTGAAGGGTTCCTACTAAGTTAGCTTTTCTAGATGGCTCCCCAGATCATCAGGGATTTCTGGCAGCTTTGCGCTCCCTTCTCTTGGGCTCCTGTCAATCTCTTGCAGGTAGAAACTTGTCGGGGCGACCGTGGGAGTTTGTATGTAGGCGTGGCTCCATGCCTAAGTGTGGGTTTTGTGTGGAGAAAGAGGAGCCCTTTCCAGGAATCCAGACTCTCTGGCTTCTGTGAAAGGGAGAGGCTGGGCCTGGGAGCCCAGGTCTAGTCCCCTAAGCCTCAGGGAGAATGGGGTCTGTGGGGTCACACCTTATGCACCCACTAACCTTATGAGAATTTTTCAGCTTGGGTGGGGAGCTGTCCCGGAGCCTCTTCATGGCTTGCACTGGAGAATCGCTGAAGTAGGGTGGCTCCCCATCCACCATCTCAATCACCATGATGCCCAGAGACCAGATATCCACCTGCAGGAGGAAAATGTCCCTGACTCCACTGGCCAGAGTCTGACCTCTTGGTAGCAGCATGCTGCCGGGGGAGGGGAAGAGCGGCTACTGGCTCTCCTTGGCAAGTTGGCCTCCTTTCTGGATACCTGCCCTGTGAGCAGTTACTTCCTGCATGAGTGACCTTGACTAGGAACACATATGGGGAAGCCTGGCCATACCCCACCTTGCCCTTGAGCTGGGGACAAGCATTTTGGGAACCAACTTGTGGCAGCAAAGTCACAGGCAAGAGTAGACCCATCCAAGAAGGGACGGGGCAGTGGACTAGGGTGCTCACTAAGAGGGAACCTGAGAACCAGGACTATTTTTCGGTGGGAAGGGGCCGAAAGCAGAAGAGTTCCGAAGCCTCTTCTGGGAGGAATGGGGGATGGAGGGATCGCTTACCTCGGTGGCATACGGAGACCTGGAGATCACTTCAGGAGCCATCCAGTAGGGAGTTCCCACCAGGGACTTCCTCTTAGGGACATCTTTGCTGATCTGAGCACAGAATCCGAAGTCTGACAGTTTTACCTGGGGGTCGGGTTAAGAAGGAAAAAGGGGAGCGGTAAGCTAGGAGGAGCCATGCTGGGAGCAGGGAAGTGGGGGTATGGGTGTGCCAGGGTGGGGAGGGCCCTACCCTGCCATCAAGGGTCAGCAGAATGGAGTCACTCTTGATGTCCCGGTGTATGACACCCTGGGCATGCAGGTAAGCCAGGGCCTGCAGCACGGCCTCACACACAGTGGCAATCTGCTCCTCGTTCAGCCTGGACAGGGAAGGCAGGGCCACCGTCGGAAGAGAATGTTAGCTTTGGCTGGGCTGCAGGACAGATGGGCTGAGAGAGTAGGTGCCCCTGGTACCAAGCCCCACAGTGTCTGGGCAATGTGTGCGGGAGCCCTGGTAGGACAGAACCCTGGAGGAAGTGGGTCTGGGCCTAGGCTGGATACCACCTTGTCCTCCCACTCTCCTGGGTCCTTGGGTCTATAAACCCAAACAGACAGGGGGCACTCAGGACGATCTGATAGTTCCCCCAAGTCTGCTGGGCCCCAGGCTGCCTGCTATCCCTGCCTGATATCCACTGGTGCCCAGCCCTCCGGCTGCCCACCTGACTTGGGAGATGATGTCCGTGAGGGCCCCGCCCTGCAGGAACTCCATAAGCACCCACAGCTCCTCGCCCACCAGGTAGCTCTTGTACATCTCCACCACGTTGAGGTGCTGGTAGTCCCGCATGATCACCACCTGGGGGCAGGCGAGGATGTGTGAGTGCTGGGCAGACCCCACTGCCCACCTCGCACCTGTCCAGCCTGGCTTGGTGCTCACCACCCATCCCAGTTGCCCGCCCCCATCCACCCTCTCCTCCCACCTCATTAAAGAGCAGCTCCCTGCGCTGCTGCTTCCTGAGGTCCATCATCTTGACGGCCACCTGGCGGCCCGAGTGCTTCTCCCGGGCCAGGCAGACAATGCCCGTGGAGCCCTCGCCAATCTTCACGTAGCTGTCCAGCAGCAGCCGGGGGTCACCCTGGTCCACCACCATCCTGAGTGCAGCCTTGAACTGCTCGTGTGTCACGATGCCTGTGTCCTCACCAGCCGGGGCGCCCTTGGCTACCGTGGGGTCCTGGGGCAGGTACAGGTTGCTGGTGCTGATCTGGGTGTGCCGGGTCCGGGGGGAGCCAGCAGGGGAGGACCGGCCTGGAGGGGGGCCAGTGGCTGGGGCTGTGCGGAGCGACTTCTGGGGGCTGCTGGTATCTGAGGCGGTCAGAGGGCTGAAGGTCCCCATGGGCTGGTCTGAGGGTAGGGACTGGGCCTTGGCCACCAGGCTTGTGGGGGAGTCTTTCTGGGGCGGTGGGAATGAAGAGGTGGGCTGCAGGGAAAAAGAAACAGGAAGAGGTCTGGCCGTGGGAACGTGTGGAGCAGACTTCCCGCAGCAGGCGGCGGCTGCTGTGACTCCAGCACACGGGCAAGGTTAAGCAGGGCATCAGGCCAGACTGGGGCGGTGCCACATGCAAAGATTTTCAAATGGAGCTGAGGCCAAACCACAGCCCTGCTTGGGAAACCGACCCCCACTCCTCCCAGGTGAGCAGACCACACAGAGCTCTCTACATCCAATTTGCCTGGTCCTGGGAAGACAAAGAAAGCAGGTCCCTGGGGTGTCCTGATGCTAGCTCGGTGTTTCTTCCTAGGGAGTTGACAGCCAGACCCCAGAGAGGCCGCTGGGAGGCAGCCCTCCCTCTCGGCGGGGCAGTGTGGGGAATCTGGGTCAGAGGCAGCCGCTCCCAAGGCCCCCCCAAACCCAAGGGCCCGTGCCAGCAGCAGCAGCACTGTTGCGCTCCCCACAGCACACCGCTGGGCCATGTTTCCATCTTGGGGGTTTCAGGTCCAGAGAGAGCTGGGATCAGGAGGGCTGGTCCCGCCAAACCCAACCCTTGGGGCCAGGGGTCCTGGGGAGGTCTCCTAAGGGGTCCCCAGAGGGGCCCCTCCACTTGCTCTCCAGCATGAAACTCCTGGCCGAGGACCCCCACTAGGAAGGGAAGGCAGGGCAGGCGGCGCTGAGCGGCAGACTGGGCCCCCAGAGAGCCCTGCGCAAGACCACCCCCGGAAGCCTTCGAGGCTCCTGGCCTTTCTAGGCCCAGAGTCTCCTTCAGTCCTGCCAGGAAATGACCCCCAACCTTACGGTGCTTGCCAAGCAGCTGGTGGTGTGTGACATGAGTATGGATTATGCGTTTTTACAAGGGGCACAGGGAGGTTATAACCTAACAGGGAACCTTGAGGAGCCTCAGAACCCATCCCAGAGTTGGCTGTCTAGGTGCCCAGGGGCCCCCGGCCCTGATTTCTAGAGCCGAATCAGCTTTCAGGAAATCTTCTCACGCGGTAAGCTTGGGCTGAGCTGCTTGCTCAGGACAGCAAGTCCGGGCCTCAGGCCCAGGGGGCTCAGCCAGGGCCTTTCAACCTCTTCCGCACCTGCCCCGGGCGTCAGGGCTCCCACGCCACCACAGCCCCTGGCCTGGTCTAGGGTCGGGCAGGTGTCCCTGCCTGCAGAGAGCTGAGAGCCAGCCCTGATGTGGCCAGGGACGTAGGGGTGGTGGGCCCAGGCTCGGACTTCACCTCCGCAGGAGCAGGTCCTAAGGGTCCCTTCATTGGCCCTGCTGCCTGTCTCCACAAGGAGGGAGCTTTTACTTAATGTAACCACAGGAAAGGACCAGGTAGAACTTGCCAAACCAAGAAAGGGAAAGGAGACCAATGTGAAATTAAGGAGTTGTTATGGGCTCTGGATTAACTCTGGAGTTATGTGTGCAGCTGAGACCGCCTCTAGAGCAGGAAGCCACTAGCAGAGCTGTGCGTGGGGCTACAGCGGTGCCCCCTGCGCCCTACCTGGAATGAGGGAACAGCACGGGCTCTCTGGCTGAGGGCCTGGGGCTGCGCTGCAGGTGCCCCAGAGGCAGAGGCTGCGCCATAATATTAACAAAAATACTAATGAAGCCATTCGTTGCAGGTTTTACACTTTGACAAGGGCCTTAAGTGCATTATTTCATTGAACTCTCATAACCCTGTGGGTTGTTTTATTATCCCATGGGTACTATTATCATCACATTTGTAGATGAGGAAGCAGGGTCAGGAAGGTGAAGTAACTTGCCCAGAGTCACTAAGTAGTAAGGGGCAGGGCCAGACTTCAGTCCCGGTCAGCCTAACCCCTGGCCTCTATGCTGCGGTCCTATGGGTGTCCTGAACCGCTGGCATATAATGGAGTACACAGTACACAGTACACAGTAGGGGCTTAACCAATGTTTGATTATTGAGGTCTTCTGAATTGGCCTTTCTGCCTCTAAGTGGAACCACAGCTAAATTCCCCAAATTTATAGCTGTCTTACCTCTTTTGCTTCCCCGCCCCCACTCAAGGCCTCCTTTTGCTCTTTAGCCAAAGTGAGTGACCACAGACCAAGCTGCCTGGGCTGAGTCCAAGAGCCCGAGTGCCACAGGTCCTCCTGCAGCCACTCCTGGCCCGCCTTGGCCGTTGTCCACCTGACCTCCCAGGGCACCAGTGTGCCGCTGCTGCTCTGGGAGCCTCTGGGAACGTGCAGAGCCAGCCCTGGCCCGTGCTGAGCGGCACAGGGCTGGCTGCTGGCTTGGTCTGGGGGTTCCTGGGGCTGTGACAGAGGAGAGCAAGCTGGATGCTTCCCATCTGCGTGGTAATTTGCCTAAAGCAATTTCTCAACTGGGAGCCACTTTGCCACTCAAGGGACATTCGGCCATACCTGGAAGGATTTTCAGTTATCCCATCGGCAGGGTGCTGCTAAAGTCTAGTGAGTAGGGGCCAGAGATGCTACTAAATATCCTCCAATGCACAGGACAGCCCCCAGGACAAAAAATTATCTGATCCAAATGTCAGCCCTGCAGGGTTGAGAAGCTCTGGCTCAGAGGCCTGGCTTAGGGTATTTGTCTAGAAACATGTGCCTAAAGTGCTGAGAAGGAAAGCACTGCCCTGGACTTGGAGCCCAAGACAGCAGCCCCCTCCCTCCACGGGTGCAGGGCCCGGCCCCGCACGCCCAGCAGCAGGGCCCGCGGCAGGCACGGGCAGGCTGGCAGAGGCTGGGCGGGCAGCCCTTGCCCTGCTGCGAGGTGTTGCCAGGAACCCAGAAACACGCATGCCTGCGCCCAGCCCAGTGTTAACACCACCCCCCAAATCCCTGAAGCCCTCCCGAAGGACCCCCAAGAGGCCAGGGAGCAATCAAGTTCCCATTCTCACCTGCCTGGCAGGGTGCATGGTGCAGCTCCCGCCTTGGGTTTCTGGGGAATGTCCCCCCGGGGGCACAGCCTTCAAGACCCTCATCTCACAGATACATACTGTTGGTCCTCAAGCAGAGGGATACATCAAGCCACATGTCATCTATTTGTCCCCAGGCCTCCACCCTACAGGCGAGCCCAGCCACTATTCTCTGTTCCAGTGCGGGGCTGGAGGGCACAAAGCCCAGGGCCGTCCCTGGGTGCCTTGTGCTGGCAGTGAGTGAGAAAGGCTGAAGGCCACTCCCCAAACTCCCCCCTCAAGTTCAGGCCGGACCAGATGCACGGTCCCTGAGAGGGGAGGACCAGGTTTGTCCTCCTCCAGGGAAGGGAGCCGCTGTCACTGGGCCACTAAGTTTCTTAGGTCTGACTTTGAAACCTTGGGCTGCTGCCTAAGCTCATTTCTGCCTGTCCGTCAGGAAGGAGCTAGAGGACAAGCGGCTGCCAAGACAGCGAAGCTTTCCTGAGCAGAAGGGCCCTCTTGCACCTTCCTTGCCTGACTCACTCGTGACACCTGGGGGCTGCCTCGCCCTCTCTGAGTCAGTCTTCTCATCTGCCAAATGGGAAAGGATGTGACTGTCACCCCAGACAGGCTGCCATAGGGCATGTAAGAAGCAAAACTGTTCTCCTCTGCCTGCCCAGAAATGTCACCACTTGGTCCCCTTTCACTGTTTCCTTTTTTATAAGAAAAGTGTGTGCATTTGAGACCATCACACAGGCCGAAAGTCAGTTCTCCGGCTGCCTCCGGACACGGGCAGAGTCAGTCCTCTCGCTTTTCATGTGGCACATGAACTTGAGAATAGAGCACTACAGCAAAATTAAACAAACCCACCACCACTCAAGGAAGGGCGGGCGAGCGGGCATCCTCACTGGAGGAGGGGCACTGCTGCATGTCGTTGGGGGAAGTGGTGCAGGGAGCCTCTGCGCCACCTCAGGGGCACTGGGGCAAGTGAGGGATGGAGGTGGCAAGAAGGTCTGAGAGGAGGGAGGCAGAGAGAGGCCTTGCCCTGCCCAGCGCTGGAGCCCTCGTCTCTCTGGGGGGCCTGGGTGGGGGCTGCTGGGCAGCAGGGACAGGCGAAGGTCTGGGCCTCTGTGGTTAAAGATGCTGCTTTTTCTGGGGGTGTCTGCCAGCCAGTGTGGTCCTCCTAGGCACTCCCTAGAGGGCAGGAGTGTAAGCTGGTTGTACCACAAGCCCCTCCAAAGCATCCCCGGGAAAACGACCTGGCTTGCAACCTCTGACCCACACGTGGGACGCCTTTGGAGGACGAGGGCTCAGTTGGTTCAGGACAGAATCCTCAGTTGAGGCTGAGCTGGTTTCTTGATTACTTTGTTCCCTCATGCTGTCCCCAACCCACCCCTATAAATCGGGGAGGCCGGGCAGGGCCTGTGTCCCTGACACACATTCCCCAGGCCAGCTCCCGGCCCTGCTGGGAGCGGCCCCAGAGGGCAGCCCCCCCGGCCTACCTTGCTCTGTGGTGGAGGGCCTGGCTTGCTGCTGCTCAGAGGGGCTGTGGCAGGAGTTGACAAGAACATGCTCCGGAACAGCCTGTGCTTCAGACTGCTCTCCTGGGTCTTCGGGCTGGGGCTGCCCTCCCCCACCGGCCTGCCCGCAGCTGAGCCCACCAGGCAGGACTGTGGCCGGGCCTCCTCGGGGCCGTGCCTGGCAGCCTTGGTCCCACGCCTTCCAGTGGCTGCAGGGGGTGAGGTGCCAGGTGGGGAGCTCTGCAGGCAGGTGCCCAGCTGCAGGCAGCGCTGTGTGGCACCCTGGAACTCGGTGGGGCCCAGGGACTGTGCCTTGGTGGCCAGCCCGTTGGGCAGGATCCGCGGGCTCTGTGGTTCTGGCCACGGCATCTGCTGGCGGCTGGCCGGCGCACCCCCATTGCAGCTGAGGTAGAGGCCCTGGGGGTCAGTGCGCTCAGACTGGGGGCTCTGCAGGTACATGTCCGGGTCAGCAGCCCAGGGCTCCTCCCCTAATAGCCCCAGGGACTGTGCCCGCCGCCGGCTGGTGGGGCTGCGCCCACGCAGGGTGTTGGAGCTGATGACTGACAACTTCTGGATGTCGTTGAGCAGCCCCGAGATGTAGCCGTCCATGGGCACCGAGCTGCCCCGCACCACGGTCTGCAGGTAAGAGCAGAGGAGCATGGGTGAGGGACCTGTTCTTGGCAGTGAGGGGCGGCCTGGGACCAGGCCAGGGAGCCTCCCTGGGGGCTGTGAGGAGGAACACCTAAGCACCTTTCCTGCTACATCATCTGTCCGTTCCTTAATTTTTCAGTCACTTACCAGGACCTGTGGCAGGGCAGGCCCGTGTTTGACAGTCCAGCACGCCAAACGGTGTGGGCCACGGAGCCGGGGAGCTGAGGGCAACCAGCGGGGGCGTGGCGCCCACCAGGCCCCACCGGGGGCCCCCTGCCTCCTCCAGCTCTGCCTGTGGCCTTCGGGAAGACACGCAGAGCCCTCGGAGGAGGCAGGGCCCGGCCCAGGGCTCTCCTCCGCACATCCTGGCTTTGTGGCCTCTAAATCCTGACCCAACCCCTCCCAGGCTCTTGGATCGACCCTTCTTGACCCACACAACTAAATCCCCTAGTCCCACAGGGGCTGCAGGTCCAAATATTGCACGGGCACCCTTCATACTAAAAGATTATTTGTTGTTATCTGAAATCCAAATGTTCTCGGGCACTCTGTGTTTTTATTTGCTATATTTGGCAACCCTGCCCTTTAGAGGACTCCCCAGGGTCCTCTTCCCCTGGGTCTCCCAGGGAGAGAATGAGAGGCTGATTAACGGGGAATAAACAGCAGCTAATTGATAGCTGGTAATGAGGTGGTTCCTCCAGGTGCCTTTGTGGTTTGGCCAGGCACAGGCACCGGTGGAGCAAGAGAACCTAACTCGGCCTCACTCCCCCTGCCGCCCACCTTACCTTCATGGGCTGGAGCTGCACGCGTGTAATGCGCGAAGGGTCCACCACGGGCTTCGGACGCCGGAGTGTGTCCAGGATGTTCTGCCATTGAGGGGGGAGGCCCACGAATTTGCCTTCTTTAGGGTCAAAGGAGGTGTGGACACGGTGCTGGAAGTTCTGTGGGGCTGAGATCTCAGGGCGTTTCTTCTTTTTCTTGCGGAACATGGTGCCTGAGTGGGGAGGGTGGGGCTGAGGCTGAGCTCCAGCGGGGGCTTCACAGGAGCCCAGCCCCGGGGAGCAGGGCTGGCTACAGTGGGGGCTGGGGCACCAGGTTCTGGGCGCTTTCCCTCCAGCACATCTCCCCTGCCTGGGCCCAGGGCTTCCCCTCTCTTCTCATCCCTACGTCCTCAGGAAAATGGCTAGCTCCCAGCATGGGGGTCCCAGAAAAAACAAAAGCACCATGTATAAGCCAACACAGACAACAAACAAAGAGGAGAGGTGTCTGTCTCATTCTCTGCGCCAAGTCCCCTGTTGAGCAAGCAGACTCTGGGGGTGTGTTTTTATAAGATCCAAAGCCCATGACAAATACCGTTCACTGTCGAAGAATTAAAAACAGGGCAAAGAGGGAGGAAAGCCAGCAAATGCATTTAACAAAGTGAATATGACCTTGATTCTTCAGCCAGATAAGAATAGTACAAGAAAAGGAAAATTGGAACCAATCTCACTTATGAACATGAATGTGAAAATCCTAAACAAACAGCAAGTTGAATCCAATAGTATGTTAAAGTTTTTGGTTTGTTTTTTTTTGTTTTATCGCAATCAGCTCGGGTTTGCCCCAGGATGGTTCAACAGCAGAAAACCCGTCAATGAGATACACAGCATTCATGAAAAGCCAGCCTGCTGAGCCACAGGCACGTTGCCCACTCTGGGACCCGCATGTTACCAGGCGCTCGGCCCTCATTCGGGAAAGCTCCCAGGGGCAACTGTCTGGGGGTAAAGCTCTCCAGGGAAGAGAGAGCCCACCTGCCCCTGGGGCTCTTTCTCTGGGTCTCAGAATGCTGACTACAAAACAGCACTTGCAGTCCAACCTCCCTCCCTCTCCTTGCTGATCTGGGGTCCAGCTAAGGCCCTGGTGTGGTCCCTCAACAGCTCACAGTGATGTTGGCAGCATGGGATTTGAGAGAGGAAGCCTGGAAACCCAGGAGGTAAAGTGACTCTTCCCAAGTGCTGCTGCAGCCTCGCCTTCAGGAAGCCCCTGACTGGGACCGCCTGTAATGGAAGCCGCGGTCACGGGTGGCTGCTTGAACGTTTTTGTGTCCGAGGTGGCTCAGAAAAGCTCAATGGTTTTACTTTTTTAAATTTTCTTTAGTGTGGTAAATAACATACACTTAATGAGTACTTATGTCACCTGGAAAGGACCTCTAGGTTTCAAGAAACACATTTGTTTCTTGAACGCTTGCATCATTCATCTGTCCTAGGTCTGGCATACCTTTGGATACTGGGGCATTCTCTTTTGGTTCCTGCTCTGGAAACAAGCATTTTCCTGGTCACTTTAGCAGGCTCTGGAGAAGGTCACAGATCTGGGAGGCAGCTGGCAACTACTCAGAATGGCTGTGGGCTCGAATAGCCGCAGCTCCCCGCTAGAATTCACCAAGTGTGTGTCCGTCTGAATCCATGTCATACCTCTTGGAATGTCAGCTTCTTTTGGGGACCTTTTGGTTCAGGAGTCCACTAAACACCTGCTACGAGCAAAGCCTCCTGTGGGGACGCCCAAGGACCAAGGACTTCGGAGTAATAGATACCTGTCTGAGTTGCAGGTGAGCTGTAGGGAATCTCCCAGTAATCTGGGGAGACTGAGCAAGTTACCTAAATGATCTGAGCTTCAGTGCTCTTCATCTATAAAATGGGGTTAACAAAAGATATCTCACCCTGGCTGGTGTGGCTCAGTGGACTGAGTGCTGGCCTGCAAACAGAAAGGTTGCAGGTTTGATTCCCAGTCAGGGCACATGCCTGGGTTGCAGGCCAGGCCCCCAGTTGGGGGCGTGTGAGAGGCAGCTGATTAGTGTCTCACACACTGATGTTTCTCTCCTTCTCTTTCTCCCTCCCTTCCCCTCTCTAAAAATAAATAAATAAATAAATAAATAAAATCTTTAAAAAAAAAAAAGTATATATATATATATCTCATAGGGTTTGGGGAGTATTAAGTAAGCAGATTGCTATGTTACTTCTCTGGATCCCTGTTTCTAGGCTCAGGGCCCTACAGATGGGAAGAAAATGGGCAGAAACTAGTCTGGGGGTGATACTGAATTCCAACCTCAGATTTCCCTGTCAAAGGGCCAGGCATGACTTCTGGGACCTCAGGCCCTCAACTCCTCTCCCCTATGTTGATTCTTGATGGTCTGGTAAAACTTGACCTTCCTGCTCTCAGCCTTTGGCTATAGAAGAATCTTCATCCCTCAGTCTGTCCTCACAGAGTCTGAAGTAGACCCTCTACCCCCGGCTTAGCTTAGATTAGCTGATGGTTTCACCTTGTTCCCCGACTCTGTTAACTCCCCTGGAGACGCAGGGACACACCCCAGAGTTAAAGAAGAGCTGAGCTGGCTAATACTTCCTCCCCCCAGAACACCCTTCTCCCCTACTCCCCTGCCCCGGCCCCGCTGAGGTTTTGCAGGGAACAGCATCTTTAGCTAATCATCTAAATGACTCTAGGATCCCTGAGGCCACCCCAACAGGGACTTGAGAACATTCTTCACAGTGGCAGAAAGGAAGGCTTGAGGAAAACACAGATGATGGTGCAAAGTCCCAGGGTCAGGTGTTGTGGTGGGGAGGGTGGGAGCTGCCTGAAGCACGGAGTGAGCTCAGGCTTTGGGGTGGGATGAGCAGGGATTTAGAAGTCAGAACCAGCCACTTAGCCAGTGGGAAATCCACACCTACAAGGAGCCTGCCAGGGCTCTTCCAAAATGTAGTGAGGTCAACACTGCCTAGGACAATATAATTATGCACATAGAAAGTCCAGGGGGAAAAGGCTCTACATACAAGGCTCTATTGGGCTTAGAGAAGTGAATTGAGAAGGTCTCTAATTCAAGGTCAATATAATAAAACCAACTGTAGCCCTGGCTGGGTGGCTTAGTTGGATCCAGTTTGATCCCTGGTCAGGGCACATACCTCAGTTGCAGTTTCGATCCCCAGTTGGGGCGCTTACAGGAGGCAACCGATCGATGTTTCTCTCTCACATTTGATGTTTCTCTCTCTCTCTCCCCCCTCCCCTCCGTTCCCCCTTCCTCTCTCTCTAAAATCAATAAACATATCCTCAGGTGAGGATTAAAAAAAAAAAAAAAGAAATGAATCGTATCTTGACATACCAGCAACAGATAGAAAATGAAATTTTAAAAAAGATTCTATGATATAATGGGAAATAGAAATTTGGTCATTGTCCCTTGTTCCTGGCACACAGCTCCTGAACCCTTGGGTTCCCCAGAGTAACAAGGACGTTGAGCTTTCAGCTTCCCCTGCCCCCACATCTGGGGAGGGGAGAAAGGCCGGAGATTGAGTTGATTGCCAATGGTCAAAGATTCAATCAATCAAGCCTGTGTAATGAAGCCTCCATAAAAACCCCTAAATGACAATATTCAGAGAGATTCTGAGTCGGTGAACACATCAAAGTGCTGGGCAAGTGAGGGGTCTGGGAAGAGCATGAGAGCTCCACGCCCCGACCACACGCCTTACACGATGTATCTCTTCCGTGCGGCTGTTCGTCAGTTGCATCTTGTGTAGTGAACCAGGAAGAGTAAGTGCAGTGCCTCCCTGAGTTCCATGAGCTATTTCAACAAATTACTGAACTCGAGGAGCGGGTCATGGGAACCCCTATTCACAGCCCATTGATCAGAAGTATAGGGGGCCCATGACTGGCAACTGGAATCCAAATTAGGGGCAGTTTGGGAGGCTGAGCTCATGGGGTCTGTGCTTCCCCCAGGAAGTTATTGTCAGAGTTGAACTGGACTGAACTGTTGAACACCCAGTTGGTGTCCGAGCTGGAGATATGGCCTCAGGAAGAAAAAAATGCTCTCATTTGATGTCAGAAGTGTTACCAGGGAAAAGAACCCTCAGATATCATTTACCATTTTACATTAAAAATATCAAACACCTATGAATGAATCTAATAAAAAATGTGCAAGTTTTCTACATTAAAAAGTATAAAATAATTAAAGATATTAAAAAATGTTATAAATTAAAAGACTCAATATTGCTAAGATGTCAATTATTCCCAATTAATTTACTTACAGATTTAGTTCAATGTCAATCAAAATCCCAGTGCATTTCTTTTCCTGGAAATTGACAAATTGATTCTCAAATGTACAGAGAAACATAAAGAACTGGGAATAGTTGAGATGATCTTAAAGAACAGAGTTAGAGGATTATGCTACTAGATATCGAGGTTTACTGTAAAGCTACATTAATTAATATATGTGAAACTGGCACAAAGATTGATGAACAGACCAACGGCATAGAAGAGAGAATCCAGAAATAGACTCTGTCATATCAGGTCACTTAATTTATGACAAAGGTGACACTGCAATATGGTGGGAACAAATGACCTTTTTTTCCATAAATGTAGTGAGGCAATTAGATATCCATATTTAAAAAAAGGAATCCTGAAAAATGAATTCATATCATCCCTCAAAATTAATTGGATCTAAATATGAAAGATAAAATAATAAAGCTGGTGGGAGTGGTATAGGGACGGGTCAGGGGAACCCAATGTCCCTCCTTGCCCAGGGTCCTGTGGGAGTGACTTTGTGGAGCCCAAGTTTGGTGGGGTCTCCTGAGGCCCTTGATCTGCTGGGGCCAAAACCCGTCCACACCCAGGGGTCCCAGAGACAAATTAAATTACCAGGTTTTCTTTGTCCAATGCATGTTAGTTTGTTTGTTTTAATGTTTATAAGAGTTTATTTGAGCCAAACTGACAACATATGCTGGAGAGCAAGATGTCACATGCTTCTGAGAATAACAGTTTTGCAGTTTCTTCTGTGCATTTGAAATGAAGGAGGGAACATTAGAACAACTACATGAAGGTGGGAGAAAAGCAAAGTGGGGGGCTGCATTACAGGAGAGCTAAGATGGTGTGCTCTCTGGCTTTAGCAGGAGGACCCTGAAAGGGGGCTTTTCAAAAGTGCGTCAAGCCAGATGCACAGAACCATGGACAGGGCTTACTTAAGGCAATGACAATCCTTCCCCCCCCCCGCCCCCCGCCCCGAAGAAGTTATGCGCCTGCAGTGTGACTCCCCACCAGGACCTGCCCAGTCAGGAATTTATAATCAGATCCCCCTGAGAGGTTACTTTCCACAGAGCCCCTCTTTCTTCCATACCAAAGCAGAATTCTTGATGTCTTCCTTCAAGAGATTTCTTTCTCTTTCTGAAGAAACCAGGAAGAGTAAGAAGGGCTTCTTTCTAAAGATTTAACCTAGATTAATTTGTAAATGTATTATGAATGCAATGAATAATTGAAGGAGATACAACAAAATATTTATTATTGTTGTGTTTGACTGGTGAGCTACAGGTGATTTCCTCCTACCCCATCTTTCTATTTTTTTTGGAGGGGGAGAGGAAGGAAGGGAGAAAGAGAAGGAGAAAAACACCAATCAGCTGCCTCTCATATGTGCTACGTGTCCTGATCAGGGATCAACCTGCTATCTAGGTATGTGCCCTGACCAGGAATTGAACGAGCCACCTTTCACTTTGGGAGACAACATCCAACCAACTGAGCCACACCGGTCAGGAGAACCCCATCCTTCTACTCTTATACATTTTCCTTAAAAACAATGGACGGCTTTTCTAAAGAAAAGGGTGATCCGTGATGACTGAATTCCTAAGAGCCATTCACCCACTCAAGTGTCTAATGTGGCTGAGTCACTGGGACTGAAACACCTGAGACATAAACATCCTGCACCCTTCCAGCAGCAGAGCCTGCGCCCTGGGAGCACGCCCGCCTGCCCAGACAGGGGCCCTCACGTTGCCACTCCTAGTTCTCCATCTTCCACCCCAGGTTCCTACCTCAGACCCAAGCCCAAGCCCCCGGGGCGGAGGGAGGCCATGTTACAGCGAACCAGGCCGAGCCAGCGCCAGCCCTGAGAGTTGCCAGTCCCAGATTCTCACCTCTGCATCCACAGTCAGTTCATCTAGTGGAGGCACTTTCCTCAGAGACGCCTTGAGCAGGAAGGAAGGAGGAGGAAGGAAGATGATTCTTCTTCAGAGAGCCAGTCTACCTTTCCTTCTGACTTGGAAGGGATGTGGGCCTCGGACTCTGCAGGAGAAATGGACAGAGGCGGGGCGCCAACTCAGACTCAGGGTGGCCGCCTGTCGTCTGACGCCTCCCCAACACAGGGCAGGGGGGCGCCAAGGATTCTTTCCCTGGCTGGGATGCATTGCTGTGATGGAGGAATGCTTTGAACTTTCCTCTTCTGAATGTCTGCAGATATTACTTTCCGGCTGGCTGGCCCATAACTGGACCGGAGCGGGAGGCCAGTGCCGGGAGGGAGGAGCCCAGCCCAAACCAGTTGGAGAAGGAAGCTCCCTGGGCACAGCTCCTGCCGATGCTGCTTCCTGCTGCCAGAGCTGGCAGTGAGGAGCAGGGTAGTTCCTGGAAGAAGTTTTCTGGAGGAAGTGCTGCCACACCCAGGAAACCCGAGGGCAGAGACGGTGGAAGAGTTCAGGGAAGCACAGAGTGGGGTCACTGAGGTGGGGGGCACTTAGAGGAGACTCGAGACAGAAAGGGAAGTGACTGTTCTTGAGCTTCTACTATGTGCTAGGCCCTTTCCAAGGACCAACTGATTTAATCCTCATAACAACTCTGGGGAAGGGTAGGAATTGTTATTATTCACAAATCCAGCTAGGCTCAGAGAGGTTAAATAACCTGCTCATGGCCATAGAACGAGGAAGTGACTGCGTTGGGGTTGGGCCCTAGATGTGGCTCCAAAGTTCCTCTTCTGCCCACCATGCCCACTCTGAGGGCTGGGGGCTGCTGTTAGTCTCCTTCGCGGGGTCTCTATGAATAGAATCGGGGCTGAGCAGCCTGAATAAACTTCTGGGAATAGGTAGAAGGGGGTGGGCCAGGGCCAGGGCCAGGGCCAGCTCCGTCAACCGAGATTGCCAGGCTCTTTCTGGGCCGACCTGTGAATCTGAAGCCAAGGGCTGGGGCTGCCCTGACTTGCAGGCTGACCTTTTCTTTGTTTGAAACCAGGTTTCTTTTTGCTTTGCAAGGTATGGGTAAAATATTCTAAAAAGCTCATGCTGGTGGCTGTGATGTCAGGGCCTGGAGCACATGAAAAAAGCCACAGAAGCAGCACAAAAAACACACAGAAGCAGGGGTGTATTCTCTCCTGTGGGCCAGGTCCCCCGCACGGGGCCTCAGCCGAAGGCAGGCAGGCCACGGGCTTGGCTGGAGGAGTGGCAGGCAGCTTTGTGGCTGACGCTGCTGTTCCGCAGCCACGTGGGGTTTGGGTGGTGGCCCGCAGAGCAGGGCACTGTGGCTTGGCTGCTCTACGGTTCATAACAGGGGTAAGCAGGGCAGCCACAGCGGGTGGGCTACCCTCTCAAACTGCTCCTCCTCTAGGAGGAGACATCCATCTGCCCGGGCCTGGGGTACAAGGGTCACCAAGCCGTTGGGCCCCACAAGCTCAGGACAGCGCTACAGAGAAATGAGTCTGCATTTGAACCTCAGACCAGAGCTCTGACATTCCAATGGGTGCTGCCATTTAAGGCGGCCCTTGGGAGTGACTCCTACTGTTCTAATCATGTGTCAGGACTTCCAGAAGTCCCCTTTGGAAATCACCCTTGGGGCCCATCTTGAGCCAGCACCAACTTGTTCTCTGAACCTGTCACCTCTGCTTTCATTGAAAGTGGCGGTATCTGACTTGGCCGCCCACCTCACTCTCCAGGCCTGGCTTCCAATGGGTTTTGGCTATTTCTACACATCAAATCCCGTTCAAGGGAAGGACACTCAGCCCACGGAAGGGATTCACAGAAACGCACTGCAGACTGGGCAGGCGGCTTTCAGAGGGCAAGTCTAAAGGAGTTTGCAGCTTCTCTGAAGGGGAGGGGCTTGGCTGGTTAAGTTCTGGGATGCTGGTTAACTGTGAGGAATAAAGCCGGGAGACTGGAGGAGAGGAGGCAGCTGCACCCAGCGCCCTGCTCTGAGTGCCAGTGAGCGGGAGTGGGGGGCACACCCGAGCTTCCTCTTCGGGAGGCTTGGGACCTGCTAAACAGAGCTGAGTTCTGGCTCAGTGTGGCCCCAGGGAACAGGGTTCCTAAGTTCCAGCTCGTGGCCTTGGCCTACTGTCCTTCCTAGGCCTCAGCATTTCAGGTGGTGACCAGGGAATGAACTCCTTCACTTGTGCCAGCTTCTCCAAGTACAGAGAGAAGAGAAACAGCATCTATTCTAGCTTGAGGGTCCATTCTGGATGTTTTCAGTTACCATCACTCAGGGAGCGCCTAGGGTTAAGCGCCAGGCTGTGGGCCGAGCTTTTCACATACAAAATCTCACCGCAAGCCTGTGAGGTAAGATCGTTATTGTCCCATCATGCAGATGAGGAAACCGATGTTCAGAGAGATAAGTGATTTGCCCAAGTCAAAGAGCAAAGAAGGGTCAGAGCCTTGTCTATCCCTGATATGAGCAGGGCTGCAGCCGGCTGTTGCCGCCCACCACCCCCGCTGTGTAGTGCTCAGGCCCATCCAAGGTGCTGCTTTGGGGAAGGAACTATTCTAGAATCATGGCATTGAGACAGAAGTATGACCCTGAGTTCTACCGCAATGAGACAGGCACCTCTACTACTGCCACCATCCACTCACGGGGTGACCCACAGAGGGCCCTGTCGCCTCCAGAGCTGGGCCCTCTTACCCTGACGCCTGCCGTCGGGGCGCCGGACCTCTTCCCCCTGCCTTGGGAACGGCATCCGCACACCCTCCCTGAAGAGCGGCGTGCCTCTTGGCCCCGGCTGAGAGGAGCGTGGACCGAAGCCAGGCTCCCATCAGAGAATCCTCGTCATCCAGAAGATTTTTCTCAAACTTTCCTTTCTGGAGTTTGTTTAAATATAAAATTATGTTATTCATTAATTTACTCAAAAGTATTTATTGCGCATTTACTCTGCTCTGGGCTCTGGGGACCATAATGAACAAAACAAAACCCTTGTTCCCATGGAGTTGAACTTGTTTGTCCAAACAGATGTTGCTGGTCGCCCTCTTGAGCTCACCTCTCACCAGAGGAGATGGTGGTGCACACCGTGTGGGGCTCGCTCATGGGGTCTGGCCTCCCCTTTGCTCCTGCCCAAATTGCTATCCCTCACGCCTGTCTCCTGTTCACGCACTGCTCTAATGAGTTCGGTGATGGAATGCTCCGCCCCCTTCCTGAGGCCCCTGCCCTGTGTCCCTCTGTCCCCTTGCTACTCATCCTGTGTGTGAAGCTAAGCTCTGTCCTTCCCCAGCCTCTACCAGGTGTGCAGGACTACTATCTGCCCCTCTTTCTATCACATGAGAGTCAGGGGTGTTGGCCCCCCAGCACTCTTCCCTGGCCCCCCAAAAAATACTGGGGGAAAGGGCCTGAAGAGAATATCATTTGCTTTTCTGCCCAGCTGTCACCTGTAGGGTGGGTGGGTCCTAGACCCAGGGTGTGGCGCTCAAGGCCATTGCCTGAGGGCTCCATAAGACCTGCCCAGGGCCCTTGTGCTACAGCGCGGAGTGTCCCCAGGATGCTGAGCAGCACTTGGGTTCTGATGTGCCACTGGAGTGGCCTAGAGAGAAGCTGTGTGTGCGGGGCAGAGGGCACTGTGCACATAACAAGTCCGCATGTCTAGGCTCCCCGCCCTTGTCATCATTCCCACACTGTAGGTCCCAGTGAATCCCCAGGGGAGAGATAATGGGGCTGTTGTTGAAAAGAATATGATAATAAAGCTCATTCAATCACTTGTGTCAACACTCCAGTTGAATAAGAGGCCAAAGAGCCAGGCTGGCCAGCCAGAGAAGGTCAATATTGACTCAGGCTCGCCTCTCAGGCCCAGCTCCAGCCGGCACACTCAGTGCTGTGGGCCCACACTCAGTGCTGTGGGCCGGCAGCAGCTCAAGCCAGACCAGCCCTCTGATCTCTGTTCACTGTGCTTAGAATCCTAACCCCCTCCTCAGTCCACAGTACTGGACTTTCCTGGGCATGGGGTTATCTCCAAAAGCAGAGAGAAGAATGGTCTTCCCGGGAGGGCTGCAGGCCAGGCACCTCCTCACCAGCCCCGATTTTCACCAGCTTCCGCATGCAGAGGCCTCATGACACCCCCTCAATGCCTAGCCAGAGGAACCTCTGGAGTCTCCCCCTCACAAGACTGGGCTTCAGTCTCTCTCTCTCTCTCTCTCTCTCTCTCTCCCCCCCTCTCTCACACACACAGATAGTTTTACAGCCCTTAACTTTCTATATCTATTTTGTTTACCTCCTCACTTTATGCTTACAACACCACCGTGACTTGGGCCAAACCTGCTTTACTGGGTGCATTTTAAAGACAAGAGAAGGCTGGAGAGAGGAATGAGGAGACGAGAAAGGGAATCTACACAGATACATGTATAAAGCACCCAGAGCATGTCAGGCACTGTGCTGGTGCTTTTTATTAGTGCATTTAATGGTCATAACTCTACAAGGTAGATAATATGAGCTCTGTTTTACAAGTAGAGGAACTGAGGCTTGATGAGAAGTTATTGTCAGAGACAGTTAGTGTGGAGCTGGGATTCAAACCCAGACCTCTCCAACTCTAAGCTCCTCTGTTATGCCCAGAGAAGTTAAATGACCTGCCTCAGATCACATAGCTACTCAGAGATCAGACTGAAAGCCTCAAGCCAGAGGCTCCCTCTACCCCAGGCAACACCTGCGGTGAGGGTCGCCAAGAACACGTTAGGGGCATGCTGCTGTTTCTGCCTCCAAATCCACATCCTCTTCCAGAAAGGACCCTTTCCTGGGCCACCTCATGACTGCCCCACATGGACCCTCTTCTGCCTTTACTGCCTTCCCATGGCGGCTTTGCTCTAACAACCTCCACAATCCCCTGTCACAGAGCCAGACTGTCCTCAAAGTTCTCCAAGAGAGGAGAGCTCAGGTAGCTTCACCTTTTCCAATACTAACAAGCAGAGGTGAGAGACATGGTTCTCTGCTGGATGTTCTCATTTCTCACTGTGACTCCTCACAACTATCCTGTGAGGAAGGCATGATCCTCCCCATTTTGTAGCCGAGGACATTAAAGTTTGGAGAGAAGTAAAGCAACTTGCCTAGGGAATCAAAGGCAAAGTCAGGATTCGAACCCAGCTCTTTCTGGTACCAAATGTGTTCTCAGCCACTGTCCTATACACGGCATGGGGGGAACTCACAGCATTGCAATATATCCTGCACCAGCTGCAAAAGACCTGAGCACAGACCCAAGCCTGCTCAACTGCCCCACCTACGAAAACAAGTGAGAAGACCCTAAAATAACACCAGAAGGGGGCACGTCACAGAAAGCACAGCATATACCCTGGGAACTCTGAATGTCTTAGCTCTTTGTGTCCCTAGCAGCATCTACATCCCAGGTTGGGTGCTGCACACTGGGTGCCAGAAACGCTGGAGGGATTTTAGCAGGTTGGAGATGCAGGGAATGAGTTGTCGGGCTGGGATGTGCTCAGCACAGGGGACTGCTTCCTGGCCTGCCCAGCACCGGCGCTGTGCCTGCTACTGACTTCCCGTGCACAGCTTTAGTGACACTGCGTTGCCCCAGACAGGCTTCGCACCTGATGACAGGCAGAGGCTGGGCCAGGAGGCAGGGCAGCGCGTTTGAAGCCCAGCAGCCTGCTGTGGGCTGAGGTGGTGGAAGTAACAATGCACATCCACTAAGTACTGAGAAATGGCACCTAAAAGGGATGACCGCTGCCCCCTAACCGGACCAAGAATGGTCCAGCCCAGGAGAGACATCTGCCTGTCCCTTTCAATCTGTTCCTCATGCTGGTCTCCAAAGGTGCCTGGGCACCCGACCAGGGCTGGAGGTCCCTCACTCACCTCTGGCCGGCTGCCGTCCTTGCTTTCTCTTCTTCCTGATTCCTTACCCTTCAGTGGACGGAGCTCTCAGGCACCAGGTGAGGGAACACTAAGCACCTTCGCGGCCAGTCCTCTGAGGCCTGGATGGAAAGAGACCAGAAAGTCATTGTGACAAATATGACAAGTGTCCCTGCGGCTTCTGCTAATGGCCGGAATCCAGAGCATTCCGAACAGTCCCATACCAGCCTCCCCACTGAGCCACTTTCTCAGGTTGCAAAGGGAGGAGGAGGGATCCCCGCAGGGTGCAAGGGAGCAGCGCGCAGCGCTTCCGGCCTTCTCCCACCTGCTTCCCGACCCATAGCAGCCTCAGCGCCCCTCCGCCCCCGCGCCCCCCGCAGTCCTGAATGAGGCGGGAATCTCCCCGCTGGCCAGCGCGCTCCTGGAGGTAAATCCCGGCGCTCACTCGCAGCTCCCGAGCTCTCTGTCCTAGCGCTCACGCACGAACACCAGGCGCTGTGGGCTCCGAAATTCGGGGAATGAGAACCCGGGAAAGGGGGCCACGCGTACACGGAGGCCTGTTCCCTCGTCCCGGCACCTGTCTGGGGAGGTCGGTCAGCTTCCAGGGGAGGCTGGGACACCCACCTGCGAGCAGGAAGCCTCCGGAGCACCAGGAGAGGGCTTGGGAGCCGGCCCGCCCTCCGCGGGAAGGACCTGGGCGCCAGGAACTGCGAGGGGAGGCCGCGCTTGCAAGTTGGTACAGCGCCGGCTTCACCTGGCCACGAGTTTGATTTCAGGGTGTGGCCCCAGGTAGGACTCGGCGGGGAACACAGCGCCCGGGTTTGCCAGGGAAAAAATGCCAAGGGGTGCAGGGACCTGGGGCCGTGGCCAGGAGCCTCTCTCCCGAGGGGCGCCTCCCTTCTCAACCCTATCCCTCTAACCCTTGGACCCTCGCTTCCTCTGGCCGTTCACCTTGGGACCCTGATCCCGGCCCGGCCCGCTATGATCTGCCAGTGGCCACACAGCCCCAAGGCCTCTGCTTGGAGGCCCGACCTGGATTATCGCTGAGCCCTCCTCGGTGTAATTAACTCATTAATTTGCATTGCAGATATGCTGGGCTGCCTCCTCCCAGACCCTAGAGGTGCTGTGGTCGCCCACCCACACACCTCGGAGAGGCCCAGCGGGAGTTCTGCCACCTGCCACCTTGACCTGTCTGTTCATCTGGACAAGGCCCTAGGCCTGTCTTGGGCAGGAAAGCTGGAATTAAAGAGATTCCAATTTTCTTGTCAGACCTTGCTCAGATCTGAGAACCCTCTGGCCTCAGGTAGGGGACATCTGGGGGAAAGAAAGCTTTCAGGAGCTCTGCAGCCCCAGAGGACGGGGCTCCTTTCCACAGCCAGCACCTCCTGGTTGTACCCAGTAGTGCCCTGGCCTAGGACCAGGGTGGCCATTCCAAGTGGCTCACTCCTGACTGCCCTTTGCATTTGGAGGGTGGTTTCTCCTGCGTGTTAATGTGCGGGGGAGGGGCAGAGGCTAGCTGCCTGCCCCTCCCCCACACAATAAACAAGGAAGTGAGAGGACCCCAAATGGCTGCCTCCAAGCAGTGGCTGGGTGAGTGCTAGTGTCACTGCAAGGGGACCTAGGACAGTGCAGAGATTTTTGCTGTTGTTGGGCACCTCAAACTTGTTATTTGGGTCACTATTGTCATATATTATCATATTCGTTCACTAATTTTTTAGACACATTGATGCAATTACTGGATAAAGCATTTGCCTATTGCTTCTGCACAGTTCCCTCCAGACCCCTACCTAGCATAGGTAAGGTGGCGAGTGGGAATTCGCCAGCCCAATCAGGCCTGCAGCCTGTTGAGCTGCACCAGTGCCCTCGGCCTGCGTGGGGAAAGCGTGGCTGTGCCTGCCGGAGACGCTGGCCCCGTGAGCCGGCAGTGTGGTGTGGAAGCTGGGGCCCTGCAGGCAGGCCTCTGCTCTGCTCCTTACCCTCTGTCTCCCCTCCTCCTCTCTGTGTCTTTCCCTAGAGGATTCTTTCTCTTTGCTGAGGCTACACCGTAGGCCTGACTCAGTTAGCCAACCTCTGACCTCCTGTGGCCCCTCCGGAAGCTGCCTGCTGAGCCTAGGACAAAGGGGCAATGTGATGCAAATATGGTTTTCTCCGCAGATTAGTTACCCAGGGACACAGGAGTACTGGCTGTGGGGAGCGGGCTGTGCTGGGTGGGGGGGAAGGAGGATTTGCAGGGGGAATTGGTTGTTGAGGATTTGAAATGAACCATGAACCAAGACACGAATGAAATGCATAACATCGATGGACCTAGACTCAGCACTCTAAATTATATTTTACTGATTCACAAATGCACACAGGAATTCTTTTCTTCTCATACAGATACCTTCTATACTGAAACGGCAGCTCTGAGCAGTACTTTTAAACTGTTAAACTATATGATAAGGTGCAAACATTAGACTATTTTCATCAGAAGTGAATTGTTATTTAATATGGTTTGAATCCAGACTTGGGTTCCCAGAAAGGCTACCAGCAAGTCCCATCCTCACCCTGTAGGGAGTGAGTCTAGGGAACCCTGAGGTCCTTCCACCTTGGGGAACTTTGATCAGATTTGGGGAGAGGTAGAGACCCCCAAATAAGACTGACCATGGAGTTAATGAATTTGCCATCACTGAAGACCCCAGATGTGCTAGAGAAAAGGTCCCATACGGGATACTAAGCTAGACCAGGGGACTTCTCAGCTTCTGCATTTTTGGTCAGTTACAGGTGGGTCACCTGACTGTCTACAAGGCAGGATGGCTGGGATGTGCAGAATAGGTCCCGAGTGATTCATTCCTGTGTGTGACTTCCCCCTTCTCTAGACTCCTCTGATCCATGCCAGGAACAGCAGGGGGGACAGCCTCTCCTCCGGCAGCCATGTGCCTCCCTCCCTCTGGCCCTGTTCCCATGGTGCTGTGCCAGGCGCAGGGGTAGGGATCAGGAACTCCCTCCTTTGAAGAGCCCCGGTACCTGGCAGAGGCCTTCAGGTCGAGGGAGTTGTCCATGCACTGCCCTTCTGCAAACTGGGCGGGAGCTCTGAAGAGGGACACTAAGGACTGACATTCCACCATGGGCAAGGGCCCTCAGAGCCCTGCCAGCACCGGGGCACCGGCCAGCCAGCGCTGTCCGAGAGGGCACACCGGGCGGCCCGGCGTTCCCGGCTCGCTCTCAGTCTGTGGTCCTGCCGTGACATCCGAGCACCTACAGCTAGGGCTGGGAGCCTGGGTTAGGACCAAAGAGGAAAGATATGGATCGACTTGTGGTTTAGAAACACAAACACATTATCTTTTCCCTGCCCCTTCCTGCTGCAAGAATTGAAAAGCTGCCTGGGGATCAGGAGCGCGGCCGACATGCTCACTCCCTGCTACAGCTCCTTTCTCTGGATCACTCTGCCCTCCTCTAATAATAGTAATAATAATACCTGCCAATTATTAATAGCTTCCGATGGGCCAGGCCCCATGCTAAGCTATTGTTTCACTCAAAGCTATAATCTCACTCAAGTCTTCACCACAGCCTTGGTGCAGAAGAATGATATCATTATTCTTCTTGTTTTACAGTTGAGGAAACAGGCTCAGAGTGGTTAAGGAACCAGCTCAAGGTCTTGTAGTTACTGAATGGTGGAACCAGAATTTCAACCCAAGTGTATCCCCCCAGACTGTTCTCTCAACTCTGTACCGCTCAGAGGTCCCTGGCTCCAGGGACTGTCTGATATGACTTGACCGGGGGAGTTAAGTTCCCGGGAACAGTTGGTGAGGGAGGCACTGGTCTTTGCCTTCTTGCGCCAACTCTACCGCCCTGTATGGGTAAGTCATGTGACACTGATTTCTCCCCGATTTCTGACAAGGAAATGAGGGACCCTACAAAGCCCTGGGGTCAGGGGAAGAGGGGCCTCAGCTTCTCCCACCCTGTCACCAAGTCCTCTGCTAGGAGTCAGGTGCTAGAGTCCCCCAGTCATGAGCCAGCACCCTGTCTGAAGTCCCTGCATCGAGCCATCTGTCCTTCGCAGACTCGGAATGGGCCCAGGGCCATGAGGCACGTATGCTGCCCTGATGGGAAGGCGGGGCCTGGCACACTTGCGTGCTGCTGGGCTGGAGGAACCCGCTGGGGCCTGGGAGAGGCCGCCCCCAGCCCTGGGAGAGAGGCGGTCTTTGCAGCAGATCTCTCCCTCTCCTCTTCCAGGCTGTCCAGCACCTGTCCCTTCCTGCTCTTGGGGTGGCCTGGGTTAGTGGCCCTCACCCTGGTGGCACCACATCTCTACCCCTCTGTGGATGAGGCTGAGAGGCAGGTGCCCACCTCTGAGGGCCTGGGAGCGTGAGTTGAGGGAGTTGACATTGCCAGGCCCTTGGGGTCCTCAAACAGGAGAGAGACAGGAACCAGCTGCCAAGAGCATGAGTTCTTGCAGGATGGGAGCCTTTCTGCCTCTCTAGACGTCCAGCATGTCTCAGCCTCAGTCTCTTGATGTGTATAATGGGGGAGGGAGTGTCACCCTCCCTGCAGAAGGTGGTGAAATGATGAGATCAAGAACAGGGTGAAAGGTTCTTGACGCTTGGTAAGGGACCAAGGAGGAAACTCCCCTCCGCCATGCCATGCATGCACGTTGCCGCCGTAGGGAGCAGCGAAGCCCAGTTTGGTGCGCCATGGGGGCAGAATGTCAGGCTTCTTCCAGGAGAACTTGTTGAGAAATCAACCCTACAGGCCTATCCCCTCCAGATCCTGGAGAGAGGACCCCAGCCCAGGGCAGCACAGCCTGGACCCAGTTAGGTATTTGGGAGAAGGCCACAGGGTCCCCCTGCCTGGCTGCTGGACAGATCCGTCCTGCTGCCTCAAACTTCAGCAGAGGGAACTCCCACACCCAGAAGCCTCTGGCCTCTCTCTCTCTCTCTCAGCCTCTCTGTACCTTTTTCTCAAGTTTGTATCTGTACTAGGCTCCCCATGCCAATGCGAATATACAAGGCCGGTCCTCCCCAAATGCAAACTGACGCTGCGGGGCCAAACTTGTCTGACCGTCCCAAAGGAGCCTGCTGCCCTGGACCAGCCACTCGGATGCAGGGGCCACTGCCCACCCACCTCGGGGGGCGGAGGCAGGGACAGTGTAGTGTAGGCCCCCTTTCCAGGACAGGGGTTATGCGCTGTCCTGGGGAGGGTTGGGGAAAAGGTCACTTCTATGCTGAGAACACACATTTTAGAGATGTGATGAATTCATTTAATATCTTCTCACTATGATCCCTTCCTCTCAATGGGCTCCAAAGTTCCATCCAAATGTCTGTTGCTGGCAGGTTAGCTCTCTGGCTGGTGCTTTTGCTGGCAGAATGAACAGCTGGAAGCCTCCTTGAATGGAAACCCTTCATTGTCATTTCCTCTCTGTTCTGAGCCTCCAGTGGCCACCCCATTCCGAGGCTGGGGCAGGGCTGGGACTGGCTCCCAAGCCCTGGCGCTCAGGGCCTGACTTGAAGGGAGGACAGGTGGGTGGGGGGAGTAGAAGCCTTGTGACCAGGTGAGGGCTCAGGCCAGAGGAAGGAAAGAGTCTGAGGAAGCACAACGTTGGCTGTCTGAGTCCCGCTCACAACCCTCTGGCTGGAACACCTTAGCTCTGAATGCACTCAGCTCACAGGCCCTGGGCTGTGTGGTCTCCCGGGAGCACGGGCCGCCTGGCTGGAGAGTGCGAGGAACTCTGCTTTCTGTGTCTGCCCTGGGTTGGTGTCAGAAGCATGACCTGCCGAACTGCCACGGGGCTGGGCTGTGCTATACTGGGAGGGTCCTGGAGGGGCCCAGGCAGCTGCTGCCCTTCTTCCCCAGGGTCTCTTCTTCCTTAGCCTCTGGCCCGCACCTCAGGGCTGGCAGCCTTCAGGACCTTCAGGTGAGTGCTGGCTGACACGGCAGGGGCCTGGTGTGCACTGCCCCGCCTTCGCTGGTGGCTGGCAGGAGGGACCTGCTGGAGGTAGCTCCTCCTCCTGTCCCGACCGCCCCTCCTCCACAGGAGCCCTCTGCCCCTGCTCACTCCTGGACCTCACATTCTTGCCCCTGGGGTTGGCTCCAGCCTGTGCCAGGGTCTGAGGCCTCCACCTTTCTCCACCTTTCTCGATCCCAGATACACCATCTCCAGCAAGACCCACTACAGTATAATACTGAAGCCTTCTTGTCCAGCTTGGGCCCGGTGACAGGGTGACAGATGACAGGCCTCCTGCTTCTGAGATCTGACCTCTGATGGTCACTGGACATCTAAATTCCTGCCAGGGGTCCGAGTACATATATATATATATATACCCTTGAAAAACCCACCCGAGGTAAAGGGCCTCCCGTATGCCCCGCTAACTTCTGCCCCCGAGTTTCTCTTTCATTCCCACACACTCTTGTCATTACCCCCTTTGGCTTAGGACATCAACGGCCTTCTGGTTAAAATGTAAACTGCTTCCTGGGACAAGTGGAACTTGAGTCAATTCATTTACACTCAGAGAGTGGCCTGGGTGGTATGGGCAGAGCCTCTTCTTGGGGGGCTCTGCTGAGTGAGCAGGAGCTATGCTGGCCTTCTATGAGGAGCAAGATGGGTGGGGGTGCGGGTAGCAGGACCAGGACCATGAGGGCAAGAGGCACGGAGGAGTGCTGGGACCTGTGTGTCCTCCTTTGTCAGGCCAGGCCCCTTCTCTCAGTCTATCAAGTCACCAGGCAACTAGTGGGCAGCGAGCGTCCGCCCCACTCCAGGTGCCTCTGGAGCTGCTGCCTATAGCAAGGCAGCCTGGGCGGGGAGAGCACTGGGCTGGGAGCACGAAGCCACAGGCCTTTTGAAACCTGCTCTGCTGCCAGTTAGCTCTGTGACCTCAGGAACCATTTGCCTTCTCTGGGCCTCTTCTTCCC
Source organism: Pteronotus mesoamericanus (assembly GCF_021234165.1). Taxonomy (NCBI): domain Eukaryota; kingdom Metazoa; phylum Chordata; class Mammalia; order Chiroptera; family Mormoopidae; genus Pteronotus; species Pteronotus mesoamericanus. Next base: position 24,216,309 of record NW_026555065.1, read on the forward strand.
TCTCTAAAATTATGGGGGCTGGATTAAACATTCTTAGGGACTCCCTTTGGCTTGAATGGGCTATGGCAATCCAAGGCAGCCAGCTTCTTCCCCCTCTGCGCGTCTCCTCACTGAGCCGGGACCGTGCTCTGGCCATCCAGGGAGGCTGTGGCCAACATGTCCCCTGGCTTCCTCCACCCTAGGTGCCTTTTTGCATAATTCCACTTGAAGCCTCATTTGAAGCTGAAACAAAGAAAATGGAGACTGGAGGCTCCAGGCCAGGAAGCTGAACCAGAGAACCAGTCCTTCCAGTTTTAACCCTGTTTTAGCTGCAGCCTTCAGGAGCTGGGGTGGACAGGCAGGCAGCAGAGGGCCTTGAGCAAGGTGACTGGTTTCCTCGCTATTTGCCTTGGCGTGAGCTGCCACACAGGGATCGGAGACCAGAACAATGCCTCAGCTGACCTGAACTTTCTGGACCTGCTTTTCTGAGCACCCTGAGGCCGCCGCTCCGGTCCTGGGCAGCCTGAGTGGACAGAACACAGCCCTGCCTCCACCCCCTTAGCCAGGGCCCAGGAGCCTGAGTGCTTTGAGGCTTGGGCAAACCAGGGCCAAGCAGGAAGATGCCAGCATTTGCTGACAATGCAGCAATCAGGGGGAAGTTTGGCCACAGAGAACCCATAGGTGTACAAACAACATCATCATTGTCTTCCCTGTAAGGATGTGAGTCTTTGCACTGCCTGATGTGTCATAATGAGGTTTTATAGAAAATGCTGGCTGGAATGGGGGTCCCTTTGCTGGGGCCGATGTGGCCCCATGGAGTTATGAGGGCCCCCCCTTTTTTGCACGCTAATTCCTCAAGCATATGAAAGTCTTTCATGTTCTGGGTTTGCCTTGTTCTTTAAGGGAAAGAGAGCCTGGGATGATCTTTCCTAAATTCATAGAACAATAACCCTTTGGTAGGAAAAGAAAAATGTTTGTGCACCTGAGCCTTATGGACCTTGGGCATTTCTAAATCACCTGCCGTAGCAGCCAAGGAGGTCGCTATGGTCTCCAGCCTGGCCCTTCTGCACGATGTACCACTTCTAAGTGCGTGCTGTAGACGGGGCTCATTGGGACATAGTTCTTCAAGGAAACGGGGCCACCCTGTGACAAGATTCCAGGCCCAAAAAGAATGTGACCAGAGTCAGACCAGGCCACTTGATTCCTTCGTTACCTACAGTCCATGTCAAGCTCTCGAGACATGGACTTTCAAACTCTACACCCCCAGAAGAAGAAGGAAACTCTTAATAGGTTCAAATCATTCCTTAGAGAACTTTAGGGGATAAACAATTTGCTCTTTGGGAAAAAAAAATGGATCTAGTATTGCGTTTCTTCCAGCATTATCGGGCATGGATCTATCAGCATTCCGAGTGCTTCAGCTTTTCTTCAGGGAGGAGTTCTTCCAAAGCCACCTCTTCCATGAAGCCTGTTCTGATTCCCCGGAAGATACCAGTGAAGTCTCTCCCCGCTGGCACTTTGTTTCTCTAACACTAATAATCATCACAATGCTAACATTATTGCTGAGCGCTTCTGTGCCAGCCATGCTGCTGAGTGTTCGCATATGGCCTTATTTAATCCTTTCAACAGCCCCATCTCAGAGGTCCTATAATTACCTCCGTTGGGCAGGAGAGGAAATTAAGACCGGGCGAGATGAGGTAATTCATCCGAGGTCACCTGGCAGGAACCGGCTGCCCTGGGCCTGATACTCAGCTGCTGACTCCTGCTGTTAACCGTCGCCTTTCTGCCTCTTCCTGGTCCTGAGAACCTGTCTTCTGCCCGTAACTGTAGGCGCTGCTTCTTCCTTTGTGTTTATATCTTGGCTAATCTTTCTTTTTTTAATCGATCTTCATATATTTCTATGTTAAGAACCATCTCCTGGTATTGGTCTAAATTTATAAATTATCTGGGCTGAATGGGTCATGACTGACATTTTCAGTGATGAATAGGGGACCCAGAGCGAGCAGAAGGCGACTCCCGCGCCCCCCCCCCCCCGTTGCTGATCAAGGCTCTGCAGCTCAGCTGGCTTCTGGTGGCATTGTCCCCATGCTCGGTTTCCTTTCCCTGCTCTGCTGGAGGACTGTCAGCTCCCCGGGGCAAGGGCTGTGTCTTGCTCATTTCCTGGCACTTCCCTGACCCTCTGTCTCTGCCACCAGTGGTTTGTACTTAGGAGTCAGGCAACAGCTGTACCCTGCCTGCAAGCGAGCCAGAACGAGGTGCCAATGGTCATCTCCCAAGTGCTGCCTACAGCCCGCATCTTGCCAAGACAAGACAAATTTCCCTTTATCTCACACCCCGCCCATCTCACCTTAGTTCTTAATGGGCCCTAGGCCTGAGCTCAGAAGGGGGCTTCCCATGGGTGTGCCCAGCCCGGGCAGGAGGGCCAGCTGGGCCTCAGGAGGTTCAGAGTTCTTTCTGCCTCCGAGTTTTCACCTTCCCATGCTCTGTCCCCGCCTGTCAGCTAGCCCGCTCCTTTCCCCCAAGGCAGGCGCACGGAAGTGAACTCTCTTCTCGAAGCCCTCATGGGGGCAGGCTGCAGAAAGCCTGTGGATGAGGTTTGCCAGCACCCTCCCTACTGTCCCAGTCTCAGGAGCTGCTCCTGAGTCCTGGACCTTCCCACTCATGGGCATCCTACGAGGAAGACTCTGCTTTAGGCCACAGGCCAGCTTTCCACGAGTCCTTCTGGCCTTCTACAACCAAGACGGTGTGCTAGAGTTGTCTCTGGGGCCATGTGTGTAAGGAATGTAGTCTCAGTGTTTCCGCCTACTCCCTGCCCGGCCATCCGACAGAGGTGGGCAGGAATAAGAAAATCGGTGGCCCGAGCCCTCCCTGAGCCATCTTAAAACTTCAGGCAGGCTTTCCCTCTCTTGCCCCCTGTACCTGGCCTCTACCCTCTGCTTCCTCCAGGCTCCATCAGCTGCCACCCTGCTTGCCTGCTGTTTGGCACTCCATACCCTCTGCCACTCTGAACCTGGCTGGACACCAACTGCTGCTCAGCTCTGCACACACGGGGGACCCCCAGGCTTGGAGTCACCTTTTGGGGGGAGGCAGGATTTCTTCACCCTGGAGCCAGGGGTCGGGGTTAGTTGAGTGGGAGACACTCAGAGGTTCGTCCTGACTCTGGTCCCATGAAACTGCCAGCTCCCCTGCCCGCACCTTCCCTATGCCTGGCACATCGTAGAAAGCTCAGCTCACAAAGAATCAGTCAGCTCTTGGGGGACCAGAAGGTCCATGCAGCCCCCACACTCCCACCTTGTGGCAACTCACAGGGGCACAAATCTTCCCTCATAGCAAGTGCTTCCAAAAGCCTTGCTCCCGGTGCCCGGCCGCTCCTGATTAGGCACTAGGATTCCCAGGTTTGCCACTCCTGATCTACAGCGGGACCCCTTGCTTGGCCCAAAGGCCTCATTCCCAGCTGGATGAGCTTCCGTGGAGCCCAAGGGCCAGGCAGCCCAGAGAGCTCATCCTCAACACTTAGAACCTGGTTCCTCCCAGAATCAGGTTAGGAAAAGAACCCAAGCAGAACACTCCAAGCTTGGTGTACGGCACCAGAAAAAGAACACACTACACTGCATTAGCCTTGCTTCTTGGTGGGGCCCCAGTGCTTTACCACCCCAAGCTCACTAGGCCTGACATCCCCGGAGCAAACCAGGTCGCTCACCCTGCTGCAGTAATGGGGAGCCCCAGGCCTGTGAGGAGGGGTGGTGCTCGGCCAGGCATCCCCTGGACCTTGCCTGCCACCGAGTTTCAGGGTCAAAATCTGTGCCAGGTCAAGCTCTACATAAGGGCATGGCATGGAGCCTGGGTCCCAGCAACACTATAAATATTTGTGGGATGAATACAAGAGGGGAGTGTCCCAGAGGTGGCAGGGCAGGAAGACATCCAGGAGAGGTGTCCGGTGGCACTGCCTAGGCCCAGCAGGAGAGGGAGGTACAGGAATAGCAGAAATAAGGAAACCAGAGGCCAGGTTGGACTGGGCTGTTTCAAAACCGATCTGGAAAGGGAGTGGCAGCTTGGACGAGGTCCACAGGAATCCAGAGCTGTGCCCCTGTCCCAGATAGCAAGTAGCCTGGACACCTCTGCACTCCACCCTGGCCTGGGAAGCCTGAGCCCTTGTCCACGTCGGTAGCAGGGACCTTACCGTGGCTGCTCCTCCAGGCAGCTGGGCCTCGAGCTCCCCACTGCAGGCTGGTGCTTGTCTCTAGCCCAGGAAGCGCCACTCCCTTCAGGCAAAAAGGAAAAAAAAAAGAAAGAAAGAAAAAGAAAACCTCAGTGTTTTTCTCGCTCAGCCGCTTCTCCCAAAGGCTCCTGGTTGGTGTCGTCCTGCCTCTGTGGGCACACAGCCTCCTCCCTCGGCAGCTTACTCACCGGTGTGCCCATGAAACTGCCAGCTGTGTGGGGGAGGTAGGGGGCCCACGCCCCTCCGCCTGACACACACCGGAGCATGCCCTGTGGGGGCCAGGGGCTCCGGCCCGAGAGCCAGGCCACACAGTGGCCCCCGGCTGGGTCCTGAGTACAGGGAAGCTGTGCCCTGGCCAGCACTCTTAGGAAATGCACCCCTGTGAGCTTGGCAGAGAGCACACATAGATGCCGACTGGCCTGCATGGGCGAGTGACAGAATTCCTTGGTAGAAAGCTGTCTCCTTAGTGCCCAGGGCTGTCAGAAGAGGGAGCAGCCCACGTGCTGCCCAGCCCACTGGCGGGTTGGCTTCCATCCTTGGCCTGCCTCCCTGGACCACTCCCTGCCTCGGCATTCTGCCCCGTGTCTGTGCCCTGGACTCAGAGGCCCAGGCTTGTCTGAGCTGGAGCTGCTCGGCAGCCTGCTCAGGCCAGGTGCTCAGTTCCCTTTTCCACAGCACCCATCTCAGAACCTGGGCTGGTCCCGCTTCAGTTGGGATGAGCAGCTGCCAAATTCCCCATCCCCAGCGCTCTGCGGATGCCCCCTGCTGTCCTCAGCACTGGCAGGACACACACTCCCACACACGTGGAGCCACACCCAGCGCGGAGCCACCTACCTGCCCAGGCCAGCCTAAGCCAATCCAGCCTCACTCTCCAAATGCCACTCTGACCCTGGAAGACATTCATTTACAGAAATATCTCATGGGAGGTGAGTTCAAAGCCAGTCCAGGAGGACTCCAGTCGGCAGGGGCCAGACTCCCCTTCTCTCCCGACACCTCTAGAGGACACAGCAGCCTGATCACCATATCTGCTATTGCACTTTGTTGGCGGGCATCTCTCCCCTGGCACCTCGGGCCCCCGCAGCGTCTTCCACGTCCTTAGGAAGTGGCGGCAGACTCTCAGCAGGTCCCATCTTCCTCAGTGCCCAAGGTAGGGAGGGGAGGCTAGCAGGAGTGGGACTCAGGTGCAGCTCCAAGTTTCCAGTTCCCAAAATAATCAGATGCAAAAGGGAAGAAAGGAACCTTCAAGCCAGCGGGTGACTCAGTGCCAGTGGGCCAGCTTAGTCACCTAGATGACTGCTCCCGGCTCCTGGAATATCAGGCAGGGAGCAGAGCCCTCCCCCACCTGCGGTCCACAGCAGGGCTACCAAAGGGACCGTGGCCCGAGGAGCCCCAGCTGGCCCAGGGCTGCCTGGCAGGCGGCGCCGGCGGCTCCAGCCTCCTTCCCCGCCGCGGCGCGCCCCTCCTCCACCGCGCACCCCGGCTCACTTTGGGATTTCTCCATTAAATCCTGAGGCAGCGACCTGCTCCAACGTTGCTTGGCAATTTTGATATCGTCGAGGGTTGCCATGGGGAGGAGGGTGATGTCATTGACACAAAAAAACCCACTGAATTTACAAATCAGCTGGGGCTGGATCTATTTATAAAAACACGTTTTCCCTGCCTTCCTTTACTGAGGGGGAGGGAGAGGAAGAGCTGCCTGCCGGGATCAGCGAGAGCCGCCCCCAGCCCCCCAGAAGCCAGACCTCCCAGGCTCCCCACCCCCGCAGAGCTGCGGGATTCAGACCTGGCCGGCCCTGACCACAGCTGGGCTGAGGTCCCTTTCCGGGTCTCAGCTGGTTTAAATGTGAGCAGCGCACAGTGGGTGCTGGGCAGCGTGAACGCTAGCGTCCTGGGTTTGCAGGCACCAGAAGGCAACCACTCAACCCGCCCCCTAGGTATCGTCGTCCCCGGTCCCAAACGCGGGCATTTGCAGGTAAGGTAGCTTGAGCTCTTTTGCGCATGCGCCCATCGGCCCTCCCCGAGCGTTCCGGGGGGAGCCCGACCTTCCATAGGGGCCCCCCCGCGACCCCGCCCGCTCTCCGAGCCTCCCCTCCTCCTTCACGGGCACCTTTACCTCTCCCAGTATGTAGCTGCGAGGCGCACAAGTTTTGGCTCCCTGCCCATCTCTCCCTACCCTTACCCACACTTGGCTGAAACACTATCATCTTCGTGGCTTTGACCGTCAACCTGGCAATACTCACCCTGGAGCCCCATGCCCTGCTGCCCCACTGCAGGTGCCACCCTGACTGGCCAGCGCCTGCTCCCAGTGCCCACTGTTGCCCACAGATGGAAACTGCTCTGACTCATCCCTCTCCTCAGCCCCTTACATCCAAGGTGGCACTAGGCTACTCATTGTCTTTGAAATCTCTTTCATAAATTTTCTTCGATGGTGAAGCAATGTGGTATTTGGTTAAAAGCCCAGGCTCTGACTTCAAGTCCCAGCTCTGCTGTTCATCAGCCAAGTGATCTTCAGCATGTTTTTTAACCAACTGAACTCAATTTCCTCATCCATAAAACGGGGGTGACCTTGCCTGCCTTCCAGGATTATAGGAATTAAATGAACAAATCTCCTGACACAGGGACTGACCATCCAGAGAGCTCAATAAACATGAATTTTCTTCTCAGCTTTCAGCTGTCAGGACTGTGTTGCTTGTTGCTCATTCTTACCCACTTACCAACTGGTGGCAGGTTAATCTTTCAAAACCATGACCCCAGTCACCTCCTGTGCAAAGGTCTCAAGCTGTACACATAGACATTTTTATTGAACTGCTAAGTATTAGACCACATGGCATTAATCATAACAACTTCAATTAGGTCCTCCAACTACCAGTCGTGAAACCCACCCATGCTCCATCCTGAGCAGGAAAGAAATTTTTTTTGATGGCCATCAGGTAACTAATTCTTGGCACCGATGAGAAGTCTGGAGCATCAAGTTCAGGACAGAAGCCAGTGCAACCCTGAGGTCTCCAGGCGTCAGGACTGGCTGGACAGGCAGTGCTCCAGCCCCGCCCTCCCCGTCCTGCACATCCACACCTAGTCCAAGGGCAGGGAGCATCATCTGGTTGGTGGGCTCAGGTCACGTGTCCACCTCTGGCTTTGGTAGAGGGGACGGTAGCCTGGGCATAGTGCTTCTGTTCTCAGACACGATGTGGTGAAGATTAGGGTGCTGGTGCTAAAGGAAAGGGTGTCTGAGGCCCAAAACCAGCCATTGGTCACCACGGCATCTTTGGCACTTTTTCTAATCATTTTAAATTCCTGAGCATGATAATCTGTAATTGTTTATTCTTTCGTTCTTCCTGTCTTCACGGACTTCTGAAAACAGATGGCCTGCACAAACGGACTCATCCCTCTGCTCTATCATGTTGCATGACCTCGATTTGGTGAAAATACCGGCAAATTTAGATCCCTTTCTTTCACAGATTGTAGAAAGGGTGGCAGGGGCGAGGGTGGGCAGGGGGAGGGAGTCTGCCAGCCTGGTGAGGAAACCCTGCAAAGCTCAGCTGCCTGTTGGGGGCGGGGGGCAAGTATGCAGAAGCCTGTGCTCCTGGGCCAGCGGTGTGCCCTGTGTCCTTCTTCCTCCCAGTGGAATCACCTCTCTGCTAATCCTAGTAGGCTGTGAGCTGTCCGGGGGCGGGAATCCCAGCGTGGCGCTGGGCACCTAGCGGATGCTCAGGCTAGCTTTGTTGAATGAATGACTAAACATCTGCAGGGGTTCTGTGCTCTGGCCACCCTTACTTGGAATATGGTGAATCACAGAGCTGAGAGGGATTCTAGAATCATCAGCCCCACCCCTTCTTTTACAGGCGAGAAAACTGCAGCCCAGAGGTTAAGTGACTCAGCAAAGCCACACAGGAAACTGGGGGCAGCCTGGGCTGGAGTGCGACTTTCCCTCCTCGCACGCCTCTGTCATCCCTTCGCTGTCCACAAAGGCCCATTGCTGCTCAAGTCCCGAATGTGATGTGTCCGTAATTTAGTCAGAGGCAGCAGGGGCGCTGTCACTGCAGGCGTCCCTGCCTTTGAATCGTGGCTCTCAGGGTTGTAGTGTGCACATCAGACCCGATGGTGTCCCTATAATTTCTTGATAAAATCTTTCACTTGAAGCTCTTTTGTTTTTCAAAATGAATGTATACGTATAGCCTCAAAAGCAACTTGCCTCATCGTCACCATTTTGGTGAGTTAGGGCCAGCTGGAATGGTTGCCTATATCAACACACTCCTGCCGCATGGTTTTAAAAAAATCACTTGGAGATATGCTTAGAAAGGCCATGACACAGAGAAGTCCTAAACTAATGCTGCACAGGCTTTCCCGAAGAACGGAGTTTCAGAAACAAAGTCTAGGGTTCTAGCATGTGGGAAAAATTCCGTTTCACTGCCAAATTTTTCTAGATCTTCAGATTCTTCCACACATTCCCCACCTCCTTGTGCCGCATGTGAAGGGTGTTTTACACAGGCCTTTTTGATGGCTGAGCAGGCCTGTCTCTATCTGCCTGCACTTGTCAACACCTCGTTCCTCAGGGCCAGGAAGGGAGGAACAGATCCCGTTTGCCTTTACCTCCTCCCGTCCCAAGCCAGGGCAGGCTCCAGAAGGAAAGCCTTAGATTAATGAGCAGGTGCTGTCACTGGAGGCCTGTGTCCTGCACTCCAGGCAGGGCTGCTGTTCCTTCAGCAGTGTCCCTCAGCCCTGGGCCTCCAAGAGAGACAAGCCAGGCCGGAGGCAGGGGCCTCACCTCTGGGGGATTTTCCCAAATGGCTTCCTGCAGGGCAGGTGGGGTGCCCGGGGAGCAGATGTCTCCAGGGCACCCGCCCACCCTGAGGTGTTGGAGGCAAAAGGGAGGATGACCAGGTCAAGTCCTGGGGGTCCTCAGCACAAAGGATGCTTAAGGACCTTGTCAGACAGGGGTACTCTGGGTACCTTCTGTGCCTCTGCGTGGGCGCTGTTCCTCCTTCCATCCAGTGGGGCTGGGGTGGGGCAGAGAGCCCAGGGTAATGAAGGGCCGTGGGGGCAGGGCAAGGTGTGCGGAGGACAGCTGGGCTGGCAGGGGGCTTTTATCGCCCTGTTGAATAGGAGTGCCTGCTGGCCTGCAGATTAGGGGACTGCTCCAAGAACTTCTTACTTCAGCTAAAGCAAATTGGAAAAGCCCGGGAGTTCCTACCAGTAGCCCTGCTACATGGCCACTGCCACTCTAGCCTTCAGCAGAAGGCCCCAGGCTGGCCCTCTGCCTAGAAGTGAAGAGGGAACGTGGAGGCCTTCCAACAGCCCAGTCCGGCCTGCAGAACCTGCTTGGAATCCAAGTGGCAGGGAACTGGGGAAGAGGTGAAGGGATCAATGTGGTATCTGACAGAAAACAGGGATTATACCACGAGAAGCTGGTTTGGCATCCCCCACACCTCTGGGACAACTGGGGGAAGCCAAGAGAGTGACAGGAATGGTCAGTGGGGTGACGGACCCAGAGAAGAGGGCAATGTCAGCAGCTGGTCCGAGACACCACCCTGTAGGGCAGTCCTGTCTTGCCCAATCCATCATAATGCTCTAGGGGGCACGAGGCAGCGGAGCACAGTCCAGAATCTCTTCGAGATTAAAAGTGACCCCAGCTAGGGACTCTGCTGCTGACCTCCAGGAGTTTCCCCTCGGGAGAAACCATATACTTCAAGCAAGTGAACTGGGAATGGAATAGTTTTTCCAGGGGTGTGTGGAATTGTGAAAATACTTGGTTTCATGAAATGATGTGACAGCGGCTGAAAATATTTTTATGAAGTATATGGGAGGTGCTAGCACAGTATGGATCTTTCCACCTGTTCACTGAATCCTCAAAACACCAAAATGTCGGTATTATCATCCCGATTAGTACAGATGAGGAATCTGCAATTCAAGAGTGGCCCCGTGGCTGAGGCAGGAACTCCCTGGGGCAGCCCTGGCTCGACTCTTTCTGGGTGACACCGCACAGATGGCTGAAGGGAACCACTCAGTGGGGGTTTGGCACCCCCCCCCCCCGCCGCCCCCGCTTGCTTTGACGAGCTGTGAGTGCTGCAGAAAGGGATGTGCCTGCCTCTGGTTCGCTTTCATCTGTGGGACAGAGGACAGGGCTTGAGACTTCTGGAGGGAGCCAGCACTCAGTCCTCAGAAGTTCAGTGGCTGGCAGCAGGCCCAGCAGTGGCGTTTTCTCGGAAGCAGCCTTTCCCGGGAACAGCCTCGATGGGAGGGATTGGCCCATCTCTGTCGGGGGATGAAAAAGGCGGGACTAGCAGGAACTGGTTGGGCCTTCACTCAAGACAGAGTGAAAAAGAATAGCCTTTTGTCTGAGTGAAATGGGCACCCCTCTCCGCTAGGCTGGTCCTAGGGGCACTTCGGGGGATAGTCCCTGAGGAATTAACAGCAATGTGAAGGCCGGCTCAGGAATTGGTCAGAGCAGTTACAAACTACAGAGGCCCAAGCACTAGACTCACAACTGTGTTGTTCTCTTTTCAGCACAGAATGTGATGGACCTTAGCCATTCCAGCCCTAGTCTACCAGGAGCAGTCTCCTCGAGACATCTCGGCTTCTGCAGTGGGCAAGGGCTAGTGATAAATCTGGCACCACAGGTGATATGAAGTGGGAAAAGGACATATATGGAGGGTTCCCAAAGTCCCTACAATGACTCTGGCTAAAAGCTAGTTTTCCTGAGCACGTATAATAGGCTATGTGCTATGCTTACTATACATTAACTCATTAAATCCTCAAATGATCCAATTAATGAATCCATTCAATAAAAATCTATTGAGTACTTGCTAAGTACAAAGCTCAAGCCCCTGTCCTGTAAGTTACAGGGAACTAGGTCGGAACTATTATCCTACCTCAGAAATGAGAAGACAAAGGCCTCCTGAAGTTAACTCACTTGCTCTGTCACTAACAGGACAGGGGTGGATAACCCAGGCAATGTTTCAGGTCCAGGATGCAATTTTGCTACCAAAGCCTTTTTCCTTCCCGACACGATCCCTGCAGCAGATGCTACTGGTTGCTCTCTAAAGCGATCTCATCTCTCTTCTTACTTGCTGGGAGAAACCCAAAGTGTTTGGATGTACACTTTCCCCTTCCGATGTGCTCAGGGAAGGGCCCCTCCCCAACACCAATCCAGTGAATCTTAGTTGGGACCAATTGTGTTAATTCCCTCCCTTTTGCCAGGGATTGTTTTAGGGGCCCAGGGCATGAGACAGTATCACCAAGAGGGGAAGTTTGCTGGGAGGGTTTTGGGAAAGTTTTCTTGTGCTACTCCAAGTTGTTGAGCTTGGAACTGCGGTAGCCATCTGCGTTCCTAACGAGACCAGTCAGAGGACAAAGCCAGTATGCTGAGGATGGCAAGACAGAAAGGTGGAAACATGGGCCCTCCACGAGGTGCTGAACTCCAGGCTTGTTATGTGAGATAGCAGATATTCTTACCCTTTGTAGGTGAAAACTACCTAATATAAACCAGTTCCAATCCCTGTCATACATGATGGCTTCCAGGACACCCCAATCCAAGGTGGCCCTCACTTCCGCTGAGTGTCCTAACACACCTTTGGCTTCTGGTCATGGCTTACTTTGAGATGTCCTTTGACTTACTTCTCTCTATATTGTCTTGGCTTTTAATCTATAACATCCTGTTTCTCAAACTAAATTATAAACTGCCTGAAGGGAGTAAACATGCCTTATATTTATTTTACTTGAGCCCCAGTAGAGCTCAACAAATATTAGCTAATCTTCTTTGACACATTTCAAGAGATAATTTCCTGCCCTAGAGAGGGTAAAAGAACATGTTTAAAGTAAAACAGGAGGCAACAGGTTGCAACTGGAGGTCTGAGCAAATGCAGTGTTAGGTATTTCAGTTGTGATTTACACAAGCTCCACCTGTCTCTCCTATGCCTGTCTCTGAGCTGGCTGCTAACGGGACAGACGGAACCTACTGCTTGCTTGAGCCAAGAAATTTTCATGTTTGGCAACCATACTGTGTTTCTAGTTCTTACAACAGCCCTTTGGGGTAAGACCCATCAGCACTAGTTTATATATGGCGGATGGGCCTGCCCTGATCAAGCAGCGGTAAGGAGCAGACATGGGGTATGAATCCAGGTTTTGCAGTTCTTGAATCAAGTTCTTAGGGCTTCCTATGCGTCCCTTTTCGTTTTTCCTATCAAGCAGTGGTCACCTTTTCTCTGTTGGCTCAGGAGAGGGATGTAGTAAAGCATAAAACAGAAAGTTTCAAAAGCCTAAGCTCTACAATGAAGTCTCAGGAAGACACAAAATGCCTAGGATTTAAACTGGTTGAGTAGGACCTGCTCCCCAAGCCAGAAATTTCTCTGGTATGGGAGGAAGAGAAAGGAGTGAGGAGGAGTGAGATGCGATTTGTAGGCAACTACGGAAGGGATCTGCATCCTGCTTCCCACTAATGTGAGCAGGAAGGCCTGGCCTGATCCATCACAGCAAAAGGGACCAGAGGCAGCCTTTTAGGTGTCTGTGCTCTGAACATGACACAGAAGCAGCAGAAGGCTGTAAAAGCCAGAGAAGACCCTTTGGGTTGAAATGACCTTGAGACTAAACACTGGGGACCAGATGGACCTTCCTGATAGCTCGGTACTTGGCTGATCTTGAGACTGTCTTCTTTAAGTACAAGTATTTTGTTGCCTGAAGGTCACTCCTAACAGAAACACATTGTTTTGCCTTATCCTGTAAGTTACAGAATTCCACATTTCTTTCACTTACCTTAATTATGTTACAGATTTAGCTATACTTTCTACTGTAAACTAATCCAAGACAGTGAGGCTCTAATGAAGAAGCTGGGATCCCAATGTATGTGAGAGGTTTTCAGAGAAATTTAGACCATTTAAATAACATTTAGAACGAAATCAGTACAAGCATCTACACTTGTACTAATCTGTACTAAAAGATTTAGTTCTCAATACTCCATAAAGAAAGCACTCAGGGTATCCTCATTTTATAGAGGAAGACACTGGCTTGGAGTAACTTGTTCAATGCCACACAGCCAGGATTCAAGCCCAGGCATTCTGGTTTCTAGAGAGAGCATTTCTAACCACCACGCTAGTGTTTGCTTTGGTGCCACAGGCAGGGAGCCACCTCCATCCTGAGGAGGTCGGGGCCTGTGAAGTCGATGCCCTAGAATGGGAGCACTACATGCAAGTTACACCGAGGGTATCAAAGACACAGATCTTGTCCCGAAGAGCTCATCTGAGTTAGAGGTAAGGCATGTAAACCTACCTGTCCTAGGCAACTAATAACGTAGCAGGGGAATGGTACAGGTAGGAGCTATGGGCTGCCTCGCAGTGGTCTACACCACGGAACCTTGACCAATGGTCCACATGGTTAGATACTGGATGTGCTTGACCGGGTGAGTCCTGAGCAAATGGCTTCTTTATCTGTTCAGTGACGGTGTACAGTTGATCTGTAAAGTCTCTCCTAGCAATGCTAGTTAATCTTTGTCCACGCTGCCTAGCTTATGTCTCTGCCTGCCTGACCCACTAGATTCACTGGGACTCCTTGACTCACTGTACCCCACACTCACCCTTCATTATCTCATTTCCTTAAATGATCCAATGTCATTGAAGCTTCATGTGTCACCCTTCTCATTATTTTTATTACTTTATTCAAGTGTCACCAAATTTCTTTTTCAATTTTGTTAAAAAAATGCAAAATCAAACAAGTAAATGTATACTCATACTTTTGTTCACAAATTTTAATGGGTATTTGTTTTTATGAAATTCCATCCTCACTCTGCTAACTGCAGGACTGAGACAATTAAATAAAATGCATCACATGACTAGGCCAGTAAGATTAAACTCCTTTGAAATTGCAGCATACACTGATTCACATAACTGTTTCAAATGAATGCGAGGCTGAATTAAACATGCGTGGGCAATAAAGTACACATTTTGATGGAATAAATAAACCTGTAAAAATAACATTTAATTTTGAAAAGAGTAAACAGAACAATGAAATGTAGCACGATGTAAGGTCAGCAGCCAATTACAACAGAAGGTTAAAGAAACATACGCGAAGAGACACGACAGACAGGAAAGTGGGATTTCGGTGCCAGGCACATCAAGAGCCTAGGATAAATTTCTCCCCGCTACCAACACTCTACTATAGCTAGGTTTTTAAAACTCATGGCTGCTCTTTTCCAACATTTTAATTCACTTCTTATTTTTGAGAACTATGTGCTAATTTCTGGGAATATATAAAGTAAATAGACACATAGTCCTTTGCTCACATGAGGTTTGAAAATTAGCAGTTTGATTGGGTCGGGCAACCACTATTTCCCATGGAGAGAAATCTGAACTTATGAGGCGATAATGTTCTGCTGTCCGAAGTTTGCCACAGGAGCCACTAACAGAGCAAGATTATTGGAAGTAGTATGCTCTCGTGGAAAAAAGTATGTGTTTATAGAAGTCTCTAAGTTCATCATTGTTTGTTCCTTTCTTAGTCATACAATGTCATCTTATGGAAACTCAAGTTTTTATATGAAAGCCATAAAATATCTTTGTTTTGAAAAACTTGAGTTTTATATTATTCAATCCCTTGTTCACAGACATAGGAAGTTATAATAAGGAAGATGGTAATTTTATAAAGTGTATCTCGAATAGAAACATTATAAAACATTTGAACACATGAATTTTTAGCATAGTAAAAATAGAAGTTAGGCTATACTATCTTCAATGATTTAAAATTATTTTCAGCCTCTGATTTTAATTCCAAATTCACCCACATTTCCCATTAAAAAAACAACTAACATGTATTAGGCTTTTGATTTCTTTTTAATGTAGATAAGGGAAAAGATGACAAACCATGGCCCATAATTTCTTAGCCTAGGTTATCCTGTAGACATAAAAAAAGTAATACATGTACATGTGCAGAAATGTACAAATTGAAAAATAAAAGCCTTCATTCTCTCCTCTCTCCACCATTATACATTCTCTCCAAAGGCAATCACTTTCTCCTCTCAGCTTTCTTTTTTAAACATAAGCTGAAAATGCGTGGAACTCATCTTTCAAAGCCTAACTCACGTTCTGCCATCTCTATGGGCTCATGCCAAATTGCAAGACTGGTCTTTGGCAGCAATGGGGGGGGCACCCTCCAGCCCGCCCCCCCCCAGTCTACACAAATGACCTGATGTCACCTCTGCCTTACTTCCAGGACTCCTACTTCGCCGGGGCCTGTCATGTGGATGACCTTTTAGGACCTAATGAGCCTTGGAAGCAGGGAGGATGATCACAAACAGCGCTTTATCTTTGACCACCAGTGCCAACATTTCTTTAAGATAAATATTAGGAAACTTTATCAATGGAAAGAAGTGAATATTTAAATTTAATAAAAATTGCCAAATTGCCTAATAATGCACTAAATTTGCAATCCAACTAATAATGAATGCTTGTTTCCCCTTATCCTCACACACAATTTTCAACTACTATATGAATGATGAAAATTTCAGGTTTATATTGCATTTTTACAGGAAATGAAGTAAATCCCTGCCATTAGGAACTTAAATTCTGGTAGTAGGATGCACACACACACACACAAATGAATGTAAGGCTGAATTAAAACACATGTGGGAAATAAAGTACACATTTTGACTAAATAAATGTGGAAAAAAATTTAATTTTGAAGAGTAAATAGGAACACACACCCCCCCGAGGTAGTTGATAGGTGCTATAGAAAAAATAAAGCAGTATGTGTGGGAATGCTATTTTGTACAGAATGGACAGGGAAGGCCTCTCTGATAAAATGGATTTTTGAGGAGACAGCTGAAGAGAAGTAAGGCAGTAATCCATGTGAAAACCCAGGGAAGGACACTCCAGGTAGGAGAAACGGCAAAGCTAATAGGCGGCAAAGAGAGAAACTGGCTGGCATGTTTGAGGAGCAGCAAGGAGGTGGGCAGACTGGAGTGCTAGAGTGGAGTGAACAAGGAAACGAGTAGGAAAGAGGTCAGGAAATAGCGGGGTCAGATCTGGTAGGGCCTTGCCAGTTGTGATAAGGGCCTTCACATCTGGCACTGCGCGAGACAGGTTGCCCCTGGAGGGTCACACGTGGCTGGAAGTGGGCGAGGGAAGCAGACAGTCAGTTATGAGATCTTGAGGCAATCCAACTGAAATATGATGCCAGTATGAGGGGGGACCCAGAAAAACCTGGAATTATCTTCTGGAGGGCAGGCCTCTTGTGGTACCAGTTGGCGTTGTTGTGAGAGGCTGTGCTTGGCTTCAGTGAAATTTTTTTTGAGGACTTTGAACGCATTTGCCCATTTCATGATGGGTGACTTATGAGAACACCTGCCCACACTTCACCAAGAGTTCAGCAGTTTTTGACTAAAAAAACAGCATGACCTCTGTGCCCCACCCACCCGACCTCGCCCCTCATCTAGCAACTTTTTTTTCTTTCCTTTGATGAAAAAAGTCCTTAAAGGGAAATGTTTAGCCAGATGTGAAAGAGGTGAAACAAAAAATGGCAAGAAGCACTAAAAGGTATCAAAATCAACAAGTTCAAAAACTGTTTTGAGCAGCGGGAAAAACGTCTTGACAGGTGTGTAACATCAAATGGAGAGCACTTTGAGGGTGACTTAAAGTTTAAACATGTCAGACTAAATAGGTCATTTTTAATATTCAATAAATAAATTCTGGGTTTTTTTTGGGGGGGTACCCCCTCGTATTTATCCTACTCTGAGTTTATGGTTTTTAATTTTTGAGATAGGTGGCCATGTTAGATTTTGTTTATCTACTATACTAATACAGAAATCTTCTTGTTTATATCCTGGTTTAATGTCATACACACACACAAAATTGCAAAGTAATCTAATATTTTATATTTTTATATTAACATTTTTGATCTATCTAAAATTGTTTTGTGGATAAGCATTAAGAAAAAGACCATTGCACCTGGCTATGTAATTCATTCATTGCACAAGAGTACTAGGCTGAGTGAGGGCTGAAATCCAGTCAAGCAATGGTTCACTGAGTGGCACTGAATCCACCGGAGGAAGGGGACTAATCTCTAATTTGTACAAATGTGCTGTATGAACTAGTGGTGGCACTGGTGATAGAAATCAAACTCTAATCTGCTGTTTCAACAGCAGTTATTGAATAATACATCTATGGATTTGAAATGTCACCTTTACCGTATTCTACTCATGGCTTCATGTGTCTTTGGTGGAACCATGAACCTTGTTAAGGTTGAAGTTTGTCATATTAAAAATTTTTCTTTGCCCTGGCTGGCGTGGCTCATGGATTGTGCACTGGCTTGCAAACCAAAGGGTTGTCGGTTCGATGCCCAGTGTAGGGCATGTGCCTGGGCTGCAGGCCTGGTCCCTGGTAGGGGGCGCAAGAGATGCAACCACACACTGATGCTTCCCTCCCTCTTTCTTCCTTCCTTCCCCTCTAAAAATAAACCAAATCTTAAAAAAATTTTTATTTTCTTCCTTTAATGTATCTTCCTTATAAGGGAAGTTTTAATTTTAGGAGTCAGATTGGAAGCAAATTTTAACATATTAGAAAGGCTTGGTGTAGATGAACAAATAATATCTCATTTTCTGACGTAACAGAAAAGAATCACTTCTTTGCTATCTTTGCTTAAAAACTTTATCCTAAAGATAGTAAGATTCATTTCAAAGAGACGTGTGCTAACCCTCTGAAAGGCTTTCATATCTACCTTGAGATAATAGCTCAGCTAACAGTCTAAAGTCCTACTGTTACAGGAGAATGTTTTATTTCCAGGTTCAGGTTTGGCATCAGTTAGAGCACTCTGACTTGGGTGGCAGGTTTCTTATACAACCGTCACAGGAGGATGAAGGCTTTTATAGCAGTAGCAGATTAGTGGATGCACACTTTGCCGATGGTGAGGCACTATATGTTCCATGGTCTCTTTCAAACAAAAGTGAAAATCCTGCCTTTTTAGGTGTTTGGTTTTTTTCTCTTCCTTCCAGGTCCATCATTATGCTACTCTACCTTAGTGAGGAAAGAATGAACAATCATTTGAAACTTCTGTAAAAACAATTAGAGGCTTCTTTCTCCAAAGACAAACAAGTATAAAATATAAGAGAAATAAAAATGTGTCAGCTTTGTGCTTTATGCTTAGGCAGAGAGAAAACTAAGATATCACAGGTCCTGACTGGTCAGGTACTGTATTCACCCCTCGACAAAGGACTGGAGTTGGAGGGGATGGAAAATGGAGGGAGAGGTGGCGGACTGTTGCAAGGTCTCTAATAAGTAGCTTCCTCAGATTCTCCTCCCTTTCCTCAGAGTGGACTTTCAGAAATTATTCTTTATGCATGCCCACTTGTTTGTCAGCCTTGCTGTCAAGGTTGCTGAAGAATTTGCTAGTTGGTAGCGAAGCTTATGTTAGGAAAGAATCTAAATTTATTGTGCAGCCTCAGAGTAATGACTTTGTGTTAAAGCAGTAGACGGAAAAAGGAGGAGAGCAGAGGGGCTGAAGGGCTCAATTACAAAAAACATACAAATACGTAACTTTACATCCTCCGTTGTTTGAGAAGCAAACATGAAAATGTTTGAAGAACTGTATTTTAGTTAAGAACAAGAATTTCTTACTTGGTGCTTCAAAGATATATGCTTAAATATTTTTAGCTGAAACATATTTAGAGCTTTCTGCTTTCCAGAAATCTTAGAACAGTAACAGTGACAACTAGAGCATAAAAAAAAATCAGGTGCCAGAATGGAGACATATTTGAAAATTTTGATATTCAGATATGAAATAGATAATTTTCAGTGGCCTTTTATACCAATTTCCTTTCCTATCCCTAAGGCTGGGTATAGTTCATGCTTCTACTTGTGGGCCCAATACTTCACCTAGACCTACTCTCTTTCAAATGATTCCATACTTCAAAGTTATCTCTTTATTCTGACCTCCTACGTCTTCAAATCTTCCAAACAACAAAACCCCTTTCTATTCCTTCAAGCCTCCACCAGCTCATTCTGTATGTAACAGAATGGTCACTAAGGCCATTGCTAAAGGGTTGCTAAACCCCATTCAGAACCTTTTCTTTGTCTTTCTAATAGCCACTGACATAATTAGAGACCCAGTAGCAACAGAACCACTAGATTATATACATTAGACCAAGGAACTTGGTGGATAAAAAATAAAAAACATTAAAATACATTGAGAACATAAACAACCTTGCCAAGTGAAATTTAAGAAAATTTAGCCTTGTGTGAATCATTTTATCTACTTTTCAATCTAGACCACTTAGTGAAAGGTCAGGAACACCTGAAGGAACGGTTAGCTATTCAGTCCTGTTATGATCCTATCATACTAGTTCCAAATCTAGAATATATAAATTTCCACGGTAAAATAGTTCCTGTCTACAAAGGCAAACTAGTTATAATCTTAGTTGGCAAAAAGTAGATGAGATGTTAGAAGCACAAATTTAACAAATGCTATTTTATTATTTACTAAAATACATAGTGATTATAAGAGTACAAGTCACAAATTACAAAAGGGAAAAGTAGAGACAGATGCATTAAACAACAAGGTACCCATTCACATGGAGTCCATTTAGAATAAAACAGTTGTTTGTTGAAGTTAGACAGGAACAAGAGTAGGTACATTGCTGTGTAAAAAAATGCCAGTTACCTAGAAGTATGCCACTACCAAAAAGTAGAAAAGTGTTGGCAGGGCATCTAAATGTGTCCTAAAATAGATTATAGCATATAGAGGTCCAGTGTTCTGCAACAGAACCATTGGTTTTAGGTCGGAATCTGTGAGAGACTTGACTGCCTATCTTGCTGGAAGAGCAAAGCCCCAGGACCAATGAACTTCCCTACCTTCCATAAAGCTTTGTTCAGGTGACTTTGGAATGTGGTGTCAAACACCTCATTCATTTCTGCTGCAAGTTCCCTCAGAACAGAAACTGTGGACTCATCATTGGCATTCAGAATCCGCACAAAGAATTTATTCCACAATCCACCATCTTTTAGCCTAAAAATATATAAAATCATTTCCATCAAGATTAGGCATATGAAAAAAGTTAAAATTCTTTGTGTTTAACTCAGAGGTACATTTATTCATCAAGATGATTTAAGGTGATGCCCAGAATTCTAGGGTTAGAGATCATTCAAGCAGTCCAGTGAAAGTCCAAGGTGAAACTTAAAAAAATAAAAGACCATGGTGGGAAAAGCCATAATACAATGCACATAAAGGGAAAATAAGCCTCTCATCTAAATCTATACATTTCTGGTGTACTAAGGCGCAGCACTTCTCTTCTACAAATAGAAGAAAATGAATTTTGTCTCCTCTAACTTTCCTAAAGTCTAGGGCATTAAAAGACTACAGCACCTGTCCCCCCGCCCAGTGGTTTATCATCTTCACAATCCTCTGAGAATGCTAAGCTCGACTGAAGTAACTACTGCTTAAGTCTAAGTTTGTACTTTACTTGTTTCAAAAATCAGAGATGCTTCAATTATTGTATAAGGCAGAGCTATTGGGAAACCCCAATTCACCCCACCTGTTTCTGTTTGTGTTAGACCCACCCATGATCATAAACAACGGGGGATACCGGAATCTGGACTATGTCTGTCTCTTACATTATATTTCAAGCCTATTTTTCAAGTACATGTTAGAGACAAATAGGACTGGCCAAATTCTGAATCATATAAAGAAAAAGAAATGCTATTCAATTCTTGGGAAGGGGAAATGGAGGAGAAGGGATGTTAAACCTTTAACATTTATTTATTTATTTAAGCCAAAGAACAGCCCTGGCTGGTGGGGCTCAGTGTACTGACAGTGGGCCTGTGAACTGAAAGGTTTGATCCCCAGTCAGGGCACATGCCTGGGTTGCAGGCCAGGTCCCCAACTGGGGGCATGTGAAAGGCAACCGACTAGTATATCTCTTGCACATCGATGTGTTTCTCCCTCTCTTTCTCACTCCCGTCCCCTTCTAAAAAAAATAAATCTTAAAAAAAAAAAAAAACTACAAATAAATAAAACTTACAAAATCTTAAAAACCAGGATGGTAAACCTGTTCTGGAAAGTTATTAGCTCTGATAAACTAACGTGACACATGGGATATTTAAGTTGAAAGAACAGGCTTGAGGGAGCACTAAAGTTCTGAGACCACGCAGCTCTCATTAAGAGACCATTTACTTCTTCACCAAGGAGATTCAGTTCTCTGCTTTGGTTCCACCCATTCATTAAATAAATAATAGCCTAGAATTAGTATATAATTTAGAAATTTAACTCTCTTCAAGAGATGCTTAACCTTTGATAACAACAACTATGAAAAAGGGGTATAAGATTAAGACCAGCTCTGGCTGGTGTGTCTCAGGGGACTGAGCACTGGCCTGTGAACTCCAAGGTCTCCTGTTCCATTCCTAGTCAGGGCACATGCCAGGGTTGTGGACCAGGTCCCCGGTTGGGGATGTGTGTGCAGTGGCCAATTGATGTTTCTCTTGCACATGTTTTTCTCCCTTTCTTTTCTCTTCCCTACCCCTCTCTCTAAAAATAAAAAATAAAATCTTAAAAAAAAAAAAGACTAAGGCCAATTGGTTAGAAAGTTATTCTGGTGAAATGTTTCTACTAACATTTCTAAATTAAGAGGCTTTAATACTACAATTGCAGTCTATACGATACATCTAGGTCCAGAATAATGTCCTGAAGTCTGAATAGTTTCTTATTTTTAATTAACAATTCCTCTGTCTTGCTCTAGGTGTTCCACTGATACTCTTAACAAAAATAGGTTGAAATTAATGGAATCAGGGCATTGGGACTAAGGCTGCCAAAGCAGAGATAGCACCCAAGAGAAAGAGAAGATGATATGAGCAGGCATAGACCCTGAAATCACTAATACTTACTCAGAAATATTTTGGCTAAGTTTCCAGAGGGACCCATCCCAGAAGACCTGTAGGTGCTCCTTGAACAACAGTAAATGTGCTAAATCTGCTATACCAAACAGATCTACCTGAAATCACAAAAAGCACCATCAGCTAAAATAATTCTCTGCTACTACCACGGCAATTTATTTATGTAGGAAGTTGAGAGATACTATAGTGATTAAGTTTATTTTATGACATAATATTTTAGTAAACTGTTCCTTACCCTTACGGTAAAGGGGAAAGCTCCTTAAAGAAGTGATCAATTAAGCTAACTCTAGGAATCATCCTTAAGAACAAAAGGTAACAAAAATATCTGGACTGTCAAATTCAAATCTGTGAATCTGCTGAATTTGCATGGACTCCAGCTGTGATCTAAATGTCGACCATAGGATTAATTCAGGTTCATGCTACATATTCAGTCAGCAAATGCCTTATGTCCAGAGCTGAGTCAGAAATGACTTGTGCATGTAACATACAAAATACTTTCTATTTGTCCTGTTACTTTTATATTACATCATTTGATTTAATACTCACAACAATTCTCATGAATATAGAGCAGACTGTCTTCCTTATTTTACAGAGAAGATCACAGAAAATGACTTATAAAAGGCTACACAGACAGGTGGGAGAACTGGCTCTGACAGCTGGGTTACTGAGTCAGTCACTGGTCTGCACGTGTATGTGTCTATTCTTTAGTGTTAAGACAAAAAATGGTACATTTTGCTTGACTTGATATTTGAAAACTAGGTCATCTATTTCAGGAAAGAAAATATCAGTAAATAGTAGCTTTCATAGCTCATCTAGAAACGAGATTAAGAAACCCTCTCCATATTTGCTCAGGCTTGTTTTACACTTACCTGGTAGGGAGAAGAACAGTTAGCCAGGATCTTTTGTCCTTCCAGAATCTGTACAGTCCGAAAGCCACTGAGGGGAAAAACATCTAGCTGTGCTCTAAGGTCAACGCTGTAGGAAAAGTCCACTATGTTCAAAGCTTGATTGTTCTTTTCACAATCATAGGGATCGTAGATTCTAAGCCCAGATTTAAAAGAAAGAGATAATAAAAATAGGCCATGAAAGAAGCTGCATAGCTGCTCTTAAAAAAAAGAAAATGAAGAGGCTCAGTAGGTGTGTCTTAGCTATGACAACAGCTCCCTCCCGTGGTTAGTTTTTAAAATGCACCTGTGAGAGTAGTGGCAGTGTCCATCCATGGAAGTGGGGAATGTCAAGATGAGTTTGGTGACACAAAGTACTTACTGCATATCTAAACCATAGTGCATGGTAACCACAGAACATTTATCAAGTTTCCATATTATATAAAGTAAGTACTGGAGGTAGTGCATGCTTCTGCCTTACACTGTACATATTAACACATATAAAAGCAACAATTATATATACTGATAAAAATTATCAGTGAGGAAATTAAGCTTTTACAGGTGTCATAGTCTTCCTTGTTTACTATTATAGATTAGGCTTTCCAAGTTTCTATTTTCATTCAGAGTCCTCCTCCCAGAGTTTGACTGAAAACAATATAAAGCTGTTTTTTGATAAAGTGCTACCTACACTGAAATGTAAACTATCCTGTTTCTAGTAAACTAATGCTAAATTCAACCTTGCTCTTATTCCAACTCTTATTTCCTAAAAACAAAAACAAAACAAAAAATAAAAATACAACTTTGTAACACTAATTCCTATTAATTTCATTTTCCCTGGGTTTATCTATTCCATGCAATAAAGCTATTATATTCATAGAGATGTAGGAACTATTTATGTGAGAGAAAACGATGGATTATTTTTGTGTTCCTTTGTCTCTCTGCTTTTCTCAGACAGTTCCCGCAAATTCCTAATTGACCTTGGTGGCAGGTCCTCTATTCCTAGATACAGGATTTAACTATCCCCATCATGCACTTCTACAGCACAGAATGATCTAGTTTACTTTAAAATTTATATTTGCTCCCATTCATCCTTGGCACAAGTGCAACCGTGCTTTTGGCCATCACAAAACTATCATTCTCGGATATTTTTAAAACTTGAAAGAGGCAGGAAAAGTGTTTCTTAGGTTAATAAAAAGAAAGAGGTATGTCTCTTCACACTCTTAATTGGTCACTCACTGTTACCATGGGCAAGGTATTCCACTTTTTTGGGTCTTCTTTTCCTCACAAAAAATATATAGACACTGCATTAAATGACTTTGAAAAGTTCTTTTAATCCTTTTTGATTCTATATGAAATTTCCTATCAAATTTGGTAAGTGGTGACAAAAAGGCAGCATCCCCTTCACACGGTGTGCTTTTCCGGAGTCCTCTGGTGACTGAGAGAAGGGATATCTAAAGACATAGCACAAAAATGCCTAATCCTGAAAAGGCTTAGAATATCCCTTTGCTTATATCAACCTGAGAACTCTAGCACTATCCTCTAATTTTCAGTGGTGTGAGACACAGTGAAAATAAAAACCATACCTGGGGTTCTCACATTTGGAAACACATGGGAGGATTTCTGATGGTCACAATGGCTGGGGAAATATAACTTGTATTTCATTAGGTGGGGTGGGAGCAGTTTTGGGGGAACAGAGATATAAAACATCCCAAAACACTTGGGAACAGACCTGCACAAAGAACAATCTCATCTAAAGTACCTCAGGTGCCCTGGATGAGAAGTGCGGCTATCCTATGCCTGGAGAAGGCTGAAAGATTCTGCTGCCTCAGGAAAGAAGGTGGGATGCTCCAGTTCTTTTGGTTATAATTGCAGAAATACATTGAGGGTTCCTTTAATTTCCATGCCAACTAAAATTTGGAGTCAAATTGAGTCTTCTCTTCCAGATTAAGTAATCAGGAGAAGCTTTTAGTATTTATCAAGGACCTCGGAGAAAGTTAACTGCTTATCCAAGGTCAGGGGACACGGGGTTGGTGCAGATGGCGTCTTTACACCAGGCTGCTTTACTCAAGTACCCAGAGACCAGGAGTCACTACAAGGGTGTGCTGGTCCTCTAGTCCTTTCCATAAAACAAAAACTGTGGGCTATGCCTTTCTTGTTCATGTCTTAATTTGTTCTTCTTTTTAAAAATAATGTTATTGTTTTTTATTAGATTTATTGGGTGACATTGTTTAATAAAACCATACAGGTTTCAAGTGTACAAATCAATAAAACACCATCAACATACCGCATTGTGCGCCTGTCACTCCAAGCAAAATCTTTTTTCCACCCCCATTTTTCCCACTTCGCCCAGCTTCACCCACCCCATCCTGCAATCCCCTGTCCCTCTGGCTATCACTACACTGTTGTCTGTGTCTATGTATTATATGTATGTTTTTCTTTTTTTTTGCATTAATCCCTTCACCTCTTTCATCCAGCCCCTCAACGCCCTCCTCTCTGATAGCTGTCAGTCTGTTTCATGTACCCGTGCCTGTGCTCCTGTTTTGTCCATCAGACTGCATGTGTCAGTGAGATCATATGGTATTTATTCTCCCTGACCGGCCTGCTTTACCATATGCATAATAATCTCCAGGTCAATCCATGATGTTGCAAAAGATAAAATTTCCTTTTTCTTTATGGTCAAGTAGTATTCCATTCTGTAAATGTACATGCCTTAATGTGTTCTGAATTTTCTCAGTTCTTAAGTATTTGAGCTCTGTTTCTTATTTCCTGCTCTGTGCGTACCCCTTGAATCTGATGGCTAAGCCAGGTTTAATTTGAACACTAAGCCCCTCTTCTTGGCATAGTTTGCATTTGTACTCTGGTTTTACCCATTCCTCTCAGTAATTACCTTAATTTGGCCTGACTTAAGCGTCAGTCTTTGAAACTAAGCAGTGCCTTGGTTTTGCTAGTATACTCACTAGGTCTGTACTGGTCCCACTCAAAGACATATCAGACAATCTACTTTACATTCCCCCCAAATATTCATATTTTATATTTCTTCTTGACAGGAATTATTATAATACTGAGTGGGTGATTCTTTTGTCTGAATGAATGTATTTCCAAAACAAATTTTTTTTCTTTGAATTCCTTTAAACCATTCCCAATGATTATTTCCTTTTACATAGCAAATACTCTCTTAACATACTGTGTTGGTCAAAGTGGCATTTATCCAAAGGCAGAAGAAAATGGCAACTATTAATGTTTTAAGAGAAAGCTAAGAGAAACATTAGAAGAATGAAAAGGACCAACCTGTTTCTAAAAATCAGACTCCTTGGACTCAAGTCACCATGGACTACTTCTGCTTTGTGTAGTTTCTCCACTATTGTCAAAAGGTTATAAACAATCAACACTGTTATTTCACGGGTAATAAATTCACTGTGTTGAAAAAGATCCTGCAGATAGAAGGACAAACAAACTCACTATTTCTTAAGATAGAGTGACTATACTTACACTCAATACCTTGCTTACTGCTGCTTTACACTCTTCCTTGTTCTCTACTAGAACGTAGATTCCTTTGTAGGTTGGGCCTTTGCCCCAGTTTTAACAACACTGCTCTTCTGTAAGATTGTTTGTGAGGGTTTCACAAAATAACGGGCAAAGAGCATCAAGGATGGACCTGGCCCCTAAAAGGTGCTCTATAAATGTTAGTTTTCAAATACCCTTATTCCAGCCATTTTAGATAATTTGTATTACAATCAAAATATGTAGCAAAACCTTCTAAAGAACATTCCCAAAATTAAAATGTTATATTGTGTTTGGGTTCTAAAAATAACCCAGTTGGGGGGGGGGTGGGTAGTATAGGTAAAACAAGAGTGGCAAAAATAGACTTTTCATTCAGCCTCTGGTTCCCATTCCTTACAAAATGAGTTTGGAAGTTGCCATTCTG
The DNA here is from genome assembly GCF_021234165.1 of Pteronotus mesoamericanus. Taxonomy (NCBI): domain Eukaryota; kingdom Metazoa; phylum Chordata; class Mammalia; order Chiroptera; family Mormoopidae; genus Pteronotus; species Pteronotus mesoamericanus. The sequence goes on from NW_026555065.1 coordinate 24,243,171, forward strand.
TCTTACTGAGTAAAAAGCTCAGTAACTCTTCTAAGTTCTGGAAGCACAGATCTACACTTTTGTGAGCTTTTACCTGTAGGAGCTATAAACCAGGTTTTCACAGTAAATATTAGAAAAAAAATTCCTCCTGTTCTTCTGGCAGGAGGAGGAGAAAAGAAACCATTTTGAAATAGTCCAGGTCACTCTGTTCTTAACAGGGTCTGCCCTCAGGGGAAACTAGTTAACCAGGGCCTACCCGAACTGGGGAAAGAACCACAGCCGGTTATAACTCCAACCAGTTATAGCTATCCTGTTCCACATGAGGGCGGTTGGGGCAGAAGACTGAAAAACACTTGTGAAGTTCACAGCCCAGAGGCATAGGCTCACTTAAAAAAGAATATAAATCACAGGACTATATAATGCTTCCCCTCCCCTCACACCTTATGGCTACATTACTGAGGGTCTATTTATAGCAGTTCTTTTTACTCAGTACATCATGTCCAGCTACCAAGAAAACATTATTACAAGGAATACTGAAAGGCAAAAACAAAATTTGAAGAGACTGATCAAGCATCAAAACTAGACATGGCAGGGAAGCTGGAATTATCTGATCAGGAATTTTAAAACAAGAGGGACCGTGAGCTGATGATCATAGATGATTGGGTCATTGTACAATTATTTACTTTTGTATATGTTTGAATATTGACATAATAAAAAGTTAAAAGAGGCACTTGGTCAAAAGAACTTGGGAAAAGAAAATGATCAACGTTTTTCATTTATAATGAATTGGTCTATTTCTAGAAGAATAAGAAGAATTTTGTTCTAAATTCTTTTACTAAATGAAGCACAAATCTACCTGAGGACTTGAAATAATGTTTTTATATTATTGCAAACCTGAAGGGTGAAGCAGTTTGTATACTGGTGCCAAACAATACAGCCATCTTGGTACTGATAATAGCTGCACAGATAATCACACTCTTCATTTAAACGTTCTTTTAACTTGAGGTTGATATAAAAGTCCCATGGGACAGTTTGAGAAGATACCTGTAAGAAATTATGTTTTAAAAATAAAAGCAGTTAGAATCTATGGTTATAGTTAGCAGATTAAAAACATTCCCTCCAGCCTTTCCAATACCCCAACAGAAATAATAGTAAAGGATGTTTTAAAAGGCATAAATCTGTAATAAAGGACACAGCACCAACAAACTCTGGAAGCTGAAAAGAGAACAATAAGAGATAATCTACTTAGCAGACTCAAGAAAAGCTGATTCTAGCAAAAGAGGAAGCTGAGAGCAATCAAATTTATGCTAAAAGACCATCTCTCTATAGTATAAAGTTGGTGGCACCAATTAGCTATAGAAGGGTGAAGGTAGAGCTAAAACAGTAGTGGCTGAACTCTGTTAAAGAGGAAGTTAGACCCAGATTCTCTCTCCTCTTTCTGTAACACAGCCTAGCAACTGCTTCTCTCCCAGAAGTTTACTTCTAGAACACTAGAAGTTTATTCCTAGAGAGTAAAAAACAGAAGGGCTCTGGACTAGAGGACACCAGGCACCCCTGATGGTAGGAATACCACATGGACAAGAGAAAAAATTTTATATATCAAACATAAGATGCACCTTCCCTCCTCTTCGCTCTCCAGACAGATTTCTCCACTGAGCTTTCTGGAAGCTCTGGATTATATGCTCCAGGCAGGAAATTAGGTAAGTTTTTTCTGAGGGATCTGATCAGTTCAGAGAAAAAAATCTAAAGATTGAGGGTTTTCTAATAAAATCCTAAAATGAGCCCCACCACTGTCAAGGCCCTTTCTACATACACAGGGCTTTCAATTAGCTTTCAGAGTCCCGCACTTAAATATGAAGAGAGAGTCAAAGATTTGAGAGCCAGAGATCAAAATAGACAAAAGGAAACAGACAATAAGTGAAAAAAAAATTAAAGTATCATTAATATACTCAGAGAGATAAGGAATATTCCACGTTTGAAATGAAGAGAATGCTACAAAGAAAATTCTGAAAATAAAAGAGCTCTTGCAAATTAAATATATGAAAAATAAATTAAAAACCCAGTAAAAAGACTCAAAATAAAGTTGACAAAACATTCCAGAAAGTAAAAAAGACAGAGATAGAAAATAGGAGAAAAAAAGATAATATTTTTAAAGATCTGTCCAGGAGGCCCCATATCTTAATAAATGGAATTCTAAAATGAGAGAACAGAGAAGACTGAGGGGAAGAAAAATTAATTTTTTGAGGAAAATATCTCAGAACTGAAGGAGTTCAGATTGAAATGGCCATTGAATGCCTGGCATATGTAACAAAAGACTTTTACCAAAGCATGTAATTGTGAAATTCTGGAACACTGGGGACAAAGGATCCTATGAGGACTCAGAGAGGGGAAAAATAATCTTATAAAGAATGGCAAGACTTTAAAAGGTTATAAGTGTAAAAATAATAGCGCTCATCTTCAAAAGTCTAAGGAAAAAACATTCTAAACCTCAAATTTTAATATCCAATCAAACTACTAATCAAATAAAGATGTGGAATAAGGAATTTTCTGAATGCAAGTTTTCAAAAAAAAAAATAATAACATCTCACGCATCCCTTCTTAGGAAGCTACTAAAACATGAGGGCTTAAACCAAGAAAGAAGAAAAAAATGGAATCCAATATAACTACGCATCCAATGTATAGAAAGAGGTAATGTGAATCCCTAGGATGGTGGTGAATGAAAATTTCAAAATAATATGTGCACGCGAGCAAGTGAAGGCTCGAATGTAACTGGACCATACTGGAGCAAGCCAGAAAATTTCAGATTTCCTCAAGGAGATAAAATTATAGAAATAGTATGCATGGACATATTAAGAGATTTACACAATAGCTTCTTATTTGTGATGTCTGATCCTGGCACATAATGGTGAGTGATTTCTTGAAGCATAAATTACTTTCCTATAAGAAGCTCATAAACTATTCAAAGGATTTGATAGTACCATGGAGCCACAGTTACTGCTTCAACCCACATTACTGACAAGGTAATTGTAATGACAAGGAATCAGTCCCACCTTTATTAAGGTTAATTCTGCAGAGTTTCTTGGTGTCACCCAGAATAATCTGTAATCTTCACATATTAGGTATTCTTGTTTAAGGCAATAATCCTCATTACCTGTTGGGAAGGTTTGATTCCACTTAAAAACCACTGGAATACATATAGACCCCTAGCTTTTACCTCCTGGTTTAATAGCTAACAGCACCTTATATTTCCCAGTTTGTAGCATCTAGAATACTTCTGAAAGTCATTTGTCAAACATTGAAAGAAGAGAATTCCTATTGTTTCTGGGACAAGAACTTATCAATGTGTCAACTTTTAGGATTCTGTTTCTTACAATCTAGAAATATTTATTGGGCAAAAGTATTAAGCTCAAGTACAAAAAATCACTTTGTACACTGTCATACACAAAAGGACATGCATTCAGTGGTACTTACCTAACTCAATTTCTTTCTCTATTTCCAATTCAGGCATTGATCTATCTTCAAAAAAATCTACAGAAGCGCTCAGCTCTGGTTGGGATTTTAGTAGTTGTCTGCGGTACTGTGAACACCAGGGTGACTGAATGGGGTTTTCTGAAGTGGGGGTTGTAAAACAAATAAACAAACAAACAAACAAACTAAAAAACATCACCCAGAAAACCTAAAATGAGTATTATAACAGAGAGGATAAAAAACAAGATTGCACAAATAATACTGATAACCTAACAACACTTCTCTATCTCAGGTCTTTAGGATATATGCTCAGCACTAATATATTCTAGAAATTTCACAGTTTATGGGAACTTTTCTAGAAAAGAAAAACAGCTCGGTTTGCTGAGATAAATAAGTATTCACTAGACATGGATGCAGATGTCTGCTTACAGGTCAGGGGAAATATGCACTTACCTGTAGCCTCATTAGTAAGCTCCAGTTTCTCAGGAATTTGAAGACATTTGATGGAGGATGTGCTTATAACTGAGGCAGAAGATCCAGAGAACCCAGAGGAGTGTGTGGCCTCACCGCTGTCTTCAATAATTGGGCTAAAAGAATTACAAATGAGTCAGTCCTCATAGGGGAAATATATGTCAATTTACTGGTTATAATTTTATTTTCTACTTAATGGTCTCATTTTCAAAGGCCATTATTTTCTTGAAACAGAAAAAGATTCATAATCAGAATCTAGGTAACTTTATCAACTCTAGCTGACAAGCAACACCTAGCGTTAAATTTCTCAACTTACGATTTATTTACCTAATCTATATCAAAAAGCCTAGTCTATATCTATTCTAAACTATTGAGAAAACTGACTAAGACACTAACCTTCTTTCTGTTTATCCCTTCTTTGAACTTTTTACTCTGCAGTAAGAAAGGGTCAAGAAAAGGGGATACCAACATCATTCAAGGTGAATACATGCTAACAAATGTAATAAAAAGTTTGTTGGAGAAAAAGTTTGAAAATGCAGTTTAAAAGCACAGATTGGCAAATTTAAGAATATTCCTCAAGCTGGAATAAGTTTATTTAAATTAGCTGACTTTTAAATATGGCTAGATAATAAGGCTTAGTCTCCGGCTCTCTATGCGATTCCCTCATACTTATTTTTTGTTCATTTCCAACTCTCCATCAAAAGATACTTTTAAAAATTACATCTCTAGTTGCCTAATTGAAATTAGTATTGAATTATTGTACAATTATATTAAACTTATATTAAAGGAAAAATAAATGCCTCTTGTCTCCCAATCAGGTATATACCATAATCCTCCTGGGCCTCTTAGTCTTATAACCATCAAAATATACTTTTCTAACCTTCATATTCAAATTAATTACTAAATTCCATTGACATTTTATCTGGGGGAACCCTACTGTCATGTATAGCACTTAGCACAGTACCTGACAGGTAGTAAGATCATGATAATTAATTGCTACAACTGATAAGGACACACACTAAGAGAGCATTTAAACAGTCTGGTTTGTGCAAACTATAATCACTAATCACCTCAGCTTCTTGATGCTGAGAGTTGGATTGTAGATAGTGCCACAGGCAGTCTGTTGGTCCTCAGAGGTCTTCACCTCCAGATCCTCTTCCTGCAACAGTCTCTCAGGATCAGAAGGGAGATCCTTCAAGGATATTATCTCATGAAAAGGAGTTGATACAAAACGAGCTGCTCTAGCAAAGTCACAAGTGTCTTCTGGGTTAGGACAAATAGTTACATTCCTGAATCCTGTGATAATAGCATCCTCACTCAAGGGTTCAATTCCTGTAAATTCATCCTGAAATAAAAATCATGTAAAGTATAGCTGAAATAGTTCAGTAAGCATATGGATGTCCTATCTTTTTTTACCTAGAGAGACATGTTAGCTAAGTGATTTTTAACACAGGGTACAGAAGAAGCATATCAGAATCTCTAAGGAAACACAATTTTAAAAAGCACAGCATATTTGAGGAAAAAGGTTTTGTATCACTAAGCAGCAAACTACATTTCATTAAAAATACATTAGGAAGATTTTCTGCACAAAGGAAAAATACTGAACAATGTTTTTCCCTCAACAATTTCACCTAAGAACTATAGGACTAATGCCATTTTTTTTCTTGTTTTGGCCTAGAAAATGTTCTGACAATCTGCTATCCTCCTAGCTTTTAAGTCATCTTCTATGCCAAATATTTAATTTTTATTTTATTTCTTAAAGGTAATTCACAATCATGGTAGAAAATATGGAAAACAAAATATAAAGTGTAAAAAATTTTTTAAAATATGTCCTTGTCTTTAAAACTAATACATAGAGCCCTAGCAACGTAGCTCAGTTGGTTAGAGCATCATCCTGATACGTCAAAGCTGCAGGGTCGATCCCCAGTCAGAACACATGCAAGAGTCAAACAATGAGTTCATAAATAAGTGGAACAACACAAATCGATGTTTTCTTTCTCTCTTCCTCCTCCTCTCTCTAAAATCAATAAAAATTAAAAAAACAAAAGTAATACATATACATGGTTTAAAAAAATCAATTAGTTTACAAGGACATACAATGAAAAACTCTCCCTCTTGCACTTGACCCCCCATCTCACTTCAATTATCAGTCTCAGAAGCAACTACTGTTTTATATATATATATATATATATATATATATATATATATTTGTTATGATACACGAACAAGCATATTCCATGCATTAAAAAAAGTACTTTAAACTACTTCACCTAATAAGTGAATTTGGCAAAACAGTGGGATACAAAGTCAATATTCAGAAATTGAAGGCATTTTTGTACATCAACAATGAAATACCAGAATCAAAAATCAGGAAAAAAATTCCATTTGCTATAGCAACAAAAAAAATAAAGTACCCAGGAATAAACTTAACCAAGGAGGTAAAAGACCCTTATGTGGATAACTATACAATACTGAAGAAAAAAATTAAGGAAGACACAAATAAATGGAACAATATACCACATTCATGGACTGGAAGAATTAACATTATCAAAATGTCCATACTACCCAAAGCAATTTATAGATTCAATACAATCCCCATTAAAATAACAATCACATATTTCACAGATATAAAACAAACATGTCAAAAATTTATATGGAACCATAAACGACCCCAAATAGCCACAGCAATTTTGAGAAAAAGAATAAAGTAGGAGGGATCACCATACCTAACATCAAACTATATTACAAGGCTACTGTAATCAAAACAGTCTGGTACTGGCACATATGCTCAATTAATATACGACAAATGGAGCTGAAGCTTAAAATAGGGTAAAAATAGCCTCTTCAACAAATGGTGTTGGGAGATCTGGACAGCTACGTGTGAAAAATTGAAATTCAACCACCAATGGACACCATACACAAAAATAAACTCAAGATGGATAAAAGACTTAAATATAAGTCGCAACACCATAAAAGTCCTAGAGGAGAACATAGGCAAGAAACTCTCAGATATCCCAAGCAGTAATATTTTCACCTATATGTCCCCTAGAGCAAGGGACATAAAGGAAAGAATAAACAAATGGGACTTCATCAAAATAAGAAGCTTCTGCATGGCTAAAGAAAACATCGGCAAAATGAAAAGGGAACCAACCATGTAGGAAAGTATATTTGCCAATGATACCTTGGACAGGAGTTTGATATCCAAAATACATAAAGAACTCACATGACTCCACTCCAGGAAGACAAACAATCCAATTAAAAAACGGGCAAAGGACCTGAACAGACACTTCTCCGAGGACATACACAGGGTCCAGAGACATATGAAGGGATGCTCAGCATCACTAGCCATCAGAGAAATGCAAATTAAAACTACAATGAGATACCACTTCAGGACCGTCAGAATGGCCATCATAAACAGATCAACAAACAACAAGTGCTGGCGAGGCTGTGGAGAAAAGGGAACCCTAGTCCACTGTTGGTGGGAATGCAGACTGGTGCAGCCACTGTGGAAAACAGTTTGGAATCTCCTCAAAAAGCTAAAAATGGAACTGCCTTTTGACCCATGATTCCACTGCTGGGAATATACCCTAAGAATTCCTAATCACTAATTCAAAAGAACCTATGCACCCCACTGTTGATAGCAGCACAATTTACAATAGCCAAGTGCTGGAAGCAACCTAAGTGCCCATCAATAAATGAGTGGATCAAAAAACTATGGTACATTTACACAATGGAATACTATGCAGCAGAAAGAAAGAAAGAGCTCCTACCCTTCATGACAGCATGGATGGAACTGGAGAGCATTATGCTAAGTGAAGTAAGCCAGGGGATGAAGGACAAATACACATGATCTCACCTATAAGTGGAACTTAATCAACAATACAAACAAGAAAAATATAACCAGTAGCATTGAAAGAAAAAAGAATCCGACAGTAACGTGAGGGAAGGAGGGAGAGGGGTAATGGGGAAAGGAAGGGGAAGGGTCAACTCAAGGAGCATGTATGAAGGACTCATGGACAAAGCCAAAGTGGGGAAGGATTGATGGAGGGAAGTGGGGGTGGGTGGGACAGGAGAAAGTGGTGGCAGGAAAATGGAGACAAATTTATCTGAACAATAAAAAAAAAAAGAACTTTAAAAAAAGTATTTTAAAACAAGTGAAATATATGCTAGTACAGTTGACCCTTGAACAAGAGTTAAGGATTAAGGGAGCCATCTCTCTCTCCCTGCACCGTTGAAAATCCTTGGATAACTTTTGACTCCCCAGAAACTGAATTTACAAGTCTTCCTTTGGTATTATGCAGGATTGAATCAAGGAGTCCCTTGACGGAAGCTCAAGTCCCTTAAGTAAAATGGCACAGAACGATGCATACACTTGGCCCTCCCAATCTGCAGATTCCCAACCACAGATGAAAGTACTGCTTAGCTGGTTGAATCCGTGGATGTGAAACCTGGGGATGTGGAAGACCAACTGTATATTGAAAAAAAAAAGTCCACATATAAGTGGACCTACACAGTTCAAACCCATGTTGTTCAAGGGTCAACTGTATATATTATTCTTTCTCATATTTTCAGCATATTTTCTGTACAATTAAAAATTCTTCAAAAACGGTAAGGTCACACTGTGGGTCTATCAGAAGTCAACTAACTTTTTTAGGTCATTCTGTTTTTTATTATTATAAAACTATTTTAAATATCCTTGTACATTTAACTCTTTAGGAATACCTTAATTTCTTAGGAATAAATCCTAAAAGTAGAACTCAGGTCAAAAGGTTATGAATGCTGAGGTTCTTTATACATATTCCCTGGCTGCCCTCAGGGAGATTGTACCTCTTAAACATTTACCTGCAGTATACAAAAGTGCCTATCTCATTTAACCCTTGTTGATACTAGATATTAATTTTCTAGATTATTAGTTTGATATATACTTTAAATCTGACATTAGTAAGTAGAAGAGGTACATCTAGAAGAAACAATAAATGTGGCTAAAAATTATAAAATTAAAATAAAATAGATATCTATAGTCTTGGAATACATTTTATACAGCTACTACTTATGGCACTTTGGAAATTTGAAATATGGTATTTTAGGGGGAAAAATTCTGATAGGTGCCTATTAACAAAATTTAAGTAAAAGGTTTAAAACCAAACATCTAGATTAAGATAGACTCTTTTAATAATTCAGCCCATTCCTGAATAGCAGAACATAGAACCAACTACCTCCAAGTCCAGACTATCATTATGTTCTCTGGTCATATTCTCAGGAAAACAGTATACAAGTAATTACTCTTCTACATTGTTACCTTTTCATAGCAGTCAGTGGACTCAGAATTATCTGTTAAAGTACTTAAAACACTACATGCTTGTTTTACTCACCAATGTCACTCCAATAAATTCAATAAAAATTATTAAAAAAAAAAAAATGCTTGGATACCATCCCTGCAAATTCCAATTCAGAATAGTCAGAATGCGGCCTGAGCACCTACAGTCGGCTCCCTAGGCCCTCCTGGGTTGCTGGAAATTTTCTAGTCTTGATCTAGGTAGAAGATTGCATGGATATTCACACACGTAAAAACTCATCTAGCTGTACAATTAATATTTGTACAGTTTACTGGATGTAAAATATAAGGTCTTTCTGGAAAAAGTCCAGTTATTGTTAATATAACAAGAACGGTTTGTGCAACATCAATGTAACCTGGCAGCCAAGGAGAACGCACATGCGTCAACAATGACTTCACTGTACTAGTCACTGGGGGCAGTAGATGCTGTTAGGTGAGCCATGTGTACAGTGTGCCTATTGCATTCAAAATGATTGAGCGAGTAGAGCAACAAGTCTGCACCAAATTTTGCATTAAACTTGAACATTCCTCCGAGAAAACTATTTGGATCATTCAGAAGGCCGCAGCTGTGGGCAACTGGTGACTGGCACCTTCATCACAACAATATGCCCACTCGTGTATCATGTCTTGTGCAAAGTTTTTTCGTGAAACATCAAATCACCAAGGTGACTCAGGCCCTCTACAGCCCAGATTTGGTGCCCTGAGACTTCTGGCTTTTCCTTAAACTAAAATCACCTTTGAAAGGGAGATTTCAGACCATCAATGAGGTTCATGAAAATACAACGGGAAAGCTGGTGGCAATTGGGAGAACTGTGTGACGTCCCAAGGTGCACAGTTTGAAGGGGCCTGAGGTGTCATTGTCCTATGTACAATTTTTTTTAAATCTTCAATAAATGTATATTTTTTTCATATTACATGGCTGGATACCTTCTGGACAGACCTCGCATTCTATTTTCTTTTACCTCACAACAAACTTCCAGATGCTGGTTTGAAGAGAGGTATGACTTTTTCCTTAAAACTTCAAGACTTGAATGTTTATGTGAGGCCTTTTTACCTTAAGTATTATGATGTCACTAGTCCATGGTGGTTAAAACAGAACATTGCCCTGGCTGGTGAGGCTCAATGGATTGAGTGCTGGCCTGAGAACCAAAGATTCAATTCCCAGTCAGGGCACATGCCTGGGTTGTGGGCCAGGTCCACAGTAGGGAACGCGTGAGAGGCAACCACACATTGATGTTTCTCTCCCTCTTTCTCCCTTCCTTCCCCTCTCTAAAAATAAAATAAATAAAATCTTAAAAAAAAAAAATTTAAAACAGAACATCACTAAAATCAAACGATTGGTCCACATAACTCTTCCATTGCCACAAAAAGCATTTTATATAAAAAGAACAAAGATTCTTTGCTATGTTAGTTAAAAAAAAGTAGTGTTAAAGGCTTTTAAGACAGTGATTTTTTTCCCCCACTTTAAAAATTGAGATATCATCCTAGCTGGTATGGCTCAGTGGATTGAGTGCCACCCTGCAAACCAAAGGGTCTCTGGTTCCATTCGCAGTCTAGGGCACATGCATGGGTTGCAGGCCAGGTGCATCGTAGGAGGTATGTAAGAGGCAACCACACATTGATGTTTCTCTCCCTCTCTTTCTCCTTCCCTTCCCCTCTCTAAAAATACATAAAATCTTTTAAAAAATTGAGAAATAATTACATACCAAAAATTTCACCTTTTGAAAGTATTTCAGTGGTTTTTAGCACATTTACAAGGTTGTACAATCATCACCACTAACTAACTCCAGAATGTATTCACCACGCTCCCCAAAAAATCCATATTAGCAGTCACTTTCTAACTCCTATAATCTCTAACCCCATAGAAATCCCTAATCTAGTTTTTGTTTTTATGGATTTGCCTACTCTGGACATTTTATGTAAATGGAATCATATAATATGTGGTCTTTGGTGTTTAGTTTCATTCACTTAGCAAAGTGTTTTCAAGGTTTATCCATGTTGTAAGATGCATCAGCACCTCTTTCAATTTTATGCCTGAATAATATTTCATTGTATGGATATACAACATTGTATTTATCCATGCATCAGCTGATGGAGATTGGGCTGCTCCCACTTTTTGACTATTATGAATTAATGCTATGAATATTCATGTACAAGTTATTTCTGTGAACGTGTTTTTAATTCTCTTGGATATAAACCTAGGAGGGAATTTCTGGTTCCATAGTCAATCTATGTTTAACATTTTGAGGAACTACCACTGTTTTCCAAAGTTGCTGCACCATTTTACATTCCTATAAGCAGTGTATAAGGGTTCTAATTTCTAATATCCTCACCAACACTTGCTATATTCTGTCTTTTTGACTATAGCCATCCTAGTGTCTGTGAAGTAGTATCTTGCTGTAGTTTTGATTTCCATTCTCTGATGACTAATGATGTTGAGCATCTTTTCATGTGCTTTTTTTAAGTCAATAATATTCATTTGAACCCTAAACTATTTTGAGAATTGAATGAAACAACCCACTAGTCCATTTAAATAAATTTAGGAATACTGCTCCTCCTTACACAAACATCTGGAGATACGTCCTCATTTGAGGTGATGCTGTCTAAAGTTTTGAGAACTGCAAGGGGTCTTCGCTGGACTAAAGCCCGTGAGGAATCTGCAGGAGGACTGGAAAAAGACACATTCCATTTAACAATTTTTTTTCTGTTAACATAGATAATAGCAACCTCTCATTTATAAAAATAGAAAACTTTTAAATGTCAAAACAAAACAAAAAACTCAAACCTGATATTCTTTTTTTCTGAAAGAAGAAATTCATCAAAAATGGAGAAAGGTATACTGGAACCTATAGAAAAAAGACTAGATTTATACTTTTAAGAGTACATGCTCTATTGTCCAAGACAACTAGATCAATTAATATTTTGCATTGTTTGAAAGCAGAAGGGCAACGTGTTTGCTTTTTATAACAAATTTCAAATATATAAAAGTAGAGATCATTTCATAATAACTATCTAAATATGGATGATCTTGCTTACCTTTATTCCTCATCACTACCACTACTCTCCAAACTCAACCCAACTCCAGATTATTCTGATGCAAATCCAAGACTTTATATAATTTCATCTATAAATATTTCAGTAAGTACTGCTATAAAGAGGCTCTTTTTAAAAAGCATAATCTCAAAACATGATCATACCTACAGGATTAAAAATTTCTAAATATCAAATATCCAGGCAGCCAAGTTTCATATTTTATGAAAATTTTTTAGAACGTTTGAACGAGGAATGTAGAGAAAATTCATGTATTCTGACTGGTTAAAATGTCTCTTACATAGCTTTTATTCAATAGAATTCTTTTAAAGTAATTTTTTATTGAAGAAACTGGGTTGTTTGCCCCATAATGCTAAATGATTTTTGCCAATCACATCCTTCTGTGTTGTTTAACCTGTTCCTCCATGCTTTTGTTTCCTACAATTCGGTGGTTAGAATTAGAGATTTAATTGGATTCAATTTAATGTTTTTTTTAAACTACTTATGGTGGATATTAATATTTTTATCACTTTAACATGTTTCTAAATGGAAAAGAGAACAAACTTGAATATAAAATAACCTTAGTTTTAAGTTTTTTCTTTGTTCCAAAAACCACTTTCTAGTGCTTAGCTTAGTGCATACTAACTAAAGAGCATATTATTTGGTAGTTAGTATAAATTTTAATTTACATTTAAACAAATATTTCAAAACACTAGGAATCTTATAAAAATACTCTTTCAAATGTCTATCTTATCTTGAATCATATGCTTATAACTGAATTCCATGATTCAAAGATACAGTAATAACCTTAATCCCCCTCTTTGCCTTCTTTCAACTCACTTCACAGTAAAGAAGAAACATATTTCCTACTTGTTACATAATGCATGGGTCATCAGCAAGGTCTTCATGACATTGTTAAACACAACTCACCATTAGAATGAGGTTGTTCTTGCCAAATGTTTTCTGCAAGTGAAGTTTCCCTGTAAAGAAATTTGTTTTAAAATATATGCTTAGTACCCACAGAATTACTTCATTCTTAAAAGTCCAAGAGGCTTTTTATTAAATATAATCTTCACTCTAAGATACAGGAAATATTCTAGTATTGTAAATCCAAATTTTTAAATAAGATGGAACCTTCAGTCATTAAAATTGTTGCGGACAATTTTTTTTTTTTTGTATTTTTGATAATAGATGTTAAATTACATTAACAGTAAAAGTAGATTACAAAATGGTAAACTCTCATTTTTGTAAAACAAAACAAAGATAGAATACATAAGGAGAGATATACCAATGTTAATAGTAGTCATCTCTTGGTGGCAGACATGGGTGGTTTTGCCTTTTCTTAAAAAAGATTTTAAGTGTTTATTTTTAGAGAGAGGAGAAGGGAAGGAGAAAGAGGGAGAGAAACACCAATGGGTGAGAGAAATATTGATTCGTTGCCTCTTGCACATGCGCAACTGGGGACCTGGACTGCAACCCACATAGGTTCCCTGACTGGGAATCAAACTGGTGACCCCTCAGCTTGCGGTAAGACACCCAGCCCACTGAGCCACCTCATTTAGGACAGGTTTTGTCTTTTAAAGAATTATTGAATTTGATTGCTTCTATAAAAAACATGTATTTTTCTTAATGGAAAAAGTCAGTACCTTAGCCTCCTTCATCAGCATCAAAGTTTATGTTGTGACAGAGACTTACAAAAATCATATCTTGATATTACAGAAATCAAGGAGACTTCAGGCCACTAGAGAGTCAAAGGTTGGTTCTAAATGCCCTCCCATAAGCACCATCCTTTCCATTAACGTGGTCCTTCCTACCTGACACAAGAGTTTACTGGGCAAATAGAATTGGACAGAGTCATTCCTGGTATTTTCTGAGACTCAGAGGCAATTTGCAGGTCAGTTGTCTCCTTTGTAGGCATCTTTTCTTCTTGCTATGTGCATTAAATAAACAAAATCAATTTATCCCCCCACCTAGAAAAATGTTACCTATTTTCAATCTTTAGTTCCAAAAACAGGTTTTTCATACTTTTCCCCTGGATACCTACTAATAAGATAAAATGTCTGTTCCCCAAAAGTCCTTTCCAATAATTTGTATTTCTACTATAAACTGGTATTGTTGTGATCAACTGAGCAGTGCCAACCATATACTGAATTTCTTTAGTTAACCCCATTTTAATGGAAAATGCCTAGAATAAAGAGCTAAAGTTAGAGGTAACAAAACAATGGTTCAGGATATAACTAAGAAATCAATAAACTATATCACATACCACAAATTCCATTCGAAGTCATCTGTTAAATTACTTTCCTGTTCAATTTTGCTGATATTAATTAATAGTTAAGAAACCACAGAAAACTCAAAATGGTGGATGAGAGGACTTTTAGTATCTATGCTTTCACACAGCTTAAATTTGTTTCAATAAACTTTAGTTCTATGTATTAAAAAAAAAAAGAGAGAAATAACCTGATCACCCGTTCTTTCTTGCTGAGTAGTTTGAATTTCTTTCAGCTTCTTCTCCATCTCTTCAATTTGTTTCTGCATTTCTGCTCTCTTCTCTGCACTGGTCAGTAGCTCAGCTAGAAACAATAAAGTTGGCTGAGGCATTTACTCTCATAGCAATTTATTATGTCAAAAACTGTCTTTGTAGCTCAATACAGATGAGAATGATATAATAAGTGGTACAGAATCCTCACCTTGAGGCCTCTTATTTATTCAATGAATAAAAAATAGAGTATGTAATACATGCCAAGCAACTCTGAGCATTAACGTTTCAGTGGTGCATAATACAAAGTCCTTGGTCATGTGATGCTAACATTCAATTTGGGGGAGGCACACACCACACACACACACACACACACACACACACACACACACACGAAAAATCAGTGTTAAAAATAAAGTAAAATAGGTGATATGAGCGTGTGTGACTGGGTAGGGAGATGGATGGAGGTCAGGGGTTGTTTAAGACCAGTGTTAAGAGATTATTCTAAGAAAGAGGCATTATAAAGCTGTAACCTGAATGACCAGGGGCAAGTCATATACAGATCTAGGGAAAGACCATAGGCCAAGGGACTAGCTGGCACTAAGGCCCTAATGCAGGCACAAGATCATTGTGTTCAAAAATCCAAATGAAGGCCAGCATGGTACGCAGCCGAGTAAGAAGGAGAAAAGTAAAAGATGAGGTTGGAGAGGTAGGCAGAGGCCAAGTTGTATGGGGGTAAAGAGTTTACATTACATTCTAAGGCAATGAAAAACACTGGAGAATTTTAAGTAAAGAAGTGACATGATCTGATTTTTTTAAAAAGATCATTTACTATGAGGAAAACAGATTGTGCTAAAGCCAGAAAGAGTGTTGAAAGTCTAGATGCAGTAGTCTAGATAAAAGATTGTGGTTTGGATTTAGGTAATACTGGGAATGATGATAAATGAAAGATCTGGAAAATTTCGGGGTGGTAAAGTTGATGGGCTTATTCGCTAGTTGTGGGGAATAGTAATACAATAGTGATAAAAAATGACTTCTGGATTTTTTTGGCTTAAGGAACCAGGGTGCACAGTGATTCCTTTTATTGGGATGGGGAAGCCTGCTGGTGCATGCATGTGTTGTGGTGTGGTTTGTGACAGAAATCAATAATTCAGTTTTCGCTATGCTGAGTTTAAAATTTTTATTAGCCATAGCCAATAGACGAGTCAGGAGTTCAGGTGAAATGTCAAGAGTGGAAATATAAATCTGGGAGTCCACAGCTTATAAATAGTATTTAGTTCATTACCTAAAGATAGCTGTAGAAAGAAAAGATAATTGGAATATTCCAGAACTATATCTTGGGCCTCAGGAAGAGGTCCTAAATGAGAATAGCAGTAAAGGAAACTAAGTTAATATAAATCAACAAAGAAGCAAAGAGAAGGATTTCATAAATAAGTATTTCATCAACTGTACCAAATGAAGCCAAGATCAGGACAGAACAAGCCTGTGGATTTGGCTAAAGGTAGTTTTCTAATGGCCATGATCAAACTATGTCACTGGAACAGAGAGATACTTGAGGAAGTAATAGGCAGTGAAGATGATTACAATTCCCAAGAAATTTTGCTGTGAAAGGAAAAAAATGGGGTAGTAGCTGAAGAAGAATGAGGATAAGGGAGGACATTAAAAAAATAAAAAGAACTGGAGATATTAAAAGTATCTTTGTATTAATGGTAAGAATGATTTAGGAAAAAAATGCCAGAAGGGGAAGAAAAAAGAGCCAATCTTTTGATAAGAACAGAAGAATGTTAATTTTAACAGAAAGAATGTTAAGAGTGCATAGATATGAATTATAGATATGGAAGATGTGGTAAAAGAAAACGGAGTTACCATTATATTCCTTCTACTTTCCCAGCGAAGTATGAAGCAAGATCAGCTAAGGAGGATGAGTGATATAGAAGATTTGAAAATATGAAGAAAACTAAGTTAGTTGTTCAGCAGAAATTCACCTATGAGGAATTTTCAGTCAGACTGCTAAGCACTGGTAAATACCAATTTGAAATCTGTGGTCAGGAATTTAAAGTGAGACCTGTACACATAGTTGCATTTTTCTCCAGCTATATTTTAACTACTTGGATGCAGACACAAACTGTGAGCAGATAGGTTAATTTAACCAGGGTTGAAGTTTTTCCAGGTGAATGCAATATAGAGATAGAGGGTTACACAGGTAAAAAATGTTTACAAGGGAGTGATGATAATGATGGACCATTGACTCTGAATGGGAAGAAAGGAAATAAGGGCATAAGGATGAAAATGAATAGTAAAAAATAAAACTGGTAGGGATGGATTAGTCATCTCAAAGAGGCTAAAGAATTCTAGGAGTGGAGTCCTAAAGCAAGTAAGCTAGAAGAGAAGGTGGCAGTCAAAGAAAAGAAACCTCAACACAGGGGCAACATCTGACATCATCAGAGGCAGATCCAGAAAGAAAAAAACAGCGGCCTCCTACCATAGAAGTTCACACCACAAAATCAGGAAATCAAGACAGATCAATTTAAGAAGCAGAAGCAAAAAGAAGTCTCGCAAATGATGGGAATACAAAGAAACACCTCCCAGTCGAAGGTAAAGGAGGAATCACCAGAAAGAGAAATAAATGAAGTAGATGCAATTAAACTATCAGATGTTGAGTTCAAACCAACAGTTCTAAGGAAGCTCCATGAACTCAGTGAGCTCACAGAGAATTACAAAAAAGTACAGGGAAACTACAAGGAAATTACTGCAAACTATATCAGCATAAAAAGGGACATAGAAACTATCAATAAGAGGCAAGAGGAAATGAAGAATACAATTTCTGAACAGAAGAACACAGTAGAAGGAATCAAAAGCAGACTAGATGAAGCAGAGGATCGAACCAGAGAGCTAAAGGATAAAGTAGAAAAAAGATCCCAGGAAGAGCAAGGAAATGAAAAAAGACTCAAAGAGAATGAAGAGGCACTAAGGGAAATTCAGGACAACCTGAAACGTAATAATATCCGTATAATAGTGATACCAGAAGGAGAAGAGGAGGAGTGGGGATAGAGAACCTGTCTGGAAAAGTAATGATGGAAAAACTTCCCTAATTGGAGGAGAGAAAAAGTCACACAAATTCAGGAAGCATAGAGGGTCCCATTCAAGAGGAACCCAATGAGGCCCGCTCCAAGACACATCATCAATAAAATGGCAAATATCATAGACAAACAGAGAATCCTAAAGGCAGCAAGGGAAAAAGAGGTAGTAACATATAAAGGAGCTCCGATATGGCCAGCAGCTGATTTCTGAACAGAAACACTACAAACCAGAAGGGAATGGCAAGAAATATTCCAAGTCATGAAAAGCAAAGGCCTGCAATTAAAGACTGCTCTACCCAGCAAGGCTCTCAATTAAAATGGAAGGAGAAATAAGGAGTTTCCCAGACAAAAGAAGGCAAAAAGTATACACCTCCACCAAACCAGCACTGCAAGATATGCTAAAGGGACTGCTTTAAAAAGGTGAAGAAAAAGAGTCTATGAATACCCAGTTCCTTTCAGTCACCAATTCTTGATATTACCAATATTTTTCATACTTATTAATCTGACTGTGACAATGATGTGTTATTTTAATTGTTCCTTTTTTATTTGTTGAAACTAAACCTATTTTTGTATATTTCTTGCCTATTTCTGTTATGTTTAAAAAAGCTTTAAATGACTTTTTGGTATTCTTTATCCATTTTTTGATTAAATGTTTGTAGAATTTCTTTCCCTAAAAAACCCCCCAAAAACTATTAACTCTTCATTAGATGTGTGGCAAATACTTTCCTAGTCTATTACTTGTCCTTTAACTTTTTTTATATGTATGTTAATGTGTAGTCTTAAATGTTTAATATAGTTATTTTGTCAATAGTTTATAGCTTCTGGGTTTGAATATTTTACTTCAGGGTAAGAAAAATATTAGTTTGTATTTTCTCCTAAAACTCTTTAGATTTTTACACATTGATTTTTAACTCACCAGAATATTTTTTGTATAATGTGTATCTATTTTTTTATAATATATTTATTTTATTTCAAGTAATAGTGGTCCATGCACTTTATTTGTTGAATAACCCTTATATTCCCCACTGATATGAAATATCAGTTTAATCATATATTACATTGTTAGACAGATATTTACATTTGTTTCTAGAATGCTCATTTTATTTCATTGATCTACTTGATTATTTCTGTGTTGGTGTCATCTTGTTTTAATTGTTGAGACTTTATAATGGATTTAATTTTTTTAATATTTTATAATGGATTTTGACATTTAAAAAAATAAATAAAATCAATCTGCATTTAAAAAAAAAAAAGAAAGAAGGAATGCCTACCTTTTGCAACAACATGGATTGAACTGAAGAATATTATGCTAAGGGAAATAAGCCAGTTGGTGAAAGACAAATACCATATGATCTCACCTATAAGTGGACTCTACTCAACAAAATAAACTAACAAACAAAATAAACCACAGGCACGGAAACACAGAGAAGATTAAAAGTGACCAGCGGGGATGGGGAATGAGGACAATGGTGGAAAGAAGAAGGGACTAGACAAAGAACATGTATGAATGACCCATGGACATGGACAACAATGTGGGAACTGACTGTGGGAGCGGGGATGAAGGGTGGGATGGGTGGAGGAGGGCAAAGGCAGAAAAATTGAGACAACTGTAATAGAATAAACATGACTTAAAAAAATAAATAAAAATAATTTTAAAAATAACACTCAAATGTTACATATAGTAAATGTTAAAAATATTTAAAGTACAGTATTTAATGTCAAATATTACCTGAATAAATAGAATTTTCTATAAAAGAAGTTTTAATTAAATCTTATCATTATCTGAAGGGTTAATGTGTTAATGAGAAATAATGACTTCAATGCACCCAAATGATAAACTGATTTAAAAAAAAAAGAAAGAAAGAAACTTCAAAAGTTATTGGGTGATAAAGTCAACAATAAGACCATGGGAGGAGGCAGTCACTAGGGCTGAGGAAGAGATCACAGGTATTGTGGCCAGAAAATTGAGGAGCCATATAGCATTGGATGGTATGGGGGTGGAAAGGAAGATACAGAGCTAGGTGCTTAGTCAATGAATAATGGGGAGTGACGAAAAAGTCTGAAGTGAGAACACTAGAAGGCTCAGGAGGTAGGGGGGAAAAACAAATGAAGGACACAAAAGGTTTTGAAAGAGGAGAGAAAAGATGATTTTGAAGTAGCAATGGAAAGAGAGAACCACCTTATTTCTCTCCAGGCTCTGCCAATGGCTTCCTTATGTCTAGTATTCCTACCTGGTAGTAAGTAATCAGCAAGAGCCTTTTAAGGCAGTTTTTAATAGTAACAAGAAACCACTTTATTAAAGGCATGAGGATTTATAAGAATGCAAACTATACACAGCAGGGAAATTACATGTTCATGAACTAGATTCAGAGACCAGCTTAGGAAATAGTATTAAAAAAATCCAAAGAGGTCTTTTTATCTATTCAAATCCCATCTAACCCTAATACAGGTCCCTCTTTGGCTTGCTGAGAATAAAATGTACTTTCATCTTACAACTATATACCTGATGTAAGCTAGATCTTTCCCTTAAGAAAAAACAGTAGTCTTCTTTTTTTTTTTTTAAATGCTGTTTTCTTTTATTTAAAACTTTGAGGTATAGTTGACATACAGTGTTAGTTTCCGGTATAAAACATAATTATTCTATATTTGTATATACTGCAAAGTGATCACCACAATAAGTCTAGGTACCATCTGTCATCATACAGTTGCAAGAAAATTTCTTTCTTGTGATAAGAACTTTTAAGATTTACTCTTTTAGCAATTTTCAAATATGCAACACACCATTAATTATAGTCACCATGCTGTTCATTATATCCCCATGACTTATTGTATAACTGGAAGTTTGTATCTTCTGACTCCTTTCATTCAGTTTGCCTACTTTCTTCCATCCCCCACTTCTGATAACCATCTAACTATTCTCTGTATCTGAGTTTGCTTGTTTTAAGATTCCACATGTGAGATCATACAGTATTTGTCTTTCTCCATCTTATTTCACTTAGCAAAATGCCCTCAGGCTCCATCCATGTTGTTGCAAATGGCAAGATTTCATTCTTTTTTGTGGCTGAAAAATATTCCATTTTCTTTATCCATTCATCTATTGATGGACACTCAGGTTGAAGGAAACACTAGTTTTTTTAATCTAAGTACCCAAGTTCCTTCCCCAGCTCATTTTTGGCTATCTTCCTAGCCTAATTCTTTGTTATGGTGGTTCTCATTTAAAAATATTTTTCTATTTATTGATTTTAAAGAAAAACAAATGAAAGGAAAGGGGGTGGAGAGAGAAAGAGAGACAGAGAGAGACAGAGACAGAAAGAGAAAGACATCGACTTACTGTTCCACTTATTTATGCATTCATTGGTTGATTCTTATGTGGGCCTTGAGTGGGAGGTTGAACCTGCAATCTTGGCATATGGGGATGACACTCAAGCCTACTGAACTACCTGGCCAGGGCCCTGGGTAGTTCCTATTTTTAAAAGCCTTGCTCAACTTTTCCTTTGTCAATCTTGGAAGGCACTAGTTGATATAACAAATGAAGGCAATTCCAAACTTACTAATAACAGTCTGCTTTATAGAAGTTTGCTTCTAACTTGTCACCTGGAACTCAGAAATGATTTTTTCCTTAAGTAAATTATAAGTAATTGTTAAGTTTCCCACCTAGCCTTACGTACAAGGTCGGTCCAGAAGAAGTCCAGCCATTGTTAATATAACAAGAACGGTTTGTGCAACATCAATGTAACCTGGCAGCCAAGGAGAATGCACATGCGTGAACATTGACTTCACTGTACTAGTCACTGGGGGCAGTAGATGCTGTTAAGTGAGCCATGTGTACAGTGTGCCTATTGCATTCAAAATGATTGAGCGAGTAGAGCAACAAGTCTGCACCAAATTTTGCATTAAACTTGAACATTCCTCCGAGAAAACTATTTGGATCATTCAGAAGGCCGCAGCTGTGGGCAACTGGTGACTGGCACCTTCATCACAACAATATGCCCACTCGTGTATCATGTCTTGTGCAAAGTTTTTTCGTGAAACATCAAATCACCAAGGTGACTCAGGCCCTCTACAGCCCAGATTTGGTGCCCTGAGACTTCTGGCTTTTCCTTAAACTAAAATCACCTTTGAAAGGGAGATTTCAGACCATCAATGAGGTTCATGAAAATACAACGGGAAAGCTGGTGGCAATTGGGAGAACTGTGTGACGTCCCAAGGTGCACAGTTTGAAGGGGCCTGAGGTGTCACTGTCCTATGTACAATGTTTCTTGTATCTTGTATCTTCTTCAATAAATGTGTATTTTTTTTCATATTACATGGCTGGATACCTTATGGACAGACCTTATATGCCATATCCTGTTAAGTGACTTGAGTTACGTTAGCAGATTATTGCTGATATCAGTGTAGAAACATTTCTTCTTTCTGGTATAGATCCTAGTCAAAACATCTAAATGGATGAAATTTATTTTTGGACCCTGCCCCACCTTCTTTTCTGTACTCTCCCTCATCTTCTAATGCCTTAAGCTCCAAATACTAAACTTCAATAGTTTTCAGCCCATTCTGCACTACATCTTGCTCCAAGTACTCCAGGCCCCAGAACAGAACTGCTTCTCATTTTCCCAAAATTCCAAATCCTCAATTTACAGTGAAACTTTCCTTAACTTAAAAAGAAGATAATGTCTTTAAAAAACAAACAAACAAATAAGTATCATCTAAGTGATTGCAGTGTGACTGGGTATGTTAACCTAAATAAGCACTGGGGAAATTCCAGGTAGAGTATCAAAAGTCAAGTGAAATATTTCAAGCACTATGAGTAAATTACTTAATGGGGAGGCATGGCATGTACAGGTATGCATGTCAGGGGTCATAGCTATCTGCCTATTGCATTAGTGAGTATGAATTGTTTCTACAGTTGAGAGCTTCTCCTCCTTTTTTTTTGAACACAGACTTAGTTGTTTAGTTTTTCTACCCAGGGGTCTCCATGGAAAGTAGCAATGGGAATTCAGCTTAAATAGAAACAGTATAAACCATAGAAGTATCACATAAACATACAAACGATGGGGCAATTTTCCTCAGACTTATTAACTCAATCTTCCTACAGCTAAGTTATTTTGACAAATTTGAACTAGATCAATACTCATACCTTCCCTTTTCTCTTTCAATTTCTTCCGGAAAACTTCAGCCCGGATCTCTTCAAAGGAGAACTCTCCTACTCCTGCATAAATCTTTTCCTTGCAGTACATCATCTTCTCTTTCTTCTCCTCAGATACTTGCTGATGGCTTTGAACTCTTTGCAGGAGATCACCTTCCTCCTTTCCAGGCTTTCTTGTGCTTAGAATATGGTTTATACTGGGTTCGATTTTACATGGTGTCCTAAAAGAAGCAAAATAATTCACCATACAGACCAAATGAATTGTTTTTTACACATTTTGATAACACACGGGGATAATGTCAGCAGCAACACCATATATGATTGATTTAAAAAAACAAAAACATGTGAGGTTGAGAAAAGAGCCTAAAAATAATCTACATGAATCATTGACAATTATGTTCTAAGTACTATTCTGTTATGATGAGGATGGACATTAACCATAAGTTAGGATCACCAAATAACTTATATTCCTTATAGGAGAAAAATATCATAATACAATTTCTTAATCAAACCCAGTATGTAAATGGAAATTAACCTACACAATATAGTCCATTTCCCACGTTTTAGCACCCAAAAGAATTAGAGTTAGGAATACAGCATTTAAGGAACTGATGATATGAAAATTCAAGGTTCTCAGCTGAAGAAGAATGAGAGAGATAATATAGGATTGAAAAGAATAAAGCATCAAGTACCTCAATCAGGATAAAGTAGATGTTCTTAATCCTGGCTATGGATCAGAATGACTTATATACCTTTTATATTCTTTAAAAAAAAAAACAAAAAACTTTTTTTAAAAAAGGATTTTATTTATTTATTTTTAGACAGAGGGGAAGGGAAGGAGAAAGGGGAAAACATCAGTGTGTGGTTGCTTCTCGTGTGCCCCCTACCAGGGACCTGGCCCACAACCCAGGCATGCGCTCTGACTGGAAATGGAACCGGCGACCCTTTGGTTCGCAGGCCGGCACTCAATCCACTGAGCCACACCAGCCAAGGCACCTTTTATATTATTACATACCTTCTTGTAACTAAAGATACTTGGTCCTTTCCCCAGGTCCACCGAACCAGAGTCTTTAAAGGTAGGGTCCAAGTAGCTACATGCTTAAAATGCTTCCTCAAATTGCTTAAGTTGATAAAGAACCTATGAAAAACCTATGTAAACATCATACTTAATGATAAAGAGACTGAATGTTTCCCCAGGTAAGATCAGAAACACTGTAAGAATGTCCATTCTTGCCACTTCTATTTAACATTGTACTGGAAGTTCTAGCCAAGGCAATGAGGCAAGAAAAATAAATAAAAGGCATCCAAATGAGAAAGAGAAAAAGTAAAGTGATCTCTATTTGCAAATGATGTAATCTTATATATAGAAAATCCTAACAATCTACTCTAAAAACTATTAGAACTAAAAAGTAATCAAGTAAGTACTATATAAAAATCAACTGTATTTCATATACCTTCAATGAACAATCTGAAAATGACATTAAGGAAACAATTCTATTTATAACAGCATCAAAAAGAATAAAATACTTCAGAATAACTTTTTTAAAAAGCAAAACTAAAAAGACAATATAAAGATTAGTGGTTGCTAGGGATTCAGGAGAGCAATGGATAAATAAGGTAGGAGTTTGTAGGTCAGTGAAAATATTCTGTATGATACTGTAATAATGGACACATGAGATTCATTTGTCAAAACCCATAGATTTGTAAAACACGTTAGAGTGAACCCTAATGTAAACTATGAACTTTAATAATAATTTATCAATATGGGATTGTTAATTCATAACAAATATACCACACTAATGCAAGATGTTAATGATAGGGTCAATTGCCCTGGCTGGTATGGCTCAGTGGATTGAGTGCCGGCCTGCAAACCAAAAGGTTGCTGGTCAGGGAAATGCCTGGGTTGCTAGCCAGATCCTCAGTTGGGAGAGTGTGAGAGGTAACCAGTTGATGTATCTCTCACAGATTGATGTTTCTCTCCCTCTCTTTCCCATTCTCGTGCACAAAAGTAAATAAATAAAACCTTAAAAAAAAAAAAAAAAAGAGGCAGCATAGTCCCTAGCATATTTTTTTTTAAAAAGGAATCAACCAATGAACGCATAAATAGAACAAAATCGATATTTTTCTCTTTAAAATCAATAAATTAAAAAAAATTTTAATTAAAAAAAAAGAAGATATAATTGGAAAGATATCCCATGTTCATGTATCAGAAGATCTGATATGCTTTCAATTACATTATCAAGATTCATTAAATTGATGTACAGATTCAACACAATCTGTATGAAAATCCCAGTTGGCAATTTTACAGACATTGACAAGCTAATGCTAAAATTCATAAGGGAACTACATGGTTAAAACAATCTTTAAAAAGAACAAAGTTGGAGGACTCATACTTCTAGATTTCAAAAGTTACCATAAATCCACAGTAATCAAGACTCCTTGGTATTGGCATAAGGACAGATATATAGATTAATGAAATAGAATTAAGAGTCCAGAAATAAACCTATATATTACAGTCAATTGCTTTTCAACAGGATATCAAGACTATTCAATGGGGAAAGAAGTTTTTTCAACAAATAGTGTTGGAACAACTAGTACCTACATGCGGAAGAAGGAGGTTGGACTCCTCCCTTATACCATATACAACCATTAGCTAAAAAAGTATCACAGACATGTAAGAGCTAAAACTATAAAAGTCTTGGAAGAAAACATGAGTAAACCTTCATGACTTTGGGTTAGGCAAAGCCTTCTTAGCTACGACACCCAAAAGCACAAGAAACAAAAGAAGGGACTTTTATCCAGAATATATGAACTCTTACAACTCAACAATAAGAAGACAAAAAATCCTGGCTGGTGTGGCTCAATGGACTGAGCACTGGCCTGCAAACCAAAGGGTTGCTGGTTAAATTCCCAGTCAGGGCACATGCCTCAGTTGCAGGCCAGGTCCCCAGTTGGGGTGTATGAGAGGCAACCACACACTGATATTTCTCTCCCTTTCTCCTTCCCTTCCCCTCTAAAAATAAATACATAAAATTTTTTTAAAACAAGAACTGTTGGTAAGGATGTGGAGAAATCAGAATCCTCCTTATGGCCTTGTAGAAATGTAAAATGGAGCAGCCTCTTTGGAAAACAGTTTAATACTTCCTCAAAATGTTAAGCATGGAGTTACTATACAACTCTGCAACTCCATTCTAACTATACTCATATACCCAAAAGAAATGAAAACATGTCTTCACAAAAATGTCTACACAAAAATGTTCACAGAAGCATTATTCATAATAGCCAAAAGGTAGAAAGAAACAACCCAAATGTCCAAAGAGTGGCTACTCTTGACAAGTTCAGGAACTTGCAGACAGTATAGTGTAAGAAAACTGAAGATATCAGCAGAGGCCAAATCATAAATGGCCTTATAATTTATGTTAAGGAGCTAAGGTTTCATCCCACAGGTTATGGGGAGCTGGCAAAGGACTCTGATCAGGAAGTGACATGACCAGATTTGTACTGCAGCTGTGACAGCATAAAGAATGAATGGGCTGAGGTAAGAGTAGGAAGATTAGTCAGGCTGCAGTAATCCCAGCAAAAAATGACAGAGACACAGAAACCATAAAGAGGCATTTGATCCACGCTATTCTGGAGGTGAAAAGTGTGATTTAGTATATACCTTCTTCCACCCCTGCCCTGGGATGAAAAGGCTGCAAGAACCAGCACCACCACATTGGGAAGGTGAAGCTGTACACCTCCTTCAAAAATAACAAACTTGTCATCACGATGATGCATGTGTGGGGCTTGCAACTGCTACAGGATAGGAATGACCCTGACCCCTATGTGAAGATGTATCTCCTTCCTGACCTTCAGAAAACCACTAAGAAGAAAACAAAAGCGACCTGGGAAACAATCCCAGGTCACTACAATGAAATGCTGGTGTATGGTGCATGATGGGATCTTCAAGGGAGACCTCTAGCAGCGAGAGCTTCAGCTGAGTGTGTTGAGTGAGCAAGGATGCTGGGAATGTTCTTCTTGACTAGGCGCACATCTGCCTGCGAGAGCTGGACATGGTCCAGGAGAAGACCAGCTGGTATACACTAGTAACTTGAGGTCATGAGACCTCATGAGCCCAGCAGAGCCCCAGCCCAGGGCACTAGGCTGATGGTGGAGCTGGGGAAGAAGGCACTTCCTTTTTGACTTGTCTTTTCCTTATGAAGGGGCAGGGCCCTTGGTAGGCCTCCCTGCTGTCCAGGTGGATGGGGCCTCTGTGATAGGAGGTGAGCAGGGTAAGAGGTTCTATGCCCTCTGCTATCCCCTCCTCTGCAGACTGAGTTTCAATTGGTTGTTGGAGGCTGTGAGGTTGCACAAAATTCTAAGTTTACCTTGTGTTAAAAGAGCAATGCCTGGTTTGGGGTGTGTGGGATGGGCTGTAACTTTTGCAGAGGAGGGTTAATGGGTATCTTTATTTTTAAAAAATGAAACAGTAATGTCCAAACCGGATAGGAAACCTTGTCAGAAGGCAAAAAATAGACTATTTGGACTTTTTTCATGATTAAGGTTCTTATTGAAGTTTTCCCTAGGTTTGTGTTTGTTTTTTATTTTTCTCTCTATTGGAAACACTTGGGGAGGGGCCCAGTGGGTCTTCATTTGGCCCCTCCTCTAAGTGCAGGTTGGGGAGGGGCAGGGAAAGCTGCGTGTGATGAACTGAGGCCTGTGCTGCTGGGTCTTTCTGATTTTGCCTCCAAAAGAGAGCACTATGATACCTGTGTGTGTAAGGAAGGGTCTTTCCTATGGGGTTCTGCAAAGGACCTAAATTCAGGGACCAGTGTTCTTTTGGGAGGAGTTTTTCCTCTCATCTTCCCCTACTTTGCTAGGACTCACCCTGAATATGTATGCCTTCTACCCCTCCATTCTCTCACCCATCTGGGGGCCATCTGGTCTCTGTGCTGCCTGCAGGTGCTCCCTAAATTGGTCTCACCTTTCATTTTTCTCTATGAAATACAATGCTGCTTCAGCCCATGATTTTATTTCACCCAAGGGCATCTGGGTCCTGGGATATTATGCTTTATTATTTCAAGAAAGGTACAAATGCAACCGAAATGCAAAAAACGATTTGTGCAGTATATGGAGAAGGTACTATGACTGATCAAATGTATCAAAAGTGGTTTGCGAAACTTCGTGCTAGAGACTTTTCACTGGATGATGATCACGGTCGGGTAGTCCAGATGAAGTTGATAGTGATCAAATCAAGATATTAACTGAGAACAATGAACATTATACCACATGGGAGATAGTTAATATACTCAAAATATCCAAACCAATAGTTATTCGTGAAAATGAAAAATATGTCTTTTATTTTACGGAAAAAACCATATGGACTTTTTGGCCAACCCAATATAATGGTTGCTGCTATGTGATGTCAAAAGATAAAGGACAAAATAGGGGAAAGTATTTGCAACTCCTATTACAGATTTTAGCTGGTTTTCTTCATCTATGAAAAGTCCCTGTAACACATTAAGAAAAGCACAAACTAAAGAAAAAAGTTACAGAAAGGTCAAATAAGACTGCCATGGAAAAGAGTTGAAATGTAAATAAAGTTGAACATTTTCTGTACCATATTTACTCTCATGTAATTATTTCTACAAAGTGATTTTAAACATTAAGAAAATTAAACATCTGTAAGTGTGTACTATCAATTTCTTCAGGCAATCATTTGTAAGGGCTTATATGATTTTCTTAAAAATAACCTTCCTTGTGTTTAGTTCTTAACAGACAGAAATTCTGTGTTAAATCTTGTGTATTTTTACATTGCTATACTACCTAGCATATAACGGAGGGCTACAGATTAGTTATGAGGAAACTTGCACTGGGATACATAATACGATCAGTATTAGAATCCCACAATGTTATATACTAGACTAAATCTCCGACTGCCTGATTATCTAGTCATCACCCATCACACTCTTATGAAAAGAAATGCTAAGAACTAGGAAGAAAACGAAAAAGACATCTGGAAGAGAAGAGCAGGCTCAGAGGAAAAACTATCATAACTTCTAACTCCCGTCAATAACAAAGGTAGAACATCTCACTTAAATCACAATGATTATCTTTGACTAACAGAAATGTAAATATAAACCTATTAAGTTTATTCCTTAATTAGAATATTGCCAAATGGTCTTTTAGTCCTAACATACTCAAAGGAATACAGACCTAAAAAAAAACACAAAACTTTATCTGGTTACTTTCATAACCACAAAGAAAATGCCTTTGGGAACTGGGATAAATGCCTCTATCCACACTTAATAATTCCCACCTCAGAAAATCTGGGAATCAAACTCACATAACAGGCTGTTGTGCAGTCTCTTCCACATATGGAGTAAAACTGGGAAGCACAGAGGGTACGGCTGTCACAGAAGCTGTATTGCCACGAGGCTGGTGATGAAGAAGAAAACTAAAATTACCATAGTTTTACATTCTGACACAACATATGCAGACCATACCTAATTATTCAAGAGGATTTTTTTTAAAGGTGCTAAAAATACTCCTCTTACCCTAAATCTGAAGTTTTTGTTATGTTGGCAAATACGTGGGACCTAAGAGTCCTTACCCTGTGTTCCAAAGGCCTGCCTGTATTCCAAGGGCCTGCTTGCAGCTCATTTTCTTTGGCCCTGGGTGCAGGGGGTGCTGTCCATGGCTGGATTGTGGGCTTAGACAGCTCTGCTACAGAAGCCTCATCAGCATTTTCATCAAAAACACTAATTCTAGAATTACTTTGCACTGGTTGAGGAAATGGATTTTGGAGTCCTCTGTTCTGGTTTGGAGCTAGGAGAAAAATACAGATGCCAGATAAGGTTACTTCTACTACCATGGAATCAAAGAGATTTTTTTTAAAGTAATTAGTAACTTTTTAATCCATTGTGTGTTACTTCTATTCTCTCTTCTTTCCCTCTTCTACAATCTTTTATTCAAAGATACAAAAAAAGACCCCAAATACTACGTCTTTCTTCAGTCATCATTCTAACAATGTATAGTTTTATCAGAGACTAAAAATGTCTAGTTTTATCAGAGAGGAGACCAAATCTTAATTTTTCAGTTTAAAATTTTCTATCAATGGAAATTAGCTGCGATGTACTAAATCTAGAAAAGAAAACTAAAATTAGCCCATTTATTAGGGCTGTCCTCTGTTGTGGGGCTGTTTATTACAATCAAGGTTCATCATTATCTGAATGCATTGTTCTTTAGGACCATATACTCCTTCATACTCTAATTCTAGGATCTCCAAGAAACATTCTAAATATTGGTAAGTTAATACCAAGGAAGGAATAAGAATTTTTTTTTAAAGATTTTATTTATTTTTAAAGACAGGGGAAGTGAGGGAGAAAGAAAGGGAGAGAAACATCAATGTGTGGTTGCCTCCCGTGTGCCCCCTACTGGGGACCTGGCCCACAACCCAGACTTGGGCCCTGACTGGAATCAAACTAGCGACCTTTTGATTCACAGGCTGGCACTCAATCCACTGAGCCATACCAGCCTGTGCAAAAAGCTTATTGTTGTACATCTTTAGGTGTATAAAGATGGCCCAATTTCTGGCCCCCAAAGACTGAATATCATGTTAATACAGTCTCTGAGATTTTTGGTAGATGTAAACTTTATTTTGACAATATACATCTATTTTCAACTAACAACACTTAAACAGAAACTCTTGGTGCTTCCTATATTAGGTTTTTCTTAATTAAGACACAAAATTGTTGACACATTTTGGCTTTTATGCACATTGTAATCTCGGCTCTCCTTTTTGCTACCTAGTACTCAGAAAACTATGATAACGCCTACATACATATTTAAACATTATCTCTTTACATAATTTGAGACTAAGAATTTCTCATAGTAACATTTAACAAACTTACCCTTGAGAGCACCTCCTATACGGCTGATTGGAGCCCTTGCTGTCTTTTTCCCTTTGCTTTTAAGTTCTGCCAGTGTACTTCGTTGTGGCACAGCGGATCCAAAAACTTCTTCCTCTTCTTTCTCAAGTGCCAACAGAGTTTGCCGAGTCACTCGAGCTTGGAATTGTCTAAAGGAAAAGACTCACCAGATTAAAATTTCTAATTTGTTAAAAAAGAGGGAGAAGGGTAGAATAGGGGAAGAAATATACAGAAATAGCCCAAATACAGTGTTTATTTTATCAGGAATAAAGAAAATTACCTTGGGATCAGAGGTTTTGGCTAGCACACTTAAGCTTCCACTCTGAATGTCCAAGTGTAACCAATTAAAAACACTCTGAAGATCACCATTAGGTTGGTCTGAAGATAAGATCAGTGTGACTAAGCCCCAGCTGGTATGGCTCGGTGGGCTGAGTGTGAGCCTGTGAACCAAAGGGTCACCAGTTCGATTCCCAGTCTAGGGCACATGCCTAGGTTGCAGGGCCAGGTCACCCCAGTGGGGTGTGTGAAAGGCAACCAGACACTGATGTTTCTCTCCCTCTCTTTCTATCCCTTCCCTTCTTTAAAAATAAATAAATAAAATCTTAAAAAAAAAAAAAAAAGGTCAGAGTGACTATGATTACAGAATGTATTAATATCAGAGTTTAATTATAAAACTTTTTAAATTTGTAAAAGAGTTGATAAAGGTAAATAAGCACCCAAATTCCTTTCATGTAGATTTATCAATTGTTAACTTCTTGCTACATTATTTTATCACTGTCTTTATGTGCCTCTTTCTCTCTCCATAGACCACACCCTGCCAACTCACCATTTTTCCAGAATCTTGTGAAATAAAGTTGCATCCAACATAACATTTCATTTAAGCAAAGCTAGTAGAAGTTTGAAGACTAAGCTTGTGCTGCCAAAGTTTAAGTATTACCAAAAGGGTAAAAACAAACAAACAAAAAATAAACTACAAGTGCTGGCCAACATGGAGTAAGCCCATGATAGACGCCCCCCTCCCACTGATTAGAATTAAAATCTCTAGAGATAATACAAAAGAACAGCTCTGAAAAGTAAACAAAAGCAAGTGGACTGTGGAGAGGAGTCAAACTTGAAGAACAACCCATACAGGGTTGTTCCTCTTTTTTTCCCCTTCTATTTTTTCTTGTGGGTTTTTTGTTGTTGTTGTTATTTTTTGATCCTCACCCAAGGACATTTTTTTCCTTGCTTTTAGAGAGAGGAGAAGGGAGAGAGAAGCATCAACTGGCTGCCTCCCAAACACACCTGGGCTGGGGCTCAAACCCACCACCTAGGTATGTGTCCTGACCAGGAATTGAACCTGCAACCTTTCACCAGCCAATTACTGGATGATGCTCCACACCAGCCAGGGCTCTCCTGTGGTTTTCAATTGTTGCAATGGTGGTGTGGAAAACAAAAATTCCTAGAGAAATCTCATCTTTCTGGTCAAAGGACTGGGAAAGGGAACTCTGAGGGCCAATGGGTATGGGAGATAGATGGGAGAGGTTGAGTTGGAGAAGAGGATCTCCTAATTCTGCACATGAATTGGCACAAACCCTGGACTCACTCCTAAACTATGCATGCACAGGGCAGAACCAAGGCAGCACAGAAGAGGACATGAGAACTGAGCAATAATTCAACCACTGCCCAAGTTCCAGAATAACCCCTGAGCAACACACAGAGGATAAACCCAAAGGTCTTCAAAACTGAACTGACACTGAAAGCACTACCCACATAAAATGAGAAAGAACTTGTAACATGTGAAGTTGGTTACCTACTGAAACAAAATCATCAACATTCTACACAGAAAATCAACCAACAGGATCCAGAATCTAATAACATACTATCAGTATAAATGTCCAGGATATAATCCAAAATAACGTGACACACAAAGAGCCAGGAGAATGTGACTAACTCTCAAAGGAAAAGATAACCGAGAGAGACCAACATCAAGCTGACCGAGGTGTGAAAGTTTCCACAGATTTTAAAGCAGCTTTATAACTATGCTCCATGAGATAAAGGTAGAAATATCTGAAATGAATAGAAAGGTAAAAGTTTTTAGCAGAGACAAAGAACATATAAGAAGAATCAAATGGGCCCTAGCTGGTGTAGCTCAGTAGATTGAGCGTGGGCCTGTAAAACAAAGGGTTGCCAGTTCATCCCCAGTCAGGGTACATGCCGGGTTGCAGGGCCAGGTCACCCTGGTGGGGGGCGTGTGAGGGGCAACCACGCATTGATATTTCTCTCTCTCTTTCTCCTTCCTTTCCCCTCTCTCTAAAAATAAATAAATAAAATCTTAAAAAAAAATCAAATGGAAATTTTAGACCTGAAAAACACAAAATCTAAAATAAAAAATTTACTGGATGGACTCAATTTCAAAATGAAGAGAGCTGACAAGAGAGTAAACAAACCTGAAGACAAATCAATAACAATTGGCCACTCTGAAAAACAGAAAGAAGAAAGGTTTAAAATTTTTTAAAACAGGAACTGAGCTTCAGGGACCTGTAGAACAATATCAAAAGGTCTAATATGTGTAACTTAAGTCCTAGAAGAAGAAAGAGATATAGGTGCAGAAAAATATTTTAAAAATCATGCCTGAAAACTTTTCAGATTTTGTGAAAGGTATGCATTTACAAATTCAAAAAGCCCATTAAACCCCAAACTGATTAAATGCAAAAGTAATCACATTTGGACACATCACAATCAAACTGCTAAAAACCAATGTTAAAGAAAAAAATCTTATATAAACTCAAAGAAAAATCAAGACATTATAAGCAAAGGAATTTGGAGATAAAAAGAACAAAGTTAGAGAATTCACATTACCTGATTTCCAGACTTACTATAAGCTACAGTAATCTAGACAGTATGGTATACACTAATGAATACACAGATCAGTAGAACAAAACAGAGTAACAGAAATAAACCTACACAAAAACGATCAAACTGAAACTGAATTCTGACAAATGTGCAAAGGCAATTTAATGGAGAAAGTCTTTTCAACAAGTGGCATAGGAACAAGTAGAGGCTCATCCACAAAAAAAGAACCTTGGCCCAAACCCTCTACAAAAATTAACCCCAAATGGATCACAGATCTAAGTATGAAAAGTGAAACTATAAAACTTCAAGATGAAAACAATGGAGAAAATCTTTGTGACCTTTGCCGAGACAAAATTCTCAAATATACCAAAATCATCCATAAGAAACAATTGATTTTAGATTTCTTCAAAATTATGAACTTTTATTCTATAAAAAACATTGATTAGAAAATGAATAGACCAAAAAAAAAAAAAAAAAAGTAAACAAAAAGAAAATGAATAGACCAGACTTAAGCTGAGAAAAAGTTTACAAATCACTCATTTGGCAAAAGACTTGTATTCAGAATATATAAAGAACTCATACCTCAAATGCATTATGCTAAATGAAAGAAGCCAGACTCAAAAGGCTACACATTGTATCGTTCCATTTATAACATTACGGAAAAGGCAAAACTATAGGGGTTAGAGAATAGGTCAGTTGTTGCCAGAGGCTGGGAGAATAGGTGTTGATCACAAAGGGATAACATTCTAGAATTCTATGGCGTGATGGAACTAGTCTCCGTCATGATCATTGTAATGGTTATGTGTCTCTTTGCATTTGTGAACACTTATAAACTGTACACAATAGAATGAATTTTACTGTACGTTAAATTTAAAAAGTTAAATATGCCTTTTAAAAAACTGAGTAGTAACTGACTAAACCTGCCAATCCATGGAGAGCACTTTACTAGATGCAAAAACGACCATTTATAGCCACTAGTTTTAAAGAGTTTAAACAAGCTTCAGAGAAGCAACTTACCGGTGCTGGGACTGCAGTCTCTCCAGTGGTTCAGCCTTTTGTTGAATCCCTTCCTGAAATATCATATCTGCTTTCTTAAAGTTTTCCCTGGCTTCATATTCTTCAGCCCATGAAATATAGAACTGAGCAAGTGAAATGCCAATCCCTTGGTTGTGTAAATAACTGTACATATCCAAAGGCTCATTGCATAAATGCCCCTGTAACAAATTAAAAGCATTGACCGTAAACCAACTTCTATTTACTTACTGTTCATTATGCACCAAACAATCACCTGGAGATATACTATCTGTAGTTTCTGCATTGGAAAAAATATATCTGTTATAATACAGTGTTGTAAGGACTATACTGAGAGGACCTAAGAAGCAGATAAAAGAACACAAAAATAAGAGATTAATTTGTGAGAAAAGGGGATGGGGAGGAACGACTTCAAGAAGGTATGATATGTGAGTGTGGCCTTGAGGGAGGAACAGGAAACGGAGAGTGGGAAAGGAAGGGCCCTCTAGACAGAGGATAGTTTGCAGGGGTGTAGGCAAGATAGGAGTTTGGGGAAAAAAGGAGTGACAGGTCTTGAATATCAAGCTAATCAATTTTCATAGTCAATGTATATGTAATGGGATGGGAGAGCTATAAGCAAGAACAACAACATAGTCAAATCTGTATTTTAGAAGGGACCTTATAAGACCAGGTACAATGTAGATAATTCTAGTAGCAAGAAGGGGTCGAGGGGATACAGGTGGAAATCACTAAAATCCTACACTATTAACAGTGTGATGTGCCTTCTTTAGTCTTATACAGGATAAGATGATTTTTACAATTTTATAGTTTTAATAATAAAAATTTTTTATATTCCTATTAGTGCATCACTCATTTTTCCATGCTGCTGCTTATTCTTCACTATTATTTTTAATAGATCAATGTTGCATGTGTAGCTCTTACATCAATTAACTAGTCACCTATTTTTGGATATTCACATTTTGCATTACTTCCTTAAGAAAAATCCCTAGTAGGCCTATGTTAAAAAGTTAAAATTGCTTTTTAAGAGTTTTGCAAATTTAAAATGCTAGTAGTAATTCCCAAATACTAATTCACAGAAAATACTTAATTTTAAAACTTCCTAATTTCATATAAAAATGGCATTTCAGTATTCTAATTAGGTCTTTTACTACCAGATAGGCTAACATTTTCTGTTTATTTATTAGATGTATTTTCTCTCATACCTACCTTTTCCTAACTGTCTAGCCTAAGTCCTCCTTGTATGTATACCCATACAGCTCAATACTTTCCCTCTTTCTTTTTTGTTACATTTACAATTAATTGCTTAATATCTGTCTTTCCCAATAAAGCTCTACCAAGACATAAAATATTGGTATTTACTATATCCCAGTCTCTAGCCATGGTCTGGTATAAAAAGGTTGAATAAATTAAATCCTCCATTCACATTTCTGACAAAACCAGTACTTTATAGTTTAATTTTGCAGTAAATTCAGTAAATGTTTTTTTTCTGCTTACCCAAATTAGTGATGTTTTCCCATATGTGAGAGTATTTCAAGCAAAGTTATAACTCTGTTATCAGTGTAAGACCCAGTCCTAACATTAATTTCACTTTAACAACTTTCTGAATAGCTCTAGTGCAGAACAAACAGCCAATAAAGGCTGGCTCTTATGGTTATTCCAGAGTGCTAAATGAGATCACTTCAGAAAACATAAATAAAGGGGCAACATGGTTAGAGTAATAGATTCAAAAGTTAAACAAATCTTTTTGGTAACCCCTAAAAAAGCCAATCTAAAACAATATTACCCTTTTAACTAAACATACTGGGTATTTCTAAGAACAAATATTTCCTTAGCCAGACTGTAATTATCCCTTATAAAAATAACAAAGATGGCTAGAGACATCTTTGTGCAAATCAAAATAGTGAGAAAACCATCTGTTATTCCTATCTTATTAAAAAAAAAGAAAAATAGTTTAATATGTACCTTGTTTCCCATGTACAAAATTAAGATTATTGCTGATCATTTGAGGGCTGATCCTTTGAATCTGAGGCTTGCCTAGATTAGTGCTTCTCAGATTACCTCAGTGGCCAGTTTGCATGTGTGTGTTTAAAAATTTCCATTCCATTGTGGACTGATATTTTTTAAAAATATAATAAAAACAGAAGTTACCAGATAAACAATAATGCAGTTGGATGTTGTGACAATGCCAAATGGTTAACAAAATTTCTAAGTAGTTATTCTAAATTTTTATACTTATCTTGAATAGTTTGCAGACCATTCTTTTAGTAACACTAGTTTAGACCGATTTTTTACTTTATGAAAATGTCATTGCTCTTCAGTAGCAACACCAAGTTAGCATAAATGAACAGAAAAATTATTCCAATTGTTTCTCTTAATAGCACCAACAAAATATAACCATAGAATCCTGGGATTAAGTCATGTTAGGCTTTCGCCTAGTCTAGCCTTTCAATAAATCACATGGTAAACAAGGTACTCACCTCCTCCAACAACCACATCAAAAATAGAACTAACTACAGAACAACCATCATTCAGAACCACCTGAAATCTGGCTGAATGGAAGTTTTACAACTAGGGAATTAGAGAGGAAGTCACATGCAGGCTAGTAGGAGGGACAAAGACAAGGAACTGGCTGGTCCCACACCCCTATGTAGAAGATAAAAATTGAGAGGGAGAGTGACATCAGAGGAATGGCAGCATAAGAGATCTCTTTAGTCTCTCCTCTTGAAGTTTCTACAATCTGAACAGCTAAAACTCAACAAAGGAGTCCCTGTTCAATGCACAAATACACCTGAGAGATCCGTGCGTTGAAACATCTAGAGGTGGGCTAGTGGAGCAAACCGCGGAAGAGAAAAAGGAAGAAGAGCTGATACCAGCCAGGGATATAGCTTGGCAGCCAAGAGCTCACAGCAGGTCTCTGCTAGGAGAAGGAAGGAACCTGACTGTAGCTGACACTCCCTTCAGCCAGGAGGAACAGAGAGACTCGGTTGGCACTCTTGCAGGAGTATGCAGTACGAGCTGCAGCTGAGCTGAGAGACCTGGGCAAGGACACAATGTGGGAGTGTGGTCGTGGTTGTTGGGCAGTCAGCAATACAGACAGATTCAGCCCTGGCTGGTGTGACTCAGTGGATTAAGTGCCAGCCTGCAAACCACAGGGTTGCTGGTTGGATTCCCATTCAGGGCACAGGCCTGGGTTGTGGGCCAGGTCTCTGGTAGGGGGCGCATAAGAGGCAACCACACATAGATGTTTCTCTCCCTCTCTTTCTCCCTCATTTCCCATCTCTCTAAAAATAAATAAAACCTTAAAAAAAAAAAAAGAATTACAACTAGATCTCAAAACAAGTAAACCCAGAATCATCAAAAAATTGAGCTGTATGGAAGTCCAACAACCAAGGATTAAACAAGCCACATTCATCCAGATGGGTAGGAAGGACAGAGTCATGGAGATGGGTGGAGAGGTATAGAGACACGGTGTGGCATGGAGAGGCAGATGCGGTGGAATCGGCGGCCCACATTCATGTGTGGTGGATAAAATTCCAGAGAGATACCTTGGAAGTGAGTGATCCCAGCCCCAGGGATCCCAGCCCCAGCCCCAGTGAGTGATCCCAGACCACATAGCAGAGAGTTCCAGCTGCCAATAAAATAAATCCCATTAACTTCTGGCTGTAAAAACCAGTGGGGGTTGGGACAGAAACTGCAGGATTTTCAAGAGACTCTATTTAAAGGGCCTAGGCAGCCTTAGAATGTAGGGAAACCCACCCACTTTGGGATTCAGCACCAGGGCAACAGCTGGAAGGGCACCAGTCGCATATGGGAAGTGGGTGAAGTGACCGGACATGGGGTGAGTGCTGGCAAACCTATAGAAGCCAGGCAACGGCACTGTCCCCTATCTGAGCCCTTCCCCACACAGAGCCACAGGTTGCCCTGCCCTGGCAATTACCTAAGACTTCATCTCACACAATTCACGGGTGCCTTTTCTACAATAGGCCCCACTACTAAGTCAGGGTGTCAAAGCAGCTCTACCTAATACATACAAGCAAACACAGGGAGGCTGCCAAATTGAAGAGACAAAGAAATATGGCCCAAATAGAAAAACAGAACAAAACCCCAGAAAAAGAACTAAATGAAATGGAGGTAATCAACATATCAGATGCAGAGTTGAAAACACTGGTGATCAGGATGCTCAAAGATCCTTTCTCAAGGCAACAATATAAAGGAAGAAATTAAGCTTACACTAAGTGAAATAAAGAAAAATCTACAGGGAACCATCAGTAGAGGGGAGGAGGCTGGGATTCAAATCAACAATTTGGAACATAACAAAGAAATAAACATTCAACCAGAACAGCAAGAAGAAAAAAGAATTTTTAAAAAACCCCCGAGGATAGTATAAGGACCTCTGGGACAGCTCCAAGCATACCAACATCCAAATCACAGGGGTGCCAGAGAAAGAGGAAGAGCAAGAAATTGAAAACTTACTTGAAAAAATAATGGAAGAAAACTCCCCTAATTTGGTGAAGGAAATAGACATACAAGTTCAGGAAGCACAGAGAATCCCAAACAAGTTGGACCCAAGGAGAACCACACTAAAACACACCATAATTAAAACACCAGTCCTGGCTTGTGTGCCTCAGTGGACAGAGCACTGGCTTGATAACCAAAGGGTCGCTGGTTTGATTCCCATTCAGGGCACATGCCTGGGTTGCGGGCCAGGTCTCCAGTTGGGGGCACTCAAGAGGC
This sequence comes from Pteronotus mesoamericanus, assembly GCF_021234165.1. Taxonomy (NCBI): domain Eukaryota; kingdom Metazoa; phylum Chordata; class Mammalia; order Chiroptera; family Mormoopidae; genus Pteronotus; species Pteronotus mesoamericanus. The sequence goes on from NW_026555065.1 coordinate 24,282,667, forward strand.
AAACAGAGGCAACCATACATTGATGTTTCTCTCTCTTTCTTTCTTCCTCCCTTTCTCTAAAAATAAATCTTTTTAAAAAATTAAATAAAATACCAAAGGGCACCTGTAATAGCATAATCAATAAAACATATTATAGAAAAAAGGATATTTTCATATAAATGAAAAAGGAACCACAATAACACAAAATCTATGGCACACAGCATAAGCTGTCCTAAGAGAGAAATTCATATCATTAAAGGCATACCTTAAGAAATAAGAAAAATCTCAAATAAACAATTTAAATTTACAACTAAAGGAACTAGGAAAAGAACATCAAAGCCCAAAGTGAGTATAGAAGGAAGGAAATAATAAAGATCAGAGTGGAAAGAAACAAAAGAGTCTAAAAAAACAACACAAAAGATTAATGAAACCACGAGCTGGTTCTTTGAGAGGACCAAAATAAATAAAATCAGAAGCGAAAGAGAAGTACAACTGACGCCACAGAAATAGAAAGAATTTTAAGAAAATATTATGAATGACAATGAACGATGATATTATACATCAACAGGCTGGACAATCTGAATGAAATGAATAAATTACTAGAAACATACAATCTTCCAAAACCAAAACAAAAAGAGACAGAGAACCTCAACAGACTGATTACAACTAATGAAATCAAAGCAATAATCAAAAAACTCACAACATAATAAAATCCTGTACTGGACGGCTTCACAGGTGAATTTTACTAAACATTCAAGAAGTAATACTTATCCTTCTCAAACCATTCCAAAAAAATGCAAGAGGAGGAAAGACTCCTAAGCTCTTTTTATTAGGACAGCGTTATCTTAATTCCAAAACCAGACAGACATTACAAAGAAAAGTATAGGCCAATATTCCTGATGGACATAGATGCAAAAATCCTCAACAAAATATTAGGAAACCAAGTTCAGCAATACATTAAAGTGATCACTAACCATAATCAACTGGGACTTATTGCTGGAATTAAAGGGTAGTACAATATCTGCAACTCAGTAACATTATACACCACATAAACAAAATGAAGGATAAAAATCATGTGCTCATATCAATAGGTGCAGAAAAAGCACTTGACAAAATCCAGCACCCATTTATGATAAAAACTCATCAAAGTGAAAATAGAAGGAACATACCTAAACATAATACAAGCTGTATATGACAAACCCAGAGTTAACATTATACTCAGTGGGAAAAAACTAAGAGCGTTTCCCTTAAGATCAGGAACAAGACAGAGATGTCTCTTTTCATCACTGTTATTCAACACAGTACTAGAAGTCCTAGACACAGCAATGAGACAAGAAGAAATAAAGGCATCTAAACTGGAAAGGAAGAAGTAAAACTCATTACATGCAGATGACATGATACTATATATAGAGAACCCTAAAAATTCCACCAAAAACTACTAGAAATGATAAATGAATTCAGTAAAGTAGCAGGATACTACTACTTTGAAATGAAAATTCAGAAATAGTTCATTATTGATAAATAAATCTGCAACCTATCAGAAAGGGAAACTAAGAAAACAACCCCATTTACAATGGTCTCAAAGAAAGTAAAATATCTAGGAATAAATTCAAACAAGGAGGTAAAATAACTGTACTTGGAAAATTATAAGATGCTAAAGAAGGAAACTGAAGAAGATACAAATAAATGGAATTATACATTATGCTCATGAATAGGAAGAATGAACATCATTAAAATGTCCATACTACCCAAAACAATCTATAGATTCAATGTAATGGCACATTTAACAGGACTAAAACAAAAAACCTAAAAATTGATAAGGAACCATAAAAAACCCCGAAAAGCTAAAGTAATCTTGAAAAAGAAGAACAAAGTTGGAGGTATCACGGTACCTGATATATACTATATAGTACATAGTATATACTATACTACGAGGTCGATAGTAATCAAAACAGCACGGTACTGCATAAAAACAGACATATAGATCAATGCAAAAAAAAAAAAAAAAAAAAAGAAACTAGACCACCACCTTACACCATATACAAGAATAAACTCAAAATGGATTAAAGACTTAAATGTAAGACTCTAAGCCATAAAACTCCTAGAAGAATCTGTGAAATAAAATATGTGGCAGTACTCTTAGCAAAAATTTTTTTTGAGGCAAGGGAAACAAACAAAATAAACAAATGGGACTACATCAAACTAAAAAAGTTTTGCACAGTGAAGGAAACCAACAGTAAGACAAAAAGACAACTTAATGAATGGAGGAACATATTTGCCAACACTACATTCGATAAGAGGTTAACATGCAAAATTTATAAAGAACTCATTCATACAATTCAACACCAAAAAACCAAACAATCCAATTAAAAAAATGGCAGAGGACCTGAATAGACACTTCTCCAAAGAGGACATATCGATGACCAATAGACATATGAAAAGATGTTCAATGTCACTAATCATCAGAGAAATGCAAATTAAAAACCACAATGAGATATCACCTCACACGTCAGAATGGCTATAGTCAATAAATCAATAAACAGATGTTGGCAATGATGTGGAGAAAAGGGAATCTTCATGCACTGTCTGCGGGAATGCAGATGGGTGCAGCCACTAGGGAAAACAGTACAGAGAGTCCTCAAAAAATTAAAAACAGAACTGCATTATGACCCAGAGATTCCACTTCTGGGTATATATCCGAGGAAACCCAAAACACAATTTTGAAAGAATATATGCCCCCTTATGGTCACTGCAGCATTATTTACAATTGCCAAGACACAGAAGCACCCAAGTTCCCATCAACAGAGGAGTGGATAAAAAAGCTGTGGCACATATATATAATGGCATATTTTCAGTCATAAAAAAGAATGAAATCTTACCATTTGTGGCAGCATGGATGGACCTAGAGGGTATTATGCTAAGTGAAATAAGTCATGTCAGACAAATACTGTATGATTTCACTTACATGTGGAATCTAAAGAACAAAATAAATGAACAAATAAAATACAAACAGGCTCATAGATAGAGAAGAGACTGAAAGTTGCCAGGTGGAAAAGAGGGTTGGGGGACTGGGTGAAAAAGGTGAAGGGATTAAGAAATACAAATTAATAGTTACAAAACAGTCATGGGGATGTAAAGTACAGCACAGGGAATAATATTGTAATTATTATTATTTACACCAACTACACCAACTATGTATGGTGTCAAGTGGGTCTGGAAATATCAGGGGGACATTTTGTAGAGACCATCATTGTCATGTTATACATCTGAGACCAACACAAAATAACATTGAATGTAAACTTGAATTAAAATGTAGAATTAATAAAAAGATAAGCCCTCCTCAAGAGATATATTTTAGCCAAAAATTTTATCAATTTCAAATGTCAATATTTCATCAAATTACAAGTTGTTGTAAATATTCTATCATTTAGAGTTATCTAATTTAATACCTAATTACCTATTTTTACAATTTATTTTTTAATTTATTTTAATTTTTAAAAGTACCTATTATTTAACATCCTATTCTAAATATTTATCGTTTACTTTTTTCTAATCTCCTTTAAGATAAAAGCAACAAAATTAATATCAAAGAAACCCTGGTCTTTTTTTGTTATAAAGAAAATGTTTTCATAAAAAATCCTCAAGAGTGTTCTAGATATAAAGGAACTACGTCAATTAAGACAGTAAAATGTAGTTGGCAGACTTTTTTGGATGCAGGAATAAACTAGATAAAACAAGCCCAAAGACAGATGAATAGTTAAGCATCATTTTTTATGATGATGATTCTCAAAAAAGGGAGAAAAGGATACCAGAATCATCCACAATGCCATGTGTTTGCTCCTAAACATCCTCCTCCAATACAATTGCATGGCCCAATTGTTTAAAAGAAAGTAAGACGCTCTCATAGAGGTACACTGGCCCTGTGATCACTCTTAAAGGGGTATAAAACCTTATATTAAAATTCATTTTTAAAGTAGAACCAATTTACCAAATATTGAATATTTACTAAATGTTAAATATCTACAAAATGGCTCAGGTTTTGCCATTTTTTGGTGTACCAGGTATTTCTAGAGAAAATATGTTGGCTTAATATTTTAAATTCAGATGGCATTTGAGACTTACCAATTTAAGCCAGAGATTGAGAAATCTAGGATCATTATAATATCTTTTTTCTCCTTGTAGTGCTTCTACAGCTCTTTCTAATAATGTTGACATATTACTCTCCTTCCCTCCCTGAGGATAGTTCTGCTCTGTCCAGTTAATATACCTGAACAGAAAGAAAAGAAAAAGAATATTTTAGAAGTATGTTAAACTTTTGTTATGGCTCCAAGATCCATTCTGAAATATCTAATATATTGATAAAGCAGAAATATCTAATATATTGAAAGTGTGTTTATTTAGAGTTCCTCAGTGACAGGCCCTAAGCCTGTACCCCTCCAATTTCCCAAGTACTCTGATTTAAACTACTTGTTGGAAATAATGGAGATGGGGACAGAAGGGTGTAACTCACAGCTACATGCCACAACCTTGCAATTTCTTTAGTCCTGAATACCTCAGGAAGACACTGTGATTATTCTGTCTTTCTGTGTCCCCAAGATACCATTTACACTCTGACGCACTACTCTGTACACCCCAATTTGAGAAGCATGACCATAACGATTCGTATGTTAAGTTTCTACTGTCCTTGTTAAATAAAAAAGACCTACCTGTCCCAAACATCGAGAGGGTCATTTCCAGTGTAAAATCGAATTTCAGATTCAAATGCCCTAAAATTTAAACAGAAAATGTTAGCATACGCAACAGTGAAAACAGTCAAATGAAAAAGTATCATCTCCATCTTTATTCACTTACTGAGTGTTTAATGTCAATCTAGATAATTGCCCTGGAGTATTAGGGTTTGTTAAACAAAGAACAAGAATAGAAATAATTAGGATTCTGCCTGGTAACAGAACAAGAGCAACAAAACATGTACAAACTAGAGAAACACATTCCAAGACAACATATAGGAAAGCAGTATTACACAGTAATTTAAAGCCCTGGAACAAGACTCCCTACGTTCAAATGAAGTTCCAGTAATCACTAACTGAGTGAACCTGGGCAAGCTGTTTAAACTCTGTTCTCAGTTTCCTTTTCTGAAAAATGGGGATAATAATACCTCTCTTATTAGGTTGGTTAGTCTTACAGTGTTTAGACATAGCAGGTACTCAATAAAAAAATAATAGTTACTATCTTATATGTATATAATAATATTGAACAAATGAAACGGACACATACACATATATCTTAAAGAGAAATTCTAAACATTAGTCAGAGAAGAATAAAACCATATGAAATTTGGGAAGTGTCTTAAGAGAGACAAATGTATTTAAAAAGTAAATAAATTTTAAAAAAATATTCCATGTGCATTTGAAAAGAAAAAAAAATATATAACACCTACTGCCTCAATGAAGTGTTCAATTCCAAAGTTATTTTAACTTGCTTCACATGTTACCAAAACACTTAAATATTAAGCTTAAATTTTCATTAATCAGCTATGTGTTGTGCAGGTGTTAAAATCCCTAAATGTTTGATATCATTTGGATGAAATAACTAGATCATGGAATAAACTTTTCATTTTCCATGTAAAAAAAAAAAAAAAAAAGAAAGAAAGAAAGTATGCCTTTGTAAAGACCTGGAAAAGACAGAGGGCTAAAACTAAGTTAAGACTGACCAGTTAGAATAGAGGGGAAGTATTAGGTAATAAGCTACAATTTAGATAAATCAACAAAAACTGTATAAGAGGTTATGCTTGATATAAAAAATAAAATAGTTCTTGACACAAAGGGATTTATACTCTAACAAGACAAACTGTAAAATGAAAAATTAACTAAAAATACAAAGCAGTATAGTATATTACAATTGCCAAGAATGGATCGTTAAGGCTTTCAGAAGTCAAAGAAACAGCCTCAGAAAGTGGGACTCTGAAGGAATCATAACATTTGAAAGAAAAAGGACATTTCCGAGAAGGCTATCAGTACTAAATAAAGTTTTGATGTTGGGAAAGTTTATCCAGAGGAAATTGAGCAATAACATAGTCAATATTGGGAATAAATGGAGACATCTGGAGCGGTAAGAAGGGCATGAGCCACTATTGGTTCTTTATTTGGATAGTATCTTGAATATAATGACATTTTAAAAAGATTAACCAAGTAACATTGTAAATACAAGCCCATTAGAAAAGAAGCTAATATGGTGATTTAAGTATGCGATAATGAGGGGATTATCTGCAGAAACGGTGAAAAAATAAAATCCAAGATGCTATTTGGAAAAATCAACCATACTCCAAATTAATCTATAGATTCAATGCAATCCAACCAAAATCCAGAAGGCTCTTTTCTAGAAACTAGTGAGATGGTCCCTAAAAATTGTTTGGAAATGCAAAGGACCAAAACTAGGCAAAACAATTTTTAAAAAGAACAATAAAATTTGGAGAACAAACTCTACTTGACTTCAAGACTTACCATATAAAGCTAATCAAGACAATGTATAATTAATAAAACAATAGACAATTAGAGAAATGGAACAGAATCGAGTCCAGAAATAATCCACACAATCAAATGATTTTTTTTAATCCTCATCCAAGGACATGCTTTTTGATTTTGGAGAGAGCAGAAGGGAGGGAGAGAGAGAGGAAGAGAAACATCGATGTGAGAAAGAAACACTGCTGGGCGGCCGTTCATAAGAGCCTTGACCCGAGACAACCCGAAACCTAGACACGTGCCCTGAATGGAAATGGAACTCAACGGAAGGATGCTCCAACCAACTGAGCCACACCAGCTAGGATTTTTGACAAGAGTCCCTAGGGAATCCAATAGGGGAAGTTAAAAAAAAAAAATTTCTTTCAACAAATGGGGGCAAAACAATTGGATATCTGTATTGGGGTAGGCAGGACGGGAAAGAGAGGAAGTACTTGTACCCCAACCTTATACTATACACAAGGATAATTTTTTTTTTTTTTAATTTTAGAGAGAGTGCAAAGGAGGGAGAAAAAAAGGGAGAGAAACATTGATGTGAGAGAGAAAAACCCATTGGTTGCTTGCCTCACACCCCCAACCAGGTACCTGGCCTGCAACCCAGCCATGTGCCCCACAGGAATCCAACCAACAACTTTTCGGTTTGCAGAACAACGCTCAGCCTACTGAGCCACATGAGTCAGGGCAAGGATAAATTTAAGATGAATCACAGACCTAAACATAAAAGCCTAAACAATAAATCTACTAGAAGAAAACACAGGATATCTGCAACTTTGGAGTAGTGACAATCTCCTAGAGAAGATACAAAAAGCACTAATTATAAAAGGAAAACACTAATGATTTAAACTTCATGAAAATTAAAAACTTCTTACTTATCAAAAAAACACCAGCAAGAAAACAGACAGCCATGGACCAGGAGAAAATATTTGCAACTCATATATTTGATAAAGGACTTCTACACAGACTATAAAAAGAACTCCTGCAGTCCAATTTTAAAGCTGGGCAAAACATCTAATACACCACAAAAGTAGTTATTTAAAAAGTCATGTAAAAAGGTGCTCAATATCATTATTTACCAGGAAATGGGAAGTAAAACCATGAGATACTATTACACATCTACCAGAAAGGCTAAAACAAAAAGACTGACCACCAAATACTGGAGTGGATTTGGAGCAAACACTCTGGTACACTGGCTGTAGGAGCATAAAACTTCACAACCTCTTTGGAAAACTAGCAGTTTCTTAAAAAGTTAAACATATATTTATTCTAGGACTTGGCAATTCCTTCCCAAGAGAAGTGAAAATCTATGTCCAGAAAAAGCCTTGTACAAGAATGTCCATAGCAGCTTTATTAATAAAGCACAGAAAAGTAGAAAAAATCTAAATATCCAATTGATGAATGGATAAACATTCATCAATTGACTGCTATTCAATAAAGAAAGGAACAATCTGCCCTGGATGGTGTAGCTCAATGGATTGAGTGCTGGCCTGCGAATCAAAGGGTCACTGGTTCGATTCCCAGTTAGGGCACAGGCCTGGGTTGCAGGCCAGGTCCCCAGTAGGGGGTGCATGAGAGGCAACCACACATTGATGTTTCTCTCCCTTTCTCCCTCCTTTCCCCTCTCTCTAAAAATAAATAAAATCTAAAAAAAAAAAAAAAAAAACCCAAAAAGGAATAATCTACTGATACATGCAACATGAAAAAGCCTAAAAAAAACCATGTTGAGTAAAAAACTATATGATTCCATTTATATAAAATTCTAGAATAAACAAAAGTAACCTTTGTTGCTAGAAGTCTGATCATTGGTTGCACTGATTGGAAAGGGGCATGAGAGAACTTTTGAGATAATGAAATGTTCTGTGACCTGAAATGCATGTCAAGACTGACTAAATGGTACTAGCTCTGGCTGGGTAGCTCAGGCACCATTCTGCCAAGACTGTGGGTTCGATCTCTGGTCAGGGCACATACACAGAGCAACCAACTGAATGCATACATGTGTAGACAACAAAATTGATGTTTCTCTCTCCCTTTTTCTCCCTAAAATCAATTTTTAAAAAATGCTGATTAAACGGTATACATAAAAATCTGATCATTTCACTGGATGTAATTTATACTTAAAAAAAAAAAAAAAAAAAAAAGACCAGTCCTTACTAACCAACTAAATAAAATTAGGGTAAGAGAGGAAGATCATTCAGGTGAGCTTTGGTATCATTAACCAAAATGGAGTAGAAAAAGAAAAGTTATTTATGAGAGATGAGATGTACTATTTAACACGTTAGTGATTCATTTATATAATTATATATTACAGGTAAATAAAAAGACATTTAGAAGACAAGCAAGAGATGTACACAGTAGTTAAAAAATCCTGGAAAACTTAAATATGGAAGGAGAACAGAGGGCAAAGAACAGAGACTTGGGTAAAATATAGTAGGAAGTCAACAAAGAAAAGGAGTAATTGGAGAAGTGGAAAAAACTTGCATGTACAATATCACAGAAGCCAGGAAGAAGAGGTAAGAACAGAATACAGTACCACCAGCTCTGAAACAACCATAAAACCCAAGGCTTTTAAAGATCCAATGAGATGAAATAAGAATATTCATTATATTATAACCCAATATTATAATTTGTCTATGATCGAGGAATTTTGTCAGAGACAGAGGGTAGAAACCCACACTTTACTTTTTTGACAAAAGCGTATTTATCAAAACGTGTTAGTCAAAGGAAAGTAAGTTCCATAGGTCCATTTGGTTAATGTAGTTGTATTTTTCAGCTTTTTTTTTTTTTTAAATCCAGAGTTTGTTAAATCATTATTGAGACACTTAATTCAGTTTCTCTGAGGTTTACATTTTCTTTGGAGATCAATATTTCTTTTTGGCACATACCAAAAATACTTTCCTGGAAAGTTAATAATTGAATATGCATAAAAAAAATAGCAGATTCACTCTCTCTCAGTACTCAGAATCCAAGGAAGAAACATCTCTAATTGATTACCAGCAAAAAAAAGATTTAACTCTGTTTAGGGATTCGGAATGACATAATACTTTTGGGAAATATTGTAATAACGATGCTTGATTTACTTTGCTTCTCATTGTCCCCTGTATAAAATGTATTTCTATTGATACAAGAGTTTGGCTGCTCCACAATGAAATGAAATCCTAGAGCTCTTGTTTTTCATTATATTTGAGATCTTTAGATAGTTGCCATGTGATGGGAAAGCAGGCAGGCAACAGATTCTCGGACTATCAATTTTTGAACAGTACTTCTTATACCATTGTGCCAGGATCCACACATATTATCTACCAGAGTTGGGAATGAACAATGACAGGTTGCGCCCCAGCTATTCTACACACCATTTCTGCTGCTGTAGAGTAGTGTTACGGGCAAATTCTTGCTGTGCCAGTACTCCCTGAAGTGTGGATATGCTCCGCCCTTGCCTTAAGGGTTGTACATTTTCTTTACTCAGCTCCCATTCATCCCCTTCCAGGGACATGGCTTCACTGTGAAGAGGGAAACAAAAGTAAGTTTCATATCAACCTATCGTGAGTTATTACATCACTAAATCATTGAAACTGTTCTCAGATAAGTGAATATTCATGATTTCTGGGTTGAATATTTTGGGTACACACATTAGTAGTGTTATTACATTTCTAAGCTTCTAAGCCTTTCTGTGACCTGTTTTCCAAGTTTATAGCTTTAGTATTTGCCTAATGGAAGAGAGAATATAGCAGGGTACTGTGAACAGTATTGTAAGAGTAAATTTAGCCTTGGCCAGGTAGCTCAGTTGGTTAGAGCATCCTCCCTATACACCAACGTTGCCAATTCGATTTCCAGTCATGGCACATACAAGAATCAACCAAGCTGGTGTGGTTCAGTGGACTGAGCGCCGGTTTGCGAACCAAGGGGTCACTGGTTCAATTCCCAGTCAGGGCACAAGCGTGGGCTGCAGGCTGGTCCCCAGTAGGAGTCTCACAAGAGGCAACCACACATTGATATTTCTCTCCCTCTCTTTCTCCCTCCCTTCCCTTCTCTAAAAATAAATAAATAAATAAACTTAAGAATAAAGTTTAAAGAAATAAGGGGACAAAGTAGTATAAATTTGGCAAAGTAGACAAAAAGCAGTTCTATGCCTACCACTGAACACACCACCTAGTTTAATTTAAAATTAGCAAAGAGTTTGTCAGAATAACACCCCATGTTTCAACTGATGACTTAAAACTAAAGTCTACATATATAGGTAGCCAAGAGCAGAAGCAGACAAAAATATACTCTATTGGTCTCAATTGCTCCCCACCTCCCAATTCTATCAAGCCTTTGAAGGGAAGCCCTACAAGTGTTTTGGGGGCAATCACCATATTGGGTATTCACTCTAAACTTCAGAGCTCTGTTGAGGTCAGATAAAAGCATACTTCTGGATGACAGGCATTATTTTTGGGTTTAAAACAGACAGATTAAGTACTAATTTTCAAAACAGAGTGAAAGTTATCTGTGACCTCTGTCTAGATGAAAGCAAAAATGCTTAAAGAAAATGTTATTAATAATTTAGGTTGTAACTACTCACATCTTTTTATTATTGTGTGAATCCTGTAACAGCCATGTCATTTACTTTTGTATTCCCCATGGTCTAATAACAGGATATAATGCTAGTAAGCACTGAATAAATACTTGAGTTCATCTGAATTTCTTCTCTTCCTCTTAAACTAACAATTAAATTACCTCAGTTAAATGTCCTAATCTGAGTTGGGATTTCTCCCTTGCTTCGTCCACCTCCTGCCTCCTCCCAGACCTGCTCCTCCCACAGTCTTCCCTCATCTCAGTTTCATTTTTCCAGTTGCTCAGGTCAAGTCTCAGTACCAACCTTGACACCCCTCTCACATCTCCCCAGTCACTCAGCAAATCCTCTTGGCTCTACCTTCAAAATATACCCAGACGTCGACCTCTTCTGGCCATCTCTACTGTTTCCAGCTTGGCTCAAGCCCCCACTTCTCTTGCCTGGATTATTCCAATAACCTCTTAATTGATTTCCTTGCTTCCGATCCTTTACTGCCTTTAGTCTTTTCAACACTGCAACCAAAGTGATCCCATTTAAACCCATGTCAGATCATGTCTTTCTTCTGCTGAAAACTCTCCAATGACTTTTGACTACAATTAGAGTAAAAGCCAAGTCTTTACAATGCCTGCATCCTCACTCTTTTTCCTTCATTTCCTTTTACTCTTCTGGTTCATTCTGCTCCAGCTGCTTGTCAGGTGCAGCTCCTTCCTCGACCCTCACACTCCAGCCTTAGTCCTTTCCCTGTATACACGCATGACTAGCTCTTGAGCTTCCCGCAAGTTCTGACCCAAATGAAACCCCCGTGAGAACTCCTGTTCAGAACTATTTAAAATTGTACCAACCACCTTCTTCCCACCACTTTTTTTTTAAAGTAGTGACCACCATCTAACTTTTCGCTTATTTATCTTGTTTATTGTCTGTTGTCTCTACCCTCATCCCATCCCAGAACCTAAGCTTCAGGAGGGTAGGGGTTTTTCTTATATTTGCTCCACCTAGCGCTTAGTAGGTTGTCAATAAATATCTGTTGCAAGAATTAAAGGGCACATGACATGATTTTATCTAGGTACTGTGTACCCCAAACTGAAAACACGTAGAGAATGCCAACATAGAAAAGATGATATGCATTTACACACAGAAAAGCAGCAAGCATGCAGAGAAGGGCTTTTTAGATTTCTAACTATGCTACCGGCATAATTACAGCACCTACAATTTGCTGAGCAGTTATTTGGAGGCCCTTACTTTACATATACTTTGAATTCTCCCGGAACCTGGTAAAGCAAGATTAGTATCAGTATTTTCCATACTAAGATGTATCCAAGGTCAAAGAACTCGCAAATGGCTGAGCTGGATGCAAACGCAGACCCCACTACAAATTCCGAGTTCTCCGAAACACTGGGGTCCCAAAGGCCCCTTTGTGTTGAAGCCGCACGGAGTGGGACTCTCAGTGCCCGTACGCCACTGAGGTCAGTGCTAACCTCGAGTCTTCACCTCCACCCACTGCGTCCGACTCGAACAGAAAGCTGTCTGCGGCCTGGCCTGCTCTTCTACTGACCGCCCGCTCCTCTCCTTGACCGTTCTGAGCCGGCCCTCTCTCACCTGTTAAACACCATCGGGTCTTGCAAGCCCAGCTCTCATCTCCTGTACCTACCTCAGAGCACCCCCGTCCTTCCTCTTCGCCTCCATCCTGCATTCCCGGCTCAGCTCCTCGTCCTGCTGCGGGCCTTTCCTCAGGGACGCAGACCGTCTGGGTTTTCTTCTGCAACCTGCCCTTCGAGGTATCAAAGCCACCAAGAGGGTGCTCCGGTACAAAAAAAGAACATGCACCGAACTCCCTCACAAACCAGCCACCTCAAGACCAGCCGCCAACTTTCAAATTTAACGGTCCCGCACGACGTAGCTACGCCCCTCCGTTCGTACTGGCGCCTTTTTCTTAAGGCATTCTGGGGCTTGTAGTTTATCCCAGGGTTTAGCCCATTCAGTCGCGGTGCATAATGGGAGTTGTAGTTTCCACTATGGGTGGCTGCCCCCGTACCTTGGGCATAGGTGGTGTAAATTCTCTGCAGGTGTTCTCTGCATGGAAGGCCATTCTCTGAGCCAAGCCAAAGACACTAAGCACCAGAATGTCTTTGACGTTTTGAGTATAGGGAGATATTTTTTCTGCTCACTCTTGGCTTTTTTTCCTCGGTGCCTGGCCAGGCTCTATGACCACCCCCTGCTGTCTGTCCCAAGTCTCACATGTGTCCAGAGTTAGGCTGCTTTGTCCCAGCTGTTTCCTGCCTGTCTCTTGAATTTAGAAAAGCTGGGTTCTGCTCTGGTGGGATAATTCAGTTGGTTAGAGCAGGGTTCCCCAACCCCTGGGCAGTGGACAAGTACCAGTGGTAGGAGGCCTGTTAGGAACCAGCTGCAAAGCAGGAGGTGAGCTTGAATGTAATGCGTTTGAATCATCATTAAACCATACCCCCCACCCCCACTGGTGGAAAAATTGTCTTTCACCAAACTGGTTCCTGGTGCCAAAAAGGCTGGGTTAGAGCATTGACCCAATATGCCAGGGTTACAGGTTCCATCTCTGGTCAGGGCTCATACAAGAAGCAACCAATGAATGCAGAAATAAATGGAACAACAAATCTCTCTCTCCCCATCCCCACCCCCTTCTCTCAAATCAATAAATTTAAAAAAAAGAAAGAAAGAAAAGGTCCCTAGCTAACATCGCTCAGTTGGTTGGCACGTAGTCCTGCAAAGCCAAAGGTCGCCAGTTTGATTAGTGGCCAGAGCAAATGCCTGGGTTGCTAGTCTGGTCCCTGGTTTGGGCATGTGCAACTGATGTTTCTCTTGCACATCAACGTTTGTCTCCTTCCTTTTCTCCCTACCTTACCCTCTCTCTAAAATAACAAAATGAAATCTTAAAAAAGGAAAAGCTGAATTTTAGTTCTGTAATCATCATACCAAAGTTGCAACTTTAGGTGAGCTACATAATCTCTCTGACCTTCAGTTTTCTTTATCTATAATGTCATGATGATATTGCCTTGCTTTCTCTAATGCACAGTCAACAGGGAAAAGCACAGCTATGCCACGGCTCCCAAGGTCTTGACTCTTTTCCCCTTCAGGAGAGCACCTCCACTGACACTGGACTCTTAGGCCCTGTTCCAATTTCTTGCGGAAATAACTATGGTGGCCTTGGTTGTGATGAAGGGAGAAATCTTTTGAACAAGTCCAGGTATATGAGAGTCCTCCTCTATGATTGTGGGGATGGTGGGAGAGATGGCAGTTCCCAGAGTGGGGAGCTGGGAGAAGGTGTCCACTGTTCCTTGGGTCTTGGTTCCCAGCTTTTTTGGTCTTTATTTTTACTATGTAAGCTTTTATTTCCTCTAGATTTTAGAGACTCTTTTGATTACAGTGGAATGGAAATTCAATTCAAATTGGCTTACTCAGAAAAGATAATTTACTGGTTCATAAATAAAGACTTCAGGTGATGCTTAAACCTACAGTCAAGTGGTATCGTCAGGACTGGGACTCTCATTTCACACCTCTATTCTTCTTCATGTTGATGTACCGCCATTCTCCACTGAGTAACAGTTTCAGGACTTCATTCTTCCAGGTTCAAATTCAGACTCAGGAGTCACTCTGATTTGCACCTTCCCCCACACAATCACTGGGGTTAGTGGATTCAGGGCTCTAATTATGTGTTTCACCTGGTCCCCCATAGAAATTTTGGTTACTCTTTACTTCCAAGTCCTCTACACGGAGGAAGACTTCCTGGATTATGGGAGGCATGGTATATGAGATTCTCTCTCTGGCTCATTTAGTTTCTCACCTTACACAAGTACTGACCTAGCCCCTCATTTCTGTTTCCAGGGGTGTCCTGTTCATATCTACAGTGCCTTAATTTCAATTGCTTTCTATAAACTATTTTGGGAGTGTAGCATTTGCTCCTTTGATCTGAGTCTCTTGCAGCCCAGTCAGATACCCCATAAACTGTGGTACAATGTAGAACATATTCAGGCTAAACCCTTTGCTCATTTGACCAGAAAAAAAGGGAGACAGGTAAAACAAAAAATGTAAGGCAGTGGTGCTCTGTGGTCTTATTTGGGACATGAGTTCTTGTTAGGCTGGATTATGGCTGAGTGGCCTGCGCAGGGGCCGGATGTGATACAGGCTTCAAGAGCACCCACCAATTGTGAGAAGAGTCAGGATTAACCTCTCACATTTTGTGGTCCACAGAGGACGAGACAGAGGCTCAGGCTGAGTACTTTAATGTGCCAAGCGTGGGTGGGACATAGAAGATGTAAACAATGAGCTAGACACAGTTTTGTCCCCTAGAAACTTGAGTCTAGTGGAGAGATAGGCCAAAAAACAAAACAAAACAAGGAATTTCATTACATTGCTGCCCCAGCCATAGCTAAAGAAACACAGGGGGCCATCAAAGCACATAAGAAGAGCTTCCAACCTAGGCCTAGGGGACAGGAGAAGGTCAGGGAAATTTTCCTAGAGAAGATGGTGAACCTGAAAGGCAAGGAGGATTTGGCATAAACTATTAAGCACAACAACCCAAATTATGTAGTTATTGAAGTTTCTCTGCACAACGTGCCCACCTCCCCTCTACTCCCCACCCTCTCCACTGAATTCACACACCCAAGCCTCCCTTCTTTAGACCTCCATGCTGGCCCATCAAAACTTACCTGTCCTGTGCCCTATTCTCTCTCACCTAGCTGTCACATTGAAAACATATGAACTAAATCACTCCAGGACATTTATAACAGTTAATTTTTGGATGCAGTATTTCTCACATAATTTTCTTTTCTCTTTTTTAAGATTTTATTTATTTATTTTTAGAGAGATGGGAAATGAGGGAGAAAGAGAGGGAGAGAAACATCAATGCATGGTTGCCTCTTGTGTGCCCTCTACTGGGAACTTGGCCTGCAACCCAGACATGTGCCCTGGCTGGGAATCGACCCAGTGACCCTTTGCTTCATAGGCCAGCACTCAATCCACTGAGTGACACCAGCCAAGGCCCACATAATTTTCTGAGGTGCTAATCTATGTTACAGCAGAAGAAGTGCTTTGTGTTCAAATAAGTTTCCGAAATTTTGGATTAAATGAGCATCTTTACTGAAGGGCTCGCTAGAGCCCTTAATATGCCAGAGTGTACCATGAATCTCTGAAGGGGTATATTCATTTTCTATTGCTACTGTAGCAGAGTGTCAGAAACTTAGTGCTTAAAACCACAGCAAACTCTTATCTTACAGTTTGGTATGTCAAAAGTTTGATTTGATCTCATTGGGCTAAGTAAGATGTTGGCAGCACTGCATTTCTGGAGGCCCTTGGGAGGAATTTGTTTTCTTTTTTCTAGTTTTTAGAGGCATTCACAGGTATTCCATGGCCGCAGCCCTCTTTCTCCTTCTTCAAAGCCAGAAACATAGCATCTTTCTGACCTCTGTTACTACATCTCTTTCTCTGACCACAATCAGGAAAATCTCCCTGCTTCTAAGGGCTCATGTGATTAGATTGGACCTATCCAGATGATCTAGGATAACCTTCCTATCTCAAGGTCCTGGACCTTCATCAGATCTGCCAAGTCTCTTTTGTTATATAAAGGGACATCCACATGTTCCATGGACTAGGATATGGGCAACTTTGGGGGCAATCATTCTACCTATCATTGAGGGTGCTGAAATATGTTGGCATCTCTAAACTTATTTGATGCTCAAGAAACCTTCTCAAACATCTTTCAGAATGGAGTTAGGTTCTTTGTATTTTAACAGTAGGCCCAAGAAAAGAAAATGCATAAAGAAATAAATCTTAATGGTAGAGGCCCTGGCCAGGTAGTTCAGTTGGTTAGAGCATTGTCCCAATACACCGAGGTTGTGGGTTTGATCCTTGTCAGGGCGCATAAAAAAATCAACCAATGAATGCACAAATAAGTGGAACAATGAATCAATGTTTTTCTCTTCCTCTCTCTTATAATTAATTTTTTTAAAGATTTTATTTATTTATTTTCAGAGAGAGGGGAAGGGAGGGAGAAAGAGAGGGAGTGAAACATCATTGTGTGAGAGAAACATCAGTTAGTTGCCTCTTGCACACGCCCAAACAGGGACCTGGCCCGCAACCCAGGCACATGCCCTGACTGGGAATTGAACCAGTGACTTCTCAGTTCACAGGTTGGTGCTCAATCCACTGAGCCACACCAGCCAGGGCTAAAATCAGTTTTTAAAAAAATCTTAATGGTAGAATTTCAGGCACAGCAGCAACTTCACATGCAAAGCCATACCTATCTGCATCAGTGGCTGTTATAGAAATTTAGTTGTTGGAAAAATCTAAAATCTCTTCCTTGCGGAGATGTGTGTGTTCTTGATTGTCAAAGGCTGATCTCCCCCAACTTTGTCTTCATGGATTATACAAAATCCAGCTTTAGTAGACTAAACTGCAAAGATGAAAACCTCTGGGTCTCCAGGGAACCCTTGGATGGACTGCTTGTTTACTGTGCAACCACAGGAGGAGGGAGGGACTGTCCCAGGGGTGGGAGGAAGGTCAAGAGAGATGGAATGGGAGTGTGTGTGTTCAGGGCCTGAAGGAGACCACATCTGGGAAGGCAGCATCACCATGCTGGCCTTTACCCCAGCAACAGATCAGCCAATTAGAGCAGCATCTACATCTTGTATTTACCAGTGATGTAGTGTCTTGAAGTAGAAGAACCAATGAGAAAGAGGCATATTAATCCAAACCATCTTGGGTTGCCAAGAGGAAGGGAGGTGAAGGGTGAAAAGATACATTAGCCCGGGGCTGGGGACTACTGGCTGCTGCCAAGTTGCATCTCACAGTTGCTCTTGCTGACAGGGTATTAGGGTACTATCCAAGGAGCTTGGTTTCTTTCTTTAATTTCATGGAAACTCCTTTCTGAACTATGCTTCTACTTTTCTGCAGAACTACCTTACTTTTCACAGGTCTTCTCAAACCATCGGAAATTGCCTGACCCAGAATTTCCACACTGATACATGCAAAAATATACATGCTGAACAAAGAGATACCAGTTATCAACTTTTCTACATCTGACAAAAGAACCAAAAGGTCAGAATGGACAACAAGCTGAGAACAGAAGCAGGGCCGTTAAGAAACAAAGTATGAGGTGGAGCTAAGTAACCTATTTAGCTAATAGGAAGTGCAAAACTAGGCTGTTTTGCCCTGGCATTAACCTGACCAGAGTTTTGTGCTCCAGAAAGGTCTTGGAGAATCTGGAGAGTTCCCAGGTATTCATGACTGCTCAATTAACACATGAGTAAAGTGACTGAGACTTCCCATTGAGGAAAAGAAGAATCGGATCTGAATGCTGCCAGCTTCCTACCTTAAGCCAAGTACTCTGGGTGCTACACCCCTAAGTTCTAAATTAAGGGATTCGGTCAGTTCTAATGTTTAATAAACTTCAGCTTCTGGGTGTCACATTCTGTGGGAAAAGAATTCAGGGTCTTCCAGCATCATATGTAGAGGGAACCTCTGCTCACTCCAACACATTAGATATTTCCCCAAAAGTGATGGCTAGGACTCCTGGCAAGCAATCTTGCTTGCCCTTGAGGAAGAATGGTGGAAGCAGAGGGTTTGCTCATGGGTTTATGGGGAACAGGAATGGAGGGTGCCATGGAATATCCCCTTGGACGGTGACCCTCCTCAGCCTGGCCACGAGGACTCGTGGCCTCGTGAAGAGAGGGCCCGCAGCAGGGGCTGCAGGAGTCCGTTCCACGTGAGGCTGGCCTTCAGCAACACTGCCCTCATGCCCAGGCGCGGAGGGTGCACCCAGCTCCAGCAGATCAAAGACTGGGCGTGTGGAGAGCACTGCGAAGCCGCTCCAGCAGAGGTGAGATACCCTCCAGCATCCTCAGAGACAGAGCCAGGAAGGAAGAGCAGGGCAGGCGCTGCGTGGGAACTGCGGGGACTGGATTGGTTAGTGAGCACAAGAGCTCTGGAAAACACCCAGAGGACCTGGGGGAGGCTTTGTAAAGGGGGCTGAGTCAGAGCTGTGCATATATTATTGTTGTACAAATTCGTCTGTGCCTAAGAGAGCTTGACCAGAGGCACGAATGGGGACACCTTTTCCTGCTTTGTTCACTCGGAGGAGGCACCTTTAAAAGTCTACCTGTCCAGAGGGCCTCCTTTCTCTAATTTACGCAAAGCATTGTGTGTACTAACTGTGGAGACCCTATGGAAGAGCCAGTGGAATCTTTCATTACTCTGTTCCTGTGGCTCCATAGCGGTGAAGCCTGAGGGAATGAGTTACATACTGGCCTGTCCTTGTTTAAGGAGGTGGTGACCCCATGATAACCGAGCAGCCATTGGGACAGCTCTTGACAGAGCCAACAAGTGTGGGAAAGCTGACAAGAGGATGGAGTATCTGGGGGGTGGGTATGTCTGGGCTCCCATTGCTCCCTTGCTCAGGCATTGCCTCCCAGGACCTGGTGCAGACTGGAAAGTTTGCTTCTCACACTCCGAGTGGCCCAGCCGTGGGAGGTACTCCTGTAGATCTGGGCTCTGCATTGCTTTTCCAAAAAGGTCAGAGGTCTGAGGCCCCCAGGCTGGGAGAGGGTGAGACAATTGGAAACAACTTAGTTTGGCTGAGTGTGGGAGGCAAGCAAGGAGATGTTTGCATCACACAGTGAGAAGCTAACCGTGGCTACTAGCGAGATGATTCAGAGAAGAATTAATTGACATAACAAGTTATTTGGTTTCTGTTGCCACTTCTTACCCTCTACCCTACAGGCTGTTCTTTTTTGGCCTTGTCTAGAGGTATGAGTCTTCACCAGGATGAGCCAACATTTTTCCTTTCTTAAAACAATTCTGAGACTGAGGGCGAGGGGAAACCTGAATTTGGTGCCTTTCTAGAGCAATGTTAGAGGAACTCTTCACAGTTCAGAATCCCAAGCTCGTTCTTGGCCTTGAACATGCCAGCGACAAGAACTCCAATCTCTTGAGTCAGGACAAAACCACATGAGCGTCCCTTCTTTGCAGAGGTTTTCAGGACACCTTGTCTCTGGGAAGTTTCTATGCCTTTCTTCCAACACGGGCTCCAGAACTGAAACAAGGGAGAAAAGAACCCAGAAACAGGCAGACTTAGAAAACATCATCTCCTAACAGCCAAAGACAGAAGTGAGTCTGTCTGATCCTGTTTCTGATTTTCCACCCATGCCCCACGTAATGAGGTAGGGAGGGCGGTGGGCATTCTAAGAGAAGAGGCAGGGTGGTTAGCCAGCAATGATCCCTGTGTTTTCACCAGAGGGGCTGAGGTATCGGGAGGCTGGCTCCGGGTGTGTGCCTGGACACAGATTACCTATGGCGCCTTCACGGGGCAGACCCTGCCACACAGACAGGCCTGAGAGAGGGTCATGCCTCCCATCCATGGGCTGCAGTTCCCTCCTCAACCGCAAAGAAATTGCACCTGCAGGCTTCTCCCAGCAGTCAAAGGCTTGGTAAAGTTCCACCGTTTCACCCTGCTTCACTCACGCAAGTATAGAGCCACGGGGCAGGGTGTGGCAGTTCTTACTCCTAATCGAATTCCAGGACCTGCCCCGAGGCAGGTGTTCATTAAAGCCAGTTAACTAACTGACCAACTGACAGAAGTGAACAATAGAGAATAGCTAGCACAAGACCTGATTAACCCAAGCATTCTAGGATGCCATTCATTCAACAAATGTTTATTGAATATTTTGTATCAGGTGCTGTGCCAGACGCCAGGGGTATAAATATTTTTAAAAAAACCACAAGTCCTGTGCTCAAGAAAAACAATTTATAACATGGCAGTTTAAGAACTATAAGAGTTTGGGGAGATGAAAAGAAGATGCAGCCCTTCCCCCACCTGAGCCTGGGGACTGAGAGAAGGGAGGTCAGAAAGTGCTTCCAAGAGGGGCCTTGAAACTCCATGATTAGGAGTTATAGAAGGAGAGAAATGGCTTTCCAGGCAGAATGAACATCATGTCTACTACAGAGGGGATAGAGAGTGAGCACAGTGGGTGTCTGGGGAACCGTGGGTAGGAGCTTAGGGAAAGTGTAGGGATCTGGCTGGAGATGCCCCAGACTCATTGCACTTGGCAAACAGCAAGGTTGGAGGGCAAACCCAGCCCCTTATGTTCCCATCTAGGGTGGGCATCCAGCTATAGCCTGGAAGCTAGATCTTTTGCACCTGAGCTCTCAAGTTTCCCAGCTAAAGAGCCTCTTATTCCTCTTGCTCAGGCACTTCCCAGAGGAGAAGGGGACAGAGTAGGACACAGGATGAGCATCTCACTCGCTTAGATGCCTTCCCTTCCTCACCTCAGACACAGTTCTCAGATGCCAGGCTGTTTTCATCTATTGGCTTTATCCTGACTGAGCCATTGAGGCTGCCCTGACCTGGGGGAACTGCTGCCGCTTGTCTGACTGGCTGGGCTGCAGATGGAAGCTTCCGTGTCTCCCGTGCTCCCTTTCCTGCTGCCCTCAGCCCAGATATGTTTCCATGTGCTGTTATGGATCCTCTTTGGCCAGTACTCATCACTTGGGACCACCCCTCCCCACTTGAGGATGGAGGGCACGGTGAAGTTTTAACTTTTAAATCTTTCCTTGCCTCCTGGACCCATCTGCAGACTAAGGCAGCCCGGCTGTCGGGCACACGGCGTGTTGCAAGGACACTCCTGTCCAGAGGCTGCATCCCAGGGGCTTCTGCTTCCCACCAGGCAAGCTGGACGGTATTTCTGGTTGTCTTGGGGATCAGGGAGCACTGGAGACATTTAATAAGGATGGGGCAAGGGATGCTCTGCAAAGTGGGGACAAGCCCACAGAACAATGGATTGTCCCACTGAAAATGATCGCAACCTCCCCCATTGAGAAGCACTGCATCTGGGCCCAGTTCATTCACAGAAGTGCAATTTGTGTACATCTCTGTATCGGGGCTTCTCAAACATTGCTGTGCACCTGAATCACCCGGAGGGCTGGTTAAAAGGCAGGCCCTAATTCTGCAGGGCTGGGGCGGGGCCGGAGCTTCTGCATTTCTAAAGAGCTCCTGGGTATTGTTCAGACTGCTGGTTCAGGACCACACTTTGTAAAGCAAGGCTTTACAGCACAAATGTGCATGTTTCTCTTAGGAGGGATAGGCATTTGGGGGTATTTTGTCAGTAGAATTTGTTGAACTGGACATTGCCCAATATTTGCTTAGATCAGTAGTTTTTGACCAGGAGTGATTTTGCCCTTTCCCCAGGGGACTTTTTTTGACTGTCACAACTAGGAAGGCAGGGCCAGGGGTGCTACTGGCACCTAGTGGGTAGAGGCCAGATACAGCGCTGAACATCCTGCAAAAGACAAGACAGCCCTTCACAGGAAACCATTGTCCAGCCCAAATGTCAGTAGTGCCAAGGTTAAAAAACCCTGGGTTAGATAAAATTTTAAAATGATGCTAAATACATTTGTGGGCAGTCTGACTTCACTGCAAGTTGGTGACTGTAGCCACAATGCTGTGAACACATGTCAATGACTGGGGTTTGGGCCTCTCTGAGCAGGAGCATGTTAGTGAGTTAGAAATCAGAAGAACTGGGTTGTGGTCCAGGTTAGAAATCAGAAGCACAGGGTTGTGGTCCGGGTACCAAACTCTGATAGTATGTGTTAGACTTTCACAGCCTCAGAGATCAAATATATTTTTTAAAGATTTTATTTATTTATTTTTAGAGAGAGGGGAAGGGAAAAAGAAAGAGGAGAGAAACATTTATCAGCTGCCCCTTGTACACACCCCAGCTGGGACCAGTCCGCAACCAAGGCATGTGCCCTGACCAGGAATTGAACCAGAGACCTTTCACTTTGCAGAATGATGATCAACCCACTGAGCCACACAAGTCAGGGCTTGGAGATCCAAATTTTTAGGAATCTTTTCAGGAGAGGTGGTAGTAGGGTGGTGGGGAGAAGGATAGGATGTAGGAGAAGCACATAAGTAGATGTGGGCATGGCCCACATTTTAGTTCTGGCAATGGGTTTTCATGTTTCTTATATTCTTTTGAAATAAATAGTTAAACATAAATAAACACAAAGGCAGGCCATGCCTGGATCAATGAAGAAAGAGGGCTATCAGCCAAAGATTGTGATTAAGCCAATGTCCTTGGGATTAAAAAACAGAATTACCCAGGGTGAATGACAAATCATAAAGTAACACCGTTATGTTTATGGCCAAAAAAAAAAAATCTGTGAGTGAGGGGGACATGACAGTCTATTGCAAAAGGACAAAAGTAGGCACATTGGGAAGAATGAGACGTGCCTTGGATCCGACCCTCTCGTGGCACACGCAGAGTGGAGGGGGATCTGGAGGCACGGGAGACAGGCTCTTCCCTCTTGTGTTCAGTTTCAGCCATGCAGGGGCCCGGAGGGCTGCCCCTGGGTGCCACAGTCCCAGTGGCCACAGGTCACATCTTGACAACCTGCTGCCCAGAGGGGCCTCCCATCTGGTCCTCTGGCCAGCCCTCCTGGGTCAAGGTGTCGGCGCTTGCCCCACCCCTGTCCGCCCCTCTGCAATCCGCAGCCTGGCTCCTCTTGCTTCGCTACTCTGCTTGACAGACATGAACACTTGATAGCATTTTCTTTGGCAACTTTCTGTGCCCCCAAAATGTCCCACTGCCCTTAAGTCCCCTATTTTCCAGTTACCCAGGCTTATTGCCCACTCTCTATTTTCTGCAAAAATCTTAACTAGAACCAGAGTGCCTGGGCAGTACGCCTTGCTTCAGGCTTTCTTTCCTGTCCACATCCCAGCTTATTCTCCTATGACCCCTCCCTCAAGACACTTCTCTCTGAGACCAGCTACTTATAAACATCAGAGAATTTTCCTTAGTGATGCTGATGGATTTTTTATTATGCTAACTTCCCCGTGTGGTGTATGTGTGTATTTTAACAGAGGATATTTGGATAGCTAATATCCCAACTCAGAGAAATAGCTCCAGAGGTGGGAGTTAAAAATCACCAAATGTCAGAATGAGAAGTCTTGCAGACCTTTTAGTGCAACTCTCTCAAGTGACAGATACAGAACCGAGGTTCAGAGAAATTATTTGCCCAAAGTCACACAGCAAATTGGGGGTAAAATTGAGGGCACAACCCAACTCCCATGCCTTTTTTCGGCCAGTCACTTGGTCAGCAAATCCTTTTTGAGCATTTGCTATTACATGCCAGGCGCTACTGGGCAATAGGGTACACAACAGAGGAGAGTCTTGTCCCAGGTCACTGATAAAGAAAGGGATGTTAAGTCACCAGGTATCCTTTACTTGACTTGGCTGCCAGGAAATTAGACGTGAAATGTTCCATGCAGTTACAATAATTACCCTTAATGTACGTTTTTCTGGAAAAACTGTCATCCCATTTTTATTATATGCCTTTTATTCATTTATCATTGTTCACATGATTTTATTTTTTATTTTTTGTCATTTACTATAAAGTCTCAAATTATTTTTGGATACAAGTGGAGTATAAATAGTAAGTCTTAACACACTTATATCAATAAGGATTAGGTTTAGCTGTGGCTAATGGACACAGAAAATGACCATGGCTTCAACAAGGTAGAGGCTGTCTCTCTTCTAGTGACTGTCTAGGGGAAGGTAGGCCACACCCAGGGTGGTGGCTGTGCTCCACAAGTCCTCCGGGGAGCAGGGGCCCTCAGGGTGCTTGGCTGCCGGCTGCACCTCAGCCTTCTTGTTACTTACCTACTGAAGGCAATATAATTATCTGCCGGGAGCCAAATGAAGGACCGTTCAGCTGAGCAGAGGCACCAGCCCCAGGCCTCACTCAGGACAAGTCCCCTCAGCTCTGGCGTCATCACGCCTGCTGCACTGAGGGCGCTTCCTGAGGCCCACAGACCCTCCGGACACCTGAATCCCAGGAACGTTTTGGGCTTGGATGGTTTGCCTCTCATCTTGGGGAGCAGAATGTGACAGTGGAGAAAGGGAGGAGTTGAGCTGGGCCCCCAATCAGCTGCCATGGGAGGAGGACAATGCAGCTTCTTGAGAGGCAAAGGCCCAGACTCAGGCCTTATGGGAAAGTAAGTCCGGCATGTAATTCCTTAGAGTGTGACCTCCTTGGAGGCCTGTAGCTGAACTGTACTAGGGCCAGTGCTTGGGTGTTAGAGAACAACCTGCAATGATATAAGTAGTTCACGAATAGTGTGACTGTAGTTGTAATTGTCATTGAGGACCTTGTCTTGGCATAGTCAAGTGTCCTGGTTTCCCAGTTTCTGGAGTCTCCTTGGCATCCTCCCTCTCTTCCCAGGACTAACAGCACAGTGCAAATATCCAGGGAGTGTGTGCCCTGTCCCAAGCCTTGCTTGTCTCAGGTGAGGGGCTTTGAGTCAGCTTTAGAACAAGCCTGGCTGGGGCTTGGTGCAGTCGAGGGCCATCTCCCACCTTGGGGCAGCCCTAGGGTACTCCCTGGCCCCCTCTCTACCCTTCCAGAGCTGCCCCAAGGCCAGGCTGAGCCTCCCAGGCTCCCCACAGAGTCCTGAGCCCAGGCCCCTACTCCTTGCTGTGCTGGATCTTGGGGCTGCACGTCCAGAGCCATCAGCGTAGAGCAGCAGCAGAGAAGGAAGACCCTGTGGGGCCGAGCAGGGGCTCAGCCACCCCACCGCTCAGCCTTTGCAGTCAAAGACTGGGAGCTATGGCAGAGTGACCATAGAAATAATTGTGTAAAACAATAGTAGTGATGGGTAGTGAAAGAGGGAACTTGGAATAATTATCCTTGGATAATGTATATTATATGCTGGGACCGTCGTAGAGTAGGCCTTCCCAACTCTAAGGGTGGTAGGTACCCATTGGGCCCCACTCCCGCTGGCCCTCCGTCACACCAGAGGATTACATTCCAGATTAACTCACGCTGTTCTCCGCAGCCAAGCCGTGGGCCCTCCTTCTGGTTCTACTTCTTGGGACCGAGTCACCAGGCATAGAGCCCTGCCTTCTGATGTCTGAAGACGGCCCCAAAACTGGTAAACCAGCCCTCCTCAACTCCGCCCCTCCGCCGCAGGCGGGAATGTGCTGCTCTTCACTTCATTCCTCCCACCTTGCTGAGGGGCGCAGGCAGGGTTCTCTGAGGACTGTGGAGCCATCTGTCCTTGTGGAGGATCTCAGCTCCGGGACAAGGGAGGTGTGGTGGGCTGCTCCAGAGACGCTGGGTCCAGGTTTGAGTTTGTTATTTTTTTAACTTAAAGAGAAGATGTTAGGCCCAAAGATGGAACGTCCAGCTCTAAAGTCTCGTGATTCTGTGATGGTCCCTGCCCTGTACAGATATGGAGAGACAAGCCTGATGTGGATCAGCCTTAGCTCCCAGGGCTGGTGTTAGATTTAAGGTTGTACCACAATCTGCACACCTTCAAAGTAGGCCTGATTCAAAAGGAGCAAGCAGGGCTCCCTGCTTGGAAATGACAAGGACTCCAGATTAACCCACAGTGAGCTATACTCCTTCTGGCTGCTTTGTCCTCTTTGCTTCATTCTTCCTTTATAAGGATGGTCCACACCTAGGTCCTCCTGTGCCTCCCTTCAATGAACTTCTTCTAGCTCATTTCTTGGGGGCTCCCCACAGCCAATCCTAGGCCTTCTTTGCCTACGAGCAAACATCTCCACTGTCCAGGCTAAGAGGGCAGTCTCTTCCCCTCCAGCAGTTTCCATCAGAATGGCGAGGAAAAGTGGGGACTTCGATAACATATTCCAGACATTGGTTTCATCCACACATCTCTGAGTTTTTGTGTCTCCCCCACCCCACCCCTGCCCCAGCTCATTCTTTTGTCAAATGCTCTTAGATATTAAATCTGTCAAGGGGTCTGAGGTTTGAAATCTACCCAAACCTTGCACTTTTTGATTCAAACCAATGAAATCCTTTCTCTGCGGTGCTTTCTTATGAGCCTCCATTACGGCACCCCTCACCCTTTCATGCCACGTTGTCTGGATTTGAAGCAAGCGCAGGGACCTTTTCTTTTTCATCTTTGAATCCTCTACAGCCTTGCTAGCCAAAGTGTGGGTCACATTCTAATAAGATCTCCAGGTGACTTATTAAGGTTTGAGCAACACTGTCCTGGGCATTCAGCACAGGACTCTTTCAATATTGCCTTGAGCCAGGAAGTGGGTATACTATACGGATGGTTAGAGGCAAGGCACTTTTGAAATGACATGTGTTGTGGGTCTTTTTTACTGTTCCCGTTAAACCACAGCAAGGAAAAACCCGTTGGGAGGAGGTCTTGGCCGAATGTTACCACAGAGGAGCTGGAGCACCCCCTGCAGGGGCAGCTGCAGCCCCTTTCTCCCAGGGTTTCTTCTAGCAACAGCTGCATCTTAACAGCGCCTTCTGGGTGTTCCAAAAGAGGGATTACAATTGTGGGATCTGCAGGCCTAAAGGAAGGCTGTGGGAACTTGGAAGGTTGGGGACCCTTCTCGCACCCTTTCGTTTTGGCCGCTGTTATCTTGGTCTAAGTGTGGACAATCTTATGAAGAAAGAAGGTAGTTGTAGCAATGTGTGTAGCTGTGTGTGTGGCTCTGACCTGGCGGTTATGCAGGATCTAGAGACCTTGCTTAAGGGCACAGAGCTCCTTGAAAGTGGAATTTGGGGCCAGAGGTCAGGGCCATACAGACTTCCCTCAAACCCAGGGCGGCTCAGGCCCAGCTGTGGATGCTGCCCTGCATGCTGTCTTCTGCTACTTCCTCCAGGCACTGCCTGGTTTCTAAGGCAGAGTTCTGAGTGACAGCTCATTAGATGCAGGGAGCCAGTAGAAATTCAAACTTTAGAACAAGCTGTCTGGCTTTGTCCTCGAGCCAGGCTGGTCAGCAATGACCAGAGAACAAAGAGTTCCATAGATATGGGGAAAAAACAGCATGAAACTTTAATGGTGTATTTTAAAGGCAGGTGTAATGGATCTGGGCCAAATTCCCCTACACTCCCGGGTCTCCTCCTCTGCCTGCTTTCCTGGAGACTTCCTTCCAAGTCTCCACGCTGCCGGCATGTTCCTATAGGGCTGCCCCACTGTAGCTACTATGCAGTTTCTCTTGAGCGGTGGGCACCGCCCGAGTGTATGTGCCCCGCTGGCCCCCTTTTCCCAGACCAGGAATCTCTCTGCAGCCTCAGGATATTGTGGGGTTCAGGCCTGCCCTAACTCAGGGCTTTCAGGAGGGAGTCACTGAGCTATGGCCTCCCCAGGACCTGCAGGGAGAAGGGAGGGCAGCTGGAGCTGGATCTGGAGGGGGAAAAAGAGGAAGTGGGGAGGGCAGAGAGATCAACGGAGAACAGTTGATCTCGGTGACATTGGGTTTCTGGCCCTCGCTTCAAGGAGGCGCCAGAGCAGTAGTTGCTTCTGGGCTGCCGCATTGACCTGCCCTGCCCTGTGGTCATGTCCCCTGCTTCCCACCGGCCAGCTTGTAATATGGGGGTTGATGGCAATCACCATGGGGATCCTAATTAATTCACTGTGCATGTTTGTTTCTAACTGTATGTAAATGTATGCAAATAATCACAACATTTTGGCTATCCCAAGAGGCCTGGTACTATTTTTTTCAGGTTCCCGGGCTGGGATTGTGGGGTTCATGTGGGCATCCCAGAGGGCTGGGGTCATTTAAAGATTGGGACCATTCCCTTTTTAAAGAAAACCACCCATTTCCCCCTCTACTTTCTTTTCTTTTTTCTTTCAGAAATTCAGCCCTAGACTCTGAGAGAATGAAGAAATATGAATCCAAACCCAAAGATGAAAGCCTGGAAGAAAGCCCCCAGCCCTCATGGGAAAGGGTACAGCCTGTGAAGCACTGTCTCCCCTGTGACAAAACAGGGTCACAAGATTGTCTTATTATTTTTTTTACAATAATAATTTAAGTAAACTTTATGTTTGGCTATTTGAGTTTCTAAGTTATGTACTGGGAATGTAAGTTGTAGTTGAAAGTGGATTAAATCACAAGTCTGCTATAGCCCCAGCCAGGGAATTACTAGAGGACTATTTATCATATGTCTTTCCCTGTTCCTAATGAGCAATGACTCTGACAGACACAGACAGTGAGTAGCAGGGACACTGGTGGTTCAGAGGCGGGCGGCGGGGTGGGGGTTGGGGGTCACAGAGAAGGCTTGGGCAGCTGACCCAGCACACCCCCGCCACTCCTTCCCTTTTCTGGGAAAGGGAAGGGAAACTAACATTGCCTGAGCATCTATGTGATTGGCACCATCCTAAGGATTTACACATTTTGTCAGCTGGTTTAATCTGCATTTTTTATAAACAGGCGAAGAAACTGGCACTCAGAAAAGTTAAGTAATTTATAAGGGGCACAGCAGGATTTCTCTCCCTGTCTGAGGATTCTAAGCCCCACCCTTCTTCCACTGCTAGCTACTTCCCTAAAACAGCTCCTAGCAGAGGACGCGTCTGCTTTACTGGCTATCACAAGCAGAGCCTGGTGGCTGGCTATTCTCCCTAGTTGTAGGCCAAAATCCACTGCTCCTGAAAGTGTCATTTTGCACAACCACTTACGCAGGAGGGTATGGGGGCTCCCGGCTTCATTTCGCTTGTATACTCTGCTAAGCTCCACATCAAGTTTTCTTTCTGTCTGAGAAATCATCCCGGACTTTGAAGGCACCCAAGATATATGCCAGATTGGGCAGGGGGTAGCCAGAGTACATGTGGGGGACAGGCTGCGTCTTGGGACAGCCTCCGTCAAGGCACTATTGGGACTAATAAAGGATCCTTGTTTCATGAATAAGTAAAATATTTGGGTTACACCAGACCCTCTTGTGTTGAAGGCAGACTCCTCCTTGTCCTCCAAAGGGAATTTAATGCTGGGTAATTAAAAGTGAACATCAGGCCCTGGCTGGTGTGGCTCAGTGGATTGAGCACTGGCAGCCTGTGAACCAAGGAGTCACTGGTTCAATTCCCAGTCAGGGCACATGCCTGGGTTGCAGGCCAGGTCCCCAGTGGGGGGCATTCAAGAGGCAACCACACATTGGTGTGTTTCCTTTTCTTTCTCCCTCCCCTCCCCTCTGTCTGAAAATAAAGAAATAAAATCTGAAAAGAAAAGAAAAGAAAACCACTGTTCTACAATGGCTCTTGAGGTGAAGGAAATTTGATTATTACTGCTATTATATAAGTACTTACTATACGTCAGGTACTTTCGTGTCAAAGATTTTACATTTTATAGTCTCATTTATTCCTATCATAACCTGTATAATTTGATCTTTTAAGTAAAATATGTGCTGTTTTTATAATGCTACATTTATTTTGTATGTGCTAGATTTGACCTCCCGACTAGAACGTGTGCCTTCTGAAAATACAGCCAATGATTTTTCCATTCTTCTTCTGGACTTTATTTCTCTATCTTATGGTTGTCACACAGTGCTCAACACGTAGTAATAACTAGGATTCATTGAGCATCTGCTATTTATCAAAGCGGTCTACTAGGTGCCCCGCTTAGTTTGTTACAATCTCTCCTCCCCAGCAACCACATAGGGGGAGCGCTATAATTACTTCCATTTGAGAGGTGATGTGACTAAGCTCAGAGAGGTTAATTTACTATTCCCATTATCACCAGTAGGTGCCAATGCTGGGATTTTAATCCTCTTTTGTCTGACTCCAAAGCCTTGTTTTTACCCTGTTTTCTGGCTTCTTAACTGTGATAAACTGTTATCTCTGGCCACCTAATTGAATCCTCAAGGAGTCCTGGCTCCTTTTTCAATGGCCCCTGGGCATGACTGAAGTGGAAAAGGGGTGGGTAGGACTTCATGACTTTGGGGATGCTGGCTCCCAGAGGCCCTTGGCCCCTGCAGCTTTTATCTTCCCAAACCACAATACTTGGCACATAGTTGATGCACAATAAATATTTACAGGCATACTTGGAGATATTGTGGGTTTGGTTCCAGACCACCGCAATAAAGCGATCTCTTTGTTGGTAGATGTTCTTGCCTTCAATTTGTAAAAAACTCATCTATGAAGGGCAATAAAGCAAAGCACAATAAAATGAGGCATGCCTGTATTTAACAGATGAGAACTGATTGTACCTTATATTAGAGCTCTTGGTTGTATACTGTTTTGCATTAAATGTCCTCTATTCCTTCTTTTGTGTAAATTGTACCTCCTCAAAAGATGAAGACAGCAAAAGATTGGCAAACTGATATCAGAAACACATAAAAAAGCATTATACACAAAGTACAATTTGTCCCAAGATTGCAAGGTTAGTTTAATATATAAAGTCAATCAATATATACTCAATATCAATAAATAAAGGACAAAATCTCATGATCACCTCAATAGACACAGAATGAACGTTTGACAAAATCCAACATGTTTCAAGATAAAAACACTCAATAAACTAGGAATAGAAGGGAACTTCGTCAACCTGAGAAAGGGCATGTACCAAAACCCCACAGCTAGCATCATACTTACCAGCGAAAGACTGAAAGCTTTCCCCTAAGATCAGACACAAGGCAAGGATGTTTACTCTTGTCACTCTGTGCAACATTGCACTGGAGGTTCTAGCTAGGCAGTTAGGAAAGAGAAAGTGATAAAAGTTATGCAGACCACCTTGGCCAGGTAACTCAGTTGGTTGGAGCACCGTCTCATACACCAAAAGGTTGCCAGTTTAATCCCTGTTCAGGGCACATACCTAGGTTGCGGGTTTGGTTGGCAGTCAGGACATGTAGGGGAGGCAACAGATAGATGTGTCTCTCCCACATCAACGTATTTTTTTCTCTTTCTCTCTCTCCATCTGTGTCTTAAAAAAAAAAAAATAGACAAATCCTAATGTGAGGATTAAAAAAGAAAGTATGCAGAGATGCAGAGTGAAAGGGAAGAAGCAAGACTCCCTATTCACAGATGACCTGATCTTGTACATAAAGAAGCCTTAGGAGTCCTTAAAAAAGGAAAAAAAACGATTTGACTAATAAATGAATTCAGCTAGATTGTAGAATAACAGGTCAAAATACAAAAATTAATTGTATTTCAATACACTAGCAATGAGCAATCTAAAAATAAATTAAGAAAACAATTATATTTACAGTAGCATCAACAAAATAAAATACTTAGGAATATATTTTTAAAAGATGTGCAAGATGTATACACTGAAAACTATGAGACATTGTTGAGAGAAATTAAAGAAGATCTAAATACATGGAAAGGCATGTTCATAAATTAGAAGCTGGTCTCCCCCCACCCCCCGCCCCAGAAATTGAAAGTGAATCCTAAAATTCACATGGAAATGCAAGGGACCAGGAATATCCAAATGATCTTGAGAGACAAAAACAAAGTTTGAAGACTTACGCTTCCCAACTTCAAAATTTACTATATAGCTACACTAATCAAGACAGCACGGTACTGGCATAAAGGATAGACATGTAGATAAAATGAATAGAACTGAGAGTCCAGAAATAAACCCTCACACATATGGTAAACTGGTTTTTAACAAAACTTCCAAGACCATTAAATGGGGCAAAGAATAGTATTTTTAACAAATGGTTGCTGTGACCACTAGATATTCACCCACAAAATAATAAACTTGAACCCCTTGATACCATACACAAAAATTAGCTAAAAACTCAACATAGACCAAAGTGTAAGAGCTAGAAGTATGAAACTCTTAGAAGAAAACATGAGTAAATCTTTGTGACCTTGGGTTCGATAATGGTTTTTTAGATAAGACACCAAAAGCATAAGCCACAGAAGAAAAAAATAGGCAAAATGAACTACCTTAAAAATAAACTTTTGTGCTGCAAATGACATCATCAAGACAACAGGTAAAAAGACAACTAATAGAAAATAGAAGAAGATATTTGCAAATTGTGTATCTGATAAGAAACTTGTATCCAAAATATATAAAGAATTGTTACAATTCAACAATAAAAAGGCACATAATCTAATTCTAAATTGGGCAAAAGATTTTTAAAATATATTTATTGATTTTAGAGAAAGGAAGGGAGAGAGAGAAACATCGACGTGAGAGAGAAATATCAATTGGTTGCCTCCCAAATGCACCCTGACATGGGACTGAACCCGCAACCTAGGTATGTGGCCTGACCAGGAATCTACCCCACAGCCTTTTTGTGTACTCAGGATGACGCTCCAACCAACTGAGCTACGCCGGCAAGGGATGGGCAAAGGATTTTAATAGACATTCTCCAAAGAAGATATAAAAATGGCCAAGAAGCCCATGAAAAGATACTTAACAGTATTAGTCATTAGGTAAATGCAAATCAAACCCACATGATTCCTCAAAAGATTAGACACAGAGTTATCATTTGACCCAGCAATTCTACTCCTAGGCATATACACAAAAGAATGAAAAACAGGTATTCTAAGGAAAACCTGTACACAAATGTAGCAGCACTATTAACAATAGCCAAGAGGTGGAAACAACCCAAATGTCCACCAACTGAAGAACAGATAAACAAAATGGGATGTATGCATATAATGGGACATTATTCAGCCATAAAAAAGAATGAAGTATTGATACATGTTCTCGCATGAATGAATCTTGAAAACATTAAGTGAAAGAAGTCAGTTACAAAATACAGCATAATGTATGATTCCATTTATATGACACGTCCAAAATAGGCAAATCTGCAGAGATAGAAAGTGGGTTAATGGTTCCTTGGGCTGGGACGGGCCAGGGGAAATGAAGAGTAACTGCTAAGGGATGTGAGATTTCTTTTTGGGGTGATGAAAATATTCTAAAATTGTGATAGTGGTTACAAAACTCTGGAACTATTTCTAAATGATTAGGTTATACACTTTAAATGGGTGAATTCAATGGTAGGTGACTTATATGTCAGTCAAGACAGCAACGGCAGGCAGGCAGCAGGAAGGCAGCCAGATGTCTCACTCCTCTCTAACATTCCTAATATGGTGTGGGGCACATGGTACATGCTCAATAAATACTTAGTTAAAGAAAACAGTTTTGTTTTCAGAGAAGAAGTAATAAAGTACATAAGAGAAGTTAAACCTATTAGGGATGACTAGAAATAGGAATAGACCCTCCCATTGCCAAAGAACCAAAAGAGACAAAGAACCAAAATGAAACAAGATCCCTAAAACATAAGACTAAATTATTTCTTAAAATAACATTGCAAACAGAATGACACACATTTTTGTTTTAGGTACTAAAGAAACGGTATACAGAAGCTCTCTGCTTACAGGGTATATTTGAGATGTTTGGGTATATATACTTAAACATTTAAGTAAAACTTTCTTCCTGCAGACACGGAAACTAGTTAACTCTAGTAATGCTTTCTGAAGAAATGCATTCTAAACCAAAGCCACATCAAGATTTTTTTGCCCCTCCCCTCTGAGAGTTTACTTAGTCCAAGGGCACAGTGAAGGTCAGAATCCTTGATCTGTCTTGGAGCTAAATTAATCTGGGGAAGTAGTTTCTCCTTAAGGTCAATAAGAATGTATGCCAGAGAATTATACAGAGATCAGTTTTGTATATTTTACACTGTCATTGTGAGAGGGGTCAGGAGTGAAAAAATGATTTCACTCAGAAGCATTCAGGAATTTTTCATATTTTTCCCCAGTTGTGAAATTCAGGATTGATCCCAATATATGGTTTCTCATCATGAGTTCACATAGCCTCTGAGGATGCTTAGGAGGCCATGAAACCTGGAATAGTTTCCTTACTCTGTCTGATTTGGGGGGAGAACTCAGACTCCTTGGGGTTCCCCTTTAATCCTTAGAGGTTTATTACATCTTCAACAGGTTTGATGACCCTGAAGCTTTAGGAGAGAGCCTGAAATTACCCAGTTACACGTTTCATTTTGACATCTTTTAAAACAAAGTAACCAGTATTGTTAAGTTAAGGCTGAGCTGGTTCTAAAAGAACAATCTGATATTTATTCAAATCACTGATCCTGCCAAGGTGTAAGTTAGTTTAGTAGTGCAAAGGAAATTGGCAGAGCCCAGGGTTGGCAGAAGAGGAGCTACAGGCGCAAGGATCTACCCTCAGTTTCAGAGGATTCCATGGTGACGTCGGAAGGGAAGCAAAGCCCCGTGCAGTGTGGCTGACAATCTAATGGGCTCCAGACAGCGCACCAGAGATGTCCTGGCTGTGTTGGCAGGCTCTTCAGCGCCTTCTTCTGGCTGGCCGACCTGACAGCCGGACACGGCCCAGACACGCGGGTACTCATCCTTGAAGGCAGATGTAAAGTAATGGTGGCTGCTGGGGACTTGTCTCCGCATCCAAGAGGACTTTTCCTCTGAGCCCACATGATCTATGATTGGTCCTTGGCTGGGAAAGCCCCTTCACCCTGACCTCCCCTCCCCCACACAGCAGTGTTCAGAAAAGGAATAAGTAAGGGGTCCCTGTTGGCTCTGCACACATCTTGTCCAAGCGGCAGACCTCAGTCCTTGTCCAGTCATGCACGCTAGCCTAAACCCACAGGGCCGAGGCAAGAGCAGAAGATAAGGCAGTGTGCTCATCGCAGGCAAGGAGAGAAGTAGGAACTGAAAACATGCCCCAGAGCTGATGCTGGGCTGCTGGACCGCTTCCTGCGGGTGATGCAATCTCTTCTGCCACAGGTGGTGGTAGCTGTGGGAGTGTTTGCAACTGAGAGAGGCTGGAATTTACCTCGCTAGGCTGCCTCAGGCTTGGCCTTCCTGTTCTGGGGGCACAGGGGACATTGTGTTATTGATGGGGGAAGGGAAGTGAATTCTGTCTGTGGGGAGGGACTGGGTGTGCCTTTAAGGCCATAGATGCAGGGTACGTAGCACCAGCTTTCATGCCAGACAGATGTGGTCTCAAGTCAATCAGTGCTGTTGCTGCTTGCCTGTCTAGAAATAGGACATTAGTTTCCTTGAATATAAAATGGCACTGATGGTGATGGCTCCCTCTTGGGGTTGTTTAGGATCAAATGAGGCACCTTTTGTCACATGTCTGGCATTCACTATGTGCCCTGCAGGTGGGAGCTATTTGGAGCATAGCCCAAGGACCTCAGGCAGGATTGGGATAAGAGGCTGGTGTTGCCCCAAATCCTAAGCCCTGCTGAGCCAGACAGTTCACCCAAGTTATGCCAACCTCCGCCTCTATTGGGGCAGAGACATAAATATAAGTATTGGAAGGTCACCTGTTGATGACACAGCTGGTAACTGAACCCAGATCTCCTAACATCTGGTCTAGGGTTCTTTCCATGTGACCTGATGACGGTGGGCTTTGGGAACAGAAAAGAAGTGGGGCATCAGACATTTCAAGGAGAAAAACAAGACCACCGTGGGGAGGCCCAGCCCCCCTGGGAAGGCTGTTTACCCTTAGTTTGCCCAGTTGCAGCCTCTGACGTACCCTCCTCTAGTCCCCCTGTTTCTCTTAGCCTGTGCACGTGAAGATTCCTGTTTGCGAAGAAAAGGTGCGGATATGCTCAAGGATCCCCCCAGAGACTGTTATCTGCATCTCCAGCCCTTGGGGAGGAGCCTAGCATATGGCAGCTCCCTTATCTTCTACCCTTAGTTTAATGAACTCATACCCAGGTGATTGATCTCCTCCCTCACCGACAGATAGGGACCCTCTTTTACTCCTGGAAAGTGGGGGTTGAGGGGTTGGCTGGGAAGCAGCTGATTCAACTTATCTTCTCTGCTCAGATCCTCTTAAACACCCGATTCAAAACCTGGAAGGCCCTAGGCCCAGAAGGGACCGGTCCCCAGCTCTGCCAGTGTGGCCGTTTTCCTTGATAACAATTGATCATTCTCTAGCCTCAGCTGGAAATGTCTGATGTTTCCCTGACAATCCCAAGGAAAATGTGTACTGATATATTGATGTGCCTCTGCCCAGGAAAGAGGCTGCATCCTGGGGAAAGGAGATTTAAAGGGAGAGTATTTTAATTGGATTTCTTCATCTCTTAGCAGGATAAAGCCAACTTTTCTTTCCACAGGGGCATGCTGAGCCCTGGGCTGGGCACGAGGTGGGGGAGGGGAGCTGAGGCACGATGCTGAGGGCCATGCTGAGGGCTCTGCTTGTAGATATTCTGTCAATTTGCCTCCATAGACATGGTTCCATCATGTGCCAAGCCCGGAGGAGGGTGGTAAGAAAGCGCTGATGGCCTCACCTTTGCCTTCTAAGGCTTTGCTGGTGAGAAGAAACTCAGGCAAGACCAACCATCCCTCGTGGCAAACACCATGTAAGATAGGATGTTCATGGCAAATCCTCCACTGAAGCTTTTCTCCCACTCCCTAATATTCATATTTTTTGAATATAGAAATGTACATTCATTCATGTGCTCACTCAAGAAATATTTATTGCATGTTCTCCCGAACAAAATTGAATATGTGCTGAATGCCATAATTCAGGGACTTCACCTTATCTTTTAGGTTCCACTGGGCTTTAGCATGGCAGCCTAAGTCTCTGCATTTCCCTTTACATGCAGGT
Source organism: Pteronotus mesoamericanus (assembly GCF_021234165.1). NCBI lineage: Eukaryota > Metazoa > Chordata > Mammalia > Chiroptera > Mormoopidae > Pteronotus > Pteronotus mesoamericanus. Next base: position 24,320,028 of record NW_026555065.1, read on the forward strand.
TTCTGAATTCCCGAATGTTTTCTCTTCGGTACCTGATTTTTCTATTTTAGTCCCAGTGAACTAGTGATGGGCATGTGGTGAGCCCACTGACTGGGAAATCAAGTCTCTCTACTTGTTTATCTAATTAGCAAAAGTCAATTCGTCTGCTGTCTGTTCTGCTATTTTTCCCACTCCTCTCTCTCTCTCTCCCTCTCTCTCTCTCTCTCTCTCACACACACACACACACACACACACACACACACTCTGCAACTCAGAAGAGAGGAACTAATTCCTATGCAGACAGATGGAATCATGCACAGAGAGATAAATTCACTCTGTTAGACCAAGTCCAGAGAAGGAAGGGACACCACGCCTTCCAGGTTCTTGGTCTTTCTTACATTCAGTATCTCTCCTCAAGGGAGTTAAGAGGCAAAGGGTTCAAGCACTATGGGCTCCCCCACAAAGACCCCCACCTTACCCATAAATCAGTTTCCAATCTAACCCCTCCCTGGGGGTTGAGTTACAAACCTCAGTAACCCCAAGGCGGCCTGCCTGGTAATTCCTATTATTCAGCTGTCAGCTGGTTTTTAAAAAACCTCCCTTCCCAGTGATCCAGTTACCGGAGTTTTAGAGCCCATTCCTTGTCTCAGAGAGAAATCCTATAGCCAGGTGAAACAATGGAGAGGGCTCCTGCCTGCTGTCTACAGGGAGCTGGGTTTTCTCTTCTGTTGAAAGCGTTCCCCTTAACTCTTCGCATCCCTCCCAGATTGTGGGGGAAGGTCTGCCTCCCTCTCGGGCCTGCACACTGATGCTGTTCAGAGCAACTTTGCCTTTCTCTGGGGACCCTCCTTCTAGAGCAAGGATCAGTCAGCAGGAGAGAAAACAAATTGGGGCAAGAGGTGGGAAAAGAAAGAGAGAAAGAAAATTCTGTGAAATAAAGGCTGCCGTGGCTGCAATGTGCATTCGCTCTAAGCCCAGTAAAAGCCCAGTGTTCGTCCATTACTAGCGTGCTGCTCTTGGACAGAGGGCTCAGAGCCCAGATCTCTAGCCCAGCATGTCCTAACTCTGCTGAGTCCGCGGGGTCTGGTAGGGGAGAAAGGGTGGGGTGGGGGGCGGGGCCTGCTTTGACAGTGATGAGAGGTGGGGAGTGAGGCTCCTGACCTCCCTGACCCCTTTATCCCTGACAGTCTTTTCTGGTCCCTCTGGCTCAGAAGGCTCGGCCCCTGCTGCTTGACCTTAGAGGCTGAGAGCACAGGAGGCCAAGCCACCAGGTGTCCTTTAGAACTAGCCTGAGGGAGCAGCCTGGGAAAGCCTGGGAGAGAGGACTTAGAAGAAATGTCGCTATAGGGTGTGGCCCTCCCTTCCTCTTGCAGACTGCCCAGACCCGCAAAGTGATCCCCTCTCCTCCCCTACAGTGGTGATTTTAAGTCTATTATAGGATCACAGACCCCTTTGGGAAATTGTTATAAGCTATGGAGCCACCCCTCCAAAAATGTTTGTGTGAACCCACATGGAATTTAGCCAGATTCAGGGGTTCACAACCCTAAAGCTGAGGAGACCCTGTGAGTCTGGCAAATACATGGATCTCAGGTAAACACCCTGCTCTACCAGCTTCCTGGCCCTGTGGACCCAATTCCACCTTACAGGGCTGTGGTGAAGCAGACAGCGCTTTAGCAGCTTGGGTGGGTCAGGAGAATTAGGATGCCCTCCGCCCCCTGGGGCCTATGCTGCCCCGGAGGACAAACTCAGAGCTGCTTTATCCTTCAGTTTCACTCTTTACCCTAAGTAATTCCTTTTGTCATCACTGGCCCAGGAGGAGAGCCATTAAGAAGGATGGAGGAAGGAGGGGAAGGAGCCCTGTGCGTGGTGAACATGATGAGAGCTCCGGAGAACGCTGCACAGAATCTGGGTTTGGTCCCTTCGTCTCCCCACACGTGGCATGAGTGTGCTGTCACCCTGGTGGGTTCTGATACTCCCTCTTGGCCCGGCCTCCTGGTAAAATAACATACCTCCTTTTGGCTGCAGCACCTCTTTTTGGATGTCTGTCAAGTCCTGGGGGGACTGGGCTACTGGCCAACCTTGACTCTCCCCTCTTTCCCTTTTCCCTCATCTCCGTCCTTTTGGAACAGTGTTTTCCTACTCTAGCACCACAGCCTTCAATATGCCTGGTTTGCCCTCTTTTAGGTAACTTTGAGGGAGCTAGGGAAAGAATGGGTGGGAAAAAAAGTTATAAGATGACTTCAGGCTCCTCTGATCTGAGGGTCCCAGTTCCACTTAAACCTGCTTGAGGTTACAACCCAGAGAGAGCAGCTTGGCAGTGAGAGGCCTACCAGTCCCCACTGCCCGGGATCAGGCCCATCATCGATCATCTAGTCTGTTGCAGGGACTGGCTCCCTCTCACTCCTTTCTGGCCTCTTCATCTATCTTTCCTAAAATTCAGGCTTGGCCAAGTCACTCATCTTCTAGAAAATCTTTGCTCGCCTCCCTCTGCCTCCAGAATAAAGTACAGATTCCCCAGCCTGGCAATCTAGGGACACCAACGTACTCTGACTTGAATCTACCTGTCCATGCCCACCCTTCCTAAATCCCAGCGTGCACCCAATGATCCCATCCTCTAACCTGCTCCCAGGACAAATTCCCCAGTTCACTTTATTCTGCTGCCCCTAAGCGTGGGCTGTTTTTTATGGTTTTCGTCTTGAAAAATGTCCTCATCCTTCAAGGTGCAATTTGAAAGCCATCTCCCTGAGGCTTCGGCCAGTCTTTGCATTCTGAATGTTTGTGTCGTGGAAATTAACACATTTCTTTCATACTGCTTTCCATTGTTTTCAGGTCTACCTCTCCCAGGAGATTGTAAGCTTTCTGAGGGCAGACACCAGGTTTTTGGTACCCAGCCCAGTACCTGGCACAGTGCAGGTGCTTAATGAATGTTTGTGGAATAGTCCACAGACTCCCTAACCGATAGTATGCGATTTGCAGGACACCTTGCTCTCCTGGAAGCACCAGCAGCACTTCTGGATAACGCCATAAACAAGATGTGTGTCAACGATCCAAGTAGTCTCTGCGTTCTTGATCTTTCCTCTCGTCAGCCAGATGCTTATTTTGTAAGTGTCCACGCCCAGTCAAGATAGAGGACCTAAGGGTCCCTTTGGATGTGTTTAATCTGAAAGTCACTCAGTAACAGCACTAAACACATGTTCTCAGGATTCCTACAGTTTTGGAGCTGGAGTTTTTCCCTGACTCGCTCGGTAAGTGGGAGGGGGCTTTGCCACCAGGCCAGGATCCACAGGGACCCACACCTGCACCCACTGTACGCTGCCAGTCGCGTCTGAAAGCTCTTTGCTGCCTCCCCTGCCCCTCCCTGTCTGAATGCCGTATTTATTCAGCCCATTCCCCGAGAAAGAAGACAAAAGTCACTTTGGCGCCCCCTCGCTCGCTCCTAATAGAAAGGGCTCAGGGACCCTCCTCCGCTTCCAGAGGCTGTGTTAGGAACGGAATCTGCGAGGACAACTACGCACCAGTTGCGTTTCTGGCGCGGGTCAGAATTTTGCTCGGCCCCTTGCAATATTTCCAAGGGAAGGTTCGTACATTTTTGACCGTCCCTGGCAGCCGCCCAGCCCGGGACTTGGGGCTTCACTCACCATTGGCCAGCCGTCGGCGTGACGCGCTGGAGGCGGGGCCTCATCAGCTGTTTGCGGGATGCCCGGAGCGGGCGTATTTTGGAAACAATACCGCGCGGTGCGGAGTGGCCTCCTTCCGCGCCCGCCCGCCCGCAGCCGCTGCAGCCCCTACTCGCGCCTCCCGCTTCCCGCAACAGCCCGGTGAGCGCCCGGGCGGCCGGGAGCCAGGCGGAGTTGGATCGCACCTCCTCGGGGAAGTGGGGAGAGGAGTCGCGCTGCGCGTGGGGGCCCGGGAAGGGTTGGGCTGCGGGTGTCTGGGGTGACCATGAAGGACTGGGGCGCTGGGATGCGGGAACGGGGTGCAGAATCCACATCTAGGTGCGCTGCTCCACGAGGCATCTTGGGGGTGGCAGCATTTGAGAGTCCAAGGAGTTGGGGCCAGGTGGGCAGGGGAACCTGCAGTGCACTGCTCAGTCCACCTGGTCGCCAGAGAACCGCCCGGCCTCTGGATCTTACTTTGGGGTAGGGCAGAGAGTTGTGGGGCGTCCTGCCTCCTTGCGGAGTCTGAAGGCCCCTCTCCTTAACAGCTGGGCTTTTCCCTCCTTCCCAATTGAGTCTGGGCGCCAAGCCCCCGAGTGCTCGTCACGCTGGACCCTGGCGCGGAGCCCTGGCATCACGACTCGGAGGCTGAGACTCTCTCCTGGAGTCACCCAGGTCTGCTGTGTGTTGTGTGAGTGTGGGAGAGAGAGAGAGAGTGTGTGTGTGTATACACATTCCCAGATTTTAGACCCTGTCGAGGTTCAGAGTGTCTGTCTACCGCCTTCTCCTAGGAGGAGGAGTCTTAAGTTCAGCATCCCTGTTAGAGCCCAAGGCGGCTGGGTTGGCTACAGCGGCTTTAGTTCTCCTTGCTAGGAGTAAAGCCTTCCCTAGCAATGTTCTCAGGAAGTGCTCCTCCTACCAGTATGGACATCACCTCTTCAGGTCTGGGGAGGGGGAGAAGAGAGAGGGTCTGTCTCTCCACTGTATCCCACTTTACACTTGACCATGCCCAACACCCCCCCGGAGGCTTCCACCTTCCTTTTCTGTAGAGAGTGGGAAGGGTCCCCAGGCTGGCAGAGCCACACCCTCTGGCTGTACCTCCCCCACTATCCAGGCCAAGCAGAGGTTGAACTTTAGGGCTTTGCTGAGAGGGGGAGGGGGAGGTAATGGGCTTCAAAGGAAGAACCAAGACAATGAGTCCTGCTTGTGATTGGCTTTGGAGGGCCCCTTCTTAGGTTGGGATTGCCAGCTTGCCAAGAGGAGGTTGAAGGGCAGGAGGGGAGCCCTTGCCAGGTGACTGGCAGGACAGCCTTTGGTCTTTTCAGCAGGAAACTTTGTTTCCTGGTGCTGATAAGCTGGAGTTCTCCCACCCCCGCTTTGGGAAACACTATTCAAAGAACACCAGGTGCCTGTTTTGCCATCCAAGTGGGCATCTCACTCTCCAGGGAAGAAGGCAGAGATAGAACCATAGCTCCAAGACTAGATGGGATGGAGGGGGACTTGAAGCAAGCATCTCAGAGAGACAACTTGGATTTGGGAAAGCCAGGGTTTCTGAATTCAACTGAGATTTCTTTAAGTACTTCACCAACCCACAGACCATTTGGCTTGTTCTTCAAAGCAGTAGGCTGGGAGGCAGAATTCCCAGGGGATCTCTAGTTGAATCTGGCAGTGACAAAAATTGTCCTTCTGTATCCTTAACCATTCAGGTGGTTGTTGCTTCTGGATGCTCCAGGGGCCTATGGGGTTCCTAGTGTGTGTGTAGGGGGCTGGGTTGGGAACTCAAGATGCTAGGTGGCTCCAAGGTCAGACTTCCAAGAGTCATCAGGTGAAGCGAGAGAAACTTCTTTATTACCAAGAAACTCATATCAACAACCTGAGTAGTATAGGCAGTGAGTGAGGTCACAGAGAAAGGGCCAAATTTCACTTCCTCCTGTGAGGCAGGATGTACCAATCTCAGGTTCAGCACTGGCAGGAATGGTAGGCAGTGGGGAAAGATTTGAAGTCATGGAGACTAGTGAGTAGACTGAGCTGGGGGAGTCCGGCTACTTTGCTGGATGCTGAGCCTATGCTCCAGGCCAAGCTGTGGGGGGCAGACAGCTCTCCTGTGCTAAGAGGGCAGCTGCAATGACTAATTTGGGTTTTTCTTCCCTCTCTCTCCCAGGACACACTCTTACCACACCAGGGAGCCTGTTTGTTGTGTTGAGCAAGCTGGGGGTGGAGACTAGAGTAGATGGGCAGCTGGGCGGGGCTTAGCAGGTTTGGAGGGAACCTGGCTGCCCTAGAATTGCTGGCTGGGTTTTGTTTTTATTGCTGAGCCTGGAGCTCAGCTCAGACTTGGTGGTTGGTTACTCCTCAGGGCAGTGAGTGGGAAAGAGAGAGAGTGTTGTGAGCACTGTGTGTACAGCCAGTCACAGCACCCTTCTGCCCTCCCACAGCCACTCACAGAGGCTAGTTTTGTTGACATTTCCCCAGGTACCCTGAGTGCTTGTAGCAGCTGATCATACCCCTGCTATTGCTCAAACTTCATGACTGTGACCAGCTGGGTCAGAAGAAGAGGCTGAGGGGGCGGTTGGCTCTGGGTGGGCTCAGGAAAGAAGTGTGGAGAGTCCCTGAACAGTGAGGCAGTCCACATTTGGGGATGAGTGTCACCCTTGGCAGTACTACATCACCAGAGTTATCAGCCATCAGTACCTGTCCCCACCTCCTGAGATCAGAAGGGAGAAGAGGGAAGAAGGAAGGGGAGGGGAGGACCCCCCTCTAGGACTCCCACTCCAGGGTTGGCCTGGAAGGGGATAGCATCCTGGATGCCTTATTACGCCCTAACAGGGGAGATGGATCCACCTCAGTGTGTGGAGGAGCTGGAGGATGATGTGTTTCAGCCAGAGGATGAGCTGGGGACCCAACCCGGGAGCTTGCCCTCTGCTGACCTGTTTGCCCCGAGCCAGCTGGACTGCCCTCTCAGGCGCCTGCAGCTCTTCCCCCTCACCCCCTGCTGTGGCCCTGGGCTTCGACCCACCAGCCAGGAAGACAAGGCCACCCAGACCCTCAGTCCAGCCTCCCCGAGCCAGGGTGTCATGCTGCCTTGTGGGGTGACCGAGGAACCCCAGCGACTCTTTTATGGTGAGTGCTCATAGCCTCAGGGCTCCTCCCATAGAGACTTGGGGAAAAGAGGGGACTTTCCCTCCCCAAACCTGCCTTTTGCTATTTCCTTCCCCAAAGTGCGCAGCAGGGGCTATTGATTTCCTCAGCTCTCACCTGCTGCCTGTCTGTTTGTCCTTGCTCCTTACCTGTGCTCCTTGGGCACCAAAAAGGGCAAATTGCCCTGCCATTGCTTCTTTTCTTTTGTCCCTTTCTGGAGGGATCCTTGGGTCCATGGTGTCTTGTTGGGTTGGAGAGAGGGTACCTGAGCCTCGGTTTTTACATCCTATGGCCCATAGTGTGGTCCCGCCTTTGTGCCCTGGTAGTGATGTACCTTCCATAAAGTAGCTAATGTTGCTCTGGAGAAGGCTGGGGGTTCTGTGACTCGCTGTTGACACTAAAGGGAAAAACCCAGCTGGTTCTGGGACAGAAGGTTCCTGAAGGCAGAAGGTGGCCCCCAGTTGTCACTTGGGACTTTCTGTGCTTGGCAGGGGAACTGGAAAAAGATGTTGGGACTGCCTGGGCTCAATGCCAGCAGAGGGGCTATATCCAAGGCTCAGTAGGACAAGACCCCTTCATTTGTGGACTTAAATGGTTTGTTTTATGAGCAATATGCCCTCTTCTGGCAAAAGGGCAAGGTTAGACACTGTCTGATTTCTTCTTTTAGCACAATAGCTTATGGAGGGAGGGGAAGGGTCCAGAGGCTATCTTGCTGGGTCTGATGGACAGATTGGGGAGACGCTGCAGCTATTCCCAGAGGGAGCTCACCGGTAGGGTAATTCTGGCACAGCAGTTCTGGCAGCACGAGGGAAAAGGAGGGAGGAGGCAGGCGGGTGCCCCTAGCGGCAGCTCAACCGCCAGCACTCCTAAGTGTGGATCGCGGATCTCCAGGTCTTGCCTGGGACTGCCTGCAGGGAGGAAGTTGGCTATTCTGTGGGTTTGAGGAGTTTTCTCTCCCTAGTTTTTGTTCCATTGTCCAGAGCTTTAAGACCTGAGACCAGCCTTCCTCTGCTACACTAAAAAGTGAAGACACGTTTTGGTTTTCTGTTTCTGTGTGCCTTGCTTTGCTCAGCTCAGGAACTCTGGAGTGCTGCCTCCAGTGCTTTCCCAGAGAAGAACTTCAACCTGCTGCTACATGAATAATAAATTGTGGTCAAGCATAGCTTGGTAAATACGGACAGAAGGCTGGCATGTTCTCGCACACTTACTACCTTTGCAGTGGCACTGCCAGCGAATGGAGAACTGAAGGGAAGGCTGGGACCATTCCCTTGTGTTCTCCCGGCATCAACTTTCATACGCTTAGGCAGCAAGCAAGGCAGGTTGTCCAAATTTGGCAGACTGCCCTGATGAGGCCTCAGCCCCAGGTCTCTGCCAGGAGTGTTAGGCACGGGGAGGAAGGGGCAGTTGTGGAGAATACTGAGATGTGGGCCCTCTGTCTTTGCAGGCAATGCTGGCTACCGGCTCCCTCTCCCCGCCAGTTTCCCTGCAGGCTTGCCCCTTGGTGAGCAGCCCCCTGAAGGACAGTGGCAACATCGAGCAGAGATACAGATTGCCAGAAAGCTTCAGTGTATTGCAGACCAATTTCATCGGCTTCATATGCAGCAAGTAGGCATGGGGCCTTGGGGTGGGGTGGGGGGTCGAGAGTTCATTCTGCCCGGGGCTGGGGGGCTAGGGCCTCCCTCTGCAACTCTGCCTTGCCAGACCTCAAGGATGTGGTCCTGGAGTTTCGGCCTTGACTCTTGTGATTCCTGAGGACTGGGTAGGCCCTACTGGATGAGCACGCCTGCCCTCATCCCTGAGCTCCAAGTTTGTTATCTGCCCGCTCTTGGCTCAGATTCTGTAAGAGTGGTTTGTTGGGAGATGCTGCCATCCCTCTTTCCTGGAAAATGAGATGGCTTTTTGCAGCCTTGCTTGACCAACTCTGTCTTCTTGAGGCCAGGGCTGGGAGATTGTCCCTTGCCTAAGGGGAAGATTTTCAGGGTGCTGCGGTGAAAATGGACAGTTGGGGGTGCCTGGCTGAGGTGCAATGGGAACTGAATAACCAAGGTTGAGGGATGGGCCTGAGTGGGGGAAAGTGGTGGAACCGGTTGTAACCTGACACTTTCCAGCTGGGGAGGCTGCTCCTCATTGTCTCTGTCTGGGAACTGGGGCCTGGGACTCTGGAGAGTGTACCTCAGAGAGTCTCTCCAGACCCGAGGCCGGGCGCTTGGCCGGGTGCTTGGCCGGCAGCCTGGCACCAGCCCCGCCAGGGCGGGGCAGTCCGTGTCAGTCGAGCATGTGGCAGAGTCCGTCAACAAAGGCGGCGGCTGGCAGGCTCGTGCTGGAGGAGCAATCGTGCCACGGGCCGGAGGCTGCCCTGCTCTGCAGCCCTGTCTGGGCGCCCCCCAGGCATTTAACCCTTCCTCTGTGGGCTGACTTTCTGGAGGGCTGCCAAGGCAGGGAGAGGAGCCTGAGGCTGATCTCTGCTTGTACAACCACTGCTGAAGCGGAGGCACTGCACCTGGAAGTGAACACATTCCCTGCCTCTGGGACATTGTCCTTGGCCCGCGAGATTGTGTGCGTGCGTGCGTGTGTGTGTGTGTGTGTGTGTGTGTGAGAGAGAGAGAGAGAGAGAGAGAGAGAGAGAGAGAGAGAGAGAGAGAGTGTGTGTGTGTATCTGTATCTGTCTAGCAATCAGGCCAATAAATAACACCATGATTGGGCAAGACCCTGAGGTTAGATGGGTCACTTCAGGTGACCAGAGGACAGCTGTTGGTAGTAGTTGGTTTGACTTGAGGACCAGGGGAAGAGAAATTGACTTCGAGTCTCCTGAGAAGAGGCCACCAAGAGTTAGATATGGTCAGTGCCTTCTGCCGAGGGGTTCTGAAGGAAACTTGGATCTAGAACTGGCCCTGGTAGGCTCTCCCAGTCCCATAGTGATCAGGAAGGGAGGGTGGCCTTATGCTAGGATAATAAGGCAGCTTGGCCTCCTCTTCTGGCCCCAAACTCCAGTCTCTAGTCTGTCCTTTGATTTTTCTGTGGAAACTTGGCTTAGAGTTTCCCCTTCAGTCCATGTGTGGACTCGCTCTGATTCTTGATTTCTTTCCCTTGGCCTCCTTCCTGCCCATTCACTCTGCCCGGGTTGTTCCTGCGGCTGGGTCCAGCTCCCAGCTCCCAGTCCTGATGCTGGAGCTGATGGAGGCCACCGTGCCTCTGGGTCTCCCAGACTGGTCTAGAGGGCTGTTTGGAAGGCAGCTTTTTAAAATTTCCAACAGACCTCGTCTCTCTCGACAGGTGTTTCCCAGAATATTCCCCCATCGATGGGTGAGCTCCTTGGGGCTTGGGAGCCGGCTGGACAATAGGACTAGACCACAGCCCAGGGCCCTTTCTTCTTGACGCAGTCCTTAACAGGAGGAGGCGACCCTTATCCCAAGGCCTGACCCTGTCCTTTGCTGCTTGGCACCATTTCCCCGAGCCCAGGGCTGCCTCTTTGAGGCATGGTTCAGCCCTGGAGAGGATGCTGTCCTCTCAGCCAGAGCCAGGGCAGCCAGGTAGGAGGGGAGTAGAGCAGGAGAGCTCACTGTGAAAGAGTCTTCCCTGCTCTGCCCCTCACCCCACATTGGCTCCTGAGTTCTCTGTGCTCCTCATCTACCTGCCTACTTCTACCTTGCAGTGTTGGGAGGCTGGCCAGGGAAGCCTTTCTAGCTCAGAGCTGGGTTTCCCAAATTTTCCATGACAAAGAAGCAGGCCTTTTGTCTGTGGAGTCCTCTTGCTTAACACCCCCTCCTACCCACTCAGCCTGTTCACAGACCTTCACCAGGAGCTCACCCTGGGGGAAGGGCTAGGATAATGGCACACACAGGACCTTTTAGCAGCTAGTTTTAAATGAGTCATTTTCTGAACTTAATTATTACATAAACTACAGTCTAATATTTCATATCTAAAAAGTACTGCTGGCACTCCTACATTCTTATCCTTTATCTTCTTTCCCTTTTCCCCTCCCTCATCATTATAGGCAGGGAAACTGAAGCCCTAGTAAGGAAGTGGTTTGGGATTAAGTCTTTAGACTTTGAGTATATAAAATCAGAAACCCCAGGTTTAAACACCAGTTTTCCTGCCTACTAGCCATCAGGAAGTCACTTGACTTTGCAAAGCCTATTTCCTCTTCTGTAAATTTGAGCTAGTACCACAGAACTTTACTGGGAAGTTTAAGTGAGATAATACCTGTGAAAATTCCAGGCACACAGTAGGTGTTCTTTAATGCTTGTTTCCTTTTGTCTCTATAACCCTGACCAGTTCTCACACTTCTCACGCCACCCGTCACGCTCATCCCTGAGCTCCCCTGTACCTGCCATGTCCAGAGAAATCCGTGTCCAAGCTGTTCAGCTATGGACCTTGGCCTTGTACGTTCCCCTCAGAGAATCATGGGCATTCCTCGTCGTTGTAGGCTGAGTTTAGGGAGCCACGAAAGACAACCCAAGAGGTGGTCAAAAGTTGAGGGGGCCTGGGTATCTTCTTTCTCCTTGGATCTGGGATGGTTTCCCAGAGCCAAGCAGTGGCCATTCATCCCTGAGTCTTGTAGGGACCGTGAACTCTGTCTTTTGCCCCTGGTTTGAACCTCAGTTATTCCTTTTCTGTATCAGGGAAACCTTTTCCTTAGGAGATTTGGAGCCGAGGGAGAGGGTATGATGGTGGGGGTGGTGTGTTAGAGGATGGCATTGTGGCAAATCAAGTGCATCAGCGTGACCTGAGGTGGAAAAGATGTCGGTTTACGCTGGCCATAAGCTCTCCCAGCATATTTCTCAAAGAGCATGCAGGTCTAGCCTGGTGGTCAGTTCAGGGTGGCTCCCCTGGACCCACCAGCAAGGAGTCGGATGCTGGTCAGTGTCAGTGAGGTGCTTGCTGTCGGCTCTTTGCGTCTCCGAAGCAACAAGAGAGTTGAATGGAGGCAGAGTGAGTGGAGGTAAAAGCCTTCCCAAACCCAGTCACACACTCTACCTTCCTTTGGTAGGGCCTGGAGTAGAAGGGTCCCCTCTTCGCTCCTCTGTGAGCAGGTGGCCTCTCGTGGTCTGTTGACTGTGACCTCTATTGACCCAGGCTCTGTGAGGGTGCCTCCGTCCAGCTCCTGCAGGGAAGAGGAGGTGCAGGTTTGCTTCCTCCCTGAGCTCATGGCTGCTCTGGTCAGATGAAGTGAGCCCCAGCTTTCCTCCACCCCCCTGCCATCGTCTCCTGCGGCATGGGCCTAAGAATGGGCGTCCCCTCCCCTGGAGAGAGCCTCCTGTCCCAATGGCACTACCTTTAAATTTGTGGGGGTATTTTTGGACAATGTTAAGAAGCCAAGAACCCTCAAAAAAAAGTAGCTGCTGTAGACTGTTGAGTAAAGCTAAAGAAGGGTTGGAATTTTTCATGTTGGAAATGCCTTTTTCACTTGGACAAGGAGTGGCTCCATTCAGAGCAGTGAGATTTGGAAATTCCCTGAACAGTAATTAGACTTTCTGGAAAATGAAATCTGAGAAAATTTCAGCCACTCGGTTGAAACCATCTTTAGTTGCAATATCACAGAAAGGATCCTGGACTTAAGAGTCAGATCCCGGTTCAAATCCCATCTCTGTCACTTACAAGTCCTATATTCATAGGTAAATCATTTCTCTTGAGCCTTGGTTTCTAATATTTACCTTGCAGAGCTGATGTGAAAGCCCTTTAGAAACTGTAAGACATATAACTATTAAGGAATGGGCAGTTTAACACTCTTTGAAATGTGTTAAGAGATGATTTTACCTCTTTTGAGGAAAGCACCTAGAAGGTTTGGAAAAAGAGGGTTTAACAAGTGAAATGACCAACCATTCTGCCTCTAGACTTTTCCAGCCCATCGTTCTGCCCTCGATCCTGAACGGGAACTGATCCACGGGCCAGGCTTCCTGCCTCTGGTCGGTTAGCCCTACAATCCACCCTCAAGAAAGTCTATTCCATTGCTGGTATTTGTCCTGATTAAAAAGTAGCAATTGCTGACAACCAAGAACCAGTTCAGCCCTGAGTGGGTTTTTCTAATGATTCCAGCTGAGTTTTACTTCAGTCCCTAGTTTACTCGTACCCCCACATATATGGACAAATCCTAATTGCTTATAGCTCCTCCATTCCAAGACTGGACATAGAGAGACCAGAATTACTTAAATTTAATGATGATTTGATATACAACATAGCATAAAATTATTCAGGCTGTAGGGGAAAGCAGAATTTAGGATTTCGCTTGGACCTGCCTTTAGAGTTCTTGGGGAGCTCTGTGGGCAGGTGTACCCAAGGTGTGGTTTGCATGGTTTATTAGCTAGCAGCTTCTCTGCCAGCAGCCTGGATCCTTTGTCCAGGGAGCCCCTGACTGCTTCCTGACCCATTAGGATGCTGTCCTTGTTATTAACTGGTTTTCTGGAGCTGAGACTGTGGCTAGTGAGGTTGTTCAGGCTTTAGATGGGACAGCCCTGGGCAGGAGCCCCAGAGATTTGCCTTAAAGTGAGAGGGGCCCCAACAAGCCGCCTCTGTCCCAGGAGTGGGAGGTCCACCTAGGACAGTGCCTGGAAGTGTGAGGCTGGGGGAGGGGCTGTGGAAAGCTGCTGTGCGTGAGAGCCAGTGCAAGGGCTTGGAGGCCCTGTGTTTGCTCTGCGGCTGGCTCTGTTTATATCGCTCACTATATTTAGCTTCTGAGTCATCAGCGTGGCTGACTAGAGGCCGAGTTCCCCACACAACTCTGCACCTGACTACTCTCTCTCTTCTAGGAGAAGGGCTATGTAGTTAGGGACAGTTCACTCCCTCCCCACCAAGGCAAACCATGGGGATGGGAACTGGCTTTTGTTCTCTCCCCCCCTTGGAGGTGGGGGGTGACAAGGGGAGGGATTTGGGGGAGATACTAAAAAAGGAGGACCAAAAAAATGTCTAGTTTGCCTTTTAATCCACATCTGGCAACCAAGAGGGCACTTTCCATCACCAGAATGAGAGCAGTCACTGTGTAATTGTGAGGAGGGGCGTCCGGCCATCTTCCATGCTCAGCTTGCCTTGTCCTGTCCAAGGAACCAGTCCCAGCTGGGGACAAGAACAGCCAACTGCAAAGGCCCCAAGTTGGAAATCAGAGCCTTGGGGTTCCTCCTCCACAGCCTTGTAGACCCACAACAGGTCTGCCACCTCCTCAGTCCCCTCTCTCCCTCGCCTTTGACCAGCGCACACACACCGCAGTTCCTTTTGAGCTCATAAGAGTTTTCCTGATAGTTTGATGGAGCTGTACACAGACTGAGGGAATCTGAAGCACAGAACCATCCCCGGGGAAGTCAGGTACGGGCCGCGCCGAGCAGCTCCTACCTCCAGGCCACGGAAGTGCAGAGCAGGGCTCTGAGGGGCCTGGGTGGTCCACAAGCCTGGCCCTTGTCCCTAGCCAGAAGTGGCTGAAGGCGGTGGCTTCCAGTTACATCAGAGGAAGTCCTCCTGTCTTTGACTGAAAACCCTCTGGCCCCAGGCTGCCCTTTGCCATGGTGGTGGCCTGTGGCTTCAATGTCCTGTTAGCACTGCTGGCTGAGCTGAGAAAGCTCTGGCGAGGAGTAGTATTTCCTTTTCCATGTTGTCATTCTGTTGCTCACTCTGGGTATCTGGGTCAGAAGCACTCTGGGACAGTGGGCCCACTGGGCTCGAGGGACTGCCCCACGGGGTTCCGAATCCCTGGCTCAGCATGGCAGCCTGGAATTCTGAGTCCTGCTGCCCTGGCTGCCGAGGCCTATCTCAGATGGAAAGTCAGGGATTTCCCCAGGACTTGATGAGTCTGCTCAGAAGATAGTGCTCCTGGACAGGCAAGTTGAACAGAATGTGTTGAGGGAAGAACTCGGCAAAGGACGTGGGCCCGGGTGTCACTTGCGCTCACCAGGAGAGGTGAGCTTGCTTAGTGCAGCCACCAGGTCCCCTGCTTTACACAGGTTTTATTCACTGGATCACCACCGCCACCTTGTACTTCTAGATGCCAGTGTTACCGTCTTCTAGGAAAGTGAGATTCAGAGGAGCGAGGTAACATGCCCAGGTTATACTCCAAGTGGCAGAGTTGGAGGCCATACAGATCTGATTGATCCTAAGACCATGGCCTTCCCCCCCACCCCCCCAATCCCGGCTCCTCCGCGAGCACGTGCTGGACCGTGAGAGCGTGGCGGGGGCCTGCTTCCTGGCCTGACCCTGCTCCACCTCCTTCCACACTGACTCTGTGTTCTTGCTTTTCTCCCCTTCAGACTGTAAATTAATTGAGGGCAGAGTTGATATTGCTCATCTTTGTATCCTTCATAACCCTTAGCTCAGTTGGGTGCTTGATAAAAGCTTGCTGAATTGAACAAAAGTATCTTCCCAACTTCTTTCGAGTGGAATTTTCCTGAAGTCTCCCCTATCTCCATTCCTGTTTCTCACCAGCAAGACTCTTTTCCTTTGGCCCTGCCAGGGTGGGGTTAGAGTATGATGGTGGAAAGGGAAAAGGTAGGAAAATGCCATTTTGTGGAGTGCGTGTCTCCCTATAAAGCAGAGTATGTGCGGTTCTGCGTTTTAAAGAAACCGAGCATGGTTTCAGAACATGATCTGAAGTTATAATTTCAGACCAGTTTCAGCTTTATTTCTGTTTGATCTTCAGTTAGTTCTGCCTCTGAAAGGTTTATTTTTTCTGGTCCACAGCATCCTTACTAAATACTTAATGATCTGGAAACAATGTCTTTAAACATACTAGGGAAGCAGTTGAGTTGTGATTCATTTTGAAAAGTTAATGCTCTTTCCATAATGTGAATAAACACACTGTAATATTTTAGTGAAAGAACATAGCTGTGGAGTGAGAAGTCAGGAGGTCTCAATAACCCCCTATCTCAACTAATTTGCCTGGGGTAACTTCTGAGCCTTTGCTTCCCTGTCTGTGACTGATAATACCTGCCCTTCTGTGTCCCAGATCTTTGTGAGGAGCAAACGGGACGATAAGGAAGTACTCTTGTTCGGAGTAGGAGATATAATAAATTGCTATCTGTTTGGTAAATTTTCAGGGTTCTTTTAAAGCAGGGCCACAGCGTAGCCTTGTTTCTTCCTCTAATTCTTTGGGGTGTATTAGTTGTTGCTAGAGCATCTGGTCGCTGGTGACAACTCTCCCCCCCTCCCAGGGTGTGAATTGGATCCGAAGGGGAGGGGCAGGGGGAGATTCTTATCTGGGGAGGGCAGGCAATACTCTTTGTGCTTAAGGGCAGAGGCCACCTGGGATGAAACAGAGTTTGATTTGTGTAATCCAACCATGTCAGACACCACAGCTAGCTTTAAAAAAAAAAAGACCTTTTACTAGTTGGGCCTCTCCCCAAGCAAGAGGCTGATACTATCACATCTAGTACATCTTTAGACCTGGCCAGACATCAGTTGTTCCTGGCTTCAGACAAGTAGGTTATCTTGCAAGGCTAACTTTTCTGTAGTCAGTCCAATGTGTACTTGTTAAGTACCTACTGTGTGTCCCTACAAGTTCCCTGTTATACAGGATAAACGCCTGTTTGGTGAGAGTGCCTTGCACACACTGGGGGTGACTGGAGCACTTGTCACCTGACGCCTGCATCCTCTGACCACAGCAAGAAAGTGGGACTGCGTCAAAGGACAACCCTAGGCCTCTAATGCCTGGTTGTGCTCTCTTAGCTGAAGAGAATATTTTTACCCACCATGTTTGAACCCCTTCCCTTGGGCATTCACCTCAGTTCTTTACCTCCATACCTTGGTCCTACCCTCTAGACTCTGAATTTCAGCACCTCTGAAATTCACCTCTGGTGTAAGCGTAAAGTCCCACCGGCTTCCCAGGTCCTATAGCTTGGCCCCCTAGTCTTGAGAGCACCCTGACTATGCCTTCTGGGAATACCCACTCTTTGCAGGTTCCCGTACCTTGAGGGGTGCCCAAGCCTAGTCTGAGAGAGCTGGGCCTTGTTCCAGGGTTTGCACTCATTGATCTGAGATTAGGTGCTGGGTGCTGTGCCAAGTACCAAGAGTCAGAGGCCAAGCACACTCTTTCCTGGTTCCCTCTTTCTTCTCCCCTTCTCCACACCCTCTTCTGGAAGGATCCATGTTCTCTGGTGTTCTGGTGTCTTTGTATACTTCATCCTGTTGGGTGAATGTTCGTTTCCTTCCTCCGCACTGTTTCTCGCTGGCCTCCCTTCAAGTCCTTTTTCTTCCCTTTCTAGTCAGGCCCTTTTGTTTAATTTTTTAAAAAATATTTTTGTTGTTCCTCAAAATCAGGGTATTCTTTGATTCTCTTGATATGAGGCAGCTTGGTTTCCTTTCAGAACAGGGCCTTGTGGGGCCTGCCCTGTGGCGGGAGGAGGCTGAGTGGGATACGTGTAGCATCCGCTCATGCCCAGAGAAAGGGCTGCTGGGGCTGTAGGCGGCTTCCCTGGCCTGCTCTCGCTGGTCTCACGGCTGCTGCAGCCGCCAGCCTAACTCTGTATGAGGCAGCCTGTTCTCCAGGCCCACCCAGACCCTTCACCAGGCTAACCGGATTCAGTTGTTGGAGCTCTGAGTTGTAATCTTGAAGATAATTGTGGATGACAAACTCCGAATCACCAAACCTTAGGGTTGGAAAGCACCTCAGTGGTTTCCAAATGCCTGTCTGTGGCCTGGCTGCTGTAGTACCACCTGGGCCGGACTTACCTCTGACTTGGCCAAGTCATTACTCTGGTGGGAAAAGGTTGAAAGAGAGTGAAGAAAACACCAAATCAAGACGTGTTTTCTTCTAGGCTATAGGATCATGAATGATTTTATTTTCTCCTCTAATTTCTTGTATTTTCCAATTTTCTGCCGTTAACATGTATTACTTTTATGACTAAAATATACAATAAATGTTACTTCTGATTTAAGAAATATCACCTGGGAGCTTGTTCAATATACAGATTCCTTGGGTGCCTTCCCTGGAGGTTCGGACCCAGCTGGCCTGGGTGAGACCCGGGGACTCTGTATTTACAGCTCTACCGCAGGGGGCTCTGCGACACAGCCAGGCTTGGGAACCTGCCTGTCACCTACAGGGGAAGTGAGGACTCACAGACAGGCTAAAAGGAGACCTCAGACTTCAGCCAAGTCCTCTGATTCCTGGCCCAGAGCCTTCCTTGCCAATTCATGAACCCCGAGGCCTGTCACAGGCAGAGGCACAGAACCCAGACCCTGCCGGAGGGTAGGCTTGCGTGCCGCGCCCCCCGCCCCCGTCCCCCCGCCCCCGTGCCTAGGCCTATATGTGATTTCCAGCAAGGCCTCAGCCCTCCTGGCTGACAGCACTGTCCGGCCCATAGCTGTTTCTGGCTCCCCCAGTGATGGGAGTGAGGGTGTTGCCTTGCCTTATTCCCAGAGACCTCAAGGCTCAGGGCGTTACCCAGGCAGCGCCCTGGTAGGGGAATTTGGGAGAAACTGAGGCATGCAGTGGATGGGATTGGACCAGGCCCCAAATCATAGAATTGTGATCTCCCTTCCCTGGATGTTGTGCTATTTTGAGATGATTTAGAGAAGGAGAGAATAGAGGGTCAGATTTGGTGTAAAGAAAGGTATATGTGGTGGCACTCAGAGACATAATGGGTAAGGACATTGCTCTAGGGTCAAAACTGGTTTGGATTTAGTCCAGCCCCTGGCACTTACCAGCTATGTGACCAAGTTACCCAACTCTTTCATTGATCTCATCTGTGAAGTGGGCATAATGCATATCTCCCTTGTAGGGTTTTTAAGAGCACCAAAGGAGTTTCTTGTACAGAGTATGTAAAGCAGCGCTTCTGATACTGTAGTGTGTCTCAAAGTCGCCTGGAGATCTTGCTACAGGTTCACATTCTGCTTCAGTAGATCTACATTTCTAATAAGCTCTCCTAGATGATGCTGAAGCTGCCAGTCCATGGACCACACTCTGAGAGGGGAAGATGTAAAACACTCAGAACAGCCTTGCATGCTCAGCGTTACTATTATTCTTATGATCATGGCTGTTATTGTTACTTGGCCTGTGCGAACAGGCACCTGAGGAGACTGGGAATTCCAGCAGACTGGCCTCTCCAGGGACCAGTCTTTTTCCTGGAATCTCCTCCTGTTCCACCACATGACCTTTGCACCTGTCCTGGGCAGCAGCTGGGGAGGGGAAGGGGGGGCGCTCTCTGCCCAGCTGCTGCAGGCCTGAGTCTTCAGGTTTGCAGCGGAGTCCATTTTCACGCTGCTTTACTGTAACCAGATTTTGTTAAGCCGGGTGTGTTTCCTCTTTTTACTCATCTTTGTTTACAAAACACGAGGAAGCCATCAGTCTCCCAGCCGCAGTCTGCCAGGCCTCCTCCGTGGCACAGCCCCGTTCCCCTGCCCCTCCCAGCAGCAGCCGTGCCGCCACCTTTCTGGGTTTTCCAGCCTCCCTTCCACAGGGGAAAGAAGAACCCTGTTGCCACAGGCATCGGGTATTCTCTTCTGGCTTGGCAGGGCTCTGAGATCGGCCTGAGCGGACACCCTGCTCTTATCTCTTCGTGGCCTAAGGCAGAGTGAAAGGGAACCCAGCAACCCGTGTGCTTGTCCTGGGCCAGATGTACTTGTGAAGCTCTGGGTGTCAGGAGACCCGGACTCACTTTCCAGTTCTGCCTCTGACTTCCCCTGTCCTCTTCCCGTCTGACTGGGAGTCTCCCGGTGGTGACCAGGGCAGTGGTGGTTAAAGGCAGCCCAAGAGAGGGCTCCAGCCCCATGCCCCGCCCCGCCCCGCCCTGCCCTTGACACAAACGTGCTTGCTGCCTGGGCCCGTGCAAGGTAATCCAAGTCCAGCCTGTGTCGGTTTCTTTCTGCACACTAGGTTTTTATTCCCCTGTCCACTGAGAGCCCTGTGGAGAGGGCCCCAGCCCAGTCCTCCTGCCCTGGCAGACAAAGGGAGAACAAAGACCACTTCTTCCAGCACCCCTCGTCCCCTCCGGGCCTCTTCTGGCCTGAGGGAACCGGTACCTGTGTGGGTGGGGCACCGGCCACAATCCTCTGAGCCACTGACCCCTGACCTTTGCCCCCAGCTTCCCTGCCTGACAGTAGGACCTGGGATAACCTCCAGAGAGTAGTGTGCATTCTTTGTTTTTGTTTTGTTTTCAAGTATGTTCTTGCTTAACGTTTAATTGGCTCCAGTCAGTAGGAAAGAGCTCCAAGAGGGGTTATTTATGGCTTACTGTCAAGAGCAGCTATAAAAAGGGCAGTGCTGAGCTGGAGATGCTGGGAAGGGAGAGAGGGCGGGCGCACAAGTGTGTGTGTGTATGTCTGTCTGTGTGCGTGTTTGCACTGGATGAAATCAGATTTTTGCTGCCTCAGCAGTGTGGTTTAAATTGAAGATTAACCCTTTGACCTTCACAGTGTCAAATCACTTGCAGATGGAGGCTCCCCCCTTTTCCCCCTTGTTCTCTGTGTTACTATGGAGTGGGGGAGGGAGGGGGGCACTTCTCTTTCTTTCTGAAGAAAGTTTGTTGTTCATGCAGCTGAGGTTTGAGGGGCTCAGGAGCCAATCTGATTAAAAGCAGCACTTGGCTAAACTCTGGAAAATCCTGCAAGCAGGGGAAAAAGTTTAATCCTCTTGTGCACCATGCATAAAGAGCTTGGTCTTGTCTTTTTAATGTTAAAACTGCAATTGTTTTCAGAGAACTCAACTATCTGTCTCCCCCTCATCGCCACTTCTCTCGTCCCCCCCACCCCAAGTCTGCTGTACTGATAGGATTAAAGTGCTGCCCCCAGACATGTCGATCTGAATTTTTATTGGAAATGATAAGGCGTCTTCCAAGGCTTCGTTTAGGAGTCATGATTTTTTTTTTCCCTTTCAGCACCAGCAGAACCGAAATCGCGTGTGGTGGCAGATCCTCCTCTTCCTACACAACCTTGCCTTGAATGGAGATGAGAACAGGAACGGGGCAGGTCCCAGGTGAGGCTGGGCTGCCCTCTCCGAATGGGGCACCGCGGGAAGGAGGACATCGGCGAGGACTGACACTGTGTCTTGTGAAGTTGTTTTTTGTTGTTTTTATCTTAAAAAATTTATCTCTATGTGTACATAAGACATACCCAAGTGGGACCTTTCCCCCTGTTCAGGGCCTTGACCAGGAATGGGGGCCTTTGTCAAACACTGTCGAAGTTCAGGCCGATGTGTCTCTGATGGTGGGTCCTCCCAAGGGCTCTGACAAGCAGATTCTTCAGTCAGAAGTTGGCGAAGATGACCGGGTAGTGATGTTCTCTGACGACTGGACTGTAGTTTATCCACAGGAACACAGTTAAGCAATAGGAGACTGGATTGCACTCCTGGTTCCATCCAGCCTGTCTGCCCTCCACCGCGGACGGGGCCGAGATCAGGACAGTCACACTGCTTTGACCCACCAGGGCCCCCGCCAGGGGCTTCCCATCTGAGCGCGGCAACCTCACGAGACCCGCCTGCCTGTATCTGGGTTCCCATGTGGCCCAGCCAGTGCCCACCCCAAGGGCTCAGGGATCCTTGCCCAGCCCCAGGCATCTCCAGCAGACCTCAGGGAGGGTTGGGCTCCTCCAAGGGCCCCTCAAACATGCCACAGAGTGAACCAAACTGCTTCGTAGGCCTCAAATCTGACCTGGTCCCACTTGGAGGCCCCAGGATTGGTCCTGAGGTACAGAACCACTGCCCCCTCTGGCTTTCTGGAACCGTCTGGGTGTCAGCCATGGATGAGTCAATGAGCCAGTCAACGTGCTGTCACCAGAAGCTTGTGCCTTTGTCAGCTCTTCTTTCCAAAGACCCAGAAACAGGCTGCATTCCACCCCCAGGATCAGCACGCTAGGGCGTGAAGGAGCAGGACTGCAGTGGGACTGGGAAACGTGGCCATCCCACCTGTAAGAGTCAGCCCTAGAGGAACCTGGAGCCCTTGGTTTCCTTGGAAACTACATACCTCCTCCTCCTTACCCCCATTCCTTTTTCACACCTAGTATGATGCAGGAAGAAGCCAGCACCGTGACTTTGTCAGCTGAAATACTTCTTTTAGAGCAACAGATAACGGTGAGAGTGCAGAACCGTCAAAACCGGGTACAACATGCCCGTCTTCCTTCAGCCTCCGCCAGGCCAGAAGGACGTGCTCTGGACCTCGGCAGGCCCCCAGCTGCCTCTGAACTTCCCTTCTCTCCTTGCTGTGGTGCTAATGGAGAGAGTTTAAAGCAGCCAGTCTGCCAGCTCTAATAGCAGACACAGGGAATCTGAAAATACAGAGAATCTGGTTAGCAAAACCTAGAAATTAAATGATAATTTTTGCATATGTAAGAAAAGATAACATTGGTGCTAAACAGGGAAGCAGGCCCAAAGAAAAGATGGTTTTCCTGGGCAGAGAAGACCCCGGGCGACCCAAGGAAATTGGAGAAGTCCAGAGTAGACTCTCAGATCTGAACAAGTCCAAACTCCTCTGATTCTACAGAGAGGAGGTCCTCAGTACTGTTGAAGGAAGAAGCATTGATCTTCTGGATGTCGGGCAAGTTGTCCACTGCCCAAGGGCACCTGCAGAGGAAGATACTAGAGGCTAAAATCCAGCCTGTGCTCTGCTCACTAAGTTGTATGCCCTTGTGTAGGGGCTATGTCTGCCCAGAAAAACTGGTACCTTTCCTAATTTGCATGAAGGTGCCACATGGGCTCACGGTGGCCCTGAGGAGAAGGACCTCAAACTGCAAAAGCCTTTGTTTTATTCTACTTAGATGTTCTGGAGGTGTTACCTCTTCTTGGCCAGAATTATATTCTCAGGGTGTGTACCATGGTTTGTCTGCTAAGAAGATGAGTTCTTGCTTACAAGAAGGAACCCAGAGAACAGGCATGAGGACTGGCTCTGGAACGCGCTGACCATTGTGAAATCCAGCCTTCCCTGCGTGTCTCCGTACCACTTACGATGTGCAGAGGACATGTGGTGTTTTCCCCTCTCCCTGACCAAGGCTGTGACAGGCAGGCTGCTGGTATATGCTTGACTGGAACACACAAGAAACCCAGGATTGTTTCTGTCAACCATTTTTAACCCCTCTTGGCAGACTTTCCACCTGAGCTGAGTGAGAGAGCAAATAAATGGTTTATACTTCGGTGCTGAGGCAAAGCCACCCACTTCAGGGACCCCGCCAGGCCCAGGAGGGCCTGTCCTGAGAACTGAGCCCAGAGTTTGACAAGCCCATCTGAGCGCTGAGCCTGGGGCCAGGTGGAAGATGGTCTGACTGCACTGTCTCCATCTTCTGTGAAGCCAAGAACTCACTCACCTATATCCTAAGCAAGCCAGGGCAAATTTAAAACCTCCCCCCTTTCCCTTCCCCTTCCCCTAGAAAACCCAGGAGGTAACTCACAGAAGCAGAATATCCCCAGGAGGGAGAGAGGTTCCTCCTGGCTGGCTGTTTTTAATTGGCCTAGTGATCTGGACCCGGGCCCCTTCCCCCTCTGCCTGGTGAGCTGGTCCGAACATTCCTCAGGTCCAGCCTCAGGAGACTTGTCCCTCCCCCTGGGCCCCCTCTTCTCACCCCCCCACCCCCAGGGACTTGGCTGTCTCCAGTGAGGGGGTGGAGAGTCAGATTTAGAGGGAGGGAGAGTCTGACCTGGGTCCTGACCTGTAACCAGCTGAAGACTTGTGGAGCTTTTGTGGTTTGCTGACGGTTGGGGGTGGGAGAGGGACTGGAAACCAACCTCCCTCCCCATTGTAGAAATGCCCTAGAGGAAGGGAAGCCTGCTATTCAGGGTTAAAACAGCCCTTCCAATTCAGAACCCCTGAGTAGGGGTTTCTGGAAGCCTGTGAACAGGACTGGGGAGGGAACCCCCCAGGCCAGACATCTGACTTCCCCAGCCAGTTGGAGGACTGGGCCTGGGCCCGGCTTTGCCTGCTTCAAAGACTGGGCAGCCGGAGAGCTGTCCCCATGGCCTTCTCTTGCTCAATCTGAGGCAGAAAAAGATCACCTCCCAGTGACCTCCCCAAACCCCTAGGGGAGTAGGTCTGTTTCCAGAGCTTATGTGGCAGGCATGTTCGCAGTGTCTGAGGGGCCCCGCTGTCCTGTCTCACCATCCGCATTAGCCAGGCCCTGGCCAAGGGTGGCTTCTGACTGGGCATGGCAGGGAGGGTGATTGTGATGGCCCATCTAGGGCCTTCATCTGCCTGAAGTCTTCTGGGAAGGAGGCTGTGGACCCCCTTGACTGTCCTAGTCAGCAAGGCGTACGCCGCCCCACGAAAGCTCGTCTTTTGCTGGGACTGGTCGAGGAATGGGGAGGGCGAGCAGAGAGCAGCAGAAGCAGGGAGGCTTAAATTGCCACTGCCCTCAGGGCTTCTGTGAACCAGTGCTGCCGCCCAGGCCAGAGGGAGCTCAGGGCCCCTCTGTGTGTAGGCAGGGGCCCTTGGCAGCCGGCCACCTAGGCCAGAATTGTCCCAGGAAAGGATTAACATCAGCCTGTGAAGCCTCCTGGGGACACTGGGCAGTGAGTGGGCAGGCAGGCCCCTCAGGGCTAGGGAGGACTTAGAGCCGTGAGGGAATGGCAGGGAAAGGCCAGCGCTTCCGGAGATGTGCCTGTGCAGGCGCCTAGGTTCACAGGGCCCCTCTGCACAGGTGGCCAGCACCTCTCCCTGCTCTGTGACCGTCGCCCAGCCGGGACCCACCCCTGGGTCCGTGGGGCTGTCAGGGGAGACCCAGTGAGAATGTAGCATTTTGTCCATCCTGGATCAGCTTCCCTGGGTTCTAGGCACCCTGCCTCTGGGAGAGAGACAGGGAAAGAGGGAGGGGAATGGGGACCCATTGGTTTTTAACCTGTACAGAGTATTTGGCTTTCTGTTCTTCACATGCGTGCGTGTGTGTGTGTGTCTTCCCTTCATCAATTGGTACCGTTTTTAATAAAACCATTTAAAGCAAAGCTGGTCTGTTTCAAGGTGTGGTACAATTGCAAGGGGACCCATTAGGGAATTTGAGACTCCCAACTCGTGTCTCCGCTGCCATCCTGAGATGCCCCTGAGGCTCCCAGCTTGTCGGGACTTCCCTTCCCCTGTTGGAGCAGAGAAGAGCCTTCTGACCACACAATAAGCAGCGCAGCAGAGGCCCCAGGAGGTGGAAAGACACGGGCCTTGAATCTGGACCTAGATTTGGCTCCAGTTCCAGCCTCCACCAGCTGAATGATCTTAGGCAAGTTATGTAACCTCTCGGAGCTGTCAGTTCTCCCATGTATAAAATACAGCTGCGCCCGCCTCGAAAGACTAGAGGGAGCGTGTGCAAAGGACCTGCCCATGCCCTCGTCCGCCCCCACCCCTGTCAAGCTGGAGCATCTTAGGAGGTAGGCTAGTTGTAGGGGGACTTCCTGGCTTGCTTTTCTTTGTGGGTTAACAATGTGTCTGACTCAAGAGGGTAATTTAAAGCTCTTGACAGAGCACTGAAAATCCTTGGGGAAAACCACCCCTGGTCCTGTCAGCAGGAAGCTGAGAGCCAGAGGGCCAACTTGCCTTGCCCGTGCTGGGCCCCATGATTTAGGAAGCTGTTGGCTCTCTGAGGACAAGCTTTAGACTCCAGCGCCCCCGCTCATAGACAGTGAGAGCTTGAAATGACACTGAACTGTCTTGTCTCACCTCTTCATTTTATGGGTGAGTAAACTGAGGCCCAGAAAAGGGCCGCAATTTTCTGTTGGGCCTTTTAAATAGCTGAGTCAGTCTGAGGGGGGCCTACCCCATCCTTCTGGGTTTCCACTTGGAAACTTGCAGTGCAGTTGCCCAGATCTGCAGGGAAGCCAAAACTTGTCTATTTTTAATGCCAAATAACTGCCTCTTCTCCTGTAAAACATGGCACTTCTAACCACTCTATATTTGGACAGAGAGGTTTATTTTTACTGGAGTGTGGTAGAAGTGCGGCCTGGTGCCACGTCCGGATGTTATTCTACATTTCACGTGCTGGATTGTAGTTGAGCCCATTAGCAGCTCCTATGAGGTACACAGGGAATTAGTAGGTGATTGGTGATGTACTGTCTTTCTTTCAAGTCAAGTCATCTGCTCCTACTTTGGGTAAGGCTGCATTCAGTTGCCCAGACTAGAAACCTGAGAGCTCACCCCTGTCCCACCCTGCCCCTCCCTTTCTCTCTCTCTGATCCCTCCCCAGGAAGCCCAGTGAGAAGTTAAAGGCGCAGCTGCCCAGGTTTGAGCCCAGGCTCTGCTGCTTACCCGCTGAATGGCATTGGGCAGGTCACACGCTTTTCTGTGCCTCAGTTTTCTCATCTGTAAAATGAGATGACAATAGTATCTATCATGAGTGTGTTGTGAGCATTAAATGTGTGAATATGTGTAAAGCACTTAGAATAGTGCTTGGTACATATTAAATTGTCCATAAATGTTAACCGATCTTACTACTTTTTAAAGACTATTTGTAGCCAGCTGATCAATAAGACCTGGCCTTTCTTACTAGGAACTGTCTCTTGTAGCACTCTTCTATCTCTGTTGTGTTGTCTTAATGTGTCGTCGTCGTCTTCTTCTTCTTCTTTTTTTTTGCCTAGACAACGGTAGAGCGTCCTAATTGGCGTCTTTGCCAGCCTTACCCCTTCCAACGCGACCTCTCTGCGGCCAGGCAGACCTGACTCCCTCGCTCTCTGCTGGAAAACTTGCTCTTCTCCTTAGCTTGCCTCTCCAGCATCCCCTTGTATTGGAAGTCTTCATTTGTATTCTGTATGACAAAATGTCCCAGAATTTAGCGGCTCAAAACCACAGACATCTATTGTCTCACATTTCTGTGGGTCAGGAATTCAGGAGTGGCCGTGCAAGGTGGCAACATGTCGAGAGACCCGTGTTAAGGTGGAGATTCCTGGAGCACCCACTTAATTTACACAAAATCAGCTGTGCCAGCTCAGTTTGGGGGCATGTACAGGGGAAGACAGAGAAATATATATGGCGATACAGTGTGGCAGACGGTCTCCTGCCCTCCGCTCAGGGAGCATGGGGTGCCTGCAGTGAGCGTGACGTGGGAACATGCACGGCAGCCCTTTCCGGCCGCGTTTCACACCAGCCTCATAGCACGCTCAAAGATAAGTTTTTCTGGTCCGGGGTGGCCCTGACTGCCAGTGGCTTTCTTTGCTGCTCAGCTGAGGCCACAGAGCTCTCTTCCAAGCTGAAGGAGAAGCGGGGGCTGTCTGGGATTTCCTGAGAAGTGAGATGTCTGCTTGTTGTATTTCATGGGTGTCTGAAAGGATTTTTAAGGGCAATTTTCACGTCGTGTGATTTTTGCCTTACAGGAGGTCTTGGAACCAGTTCCTATGGAAAATGAGACTCCATTGGACCACTAAACCCAGTCACTCTGCCCTTAATCCCCAGCTTCCCCGGGAGAAGTGTTTGTCCTCCTAATGGGAAGGCTCAGAGTGGAATTAGGACTGGAATTGCTCTGACGGGAGGGTAAGGGTAAGTGATGTCCTTTCTGGCTGGTGCATTTGCTGCCATTCAAGCGTCCCCTGGCTTACTGCTACCTTGCAGGTGGATTTGACAGTAGCGTTTGAATTAACGCCAAGCTCTGCCCAGGAGAGGGGACAAGGTCCATCGAATGAGTCAGCAGCACTGGCTGAGCCTCATACCGTGAGCAAGACACCACCTATACCCATACACAGATTTTAAAGAAAGAGGCCACAGGATCTCTGCCGTCAGATTTAGGTCCTAAAAGAAATGCAGTTGGTATGAAGCAGTGGAAACCCCACCTGACTTGAATTAAGGAGACGGTTTTTTAGGCTGACTCTGTCACTAGCTGACTAACTGGCTGAAAGTCTTTGGGCAAAGACGTGACTTCACCTCTCTGGTGCTTGGTGTTCTCATCTGTAAAATGGGGTAGAGCCAAACTGCCTATCTGTGAAGAACAAGTAGTACAAAAACTTAGAAGCCAAAGCCAATTCTTTCCTCGTTCTGCTCCTGACTTGGCTCATAGCACAAGCAGTTACCTCTAACTCCTAGACACTTCACCCTCTGGATGCAGTGTGAGGCGGGCAGCGCGATCTCTGGGTGCTCCTGTGTTCACTGTAATGCATTCTGAATTTCAGAGACGCATGCTTCTCCTTCTGCACACTCAGAGACCGAAGCTGTGAAAACAGCCTGGTCCTTTTGGAGACCACCACATCACCTCACAGACAGGGTATTTGTGGCCACAGTTGTCTTCGCAGCCCTGCTATCTTATCCAGCTGTAAGTGGGCAATGAGCTTGGCTGCCGTTCCTGATGTCTCAGGATCGGTGCTAAATGGGCTGATGGGAGGCAATCAGACCCTGAAGGTGGCCTGCGGCCCTGGGAGACCCAGGAGCTGTCAAGGGCAAAAACCCGGGTGCCCTGGGCAGCCCTCATAAAAGGTTCCTGTTTTTCACCCGAGTGAGTCCTGGGTTCTGCCCAGTGACTCTTTCTTTGAAGTTGGAGAGGGTTCAGTGCCTGGTGGCAACCTCATTTCTAACACATCATTTAATTTGCTAAGTGCCCTTGAGCACCGGGCACTGATTTCATAGGTACTGCGTGCACATGCACACATGCATTCAAGTGGACTGGGTACTGTTTTAAATAGCGACCATGGAAAAATCCATCAGCCCCAAGTCTGGTACACCGAGCCTGGCCTCAGTGAGGCTCCTGCCTACGCACTAGGACTTGGCACTGCCTCAGCACACTGCCCCTAATTGTCATCGTAGCAGTGATCCCTCTTGGAAACATAGAAAAGGGCTGGTGACATTTCATCCACTGGGAAAACTGAATCCACCTTAGACTAGATTTCATTCCATCAGGACAACCTCTTACCACTGACAATCTCCATTTACCCAATATAATGATCACCTTAAAAAAAATATTGGTTGATTTATGAGAGAGAGAGAGAGAGAGAGAGAGAGAGAGAGAGAGAAATATCAATTTGTTATTCCACTTATTTATGCATTCATTGTTGGGGTTTTTTTTTGTTGTTGTTGTTGTTTTTTTTTTTTGGTTAACAGACATTTATTCCTTTAATTGAACATCTTCTACATATAAAATAGATGGTTTAAGATTTTTGAGTGGGAAGGAATTTAGGTTTTAAGGGTTTTATGAGTCTGTTACATGTTTTCTGGAAACTACTTAAGTGAACGTTTTAATATTCCCGATGGCTGTGACCAGACAGTTGAGTCTTATATCTGCCCTAAACTTGGTGTATCAGGACAACGTTCTAACCAACTGGGCTACCCAGCCAGGGTATTGCCATTTTCTTGACCAAAGTGCATTAATATGTGTATGGCTCTATGCATGTCTGGATAGGCTAAAGGCTGCCGGTGGCAGGAACTGGTTTCATTCACTACTGTATCCCTAGCATCCAGCAAAGAATTTGACACTCGCACGATGCTCAGAAATCTTTGTGGAAGGAAGGAGTGATGAGTAATGATTGGAGGAATGGGGTGAGTGCTGATGTACTGTTCAGCAAGGCATGCCATCCACTGCCATATTTATTTCTGAACTCCTCCTGAGGAGTCTCATGGATCCAGGCTTTCAGTGAACTTTGTTTCTTTTTTCCTCCCTCTGCCAAAGCCGGAAAGTCAGATTATGCAAGTCAGAAAGTCTGAAAGTCAGACTTTCAGGAAACTTGACTTGCTCGCTTCAAAAATATTCAATGCAGCAATACCTGGGCAGAGGGGGGATTAGGGAAAGGGCACATTGGCACTGGGGCAGGTGGGCTCTGAGCAGCGCAGGATAGTGGGTCAGGCTGAGGGCCACCTGCCTCACTCAGTACTGACCGTGAGCACAGCCCAAACTCACCAAGTGCCCGTGGGTCCCCAGCACCTCGGTGAATGATGCTGCCGATGGGGCTGCTGTTGCCTGAGGGTAGAGCCAGGGTGGGCTGAGTCAGCAGCTTGCCAGCTTCCCTCTAGCAGTGCTCTGCCAACCACT
Source organism: Pteronotus mesoamericanus (assembly GCF_021234165.1). Lineage (NCBI taxonomy): Eukaryota > Metazoa > Chordata > Mammalia > Chiroptera > Mormoopidae > Pteronotus > Pteronotus mesoamericanus. The sequence continues at coordinate 24,349,619 of NW_026555065.1, forward strand.
GCTAAGAAGGGCCAGTGGGGAGGAGATGTGGTCCCAGCTGCCCTGTTCTCTTTGGTCCGTCCTAGCCACCCAGCAGGAGAAGGGGGAGGAGCTGGGGGGAGTGTTCACACAGGAACAGCCTGCAGTGTTTAGACGTTAGGGCTCCAAGGAAGTTCTCTTGGATTATCTATCAGCCCTCAGCCCCTCCCCGACATGGCTTTTGCTCCCAGTTGCTTTAGCCCGCCTCATCTCAGCACAGGCTACAGGAGTACACGTATTCTTTGCAAGCCAAGGAAGCTCCATTTGTTTCTTTTTGAAGTTCTTTGCTCTAGCATGAGCCACAAACAGAGAAGCTCTCCCCACGGAAGCCTCTGAGCCTGACACAAAGAGTTAACTTCCCTCCAGTGGTATCCTGTCAGACCCTTGGAACCTGTGTCAGCGCTCTTTCCCTCTCCCCCTGTGTTTAGCCTCAGGACTGCCAATCGCTTGCTCCCTGCACACAAAGGCTTCTCTGTTTCTGGCCAGGCTGGAGTCACATGCTTTCACTCTTAACCCCAGAGCTTTAAAACTAAACACCCACCCTCTTTGGCCCCAGATGACCCTGTTTACGTCTGCTGAGCCAATTCCAAACAGCAACAGTAGTGAAAACTTCTGTCGGGAGAGACTTTTTGACTATTGGAGTAAGAGAACAAATCTTCACTTTGTGTATACCGTGAGGACTTTAAGAAGTTTTGGGAAATGACTTAAAGGGAAAAAACACGAGGAAGCCGGTAGCCTGCCCCAACTTCTCTATTTTCTAAAGTGTCTCTTACCAGAGACCCCAGAGGCTCAGGATAAAGCTCTCAAGAAACAGAAAATGGTGAGCAGAGTTTTCATGGCTGAGAGGAGGAACATTCTGGATTTTTTTATTAAGATTAAGATTTTCTTATTTTGTTCAACCCTTAAGGAGTATTTTCTTTCCTTTTAAAATTTATTATTACATTTTTTTTTTTAATGAAGGACATTCTCTTTGCTGCACATCACTGAGGGTGGGAACAAAACATTCCCTTCCTTGGTTAAGGGGAGTGACCTGTGAAACAGTAGGGGCTTCTGGACAGCAGGTCTGGACTGTTCCATTCCCGAGTTCTGGGTCAGAAGGACTTGTGTTTCTGTTTTTTCCCCTAAAGATTCCTTTTCTTGTGTTAGCCCATGTTAGCTGTGAAGGAAGTCAAGTTTCCTTTGATTGTTCTTACCCTGATCAAAGTGGTAGAAGTTGAAGGGAAAATACCAGAGCCCAAAAATGCTGGTGACATTGGAGGCCCCAGATTAGGTATTTGTAAACAGTGCAGATAACAGAAATGATCCAGTCCCTGCTGGTCTCATGTCCATTCCCAAAGAAAGAAGTGGAGTCAAGCAAGCCAGTTCCATGTCCTAGGGGTCAGTGAAATTCCTTAGGCAAGGACTAGCAAATGAAAGTTTCATGTCTAGTGATGATACTGAGAAACTGGCAGCCACCTTTGTTGGGGAAGATTCTGAGACTTCCTCTTGGCTTAACAGAAAAGAGCGCTGTGACCAATGAGCAATGTCTGCTAGGCATGGGAGGAGGAAATGATAGCACGTATTTGCTATCCCTGGCCTAGTACAATGTCAGAAAGTTAGATTACCGTACATAGGTTAAGATAAGTAGAAAACAGGCAGTTCCAGAGAGGAAATGGTAGCCAGGATGAGAGAAGACATAGTAATTATGGCAGAGACAGCGGTGCTCACCGAACATTGTATTTAGTCCTTCATGTTAGGTGGGCCATGTGACAAGTTCTGAGCAATAAAATATAAGCAGAAATGTTATGTGTCACCCTCAGGCTGTGCAGAAAATATCCGTGTGTCTTTCCTCACTCTCTCATCCCTTGTTGCAGTGATTAGGGAGGCCTTTTGTTCCAGACAGTCAGCTACAACATGGTGTAGCTTCTGTCACCCTGGGAGCCCGAGAACTATGTGGAGCCGATCTGGAATGAACACATAGCCTACAAGAGAAAAAAACCTTTTTGTGCCCACTGGAATTTCAGAATTACTTTATTATTGCGGCATACCCTGGCCTATCCTGACTATGCATAGTTACCAAAGGAGAACAGTTTTTTTTTCTCCTTTCTCCTTTTTCACTTTCTGGTCATATTTGAGATCACTATTTAGAAAAACATGAAATGATAGAAACATGAAAACCATTTCTGGTGTGTATGCAAGTTGTCAGTCCAAAAAATATCATTTGAAGTAGCAATTACAATCCTGCAAAATAGTGAACATGTATTTGAAAGTATAAGCAATGTATAAATATAGTATATTTTAAACATTAGTAGTAGTACTTACTCTACCAACACTACCATCACTGCCTGGCGCCAGAGAGGACGGTGGGAAGGATCACTTACAAAAAGGAGAAGAAAAGGCTCAGATTTATGAAAACACTAATGTTAGGGTATTTGCACTAGAGAAATCCAGATATAAAAACGTAACAGAGACCTTGACAATTTAATCATGTCAAAGGATTTCTTAGGGAACAAAATGCTGATTACTCCCTGATTGCAATTAACAAAATATTTCCATGCCAGGATCTATTCACCATCCTCTTCCAGAGTGTTTGTACAGATGGTTCAGTTTACACATGTATTAAACACAGGGCTTGTTGATCAGTTTTCTTATTTTCTTCTCAATCTCTGTTCTTCCTTATTTCCCATCACAACTATTAGTATTTGTACTACTGTGCAATTGCCCAATCTATTTTCTCTCCCCACTTCCCATTCCCATATGTCAGAGCCCTGTGCAGTGCTCACTGATTAAACCATTTAAGGTTTTGCTCATTGTTCTTAGGCTCTATAAATCTTTACATCTCTGATGATTTCTCTGGGAAACATTTCTGTAAGTGCAATTTCTGGGTCAGAGATGCAGGGAATGCTAGCTGCTCTATTACAGAGCCTCCCCAAAACTTAAAGGCTTAACACACAAAAAAGTTTATTTCTCACTCACACTGCTGTCTACTGAGGGTGTTGGGTGGGTAGCCTTTGACGTGGTGATTCAAGGACCCAAGCTCTTTTTAGCCTGTCACTCAGTCAACCTCACATGGACCTTCAAAAGCCTCTAGAGATGGGGAAAGAGAGGGTGGAAAAGGCGTATGTGCTTTTTTTTCATCCTTACTGGAGGACATGTTTCCTGATTTTAGAGAGAGAAGAAGGGACAGAGAAACACTGATCAGTTGCCTCCCATATGTGCCCCTGACAGGGATCAAATCTGCAACCTTTTGGTGTACGGACAACACTCCAACCAACTGAGCCACCCAGCCAGGGCGGCACATCTGCTTCTCAGCCACATCTGCTTGGAAATGACATGTGCCATCTCCATTCATTTTCTGTTAGTGAGCACTAGTCACATGGTACCACATTTACTACAAGAGAAACTGGGTAATGTAGTCCCTGGCTGGGTGGGCGCTTCCCAGTATCACCTGCACACTACGGAAGGGTGCAGAGTTAATCGGTGCACAGATAACTTCTCTGACCACAAAGAGTGTTCCAAGTCTATATGCATTAATTCTGAAAGGAAAGTCCCAGGCAATGTTGGGTCACAAGATGGACTAAGATGGCTAAAATTTCAACACTCACTCCAATTCCCTTCCTTCTTTTACCACTAGACTCAGTGAATCACTTTGATTCCAACTGTGTGATTTTCCTGCTCTGTGTACCTCTTTTTCTTCCACTTTTACCCAGTATCTTGGCAGTCTTGCTTAAGGGGGTAATTTCCACCCTTACTCCTCTTCCCTTTTGGGGGATAAGAAGTAATTTTTGCTGACTGCCCTCCTGTGCTCCTCTGCCCTTCCCCGGTCCCAGGCGCCCTCCCCCTTTCTCCAGAGCCTAAACAGATGTTCCTCTGCCGGTTGAATCTACTCCACAGAGGGTCTCTCTGGAAATCAGCTTGGTCAGCTCCGTCTATTCTTTGGGGATTTGAATGTTTAGAGCATGCCTTTGCTGCCTCTTGGTCTGCTGTTCACCTTGTCTCCTGGCCTGCTTACAAGTCCTAGCTATTTAGTCCAGTCCCCAGGGCTGGGAAGGTGCCCAGTTTGTCCCTGGCTGCCTTCAGTGCTGATCTTGAAAGGTAGACTTGAAGCCCAGGGCTTGTCCTTGGGCCTGGCAGGCTCTTCTGCAGTGAGTGGTTATGGCTGGCTGGGAAAGAAGGAGAACAGGGACGGAGAAGCGAGTTAACTGTGTTTACACACTTCCCTGAGCACTATACTAGATTTTGGGGGGCAGTTAGAATTGACAGAGTAGAGTGCTGGGCAACACTAGTGCTGGGAAGAACTAGAAAACTCCCAATTTGGATTGGGAATGACGGCCACACATTGTGGAATTGGAGGCCCCTTCTTAGACCCCTGGGATCCAAGGTTCTTTCCAGTGAATAGCCTCAGTGGCTCAACTTCCTCACAGGAAGGCGGCAGGTGGGGCAAATTCCCATCTGTCACATCCCCTAGGAAGTATATCCAGGACAAGCAAATTGTGAATAGTCCATCCCCTTCTTTCAGAATTGGTGTTGCAAGTGCTCTAATGAAAGCTGCTAATGTTCTAGTCCCAAGAGCTCTTTTTCCCTGCTTCGCCCTCCCCAATCCTCTGAGAGTCTAACTCCACAGGGGGGCGTTGGCAAAGAGACCCCAAAACCAGGCAGTTGGCTGACTTCTGACCTGCCTCATGCTTCATATGCCACCCCACCCCCACACATACACGCACCTGCTTTCAAGATAACTCGTGAATGGACCTTTTCTGGTGGCGGGGGCGGGGGAGGGGAAGGAAGAGAGACATCCATTTCCCCGAGAGAGGTGGGGCAGGAGAGAAGCTCTTCCACCTGGAAAGGAGGCCAGAAAGGAAAATAGAGTCTCTTTGAACTTTTCCCACCAAGCTGACAGGGAAATTGCAAAAACACCCTCAGACTGGATCAGGATGCAAAAGGAACAACCAGGAAGGCATGGCTCCTTTGAAGGTTTCCTGCTCTCTGTGAAGTACGGCTTCTGCGGGGGAACCCCACCTGGAGCGAGGAGCAAGCCTGGCCGCTCAGACAGACTCCACACTGGCTCTGTGGTACTGGTGTGCTTCAGGTGGTCACCAGAGCCAGGCGAAAGGGGCATGTAAGAAGGAGATGCTGATGAACTGGCCGGGGACAGAAGAGGATGAGGAGAGGAATGCAGAGGCCTACAGAGAAGAAGGGGAGTTAAGAAAGGACAGTGCCATCCAGGGACCCTGGAGAGACTGTGCTGTTAAGGACCAGCAATGGCCCACAGGGACCAGGGCAGGAAGGTCAGCACTGGCCTCAGGCAGAGGGACTGGTAGGGTGCAAGCAGGATCTACTCCGTAATTTGCAGGACCCAGTGCAAAATGAAAGTGTGGTCCCTTTGTTTAAAAATAATGAAGAATTTTTAACATGGCAACTGCAGAGCATTAAACTAAGTGCAGGCCCTTCGCAGCAATGGGCCCCCTGCGGCTGTGGCTGTGGGACCTGGCCCTGGGTGTGAGGTTCTTCAGTGTGAGAGGCCTTCAAGCTCCCGTGTAAATGGAAGCCAAGAGGATGAGTCCAGGCTGTAGATGGGAAGGCCAGGGGTGAAAAAAAAAAAAAAATCAAACTCCCCGAGTCTTGGTTTTAAAAAATATTGGGGAAAAATAAAGACTCTCCATTAACAACACTTTTTAACTTTTTAACAGGCCTTCACATCTCTAAAACCATATAACAAAGGTGACAATTTTATGAGCCAAGTTATGCATAGCACATTTTATGTTCCTAAACGACCTAAGTGTTTTTTGTGGGTCCTTAAAGGACACTAAAAATGTAAGTGTAGCCCTGACTGGTGTGGCTTAGTGGGTTGGGCGTCATCCTGCAAACCAAAGGGTTGCTGGCTTGATTTTCCATCGGGGCACATGCCCGGGTTGCAGGCCAGGTCCTTGGCTGGGGGCGCGCCAGAGGCATCTGATCAGTATTTCTCTCCCTTACTTTCTCCCCCACTTCCCCTCTTTTTAAAAAGAAATAAAGCCTTTTTAAAAAATAAAAGGTAAGTATAGATGGGGGAAAAAAGAATTGTCTGTATTTCTTTTTTTATTTTTATTTTTATTTATTGTTCAAATACATTGTCTCCATTTTCCCACCACCACTTTCCCCTGCCCCATCCACCCCCACCTCCCACCCTCAATCCTTCCCCTCTTTGGCTTTGCCCATGGATCCTTTATACATACATGTTCCTTGATCTGACCCTTCTCCCCCCCCCCCCTTCCCTCTCCTTACTGTCGGTTTGTTTTTTCTTTCAGTGTTGCTGGTTATATTTTTCTTGCTTGTTTGTTTTGTTGATTAGGTTCCACTTATAGGTGAGACCATATGGTATTTGTCTTTCACCCCCTGGCTTATTTTGCTTAGCATAATGCTCTCCAGTTCCATCCATGCTGTCATGAAGAGTAGTAGCTCTTTCTTTCTTTCTATTGCGTAGTATTCCATTGTGTAAATGTACCATAGTTTTCTGATCCACATTTGCTGATGGGCACTTAGGTTGCTTCCAGCACTGGACTGTTGTAAATTGTGCTGCTATGAACATAGGGATACATAGGTTCTTTCGAATTGTGTTTTGGGATTCTTAGAGTATAATCCCAGCAGTGGAATCGCAGGGTCAAAGGCAGTTGCATTTTTAGCTTTTTGAGGAAATTCCAGACTGTTTTCCACAGTGGCTACACCAGTCCACATTCCCACCAACAGTGCACTACGGTTCCCTTTTCTCCACAGCCTCGCCAGCACGTCTTGTTTGTTGGTTTGTTTATGAGGGCCATTCTGACAGGCGTGAAGTGGTATCTCGTTGTGGTTTTTTTGCATTGTATTTCTATTTCTCTATGAAAAGTCCATATTTCTTTTAGAAAAGTCATCCCTCCCACCATTCCTCTCATTAGTCCAAAATGTCTGGACATTTCTCATCCCTTGTCCAGACCAGTTTTGCTTCTTGTCACTGTGTCCTCATTCAGTTTGGAGCTCACAACTTCCCAGTGTTTAGAGCTGATGTCATTTGGTGGGCCACACATTGTCTCCCGCCCCAAGTCCCCCTCACTCTCAGCTAATCAGTCATTACACATATCAATCACCCTCTGAGAACAGAGCTCATGGAAAAGTAAAAGATGTGGTCCTAGAGCTTGAGGGAGGGAAACTAAGGGTTCAAGGAAGAACAGGAAGTGGCAGGAGACCTAACTGCTTTTCCTCCACTCTGGGGTGGTCCTTTTCAAATGTCTTTCTTGCTCTCTGATTCAACTTCCCTCTCTGGGTAACGGGTGGGGTGGGATTACACTTGCTTCCTGGGATGGGATACCTCTCCACCTGCAGCTCTGAGATGTGGGATGATCAGGCTGTAGCAGGACCTGACCTCCCTGCTCTTCACCTTAGGGAGCAGGGACGGTCACTCTGGGCATGTGGCCAGGTGTTTTCTCTCCTCAGTGGGGTTTCCTGGACCTCTCAGGGGAGAGATGTACTGACAATCCCCTCGGATTTGGAGACTATTCCTAGTGGAATGATTTGTGTCGCTGATGTCAGGCCAAACCTGCAAAATCTTTGCTCAGCACAACTGTGAGGCTATGGATCTCCTCAGGATAGGACAAGGAGCGAACCTCAGATAGAGACACGTGCTGTGATGAAGAGTTACACTATACTTCATTGCTCAGGGGAGAGGGTCCAAGTAGAGTCTGGGAACTAGAAGTAAGCATTAAAAAGCAAAGAATTTCCTTTCCGCCCAGCCAAGCCCAGCTTGTAGACTGCAACACGAACAGCTTCTTAGCAGAGAAGTGTAGGGAACCAAAATTTTGCCACCTTGAAGCTGCCTTTTGGGATATTGGTTTTAAACTGTTTATTAAGAAACAAGACTCAGGCACTGGCCGGGTAGCTCAGTTAGTTAGTGTCGTCATGTCCCATATGCCAAGGTTGTGGGTTGATCTCTGGTCAGGGCACATACAAGGACCAATTAATGAATGCATAAATAAGTGAAACAACAACTTGATGTTTCTTTCTCTTTCTCCCTCTCTTGACCTAAAATCAATAAGTAAAATCTTAAAAAAAGCAAGACTCAGAGAGAATCTTTGACCCTCCCCCCTTTCCTTCCCAAGAGATTCAAGATAGACAAACCCGCTCCCTTCCTTTAGGAAGGGAGCCTTGGTTTAATCACCTTACGATCTTCACCCTAGCGTTTGTCAGGGAGACTCCAAGGCTATTAGCTAGATACCTACTGTGTCCCATTGTTTGAGTTGCCTAGCAAGAATTTTCCTGCTGTGCATGTTTGGCTCTTCCTCAACTACCTGTAAATCGCCCATTCTCACTTCTGAAATCTCAGTACCTGTTTTCTACCCTTTTCTTCTTTGTCAAAAAAGGTCACATAAACCCAATATTGCCCCGCTGTCTTTGGAATTTTCATGCTCACTTGAATTCCCATGTACATGTATTAAAATTTGGTTTTCTCCTGTTAATCTGTCTCTGTTATTTTGATGATTAGCCCAGCCAGAAGAAATTAGAAGGTGGGAGGAAAAGTATTGATTTATTATTTTTTTTTAGCACCTGCAGAAGCTTAGGAGAGCCCTTCAGGTTGGCTCCCTGGCCTTCTGTACCACTCCTTCTTCAGGGTGGGGTTGCTGAGGTGGAACAGAGACAGGTGGCCCTGCAGGGTTTTTAAGGGACAGGAAAAGAAAGGCCTCATGGGGCCCCAATCTGGAGACGAATTCAGGCCTGCTTCACCTGCTCTTCCTGCTGACAGACACCCGCCAAGCTTAGCAACCTCCGCAGGTTCTCATTCCTTGCCACTGCCCCATCCCCCTCCACGTCCCACCCCCAGTCCGTGGGGCCACAGCACAGCCTCCCAGGCAGCCTAGGACAGGAAGAGGCCGGATCAGGGGCAGTCCCCTGGGGAGGACCAAAGGTCAGGGCTGAGAGTTTGGGGGCTCACCAGGCGGCCCTTCCCACTGGCCATGCCGGCAGCCCACGGGAACGCGGCCAGCGGGTGGCAGCGGGCGCCCGGGGCAGGCCAAATGCCCTCATGGCCAGGGTGACTGAATCTGCCAGCTGTGGGGCCCGCCCGTGCCAAGTCTGCCCTGGCTCCGTCTAGTCGAAATCGATGCTGGCGCCAGGCCAGGCCCCCTGCCAGCTCCGGTCACACTCGGCTAACGCGAGAGGCCCAGCCCATTAACTCCTCGCCAAGGCCCATTGTCTGGGTCCCTGCCCGGTGGTTTATTTACTCCGGGGCTGGACGGCTGGGGCCGGGAGGCGGCGGGGCGGGCGGGGCAGGGGAGAGGGTGGAAGATTGGGTCTGCGGCTGCTGCTGGGGAGGGGCCGACGGCCGGTTGAGCCCAGGGCCGGGCGGCTGGTTGGCGGCGGGCAGAGCCCCAGGGCAGGGCACGCTGGGGAGGGATTTGTTTTGTTTTTCGTGGTGGTTTTTTTTTCTCTTTCTTTCTTTCTTTCTTTCTTTTTCTTTTTTTTTTTTTTGCCACATCAAAGATTCCCTGTATTAGGCAGAGTGGGGCAAATGCACTTCCAGAGGCCAACCGGGTACCTTGGCGGGGCGGGGGGTCGGGGGAGGCGCTGTGAACGCAGGATCCTTAACTCCCAGACCACAGTGGCTTTTAAATCCTCTAAGATTATTTTTACATTACATACCCTCTTGTATTTTTCAAGTTGGCATTTAAAATTTGTCATCACAAGCTTAAATAGTTCTAAAGAATATCCACCCTAGCACTTTATTTTTTTAATTTATTGATTTGAGAGAGAGAGAAACATCGATTTGCTGTTCCACTTATTTACACATTCATTGGTTGATTCTCCTGCTACCCTGACCCTGGATCAAACCTGCCACCTTGGTGCAACCTTGGTTATGGGGACACTGCTCTGACCAACTGTGTACCTGGCCAGGGCCTTTCTAACATTTTTATGAATATGAATTTTTTTCACTTCAGTGTGCCTTTATTTTTATTACATATTATAGTCATTATGAAAATTCAAAGAAAAATGAATATTGGCATTTTAAAGTAAAAATTTTAATATCTCTTTTAAATGTCCAAGGGACTGTAAATAACATAGTATTTTGATATCCTCCATTATCCATTTAAAAAAATTGAGAAACAAACAAATTATTTAACAGCTGGTAATTTACACTCGTCCTTTCCTTTCTGGAGCTGTATTTCCATTCCACCCCATTATAGATTTTATCATAATATATTTTTATGATTAAAAACCTTGTATCGAGTAATATACCAAAACAATTTTTAAGTTAAAACTTCCTTTGTTCATAAGGCTCTAAGTGTTAAAAATTTTTGTTATGAATTGTTATGATTTTAGTTGTTACAGTGGTTAACACTCTTGATTGATTAGAAAATATAAATAACTATAAAATTTGATAAACAACTATTAAATATAAAAAGTACATTTTTTTCTTGGAAATACATCTCTTAATGAGGTGATGGGGCAGCTTTTCTTTCCAATTAGTCCATTCCATGTATATGTGGATGATTGTTACTTATTGCTAGACTAAAAGTTTATTGTCTATTTTATTGTCTTATTTTATTTTTGTAGATTTAAACATTCAGAAACACTGTTCAAACTGATAGCTAGATAGAAAAATAAATGGAAACCAATGAGTTTTGTTATGAAATATCATTCAATTCTTTTAACTTCTTCTAAATTATATGCCTAATATTATCAATTTTTTTAAATGATCACTGACACTTTGATTATTGTCTCCTTCAATTTTGCTGAAATAAAGAATTGGAAACCACCTGACTTGCAAAAAGACTTGTTTACTCCATCCTAGAGTCGCTTGGCGATCTCATACTTGCTCTGCAAAGCAGTACCCGCAGTGGGGCTCAGGATAGATGAGAGGGGCCACTTTCTCATGTAAAAGCCTTTATTCCTTTAGGTGTGAATAGGGATGCCTTGTCCAGAGTGCCTTTTTAGAAAGATCACCTTTAGGAAAGAGCAACTTTAAGAAAGAGTATAGAAAATTGAGGATCAGAAAATGGATTTTCTTCAAACTCTCTTGATTTAGAATCCCCTTTGAGTGATTCTGGGGTACAAGACCCCAATTTTATGACTAAGACTGAAAATTTACTTGAGAGTCAGAACTTAAATTTTGACTCCTGTGCTAGGAGTGAGTTCAAAAATAGATATGATTTAAATATACAATTGCCTGTGGCGTCCAAACAATCAGCAGAATTTTAAAGGCAGCACCCCCAGTATTTGTACACCTCTAAGTAATGGACAGGTACTACTACTGTCAACTCATATGTTATGTGGATTAAACTTTATTTTAGATTTTATAAACATAAAGTTTATTTTATTCCCTACCCCCAGTGGATTGTACCGTGAACCTTCTTTATAACCTGGTGCTCTAGAGCTTTCACTCAAAGTTCTCAGAGCCCAGGGGAATGGGTGGGGGAGGGGGAGGAAATGGCCCTGGAACTTTCGTTCTGGCCTTCTCAAAAACCTGGAGCTCCCCAATCCCTGTCAATATTTACTAAGTTATGTGCCAGGCACTGTACTGGGTTCTGAGAATACAAAATGACAAACCTCTTGTTGCACATCAGTGAGAAGACAAGTTAACACTACTGAACTGTACACTTAATAATGGTTAGGATGGAAAATTTTATATTATGTAGTTTTTTTCCACACACAAAGAAAGACACAGTCCCTGCTCTTCAAGTGATTCTAGAATTTAGTGAGGGAAACAGAGAATTCACTCTTTTGTTTATCTGAAAACTTTTAATTAATGGGGTGCCAATCATGTCCAATCGCTATGTAGGTCCTGGAAGAAGCCTGTAAGCAAAACCAGGCATAGTTAGTCTCTCATAGAACTGACAGTCCATGACCAGGCAGGAATGTGCACCTGCACCGCCTGATACAGTAACTACTACCCTGCCACACATGGCTGTTTAACTAAAATTAAATAAAATGTAAAATTCATACCCCGAGCTCACTAGCCACATTTCGAGTTTTCGGTAGTCACAAGTGGCTAGTGCTACAGTATTGGACAGCATATATAGAGAACTCTTCCATCGTTGCAATCCGCTCTTAAGCGCCGAGTGCCATCTCTTCAATGAATGGAATATGCCAGATCATCAAGTAGGACCCTTGTCTACCTATCCAGTGCATTGGTGGCAATTTATAAGAGATTTTCCCTCTGGGCAGGTGCAGCTCCATGCCAGAGATGTCTTGGAGAGCAGAATGTGGTTCTAGGCCTAAGAGAAGTCAAACTCTTTCAAACAGGGTATATTAATCACCATGTCATAGCCAGGTCCCTGGATGTAAAAGAGTTGGGAACTCTGAGTTCTGGTCTAGTGGCATGTGGCCTTGCTCATCTCCCCCATCTCTGCACCAACTAAATTCCCTTTGAGGCCCAGGTGAAACATCACCTCCTTTTCTCCCAAAGCCTTTACTGAGCCTTTTATAAGGTTAATTAACATTTGTTGAGTACATATTGTATTTGTGTTATGGGTGGGCGTGGGCAGCAGAGTGTAATGTTGCAGCCAGAAGATGAAAATGGAGCTTTTCAGTGTGAGTGGTTTTAAGTACCCAAACCACGTGGTCAGCATGGTAGCTTCACCATCAACAGCGCACATTCACCAGGCGATGGAAAACTCTAGAATCCTGCACATCCCCGCTCCTAATATGTGTCTTTGGAGAGCAGTAATTATGCCTGAAATACCTTTGTCCCTACCTCCTGCCTCATGTCACACATAAAAGACATCAGGGAAGGATTCACTGAAGGAGTCTACCCTTCATGCCTCAGTTATCCGACCTGAGAAATGGTGAGGCTAACACTTACCAGCTGCAATGACTTCAGGGTCTCCAGAGATTGTCTAAAGGAGCTGGAATATCAGTAGCCACTTATCAGCATAGATCTTAAGAGCACAGAGAGGTGGGTAGTTTTCACCCTTCCTGTGTATCAGAAGATCCACTTCGTCTGAGTGAGTTTCAGGAAGGGTGGATTTTGCTTCCCGGGTTCTGGAGTGATGGAGATGCAGCTCAGCAAAACACTGCCTGCCAGCCTCTGGCTAGCTGCCCCCTTGACCTTGCAAAGCCTGCCCAGACTTAGACTGTGATTTCCTCTATATCACAGCTGGAGCTTTGGGCAGGGCAGCCAGAAGACTCATCCCTGTGCTGATGCTGGGGTGAGGGGTCGGGCGGGGGGCGGGGGATGCTTTCTGGCCCAGTGAGAAGGGTATCAGCTTTGGAGAGTAGCCTGGGATCAAATTCTGGCTCTGACACCATTCAGCCCAGTGACCCTGGGCAAATACCACCCCCCCAATCCATTTCCATATTTTTAAAATGGGCAGTAATACCTGTGTCGCAGGTTGAGGAAACTAAATGACAATAAATCTCAAATGTATGGTTTAGAGGTTTAGATCCTGGCTCTGTTCCTTACTGGTTGTGGGACTTAAAGGCACATGGCTTAGATATTCTGTGCCTCTGTCACCTTATCCCAAAGTGGGGGGCATGGAGGGGGATCATAGTAGAAGCTAATTTAGAAGATCTTTGTGAGGATACTTACAAATGCCAGACACATGGTGAGCACTAAGTGAACATTGGCGTTTATTATTTCACCTTTCAACAAGTAAGGTAAGCGAGGTCCTTACTACTATCCCTGCCCAGCAAGTCAGGAAGGATCACACACTTGCTATTGGTGAAGCTTAGATCTTGGACCAGAACTTTAAGCCCCTGGCCAAAACCTTGTTCTGGCTGGTTTCCGGGCTCACAGGGCTGCTGGGTAGTGCCCATCCCCAGCTGTGGCTGCTGGTTTTGTTCCCTTCCAGAGAGCCTGGGAGCCTCTCTGTGTCAGTCTGTGGCTTTGTCACTTGTCCCTGCTAGAGACTTCCCCACTGCCTGTGGGAAGATTCCTCTCCTCACTCATGCCCAAGGTTCACTTCAATGCCTACACCCTTGGTTGCTTGGGATTAGAATAGCATGGGGCGCTGCGAGGAGCACTTTGGAGCGAGGGAGGAGGGTGGGGGCATGCTTTGGTTCTGCCTCCCAGCTGCCCTGACAGCGTAAGTGTGGTTAATATATATGGGCCCCAGGAACAATAAAGCCTTGGCTAGGTGGTGGGGAGGCTGGGGAGAAAGGAGGTCATGGGAAAGAGAAGGAGAGAGAGACCAAGATTTACGGAGCTGGAAGGGGCCTCCTCTCCTGTCCATTTCATAGCTAAGGAAAATTATGCCCATTTTGCCTAAAGTGACATAACTGTTTGTAGGAAAGTTTGGGACAATCATCTAGCTTTTTTGGTGCTCCCTCAGTTTTCTTTCTGGTACCCAATGCTGCGCTCACCTCCCACTCTGCACGGCTGGTATCTGGCAGCATCGCTGCCTCACTGCTGCGTACCACACAAGGGCCCAAGCTGGAGGACGGGGGCTAGGATGAGACCTGTTACCTGCCTTGCCTTGAAAGACCATCAGGATAACACCCCGCAGGCCTCACATCCCCAGTCACCACCAAGCACCTGAGAATCTTGGTGCTTCATCCCTCAGACTTTCACTCACACATAGACCTGTAATGCCCTAATCTGACCCAATTCCCAAACGCTTTCACTTTGCTCTCTGGAACTTGTAGTTTATCATCAGCAAAATCTCTCCATATACTCAAACTTCTCTTTAAACCTTCCTTCTCCTTCCTGCTCTAATGGAAACCTGCCTGATCCCTAAAACACACCTTTCTTGTAGTCACCTCCTGTGGTGGCTATTTCTTCTCCTACCAACGTGTCTGGAGGTGGGGAGTTATCCTCCTTGCTCCTAATGGCTATTTCTAGGATTTTCTCCTTCTTCCTCACACTAAAATTCCATATCCTTTGAAGTGTGTCACCAGACCAAGCTGGCCACAGCGCCTTCTAGACATTCGCCATACATTAAGCCATTCCCACTCATTCACAATATGTTCTAGTGCCTGGCTCATGATCTTCCTCTCCACTACCACTCCTTCGTTATTTTTCAAGACCTTAACAGTCATTCTTCCCATTCAACAAACATTTTTGGGCACTTGCTGAGTGCCAGGTACTGTCCTTAGAATTGAAGATATAGGAATAAATCAAAGAGAAAATGTCCCAGCCCTCCAGGTGCTTACATTCTTACAGGAGCAAGAATGTTTAAAAATAAATAAGTATGGCATAATATAACATTAATTAGAGATACTACAAAAGGGAAAAAAAGGCAGGTGAAAGCATGGTGTGGCAGGGGATAAAAGAACTATCATAGTGGGCAGGGAGGTCATCTACAGAGATGAGCCTCCCAACGCCTACCGCTGTGGTCTTTGGCCTCCTCTCCCCAGCGGTCTTCTTCTTCCCACCTCCCACCCACTCCCGTGGCCATAACCTGTAACTTAGCACTTCTAACTGCCCCCTCACTCTCTGACCACCATTTCCTGTGTTTAGAACATTTACTCTATCACCTTCACTCTACCCTTTGTCCCCATTGGGACCTCCATGCCTCCAAACCTGCCCCTTTCACTGTCCATTAGTCCCTTCTCCTCCTCATTAACCTCCCTCTTTAGCTTGATTCTGTGTTCTGTGACAACTACCACCCTCTTGCCCAAGCCCTCCACTCTCTTGGCCCTTTCCCTTTGGTTGGACTTTCCTGACACACTTCGACTTTGCTTAATCCCAACACCCTGCCTACTCTGCACCTGCACTGAGTAGCTGAACATCACTGGGGAAAATTCACAGTCACGCTGACTAGCCGCACTTTACATTTCTGACCACAAACCTCAAGTGGGCACTCAGCTTGCCCAGTACTCCTACTGTGTTTCTCTACTAAATTCACTACCCCACTTTCCAGATGACTGTTTCATATCTTCTCCTCTCTTCTCCAACCCTCAACATTTCCTCTTTGTTCCCCACTGTTAGCAAAGGACCTTGCTTCTAACTTCTGTGAGAAAATAGATGCAATCATATGAAAAGTACCTGTCTTCTCACCATCAGATTTCCGCAGGTTCCTGTATCTGTGTCCTACTCTCGGCCTTCCTTTCTTACCGCCCACGGCCTCTAGAGTTCCAGGCCAGCCCCTCCTCCACTTGTGCACCAGATTCCAATCCCTTCACTTACTGGGGACTGCCCAAAATCATCCTTCTCTTTCCTGTACCATCTAATTGCTCCTCTTGGCCAGATTATTCCCTTCAGCATATAAATGTGCTATAATCTCTCTCATCTTAAAAACAAACTCTCTCTTGACTCTATAGCCTCTTCAGCTCCTGCCCTGTTTCCTTCCTCCCACATGGTCACCCCCCCATTCCCTCTTAGCCCACTCTAGCCAAGCTTTTGTCTCTGTCACTCCATTGAAACTGCACTTGTCCAAGTCATCAATGACCTCCTGTTGGCACATCCAAAGGTCAGCTTCCTGTCATCTAATTCAGCCTCTCAGTAACTTTTGCACAATAGAGAAATTGCTTCTCCTTGAAACACTGTTTTCACTTGGAGTCCAGAACTCCTTCACTGGTTCTTCGTCTTCTTGATCTCTAAACGTTAGCATGGTGTGGAGGCTTGTTTCCTATTTACAGCCTCTCCCAGGGAAATAGATGGGATCTCGGATCCCGTCTAGAACTGTGCCTTTAAGTGCTATCTAGAGGTCGGAATCTTTGAGGCAATAGGGCACAGAGCAGGGAACGAAACAGCAGTTCCAACTCTGGAATCCCGTCTGGATACAAACCCCTTCTTCCTTCCGGATGAGCTGTGACACTGATGTCAAATAATCCTCTGTGCCATGGTAAAATGGCATCTTGCACAGGATCTCCTAAAAGCAAAGTCTGAGACAAAGGCTTAAGTGTTGGTCATCTATGTGGGAACATGGTCCAGGGAGCAGGAGTCAGGGAGAGGAAGAGAGAAGCAGGGATAGAGGGTTATGTTAACAGTTGGCCTCTTCTGTGGGTGACTGTTGCTGGGTCCTGCAGGGGCTCTTCCATGGCACTGCTGGCCCTCAGCATATGTGATCATTTATATGGTGGTACCTTCCCTGCCTAGTGGGTATCTCAGAGGCCTATCATGCCCAACACAGAGCTCTGACTCCCTGTCCCTCCCCCAATCCAACTCTTCCTCCAGCCTTCTTCATTGCAATTAACTAGCCCAGATTTATCTTTCTCCCCCACCCCTCATATCCAATTCATTAAAAAACTCAAAATATACTCTGACCTCTTCATTAATTTCCATCACAAAGTAACCAGCCCAGGCCAAATCACCATACCCCCTGTCTGGTCCACTGCAATAGCCTTTCAATGGTCTCCAGCCTCTGCTCTTGCCTCCCTACAGTTTATTCTCCCACAGTAGCCAAGTGATAGTTACTCCCCTGATTAAAGCAGCCCTTCAACAGCTTTCTGCTATCATTTTTAAAAAAATATTTTATTTATTTATTTTTAGAGAGGGAGGAAGAAGGGAGAGAGGGAGAGAAACATTGATATGCAATTGGTTGCCTCTCACATGCCCCGAGCTGGGGACCTGGCCAACCCAGGCATGTGCTCTGATGGAACCGAACCAGTGACCTTTCAGTTCACAGGCCAGCGCTCGATCACTGAGCCACACCAGCCAGTGCTGTTATCATTTTTTAATAACAATTTTATTAACATGTAATTCACCCGTTCAAAGAGTACAGTTCAGTGGTTGTTCGGTATATTCACAGGATTATGTGACCACTACCACAATCAATTTTGGAATATTTTTATCACCCCCATTAATATTCATTTCCTCTCAGCCCTCCTGTCTAATCTATTTGAGAAATGAATCTACTTTCTGTCTCTATGGATTTGCCTATTTTGGACATTTCACAAAAATAGAATCATACAATATGAGTCTTTGTGACCAGTTTCTTTTTCCTGTTATTCTCTCTCTCTCTTTTTTAAATTGATTTGAGAGAGAGAGCAAGAGCAAGAGAGAGAAACATCAATTTGTTGTTCCACCTATTTATACATTCATTGGTTGCTTCTTGTATGTGCCCTGACTGGGGATCAAACTTGCAACCTTGGTGTATTGGGATGGCACTTGAACTGACTGAGCTACCTGGCCAAGGCTATCCTTTTATTCTTAAAATAAGAACCAGACCCCATGCCCTGGTCTAGAGACCACTGCAGGCTCCTCAGCCTTCTCTGCCTGTCTCCCTTGTTTTGTCCCCTCCAGCCTCACTGGCAGTGCTGCGAGCAGGGCCCGTCCCTCACCCTCAGGCACCCTTGCTTGTCCCTCCCTCTGCCTCAGAGCTGAGTAAGAGTCACTCCTTCTCATGACTCACATGTCCCCCAAATGTTGCCTCCTCAGAGAGAACTTTCCTTTTTTCCATAACCCCTCCCCACTGCCAATCCCTACCCCTTCCCCTTACTATCAGAAATATTTGTGTTTACTTATTTGTTTACTGGCTCTCTCCCCCTTTAGATTTCCACAGAGTGGGGATTTTGTTCTGCTCACACCTGTATTCTCGGCACCTAGAACAGAGCTGGGCCCATGGTGGATGTCTGGCATTTGCTGCATGAATTCCTGGGGTAATGCTTCTAAAAATCCCATTGAGGAGGCTCCACTTCTTCCACCCACTACAACAATGTGAGACACCTAATTTACAAATTCTTCCCTAGGTCTAATGAAACACTACCATGTTACATTCTTTGTCTTTTCTTGCTGGATATTGTGGTCCTCACTCATATATATATCCCTCCACTCTCCACAACCACCACACACGAGCTAAACTCTCTTCCTTAGGCTTTTCTCATAGATATTCTTCCTGGAGTCCCTTTGCTCCCCCAGGGAAGAATACCCCACTTATTGACTCTGAGGGTTACTGCTGCAACACAAATAAAACACCATGGCCTGAAGACACCCAGGCCTGAGCTGTCTGTGCGCCAGCATCGGCCAAGCTCTGGACTTGGCCCTCTCCCTACCTTACTTCTTTGGAGCTCTGACATTGCCATCTTCCTTTCTCTTTAAAAGTTTCAGCCTGGTGGGAAAACAGGCCTGTTGGTACATTGGTGATAGGAATGAAAATGGCATAATCTCTATGGAGGACAGTGTGGATTCTCTCTCTAAATCACAAACGCACAAACTCTTGGACCCTGCGTACCTGTTCACACCTGAAAGGACACACCCGGCCCTGTCTGATAAAGGATTGGAGACTGAACCAAATAGTGCAATCAGGAGATGACTGATTTAGAACAAGGAACACTTTGCAGCTGTAAGAAATCAAAAACGCTCTGTTGCAGATATAGAGCAATTCCCAGGATATATTATCAAGAAAAAACATAATTATAGTAAACTACCACTTGAATAATAAAGAGAAAAAACTTAGAAAATGTATTTATCAAAAAAAAAACAACTAAAAAACTGGAGAGCTGGGATCTGTTAGGGAAAAGTTAGGAGGAAACTTCATTGAGCACTTACGTCATTTTTTGTATGTGATTGTATTGTATATTTAAACATAAAATAAATAAGTAAAAATATATTTAAAAAAAATCACAGTCCTATTGGGGGGTTGCTCATCTTCTAAGGACTCTAAGATCTTTCATGAAATTGAAAGTGCTCAGTACTCATGGTTGGGTGGATAGTAACGCAGAGGATATTGGCTGTGATATCTGGGTGTGGCCTTTCAGCTCACAAGGATGGGCCTTGTTTTATTCATCAATGTGTTTCTAACACCAGCACAGTTGATGGCTCGCTAGACACTCACTAAATATCCATTGAATGAAAAACAAAATAAACGCCTGAATAGAAAGATTCTTAACTCAGTAATGGAATGATTCAGTCTTGGTGAAAAGTCCAGACTGATGTAAAATTGTCAAATGGATGAATCTGAGCAAGGAGGAAAATGGCAATGCTGTTTAAATGAAAATCAGAAGGTGGTACTCCAGATGTATACCATAGCTCTCCCCATAACAGATTTCCTTTCTTCCTTTTTTAAAAAAAATTTATTTATTTTTAGAGAGAGGGAGAGAAACATCGATGTAAAATGGTGGTCTCTTGCACGCACGCCAACGGGAGGTTGAACCCATAACCCAGGCATGCGTCCCGACCAGGAATCAAACCGGTGAGCTTTCACTTTGTGGAAGGATGCTCAACCAACTGAGCCACGCCGGCCAGAGCTCCTAGAATTTCCCTGACACATGGGGTCTGGACAACCATAATAAGTAAATGCTGAAAATAGTGTAATAACAGCAATGATGCAAAAAGAGAAACCCAGCGAAGACAGGGTCACCTTGGGCCTGGGCCGTCTCATCTAGACCCTTCTCTCAGGAGCTTAATGTTCTTTCACAGGACTTTGCCTCCATATACCTGAGGGCAAACCATAATCTGTGGCCAACTCCCAGCCACACTCTGTGTTCATGGCCACGTGGCACTGCTGAGACCGAGCCAAGCACAAGTCTGGAGTACGCTATGGACTCCTGGCACTGGCAAGGGTTGTTGGCATCAGTTATACCCCTTTCGGAGTGTCAGGTTACACGGAAGCCAAAACCAATGCTTGCCCAGTGCCCGCCTAGCACGCACCCTTACCTCCTCCAGGCCTGGTTACCACCTTGCAGCTGGCCTCTTCCTGAGACAGGGGAATGAGGACCATATTGCAGCTTCTTCTGAGTACTCCCTTCCTCCTCCCCACATCTGACTCAGGGGTTTCTGCAGATGGGTAGCTCTGTTTCCTTTCAAGCCTCCTTTGCCAAGTCGCCCTCCCTCTTCCTATCCTGGTGGGGGAGTTGTCTCCAAGGGGGAGCTGGGCTTTTTCTGTAGACTGGAAGCCACCCACCGAAGCCCTGAGCAGGAGGCCACAGGGCCTCACAGGGAAAGTGTTGAACTGAAGCAACTTGCCTGGAGCTGCATGTGAGATTAGCCAGAGCCCTAGGCCCTGTCACCACGGGTGCCTGTCAGATTCCTGTCTTCCCATCCTTCCATCTCTCAAGCCTTGGCACTGGACCCAAGTGATCACTCTTGGCTGTGACCGGGAGTAGAGCACTCCATGTAGCATTAACCACATGTCCCCCCGGGATTTTACAGCATGCCCAGTGGCCAAAGGTGGGGCAATGGGCAGGCTGTTATCAAGGGGCTGAGCTGGGGGCCCTGATAACTTGTTCTGGGGAAATGTCCCAGCAGGGAAGCCTGCACACTTTTTCTTCATTGCCTCATAATGAGTAGTGTTCAGACGTATCTCTTGAGCCATATGTCTGGCCCAGAGAGCAAATGGGTATCTGCCCAGGCCCTGTGACAACCTGTCCTGTCCCAGGCTAGACAGACAACAGAGCCTGCCAGAGTCCTAGCATCGTGGGTTCAAGGTTGCCTTGACCAACAGAGGCCTGGCCCCACCAAATCTCACTTCCTCCTGTTCCTTCCTGTCCGTCCCATTCACCTCTCACAACACAGTTCACCCTCTCCTTCGGGAGCTCCATTCCCTCCCCTTCCCCAGGGGCAATGTCAGGCCTACACTAAGGAGGCCACCGGCTTCTTCCAGAAGCCAGTTGAAGTTGGAGCAAGGGAGGGCCTGAGAGGCCCTATGGAGGGGAGTCTGTGGCCACCTCCCAAACTGGAATCTCTGCCTTTGGCGAGAAGCCCAGCAGACCTCTCCCAGGACTGGTCACTCAACAGGGTACTCCTTGTGGCAGGTCCAGGTCAGAGGGCAGCGGGACCCTCTCATGCCACCCCTAGCAGCTGGACTCGGGGTGGGGAGCCCCTCCCAAGCGCCTCAGGCCATGGGGCCTCTCAGGTTCCCTCCGAGGGAGGGGGCTGCTGCAGAGCCAGCTGCAGCTGTGGGAAACCACACACCGCAGCCTGCAGGTGCAAGGGGCCTGGGGGAAGGGGAGAGGATTAACTATTTCTTAGGACCAAGTCTTCTCCATTTCTTCCATTCCCAAATGGTAGCTTCCCCAAAATGTTGGGCACCACTCTGGGGAGTATGGGGTGGGTACGTGGCCCCAGAAAAGTCAAAGAACTTGTGACCCAGGCATGCAAGAGACAAGCCCCTGCCCGAAAGGCCCTGAAGCCTGCAGAGAGAGACCAAGGCAACTTCGCTGATTCTGGGCCAGCTTCGGAGGCTACTGGGAAACCTTGGGTATAATGTCCCTCTTCTTGTCTGGCTTCCCGTTCCCCTAAGCAATTCCATATCATGGGACCTGGCCTGGAGGGAGGTGGAAGGGTGTGGCACTCACCCCCACCCTGGGTCTGTCCACCAAGGACCCCTCAGGCTGCCTCAGGGAGGATTAAGCTGCGCCTCAGAAGAGGGGCAGTTGGCTGAGCAGACCTGCTCCTACTCAGTCCAGGGCCTGCTTGGTAACTATTAGTGGCAAGTAAACCATGGTTTGGACACTGCTCTGGGGTTATCAAAGGGGCTGGAAGCCATTCAAGGGGAAAGTTTTCACATGGTTCCCCAAAGGTCTTCTTTCAGCTATGCCTGTCCCCAGGGGTTATTTTGGTGCTAATGCTGACCATCTGCTTGCCAGTCTGCCAGAGATGGTCTGACATCTCATCCTGGTCACCTGCCTGCTGGTGGAGTGCCTACCACGAGCTGTCTTCTGGCAGGAGGCCCAGGAGGCCCAGGATACTGTGGGAAAGGCCAGCCTTGCCCTTGTTTTAGCCCCCCCTCCTCCTGGTATAAGTCACCCGCTACTCTCTTGATCTTTCCTAAATATGAGAAAGGTAACATTTTCTAGGAGAAACTGAGTTCATTCTGCACACGTGTCTGAGCATCCCCTTACGCAGGCTATGCTAAGGCTTGGAATGCAGAGACATGTCCTTGTCCTGGAGGATCAGTCTGGTGGGGTAGACATTCACATCTATTCACAAGGATAGACAGCCATACTCTATTCAAAGAGATACACATTCACACTCAATCAGGGAGACAGGGCTCTGCTGAGGGAAGGCACTAAGTTCCTCAGGGACGGAAAGGAGGACTGATGATAGAGGATGTCTGCAGAGAGCTCACAAATCTTATACGAAACACACAGTGCTGGTTGTTTTGAATGAAGCAGAATGAGGAAAGGCAAGGTGTTTAGGATCAAACTAGGAATATAAGAATATGAGTCACAATATAGGGCAGGAGGGGACTGACTGACCCAAAGGCCATTTGGAATTTCGAGCAAGGTCACCTTTCTCTAGGGTAATCAGGAACGGCTTCTGGAAGGAAATGGTATTTGAACTGGGGGAATGCCAACAGGCTGGGTTGGGGGCAGATGGCCCTGGGGGCCTTGGTGCCAAAGCAGAGACTGGGGGATGCCCCCTCGTTCTGGATGAAACACGTATGAGGAAATTAAACGTGTTATACAGGTGAGCGATTCTACCAAGATACTAAAGTGAGGGAGTTGTTGCTACTGCTTTTCCTCTGCCTCCACTTCCCTAGGAGGGAGCCAGTGATTCCTTCTCCTCTTACCCATCAAGTTTTGATTTTATAAACTTGTTCTATCCTACCCTTCCATGCTCAGCTCCCCCATCTTTGCCCTAGTATAATAAATATATATATTTTATCTTTGTGCCCCTTTCCTGGCACGGAGCTTCAAAAACTCGTATTTCCTGAGTAATAGGAGTGTCTTTTGTTATCCATAACAAGCCCTTCCCACCATACCTGAGTGTATGTTAGTGAGATGACTTGGGTGGGCCCTCAGCTTCAAGTGAGGAGCTGGCCACCCTGAAAGGCTGTGGGAAGGTGTGATTGAAGGGTTGGAAATTTCATCCCCACTCCATGCCCAGCCTTTGGAGGGAGGAGACTGAAGAATGAGTTCGACCACATGGTCAGTGATTCAGCCAACCATGCCTATGGAATGAGACCCCATGTAAGAATTCCCAGCACTGAAGCGCAGAGGGCTTCCTGGCCGGTGAACACATCGACGTGCTGGGAGGGTGACACGCCTGACTCCGTGAGGAGAGGGCATGGACGCTCTGCATCCTCCCCGCCCCCAGACCTTCCTCACATGCGTCTTCCCCTTTGCTGTTCCAGAATTCTATGTTATAATACAACTAATTGTAAGCACAGTGCTTTTATTGAGTTCTGTGAGTCATTCTAGCAAATTATTGAACCTGAAGGGGGGTGGTAGGAGCCAAGTCAGAGAGAAGAGTGGGTGGTCTAGGGGCTCCATTTGCATCTGGCACTAGAAGTAAGGGCAGCCTTCTTGGGGACTTTGTCATTTAACTTGGGGGATCTGACGCTGTCAGGGTGGTTAGCGTCAGAATTGACATTGAGCCTTGGCTGGTGTGGCTCAGTGGATTGAGTGCTGGCCTGCAAACCAAAGGGTCTCCAGTTTGATTCCCAGTCAGGGCAAATGCCTGGGTTGCAGGCCAAGTCCCCAGTAGGGGGCGCTCGATAGGCAACCACATATTGATGTTCCTCTCCCTTTCTCCGTCCCTTCCCCTCTCTAAAAATAAATAAAATATTAAAAAAAAAAAAAAAGAATTGTCATTGAACTGAATTGCAGGACAATTCTATTGGTCTGACTCAGCTGGTATCAGAAATGTATGAGTAAAATCAAAGAGGGCTCCTCATAAACTTCCCTATAAACCACATGCCTAACCCCTTCTTCTGCTTGAAATTTCTCCTCCCCTTCCATGTCCACTGGTCCACTAATCTCAGTTTTTCCAAATCCTTTCTTTTCTTCCAAGCCTACCTCCTTTGCAAGTCAGTAATAGAGGTGCTGCTTTGAAGCTATTCCTTGCATGCATAAATCTTCCCCTCCTCCCATAAAGCAGTTTTAAAAAAGTTTTATTTATTGATTTTTTAGAGAGAGAGAGAGAAACATTGATTTGTTGTTCAATTTATTTATGCATTCATTGGTTGGTTCTTGTATGTGCCCTGACCAGGGATCAAACCCACAACTTTGGTGAATCAGGACGATGCTCTAACCTACTGAGCATGTTTTGAGGAAAGAAACATGGTGCTTGGAGAATGCCCTGGGCAAAGGAGTTGCTTATTCAATGCTCCTTGACTAGTAGAAGGTGAAGGCTGCGTTGGAGTGAGGAAGGCTGCTGGCCTGGCTGAGCATTCCTTGAAGACGAAGCCTTTACTGCAGGCCTCTCCACCTTTCTTCTTCCTCTGTGTGCTGCGAGAAGCAGTGTCTTGGGATGAGTAAGGGTGGGAGGTGGGTTCTGGATCTGCATCTCCCAGCACCATTGGCCTTGATGGTAATTACAGAGTTTTGGCATCTCCTCTACTGTGATTGCCAGAGCTCACTCAGGCCAACACACACACACTCTCTGTGCATGTTTGCCTGTGTGTGTACACACACACGTGGGGGCATGCCAAGCCCATGTCTGCATGCTCTAGGCCGCAGTTGAGAAGCAGCACATATAAGCTTGGTCTGGCCTGTTCTTCCTTTCCCTTAGCTTTTTGCCAACATTGGTCTTGGCAGTGCACAGCCCTGCAGACTAAAAGCCAATGGAGACCGGCATGTTCCCCTCTCCCACTTACTCGCACCCTCCCTTTCACTCCATACACTCCACCCTGGACTGCAACTGCCTCCAAGAGCCTAGGGTTGGGCTCCTTTTTAGACAGCTCAGAGTCGGTTTCACCTAAACCACATGGGTAATCTGGTGGAGGCTAGGCCTCGCCCTCACCCCACTGGAAGATGAGCAGTAGAAGATTCACAGGAGATAAACTGGCCTCCTCTTCTCAGGGGCTGCTGGGGCCTGGGAGGCAAATGCGGAGGGTTTCAGAAAGTGAGCCAGAAGGTATTTGGGAAGCCCACAGCTTTCTGCCATATCACTGCCCACAGGGAACTGGTCTGAGCTGCCTGGCCTAGATCTGACCCCAGAAAAAACCTGGCTCCTGTGATGTTTGGACCTCCACCTTCCCTGCCTCTTCCAGTCCCGCCCCTCTCAAAGCTGCTCCCCAGGTCCTAGAAAGAGAATTTAAACGGTTGTATCAGCTTTAGCTTAATTGTGGCATGAAAGTCTTGGTCCCAGCTGAAGGAATTTTAAGGAGCAGCTTAAGTGAGGAAGAATGTTGGGAGGGCTAGGTTCTTTCCTGCCCGGCACCACCACACCTGGCTCTCTGCTCTCATGCAGGCCCCTTCTCCCAGTTCATTCCAAATCGGGGGTAGGGGCTGTGACTGAGGAATGACCTCAAACTCTGGGAGGATTCTAGCCCTCCGCCAAGTGTTGAATCTTCTGCCATAATATTATCTCTTTTTGAGGTATTCTCATACCTCTTTTTCATAGGGATCTGAGGAAACAAAACCCATCTCGGGTCCTAAACTGAATCTAATTCCATTTTATCTAGACATCAGTCAGATACTCATTCTAATTTTTCTCCCAGCTACCCCAGCCCCTGAGAGTCACTTCAGCAACCCCAAAGCTACATCAGAGCATTGGACTCTCACATTTTTAGAGTGGAAGGAACACTTCAGCCCGTCAATTCCAACTCCGCGTGTTACAGAGGCAGAGATTGAAGTCCACCAACAGGCAATGACTTGTCCAAGGTCGCACAACTTTTTAGTGGCAGAACTAAGACTAGAACTCAGGGCTTTGACTTCCAATCCAGTGCTGTTTCTGCAAAGCCACCCACTTAGCATCCCTAGACTGTTCAGAGTTTGGGACCTGGGGATGAGACCTTTCTTTAATGATTGATTGATTGATTTTAGAGAGAGAGGAAAGGATTCATCGGTTGATTCTTGTCTGTGCCTGACAGGGATTGAACCCGCAACCTTGGTGTATTGTGACAATACTCAAAACAACTGAGCTACCCAGCCAGGGCCTGGGGATGAGGTCTTCATGCAGAATCAGTCCCTGTTGTGCTTCCCCTGCCCCAAGGTGCTTGTTTCGTGCTTCGTTGCCTCAGTAAACTGCTGCAGAACTCAGGGTGGGAGGAGGCAGGGGGTGAGGGGAGCTGCTGAGCCTTGTCAAGGCTCTGCTAGGCTCCCTTCCTGGGCTAATGGGGGCTTGTCCAAACCGACCTGGGGAGCAGGTGTGGGCCCTTTGTCCCCAGAGCTTCTCGAAGAACAGTTTGTTCTGCAGGGGTTGCAGCAGGGGTAGAAGGAGAGTGACAGACATCATCACAGCCCTGGAGCCTGCTGCAGCTGCTTCCTGTTGTCAGAGGGTTCCTCCAAGGAGGGGCAGAGCTCCCTGACACCCCCTTGTCCCCCGCCTAGCTTTCCACATGGTCATCTGCCTCAGTAGGCCAGCAGCTTCCCATGGACACAGAGGAAAACCGTATTAAGGAGATGTGAGGAAGGCTAGGCACATTCCCAGCCTCACTGCTGTGCCAGCAGGGTCCTGTCCCCTGAATGTGCATGTTCTTTACTGTTTTGCCTTTTCTTCTCTGCCTGGGAGACCCTACCCACTCCCTCTGCAGAGCTGAATTCTCCCTATTGTTGGGGCCCCTTCAGCCTAGTCTGCAGTGACTTGCCCGTCCCCCCATCCCGCACCCGGCTCTAGGATTGTCCGGCATGAGAATGTGGGCCCCAATCTCACACTGTCTTGTTTTGTGGTTTGACATTTCACCTGGGTTTGTTTTGTCTCCTCTTGAAGACTTAAAGACAGGAAAATTTGGGTTTCTAACCACTGCCTCCTACTTAAAAGATGATCCTTACCGAGCCTGTTGTCCTACAAAGGATTCCTGGAGTGTGAGTGCTTGCTGGTGGATGGCAGGGAAAAGGGAAGAAGGGTGGGCACCTGCAAGTCTTCCCCCATGTCCACTCCAGGCCACTACTTCCAGAGCACTCACAATGGGGGCTCCCAGCCTTGGTCTCCCTTCTACACCCCAAATCTCAGGTAGGGCCTAGCTCATTCTCCCTAGGGGGTCTGGGAGGGGCTCGGGTGGGGGTGGAGTGAGCAGTAACCTGAGACTCTTGGCCCAGCGCTCTTCCCCCCATTGTGAAACGGCCTTGGACAAGGGCCAAGCAGGAAGCTGCCTCCTATAGCCTCTCATGTGAGTCCTGGTGCCTAGGGTGTGAGGATGGACCCCAGCTCTTTCCTTCCAAGGGAGGGCTGAGGCTAACTAGAGCCCACCTGCTAGAAGACAGCCTGAGCTGCCCTTGGCTAATTAGGTGGGGCCTATGCTTTACCTTCTGCCCTCTGTCCCAGTCCCATGGGGCTTTCAGAGAGGACTCAAGGGCAGTGGAAAGTGCATAGGCCTGGGGCTCAGGGCTTCCAGCCTCTACCCTACAATCACCAAGCTTTGTGATTGTGGGCAAGTCATTTTCTCTCTCGGGTCTCGCTGTTTTCTTTCTTGTTCGTAACCAGATGGTAAAGGGTTGATCTAAAAAGATCTTGGAGACCTCTTGCAGCTTGATATTGTGACTCACTGAAGTCAGTGATTCATAGATGTTATTACCAGGACTTGGCTCTGATCTGATGGGGAATCTGTTCATTGTGTCTGTCTAGGTTCTCTCCATAACTGCATCTGCTGGTCTCTCAGAGCAGTGGAGTGGGCTTTCTTGGACACTGAGGGATGAATGATGACAGAGGCCAAGAGATGAACAGCATCTGTTACTTTTGGGAGTTACGACACCTGGGTAATTTGTGCAGAAACTGGCTATATAATTTCCTGTCCTTGACTTCCAGGCAGGAAATTTAAAATTTTGGGACCCCCTAATCATCATGAATAAAGAAGCCCCTCCTCCCACTCATTACCCATGGAAGTGGGGGAAGGAGGAAGACAGGGAGAGGACAGTTTTTTCTTTTCTGTGGGGGGCGGGGCGGGGGCAGTGGACGACAAAGTTCCTCATGCCCCAGTTCTGCAGCCTCATCGGGACTGTTTGAGCAGTAACCACACCTACTTTTCTTGGTCTGTTTCCTTTTGTACAATATGGGGTGTGGGGACCCTCCTCTTCCCAAAGGTCAGCAAGGAAGAAAATCATCATGGGGGAGAACCTATTAAAGCTCACACGTTTCATGAGCGTCACCATGAGATTCTGTACACAGGTGACCTTCTAGGCATGTGAGGCAGGGCTGTCCATGGGGTAGAGTTCGTGGGATAGTGGGTATTCCTTTGAATCTCCCAAAAGCCTACCTTCAGAGTCTTTCCTTTGTTTAATATTGTCTACGTTGTCTCCAAAAATGGAGTGTGTGTGAAATGTGTAACCATTTGTCATGAACATGTTAGCATGGTTTAGCTCCCAGATGGGTTGCCTCTGCACAGTAAGCTAAGGTTAGAGAGAGACTGGGGTTTTGGTGGGGGTGGAGGGGAAAGGGTTTTGGAGGATGGAATATTTGTACTCAGGGCACTGTTGAGTAGGAGGGGAAAATAACAATGACACCTGTTCTTCTACCACACTTTCTCACTTATAATAACCCCAAAGCAGTGTAAGGAAGATACTCATATTTTACAGTTGAGGAAATGGAGGCTCATAGGAATTAAAGAAGTGACTTCCCTTCAGAGACACAGCCAGAGGGTGTTGGGCCTAGAATCCAAGGATTGAGGACCCAGGAGGCAGGATCTTGCCTATGTGGTGGTGGGCTGGAGGGGGTGTTCCTGGGATGGGGGCGGATAGGGGCTTGGGATGTGGATCCATACCAATTATAAGGGAGAGGAAGATGAAAGGTGGAGTGGACTCCCAGGTTCTTCTACTCTGCCTAGGCCTGGCCTCTTTTCTGACTCCTCACCATCTTCTACCTGCGCCCTGCCACCTCTTTGGACATCTGAAAGGCCCCGAGGCCAGCCTGCGCTTCCTGTCAGGTTGCGCTTGTTTGCTGTTCTTCTCCAGCACAGAGACAGTGCAGCATGGCGGTGCTCTGAAGTCAGCGGGCCCAGGTTCAAGTCTCTACTCCACTTCTTACTACTTGTGTGACCCAAGGCACGCGGTCATTTCACCTCTGGTGCCTCAGTGTCTCTGATCAGAAAATTGACGTAAACAACACCTACCTCACAGGACTAGTATGAGGGCTCAAGAAAGGCTATATTTAAAGCTCTTACAAGTGAGCTTGGCACTTAGTAAATTCTCCATAAATATAAGCGAGTTATTAGTGTCTGAGAATAAATTAGTCCCTTCTCTAATGCAAATCTTGGTTAGCTTCTTGTGACCCCAGCCGAGGGTCTGACACGAGTGGGTGCTCGTTTAGTTCTTGTTCAATGATTGAATGAATGATAATATCCGTTGCACAGAAACAGCAGAAACAGCTTTGAGAAATGACCACAATATCGGATAATGCTGTGGTCTAAGGCAACGGGACAAAAGATCTGGGAAGACTGGGGTTGCCACCGGCAGTGCTGGTTCGGCGAGGTCAGGGCGTCCCCTGCCGGTCTCGAGCAGCGCTGCAGGCAGAGCTCTGCTGGGCTCTCCCTCCTCCGAGATGCCCATCTGAAGGGAGGGCATGTGGCATTGCCGACTTCCCCTATCTTGCCGTGAGCAAGGGGAAGGCCAGTGCTAACCACTGACACTAGTGGGCTCCGGAAACTTCCCTAGGGCCCCCAGAAGGGGCCACGGGCAGAGAGGCAGTAGCTCTCAGAATTTTAGAAGTGGAAGCAACCTTAGCCATCTAGTCTAAGTTCTCAATATAATGGTGAAAAATAAAGGAAATACATTATTTGGTTCTCACTGTAAGCCCCTTTACATAGATTATCTCAATGAAACCTGCAAACAACCTTTTGGGGTAGGAACTATGCAGAGGAAACTGCAGATAAGTACTTAGTTCAAGTACTTAGGCAAACCCAGGCCTCCTGACTCCCCATCCAGTGCTCTCATGCTCTCTCCAGGGCGCTGGGGCTGGGATCTAAACCTGGGGGTTCATCTCCGGGAGTGGGGGCGGGGGCAGAGGTCCCTGGAGCCCTGCCTTTCCCAAGAAGATACAGAGTAAACACTTGTTGATCGACTGACCAATGGAAAGAATAAAGGAATTTGTAGTTTGGAGTGCCTGGGTGGATTCAGTTTAAGGAGTGTGTTGCCATGGCTACAGGAATGCTACTCTCTCACTCTGGGCACCCAGGCATCAGGATAATCCCTCATTTCCCTCCAGCCACCCCTCTGGCCTTCCCTAGGATGCTGCCACCAGAGCAACCACTTCCCACATCTCCAGGCCTCAGGCTGCACTCCTGTCACCCCAACCCAAACCTGCCAGTGCCATTGTCTGCTAGGTTTCAATGAGAGCCCCCTTCCTCCCTTCATTCTGAGCCGACCCTGAAAATCAGCACCCTGGGGCTACAGTGAGGCAGTTCAGAACCTGGGGTGCCCCTCAGAGTGAAACTGGAAGCCAGCACATTATCTGGCAATGTGGGCACTAATCCATGCTTGTTGTCATTGTAACCTGCTTCTGCAGACTGAATCCACCTGACAAATAGAAAGGGGAACAGCCAACTCCAATCTAAGAGACTGGGGTATAATAATGCGTATCTTAGCTCACTTACCCCTCCCCACAACATAGTGAGGTAGGCATTTGAATTATGTTCCCATTTCACAAATCAGGAAACTGAGAAAAGGATTTAAGTAAATTTGGAATAAAGACCTAGGTGTTTCCAATGAAAAACCATGCACTGTTTAGAGCACACCTTTCTGTGCCATCTGATTATAGCTTTTCATTGCTTTTGAGCTAGTTTGTAAGGCTCTATGAATATGCAAATAAATTCTGTTCATCCTTCCTCTCTCAGGGGAAATTCAGCTTTGCTTCCATTTACAAATTCACTTCAATACACCTGACCTATAAATAGCCTGTTTTTTGGATTCACCTTGAATGAGTTGTAACATCTCCCCGGTTCCCTTATTAATAAGGTAAATAGATCTTAAATATGTATGAGAGTCATTTCATTTTCTAAAGGTAACCTTTTAATATAGGTCATGTAATTCACCTCCAGTCACTTAGACAGATAGAGGTACAGCTTGGATTCAAACCCACACAGCCATGATGTAGCATCTGTGTTTATAACCGTAATTCTGCAGTCTAGGCACTGCAAACCTTAATTGCATTAGAGTAACCACAGCTGTAAGTTAATCAACCCACATCTAAATAAGACCTTTGAACCTAATTCAAGCCCCAGTCCTAATGAAAACCTAATAAATTCAAATGAACTCTGAGGAAAGGACATGTGTGACCATAACATTCTGGAGAGATGATCTTAGGTGGCACAAGCAGGACACTTCTGCAGGCCCTTAGGCCCCAGGCCACTGGGGAGTACAGGGTGTTCTCTCCCAGGTCCTCCTGCAGCAGCCCCGCTCTCCCCCCGACTTGGGAGGTAGCTAAAGCTGGTCGAGCAGAAGCAGGTGTTCTACGCTGAGGGGCTCCACGTTGCTCTCAGTACTGCCTAGGCCTTTGCTGTAGGCCCCAGGAAGTGGGAGGGGATTTGGGAGATACTTTCATTTCCCAGTTCTCTTATTCTCTTAGGGTGAGTGAGAAGGGGTCAGCTTTCTGCCTCACATACTTCTCTGATTCAAGGGCCAAAAGCCACCAACCTATTTGCAAGGTAGGGTTTTGGGAGCTTGACAATAAAATTTAACCATGTCTTACTGACATAGACTCTCAATTTCATTGTTCACTGAGCTGCCTTTATTCCTGACTGATCATTAACAATCCATTTTTTCCTCATTGGAGAATTTATTTTCAGATCTCTATTTTTATAAATCGTTTTGCTTCATTATTGCTTTATTCATTATTTTTAATTTTTCAAATCAAAATTTTAAATTTAGTCACATTTTGTTTCATAGTACTTATTTTTATGATTTTATTTATGGCAAATGATACTGGTTTTTCTTTTATGATAATGATATTAAATAAATTTAAGTTCAAAATGGGTCAGCTTAAAAAAATATTAGCCTGGCTGGTGTGGCTCAGTGGATTGAGTGCCGGTCTGCAAACTGAAAGGTTACAGGATCAATTCCCAGTCAGGGCACATGCCTGGGTTGCAGGCTAGGTCCCCAGTTGGGGGCGTGCAAGATACAACTGATCGGTGTTTCTCACATTGATGTTTCTCTCCCTCTCTTTCTCCCGCCCTCCCTTTCTCTAAAAATAAATAAGTAAAAAATAAAAATAAAAAAATTAACTAATAATACGGTAATTAACTAATAATAAGGTAGTCTTAGAGTAGCAAAAATCAAGAAGGTGGTATCCAAATAACAGAATGTGGCTGGTCCATAAATAACAACAGTTTATTACTGTTTATTGAGGATTTATCATGTGCCAACCCCAATGCTATGGTATCCATGGTAGCACTGTTCAATAGACTCTGTGATGACAGAAAAACTGTTATCTCTGAACCATCCAAGACATATGTGGTTTCTGAATCTTTGAAATGTGGTTAGTGGGACTAAAGAATTGAAATTTAAAAAAATTTTTTAAATATTAAAAAATATTTTATTTATTTATTTTTAGAGAGAGGGGAAGGGAGGGAAGGAGAGGGAGAGAAACATCAATGGGTGGATGCCTCTCATGTACCCTCTACTGGAGACCTGGCCCGCAACCCAGACATGTGCCCTAGACTGGGAATTGAACCAGTGACCCTTGGGTTCGCAGGCCAGCACTCAATCCACTGGGCCACACCAGCCAGGGCTGAATTTTTTATTTAATTTTAATTAAACTTAAGTATCCTTAGGTTAGAACAAGCCTAAGGGTCTCAATTATAATATTTTATAAAATCTTTATAAGGTCTATGAAGTATTATTGTCATTTTGCTGATAAAGAGATTTAGACTTTCAGAGGTTGCCTAAGGTCACATAATTAACAAGCAGCAGAGGCGGGAACTGAACCTAGAGCATGAGACTTCAGAAGAGGTGCTCTTAATCACTTCTCACAGAAAAATAGAGCCCAAAGAATACTCTATCAGTGGTTGAATTGTACTGGCCAAGTATGATGCTAAAACTGGCAGAGTTGGCTATTTCTATTACTAGAGTGGTATGTTCTGTCATGGAAGACCTTGAGATGTCATGCAAGGGCCAGCATAGCTGTTAATTCTTGATGAGAACTGAGGTGTAATTGAGACCATGGGAAACAGTGAGGCGTATCCAATTGAGGGCTGATCTTGATGAAGCCCCAAATGAATCATGGCTTCCAGACTCTGTTCTCTTCTAGGGTAGACCATTTCCTCTACCCTGGTGCCCACAGCATCAACCCCATGGTTCCAAAGAACACTGCTCAATGTTCAAGGCATGACAGAAGCTCAGAGTCAAAAAGTCATCATTTAGACTAACCCTTAGATCACACAAGCACTGCAACTGGTTCCACTTAAGTTCATGACCACAAATATCAAGTGGGCTCTGATGTTCTCTAGCAATTTGATAATGTATCTTCAATGTTTGCTTTCTGATGATTTCACACACCCAGTACCCTCTGTCCACTTCTTTTCCTAGGCTGATGATCTTTTGTAGCAGATTTATGCTGGCTTTTTGTTCCCCAGGCCATGAACCTATTTATTATCCCCCACTGTGTGGTTCCTGGTGAAAGGCAAAGAAAATAAAAAGGTCTGAGGAGTCAGTCTCTCACCCGCCCTCAGGACTTAGACTCAAGAATATGACGTAGGGTGGCCAATCTGGGACTCCCAACAAGGACTCTGACTTCTTAACTAGAGATATCAAGGCTCAGGACTCTTTAGAGGTTATTCATAGTGGTGGTTATTGTAGAGTGGTCCTGTGCTGGCAGCCCCACAAAGGGGTTTTCATGAGACTGTTCCAGTCTGTGCTAGTCCTATGGCATATTAAGATGACTCTCCAATTTTTATTTATGTTTACCGAGCCACCAAGCTCCCAACTTGTACATTCAGCTGCTTACTTTGTAGTTCCACTTAGAAATGTAATAGGCATCTCAGATATTACTAGACCAAACAAAAACTTTTCATCTTTTCACAAAACTTTTTACTTCCTGGCAGAGCTAAGGATGGGAGAACGGTGTCTGAGCAGCACCCTCAGCCTCCTTTCTTCTCCTCTCAGCACCTTGCTCTCATGGCCTCCCTGTCCTACCGCCTGCTTGTCCCCCAGAACATTTTCTGCTGTGGCCACCTCAGCAAGTTCTCTCTTGAACGAAGGCATCAAGTAAGTGTACATGTCCCTGCCTCAAGGTGATCAAGTCCAAGCTGTGTATAACCGGATTGACGGTACTGAAGGAGGACTGCGATGCAAGACCAGGACCCTTGGCAGCAAGGCCGACTGTATAGAAGAGTTGCCCAAGTGGAATTTTGATGCCTCTAGTACTTTA
This sequence comes from Pteronotus mesoamericanus, assembly GCF_021234165.1. Lineage (NCBI taxonomy): Eukaryota > Metazoa > Chordata > Mammalia > Chiroptera > Mormoopidae > Pteronotus > Pteronotus mesoamericanus. The sequence goes on from NW_026555065.1 coordinate 24,384,621, forward strand.
GTGTGAAGGCTCCAACAGTGACATGTATCTTGTCCCTGCTGCCATGTTTTAGGACCCTTCCACTAAAACCTCAATAAGATGGTGTTCTGTGAAGTCTTAAAGCACAACTGAAAGCCTGCAGAGACCAATTTAAGGCATACCTGTAAATAGATAATGGATGTGTAGTTTGGGATGGAGCAGGAATATACTCTTATGGGCACCCTTTTGATTGGCCTTCCAATGGCTTCCCTGAGCCCCAAGGTCCATACTACTGTGGCCTGGGAGCAGACAAAGCCTGTGGCAAGGGTATTGTGGAGGCTACTACTGGGCCTGCTTGTACGCCACCATCAAGATTGTAGGGAAGAGTGACAAGTTCATGACTGCCCACTGGGAATTCCTGATAGAACCCTGTGAAGGAATCCACATGGCAGATCATTTCTGAGTTGCTGGTTTCATCTTACACTGAGTGTGTGAAGACTGAGTAGAGAGAGCAACTTTTGACCCCACGCCTATTCCTGTGAACTGGAATGGCGCGGGCTGCCACACCAACTTCAGCACCAAGGCCATGCGAGAGGAGAATGGTCTGAAGTACATAGTACATCAAGGGGCTGAGCAAGCAGCACCAGTATCACATCGGAGCCTCTGATCCCAAGGGGAGCTGGGACAACGCCTGGCCCCTAACTGGACTCAAAGAAACCTCCAACGATTTTCCTTCCAGCATAGCCAACTCCACCGCTAGTATCAGCATTCCCTGCGCTGTCAGCCTGGAGAAAAAAGGTTACTTTGAAGACTGGTACCCCTCTGCCAAATGTGACCCCTACAGGGTGACAGAAATCCTCATCTGCATGAGTCCTCTCAACGAAACTGGTGATGAGACCTTCCAGTACAAAAACTAAGTAGACGAGACTTGTAGCCATCAAACCCCTTCTAATTAATTCTTCACCCAACTTCCACTCTTGCCCCCCTCTCCACTGTCATAATAGCTGTAATTCAAAGGGTGGGATATCAAGGCCTTTTTTATTCCACATGAAAAAAAACTTTTTTAATTCCTAAATATTTCTTTTCTTAGCAAATGGCACCACCATCCACCCAGCTGCTTAAATCAAAAACCTATGAGATATCCCTGTTTTCTCTTTTCCTCTTAATGCTCACAGCCAGTTGAATGTGAGTCCTGTTGACTCTACCTTCAGAGAACAGAGTCTTCACTTAATGTTGCCTGTAGATTCTGTGGCTTTAAGCAAAATAACTTTAAATGAAAACAATTTTACCACAGGCTAATTTATATTAACAGCAGTTAGGTTCCTAGGCATGACATCAACATTGCAATGAAACAATGTTGAACAAAATCTGACTGCACATGTATTAGCACATAGACTTTTGCAGTAACTTCTGTGGTAGACACCCTCTGCCCCAAGATGTTTAGGTCCTCATACCCAAAACTTGTTGATTGGGTGAATATGTTACCTTAACATGTTTAAAGGATTTTGAAGATGTGATTAAACTAAGGATCTTGACATAGGGAGACTATTCTGGATTATCCAGATAGGCCCAATGTAACCATAAGGTCCTTGTAAGAGGGAGGCAGGAGAATCAGTCAGTAGAAATGTGATAATGGAACCAAGAGGTGGTAATGTGAGGATGGGACCACAAGTCAAGGTATACAGGTAACTTTTAGAAGAGCAAGGAGGCAGATTTTCTCCTGAAGCTTCCAAATGGAATACAGCCCTGCAGACACATTGATTTTAGATATCTGACCTCCAGATCTGTAAAATAATAAATTTATTTATTTTTAATCCTTGCTGGAGGATATGTTTAGTGATTTTAGAGAGAGAGAGAGGGAAGTAGGGAGAGAGAAAGAACAAGAGAGGGAGAGAGAAACACGGATGTGATAGAGAAATGTGGATTGTCTGCTCCCCCTACGTCCCGGGCCTGACAGAGTATCAAACCTGCAATCTTTTGGTGGATGGGATGATGCTCCAACCAACAGAGCCACCTGGCCAGGGCTCTTGTTGTTTTAAGCCACTAAGTTTGTGGTGAAGGAAGCTAATACAGTCTGCTAATGGTCTCTGTTTCCTGCCTTGTCTGTCTACAGGGCATTCTCCACACCACAGACAAAGAGATCTTTTAAAAATGTAAATTACATTGTCACTCTCATTTAAAGTTTAACAAGAAGCTTCTCTTTGTATCTGGAACACAATCCAAACTTACCGTGATTATAGGCTATATGACTCCCTCTCCTAGCTCTCCATACTCCTTCACTCCTCTTTGCTCCTGTCCTCTCCACTCCCACCCGCCTCCCTCCCCGCAGCCTCGGGGCAACAGAACAACTTGTTTCCCTTTCGGACGTTTGCTCCACCCATTCCCTGCTGTCTGAAACATTCTGCCTCCATTCAGATCAAAGTTCTCCTCAGAGAGTTGTCCCCGACCCAACCTAAACTGGTTCCTTTGTTACTCTCGTCTGTATCACCCTGTTTACTTGCCTTCACAGGACTCATTATCTTAAGTTATTCTTCTTGTTTGGTTTATTTCCTCACGTCTTTAAAGGTCCAAGTCCCAGGAAACCAGGAATTGAGCTTGCCGTCTATTCCTCTGTATACTACAACATAGCCTAAGAGGCTGTCAGTAAAAGCACATTACATGATTAAATGCTTGACTTTACAGAGGGCCTAGGGTTCAAGTTGGCGACTGGAATAGTAGGGCCTCCAAGACCCGACTTTTGACTGAATCCAGAGGTAACACTGAGATCGGGTCCCGCTCCCTCTTGCTAGAGGACTTTTAAGGGCTCCCCCACCGGACTGGTCAGAGAAGAGGGAGCGTTTAGAGAACTGCCATGAGAATTTATAATAACGATAATAATAGTAACAGCTAATACTAATCCAGAACTTTCTATATGCCAGGCACTGTTCTAGGTATTTACCGTTGCCTCTCGTACGCACCCGAATCGCAACCCACGCACGTGCCCTGAAAGGAAATCCAACCTGCGATCTCTTCGCGGGAGGAGGCCCAGCCAACTGAACCACACCCGTCAGGGACCACCGGTTGAGACGGCTTGGGACGGGTGAAACCCCAGACGGCCAAAGGCACTTCCAATCGGCCCACCCGCCAAGTCCGCACGGGGCATCCCATAGCGCAGGCGCAGGGAAGGAGGGGCGGGGAGACGGCGGAGGCAGGGTTTGGAAGAATAGAGTCGAAGTCTAAAAGCGGAAGTGCCTCCCAGCCTGGCCGGAACTTCCGCCTCCGACTGCTTGGGTCTTACGCTGACGGAGTGGGGCTAGCGGAGCCGGGATGGTTTTGCTGGAGAGTGAGCAGGTAGGGTGGCAGTCGCCCCGCCGAGGCAGGGATGCAGTTGGGAACTTAGCTCGGGGCCTCTGTCTTCTTTGGTGGGTGGGACTTGACGCGGCGGGGATTTGGGGCTGCTTAACGGGGCCGTGTTGTGTTCCAGTTCCTGACGGAGCTGACCAGGCTCTTCCAGAAGTGCCGGTTGTCGGGCAGTGTGTTCATCACCTTGAAGAAGTGTAAGCAGCTGTCGACACAGCGAGGCCGGAAGGAAGCTGGGAACCAAGAGTTCCCTTGGTGCCCAGAGTCTGGGAACCAAGAGCCGAGTCTGCGGCGCCTCCCCGCCTTCCCTTATTTTCCTCCACCTTGCTTGTACTGGGCACAGCGAGGGCCGAGGGACCGGAGAATATTAGGGGCTGTGGCGGGTGCGGCCCCCAGCACTTAACTATTTAACACGGTTCCGGTTACAGTGGGCTCCAGTGTGTCGTGGCTCTTCCCCTTGTTAAGGATCCCAAACCTCTGTTAGTGGGATTTAATCTGCTTTGATATTAGAGTATCCCTGTCGTGGAAGTAGCAAGTAGTTTCCCAAGTTTTGGCAACACCGTCGACAATGGTGGATGAGGTGGTTAACAGAACTGGAGCAGTGCAGGTGGATTAGGTGTCCTCTTCTATCCCTTCCCTGATTACTAACATTTTAACTACCTGTTAACGTCTGTGGCTGTGTTCACCAAGATGTATTTTTCATGCAGATGATGGCCGAACTAAACCCATTCCAAGGAAAGGTTCTGTGGAGGGCTTTGAGCCCTCAGACAACAAGTGTCTGTTAAGAGCTACTGATGGAAAAAAGAAGATCAGCACGGTGGTGAGGTGGATTCCTAACACTACAGTTTTTGAGTTTAAACACTTAAACCTAACGTAGCATGCAGCATATCTGAACCGGCTTTTGTTTTTTGTTTTAAATAAAGGCTACTTATTGTGTAACTCCCCAGCTGTTTTGGGATCAGGGCTTTCTTGTGTTACCTTAGTAGTAGAAAGCTCAAGAGCAAAATTAACAAGTCAAACACTTGTTCTGTTTAAATATTTTTGGAAATAAAATTAGCATATCGGTCCTTACTCATAGTAGCACTGTAAGGAGGAGTTGGCATTTAAGTATATGATTACTTACGCCCTTAACTTACTGTGCTGGGCCTTCCACCAACAATTTCATGTCATCAGATGATGCTTTTAAACTGATTATTCCTTTTCTTTGTGGTTCATGTAGTAACCATGTGGCTATATGTAGGCTTGGTACTTGTGAGAATATAAATTTATTCAAAGAGCCCTAATTATTCCCTTTCAAGGTGGAGGTTGAATATAGCAAAGCAAGAGACTCCCTGGATTCAGAATGAATACAGGCATACCTCTCTTTATTGTACATTGCTTCATCATGCTGCCAGATGTTGAGTTTATTACAAATTGAAGGCAAGACTCCCCACCAGCAAAAATTTGTGACTTGCTTTGTTGTGATACTCACTTTACTGTGATGGTCTGGAACTGAACTGATGTTTCTGAAGTATGGCTGTATTTTATTCTGCTGGGGCAGAAGTGGAATGCCCTGTAGCCACACCTGTATAGGATATTCATGACATTGTTGATCATAATTAGTTGATGCCTCCCTTTACCAGTTACCTTTAGAGGACACTTACAGTAAACTTTAAGTGCTTTTTAGAAATACAGTTGGGTATCATGAAATACAGAAACTTAAGGAATTTTTAGAGGTAGAATTTCTTGTTGTGGTAGCTTGCATTTTGCTTAAATAGGCCTGAATTAATGGAAGAAGGTTTAAAATAAGATGTGGAGGAAATAGTTTAAATACATCTTGCATAAAAGGTTAGTACTTCACCCTTTTGACACCTCTCAGAACCCAGGGAGAAAGTCAGTGCCATGTGCGTAAGAGATTTCAGCAGAGATGAGAAGCATAGTTTCTTTAGGCACCTACTTCTTCTGCCTCTTTCCTGTCTTGGTACAATTCTCATGTGGAAAAATGTCCAGAGCTATTTTGCTTATTCCCCAGGCAGAGGAAAGTGGAATAGAAAAATAGCCTTTAGTGTATCATGATCCCTGAATTGGGAAGAAATATTTTAATGATTAGGTTATAACTTCCTGAGGCTTTTGAGTTACTGTCTAAGGTGAGGCAGGGGATTTCTAAATGGATACTAGGGGTGACCTTTTTTCCTCCGCTCCTTTTCCAGGTGAGCTCTAAAGAAGTGAATAAGTTTCAGATGGTGAGTTTCTGCTGTTCCCTATGTTCCCTTTCTCAGGGCAAGTGTCAGCATAATATTGAACACTGGGTTAAAATTGGTATTTAGCTTCACTGTTCTCCTATGATGTTTTACTAATAGTTTATGAACACATAGCTGCCAGGCTATGAACTTTACTTTTAACACTGATACTGTCTTCCTTTTTAGTTTTTATAAGCTAAATTTTTGCCATCTTAGGCCTCAGATATGCTCTACCTATAATAAAGTTGAACAAGAAGTTGCCTCCATTTATCCCTTTGTGCTTAAAAAAAAAGTGCAACTCACTGTGGGTGAGTGTTGCAGAAGGTGCTATAATGTGAGAGTGTTTTCCTCATACACCATTTTCCTTCAGGTACAAGAGTCCCATGATGATATATGCTTTATCATGTAGACTCTGATTTTGGCAACATTAAATCCATTATAGAAACGGGGTAGCTTCTCCACCTATTTGCAGCTCTTCCCACTAAAGCCGTGCTCTGTATCTTTTAGGCTTATTCAAACCTGTTGAGAGCTAACATGGATGGACTGAAGAAGAGGGACAAAAAGAGCAAGAGCAAGAAGAGCAAAGCAGCACAGTGAAGGGCACCAGATTCTGTTTTCACCAACTAACCATTGAATTGCTATTTTTCCTTTGGTTTTTACTTTTGGCCACAAAGCCAGGTTTCTGATTCCCCTGCATTCTGTTTTCATGTCAGATTAGGGTCACTTGGATGGAACAAGAGCTGTGATGTTTACAGGGTGGTTATAAGAAGCCATTTTCTTTTTGACATGGCTGTCTAGCCTGTGTTGCACAGTTGTATACTCCTGGGTTATAGTTTAAAGTCTCTGCCGCCGTCTGTGTGATGAGCAATGTACCATTAAACCTGTCTATTTATCACACTGACTATCTTTTATTTATTCCTTTTCCCTCCCCGTGTTAATAGTTCTGGCAATAATTACTGATTCTGGAACAATAGGGTTATGAACAGGCTTTTAGCCCAATCTTCTAGGTTATTGGAATTAAAACTGGAAATTTTATTAAAAGTTGTGTTAGTTTGTGGGTGTTTTTCCCAACTGGTTATATAACTTTATCATCGTAGTACCGTTAGCAAATTTGAATGAGTTCTCATAGTCAAATGACAGTTTGCTTAAGCACCTTAGGATAAACATATTATAAAATTAAGAATAAAGATTATGAATTAAAGAATAAAGTTAATGATGATATTTGATTTCTTTATGCCCTTCAGTTTGGACGTTTGTCATGTGCTTAGTCATTAGGGGCTAAGGTAAGAACAAGGTTTTTTTTTTTGTCTCCTAACTCCACAAAACCTTTAGTGTCAATAGATTTGCAATTAAAAATAAGCAAATATATGAAAGCATTTATTATATTCAAAAAGATAAATTTATATATATATATTACATATGAAAAATGTACAAAGCTCCACTTTGTGTCACAGCTTCTTAGAATGTAAAGGTACTTTAAAATTACAATGAATGTACAACATTTTATAATAATAAGCTCCTGTCTAAACAATGCAGTGACTGTTCTTTAGGATTAAAATAAGATCCTGTAGTAGTCATCTCTGTAGCTGTACAGGAATAGCACAGACACCCTGTAAAAGAAAGGAAAAGGTAGGGTCAATATGATGGATGAAGAACAAGGTTAATCAAAAATTATTTTTAGAGTAACAGTGAGATGGAAGGCTAGGCACTAAAAATATTACACAAGTTTTACAAAAGCTGTGACTGGCTAGGGTCTGCAGTCTAAGGTCCTATACAAGGAGGCCGCCATTCCCTTCACAGGCTTTGTTGTTGCCTTTAAGTGGAAGATCACATAAACAAACTGGCCTCTGACATGAAGACAAAGCAAAATAGGCACAACTGTTTTTTGATTATTTGAACATATTTCTAGGAGTTAACCTGAGAGATTAAAACAGTAATTGGGATGGCTACTCCTGGGACCTCTGTTCTGTTACTGACAGGATTGTGACTGATACAGCCCTGAGGAAGATTTAGTGGTTACCAGCTACAGTTCTGACATAACTTACCAGCCACCAAATCTCAACAAGACAGTATGAGGGGGGACTCAAAAAACTGGAATTTATAAAAGAAATTCTGTGTGTACTCTTACATGTTTAAACTTCAATCACCTTCAGCCTTGGCTGGTGCGGCTCAGTGAACTGAGTGCCAGTCTGACAACCAAAGGGTTGCTGGTTTGATTCCCAGTCAGGGCACCTGCCTGGGTTGCAGGCCCGGTGCCCAGGATGGGGCGTGTGAGAGGCAACCACATATTGATGTTTCTTCTCTCCCTCTTTCTCCCTTCCCCTCTCTCTAAAAATAAATTTTAAAAATCTTTAAAAAAATATTTAGAAAGAAACTTCAGTCATCTTCAAAGTACTCTCCATTTGATGCAATACACTTACTGAAATGTTTTTGCCACTGCTCAGAACAGTTTTTGAACTTGTTGATTTTGAAGGCCTTGTAGTGCTTCTGCCGTTTTTTGTTTCACCTCTTCCACAATGGCAAAATGCCCCTTGAGGACTTTTTTACCCAGGGAACCAAAAATAGGTCGCTTGGGGTGAGATCGGGTGAATAGGGAGGGTAAGGCACGGGGGTCAAGCTGTTTTTGGTCAAAAACTGCTTAATACTCAGGACACTGTGGCCAGGTATGTTAGTAAATCACCCATCATGAAATGGACAAATGCTTTGAAATAGTCTTAAAAAATTCACTGAAGCTAAATGCAGCCTCTCACAACAATGCCAGCTGGTACACTGATAGAGCTGGGTTCCTAGAACACTCAGCAAGGGAAGCCTGTACTACAAGGGTCCCACCTTCCAGAAGATAATTCTGGGTTTTTTTGGTCCCTCCTTGTACACTATGTCACTTTAAAACCGCTTCTTAAGTTTTAACCAATTTTGAAATCTGTGATGCCTAAGTGATAACTTACTTTTTTTCTACTTTGATGTTATAAATTTCATCACAGACTAATTTCAGGTATCTTTGCTTTGGCAGACGTGACAGCAGCTGCTTCACGGTTGTGTTAAATGTCTGTTCATCAGCATCCCACTAGGAAAAAATAGATAAGGCTTAACAACAGGTACTAGGGTTTATTAACTTGCTTTTTTTTGGGTCACTAATGAAAGGCCAATGCCATTCCCTCCTTTAAGTGATGACATCATTATAGGGGGAGATACTAGGACTGATGGGGAGACTGCTGGGATTCTCCCTTTGAAGCATCAATTTTCTTTCAACAGCCTATTAGACCCTGATTAACAATATTGCAGCTGCATTGTGCTAATGTGACTTTAGACCAGTTATTTCTGCCTACCCTTTGTGTAAAATGGACTTAACCACCTCTGATGTGCATCCATTTGAATGGTTCATAAAACAATACATTGCCAGTATAGTGGCATTTGCTTATTTACAAGACAACACAGAAAAGGCAGTATGGAATGTTACTCCTGGGACAAGGTTCATTTTTCATCAGATTTAATCTGTGACTAAACACTTTGGATAGACAGAGTATTCTTTGATATGACATGTTGCAAAAATCACCTATAGCTGTGATTAAGCTGTTAAGCATTCCTGACAACAAAGGTTTAATTATTCAAATTTTTAAGTTTTTATTTGGCTATTTGATAATTAGGGTATGTACTTGTAAAAAAAAGAAACAAAGTATGACCTAATTAAATTTACTTCTTACAAAAAGATCTTCCATATAGTTAGTTCTAGTTCTACAAATGGCTTTCCTACTTGGAATGAAGGTTTGAAACAGCAGAGCATGTACAGTGTTTAAGAACATATATTCCAGTACTTTGCCTAGGTTCAAGTCCTGGTTCTACTACTTAACAAGTTGGGTGACCTCGAGTAAGATATTTAACCTCTTCTGTTCTCTGTAAAATGGGGATAATAATAACAGTACCTCTCTCTTGAGGTTGTTTTGCTTAAATGAGTTTAATAATTATAAAATGGTGAGGACAAGGCCTGCCCGAGCCTGACATTCAATAAAAACACTAGGTATTTGTTAAGTAACCTCTAAAATTTAAAAGAAAGTCACTAGAAAAGTGTGATTCCTTCAGAATCTGATTTAGTTATATATGTCACATGCAGGAACATCACCAAATTCCTGGAACTGCCATTAGAAATACCTAATATCACTGAGAAAATAATACCATTTTTAGTCTTCTTTTGGCAGAGCTTTGGGATTTTAAAAACCACAATGCAGAAGAGTTCATTTTGCTTACCTCTAGTGATAAAAACTGTAAGATTGTTTCTTTGGGTAGATCTACCTGTTAATACATGAAAATGTATGTAATCTGTCAGAGAACCCATGGCAGCACATAATAATGGCTTGTGATGATGACATCATTTTGGAGGGAGCAGCATGAATAGGGCTGGTGGAGTCTGGGATGCTACTGTGCTACACAGCAGACTTAATGAACTGCGCATGGATAAGATCTCAGCCCTGGTGAGCTAATACTCCTAGTTCCCACCCACTACACACGCTCCACAGACTTGACACTGCTTCCTGCACTTAGTGTAGCCTTACTGAGGCAAAGGCCTGAAACATTTAAAAAATGATTTTCATTTTCACTCCCTACTCCATCTTTCATAGGAAAAAGGTGAGAGAAACAAACACACAACATTCAATTTTCTCCCCAGTTCTTTACAGACTTAAATTACACATGGTTCACATCAGTGATAATAGGCTTGGACCCCAACACTGCTGCCACTGAGCAAAAAAGCCCTGACCTCTGAGGAAACTACTTTGACAGTATGGATGGAAGCCATCCTCAAAATGTTAAAAACAGTAACTTACAGCCAGAATTTCAATTTCACTGCTTTTCTGATGTAAGTTGGCCAGGGAGGTCTGAAGTCGGGTTTGTACCTAACAAGAAGAAGTCATGTCAGAATTCAGAACCTGTCAAAGCAAGCCATTTTTCTTGTAATTTTATGCCCTATTCCAGGAAACAATCACAGATGACAAACCAAAGCCTAGAAAGGATCCCAAATATTATCCTAGGACTTGCTCTTAAACCACTCAGGAAGATGTATGTGTATCCTATTATGGTCTCAGGGAGAATGAGATTTCACAGCCTATCTTTATCATGATAATGTTTAATAATCCACCTGGTTGCTTATTTATTTATAATTTTGAAAGAACACCCGGTAAAAGCTCAGTGCAGTGCAATAGTGCACAAGGAAGCATGGAGATTTCAGTATCAAGCTAAATTTGGAAAAAGGGGAAGGTTACAGCAATGAAAACATGGAACTGAAATATGGTAGAAAGACGTGAAAAATGAGTTTCCACTAAAATCCTGAGAAACAGCTAGTACAGCTTACAAAAATGAGGTAACCTAATCTTTTGTACTTCAATCTAATTACATTTCTAAAAAATGGCCACTCTCTAATACCCTCTTCCCAAGTGAGGCCAGCATCCCTACTGTACTCATTAACGCTGTCCCATACGGCCTTTCCTACTGTCCCTCCCATCTGGAATACCCTAACCTTTCCTCCTTGCCTGTTTCAGTCCTCGAGGGACCACCTCCGTGGGGCAGGCACTGATCTCTGTCACTCCCAAATGGCTGTAGTACATTCTAATGCTCGTATTAAGTATATTTAATTCCAGTTTTCTTCCTCCTTTGTAGCTCACGTTAGAAACCCTCAGAAACTCTGCCGTGTACCTGAGTTTCATACCGCCGCCTGGTGCTGGCTGACAGCTTCTCCGGGGCTATCACGCTCACAGTGGGAACAACGGCTGCTCCGTGGATTTCAAACAGACCTGAAGCAGAGAGAGTTTCAGAATTCATGGCCTTATTTGGTCCTACGTTCTGTAACACACCACCCAGAGAACGGAGATAATAATACAATCCACTCTGGGGTGAGTCTATGGGCTAGATTATGTCTGGGCCTCGTTTCCTCTCTCTGCAACTGCCTGCACTTGCCCAGGGAGAACCCAGAGCCCCAACATCCAGCGGTTTTGATGCTTCTGTCACAACCAACAGCCTTCTCTGCTCAGGTGGGAGTGGGAGGTGACAAAAACATAGGGAGGCAATATGAGTCACCAAAACCTCATGAACCTAAGAAAAAAATCAAATTTTCTCTGAAACTCTTAATACTTCCTTTAATTCTTCAAAGTATTTGAAATATGATGGTGGCAGAGAGTCAATGCTAACAGAAATGAACCAAAAAGACTCAATTCTGTTAAAAGCCAAATATATTGTCTAATGGACTTAATCAGGACATTTCTTTTACAGTAAAATACATGTGATGAAACCAAAGGCCTAACTAGCTCCACTGTTACCTATTGGCTTTCATGAAAATAAAATGTATATAGTTTCTTTCTTCAAAAGATTTCAAAGTACTTCTCTTCAACCCTCTGTATGGAGAAAATTTCCAGGAAAACGACCCACATTTAATAATTCTATACCATAAACTAAGCTGAAGAAAGATTAAACTGCTTGTAAAAATAAGACAGTCACCAAATGCTCAGTTGTCATTTATCATTTTCTAGGATGTGAGTTTCAAAACATAGGGATAAATTCCATTTGGTACAATTAATTGTATATATGTTATTTTAAAAATATATATATTTGATGAAGCAAGGAGTTAGCCACAGTCATAAGTGCTTACAGCAAACACACACACAAAAGCATTATTATATTTAGATTATAATTAGTAATTATACCTGAAGCATTAGAAAATGACCCCTTCAGATTTTGTACTGCAAGATTATCGGAAGCCTCTCTAAAAACAACCAAACGAAAAAATTAAAAAACAGTCAGTAAGCCAAAAGCAACACAGATTACTTACAGTGAACCATTTTTTTCTATTAAATGTAAAAGTATTTCATAAATATTGGTTATTAGTGAAGGAACAAATTTTCTCTTAATTATGCTTTTAGTCAAGAGCGGGTAAAAACTATAAAGGATGTAATTGCAAATTAGCAAATGCCTAAAAACAACATTCTGACTTATCCAGGTGGGTCTGAAATCCTGGCTCAGTGTAAGAAGCTAATTTCAATGAAATATAATGGGCGTTCTTTCAGTTCCCCTCACAATACAAGGAAACACTAGCAACAGCAGACCCCACCTTCATTATGGCAGCAACCTTGGCGATCACCCACAGGAGACCATTTAGCAAGTAAGGGGATTCTTTCAAAAGGTGTGAATGAATGTTCTTTCAAAGACTGTGAATTACTTTGTAGCCTTTGAGAGACACAACAGCACTCTATCTCGGGAAAACAGGGAAATAATCATACAGGAGGAAAGATTTGAAACCTTCCTTGCTAAAACTAAATTCCATCTGGCCTATTAAGTGTCTTAATAATGTTCATGGGCTCCTCACTAAATTAGCTGACTTTTTTTGTCTTCTTGAAATCACTGTCTTTGATTTGGATCTGCAACCCTAATACCTGGTTGCTTCAAAAATATATTCTCTCAGAAAAAGCCCGATGATGAATTTATGCAAGCAGGGTACAGATGTGAGGGGGTGGAGCCAGAGAAGGGAAAGAAAGCAAAAACAAGCCAGGATTTCTCGGTTTTGGCACTATTGAAATTTTGGGCCAGATAATTCTTTGTTGGGGATGGATGGTCAGTCCAGTGCACTGTAGAATGTTTAGCAATATCCCTGCACCCTCAGTTGAAACAACCAAAAATGTCTGCAAACATTGCCAAATGTGCCTTGGGAGGGCAAAACCACTGCTGGTTCAGAATACTGGTAATAAGCCAAAAAATGTGGAGTATTACATTTTCTGATTATGAATATAAATACAAGAGTAACAAATATATAGAACAGCTTAAAGAAAATTAACACCTTAATAAGAAAACAAAACCCCCCAAAAAAAGAAAAAAGAAGGAAAATGAAGACCTCTTGTAATTTTTATATGTATGGATTATGTGTTCTGATTGAGACAAAAATAGGATCAGGCCCTGGCCAGGTAGCTCAGTTGGTTAGAGCGTTGTCCTGACACACCAAGGTTGTAGGTTCGATACCTGGTCAGGGTACATATAAGAAGCAAGCAGTGAAACCTAAATGGGTGGAGCGACAGCTCGATCTCTCAAATCAATAACTAAAAAATTTTTTAAAAAGGAGTCATACCATATATCCTAGCTGGACATCCATGTCAATAAACTCGGCTTTACTACAACTAAAGGCTGCGTAGTATTGCGCAGTATTTCACAGTATCATAATTCAAACAACCTTCTACCAATGAGTATTATAATTACTATATGTGAAAGAGTCTCAAAGTATGGTCCAGGGACCGCTGGAGGTCCCTGAGATCCTTTCACAAGGGGCCTGCAAGGTAAAAACTACTTTCACAATAATCCTAAAATATTAATTATCCTTTTTATTCTCATCCTTTTGTGAACGTGTGATGGAATTTTCCAGAGACTACATGATGTGTGGTGTCACAGCAGACTGAATGCAGAGCGGGTATGACATCTAGGTTTTTGTATTAAGTCATTAAAGAAGTTAAAAAGACGTAAAATAATGCATTAACAATATTTGCAAAAATGTGAAACAATACCACTCTTCTTAGTAAATTGTATGGATAATACTTTTATTTTCCATTAAAATATGTTATTTAGGTTAGCATGTAATGGGTGTATTACTGTTATTTTAAAATTAGAATTTTAAAATGTTTACATTTTAATTTCTAACACAAATTATTGATACATATAACCCACATAAACAAAGCTCTTCAGGGTCCCCAATTTTTAAGAGTATAAAGGGGTTCTGAGACCAAAAAGTTTGAGAACTGCTACTATAAACAATGCCTTGATAGACATCTGTGTACCTACTATCCCTATGGAATAATTTTCACTATAAATTCCTGAAAGTGGAATTGGGTCATTTTATTTTATCTTTTTTTCAGTTTTAAGTTTTAAGGCTTTTAAAACTTACTAAATTCTTATGCAGAAAGTTGAACTAATTTACATTCCCATGATGAATATATGAGATTTCTTCCCAGAACATATTAGACCTTTCAAATACATTGACAAAACACTACCAAAATTCACTGATTAATAGACCAAATAAGATAATGGCAGATAGAGTTTGGCAGCTTAGGCCTTTCAAAATGATCAAATATTCTTTGACATGTTTTGGAGAACTAATGTGGAAAGTGACATATAACTAGTCTTACACAGGGGGTCATACAATTAAACTGCTGAGCTATTCAGAAGCAACAGAAAGGTTCACTGAAAGTAAGGCAGACCTATCTTTATTTCCAAAAAGGATCAAATTGACTTTTAAAGTATGTTCTATCTAAGAAGTTGCAGCTGATTTTCTGGGCTTTTGTTTATTAAGGTTACCTGATAGTCCTGTCATCACTGACTTTAGTCCTTAGTTTCTGTACAACGTGGTCCACAAGATCAGACTCCAGCACGCGTTTCTCTGTTTGCCTTTCTTTCTCAAAAGACTTAACCTTAAAAAGAATGAAAGAAATGAAATCCTTTCAGAAGCCAACAGGCTAAGTTAGAATACTACAGTAAGACAAGGCAACAGTTTAGGTTTGTGTCCTAACCGTGGGCAATTTTGCTCCCCTCACAGGACATTTGGTCATGTTCAGAGACATTTTTGGTCGTGACAGCTGTGGGAGCATCTAGTGAGCAGAGACTAGGCATGCCGCTATCAGTCCTGTAGTGCACGGGGCAGCAGCCCTGCAAAGAACTGCCTGGCCCAGGATGTCCAAGTGTGGCTGTTGAGAAACCCAAGTCTAGACTAAAATAGCTTATCATAGATCATAGAATTTAAAAAAAAAAAAAAAAAAAAAAGGCACCAGCCAGCTTCTATTTCATTTCATTCTTTCACACATTCTTTTCCCTAAACATCCTTTGGTTGGTCACAAAGGTTTCTATGACTCTCCCCTCTCCTTTCCAAACCCAAGTCCCATTATCCTACTTTATGGTACCTGCCCTTTCATCTTCCCACAGCCAACATTCAGCTTTGGTTTGAGATAGAGCAGTATTCTTCCCACTGCTATCCCTGTCTTCAATTTTCCCTCACTCCATTCCATACAACAAATCCCTGCAGATTATTTTTTCACATACAATTCTGAGGTCCCCTTCTGTTAAAAACATACAGTGGCTCCCCCCTAGGAGCTAAATAAAGTCCAAATTTCTTGGTTGGGCATTTTGGCTCTTCTAGACCTAGCTAGAACCATTCTTTCCTGCTGAAATCTCCTCCTTTACAATCCTCCTGCTTCATCCAAAATTGACAATTAAGGGTAACACTAGAGTAGTGCTCTGCTGGCCGGCCTGCATCTTTCAGACAATCTAACAAAAGAACTACCATTACCTTTGCTATTTCTTCAGCTTATGAGTCCCTTTCAGCACACACCTGTATCCTGCCCATCCATGATAATCTAGCATAAATCTCACCGCTACCCTAAAGACATCCTTGATAGCTCTGAAATAATCTGCTCGGCTGATGAGTCCTCAGAGAACTTTTGCTGTAAGATTTTCATACATTTAGCATTTTCTAGGTCATAATCATACACAAATATCTCATGTTCCCTATCAGATTGCAGGATCCTTGACAAGCAGAGATTGTGGCTTAAATGTCTCTGCATCCTTCATGGACCTAAATTTAATCCCTCCCACGCTGAATGCTTAAAATGTATTTGCTGAATGGATGAATGAAGTGATGCCCTGCCCTTCAAATATGAAGATGATGCTATTGACCCATCATTAACAGGGGCAGAAGCAAGACTGAAAAGAGTCGGATATGCTGGAATGATGTTGAAGTGAACAAGATCACATTTAATGGAGATAAATATGAAGTCCTGAAAAATAAAGTCTTCATTGTAGAAGACCAGTCAGGCATGGTAATAACTGAAAAGCCTAATGGGTTTCAGTTGTTGATAAATTCAGTATGAGCCAAAGGAACCACATGGTTGCTAAGAGTTCACTTATAGGCTGTATTAGGAGGAATATGGTATCTGGATTGAGGGAGGTCAAAGGCCCTTCCCATTTAGTCAGAACATGGTTAGGGCACTCTGTGGAATTTTGGTATCACATTCACAGACAGACATTGACAAAGTTAAGTGTGTCTAGAGGAGGTTAAGAGGGTCAAAGATCTGGAAACCATGTTATGAAGAATGGCTTAAGTAACTGGAATGTGTACACCAGAAAAGAAGACAGCTAAAGTGGCATGGCGTCTGTCTCCTAAAATTTATTTGAAAGTAGTTGAGTGAAGGAGGAAAAATTAGATTTGTTACCTTGACTACTCCAGGGGGTAGAACTAGGAACAGTGAGTATAAATTTTGGGAAGCAGATTCTGATCCAAGTTTCTAAAATGTGCTAACCATTATAGCATTGCATTATGACACTGGAATTACCTCACAGAGACTAGAGAGTCATCTTGGTAATATTGCAGGAGCAATCACTGCTCTGGAAGAGGCCTGATTAGTGGAACTTAGGGTCATTCATGATTTTGTGATTAATAAGTAGACTAGTAGAGGGGACTTTCAAATCTGCCCATGAAGGATTAACTACTACAAGAATTGCCCTCCTGCCTTAAACAGCAAAACCAGATAAAACATAAACAATGGTTTTTAGACATTGGACAATAAGCAGTTGGAGGCCTGTTATCCCTGAGAGAAGCGAAACAAAGTGAGCCTACAAGTGCCAGGTTATTTTGTTGAGGAAGTCTGCAGACTGCAGTGCCAGGACGGGGCCCCTAAACAGAGGCCAGGAGTCTTGCTGGGTTGGAGAGACAGAGTGAAGTTTAGGCAGGCCAAGTCGGATAGAAATGATGGAGCAGAAGACCAAAGAGGAGAGAGCTACACTCACAGAGAAGGAAGGATTTCTGAAGCTCTGCAGAGGAGTCCACTCATATCTTTGGCAGGGAACTGACCCGGCAGGGGTGAGAGGAAACCATCCAAGGCTGAGGCAACCACCACCAGGAATAAGTACACATATCATTTCTGGACCTGACAGGACTGGGTACAGTTCCTGTTCTTACCACAGCAGAGAGATCTCATAATACATAGGGCAGAGTCATCCAAAGGGTGCACTTCTAAGGACTAAATTAGGCCAAGACTAAAGGCTGTCTTGAACTTGCCCTAACAACACTTAAAATCAAGCCTTGAAAGGGTCAGAGTCCAAAGATCCTAACTACATCCTAAAACAAAGCTCAACAGTGTTTAGAAGAACATAAGAAAGCCCAGCACCCAAAAATGTAAAATTCATAATGTCCAACAGCCAATCAAAAATTATTAGGATGCAAAGTAGTAAAAAAAAAAAAAAAAAAAAAAAAAAAAAGACTCATGCCCTAGCTGGTGTGCCTCAGTTGGTTGGCTGTCGTCCTGCAGGGAAAAAGGTTGCCAGTTCAGTCCCCGAACGGGGTGCCTATGAGAAGCAATCAATCAATGTTTCTCTCACACACTGATGTTTCTCTTCCTCTCTCTCCCTCTCTTCCCCTTCCTCTAAAAATAAATAAATAAAATCTTAAAAAAAAAGGACTCATAATCAGGTGAAACATTAATACATAGAAACATATCCAGAAATGACAGAGACAAAAGAATTAGTAGACAAGTACCTTAAAGATACCTATTTTAAATTTTATAAAGAATGTAAAGATCCCTACCTCAGTGGATTAAGCACTGGCCTGCAAACTCAAAGGTTGCTGGTTCAATTCCATGTCAGGGCACATGCCTGTGTTGCAGGCCAGGTCCCCAGGAGGGTGTGTGTGAGAGGCAACTGATCAATGTTTCTCCATCTCTCCCTTTCTTTCTCCCTCTCTTCCCTCTCTCTAAAAACAAAAAAAATCTTTAAAAAAAAGAATGTAAAGAAAATAAGAACCACAATAACAGAAATGGAAGACATTAAAAAAAAAAAAAAAGACACAAATTACCTTGTACAGATGAAAAAAAATACAATATCTCAATAAGAAATGCACTGCATAAGATTAACAACTGATTAGAGATTGCAGAAAAGGTCAGGGACTGATTCAGAATAAAGCAGAGGGGGGAAAAAAACCACAATAAAACACAAAAGAGAGTCTCGAGCTGTGGGGCAATATCAAATGATTAATATACTATAATCAGAGTCCCAGAAGGAGAAAGGGAAAGGGACAGGGACAAAAAAATAAAGAAATGATATGTGAAAATTTTCCAAATTTGGTAAGTACTATACATCTACAGGTCAAAAAGCCCCATGAAACAAAGAATACTACACTGAGGTATTCCTGTTCAAATCTGCAAAAAAAAAAAACCAGTGACAAAAAAAGTCTTAAAAGCTGCCAAGAAAAAAAGGTGCAGTATATTCAAAAGATCAAAGCAGACATTTTAAGTCAGGTTGGAAGACAATAATTCACATCTTCGAAGTGGACAAAGAAAAATTGTAAATCTTGAATTCTATACCTAGCAAAAATAACTTTAAGAAATAAAGGTGAGCACTGACTGGTGTGTGGCTCAGATGACTGGGCGTCAGCCCACAAATCTAAGGGTCATTGGTTTGATTCCCATCAGAGCATATGCCTGAGTTGTGGGTTTGGGTGTATACGAGAGGCAGCTGATAGATGTTTCTCTCTCACATTGATGTTTCTCTCCCTCCCTTTCTCTCTCCCTTCCCCTCTTTCTAGAAATAAATAAAATCTTAAAAAAAAAAATAAAGGTAAAATTAAGACTTTTCAGACCAATAACAGCTGAGAGAATTTATTACCAGCAGACCAACACTAACCAGAAATACTAAAGGAAGTTCTTCAGACAGAGGAAAATTAAATAAGAATGTTATCTGGATCAACACAAAGGAATAAACAGTTTCAGAAATTGTAAATATGTGGGTAAATATAAAGGACATTTCCCCTTTATTTAAAAACCTCTTTAAAGGATAGCTAACTAATCAAAACCAAAATATAAACAATGTATTATGGGATTTATAACATAGGTAGAAAAAGTATTTGGCAACAATAGCAACAAGTTATGAGAGAAAGGGAAAACAGAAGTATTCTGTTGCGATATTATTCTGTTGTAATATATGAGAAGGTATATGATATTTTTTGAAGGCACAATGTGATAAATTAGAGATGTATACTTCTCTACAAACCCTAGAGAAGTCACTAAAAAGTCCCACCAAAAACATAGTCAGTAAATCAATAGTAGAGATAAAAATGGAATAATAAGAATTAATTTAAAAAAGGACAAGAAAACAGAAAAAAAATGGAAAAAAGAACAGATAAAAAATGGTAGATTTAAATTCAACCATTTTAATAATTGTATCACATATAAATGGGCTAATCACTCCAGTTTTTTAAAAGGCTGGATAAAAAAAGCAAAACTTAACTAGTGACAGTCTCTAAAGAACCCACTTTAAATATGAAGACACAGCTAGGAGGGAGAAAGATAAGCCATGCGAACACTAACCAAAAGACTTCAGAGCAAGGAATGTGACTAGAGATAAAGAACATTTCACGATAAAGAGGTCGATTCATCAATTAGATATAAAATCCTAAATGTGTATTCTTCAAATAACAGAGTTTTTTTTCTTTTTTTCTTTTAAAAATATTTTTTTTAGCCTGGCTGGTGTGGCTCCATGGATTTGAGCGCAGGCCTGCGAACTGAACGGTTGCTGGCTTGATTCCTGGTCAGGGCACATGCTTGGGTTACAGGCCAGGTCCCCAGCTGGGAGCATGCAAGAGAAAACAGATTCATGCACTTCTCATACACATCAACACATCACTGTTTCTCTCTCTCTCTTTCTCCCTCCCTTCCCTTCTCTTTAAAAATAAAAAGAGAATGGAAATCAATAAAATATAAAACAAACAAAAACAGAGAAAACTAAACACTAAAGGTGGTTCTCTGAAGACAAAATTGATAAGCTTGAAATCAGGCTGATCGGAGAAAAAAAAAGATGGAAGACATGAGTTACCTACTCAAGAATAAAAGAGGGATACAATGACAGATCCTACGGACAGTGAAAGAACAGGGAATATTTGAAAACAGATGAAATGGAAACATTCTAGGAAAGCTACAAACTACCAAAACTCACTCATGAAGAAAGAGGCAACCTGAGTAGCTCTATATCTAAGCCCATGTGGCTTTACTGGTGAACTCTACCAAATACATGAGGATGAAATAATACCAATTCTAAACAAAATTTTCCAGAAAACAGAAAAGGACAGAACACTGTCCAATTCATTTAATGATGCCAAAGTTATACTCATTAAAACTAGTCAAAGACATTATAAGAGAAAAACAAGGAGAAAAGTGATTTTTTGGATTTTATCCCTCTAAAAACAGAAACAGAAAAAGGTTATGAGGTTATATAGTTCTGAGTATTTTTAGTTAAATGCAACAGTAAAACAGGTTACTAAGCAGCCAGAAGATATGTCAGTCAATAGTATCAGCTCTAATTATTATTTTTATTTTCTTAAATGGAAAACAAAACAAAAAAACCCAAGGAGAAAAAAGTGAGGAAAAAACTAGAGCAGCAGTGTTTTTTTTAAGCTCTAAGGAAATGTTCAGATTCTCTCTTCCTTATTTTATATTCTCTCCAACAAGCCCAGCAATTCAGAGGGAGATCAAAGTAACGGACTTCCACCCACAAGCAAGTGGGAAGTTAGGTACTCCATAGTTAACATCAAGTTTTGGAAATCCATTGAATTGTGAAAGATTTCCTTTGGTCTTTACCTTGACATGGTTCCCTTCTTTATCGGAGACAAGGGCCACATAGGTGATTTCATGATGTCTGCAGTACTCCTGTAATTCCTCTTGGGACTGAAACAAATAAACATTCCATGAAATAAACGTGGAGCGCCTGGAGCAGCTTCAAGGAATTAAAAAGAATGCACTGTGTTCAACTGTATTCTCAAAGTGAACATGCTGACTTCAGGGATTACAAATATTAAGCAAGACTTGTACAGAATTCAAAGGAAGAATAAGACCTCTTTTGCTTTCATTACTTTCACTATTGTTCTAAGGGGCCATGGGCAATCAATGTGGTTAGGACACAATAACAGGTTTTCAGAAGCTTCAAATCTTTTTTTTTTTTTTCCTTTTTCTTCTTATTGCATTTATTGGGGGTGACACTGGTTCACAAAATTATACAGGTTTCAGGTGCACAATTCCACAACACATCATCTGTGCACTGTATTGTGTGTTCTCCACCCCCAAGTCAAGTTTCCTTCCATCACCATTGATCCCCGTATATCCTGCTCTACCACCCCCGAACCCCCCAGAAGCTTCAAATCTTGATGGGAGGTGCCAGAAATTATGCAACACACACGAAAGGCTTTTAAGGAAAGCAAAGGCCACAAATAGTGGAAGGTGAAAAGGAGAATTGAATGATAAAGAACATTAGAGCAGAGAAGTCTGCAAGGGGATGTCACTGTGCAGGACTGATGTCCCCATTACTGGGCTCACATTTTACTGGAAGACAGAGCACTTCTGTAACAATTTATGAAGTAAGTTAACATATGGAAGAGGATATTGCTCTGAAATGATTAAAAACCATTGCTCAGCCTACTTCTGTCATGAATTTTTATATAACACAAAAATGGACAGCAGCAGCTTCAGAAACAATTTGTCAGATGATGTGAGAAGAGCAGGAGGGAGGCGGGGGATCTGTTTCCCCAGGCACCTGTCTCTTCAGGCTCCAGGGCACCTCGAGAGCGGGTAAATATGCGTATAGCTTGATGACCACCGAGGGGTGCAACCCCTTCTATGGTCTGCTCCTGGTTATCTAAAGGCCCCCCATTACATTCTAAAGGGCAGTCAGGGGTTCAGTCAGCTATGGGGGTTCTGAGGATATAAAGCAAAAAGCACACTAAACACAGAATGCCTCTGGGAGGTGCGGTTGGCTACATAATGGATTGCAAAGATGTCCACGTCTTTGTCCCCAGAACCTGTGAATTTATTATCTTATGTGATACAAGGGACTTTGCAGATGTGATCAAGTTAAGGATCTTGAGATAGGGAGATTATCCTGGATTATCTGGGTGGACTCAGTGTAATCACAAGGGTCCTTGTAAGAAGGAAACAGGTGGGTCAGAGTTAGAGATATGTAAGGACAGAAGCAGAGGTCAGAGAGGAAAGATGATGCTACACTGCCAAGTTTGAGGACGGAGAACGGGGACATGAGCCAAAGAATGCAGGGAGCCTCTAGGAGCTGGCAAAGGCAAGGAAATGCACTCTCCCCACAAAGCCTTCAGAGAGAATAACCCTATCTATCAACACCTTGAGTTGAAGCCAGTTAATACCGATTTCAGACTTCTAAGGTCCACAAATGTACTAAACTAATAAACCTGTGTTGTTTTTAACAGCTAAGGGTGTGGTGATTTGTTACTGCTGCAGTCAGAAAGTAATATAGGAAGCAACTGTAACCACAGAGATGGAGTCTGAGAACCCACAGTGGTAGAGGATGATTTGCCATGGAAGCCATGACCTCTGTCTGCACTCTATTCACTGGTGCTTTTCATCTCATTACCTGTGACCAGTCATACATGATTTCTGCTGTGATTCCGGCCGTCCAGAGTTTCTGGGTTATGTTGATGGCCCTGGGCATGGACATCTGGCCAACACTTACCACCAGGAGGTCGCAAGAGCTTACTGTAACCTGGATCAGAAACAGATTGATGACATTTAGAAGAGCCAGACGACAGGCGTGGAGGTGGGACCACTACCAGGAGGGAGGCAGTGCTCATGTAAAGACAGGCATTTTGAAATCTGGTACAGCAACATATGTGCAGAAGCCTTTGATTCAAAATTATATAGCAGAAGAGAAAGAAAGAAAAAGAAAAAACAAAGAGCACAGTAAAAAAGCTTTAATATTAGTCTTTTAAGATAGAAATTATTTCAATTACCCTAAGCCATCAATCAGAAAGGTACTTTTCCTCTGGGAAAACTAATCTTGCTTGAAACACAATGGAAAAAGAACCATTTTTAGCTCTGCAGAATACAGGGGGACTTCTGAACAAAGGGCTTTGATATAAGTCTGTTAACAACTATAACACCTCCCACTTACATAGGTCATTACAGATAAGGGCAGTGAGGCAAGAAAAGGAAGAGTGGATTGTGTGAGGTCCCCTAGCTAGAGCCTAAGAACTGAAATGCAAGGATTCACAGCGAGTTTTGGGCTTGTTTATCATGGCAAAAAGAAAATCTCCCAACTCCTAGTCTATCACTGCCACATCTGGAGCTCCAGGTAAATGACAATAAAATAAAAGACAACTCAAGGAACACTGGAAAGAAAAGGCAGAACTTACAGGTTCTTCCATGTTGAGGACGGCAGCAGATATTTTGTCTATAGCTATGCTGACCCCAATGGCAGTGGGAACTGGCCCCAGAGCCTGTGGTCCTCTAAACTGGGGAATCTGCAGAGAGAGACACACAGCTCTGGTCATGAACTAGAAAAGAAATTGCAATTATGGGCAAAGAAATGTTTAGAGGGCATGCACCCTCATCAACTTATCAACAAAGGATTCAACAAAAAGATTCGTGTGTGTGTGTGTGCGCGCGTGTGTGTGTGAAGAGAGAGAAGCAAGCACATGTGCAAATTCAGGAAAATGTTACATCTAGAACTGCACTGTTCAATATGGCAGCCACCAGCCACACCTGGCTTGAGCACTTGAGATATGGCTAGTGTGAGTTGAAGTGTGTTGTATGTAAAATACACACTGGTCGCAAAGAGTCAGAATAAAAAAAGGGAATATAAAATAACTCAATAATAACTTTTAAAATTTTGATTACATGTTGAAGTTTTGATTACATAATATTTTGGATATATTGTATTAAATGAAATATATTATTAAAATTAATTCCATCTGTTTCTTTTTACTACTTTATATTACTGGGTAATTTAAAATGTAACATATAGAGGTTCTGAACCAAAGATGGTAAGCACACTTCTCCCTATTCTTCCTGCTAAGTACAGCTAAACTTCCTGGACACAACATATTAAACAAACATAAAAAGATTCTGAAGTGGAAGGAAGGCCAAGAGCCAGGTGACATGTGGCTAGTTCCCTGGGTTTGGTTTTTGCCTCATAGATCCTGGATTGGGTGCTAGAGAAACCTGCAACCTAGACATGCCTAAAAGAAACAACAAAAAACCCCAACAGGACAGTATGTGCCCTGTTTCAGCCAAGACACATCATAACTAAACTTCAACTAAAGATAAAGGAAAAAAACTCTTTGAAACCATCGAGTAAGAATCACCATTCCTATGGGGAAAAATAATTCCCGTAACAGCAAGTTTCTCATCAGAAAATGGAAATGTTGGGGAAATACGATCGATAGACTCTATTTTTCTCTTGAGTTTCTCAGAATTTGATAGTCAAAGTAGTAAGTATAACATTGTCTGATGTGTATCTGAATGTACATAATGTAACATTACAAATGGGGGATGGGGTAAAGGGACATAAAGGTAGAAGTTTCTACACTTCATTGGTGGTTACAGGAATCTACACTTGGATCAAATGGCACAGAATTCTACACATACAGTAAACCAGTGTCAATTTCCTGGTGTTGATATTTTATTACAGTCATGCCAGGTTTAACCACTGGAAGAAACTGGGTAAAGGTAAACAAACCTCTCTGTACTATCTTTGCAATTTCCTGTAAACCTATAATTATTTTAAAATAAAACTTCAAAAACATTACAAGTGTGGTTCATAAGACATTTCGATTCCTACTCCTTATATAAGATATACAGGTGGTTCAATTATACTACTGGTTCAATTTTTCTGCAGGTTTGAAAAATTTCAAAATAACAAGTTGAGAAAGAAGTGAAAGTAAGCCAGAAGAGATCAACAAATCCGGGGCCGGCCCTCACCAGTAGGTCATATCTGCCACCAGCTGCAAGGATTTCAGATACAGCCCTTTGCCTCCGTCTGATGAACGCCACAAACTGGAAGATGATCCCACTGTGCTGCTGCACTTTGTAGACCAAGCCCAAATTGATCAGGACCTGTCAAGTGAAATGCCACAAACGTGTCAAAGGCCCTGTTTTCCATCAACAGCCTCAGGACAATCTATTAGCATAAACCAAATATTCAGTAAAACCTGGCACAAAGTTTGTTTCCCGACAGCCCACCAAGTAAGGGAAGCTGCCCCCTTCAAGGATAACAACTCTGAGGCTGACATAGTTAAGAATTGTTGCACAATAGGAATTGTAATGATTGCACAGAAATTCTGACTTAAGCCAAAATTATTACTAGATATCATGTTCCAAAATGTAGAAAGCAGAGCTCTTTTGGAAAAATAGAACATTATTAGCATTAATAAAGTAAAGCCCATTTCCCTCTTGTGCCGTTAATGCTACAGATCTGCCCTGCCAGAATCAAACAATTGCCAAACCTGTAACTTTATGCCAAGTTTCTTCAACAGTCCAACAACCTCCTCTAGGTCTTTTAAGCCATACTTCACCAATTGGGCAACACCTGTTTTCTGTTTTATTAATGAATTTATTGCTGGTGTTAGATCTTGCAAATCTCCCTTCTGCTCAATAAATTTGTAGAGTCGACATAGCTGGAAAGCAAAGAGGCACAGTTAGCTTCCAGTCCACAGCAGGGAAGACGTACTTTGCACCACGTTTTGTACACTCAGGGGGACCCAGCACAGCCTTTGCACCTCCAAGAGGAGGATTTTGTAGTTGGTTATTTTAGCCTTTACCACAATCCCAAATGAGGATTATCCTTCTCCAACAACTCCAAGGCACCTTGCAAAAGTGCTTCAGGCACCTCTTCACAGTTCATTTTTAGTGATACACTTACTCATAGTTAATGCTGACGCCGGCAGAGTAGGACTTTGGCTCTAGCAGAACCTCCATTATACATTCTCAAACCAGTATTGTTCCCCTTTCCATCTTCATTCTGATGTATTCCCATTACTACAGGAACACAAATGTGGGGGCGGGGGCAGGAAGGCAAAGTCTGACGAGTTCTAATACCACACTGAGTCAGTCAGAAATCCCCTCTCCTCCCTTTGCTTGAATGACTCCTATTTGTAGCTGGGGGATGCAGCTCGGGTGTCATCTCCTGCAGGCACCTTCTCTCCAGCTCAGACCTTGATTCCAGCTCCCTGCTCTCGCCAGCTGTACCTATCGTCCTCGCCAGCAGAGGACAGGGGTTAGTGATGACCTATCTGCAGACCAGGCACAATCACTGGCACAGAGCAAGTGAATAGGAAATAACTGGGATCATAAGACCAGAGAGAACACTATCAGGACCTTAAGTGGAAATTATTAAGAAACAAGATTATAACCGTCTTAAGGCCGTTGGCCAGCAGAACCTGGTTCAACTCTAAATTGGCACCTAGAAACTAAGAGCTGAATGAAGAGTCAGCTTAATGTAGTTTCATATAATAATCATAAATCATGTTTTTTAAAAAAATGCAAAAAGTATTAAAATCCCCTCTAATCTCTTTACTAAAGATAAAACATTTTAATTTTTAAAGTCTCATTTTAATTTTTCTTAATAAAATTATTTTTTCTCGATAAATTTTAACATTAAATTTCCCCATTAATAAAATAACCAGCAGCATTCGAGTCAACATCCCCAGGTTTGGTTCCCCATCCTATCATCAACTAACTCCATGTCACTTTGGACAGCTCACAATCTCTCTTTGGGCCGCAGCACCTCATTCGTAAAATAAGTGGACTGGGCCAGATATTTCAAACTGTTTTGCAATATTTTTACTTCTTTTCTAATATCCTTAGAGTTCTATTTTTAAATAATGAGAGTACCAACTACCTTTATTAGATACTAATTGTTCCATTTTAAACTAACCAACCATAACTTTGAATTAATGTGTATGATCACCAAATGACCAGTGGGTAGAGATTAGCAAAAAGAAGCTGACATTTTAGCAACAAATGCAGTTTTCATATGCCACTGTGAAATATTTTTGAAATGTGACATTAATTCAAAGAACCTTTTGGGCGTGAACCTTCAGGTAGGGAAATACTGAATCAAGCGGTTTCTTGAGCAGATTCTTTGTGCTACTTATATACACGAAACTATTTGCGCACATAGGCATGTTTTGTGTACGTGTGTAGGGTATTAAGTAAATACTGTTTTTCTTATTAGAATATTATGTCATTGGGTCTCTTTGCATATCATCAATATCGCCTCCAATATTTAACATTTAAAATTTAACCTGAATTTCTAGGTCTCCCAGTGTCATGTATCTGGTTTATTTTCCCTGCCCGCAAACTATAAAGGTGACTTTTTCTTTGAAAGATTTGTAAAATTTATTTTTTAGAGAAAGGGGAAGAGAGGGAGAGGAACATTGATAGGCTGCCTCTCACAGGTCCCCAATAGGGTGCCTGGCCCCGCAACCCAGGCCTGTGTCCTGACTGGGAATCGAACCAACTTGGTTCGCAGGCTGGTGTTCAATCCACTAAGCCACACCAGCCAGGAGTGGGTTACACTGCGGTTTTCATGTGCCCTGTGAAAGTTGTTTTGAAGAGCTGAGGGTAGATACATGTTGCTTGTATCCCCTCACGGCTTTTTAAAGGCCAGTGCTAATTAAGAATGGAAAGCAGTCTGTAGACTCCTCAACCTACTTGTTATATCCCTAACCCTCTGCCTGCCACACTGTAAGTGTCCAAGAGATTGAGTGACTCTGACTGACCTGTGTATAATTATATTTTAATCTATCCCATATGTGAATTCTGCTGATCACCACAGAATCATGTAACTGAGTGTCAGTCCAAAGGCTACAAAGGTTCTGGAAAGTTGTGTTTTTTTTTTTTTTAAGTCTCTCTTCTTATATAAATATTCAGGAAAATGTAAGAAATCCCTGTTGTCTTCTGCTTTTCAGCAACTCAGTTAAGTGCAGGCTACTATGCCAAAGATCTGGGCCCAATCTGATGCCTGCAGAGAGAATACAACAAACCTGGTTACCCCATGAGATATCCCTCATGCCCAATAGGATCAAATGCAAGATTTTAGGGTCAGGAAATGTATCAGAAAAGCAAGAACTTTAATTCAAGACCCAGGTGGCGTTAGTGGGATGCGGGATGGGTGGGTACCCAAATGAATCCACAGAGCTCTGTGCCTTATTCTAGTCTCACAGAATCTATTTCGGAAGAGCATGGCTAGTACCAGATCTGCGCAGCAGGAGGCTCTACCAAGCACAGCCTTTACAAGGGCTGTGAAAGAGAAGCATCTTGTGATGGAGAAAGAACACGGTGATTACAGCACATTAAGCGGCGGCATGGAGAGGCATTCTTTGATCACCGCACTGGTTTCTCTCTTCCTTAATCCCAGAGGTTGCCATGGTACCTATTAACACTCAAGGGAAAAACTGCGTCTGTGCGGTGGTGGCAGGAAATGCTACTGCCTTATTGCAGCAAGAATTTGGAGATATTTCCTGGTATCACAAAGGAAATAGAGAGAGAGCTGTAATAAACCATTAGGAGGTACTTACACTATTAGGAGACAAAGACAGATTACAAAATTTAGCTTCCACTTCTCTCCTCGTCAACTTTTCTGTCTAATGCAGAAGAAAAAGGTAAGAATGAGAGTGACCAAATGGCCCTGAACAAGATACAATTTTCAGGTTAAGTCTGATAAGTACAGTCTTTATTTTGGATAAACTGCTCCTAATTATGAAGGATGGAGTAATTCTGTGATTTACAAATTTTTTTTCCAATTCACATAAAACTGTAACTAACATTGTTTTAAAGTTTGAAAAACCCTGAAAGAATTAAAAAGGGGAAAGTTGCACTTCTTGAATGATAAGGCAACTCAGAGTTGGACAGGCTTAACCAGGGTGTTCCTGTCTGCGTGGGGAGGGAGTCAGCTGATCTGTGAAAAACCTCGTACTGACAGGCTCAGCATTCCATCCCCCGCCGGCAGTTTCGCTGTGGCTGTGAGACAGGAACCAGGCTGACCTGAAGGCCCTCTGCAACTTCCCTGGTGTTTCTGCCAGTCTTTGAATGACCTCATATTGTATCTGCCTGTCACTACTAAAGAGCCGTGGCACTTTTCGGGGAGGAGAGAACCATTGGAAACAAACAGTAATGCTAGGGTCCTCAAGCTATACCTTCCAGGTGAAAGAAAAGCTAGTTAAGCCTTTTGGTGTATAAAAAGAACAATAAGCCATTATGGGCTTCCATTATTTGTTCTGCTTTAATCACAAACTGTCTGGCATTGTTAGTTACCAAATCATCTGGATGCCTCTGACTATAAAAACAATTTTAACTTGAAAAGATAGAAAAGATAAGCAAGGCTCCACCTCCTTCCCAGCTTCATAACATCAACTACTTAAAATTTTCAATGTTTTCCCTCCAGGCTCTGCACACATACTATAAAGTAGTGAATGTTATGATGGGGCTGTTAGGAAAACTAACTGGAGGTGCCACCACCCCAGGCCCGCAGGAAGGAGGTGGTAAATGAGGCTCCAACAGAGATTCAAACCATCTTCCCCAATTCAGCCAATCCAAATCTATGACTTGATGGAAGCACAGGTGGTTGGAAGAATGAAGGGCAGGGTGTAAGTCCTTTTTTCTTAATATTAACATCCCTTCTCTTGGATTCTGTAAATTAAGTATAATAGCACTTGTGAGGATGGAGTGAGTTAATCTGTATAAAGAGGTTAGAATAATGCTTGTCGCATGGGTACGTGCTCAATAAAGGACACTATTGGCAAGGATCAGGACTGATTCTTTGCCTCTAGAAGTAGGTTAGTGAAGAACTTTATTGTCTTACAAATGAAATAAGACAAATTGATCTTTTGAAATCAGAAGTTACCCTTACAAAACACCCTGGAAGTCATAGTAGTACAAGGCTTAGTCCAGAATGAAAGCTCAACTTATGCTTGTTTACTGAGCCAAAGATAATTGGTTCTTTTACCATGAGGGAAGGCAATAAAACTGCCAATTCAATGTTACGGTTACATCAGTAAGAAAATGCTCATAAACTATTTTTATCCTTCAATAGCAAGTCAAAGTAATTAAATGCTTACCACTGCATCATACAGAATTATATAAACCTGACTGAGTTTATCTTCTGGGATCCCACAGTGTAAGAGTATTGCTTTCAATAACATAGTATGGTTCAAGTAAATACTGTAATTTCTTTCCTAGGATACAAAAAAAAAAAAGATTATTTTCATTATGAGAGAAATATATGTACATGACCAAACCTAGGACCTTACCACCAATTTATCATCCTTACACGTGGGAGAACCGAACATGAAAGATTGAATTTTGGCATATTGCTTTCCAGCTTATTTTTCTTATACATTCTTTTTACATTTGTTGTAGTTAAAGAGTATAATAAAATTTAGCACTTTATTACACATACCAAGGGTACTGTGGTCTTCAGCATATTAAAAAGCCTGAGCAAAATTCACATAGATTTCAAGAGGGAAAGGATTTGGTTCAATGGTAGCTGACTTAGAAGGACAGGCTGCTAGAATAGCTATTCTTACTTTTGTCCACATAAGCCAATTAATGAGCGTTCAATCGTGAGCTGTGTGCTCAGCCAGGCACAGTGGGGAATGCAGAAAAGTAGACACGTGGGTTCTGCCTGGAAAGAGCACATGCTCTGGGAGAGTTCTCCTGCTTGAGAGCACACCCACGCCTTCTCCTTTACCCTTCTCTCTCCTGAGCTCCAAGGGCTCTACTGCCTCTGTAACTTACTTCCTGAGCCTACGCAGTTCAGTGGCTCACTTCTGCTACCTCTAACTTTTTAAGTAAACTTTTTCTTATTATTAAAAAAAAAAAAAAAAAATAGAGCACACACTCTGCCTGAACAACTAACAATGAATACAACTCAAGGAAGCAGGTGCTGTCTCATCTCAAGGGCTGTAAGAGTTGAAACAAAAAGGTGGCCAGCCCATCATTGCAGGAGCAGAAAGGCTTCCTGGGGAGAAAGGGCCCAAACCACGGTTGGGTAGAGAAAAGTCTTTCAAGGCAAAGGAACACGGTGACTGGGAGTGAACACTGCGGGCTTGTGGGATAGGGAGGGAAGGTCTGAGGAGAGCAAACCAGAGAGCAAAAACCGTTGTTGTAGAAGCAGCCTCCGCTGGCTCGGGAGGACGCACATGATGAAAAGTGAAGCTGGGGAGTTGAGAGAGCAGGTGTAGGAGGGAGTCCCCAAGGGCTCTGAGGAGGCTCTGAATGTGCTAACAAAGCATCCTAAGAATCTTAGCCTAATTTCTTGCATTTTGGAAGAATGGGCAGAGAAACAACACCCTTCCTCAAAACAAAACAGACAAAAAGAAAGCCTGTTCCTATCAAACTCTCTTCAGTTACTTTAGTAAAACGTGATTCAAAGTCAGCATCCACTGAGGAGCAGTTCTGTGATCGGTTACCCCTCCCTGCATGTGATGAAGGACTCTGGCGGGGTAACCTCAGAATGTAAGAAATGGAAAGGAACCTGAAGGGCTGGAAACTCTTGAATGATTTCATAGATAGTATAGATGATTTCAGCAGTGGGCAGAGAGCTGTTGGTGGTAGAGGTGACAATATCAAATGCACATTCCAGAAGTTCTTTGGGATGAAATCGGTCTAACTTGCGAGGTCTGAACACACGTTCTATGCAGTATCTGGAGAGAGAAACCCAGATTTCTAAGGTCACTGCTTACTGAAATAAAAAATGCATAAGAAATCATTGAACAAGATAAAAGTAACAAATATGAAAAAATTAAATCAGTGGTATGACCAAGAAAACTTGAAGATAGATTTGCCCAGAACAGTCTTGCCTTGTGAGCTAGGTTCCAATTCCCAGTTTCCCCATTATTATTATTTTTTAAAAGTATTTTATTTATTTATTTTTAGACAGAGGGGAAGGGAGGGAGAAAGAGAGGGTAATATCAATGTGTGGTTGCCTCTTGCACACCCCCTACTGGGGACCTGGCCTGCAACCCAGGCATGTGCCCTGACTGGGAATCGAACCGGAGACCCTTGGGTTAGCAGGCTGGCACTCAATCCACTGAGCCACACCAGCCAGTGCCCAGTTTTCCCTTTATTAAACTATGAGGCTTAACTTTTTTTCATTAAATGTTTGAAATAGAGGTGAAATTACATGCAGAAATAATTTCACCTGAAGTGCTTGCTTTCTACACAGCGATACCCACACCTTAGGACTATGACTCTTAATTGTTCACTTGTAGCTTAGAATAAAAGCAGGTAAAGATCTTTTATTTCTTTTTGAGGAAAGGAGCTTTAAAATAGGGCATCTACTTGACAACAATACTGCTCCAATTTATGAAGACCTCAGTGTTAGATCCCTGTGGTATGTGAATGTACAGAAAACCTTTCCCCAGTGCTAAGTGCGTGGAGCTCCTCAGCATTCAACACTCCTGCTGGGTTTACTCCATTTCCCTACACACAGCTGTTGTTCAGTTACCTGTGTAGGCAGTTTTCATGCAGGGACCATTGGCCATTTGTACCTCCAATTAAATTTTAAAAAGGGCCATCTGTGATCAAGAACAGCCAGATGTTTTTTTCCCTCTAAGCAACCATTTGGGAAAATAATTAATTGTGTTGCTTGGGGATGTTTAGAAGTGACAGAATAGACTGCAGGAGCTTCAGGGCACCCACTGAACTGTTACCGTCCTTGTATAGAGGAGTCTGACTGTCCTTGTCAGTTTATTTTTTCTTTTTAAAGATTTTTAAAATGTATTTATTTTTAGAGAGAAAGGGAGGGGGGAATAAAGAGAGGGAGAGAAACATCAATGTGTGGTTGCCTTTCATGCGCCTCTACTGGGGGCCTGGCCTGCAACCCAGGCATGTGCCCTGACTAGGAATCGAACTGGAGACCCTTGATTTGTAGGTCGGCACTCAATCCACTGAGCTGCACCAGCCAGGGCTGTCCTTGTCACTTTATAAAAGGGGTTACTTTGCCTAGGCTTTTGCACCATTTTCCAAGGTCAATACTTTAAACCTCAAATTCTTTACTATATAAGGATCACAGAAAATAAAACATTCTTCCTGGGTTTCTTTCCTACATCCACCAAATGAAACCTCCATTGCTTCTTACCGTTTTAAATTCAATATGTTATTTCTTGCCACGTATCTTGCAAAAGGAACCTGAAAAAGTTTCAAAGATCAATGTCAAGGAGTGCCAACTAACATACTTCTTTTGGTTTTTAAATAGGAGCTTTATGGAGCTCACATATCATAGAGTTCACCCTTTTAAAGTACAGTTCAGTGGCTTTTAGTACATTCACAAAGCTGTGCACTGCTTCTCATTCACATTCCGTGACAAGTTCCTGAGTGTGTCAGTGGGGTCAAACCCCACTGCTAGCCATGTCACCAACCTTAGTCACTGTGGTTTTTAAGAAAAATTCACTTTTAGTTATATATACTCTGCCAATTTTGTTATGCCAAAATCAAATCAGTGCAAGTTATTTGGTTACTGTGAATTTTTTAAAGTATCATTTATGATAATGCAATTAAAATGGGTATTATCTCTTATGGTGAATTTCTTGATTTTCCTATTGATCTTTTAGGAGAAATTCTTAGTAACTTCCCACTAATAATCATCACAACTTATAAAACCATTTTCAGATTGTCCCAAGAGATCTGATAGTATCATTAATTAATAGGTCAAATTCTAGAGACCGATTACTCTTTATCTTTTGGAATTGACTATCAGCTCACAGAAAGGGAACTGATGTTTAAAAATCTGCACTTTAGTCTACTAATGTCTAGAAAGGAAGCAGTCAGTTTTACGTATCACTATGGAAATGTTTGTATTTCTGCCCTTTCTTTAACAGAGCCCAAATGTCTGATATGCTACAACATATTTACCTCTTACTCAAAATAATCCAAAATCACTTTACTTGCTATAGGAGAAGAACAAACCAAGAATATAGAAGGAATTTTTTTCTTAAACCATAAAAGTAAAATCTCTTCTTTCAATAAGCCACACAACATAAATACGAAAAAGAAAATGCCCTGATTCAATATGCTCTCCAGAAAAATATAATCAAAGGTTCAGTGTATTCCTTGACACTTCACAACTCTATGATGATACAAACAAGCTTGTTTTCACAGGCATTCACATGCATGTGAGAGTATGTTTATACCTTACACACACCAGGTGATACAAACATATAGTGTACTTTATGCACACATTCAGTTGGTTTTTTAAAAAGTTTCTCTCCTTATAATAAAAATGGAAATATATTAGAGTTCCTTTGAAATATACTTTTTTTCCAGCTAACAATATACCATTTCTACAGATCAAATATAGATATGGATAAATCTAAAAACATATATATATTTTGATCTTATACCTCTTTAATATTCCATAGTAAATTATGCAACCAATTTCCTATAGATAAACATGCAGTTTTCTGTTTCTGACCACCATAACAATATAACAATAAACATCCTTTTAATATTCATACACTGACATCTTTATTTTCTTTAAATCAATTCTTCAAAGTGGAGTTGCTGCTTTAAAGGATATAGTTTAAAAAAATTTAAAAAAATCTTATTAAATACTTTCAGATTACTTTTCTAAAGGCTTAGTGATTTACATTCCCATCAGCAACATATGAAAGTAGCCATTTTCTTATGCCCTTGTCACCTCTGGATATTAATTTAAACATTTTTGCTAGTCTGATGGGTAAACTGGAGATAGCTTTGCTTGGTATTTCCTTATTATTAGTGAGGCAGAACATCTCAGAAGTTTATTAGCCCTGTGCATTTTCTCTTTTGAGAATTTCCTGGTTATAGCCTTTGCTCATTTCTCTACTTATAAGTGCTTTCAGTACATTAGGAGTATTAAACTCTCGCCTGTCTTATGCATGTACAGTGCTACAGATGGGCTTGTCAATAGTCAACACTATGTGAGTGAATGACTGGTAAGAGTGTTGCTGTCCAAGGGAACCTGGGACATCCAAACAAAGCACACATGAGCAAAATTCAACACACCCAATTAGCAGAGACACTTGCCGTTATAAGAATTTAATTGTTGTACACTGAAAGGAAAAGAAACCAACAGAGACAAGAGAGAAGGAGGGAGGGGGCGCGGGGGAAAAGGAAGGGAAGGGGGAAAGTCAAGGAACATACAGCAAGGACTCATGGACAAAACCAAAGGGGAAGAGCTGAGGGAGGGAAGGAGGGAGGGGGCAAGGGAAAGTGGTGGGGGGAAGGCAGAGACAAATGTAGTTGAAAAAAATAAATAATTTATTTTTTTTAAAAAAGGCCAAGAATTTAATTGTTGTAGACATTAACATGTTAGAAAGTTATTGAAGATCTACCCAAGAAGTTGAGGAAAAAACTCCCCTTATTTGTCTCCCCTTATTTGCCCTGGTTAACTTGCTAAGGTCACTTGGCAGAACTCAACATCGAGGTACAGACATGGCACCTGCAATGCAGGGTTCTGGTTTCTAGGGCCAAAAGCATTCTTATGTTTAGCAAAGTGAATGTACATAGGATCAAACAATTACTAAATTTCAGTAATGCTCTCACCCTGATAACTTCCTTAAAAATGTGTTCTCTAAGGGTGACATGTAGATTATAAGTTCAGCTGAAAAAACAAAACCAGAAAGATTAGTGGGGGTAACCCTTTAACAGATGTGCCACCAGACATGACATCCAAACTGTCAGCAGAGCGAGCCTCACCCGTAGATCAAAGGGAAGCATCACCAGCATCCCGCTGTGGTCCATGAATAAGGCAGCTTCGTTGTGCTCATATATCTGCCTATTTCGGGGAAGTAGCAGTGGGGTACACAACTGGACAGCTCCTATACCAAATTAGAAAAAAAACTAATCATCAGGTTTTCTTCCAAGGAGGCAAGGTAAAATGAACACACACCTGACAGTGATGCCCCCTGCTACAGGGACGATGGAAATCATCATCAGTCTGTCGTCGATTCTCAATGGAGAGCTCACCTAAGGTTAACCTTGTCAATTTAGTCATATTTCTGACTCCACAAACCAGTTGGACTTTAGTAGCAAGGTTGTAATATTAAAATCTGTTTCTCCTGCCCTGGTCAGGTGGCTCAGTTGGTTGGAGTACCATCGTGTACACCAAAAGGTTGTGAGTTCAATTCCTGGTCAGGGCACATACCTAAGGTTGTGGGTTTAATCCCCAATTGGGGTGCATAGCAAGGGAGGCAACCGATTGATGTATCTCTCGCACACTGATGTTTCTCTCCCTCTCTTTCTCCCTCCCTTCCCCTCTCTCTAAAAATAAATAAATAAATTTTTTTTAAATCAATGAGCATATTCTCCAGTAAGGGTTAAAAATACATACATACATACTTAAATCTGTTTTCTCCTCGTGAAGCTAATTTGTAAAAATAAGCTTAAATTTCACATGATGCCAGTTGCTTGTAACTGAATTTAAAAGTAATATATAATTGCACCCAAATCTATTAACTACTTTTTCAACAGTACTTTTTAATGATGAAAAAAAAAATCTTTTAAGAAAACATGATTTTTTAAAAAAGAACATACCATGTCTTTTAAAGATGCGGATGATGGTTTCACAGACATGCTGTTGTATCTTGGCTGTACGGATTGAAAAGCTTCCCTAAAATATGACCAATTAAAATGTCATCAAAACCTAATCAAAGGGAACACCTAAAATATTAATCTGTGGCTTGCAGTCAGCATTACATTACTTATTCTGAGAATCATAGAAGAGATTTCAACAAGTCAGTCCCTTTTGAACATATTCAGGGAAGAAGAAACCACAAGTCTTAAAATGTATCCTGCTTGAGGAGGACAAGCTGGGTTAAAAGTCCAAGCTTTTAACTAGGATATTTGTCTTTCAGGGACAGAGCTAGTTAAATCCGCACTTTCTCCATGAGCATCTCGGAGCAATCACATCCCTAACATCCTCAGGCCCAGTCCCACGTGCTAAGGTGATTCACAGTGGGCCCCTTAAAAGCCAAATGGTATCTAGATATTTTGTAAAGAGCTGTCCTTTTCACTTGTTTCTTATTAGAAAAGTAGTACCATTTCACCAGGGAAAATTGAGAAACAACAGGTAAGCAAAAAGACGAAACAGTCACCCATAATTCTGTATCTTTCTAATACTGTTTGGCCCCTAAAATCTGTACTGATCTTCCACAAACCTTACCTCTACTTCCTCTACTACTCCTTTAAAATTATATTTTGAGCATGCAGAAACATATATTTTATTTAAATATAACAAAAATCTGTTATTTACCACCCAATTTTACCAAATTTTAACATTTTGCTTTCGTTTTGCTATATTGCTTCATACATATCATGTTTTTTGTTCTTGTTGGTTGGCTTTTTAAAGAAAATGTTGACGGCTCCCAAACCTGGCAACGCTTCAGAAACCACCTGGGAGCTATTAAACACATCCTTGAAGTACCTCACCCCTAGAGATTCTGTCACTAGAACGGATGCAGGGCCTGGACATCTGTATTGCCGAAGGGCCTCCCACGTGATTCTGGTGTGCAGCCAGCACTTGGAACTACGGACTACCTGATCTGTGTCTGAGCTCATGGGATGTTTTCGGCCCTGGGCAGCCGGGCCAAGGCTGTCTCTAATAGTGCTCCTTCCATCTCTTGGGTGGGCAGAGAGGGCGTGGGTTAGGAATCCCTTCAAGTAAGTGATTGAAGGAGTGATTCTTCCCAGAATAATGTATATGCACACATTCTGCATTCACAGACCTCAGGCTACAAATTTATATTGGAGGCCTTAAAGGAATCCATGAAAAATAAGAAACTGACTTGATCCTTCGGTGGACCAGGTTAAGCTCTCCTTCAAAGCCCAGCTAAAGCCCACCTTTAATATGTCACTGTCATAGGTATAATCGATGGCAGGGGGGATACGCTGGGAGAAGATCTGGGCCATCATGGTGCGATAGGCCTTCCCGTCCACGTTGGCCAGGGTGTGGTGCAGCACTTCGTGCAGCTCTGATTCCTCCATCTGGGGCGGGGGCAGCAGCTCACTCTTGAGCAGTTCCGTAGCTGTGGGCCGCTTTGCAGGATCATGGTTCAACAGCCAGGAGATGACAGATTTCTATAACAAAACCCAGGCATACCGGTGATGGCAAGCAATAGCTGTTGCTCAGCAATTCTCCTGACAAGCCAGTAGTTGGCTGCAGTCAAAGAAAAGACACAGCACCTCTTGCACTTAGCGGGTGCACTTTAATTTCTCAAGTCTCTGCTTTTATCATTCTCCCCCTGCACTTCAATATGACATAGTGCTATGCAACAATGTACCATATTTTGCAGTGTATAATGTGCTCCCATGTATAATGCACACCCATGTTTTTGTGCATGTTATACACGGGACTGTTACACCCATGTATAATGTGTACCTTTATTTTTCCCTCAAAAATTTGGGCAAGAGTGGGCTTTATACATGGAAAAATAGGTAATATTAGTATTTCTTTAAAAAGAGAGGTCCTTTTGGTCCTGGCCAGGTAGCTCAGTTGGTTAGAAAATTGTCCAGATACACAAAGGATACAGGTTCGATCCTTGGTCAGGCGCATAAAAGAAACAACCAATAAAAGCATATGTAAGTGGAACAATAAATCAGTGCTTTTTTCTCTTTCCATTCCTCACTCTAAAAAAGAGAGAGGCCCTTTTGACCCAAATAGTCCTCAACAACTAATTAGAAGCAGATCTTATACCTTCTAAACAAACAAAATACTGTATAAAAAATTGTGAGCATATAAAACAAATACCTTTGGATGTCTAATTTTAGTTCAAATTATAATGTGTAGGATCTGCTGGAATCCTTAAGGCAGTGTAAAACATCTTGTTTTTTTCTTTTCCATTTATTTCTATGTCGATACCACTCAATTGAAATCTCTTGATTTACTCCTCTATACCTTCACAGTTACTACCTCATTAAGCAGGGAACAATTTGAAGGCAATATAAACCTTTGAAACGTCCTCAATGATTCCTTAATTCTCTTGTTTATAATAAGGGTTTATAAGGAATTAGAGGAATATCTGAGATCACAGATATTCCTCTAATCTCAATTTTTAGGTGACTCTTATTAGGCACTTTCTGATTATATGTTTAATATATGCTCCCCCCAAACGCCTACTCCAGTCTTAGGCTGAAATAAAAACACAGGTAATTGCTTTTCATGAAAATAAAGGAAATGACATGATACAACTTTTATGAAAAGTCACATCAAATTAAACCGGTAAAAACAATAGCCTACTCAGCAAAACAGACCCTGTTAGGCTGTTTGACCTCCGTGTGTGGTGAATGTGTTATGCTTATCTATGAGCATGTTCTATGCTGCCTCATTTCAGATAAAAAGCAATGACTTTGATGTGGGAAGTGGCGGCGGCGGTGGTTTTGGCGTCAATTTTACACAGTCCAAAAGCAAATGCTCAGGGTTACTTAGTAAGTACTTGTGATGGAGAACAATCACTGTTGGGAGAAATGGTTTGTATGGTTATTCTCGTATTTTCAATTTAATAAAGTTCCTGAGCCACCAGAGCTACCAATAAGTGGAAATACTGAATAAGACTGATCTCGTGATAGGGAAAGGCTATGAAATGAACAATTTCTTATGACATCCGGAAACACAGGAAATGCCTCAGTTCGAAAAATGAAAATAACGAACAAAAGAAGTAGAAACACAACTCAATGTATTTTCTAACCGTTTTTCACTAATTCAACTGATGAGGCAGAACAGGTCCCTCTGGCCATAAATGCCATGATAAGCACTACCAGTTTACAGGATGTTAGTGCTGATAAATAAATACAGGGTATTTAATCCCTTTATTTTTCAGGTGAGGAAAATGAAAGTCTAGGAGAGTGAATTGTCCACCGAGATACATAATCAATAAGCAAGAAATAGCAAATTAATGCCATGTTCTGGCTAGGTTTCTGTTCTCAACGTTCACACAGTCATTCACTGCTTAAAGACAGGGATCCGTTCTGAGAAATGAGTCCTTAGGCAATTTCATCACTGTGCGAACATCATGGAGTGGACTTCCACAAACCTTGGTGGGAAAGCCTACTATTGCAACTGCATGTGCTGTGCTTTCACACCACTGGCAGCGCAGCAGTTTTGCTTACACCAGCACCACCACAAACACTGCGCTACAATGGTAAGGTGGCCATGGCGTCCCTAGGTGATAGGAATTTTTCAGCTCCATCACAGTCTTAATGGGACTGCTGTTGTATGTGTAGTCCTTTGCTGACCCAAACTGTTATGTGACGCATGACTGGTACTTAAATAAGGAATTTTACCATGATTATAATTGTTAAGAAGGACAGTTTAAGGAATAAACATTCATATGACAAGAGTGTTAACCATGAATGCTTCACCAAGACAACCAACCAAGAAGAAATGCACACCAGAAATACAATACATAAACTCACTAATTATTCCTTCATATTAGCTGCATGACAGTATTAACCTATGACAAGTTACATACACACACACTCAGGTATTTATAGCACAAAGGAGGAATTTTTTTGCTTTAAAATACTGTAACTTCAGACTGTCCAGTCTTCCTTTACAATCTGAGCTACTTGAACCACAAAACAGAACAAATTATAGTTTTAAATTATTTTCCTTTTCTTAAAGTCCCTAGCTTTCTCTAAAACAATGAGCTGTAAATACATTCTTTTCTTTTTAACAGCTACCACAAAGGTTCCAAATAGCACTTTAATAGCACAATGAACCACACTAAAGAACCCTGTAGTTTGTTAATTGTCTATGCCAATACTTGGCACTTTTATACTATATTTTACGTATAGTAACATTTTAAGTGCTTTATCTTTTGATTTTTCCCCCCCAGGTTATTCCCAGGACACAAGATGAGTGGCAGAAGATTGCTAAATGAAAAAAAAAGAAAAAAGAAAAATAATAATTAAAACCCAAGAGTGAAGACAGTATGTAAAGTATCAGAAAATTACCTGCTTTGTATGCTCTCCATCATCGAAGTCTTCTGGAAACTTAGGCGAAGTGGGCTAAAAAATATTACATTCAAATCAGCAAGTTCTTGGCAGACTGCCACAATGAAAGCATTTATTCACTAGAGGTAAGAAAAATCAAATATAGAAACAAAAATCTGCTAACAAGGGAAGATTAAGGTGTCCCTTTCTTGAAACCCAATGCCCATTCTTCTAAGTATATACATATTATTTTAAATCAAACTTTACCTAAATGACAGCTTAGGACATAGAAGGTATCTTACCTGAGGACAAAGTATGTAAAAATCTAATGGTTTCAGAGAAAGACAAAGTAGCTTTATTAAACGCACAGATGAAAAAAGGCAAAACACCACACCATCGACACAGAGTAAGAGAAAAACATTAACTGAAACCTCTGCTTCCTCAGAAGTTCTCACCTTTCTGGTAAATAAGACCCTAATCATAACATTAACTTGACAATTCAGATATTCTTGAAATGAGAGAACAAAGATGAATTTTGACTAGAGAAAAGCACTTTACTGAAGACATGATTCTCTAAGATCATTTCAAGTCAAGGGAAGGACACCGTAATCACTTTATTTACTCCTCTACTTTATGAGGTGTCCACAGTATACTGGCAGTAAAATACTTCAAGGGTTTTCCAAAGCAGTGCTTTGCTCTGCTCTGGAAGGAAGAGGAAGACTCTCAGTACCTCTTGCTCATGAATATGTAAATCTAAATCACCCTCACCCAAAGCTTACTCTCCACTTTCATTGTAATGCCTTTTCTAATGAGCACCCTTGACCTCACACAGTGTAAACAGTAGTCCCTTTTTAGTTTGGCAATAACAGAGGCAAGGATTAATACCAAGAACACAAATGGAAATATCACTGGGGGAAAAATTCAAGTGGCTGATATTTTTCCCAGACTCCTTTTAATTTCGGGGCATGGTGGTTTTCTTCAGGCACCAGCCAGAACCTTTAATTTCTAGAACTAAATTATCCTTATATCCTTATATCCTAAGGATCCATTATCCTTATAACCTGTCCTCACTAATGTAACTGTATTGATATTATGCAATAATTCTTGGATTCCTCTTTTAAAATTAAGAATCTCTCAAGATAGTTTTTTAAAAATAACTATAACCTAGCAATTTCTCCAAATAGGATTTCTAAAAATAAACAAAACTGGGGAGTTTCTCATCATTAGAGGTGTATAAGAGGTAGATTTCCATTTATTAGAAATATAGAAAATTATAGCAGAACTGCATCTTCTATATTATAAATACCAGAAAAATACCCTGCATTGAACTCTGATGTCCAAGCTAAGATTCAGGTTACTGGAAACTGATGCACTAAAACATATGACACATACATCTCTGAGCTGGTTGAGAACAAAGATCCTTTCTGAGGCCGTGACCATGGGGTGATAGGACATCTCAAAGAAGATGATTCCCAGGCTGAAGAGATCCACTTTCTGAGGAGGAAAAAGAATTGTACTTAGAGAACCTTAATATGAAGTGTTATTTACCAGGAAATTATCTCATGAGCACTGTTAATTGGAATTAAAGTTTGCGTAAGTGGAAAACAAGCCAATTAAATAGAAAAAAATTTAATTTCTTCTAAAGAAGCATAGGTATAAAATATAGATGAGATTAAATATTTGGCATTACTTCTCAACATTTTCCTTGAAAATGAGTTGTTACGGACATAGATAACCAGTGGTCAACCACTGAGAATGATTACTAAAGAGCAAGGACAAGCAAGATTTATCACAGGAATTTGCTTTGCATTTTTACTAATCTCAAAAGGGAAACACAGAGCAAAATCTGCAGTTAACAGCAAAGATCAACTATTCATTGCAAAGCCATACCAACGAGGTGGAGGAATGGCACAACGGAAAGACCATGTGACAAATCCTAACAAAACATAGAAGTGCAGGTTAAAAAGAAAAAGGTCAAGTCAGTGCAGAATGTCAGAAAGGGACCTGCGGGGCAGGGGGTGGGGCCGGGGGTGGGGTGGGGAGATGACACTCCGAAAGCAGTGTGCCTAAGGCCACTGAGCCCAACCCAGCTGGGGAGGGGGGGGGCAACTCAGGGCAACTGCACACAGGCACAGAAGCCACCTTCTAGAAGAACTCCTACATGAAGCTGGATTCAAGGATTAGGAGCAGACCTCTCTAATTATAACCGGTGACCTCCGAAGTCTTAAAAAAAAATTCATTGTGGGATTTCCTACATGTGTTGGCTGTAGAAAATATGGAACATACAAAAAAGCAAGAATAAAGAATAAAATAGCAAGCACTTACAATCTAACTACTCAAGGATAGTTACTATTGATGTCTAAGATATGCCCATTTTGTGCTTTTGAAAATGTACACACTATGAAACTAGAACCATGATATTCTGTGTAACTTTTATTCCCTTAACATAGTGAGAATATTTTTAAATACTGTATCATTTTTCTAAAACAAGTTTCTAAAATATATCTTTAATGACATACAGTATTCAATTATGTGGAAGTCCCATAATTTAACCAGTTCCCTATTTTTAAACACTTCCATCATTTTGCACTGCTATAAATAATACTGTGGAGAATGCCTTTTACACTCATCTTTTTGAATTGTCCCTGGCTGTTTTCTTTAGGTAAATATCAAAAGGTGGAACTGCTGGGCCAAAAGGTAGAGGCCTTTTAAGGATTTCATCACTATTCCAAACTGCACTCAGAAAGGTGACACTGAAGGTCCCCCCGCCCCACACCCACAGCGTGTGCACGTCCATCTCTGTACACTCTCACTCTCGATGGGTATTTGAGGTTTGCCTCAACTTTCCGTCAATGCCCAGTGCTACCTGTTGGAGCCAAAGCCCAGACTTGTGTTTCCATTACAAACCTAAAAATATGCTTTGATGTGAATTGCCTGCCTAATGTATTTTTAAAACTCAGCTCTGCATTCTTGCCCTAAGTGACCTAATTCAGTCTCATGGTTTTAAATCTCATATGTGTGCTGATGACTCTCAAATTTTGTACCTGACTCTGATTTTCTCAGAGTCTTAAGCCATGAGTCTCTTACCACCTACTGGACATTTCCAACTGATTTTCTCATGAGGCATTTCATAATTATCATGTCTCAAATGAAATGACCCTGCCATCTTTTCCTCCTCCCCATGTCTTTTCTTAGCTTTCCTCATCTCATTCAATTTCCCTTCCTCCAGCTGCTCAGAAACCTGAGCAGGGTCCTGTTTTCCTTCCCTTTTACTGCACCCAAATCCACTCCATGAGGAAAACCTGTGAATTCCGCAGCCCCCCCACCCCTTGCATCTCTTATCTGCATGCCTCTAGCTATTTCACGTGTTACCCCTCTGGTTCCAGCGATCAGCTGCTCCACTTGGGCTTCTCCAACGCCTCCAGCAGCAGCGAGAGTGAGCTCTTGCTCAAGATCCTT
This sequence comes from Pteronotus mesoamericanus, assembly GCF_021234165.1. Taxonomy (NCBI): domain Eukaryota; kingdom Metazoa; phylum Chordata; class Mammalia; order Chiroptera; family Mormoopidae; genus Pteronotus; species Pteronotus mesoamericanus. Next base: position 24,429,361 of record NW_026555065.1, read on the forward strand.
CAGTGTGTCCCTGTGCACATTCCTCGTCATGGTTAAGCTGGCCCTGCATGACCTGACCTCTGTCTTCCCTTCCCGCTTCACTTCCTGCCTCTCTCCCCACTGCTCACCACATTGCAGCCGCAGAGACCTACTTTTGGACTGCCTTAAGTGGGCCAAGCTAGCATCAGGAGTCTCCTCTTCATGCTTGCTACTTCTGCTTCATCCTTTTTCTCCCAGACCTGCTCCAGACTCCAAATTTGCATGGCTTTTCCCTTCTCCTGTATCCCAAAAACCATTGTCTTAGAAAAGCTTTCCCTGGTCTAATCCAAAGACGATGTCCCTATTGTTCTCTGGTCACTGGACTCTTCTTCTTAGCTTTCACTGGATAAGCTCCTTGATGGCTGGAATAAGATATCCGTCCTATTACTTGACTACCTTGCTCCTTGTGTTCCTGGGGCCGGGCTGGAGCTGGGTTAGTTCAAGTCTCTGAATGGCTGAAGGGACTGTAAGCTATCTTTGCAGCACTGTGCCAGCTTCAGTCACTGTCCTTGGGTAATACATGTCCTCCTTAGTGTAGTCACTCAATATAGAGGTGGATATAGATCAAGGGAATAAATGTTCCTGACTATTTCAGCTGGAAACTAAACCCCAAATGCTGTGACCTTGATGTTCTTACTATTATCTCACTCTTGAGACCTTTTCTTCTCTCCCAAAAGCTTCCCCTTTACCTGGTTATATGCAGATTTGGTGCTTCCTTGGACCTCTGGGCTTACATACAGAGCAGTGCCAACCATCCCAGTCAAATGACCTGTGTGGAAGAAGGCGAGGGAAGGCTTTCCAATGATAGGACTCAGGGATAAGGCAAACTTTTATTTAAAAAAAAAGAAAAGGTTTCTTAAGAGTGAAGCATGATCTGTTAATTGTTCACATTATTCAGAGAAGCAGCAGTGTGCATTTCATAAAGCAAATGACACTAAATCACGTGTGCCCATTCACTCTATGCCACACAGGAGGCCTCTGACGCTGCAGGAGAGGCAGCGCCAGACAGAAGACGCGCACTGGCCCGTGTCATGAGGCAACCGCATGTTACCACATCAGCTCAGACAGAGTATAACCGTCTACCCTCGGGAGCCAATTAATCTAACTGAAGCTCTAATTTCTTGGCTTTCTGAAGAAAAACTAATATAATGAAAAGCAAAAAATAATTAAAGCATTTTCATAATTTTGTTAATTTAATGAATAATTATACTTTTTTTGAGAATAAAATCTTTACAAATGAAAAACAGGTTTCAGATTAAGAAACTTTATACTGTATTATATACTTAAAATTTTCCTTAGATGGTAGATCCTATGTTAAGTGTTCTTATCAAACAACAAAGAAATAAGTAATAATAATATTAAAATAATAATAAATAAAAGGGTATGAAAAAACTTTTGGAGGTGATAGATATTTATGGCATATACTATGGTGATGGTTTCACGTACCTCCAAAGTCCTCAGGCTGCATACACTATATACGTACAACTTTTTGTATGTAAAACAATAAGAGAGAAAGAAAAAGTCTGAGGTCAGCTTTTTAATACATGAATTAAAAATACTGGATTTACCTGAAGGGTCTGATTTAATTAAATGATCTCCTGAGGTATCATCTTGTTTGCCATCAGCCTAAAAATACAAGTAAGCCAAATTAAACTGTTACGTTATTCCATAGGAATGGCCTATCCATTTCTAAATGAAGACTGAATGAAAAATATCACACAGAACCAGAATAATTATAATAATACTTTTTTTGAGCTTAAATTTTTTCGTTTAGTTGGCCCACTAACGCAGAACTTAGCAAAAATCCATTAAGATCAAGAAGAAGGGCACCTCTTTCTTTGAGGCAGAAACGCCTGGAAGCTTATGGAAGCAAATGCCAAAACAATCTATTTACTAGAAGGAGTAAGAATGTATTAACAACTACCACCACCTCACTTTCGAACTTTCCCATTTACCTGGGTCAATTTTTATTCTTTTTTCCTAGAAGCTGGTCACCAAATCTATTCCACTATCACTGCTGACACCTCTTAAGTAGCCTCAGCTTCCTTGGTATTTGCGACAGCGCGGACTCACACATTACCCTAAATCACTATTTTGCTGACGTTGCTCCATAGGCTGCTCTTACAAGAACTGTCATCAATACTAGCAGGTTTAACATTCTCAGTGCTAGGCACTATCCAGGTGCCATACCTGTATCCTTATTTATCCTGCAGACAACTGCCTGAAGTAGGTACTAGTAATAGGCACCTTTTACAAATGAGGTATTGGGAGGTTAGCTAACTCTCCCAACATCACAGCACAAAGAGGTGGCAGGGACAGGATTCTAGACCGGGTCAGTGGGTCTGCAGAGCTGTGCTCTTATCTACCCCACTATATAAGCTTTCCAGAAAGCAAGTTACATTCTTTAGCTTGGGGATCAAGAGCCCTATCATTTAGCCCCGCCTTGGCCTTAGCACTCTTCAAAATGCTCTGTTCTCAACAGGTCCATGTTCTTACTGTCCCCCTTTCCTTTCCTCCCTCTCGGCCCCTTCTAACCTCTCCTGCTAATTTAGCTTCTTTCTCCATTTATCCAAATGGATTCTTTCCCATTAATCCAAATCCTATTTTATTTTCTCTGACCACCCTTAGAATTAACAGCATTTCCCACAGATCCTCGCACATAATAACTCGGGCTTCCAATGTGAAGTAAAACTCTTCCTCTGGCACTCAAAGTCGGCCACCTACAAGACTCCTGACCTTTCAGCATCATCCCCTCTCACTGCTCTTCTATATCTTGTTTCAACTAACCAGACAACATGCTGGTCTTCAAACAAACACGTCTGCTCAGTACAGGGCCTTTGCTTGTGTTGTTTTTGCTGGAATCCCCTATCCTGGTGTCACCATGCCCTGCGCGCAAGCTTGGCCTGCTGGACTCCCATCCATCCTTTAAGGCACATTTGAAAGGCTGTATACAGCTTTTCTTGATCCTCGTAACCATATGTAAATTTTCTCTAGTCTTTTATTCTTATATCACTATTTTGCTCATTTCACATTATTTTATATATTAAACTGCTCGACAATGCTGGGAAGAACAAACACCTGTGGATTATATGCTGTCTAGGAGTGGTGTTTTGTTTTTTGAGCCTCATCATTAAACTAACTAAGCCCTTTAAGTGCAAAGGATCTAGCCCAGTGCCTGTGTGGCAGACCAAAATGCATATTATTTCATAAAGTATTATATGCCTTTCACCTAAATATCAACATAATTATGTCCTACATTATGTATCTCAAGTGGAATGTGCTCACTAAAATGTATTCTCAGTTTCAAAGCGTAAAAGATCATTTGCAGCTCACCCCTTCAGACTTGTCTCATTTCCCGGGGATTACACAGCAGAGTTCAGTGAACTCATTATTATCCTGTCTTCTAACACTTTCATGATTATCGAGGCATGTAAGTCCATTTTCAGGCAGAGACTAATTCAAAAAATACTCACAGCGAAGGCTAGATGGTCTGTCGCCAAACCGAAATCACCTATTTTGACATGGTCGTCGGAATCCAAAAAAATGTTGACAGGTTTCAAATCCCGGTGAATCATTCCCTAAGAGAAGAAAGCAAAGAAACCAAGTTTAAAATTATACCTGTTTCCTAACTTGAAAGGCCAACCCAGTGACAAAAAAAGCCTCCTCGCACAGACCATACTGGTTCATGCTGTTAATCTTCTGCAGTGTCCTGCCAGTGACCTTGCCACTATCTCCCAGTCTACCTGCAAGGCTCTCTACACCCAGGTTCACAATTTTCTTTCTCTCTGCTGCATCACAAAACCCCTGCTCTGGTCAGGGAGACACACACTAGTTTCATTCCTTCTGTTCCTTTCTTTACGCTATGGCCTTTCTACACTCATTGAATTGTACCAGCATTTACAAGTGTCAACTCATTCATGAAGCCTTCCACAATAATTCTAACACTTCAGCTTTGCATCGCCAGCACACAAGGAAGATGCTCAATGACTATTTGTTATGTGATTATGCTCTCCCCGCTTCCTAATGGCATTCTCATGATGATTATTGTTCCAGGTACTGTAACATAGAAGATAATTAAAACACATTGTGTGCTCTCTTTTACCTTTGCACAAAGGTGAATTCTGGCTCCCTTAAAAACAAGAAGTCCTTCTCAGTGTGGCGTTTGTCACATACCCACGCCTCTCTGTATTTCTAGGTGTAGCACGGCATTAGATACCCAACAAATGATGAGTAGGTACTGAGCAAATTAGATCAGGAGAAGAGAGCACACGGGCACACCCGTAGGACCCAACGATGGTATCACGGTAATAGAGTTCTAGTGACCCTCATTAGAACTCATTTTTATTTCCAGTCTTGCACATTCTGCTTCCACCAAATCATTTACAAACTAGACACGTGTAAATTACACTCCTGGCTTTTAAGTAGACATATGGCACAGTATAAATATTTTGAGGTTAAAGAAAATTGAGGCAAAGATAAAAACATATTTACACTGGCTAATATGCAAGGGACAATTCCATTTTTTAAAAAGTAAGCCGTGTTTCATCCTGAAGCTAGGCCATTAGCATTTACATTGTAATGGACATTTCTAGCTTTAAAATGACATTTTATACATGTGGCAAACCATGCTACTCAAAAAGTCTCATCTCTATCCTCATTAACCACATCCCTGCTTAAAAAGGTCTCATCTGTATCCTTACGAGATGACTTTCTGGTTTATCCATGTTCCTAGGAAGGTTGGCACTAAGTCAGAGTCAAATAACTTGGCGTGTATCAATCACATTCTCACTTTATTCTAAACCACTTTAGGAATCATCCTAACATTCCATACATGTTCACGCATGTCCTTCTACCTCAGAGGCTGGCCAACTTTTTCTCTAAAGGGCTCGAAAGTAAATATTTTAGACTTTATGGGCCACAGAATTTCTGTTGCAACCACTCAACTCCACAGGTGTAGCGCAAAAACAGCCAGGCAAGATGTAAACAAATGAGCATGGCCCTATTTTAATAACATTTATGGACACTGAAATTTGAATTTCATAGAATTTTCATTTGTTATGAAATATTATTCTTTTGATTTTTTTATAACCACTTAAAAATGTAGAAGTCAGTCTAGGCTCACGGCCAGTCCGTACAAAAGGTGGGTTGGATTTGACCTATGGGACACAGTTTGCTGATCCTTGTTCTAATCTTCAGTATTTTCTTTTAACTTTGCTACTTTGTTCTATTTTCTTGTCTTTTGACACACTGTTCTAGTTTCTATAAAAACAGATTATTGCAATATACCCATAATTTTCCCTCTGTTTTTCTCCAATCTTACATTATTTTTATTCAGTCCTAAATTTCATATAAAGATAAGTTTTTGGATATGAAATGTTGTAAGTTTACTTTCTCATGGATATAAGCCAATCCATCCAGAATCTCTCGAAAAAGCCTCCAGAGTCTGATGGTGTCTTGATACAGTCCCTGGTCAATGGTGTCACGTAAAGTGCTCTTTTCACAGTACTCCATCTACAGACAAGAACAAACCAGGCAGGACTTGATTATACAGAGTTTCAATTAAGGAAGGCAACTGTGATTAATGTAATCCTTTATTTTAAAACATGTATCATAGGTTTCAAATAATTATGGGAAAGGGTTATTTTTTTTAATTGAAAAAAGAAACCAAGAGTATTTTAAAAATTGGGAAGTATGCATAATCTTAGCATCCTACCATAACCAATTCTTCATACTACTGTTCATTTAAAAAACAACTTGTTTAAAAATCTGTCACAAATAAATAAAAAAAAGAGAAGAATAATTTTATTTGTTTTACAAGATTATTTCTAGACCCAGATTTTCAAGAAGGACTAATTAGTTCTGACTACTGTGGCTCAACGGGGTGGGCACCCTTTGCAAATTGAAAGGCCGCTGGTTTGATTCCCAGTCAGGGCACATGCCTGGGTTGTGGGCCAGGTCCCCTGGTTGCAGGCATGTAAGAGACAACAGATCAATGTTTAAAAAAATGTATTTATTTTTAGAGAGAGGGGAAGGGAGGGAGAAAGGATGGGAGAGAAACATTGGTTGGTTGCCTCTCCCACACCCCCAACTGGGAACCTGGCCAACAACCCAGGCATGTACCCTGACTGGGAATCGAACTGGAGACCTTTCGGTTCACAGGATGGTACTCAACCCACTGAGCCATACCAGCTGGGGCAATAAATACAATATTTTTTTTTTTTAAAGAGAGCTCAATTAACCTAATGATGTTATTAGCCTTTCTCATTTGTATATTAAATTAATTACAGTGACCTTCAAGGCTAGAACGAAACATTATAAATATAAAAATATTCCAGAAAGGGCTTTGTCTTACCCCTTAAGTGTATGGATGTATCAGGAAACAATGCAGTATCATTTAAATCTTAAATCAACATGTAGCGTTTGATTTATGAAAGTAGACTATATATTTCAAAACAGTGCCAGAGTTGAGATTTCTCATGAAGGAGAGCTTTTATTGTTTTTAAAGAAAGGAACATCTCATTTAAAAAAATTTTTAAATATGTTTATTGATTTCAGAGAGAAGGGAAAGAGAGAGAGAAACATCGACTGGATGCCTCCCATGCACACCCTGAGTGGGGAGGGAACCTGCAACCTAGGTATGTGCCCTGCCAGGGAATCTAATCCCCAGCCTTCTGTTACATGGGATGATGCTCCAACCAATTGAGCCACACTAGCCAGGGCAGAGAAACATCGCATTTTAAGTAAGAAGAATATCCTCTCACGATTAGAATAATCGTCTACAATATTCTGACTTGCCCTCCAGGCATCACAAGGGCCTCTGACTCCAATGTCATGATCCTACCACACCTCAGAGGCACCTCTTCTATGTACTTCTACCTTCTAATTGTTTAGGGAGTAATGGCACATGACAGATACTGAATAGTTAACAGTTTGGGAGACAAATGCTTTATCGTGTGTATGTGAGTAGCATCTCCGAGATGTTTCTGTTAGGAATACCAAAAAAAACCAGTTCTAATCCCAGGAGAACCACCACCTATTTAATCACTTTTGAGACACTACACTTGTCTGAAAACTATCAAACTTTATCTTCTACATAGTACTGCATCTCACATTAGAAAATCTGCCTACTTGCAGATATAACTTAAAATACTAATAATGACCCACAGTCCTGTTCACTTGGGGTGGAGGCAAGTTTTCCTCTTTGGTGTGTGGCTGTCCCTCTGCTGGGAGAGCTCATCACAGTCCAGGGTGCCACCCCTCAGGAGTGGGAGCAGGCCAAAGCCAACAGGCTTCCCTTGAGCAGCGCCTCATTGGAACCGATCTGCCCACGGCTCTTGTCTGCCAGAGGTTCCAGGACAAGCCAGTTTGCCAAAAGCCGTGTTAGTGGTTCTTCTGCACACGCAAGGATGTCTGTGGATCATACCTTACTTGTCCACGTTCAGCTTGTTAGACAAAGTGGATTTCTTACCTACACAGTCTAGTGTTTACAGAACTTAGATATGGTTTAATTACTTCACATACATTATTTCCTTTAAGCTACCCAAGTCACTCAGACAGCTATAATTTGATTTACCAATGGGGAACCTGAGGCACAGAATGCTGAAGAACCTTGACTGAGCTCACACAGCTGTGGCTGGTAGGCTCACAATGTGAACTTACATAGTCTGAGTCTGGAGCCCATCAGTGCCACCCTATGCCGTCCCTGCTATGGCACAGGAAAGCATGAGTGTGAGGCTGAGGGAAACGGCCTCCATGCTGCAATGCCCTCTGGCCAGTTAATCTTTGGTAGTGCCACTGAGTCCTGTTCTGCCCATTGTCTTGCTCTAGTCTCCTGAAACATGCCGACCAGCAACTACTGGCCACCCCGCTGCACGCCAGGGCCCCACCTGGATATAGAGGTAGTGCACCGATTCAGTGGTCGCTGACGGCTCACTTTCATGGCAACTGCTCTTTCCATTGCAGTCTTCATCCTAAACCAACAAGAGCACACAAGAACTCAAAATGGGAGCTAAAATTAAACAAGGTCATCATCATCATCAAGTCATTTGCACCTGCCCCCACCAAATACATGGCCATCCTGTTGCCTTAGAGGGGAGATCAGTGGGCAGAACACAACCACTGTCCTTACAGCATTCAAAAGGCAATTTTGCTACCATCTGAATCCACTGTACGGTTTCCAGGTCTGTCACTGTACAGAACAACTGATAGGGAAAACAGAAAACAGGTAATAAAGGTGTGCAATCTACAGAAAGACTCCATGCCAATTCCTTTGTATCGCTAATATCTTTCTATTGAAAGCAGAATGTGTACAGGCTAATATTGTAATGTAAGGCTTCAGTTTTATTGGAATGCCTTCCGTTGGAAGCAGAAGAGTAGAAATTCATCTTTTGCTAAAACAATTTAAAGGGATCATATGACCAAAGAACATTCTGCCCTCTGGGCTACATTCCTGCAGAACGAGCACTCCCTGAAACTGACAGCCACCGATCCTCTCAACTACTTTTCCACATGGCCAGTCTGTTTGTCTCCAACTAATTTTCTAACTCGTGTCCTTTTTATCAAAAAATTATTTTTTTTCTTCTCATAGATGTATTTAAAGACTGCCCCCATCCCCCAAACCCAGGTATAGAAAAAGCATTAAGCAGCATTTGACCATTTCTAATTTACACTTTTGTGTGTGTGTGTGTGGAAGCATTTTTCAATGTTTTTTCCTTTGTCAAAGGAAAACAGCTCTGCTCTGGAAACAATGACACCCTGCTCCTGAATCATTTATCTACCCTAGGGGTTGTCTATAGAAGATTGGTAATCTCCTGGAGACTTCTCCCTATTAAATTAGAATGCCCATGGGATAGTGCCTTCAGTGGAGCAAAACCAGGATTGTTAATTTGGTGCCCTCATAACAATTAAATGCATAAATAATGCTAAAACCAAAGGTTTGCTTTAGCAGTTTAGAGTATTTATGCTATTGTTCCTGGTTAAATTTATAGTTTATAAATTTAAATCAAGAGGGTGATTTTTTTAAATTAGTTTTTTTAATCACTTATTTTCAATTACAGTTGACGCACACTATTATGTTTCAGGTGTACACCCCACTGATTGGACATTACATAACTTAGTAAGTGATCATCCTGATAGATCTCACACCCGTCTGACACTATATGTTAGTACTATTTTTATTTCATTCTTTATTCAAGTTCCTAATCTTACTCCTCCTTCTGCAGAGTTCTTTTATTACCTCTTTATCTCTCATTTGATATTTAACATATGCTATCTAGCTTGTTTTTATTTTTTTAAAGGTGATTTTAATAGAAAGGAAAGTACTTAGAAAAACACTGGCTAATGCATTAAAACCTCCTTCAAATCAATTTAACTGCTTATCTAACAGAATCTATATGTACACTTTTAAAAATCTACTATGAATGCCCTTTATAATTATTAATAATATTTTTATTTCTGACAATAAACATTGCATGCAACCCCCAGATGCAGAATGCTTTTCTGCATCAACAACTGACAGCTCTATAGTTACAAAGCTTCCCCCTGGACTCCATGAACCAGCATCAAGGGGCTTTGCTGGCCTGAGCAGAGGGAAAAACAGCATTGAGTGGAGTCCAAGGGCTAGGGTAGCATTTTTCAAACTTTTATGGTCATGATCCACAGGAAGAGATTAATATATTTTATCACACTAAGTAAACAGATTCATGAGAATAAAGTTCCACAGAATTTATTCTTAGTGTGATAAATTTTAGTATTCTGTACTCTTGTCTAGAACATTAAGAATAAAATAAAGCTCGTTGTGATCCTCAAAACTGATTTCATAACCTGTTACAGGATCATGGCTCAGTGGTAAAACACTGTTGTAGAAGGTAGGTTATGAAAATAAGGAATCAAGATTGACTGGTGTGACAGAGAGACCTACTTAACTTCACAATTAAGCTGTTTAGTTACTCAGTTTACACTCAATCCTCATCCCAACCACATAAAATTTCCCAAAATCCTCAAGGAAAAAGTTTTTATTTCTTAAAAATAGAGGGCATCAATTTACTTCTCCTCTCTAAAAGAAGGCAGGTTTTGCCCTGGCCAGTGTGGCTCAATTGGTTGGGTGTCATCCTGCAAACTGAAAGGTTGCTGGTTCAATTCCTGGTCAGGGCACATAGCTGGGTTGCAGGTTCTGTCCCGAGTCAGGACACATTCAAGAAGCAACCATTTGATGTTTCTCACATCAATGTTTTTCTCCCTCCTTTCCCCACTCTCTAGAATCAGTTGGAAAAAAGAAAAAGGAAAAAAAGAAAAAAAGAAAGGTAAGCATTTTTAATAAAGATTTTATTAATTTATTTTTAGAGAGGGTGAAGGGAGGGAGAAAGAGGAGAGAAACAATATGAAAGATGAACATCAATTGGCTGCCTGATGCACATGCCCTGGGGACCAAACTGCAACGCAGGCACGCACCCTGACTGGGAATTGAACTGGCGGCCCCTCACTTTCGGGTATGACACCCAACCAATTGAGCCACATGGGTCAGAGCAAGTAGGCGTATTTTATTAGATGGATAAATTAAGTCCTATAAATAAACATGTGAAGAGCACATATTTTAAATAATATTTTTATATTAAAGCTTTCTGTATATGCATATCGGGTTAAGGCTTTAATATTTTATCTGAGGTTTATAACATCAAACATTAGTTTTCTTACATACCCACCCCATGATGAATAAAATGTAGTATAACTTTTATTTATACATTTACCTGATTCTGGCTTTTACTGTTCTCATCTTCATTGTCAAAGATGATATCACTTTCAGAATCTGAAGCAGGCCTTAAAAATAGAAAAGTGCGAAAGAAACCAAAATTCCTGTTATAATTTTGAAAATCAACACTTGTTAATGACCTGAAAGCAAGAGTCTAGAGACACTATACCATGGCCCTCTAGGCATAAGTCTGTCCACAACACCACGTTGATTTGTATTCTCCTAATACAGGAAATACAGAACACCTGATATAAATAAAAATTGGCCTGAATAATTTTCTGAAAAAGTTTAATAGCTAAGAGCCATGATAAACTGTATCCAACTGGACACAATGAAATAAAGTCATGAAATTAAATGACTTGGGTGGATTCTGAGATGAGATAACTACAGTTTAAGATCGGAATTACTGGTTTGGTAACCTTCCCTGGGGCTGTGGTTGGCTCTATTATCAAAACTCCAAACTAATTCTTCAGTATTTCAGAGCTGGAGGCCCTGATCTCTAAAAAAAATGACCTTTACAAAAGTCTATGAAATATATTAAGATGAGGTATTGGAAGAGATTTCTATTTTTCCTTTCTCTGGGGCTTGGATTTTGGAAATACAACAATGGGGAAAAAAACCTGTTGGATAGCATTTTGTTACTCTGTAAAAGTGGGTTTCATATTTTGTTTTTTAACGTGGTAAACTGGACTGGATTTCTAATTGAATCCCCTCTTCCCTGGGGTGGTCTTGGGAGGATTAAATTGCGGGGCGCCCCAGGCAGCGCGCTGGGAGTGCTGTCCTTCTCTTACAGGAAGGACTGCGAGAAGACACCGCCATGCTCATCCTCCTCATCGTCCTCGTCGCTGCCAGAGTCCTGGCCTGCGGTGGGGAAGCGGGCGCTGGCTGAGCGCTCGCCTGATGTGCTCCACTCCACTGAGCTGGTGAGGATGGGTGGTGGCGCTGCGGCCTCCACGCTGTCAGGAGCATCCGTGTCACTGTCGCCCACCGGGGGCAAGGCTTGGCCATCCAGGGCCTGGAGCCCCGAGTCCTCGGGCGAAGTGCCTGGACCCGCCGGCCGCTCGTGTCTCTCAATCCAGGCGTTGTAGTAGCGCACGATGTTCTCATGGTGCAGGCGTGACAACAGCGTCACCTCGCCCTTGATCCTGCGAAAATGCTTGCTGGCCGGGTTGATGGGGATGCGTTTCACCGCATAGCAGCAGCCATCCAGCTTGTTCTGCACCTGCAAGGTGGAAGGGGAAGGGACCTGGTACTGTCAGTTGCTCAGAACCTTATGCAGACTGGCACCTACAGCGTCACCGAGGAAATCCTGGAGTTCTCAGTGAAATCCAACAGATACGCCTGGGACTCTTATGCTGAAAACAGTCTTGACTGCCAAAAACTCAGAAAAAATGTCTCACCCCAAATTAAATGTATTTAACTTGCTAAGAGGCCCTGGGGAAAACAATCTCCAGTTTAACCATTAACTTTGTCGGCAATTATGTCCCTGGGTTTCCAAATCACATCTGCTATCAAAAGTTCTATGTAAACCTTGTTGTTTTCTTAACCTTGTTTTAAAAATAATTATTTTCTGAAGTCTGTGTAATGTTTCATTAGATTTTAGTTTCTCTAATATTTTTTACACTTAAAGTCACTAAATACGAACTAAACTCCAAAAATTTCAACAAACCTAAATGAAAATTCTAATTCTCAACTTACAAAGCTGTGTGAACTTACACTAAATTTCCTCAAGACTTAATTTTCTCACCTATAAAATGATGTGTATACCACTTTCCTTAACCTCAAAGGGTGACTGTAACGATTAAACGAGATGAGGTATGTAAAGTACCTGCATCAAGGCGGCACAGACAAAGGTGCTCAGTAAGTAACAGCAGCTGGTACCCTATTAACACAATTAATTCCCACTGACTTTGTTACAAAGATTGACAATTTACCTCGGCTGTGTACTGAAATGAGAGCAATATCATTAGGACCATAATAAAATACAAAACTAAGAATAATACAAGTAAAAGTAAAAAAAAAAAAAAAAAAGTGCCTTTTATAAAATTCAATTCACCAGCATATTCTAGACCTAACCCTGTAGGTCAATTGAAATAATGAAAAGCAACAATTTGGCCATGGACAGAGGGAGAAACTAGGTGATTACAAAAGACAAAAGAACACAGCATTCTTGTGATTGGTTCACAAATTCCAATTAGACAACTAAAAAACTTCGAGGAATGAGAAAGAAATACTATAAAATTGTATCAGATTACCTTTTTTTTTTTTCGTAGAAACAGTTGTAAGAACACATGCTTTCAAGTAAAACAGATATGGGTTTGAATGCTGTTTTTATCGTTTAGTGGATATAAGTTATCTTGAGCAAATTACATAACTGTTCTGAGCCTCGGTTCCCTAATCTGAAAATGGAAATAATATCTACTCATAAGAATGTCATGAGATTAAAATATGTTTGTAAGCCACCTGGCAGACAACCTGAAAGATGGAAGGTGCTCCAAAAAACCATAGCCCTCTATTCTTTTCCTGTCACAATAACAGAGAAGAGGACAGCTGGAAGTCTTGGCACTGTCTTTCAACCTCCTACCTCAGTAGATATCATATATCCTATGAGTCAATGACTGGTGTATGGAGCTTGCTATAAGGAAACTCCTAAGAATTCATTTATTTAAATGAAAAGTGTATAAAGAGTAATGGGTCCAAATGCCAACAAAACGCCAGCCCGCTGAGCAGACTGCCCTGCCCTAATATGGAAACCGAAATGGGGTGTGAGGCCTATAGGGTTCTCACAGGGAGAAACTACAGGAGAAAATAAGGGGCTTAAATTACTATGATGCTTTTGCTATATGAGCTTAGAAATATTTTTTAAGTACTTATGAACAATGAAGTTTGATGTTTTGCATTCAAGAATCTAAAATATAAAGAAGTTAAAGGACTTCATCAAAATTACAGTTTGAGCTAGGATAACACATACTTTAATCATTCATTTCTCTTAAAGAAAACTATGACAACCTGATCAGAGTATCTGTCCACAGTATATCTATTCAATTACCTAAATGTAATGTCTACCATTTAAAGAAGTTGAAAATTTCTCATACTATAACATCCTTCTGGAAAATTTGCTTAACATAATCTTTCTGTCCCTGATTACTACAGAAAAACTAATTCAATTCTTTTTTTTGGTGTAAAAGGCCTTCTTTTCCACAGTCATAATAGTAAGGTTTCCTGATAACACTTGAAGAATCCTAAATAAACATATGTCCTTCTGATGGTGGGCTACCTGCTTATGAGCAGATGACATGTTTTATATGGATTTAATAATACTATGTTAATCTGGGTCTCCTTAATTTGAAAAAAATACTTATATAAAAAGAGCTGAAATCGCTTTCTCAAGGGGCAGATAATAAAAATCACCCAAATAGACTGGAATGAAGAAGGAAAGACCTAATGACAGAATACCTTAATAACATATCACTAATTTCCCCCTCAATAAAAGCTGGAAAATAAAAACCATCAAGACCATGTGGGGCCATTTCCCAGTTGGAATTCCACCTTAGTTCTAACCTTGCACCCCTTTTATCTACAGCCACTCTGAAAGCAAGTGGGAGAAAAGGAGAAAAATTTTTTCTGAACCAAAGCACACAAAAATGTTCTTCAGTAAAGGTCTTGATTCCACTTGGGCTGTCAAAATATGTGGTTTTCACGTTAATGCACTGCATCAACCAAGGGAAGAGGAATGGCGTGTTCTTAATGTGTCCAGTGTAACTTTAAATAAAGCCTTTAACTCCATGAAGGTGAAGATGATCATAGTTTCAAATGGTTGAAATCACTTCCCTCTCCACTCTCAAAATAGAAGTCAAGTCCATATGTCTGCAGAAATGAAACAGCAGGAGCTCTAAAAGGGACTGGGGACAACTCTGTATCACACCTTGATGACAGCTCCAAAAGCTCCTTTGCCAAGAAGCTGTAATTCTTCAAATTCGATGAAATAGCGGGAAAATTGTCTCTGTGTCTCACTGAAGAATGCAGCACTGGGCAGCTGGTTGCGAGGAATGACAGTCTCAGCATAATCTTGTCCTGCAGAGTCTGAGATAAAACAAAAGACAAAAGACTTCTGGTCAAGATGGAGGTGGAGGTAAACATGCTTTGCCTTCTTGTGCAACTACTGCAAAAATTACAACTAGACTACAAAACAAATATCACCCAAATTTGTCAGAAAATCTAGCTGCATGGAAGTCTGACAACCAAGGATTTAAAGAGGCCACATTCATCAAGATGGGTAGGAGGGGCTGAGACCAGGAGAGGCAGCAGGAAGAGTGGTCCCACATCCATGTGTGGTAGATGAAAACTGTGAGGGACACCTTAGGAGCAAGCGATCCCAGCCCCAGACCAGACCACCCAAACCAGGGTTCCAGCACCAGGAAGATAAATCCCCACAACTTCTGGCTGTAAAAACCAGTAGGGGTTGGGGTGGAGGGAGAAACTGCAGGATTCACAGAGACTCTTCTCATAGGGCCCATAAAGTCTGATGCCTTAGGCAGACTTACCCTCTCTGGGATTTAGCACCAGTGCAACAGCTGGAATGGCACAAGTGGCATACGGGGAGAAAGAGAAGTGACTGGCAACAGGGCAAGTGCCAGAGACAGCTTTCTCCCAGGCAAATCTCCAGAGGCCGGTCAGCTGCATTATCCTCTCTTTGAGACCTCTCCCACACAGAGCCACAAAGCCATGCAGCCAATTGCCCCACCCCAGCAATTACCTAAGGCTCTGCCCCACACAATTTACAGGTGCCTTTTCTACAATAGGTCCACTACTAAGACAGGGAGTCACAGCAGCTCTACCTAATACACAGAAACAAACACAGGGAGGCTGCCAAAATGAGGAGACAGAGAAATATGGCCCAAATGGAAAAACAGAACAAAACCCCAGAAAAAGAACTAAATGAAATAGAAATAAGCAACCTATCAGATGCAGGGTTCAAAACACTGCTTTATCAGGATGCTCAAAGAACTCATTGGGTACTGCAATAGTACAAAAAAGACTGAGGCAGAAATGAAGGTTGCATTTAATGAAATAAAGAAAAATTTACAGGGAGCCAACAAGGGAGGGAATGAAGCCATGAATAAAATCAACAATTTGGAACATAAAGAAGAAAAAAGCATTCAATCAGAACAGCAAGAAGAAAATAGAATTTTAAAAAATTAGGATAGAATAAGGAGCCTCTGGGACATCTCCAAACGTACTAACATCCAAATCATAAGGATGCCAGAAGGAGAAGAGGAGGAGCAAGAAATTGAAAACTTATTTTAAAAAATAATGAAAGAAACTTCCCTAATTGATGAGGGAAATAGACATACAAGTTCAGGAAGCACAGAGAGTCCCAAACAAGTTGGACTCAAAGAGAACCAGACCAAGACCCATCATAATTAAAATGCCAAAGGTTAAAGGTAAAGAGAATCTTAAAAGCAGCAAGAGCAGAGAGTTCCCATAAGGAGTTCCCATAAGACTTTCAGCTGATTTCTTAAAAGAAACAATGCTAGCAGGGACTGGCAAGAAGTATTCAAAGTGATGACCTACAACCTAGATTACTCTATCCAGCAAAGCTATCATTTAGAATGGAAAGGCAGATAAAGTGCTTCCCAGGCAAGGTAAAGCTAAAAGAGTTCATCATCACATTATTATATGAAATGTTAAAGGGAACTATATAAGAAAAAGATCAAAACTATGAACATTAAAATGGCAACAAACTCACAACTATCAACAACTGAATCTAAAAAACAAACTAAGCAAATAAGCAGAACAGGAACAGAATCATAGATGCGGAGGTCATGTGGAGGGTTGATCTGGGAGGGGGGGGGGGGAGAATGTGGGAAAAGGTGTAGGCATTAAGAGGTAGATCCAAATTGGTAGATACAAAATACAGAGGGGGATGTTAAAACAGTACAGGAAATGGAGAAGCCAAAGAATTTACATGCTCATCCCATGGACCCTAAGGGAGGGGGACTGCTGGAGGGAACTGGAGTGCCAGATGGAGAGGGGGCAAAGGGGGAAAACAGGGACAACTGTAATAGCATAATCAATAAAGTATATATTTTTAAAAAGGCAAGAGGCAAATGAGACATTAAAATATAGGAAGAGCTGCAATATCCAACGATTCAAGTGCTGGAAAAAGGAGCCCCAACCAGTAGCTTGAAAAAGTACCTCTTATCTGGCAGACCTTTTAATACTTTCCTTACCTTATCCTCTTTAAAGGAGGTAGAAATATAATAATTAGCCCAAGTTTACAGATATAGGGAACGGAGACAGAGAGAAGAGAAATGGCTGTACAGTAGAGCCAGAACCCAAACCTGGGACTCCTAATCCACCCCCATCTCTACTGAGGTCCCTTAATATGCTACTTAAGTAGCAGTAGGGAAATCCAGTTACCTAGTAATAAGGGCAACACGACAGGAAGGGTAACTAAAACACTGAAAGGGGCAACACCAATGAATATTTCCTAAGTGGAGACTGGAAAAACCAGGATGGCAACAAGAGTTCCAGTCACGCGAGACACACTAAGTGAATGGATTTATGTACGGTTCACCATAAAACAGATAAAATAAATGATTCATGTAGTTCCTTCCAGTTTTGGCTTTATGTGTACTTTCAAAATAATTTATGTCAAGCAGGGCATCATAAAAGAATGGTAAAAGACTCACCTTCAGGACTTTGTTCCAGTAAGGGTATTTTGGGCTGAGGATTTATAAAGCTGTGTTTCAACAGCTGCTGAGGACTCCATCTTTCTTTGTCATCGAGGCAAACACATCTCAGTGAGGGGGGAGAAAGAATATCAGTGACACACAAAACAAATGCTAAGGTAGTTCATCTAAGGCATTTAACTACAGTTTTATTTTAAAAAAATACACATTAGAGAATTCATGCTACTTATGGACCAAATTGCACTCAGAAGTAAATTTAAATTAATACACTTTCCTGCAGGGCCCTGGCCAGGTAGTGCAGTTGGTTAGAGTATCATCCCAACACGCCAAGGTTGTGGCTTCTTCAATCCCTGGTCAGGGCACATGCAAGAAACAACCAAGGCATGCAAAAATAAGTGGGACAACAAATCGCTGTTTCTCTCTCTCCCTTCCTCCTTTCTCTAAATCAATAAATAAAAATTTTTTTTTAAATAAATAAATTTTCCTGCAGGATTTACACGTTGAGCACCAGGCTGGGTACAAGTGGGAAATTAAAAAAAAACAACACGTATATAGTAGTCCGCCCTTACCCATGGTTTCACTTTCCTTAATTTCAGTTACCCATAGTCAACTGTGGCCTGAAATATTAGATGAAAAATTCCAGAAATAAACAATTTTTAAGTTTTAAATTGCACACCCTTCTGAGCAACATGATAAAATTTCTCACTGCTCTGCTCTATGAATCATCCCTTTGACCAGCATATACACAACCTGCCCGTTAGTTACTTAGTTTCCATCTCAGTTATCAGATCGATTGTGCTTTTCTTCCTAATGGCCCCCAAACACAACAGTAGCCTAACGCTGTGTCACTATGCCAATATTACCCACCTCACTTCCTCTCATCGCATAGGCATTGGAAATATCATGTCACATTATCACAAAAAGGGAGAGTACAGTACAGTATTTTGAGAGAGAGAATACATTTACATAACTTTTATTACAGTATATTGCTATAATTGTTCTATGTTATTAATAGTTATTGTTGCTAATCTGTTACTGTTCCTAATTTATTCATTGAACTATCAAAATTATGTATATATAGGGGAAAAACAGTATACATAAGGCTTGTCTGGCACTATCTGTGGTTTCAGGCATCCCTGGGGCAAGGGGGTACTACTCTAGACTCCAGAGGCAGAAAGACTTACTCTCACAGAAAAATTTTTAAACCATCTAAGATAGCACAAGTATGCTATGAATTTTCATTCTCATTAAATAGTTTAATGACTTGCCGTGCTAAACCAGGCCTTTCCAGGGAGCAGTCATAAAGCTTTCTAAAGGAAAAGCAAATTAGATGGCTGATGCCAGGCTGGGGCCCAACATGATAAACTTTAGATAAAGCCTGTTCATCATAGTATGAAGCTGTTAACAATTAAAAACTACTTTTTAAATGTTCCACACTTTATCACATACTTTCTTTTAATTCTCATTCCTTAAACGTATTAACTTACTGTTTATTCATTTTATTTCTTTTTTTTAAATGAATGAAAATAAGCCAAACCTTTAACCCTGTGGTTCTCAAACTGGGGTCCCTGAATAGCAGCACCAGTATCAATATCACCTGGGAATTTGTTAGAAATACAAATTCTACTCTATCCCAGCCCTAGTAAATCAGCAGCTCTGGGAGTCTGGGCAGTAATCTGTGCCTTAACAAGCTCTCCAGGTAGTTTCAATGCAAGATAAAGTCTGAGAACTACTGCTCTACCTAACCTAAGCTGCTTGGCTTTCATCACAAAGGACCCAAGTAGCACCACTTGGTAGCACTTGACCTTAATTGCAAATAGTGTATTTAAAAGAATCAACCATCATTCTGAGCTCTGAACTTAAAGTCTATACCTATATAAAGTGGTGACAGCAACTATCGTAAATGGTAATATTTTATTTTTTATATCACAGCACTAAAAAGTAAAGCATTCCCAATGTAATACATTGAAAGGGAAACAAAGGATAGCAATAAAGCATTTGGATAAGATACTATATTTCCCCCTAAATTTAAAATTAATTATGTCAGCAAAAGATGAACACCTACTCCTTGCAAATACTGTGAAAACATTACTGATAATGATAAAGTCTTCGACAACCATCCAAACAAAATATAGTTTTGTTTTGTGGATTTTAATTTTTTTAAAATGACATCACCCCTGTACACATTATTCTTCAAATTGCTCTTATCTTTTGACAACATAAAATATTCTGCACCCAATTCTACTGTGGAGGTGAGGGGAGTGTCCTCACCAACAAGTAATTCTCCAACACCAGCTGGGTGTCCTACAATTCAACTCAACTCTAACACTATTTACCTAGAGAGAGTATCAGGTCCCACAGGTTAAATTGTTACCACGGGTGGTTAACTAGTTATTAATAAGAGAGAGATATTGTAGGGGAACGGGGGTGGAAGAGGGTTTAGGGAGGATAATGGTGATGAAAAATAATAAAATGAAGTATTTTTTAAAAGCCAAAAAATAAAAATAAGAAAGAGAACAAAGGGAATTAGACATTGAGCTTAATAAACATAAGCTGCTTGTTTAGCCAGGAAGCTACAGCATTTACAGACTCATTCACACACTCCAGGGCACTGCTGCCCAATAGAGTTAGAGTTAGTCCTAGGAGCACAGGAAACCTCCTAGGAGGATGGCTGCCCTCTGGTCCTGGGCTGTTGGGAGGCAGACGGGAAGGTGCTTGACCATAAGAGGCCCGCCAGTCAGAAGCCCTCAAAAGCTTGGGAAGTGGCTTGGTTATTTTGAAAAAGCTTCTGGTCTTTCCCAAGCCCAAGATATGCAATCCCAGGGGAACAAAGTTTTCTCTCTTGCACCTGCCCCATTCTTTTGCACAATCTCTCTCTCGCCCAGAACACACACACCCATGTGGGTCCAGCAGCCATGTGGGCCCAGCAGCCATGTGGGCCCACAGCAGACCACGTGGGCTCCAAAGGACTAAGCTTTAATATGAAGCAGAAACTCTGGACACTGGCCTTCGTTTTGGCTTCGCTGAGGACACGGCTGGACTTTTTTCATGGCAGGAAAGATGGAGATGGGACACAGGGGTAGCCTTCCACCGGAATAAACCTTGCCACACCACAATCTCCATGTGTGGGTCGGTGAATTTTCTTGCAATCCCATGGAAGAGCCTGATTTTCACTGGCAATGAGGGGTTCAGTCTTACAAGACTGTCTCCCCAAACCCTACTTTAGACACCAATTGCAAGCCCATGCAGTCACCTGAGCTTCTGACCTTTTGGCTATAGGTCAGAGGTTCCAGTGACTTCCTAACTGGGTTTGATTAATTCACTCAAGAGGCTTACAGAGCTCAAAGAAACATTTTACTTACTAGAGTACTGGTTTATTATGGGAATACATAACTCAGGAACAGCCAGATGGAAGAGATACATAGGGCAAGGTATGTGAGAAGGGGCAAGGAACTCCCACGCCCCCTGCAGACACACCACTCTCACTTCTCCAGCACCTCCACGTGTTCTCCGAACTACACCCCTCTAGGTTTTTGTGGAGAGCTCATTACATAGGCCTGATTGATTAATTCACTGGCCGCTAGTGATGGATTCAACCTCCAGCCCTTTACCCCTTCCCAGAGGTTGGGGTGGTGGGTGGGGCTGAAAGTTTCACCCCTCCAATCATATGGTTGGTTGGTTCTCCTAGCAACCAGTGTCTAGTGTTAGTAGGTGTTGCCAAAAGTCATGTTATTAACATAAAAAGAGACACCTTTGCTCCTGTCAACACTTAAGAAATTCTAAGGGTTTCAGGAGCTCTGTGCCAGAAATAGAAACAAAGACCAAATGTATAGTTCTTATTATAAATCCCAATATCATGCTATGTGTCTTAGAGACCTTTCTAAGATCTTACTTAGAGATATTCTTGAATTTACCAGAATTTACTTACATACTCCCCTACTGTTGGACATTTAATTATTTCCAATTTTTCATGGGTCAAAAATGCTGCAACAAACAGCTCTATACATGCCTTGTTGGGTTTCTGAAGTACCTTATCAACTCTAACTCAACTATCATAGTAATATAACTGACATCACAATAAATCTGAATGAAGAAAATTATAAAGCCTATCTAGAATTACTTGTATCTTTAAGAGATTTTTAAAGACACTGAGATCTCTGCTAAAAAGATGGAATTTTCTCAGCCAATAATTTTGGCATCATAGTAGCCATAAGTAGCAGAGGCAAATGCTAGGTCCAGCCTCGAAACAAAAGGGATAAAATGCCTTGAAAGTTACGTATTACATCCAGAATTTCCACTATTGAGAATGAAGATAACAGACCCTGACTCAGCACTGTCAGGTCCTGGGCACCACTGGAAGCACTTTGCAGGTGTGAGCTCATTTCATCTTCACAACCATCTCCAGAGGTGGGCAGTGCTATTACCCTCATTGTACAGGGAGGAAACTCAAGGTAGGGTAGGGTGTTAAAGTCACTCAGACCATAAGGGGTAAAGGTGAGATGTGAACCTAGCCACCTGGTTCCACAGTCTGGGCTCTTTCCTGCCACAGAGACTGATTTCAAACAAAACTTTTCTCCCAAGATATTCACCAATAAGCAAAAAAATAACTACCAATGCAATGTTGCTATTCTTGAGGTGTTCGCAAATGACTTTTTTCTTTTGTTAACAGGGGGCTGGAGAACAAATGTGGTAAAAAAAAAAAATACTGTTGTCCTTCTTAACTGAGCACAGTCTATCAAACCACTCTAGGAAGACGAAGGAATATACAAAACATTCTAAAGGCAATCATGTTAACAAAGTAAGAAATAGTGAAGAGCTCAAGGTTAAAACTGACAGCGCATAGAGCTATTTTCTAAGAAAAGAACTAGGAAAGTTAGCTACCGAGTCTGTCCTTTTGCTATTTAATGTGAAACATTTGTTTTACTTAAACTTCCCAGTGTTGCTGTTAGAAATACATGATGCTATTGCTAACCTTCACTGAATTATTCTTGACCAGTGAAGAAAGACAGAAAGCTAAAGGTGTCATTTGAAGAATGAAATGAGTCTTTCCATCAGTGATTCTATTACCATATTCTTTTGATTAATTTTGGCCAACCATACCATCAGGGTGCATTTGAATAAATACTTTTAAAGTTTTAATGCATTTAATAGAAATCATAAAAGATTTCTTTAGCAATCTTAAGATGTTTATATACTTTAAGGAGAAAACATAGCATAAGAATCAAAGCTGGCCCCTTTCCACAACTGTATGTATATTATGACTACTTCTACTTTATGCTACACAGAAACTATCTTATTTAAAGATAAGTGCAGCTATTTTCACTTTGTCATGGGTAAGACAATGAGTGACAGGAAATAACATAGATTAGGTCAAATGGCAGTTGGGATAGATGGAAACAGGAAAAGAAATGTGAAGAATAAAAGAAAAGAAGTATAGGGAGTAAATGAATAAAAATGAATGGTTGAGAAAAAGAAATAAGGAGAGAAATAAGACAGATTGTTGGAAAGGAAGGAAACTAGTCCAACTTGCTGGAAAGTTGAACTAGAAGCGTATCTAGAAAACCCAGCTTAAGGGATCTTATTTCCCATTTAATTGAGAAACTGAGAACCTAGGTCTGGCCTGGACTAAGAAGGGAGGCGGGGCTAATCTCGATAATACTGAATGGAAGGATCTGCACAAAGACTGTAGGTCAGAGGAAAACCTCTCAGTCAGGATTCTCTCAAAGTGGATCAAACTTGGCTCTGTAGTTAAATGTGCACCTGGAATTCACAGATGTTGAAAATCCTCTGGCTAGAGCAAGAAAGTTATTTGTATTCTAGGGTTTGACTGAACGAGATATTGCTAATGAAGAAGAATGATTAAGAAGAACAAGGGGCAGAATTACTCTCCTACAGCTGTTTTCTAAATAGGGGGCCTTGCCTTTGACCCGTTAGGAATCCGCAAAGGTAGACAGAGCGGCTCTTCCATTTGGAATACCTGGCGCATTTCCCACGTGGCCATCTTCATCACACTGAAAACCTATTATTAAGTCCAAGTGAATTTAGGAGAAGGTGGGAGTTAAGGGGACAATAATCATAAGCAAGAAAACAGGACATACGTGGCTGGGAAAGGATTGGGAGAACAAAGAATTAACTTTAATTCTGTTGCTCACTTTTCAGCTTATACATATCAAGATGTTCAGAATTAAATCACAATAAAAGTACAAAAGTAAAGTGCAATTAAGAGAATCTCAATGATACTCACTTCTTTAGAAAATCTTGAAAGTCAGCAGGTAAGTCACTAGGGATGGTCACAGGGTACTCTCCACACTCTTGTCCTTGGCTGAGGGAGAGCAACAAGAGGCCAAGATGCCAAACATCCCCTTTCTTCCCTGTTTTATAAGGCAGGGCACTGTCACTAAAACGAACTCGGGTTTGCTCAAACACATCCTCCTTGCAGATGTCTGCTAGGCGCTTAGAAATGCTGTAGTCCGTAATCTTGACGGTGCCCTCTGTGTCCACCAAGACATTCGACATACTCAGAACCTTGTGCACCACAGAATTGCTGTGCAAATAATCAAGGCCCGACAAGAGCTGAGCTGCATATCTGCGAAGCTGATGCACAGGGATGGGGCCCGAGTGGCTCATGTGTGCAGCAAGGGAGACCCCGTTAAAGTGCTCCACCAAAATGTGCACCACGATGGAGTCGTCTTGCTCTTTGAGATTCATTGCAAAGTAGCGTACTATGTTGGAATGGCTCAATTTTACCAGTGAGCTGAATTCTGTTTCTGCACCTTGAATCTGATAAGGGAAAAAAACAGTAATATTGGATTAATCAGCATGAACTAGTGTTTCATTTCAAAAGTGAAATATTTAATAGAAAATGTACTTTTAAAGGATAAGAGGAGGAATATGCCCTAAACTGACTTCTCCCTTAAACCATATGGTCAACCTAATGGTTCATAAAGACGGAAAAAATTTAGTTAATTCTCAACTTCTTTGATCTTAAAACTGAGTGTTCAAATACTATAAAATTAGCTCTGGCTGGGTAGCTCAGTTGGTTAGAGCGTCATCCTGATATGCCAAGGTTGCAAGTTCCATCCCCAATCAGGGCACACACAGGAATCAACCAATGAGTACATGAATAAGTGGAATAACAAATTGGTGTTTTTTTTCCTCTTTCAAATCAATAAATAAAAGTTTTAAAAGTTACAAATACCATAAAATTAGTGAAAAGCTTTTAAAATTTCTTTGGCATTAAGGCCACCAGAAAAAAAAAGAAATATTACTTTTAAAATAACCCCTTCTGATTATAAAGATTCATTATCAAAATTTTGATAAGTACTAATGCAAAAGAAAAAACACCACAAAAGAAAAAAACAACAAATTATGTACGTGGTCACCACCCAAAGACAAGTTTTATGATTTCGGTGTCTTTACTTCCATTTTCTCTTCTGTCAGAAATATACATACCTTCTAAACACAAGGCTTTACCTATTGTTTTGTAACCTTTTTATTAGGAAACACTGCTATATGTAATATTAAATATTCTCCTTAAATTCAGTATTATAAATTAACTCTAAAATTCTCCAGTCCCCTAGAATTCAGTTTTGAAGCAATATTTCAAGACTGCAAAAGCCATAATTATGAAGTACTATTTACTCCCAGTTGGAGAGATGGCCATTAATGCCACAGTAGAGGCTGAGAAAGGAGGTTAAGAAAGCAGTTGCGAAAGTTTGGAACACATTGTGCAAGTTCTGAAAGAGGCAGCAAGAAGCTGAGGAAACTGGTACACAAGGTGCTGGTCCCTCGCCGTCCTTGTGGTTAAACAGGCCTCACACCATTCTGATCATCTTTACTAGCAGAGCAAATGCAAAGCTATTTTTTTTTTTTGTCATCTCCTAAAGCTTGGGAGGACTCTGTGATCCTCTCGGATGCCTACCTGCTTTTTGCACTTATCAATCTTCTCTTTTTCTTGACTGGTAAGGAAAGGACCAATTTTTTTCTGCCACTGAAGGACCCACTCATACAACAAGACAAAGCTGCCAGTGGCTGTTTCCAAGGCATTATAAACTAGTTTTCCAAGCTGTTCATCACAGGCTGCATATTAAAAGAAAATGTAATTAATTCTCACTGGTACATTTTCTGTGGGGATTAAAAAAAGGGGAGGGGGATATGTACACACAAACACACTCATTCACCAGTGGATGCCATGTGCTACTTATGAAAAATATGACTCCATATAACACATGCTCTTTTGTAACTAAGTTTTAATATTTAGCAATATACTTTGAGCCACAAAATATTTATTACTATAAAGGGACAATAATCAACAGTGAGATCTTAGTATCTGACAAATGTTTTCTACAAGTAGCAAGGATTCACAGTGTTACACTCATAGCCAGTTCACCTCTGATGGCTGCCTTTTGGTGCGCTAGAGTACCCCCACAAAGCTAAATATCAACTAATGTGACAGAAGGAATCTGGAAATAGGAACGTTCCACCCAGATTACTCCATCAATGTACATTAGACTGCACAGTATAAACACATTTTAGTAATCTGGAAGTTTGAAAACATCAGGGATTTTGTAAACACAAAATCTGAATATATTCAGTAAATATAAAACCGGCTAACAGTTTCAAGGGAAGGAACCAGAAATGACAGTTTAAATTTAAATTTAGAAATAGATACATTTATTTAGTGGTAGGCATATGGTTTCCAATTGTATAATACCTGGAGAGCTAAATTTCTGTAACACCAAAAATTTTCTTATAAAAATCTGTATTTTCTTAAAAAGGTTTTTTTAAAAAAATTAAACTATAGTTGTCATATGATAGTTTTGGGTGTATAGCATAGTGATTTTGGTATTTGTATACCTGTGATGTGATCACCATGACAAGTCTAGAAACCATCTGCCACTGTGCCAAGTTACTATGAGGTTACTGGCTATATTCTCTGTGCTGCACATAAAAACCTGTATTTTAATTAAACACTATAATAGAAAATTACCAAAAAATTAGAAATGAAAAACATCACCCACGATATCATCAGTTCGTCTTATTTCTAGTTCCCTCTACTCTTTTTTGCTTCCTACTTTATCAAATCATAGCATATATAACCCGATTTCTTGTCCTTGACACAACTGGCATTTTGTACCAGATAATCCTTTATTGAAGGAGGCTGTCTTGTGCACTGCAAGGTATTTATTAGCAGCATCTCTGACCTCTACCCATGAGATGCCAATAGCACCCCCACCCTAGTCTGAAACATCAAAAATGTCTTCTGACATCACCAAATGTTCCCAAGGGGACAAGGTCAATCCCAACTGAGAACCACTGATACACTGTATTCTGTCTTTTTCTCTTGTTATATAAATAATAGTTTCCCACGATGCTGCAGTGTCTTCACAATGAAAAGATTTTTCAGGTGTTCGCAGCCGCTGTCGCTCTCTAACTCCAGCCTCCTCCAGCTCGCCGAGCTCCAGCCGAAAGAGAAGCGGGGTAAGTAAAGAGGTCTCTGTACCATGGCTCGTACAAAGCAGACTGCCTGCAAATCGACCGGTGGTAAAGCACCGAGGAAGCAACTGGCTACCAAAGCCGCTCGCAAGAGTGCGCCCTCTACTGGAGGGGTGAAGAAACCTCATCGTTACAGGCCTGGTACTGTGGCACTTCGTGAAATCAGATGTTATCAGAAGTCCACTGAACTTCTGATTCGCAAACTTCCCTTCCAGCGTCTGGTGCGAGAAATTGCTCAGGACTTCAAAACAGACCTGCGCCTCCAGAGTGCAGCTGTTGGTGCTTTGCAGGAGGCAAGTGAAGCCTATCTGGTTGGCCTTTTTGAAAACACCAACCTGTGTGCTGTCCATGCCAAACATGTAACAATTATGCCAAAAGACATCCAGCTAGCACGCCGTATACGTGGAGAACGTGCTTAAGAATCCACTGTGATGGGAAACATTTCATTCTTTAAAAAAAAAAAAATTCTCTTCTTCCTGTTATTGGTAGTTCTGAACGTTAGATATTTTTTTCCCATGGGGTCAAAAGGTACCTAAGTATATGATTGCAAGTGGAAAATAGGGGACAGAAATCAGGTATTGGCAGTTTTTCCATTTTCATTTGTGTGTGAATTTTTTTAATATAAATGCGGGGACATAAAGCATTAATGCAAGTCGAGATGTTTCAGTAAACAAGTTTCAAGCAGTTCAACTTTATAATAATATAAATAAACCTGTTAAATTTTTCTGGACAATGCCAGCATTTGGATTTTTTTAAAACAAGTAAATTTCTTATTGATGGCAACTAAATGGTGTTCGTAGCATTTTTATCATACAGTAGATTCCATCCATTCACTATACTTTTCTAACTGAGTTGTCCTACATGCAAGTATGTTTTTAATGTTGTCTGTCTTCTGTGCTGTTTCTGTAAGTTTGCTATTAAAATACATTAAACTATATAAAAAAAGATTTTTCAAACAGTAATAGTTCTTTTCCATGAAAAAAATGAAAAGTGAAATAACCTATATATGTAGGACATAGCGGCTTTAGCAAAAATACTTTGGCGAAATGAGGCTGAACTAGCTCACCTAGACTTTTTATCTGAGAAACAGTTTTTACTTTATAGACATGCTGACAGTTTAAGAAAATATAATGGAAATGATCTGTTATGCTAGTCATAAACACTCCTGACGTTCTTGGCTAAGGTGAAAAAGCCCTGATGTCTGAAAATTTGTCAACCAAAGGAAGCAACCTGTGTGATGTGGAATGTAAGCAGCACACACTGGAGACACAGGTATCAGATGTTTATGAGACGGTGTGATGTTATTTACATAAAGCCTAACTACATATGCACATTATGCAGTACAATGTCTTGGAATATTTCTCTCCCCAATTTGGGCTAGGTAGGTATTTCATCATTGCCGGGGTTTTTTGTTTTATTTTTGTATTATAATTTTATTATTGCCATCCTCTCACTGTCTCTTTTGCATGATGGGGATAATAAAAGAGACAAAAGAGCACACCATAGTGAGGCTGAAGGAAAATATGTTACCAAAAGAACTCTGATTTGATTATATGCTAACAATGACCATCATTTACACAGGCAGTCTTGAGCATGCTTTATCCATAAGAAAGCTCTGCTTTAAATTGAAAAACAAATGTTAGTTAGTTGATCTTATATAAAAACATTTCACAGAAAATTAGGACATGTTTTAAAAACTAGCCCTGTTGTGAGAAAATAACATACATGCAAGGGGGACCCAAAAAACCCTGGAATTTATTTATAAAAAATTGTATATTTATTCTTACATGTTTAAATTTCAGTTACCTTCAAAGTACTCTCCAAGTGATACAGTACACCTATTGTAACATTTCTTCCACTGCTCAAAATAGTTTTTGAACTTGTAGATTTTGATGCCTTTTAGTGCTTCTGCAGTTTTTTTATTTCACCTCTTCCACATTAGACAAAATGTTTCCCTTTATGGACTTTTTTCATCAGGAAAAGAAAAAAGTTGTTCCAGGCAAGATCAGGTGAATGGTGAATAGGAAGGGTGGGGTATGGGAATGATGCCATTTTTTCGGTCAAAAACTCAACACTCAGCATGGTGTGGGTAGGTGTGCTCTTAAATCACCCATCATAAAATGGGCAAACGTGTTGAAAGAGTCTTAAAAAATTCACTGAAGCCAAATGCAACCCCTCACAACAATGCCAGCTGGTACACTGATACAGATGCGTTCCCAGAACATTCACCTAAGGGGGAAAGTCTGTACTACAAGGGGCCCGCCCTCTAGAAGGTAATTCCAGGGTTTTCTGGCTCCCCTCTTTTAATTTATGTAGTTGTTTTATAAAATATTTTCAGATTGCAAATGTGTCTGCTGATGAGGATATTAACTAAGGTGAATCTGTCTAACGAGTATCAATGAGAACGGAAACCAAGTTACGGTAGTAAGTAGTTAGGTTAATATCCCTTCCAGATCTCCTCAGATTATTAAAAGTAGTGAGTTTTATGTTGCCCTAAGTCAAGGACAGTCTCAAGACTAAAGCTAATCATCTCTGCCAAGGTTTTGAACCTGCCCAAATGGTTGCTTTGTCTGCCCAGGGCAGGCTCTGTATGCACAGAATCCTGTACAGTTCAGGCCGCTTTCACGCAGGCAAGGTTAAGTGCCCACTTCATCGACTATTCAGATATTTGGTTTCTTCTCCCTCCACCTGCTGCCTGCTTTGTGGCAGCTCCTCTGCTCATTTGTCTCTCCTTAGAGGGGGCTAGAAAAAGACACTGAAAAAAAGGCAAACTTGATTTAGATAATTCGGCTGTCTGTTAGTTCTGATAAGAATATTCATGGAATTAAAAATTGAACTTAGACATGCTCCCCCTCTCAGGAAGACTGCCTGTGCCTTTCCCTTCTCCCTCTTCGTCCCTCAGGCGTGTTATCTCTGCCTTTCTCTCTCGTAAGCTCCAGGGGCCCTGGGAGCTGTAACTTGTTTCCTGAGCCTACGCAGCCGAGCTATCTCACTTCTACTACCTCTGTAACTTTCTAAATAGACTTGTTCTTATAATTTGAAAAAAATGTAAAAATTAAAATTAATTGTCAAATTAACTATGTATATGCAAGCAGTCCTTACACTACTTAGTGGCTATATCTGTATGGCTCGTAAAAGATGACATATGTTTAGGGCAAAGGAGTAGATACTGAAAACTTGATTTTAATATAAACAGTTCAAATCTCAAATTGCTGAACTGGCTTCACCCCAAACAGTTACCAGTAGGCAAAATTGCTAAATAAGACACTAGAAAATAAAGTGATTTTCCTAGTCAGGTACAACATGCCTAGTGAGATAGTGCTAAGCAGATGGATATCAACTTAAGAAAATAGGACTTGGTCATCAAAGATCACAGGCATTTGTGAAACTAATATAATATTGCACATCAAGTCTAATTGAAAAAAATTTTTTAAAAAAGATCACAGGCATGAGACCTCATTTTGTTACATATATTTCATCAGCAATAAATGCACATGATGCAAAATTCTACGAATTCATAATATTTCAACCATTTTTAATTTCAGAAAGGTCAACTAATTATGACAATGACAAACTTTAAATTTATCTATCTTCCTGCTAACAATATTTCCAAGAGCCTAGGTTTTAATTTACATCTTACAGAAGGGGAAGCCTGAGTGACTTCTCATTCTGGTCACTAGGAATGGGAGCTAGAATGACCAACTATCGGCCTACTGGCCTTCCTTGGAATGCGCGGTCTAGATGACATGGTGTCTATTCCACCTTGTTCCTTCACAATTGAACTTTAGTCATTAGAAAATTTAAGTGAATTTAGCTAGTGTACTCACCGATACATTTTCCTTTGTGCACCATGAGCTGATCAGGACTACCCATAGAGAAATACAGGACTTCACAAGAGCCAGGAGAATCTTCACTACTACATATGGAATACTGACGCTCTCGCCTTAAAAGTAAATTTGAACAATGATTTTTTTCAATTTCTTGCCTCCATTTTCTCCTGTCTGCTAACCCCCTCACAGTCTAACATATGTCTCTACTGGGAATTGAGCTTAAGGTGCAAACAGGAAAGTTGTTAAACTCCCCCACTCCCCATTGAGGTCTTCTCCACATGAACTCTACAAATTCCCAACTCTAGATCCGTGCTGTCCAATATGGTAGCCATTAGCCACATGCAGCTACCTGAATTTAAATTAAATTAAAAATTCAGGTCTTCAACCAGAGGGGCCACATTTAAGTACTCAATAGCCACAAGTGGCGAGGGGCTACCATATTGGATAGTACTAATATAGAACACTTCCTCCATCACAGCAGTTCTACGGTGATTCAGCGCAACCCACGCTGACCCTACAATCTCGTCATTCCAGATGCACATGCACTTCTGGAGGAAGCTGAAAAACAGGGCAGTTTGGAGCACTACAAATTCCTGGTCTCCAGTTGGGACCCCAATCAAGGAATGCTCATTCTTTCTCTTTGATAGATACTCTGCCATTTTCCTTCCTCACTTCTCTAAAACACTCAAAGCCCAACTCCTCCTCCTTTTTATCTTTTCTACTCCCCCCCCACCCCCAGCAGTGGGACCAACAGCTGGGACGCTAGATTATAATGCAAAAGTCATGAATAAATTAGGGGAGAGGGTTGCAGGAAGAGGCCAGGGAGAGTGCTCTTGATGGTCAGAATTGGACACTTGTAAGAAATGCTTTGATGATGCATATGGACAAATCTCTATAAAGCACTCTCACTCTAAGCATGACCTTGACTTTTACCTTCACAGAGATCATGAGGCAATGAGAAATGAAGCCCACACTTTCTCCTGTCCCACCTATAACCCTACTTGGAAATTATACCACTGTTTCTTTTTCCCAGACTCTGAGGAGGTCAGCTATGCTGGCCTCAGTTCTGTCTCCTACAGTCTCCTCTGGGATCTTGTTCCACTAGCTGTCCCTGCTCCTGTGCGTCCAATCCGCCTTCTAGATTAGCTTCTTCCCTTCACCTATCCATCTCTCCCATCTCTACACTCTCCTCCCAGTCCTGCACTCCATCCCTTCTTGTTTTGTTTTCATACTTTTACACTTGCTGTTTCCACTTGTGCCCCTTCTACTTACTCCTCATGCTACTGCAATGTCAATAAAACTGCTACCTCTCTCCTACCCATTCTCAAGCTGACTTTTCCCCTTGGTTCTTTTATTTTGGTTCATGGCATAGTCATTCATTCTGTCTCAAGTCAAAAATGTGAGTCTCCCTGTGCTCCTAGACCTCCTGCATCTAACTGATCCCCGTGTACCATCCTCTCCATTTCCGTGCCCTGTTCAGGTCATCCCCAGCTTTCACCTGGGCACACGCAATACTCCATTATTAACTGGTCTCTCCGCCCCCAATCCTACACATCTTACCTTCCCTTACCCTACTGCTGACAAGACCTCTTTTGATGAGTCTCATGTGTCCACATATTCTAAACACTGGAGAATGACTAAGACATTGTACTTTTAAAGTTATTTGTGCAACCAGGGGCACACTGAAATTTATGAAAAGAATAAAAGCAAAGATTTAAAGTGATATGTTAGACTTAACATAAATTATCCAGAAGCACCTCTACCCCCTCCAACTAATAGTCATTTTAGTCTAGGGAATCTTTTTTATTTTTTTTAAATTGTTCAAATGCATTTGTCTCCATTCTCCCGCCACTACTTTCTCCTGCCTAATCTAGGGCATCTTTATGTCCTTTAGTTTATAGTGTATAAATGGTTGCTTTTAAGATGTTTTAGAATACTAATCACCCCATCTGACTGTTAAGTGAAAACACAATGAGACTGTTAAGAGTGCTAATAAGAAAAGATATATTATTAGGATTAAAATAAAAGTGAAAGTGCCAGGAAAATGGCAAGTGTCGTACATGTCACTTAGGACAGATTGGCAGCAGGAACAACTGTGAAGGATAAAAAGTGAATCTCACTTCAAAAAGGAATAAAGAGAGAAAAACCAATGTCACTGATGTCTCCTGTTTTTACCTGTAAGATGTATATGTATTTGCTTTTTAGGAGAAGAAAAATAAAAGAATAAAATGGAACACTTTGCTTATTTCCTTTGACTTTCTAATCCATAAAGGCCAATTAACACAGAAAGAAACAAAATCAAGAGTATATCATAAGGTACTTTGGTGTATCAAGGACATTTTATTTCTTAACCAATAAAGCATGTGAGCTACTCTTTAAGAACGATTCATTCTTTACTTGTCCAGAAGTCAACATAGTGACAGAGATCCTTATAGGTACGTGTAATACTTTGGCAAACAGTAGGTGAAAACTATTTCATGCTCCTTCTTGGATGCTCATGGAATGTTTTTCTATCCAAGACATACAACTATCACTCTGCAAATGTAACATAAGTTGTTCTACCTATGACAAGGGGGGAGAGCATTTCCCATCCCCCTGAATTAATCTGCAAATGATCTTTGATCTTAAAAGTAAGTCTAATCTTAGATGCATTGTTTATAGTTAGCCACAAAAGATAGAAATGTTTAAACTTATAAAACTGTTTTGATATATCCAAAGACTTACTCATTGCATTGATTTATTTCACTGATTCTAACACAATAGAAATTTGTTAAGTATTTCTTAGTGAAATGCTCGGGCAATTTCAAATTATGTTATGTACTGGAAGCCAAATAGAAAAATAATCTAAATTGGTATAAAGAGTTATAATTTTAGAATTAAATTGTTACCAGAAACAGTATTGAAGAGAAAATTTGGCTCACCTGAACGGTGAGTGGTTGAACATTAATATCCAAATGATTTCTAAGTTCATTTTTTATAAGGTTGAAAATTAGGGAAAGAACTGAAATGGTTCCTTCTTATAAACAAACTATAACCTGAAAGTCTATGTAAATCTTTAATTTGATACTTAAAATGTTCCTTTCTATAGAAGAAAAGTGCTGGTTTTAAAGGTGCTGCTTAGATTCTCAAAAGTTTAAGCACATAAAGAAGTGAATTATAATACCTAAACCACTTAATCACCCACCATTCATAAATGGATCCTGTACTAAAATTTCCTTCTGATCCACAGCGGGTCACAGCATGTATTTAGGGAAGTCTCAGTTTTTTAAAAAGGATGTGGAGGAAGAAGTAGAGAGCATCTTTCATGTGACCTCTCATGACAGGAAACAGATCACGAGCCCATCTGCAAGGACAAAGAAGCCCAGGACTCCTGACAACAAACTGGGGCCCCCTTTCTCAGGTAAAGAACCTTCTACACCATGCCCATTTTGGAGCATTCCTCGCATCTGCGGGGCGGCCTATGGAGTGCAGACTGAAGACAGACACAGTGTGAAATTGGACTGGATGATGAGTCTGATGGAAGAAAAAAATTTTAATTACTTACTGACTAGTTAGATCATTAAAAGTCAGATCAAACTGCACTGGAGGTAGGACTGTGAAGGGTGAGGGACGGTTGTAAAAGTGAATGAGCAATAAAACTGGTTTAATTACAGATGCTTAGAAAATATTAAAACAAATTAAAATAAAGATGCTAACAGATACAGGGTGGGTAAAAAGTAGGGTTACAGTTGTGAGTATGCAAAACAGTTTATTCTTGTATTATTATTTATTAATTATTGTATTATTTTCCATATGAACAACTCTAAACCTATTTTTGCCCCACTATGTATATTGATACAGGCTTTGAAAAAGTTATCAAAACAACTATAAATTCAAAAATTTCACTACCAGTTGTTTTATTCCTTCTACATCTTTCATTCTTTCAGACCAGAAATCTCAAGGACTTACTTAGACCTTCCAGAGGAGTTGGTCCGATGTTTGCCATTTCCTACAAAGTCAGGAGAGCCTACATGCAGAATGGCAGCTGTTCTGTGTCCTCCTGGGTCCTTCCTAGGGGTGTGATTTGGATTTGAAAAACTAGCGATTTCCAAACGTTCCTAGAAAAAAAAGTAAAACCTATTTTAGACATAAGTCATAAATGGAAGACTATCAAGGTACACAATTATGAAGTTAGTAGAGTTCACATTTTATTTAACCTGAATGCTTTCAAGTGTAATAAAGCTGAACTAAGCTTTTAAAAATTTAATGTCTGACTATGCACTGGTTCAGGAACTGGAGGTCAGATTAGGTGTCAACAGAATTTGAATTTGAAACGGAAATGCTAGAATCTTAGAATATGCATTAAAAAGCTAGAAGGAACAAGAGGAAATGCACAGAAGGCATTCGAAGAGAAAGCAGAGTGGCAGACGGGAAGGCAGATCAGACCTAACACAGGAGAGCTAGTGGAGACGGTAACGTCATCTCACATTTGTACATGGCTTTGTACTCCCAGAAGGTAGTATAGTCCTCTGTGGGAATACTTACACGAGACAGAAAGGGAGGCATTGTTAGTCCTCTCTTGAGGGTTGAGGAAAATAAGTCACAGAGAGTGTCATCTAAAGGTCAGAGAACTTGGCAGTAAAAAAGCCAAAGCTTTAAGCCAAGTGCAGCTGACTCAGCATCAGTGCCTCTTCCCGCTACACCTCATAGTTTCCTTTCAGTTAACTGCCGTAATTCCAGAAAGTAGGATGAGTAAAATTTCCTCTTGATTTCTTCAAACATGCATGACTGGCTTTTTGATTGAGCTGGACACAGGAAAAATATAGGAAAAAGGACTTTATCCTTTTTCACCACTGCTTATAAACCTGCTCTGGTAAATCCTTCTTTTCCATCACTGAATGAAATCTCAAGCAGAGTCTTATGGTTTCCATTCACTCTTCAGCATAAAAAAAATTGCTTTATCTTCAAAGTATTAAGAATTCCATCCGGATTAATTGTCAAAACTTCAATTTCTTCTCTCCCTTGATTCATTGGATAAACTATTTACATAAGCCTAAGTCATCTACAGATAATAAACAGTTCTAAATTTTGTTTTCTGTTTGGGGATTTGTTTAGCATTTCATTTTAGGTTTCACTACTGATAGTAACACAGGAGGCAATAAATCATCGGGGGCAATAAAAAGATGTTAAGTTTAGCAAAATGACAACAATTTTAGCATAGCAGACTAGACAGAGTACCTGTTTGGCCATTTCTTTCCTTTTTTTCTCTTCTTTGATCTCGTCTTTCCTTCTCTGAATCTCATGAAGGATTTCACGTTGCTGAAAGAAATCATACTGCCATCAAATGCCAATCTTTGAAACCTCTACAACATATAAATTCTGAAATTATAAAAGCTCTTGTGAATTTCAAAAATTCTAGCTGTCCTTTCCTAAGGCCTGAATATATGGAACCTTCGTACAAACTATAGGTCCATCGGTTTTATCACAGTTCTTATGCAATAGGCATTCCCACTTAAATAGGTGTGAAGACTGTGTAGGGAAGGATGTTTGCCCCTCACTCTTCATGTTTCCAAGTGGAGGAACTTTCACTACAGCAAGACTATTGGCCTCTCACGTCCCCCCACACTTGACTTAGCCCCTCCTCTTTGATGTCCGCCTGTCTCTGGAGAACATGCACTTGTGCCTGCTCTCTGCCAAGGGATCCAGGGCCGACTCGGTGGAGCTGCACTGAGCTGTCCTCAGTGCCTGGACCCAGGGTGGCACGGGCGCCGCCACCACAGCCAGGGACTATCAACCTGAATTCTCTAATCAGCTCCCTCAGTATTAAAAGAGGTATTTTTATCCCTATTCCATTGACTCATGCATCTATGGTTCAACTGAGTCTGAATTTAGGTAGGGAAAAATACTGTGTTTTTATGAGTCCCCTAACATTCAAGGTTGTACTATCAAAACCATTAAAGCACTCACCAAAAACTGTAATGACAATAATACAAAATGAAAAAAACATACCCAAAACTTACAGGTAGTTAGAGTAGTACACTAAAACAAGATTGTTAGCTAATATTCACAATCTCCTAATAAAAATGTGCCTTCCTAAAAAACAATGACAACAAGGAGCTTTAAATTCTAAATGGCAATGAGGTTATACAATTAAATAGGAGATAAGCAGTAACAAAATTAAGGGGACCCACAAAGAGACAGTGTTAACATAAACACAGGGTGAACAAAATGAAGCAAGAAAAAAAATAAAGAACCAGGAGGAAGACCTAAGAAAAGCAGGAAAAACAAAATCCTATAAGTAACTGTAAGATCTATAGGAATAAAACTGGAAAGCTTCACCAAGTTAAAAATTGAGAAGGAAATTTAGATGTATATATTGACTCTGATTAAGGATTTTTAAAATAACACAGGAGTGGGGCTGGCCGGGGAGCACTACCTCATGTACCAAAAGGTTGCAGGTTCTATTCCCAGTTGGGGCACATATGGCAGACAACCGATTGATGTTTCTCTCTCTCTAAAATCAATAATCATATCCTCGGGTAAGGATTAAGAAAATAAATAAATAACATAGATGTGTATATCCTAATGCAAATAAAAATTACAAATGGTTAATGAATAAAAAAAGTTCAATATTTGCATTTTACTACTCATTTGGGCAGGAGATTCTTGTTCCACAGAGGAAAGAAGAAATTGCCTCTAAAACTCAGTGAGTTCCTACACAGCCTTACAAAGTGCAGAAAGATCACAAGAAGCTTGGTCAGACTGCCTTCTTTTTTCTTTTCTCTTATTTAAAGACCTGGACTACGGGTTCTAGGGGCAGCACTGAGGTTTGTTGAGAGGGAACTGCTCACAGAAATTTCTCAGTTACTCTTAGGGCCAGTCTTCTCACACGAGCCCATACTTCTTCAATCAAATATGAGCAAAGCTGAAATGCAGACAGATGTGCAGGTGGAGATAGAGTCACAACCAAGAGAAGCTCACAGTCATCTGGGCTGGCCACTTGCGGTGACAAGGGTCTCACCTCCTGCTCCTCTTTCCGCTTGGCTTCTAATAGCCTCTGCTGCTCCTCCTGAGCCCGCCTTTCCAGCATTTCTTCATGAAAAGACTTGGGAGGGGGTTTGTTATGCTCGCTGAGAAACAACTGCACGTGGTAAGCTAGCTCAAATATCATCACCTAAACAAGTAGATGAAAATCAACCACAAACAGTCAAACAATGGGAAGAGAGGGTACAAAGGAGAGACTATAGAAAAACAAGCAGGCAATCAGCCACTTACAACAGTGATATTCATTTTGATATGACACGTTCTGAATGAAGAACGTGATGCACTCACATCAAGAAAAGGCTTTCACAGGCCTCATCTCCTCGTGTTGCCGTCAAGACAAATCACTAGGTAAATAAAAAGCTTCACTTGTCTTTTGTAGTCCCATTCCATTTATTGGCATTTTCTGTATAATAAATTCGATAAAATATTTTTCTGTGCAAATAATTCGATAAAATGTTTAAGACTGCATAAAAGTAAAAAACTACCTAACTAGAAACCTGCCTATGTAATAACAGCTGAGCAGACAGTAATCATTGCTAACATCAGAGCTTTCATCTGTCCACGCTGCATACTGGAAATAATCCTATTGGGGGTCCAAAAGCAGATATTTAAAGCCTTTGTTATCTCCCTGCTAGTAACGTGCCAGGAGGAGGCTAATCAATACCTAGGAAGCACTTCATTTCCACTTAGGGAAGCATTCAGACAGTGCCTGAAGGAAAAAGGTCCCCCTCTCAGACGGTATTTATGTAACCACAGGAAGCCACTTCCCCTGCTCCTGGGAGTCATAAATCATTCCGGGGTTGGTAAATCAATGAGACAAGGTTTCTGGGACCCCACAGTGACTGCCTACCCCAACCCCGGGGAGGTTAAGAGTACCAAGCTCCTTCTGCACATGAGGACCACCATGCTGAGACTTCTTTTTCCTCCATTATGCAATAAAGCAGCTTAAAAATTCTTATTCCCATTACATATTTAAAACATTTGCTAAAGGGACTTAACACAGTAGTAAATAGTAACAGAAGCCATGGTACACAAGAGTATAAAGTTAACTGACTTAGAGTTTTCCTTTTTCTCAGAGAGTAAATGAAAAGAAACCACAGCTATTGTTGGGGAGAATTAATGTATTTTTTATTATACTAGAAGCTGTCGCATTCACTGACTATACTTTGATTTACAGTTGAGAAACACTAGTCTAGAATCTAGGGGGCAAGTTCTTTTAAGAAAAGCTCTTTTAACAAAAGCTAAGAAAAGTAGGAAGTTTCTATTATGTCAAAGACAAACCACTTCTATACCAGAAAAGAGCCAGGAGACAAGTGGCGGAGGGTCTTTCTTTTGCCAGTCTGTTTAATTTACTAGCATTTTCTATACAAACAAATCTGATAAAATACATAATACCAGAGAAAAATAAGAACTACTTTCAAAACTGGCAATTGTCCCTCTCTCCCCCCATTATCTACATGGCTCATTGCCTTGCTTCCCTCAGGCTTCAGCTCAAATGTCCCCTTATCAGAGGCCTCTCCTGACCTTATTTACAACAGCCAGTCTCGTTCTCACCATACACTGCAGGAGTGGCAGTTCGCCAGAGAAACTGTCTGTGCGTGAGTGCGTGCCTATGGTGAGGGGGAGGAGGAGGGTGTTTGTGTAGAGGGAGGGGGGAGAGAGGAAGGGGGAAGAGAGGGAAGGGAAGGTGGGGAGAGAGGGAGATTGATTGGTTTACTTTAATGAATTGGTTTATGCGAATATAGTTATAGGGCCTGGCAAGTCCAAAATCTGCAGGACAGGCTGGCAGTGAAGAGTTTATGCTGCAGTTCCAGTCCAAAGACCATCCATCTCCTGACAATTCCCTCTTCTTCTACGGAGGCCTTTTTATATTAAAGCCCTCAACTGATTGGATGAGATCTCACCCAAGTTATGGAGGGTAATCAGCTTAACTCAAAGCCTATACAAATTTAAATGTTAATCTCATCTAAAACAATACCTACACAAAAATATAGAGAATAATATTTGGCCAGATATCTGGATACTGTGGCCTAGCCAAGTTTATACATAGTATTAAACATTACAACATTTGAACAATCAA
The DNA here is from genome assembly GCF_021234165.1 of Pteronotus mesoamericanus. NCBI lineage: Eukaryota > Metazoa > Chordata > Mammalia > Chiroptera > Mormoopidae > Pteronotus > Pteronotus mesoamericanus. Next base: position 24,469,249 of record NW_026555065.1, read on the forward strand.
AATAAAAAAGTGACCTCATCAAATGCTGACAAGGATGTGAAGAAACTGGATCACTCACATATTGCTGGTGGGACTATACAGTGGTACCACCAGTCTGGAAAAGTGTGGCACTTTCTTAAAAAACTGAATGTGCAACTACCATACACCCACAGTTTCACCCCTGGGCATTTGTTCCAGATAAATAAAAAGTTCTGTTCAGATAAAAACCTGTACATGAATGTTTATAACAGCTTTATTTTTAATAGCCCCAAACTAGAAACAATCCAGATTTCTTTCACCGGGTGGACGGTGAACAAATAGTGGTACCATGAAATACTATACCACAGAATACCACTCAGGAATAAAAATTAAGAACTACTGATACATGCAACAATCTGTATGAATCTATAGAGAATTATGCTGAGTTAAAACAAAGCATTTCCAAAGGTTATATACTGTATGACAGTACATATATAATTTCCTTGAAATGAGAAAATTATAGAACTGGAGAACAGATTAGTGGTTGTCAGGTGTCAATGAGAGGGTGTAGGTGGGCATAAGGGAGTGGCTATAAAACGGCAACATGAGGGATCCTTGTGATGATGGAACTATTCTGTATCTGACTATCAATGTCAATATCCTGATTATGATATTGTACTATACTTTTGCAAAATATTACCATTGGGGCAAATTAAGTAAAGGGTACATGGATGTCTCAGTATTATTTCTTACAACTGCATGTGAATCTACAATTAACGCAAAATAAAAAGCGTAATTTAAATTTTTTAACAGACAGCAAAAGCAAAAATAAATGAGTGGGACTGTATTAAAATATTTCTCCACAGCAAAAGAAGCTATCAATAAAATGAAAAGGCAACCTAGAGACATAAGAAAATATTTTTAAATCATATATCTGATTATGGTTAATAACCAAAATATATAAAAAATTCATACAACTCAAGAGTGAATACACAGACAATCTGATTTAAAAAAATGGACAGAGGAGCCCTGGCCAGGTGGCTCAGTTGGCTAGAGCATCGTCCAGACACGCCAGACGGCAGGTTTGATCTCCAGTCAGGGCACATACCAGAACCAACCAATGAATGCATGAATAAGTGGAACAAGAAATCAATGTTTCTTTTCGCTCTCTCTCTCTCTCTCCTGCCCCTTTAAGATCAATCAATTAGGAAAATAATAATAAGAGCAAAGGAACTCAATAGACATTTTTCCAAAGAAGACATACAAATGGCCAACTGAGACATGAAAAAATGCTCAACATCATCAGGGAAATGCAAATCAAAACCTCAGTGAGATATCACCTCATATCTCTTAGAATGACTATTATCAAAAAGACATTAGCAACAACTGTTGGCAAGGATGTGGAGAAATGGAACCCTTGTGCACTGTTAGTAGGAATGCAAACTGGTCCATCCACTATGGAAACCAGTATGGCAGTTTCTTAAAAAATTAAGACTAGAACCACCATATCATGCAGCAATCCCACTTCTCAGCATATATCCAGAAGAAATGAAAACAGAATCTTGAAGAGATACCTGCATTCCCATGTTACTGCAGCATTATTTATAAGGGCCAAGACATGGAAACAACCTAAGTGTCCATCAACGAATGACTGAATAAACGTGGGAGAACTCGGGTAGACCCTGGTGTGTGGAGGGTTAAGAAAGAATTAGCACTGACCTAAGCGTAAATGCTCAGGCAGAGGAGAGACACTGAAGGATTAAAGGATGTTGCTAATGATTGTTGAGAGAAACAATTAATGCTTCCAATATGGAAAGAGAAGAAGTGGCTAAGTTTGCCTGCAAACATTTTCAATAATATAAAGATTCAAACCAAGATCAAGTTGTGATGCTAGGTCCAAAGTGTGTAAAAAGTATGGCCAGATTTATATGGACTGTTTTTGGAAAGATTCTTAAGCATTAATAAAACCATCTATACACACTCTATAATGTGTAATCCATAAATACTGTAAATTAAAGAAATATGAATTGCAGTGTTCTCTATTGTAGATATCAGTATGAAACAAAACATTCTAGTCAAAATTGGATTTAAGGTACAATGGAAATCTTTTTTAGGGCAAAGAAAAGGCAGAAAGGTAAACACTGGTGAACATCCTGAGATTTTTGCTGTGCTCTTATAATTCCAGTTAAATCTTACCTCTCCACAATGCTTTTTGGCCACTTCATCCAGGCGGGATTTTAATGAATTAACACTTTCATTTGACAAACCTTTGGCATTCTTTAACTCTATTTCAGGCACTCTGGAAAGAGAAAAGAAAACCAAAGAGGAGTTACTCTAGAAAGTGTAGCCTGTTTGCATTAATATTTGCTAAGTTCCAAGGGATTTCATACAGGGCTCATTTGTTAACTCCTCTCTATAAGCCCAGCAACATTTCTCTCCCTCTCAGAAGGATTCCAACTACACCTGGCTGGCACAGCGCTGGTCATGGATTTACCTGCAGGCCATGGGGAGCAAGTGGGCGGGCCAATTGTCAGTGTGGCCTGTCAGGTGCCCTGCTCCCCAAGATGATCACACTTACTGGGGCAGGATCCCAACATCTCTCCAACTCCTATGTCTCTGATTTCAGTTGTATGGTCTGATTAAAATTTTCCACATCAACTGCTATTTTACTGCCTTAAAAAAAATCACTCCACTCTGTGCATGACTCCAGTCTAGTAACATAATGATGCCCTCCTTTGTATGGTAATGCTCGACTCTGGCTTTACCCCAACATCAATTAACCCAGCTCTGACAGCTCACCCGCATGAGGGCAAGTGCTTTGCTCTAGTTTGTGAGTTCTGGCATAAAACAGGACAAGAATAACGAGGCCATGTGGAGCCATGATGGTCCAGCTAGTATTCCAACATGCTGTGTCCAGTCACTTACTCTGATTGTAAATGAGGTGGAAAAATGCTCACTCACTCATGTGTAAATCTAGTCCTGCACACTCTGCAAATTCTGCCTCTTCCAAATATGCCTATCTCACACTCCCCTTCATCCTTATAGCGCACAACTAAGACTCAACACTGTCTGTCTACTCAAGAAAAGTACACAGCCAGCCCTCAGGCTTCTTTTTATTCCCAACCAATAAACATCCAATAACGATTCACTGAGATTAAGTAGGCTTTATTTGAGTTTACTGAACAGAAAATGACTCTCTACTTCCTGCCAAGCATTTCTGAGTAATTCTGAGTACTGCTCATTATCTATGAGCTCTCCCAATGCTTCAGTTATAATAGGTTGCTATGGTCATTATCCACTTGGATAGATGGAAATCTGAGAGAAAATACTTTATATACATGAGAAAAAAATAAAAATACCATATAGCCCTGAGTCTATGCATTCCTGTCTAACTCAGGAGTCTCTCACAGTGGCATCAATGACAATTTTGCAGGAAAGGAAAGTTTCTACACCATATCATCTGAAAGGACAGGAACATTCCTCCAAGTCAAGCCTTACATAATTATTTTTTTAAAAATTAGTCATTGTATAGCAGTATTAACAGAATGGTGAAAACATCATCTATAATACTAATTAATTTTTTTAATATCATACTTATAAAAAATATATTTTGTGTATTTATTTTCAGAGAAAAGGGAAGGGAAGGAGAAAGAGAGGAAGAGAGACATCAATGTGTGGTTGCCTCTCAAGGGCCTCCTACTGGGGACCCAGTCCACAACACAGGCATGTGCTTTGACTGGGAATCAAACCAGTGACCCTTTGGTTTGCAGGCCAGGGCTCAATCCACTGAGCCACACCAGCCAGGGCAATACTAATTAAATTTAAAACCACCACCACAACAACAACAAAAAACAAACTCTTCAATATTCTCTATTCCCTTACCACATAATTCATAATTTTATGTAGCTGATATTATAATGCTTATTTTCTTACTTTGTATAAGCATTCCCATGTTGTTTTAATCCTCACCCAAGGATATATTTATTAATTTCAGAGAGAGAGGGAGGGAGGGTCCGAAGGAGGGAGAGGGGAGGACATCAATGTAAGAGAAAAACATCAACTGGTTGCCTCCTGTACTCGCCCTGACCAGGGATTGAACCTGCAATCTAGGTATGTGCTCTGACCAGGCATCGAACTCACAACCTTTTGGTGTATGGGACGATGCTCCAACCAACTGAACCATACAGCCAGGATTCCACTTTGTTTTTTAAAAAGACCATCCATAATATTTTTCCCAAGTGGACACATCAAGTTTTACCTGAATAGCCCTCTAGTGCAGTGGTTCTCAATCAGGTGACTATGTCCCTCAGGGGAACATCTGTCAATGTCAAGAGGGCAGAGAAGCTCCATGCCCCTTCTATATTCCTAGCCTATGGATCTCTTCTATGTGGCTGTTCCTAAGTTGTATCCTTTATAATAAACTGGCAGTAGTAAGTAAACTGTCTTCCTGAGTTCTGTGAGCTTCTTCTAGCAAATTATTGAACCTGAGGAGGGGGTCGTAGGAACATGCAAATTTATAGCCAGTTGATCAGAAATACTGATACTTGCAATTGTCATTTGAAGTCTTGGGATTAAGCCCTAACTCATGTGGTCTGCAATAACTAAGAATAAATTGTATAAGAAGTGAATTGAATTGTTGGACACTAAGTTAGTGTCAGAAGACTCTACGTATTTGGTGTCAGGAAAAATAAAACCTAGAGAAGCACTGCCCTAGTTTGCTTTCATAAATTTAACTGCTCTTTAATCAATTCATTAATTAACTTTGGGCATACCTACTTATCTACTGTGGGCACAGTGTTGGGGGCAAAAGAGGATTACTATCTTCAAGGAGTTCATCTTGACCTATCTATATTTTCATATCCTCCACCATTTCTTAGGATAACAATTCCATAAGTTTGCCACCCTCTGCCTTAGGCGGTGCTTCATTTTATTTGCCACTTCCCTTCACTGGTTCCCTGAACAATAACATCATCCAGGCCAATCTGCCTTTCCACAGGGAATGTCTGGGGCAAAGATTACATGAAATACATAAGATAATTCAGGTCGGGGGAAGGCTGAGACAAATGTATTTGAAAAAATAAAGAAAATAAATTAAATTAAAAAAAAAAAAGATAATTCAGAAAAAGAATCCTCGAGTCCTGATTGCTAATGCTTTTGCTCTATCACTGGTTCTCAACTAGAGGTGGTACCACGTTCAGGGGGAAATACATGGGGATTTATGGTTCTCTCCCTGGCCGGAGAACACTCCTGGCATTAGTGGGTAGGGACCAGCAATGCTACATGCCTTGCAGGGCAACTCTAAATCCTCCTCTACTCTAGGGAGTAAAGTCCCATTTGGCTCAGGAGGCTACTCCAAGTCCCAATGCTGATCATACTTTAAAACTAAGTACACAAGTTACCACAACTTTATCCTTTTTTCCTAGATTGTTCCTCTTGTCAGTTTATGAATAATTAAACAAATGAAAGCTAATATATCAGAAGAAGCAAACAATTAGTCATGGAGCAAATATTAGTATCTGTACTAACTATTCTACAACTAGAAGCACACTTAACATGAGATAGGTTTCATGAAAATGTCTATTGCTGATATAGTTTTAAGGAAACACAAGTGATAGGAAATGAAATTTTAAAAGAATAGTGGCAGGAAGGAGAAAATACCACTGATCTCAACCTGTTTCCATGTGGTCAAAACAGAGAACTAAAATCGCATCACAGCCATTTATACTGTACTCACACATCTGGATAGGTTGGTGGGCATTTAACCCTCAACTCCACTTTTACATATACTTCTTCACCAGCCAGGCCCTGGGGATACAGAACTAAACTGATTTCAGGGGGCTCTTTGACCTAAAAGAGAAAAAGAAAAAAATTGATTATTCTTATACCTAGAGAGCCAATCATTAATGGTTAAGGTAATGATCTTAGTTTAAAAGTTCTCCTTTTTAAAATATTACATGTAGTCTACAGCTATACCACCCTGAACGCGCCCGATCTCATCTAAAATATTACATGTAATTGTATCTGATATAGTGTTTGGTCATATTTTTCTAAAGCATAGTTTAAAAATAAAACCTGTGCCAGAGACATTGCATTTTCCTTTTCGAAGTTACCTAAGGACTAAACCGAAATGTTCCATGTAGCTTCCATTCATTCAAATGTTACTGAGGACAGTCGTATGTCTGGGTGCTGTCCTAGAAGCAGGGAATGCAGGGGTAACCTTAGACACAGATCCAATTACATGATACAAGCTACAAAACAAATACTTTCCAACAGCGTTGAGTGCTGTGAAAAAAATCTGGCAGAGTAATGGAACACAGTGGTAGGGAGAAGAGGATATTCAGACAAGTGGGTCAGAGGATATTTCACTTGAGTCAAATACTGAGAATAAGTGAAAACCTTGACATGTAAATCTGAGAGCTCACCTAAAATTGTTTATGCTTTCAACCAACTGCTTTTCACCAAATAACTAAATACTCTCTTGTTCTTTAATCCTAAGTACAACTTTTTTCAAAGAGATCTGAGGTGGTTTATGTTATCTATATAGAATGAGAAAGGGGAGGCTGAGGGAAGAAATCTACTCATGAGGTCCAGGCACTTTACCAACTCTGGTGCTGTCTCCATTTTACAGATGGAGCAGCTCAGTTTCAGTGGGTTTCAGTTTCTTGCCTACAGATATACAGTGACAAGGCTGGAGTTCAAATCCAACTTTGACTCCCTAACCTGTGTCTTTTTTCATCAGCCAATCCTGAGTTGCTGTGACTGAGTTGTTGCCTTAACTTTGTCTTAGAATGTCCAGACAGCCAGGGCCGAAAGACATATGTAACATTATTTTACATTTCACATTTCACACGCACACAACACAAAAAAAGAGCATAAAAATTCTTTTAGGGGCAACAAAGTACTTCAAAACACTAAACTCTAGCAGAAATTTGTAACATGAACGTTTTATATGATACCCTAAATTACATGATAAAATTCTCATCAACTATGTGTATAAAATATGTAGTCTCAGTTTTTATATGGCTTTATAATAATCCTTGATAAAAGCTGTGGTCAGGCTTCGGGAAAGCACAACTCTGTGAACGTGGTCCTGGGGAGCGGTAAGCATCCGTGATCCACGAGGCCTTTCATGCACCCATTCACCCGTCACACCTTGTCACCCACACTTATCGAGTGCTGACTCTGTCAGACACTGTTAGCACACAAAGGTGAGAAAACAGATATGCTTCCAGTTGTCTTGAAACTTCTGGTCTGGTGGGAAAAATCAAACAGGACATATGTAAATACAAGTTTAGAAAGTGCTGTTGAAGAGATGGTGTGTGGCCCTTGAAGGGGAATGGAATCGGCCACCCCAAAATATGCCAGTTGGGCATAAGGGTTATTTTGAGCCAAAGGTGCTTGAAGACAGCAGGTACAAGAGGTGTGCTCTGGACTCCCTTTTTCTTTCTGAAAGCAGGAGATAAAACTCCCACATGAAAGATGCCCTCCTATACCAGGAAGGGAGGAACATTCTTATCACCAGAGAAAGGGAGTTGAGGCCAAGAGAATTCCGTACAAACAGACCTTGTTAAAAACAACTCTTATCTGCCTTTAGTCTCCCCATATATTTTAGCTACTTTTCCACAATTGCCTCTCTTTGTTCAACCTACCATATAAACACTTAAGGCCCAGACACTTCTTTGGGTCTTCATTTTCCTATGGGGCTTCCTATGTATGGGTAATAATCGGTCCTAAGAGGACAGAGGTAAAGTTTTGCCTCCCCTACACTCTACTTAGAGTGAACGCCTGGTGGTGGGTGGGAGGGAACACGCTTGGACATGGGAAGACTTTCCCACGCTTCACAAGGGAAGACTTTTTTGCGTGGTTGCACTTAAGCTGAGACAAGATAGAGACCAGGCATTCCAGACAAGAGAAGAACATGTAAAGAGACTCAAAGTGAGGAAGAGATTGGTATATTCCAAAAAGCAAAAGGAGACAAGTGCCGGAACACAGGAGAATTGGGGGAGGCCAGGTGAGGCAGGTATGATAGGGAGCAGCTACATTGCGGAGGGCCTTCTCAGCCAGGTAAAATATTTGTCAGGGTTTTCAGATGGGAGTGATATGACTGAACACGTATTTTAAAAGATCACCTTGGGGGCTGAGTAAAGAGTAAATAGGGAAGAGTAAGGGAAGAAGTCAAAAGCTATTAAAACAATTCAGCCTAGATTGGTAGCAAAGGAGAAAAAAGTGGATTTGAGGTAAATGTGACAGAAACTGGGCCTCAAGGGAGGAAAACATAAGAAAAGTGCCTTTTTGCAGATGCTCCTTCAGGCTGAATAGGATGAGGACAGATAGCATCCAGTGCTGGGATAACGCAGGGACTGCAGGTGATCTCGAAAAGTACGGGTTCTGAGGGCACTGGACGCAAATTCTAGTGTGATGAAGACCAAATGCTAGGTGAGGAACACAACACAGCAAGTCTAGATAGACAACTCCTTCAAGGACGTTTGGGTTTGGGCATAAAGGGGACAGAGAATGGGGCCATAGACAGAGGGGGATGTGAAATCGAAGGAGAAATTTCTTCTGTTCTGTTTTGAAGATGGGAGCTACTAGAGCGTGTGAAGAAGTTGGAGGGAATGTTATGGAAGAGCGGGAAAGAGATAAAATTAGGGTCTGAAGTAGGAAAGCCCAGAGGGCAGAAGGTGATGGATCCTGGGCATGACAGAGACAAACTGGGCTTTGGTATTTGATAGGAGATGTGGCTTGTCTTCTGGGTGACAGAAGAACATGAGGAGAAAAAGCACGTAAGAGACTGGTGATCTTCCTCTGAGTCGCCTTACAGGGACATGGGTGAGACTGAACTAATAGGGCTCTAGGCCTCCCAGGCCCTCTCCAACCAGGGCAGGCCGACTGTTATTTGATTTATATATTAGGGAGCCTTTAGCATAGGAAGCATTTTAGTTGCTAAAAAGAAAAGGAAAGACTATCACCTTGACTGGTCTCCTTAAATAGCCTCATTTTTAGAAAAACTTTTTATTCTGGAAATTTGCAAATGAAAGTTGATGATAATGTAATGAACACCACATACCTACCGGAGAGTTTCAGCAATTACCAATTTATGGCCAGTCTTGTGTCTCTATACGTTGTCCTTACCTCCAAACACCACCTTGGATTATTCTGAAGCAAATCCTATCAACAGTCTTTGCTGTGTTATTGTTATTCATTTTCTAACAACAATCCAGTGAAGCAGAGAGGTCACATATCTCCATTATTGAAACATAAAAACTGAGAGAAATTAGACAGATTCAAACAAAGTTTTACTGGTGTTTTCTTCTTACTAGATCAAATCTGTACAGGCTTTCTCATCTCATGGGCCAGGAATTTTGGAGAGACATTATGATCGCCAACTTAAATTTTGTCAAGAAAATATTTTTTTGTCCCCGCTTCACTTTATAAGATACAAAATATTCTAGTACCAAATGTAGGAGGAAGTACAAAAATAGAGTAGAGCTCAGGTTTATTTTAAGAAGGGTCAACTTATCTTATGCTAATATATCTTCACTTACACATTATACTGCTTTTCATTTTCTCATTTAGCTACTGACCAGTGAAAACTTTTATTTCTGAACAACAAATGGGAATATTGCTTTAAATCCATATTGACTGATAGCTTGAAAGAGGCAAAAGAAATAAGGTAAGAAAATGAGGGGAAATGCCATAGAGATGGTCTTCTTAAAGTAAAATATTCAAGACTTCACAAGCTCAATGTGAAAGAGGTAAGTCAAAATGTTAAAATGCAAGCACACCACCTAGGAAAAAATGGCAGCTCTTCTGTTTTTGAAGCAACAAAGTTGGGGTAGCCTTCTATAGTTGGAAGGAGCAAGAATCATGTAAATAGAAGAACTGTAATTATCAGCAAGCTGTGTAAGTACAAACTACAAACGAAAAACAAAGGGTAGGACTTTCTTGGTCTCAGTAAGAAAACAAATTTGTAACATACAGACAACATAGAGATACCACAGGAAGTGAGTTATCTCTGCATTTATAATATAAAATAATAAATCTAGTGTAACATTCTCTTTCATCTTAACGTAGGAAGTGAAGAATATGTCTGAATGTAACTAACCTCCTTAAGAAATGGTATGGGAGGAGGGGCTTCACCTTATGCACAGAGTCTCTGAAACAGGAAGCAGGGACTACACATTTTGAAGATACTTTTACTAAAGGGAATGATTAATAAAGCACTGTGGATCTATTTAACAATTGCTGGCAACCCTCATGGAAGGAGGTCTCTCTTAGTCAGCCCCCTGGGCCACCAAGGGGAACATTGTATATAGAACACTGGGGCTCCAGAAAGCCTTTAGAATCCTGCAAACACTCCTGGGCTGGACCAGCCATATAACACCATACAGGCCTAATGTTCCAATTACTTCCACAGCAGAGCAACACTAACAGGACAGCAGTGATAACTGGGTAAGCCCAGATAACATCCAGTCAAACTTTAGGAAAGAGGAAAGAGTTTTGCCCACTATCCATCCATTCTTCCTTTATTTCTGTGGACAATGAGAAAGAAGATACCTCCTAAGAAGGGCTCCTGGTGGCTAACTAGGCTCAAATCTTTAAAAAGCAGAACTTAGCAGCCATTTCTACATAAGGGAATCTTACGCAAACTGCACTTCAAGGAGAAGCCTGCACTGACCCACCTGCCTCTGCACTGAACTGTATGCCTGAACTGTGTGTGTTTTTCCCATCTGAGCCAGTCCTAATAAAGGAGTTCCTGGAATTCCATTTCAACCAATAGGACTGACTGAGGCTTGCCCCATCCAATCGAAGTTACGTAGCCATAGTCTCAGCAACATCTTCACTGACCAATCAGAGCAGCTCTACTCTGACCAATCAGGGAAGTGCCTTTTGTACAATCAAGTTGCAAGGACTTGAAGTCCTAATCTGCATGCAGCTAGACCAATCAGGGACCAAGGGCAGGGACTTCTGTCTATATAAGTCAGCTCTGCATTGACTCTGAGCACTTCTCCTTTCTACAGAAGACTGAGGCCTGTGTTTCACAGCTGTGTTGAAACACCCACGGTGTCTCACCAGAGCAGACCAGCATGGAGCAGAGCAGGGAAGACCATGAAGGAGCAGAGCAGAGCTGTCTAGCTGGAGAGGGCCCAGTCCTGGGGCTGCCTCACAGCTGTGCTGCTTTCACAGCAGTGCCCTATCACAATGGAGCTTTTTTGCACTGAATAACATTTCCTTCCTCACTGCACTCCAAACTGGGGATTCGTGATGGCAGTGACTTGATGCCGATGATCATTGATCATTGGTTGACGTGTCTTACCAACAGAACTGATTTAGTAACTGGGTACATTTATCAGACCTCTCTGCAGCTAAGTGTACCTGTTCCATTGGGTTAATTTCTGGCCAGTAAGTTGAACTAATACATGCCACTTCGTATTTCCTGTTTCCTTCCAGGTGGCTGGAATGCGGATGTGATGGTTGGCGTTCAGCCATTTTATACCATGAAGGGCACATTAAGAATGGTGGAACAGCAATTTAGAAGAAGTCCTAGACTCCAGACTTCTACATGCAAAAAAGCAAACTTTGTGGTTTTCTGCCATATATTGCTAAATTTAATCCTAACCAATACAGGCTCCCTTGGGGGGAGGGGAGGACAGGCAATAGTGATTTCAGAGATAAACAATATTTGTCAGGTTTTTCTCAACTGAGAGGCTCCCCAATATGTGAAGAAGCTTTTATGCAAAACACGTTTAGAATACTAAACATTAGCTCATATTAGGGCATTCAAGGACTCTTGGAGTTGAACATGACTTGGTTAAAATTGGTTTAACAGCCCTGGCTGGTGTGGCTCAGTGGACTGAGTGCCGACCTGTGAACCAGCCAAAGGGTTGCTAGTTGGATTCCCAGTCAGGGCACGTGTTTGTGTTACAGACCAGGTCTCTGGTAGGGGGCACCTGAGTGGCAACCACACATTGATGTTTCTCTCACTCTCTTTCCCCCTCACTAGAAATAAATATTAAAAAAAAAAAAAAGATTTAACAACCAAGATGTGCTGGGGAGTGGGATGGGGTGTGGTAGGGCCTCCTTCATAGGTTTAAAAGATAACTAGTCATCAGAATTCAGTATTGATAAAATCTTTAACTTAACCTGTATAAGGAAAAAATTAATTCCTGAAATATTTGCAAGCAAATAGACACAGAATAAGGGGTAATCAAAAAATTTTGAGAGCACCTAATGCGAGGAAAATAGAATGTAGATGTGTCAGCTCTAAAACATACAAAATCCTAAGAGGGAAAAAAAATGTTTTGAAGACTGAAAATGCAAGTGACATGCAAGCTGCATAAAAAGTAGTAATGGAGAGAAGGCCATATCATGCTACAAAAGATAAATTCGCTTCTTAATGGGATCATGAAGCTGGTACTCTGCTGGAGTTATAGAATAGTCCAACAAATCCTCAAGCACATAAAAAGTGAAAGTAACGTAAACTCAGTCCTGAAACATAACAAGGTAATGCTCATTTGGAACTCGTTATTAGCTCTTCAAGAAACAAACCCCAAGGATCTTAAATCACCCCCAAAGCATTAGGAACACTGGCACAGTGCACACCTTCTGCAGGAGCCAATGCTGTTACAAACCCCTGCTGCTCAGTATGAGTATGCTGTCCTCAGGCACTTTCTAACCCTCATGCCCAACAAAATCAACTGGTTTAAGGATGTGTTTATTTCTGTTAAAAGTACTGAAGTGGCCCCGCCTGGTGTGGCTCAGTTGATTGAGCGCTGGCCTGTGAACTAAAGAGTATCTGGTTTGAATCCCAGTCAAGGCACACGCTTGGGTTGCAGGTCAGGTCCCTAGTGGGGGGTGTGCGAGAGGAAACCACACACTGATGTTTCTCGCTTTCTCTTTCTCCCTCCCTTCTCCTCTGTCTATAAATAAATAAAGTCTTTAAAAAAAAGTACTGAAGTGAAGAATGTGACTATTAAAAACTGAGAATTTTATCAGCCATTCTACACAGCAGCAAATATTTTGGTTCTAAGGCCAAAGCATAAGGGTTAATGACAGCCCATGATTAAACTTCACTCGTTTACAAGGTAAGCAGAGAGAATGAGGTTTGGGAAGTTAAAGATACCAACACAATTTTTCATTGCACACAATGTAAGTAAATGTAACACTACTACAATGTACTCTTAAAAATGGTGAAGATGGTAAATTTTATGTGTTCTTTACCACACTTTTATATATATATATATTTTTTAAGAAACACTTGGTCCTTTTCTTTCTTTCTTTCTTTTTAAAGATTTATTCATTTATTTATTTATTTTTAGAGAGACAGGAAGGGAGGGAGAAAGAGAGGGAGAGAAACATCAGTGTGTGGTTGCCTCTCATGCACCCCCTACTGGGGGCCTGGCCTGCAACCCAGGCATGTGCCCTGCCTGGGAATCAAACCAGCAACCACTTGTTTTGTAGGCAAGTACTCAATCCACAGAGCCACACTAGCTAGGGCACAATGATATATTTTTTAAAAGTTACACAATTCAGACCAGTTTAGATGTTTGGCCTAGAATAGAATTGTTACCTAGGATTTTACTAACCATATCCTCCTTAAATTTTGATGGCAAGATTTGACTCAGTATGGCCTATGGTTTCTCAGCTGCTTCAGATCTTATATTCTATAACTACTGTAGGGAAGAAACTAGTCTGTATGAAAACATTACAAATCTAAAAATGGGCAAGCTGGGTAATCTGAGCAAACCTTTGATTTTAAGTTTGTGAAAACAGCAAAAACAAAAATGATAGTAAAAGCTCACAAAATGGAAATTAGCTAACATTCACCTAGATTTTATGTTTTTAAAATTTAACTTATTTAACCTCATAATTCACCCATTCCCCCAACCACCAATCATTCAATCTATGAGCTTTGTTTTAGATTTCACATATAAGAGAGATCATACATACTCGTTTTCCCCTGATTTTTATGTTAAATGCCTTATTCACTGATCTCCTCCCTGCCTTATCTCCTTTTCTGAAAATACTTTCTGTAACTGATCTTGTAAAAATCATCAAGTTCATTTGCCTTCTGTTTGCAAGCTGGTAAGAATTTTTAAACAATGTTAGATTTGTTTAAAAAGTTTAATAACCTAAAGTTCCATTTTAAACAAACATTAGGATAGTCAGAATCTGGAAAACAGGGAAGGAATTAAGATGTATAAAATGTCTATAATAAAAACAGTCATGGGGATGTAAAGTACATAATAGGGATTATTGTCAATAAATCTGTAATAACTATGTAGGGTGTCAGGTGGGTAATAGACTTCTAAGGATAATCACTCTGTAAATTATATGTGTCTAATCATCTAAAACTAATATAATATTGTATGTAACTATAATTAAAAATTTTTAAATTAAAAAATATTAAGAATCTGAATTCTGCCCAAATTAAATACATGTAATGTCATTCCAATAAAAATACTAAATAACTTTTTGAACTGGGCAAGTTGATTCCAAAACTTATCTGGAAAAACTAAAGTAAAACTAGTCAGGAAAATTCTGTAAAGTAAATGGTGACCACACTAAATACTAAGGCTTATTATGAATTTGTAATAATTAAAGCAAAGTGGTAGCAGTGCTTAAATAGATTAATGGGATAGAAGGGAGAGTCAACAACAGATCCAAATACATTTGGGAATTATTTCATTTAATAAAGAATTTTGAAGACACAACAAAGAAAGAAAACTACAGGCCAATATCGCTGATGCACAAAGACGTTAAAATCCTTAACAAGATATTGGCAAACTGCATCCAGCAATACATTAAAAAGATCATCCACCATGATCAAGTGGGATTCATCCCAGGGATGCAAGGATGGTTCAATAATCGCAAATCAATAAACATAATACATCACATAAACAAAAGACAAAAACCACATGATCATATAAATAGATGTGGAAAAAACATTTGATAAGGTACAGCATCTATTTATGATAAAAACACTTAGCAAAGTGGGAATAAAGGGGGCATATTTCAACATAATAAAGACCATATGTGAAAAGCCTACAGCCAAAATCATACGCAACGGGCAAAAACTAAAAGCTTTCCCACTAAGATGGGGAACAAGACAAGGTTGTCTGCTTTCACCACTTCTATTCAACATAGTGTTGGAAGTCCTACCCACAGCGATCAGACAAGAGAAAGAAATAAAAGGCATCCAAATTGGAGAATCAAGATAGTGGAGGAGTAAGTGGAAGTCACACTGACCTCCTCCCAGGACCAACCAGGAATTACAACTAAATTGTGGAGAAATCACCTGGAACAAATAACTGAACAATAGTGACAGAGGAGCCTTATAACCTCGGACAGACAGAAGAATCAGTTTTAGCACAACCTGACTGGTAAGGAGTGCAGTAGAGACTCAAGAAGGTGGCAGGGTACCCACAGGTGGCAGCACCAAAAGGATATTGAAATGGCCACCTAGATCCCCCTAAGAAGAGCGGGGTCTAAACCATAAGTGGAGATCTCCAGCCTACAGCACCAGAGCCCAAAAAGTACACAGATAACAGCCAACTGCAAAAAGCAGCAGGGTTGCTCTCTGCCAGAGACAGGCAGCTGGAGATGCAAAGAGCCATTTAAAGGGCCAACACATAAATTTTTATTTGCAGCCACTTACCCTGGGCTTCAGCAAAGGCAGGTGCAGACTGGGCTAGAGATGCCTGAAGAGAGACTGGGGAAAGAGGCTACAGGGAGAGAACTGAGAAAGTAGTCCGCAGGATCCCAATGCTGACTCATCCCCCAGATGGCACAGCCATCTTGCTCAGGCAGACCACTCCCCTGAGAGGCAACAGCATTAGAGGACAAAATAGCCCCGCCCCCAGGAGGGCCTTGGCCCCACCCTGTGGTGTCTCTAAGCCAGCCTGCAGAGTGCAGAGTGGCAGCCACAGATAGTAGGTCCCTGGCTAAAGGGGGCACAGAGTGGTCTAGAGACACTTGAGAAGAGACTGGAGATGGAGACTTTGGGGAGAAAATGGAGAGAGTAGCCAGTGGGATCCCTGTGCTAACTCCTCCCCCATACGGCAGCAGCCGTCTGGCTCAGGCAGACCACTCCCCTGAGCGGCAGCAGCGTGAGAGGACCCAGTGACCCCGCCCCCCCCGGAGGGACTCTGCCCTGCCTTGTGGTGTCTCTAGGCCAGCCTACTGAGTGCAGAGTGACTAGGCTAACAGCTGAAGAAGACGGCCACAGATAGTAGATTCTTGGAAGTCTCGAACAGAATGCCTAAGGTCACACTGGGTCAACATCTGACATCATCATAGGCAGATCCAGACAGAGAAAACAGCAGTCTCCTACCATAGAAGTTCATGCCACAAAGTCAGGAAATCAAGACAGATCAATTTAAGAAGGATAAGCAAAAGAGAAGAACCCCACAAATAATGGGAAGACAATAACACCCCCAATCGAAGGGAAAGGAGGACTCCCCAGAAAGAGAAATGAATGAAATAGAGACAAGTAAACTATAAGATATTGAGTTCAAAACAGCAGTTCCAAGGAAGCTCAATGAGCTCAGTGAGCTCAGAGAGAGCTACAAAAAACTACAGGGAAACTACAAAGAACTTACTGAAAACTATATTAGCATGAAAAAGGACATAGAAATTATCAATGAGACAAGAGGAAATGAAGAATACAACTTCTGAATTGAAGAACACAATAGAAGGAATCAAAAGTGGGCTAGATGAAACAGAGGATCGATTCAGTGAGCTGGAGGATAAGGCAGAAAAAAGCTCCCAGAAAGAGCAAGAAAATGAAAAAAGACTCAAAAAGAATGAAGAGGAGTTGAGGGAAATGCAGGACAATCTCAAATGTAATATCTGTATAATAGGGATACCAGAAGGAGAAGAAGAGGGACAAGGGATGAAGAACTTGTTTGAAAAGGTAATGATAGAAAACTTCCCTAATTTGAGAGAAAAAGTCACACAAGTCCAGGAAGCACAGAGGGTCCCATTCCAAGACACATCATCATTAAAATGGCAAATATCAGAGATAAACAGAGAATGCTAAAGTGAGAAAGAGGTAGTAACATATAAGGGAGCCCCAATATGGCTAGCAGCTGACTTCTGAACAGAAACACTACAAGCCAGAAGGGAATGGCAAGAAACAGAATCTAAGTCATGAAAAGCAAAGGCCTGTAATTAAGGACTGCTCTACCAAGCAAGGTTCTCGGTTAAAATGGAAGGTGAAGTAAAGGGTTTCCCTGACAGAAGAAGGCTAAAAGATACATCTCCACCAAACCAGCATTGTAAAATATGCTAAAGGGACTGCTTTAAGAAGATGAAGAAAAAGAGTCTATGAATACTCACTTCCTTTTGCAGTCACCAATACTTGATGTTACAAAATTTTTAATACTTATTAATCTGATTGTGACAATGATGTGTCATTTTAATTATTCCTTTATTATTTGTTGAAACTAAACCTGTTTTTGTATATTTCTTGCCTATTTCTATTATTTTAAAAAGCTTTAAATGACTTTTTGGTATTCTTTATCTATTTTTTTATTAAATGTTTGTAGAATTTTTGCCCAAAACCCCTCCCCACCAAAAATGATGAACTCTTTTTTAGATGTGTTGTAAATACTTTCCTATTCTATTACTTGTCCTCTTTTTTAATATTATATTGCTATGTAGTCTTAAATGTTTAATATAGTCATACTGTCAATATTTTACTTTATAGCTTCTGGGTTTGAATATGTTACTTCAGGGTAAGAAAAATGTTATTCTGCATTTTCTCCTAAAACTCCTTAGATTTTACATATTGATTTTTAACTCACCTGAATAGTTTTTGTATATAATGTGAAATAGGGCTCTCTATTTTTTTTTTTTATTTCAGTAGGGGTCCAAGCACCTTATTTGTTGAATAAGCCTTATTTTCCCCATTGATTTGAAATATCAATTTAATCACATATTACATTGTTAGATATATATATACATTTGTTTCTAGATGCTCATTTTATTTCATTGATCTACTTGATTATTTCTGTGCTGGTGTCATGTTGTTTTAATTGCTGAGACTTTATAATGGATCTTGACATTTCAAAAATAAATAAATAAAATCAATCTTCATTTAAAAAAAGAAAGAAAGAACTCCTACCTTTTGCAGCCTCATGGATGGAAGGGAGAATATTATGCTAAGTGAAATAAGTTAGTTGGTGAAAGACAAATACCATATGATCTCACCTACAAGTGGAATCTACTCAATAAAATAAACTAACGAACAAAATAAACCACAGGCATGGAAACATGGAGCAGACTGAAAGTGACCAGAGGGGATGGGGAAGGAGGACAATGGTGGAAAGAAGGAGAAGGGACTAAACAAAGAGCATGTATGAATGACCCATGGACATGGACAACAGAGTGGGAATTGATTGTGGGAAAGGCGAGCAGGGGGTGAGATAGGTGGAAGGGGGCAAAAGGGGGAAAAACTGAGACAACTGTTATAGAATAAACATGACTTAAAAATAAAATTTAGAAAGAAAGGCATCCAAATTGGAAAGGAGGAAGTAAAACTGTCATTGTTTGCAGATGACATGATAGTGTACATAGAAAACTCCATGGACTCCACCAAAAAACTACTCGACCTAATAAGTGAGTTTGGCAAAGCAGCAGGATACAAAGTCAATATTCAGAAATTGAAGGTATTTTTTACACCAACAATGAAATACCAGAATCAGAAATCAGGAAAAAAATCCCATTTGCTATAGCAACAAGAAAAATAAAGTACCTAGGAAAAAACTTACCCAAGGAGGTAAAAGACCTGTACTCAGGAAACTACACAACACTGAAGAAAGAAATTAAAGAAGATACAAATAAATGGAAGCATATTCCGTGTTCATGGATTGGAAGAGTTAACATCATCAAAATGTCCATACTACCCAAAGCAATTTACAGATTCAACACAATCCCTATTAAAATACCAATGACGTATTTCACAGATAAAGAACCAACATTTCAAAAATGTACATGGAACCATAAATGACCCCAAATAGCTGCAGAAATTTTGAGAAAGAAGAAGAAAGTAGGAGGGATCACAATACCTGGTATCAAACAATATTACAAGTCCACTGTAATCAAAACAGTCCGGTACTGACATAAGAACAGACATACAGATCAATGGAACAGAATAGAAAGCCCAGAAATAAACCCATGTCTCTATGGTCAATTACTATTCGACAAAGGTGGCAGAAACTTAAAATGGAGTAAAAATAGCCTCTTCAACAAATGGTGTTGGAAGAGCTGGACAGCTTCATGCAAAAAATTGAAATGCAACCACCAACTTACACCATACACAAAAATAAAAATAAACTCAAGATAGAAAAAAGATTTAAATATAATTTGTGACACCATAAAAGTCCTAGAGGAGAACATAAGCAGGAAACTCTCAGATATTCCACGCAGCAGTATTTTCACCGATATGTTCCCTAGAGCAAGGGACATAAAGGAAAGAATAAACAAATGGGACCTCATCAAAATAAGAACCTTCAGCACAGCTAAAGAAAACATCAGCAAACTGAAAAGGGAACCAACTGTATGGAAAATATATTTGCCAGTGATACCTCAGACAAGGGTTTGATCTCCAAAATCTATAAAGAACTCACACGACTCCACTCCAGGAAGACAAACAATCCAATTAAAAAATGGGCAAAGGACCTGAACAGATACTTCTCCAAGGAGGACATACACAGGGCCCAGAGACATATAAAAAGATGCTCACCATCACTAGCCGTCAGAGAAATGCAAATTAAAACTACAATGAGATACCACTTCACACTGGTCAGAATGGCCATCATAAACAGGTCCACAAACAACAAGTGCTGGTGAGGTTGTGGAGAAAAGGGAACCCTAGTCCACTGTTGGTGGGAATGCAGACTGGTGCAGCCACTGTGGAAAACAGTCTAGAATTTCCTCAAAAAGCTAAAAATGGTACTGCTTTTTGACTCAGCAATTCTGCTGCTGGGATTATACCCTAAGAATCCTGGAACACCAATTCAAAAGAATCTATGCACCCCAATATTCATAGCAGTACAATTTACAATAGCCAAGTGCTGGAAGCAACTTAAGTGCCCATCAATAAATGAGTGGATCAAAAAACTATGGTACATTTACACACGCCTTCATGACAGCATTGATGGAACTGGAGAGCATTATGCTAAGCGAAATAAACCAAGGGGTGAAAGACAAATACCATATGATCTCACCTGTAAGTGGAACCTAATCAACTAAACAAACAAGCAAGAAAAATATAACCAACAACACTGAAAGAAAAAACAGACCAACAGTAACGAGAGGAAAGGAGGGAGAGGGGTGATGGGGAAAAGAAAGGGAAGGGTCAAATCAAGAAACATGTGTACAGGACCCATGGACAAAGCCAAAGAGGGGAAGGATTCATGGTGGGAGATGGGGTTGGGTGGGGCAGGGGAAAGTGGTGGGGGGAAAATGGAGACAAATGTATTTGAACAATAAAAACAAACAAGCAAACCTCCAAAAAAAAAAAAAAAGAGAGAATTTTGAGTTTTTTATCAGGCACTGGGCATGCAAGTGTGAACAACCACACAGATCCTACCATAGTCCCATATAATAGGAAGGTGGCATGTGAGATTAGTATAGCAATCCCCCCTTATCTGGGGTTACATTTTTCATAGTTTCAGTTACTTACAGTCAATCTGTAAGCCAATCTGACTATCAAGGATCCTCCAGGCTTGATGACCCACTATCGCCCAAGCAGCTGACTTTCGTTCTGACATCTCATCAGATCAACAGTAGCCTAAAGCTATGTCAAAATGGCTGTCATTCACCTCGCTTCATCTTATCACACTTCATCTCATCATGTACGCATTTTAGCATCTCACATAATCACGAGGGTGAGTACAGTATAATATTTCCAGAGATAAAAACCACATTCACATAACTTCTAATATAGCACATTGTTATTACTGTTCTCTTTTATTATTAGTTATTGTTAATCTCTTACTGTGCCTAATTTATAAAATAAACTATTGTAGGGGAAGGGGAAAGTCAAGGAACATACAGCAAGGACTCATGGACAAAACCAAAGGGGAAGAGTTGAGGGAGGGAGGGGACAAGGAAAAGTGGTGGGGGGAAGGCAGAGACAAATGTATTTGAAAAAATTAATTTAAAAAAATTTATCATAGGACTGTATTGGGAAAAACATAGTATGTATAGTGTTTGGTAGTACTGCAGTTACAAGCATCTACTGGGAGTCTTGGAGTATACTCCCCTTGAATAAGGGGAGGGGCTATAGTAGTGGAAAAAATGGAAAAAAAACCAAACCCTTTGGTGTTAGTCTAACTGGCTAGTTGGTGGTGGGAGGAGGTGGCCTAAATTCATACTTAGATGGAGATAAGAACTTTTAAAAATTCTTTTCTAATTTTTTTATTGATTGAGTTTAGGGGGTGGGGGAGACAGAGAAACAGACAGACAGACAGGTAGAAGCATCCCTTCATTGTTCCACTTAGTTATGAATTCATCGATGGTTTCTTGTATGTGTCCTGACCGCAGACAGAACCTGCAACCATGGCACATTGGGATGACACTAGCTGAATGAGCTAGGTGGCCAGGGCCTAAGAATTTTTTAAAAAGGCTATTTCTATATTTATTTGATGCAAGTTAAAAAATAAAGTGATTAAAAAATTAAAAGAAAACCTCAGTCCTGGTTGGTGTGGCTCAGTGGATTGAGTACCAGCCTTCAAACCAAAGAGTCACTGGTTCGATTCCCAGCCAGGTCATGTGCCTGTGTTGCGGGCCAGGTCACAGACGGGGGTGTGCAAGAGGCAACCACACATCGATGTTTCTCTCCTTCTTTCTTCCTCCCTTTCCTTCTCTCTCAAAACAAATAAATAAAATCTTTAAAATAAAAACCCTCAAAGAATTCATTTTTTGATAACAGTAGAGCAGGAAAATGTTTTCTAGAAAAAAATCTATAGGTACTATAAAACAAAAAATAGGTTATTTTGACTATATTAAAGTTTTTAAAAATTGCATTAATTACATAAATATTGAAATCACACAGTCAATTAGGGAAAAATATTTGCAATATATAACCAAAAATGCTAATTTTATTAACATATAAAAATAGTTGACACGTTAAGAAGAAAATATACAATACAGCGGAAAAAGTAAAACAAAGAACATGAACAGTGCATAGAAAAAGAAAAACCTATTGTTTACAAACAAAGGTAGCCTACATAATTAATCACTTAGAAATGAAAATGTTCCATTTACTCAATGGCAAAGATGGAAAAAGTCTGACATCTATGATGCCAGTGAAAGTGTAGGAAAACCCCTCTCACACATTACTGGTGGGCCTTGAGACAGAAGTAACCTTTTGGGAAGGGAAGTTTGCAATAGCTATCAAATTAAAAATGAGCAGACCCTTTGACGACATGGACAATTAGCCAAGACAATTAAATTAATAAGTGTATAACTCCAGAGAAAATTATACTTTAAACTAGTGGTGTCCATACTTTTTTACATGCAAAATAATTTTTAGGATTCGCTCCCAAAACATTTAGTTATTTATAAATGACATACATATGCTACTGAACTGAAATCTGCATTACATTACATTCCCCAAAAAGTAGTTTTAAAAACTTCATAAGTTAAAGCAAACCTTAAGTTTATTCAGGTCAATAATTCTGACCTGAATTTACTGGCAGCAAATTTGGCCTGAACTGACACAAGACTATTAACAGTCTTTGTTTACCCAGGTTACACATTTAGTTTGATTTTGGTGTTCCCCCTAACCCGGAAAGACACACCGAGGGAGGTGTTAAGTGAGGTGCAGTGTGCACAAATGAATATGAATGCAGCTTTACTTCTGAATTGTGAAACCCATCAGGTCTCGAGTTTTGGATAAAGGATTGTGGCTGCATAACCTTTCCCTGAAGACTGCAAATAGCAGGTGATAATAAATACTTGCTAAATGACTACACTCTGATTCACCCTTATGACCATTAATTATTTGTCTGTTGGGCCTATAAAAAAGTTGAGGTTATTTGCCCTCTACACCACGGGCCACAGACAGCTATCTGAATTATTCTGCCCTTTATAGTTTTTGTTTGGTTGTGTTTAGTCTTCTGTCTTATTATGAAGGCAACAAGCTCTGTATTCTGAGATTATTGGGATACTTACTTACAGCAGCTCCTTTCTCCTTCCTGTTTTTCTACAGCTTTAGGACGAGATAACTAAGCATGTATAAAGTAAACAAACTAGCTCTGAATGAAATCTTGGGGCCTTTGTAGTGAGTGCCAGGTGTGACACCTATTTTGGGAGCCTACTGGGCGTACTTCCTGGTTCTCAAGGTTTAAGAACTGAGAAGTTACCAGATTACCAGAAAGTTATGTTACTATTCTATTCTAAGCATTTATAAAGCACTTACATTTCTTGTTAAAAATTAACTCTTGATATAAAGTACTACAAAAGTAAGTTCCCTGAGGGCAAGGTTTTTTGTCTTTCTTCTGGGGCTGTATTCCCAATGCCTAGAACCAAGATCCTATTTATGGAGGAAATACTGGATGTGTAGATAAAGTTGTGCTGAAAGATGCTGTGAAATGTCATAACTGAAGGCACGCAAAGGTAGAACTACTTTTCAAATGGTAATAGTTGAATAGGTACCTCAGGGATGGTGCGGGGGCGGAGAGGGGATGTTAGTATCTGCAGTTTATAGTGTGCCTTATCTCCAGACAAAAAGGAAAATAGTATTTTAAACCAAATGTCGTTTAAAAAGGTCTAGACTCAGCACAGGGCCTCTCCATTAATGCTAAGATGAATGTATTCTATACTCTCTGCTAAGAGCCCTAGGGGAAGGTACAGGAAAATTCCCACATACCAGAAAACACAGTGGGATTGCCGGGGGCGTAAACTGGAGAGTAAGTGCTTTACAATTGGGAACGCACAGGAGCGTAACACTTGATAATTTTGATTGATGGCATCAACGGGGTCTGTGTAAACGCCCAAAAAGCGTTGAGAACAAAGTTGCAATGGATCCCTTTGAATGCGCTGTTGTATCAAACTCAAGGGCTTTCAGGGGAAGGGGCAAGATTCGAAGGAAGCAGGGATGCTGTGGGATGTCAGTGGGGATGAGAAACAGTGCTAGGCCAGAGACAGGAGCCGACTTGCAGAAGAGGCTGCGGGAGAATTCGGGTCTCCAGGTGGGGGTTCTGGAGACCCGCTGTGCCGCTGCAAGGACAAAAAGTGAGCGTGGGTGGTACTGGAAGGAATGAAAGGATTGCAGAATCCTAAAGCGGGTGGGCGGCTGGGCTCCGGCAGGGCCGGGCCGGGCCTGGGCCAGGGAGGTCCAGCCGAGGAAGGCTGGGCCGCAGCAAGCCAGCCGGGACTCCACGAGCCACGTTCCTACCGATCCACACGCGTCCGGCCGTAGGTCCTGGAAGTCGGCGCCATAGATGGCCTCTAGGGCCTGCAGCTCGTGGTCCTGTCGCTGCAGGTAGCTCTCCGGCGGCTCGTCCCGGCGGCGTCCGTGAGCCCCACGACCCCCAGCCATTGCAACTGGGCGGCCCAGGCAAGACGGCCCTATTTCGGCGGCGGCGGGCCGGGGCAGGCATCCGCTGCCCGGACTGGCCCGAGGGCGGGGCGCCGTGCGGCGCGGTGGGAGGGTCAGTGGGCGGGGCTGCACGCAGGGTAGGCCCTTCGGCGGAGCGCAGCGCCGGGGGCGGAGCGCCGCGCCGGGAGCGGGGCGCCGCGCCGGGAGCAGATTCTACGGGTAGGGCGCCAGGCCACAGACGGCTTTGCCCACGTCCTGTGAGAGAACCAGAGCAAAGGAAACTGCAGAAACGTGAGAGATCAAATCAATCAGAATGAAATGATAAAGCCAAATGGTATCGTTTTCACGAAATAGGTCTCTAACAGAAATGCCTGCTGGAATTCTTCCATCCTGGCGTGGGTGGTGACAGGAAGATCTTAAAGGACAGATCTTTGACGGGTTTTCAAGTCACTACTGGCTCACCTACAACCTTCCCACAAGTCTACCAGAAGTAAAAGTCATGGCTACTACTCCCTTTCCCCCAGTTTTGTACCCCCAAACGCATTCCGTTAAACCATAGATTCAACATCCTATGCATGTTCTCTGTCCCTACATTGCCACCTTCAGGATCTCTCACTTGCAATTCCAACCGAAAGATGTCTTTCCACTCAGGCATCTCCATTAGCTGCAGACCCATGAAAAGAATTTTGTTCCATGCTCAGTTTACTTAATGTGAGTTTAGGGATCTTTCTGTAATATTCTGCCTTCAATCTCTTTTTTTTTTTTTTTTGAGTTTATAAAATATCTACCTAGATGTTGTCATTGCACTTCAGATTCAATATTAATATAAGGCTACATGTTCATTTAGAAATGTTATTTTCAACCTTTTTCATCTCATGGCTCACATAAACTAATTACTAAAAATCTGAGGCACACTGAGAAATAAATTATTTTTTCTGATCTTACAAAAAAATAGGTATAATTTTGATTCATTTCCATCGGACGGCTATTGTTGTGTTGCCCCTTGTCATGTTATTATTTGACAATCTAAGGGAAAAGGTCAATGCCCCTGACTAAAATAGTCAGGGATTACATGTTTTAAAAATTCTTAAGGCATACCAGTATGCCATTTGCAGCATATCGGTTGAAAAATTGCTGATTTAGAACAATGAGATTACCTCAAATTAGGTTTAAGTGACATTTCCTCTGTCTACTTTGCTTTCCCCTATACTATTTGCTAATTAATGATTATTTGGGTATCTTGCTGTTATTTATTCACTCAGATTTGGCCAGAATAACACAAATGCACTAGTTTGACTTAAGGCCTCCTCAAACCATCTTCTCTCCATGGACCTATTCTTTTTCCAGTGATCCCTGTCTAGATAAATGGCACCACCTGCCCCAAATTACCCAAGCTAACTAAGTGTGATTCTGGGTTCCCTTGCTCTCAACTCTCACATCCAGATACTCACCATGTCTTCAATACATCCATTTCATCTATCCCACTGCCACTTAGTTCAGGCCACCATTATCTCTTCCCTAGAGGACTTCAATGGTTCAAAAACCAGTCTTCAATCCTGCCCCCCTCTAAGCCATTCTTCCTATTGCAGCCAGAGTAAGGTTTCTAAATTACATATATGATTATATCAGTCCAATCCTTTAAATCCTTCAGTTTCTCCATTGGTCTTTTTCTTTAAAAACTCTAATTATAGAAATTTTCAAACATCCATAAAAGTAGAGGAAATATAATAAACTCTGTATTCATAACTCAGCTTCAACAATGAGGTATCTTTCCAGCCTTATTTCAT
Organism: Pteronotus mesoamericanus; assembly: GCF_021234165.1. Lineage (NCBI taxonomy): Eukaryota > Metazoa > Chordata > Mammalia > Chiroptera > Mormoopidae > Pteronotus > Pteronotus mesoamericanus. The sequence goes on from NW_026555065.1 coordinate 24,495,547, forward strand.
TCCTTTCCCTCCTTCCACTTTCCTGGGAGTGAATCTCTAAGGAAATCTCAGACATTATATCATTTTTTTTCTATAAATACTTAAGTATGTATCTCTAACAGGTAAAGACTTTTTTCAAACATAATACCACCCTCATAGCTTATAAATGTAACAATTACTGAGTTTCATTTAATACCCAATCTATGTTCAAAATTCTCTTTTTGTTTAAAATTAGAATCTATACTGGGTGCTGGACCTATAAAGGACATAATAAAGACAATCAGCAAAATTTGAGGGAGGGACCAATCTGTGGATTAAATGGCAGTATTTTATCAGTTTTAATTTCCTAATGGAAATTACATTTACGGTTGTACTGTGGTCATATAGAACATTGTTCTTCTTATTAGACAATTTTCACTGCAGCCTTAGGGGTAATAGATATTACCCCTATTAGTATATATTATATTAATATATAATTAACTCCCAAATTATCCAGAAAATCGAAATGATGATAAGTCAAATATAGAATGTCAACCATTGGAGAATTTAAGTGAAGGATATACGAGATTCTTTAGATGATTCTTGTAACTTTTGTGTAAGTTTGATACTATTTTGAAGTCAAAATTGCACATAAACTGTTTTCCAAAGCTTTCATATTCCTACCAGTTTATGAGAGTTCTAGTTACTCTGGATCCTTGCTCATAATTGGTATTGTCAGTCTTTTAAATTTTAAACGTTGTAATAAGTGTGTAGTAGTATCTTATTGTATTAATTTACATTTCCCTAATAATTAATGATGTTGAGAATCTTTTCATATGCTTATTTGCCATTTATATATCTTCTGTCTAAATCATTTGCCATTTTAAAAATTAAATTATTTTCTTATTGAGTTTTGAGAATTATTTATATATTCTGGAATTAAGTCCTTTATCAGACGTATAATTTGCAAAGATTTTCTCCCAGTCTGTGGCTTGCCTTTCCATTCTATATATTATGAAATACTACTGTATTTTACAAAGAGTAACAGTCTTACACGTTTTTTAAAAAAAGTTATTTATTTTTAGAGAGAGGGGAAGGGAGGGAGAAAGAGAGGGAGAGAAACATGGATATGGAAGAGAAACATTGATCAGTTGCTTCCCAGCCGGGAACCTGGCCCACAGTCAGTGAGGGCATGTGACCTAACTGAATCAAAACCAGTCACCTTTACGGTTTGTGGGCAGCCCCAGCCCACAGAGCCACATCAGTTCCTACTTTTGAGGAAGTTCAATTGACCATTTTTTTATTTTTCTTTTAAATTATATTTTACTGATTATGCTATTACAGCTGCCTTGACTTCTCCCCCGTGGCCCCCCTCCACCCAGTGCCCCCTACTTTCTCAGGCAATCCCCCCACCATTGTTCATGTCCATGGATCATGAACATAAGTTCTTTGGCGTCTCCATTTCCTATACTGTACTTTACATCCCCATGGCTAATCTGTAACTACCCATTTGTACTTCTTAATCTCACTTCTTCACTCATTCCCCGCTCCCCCCTCCATCTGGCAACCTTTTGGTAACTAACTCCTTTTTTCTTGCTTTTAAGAGTCTCTCTTTCTCTTTAACCTTTGGCCTTTTAATAATGATATGTCTTGGAGTGGGCCTCTTTGCATCCATCATAACTGGGATTCTCTGTGCTTCTGGACTTGCATTTCTATTTCCTTCACCAAATTAGGGAAGTTTTCTTTTACTATTTTTTCAAATAGATTTCCAATTTCTTGCTCTTTCTCTTCTCCTTCTAGCACCTGTATGAGGTGAATATTGGACCTCTTAAAGTTGTCCCAGAGGCTGTTTATACTATCCTCGTTTTTTTGGATTCTTTTTTCTTCTTGTTGTTCTGCATGGTTATCTTTTGCTTTCTTATGTTCCAAATCATTGATCTGATTCTTGGCTACATCCATTCTACTGTTGTTTCCCTGTAAATTGTTTATTTCAGTTAGTGTATCCCTCGTTTCTGACTAGGTCTTTTTTATACAGCTGATGTCCTAAGTTCCTTGAGCATCCTTATAACCAGTGTTTTTAACTCTGCATCTGATAGATTGCTTATCTCCATTTAATATACTTCTTTTTCTGGAGTTCTGATCTGTTCTTTCATTTTGAAACCGGAAAAGCTGGTGTTCATGGCGTCTGTCACCTACCAGGCCCAATAAGCATAGACAGGAATCTGATCTTTATGGGCACTTTATTCAGGCGGTCAATGATCTGAGAAGACAGCAGGTTTGTACCCTAACAGAGTGTCTTAAGTTCCATTTTAAACCAACCCTTTTTTTAAGAAGAAGAAAAGTGTAGGTAAGGGGTTTGGAATTCAGGGAAAAATTTAATCAGATAAAAAGCTCCAGCATTCTTTCGCCTGTGTCCCCCATGGTGGGCATCTCCCCCTGGAGCACAACGGCTCAGATACCATCTTGATTGCCTGCAGTCCTCCTGAGGCACAAAGGTGGAACTGCTTATGATCTCCCAGGGCCAAGGTTGGTCATACTTTCAGTTCCTGAAGCAATAGCTTTTTACATACATTGATTGCTAAGCTTATTAGCTATTACCTGAAACTAAAATTTTTCCAACATTTGAGTCCCCCATGAATTTGGGCTGTGTTTCTTTGTCTCCTTGTTTTGGCAGCCTCCCTGTTTCTATGTATTAGGTAGAGTTGCTGTGACTCCATGTCTTGGTAACGTGCCCTAAAGTAGTAGGTGTCCTGCAGGGTCCACTGGCACAGCACCTCCATCATCCAAGCTGGGTACTCAAGGTGTGCCCTTTGTGTGGGCTGAGTACACGCTCCTCTTGTAGTTGAACCTTGGTTGCTGTTGGCAGGTCAATGGGAGGCATTTAGTCAGGTCAGCTGCAAGGACTGGCTGTGACCACTGACCACCAACTGTTACCGAACAAAAGTACCTGTGGGGGCGGGGGGTGCCCAGATGCTATTACCGAAACACCCTCCTCACGTGGGACCCCTCGGTTGTGGCTCCTTTGCCCGCTGCCCTTGGAATTATGGCTCTGAATGGCAGACAGAGTTTGGTGAGAAGAAAAAGGAACTATTTATTCAAAAGTTATACAGGTTTGATTAATGGCTAAATGTCACCCTTAAACCTCACAATTCCTTCAAAACAATCACCAGCACACACACCGTCCTGCCTTCCCCCCTTTGCCCAGTCAGGCCAGTCAGGGGTACCGTCCTTCAGAAGAAAAAGAACAGATTTCTGGGGCTTGGCTTGGCTAGGCAGGCCTCTTGCGGGTCTCAGCACCATCTACTGCGTCGCCACAATCTCCAGCTTTTAATCCATAACCATGTGACACTTTCTCATGGCCCAATAGCAAGAGTCCTTTCTCCCCTCTTTCTTCCCACGTGGTCTTCACACACTGTTCCCCAGAGTCTGTGTCCCTTTCTCTCTCCTGCAGGCCCCTGTCTCTCCTCTCTCTCGGTTACATTCTGTATTAAGTCTTTTAAACCTTCATGATTAGCTCTGGTGATAGGCAAAATAATCCTCTTTGCAAATAAGGAAGGAAGCTATCCTGTTATTGACATGCAAACTGACTTCTCAATGGCCCTGCTCAAGGCTCCCATCCTCCATGGCTGCCCGCCCTGGGGTGGGGAGAATATATTTTTCTTGGACACCCCAATCTCTGGACTCCGTTACAAAATACCCTTTGGGGGGGTCCCTGGCTGTGCCCCGTTACACAACCTCTGCTGTCCATGGAGGATCAGCTGTGCAAGGGCAGGGTGGTGGTGCTCTGATGCGGTCCGTAGGTGTCCACTGGGTGCATTGGTCCTAGCGTTTTCCTGGGTGGTACATGCCAAGGTCAGCCCCGACCTGTGACCTGTGTTTTGCCTGGGACAACCTGCCTGAGCTGTAAAGCAACCTAAGATGGCTGCTACTTGTGCTGGGCTTAGAGATTTCCAGGTGAAGCCAAGCTGTGACTCTAAGTTGGCTGCCCTAGGGCTCACTGAAGCCAGCTGTTGCTTGTTTGATGGGATTTAGGAGCCAAGACCAGCCATTCTTATGGAAAAGCAGCTTGTGTGGGCCTGTAGGTTGGGTGGATGGAGCCTCTGTGGATCTCTAAGGTGGGTCACACAGTGTTAGCCAGGTTGATGGAGTCTCAGATATGGCACCAGCCTACTGGTTTGTGTGGAGAGAGCTCAGCAAGGGGACAATGGCCTCTGCTTGCTCTGATGCTTTCAGAAAGCCCTGTGTACCACGGGTGCCCTTCAAGCTGCCACTCCGGTGCTGGTGCTCAGAGAGAGCGAGTCTGAGTAGGTGAGTCCAAATGTAGGTTCCCCAAGAGGAACTGCTCAGGGTTCAGCAGCCTTCTCCACCGACTCAATCCCAGCTGGTTTTTGCAGCCAGAAGTTGTGGGGACTTACCTTCTTGGCCCTGGAATCCTGGGCTGGGGGGCCTGGTGTTGGTCTGGGACCTCTCGCTCCCAAAATATCCCTCCCAAATTTTTATCCACATGGGGACAGGGCCAGTGCGTTCTGCATCTGTGCCCCTCCTACCAGTCTGGATAGAAGTGGTTCCTTCAATTTTGTAGTTGTTGTACTTCCATTTAACTCGATTTCTGAGTTCCTGTGTCATGGTTGTTCTATATTTTAGTTGTAATTTTGATGTGGTTGTGCAAAGAGAAGAGTCATGTTTCCTTATGTTGTTATTTAGACTGGAAGCCTCTCACCAGTTTTTTCTTTATTAATCATGTTTTTTGTTAGGTGAGAAATTTTTGCCTAACCAGAGGTCACAAAGATTTTTCCCTATGTTTACTTCTAGAAGTTTTAATAGTTTTTGATTTTTCATTTAGGTCTATCATGCAGTTTTAGTTTAAAAGTTAAACATGTATCTACTGTACAACACAGCCATTTCACCCTTAAATATTACCAAGAGAAATGAAAGCATATGTTCATACAAAGACTTGTATTTGAATGTTCATAGCACCCTAATGCCCAAACTGGAAACAATCCAAATGCTTATCAACAGGTAATGGACAAATTGAGGTAAAAATAAATAGAGATATATCAAAACAATGGAATACTATTCACCAATAAAAAGACATACACTATTTAATAATAACATAGGTGAATCTCAGAATAATTATGCCAAGTGAAATAAGCCAAGCAAAGAGTACATTCTTCATTTATATATGAATTTATTCTAAAAAATATGAATTTAGTATCTGAAGACAAGTGATTGCCAGGACAGGGATGAGCTGGAGGGAGGGATTCCAGAGGGATGAGAAACTCTTGGGGCTGATGGATATGTTCATTATCTTGACTGTGGTGATTATTTCACAGATATATGCATGCATCAAAACTTATCAAACTGTACAATATGAATATATGCAATTTATTGTCAATTATAACTTATGTTATAAAAAGAAAAACGCTCTTGTTTTGTTTTACAGTGGTCTATTTGAGTCAGAATCCAAACAAGGTCTACAACTGCATTTGGATGCCCTATGTGAAATAAAAGGTTAAGTCAGCAGGCTTGGGACGGACAAACTGTACATTTCAAACACAAGACTGGTCCTTAACTGGCTCCTGGGAGATAAACTCTAAGCTCTGGGAACACCTGGCTTGTTTATAGTATCATTGTGTAAGTAGTGTTTACAAACAGTTTGCTAGGATACCCCAAGATTTCCTTGTTTTCCAAATCTACAATAAACCTTTAGATCAGTTCTCCAGGTAAGAGTCTCTATCTCTTCATGCCTCCCCTGCTTCCCCCAAGTATTTCTCTTGGTCTTGCTATTTACCCTCAACTTCCCAAGGGAATACTCTCAGATTCCTTGGTTACTGGACCACCAGTTTTTTAAAATCCTTACCTGAGGATATGTTTATTGATTTTAGGAGGGCATGGGAAGAGAGAGAGAGAGAGAGAGAGAGAGAGAGAGAGAGAGAAGCATCTATTGGTTGCCTCGATATATGTCCCCTGACGGGATAGAACCCTGAGCTTAGGTATGTGCCCTGGCTGGGAATCAAACCTGCCACCTTTTGTTGTACTGCATGAAGTTCCAACCAACTGAACCACCCAGCCAGGGCTGGACCCTAAATTTTAAAACCACAATCTCCTTCATCCCTGAAGGATATTTTCATTGGATATAGAATTCTAGGTCAGCAGTTTTCTTTCAGCACTTGAAAAATGTGCCACTTCTTTCTTGCCTATGTGGTTTCAGTGAGAAATTTGCTATTATTCCATTATTTTTCCTCTATAGATAATGTGGTATTTCTCTTTGGCTACCTTCAAGATTTTTTTCTTTGTCTCAGTGTCCTGTGTGGCTTTCTTTAGGTTTGTCCTGTTTAGGATTTGCTCAGCTTCTTGAATCTATAGGCTTACGATTTTTGCGAAATATGGGGATTTTTCAGGCATCACTTCTTTGAATATTTTTTATGCTCCTCCCTTCTCCTTCTAGGAGGTGAAGGCATTTACTTGTTCTTGCAGCTTTCCATGGCCTGGCAGCCAGAAGTAGGAGTGGTAATACAGCTCTAAATGCTCAAGAAAGTATGAAATAAAAATTACTTAGTTTTGCATTACTTTGTAAATGTGTGCATTCATACATTTAAATATGCAAATGAATATTGTCTTTTAAATTCTGGAATAAGGTAAGTGTATACTTTTATTGCAAATCTGTGCCATTACTTCCAAGTTAAAATATTAATCACAGTATTTTATATTCATATCTGTATTTTAGTGAAGAAGATACTACTACCTTGATCACTTTAATTCACAAGAATTGGTCCTAGATAACTTTTGGCTCTTTTGAAAAAATCAAATTTATCCTTAAAGGACATGTTTATTATGATCAGGGATACAGGAAAGGATGTGCCAGCTTCTGAAGTTAACTATAAAAAAGGAGTCCCAAAAATGTGTTGAGAAATCATGGTATTCTTTAATAGGTAAACAGCTTTTAAAGGTGACTCTTTTAAGGTGATTTACTCATGGATATTTTAGTTTTGGCATATTTGCTATTAAAAAAAACTATAGTCACTCTGTGTGTGTGTGTGTGCGCGCGTGCATGTGTGTGTGTGTGTGTGTGTGTGTGTGTGTGTGTGTGTCATTATATGGGTATTTGATCTTCTACCTCCCTGATATTTTGATGAATTTAATAGCAATCTATAGGTGTGAGGACTATTACAAATTGGGAAACTGCATTAGGAGATATATTTGTAGATTCATATCAGTAGAAAACCATTTCACAGTCCACATATTGAGATAATCTGGACTAAAGGTCTGTAACTTTTAAAAAGATAATTGCTCTGAATGGTAATTTAACAGACCAAAAACTTAAAACCCTAACGTACACATATTTAGCCCAGTAATTTAAGGGCTGAATTTTGGACTTCTAATGCTTCAAGCAAAATTTCCCAAAAGTCATTCTATCCATTGCGGATTGAAAATTAAATGGTTCTTCCATTTTTTTTGAAATACAAGGCTTGTTAGGTAGTATTTTATTTAAATCTACAAAGAGAATTCTTTAAGATGTTGAAAGGTCATACTCCCCCCCTTTGATATTTATTTTAAGTTTCAATAAATACCTTTTATTGATTTCCTACAATGTGCCAGAACCGTTAGAGGTTTTCATTAATTTGGTATTTTATTGTCCTCTCAATAGTCTTACAAAAATAGGCATTTAAATCCCTGTTTTGGTAGAGGAGGAACTTGGGCTTTGACAGGTCATAGAACTGCCCCAGGTAACAAATGGCAATGGTGTACCAGGCATTCAAAAGCACGTCCAGCTGACACCAACACTCATGCTGTTCCCCTTGCCCTGCTATGCTAGGCTGGTCTATGTAAAAAGACAATCGGAGTTTCCAGGAAAAAAGAAATGGGCTATCACCTCTACTAAGCTTAAGTACTCGCCAAAAGAGTCATGTAAATGACATAAACCTATCAGAGACCAATATGTTTTTGGACATGACAAAACCCAATAGATCAATTCAAAGATCTCCACAGGCTCTATTATCAACTACCATTTTTATCTTACAAGGACCTAGGATACCCTTATTGCCATTACCAATACAGACCTTTTTTTGAAGTCCTGACTCAATAGCTTCCATTCCTCTGAAATAAGCCAGCACTCTCTTAAATATGCAGGCCCCAGTTTTCATTACTACATCTGCCAGGATAGCCTGGGTTGTGCTGTGATAAATAAGCAGCTCCGAAAATCTTGCTTTAGTACCATCAAAGTTTATTTTTTGCTCACACAAAATTTGTTGTGGGTCAGGGTGGGTCTCCAGGGCATCTGCCTGTTCCCCATCCCTCCTCACCCAATATAGTAGTTGAAAATATAGGCTGCTTCAGTATCTCAGCTCTTCTAGTTCAACACAACACATGCTCTATAATTACAATGGCAGGGCAGCAGAGAGACTTGAGAACTACAACTTTGCACTGCCACAAGCCGGAAATGATTTGTCACTTTAACTCACATATCATTAGTTATAATAGCTGAGTGACCCTGCCCACTTGTAAGAGCAGCTGAGAAAAACTGTTTTCTGTGTGCCTGTAAGGAGAACGAGATATTGTTGAATGAACCCTAGTAATGTCTACATAATAATCTGCACTATCTCTTTCTTTTATACAGGCATAGAAATAGCCATTTGGAAGTAGAATGATTTATTCTGGATGGGTTGTCAGGGGCCATAAGGACCCCTCTTTTATCTACATGCTGCTGCTTGGGCTTACCAACTCAAAATATTCCCATTTCTCTAGCTTTTCTCTTTTCCTTTAGCGAGAGGGCATGTGGGGGCACTGGAGGGTGTGGTGTGGGGTGCAGAAGGGAGCAGGAGGAGACCTTCAATGAAGAAAAGGGAAGCAGGAAGGGGAAACAAAACTGACAGGCTCCTCCTCACTTCCCACCACCACCTTGGTCTTTGCAATTATCCTAGGTCCTATTTCATCTTTTCTTTCCCTTACCTGAGCCCCTTCCTGTTCTTCAATAAATGCCCAAGAAAGTTGAATTCTGGGAATTCTTTTGAATAGAAATGGATCCTATTACATTCTATAGGTATGGAAAGACTTGTTATTAGCACCCATGTGCAGATTTTACCTATCACTACACCACAGGAATATAAAACAAGAGAAGGAAATAGGCTTTTAAAAATTATCCACTGCCAACCTAATCAACACAACAAATAGTGAACAAAATAGAACCAGAGACATGGAAATAAAGAACAAACTGACAGTGATCAGAGGGGTGGGGGAGAGGGATAATGGGGGAAAGAAGGGAAGGATCAAGTCAAGGAACACGTGTAAAGGACCTATGGACAAAGACAACGAGGGAAGAGGGGGAGGGTTGAATGTGGGAACTGGGGGTGTAGGGCAGGGGGGAGTAATGGGGAAAACATGGGGACAACTATAACTGAACCACAATAAAATTATCCACTGACCATTTGTTCTATTCAGACCTTCAACTGATTAGATGAGGCCCACCCAGTGGTTTTTAAAAAAATGTTTTAAATTTTATTTTTCAATTACGGTTTGCATTCAATATATATATTTTTTAGTTTCAGGTGTATAGCATAGTGGTTAGACAATCATATACTTCACAAAGTGATCCCCCTATTATTTCAAATACCCACCGGGCACCATATATAATTATTACAATGTTATTGACTATATACCATGTGTTGTACTTTACATTCCCATGACTATTCTGTTAACTACCAATTTGTACTTCTTAATCCCTCATCTTTTTAACGCTGTCCCAACCTCCCTCCCCTCTGTCAACCATCATTCTTTTTTTCTGTATCTATGAGTCTGTTTCAATTTTGTCTATTTTGTTCTTTAGATTCCACATATAAGTGAAATCACACGGTATTTGTCTTTCTCTGTCTGACTTATTTCACTTAGCATAATATCCTCTAGGTCCATCCATGCTGCCCATCCACAAATGTTAAGATTTTATCCTTTTTCATGGCTAAGTAACAGTCCATTGTATATAAGCACCACAGCTTTTTTTTTATCTACTCGTCTACTGATGGGTACTTTGTTGGTATGCCCTTATCTTCAGATATGTTGGACGCCCAATCTTCTTTGCTCAGTCTACAGGTTCAAATGCTAATCTCACCCAGAAATATTCTTCAGACAAATCCAGACAAACCTTTTACCAAATACCTGGGCAATTCACAGACCAGCCAAGTTGATACATAAAATTAACCATTATACCTATTCTCCCATGGATATGAGAAGGAAAACTAAGAAAATCTCAGTAGGTATATGATTAAAGAACAGGTGATTGGAGAAAGTTATAAAAATCTATTCTATTCCATACTGCTATATTCCTGCCTTCCCAGCACAAGATTACTAACATTTGTTAAATGAGAAGTAATTCTTTAAAAGGGCTGAAGGAGGCAGAGCTTCAGAGAGGGAGGTACAGATTGAGTAAAACCTCCCTGGGAGTCCTTAATCCCCAGAGCCTCTCACTCCCTCTTTTTGCTCCTATTCTGCCTGGGAAGCCTATCACCATGTTTATTATTTCTATAGGGGAATGGATCCTGAGTGCTAAACAACTAACTTAAAAATTTTTGGAACACAAAATGTTTTTAAGTTGGGAGAATACCTTCTTATACTGTTCATTATGGGAGAGGAATGTTACTTATGCTGTTATCTAAGAGCCAAAGGCGTTTTTTGTTGTTGTTGTTGTTTACCCCAATTACCTATTATCTGCTTTTAATGTAGCTTCAGAAAGTTTGGGTAAAAATTAGCTAGCACATAAACCTGATAGCTGGTGGTCTAATCACCTGCCTTCAGCTATGGCAGCGTACCACACTGTTGCCAGGCGTTACTATTGGCCAGCTCATATCCATGTAACACCTGTACATGCTAAGTAATTGAAGTGGACTGTAACTCACTTTTGTGGTTTTTGACCTCTTCAGGTTTAATTCCAGAAGAAATATACCTGAAATGGGACCTTTCAAAGGATTTCTTTTAACAAAAGTAGTATTATGGCAGATTATACTTTCCTTAAATGACTGCAACAATCTCTTTCATTCCTCATGCTCTTCTTATGACTGACAAACTGCCCCTTGGAAGGTGTGGTCTATATCCTCTCCCCTTAAATGTGGAGTTTGACAAATACAGTAGAAGCAATGCTATATGACTTCTGAGATTGTCATAAAAGTCAATGCAGCTACTGCCTTGTCCTCTTGTGAGTCTCACTTGGAATACTCACTTTTGGATCATAGCTGCCAGGCCCTGAGAAGATAAGCAGCTACTTGGAGAGGCCACATATAGGTATTCCCAGCTCAGTTCCAGCTAACTTTCTGACAAGAACCAGCATCAACTGCCAGACAGGCGAGTAAAGAAGCTTTCAGATTCCAGACCATGGCCTCAACTTTGAGTTGCCCCAGCTGATGTCATGTGGCGCAAAGATAAACTGTCCTGTCGAGCCTTCCCCAAAATGAATATTTGTGAGCAAAACTAAAGGCTTGCTGCTTTTTAGGCCACTGAGTTTGTGATGACCTGATAAGTATAAATAACACTACTGTAGACACTTAACACATATTTAAATCATGTCCAATCTCTTAGAACCTTAAATTATCTTGTGGCCAGTGAAAAATTCATAAAGCATACACCTATAGGAATTATGTCCTTAGTCCTGTATTTTCACAAAGCAGTCCTTCTGCAAGTCTGATAATCATGGGGAACTCAGCTGATCAGGTTACTTCTTGATTCAACTAACCCTATACCCTAATATCAATTTAGAGGCTGTAGAGAATTTACTGGTATCTTTTTAGAATAAAAAGAATGAGAGGTTTCTTGCTTTATTAAAATCTTTACACCTGCAAAATCGACTCTTTTCTACACCCTTATCCCCATCCTTCTTAGCAATTTTGAGTAGGGGGTTGGCAGATGAAGGTTGGTAAGGGTTATTTTTACAACTGTTAACTAGGCACATTCCTAAAGGAGTGTGTTGGACGTTGAATTATTATCCTTTTTGTTTTGTAGTGATTATAGTGTAAGGAGTTTCTTCATGGAAAATGTTTGGACTCCCAGAACAAATTTTAACTTAAAACACAACAACAATTAATCAGTAATTTCCCCTTTTTTCTTTTTTGGCCTCCAAAATGTTTAAAATAACGGCTTACATGGAGGATTATTATGTGTAGGTATTGTGAGAATCCAAAGGTGTACGAGACCTGGACTTCTGCTCTTTCAAGAGTTACAAGGTTTACCAGTCAAAGTGAGGATGCCATATTATAGCACGATCAGCCTTGAGGAAACCAAGAAATAACCCTGTAGTTTCAGTCAATTCTTAAAAGTTATTTTCCTGGAACCTAGTCAGTCAATACATCAAAGCCCTCAACCATGTCCTTTCACTTGTTAAAACGAAACCAATTTCCATAGTCAAAACAAGTAAATCTTTAGTAGTCTTTTCCTGACTCGTTTCTCCTTTTCTTTTCCCCCAATCTTTTTTCTAGATTCCATACATATTTCTTTTCAAATTCAGCTTCTCTTACTTTACCGTTTCTTCTTGCTTATTTGGTTATCCCAGCTTCCCATCCTTTTTTTGCATCAGCCTCCAGGAAGTTGCTCCCTCCCAACTCTTCATTCCTGGAATCCACCAGCCCTAGGTTGTATGGTGTACCTTTTAGAAATAAGACTCAATAAAAAGGCTCAGGAAACCGTGCACTGGATTCCTAAATTTCATCCTTCTTAAATGCATCGGCTACACCCAAGGCCTTTGGAGCCAGGAGACTGGGTTCCCAGCCCAAGGGGCAGTGATGTGTAATTGTTAGCCTCAGGCAGTCTCTGCTGACGAGATAAGGAGCTGTAACAACAGTAACAAAAGAAGCGATGCCTGGAAGGAGCTGCTAGCTTGGCCATCGCAGCGAAACGAGAATCCTCCGCGCCTCCCACACTCTGAGCTGAAAAAGTCACGCTCAGGAGGGCCAAAATGGCGCCGTCCCCGCGGCCGCCTCGCCATTGGGGGGCGGGGCCAGGCGCCTCACGTGACCTCCCCCGCGGGCTGCGCGCCCCCCGCTGCCCCAGGCGCGCTCCGGGAGTCCCACGGCAGCGCAGATCGTGCCCTACCCCTTTAGGGGCGTCCTCCCTTGTACCAGTTCGGCTGCGAGGCTCTCTTCCCAGCAGCCGAGGGCCGGAGCAGGGTCTGGAAAGGGGGCGCTAGGCCGTGCACAGGCAAAGGGACTGTGGGACAGGGTCCCTGCAGCTGTCACTGAGAAGGGAGATTGGAGGAGACAGCGCAGGTGTCCTGGGAAACGGCCAGGGGCCGAGGGCGAGGCTGCTGGGGGAGATTCACGGCATTCCGCCCAGGCCATGGGCTCCGTCGGGGTCTTGGGACTCCCCTCGGGGCTTCGACCACTTGGCTTGGGCGCCCACAGGTTTCTTATCGCCATCCAGCCTCTAAGCCGGCAGGATTGAAAAACTGCTTCAGCCAAATTCTCTCTTCCCTCTAAGGAGCGGGGCTGAACCCGTCAGCCAAAGGGACTCCAGAGGGATGCCCCAGCCCTCGGGGACTTGGGGAGGTGGAAGGAGCAGAGGTTGAAGAGGGCCGCGAGAGCGGAGAGCTCCTTCCTTGACCATCAAATGCATCTTTTAGTGTTTCTATCACCGCTGAGTGGGCTTGGCTGTGCTGACCACCTGGGAGGAGGGACGGACGACGCTCGGCGGGCTCTGACCGTGCCGCCTTCATGTGGGGGCTGACGGGGACCCAGGAGGGAACGGGAATGGGGCGCAGTCTCGCCCTACTCCCGCCCCGCCTCTCAAGCGCTGGGGCTGGTGATGTGGCGTCGTGAGGGGACCCGAGGCTGCCCTGGGTTCTCCAGGATTCCACTAGGCACCCGCGCGTCCCTCTGCGCCCAGGGCAGGAGAGGCTGGCGCGGGGCTCAAGGCGGGCGGACGGGAGGGCGGACGGGCTGTCAACGAGCAGAGCCGGAGCAGAGCCGGAGCCCCAGCCTAGCCATGGGGTATAACGGCAGCTGGATCTTCAGAAACGCCAGCGACCCGCGCAACGCGTCGGGCGCGGAGGCGGCAGACGCCAACCGCAGCGCACTCGGGGAGTTCGTCGAGGCGCAGCTGTACCGCCAGTTCACCACAACCGTGCAGGTCGTCATTTTCGTAGGCTCGCTGCTCGGTAAGCCGTCCGTGTGGGCACCTTCTAGGGGGTTTGCCTCGAGGGCACAGACGCGCATCTGTTCCCTATATGGCAAAGTGCAGATAGTTGGAGGTTTAAGAATCCCAGGGTAACTAACGGCGGGGAAGTTAAGCAAGGACGGTCGACTCCAGCCCCTATCTGGAAGCAAAAGAGTTCGGGTAGGGCTTTCTCCTGGCCCGAGGAGCATTCCGGGCCAAGGCGGAGGTCGGCCTCCCCAGATCGCCCTTGTGGAATGCTTCGGGATGGGTGCAGGGTGGTGTCCATTATATCTTACCTCTCAGGTCCCAGGGCAGAGCGCTGGCCCGAGCTCTTGTTTACAAATAGGAGGAACAAAGCTTCTGTTATGTTGCTGATGACGGCTGTGTTTGCCTCTCCGTCTATTCCCTATATGTATAATTATTTTGAAAGAGCCTTATCTTGCACGTGTTTTCTGGCCTGCTTTTTCGGAGCATCGACCTGCTGGTAAATAACCCTGTGGAGTTGAACTCTTGCTTTCAGGTATTTTTAAACACTGAAACAAAAATCTCACTCTATTTTTCTACCTATGTTATGTTTGAAGTACAGAATAAAGACAGAATTAAAAAAAACCTCACAAAACACAACACATAACAGATTAGGTATACTTGTTCAGAAGAAAATCACTGAACTGAAATAAGCCACTCATAGAAAACGTTTGTCCACTAGTGTGAGAATTACTAGTAGTTCTGGTAGCTACTCTTTAAGTGATAAATGGTACAATCACTATTCATTTCTGTTGAGGTTTGTTGAACGTGTTGCATATTCCTTCTAAATATGTGGCTCTGCTTCAGTGTAAATTCTATGATGTGGCATGTGTAATGATGTAAACAGATTGTGATTATGTGTGATTTTATGGCCTTGAGCAGCTAGTCTTAAAGTTTCAGTGTAGGAATAGATTACTTTTTTGTAGACTCCTGTGAATTTCAGTGGAAAACAAGATAACTGATATTAAAAGACAGTGGAAGAATTTTCAGTGTTCGGAATTTCTCTTCATAATTTCTCTAATTGTCATCATCCTGTCCCAGTCTATCATAATATTTATCTTCCACTTTCTGTCATGATGGTATTTTCAGGAGCAGACATCTATGTGGTTATTTCTAGGGACTGTGTGTGTGTGTGTGAGTGTGTGTAAATGTGTTTTTATGAGTGGAATGTTAAATATACATTGACAAAGCAAAAGCTTGTGTTCAGAGTACTTTCAATCTTCATTTAACAAACAACTGAGAGAATACTGATTACCTACTAGGTCCCGGACACAATGCACTGTAGATTATTAGGAGTTAAATTCTAGAATTGTCACATTTATTTAACATAAGTGTAGATTATTGGGAGGGCAGTAGAAGTGCCTGCATTTTTATATCTGCAGTTTTTTTTGTGTGTGCACACACATGCGCGTGCACGCACACACACTGTTTTGTTTTGTTTTCCCAATGGGTAGCTTTAACGCTGAAGATGGTGTTGGGAGAAATTTTCCTATAGTCTGACTGATAGAAAGCAGAGCATGTAGCTCATGGTAAAGGGCAGGGCAAATAGTGCACTGTTTAATTATGAGGGGGGGAGGGAGGGAGAGAGGGATGGGGGGAGGGGGGAGAGAGAGAGAGAGAGAGAGAGAGACACTGATTTTGTTTTTCCACTTATTCACTCATTCATTGGTTGCTTCTAGTACATGTCCTGATCAGAGATGGAATCTGAAACGTTGGTGCATCAGGCCTACACTCCAACCAACTGAGCAACTTGGTCAGGGCAAATGGTACACATTTAACAAATGTTCTGCTTCCTATGTAATACTTCTATTTTTGTAACTTGCATTGGATTCTGGAATTTCTAGGTAAATCTGTTATTGTATCAACTCTTTTTCCACTAATTGACATGAAAAAATTGCTTTTGTAAATGTCTCCAAACAGAAAACTGATTTTCCCCTTGATCTTAGTTATATCTGACATGGTTGAAGAGGACATGTTTTCCCCTCCACATTACTTGGGCCTTCCTCAGAGAGAATTCTATTTTCAGAAAAAATATAAATATGGTTAAATGTCTAGAAATCAAAAGTCAGAGAACTTGTGTAAAAGTGAAAGGTACTTTCTGCTTTCCTTAAAAGCTTAGCTAAATCACATTGCCCTGTGTACTTGTTACTTATTGGTATTCTTGATTCATTGTTCTCTGAGGATTTGACCCATAGAAAAATATCTATGTAATTGAATCTTCCTGGTAATAACAGTTGAGGCTTAGAGCTTAAGTTCCAGAGTCATGTGCAGTCTGTTGCAAGGCAAGTAAACTTGGGAAGTATAGTTTTATGAAGTCACCCAAATACAAAAAAAAGCAGAGATTTGGAATAAAAAGATTTATTATGGAAGAATCTGTATGGCTGAAAAGTAAATGGAGGATGGAATAGTATTTGGAATAGCATTTGACTCTAATGTGCATTTTTCCCCTGTCCCAAAACATAAATGAATAAATCTTTCTTTTTCTCCTTTAAATAAATTCAAAATACTTCCTTTTTTCTCTATAATTTTTCATTGGAATTTCCAGAGGCCCTCTACTGTTTGAAAATAATTCTGTCAGGGAGAAGGAAATTTTTCCCTCGTTCCCTCAAAGTTCTTTTGGCTGGTCTAATCAAATTGTCATGAGACAGATTGACAGGAGTAAATGATCAAATTTATTATGTATGTAATAATAAATTTGTATGTAAGAATATGGGGCCTGAGGACACAGCTTGGGCAGTTGGGGATTATGTGCCATCTTGAACTAAAGAGAAAGGAGGTAGTGGTTTGGAGTTCAGAGGAAGGAAGGCAATTCACAGGTAGATGAGAAGGGGCAAACATTTGGCAATCAAATTCTTGCAGGAGCACCCAGAAGCAACGGGACTCTGAGGGGAGTCTAACAGAGTGCTAGGTTCCTCCCTGTCTGCCACATTGAATTCATTCATATATTCATTCATTCATTCCTTTCTGGGGCAGGTTTTTAAAATCTGAATTCCATTAGCCAGATAAAGGGGAGAGCCAAAGGTTCTTCTGAGGTTTTGTTTCTTAAAAATAACCAGCTTAAAATAATCAGTATGCCCAAAAGGCATATTTTGGTGTGGCAAACTCTGTTTCTCTTCAGTTCCTTTGTACTCCTGATGCTTTATGGCTCGATGCTTTATGGCTCTTTTTTTGAAAAGCATTTTAGGGCCCAGTATTAGGAAAATCCCCCAACAACTTGGAGTAACTATAATATTCCATTCATAGGAAACATTAATTGCTGTGTATTTTAGAATTTAAGAATTGTATATAATATTATTCAAATAATATTTCTCCTCAATACCCTAGGCCCTAAGCAACTACTCATCTACTTTCTGTCTCAATGGATTTGTGTGTTCTGGATAATTCATATGTATAGTGTCATATAATATGGGGATCTTTGTAATTGGCTTCTTTTACTCAAAATAACGTTTTCAAGGTTCATCCATGTTATGGCATATACTTCATTTGGGTTGAAATACCCAATTTGGGTAGCATAAACTTACTGGCTATTATGAATATTGCTGCTATGAACATTTGTGTAGTTTTTGTGTGGACTTACTGATTTCAGTTCTCTTGGGTATATAGCAAGAGTGAGCTTTCTAGGTCATACGGTAATTCAAAGTTTATCCTTTTCTGGAACTGCCAGATTGCTTTCTAAAGTGGCTGCATTATTTTACTTTCTTACTTGCAGTATTTGAGGGTTCTAATTTCTCAACATACTTGTTAACATTTATTTATTTTTTTGTAATAGCCATTCTAATGGATGTTACATGATATTTCATTGTGAATTTGATACACATTTTCCTAATTGCTAATGACATAAAACATCTTTTCATGCCCTTATTGGCCATTTGCATATCTTATTTGGGCAAATGTCTGTTTAGATCCTTTACCCATTTTTAAATTGGGTTATTTGCCCTTTTTTCAATGAGTTTAAACATTCTTATATGTTCTGGATACTAGATCCTTATAGATATATGACTTGCAAATATTTCATTCTGTGGGTTGTCCTCTCCAAAGTATTAATAAAGACTTACTTAAAGAAACCCAAAACACTGATTCAAAAGAATATATGCACCCCTGTGTTCATTACAGTGTTATTTACAATAGCCAAGATTTGGAAGCGGCCAAGGTGTCCATCAGTAGATGACTGGCTAAAACAACTATGATACATTTACACAATGGAATACTACACAGCCATAACAAAGGAGAAAGTTTTACCCTTTGCGACAGCATGGATGGACCTGGAGAAAATTATGCTAAGTGAAATAACCCAGTTAATGAAAGACAAGTACCGTATGATTTCATTCATACGTGGAAACTAATGAACAAACTGAACTAAGGAGTGAAATAGAGACAGACTCATAAGACAGCAAGCTGACAGCTTGGGCAGGGGATTTGAAGGTTGGAGGGATTGAGCAAAAAAGAAAAAAAAAGAACTCATGGGCACGCACAACAGTGTGGTGATTGTGGGGCGGGAGTGGGGGTGGAAGAGTATAAGGGAGATAAATGGTAATGGAAAAAAATACAATAAAATAAAATTAAAAAGAGACTTGTAATATAATCAGGTAATTGCTTTTTTCTCTGTTTCTTGGATTCTTTCATAAAGCCTAGCAGTTAGCCCTTTTCCCGTGTGTTAATATGCCTTATTTTTGTTAGGACTCAGTCATGTGGACCTGCTGGGATGTTAATAAATGAACTGGCTGCATCATAAAGATGCTACATTAAATTGATTCTAACAGGAACTGCTGTCAACTAAAAATAAGTAACTCCAGAAATATTTAAAACAGTTGTACTTTTCCAAATGTTCCAATAGCAATGAGCTCATTGGAGAAGGAAGACATATTTAAAGTTTGGTCATTGATTTGTTTTCCTTTTACCTGGTTCTGTTTTGTTCTGGACTGTAGTCTGTGGTCTTGTTCTACTGAAATACAGAAATCCTTTGTCTTTAGGATTAGAAATGTAACTTTTTCAAGAATCCCCTCCCCAATCATAGCAGTGTTTACATGGTTTTAATATATTTTTTTAAAATATGTTGACAGTTCAGGTATGGTAGTAGGATATTTTTGATGCAAGTAGACAAAGCAACTATCCAATTTACTGTTTGGAATTTTCATTTGTAGTTACTTTTTTCTTGTCCCAAAGTCTTAGCTCCAAATATCCATGGTTTTGCAAGAAATATACATTTACTTTATTAGGTGGGATTTTGTAGAATGGGAGAAAATTTGTCTCAGAACAAGAACAAACAGAAAATGGCTCTATTTTTCTCAGGGACATCTAAGTCTCTGAAAGTATTTCTTCTCTAGAGTTTGCCAAAGAATTTCTCTACTTGTTGTTTTCAGAATAAGACATTAAGATTGAATACTGACTGGAAGCTGTTGTAAAAACATTTTTATTGTCAAGAAAGTTCCACATAGGCTGGGTGTGAAATCATTATTAGTCACATTATTTATGTTATTAAAATTGCTACTAGTTTTTGGCTAGACTAAGGTATGAATGACTCTCAACAAAATTTAGAAGTAAGGATTTACTCTGGATGAAAAGAAAAAGTAAAAACAAAACTATCTTCAGAAAATCAACTCCCATTTTCAGAGTTCTTTCTTTCTTGTCTCCATCTCTGCAGATAGTGCTTGTGTCCTTGTCCTTTTGGTTGCTCAATGACCTTATTTTTGATGGTTTACTTGTTTTCTCTCTTCCAAATGTAATAGTATCTGTATTCCATTCCCTCATGGTGGCATGGTAATAAATAAACCACTTTAGATGTAGATGTTAACAGATGTAAGTACATTAGTATATTGACCTTTAAAGGTACTTAAAAAGAAAGTTCATTATCTTAAGCAAAAAAGAGTGACTAAGTTGAGTATTTCATATATTTGGCAGGTGATGGGGGAAATGAGTGGATGGATCTTTGTGCGATGGATCTTTTAGGAACCTCTAGTCACATCATAGAGACAGACCTATTTATTACTCGTAAAACATTGAGAAAAACTGAGGGTATAAGCATAAACTGGTACATAAAGGAACAGGCAGGTATCTGTTGATATTAGTGTCTTCTCCTTCTTTTATTTTTGTTTTCTTTTTTAAGCCATGTGGGACAATAGTTAATACACACAGGAACACAAATACATATCTAACACTTAGCAGTATATGAAGCTTAAACTTTAAAGCATGGCCAGGATAAAAACCCATGTTTCCAGAGTCTTACGAGTATGATACACTATGTATGGTGGGAGAAAATGAAGGGGAACAGCGCCATGTTCCCCTGACTCCTTCTCCAAAGCCTGCCCTTTCAGAAGCCTTTCAAACTAACTGGGTAAGTTATACATGCCAACTGCAGTGAGAGAAGTCCTGGAGGAACCTGTCCTTCCCAGTGGTGAGTATCTGGGAAGAGTGGCTGCACAGGACAATGTCTGCTTCTTGAGGAAGGCCATCCACGCCCCAAGGACTCTGGAAGAATGATGCTGCTGCGCCTTCCAAGAGCTTTGCTCTAGAGATGATGAAAACTTTTGTCCAAAGGCTCATTCAGAATCACAAAGCAGAATTTCAAATTTCCTTTCTGCCCATCCTGTGATGCCTTTGTTTGAACCATCTTTTCCAGGATGTCTGTAAAGTCAAAAGACATAGGTGACAGAATGAGTCCAACTAGAGCAGAGTAGGTGACCTTTTGGGGGGGCTCATATTGCTGTTGTCACTTCTACATCTGAACACATGGCAGGAATGGCATGAAATGCCTCTCCACTGTCCCACAAGTGCGGGAGGGATTTAACCAGATGAGGCAGAGCAGCATGTAACCAGTGCTGGTCAAACATGTAAACTGTCCCCATTTCCTCTTCCTGTTGTGGTCCAACAGAAACAAAACTGAATCCCAAGAGGAAAAGGAAAATCACAGCCTTAGTTAAGGACATAAAGGCAGCAGGGAGGGCAGTCTGAGAAACAGTATCACAATTCACCCACCAGCCCCATGTGGCCTGTGAGACAGGGTAACGCCGCTGACTGAACTCCATTTGTTCTGACTCTTCCAGCCATCTGAGTGGAACTGAACCCAATGCAATCTGATGGCACCTGGTTGCACCTTCTTTTCTATCCCCAGACATTCCCTGCAGCCTTAGCATCTCAGCTTTTCTTGAAAAAGTGGCAGCTGGATCTCTGGGTGAAACTTTTTCCCCTAGTTGCTGGCTCATGCAGTTGTCAGCTAAGCCCCAACCTAAAGCCCACAGTGCGGCTATAGCTGGTCCATCTCCACACCAACTACGCAGAAGCGAATGCAGAGACAGTGCCACTGTTGAGCAGACAAAACGCACGGCCATTCCTGTAGCTCTGTCCAATGTGGCCTCAATGAACCTTGTCTTTTTACTGACCCTTGGGCAGCGCCAGCACCACTGGGTCTCCATGGGTGTTGTACATTTCTGCAAATGAGATATCAACTCTCTCCCAGACCAGCTTTCCAGGGATTGCCTGGAAGACAAAAGCAGCGTTGCTTCTGGAGCAAAGTGCAGGCGTGCTTACCTTTCTCCACAGGAAATATCGTATCTCCTTCCAGGGGCTCACTTTCTGTTACATAACAAAAAAACCCTGGCAATTCATAGCTATGTGTTTCTGTGGTGCCACCCATGGCATAAGCAGGTGCCATCTGACCGCCTCTTCACATCGTCATTTAGGAAATGAGGTCCAGGGAACTGGTACAAAAATGCTAATCCTCTGGCTACTGTGAATAATAAAGTGCCCTTCACCTCTGACCTAGGAGTCTCCCATCTTGTACCAGTGTCCAGGTAACTGTGGCCAGCTGACTTGTTAGCTTGCAAGTGCGGTAAAATCTGAGGTAGCTCACCATTATTGACATTCATAGCCAGTGGGAAGCAGGGGTTCCAATGGGGCAAAGGCATGTTTCATATCAGATTATTGGCCTCTGCATTAAAATAAAAATGCCACGTTAGAATTTCTATCTAAATAGCATGTGAAATTGCTAGAACATTTGTCTGCTTCAGTCCCGTGCCCTGGGCACGTGCTCAGGCAAACTGGCCTGGTTCCGCCAGAGTTGAGGTGCCTGGGAGAAGCGCAGACGCTGGAAACCAGATCCCCATGGGTCTCCAGGGTGCAGGGGGCACAACAGGTGGGCAAGGTGTGCGCCTCTACAGGCCGCCCCATCCAGTCTCTCCCCATGTGTCCATCCCCATCTGGGAACTAGACAAGTGAGGGGCGCCCGCCCCCTCCTCGCGCTTGCCACCACACTCCCAGCCTGAGTGCTGAGGACGCAAGACACACCTATTTTTTCATAATTTAAAACATACCATATCTGTGCATAAAAACATCCAGCCATTGTTAATATAACAAGAATGGTTTGTGTGACATCGATGTTTCCTGGTGGCCAAGGGGTAGACTGGAATGCACAGGCATGAACAATGACAACTTCACTGTACTACATCATTGGGGGTGGTAGCTGTCGTTGAGTGAGCATATGTACTTTGTGGCCGTTGCATTCAAAATGACTGAATGAGTAGAGCAATGAATCTGCAAATTTTGCATTAAGCTTGAACATTCTTCTGTGGAAACTATTTAGATGATTCAGAAGGCTTTTGGGGATGATGCAATGAGTGCAGTGCAAATAAAAGTGTGGCACAAACACTTTAAAGATGGTCAATAATCTTTTGAAAGTGATCCACATTCTGGAAGGCCTGCATCAGGGAGAACGCTTGAGAATGTTGAATGCATATGGACTGCAATCAACAAAGATTGGCAACTGACAGTGCGAGAAGTAGAAGCTGATCTGGGATTCCAAAAACTACTATGTCTGAGATTTTGACTCAGGATGTTGGCATGAAATGTGTTGTAACAAAATTCATTCTGTGGCTTTTGCTACCAGAACAGAAAGAAGACTGTGTTGCACTTACTTAATGACTTGATTTAAACTGCTACCAATGAACCAGATTTCTTCAAGAAGTTCATAACTGGAGATGAATCATGGGTCTATGGCTATGGGCTATGATCCAGAAACAAAGCCCTGGTCATCCCAATGGAAGTCACCTCATTCTCCACACCCAAAGAAGGCACAGCGAAGCTGCAGCAAGATCACAACCATGTTAACTGCTTTTTGATTGGGAGGTGTTGTTCATCATGAGTACACCCCTCCAGGCCAAACAGTTAATAAGGAGTACTACCTCATTGTTCTTCATTGGTTGAGAGATGCAATACAGTGAAAACGGCTGCAGCTGTGGGCAGCTGGTGATTGGCAGCTTCATCACAACAATGTGCCCACTCATGCATCACATCTTGTGCAGAGTTTTGTGGTGAAACATCAAATCGCCCAGGTGACTAAGCTCCCCTACGGCCCAGATTTGGTGCCCTGTGACTTCTTGCTTTTCCCAAAACTAAAGTCACCTTTGAAAGGGAAGAGATTTTGGACTGTTGTTGAGTTTCAGGAAAATACAACAGGGAAGGTGATTTTGCAGAGTGTTTTGAATAGCAGAAGAGACTCTGGGAGAACTGTGTGAGGTCCCAACGTGCCTAATTTGAAGGGGATTAAGGCATGATTGTCCTATGTACAATGTTTCTTGTATGTTCTTCAATACATGTCTTTTTCATAGCACGTGGCTGGATACTTTCTGGACAGGTCTCATACTATTTCCCATTGTTACCTTGGGATGCTTATTGTGTCTGCTGACTGTTTCTTATTGTGGATAATTTTCTTGTGTGTTTCTAAGTTTTTGATTCTGAGTCTCTTTCCTTTTTCTGGAGGGTTCTTTGAGATCTTGGGTGCAGAAGTGGCCTCTAGAACAGTTTCACATTTGCTTTTGCCAGGTGTCTTAGGGTCATTAGTAAGTAGCCCACGACCCCAACCACAGGAAAAGACATATTTCCCTGTCATCTCTCTGAGGATACAGTTTTTTCTTTTCCCCCTTCTCTTACTTTGAGGTGGCTGCCCTTTGAAGATTCTAGCTTTATGCACGCATTTCTGTTTCACCTACCTGCTTCAGGTGAGTCCACAGTCTGTCAGTTCAGTCCATGTATGGGTGTTGAGACCTAAAGTTAGCAGTGACAGCCTATTTTCTGGTCTGAAAATCACTCCTCAGTGAAACCATTCTGGTCTTTGTCTCAGACAACTGGGAATTTTTCTTTCTTGTAAACTCAGCTAGAATTTAAAGATGTCTTCTATTTTATCCAGCACTTCTAGGTGTTCATAGCAATGTTCTAAGTTCTATGTTGCCAGAATTGGAAGGTGGAGAGTAAGCAGGACATGTTATGGGCACAAGATGGGGTGGTTGCTAGACTTGTTTCTAGGAGATATGTAACCAAATGCTAGGTCACTTTAAAATGAGATGGTAGAATCTGGTCAGAGTAATAATACCTTGGAAGATTAAGGAAAATAAGTTATAGTTAGTGGAATGAAGGAAGACAATGCAGGAATGTTGATTTCAAATGATAGTCAATTCATTTAGGAAATTCATAGAGGGTCTTTAATGATGAAGGACAAGGAGAGTTTTACTAATGAGGATGGATGCTTCTTGTGCAGTGTTAGGTACCCTTGACTTACCTGCCCACATGGTTAATACCAATCAAGAATACTGCTTTCATCTTACATTTTTGCTGGGGGTTAATAGTTTATAACATATACCACATTATTCAGTCCTAATAACATTATGAAATAAGGTAGGGGTATTTTCTGTTTTTATTTTTTTAGCATACTTCTTTCCCCCTAACAGCAGTGCTCTCCCCCAATAACAAATGCACAATCAATGGTGAGCCTCCCTGCCAGTATTCATCAGAGTTCTTGGTTGTAAACAACAGAGCCTGTTGTCAAAAGAAGACACAATTGCAAAAG
The DNA here is from genome assembly GCF_021234165.1 of Pteronotus mesoamericanus. Taxonomy (NCBI): domain Eukaryota; kingdom Metazoa; phylum Chordata; class Mammalia; order Chiroptera; family Mormoopidae; genus Pteronotus; species Pteronotus mesoamericanus. Next base: position 24,520,490 of record NW_026555065.1, read on the forward strand.
CATTTACTACAGAAAAATATTTTTACTTAAGATATATCGCAAAGGAATTCAGGCTTTAGAAAGATTGGTTTGCCAAATGAAATATAAAACAAGCACTTAAGAGAAAACCACTGCAAGATTACCAAATTTACAGCTATTATTTTTATTGTGGGGGAAAAAAGCATTTATCTCACATGAGTGTTACAACCTCAAAGACTGTGTCATATCTTCACATATCAGCATTGTAAAAGTCAGTCAAGTTATAAAACAATAAAGTTTTTATTAGAAATCAGTAACTTACAGGAAAGGCTCAAGATTTCATTGTTTGTGAGGACCAGGACTAGATAGAGTGGTCCTGGGTCTTTTTAATGTATGTCTTTATTTTGAGGGAGAAGAGGGGCTCAGGGACCAAGTGTTTCCCGTCCCCTCCACCCAGCTGTGGGACATAATGTGCACCTTTTTTCCCATAATGCAGCAGGGCAAGGTATTAATTTTACTTTTAAACCATACTAGCCAGTTTATGAAGAAAGAAATTTATTGCAGTGTATAAGGTTGCTTTCAGAATTTATGTGAGAGCCTGGATGTCACAGAGCTAGAAAGACAGTAAAAAAAATATGCAGTCATACCTCTGGTTCTAGCAGAAATCATGAAGCTGCAGTCATGTACCACCAGTGAAGGAAGGGAGTAGATGCTAAACCCTAGGACATAGCTGACCCAGAAGAAGCAAAGGCATCTGTCATCTCCCTGCACTTATAAGAAAACCTGATGATTGCACCCAGCCACTGCCTCACATTAATCATGTCTGCTTTACTAGGGAACAGCTGCTGGACAGAACCTAGATCATGAGCCTGTACCCTAACTGCAAGACTGTCTGATAAGTAGTATTTTTAGCTTGCCAGTCTGCTACGGACTATGTAGCAGAGGATAGCAGATAGTTGAAAGATCATGGAACGAAGTGAATCAAACTGTAGACTATCTCAGGTGGTTCCTTATATGCCTGCCCCTCACAGTACTCTGTATAGCCCCACTCCCACCCCAGAAGACAAGGGTAGGCACATGATCCTCACTTTCTTGGTCCCAGGATCCTATTTCCTGTCCTCAGTGATTAGTCTAGGGATGGCCATAGGATCCAAGCTTGGTCAAAGTACTTGACGTAGAGTTGCTGGTAGAGAAGTTCCCCGCCTCCCCTCTTTTTTTTTTTTTTTTTAAAGAGCTGCTAAAGACAGATAAAGGAAGCCAGGAGCTGTCTGCTTAGGAGAGAATAAGGGCAGAGAGAGAAGCAGAGGTGAGGGTGAGAGAAATCTGGAAGGGCGGGAGAGAGAGAAAGGGGTGGGGCAGAGAGACCTGATGATACTGTTTGAGAGTTCCTGAGCCTGTATTTTCCAATTATGTGAACTAGAAGACCCCAAACCTCCCTTTTAAACTTGTGTGAGTTGGGTTCCTGTCACACACAACAGAAATATTCTGACTGGTGTGTGTGTGTATAAATGTAATACTTTTGTCATCATTTGTATCATCCACTTAGGTAAATAAGTTAGAGGGGTAATGACTTGCTCATTAGACCAGCTCTCACAGGCAGGCAGGGCCTGATGTAATGAGAGCCTAATGCCCAGGAATGAAGTGCAGCTGAAACTCAAGAGTCCTGAGAGTGGAGCAGAAGCCAGAGATAGGCTAGTAGAGATAGGGGAGGTGCTCAAGGACGCTGAGGAGGACTGTAAGTCTGGCCGAGCTAGAGGTCTGGAGTGGAAGGGCATGTTCAGGCCCAGGAATGCAAGCGACGCTGACCATCTTAGGGTTGTCAAAGGCTCGTGCATGTGCAGAGACAGAAGAGAGTGCCCTGGATCAGGAAACACTGGCAACTCTCCTGAATCAGCATATAGCCTCTGTTTTTCTGAGTAAAACATCCCTTAAAAAAAAAATCAAGAGTTATCTACACATAGATAGTTGTTCATGGTTAATTAATATGAAAACTTTGTAATAAAAAAATCAAGCTGTGTTAGAAAAGGGACATAGTGCCTTTGTTAGTTGTAGCCTCCCAGGGGATGATGATCTCCGCAGTCTTTGGGTCGTAAGCTGGCTTTGCTTTCCTCAGTGTTTATAAGAGCTATGGGGAGGTCACTGGGTAAGGTTGTGGGTGAGTCCTGAGAAATACAACCCTCGCCACAGTCAGTTGTGTGGTGTGGAGGAAGTTCGGACATTTGGCAGGTTGGGGAATGAGCTGCTCAATGTTTTCTGCTTCAGATTTTACCATGGCCAGTGTCCATCTCCCAGGACGGCCTAAGCAGGTGTAGTGGTTGGGGGAGATGTGTGTCCTCAGCTGATGCAAGCCCAGGGCAGAGAGAGGAGAGCAAGAGCTCTGTCAGCATGAGGTCCAGGTATCCAAGTACTGGGAAGAACCTGGGCCAGACTCATGTGGACATTGTCAAGTTAAATAGACAGTGCAAATGCAGGAGGTGCAGAGCAAGTGGCAAAAGGTAGAGAGGAGCAAAGCAGAGACATCCTCCACATCTTCCAAACCACCTTTCAGTTTCTTTAACATGTCGAGTTCAATACCACTGGAGGTCATTGTTCTTGCTTTTCTTTCTGCCCTAGAATGTTCTCACCTCCATGCTTCCTGTGGCTGACCTGTATTTATCCTTTAAATTGGAGCTCGGATGTCACTTTCTCCAAGACAGCCTATCTAAAGTGGTTCCTCCTCCACTTCACATCTTCATGGTTATTTCCTCTATAGCACTTACAATCCCAGCTCTTACCTTGTTTGTTTGGTTATAACGCCAGCTATTACTGGGTTTGTCCTTCTCCATTAGAATGCAGAGCCACGGGCACAGAGACTTTGTCTCATGCAGTGCTGTGTCCCTAACATCTAGAACAGTGCCTGGCATATAATTGGTGCCCAGTAAGTAGTGACTGATGGAATGAAATGCTTGGAGGAAATTAAATAGAACAATTAATTAAATAGCCACTATCTTGATTTGCATAATAAGGCTTAAGAGCTTTCTGAAAATGAGTATGTATTTTGCCTACTGCCAGGATTCAGACACTCACAGTCATAGCCAGTCGCCTAGAGCAATATTCACAAAAGCCAGATATCTGTAGGGACAGCTGGTCTCTTGATAGGAAATCCATAAGGACAGAAGTTATTACCTGATTTAGGTTAGAGTGAGCCAATGAAATAAGACAAGCAGCATTTTGAACCCAGTAGCATAATGGGTATGGGGACATCACTGTTGCTTTTAGAGGCTTTTGGATCCTGGGCAATCAAAATTATTGCTAGAAGCTGCCTGGGGGCATGACCCTGCCTATGGGACGGTAGCTGAGAGGCAGTGTTGTCATCAGGGAGTTCCAGGTGGTATTTGGCTGCCTGTCTGGAGACAGATGGATCCTAGATGTGTGAGATCAGGGTGGCGTCCTTGAGTTTCTATCAACTTCTAGGGAACCTTTCCTTCTACCTATCTGTCCTAGGAGCTCAGTGGTGGAAATGGGGATGTTGAAGAGGGTCTGAATAAAACAAACAGAATATTCTGATTCTAGCCAAGTGTTATGGGTTAAATTGTGCCCCCCCCCAAAAAAAAGATATGTGAAAGTCCTACCTCAGTACTTCAGAATATGATCTTACTTGGAAATAGAGTCATTGCAGATAAAATTACTTAAGATGAGGTCGTACTGGTGTAGGATGGATCTTTAATCTAACATGACTGGTATCCTTATAAGATGGCCACATGAAGACAGACACTCACAGGGAGAGCACTATGTGATAAGGGCCGAGATTGGAGTTTGGGAGCTGTAAGCTGAAGAACACCGAAAATTGCTGGCAAACCACCAAAAGCTCGAAAGAGGCAAGGAAGGAAGGATTCCCCTACAGGTTTCCGAGGGAACATGGCCCTTCAACACCTTGATTTTGGACTCCTAGCTTTCTTAACCATCAGACAATTAATTTCTGTTGTTTTAAGCACCCAGTCTGTGGTACTTTGTTATGGCAGCTCTAATTAATTAATATACCAATACAGCCCAGAAATATTAGGTTGAAAACCATGATTTTTGCATAACAGGATGCAGTAGGTTTTACAAAAAATTCAAAGCATCTTTAGCTGATAGAATGTGAATCAGTGTAATAAAGACTGGTCATCCACTGGTATGTGCACACACCTTTCAGCACCTTTTTTAAAAAAATAAACTTTTTATTTTGTGATAATTGTAGATTCACCTGCTGTTGTAAAAAAAAAAATACAGAGACATGCTGTATACCCTTTACTCAGCTTCTCCTAATAGCACACATATGGTACCTGGTATGTATGGTGGGTACGGTGTCATAACCAGGATATTGACAATGGTACAGTCAAGATATAGAACATTTCCAGTTAAGAACAGTATAGGAAATGGAGAAGCCAAAGAACTTATATGTAAGACCCGTGGACATGAACTAAGGAGGGGGGAATGCTTGTGGGAGGGGGGTGCAGGGCAGAGGGGAATAAAGGAGAGAAAAAAATGGGACAACTGTAATAGCATAATCAATAAAATACAGTTAAAAAAAAAAAGAACATTTCCATCATTGCAAAGAGTTCTCTTGTTGCCCTTATATAGCCGCATCTACTTCTCTCTCACCCTCACCCCATTCTTAACTCTTGGCAACCACTAATCTCATCTATAGTTGTATAATTTTGTCATTTTACAACATTTTATAAGTGGAATAAAAAGTATGTAACCTTTTGGGATATTTTTTTTCATGCAGTATCATTCCCTAGAGGTTCATCCAAATTGTGTGTATATCCATGTTTGTTCCTTTTTATTTCAATTTCATTTATATGACCTTGCATGACAGCATGGATAACTCCACAACTTTTCTGGTTATTCTTCAGTCATAAACACTCTCAGTTTAACACAGTAGTCCTCTTTATCTGCAGTTTCAATTTCCAGGTTTTAGTTGCCCTTGGTCAACTGCCATCCACAAATACAAAATGGAAAGTTCCAGAAGTAAACAATAATTTTAAAAAATTGTGTGCTGTTCTAAGTAGCGTGATGAAATCTCTTGATGTCCCACTATGCTCCACCTGGGATGAGAATCATTCCTTTTGTCCAGCACCTCTCTGCTGTATATGCACCCAACTTGTTACCCACTAGCCCTCTCAGTTATGAGATAGGCTGTCTTTGTGTTACAGTGCTTGTGTTCAAGTTACCCTTTTTTACTTAATAATTCCACATTTACACTACTTTTACCGCAGCATGTTGTTCTAATTGTTCTATTTTATTACTAGTTGTTATTATTAATGTCTTACTGTGCCTAACTTATAAATTAAACTTTATCAGAGGCATGTATGTATAAGAAAAAATACAATACATACAGGGACAATATATACAATCCACAGTTTCAGATATCCAGTGGGGGTCTTGGAACATATCCCCCAGAGTTAAAGGAGAATTACTGTACATAATATGTGCAGCCTCAGAAAGAGTTAAAGCACCAAACTTGATCGAAAATGATCAGTTCTCCCCACTCCACAACCCCTAGCCAAGGCCCGTTGCCTGGGAGAAGCTTGAAGTTGGGCAAAGGAGAATGGTTGCCTTCCTTTCCCATCTTGAGCTTCTGGCAAAGGTTATTTGGCTGTACAGACTTATCCTATTGTAAGTGGCTTCATGCTGTCTGGACGGTCACCTCTCTGTCCCTTGATGGTGGTGATGCCCTCCTATATTGTTGGTTAGTAGCTTACTGTCCTCTGCCCATGAATGCTGCTGGACCTCCAGCTTCTCTCTGCTGAGGACTGTTTGTCCCTATAGGTGACCGTCTTGGACAAGCCCTGGCTTGACCTCCTGCCATTGGCCCACACCCAATACAAGCAAACGCACACACATCCTTGACCCTGCTAAATGCTGAGAGTGCTTGCTGCCTGCTCTGCCTCTTGTCTGAGCAGCTCATCAGCCCGTCTCTTACCCTTTAGGTTTCTCAGATTGGAGCCAGTCAGAATCCACTGTGAACCCAGTTGCAGGGGCCACACGTAAAGTTGTCTGCATGTGCTTGTTTGGGACCCTCTTACTAGGCTTGTGGGAAAGACATTACCCCTCCCTTCTCGCCCGGGTGGGTCGGACATGGTGACCACCCACAGCTCTCTGTATTTTCTTTTAGACTCTTGAGGTGGGTGAGTGTTCAAGTGTTATAACCACTTGATCATAACTGTCTTTCATTTGCATCTTAATCTGACATGTTGCTTTAGTGCACTGTATCTGTTGTGTCTTGATGCTTTGCTAGAATTTTTCAATTCCAGTGACAAAGTGGTGTGGTAAATTAGAACTACATCTTTTTACTTAAAATTCATGATGCAGTTCTGATTCTCCATATACCTCCTGACTTCAGCAACTGCTTTTGCTAGAAGCACTTGGAGCCATCTCATCGAGTTTTCAGGGCCCGTTTCGTTTTGCAGCTGTGTTTTTTTTGTTTTTTGTTTTTTTAAACCATGTATGATGTGGCCACTGAAATTTTGATCTAAGCCACAAGTAACCGTTCAGATTTCTTTAGTGAAAATTCCCCCGCCCTCCTGTTTTTGTCTGATTGCCATTCACTGACTCTATGATGTAATCATTTATGGCTTTATAATAAGATTTTGTGAAATTTGCAGTTGCGAGTTTACATGCCCAGGAATGATGAATGATACAGTTGCCCCCCCCCCTTTTTTTTTTACTTATTCCATCAGATGACCTTTATAAGAAGCCCAGAGTAATGAGTAATGTTGATTGAGGTAATTTTAGATCATTGTGCCTTCTGCAAACAAAAGCTCCAAATAAAGTAATTTATTGTGGCAAATAAAGTAATTGAGAGAATGTCCTGTATTAAGAGTGACTTAGTATTTTCTGAACAAGAATGTTTGAGGACACCTCTGCCTTATGTTAGAGGGTATGTGATATTTACTCCCTGGTTTCCTGGGCATCCCTGTGTGTGTTCATTTGTACCTTTAATTACAGCTACTTTTTGTTAGGGCTTCCTGTGCAGTTTCTTAAGACAAGAAACACTTTCAAAGGCTGCTAAATGGAAAGGAAAAAATGACTCTCTCAAGTCAACCTGAGTGTGAATTTAATTTCCAGGAACACAGAGTTCAAGCGAGACTCAAGCAGAGACAAAATAATCAAATTTTGGTTTCCAGAGCCTTTCATTGATTGATGAGAACAGCACCTTTTGTATTTGTCCTCTTGTTTCTGTGGTTTCCTCTCAAGGCTACAAATCTGTAGCAATGATGATTCTACAAATTGTCAGAAGTCCTAAAATGAAGCTTTCTGCCTCTGCCATATGAAAGGCAGTATTAGGGACTAGAGGGTTAACTGTGTATTTTGCCATGGGATGCTGTCATTGTTAAGATTGGACCAAACTTCTCTCTGAAGAGTGCCAAATCATTTTTCTTGTTCGTAGCAAGTCAGTGGGCTCTAGCTGGTAAAAATCACAGCAGGCTTTTAGGAAGGGTGGATTCTAGCCTGGCCCTGCTGTTGAGTGGGCTGGATGACTGTTGCCTCGCTGTGATTCTAATTGTGAGGCAGAAATTCTTAAACCTACTGTGCATAAAAATCATTTGTTAAAAATGTACATTCCTGAGTTCCACCAACAGAAAATTTTTTAAAGCTTTTTTAAAAAAGATTTTATTTATTTATTTTTTAGAGAGAGGGGAAAGGAGAAAGAGGAGGAGAGAATGTGTGGTTGCCTCTGACACACCCCCTACTGGGGAACTTGGCCCTCAACCCCAGGCATGTGCCCTGACAGAGAATCAAACCAGTGACCCTTCGGTTCAGGGACCAGCACTTAATCCACTGAGTCATACCATCCAGGGCCAGAAATTTTGTTTTAGGGGTTTGACATGGGGGTCTGGGAGGCTGTATTTTTAATGAACACGCAGTGTGATTTTAATGTAGGTGCTTCATGCTTAACAGTGATCTAAGGGATGACCAGCCAATTTCTTAGTGACAGATGGGCATCTTCCCTGGAGTCAAGCAATGAGGGTAGATGTCAGGAGGATGGAAGGGAGAAGACTGGTTATTTAAGGTAAGTGCTCAAGCTACTGCTCAAGCATTGCCTTCAGTCAACTTATTCTTGCCAAGAGAGGTGGTTGGGATGGGGAAGAAGTAGGAATTTAATTTTGGGGTTATTGGTACCAGTTTTACCCATCTTTTAATAACTAGCATTGCTTAAGGCTTGAAGATAATATGGAAAAGAGAGCCTCTCAGTGTGATTAGTCAGGGCCTTCCTCTTCTCAAATATGACTTAAAAACTTACCTCACTATTTTGCGAATGAAATCATCTAATTTCCTAATTTTGCCATCATCAACATCCCTGTCTCAGTTTCTGTCCTATAAGTAATAACTAAATTATTTATTCAAAAAGACAGAAGTGGGTTTTCTGATGGTTGCCTTTGAGGTATATCCTTTTATAAAAGAAGCGGTGGGATTATGTGACTACTCACCCTTCTCCTTAGGTGCTCCTTCTCTCCCATTTAATCTAGTATCTCAAAATGGAGCTTGACTCTCAGAAACATGATGGATCTGAAGCTACATGAATTGGAAAACACTAAGCCATCTTGCTGCTTGATCTATGCAGAATTAAAAAAAAACATTTTCATTGAAATTAAAAATTTAGGCAGTATGCACCATCTCACAGGGACTCGTCACATACCACTCCTACTTGGGGGCCCTCTCACCTACCGCCATTTCTGTGGGACTCCTTGATACCTCAGTGATGAAGGCCTTGAAATTCTACCCACCTGCCACTAGTCTGGACTTCCCAGTGTCCCTGAGATGTTTGAAGCCTAATTCTGTCCTCCAAATGTCCAGTATGTATGCAGTGACCTTCCCAAACTAGGAAACTTAAGTCTTAAGAGCAGTTTAGATATAGGAACATATCTAAGGTAGTCAAGGGTCATTTTCAGCTTGACACAAAAGAGAACACAGGGCCATTGGGGGATATAAGGACCAAGTAAGGGCTCTTTGGCTTTGGGGACGGTTGTGCCTGGTTAACATGCAAATCTCATTAGAATACAAACAAGGGAGCATGTGGGCAGCTTTAAAAGTATGCTCCACTTCAATTTGGTCTGCTTATTGGGGCTTCTTCTTGTTAATGTCAGGCATCTTTAATTTTGTCTATGGGATCTTCCTGTGCTATCTCAAGTTGAAGAATGCAAAAGCTGGTTTAAATCTCTGCTGCTGCCCCCTTTTAATCTTAATACCAGTCTTGTGTTGTTGGGGAGTTTGGCACGTAGGTCGAACTGAACTTACATATTCCTGTTGAGTTCATGTTAACGTCAATATGTTGAGTCATTGAATTTTAGCATCTACCAATCCTCCCAAGACTTTACTTCATGTACTGCTGTTATGCTTCTTTTTCATCATTCTTGTCTTTATTCAACATAGGAGCTCAGATTAACACTTCAATTTTATCATCATTTTAATTTGTCTAAACTAAAAGGTTTTAGTTCTCTCTAGCCACCTATTAATTTGGTGGGGCAGAAGCCTGGTTGTGCCATTATGTAATATGTTTGCTGTCAGTGATACTAGTTGTGCATCTTTTTGTATTGGCATCTGAATTATCAAGAAAATGTTTTGAATGGCCCGGAGAGAGAAGTTTGGAGGTCCTGTCACCAGAGATCTGCAAATCTAGGTTAATTTTAATACACTAGTCAAAAGCCTTTGGAATAATTATTAAACCAGTTATAAATGCATTAAATAGAACTAGCACCAAACTCACATTTCTTGTTTACAAAAGTATTTCGAGACATATTATCAAATACTTCACTGAAACCCAGATATACTATGTTTACTGTATCTCCTAGGTTTACTGATACAAGAAGATAAGGAGAATCTGATATGATTTATTCTTAATGTGTCCTTGCTGGCTCTTAGAGATTATGATTATGTCTGGCATTCCTGTCAATAACATATTCTAGCATCAGGCTGCCAATATGAATTTTGCTGTATTTTTCTTTCCCTTTTCCCCCCCTCCAGTCTTCTGGTTCCTTTCCTATTCTCCATAAAAGTTCCCCCTAGGATTGTGTGGAATAGTGCATTTCAAGCTTTAGCGTGTGAGGGAATCTGCTAGCGATCCTGTTATGATGCAGGTTCAGATTCAGGAGGTCTGGGAGTGGGGCCTGAAATTCTGCATTTCTAACAAACTATACTGTGAGTAGTTAGAAACTAGAAGACTTGATGTTCTGTATGGGAGATCTAGATTTGAGTACTCACCTGGAGCAGGAAAATGATCTCTGGTGGATAATGCTCTCAAGTTCTTTCTTTCTTTCTTTCTTTTTTTTTTTTTTAAAGATTTTATTTATTTTTAGAGAAAGGGGAAAAGAGGAAGAAAGAGGGAGAGAAGCATCAGTATGTGGTTACCTCTCATGCACCCCCTACTGGGGACCTGGCCTACAACCCAGGCATATGCCCTGACTGGGAATCAAACCAGTGACCCTTTGGTTTGCAGGTTAGCTCTCAATCCACTGAGCCACACCAGCCAGGGAATGCTCTCAGGTTCTTATTCATTCACTTAGAAACATATCGGCAGCCTTTTCTTCCAAGAGTTATCTCCCTGATTCCTTTATCTTCAGTGTCTCCTGCTCCCACTGTCTCGTTTGCCTCATCAGTGTCTTTTTCTTTCTGTTTATACTTAGGCATCTTGGGAGAACAGCCATAAATTCTGTACTTTCATTTTATCCTCTCCTGATGATTTCTCGGTCAACAACTCTGATCATGTCACTCTCCTCTTTGGAACCCTTCTCTGGCTCCCCATAGCTGCTTATAGTGACATTCCACAACCTGGCTCCTGTTTTCCTTTCCAGCTCATCTCTTTACATCAGGAATTCCAAACTATACATGGTTCTCAGAGCTCATTGTTCTCTTTCCAGTCTCCTTGCCCTGGATTTTGTTATTCCTTCATCAATAAAAGCTCTTCCCTGCCTTATCACCTGGCTAACTTCTCTCATCCTTCAGATATTCCTTTCACTGTGTCTCCCCTTAGAAATTTAAGTTCCTATCTCTGCTTATAGATATTTGCATAATTCAAGAATGATTGAAAGGAGGGGTGCCAGTGCTTTGCCCCTCTAGACTGTAGCTGTTAATTATGGAATTATTGTAAGGAGGTGTTATTCTGACATGATGCTGAGCGTTCTTCTTAAAGGAATTTAAAGATACCAGGTCACCTGGTAAAGTTGCTGTCAATCTTATTTTTGAAAAAGGGAGTACTTCATCCTGTAAATGAAGAGGAAAAATAATACATTTAATTAGTTTATCATTTTGTGAATTCATCTAGCTGACCTACACAATATTCATTGACATTATAGCTTCATGGGAATGAAGAAGTAAAATACAAATAATTTTTTTATCAGATGAGACTATTTTCATTAATGTGGTCCACAGAAACAGTGATGAATGGTAAAGTTTTCAGATGATAACTCAGAACTCTGGCAATGCCTTGCATTAGCCACCCTTGGGAGCAGTGACAGGCAAGGTCACTTGCTGACTTAGAGAGTGGCCCCATGCAAATCACTGAACTAATGGGGTTTTTTTTTGACAGTAACAGGGAATAGAGATGGAGAGCCCTCTGAAAAGCGGCACACACTGAGGCCTTGTGATGGATTATTAGCTAATTATTTAAGCTGTGGAGGCTCAGGACTTGAAATAAATTAAGTCCAAAAGAAACTAGGCTATGTCCAAATGAAAAATTTTAATAAAATTTAGAAATATTTCCCATAGCTGAGGTCATGACCTCTCAGGCAGCAAATGCTATTTATTATCAGATGTCTGTTGCTAGACACTTGCAGATATGGGAAGGGACAGCAAAAGGTGGAGATTGAAGGGAGAAGAAACCTAAAACTTTATTTGCAAAATGTTCTTAATGTATGTGTTGCAGAGATAAGTCTAAATCCTTTTTACACAGTCGGTATATTGTAAATGTGTAGAATGAATACAAAAATATGAAGCATTTAAATTAAATGAAGCAAATACCTTTACTTTCATTGAGGGCCTGGTCTTTGTAGTATGATTTTGTGCCTACTTATGACATTGTGTACTAGATCCCTGTGATTACAGAGAAAAGCATGCAAAAAAGAATAAGAATTGTCTGTTTCATTAAGGATATAGCATGTATTGATAGAGTTTCCTTTCTTCCCAGGGATATGGAACTGTTGATGAATTATTTTTTAGCTGAAATGCCTGGAGTGGGAGCTCTGGTCTCCATTCTTTCCACTGATATCCTGGCCACTCTAGGTCTGGGTAATGGCTCTCTTGGTTTATGTTGCCTTTCAGCATAGTACATTTGATTCAAACAATTCTGACTCTTGACAGATTGCACCAGAACCAAGAAACCACAACCGGAGCTAGAGGCAATATTTTAAATTATGAAAACTCATAGTTATATGGCCTATTTTGTGAAATAGTATTTGGCCATGCCATACTTGTTACTCTTTGTAACATAATGTTCCTGAGATAAAAGTAGGACTTTCTATAAGATCAGTGTTGGCTAGTGGGCCACAGGGCTCTGGAATCAGATAGTTCTGGGTGTAAGTCCTGGCTCTGCCACTTGCTGGCATTTTGTTTTTGAGCCAGCCTTTACTGTTTTTTGAAAAAACTCCTTTCTCATTGTAAAATAATAAAGAATTTAGAAAACAAAATTATGAAGAAAAGAACAGTCATATAACGTATGAGCATTTTCTCATATTAAACATGCTTTGAAGCACCATTATGAAATAATGCAATGAAATAATAGCATTTATATGCTATTTGATTATTTAATCATTTAACCATTCTTGTATTTTTGGACACTGAGGGTGTTTCTTGGTTAAACCATGATAAACGGTGCTGTGATGAATACCTTTTAATTAAAAAGAAAACTTTTTCCAAGTCTCTTTTTCAATGGGATAGTTTCCTAGGAACTGTGTCGCAGAGTTGTTTGTATGTTTTTAATATTAGTCTTTGAAGCTATTGATAACCGAAAGCAGAGTAAAGGGTAATTTAACTGTATCATAGTGCTGGGAGGGTATAGACTAATATGTACAAAGCAGCGCAGTGACTGGTAAATATTGTTAATGTTTTTAGTCTTTGCTTTAATATGTTCATTGTCCATACTATATCATGAAGTGTTCAACCATCATCATTATCACCCCAAAATGAAGAGTAAACTTTCACTGAGTTGTATGTGTTTGTTGTGATATAGAATTTGTATGTGTGACTATTGAGTGTAATGAGCTTTTCCTGAAAACTGTCTTAAAAACTGTCTGTATAAAGTGGGATATAGGGGGAAAGACAGTGTCATGTTTATTAAAAGTTTATTTCTTTTGAATTAAAAATAAACAAACAGGAAATGATTGCAGTCCATTGAAAGTTGGCCGAACTTCCCATTGTATCTGTATTAGTTTTAATGTAGTGTTAAACCTTGTAGTTCACAAGTGGGTTACTTTAACGTGTGTTTCAGTTATAAGTGTTTTGGCTGATAGGAGAAGCAAAAGAGGTCAATGTTCTTGATATACTAGATTTTCAGTGTAAATTAATATAATTTGAGAACTTTAAGCTATCTCAAAAGAAGGCATAAAGTGATAATTTTAATACATGAGTTAGAAAGTCATGAAACTTGTATCTGATTTTTTCTATTTTCACACATTTACTGTGCAGAGCATGGTTGCATTAGTTTCTTGAGTCTTCTGTAACAGATCACCACAAATAAAATGGTTTAAAACAACAGAAGTTTCTTTTCTAAGAGTTCAGCAGGCCAAAAGTCTAAAATCAAGGTGTTGGAATGATTGGTACCTTCAGGAAGCCCTGAGGGAGAATCTGTTCCAGACTCTCTCTAGTTTCTGGTGGCTACCCACATTCTCCTACTTGTAGCTGCATTGCTCCAGTTTCTGCCTCTATCTCTCATAGCCTTCTTCCCTGTGCCTCTTCTCTGTGTGTCCTCTCCTCTTTTCATAAGGATACTAGTCATTGGATTTAGGGCCCACTGTAATTCAGTGTTTTATCTTGACCTCATTTTATCTTGATTACATTGGCAAAGATTCTATTTCTAGATAAGGTCATATTCACAGCTGGAGGGATTGGAGGTTAAGACCTGGACGTACCTCTCTAGGGAACACGATTTAACCCACAACAATGACAAATGCATTAAGTTCGTTATCTCTCCTTCCTCTCATACCCTGCTAGCTTTTCTAACCATAACTTTATGAAGTTTTGTATTTAACTTACTGGTTTCCCTTTGCCTACTGCATTTTGGTGTAAGTTTTTTGCTGGGCTCTACCTTATCCACCAAATATGACTTTATATTGTAAGAAATTCTTCTTCTTAACCTTGAATCTTATTCTTTCTTCTTTGTGCTGTTACCCTTGCATGGAAGGCCTTTTTCTCTCTTCATCTAAGTAAATCTCATTCCTAAGGATAAAGATTGTGCTTTATAATTTCTTGTTTTTTCTGTAGCACCTTGCCCACTGCTAGCACATTTATTGTGCTCAATAAATATTTTGATTAACTTTCTGATAAAGTAAAGGGTATAGACAGTAGATTAGAAAGAAAATTAAGTAATGGTTTTATGTGCTTGAATTCCAGGATTCAAGTTCCTTGAGATTCTGTCAATCTTGATTGCTTAAGTTATTCAGGTAGACTGATTGATTTCTCTTTTATTTAAAACTTCTATCCAGACTATGAGCATTTATTTTAGTCTTGTTCTGGTGCTCCTGGAATATCAATTACTCTGTGAGAATTTTTTATTATTTATTTTTAATACTGAGTTCAAGATGTATGAAATATCTGAACACATAAATTAAAACCAGCTTTGTAGTTTGTTTTATCTTTATTATCCTCATTGTTACATAGCTGGAAAAGATTTGAGAGGTCTAATCTAGTCTTTTACCAGTTCAAAAGGGAAAAGGCCTACTGGACTGCTTCTTCCTCCTGGGGTTCTGTCTTATTCCACTAAATTCCACAATTGCAAATTTGAAGGGACATGAACCCTAGGGTACCAATTTTGTCTGTGGCCCTTAGGGAGATCCAGTCAAGCTCAACTCATCCATGATATAGTGGACTTCAGTTCCAATTCAGACTTTTTACCATTAACAAGCCCAGAGCCATTAGTAGATGGGAGTGGATTTATGCTTCTGGTTTTTCATGAACAAAGGGGCAAGAGTCAGTAGTTTCTTTAGTCGGGGTGATATTGAACATGTGTATGTATGGTGTTTATAGCTAGAATGAGTAAATGTTTGTTAAGCAAATTGACTGGTGCCTGGCACACAGTAAGTGCTCTAAATGTGTTTGAAAATAAAGTAAGTATAATTTATAGTCAGAAACAGAGTATATGATTCCATACTGCTCAGTTCAAAAGAGGTCTTTACTCAGTGCCTCTACAGGCTCTCAGTGGGCTTAGCCTGAGACTCGTGTCCTTGCTGTCCCATTCATTCTTATCATATTATCCTTGTCTTTGCTCAATTAACTTTTTTTCTTTTTCATATATATATATTTTATTGATTTTGCTATTACAGTTGTCCCACTTGTTTTCTCCCTTTTATTCCCCTCCACCCTGCATCCCCCGCTCCCACCAGCATTTCTCACCCCCTCTACTTAGTTCATGTCCATGGGTCGTACATATAAGTTCTTTGGCTTCTCCATTTCCTATACTATTCTTAACCTCCCCCTGCCTATTTTATACCTACTATATGCTACTTACTCCCTGTACCTTTTCCTCCAGTCTTCCCCCTCCCCTCCCCCTCCCCCTCCCCTCTGATCTTCATTTCTGTGATTCTGTTCCTGTTCTAGTTGTTTGCTTAGTTTGTTTTTTGGTTTTGTTTTCTTTAGGTTCAGTTGTTGATAGTTGTGAGTTTGTTGTCATTTCACTGTTTATAGTTTTTGATCTTCTTTTTCTTAGATAAGTCCCTTTAGCATTTCATATAGTAAGGGCTTGGTGATGATGAACTCCTTTAACTTGACCTTATCTGGGAAGCACTTTATCTGCCTTGCCAGTCTAAATGATAGCTTTGCTGGACGGAGTAATCTTGGATAGAGGTCCTTGCCTTTCATGACTTGGAATGCTTCTTTCCAGCCCCTTCTTGCCTGCAAGGTTTCTTTTGAGAAATCAGCTGATAGTCTTTTGGGAACTCCTTTGTAGGTAACTGTCTCCTATTCTCTTGCTGCTTTTAAGATTCTCTCCTTATCTTTAGTCTTGGGTAATGCAATTATGATGTGCCTTGATGTGTGCTTCCTTGGGTCCAAATTCCTTGGGACTCTCTGAGCTTCCTGAATCTCCTGGAAGTCTATTTCCTTCACCAGATTGTGAAAGTTTTCCTGCATTATTATTATTATTTTTAAATCATGTATATTCTATTTCAGTTGTCTCAATTTTTTCCCCTTTGCCCTTCTTCACCCATCCCACCCCGCCCCCCTCTCCCACAGTCAGTCTCTTCTCCTTCTTTCCACCATTGTCCTCCTTCCCCATCCCCTCTGGTCACTTTCAGTCTGCTCCATGTTTCCTTGACTGTGGTTTATTTTGTTCATTAGTTTATTTTGTTGAATAGATTCCACTTATAAGTGAGATTATATGGTATTTGTATTTCACCGACTAACTTATTTCACTTAGCATAATATTCTCCAGTTACATCCATGTTGTCTCAAAATGTAGGAGTTTCTTCTTTTTTTTAAAATGCAGATTGATTTTATTTATTTATTTTTTTAATGTTAAGGTTCAGTATAAAATATTAAAAAATTTAAATCCATTATAAAATCTCAGCAATTAAAACATGACACAAGCACAGAAATAATCAAGTAGATGAAATAAAATGAACATTCTAGAAATAAATGTATATATCTGTCTAAGAATGTAATATGTGATTAAATTGATATTTCAAATCAATGGGGAAAATAAGGCTTAATCAACAAATAAGGTGCATGGACCCCTATTGAAATAAAAAAATATAGAGCCCTATTTCACACGTTATACAGAAAATATTCAGGTGAGTTAAAAATCAACATGTAAAATCTAAGGAGTTTTAGGAGAAAATCTAGAATAACATTTTTCTTACCCTGAAGTAACATATTCAAACCCAGAAGCTATGAAGTAAAATATTGGCAATATGACTATATTAAACATTTAAGACTATAGAGCAATATACATATAAAAAAGTTAAAGGACAAGTAATAGAATAGGGAAGTATTTGCAACACATCTGAAACAGGGTTAATAGTTTTTCCCCCCAAAGTCAAGAAATCCAGACAGATCAATTTAAGAAGCAGAAACAAAAAAGAAGAGTCTCACAAATAATTGGAAGACAAAGAGACAAAGAAACACTCCCCACTCAAAGAGAAAGGAGGAATCCCCAGAAAGAGAACTAAATGAAATAGAGGCAAGTAAACTCTCAATATATGAGTTCAAAACAGCAGTTCCAAGGAAGCTCAATGAGCTCAGTGAGCTCAGAGAAAACTACAAAAAACTACAGGGAAACTACGAGGAACTTACTGCAAATTATTTCTGCATGAAAAAGGACATAGAAACTATCAATAAGAGACAAGAGGAAATGAAGAATACAATTTCTGAGTTGAAGAACACGGTAGAAGGAATCATTATTTTTTTCAAATACGTTTGCTATTTTTTGATCTTTCTCTTCTCCTTCTGGCACCCCTATGATTCAGATGTCAGAACATATAAAATTGTCCCAGAGGTTTCTAAGACTCTCTTCATTTTTTTGAGTTCTTGTTTCTTTACTTTGTTCTGGTTGAATGTTTACCTCTTCCTTCTGCTCCAAATTGTTAATTTGAGTCCCACTTTCCTTCCCTTACTGTTGGTTCCCTGTGTATTTTTCTTTATTTCACTTTGCATAGCCTTCACTTTTTCCTCCATTTTGCAACCATACCCAACCATTTCTGTGAGCATCCTGATTATCAGCGTTTTGAACTCTGCATCTGATAGGTTGGCTATCTGTTCATCACTTAGTTCTATTTTTGGAGCTTTGATCTGCTCTTTCATTTGGGCCACATTTCTTTGTCTCAGTGGGCCTGTTACATTTTAAGTGGTGGAGTCTTAAGTATTATACAGGGTGTGGCAACCCAGGTCGCTGCATTGTGATGCCATATGTCGGGGAGGGGTCTGAGAGGGAACAGTGCCTCTTGATCGACTCTCTGGTAGCTTTCAGTCACTTCCCCAGATGCCCACAAGTGAATTGGGCCCTTCTTGTGCTGATTCCCAGGTGGTGGGTTTGTGTAGATTCTAGGACCCTATGGGTCTCTCCAGCGAACTCTCCTGTGAGACTGAGAGTTTCTCGCACTGCCACAACTCCCACAGATTTTCACAGCCAGAGGTTTTGAGGCTTGCTTTTCCTGCACTGGACCCTGGATTGTGTGGTTTGTCTTGCCCCCCCCAGTTGTTCCTCCTCGTTTATCCACATGCAAATGTGGGACTGGCCAGTCTGCCAGGTGCTGCCTTGCCTGCCTGGTCTTCCAGCTGCTGCCTTGCCACACGTCCTCTCCACTACAGCTGCCTTCTCTGCCCCTCCTAGCAGTCTGGATGAAGGTTTCTTCTTTAACTCCTTGGTGGCTGGACTGCCATACAGTTCGATTTTCTGACAGTTCTGGTTATTTTTTGTTTTTAAATTTGTTGTTGTCCTTTTGGTTGTGTGAGGAGGTGAAGTGTATCTAACTTCACCTCTGTCTTGGCCAGAAGTTCATCAATTAACTCTTATTAATGTAACTTTATGCAAAAGGAAAATGCCCTCACAGAGCAGCCCTTTCAATTTGCAGTGTAGTCTCTTTTACAGAGACCTACATGTTGGAGTTGCAGAGACCCTTTGCAAAGCCAGGAACACTGACACTGTACTACTATGGGTGGAGATTAAAGACAGAATATAAGGGTCTTGTGGAAGTTCCAGTTTCTTAACTAATTCAGAAGCAGTGTCTGTTGATTACAAGCAATTATTTGTCTTATTGATACAATACAGATTAAATTTAAAAATATTTTTAAGAAAGTTAATGAGTCAGGTCCTGGCTGGTTAGCTCAGTTGGTTAGAATATTGGGTTCAGTCCTTGGTCAGGGCACATACAAGAATCTACTAGAGAATGCATAATAAGTGGAACAACAAATTAATGTTTTTTTCCTCTCTCCCCCATCCTCTAAGATCAATAAAAAAATTAATGAGTCAGAGAAAGACAAATACCATGCGATTTCACTTATATATGGAATCTAAAAAACAAAATACATGAACAAACCAAACAGAAATAAATTCTTAGATACAGAGGACATTTTGCTGGCTGCCAGATGCGAGGGGGATGGATCGAACAGTGAAAAACAAGAAGAGTTTACGATGTACAAATTGCAGTTGTAAAAACAGTCATGGGGTCCTGACTGGTGTTGCTGAATTGGTTGGGCAAAGCGAAAGGTCGCTGGTTCAATTCCCAGTCAGGGCACATGCCTAGGTTGTGGGTTTAGTCTTCAGTTGAGGCATGTATAAAAGGCAACTGATTGATGTCTCTCATCCTCTCTTTATCCCTCCCTTGCCGTCTCTATAAAAAGTAACCAAAACCAAAAGAAACAGCCATGGGGATGTAAAGTATAGCAAAAGGAATATAGTCAATAATATTGTAATAACTGTGTAGTGTTAGATAGTACTAGGATGATCACTGTATAAGTTATATAAATGTCTAATCACTCTGTTGTCCACCTAAAACTAATATAATATTGTATGTCAACTGCAGTTGAAAGTTTTTAAAAACATTAAAAATAGTCAATGAATTGGAAAGTTACAGAGTGGGCAAGCTTCTGGCAACTTAAAGCATGTCAATGATTTGTGGCCTATGTCCTTAAGAAGGGTTGAGGCCACTGATGGTAGAGCTTGGAGAGAAGGATGATACACATGCTCCTTTGGAAGAGGATTTAGGATTCTTGATGAAGAGATTCATGTCTTTCCTACTGAGAGTCACGGAAGCAGGCTTACTAATAAATAAGTGGTGTGATTTGAGGTTGAGATTTTTCTCTAGAAAGGTAAGTCCTCAGGAAACTCAAGAGCTTTAGATAAGCAAAAACAGAAAGAAAGGAGACAGATTCTTTTTTTTTGAAATTAACTGTGTGATGCTGTTAATTTCTGCTTGGGGTTGCAGGGCTTTCTAGAACCTCTGTTCTCCTGTTGAATAAATGACTCATTCACATACAGTATGTAATAATGCTGAAACTGGAAAAGCCTGGTGTTCATGCTGCCTGTCACCTACCAGACCCAATGAGCAGAGATGGACTGAATCTTTTTGGGTGCTTTAGTCAGATAACTGGCGATCTGAGAAGATGGTGGGTTTGTACCTTAACAGACTGTCTTCCCTTTCTTTTCAAGCCAGCCTTTCTTATCAGGGGGGCAAAAGTATAGGTAAGGGACTTGGGACTCAAGGGGAAAAAAAGTGTAGGAAAGGGATTTGGGATGCAGGAAAGAGGTTAATCAGATAAAAGCTGTAGTCTGGCAATTTCTGAGGTCCTTTCATCGGCCAACTGGTGATTTTCTTTATCTGGGTCCTGGGTAGCAGACTGTCTCTCCCAGGAACACAATGGCTCGAGTACCACCTTGATTGCTTTATGGTCTCTTCTGGAGCACAAAGCTCAATTGCTTGTGGTCTCTTGGAGTCAGGGTTGGCTGTACTTGCAATTCCTAAAACAATAGCTTTTCACATGCATTAACTAGTAGGCTTATTAACTATTACCTTAAACTAAAATTTTCCAGCCTTTGAGTCCCCCATCAATTCTGCTTCCTTACTCAGCATCATCATTCCAGCAAAGGTGGTTTGAGGACCATTCACATCTCTGTGTTTGTCTGGAATACATGCCCATTCATGCCCAAGTCTTCTCCATCTTCCTTAGAAGTAAGGACCTACATATTCATCATATGGATTTGGATTTTAATTCTTGACCACATTATTTTTAGCCAAATGAAGAAAACCCAGGCCCTTTGCTAGTACAAGAATCCCTCCCAGCTGCTTTGGAATGACAAGTATGCCTCCAAGTATGGATTTTGAATTACCTATATCACAGCCATCTGCTGGTACTTCTTTAGAATACACATTTCTATATTTACCTGGCCGGGGAAATACCATGATCATGGTGTTTTTCCCAAGGCGAGGCTTAACTTCTGCATTCTGGATCTGCTCACCCCTACAATTTCCCCAAATGTGGGAAACTTGACGACATAGTTTATGTTAGTGGGAGACTGTGCTCTACTCTCCTCTAAAAAAAATAAAATAATAAAATACCCATTCCTATGATTCACTACAAACCTGCTGAACCAGAGTCTCTGGAATTGGGCTTAGGAATTTGCATTTTTAATACGTTTCTCAGGTGATTCATAGGCACAATAAAGTTTGGGAACCACTGGTTTAGACTCATAGACTAAGGAGATAACTTCTGAGATCCCCTGGGGTCCAACCTGGGTCCCATTGGAACAAATGCAACCTACCTACCCCTGGAGGCCAGCCTGGGAAAGGTTCGGAGCCTTATTCCCCCTTTAAATTAGGGTATCCACACAATCTGGTAGGCCAAAGCCCCTTCCGAAAGGTCATCGTTATGTGACAGGCTGCTGCTAACAGGCCCAGGTCAATAGCTATTACAGCTGAAGGTGAACACAGTTAATTATCTCATCTTCGGTTGCTAAATTTTAGTTCTACTAACGTTGTGTTATGAGACCCAGACATTTGCATGATAGTTGATAAAAAGGACATCAGTATGCGTAAACACTTTTTGTGCCCTTGGCCCATACTTCGTCACTCTAGTATCTGTGTGCCAAGTGTGGCTTCTTTCAACTCGTAACATTTAAAAAAAATCATTCAGCCTCCACGCTTAGATCTAAGTTTCTGACCATTTGGCCTATTGTTGGGGGAAAACAACACAGACGTTTATAATTTGGTCCAATGCTGTCATTTTATAGTTGTGAAAAATCAAGATGATGGGGGAGGGGAATGAAATAACTTACTTGAGCATGTCCAGCTATAACAAGTCCCCAGGTCTTGCCACTTCTCTGTGAGTGTTCTTTTCTTCGTGGGCTGCCTCCCAACAGGAGGGAACTGTCCCTGTAAAATTCTCTGCTGACTCTCACAGTTCTTGGCAGACAAAATATAATATTCCTGTTTCTAAAGACATATATTGTTTAGTATTTCTCTGTGAAAGCAGGGAAATTGCTTTGAATTGTCTATTCAGTCTGAGATTTGGAGAAATTGTGTCTTTCTTTCTGCCTTGTTCTACATCACTGAGCACTTACCTTCTACAGGAGAGGGATGGGCATTGGCTGAAATAACCTAGGCCAGGGGACTGCTTTCAGTGCCTGTGAGGACCAATGTGGTATAATTATCAAGTCCTGTGATAATTGTGCCACAGTTATTTAATTGGAAGACTTGTCTCTAATTACTTTGGAGACTTATTGGTGATTTAGTTAATAGGCTGGAGCAGCTGCCAAGGAGTAAGGTGGTGGAGGATGGGTTTAGTTTTATTTTGAATTCTCATTCATCCTTCTCACCTCCTTTTTACCTGATATGCTTTGGACACCATCTTGGCTTTATAAAAGAGCACATCTACATTTCTTACTGTGGAATCAGTTGGAAAACATTCAACTAACAGAGCAGTGCTAGAGGGTTTGTTGATTTCTTCAGAATGTGCTGATGAGCCAGTGATTCTTTTCTTCTTTTTAAATGCTCTTTGTGATTGTTACTAAAGTTATGTTTTCTAGAGTGTGGTCAATCCTTTGGGGAGCAGGGTAGCATATGTCAGTCACGAAGAGTAGTTTTGGTAGTAAACAGTCAGGAACTTAGAGCTATTTCTTGGAGGGAAGGAAAACCCTGTAGTTAGTAGGCAGTTTGAGGTTTGAGTCAATGGCTTTTGACTTGTGAACTTTGAGCAAAACTTAAAATGTCCTTGATCATGTGGCAGCCATTACTTGTTCCCTACTTAGTATACATCTTCTCATTATTCCTTTCTTAAAGGACCTTGATTTTGTTTAGGGCTCAAGTACCCTATATAAAATGGAGTAAATCATGCATATAATTCATGCTCTACATCAGTGGACTCCCAACTATGGATTGGAAACAGTGTAGGTATTTGGATTGGAAACAGCATAGGTATTTACTGGAAAAAAAAAAAAAAGACATGTAAGTGGATCCATGCAGTTCAAACCCCTGTTGTTCCAAGGTCAACTGTATAGAGTTGAAAGGCTCAATATTGTGATTGAGTCAACTTTGCTTTTGTGTGAGAACATATGCATTTTTCAGGAATGCCTTTAAAATGTCAGCTCTGAATGTACACAAACCTACCCACTTGGGAATCAGTACCAGAAGGACCCAGTTTGCTTGTGGGTAGAGGGGGAAGTGCCTGAAAGCCGGCCAAGAGCTGAACAAGTGGCATTGTTCCCTCTCTGACCCCTTTCCCACACACAGCGTCACAACGCAGTTACCTGGGTTGCCTCACCCTGGCAAATACCTAAGGCTCCACCCCTTCTGACATAACAGGTGTGCCAAGACAAAGAAATATGGCCCAAATGAAAGAACAGATCAAAGCTCCAAAAATAGAACTAAGCGATGAACAGAGAGCTAACCTATCAGATGCAGAGTTCAAAACACTGGTAATCAGGATGCTCACAGACATGGTTGAGTATGGTCGCAAAATGGAGGAAAAAGTGAAGGCTATGCAAAATGAAATAAAGAAAAATACACAGGGAACCAACAGAGAAGGAAAGTGGGACTCAAATCAATGATTTGGAGCAGTAGGAAGATATAAACATTTGACCAGAACAGAGTGAAGAAACAAGAATTCAAAAAAATGAAGAGAGTCTTAGAAACCTCTGGGACAATTTTATATGTTCTGACATCTGAATCATAGGGGTGCCAGAAGGAGAAGAGAAAGATCAAGAAATTGCAAACTTATTTGAAAAAAATAATGAAGGAGAACTTCTTCAACCTGGGAAAGGAAATAGACTTCCAGAAGATCCAGGACGCTCAGAGAGTCCCAAAGAAGTTGGACCCAAGGAAGCACATGCACACATCAAGGCACATCATGATTATATTACCTAAGACTAAAGATAAGGAGAGAATCTTAAAAGCAGCAAGAGAATAGGAGACAGTTACCTACAAAGGAGTTCCCAAAAGACTATCAGCTGATTTCTCAAAAGACACCTTGCAGGCAAGAAGGGGCTGGAAAGAAGCATTCCAAGTCATGAAAGGCAAGGACCTCCATCCAAGATTACTCCGTCCAGCAAAGCTATCATTTAGACTGGAAGGGCAGATAAAGTGCTTCCCAGATAAGGTCAAGTTAAAGTTCATCATCACCAAACCCTTACTATATGAAATGCTAAAGGGACTTACCTAAGAAAAAGAAGATCAGAAATTATGAACAGTGAAATGACAACAAACTCACAACTATCAACAACTGAACCTAAAGAAAACAAAACCAAAAAACAAAAACTAAGCAAACAACTAGAACAGGAACAGAATCACAGGAACGGAGATCAGAGAGGGAGAATGGAAGAAAATATACAGAGAATAAGCAGCATAAATAGCAGGTACAAAATAGGCAGGGGGAGGTTAAGAATAGTATAGGAAATGGAGAAGCCAAAGAACTTATATGTACAACTCATGGACATTAACTAAAGGAGGGGAATGCTGGTGGGAGGGGGGTGCAGGGCGGACGGTAATAAAGAGGAGGAAAAAAATGGGACAACTGTAATAGCATAATCAATAAAATATTATATAGAAGAAAATAAATAAATATGAATAAAAAAGTCACCTCTTGAGTCATATGAAAATATTTGTCCATCTAGTGTGCTTTCTGCGAAGACATTTCTCTGAAAACAAACCGTACCAAATTATGATACCTTTGTAGTTAAAGGTACAACAGACAATGAAATTCTTGTTGTTGTAATTTAAGATATTTTCAGAAATGGTTGCTTTTACTTTTTCCAGGCTCCACTGAGAGGCAGCACCTCCTATATTTAGGAATTTTAAAATTGACTTTGATAGGTAAAAACAAAAGTGAGCTAACTCTGCCTGCCACCAACAGATGGCAGTATTGGTTGTGTACTGGTTTCCTTTTCTGTTAGTCTATGGTAGACTCACGGTTGCTGGGCTTGTACTTAATTTTGAGGGGTTTTATGAATATTTTTAATCTCATATAATGTCTGTGAAAATGATAAGAAGAAACATTTTATTAATCCAATTTTTATTTTCTCTTAAGAAAATAAAGATAATTAAAGCTGAAGAGACGATGATGAATTCTGTAAGTGTGCAAGAGAGAACTCATTTGACACCCAGGTGTTTCTGAAGGGCAAACTAAGTCATGGAACACATGCCAACTCTTAACAGTACATTTCAAGAATAAACAAAAAGTGAGGAAATGGAAGAACCTTGGAATTTGTTACTCAAGATGGGGTCAATCAGTATTAAAAATGCCAATTAGCCTAATATTAATTTAAGATGAGGTGAGAAGACTTTGTCTGGTGAAAATGGATGGTTTCACAGGCTTTCAGATTCTTCTCATTGGCAAAACATCCATGTGAAGAGTCATTGTTGAGTGCCTGACATTGCTCCTGAGGAGTTGTCAGCTCTTGCAAAGTCAGTCACTAAGGAAAGGGGGTGTTATTACCACTATAGGTATGTGTTTTAGAAAAAGATGCCCAATTCTAAGGAAAATCAGTGAAGAGAAGAGGAAGATGACTTGTGTTAAAGCTTTGAAGTATCTCTCATCTATTTGGCTGAAACACATTTAGAGATTGAAAGCAAGCTACTAGGGTCTTATGGATATAACCTTTATATAGTAAATTTTGAATTCTTCATGTTTTTAGGTTATAGGAAAAGCATGGCTAGTTGATTTCACAGCTTGCATTTTACGCAGTAATTTTAACATCTAGCCTGGAAAATCTTTAAATCAGAAATAACAGGGGACAAATTGTATCAGTTTAAGTGTCATCATCTGACATTTCACAATTCCGCTTAGTGATAAAAATGTGGTTAATGAATAGATTGGCCAAAAGGAGGACTACAAAGAGAACAAAATGAAAACTAAATGACCTTAATGGCAGTTGTGGGGATTGGCTGGCTGGTGGTGTTGGTGAAGGTGCACGGTGCCAATAGAAGTCAGTGCTTCTCACTTGGTTGGTCTACTTGAAGGTAGGCCTTCCATTGACTATCTGTTAGGGCAAAGAGCGTTAGTGCATGGCTGGTGAGTTTCTCAAAGTGAAGTGCTAATAGATAAGGCAAGGCCACTCATGAGACTCACAGATTCAGTAGCTCTGTATTTTCTGTAGCCTGTGTTGGAGTTTTCAGTCCTGTTATATCATCTTGGTAGTGAATGACACTCTTATCTACAGACATCTGGAGGAGAAATCTTTCAGTCATATTTGATTTCTCTCTTTTCCCTATTCTAAAATCTAATCTGGCACAAAGTCCAATTGATTCTACCCCCAAAATATTTCCCATATTAACTGCCACTTCCCTAGAGCTAGTCCTTGTCACCTGAGTTGTAATGCAGTAAAACCTTGGGCTCAGGAGTTGGACCTGATTTGGGAACCTGATACTGCCACCGAGTAACTTTATGACCTTTGGCAAGTTACTTTCTAATCCTAATTTTTCTTAGCTAGAAAATGAGGTTAGTACCATTATCTACCTTGTGATGTTGACTTGAAGATTAAATGAGGTAATAAAAGTGCAGTACTTAGTGTTGAATAAATGTTAGCTATCAGAATATGCTTTATTATAATGGACTCTTAAATGGTTTTCACTTCTCTGATATTTTGCATCTACAAACTATTCTTCTACTGTTGTCAAAATATTTTTTTAAATAAAACACTGTCTGGATTCTATTATTCATTATTAAACACACTCTCATGCAATAGAAGCGGCAATAACAATACAATAGAAGTCTTTTTCTGGCATTTTATTACCTATATGAAATGTATCTGTTATGAACTTTTGGGTTCCATCTCGCCTTGCCGGCTTCATGTCCTATTGTGCCCACTTGTCAGCCTGTGTTCCCCCTTCTCATACTACTCACCCTGTCCGTGTACATCATGCACTTTTAGGTTTCTCTCTGTCTTTGACTGCATCTTCCTTCAGTTTGGATGGAGCTTTCCATCTGTCCTCATTTACTCTGCAGGAGAAAGGAGAAGGTATAAAGTTTTCAAGGCCCACCAAGAAGACTTTATACATTTTCCCTTTTCCTACAGTGTTGTTTGTATCTCTGTTATACAGCTCATTTCTTCCTGCCTTAAAAGAGTTTACTGAGTTATTTTCATGCCTCTGCCCCATCACATTCTGACTTTTGGAACCTTTGTTTTCTCCATAGAGCCTAACTCAATGGATTGCATATTTACAAGTGCTCAGGAAATAAATGCTGAATTGGATGAAATAATTATAGCTTCATTAGCCCTTGCCAATTTGACATCAGTCTCATTTGCAGTGTAATCCAGTGTTTATTTCTGAATGTCTTTCCATTTTTGCTTTTGGGTCACTCAGTAGAGGTCAGTACATAGCATAATGTTGACATTAGATAACAGAAATGCTTTCAATTCAAAGCACGATAAGTTACATTCCCAGCTACTTTGGCTTTTTTGGTTTCTAGGAAATCATGTAGTAAAAAGGTGTCACTCCACTAGGCATTGGGCATCTGCATAGATAGAGCAGAGTTTGTGCAGATACTCTTGAAATGAAGGGAAAGGACTTTGAGTTAATTGAGGAAATTTGGAGAAGGGCTTTGAAGCATTTAACCAGAGAGCAATGAGGAACCACATTAGAGTGTTAGGGAAGGGGACCTGAGGCCAAGGTGATAAGGAGGATAACTTTAGCATGTGGTGGGCATTGCCTGTTGTATATTGGTCTGTTAAAGGCAGTGAAACCTGCATTGAGGGAGAGAGGCTGTACTGTATTTCTACAGAAATACTTTGCATAAAATATATTCCTACATCTCCACTCTCCACCTTACCTTGATGGTAAGAGATGGAAGGATATTAACAAAGAATGTTTTATTTTTGCCTAGTTTTTCTTTATAGAATGTCCCTACTCTTTGATATCATGTTAGATGGGGACTACAAAAGAAACAGCTAAAGAATAATTTTTTGACTGCTACATTATTCCCTGATTTATTGTTCTTCATCTTGTATGAGCCACTAGATTGTTGCAAATCTGACGCAAGTTATTGTTTCTTTATAATGTTGAATATTCCTAGGTGAGAGCAAGCAATGTTCATTTTCGTTCAATTTTTTCAGGGATCTTTGAAAATTTAAACAAATAATGGTAGCATTTTCGATGATTAAAATTAAATTTTGGCAGTTGAGACATCGTCATATCCGTTCAAGAGCAGACAGAGGTATCAGAAATATTCAAATATGGCAAAATTTACCAATTCACATTTCACGATCACAAAATGAGTTCAGAGCCTTCATTTGTACTGAAAAAACATAAATGTGAATGATTTTATCACAACAGGTACTAAATCTACTTGAGGACCAGATGGGTTATTCATAGAATTGTTGCAAATGTGTGACTTGCAACAAATTGTAGTGGTTTATTGACTTTTGGAAAGGATTCTTAGAATCTGTTCAACTTTCACCTCTGTGGTTTTTTATTCGTGTGAACCAGATCACGTGCCAGCAAACTCACCAATGAACCTGCTTTTCCTAACATTGAGAATATTGTCACTGATCTTACCAGGTAGGGTATCATGTTTAAAAGTTCTTACCTTATATTCTTGTATCAAAAGCTTTTACACTTTAGCAAAATGACTGGTAATACATGAGCCACTTTGGTTTTTTTTAAGCTTTGATTTTGGATTGTGCTATGGAAATTTATGTTCAAACAATATAGAACAACCCCACTCCCCCAACCAAACAAACAAAACAATACGGAAATAATAGGGAGATAAGCTTAGTTTCAAATTGGGTGTGTGCATTGCATGCACATGTGCTCATACATGTGCGTTGGAAGGGGGAGGTTAGCTGCTCTATTTCTAAGGGTAGGGTTATATTACCCGAAGAACTAGGAACAGTAAGTGCTAAACACAGGGGACAAGGACAGTCTGAACACTGGGAGTCAAGGTAAGAGAAGTTAATTCTCACTCCAAGGGTAGGGGCAGAGCTAGAAACAGGGACGAAGCCAAGAGGGTCAGCACTTAGAGAGCCTATCTTAGTATATATGGGCTGCTATAACAGAATACTATGGAATGAATGACTTATAAACTACATAAATTAATTCCTCACAGCTCTGGAGGCTGGGAATTCCAAGGTCAAGGTGCCAGCAGATTTGGAATCTGATGAGGGCTCTCTTCATGGTTCATAGGCATCTTATCTCTCTGTTCTCACATGGTGGAAGGGACCAGAGAGCTCTCTGGGTCTCTTTTATAAGGGCACTAATATCATTCATGAGGGCTTCACCCCCATCACATAATCGCCTCCCAAAGGCTCCACCTCCTAATACCATCATATTAGGGATTAAGTTTCAACATGTGATTGGAAGGACACAAACATTCAATCTATAGCACAGCCACTGGAATGGTGAGTTCTTAAAGGGTCCCCAAGGGAGAAAAGTATCCTAAACAATTACTTAGAACAAAGGGAGAATGCCCAACATTGAATCTAATGATCTGAAACAGTCACCTTGTGAGGTTTAACATGCAGTTATCACTTCCTTTGTGAAACACATCTTTAATGTTCATTATGAGAAATTTATGAATTGAAGTATTAGAAGTTCTCCCACTGACAGCTAACTGATGTCTCTTTGATGTGAACTGATGTCAGATTTTCTGCTGGGTGAACCATTGATCTCACTTGTAAAGGGTACAAAATGTTAAATGGTAAATTTTCACAATATATTTTTTTTAAAAGAGATTTCTTTTGCAAAGCCGTGTTAAAAGTACAGTTACTCTCATGTTGACACTAAAATATAATTAAATTATTTAAACACTCTATATTACAGGTAAAGTAATGTCTATACTATCTAATTCCTGAAAATCTTTACTTCCATGGCTACATTGTATCATGGTTGATAAACTTCATTAACTGTGAAGATTGTGTGGGGTTTTTTCCTTAGATAAGGATAGCATTTGAAGGATTTCCATCTAGAGTTTATTGACTTCATTCAATCACACTTTGCTGAAACATTTAATTCCTGGGACATTTCATGGATTTATTGGGGCCACGATGAACAGAATGCTTGCAATTTGGACTATCTCAGTATGTCCCTTAGCAGAGTTTCTCTTCTTCAAGGTAATTAATTGGTACTAATTCCTTCAGTTGGTTCACTTGGCTCCTGCTTTATAAATGGGGCCAGTTTCTGGATATTTCAAACTGTCCAGCATTGTAATAATTAAGAAAAGAATTTGTTTCATTTTCAGATAGTGCTTTGGCATTGGGAATATTATAAAAACAATGTAAATATCAAAACGCAGAGTTAGCCCGGGCTGGTGTGGCTCAGTGGATTGACCGCTGGCCTGCAAACCAAAATGTCATCAGTTCGGTTCCTGGTCAGGCTCATGCCTGGGTTGTGGCCCAGGTCCCCAGTTGGGGGTGTGTGAGAAACATCAGTGTTTCTCTTCCTCTCTTTCTCCTCCCCTTCTCTTCTCTCTAGAAATAAATAAATAAACTCTTTTTAAAAAAATGCAGAATCAGCCATGCTCTTCAGGTCACAGGAGCATCATCCTGAAATTCCCTTCAGCTTCTTATCCACGCTAAGGCAAGCCTGTGTTCTGAGCCCTCAGGTCGCTTTCTTTTTTATTGCACAGATTTAGCCAACTACAGGAGGTGTAGTCAATGACTAGAAAATGATGGTAAATGAAGCAATTTTCTAATGGGCATTCCAAAATTACAGATCACAGAGGGGAAGGAATCTGGAGGAGAACACACTCAATTGAGAATATTTGCAGTTGATCGTAAGTGTGATACAAACATTCCATTTAACTCCCCCTGTGTCTCAATTTCCCCTGTAGAGACTGGAGCAGCTCCCCTTGCTTCTGTTCTCCTTTATAGAGACATGAAGAATGCATAAAGGGAGGAGCACTTAAAGTGCCCAGGACTTCATTCCCCAGTCTTGGCAATGCTGGAGAGGCTGGCTCTTGGCTAAGGAGAGCCTGAAGCTCACCATCCCGAATCCCGGACTTTATCAGGACTTGATGCTTTTATTTAAAAATTTTATAGGCCCTGACTTGTGTGCCTGAGTTGGTTGGGCCTCATCCCATGAAGTGTAAGTTTGCCAGTTTGATTCCTGATCAGGGCACATGCATGGGTTGTGAGTTCAGTCCCTGTTTGGGGTGCATGCGAGAGGCAGCCGATCCAGGTCTCTCTCTCATGTTGATGTTTCTCTCCCTCTTTTCTCCTCTCTAAAAATAAAAAAAAGTTTAAAAAATAAAATAAAAATCCTCTCATCAACTGTGAAAATCATGTGTTCACTCTAGTGTTCATTCATTCATACTTACAACTGGGTAGATTTTCTTTTTTTAACTTTAGTGTTTTTGGAGGAGTATTACTTATCTTAAAGACTAAGAGCCAAGGAATTAAGAATGATCTGTGTGACCAGTTTTAATCATTTTTTAAATTAGCAAAAAATATTATTGGCATTATCTCCAGTTTAAGTCTTTAAAAAATTGTGGTTAAAAACCACATAACATAATAAAAAATACCATCTTAATTACTTTTAAACACACTTTTTGACTTTTTAAGATTTCATATATAAATGATATTATGTAGTATTTGTCTTTGTCTCTTTGATTTATTTTATGTAGCATAATGTCCTCAAAGTTCAGTACAGTAGTGTCAACTATGTGTATTTTGTTTTGTAACAGGTCTCTAGAACTTTTTCATCTTGCAAAACTGAAACTATATACCCATTGAAATACAACCCCGCTTTTCACAACCCCCTAATAACCATCATTCTACTTTAAGAATTTGATCACTTTAGATATCTCATGTACATGGAATCATGCGGTATTTGCTTTTGTGACTGGCTTATTCCACTTAGTAATGTCCTCAAGGTTCATCCATGTTGTAGCATGTGACAACTTTTTCTTCATTTTAAAGCCCGAATACTGGTAGTAAGTGGAAGCTACACTAATCTCCTTCCAGGACCAATCTGCAATTACAACTAAATTGTAGAGAAATAATCCAGAATAACCAACTGAACACTAGCTAGAGAGAAGCCTTATAACCCAAGGACAGACAGAAGACATGACTTCACCTCTAGACTGGTAGGCAGTGTGGAGGAAGCATGAGAGGGCTGGCTGGGCTCCCATGGCCAGAGGGATATTTCAGCAGCTGGAGGGATTCCCCCTGAGAAGTGTGGGGTCTAAACCCCAAGCTGGGCGGCCCTAGCCTACAGCACCAGAGCCAGAAAGGAACCCAGATAACCACCAGATGAGAAAAGCAGCAGGGTTGCTGTCTGCCAGAGAGACAGCTGGAAACAGAGAGCCTCTTAAAGGGCCAATACACACATTTTCATTTGCAGCCACTTACCCTGGGCTCTAGGAGGGAGGGAAGAGTGGACTAAAAATGCTGGAGGATAGTCTGGTGGCTCTGGGGAGAGGGCTAAAGGAACAGCTACCAGGATCCCCATGTGCAGGAGCCGTCTTTCTAGGCAGAGCACTTCTCTCCAAGTGGCATCAGCCTTAGGGGAAGCAATACCCTTGCCCTCAGGAATTACTCTTTCCCACCTTAAGCTGGACTGCAAATCACTCTGTGATTAGATTAACAACTGACCAGCTTAGCAACCAACTAGTTTAACATCTAAGGTGGAAAATACTAAGAACCAGCCAAAATGGGAAGACAGGAAACAGACCCCAAATGAAAGAACAAGAGAATTCTCCAGAACTAGATGAAATGGAGGCAAGCAATTTATCAGATAGAGAGTTTAGAGTATTGATTATAAGGATACTCAACAGCATGAAAAAAGACATAGGAACTATAAACATGGTTCAGCCAGAAATAAAGAATGCAATATTTGAGATAAATAATACACTAGAAGGAATAAACAGTAGGTTAGATGAAACAGAGGATAGAATCAGTGTTTTGGAAGACAAGGTAGAAAAAAACACCCAGGCAGGGCAGCAAAAAGAAAAAAAAAAAGAAGAATAAAAAAAATAAGGGGAGCTTAAGAAACATTTTGGAGAGCCTGAAGCATAACAATCAAATATTATATTCTGCATTATGGGAATACCAGAAGGAGAAGAGAGCAAGCAAGGAATTGAGAGCCTGTTTGAAGAAATAATGATGGAAAACTTCCTTAATCTGATGAAGGAAAAAGTCACACAAGTCCAAGAAGCTCAGAGTCCCAAACAAGTTGGACCCAAAGAGGCCTTCCCTGAGACACATCATAATTAAAATGACAAGGCTTAAAAACAAGAAGAGAATTCTAAAAGCTGCAAAATAAAAGCAGGTAGTTAGTTAGAAGGGAGCACCGATTAGACTGGCACTTGATTACTCAACAGAAACATTTCAGGCCAGAAGGGAGTTGTGTGGAATATTCAAGGTAATGAAAAGTGAAGGCATGCAACCAAGGCAACTTTACCCAACAAGGCTATCATTTAAAATTAAAGGGGAAATAACCCTGGCTGGTGTGGCTCAGTGGATTGAGCGCTAGTCTGTGAATCAACGGGTTACCAGTTTGATTCCCAGTCAGGGCACATGCCTGGGTTGCGGGCCCAGTCCCCAGTTAGGGGCATATGAGAGGCAACCACACATATTGATATTTCTCTCCCTCTCTCCTTCCCTTCCCCTTTCTCTAGAAATAAATAAGATGAAAAAAAATCAAAGGAGAAATAAGGAGTTTCCCAGACAAGAAAAAGCTAAAGGAGTTTACACCAAACCAGTACTGCAACAAATGTTAAAGGGCTTGCTGTAAGAAGGAGGAGAAGGACGAGAAAGAGAAGAGGAAGGGAGAGGGGGAGGAGGAGAGAGGGGGGAAAGGGAGGAGGAGAAAAAGAAGAAGAAAAAACCCCAGAAAAAGTCTAATAAAATGGCACTACATATAGTTATCAATAATCACCTTAAATGTAAATGGCTTAAATGCTCCAACCAAAAGACATAGGATAGCTGAATGGATGAGAAAAGAAGACCCATATATATTCTGCCTCCAAGATACCCATCTCAGATCAAAAGATACACACAAACTAAAAGTAAAGGCTTGGAAAAAGATATTTCATGCACATGGAGAAGGAAAAAAAGCTGAGGTAGCAGTACTTATATCCAACAAAATAGGCTTTAAAACCAAGGCTGTAGTAAGAGACAAGGAAGGACACTACATAATGATAAAGGGAACAATCCAACAAGAGGATGTAACCCTAGTAAACTTCACACACCTAACACAGAATCTCCTAAATACGTAAAGCAAATCTTGATGGACATAAAAGGAGAGATTGACAGAAATACGGTCATAATTGAGAATTTTAACATCCCATTGACTTCAGTGGATAGATCTTCCAGTAAGGAAATAAAAAAGGAGACAGTGGACTTAAACAACATACTAGATCAAATGTATTTAATTGACATCCTCAGAGCATTTCATCTCAAAGCAGCAGAATATACATACTTTTCAAGTGCACATGGAACGTTTTCTAGAATAGACCACATGTTAGGACACAAAACAAGTCTCAAATAAATTTAAGAAGATTGAAATCATGTCAAGCATTTTCTCTGATCACAATGCTATGAAACTAGAAATCAATCAAAAGAACACTGAAAAACACACAAAGACATGGAAGCTAAATAATACATTATTAAACAATAAATGGATCAACAACAAGATCAAGGAAGAAATCCAAAGATACCTTGAAACAAATGAAAATGAGCATACAACAACCCAAAATCTGTGGGACACTGGGAAAGCAATCCTAAAAGGGAAATTCATAGCATTACAGGCCTACCTTAAAAAACAAGAAAAAGTTCAAATAAACAATCTAACTTCACTTTTAAAGGAACTTGAAGAACAAAAACAAACAAAACCCAAAGTGAGTAGAAGGAAGGAAATAATAACGACCAGAACAGAAATAAATAAGTCTAAAAAAGATACACAAAATATTAATAAATCTAACAGTTGGACCTTTGAAAAGATAAACAAGACTGACAAACTTTTAACCAGGCTCATTAAGAAAAAAAAAAGAAAGGACCCAAGTTAATAAAATTAGAAATGAAAGAGGAGAAATAACAACTGAAACCAAAGAAATACAAAGGATTGTAAGAAAATATTATGAACAGTTACATGCCAACAAACTGGACAACCTAGATGAAATGGATAAATTCCTAGAAACATACAATCTTCCAAAACTAAATCAGGAAGAATCAGAGAATCTGAATAGACAGATTACATCTAATGAAATTGAAGCAGTAATCAAAAGCCTCCCAAAAAACAAATACCCTGAACCAGATGGCTTTACAGATGAATTTTATCAAACATTCTGAGAAGAAATAACACCTCTCCTTCTCAAACTATTTCATAAAATTCAAAAGGAGGGAAGGCTCCCAAACTCATTTTATGAGGCCAGCATTATCCTAATTCCAAAACTAGATTAAGGCACTACAAAGAAAGAAAATTATAGGCCAATATCCCTTATGAACATAGATGCTAACAATCCTCAATAAAATATTAGCAAACCAAATACAGCAATGCATCAAAAAGACCATACCCCATGATCAAGTGGGATTTATTCTGGGAATGCAAGGTTGGTACAACATTTGCAAAGCACTAAATGTGATTATTCACCATAG
This sequence comes from Pteronotus mesoamericanus, assembly GCF_021234165.1. Taxonomy (NCBI): domain Eukaryota; kingdom Metazoa; phylum Chordata; class Mammalia; order Chiroptera; family Mormoopidae; genus Pteronotus; species Pteronotus mesoamericanus. The sequence goes on from NW_026555065.1 coordinate 24,556,137, forward strand.
AAATAAAATGAAGGATAAAAACCACATGATCATATCAATAGATGAAGAAAAAGTATTTGATAAAATCCATAAAATGCAGCATTCATTTGTCATAAAAACTCTCAGCAAAGCAGGAATAGAGGGAACATATATAAACATAATAAAGGCCATATATTACAAACCCACTGCCAGCATCATACTCAACACAAAAAAACTACAAGTGTTTCCCTTAAGATCAGGAACAAGACAGGGATGTCTGTTTTCACTCTTACTCAAATAGTATTGGAAATCCTAGCCACAGCAATCACACAAGAAAAAGAAAGAAAAGGCATCCAAGTTGGAAAGGAAGAAGTTAAACTGTCTTTATATGTAGATGACATGGTACTATACATAGAGAACCCTAGAGATTCCACCAAGAAACTACTAGAACTGATAAATGAATTCAGCAAAGTAGAAGGATACAAAATTAATATCCAGAAATCATTTGCATTTTTACATGCTAATAATGAGCTAACAGAAAGGGAAATTAAGAAAACAACCTTATTCACAGTTGCTTCAAAAAGAATAAAATACCTAGGAATAAACCTAACCAAGAATGTAAAAGACCCGTGCACTGAAAATTATAAATATAAGACATTGAAGAAGATAACAAAATAAAAGGAAGCACATACCGTGTTCATGGATAGGAAGAATTAACATCATTAAAATGCCCATACTACCCAAAGCAATCTATAGACTCAACACAATTCCTATCAAGACTCCAATGACGTATTTCACAGAACTAGAATAAATATTTCAAAAATTTGTATGGGACCACAAAAGACCCTGCACAGCAACACTGATCCTGAGAAAGAAGAAGACAGTTGGAGGAATCACACTACCTTTTATCGAACTATACTATAATGCCACAGTAATCAAAAGAGCCTAGTACTGGCATAAAAATAAACACATAGATCAATGAAACAAAATAGAGAGCCAAGAAATAAACTCACACCTTTATAGCCAATTAATATTTGACAGAGGAAGCAAGCACATACAATGGGATAAAGATAGTTTATTCAATAAATGCTGTTGGGAAAACTGGACAGATATGTGCAGAAAAATGAAATTAGACCACCTTTTACATCACATAATAAATTCAAAATGAATCAAAGACTTAAATGTTAGACCTGAAGCCATAAAAATCCTAGAAGAAAATATAGGCAGCAACATCTCAGACATTGCTCATGGAAATTTATCAGATACATCTCCCCAGGCAAAAGAAACAAAATAAAAAATAAATAAAGGGACTACCTCAAATTAAAAGTTTTTGCACAACAAAGGAAAACATCAACAAAATAAAAAGACAGTCCACAGAATGGGACAACATATTCACAGATATATCTGATAAGGGGTTAATATCCAAAATTTATAAAGTACTTACAAAACACCAAAAAATCAGACCCAATTAAAAAATGGACAAAGGACCTGAATAGACACTTCTCCAAGCAGGACCTACAGATAGCCAATAGACATATGAGAAGATGCTCAATGTCACTAATCAGAGAAAAAAAATCACATTAAAACCATGATGAAATACTATCTCACACCTGTCAGAATGGCTATCATCAATAAATCAACAAAAAAGTGCTGGTGAGGATGTGGAGAAAGGGAAACCCTTTTGCCCTGTTGGTGGGAATGCAGAGTGGCGCAGCCACTGTAGAAAGCAGTATGGAGAGAACTCAAAAAATTAAAAATGGATCTGCCTTTTGACCTAGAGATTCCACATTTCGGAATATATCTGAAGGAACCCAAAACACTAATTAGAAAGAACATAAGCACCCCTGTGTTCATTGCAGTGTTATTTACAATCACCAAGATACGGAGGCAGCCCAAGTGTCCATCAATAAAGCAACTATGGGTCATTTACACAATGGAATTCTACTCAGATGTAAAAAAGAAGAAAATTTCACTCTTTGCAACAGTATGGATAGACCTGGAGAACATTATGCTAAGTGAAATAAACCAGTTAGAGAAAGACAAACACCATATGATTTCACTCATATGTGAAATCTAATGAACAAACTGAACTAACAAGCAAAACAGAAGCAGACTCATACATGGAGAGCGGATGACAGCTAGCGGGGCAGGGCGTTAGAGGGTGGAGTGATTGAGCAGAAAGGAAAAAGGACTCATGAACATGGACAACAGGGTGGTGATTACTGGGGAGAGGGGAGTGTAAGGGGACTAAATGGTAATGGAAAAAATACAATAAAGATTAAAGTAAAAAATAATTTAAGAAAATAAATAAAAGGGAAGAAAAAAATAAAGCCTAAATACTATTTAATTGTTTGTGTGTATCATATTTTGTTTATTGATTCATCCATTGATGGACACCTGGATTGCTGCTACCTCTTGACTATTGTGAATAATGCTGTGAACATGGGTGTGGAAATATCTCTCTGAGTCTGTGCTTTGAATCTTTTGGACATATATCCAGGAATGGAATTGGTAGATCACAGGGTAATTCTATTTTTAAACCTTCCTTTAGAAACTACCATACTGTTTTCCATAGTGACCATATCATTTTACCTACCCATCAGCAGCGCACAAGTGTTCCAATTTCATCACATTGTTCTCAACACTTGTATTTTTTTATTTGATAGTAGCTATCCTAATGAATGTGCGAGTGCAGGTGCCTACTGTGCCTACTGTGTGCCAAGTAATGCTGTAGACATTGTGGAGGCAGTGGTAAATAAGTTGGACAAGCCCTGTCCTTAATGGGCTTGCTTTGTTATTCATTCATTCATCCACCACTCCCCCATTGAGATATAGTCAACATAAAACATTGTGTAAGTTCATGTACAGTGTGTTGATTTGATACATTTATATATGGCAAAATAATAATCATCATAGTATTAGCTAACCATCCCATTACATATGTACTGTTTCTTTTTTTCTGTGGTGAGGATATTTAGGATCTACTCTCTTAGCAACATTTAAGTATGTGATACAGTTTTATTAGCTATAATCATCATGCTGTATATGTCCAGTACTTGTAATCTTATAATTGGAACTTTGTAGACTTTGGTCAACATCTCATTTCCTCCACTCTAGTACCTAGTAACTACTGCTCTACTTTTTTTAATTTTAAGAAAAGTTCAACTTTTTAAGATTTCACATTTAAGTGATATTATATAATATTTGTCTTTCTTATTTCATGTAGCATAATGACCTCAAAGTTCACAAACAGCAGGATTTTCTTCTTTCTCGTGGCAGAATATAATATTCCATTGTGTATATACCACATCTTTATTTGTCCATTGATGATCCTGATTCCAATTCCTTTGACCATAGCTGGATCACCTGGTAGTTCTTTCTTAATTTTTTTTGAGGAATTTCCATACTGTTTTCTATAATGGCTATACAAATTTGCATTCCCCCAATGAGTTCATGAGGGTTCCCTTTTCTTCACACCCTCACCAACACTTGTTATTGCTTGTCTTTTTGATTGTCACATCTAATGGGTTTATTTAAATATGTACCCCAAGTTGCTTTTCCATGATAGTTTTGAGCTGATTACACATGCATACTTTTTAAATCTGATACTTAAAATATTCTGATACAGTATATGAGGTCCGTCTAGAAAAAGTCCAGCCATTGTAAATGTAATGAGAATGGTTTGCATGACATTGATGTAACCTGGCAGCCAATGAGAGTGGACTGGAATGCCCATGCGTGAACAATGGTGACTTCATTGTACTAGTCAGTGGGAGTGGTAAACGCTACTGAGTGAGCATGTGTACTGTGTGGCCATCACATTCAAAATGACTGAGTGAGTAGAGCAACAAATCTGCATTAAATTTTGCATTAAGCTTGAACATTCCTCTGCGGAAACTCTTTGGATGATTCAGAAGGCCGCAGCCATGGGCAACTGGTGTTTGGCAGCTTCATCATGACAATGTACCCACTCCTGCATCATGTCTTGTGCAGAGTTTTTGGCAAAACATCAAATCACCCAGGTGACTCAGCACCCTCACAGCCCAGATTTGGCACCCTGCAACTTCTGGCTTTACCCAAAACTAAAATCACCTTTGAAAGGGAAGAGATTTCAGACCATCAATGACATTCAGGAAAACACGATGGGGTAGCTGATGGTGACCAGAACTGTGTGAGATCCCAAGGTGCCTACTTTGAAAGGGACTGAAGTGTGATTGTCCTGTGTACAATGTTTCTTGTATCTTCTTCAATAAATGCCTCTATTTTTCATAGCACATGGCTGGATACTTTTTGGACAGACCTTGTATACTTGTAGCATAGCTGGTTAATGTTAAGTACATAATATCTGGTCAAGAGGAGAAAGCTAACAGGCACATCTGGGATTCCATTCTCACCTTGTTTGCATTAGCAAACACATTTCTAAATAACCCATTGGTCAAAGGTAAATCAAAAAATATGTTTGATTTTTAACTGCCTGAATTGATAACTGACTAGTTGGCTTTACAAGTGAGTTACCCAGGAAATAACAGACTAATTTGCAGTTTGTTTTGCAAAGCACTAGGCTCCCTTTTTGACTATTACCAACAGAGTACTGGACTTGATTTTTGAAACGTTGGCTAAGATTCTAGTCCCACATAGCAAATAGATGTCAGTTGTCTTACCAGCTCCATTTGATTGGTGGCAGCTGCCTGGAATGCAGTGTTGATATGGATTTTGAGGTCTTGTACTGGGACCAGCGGCAAAGAAGTCTGGTAGATTTTCAGTGTTTGCCATGAGTTACAAAGGGAGAGTGGTAGTATATGGGCTTTACACGCTCTCTAGGGCCATTTGGAAACTGTTCTCAAATAAGAAACTATTGCCTTCATGATTCATTTTCCTATTTCTCATAATATTAGTTGAGCAACCTCATCATGCATTTTTCTTTTCTGGGCTGGCAGAAAACACTAGACCATAAGAATAAGAACAGCATGAAATAAAGGAATAAATAGGTTTTTTCCTTCAGGATATGTCAGTAGATTATTGTTGCCTGGTGGACTGAATCTGATTACACAGCCTTATGATACCCCTGGGCCATAATACCAAAAGGATACTTTCAAGGGCAGATACCAACCAAGGGAGCAATTGCAATCAAAGTCTAATTAAGAGACAAAGCTGGAAATTCTTTATTGGTCTTGGTCTTAATTCACTCTGACATTTTAGAAACAAAACATATCTGAGACAGAAGAGATGACTGGAAATGGCACCAAATCCTTCATGTGCTAAAATATATACTAAAAAAAAGTGCTACTCTAAATCTATGTTCTGAGAAAACCAATTTGGTGTGTGGAATTACAGTTGCTATGACAACCAGGGGCTGCAGTCCACTGGCTTGTGCTCTGAAGGAAAACCGAGTTGTTTGTGGATGAGAACCAAACCCTGGCTCAGAGAAAGAGTGAGCCCGGGACATGTTTCTTTAAGTGCCAGGTCCTCATCTTGAGCCTCAGAGGAAATAAGTTTTCTAATTTTCTAACCCTTTTGTGTTAGGTCCTCCAATTACTTTAACTAGGTGAAGCATCTGTGTCTGACGTCAGGAAGAAAATACCTAAACAAGAATACCAGTTTGAGCGGAAAAAAATATTTTAGGTTGACAGTTAACATGAAATAATTTTGTTTACAATTTCAGAGTAAAGAATCTTGTCTTGCACTGGTATTCATATTCTTGAAGAAATCATGGAAACAAGCTTTTCTGACTCAAGAGTGCTCTCTTTCTGGTGTTTTCAGGCATAATGTTTTCTTCATTGATTTCATACAAAGCAACATAGCCTGTGTTGAATGTTGGAAGCTCTTCATGTGGGAAATTATTTACAACCAAATGTGAACATTTTTCAAGAAAAGGATAAACTAATTAAACAATAGTCCCAAGTCTCAAATATTTCTCAAGAATAGATTCTTCTTTCTGTATCTTGGTGAATGACACCATTATCTGTACAGCTGTTCAAGTCAGAAACCTAGGAGTCACTTTTGACTTTTTCATTCTCCACAGATAATCCATCTGCAAATACTATTGATTCTGCCTTCACAATATATCCAACAGCTACCTACTTCTCCCTGTTTCAACTCTCACTATGATAGTTTTAACATGGTCATCTCTTACCTGTAGGACTTCATGTTCTCCAAACTGGCCTCTCTCTCACTACTCCTGCTATTACCATTCATTCTCCCACAGCTATTATATGTGTGTGTGTGCATATATGTATACATATGTATAAATACATATAATAGAAAGGCACAGGATGGGGCTGAAATAGGTATACAGTTATAATACAAGTAAACAATACAATAATTATAAGAATAAACTCTGTGTACTCACAACTGTAAACCTACTTTTGCCTCACCCTGTATATATAATATAAGCATATATTATATATTAAACTTTTTTTTAGTTGTTGATTGACATGCAATTGTAAGTAACAATACAGAGATTCCATATACCCAGCTTCCCCAAATGGCAACATCTTTCATGATTATACTATAATATTATAACTAGGATATTGACATTGATATATCAAGATACATTCCCATCACTGCAAGGATCTTTCATAATCACCACTGCTTTTCTTCCACTGCCACCCTCACCTTAGCTCCTCGCACACACTCATCTGTTCTCTATTTCCATAATTTTGTCCAAGGTTGTTTTATAGGTTGAATCATACAGTATATGAGTATATGCTAGAACTTCTAGAATTATTTTGAAAGAGTCCATGGATCCTTCATATATGTTCTGTGACTAATCCCTTCACCTTCTTTCAATCAGTCCTCATCTCTTCCCTACCCTCTTACAGCTATCAGTCTATTCCCTGATTCTATGCCTCTGATTCTGTTTTGCTTATTAGTTTATTTTGTTCATTAGATTCCCCTTATGGGTGATATCATATGGTATTTGTATTTCATCTACTGGCTTATTTTACTTAGCATAATAGTCTCTATTTTTATCTATGCTGTTGTAAAAGGTAAGAATTCCTTCTTTCTTTCTGCTGCATATTATTCCATTGTGTAGATGTACCACCGTTTTTTTATCTACTCATCTACTGATGTGTGCTTAGGTTGTTGGTGCAAATCTTGGCTATTGTAAATAACGCTGCTATGAACATGTGGGTGCATAAGTTCTTTTGAATTGGTGTTTCAGGATTATTTGGGTATATTCCCAGCATGAAATCACTGGGTCAAAAGGCAGTCCCATTTTTAGTTTTTTGAGGAAATTCGATACTATATTCCACAGTGGCTGTACCAGTGTGCATTCCCATAAAGAGTGCACTAGGGTTCCCTTTTCTCCACATCCTTGGCAGCCCTTCCTGTCTATTGATTTATTAATGATAGCCATGTTGGGAGGTGTGAGGTGATATCTCACTGTGGTTTTAATTGCATCCCTCTGATGGCTAGTGACATTGAGCAGTTTTTCATATGTCTATGGGCCGTTAGTATGTCCTCCTTGGAGAAGTGACTATTCAGGTCCTTTGTCCATTTTTTAATTTGATTATTTGTCTTCCTAGTGTTGAGGTGTAAGTTCTTTATATATTTTAGAGAGTAAACCCTTGTCTGATGTATCATTGGCAAATATGTTCTCCTGAACAGTTGGTTTTCTTTTCATTATGATGATGGTTTCTTTAGCTATGGAGAATCCTTTTAATTTGATATAGTCTCATTTGTTTATTTTTTAAATTTTCCTTGCCCTAGGAGATTTTTCAGCAAAAATATTGCTATGCAAGGTATCTGAAATTTTACTGCATATGTTATCCTCTAGGACTTTTATAGTATCATGGCTTATATTTAAGTCTTTCATCCATTTTGAGTTTATTCTGGTATATGGTGTGAGCTGGTGGTCTAGTTTCACTTTTTTTGCATGTACCAGTTCAGTTCTCTCAACACCATTTGCTTGCATGTGCCCTGCCTGGGGACCAAACCTGCAACCAGTTATGTGTCCTGACCAGGAATCAAACTCACAACCTTTCAGTTTAGAGGACAACGCCAACCAACTGAGCCATACCAGTCAGGGCTCCCTTTTCTAATGTAAGTATCAATGCCTAGTGCTATACAATTTCTCTCTCAGTGCTGCTTTAGCTGTGATGTTTCATTTTCATTTTCATTTAGTTTAGTTTATCCTTTGATTTGCTTAAAACTCCCTTTTTGACCCAGGGATTATTTAGATATGAATCATTTACTTTGCAAGTGTTTGTCGATTAGTTGTTAAAAAGAAAGGTGTTGAAGTCTCCAACTATAGCTAGATATTTGTCTATTTCTGCTTTTAGTTCTATGAGTTTTTCATTCACATATATTGTTCTTTGAAGTATATCAATTTAGGATTGCTTTGTCTTGCTGGGTTTACTCTTTTATCATTGTATAATGCTCTTCTCTGTCTCTGGTAATTTTTTTTGGTTCTGAAGCCTACTTTATCTGTTATTAATATAGCAGCTTCTGCTTTCTTTATGTTTGCATCATACAATATATCATTTTCCATCCTTTTACTTTCAACCCATACATATTATTATATTTGAAATGAGTTTCTGTGAGACAGTATCTGGTTGGGTCCTGTTTTTTAATCTGCTCTGACAATCTCTGTCTTTTCATTGGTATACTTGGATGATTTGTATTTAATGTAATTATTGATATGTTAGGGTTTAAGTCTGCCATGTTACTATTTGTTTTGTTCTCTCAGTTTTTTCCCTCTTTTTCCTGATTTCCTATGGATTAATCATTGTTTTTTGAACTCCATTTTTTTTTGTCTATAGTGTTTTTGAATGTATCCTTTTGCATAGCTTTTTTAGTGGTTGTTTTAGGCATTTCATGATCTATGTATACAACTTACCACAGTCTACTGGTGCCACCATTTTACCAGTTTATGGTATAGAAACTTCATCATCCTTTACCCTTCCTCATTTATAATATAATTCTTGTAAATATTTTCTCTCTATACATTTGGAACTACATTAGACAGTGTTATAATATTTTTATTTAAGCCCTCAAACATTATTTAGAAACCATAAGAGAAGAAAAATGTATTTTCCTATACTTTTACTATTTCTATTGCTTTCCTTTCTTCCTGATATTGTAAGATTTCTTCTCTTATTATTTCCTTTCGTTTAAGAGAACTTCCTTTAGTTATTCTTTTAGGGTAGGCCTGCAGTTATTCTTTTAGGAATCTGCTTTCCCTTCATTTTTTTCCCTCTAGATAAACATTTCTCATTTAACAGTTCTTTTCTTTCAGTACTTGAAAGCTGCTGCTTTCTGACTTCCATGATTTCTGGTGAAAAATCTGCAATAATAATAATAATTATTATTTTTCTGTAGTTAAGATGTTATTCCTCTCTTGCTTACTCTCTTCAAAACTTTTGTCTTTGTCTTTGGTTTTCAGAGATTTGACTATGATGTGTCTTGGTGTGGACTTCTTTGAGATCATCTTATTTTGGGTTCACTCTGCTCCTTGAATCTGTATATTTGTTTTTTGCAAAATGTGGGAAATTTTCTGCTATTATTGTCTTCAAATGCTTTTTAATCCTCACCTTATTTTTTCTCTGCTTCTAGAACTCCAATAACATGACTGTTAGACCTTATATAGTTCCACAGATCCCTAAGGTTTGTTCACTTTAAAAAAATTTTTTTTTCTCTTTTATGTTCAGGATGGTTAATTTCTATAACCTATACTCCAATTCACTGATTCTTCTCTTTGTTCCTTCTATTATGCTATTGAGCCCATTCATTGAGTTTTTTTTATTTTGGTTATTATATTTTTCAGTACTGAAATTTCCATTAGGTTCTTCTTTATGTTTTCTGAGGTCTTCTCTATTATTTATTTCAAGAATGTTCATAATTGCTTATTGAAGCATTTTTATGATAGCTGCTTTAAAATACTTGTCAAGCCTTAGCTGGTGTGGCTCAGTGGATTAAGCGCCAGCCTGCAAACCAAAGGGTTGCTGGTTCAATCCCATTGTGGGGAACATGTGTGGGTACAGGCCAGGTTCCCAGCAGGGGGCGCGTGAGATGCAACCATACATTGATGTTTCCCTCTGTTTCTCTGTCCCCTCCCTCTCTAAAAATAAGTAAATAAAATCTTTAAAAGATAAAATAAAACACTTGTCAGATAATTCTAACATCTGTCATCTTGATTTAGCATCTTTTGATTTTTTTTTCATTTGGTTTGAGATTTTCATGGTTCTTGGAATAATGAGTGATTTTTAATTGAAATCTGGATATTTTGGAAATTATGAGACTCTGGATCTTATTTATCTCTTCTGTTTTAGTTGTTGCTTTGTGACACCACTGTGACAGGGGGAGAGGGTATGCCACTTTGTTACTGTCAGGTGAGGATAGAGGCTCAGGTGAGTGGGGACTCAGCTCCTGTTGATGCCCAATAGGAGACCTGGGTAGGGTGGTAGCTGTGGCTCTCCACTAGGCACCTACTGACACCTCCCTGGGTGTGAGGGGTAGAAGTGCCACATTACCACTCCCTTTATGATCTTTAAGGACCTAATGGGAGGTGTTGGCCTTATTACTGTTGGGTAGGGAAAGTCCTGAGTCTCTACTACACCTTCTCTGACACCATCCTGGTTGGGGAGGTGGGGTGTCCCATTAAAACCTGATGATACTGGAAGTCGGGTCCCCACTTGGCCTTTCTCCGAATGGGCGTGGGTGGGGCTACAGTGTTTTCTGTGCCATTTGGCTGGAGTAATTGTCTAAAAGTTTTCTGTGTTGTTGGACTGCCCTTTTCCTATTCCTTTGCTAGAAGGAGCAGGGGTTTTTTGTTGGTTTGCCCCTTCCCCCCCCTTTTTTTTTTGTCTGTGCCTAGTGGTTGCTGACTTTTTCAGCATTAAGTTTGGGATACATGAGGCAAAATGAAAACCCAGAGGATTCACCATCTTATTGTTCCCCGGTCCCAAGGTGTCTACTACTCTCTTCTCTTGTATCCTGTAGGGGCACTGCTTATCACTATCTGAAAGTATTCTGTTTGTTAACTAATTAATTTTTCTCTAACTTCTAGATCTTATCTAGTGGGAAAACTAAGTTTAAACCCATGAATGGGAAACTCAGTTTCTTATTTGTAATAATTGGGTTTCTGCTTCTGATTGTAGAGACTGAGACTTACATGAGAGCAAGGAACCCATGCTCCTTGATCTCTTTGACCTCTTTGGTTAGACTTCAGAGTTACGAGTTTTCTACTTTTGAACCAGAACTTGTGGGCCTGGGCCTGGTCTAGAAAAGGCCTCTCGGTGACTGGTGTCCTATCTGAGCCTGTTTCCCCCTCCCTGTCTAAGGTCCCCATGGAGTTGCTTCCCTGGTGCTGGTGCTGGTGATACATATGCTCTGAGGATCTGGCACTTGGGGCATGATTATAATTGGGGGAAAGCAGAGGGACCAACCCTTCTCATTTTGCTCAGGATTTTTTTAGTTTTAGCTGTGAACGTCCTAGGAAAACCTTATAAAATCTTAATTTTAAAGCTTTTGTTAGTCAGCAGACTTTAGAACTTTAATTAAAGTAATAATTTATGAAAAAAATATTCATAACTAGGCTTTTTTAGAAAGAGAATTGTCTGCACCAGGCTTGGAGTTCTAATTACGCTTGTGATTTGTCGTTAGTGGATTATAACAAGCTTACTCTCAGCAAAATGAATAAACTGTTTGCTGAACTGTGAGAGGAGGAGTGTGAGAGGAGGAGGAACAGAAAGAATGTACTTAAACTATAATGTCTGGGGAGAATTAGTAGAAAATGGGCAGAGAGAGACAGAGAGAGAGGAGGGGGGAGGGAGGAAGAGAGGGAGGGAGAGAGAGAGAACATCTGCAAAGCAAAACACTTCATGTTTAATTGCTGCCCTGTTTTATGGCTTCCCAAGGAGCAAGAGGCTCATCCCAGTGAGAGAGCAGTGTCAGATTCCTCCGGTGCATGAAATTGGGGCATGTGTCTCAGATGCCAGACACACTTCCGTGCCAGCTGTCTTTATACTCTGACTTAGTCAGGAGACTACATTCCTTGCAAAATAGTCACTAAAAGCAACCTTTAGGGGAAATGTAAATATGTTTTATGATTTCCCTCATTTCTGTGCCTCACATACTTTTAGGCACACTTACTGGCTCTTTATTTATTTATTTTTAAATAATAGCTTTACTGAGATGTAGTTCACTCACAATACAATTCACCCCTTCAGAGTGTACAATTCAGTGGTTTTTATCATAGTCACAGAATTACCACCATCAATTTTGGAACATTTTCATTACTCCTAAAGAAACCCTGTACTCATTGGCATCCCTATTTCCCCCTAGTCTCCCACTGCACCAGCCCTAGGCGACCGCTAATCTACTTTCCATCTCTTGCTTGGCTATTCTGGACATACACAAATGGAATCATACAATTTGCAGTCTTTTGTGACTGGCTTCTTCACTTAACATATGTTTTTGAGGTTTATGCACACTGCAGCTTATATCAGAACTTCATTCCTTTTTATGCCTAAATAGCATTGTGTGGACATACCACACTTTCTTTGCCTGCTCATCAGTTGATAAATATTTGGGTTGTTTTCCCTTTTCGACTATTAAGAATAGTGGTGCAATTAACATTTGTGTACAAATTTCTGTGTGGACCTATGTTTTCATTTCTCTTGATTATGTACCTAGGAGTAAAATTGCTGGATGTGGTAAGCAGCACAGTGGTTCCCTGCTCAGAGAGAAGAGATGGAGACTGATCAAGGAGTGGGTCAACTTTGTCCTTGAGGAGGATATTTAAAATCTTCATGTTGGAACTGTAAAGCCAGGTTGCCAAGATTTTGGGTGAGGTGAGGACAGTGCTAATAAAGTCAAAGCAATAAGTGAATATGTTTTATAACAAAGTAGTAAAAATGAATTATATTATGTATATCTGGTTTAAGTAGCTATTCCTATTTTAATTTTTTAAAATTCTTCAATTCCAGTTTACATTCAGTATTATTTTTGTATTAGTTTCAGGTCTAAAGCCTAGTGGTTAGACAATCACATACTTTACAAAGTGTTCCCCCCAATATTTCCGGTACCCACCTAGTACCATTCATTTTAATTTTTGACCAGCCTGTCAAGCAAATTGTGCTCTCAAGTCCTTCCCAGGTGTGTCCTAAGCCCACTCTTTCCTTCTGTGCTAGGATGAGTCACCTTACCCTATAAAACACTTGAACCTTCACTTTCCAGAGTATTCCTAGATTCTATCCCAGAGCATTGGTTAGTCTTGTCAACTCCTTATTTCCTGCACACACACCTCCCCTTGAACTCTGGCATTCTTTCTGACCTCATAGCTTCCTTACTCACGCCCAATTTTTCATAGATCCATCCCACCGTAGTCGAAGTGGTTTCCAGTGACACATCTTAGGAACTTGTTCTCAGCGTCAAGAGCTGCATCGTCAGCTGTCTCTTCCTGCAGAGGCAGTGTGATACAGTGGTTTACATCCTAGGCTTTGGAGTCTGACTGCCTGGGGCTGAATTCAGTTCCATCACTTCTTATTTCTATAAACTAACCTCTTACTGCCTCAGTTTCCTCATCTGTGAAATGGCATTATTTAGTGTCTATTTCTTGGGGTTTTTGTAAATCTACATGATATATATAAAGTCTTAGGCAATTAGTAAGTGTTCACTAAATGCTGGCAAGTAGCATCCTATCCAGTGTTAGCACACTGTATCTGCTTACATTCCAGTTACTCCATATACCCACATACGATGTTGGGGAAGGCAGTTTTGCTTTATGCTTATCCAGGCTGAAGAGCCTCTACCTTCAGGTTCACATGGTAGTGGAAGCTGCAGTGTGTTTGCCCGTGGAAATGCCAATGTCTCCTTCAATTCCTAATTGATTCTCCTGGTTCTTTATAACAGAGGCAGAATTTTCATTTTATTGGAGCAGAGGAAAATCACACTTTTCTGATTACTTGTCCTCCTTGCCCAGTTACTTGCAAGAAATCATTTCTAGCACCATCAAACACTGCTTCTCTCTCAGCTGATGTGAAGTCTGTGACCCCTTCTTGGCCCATGTGGGCTGCCCACCCAGCTGGCAGAGGACCAGCTCCGATTGTGCCCCTGCCCCCACCCCAACAAGAAAGGAAACCTGAGAGCAGCACCTGAGGTAGCACTCGTCTCAGGGAAAGTGGGAAGTGCCTGTGTCCGGCGCACCTCTCTGTCCAGGGTCTTTTCCTCTTGTTAGGTTCTCCTGCCCAGACAAGGTGCTGTGTCAGCAAGACGCAAGCCAGTCAGGCCTTTCTTCCCACCCTTCCCACACAGACACCTGCCTGTCCTCATTAAGAGGTTTCTCTCCTTCCATTGTCACTGTTAGGAAGCAATCAAAACATAATCTCTTTTTTCCACCCCCAGGCATTAAGAGCCAAAAAACAACTTTAGGAGTCTTTAACAATGGACTTTTGGGAATAGAAAAGTTAGTCCTTAAAGATGTCATTTTCATACCAGGTTGACTAGCAATAGAGGTACAAACCTATTTTCCCTTTAACTTCTTCAGTTTAAAAACAAATTAAGGTACACACATTTATTCCACCATCCCCCGCGCCCACTCTGCTTGAGGTAAGCAATGCTGACAGCCTGGGATGTACCTTTCCACATGTATCTCTGTGTTCCTGTAGGAACACCTCACAATTTGTCCTAATGACGAACATTCAGGTTGTTTTCAGTTTGGGGGTCACTGTCAGCCATCCTTCAGCAAACATGTATGAACACATAGTCTTTCTTATCTGTTGATTCTTTTATTTGTAGGATAGTTTCATAAAAAGAGGTACACACATTTAATAGATACTGCCAGGTTACTTTCCAGAGATACAGCAATTTACTTGCCTGCCAAAACCACATAAAGATGTTTATATTTTCATACCCTCTAATATTAGATTATATAAGTTTTACTTTATTTTTGACATATACCAGTGGAAAATGTTTTCTCCTTTTTTAAATTTGCACTTAGGCCATTCTGTTAGGGCACCCCCCGTCAGCGGCCAGGGTTTGTTCTTCGAGGCGGACCCTGATGGCACCTTTGCAGCTGCTTTCAGGCCTCCGTGGCTTCAGTTTTCTCTAGGCAAGAGCTGAAGAAGCAGCTTCAGTGAACACAGTGGATTTTAGTCATAGAAGCTGATGTACGCTGTATGAATTTAAAACTATCAAAAAGATGAGTTTCATGTAAATGCTACTGGAAAGGTTACAGGAGAGAGGAGGAATGAATAGATAATATGTGTGTCTAGATGCTGTGGGTGTTCTGGCTTCACCCCAGCTCTGCAGCGATCGCCATGTGGGCGTGCTGCCTTGCTCTGCAGTGCACTCTGCAGGACCTACAGGAGCTCCTTGGAGGAGGGGCGGACTTCCAGTGGCTAGCATTTTGGGTTTAGAGAGAGGAGTGTGTGGAGTGGCGTGGGGCGGGGTGGAGTGCAGTGGAGTGGAATGGTAAGGACTCCCCAGCTTCCGAGCCTTTCTTACGCACTTCTAAAACTAGGTCAATCTTTCTGTGTGGTCCCCCTTTCCTGAGGTTTTTCTGGCTTTTAAGCACCTCTCAGTCCTTTTTACTTCAACTATGGAAACCTCTTGGCCATTTCTTAGGGGTGTACCCCCTCTCAATGGCCTTTGCTAAATAGTGAACGACTTTTTCTAAAGTGACTTTCCACGTGAGACATGAGCATGGATAATGTACAGGATTCTTGGTTCAGAGGGGCCTCAAGAGAAAAGGAATAGTTAGCCACATCACCCTTGAGCAGAAAGGTGATTAGCACTGCAAAAGCCCTAGGGGTCATTGGTCCCTACAGTCAGGACTGGTAGGCATGGCCCCTACCAGTGGACAGCTAGTGCTGGAGGAGGGGTGGACGAAGAAGCTAAATAAGCTCTTAAAAAACATGGGTGAAATTCTAGAAGCTGCAGACTATGGCATTACTAATGTGGTAAACCGTTTTTCTAGCTGACATGAATGACTTGAGGACTGTCAGTGAAACCTACAAACAGTATTTTAAGGGTAGTTTCCCTGTGAGAGCCGCTTACCAGGTTGCTGCTTTGCCCGAAGGAGGCCGTGCTGAGATAGCAGCAGTAGCTCTCCAGGGCCCTCTCTGGACAGCGTCAGTCTGAGTGGGCCTGGTGCTATTTAGTCTGGAATTTTCATAATGTTTTTAAATTAACATCTTAACTTTTACAATTGATGATGGAAAGTGTAAGACTGACTAAAATATCTAAAGCATTATGGAAAATACCATATGATAAAGGGAATTGAACATGAATTGAAGAGTAGATTATGAATCCAGTTACTGCTGTGATAAATTTCACTTGTGCACACTCATATTACTAGATGTGAGAAAAGAGACATGCATAGTTACATGCATGCATTATGTAGTTACAAAAAAAAGAAAGTAAAGGGAAATATCATGTAGGAAAGATGAGTTACTAATCCTGAAAGATAATAAAAGGTACATCTAATTCAATGAAATTTTATTAACTTAATAACGTGAAATATTTAGTTCTCATGTCAGATAATATGATTATGCTTTGACTTGAATAAAACTAGAGTTAAGTTTGAATGGCAGAGGTAAAGGAGAAGAAAGTGGACCAAAATTTTATATAGCTAATACTTTTCTAATGGAAATAAAATAAACATGTAGATCTCCTTAAATAATTAATTAACATATAGGACTTTTCTAGTGCTGCTTCTAGTCAGCACCCTCAATTCCCTCATTTCCTGCCCAACTCTGGCTTGCTCAGATTGGGTGTCTCTTAGGCCAGAGTTTTATTAGAATCCTGGGGACTTCTTTGTTGTGCATTGTAGCTTTACTCTGAGGCATAAGGCTTCCTTCTTTTTCCCTTTTCTGCCACTCTTCTTGTCCAGCCTGCTATTAAGCAGGCACCCAGTGCAGTGTATGTTAATACTTTCTTGGTCATGTTTTTTTCCCATAGAGGTGGTGAATGTGACCTGGAAGACAGCATTGATATAGGAGGGTCTGCGTGACTCAAGTAATTACAGAGTTTATGTGGTCTAGAGCAGCGTTCAACCCCAAACCAGCTGGATTACTTTCCAGAAATGCTACAGTAATCCATCCTGAAAATGATGCCCTACAAATGATACCTTTTGCATGAAGCACCAGGCACTGGGCACAGAGACTACTTCTTCTGGGTCTTCATAAACTTCTCACATATTGATTGGCAAAAATCAATAAAAAGTGATAACACCTGTTACAGGCAGGCATTTTGGAGGAAAAGGTTCTGTAGGCATACCTCAGAGATATTGTGGGTTTGGATCCAGACCACTGCAATAAAGAGAATTGCAATAAAACGAGTATTGCAATAAAGCAAGTTGTAATATTTTTGCTTGTGAGGGGTCTTGCCTTCAATATGTTAAAAAAAACAAGCCAGAACATCTGTGAAACACAGTAAAATGAGGTGTGCCTGTGTACATGTTGCTGATGGAAATGAGAAATCAATATCACAGAAATAGAAACACCAGAAAATAAGTATGTATGTACAACAATATGTAACACAATATTGTTTATAATGGCAAAACCTCATTAAAAAGCAAATGCCTGTTTGGAGGACAAAGACTGAATAAATTGATGTATTCACATCATGGAGCAAGGGATATAAAATAAAAATTTGTTTACAAAAGAAGGAATAACAAACCACATATATGTCAGAAAATACAGTATATTTGTTTACATGTGATTAAATAATGAAAATGGAGAAAGGTGTGTTCATTTCAGTTACTTAAGAAGATAGTGTCCACCAAGAATAGCATGTGCAAATGATATACCACTTACATAAAATTATATTTATATGCAGAAATAGGTGTATTAAAAGATGGTGATCAGAATTTCAATCATGTTTATCTTAAGGTGGTGTGATTACAGGTGATCTTTCTTTCCATAGTTTTCTGAACCATTTGAATTTATAACAATGAACATATATATGTCAGTTCAAAAAACCCCCCTCAGAAAAAAACTATTTTCAAGGAAATGCAGAATTTGTAATGTGTGGCCAGAATGCTACTTTTGGGTTCCCCTCAAACTTGGAGTCCAAATAGGATCCTATATACTTGTAACTAGTAAACATAGAACTCATGGGATATCCTCCTGCTATGTTCATTCATTTTTTTCATTTATTTTTTATTTTTTATGTCCTCACCTGAGAATTTGTTTTTATTGATTTTAGAGAGAGAGGAAAGGAGACAGAGAAAAAAACATCGATGTGAGAGAGAAACATCAATGAGTTGCCTCCCATAAGCCCCTCTAGTGGGGCTTGAACCTGCAACCGAGGCATGTGCCCTGATGTGATCAAACCCGCAGAGTTTTGGTGTATGAAAGAGTGCTCCAACCAACCGAGCCACCTGGCCAGGGCTCATTTATTTTATTTAATTTTTAGCCAACAAATATATATTTAGCATTTATGACTACCAGGTACTGTCCTAGGCATTGGGGCTGTAGTGGTAGAAATATTAGATGAAGTCCCTGCACTCATAAAGCTTAAGAATTAGTGGAGAGTGGCACAGATGATTAACGAATTCCCGTTATAGTAAGTACTGCAAACAGGAAGTAACTGGCAGGATGAGAGAGCCTGCTTTGGATTGGAGGTGGTGGGGTCAGGGAAGGCTTTTTACAGAAGACCTGTAAAATGAGGGTAAACTTGGAGAGGAAGGGTTAAAGGGCAGAAGGAACAGTCACATGAGGGCAAGAGAGTTGAAGTTTTAAGGATTCAAGAGAAGGTCTCTAGGGGCTGCTGCACTACTCCAGAGGGCACTGCTCACATTCACAGTCAGAGACTTGTATCCATTAAAACTAAGTAACAGATGGCAGTGAAGAAGCAGCTTTTCTAATTCTCACAAGAATCTGTTGTGGGGCAGTCTGGACTTTTGGCTTTATCTTAATTAAAAATGGGAAAGCAACAGCAGTTTTCAAGAAAGGTAGCGATGTTCCTAATTGCTTAAAAAAATGATCATTTTCTGAGAGAGAATGCTGGAGAAGGAGGAGCTTTGGGAAAGAAGGTCAACAGTTTAGTTTTTGTCATGTTAAGTTTGAGGTAACTTGAGAGAGTCCTATGTGGAGATATTGGGTGGGCATATGGATATCTGGGTCTGGGCTCAGATGAGAGGTGATGGGATGCAATAAACATGGGAGACACTAAAATTTGGGAAAGGGCAGGAGTCTGTCACAGTCTGGCGGAGCTGGGGGAAGATCTGGGGGAAGATCGCGTGAGAAGGGCTGAGACTGAGCCCTGATGGAGGAGGAGAAGCGAGCAGAAGACGCTGAGAAGAGGCCAAAGTAGTCGTAGGAAAACCAGGAGAGCGTACTATGGACATAAGCGTGGCAGTTCCTGATGTCCAACTGGGAGCAAAACCACGGCCTTTAAATGGTCTGGTTAAGGTCACCTCATAAGGTGAACGTGGCTGCTGCCATCATCAGGCCCTCACTGCCCTCCCACAGCTCTCGTCTCCAGGGCTAGTGATGGATGTGCCTTGACTCCGGCTTCCATGTTTTTTCAAATAGCCCCTTATCAGGGCAAAGGAGGGCAAATCACATTTGCCAGTCTAGCAGCTACATTTTCTGATTTCATTAATTTTATTGATGATGGAACGAAGTCAAGCTGATAAACCTTTTTTAATGACTATCAATTGTTTGGGTTTTCATGTTCACTATACTTTAGAGAAAAATCAAAGAAAAAATAAACAGGAGATTTGCTCTCAGAAGTTAATAGAACTGCTTCCAGGAGAAAAGTTTAAAGGATTTTTATTTTTTATTTTTTAAAGAAGGGGTAAGTAAATCTCACACTGAAGAAACATTGTTTTGTGGCTGCTCAGAGAGTACTGTGAAGCCTTTCGTGACTTATAGAAATGTCTCACTAAATTATGGTTGCGTGATCAGTAAAAGACATTTAACAAATATGTAATGATGCATAACATTACAGTTATTTAACACTTACTATGGGTGAGGCAGTGGTTGGCACTTTTTATACATTCTCTCATTTAATACAGCAGCCCTTACAAGTAAATTTTAGTCTATGCAATGTGCCTAAGTGGCAGACCTGAACAGATAGCAACAAAAAACACCAAACAAGTTTTTTTTTTTTTTTAAAGATTTTATTTATTTATTTTTTTAGACAGAGAAAGGAGGGAGAAAGACAGGGAGAGAAACATCAATGTGTGGTTGCTTCTCGCATGCCTCCTACTGGGGGCCTGGCCCACAAGGCAGGCCTGTGCTCTGACTGGGAATTGAATCCACGACCCTGTGGTTTGCAGGCTGGCACTCGATCCACTGAGCCACATGAACCAGGGCAACCAAACATGTCTTATATCAGTTTCTGTACATCAGGGATATGGGAGCAGGTTAGGTGGGTATTTCTGGCTCAGGGTCTCTCAAAGTTGCAGTCAGGATATTCGTAAGAGCTGCAGTCACCTGAAGGCTTGAGTGGGTCTAGAGGATCTTCTTTCAAGTTGGCTCACTAACGTTAAACTGTTGGCAGGAGGCCTCAGTTCTTCTTTGCTCCAGTCTCTCCATTGGCCTTGATTTACCTTAAAATATATCAGCTAGCTTTTCCCAGAACAAATGATTCAAAAGAGATTAAGATGGAAGTGGTAATGCCTTTTATGGCTTAACCTTGGAAATCTCACTGTCATTTCTTCTATGTCCTATTGTTTATAAAAGTTGGCCATATTCATTACGGGAGAGGTCTACACAGGGGTGTGAATACCAAGAGGCTGGAATCATTGGCCCTCTGCCTTGGAGGCTACTTACCCCAATGTTGCGGGGGAGGGTCTTAGGATACTGCTTTTTCCAGAAGCCTTAACAATAACAATTTCTTTTCTCTGTATAAAATTTACAATAGTACTATCTGGAAAGAAGGAGAGTGTAGAAGAGTCTTCCAATTCCTTCCCTTGCTGTGAGTGTATAGTTTATTTGGTATTGTAAATTATCATTTTACTCCTATTAAATAATTTTAGAGTATTTTATTAGATAAAAGAAAATTTTAAATGTTGCAGTATGTCACTGTTTCCTTGATCATTGCATATACAGGTCTCTCCAGAAAGTATCCAGCCACATGCTATGGAAAACAGACATTTATTGAAGAAGATACAAGATACAAGAACCTCAGTCCTCTTCAAAGTAGACACCTTGGGAACTCACACAGTTCTCCCAAGTGACTTCAGCTGCCACATTGTATTTTCCTGAATGTCATTGATGGTCTGAAATCCCTTGCCTTTCAAATGTGATTTTAGTTTTGGAAAAAGCCAGAAGACATAGGGTTCCAAATCAGGGCTGTAGGGGGGCTGAGTCACCTGGGTGATTTGATGTTTCACCAAAAAGCTCTGCACTAGACATGATGCGTGAGTGGGTATGTTGTCATGATGAAGCTGCCAATTACCAGTTGCCCATAGGTGCGGCCTTCTGAATCATCCAAATAGTTTGTATGGAGGAATGTTCAAGCTTAATGCAAAATTTGATGTAGATTCATTGGCTCTTCTTGCTCAGTCATTTTGAATGCGACTGCCACACAGTACACATGTTCGCTCAATGGCGTCTACCACCCCCACTGACTAGTACAGTGAAGGCTTCATTGTTCACACATGTGCATGCCAGTCCACTCTCCTTGGCTGCCAGGTTACATTGATGTTGCGTAAACTGTTCTTGTTGTATTAACAATGGTTGGATTTTTTCCAGACAGATCTTGATGGGGGGTACCATGTCTCCTGCAGAGTCCCCCCAGGTCACTGCAGATGGAGGAAAATAAAATAAGTCATTCCAGACACTTCTCTGTTGGCCAGGAAAAGAGGGTGGCGATTCCCCCTAGTGGAGAATGCCCTGAGCCCTTCTCTTGAAGTGGCTTTTATTGAGAACAATATGCACAGGGGTATACAGCATGCATGCAAAATTCATCAATCAATGTCAAAACACTATGATTGAAGGAACACAGTGATTTGCCTCAGGTCAGGGTCTGGTAGACAGGGTGGTGCCCATTCAGCCCTGAAACCTAGGAAACTGACCACATTCTGTGCTCAACCCCAAACATCAGTACTCATTAACAAGAGGGCATTCTTAGCAAAGTAAGTTTCATAGGGTTTAATGCATCCCTTTTCCAGGCCTAATTGTCCCTAGAAACCACCCAACCTAGTTTAGGGTTGTACCTGCCTTTAATATTGTTTCACTGACCTGGTCAGGCAGCAGGCAGAGCAGCCAAGAGATAAGGAGACTTCTTTCAGGTCGAGTGAGGACTCCGGCCACGACAAAGCCAAGCTGTGAGGGTCTTTTGCCCTTTCTCTGTGTCCCCCAAGTCCTTCCCTGATGTCCCCCATGCACCTGTGCCTGTCTTAGGTTGCCCCTGCCATCGAGGGGTCTTACTCATCATTGACTAACCAACCATCCTCTGGGGCCAAGCAGGGTGATGTGAGGGAGGCAGGGGCTGCGCCCCTGCCAGGGGGACAGGTTTTGTCCCCTCAGTGGCCTAGTTTCCCAAGACCTCCTTGCTCAGCTCCAGCCTTGGGTCCTTCTTACCTGTCAGCGAGGCTATAGTCCCTGAAACCAGGTGGATGGTTTCCAACAAGATGTCATACGCTCACTTTTATTTTTTATCTGGGGTAATATTAAAATTTGTTAGATAATATTTATTAGCCATGTTCTGTCTTTAGCCATGGTATTTGGATGCTTAAATCTTCGTAAGAATAATCTCAGGGACAAGACTAATAGAAAGTGGGGCTTAACAACAGTGAACAGATTTTGTATTTAATCTTATTTATTTCGTACACATTGAGTCAGTGACATTGATTGCACTGTGAAAGCCAGTAATTTACAAACCCACAAAGTGGAAAATCGATATTTCACAGGATAGAACATTCTTCCCCTTGCCTTTTGTTTTATAATGGAAAAATAAGAGGTCACATCTTTTCACTGCTTTAAACAAGCTAATAACATTTCATGCTGATTGTATTTTGAACCAGCAGGAAAATTATATGGTAAATAACTCAGTGTTACTCAAATCAACTAATATTAGAGGAGAAGTGCAGGAATTGGAAGCTGATTATTCATGAAATACTAAAATGTTAGGAGAATTTGTCTCTGTTTACCTGTGTCATTGTAGTCACCATAATCACAAATCCTGGAATCTGAGAACATGATACCAAGAAAAGGAACCTTTTGTGTGGTTTTCACCAGTGTGACTAATAAAGATGTAGGCACTGAAGGCCTGGCTTTCCTTAAATGTCACTGGGAAATGCACAAACAAAATGGGGCTTGGCATGAGAGATAAATGAAATTACTCTCCCATGTTATTTTGCCTTGATATTTGCCTTCCTCTCTCTCTGTGTCTCTGTTTCTACTTGATGAAGACAGAAGAGGAAAAGAGAAAGAGAAGTGTTAGAATTTTCTTTCTGAAAGTGTTGTTTCTACCCACCCACATTATAGGTACTTCCAAAATCATGTTACACCTGCAAGACCCTTAAATACAGCTTGTTGGTTTAGTTCTTCACTCACAAGGAACTATTTTCCAAGTTTAGGATCTAGACTGAGGTTGTCTCAGTAATCAAGCTCCTTTGTGTTACCCATGTGCCAACTTCTTATTTTGCTTGCTTTACCCCACTCCCTCCTTTCTACAAAGCTCTTGGCTCCTAGTATTGGGTTGGCCAGAAAGTTCATTTGTTTTTTTCTGTACGATGGCTCTAGTAGTGCTTAGTTGTCTTTAACTTCATTCAAAACAATTTTGTTAGATTGTACTGTGACAGCTGTCATATCACTGTGCATTAAAAAAGACATGAAAATTGGTGAATTTTTGCATATTCATTTTGATATTGAAGACAGAAGAAAATAAGCAACATTTTCAGTGTATTACGCTTTGTTATTTCAAGAAAGGTAAAAATGCAGCTGAAATGCAAAAAAAGATTTGTGCAGTGTTTGGAGAAGGTGCTGTGACTGATTGAATGTGTCAAAAGTGGTTTGTGAAGTTTCTTGGTACTATTGACATTTTGGCCATATAATTCTTTGCTGTGGGGCTGTCTTATGCATTGGAAGATGTTTAGCAGCACCTTGGCCTCTACCCACTAGAAACCAACAGGGGGACACAGCCGACAAACTCAAAATATCCAAATCAATAAAGTTATTTGTGTAAATGAGAAATGTGTGTTCTATGGAAAAAACTAAATGGACTTTTTGGCCAAACCAATATTTTGTCTGAGCATTTATTCCATTTTCTTATGTTTTCAGTTGGCCCTGATGGGCTGTGTGCAGTAACTCATCTTTTTAATGCCTCTGTGTTATATTCTCAACTTTGTTGTGACTTTCAGATCTGTCACTTCTTTCCAGAGCTTTCCCTGCCTTGGCCATCTGTCTTTGGCCCTGTCCTGGATCTGGCTGCCTCCAGCTATTATCCCATCTGCTGCTCTGGCTCTCCTAGTCCCAGCTCCCCTCTCTACAAACACCCTCTGTTGCTGGCCTTCTTACTTGCAAAGATGGGACAAAGTGGCGAAGGAAACATGGGAGGTCTACTATAGAGCAAATTTAACCTCCTCAGTAGTGGGAGAGTGGTCCAAAATCTGTTTGAAGAACTAGGATACCATTCCTTGCTCCTCACTCTCCAATCTCTCCTCTTTCTCCTGCCTTTCTGTTCAAACTCAGCTAAAGAAACAGGAATGGAATTTTCAGCTGTTAATTTCATTGTCAGATTGTGTTAGATCATAATGAGCAAGAGACTCCCCTTTACAAAATTTTATTCCTCTACCTCACGTCTGCCACGCTGGGTCTGGGTCCCCCTGGACTAAAGCAGGATTGGGCTCACTTTCTGTTCTTAGACCTCCAAATATCTTACCCTTGTGTTCTTTGGAAATATTTCCAACATAATTTTCCCTTTCAGACTGCATAATTACAGTTGCTGGAACAGAGGGAGTAGGATAATCGAGTACATGAGTATTCTGTGTGCATTCACTAGATTAATTGTAGTATAACATGATGGATCATTGCTGAGTGCGCCGCTCCTGAGCTGCTCTGACACTGTGTTGGCAGTGGGGAGTTAGTAAACATTCAAGTTGTTGATCAAAGGCAGTTTCCATCAGTAGATGTACCTACAAAATGGAATACACACAAAAAACAATTCTGATAATCTTATAAAGTCATACCAAACTTCAAGCTCTTGTTTATTGATTTATTTAGGTATTTATGAAGCAACTCCTAGATATAAAACTGTGGTGCTCATGCCAGTCAACAGAACTTTTTGGATAAGGTTCTTTTCAGGCTTCATAATTTATAGTATTTTAGGGGAGAAAAATCCCTCTAGGCTAAATGCAATATGAATGGGACAGAAGATATGGACTCTGCCTTCAAAGATTAGACGAGCAATTTACTATAGGAAGAACATCTTAGTGAGATGACTGTAACTTTTCAGAGAATAATATACCTTTCAAGGAGGTTAATAGACTTAATGTAAGAGATCAGAGAGAAGGTGTCTTGTGAAGCTATGAAAATCTAGTTTTTATAGAAAAAAAAATGAGTAGTCAAAGAAAGGAGAGTCAGCAATTTCAGACTCTTGTTTATTTCCTTTTAACTTATGCATCTGGCTGTGTGCATAAAGAGATGTGAGGGACTGAGCTACTTTCAGGGGCTTTATGACTTCCTTGAGAGAGCACCAGTGGCTGAGGTTACTCGGGATCTTTTTGTCCTGATTGTGCTATACATTTTGCCTTTGGGGATACCGTTGTTGCTAAAATATGCATGCATTTGTTGTGGACTCACCTAAAATCTTTTGTTTGGCTTTCCAGAAGCCAGTTGGAAGAGGCTATTGTTGGAGTCTTTATATCTTCTTATGTATTACCAAAGTGAATCCTGTTAATATTTTACCTAAATTATTCATTGGGAACAAGTAGTCTAAGGAGAAACCATCAGAGGTTAGATTGGGGATATATATTTCATAAGCTGCTTTTCATTCAAAGTAATTGTGTAAAATTCACCATGAATTTTAATAAGCTTACTACATAGCCTCTTCCTGTTAATTCAATTCTGCTTAATTTGAATCTCCTGTATCATTCCATAAAACCCCCTGGAATCAAATTAATTGTAACCAAAATAACAATTTTCTTATGCTAATAGCGATCCAGCTTAAACAGAGTTATAGCAAATTGACACTTCATTAGTGAAGAAGAGGCTCAAATTTTTAGACTGAGAGGAAGAGCAAATTGTATTGAAAACCACAAGGCACAGCTCTCTAGCTACAAACTTGTTCTCCACCTGCTCCCCACCAGACCCTCACATTCTTGTTGATGGTCATGCTTCTGATACCAGTGCAAAAAAAGCTCTACTTACTAGGTAATTAGTGCTCGATTCTCTGGGTGGTTGGGAAATTTACCTACATACATTAAGAAAGATTTTTTTTTTTAAATTTTAAATCAGAATAGGATAGAACCTTTTTAGAACTACTAAAACTTTCCTTCGGAAGTCTAAAGTGTGAAACTCAGCTTTAATGTCGGTGTACCCTTCTCCCAGGTTCACAGAGCTTAATTAGTAGAGACATTTTTTTGAACCCTCCAGGCACCATTTACCTTCTCTACACTGAATTCTTTATTCCGCTCTTGTCCTTCCATCTCTCTCTCCCTTGCTCTCTCTCTTTCACCCTAAAGAAAGGGAGTTCTTTTTGAGGATTTTGCTTGGGTGGCAGATTTCAGGGTTTGGAGGAAAACATGGATTTGATCCTTAGATTTAGAGGTTCATTCCATTCCATCAGGATGCTGAAACTTTGGGAATTAAGTGTGGGGGCAGCCAGCGGTTGTATCTTAAACGGTATTGTCTGATGTTGAGAAGTTTGGATTGCCTTTTTCTTAATGGCAGTAGGGAACTATTGAATACTTTTGCTAAACTGAGTAAGTTATTTTTGTACCTCTACTCTTCTTTAAAATGTATTTAATTAATCAATCTCACACTTTTTTGTGCTTTGGCAATTTTTTTTAAGCAGCTCTTCTAAAAAATCAGTGTCATAATGAGCTACATCTGAATTATGCCTGAATAAATTGACCAATGCCCTCAGATTTCTAGGAATGGTGGGAAAAGATTGAATTTTTTCCCCTTATTTGGTTAAAACTGAATTGTTCATCTTGTGAACCTACATAAACAAAGGTTCTTAGTGGCTACCTGTTGGGAAGATGGTTGGGTAATGATTAATGTTTTTGAAAATGTGTTTTTTAAAACAAAGTATAACAATAATCATTGTTTTATTATTTGTAACATATCGTTGGTCAGGTAACATTTTTCAGACTTTTATAATGATATAAGTAATCTCTTGCTTGTTTCAAGCTGTTTAGATAACTGAATTTAAAGTATTATCAGGCAATCATCATTACTTTGCTTGAGATTTTTCATTTTTCTAAATGGAACCATGTCAAGATTATTGATTTCTCTTTTTCCTGAATTGAATATTTTATATTAACATGATAGTTGTTTTTGTATCATTGATTCTTGTTTTGATTTTCTTGACCCTTTTTGATTTTTGATTCACTCTGGTACGCTAGTTAGAGGCATGTTTGTGTGCTGTTGTAAAATTTCTGTAGTGTTTTGGAATGTTTTCTTAAAGGCAGGGCCCCATTTGGACAAGAAGAGAGATTCTTGATCCGAGACCTCATGTGTGATTCAAGTGGAAGCTGAAAAGGAGCAGATCTTGCAGTGGTTCCTGACCTCCCTTCTAGGGAGACAAGGCTTTCGTGAAGTCACTGAATCCACATTGACAGGGAGAAGGAGGGGGACAAGTGGCGTGTCCCACAGGCCTGAGGCGAGCGCTCCAAGTTTGCCACAGCCACCCAGTTACCATGGTCCCAGGCACACATCCTGACCCCATGAGACAATCTGTGATTCTGCCCAGAGCAGCTCTACCCAAGACACCGCCATGGGGCAAAGCTGGGTTATTCTTGCTTGGCTGATCCCCTGGTTCCATTTGGAACTTGAAGGCCAATCAGTCCTGCCTCATTACTCATTTCTGATTGATTCCAAGCCTGTGGGGTGAGCTATCTTCTCCTTCTGTATACATGACTCCAGGTTTCTTTTCCTTTGGCTCAGCCTCTCTCTCTCTGTTAAACCTTTCCTTGGTGACTTCTGGAATTTTTGTATAGCAAATAGTAACAGTAACATATAATATTTACATAACACATGTTATATACAAAATACTGTTCTAAGCACTGTTCACATATTACTTGTATTGGCTTATTTAATCCTCACTGTGCCCCCATAACAGAGGCATTGTTATCATAGCCACTTTACAGGTGATGAAAGTGAGACACAGAGAAGTTAATTCACGTGTGATCACGTAGCTAGTAAGTTGTAGAGCTGGAACTTGAATCAAGAGTAAGACTTCAGGTTCTGTGCTCTTAGTCATTAAAATATCCTGCTGTTCCCTAGGATAAAGATTTCCTTATACTCTTAATCTTTCTCAGAAAGGTCCTTCACTCTTTTTGTTTTTTATGTGCACACAAAAGTGCAACAAAGTGTTAATGTGTTAATATGTACTTGACTATGTACTTGGAACACTTCCCAGACCAGGGAATACAGTTTACCACAGAAAAACAAACCTCACAAAGTATGAGCTCATAACTGAACATTAAAAACCAGTTGAGGAAAACTATATGGAAGAACCTGCAGACTCAACAAATGACAAAATGAACACTTCTAGAACTAGATACAACATAATAATCTGAAACTATATGCATTTAAAAATATGATTACAGAGTAAAGAAGGAATAGAAGCCATAGTAAAATAACTGGACACTAGGAATAAAGACTGGGCAGTTTGAAGTAGAACTAAATACAAATTTCAAAAAGTTTAATGTTCAAGAAGCTTAAAAAAGTCCGACTTGATTATTTCCAGATGCATTGAGAATAAAATGGAAGATAGGCCTGAGAAATATCAACCAGTTGGCAGAAGAGGCTAAATTGATGGAAAATGTGAATGAGAGGTCAAAAGATGTCAGTATAACCAATAGAATGAGGTCTAATAAGAGTTCTAAAAGAAGAGAATAAAGAGGAAAAGAGGACTACAAAATTCAAAGAGGCAATGAATAAAGATTTTCTAGAAGTATAGAAAATAAAATCTTAGGATTGAGGAAGCATGCAAAATTCCGAACATTTTAGTGAGATTGCAGAACTTTTAGCAAGCATTGGGGAAACCATCTCTCATATGCCTTTTGTGGAGGAAGATATATATATATATCTATGTATGTATATGTATATATATATATATTCATTCCAGAAATTCTGCTTCTAAGAATTTATCCTCAGTAAATAATTGCTTCAGTTCCCAAAGATTTATTTACATAAGGGTGTTAATATCAACATTGTGTAATTGAAATATATTGGTAACAGCTTTAAAAACTCATCAGATGCAATAGATGAAATCAATTCGGATATAACCATAAAGCACTGTTGCTTTTTGTAGCTGTTGAAATGATCTTATAGATCTATTTTTATTTATTGTCATAGAAGGATGTTTGATATGGTAACCAAATGTAGTTAAAAAGCAGTGTGCATAGTTTGGTCTCACTGGCATAAACAGAAGTAAGTGTGTGTGTGTGTGTGTGTGTGTGTGTGTTTAGTTTGAAAGGGTAAATACTCAAAATGTTGAGATGGTTATCATTGGGTGGGTTATTTTTACTTTCTTCTTTATACTTTTTTATATTGTCTGAATAATAAAAATTAACTGTGTGTTACCGCAGGTGTTTCACTTGGGAAACACAAAAAACAAATCTGAAACAAAAATGGTGCCCTGAAGTTCCAGATGTTCAAGTAATTAGAGCAGTCCTGATTACTCAGGTGTAAACTATATTGCACAATAACTAAAACTGTAGCCTGGAGAGCAAGACTCTTGGGTTGCATTCTCTTTTGTTCCATCCTGCTTTCTCAACCTTCTCTGTGCAGCTTTCAGTATGCAACCGTATTTTTCAGTTGTTTCCTCTTTTTTGGTAAAAGAATATTTATAGTCCCGATATACTTTATGGGAACTGAATGAATGAGCTTATTTTTAAAATGGAAATAAATGGATTAAAGTTAATTAAAATCCTTCTGTTCCTTCTGTTCAGCCAATGAGAGTGAGCAGCTGGGAGAGATGCAATCAGTCAATGAGCATTGATAATAAAAAATTGGTCAAAGGATGTTATCCTTTCTTGTGTTTCTCCCGTGGTAGGAAAAGCTATTTCTGTAGCTGTAGCTGGTCTTGTGTCTGCAGGCCATGTTGAGAAGCTGAGCAGCAGTTCAACACTGTTCCTTGACCAGAAAAGGATTTCCTTGGGGCTTGCTCTGTGGAGACCATGATTACAGCTAGTGTGACTATCGTGTTTTTGTCTTCAGTATCGGGAGGGCTGGCCCTGACTGGTGTGGCTCAGCTGGTTGGGCATCATCCCACAAAGTGAAGCCGCAGTTTCATTCCTGGTCAGGGCACATGCCTCTGTTTCGGGTTCAGTCCCCAGCTGGGATGTGTATGAGGGGCAACTGATTGATGTTTCTCTATTGCATCTGTTTCTCTCCCTCTCTTTCTTCCTCCTTTCCTCTCTCTCTAAAAATAAATAAAATCTTTTAAAAAATGTTGAGAAGGCTCTTTTTATATTTTAAAAAATGAATACATTGAGGTTCTCACTATGGAAAAGGCCGACAGTGAGTGGCCGTGGTGGTGTATACTGGCTGGACATCACAATTTCCTACTGAGCACATAAACAATAAGGTTCCCGGGCCCTCCAGGGTTTGATTTAATTGGGCTGAGGCCTAGGGGTCTATATTTTAAATCCTCCCAGAGGATCTTGCTAACCACGCAAGTTTAGGAACTGAAGATCTGTGGCATGGTACAGTCATAGGAGGTGCCCACTACACAAAAAATTTTGTTTCTCAGTGCCCTGGCATCCTTTTTTCTTTTATCGTCTTTTCTTGTTCTGCCATTTTAAAAATTATTAAGTATATTCTTTCTTGTTTCTTGCCTGTGTGAAGTCCTGTGAATACTTGCAGTACTACTAAATGAAGTTGCTGATTTGTAGCCTGGGATCTGGAATCTGACCTAAATAGTGTTTCTATGTAATTGCGTATCAGTGTTTGAGTGTGTATATCTGCCCAAATGTCCTGTATATACTATTTAATAGTATCTGCTGTTCTAAAGATGTTTTCTTGCTTTCAACCTAAAATTACGAGACACACTAAAATGTAATAGAAAACAAACTGATGTCAAGAGACAAAGCAATCAAAGATCCCAACTCAGATATGACCCAGATATAGAAATGATCAGATAGAGAATTTTAAGAAACTATGGTAGTCTAGGATAATCTTCTTATTTTAAAGTCAGCTGACTAGGAGGCTTAATTCCTCTTTGCCTTATAACCTAACACGTTCACAATTTCCAGATTTTAGGATATGGACATATTTGGTGATGGGGCATTATTTTGCCTACCACACATACTACATGTATTTAGAATCCCAGAAGGAGAAAAGAGAGAGAATGGGGTAGAGAAATATTTAAAGAGATATTGGTCAAGAATTATCCAAAATTAATAAAAGACATCAAACTATAGATCTAGGAAGATGGACTTCCCTAGTCAGGTAACACACACACAAACACACACACACACATACATGCATGTTCCTCAACACGTCATGTTCAAACTGCTAAAAACCAAAGAGAAAATCTTGAAAGTAGAGAAAAAAGACACATTACATGCAGAAGAACAAAGGTAAGATTTATAGCAAACATATTACCAGAAACCATGAAATCCAGGAGACAATAAAGTGACATGAGTCAAGTACTGGGGAAAAAAAGCCCTCCTCCACTCAAATAATTATACCCAGCAAACGTGTCATTCAAAAATGAAAGAAAGGAGAGACATTTTCAGACAAACTTCAAGAGAACTAATTACTAGCAGACCTACACTACAGGGAATATTTAGAGAAATTCTTTAGGTACAAGGAATATGATACCAGACAGAAATTTGGATATATACAAGGAGATAAAGATCTCCAGACATGGTTAAAATGAAGATAAATATAAAAGACTTTTCCTCCTTACTTTGTTACTTTTTTAAAAAAAAGTTAATTGCAGAAAATAAAAATTTCAGCAGTGTGTTTTGGTTTATAGTTTGTATAAAAGTAAAATGTATGACAATGGAAGTGCCAAGGTTAGAAAGGAGGAATTAGGAATATACTGTTATAGGATTGTTATACTACATGTGAAGTAGTATCATAGAATTTGAACGTAGACTGTGAGTAATTAAAGATGTATGTAATCATAGGGAAACCACTAAAAAATTTTAAAAGTATAAACCAGTAACGGAGATAGGACAGAATTCTAAAATATAATCCAAAATCATGAAGAGAAAGAAAAAGGAACAATGAACAGATGGGACAAATAGGAAGCAACTAACAAGATGGTAGATTTTACTCCAACCATACCAGTAATTACATGAAATGTAAATGATCTAAATATACCAATTAAAAGACAAAAATAATCAGGTCAGTTAAAAAAGCAAAAGCCAACTATAACTTGTGTATAAGAAAGCAACTTTAAATAAAAAGACACAGATAAGCTAGCCCTGGTCATGTGGCTCAGTTGGTTGGAGTGTCTTCCCATATCCCAAAAGGTTGTGGATTTGGTCCCTTGTCAGGGCACATAAACTAGGTTGTGGGCTTGATCCCTGTTTGGGGTGCTTGTGGGAGGCAACTGGTAGATGTTTCTCTCTTTCCCCACCCCCTTCTCCCTCACCCTTTCTCTCTCAAATCAATAAACATATCCTTGGTGAGGATTTAAAAAAAAAAGATATAGGCTAAAAGTCATTCCCATGACTTTTAATTATCTGGAAGATTAATTGTATTTTAGTGAGATTGGGGAGATTTATAATTTTATTTGACAATCAGCAGTTAGTTCTCATCCACATTAACTGTTTGTAGATTTTTGAAACTGGTGGGAGATACGTAGGTGTCCAACGTATAGAATTTGTTTGATGAATTTTCTTTTTCATTTCGTTTTCTGGACAACTGCACCCGGATACGGTATGGGACATTCCTTATTCCTTTGGCCCAGATGGCTTTGTTGAGCCTGGTGTCAATGTGCACATCTGGAGTTCCCATCTCCTTCATGGCAAATTTCTGGATCTCTTTGAGGGCCCAGGGGACACGCTTCTTGAAGCCCACTTCATGAATGCGCTTGTGCATGTTGATGGTGTACTTTCTGGTCACTACCTTGTTGATGGCAGAACGGCCCTTCTTCTCGCCACCCTTCTTTGTGGGAGCCATTATGCCGGGCCCAAGTTAGAAAGCTATAAGCATTTTCTAATGTTTATTTTACATAATTCTTTTGACCTAAGAGACTTGTTCTTGGTTACTTTTTTGGTTGCAAACTAAAGCAAAGAAGAAATTTAGAATTTCATTCTACACAAAGTAGTTTTCTGGTTTTTTTTCTTCTGTCATGGAATCGGTATTAACTAACTTGCTTAGACTTTCCTCTTGTCTCATGTGGTGTTTGCGGAAAGTAAAAGTCCTCTGTAGTCTTTTTAATTCTTGTTAATTCATTTTGGCCTCCCTCTTGACACAATCTGAGTTCTCAGGATTTTCCTTATAATGTAATGTTGCTTCTAGTTTCCTTTTGCTTTTTTCAAATTTCACTTTTTAGAATGTTCTGGGATGTATGTTTATCTTTCTATAAAAGCATGGGCATGAATTTTTTAAAAACTGCTTTAGGTCTCTGGGGAAGCTGGTAGTTTTTAAAGGGTAGTGTATCTATTTTCTCAGGAGGATTCTCAAAGCACTCAACTTTCCAAGGCATTTTTAGAATATTTCATTTTGGTTATTAGTCTTTTTAACACCCCAGGATTGTTGCTTTCAAAGATGCAAAGCCTATAAACCAGTTTAAAAAAAAACAAAACAACAAAACAGCTACAGTCAAAATTTTCCAGAGGTAAATTTAGTTGGAGAAAATTTGCCTGCTTAGTTCCTCAAGGTCTGTCAGATACTATCTGTTATTTGCTGTTAATTAAAATGTTTCTGTCTTGGACATTAATCATCTTTGAATATCAAGTATACTGTGTAAAGAGAAATAGTTATTTGTATGTTAGATGAGGAGGTATGATAGAGGAACAGTGGTCCCCGCAGAGCAGATTCGGACCAACGCCATCACCCTCTCCCTCTTATTCCCCTTCTGGGTGTGTGAGCTGTGAGTGTGCGCTAACTGGGTTGTTCTGCCCAACCTCTGGCATGGACTGTTGTCACGGAATCCAGCATTAGAAGGTACAACAGGAATGTAAAGGGAGAAAGAATGGGAAGAACTTGAATCATTTCTTAGATGATTTAGAACATGATCTCAAAAATAAAAAGTATCTTGAGGTCGATTACTGTGTTACTTAAAATATATATTGAACCTCAGTGCCTTGTAAAACTAAGGAGAATATAATGTGCTACTGAGATTAAAACATCAAATATAGGATCATCTTGCTTTGTTATGTGTATATTTGTGTGTATGTATGTGTATGTGTGCTCATATGCTTACACATATGTGTCTACAGACACATACTTTTTTAACATGTGGCTAATCAGATATTGAGTGTGGGTGCTCCTCTCCAGATATTTGGGTCTAATTTAGGTTTTTAGAGTCAAATGAGTCTGTTTTTAAGTGAGAAGAGAGAGGAGTGGTTTAGAGAATGGAAAGAACATAGCCTTCTTTACTTAGATTCAGATTCTTGATGATTCTGGGTGATAGTTGTTTTGTAATTTAGTTGCAACTTTTGGGGTGGCTGTACAAAGAAGCAAGCCATGTTTACCGATGCCTCTATCTTGCCTGGAAGTCAGTAGCTTCAGGTTCTTAATAGCAAAAGGGATTAGGGTCTAGGTGCCACCTAGAGTTTTATAAATAATTGCAGATAAAATGTGAATTTAGGAGTCTCAGGTATTTTAATAATTACTATAGAAAACAAGTTTCCTTCCTCGCAAGTGTGGACATCCTAATAAGATGTGTGATCTTTTTTGAAGCATTGAAAAAGTATGCTTGACATAATAGAGAGGGGAAGGGAAAGAGAGAAGAGAAGAGTGTAATGATGGAAGTCAGTTTAAATTTCAACAGAATCTGCTATGTGCATGAGAGACGCTGCTCAGCCTGCCCCTTCCTTAGTAATGAATTTTCCTGTTTGTTTGGATACTCAAAATGTTTTGTTCAGCATAACCTACCAAACTACAGCGATTGACAGTGATGAAAGAAAAAGAAACTCCTTGTGGGTCTTGATTTATAGCAAAGAAAAACTGTCTTTATGAAAAGTTCCCCAGTGGACTGGAGACGCCCCTGATTTTGACAACTGAAGATACTATGACCTGTACACACTCTTTGTGGCAAATTTCTTTTAGTAGGCTATTTCCTTTTTAGACGGTTACCAGAACTTAAACCCTGTATGTAAACTCACATGAGAGAAGATGCTTCAGCCAGATTCTAATTTTTGCTTCGGTGGTAAAGGCTAGGAGAAAGAATTCCCCAAGTCACCAGAGCTTCACATACATTATTATTGCTTAGTCTATCACCTTGGTGACAGGAAAGCTTGAGGGGCCGGAGGTGGTGGCCTTAGTATGAACAGTCTTTCCGCTGAATAAATGCGTATATGTATATATTCACACAGCTGGTTTCATCTCAGTGAGACAGCTACTAATGTAAGGAAAGTTCGGAAATAGATGGCCTATTTACCTTAATACAGTGGCTGTTTTTTCTACTTTGTCAGGCAGAGAAGAGGTAGCTATAGAATATTGTGTTTGAAGAGAGACCCTTGACAGTAAGTTGTGTCAGCAGCTGAGGCAGCTCCTCGGAGTGACGGGCTACAGCCTTGAATCCTGCTGTCCCTCTCCTGCTGCCATCACTCTCCTGCTGAGTGAGGCCAAGCTGTTGGCTCAGTTCATTGGAGGGCATTCTCTGTGTGTGAACGCAGGAGGTAGCAGTATCTTGGGGCCGTGACTGATTGGCTGAATGGATCTGGCTCCCTCACTAGGCGAAAGCTCCGCCAGTAGAGAAGGTTGCCCTGAATGCCCGACGGCTTAGTCCCTGAGAGCCTTGAGGGTGGTAAGTGGTGATGGGATAAACTCTGTTTAGAGGAGATGTTTCCGAAACTTTAGTCCGGGGGCCTGCTGCCTAACTGTGCCTGGCATGCTTGTTACAAATGCAGTTTCCCAGTTCCATACCTGTTAACTGTGATTCAGAATGTCTGGTATAGTAATTCTGATACACAGTAAGGTTTGGGAAACTACTGAATGACAATATCCTCACATGATGTACCTACTACAAAAGGGGTCATCTTACTGCAGGGACTTTTGATTACTGTTTGTCCCCTTATCTTACAAATTCATTTATTCAACAAATATTTATAGAATGCCTATTGTATGTCAGATACTGAGCAAGGCAGTGGAGTTATAATAGTGAACAAGATTGACATGGTTTTTATCCTCATGAAATGGAGGGGAAACAAATTAATAATTATGATTAGAGCTATAAAGGCCACAGTAGGATATTATAATAGACTACAATGGAGGGAGGAGCAGTGAGTTTTTAAAATAGAAAGATGGTTAGAGAAGGTCCTCTTTGAAGAGGCAGCAATTACATTAAGACTTAGATTAAAAAGAAATCAGACATACGAGGAGCATGTTAAGCAGTATAAAAGACTTGTGCAAAGGCACTGAGACAGGATCAACCTTCATTCTGTTTAAAGAGGAAAAAGGCCAGGGTGGCTGGTGCCTAGTGAGCCAGGGGAAGAAGAGAGGAGTAAGACTAGGCAGGTAGGCACCTAGATCGCCTAGGCTCTTGAGGACTAAGGGGATGCATAACAGACTGAGAGAGGTGGGGACTCAGATATTTAGTTGGAAATAGGAGTTTGGAGTTGAGAGGAGAGGCCTGATGTGGGACAAGAATGTGGGAGTCACCAGCATTTCAACAGAGAGCCATTCAAATGGATAATCTAATCTTGGGCCCTGGCTAGTGTGGCTCAGTGGACTGAGTGCTGGCCTGCGAAGCAAAGGGTCACCAGTTCAACTCCCAGTCTAGGGCACATGCCTGGGTTGCAGGCCAGATCCCCAGTAGGGGGCATGTGAGAGGCAACCAGACATTGAAGTTTCTCTCCCTGTCTTTCTCCTTCCCTTTCCTTCTCTCTAAAAATAAATAAAATAAAATAAAATGAAATAAAAAAGCACCCAGGCTGGTGTGGCTCAGTGGATTGGGTGTAGGAGGAGGATAGATTAGGGCCTGGTAAAGAAAGGAGTGGCCAGGACTCAGGAGAATTGGGAAGGCAGGAGGAAAACCAGGGGACTATAGGTCTGTAGAAGCCAAGAGAGGAGAATGCGCAAAGAGAGCTAGTCAAATGAGTCACTTCTGTTAAAGGTCTAAAACGATGCGGTCCTGTATATAGTAGCCACTAGCTGCATGTGGCTATTGAGCACTTGAAATATGACTAGTGCAAATTTAAATGTGCTATAAGTATAAAACAAAATGTAGACCATGAATACCTAAAATGAATACAATGGTATGTGTCAATTATATTTCAATTAAAAAAATTCATACCAGATTTCAAAGACTGAGTACAAAAACAAGAATGAAAAATATTTCATTATTACTTTCTAAAGTAATGATTACATGTTGAAATGATAATATTTGAGATATATTGAGTTAAAATATGCTGTTAAAATTTCAGCTGTTTTTCATTTTTCAACAATATGGCTACTAGAAAGTTTAAAATTGCATTTGTGGCTTGCATCCTATTTCTGTTGCAGAGTCTGGCAACGTGGAAGTCATTTGTAAACTTGGTGGGAGTAGACTGCCTGCGATTAAGTAATATCTAACAAATTGTTTATACACAGAGGAGACTGAATCAGCATCATAATCCTAGTAAACAAATTAATAATTATGATAAGTTTTGAAGGGCAACAGCAGGATATGCCTAAATTAAGTAACAAAACTCACCACTAAAAATTCTTCTAGACTTTTTGAGATTACAAAAGTGATTTAATAATTTCACATAAATGGGCAACATAATATGTATTTAAATTAAATCCTTTGAAATCAACTCTGAAATGTAGTTTTTTAATCTTTTTTAACCTGTATTTTCTTTTCTTTTCTGTCTTCTTTTTTTTATTTAAAATTTATTTTTATTTACTTTTTATTTATTTATTTTGCATATCTGGCCAGGAAACTTCATGGTGTTATGGTCAACTTGCCGCACAACCGTGTTCAAATCTGTCACCAACAGGTTCATTAAAAACCTGGCCTGCTCGGGGATTTGTGCCAGCCTGGTCTGTGTGCCCTTCGACATCATCCTCAGCGCCAGTCCTCACTGTTGCTGGTGGATCTACACCATGCTCTTCTGCAAAGTCGTCAAATTTTTGCACAAAGTCTTCTGCTCTGTGACTATCCTTAGTTTCCCTGCCATTGCCTTGGACAGGTAAGATCAAGTAGCTAGGAGATCAATTTTTTTTTAAGTGGATTGAAATGTTAGCATCATGAAGCAAACGGAAAATTGTCAATCCATGTTGTAGTCAGCTTGTGGCCAACAGAAAGAGAATGAATTGTCAGGCTGATTTAACAGCAGCTACAGAGAATAGGACATCATTGAGAAAAGATGTGACACTGTGGGTCACCTCACGAGGATGCTCGGGCAGAGCTACTGGGTCATGGTGTAGCTTCAGCTCCGTTGGAATTGGTGGTATTTGTGTTGCAATTTGCAGTAGATCGGCTCATCTGATTGATAACTCTACAATTAGGGCTTTTTGTTTTAGGATGAAAACATTCCTGGAAGAACAAGAAAACAATCCAGTGGTTATTTAACACATGATGAGATAATCCAGTTGGACTTGAGTAGATAATACCAGAATTCCTGTGGAGGATTTATTTCCAAGGCCTTATATTGTGACGGTTGTTGTTTTCTTTTCTCATTCTCTTTAAGAGGATATTCATTTGGAAATGAATCTTATGTCTTAGCTACTACCATCATAGGTAATTTGATCAAATTTATCAAAATTACATGTAAAAATCTCAGTAATCAACAGCTTCCTGCCTTTTCCCTTTGTTGCTAGCATACCCTGAATACATTTGAGATGATAATGCATTTTAGAGAATAGAATTAAATAAGCAAACAAGAAATGAAAAGTATTTTGTGTCCACGAGTAGTTTTGATTTCAAGATTTGCAAAGAGTTAATGTTGCTGAAGGGATAATGCTGGCTCTTCTG
Source organism: Pteronotus mesoamericanus (assembly GCF_021234165.1). Lineage (NCBI taxonomy): Eukaryota > Metazoa > Chordata > Mammalia > Chiroptera > Mormoopidae > Pteronotus > Pteronotus mesoamericanus. The sequence goes on from NW_026555065.1 coordinate 24,595,254, forward strand.
ACTTTATGCTCTGTGATAAATTTAACTGCATTTTAGATGAATTTGGAATTTTTAAACTCTTTGTCCATGCAAGACATACTTAATACCCTAAAGACCTGTGAGGGTATGGATTGTGGAACTAGTTTGTGGAGTCACTTCAGCCTCTCAGTCCTGGAACCCTGATTTCATTAGCTGACTAGTGTCATCCACATGGAGGGACACAGTCACACAAAGCCCTTGCATACTAGAAGTTGTTGGCTTCAGAGAGGGGTCTCTGGAGCCAGAAGTCTACCGACATTCCTTTCTGGGTGGGTGGCCATGCGCAAAGTGGCTTAACCTTTTTGAGCCTCAGTTTCCTCAGCAGTAAGGAGAGCTAAATGAATTGTTTGTGGCCTCCGCTTGGATAGGTCCCATCAGTATTTGCTTCTCTTTCTGTAGGCTTTGCTTCTGTTTGGCGTATTTTCCCTTAGATATATTGTCTGCAATCATATGACCATTAGATCTTGCTGTGAACCACTCTAGCTCTTTGGAATTTTCTCACTAGAAACTCACCATCCACAGGGGCAGACGAGGCAGGTGACAAATGCAAGTGAACTCAGGCAGGGCTGGGGTTGTGTCTGCATTTGTGTTCATTAGGGTCAGTCACTTAGCAGCTGCAACTACAGTTGCTTTGTGGGTATCTAGATTTAGTTGGCAGGACTCTTATTTTCTTAGAAGAGAAATCAGAAATCTAGAATTCTATCATTTTTAAAAGGTGAGAGATTTATTTGTTCTGAAGAGAAACCAGAGTATATATACTATCATTTTTAAATGTTCGCAATTAATTTGCATTCAAAAATATCATGTGGACCACTCAAATTCCTTCAGCCAGCTGAATGTGCACCATGTGATGCCAGTTTGCTATGGCTGCTTTACAGTAACTTTGCATGCCTCTTCCGTACTCCGCAAGAGGCCTTTGAATATCTGGAAAGAGCCATTGCACAGCACTGGCATATAACAATGAAAAGTCAAATTACATCCTGGTGGGTCCCCTGATGAATTTTGTGTTGTACCACCCTATGTTTATAGCAGGTGTCCTTTCAACTGCCCCTGTACTACCTGCTTAGTGAGGTCTTCAGTCCACATTGTGTATTTTTCTTTTCTGAAAGTTTTAAAACATTTTCTTGAGATATAATTTATGTATCATAAAATTCACCTATTTTAAGTATACAAGCCAATGAATTTTAGTGTCTTTATAGAGTTGTGCAGCGATCACCACAATTGAACTTTAGAACTAATTCATTACCCTAAAAAGAAGCCTCCTCCTCATTACATTCACTCTCCATTCCCTGCCCAGACCTAAGCAGCCACTAATCTACTTTCTGTCTGTTTGTCTGCTAATTTTGGACCTTTCGTGTAAGTGGAATCACACAATATGTTTTCTTTTGTGTCTGGCTTCTTTAGCTCAGCATGTTTTCAAGGCTCATTTATGTTGTAACATTATCAGTAATTGATTCCTTTTTTCTTCTAGTGTTATTGAGATATAATTGACATACAGCACTGTATAAATTTAAGGTATACAGCATAAAGGTCTTACATACATTGTGAAATGATTGCTACAGTAAGTTAACATCCATCATCTCATAGATACAAAAAAAGGAATTTTTTTTTTTTGTAATGAGGACTCTTAGGATCTACTCTATTAACAGCTTCTTCTTTTTTTAATGCTGAATAATACTTCATTATGTGGCTATATCAGATTTTGTTTATCCATTTACTAGCTGATGGACAGTTGGGCTGTTTCCATTTTTTGGCTATTGTGAATAATGTGGATATGAATCCTGAAAGTTTTTTAAGACTAAGATTCAACAAGAGTGGGAACACATCATTTTGAACACTTTTCTATTATATCTGGAGTCAATGCAATAATAACAGTGAGTTATTTCTAGGCCCTTTGGCTTAAAGGGGAAAATATGCTAACAATAAGAAATACTTATTTTTTCCATCAGAAAATCTACTGTGTATTTGCCATTATTATTTTTAAGGGTAAATAAGTACTTTTAGTAGAAAAATAAGGCTGGTAGGTTCCTATTTTATTATTCAGAGATACAAATTACCCGTTAGCTTAACTATGGTGTGCATGAAGGGAAGACAGTCCTTCCTCTTAAATCTTTCTCAGATATTTGTTTCATGGCACCGAGTCAGCAAGTGAGGCGGTACACTTCCTGCATTATTTTCTAGAGATGTACACACTAACAAAATTATTTATAACAAGCCTATGTGCTTGTGTTGCAGTCTATTTACCAATACATAACAGAAGCAAATATGATTGGAAGCCTGGGTTTATTATCTGCCAGTTAGCAAAGAGGAATCAGACAGTGGACTCCTGAGCATGTATTCATGTGTGGGTGCCAGGCCATCACATTGGATTTATAGAGTTGTGGTTAGAAAACACTATCTATATTCAGAGAAGTAAACTTGAGAGCATGCATAACTTATGCATTTTTCTCCTTTTTCCCCCTCCCAGAAAGAGATCTAGAATACATCGTGCTCCATACATCTCTGATCATCCGTGGTCTTGTGTTTTCATCGTGTCTCCCTCAGCTGGAACATTCTCCCCCAGCTTGTCCCCTGCCAGACTCCACCACAGTGCCACCTTCTCTTGACATTTTCCCAGGTGCTCCCTTTCCCATACCTCCTTTGTGCATACCTCTAATAGAGCCATCATCTCCTCATTTATAAATGTTTGTTTGCATGCGTTTTTCTCCATTAACTTTAGAAACATTCCTGTATGTCTTTCCTTCTTTGTAACTGAGTGCCAGGCACATAGGTGGTGCTCAGAAATCCTTGTGACAGGGAAGCATGCATGCTTACCTGGCTTGGGGCACATACTCCAACAGTAGCTGACTGAAGTGAAGTGGGCGGAGCTCATCTCTGATAATCACTGTATCGCTGAGGGCTCATGGCAGCCCTTTCCTGATGGATGTGGCGCTAGGGTCTGAAGAACTATTCATTTCCACTAGATCATTGCTGATAGGGAAACAGGGTGCTCTTGGAATTCTGATTAGGTGGTTGTAGAAAAATCAAGTTAAACTTGAAGGAAAAAAAATTTTATTGTGCAGGCATTTTAGACCTGTTAATTGCTCTTAGGGTTACTAAATGATTATCACTGGAACAATTAAAAAATATTTTATCCTCTCCTAAGGACTTTTTTTTTCATTGCTTTCAGAGAAAGAGGGAGATGAGGAGGGAGAGAGAGAAACATTGATGGGAGAGAGAAGCATCAATTGGTTGCCTTCTGTATGCACCTGGAACCAGGATGGTAGCATCCAGGCCCGGAAGGGGGATAGGGAGTTGGGGATTGAACCTGCAACCTAGGTATGTGCCCTGACCGGGAATTGAACCTGCAACCTTTTGGTTAAGGGATGATGCTCCAACCAGCTGAGCCATACTGGCCAGGGCAATCAGGCATAATTTTTGTCAATAAATTTTGTGGATGCACTTTGTCAGAATCTATCCTTCATATTGGGTTCTGCTCTGAGCGGGTATAAATTTAATATCTCCATACATATATTGCTTTGGAAATGTGTGCAAATTCCTTTCTGTTAGTGGCTTTGAAATTTGCCCTAAATGTTTTGTAACCCATGTAAAATTTTTTTTCAAATTACCATTACACTGTAAAGTAGATGTCTTTACAGCAGATGGAGACATCCTTTATACTGAGAGCACTCTTTGCGATTTAATCCTGGTGGCAATAATAATAAAAGTAGTCATGAATTGTGCAGCAAAGTCCTCAAAACTTAAGGTCTGGCTACCTAATTTCCCCAGTGGTTCCATCTTTCTTAGGCAGAATAAAAGAACTCGACCCTTTTTCCAATCTCTCCTACTTTTGGTAATATAGATTCCCCTAATTTAAAGCACATCTTCTCCTGTGAAGTGACTTTTGCATGTGCATTTTGCAGGTACTACTCAGTTCTCTATCCACTGGAGAGAAAAATATCTGATGCCAAGTCCCGTGAGCTGGTGATATACATCTGGGCCCATGCAGTGGTGGCCAGTGTTCCAGTGTTTGCAGTGACCAATGTGGCAGACATCTATGCCATGTCCACCTGCACTGAAGTGTGGAGCAACTCCTTGGGCCACCTGGTATACGTTCTGATCTATAACATCACCACGGTCATCGTCCCTGTGGCTGTAGTCTTCCTCTTCTTGATATTGATTCGACGGGCCCTGAGTGCCAGCCAGAAGAAGAAGGTCATAATAGCAGCCCTGCGGACCCCGCAGAACACCATCTCTATTCCCTACGCCTCCCAGCGGGAAGCTGAGCTGCACGCCACCCTCCTCTCAATGGTGATGGTCTTCATCTTATGTAGCGTGCCCTACGCTACGCTGGTTGTCTACCAGACTGTACTCAATGTCCCTAACACTTCCATCTTCTTGCTGCTCACTGCCATTTGGCTGCCCAAAGTCTCTCTGCTAGCGAACCCTGTGCTCTTTCTTACTGTGAACAAATCTGTTCGCAAGTGCTTGGTAGGGACCCTGGTACAGCTCCACCACAGGTACAGTCGCCGTAATGTGGTGAGTACAGGGAGCGGGCTGGCTGATGCCAGCCTGGAGCCCAGCATGCGCTCAGGAAGCCAGCTCCTGGAGATGTTCCACATTGGGCAGCAGCAGATCTTTAAGCCCACGGAGGATGAGGAAGAGAGTGAAGCCAAGTACACGAGCTCTGCTGACCTTCAGGCCAAGGAGGTACCCAGTGCCTGCCTGGAGGGAGAGCGGGGGCCACAGCTTGTACCCCCTGTGCCACCCCCGGGCACAGTGGACTCTATATCCCAGGTGGCACCAGCAGCCCCTGTGGAACTTGAGACATTCTCTGGCAAGTATTCCCTGCAATTTGGTTTTGGTCCTTTTGAGTTGCCTCCCCAGTGGCTCTCAGAGACCCGAAACAGTAAAAAGCGGCTGCTTCCCCCCTTGGGTAACACCCCAGAAGAGCTGATCCAGACCAAGATGCCCAAGGTAGGCAGGGTGGAGCGGAAGATAAGCAGAAACAATAAAGTGAGCATTTTTCCAAAGGTGGACTCCTAGGAAAAGTTGAACATCCCCGAATGCAGCAGGGAGCTTCCGCACTCTGGCCCGCCCTTCACTCTGGCCCTGTGATTGGTATGAACTCATTGCAACCCAGAGTGGGTTGACTTCCTGTCTGGCTTCAAAGGCTTCTGATTGAGAGAGAAATCTACGTAAAATCGCATGTTTTCTTTATTGAGGGAGCATATATATATTATTCTTAGTGGCCCATGTCCTCTCTGTGGAGACAAAAGCTGGGCATTGTGGATTGTGTCTTGGAGTTATTACCCCATTTGTATTTTCTGAGGATCCTCAGTTCTCTGGGTCCAGCAGAAAATACATGGAGAGAATAGCATCCGTGAGCTCAGAGGGAACAGGACCACTCCAAAGGAAGCCCAAGATAACTGTGGAGTGATGTGGCCACACACAAAAAATGCCTATTTGATGGACTTAACTATGACAAATACATTAAAAATGTTTAACATCAATCTGCATCTTTAGGAAAGATAGACACTTGACATTTGACACTTTTTCATATGTCTGGCAGTTTCTCCTGATGCCTGTCATCCCCCTCACTGGGTTATGGATAAGGAAAGGCTCTTCTGCCCCCATTTGACAGGCCTGGCAATAATGTGCCTGAGGGTGAGGGAGGTGTCCTCTCCTTGGTTATGCTAACATTCTGGGGGCCTCCCTGAGGCCTCAGAAAGACGTACCTACAGTTTTGGTTGGAAAACACTGCAAGCTCTTTACTGTGTCTTTCCCCCTTAAATTATGTTTCGTTTTGTTTTTCACAAATGACAGAGAAACTTAAAGGTGGAAAAGAATGACTAAAATGTCCACACACTGTAGTCTTTTCTCTTCCCATTTGATTTCACCTGAAAGATGCTAGGTAGCAGTCATTAGGAGTAAAATATATTGAAAAAAATGATCTTATGCAAATTGTTGGAATTCAGAGGTAATTTTAAAAAGCAAAGTTAGTGTAAAGTGGGTCCCCTGGAAACATCAAGCTAAAACTACTTGATGAGGAAAGATGCTTCTGCCCAGAAGAGTGAGAAAAGGCTGACAAAAATGGCTCTCTTTTGAGGAGGACTCCAGACACAGGCTGGCCAGTCTCATTTTCAGCCTGTGCTACTGTGGTCCTGCCTTCATTTTGGACACAAAGGAGAAACAACAGGAAGAAAGAATCGTAGAATGCCAAGGCAACACATAGCCCAGGTGAGCTCTCCACTTCCTCTTTCCCCAGTGAAGTTTTAGCCAGAGCCAGAGTTGGCAGAAGAGGGAGGACAATGTCCTCGAGTGATTAGACCCTGGGGGTTCTCACAGGCAACTCAAGGCCACTCTGTATTTCACCAGACTGAATTAAAAACCAGAAATGACACTTTACCCTTACTGAGTGCAAATCAAGTGTCAGCACTGCTCTTCTCTCTAGGGGTTTTGTTTTTGTTAATAGTAAGTAAGGGAGACCATCCAGTGCCTTGCGTGAGCTTGAAGGGAAGAAGGCCTTCTTACCGCACACTTCCACATCCTGAAGGCGTGGTCTTCACGTGTCCTTTCCTTGAACCACACTGGTCCTTGTCCTTCGGAGGAAGCTGACACTATGTGTAGGGAGTGTCCTTTTCCTGTCTTCTCCTGGGTGTGATGTCTTATAGTTCCTGAATGTGAACCCAAAGACCCTTCCCCTGCAGGGGGAATGCCTTCCTCTGTGTGTTTTGTCTCCTCAAAGTGCTGTGTGCTCCCCGTGGAAACCGGGGATAGCCACACCCTCCCCCGGTGCCCCTTGCCTCCCAGGCCCTTTGCGCATGCCACCTCTACCTTCTTGCCCTGACAGTTATTGTGTGGCCCTTCAAGCTTATCTTTCAAAACCTTCACAATTGTTATAACTTTCATCAAGGGGAAACATAATCTGTCAGAAAACTGACTGCTTTAGAAGAATCTGTCAAATGTAGCCACTTTGGTGTTGTTCTGATAATGTTCTGATTTATGTACAACGTAATAAATTCTGATGAGGCAGAATTTGGTAGGTGTTTCTTCTGTATGTTTGAAGCAGATGGTTGACACCTAGCAGTCATTGCCAGGTGTATTTCTACACCCTTTGAAGAATTACATTTTAATAAAAAATTGAAAAGCAGTTTCTGAACTCAAAAAAGATTATATGAGCTTTGTGTTTGTTTTTTCCCTCAAGTGGTATATATATGCTATATAAATCCCTGATTTCCTACATGGTCTTAAATGAAAGGTATTCATTTTCCCCATAAATACAGATGCAGCATCGCAGTGGCATTTTCTTGCACTGTTGCAAATTTAAAAATGACTTCCCAAAGGAGAAAATGCAGCGTTTAAATGAACGTCGCAAACATGGGTTCCAGATTGAATTGGTGGAAAGATTGCTTCTTCTCCAGGGGAGAGTGGGGTGCAGCCGTCATCTTCCCGCACGTGGTGGGGCTGATAGCACATGGTTAGGACCACGGGCTTTGAGGCCAGATGGCCCATGTTTGAGACCTGGTTCTACCACTGACCAACCTTATGACCTTGAGCAGGTGAGGTAATTTCTATGTATCTTGGCTTCCCCTCTGTACATTGGAAAGATAATCACTGTGTCATAAGTCTTTTGCCCCTGCTCACGTACTTCACCTGTGATCTGAGCCATGTCTTCAGTGGGCCATTGCTGGCTGCACCCAGTCTCTTCCCTGGGGAGCACTCGAGGCCTAGCTCCTCTGCTTTCTTCCCTGTGAGAGCTCATTAGCTCCTGGTTAACCCTTGAACAGTGGGGCATGGGAACCAGTGGATAAATGTTCCTCCCTCCTGTCCTGCTGGACAATCGTGATAGGCATTTGTCCATATCTCAGGAAGTCAAAAAGAATTAAGTCCCTGTTGCCTACAATGGTGTCTCAATAATGAACCCTTTTATTAACTTCTTCCTTCCCTTTCTCGGTTTCTCTAGCCTTCATTCATGCCTTAAGGGATCACCTCCCTAAAACAGCACCACATAAAGCCTTTGTCTCAAGCTTTTTACAGGGGAATCAAAGTGAGACAATAATTGCCCCTCATGGGACAATTGTGGGGATCAAATGGGATGATCTGTGTTAACATGATGCCTGGCTCAGAGTAAAGCTCCATCTGTGTTAGTGCTTATATACTACTTTTTTTTTTTTAAAGTGGTTTAAAAAGGGGGCTTATTTGGAATGTTTTGCATAACATTATATTAAGCTAGTGTTTTCACAAGTCACCCCAACATTAATGAATATTTATGATGGTCATTTGAGGCAGTACACAGTGCCAAAGGACTGTCTGAATTGCTAAAGAAAAAATGACTGTAAGCCAGCATATTTCTTAATCAGACAGTTCTCAGTTTTAAAAAGAGGACAAATTAAAAGAATGTTCAACTTTGCTGTAAACCTATAAGGCAGACTGTGACTATGAGTGCACATAATTGACTATATTGGCAAAATAAAAGGCGAGTGGAGTAACTAAGGTCAGATACACAAATCAAAGTGGCCCCATCCATGGAAAAGGAACAGTAAGTTGATCACTTGGTGGGCTAAATAGCATCTGGAGGTCAGGCGCAAGTTTGACTGGAAAGGGGAATGGCTGCTTTATTTCAGTTCTGGGTGTTTGGACCCCGTGGCATCCCTGAATCGGGGTAGGGTGGCTTGGCGTACGCACAACTGTCGCTGTGTGCTAGAGCTGAGGTGCTCAGGGAAAGAAAAATGCATATTTGAGGCTGAATTTTGGTGGAGGAGAAGGGTTAATGCTTTCATATATTGTAGTCTACCAACATAGCAACATAACATGTAAATAACATTATAGGAAAGTGAATAACTTCCCCCAAATAGTTGTAAACATTAAGCAGGTTTCTATCAACCTCTTGTGCTATTGTAGAGTTCTGTAGCCAAAAGAAAAATGATTCATGGTTAATGACCTGAGAATATGTGAATAAAACAGGAACTGAAATCAGTACTAATGCTCAGGGTAGCACCAAAAGCCTGTTTGTGTGTGCTCAGGCTTTTAAAAGAAACTGAAATGATCTAAGATTCAGATTCTCCACACATGAGGTTTTAGAAGCTAAAATACCTTCTCTTAGCCTCAGGTTCAACCAGTGTGTTTTTCCCCCCAATTGTATCAAGGTGATAAGTTGGTAAATACACAGAATAAAGTCCTGTACACTTTTGTAGAACTGAAATTATAATCTCCAGGATTGTTTTACATGAACCTCTACAGGTATCTCAGGCATATGTGTTGAGTGTGAAGAATCTTTTTTTATTGTTGTTGTATTGACCAGAATTCAGTGATTAAACCTGTCTGCCTTTTAAATTTCTTTCTATATGCTTGTTCCTTGTAGTTTATATACAAAAGGTAATATACACACAAAGGAGGTACTGGAATGACATGGTGTACATTTTAAGGCAACAGGTGAGAAAATACAACATACATGGGACAATGTCTTTGAAATAGTAACCATATTTCCTGATGCCTCTCATTTCTCTTCCCTCCTTTGCCTTGCTCTTCACATTTATATGCATTACCTCAGGGAAGGGGTGGAGAAGGCATTCATTGTCTCAAGGAAAGCAAATAGTGTGTGAGTCTTTCCAGTTGTGTGTCTATGTGTATTATTTTGCGAGTCCTCCGATTCGCCATGGATGAAATAATGAGTTGTTCCAGACACCGTTTCCCTGTCAAGGAAAGGGGAAGGCAATTCTCTCTAAAGGAGAATGCCCCGAGCCCCGGTGCTTAATGGCTTTTGTAGAGAGGGTTCCAGGCAGGGAATAGGTAGCAGGAATGTATAGGTAATCTAATTACATCAGTAGTTTAAGCTTACATAGAACAGATGTTGTTTAAAGATGACAATGGCAGGAACACCGAACTGCTTAGGGTCCGAGTTGAGCAAACATTATGGCGCCAAGTGGGATTTGGGTCAGGGTCCCAGAATTTTGTAAATTTCCTTCCCAGCCTTGGGCTGGTTATCTGGTATAAGAATAACATAGTCTGAGGGAGAAACAAAGCCTGCTTCAAGGAGCGTAATTTACTTCTAAATCTGATTCTCGCCCCCTCCCCTGCCCCGGGGCTCTCAGAGTCATTAGCAGGTCTTGCCTCCTCCAGCATTTACCAGTGTTCTGGCCAAGACTTACGGGTCCTTTCCCAGGCCCCATCTTGTGCGGGGCTGCAGTTCCCAATACCATTCAAAGCGGCCCCCTACATGTGTCAAAGCCTGGGTCTTTGGAGAACAGATGGGGCTCTTGGGGTAAGCCCAGTGGATGTTTGATAATGACTGTCAAAAATTGGGGAATACTACTGGCATCTAATGGGTAAAGGCCAGTGATGCTGCTACACATCCTACAATGTACAGAGCAGTCCTCCACAACTGAGAATTATCTGGTCCAAAATACTAATGGTACCAAGGCTGAGAAACCTTGGGTTAGCCAAAGGTTGGGAATGGTTTGAGGAAGGTGGGACCCTCTTCTAGTAGAAAAACTTCCCTGGAATTGAGGATAGTTGAGAGAGAGATGAAAAGCCAGTGGTAAGTGATGAGTGCAGACATCTGTACCTTCTGGACAAAGGGGCCCTAATGCCTCCCAGGCAAAGCCCCTAGGACACAGCAAAATAAAGACTTGGTTAATTGCAAGGGGAACCTGTGTATGCCCCGCTTTCAGGCTTGTGGAACCCCAGTGTGAAGTCTGGCAGTGAGTTCAGGCATCCAGGGTCTCACAAGCTGGCTCAAAGGTAGGTATTTACATGACCGTCTTGAAAGAAAAAGAAAGCTTCAAGCCCAAAGGTTCAGGTGGACAGGAAAGATGGCTTTCTGGATCAAATGGGGGCAAGAGATGACCACAAGAGCAATGACAGATGTTTCCCCACACAGTCCCCATAACACCATGGTATAATGTGAGAGAGAAGGAAACGTATGTCTGAGGTTATCTCTTTCATCTCATCATCTCGAAATGAAAATTGAACTATAGTAATAATAATAAAGACTTTTTCACACTGAGTGTTTGGATTGAAGCAATTAGTTTGTATTCAAATGTTGATTGGGGAATTAGGCTTTAAATCCCCTTTCAAACCTGAAATTTTATGCTTCTATAGCCTATTATTATTATTCTACATATAAGTACATGTTTACAAAGACTCTTTTATAGTTTATTTTGCCTTTCTCCTAGCAAAATACTCGTTTCCCCTTTGCATTTCTTGTTTCAGGGAAGAAATGTGGACTAAACAGGTTTTATATTATACTGTTCTAAGGTTTATATAGAATTAAACTCAGGCCTTCTGTCTGTGTTTGTTTCTCTCAGAGGAAAATCTAATCCAAGTATATGATTATTAAAAGGCCAAAAATTAACGGTATACCTTTCTTTCAAAACCAAGCTCTGAAAGATAACACTAGGACTCTGGCCAGTTTTATTTATTTGGCTGTTTTTACTTATTTTTTATAACTTTTTCAATTACAGTTGACATACAATTAGTTTCAGGTCTACACCCCAGTGATGAGACATTATATAACTTACTAAGTGATCATCCTAATAAATCTTGTACCCATCTGACATCATACATAATTATTAGAATAGCATTTTTAAAAAGATTTTATTTACTGATTTTTTTTAGAGAGAGGGGATGGGAGGGAGAAAGACAGGGAAAGAAACATCGATGTGTGAGAGAAAGATCAATCAGTTGCCTCTCCTATGCGCCCAAACTGGAGACAGGGCTCATAGCCCAAATGTGTGTGCCCTGGCCTTGGAATCGTATGTCACCTTTCTCTTTGCAGGAGGATGCCCACCCCACTGAGCCACCCCAGCTGGGACTAGAATCGTATTGACTATGTTCCCTATGCTGTACTTTATATCCCCATGACTATACTCTAATAATCAATTTGTACTTCTTAATACCTTCACCATTTTTATCCATCCCCAGAATCCCCCTCCCATCACAATGTTCCCTGTATCTATGAACCTGTTTCTGTTCTGCTTGTTCGCTTATTTTGTATTTTAAATTCAATTGTTGATAGATACATATTTATTGCCATTTTATTGTTCATATTTTTTAAATCTTTTTTCTTATTCTTTTTCAAGAAGACCCTTTAACATTCCATGTAATACTGATTTTGCAGTGATGAACTCCTTTAACTTTTTCTTGTCTGGGAAGTTCTACTATGTATTTTGATTCTAAATGATAGCTTTGCTTGGTAGAGTAATCTTGGTTGTAGGTCCTTGCTTTTCATCACTTTTAATAATTCTTGCCAGTCCCTTTAGCCTGCAAAGTTTCTGCTGAAAGATTAGCTGACAGTCTTATGGGAGTTCTCTTGTAGGTAACTAACTGCTTTTCTCTTGCTACTTTTAGGAGTCTCTCTTTTGTCTTTATCCTTTTGCATTTTAATTAAGATGTGTCTTCTTGTGGGCCTCTTTGGGTTCCTCTTATTTGGGACGCTCTGCAGTTCCTGGACTCATCTATTTCTTTCACCAGGTTAGAGAAGTTTTCTTTCATTATTTTTTTCAAATAGGTTTTCGATTTCTCTCTCCTTCTGGCACTCCCATGATGTGAATGTTGGTATGCTTGAAGTTGTCCCAGAGGCTTCTTACACTATCTTTATTTCTTTGGATTCTTTTTTTCTTTTTGTGTTCTGATTGGATGTTTTTTGCTTCCTTATATTCCAAATCACTAATTTGATTCTCAGCTTCATTGACTCTACTGTTGGTTCCCTGCAAGTTATTCTTCATTTCAGTTAGTGTGTCCTTCATTTCTGACTGGTTCTTTTTATGGTTTCTATGTCCTTTTTCACATGGTTGAAGTTCTCACTAAGTTCCTTGAGTGTCCTTATAATGTTTTTAACTCTCTATCTGGTAGTTTGCTTGCCTCCATTTCATTTAGTTTGGGTTTTTGTTTTTTGTGTTTTTTTCCTGGAGATTTCTTCTATTCTTTTGTTTGGGACCTCTTTCTTTGGCTCCGCACTTGGGCTGCTTACCTATGTTTGTTTCTATGTATTAGGTAGAGCTGCTATGCCTCCTGGACTTGGTAGAGTGGCCCTGTGTAGTCGGTGTCCTGAAGGGCCCAGTAGCGCAGCCTTCCTAGTCACCCAATTTGGGCACTCTGCATGTGCCCGTGAGTGGGTTGTGTGCACTGTCCTGTTGTGGTGGAACCGTTGTTGCTGTTGACATCAGTGGGAGGGATTGACCCCCGGGCCAATGGGTTGCTACTACAGTGGAGGAGCTGCTTTGCAGGAGCTAACCCCAAGGAGCAGGACTTGCTTCAGTGGGACTTTGGTGCTCACTGAGTCTGTTCCTTGAGTGTGTTGCTTGTGAAGGTGGTAGGGTTGTAATCCTACATGGCCAGAAGCTGCCAACCGAGTGCACTGGCTCTGGGGCCTCCCAGGAGGTGCAAGGTCAGCTACCACCTTTACCCTGCCTGGGCCTGGCACGAGCTACAGAGAAATCTTCAGGTGGCTGCTACTGTGCTCGGCTTGGAGGTGCCTGGGAGAAGCCAAGTTGCCATTTGTTTGCAATTATATTGTCTTTTTAATCCGATGGAGCTACTGGATGTTGTGCTTCAACAAAATAAGGGTATAAAACATGAAAGTCCAAGAAACAGGGAATTCATTTAGGATGTAGGCCAAGGAAACTCCTAGGATAAAAGTGGAAGGAAATCCCAGGACGATATGCAGTAGGCCCAAAAAGCAACCAGTCCAGAGAAAAAGAGATAGAAATTCCTTTAAGAAGGGTGTCTCCTAGAAAGGAGTATAACTGATGGATTACTTGACCGGGTGCAGAGAAGCCTTTGGGAGATGTAGGAAGAGTTGGCAATGGGTACAAGGAGCGCTAAATGAAGGAAACACTTAGGTTATATTAACTTCAGGAGAAGTGAAAGGTAAGGAAGAAAAGATAATTAGGTAGATTATAATTTTTAGAGGTGACAATATTTGTATGGGTATATTAATCTAAACATGGAATGTTGGTTTAATAAAAAATTGTAATGATATTGCAGAGAAGTTTAGGGAATGATTGTTCAAGAGAGCAATATCCTCATCTACTATAACAGGTTGCAATCAAATTATATCCAAAATGGATAATACACAAGACAGTAGAATACACATAATTATTAGAACATGGAGATGTGTGAATGCCAAAAGAGCTAAAATTCTTGCAGGTCCTGTCTCTGGGACTGTTTTTATTTATTTATTTTATTTAAGTCCTCTGTTCTATTTTAAAACAATCTACATGTATAGAAAAAAATACAAATTAACTTTAAAAAACTTCTGAATTTGATGAAATGCACCATCAGACTAAACAAAAGAAAACACAAGGAATATGTGTGTAACTAAAGGGAACTGAGAAAACAAGGCAATTTAGGCTTTTAGGCTCAGAGTAATCAATGACTTTTTGCTGATAGGCTCAACTGATGTCAGTTTATTCAGGGAATTCCTTTGGTTTGGTTATATGAACTAGGCAATCATAGGTTGTTCTGAATTCTATTTTTCTCCCATATCATCTCAATAACCAGGAAGAAATATTTTCTCTTTTTTTCTTCTTTTTGTGTGTAAAAGTACTTTTAAATGTTACTCCTATTTTTTAGTGCATAAGTTTAATTTAAGTGATATTAGTTTGCTTCAGAAATCAATTTAGAACTCATATAATATAAATACACACACATACACAAACACACACACATTGAGTTTAGTGAGTTAAAATATCCTGGAATTTTTATTTATTTTTTATTTATGTTTCCATCTACTTAAAAAATATCTACAGTGAATGCAAAAAGAAAAAAGAAAAAAGAAAAAAACTGAATTCAATAAAGTACCTTTGCCTTAACTACTTCAAGTCATTAGAATGTTATTTAGAAGGTCTCACTTAATTTTAATTTATAATACTCTCTGCCTTAAAGTTTATTCCCTTGGTAGCATTTGGCTTCTCATTGCCTGCTTTGTATTTATATATGATGTTTCACTGGAGGATATTAAAGCACAGCCCACAGACTTTCTGTAGGAAATGATATGATCTCTGTTTTGCAGATGGGGAAACTAGAAGCACAGATGGCCATGTCATTAGCCCTGAGAGATGAAGCAAGTTAGAGACGGAGCTAAAAACAGTACAGAACGCATTAAAGCCCAATTCTTCCACTGCACCCAAAGTACTGATGATCATTATCATCTATCGTTATTATGACTATTTTTGAATACCCAATTGGCACATATTATTAAACTGTACTGGAGACTGCATTAAAATCCTTAATGCCTGGCAGCTGTTTTTCTCAATGTTATTTCCCACATTTCCTTCTGTTTCATAATTTCCAGTTTTGTTTTAAAGGCACTCAGTTCAGAGTAAACATTAAGAAATGCTTAATGGAGTGCCAAGAGTGAGACCCCCCTAGGCTGAGAGAACTCAGAGGCTTCGCTTTCTGCCCCACGTCCTGCTTCTTAACTCAGCACCAAGTTTACCCTTAGGTTAATTTAAGAGCCATTGACACCACGTCACTTTCCCCAATTGCCCAAGCGTCCTCAGGGTCACTTGATATTCTTGCAAATATATGAGTTATTAAGATTCATTCATTCCTAACATTAAATATTATTGCATTTAATACTATTATAATGGAGTATAAAGTTTCGGAGATATGGTCCCTGCCCTCTGGACAGCTGAGGGGAGGAAAAACCTCATGAGAGAGAGAGAGAGAGAGAGAGAGAGAGAGAGAGAGCACTGAATGAGCAAGTACTGACAAGTGGTGCTGAAGCAAAATGAAAATTATATTTCTCTGAGAGAGTGTGTCTTTAGCAATATTTTTATTTGATGGATGGCATGGCTTTTCTTTAAAATCTAAGGAATTTCTTTCTCCATAAAATGCTCATTTACCTCATGTAGTCAGAGCACTAGGAATTTGGAGAATCTTAGCCTAGTCATATACCAACTAATGTAATTTAATATGAAGAAATCAAGCCCCAGGAGATTAAATGATTTTTTTTCAAGATCTTGGGCCAGAACTCATGGTTTTAAAAAATGCCTAATCCATAAACAAGATGTGAGGAGCAGAAACCAGTGCTTTTAAATGTCTTTTTCATGATGAAATTTGATTCAGTAGGTAGTATGTTGAGAAGTAAAAAAAAAAAAAAATTTCTCTAACTAAGTCCTTCAATTTTCTTCCTGCTAGTTATTGTGAATAGGTTGGTATTGACTACTTAGATAGTACTCAGAAATTCCTCTTACTCCTGACACCTTCGTACATACATATATATGATTTACATAATACTCACTTGAGATCTGAAAGAGAAACATTGATATAACAGAAAAACATTGATTAGTTGCCTACCATATGCACCTGACCAGGGATCGAACCCGCAACCGAGGCATGTGCTCTGACTGGAATTGAGCCCGCAAGCTTTTGGTGTATGGGATGATGCTCCAACCAGCTGAGCCACCTGGCCAAGGTCTCCTGACACTTTCTATCTAAAATGAGTGGAGGTAAGAAGATGGAGGGGATTCATGTGAAAATCCAGCTGCCGCCCGTGTCAGGATCTCTGAATACTAGTCATGATAAAAGAAAGAATGAACAGTTCACTTGTCCAGAAATAGCTTGCTAGAGGATTTGACTCAGAGTACATGACCAATAAAGGAAAGATAAATGAATGCATGAATGCAAGTTTGCCACCTGAATAGTAAAATCCCATAAATTTGGGTCAAGGTAATGACCTCTAGATTCATAACAAAAAATAGTTGGCAATTTTCACAAAAATACCAAGTCATCTGTAGCAAAACATACAAGATAAATGAGGTTTTAATGGGTGACAGATGTGACTTGAACCTGATAATCCATTTTTTTTCATTTTCCAGCATAGATTGGAAGGCTGTTTTTATTTGAAATAAAAGTACTCATTTTATTACCACTGCAGTGAAACATTCAATATGGAATCCGAAGAACATTTTAATTTCTCTTCAAAGAAGAGTGCTTGGGAGTTATCTTCCCCATTATTTAGTAGATGGGCCAGTAAATGGAAGCTTGGAGAAGTGAAGAGGCTTGTCGTAGAAACAGCAATAAGGAGGGATACAAACGCAAATCTTATAAAACCTAAGCCGATATTCAGTTCGTTCTGTTGTATCTGTGCTGTAAAACAGGGCACATCTATTGTGGTTTTGCTTTGTTTAATTCTTCATAGATTGCAGAGGACAAAACAGATGGCTGTCACTGTTACACAAATGTTTCTAAGCAGTCAATTCTTGCTGCTCAGCCTGTTGAATGGGTGCTTTTATGCTGGTATGAATATTGTTGCAGTTCAGGCTGGAATACCTGAGCAGATTGTTTCCTAAGAGAGCCCTGCCTGTTTAAATCAGATAATCACAGTCTCACAGCTGAAGGTAAGCACAGAAACCTTTAGCTAGTCCCTTATTATACTAGATAAAGAAAGAGATTGAGCCCTGGTGAGGCTCAGTTAGTTCAGTTAGAGTGTTGTCCTGATATGCTAAGGTTGAGGGTTTGATCCCCGGTCAGGGCACATACAAGAAGCAACCAAATGAATGCATAAATAAGTGGAACAATAAAGCGATGTTTCTCACTCTCACTCTCTCTTCTTTCTTCTCTCTAAAATCAATAATTTTTTTTTTTTTTTTTTTTTTTTTAGAGAAAAGGTTGAGAGAAGTAAAGATACGAGGCCCAAGTCAGTTCTTAGCAACCAGGAATGCATTTCAATTTAATAAATCATTTAACATGGTTTTGTGTGTCAATGTACGAGTTACATAATAAATTTCGAGCCAAATCAAAATATTAATTTTGTTTGTCTGCTAGGATAAAACGAAGGGAAAATAAATCAGCCTTTGTTAAACAAGAAGCTTGGATGATCTAATAAAAAAAAGATTTAAATAAGAAGGCCAATAGTCATCAAAATGATTAGTTCCTAGTCTAATAAACACATTGTATGTTGAAATAGAAACATTACTTTGAATTTGAAATATGGAAAAAGAGGTATAAGAAGTGAGGTGCTAAGCACGCGGGGATGGCAGCCTGACTGCTGACTCTTGGACGCCCCCTGTGGTTGACCCATTTCTTCTGCATCTGCCTGCCACGTTAACTCTGAGGAAAGTGTTTTCTACCTTGCTTCTAAAGACCTTTAGTTTGTTTTGAATCCATTTTTAATATTCTGTGTGAATTGCTTTTAACTTCTTTTCCTTTATGTTAAAATAAATATAAAGGTTCATGTAATGATCAAGATTTATATAATTTATATACTAAAATCATTTTAGTGCATAGATCTGGAGATCAATTGAAAACAAAAAACAAACAAATAAAACCCATTTAGGATCAGAGATCTAGACTTGATACAAGCGCTTGAAATCAAAGACAAGCTTGCCAGTAGGTTGACGCATGAAGCATTACACTTAATGTATGGACAGTGTTCAGAAACTGTGGGTTTCAGGCCAAGATCGATTGTTGCAGTGAAATTACTGAATTTCTCTTCATCTGTTTTCCACAATCCGTGTCTCATCCATTCCTTTGGCAGGGGTGAAAAGCCAGCAGTAGAACACCATAATTTCAACTGGTATCAGCAATGGAAACTGCAGCTAGCCTCTGGAAGCTTCTGGAAACTTTTATTTCTTTACAGGTACACAGTTGCTACAGGCAACAGAATTATAGAGCCATCAATATAACGAGAGAGTTAAGTAGTCTGTTACTGTGAGGGAATTATCTGAGGAAGGGGGAGAAAGTTTTCTCCCTTTCTGGTAAGAAATGGCTCACTTGGCAGAGCTGATCTCTTGAGGGCCGAACTGAAATGACAAAACAAAACAACAACAGAAAAACCACCACCAAAACCAAAAACCTCTGGATTTTAGAAGGTATCTTCATTTTCTTTTATTTACTTCATTATCTTTTTTTTTTTGGTTGATTTTGTTTATGTGTTATTACAGAAAGGGGAAGGGAGGGAGAAAGGGTAACACTGATTCAAAAGAACATCCATTGGTTGCCTCTCCCATGCCCCCAACTGGGGACCTGGTCCATAACCCAGGCGTGTGCCCTGACTGGGAATTGAACAGGCAACTTTTCAGTTTGCAGGCTGGCACTCAATCCACTGGGCCACACTATCCAGGGCTACTTCACTATCTTTTAAAAAAAGGAGTTCATCATTGCCAAGCCCTTATTATATGAAATGTTAAAGGGACTTATCTAAGAAATAGAAGATCAAAAACTATGAACAGTCAAATGACAACAAACTCACAACTGTCAACAACTGAACCTAAGAAAACAAACAAAAACTAAGCAAACAGCTAGAACAGGAACAGAATCACAGAAATGGAGATCACATGGAGGGTTATCAGTGGGGAGGGGGAGGGGGGATGGGGGGAAGGTACAGGGAATAAGAAGCATAATTGGTAGGCACAAAATAGACAGGGGGAGGTTAAGAATAGTATAGGAAATGGAGAAGCCAAGGAACTTATATGTACAACCCATGGGCATGAACTAAGGGGGCAGGGAGAATGCTGGAGGGTGGGGCGGGTACAGGGAGGAGGGGGATAAAGGGGAGAAAAAAATTGGGACAACTGTAATAGCACAATCAATAAAATATTAAAAACAAAACAAGCCTTTATTAACTTTGTCGGCCCTAAATGTATAGCTGCACTATCTGTGTGCACGTGTGCTGATTTTTAAATACCTCCACAGTCACATGGCACAGTTTTGTTTTTTCCGCACTGATATTCATAATATGTGAACAAGTTAAGGTGACATGACAATGCATAGGCTAACTCCTTTCATTTACAAAAATTCAGAAGCTATCATTGTGTGTTTGGACTAATGAATACTGAGAAGTCATAAGCTTTTCCCCCGACTTTTAAAAAGGGGACATCCTCCGACTGGCACTCGATTCTGTGTAGCACTCCACGATAGACAGAAAGAGGAAGGAGAAGGTTCAGAATCAAGGATAGGGGAAGGAAGAACAGTCTTCAGTTTCCAGCTTGGTATTTACAAAGGAGGCACTGGACGGCTCTGTTCCGAGCCCTCTATGCTGCACGGCTCCAGGCAGCACAGGAAGACGCCTCTCAGAGCAGCGTGGCCTCTTCACTGTTTACACTTTAGAACATCAATTTGAGGTCAGTGCTTTTAAGTTGCACCAGAATCATTAAAGTACTTATTAAAGTGCAGATTCCTGGGCTGGACCCCAGAACTACTGAATCAGGAATAGACTAATATAAACATTTTAAATAACACCTGAAAAGATCCTTATGGATAACAGAATATGAGAGCTTATTTTTAGCAGATTTATTATACAGTTTTTTAAGTAAAATGTACTTAACTAAAAATGTACTAAAAAAAGTACTAAGCACATACTAAGCGGAAAGTTTAGCATTTTTATTTGAATAAAGATAGGATTACTTGTTCCAGAAACTGATTTTTGTTCCTTAAGGCTTTCTTTCCTATCCCATTCATGAATCTTGATGACATGGCTGGTATTTTGGCCAAGCAAGATTGGAACGTGAGGGAGGGAGTGCAGTTGGTCTACAAGGGGTAAATTAAATAATACATGGATTTCTTTTTAAGCCTATGTGAGGGCTTTATTCTCTCAAAGTCACCAACATTTGGTATTAGATATTTATAATATGTACAAAGAGATTTTTTTAAAAATCCATTGTCTTTTTGAGATCTAATTTTCACTTTTCCTATTTGCATAGCTATTTAAAGATGTACCCAAGCACAGTTCAAACATACAGAATATTTCAGTTCAGTGGTTTCTTGAATCACACCTAAAATCCAAGCAAAGTGAATTTCTGTAAGTGACTGCAGTTTTGTCTTTAATGGAAGGCAGTCAGCACCATCTAGTGGATACAAATGAACTCTTCTCTTGAATTCAGTCCAGGGAGGAGAAGGGAGCTGTCTTGGAACTTGGGTTGGAATCCCAGGGTCAGTTCGTTTCTGAAATACTTTGGAAAAACTACTTAACCCATCTGTGTTCTGCTTCTCAAATATAAATCTGGATAAAAATAGTGCTGCCTCATCAGATGTTATGAAGTGAAATAATGCATCTAAAGCATGTCCTAAACACTAAGCCATAGACTCACTGGAGGTGGAAACTTCCAGCGGCACACACTTTTAACTGCCCTTCAAAAGCAATGACTATTTATTTAATCTGGTTTGTAGATTCTACAAGGCTTAATGAGGTTCTTCCTCTAATGTGTTGCTGCATTTGGCTGAAGCTTATGGTGAGAAAAATGAAATTGGGGCAACAAGACTGGAATGGGAGTTGCAGCCCAGATGGAATACAATGTGGGCTCTCTCTCATTCATTCAAAATCTGACTCCACTCAGAAGGAGAACATCTAGAATAGAGAGAGACTGGAAACAAAAACAGAAACCAACACTGCCATATGTCCCCAACCTGGAATGAGACCAGGGGAATTTTAGCTTAAAATATCTTGACTCTAGAAGAAATTGTTATGAATTATTTTGGAAGAGAAAATACTTCCTAGAATATGTTTGGGGTTTTTGAACACGCTACTTCAGAAAACAGCATAGAACCATATGGTGCTCTCTGACTTACATCCCAATGTAGTTTGTTTTGAGGGTATCACCTGCAATAGCTGACATAGAAGGATTTTAGAAAATTAAAAACAAAGGCACAATTTATTGTGTACTGAAACACAACAAATGCGATTTATTAAAGTTTTCCCCTCAAGGCACATACATCATCTCAGCACTTTGCAAAAGAGAAGTAGCAGGAGGTAAACAAAGTTGAGGATGACAGAAAGCAATCCAAGGTAATATGTGTTTATGCAAAATGTAATCAATAGGGACTTAGTGTGGAAAGGTTACAATGAAGAGACTAAGTTTTTATTGAACCTGAATTTTCTTTTCACTTGCTTTATCTTATGTTGCAAATATTTTAAAAACAATTTATAAAACGAAAACACCAGTTAATCAGGGTCACTGATCATACCGCTGATTTTAGTTTGTTGTTTTTAAATGCATTGTTTTCTTTTCTTTTATACCTCACCTGAGAGTACTTTAATTGATGGGGGGGGGGGGAGAGGGAGGAGGGGGGAGAGAGAGAGAGAGAGAGAGAGAGATGGATTGGTTGCCTCCTGGACACACCCCACCAGGGATCAAACCCGTAACCTTTTGGTGCACAGGATGACAGTAGCTACCTGGCCAGGGCGAAATGTGTTGTTTTCTTAATGAGCATCATTAGTTGCCAAAATGGAAAGAATGGCCTTTATTCATGGACTATAGAATTGTGTGGGCATTTGGAGATTATCTGGTCTTTAGCTACTCAAAATGGTCAGTGGGCCAGAAACACTGATATCACCTGGGATCCTATTAGGCTCTTGGGTCACCCAGCTATTTAGTATCAGAATCTAAACAATGGTATCTCTCCTTGTAAAAAAAAGTAAGGCAGGGTCAAGGGAAAAGAGAATAAGGTGTGCTGAGATGGGGAGGGCTATTTTAAATAGTGTGGTCAGGAAAAGCCCACCTGAAAAAGCTACCTGAGCAAAGAGAGGAAGCCAGCTGGGGAACTGTATTCCAGGCAGAGGAAGCAGTGGGCTGGGGTGTGTGTTGGGGAGGTGGTTATTTGTATTGGAGAACAACAAGGAGTAGAGTTGCCAAATTCTCAACCGATGTTAGAGATTCAAAACTGCCAGGAGCTCTCAAAATCTTAAATTATTCTAAAATACTTCCAACTCTCTTCATATTTTTTACTTGTTATAATGATTATCTGAAGCATTTGTTTAAAATATAAGAACTCTTAAATTTAGAAGTGTTTAATAAGAATTGTTGTCTATAGCAAATATCAAATGGAGAACACAGAGAAAATTACTGGGAGCCATTTGAATAATGTAACATACAAATCTCCAGGCAAGGTTAATGGCTCTTCACAGAATTATGAGTTGGAAATTGCCAACTTAAGGACTTACTTTGTATCGAAACTTATTTCTTGGAACACCACTCATAGAATTTGTATAAAGTATACAACGAGTATTAACTTATTTATATTATTTGCAAGAATATCTCCCTGTTAGGCGAGAGGGCCAGGGACACACACGTATACTATGGCACCAGCTTCAAGCAAGACTGATCAGTCAGATTGTGACTGAATCTCTCCCAGGTGCTCCTGTTCCTGGAATGTTGACCTTAACTTCTCAAAAGCTCTTGCTTTTAACTTGACATCAGTGGATTTCTTCAGTGATATCTCTATGTGGATTGTTAGGGTTTAATTCTCATAGGGGAATTAGAATACGTTCTCCTGTTTTCCTGATTTCTCAATTGATTTTTTTTTAATTTGGAAAAACATAAATTTCCTGAG
The DNA here is from genome assembly GCF_021234165.1 of Pteronotus mesoamericanus. Classification (NCBI taxonomy): domain Eukaryota; kingdom Metazoa; phylum Chordata; class Mammalia; order Chiroptera; family Mormoopidae; genus Pteronotus; species Pteronotus mesoamericanus. Next base: position 24,618,528 of record NW_026555065.1, read on the forward strand.
AAACACTGGGAAGGAATTCCTGCATAGAAACACTGACAAGGAGGACAGTGAGGCTGGACTAAAGTGTGCCAGGGAAGGATGGTAGGACTGGAGGCCTGAGAGAGAGAGCGGAGGGCCTGGTCCTTTAGGACTGGTGCGCCCAATAAGGATCCTGTGAGGAGTGGGAAGCCATGGAGAGTCCTCAGCAGAGAGTGACATGGTTTGACTTAGGTTTTCAAAGCATCATTCAGGCTACTGTTTGAAAGTAGGAGGGGCAAGGGAGGCTACAGTTAAAAGGTTATTGCAAAAATTGCCCTGGCTGGTGTAGCTCAGTAGATTGAGCGCAGGCCTGCTAACCAAAGGGTTGCCAGTTTGATTTCCAGTCAGGGCACATGCCTGGGTTGCAGGCCAGATCTCCATTAGGGGGCACAGGAGAGGCAACCCCACATTGATGTTTCCTTCCCTTTCTTTCTCCCTCATTTCCCCTCTGTCTAAAAATAAGTAAGTAAAAATCTTTAAAAAAATTAAAAAAATCATATTGCAAAAATCAAGATGAGATGATGGCAGGATGTGCCTTAATGAAAACACTGAAGGCAGTGAGAAGTGGTTGAGAAATGGTTGGATTCTGGATATACAGGGTCCGGCACAAATAATGCCCCTTCTTCTATTACAAAATCCGAAGCATGTACTTCTGTAACATAACAATATCACACTCAAGCACACCATATGCCATTTTAGGTGAAATGTTCAAATTAAAATTATAAATTATTACACCTATATTATTACCCAACCAACCACACTCAAGTAGACGTTACTTCTGCAGGACCCTGCATATTGAGCTGTTAGGATTGATAAATTGATTTAGAGTGTGAGAGGAAGAGGAATTGAGGATAACTTCAAGGTTTTTGGTCTGATCCTGGCAGAGTGGAATAACCATTTACTGAGATGGATAAGAGAGTCTTGATGGTGGAAGGGACTGTGGAGAAGATTGCTTTTTGCCATGTGAAGTTTGAGATGCTTCTTACATCTAAGTGGAGATGTCTCCGTGGACATGTCACATAGTCAGATACACGAGTGTGGGCTTTAGGGGAGAAGTCTAAGCTGGAGATAGAAATGCAGGATTTAGCAGCATATGGACGGTATTTACAGCCAGCCAGCACTGCCCTAGATTGTAGTTGTGGTTCTTTGAGTAACTCACTTAACCTTTGCCTATTTGCCCTGCTGAAAAACACTTAAAGAATACCTACCTAAAACGAGGATAAAGGGGCCAAGTATGTGAAAATGCATTGTAAACTGTAAAGTACTCCTCATAGCTTATTTTAAAAAAGCAGATATTTCACTGTACTAGGGATGAAGAAAATCAGTTTGTGGACCCAACGAGTCTCATGTACCGAGAACTGGAGAAATCACAAATAGCAATTATTATCCTTCTTGGACTGTAGCCCAATTTGTGTAATCTACTACTTTTAATTTACGTGGCATTCAACCTTTACCAAGAACTTCACATACATGATCTTTTTGAGCTGCACAACAATCTTGCGGGGAAGGAATTATTACTATCCCCATTACAGAGGAAGAAACTGAGCCCAGAGCGAGTAGCGGACCTGCAGGGTGGGCACCATATTGATAGTGGGGGCCAGAGCCGTACAAGCACCTAGGCATCCTCGTTCGGCATTCAACCGAACTATTCCCCACCCCGACTATCCTCCGGGAACATGGAGGAGACAGTTGAGCTGTCCCACCTCCTGGGGTCCCCTCAGCTCCTCGCTGCCCCTGACTCCCACTTCTCAAATCCGGATGGTACAGCCCTTTTCGCCTATCGCGAGACCGGAAGTGCTGCGCCTCTGGTTGCCAGGGGGACAGCGTTCTCAGAAACAGCGGCGCTTAGGCTCCGTAGCTCCTTTCACCTCCAGAGTAGCTGTGGTGGCAGGAAAGAGCCCCCTCCTTTTGGAGGGGACAGTGGGTGACGCTGCGAGTGTCAGCCGTGCGCATGTGAGCCCTTAATGCTCTGACGACTAGCAACTAGCTCCCAGAGTTTCCTCCGGGAAGGTGAAGAATCGCACACGTTAGAAGCCGGTACGACAGCCGTGCGACAAGCCAATGAGTGAGCGGAGCGGAGTCGTGTCAGGCTGCTGGGCCCGGAGACTGGCTGTTAAGGAGAGGGGGCAGGGCCAGTGGGAGGCCGGGGGCGGTCTCGGGGTTGGGGAGGGCTGGCCTGGGAGTCTGTCTGACCAACATCTTGGAATTTATATTAAAAATCAGTCACCAGCCATTTAAAGTAGACCAGCAATGGCAAAGCACGCAAATAGGCACTTCAGCGAAACAGTAAAAATAAAAGGTGGCTAGCCAACATTAACCAGAGGTTCAACTCCTCTCGTAATTAGAGCAGTGTAAATGAAACTCTAGATACCTTTTGACACCAGATTGACAGACAGGTTGACCCCAGTCCAGCTTGGGAAGAAGGCTCATCTTATCATATACCTTGATGGTCGTAGTATGATGTGGTGCAATGTTTTTGGAGAATAGCTTGGCGGATTACCAGAATTTGAAACGCAAATGTTCTCTATGCAATTCTAATTTATCTTCTGGATATATAAATATAACTAAACAAAGCTTTGTAAAGGGGTTAACTTAAAATTAAGGTATACTTTACATACGGTGAACTTCACCCTTTTAAGGTGCAGTTCGGTGAGCTTTGACAAACACATAATTGCCACAACAATCAAAATACAGAATAGTTTCCTCATTTCCTCCCCCCCCCACCCCCTAGTACCTTCTGTAGTTAACCCCTCCCTGCCCCCAGCCCTGGCACCGCTCCTCATTTTCCCTGTAGTTCGGTGTATTCCAGAATGTTCTGTAACTGGGCCAACACTATGGAGCCTTTTGAATCTGGCTTCTTTCAATTTAATGTAATGCAGCTGAGATTCGGTCGTGTTTTGTATCAATTGTTTGTTCCCTTATTTTGCTGAGTAGTATTGCTTTGTATGGATGTACTGCAGTTTGCTTATGCATTCCCTAGTTGAGGGACATTTGGATTGTTTCCAGTTTTTGGCAGTTATTAATGAAAGTACTATAAACATTCAGGTACAGGTTTAAGTATGAATATGTTTCATTTTCTGGGTAAATAACTAGGAGTGAGATTGTGGAGTCATATGGTAAGGATATGTTTAGCTTTATAAGAAACTGCCAGCAGTTCTGCAACATGGATGTCCAGTTTTGCATTCTCACAAGCAATATATGAAAGTTCCAGTTATCCCCAATTTTGTCAGCACATGGTATTGTTAGTTTAAAAACTTTTTTCACCACTGAATCCATAGTGGTATTCATTGTGGTTTTAATTCTCATTTCTTTGGTGACTAATGATGTCAAACATCTCATGTGCTGGTTTGTCATCCATACATCTTTAGTGATTTGTCTGATCAAATCTTGTGTTTCCTTTTTTCCCCCACTCTGCCCTGCACCCTGCCTGCCACCAGCATTCCCTGCCCCCTACCTTAGTTCATGGGTCATACATATAAGTTCCTTGGCTTCTCCATTTCCTATATTATTCTTAACCTCCCCCTGTCTATTTTGTACCTACCAATTATGCTTCTTATTCCCTGTACCTTTTTCCCCATTCTCCCCCCACTTCTGATCTCCATTTCTGTGATTCTGTTACTGTTCTAGCTGTTTGCTTAGTTTCTTTTGTTTTTGTTTTTGTTTCTTTTTTAGGTTCAGTTGTTGATAGTTGCGAGTTTGTTGTCATTTTACTGTTCATAGTTTTTGATCTTCTTTTTCTTAGATAAATCCCTTTAACATTTCATATAATAAGTGTTTGGTGATGATGAACTCCTTTAACTTGACCTTATCTGGGAAGCACTTTATCTGCCCTTTCATTCTAAATGGTAGCTTTGCTGGATAGAGTCATCTTGGATGGAGGTCTTTGCCTTTTATGACTTTGAATGCCTCTTTCCAGCCCCTTCTTGCCTGTAAGATTTCTTTTGAGAAATTAGCTGATAGTCTTATCTCCTGGAAGTCTATTTCCTTCGCCAGATTGGGGAAGGTCTCCTTCATTATTTTTTCAAATAAGTTTTCAATTTCTTGCTCTTCCTCTTCTCTTCCTGGCACCCCTATGATTCAGATGTTGGAACATTTAAAGTTGTCCCAGGGGTTCCTAAGCCTCTCCCCGATTTTTTCAATTCTTGTTTCTTCATTCTGTTGTGGTCGAATGTTTACCTCTTCCTTCTGCTCCAAATCATTGATGTGAGTCCCGTTTTCCTTCCCTTTATTATTGCTTCCCTGTGTATTTTTCTTTATTTTACTTTGCGTAGCCTTCGCTTTTTCCTCCATTTTGCGACCATACCCAACCATTTCTGTGAGCATCCTGACTACCAGTGTTTTGAACTGAGCATCCGATAGGTTGGCTACCTGTTCATTTTTTAGTTCTATTTTTGGAGCTTTGATCTGTTCTTTCATTTGGGCCATATTTCTTTGTCTCAGTGTGCCTGTTACATTGGAAGGGGACGGAGCCTTAGGTATTTGCCAGGGTGGGGCAATCCAGGTTGCTGTGGGAGACATTGTGTGTGGGAGAGGGGTCTGAGAGGGAACAATGCCGCTTGCTCTGCTCTCAGTAGCTTTCAGTCACTTCCCCAATACCCATGAGCAAATTGTGCCCTTCTGGTGCTGATTCCCAGGTGAGGGGTGGTTTATCTATGTTCTAAGACCCTGTGGGTCTCTCCAATGAACTCTCCTGTGAGGCTGGGAGTTTCTCCCACTGCTGTATCCCCTACCGATTTTTACAGCCAAGGGTTTTGAGGCTTTCTTTTCCTGCACTGGACCTCTGGGCTGCACAGTCTGTCTCACTTCCCAACTGTTCCTCCCACTTTACCCGCATGCGTATGTGGGACCGCCTGGTCCTCCAGCTGCTGCCTTGCCATGTGTCCTCTCTGCCCAGGGTGCCTGTCTCCACCCCTCCTACTGGTCTGGATGAATGTTTCTTCTTTAATTCCTTGGTTGTCGGACTTCCATACAGTTCGACTTTCTGGCAGTTCCGGTTATTTTTTGTTTTTAAATTTGTTGTTGTTGTTCTGGTTGTGTGAGGGGACAAAGTATATCTACCTATGCCTCCATCTTGGCCAGAAGTAAAAACAAAGAGGGAAATCTTGTGTTTTCTTATTATTGGATCTTGCCATTTCTTTATGTATTCTGGATATAAGTCCTTTGTCAGGTATGTGTTTTGCAAATATTTTCTCTCAATATTTGGTTTTGTTTTATCTTAAGTGTCTTTTGAAAAGCAGAAATTTTAAATTTTGATGCATTTCAATCAATATTTTATATTATGAATCATGCTAACAAATTTTGTAGCTAACAAATCTTTGCCTAACCCACAGTCACTCACACATTAGAGAAAGTTTTATTTTTAGGTCTGTGGTCTATTTCGAGTGAGTTTTTGTATTGTTAATAGCAGATACTCCATGTCCAATCTAATTGAGCTGACTGAAAAAAAATGCTGTATCTGCCCTGACTGGTGTGGCTCAGTTGATGGGTGTTGTCTCATAAAGCCAAAGGTCACTGGTTCCATTCCCTGTCAGGGTACATGCTGAATTGGGGTGCCCGTCCCAGGGTTGGGGCTCAAGTAAGAGGCAACTGAAGGATGCGAGATGTTTCTTTTCCTCTCTCCCTCTCTCCTCTGCTCTCTAAAAGTAATAAATACTTAAAAAAAGTGAATCATATCTGTATGTGACAGAAAAATCTCTGAAATATATTAAATGTGAAAAAGCAAGTTGCAAAGCACCATGCCATTTGTTTGTACCGTGAAAGAGTAGGTTGGTGTAAAGGATAGGAGATTTGCATAGGCCTTAAAAATGAGACCTACCAAAATCTATTAACAGTGGTTCTTGGGGCAAGGGGAATTTTGACTTTAAACACGTTTAAATTCTTCAGTTATATTTGATTCCCCTCTTTCATGGGCAAGTATTTCTTTTTTTAAAAAATAAATATTTTATTGATTATGCTATTGCAGTTGTCTCAATTTTTCCCCTTTTGGCTCCCTCCACCCAGTACCCCCATTCCCTCCAGCAATCCCCCTCCTTAGTTCATGTCCATGGGTTGTGCATAGAAGTTCTTTGGCTACTCCATTTCATTCACTGTTCTTAACATCCCCGTCTATTTTGTACCTACCAATTTGTGCTTCCTAATCCCTGCACCTTTTCCTCTGCATTCTCCTCCTTCTCCCTCCCAACTGATAACCCTGCAAATGATCTCCTTATCTATGATTCTGTTCCTGTTCTGCTTGTTTGCCTAGTTTGTTATTTGGATTCAGTTATTGATAGTTATGAATTTATTGCTACTTTAATGTTCATCTTTTTGATCTTCTTCTTTTTCTTATATAATTCCCTTTAGCATTTCATATAATGATGGCTTGGTGATGATGAACTCCTTTAGCTTTACCTTGTCTGGGAGGCACTTTATCTGCCCTTCCATTCTAAATGATAGGTTTTCTGGATAGAGTAGTCTAGGTTGTAGGTTCTTGCTCTTCATCACTTTTAACACTTCTTGCCAGTCCCCTCTAGCCTGTAAAGTTTCTTTAGAAAAATCAGCTGACAGTCTAATGGGAACTCCTTTGTTGGTAACTCTCTTCTTTTCTCTTGCTGCTTTTAAGCTTCTCTTTTTATCTTTAACCTTTGGAATTTTAATTATGATGTGTCTTGGTGTGGTCCTCTTTGGGTCCATCTTGCTTGGGACTCTCTGTGCTTCCTGGACTTGTATGTTTTTTTCCTTCACCAAATTAGGGAAATTTTCTTTCATTATTTTTTCAAATAAATTTTCAATTTCTTGCTCTTCCTCTTCTCCTTCTGGCACTCTTGATTCAGATGTTGGTATGTTTAAAGGTGTCACAGAGGCTCCTTAGCCTATCCATTTTTTTGAATTATTTTTCTTCCTGCTGTTCTTATTGAATGCTTTTTTCTTCCTTGTGTTTCAAATTGTTGATTTGATTCTTGGCTTTATCCCCGCCACTCTTGGTTCCCTGTAGATTTTTCTTTATTTTACTTAATGCAGCCTTCATTTCTGCCTGCATCTTTTTTTATGCTGCGAAGTACCCAATGAGTTCCTGGAGCATCCTGATAACCAGTGTTTTGAACTGTGCATCTGATAGGTTACTTATCTGCATTTCTGTTAGTTCTTTTTCTAGAGTTTTGTTCTGTTCTTCCATTTGGGCCATATTTCTTTGTTTCCTCCTCTTGGCAGACTCCTTATGTTTGTTTCTGTGTATTAGGTAGACCTGCTTTGACTCCCTGTCTTAGTAGCGGGGCCTATTGTAGAATAGAGCACCCATATGTTGGATGGGGTGCAGCCTTAGGTAATCGCCAGGACGGGGCAACCTGTGTTACTCCCCTGTTGCTCTCTGTGTGGGAGGGCTTGGAGAGGGGACAATGCTGCCTGGCCTCTGGAGTTTTGCCTGGGAGGAAGCTGTCTCCAGGTACTCAGCCATTGCCAGTTACTTCACTTTCTCTCCTTATGTGACTGGTACCCTTCCAGCTGTTGCCCTGGTGCTGCATCCAGGAGGGGGTGGGTCTGCGTGAGTCCTAAGTCTGTTGCAGGTCCTTTAAGAGGAGTCTCTTGAGAATCCTGTAGTTTCTTCCACTGCCCCAACCCCAACTTGTTTTTACAGCTAGAAGTTATGGGGGCTTACCTCCCTAGCACTGGAATATGGTTTGGGTGGTTTTGTCTGGGGCTGGGATCCCTAACTCCTGAAGTGTCCCTCCCAATATTTATTTACCACATGTGGATGTGGGACCACCTGTTCCACATCTCTTTGTGCCTCTCCATTCCTTTTCACCTTTCTGCACCTCTTCACACCTCTCCACCTCTCTGTGCATCTCTGTCCCTCCTATCTGTCAGAATGAGTGTTGCTTCTTTAAACCCTTGGTTTTCAGACTTCCATACAGCTCAATTTTCTGACAATTTTGGGCGATATTTGTTTTGTAGTCTAGTTGTATTTTCTTGCTATATAGTGTCCAGCAGAAATAACGCCCCCCTCTTTAAAAATTTTATTTATTTATATACTTTTTAGAGTGGAAGGGAGGGAGAAAGAGAGGGAGAGAAACATCAACATCAATTTGTTGCCTCTTGCACACCCCCAACCGGAGACCTGGCCCACAACCCAGGCATGTGCCCCGACTGGGAATCAAAATGGCAACCTTTCAGTTTGCAGGTCAGCACTCAATCCACTGAGTCACATCAGCCAGGGCAACACCCCTTTTTTATTACAAAATCATAAGCGTGTGATTCTGTAACAGCAATATCACATTCTAGCACACCATATGACATTTTAGGTGAAATGTTCAAATAAAAAGTATAAATTATCACACCCATATTATTACCCTACCAACCACACTCAAGCAGGCGTTACTTCTGCCAGATCCTGTAGTTGTTCGAGGAGGCGAGGCATGTTTATCTATGTCTCTGTCTAGATCAGAAGTCTGGGCAGATATTTCTTACATAATAAGTATATAAACTTGAAAAACTACCATAGAATAATTTTTAGACATTAAAATCATGAAAATAAATGTAAACTTACTTTTTTCCTCTTTAGGCTAGCTATTCATTATTACTAAACAGAGGATTCATTTTCTTTTAATTTTTCCATTCATCCAAAAAATATCAAATCACAACAGCCATGTGTCCATTTTGGTTTTAAATTATCCACGATAGTTGCACTTCTCACAAGCCTGTGTGAAAAAGTTTAATCTTGTTTGAAATGAATGTTATAAACACTTGGTACGTGTTTATAGTGACTTGTTACAATTTAGAATCTGGTCATGTAACCATCTGTTTACATATCTGTTTACTTCATATCATGAAGTAAATAATATTCAATTTAAAGTAACCTTTAATGTAATAAGAATATCATCATTCTGCAATGTTAGTCCAATTTTGTTAAAAAGACATAGCTCCAAATGGAAATTTGCCAACAATATTTAGCTCAGGGTGGTGAATAATGGGTGACTTATTTATTTTTGAATGTGTTTCAATATATTTTAGAAAAATTTTTATAACAAATAAATTTTTAAATTATGAATTCAAGATATACTTAATTTGTTGTGTATATTTTCCTCAGTTTTTCAGGTGCCTTTTAATTTACTTTAAAGCGTTTTTATTTGGGGGGTTTGACACTCGAGCATTAAACGGTAATCAAATCTATTAGTCTCTTCCCTTGTTATTTATCCTCTTTATGTCATGCTTAGTAAGTCATTAACCTCATAATTATGTAAATTATATTTATGTTTTCTTCAAGTCCCTTGGAGATTTCATATTTTATACTTATTATTTTTAAAATTAGGTTTTACTTTTATTAAAGTAATGTAAAATAAAAAATATTGAACTGTAATATAACATTTACAATGAAAAAAAAGAAGCAAACTCTAGTCTCATTCTCCAGAGGCAACCATCTGTACTTGTAAATATGGTGCTTACTTGACTGTTGTTTGGCTTTATCAATTTTTGGACCTTCTCTTAGACTTTCTATTATGACAGATGAGATTTCTTATACTACCTCTCCTTTTACATATTCCTCCCCTCATACACTCAATATAATTAAGGCACAGCATTTGGTTAAATCAACATTTAGTGCTATGTATTATAAGTATTTTATTATCATTTGATTGCTTTTTTTTTTTTTTTTTTTTTTTTTTTGTGCAGTGCTTCGTTTTTCTTGTGGCATTTCTCTGTGGCTGTTGAGATTTCTTCTCAGACACCCAAATCCATCTACAAGATCCTAATTCAATGCCCTTTGTCCACCCTTTTTTCTACATGGCCAATTTCAGTGACTGTTAGTTACATTCCCACTCACCCTGAGAACTGTATTTTATTTAATTTATTATTTTCAGGAGCAAAAATAAAAGAATAAACCTATTTCTAAAGCAGATTGAAAGATCTCAGGAGCCTTTTAGCTGACCCTTGTCCCTGGGCCTCTCCCAGTACTGACCTGTATTATACCAGCTCTGCACAGGCTTTCATCTCCCTGCTCCCTCTGTAAGTGGCAGTAAGTCTCCCCTGACAAGCTGCTTAGGACATTTACAAGCCATTTGGCTTTTCGGTGCCTTATGCTTTTTGATTGTGACATGACAGGCCAGGGTGATCCGTCATTCCACAATAATAATGTCAGTGCCTCCCTGAGTGAGCCCAGACCCTTTTGCAGAGTTTGAATAACATCGAGATCAATGCCTTTTTCATTTGCTGAGATGGAAAGAGTTGACCTACTGGTCCCTTAAGCATCAGCTTTGTTACACTGAATGGTCGGAGACCAAATCATATTATCCCTCTGCCTTGGAGGAAGCATCAGGTTGTTTACATTTGTGCTTCCTCTTGTGTCTAGTATTTCCCTGGGCTCTGTCTATGCTGTTCAAAACAGAGAAAGAGGAATCAGTCTGAAGGGTAAGAAAAGGACATTATTACACTATGCTGAGCCAGATGCAATTGCTTTTCTTTATTTTGTTATGAGAGAGATGGTTTCATTCATAATTGATAGGAATTTAGGAAAGGATTTGTTGGACAATGCTCATTCACATAAAAACTAAGTATCAAGAAAGCAAAATCTAGAATTCTCCCTATTTCTTTTGTTATATTTAGCATGCATAATAACATCTATACATTAGCCAACAAATCTGGAATGAAAATGATCAACGGCACAGTTTGGAAGGATCAATGTGCCTTCAATACCAAGTTTTCCTACTAGTTTAAACCCCCTTGCCTAATATTTTCTGCTTCAGAAAGCAGCACTGGGAATAGAGCAGCCAGAGTGGTGAGAAGCCTGTTGATGGTGTCACACAAAAAATAAAGAGGTTGGTGATACATGAGGTCTGTCTGGAAAAAGCCCAGCCGTTAAGATAATGAGGACAGTTTGCATGACATCAATGTAACCTGGCAGCCAAGGAGAGTGGACTGGAATGAACATGCATGAACGATGACTTCTGACTTCGCTGTACTAGTCAGTGGGAGTGGTAGGCACCATTGAGTGAGCATGAGTACTGTGTCGCTGTCACATTCAAAATGACTGAGCAAGTAGAGCAAAGAGTATGCATCAAATTTTGCATTAAGCTTGAACATTCCTTTGGGAAACTATGTGGATGATTCAGAAGGCCGCAGCTATGGGCAACTGGTGATTGGCAGCTTCATCACAATAATGTGCCCACTTACGCATCCCATCTTGTATAGAGTTTTTTGGTGAAACATCAAATCACCCAGGTGACTCAGCCCCTCTACAGCCCAGATTTGGTGTCCTGTGACTTTTGGCATTTCCCAAAACTAAAATCATCTTTGAATGGAAAGAGATATTGGACTGTCAGTGATATTCAGGAAAATATGATGGGGCAGGTGATGGCGACTGGGAGACCTATGTGAAGTCCCAAGGTACCTCCTTTGAAGGGGATGGAGGCGTCATTGTCCTACATACATTGTTTCTTGTATCTTCTTCAGTAAATGTCTCTATTTTTTCTATGGCATGACTGGACACTTTCTGAACAGACCTTGTCTATAGCCAGATAGTGAAAGGCTATCCCCTAGTTGTTACAGGGGAGCGCTGCATGGGGTGGTCCTGGATCTGACGGTTACTGTCCGGAGCCAGCTGAGGGAACGGGGCTCTGAATCCTGCAGAGCCCATTCCGGGGTTCTCACAGATGGGGGAATAAACACGTGTCATTGCAAACACTTCTCTGTTTGCCAGGAGAGGGGACAGGCTCTTCCCTCTAGTGGAGAAGGCCCTGAGCCCCTGTGTCCAAAGACTTTTATTGAGAAACATCTGCACTGTGGTATGGATGCAAAGCTCATCAGTCAATGTCAAAAGTCTATGTTTACAGAAAAGAGATTATGCATAACAATGGAAGGAACACAATAGATCTGCCTCAGGCCGGGGTCTATGAATAATGTAAATCTCCTTCCCAGCTTGAGCTAGTTATCAGCTTTTGAGGGAAGAACAAAGCCTGCTTCAAGGAACTTACTTCTAGGCCTGATTTCCCCCTAGGAACCGCCTGATCCAGTTTAGGGCTGTACCTGCCTTTAGTATTGTTTCAAGCCTGAGCCAGGTGGGCGGAGCAGAGCTGCCAAGAGATCAGGAGACTTCTTTCAGGTAGAATGAGGACTCTGGCCATGTCCAGACTGAGCTAAGGAGTGCAGGCCTTTTTGCCCTTTCTCCGTGTCCCCCTTATCCTTGTCTGCTGCCCATACTGGCCGTGTCTGTCTTAGGTCGCCCCTCCTCGTGAGGAATCTTACCCATCTTTGACTAACTGACCATCACAGGGCCAAGCAGAGTGATGTGAGGGAGGTGTGGTGCTCCAAGAGTATATTCGCAGTTTAAGGACACAGTAAAGGTTTCTTTAGAGGCAACGGAAGCCATTAAGATGGTCTTCACTTCTGCATTCTTTTTTAGCCACATTCAGAATCTAACATCCTAGGCAGCATGTTTTGTACCTGAATTGTTACTGAACAAATAGACCCATGGTGGGGGCATTGCCCAGATCCTATTACCGAAACAACACCCTCCCCCTCCTTTTCCCGGGGTCCCTCAGTTGTAGGTCCTTTGCCCGCCAGAGTTTGGTGAATGGCAGAGTTTGGTGAAAAGGAAAGGAACTATTTATTCAAAAGTTATACAGGTTTGATTAATAGCTAAATGTCACCCTTAAACCTCAAAATCCCTTTCAAACAATCACTAGCACACACACCGTCCTGCCTTCTCCCGCTTTGCCAGTTAGGCCAGTCAGGCCAGTCAGGGTTACTATCCTTCAGAAGAAAAAGAACAGAAGTCTGGGACTCGGCTAGGCAGGCCTCTTGCGGGTCCCAGCACCATCTGCTGCGTCACCACAATCTCCAGCTCTTAATCCATAACTGTGTGGCACCTTCTCATGGCCCACTAGCAAGAGTCCTTTCTCCCCTCTTTCTTCCCGCGTGGTCTTCACACTGTTCCCCAGAGTCTGTCCCTTTTTCTCTCCTGCAGGCCCTGTCTCTCCTCCTTCCTCTCCCAGTTACATTCTGCATTAAGTCTTTTAAACCTTCCTGATTAGCCTTGGTGATATGCGAAATAACCCACCTTGCACAGAAGGAATGAAGCTATCCTGTTATTGACATGCAAACTGACTTCTCAATGGCCCTGCTCAAGGCTCCCATCCCCCATTGTGGCCCGCCCTGGGGTGGGGAGAATATATTTTTCTTGGACACTGATCTCTGGACCCCGTCAGAAATACCCTTGTGGGGGGGGGGGCCTGGAAGTGCTCCGTTACAAAGTGACATAGATTTAATGATCCGCAGACAAAGGCATCTTTTCATGAAATTAGGGTAATGTGAGTTTGGTAGCAACATAAGCCTTATAACAAAGATTCTGAATTGCATATTAACACTAATGAAACACTTAAATACACGTCTTAACTTGCTTTAAAATTTTTGTTTCAGGATATTGATGGATATTATAAAGGGGAACTTAGATGGAATTTCAAAACCAGCCTCACATTCAAGAACACGTCCTGGGAGCAGATGTTCAACTGCTTCTTTGGAGGTGCTCTCACCAGAGCCAGTGCCCTTCAAGGTACTTTGCTGTTTAGAAATGATTTAAACTCCTCCTGACCTCTAGCAATTGATAAATGAAAGTTGCTGTTAACATCGCATTTTAAGATTCCTCTTTAGAGGGTGTGCTGGGAGCACTCACAGATTTCTTGGATTTTACTTTAGATCATTTTATAGGAAATGCTGTTTCCTTCTTTCTTTATTTCCCTCTCCCCCCCCTTTTTTTGAATGAGGCTTATTTTTTGTAAGAAAGCTTTGTATTCCAATATCTGCTATGTCACCATTGACTCTTATTATGAAAAAGACATTAATTTTAAAAATATAGTTTGGTTAAACGCCATGTAGTATATATTTAGTAGGTATATTACCTGGCCATGACTTCCTTTTCTTTAATACTTAAAAAAAAAATTTAAGGTAGACTTACTGTACAAAATTATACATCATGCTCATGTGAAAAGGTCTTTCATATGTAGTTTGGGGGCAAAGCCCCATGACAAATAATTTTACTTTTCTAAAACTCTCTCAGGTCCTCCATGTAAGCAATTAGGTTAGTAAGAAGGAATGATGCACATTTTGGACTCACAATATATTTGAACACTTTTAAGTTTACCTGAGTAATAACGATGGATTTAGACTGAACATGTGGCATAAAAGGTGTTACAGTCATTTAACTCTTGCAGTCATATTGTCACTCTGCCAGTCATTTGCATATCTAAATATTGCCTAAGAAGACACGAAATTATAAAAAATCACAATGAACTGTCAAATTTTGGGAGAAAATTAACTGACTTTTGTGGCTTTCAATTACACAAACAACTTTTATCAAGAAAGTATCTCTTTTTTTTAAATATTGTTGTTCAAATACAGTTGCCCCACATTTTTCCCCCTGGCTCTCCCCTACCCCACCGCCCCCCACCACCCTGCTCCCACAGTCTGTCCCCACCCTGTTGTCCTTGTCCATCGGTCCTCTATACCTGTTCCTTGACTTGCTCCTTTGTCTTCTTTCCCCCGTTATTCCCCTCACTCCTCCCCTCTGGTCACTGTCAGTTTGTTCTTTATTTTCATGTCTCTGGTTCTATTTTGCTCTTATTTGTTTTATTGATAGGTGAGATCTATGGCCATTGCCTTTCACCACCTGGCTTATTTCACTTAGCATAATACTCTTCAGTTTCATCTATGCTGTCGCAAAGGGAAGGAGTTCCTTCTTTCTGCTGCATAGTATTCCATTGTGTTACTATACCACAGTTTTTTGACCCACTCATCTACTGATGGGCACTTAGGCTGTTTTCAGCACTTGGCTATTGTAAATAACGCTGCTATGAACATAGGGGTGCATAGATTCTTTTGAATTGGTGTTTCAAGATTGCTAGGATATAATCCCAACTGTGGAATTGCTGGGTCCAAAGACAGTTACATTTTTAGTTTTTTGAGGACATTCCGTACTGTTTTCCATAGTGGCTGCACCAATCTGCATTCCCACCAACGTGCACTAGGGTTCCCTTTTCTCCACAGTCTTGCCAGCAGTTGTTTGTTGATTTATTAATGAGGGCCATTCTGACCGGTGTGAAGTAGTATCTCATTGTGGTTTTCATTTTTATCTCTCTGATGGCCAGTGATGTTGAGCGTTTATTTCATGTCTGTGTGCCCTCTGTATGTCCTCCTTGGAGAAGTGTCTTTTCAGGTCCTTTGCCCATTTTTAAATTGGATTGTTTATCTTCCTGGTGTTGAGTCATGTGAGTTCTTTATATATTTTGGAGATGAAACTCTTGTCTGAGGTATCATTGGCAAATATATTTTCGCATATGGTCAGTTCCCTTCTTATTTTGTTGATGTTTTATTTCATCATGCAGACGCTTTTTAATTTAATGTAGTCCCATTTGTTTATTCTTTTCTTTATAGCCCTTGCCCTACGGGATGTATTGGTGAGAATACTGCTGTGTGGGATATCTGACATTTTCCTGCCTATGTTCTCCTCTAGGACTTTTATGTCACAACTTATATTTAACTCTTCTGTCCATCTTGAGTTTATTTTGGTGTATGGTGTAAGTTGGTAGTCTTGTTTCATTTTTTTGCATGCGCCTGTCCAGCTCTCCCAACACCATTTGTTGAAGAGGCTATTTTTACTCTTATTTTATGCTTCTGTACCCTTTGTCAAATATTAATTGACTATAGACACATGGGCTTATTTCTAGGCTCTCTATTCTGTTCCATTGATCTATGTGCCTGCTCTTATGCCAATGCCAGACTGTTTTGATTACAGTGGTCTTGTAATATAGTTTGATATCAGATATTACGATCCCTCCTACTTCGTTCTTCTTTCTCAAAATTGCTGAGGCTATTTGGGATCATTTATGGTTTGATATAAATTTTTGAAATATTCTATGTCTGTGAAGTATGTCATTGGTATTTTGATAGGGATTGCGTTGACTCTATAGATTGCTTTGGGTAGTATGAACATTTTAATGATGTTAATTCTTATAATCAGTGAATACAGTATATGGTTCCATTTGTATCTTCCTCAATTTCTTCAGTGTTCTGTAGTTTTGTGAGTACATGTCTTTTACCTCCTTGGTTTATTCCTGGGTATTTTATTTTTCTTGTTGCTATAATAAGTGGGACTTTTTCATAATTTCTGTTTCTGATATTTCACTTTCAGTGTACACAAATGCCTTCGATTTCCTAATATTGACTTTGTATCCTGCTGTTTTGGCAAATTCACTTATCAAGTCAAGTAGTTTTTTAGTGGAGTCTATAGGGTTTTCTGAGGAAATTCTGTGTTGTTTTCCCCAGTGGCCGCACCAGTCTGCATTCCCACCAGCAGTGCTCCTGCCCCCTTTGTTGAATACTGGTTAAACTAGTGTTCTTTTTTCCCTAATCTTTGCCAGTACTTGCTGTTTGTTGATTTATTAAGGATGGCCATTCTGATTGGTATGAGATGATATCTTGTTGTGGCTTTAATTTGTATTTCTCTGATGGCTAGTGATGTTGAGCATCCTTTCATATATCCGTTGGCTCTCTGTATGTCCTCCTTTGGAGAAGTGTCTGTTTAAGTCCTTTGTCCATTTTTTAATGGATTTTTTTTGTCTTCCTGGTGTTGAAGCAATCACTTCAAGTAAGATTTCATTTTGATACACTAAACTACAGTTAAAACTCTGACATATTTATTAGTTAACAGACCTTTGATA
The DNA here is from genome assembly GCF_021234165.1 of Pteronotus mesoamericanus. Classification (NCBI taxonomy): domain Eukaryota; kingdom Metazoa; phylum Chordata; class Mammalia; order Chiroptera; family Mormoopidae; genus Pteronotus; species Pteronotus mesoamericanus. The sequence goes on from NW_026555065.1 coordinate 24,635,225, forward strand.
ATTATATCAAAAGGAAAGCCTCCTAAAAATTGTGATTTGTGTTAATCAAGTTCACAGAAAACAAGTAAGGTTTGTATTAGGTTGGGGAAGAGAGTCACAGATATACTGCATGTTGACTGCTGATTGCAAATGATTCAATGTCTAAGAAACTTTATATATTGTCAGAATTATATATCCTGGAATTTTGATTTGTTTTATTGTTCAAATTCTGCTTTTATTGATATCTTACCAAAATTTTCTATGTGGCAGAAAATGACTTTAAAATGCTAGATTTTAAATTAAATTTCATTAGTAGTAATAGATTTCTAATTCTAAAAATTTTGGTTTATTGTTGCTTATGAATATTTTTCTTGAAAGGACCTATGGTTGTAATTTGTTTAAAAGTGTCGCATCTCGCAAGTAGGTAATCCAATTATTATAAAGGTTTTTATAGCATATTTAATCTATGTTAGAAAGGTTTTTATAGGGTATTTACTTTTCCCGGGACTAACATGCAAGGTATGGAGTGGGGGACATGGAGCAGTTAAAAGTGGAGGTGGAAAGTGGTTTTGAGAATGAAGAAGAGAGGAAAATCATACACATAGGCCACAGGGCAGAAGAGCAGGAGGGTTAGAAACAAAGAGGCTAGTGGAAAATGAATGGGTGGGGGAAGATGGGTGGGTATTATGGGTAAAATTGTGAAATGGGCAAAGTTTGCCTTTTGTTCTCCAGTTTCATCTTTTTGCCTTATTACTCCCTGCTCATTCTAAGAGTTCGGATTACATGGGTTGATCCATGTGAAAGGTCTTTGTGTATCCTGAAGTGTGCTCTCTGAGTATATTGCTAACATCTAGTTATCTTTTGTCTATTCTAATATTTCTCTATATAAAAACTCATTTTCAGAGTAAGGTTGGCTAAATTAATTTATGCCATGATATAAATGACTGACAAGGCTCCTGTGACCTCTCCCAGCAATTTCAGCATTTTCACAGAACTATATACCCTTAAGGATTTACTGGATATTATGGAATTTCAGGTTTTACCTGGCCTTTGATAGATGTATGTTTTTGAACAAGGAACCCTCTTTAACACCTCTGAGATTACATAAAGTAGGCATTATTTTGTTTGTTTATAAATTCGGCCTTCACCAGTTTCATTCTGAACTGGATTTGTTTTCTTCTCTGTTAAAGTGGGTAGCAGTGCCTTCACCATAAGGTCATTGTGTGGAATAAGGAGGCAGTGTGTATAAGGTACTTAGCACAGGACATGGCTAATAGTAATTCATCAATAAATGGTGCCTATAATTATCATATCACTGACTCAGCACAGTTCCGTTGGGATGTACGTACTAATTCAGGTGAACAGAGATGCTCCTGTAGTCCTGTATCCCTGGTAGTTTATTCTCAGCACCGCCAGCCTTCTGCCTTGGCGTTTCACAAGGGGACACGGATTACAATAGGGAGATTGATCACAAGGGTGCAGAAGACTGAGCCCTGAAGGGCCGGAGCAGTCAGTCCTTCCACTGGGAGGGAGAAGGCGCTCCTTTCAGAAGTGGCTGGCTATCTCACCCTGAGGTTTTGACTCTCCCTTGGGCTGTGTTCATTTCCACCTCCACGCACTGCCATGCGCAGTCCTCAGGGCCCTGTGATCCCTGTTTTCTGTTGACTCAGCAATGGATGTCTTTTCTTATTCACTCTCAGGAAAACACAGCTGCACCAAAGTGGTGTTTCCAAAATGAACTTTGCTAAAATGGAAAGAGAAACCATAATGAAGTAGAAAAACTGTGAATAGCATAAAAATAAGTTAATCACCAAAGCACATGGTTCTGACTTGAAGAAGTTCATTAGAAGCATATCTCAGTTCAGACTATTCACTTTTCAGCCATTCAGTGGCCAGCCACATGTGGCTAGTGGCTCTCATATAATATTGGACAGCACAGCTCTAGACCTCTGACTCCTCCTCTGAGTGTAAGCTCACGGGGCAGGGGCCGTCATGCCTCATTCCCAGAGCCTGGTGGTTGTTCACTTCAGGACTGGTTCCTGACTTTTCTCCATTATTGCTAGAAATTGCTACAGGACAGTACATAATTTTTTGGTGCAAGTTGTTATGAAATTTAATTGTGTAGTTAAATCGTATTTAATTAAAGAGTATTCTATTCCTAGAGTACTTTAATGCCAGTGTATGTGTGCTCCCCTATATACTTCCATTTTCTAAGATAGTCTAGAAATTTAAAGTTTAAAAACATACATTATTTTTTAAAAAGTGTTTCTTTTGAAATAACTTTTAGGTTGATACTGCAATTAAGTCAAACTCTGATAAAGAGGGACACTCAGAAAGCAATAATACGGAGGGAAGTAGAAACAGTAATGACGATAAAGGGGAAAACTGTGCTGAGACAATAATACTGGCCGAAGAGGGGTCAGATGAAGATTTGAACTTGGTTCAACATCAGATAATCTCTAAATGTTCAGGTAAGTGATTGGCTAATGATAATTACAGATACTAAAATATTAGAATTAGATATGTTTTTTTATCAGCTAAGTAGAAATAATTAAAAAATGAATTTTTATTTTGTGAACAAGCAATCATTAGTTATTATTTAGAAGAATATTAAAAGTCCTTAAATATACTTAGAAAAATAATAAGATATGTCATTTAATAAAACTGTTATTGCGATCATTTAACATTAATTGATTAGGAAGTATTTCTGCATTTTATTACATGAGTTATTGATCTTTTTGATGACCAGAATTGCACAACAAAATGTATCCTGTAACTTATAAATACTCTTTTAGGGGTAATCCCATTTGATCTTAGTAACTTTTGGATTTTGAAAGGCTCCTTTTTTCATGGTTATTAAATTAATACTGGTCAGAGTGAATTAGAACAGCAGTTCTCAAAATGTGGTCTGCAGAGCTGTGGGGATCTCTTGAGATCCTTTCAGTGGCTCTGCAAAGTAAAAACTACTTTCATTATAGTACTGATGTAATATATTAGTAATATAGTTTATATCATAATACTAAATCTATTTGCTTTCTTGCCCACTGAATGGACATTTGCACTGATGGTACAAAAAGCAACGTGGGTACAATTGCTGATGCTTTATTTTACCCTGACTGGTGTGGCTCAGTGGGTTGGGTGTCGTCCCACAAACTGAAAGGTTGCCAGTTCAATTCCTGGTCAGGGCACATACCTGGGTTGTGGGTCAGGTCCACGGTTAGGGGCATGTGAGAGGCTACTGATTGATGCTTCTCTCTCTTGCATCACTGTTTCTCTCTCTCTCTTTTTCCCTCCCTTCCTCTCTCTAAAAGTAAATAAATAAAATCTTGTAAAAAAAAATTGCTGGTGCCTTAGTATGAATGAAGGCAATGACATCAACTTGTACTATTAGTCATTGTAATCTTCATGACCAGACACTGGCAGCAAAAGAAAATAGCCAGTGTCATTCAAGAACATCTTTGGAGCAGTAAAAATTAATAATTTTATAAAATCTTGACCTTTCAACGTACATCTTTTTAATATCCTGTGTGGTAGAATGGGAGGTACATGTAAAGCAATTCTGCTGTATTCCAAAATGTGAAGGTTGTGTTGAGGAAAAGTACTTGTGTGATAGTTTAAGCCGAAAGCTGAACTGGTCACTTTTTAAATGGAGCATCATTTTTACTTTAAAAAATGACAAAAATTATTATCATTCAGACTTAGGTATTTGGCAGTCATTTTTTTAAAAAATAAAACGAGCCTATTAACTCAAGGGAGACAAATAACAGTATTTTTTGTCAATGATAAAATTTGAAATTTCAAGTAAAAGTTAAAATTTTGGAAAACCTATATATGTCTGTGTGAGCTTGACAGCTTCCCAGTACTTAGGCTTTTTCTCTTCTTTTTTTTTATGTTTTGGTTCCCCATTGGGGAATTGAACCCTGGTCTCCAGAGTAGACTTTTCTAATAAAAATTGGTGGCCATATTAACAAATGTGATTCTTTTGATACTATATTCTGAAATATGTTAACAGTTTGAAGGTCAACATAATTCGGTAAAATAAAACAGAACCACTGTTTTCCAAATGACCAATGCAGGGTAAAAGATCCCTTTAACATAAAAGATTGAGCCAGGGATTTTAATGGAACAAATACAAAAAGCTCACCAATATGATTACAGATTTTTCATTACAACTAACTTTTTAGAGACCTCCCCTTGTAGAGTTATGTAGTGTCGAAGAAGAGTATTCACCATTACGTGAAAAGGCTGTTAAGTTCCTTTCCTACTATATGTCTGTGTGAGGCCAAATTTTCTTCATACACTTTAACTAAAATAACAGATTGTAATAGATGGACTTCAGAAGCAAACATAAGAATTCAGCTGTCTTCTGTTAAGTCAAATACTCAAAAATTAAAACAGTGCCATTCTCAATATTTTTTGAAAATATAGCTGTCAAAAAATGTCCTGTTTCTGTTAACATATAATTAATAATAATGTTTATTATTTAAAAATGAGTAAAAATATTTATACCATTTTTAATTTTTAATTTCTAATATTGTAATTATTAATGGCTATAACTCACATAAAAGCTACTCTGGGTTTTGAGTAATTTTTAAGGATGTAATTGGAAGCTAAGATTCATACATTGCGAACTCTGCTGATTTAGAATGTGTTTGAGATGAGATCAGCTCTCAAAGTCAGGCCAGGTGACTCAGGCTTACAGTTATTAGGAAACAAGGTATTGCAATTGAGATTAGCTGTCACCCAGTTTACATTGTATGTGTTAATATTGTTTCAGTTCTGCATGAGTTACTTCAAAATGCCTGCTGTATAGACCACCTATGTACATGGAGCCTGAGGATGCTAGGGTTTGCAGTTGGGAATTAGAACTAGAGGCCGTTGCATTTGAAGTATGTAAGCAATAAGATTTGTAGAGCCTCCTTATTAATATCATCAGTATTAATCAGTGTTCTTTTTGGATAAGCTTATTCCCTCTAAAAATATTTTATTTTCCTTAAAGAGAAAGTAATATACCTTATGGGAAACCATCATTGGACTCTGGATTTTCGAAAGTTGCAAAATTTGGCCTTTCTTAGCATAGTATCTCATTTCTAACGATCTAAACTAGGGTAGCTGAGACTTCAGTATTTGAGCGCTTATGTGCGTTGCCACATCATCGTCTTTCCTCAGACTTCACAGAGGAACTGTCGCCTCATGGTAAAGAGCTTTGGCTTTGGAGTCAGACAGATCTGGGTGGAAACTAACCCAACTATTAACTAGTTATATCATCTTGGATATATATGTAACTCAGTTACGCATTAGCTTCAGTTTACAAATTTGTAAAATGGGAACAATAATTATAGCACCTCACAGGGTTATGATGAGGAGGAAGTGAGATAATGCTTGTAAACAAAGCACTTAACACTGTGCCTGTCGGGCGACTCTTTATATGTTGGCTGCTATGAGGAAAGTTTCTATAGAGTCCCTAATTTCAAATAATTACTACCAATTATCCACAATTCAAGAACATTTTTAGGTACATTGAGAAAATAGAACATGTAGGAGGGACATAGATAAAGAAGTCTGGTTACATGGCATCCTTTTCTGAATTCGTTTCTGTATGTTGGAACTGTTTTGTGTCACTTATGACATGCTCTATTTTACCATAGCTATTGTGCACATGCTTTCTCTTTCAATTAGTCTGAAGCAGCTTTGGGATAGTGTCTTTGTCTTATTCTTTATTTGTTAATTATGAATATAGAAGTTATAGCAGAATGAAGGAGAAAGAAGTTGGGATTTAAAATCATACAAGATCCATTTTTGGGGGTTCAATAATTTATTAACTATTTAAAAGTGCCCAGCTGTCTCACCTGTACAATAGAGATACATGTCTATTTCACAGTATTAGATAATTATATGAAAAAATATGTGTGAGAGCACCTTGATTACTTGACCCCGATGTTAGTTATTACTATCAGCCATAAATATTTGTTGAATGAAAGAAGAAATAGTAAAAACAAAACAAAACAAAACTTTAAGGTTTGCTAAACTTCAAGCTTATTTCTACTTTCGACACAATATAGATGAACCCAAATTAAATGAATTAAATTCTCAACTTCAAGAAGCTATTCAGAAGATGAAGAGGCTTGATAAAATATTGGCGAAGAAACAATCCAGGGAAAAAGAAATTAAGAAGCAAGGTCTAGAAATGAGAATAAAGTTATGGGAAGACCTTAAGGTAAGAATTGTGTAACCACACTCTGACACATAAGAGGCAATTTCCTCTGTGATGAGTAAGAAAAGCATGGACTGTGGTAGTTATTCAGGCAGAGTGCGTTGATTGATTCGTTTTGTGGAGGCAGGTAACATTTCTGCCTTCGGGCCCTGCGCTGGCGCTGGTGTGTGCATTCCCCATGGACAGCCCAGTAGGCCTCTCACCAGTGTCGGGCTGCAGCTCCTCCGTCTCTGGAATAGGAAGGGGTGTCATGCCTACTTTCATTAAGTATGTATATCTGCTTTTTCTTCAGCAAGTTTACACATTTTGGATACAAATATACAAATACAGAAAAATTTAACCTCCTCGTTCTCATTATTATTTGAGTAAACTTTTGTGATGAGTATGTGGGGGAGTTCGTCATTTCATATGCTGGTTAAGATCTCTTTGGGAAGCTGTAAAGTGCTTGAGGCTTGGGGTCTGGGACCATGCTCTATTTGCTTTTGTCTTAATATTTCTAGTGCTCAATTAACTTTCCTTGGCCTTCTTGGACCTCTTATTCTCTGTATTATTGAGGGGTGGATGTTGACCAGATGTTGGCACTGACTTGATATATAGCTATTGGCTCACACTTGAGCTTTGCCCCTCAAAGGAGGGTACTTTTAAGGTAAGGAACATTGTGACAACTGTCGTTTTTCGTAAATGCCTCCTTGATCAATTGACTGACTTTGGAGGAAATTTCCCAGACAATAGTATGAATTAATAATACAGTAATTAAGAATACATTTTTACACGGTTCCCAGGAAGACCACTAGGATGGAAGGAAAACAACATACAAAATGCTTTAAACTAGAGAAATAATTTTTTTAAATTTTAACAGAAAAATATTAACCTATTACTTATTTTATTGAATTTCGCAGCAAATTTTTATCTTGGAAACAAGAATTATAACTGGAAGCATAATAAAATACAATAGTAATCTTGAAATGTCTGAAATTGTAATCTGATGTACTCATTAGTTATAAAAATATTAAACAGAATCTTAAGAAACTTTAAACAAGGTAATTATGATATAATGGTAGACATATACTCCGATTATATTTAGGAATACTTGTTGACAGAATTTTGTGGGGACAGGAAACATTAATAGACTTCCTAATTAATTCCTAATCCCTAATTAAAGGAATAAAAATGAACTGAGTCTTCTTGTTTGTATATACACAATTGAAAACTGCATTGAAATTTAGCAAAATATCATTGTTGCTTTCTTTTCACATATTTCAACTTTCTTTTCTCTTTTATTAGTCTGCAAAAAATAGTGAAGCTTTGCTAAGTAATGAGGAAATGGAAAATACAAAAAAGTTTCTAGCTTTGACTGCTGCATCAGAAGAAACTGTTGGTGAGTGAAATTGACTCATCTTTATTTTTATCTAAGAGTCATAAAATATTTGGATTAAGGTAAAATTCCCAATTTAATTATTTTTTTTTCTTTGTGAGTTTAACTTTTTTTTTTCCCCCAAGGAGAAATGATCACATTAGGTAGGATTATATGGAACTATCTTGAGCTTAGGTATGTTTCAGAGTTTTTAAGGGCTTCTCTCTGCTCAAGGTGGGGGGGCAATGCAGTGAAAAATCAGGAAATAGACAAAATATGTCTTTTCCTATACTTGCTATGTGTCTTAGATGCCTCTAAACCCAGTTTATGTCAACAGTCCCCTAAAGGCCTAGGATCCTCCTGCAAGGTATCTCACGCAGGCCTTTGCAACTCCTTTCATAAAAATCCATTTACTGATTTGTCCTATTTTCTGTTCTGTCACAGTTCTGGTTTTTAAAGACCAGCCAATCAATTTTGCACATAATGTTTCTACTTTCCCACTTGAGTGTAGTATATTTGTGATTCTTCTCCTCCTCATCTTCCTTTTTCTTCTCTTTCTTTTTTCTTATATAGAACTATTATGGAATCATATAACCTATTTAACCTTCTTACATATTGAAGAAAACTTTAGGGGTTGGGAAGCAGTTGGTATTTTTTTGAAGGACACTTTTTAAATCCTTTAACCTTCATCATGTAAGTGGTCATCTGGTATTGCCTGGGCATTAGATTGGCTTCAAGCAGGGGCTTCTGATTTCCCTGAGAATCCTGGAATCCATTTGTCTTTTACAAAATGAATGTTAAACATTTTAGAATCCCAAGAACCTGATACAGGCTACTGCGACTCTTTAGCATGAGCTTTGATGAAGATGAAATTCCTTGGGGTTTGTTCCTTTCCAGTCCCAGATTTTAGAGCTCAGAATTTGCTTGAGTCTCTCTCCCTGCACAGAGAGAGAATGATGCAGGCCAGTTCCTGCCCATAGTGAGTTCAGTAGTGTCCCTCCAAAATTCATGTCCACTTGGAACCTCAGAATGTGACCTTAACTCATGGACAAAACCAAAGGGGAAGAGCTGAGGGAGGGAAGGAGGGAGGGGGCAAGGGAAAGTGGTGGGAGGGGGGGAGGCAGAGACAAATGTATTTAAAAAGTAAATAAATTAAAAAAAAATAAATTAAAAAAAAAAAGAATGTGACCTTATTTGGAAATGGACCTCTACATATGTAATTAGTTAAGATGAGCTCATACTAAGTTAGAGTGGGCCCTAAATCTAGTAATTGGTCTACTTATGAGAAAGCAAATAGAGACACAGAGACACAATGCCATAGGAAAGAAGATGTGAAAATACAGGTAGTGACTGGAATAATGTAGCTACAAACCAAGGAACACCAAGGATTCTGGAACCACCAAAAGTTAGGAAGAGGCAAGGAAGGATTCTTTTTCAGACACTTCAGAGGGACGATGGTCCTGCCAACACCTTGATTTCAGATGTCTAGCTTCCAGAACTGTGAGAGAATAACTGTTGTTTTTAGCCACTCAGCCCACAGTATTGGGTTAGCCAAAAAGTCCGTTTAGTTTTTTCCATAAAATAAGACATACTTTCCATTTTCATTAATAACTTTATTGATTTGGATACTTTGAGTATGTTGGCTATCTCCCACCTGGTATAACATTGATTATTCTCAATTAACATCTCGATTTGATTGCTATCAACTTTAACTGGTCTACCCAACCACGGAGCATCGTCCAGCAAGAAATTTCAAGCACAAAACTTCACAAAGCACTTTTGACACAATCAGTCACAGCAGCTTCTCCATACACTGCACAAATCTTTTTGTGTTTTAGTTGCATTTTTACTTTTCTTGAAATAATAAAGCATAATATGTCAAAAAGTCACTTATTTTCTTCCATTTTCAATATTAAAATGGCTAATCAAAAATTCACCAATTTTGATAAGTCTTTTTAAAATTCATGTTGATATGACAGCTGTCACAATACACTCTAACAAAATTGTTTTGAATGAAGTTAAAGTCAGCTAAGCACTAGTAGAGCCATCTTATGGAAAAAACCAAATGAACCTTTCAGCCAACCTAATAATTGGTTACAGCTATCTAGGAAACTAATACGTCCACTATTCCAGCTACCTTAGTGTAGGCACCAGACATGTGAATGAAGGAACAACTTTGAACATTTCCTCACTAGCAAAGACCGCTTAGGAAGAGCCAAAGTCAGACATATGGCCCCAGGTGCACTGCTCCAGGCATCTCCAGCCAGATGCAGCCACCACAGCCGAGGCCTCATTTTTGATGGAACAGAGACAAATTGATCCTGTGGTTTCCCTCAAATTACAGACTCACAGATAAAGTGAGTGATTGTTTTATGCCACTAAGTTTCTAACATTTTATTTTGAAATAATTTTAAACCTACAGAAAAGTTACAAAATAATACATAGAGTTCCAGTAGATTTCTTACCCAGCTTCCCTTAATGTTAGCATCTTGTATAACCATACAGCAATGATCAAAACCAAGAAATTAACATTGGTACAGTACTGTTACTTAAACTGACCTTACAATTTATCAGTTTTTTCCCCTAATGTCCTTTTTATTTTCTGGTATGCAGCTTGGGATCCCATATTGCATTTAGTGTCCTGCCTCCTTAGTCTTCTGTAGTCTCTGATAGTTCCTTAGTCTTTCCTTGTCTTTCATAATCTTGACATGTTTAGAAAGTATTGGTCAGTTATGTTATAAAATATCCTTCAATTTCAGTTCATCTGATATTTTCTATTGATTGGATGGAGGTTATGCATTTTGGGCAAAATACCCTGGAAGGGATGTGCTCCTGTCAGGCATACTCAAGAGTACCTACTATTGATACATATCTTATTACTGGTGATGTTAACCTTGAAAACTTGGTTAAGGTGGTGCTAGCTGGCTTTCTCCACTTTCTCAAAGTTACTATTTTTCCATTTGAAATTAATAAATATCTTGGGAAAGATACTTTAAGACTATGCAAATATCCTGTTTCTCCTCCAATTTTCACCCACTAGTTTTAGCATCCATTTGTAGTTCTTGCTTGCAATAATTATTACTCTATGCCACTAAATTTTGGGTGACTTTTTAATGCAATGATAGATAACTGGAGTGATTTACATCAGCATTATCTTTAATGACTGTATATTGATCCACTATATGGATGTACCATCATTTGTTTAACCTGTACCCTGCTGTGAAACATTTAGATTGTTTCCTTTGTTTTAATTTTTTTTCAATTATATGTAATGCTGTAATAATATCCTTAGGCAATTATTTTTTTTTATTGCCTTATGTGGTCAGCCAAAAAAAAAAATGCTATGCCCATCTGCCCCTAAGAGGTATTCATGCCAAATTTCCTGGAAGCTATGAATTTTACCTTATTTGGAAAAAGGGTCTTTGCAGATACAATTAAGTTAAGGATCTTAAAATGAGATAATCCTGGAATATGGAGGTGGGCCCCTAAATGCCATCGTAAGTATCGGTGAAAGAAAGAGGCAGGGGGAGATGAGATACATAGCAGAGAAGGAGTCAGTGAGATTGGAGTGACACGGCTTCAAGCCAGGGAATGCTGGCGGCCACCAGAAGCTGGATGAGGTCAGGAGCAAATCTCACCTACAGGCCCTGGAGGGAGCATGGCCCTACTGATTCCTTGGACTTCTGGCCTTCAGAACTGTGGGAGAATAAATTTCTATTGTGTTTTTTTTCTCTCTCTGATTTTTCACTTTATTTTAAAAAATATTTTATAGTTTTTCTGTTAGAGTTGTCCCCATTTTTCCCCCTTTGCTCTCTGCCCAGCTCCCCCTAACTCCCACAGTCAAACCCCACCCTGTTGTCCATGTGCATATCATTCGTACATATGCCTTGATCCGTACTTTCCCCTTCTTTACACCCTTATTCACCGCCTCCACACCCTCAGGTCACAGGCAGTCTATTCCTTGTTTCCATGCCTTTGGTTCTATTTTTACTTGTTTGTTTTGTTCATTAGGTTCCTATTATAGGTGAGATCATGTGGTATTTGTCTTTCACCACCTGGCTTATTTCACTTAACATAATATTCTCCAGATCCATCCATGATGTGAAAGGTAGGAGTTTCTTCTTTTTTTCTACTGTATAATATTCCACTGTGTAAATGTACCACAGTTTTTTCATCCACTCATTCACTGACGGGCACTTAGCCTGTTTCCAGCACTTGGCTATTGTAAATAACACTGCTGGAGCATAGGGGTGCATAGGTTCTTTTGAATTGTGTTTCAGGATTCTTAAGGTATAATCCCAGCAGTTGAATCATTGGGTCAAAAGGCAGTTCCATTTTTAGTTTTTTGAGGAAATTCCATACTGTTTTCCACAGTGGCTGTACCAGTCTGCATTCCCACCAACAGTGCACTAAGCTTCCTTTTCTCCAAATCCTCACCAGCATTTGTTGTTGATTTATTAAAGATGGCCATTCTGACTGGTGGGACGTGATATCTAATTGTGGTTTTAACTTGCATCTCTCTCATAGCTAGTGATGTTGAGCATCCTTTCCTATGCCTGTGTGCCCTGTGTATGTCCTCCTTGGAGAAGTGCCTATTCAGGTCCTTTGTCCATTTTTAAAATGGATTGTTTGTCTTCCTGGAGTGGAGTCATGTGAGTTTTTTATGTATTTTGGAGATGAAACCCTTGTTTGAGGTCTTTTTGGCAAATATGTTCTCCTATGTGGTCAGTTCCCTTTTCATTTTGATGATGGTTTCTTTAGCTGTGCAGAAACTTTGTAGTTTGATATAGTCCCATTTGTTTATTTTTTCCCTTTATTTCCCTTGCCCTAGGAGCTATATCGGTAAAAAATATTGCATGTGGGATATCTGAAATTTTCCTGCCTATGTCCCCCTCTAGGACTTTTATGCTGTCATGACTTATATTTATCCATCTTGAGTTTATTTTGGTGTATGGTGTAACTTGGTGGTCTAGTTTCTTTTTCTTTTTCTTTTTCATTTACCTGTCTAGTTCTCCCAACACTATTTATTGAAGAGGCTATCTTTATTCCATTATATGCTCATGCCCCCTTTGTCGAATATTAATTGGCCATAGAGACATGGGTTTATTTCTGGATTCTCTATTCTGCTTCATTGATCTATTTGTTGGTTCATATGTCAGTACCAGACTGTTTTGATTTCAGTGGCCTTGTAGTATTGTTTGATATCAGATTTTGTGATCCCTCATACTTCATTCTTCTTTTTCAAACTTGCCAAGGCTATTTGGGGTCTTTTTGGTTCCATATAAATTTTTGAAATATTTGTTTTACAGCTGTGAAATATGCCATTGGTATTTTAATAGGGATTGTGTTGAATCTATACAGTGCTTTGGGTAGTATGGACATTTTAATGATGTTAATTCTTCCAATTCATGAATATGGTATATGCTTCCATTTATTTGTATCTTCCTTAAATTCTTTCTTCAATGTTCTGTAGTTTTCTGAGTACAGGTCTTTTACCTCCTTGGTTAAATTTATTCCTAGGTATTTTTTTTTCTTGTTTGCTATGGTAAATGGGTGCTGGATTTATTCAAATACTTTCTTAGCATCCATTGATGTGACATGTGGTTTTTGCCTTTCATTTTATTTATGTGGTTTATTGGATTTATTGATTTGTGGATATGGTACCATCCTGCATCCCTGGGATGAATTCCATTTGATCATGGTGTGTGATCTTTTTAATGTATTGCTGGATATGGATCACTAATATTTTGTTTAGGATTTTATAATTATGTTCATCCGTGACATTGCCCTGTAGTTTTCTTTCCTTGTTGTGTTTTTATCTGGTTTTGGAATTAGGATAATACTGGCCTTGTAAAAAGAGTTTGGGAATCTTCCCTCTTCTTGGCCTTGCTGGAATAGTTTTAGAAGGATAGGAGTTATTTCTGGCTTAAATGTTTGGTAAAATTTGCCTGTGAAGCCGTCCGGCCCAGAGCTTTTGTGTGCCAGGAGTTTTTTGATTGCTGCTTCAACTTAACTAGTCGTTACCAGTCTATTCAGGCATTCTGCTTCTTCTTGATTCAGCTTTGGATGGTTGTATGTGTCTAGAAATTTGTCCATTTCTCCCAGGTTGTCTGATTTCTTGGCACATAGTTTGTAGTAATTTCTTACAGTCCTTTGTATTTCTGTGGTATTGGTTGTAACTTCTCTCTCATTTCTGATTTTATGAATTTGGGTCCTCTCTCTTTTTTCCCTGATGAGTCTGGTTAAAGATTTGTCAATTTTGTTTACCTTTCCAAAGATCCAGTTCCTGCATTTATTGATCCTTTGGATTGTTCTTTTAGTCTCTATGTTATTTAGTTCTGCTCTGATCATGACTACTTCCCTCCTTCTACTCGCTCTGGCTTTGTTTGTTCTTGTTCCTCTAGTTCTTATAGATGTAGGGTTAGGTTGTTCATCTGAGATTTTTCTCTCCTCTTTAGGTTGGCCTGTATTGCTGTGTAGTTTTCTCTCAGGACTGCCTTTGCTGTGTCGCATAGGTTTTGGGTTGTTATGTGTTCATTTTCCTTTGTTTTCAGACACTTTGATTTCTTCCTTGACCTTATTGTTAACCAATTCATTATTTAATAGCATGTTATTCAGTCTCCATGTGTTTGAATGCTTTTCATTTTATTCCATTAGGTTGGTTTCTAGTTTCAAGCTGTTGTGACCTGAGAGGATGCTTGATATTATTTCAGTTTTCTTGGATTTGTTGAGGCTCATTTTGTGTCCTACCACGTGGTCTGTCTTTGAAAATGTTCCATGCGCATTTGAAAAGAATGTGTATTTTGCTTCTCTGGGGTGAAAGGTTCTGTATATATCAACTAAGTCTATTTAATGTAGAGTGTTGTTCAGTGCCACAATATCCTTGTTGGTTCTTTGTTTGGAAGATCTATCCATTATTGACAGCGGGTCGTTAAAATCTCCTACGCTGCCTGTGTTGCTGTCCATATCTTTCTTGAAGTCCTCCAAGATTTTCCTTATATATTGAGGTGTTCCTATGTTGGGTGCATATATGTTTATGAGGGCTATATCTTCTTGATGGACTACTCCCTTAAGTATTGTGTAGTGACCTTCTTTGTGTCTTTTTATGGCCTTGTTTTGAAGTCTATTTTGTCTGATGGAAGTATTAGTACATAGCTTTTTCTTCATGTTCATTTGCTTGGAATATTTTTTTCCATTCCTTCACTTTCAGCTTCTATAGATCTTTTGTTCTGAGGTGGGTCTCTTGTAGAGAGCATCTGTGCAGGTTGTGTTTTCTTATCCATTCGACTATTTTATGTGTTGATTGGAACATTTAATCCATTTACATTTAAGGTTATTATTGATAAATAGTCATTCATTGCCATTCTTTCCCTTGTACCTGTGTTCCTTTCTCTCTCTCTCTCTCCTTAAAGTAGTCACATTAGCATCTTTTGCAATGCTGATTTGGTGGAGATGTATTCTTTTAGAATTTTTTTTGTCTGGGAAGCTCTTTATATTACTTTCCATTTTCAATGAGAGCCTTGCTGGGTACAGAATTCTTGGTTGCAGGCCTTTGCTTTTCATATCTTGGAATATTTTGTGCCAATCCCTTCTGGCTTGTAGTGTTTCTGTTGAGAAATCAGTCGATAGCCTCATCAGAGCTTCCCTGTATGTTACTCTCTGTTTCTCCCTTGCTGCTTTTAAGATTTTCTCTTTGTCTTTAAAATTTGTCATTTTAGTTATGATGTGTCTTGGAGCGGGCCTCTTCATGTTCATCCTGATTGGGACCCTCTGTTCTTTTTGCACTTGTATGGCTTTTTCCCTCACCAAGTTAGGGACATTTTCTAATATTACTTTTTCAAACAGGTTTTCTGTCCCTTGCTCCTCCTCTTCTCCTTCTGGTATCCCAATTGTATGAATATTATTACATTCATGTCCTGCAGTTCCCTTAAACTTTCTTTGTTCTTTCTGAGTCTTTTTTTTTTGTTTTGTTTTACTGTCTGGGTGTTTTTCTCTACCTTGTTGTCCATCACACTCATTCAATCCTCTGCTTTATCTAGCCTGATTTTAATTCCTTTTAGCATATTCTTCATTTCAGATATTGTATTCTTCAGTTCCTCCTGGCTCTTATTCATAAATTGTATGTCCTTTTTCATGCTGATGTAGTTGCCAGGAGGTTCCTTGTAGCTTCCATAGAGTTCCTTACATTTCTCACTGAACTCCTTGAACATTCTTATAGCCATTATTTTGAATTCTATATCTGAAAGATTGCTTGTCTCAGTTAATTTCATTTATCACTCTTTCAGGGGTTCCTCCTTTCCTTTTGATTGGGGGTTGTTTCTTTGTCTCTCCATTTTAGGTAACTCTTCTTGTTTGTTTCTGAATATTAGATTATCTATTTTGACACCCTGTCTTTGTGTGATGGACTTCTGTGGTACGATATCTATGGGACTTAGTGGTGTACTCTCCTTGATCTCCTGAGCTGGATGCTCTTGGGATGTCCTTTATGTTGCTTATGTGGGCTTTGTGGTTGTAATTAAGTTTTGGTTGTTGTTGGATCAGTCTTTAGTGGGGTCTTCCCTCTGGCTTATAGACTGGGAGTCACGCTGCCCACCATGTCTTGTATGCTGTTGTACAGTTGCTACTAGAACAAAATAATCCAACCCAGGAAACAAAACACACACCCGTAAAAATAACCTCCACTCACAACCACGCTATCAGCAAGAAATGAGCAAATATTTATAAAAATGTAAAGAGATTAAGACTTATTAGAAAGGAAAAATGAAAATGAGATGAGTAATTGAAAGAAAAATGGTTTTGAGAGGGTAGCAGGAGGAGAAATAATAAGAGTAGAGAATAGAAACAAGGTGAAGGAAGAAAGAAAATAATGGTTATATCATAAATAAAACAGGGAGGGAAGAAGGCAGAAGGGAGTAAGAAAAGGGATGAATATAATATGAGGTTTAAAAATAAAGAATTAAAAAATGGTGGAAAAATAGGAACCAAACTGAAGAAAAACGTCTGCCACAGCAATATCAACAGCAAATGAGTAAAGATTAATAGAGCAGAAAAGGGAATAAGCAAGACAAAAGAAAGAAAAAAATGCTTATAAGATGTCTAAAGGAAAGTGGTTTTGAGAGGATAGGGGGAGAAGGAATAGTAAGAGTAAGGAATGAAAACCAGGCTAAGAGAAAGGAAAAAGTGAAATTAAAAAACAAAACAAAACAAAAAAAAAAAACAAAAGAAGGGGCAAGAGGAAGGCAAAATGGAGTAGGAGAGCGGAACAGTAAAATTTGAGATTTGAAATACAAATATAGAAATTAAATTGAAGAAATGCAACAAATACCATATATCAACAACCAACAAGCAAAGATTAATAAAGGTGGACAGAGAAAGGGTATTGTGAACAGGGAAAAGAATGTGAGAAGACTAATGGCAAAAAAAAAAAAAATGGTTTTGAGAGGTTTGGGGGGAATAGTAAGAATGTGGAATAGAAACGAGCCTTAGCAAGGGAAAAAATAAAATTTAAAACAAGAATATGAAGTCAAAGGAAGAAGGCAAAGTGGAGTAAAAACAGGGAGGAGTAAAATATGAAATTTACAATAAACTAAAATAAAGAAACTAGTGAAATAATAGGAAGAAGACCACAGTGGAGTTTGTCTCAGCAGAGTCTAGCATTTTGCACTGTCTTTCCTTTCTGGATCCACCCCTGGTAATGTCAGATGGTGTCCTAGCCTGATCCTAGGCAGCCTGTTTGAGACTATCAGCTATCCACAGTCTGTGACTGTCTCCTTACAGTCTCCATGGTACTGCTCTACGCTGCTGGCTTTCATTCAGCACAGGGTCCAGGAGTAGTTCATTTAATGGCCTGAGAGCACTGCCAGTGCCACCTCTACTTGCCTCCGGAGTGGATCTCTGGTGTGATTGGGAGGGTGGAATCTCTGAGTCACCCCTGGGAGGCAATGTTCAATCTTCAGGGGAAGTTGGAAGGAGTGTTTTCCTCTCCCCTCGCCACATATCTTGGTGTATCCCAGGTTATTTCAAATAATGCATGGTTTCTGGTGAATTAGTTGACTGTTTCCTGCGAGGGGCCAGTTTGTGTAAAAGAGGCAGCTCTTTCCTACTTGGTGCAGATGACATCTCTAAGAGTCAAGGCTGGGCAGGGCCCTGAACGCCCCTTGTTGTGCCTGTCTCTAAGCTCTCTGCTCTGCTGGTCTCAGTGGATCCAAGCCTGAGGAACAGTGTAGCTCATAGTGTCTGGTAGATGCTCTGAAAGGGCCCTTTCAGAGCTTTTCCTTTTTTCCCCTATGGGCCCCTGAGCCTGGCCTCACTGATCTGCAGAGCCTGTAATCCCACAGCGGGGATTTGGGGACGCCTGCCCATGAGGCGACCTGTCTGGCTGCAAGGAAACCCAGGTGTTCAGCTCCTGGCTTGATGCTTTCACAGGAGACTCAGGTCTGAATTCTCCAGTCTGAAAAGTCCCCTGCTCACCAGCCATGCTAGGTTGAGTACCATAGTCCCTTCAGCATGACTCTATCACTCTGATTTCTTTGTTGGCAGAGCTGCTGAGTACATGTGTGTGCATGCCCAAGCACAGGGTCCCTGCAGAGTATTGAGTGTTTCCTCAGCTTCTCTTTTATTTATTTTAAAATATTTTTAAAGTATATTTTATTGATTATGCTATTACAGTTGTCCCAGTATTTTCCTATTTGCTCCCCCGCCATGGTACCCCCATTCCCTCCAGCAATCCCCCGACCTTAGTTCATGTCCATGGGTCGTACATGTAAGTTCTTTGGCTTCTCCATTTCCTATACTGTTCTTAACCTCCCCTGTCTATTTTGTACCTACCAATTATGCTTTTTAGTCCCTGCACCTTTTCTCCCTTCCCCCTCCCAGCTGATAACCCTCCTGTTATCCTGTTCCTGTTGTGCTTGCTTGCTTAAATTTTTTTGGTTCAGTTGTCTATAGTTGTGAATTTGTTTCCTTTTTAATTTCATAGTTTTGATTTTCTTTTTCTTAAATAAGTCCTTTTAATATTTCATGTAATAATGGCTTGGTGATGATGAACTCCTTTAACTTTACCTTGTCTGGGGAGCACTTTATCTGTCCTTCCATTGTAAATGAGAGCTTTGCTGGATAGAGTAATCTAGGTTATAGATCCTTGCTTTTCATCACTTTGAATACTTCTTGCCAGTCCCTTCTTGCCTGTAATGTTTCTTTTGAGAAATCAGCTGATAGTCTTATGGCCTCCTGTGTAGGTAACTATCTGCTTTTCTCTTGCTGCTTTTAAGAGTCTTTCTTTACCTTTAACCTTTGGCATTTTAATTATGTTGTGTCTTGGTGTGGTCCTCTTTGGGTCCAGTTTGTTTGGGACTCTCTGCTTCCTGGACTTGTATGTCTATTTCTTTAACCAAATTAGGGAAATTTTCTTTTATTATTTTTTCAAATAAGTTTTTGATTTCTTGCTTTTCCTCTTTTCCTTCTGGCATCCCTATGTTTTGGATGTTGGCACATTTGGAGATGTCCCAGAATCTTCTTATACCATGCTTGTGTTTTTGAATTCTTGTTTCTTCTTTCTGTTCTGGTTGAATGTTTATTTCTTCCTTCTGTTCCAAATCATTGATTTGAATCCCGGCTTTCTCTCCTTCCCTGTTGG
This sequence comes from Pteronotus mesoamericanus, assembly GCF_021234165.1. Taxonomy (NCBI): domain Eukaryota; kingdom Metazoa; phylum Chordata; class Mammalia; order Chiroptera; family Mormoopidae; genus Pteronotus; species Pteronotus mesoamericanus. The sequence continues at coordinate 24,654,407 of NW_026555065.1, forward strand.
TTTCCTGTAGATTTTCCTTTATTTCATTTAGTGTACCCTTCATTTCTTCCTTTATGTTGTCACTGTCCTCAATGAGTTCTTTGAGCATCCTGATCACCAGTGTTTTGAACTCTACGTCTGATAGGTTGGCAATCTCTGTTTTGTTTAGTTCTTCTTCTGGGGTCTTGCTCTGTTCTTTTATTTGGGCCATATTTCTTTGTCTCCTCAATTTGGCAGCCCCTCTGTGTTTGTTTTTGTGTAGAGCTTCTTTGGCTTCCTGTAAAAGGCACCTGTAAATTGTGTGGGGCAGATCCTTAGGTAATTGCCTGCATGGGGCAACCTGCTTCATTGCTTTTCTACTATGTGTTGGGGGAGGGCTTGGAGAAGGGACTGTGCTGCTGGCTGGCCTCTGGGGGTATGCCCACACTTGCCCCATTTCCAGTCACTTCATTCACTCCCCATATATGACTGGCACCCTTCCAACTGTTGCCCTGGTGTTGAATCCCAGCGTGGGTGGGTTTGCATGCGTTTTAAGACTGTATGCTCCCTCTAAGCAAAGTTTCCTGAAAATCCATCAGTTTCTACCACCACCCCAACTCTCACTGGTTTTTACAGCCAGAAGTTATGGGGTTTTATCTTCCTGGCACAGGAACCTGGACTGTGTGGTCTGGCCTGGGGCTGGAATCGCCGCTTCCAAGGTATCCCTCCCGATTTCTATCTATACACATGAATGTGGGACCACCCATGCCTGTTCCACCACCACCCCTGCCCCCTCTCTGTGCCACACCATGTCTCCTCCTCTCTCTGCCCATTTATATGAAATGCCAACTTCATCGTGTACTAATTGGGTCTATTTACAAAATGTCTATTCTGTTGCCTTGATATTTCTGTCTGTGCTGATGTTAGTATTGCACTGCTTTGATTATTGTACCTTTGTTTGTAATGCATTTTATTAAGGCAGGTATTTATACTGTTGTCTTTTTCAAAAAAAAATTTTTTTTGAATAACACATTTTTCTCAAGACTTTTTATCTGAGAGCTATTTAGCAATGACTACATTAATTAAGAAAAAAGACTGCAAAGCACCTCTTATAAAAATGCTTTTTTACTAACCAAAAGGTCTAAAGACCATTGTATAAAGATAATCTGTGCAACAAAGGTAAACTTCTTATGTTTTCTTTCATGTCTATCAATGTCTATCAGTAATCCTGCACCTTCATAGAATTGAGACTCCACCCCTATTCCAAACAAAAAACAAGGACAGTGTTAAGAATGTGATTCTGGATGCTCTGGCATCTCAGCATATGCATTTTAGAAAGCAGAAGCTGAATGCTGATTTCCCTCATGGATGAGGCAGTAGATGAGGGGATCAGTGGTGGCCTTTTGACATTAACCTTTTCAGTCACAGAGTTCATTACCAAGTGAACTTTTGGCCTCAGGTTGGGAAGGGGGCAAGACTTTAGTTTTCAGTTACCTTTCTTCAGAATTAAATCAGGACTGTCAATTACATTAATTTTGAAAGCTCGTGACATGTATATTTGGCTTAAACTTACAGAACCTACAGTTGTAGCTCTGGAGTCATATGACCATTGTAGGGCCCTATAGACAGTTACTGTCATGTTAGATTAGTGCTAATATTCTAACATGGAAATTAGTTGGACCTAATGAACTGAAAGCTGAAGTTACCAGGGGCTTGAACACTATGTTCAGAGAGAATCACCACTTTAAATTATCACATTAGAGTTTCAATTTTTAGATTTTTGAATTCTTAGTCAATTATTACATATTGACAAAGCAGCTAAGATTTATGAGATTTATTTATATTGAATATTTACCTTTATTTCATTTAACTTTATATATTTATTTATTTATATTTATAAGATTTATAAAATTGATTTGTTACGTATTGGTGGATCAGGTAAGATGCAAAAGTAGTGTCGATATACAAGAATTGGGAATAAAAGACAGGTGAACCAAATGTCTGTTGTTCCTTACTCTTGTTACCATCTGTCTTGATTAGCTCACACTTGACCAGTTCACCAAAATGAGACAACATTATTATATTCCTATTTCCTCAGATTGAATTAGAATTTTTTTTGATGACTGGTCTTTTATAGAAAGCAGATTTTTTAACATAAATTTCTGCTGGCTCTTTATGTCACAGGTAATGTATTTAGTAATTATGTCTAATTTTTAAAAATATTTAAAACAGAAAGAGAGAGTATTTACGTTAGACGATATTATTAACCTAATTACACATTTAAAAAATATTTTACATAACATAATTATTGCCTTACTCCAAAAGAGGTAACTTTTGGAATCTTTGGTTTAAGAAAGATATTATTAATAGAGTATGAAAGAAATGAATAGAAATGCAAGAGTTCAATTTGACTTCATAGCACAGATGTTTGAACATCTCATATTCTTGCTATTACAGCGTAGCAGCATGTTATAAAGTGATGTGAAGCTGCTTATATGTTTCATTCTTATATTAGTTTCCCATATTACTCACTGAATTTTGGTTACCTCCTTTAATTAAAAATACGAAATTATTAAAATTATTTTGATCAAGCATATATAAAAGGTTTTTTTAATCAAGCATATATAACAGTTTTAAGGTAAAATATTCCTATAAGGCTTATTATGAAAACAAATTTTTTGCCCTGTGTCTCTCCATGGATGTTTTTTCTTTGTCACCAGAAAGTGCAAAGCCCTTATAAATTGTCCAGTAGATGGCAGCATCTAGTTAAAATACGTACTTCAATAAAGGTTTTGAAGATGTAAGAGACAGATGTATTTGGACTTGAACTTTAAACACAAATCTACTTTTTACCTTTATTCTTATTTTTTCCCTTTAAAAAAAGGGAGAAAGTCTTAGGATGAATATTTTTCTTTGTCCCTCCCAGTCATTTCCTTGACTTTTTATCTGAGAGTAGCTTGATGAACATTGGACTGGTGCCACAGTGGCAGCTCCCAAACTGTTTTCCAGCCCTTCAAGCACAAAACACATCCTAGTCCCCTTCTCACATCACAAATAACCAATAGCAAAAAAAAAAAACAAACAAACCACAAACAAAAAACCAAAAAACTTGTTGTTGAGTTGTTATTTGGTTTTATTTATAGGTACTGAATAAAAAGAGGCCTTGACTCTGAGAGAAACATAAAAGCCATGGTAAATTGATTTTTACCACATTTTGACTTTATAACCCAGAGTTAATAACCTCAGTTTACTGAGATTTTGAGGTGGACAGTAATGTGCTTGGTAGAGACTTTGGTAATATATTTTTTTATTTAAAATATTTTTTTAATACTCACCCAACAACATTTTTTCATTGCATGTAGAGAGAGAGAGAGAAAGGGGGAGAGAGAAACATTGATATGAGACAGAAACAGGGATCCATTACCGCCTGTATATGCCTGGACTGGGGAATCTCAAGAGCCCGGGCCAGAAATCTTTCGTGCTCAAACCAGGGATCAAACCTGCAATTTAGGCGTGTGCCCTGACTAAGAATTGAACCTGCAATGTTTCAGTTATGGAACGATGCTCTAACCAACTGAACCAGACCAGCCAAGGCTTGGTAATATTTTAAAGGTCTCTCCCACCCCTTTTTTGAGGGATCACTTTTAGGTTTCTCTAGAGAATGTTGTCAAAACTCTTTACTGTACCAGGAGTTTTTCCTTGGTTTTTAGCATTTATGTGATGAATAGAAATAGAATTCAATGCTCTCTGAGATGGATACATTCAGTGATAGGGTTGTTTTTGGTGTTTTTCATGGACATTATTCTTTTTTGCCTTTGTCACATTTGCCTCTTGTGATTCCAGCTCCAAATTTATGTGTGTTTAAGCACACAACAGCAACATACTAATTAATTATGTAGTTCACAATCTGTGAGTACCTCTTTTAATTCTGTGAAATTCAGGTATATGAAATTTATGCTTTTGAATGTTAAGATTAAATATTCCAAAAAAAAAAAATCTGGTAGTCTCTTTCTGCTCTGATTTGCAAAGGATTGAGGGAGAAAATCATATAACTGTGCTAACTGGTACAGCTAATGAATTATGTATGGTTTTTAACCTCCGTGATTCTCAGTATTGCATAGCAATTTCTTTTGTAATCTCTAAAGTGGCTATTTCAAATAATTACTATGTCTTTAACCTTTTATTTTTATTATTTACAATGTAGATCTCATTGTTTTATTTATTTATTTTTGGAGTTTTTTTGTTTTCAACTTTTAAATCATGTTTATTCTATTATAGTTGTCTCAATTTTCCCCCCTTTACCCCTTCTACTCATCCCACCCCCACTCCCAGCTCCCACAGTCAATTCCCACTCTGTTGTCCATGTCCATGGGTCATTCATACATGTCCTGTGTCTAGTCCCTTCCCCTTCTTTCCACCATTGTCCTTCTTCTCCATCCCCTCTGGTCACTTTCAGTCTGCTCCATGTTTCCATGCCTGTGGTTTATTTTGTTCGTTAGTTTATTTTGTTGAGTAGATCACCACTTACAGGTGAGATCATATGGTATTTGTCTTTCACGGATTGGCTTATCTCACTTAGCTTATTTACTATTCTCCAGTTCGATCCATGATGTCGCAAAAGGTAGGAATTCTTTCTTTCTTTTTTTTTAAATGCAAATTAATCTTATTAATTTTTTAAAATGTCAAAATTCATTATAAAATATTAAAAAATTGAAATCCATTATAAAGTCTCAGCATAAAACAGCATGACACCAGCACAGAAATAATGAAGTAGATCAATGAAATAAAATGCGCATTCTAGAAACAAACATATATATGTCTAACAATGTAATATATGATTAAATTGATATTTCAAATCAATGGGGAAAATAAGGCTTATTCAATAAATAAGGTGCATGGACCACTATTACTTGAAATTAAACAAATATGGAGTCCTATTTCACACATTATACAATAAACATTCAGGTGAGTTAAAAATCAATATGTAAAATCTAAGGAGTTTTAGGAGAAAATACAAACTAATATTTTTCTTACCCTGAAGTAACATATTCAAACCCAGAAGCTATAAAGCAAAATATTGACAATATAACCATATTAAACATTTAAGACTATATAGTAATATACATGCAAAAAAAGTTAAAGGACAAGTAATAGAATATTACTTTTTAAGATGTGTGTATTTGCCACGCATCTATAAAAGGGTTAATAGCTTTTTATATAGGGAAAAAATTCTACAAACCTTTAATCAAAAAATGAATAAAGAATACCAAAAAGTCATTTAAAACTATTTAAAAATAATAGAAACAGGCAAGAAATATACAAAAACAGGTTTAGTTTCAACAAATAAAAGAAATAACACATCATTGTCACAATCAGATTAATAAGTATTAAAAATATTGATTATATCAAGTATTGGTGACTATGAAGGAAGTGGGTATTCACAGACTTATTTTCTTCATCTTTTTAAAGCATATTTTGCAATGCTGGTTTGGTGGAGGTGTATACTTTTAGCTTTCTTTTGTCTGGGAACCTCCTTATTTCGCCTTCCATTTTAACAGAACCTTGCTGGGTAGAGCAGTCTTGGTTGCAGGCCTTTGCTTTTCATGACTTCGAACATTTCTTGCCATTCCCTTTTGGCTTGTAGTGTTTCTGTAAAGCCAGCTGCTAGTTGTACCAGGGCTCCTTTATATGTTACTACCTGTTTTTCCCTTGCTGCCTTTAGGATTCTCTGTTTGTCTCTGATATTTGCCATTTTAATGATGATGTGTCTTGGAGTGGGCCTCATTGGATTCCTCTTGAATGGGACCCTCTGTGCTTCCTGGACTTGTGTGACTTTTTCTCTCCTACAATTAGGGAAGTTTTTCCATCGTTACTTTTCCAGACAGGTTCTCTATCCCTTCCTTCCCTTCTTCTCCTTCTGGTATCCCTATTATACGGCTATTATTACATTTCAGGTTGTCCTGCATTTCCCTCAATGCCTCTTCATTCTCTTTGAGTCTCTTTTCATTTTCTTGCTCTTTCTGGGAGCTTTTTTCTACCTTATTCTCCAGCTTGCTGATTCAGTCCTCTGCTTCATCTAGCCTGCTATTGTTTCCTTCTACTGTGTTCTTCAGTTCAGAAATTGTATTCTTCATTTCCTGTTGTCTCTTATTGATAGTTTCTAAGTCCTTTTTCATGCTGATACAGTTTGCAGTAAGTTCCCCTGTATGTTTTTGTAATTCTCTCTGAGCCCACTGAGCTCATCGAGCTTTCATAGAACCACCCCTGTTTTGAACTCAATATGTGATAGTTTACTTGCTTCTATTTCATTTAATTCTCTTTCTGGGGATTCCTCCTTTCCCTTCAACTGGGGGGTGTTTCTGTTTTCCCATTATTTGTGGGGCTCTTCTCTTTTGCTTCTGCTTCTTAAGTTCTGTCTTGATTTCCTGACTTCGTGGTGTGAACTTCTATGGTAGGAGACCGCTATTTTTTCACTCTGGATCTGCCTCTGATGATGTCAGATGTTGACCCTGTCTGACTTAGGCAGTCCACTCAAGACTTCCAGGAATCCACTGTCTGTGGCTGTCTCTTTCAGCTGTTAATCCAGTCACTCTGCACTCAGCAGGATGGCTTAGACAGCATAGGGTGGTACAGAGTCTCTCCACGGGGGTGGGGTTATTGGGTCCTCTCATGCTGCTGCCACTCAAAGGAGTGGTCTGCTTGAGGGAGATGGCTGCTGCCATCTGGAGGAGGAGTCAGCACTGGGATCTCTTCCGAAAGCCTCCATCTCCGGTCTCTCCTCAAGTGTCTCTAGCCTACTCTGCCCCCTTTAGCCAGGGATCTACTGTCTGTGGCTGCTGCTCTGTACTCAGCAGTCAGGCTTTAACACTTCTGGGCCAGGGCAGAGTCCCTCCAGAGGGAGGGCTATTGTGTCCTCTCATGTTGTTGCTGTGCAGGGGAGTGGTCTGCCTGCGCAAGATGGCTGCTGCCACGGGGGATGAGTCAGCATCAAGATCCTGCTGGCTACTCTCTCAGTTATCTCCCCAAAGCCTCCTTCTCCAGTCCCTCCTCAAGTGTCTCTAACCCACTCTGCCCCCACCTTTGCTGGAGTCCAGGGTAAGTGGCTGCAAATAAAAATTTATGTGTTGGCCCTTTAAACGGCTTTTTGTGTCTCCAGCCACCTCTCCAGCAGAGAGAAACCCTGCTACTTTTTGCAGCTCATTGGTTTTTGTGTACTTTTGGGGCTCTGGTACTGTAGACTAGAGATCCCTGCTTATGGTTTAGACCTCAGTCTTCTCAGGGGGATCCAGTTGGCGTTTCAATATCCTTTTGGTGTTGCTGCCCGTGGGCGCCCCCCTCACCGTCTCAAATCTCTATTGCGCTCCTTACCAGTTAGGCTGTGCTAATGCTGATTCTTCTGTTTGAGGTTACAAGGCTCCTTTCTCGCTATTGTTCAGTTGTTTTTTCCAGGTGGCTTCTCTACAATTTAGTTGTAATTCCAGATTGGTCCTGGGAGGAGGTCAGTGTGACTTCCACTCACTCCTCCACCATCTTGATTCCGAGATATATTTAACCTTTTGATCTCTTCTTCAAGTTCTTAATTCTGTCATTCTTACTGTCCAGAGAAAATGGATTAGCCGGGTGGGAATCCCTTCCATATCTCTTCTTTCTGTCTCTAAACTCTACACTGTGCTCCTCTGTCCCCCTTTAGTCTTACCTTAGATGAATGATTTTCAACCTTTTTCATCTCATGGCACACATGAACCAATTACTAAAATTCTGCAGCCCACCGATATTATATGTTTTGCTGATATGACCAAAAAATAGGTATAATTTTGATTCATTCACAGTGGACAGCTATTGTTGTGTTGGCTATTGTCATTTTTAAGCAATCGAAGGGAAAAGAGGCCAGTGCCCCTGACTAAATAATCAGATATTGCATGTTTTAAAAATTCTTGCTGCACACCATTATGCCTCTCATGGCACACCGGTTGAAAATTGCTGCCTTAGATTGAGGGAATATGCTCTTCTACAAGGCCAAAGTCAATAACATCTCATTACTTTCACCCTGCTCCTGATTGGTGATCCATCAGTCATTCCATTTCTCACTTAGAGCTTCACCCTCTCTCTCTTCTGGCTCCTTCCCTTCTGTTTACCATACTTAAATCTTCTGGTCCTAAAACAGAATCAAAGAGCCATCAAATCAAACAAACTTACATATAAAACCTCCTCCCTCAGTTCTTCATCCTACTCTCAAAGAGATATCACGCAATTTTCCTTCTCTCCTTAAAGGTCAGATTTCTTGAGTGTATCCTAAAAATTCCGAAATACCAATCAGAAAGAATACATGCACCCCTATGTTCATGGAAGAGTTACTTACAATAGTCCAGATCTGGAAACAGCCCAAGTGCCCATCAGTAGATGAGAGGGTAAAAAAACTGTTGGGAATTTACATAATGGAATACTATGTGGCTATAAAAATGAAGAAACTCTTACTTTTTGCAACAACATGGATTGACCTGGTGATTATGCTAAGAGAAATAAACCAGTCAGAGAAAGACAATTACCATACGATTTCACTTCTATGTAAAATCTAATGAACAAAATAAACTGACAAACAAAATTGAACCAGAGGCATGGATATGGGGAATAGGCTGACAGCTATCAGAGGGGTAGGAGTAGGGGCGATTGGATGAAAAAAAGGTGAAGGGACTAATCAAAGAACATGCGTGCATAACCCATAAACAGACAGTAGTGTGGTCAAGGCCAGAGTGAAGGGGCAGGGGCTGGGTGGAAGAGGGCAGAGTGGGAAAAAATAGGCACACTTGCTACCTGGCCAACTTCCAACTTCTTAATTCCTCAGTGGTATGCATTTTCTCCTATACTTCATCATTAGTCTTTATAAATTCTTAACCTAGTCACATACTTCCAATTTTTATCTTACTTAATATCTCTATAGCATCTGACACAGTTGACCACTCATAGGATAGTAGCATTTTTACTGGATTCATCCTTCCCTGCTAGTTCTCCTTTCTGCTCCCACCTCCCTTCTTTACTTCCTATTGTGGAAACCTAATCCTCCTTTTGTATATTTTCACAATCTTGGTTAACGTTTCACCATCCATCCAGTCTTTGTGATAGTTTTATGTATCAACTTGACTGGTGCCCAGGGTGCCCAGATGTCTGGTTAAGCCTTATTTCTGGAATTATCTGTGAGGGTATTTTGGGAAGTGACTGACATTTGAATTGGTGAACTGAGTGGAGTGCATTACCCTCCCCAATGTGGGTGGGCACCATTTAATCTGGTAAGGGCCTGAAGAGAATTAGAAGGTGAAAAAAGGGAGGATATGCCCTCTCTCTGCTGACTGCTGGAGTTGGTACATTTATCTTTTCTAGCCTTCAGTGACAATTAAATTTTCTTACTAGTTCTAATTATCTTTAGTTGTTTGCTTTGGGTCTTGTTGGTAATAATGTTAATTTTTGTGTACTTTTCAGTAATTATTCATATTCTGAGAACGCCAGAAGGACTTAGTGTTGAAATTTACTGAATGCATTTCAATATCTATTTAAATTATCATAAAATTTTTCTTACTTGGCAAGCTTATTTAATGTTTTAAATTTAATAAACTTAAACAGTAAGTGAGTCTCTTATTCCTTGGTCAATGTTTCTTGGTTATGGACTATTATTCTTTTAATTCAGTACCAAACTCAAATGGCTGAATTTATTCAGAGTTTTTGCATTTACATTCATAAGTTGGATAGACCGTGTGTGTGTGTGTGTGTGTGTGTGTGTGTGTGTGTGTGAGAGAGAGAGAGAGAGAGAGAGAGAGAGAGAGAGAGAGAGATGGTGACCCCCATGTGAATGTATATTGTGGTGTTGGGGTAGGAGTGGATTGGGGGTAAATGTATCTATGTATGCTTTGTCAGGCTATGTTAACTTCATAAAATAAATGGGGCTGGCTATTTATTTGCTATGCTTTGAAATAGTTTATATAACATAGGGATTATCTGTTCCCTAAAAATATGAAAGATTTCACTGGAAAAACCATCTGGTTCAAATAATTCTTTGGAGGCAATTTTTGACTTGTTTTTTACAGCTTCTTTCATATTTACTATTGTATTTCAGTTTACTTGGTCTTCTGGAGTCAATTTTGGCAGTATAGCCATGTCACTGAGATTTTAAAGTATCTGTTTCACTGAGATACTAATTTTTAACAACATAAAATTTTATATATTGCACTGGCTGTGTGGCTCAGTGGATTGAGTGCTAGCCTGTGAACCAAAGGGTTGCTGGTTCAATTCCCACTCAGGGCACGTGCCTGGGTTGTGGGCCTGGCCCCCAGTAGAGGGTGCTCGAGAGGCAACCACACATTGATGCATCTCTCCCTCTCTCCTTTCCCCTCTCTCTAAAAAATAAGTAAAATCTTAAAAAAAATTTCATATGTCAGTGTTTTTATTTATTATTATTATTTAAAAATATCCTCACCCAAACATATGTTCATTGATGTTTTACAGAGATGAAGGGGGGTGGGAGAGAGACAGGCAGACAGACAGACTGGGGATTGAACCTGCAACCTTTTGGTGTACGGGATGATACTCCAAACAACTGAAACACCCAGCCAGGGCTACCATACTATTTTTAAGTAATAATTCTCCTTATTATTTATATGTCCTATTTCTTCTTTCTCACTTTGTTCATATTTTCCTTCTATTTTTAACCTAAAAGGTTTTTTTAAAGTTAACTTTTTAAGTATAATTTTAGATTTACAGAATTTTATGAAGATAGTCCAGAGATTTTCTATATACCTGCAACCAGTTTTCCCTATTATTAACATTAAGTGTCATACCATTAGTTATAATTAATGAACCAGTATTGATACATTATTAACTAAAGTCTATCCTTTATTCAGACATTTGGTTATTATTTAATGCCCCTTTTCTGCTCCAGGATCCCACCCAGAATACTGCACTACAGTTAGTCCTCCGTTTCTCCTTAAGCTCCTCTTGGCAATGTACTGTCTTGGACTTTCCTTGTTTTTGATGACCTTGGCAGTTTTGGGGAGTACTGGTCAGGTATTTTGTAGAATTTCCAGCAATTGGGACTTAAGTCATATTTTTCTCATGATTTGACTAGGGTTGTATGTTCTTGGAAGATACAACCCTACAAGTGAAAGTGCCTTTCCATTACATCACATTATCCTATCAACATCATTTATCACTGTTGATCACCTGGCTGAGGAAGTGTTGGTCAGATTTCTCCACTGTAAAGTATTTTAACCCCCTTTATTTTAACCCCCTTTTCATACTGTCACCTTTGGAAGGAACTATGTGCAGACCACACTTAAGGAATAGGGAGTTAGGCTTCACCTCCTTGAAGGCAGAATATTACATATATTATTTTGAGTTATTCTGCATAGGGACTTTGTCTATTCCCCCCATTTATTAATTTATATCAGTATAGACTTGTGGATACTTGTATACTTTGTATTATAATCCAATAGCACTTTATTTATTTTTTTGCTTGAATTTTTCTGGCTTTGGCCTTTGGGAGCTCTCTCAGTTGACTTCTGTGTCCCTTTGAGATACCTCCATCATTGTGAGTTTTGTTTTGTTGTGGTTGTTGAGCACTTCCTTACTTTCTGGCATTACAAGATGCTCCAGACTCACCTTCCCTATATCCTATGTGAGGCCTAGATATTGTCCTTTTTCCAAGGAACCCTGGTTCCTCTCATTGGAAAATATTAGAAACCAAGATTTGGATGGTAAGTGTGCTTGTCGCTACTGGGAATTGTTGATCCTAGGCTTTCAGAGAAATGAAATATTTGTGTATATACTACTCTGTTATACACGTATCTATTAATATCTCTATGTGTAACCATCCATATCTATATTAACATAAAAATGGCTTCACACCGATGTCTCTGACTTTATTACCGCACGGATCATTCTAGCCTTTTCCCGTTGCTTTTCTGTAACCTTTACCCCAACAGTGAGAACTGTGGCTGTCACTATTGGCTGTCTATGTACTTAGTTTAATTCCACCATACATGTATAGTGATATCAAAATTGTTGACCTGTACCCCTCTAGGACATAACTTAATCAACTGGAGTACAATGCTTATGTTCAGTTTCTGTTGCCTTTAGTCTTTTTGCACTCATTTCCAAAGTTACTTAAGGTGAGCATGTTTTTCTCCACCCCCTTCAGTGAAATTGTTTCATATATCTGTAATACAGTTAGATTATTTTGAGTGTTCTGTATTCCTTCTGATATTCTATTAGATCCTAAATAATTTTTTGAAAATTTGCATACATTAAGGTTCACTCTTTGTATACAGGTGTTCAAAAATGCATAATGTCATGTAACCATCATTACAGTATCATGCAGATAGTTTTACCACCCTAAGGATCCCCTGTGTGGCTTTGGCTGGTGTGGCTCAGTTGGTTGGAGTGTCATTTCATAGACCAAAAGGTCACAGGTTCGATTCCTGGTCAGGGCACATGCCTAGGTTGTGGGTTTGGTCCCTGGTTGGGGCATATTTGAGAGGTGGCTGATCGATGTTTCTCTCCCTTTCTCTCCCCCTCCCATCCCCTGTTTCTAAAATCAATAAGCATATCCTTGGGTGAGGATAGGAAAAAAAAAGATTCCTTGTGTGATTTTCTGTTCAACCCTCCCTTCGTCTCCCAAACCCAGAACCACCACTGTCTCTAGTTTTGCCTTTCTCAAATGTTATGTAATTGGAACCATACAGTATGTGGTCTTCACTCAGCCATACACACTTAACATTCATCCATGTCTTTTTGTGGCTTTTTGATAGCTAATTTTTTTTTTGTCATGGAACATTTCATTCTATGACTGTGCCATGTATTTCTTCACCTATGGAAAGATATATTGATTGCTCCCAGTGTGTGTGTGTGTGTGTGTGTGTGTGTGTGTGTATGTGTGATTATGAATAAAAGCTGCTTTAAACATCCATGTGCAGGTTTTTGTGTAGACATAAATTTTCAGTTTATTTAGGTAAATATCGAGGAACAGGATTGCTGAATCTTATAGAACTATTTAACTTTGAAGAAACTTCCTGTGTTCCAAATTGGCGGTACCATTTTGGAGTTCTACCAGCAAAGAATTAGAATTCATGTTCTGCATCCTTTCCAGCAATTGGTGGTGTCAGTTTTTTGGATTTTAGTTATTTTAATTAGATGTGTTGTGGGATCTCATTTTGTTTTAATGTGCATTTCCCTAATGACATACCATGTTGAGTGTCTTTGCAGATGCTCATTTGTTATCTGTATATTTTCTCGGTTCACAGGCTGGCACTTAATCCACTGAGCCACACCAGCTGGGCTTGTTAGCTGTATCTTTTCTTCATTGAGTTGTCCATTCAGATCTTTTTGCCCATTTTAAAATTTGGAGTTCTTTTCCTTATTGTTGAGTTTTAAGAGTTCTTTGTATGTTTTGGATATGTGTCCTTTATCAGATACATGTTTTGCAAATATTTCATCCCAGCTGGTGGCTTGCAGTTTCATTCTGCCTTTGCAGAGCAGGAGTTTTTAATTTTAATAAAGTTTAACTTACCAATTTTTAATTTCATGAACTATGCTTTTGGTATTGGACATAAAAACTCATCACCACACCTAAGAGCACATAGATTTTCATAGATTCTTTTAGATGTTTCATAGTTTTGAATTTTACATTTAAGTTTATTCAGTTTGAGCTAATTTTTGTGAAAAGTGTAAGGTCTGCGTCTAGGTTCTTTTTTTTTGCGTACAGACATCCAGTTGTTCCCCCACCATTTGTTGAAGAGGATTTCCTTTCTCCATTGAAATGCCTGCCTTTGCTCTGTTGTTAAAGATCCATTGACTATGTTTTTGGGGGTCTGTTTTTGAACCCTGTATTCTATTTCAGTGACCTATGTATCTGTTCTTTCATCAGTGCCATATTATCTTGATTACAATTAGTGTTTTCTCTTTTTAAAATTATACTTGCAGATTTTTCTTTTTATGCCTTTAAGAACCAGTGTTGAATTTCTTTGCTAATTGAATTGTGGCTCTTTATTACAATATTTCTTTTCATGAACTTCTTAATTTTTTTTCCCTAGCTTCTTCCATTAAATTAGTTAAGCTCATTTTCCTTTCTTAGTTTTTAGATGTTTGTCCTTAATTATTTGTTACTCCTAGAAAATCTCATTTTGATTGGACTCAGAGGTAGAAACTCTCAGAGAAGACAGCCTACGTCTCTTAGCAATCTGTTCCTGGCATTTTTCTTTGGCTTCCTTCATTCTTTTAGCTAAGAGTTTAGTATAGTCTGCAGCCTCTTCCTTACTTTTCTTAGTACATTGTTTCTTCAGAGCAACATGCCAATGTTTGTGTTGTAGGACACGTGGAGTAACAAGGCGCTGAGTCTTGGGTGTGCTGGTCCTTAGGTTTCTTACATTCTTTGTTTAGGGGCTTTCTCACAGCATATTGGAGGACATCACCTTCTTTAGAGAGATTGAAAAGTTTATGGATTTTGCTTCTTCTTTTGGGCCCCAGGCAATGAAGCACAGTAGTTATCACTGAGACCAGGAATATCTTCCTTTCCCCCCCGCGTTTTTTTTACAATGACCAAGTGGAGAACGCTGAGACTGACGTCCACAGCACAACCCTGAACAGACTTGCACTTCCTCTCTCCAATCCTCTTTGGTCTTTAACAGGGATGCCCCTTACTCAGCAGCAGGCAGACATGGCCATGGGTCAAGACCCCCTGCTTCATGGGAAAAACTAAAACTTGTTTGTCATTCCCTCTCCTGATTTGAACCACTTAACCCTTCCATTCTTCACCCAGAGCATCAGCAGCAACTTCTATGGCCATATGCTTCTCATAAAAGATACAAAGTTTGCGTTCATTATTCACTTCATTGAGTTTCTGGCAGCCAGTGTCTGGGAACGAGAAGTTCAGCTTCATCCTGCTTCAGGCAACGGCCTCTATGGTGCCCCCAAAAAAGAACTTACTTTGTTTTCTCCTCAAATGTGTACATATCTTAGGCTGCTAGGGCTGCCATAAAAAAACACTGCAGGCTGGGTCGCTTAAACAGCGGAAATTTATTTTCTCACAGTTCTGGAGTCTAGATGTCCTAGGTTAAGGTGTGGAAAATCTGTTTTTTGGTGATGTCTCTCATTCTGGCTTGCTGATAGCCACTTTCTCACTGTGTCTTTATATGACCTTTTCTTCGTGCACAAGGGGTGGGGGAGGGGAGTAAGATACCTTGATATCTTTTCCTCTTCTTATAATGACACCAATTCTATCGATTAGGATCCTGCTCCATGACCTCATTTAATTTCTCATTACCTCCTTAAGGCCCTGCCTTGAAGTATAGCCACATTGGGGGTTAGGGCTTCAGCATATCAATTTTGGGAGGATATAATTCATCCCATAACAATACAATGAAAGCGTCATTGCTATGAATTTGTTTCTGAATATAGCAATATCTCCAATTCTGCATTCTTTGGTATGTGGTGTCATCATTATTCTCTACAAGTTGTTATTGTATTCTTATTTTCTCATTGATCTAATAGTTAATCAGAAAATGATGGTGTTTTCCTTTGTTCTCCAGAATTTTTTATAAACCCTATATTTTAAAAGCTAACATAGAAATTTATAATATTGTGGTCATTGTTTTGATGTTTTGAATTTATCAAAATTTTCTTTGTAGTGTAATAGAGAGGTTCTCAGTTGTAGAGGTCATTTGTATATCTGCATTTTTGTTGGCATAATGATGTGTGGTGGGGGGAGGGCTACTTCTAGTTCACAGGGGCAAGTGAGAACTTCTGAATCTCCTCCATGCCACTGGCCCGCCATGGGAAATTGTGGGGTTTGTGTGTGTGAGTGAGAGAGTGCGTATTTCAGGCCCTGTCTCGCTCTAAATATGCCTGTCTGCCATCGCTGCTTTGCAGCTGTCATGAGTAGGAGCCCTTCCTCACTGTGTGTGGAGTCTCCGCCCAGAGTTCCAGATGTGCAGTGAGGCAGAGCCCATGCTGCACTGGGTTTCCCCATTCCCTTTGGGGCCCTCTATCCAGCTCCAGGGTTTCAGAGGGGATGGGTGCCTGAGAGCAGCCTCACACTTCTGTTACTTTATTTTATTTCTCTGAGAGAGGAGAGAGAGAAACATCGATATGAGAGAGAAACATCTGTTGATTGCCTTTTGCATGCAGCCTGACTGGGACCGAACACACAACCTAGGCATGTGCCCTGACTGGGAATCGAACCCACAACCTTTTGGTTTGTGGGATGACACCAACGAAGGGAGCCACACCGGCCAGGGCTTGTGTCTCTTTTGTCTACTCTAAACTCACCCCCTCTTTTAGGTCCTTCCCAATGTTTGAGGTGGGCTTTAATTTCTTCCCTTGGTGACCATAAGCAACTTAAATTATATCCTTCAATCTTTCTCTTTCAAGACTCATTAAAAGTGGTGCTTAGTACAAGCTCTGGGTCTTGATCTCTGAAGGGAGATTTTTTTTTTTTTTTCAGGTAAATGTTTGTAGTGAGAAGAGGAATATAAAAAATTTTCCTATTAACTTTTTATTTTGATGTAATTTGAAATATAAAATCTCAAAACAAGTACAAATAATTCTCAAATACCCTTAACCCAGATTCTCTAAGTGTTAACATTTTACCACATCCTCCTTTTCTCTCTGTCATATATTCATGTGTGTATATAGACGTATATATATGTATACACACACACACATATCTGTCTTTCCCCTTTGTCTCCCTCTCCACACAAGGATGGACACACACACACAAATCAATAAGTTAACATTGACATACAGTAGTACTCTTATCTGACCTATAGGTTTATTCATATTTTGTCAATTGTCCCACTGATAACCTCCATAGCAAAAACAAATCCCAGATCATATATTGCATTTAGTTGTCATCTTTTTAATGATGGTTTGTGTTTTATGACATTTGCATTTTTGAAGGCTATAGGCCTGTTATTTTGTAGACTTTTCCGCAGCTTGGGTTTGTTTTTGTTTCTACACTATACAGTTCAGGTTATACATTTTTGGTAGGAATCCAAAAAATCCAAAAGTGATACTAAATGTGTCGTTCTCAAGGGATCATTTCAGGAAGCACATGATGTTGATTGTCCCATTGCCCATTGCTGGTGATATTAACTTTGATCACTTGGTTAAGTGTCTGCCAGGTTTCTCCACTGTAAAATTACTATTTTTCCTTCTGTGCTGAAAAAGTTATGTGAAGAGGTACCCTGAGGCTATTATCCTGTTATTCTTCAAACTTTCACTCACTAGTTTTATCATCCATTGATGATTCGTACCCGAATCAGTTATTATTATGATGGTTACCCAATGGTTATTTCCTATATCCATCATTTCTACATTACCTAGGTGCCCTCCATTCTTCCCTCCCTCCCTTCCTTCCTCTCTTTCTAAAGGAGGACTTCTGAAATTCAGAAAATGCTTTTTTTAAATTTCTTTACAAGCAGTTAAACTCCTTCACTGAATGCTTGACTTTCAAAACTGTTGAATTTTAAGTCCACAGCTGAGCTCTGAGGCCTTTGCTATAGGCTGTACTCGTCCTCCACCTGAGGCATGAATACCACCAGGCTATGGATGAAGAGCCGCAAGGTCACAAGAATAATTTCAGTCCAGGAAAAGCCCCTAGATTTAAAATCTTCAAATATCAATTTGTTATAATAGTTTTTAGTATTTCAAGTTTTTATTTTTATTTTTTAAAATTTCTTTCTTTTTTTAAAAAATATTTTTATTTATTTATTTTTAGACAGAGAAGAAGAGAGGGAGAGAAACATCAATGTCTGGTTGCCTCTCACATGCTGTATACTGAGGACCTGGCCCACAACCCAGGCATGTGCCCTGACTGGGAATCTAACCATTGACCCTTTGGTTTGCAGGCTGGTACTCAGTCCACTGAGCCACACCAGCCAGGGCCAAGTTTTTATATTTTTGTGTTTTTCTAAGTGCTTTACTGTATGATTGAGTGAAACTGTTATTAAAAAGGAATTATGGGATCAAAAATAAATATATTACCACTTTCAGTATATGAAGTAACTTAAACCTACAGTAAAATGTTGCCAAATTGCTGACCATGCCTTAATGGTTATTTAAAACCCTTAAACATAGTCTTATCTTAATGACTGACCATGTATTTGAAATCTGCACCCTGGCACTCTTAAAAAAAAAAAGAAAAGAAAAAGAAAAACACATTTAAAGTTGCTCAGTATGCATAATCTCTATATTATGACTGTTGGAATTTAGCTGCATTATATCCGTGGAGTTAATGTAGTATTTTACACATCCTTATACATCCTCCATTCACAGAAGTTCTAGGGAAATGCTGTCTGGCTATATAGCTTTCTGCTGTTTGTTTCAGTGGTAATGTCTACAAATGTGATTGTCATTTCTACCTGGAAGTGACACTGTCTTAAGAAAAGTGTGTGTAGAGGGGATTGAGGACTATTGCAGAGAATATTAGATTTTATCTTTTTTGTTAAGCTGTTCATATACACAATAGTTTATTTATTTTGCATGTATTAAATAAGTGATTTTTAAAATCAATAGATCCTTCTCACTATGAAAATGAAGACACCTTTTTCCCAGTGTTTCATACTCAAGTCCCTCCAGAAGAATATGAAAACCGTATACAGAATGTCAATCAAGGTATGTTTTGATTTGTTTGATTTTTTACAGATTGTCACAAGAAAATACTAGCTGTATACAGAAATGTTCACTGATGAAATGATTTGATGTGATTTAATCAGGAAATAAGAGGAAGTAGGTGAGGTTTTAGATGAAACAAGCTTGGTAATGTGTTAATCATTGTTGAAGTTAATTGTTGAATATTCATTATACCATTCTTTCTACTTTGGGATTTTTGAAATTTTTTATATAAAACAAGTTAAAGGAAAGCTGACTACAAGTAATGAAAACCAAGCTTAAGCAAAAAGGAAAATATATGGAAAGAATCCTGGTGATAGACGGCCTCTTTGGTTCCCAAGAGCATATTCTGTGGGTAGTCACTGAGAAGGACACTATTCCAAAATGTTAGAGACCAACTGATCCAACTTGGGTTAGGTGCCTACTGCTGGTCCAACCAGCTCCTCCAAACCAGCATGGGTTGGGGTCACTCTAGGAGCACGGCAGCTTCTACCATGGGTCACCACCAGGAGGGGGAGGAGAAGAGGACATTTCTATTGAGACAGTTCTGACCGGACAATCCAATGTTTTTCTCCTACGATTTATTAAAAGTATTTTTTAAAGAAAGCCTTACAGATGTAAACATGGAGGCATTTAATTTGAGTTACTCTAACATTGTATTGCTTAAGAGTATTTGAAACTTCAGCTGAATGAATAAACCTCATATTTCAACTTAAAAGACTATTTACAACTTGGATTGTGATAAAAGTTATATATTTTATACCTAAGCAGGCCACTCACCAAAAAAGTGACTCCTATTTTAACTGTTGGTAGACGTTTTAAAAAAATTATGTTATTGATTAGAAAATAAAACCCTAATTATGAAGCACAGATTTATTTGTCTAGAAACTTGTAACTTAAATTCAAATAAAACTTTTTAAATTCAAATTTATTTTTGTTTGAAAAAAATTTAAATCCAGAGAAGTTACTCTTGTCCTGGTTCTTTGCATCTATTGTTATCAAAATTTATTGTTTAATTATTAAATTTTTATTGAGTTTTGGATAATTAGCTACAAATTATCCTTAATCCTTTTTATTGAGATAACCTTTCTTATAAAATAGAGGTAACTTTTAAGTAAACCTTTCCTGGACTGAGCTCCTGGCTGATGTTTCTCCCTTTTGGGTTTTAATGTGGCAATTTATCCTATTTTGTAGAGTGAACTCCATTTGTCATTTAAGAACATTCTTCTTTATGCATAGTTTTAAAGCATTAATGAGGATTTCATATGATCTTGTTTTAAATGCTTTAAATATGACTACAGTGAAAACAAGATATTTAATAAAGGGAGTAAGAGTCCAAAAGTATTTTTCTTACCCTTATTTTGAGCACTCAGTGTCTGAACAACTCAGAAGTTGACTTAAGCCTCCATTCAAAGGTTGAGGAAACTGACAAACTAGGATGGGCCCTAGGGGTTTGAGCAGATGGATGGAGAGCATCCAGGACACTTAGCCCAGACCTTGCTTAAAAGACAGGTTTGAACAAAAAGTTTATTCAAATGGGTGATGATAAATTAATAAAGAACCTAGTCTTTAGAGAAAGTTCTGTTTCATAGAAAGAGTAAAATAAAATATATTTTAAAATTCCCATAACTTCAGAGATTTCTCCTTCACATGTGTCACCTGCAGTTTTTTTCATATGCCCCATGATTCCAAAGGAATCAATAGCAACAAGTTTGATACATGATAATCAGTAACAGAAGTTTTGCGGGAATTTCATTGTAAAGTGTGTAGCACATTTATCTTTTTAAGAATAAATTTCTATATTAGGTTTCTGGATCTGGAATTTGGAAGTTCTTCTATGTGTGTTTTATTTCTTATGTATTTTAATATATGCTTAAGGTAAAATTTTAGCATAATGGGCAATTATAATTGTGAAAAAGTTTTTAACTTTTTTAATATTAGATTTTACCCATGATGTGGAAAGTAATGAGTCATTGATCAAAGCAGAAAAGAGACCTTTCTCAAGTACAGAAAAGATTGAGCTCAGAGATAAACACAGCCAGGATTTTATTAAGCGAAATATTGAGGTATGTGCTTAAAAATTTAGAAGCCAGAATGTGGACTAAATAAGTTGTGAAAATGGAAATAATTGTGTTCAGTGTCTTTAAATATATTTTGATTGTGATACATGTATATGTGATTTAACCAGCATATTTAACTGAAAGAAAAGTTTTATGAACCAGTATTTCACTATTTTCTATTCAGTCCTATCCTATCCTATCCTATCCTATCCTATCCTATCCTATCCTATCCCACCCCTTTAAAAATGCTAGCAACTCAATACATTTATTTTATTACCCAGAAATGAATCTTGTTCCTGTAATCTGAAAACATTTATTTAGATAAGAGTTTGGAACATGTTTCCAGATCTTAAATTGCATGTTAATAACATTGGCTTTTTAGAGTAATGAGACTGATTTTGTGGCTGGTGCGTTTGGGAATTTGAATGGAAAATGCTCCTGGCAGAGCTGGCACGGCCAACTGGTTGTTCCTCACATCCCTACCTAGCCCCACTCAACTGAGCCTCCTGGTGGCCCTTCACTTGTCACTTGCCTTGATTAGCTCCCTGCCTCAAGGCCTGACCTTGGCATTGTAGGCCCTCACTTGGTTTGTTCTTAAAGCAGACTCAGATTAACCAAGGGCAGAGGCTCCTGTATTAGACCAGAATGCTAATTAATTAATTTACAGCAAGAAATCTAAGTGCAGTGGATAGAAGGCTCATGGAAAACCACTGAGGCTGGTAGGTCACTAGAAAACTGCATTGGTGAGTGTGAAGTCTTAACAAGAGGAGAAAGTTAAACAATTTTTCACAGTTGATGCCCGACCCTTTTTCCACAATGGGCATGTCATTTCCATGCAGACTGGATTCATGGGTCAGCCTTCTCCTGTCAGAACGAGCCTGGGACTCTTGGTTTTTTCTTTGCTCCATGTTCCTATAACCTGAAAGAAACCTTTCCAACTTGAACTGTCTCTTTGTGTTGTTTACTCTTTTTGCAAGAGCAGTAGTGTTTTTCCTATATCCAAGTTCTTGGTGACACAGCAGCTCCACCATAGATTTCCCTCTTAACAACAGTAACTAATTCTTGATTTAAACTCTTGATTATGATGTTCTTGAATTTTAAAAGCAATTTCATTTAGCGGATATATGCCACATAGGAAGTTCAGGAAGATTCCAAATGCCCCAGCAAATATGTTTTTGCATTGCTATAATATAAAGAGAGGTTTGAAAACTGCATGTGTTTTATTTTCTTTTTCAAAGAAAATGCTTGTTAAAAATGGTTAACAGGAGGGCCTGCTTACAGTGGAAATTCATTTGCCTGGAGAATGGACCTATACCAAAAATGTGACATAAAATGAAATTACCTGGCAAATGAAAAATGCCTAATCTTACAAATTTTTCTTCAGTGTATCTGTACTAAGGTTTCATTTTTATTCTCCTGAACTATGAACTGTTTTGAGTTTTTAATATTTTTTCATTAATGCATTCTCTAGTTGGCAAAGAATTCAGGAAAACCGGTGGTTATGATTGATAGAGAGATGAAAAGGCTGGCCGAACTGTTGAAGGACTTAGATGATGGAGATTTGGGACTGTCCAGTTCTGAGGTATGTAAACTCTGATATTCAATGACATTTACACTCTTAATATTTATTTTTTTAACCATATTATTGCCTTATTAGTATAAATCAACAATAATTTTTTAAATTGAGACAATATTCTCTGACATTAAAAATCCTGTTTTACAAATTTATTTATTTATTTTTTAAAATTTTAGTTATTTATTTTAAAGAGAGGGAGAGGAACATCAATATGTGGTTGCCTCTCACATGTCCCCAACCAGGGACCTGGCCTGCAACCGAGGCATGTGCCCTGACTGGGAATTGAACTTGCAACTCTTCGGTTCACAGGGTGGAGCTTAAACTGCTGAGCCACACCAGCCAAGGCTACTTTATTTTTATTGAAATCTTCAAATTTATTCTTGGTCAATTCATTATTGGCTTTTTAAAATCATCTTTTTATTGTTGTTATATTACAGGTGTCCCAATTTTTCCCACTTTGCCCTCCTCTGCCCATTCCCCACCCCTCACAATCAATTTCCACATTGTTGTCCATGGGTCATTCATACATGTTCTTTGCCTAGTGCCTTCACCTTATTTCCACCATTATCCCCATCCCATCTCCCCTCTGGTCACTTTCAGTCTGTTTCATGTTTCCATGTCTGTGGTTCTATTTTGTTCATTAGATTCCTCTTATAGGTGAAATCACATGGTATTTGACTTTCACCCCCTGACTTATTTCGCTTAGCATGACGCTCTCCAGTTCCATTCATGCTGTTGAAAAGATGGGAGCTCCTTCTTTCTTTCTACTGCATAGTAGTTTATTGTGTATATGTACCACAGGTTTTTGGTCCACTTACTGATGGGCACTAGGCTCTTTCCAGCACTTGGCTATTATAAATAATGTTGCTATGAACATAGGGGTGCATTGGTTCTTTTGACCCAGTCTTGCTGGGTCAAAAAGCAGTTCCATTTTTAGTTTTTTGAGGAAATTCCATACTGTTTTCCACAGTGACTGCACTAGTCTACATTCCCACCAACAGCGCACTGGGGTTCCCTTTTCTCCACAGTGTCGCTAGCACTTTACTTGTTGTTTGTTGATTTATTAATGATGGCCATTCTGACTGGTGGGAGGTGATATCTCATTGTGGTTTTAATTTGCATCTCTCTCATAGCTAGTGATGTTCAGCATCTTTTCATATGTCTGTGGGCCTTCTGTATGTCCTCCTTGGAGAAGTGTCTATTCAGGTGCTTTGTTCATTTTTAAACTGGATCGTTTGTCTTCCTGGTGTTGAGTTGTGTGAGTTCTTTAAATATTTTTGGAGATTAAACCCTTGTCCAATATATCATTGGCAAATATGTTCTCCCATGTGGTCAGTTCCCTTTTCATTTTGATGATAGTTTCTTTAGCTGTGCAGAAACTTTGTAGTTTGATATAGTCCCATTTGTTTAGTTTTTCTTTTATTTCCCTTGCCCTAGGAAATATATTGGCAAAAATATTGCTACATGGGATATCTGAAAGTTCCCTGTCTATGTTCCCCTCTAGGACTTTTATGGTGTCACAACTTATATTTAAATCTTTTATCTATCTTGAATTTTTTGGTGTATGGTGTAAGCAGGTGGTCTAGTTTAATTTTTTTATATGTACCAGTCCAATTCTCCCAACACCATTTATTGAAGAGGCTATCTTTACTCCATTGTATGCTCATGCCATCTTTGTGAAATATTATTTGAACTTAGAGATTTGGGTTTATTTCTGGGCTCTCTATTCTATTCCATTGATCTATGTGTCTGTTCTTATGCTAGTACCAGTATACTATGTATACTGTTTTGATTATAGTGGCCTTGTAGTATGGTTTAATATCATGTATTGTGATCCCTCCTACTCTGTTCTTTTTTCTCAAGATTGCTGAGGCTCTTCAGGGTCATTTTTAGTTCCATATAAATTTTTGGAATATCTGTGAAATATGCCATTGGTATTTTAATAGGGATTGTGTTGAATCTTTAGATTGCTTTGGGTAGTATGGACATTTTAATTATGTTAATTATTCTAGTCCATGAACATGGTACATGCTTCCATTTATTTGTATCTTCCTTAAATTCTTTCTTCAGTGTTCTGTATTTACTGAGTACAGGTCTTTTACCACTTTGGTTAAATTTATTCCTAGGTACTTTATTTTTCTTGTTGCTATAGTAAATGGGATTTCCTCCTAGTTTCTGTTTTTGATATTTCATTGTTGGTGTGTAAAAATGCCCTCAATTTCATAATATTGACTTTGTATTCCACTCTTTTGACAAATTCACTTATTAGGTCAAGTAGTTTTTGGTGCAGACTATAGGGTTTTCCATGTACACTATTGTGTTGACAGTTTTACCTCCGCCTTTCCAATTTTGATATTTCTTTTTCTTGTCTGATCGCTGTGGTAAGGACTTCCAGTAGTATGTAGAATAAGAGTGGTGAAAACAGACCCCCTTGTCTTGTTCCTGATCTTAGTGGGAAAGCTTCTGGTTTTTGCCCGTTGAGTGAGATGTTGGCTGTTGATTTCTCATATATGGCATTTTTTATGTTGAGGTATGTTCCCTTTAACCCACTTTGCTGAGTGTTTTAATCATAAATGGGTGCTGGGTTTTATCAAATGCTTTTGTTTATGTGGCATATTGCGTCTATTGATTTGTGAATATGGTAACATCCTTGCATCCCTAGGATGAATTCTACTTGATGATGGTGTCTGATCTTTTTAGTATATTTCTGGATTCGGATTGCCAATATTTTGTTGAGGACTTTAGCATCTATGTTCATCAGAGACATTGCCCTGTATTTTCTTTCTTTGTTGTGTCTTTATCTGGTTTTGGAATTAGGATAATACTGGCCTTGTAAAAAGAGTTTGGGAATCTTCCCTCTTCTTGGCCTTGTTGGAATAGTTTTAGAAGGATAGGAATTAGTTCTGCCTTAAATGTTTGGTAAAATTTGCCTGTGAAGCCATCTGGCCCAGAGCTTTTGTGTGCCAGGAGTTTTTTGATTGCTGCTTCAACTTAACTAGTCGTTACCAGTCTATTCAGGCATTCTGCTTCTTCTTGATTCAGCTTTGGATGGTTGTATGTGTCTAGAAATTTGTCCATTTCTCCCAGGTTGTCTGATTTCTTGGCACATACTTTGTAGTAATTTCTTACAGTCCTTTGTATTTCTGTGGTATTGGTTGTAACTTCTCTCTCATTTCTGATTTTATGAATTTGGGTCCTCTCTCTTTTTTCCCTGATGAGTCTGGTTAAAGATTTGTCAATATTGTTTACCTTTCCAAAGATCCAGTTCCTGCATTTATTGATCCTTTGGATTGTTCTTTTAGTCTCTATGTTATTTAGTTCTGCTCTGATCATGACTACTTCCCTCCTTCTACTCACTCTGGCTTTGTTTGTTCTTGTTCTTCTAGTTCTCATAGATGTAGGGTTAGGTTGTTCATCTGAGATTTTTCTCTCCTCTTTAGGTTGGCCTGTATTGCTGTGTAGTTTTCTCTCAGGACTGCCTTTGCTGTGTCGCATAGGTTTTGGGTTGTTATGTGTTCATTTTCCTTTGTTTTCAGACACTTTGATTTCTTCCTTGACCTTATTGTTAACCAATTCATTATTTAATAGCATGTTATTCAGTCTCCATGTGTTTGAATGCTTTTCATTTTATTCCATTAGGTTGGTTTCTAGTTTCAAGCTGTTGTGACCGGAGAGGATGCTTGATATTATTTCAGTTTTCTTGGGTTTGTTGAGGCTCGTTTTGTGTCCTACCACGTGGTCTGTCTTTGAAAATGTTCCATGCGCATTTGAAAAGAATGTGTATTTTGCTTCTCTGGGGTGAAAGGTTCTGTATATATCAACTAAGTCTATTTAATGTAGAGTGTTGTTCAGTGCCACAATATCCTTGTTGGTTCTTTGTTTGGAAGATCTATCCATTATTGACAGCGGGTCGTTAAAATCTCCTACGCTGCCTGTGTTGCTGTCCATATCTTTCTTGAAGTCCTCCAAGATTTTCCTTATATATTGAGGTGTTCCTATGTTGGGTGCATATATGTTTATGAGGGCTATATCTTCTTGATGGACTACTCCCTTAAGTATTGTGTAGTGACCTTCTTTGTGTCTTTTTATGGCCTTGTTTTGAAGTCTATTTTGTCTGATGGAAGTATTAGTACATAGCTTTTTCTTCATGTTCATTTGCTTGGAATATTTTTTTCCATTCCTTCACTTTCAGCTTCTATAGATCTTTTGTTCTGAGGTGGGTCTCTGTAGACAGCATCTGTGCAGGTTGTGCTTTCTTATCCATTTGACTACCTTGTGTGTTTTGATTGGATCATTTAATCCATTTACATTTAAGGTTATTATTGTTAAGTAGTCATTCATTGCCATTCTTTCCCTTTTTACCTATTCCTCTCTTTCTGCCTCTGTCTCTGTCTTTCGCTCTCTCTTCTTTTTATAGCAGTCCCTTTAGCATCTCTTGCAGTGCTGGCTTGGTGGAGATGTATTCTTTTAGCCTTTCTTTTTTTTTGACTGGGAAGGTCTTTATATTGCTTTCTGTTTTCAATGAGAGCCTTGCTGGGTGCAGAATTTTTTAGTTGCAGGCCTTTCTTTTCATTTCTTGGAATATTGTGCCAATCCCTTCTGGCTTGTAGTGTTTCTGTTGAGAAGTCAGCTGATAGCCTCATTGGAGCTCCCTTCTATATTACTAGCTATTTCTCCCTTGTTACCTTTAAGATTTTCTCTTTGTCTTTAAAATTTGCCATTTTAATTATGATATGTCTTGGA
Organism: Pteronotus mesoamericanus; assembly: GCF_021234165.1. Taxonomy (NCBI): domain Eukaryota; kingdom Metazoa; phylum Chordata; class Mammalia; order Chiroptera; family Mormoopidae; genus Pteronotus; species Pteronotus mesoamericanus. The sequence continues at coordinate 24,681,395 of NW_026555065.1, forward strand.
GTGACCCTCTTTGGGTTCCTCTTGATTGGGACCCTCTGTGCTTCCTGCACTTGCATGACTCTTTCCCTCACCAATTTAGGGAAGTTTTCTGTCATTATTTTTTCAAACAGGTTTTCTATCCCTTGATCCTTTTCTTCTCCTTCTGATATTCCTATGATGCAAATGTTATATTGTTGTTGTCCTGAAGCTCCCTTAAACTATCCTTGTTCTTTATGAGTCGTTTTACTTATTGTTACTCTCACTGGGTATTTCTTTCTACTTTGTCTTCCAGCTTGCTGATTGGTCCTTTGCTTTATCTAGCCTGCTTTTAATTCCTTTAGTTAACTTTTTTCCAGTATTGTATTCTTCAGTCATCCTCGTTCTTATACATTGTTTCTACGTCCTTTTTCATGCTGCCGTAGTTCCCATTAAGTTCCTCGTAGCTTCCATAAAGTTCCGCATAGTTTTCACTGATTCCTTGAGCATTCTCATAAGCATTATTTTGAATTCTATGTCTGATAGATTTCTTACCTTGAGTTCCTTTAGCTCTTTTTTCTGGGGATTCCTCCTTTTTTTTGATGGGATTTATTTCTTTGTCTACCCATTTTAGGTAACTGTTTTTGTTTGTTTTTGCATCTCAGGTTGTTCGACTTTGCCTTCCTGTATTCATGGGATGTAGTTCTGCGATATGTGGTAGGAATTCTTTGGGACTCAGTGGTGCAGTCTCTTTGTTCTTCTGATATGGATGCTCTAGGGTTGTCCTCTATTCTGTTTATGTGGGCTCTCTTGTTGTACTTGGGCTATGATTATTGATGGCTCATTCGTTGGTGAGTTCCCACCTCCAGCTGGCTGACAGGGAGTCACTGCCTCCATCTTGTCTTGTATGCTGTTGTACAGGTGGTGGTTAACAAAGCACGACTACCCAGAAAACCAAACCCATGCTAGCAAAAATACCCTCCTACCACATCTGCAGTATCAACAGCAATTGAGCGAAGATTACTAAAGGTGGAGAGAGATTAAGAATATTATAAGAAAGGAAAGAGGAATGTATCATGACGAAAGGAGAGAAAAATGATTTTGAGTGGGCAGAGGGAGGAGAAATAATAAGAGTAGGGAATAGAAACAAGATGAAAAAAGGGAGAAAATAAAATTTATAGCATAAGTAAAATGGGGAAGGTCAATGGCCAAATGAAATAAAAGGAAAGGGTATAATATGAGGCTTGAAATAAAATTAAGAAAGTAGTGAGCCAAAGGGGACAAAATTGCAGAAAAACCACAACAGGGCTAATAACAACGATAGCTGAGCAAAGATTAATAAAGGTGTAAAGAGAATAAGAATATTATATGAAAGAGAAAAGAGAATATGAGATGTCGACCATAAAGAAAAATGATTTTGAGAGGACAGAGGGAGGAGAAATAAGAATAAGGAATAGGATCCAGGCCAAAAAAGGGAAAAAAATAAAATCCCAAACTCAGATAAGCAAGGGCAGGAGGAAGGCAAACTGGAGTAAGACAGGGGGAGAGTAACCTATGAGATTTGAAATAAAGAAAAAATAGTGAAGAAATAAGAAAACTATTTGGAGAAGAACAGCAATAATCATAATATACATGCCAAACAAGCTACAGTTTATAAAGATGGAAAGAAAATAAGAGTATTATAAGAAGGGGAAAGAGAATATGAGCTTACTAAGGGAAGGAAGAATGAGTTTGAGAGGATAGAGGGAGGAGAAATAGTAAGTAAGGAATAAGAACAAGGCATAGCAAGGTGGAAAATGAAATTTACAGTGAAAATAAGAAAGGGCAGAAAGAAGGCAAAATGGACTAAGAGAGGGAGGGGTACAATGTGCGATTTGAAATGAAAATAAAATAAAAAATAATATAAAAATCTAAATAAAAAGAATAAAAAATAAAAGAAGATAGTCCATTAGTGGGACTACAATAGAAGCAAAAGAAGAAATATAAAAAAGCTATGCGAAAGAAAGAAAGAAAACACAAATTCCGAAGAAGAATGAGGTGGAATTCGTCTCAGCAGAGTTTGGCATTTGCCTTCTGTCTTCTCTTTCTGGATCTGTCTCTGGCTTTTTGTCAGTTCAAGGTCCTGGGGTGTGTCATCCAACTGCTGGCAGCACCGCCTGCATCACCTTTACTTACCTCTGGAGGGGCTTCTGCTGTGATCCAGAAGGTGGGACTCATGGGTCTCCCCTGGGAGGCGCAGTTCAGTTCTGGGAAATTGTGGGTCTGCTCCCCCTGCCCCTGCACCATCCGTCTTGGTCTGTCCCATTTTATTTCCAATAATGTATAGTTTCTGCTGAACTAGCTGTCTGTTTCAAGGGAGGTACCAACCTGTGTAATGGGGTCAACTCTTTCCTGCTTGGTGCTGATGGCAGCTCTGTGTGATGGAGGCGGGGCAGGGCCCTGTTTCCCTCTTGCTGCACCAATTTCTGATCTCCCTGCTTCGCAGGCCTCACTGGAATAGGGCCCTAGGAACCAGTGTATTTTGTCTCCCTGAGAGAAGTTCAGATTGGGCCCTTTAGGCATCTCTCTTTCTTTTGCAGATATGCACCCTGCAGGGGGTTCTTGAGCCTGTCCTGCCTGTTTTGCAGAGTTCCTCTGTTGGTGGTGCTTGCAGTCCTGCAGGAGATGGGGGAGTCCTGCAGTCCAGTTCCCAGTCCACTGCCCTTGCAGCAGACACAGTCCCAAACTCTCCACTCTGCGTGGCCTGCAGCCTGCCAGCTGCACAGGGCTGGAGCCAAGAAGTACCCTCACTGTGCACCTTTCTGATTGCCCTGCCCAGCTATATTCAGTGGGAGCAAACCTGCCCTAAATCCTTTCCCTTTGCTGGCAGGGCAGCTGTGCATGGAGTTCCTGCCCAGCACACCTCAGCTCCACTTTTAAAAGGCACTCCCATTGCAGCACTGAGTCACTGCCTGGCTTTCCAAACCCACCACCTCTCCAAGAAGCCAAAAGTCTCTCACAGTCACAGCCAGCTGCGGCCTGCTTCCATCTGACCCAGGTGCAGACAGAACCCCCCCACCCCACTCCCCAACACTCTTCTGGTTGGCATTTGCCTTTGCAGCTGTGGGTGTGCTGCTCTCTGTGTGGGTCTATAGCCTGGATCTCCCTGACTTTGTGCATCCAAGTCGTTCCTTGCCCGGGCCTGAGGCTTCTCTGCCCTGGGAAGGGAGGGAGCTGCAAAGCCATGATTTCTGACAAGGCTCTCCGTAGCTGCAGGCACCACGCGTGGGATATTTCCCATTCAGCCTACAAAATCTCTTTACTACCCATTGTGAAGCATGTTCTGTACTCCTTGGCTTCCAAACTTCGTATCAGCTAAGATTCCTCTGAATGTTCAGTTTATTTTTCAGAAGATCAGCCAAGTATCTGAGTTGGTGGCAAGGGCAAGTGGACTCACCTTCCACCTATTTGACTGTTATCTTTTCCCATTATTGACTTTCAAAGGGTTATTTTATCATAGGAGTTACTACACATTGGTTATCACAGTAATAACCTCTGCCTGTGGTATAATGGGCTTAGTCACTGATGACATGTGTTTTCCTGTATTTTTTTATTTTGGATATTTCTTATTATCCCTAAATTGTCTCCGTGATATTTCAGTGTAGTCTTCAGTAATCCTAAAGAACACTGTCCTGCTCCTGCCCAGCTAACTTGGAGCATACAGTTCCCTGGTGAGTCTAGGGGGAGCACAGACTGAGTCTAAGGAGAACAGCATGTGATCCACGGTGCAAATGCCAGTATTTATAGGGCCTGGGCAGGTCACATAGGAGTGTGGAGGCTCAGCATTTACACGTGTTTGCATACTAAGCTTAGAACAATATTCTTTACTTCTACAAAGAAATATGTTCTTCTGTGTTCCTTGAAGCTGTTAGCCCTGTCTTCTAGTTTTTATTCCCCTACGTTTAATAGAGACATGATATAGTGGATGCTATTGGCGCTCTGCCCAGATCCCTTTAACCTGGCACCTGTCTGTGCATCCACCTCCCTGCCCTGTTCCAAGGGTGCACAGCTGCCTCTTTTCCTGGAGAATTGTCCTGGGCTCAATGGAAGCTGAACAACCCATTACAGCATCCCCTCCCCAACCCTACTTTCTCACTCAAGATGAGATTAGCTCTGTGGTGCAGTTTGTTCTCCAGAGCTTCCCCAGGGGTCAGCTGGTCTTCAGCTGAGGCCACATCCTTGCTGGCGGACTTCTCTAGCTTGCATCCCCTTCCTGCCATAAGGCACTTGAACAGGAATCCCTGTCTTGGGTTCTGTATCTAGGGAACCCAGCTGAAGACATGTAGGTTCTGAGGGTGATTTTGCTCCATGTACAAAAGCAGTGTGTGCAGCAATAGCTGTGACCACTGGGCAACGGCATGCCAGGCCAAGGGAGCCAACACGCAGCATCACCTGGTTGCTGCTGTGTAGAAATCCCTGCCAGGGCTACCTGGGTCCTCCAATATATCGAGACGCTGGAAATTCAGATTTTTTAAGGGAAACATTCCTCTTTTTAAAATGTTGACAACTAAATCCACTAAAAATAATTCTGGGTGGGCAAACACTGTTTCTACCCCAAACCAAAAGCAAATCCACAACACAGAACAGACTCCAAGCTCTAAACAATCTTTTCCAAAATGGTGAAGGCTCATGGGGCAGTGGGGGCTGTGTCAAGGAATGCAGTACGGTATTGCTACATCCGTGGCTGGCGACGTTGCCCAGGGAGGTCCCCTGCCAGGCCAGAGGACAGCCACACCTCTTAGCATCCCATGTGTTTTATGAAGCAGAGGCCTGGTATGGGTAAGATATTGCTAAATGCCCACATAATTCTGAGATATTTTAGCTTTAGAATTCATGGGGGTGATTTGTTGATCTTATTGACCAAAGTTAAGGTAACAGTAAGAATTAACTGGGCCTTATTCCTGGCTTTGTTATTAATCATGAAGTTGGGCAAGCTGCTGCCTCACTGATCCTCTGGGCACCAAAATATGGCACCGTAGATGTCCCTTACACATTCTAGGAGGGCTTTAAGAAGGCATTTTTGTTATTAATATTACCTTTTACATATTATTTTTGTTAGTCCTTAATGTCTTATCACTTTCTTTATTTTAAACTTTATCATTTGGTCTTAGATCTTTTACAAATACTACATAGCTGGATTTTTATTGTTGCTTTTGTGCCTTTATATTTAATTTTTTCTGTATTTTTTGTTATTATTTCTTTATTCCATACTCTTTATATTTTAATGAGGATGTTTAATTTTTTCATACATTTATGATCAATGATAATTTTTGAGAGAGTCCAGTGTGTTCACTGTTATACCATGGAACCACCCCTTGAACAATGATAATTTTTGGACTTTTTCCTGATGTCCTACATCATATTCCACTTATTATATATATTTTTTGTTTTCTTAACTTTACCCCCTTTACCCCTGATCCTCTGAAAATTTGGTATCTTATTTCTGATCGAGTGCTGTTAACTCCCAAGTTCTTAAAATATATTGAAATGTGTATTTTCTGTTTAACTTAATTAATTACTCCCTAAAATCTTACTTCTTAACAAAACAAGATTTTTGATATACTTTTACTTCCTTTTTCTCCCACTTCTCCTCTAGAATGTATTGAAATCACCTGGAATCTTAGTTCCAAAATATTATAAATTTTTCCTTTAAAAACAGTATGCTTCTTGTATGTTGAGTCTTTCTCAACAGTAGCCAAATTTTTTAGCCACAGAATTAAATATGTACTTAGGCTCAACTAATTATTTATTTGTACAAAAAATTTTTCTTGAGTTATTCGTATGGATTAAAAAATTTCTCCTAAGAAATAATAGTGTGTAGATAATTTTTGACTGTTTTCATATATAACAATTTATTTTTCTCTCATTTGAATGATAGCTACAATGGGAGCCTCAAATGGTGGTAATTGAATTCTAGGTACAAACTCCTTTTATTCCCGATCCATATAGGATTTTCTCTTTATTTTTGAGTTCACAAATTCTTTCAGAACATCTTATATGTGTCTTTAAAATCATTTTGGTTCATGCATGGTACCATGCAGACCCTTTTCATCTGAAGTCTCAAGTCTGTCTTTAATTTGGAAAATTACCTTTACTTATTTCTTCCATCTTTTCTTTCCTTTTTGACTATCTATAAAATGAGATACTAATTGGAAATGTGATTGGCTGAAAGTAACAGAACACTTTATAAGCAGTTGCTTAAATGAGTAAAGACTATTTTTCTTCAGTTACAAGAAGTCCAGGTGTGAGCAGCTAGCACCTTTCTTTCTGATCCACATTCTTAGTGTGTTTTTGTTTTTAGTTTTGTAAGATTGCTGCAGCATCTGTAGGTAATGTGTCCATTTCCAGATAGAAAGAAAGAGGGAGGGTTAAGGGACAAAGAGACACTCCTCTGAGGCTTTGCCTTTTCATTTGGGAAGGTATGATGTCCCTAGGACTTCTACCTGCTTGTCATTGACCAAGCTTTGTCACATAGCCATTCATTTCCCATGTAACTGCGAGTGAGACTGAGGATTCAGTTATTTCACTTTCTCATTTTTATAGCAGAGGAAGACAAGGAAGAATAAAAGTGGGAAAAGGGATCAAGTCAGTCAGTGTATAAATGTCTGTCACAAATGGGTATAGAAACTTCTGGATCTCTCCTCCAGGTCTTATAACATTTTCCTCATAATCTTTATTTTATTTTATTTTATTTTATTTTATTTTATTTTATTTTATTTTATTTTATTTTATTTTATTTTATTTTTTTGGTTGTTTTGCTCATAGGAGGTCATTGTACAGTTTTCCAAGTTGGGTTTCAACCATGTCTATTATTCTATTTAGTTATTTAGCCATTTTTTGTGATTGTTGCTGTTTTATAGTTATTATTGTTTTTAAAACTATTTGCTGAGAGTGTTTTCCTGCACCTCCTCTGAGGAGAAAGAGGGTTCTGTCCTATTCTCTGGCATGGGATATAGCCATTTGATACTGATACTATAAAGCCAGATAGATGGTGGCACATGCTGAAACAGAGATTCAGAGGAGAATCTGTGAAGTGCAGCAGGATGAATTTAGGAACACTTTGAGGAGGGGACCTATCTATTGTATCCTCAAACTGTACCAAACTTCCTGCCATCCTTTAAATTTGCTGTATTCTCTCAAAGTTTGGGGGGCCTTTTCATTATGGAGTGCCCCCCCACTTCATCTCTGATAAATACCGGTGCAATTTAAAGAGGATGACTAAAATGATAATTTTATTTGAATCCCCCAGAACTCTTGCCCTCTGAGCAAGATGGCTGCTGCATGGGGGGATGAGTCAGCACAGAGATTCTGCCGGCTTCTCTCTCAGTTATCTCCCCAAAGCCTCCTTCCCCAGTCTCTCCTCAGGGGTCTCTATCCCACTCTCCCCTGCCTTTGCCGGAGACCAGGGTAAGTGGCTGCAAATATAAATGTTGCACTGGCCCTTTAAACAGTTCTTTGCGTCTCCAGTCGCCTGTCTCTGGCAGAGAGAAACCCTGCCGCCTTTCGCAGCTGGCTGTTTTCTGTGTACTTTGTGGGCTCTGGTGCTGTAGGTTGGAGATCCTTGATTATGGTTTAGACCCCACTCTTCTCAGAGGGATCCAATTGGCCGTTTCAATATCCTTCTGGTGCCATGGTGCTGCCGCCCGTGGGCGCCCCGCCTGCCCTTTTCGAGTTTTTACTGCACTCCTTATCCGTTAGATTGCGCTAAAGCCGATTCTTCTGTCTCCAAGGTTACAAGGCTTCTTTCTCGCTATTGTTCAGTTGTTTGTTCCAGGTGATTTCTCTACAATTTAGTTGTAATTCCAGGTTGGTCCTGGGAGGAGGTCAGCGTGACTTCCACTCACTTCTCTGCCATCTTGATTCTCCCCCTACTTAGTTTTTATCCTTGATCCTCCCTCCTCCCTTTACTCTTCCATCACATTCTCTCCAGGTTCTGTAAATTCACTCCCTGAATTTCTCTGACATCTGTCTTATGTTCTGCAGCCTCAGGAAGCACTCCTTAGTTCAGGCACTCACCATATTTGTTATAGATTATAGTTCTTCTTAACTGGGTTTCCTGCCTCCTGTCTTGCCCTCACCAGCTCCTGTTTTAAAGAATATGTTGTTTCTTTTATTAAGATGTGATTAAACTTGATTATTTCTACCAGGAAGCCTTCTCCAACCACTTTGTCCCTTCCTGTCCAACTAACAGAGGGTAGTTGGCCCTCTCTGGTTCCCATGGTGTTCGGGGCTTACCTGTGAACTTCACACCTTGTTAAAATCTTTGCTGCCAAGAGACTTAGAACTCTTTGAGGTCACAGACTGTGAGATTCATATTGAATAATCCATTGTAATGCCTACACACAGTAGACACTCAGTACGAGATTTTTTAATGAATGTTATGAATGGGTGTCAACCTATTATGAAACTGTAATGTTAATTGAATGAGTTAGGTAACCAGTTAAGCTCATAAAATCCAAAGAACTGAGTTTATAGATCCTATGTTACTTTTCAGGGAAAAATTTTGAAAATACCACATCCAGTATAGGGTAAACATGATTTCTCCCTGTTTAACATATCACAACCACTTTTTCAAAGTAGAGAAATGACAGTACAGTGAGAACCAGACTGTAAGGCTAAGAGATTTTTTTTCCACAGGGCAAAACCCCCACAAAGTGTAATTTATGAAGATACTTTATGAAGAGTGCACAGATAATTAATGAAGCCATACACTATTTAATATTTTTCTTTGACTATGCCAGTGTTAAGTCTGTGCCTTTCTTTTCTTTTCTTTTTAAAATTTGTTTTCGTGAAGTCCTGAGCATCAATGTAGCAGTCCTAAAGGTATGTTATATTCTTGAAAAAAGGTAGCATGGGAATGATCTGGTGACTGTTGCTTCCTCCTAGGGTGATCAGTCTGGCTGGCTGGTCACAGGTGAAGGATACACACTTGAAGCCACCCAGCACCAGCAACTTGCTGAAATCGATAGAAAACTCCAAGAACTCTCTGCAGCATCCCCAATAATGTCCAGCTTTTCTCCAAGGCTTGAAAACCAGAATGATCAGGTACATTAAACTCAAGAGTGCATGGACAGCTCAGGTTTATGTGTGCTAAAGCTAGTTCACATTGGATAACCTGCCAGTTAACTAAAGAGGTTTCTTCCCAATTGCTTTTTATTCCATGACTACAACTGCAGTGACAGTACTTAAAAAAAAATTATATTCTATTGATTATTCTAGTATAGTTGTCCTAAATTTCCTCCCATTTCTACCCTCTATCCTGTACCCTCCATTCTGTCAGGCAATCCTCACACCATTGTTTATGTCCATGGGTCTTCTGTATAAGTTCTTTGGCTACTCCATTTCCTATACTGTACTTTACGTCCTCATGGCTGTTCTGTAACTATCTATTTGTATTTCTTAATCCCCTCACCTCTTCACCCATTCCCCCATACTCAGCTCCTATCTGGCAACCATTAAAACCCACTCTGTATCCATGATTCTGTCTCTGTTCTTGTTTTCTTAGTTTGTTTTTTAGATTCAATTGTTGATAGATATGTATTTATTGCCATTTTATTGTCCATAGTTTTGATCTCCTTTTTATTAAATAAATCCCTTTAACATTTCATATAATAATGGTTTGGTGATGATGAACTTCTTCAGTTTTTTCTTGTTTAGGAAGCTCTTTATCTACCCTTCAATTCTAAATGATAGCTTTGCTGGGTAGAGCAATCCTGGCTGTAGGTTCCTGCTTTTCATGACTTTGATAATTCTTGCCAATCCCTTCTAGCCTACAAAATTTCTTTTGAGAAATCAGTGGACAGTTTGCAACTCTCCTGTAGATAACTAACTGCTTTTGCTTGCTGTTTTTAAGATTCTTTATCTTTAACCTTTGGCATTTTAATTCTGATGTGTCTTGGAGTTGGCTTCTTTGTATTGGAAATCTCTGTGCTTCCTTGCACAGAGGCATGCATAGGACTTGCATGCCTATTTTCTTCATCAAATTAGGGAATTTTTCTTTCATTATTTTTTCAAATAGATTTCCAGTTTTTTGCTCTTTCTCTTCTCCTTCTGGCACACCTATGATGTGAATGTTGATCATGGTCAGGAGACAGAATAAGGAAGAAAATGGTTAGAGCACTAATTAGTCCTTTGAGAGCCATGTTTCTTTTTATTCCTCTTGTTCTAGTTATTAGCAATGGTAGCCACTTGTCCCTTATTCTGACACATTCTTCTGTCTCCTTTAATTCAACATCAAGCAGTTAAGCTCATTAGGTTGATCACTGACTGTCCTCCTATGAGGGTTTGGAAATGAATGTGTTTCCTCTTTTGATAGTTCCCACAAATATTCTTTTATAAGGCTAGTAGAAGGTGTAGAAAAACAGAAGAATAATAGCAGCTTTGGAAAAGTAAAATTCTTTTTCTCCCTGTTATTTTAAAGTACTTCATGGGATCTAGTTTGGGGTTGAGTGGTAGTTATCACCTGAAGAGAAAATGGCTGGTCTTTTGTTATTTTACTAACCTTTTATCAGTTTTGTAAACACCTTATCAAATCATTTTTCATACAATCTTAGATGCATGTGATTTTATTTAAAAAGATTTAAATATCAGTAGTCTATAGGTAATACTTTTGCTTTCTAGGGAATCTTTGCTCCAAGCTCTCAATCAAAGTTTAGGGATTTGGCTTTGGGCCAGTTGAAACTACCTCAGGGGAAGAGAACAGTGCTGAAATGTTCTAAAAAAAGTTTGGTCATTGACAAGCCTTTGTGGAGCCAACTTAGCTTCCTTAGGTTGTGTGTCTAAGGGCCAGACACAGCTGCTTCTGAGTGCTTTACACAGCAATAGTGGTGGTAGTGGAAACCACTAATTTCTGGATTGGGATCAGAGTTCTTGGAAAACAGAGAATTGGAATCTCTGTTTTCACCCACATGTACCCCTGGATATTGACACTAATTACGTTGGTAGTTTATTTATGTTGCTGGATGCCGTTTCTCAAAGGGGGCGGGCCAAGATGGGGGAATAAAATTGTTCAGGGTTATTCTTTGTTGTTTTCCTGTTACAGCTGAGTTGTTTTTTGTTCTTGTTAGATTTCAGGGGTAGCTGACATCTGAAAGCCAAATAATGGCTCTAAAGATGGAAAATGTCTTTTTCATGGCTGTCAAATGTTATTCTTGAAAGAGAAACTGAGAATTTAGAGATCTGTTTAGCCATTAGGACTTTAAGTGAAGCATGGCTATGGTCAGGTTCTGTCATCGTCATCTAAATCATATTTTCAGAGTTCACATTTATGGCTCTGATAAACTATTTAAAAAATAATAAAAAGTAAACCAGTACATTGCATATTTGTTATGTACTAGGATTATATATTTTTATGTGGGATATCATATATTTGGAGGGAAAAGAAAAAACTGCATTTTGGGACTCTCACTGGATGCAGAAACAGAGATATGACATCCTAGTTGTTGAAAAATAATTAATGCTTCTTGCATGCAAAATAAAGAATATCTTTTGAGCCTTTTGTTCAATTTCCTCTTGGCATTTTCTCATTTCTAACTAAAACCAGAACTGCACATTGAATTTTCAAGCCAGAAATGCTAACTTGGAAAATTATTTTACGGATATTATTTTTGGATTGGAATTCTTTTTGCATAAATACACTGAAAAGTATCTTGGGATAAACCTGGCATATCTATTCAGTTGATGAATGGGCCCCAATCTATTGCTGAACCACAAATATTTATAGTGAATATTCACGTTATTTTTATTTTTTAACCCTTCCTCAAACCATTAACTCATTAGTAAGTTTTCTCCATGCTTCTTAAGAAAGAATGTCTTTTAAGTGAAATATAAATTTCTCCTTTTCAACAATCAATTCAACAAATATTAATTAAGTGCTCACTGTGTGCAAGGAATTTTAGGGCTCTTAAAGATAAGTCAGGCAAATATAGAACTGTAGAGTTAAAAGCTTTCAAGTTCTGGCTCTTCTACCTACTAGTTCTGAGGACTTAGGAATTAATTGGAAACACTCCACACTCTAGTTTCCTCATAGTAATAATAATAATAATACTAATAATACTATTCTTTAAAAGGGTAGATGAGTTAATCTATGTAAAGTACTTAGCAGTGTATGACACAGAATTCAACCAATGATATAATAATAATAATAATAATAATAATAATAATATGACTTAAGGAATTTATTTCCTTATGGGAGGCACGGACTATACATAGATAATTGAGGTACAAGAAAAAATAGGTTAGCACAATAGAAAGCAATAAGCAAAGTATTGTGATGGTTCAGAGGGAAGAGAGAGAAAGCATATCCAAGAGGAATATCAAGAAAGTCTGTTTCTGTAAGTGAGGGACAGGGGGCTGAGAGGAACTTGTGGATGAGGCAGAAGGGTCAGCGGCCTAGGAGAAGACTGTCACTATACATCAGGAGGTGGAAAACTGGCAGCCTGCATGGCAGATTGGGCTCACAGGTGGGTTTCCTTTAACCCACAGAGGGTTTACCACCTTTTTTTTTTTTCTAGCCAACATTTAACAATTGGGTAACTGCATATAAAAATCTGAATTTCTATTTTTTTCTGAAAAATTAGGAAACCTGGCTACATTGGGCCTGAATCCATGTTTGGCTCACTACAGGGCTGAGCCAAGTAGCAACTGCTGCTTTATGTGGAGTGCAAAGCGTGTAGTTGGCTCCAGTAGCCACCACTTCATAGTGTATCACAGGCCCTGCATCCTACTTCATGCATTTATGTTGCTTGTCCAGCCCCTGCACAGGCCATCTTTCATCTTTCATCTTTCATGTGTTCATCTTTGACTGCCAGCCTATTTCATGAGAGATGCTGTGGTGGTTGATGCTAAGTATCCAGATTAGTATGTGGCTTCATCTCTGACCTTAAAACAGCTTGTATTGGAGGATAGGATGTAAACACAGAACAAGTTGTGGAGTGATCATGTAATGAAACAAAAAGTACCACATCACAGGAACTGAGAAAGTATTGGTTGGGGGAGCACAGAGAAAGAAAAAGTTATTTGAAGGCATGATGTTTAAACGATTCCTTTGGATTTAAAAAAAACTTGGTCCAAAAACTGTTTCCCAAACAGTTGAAACATGCAGACTTTCTAACTAACCTGACTATTGCAACTATGAAGGTGCCAAGTTGGTAGGCACGTTAAGACTAGGATGATAAATGTGCCTGAGTCATAATCATTTGAGGGACTCCAAAATGTGACTCATAGATTAAGAAAGTATTGATTTTTATGAAAGGAGAAGAGAGGAAACCTTCTTTTCCTTATGAGCTTGCTGATTATAATGTTCTCATGTAGATGCCCTGGCCTGGCTCTTAACTTTATGGCAGTATTTTGAAAGCACCATTTGGCTTTTACATATCTGATTTCCTTTTGTAAAACAAAGTATGTGGTTGCATTCAGAAGAATGAATGGCATATTACTGCTGTGGGCTGTAATGTGAATAATATCATGTGGCTGCAGTTTTACATCTGCTTTTTATTTTCATTTCATCTTAGCAAAAGAGAACTAGTTGAAGCATTTTGTTAAAGATCTGTGGTTTAACTGTGAATACTTTCCTGTATTCATCTCCTAACTCTCCAACAAATCATTTCTTTTTTTCCATGTATTATAAATTCCACCATAAAATAGAGTGATGTTCCATAATTTTGTATGGTATTTCTTATTTGTAGCTGTATTAGATTCCAGCTTTCTCCAGAAAAATCTAAGATACAGGAGTTATATAAGCATTCAGTTTCTTAAATCCTTAGCAAGTGGATTTAACAATACATTTATTCCATTTGGCTCTTGTAAAATAATATAATTTATTTATCTTTCATGAAATCAGTCTTACTAAATCTAGAATTCTAGTTCATTGTAAGATTTTTTTTCTTACCATGGGAGAGGGTCTTCAGAAATGGTTCTCATTGACAAGACTTATTTCTTTGTTTTTAAACCAAGTAGTTTAATTGAACATAAAGGTTGTCCTTAATCTGATTTATTTTCTTGTTCTTAAAATGTTGATTCAGTAGTACACAATTGAGTAAGACCAACAAAATATCAACAAACACTTGATTGAGGAAAATTATAGTTGTGTTTATGTCTTTTGTTACCAAGAGCATCCTATTGCTGATAGCAACAACTAACTGCTTTTTGCCTCTTCCTGTTTCAACAGTAGATAAAACTGAGGAAATATAAACCATTGTTTAACATGTAAACCTGAAAAATTTTTTACTCTTGAGTCCAGGGATTTTCAGAATTCCAATAATGGCCATGTAGTCCAGATGACTTCAAGTTACTTAATAGCCTGGCTGAAGGCAGGAACCTAGGAATTTCTTACGTATGCTAGTCACAAGCACAGAAATCTTATTGACCGTCTGTTCAATTCCCAAAACTATGAAAGTATGCCACTCTTAAAAGCATGCAAATTTGGACTGGGGAATAAACAACATACTTCAGAGGTTCTTGCCCCTAATGTTAACCTATCAAACATTCCCAGTTAAATCTGAGGAATTGACCTATATTTTACAGATTACTTTGAAGCTTATATTTATATTTTGTTTTTTTTTTAATGTTAAGCCTCCTGTGTAGTCAAGGTTTTTTTCATTTCATGGCAACATTCCAAGATGATAAAAATAGTATGTCTGAAAGATTTTACCCCTACTTCTAGTACTGCCTGGCAAATGATCCATCTGATGACAGGTAAAAGCAGTAGCCTATGAAAAGTGTAGCATTACTTTGAAAACATAGGAAAGCTGGCTTTATTTAGGCAGCTTTGTATTTTTCTGGCCCTTACCTCATGCCTTATTTGCATGTCAGATAACTTAGGAAGATGTGGATAATTTCCTCTGTATTTGGCTTTTGGAAAAAAGTTTACTTAACTTCAAAGACCACTCTTGGCTCAGTCAACAGCATAGATATTTTTGTAAGGATGAACTTAGAATCCCTTGGCAATCAATAAATCAAATCAACAAGTATCTATTGACCTCAGGGAGAGTCCTCCTCCTGTGATTCCTTAGATATTCTGTGCATATCACAAGAGCTTCAACTGAACTGAATTTTACTTTTTACTGAATAAATGCACTCCTATATGACTCAGAAACACAGAAAAGGCATGGATGGTCAGAAAGTCTGCTCAAATATTTATTATCATAGGAGATCAAGATATTTCTTGATGATCATGAAAACAGACAGTGCTGGTTGGCACATTGATGAGACAGTAGAATCTTTCCTGGTACCCCAGAGCTTCTTGAATATACCACTGGGCAATTTTTGTCAGAATCAATGACTATCTTTTCTTGCTTCCTCTTAGCCTCTGCTTTCACCAAATGCTGTCCTTTAAATATTTCAACTATATGGTTATGCTATCAGAGACCATGACTGAGTAAAGATGTTACATGTCTTTAGGTCTAACTGTAGAGAATTACAGACACATAAACTATTAGAGTTTGAAGAAACTTTATCGGAAGAAATTTAGACCCAGAAAGAGAAAGTGACTTGCTCAAAAGTACACAGCAGAACCAGGGCTAAAATCCAAATCTAACTTTCAGGCCTTGTAGGGTGCAGAGTCACATTGTCAGAAAAGAACAAAACTTTTAAGGTGCAGAGTCACATTGTCAGAAAAGAACAAAAATAGTCTTGGTAGAAATTTTCTTGTTTTCTTAAAAATTAAAAATAGCTTATTCTGCTTATGAAATTAATGCTTATTGTAGAAAACTCAGGAAATAAAAATATCTAAGAAAAACAAGATAAAATAATTAAAATTTTTAGCATAATGTTAAATTTCCTTCCAGTCTATTTATCTGCAAATGTTTACACACACACATATACATACATACATATATACATACAAAAAAACCTATAGTATACCAGTTAGAGTTCTTGGTAAGAAACAGAAAAGAACATTTAGCTTGGACTTTGAAATTAATTAAGTGAAGGAACTATTTATAGATTTAAAGGAGCCAGTAAGGGCTGTTAGTACACCCACAGTCTAGCAACAGTGGGTAGGGGGAAGAAAAAGAGCATTGGAGCTTTGAGGTCTAGAGTTGTGATTGAAAAATCAGCCATTAAAAGTTGTAATCATAGAAGGTGTGGGCAAAGGATTAACCAGTCCTTTCCCTTTCAGCCTGAGAATTTGGGCTGTCATTAATTAATTTCCTAATTGTTTCTCTGGCAAGTGATGAAAGTTAGAATTTCAAAAACGTTAGGAGGCAACCTCGCTTATGCTAAAAATGACCCTTGGATTGGGAGAATTCTAAAGACCTGAGGGGGAGGCCACGCTTCGAACTTCCCTAAGTGCAGTGATTCTTGTAGCTAGGCGTGTCCCTTGCTGGGACCTTGGATGCTGTTCCTATAAAGTCATTTCAAGAGATGATGCTTCTATTGGGTATAAAGCTTTTAAACCAGGGTAGCTTCCATGCCCCTTGTGCCTTTACTGTGATGACAAGGACTGCAGCAGAAACTGCCATTGAAGAGGGATACCTGACTGCCTTGCTGTATTTCCTGTCCTAAATCTGTCTGAATAGGCTGACTCCAAGTGTGGTCTCTATTTGTCTTTGAGGATGAATATGCAGCTGAATCTAAGAAAACCTTCCTGATGGGCACCTCAGGAATGCATCACAGCCAAAACCATAGTGCTGAAGCAGCAAGGGGAAGGGGAAAACACCCCGAGCATTCTTTCTCTGCCCTCCAATCCCTTAATGCTCCTCCCGCAACGTTGACCAAAACTTATCACAAGACAGAGGTCAGACAGAGGGTCTGATTGTCCCAGCTTGCATCAGGTGCTTGCCACTGTTTATCATTCTCCCAAATATGGGATGTGCATAAAGCTGCCATGAATATTCACATACAAAATGAGTAATACATTTTCCCTTTCTCTTGGAGAGAGTCACAGGAATGGAATTGCTGGATCATAGAATAGACAGATGTTTAATTTTTTAAGAAACTGCCAATTTTCCAAAGTGGTTGTACTATTGTATACTTCCCAACAACGTATGAGATTTCCACTGTTTCACACCTCTCCAACATATGGTGTGAAACTTTTTCATCTGGGTTCTAGTGGCTGTGTAGTGATATCCTACTGTGATTTCAATTTGCATTCCCTGATGCCTTAATGATGTTGAAGACTTTAAAAAATTTTTTTTTATTTTTTAATTTATATTTTATTGATTATGCTATTACAGTTCTCCTGATTATTCCCCCTGTCCTCCCCTCCCCCCAGGGTCCCCGACTCCCTCAGGCAGTCCCCCCGCCATTGTTCCTGTCCATGGGTCATGCCTATACGTTCCTTGACTTCTCCATTTCCTCCTATGCTGTACTTTACTTGCCCATGGCTATTCTGTAACTACCTATTTGTACTTTTTAAAACATATATTTTATTGATTATGCTATTACAATTGTCCCATTTTTTTCTCCCCTTTATTGCTTTCCTTCCTGCACCCTCTTCCCACCAGCATTCCCCCCACCCCACCCCAGTAAGTTCATGTCCATGGGTCATACATGTAAGTTCTTTGGCTTCTCCATTTCCTATATTATACTGTTCTTAACTCCCCCCTGTCTATTTTGTAACTACCAATTATGCTTCTTATTCCCTGTACCTTTTCCCCCACTATCCCCCTTATCCCTCCCTGATGATAACACTGAAAGTGATCTCCATTTCTGTGATTCTGTTCCTGTTCCAGTTGTTTGCTTAGTTTGTTTTTGCGTTTTTTTCGGTTCAGTTGTTGATAGTTGTGAGTTTCTTGTCATTTTACTGTTCATAGTTTTTGATCTTCTTTCTCTTAGATAAGTCCCTTTAACATTTCATATAATAAGGGCTTGGTGATGATGAACTCCTTCAACTTGACCTTATCTGGGAAGCACTTTATCTGCCCTTCCATTCTAAATGACAGCTTTGCTGGACGGAGTCATCTTGGATGGAGGTGCTTGCCTTTCGCGACTTTGAATGCCTCTTTCCAGCCCCTTCTTGCCTGCAAGGTGTCTTTTGAGAAATCAGCTGATAGTCCTTTGGGAACTCCTTTGTAGGTAACTGTCTCCTTTTCTCTTGCTGCTTTGAAGATTCTCTCCTTATCTTTAATCTTGGGTAATGTAATTATGATGCCCCTTGGTGTGTTCCTCCTTGGGTCCAACTTCTTTGGGACTCTCTAAGCTTCTTGGAGTTGCATGTCTATTTCCTTCGCCAGATTGGAGAAGTTCTCCTTCATTATTTTTTTAAATAAGTTTTCAATTACTTGCTCTTCCTCTTCTCCTTCTGGCACCCCTATGATTCAGATGTTGGAATGTTTAAAGTTGCCCCAGAGGTTCCTAAGCCTCTCATTGTTTTTGAATTCTTGTTTCTTCAGTCTGTTCTGGCTGAAAGTTCATCTCTTCCCTTGTTCCAAATCTTGGATTTGAGTCCTGGTTTCCTTCTCTTCACTGTTGGTTCCCTATATATTTTTCTTTATTTCACTTTGCATAGCCTTTACTTCTTCCTCTGTTTTGCATCCATACTCAGTCATTTCAGTGAGCATCCTGATTACCAGTGTTCTGAACTCCACATCTGATAGGTTGGCTACCTGTTCATCATTTAGTTCTATTTTTGGAGCTTTGATCTGTTCTTTCATTTGGGCCATATTTCTTTGTCTCAGAGCACCTGTTATGCTGTAAGGAGTGGAGCCTTAGGTATTTGCCAGGGTGGGGCAACCCAGTTTGCTGCGTTGTGACACAGTGTGTGGGGGAGGGGTCCAAGCAGGAACAGCACTGCTTGCTCAGCTCTTGCCCTGTTTTCAGTCACTTCCCTCACTACCCACAAGCAAATTGGGCCCTTCTGGTGCTGATTCCTCGGTGAGTGGGTTTGTGTACGTTCTAAGCCACTGTGGGATCTCCAATTAACTCTCCTGTGAGGCTGGAAGTTTCTTCCACTGCTGCAATCCCCCGTCCCCCCATATTTTTGCCTCCAGAGGTTTTGAGGTTTTCTTTTCCTGCGCTGGAACCCTGGACTGTGGCGTCTGCCTCGCTCCCCAGTTGTTCCTCCCGGTTTATCTGCACACAAATGTAGGACCACCTGGTCCTCCAGCCACTGCCTGGCTGCCTGTCCTCTCCACCCCAGCTGTCCATCTCCACCCCTCCTGCCGGTCTGGATGAATGTTTCTTCTTTAACTCCTTGGTTATTGGACTTCCGTACAGTTGATTTTCTGGCAATTCTGGTTATTTTTTGTTTTTAAATTTGTCCATCTTTTGGTTGTGCGAGAAGGCAAAGTGTATCTACCTACACCTCCATCTTGGCTGGAAGTCCCCTATTTGTACTTCTTAATCCCCTCACCTCTTCACCCATTCTCTCTCTCCCCCTTCCCGTCTGGAAACCTTCTAGTAACTAACTTCTTTTCTCTTGCATTTAAGAGTATCTCTTTATCTTTAATCTTTGGCCTTTCAATAATGTGTTTTGGAGTGGGTCTCTTTGCATCCATCATAATTGGTTCTCTCTGTGCTTCCTGGACTTGCATGTCTATTTCCTTTACCAAATTAGGGAAGTCTTCTTGCACTGTTTTTTTCAAATAGATTTTTAATTTCTTGCTCTTTCTCTTCTCCTTCTGGCTCCCCTGTGAGGTGTATGTTGGTCCTCTTAAAGTTTTCTTCTTGTTCTGAATGGTTGTTTTTTGCTTCCTTATGTTCCAAATCATTGACTTGATTCTCGGCTTCGTCCACTCTACTGTTGTTTCCCTGTAAGTTGTTCTTTATTTCAGTTAGTGTCTCTTTTGTCTCTGACTGGGTCTTTTTTATGCTGCTGAGGTCCTCACTAAGTTCCTCGAGCATCTTTATAACCAGTGTTTTGAACTCTGCATCTGCTAATCTCTATGTTGTTTAGTTCTTTTCTGGAGTTTTATATGTTCTTTCATTTGGGCCATGTTTCTTTGTGTCCTTATTTTGGCAGTCTCTTTGAGTTTGTTCCTATGTAGAGCTGCTTTGACTCCATGTGTTGGTAGTGTGGCCTAATGTTGTAGGTGTCCTGTAGGGTCCAGTGGCACAGCCTCTGCTATCTCCCAAGCCCAGCACAAACATATATCTAGTATGAAATAGTCCCTGACACACCCAGGAAGGGCAGCTATTCTCCCCAGCATTCCACATCATTGTACTTACCACACTGTCACTGCTCAGAGAGAAACCATGACTGTTCCCACTCTGAATCCCAACACAAACTACAATCCTGAGACTGTATAAGCACTGGTGTCTGATGAAGGTCTGCTTTCTGGTTCTTAGATGGCCATCTTTTTGCTTTGTCCTCAGTGACAAAGAGTAACCACTCGAGATGTGGCCTTTGTTTGGGCTAAGTACACCCTTCTCTTATAGTTGAGCCTTGATTGCTGTTGGCAGGTCAATGGGAGGGATTTACCCAGGTCAGTCAGTTGCAAGGATTGGCTGTGACCATTGACCACCAACCCCTGCCCTCCGTGGATGATCATCTATGCAGTGGAAGGGCGATAGGGCTTGACATAGTCTGTAGCTGTCCACAGAGTGCATTGGCTCTGGGGTTTCCTGGGTGGTACAGGCCAAGGTCAGCCCCCACCTGTGTTTTTCCTGGGGCTACCCTGCCTGAACTGTGAAGCAATCGGAGATGGCTGCTACTTGTGCTGGGCTTGGAGATTCTCAGGTGAAGACAGGCCATGACTTTAGTCTGGCTGCTGCTAGGGCTCACTGGAGCCAGCTGTTGCTTGTTTGATAGGATTTAGGAGCCAAGACCAGCCATTATTCTGGAAAAGCAGCTTCGGTGGGCCCATGAGTTGGGTAGGACAGAGTCCCTGGGGATCTCCAGGGCTGGTCACACAGTGTTAGGTTGATGGAGTCTTAGATATGATACCAGCCTACGAGCTCTGTAGGGGAAGGGCTCAGCAGAGAGACAATGGCCTCTGCTCATCCTGATGACAGACACTACAGTCTCTCACTGTATATCCCTGCACTGGAGCTCAGAGGGAATGAGTCTGAGTAGGTAAGTCTGTGTGTGGGTTCCCCAAGAGGAACTGCTTAGGACTCCAGCAGCCTCCTCCACCGATTCAGTACCCACTGGTTTTTGCAGCCAGAAGTTGTGGGGACTTATCTTCCTGGCTCTTGAATCCTGGGTTGGGGGGGGCCTAATGTGGGTTTGGGGCTCCTTGCTCCCAAGATATCCCTCCCAAATTTTTATCTAGGTAGGTGTAGGGGCTGCCTGTTCCATGTCTGTGCCCCTCCTATCAGTCTGGATGGATTCCATAGTTGTCAGACTTCCATTCAACTCGATTTCACATGTTCCTGAGTGATGATTGTTCTATATTTTAGTTGTAATTTTGATGTGGTTGTGCAAAGAGGTAAGCCATGTCTGCCTATGTTGCCTTCTTCAAAGACTTGTTCACATACAGTTGTACCTCCATACTCATAATTAATTTGTTCCAGAGCTCATGACAAGTGCCAAAACCGATGAGAAAAAAACATGAAGTATTTTCTCTTGTGGGGTGGCATCATGCAAGTTTTAATGAGTCCTGAAAAAGCCCCGAGTGCTGAAACAGTTTTTTCTCATCAAAATGTGATGAATACAGGGTTTGATGAGTTCTGAAGCTAATGAGTGCCACAGTATGACTGTATTTATTTGTCATTTACATATCTTCTTTTACAAAGTATCTGTTCAAGTTGTTTTAGAACTGGATTGTCTTTTTATTCATATTTATTATTAAATTATGTGGATTCCTTATATATACTAGGTTCAAGTTCTTTCTCTGACTTGTGTGTTATGATATTTTTCTCTCAGCCTGTGACTTGTCTATTAATGGCAGCTTTGCAAAATTTAAAAATACTGATGAAACTTGACTTAAAATATTTTTCTTAGTGTGTTTTTCTTTGCCTATCCGATGATTGAAAAAAAATTATAGCTGCAGATTATTAAAGTGATGTCCTTTTTTTAAAAAAGTGATTTTCATTTAAAAATGAAATTCAATTTGGATGTTTTTCAGATCACTATGTTCTATAGACTCAATGTTTATGTTCCTCCACAACTCATATGTTGGAATGTAATCCCCAATATGATAGTATTTGGACTTGAGGTCTTTGGAAGGTGATTAGATCATGAGGGAAGAGCCCCCAGGAATAGGATTTGTTGTGCTTTATTAATAAGGCCCACAGAGCTCTCTGTCACTGAGGACAAAGCAAAAAGATGGCCATCTAAGAACCAGAAAGCAGACCTTCATCAGACACCAGTGCTTATACAGTCTCAGGATTGTAGTTTGTGTTGAGATTCAGAGTGGAAACAGTCATGGTTTCTCTCTGAGCAGTGACAGTGTGGTAAGTACAATGATGTGGAATGCTGGGGAGAATAGCTGCCCTTCCTGGGTGTGTCAGGGACTATTTCATACTAGATATATGTTTGTGCTGGGCTCAAAAGGAGTAGGGGCTTGTATGAGGAGTCAGAGGGAGAAGGTATGGAGTGGTGGAGAACTAGGAATAGTGAATATTGCTGAGGCTTTGGGTTTGAGACACAAGTAAAGGGAACCAAGACTGAAGGGAAGTGGTGATGACTTTGCACCTTGCTTTGTGGCTTCTTTGCAAAAGGTGGAGTGAATGGGGAGATGGATGGCACCAAGCCCAGTTAAGAGGCTCAGGTAGTAGCTCAAGCTGATAGTTCTCAAATTCCCAAGTAGTTGTGCTTCAGGCTGTTAGTCCCCAGTCCTTACCTATTGAATCAGAATCTCTGGGGTGGAGGCTGGGCCTTTGAATATTTTCACAGACTCTGTGGGTGAGTCTGCAGCACACTGGAGTTTGAAAACTCTGGCTGTACTGAATGAGGAGTAAGCAGTGAAAAAGGAGAAGGACCTTGATTAAAGGAGTATTGGAAAGTAAATGGTGACTTTTCTTGATGACCCAATGTATGTAAGGAATGAGAATGTGAGAGGATTCTGGCTTGAGTAACTTCAAAAATGACAGCTATGCCAATCACCTATGTGGCAATGCAGAGTATGAGATCTGTGGGAAAAAAGATAGAAAGTTTAGTTATAGGACCAACTTACTACCAAGAAATACCCTTTTCTATCACCTAGAAATAATACTAACTTTGGAAGAATATGGTTTTATCAGTTTAAATATTGCTCAAAATAAAATACTTTCATTATATAATACTTATTCTTTTCAAAGAGCATATTCAGCTCACATTTTTTAGGCATTATTTGTTGCATTCCTACTATGTACTTTTAGGCTAGATATTCTTTTCCCCCTCTCCTTCCCCCTCCTCTTCCTCTTCCTCCTCTTCTGAAGATGATGATGAAACTGAAGCTCAGAGAGGTTGATTGACTTCCCTCAGGCCATCTTAGGAACCGGGGAGAGCCAGGATTCAAAATTCTTGACTTTGTCAAGTATAGGTCTCTTTTCACTATTACATAACCACTTCTCCTAACATGGATGGGCAGGGTTTTCTCTTATTATTTATATATGATGAACTTGAAGTCTAGAGAAACTGCAATTTGCCTGAGAGTCCATGCTGATTAAGTACAGAGCAGGGACTGGAGCCCAGGTCACAGCTTCCTGGCCATTGCTTTTTTCACTCTAACTTCCTACTTTCCATATGATTGGGTTTATTTCCCTCCTTGTTTTGTGTAGAGTTGAATCTTTCCCTTCTCAAATAAGAAGAGTTTAGAGAATTATAAATATCATTTTAATTTGGAAGAGACATTGGTTGAGAAGCAAAACTAATCTTCAAGGTTCAATTGATTTAGAATGGTGTGTGATGGTACATTTTCAGCCTCTGTGTGTGTGTGTGTGTTTTGTTTTGTTTTTTTAAATTAGGAACCTGACCTTAATGATAATGATAGAAATATGGAAATAACTCCAGGGGACAAGGTACTTCGGAGCACCAAAGAGCAACGGGATCAGCAAAATCGTCTAAAAGAAATAGATGCAAAGCTGAGAAAGATGAAGGAAAATGTGGTAGGTCTTTTTTAATTTGAAATCTATTTGTAACCAATGATTGTATTTAAAAAGGCTCCAGTTTCCTTTGACTGTATTATGGCTGTTTTCATGTGGTAAATCTTTCAAGAGGATAAAATTGAGCTTCCCACTAAGATAGAGGCTTAGGTAGATGTGCTTTGCTTCCTTGCATAACCAAAGAAGGACAACAACCAATTTAAAAACAAAATAACCATAATTTCCAGAAAATCAAACTGTATGAAAGTCCAGCAACCAAGGACTTAAAGAAGAAACATTCATCCAGAGTGGTGGTAGGGGTGGAGACGGATGGCTGGGGTGGAGAGGACTCGCAGCAAGGCAGTGGCTGGCTGACCGGGTGGGCAACATGGTACCTGGCAGACCAGGTGGTCCCACATTTATGTGTGGATAAATTGGGAGGGACAATTGGGAAGTGAGACAGACTGCACAACCCAGGGTTCCAGCACAGGAAAATAAAGCTTCAAAACCTTTAGCTGTAAAAACCTGTAGGCGTTGTGGTGGCAGGAGATACTCCCACTCTCATAGGAGAGAGTCTGTTGGAGGGATCTGTGGGGTCCTAGAATGTACACAAACCCACTCACCCATGAATCAGTACCAGAAGGATCCAAGTAGCTTGTGGGTAGTAGGGGAAGTGACTGAACGCAGGGCAAGAGCCAAGCAAGCAGCATTGTTCCCTCTCTGACCCCTCCCCCACATTCAGCGCCAGAACTGAGTGAAGTAAGTTGCCCCACACTGGTGAATACCTAAGGTTCCACCCCTTACAGCATAACAGGTGCTCTGAGACAAAGAAATATGGCCCGAATGAAAGAACAGATCAAAGCTCCAAAAATAGAACTAAATGATGAACAGGTAGCCAACCTATCAGATGTGGAGTTCAGAACACTGGTAATCAGGATGCTCACTGAAATGACTGAGTATGGATGCAAAACAGAGGAAGAAGTAAAGGCTATGCAAAGTGAAATAAAGAAAAATATATAGGGAACCAACAGTGAAGAGAAGGAAACCAGGACTCAAATCCAAGATTTGGAACAAGGGAAGAGATGAACTTTCAGCCAGAACAGACTGAAGAAACAAGAATTCAAAAACAATGAGAGGCTTAGGAACCTCTGGGGCAACTTTAAACATTCCAACATCTGAATCATAGGGGTGCCAGAAGGAGAAGAGGAAGAGCAAGTAATTGAAAACTTATTTAAAAAAATAATGAAGGAGAACTTCTCCAATCTGGCGAAGGAAATAGACATGCAACTCCAAGAAGCTTAGAGAGTCCCAAAGAAGTTGGACCCAAGGAGGAACACACCAAGGGGCATCATAATTACATTACCCAAGATTAAAGATAAGGAGAGAATCTTCAAAGCAGCAAGAGAAAAGGAGACAGTTACCTACAAAGGAGTTCCCAAAGGAAATCAGCTGATTTCTCAAAAGACACCTTGCAGGCAAGAAGGGGCTGGAAAGCGGCATTCAAAGTCGCGAAAGGCAAGGACCTCCATCCAAGATGACTCCGTCCAGCAAAGCTGTCATTTAGAATGGAAGGGCAGATAAAGTGCTTCCCAGATAAGGTCAAGTTGAAGGAGTTCATCATCACCAAGCCCTTATTATATGAAATGTTAAAGGGACTTATCTAAGAGAAAGAAGATCAAAAACTATGAACAGTAAAATGACAAGAAACTCACAACTATCAACAACTGAACCGAAAAAAACGCAAAAACAAACTAAGCAAACAACTGGAACAGGAACAGAATCACAGAAATGGGGATCAGAGGGGAGGGATAAGGGGGATAGTGGGGGAAAAGGTACAGGGAATAAGAAGCATAATTGGTAGGTACAAAATAGACAGGGGGAGGTTAAGAACAGTATAATATAGGAAGTGGAGAAGCCAAAGAACTTACGTGTGTGACCCATGGACAGGAACTACGGCGGGAATGCTGGCGGGAGCAGTGCTGCGGGAGTAGGGGGTTAAGAGGAGGAAAAAAATGGGACAGCTGTAATAGCATAATCAATAAAATATGCTAAAAAATACTGTCAAGAGAACTGACATGGAAATTTGCCAGCTAGAATTTGAATGAAAGCTTTAATATGGTTTATAGGACTTAAAGGAGTATTATACTTAATTTATGTGACATAATACATTTGTGAAATACTATCTGAAGTCAGAATAATAATCCATATGCCTACTATTCTGTCTTACAGTGACATAAATGTCCTTTTTTTGTGGAAAAATTTGGTAGTTGCTCTGCATATAAATTATCATTATATATTGAACTTATCACTCAAATACTCCCACTTTTTCATAATTCATAAAATGTTACTCATTAATT
Source organism: Pteronotus mesoamericanus (assembly GCF_021234165.1). Lineage (NCBI taxonomy): Eukaryota > Metazoa > Chordata > Mammalia > Chiroptera > Mormoopidae > Pteronotus > Pteronotus mesoamericanus. The sequence goes on from NW_026555065.1 coordinate 24,707,632, forward strand.
TTATTAATCCCTCTTGAGCCTATATCATGTTTTAAATACTTGCCATTTAAAGTCATACTGTTGCTGATAGAGAAGGTTCTTAAATCAACTAAGTTGTGAGCTGGTTAATATTCTGAACCTATTAAAAATGCCCTACAATATGATTTTTCCTGCTACCCATAAAATGCTTCCTACTGGATACTTGACTTTTACCTAAAATTAAACATGCCAAGGCTGAACTTGTGAACCTGCCAACATCCTCTCTCTCAGGGCTGGTCTTATCATAGTTGTTAGCAGTATCTACGTTCTGCCTCCTATTAATCCTATTACCTTGGGTGATCTTTAAGCCTCATTAAGTTTTAAGCAGTCTGTCTAATTTGTTGCCATATCATACCATAGTTCCCTTTGATTCTTTTAAAATCTTTTTTGTCCTGACTTGTGTTACTCCTCTCTCAGCATTGCCACCTCCTGTCTAGCCACTTGTAACCTCATCATTCTCTTTTCCCATTATTCAGTTCTATATGCTGCTCCAGGGGGGAGACAGCAGGTAAGTGATTTTGGTTAAATTCTGATGTCCTCAGAGCTCTCCAACAGTGTGCCCCAATCCTGACTGAGATCCCTCAGCCACCCCTCCCCCTCTTGAACACACCCTTTTGAACCCCTCTCACATGGACAGCAGCACTGACCCGGAGCCTCAAGGATGTCTGGGGCCACCGAATCATTCAGGCGACAGATCTATGGGGAATAAATGCATTGTGCTTCTCTTTATAATTCCTTTTTATTTATTTTTTATGGGAAATTTAATGGGGGTTTTATTTCAGTGAGACCTCTGCTTTTATTTTCAGAGGGATTTTTTTCTCCTAGAGTCTGTGGATACGGGGAAGAAGTAGAAGTAGTAGGAATGGTTAGGAAGTGTAAAGGGGACTTGAGCTAATAGTTGTGGTGGTGCGGATGGAGCATTTCAAACTTGACGTGGCAAAGAGAATGTTTGTGGTTTTACTGATTTTGAAAACTGCTAGTACTTCTCACCCCACACCTGCCAATCCAAGGCAGGCAAAGCCTGTCGTTCTCTATAAGTCAGTTTTCCTGATTTCTGATTATTTATCATATGCCTTGAAAATGTATCTCTTCTACCATGTCTCTATCATTATTTAATTTTTTACATAAAACCTGGGTCCTCTAGGAAATCTTATATTTTATTCCAGTGCTTCCTGAAGGTTGGCAAGACCTAAAGAGACATGATAAACATCAAGAGTTGGTTAACTAAGTGGAAAAGAAAAACAATAATTGTTGCCTACTACGTGCCAGGCACTGCTCCAGGTACTTTAGAATTTATTGACTTATCTAATCTTCACAACCACTCTAAGATGTAAATATGACTGTCTTCATTTTATAGATGAGGAAGTGGAGGCACAGAGAGGTTGAGTAACTTCCTCAAGGTTATATAGCTAATAAGTGGAAGAGGGGATTCAAATGGTTAGCTTTTAACAACTGTGCTTATACTACCTTTTTGGTACTGACTTACTTTTCATGATTAATATTGTTTTTTGATAATTAAAGTGTGATAAGTTTTCTATAACCAGTAATACTCATGGGAAAAATGTTTAGAATCCCTCATATAAATGATAATTTCACAATTTTTTATTTTATAGTCAATACTTTTAGAAGCTGGCATTTGGTCGATAAAGGCACAATGAGGGTTGACCTATATTGTCTTTGTGTTTTAATTGCTTGGTGTTTCACAGTTGTCATAATGTGTACTGTGTATGCTTTTGGGGGAAGAGACTGTGTCTGTTTCAAACTCTGCACAGCCCATTGTATCTCACAAGCTTTTAGATACTTTGTGGTTTGGGAATCTGGAGACCTGAGTTCTTGTTTGAGTGTTGTCAGTGCCCTGCTCTGTTACCTTGAATAACTCAGTCTCTTAGAGACTTGATTTGTTACTCTGAAATCAGGTTTGGGTTAGCTCACCTTGTCCTTTTTCCTGTGATTCTTGGAATCCTTATTTTTGGTGAGAGATGATATTATTTATCGTATCTAAAACTCAGTTTGTGTACTTCCTAAATATTTAGTACTAATTGGCTTAATAGCTATTGGAAGTTACTTTTAGAAGTTTAGGACACTTTTTAGGAGAATGTGAGATTGTTCTACACACACACATTTGTATATATATTATTTTTTTTTATACTGCTATCTGTACATGAGAGAATATGTTTTCTGAATGATAGCACTCTGGAAATGACTAATTTTACAGCCTTGTCTCATTCTCTGTATTGCAATAGAACATTGTTTTAAATCATTAATTTGGGTAAAAGGAGTAATCTGAGCCCAGTGAGTTAGTGATTTAAGGATCAAATCCATATTCAGTCTTAGGGATGGAAGGAGGAAAGAGTGAGCTAAGAGGCATTTAGGAGTCCCGGGAGGGGGTACTCTTGGAGCCACATGGGTCCTAGGCATGATTTGCCTGAGAAGGCTGAAAAAGGGACTTAATTCTGCATTTCAGACAGTGGGCCGAGGCTGCGGATGCACATTTGCCTTGCTAACGATTGGTTGAAGAAGTGGGATTTGATTTAGTCTGAAGGTGGTGGTGGTGGCATTGTTGGTATTAATGAATCTGGGTAACAGGAGCTGGGGCAAGTAGGCACGATGAAGGGAGGTTGGGGCTCACAAATGTAGTATAAAATTCAGTGGGCATGCGGGGGCCCTGAACACAGCGGCGTAAGTAGCGGAAGGATGAGCCAGGCTGCTAGAAGCAAATCTTTAGGATTCACTCAGTATGAGTCAGCAATGTAATGTAGCTGCTATGCTACACATTAAGGGGGAGGTAAGCATAGTGGATCATATTTGGATAGTAGAGCAACAAGGGTGAGGATGAGATTTAACACCAGGTCATGAGAAGGATTGTTAATGAGACTGAGCATATTTAGCCTGGCAAGGAAAAGTGTGTCTATGTGTTTTGTGGGGAAGAAGGAGTAGGATGGTGCGGTAGCAATATCACACGTGATCACTTCCCAAAGAGATTTAAAGTACTGTTACTTTCAGTAACAGTTTTGAAGTATTACTTTTATTTTTTTTATAATGCAGGAAATAATATGGCGATTGAGAGGTCATAAAGAGACAGATTTCAAACACATATTAAGGAAACTAGAATTACCTCAGTGGAAATAGTCTGCCCCGGGTAAGGCTCTCCAGTTAGACTGGAGTGACACCTTCTGCATAGCTATAGAGAGAGTTTAAGTATCAGAGGGGTGTTTGAATGGCTTGGGTCAGTTTCCCCAGCACACGGAGGCAGTTTATATACAGCAAGTATGTGGAGATGCTCTGCTTTGAGGTCTTTTTCACATGTGAGTGGAGGACTTGTGCTGAGCCACTGCCCTCTTGCCTAGTTGGTTCCCACGGGGTTAGCAGTATTGACGTCGATCATGGGTAAGAGTTCCTCTGTCAGGATAACTACTTATATGGAGATAATCTGAGAAGGTAGAATCAGAAGAAAATGGAAACAGCCATACTCATAGAATAGACAAAATGAAACAAACTCCATAGATGGCCTCTCAGTCATGTGCCATAGAGTAGGCTCAGACACCTCTGACCCCTGAGTTTCCCATCTAGCTCAGGGAGTCGCCTTCTGTTGTTCTGGATGCTCTAATGGCTTCTCTGCCCATTCAGCCTTCTAACCCCACTCTGCTTTCTACAGTATCACCACCCTGAGTTATAGTCCTGTATATAAGCTTCTATAAACGGGATAAAAAGGTTAAGGTTAAGGGCCAGATCCTGAAGCCAGACTGCTTGGGTTTGAATCTCAACTCTGTGCTTACTAACTGTGTGACCTTGGTCAGGTCCCCTGATCTCTCTGTGGTTCAGTTCCTTTATCTGTAGAACGGGGATACTTATAATTAACACTTACCTCATAGGCTGTTTTGAATATTAAATTAGTTAACACATGCAAAGTGCTTTGAAAAGGGTCTGGACCCTTTAAGTGCTGTATAAATGTTTATTATTAATATTGCTATTGTTATTATTAACATTCTTAAGACGGCATTTTCATAAGCTTCTTTCTATGATAAGGAAGGGGAGGAAGTAGTATAGAGGATGAAATTGCAGTGGTAAGCCTTGGAGAAAAATCAAGAGGCCCTTATTCTGACTCAGGATGAAAGAAGGGAAGGATGGGCCTAGAAAAGCAGGTGTAGAGATGAAGGCAAGGTGATAGAGGTCATGTTTGCATGTTCTGTGTTTACTCTGTAAATCAGAGATCCAGCCATATGGTCAGAGTGAGGGTAGAGTGGGGCAGGGGTCTTGAAGTAGAGCAGGAAAGGACTGGCATAGACTCTGTAAGGATGGAAAAAAAAAAGCAGTGGTGAACAATGAAGCTGGAAAGCAGTGGTGAAGCTGAGGCTGGAAACCATAGCTGTGAAATGGAGCCAGTCAGCCAGTCTTGGGGTGTTCCCTGACAGCCGTCAGCAGTGCGCCAAAAATGGAGAGAATGGGCCGTAGGTTGAGGCAGAAGTGAGAGTAGGCTCAGTGATTGCAGTGGAAGATCAGGGAGGCAGTAATTGGTGGTACCTAGGAGTACCACCAAAATGAAAATGAAAAAAAAAAGAAACAAATGTAATGTGTTTACCTCAGATATCAGGTGGGACCGCTTTGTCTTTGTTTGACCTGTTTTTATAACTTACTATGTATACACATGTTAGAATGAAGCAGATCTGTATATCTTGGAAAGATGCTTGTGATAGAATATTAAGGATAAAGAGCCTGTTGCATAAGACCATGATCAGTATGATTCCATTAAAAAAAATCATAGAAAATTTCTGGAATGACATGTATCAAATGCTTAATGGTGATTGTTTTTAGTGAGGATAGGATGGATGGGGAGGTGAAAAAAGGAAATTCACTTTTTATAACATACACTATTTAAAGGGAAAAGTAAGTACATTGGATTATGGGTGATTTTGATATTTCTCACACTTTTTTTCCTCTATATTCCAACTTTCACAGTACATGTGTTGCATTTGTAAGCAAAATTAATGTTTAAAGATATGGAAAACATTGATGCATACAAAAGATCATTCTATTATCTCTCAATAAAGTGGCCTTTATGCATTTAGAAAAAATAGAGTGAGTCATCACAAGGAATAATGTTCGGCTTTACCAGCGATTGCAACACATATTCAGATAACCTTTAGGCACTATATACATTTATCAGATGAGCAAAAATAATGGTAAATATGATATAGTTGTATGTTAGTGAGAGTGGTGTGGTGGCGTGGACAGCAGTATTTGAACATTATTGGTAGCTTTTAAGGCATGGAAAGCAGTTGGTTAATTGTTATAGCTTTACCATTATTTATAGCTTTGATCTGGATAATTGCATGTTTTGGAATATTTCCAAAGAAGTAATACCCAAGGAAAACCAAACAAAGTAAGAAACAATCTAAGTGCTCTCAAATAGAATGCCGAAGCAATTTATACAATCTTAACCCATTTAATGCTATGGTAGGATAATGAAAACAGTAGTATGTGGATTTGTCAGTAAGTTTTAGTTGGAAATGGGTAATATAAAACAAAAATAAAAATTTTAGATAGATTTTAAGTATCAACTATAATTATTTAGTGTGTATGTGTATATATACTGATAACAATCTGAAGGGAAATAGAATGTCTTAATAGTCTTATTATCTTCCACTGTCTGTCAAATTGCCATTATTTCTAAGGAAAAGGGAGTCATAATTGAGGCAATTTTATTATTTAATTGTTTTAATTGATATATGTTTTAACCCTTTAGTGATATACTTATTGAATAAGTTAAATAGTAACAATAATTCACATTTGGTCTAATTTTTCTGAGATATTGAATGTTCCATCTTGATAATGAGACTAAGGGAATTTTTTTTTAAAGTAAAGAACATCTTCAACTTCTTGGATTAGATAAAAAGTGCCTTCAATGAAGTTGCATAATAATTCTAGCTTTCACAAATGAAAAGAATTCAATTTTAGTCTTGTGTTTTCCAAGAAAGAATCATCAATCTGTTTTCATTTCATTGACTTCTTTAGTGATAAAATATTCTCAAAGATGTTTTGTTAGTATTGTTAGGAAAAGCTCTCCACGGTTCCAAGCATTCTAAATACATTGACTATACTTTTTAGGTCTTTATTGTGTCTCTTTTTGATTCTCAGTTTGAACTTTATTCATTTTTTTCATCATTTGAAGTCTCTACTATTTCTTTCTACATTCTTTCCCTTTTCAGTTTCCTGGAAACCAGTGAGTTTGGCCTTGTTTGGTGAACTGCATTGTCATTATTGCATCAAAATGTTTAGCACTCTAAGCCTTGTTGCTGGGCATTGTGGATAAGAATGTGGTTCACAAAAGATGATAAGTCCTTCTGTTCTGATTCTTATTTCGACATGCTCTTGCCATTTAACCTAGTATGAGAATACATGGACCCCAATCAGAACATTGGAGGGTTTCTTCTGCTCAGTGAATGGATGGAGGGTCTACCTTCAATTACTAAACATGCCATAGAATCGGAATTATAGAATGTGAGAGCTGAAGGGGCCTCAGAGGTCACATGGGCCATTTCCATGGATTAGTGGTAGACTTGGGCCAATCCCCAATTCTTTTGACACTTCATCCTGTGAACTTTTCATTAAATCCAACCTTTTTCAGTTACAGCTGTATAGTTCAGTTAATTTTCAGCCAAGATTTGAGACTACATATAAAAGTGGGCTTTTTTTCTATAAACTTTAAGCTGTTACCAACTGTTTATACATCTTTTCCAAATTCAACAGAACTTCAAATAAACCTGATATGTTTGCTGTTAAACTGGGAGGCTAACTAGTATGCTTTAGTGTTTGCATATTAACTTAGACCTGAGTTGGAAAAGTAGTTATACTTTCTCTTTGGAGTTACTGTTCAGAACTGTAGAAATTATTTAATCTTTTTTTCATTTGTAACAGTTTTTAGGAAGATGGATAGAATACAGTTGATGCAAAAACTTAGTATTTTTATGGCATGTACAACCTTTGTTTTCCTTCTGTAGGTGGTGGCAGATGTATACAATAATAGTGCAAAATATTGGGTTGTGAGATTTTGAGAGTGGGATTTGTACATTAACAAGTAAACAAATCTTAAAAATGTGTTCTTATTAACATAGGCTAAGAAATACATTTTGAAACAAGTAGATCATAAAACTCTCAGAAGCACTAATATATGTCTATATCATTTAATACAGGAATCTTGACAAAACTTTTTGTAACTGAATAGTATTATTTAATGGTTGAGAAACAGCTTGTAGCAGTTACGGTACATGGCTGGTGTTGAGAAATTATTCTGGAATGAATAAATGAGCCTGTAACTTTTTAAAAGTTATTGGCTACTTATAATATTTGAATATAGCATAGGATAAGTTGAAAACACAGCTGTAGTGCTTTGGAAATAAGATGTTAACTGGATGTTCTTCATCGGCTTATTTTGTTTCAACTCTAATATTCTATTTATAAAATGCATTAATATACTTGTATTTTAGTTTCAAATATATTTTGGAACAAAAGGAGTTATAAATATATTTTGTATTCTTCCTATATAATCAAAAATTTTAAAAAGCACTAAGGATATTTTCTTCTGGATTATGATTCTCTACATATATTAAGATAATGCAGACTTGATATTGTTATCACAGGTGTAGGTATTGTGCTGTTTCCGAAGGACATAACAAGAAAGTTATCTAAAAATGAAAATTTTGATGGCAACTTTGTTATATAATGTTACCTGTTTTTTCCCCTTATGCTTTATTGTTGAGCAGAGGCTCTAGAAATAGATAATAAAGCTAGTTAAGTCCTAACGTAACTCACCTTTTGCTTTCTGAATTAGTTTTCAGAGCTCATTGATAAAGGCCATGTGTTATGGATGTGGTTATATGGAACAAGTGCATGTTTCAAGAAATAAGCAAATAATATCTCATTGAAGGATATAATTAAATCTAACTGTGTACTGTAAAATAAATATTGTAAAAGTTATAATATGATATATATACACATATAAAACACATTAACCAGTATAACATTTATTGATACAAAATTAGAATACATAAATAAAAATTATGACAGCTTTAGAGGTTGAACTCAAGCCTATTATTTGGATGTTAACACAGAGTTAATATACCATTTAATTTCTTTTCTAACACTTAAGATCATTTTTAGTATATTAAATTCTCGAATGATTTTTTTCCCTAGTGGAACTGTCATTACTATGCATATGTGGTCTTTACCCTTCATTATTTTTTTGACCAACTACAGCCAGTTTTTAACAAACCTTCAGATCCTAGATCTACCTCTGGTTACCATGTAAGGCTACCTCTGGCCAAAGCAGGATTATCTAAAGCAGTGATCTCAACAGAAATGGTCAGAGAACTGTATGTTACTGGTGGGGGTAAGGAACTTTCACCAGAATGTAAATCTATACATTCTTTACTTTATCAAGAAAAGCTTGCTTGGGGACATGGTTGTTGTAAATTCTGGGGTAGATCCTTATCTCATAGCAGACTGCTAGGCAACTGTTCAAGGACTGGCACTGGCTTTGAGGAGCACTGAGTGGAGGCCCATTCCTGATACTCCAACACTGAGGCTGTGATTCTGAGCAGCCAGCCTCCTGGATCTCAGTCTTCAGCATGTAGCTGCCTTCCCCCTTCTTTACCTTCATCTTATGTCTCCTAGACCTCTGATCCTCTTACATAGTGAAGTCTTGATATCACTAGATTCTTCCCTGGTCTTTGGTTCCTACTTCTTTGACTCATGTATATTATAGGGAGCTACAGAGACCTCCACCTCTGGCTTATTGGGCCCGGAGGTTATCTTTAACAAATCCTTATTCTCAACATCCTGTATGATTCACACGATGCCGTCTTTCACTGACACTTTAGCTTTAGGTTTTATTTTAACAAGTTATTTATTTACTTTTTAGAGGAAGGAAAGGGAGGGAGAATGAGAGGGAGAGAAACATCGATCAGTTGCCACTTGTTCGCGCCCCAACCAGGGACCGAATCTGCAACCCAGGCACGTGTCCTGACTGGGAATCTAACCAGTGACCTTCTACTTTGTGGCACGTTGTCCAATCAGCTGAGCCACTCTGGTCAAGGCTGACATGCTAGCTTTTATATTAGTGTTTCAGGAGAAAACATATAAGATACTTGAAAAAGTTTGCCTTTGAAATTCTACCTGATAAAAAATTCTATAAAAAGTACAATAGTTTGATCTTGATTTCTGGTCAAGGCTATGTACTGATCATGTACTGACCTAAATTTATACTTGCTGTGGCTCCAGTCACATAAAAAATTCAAGACATAGCATAATAATAAAACAAGACGTATTATTATTTGAAGCAGAAATGCAATAGAAACACAAAACTTAGCAGACCTGAAGCTGGGAGGTCAAAGTGATCCATGTGAGGCTGGGACCAAAACCAGATTCATTTTGTGGGACTTGGGCCAGTGTGGGGTTTCCATGGGCATGGAAGGAAATTGGAAAAAGCTGAAATAAAATGAAAATACTGCCTGGGACCACAAATTATATAAAGTTTCACGCTTAGAAACAGCGTGAAACTTTAGAAATAGCCTTGGAGCCAGCCCCCTGTGCCAAATCTCGGAGTTCTACTACTAGCTGTATGGCAGACTAGATGTTTAGAGAAACTTCTCTTAGTAGAAAAAACCTAAATATGATGGATAATACGTATTTTTTTAAAGTAATTTCTAAAGTATGGCTGAGCTGGCAGAAAAGTAAGGGAATATTTTGGAGGACAGAGATTACAAGATAGTATGAATCAGGAAGGGTAAGTGGCCACTGGAGGCAGCGTTTGTCCTCAAGGCATTTGTTGATCTCCAATTGCCTAAAGCCTGGGTTTTAACAGACCCTGTGTAGGGGGCTCAGGAGACAGCCTGAGGACAAGCAGGCCAAATCAGAACTCCCACACAGAGTGGGCACACCAAATGGTTAAAACCTCAGTGGGTGAACTAGGAGAAACCTGCTCTGAAAAGGGAGGGGTGGAAATTTGTATCTACATATCCCTAGCTTTATCTGTGTTTATATCTGTCTGTTTCTGTCTATATCTGCTTTGGTTGAGGGTGGAATGGAAAACAAAAGTCTCCCATGAGAAATTCTAACTACAAGCCTGCATGAAGGGTCAGGTTTTGGGTGTGAGTTCATATGACTTGTAGGGCTTGAAAAACTCCAAGTTGAATGAATTGAAAGTGGTTTTAGGTTGGTAGTACTCCTGGATCCTGGTAAAAGGAAAGGGAAATCTCTCTGGAAGAACACAGTTTAAATCTAGACCTTAAAAACTTTCCACAAATAAAGTTTGAGGACCATGAATTCACAGTAAAGGTGCACCCCTCCCCCCCGCCCCCAGCACATAAGGAAATAAGCCACCATAAGCAATAGTTAATAGAAAAAACACACTATAGAACCAGTTCCATATAGACTGCAGTTTGGAATAGTCTTACTTCAGAATGTAAAGTAAGTCTGTTAAGTATATTTAAAGAAATAAAAGGGGCTTTTGAGAATTTGGCAAAGGAAGATTTGAAATGGAACCAATTAGAACTCACAGAAATGAACATATAATGAAAGTGGAAATTCTTGAAGTTAGACCTTCCTTGATCTCGGCACAGAATCCTGGCACTTACACTTATTTTCCCCCTCATTTTTTTCCTGTAGATTTTCTAAAGCTTTGTATCATCCCTCTAGTGAGAACAGCACCAGTATTTTCAAATAAGCCATAGAAAATTTGTTACGCAGCTTTCCTGGAACAGCATGTCAGCCTCTGAATTGTAGGACAAAAGGAAAAAGAAATAAAATCACACAGAACCTACATTTGCAAGACTATTTCACTATTATTTTTTCCCAGTAAGTGGATTTTTTTCAACTCTTTATCTGGCTTTCATACTGCCTCTCCTAACTTTAAAGTGTAAGCTTTACTTCACCTTTTTACATTGATCAGTTTTTAATTGGAATACACACTAGATTTAATAGAGAAATGTACTCCTGGATGAATTAAAATTTGTAGTAGACTTTATTTTTTAGAACAGTTTTAGGTTTATAGAAAAATTACACAGAAAGTGTAGAGTTCTTGAATACCCACCTTCAATTTTCCTATTACTAACATCTTGCATTAATATGGTACAACTGATAAACCAATATCGATACATTATTATGAATTGATGTCCATATTTTACATTAGGGTTCATTCTTTGTGTTGTATAGTTATGTAGATTTTAACAAATGCATAAGGTCATGTTTCTACCATTATAGTATCATAGAATAATTTTGTTTCCTAAATATTCTGTGTTCTACCTGTTCATTCCTCCTCCTATTCCCTCAACCCGTAGCAACCACTGATCCACAACTTCCCCGCTTATTAACATCTTGCATTAGTGTGGTACATTTCTTACAATAGATGAACCTATATTGATACATTATCATTAACTAAAGTCCATAGTTTACATTAGCATTTACTCTTTATGTTGTATATTCTATGGTTTTAGACAAATATGACACATACCCACCATTATTGTATCATACAGAGCAATAGCTCCATTGCTCTGAAAATCACCTGTGCTCCACTTCTTCATTCCTCTCTCCCTCTGCGTGAATCCCTGACAACCGCTGTCATTTTTACTGTCTTTATAATTTTCCAGAATGTTTTATTTTTACTGTCTCTGTAGTTTCCAGAATATATTATTATCCTAGTTGAAATAATGCAGTATGTAAAATTTTAGATTAGTTTCTTTCACTTAGCAATATATATTTAAGATTTATTCCTGTCTATATGTATCTTAATTGCTTCTCTCTTTTTATTGGTGAAAAATGTTCCATTGCATGGATGTACTACATTCATCTACTAAAGCACTTCTTGGTTGATTCCAAGTTGTAGCAATTATGAATAAAGCTGCTAAAAACATGTTGGTGCAGGTTTTTGTGTGGACATAAATTTTCAACTTACTTGGGTAAATACCTAGTAGTGCGATTGTTGGATCCTATGGTAACCTATGTTTAACTTTGTAAATAACTGCCAAACTGTCTTCCAAGGTGGCTGCACCAATATATTCCTGCCACCAAGGAAGGAGAGTTCCTGTTGCTCCGTAGCCTTGCCTGCACTGGGTGTCAGTGTTTTGGGTTCTAATAGGTGTGGAGTGGTCTCTCATTCTAATTTGTGATTTCCCAATGACCTATGATGTTGAACATCTTTCCATATGCTTATTTTCCATCTGTATCTATTATTTATTGGGGTATCTGTTCAGATCTTTGTTCAAATCTTTCAGATTTTCAGATTGGATTGTTTGTTTTCTTATTGTTAAACTTTAAGCGTTCTGTGACTATTTTGAATGGAAGTCTATTTATCAGATATATGTTTTGCAAATATTTCCTCCCAGCCTGTGGCTTGTATGTTTATTCTCTTAATGCCCAATACACTTTTCACTGCTTTAAGGGGTGTGTGTTTATATATATCTCAAAAAGTTCTAGAATATAATTTAAAAACAATATGAAGTCCTATAGCTTACACAATATTAGTTTGAACCAAAAGTAATTGCTCTTTTCGTAGGTCAAAAAATGATAGAGTATTTAAATGTTGTATACTTTTTTAGAAGCCAAAAATCTCCATGGTTTTCTGTATGTAAACTTATCAGCAACAAATCATTATCTTATCTTTGAGATGATTGTAGAAAAAAATTAAGCTCATATTGAGATCAAACACAGATGTACCTGTTATAACACACAACTTTAATTTTCAAAGACAGCCCCAGTTATTGAAAGACTTTTGGACGCTTAAAGATATATTTTAAATGGGAACTTACCTGCAAATGGCACAAAAGTCCTATGTTTTAATTTTTGGTTTAGGAAATCTGTTCATTCTCTGCAGAAGCTCAAGAAACTTTGTGTTCCTGGAGTCTGCTGTTAAATTTATGGGAAGGGGGTAAGCAACGGACTGCATAGTGAAATGAGTGCTTTGTGGACACTCGTAGGCAGTCTTTCTTCCCTGCTCAGAAAGCCGCAGGATATCCCTTCAAATAGGGATATCTGGACTTTCTCTGGACTTTCAAGTAGAAACCGATGGGCTAATTATTATTTTGAGGATCATAATTCATGACCAGATTTTAAAAACCATGTCAGTCAATAATGTTGCAAGATTAATTTTAATTGTTCTGTCAAATTGAAAAAATACCCTAGATCTAATTAAATGCAACGAAATTTTTGCGTCTTTAATATGTATAAAACTGTCTTTGAAAGGTGGGGCATAAAATCAAGTTTTTGATCAAGTGGTAGAGGATAGAACTAATAAACAAATACAATAAGGCAAAATAAAACAAGCGACATGAGAGAAGTGCAAAGAAAACTTGTTCAAATTTAGAGAATGATTATAGCACTCCACCTAAAGTGACCCAGAAGGGCTTTGTAGAAAATGAGAAATCTGAATTGAATCCTGGGGAGTGAGTAGGGCTTCATGTTGTGTCGGTGGGGATGGGCATTACAGAGGAAGATGCGTAGTGGAAAAGGGCCGTATATAAGAAAGCTTGGGCCAATTTAAGGAACAGTAAGCAATTATGGGCTAATCAGGTGAAGTTTTGACTTTATGCTAAAGACACAAAGATACATGACATTTTAGACGCTTGAAGATTTGAACCAGGCTTTCTGGGGGGCTCTTGCCTGGGATCAAGTCACTTAGTGAGGGCCCCTCGCTGCCGGCCCAGCGACCACAGCCTACACAGCTTCTCTGCCCTCAACCTGGCATCACGTGGACCTTGACACTTGTCAAGTATTAAAAGCTATGTTTACATGTTTATTTTTTAAATTAAAAAAGCTCTTGTAGTAGTGGCGATTGTGATTGCAAAGAGATTAAACACAGTGGTGCCTAGTAACAACAGCATTTCAGATAATGTTAGAGTGGAATGTTGAATTTCTTATTAGGTCGAATTGTTGCCAGGAATTTGGAGTTTTGCAAATGACTTGGGACAAAACTCCTTCTGTGATAAAGGGTCTCCTTTTATCCAGGTTGATGGGAAGGAAACAGAGGAAAGTAAAATCATAAAAGTAGAATGGGGCCATATTTAATAGCAGCCGATATAGCAGGCTGGATAAAGTTTTCTGAGCATCTGTTAGATATGATCTGAACTGTGCTTGTAGAACATTTTTATTACTGTGTTCATTAAACTTTTACTATCAACAATGTTGAAAGTTAATATAAGGACTATTCAAACAAGTAGAAGTTCAGTAGAATGAAATGATTCATACAATAGATATTACATTCTCAAGGCTTCTGTTCTCTGAATTTTGTGCTCTTCAGTAAGATTGTAGATTATATTGGATTTTTCTGTAATCTTTCTTTCTATAGATATTTTTTACTCTCTAAAAGAATTACAATAATTTTTAATAAAAAATATAGTTATGGTAGACATTACCAATTGCCTGCATTTTTTTCTTACTGATAAAACTCTGGGACAATGATGGGCCTAGTTACAAATACTGCCCCAGATTCCTTTATATGTAGGGATGGCCATGTGAACCAATTCTGGCCAATGAGATAGAAGCAGACATGTTCTGATAAAAAGAGAACGAGAAAGACTAGGCTGACATACGCTTTTTGCTCTCCATCCTTTCTTTTCTTGGTTGGAGCATAGGAATATTGCCTGAACCTTTGGGTGGCATTTTGACACCCCAAGGGCCAAGTAGAAGGATAGAGGCAGTGATGCCATCATGAAACCACTTGCCTGCTTACCTCTGACTTATTTCTTAAGTAAGAAAAACAGACTAACCTTGGTTATTGTCAAAAAGGCCATCTGGGTTCTTTCATGAGAGCAATCCTAACTGACTCAGTAGCCTACTTCCAGTCAGATGTAAAATGGTTAATATTTCATGCTAGTGCGCTGGGAGAATTAAGGGAATTACCAAGTTTTGCTGGGGAATTGCTAGGGCAATCCTATGTGTCTGCCTTGTAGGAAGTGAGTTTCAGCCCCAAACTGAAAATTAACATCTTCTCAGGGTATAGTCCCAGAAGGCGAATCGCTGGATCAAAAGGCAGTTCCATTTTCAGCTTTCTGAGGAAATTCCACACTGCTTTCCATAGTGGCTGCACCAGTCTGCATTCCCACCAACAGTGGACTAGGGTTCCCTTTTCTCCACAGCCTCGCCAGCACCTGTTGTTTGTGGATCTGTTTATGATGGCCATTCTGACCGGTGTGAGGTGGTACCTCATGGTGGTTTTGATCTGCATTTCTCTGATGGCTAGTGATGCTGAGCATCCTTTCAAATGCCTCTGGGCCCTCTGTATCTCCTCCTTGGAAAGGCGTCTGCCCAGATCCTTTGCCCATTTTTTGATTGGATCGTTTGTCTTCTTGGAGTAGAGTCGAGTGTGTTCTTTATATATCTTGGAGATCAAACCTCTATCTGATGTATCATTAGCAAATATATTTTCCCATACGGTTGGCTCCTTTTTCATTTTGCTGATGTTTTCTTTCGCCGTGCAGAAGCTTCTTATTTTTATGAGGTCCCACTTGTTTATTCTTTCCTTTATGTCCCTTGCTTTAGGAGACATAACCAACAATGCAAAGATGCAAGGAAAATATGACCAGCAACACTGAAAGGAAAAGAAATCAACAGAGACAAGAGGGAAGGGGGGCGCAGGGAAAGGGAAGGGAAGGGGAAAGTCAAGGAACATATAGCAAGGACTCATGGACAAAACCAAAGGGGAAGAGCTGAGGGAGGGAAGATGGGAGGGGGCAAGGGAAAGAGGTGGGGGGGGAGGCAGAGACAAATGTATTTAAAAAGTAAATAAATTAAAAAAAATAAGTAAGACATTTACAAAACAAAAACAAAAACAAAAACAAAAACAAAAAAAAACATCTTCTACCACTGGGAGCAGACTGTACCCTCTCTCTGTTGCTAAAGTGTATACAGCGCAGAGGGCAAAACATCCAGGGGAAGAACATTGTTCACAGGGAGCACAGAGTGCTCAGTTAAAGCAGCTTGGGAGCTTTCAGTAAACTCAGAGTTCTTTTTAGGGGAGAGTGAGTAACTAGCGTCAGGCATTTTGGAGAATGTGGTCAAGAGAGAGCAAACCTTCTGCCAAATGCCACTGGTGAAGACCTGCTATTTGTAGAGTTAGAGAAATGGTAATAAGAATGGTGATATGATGAACTAAATTCTAGACCAGCACTGTGCAACGAAATACAATGTGAACTTAACAAGGTAAGAAGAGCCCTGGCTGGGTGGCTCAGTTGGTTGGAGCATCGTCCCATGCGCCAAATGATTGAGGATGGGATTCCCAGTCAGGGCACATATCTAGGTTGTGGGTTTGACCCCCGAGTCAGGGTTCATATGGTAGGCAACTGATTAATGTTTCCCTCTCACATTGATGTTTCTCTCCCTTTCCTTCCTCTCTCTCTAAAATCAATGATCATGTCCTTAGGTGAGGGTTGAAAAAAAGGTAAAAAGAAAAAGATGAAATTATGTTTAACTCAATATACCCCAAATATTGTTTTACTATGTAACCGATATAAAATTGTTAATGAAATAGTATATGTATATGTATATTTATATTGTTTTGAAATCCAGTGTAATCTGGACTAGTCATATGTTAGTTGCTCAGTAGCCATATGTGGCTACGATGGCTTTACTGGACAGGGTAGTTTTAGAGAAGAAGAAAAAAGTGATTTATGTGTTATTATATAGATAAATTTAATCTTTTTAGCCTCACGTGAGGACATGCTTATTGATTTTAGAGAGAGTAGAAGGGAGACAGAAGAAGAGGGAGAGAAACATTGATTGGCTGCCTTTTGAATGTGCCTGGATCGGGGACCAAACTTGCAGCTTAGGCATGCATGTGCCCTGACTGGGAATTGAACCCACAGCCTTTCTGTTTGCAGGGACAACACCCAACCAACTGAGCAATACTGACCAGGGCCATTTATTCTGTAAGAAAGTGAAAATTTTCACCACAATTCTGATTGTCTATGGTTTTAGAAGAAATAGACATTAGTACATTTCTAGGGGAATCTAACAATGGTGAGGAAAAAGGCCCTATGGAAAGTGGCCAACTATCTTTTTAAAGTGAGTCTGACCTGGGTTGTTAGATATGATCCACAAAAAATGGTGGCCAAAAAAACAAAAATTAAAATATTTATTGAAACCACATGTGTAATCTTGGAAACAGAATGCTATTTCACTCTTGGGTATATTAAGAAGTAGGAAACTGTTTGTTTCTTTTTAGAATAATTCACAATATGTATCTAAAATGGTGGGACTTCATATAACTTGTTTATCATTCTGCTAGTATAACCTTTTCCTTCTTTAAATTGGGAGAGACGAGAGAAGACAAATTTTGAGAACAAAGAAAAGGATTTATTACTTCATCTTTCTAGCTGTTGAGCTTGATGTCAACTTAGTTTGTATTTGGTTCCTGAAGTTAGAATATCTCAATAATCCTTCTTTTGGCATTATATTCACTAATGTGATTGTTATTTATCCCAGTTCACTTAATTAATGAAGTACTATGAAGTTTTCTTTATTTCCTTTTTGGTCAACCAGCATCAGATGCTCTGTTTACCAGTGCACTAGTGTGATGTTTCAGGTCTCGCCTCCACTGAAATGCTTCTCCCATTGGAAGTACTGGAGAGCATTTTTCAATGGTCTCTGCAGACATACAAGAAGTTTTAGTGTTTTTCTTTTCTTTCTTTTTTTTTTTTTTGCATAAGTGGAATCATGTTTTGTAAAGACAAAATATTCCCCTGTGTCCAACTAGAAGTAATAGATTACTGCTTTTAAAGGTAAAGGAGAGTTTGTTGAAAGATTTCTTTTTAAAAATTTCAAAATTAATTATTGAAAGATTTCTTTAATTGTAAAGTAATTATTCAGACCTGGTTACAACTTAAATTTAAAGTGAAATGGCTTTTTCATTAAAATGAAAAAGTGAAAATGGCTTTTTAAAAATGGAATTCAGGCAACTCAGAAAACACAGAAGGAAATATCACCCGTAATGTTACTTCTTAGAAAGGTGACCTGTAATACAACGATGGTTAGCCCGTAGCCGTTATCCTGCCTGACATATTTTTCTCTTCACATTTTCCCTACATGCTCAAACTCCCACTGCAACACGCAGACACCATTTCCCCCTTCTCTCTTCTCACCTTTTCTTCCTTTTCCTTCCTTCTTTATCTTCTTACAAAACTGGGTGTATATTCTACAGATATTTTATGGCCTGCTCTTTCATTTAACAATACTTAATGGGCAAATTCCTGTGTTAAAGTATATCCCAACCCCATCATTTTAAACAGTATACTACTATGTGAGAGTGTGTCTATTGAGCCAGTCCTCTAGTTGTTAATTTGTTGTTATGTTTAGTGCTTTTGTTATTATGAATCATGATGCAGTGAGCATCCTTGCCTGTACAGTTGTTGAATTATTTTTTTTAGAAAAATTCCCACATGGAATTTGCTATGTTGGAGTATCTGTGTAAAGTTTGGCTCTGTTGCCAAAGTACCCTCCAAATATGGTGTTTAATTTATACTTATACTGACAGTATTCCAGAGTGCTGTATCTATGCCAAAAGGGCTATCATTAAAAAAAAATCACCAATCTGATGGTTTAAAGTGGTATTGTTGCTATAATTTGTATTTTTGGTTACTAATGAATTTGGACATGTTTCCAAATGTATTGGCAGTTTGTATTTCTTCTTTGGTAGATGGTCTATTTGTATCTGTTCATTTTTTAATTAAGGTTTCCCCCCTATTTTTTGTATAGCTATCTTTATATATTTAGAAAACGTACTCTTTATTACATATGTTGCAGCTCTAACTATTTCCAAATGTTTATTCTCTTTATGGTTTTCTAGTATTAAAATTTTTGCAATGTACTTTTTTCTAGCTTATTATCATATAGAGTCATTTCTGAGAAATATGTTGACTGTTGCAACTTGCTTTGTGTTTCTTGTAATGATTCATTAAATTTATTTATATCCTTTCATGTCTAAGCCCTGCATCATCTCTAGAGTATGTTTTGAGTAAGTAATATCAAGGAAATCACCATCTAATTATGTTCTTGCTGAAGTGCCTGTTATTAGCTTTGAAGTTTGCAGCTAATCTCTGCTTAGATACAGTTCTTTGAATCTAAGGTTTAGATAAGCAGTGACATGTAAAAACATAGAAGAATGTGATTTCTTTTCTTGAGAGAGTCTGCTTTTAATATTTTAATTTAATGTTAACAACTGAGAATTAGCAAACTCACTGTTTTATTTTTATTTACTTTATCTCTACATTATATGAAAACATGCATGATCAACATCAATGGTCTAAGATTATCCTTCAGTGTATTTTCTGAGCCAGTTACTCAAGCAATATGCTGCCATTCGTGAACTCTTAATAATGTATTAAGATTTCCAATGCCTGTTAACTGATACTGTGATGTATATTTGAATGTTGACTGTTTTAGTCACAAAAAAGAAATTGCAATTATGTGACAAGATGAAGGTAGTAGCTAATGCTATGGTGCTAATCATTTTGCAACATATAAATATATTAAATCAACACTTTGTACACTGTAATACTATATAATGTTATATGTCAATTATATCTCAATAAGTGGGGGTGGAGGGATGGGGAAGATTTGAAATACCTGCTAAAGAAATAGGGCTTTCCATAGTGTGGAAAGTCTACACACAGAGCGGTGTTTATGCCCACTGTCATATTTTTGGGTATGAAAGTAACATAGTAATATTAAATTGACTACAAAGATAGTACTGTAATAAATGTGTGCTTTTAAGAATTTAAAATTAAAAAGGAAACAAATAAATATGTAACTAGTGGGATATCATAAACAATAATTTAGAGATTTTGAAGGATAAAGTTTGTAAGGTAGTACTTGATACTTCAGGAAATAGGGAAGAACACCTGACAGGTAGAGCTTGAGTTACTCAGAGAGGAGTGCAGTGAGATAAGCAGAGAACAGGTGGGCACTGGATGCCTAAGGATACAGATGGGGATTGGCAGCCACGGAGGGCAGGCGGGCAGGGACACCAAAGGCAGTGGCCAGCAACGGATCCTGGTGTAGCTGGCGGTCAAAGACTGACAGCAGGTAGGCAGCTAGAACCTTGTCAAACAGTGGGCACAGCATGGCTGAGGCATGCCGTCTAAGCCAACCGGTATAATGCTGACATATGCAAACATTAGAGAAGCACCCTTTACATAAATAAAGGCAAGACAGGAATAAAACCCTATGGTTCTGTGATTCTACATGCTGGAAAAATGTAACCCCCCGACAGTACATCTCTATGACAAATTTAGGGGGGAATAAATGGGCTAATATGGAGAGATTTTGTAATTCAGTGTGATTTTCTAAGGTACCTAACTCACATTAGGTAGATTTTAAATTATTTGGTTAGTGGACTAAAAATGCCTTTGAAAAACGGGTCATAGTATAATTCAAGTTTACATGTAAATATTTATAAAGATACACACAGTTTTTGAGAATTTCATGTATATAATTTGGATCTTTTAAACATTGACTTTGTTTTATAATGCTTGCTGGTTTCTTTTGCCATCCACTTTTAACTGTCTATTCTATTTAGACAGATTTCATAATTCTGAAAACTTTGATAGTCTGACTTCTGTATTCCCATTGTCTATTTAAAGTTTTTTTTCAATTACAGTTTACATTTCATATTATTTTGTATTAGTTTCAGGTGCACAGCATATGGTCGGACAACCATATACTTTACGGAGTGTTTCCCCTGATCTTGCCAGTGCCCAGTGGCGCCACACATGGTTATTACATTATTACTGACTCTGTTCCCTACGCTCTACTGTAGAGGCCTGTGACTGTTCTGTAACCACCACCCAGTCCCCCAAACCCCTCCCCTCTGGCAACCGGCAGTCTGTTCTCTGTATTTATGAGTCTGTTTCTGTGTTTTTTGTTTGTTTATATTGTTCTTTATATCTCACATATAAGTGAAATCATATGGTATTTGTCTTTCTCTGATGACATATTTCACTGAGCATAAACCCTCTAGGTCCACCCATGCTCTTGTAAATGGTAATTTAGTTCTATTTTTGTGGTGGAGTAATATTCCATTATCTATGTATACCACAGCTTTTTTATCCATTCATCTGTTATGGGCTCTTGGGTTGCTTCCATAGCTTGGCTATTGTAAATAATGCTGCAACGAACATAGCGGTACCTATATTCTTTCCAATTAGTATTTTGTGTTTCTTTGGATAAATACCCAGAAGTGAAATTGCTGGGTCAAAAGACACTTCTATTTTTAATATTTTTGAGGAACCTCCATACTGTTTCTCATAATGGCTATACCAACCTGTATTCCTACCAACAGTGCACAAGGATTCCCATTTCTCCACATCCTCAGCAGGGCTTGTTGTTTGTGGATTTGTTGATTATAGAGATTCTGACAGGTGTGAGGTGCTATCCTAATGTGGTTTTATTTTGCATTTCTCTGATGACTACTGATGTTGAACACCTTTTCATATGTCTATAGCCATCTGTATGTCCTCTTTGGAGAAGCATCTATTCAGGTTCTTTGCCCATTTTTCAGTTGGATTGTCTGTTTCTTTGGTGTTGAGTTGTATGAGTTCTTTGTAAATTTGGGATATTAACCCCCCCCGCCCCCGCATCAGATGTGTCACTAGTGAATATATTCTCCCATTAAGCAGCTTGTCTTTTCATTTTGTTGATGGTTTCCTTTGCTGTGCCAACACTTTTTAGTTTGATGTAGTCCCACTTGTTTATTTTTTTTCTTTTGTTTCCCTTGCCTGGGGAGATATATCAGAGAAAATAATACTAAGAGAAATGTCCAAGATCTTACTGCCTATATTTTTGTATAGGCTGACTTCTATATTCTTGACAGTGGGTTAGGGAAATTTCAATGATCACTCAGGTAAATGGAGTGAGATCACATGGCCTCAGTGTCCAAGATGGCTTGAAGCAGAGTGAAAAAAAAAGATCACTTGGTGTCATTTGCAGAGTATAATCGTTCCCTTTAGTTTTATTGTGCATTATAGGTTGCAAAGTACTTGTGTCTGCAGTTGACTTGATCTCCATGACAACCTTGGAGGTAGCTGTGACATAGCCATCACTACCTCTGGTGTAGGTGAGGTGCCGAGACATGGGGCTGTGAGTGAGTTGCCCAAAACCCGTATCTCCTGACTTCCAGGAGAGTTCTTTAAACATATATAGCCTCTATCATCATTATTTGACCGTAGCTCCTCAATTAGGTGACAGTGGAAGGCAGTGCCTTTGATTTTCTTCTTTCTATGCGCCGTACTTTTTTTTTTTTAGGGATTTGCAGAGTTGGCATTCATATATTTGAATGAATTCTTTTTCCTGTAAAAGGAAACAATATATTCTACCTCAAGTAGATTGTTAAAATACTTAAATCTTACTCTGGCAGATATTTTGAAAAATGAGATGTAGGGTCAACAGCCAATCAGCTTGATTCCTTGGCAGAGATTTATTGTAGCAGTTAAGTATGGAAAGTGAAGTAGGCAGACAAATCTTTTAATGAGCTGCAATCACGGAACTCACTTCATTTGTTTAAAAGTCTGCAAGGACACAAAGAAAGGTTGTTTTGAATAATTTTCATACTGTTTTTGTGGCTTGTATACTTGACCGTTCAGGAGCTACTAGACCATAAAGTCCAGCCAGTGAGAACATTGGAAGTCACAGAGCTCAAAGGTTTATTAAGTGGTGTGAAACTCTATTGTTTTGTTCATGTGTTAAATAATTGCTGTCAGTGCAAGACTGTTAAAAATTCCCAGCTAGTAATAACACAAACAGTACTTTATGGCTTTAAAGAAAGATTAAAGAAATTTCTTAGTCAGCACTTTGGCGCTATCACAGCATATGCCAGTTTTGTTATTGTGAGGACTTTACTTTTGGCAGATGCTTTCCCTTCTGGCAGCAGAACTCTAATTATCATATAAATGAAGCTGGGAAATGAGTGGAGGGCACAAAGCCTGGCCCCTTCGGCGTGTACCCACGTTGCAGGGCTGCAGTGCCAAGCAGGCAGAACACAGGCTGCTGGGCCCGGGAGGGCCCACCCCTCCTCCTCTCCATTATGATTGATTAGAGGAAGATTAAGCTGCTTAGCTGCTGTGCAGACACAAGGGTCATTCTCTCTCTCTCTCTTTCTTTCTTCCTTCTTTTTTTTTTAAAACTCAGGGTCTTTTCTCCAACAGCATTCCACAAATTAGCCTAATCCATCCTGCTTTAATTCATAGGCACTAATTATATTTCAGCATACATTTTTACACACTAAATTACAAGTATCCTTACTTTAATTGGTTGTAACTAGTCCTTAAATTGAAGGTTTAGTACTTCCCTTTTGTAGGGTAATAGGCTTTGCTGTGTTATGTGATGGGATTAAACCCTTTATTTAGGACACAGAGTTGAAGATGTGGCTGATGCTTGCTTGTTTACTTGCTTTATTTATTTATTTATTTATTTATTCCGAAAGAACTCTGTATTTTCTTCTAGCCAGAGGGTAATTCAAAACTTTATAATGTCCCTTTAAACTTTGTAGGATAGTTTTTAATGCTTAGGTTGATTTGGGATGTGAATTAATAACCACAATTTGTAGGGACATAATTATAATACAGATGAATAATGGTTTATAGCTGCAAAGTTTTCCCCACATAATCTATTTTGTTTGGTGTTTCAATAACCCTGAACATGGGTAATTTAGGAATTAATAGGAGGTGGCTGCCGCAGGCCACACAGTCAGCTGGTAGCGCAGCTGGTGTTAGAACGAGTTTCATCTCCCTTCAGGGGGCTCTTTCCTCCCACTTTATGCCGCCTGTTGACTGGCGGTTCCCCCGCAGTTAAGCTTATGTACTTAAAAGTTTCCATGTGAAATATCTTTTCCTATCAGCATTCTTTATTTATACGTTTATTAGACTTTGTAGAAAATCATCACAGTTTAAAGAGAACACACTTGTGAGCATTCTACAGAATTTTAGATTTTATCAACAGCATAAGAAACTTATTTTTTCACTATGTGGCAAGTCATTGAGAGTCTAGTTGTGAAATGAAGAGTAAATCTGGAAACTAAGTCTTTGGCTGAAACGGAACTTTCCCAACTATCACTGACGTGCTAGATAGAGTTGTCCTTAAGGCTGAATTCAAGGCCTCTTCCCTGCTCCTTCTTACCATGCAGCGCAGCAATTTTCAGCCTTTTTCATCCCATGGCACATGTAAACTAATTACTAAAATTCTGAGGCACACACACACAAAATTTTTTTTTCCGATTTGACAAAAAAATAGGTATAATTTTGATTGATTTACCAAAAAATGTAATTACCCTTTTTGCTCCATAGTGACTTTTTTAAAAAAAAAAATCAGATGCCTATACTTGTATATAAGGATTTCTGGTACCAAGAGTTAATGAATCAGATGCAACCTTAGTATGTGATGTGACCAGTAAGGTGCAACTCTATTATATGAGCTATATATTTATAGTTCAAGACAGGGCATTCACACTGGATGGCTTTTGTTGTTGGCTGTTGTCACTTTTTAAAAATTTGATAACCTGAGGGAAAAGAGGTCGATGCCCCTGACTAAATAGTACGGTATTGTATGTTTTAAAGATTCTTGTGGTGCAGCAGTTGAAAATTGCTGCTCTAGGGCAGTGTTCCCAAAGAGGAGGAATACCGTTCTACTTTGAAACCTTGACTTGTGCACATTTTTCTAGGGATGAAGCTTTCATGAGTACATGTATGCTATTTTCTCTTTTCTCCAGTGGCTGGAGTTGTGTGGGAAGGACTTCTTTGAAATGGGAAGAAGCCTAGCCACGTCCCTCCTTTTTCTCTTTCTTTTTTTCTTTTTCTTTTTCTTTTTTTCTTTTTCTTTTTCTTTCTCTATTTTCTTCCCCTCCCTCCCTCCCTCCTTCCCCTCCTTCCCTCTCTTTTTCCCTCCCTCCCTCCCCCTCCCTCTCTCTCCCTTCCTTTCTCTCTTTCTTTCTTTCTCTCTCTCTCTCTCTCCTTTTCTTTCTTTTCTGTTTTCTTTCTCCTCCCTGCCTCCCTGCCTCCCTCCCTCCCTCCCTCCCTCTCTTTGTCTTTCCTATCCAGAGGCAGGTGGATTCAGAGGCTGTGCTGTGGCTAGATGTGGCCTGGGGTAGGTGGCAGCAGGCTTTGCTTGTGATCTGGCTCTGTGGTCACTTTTCCTTCCTTGCTGACGAGCATGCCCTTTTGTCCTCATGCAGTGGTAGGTTCCCCTGAAGCGTGGATTTGGGCATGGCAGAAAATAGGGCAACCTTGTACCCTGTTCTGTTTGAAAAAAAAGCCTTTTTCATGGGTCCATTCAAATCTCAGCTAACATTAAATTTTGCCCTTTGCACATAGTAACTTCCTCAAATGTCTATTTTGTAATTTATCAGAAAAACTCCACTCCAAACCATCGGAATCAAACCCTGAAAGTCTAATGCATAGGTGCTGGCCTCTTACCTATGAGGCTAGTTTTGATTGATGGTTTAGTTGTTGGTTAAAGGGAGAGTGGAAGAGTATATTTTCAACATGAGAAATGAATGACTTAAGAAAACCTGTATTAGAAAACAAAAGGTGGGAATAAAATAATAATGCAAGCAAAAGATTCTCTATTTACTTCCAATATATTTTCTCTTGGAGGATTTTGGTAGTTGACATGATTTTTTGCCTCTAAATGCCCATTAGTTCAGGTAACTAATCTTTTATTATTATTATTATAATTTGACTTAGACATGGCTTTATCTTTCTGATGAGAGGGTTTGCTGTATATATATTGTTATTATCTTCTGCCTATAGTACATATTTTGTGAGTACATATCATTGCAACAACCTTGGAACAAACTGGTCTGGTTTTCTTCTTAGAGACTAGTCTGCCTACTTTGTATTTAGGAAGTAATTACCTACAAGCAGAGAAGGCATCTGCCCTAGGGTTGTTTGGAAGGTCCCTTTGTCCAATACCATACCTCCTTTGTGGTTTCTCATACAGAAGTCTTTTTTTAGTATGCTGTGGCTCTACATTTTTGGGATAAGAGACTACCTTAAGAATCTAATGAAAACTATGAACCTCTTTCCTAGAAAAAACAAGTACTCATATACATGTAGATAAAAGCTTGTTCTTGAACTCTAAAATTAAGAACTTCTGCATTAAATGGAAAGAAAGCCTTTCTTAGCACAATTAGTGAAGAAGCTTAAAATGTGAATAGAGCAAGGCAAGAGGACACAGTCATTAAGAAAGCATTTCTAGAGGACTCTACATCGAGGAGACCCTCCTGGAGACAGTGACACTGTGAGGTCCTGAGGCAGTAAAGGCTAAACTAGAGGCAGGTAACAAAGAGTCAATGGGCCATGCTGGAGGGAGGGACTTCTGCCAAGTAACTGACACATAGTTACCTTAAATAGAAATGGCAGATTCCAGACCCTTCCTTTGGTTGGCTGTAGAGGAGAGAGAGCATTGAGTGTCAAGAGCAGGAGGTGTTATTGAGCAAGAGGCTGAATAACAGGGAAGGAAGTAGGGGAGGCAAAGGAAAGATTGAGATTACTAAGGAGAAACTGCATATACTTTTAATTTTACTTGGGACCCAGCCTATTGGTAGTCACCTGAAATGGAGGTGATATTTTGCAAATAAATAGGCAGATCTGTCTGTCCCATGCCTGTGCCAATGACAAACAGAAGAAATTTTAAGTTTTCAAATAAACAAAATGCCCTTCACTCAGACTTTTTCTTTCAATCTAATGCTACCAAAGTCTTGGGAAATTTGCTGATTGTGAATGGTGCAAGGTCATAGTCTAGACCTGTTATTAAAAAAATTCTTGAAAAACATCAACCCTGTTTATTTAAAATAGATGAAGAATTTATATACATTCTACCCTGTCTGCACAGTTATTTGACATTTACTGTCATCGACTGGGATTTGAAAAGTATTAGAGGCTACTGTTTATTATTTTATCAGTTAGACACAACCTTATATGTCAACCACCTTATATAGGGAGGGGCAGAAAGGATTCCATGTGTGTTTAGAAGATATTTATGACAAAAAAGAATGAAAATAAATTCATCTCAATTTTATATGGGTGGGGCAGCAGTAGGTTTACAGTTGTGAATACGTGAAAGTTTATTATTGTATTATTTATTAATTATTGTATTATTTTTCATATGAATAACTGCAAACCTACTTTTGTCCTATCATGTATTGTAACACTGGAATAATATGCTACCAGAGAGTGGGAGACAGAATACCAATTTATAATTACAGTTTGGTGAGTTATTCTTTGGTGATTAAGTAACAAAGAATTATATGTAGAAAATTATAGGAAGAATTTTTTACTAAAAATAAGTTTTCTAGATTGTTTTTATTGTCTTCTTTGTTAAAGTGAGGCACTTTTTTGAATTTTGCACTGCTGTATTCTTGGGAAAACCAGAGTAGAGGAAGAAATAAGATTTCCAAAGGAAAGAAATGGTGTGAAGGTGCCACCTAGTGGTCACATTGATGTGTATATAGTCTTGCTAGTGGTGATTGGGTGCCAGGGGTCCCAGTAGTGTTGGGGTTTCCTGGAGAAGCCCTTTAAGATAAAAGTGGTAAATTCAATTAATGTGTTGTTGTACTTGATAAGATAGTGTTTTTACCTCTGTTTTATGCTCACTAAAATTATCCTGCTCCAAATTCCTTATTTGAAATTTGTTTTATTAGCTGGATGGTTTTTTTAAAAAATTTTATTTATTGACTTGAGAGAGACAGACAGACAGACAGACAGACAGACAGACAGACAGACATCGACTTTTGTTGTTCTAACTATTCAGGCATTCACTGGTTGATTCTTGTATGTGCCCTGACTGGGGATCGAACCTACAACCAGGACATTGCTTTAACCAACTGAGCTACCCTCCGGCCATAGCTAACAGGATGTGTTTCTTATCCTTTTTGCTAATGTTTTTTAGCTAATGTAGACTAACATTTAGTCTTTATTGCACACAAGTAATTTTTTTCCCCCCTCAGGACTTTCTTCATGGTGGAATAAAATAAAAAATTAAAGAAACTAGGAGAACCCTTCTTCAAACAGATTTTAGTGTCTTTCCCCTAAAGATTCTCTCTGAATTTTCAAAGATAGCCCAGGTAACATACCAGTCATTTAGATTGTAAAGTGTCTGTTGCATGCCCGATACTGTTAGGTAGTAGTTGCTAAGATGTGTGATGGAGTCTGGGATCTTAAGGTCCTAGTAAGGGGCAGTATTGAGACAAGTATGGAGCCAAATTGCCTGGTTTTGAACCCTTCCTCTGCCCCTTACTACTAATAGTTTGACCTTGAAGAAGTTACTTGACTTTTCTATGCCTCCGATTATTCATCTGAGTAGAGATTAAGCATAACTGACCTTGCAGAGTTGAATGGAAAGTGCTTCGGGGCCTGGTGTGGGACTGAGACCCCTTGCTTCTCAGAGGGGACCACCAAAGCTGAGATATGCCTCCCAATTTTTATCCCCCACACGTGGATGTGGGACTAGCCTGTTTTGCGTCTCTCCGCCTCCTACCCCTCCACAGTCTTGATGTGGCTTCTTTAAATCTCTGGTTGTAGGACTTCTAGGCAGTTAGATTTCAGATGGTTCTGAATGATGGTTGTTCTGCAGTTTAGTTGTAATTCTGATATGGTTGTGGGAGGATGTGAGTACTGCATTTATCTGCACGCCATCTTGGCTGGGAATACTCCTGGACTGTCTTAATTACTCTATTTTTATCGTAAGTCTTAAAATTAGGTCATGTGATATCCCCAATTTTATTTTTCTGTTATCAAAATTATTAAAATAGCCTAGTTCATTTGTCTTTTCATATAAATTTAGATTCAGTTTGTCTACACCTACAGACAGTCATGCTGGGATTTGATTGGGGTTGCGCAAATCTATAGATAAATTGGTGAAAACGGACATCCTTATTATTTTGAATCTTCCAGTCCATCAATATGGTATGCTTTTCTATTTAAAAAGGTCTTCTTTGATACCTTTCAGGAGCAGTTTATAGTTATCAGTATGTAGATCATATGCATACTTTTTAAGATTTAAACTTATGTATTAAAAATAAACTTAAGTAGTTCATGTTTTGGAACTATTATAAATGGTATATTTTCCAGTTCTAGTTGTGCATTGCTAATATATATGGAAATATGATAAATTTTTGAGTGCTGATTTTTATCTGTGAACTTGCTAAAATGAGTTATTGGTTCTAGGAGTTCCCCTCATCTTTCTCCTCCAGTACCTTAGGACTTTCTTCATAGCCAATCATCTTGTCTGTGAATAGCGATAGTTTTATTTATTTCCAATCTCTATGCCTTTTCTTTCTTTTCCTTGCCTTTTTTCTTAGGACTGCTGGAACTTTCAGTACAGTGTTGAATAGAAGTGTGAGAATGGACACTTTTGCTTTGTTTCTGATCTTAGGAGGAATACATTCAATCTTTCTCAATTAACTATGTATGATGTTAGCTACAGATTTTATTAGGTTGAAGAAGTTCCCTTTTCTTCCTACTTTGTTGAGAGTTTTTATTATGAATTTTATGAGTTTTTATATGAATTGTCAAATGCTTTTCTGAATCAGTTGATAAGATTAAATTGTCTTCTCCCCCGCCCCCCGACTTTCAGGCTGCTAATCTGATAGCAATTACATTGGCTGGGTTTTGCCTATTGAGCTAGTCCTGTATTCCAGTGATAAACCCCATTTGGTCATGGTTCATGTCAACTTTTGAAATTCCAACTGGAAATGTCTAATAAGAGATAAACTAGCAGAGAACATACAGACTTGTGTTTGGGACAATATACTGGAAATCAGTTGGCTCTTTGGGCTGTTAACCGCCTTGTTAGCGTCTGCTGAGCTGCTCCCCTCACACTCAGAGACTAATCATACCTCCGAGGCCAATATATTTTGCCCCCACCCCTTTGATCTACTTATATTTAGTTTCATTCTCTTTCCTTGCCTGTACTGGACTGGGAACTTCCAGGTACTGGTTACTCCTGGGCATCTCCTTCCTTCATTTGTGCTTGGGAGAGTTTGGGGATAAATTGTATTTTTAAGAAACATTTACTTTAAACACATCTGTGATTAGAATAGTACAATTTAAATGATATTAAATAATTGTTTTCACAAATTTTGTCTTTTCATGAGGCCAGAAAAGAAAGAATATGGCTGTGTTGCCATATGTTGTCTTCTAAGATCTGATTTTAAAATGCAATTTTTTGGAAAGACATGGAAACAGACCATAGAGTAATATAAACGTTTGCATGTGGTTAACATAATTTGCCTGCCTCCTCAGAGGCTAAATTCCAAAGAATTTGTTTCTGTATTCTTGAATCTGGAGACGGTACAAGAAGACAGAGATCCCTGTGAAAGCCAGCCCTCATCCGGGGAGCCTCAGCATGCATGGCCCCCCAACTTGTCCCTTCCTGGGGAGCAGTGAGAATGCCATGGTTTGTGGCATGAGCTCAGAGCGCTGCTTTCTGTTAAAACATGCCTCAGTTTCTTTGAGTAAACCATTAATAGATGTCAATTTCACATTATAGGTTTAGTTTTCAAGCAGTGTTAAAAGCAAATGTGTGGGGTTTTATATTTCCAGCTGCCTTTTTTTTTTTCAAAGTAAAATATGTAGGTTTTGGTTTCAGCAGACCACATTTCTTCTAATAAAAACAGTTGGAATAAAATGTGTTTTATAAGCATATAAAAATGTCAGACTCTAATGATTTTAGGGCTGCATATTTAAAAATGGGTTACTAATGGTTAAGATATTAGTATCTGCAAAGAAAGTAAATTATGGAAAGTAAATTATAATATATCATTTATATAAAGGAGAGGTGGTTGGAAACTAGGCCAGCCACTATACTGAAACTGTTTTATTTCAGCTTCTATATAATATGCATGTCTTTCAGTTTTAAGTTATTTAAATGTTGGTCTTAAAATTATTAAAATTTTGTACTTGAAACTGGGCCCCAAAGTTTCAAAAATTCTTTTGATGTTTGGAGACACAATATATTTTGTGAAAAAATTCTATGGACTCACCATAGAGAGAATGTCAGTAGGTTCTGCTTCCTTCTAATGGCTTACTTCCTGTCATTTGATGTACACTTTGAGCTCCTTTTTGCCCTGTCTGCTAGGAAGCTCAGAAAAAAATTTTTCAGCCTTTCTCTACCAAGGCTACAGGACTTTAACCCATGAATTTAGCACACTGAACATACATCTGGAATAATTTTCCCCTTCTTTCTTTTATGTTTTGCCTAAATTAACTCTCCTGCCTTATTATATTATAGTTAGTGTTATATCTACTAAATATATATAAACACTAAGATGCTGTATATCCATATTGGAATAATATAGTTGGAAATAGATTTTTAAAAATCTGTTTTTTTTCATTACTTCATCCAAATTGTTACATTTCTCTAGCACTTTGACACTTTTTCTTCATAATGTACAATTACATATTCTTAAATGATAAAATTATAAACAGGAAAATTCCTAGGACATGTTTTAATAAATCTTTACTGCCTTTTGAGATAATAGAAGTAACATTAGCTTGTTCTAAAACTTCAAACAGCATAGAAATGTATAATGTGAAAGCTAAAGGTCTTCTATAATCTTGTTTCACGCCCCCCCCGCCCCCGGCAAAAAAAGACACCAAGAATAAAAAAATTGAAAGCCAAAACTTTTAGCTGTTTGGTATACAGCTTTATGGCATGACTTTCAGTTGTATTACATTAGAGTGACAGTGGAATGATATATTTCCTCTGTGAACCTTGAATACGTGACACTCTCATTTCTATGCTGTGATGTGAAGTGATATATATATATATATACACGTATATATATGGTAAGCATATAAAATATAATATATCATATATATGACATATATGATATTATATATGCACATATCATATATAATATCATATCACAAAAAATGAGCTCTGTCTGGAAAAAGTCCAGCCATTGTTAATATAATGAGAAAGGGTTGTGCAACATCAATGTAACCTGGCAGCCAAGGAGAGTGGACTGGAATGTGCATGGGTGAACAATGACCACTTCACTGTACTAGTCAGTGGGGGCAGCAGATGCCATTGAGTGAACATGTGTACTGTGTGGCCATCACATTCAAAATGACTGAGCAAGTAGAGCAATGAATCTGCATCAAATTTTGTGTTATGCTTGAACATTTCCTTGTGGAAACTATTTGGATGATTGAGGAGGCCACAGCTATGGGCAATTGGTGATTGGCAGCTTCATCACGACAACATGCCCACTCATGTATCGTGTCTCATGCAGTGTTTTGGGTGAAACATCAAAACACCCAGGTAACTCAGACCCCCTACAGCCCAGATTTGGCGCCCTGTGACTTCTGGCTTTTCCCAAAACTAAAATCACCTTTGAAAGGGAAGAGATTTCAGACCATCGATGAGATTCAGGAAAATACAACGCAGCAGGTGATGGTGATTGGGAGAACTGTGTGAGGTCCCAAGGTGCCTACTCTGAAGGGAACTGAGGTGTCATTGTCCTATGCACAATGTTTCTTATATCTTTTTCAGTAAGTGTCTCTATTTTTCATAGTGCATGGCTGGATACCTTCTGGACAGGCCTCATACACATTTGTTTTCTGCATAGCCTTGAAGATATGACAGTAAAATCGGAGGGGCATACAAATCAGTGTTTTTGGGGTATTTTGGGAGAGGGGGTCAGGGTTGTTCTCCATACTGGGCAAGTGGAGTTTAGGGTGTGGAGGGTGGTTCGCAGCCTGGTCATGGCACTGACATCAGAGAGGTCAGTGTTCAAGTCCTGATAACTGAGTGACTCCAGGCAAGTTACCTCTCCTCCATAGGCCTGGTTTTAAAGTGTTGTTATAAGCAAATGAGAGATTATATGCAAAGCCCTTAGCAGGGTGTCTGGTATGTAGTAAGTGCTAAATAAATGTTAGCTGCTGTGGTTATAGACTCTAAATAATCATGGTGCAAACAAGATAGAAGTTTATTTCTCTCCCATATGTATGTCTAGATAGAAGGCCCAGGACTGACTGTGGCTCCACAGTTACTAAGGACCTAGGCTCTTTGTACCTTGATGTTCACATATCATCCATCTCATAGTCTAAGACGGCTGCTAGAGCTCTGGCCATCCCAGCCATGGTCCGGCCAGGGGAAAAATATAACTGAGAGGTTGCACATAGCATGCATACTCACATCCTATTAGTCAAAACTTGGTTTTGTGGTGATACCCAGCAGTGGGAGACTGGGAAATGAGTCTTTAGCTAAGTGGCAAGATGGCAAACTAAAAATACTGGTATGTTAAAAGACAACAGATATTGACAGGCAGCTTGCAGGCCCTGTCACGGCAGCTGTAGCACGTTTTCTGGGGTAAGGCAGGTGTTCTGAATATGTTGTCTTTGAGAACTGGCTCCTGCTCTGTTATCTATGCACTTATCAAATGTCTTGGTAAACTTTTTATATTTTTATGTTTTCCTTATTCCTTGGAATAGTGATTGCTATATGTTTAATTGCTTTTGAATCAGGGACTATTTGGTTTCATTCTAAAATTACTTTTTTTTGTGGTTCAAAACCTCCCCTATATTTAGGATTCTGGGCCTTATTCTTAACATTTCCCCAGTTCTGTGTTTTTATATGTACAATTTATTTATTAAAATTAGTTGAGTACCATGAGAACTTGCTTAAGAGTTTTACTACTTCAGATTAATGTGGTATAGGTTTCAGTTATGTGATTATAAACATTCAGATGAATGCTGAATAATTCAGAATTAGAAAAGCTACCTGGTGGCTATTTTAAATATTAATGTTAAACTTTGTGCCTGTGACAAATGGAAAATTATGCAGCCAGGGATACACCTGTGGTAACATTGGCTGTGATGACATTGTTGGCTTTTCCCCCATTAATAGATTAATAATTCTTAACACTGATGAATCATTAAAATGCTTTAACATAAATGTTCTCGTTAGTATCTATAATACACTTGCATGTGGTGGTAAAGTCTCCTGTTTGATTAGGATATTTTTATATCAAATTCTGTGTCAACTCAGATATAACAGAACTCTTATTTTTAAGTTAGACTTCGTAGTTGTTTCGGCTGAACAGTAGCCAAGGTTATGACCAAAATTTGGGTGTTACTTGAGCGGACATTCTTTTCCCCATGCTGGTTTGCAGTATTTGTTCAGATCTGTTTTGTTTCTAAAGCTGGATTTAAGATACTCGGGATTCTTGGTTGCGTAGCTTTTAGCCTGTGCGGACTCCTAGGCTACTTCAATAATTATACTGAAATACTCTCCATCTTTCTTAAAACCCTATTATTAGTTGTCTGAGTACAGAACTTTCTAAAATTTCATGAAAATCTATTTAGCTTGTTTTAATCAAAAGGAGAAAAACTGATCAAAGACACTTAACAGCATAGTAAACTCAGCTGAATAATGAATGTGTGCATAAGAATAGCCTACCACCGACGCAAGGTCCCTGCTTGCTTTTTCTATTCTGTTTTGAGACCTTTGTAGTGGGAGCTTTTCCTTGATTAAACAACAACAACAACAACAACAACAACAACAATAAAATAATACCCAAATAATTAAAAATACTAACAACCTTTTGATTGCCTATCAGTGAATCTGGTCTCCACTGTTTAATTTTAGCAGCTTTTGTGACTTGGTGCAGAAAGATTGTAAGGGAGACACACTGGGACATGTAATTTCAGATTTCCTTCCTGTGGGGGTGCATTGTTTCCATCAGGTGAGTCCAGAATTCTGTTAAGAGTTGTGGAATTTAGGTAGCAAGAGAATAAAAGAATATTAAAGAAGGGAAATCTGACATCCTTGATAAGTATTGGTAGCAGAATTTTATTTTTAGGAAGCAAAATTTGGAAACAACTATATTTGTTATTTTAAAAGATTTGGAAGTATTTTTATAAAATGTGTTTCACTGTTATCATTACTCTAAATATGAATGCTTCTATATTTCAAATAGAGTGTTCACTAATATTTACCTTTCCAATGAGACATTTTATTTGCATGACTATTTTTAAAGCATGTGCTCATTTTGGTGGAGTTGCTCTTGTGGTGTTTAAATTGTATTTACATATTTTCCTCTTCCTTATGAATGTCTCATTTCTGTCTTATAAGACTAAATACTAAATACTTTTTATGTGGTTGTTGGATAGCTTACAGATAAAACACACACACAAAAGAATATGTTTATTAGTAACTAAATTCATTATTAAGAAAAATTTTATTTTTGTAAGCTTTTAAATATACTGACTGCTAAGTTCTATTTATTAGCAAAATGTAACTACTTTGAACATTTTGGTGTATTTTTTCTACAAGTTCTTTTTCTATGGATAAAAGTGTACACATGCATACCTATGTAATAAATTAGAACTTAGTACTATATGTCATATATACATTATATAGATTGTATATATAATGTTATAGTGTATAAATTACCCTTATCAATAATTACACTTTGTAAATATGCTTTTAAATAACAGCTAGCACTGCATTACATTGTGTGATATACCACATTTTACTAATTCACTTGTTGTTGAACATATAGAGTTTGTGTTATAAATAATGTTGCAACAAACATCCTTGTTTTTTTATCTTTGTTTCTCTGATAATTTCCTTAGGATAAATTCCTAAGAGTAGAACTCCTAATTTAAAGGAGTGTGAAAAAATTTTAAAAGCTCTTGACATATAATACCAAGTTCATTCATTCAGTCAAAAAAATTTCCTAAGCACGAATATTGTATCATGCCCTTGGGACACAATAATAAATAGAACAGTCCCTGCTCTCAGCTTACAGTCTATTTGGGGGACAGATTATGATTAAGCTCAAATTCATGCTCTCCAGAAATGTTGTATCAATTGACATGCCACTAATGTCAATATATGCAAATGGTTTTGGAATGTGTATATGTGTGCTTTTAAAATTATGGCATTCTATGATACTTTATAAGACATAAAATATTTGTGTTTTGGTTATCGCATCTCATGAATCGCATACCTCATAGTTGGAAAATTAGTGACTTAGAAAACTGAATCCATTTCAATATCCTCATTTGGTTATTGTTGACTGTTTGGTAAACTATTTGGTTTAGTGTTGATAAAAAACACTAAACTTATGTTGCTTAAAACTCTTACCACCATTTTGTTCCCCTTTTCAAAGGAGACACACACATACATATGCAAATATGTATATATGTGAATAAAGTATGTATATATGTATATATGCATATGTATGTGTATATGTGTACATATATATGTGTGTCTGTGTATGGCATGTGACTGGAACCTAAATTGTTGTAATAGTGAAAACTCATGGTAATGCTATTGTATTTAATTTGAAGATTCTCCAGTATCCACTAAGCACTACCTTAGTATTCAGAACAGAAATTGAAGATTTTCTGTTGTTCAGGACAATAAGTTGATTGGTTGTATCCATATAACTAGTATATTAAATAATCTGACTATCAAAGGCAATTATTTGTCATCAGAATAGACTAATGACATTAA
Organism: Pteronotus mesoamericanus; assembly: GCF_021234165.1. Classification (NCBI taxonomy): domain Eukaryota; kingdom Metazoa; phylum Chordata; class Mammalia; order Chiroptera; family Mormoopidae; genus Pteronotus; species Pteronotus mesoamericanus. The sequence goes on from NW_026555065.1 coordinate 24,744,151, forward strand.
GGAGGGACCCTCCACTCCCACATTTTTAGTGTTGAGGGTTGGGAGGGCAAATGTGACTTCCATGGAGTTCTGAGCTGCATTCTCATGTCCAGAATACACAGTCTTTGGGAATAATTATTCCATTCACTGCTCAATACGTTTCCCAACATGTGATGGCTGCCAAGCTCTATGGGACTCTAATTTAGGAGCTAAAAGATTTCCTTACTGGGCTCAAAAATAGTCTTTGAGCAAATGTATGGCCAACCCCATTCAGTCAAAAATGGCTACAGACAGCCATTGTACCAAGTGTGGCAAGATAAATTATGTGAATAAACTGTTTTCCAGCATGTACCTTTTCATAGTAATATGACTAATATTTTTCTGGTTCACTAGAGTTCTTCACGATTGTTGTGACTGAGACGGTGATCTCTATCCTTAAATGAGCAAGCAAATTCTTCCAAACAAATAATGAGAAATGCTAGAACACCTATTACTGTGTACTTTTAGTTTTTTCCATTGGTATTTCATTTGCTCTTGATGAAGTACATAATTTTATCAAGTGAAATAAATAGATTGCATATAATACCATGGAAATTCTAGTGATTTATACTTTCAGGATAAGATTTTAGAGAGAGAGGAGTTTTAGTTTGATTATTATTTTGGTTTCTTGTTTAGTATATCCTTAAATTGTATATTTGATAAAATGGTATATCGGTAATGGCAATCTTTTGGGACTTAATTTTCCAGGCAGTGTTATGTTGCTGAGATTTATCTATATATTTTTTTGTGTGTGCATCAAGAGTGTGCTCTTTCCGAGAGCAATATAACATATCATAGTGGGAACATACCTAAATGTATTTACATATTTTCTTGTAAATAGCCATCTATCTGGGTTATTTCCAGACTTTTGTTATTATGATTGCTGTTGCCATGAAGCTCTTTGGATGTGTTGTCTGCTACACATAAATAAGAGTTTCCTCTAGTTTCCACCTAGGAGTGGAATTTCTGGGTCATCAAGTATTTATCTGAATGTTCAGATTTACTAGATAATGCAATATTGCCTTCCAAAGTAGTTGTACCAATTTACATTCCTACCAGTAATGTTTAGGAAACCTTGTTCATCCATATTCTCTCTAAACACTTCGTATTTATCAGACTTTTACATTTTGGTTAATTATGTGGGTTTATAATCATCTTTACTTGCATTTTTCTGATCAATAATAAGGCTAAATATTTATTTGAATAATTATTGCCAGGTATTTTTTTCTCTTAAAAGTGCCTATTTATGTCTTTTGTGTAGGTTTTAAAAAACTGGATTAATTGAGCTTTTCTTATTATAGGAGTTTTAAATATAGTCTTGATACTAATCCTTTGGTGATTATATGGGTGGGAGATATCCTTTCCCAGATTATAACTTGTTTTTCACTTTCTCTAAGGTGACTTTTAATAATAGGATGTCCTTGCTTTTAACAGAGTGAAATTTATTAATATTTTATTTTATAATGAGTGCTTTTGTGTTTTTTAAAGAAAGCCTTCTCTGTCAAGATCAGAAAGAAAAAAGTATTTTCCACTAAAATTTAAAAGTTTCCCTTTTGCTATTTTAAGTTCTGATCCATCTAGAATTAGTTTTTGTATGATGTGAAATAAAGATTCAATTTTCAATTTTATCATATAATTCACCACTTTTATCATATATTAAAGTTATATGTGTGTGGGGGATTTTTTCTGTGCTCTCATATTCCATAGGTCAATATCTACTTTTATAATTAGCTTTATAAGGAGTCCTAATATTTGATAGGGTACAGCTCTTTTTCTTGCTCTTCTTTTTCAGAATGTCTTGGCTGTTCTTGGCTCTCTATTCTTCCGTGTGAATTTTAAAATCAGCTTCTAGAGTTCCATGAACAACCCCTCTTAGGATTTTGATTAGCATTATATTGAATTTGAAGGTCATTTGAGAGAGAATGTCATCTTGATGATTTTAGGTCTTCCTAATTATAAACCTGGCATAGTTCTCAATTTATTTAGTTATTATTTAATGTCTCCTAGTAAAATTTAAAAAATTCTTCTGTTTGAATCTTGCATCTATTTAAAAAACTTATTCTTAGTTATACTTGATATTTTAAATGCTATTTTAAATTATGTATTTGCTCTTTATTGCTGTTATATAGATATGTGATTGTTTTTTGTATATTGATCTTATCTCTGATAATCTTGCTAACACCACTCCTTCTCAAACTATTTTAAAAAATTCAAGAGGAGAGGAGACTCCCAAGCTCATTTTACAAGGCTAGCATTATCCTAATTCTAAAACCAGATAGACACTACAAAAAAAAAAAAAAAAAAAGGAAATTAGAGGCCAGTATTCCTGATGAACATAGATGCTAAAGATCCTCAACAAAGTATTAGCAAACCAAATACAGCAATACATCAAAAAGATCATACATCATGATCAAGTGGGATTTATTCTGGGAATGTGAGGTTAGCACAACCTTTGCAAATCAATAAATGTGATACACCACATAAACAAAATGAAGAATAAAAAACCACAGGATCATATCAATAGGTGCAGAAAAAGCACTTGATAAAATCAAGTACCTACTTATGATAAAAGCTCTCTGCAAAGTGGGAATAGAGGGAACATCCCTAAACATAATGAAGGCCATATATGACAAACCCACTGCCAGCATCATACTCAATGAGCAAAGACTACAAGCATTCCCCTTAAGATAGGGAACAAAGTAGGGATGTTTGCTTTCACCTCTCATATTCAATATTGTCCTAGCCATAGCAGTCAGACAAAAAGAAGAAATAAAAGGCATCCAAATGGGAAAGAAAGAAGTGAAACTGTCCTTATTTGCCGATGACATGATACTGACATAGAGGACTCTGAAGATTCCACCAAGAAACTACTAGAGCTGATAAATGAATTTAGCAAAGTAGCAAGATACAAAATTAATATCCAGAAAGCATTTGCATTTTTATATGTCAATAATGAACTAACAGAAAGAGAAATTAAGAAAAGAATTCCATGCACGATTGCTTCAAAAAGGATAAATACCTAAGAATAAATCTAACCAAGGATGTAAGAGAGCTGTACTTGGCATATTTAAGACACTGAAGAAAGAAATTGAAGAACATACAAATTAGTGGAAGCACATGCCATGTTCATGCATAGGAAAAATTAACATCATTGAAATGTCCATACCACCCAAAGCAATCTATAGATTCAGCGCAAGTCTTATCAAGATACCAATGATGTATTTCACAGAACTAGAACAAGTATTTAAAAAATTTATATGGAACTACAAAAGGCCCTGCATAGCAACAGCAATCTGAGAAAGAAGAACAAAGTTGGAGGAATCACGCTACCTGATATTAAACTATAACATAAGGCCATAGTAATCAAAACAGCATGGTACTGTCATAAAAACAGATGCATAGCTCAATGGAACAGGTTAGAGAGCCCAGAAAAAAATCCACACATTTATAGTCAATTAATATTTGCAAGTGGAAGCAAGCACATACAAGGGGCTAAAGATAGTTTATTCAGAAAATGGTGTTGGGAAAATTGGACAAATATATGCAGAAAAATGAAACTAGACTACCTTCTCATACCACACACAAGAATAATTTCAAAGTGAATTAATGACTTAAATGTTAGACCTTAAACCATAAAAATCTTAGAAGAAAACACAAGCAGTAAAATCTCAAATATTGCTCATAGCGATATTTTATCTGACATATCTCTTCAAGCAAGGGGAGCAAAAGAAAAAAATGAACAAATCAGACTACATCAAACTAAAAAGCTTTTGCACAGCAAAGGAAACCATCAACGTAATGAAAAGACAACCCACAGAATGGGAGAACATATTTACTGATACATCTGATAAGGGGTTAATATCCAAAATTTATAAAGAACTTATAAAAGTTAACACCCAAAATTACAAATAGTTCAATTAAAAAAAGGGCAAAGGACCTGAATAGACACTTCTCCAAAGAGGACATACAGATGGCCAATAGACATATGAATAGATGCTCAGCATCACTAATCATCAGAGAAGTGCGAATTAAAACCCCAATGACATAGCACCTCACACCTATCAGAATCGCTATCATCAATAAATCAACACACAACAAATTCTGGTGAGGATGTGGAGAAAGGGGAACCCTTTTGCACTGTTGGTGGGAATGCAGATTGGTGCAGCCACTGTGGAAAACAATATGGAGATACCTTAAAAAATTAAAAATGGATTTATCTTTTGATCCAGTGGTACCCTTCTGAGAGTATATCCAAAGAAACCCAAAACATTAATTCAAAAGAACATAAGCACCCCTATGTTCATTGCACCGCTATTTACAATAGCCAAGATACGGAAGCAGCCCAAGTATCCATCAATAGATGAATGGATCAAAAACTAGGGGACCTTCATACAATGAAATATTACTGAGTGTAAAAAAGAAGACACTTTTACCCTTTGCAACAGTATGGATGGACCTGGAGAACATTATGCTAAGTGAAGTAAGCCAGTCAGAGAAAGACAGATACCATATGATTTCACTCATATGTGGAGTCTAATGAACAAAGTGAACTATGAAGCAAAATAGAGAGACTCATAGATGGAGAGCAGGCTGACAGCTATGGGGAGGCAGGCAGAGGATGGAGGGATTAAGCAAAAAAGAAAAAAGGACTCATGGACATGGACAACAGTGTGGTGATATGGTGGGGGGGGATGTTATACAGGGGATAAATGGTAATGGAAAAAATAAATACAAAAATATAGCCCTCACTCGTGTGGCTCAGTGATTTGAGCACCAGAACGTGAATTGAAAGGTCGCCAGTTCAATTCTAAGTCAGGACACACGCCTGGGTTGTCGACCAGGCCCCCTGTGGGAGATGTGAGAGAGACAACCCAGTCAGTGTCTCTCTTGCACATTGATGTTTCTCTCCCTCTCTTTTTCCCTCCCTCCCCATCTGTCTAAAAATAAATAAATACAATATTAAAAAAAATAAAAATAGAAATACAATAACTTTTAGATTGTTTTGGTTTTTCTATGTTTACAGTCATAGTTGACATTTTTGTTTCCTTTTCTAAATTTAGTTGCCTTTTTCTCTTCTACTGTTTAGGGACTTCATGACAATATTGAATAAAAGTATGATAATTGGCATTCTTTGCTTGTTCTTGATTTTAAAGGCTGTACTTTTAATGTTTTCCTATTAAGTGTGATATTTGTTATATGGTTTTTAAAAATTAAACCAGGTTAAGGATATTCCATTCTCTAGTTCTAATTTGCTAAGAGGTTTATCAAGAATTTATATCAAGTTTTATCAAATGCATTTCTGAATCTATTGCCATATCTATCTTGCTCCTTTAAACTTCTAGTGTCTTAAAATAAAATTAACTAAAACGAAACAATATGCTTTAAGATATACATATACCTTATAAACTATATTAAAAAACAAGTCACTGATAAATATGATTCAGGATAATGTCAACACAGGTGGGATGGGGAGAAGCATTGGTAGATGTAAATTATTGTTAATATTCTAGTTCTTGTGTGAGGTGGTGGGTTCATGAGAGTCTAATATATTATCTAAAACATACAAATATATGCAAAAAAATTATTAACTATAAAATCAGATTGTGAGTGAACCATTAAGGAAAGAAAAGTGTGAATATTGTGAATTCAGAATTATAATTAATCTAATTTTGTGGTTAAAAAATTCATTATTTGTTTTCATAAGATTGTTGTATTTATTTCTTAGTTAGTTAAAAGAATCTTTTTAAAATGCCTATATTAAAAAATGCCCATATTCTTCATTGTTATTGGTTAAGTTCCTCTTCTTTAGAAACTCTTTGGGCAATTTTTGGTTGAGAAACAATGTTATGACTCACATATGCTTTAGCGTCTACACATCCTAAGAGTGAAAAGTTCCAGAATGTGCAGTGCTCTCTATTGTTTAGTCCTAAAATTACCAGATGATTAAGTAGCCCTCATTTTTGGTTACACTTCATATAGAATGTTCTGTAGTGTATAGAGGCCTTAACTCTTTCTTTCGATTACTTAGGCCACACACTTCTGCAGTGAACATGCTTTAAATTTCCATTCTACCCCATTCCTTTCATGTCATCCCATCATGTGGTGCTGTTGAGTGAGGTCTGTAGCTTGTGAGGTGGACACTTGGAATATGGTATAGTGGTTATGAACAGTTGTAATAAAACCAACTTGGATTTGAACCTTGGCTCTTCTCTTTACAAGCTGAGTGGTCATTAGAGATTTTAATAGTCACTCTGGGCATGTTATCTGAAAAACTTGCATGACATTTTCTCCAAGGTTGTGTTAAATTGTATCTTTTTTATTATTGTTATTATTACATATCATGAATAATTAATTTTTGTATTTGCAAGTATACAATACAGTTTCAAGTTACTGATCTAGATTCTCCCTTGAGTGCTAAAGGTACTGGTTGTTTTATTCTTTAAGTGCTGAAAAGAATCACAATGCCAAAATATCTTTACCTTTACTTTTCAACCAGTGATTTAAAAAAATTTTCTTTGTCTGTCTGTACCGTTTCTAGAGAGAAAGGAAGACAGGCAATTATGTTGCTAACAGCCAGGCCCCTTTTAAGCATAGCAGACAGTGTTTGGCTCATTTCAGTGCTTAAAACAATAGTTATCAACAGTGATTGCCCTGTGCTGAGGATCTCTGTGGCAGCCACTGTAATGAATGCCTTAGCCTCAGCATTTCACTAAGGTTCTCATCCAGTTCCGCAAAGCAGATCTTTCACCTTCATCTTGACACGAGGAAGTTGGGGCTTGGAGAGGTTCAATATCTGGCCCAGTGTCACACAATTAGTAATTGATGAAACCAGGAGGCACTCCCTGGACTCATTGATGCCAAAACCCAAACTCATCACCACTGCCTGTTCAGATGCTATGCCCTGGAGACCCGTTATATCCCCCTATTCTCTGCCTGCTGACTTGGAAGTATGTGGAGCCCGGAATTCAATGGGACTTCGGTAGTGGGGGACTAGTTGTATTTTCAGTGACTTTGGGGGAATCCAGCTCCCTGCTGAGGCAAGAGAGGCACTGGAAACTTTGGGGCATATTTGGCCATTTTCTACTGAAAATGAAATTGATAATGATTTATTCTGGGATTTGTAGGTTTGAGAGATTTTTGTGTTATTCACTTTGGATGAGGAATATTTAGTAATGTGGTATTCATGGCTATATTTTGGATTTTAAGTCAGAAAACTAGAGGGTTTATAAAACCTTTGGAAAATATCTGTAGCATGCTGAAATAAAGTGAGAGCTTAATAAAAATATGCATTAATGCAGGAATCCACTGCCCTCATACTAAGCACAAGAGATCTCTGTTGAACCTTGGGAAAAGTAAACTTACTCCCTTGGCTTTTATGGGGGTGGCACTAAAATTTGGTGGTTGTGCCCAGGAGTGGGGTAGTGGCATAGAGTGAAAACAGTCTGCAGGAGCCTTCTGGTTCTTTAAAACACAACCAAATTAAACATTAACATAGTCTTTACAGAATGAATCCCTGATTCCCTCATCCCACACAGTTGATTTTTTTTTAATTCACCTTAAAAAGTTAGTTACTTTTCTACTTTTACCATGTATTTAATTAACCATAATTAACTGAAGGATAAAAGAGTAAAATTTTTATTTTAAAATTCTTTCCTTTTCCAGCACACCAAGAAAGTGACTTATTAGATTTTGTTTTTTGCTCTTTTTGCTAGTTCCCTACCTTAGTCCAGTTAATGTTAAAATGCTCAAAAAAACAATTAAAATTCATCTTTCAACTTGATGAACAAGTATTTTTATTGCAAAGGAAATATGTCCTGTAAATGATTAAACATTAATAAAAACAAGAATCAACCTGATTTGTTTCAACACCTCTGTTTCTCTGCAGGAGGTGGCATTTTTCTGTCAGTGTGTCAAAGTGTTATTTTTACAGCCTCCCTTTCATGCAAATAGTGTATATTTAGCTTGATTTTTAAATTCAGTAAAGAACATGACTGAATTCCAAAATGAAAATATCATACTTCTCAGATTCTGTTTATAAAAATGCTGTATAGGTGCTTACAATACATTTAAAAGTTTGTGACTCGCAGGAATTTCTATGAAATCCCTCAATATTCAGTATTTACAGTGTATTTATGTTATTGGTGACATTGAATAACATGCAGTAGAACATGGCAGCCCTATTAGGCTTCACAATGAGCAGCCTTAGTGAGGTTGTAGTTTACCAGGTAGTGGTTGACCACAAGCTGACAGCTGTTTCTGGCTATGAAAGAAGTTGGGATCAACATTCTAGTTGAACCAATTAACCAGTTGGCCTTTCTTCCATATTCTTTTGTATACCATTGAGAGAGTAATAACCACTACTCTTTAGTTTACACCTAGTATATGGTTCTTTAATTTACTCCTAATATATAGGAGCACATTTTCTGCCATTTTCATTTGTGGGTTTTTGGTCCAAATGTTCCCTCAGTTCCTGTTTGTTTACCAAGCAAAATAACTACTATTGGGATAGATTTATCCACCCAAACATTGACTGACACATAGTAGGGGCTCAATGTTTGAATGAATAAATTCTAGGCAGTGAGTGTGGGGGCCTTTGGTCTCTGCATATCTAATTCTATGGTCATTAGGGTTGTAGAGTGGACATTTTCTTTCATATCTGTGTATTGTTTTAGAAATTAATCTTATGTGGATGGTTTAAAATTTCAGTGTTTAAACATTACCTCTAGACTGAGATAAAAATAAAATTGTCGCATTGGCTATATGTAAGCGGGGAAATATATTCATTTTCAGTTTCTAGAAGGGTTGAAAAAGGGTATCCTAGAATAAGCATATTGATTTTATTCTAATATGAGAACTAAGATTAAGTGGCTCTAGTTGCATAAAGCCTTGCCCGTGGATCTTCTATCCTTTTTGGGTTTTATATATGTGCTTTGCTGGCAAAACAGCTGATTGTTAATTTATTGAAGCTGAGCAGTTATAGAACCAACTTGTGTAATACATTAAAACGTGGGATAAAAGATATCACACATGTCTTGATTATTGTGTTTGTTTTTATACTCTTTTACATCGTGCAATTGCATATGCATATATAAAAATAACCCTATTGATGTTATTGATTATCTTCTTATATTTTAGAATTTATTTTTCAAGATATAGTTAAAAGTTAGTGCCCTGAAAGAGTAGAATGGGAAGGCCTTTGAAAGATAACCTTAAATAATCTATTATGAGAATACATGTTTTTTGCTCTTTTTGAAGTAGGCATTTTTATTTTGATGTGGTATGACTGGAAATGTTCACTCTAAACCCTTAAATATAAGAATTAGATATGCAGAGAGGCCAAATGACCCCTTTTGCGGTGGTTACAGAGGGAATGTTGTCTGTTTCTAGCACAGTAGATCTCTGCCCTGTACGGTGCTACAGCGGTGTCACTGGCATTGCATTGGGCATGCTATCTGCATGTTATCCTTTTGTTTTTAGCTTAATAACTATTTTATAAAGTAGTTTGGGATAAAATGTCAAATGTTCAGACTTGGCAAATAATTAAATTTATTTGAGATTTTTTTCTAAAGAATCCATTAGGGCTCAATTTGCTTCAAGTATGAAATAAAAACATATTTCTGTTATACCAGAGCAATTTCAAATCAAGTTACCCAACAGGCCTGTTCTTGGCATTTCAAATATGTAGTTAAGTTTTATGTAGACCTAGTTAATATCTCCAAAGTAAGTAAAAAGAGTGTGGCAGTGGATTTGGATTTTCTAGAGGCCAGGCTGAGATCGAGTTTCGGCTGGAAGATGTTTATTAGGAAGCATCACCCGTGGAAAGGACGGGGAGGGAGCATGTGGGGGCAGAGGGAGAAGCTGGATGGCCGTGCAGACCTGGCGCGCCTCCCTGGGCCCAGCAGTAAACTGTGGAGCGAGGTTTCCAGCTAGCGGTGCCCTGTGCTGGTTGAAGTGGCCAACCTTTCTATTCCCCTTCCTTAGTCACTGAGTGTGGGCCACTGGGGAAAATGTGTGACCTCAGGCAAGGGGCTCACAGCCGATGAGGTGGCCCGAAGAGCTGCTTCCTAGAGACTGCTGACCCCACTCCTGACAGTGGAGCAGAAGGTCCTTTAGGAGGGGACCAAGCTCTTTCACTTGGGGCTCTCATAGTTATTATTACCAACAATACTTACATACTTAGGTCATTATCTTCATTTAACCAATGAAAAATGGAGGCAAAACAGTTTGCTTAAGATCTCATGGTTAATTCTGAGCAGTGCTAGAAAGAGTCACTTGTATGTCCTAATTTCTTAGCCTTCAGCAAACTGATAGGATGTTGCAATGGATATATTTATTATTTTTAAATTGGTGGTCAATGTATGTGAGGAAAACATGAGGGAAGGGAATTGGAGCTAATTAAAAACTAGAGTGGATGAAAAAGAGCATAGGTTTAGATTCTAACTGACTTGGCTTCCGAGTTTGTGTTCTCTCTGGCTCTGTGATAGACAAGCCTTTTGGTCACCGTGGCCTCAGGGTTCTGATCTGGCAGTAAAAGGAATGAAGTTGGTGTGTTGATTAAATAGCATAGATGAAAGTACATAGCGTAGGTGTTCTTAGTAAGAAGCCAATACATGCTAATTTTCTTAAATACCAAAAACAAGTGAGGCTGTAAAGTGTTGGTAGAAAATGAAGATTTGAACCTGAAGGCAGAGAGAACTGTTCTCTGTAAGTCTTTTTTTTTTTTTTTTGGTATCTCTTATACTTTTAGTTTTTATGTATTGGGAAATGAATTAAATTTTTTTGGAGAAGTTGCTTCTGAAATGTGGGGCCATTGCAGACATGGGGAAGGCACTTTTTAAAACAAGGGGAGGAAGAAGCATGGAATGATGAATACTGACTGAATCAGCCAATATTCATGAGATGCTTATGATGGGCCAGGCCTTTTCTTGTTTTTGTTTTAAAATTTAATGATGTAATTTATCAAAGGTCAATGTAAGTACCATATCTGAGATATTAAAGGCTGTCCACTTCTTTCTTTTCCACTTCCATCCCGTTGGTTTAGCCTCCCATTATTACCCTTGGTTCACTGCAATAGGCTGGCAACCAATTTCCAGCTACATGCTGCAGGCTCACCTTCAACCCATTCTTTATAGAAATTCTTATCCTGTTATACCCTACTTCGCATTATTTTCATGAAGACCAAAGTACTGTACTTGGCACTGATTATTTCATGCAACACTCCAACCTCATCTCTCACTATTTTAAATTACCAAACCCCAACCCACACTCCACGCCCTTCCCCCTCCTTTCTGCCTCGATAGCTCCTCCAGCAGGACTTGTCCTTCTTGCTTCAGGCTTTTAGCCATACTGGTTTCTAATCTTGGAATACTCTTTCTCTTTCTTTCTACACCTGGTTAACTTCTTCTTGGTGTACACATTACACCCTTTGGCAAGGCTTTTGCTGATCTCTAGATTTTATTGGGTCTCCCTCTTACTGTTCTCTAATATTGTCTCTTAGGACTGATCCCAGGAGGTAGTTACATGTTTATTTGTGTGACTGTCTGGTTCCCTCATCAGACTGCAGCTCTATGAGAGCAGTGACTAAGTCTGTTTTGGCTCAGTTGCCAAGTACAGTTTTAGCACAAAGGAGGGACTCAATGAATTTTTGTGCTTTTAAAATTTTTTATTGTATTTTTTCATTACCATTTGTCTCCCTCAAACTCCCTTCCCCTTCACCCCTGCAGTCACCACACTGCTGTCCATGTCCATGAATCCCTTTTCCTTTTTGCTTAATCCCTCCACCCTCTAACCCCCACCACCAATATCTGTCATCTGCTCTCTATGAGTCTGTCTCTATTTTGCTTTTTAGTTCAGTTTGTTCATTAGATTCCACATATAAGTGAAATCATATGGTATTTGTATTTCTCTAACCGGTCTACTTCACTTAGCGTAATGTTCTCCAGGTCCATCCATGCTGTCACAAAGGGTGAAACTTCTTTTTTATGGCTGAGTAGTATTCCATTGTGTAAATGTCCCCTAGTTGTTTTATCGATTCATCTACTGATGGACACCTGGGCTGCTTTCATATTTTGGCGGTTGTAAATATTGCTTCAATGAACATAGGGGTGCTTATATTCTTTTAAATTAGTACTTCAGGTTTCTTCATATAAATTCCCAGAACTGGAATCACTGAGAACTTATAAAACTCCACATGAAAAAAAATCTAACTAAAAAATGGGCAGAGGATCTGAATAGACACTTTTCTAAAGAGGACATTCAGATGGCCAATTGACATATGAAAAGACGCTCAGCATCACTAATCATCAGAGAAATGCAAATTAAAACCACAATGAGATACCACCTCACACTGTCAGGATGGCCATCATCAATAAATCAACAAACAACAAATTCTGGTGAGGATGTGGAGAAAGGGGCACCCCTTTGCACTGTTGGTGGGAATGCAGACTGGTGCAGCCACTGTGGAAAGCAGTATGGAGATACTTCAAAAAAAAAAAATCAATCGATCTTTGAGTGAAAGGCTTAGAAGGCTCACATAATCTTCTCCTGACCAGCCTGTGCATCCCACCTCACTGCTGTGGTCATCTAAAGATGGACATAGACCAGTATAAATGTCATTTATATTAATCTGTACATTTGCTAGCACAAAGACTAAGAACCAAGATTTTACTCTTATGTCTTACATGTAAAATAAAAACCTTTATCTTTGTTTAAACATATAGTATTCTTTATGTTTTAGTGTATGTTGTCAGATTTAAAGAATCATGAATTTATTTAAAAAATTATTTTCCTTGTCATTGAATTGTGGGAAATGATAACTTTAAATATTATTCAAATCTTTTTGTACCCCTCATATTTTGGGGGTAGAGAGAATCAAACACTTCATTCACTTCTTCTCCTAAAAACTCTCCTGATCTAGTATTTTTCCTTGAATTGAAAGCTTATCTCTTTACAACATCCAGTGTCTTTGTAAGGAAGTGCTGAGAGGAAGAGTAAGGATAGAATCTCTATTTTGCTTACAAGAGCAAATGTAAACCTTTTTGTGATAAGTGCATTTCTTGGATATTTTATGCTACTATGAATTCAGGCTGGCCTACTTTAAAATGGACATCTATTTTTATAGGAAACACATGGAATGTCTGGAATTCTGCTTAGAAAAAGGAATCTGCATCCTGCTGTGAAGCAGCAAAGTACTTGCTTTTTGTTAGCTGTGGTCTTGTCTTAGACTTAGTTGTAAAGGCATCCTAAAAATTGGACATGATTGACTGAAGTCAGTATTGCATCTTAAGAAAACATGAGACTAGTTAGATGTGAAGCAATAAAAAATGAGAGGGGCTATATATATTTAGTTTAAAAAATTTGTGTTTCATTGATTTTGATGGTATGGCTTAACTGGCCATTTTGGGTTTTATTTTGGAATCATTTACTTTATAAAGCTTTTTACATGGATATTTATTTTCACTTTGAATAAATTAAAACAATTGACAGTTTAATGAATGCCAGGCTAATGGGTTAAAAAATAGTTTGTAATCATTCATGCAAATAACAGTATTGAAATCATAATAACTTTATTTTATCACTGTTAAGACAACTTATAAATTGTAAGCTTATAGTTTATAGATGATGTTAGTCTTTCTAAGTCTTGTCCATGCCATTCTGCCATATATGTTAACTTACCAGAAACTGAGCTGGCTAAATTTTTTAGTCACACAAGCATGGCTTTATCTTACTATTTTTTAGCACAGTCTGCGATTTCACTTTGAGGAAGTGAACTGATAGATTGACAGAATGGATTAATATGGAGTTTCTTGCTTCATTGTTCATTCCCTTCACAGTTAACCAGAAGCTCCAAATTGCTGATATTTTATTTAATTGTTATGTTTACTAAGGTAAATAAGTATGTGAGATTGTTCTAAGAACATCAGCTTTCACATTGTGAATGTAACTTTCTTAGGAAACACTAGAATTCAAGAAAAAAGGAAATTAGGTGTTTTTCTTGCATAATCACTACCTTGTAGGAATCCATACAGAAAAGTAGCTATTGTACTCTGAGGGAGTTTTTTTTTTTTAAGTGGCTTTGTTTAGCTCTGTGTGGTACGGCCCAGAAACAAATCTCATTTGTTCATATTCATAGCTTTCTTCCACTGCATTTTATTTAGTACAATTAATTAACTAAAATTTTATCTGTTAATAGACAAAATAAAATTACTTACTACCTTCATAATAACAAAAATCTTGAAATCTAAGGATGTGGATTAGTGGAAAATGAAAGTTTGTTTGTTTTTTTTTAGGTATCAGTGAGGTAAAGGGTAGTTAATTGACTTTACCATGGTCTTAGTCTATACTGTTGGGGAAAACATATTTTTAGTTTTCAGTTTTCTCATTACAGACTTAGACTATCTTTCTATCAAATTAGGTGGTATGCTACTTGTCAACTTTATATCTAAATGACTTTTGCAAATAAAGGAAAATAATTTTTTGTTATTCATAAAATAAGTACTTTTCTTTACCTATTTCCTGTGAAAAATAAGAGATGAGTTGAAAATTAACTTATAAAGCATTTTTGGAATTTCCCCCCAATTCAGTTAAAGAAACTTAGTGAGTTCATGCAGGCATGATTTAGAATCCAATAAATGGGAAATAATAAGGTACAGTCTTTCCTCATTAGTACCTTATTTTATAGTGTGGAATGAGAATCAAAATAAGGTGGGATATATTTTTAAAAAGTTCCCCTTGTGTTGTAAGAAGAATACAAACGTTATCGGAGTGATTAATTTTGGGGGAATGTAGTTGGGACTGTATCACTAGTTAGTGCTGGTGATGGGAGTGACAGGAGCAGAGAATGTAATTTTCAACAAATATTCCAGGAATACTTACCGCACACTTACTACATACGAGCATTCTTTCATGTGTTGTAGAGCCAGTGTGAACAAGACAACGTATCTGCTCCCGTAGGAGGAAATAGCTACTTTTGACGAATAGGTAGTATCAATGTTTTTAAACTTAGAGAAGGGAGTTATTTCTGGTCCTCCCTGCACTTTCTCCCCTTGAATCAGTCAGAAATGCCTTGTGAAAGGTCAAGAGGACATGTTAGGGGCTTAATCTTGATTGGACGAGGGGCACTTCTCCCTAGAAACAGGAGCAAGAGAGGGAAAATGGGAATCCATGCAGGGGTTTGTAACTCCTTGGTGGGATATTAAGAGCTCTTATCTAAGGGCTTTTGTTTCCCTCACGAAACTGAGTGAGGCCGTCAGCTGAGGCCGGAGCCAGGTGTGGCTGAAGGAGAGAGGAGCAGGTGTGGAAGAGTTGTCTGAGGGGAATGCACGTTTACAAAAAGCGTAGCAGGGCTTCTGAGCAGCATTGAGGTGAGTAGTCATGAGTCTAGAATAAAGTAAATCTGCTTGGTTTGATTTTCCTCTTTTTATATTCTAATATTCAGCTCCCTGACTACAGGTTGGTGTCTGGGTTCATCATGTAGGACTGAGGTTTTGATTGCCAATAAATTTGATGAATTGGAGGGGTTCTTGACCAATTTATAGAGATCTGATGAAACTCAAGTGTTCATTTTAAAAATCCTCTAAAATGTACTTCATTTAGCCAAAATTTTAGCATTTCTTAATTCTAATTCTTTTGGATCATAAAGGCTTTTGCAAATTGACATTAAAAATATGCCACACTCTTTTTCAATTGACATGTCAATTTGTTAGCCTGCTTTTATAAATGGAACACATTGAATCGGGTGAAACATATTGCTGAACATTTAAAAATAGTATAACTTTAGAAATATGAAGAAACCTCTCTACCAGTGCTGCCTAAATGTGAGGACCCCGCTCCCACCCCCACCCTTGCGTGCTATTTCATGGCTGCGGTGCTCTCTGCATTTGTTTCTCCTTTTTTTCTTTTAACGTTTTCAATTCAAAAAGCTATTTGTTACCATTAGGAATGGATCCAAAATCAGTGACAGAAATTAATAGATAATACAATTGAATAATGCTTTTTTATATTCTATTGCTTAATATCTATCTCATAAAACTCTTTTCTTACCAGTGAAGCAGAGTTTAAATAATGCCTAGGATCACTAAATAAAGCTTCAAGAAACATTCCTAAAACCTAGTTATCTCTTTAAGACGTTTATCTATTTTCTTTTTATTTCCCCTTGGACAGTGTTTTATCCTGGATATTTATTATACAACCCCCTTTTTTCATACCTTTTCTCAATATGTTGCTCATTGTTACTTCTGCTTGTTACCTTCAATGAAAATGGCTTAGTCCATTTTCATTCCTAACCTTATATGTATGTATTATGAGTGTACCAAGTGCAGTACCTATTGTTTTGAGTTGAATATAACTGCTCCTAAGTGTGAATTTTCATTACCCTCCCTTTACTCTATATCAAAATTTAATTTGTACCGGGTATTGAGTTGGATATAATTATCTTAGATATGCAAATAGGTAAACAAATATATAGAGATTATATGTCTTTATTTAGATACAAATTTAATTTTATATATTTGTTTATATTTATATGTGTTATAGTTCCTTGGGAGTAAATTTCTTCTGTTGTGATATCAATTATTTTTGGCCCTATAGGTTTTGTTGAAAAACTGCTCAAGTATATGTGGGTATAGTAATGTGACCTACTCATTTTCAAATGAAAAAGAGTTGGATTAAATTTAGTGACTATTGTGTAGTGTTTAAGGGTTTGAAAACCACAGTTAAACCTGTAAAGAATCTTTACTTTACACATCATGAATCTTCCAAATTTTCAGCAGAGTTAATTATCAAAACAAATTTATAACAAGAGAGCTTGCTTTAATTTAGCATAGATATTTTTTATGATCATGTTTTAAGTATGTCATCTTGTATTTTTGCTAAATAGGTTTTTGGTGGTGAGTTCATGAGGCAGTAATCCTTGGGCTGTGTTTTCATTTATGGCCTCTTATGACGTTAACCAGATTTGTTTATATTTGTAATTAGCAGGGAATTGTTTTGTTTTTATAAGTGTTATTTAGTAGCACTTACATTTTATTTTCAATTAATGGACTTTTTTAAAGAAAGTCAATTAATACAAAGCATTAATTGTATCATATTTTCCTATGACTTAATGGATTTTTTTTAACCTTATAGTTTAGTGCTGGATGTTAAGATAATCATCTCCATCTGAGGAAGTTGGTTTGATTTCCCAGTACTGTTCACTGTGGAAGGCTGGAGAAGATCTTACCACCTATTAATGTATCCACCTCAGTATTCTTCTTTGAATAATAATATGCAAATTATTTTAGCAAAGAGTTACAGACTGTGTGACTACATATCCTTAATTTCCAGAACATCTGTTACTTCAAAACATCTTATCTGCTAAATTTTTCCCTCTCCTTTATGAGTAGATAACAAGCCCCTCATGATAATTCGTCTTCTAAAAGACCTTTTAGGTCCTGGGTTTTCAACTTTTTAAAATTTTATATTTATAGGTTATGTTTTTTAGGTTAGATTTATTCTATGCACGGCACATCTAGACTTCTACTAATCAGTATAACTATTAAAATTTAAACATGATGCAACTGGTTTAAATTTTTTGCTGAGTACTTTTGAGTAGTGACCGTCACCCCCTCCTCACAGCTCTTTTATACCACCTCTGCTCCAGCCCAGAAAGAAGAGAGGTAGGCAGTCGAACATTCAATAAAGTCTCTTAATATCATAGTTCACTGTGTTTCTAAAAACTGGATACTACCTTCTTCCAGTTACTCCTATGACTAATTTATTTGGGGTATAGTATCCTTCAGGGGGGAATCTAAAAATTTTTCAAAAACATCCTGGCTTGTCCAAGAATATAACCTTCTCAATGCTCATGCTGTATGAGAAGGTGTTAATGGAATGCAGGAGAGCAGGCTCCTGAATGGCTGATTAAATAATATTTTTATATCCTGAAGTAATGTTAAAACCAGGCATCTTACTGGGGAAAAAGAGTGATTTCCAATTGGGCAGAACTCTACTAAATATGACCTAAAAATTAATATTTGTGGTTAGGAAGCTGTGTGTTTTACAGAGTCAAATTTTCTCTAGTGTATGACTTGAGGGAAAGAATAAGGTATTAAGTTAATTAGTTCTGGCATCTGTAACCAAACCCATAGTGCATTGAATCCAGATTGTCACATTTCCAACAATTTGGGCAAAATGAATTTTCACCAACATTGCCCAGAAAAAATATATGGCTCTCTTGGAACTTAAGGTGAGTGAATGAAATCTTTTTGGAATTATATTCTAATTTTCATATCATTCAGATTTTCCTCAGAGTAATCATGTAATTAGGTCCTAGTTTGAAAAATATCCAAGTAATAAGATCACACAAAAGAAACTGGGATTAATTAAAGCAGGGTTTTTTTTTTTTCACGTTAGCTAAACTTGACTCAGAAAAGCCAAAATTTGCAGCAGACGTTCAGTTTTCTAATTACTTGTCCAGACCTATTATATAAAGAGAGCTACCTCATAACTTAGATATAGCTTAACTGGAAGTTTACCTTTGTTCTGTATCTTGAGAGTTTGTTAAGAATATAGATGGGAGAAAAAATTCCAAATGAAATATTTAGCTCCTTAGTGTCTTAAAGTTCTTAGTTTGCATATCAACAATTCAGTACGTTTTTCATTAGAGGAGCCAATAGATCTCCAAATGCTTCATTTTCCCAGTTATTGTCTTTAGAATTTTTGGGGCATTTGGCAACTCTGTGTTTAGCTTTTTGAGGAATCCCTTGACTTTTAATACAACTTCTGAATAGAAAGCAGTCAAATATAGGTAAGAAAGATTTTGGAATTAGATTACTTGGGATAAGCCAAGTATTGCTATATCTAACTTAAAAATCTTATTTTAATGCAACATTCTTATTTTGTAATTATAGCTATTTTAGGGAGACTTGTTTAATTGTATAAATTAAGTTGATTAAAGGGATAGATTAACACGTCTGCCAAGGCGGAAAGAAGAATCACATTTCCTAGTAGAATATTGGTTAATTTGCATTGATTTTTCATATCTCGTTGCTTAATATGGTAGCCTAATAACTAATATTAATAGATTCCTCACTTTTTTTTAAAGGACAGAGTAAAAGGATGTAACATAAATATTCAAACAGTGGAAATGTGTTTACATGTTTTGTTTTATGTCAAAGTATAGCCAATACTTTAATGCTAAATCGCAGATTGAGTTAATCAACATTTCAGCCTATTGTCCTGATCCTCACTGGTTCTACTAAATACACTGTTGTCAGATGAGTGGGCAAAACCCTAAGTGAGTATTTTCAGAATTTTTTTTTGTTGCTAATACTTTCCTGTGAATTTGTATAGTCATCTCTTTCTATGGTAACTTTCTTTTTTTTGTGGCATGAAAGCCACAATTCATGATTTTTGGCTTTTTTTTTTTTTGGCACTCTTGGATGAAATCACTTCAGCCTGTGTCTCCTAGCTATGATTTTGTGTTAATATTAATTTTATGATCAGAGGATAGAGACTTTAGTTGTCTTCATTTTTATGTACCTTAGGATTCATATAGTGCTGGCACATTGTGGGTGCTTCCAAAATGTTTTATGAGTAAAGAAAAGAATGAATGGAATTTGATAATGTACTACTTTATTTTCAAGAAAGAGAAATGGTGGAGTAAAATTATATTTGCTATTTTTACAAACATTATTTAAGCCTTCAAAAACGGGAGATTTGCTGTTGAATTAAAGGTGCAAAAGTTTTTCTCCAAGAACAGAAAAAATAAAATACAGTAAATTTTTTTGCCTGAGCTTAACACAATAGAAATAAACATGTCATTTTTGTTGGCTAGTATTTTCTTTTTGTCATAATATAAATTTAACACGGTGACCACGTGGGTCAATTATGATGTGTGAAGCCGCTTTTGTAAATTGTACCTGCTTTTTTGTTTGAACTCTTTTCTAGGTTGAACACATGAGATCTTTGGTATGAAACTAATCTACATAGAAGACTTTGTGGTTGATCCTATTGTTATCCTGATTCAGGTTACTGTTCACCTTCTGTCTAAGATGTTTCTCATATGATAAACATTTTGTGTACTTTTGGACTGAGTCTGGATTTGAAGATCCAGATTTCTTTCTTTTTGCTGATTTTCTCACAAAGTTCTCTTTGTTGCTTTTCATCATAAAAGGACCTAGAATTATAGTTTTCCAGTTATTTTTATCAAAGTATAATTTCTTAACTGTAGTGCAAGAATCCTTTAAAGATATGTAATGAGGGCTACCAAAAGTTGGTAGAGTTTTGTTTGTACATGAAATTTATCCTTTCTAATGGATATTAGTTTTCTGTTTGTATTTGAAAGCTTTGGCATTTATTCTTCTTCCTTGTGGCTGGGATAGTCAAGAAATGCATTTTATGTTAAGCTCCTTCAACTTCCTGCTGATACAATTTCAGCAGTCACAGAAACTGCTTCTGCACTTTTCCTTTATTAGATGCCTCTTGTGTTCTTCATCATACAAGACTGCAAAGAACCCACTCTTGGATTTAGCAATCTTGCCAGTTATTAAAAGTCTCACCCAGGTGTTATGTGATCTTCGCTGAGATCTGAGTGCTTGCTAACGAAGAGAGCAAAGTCACTGCTGGACAGGGAGAACCTAACTGACCCTGTTTCTATTTAAAACTTGGCTATCCCAGCCAAATGTATCTGGATCTCACATCTAGCTCCAGGATGTGGGAGTTGAGATGCATGTTTTCAGGCACTGGTGGCGCACAGCCAGTATTCTGAGCATCAGCGCTGATAGCTTTTTACAGGGTGTGCCAGATACATTCGGTCCTGCATCTGTGTGAGGTCTGTGGGAGGAAGGCCAGTGAAGTACAAAGCCCAAACCTCAGAAAGCAGATTTGGCTCTGGTGACTTCTTTTAGAAACTGTTTTAATTTAAAAAGAAAAAGCAATATTTTTGTCTAGACTTTTTTTCCCCCACAGTCCTTCAAAGTTGACTTTTAAGTGCAAGATGTATAAAAAACCCCCAACATTTTGAAAAAGAAATAAAACATATACAGGGTTAGATTTTGGAAAGTACACAATTTCATTGATGCTAATAACTGTGCTCTTAAAAAAATTCTTTTTGAAAAAGAGTGGGAGGGAAAACCAATGCTAGGGAATTATAAATACGATAAACTCTGCCTGAGAAATTGTTTGTGGTACAGAGAGTTATAGGAACTAGTGGGTAAGAGTGGTATGATATCAAATCGGAATGTGAGAGACATGGGTTGATATTTGGGCCTAGTTAGGGTACTGCCCCTTTTTCACAGGATGTGTTGGGCAAAGACTCACCTCTGACCCAGAGCACTAGTGCAGGCCTGAAGGTGCAGGGACCCCCCCCCCCCCCCCGCCCCCGCCCCGGGAATTGCCTTGCCTTCTCTGAGATCCACTTTAGCCCTTGGAGGAGTGTGTGCAAGGGTTCCAGGTGATGCTTTCCACATAAGGTGATACTTTTGCTTTTTCTTAGCATTATTTTCGAGTCTTCTGATTTGTGAACCAGAAGAACTGGTGAACAGACCTGAGACCCGGGAGGCCTGCTCCCAGTTTTCCCTTGTTGCTAACACAAGTGGGCCCTCAGTCTGTCTGCTTTTTCTCTTCTGTAAATGAGGGCGTGAGACAGAGGATCACACGATCTTTTGAGTATAAGTAGTTAAGAATAGATGATTACTCCTTCCTCAGGAAAATGTAAGCTTTGATTATTTTCTCCATTTAATAGTCACAACACTTCTAAATATGTCACTTTATTCACTAAATATGTCACTAAAGCAAAATTTGGTTGTCTTTTGCATATTAATATAAATCCACCAGATTGTGATAGTGGGAACTTCTTAGAAAATACTTTATAGATGACATACTTTCCATATATCTCTTGATTTTCACGGAAACTATGTGAGTTAGGTTATTTACTTACTTTATAGATGAAGAAATTCAGACTCACATTGATTAAACAATTTGCTCAAGTTCTCAGGTAGTAAGTAGCAGAGCAGAATTTGAACTCAGGTACTCTACTTTTGCATTCCATGCCCTCAGACAATTGTTAGTTCTGTGGGAAGGAGGTTGGGAGTCCTTCAGAAGTATCCAGTAGAATGAAAGAGGACACACTTTAGAATAAGATTGTCTATCTTTATAACTTTGGTTTTTAGTTTCATAAAGACTATAGGTATAAGAGATCTATGACTTGTTTTATGTTGTACAGATTTAAGTACATTACGAGAATAATAATTTAATTTAAAAATTATTTACAAGTAGCCTGTGCAATACTCAAGGCTGAGAAACATTGTGGTGAAGGATTATGCTACTGAAACCTTTTCCTTTCTTACATTCTTACCTGAACTCTTATAACAAATTCTCCATTGCCTTCTCAGCCTCCATACACTCCCTGGTCCAGTCTAGTCTGCTTGGTGTTAATAAAAGCATTTTTTTAGGGTGCAAAGCTACTTATGTCCTTGCTTCCTCTATGTACAGATGTTTTCACTTGGCATTCAAAGCCCTTTGAAAAATACTCAATTGCCCTCCCAGCCTCATTTAATTTATAATTCTTTTGTAAATTTTATTTTTCAATTACAGTTTACATTCAATATTTTTTTATTAACTTCAGATGTACAGCATAGTGGTTAGACAGTCATATACTTTACAAAGTGGTCCCCCCCAATATTTCTAGTACCCACCTGGCACTACGCATAATTATTATTGACTATATTCCCGATGCTGTGCTTTTTACATCCTGATGACTATTCTGTAACTGCCAATTTGCACTTCCCAATCCCTTCATCTTTTTCACCCAGCTCCTCACCCCACCTCCCCTCTGGCAACCATTAGTCTATTATTTTAGTCATGTAATTCTATAGGGAATTCTCCCCAACACCCTCAAATGAATTATCCAGTGTCTATGTACCCTCTCTACCCTTCCCCATTCCCAACTTTTGTTTGTCCAGTGCTCTGCAACATTTATAGCCAGGTGAAGATCCTTCTTCTAGATCAAGCCTTCCCATAAAACCCCAGGCAGAAACAATCTCTCTCTCCTCTCTCTTTTTTTTAACAGTGGTAAGATATACATAACATAAATTTACCATTGTAATCATTTTTTTCAGCTTATTGAGCTATAATTGACAAATAAAATTGTAAGATACAAAGGTCTGTCTAGAAAAAGTCCAGCCATTGTTAATATAATGAGAATGGGTTGTGTGACATTGTTGTAACCTGGCAGCCAAGGAGAGTGGACTCGAATGTGCATGTGTGAACAATGACGACTTCACTGTGCTAGTCAGTGGGGTTGGTAGATGCTGTTGAGTGAGCGTGTGTACTGTGTGGCCACTGTATTCAAAATGATTGAGCAAGTAGAACAATGAATCTGCATCAAATTTTGTGTTAAGCTTGAGCATTCCTCCACAGAAAGTATTCAGGTGACTCCGAAGGCTGTAGCTCTGGGCAACTGGTGATTGCCAGCTTTGCCACGACAATGCACCCACTCACACATCAGGTCTCGTGCAGGGTTTTTTGGCGAAACATCAAATCACCCAGGTGACTCAGCCCCCCTACAGCCCAGATGTGGTGCCCTGTGACTTCTGACTTTTCCCAAAACTAAAATCACCTTTGAAAGGGAAGAGGTATCAGACCATTGATGAGATTCAGGAAAATGTGAGGGGACATGTGATGGCGACTGGGAGAACTGTTTGCAGTCCCAAGGTGCCTACTTGGAAGGGGATTGAGGCATCATTGTCATATGGACACTGTTTCTTGTTTCTTGTATCTTCTTCAGTAAATGTCTCTATTTTTTGTATTACATGGCTGGATATCTCCTGGACAGATCTTGTATATGAGCAGAAGGATGTGCTAATTAAGTAGATGCTGGGAATCCTTTTACAATGTGTATGTATAGCAAATCACCATGATGTACAATTTAAATATTTTTTTATTTTAACCATTTAAATGTATAGTCAGTAGTATTAGCATGTTCACATTTTTATGTAAACATCACCACCATTCTTTTCCAGAACTTTTTAATCATTCCGAACTGAAACTGAGTACCCATTAAACAATCACTCCTCACTTTCCCCTTCTTCCAGACCCTGAAACTACCATTCTGCTCTCTGTCTCTGCAAATTTGACTACTCTAGGTACCCTATGCAAGTAGAAGCTTACAATGTTTATTCTCTTTGTGTCTGGCTTATTTCACTTAGCATAATGTGCTCAAGGTTCATCCATGTTGTAGCATGTGTCAGAATTTCCTTCCTTTTTAAGGCTGAATAATGTCTCATTTAAATCATATAACAGATTTTGTTTATTCATTCATTCGTTGATGGACCCTTGGGTTGCTTCCACATTTTGGCTAGTGTGAATAATGCTGCTATTAACATGAGTATGTATAAATATCTGTTTCAGACCCTGCTTTCAGGTCTTTTGGGTATACATCAGAAGTGGAATTGCTGGATCATATGGTAATTCTATGATCAATTTTTCAAGGAATTGTTTTCTGAAGTGGCAGCATCATTTTATGTACCCATCAGCAATACACAGGATTCTGATTTTTGCATCCTTACTGACACTTGTTATCTGCTTTCTCTCTTTCTGTTGTATAATTGCCACCCTAATGGGTGTGGAATGGTATCTCATTGTGGTTTTGATTTGCATTTCCTTAGTGATGCTGAGCATCTTTTTTTTTTTAAAGGTTTTATTATTTATTTTTAGAGAGAGGGGAAAGGAGGGAGAAAGTGAGGGAGAGAAACATTGATGTGAAATGAGAGGAAAACAGTGATCAGGTTGCTGACCCCATGACCCAGGCATGTGCCCTAACCAGGAATCAAACTTGTGGCCTTTTGGTTTGCAGGGACGATGCCAAACTAATTGAGCCACATCAGCTGGGGGGATGTTGAATGCGTTTTCATGTATATTTTTGGAGAAATGTCTATTCAAGTCCTTTGCCTATTTTGTAATTGTTTTCGTAGTTGTTGAGTTGTCCCCTGTTATTTTTAAGCACTTAATTTGTGTTTGTCTTATAATACTTTCCATGGTCTGGCTTGCATGGGCATTATTTATGTGTGTCTTTGTCTCCCTCCTATACAAGGTGAACCCCTAAAAGATGGCCATCTCTGTCTCTGTTGCCAGTGTTTCCTAGCACAGGCATTGCTTTGCACATAGTAAGCCTTAAATAAAGATTTGTTAAAGGGGTAGTAGAAGTCAGTATAGTCATTCATTTAACAAATACTCGAGTGCCAACTGTCTTGAAGATTCTTTCTGAGGAGCTGAATCTGAGCATGACGGGCAGTGGGGCCGGGGAGGCTGGGGAGCAGTCAGTCATTAGACAATGTGGTGTGAAGTCTCTCCATGAGATGATTCCATTGAAAAAATGCCCTGAGGTCATAGGTAGAATCATGACTTATGTTTTAAATTACACAGATGATTTCTTAATTTCCTGTCCTTCTGCCTTGTTTCTCACAGTTATTTTTCTCCAGCCCCCTTCCCTTTTAGGGGCTAGCTAATTGGGGTGTTAACTGGAAGACTGAGATGTTAATGGCAACGTTGGGTATGAGCCAATTTCTCCCTCTTCCCTTCAGTAGAAAGCTTGGGTTTCCAATATCCTGTTGATATTCTTCTATCTTTGTCCAAAATCTTCGATACTGAAAACCGAAGCTATGAAGAGTGAGAGTTTTTAGTAAGGCATTACCAAGCTACTACTCAGGGATGCACCAAACCATGCATGGTAACTCATGACTTTGCTGTGACATCTGAGAAACTCCAGATTTAATTGTGCTCTGCGAACTCTGACCTCCTGGTAAGGTGGTGTTGTTAGCTCCAGGAGAGCCACAGGTGTCCCTCATATTTCAGTTTAACCATGGCTTTCGGAATGCTGTGGTTTCAGAGCTATCCACCTTCATGAACCAAATTTCTGAAGTTTTAGTAGAGAAGTTATAAATTGTGCTCTTGAAATATTCTTGAACCTTTTCACTTATTTCCATGGCAACTACCTTTTAAATATTAGGAATGATAGGCATTTATAAATGTTCTCAAATGCTATCAAAGTACTTCAGCAAAATCAAATACAATTGCATTGTTCTCTGATAATACTGACATCTTTGAATCAGGTTTACAGAGTTTGGACTTTATATAAATTGAAAATAAAGGTAGGAGTTGGCTGAACCACCTTTTAATAATGTTTATATCTTATTAATTTTCTCTGTAACTTGTTTAGATTGTATATTTTTCTAATACATGAGTCCCCATGAAAATGGTGTGGAGCTCATTTTTCTATATGTACTGCATTTGTGTTAGGGGGAATATTTAAGAACTAAAGAGGAGTGTGTGCACTTCTTTCACGGGGGTGGGGGGCAGTTAGTATCAATTGCCTGCAGATTATCTGTGACGAATTATAAAATTTGGACATAGTGTCCACTCCTGGCTTCCATTCTATCATATTTGGTCAGTATATTTAGGTATTTTAAAGAACTTAATTTTAAGGAAGATGATAGTGAGAAGGTAAATTTGTTGGGGGAAATAATTCAGTAATTCTTTGTTCTAAGATGAATACTAATGTTTTCTGCATTTTAAGTGTTTTAGTGGTTTTTTCATGGCCAAATATTAACCACACTCATACATACAGAGAAACCCTAAAACACTTGAAAATGATGAAGAATTGGAAGCATATAAATAATACGTCTACGGGTAATCATTTGTAATTGTTGAAGAAGGTTGAATTACTTAAAATCTTTAGCTTTCAGACGTTTCAGTTTTGAACGTAAGTCAGGCTTCCTATAGGAAGTAAGTGGACTCTCAAATGAAATAATTGGGGTGAGGTT
Organism: Pteronotus mesoamericanus; assembly: GCF_021234165.1. NCBI lineage: Eukaryota > Metazoa > Chordata > Mammalia > Chiroptera > Mormoopidae > Pteronotus > Pteronotus mesoamericanus. The sequence continues at coordinate 24,770,967 of NW_026555065.1, forward strand.
AACAAAGGGACCAGTTACAAAGATGTGAGCAGAGTACAGTGAAACCAACAGAAAATGGTACAACACCCTAGGATAACAACTGTTGGAAGCTGTTACCTTCCTATTGCCACCCTTGCCAGAAAAGATAAGGGAGGGAGTGGTTACTAGGAAACAGGATAGGGGCTTCCTGACGAGAGCTGTGGCCTTTGTTGAGGGATGCTGTCGACCCATGGTCAACTGGAAGGTAGGAGATGGGGAGCAAAGTCTTGGCCTCTGTCTCTACCCTTCCTTTAATCTCCTGCTGATGCCTCCTATTGGCTGAACCCATCAGGAAGCTAGAGGGAAGGAAACCCATACATGTCAGACTGCCAAGAACACATAGCAGATAGAGAAGGGTACAGAGTATATTTCTAAGGGAAAAATAAAAATCCCAAATGTGTGCCTTCTTCCTCCCTATTATCACCTCATTACATTATGAATTGGGCCTCTAAAGAAGAGATTTAGCTGCCTAGCTCTCTGGGCAATATCAGCTGTTTACTAGTGGAAGTTCTGAATGCTGCTGCCCCAGAAATCCTGAGCAGCCCAAGTAAAAAGTGAACTGAGCCTTGCTGGTACACAGCCTGTTTCTCCTACTGGAGAAATGACATGCCAGGGGCTGCCTTTAAGTATAGCGCAAGCACTGCTTCCCCTGCATTCCTTGATTTCACACTGGGGATTCTGCATCAGGACTGCCTAAGCATTTTAGAAAACTGAGCACATCCAGCATGCCAGGTATGGACTAAGTTTTGGAGTCATAAAGACAAATAAAACATAGTTCCTCCTTAGAGGAGCTTATAGTGTACCAAAGATGATTGACCTTTAAAAATTACATGAGAAAAATGTTATAGGTAAGGAAGTCTTCACAGAGGAAATTAATCATGAAAAATGAGTAGATTCCTCCTGTGAAAGGTCAGTAGAGCAGCACGAATAAAGGTTTGAAGTGATCTGATATACACCAAGACCTTATCAGGGCCATTTTGGACTGGCCGTCTCCTCCAAGCCAACTGAGGCAATTCTGTCTTTAAATACACAGAAGGAAAATTCCCAGCGCGTGGTCTTTCCATTAGGGAGTATGCTGGTAGCAACAGGCCTTGAATGACAGGGCCCCACCTTCCACTCACTCCCACAACCAGCTGGGGTATCCAGAGGTTCCTGGGATTTTTAGGCAGTACTTTCATATTATGTTCAATTTCTGCAATCTTACTACTGTCTTGACCAACTTCTGAAAATGGAGTGAGAGTCCACCTGCACACTGGATGTGATTTCTTCAGAGATTTCTTCATCTCAGCCACTGCCTAGCCTACATCTACCTAAATGATTGCTTTTAGTGTCTCAGTGAGTGATCGTATTCTGGGACCAGGTGGAAGGATCCAGAACAACCTGCCTGAGATTCTGAGTTCTATCCTAAAACCATTTCAAAATATACCATAGTCTTCCTCTGGGTAGACCCATGTACCTCCTTTCATCTGAGTAAGGAGAATGGTGTTCCTCAAACTTCTTTTAGGGACATGGACACTGAAACATGAGACTTTAAGAAACTTATTCAAGGTTACACAGATTTTGAGTTTTGGAACCAGGACTTCCAGACCTTATAAAATGATCACGACATTGAGCTTGGTAGTAGGTGTTTGATATAATGTTTGTTGAATAAAAGAATTAATGAATAGATTATCAATCTTGGTGGAATGTTAGAGTAGCAGAAGAATTAGGTGATTGCACTGAACAGAAGAGTTACATTTTGGGGCATGTTGTTATCTGAAAAAATTGCTAGGATGTAAAAAGTTTTTGATATAAGAAGTCTCTAGTTCAATGTTTTTGAGCTTAAAAGGCAACTGCTCCTGGGAGAGGACAGTGTTTATCCATGAAGACCCTTAAAAAAGATTCCCTAGAAGTATAAATTTACTTCTAAGTATACTTTCCAGAAGGACAAGTTCTCATATAACATAGTCTGTGATATGTCTTAAACCTTTTTTTTAAAATAAAGTGTTCCTTCTCACATTGCTAACAAGGAGGAAACAGGTGTTGGGAAAAGTTTGAGGAACACATATAAAGTGGAATTTCCTTGGGATTTTTCTGTATAGTTTTATAAACTCCCTTACCCTGATACAATTTTATCGATGAAACTGGTGAGAAATAGAGAATGTTAGCTTAAGCAATAGCACATGATTATAAATGTTTTGATGTTTTTCAGTTATTACTGGAGAAACCATCACTGGAGAAAGACATCAGCCAGAGTGTCTGTTTCCATAATGTGATTTTCATGATTCACCATGAAGCCTATGGACAAACAACCTTCCTTTAAAGGAAAGGAATTTATGTGGTCAGAATAGGCTAGCTTTTTTTTTCTTGTCATTCATCATCTACTATACTTGGGGGCCATGGAATTTTGTTCTCTGTTTAGTTCATTTAGTCATAAGAGCCATTGGTCACAAATCTTCCTGACTGATGTGCTGTCCTTGTGAACCGGTCTCAGTGAACCTGTAGTCCCTGAGACTGGTGAAAAATGAATATACTTGTTATGTCTAAGAGAACACATGTTCTTGCCTCCTCCTTTAAAACTTCTGAAGGGGCTGTGTTTTCTCTGGCTGAGCAGACTAAATTGGATTTATTTGATCTCAAAGGACTCTAGCACTTTTTCTCTGTAGATGGTCTATTTAAAGTTTCTCTTCAGTTGTAGTGTTCAGGCATTCAGTATTCCCATTTAATGTTTTTGTGAAATTTTCTTCTTTTGGGAGTAGAAATAAATGCAAGAGAAAGGTTATAATTTTCTAATCTAATTAATGATAAGACTAATCCTTCTGGTTTAACCTTAAGAAGAACATGCCTTTCATACAATTTATGTGACTTTGAGAACATTTCTTGGGGTCATGGGAATGTAAGATGACAGCTTCTCTTCCATTCTTAGGCAACCTATGAAGGTTGGCTGAAACAGTGAAGATAGAGCAGATTATCTTGTTATCTATTGCATTAATTAATTTAGTGATTTATACACTCTCTCTTCTAGGGATAGAAACCTTTGGCATTAGGAAGACTTACGCCTTATGAATGTGAATGAGAGGAAAAAGCAATAGGAAACACATACCCTAAATTATCACCAGTCATTAGGCATATTCATTTTTGACATTCCCAAGTGTAGAGCTGAAGTTCTAAAATGTCTTTCAAGAAGTTTGAAGTATTTTACACATTAGATCTTATTAATTTATATATTCAGATTTAATATGGGCCGAGAATAGGAAAATTGGAAAAATGGAAATTGGCACACACTGTACACAGAGAAATAGAAGTATATTATTGAAGAAGTGTAAGTCTTGATAGCTAGAATCTAAAATTTATAACCCTCTTTTACAAGAGCTTCTAGACGCCAGAAACTGTGCTTTCATTTCCGTAGCATCCTTAGTGACCTCTAGGATACTTCTTTTCATATCAAGGTAAAGAGAATGGAATTTTTTGAGCCACTGCCTCTCTAGCCTGCCTCATGCAGGTTACTCACATTACTGTAAATCATTGAGGGTAGGGGCTCTAAGAAACATCTAGCTCAACATACAGTTAATGCTTACTAGATTCCTGCTGTTAATAAGTTATGTTTGACCCAATCCAAAAGAGCTTGTGTCTGCTTGAGGAGCTTCCATTAGTTAATTATTACTAAATGTTGTAACAAATGAAATGGGCCGAAGACTTAGAAAAGGGTGCTTGAGCAATATCATGGATAAGTTCAGTTTTTCTTTGTTTTCTGAAGTTATTTAAATTCAATTCAGTAGCAGGGAAGCATGCTTGGATAAGTAGGATCCAAGGTTAAGAAAAAAATGGGAGGTAAAAAAAGAAAAAAAAGGGAGGAAAGGTTTAGGTTAATGTAATCTTTAGATTGTTAATCTGCATGAGTAAAATTCACAACAAATTTTTATTTCAACATCGCTTAGTCCTATATAAGTAGAATTTGCTTCTGCAAACACAGATGCAAGTTCAAAGTATGTAATAGTTCTAACTCTGATTGTTAGCAAATGTTTACAGTGAACTTTTAATCAAGACATCACTTTATATTAATCTGCATTGCAAATATTTATCTATGTGAATGTGTTAAGGTTGTATTCCCCAAGACTTAGTTATGCTTCATTCTTGAGTAGCACTGGGTTTCTTTTTAAAATGATAATATTTAGACCTGTCGTCCCCTTCAGACTTGACTTCTCAGAAAGCAACAGCGTGGCTTTTGAGGCTGACTCTGAGGTAGAAGGGAACCGTGGAGGTCACCCAGTCTAACGGTTTCTCGACCCGCTCACAGTCACACAGCTGGTTATTGACATTTCTGGGAGGGGGCACGATGCGTGCTCCTGCCTGGGGAGGAGAAGCACCTCACCCTTTCACTCCTTAACTCACCCTCCAATCTGTGTTTCAAGAATTAAGCCGTTTCAGTCTGGCTTCATCCAATTTCATTGTACTTCTTTCTCCATTTAATTGTATTAAGCTTCTTGGATGATGTGAATTGGTGGAGACAGATGCTTACTGGTTGAGCCGGGGAAACTATAAAATCGTAAAAGAGACCATATGAGAAAGATTTCCTGGGCTTTTCCAGTTTGTGTTTAATAGGTTGACTTAGAACAGTGCAGTAAGATTTTGGCTTTCAAACCAAAGTGATGTGATCTTAAGGGGCTTAATAGAATCATTTTGACTCTTCTGTTTTAGAATAATAATAATGCCAATTAAACAATAACAACAACCATAATAAAAAAAAAGCAACAATAACAATAGCAGCAATGATGTGTCAAGTGTTTTGAATATATTATTTTCTTTAACACCATGACAACCCTATGGGGTAGGTATTATTAGAATCTCCACTTTACAGATGAGAATACTGAGGTATAACTTGCTCAAAGTCACATACCTTAAAGCTTCTCCAAAGAAATATTGCACTTTTCATTTATTAGAGCTTGAACTAAATATAATATTTATCCCTTTTTAATAGACGTTTGAAAGAAAATATGAACATGTGAATTGCTTATTGTTTTGCATTAAACATTGTGAGAAAACCAAATTATTGTTGCAGAATTCATTAGAAAAATGGGATGGAGATAGTTTCAACAGTTATCATGTCAAGATTCATAAGATTTGTTTCAAATGGGCTCTGGAAGCTTAAGAAATTTAATATTTGGTAAGTTAGAAATCCCTAAACTCTGAAATGAACTGTACTATGAATGAACCTGAACTGTAACTAGACATGGGGACCTACCACTGCTGTTTTTCACAGGTTCATGCCTATCCTGTCCTTTAAGTGAATTTCTTTTTCCCTGGTCAATGCCCTCTGAGACTCCATCTGACTAACTACCAGAGCAGCATATTGCAAATCAAACAGCACGAGGAGTGTAGCTCTTACGATTACAACCGAGAGGCATTCCATTTTCTGTCTAGTAAAACCTTGGTTCACTCAAATCCAAATCTTGAGAACCACTAAATTAACAGGAATTGTTTCCATTTGAAGAGGCAAATTATAAGAAAACAAGTTAGTATTAGAATATTAAGAAAGCAAAACACAAAGACTTCTTAAGAATGTTCCGGGGATGGTGATTTGGTCTACGTCTGATCATTTCACCCTTTGATAGGATTGTGCAGTGGATACTTATTTAAGGAATCATAGCACTGAAATGCTGGCAGGTAGACTGGGTGGTTCCCGTTATTATTTAGATGAGGACACCTAGGCCCAGGCAGTGGCCTGTGCGAGGTCTTTTTGTTACTTCGTACTGCCTCAGCCAGTGAAGATTCATTCGTTGTACTGCTTACTATGGCAGGGAAGTAAATTAATGCATCTTAGAAAACTTTTATCAAAGGCTGAGAGATTTTTCTTCTCTAACCCTTTGCTTTTAGCCGTAAGGGAGCCAGGACTTAATATTGTGGATATTTGAAAAGGATTGAGATGTATAGAAAGGACAGAGGAATAACAGCATAATTGCCAGCATGCAATTAAGTGGTAAATCATGTGGGACCAATTTTCAATAACAATGAACAAGATCTACCAATCAAGATTTCCCTGGGATATTGGTAGTCAAACTGTAAAAAACTATGCTCCACGTCCAAGTAAGTTTGTGAGATGCTGATTACTGTGCACCCCTCTTAGGACTTGACCACTGGGCTTAGCTTTTAAAAGGCTCTGAGAATTCCTACAGTAGAGAAACATACTAGGTTTAAATCAGAGTTTCCAATTTTATTTGAGAAATGAAATCTCTGAAAGTGTTCTAGACGAGTGCTCTGTGAACCCAGATTGAAAAGTACTGATTTAGGGATCCCGAGGATAAGGAAGCTGCCTGGTAGGTCAGTGCATTCGAGGAGAGCCCTGCGGAGGACCAGGCGTTTGAGTCGGGCGTGTGGTTGTGGGTGAGGTACGAGCACACGGAGGGGAGTGGGATGAGCAGAAGTGGGGGGCGGCAGGGAGCACCAGGCCTGGCACTCGGTGCTCAGAGAATATTTTTTGAATGAATGTGTGAGTGGAAACATGATATTAGCTTTACTGGAATGAAAGGATTGGGAGAGGTGAAAACAAAGTGGAAGAGGTAGAATTGGTAGATTATGGAGGGCCAAGCTGGGTATTCAGGACTGCATCCAACAGGGAGCTCTTTTTGGTACCTGGGCAGAGAATTACACATAAAGTAGTGTTTGGCAAGAATAGCCAGAGAATGGTATGGAGCCAGGCAGGGATGCAAAAGACAAGAAATACAGTGAACAGCAAGGGGCCTTGCTTATCTCTGTGGGTAGAAAATGGTCACACATTGGTTTTCTTACTTGCCTAAGTGCAAGGAAAAACAGGAGGCCTTTTTAAATATAATAAATAAAGTATGCTATTCAATCACAATCATCTTTGATAGCTGGAGAACAAAGGGATATTGAAGTATTACCATAATAGGTAGAACAAAAGTCCTTGGAAAAGGGAAACCTGAGGTAGCGTTACTTGGAAACCTATGTCTTTATTACTACGATGTATTTGTCCTTTATTATGCTTGTAGGGTGTGAAATTCAGGATAAAATACTCTGTCGGGAAACAGTCACAAGCTAGAGTTCCTGGAGTGGATTAGACACTGGCTTTCTAAGTACTTTTGGTGTCCTCATATTGCAGAACTGTTTATATAAATAGGCGTGTAATTTCTCTTTATGTGTCTTATTGCTGCTGAAAGCTCTTAGGACTCTTAGCATAATTTTCTTAAAGAAAGGAGGCTAAAATAGTATTCAGTCAAATGCTTATGTGCTTGTCTTCATTTTGCAATTGAATTATTGGTTCTTTTCTGTTTCCTCTGCTTAGTTCTCTTTTATTCACTCTTAGGCTCGACAAACTGTTCCGTTCTCTTTGGGGTGAAATATTTTTTAGAACAGTTATAAAAATTAATAGAAAACTTCCCACAAAAATATCCCCAGTCTTAAATGGCATTCCTTTTTAAACATAATATAAAGATAAGACACTTTATAATTGTAGCCATTATTGCTTGGTGGCTTGAATACACAGATTATTTTAAGGGGATTTTCTTGAAATGCCTGCCTGTTTATTCTGTGATTCACGGATTCTCTTGACCTTATAATTCAGTTTATAATGTCTTTCCTAGGAAGTCTTCCCGAATAGGCCCCCAAACACCTAGAACATTCCACATTCCACACTTTCCAATTTACTTTTATATTTATATGCAGATATTAGCATTTTATTTACATGATTAGTATTTTCTATTTGTGGACTCCCCTTGTGTGGGTCCTTAATTATTGCATACTTTGTAAAAATTTTATTTAAAAAGTTCTTTTTAAGAAGGTAAGGTCTTGGAGATCATTGGTCTGCATCAGTGGTTCTTAGCCACTGAAGATGAGAATCACCTGGACAGCTTTTAAAAAATCCTGATGCATGGGTCTCACCATCTGAGATGATAATTTAATTTGTAGAGTTGCCAATATACATCAAACAAAAATTATGAAAGCACTATATTATAGTGAATAATATAAAGGCTTGGACTCTATGGACATATGGCAAATGTTTTATATTAAGCTAGGGACTAAAATGAAAATTATCTAGGAAATTTCAAGCTGCCAGTACAATGCCAAGTTTCTTTTGTTTTTTTTTTTGGTAACACTTTTATACAGATTCTTATGTGAATTTAATGCTAGGTACTAATGTAGTTACTAGAATATAGTGATAATAAATTCCCTGCTGGATTCCAGACTTTATAAACTTCATTTAGGTTTTTTGTTTTTAAACCAACATATAGTTCAGTATCTATATGTTCCCTGTAGCAGATATTGTTAGAACACTTAGACATGCATTTTTTTGAAATTAAAAATTAAAAAAGAAGTTTTCTTTTAACATGCCCCCCTTCCATTCTTGGTGTGTTTTCAGCCTTTCAGCAATATTTTTTTTTGAATGACTGTTTTGAAATTTTAACTATAATTTATTGTTCCATGGCCTGAGAAAACAACCAAACCAGAGTGACACACCGTTGGAGCCATGGGACGGTGCGAAAAAGTGTGGAAAGGGCAAAGGTGTGCTGTGCCCAGAGCAGGACGGGGGGGATGGGCACCTGAGCCCCACTTGCCCGGCACAAAGCCACATATTCAGTGTTGAATAAAGCCCAAATTATGTATCCATGGGGCTTTTGTTCTCATACTTCCTAACAACGGCTTTGTTCTGAAAAGCTTCTTTTGGATATAACTGCTTGATAATTGTGCGGCTCAGTGATGTCTGAATGAAAAATGGAATTATACCATTTTACATGAGCAGTTTGAAAACTTGAATTAAATAAATTTCTCAATCTTTGAGGGCAGCAGAACTTGAAAAGCATTTTTCCTGAACAAATCGAGGCTAACTATACAATAAGTTTTACCTTTAGTTACATATGCAAAAAAGTCATCTCTGCTAAGTTCATTTTTTCAGTACTTCTCAATCACAGTGCCTTTCACAGAGTTTTTGAACATTGTTCATTTATATTGATTTTCTGTCCTAGTGGAAATACTCCTTTTCAACTTTTGATTTTGAAACGACTTTGCAGAGGTTCTCTTGAGTGTTTGGAGGCCGTAAAGCAAGTGACGGACAATTCAGACAAGGGCCTCTCTTTTTGTTTGTGTCTCAGATGCACACCTGAAAAGAATTATTTTGGCAGATTTGACTGATAAATGAGTACTTGTTAGAAAGGGGATGCATGATGTGTTGGTTCAGCAGGACATCTTGACTGGTGGCAACAACAGAGGTTCTGGGGTGACCTGTCCCTGGGGAAACAAAAGAGCTGTGCATTTCCAGCCATTAATCACCTTGAAAATGGCTGTTTGGAATCCTCAAGTCTAACTGATGGGGACATAGAATAATACTCAGCCAGGTGGCGGGAGGTTAATGTGCTTTCCTGTGGTGAGGGGCAGTGTTTTGGACACTCACGCGCATTCAGCTGTGATGAGCATGAATTCGTGGAGGGCGTGCGTTTAGAGGGATCAAGTGTATTTGGAAAATTTCAGAAACTGAGTTTTTAAAGCACTAAAAGCTTCATGAGGAATCTGAAGATGTAATAGGATGTCTCACAGATTATTTTAGTTCATAGAGATTTCCAGTTGAGGAAAATGACTGCCACCAAGGTTTGTTTCTCAGACTTCATGACATTAGATCCTTTGTAGACTTAGAAACCATGTAGTTCCATTCTACATGGAATGTAGTCCCTTCAGACTTTCATTTATGGTTGTCACACTTCCCTAGCTTCGCAGTTTTCCAATCACGCCGAAGCTAAGTTAGAAGGTTGAAAACTGTGACAGTGATTTCTGAAGATTAGATCCAATTTAAATAACTTGTTTATGAAAGACTATTTATGTTGAAGAGTAAAGTACCAAAGCACTTTTGTGAAGTATGTTGCAGGTTGCAGGCAAATCCAGAAATAAGGGCCAGACTTGATGTTCCTACTTGTTTAAGGTAACATCCACTGTTTCTTACAAAACTTAAGAAGTTCATCATCTAGATCTTTTAAAAAAGATATATCCAGAAATCCCAGAATAAATTCAGGCAAACTTGAGACTGACAAAGCATTACCTGCTGGATGGTGGGCAGGTTTGTTTCTTGATCAGAAAACAGGCTATGTTGTTCTTCTGGTCCTCCATCCTTTTCCTCTTTTTGCCACTGACTTTTTTTTTTCCCCCCTCTGGTACCTCAGGAATTGGACATGCTCAAATTAATGTAGATGGGCAGCTTCACATAGAAATATCTGGAATAGACCTAGTTAGTACTTGTGTGGGCAAGTATTTTCTAGAACTACTCTCAGTGCTTAAAAACTCAGTTTTAATTTTCTCTAATGACTTCAGTTTTGAAATCCATAAGAAGAAAATAAAATTCTTGCATTTTATTCTTGTCTAATTTGTCTTTTAAATTTTCTTACATATATAATCACTGTTATACTCAAATAGCAGTCATTTTATATCTTGAACCTTTTCTTAATCTTTTCTTTTCCCACTTTATAACTGAACTATAGCTCTGCTCTGCCAATGCCTAATATGGTGTCATTATTCTGCCACATTTCTGATTTCACGTGCAAAGGATTGATTAATTGATTAATTATGCCACAGGATTTTCTCCAAAGTCAAAATCTGAACATGAGTTTATTAGTTTAATATTATGACTATCATCTAAAAGTGAATTGTTTTAATGATTAAATTAATTGCGGAAAGAAATTCTTCATTAGAGGAATTTTATTCTCTAAAACTTCAGGGAAAAAGTTATAGTACAAAGTTATTTTAGAAATGTGCTCAGTGAATGTTGACAAGTACAATGACAATAAACAGACAATTTATGTGCTTTACCAAAGGAAGAAACATATATTTTATTTTAGATTCACTTAGTGGATCTTGATGGTTTTCATTTCATGGCCACTATTTAGAAAAATCTAAATCATTTTGAAAGTTTATCATATATGTCCCTTATTTTAAAAACAGGTTTTGGATTTTCTTGTTTCCTTATTTTCACTGAGACGTTTTCCCCTGAGAAATGAAAAATGTCTTTATAACTTTGAACTTGCAAGCTGAGTCACAGCAGGCCTGAATATAAAATAGCTGAAAACATGTGTGTGCATTCCTACCCCAAGCAGCATTCTTTATTCCATAGATCAATGTCACTAAAGAATTCAGTTAAATACAAAGACCCTCAGGTACAAATGGGCTGTTAAGAGCCACCCCAAGTCTGCGAGTCTGTGAGCGAGCTGGAGAAAGCCACTCATATGTGCCAACCCTGCTGGAAAGGTCATTAGTAAATGCCTCTCACTCCAGGCTAGGAAAAAGTTTCTTGGACCACAAGCAGGTTAAAAATAATAAAATAAATAAAAAATAGGGTAGGGGGAGGGAAGCTTGCATCAAGACTTTTCTGTCTTATTAAATTAGCAAGAATGCCAAGACTTGTGGTCAAGATAGAGGTGTAGGTAAACATGGCTCGCCTGCTCACACAACCACAGCAAAAATCACAACTAAACTACAAGACAGTTATCACCCAGAATTGTCAGAAAATTGAGCTGCATGGAAATCCCAAGGAATTAAAGCAGTCGCATTCATCCAGACAGGTGGGTAGGAGGGGTGAAGATGCAGAGCCATGGGAAGGGTAATCCCATACCCACACGTGGTGGATAAAAATCAGGAGGCACACCTTGGGAACAAGGGGTCCCAGCCCGACACTAGACCGCCCAGCCCAGGGTTCCAGCTCCGGTAAGAGAAGTCCCCATAACTTCTGGCTGTAAAAATGCGTGGGAGTTGGAGTGGCAGAAGAAGCGGCAGGATTCTCAGGCCTCTCCTCTTAAATGGCCTGCAAGGGACTTAGGACTTACACATATTCACTCCCTCTGGGCTTCAGCATTGGGGCAGCACCTAGAAGGGCACCAGTGGCATATGGAGAGAAACTAGTGTCTGGCTTCAGGGTGGGTGCTGGGGGACAGCTTCCTCCTGGACAAAACTCAGGCCAGGCAGCGGCCATCATTTGTTTTCTGAGCCCTCCCCCACACAGAGCCACAGAGCTGTGACACCTTATCTGAGACTTCATCAACCTGGTTCACACACGTTGCCCTGTCCTGGCAATTACCTAAGGCTCTGCCCCATCCAACTTACAGGTGTGCTTTTCTACAATAGGCCACAATACTAAGGTAGGGAGTCACAGCAGCTCTATCTAATAGATAGAAACAAACACAGGGAAGCTGCCAAAATGAGGAGACAAAGAAATATGGCCCAAATGAAAGAACAGAACAAAACTCCAGAAAATGAAAAAAAAAATGGGCATAAACATTCTATCAGAAGCAGAGTTCAAAACACTTGTTACTATGATTCCTAAGAAACTCATTGGGTACTTCAACAGCATAAAAAAGACCCAGGCAGAAATGAAGGTATACTGAGTGAAATAAAGAAAAATTTACAGGGAATCAAGTGGAGTGGGTGAAGCCAAGAATCAAACCGATGATTTGGAACATAAGGAAGAAGAAATCATTCAGTCAGAAGAGCAAGAAGAAAAAGAATCCAAAAAAATGAGGATGGGACAAGGAGCCTCTGGGACAACTTCAGACATACCAACATTGGAATCATAGGGGTGCCAGAAGGAGAAGAGAAAGAACAAGAAATTGAAAACTTATTTGAAAAAATAATGAAAGAAAACTTCCCTAATTTGGTGAGGGAAATAGACATACAAGTCCAGGAAGCACAGAGAGTCCCAAGCAAGATGGACACAAAGAGGACCACAGCACGACACATCATAATTAAAATGCCAAAGGTTAAAGATAAAGAGCGAATCTTTAAAGCAGCAGAGAAAAGCAGAGAATTACCTACAAAAGAGTTCCCATAAGACTGTCAGCTTATTTCCCAAAAGAAACTTTGCAGGCTAGAAGGGACTGGCAAGAAGTATTCAAAGTGATGAAAAGCAAAGACCTACAGGCTAGATTACTCTATCCAGCCAAGCTATCATTTAGAATCGAAGGGCAGATAAAGTGCTTCCCAGACAAGGTAAAGCTAAAGGAGTTCACCATCACTAAGCCATTATTATATGAAATGTTGAAGGGACTTATTTAAGAAAAAGATCAAAACTATGAACATTAAAATGGCAATAAATTTACAATTATCAACAATCGAATCTAAAAAACAAACTAAGCAAACAAGCAGAACAGAATAGAATTATAGATATGGAGATCATTTAGAAGGGTTATCAGTTGAGGGGATGAAGGGGGAGAATGGGGGAAAAGGTGCAGGGATTAAGAAGTGCAAATTGGTAGGTACAGAATAGACGGGGGGATGATAAGAACAGTATAGGAAATGGAGTAGCCAAAGAACTTACACACATGACCCATGGACATGAACTAAGGGGGGGATTGCCAGAGGGAATGGGGGGAACCAGGTAGAGGTGGTCAAAGGGGGAAAAATTAGGATAACTGTAATAGCATAATCAATAATATATATTTAAAAATCAAAAATGCTTAATGCTTTCTTAATATAATGAAGGGATCAGCAGCTAAGATTTTTGGTCCTATGGCTCTCTGCTTCCACATCATGAACATTTGCAGTATTATATAATGATGATATGATGATAATAGAGTCAGAGATAGTAACTATGACTCACTGTAGTTTTACTAACTCTGACATGTATAACATTAAAATCGGAGGTTTTATAGCAAAATACCAAATGTAAGGTTGAAGAAATGAAGGGCCCGAACCCTGTTGTATTCTGGTGACTGCAATTTGCATTTTTATAGCATCCCGTGATCAAGAACTGCTCAGCAGTTTTGTGAATATTATTAAGACATACAGGCTGCTACACATTTATGCTAGCAGCTGGGTGATCTATTCAGAGTAATGGATTTTTTTTTCTATTTACATTTGCTGGTTGGTGCAAATGCCCTAGAACATGCGTGGCAAGGCTTGTGTTTTAATCCTGTGGAATTTTGTTATAATACAGGAAAGAGCAGATTTTGGTCCTCAATCACGTAAATGGTAAAGTGGCAAACAGACTGGAAGCCAAGACTCATAGTTCTCCCACTGCACCTCTGAAACAACATTGCATCAGGTAAACCAGGAAAATGACTTTCATTGGAAAGTCAAATAGAACACCATGTCAGTTTTATGTCATTTTTACGCATCATATTTTATGGTATTAGTCATAGTGCTTATTTGATTTCAAATACCATAAAGCTGGTTAATTATAGTCAGTAAATAGTTTTGAGGGTTTTTTCCTACTTATACAACTGGTTACTATATATGATGTGATGAGAGGCAAATGACAGACACCCAGGGAAGTTGTGTGCATTTACCCGCCAGTGCAGTTGACAGTTGCCAGCCACCCATGTTGATTCTAAAATGAGGGCCTTAACTTTGCTTTTGTGCTCTGGTGGTGGGTATTATGTTGATTCCACAGTTCAGACGGCAGAGCGTGTACTGTGGAGAGAAACTCCTGCTTTCTTCTCAGTGGAGAATAGGAATTGAAATTTTGTTATTTATTTTCAGCTTGAAATAGAAAAAAGTTTGTATATGTAACTTGTGTTATTTTCCTTACACATGCCCTTCTATGGTTATTTGAGGCATTTTTGTCTCCCAAAATTTCTGGGTGTCTATTATGTCTTTACACATAGTAATGGATTTTTTTTTTTCCCCATGAGCTCTTGGGGCTAAGAAACTTGAATAAAGTGATGTACAATTTAGTGCCCTTTGCAGTGCCTGGTGGATGACATGCAAACATTTTTCTATAATACCAGATGAGAAGAGGAATTTTGGAGGATAATGTTTTATACATAGCCTCTCCTGACTTTATTTCCTCTTCCATAGCTTTCATTTGTATCACTTCTTAAGACTCCCCTGAGCATACACTGAATTGAGCACCTGTCCTTCTTCCAAGCATTTGCTACTACCAGCCGGATATATGAGGGTCTGGTATCATCATTTAGGCAGCTTAACAAGGGAACCTATTAAATTTTATCTGACTGTAGGATAAAAAGTATGCCAGAGACAGGCGGTAGAGTCGGGGGAAGGCCTAACTCATGAGTGGGAAACGAGAGACTAGAAATCTAAATATTTTCTGTAGAGCTGTTTCCACTTACACACATTCTGATACCACAGTGGAATTCAATCAATCCATGAATTTTGTGTAGAATGGCTGTATAATGTTATCAAATGGAGGTAGAGGCAGTTTAAATCAAGAAGTATTTTAAAAAGTCTTGAATTCCTAATGAATGATTAAAAGTATGGCCAGTGCAAGCTAGCAAGTCTCTTGACTGTGTAATACTTCAGGACTCAGCCCAACCAGAGTTTCAAGCTTTTGCTCTGCTGCCAGGGCACTGCAGAGAGGCCCCCAAACCCTTTGAGAAATTCCTCATCTGTGAATTAATATGATTGAATTAGGTGGTTCATGTATTCCCTTCTAGCTCCAACGTTCTCTGATTGTTTGACATTACCACCTGAAAATGATTGTACAGCCAGATGACAGCTCATTTTATGTTATTAGGCATAATGGGGCAGAGCGGGGGGACCATTAATTATGCCCATTACAACATTATCTCCTTGGGGGTTCCTGTAGCTATTCCATTTGGAGAAGAGCCTCTGCTAGTTTAAGAATGAGAGTTTTCAAGGTGCCATGATGAATGGCTAAACTGCAAATGACATCTTCCAAAGACAAATGATATTTTTTCTCTCTCTTCATATTTTTGTTTTAGTCTCTTATTTTTTAATTTTCTCACCTTTCCCAACTCTGCCTGTTTCTTAATTGACATTATTTGGGGCCTATGTATATGTTAGTATAAATTGTGTATACATAAAGTTAACAGAAAAATTCATTGAGTTATTGTTTTATATATTGAATGTTCATTTATTCAGCCAACATATATTTATTGGGCATCTTTTCTGTTTCAGACCCCCTACCCGGTACTGATATTACAGCAACAATGAAGAGATAAACTAGGCGCTTGTCCAAATGGTACTTATAGTGCAGCGAGAATAAAATACTATTCCTTGTTTAAATTTTGAGAAGAATTTGGAATGACTTTTATAAATAAATTAAGTTGCTCTTATTTGTGGATGTTCATTTTTTTCTTCTTCATGGATTAGTGAGAATTTATATGAAAACATAGTCTCTATATGTCCCTGTGGATACTCTTGGGTATCCAGAGTATGCTGTTGAATTTATAACTCTTTTTTTTTTCTTCAGTTGGCTCCCTTTTCATTTTGCTGATGTTTTCTTTAGCCATGCAGAAGCTTCTTATTTTGATGAGGTCCCACTTGTTTATTCTTTCCTTTATGTCCCTTGCTTTAGGGGACATATTGGTGAAAATACTGCTGTGTGGGATATCTGAGAGTTTCCTGCCAATGTTCTCCTCTAGGACTTTGATGGTGTTGCGACTTATATTTAAGTCTTTTATCCATCTTGAGTTTATTTTTGTGTATGGTGTCAGCTGATGATCCAATTTCAATTTTTTTGCATGTAGCCGTCCAGCTCTCCCAACACCATTTGTTGAAGAGGCTATTATTGCTCCATTTTATGCTTCTGCCCCTTTTGTCAAATATTAGATGCCCATAGAGACCTGGGCTTATTTCTGGGCTTTCTATTCTGTTCCACTGGTCTATGGATCTGTTCTTGTGCCAGTACCAGATTGTTTTGAGTACGGTGGCTTTGTAGTACAGTTTGATGTCCGGTATTGTGATCCCTCCTACTTTGTGTTTCTTTCTCAAAATTGTGCGGCTATTCGGGGTCGTTTATGGTTCCATATAAATTTTTGAAGTGTCTGTTCTATTTCTGTGAAATACGTCATTGGTATCTTAATAGGGATTGCGTTGAATCTATAAATTGCTTTGGGTAGTATGGACATTTTGATGATATTAATTCTTCCAACCCATGAGCATGGTATATGCTTCCATTTATTTATGTCTTCCTTAATTTCTTTCTTCAATGTTGTATAGTTTTCTGCATACAGGTCTTTTACCTCTTTGGTTAAATTTATTCCTAGGTACTTTATTTTTCTTCTTGCTATATCGAATGGTATTTGTTTTCTGATTTCTTCTTCTATTTCATTGCTGGTTTACAAAAATGCCTTTGATTTCTGAATGTTGACTTTGTATCCTGCTGTTTTGCCAAATTCACTTACTAGGTTGAGTAGTTTTTTGGTAGAGTCTACAGGGTTCTCTATGTACACTATCATGCCATCTGCACACAATGATAGCTTTACTTCCTCCTTTCCTATTTGGATGCTTTTTATCTCTTTCTCTTGTCTGACTGCTGTGGCTAGGACTTCCAATACGATGTTGAAAAGAAGCGGTGAAAGTGGACATCTTTGTCGTGTTCCCGATCTTAGTGGAAAAGCTTTCAGTTTTTGCCCGTTGAGTATGATATTGGCTGTAGGTTTTTCATATATGGCCTTTATTACGTTGAGGAATGCCCCATTTATTTCCATTTATAACTCTTTATAATATATTCTCACTTTGCATTGTGATTTCAAACAGGAAAGGTGCTCTCTGTATATCTTTGTATACTTTAGGGTAGAATCAAAAGGATTATTTGGAGGAAAAAAAATCTGAAAATCATGAGATTCGTGAGAAACCCTAGCTTATTCACTTGTGTCGCAAAGTTCGATATAAAATACAGTTTATCCAGTTCCTGAGTACAACCTTTACAAAAGCATAATTATAGAGTTTTGTATATCAACTTCTAATTTATCTTTGTTGTTACTGTTTTTATTGCCTTTGACTGAAATTGTTTGTTTAATTACAGACGAAGCTTGTGGTTTCTTAGCTTTCTTTTCACTCTCTGGCAAGGTTTCTTAGGCAGCTGGAGGAGAGCTAAGTTAAAAACATTAAAAAAAAATGTTGTTGGAGAAATAAGGAAAATGCTTTCTCTGCTTCATCCCCTCCAGTGCTCAGAGTCATTCCTCTTAAATTCCTCTGGGCCCCCCACAGGTCTTCTTGCCTTGGCAATGACCACTATAGCTTCAGCTTTAGGAAAAAAGTGGTGAAAGTCTTAGTTGTTGGTCGGCACCAAGAGAATTAGGTCAGTTTTTAACCTCATATTTTGAAGGTTATGCTTTTGTTCCTTTCATTTTTTCCCCTCTACTGTATTACTTTTGATTTCACAATATTCCTCTTACTTCATAAACTACATTTAAAATCTAAAGGTACACCTCTATAATTTTCTCAACATAGAGCATTGGGTCTTAACCTGGCATTAACTGTTTTTCCACCCAGCTTTATTGAGATATGATTAATGTATAACATTGTGTAAGTTTAACATGTATAATGTGAGGACTTGATATACATATGTATTGTGAAGCAACTGCCACATTAAGGTTAGTTAACTTCTCTATCACCTTACATAATTACCTTTGTGGTGAGAACATTTAAGATTATCTCTCTTAGCAACTTTCAAATATATAACACGGTGTTGCTAATTATAGTCATTATGCTGTACATTATACCCTCAGAACTTAATCTTGTAACTGGAAGTTTTCACCCTTTGACCAACGTGTCCTCAGCATCCCCTTCCTTCCCCCAGCCCTTGACAATCACCATCTTACTCTGTTTGTTGGTTCCCAGATGTAATTTGAAACTGGCCCCAGGAGAGACCGGAAAAAGAGGCAGGCCACTCCAGATGGGTAGGTGGCAGGGTTAAAAAGCAAGGGGATTTACATCAGAGGCTTGTCTTGGGTAGATGCAAGATGAGTAGATCTCCACATTTGCCTGCCAGAATCTTCAAGTTTCGATAGAGGCGTTAACTGGGCTCAATCATATGTATCAGCCAGAGAGTCTCAACAACACCTTGTCTGTCCCAGTGGAACAGCTCCCACTGTGGGAGCCGTTGGCAGAGCAGACATTCCAAGGACAGGGTAGGGGACAAGGAGCCTCTGATCACCCTGATCCAGCTTGAGGGTCAACCTGTAGTCACATCCTCTTGATCATCTCTTCCAGTAATGAGTTTGGCTCTTTAAGATTTCATATACAAGTGATATCATACAATATTTGTCTTTCTGTCTAACTTACTTAACTTAGCATAATGCTGTTAGGGTCCATCCATGTTATTGCAAATCGAAGGATTTTCTTCTTTTTGTGGCTGAATAATATCCGTGTGTATGTCTATATTCTTTACCTATTCATACATCTATGAACACTTTGTTTCCATGTCTTGGCTGTTATGAAAAACTGGCATTGATTTTTATACTGTCAATAATAGTTGGTGCCAATTCGACACCAACAGGAATCCCCAGTTTGAGGTGCTGTGAAGAAAGAAAGTTATTCAGTACAAACAGCTCGACTGTGATACAGCAGGGCTGTGAGAACAGCACGAATGTGGAACAGTTCAATAGTATTATAGCTCCATTATGAGGCAGCATGGCTGTAGAACAGCACCGCTGTGAGGTGGCCCCAGGGTGAGGCAGCCCTGGGACCAGGCCCCTTTGGGCAATAGCTCTGCCCTGCTCTGCTCTGTTCTGTGCAGGTCTGCACTGCTCTGCTCTCTGGAGATGTCTTTGATGTTTCATTTTCAGTGTTTCAGCTCTAGCTGGGGAAGTGCACTCTTCAGTCTTTGGTGGAAAGGGAAAGTATGCTCTCCAAGCCAGAGGAGAGCTGACTTTTACAGACAGAAGACCCTTCTTCTGATCCCTGATTGGTACGTCCTCATGCAAATGACGACTCCAGTCTTTGCATTTTAATTGGCCCAAAAGGTATTGTCCTGACTGGTCAGAATGGAGCTGCTCTGATTGGTTGGTGAAAATGCTGATGGGGGTATAGCTACACAGCTTCTGTTGGACTAGGAAAGCTTCAGTCCTATTGTTTTAAATAGGATTCCAGAAACTCCCTTATAAGGTCTGACTCAGATGGTAGAAACACAGGAAGGCAGTTCAGTGCCAGAGGCAGGTAGCCTAGCTCAGGCTTCTCGTTGAAGTGCTGCTTTCATGAGAGGCCCCTGTGGAGAAATAGCTGCTGGGCTCTGTTTTCCCCTCCTTACCTCCCTCCATCCCTCCCTCCCTCCCATCCTCCCTTTTAAAAATTTAAGCCTGGTTAGCCACTAGGAGCCCTTCTTAGAAAGTATCTTCTTTCTCAGGATCCACAATACTTAGGAATAAAAGAAATTAAAGAATTGTGAAGTTTAAAACTTCTGTTGAAATGGAGGAAATCTACTAGTGAAAACTACACACACAGATACACACACACACACACACTCTCTCTCTCTCTCTCTCTCTCTCTCTCTCTCTGTTCCACAGGGGAAGTAGTAAAATAGTAAAGTCACTTCACTTCCTTCTTTGTCTTCTTACTATATCCTTTTTCCTCTTTTCTCTCTTTAACTCCTCCTTACTTTCCATCTAATTGCATTTTTATTGAGTGTTTTTTCTTCTGGATGTCTATAATCAAAACACACATAGTAAAATAAATGTAATTATTCAAATGTTAACAAATTAATTAAAGTACTTATATAGTGCTCAGGTGATTTATAGCAAGAGGGAGGAATACCATATTTTGCTGTGTATAATGTGCACTTTTTTGCCCAACTTTTTGAGGGGAAAATAAGGGTGCACATTATACATGGGTAGTACTAATTCTATGTTTATATAAATGTTTTTCTTTTATTTATGTGTAACTCTAGAATGCACTAACAATATCTTCATGCAAAATAATACCCTGGAATATGATAATTATTTTTATGTATAAATAAAAAAATTGAATTAAAGAAATAAAGCAAAAGATTTTTTTCCTGAAAGTTTGGGCCCAAAATGTGGGTATACAGTACACATGGGAGCACATTATACATGGCAAAATATGGTACATCCCTGCCTAAACTGGGAGATCACTGTGTATTTCTGTGCTTCTCTATCGCTTTCTTTTTTTAAATTGTTTTTCAATTACAGTTATCCCCATTATTCCCTGCTCCCCACCCCCCCACCTGCCCCCACCTCCCACATTCAATCCCTGCCACTGGCGCCCCCCCGCCACTCCCCACCCCGTTGCCTTTGTCCATGGATCCTTTATACAGGTTCCTTGATGACCTTTCCTCTCCTTTCCCCTGTTATCTCCCTCCCCCCTCCCCTCTGGTACTATTAGTTCTTTATTTCCATGTCTCTGGTTATATTTTGCTTGCTTATTTGTTAAAAAATGCCCTGCTTTTCACAAATGGAAAAAATATCTAAAATCATTCTTGTAGAACAGATTACTTCAACATACTCTGCTGTAATGTGCTCTAAACACATTTAAAGGGAAATATGAAATAAAATTATTATAAGAATTTTTCTCTTCTTTGATGTTTATATCCATTCAAATTGGTAGCGAATAGTCTCCTGTGGGTCCTCTTGGAATACTAAAACATTCTTGAGAAATATTAGCAGATATTTTAAATACTTTTTTGTGAATCAACCTTAGTGAAAACTGAAAAAAGGATGAGGGAACAAGAGTATTATTTCCAGATTCTCTAATTTGCATGGTTAAACTCAAGGGAACTTTTACTTTCTACTATATTTCTTTTACTTCTTTAACATTCCTCTTCTTCATAAATGCCAAATACCAACAAATAAATGAAACTTGTGCAATACTGTTTTTCTCTTAGAATGGAAAATCTCCAACTTTGGCTCACGTAGAAAATCTGCCTTTTTCTGTTCTTAGGATGCATCACAATAATATAAAGAAAGTATAAGTAGTGGATATTTGTCTTATTTTTCTTTTAAACTGGTAGCCTAGCATGTAATTCCTCTTCCTGTGTCTTGGAAATTACCTACTTTGTAAACCTTAGCCGAATTCAGATCTTGCCTCTCACTATACAATCCGGAAAGTCCCGCTATTCATTTTTCTATTGGCCTTTGCCACAGGACATATGTAAGACCTAGGACATCAGGTGTTCCCCACTCTGAACTCACGGATGGAGCAGGAATAGTGGAGAATCCACTCAATGTCAGCAGTGGTGACAGAAATGTCATTTTACTGAGGCAGCCACGACAGCAGTTCTAATAGTGGTGTCCTCACTCTGGTGGTGGTATGTTCCTCAATTAGCTCAGCTAACTAGCTGAGTGATCCAGTGGAAGTAGCAGCTTTGAACCATGTGGCATAATTTTGGTTGTGGTTGGTAGTCTCCTGTTGTTCCTGATTGTTTTCTGAAAGCTACTCTAGCTTTCTCAGTGATTAGATGAAAATATCCAACTCGTTTCAAATAATTCCATTTCAGTGTAAAGTAATCAGTTTCAGTTTTGTTATTTCTGTTATTTTCATCTAAGAGCCTTGATTGGTATGAAATTTGACACCAGAAATAGTTGCAGGAAATGGAACCACAGAGAAATGGGGGAGGGGAGACTGGGTTTGGTTGGTTGGCTTAATTGGAGCTGAAGGTATGAAAAATCCAGGTGCATAAGGGATGACTCTGCAGCAAATAAATCATTGGTGAACTTCTAGAATGAAGTGTTCATTGAAGGAAAAGGCTTTTGGGAACCAAGTGAGAGCTTCCATAAACTAACGTGAAGGGATAATGAATTGAAGGACTGAGGTGGGTGGTAGCTGCTTTGAACAGTGCCGGAGAGCTTAAAGAAAGAGAATGTGAACCCAAATTCCTAAATTTTTTTTTCTAAGCATGGATTAAAAACTAGGGACTGACTATGACTGCTCTGAAAGAATCTCCTCTTTTGTAAACTAGGGATTCACTATGACTGCTCTAAAAGAATCTCCTCTTTTGTCATTCAGCCGAATTCAGCTGAAAAGGTCGAAAGCTGAATGTGGGCTGCCAAATTAAAATGTCAGTTAAACTCATAGCCAGGTCACTTATGTTAAAGTTTGGGCATTTTGAGAGAAAGAGTGGGGTCCTGAGAAGCAGAACGGGGGTGCGGGAGGGTTTGATGAACTCAGGGTTCCCAGAATCCCCGGAGTCATCAGGCAGTCCTTGCCAGCCGAAGCACCATCTGTGCACCTCTCTGATGAGGCTATTCTTGTCTTGATTGAGTTTTACGTCACTTGAAGGAGTTGCACTACAAAGTTAGTGTTCCTTATGCCTTATTTCCAGATTTATAACTAAATTTAGATGCCAATGAGAAAGTCAAACCTAGGAGGAGGTGGCTTAT
Organism: Pteronotus mesoamericanus; assembly: GCF_021234165.1. NCBI lineage: Eukaryota > Metazoa > Chordata > Mammalia > Chiroptera > Mormoopidae > Pteronotus > Pteronotus mesoamericanus. The sequence continues at coordinate 24,793,991 of NW_026555065.1, forward strand.
GTTTCTAAAAATTGTAAGACTTTGCCAATTACAATAATATTGAAGAAAGATCTGAAAAATATGTATGAGAAAAGATTTTTTTGAAGGTTCTGTGTCCAAGAAAGAAAAATACAACTGTAGGTGGGTTGAATTAATTGCTATGGGAGCACTTAATTGGAGTTTCTGGAGTGAATGTACTAGCATGAATAGGTGGCATTGATTTTAATTGTTTCCTTGACTGGTTGACCAAAACTTGACCCAAGCCCACTCAGATGCTAGAAATTTCTTTATAGACTGTAAGAGCTAGGAAATTAAACACTTAGGAAGATAATATTTGTTGGATGGGATATACCATGGGCATTGAACTCCATATTTTATCCATTGTAACTGGAATGATCAAAAGGGATCTATGGAAATGGGTATTGATAATGGGATTTTTGTGGCTAAAATAGACAGTTGTGCTACTTGACTTTTACAATAAAATGGACAAAACCAAAAATTTTGGGACTTCTGGCAAACAGAGGCTTGATTTTAGCCATTATAATAGGAAATCATAGCCTCTCACCTAATTTCCAGACAGAGATCAGTTTGTAAGCTCAACATTCTTTATATGGAAGCAAGATCAAGAACTTGCTAGATAGGATCCTACTAAAAATATCTGAGTGCATTTATTAGAGTGACTGGGGAAAAGGAAATATTTAAACTTTAGAGTCATTACTGGACACTTACTCTGTTCAAAAGATAGTTACTTTACTGGAGCAATTTAACACATGCCTATATTTGCTATGCATTTATTTGTCTGGCATATGCTTTTTTACTCTAAACAAACAAGCAGAGAATACTCTGAACAGCTTGCTTTTATCTGGTAAGAGCAGCAGAATAATTTCACTGCCTTGCCTCAGCGTTATATCTTCTTTCTGTCACTATTTTGTCTGCAGGCTTGTTGACCATTGTGCAGGGCACCATGCTAGTCCAACATAGTGTGACGTGTGCTAATGGGATATGGAAGTAGGATATGGCAGATACCACTGATGTCTCAGTGTAAGATACATGTGTACTAGTGGGAAGGAGGCGATCATCCACTCAACAGTAAAGCTTCGTTCTGCATCCCTCACTGCTGGCACAGAGCTGCTCACCGTGGCACATTGTATTTTGTTGTGAGAAATAGCCCCGGGAGTGTCATATGATAGTGTGGTGGTGAAAGTGAATAAAGGGGAAAATAGTTTAAGAAAGTTACAGTTTCTTGGCCCACGGATGGAATTGCTGGATAAACTAAATTAGAAGGTTGCATGTGGAAATAGGGCTGGTGTATGAAATCTGTAGAGTGTTCTAATTGGGTGTCACTAAATGAAATTCCTTTAGAGGCCAGGAAGTTTACAGAGATGTATGAAATGAATGAAGGTGAGACAGTACAAAAAAGGATTGTTCTGGGTGATTAGAGAATATACACATTCTTCTTAAAGGCATTTACATTTAACAAAATAGAAAACACTAGAACATTATCTAAAAGAACATTGGTTTGTAATACTTCTATGACACAGAAGCAAGAAAAAGTGACTTATGAATTTATTTGAGGCAAGGTTTTCAAATAGTGCAAGTATCACTCTTCTAATAAGAGATAAAATTTTACCAGAGAATAAAAATGATGCTTAAATCATGGTATGTGCACATACGTGTGCAGCACATACCTCTCCAAAAAAAAAAAGAAAGAAAAAGAAAAAACAACACTTCTTCATTAAGCAAATATTTCTTAAGTTCCTACATGTTAAAAATGCTTTTCCAGGCTCTGGGGACAGAGTAGTGAAATGATCAGTCAAAATCTCTGCCCCCATGGAGCATACTTTCCAGCGGTAGGACGCAGGCGATGAGCACGTAAGTACGTTACGGAGGACGTACAGAGGGGTAAGTGCTATGTATGGAGAGAAGTCAGGCAGGGAGGGACAGAGGGAGTGCAGGTACAGGCGGGAGCGGTTGTACTTTTACACAGGGCGGTCAGAGAGGAGCACAGTGAGAAGATGGCATTTGAACAGGTGCTTGAAAGGCATGAGGGAACAAGTCGAGAAGATCTCGGGGAGAAAAGCATTTCTGGGAGGTGGACAGCAAGGGCAAAGGCTCTAAGACGGGAGCACGTTCAAGGCAGCAAAGAGCGAGGCAGTGGGGGCGGCTGGAGGGAGGGAGTGAGGAGGGAGTAGAGAAAGAAACCAAATTCTTAAGGAGTTTGGCTTGTACTTTGAGGGAACTGGGGACCACTGGAGGGTTCTAAGCAGAAAAGCACCCAGTGCTTTAGCTTTCATTTTTAATAGGATTGCTGTGGGTTGAGAATACTCAGTAAGGGAAGAAAATGAAGCAGGGACAGTTTTGGAGGCCATGCTCAATCTGGTGATAAATGATGATGGATTAGGGTGGTAGCATAGAGGAAGTGAGAATGAGTTAGATTCTGGATATGTTTTGAGGTGGAACCAAAAAGATTTTCATATATATTGTATATGTGATGTGAGAGAAAGCTAATCAGTTGTTTTGGCATTTTACAAGGATAATCTAAGTGGGGAAGATTTTGGACATTAAAAAAATGGTAATTATAGTAAGGGAGTTTACATCCAGCAAATGGAAGCACTTATCTGAATCTACTTTTCTATGTTTCCATTTTTATGCTTTTTTAATTTTAGCCGATTATCCTTAAGGTAAACTGATTTAGGGGAAATTGGGCTTTTATTTTGTATATGGAAGTTAAAACATTAATTTGAAATTTGATTCAAAGGAAGTAAAAATAAAGGCTGTTCATTACTTTGTCTGACTTCCAGAAACAGTATTTTCTATATTAAAATAAGAAAGTACAATGATTTAAAGCTTTCACTGCCTTTTTTATATTTCTTCAGCCAAGGTATTTTAACATATTCAGTTAGGTGATGTTCCAACACCACTACATTGAACATCGATTGTATTTGTCAGTCTTGGTTCCATCTACATTCCATTCTAAATAAGTGACTTAGCACCCCCATCTGGTGCAGTGGCTAGAGCTTGTCCTAGCTCATCGCTGGAAATCAAAAGAGAGAATGTTAATATCACATAATCAGAAAATATGTCCCATGGAAAGTGGGGACCCTATTTTGGCTTGTTGTTTATTTTTGAAGTATTTATATTTATTAATAAAGAACCTTTGAAAAGGGTCTTTCCTTGTAAGTGCCTATGAAAAGAAATGGTTTTCAGTCATGCTTGTGAAGCTTTCTATGTAAGTTCACAAGTAGATTTCCATAATTAAATCTAACCACAATTAAAGACTGTGATTATTATTCAGTTCTATTTTCATGACAGACCAAATTAAACCTCTGTGTCAGACTTGCAGTGAGTATTACAGCAATGGGCCCAGAATATAGGCTTTTTATTGCACTTGGGAATTTTTGTGAATCTGAAGTATTTTTCCTTGGTCAGGGGGCATGAAGTTTATGGGGGCGGGGGGCAACCCTTGTCCGCATCACCTTTGCCCACAGGTGGGTGACTCACTGCCTGTGCAGGGAGACATGGAGAGTACCGGAAGGGTGCTCTCCCTTCAGCCAATCTGTCTGTCTGTCTACCCTTGGTGGGGTCTGAAATGTTAGGGAACCTTTCAGGAGTTAAAGCATTGTTACCTGGTCTGCTCAAATCATAAGTGAAGTTTCATTAATTGATTAAACCATTACCTTCCAAGGCCATGTAGGGAGAACAGGGTCCGAGGGGACAGGATGCAGGGGAGAGAACAAGGCCTGAATCGTATCCGGGGACCACTGGTTAGTAAGGGGACAGACTAAGACCACTGAGTATAGTTTTCAGGAGTGTGGTGCCACTGCAGAAGGTAGACGAGCACCCACAGAAGGTTTTGTGTAGCCAACAAACCTTTGCCTTGTGTCCCTCTTGTGCAGTAGGCCTGGGGACACAGATGAGGAGTACTTGGTCCCAGCCTTAAGAAACTTAACATCTGTCAGGGAGGGCAGACACAGCGGGTGCTAGGCTAATGTCACCTGGAACTCCAGGTGTGGGTGCTGCAGCGGGGAGGTGTTCCCCCCTGGGAAGGAAAGGGCCTCTTGTTCATACTTCCGTCTTGGGTTTATGAAGTGAAGGGGGCTCTGACTGTAACATTTTCAGATGTAAGATAGAATGTGGAGGGGCATGTCATGGTACCATGCTGCTGCCAGAGTGCTTTCCCCGGAAAATGGGGCTTAATCCACTCTTATAAGCATCTGTGTGGAAAAAAAGTTAGGACTGTGAAAAGCCCTGACTTTATATTCTGGCTTCATTTTTTTTTTATTAGCTCTGGGTCTTGGATCAAATGACTTATGATCTCCTCTGTGCCTTAGTTTCTTTATCTGTTCAATGTGGAGAATGAGTTTCCAGTTCCCCTTATTGGGTAGTGAAGGGAATGAAATGGAACAATGTATGTCAATATTCCTGCCGAGGCCTATAAGCCCTGTCCGCTCCATGCCCCAACCTCAGTGCAGTTATGAGCAGGACTGGTCTGGACACTTGCCTAACTGGGTGCCTGATGGCCAGGGAGGGAGGTAGAAAGAGTTATCCCTCTCGTATAGTCTCTTGCTTTGAGGAAGGGAAGCATTTACATTTAAAATTTTAATTTAAGCATTATTTAAGAGAAAACATGCATTAATCTGTTTAGATCCTTCTGAATTTGGATCCAATTCACTAAATGCCTTTTTTTTCCTGTTTGATTTTTAGAGAATTTGACTCCCACAGTTTGGCTCATAGCAGAGCTTGGGAGTTGTTATTCATAGTATATTTTCTTTATTATCAGTGGTAGACTGATTTCACTTACAGATTGGCAAATGTAAAATGAAAGTTCACTGAGCAGCAATATTCATAGGGAGCTTCATGTTAGTGTAATGGTGTTGGGATTTGTGTGCTGTGCAGAATGTACAGGGGTGATTAGATGTTTCAGATACATGTCTAGACAGGGTAAAGCTTCAAGAGCACTTGTTCAACCCTGGGAAAGGCTACAGGTCTCCTATTTGTGACCAGAAAAAGCTGTCCTTGATCAACTAGTTAAATGTGGAGTCAACTCTCTGGCACTAGATTTATACCCAAGAGGACAATCAAATCTGATGAGATTTGACAGGGCCCACCATGTGTAGAACTAGAGTGCGCCTAACTGTGGGCACTAAAAGTGGTATCTCCCAAGTATCTTTCCACCATCCAGTGAGGGGGCCCAGATTTCCATTTTTTAGAATCATCTCTCTGTAGGAAGTCATTCGAATTTGAAGAGGCTCCTCTAAGATGCGATCTTATTCCTTGTGTAGGTTTTACGTTGACTTAGATTGCTTAGTCTTAGGTAATAAGGAAACACATCTCAGGACAGGTAGGTTGTGATATGAGGGCAACAGAACATTTTTAAGTGTTAGAATCGAGTATACTTTTTGAGGGTGGTCTGCTCAGATGGAGTGGGCTGAAGAGGCAGCATGAGGTCTGCAGATGCCTTAGGGAAAGGAGCAGAAAAAGGAGAGGAGACTGGTGAGAGGGAAGTGCCCTGTGTGCCTTGGTTGTGCTCGCACGTGTGTGTGCATGTGTGGATGTGCATATAAAGCGAGGGATGAACCCATCCCACCTGTGCCCCTGTTCTTCACAAGTTTCATCTTGAGCCCTGACATTGACTATTTTGAGCAAAGATAAAAATACCTCAACACCAGCCCCTTTCTGGGTCCTTCCTGGGACTGGCTTAATCGTGTCTGTCCAAAAGTATAAACCGTCCTCAGGGGTGAAAGAGATTCACATCCCACCTCTCCCTCTTGTGTGCCCTTTCCCACCACCTACTAGCCTCTGTAGCGCCCACACCAATCCTCCAGAGCAAACATGAGTTTACTCATTGCAAATTGTTAGTTGTGAGGTGATCTGTAAAGCTCTAGTCCTGGTACCCTAGCAAGACACTCAAAGGCAGGGCCAGTTGAAGTTGGAATGTGCAGACTTCAGTCTACAACTTCCAAAGAGTAGTCAGGTAGCCACTGCTGCTGTTGGCTTCTCACACAGAAGCTTAAGTGTTGCTACGGGCATT